>NC_045684.1:16097935-25375435 GCF_003331165.1 Xiphophorus hellerii | reverse complement strand
TACATCCAACAGAGGCTCGAATGGATGGAGATGTGGCGAATTTGACAAGTCAGCACCTCAGACTTTTTTTGTTGTGCAACTCAAACCATTCCAGAACCAATTTTTGCTTTGAAAGCTGCTCTGAAGTTCATTGAAGTGGACATCTATTGATCGGTATTGAAGTGCTGGTTCAGTGTTTCTATAAAACAAGGAAAGGATCCTGAGAGAACAACACAGAAGGCTTTTTTCCAAAAGAGAGTTGTACTTCGTCAAAACAATCGTGATGCTGACAGTATTGATCAATAATTTTATGGTATCCTTTGGGGGATACCTATAATTAGAAGTGAAGATATTATTTTGAGAAAGTAATGTTTCATTAAGTCATTTGTGAAATTAGAATTCAATTAAGTTTTGGACAGTTGATTTTGATAAATTTATTTCTTAATCAATAACCACAGTAACCAAAGTTGTCATCTAATTTAATGCACCTTGAGACGCAGGGGAGGAAAGTATCTTTTTATTCACTATATGTAAACTTCTGGTTTACTCTTTAAATTTTTTTCATAAAATTAGATCCCAAACTGTGTTTTTTTTAAAAAAAATGTATCGTGTTATTTTCCAACATGAGCGACTGTAGTAAAAAGGGTACAAGCTTTATGAGAAAAAAACCCCTGGAGTTAACCTTGGTATTTTTATGCTCAGCAACTTCCCATGCTTGGTTGCACTTGCCTACGGTTACTTGAACTTTAAATTAAATGATGAAGGGTAATGATTTAATGACCCTATCTTATCTTCTGGCCTTTTCTCTACTACACAGTTTAAGCGTCTTCACTCAGCTGTATTCCGGCACTTCTTTTCATTTTCATTAAAGCAAATTCAAGTGTATCTGATCCAGTTGAACCTTGTGGAGTAGTCTCAGTTCAAGCCATGCAGAGGAAGAGAAAAATGTCTCAAGGTCTTCACTGTCGACACAACAGGTGCCTTTCCGTTCACTACATAATTGCGCAATTTGACATTTCGAAAATAAGTTCGCTTCATGCAAACGTGGCAATTTTGACAAAGCTCATATTTTGGCAATAAGATGACTTGTTTCTTTGTGTGTTTTTTGGTAGTATAAAAGTTTATTTGATATTGCCAAATCAACTTTGGCAGTAAATTGCAATGGAAGCACTTTTTTTTCACCCTACAGGAGTCACAGGATCAACTATTGACTGTTACCACTGGCGCAAATGACGAAGAATGACTATGACAGAAATTGGTAGCAGAATGATGTAGCCGCATGTTTTTTAAAAATTACTTATTGTGTGAACAAACCTATTCACGTGTGATTTTAATTGTGTTTCTAAAATAATGGAAACACAGTTGGTTTATAATTTTCCTACGGCTTTAGACGTTCAGATGTTTTTGTTCTGTTTTTTGTTTATCCTAAAGAGAAACACAACCTTCTAGTCTTCGTTTAGAAGATTTCATTCCAGGAATTTGTTTCAGTTCAATTAAAATTTATTTCACATTAAATAATTCCACGTAAAGCAATGTTGCATGTGAGAAACAGAGCAACCGTTGTTTTGTGTATAGGTTTTCTAGCCACTGGCTAATCTGCAAACCCAGTCTTTGGTTGGACCTTTATTAAAAGACAGTAAAATTATATATTCTTCTCACACACACACACGGAACCCTGCGCTGAAGTTCTAACAAGAAAAGAAACAAAAAATACAGTTTATGCATTATTGTCATCAACAAAGGAGAAATGATCAATTTGTTAGCATCACGTCTTCTCATATACCGTCTTCAAACTTTCTTATTTTTTTCTTCCTCTACTTGTGATTTCAGTTTGTCTTCCCTTTTTGATTGTCAAAAAACTTTTTCTTGTCCACAGGTAAATACAAAAACACTATCGGCGATAAAGCCTGATGCTTGAGTGGACAGTCAAGTTGCTTGAAATGCATGCATTCGCCCTAAAAGAGAGTGATTTTCTCCAACACAATCAAGCAGGATCTCCAGGCTCTACATTGAGACATCCACTTTCTATCCCTTTTTAAATCACGCCCTTGGTCAAATTGTTTTCGGTCATGGCCTACAATTTCATTTCTTTGGTGATGACATAAAAATCTACATCAGTATCAAATCATTGAGCAAACTGTCCCAGCAAACAGTGGATGTCTGCCAAGCTACTTAAGCACAACAGTATCAGAAATGAATTCCCCCCCCCCCCCCCCATAAGCACTTCTCAGAAAGGTTGGAGATATAATTTACCCGATGTAGAAATGTTTTCCATCATCCTAGATCCACAATCTTGGATTGACCTTTCACGTCACCTTGTCTGTTGAATCCAAGAAACGTCTCGAGGCTCGGACAATATATCCGTGACTTAGTAAAAGAAACTCTCATTAAGCCTTTAGTTTCGCCTACGCTGCTATTGTTTGGTTTTCCGTCAAAGCTTTTGAAAGCCTCTGATGCATTTAACACTCCAGCGTCTAGTGTTTTTACACACACCAAACCACCACGAAAGTACGGAAGTGTTTAGCTGGTAGAGGCTGGAAATAAATTCAGAATCTTGTTTAAGCGAGAACATGTTCTCGTTGCAACGAGATTTTAAAAACCTGTGTTAATGAGGGGTTGGTTGTATTAAAACCAAAACATATTTTTCTTTTAAATAAGAAGAGGTGTAGACGTTTTACCGTTACGACCTTTGGAGTTTTTAGATGCAGCCTAGAGAAAATGGGATAAGAAAAAAAAAGTCTTTGCAAGCCTCTTTATGCCTTTTTAGAACATCGTAATCTGCCATAGCAGTGTATATTCTCGTAATGATGTCAAACTCTTCTTGTTAAAGGGTTTCTTGCGAGTTTTAGGTCTTGTTAAAATGAGGTTTTCTCGTCATAGCGATTTTCCGTTCCACAACACGAAAACAAAACAGCCGCAGTTCTTCTCCTCAGTAACCATTTTCCCTCACCAATTCATCCAAACCTCTGACACTGGACAAGCCTGGTCATTACCTTACTCTGCTATTCTGCTATATTGTCATCTCCCTCCAGTCTGGCATTTCTCCCTTTGACTTGGATTCTTCTGTTACAATTTTTACCAGTCCAATCAGCGAAAAGAAGAAGTTGTGAACAATAAATTTTCAAAAGTTTTAGAATTGTAGTCTGTCTGTACTTATAGTAGTGGAGGAAGTGAATAAAGTCCTTCAGTCCATGTTGGTCACACTTCCAAATGTTGAATTAATATTAACAGCCATCTTGTTCGAATTGGCACTTCTCTCTTCGCAGTGGAAGATGGTTGTTCACAGCACAGGCAATTTCTGGTAAACTTTATAGCTGGTGCATTACATATGTCACGCGTGGACAAATGTTAGAAATTAGGTAACAATTAAACCTTTGACAGGGTTCATGCCTCCAGGATGTAATCATTTTTCAACAGTGTTGAACAAGGAGCTTGTTTTTTACCTGGCTAACACTGGACAGAAATTATCCTAAGTTTAGAGATAACATTTAATGGGAAGGAGGAAAGCAAAGAAAACAGTGTTCCTGCTGTTGCAGCATAATATCATTCCATCTAAATGCGTCTTTGGGCTGTGCAGCTGAAAAACAGACCATTTGTAATCAGAAACATGCTTTTTATTACATGCTTCTTAGCTGCAAGCCAATCTCAAAAGTCCTTGATGAACATCTGTGCATCGTAAACCGTTTTGTCACGTGATCTGTCTTCAGTAAACACGCCCTCTGACCTCCTTTCCTAACTTTAGATTTTTCTGTTCGTGGAAGTGGAAAAAAATGAGTAGCAAGGTTTTTTATTTTAACAATATCATAAATGTGAAGTTTGTCAAAAAATATTTATTCTTTTAATTTATTTTGTCTAGTCAAATAGTTGTTTCTTCAGGCATTTATTGGTGTTTTAAGTTCTGTTATGTTGCTCTTGACAGTTGGTGGTTACCATAGTAACCAGTAACTGACTGTTACCTTTTTCTGTTGCCATCTGTAACTATGGGGCAGAAGCTGCTCTATGTAGGACGGTTCCTTCGCAGGTTGCGAATATCCAAGACCGGATGAGAGAAACTGTGAATTTGGACACCCCTAGCCTTCAGCTAGCTGTTTAGCCTCCACCTCAGCGTAGCTCATGTTGCCTAGCAACCGTGACTGCGTGAAGCACAGAGCGGCAAAGGAAAAAATAACTGTGCTGAAGTTTATTTTTTAGCCATGTATTACTCCTGATTTCTGTGTTACTCTTCACATTTTGTACTAGAGGTTGTTCTATTGTAAAGAAAAAAAGGGAAATCAGTTTGATTCTAAAATGTTCAAACATGCAGCACATTACAAGGAATGGACATAAGTAGGCCTGTCGCGATAAACGATAAATCGATTAATCGTATGATGAATTAAAACTATCGACCGGCATTATCGTCTCTTCCGGCCTTTTTCTCTTTCTGTTAATGACACTGAATGAAAAAAAGGCTCAACTCCGGTGCTCTCCACTGACTCCTCCCTTCCTCATTTCCTCAGTGTAAAGCCCAGCGCACACTACACGATCTTAGAGCTGTCGGCCGATTGTCGGCCCATTTTCAAAACCTGACAGATCACACATTAGCCGACAGAAATCCTAGGTATATCGGTTCGATCGGATTCGTTCCTGCCATGTGGTGTCCAACAATGGGCACAGAATAATGGCTACAAGTCCAGTGAACTAATTTTAAAACCAGGCATTAATCAATGCTTTACTACAATCTACCTGCAATGCATGTGGCTAGTGTCAGCGTAAAGTCCTGACTGAATGAAAATCATTATAACCTATTTACATCACGTTAACGAAGAACAGCTGAAAAGTTACCGGGTGCGGTAGCAATTTTGCTCCAACTCCTCCTCTTGTCATTTCTATATTCTTTGCATGTTGAATAAACATTAATGTTGTTTCCACATATCATCTCCAATGTCCGCTGGACTTCGGGTTGCGCCGTTTCAGCTGTTTGGGATTCCCGTCTGTAATTTCCCCTCAGAAAGTGCTGAGGAGAATCCGCGCTTTCTGATTGGCTGCCTGTCACATTCAACAGGCTGCGTTAAAGCGCCCAGTCGGGGAAAATCCCTGATTTAGATCGGAGCGGCAACGACGATCTACCGTAACACACCACACAATCTTAGAAAGATCAACGTTTTAAGATTGTTGTAAGGGGAAAAATAGGAGCAATAAAACCTGTAGTGTGAATTATTGCATCAGGTAGTCGATGTGCCCATCTTCTCTATTTAAATCTAATTATTACTGAAGGGCAACATAGTATACAGACTTCATAATCTGCACTCTTTTGGTTGAATGCAGTATTTATTTCCACTTTGACTTTATGTTTAGTTTTTTTTTTCAAGTGCGTTTTTTGTTAATGGAGACTGAGAATCCATTTTATTTTCGTTTTTGGTTGTTTTGTTTATTTTGTTTATCAGTTCCAGTGTTTAGTGTTCTTTTGAAAATAAAGTGTATCTATCTTTTGCAAGAAATCGCATGGATTATTATGTCATTTCCATTAAATCAGTGTAAAAAGGTCTTCAAACAATATTATCGTTTATCGCAATAATTTTTGAGACAATTAATCGCTCAGCAAAATTTGCTATCGTGACAGGCCTAGACATAAGCAAATTAATCATTTACAAATATAATACTCTCCAAATCTCACATAAGACATTATAGTTAAATAAAACCAACATGTTTGAAGCCTTAACTTCAATCAGTCAAACTGATTTGCTCAGGAATAAATTAAATACTGTAGACCAAACATTTTACACCAATAATGCAGCGGGAGCACACGTCTCCGAAAATGTTGGAGCAATACCGCAATTAGGTGATGTTTTGATGAAAACGTTGAAAAAGAATCATGTGGTCACTTAAAGTGTAATATAGCAAACAAATTATTTGCCTCTCTTCACCGCCATTGCCGCTTTGTCTGAATACCCGCAGGTGTCTGAGCAATGTCTTGCGGGCATTGCGGACCCACAATGAATTATGGGACATGATGGGCCGTGAAGGATACACCCAACCCATCCTTCAAATCTGGGGAAAAGAAGGCCGTATTTGAAGGAGTCTTTGAATTCGGACAGGCCTCGTCGCCACCCTATGATGTAAGTGGTCTACAAATCCGGCCGTCCTTCGAAGGATGCAGCCCCTGAATTCGGACACCGGCTAATGAACCTGAATGTGCCTGTAGTGAAGTCAACCTAATGGATCTGAGACAAGCACAGAAGGGTGACAAATGTAGGCCTTCAGTTTAAAGCAGGAGTGGAAAGGCCTGCTGCGATCCACAGCACTAAAACCCAGAGAATTATCACCATCATGGCACCATCATGTATTTGCATTTTATGCTGACAAAAAATGCAAATACAACGGTTCATTTCACTCGAGGTCTCCCACACCTCTCCCGCCGATCATGATTAATAGGGCCGACTTCGCGTTCACAACGGAGGACTTCGTCCACCGGGCGCATTAAACCCCAGGTCTGTTTAGTATTCTCTTCGAGGCTGCATCTGTGACAGCCCCGGAAAACATTTGTCTGCATGTAAAGTAGCCTCATCAAAAATAGAGATAAAAACGGCAGACCTCCCCGGCGCCACGCAAACATATAGTCTGTGATGGAAGATCTCTGTCCTGTTTTACTCCGTCAGAACCATCCGTCATCCTCGGCTTTGTCAGTGATTAATGCGAGTCGTTCCAGTACGTAGAATAAATGTGAAAAGACACATCCACAACTGGGACTGCTTTTATTTCTATTTATTTCATGGAGGAAAACTCTCAGAATGGGAAAAAAAAACAACAACTTTTACTCCACCTGATGCTTTTTTTTTTTTCAGTCACAAAACAATCCGCTGTCTTAAAATAACACAAACTGGACGTTGTACCGCATTTCATGAGTGGATTGAACTTGTTCTGTCGGCTTAATTTCCATAATTATGTCGGAAAAAAAGTTTGTTTGGATTTTGTTTGCTATAATTTATGTTCTGTGTTTATTGTGCTCATAACATCAGACAACAGAGGCAATATCTTTAACAATGTGTCCTGTAGTTCACACTGCTAAGGTATTATATTTTTTGCATCCTGAGAGAATACACAAATTTAAAACGTAACTATCACAACTGATGTGTTTGTTAATTATATGTTTTCATTAAGATGAAAATGGCACCACAATATAATTTCTAATAGTGAGAATACAATGAGGTTTCTTCCACTCGCAGAGCAGCAGTCTTCCTTATTTAAACTCTTTATGCCAAGGAAAAGAAATGATACTCCTGGATTGGCCGGTTTGAAAACACCAGCCAATAGTGTGTTAAGTAGCATTATTGTTAAGCAACTTCAGCTTCCCATGCTGCTTTTTCTTTTGAATAATTCAGATAGGCTCCAAGATAACACACGTGAATAGACGGGTTTTTCGTGAATAATTCAGAGTACATCATGCGAAAAATACGCAAGCTATCGAATCCGTGAATTGGCCAGAATCCAATGGAACCCAAAACAAATCGATTACAACTTTTTGTTTCAGACATGCATACCTGTTGTAAATGTTTTAGAATAGAATTATTTATTAGGTAGAGGCTACAGAGCTCAAAAAGACCCTCACTTTTAAATATTTTATTATAACCCTGGTGAAAACTGGCACATGTTTAAAGAATCAATTCTTAAGGATTTATGGTAGAAATACTGCCAGAAAATATATAACTTTCGCTGTTGGTGCCATTTTCTGCAGTCAACTGTTGAAAATCCCTATGCTGCTTCTTTTCAAAAGGGAAAAAACACAAACAATAGAGCTTTGAAAATTTGTTGAATTCATCGAGCACTTAGCGCAGTTACCTTTGCGTCAGTCAAGCTCCCCATCCTACTAAGGGGGGGGGCCTTAAGAGAGAATACATTTTCAAGCTCCGCTTTCCAATTTATTTTCTTTTAATTTCACTCCACTAATATAGATGATGTGAAGGTCAATTTTGAAAAAAATTAACCATATCCATTTAAAGCGTGAGGTGTGATGCTTCTGAAAAAGAAAAACACGCCAAAGGGGGTGCACAGTTTAGCGGGGTGCTCAAGCTTTTCCATGAATACTAAAGTCTGTCATTCATTGCTAAGTCATGGTGTGGTTTTAAGAAGCTTTGAATATTTGAATATTTTATTCTTAGAAAAAAGGAAACCTCTTAAATTAAACTGCAACAGGGCGATGCGTCGTATGGCTGAAGATTGCTTAAACAAACACCTACTTTATCATGATAGAGATGAGGATATTGCTCTGTGCTAGGAGTTTCTCAAGCCGCAGTGCTTTGTGCTGCACACTGTGACAGCAGCCTAAACTCAACAAGGCAGCCTCACAGGGACTCGACACTCCAGAGGAAGTTCATTGCTTCAGGCAGCTGCAGGTACATGGATGGGTTGTGAAGGACGTGACTCATGAGTCTGCCGTAGTCTGCTCACGAGAGACTCTCTAAATGAGCGGCTAATCTAATTCTTTCATTATGAAATTAGATACAGAAACTGCAGGACATATGAGGGAAGGTTGACCGGAGATGTGATTTACATGGGCAAGGACGGCGGGCGAAGATGGAAATAGAGTATCTGCCAATTTAGGTTGAGGGTATTTTTGAGCAAGTGTGTGCTTGTAGCCCAAAGCTCCTGAATTTGCTTGTTGAGCCTTTAGGACTCAACAAACGAAAGCCCGCCTAAAATACACCGAGTCATCACAAACAACACCCAGTCTGCCCTGAAGCTCTGATTTACATGTCATGTCCTCGGGTCTCCTACTGTACTTAAGTCTGATTGGTGCTTTTTCATATTACTCCTAGCTTCAGAAGCAAAACAGAGTTTTAAAGGGATAGTCTTGAAATTTTTCTCTTTCTTCTGAAGATCTTTACTTGTAAATGTATATTGCAGTGGCTTTGCTGAAGAACATAGAGGTCATCAGGGTAACAATGGAAGTCTCTCTCCTCACCCTTCTTCCTGTCTGCCTACTGTCGAAAAGATACGAGCCACTAGCGCCGCAAAAACTCTTCGGAGAAAAAAAAACAACAAAAAAAACAATGGAAGTCTAACAAAGAGTATCAGGAATACAGCACTACACCATCAGGCCTGTCTACACTTTCACAGGAGTCTGCTGCTGAGTTTGTCGCTGTCTTATAATGTATATTGGACTCCCACATATTGGCAGTTTATTACTTGCAGATTTTTTTGTGGAACATGACCCTAAATCACTTTCTTATGTTTTCATATCTGGAATATTTTTTAAAATGCATTTTGGGAGGGTGAAAAATACCTGGGCACAATTCTACTTGGTTTGCTATTGGCGGACATTTGCAAAGTTGCCAATGCAGGAGTACATTGGCCACTTGTACTCCAATCTTGGCGCTAATTGGATGCAAGTACAAGACTGGAAATGAGGTTTGCAAGTAGTGGCCAAAATGGAGTCTGTAGGCAGTTCCCAGTCAAAGTAAATTCCTAACAGAGGAAAAATCAGAAATATAGTGTTTTAAGGCTTGGGATTCGGCCGGAGGTGCTGGCCTAAGTGGCTGAGGAGAGGGAAGTCTGGGCCTCCTTACTTAGTCTGCTACCGCCACGACCTGACTGTGGATAAGCAGAAGAAGCTGGATGGATAGTGTTTTAAGAGAATTCTATAGATTTTGGCTCATAATGCTTTGTAATTTCTGTTCTAAGTTTGTGTTTCACTGGTGGCACACCGTACCGCAAGACCAACGCTAAGGTCAGACCTTCCAAGAACAATGTCGCACACCCCAAGATCAAGACTAGACCAGACCTCTCAAGACTAATTAATTTCGCAACATTAAATTTCCCTTTGTGATCAATAAAATACTTCTGAATTTCAATTGAAGTTTGAAGTCTTAAGACAAGACCTACCAAGACCAAGACTGAGGCCAAACGTTTCGAGTTCGGCTAATACTTCAGGACACTGGGGACAGCGGGGTTTGTTTCTTCACCATGAAATGCAAAACTTTATGGAGAAACCAAAACTACTACTTGTTACTGAATCAAGAACTGACATAATAATTGAGGCTTAAGTTATTAAATGCAGCCACAAATTGATACACAATAGCTGAACTGAATTCATTTAGCTTACATTGCACAATAGTTGTATGATAAATAATAATAAAAAACAGTAATATAGTAATAAAGATTGTATATTGGATGTGAAGTCAGGACCGGTTCTTTCAAGAGCGAGGCCAGAAAATAACGGTACGGGAGCCCTCCATCCCTTACAACCATTTGGCAGAATCTCACTTTAAAAATCCTGAACTGTCTCCTTAAGATCTTGTGAGAACAGCTGTAAATCCATCAGCGCCCTTTGATTCATCTCCTTTGTGCTTGAGCGGGAAACGTTACTAATGGCTTTTTTTCCTTTTCGATAAAAACCAAGCTACCAATCAGTATTTGCTCAAATGAAATTCTCCGCTCTACACTTGCAGGATTTATATACGTGATGCCATCAGATGTAACATCCGGAGCTCTCTGATATTATTAGCTACATAGCAGAGATTTCATAGAAGATCCCTCTGGATTTCATCTCGGCTGCCTTTACCATCCCTGAGTTTTCTCATTCATTATTAATTCTGTCAGGTACGGCTGCAGACACTGAATGAGAATGACAGGAAAGTTTAGGGGATTCTTACTTGTAGTACCAGCATTGTGTAGTTCATGCCGAGGAGTTGAGCTATGAGACGGACCAGCACACCGCACAGAAACCATTTCGGGCTCCGTCTGTGAAATTTTTCTGCCTTCTCCTTTATTTCTATCCACTGAAACTCAGCATAAACTAAACACAGTGCCATCACTCATTTCAAGTGGCGACTCTGCTTCCAGGGGATCGCTAACAATGAAAAACACAGGAAATAGTGTCAGTCAGCACAAAAAAAAAAAAAGTCGAACCTCTTTGTGGCAAGTGAAGTGCTGAGGTTCAGAGAAACAGCCTGAGTGTGTAGTTGGGAAGGAGTGCAAAAAAAAGCAGAACTCATGATGAGGTCCAACAACTCTTGTAAAGGTGTTTGAATTAGCTGCATTAAACGGAGGAGAGAAGCAGCAAATCTGAAATTAATACCGAAGCCTCAGAAGCCGTTTGATGCTTGAAATCTGCTACACACCTGATACACACAGTTCACCACACATTCCTGCCATGAATCATTTTTTTACTGGGTCTTATTGGGTTTTCTATAAAAGAATAGGCCAATATGAAGCAATGGGTGAAAACAGAGGCTTACATACGCAGAGTAAAATGATTTTTTTCTTCCCATTTCTTGACATTAAATCAGAAACTTTTCTTGTTTTAGCTCAGCTTGAATGACCAAAATATTTCCATTTGCGAAATGCCACAACAACGAGTGTATTTGACAGATTTACTTATTAGTGTCTACAAAATCAGAAGATCACATACAGTACATTTCCACTCTGGTTGCATTGTCTTTGAACTGTAATATTTTGGCCAAATGTTTTTGGCCGTCCTTCCACAAGCTGCTCAGAGTAGCGTGTTAGAATTCTGGCCTCTCTGGATATTTCCACATAATTTTCATTCTTCATGACGCCACCACTTCCTCCTGCAGCGAAACAACCACTAAAAACACAATGCTGCTACTCCCATACTGCATAGTTGGTTTAGTGTGCTCCTATTCTTACCAGCATCCCGTTTTTTCCTCCAAATGTTACAAACCGTTCCACTTTAGTCTCATCAGACCACAAGGCATGTCCCCAAAAGTGAAGGACTTTGTCCCTGTGTTCATTTTTACTTTACTTTTGGAGTAATGGCTTCCTCCTTGGTGAGCGGACTTTCAGCCCACGTCTGTCACGTTTCTAGGTGCATAGTAACTTTGTCTCACCACATTCAGCCATTTTTTTTTTCTACAAAGTGTTTGGCTTTTGGTGTGGGGTAAATTTGCACATTTTGAACCAAACTCCGTTAACTTCTGGGACACAGAAACGTCTCCGTCCCGAGTGGTGCAATGATTGGACGTTCCCGTCATGTGGATACTTCCAAATGAACGTGGTACCTTCAAGCAGCTGGAAATTCTTCTCAAGAATGACCCAGACTTTTGTTGTTTTTACAAATAAAGTCTGAATAATCTGTGGCATGCATTTGTATTGAGCATCACTGGGGCATTATTTGACAGAAGAGACATTCACTTCAGTTAAAACTGTAAGTCTTTTGAATGGGCTTTAGCCCAGTCACACAAGCTGCATTTCCATTACAAATGTGCACAAAACTCTGTTCATATTCCACTAACGTAGAAAAAAACACAATTTCACAATTGCGGTGTCTCCATTAAATAAGTCCAGTTACAATCTCATGTGAATGACTTTAAGTCATTAAAAAACATAGTCTTTCCACTTCCTGTTACTGGAGGAAGGAACAGGCAGTGGTTCATGTCTTTTTTTGAAAAGCAGCGCTCTTCAGGATCACTGAACATTGGGATTTTTATCCACTCCACACTCCCCCTAGTGGTCTGGAGCATTCCGTCTGCACTCGTTTCTCGCCATTTGCTGTATTTTTTCCTTTGCTTCTATTTACTGTGGTCGCAGCATTTTTTGTTTTTGTTAATTGTAGGTTTATGCGTCTGTAGCTGTCACATTTGTTATTTTCAGCATTTTTCTGTTGCATTTGTGTTATATTTGTTAGTATCATCCATGTGTTTGCAGCACGTTTTGCCGTCTCCTGTGCATTTGCACAGCTGATTTTGATTGAAAATGACTTAAGTTTGATCATAATGTTTGTACAGAGTAGTTTTTCCACGCGCTTCCTCTGGTCCTTTGATGATTTACCTTTAATGATGAGGCTCTAAGGTTTCTTTGCCATCACCCTAATCATTAATTCCCTCCATAAATTTTCTATTGGATCCAACACATTAATGGCACATTCCAATATTGGGCGTAATGTGCAGTATAATAGTTATTAACATGTACTGTTATTACAGCAATCAGTATGTAATTTTTTTTTATGCTTCTAATATAACTTTCATCCACTGAGAAACTGTCAGAATAAAGCCAACTTAAGCATGTTTGCCCACATGTAAAACTGACATGTTCTAGTAGCTGATGCACTAAAGTCAGGAGCAAACGTTCGACTCTTCTGGCCCCACTCTCAGTCCGGCAGACAAAACCGCTCTCAGGTATGCTTAAACATCTTCAAAACAGCCCAGTTTAGATTTCCTGAACAGGGACACGAGTGCAAGAAGCAGCGGTAAGACACGTCGAAGGGCAATTTCCACGAACCGCGAATCCGAAATCACTTTACAGCAACTACAGCCCCTGAAAAGTTGTTGACTCCTCAAAAGCGAAGATTAGGCTGAAAAAAAAAAATCAAAGCTTGTGTGCACTTCTTCTTCGTCTTCCTCCTCTCCTCGCCCTCTTCTCCCTGTTCTCTGAAGTGTGAACAGACGCTTTGCTGTCTCAGCTCGGCAACCTTTGATCAGCGCCCGAGTCTCTCGGACAAGGTCGGGGGAAACAATGTGACGGTCGGCGGTGCGACGCCACCTGTTTGAGAAAAATGTTGTTTGCTCTGCCACCTAACCACCAAAAGACCTCAAACCGAGAGGCGGCAGCAGCATGTTTGTTATTGATGCATCCCCTTGGTAAAGCTGTTAAGGTTGATCTCTTAGACAGCACTCGCCCTTTGGGGTGTCCGCAAATCTGTATTTACCCACAGAGGCTAGGATTGCTTGAGCATCGCTTCGTGTCGGTGCAGCTGATGAACGGCCGTGCCGTTTGTTTTCTGCTCCCCTAGCGAAAATGAAATCGGCACACGAGCCATATAGTCTTTCTCAGCCAATTTGCTTTCTGCCCCTGAGGGTAGAATTTGAATGAACTGATCAATTTCTAATCAGCAAAAAAAGAATAAAAAATCTGCAGACCTGTTCTAAAGAAATGGAATTCGCCACAAATCTTCCCTACAAACTCTTAAAAAATGTTAAGGAGCAAAAGGGAGGCGGGAGTTGAGGTGTGTTGGATTCCCGCGGCTCGCTTCTTCAAACCCATTTCTCGCTCTGTGAGGTGATGATGGCGTTTAATCTGCACTGTGGATCCGCTGTTACCTAAATATAGAGTTATCGCTGGAGTCCCAGAACGGCGCTGCACATCAGAGGGATGGCTGGTCCCCCGCACAAAGGCGAAGGTGGCCTTTTCATGTTGGAAATGAAACCCCAGGACGCCTGCTGCTGTTTCCTGTGCTGAAAAAGTCACGGTCTGAAAAATGAAACTTTACTTGACTCCAGGTGTTTCGGCCACGAGTGTGTGTCAAATACTGGCGTGTGTTTGAAAAATTATTAAATCCAGTTTATACTGATGTAAAAATCAGAGTTTGTGGCCAATTTTCCATCTTTAATTTAGTAATTCTTTGAGCTACAGATACAGATTTTAGCTTGAAACACATTTAGGTTTCTTCCGATTAATCCTTCTTCCGGTTATTAGTTGTTCATTTTTAGGAGCAGCGATGTTTTTATCTGTCTTTATCAACTTATATTCCACAGTTAGCATTGTAAAGCTCTGTCTCTGTGTGTACCAGCTGTAAAATATAGGCTCCTATCATAACTCCAAGATTGACAAAAGGTGCCAAAGCTCCATGTTAGCATGCGAGGACAATAAAATATATTTCTATTCCAAGTTAAGAGGCTAACTTTAAATCTTGCTCTCCATTTCCTCTATTGCAGATTAGCTAAAGCACAGATATGTTCGACATCTTGTAAATAGTTTCCTTTTAAGTACCATCTGACTTTGTACCACTCTGACTTTAGGTTTTAAAATCTGTTGCCGACATTAGTTGCGTTTCAGTTAAACATAAATAAATTGACCTTAATTGAAACATGGCAAATTTAGAAAAAAATGTAAAAATCACGTTTATTGATGAAAGATTTTAGCTCTAGGATGAGGTGGTATTTTTTGGCCTTATCAAAATAGATGTATGTTGCAAAAACTGCAGTGAAAACGCCTTTTTAAATCACATGAGTCACGTGATCAACAACTGGCTGTTACTGCTGATGGAAATGACAAAGAAGACAACAGGAAATGGTAAAACTGAAACCATTTAAATACTTTCTGTATGAAATGTATGTATTGCCTGTATGGTCGCATAAGCATTATGTTTAACCTACTTACTGTTTGTCACTAGGCCTGTCACGATAGCAAATTTTGCTGAGCGATTAATTGTCTCAAAAATTATTGCGATAAACGATAATATTGTTTGAAGACCTTTTTACACTGATTTAATGGAAATGACATAATAATCCATGCAATTTCTTGCCAAAGATAGATACACTTTATTTTCAAAAGAACACTAAACACTGGAACTGATAAACAAAACAACCAAAAACGAAAATAAAATGGTCTCCATTAACAAAAAACGCACTTGAAAAAAAAAACTAAACAACATAAAGTAAAAGTGGAAATAAATACTGCATTCAATCAAAAGAGTGCAGATTATGAAGTCTGTATATTATGTTGCCCTTCAGTAATAATTAGATTTAAATAGACAAGATGGGCACATCGGCTACCTGATGCAATAGTTCACACTACATGATTTTTTGCTCCTATTTTTCCCCTTACAACAATCTTAAAACGTTGATCTTTCTAAGATTGTGTGGTGTGTTACGGTAGATCGTCCTCCGATCTAAATCAGGGATTTTCCCCGACTGGGCGCTTTAACGCAGCCTGTTGAATGTGACGGGTAGCCAATCAGAAAGCGCGGATTCTCCTCCGCACATTGTGAGGGGAAATTACAGAGGGGAATCCCACACAGCTGAAACGGCGCAACCCGAAGTCCAGCGGACATTGGGGATGATATGTGGAAACAACATTGTTTATTCAACATGCAAAGAATATAGAAATGACAAGAGGAGGAGTTGGAGCGAAATTGCTACCGCAGTTGATAAACCCGGTAACTTTTCAGCTGTTCTTCGTTAACATGACGTAAATAGGTTATAATGATTTTCATTCAGTCAGGACTTTACGCTGACACTAGCCACATGCATTGCAGGTAGATTGTAGTAAAGCATTGATTAATGCCTGGTTTTAAAATTAGTTCACTGAACTTGTAGCCATTATTCTGTGCCCATTGTTGGACACCACACAGCAGGAACGAATCCGATCGAACCGTTGAAAATGGACCGACAATCGGCCGACAGCTCTAAGATGTGTAGGAAATAAGGAAGGGAGGAGTCAGTGGAGAGCACCAGTTGAGCCTTTTTTTCATTCAGTGTCATTAACAGAAAGAGAAAAAGGCCGGAAGAGACGATAATGCCGATAATTAAAATGACGTCGATAGTTTTAATTTATCATACGATTAATCGATTTATCATTTATCGCGACAGGCCTATTTGTCACTAATTATTACAAATTAGTATAACTATGCAGTTTTGAGGTCTGTTTCACCATTTCCTGATGGTTTTATTCTTTTTTGTTTGTTTGTTTTGGGTCATATTTCACTCAAAAAGCAAACAAGACAAAACTTTGAAAGAATCCCCTAAACACTCAAATTGTTGATGAAAACCACTTCAACGGAGGACAATAAAGTCTGCCTTCTTGAAAGCAGAGCATTAAAAAAGCGGATTGTTTAAAAACTCTTGCTGGGAACGGTATGAAAAGTGCACTTTCATCATTAGTATTTCGACCGCATCTTTTGTTTTGTGGTCCTCGGAACACCAGAGTGGAGCTTTAACCCTTCTTTTTACAGCAGATAACATTTCAGCTGCTGAAATAAATTGCGGCAGCTCCACCTATTTCTTTTTTTCCCCAAATGTTTCAAAGAGGAACTCCCGGCGGGTGATAAACTACTAACTCCTACAACACTGTAGGAGTTATGCCCAGTGGTTGCTCTGAGATTGAGCTACGTATAAATATTCAGGATGCATTTTTCTACCTTTGTTTTAATTTATTTTTTTAGAGCTTTTATTTCAGTTAATTATTCTGTGTTTCTTGGCAGTTTCTAAGATTATTGCAGCTACTAGTAAGTTTACACACCCATAATAATTACATTTTTATTAACCCCCTCTCTCATTTGTTCTTTTATTCTGCTATTTCCACCCAAAATCCTGCTTCTACCTTTAAACTGAGCAATTTTTCTTTGCTATAAATCAATTACTATTGGAAAATCTGCATAGTTCCTTCTAAGTAGTGCCACATTCATACGAAAACTATATTTGCAGGTTTCATAACAGTTAAAAATGGGTTGCAGCCATTAAAATCTCGCTAAATCCTTTATGCTAATGCCAAACTGAGCTTATTCTGCCATTTCTCCATGTTTTGACATTGTTTATTGGATTGGACAATTGAAATTTGAGAAGATCAGAAATCCTTTAGTTTTACACAGCACCCCTCCTCCACGACTCAGCTCCTTCAGACTAGCCAGCAGCAATTAGCAAACACCTGGTGAAACAGCACATCTGAGTTCACTGTAGGAGCTACTGTACTTCTCAGTGAAGCGCTGGTAAAAACGCTGCTAAAGGTTTAGTAGAGCAGACATGTTGTGATGACTTCCTGAAGGCGGAGTCTCGGAGCTAAAATTTTTAAAGAGACAGAGGCCGAATTTCAAGGCGTTACATTCCAAAGTTAGATTTCTTTTAAGTCATATTTGATATATATATATAGCATTTTTATAATAACTTACTGAAGTTAACAAAGCTACTTGATGTGCTATAAAATAGCAAGAAAAACAAAAGGCAGAATCACTGTTTGAACCCCTGAATTGTGTGAACTCAATAAGAAATTTGATTTTTTTGGAAGATCTTGTCCAATGGCCACTGGAAATAGCCCTCATAAAACTATTTCCTTAGGTTTTGCTTTTTGTCTGGTCAATCGATGATCTCTGGATCTCAGTCTATCCAGACAGCAACATTTTCTCTGCACTGGGTGAGCAGGGGCCAGATAATCAAATCTGTTTTGCTCCAGGTTGGTTGCAGCCATTTTCACTAAAGACGGTCCATAATAGTCTTTTTAAGAGCTGTGTAATGTGGCACCAAAATACGGCGCTGTGAAAATGGTGTTGCCCCCTCAGAGATTTCTTCTGTTTTTTCTCTTCTTATTTTTTCCTTTTGTCACATTGAAATGTTTCATACCATTAGTTAAATTTTTACATTAGACAAAAATATCTGAGAAAAATCTTAACGGCAGCAAAGCAAGCACCCCATATATGGAGACTATTAGTCCTCGATTTAACTTTCTGTGGTTTGATTCCTGACCAAAAGGCCTTTGCTGCATGTCTTCTCCCATTCTGTCTTCATTCATTTCCTGTCTAAAATATTAAAAAATAAAGGCATCTAACATCACTGAAAACCCTTTAATAAGAATAAGAATGATTTTTGCTCAATTGTTGGTCTAGTAAGGCATGCCATTTTCTGACTAGGCCATTTTCTGTACATGTAATTTTCACTTGAGCCTTACTTTGGAAGTTTTTGAACTATCCCTTTAAAGCCCGTATGTTGCTTTCTCTATAAAACATTTTTTTCTCTTTGTTTGTGTTTCAGGTTGATAAGAGAAGAGTGAAAGACTCAGCAGTCACTGACCCTGCAGAGTAAACACCTGATTGGTAAAAGCAGTTTTCACACAGAACACACGCTGTCCTCTGGTGGATTTCAAGATCTTTTCAAACTAACAATACGGACACCTTTGACTGAGGACGTTTATGAACTAAATCCTCATCTCTCTGCATAGTAAGGACGCCGGGGTTTTCCACATTACACCATGTGATTGAAATATTTGTGGATCTAAACTCGCCACGATGCCATTTCCCTTCACTGCACTCTCCGAGTTTTCAACCAAGTGACTTTGTGACAAAATGTCTTTGGTCAAACGGAGAAAGTTCAGGACTTTTGCTCTCCTGCTGTGCGTCATTACCTTCACCACGCTCCTGTTCAGCTACACTTTCCGGGACCCGTCGCTCTACTTCTTCAAGTACTTCCGGCTCTCGGACAGCTTCTTCTCCAAGGGGCCGTGTTCCTGTCGACAGTGCGTCGCCGAGCTGGAAGGCGACCCGTGGTTCGCCGAGCACTTCAACCTCTCCATCCACCCTCTGATGACCAGGGAGAACAGCTTCCTCTCTGAGGAGACCTTTAAATGGTGGCAGGTGAGATGTGGAAGCTTTTTCGCTTGTGACATTCTCTTGTCGCCGTCTTACGAAAGCTGGAGAAGCAGGGAGGGGAGCCGGTTCTGGAAACAGGCGAGGTGCAGATTCGGAAAGGACGCAGATAAAGGGAGCTCATGCACTGCTGTGGCGCTTCCAAGAAGGTGTTTGTTTTGGCCTCACTGATTGTTTCCAAATCCAGGGGATCTTTACCGGGATCAGACTGCAAAGCAAACTCCCACACACCATTTGTATGCATTTAATGAATACGATGGGGGAGAAGAAAACTGTTGTTTTTGTCTCACTGCCTTTCCTCCTGTTTATCTTTAGATAAGCACAGCTATGTTTTCAATCATAACTCAGAGTCTTGGATAACGCTGTGACATTTCACTCTCTTAAAATTTTCATCAGAAAGTGCAGAGGCCTTTAGCGGTGGAAACACCAACAGCAAAGCCGTGAAAGTACAGCAACATCCTGCTGACTAGTAACACCTTTGACCGTCTGACTGCTGAGCCAAATTGTCAAGATCTTTTGCGATCCTACAATAGCACGTCAAAAGTAGAGAGGGTATAAAAAGCGTACACGCACCTTTATTAAAATGCCTGGTTTTTGTGATGAAAAATAGAAAAAACAGAACTTAAGCAACTACACCCAAGGACTCCATTGTTTTGCTGACAATGACTACCCTTGGTTTTTCCATGTGTATATAGCATTATTCCAGTTACTTTCACTTTTTTTTTTCAAATAAAATATAAAAATACATTTTGAGTGTGCCTATAATGGTACGTGATCATCTAAATGTTGGCCCAGGGCACCAAACAGACTAGGACCGCCCCTGCTGGCAGCCTTAGGTGTTCCCACATTCACCTTGCACGACGCCAGTGTAAAGAAGAAGAAAAAAAAGAAATTGAAGACAAGGTTGCCTCCTGTCACTGCTCATTCCAGAGGATGTGTCTACCTGGAGAGTTGGACCCGGGGGAAGCGTCACATTTCAGCAGCGCTGCCAGGCGGTTCCTGGGCCCTTTTCTCCACTGAGCTAACATGGACCATGCTAACATGCTAATACTATGACAAAGGGAGTGAACAGCGTGAGGCTCAATGTGATAAGGTAATTTAACATGCTAACATTGTGACAGAGGGTATAAACAGTGTGAGGCTCTGTGACATATACAAGGTAATTTAACATGCTAACTTGCTAACACTGTAACGGTGAAAACACTACGGGGCTCCATTTGATTTGCTTAAAAGCCCTTTTGAGATCAGAACGTGAAGCGCTAACAAACCAGCCAGTCCTGTTAAACTGGTGGGATGTGTTTGTAGCCCAGTGATAAACTGAGGTTATGGTAGTTACTATTTGTTAAGGTTAATTTTACATAGTTCAAAATAAGATACAAGTATATTAAAAGTAAATTACTGTTTACTCAAACATACATTGGTGGACAACTAAGTGTTTAGTATTCTTCTTTCTGAAAGAAATACATTGGTATTTTCCTTCACCTTAATAGTTGAATAATATAAAGGTCACTATTGAGTAATTATCTTATTTGATGATGAAAACTATTGTTTGTTAGTGAGCTATTGTGTAAATATTGTAACTGAAAGAAGCAGTGTGACGTAAGCTGCACTGCGCATTCTCTGATCTCACCATTTTCATTGGCAGTGGGGACAGTTTGTCCGGTGCGGGATGGGGATTGGTGGAGAGGAGGAGAGGGCGGGAGCAAGGGAGAGAGGGGTAAGGGTGGAGAACGGAGGCGGACGAGAAAAAAAAAAAAAACAATAACAAAAGAGGAATAAATAAGAAAGAGAAGAGAGACGAGAAGGAGAGACAAAGGGACAACAGGACGAAAGAGCACGGAAGTCGGGAGAAGTTGAAGGAGTTCAGTTGACGCTGGAGGGACGAGCCAGGAGGGGGCCGGAGCAAGTGGTCGCGACGGACTTCGGGCTAAGCTAAGTGGGCTAACGCTTTAGCGCCACGGTCCTGCGGCAGCCGTTGAGCCGCGGCGGAGTTGAGAGGAGGGAGGCATCTCAGCGTTTCCTATGTTTTCCCCGAATTGCACCGCTCTCAAATTGTTTCTTTCATTCATCCTCCCTCTGGGATTTCAACGTCTACTCCTCGTTGGTCACAGGCCTGCACCGTTGGGTTTTCTCGGGTTTTTCCCATTTCTCCACCACCATTTGAAGGTCGTGAGTAGAACTGACTGTTCAGGACGATATATTAGCTTGGACATTGCTTGTGAACATTAAGTGTTTAGTGGGCCCGCCTTATGTGTTGCCTAATGTGAAAAGTATATGTTGTTTTCCATTTTTTTTTGTGTTGTTTTCCTAAAACTTAAAAGTATTCACAGCTTACAGTTCAATGGTGATTAACAGTGAGGGTTCCCTGTCACCGTAGTTAATAAAGTGAAGCTGAGTAATTTGGCCTGAATTTCTATTTCTCTGGGTCATATTTGTTACAAACCAGGTCCGTGGTATTACTTACATAATGGGGTACCTCATTGATGTCGAACCCAAGCACCCACCATTTTAGTTTTTTCTCATAGAGTGGTTTAAGGTGCTACATAAAGTGGTGGCCCGTACGGGGAAATGTAAAAATAAATAAATAAATAAACTAAAATAAAATATTTCTAGTCTGACCCAGAGAAAAAAAAAAAAAAAAAAAAAAAACTAGTTTAAACTTGCTCAGTTTGCTTAACCTAACCTAACTAAGCACTAATCCTATAGAGAACTATAGTAAAGGTCATGGGGATGGCTCAGTTGAGGCACTGGTGTAAGGGCGAAGGTATTGACCCAGAGTATGCCATATTGGTTAAGAATGTCCCAGAAGAGGTAGAGGTGAATGCCATTGAAGAAACTCTGCAGTCAATCAAAGCACTTGGTCGGGTTAAAGTGAGAGGCAGGATGTATGATCCGCAGACTCAACGTTTAACTGTGCTGTGTGAGTGTAGGCAGAAAGTCAATGCAAAAGCCTGTCCACTGGATGTCTTGCCAGAGGGCTCAGATGAGCCATGGAGAATCTTTGGACCTTCTGAAGAGGAAAATGAACCACAGAACTTTGGAAGTGGATGTAACCCATTTGTTGACTCGGGTCAAGACTCCCCATTTAGAACATCCACCCCTGAAGCCATTATAAGAGCAGTTGGTGAAGTCCTTCAAATGGCAAATCCTCGTTCAAGCAGTGAGGGAAGCCCTTACCGACGTCTACGCACTTTCTCTGGAGTGCAACCCACTCCTCCAGGGGAGGAGACATTGGAGAACTGGATTGAACAAGCCAGGCTTATGATAGAAGAGTCTGATCGACCTGAGAGAGAAATGAAAATGAGAGTTATGGAAAGTGTGAAGGGTCCAGCTCTGGAAATATTGCAGGCCGTTCGATTCAACAACCATGATGCAACCGCTATGGAGTACCTCGACATATTGGAGAGCACGTTTGGCACGCCTGAAACTGGAGAAGACCTGTACTTCACATTCAGACAGCTATGTCAGCAACCGAATGAGAAGCTCTCTGAATTTCTGAGGCGCATGGAGCGAGTTCTCAATAAAGTTGTTAAAAAGGGTGGCCTGCAGTCAGCTACCGCCAACCAAGCACGTATTGATCAGCTCATTAAAGGTGGCACTCGATCAGATCTAATGATGTTAAATCTTCGACTGAGAGAACGCCGGCAAAATCCCCCTCCATTTCTACAGTTGTTGAATGAAATACGGCATGAAGAGGAACACGAAGCTTCCCGTCGTAGATTACAACCTCCCAAAGCTGTGTATGCTAAAAGTACCATTGCAGTGCCAGACAAAGAGGTGATGGATCTGAAAGCCGAAATACAAGGGCTCCGCACGCAAGTGAGTGAATTAACTATCTCATCATTCACGGCAAGCACTGCTGCTGCCACTTCTGAGCTAACAGTCAACCCACCGAAAGTGACAGTAGAAGATAAAAGCATGCAAGCTTTGAGAGAAGAAGTTAGAGAGCTCCGAGAGCAAGTTTCTGTTATGTCTCTTCGACCCAGTTACCGCTCCACTACAATGTCACATCACGATGAAGTCAAGTCAAATTCAGTATCCCAAAGACCTTTCACACCAAGGGACTCGAGTGATTTTTTCTGCTACCGGTGTGGGGAGGATGGGCATTTGGCAACTAAATGCACAGCCCCAGAGAACTACCCTAAAGTAATACAAAAGTTGATACAGGTGCAAAGAAAACAAAGAACAAACCAGAAACAAAACAGCAACACAAGAACAAAACCTACCAATGTGGATGTAAAGAGAAGCGCTATCATGGTAGAGACCAGTGGCTTACCAGAGGGACTAATTGGACCTCCTTCCCTTGCCGAAGTGAAAATCAATGGCAAGATTTGCACTGCTCTGATGGACAGTGGGTCCCAAATAACCATCATCTTTGACAGCTTTTACGCAGAACACTTGTCACATGTCCCACTCCACCCGGTTACTGGTCTATCCATATGGGGCCTCAGTGAATCAAAGAGTGGTTACCCATACAAAGGATACATCCACATTGATCTGGAGCTCCCTAGGCAGTCCAAGTCTGAAAAAATCAAGTCAGTTCCGGTTCTGGCTTTAGTGTGTCCTGACCCACGTTGTTCTGAGACCGTACCAGTCTTGGTCGGCACAAATGTCAAAGGGATTCAGCCTATCAACTTGAACCCAGAAGTGAAAGGCTCAGAGCAAGTCCACTCAGCCAGAGTCCAAGTGCAGGAACAAATTTCTTTACCTGCCCATAAACCACAGCTTGCAAAAGATATTAAAGACTTACCTGTGGCTGATGTAAAGTGGACAGGGCCAGGCCCACTAATCATTCCTGCTGGCACAGAACACATTGCCATTTGTAAAGTCAAAGAGAATAAAACAGTAGGAGACAGCATACTAATAACTGAACGTGCTGCCTCACCTGCTCTTCCACCAAGTGTATTGGTCCAGCCCACGGTACTGTTCTCTAAGATGCTAGATAAGAACAGCTTCCTGGTGCTGCTGAGAAATGAGTCCTTAAAGCAAACAGCTATTCCATTGGGCACCATTATTGCTCACCTGTATGTAGTTGACATGGTGATGGATGCCCCAGGAAGGAAGGTCAATGCTGTTCCACCCATTGACCCTTCTTTGTTCCATTTTGGAGATATCTCAATCAGCAGAGAATGGAAAGAACGACTACAGCACCAGCTGTCACAGCATTCCAATGTGTTTTCCACTGATGAATGGGATGTAGGTTTGGCCAAGGGTGTGAAACATCATATCCGTCTGACTGACAGTACACCCTTCCGGGAGCGTTCCCGCCGCATAGCTCCCGCCGATTTAGATGACCTCAGGCGCCATCTTCAAGGGCTGATTGCAGCAGGCATCATAAAGGAATCAAGAAGCCCCTACGCCTCACCCATTGTCCTTGCCCGGAAAAAGAATGGTCAACTGCGGATGTGTGTCGACTATAGAACCTTGAATCGCAGAACCACCCCAGATCAGTACACTGTGCCCCGGATCAACGATGCCTTAGACTGTCTGACGGGCAGTAAGTGGTTTTCTGTCTTAGACCTCCGCAGCGGCTACTATCAGATCCCTATGGCTGAAGAGGACAAGGAAAAGACAGCCTTTATATGTCCTCTGGGGTTCTATCAGTTTGAACGGATGCCGCAGGGGATAACAGGGGCTCCTGCGACATTCCAAAGGCTGATGGAGAAAGCGGTAGGAGATATGCATCTGCTGGAGGTCATAGTGTACCTGGACGATTTGATTGTGTTTGGCAGAACCCTTGAGGAGCATGAAGAGAGGCTGCTTAAGGTCATAGCACGCCTTGAGGAGGCTGGACTAAAGCTGTCCCTTGACAAGTGTCAGTTTTGTTGTTCACAAGTTACCTATGTTGGCCATATTGTCTCTGAGCATGCCATTGCTACTGACCCCAAAAAGGTGGAAGCTGTAACCCGGTGGAAGCAGCCAACCGATCTCTCCTCTCTGCAGTCGTTCCTTGGATTTTGTGGCTACTATCGGCGATTCATAAAGAACTATTCCATCATCGTCCGACCTCTTACGGAACTATGCAAAGGCTATCCCCCCACCCAAAAGAGGAGTAAATCTAGTCAGGGGACATGCAAAACCTACTACAAGGTTAACGAGCCTTTTGGCAGTCGATGGGATCAGTCGTGCAGTGAGGCTTTTCACCAGATCATTCACTGCCTCACAAATGCACCGGTACTGGCGTTTGCCGACCCAACCAAACCCTATACCCTCCACATAGACGCCAGTTTGCATGGCCTGGGTGCAGTTCTGAATCAAGAATACCCTGAAGGATTGAGGCCTGTGGCTTTTGCTAGCCGGAAGCTGAGTGCATCTGAAAAAAACTATCCGGTGCACCAGCTTGAGTTTTTGGCTCTAAAGTGGGCTGTAGTTGACAAATTCCATGACTATTTGTATGGAGCTCAGTTTAAAGTGCAAACGGATAACAATCCGTTGACATATATTCTTACAACAGCCAGGCTCAATGCCACTGGTCATCGATGGCTTTCTGCCCTTTCAACATACAATTTCACATTGCAGTATAGGTTAGGGGCTCACAACATCGACGCTGATGCGCTATCACGAAACCCCTTACCAGCAGAAGATAAAGACTGGCAAACTATGCCGCCTGAAAGCGTCAAAACACTGTGTAAGCAGGTCAACTCACAGAAAGTTTGCGATGAGACAATCACAATAGCAGAGTCTCTAGGGATCTTCCCCTGATGGCATACCTGTCTGCTACGCTTATCCAGTCCACCTCGATCTGGGTTGCTTGATGCGACTTAGCCACAACGACATCATCCAAGCACAGGATGCAGACCCAGCAATCGCTCCCATCAAGCGGTCACTTTGCCAGGGTATACCATTCTCACCAGGGGATAACACTATGGCTAATTTGCTAAACAGGGAGGTGAGTAGACTGGTCATCAAAGATGGTTTGCTCTACAGAAAAGTTAAGAGACCCTCCGACATGGAAATTTATCAGATAGTGCTCCCTAAAGAACATGTCTCCATGGTGTTAAAATCCCTCCATGATGAGTCTGGGCATCTGGGAGTGGAGAAAACTGTCGGACTCATCCGTGACAGGTTCTATTGGCCCAAGATGGGAGCTGAGGTTGAGCAATATGTAAGAAACTGTGGAAGATGCGTCACTCGTAAAGCACTTCCACAGCGAGCTGCTCCCTTAAAACAGATAACTAGTCAAGGCCCTCTTGACCTTGTGTGCATTGATTTTTTGTCACTTGAGTCGGACTCACAGGGGTTTTCCAACATCTTAGTAGTGACAGATCATTTTACACGATATGCCCAAGCTTTCCCAGCTAAGGACCAAACAGCTGCCACGGTGGCAAAGATCCTTTGTGAGCGTTACTTTGTCCATTATGGACTCCCAGTAAGAATACATTCGGACCAAGGGAGGGATTTTGAAAGCAGACTGATCCGAGATCTCTTGAAGATGCTTGGGATTCGTAAGTCAAGAACGTCTCCCTATCATCCGCAAGGAGACCCACAGCCCGAAAGATTCAACCGTACACTTCTGTCAATGCTTGGAACCCTTGATCCAAAGCAAAAGAACAAGTGGAGTCAAAAGATAAGTCAGTTGGTTCACGCCTACAACTGCACTCAAAATGAGGCAACAGGGTACTCGCCCTACTTGTTAATGTTTGGACGAGAGGCCCGGCTACCTATAGACATATGTTTCAGTGTGTCGGATGAAAGTCAAAAGTCTGTCTCCTATCATCAGTATGTCACCAAACTGAAGAAAGATCTCGAGAGAGCTTATGACTTGGCGACAGAGACAGCTGACAAGAATCATAAACGGAACAAAGCAGCCCACGATAAGCGTGTGAAAGAACAAGTTCTGGGAAAAGGGGACAGAGTTCTACTGAAAAACTTTGGTGTTGCAGGAAAACAAAAGCTGAAAGCCAAATGGAGACCCATACCCTATTTTATTGTGGATAAATTGCCCAATCTCCCAGTTTACAAGATTAAACCTGAACGAGGTGGGGGTGCAGAGAAGACGGTTCATCGGAATCACTTGTTGCCTATTGGATACCTGGTGAGACTTCCATTGGATGACAGTGGCACAGAACCACCAGAAAGATGCAGAACAAGAGCGCAACAAAAGGTGGGTGGACTCCTAAAGTCTTCCAACAATGAAGAGGAAATGTACCCAGAATCAGAGTACGAGGAAGTATTTTTACCCAAACCACAGGGTGTCGATTTGGATGGACTACTGACTCATCCAGAGTTGTCCAACAGAATATCTGGGCTCACTATCAGTGAAAGTGATAAAACAAGATCAGTCCAGGATTTGGGAGAACTGGAGGCAGTCTCTAGTACCTATTCAGACATTACTGCTATTCCTGATCCAACCCTTGATCCAGTGGAGGAAACAGACCTCTATCCACCACAGATCCCTGCTAAAAGATCACAGAGAGTTGCCCGACCTGTAGTTCGGTTGAGCTACGATGAACTCGGAAAGCCTTCTGACCGGCCGGTGACAGTCTTCAGCCATGGAGTGTTGGTGGGAAGTGGAATCTACCAAGTCCCTAGAAGCCAGTTTTGCCATACCTTCTGGTGCCACCCCATGGCCATGTGTGAAACATGTTCTAGGCCGAGTTCTTATCAAAACTGTCCTCTGTTAGTTGTCCCTCGTTAATTTTGATGGGGACATCAAAACCTTCTAGAAGGGGGAAGATGTAGCCCAGTGATAAACTGAGGTTATGGTAGTTACTATTTGTTAAGGTTAATTTTACATAGTTCAAAATAAGATACAAGTATATTAAAAGTAAATTACTGTTTACTCAAACATACATTGGTGAACAACTAAGTGTTTAGTATTCTTCTTTCTGAAAGAAATACATTGGTATTTTCCTTCACCTTAATAGTTGAATAATATAAAGGTCACTATTGAGTAATTATCTTATTTGATGATGAAAACTATTGTTTGTTAGTGAGCTATTGTGTAAATATTGTAACTGAAAGAAGCAGTGTGACGTAAGCTGCACTGCGCATTCTCTGATCTCACCATTTTCATTGGCAGTGGGGACAGTTTGTCCGGTGCGGGATGGGGATTGGTGGAGAGGAGGAGAGGGCGGGAGCAAGGGAGAGAGGGGTAAGGGTGGAGAACGGAGGCGGACGAGAAAAAAAAAAAAAACAATAACAAAAGAGGAATAAATAAGAAAGAGAAGAGAGACGAGAAGGAGAGACAAAGGGACAACAGGACGAAAGAGCACGGAAGTCGGGAGAAGTTGAAGGAGTTCAGTTGACGCTGGAGGGACGAGCCAGGAGGGGGCCGGAGCAAGTGGTCGCGACGGACTTCGGGCTAAGCTAAGTGGGCTAACGCTTTAGCGCCACGGTCCTGCGGCAGCCGTTGAGCCGCGGCGGAGTTGAGAGGAGGGAGGCATCTCAGCGTTTCCTATGTTTTCCCCGAATTGCACCGCTCTCAAATTGTTTCTTTCATTCATCCTCCCTCTGGGATTTCAACGTCTACTCCTCGTTGGTCACAGGCCTGCACCGTTGGGTTTTCTCGGGTTTTTCCCATTTCTCCACCACCATTTGAAGGTCGTGAGTAGAACTGACTGTTCAGGACGATATATTAGCTTGGACATTGCTTGTGAACATTAAGTGTTTAGTGGGCCCGCCTTATGTGTTGCCTTATGTGAAAAGTATATGTTGTTTTCCATTTTTTTTTGTGTTGTTTTCCTAAAACTTAAAAGTATTCACAGCTTACAGTTCAATGGTGATTAACAGTGAGGGTTCCCTGTCACCGTAGTTAATAAAGTGAAGCTGAGTAATTTGGCCTGAATTTCTATTTCTCTGGGTCATATTTGTTACAAACCAGGTCCGTGGTATTACTTACATAATGGGGTACCTCATTGATGTCGAACCCAAGCACCCACCATTTTAGTTTTTTCTCATAGAGTGGTTTAAGGTGCTACATGTTTAAAAATAATATTTAGCTGAGAAGGAAGCCTTGAAGGAAATCTAATGTGGCCTTGCAGAAAAGCTAACTTCTCCCCCGAGGTTATGTCGGAAATAAATTCCGCGTCTGCAGATCGGCCGTCCTCGTTTAAGTCGTTTTTACTTAAAGCGACCCCACCCCCCCGGGGGTCTCGCCCCTGACTGAAAGGTTTTCGTTTTGTCGTCACCAGTGGTTGCAGTCAGAGAGGCAGCCGGCCAACTTCTCCGAGGTGGTGGAGGAGCTGTTCCAAGTCATCCCCGACGACGTCCTCTATGTGGACGCCAGCCCCGAGCGCTGCCGGAGCTGCGCCGTGGTGGGGAACTCCGGGAACCTGAGGCGGTCCCGCTATGGTGGCCTCATTGACGCCTGCGATTTCATCATAAGGTAGGCTAAACCTTCACATGGAGTTACGTCAACGGTGCCCGGCAGGGCCGTGCAGAGACCTTTGGAGGGGCAGGGCCTCAAAGTTAAAAAGGGGGCACTTTCAACAAGATCTTAAACACCGTACAACAACATAGCAACAACCCATATTGATCAAGAATTTAAATGGATCATATTATATCATTTCCATCATGCAGGGACAATGCAAAGCAAATATAGTCTATATTTTCCCCAACAGGTATAAAGTTGCTGTTTCTGCTGCTGACAGTCCTGGAGGGCTGAGCTGATCTGAGACTGTAGCTGTTAAACAGACCAGAGGAGAGAAGGTCTTTGGTTATGAAACAAGCAAATTTGCTGCCATTTTACTAATTAAGCCCTAATAATATCTATTTAACTTCTACAACAACTTGGCTGCAGGCTGATGTGGATGTAACCGGGTGGAATAGTGTTTACATAAAATGGTTGTAAATTCCCACCCATGTGGGTCTTTGAATGCATCATGCCCCGTTTCCCCACCTTCACTTTCGTGTCGCAGCGGTGTTGGGCTTGTTAGTGTATATAGGCACCAGGTGTGCCCGCCAAAGTGAGGAGTCGGGTCCATTGTGGCAGCAGTTGGATCCGTCAGCTGGCGCCGTGCTCGTTGAGCTGCTGCACCAGGGTTTGCACATTTGTGGATTCATTTCAGTGGCTGTTTTACTGTAAGCATTTGAAAGTAGCTGTTGGGTGGCTGATTAAGATTGCTGACATTGCATATTATGCTCTCACCAAGGTGTGATTCTTCTAGGTGCTCTCAGTTAAGTGGCTAAATAGGTGATCCTCTAGAGATGAGAGGTGTAGCAAAGCACCCCAGAACCAGAGTTTATATTTCTTTTTTTAGTGAATTAGCCAATGGGAGATTTATTCTTTTTCTTTTGTGTAATGTTATTTTGTGTGATTAATTTGTGTTTCTACTAGTTTGGTTTGCAGTTGTTTTTGTTTGTCTCAGATTGCTCCCAGTGCTAAATTAGGTCTTAAACTAGAATAATAAAGTATATTTTAATATTGTGAAAGGAAGTATAAATAAAATATATTTTTGTATGCTATTTCTGTTTCATCATTTTAAGCCAGACTTACTTGGGTATTTTTAATTGGGAGACCCTAGGCTACTTGAATAGATTTGAGAAGTCTACTAGTTGGCTTTAGGGCCACGTCCTCGGGTACGATCCGGGTACCTTCCCCCCGTGTTGCATATAGATCAAAAATATACTTCTCCCACACCAGCTCCTCCGTTACTTCCACGGTTTTTGAACATAAAATAACATAAATGCGCTACTTTAGCTTTCCATTTCAATGAAATAAAATTATCTTACAAATAACATCTTTCACAGAAAATAAAACACACTTTTTAACTCACCAAGTCCAGTTCTGTAACATATAACACTCCCGAACGCAGTCAGTTAAAAAAAAATGCGGAAAGCTGCTCCTCCAAAAATGGAAAAAGGTTTCCAGACAGCAGGTAGACTTTTTAATAGCCGATTTTCTCTTATCTTTCTCTCTTTCACAGCACAACTCTTTTAGCTCTCCCTGCTTCTTCTTCAAGCTCCAGAGAACGTAGCAACCCGGTTGGCTGGAGCAAGTCACATGGGCTACACATCAATGTGACCCTTCAGAATAAGAGATTTTTCTCACACTTGACCGTTTTAGCTGCTGACAAAATAAATCTCTGTTTTATACGGTTTTAGACTAAATAAAATATAACATGAAATACAACATTTATAATGTCTGTAATTATTATTTGTTATATTTTTAACTATTTTAAGACCTATTTATTCTCTGTTTATTTATCAACTATTTATCCATTTTATAGCTATTTTTATGAAAAGGCTTATATTTAGTTAGAGGTACAGATCTGCCCCCCTCCTCCTCACCATGGACCCGGTGTCTGAACAACATGGAGGCAGAGAAACTAGTTTATTTTGATAAATTATTATATTTAGCTAAATATTATTGCTGAGGGCCACATACAGATAAAAAATAAATAAATAAATAAAATAATTTTTAAAAAACTCAAAAAGGCCACTAGGGGCATCAAGGATAAAAGGGGCAGGGGCTCAAGCCCCTTTTGCCCCTTTCCCCCGCATGTGCCTGGTGTCCAGGTACGTTTCTCCAATCATCCTTACTTAAAAAATATAAAGACGTATATTAGACAGCTCAAACCGTCATGTTCCCACATACAAAGTTCACTTTTGGCATTTGGTAAACCATTCTTCCCCCAAACATGGTGTGTTCAACAACATCCAAATGTATTAGTTAATACTGTTTCAGGGTATTAAAAAAAAGAAGAGAAAAATGTTAAACAAAATGATATTGTTGTGTATTACTGTTGGTCTTTTAGTATGTGGGTTATGTAAATGGAGAGAAATCAAACTCAATCAATCAAATTTTATTTGTATAGCACATTTCAGCAGCAAGGCATTTCAAAGTGCTTTGAATCATAAAAACACAGTCATGCAACATAGAATCAACAATCAAAACATTACATTAAGTCAGATGCCATCGTTAAATTCTTAATTGATTGTTTCAAAAGCAACTTTAAACAGGTGGGTTTTAGTCCTAAATTTAAAGGCACTCAGTGTTTCAGCAGTTTTGCAGTTTTCTGGAAGCTTGTTCCAGATTTGTGGTGCATAGACGCTGAATGCTGCTTCTCCTTGTTTGGTTCTGGGGACTAAAACCAGAACCAGAAGATCTGAAGGGTCTGGAAGCTGATACAACAACAGCAGATCTTTAATGTATTGTGGTGCTAAGCCGTTCAGTGATTTATAAACTAACAATAGTATTTTAAAGTCTATTCTCTGAGCTCCAGGATCCAGTGTAGGGACTTTAAAACTGGTGTGATGTTCTCTATCTTCCTGGTTTTAGTGAGAACGCGAGCAGCACTGTTCTGGATCAGCTGCAGCTGTTTGATTGATTTGTTAGGCAAACCTCTGAAGACGCAGTAATCAATGTGACTAAAGATAAACGCATGGATGAGTTTCTCTAGATAAACACAATAATTAATTTCTATATTGGAGTGAAATTCATGGGAATTAGATGCACCGTGATTGCTCTTCACTAGCCAGTTATTTTTACATTTTAAAACTAGTTCTAAAATTTGCATTTGGGATTAAGTTTGTTTCATCTAAATTGTGGAATTAAAGTAAGAGATATAAAGAGCAGCATTTGAATATTGTAAAGTGAAAAAAACAACTCACAAGCTGGGGCTCCCGGTTATCTGTCACATGAACTGAAGCGTGACAGAGCAGCAGGAGGTAGTTCTCCCCAGATGGATTCTGGGTCTGTATTGTATCGTCTTAAAATGTACGGCTGTATTTATAATAACAGCTAATTTAGATGCTAAGAGGCTAGATCACCATCCCCAGTGAGACTCTGTGGAAAAACATGACTACTGGCTGTGTCCATGTGTAAAACCTGTAGAGTTAATATGTTGATACGTTCACATCCCTCATTTGGCTGGAACTTTAAAATATGTTCAAATCTGCCTCCAACTTATTTATTATGAATCTGAGAAATCAAGTTTCATTCTGTAGCCTAAGAGGGTTTCTGCGCCCGAGTGAGTTCTCGTCAGACGACATTTGAACAACAGCATTAAAAGCTTGTTGATTTTTTTTTTTTTACCAAATGTATTGATCAGAAATGTTGCAGGACCTTGACTAAGTATTAATTTGTGAGAAAAATGAAGCCTATTTGGTTTTTCCTCTTGAACGAATGATGTTCTGAAACAAACGGAACCTTTGCTTCTAGTTTTTGTTCGGCAGATGAAAGTGTTGAAATGAGCCTTTGTGTCCGACTCCTACAGACTAACGTAACTTCCGAGGCTTTTGAATTATGTTTAATAAAAAATTTACTTCTGAAGCATGAATAAGTCACACCAATGATTAAAATTAGATTGCACCTTGTGTGCTCGTGTGTGGTTACTGTCGTAGTTGTTCAAATTTTTCTCTAGATAACTTCCGCCCTCTTTCAGTTTCCAGATGACGCATTTTAAGCCACAAAATGAAGATGCAGACTATTTCATTGTTGTGTAAATGAGGGAGATTAAATCTCCCTGTTATCTCTTTTATACGGTGGCATTGGAGATAAAGTGCCACACTAGACCCAACAACCAAAAGCTTAAAGTGGTTAAAAACAAAAAACTAAACAAGAAAAACTGCCTCTGATCACAGTCAAAGAAAAATGCAACAGAAGTGTTAAAAAAAAGTTTGAAGACAATTAATTCTCTATGTATTTGGACGTATACATGTTTAATATAAATGTCAACAATACAGAATGTTTCAAATGCTATTAGGGTTGAAAACAACAATTATTTTAGTAATTGATTGTTCTGACAATTGTATAAAATTTTTATACAATTAGATGAAAAAAAAAGATTTTTTTTATGCTATTGTATAAAAAAAACTTACGTTTTTTTTTTTTCAATAGCAGAAATGCATTAACAGATGCAAGTAAGCAAATAATTCAATACAGTTTGGTCTTTATTAGAGTCTGTATACTTCAGACGATTAATCGATTACTAAAGTAGTCGATTATTTCAACAATCGAGTCATCGCCATAAATCCAATTAATCGCTTCGGCCTTAAATAATAGGAAAAAACTATAAAACAGAAAATACCTTCCAAAATGTCCTTTTAAAATGTAACGACAACAAAAACAATTTCTGGAAAGGAATAATTCAGAATGCCCCTTTATTGGTTCCAACATAAAACAATTAAAGTTGCAGCAGTTTGAAGGATGCTAAGCTTCAGATATTGGTGTCAGAAGTGAAAACAGTGGATTGGTGCATCCCTACTAAAGACTTCCAGAGTTATTTCTCTGAAGCGGAAATGAGCGCTGCAAGATGACAGTGATCCGAGTTCTGGGCCTAGTCAAAGCCTGGATTTTCAATCTTGCTGAGATGCTGTGGGGTGACTTTAAACGAGCCGTCCGTGCAGCGCTCAAACATCTCACAGCTGGAAGTAAGGACTTTCCTCGGCCTGATGTCGGACGGTAGATGTCTCACTGAAGTTACGTTAGCCAAAGTAGCTAAGAGTAACTAATACTTTTAACTTTTTCCTCGGCTACACAATGCATTTTAATATATTTTCTTTGATAACTTTAAAAAATAGTACTTTTTGGTTTTTAAGTGAAATCAAACCTTAACCAGAGAGAGAGAAAAAAATAGATTTGGCATTAATATTTGAACATTAAGGAACTGAGTGTTTAATAAGGGATCCTAATTTTTTCACTCTACTGTACTTCCTAAACACCAGCCATATTTTATAAAAGATTACTTTAGTTTTCAACCTATCAAACGGCGCTTCACAAGTTCACCCTTTATCAGAACAATGTGTATGTCTATAGGAAAGTATTTGGTGATTCTGAGTTAAATTCACAGACCCAATATGAACTATTTCACACTTTTCCACCCTTATTCTTTCTTTTCTTTTTTTACAACACAGTCTTCCAGAACAATGAGCTGGAGCTGGAAGACAATGTCATGCATCAATTAGCATGTTAATTAAGTCATCACTAGCGTTTGCAGTCTGCTCTCCACCAGCTTATTTATATCCATTTGATTCTCTCCTGCTCTCTTTGCTCACATAAATATTTTAATGAGGCCCGATTCCTAAGAAAACAACAATTGTTGGTATATTTTTCAGTTTCTGTTGGGAGATGAAGGCTGAAAGAAAGCTGCTTGAAATGAAGCCTGAAGTTGACAGATCAGTTGGATTGTACATTTGTTTTCAAAATGTGAGCAATCCAATGTCATTGACCACAAATTTCATCTGTTTCTGGCTGAAATTTGGGAGTTCAGTATCCATCTACGTGATATTTTTTGTGGAACATAAATTATCAAAAATAATTCTTAGAAAGTTTGCTTATTGTAGTTTTTTTTTCGTAGAGCATTCTGACATATAAAAAGAAAATGCAGCATGGGAAGCTGAAACACCTCAGGGCAATGCTACATGACGCTATTGGCTAGCTTTTGCCAAACAACCAATCCTCGAGCGGCTTTCTTTTCCCTTGACGCTGATTGGCTGTTTCCCCAAAGACTGAATATGAAGAAGTCTATAGATGTTAAGCAGATATTATCTACTTCGGTCTACTAAGGTCTAAGGATCAGCCACTGTCCTCTTTGACCGTTGGCCCCGCCCACCAGGTCATGTCTGCACGTTTGCAGTTAACAATAGTCACCCCATTGCTGCCAACTCAGTGACTTTCTCGCTTTGTTTAGCAACATTTTGCACAAAAATATTGGTATCGGCCAAAATCAGAATTGGCAGGTCAGGCTTTTTACAGATCGGCGATCGGCCAGAAAACCACAATCGGTGCAGCCCTAGTGCTTATTAATAGATGTTCAATGTTGTCTTAAATACACCGGATTTAGCAGAATGCAAATTTCCAACCATTGTCCCATCCGACAGATGCAGGATACAAACGTTCATAAAGTTTCCTGCATGAAAATAAGAAGCACAGAAAAAAACAAATTAAAACCATCGTCTGACACCGCAGACGCTCCGTTCGGATCTATAGAAATCGAGTTTGTAGCAAAGTTTCCGCTAAACACACAAATTCCACCATCGACATGACTGCAGCGCAGCTCAAATCTCCGAAAGCGAATTTCACACCGCATTGTGGCCTCATCATTCTTCGCTGCGTGGCTTTGACGGCCCGCCGCGACACGTCGCCGCTCTAAATAAAGCCACATTACCGCTCCCCCCCACCCTGCGACAGCAGCGTGCTATTCTCCACAGATTCAATTACGGCGTGACGGGGACCACAGCAAGATGAGAATTATTACTTTGCCATTAGCGGACAAAAAAGAAATCTAATCTTTGCCATGGAATTGTGATGTTTTTCCTTTTTTTTTTATTTCTTTTTTTTATTTTTTTATTTACTCATCCGAGCAGAGTCAGACCCGGAGCCCACGCTCGGGCTGAAAAGCTGGAAGGTTTACCTTAGCAGCAGGAACAGGCTGGGTGACAGGAAGGTGTGGAGTACACATGCTTCTGATAAGACTGTGGGGTGGTGTGTTTGCTGAACTGACGGGTGCAGAGGCACAACATGCAAATTATTTAGTGTAGAGTTTCACCTCTGCTTTCATAGGAAAGCATTTCAGCGTTAATGTTCGGTTTGTATCCACGGTTTTTCTACTTTTTTCTCACATCGCTGCGAATGGAAAGGATTATATCTCACTGACGCGTCAGGATGCACGAGTCTCTTTAAGTAGAATACTTTTATCACTCTTAAATTTATGTGGACAGTCAGTAATGATCAGAAATCCTTGATTTCACATATAATGAAACAAAAGGCACCAATTCACTGCAAAACTATATCCATTCTCCGGATTACAATAATTGCATGAACAGACCAAGATGGCGGCGCGTGAACAACGCGAAGCTCAGCGTCTCTCCAGAATCTGCTCTTTAGTGGTTTTTTATCTATTCATGACTGGACTTTTTTTTCAGAATTGCACAGTGTTGCTGCACTACAGCAGACACGAACTTCTGTACCTTTGGAGCTACAATTTTGACTCTATGATCGCCGATCTCCGACTCATCCCAGAGATCTCCAGAACACCGGAGGCTGTTCACTTCTCCCGGCTGGGTGGAAGTGTACGCAGGCCGCGACGAGAACGTAAACAAAGGCGGGGTAAGCGTGGAGGGGTGCGAGCTAGGCTAAAGCTAACACCACATCGGCTCCCTTTACCCAGCATTTTCCTCGCCAATGTCCGTTCTCTGGCTAATAAAATGGATGAGTTACAACTATCCATCACGAGTGACAGACGGATTATGGACTCAAAGTCATGTTTTTCACCGAAAGATGGCTAAACAACAGCTGCCCGGACAATGCTATCCAGCTAAGTGGACGCCACACACACCGAGCCGACAGGACAGCAGATGACTCCGGCAAGACCAGAGGCGGAGGTTTGTGCATTTATATTAACAAAGCTTGGTGCACAGACTCTGCTACTACCGAGAGTCACTGCTCACAGAATGTGGAGTTTTTAATGGTCAAATGCAGACCTTATTACCTCCCAAGGGAATTCACCTCGATCATCCTCACTGCCGTGTACACCCCCCCGGATGCTAATGCCAAGCTAGCCATGAAAGAACTCTATGCGGCTATTAGCAAACACCAAACCAAATACCCTGAGGCTGCTTTTATTGTTGCAGGTGATTTCAATCACTCCAACTTGAAGACAGTTCTTCCCAGATTCCACCAACATGTCTCCTGCCACACCAGAAGAGACAAGACCCAGGACCATGTCTACTCCAATCTGGCTGGAGCCTACAATGTGACACCCCTCCCCAACATCGGACAATCAGACCATCTCTCCCTGTTCCTCACACCTCGGTACTTACCACTCATCCAACGTGTGAAACCTACCGGGAGACGCTGTGCTCCAGGACCGGTTCAGGAATACAGATTGGACTATTTTCCACCATACAGACTTGGATCAGTACACCTCATCTGTACTGAACCATATTTACACCACCATAGAAAGTGTCACCACCTGCAAACGCATTACCATGTACCCCAACCAGAAACCCTGGATGAACTGAGACGTTCGTCTCCTGCTGAAGGCCCGCAACATCGCCTTCAGGTCAGGGGATGCACAGACTTACAGTGCAACCAGGGCTGAGCTGAAGAAGGGAATCAAGAAGGCCAAACACCACTACAAAAGGAAGGTGGAGGATCATTTTTCTAACGCCAACCCCCGACGTATGTGGCAAGGCCTTCAGATTCTCACAGACTACAAGAAACCCAATACCACCCCCGCTTCTACTGATGTCTCCTTCCTCAACGAACTTAACAACTTCTATGCTCGTTTTGAGAGAGGGAATACCACAACTGCAACCAAAGCAGCTACCACCCCAGGCCAACAGCCACTGACTTTCCTCCCCACTGACGTAGGAGCGGCTCTGAGCAGGATTAAATCCCACAAGGCTGCGGGTCCTGATGGCATACCTGGACGTGTCCTCAGAACGTGCTCTGGGGAGCTGGCAGGAGTGCTGACGGACATCTTCAACCTGTCCCTGGCCCACGCTGTGGTACCGACCTGCTTCAAGTCTACCTCCATCGTCCCAATCCCCAAGAATCCCAACCCAACCAGATTCAATGACTACTGCCCGGTAGCCCTTACCCCCATCATTACCAAGTGCTTGGAGCGGCTGGTCCTAGCACACCTCAGATCCTGTCTCCCCCCCACACTAGACCCCCACCAATTTGCATACAGGCAGAACAGGAGCACAGAGGATGCAGTCTTTATAGCGCTGCACTCTGTCCTTTCTCACCTGGACAGTAAGAACACTTACGCCAGACTGCTGTTCTTAGATTTTAGTTCAGCATTCAACACTGTCATCCCATCACAACTCATTACCAAACTCACAGACCTCGGCATCAGTTCACTCATGTGTAACTGGTTTCTCGACTTCCTGACCAGTCGACCTCAACATGTCCGGCTGGACAACCACTTCTCATCCACCATCATCATAAACATCGGAGTGCCACAAGGCTGTGTGATGAGTCCCTTCCTCTACTCCCTCTTCACCTACGACTGCAGACCTGTCCATGGCTCTAACGCCATCATCAAGTTTGCAGACGACACCACGGTGATCGGCCTCATCAGAGATAATGACGAGGCCGCTTACAGGGAGGAGGTAGACCGTCTGGTTGAGTGGTGCGACAAAAACAACCTGCAGCTGAACACCGAGAAGACCAAGGAGCTTATCGTGGACTTCAGGAGGAACGCTGACCTACATCCACCCATCCACATTAAGGGGACAGTGGTGGAGCGTGTGGACACCTTTAAGTTCCTGGGAGTCCACATCTCCGAGGACCTGACTTGGACAACCAGCTGCTCCAAACTCATTAAGAAGGCACATCAGCGCCTCTTCTTCATGAGGACCCTGAGGAAGAACCACCTGTCCTCAGAGATCCTCACGAACTTCTACCGCTGCACCATTGAGAGCATCCTCACCAACTGTATTGCAGCTTGGTACGGGAACTGCTCTGTCTCCGACCGGCAGGCGCTGCAGAGGGTGGTGAAAACTGCCCAGTATATCGCCGGGGCACCGCTCCCTGCCATCAAGGACATCTACAGGAAGCGGTGTTTGAAAAGGGCCGGGAAAATCACAAAGGACTCCACTCACCCAGCACACACACTCTTTTCCCTCCTGCCCTCTGGGAGGCATTACAGAAGCCTACGGACCAGAACCACCAGGCACCAGAACAGCTTCTTTCCCACAGCTGTCACGCTTTTGAACGCCTCCTGACATAAAACATAAACTATAAATACTGTACTCCCCTATCCTCTCATACAACAATAACACATGGACTATCCTCACACACACACACATCACGGACTGTTTTCTTCACACACACATACAACCTGTAAATTTTATCTGCCATTATTTATCTATAATCCATTCCCTAACATTCTTGTATATTCTGTATAATCTGTATAATCTGTGCATATAGCTCCCATATTTATATTTATACACAATATCTATATCTCTTGCTATAACCCCTTATAGTCCATACATACATAGTCTTGTACATCTGTAAATAAATATTTATATCTCGTAGAGCACTTCTGGATAGATGCAAACTACATCTCAATGCTTGTACTTGTGACAGTGCAATGACAATAAAATTCTATTCTATTCTAATTATAGAGCAAACATCCTATGTTAATCACCCTAACATGTTTTAGTTATTAAGTGGAGAAGACAAAAAGCCATGAAGTCTAACCACTTAAAGGGAATGCTCAGGCTAGTTTCAGCTGAAAGTGCTGATAATATAAAATGGATTCTTTCCCTTTCTCTCTAGCTGCGCTTCCATTACAAATGTGCTCAAAACATTTTTCAGTATTCCACTAATGTTGAAAGAACACAATTTGGCAATTGTGGTGTTTACATTAAGTAAGAAAATCACACTTTGATGAGTTTGTTCATGCGGTAAGACTTCTTACCTCGTCTTCTTCTTCTTCGTGGTTTGCATCACCTGCAACATCCGATTGTTGTTTTTGTGACGTGAAATAAACCAATTATGATCCACACGGAGAAACCCCCTACCTCACCTTCGCAAAAAAGTTTTATCGAAGAACGACACTCTTCAAAATTGCTGCGTTTCCATTAATCAAACTTATCAAAATGTCCAATTGCGCAATTACATGGTCAACAGAAATGAAGCTTCTCTCTTTTGGTTTTCTTTTTCCTTACACACACATTTTCATCAAGAAACATATACAGTATGTATGTAGGGGTGTGTATGTGTGTGTGTATACTTTGTTCTTCCTTTTCTTTTTGTAAAAAGAACAAACGCTTGTATTAGGTAAAAGGCAAAACAGCACATATATTTTTCTTGACGAAAATGCACGTATAAGAACAGAATCAAATTTTCACATTTTAAAGAAGTCCTCTCTCACACACAGAGGTCAGAGTGTCTTTTGGGTCACCATAGCCACGGTTTACAAGAGGACAGAATATCCTGAAACAACGCACAGATAACAACGCTACTGTCCTGAAAAGTGTTTCTAAGTTGAGGTCTGGGGCCTGCTGGAAGAGGAGAAAATGACAGAATAAGATATATATTCATGTGCATTAGCATTTTTACAAAATTTTTAAATATTTTATCATAACAGCCTCGTTGTTCTAAATAAGAAATTAGAGTGGATCAGAATTGTTCCACAGAGGGGAAATTCAGCAAAGTGACAGGCAATCAAAGCAAGTAGGTTAACGCAAAAATAGAATATTTAAAAACTGAAGAAATACTAAAATAAGGAAAGAATTTTCAACATAAATACTGTGCAGATATTAAAGTGAAGACTGGAGACTTTTTTTTCCTCCCCGCCCCCAACAGTCTGGGTCAGAAAAGTGAAGTGTTTATTTCTGTGTATTCGTCAGCAGGTTCAAAGTTGGTTTTTGTGCGTTTTTGAGGGAGTTGAACTAAAACACAAAGGATCTCTAAAACCAAAAGTCTAAATGGAAAGAAAATCTGTTCAAACAGAACACAAGAACAAATGAAGAAACTCAACAGGGAGGAATGAACGTATATGGCAACACCATACTAGCAATAAGGAACACAGAGAAGTGAACTGAATATGGCAAGACATTTTGAACATAAATAAACCACAGGGATTGTTACCTGTCAGTTTAGGTGGATGGATGGTGATGTCTCAGTAGGTTTGCTGTTCTTTATTACTACTATTTGTATTTTCAGATGATGAACTGAACGTCACTCTTAGGGTTTATTGTATCATTTATTGTTATAAATGTCTTATCTTAAGAGTTTTGATTACCGTTGCCTATTAATGTTCAAGAAAACCCAAAATTGTCTGTATTATTGGGATTGTAATTCTTTTTCTTTTCTTTTTTTTATACTGTTTTCTCTAGTGTTTATTCAATGAGAGCATCAATGAATTTGATTTGGTAACAAAAGCATTGTGCCATTTTATAGCTTAATCAAGTAACTTTAACTTCAGTTTGTATAAGAATGCTGTAAAAAATGTCTCTTTAAGAATCTCCTGCCGTTTCTGAAACTCCTCCTTCAGGAAGTCATCACAACATGGCTCCTCTGAGCTCGTTTAATGAGTTCAGCTGACGTTCGGTTCCATCAGGTGTTTGCTAATTGCTGCTGGCTGGTCTGAAGGAGCCGAGTGTGGAAGTTCACTGAGAGGCGCAAGCTTGGAAATTTGGAAGCCGCAGCTCCAAGGAGGAGCTTCGTCCTTGAAGGCGGGGCTAGGTCCGCCCAGGCGTTTTGTACAGCTGAATGGTTGCCATGGGTGATTAAAAGATTTCTCAAACATGCATAAAAGAATCAAGGCAACACTCCATGTATGTTTTTGATGAGGGAATAACATTATAAAATCCAAAAGCTACACAAATCCAAACAAAAAGTTGATTTTACATAACACTCCCCCTTTAAGCACAACATTCAGTTTTCTTGTCTTGTAACATCCTGACAGAATACATTGAATTTTGTGGTTGTAATGTGACAAGATGTGGAACGATGAGCATGAACATTTCTGTGGGGCAGTGAATTCACATCACAATGCAACCAAATCCTGTAAAGCCTTAATCAAAGACTCCTGAGATTGCTGAATAGCATTGGCTTATTGGCTGAAAGCCTGTTGTTTGTTCAGCCATTTGCGGCACCAAAATTGACTGTCATCACAAGAGACTTTTTTTTCATCTTCCTCTGATTGACAAGTGCAAGCTGTGTAGCTTTTGAATAATTAAATGTTTTCATGTATAGGCTTTTTGAAGCGCTAATAAGCCACTGAGGTTGTTCGATTTAAATTTGAAATGAGGTTCGTTTTTTTTTTTTTTCTAGTTCCAAGACATGAACATCAATAAGCAAAAGCATATGATGTCGCAGAAATGTGTTACTGTGTTGTTGTTTTTTTTGTTTTTTTTATTATTATTTTTATAAATGTTATCTTTTGGATGCTGGCTCTGCTTTATGTCTGTACGGAGATAAGACTTACATTTCCCACTCAAACAAAGAGCTTTTATCTTTAAAATGTGAAAATGCAGCTGACTTTATCGAGCTAAAATTGAGATGGCGGAATCGCACTTCATCTCCTTTGTGGCCCCGAAACGCACGGCGTAGCAGAGATAAGGGAGACAAATGAGAGCAAAACAATAAACACAACTGGCCTGCTAAACGCTCGCCTCGGGAACACAAACAATTAAGCGTGAATGGAAAGTGCAACACAAGGATAAAGAGATGGAACGGCAAATAAATCAATGCATGAAGACCACAGTGGTACTAAACAGGACTTGGTCGTTGCAGGACGGTGGACTGCAGACACACACACACACACACAAAAAAAACCTATTTGACCTGCTTTTAAATGTCAAGAACATGACAAGTGTCTGTATGAGAACAAGTTTGCGTGAATATGCAGGAGGTTTTGATTCGGCCTTTTTGTTTTATACAAAACTAGAGGAGCGAATCGAGAGGAGCTGCTGGTTGGTTTGAATGAGGATGTGTTCACATCAACCAGTGATCTAAACACCTGCTCTACTGATGTTCTGTTGGAGAGTTGGTGTGTGGGTCGCCTTTTCTTTTTAGCTGAACCGAAACACACCAAATTCTGCAGCACATCTACCTGTTAAGGTTCTCAAAGTCAAGCTGGCATAACTAACCATCTTCTCTCTTCCTTGCCATTTTCTTTTTGTTAAAACTTTTCCTAACTTCCTTATCTAGTTGTAGTGTCGACAAATAGTAGCTGCGTCACCTTTTCTTTTATTAATGTGTCTGTGTGTATGTATATATATATATATATATATATATATATATATATATACTGTATATAGATATACTGTATATACACACATTTACATTTAAGAGTTGGCATTTTATTTCTACAACTTGACAGCTAAAACCAATGCTAGTCATTGTCGGCAAGCAGTTTTTTTGCAATTCCAGTAACGTCTCCATGGATCGCTTTTTACAGTGCCAAATACTTAAACACACTACACAACAGCTATGTCAGAACTGGCCTCCTCTAAAACATATTCACATTTTTATTTTTCAAAGAATGTAACAGTTATTATGTTGTTGAACCGCCACATTATTGCTGTTCTTCTGTATGTTCCCTCGTCACACCAGAGCATCTTTTATCTTAGAAAAGTGAGGCTGTCTTGCACGTCTCGTCGTCTCATTATTCATATTTACTCAGCTGAATTGAGCATCAGTCAGGCTTAAAGTCTACAAGATGATGTATGCTTTGGCAGAGACCTTCATTAAGATGGATCTTAAACCGTGAAAGTTTAAATTCCCCTCTCGACTCATCTCAGCCAGCGATGAATCTGTGCAAACACGAAGGTTTTGCCCTCGTTTGCAAGAGCGTTATTACCGTAATGAGATGTTCCTGTGAGGCGACAAATGGCCAGAATGTTTTTTTTGCAAGCGCCACCTACACATCAAAAACATGTCGGAGAGCAGATAACCCGCGCTTGGTGCCAGCAAGCAACACCCTGAAGCTTTAAAAGCTCGTGTCCAGTTATTCCTCCTCCTCTTTATTGTTATTAATGTGTCCCTAAAAATTCAATTTAGGTTTCTTTTTTTTATGGGCACTCAATCAACTCTGCAGTCAGGCCTTTTTTTTTGCCCAGTGGACCTCATTGTAAATCAAAGAAAAACACAGGTCAACGGATTGATTGCCGTTTGGGCTGCAACAACACATAAAAAAAATAAATAAATAGTGTAGACACGGCAGAGCCAGAAGGGTGGATGTGGATGCTTTCCACGTGCGGTGTAGTGTTAAACATAGCTCTGTGTAAATGCAAACCCAAGGACCCATGGAGGTTGCAGAGAGGCGTGTTGCCCTAATGCTAACGGAGAACACTGTCAGGCAATTGGCTTGTTTACATTTCATCAGGGGATAATTCAGCAGGTCTACAATGCAAATGCGTTAGTTAAACAAAAGGGGACGATAACAGGGATTTTTCCATCAGCATTTTTAAATGACTCAAAGCGACCGGCTTTCTGCAGACACTTTAAGGATGAGCTTATAGGATCGTGTGATCGACCCTTTGCCTCGTTTGTTGACCCCTGAGGTCCCCGCTGAAAATAGGAATGAGGCACATTACCACCATGAGGCACGGCAAGGTTTTTAAAATTTGGAAAGCTTTCAAATTTACCATCACGCTGTCTCTGGTACTTAAATCGAATTAGAGTTTCTTTGACTGTATGGAGCAGAGAACACTGTAACGTGTGGTTACTGGTGCTCTGCAAAAATCAAGTTGTTTGGTTTTTTTTGGTCTACTTTCTAGTACGCTTGAAATTAGACAAAACTAACTCGCAAAAAATGGAAGCTTGTTTTATGCTAATAATTCCTTGTAAAAAAATGTTTTTTTACATATCTGTTGAAACTGTCTCTGTGTTGTGACAGCATGGTATGATACAGATAATCTATAAAAAAAAGAAACCAAGCTCCTCCTCCTTCTCCCAGGGCTAATTGGAGGCAATCAATCAGAACCAGGAGGAGCGCCTTAGTGCTGTCAATCATAATCTTGTGTGGCCCTGTTCATCGCCTCCATGCTCTCTGCTACACTGCAGTTAGCATTGCCTGTGGTGATTGCTAAGGCTAGTTAGCATGTGCACCAATGACTGCAGATGAACGGTTGTTTCTCCACCATTAGCACATTCCGCAGCGAGTACATGAGGGTGATTGACAGCACCCCCTGACTATGATTGGTTGTTTTTGGTCAGGAGGGGGATATTTTGTTTGACAGAGTGACTGTAACAGACAGCTGATGTTTAACACCAGAATGAATTTTAAGGTTTGACGGTAGTATAAGATTAGACATGTAAAAGGTCTGCTTTACTAAATATCTCTATGTAAGAAAATCTATTTTGATACAAGAACATCATAAATACTGTACAAGATATGATGCGCAGTGTTTTATATAATTATTACCCAGCTGAAAGCGCGCAGGCTTCTCTGAATGTTACCCAGTCAGGATTGTAAAGACCAACTGCGGTAGCAACAGCAGACTGAGGATGTGGAACCCACAGAGAGCTGAAATGCCGCTGACCTTTAAAGTGCTGCCTATTACATGCTGTGCAATCCAGCTGCACCTTCAATTGTTCGGCCATGTCATGAAACGCAGAGATTCTTGACACCAGACATTTAAAGTGGAAGTGAATATTAATTAGGCCAACAGTATCCGAGAGGCTGCTGGATAACAAACAGCCATGACATTAAAGCTGCTGTCGGTTACCGGTAGCCATGACACCACGCCGTTGTTGTTCCGCACTTCAAAAACGACCCACTACAATCCTGACTGCCCCCCTCAATGTGTTCTAAACATTTCTCAGCACTATAAGGATGAGTTGGCTCTACCTCTGGGGTAGCGATGCACGTCCTGTCAAGTCGGGAGTCCTGAAGCGGACCACCAACAAAATTTAGCACCTTAAAATATAATTGTTTGTTTTGACAAATAAATGTACCATGCAAATATTTCTATCATTTCTAAGTCTTAAAGTGGCAGTATTATGTGTTTTCCCGGCACATTGTGCCATTTTACAGCACAATCAAGTAACTGCTAACTTCAGTTATCAAAATGGTGTATATAACAAGTACAACTTAAAAGAAATTTTACTTTGTAAGTTAACACTTTGAAATTGGGCCTCTGTCTCTGTAAGAAGCTCCTGCTCGTTCTGAAGCTCCGCCTTCAGGAAGTCATCAAACGTCGCTCCTCTATTAACCCTTTAACCACGTTTCAGTTTCTTGAAAGAGCAGAAGTTTTTAAAGAGATGGAGGCTCAATTTCAAGGCGTTAACTGACAAATTAAAATTTCTTTTAACTCATATTTACTACATATAGCATTTTTATAACTGAAGGTAACACAGTTGATTGTGCTATAAACTGGAACTTCTTGCCCGGAAAATGCAAAATGCTGCCTCTTAAAAGTAGTCCAGAATAAAATAAACTGTAATTCGTGGCACTCGATCATCTAAATTGCTGAATCCTGACATTTGAATTCAAAAGTTAATTTTACAAAACACTGCCCCTTTAAGATTTTGGGGAGTTTTTTTTTTTCTTTTTTTTTTTAACATCTTAATCCATGTCCCAAAATTACTAATGAAGTCCACCGAAATCATGAATAAATTGGCGGTGTGGTATGTAAAGTTTACATACCTCTGTGACCTTCTGGACCTTAGTATGTGTTGTACACAAACCCTTTTTCTAACATCATTAGCCACTGTAGTGAACACTATTAAAACAGGAAGTAGTAAGCGTAGCAGCGACTTGCTCTGACAAGATTTTTTTTTTTTTTTTTACTGAAACTCCAACATAGAGAACAAGGATCAGATCAATTCTTTCCTTTCTGCAATGAGGATAGCCTGAAAAAGAACCATGTCAGCGTCTTTCTGCTGCTAATTTATCCCGCCTGCCTCTTCAGAGCTTCCAGACGGCCGTTTTTCAACACCAGGACCGGCTGTGCAGGTGCTGACCATTAGTGGATATGGTTTGCCATGTTCAAATACATGTCTGTGATGAATGGTGACCAACACGGCACAGTCTGCTGGCAGGCAAGCACTACCGAGCATCAGTGAATTGATGATCTGTCTTCTTCACAGACGGATCAACACAAAGCGGAAAACAGGCTTTCAGAATGGCTATAAATAAAAATCTGAATGTAAACAAGTAAATTTAAGAGCCTTTCAAGATAAAAATCTAAATCAAATTAACAGAGTAATAATAAATAGTAATTTATGACATATATGGTGGAAAAAAAAATCTAAAATCCACCAAAAATTTTAAATGATGCAATCAGAAAAAGAAAACAACATTAAGAGAAAAAAATTACCCAAACTCAACCCTGAATAGACGAGCCTTCAGTTTGTCCTTGAACAAGTTCGGTACACAGAAAGTGTGGGACCAACTTTTGCTGCAGTTACAATCTTTGTTTGCTGATTTTCTTTCCAGTAATCGCAACTTTTCCGCAAATCTGACCAAATCACATGAACATTTTCTGCATTCCCCTCTTTTCGGACCAATCACTGCAACTCCTCTGATATTGGTCAAAATTACCAGTTTTAGTTGGTCCCTTCTTAATTCAACTTCCTGTTTCACGGTATCTGTTGAAAGCCAAACCGAATGAAAGCATGCATGATGCTAAATGATAACATTTAGCCTTCCTATCTCTTTTTTTTTATTTTGTCCAAAAACCATTTTGAGATGTGATGTAGAACTTGTATATCGGATATGTGCAAATCCCACATTTGTCTAAAATGGCTAAAATGTTTTGGCTTTTTGGCTCTGGCTAAAAAAACTTTGCAGTTTTCGTCCAAATTAGCCTTGTAAGCTGAGTAAAGCTGCTGCATGCAGCATTTAAGTTAATCATTTGGATTAACTAAATAACATTTAGTCAACCTAATGTCAGTATAATATATTAAATTTGGTAACAAGAATATTAATATTGCTGTTACCCACTTTACATGAATAAACCCGGTTCTTTTTCAGTTTTGTTTCCATTGACCATATAATTGCGCGTTGACATTTTGAAAATAAATTTGCTTATGGGAAACATGGCAAAGCTGAAAAAAACTCATTTGTCAATAAAATGTTTTGGTGATGGGATGAGATGGTCTTCATCAAACTGATGGTCTGTATCAAAACTGGCTTATTTGGGCGTGCCGTGGTGGCGTAGGGGATAGCGCGACCCACGTTTAGAGGCCTTGAGTCCTCGACGCGGCCGTCGCGGGTTCGACTCCCGGACCCGACGATATTTGCCGCATGTCTTTCCGCGTCTCCTTCCCCATTTCCTGTCAGCCTACTGTCGTATAAGGGACACTAGAGCCCACAAAAGAGCCCCTGGAGGGGTTAAAAAAAAACAAAAAAACTGGCTTATTTCACAAAACTAAAATGGAAACATTTTTTGCATCACAAGAGTCACATGTCTGCCCTGTCGGAAACCATGAAGAAGACGACAACAGGAAGTAGTTGGCAACGCCATTGACAAACATGGCGCTGCATGTTTTTCAATGACTTGTCGCGTGAACAATCTTATTTAGGTGTGGTTTGAACTACGTGTCTTATTTAATGGAAATGCAGTTGCGAAATTGCGTTTATTCGACATAAGTGGAACATTGACAAAGTTCTGCACACATTTGTAATGGGAACGCAGCTACTGTTTTTTTCCGCTTAACTAAAGGAAATCTTTCCTGTCACTACGGAGCAAAGAGTCAGAATTGTCGCTTGGAAAACTTTTTGGAAAAAGTTCCACTAAAACCAGTCGTTTTAGGTTGCAACGATCACACGATGATGCTCTTCGTTAGTTTTCCTCAACACGGAGCTTTTTGTATCTATCTGAAAAGTTTAATTTGCACCTTTTTTTTTTCTTTTTCCCCCACGTGAAGTGTGAAAAACTTGTGGCCGATGTTTAAATTGCTACCTTTCAGCAACAGCTTTCCTCTTGTGCTCCTCAAAAATAGCCACATCTCACTGTCACATCACACTAAGCTATTAGTGTTGTTGCTTTTTCTTTCTTTTTCTCCACTGACTCGTTGTTTGCTACACCACAGCAGTCCCTTTCTGTCTCTTTGCGTTTTCAGCTTCAACCCGCCTACTGCGCTGCTGCGCTGCACAATAGATTAATCATTTTATTAAAATTCAATTTGGTGTTTAGTCATGAGCGTGACCCGTGTCTCACGGGAATATTCATTAACAGTAACTGACAACAAACTCAGCAGTCATGACAAGGAGACATAATGTGCGACTCCAAACAAGACACAGGCATCATCTGTGAGGGTGACGGCTGAACGAATGAGCAGCTAATACTTTAGCCAGGCAGGTGGGCTGCAGTTTAAAAGACACTTTAGCCGTTTGGGCCGTAAATACAATACAGAAAAAATTATTCATCAACAAAGAAAGATTAATAATCCAAGTTTGTGCCTCAGAGTTGTGCATTGTTTTGTTTTGTTTTTTATCTAAAATGAACACGGGAATGTTTTTTTAGCGTCAATCTGTTCGTCATCAGTTGAGTATGATGTGAGCCAGTGTAGATGCGAGAAAAAGAATACATTTCTGCAAGAAATGTATTCCCTGAACATGGGTTGATCATGTTCAGGATCAACCCATCCTGAACATGAAAAAAGTTCAATAAAACGGTGGCACTTTAAATGTGACAGCAAATTGTTCCTAGTTGATATTTATCAAATAATGGCTCAAGTCATTTTTTGACACAAGTTTGTTTTGTTTTTTTCACTTTTTTCTGCTTAAATCATCTTTTGCCATTAGAAAGTGGGTGATTTTTTTTTTTTGATTTTTTTTTTTTTAATTTATTTATTTTTTCCCCAAAATCACTTTTGACAAAAAAATAGACTTAGGAAGGTGGCAATATAATGAAGTTAAAAAAACGTGTTTTTTTTTTTTTACAAAAAGAACATGTAATTTTTGCGCCTCTGAATGACTTTTTATTTGTGTGACTTAAAAATGTCTCTGGATTGTTTTGGCGTTTTGCGGGTTAAAAACCTCTGTTTCCAGTGCATAAGCAATCCAATTTATTAGCTCCGAAGGGCCAGAACATCCATTTATTTTGTTTCAAGTCCATCTGCCGTGAATACTTTTCTCGAGCCGGGGCAGAGAAGCAGACAGCTGAGGTGATGTAGTTGAATATTGAATGAACCAATTTAAAATATCTACCTCCTTAGAGCAGTTGAAACACACGCACACACACCCCCGCACACACACCCCACACACACACAAGTAAGTGAATAAGCATCCACAGAGTCCACTTATCAACACAAGTGAGGGCGTCTCTTAGTGCCCTCAGAGACGGGAGTTATTCTTGCATCGACCCCTCTGGCAGGAAGCGGAAGGATGTGTGTGTTCTTCGACAGAGCTCTAAAAGCAGGAAGGCGAAGAAAAATTCTTGGTAATTTCCATCCGTCGGCTTCAAATGAATAACGTTTCAGTGGCCCTGAGAAGACAATAATGGAAAGATTTAACAAAGAAGGCTTGACACTGACTCGCAGTGAAGGTTTTCGAAAGAAAAATACAGATTTTTTTTCTTTTTTATTTCATGAACGGCAGAGATTTACAATTACACAACCGAAATTCCTTATTTTTCAATGTGTTCTTCTCAGCAGAGTTGACGCACCTTAAGTTCTCTGAAAAAGCTTAGTGCATATGTGACCAACTCGAGGCCCCGGGCCCGTCGCAGCTTTTTATGTGGCCCTTTAAACTCCTAATTACATCAATAAGTCCTTCCAGTTTTTCACAAATCTGCAAAATTCACACAAAATCAAGTCTCCACTTGTTTTTCTCTGATTTTACTGCATTTATTTTTCAAAATTGCTCAAAAACATTGAGTTTAAGTGACAGCTGCCTCAGCCTTACTTGATGTCAAGTTATAATTAATAACGTGAGTAATAAAAAAAAAAGCCACATTTAACATCATACATTAGTGCAAATATAAAAATTCCTTATAGACATTTCTAAATAGGCACCAGAAAATCTGCAAATCTGATTGCAAAAAAAGAAAAGCATTAAAACAATCACAAAATTCTGGAGGAACAGCTATTTATTGATATTTTAATATTTTAACAATTTAATTGGGTTTTATCAAAATATTCAGTCACAACCGGTCCTTCAAGAACATTCAGATTTTTGATATGGCCCAAAATGAAACTGACTTTGATGCCCTGCCTTGGCGCCATCACTTCACTCTTTTATACAGGCAAAAACTACGCCTAGGCGTGGATGGTCAAAATGAAAAGCACTATATAAGTCCAGTTCATTTAACAGTTAGGACTGCCGTGTCCTTGCCATCATACTCCACCAAGCTGTTACTGATTCCAGATCTTTGGCTGCTCTTGCAAACTGTCCTTTTTGATGCGTCTGTGTGTTCATAAACAAAAGTTGAATCATCAAGAATGCCCAAAAATGCTGTTAAAATGTCCAAAATGAAGCTTTGTAATCTTGCTAAAGCTTTGTGTTTATTCCCTTTTGTCCTTTCTAATTACATTTCTCCAAACTTCGATGTTCCATGTTCCCAGTCCTGCTGATTTTCATTTTGCTACCTCGTTGAGGTTTGCTGTAATAACTCTCCACTTGTGGCTTTATACCTCTTTTGACAGCACCAAGTCTGTTGCGCAGATACAACCATATCCTTTGAGCACAAGAATATGTCACATTCGAGGAATGTGACATATTGAACTTGTCATCAACAATAAATAGCCTTGGCCAATGATGCCTCTCGCCAGCGGTTGTTCTGACAGGCCCAGGCTGAAAATGTCAGGGTGTTATATAGCCGTCATCTCGGACTCGGTAATGAGGGAGATGATTCTGCTCAGGCCAGAGCTCCCAAATAGGTAACGCTAGTCACACAAGGGGGTCGGACTCGTGTTTCAGGCTTTGTGTGTCACTTCCTACTTGTGACCGAAGCCAGCTGCCATTGTCAAACTGTATTCCCGCCAATTACTGTCCCAGTTTGAGAGAAAATTGTTGGGACAATAATGGGGATGCCTCGGCTGCTCTGCCAAGAGGTAATTGCCTGGCTCCATACGGACGCTGGATTGTACCGAGTCGCTTTTTGGGGTGGCGGAACAAGGTGATGGAGGACAATTTAAGCATTTTTCTCTTTTCTGTCTTCTTGTATTTTTTTTATGTAAAATCTGTGGCTCTGCTTATATTAAAAGTATCATACCAGTTTAACTTTTCTACATTTTGCTATGTGACAACCACAAGGTTTTAGGAGATTTTATGTGCTGGAACTACAAAAAGTAGTTCACAATTGTGAAGGGGAATAATACATGTATCATATCTTCTGTACATGGTTACAAACATTTGTTAAAAAGAGAAATGTTGTCCCCTTATGTACTCAACCATCTACACCACAATACACTTCTGACACAGTCTGCAAACTACCAAAAAAATGGCCGTCCGACTTAATGGCACGGAGCAAATTTGGCAGAGTTAAATCAACACTGTGCTGAGTAAATTTAATTTCATTTGAAACCAATTTCTTGTTGAAATAACTTTGAAAGAGTTAAATTAATACCAATTCTGAAAAGGACAAACTAGACTCTGCACAGTTGCTGTGCTTCCTTTGACTATATAATTGCACAATTTGACATTTAGAAAATAAAATTGTTTAATGGAAACACATCAATTTTGAAAAAAAAAACAAAAACAAACTCATTTTCCGATTTCTGACTGTGTATTAATCGGGTTATTTGGCAAAACTGCAATGGAGACACTTTTTTTGCATCACACGAGTCGCTTGATGAGCAACCGGATGTTGCTGCTGGCGCAAACCACAAAGAAGAAAATGACAGGAAGTGGTTGGAGGATGATGGCATGGGATGTTTTTTAGTGACTTACTGCATGAACAAACTTATTCACGTGTGATTTTTTTTTTAAATCGCGTTTCTTATTTAACAGAGTCACCGCAATTGCCAAATTTTGTTTTTTTCAACATCAGTGGAATATTGACAAAGTTAGCAAACATTTGTAATAGAAACATGCTGCTAATGTTGATTTAACTCTAGTTGTGCACTCTATAAAGCTAGTCTTTATAAGACTAAGCCCTTTGGAAGGCCATGTAGAAGAAGTTGCTGTGGTCATATAAGGCCAACATGGAACTTTTCTGAATAGAAAGTAATACAACTAAATGTAGTGTAGTCCAAGAAGAAAACCTATTGGAGGATTCTCGTCTGTTGGGTGTAAAAGTTGCAGGACAGGTATATGTTTTGAGTTCTCAAGAACTAAATCCTAACTGTGTCTCTAAAATGCTCTCAGACCAATTTGTCAGCAGCTGCATTTCTGTTGACCATAAATCTGTGCAAATTGGGATTACGAAAATACATTTGTTTAATGGAAGTGCACCGATTTCGAAAAACCTCGAGGTTTTCCAGTCGAAAGTTTTTGCGCCGGGATGAGCCGTATCAAAATGTGTGTATTTTGCAAAACTGCAATAAAAACACTTCTTTCGCATCACGTCAGTTTGCAGCTGCAGCGAAAGGTAGTTCTGCAAGGCGTTGGAAAAAAAGGGATGGAATGCAAATGCACAACTCTGTTTCCAGATTTTATGGGGTAAAAAAATTGCAAAAATCTACTATTTTGTGTTGGCCTCTCACATCAAACTGCAAGCAAGATTAAAGAGTGGGGTTATAATGTAAGAAAATGTTAAAAATAAAAAAATAAAAAGCCCAAAAATAAAAAGCCCAAAATAAAAACACAGCAATATACTTTTGCTGTGTTTCATACGTATCTCCCTAAGTAGTTTAAGCAAGTTGGAGGGAATCTTATCAAGTAAGACACAAACTCTTTTTCTGAGGCCTGCTTGTGTATTTATTTCCCATCTTTGATAGTTAAAGACTCGCTGAATTGTCCAGGGACACAGGAAGATGACAAACTCGATCCATAAATGGGGGGGAATAAAGAGGGGAGATGTGAGCGAAACGGCTCTTGAATGAAGGATGTTTTTGTCTGTCCCTCCAGGATGAACCAGGCTCCTACCAGTGGATTCGAGGAGGATGTCGGAACACGCACCACTCACCATGTCATGTACCCAGAAAGCGCCATAGACTTGGACAACACCACCAGCCTGGTTCTGATCCCGTTCAAGACTCTGGACCTGCAGTGGGTCATCAGTGCTCTGACCACTGGCGCTATCACACAGTAAGAGCTGTGAGAGAAGCTGAAGCCCCACTAAGCTACGAGTTGGTTTTCAAATATGAACAAAAGATAAAGTGTGACGTAAAAGTCAAACCCAAGAAATCAGCTAAATTCAGCGTCAACAGGTCAAACGGATTAGAAATCACGTTAGAATCGGTTTCTACGCATCTGTGTTTGGTATTATCGCTGGAAAAGCAATAAAGCAACACAGTAATTATCTGTTCAGAAATTTGTGTAACAACATGATCAGCAAAAATTGAGTAGGTTTATTCATCCTACTTTTTTTTTTTTTTTTTTGCTTTGTTTCAAGTTTTTGTTATAATGAATATTTTTACAGGTAGTCATTAAGTAAAACAAAAATGTTTGTTTCTCTCTCTCGGTGTGAGAAGAAAAAAAAAAAACTAGTTTTCATTACCCACTTTCTCACTGCCAAGCTGCAGAGACATCATCATGCATGCTGCATGTATCTCACTCCCAGAATCATTTCCACTCCTCTAACACCAGATTGCCATCCAGTCACACTCTCCTGCTTTTTCTATCCGTCTCTTTGCCACAACAAGGATAATCACTTTGATTATTATCTTTTCTTCTTCCTCTTCTTCTTTTCCAGTACATTTCACCTTTAGCCGCTTCTCTCTCACTTACCCATAATCATTAGCTTAACTACCGGACACGCAGGAATAAAACGGAGCCGCTGCCAAGCAGAGCCGCGGCTGACGAATCGATCACGCCGCGATGTTAGATGGTGGGAGTTTCCGAGCAAATGTGGCTCATAACTGCAGAGTTGTCCCGCTGCCAGAGTAATCCGTCTGCATCATTAAATTTGAACTCCACCGGCAGAGATGTCGGCTTCAGCCCGGCGGCCTTCGGATCGCTGCGTGTTTTGCCGCGTTTTCAGTGAAACGGGGCTCCGAGTGTCGTAGGACTATTTGTCCACATTTGCATACCGAGAAGACATTTTTCATGCTAACTAAACATGGGCTCAGCAGCAGGTGCCGCACACACCTTTCTATTTAAACATTTAGTGTCTACACTTGGAGATTCACACCAGATGCTCTCGTGTAAAAAAAAAAAAAAAAAAACCCAGAAAAGACGAAAGAATGAGCTTTACTTTGGTATCTGCTTCGGTATCTGGATTTAATTGGCTACATACGCGCAGGCTTAATAAAAAAAGACACTGGACGTTCATTTTATTCACCATCTGTTACCTTTGAATGAAGCCATTTAGATGTGTTATTATTCTGGAGCTCTTGCTTAAAAGGAGGAAAATGACTTTGTGTGTATGTATGTCTCTTGCAGCACATATTTACCAGTTAGGGCCAGGATAAAGGCAAACAAAGATAAGGTGGGCTAAAATATTCTTATTAAACGTGTTTTCTCGATTAAAAATGCAATATAACTGAGTCTTTGTTTCTGCTATATTTTTATTTTTTTGTTTATTTCAGGTGTTAATTTATAGTCCAACTTTTTTCAAATACGTCCACGAGTCGTGGCTCGAAGGTCATGGACGATATCCGTCGACTGGCTTCCTCAGCTTGCTGCTTGCTCTCCACATATGTGACGAGGTAAGCGACACTTCTCCGGTCCAGCAGCATCATCTGTCTGTACGGTGCTGTTCTCATGTAACTCATTTTTTGTCCAACAAAGGTAGCAAAATGACATGGATCTATACTGAGCTACACTGCTTTCCGAAAATATTTTTACTGCTCGGACCTCAGTAATGGCACCGACTGCGAATGACGTCACGTTTGCTCTTTAATTTTTGCTATCACGCTAGTTGCACAGGTGTTGGGACAAACGGTATGGCAACATTTGAAGTGCGTGTAACTTTGGAAGACGACGACGTTCCGGCAGCTTCATTTCCACATACTTTGCCAAAGAAACACAGTGTGGAACCACTTAAACATTTGTTGAAATTGTAGAGGACTTAAAGTGAGCGGAAAGAAGGCAGTGTAGGTTGCTAGCGCAAGGTAATTTAGTGCTATCAGACACTAGAGAACTCTGATCAGGAATTTGAGCAATACCCACTTTCATGCTCGGGAATAGAGGTGGGTAAAAACATTGATTTATCAATGGATTGCAATAAATTTTTTTCTTCTTCTATGTACCCTGGTAAAAACCAGCCTCTTGTTCTATGCTTTACGTCTCACAGCGAGTCTGGAGTCTTAACTATTGAGAAACGATTACTTCTTGGAGGCTTGGACTTTAAGGTTGGAAATTTCACCCAAAAGCTACCATTTAGCTGTGACGTATGTAATGCTCCAGTTTAACGCTAAGAAACTTACCAGAAATTGCCTCCACTCAATATTTGGAAGTGTGGCCAACACGGACTGAATGACTTTGTTCACTTCCTCTGCTGTCATTGCTACAATTCTAAAGCAGCGCAGAAAATTAATGTCGTCGTTCACAACTTCTCCTTCTGTTCGCTGATTGACGCGGCAGAAATTCTTCGGGAGAAATCCAGGTCAATGAGAGAAAGGCCAGATGGAGCTGTGAAGGGAGATGAGAATCGAGTTGAATTGTGTAGGAAGGCAGTGACCAGACTACATTGTGACATGTTAACAAAATTGATGGAAATAAAAATCTACCCAAACCTGATTCAAATCTTTGATCGCTGAGAGGCTAACGATCAGGGAAAGCGTTGCCGATATTTTGATGGCGTTGACTTTGTGATGTTGAACATAAGAGGAGTAGAGAACTGCATCTTTAATGTAATCGATGTCTTTCCTGCAATTTTCAAGTCAAACATAGTTGCATGTTTTCTTACAATAGCTGAGGGTTACTATTGATGATTTTGCATTTTATTGGGATTGCTTTTTCTGTCTCAGGTCAGCGTGTTCGGATTTGGCGCCGACCGGTATGGAAACTGGCACCACTATTGGGAGGAGAACCATTTGGCTGGAGCTTTCAGACACACCGGAGTCCATGACGGAGATTATGAATATAATGTCACCTTGCTGCTGGCGGACAAGCACAAAATCCGAATGTTCACTGGCAGATGATACCGAGCATGGGATGACCGGCGAATGAACGTCACCGAACTTTAAATGATAAAAAAAAATACAAGCAAAATGCTAATTTCATTGTGTCTGCAAATATGTCTACTTGACCTCTTTTATACAGGCCGGTTATTTCTTATTAGCTTGAATCTGCTGTCACGGTAATTAGAAACTTTCTGTCAAATGGATGTTTCATTGAGGAGACAAAAAGCAACACTGCCGCTTTCCAGAAGCTTACGTTCCACCCCAGACTGAGCAGCCAGGAGGAAAATAAAGATGCATGCCGTATTAAAATGCCAATGTCACATGATTAAACGTTTCCCTCTGTTTTCTTTTTGTTTTCTCCTAACCAACTTTAATTTTTTTTTCTTTCTGTGCGACTTTCTGTGGACATCTTAAGCCCTTGTGTTAATGAAATTGAAAGAACAAAGCCGTTCTGTCAGCAGCAGAAAGACAAAGTGCTACATTAGACTCCTGATGTATGCATACGGAGACCTGAATTGCTAAAAAGGCTCATTTGTTTTTGAAGCTGCTAAGCCCTGCGTTTATGGCCAAAAAGAAAAACTAGTGTCAGAACCCTAGTGACTGAGGTGTAAATCTTATTCAGAAATCGACACAATCCGAGAGTTGAGGCGTCTTGGTTTAATGGCCATCATGACAAAGTCTCGGTTGTTTTTATTGCGCCGATCAATTCTGGCATTACTCATTTCCATCACGTCGCTCCTTGCGTGTGTCCTTGCAGATGTTTGACGATCGAAGATCATTCTTAAACTTATCCCCCAAGGAACGCATTTTATTACAATGTGACATTTATAAAATATATATTTATATATAAAACACCCACTGGGCTGCAGCCAGCCTTCAAGAATAACTGATTTTGTTAGCCTTCAAACATAGTATTATCCAAACTGGGAACATTTCAATCAAACAATAAACATATTCCTTTTTTATTATTTTTTACATTTTGGTAATTGACTGAAAGTGGATTCAGTCTGTTATTTTTTTCCCCAAAAATGTTTTCCAATTTTAAAATACAATCTAAAAAGAAATGCATTTACATGCATAGAAAAGTAATTTGTCCTGTTGGTTGTTTGATTGGCTTAATGGGGGGGGATAGCATAGAACACACTGGAAAATTACATTTTTGACTTGGAAAGTCAGATTTCTTACCAAGCTCTGATCTCAAAATCCAACATGGCTGCCACACTTTCAAAAGATGTTTCATGTAATTCCGAAAGTAATTTCCCTAGTGTTTTTGGCACTTCTGACAATTTATATATCATTCAGTGACATTGTGCATTATTGGTAGGTTAGATCAGAAGTATTCATACCCCCGGCAGATTTAGGTATAAAGTACTCTTAATCGTACTTTCTTCTGATTAGAATTAGCATAGATGCACTGGAGAAGCCATGCTCGTGTCCACAACTTGAATCTGACAAAGAAAGTGTGGAGGGAGTTAATGATTAGGGTGATGGAAAAGAGGTTTCCCCAACCTTGAATATAAGCTCCAGCAGACATGGAGCTTATATCGTCGTTAAAACATGCAAAAATAAAAACTGGAATGCAATTATGAGAAGCATTTGCTTCAAAGACAAAAGTATTATTACATGTATTATTGAGAAAGGTGTAAATAATTTTCTGCGAGGCATTTTTTAATTCAATCTAATTGAAAAGACATTTTTTAAGATGTATATACTTATTTCAGTTTTTTATTTCTCCTTTGAAGAAATGTATCTCTCTTTCCCTATCAGAAATTATCTTATTTGAATGAAAGCAATGTTAAATCTCATTATTCCAGGGGTATGGATAGTTTTGGGCTTACCTGTGTTTGCCAACATGTTCCTTTGGTAAATAAAAAGGCAAAGCAATATGTTGCTGGTGGCCTGTATTACTAACTCCACACAAATAGCTAATCCCACTGACAGTTTAACTTGGAACTGGAGCAAAGTTTACTTGGTCATGATGTCATTCCAGCTTCTGAGGTAAACGGAACAAACATTCATATGGAGCTAAATTGGGGCCATAAAGTAAGTTCAAATGAAAAAAATAAATAAACTGGGGGAAAAAATGGAATCTGAAAAGTACTTTGAACTTTTTTTTTTCAATTTCAAAACATTTCTTTCTGTTTCAAATCTTTATTTTCAGTTTACATTTTTTTGGCCCTAATTTATCTCCATACCCTTAGCTTTGGCTTAGCTACCCTCCTGAAATCATCATGTTTAAAAATACTTAATGCACTTTCTAGAACAGCTAAATTACTCACCCAGAAGCTATTTTCCCAATGTATGCATCTACTTAGAGTTTGGGCCTTAAGGATAAGAATCACCATGATTGGGTTTCATATGACATAGCCTGCAAAAATATGCCTTATAGAGTGCAATTTTTATGTACATAGTGACACATTTGGAATGAAAAGTAGATGTAAGTGCCTTCATGGACAGTTTTTGACATTTATTTTACCATCAAATTCAGCTGTATTCTGATATTTACAAATTTGTAATGTCTGTTATTGTCTGTTCTAATTTTTTTTTTTAAATAATTCAAATGGTATATGCAGTATAACGATCTAAAAGTTACAATTAAGATGTCGACATGTTTAGTTTGTCAGTTTTGTCAGCATCATTCCATGTAGTGGAGGTTTGAAATTAGAATCTACTTGCTAAGCTACTGTATATATTTAAATATTAATTTCTCTGTGGTTGAGGGGGATAAAAGCATATCCATTCACACTCCACAGTGGGTTTTTTTCGAACAGACTTTTCAGGCACTTAGGTTGGGTGCTGTCTCCTGATTGGTTAAGATTTGCTCCATGTGCCTTGAAACCAAACGTTGCATTGTGACCTGCTTTACATGTCTTCGCAAATCTGTAGAGTTGTCTGAAGGCTGTTGCTGTTTATTTGTTCTACAGGGAACACTGTCATCTAGTGGACAAGCATCACGTCTATTAGGGTTAATAGACCCTATTTTCTTCACGTCTATTAACCCTAATAGACGTGATGCAATACTAACGGTAAACACTTTGTTTCATTGTCCATCTTTTAAATAATATTTTTGAGTGTTTGAAATTCATGGATGAAGCAACATGTCAACTTTACTGACCTGAGAAGTTTCGCTGATGTTGACCTGAGTGGGACAGACGCATGATTAAAATTTAAATAATTTAGTTATTCAGCCATCTGTGGATACCCAGCCAATGTATAAACTGTTTTTGGATGAAAGATGTGTGTGCGGGGAGAGGGGTAAATTATTCATATGTGATTCAAAAGAGAAATAATTGCTTATGAATAAAAATCAGTATTTTAGATATCATGGTGAGAACTTTGACTGGCTGTCCTTTTGTTCTGCAGTGTTTTAAAATCAACATATTCCCTCATCTCCTCCATGGGCTGCCACCTTATCGTGGTGGAGGGGTTTGAGTGTCCCAATGATCCTAGGAGCTATGCTGTCTGGGGCTTCATGCCCCTGGTAGGGTCACCCAAGGCAGACAGGTCCTAGGTGAGGGACCAGACAAAGAGCAGCCCAAAGACCCCAATGATGAAGGAAAACTTTGGACTTGGTGTTCCCTCGCCCGGACGCGGGTCACCGGGGCCCCACTCTGGAGCCAGGCCTGGAGGGGGGGCACGATGGCGAGCGTCTGGTGGCCGGGCTTTTACCCATGGAGCCCGGCCGGGCTCAGCCCGAAGAGGAAACATGGGCCCCCCCTCCCATGGGCCCACCACCCGTGGGAGGGGCCAAAGGGGTCGGGTGCAGTGTGGGATGGGTGGCAGCAGAGGGAGGGGACCCTGGCGGTCCGATCCTCGGTTGCAGAAACTGGCTCTTGGGACGTGGAATGTCACCTCTCTGGTGGGGAAGGAGCCGGAGCTAGTGCGTGAGGTCGAGAGGTTCCGGCTAGAAATAGTCGGTCTCACCTCGACGCACGGCTCTGGTTCTGGAACCAGTCTCCTTGAGAGGGGCTGGACATACTTCCACTCTGGAGTTGCCCAAGGTGAGAGGCGTCGGGCAGGAGTGGGCATACTTGTTGCTCCCCATCTCGGCGCCTGTACGTTGGGGTTTACCCCGGTGAACGAGAGGGTAGCATCCCTCCGCCTACGGGTGGGGGGACGGGTTCTGACTGTCGTTTGTGCTTACGGGCCGAACGACAGTTCAGATTACCCACCCTTTTTGGAGTCCTTAGAGGGGGTACTGGAGAGTGCTCCTCCTGGGGACTCCCTTGTTCTGCTGGGGGACTTCAACGCTCACGTGGGCAATGACAGTGAGACCTGGAGGGGCGTGGTTGGGAGGAACGGCCCGCCCGACCTGAACTCGAGCGGTGTTCTGTTGCTGGACTTCTGTGCTCGCCATGGATTGTCCATAACGAACACCATGTTCAAGCATAAGGGTGTCCATATGTGCACTTGGCACCAGGACACCCTAGGCCGCAGTTCGATGATCGACTTTGTCATCGTTTCATCGGATCTGCGGCCGTATGTCTTGGACACTCGGGTGAAGAGAGGTGCGGAGCTGTCCACTGACCACTACCTGGTGGTGAGTTGGCTCCGGTGGTGGGGGCGAAAGCCGGTCAGACCTGGCAGGCCCAAACGTGTTGTGAGGGTCTGCTGGGAACGTCTGGCGGAATCCCCTGTGAGACGGAGCTTTAACTCCCATCTCCGGCAAAACTTCGAACACGTCCCGGGGGAGGTGGGGGACATGGAGTCTGAGTGGACCGTGTTCCGTGCCTCCATTGTCGAGGCGGCCGATCGGAGCTGTGGCCGCAAGGTTGTCGGTGCCTGTCGCGGCGGCAACCCTCGAACCCGCTGGTGGACACCTTCGGTGAGGGATGCCGTCAGGCTGAAGAAGGAGTCCTATCGGGCCTTTTTGGCCTGTGGGACTCCGGAAGCAGCTGATGGGTACCGGCGGGCGAAGCGGCATGCGGCTCGGGCGGTTGCTGAGGCAAAAACCCGGGCGTGGGAGGAGTTTGGAGAGGCCATGGAGAAAGACTTCCGTACGGCTTCGAGGCGATTCTGGTCCACCATCCGGCGTCTCAGGGGGGGGAAGCGGTGCAGCACCAACACTGTTTATAGTGGGGATGGTGTGCTGCTGACCTCTACTCGGGACGTTGTGGGCCGGTGGGCAGAGTACTTCGAAGACCTCCTCAATCCCACCAACATGCCTTCCACTGAGGAAGCGGAGCCTGGGGACTCTGGGTTAGGCTCTCCAATCTCTGGGGACGAGGTCGCCGAGGTGGTTAAAAAGCTCCTCGGTGGCAGGGCCCCGGGGGTGGATGAGATCCGCCCGGAGTTTCTTAAGGCTCTGGATGTTGTAGGGTTGTGTTGGTTGACGCGACTCTGCAATGTCGCATGGACATCGGGGGCAGTTCCCCTGGATTGGCAGACTGGGGTGGTGGTCCCCCTGTTCAAAAAGGGGGACCGGAGGGTGTGCTCCAATTATAGAGGGGTCACACTCTTAAGCCTCCCTGGCAAGGTCTATTCAGGGGTCCTGGAGAGGAGGGTCCGTCGGATAGTCGAACCTCGGATTCAGGAAGAGCAGTGTGGTTTTCGTCCTGGTCGTGGAACGCTGGACCAGCTCTACACCCTCGGCAGGGTCCTGGAGGGTGCATGGGAGTTCGCCCAACCAGTCTACATGTGTTTTGTGGACCTGGAGAAGGCGTTCGACCGTGTCCCTCGGGGAGCCCTGTGGGGGGTTCTCCGGGAGTATGGGGTACCGGGCCCTTTGATACGGGCTGTCAGGTCCCTGTATGACCGGTGTCAGAGTCTGGTCCGCATTGCCGGCAGTAAGTCGGGCTCGTTTCCGGTGAGAGTTGGACTCCGCCAGGGCTGCCCTTTGTCACCGATTCTGTTCATCACTTTCATGGACAGAATTTCTAGGCGCAGCCAAGGTGTTGAGGGGATCCGATTTGGTGGCCTTAGGATCTCATCTCTGCTTTTTGCAGACGATGTGGTCCTTTTGGCTTCATCAGATCGTGATCTGCAGCTCTCGCTGGAGCGGTTCGCAGCCGAGTGTGACGCGGCCGGGATGAGGATCAGTGCCTCCAAATCCGAGGCCATGGTCTTGAGCCGGAAAAGGGTAGAGTGCCTTCTCCGGGTCAGGGGGGGTGTCCTGCCCCAAGTGGAGGAGTTTAAGTATCTCGGGATCTTGTTCACGAATGGGGGAAGAAGGGAGCGGGAGATCGACAGGCGGATTGGCGCAGCGTCTGCTGTCAAGCGGGCGCTGTACCGGTCCGTCGTGGTGAAGAGAGAGCTGAGCCAAAAAGCGAAGCTCTCGATTTACCGGTCGATCTACGTTCCCACCCTCATCTATGGTCATGAGCTTTGGGTCATGACCGAAAGAACGAGATCGCGGATACAAGCGGCCGAAATGGGTTTTCTCCGTAGGGTGGCTGGGCTCTCCCTTAGAGATAGGGTGAGAAGCTCAGTCATCCGGGAGGGACTCAGAGTAGAGCCGCTGCTCCTTCACATCGAGAGGAGCCAGTTGAGGTGGCTCGGGCATCTGGTCAGGATGCCTCCTAGACGCCTCCCTGGTGAGGTGTTCCGGGCACGTCCCACCGGGAGGAGGCCCCGGGGAAGACCCAGGACACGCTGGAGGGACTATGTCTCTCGGCTGGCCTGGGAACGCCTCGGGATTCCCCCGGAGGAGCTAGAAGAAGTGGCTGGGGAGAGGGAAGTCTGGGCCTCCCTTCTGAAGCTGCTACCCCCGCGACCCGACCTCGGATAAGCGGAAGAAGATGGATGGATGGATGGATGGATATTCCCTCATTATTCTCTATGTAAATTTCTGAAATGACTTCATCAACCATAACTGGATAAATTAATTATCAGTGTTGTTTGCATCTCTTTTTTTTCATTAATGTACACTACAGATGAATTTTTTAAATAAAATTGTTGGAATTAAATTCTTTTTTGTTAATATATTTTATAAAAAATGGCTGTGGTGGCGCAGGGGGTTAGCACGCCCCACGTTTGGAGGCCTTAGTCCTCGACGCGGACGTTGCGGGTACGACTCCCGGTCCCGACGACCTTTGCCGCATGTCTTCCCCCTCTACTCACCCTCCTTCCTGTCTGCCTACTGTCTAAAAAAATACGAGCCACTAGCGCCGCAAAAACTCTTCGGAGAAAAAAATGAAAAAAATAAAAAATGGTAGGGATAGAGGTTGCACCAGAGGGCGGACGGTAGGGGGTGCTATAGCGCCCTCTGGATTAGACATGGAAATCCTCCCACAGCTCCCCACGCCCCGAAGATAGGATGTTTTTATTTATTTATTTATTCTTATTGACTTGGATTTAATAAGAAGTCAAAGTTGATAGTCAAGTATTATGAACGGTGTAATGAATGAACAACAACAAAAAAAGAAATAAATAAATCAGAAAATAGGAAATGAAAATGTACTTTTGCATATAATCAGCCAGGAAAAATCGGAAGCAGCTCCACCAGGTTTACTAGTGTTCTGAAAGGTACAGGGATGTACCATTAAAAACATTAAGGACTTAATTTGGAAAAACAAAGACGTAGTTTCTCTTAGTTGACATCTGTATCTTCGACTCTTAATGTTAAATCACTTAAGTGTGAACGGAGGTGGGCTGTGTAGGCATATGCTGGGCATTACTAGATCATAGATGTGGCAATGTTTCTGTGGCACCAAAGAACGGAAGCTACACTTATAACACCTTACAATGACTTACTGTATATCAAGATAACAATTCAACATTAAAATATTAACATATGTTATAATCATATATATTAATATATTTTTTGCCTCGTAAGAGTGATTTGTAACTGAACTCTGTGCTACAACACAAGGTCCCCTGCATGAATCTTTTGCTATTTAGCTGGTGCAATTTGCAACTTCTGTAGTCCACTTTCTCTCACGCACCAGCGCGTGGATCCGTCATTGAGCCTTCGTCAATAAAAGTCATGGAAACGACGTTAGCGGCGGCAACCCTATAAATGACGCTGAGCTTCTGAATTCTTTCCCTTTGCTACGGGACTTTTGAAGGAGACGCCTGAAGGAGCATAACGCCTCGGAAGGTTTGAACCTATTGAGAAGCCTGCTTTGCAAAACTTGCTGAAGAAGCACTTGCTGAAATACGCACTTGCTGAAGAAGCCCAGAACCTGCGAAAGATGGATCCTGGCCAGGAGAAGGACCAGCAGGGTGATCAGCTGGAAGGTTAATATCATTCTTCTACTATTTTAATAAACAAAAACAAGTTATTACTAAAATAATAATGAATTGCTTAGTTTATTTTGTGTTTGTGTGCGTTTTTTTAAAGAAATGCCGCCTGCTGTACAAAAAAAAGACAAGTAGCATTCTAAGAAAGATAGATCTTTCTTAACTAATGAGCCTTTTTCTTGAGTGAATTTCCAGGAAATGTCAGGGATTTAAGAAATATATGTATTTTAGTTAATTATACTCAAATTAGTTGAGTTAATGTCAAATTCTTGAAAAATTAGCTTGTTCGTGACCGTTATTTTTTGAAAAATGCTCTGATAAACACTCAGTTTCCATGGTTACGCTAAATAATATACATTAGCTATTTAATGTTACTTAAAAAAACCCATTTAACAACATGTATTTTTTCCTTTGGTAGTCTGTAACTTGATTGTTTAGTTTTGTTTTTGTTATTCTTTTAAGAAAGGAACATGTAGACCTGTTTTTTGGGGGGGGTTTGGCATATGCTAAAATCTGCAAATTGATTGAAACAAATGTGCTATACTGAGAGTATCAGGTTTAATGACATTCCAATGCTTTATTAACGCTAGTGTTCGAGAATAACTGTTATGCTGATTTCAAAAGAAAGAAGAAAAAAACAGTTAAATTTTTGTCCAGTTGTTGGAAAATTAGCTTGTTTTTGACCGTTATGATTTGAAAAATGCCGTGATACACACTCGGTATCCATGGATACGCCGAATGAAACGCATTAAATATTTAATATTACTTTAAAAAACATTTTTTAAAGTGTATTTTCCCTATGACAGTCTATGATTTAATAGTTTAGTTTTATAATGATTTTCAAGATAGGGACATGTTGATCTGGTTGTTTTAGCATAGCCAGGAATGCTAACATGGGTGAATTGATTTGAAAAAGCTAAAACGGTGCTATTTACGGTAATCTAAGAGTATCAGGTTTGATGACTTTGTAGTCCAATACTTTGGAATTTTGTTGACTTCTTTGAAATATATAGCTTTAATAGGTCTCTTTTGCATTTGTGGGATGAAATTAATTTGTGAGTTAATTTAAATGATTTTTTGTGACTTACGTGTTAGCTTATTGAAATTTGTGGACAAAGCACTAGTGTTTGAGAAAAATTGTTGTGCTGGTTTGAAAAAAAAACGGGAAAACTAACGGAAAACTGTTCTTGGCCGTAATTTGTTTTTAAAATGCCCTGACAAAACATATTTGGTTTCCATGGCAATGACATCAGACTTGTAGAGGTTTATTAGAACAATCACGTTCACACACTGATGATGATGATAAGCTAATGGATTGTAGCCACAGCCGTTATCAAGCCACTGGCCCTTCTGACCAACACCAGCAGGAAAGGTGGGAGAAGAGTCTTGACCAAGGACACGACGACAGAGGCTGGCCATTGCAGGGCGAACTCCTACCACTGTCGCCCCAGTAATGAGCATCGTGCGTGGGCGTGCGTAATATCCCTAAATTATTTAGTTGATCTCTTTCAGATCTAATTTTAGAAATGTCACAAATGCTTATTGTGATTATCTTATTTTGTTTTCAGACAATATTTTTTATATATATTTTATCTTAAACAGATATACAAAACTGGATTGTTCCTGACCTAATTTTAAAATATGTCCTGACAGGCATGTTTGTTTTCCATGGATGCGCTGATCTGAAAACAATAAATAAGCCTAGTACTTGGAATATATAAATTCATTTGTTTTCATTCATTTGTTAGTTAACATTTTTGGTGGGGTTGTGGGGGTTTAACACTGCTTATGTGGTTTAAAAAGTTATTTCTGGTTTTAGAAAATCTGTTGTGTTTCATTCAGATCTTTGGAATAAGAAGTCAACCTGGTCCAGGTTTCAGAAAATGCCTCAAAAACACTTTTGGTCTCCTTGGATACGTTGCTTGAAATAAAACCTTAATACTTGGAGATTAGAAAAGTTTTTAAAATATATATTTCTATTTATATATCTTTTAGATATTTTAGATATACATTTCTCCTGTGTTATTACTAAATAGTTTAGTTTATATTTTATTATTGTTCAGTTTGATTTTTCTAAGAAAGAGGAGTTTTGAATAATTAGTGGTTTACAAAATGCTGTGGCTATGAAGATAAAACATACTTGTTCAACAGCATCAAAGATTTGTGAGAGTTATAGGAGGGTAACTGAGTAACTTCTTGCAGTGTTTTATTTTATTCACGCTAATGGTACAATGTAAGATTAAAGGTATTTTATCAGCTATTAAAAAGTCTTCAACACAGCACATACTTTTTAAATTTATATTTAGACATTTTCAAACCTGGGTTAATGTATTTTGGTATTTCAGTGTTCTCTTTAAACATTGCTTTGGATTTTTCTGAAGGTCTTGATACTGAGCTATAGATTTTTTCTTGTTTTCCTTCACAGCTCATAGTGTAGCGCTTCCAGCAGATGGATCCCCAACGTTGGAGGAACATCCAGACGACGGTAAGGATCTTGGTAAGGTGTGGTCAGATGTTTTCCCTCAGATGTCTGACACCATGGTTTCTGGAGGTCATGGAGAGGAGTCTAGGTGTAGTTCCAGCTCCAGTGGTAGCTCCAGTCAAGATGAGGTTGGTAACGACTGTGCTAGCAGTTCTAGTGGTAGCTGTATTAGCAGCTACAGTGGTAGCAGTACTAGCAGCTCCAGTGGTAGCAGTACTAGCAGCTCCAGTGAGGACGAGGTAAGTAATGATTCTACTACCAGTTCCCGTCCGACAATGGACCGTGCTTACGCTGCGTCACAGCTGCTTGAGGTTCTTCCTCCAAATTTTAAATACCTATGGGACATTGAGAAATCTCAGGAGCTTCAAGAGGACATTTCTCAATTGGCCAAACTGGAATCCACACATGGACTTGACAAGCGGGAAGAGGCCATTTTGAGTCCAGATGACTCCAGACCTATTGGTATCTCCGAACGTCATCAGGTAGGTTTGGTAGGGGATGTGGCTCGCGTGACATCTGTGACCGGCTTAAACAGAAAGAGGTCAAAGGACAGCGACTCTGAAGAGGAGCCCCCTGCCAAGAGGACCAGGGAGAGTGGTGAAGCTGAAGAGGAGCCCCCAGCCAAGATCACCAGGGAGAGTGATGATGCTGAAGAGGACCCCCCAGCCAAGAGGACCAGGGAGAGTGATGAAGCTGAAGAGGAGCCCCCAGCCAAGAGGACCAGGGAGAGTGGTGAAGCTGAAGAGGAGATCCCTGCCAAGAGGACCAGGGAGAGTGATGAAGCTGAAGAGGAGCCCCCAGCCAAGAGGACCAGGGAGAGTGATGATGCTGAAGAGGAGATCCCTGCCAAGAGGCCCAGAACCAGCGATGATGAAGAGGATCATGTTCTGAGTACCTCCACAAGTATGTTGTGTCAGTGTCCCGTTCTGTCATCCCCTGTCCTCAGTCCCTCACAAGGGACGGTGCATGAGGATTCTTTCCAGTCATCCCCTGTCTCCAATCCCTCGCCCATGACATTCTGGCTGGATCACTTTCATTCACCCTTCAGTATTTCACCCTCCAGTGTTTCACCTCAGAGTACATGTGATGATCCTATTCTGTCCTCCCCTGTCTTCAGTCCCTTTCCAAGATTGCCCATTGTGTCAGTTCATGCCATCAGTTCCCCAGTCAGTGAAGATTCTATTTCGTCATTCCCTGTCTTCAGTAGTCCACGAAGCACAGCGAGTGAGGATCCCATTGTGTCTTCCCCTGTCGTTAGTCCTTCACCATCAACATACTGCAAAATTCCAAGTTTGTCATTCCCTTGCATATGTGTCTGGATGAAGTCTGAAACGGACAGAGAAGAGGAACCAATACCTTCAACATCTGGATTTGGATCTGACAGAATTAGAGAAAGAGTGCATTCCAGACAAGTGTTGTTTAGACCTCACTACGACTTGTCAAGTGACTCTGATTAGACTGGGATCTTGAAGATCTACCTGAGTATTCCCATTAAGATGTCATCATTTCTCTGTTGGTTTTGTTAAAACCATTGGCTTTCTAGCAGGACTGAGGAAGCCTGAGGTATCGTCTTGCACCGGGGCTTTTCCTTTTCCCGCTGCTAGATTTTTCATTTTAGATGTTCAGGATTCTAATCGCGGTGCTCTCTAATATAGTAATTAGAGAGCACCGCCTGTTCCTCCATTAATCCACTCTCCCAGTTTGAATCTTTCAGGTTTTAGCTGCTCATCGCTGGATTCTTTCCTGGTTGTCCATGTGGTTCTTGTCCTCGTGGTTCTTGCTTGTAAGTTTTTGCATTCCACTGCACATAATACTAGTTGCCTCCTCCTGGCACTGGGGACCATCAGCTTTGCTAAATAAACATAGAAAGAAATTCACTATTAGTAGAAAGTGTGAGTCCATATAGAGTTAAAATTCACATTAAGTATGTAAAATTTACCGGATAATATTTTGTATTAGAGACCAAATTAAAGCATCATGCCAATAAGAAATCAGAAGACAGAGGAGAACATAATTAAATCCCTCAATCATAAATTCTGTTTAAGAGCTTTTATCCAGAGGGAAAGTAGAGAACAGGAGAGTATGTGGAGTAAAAATGAACTATTAATCTTATTTTATATGGCCATATTCATGTGTTGCAACTCAGAAAGATCACAAAAAGAGAATAGACATTAAAAAATGCACACACTAGTCTCTGATCCCAGGTCCAGACTTATCAGATCTCTGATGTTCTGATCGTCCCAGGTTGGATCTCGTGAACCTGTAATCCTCCACCTTCAGCACCACCAGTCAGGAGGAGGAAGATAAGAGAACCCCGTTGACATAAAACGAAAGAGCATTTACTTTTACACAACAAAACGTTTTCAATATGCATGAAGTTGAGGTCAAAACTCAAATCTGATTCCTACTTTCTGCTGTACTTTCCCCTCACTGACCCTTTTGTTTTGTCTGATTTTTTTCATTGAGTCATTTCATAACAGCAGAGCTTTGATGAGCTTTGTGCTGATGGAGGATCAGGAATAGAGCAGATGACCTGCTGATCTACTGGTTCTAGTAGATTCTATAAATGGTGAGGTCATGATGATGACTTGATCAGAAAGTCTGATTCAATCATCTGTTATTTAGACAGAAATGAAGGAATGTGTGTCTGATCATGTGTTGGTTCACTAGCATGACTGAAACAAGTCAACATCACTGGACCAATGAGGAGAGAGAAGACACAGAGGACTGAGGAGACACAGGAAATCCTGCTGGAAATCCAGAGAAGTTTCCTGATGCATCAGCTAAGGATGGACGCAGAATAAAGAGACAGAGATCATGTGAAGTGGATCCTCATCAGCCTGCAATCCTCCACCTTCTACACTACCAGTCAGGTGGAGGAAGATAAGAGAACCCAGTTGACAAAAAAAGTAAGAATATTTCTATCTACACAACATAACTAAGCATTTCAGATGTAGCTGTGTAGAGTTGAGCTGAAAGTTAGAAACTGGTTCTGTCTGCTGTCCATGCATATTTTCCTCTTTAACTCTGTTGTCTTTTCTCTTTATTTCATTTCTGTCAACTCATGTCACATGACTTGAGTTGACCAATAATTAAAGCAGAAGACCTGCTCCACCTGCTGTTCTACTGGTTGTAACAGATTGTGGAAAAGGTGAGGACATGATGATGACTTGATGAAAAAGTCTCCTTCAATCATCTGTTATTTAGACTGAATGTGTATCTGATTATGTGTTGATTCTCCTGCATCTCATGTTAAAGTTCACCTGTTCATGGGTCAGACGTTGAATATTAAAGAATTTTAGAAACATTATAGAAAATCCAGCACTAGTTTCTGATCCCAGATTCAGATTCTGCAGATCAATAATGTCTCTGATCGTCCCAGATTGGAAATTCAGAGAAGTTTCCTGATGCATCCCGCTGACGGCTGAGGATGGACCAGAATAAAGAGACAGAGATCATGTGAAGTGGATCCTCATCCGCCTGCAATCCTCCACCTTCAACACCACCAGTCAGAACGAGGAAGATAAGAGAACCCAGTTGACAAAAAAAGTAAGAAAACATATTTTTTCCCACCTAACAATTTAAAATATGGATGAAATTGAGATCACTGTCAAAGCTATGACAGTGATCTCAGTGGCAAGAATATACATTTATTCTGTCCATGTGTATTTCATTTCTCTATCAACTTATGTCACACGATTTGAGCTGCTGATCTACTGGTTGTAACAGATTGTGAAGAGGTGACGCCATGATGATGACTTGATCAGATACCAACAGGTGCAAACATGCAGCAAACAGTGAAACGAGCTGCAAACAGGTGAAACGGTGCAGAAAAAGTGAAACAAAAAAATCTTTTTACATTTCCAAACTGAACTTGCTTATACTGTCACTGAAGCCAAAAACTCTCTCTGTCTGTATAGATAGATTGAGATCTACAGTATCTGTTACTCAGTACATGAATAGGTATCTAATAAAATACATTTTTATACCTAAGTCATTTTTTTAATGGTTACTTTTACTTCTGTTTGAGTAAAAATAAATTAAATATTGTATTCTAGTATGATAGAAGTATAAAGTATATACTGTACATTCTTTGTTCATGTGTGTGATTTTATACTTCTACTCTTGTGTAATCTTTGGCTACACTGCTACCCTCGTGAATTGAGTGCAGTTTTTTATTTGTCTTTGAAAAAATAAAAAAAACTACGTGAAGACCAGAGACGGCGATAGATGGAACCAATGATCTGACAAAAAGAAATCTCCTGGACCGAGACAAAATGACTAACTACCACAACTACAGCTGCATCTTTAACATCTTTTCCGTCTCTTTTCTTTGAGTTCCGGTTTTGTAGACTCAGTCTCTTTTCTTAATAAAACATTTGTTACTGTTTTGTGTTTTCATATGGTATAATTAGCAAGCCATACATTGTCCACATACTTTTATTGCATGCTTTTGACGATTGTAAAGGCATAAAACAACAGACATTAACTATAATCAATTCACTTCACAGCACCCATAGATTCTCTAGAAAAACTAATCCTGGTGACGATATCGGTGGAGGCTGCAAAAACAAAATCTTACCAAGTATTTTTGATCTAGTTTCTAGTGCAAATATCTTAGTACACTGGAAATAAGACAAAACTCATTTACAAGTAACTTTTCAACAAGATGCAGTAGATTGTTTTAAGTCAATATTGATGGAAAAAGTACTAGTTCCACTGGCAGATTATTTTCAAATATAACTTTGCAGGACTTTTATTTACGATCTTGTACATGTTTTTTCTTCTTTTTTGACAGTGCGACATGCCAAATTCCATAGCAACACGCCTGATCAAAAAGCCATACCCAGCTGCAGAACAAACAGCCTCATAGCATGCGGTATTATAGCTTTGATGGGAAGTCAGAAAGGAGAAAAAGACAATGAGACGGGATAAATCCACAGAGGAGCGTCCTCTTTTAAGAGGCTTGAAACAGGTGTGTTGGTATCTTTAGAATCGCATCGCATAACTGCAGTGTCTACAGTTTGATTCAAGCAGAGTGGGCTGTATGTGTCCTACATACAGCCCACGCAGCGGCGTATGAAAGCCATGGGCATGAAGGGGTAATCTTGAAAGCATCACCACTTTAGTTTGAGATTGGAAAAATTGCTACTGTTAGAAAGTAATGTTCCGTTCTCGGTAGTGGTTATCTAACACGTAAGAAGTAGAACTTTTACCTTGAACTTAATAAACCGCTGAGGCGCCCATTAGGTGTGAAGGTGTTTCCCCGTGTCTCCGTGTTTAAGGCCAGGAGGGTCTTTTCTGTGTTTTTTATGCGTTAGTGTTTTAAATGCAATGCGGTCTACTGAACTAAACAAGGCAGTGTTTAAAATGCCAATATGCCCCTCCAGTGCAGTAAACTTTTACAAAGGTTATAAAATGCATGCAAGTGTTAAGAGTCTCATTCTGCCCAATTATTATGACCCTGATAAACATTTCACAAGCCCTGTAATTTCCCCGGAGAGAATAAATACAGCACAGAACATTCACGTTGGTGCTGAGCTTTCTGTTTTTAATGAATAGTTTTGTCACCAAATGCTTTCTACTCGTTTAAAATTATATAAATGTTGGCCATAAGATATCGTTTTAGGAAATAAATCCAAACTCTCACAATTTCTCTCTCAGTGTACCCCTACTTAAAATATATTTTATTTCATTTTTGGCAAAACAGCTGGTACAACTGCAGATTCATTTAGCCATTCCTTTTTAAACGTTGATATTAATTATTTGCAAGATTCATCCAAGCCAATTATTTGTGATGTAATTTTCTTTCTTTTTTTTTTTTTTTTTTTTACATAAATGTAATTGGACATAATTTGACAAATTGACATTTTTAGATGAAAAAGTTTCCACATAGAATAAAACCCATTTATCATACATTTTTAATTTCACGATCTAACTCAAATGTTATATTGTTGTGTTGCTAATAAAATACAACTAATATTTTGTAGTTTAAACTTAGCATGTTTTAAGTTGCGTTGCCTTACTTTGCAGTAAGCAAAGGAAACTAACTCCAATTCACACACATACAAGCAGTAGCAAACTTATTCAGGCCAAGGCACAAAGGATTATTATATGCTGTATTAGCTTAATACAGCATATATCATATAGAGCAAAAAATAATTATACTATCAAAGTCAATAAAAACAGTTTGAGATTTGAATTTCTTAGGATGTCATTTACAACAAATACTCGGCCATAATGTCTTGGAATGGGGGATTGCGAAAATTCAATGCAATCTTCTGATTACTTGAGAATATCAGATTATATATTTTAAATTACAGGAAAAATTAAAAATAAGCTAATACTAATCTCACTGGAACATTTTGGAACATTTCCTAAATGTTTGAGGACATTTTGTAAATGTCCTCAAAAGGTTACAACAATAACAAAAAATAAGACATGAAAAACTGCAAACAGAATTTAATATAGAAATATTTTTATAAAGCATGTAGGATATAGAAACACATCTGAGTTTGATGCAAAAGTTCATGTAAAAGATTATAGAGTACACAACTCTACACAGTTTTCAGTAGGCTGCCATTTTTGTTATAAAGCCCCTTTTTTGATCTTGTGTAACATTTTTATTTTCTAAGAACGTGAGCTTACCTGTAGATAAGTCATAAAAATCAACATTTACAGCATAGAAAACCCGCTGGGAATATATCTTTGTGTGTGGAGTTAAAATATATTTTCAAGCTTCTCAATTCAATTCCTAAAATTCTGATATTACTGAAAGAAATGACTGAAATAAAGGAACTTTTTAATGATAATTTATCGATATGCACCCGTAAAATTAACCTTTTTGTCTTGTATTTTAAATTAAAACGACTTTTTTTTCGGTGGGGGGCAAAATAGTCTCATAAATAAACACCTTTAAATTAAGTTAAACTTCTTGGAGTTCATACTTTAGGGTAAGTTTATCCTTATATCAGAGTTTTTCCTTCAGGTCTGAACAACGCAGTTCAGAAACTGGCGGCGCTCCTTTAATACGCAGCGACGGGCTGATGACGCCATTAGAGTTCAACAAGCAGCAAAACAAGGAAGCGCACCACTGTCCGATGAAAGTCAATGTTTTCTTTGTAGCACAGGTAAGAAAGTCTCCAAAATGTTCGCTTAACCGCCTTTGGAAAATGACATTTTCTTATTTTGTAGCCGTTTTATGAAAAAAAGTGCAACACGCTTTTTTGATGAAAAAGGCACTAGTCTTTTATAGTGCCTTCAAGCTAGTTTCTAGAAGCTACAAGAGCTCCAGCTTTCACTTTAAAGCTTGTAACGCGACGGCGCTAAGCCGTAATGTATACACGTTAGGTAAACTACAATTTAAATTAAAAAGTGCGTCACCCCAGCGCTGTCAGCGGCGGCATATCAAACTAATGTGGTAGTGTGGCATTTTGGCTCTGAAAAAATGTTCCCGATAAGACTTCCTGTAAGTGTCAGGCTGAGTAACCTGCTGCAGTGTGTAGGCCCTGGCTGGATTTATTACTGGCGGCCGGAAGGAAAACTAAAATGCAGTAAAAGAAGCGAAATATTTCAGATAAATGAAAACATCTGCCCATCTACTTAACGTGTAGAGTAGAAAGTGAGGTGGAACATTTTCTGAAGGTTTTTGGCATGTTTAAACCCGTCTCATTATTCCATGATTGCAATCAGTGATGGTCAACACAGATATTTAAATCCGTGACAATGTAAAGTATAATGTGAAACAGAGGCAAGATATGCATCACACCAGATTTTAGCAAATTTTCCACTGTCAACCTGCAGTCAGTGTTCTGGTGGCTTGAACAGTAAGATAGGTACGAAAATCCAATCAGTTCTGTTATTAACAAGTAGTCACAATGATGTAGTATATAAACATTTCTTCACAGGTTGCAGAAAAATAATTTATTTACCCAAAAAAACTCCTGTCACCTTCATAAATACATTTATTTAGTCACGACAAACAATAAAAAGTCTATACATGAAATTAAGTCAGGCAATATGTGATGTAGGATTATAATCATGGGATATACAGTGTATATATATATATATGATATGACCTTTAAGGAGTAAATTTCTGCCAAATAAGTTACAGAATCACCATCTTTCCCTGGCAAATGTATTGCCTTTTTTGACTTAAGGCAATATTCAAGTTTTTAATTTTAAATATGTGAAATTAACATAAAATGTTTTCCTGGCTGGATAGAAGGGGATGTACTTCTACATGGCAACAGTATATTTTATGATTATCCCACATTTTCATCTCCAGCCTCTTTCTTTCTCACCATCACAATGTCCTCAATCAGATCAATATCAGATGTGGGTATAAGACATTGGTCAAAGTCCATCCCGGTGGCCAAATATATTAATAAAAAAACAGAACTTAATCCGTGATATTTTTCTACTGCAATTTTGCGAAATGATTATTTGATGCATTTTACAGCTGTGACCTTTAAAACAACGAGAAATGGAAATCATGATTACCGTTCAATTAGTGATTAATACATAGTAAGAAAACTGTTTATGTGTGTCTAAAGTTTTAAAGACTAAAATCCAGGGTGTTTTTTAGTTTGTTTAATGTAAGTGTTGGTTACCAGGACAACTGGCCTCAAAGCCTTCAACTTGCTTTAACCTTATGTCATTTGGTGGTGAAGATATTTCTGAGAAATGCGCCCAGAAACTTCAATGAAAATGAAGTTTATAAATCGAAAAAATGAAATGAAAATGAAGTTCTTGTAACAACATAAACCTGTGTGTATCGATATACAATTCTGATGTCCAATATACAGAAAAAAAACACTGTCAGTTTCTTTTTATTTTTTTTATTTTTTAGTATGTCTGGCAACAACCCAGAGGGCAGGACGGTGGAGGTGCTGGAGCTTCCTGAAAACGTAGACGAGGAGCTGCTCTCCCTCTACTTCGAGAACAAGCGTCGCTCTGGAGGAGGTCCGCTCGAGTCCGTGGAGATCAAGCAGAACCGCGCCGTGTTGTGTTTCGAAGATGCAGAAGGCAAGTGAAGTTTCCTGGAAAACCTGCCTGAAATCGTAAAATGGCAACTGCACTAGAACTGTGTAAAAACATTCTGTGCAAAATTCATGAGCCACTCATTTAAATGTTCCTTTTCTTGTGCAATTTTTGTTTGTTCTTGGAACACTTAATGACAGATCTTGAAAGAGGATTTTCCAAATTAATATATTTTTTATATTAATCAAATATAAAAATATAAATAATTTTTATATTTTCATATTATAAATTTTTATACTTATATTAAAAATATATTATATTTTTATGTTATAAAGAAATATATCGCTTTGCACCTTAAAAATACACTAGGCAGCAGCTTTAGGTTTTACATAATGCAACCTTTGTGATGTAAAATTGAATGTGTGACAGTCATTGGAATCACTCCAGAGGATTGGTCTTTTCCATTGGAATCTTCTTAATAAGAGCTGCACAAAACATTTATTTACAATATCATTATTAATTAACTTAAAATTTTATGACAACATTTTGTGATATTGATAAAAGTGATGATTAAGAACTATTTATTACTTCTTTGCAGTCTTTTTTAAGGATAACTGTGACTCTAAGATACAGCGATTATATTAAATATAGAAAGTATTCACGTCCTTGGATATTTTACCCTTTTTATTGCTTTACAAATTAAAAATTACCAGAAAAATGTCTTCTTTGCAAGAATAAAAGACAAATGAACCTTTCAAAATCAAAGTGAAAACTGATTTCTACAGTTGGTTACCAAATAATGACAAATAAAAGCAATAATGACAAATAAAGACATGTAACATGGAATAAATGATTGGCTAAATATCCACCTGCTTTATAGGAAGACTATTTCAACAGAGGTCCAGTCAGTTGGTGCCAGTAGTTTCACAATAGCTTTGTCATTATTCCTCTAATGTAAAAAAGATCACACACACAATTTTGCATTTGCATGATGTATCAATTAAATAAGAAGCGCAATTAAAGTCACACACGATAAGTCACTAAGAAGCATGCAGTGCCATTATCCTCCAACTACTTCCTGTTGTCGTCTTCTTCGTGGTTTGTGCCAGTGGCAACATCCAGTTGCTACTATACTTGCCAAAATAAGTTGTTTTCTCTCTAATAAGTTCATTAGCATTAAACATTAGCAGTCCTTACTTCTAGAACCACTTGACTTTAGGCAGTGTCTACATTTGTTACTGACTTACCGTATGCTAATTTCTTTTCCTTCTGCTTTTATCCTGTCGACAGCTGCAGCCAGAGTTCTGTCGAAAAGGCATCACGTAGTGCACAACTCTGAGCTGAGCGTGAGGAAGCCTCCGTCAAAGGACCAGAGCAGGCTTCTGCTGCGGGGGATCAGTCCCTACACCAGCACCGAGATGATAGAGCTCTACGTGGAAAACATGATGGACCTGAACGTGACGGACTACGCTCTGATCCCATCTCCAGAAAAAGACTTCATCCTCATCCATCTCAGCCAACCCTTATCTAAAGGTCGAATGGGAGTTTTTTACCTCTGTTCAGAAGACGTTTAGAGATGATGCATACAAATAACTAATCTGCAGCTGGCATTTTGTTTTGTTTTGTTTATTCATGGATGACTAAATCTACTTCTGATTTTTTGTTGTTGTTATTTTTAGATTTCCAGACTCTAAAGACCAGGATCTCCAAGAGAAACCTGGATGGGTCAGAGGTGACTCTGGAACAGATTGAGCAAACGGACTCAGTGTTGTTGGAGAACATGCACCCGGGTACATCACCAGATCTGCTCACGTTGTACTTTGAGGGCGAGCGGGGTGGGAACCAGCGGGTGAAGGAGGTCACCATGCTCTCTGAGGGAACGGCCAAGGTGACCTTTGCATATTACGAGTGTAAGTTGTACGCTGCGTCACCTTCTGATGACTATATATTTTTTCTCACAAAACTGCTCTGTCAGGCAAAAGATTGAATTGTGCGATAATTAGCTGGTATAATATGCTAGCTAGCTACCTAGCCAGGGTAAAGCAAGCTAGCTTTACCATAGCTGGTTGGCTTTACAGCTAGCTTTCTATCTAGCAGGTGTAAATTTAGCCAGTTTCCCTCTTGCCTGCTTGACAGCTGGCTAGCTGTCTGGCTAGCAGGGGTAAAGTTAGCTAGCTTTTTTTTAAAGCTCATCATGGGTCAGTAGAAATGTCTCAAAAGTTGACTGGATGATGTTTGTTATGACCATTGGCTGACTTCTGTTACTAACCCATACGATTTAATTATTTGTGATTTTAGTTTGCACATTTCTGTCGCAACACAGGTCTTAAATTCCTTTCTTAATGGTGTTTAAAATTGTCTTAAATTTGAGTTTGTGAAACCTTGTATGAGATGGGAGAAAGTAAAAAGAGCAAGAGCATGTCTGCACCCAGGATTGTTTCTGTAGCCTTTCAAATCATTCTTAGCAACGTCTTTATATGAAGTCCGACAGATGAGCAGCTTTCAAATGTTCTTTTTATTAGGATGTTCTGGACTTGCAGGGCTTTATAGCATTCAGGAGGCTACATTACAGTACTTAAAGGAGAGTTATTATGTAAAGTTGACCTTTAAGTTCTTTATATCATGTTATATTTCCTCATCAAAAACCTACTCGGAGTGTTGTCTTGACTCTTTCATACATGTTTGAGCAATTCTTGTGTCTCCCATGGCAACTATTCGGGGGTGCCTAAATGCTTGGTCATACAAAGCTCCGCCTATTTAAAGTGGAATGAGTAACTCTAACTTGATGTATAAATATAATTACTATGTTCTCTTGTCAGCTGTGGACCTCGTCCTACGTCTTCAACACAAAGTGAACGACACCGAACTCGTAGTGAAGGCCTACTTTGACTTCCTTCAACCTGTGACACAAGACTCTGTAGCTGAGAGCCAGGATGTCACAGACACTGACTCGGTGGAAGTGGAAAATATGGAGATGCAGACCAGTCCGCTCCCAGTTGACTCAGAGCCGTCGCCCCCTGCTGGGACGCCACACAGCAGTCAGGAGCCTCCTGCTGCCAGCGTGGTGGAAGTGGAAGAGGCAGTCATGGAGGATCAAACTGTGGAAATAGAAACACACTCATGCCATATCCCCGTCACAGACCGAATAAAACTTGCTTGGTATCAAAAGAACAGCATTCAACAAGATGTGCGAAAGGCTCATCCGAGTTTTAGCATCCAAATCAAAGACGACGGCGTTCACGTTTCAGGACCGAACAAACTGGAACTAGAGCAGATAAAACACTCGATCTCAGGCTTTTTCGGGAGCATAGCAGAGTCTCGTTTTACCGTCAGTCAGGAGGTGGCTCTGTTCCTCGAAAGAGAAGACGTGAAGAACCATTTACTACAAGCGTTGACTCAAAGGGGACTGCCCGCTTTGTTTGTCGTGTCCGATTCGACCGTGTCCGTAACCTCCCCGAGCCAAAAGGTTGCCGACCAGGCGAGTACCTTTTTAAAATCCCAGGTGTGTGAGTTCAGCGTTCCTCTGGAGTCGGAGCAGGAGGCGCTGCTGTGCTGCAAGGAGTGGTCCGACTTCCTGCAAACACTGGGCTTCACATCGACGAAGTCGCCGCAGCGCCCCAGCAGCATAGACGTCCTGACCCTGAAAGGCATGGAGAACGACAAGCAGGCCGCCATCATGCTGTTTCTGACCACACCCATCGAAAGGGAGGCGCTCCTCATCATGGAGCCTGGCATGCTCAAGTACGTCCAGATTCACTGTCACCAGCTGCTGGCCGACATGGATCAGGTGTCCATTTTTCCACTGGAGGGCGAAGAGAATTGTGGGCTAAAGGTGCGTAGGGGAACAAGAACGTCAGTAAATTAGAAAAAAAATAATTTGTTTCATATTTCATTTCCGTTTTTGATGAATTCGCTAGATCCACGGCCAAGCGGTTGCGTGCCAAATGGCGGAGGAAGTCCTGCAGGGCGTGGTGTCGTCAATCTGCACCAGAATCATCACCGTGAACGTCCCGGGCGTGACTCGCTTTTTAGACGAGAAGGAGTGCAGGAGCATTCTGAACGAGATGGAGACGAAGTTTCAGGTGTTCATCAGCCTGAAGTACGTCCCCTGGGAGCCGCTTCCACACCAGGTAACGCCATAAAGCAAAACGTTTTGAACTGTCGTGCTTTTCAAGTTATGCAGCTCCAAGCTCTCCCCCCCCTCAACTGGCTGGTTCTACTGGTTCTCATCCATTCTAACGAGCCTGCAGTCTTTTTTTGTTCATGGTACAGCCTGAGGCAACATCTTCCAGCATACAGAATGAAGACTGCTCAGTTTTCTGAACGAGTCTCACCTTCAGCATAGTGGGTTTTTTCAGTGCAAATTAGAAACTTTGAAACTTTGCCTCTTTTAACTTGAATTGAATATTGACTATTTTGTTTAATACCACAAACTGGGGCTGGGCAGTCAATTGATTTTATTGATTAATTAAAATTTTTGGTTTTTGAAGACGATTGTTTTTTAAATCTGGATTTTTTTTTTTTCCCCACCGGTGTTCTCCTTGGCTTTACATGGTTCAGAGTGATGTCAACTCTTTGATGGAATATTTGAGCCAGACCACATTTTCTTTTCTTGATAACAAGAATAAAGTTGTGGTATTGCAAAAATACAATCATTTGACAGTAAAATCACAATAATACGAGAATAAAATCATATCACCGGTTTAAGCAAGTTCTTATTCAGAAGTTTGTAATAATCCAGAGGTCTAGAATAATTAAAGCTGGCAAGATTTTTCTTTGAATGAATACCAACATACACACGTGGTGCAGCTTTGACAGTCCTGTTTTTGTGATAAAAATCAAAGTGAGGCTGACTGAACATGGAAATCACAACCAAGACGTTCTAAGAAGTATATGGACTTACCAAAAACAGCAGTTTCTACTCTGGCTTTTTAATAGCTTTACATTGACTCTGATTTTCCAAACAGATCCAATTCGTACACAGTCAGATTATTCCATAGATATCATACAGACTGAATCAAATTGTACTAATGAAGATGAAGGAGAAAATGAGTTGATGTTTCCCTTTATGTTCCAGGACATTTTTGAAAGTGCGTGTAAGATGTTATCTCAGAAAAACATTCAGAAGGGGTGTGTGAACGGCTCTGCCCCTGAGCTGAAGGCAGACTCAATGCAGACAGACTCTAATGGAGCCACAAACACAGGTACTAGCTTCCTTCTTCACCAGCTCATTTCTTTCACCACGGTGTCACTGAATCCGTCGACCTCCTTTCAGGTCTTCTGGAGGAGGCCAAGAGAATCGTCTCAACCGTCGATAAACGCCAGGAAGACGGGATGCCCGCTCCAGACCAGTTCGATGACATGGAAAATTTAGATCTGTACACTGCCGAGGAACCGAGCGCTCTAACGGATCAGGACTCTGATGTGACGGACATCCAAAGCCCCCAGCCTTTATCTGATCAAAATGTGCCGAGTGCGTTTCTGCCTCAGGGAGTTCTAGGCAGCAGCCTGGAGGAAGAGGCCCAGCTCTCCTTAGCCATCCAGTACTCTATGGAGGCGAACCAGTGGTCCCAGCAGGATGAAGAGGAACAACTTAAAAAAGCCTTGGAGCTCTCCAAGAAAGTAATTCAAGAAGAACACTCCAATAGTACTTCAGGCAACAGCCAGCAGGTAGCTCGGCAGCAAAGCGCCGGTCTGTCCTTCGAGAACGCGCTGAAGGCGGCCAACACCCTCCAGCTCCACGTGTTTGCCGGGTACAGCTGCGACCTAATTCGGGTCGACATCGCTTTCAACAAGAAGGTGAACCAGAGGCAGGTTGAGGAGAAGGTGGAGCACAGGACCGTCAAAAACATGACCGATTACCACGCAAAGTGTTTGGAGGTGATCAAGCGGAAGCACGCGGTGGACGTTCAGGTTCAGGGAACCATCATTGCCGTTTCTGGGTTTAAGGATTACGTGACCGCAGCGATTTCTGACGTGAAGCTGCTGCTGGAGAATATCTCTAACGCCGTATCGGATAGAGAAATCCTGAAGACTGTTCAGTGGGTTCATCACAACCCGATCACCTCGAAGGCAAAAGCTTACTCTACGGACGCTATAGTATTTATTGAGAACGCCTGGAGGATGAAGCTTAAGAAAGTTGACATTTTGTTCGACAATCAACCCCACATTATCAACTTTGAGAAGATGCAGGAATATAACATCGCTTCTGGGAAGTCGGTGAAAATCTCCAGGAAGCTGCTGGAGTTGGGGGACGTGACCCAGGATGTACCAGGTAACTGTGTGCTATTGTTGCGGTGTCAGGACAAGGCAACACCCAAAACATAAATATAACATTTCTTTGAGTCAAGAGAGATTAGAGAGTTGCCATTTTAAACTGGTATTAGCATTTTATATTGGTGATTAGCTAAGTTAGCATAGCTAGCATTACTAAAACAGCCGTTTTAGTCTGTGTAACCCCAATAAAATATGGTAATAATGATATGATACCTGCATTTAATAGCTCTGTGTCAAGTTCAGAGGACCCCAACATTTTATTCAGTCATTCACACACATACATTCAGACACTGATGCCAAGCTACTACATTTTAGCTGCAGCTGGCCTGAGGCAGTCTGACCCAAGTAAAACTTCCCACCTTCCTCATTTCTTCTGAATGTCTTGCTCTTTCTCGCTGTCCTGCAGCCTGAATGAACTGCAGACATCTTGTTGACGTGTCATAGTAAAGACAGTTTTCTTTTAGATACAGTGGAGCCTCGGTATTCACAGGGGTTAGGGTCCAGAGCCTCCCGTGAATAGCTGACATTCATGAATACTTGACACCCCCTCTATGAGTGCTTATGACTGTTTAATCTAATCGTTCAAACACCAAATATACCTTAATATGCATTAATACAACAGTGTGGTAGCCATCTTGGCACTACCACAGAAGCTAATATCTACAGTCTTCCTGATCTCTGCTCAGTGCTAAGGAAAATAAAAAATAATCCTGGATTGGCTGGATACCTCAATATCAAATTTTGATTAAGTTCCACTGAAATGGCTGCGAATACAGAATAGACAGGGAATCCACTGCATGTTCTCCTGATTTCATTTTTAAACACCTTACAGAAACTGAAAATGGGTACGTTGTCTTCCACACGCCATAATATTGTCTACACTGAAGAGAGTTATCAGCACAGTCTCTTAACTCTTGAGTGTGCTCCGTTTGGTGATTGGAAAACAGTGGGATGTTTTTATGTCTTTCTCTAGTCAAAACAGTTTATTGGTAGGTGGTTTGAGTTGCATGTTATGGGCTTTTTTATAATTCTGGATTGATGTTGGGGATTTGAAATCTGTTCCTTTGAGAAAATAAGTAAAAGAAAGAATTACTTTGCGTTTAAAGACATAAAAATGTTGTTAAAGTGAATGCTGAAAGGAGGACTGGTACTGCTACTTGTTTTCTATTTTGAACAAACTGATGAAACAACGTAACTAAAACAGCTTAAGTAATCTAATAAAAACACAGACGTATACTTTGAGGTATAATTACTTTAATAGCTTTTATTTTATGTGCTATATTGCTGACGGTAACACCCATCTGGTTGTCCTTGACTGCCTTTTGTCAGGTTTTCCAGCTTTATGTCCTTGTCGCTAAGTGATGACGGTGATTGATTATCATCCTAAATCTTTTTATAACAGAGGAGGAATATTCTCTCCTGTCCCACCTGCCTGATGCGACCAAAATCGACGAAGAGTCCGAGGAGTTCCAGGAGGTGGTGAAGAATTTCTACAGCACCATACAGGAGTACCACAGCAAAATCCGAATCATACAGGTGACGAAGACGACACCCTGTGGCAAATTTATGTGACGTTTCTGGAATAAAGAGGGGTTTTTTTGTTGTTGTTGTTGTTTTTTGGTCGTCCAGGTGGAAAAACTCATGAACCGACTGCTGTACAATCAGTACAAGCTGAAGAAGGCGAGCGTACTGCAGCATTCCACTCAGCCGGTAGTCGAACGGGTTCTGTACCACGGGACGAGCGAGGGGAGCGTGAAGGAGATCTGCGTTCATGGGTTTAACAGAAGCTTCTGCGGGAAGAACGGTAACGTTTCAAACCTTTCTCGCGATTCGTGTCTGTTCCTGAAGGTTGCATGTGTCATGTATTTTTATCATCTTCTCTTCCCCCGCCCAGCCACGGTTTACGGACAGGGAGTGTACTTCGCCGTCAACTCCGCTCTGTCCGTCCAGGATCAGTACTCGCCCCCGAACCCTGATGGATACAAGTTTATATTCGCCTCCAAGGTTCTGACCGGAGACTTCACCAAAGGCTGCCACTCAATGAAGACCGCACCACTGAAGGAGACAGGAAATATTCCCCTCCGATACGACAGCGTGACCGACGACATCACCAAGCCCACCATGTTCGTCATCTTCAACGACACGCAGGCGTTCCCAGAATACCTCATCACGTGCCAGAGAATCTACCGCTAAGCAGAGGGTGTTTTTGTTGTTTACCGTGACTTAAGAAGTGCATTTTAATGTTTAAATGGCCTTAGTTTTGGAGGTGCACAGCTTAATCAGTGACAATCAACCCTTTATCAAGTCTGAAACCCGTTTTGTTTTTGCCTTCATTGTTTCAGCGATGTATGATTTAAAAAAAAAAAAAACAAGTCGCTGAAACTGAAAGACTTGTAATAATGCAATGCTGGACATGTCCTCTCTGCACACTATGGCTTATTATTGTCTGATCTTTAACGCAACCTTGCACTTATTTCAGTCTGTTTCTATGGGAACTGTTCAACTGACTATGCCGACATAGCTCACCTGAAGAAACAGGTTTCTTTAAAGCAGGGTCATTCATTACTCGCATTTTGCGCTACGAACATGAAAGTAAAACAATGACTATTCTGAAAATAAATGAACCCAAACTGAAATCCAAGAATGAACTTGCTTCTCTTTGTAGGAGGTCTATTTGGGGGGAAATGGGCTCAATTGGTGCAGGTGTTTGAGTGTCTTAAATACTACTTTTTAAGTAGTTTTTTTTTCTTTTCTTTTATCTGTTTCTGCATCTCTGAGCACAATTCTACTGAGCATAAAGAAAATCCAAAAATTGAGATTGCAATGTTAACCGAATGGCTGAAAGTTTGGCTAAGGCCAAGCGCAGTCAGGATGAATCTTTATCATAAAGACACACATTTTTGCTTTTCAGCAGTTTTACAGGGTGGGATCTGTTCTAACTTTCTGAGCTCTTGCATCTTTTCACTTGCGATCTGAAAGAATGTCTTGATTTTAATAAAACAAAGTCAGTCGAGCTGTGCTTTTTTTTTTTTTGTGAAATTAGCAGTACCGTGAATCTTCCGGTTGGCCACTTTGCAGTTCTGACTAACACTGTCGGCATGATTATTACAGTGTTCAAAGTGCCTGTTTTTAACTGTTCTTGATGAATGCCCTGACTGCAATTCAGATTTTTTTTTTATTATTTTACATCAGATATTCAGTTGTACTTTTAAAATATGGAAGTGAATATTCTTTGTTCCTGTAGAGCTCTTGATTTTTAATGAAAATCTTAAAATTTGAAACTACTAGGACTTTTTTCAGCACTGTTTGACTTTTCTTGAGCATCTCATTTGCAAAGGAAGTCTTAAATAATTGAAGATGTTACATTTTCATACAGTAATAGCTATAAACTATTGTCTAATAAAGTGTAATAAGCTATATTAGAATGTTTTGTGCGTACATGTGTAAATCTAGGAAAAGACATATCCACCTTTTTTTCCTCACTGAATTGAATCAGATCAAACTTCTGTTGTTTTACATCAGAATGATCACAAATACAGTTGTGGTCAAAAGTTTACATACACTTGTAAAAAACATAATGTCATGGCTGTCTTGAGTTTCCAATAAGTTCTACAACTCTTATTTTTCTGTGATAGAGTGATCGGAACACATACCTGTTTGTCACAAAAAACAGTCATAAAGTTTGGTTCTTTCATAAATTTATTATGGGTCTGCTGAAAATGTCACCAAATCTGCTGGGTCAAAAATATACAGACAGCAACATAAATTGTCAATTTTGGTGATGTAGAGAGTTGTGTCAATCAAATTAGCTTCATGTCATGGCCTCTTCACTTCTTGTAAGTGATTCTGATTGACTACAGCTGTTGACTTCTCATGAGCCCATTTAAATAGGGCTCATTTGACCCAGTGATTAGACTCAGCCACAAAAGCTACAATGGGAAAGTCAAAGGAACTCGGTGTGGATCTGAAAAAGCGAATTATTGACTTGAACAAGTCAGGGAAGTCACTTGGAGCCATTTCAAAGCAGCTACAGGTCCCAAGAGCAACTGTGCAGACAATTATTCGCAAGTATAAAGTGCATGGAACAGTTGTGTCACTGCCACGATCAGGAAGAAAACGCAAGCTATCACATGCTGCCGAGAGGAGATTGGTCAGGATGGTCAAGAGTCAACCAAGAATCACCAAAAAGCAGGTCTGCAAGGATTTGGAAGCTGATGGAACACAGGTGTCAGTCTCCACAGTCAAGCGTGTTTTACATCGCCATGGACTGAGAGGCTGCCGTGCAAGAAAGAAGCCCTTGCTACAGAAAAGGCACCTTAAGACTCGGCTGAAGTTTGCTGCTGATCACATGGACAAAGATAAAACCTTCTGGAGGAAAGTTCTGTGGTCAGACGAAACAAAAATTGAGCTGTTTGGCCACAACACCCAGCAATATGTTTGGAGGAGAAAAGGTGAGGCCTTTAATCCCAGGAACACCATGCCTACTGTCAAGCATGGTGGTGGTAGTATTATGCTCTGGGGCTGTTTTGCTGCCAGTGGAACTGGTTCTTTGCAGAAAGTAAATGGGATAATGAAGGAGGATTACCTCCAAATTCTGCAGGAAAACTTAAAACCATCAGCCCGAAGGTTGGGTCTTGGGCGCAGTTGGGTGTTCCAACAGGACAATGACCCAAAACACACATCAAAAGTGGTAAAGGAATGGCTAAACCAGGCTAGAATTAAGGTTTTAGAATGGCCTTCCCAAAGTCCTGACTTAAACCCCATTGAGAACATGTGGACAGTGCTAAAGAAACAGGTTCATGCAAGAAAACCATCACATTTAGCTGAACTGCACCAATTCTGTCAAGAAGAGTGGTCAAACATTCGACCTGAAGCTTGCCAGGAGCTTGTGGATGGCTACCAAAAGCGCCTAGTTGCCGTGAAAATGGCCAAGGGACATGCAACCAAATACTAATGTTGCTGTATGTATATTTTTGACCCAGCAGATTTGGTGACATTTTCAGCAGACCCATAATAAATTTATGAAAGAACCAAACTTTATGACTGTTTTTTGTGACAAACAGGTATGTGTTCCGATCACTCTATCACAGAAAAATAAGAGTTGTAGAACTTATTGGAAACTCAAGACAGCCATGATATTATGTTTTTTACAAGTGTATGTAAACTTTTGACCACAACTGTACTTCTAATGTCACAATCATCCATCCATCCATCCATCTTCTTCCGCTTATCCGAGGTCGGGTCGCGGGGGTAGCCGCTTCAGAAGGGAGGCCCAGACTTCCCTCTCCCCGGCCACTTCTTCCAGCTCTTCCGGGGGAATCCCGAGGCGTTCCCAGGCCAGCCGAGAGACATAGTCCCTCCAGCGTGTCCTGGGTCTTCCCCGGGGCCTCCTCCCGGTGGGACGTGCCCGGAACACCTCACCAGGGAGGCGTCCAGGAGGCATCCTGACCAGATGCCCGAGCCACCTCAACTGGCTCCTCTCGATGTGAAGGAGCAGCGGCTCTACTCTGAGTCCCTCCCGGATGACTGAGCTTCTCACCCTATCTCTAAGGGAGAGCCCAGCCACCCTACGGAGAAAACCCATTTCGGCCGCTTGTATCCGCGATCTCGTTCTTTCGGTCATGACCCAAAGCTCATGACCATAGATGAGGGTGGGAACGTAGATCAACGGGTAAATCGAGAGCTTCGCTTTATGGCTCAGCTCTCTCTTCACCACGACGGACCGGTACAGTGCCCGCTTGACGGCAGACGCTGCGCCAATCCGCCTGTCGATCTCCCGCTCCCTTCTTCCTCCATTCGTGAACAAGATCCCGAGATACTTGAACTCCTCCACCTGGGGCAGGACACCCCCCTTGACCCGGAGAAGGCACTCTACCCTTTTCCGGCTCAAGACCATGGCCTCGGATTTGGAGGCACTGATCCCCATCCCGGCCGCTTCACACTCGGCTGCGAACCGCTCCAGCGAGAGCTGCAGATCATGACCTGATGAGGCCAGTAGGACCACATTGTCCGCAAAAAGCAAAGATGAGATCCTAAGGCCACCAAATCGGATCCCCTCAACACCTTGGCTGCGATTAGAAATTCTGTCCATGAAAGTGATGAACAGAATCGGTGACAAAGGGCAGCCCTGGCGGAGTCCAACTCTCACCGGAAACGAGCCCGACTTACTGCCGGCAATGCGGACCAGGCTCTGACACCGGTCATACAAGGACCTGACAGCCCGTATCAAAGGGCCCGGTACCCCATACTCCCGGAGAACCCCCCACAGGGCTCCCCGAGGGACACGGTCGAACGCCTTCTCCAAGTCCACAAAACACATGTAGACTGGTTGGGCGAACTCCCATGCACCCTCCAGGACCCTGCCGAGGGTGTAGAGCTGGTCCAGTGTTCCACGACCAGGACGAAAACCACACTGCTCTTCCTGAATCCGAGGTTCGACTATCCGACGGACCCTCCTCTCCAGGACCCCTGAATAGACCTTGCCAGGGAGGCTTAAGAGTGTGACCCCTCTATAATTAGAGCACACCCTCCGGTCCCCCTTTTTGAACAGGGGGACCACCACCCCGGTCTGCCAATCCAGGGGAACTGCCCCCGATGTCCATGCAATATTGCAGAGTTGCGTCAGCCAACACAACCCTACAACATCCAGAGCCTTAAGGAACTCCGGGCGGATCTCATCCACCCCCGGAGCCTTGCCACCGAGGAGCTTCTCAACCACCTCGGCGACCTCGTCCCCAGAGATTGGAAAGCCCAACCCAGAGTCCCCAGGCTCAGCTTCTTCAATGGAAGGCATGTTGGTGGGATTGAGGAGGCCTTCGAAGTACTCTGCCCACCAGCCCACAACGTCCGAGTAGAGGTCAGCAGCACACCATCCCCACTATAAACAGTGTTGGTGCCGAACTGCTTCCCCCCCCTGAGACACCGGATGGTGGACCAGAATCGCCTCGAAGCCGTACGGAAGTCTTTCTCCATGGCCTCTCCAAACTCCTCCCACGCCCGAGTTTTTGCCTCAGCAACCACCCGAGCCGCATGACGCTTCGCCTGCCGGTACCCATCAGCTGCTTCCGGAGTCCCACAGGCCAAAAAGGCCCGGTAGGACTCTTTCTTCAGCCTGACGGCAACCCTCACCGAAGGTGTCCACCAACGGGTTCGAGGGTTGCCGCCGCGACAGGCACCGACAACCTTGCGGCTACAGCTCCGATCGGCCGCCTCGACAATGGAGGCACGGAACACGGTCCACTCAGACTCCATGTCCCCCACCTCCCCTGGGACGTGTTCGAAGTTTTGCCGGAGATGGGCGGGACCCATGTTTCCTCTTCGGGCTGAGCCCGGCCGGGCTCCATGGGTAAAAGCCCGGCCACCAGGCACTCGCCATTGTGCCCCCCCTCCAGGCCTGGCTCCAGAGTGGGGCCCCAGTGACCCGCGTCCGGGCGAGGGAACGCCAAGTCCAATGTTTTTATTCATCATTGGGGTCTTCGTAGTGTAGTGTTCCTTGTGTAGTGTCTTCGTCACAATCATGACATTAGAAATCATGGTTATTGCAACCCTGCCGGGACTGCGCACAGGGTAAAAGCTTGCGCGTGGTCCACTTGATCCCTCAGTATAGCAGCATTGTCATGCCAAAATCTACACAATTTTGCAATAGTTATGTTCATCATATTTGGAGGAAGAAGGAGGACATGTAAACCTAGGAACATCATTTATCTTTTTTTACAAAAAAAAGAAATAATTTATTTCAATTAATTTGGATTTAAAGAAACATGTAACCAAAAACAATCAGCTCAAAGGCATAGATAATTAATGTTTAAATATTTTTCTTTAAAGAAATTCTTCAAATGTTTGGCTGTACACTTAGAAATAGTGGACAAGTATAGTTTGATTTTCACCAAAACTGGAAAATTGTGAAGATCATATTCACAAATCCACTTTTGAGAATATGATGTTAGATGAGCTGCCAGTCTTCTGTAATTGTAGCTAGATTATTATTTTTTTATTATGTCATTATTCAGAAAACGGAAGAACAGAACACAGAATATTAATAAGTATGCCAGTAAGAAAGCAGATATTACAGATAAAAAATGTTCAATAACATACAACATTTATATGTGTTTATAGCTTTTTTGTTTGTTTTCTTGAAAATAGTGTAAATTATGGCTAGATGTCAGATCTCGAGTTTTTTGGCGTCTCTAAAATGTTAAACTGTAGGGGGCAGCAGCGCGACTGCATGCCTTTGCTTTCTTCGCAGAACAAGAACTGGGAACAACACAACAAAGCTAACTGCCAGGTTACCTGGCAATTAGCAAGAGCGCTGACAGTCATTTTTACACAAAAATATGACTCATTGAATGTATATTAAGAGGCAGTTAATAAAGCGTCAAGCTTAGATACTTATCGGATATAGGTACGTTAATAAGTTTAATTCAGAATTTCTTAGATAACCTGGACGTAGCGCTGAACATGCTAGCTACTGAGCTACACGAGCATGATGCTAGCTGAACCGACTGAAACTGTTACTTGCTTTATTTTTGTTACAAACATACTAAGCGTGTAATTATATTAAAAATATGACCAATAACCCATTATCTACTCTTTCAACTTCCTTCCATGCGCTCCTGATGTAGCTCATTGTCTGGCTGTAAATATGCTAACAGAAGAACAATTTAAATTGAACAGCGGGAAAAGAGCTGTAGAGGTGTTGACATTTGTTGTCTCCTGTCAGATGCTGAAGGGAACCTCTCAGGATGTATGCCGTGTACAGACAGGCCCACACCCCCACCGCTGTGGAGTTTTCCGTCTTCTGCAACTTTATATCCAGTAAGGAGAAAAACCTGGTCATCGCCGGAACGTCGCAGCTTTTCGTCTACAGGATCATCCATGATGTTGAGGTAACTGTCAGCTCGACCTGTTTGTGAATGTCTGTTGAAAGGGGTTGTTCTATGTCTTTACTTTTTTGTGTGTGTGTGTGTGTGTGACTATTGCAGAGCACGTCCAAGTCTGACAAGCCATCCGGTACGTCCGTGCGTCTGACACTCAACAATACAAGTTTTATGAATGAATAGCAGTAATTAAAGAAAACACTTGCAATGATTTTCTGAATGTGTTGCAGATGCTAAAACTCGTAAGGAGAAGCTGGAGCAGGTGGCATCCTTTTCTGTCTTTGGCAACATCATGTCCATGGCCAGCGTGCAGCTAATAGGTGCCAACAGAGATGCGCTCCTTATCAGTTTTAAAGATGCAAAGGTATCTACTGTCTAAGCTAGTGACGCTCAAACAAACTGTAAGCAGCTCAGTTTCATAGATGTGTGCATTTTTTCTCTCCAGCTGGCTGTAGTGGAGTACGACCCCGGGACTCATGACCTCAAAACCCTCTCACTGCATTACTTTGAGGAGCCAGAACTGAGAGTAAGCACAGCACCTCGCCTAAATCCACAGTTTGTCACATAGCAACAATAAATATCAGTGCATTTTAATGGGATTTAGACCAACACAGATTTGTTATAACTCTGGGGAAGATGCAGAGATTCACAGCTCAGATGGGAAAATCTGTTGAGCAGACAACTTTTAGTTTAACACTTTGTCAAAAGAATGACTCTAAAGCAGGGGTCTCAAACTCAATTTACCCGGGGGCCGCTGGAGGTGGAGTCTGGGTGAGGCTGGGCCGCATTCACACACACGGTCTCCTCAGCCGAACCTTTCTGATTGCCTATTACCATATTTGGCCATAGTCAGGCGCTGTAACAGCCGTAATTGTGTAGTGTCTCTTTAAGATACTCTAGTATTGCTAATGATGTCAGAAGTATGCGCCATGGCTTCTCTGTAGAGAGCGTGGGAGAAACGTGCTAGACGGACATGTTAGCTCCCTAACTTTTTAGTAATGTTACGGGTTGTTTGGACGCTGCTCAATTTTCATGTCTGATAATATAGCAGCCGTTCAACCGGGCTATGTAAGGTTGGTGAAGAGCGTATTTATTAAAGGACAACACTGTGGAATTCCCAGTACCAGTGTGGTTGTGAGTTTTTGACCGTCCTGACGAATCTGCCGCCTCCTCTCCTCCCTTAAACACAACCCAAGCGTTACAGCGCCTAACCTTAATTACGTTACACTGATCAGCAACTTCCGAGTCTAGACTGGATGCTGAAGCTCGTGAAGCTGGAGCGGCCGCGGAAATTGCGCATGTACCCATGCAAATAATGACAAATAGAAAATGCAAATAGGCCCGGCCGATGTCCCGCCCCCGAGAGCAATATACTCCACCGTGATTGGTAAGTTCGTTCAGCTCCGCACACAACACTGAAAGTGCCAATTATATCAAACTCGCAGGCCGCACTAACATTAAACTTTCATATTAAGGCGGGGGCCACAAACTATCGTCCCGAGGGCCGCAGTTGGCCTGCGGGCCGCGGGTTTGAGACCCCTGCTCTACAGTAACCAGTAATACTTTTTTGTAATCTCATTTTTATGTATTTTTTATTTTTTTGGTCAACTATGTAGAGCAAAACGGTGTGCCCAAACAATTTAAAGTAAAGAACATTTCATTACATTTTCCACAAATATCAACATCCGATAGAAGAAAATTTTCCCATCCACTTGATTGCAAATAGGTTGCGTATTTCTTTATTTTAACATCTAAAAACAGAAATGAAATCGTGGCTTTTACACCATCATTTCATTTGGCTGATAAGTTTGGTAGATAAATATCCACCAAATTTTATTTGGTGGATATTTATCAAAAATTATAAGCCATCTTTTTTCAAAAGATCATGTAACATTTGCAAGCAAGTTTTTCTTAGCTGGACTGAGTCCAAAATGGCTCTTTTAATTATAAAGGTGTCAGACTAGACCAGAGTCTGTGGATAGACTTTGCTAGTAGCTGATATTAACATGTGCTTACCATCCAATCTTGAAGAACTTTAGCTATTTTAGAAGATAATTAAATCTCTACATATACAAAGCTGATAGACATACCCCTCTATAGCCTTGCAGCTGAAATTGTGCTGGAAGGTGACTCTACAAAGTATTGACTCAAGGAGGATGAAGACAGTTGCCCGCCATGCTTTCAGAAAGAAATGAAAACTGTGCACCATTTTCTCACCAGTTTGCGATTGGTCGGTCTCGTAAATTGCCAGTTGTGTATGAGATACACAAGCTGATGGGTTTCATGTTCACCTCGTCCCGTTGTTGCTCGTTTTCAGGACGGCTTTGTACAGAACGTCCACATCCCGATTGTCCGCGTCGACCCAGAGAACCGCTGCGCTGTCATGCTCGTCTACGGCACCAAGCTGGTGGTGCTACCGTTCCGGAAGGACACCCTTACCGACGAGCAGGAGAACGGAGTAGGAGAAGGGTAGGACTGAACTTCCAGCAGAATTCCCCCTCCATGTCTCCGGTTGTTCTCATTGGTTGGAATTGGTTGTGCGAACCGTCTGCAGACCCAAATCCAGCTTCCTGCCCAGTTACATCATCGACGTTCGCGAGTTAGACGAGAAGCTGCTCAACATTGTCGACATGAAGTTCCTTCACGGTTACTACGAGCCGACGCTGCTCATTCTGTATGAGCCCAACCAGACGTGGCCGGGGTGAGTCTGCGTTGTGACTCCTGGAAGTGTTTATAATCTGTTTTTACGCAACGTTCACTTCCTGTGATGTGATCCCTCTCCCAGGCGCGTGGCTGTTCGTCAGGACACGTGCAGCATTGTGGCCATCTCCCTCAACATCATGCAGAAGGTCCATCCTGTCATCTGGTCTCTTAGCAACCTGCCCTTTGATTGCACACAAGTCATGGCTGTTCCCAAACCCATCGGTGAGCCTTTTCTTTTCACTCGGCTAACAGTTTGTTGTGAAGATACCTTTGTGGGTGTAGGATCTGAATTAACACATGGATGTTGCTGGTAAAGTTATTGTCGCCTCTCTGTGTTCTGATCCTGTCACATCTTAGGTGGTGTTGTTGTGTTTGCTGTGAATTCACTGCTGTATCTGAACCAGAGTGTCCCACCTTACGGAGTCTCACTGAATTCTCTCACCAATGGGACCACATCCTTCCCTCTACGTAAGCAAAATCAACCAAGCCGGCCTTTTCTGTAACACAAGACCAGGAGTTCAATGTAGTCTTGTAAAATATAGAATATTTTTAAATGGGTGAAACAAAAACGAGCAAAAAAAAAATTTCTTTTCTCTGTTATGATTTCTAAAAAAATAAATATAGTAATTAAAAAAAGGTTGAAATAAGTTGAGTACTGATGGACAAAGTCAATGACATCTTCTAGCTAACCTGCTACATCAAGCCTTAAGGTTGACATTTTAGCCATTAGCATCTCTCTTATGGAAAACCTTGAAACACTCACACACACACACACAAGTAACTTAAGATGTACTGTAGTAGCGGGCACTGCTAAGTAAAAACTTAGTTGCTTTAACCCTAAAGCAGTAATCATAAACATTGGCTCCGCTAATGCTAGAGCACTACACCAACACAGTATTTAGCAACAATACATTATCTAACAGAAGCTAATACTAAATTGTTAAGCGACATGAATGATTGCGGAAGCTAAAGCGCTATACCAATAAGTTATTTAACAAAACCTAATTCTGTTAAATGAATCTAAATTCAACAATTGAATTTGGCTTCAATTGTTGAACTGAAGCTAAATTGTTCAATTCAACAATTGAATATTTGGCACTCAATTGTTGACTTCGTGGTGTTTTCTCTATAACTTTGTAATTTTCTGTTTGTTATGTCTCTTATCAGCTGAAATTCCTGCTCTTCGTTTTCTTCTTTCTCTAGCTGCAGGGGGGTTAAAATCCCTTTAACTGAGCCGGAGAAACAAAGACATATTTCTTATAATTTCTCATCTATAATCCTTGACCGTTTGTTTGATCCAAACAAATGGTCGGTCTTGTACCAACCATTGATACAAGAGATCACTGTAATATTCTCTCTATGTATTTTTGCATGGAAGTAGAGATTTTCTTTTTCAAAAACAATTGAAAACCTGAATAATTTTAGCTTTAACATGAGTAGTCCGTATAATGCTGTAACTATACCTTTAGATATTCAGTGATTGTCCCTAAACAATGTGTTCGTTACTCACAGGTGTCCAAGAAGAAGTAAAGATCGCCCTGGACTGTTCTCAGTCTGACTTCATCGCCTATGACAAGATGGTGATCTCACTGAGAGGAGGGGAAATGTGAGTTCCCGTAGACGTCTTTAGAAAGTACGTGACTTTTGGGATTCTTCACTGACTGTGGTCTCCTTGCAGCTACGTGTTGACACTCATAACAGACGGCATGAGAAGCGTGAGGGCTTTCCACTTCGACAAAGCAGCAGCCAGCGTCCTCACGACATGCGTAGGTTCTCCGGTTTAAATGCCAGCAGCGCTGGTTCTCTTCCGTTCTTTTATGAAAGAAAAGGTTTGGCGTCACTGCGTTCTTTCCCTCGTTCAGATGGTAACCATGGAGCCCGGCTACCTCTTTCTCGGTTCCCGCCTTGGAAACTCGCTGCTGCTGAAGTACACGGAGAAGCTGCAGGAGACGCCGGCGGAGGACAGCAAAGACAAGCAGGACAAAGAGATGGAGAAAGAGGCAGAAAAGCAGGCGAGTTAGGCTTCTGTGATGCACCACGACTTCACAGCTTTCATTCTGACGTTAACACTTGGCTGCTGATGACTTCCAGGAGGAACCACCAATCAAAAAGAAGCGTGTGGAGTCTTCCGCCAACTGGACAGGTAAAGCCACTGACGCCTCGTGTGACGTCGTAGCACTGAGCACTGTACGAGCTGATCAGCTCTACGGCTGACGTCTTTGTGGTTTTCAGATGAAGTGGATGAGATCGAGGTGTACGGAAGTGAGGCCCAGTCAGGCACCCAGCTGGCCACCTACTCGTTTGAGGTAAAAAACAAACTTAATGTTTTTTTTTGTTTTATGTATAGTAGATGCAGATTTAAACAAGATAAAAGATGGGATTTTTTTTATTTTTATTAAATCGTTCTTTTGAGTTATTAAAACAAAACGACACCCAATTATTGCAAAAAACAATAGAAAAGGCAGAAGGGAGTACAAAATGGAACCACCTAAAAAGTCACTTTCTGTTTAAGTTGGATTGTTTACAGGAAACGTGTGTATTTTCCCGCAGGTGTGTGATAGCATCCTCAACATCGGGCCTTGTGCGAATGCCTCCATGGGCGAGCCCGCCTTCCTGTCAGAGGAGGTAAACACACACTTCCTTATCCTAACGTCAAACTTCGTACTCAGACTACTTCGTAATTGACTATATTTTTTCCCCCTACAGTTTCAGAGTAACCCTGAACCTGACCTGGAGGTCGTCGTGTGCTCCGGTTACGGTAAAAACGGCGCGCTGTCCGTCCTCCAGGTAAAACCCTTTGTCTCTGCATCAAAGAGACAAAGGGTCTCTTTGATGTGTACCAGACTAGCGTTGCCGCGCCGTCCTAAAACCTGCGGTGGCGAGGGCCGTCTGCCGCAGGTCCTGCAACGGTGCTAAAGGGAAGTCTGGGTTTACCAGGGCTGCCTCAGAGATCCATGGAGTAGCCTGTAAACACCCCAGATACAGCATCTATCTGCTGTTTGTTAAACCTGCTTCAATCGTCCCTTTCCTTTTGTTTCCGTTCTCTCCATAGAGGAGCATTCGACCTCAGGTGGTCACTACTTTCGAGCTGCCAGGCTGCCAAGACATGTGGACTGTTGTCTCAAGTGAGGTCAAGGAAGACAAGAAAGTAGGAGTCATTTCAGAAGGGACTGAGGTTTTCTGGCATGTTAAATTCAGGGTTGTCCTCATTTTTCCTTGCCGCATTGTGTCGCTTTCCAGGCCTCAAAAAATGATGAGTCAGAGGACGGAGGAAAGACCGAAGGTAAAGAGGAGGGTGAGGAGGTCGAGAAAGACAAAGAAGAGCCTGAGAAAGAGGAGGAGAAGACGGAGCCTCCCATGGAGGACGATGCCAAAAAACACGGCTTCCTCATCCTGAGCAGAGAGGATTCCACCATGGTAGGAACTCAGGCTTTTGTACATACAAACCAATAAATGCCGAGGCGCCATTTTCAAGTTATGTTCAGTTCTACTTCTTTGAGATCATTTTCAAGCAATATGTTGTCACCTTCCTAGAATAATGACTTAGGCCGTTATTTTAGGAAAGTGACAATATATAACTTGAAAATGCTCTCAAAACAACAATATTATCATTTATCAAGATAATTGCTGGGACAATTTATCATCCAGCAAAACTTGTTATTGAGACAAGCCCAGTAATCAGGTGGTATCTTACCTCCAATGCTTGCTTGTAGATCCTTCAAACGGGTCAAGAAATCATGGAGCTGGACACCAGCGGGTTTGCCACTCAAGGCCCGACGGTGTTCGCTGGAAACATCGGCGACGACCAGTACATCATCCAGGTCTCACCCATGGGCCTTCGACTTCTGGAAGGAGGTAAGATCTCCACGTGTAAAGACTCCAGTCATGAATGGAAGATCTTAAGCAAACTTTGGATCTTAATCCTTCCAGTAAAAAGGTTTTTCTCCTGCTTACTGGTTTCCGACCTACTTTGCTTTCAGTGAAACAGCTTCACTTCATCCCAGTGGACCTGGGTTCCCCCATCGTGCATTGCTCCGTGGCGGACCCCTACGTGGTCATCATGACGGCCGAGGGCGTGGTCACCATGTTTGTTCTGAAGAGCGACTCCTACATGGGGAAAACTCACCGACTGGCCCTGCAGAAACCTCAGATTTCCACCGTGAGTGAAGCAGTCTCTCTTTTCAGAAGGTTATAGCTTAGAAGTATCTGATTTTTAAAAGTTGCATCAGAATTGCAGACTTCTTTTAGAGCCCTAAAAGCCCTACAACGCTGTCATATCGAAATGTTTATTTCTATTCCAAAGCAATCCCGCGTGATCGCACTGTGCGCGTACCGAGATGTCAGCGGCATGTTCACCACAGAAAACAAAACGAGCTCCTCCACCAAAGAAGACTTCATCACCAGGAGTCATTCAGAGACAGAGACGGTTTACCAGGACCTCAGGTAGGAACTCCCATCACTTAACCCTCCTGGTTTAACAGGATGTCTGCACATCCTTAAAAAGTCTCTAAAAGTCTTAAAGTCATCTATATATAGCATTATTGGGGTATATCAGTACCAGCAACTAGCTAGCTAGCTAGCTGGTTAGTTATTTTACACCCATTGTGGGTATGTGCAAATCGCCACTTGGCTGGACAATATTTGTCTTCACCATTGGCTCGCTTCTGTTGCCAACCCATACAGTTTATTTATTTGCATTATTTTATGCATATTTGTCAAGTTACAGGTCTTAATTTCAATTTACAGTATAATGGTCTTAAAAAGACCTAAATTTGAAGTGCTGAAACCCCATAGAAATCCTGAGCAGCTTTTTTTTTACATGCACCCAAATTTGCATCATGGGTCAATGCAAATTTGTTGCCAGTTGGCTGGACGATGTTCAACTTCGCCATTGGCCCACTTCTATTGCCAACGATAAATACGATGTATTTATTTGCGTTTTTCTTTTCTCTCTCTGCATTTCTGTCATGCTAAATGTCTTAAATTCCATTCGCAGTGGCCTTAAAAAGTCTTAAATTTAAGTCAGCAAAACCTGCAGAAACCCTGTTCAATATCATTCGTGTTTGTACAGCAACACCGTGGATGATGAGGAGGAAATGCTGTACGGAGAGTCCGGCACCAACGCTGCACCTGCTAAAGAGGAAACGAGCCGCGGCTCCGCCGGACCCGGAACTGGTACTAGTGAGGGAACCCCGAGCAAAGCAGAGCCATCCCACTGGTCTGTGATCATCAGGGACAACGGCGTGATGGAGGTATGCGTTTTTTTTTCCAGTTGACAGAGGGAAAGGATATTCCAGAATGCTTCAGGCATGTAGGTCTAACCTTTTTGACCCTTCTTTGGTCTTTCCAAAAACAGATTTTCCAGCTACCAGACTGGCGTTTGGTCTTCCTGGTGAAGAACTTCCCAGTAGGCCAGAGAGTACTGGTGGACAGTTCCTCTGGCCAATCGGCTACTCAGGGAGAGGGTAAAAAGGAGGAAGTGGCTCGACAGGGAGAGTTCCCACTGATCAAAGAAGTCGCTTTGGTTTCACTGGGCAACAATCGCAGCAGACCATACTTGCTGGCGAGTTCCTAACTTTGATTGCACTCAATTTTGAATTTCTAGACTAAAAGAATAACTTCAGCCTCTTTCGATTGTTCTTTTTTTAGGTCTACGTGGAGAACGAGCTTCTGATTTATGAGGCGTTCCCATACGACCAGCAGCAGCCACAAAACAACCTGAAAGTTCGCTTCAAAAAAGTACGAGCTACAAGCAGCGACCATGTCGTCTTTGTAGAAGTCGGCGTTAACAGCGACTGTGTCTGTCTGAGCAGGTCCACCACAACATCAACTTCCGAGAAAAGAAATCCAAGCTGAAGAAAGACAAGAAGACAGAGAGCAGCGGCACGGAGGAGAACCCGGCGGTGAAAAGTCGCATTTCTAGGTTTCGATACTTCGAGGACATCTCCGGTTATTCGGGGGTAGGAATCAGATACATGAAGAATATTTAGGAACCTCACTTCACGGTGTGAAGACTCAACTTTTTGCCATCCTGGTTGGGACAGGTATTCATCTGCGGCCCGTCTCCTCACTGGATGCTCGTCACCTCAAGAGGAGCACTGAGGCTCCATCCCATGAGCATCGATGGACCCATCGAGTCCTTCTCTCCGTTCCACAACATCAACTGTCCGAAAGGTTTCCTGTACTTCAACAAGCAGGTAAAGAGATTACACTTTAATTCAGCTAAGTCTCAAAGGCTAATTGAAAAGTTTATTTACCTATAAAGTCTAAATGTATGTTCTGTTTGTTATTTGGGTAACTTTGTATTGAATCTAGCGGAATTGTAAGATGTTAGATAAAAAGCACCTTATTTTGAAGCATTATATTCTTTGCATCATATCTTTATTTCAAATGAAACATACAGGAGCAAAGTAAAACATGGATAGTAGAGGACGAGATGTAAATATTAATGCAATACCTAAGGGCATTGTTGAACATGTAAACTGTCGAAATTAAATTGGTGTTTGAGGACTGGCCTTTCAAGGGCAGATGTAATTTGAATTGAAGTTAGCACTTTAGCATAAGCTTCAGCTAAATACCTTCTTGATTTAGCATTTTACCATTAGCTTTCACTAAATACAGTGGTGGTGTTGGTCTTTAGCATTAGCCTCTGCTAAATTCAATGGGGATTTTACACTTTAGCATTTCTTCTTCTAAATATCACATATTTAGTATTAGCTAATGGCAAATACTATATTGGTGTACTATGTTAGCAGAAGCTGATGCTAAAGCTCTATACCACCATAGTAGTTAGCCTAAGCATAAGCTTTGGCTAAATAAATGTGTTGCTATAGTGTTTTAGCAGCTTCCGCTAAACGCTGTAGAGGAATAAGGTTTTAGCATTAGCTTCCGGCAAATACTTTGGGTGTTAGTGTAGTGCAATAGCAACAGCTTCCACTGAATACCGTGGTGGTGTAGCGTTTTAGCATTAGCGGCTGCTTAATATTATGATCTTGCAGTGCTTTCCACTAAATACTATCTTGGTGTTCCGCATTAGTTTTAGCCAGATATGTGTTGGTGTAGCACTTTAGCATTGGCTTTGGTTAAATACCATGTTGGTGTAGTCGTGCTTTAGTGCCAGTGTAAGTTAGTAATGTTTATTATTATTAGTGCTTTCTGGCTAGCATAACTAATGTTTTAGTTAGCGGTGCTGAACAAATGGTATTTGACAATCCTGGTACTTTTGATCCAGCACCATGTAGTTCATGATTTACTTTAGCTTTGATGGTTCCTGAACATTGTCAGAAAAGTTCCTTCAAATAGTTGAAATTGAGTGTTTCAACAGGAAAATGATCCCAAATATATCCTGCTTTTAGTAAAAATGTCACATTGAAAAAACATGTTTAAAATGTGTGTATTTTACATCAGTGGTCCCCAACCTTTTTAGTCGCGTGGACCGGTCAGCCCTTCGCAATTTTGCTGCAGACCGGGGGGTGCAGTACAGTGAACCCTCGTTTTTCGCGGGGATTACGTTCCAAAAAGAACCTGCGATAGGCGAAATCCGTGAAGTAGGAACCTTTATTTTTTCCATAATACATTATGCAAAGAACAAAACCTTTTTACAGGCCCAAACATTTGTTTAACAAATAAAAAGTACTGTATAAACATTTTTTTTTTTTTACAAATAACTACTGTACTGTAAAATAATAATTTTAATATGAACTGAAGGCGGATTCCCGTGCCCGAATTGTGGAGATCAGCAACCCCCCCACCGCAACCTGAGTTATTGGATTAGAACGGGAGAAAATAAAAAATGATTATGAAAAAAAACAAAACAAAGTACAGTAGGACAAATAGTGACTCACGTGTATTTCACTGCTCTTCTGACTGAGCCGCTGCATCCTGACTCCGCTCTGTAGCGGTTTTTTTTCTTCTAAAGCCCGCAGTTCAGGTGTGTTTTTTTTCGAGAGAAGAACATAGTTATCGGTAGTTGTTGTTGTTCTTTTTTCTTCTGGGCAAAAAGATTCTTATAAACCGACATGCCACCATCGATTATGTTAAATATGGCAAGCTGTTTTACGTACGTGTACATATTAAACCGCAACGTTGTTGACACACAGGTAGAGAAGAAGCGGAGAGACTGTTTAGCCAATCAGAATGAAGAACACAATGCACGATGCAAATCCGTGAAGCAGCGAGACCGCGAAAGGTGAACTGCGAAATAGCGATGTTGTTTTGTTACTCATTCTGCTGCAAGTTGGCTCAATTTTGACGCGCAAGACGTAACCAGTAAAATCCGGTTTAGAATTTTCAAAATAAAAGATCCGGAAGTAGTTCATTATTTCTTTCGCGGCCCGGTACCAATTGGTCTGCGGCCCGGTACCGGTCCGCGGCCCGGTGGTTGGGGACCACTGTTTTACATGGCAGTTCTGGTAGAAACAAGTTATACCACAAATGAATATGAAAACTTACATTGGAGTGAATAAAGCCGGCTGACTAATAGTTAACAGAATAAACTCAACAGTATTAACATTTGAAGAAATCTACATCAAAGCCAGGACTGTTCCAGGAAACCAACCAGTTTTTATTCTGCTGAGATGAGGAGTAAAAAATGCCAGCAGCTTATTGATGCTGACATGAGTGTGTGATTTAACCAGATATATCTGGGGGTGTGTGTGTGTATCTTGCAGCCTGTAGTTGTGCGTGTTAAGAGAAAATCCAATCTAAATCCCAACTTGTGGATTTAATTATGTACTTTTAGCAATTAAAGGTGTTGTTTTTTCAATCGTTCGGCGTTCAAACGCATCATGTTTCACCGTTTCTCCCACAGGGCGAGCTGAGGATCAGCGTCCTCCCCACCTACCTGTCCTACGACGCCCCCTGGCCCGTCAGGAAGATCCCCCTGAGGTGCACGGTGCACTATGTCTCCTACCACGTGGAAAGCAAGGTAAGGCTCCTCAGCGTCGAGCGCTTCGTTGGTGCACATTCAGCTCATAAAACCCTCCCCAGTCTTTCACGCCTCCTCCTCGGGCAACACCAGGCAGAATAAAACCACACGGGTCGAGCCGCTTCAAAAAGTTCGACATGAAAGGCTTCTGGCCTTGACGTTTTCTTAAATCAAAAAAGGGAGGAAGAAAAAAAAAATCAATGCGAGCGACTCTGAAGGGATTATTCTTTGATGCTACAGTTTTCTTTTTCCTTCTTCCCTTCTGTTGGATTTCAGGTCTACGCCGTGTGCACAAGTGTGAAAGAGCTGTGCACTCGCATCCCCAGGATGACGGGAGAGGAGAAGGAGTTTGAAACCATAGAGAGAGGTCGGAGAAAACACACACTTTCTGTTGCTTTAATCATCCAGTGAGCTTTAAGCTTTAAGCTCTTGTGAGCTGGTGTTAAAAACAGAGGAGGAAAGACTGGAATGTTGGGTAGAAATCAGCGTGTTGATGCGTCTCCTGCCGTTTCTCCCGATCCTCTCTGCAGACGAGCGCCACATTAACCCTCAGCAGGAGAAGTTCTCCATCCAGCTCATCTCTCCTGTTAGCTGGGAGACCATTCCCAACACAAGGTAAAAACATCTCCGCGAGGCTCTGCTGCCTCAGCCGGGCAGAGGACAATTAATTCAGTCTCACTTGGTTGCTTGTCTTTATTTCAGTCAGGGCAGCTGGAACCAGGAAGTAGTTTATCCTGGTCTCGGCTCGTTTAGAAACTCTGCCGACAGTAATTAAAACCGTGACTGCTTCACCTCAAGGTTAATGAAGTAACATTGATTTGCTGTGCATTCACATTCTACTCTGCAAAAAAGAGGTGAAGTTACACATTTAGTTCTCCAGAATCTATTGTTGTTTGTTCGCTAAGTGACCGAACTTGTCACCTGAAGGTCATGTTGGCCTTGAACTATTCTCCTACGCTCTATACATAAATCCATCTTGTGATTAAACATTTGAGACTTTTAAAGCAGAATGAAAGATTTGAGTGGTTTTGAATTATTTTCGCTTAACGATTTCTTCCTTTTTTTTTTTAACATCAGTAGCGATGTTCACATGTAAAGCAGAAATGCAAAACAAAGTCGCCGCTTTTCCCACCCAACTCCAGTCAAGCTGAGCCTAATGGACACCAATCAAAAAGGAGAAAAAAAAGTTATGAACAAATGAGTGAGCTCAAAAAAGAAAAACATATATATGCACATATATACAAAGTGTTTAGAGGGGGACAATGTTTGTGCTGTGCTTCAAGTAAATGCGCATGAAGGCGCTGAGTCCATAGTTTATTCATTCAAGATCACTTTTTTGTCCAAGTAATACAAAATACAGTAAACTAATAGAGTGAAATAAGAATGTGAAATAGAGTGTATTTCAGGGTACAATTAGCCAAAGAGACAGATGTGCAATCTGCCACAGACAGTGCAGTTCATTAGTTACTGACAGCTGGAGTTGTGTATTCTGATGGCTGTAAGGATAAGCAACCAAAACTACACCCTGGCTCAGCTGCTCTCATGCCCAGCTAGGACATAGTGAAGGAGGTGACTATTACAGATCGGGATGCTCTGTGCCAGCCTCCAGCAGAGCCTCTTAAAGACTATTGACATCCAGGGTTCTCCTTCCAGCTAGTAGTGCGAATGAAACTATAATCCTGTGTCTATTCCATAACCGTATGCTTTATTTTTTTTGACAACTACTACACCATATTAATGTTTACACTGTAGTATGCTATATAGTATAGTAGCTGGATGATGGAAACCCCTTAAACGGCACAGTGGCCTGTCTGACACAGGGACTATGATTGATCCTTGTCAGAGCGCCATCCTAGATGTCCTGCTCCATCTCCTCTGATCTGATTCTCAAAAAAACCAGAATTAAAATTAATCTTTGAGATATGACATTTGGAATTGAAAGGTATTCCAAACACTTTTACCTTCTCATCTCCTTCAGGATCGACCTGGAGGAGTGGGAACATGTGACCTGCATGAAGACGGTGGCCTTGAGGAGTCAGGAGACGGTATCGGGACTGAAAGGCTACATCGCAGCGGGAACCTGTGTGATGCAGGGGGAGGAGGTCACCTGCAGGGGCAGGGTGAGCGGGTCGGACCTCTGCAGACTCAGCTTTGATGCCGCATGGCTTTTGTTTCTCTCACAGTGTCCGTTTGTGTTCAGATCCTGATCCTGGACGTGATAGAGGTGGTCCCAGAGCCAGGCCAGCCCCTCACCAAGAACAAGTTTAAAGTGCTATATGAGAAGGAGCAGAAGGGACCGGTGACGGCCCTGTGCCACTGCCATGGGTACCTGGTGTCAGCCATTGGCCAAAAGGTCACAAAAACACACACAGAGAAGAGTTTCAAATAGCAGAAACAAGGGTGACAATGGCGTCCATGTTCTCTGTAGATCTTCCTGTGGGTCCTGAAGGACAACGACCTGACAGGCATGGCCTTCATCGACACGCAGCTCTACATCCACCAGATGATCAGCATCAAGAACTTCATCCTGGCAGCGGATCTGATGAAGAGCATCTCTCTGCTGCGCTACCAGGAGGAGAGCAAGACGCTATCGCTCGTCAGCAGGGTGAGCCGAGACTCTTCCTCACAGTTCAGCTGAATAAAGACACAAAGACGACGGGTTCCAGAGCTTTATGTCTGCAGGGACTAAATCTGTCCTTTGGACCTGCTGTGATGTTTGAACTTTCCACGTCAAAAGCCTTGTGTAGTATTTTCTAAATTCATCATCAGCTTTTCTATTTTTACTTCAAGTATGATTGAGAACCCTGGATCTTCAGGTCTGAAATAGCAAAGAATTCTGAGATGAGAAATGTGTCGGAACTCTGCTTTGGCAAACCGGACAAAAATCTAAGGGCTTTGTAGAGAACTTTATTTACTAGAGGGTCTGCAGCTCAACATGATGAAGTAAAGTCTGTCTGCTTAGAGAGTTCGGCTTCATTGGAACTGTTAAGAGCATCTGGAACAGTAGAGAATAATTATCTGTTGCTTTGTTAAATTGAACCCATTTCATTTTGTCTGAACAGGACGCGAAGCCCTTGGAAGTCTACAGCATTGAATTCATGGTGGATAACAACCAGCTTGGATTCCTGGGTAAAATTCCTAATGACCTTTAGATAACAGAACCCTCAAAGGTTCCGTGTTGCAGACCTTTGATTTTTTTTTTCTTCCCCGTTTTTACAGTGTCTGACCGAGACAAGAACCTGTTTGTGTACATGTATTTACCTGAAGGTGGGTCGGTGCAGTCTGATCTGAAACGCCGGGACCTCGGTGAATAAAAGTGTTACGTTGTGACGTGTGTTTGCAGCCAAAGAAAGCTTCGGAGGAATGCGCCTGCTGAGGCGAGCTGACTTCAACGCCGGCGCTCACGTCAACACGTTGTGGCGGATGCCATGCCGCGGATCGCTGGACTCCGGCAGCAAGAAGGCCCTCACCTGGGACAACAAGCAGATCTCGTGGTTCGGTAAGACGCAACTCATCCCTCAAGGTTTTCATATCTCATCTTCTCTTTGCTAACATGAAAACATCGGCTCCTGCAGCGACGCTGGACGGAGGGATTGGCTTGCTGCTTCCCATGCCGGAGAAGACATACCGCCGCCTGCTGATGTTGCAGAACGCCCTCAACACTTTGCTGCCTCATCATGCCGGTCTCAACCCAAAAGCCTTCAGGTTTGTGTGTTTTTTTTTTTTTCATCTTCAGCGTTCTATAACAACAACAAAAAATTTCAGCACACATCACTTCCCCTTTCCTGCCGTTGTTTAGAATGATGCACTGTGACAGACGGAGTCTTCAGAACGCCGTGAGGAACGTCCTGGACGGAGAACTCCTCAGCAAGTACGTGTACCTCAGCACCATGGAGCGCAGCGAGCTGGCCAAGAAGATCGGCACCACGCAGGACATTGTGAGTGCGCCTGAGTTCTGATTGCTTCTCCTCAAATGGGAGGTTTTCCTGTTTGTTTTTTTTACTTGTTCCTTTCGTCTCTTTTTGCAGATCATGGACGATCTTCTGGAAATCGACAGAGTAACCGCTCATTTCTGAGCGTTCTCACATTCCCGTCGGTTCCAAACGTTTGTCGTGTTCTCGGTGCGGACACCGTCTTTTGTGTTTTCTTGTTATTCAGAAGTCCTCCTTGTTTTCTTAGAATATTTTGTATTAAAAAAAGGAGAAGAAAGCATTTGGTTTGAGTCGTTCTCATTTTTGATCAAAGACAACACAATGGAGAGGTAGAACATTTTATTGTCATGTAAAAAAAGCAACCATTCTATTTAGTGGATTGTTACTTTAACCTTCATTGAGAGATCTGTTGGCTCTCTAATCGGTAGAGTTTCACACTTCTTCAGCTCACAGACAAATCAGTTTAAAATGCAAAGATTGAGTTTGACTAGATGACCAGAGGCGAACCGGTAAGTCAGCCCAGATTTCCTTCATTTTGGGAGATCGGTGATCGGCTGAAAATGAAAGTCATCCAGGTTGCGTCTGGATGATTAGTTGTGTGATTATTATTAACAATAATCACACAACTATTGTCAACTTAGCCACAAAAGAAAAAAAAATTATCAGCTAAAATCAGATTTTAAAGATCACCCCAAAAAGTAAAAGACTTTTTCAGACTGCAACTTACAGCGTTTAAAAAAAATGTCACTGTACTGCTCCTCTAAACACAAATGGACAAAAAATAAAATTACCCTTAAATGCACTGAGATCATTTTCATTGGCTGTCGTATTCAGTCGTCCTGGAGCTGGGCTCAGTGCTTCACTCTTTACACAGAGCTTCTTCAGATTCTCGCCCATCCTGACGCTGAATGTGATTTGGCTAAAAATTGAAAATCAGCAGCATGTCCAGCAGTGATTTAAACCCTGGTTGCTAAGGAGACCCTGAAAGGGAGGGTCCCCCCTGTGAGCTGTATTCGCTCGTATGTTTAATGGCTCCCCCTGCTGTTGGATGTCAGCAACTACGTCAGGTAACTGTAGACTTCGGCGTCCAGAGTAACGAGCCCCAAGATCTCCAGCAGCCTCAGGCAGGTGCGGGTCAGTCTCATAATGGCCATCTCAGACCTGAAGGAAGACAAACGGCTAACGCTTAAGTCTGGACAGGCAAATAAAATTTAATAGTTTTTATGACCCTTTTAATGCCACCATGAATTAAATTTAGGATAATACACACTATAAAAGTAAGAGATGATTGGTTGACCTTGCGGCATTATAATAAGCATAGCAAAAACTGTAATTTCGGGGGTTTATTTGCGGTTGTTGGCAGCAGCTTTTTTTTTTTTCTTTCTCTCATGTTGCTTGTGGCTCTACAGTCTTAATCCCTGAAATGCCTATCTTAAAAGCTTTTCTTTTTTTTTTTGCACGGACTGCGCGTAGTCTCGTAAACAAACGTCATCCAGACAAGTGACATTAATTTGGCCCTTGCCCATGATGGTCACATCAACCGCCTGGAGTCAGAACGTGATGAAGATGTCTGTGCGCGACTCAAACATTTGCCTGACAGAAAAGAAAAAAAATTGACATACCATATATGTAGTTTTTTTATACATGACATGCGAGATTAAATGGTCTTAAAGCCACAAAATGTAAGATCTGTGAGATTAACATATTAAAGGCCAACTATACACTTCTATAATATACTTACAACTTTATAAGGATGTGCAAACACACTGTTGGATGGAGTGCACATGTGAACAGCAACTTTCAACTGTTGCTGAAGATTCACCATGGTTAGATGAATTTAGGTCTGGGCTTTGACTAGGCAATTCTGAATGCTATGACCTAAACCAGAGGTCATAGAGGTGCCCCCACTGTAAATGTTGGGAACAACACAAACAGTTTTAATTATCGGGCTTGCTTTCTCTTTGTTTTGAAATGTCTCAACCACAGGTGGGTGTTGGAGCGTAGACAGACAGACTGTTGTTATTCATTGGTTTTTAAATTATTATTGGGGCCTGCCATAGCAATGCATGGGGAGAGCAGGTCAGTCACTGCTCTCCCTATGCATTGCTATGGCAGGCACCTATTGTTCTACACCTCAAAATAACTGCCGCTTCCTACTACCGTTAATGCGGCTCGTACCGCTGCGTGCGCCCTCACAATATAACAATATACACTGCCTGGCCAAAAAAAAAGTCACCACCTGGATTTAACTAAGCAAATAGGTACAAGCCTCCTATTGGATAAGTACTGCATAGGCGATTATCTTTCAGCTGGCAACAAGTTATTTAACCCCAGCTGATGCAATGAGTAACTCCTCATTTCTTAAACAACCATGGCAAAAGACACATCCTGTGGTCGTGGAAAAGACGTTAGTCTGTTTAAGAAGGGTGAAATCATTGGCATGCATCAAGCAGAGAAAACATCTAAGGAGATTGCAGAAACTACTAGAATTGGGTTAAGAACTGTCCAACGCATCATTAAAAACTGGAAGGATGGTGGGGAACCATCGTCTTCCAGGAAGAAATGTGGTCGGAAAAAAATCCTGAATGATCGTGATCGGCGATTACTTAAACGTTTGGTCAAATCAAATCGAAGAAAAACAACAGCAGAACTCAGGAGTATGCTTAATTGTGAACGCAAAAGCATTTCCACACGCACAATGCGAAGTGGAAATGCTTTTTTTGAGCGAAGGGAACTCAAGGGGTTGGGATTGAACAGCTGTGTAGCCGTAAGAAAACCTCTAATCAGTAAGGCTAACCAGAAAAAAAGGCTTCAGTTTGCTAGGGAGCATAAAGATTGGACTCTGGAGGAATGGAAGAGGGTCATGTAGTCTGATGAGTCCAGATTTACCCTGTTCCAGAGTGATGGGCGCATCAGGGTAAGAAGAGAGGCAGGTGAAGTGATGCACCCATCATGCCTAGTGCCTACTGTACAAGCCTGTGGGGGCAGTGCTATGATCTGGGGTTGCTGCAGTTGGTCAGGTCTAGGTTCAGCAACATTGTGTGCCCAAAGAATGAGGTCAGCTGACTACCTGAATATACTGAACGACCAGGTTATTCCATCAATGGATTTTGTCTTCCCAAATGGAACGGGCATATTCCAAGATGACAATGCCAGGATTCATCGGGCTCACATTGTGAAAGAGTGGTTCAGGGAGCATGAGACATCTTTTTCACACATGGATTGGCCACCACAGAGTCCAGACTTTAACCCCATTGAGAATCTTTGGGATGTGCTGGAGAAGGCTTTGTGCAGTGGTCAGACTCTCCCATCATCAATACAAGATATTGGTGAAAGATTAATGCAACACTGGATGGAAATAAATCTTGTGACACTGCAGAAGCTTATTGAAACAATGCCACAGCGAATGCAGGCTGTAATCAAAGCTAAAGGCGGTCCAACAAAATATTAGAGTGAGACCATTTTTTGGTGGCGATTTTTTTTTTGGCCAGGCAGTGTATATATCAAAACATGAGGTTCAATCCCGTGAGAGGAGCTATTACTTTTGCTGGCATTTTGAGTAACTGTGGCGATATAACTATCAAAAAACGAGCCAAATTTGGGGCGTGCTGTGGTGGCGCAGGGGGTTAGCACGCCCCACGTTTTTAGGCCTTAGTCCTCGACGCGGACGTCGCGGGTTTGACTCCCGGTCCCGACGACCTTTGCCGCATGTCTTCCCCCCTCTCCTCACCCTCCTTCCTGTCTGCCTACTGTCGAAAAAATACGAGCCACTAGCGCCGCAAAAACTCTTCGGAGAAAAAAAAAAACCAAGCCAAATTTAACTGAAAACAAAAGTCTAACTGACACAAAACAGTGCCAGTTAGACTCAAAATAGACATATCATTTAGTCTGCCTCTCTGAGCTGCTCTTTAGAACCACAGTGATGGCAGAACGTCAGAACTACAGACATGGTGGAACAACTGCTATAAACTCATTGCATCTCTGAATGGTGCTGTTTATGTTATATCTTATATGCATATCATCTAGTGGTGGCAAAAGCAACAAAAAGCTACTATGCTCTGGACTTAAGATGGAGTACATGCATACATATTCATGACATACTTTGATAAAACTGATTTATCTTCCGTGTGAAAAATTAACTTTATGCCAGGTGAGTCTCTCTCACCTGAGAATGTGAATACTGGGCTGTTTCTGTGCCTTCAAATCATTTTAACAATGCTCCTGGAGAAGATTCATAACTTATAACTTATAACTCTGAAACAGGAACAGGTCTGAAAAACAGACTGTGTGCTACACTCAAGAGAGATTCATTTGATGCATCAAAGAGTGATGTAATCACTGCTGATGTCATTGTTACCAGTAGAACTGAACATTTTAATGTTCAATTCCATTTAATTTTAAAGCTTTGACAGGTTTTACATCATATAATTGCTCTTTTTGACTTTATGTGACTGGTTTATCCAAAGCACTGTTACACATTGGATTAGTGTGGCCATTTAATATGAAGCTTACTGAAATTTTCAAAATAAAAGCCTCAAGATCCCCCTCAGGTTAATGCACCGCCATAGGCGGTTCAATAAGATTAGCCTGCATTATTGTTTTCTCTCAGGTTAGGGAACTGCCTTGCACAGCAAGGCAGTGCATTAGCATTAGACTTTTACCTTAAATAAGCTATTAGCCATTTTTATTACTTATTAGCCATGTTTAGTATTCTGAATGGAGTAAGTAAAGTACAGACAACATCGTAGTGATGCCCCACATGCTACTGACAGCATACACATTGAATACACAATGAATTAGTGTGGCCATTTAATATGACGCTTACTGAAGATTTCAAAATAAAAGTTCTGCATGACTCAAACTATTAACCCTTTGCAACTGCGTCACTTAATCATTCGAGGCAAATGATTAATTATGCCTCGAATTAATCGAGGCATTAATTAATGAGGTGGAAATAAACCAATGAGGTGGAAAAACCACCTCATTGGTTTTTCCACTCCCTGTCCCCTTTATCTCGAATCTCGCGAGACTTCTACACAGCCAATCGCTGTTGAGTATCAGGGTCATATGTACCAGATAGGCTGCGATGCTAATATACCCAGCTAATGCTAGGTATATTAGCTGGAGCGGGGAAGTATGAAGGATTAGGACACATTGGGAGGAGCAGAGCTGCAGATTAGTTAAGCGTTGCGTCATTCATCATTTTCCTTAAATCTGTACGATGCTCACATAATGTGCTGAACTATAGCAGCCAACTACTGTGAGCCAAAAAGGAGGTGAAAAAACCCGTTTGTTTGAGATAAAACTGCGGAATTGGTGAGTGTTTCTGTGTGTGACTTAGCATTAGCTCATTGTCACTGTTTGTTTGTGTAGCTGCTAAATTACTATGTAAACTCATTTGATGAACAATAAGGTGCCTTAAATATTTATTGAGCACTTGTTTAGATTAGGTTTTTTACATTTCATGTCAGCTAATTGATATGGTGCATATTTATTGGATTATTCATGGATGTAATTTATATTGAATTTTATATTTATTGAAAATGCGTATTGACTGAAAATGATTTGGAATTATTTATAGTGCAAAGAGCACCATTTAATGAATTTGTGTGCACACTAGAGTGTTCTACAGAGGAGGGCTGAGTTGGCATTTAAAAAACTACAATGATGGAGGAACTCTGACTGACTACAGAAGGAGGCTGAATGTTTTGGGCATTATAGAACTGATTTAACCCAACCACTGGTATACATGGGATTAGTGTTGCCATTTAAAATGAAGCTTACTGAAAATTTAATAATGAAAGCCTCAATATTCCTCTCAGGTTAGTGCACCGACAAAGGCGGTGCAATAATATTAGCCTGTATTATCTTTACCTCTCAGGTTAGTGCGCTGCCTTGCACAGAAAGGCAATGCATTAGCATTAGCACAAATATTAGCATTTCACTTCCTCCAACTATGATCCTTTTTCCTAACAAAAGCATTTTACCTATTTCTTATACATTAGCTATGCTTACTATACTCAATGGAGGAAGTGGATGTAAGACAACATGCTAGTGATTCCCACATGCTACTCACAGCATTCATGCTAACATTAGCATTTTGACAAATTTTAGCTTATGCATTAATTTTAACGTACTGAATGTTGCAGGTCCATGTTAGTCAACATTCTTGTGATTCTCCACGTTACTTTGTTATTTTTTTTAGCTTAGCTTAGCATTGATGCTAATTTTTAGCATCAGAACGCTGTGTCCAAACCGACCGGCACACTTTGGCAGGCCCCAGTTAAATTTCTTCAGGAATTTTCTAGTTATTAATTATTACTAAAATCACCCAACAAGGGATTTTAAAGGATGAGTGACCCAAGTCTTGCTCTTGATGAGACTAAAAAGATGCTCACCTTAAAGCCACTTGAAACTTGAGGCTCTCCCATGTTGTCCTGCACCAGCTGATGATCCGTAACCTGGGCAGGATTCCTGTCTTCTCCGCCTGAATCTTCCCCCAGCCTCGCACCGCGCTTGGAAGTAAAGGGAAAAAAAGCCCCAAAGGGAATCTTTGAAAGGTAAGCTGAAGCCATGTGTTTTTAGCTAGCACATCATCCCAAGAAGAAGAACTTGTACAACCCCCTAACTCTTACCTTTTGGCCATGACAAAGTAGCGGTCCACCGGGGCCCCCAGAGTGATGTTGATGCTCCGGACCGTGTTGATGTTCCGGAACACCAGCAACATGGGCCGGGGCATGGACTTCAGTACCTGCATGATGCTCTCGAAGCGGTTGACGGCCATTTGTCGCATGTAGGCCGTCTCCTCCCGGCTCAGGATGTTGGATAGGGCTAGCGTCCGCATGTTGATGGGGCGCTGCAGCAGCATCTCGCAGAACAGGAAGTACTCTACAAACACTCTCAAGTTATTTTCTAGCTTCAGTTTAAGCACCATAAGAACTGAAAACCTTATCTTTAGTTACCTTTGACCCCCAGAGCATCGGCGTGCGTCTTCATCCCCTCCTTGTCTCTCAGGACAATAGCCCGCCACAGTTTACACAGAGCCTCTCTGTCTCTGAGGTCAGAGGTCACAGTTGGAGCCACATGCGCTTTATCGAAAGCATCAGTGAAACAGAAGTATTCAGGCCTTACTTTTCGCTGAGGAACTCGTACAAGCCGTGGTCCAACAGCACCAGCTCAGCCTTCTTATCTGGACCTTGCCTCACCAGAACTGCCAGAGGGAAAACAAACGCTCAGACAGCTACCTCAGTTAGCTTTTCTTGACATCAAAGATTTTTTTTTTTTCAAAGCTAGGTTTTGAATTTATGGATATAAGTTTTATGAATTTGAGCCTGTAAAACACCCTGATAACCTGACTCTAAGAGTAACGATGACTCAATTTGTTCCAGCGTTCCTACCTACACAATAACTCCAATCCAAACCTTTCCAGACTGCTGGAAACCTTTTTCCAAAACATATCTGAAATTAAATCACTCCAAGAAGGAGTTTGTTCCGGATATTTATGTCTGGACACGTTTTGTCTGTACCACAATCCCAGTTGTGGGTTTCATTATGTCAGAAGTGATGAGCGGTTCAATCAGCAACAATCGGGATGTACCAACCATTTCCAGGATGAGGGTCGGCGTGGATAAAGCCGGTGTAGAATATCTGCTCTGCAAATATTCGGATCAGCTTGTCAGCAGTCTGGAACACAAACACGTCAATGTCTCAGTTACGATTGACATCAATAACTAATATAATCAGTATCGAGAGATCAGCTCACATCTTTCAGACTTATTCCTTGCTGCTTGATTTCTTTCACATTGTTGATTTTGCATCCGCTGCAAAACTCAGCAGTCAACACCCTCTATTCCAGAAAAAAAATGTATTAAATGAACCGGTGATGAAGGTGGGTTTTATTTTCTTTGTGTTTGATTAAAAAGCTTACTTTACTGGTTTGCTCCCAGAAGACTTTGGGAACAACTACAAAGTGAAAATGCTTCAGCTCCTCGGCGCACCTCTCTGAGTTTCTAGCTTCGTTCTCAAAGTCCAGCTCCTGAGCCAGAGTTGCCTTCAAGTCCTGCAGAAACCAAAGTGAGAACTGGTCAGCAGACATAAGCAGCAGATCTCAGAGAAATTCAACCATCTCCAGACCTTAAGGACCCATCGGAATCCAAAGCTGGGGTGCATGAATTTGATTATATCCAGCAGGATCTCCAAAGTTCTGATATCCCCGTCGAACCTGTCCCTGAGGTCAATGTACTGCACCTTCGGGAGGGTAACGGGTGGTGCAAGATGTCTGGTCAGAAAGCTTACAGACAGATGACCCACAGTGTTCGTGCAGCTCACCTTCACCGCCACAGGAGTCCCGTCGTAGAGCTCCGCCTTGTGAACCTGAGCCAAGCTGGCCGCTGCGATGGGCTTGTAGTTGAAGGTCTTGAAAAGCTGCTCGGGGGTTTTGTTGAAGTCCTCCAGGAAGAGAGCGTCCACCTGTTCCAGACGTACACATTAAACCCCTCTCCTGCAGAACTGGGTGTCCTGTTTGTGCTCCAGAACTCACCTCCTTGTACCTGCGGTTTAAGGCTTGGTCCTCCAAGACCTGCAGCGTACGGATGTATTCGGGGGGCAGCAGGTGGTTGAAGGCACAAAGTCCTTGCCCCAGTTTGATGTACAGCCCTCCGTTCCTTACGGCTCCTTCCACCATGTAGTCTGCTGCCCTCTGGTGGCAGGCTGACATCTCGGACAAGTAAGATGGGCTGCTCTGGCAGGGGGGCAGGACGGAAGTCGCACATGATTGTTTGTGCCTCTTCATCTCTTCAACTGTCATTGACACTTGGCCTCTGAATAAAGACTCTTGAACCATTTCACATTATCATATTACAATGCAAGAATCATTAGGATCTGCGACACACCAAAACAAGGTACGGACAGACAGAGATCGGTAGCAGAAGTAAATGAGGTGGATTAGCCCTACTTGCCAATGACAAGTAGGGATAACTACTTACTGTACTACGTATTGGACATGTGACATGTGGAATATTATCTCTGCTGACAAGATGTTAAACTGAGACCTCTTCAGATTCATTGCTTCCACCTCACATCATTGCCATCAACATCCACAATAAAAATCTAAAATTAAATGCAACCAGTTGTCTTCAGGAGTCAATGAGAAAATAGAGTTCTCCTGTTTTGATGGAAGACTAACTAATAGACCGTCCTGATGGTGAAACATAGCGGTGGTGGATCGTGCTGTGGGTACGGCCCTTTCTATCAAACTTTATGTGAAATTGATGGAGCTAAATACATGGTAACACATAACCTGGTAAAAACCAGCCCCATGTTTACCTTCATACAGAGGGTCTGGACCCTTGGCCATTGAGAACAGCCTGCTTACTGGAGGCGTGGACTCTATTGAAGCTTTCAACTTTACTCAGTAACTAACATTTGTCCTTGACATATATGCAATGCACCAGTTTGACGCTATGAAGTTTACCGGACATTTCCTATGCTGTAAACAACCATCCTCCACTGCGAAGAGAGAAGTGCCGAGCCGAACAAGATGACTTATTATATTATACTGATTATATTAGTTCAGTACTTGGAAGAGTTGCCAACATGGACTGAACGGCTTCGTTCCCTTCCTCCGCTGCCATTGCTAAAACTACAAGCAGACTACAATTCTAAAACACTGCCGAAAATAAACGTCATCGTTACAACTTACTTCTCCTACCATTTGCTGATTGGCCCGTTTGGAATTCTACTGGAGAAATCTCACTCAAAGGGAGAAAGCCCCGACTGAGTGAGAGGGAGAGGAGAATCGAGTGGAATTGCATAGGAAAGCTATGGGCAGGGTAGCTGGAACTGGAGTCATAACTGCAATTAGTGCTGGTCAGGAGCAGGATTGCTGTGTCAAGGTTTGATACAATGAAACCTGTGTCAAACAGGCAGCTTTGATATGTTTCAATGGTTCAGGACCTGATTCAATGGCTTATGTAGAAGTGAATCACTGGTTAGACTTGTGGAGAGGAAACTTGTTTAAGGTATTCCCCTAATGTCTTATGCCTTATTTTTCTATCCTTCTAAAACGATAGAAAAAAAGTCTATAAAATTCTTAATTACACAATAAATATAAGATGCTAACTATCTATACATGTTCAATATAATTATCACGTTACAACGTGATAGTGCTCAAAAATGTATTTCCCTCAGTGACAGCAATATGCTTCACGTAGATACCAGACAGAATCGTCACATGGTAGTGAAGCAGAAGCTGAAGATGCCTGCTCAACAGTGAGGGGCAGGTTGTAGAGTGAAGCTGCGCGTCACATTTCTGGCCACTAGATGTCACCAAATACAAACACTTGAGCACGTTTGAAAAGCCTTATCTGGCCATAATTACCACAAAGGACCGGTGTTATGCCGAGAAATGCATGCCTGCCGAGAATTGCATGCCCTGTCGCGGGAGCGCGCATCGCTCTAAACTCTCGTATATTGATGAGAAAACGGACTGAAATATGACCGAAGAGGAAATTTTTGAAGACATTCGTAACATTATAACGTTTCTTAATCATGTAAGCCATAAAACGGTGGGTTTTACTTCGCAGATTAATTGAAATAAATACGGTTTTTATAGCTTTATTGAAACATATGAGTCGAACGTTTTACAGTGAGTGTCTGATGAAAATGTTCTCCGCAGATGGTTTGAAATTCCCCGATTTTTCTTTTAACACAATGGCTTAAAGCATTACAAAACAGAAGCCCGTTATGTAGAACATTTTATATCATCCTTTACTGTCTAGTCTATTAATGTAGGGGGGATGCATTTTAATTTCTGAGCCAGCCAATATTTCTGTCCCCTGTCTATTGTCCTGTTGATATGAAACTTACAGAAGTAGCTCAGAGAACAAGTGTCATTACGTAGAAAAGGTAAAATCCCTCTTAACTCTTTATTTCTCCATTTTAGCAGGGGATGCATTTTTTGGCTATATGGATTTTGTTCCTGCCGATATCTGCATGCCCCCTCTATTTTCCTCAAACATTATCCTATTGATATGAAACTCATACCAGCAATTCATAGAACAAGTGTGATTATGTAGAAAAAGTTATTCCACTCTTAACTCTTTATTTCTCCATTTTAGCAGGGGATGCATTTTTTGGCAAAGCCTATTATTAGCCTGCCAAAATATGCATGCCCCCTCTATTTTTCTCAAATATTGTCCGATTGATATGAAACTTATACCAGCAGTTCATAGAACGAGTGTGATTATGTAGAAAAAGTTATTTCACTCTTAACTCTTTATTTCTCCATTTTAGCAGGGGATGCATTTTACGGCAAAGCCTATTATTAGCCTGCCAAAATATGCATGCCCCCTCTATTTTTCTCAAATATTATCCTATTGATATGAAACTTATACCAGCAGTTCATAGAACAAGTGTGATTATGTAGAAAAAGTTATTTCACTCTTAACTCTTTATTTCTACATTTTAGCAGGGGATGCATTTTACGGCAAAGCCTGTCATTAGCCTGCCAAAATATGCATGCCCTCTCTATTTTCCTCAAATATCATTCTATTGATATGACACTCATAACAGCAATTCATAGAACATGTGTGATTATGTAGAAAAAGTTATTTTACTCTTAACTCTTTATTTCTCCATTTTAGCAGGGGATGCATTTTACAGCAAGGCCTATCATTAGCCTGCCAAAATTTGCATGCCCTGTCTATTTTTCTCAAATATCATCCTATTGATATGAAATTCATACCAGTAGCTAAGAGTATAAGTGTAATTATGTAGAAAAGGTAAAATCCCTCTTGACTCTTTATTTTTTCAAGCTAGGAGGAGGATGCATTTTTTGGCAATATCGAATTTGAGCCTGCCGATATTTGCATGCCATACCTATTTTCCCCAAATATCATCCTATTGATATAAAACTCATACCAGCAGTTAAGGGAACAAATGTGATTATGTAGAAAATGTTATTTCTTTATTATCGCTATTGCAAGGATACTGAAGGAAATAAATCTGACAATGCATCTTTGCTAAATGTAAAGCATGCACAAACCATTTTTATTTTGGTTTAACATAAAAATTAAATGACTTTTTTTCATTAATTTCAACAAAAGAATATTCATAACAAAAATTTTTGGAAAACCAATTAAGTCAACAAAAATTATGTCACATGTTTAAAATGAAAATCCACTGAACTGCAGTCATTACTGCTCAAAAAAATAAAGGGAACACTTAAACAACACAATATAACTCCAAGTAAATCAAACTTCTGTGAAATCAAACTGTCCACTTAGGAAGCAACACTGATTGACAATCAATTTCACCTGCTGTTGTGCAAATGGAACTTTGTACAGAACAAAGTATTCAATGAGAATATTTCTTTCATTCAGATCTAGGATGTGTTATTTGAGTGTTCCCTTTATTTTTTTGAGCAGATTATATCCAGATTATATATTATATACATGGATGCACATGGTCCTCCAGAATGGTTCGGTAGTCCTTGGCAGTGACGCGCCCATCTAGCACAAGTATGGGGCCAAGGGAATGCCATGATATGGCAGCCCAAACCATCACTGATCCACCCCCATGCTTCACTCTGGGCATGCAACAGTCTGGGTGGTATGCTTCTTTGGGGCTTCTCCACACCGTAACTCTCCCGGATGTGGGGAAAACAGTAAAGGTGGACTCATCAGAGAACAATACATGTTTCATATTGTCCACAGCCCAAGATTTGCGCTTCTCGCACCATTGAAACTGACGTTTGGCATTGGCACGAGTGACCAAAGGTTTGGCTATAGCAACCCGGCCGTGTATATTGACCCTGTGGAGCTCCCGACAGACAGTTTTGGTGGAAACAGGAGAGTTGAGGTGCACATTTAATTCTGCCGTGATTTGGGCAGCCGTGGTTTTATGTTTTTATATACAGTATATATATATATATACAGTACAGACCAAAAGTTTGGACACAACTGTGAGTCCAAACTTTTGGTCTGTACTGTATATACTTGACTATGATTACTTATATTTCTTATGTAATGTAGAACATTGTCTGTTTACAAATCAATTTATATAACCTTTATGTGTACTGTTCTGTCTCTTTCCACCTACATGTATATCTATCTATGTCTGAAGATAGATAGAATTATATATCAATATATTGGTATACATGCTAGTTTACGTTTTTGATGTTGTGAAAAAAAGATTAATATGAAAGTGGTTTTCTAATAATCACATTGCCATTAATCTAATGCTATTTTGTAGGAGTAGAACTTTTAAGATGATGAACAGCTTTGGCTTAACAACTTAAACTGTGCATTTCTGCCTGAAATATAATGTAGATTATGATTTATATTGCTTTATTACATGGTTGATTTATTTTAATGACAATGGAAAGAGTCTGAAATAAGTATAGCAAAAATGTTAAATTATTCATAAATGTCATGACCTCTATATGACAATCTAATACTTTGACAAATATTTTGTCTTTGTAATGAGTCCGCTGTTACTCTTCTTTCTTTTTTCAAAAAAATATATTTACAAGGACCAGAACTTTCCATCAACAGCAGAAGCTGTTAATACCATGCGACTCAACATTTCTTCCACACTTCTCTCAGAATCAGGTATCTTTTGACATATTTTTTATTCAGTTCCTATGTGGGTGGGATACTATTTTGTGTGTAAAATCATGCACGCACAAAAAAATTGTGTTAGGTCAGCTATTTTATCTAATTAGAAATATTAAAATATTGAACTTTGCAGATGTGTGAAGTACAATCATGCTAGTGTTTATGTCAAATTCAATTAGTGAAGAACATTTCAATACACCTGGCCTTGATCTCCAATAAATAAATTACACATAACACAGCCCAATAACTGTTGAGGCAAAAAACATAATCAACAAACTTAAAATTGTTCTAGGATACAATTACGTACACTTTTCTTGAGTAGCTTTAAAGTAACTTAATAAGCAAAAAGGACTTGCAGTTTGTGAAAGTACAAAACTGGAATGAGATGTATTATGTGAACCATTATATTCATTACTGTGTTTTCATAAAATTAACATTTACAAAATGACAAATTTCACAAGATGTACATACATATATATGTAGACATATTAAAATTTTCTGAATGCCATTTTTATACTTTCAGTGGCTTAAGTTGGAGAAAATTATAAAAAAGTAAACACTAAGTGATGCTTTCTTTTACCATAAATCCCAGAAATACCTTAAATACATATGTGTTTCAATTCATGAATAGACAGACACCATGTGCGCCTGCCTAATATGCCAATATGATGTACAGTTTCTATTACTTGTATTTGTTTATGAGACCAGACATTATCAAAAAGGGATGATTAGACGACTGAGATCTACACAGAGGATTATTGTTGTTCCACTTTCAAAAGAACACTAACAAATGGAATTATTTAAAAGAAAAAAAAAAACGCAAAAAAATACCATTAAGATTATTTTATAACATTGATTTAAAGATGCGGTTTGTTTTTCTGTAGAGTCAGTGGAGACTCTACAGACTCTGCAGACACTGTGGCAGTGAGGACACAGAAGATCATATGTGGGTAAGACAACAATGTAATGCAGTGAAAAATCAATTCAAGCAAACCATATACCATCCTTAAAATAGTTGCAAAGTATGTAGATATACAAAAATAAATCATAATAAAATAAATAAACACCCAAGGCAGGTAAGTGGGAAGTTAAGTTTTTTTTTTTTAAGTACAGTCGTAAAACATTAAACACAGTTGCTTATGGTCCTAGAATTTTTTTACCTCCATACATGTCAGGAACATGCTGTCATCTCCTCAAATAAAGTTCTACCAATCACATATTGATAATTAAGAAGAAGCTTTATGTTGACAAAACCCAATATCACCTTCAGTAAACAGATAAGGAACTAAAAAAAAACATTCTTTATGTTGTTATTTGACCATTTTGTATTATTTATTTACAGATCACATGTGACAGATGCAACTGGAGGTACCACCAAGGCTGCATTAAGGTCCCACAGCCTACTGCTGTGCAATGTGTTTATAGATTTTATGTTTGTACCAATCTAATTCGTTAATGACTGCAGTTCAGTGGATTTTCAGTTTAAACATGTGACATAATTTTTGTTGACTTAATTGGTTTTCCAAAAATTTTTGTTATGAATATTCTTTTGTTGAAATTAATGAAAAAAAGCCATTTAATTTTTATGTTAAACCAAAATAAAAATGGTTTGTGCATGCTTTACATTTAGCAAAGATGCATTGTCAGATTTATTTCCTTCAGTATCCTTGCAATAGCGATAATAAAGAAATAACATTTTCTACATAATCACATTTGTTCCCTTAACTGCTGGTATGAGTTTTATATCAATAGGATGATATTTGGGGAAAATAGGTATGGCATGCAAATATCGGCAGGCTCAAATTCGATATTGCCAAAAAATGCATCCTCCTCCTAGCTTGAAAAAATAAAGAGTCAAGAGGGATTTTACCTTTTCTACATAATTACACATGTTCTATGAACTGCTGGTATAAGTTTCATATCAATAGGATAATATTTGAGGAAAATAGAGGGGGCATGCATATTTTGGCAGGCTAATGACAGGCTTTGCCAAAAAATGCATCCCCTGCTAAAACGGAGAAATAAAGAGTTACGAGTGAAATAACTTTTTCTACATAATCACACTTGTTCTATGAACTGCTGGTATAAGTTTCATATCAATAGGATAATATTTGAGAAAAATAGAGGGGGCATGCATATTTTGGCAGGCTAATATTAGGCTTTGCCGTAAAATGCATCCCCTGCTAAAATGGAGAAATAAAGAGTTAAAAGTGAAATAACTTTTTCTACATAATCAAACTTGTTCTATGAACTGCTGGTATAAGTTTCATATAAATAGCATAATATTTGAGGAAAATAGAGAGGGCATGCAGATATCGGCAGGCTAATGATAGGCCTTGCCGTAAAATGCATCCCCTGCTAAAATGGAGAAATAAAGAGTTAAGAGTGAAATAACTTTTTCTACATAATCACACATATTCTATGAATTGCTGGTGTAAGTTTCATATGAATAGGATAATATTTGAGAAAAATAGAGGGGGCATGCATATTTTGGCAGGCTAATAGGCTTTGCCGTAAAATGCATCCCCTGCTAAAATGGAGAAATAAAGAGTTAAAAGTGAAATAACTTTTTCTACATAATCAAACTTGTTCTATGAACTGCTGGTATAAGTTTCATATCAATAGGATAATAGTTGAGAAAAATAGAGGGGGTATGCATATTTTGGCAGGCTAATAATAGGCTTTGCTAAAAAATGCATCCCCTGCTAAAATGGAGAAATAAAGAGTTATGAGTGGAATAACTTTTTCTACATAATCACACTTGTTCTATGAATTGCTGGTATGAGTTTCATATCAATAGGATAATATTTGAGGAAAATAGAGGGGGCATGCAGATATCGGCAGGAACAAAATCCATATAGCCAAAAAATGCATCCCCTGCTAAAATGGAGAAATAAAGAGTTAAGAGGGATTTTACCTTTTCTACATAATGACACTTGTTCTCTGAGCTACTTCTGTAAGTTTCATATCAACAGGACAATAGACAGGGGATACAAATATTGGCAGGCTCAGAAATTAAAATGCATCCCCCCTACATTAATAGACTAGACAGTAAAGGATGATATAAAATGTTCTACATAACGGGCTTCTGTTTTGTAATGCTTTAAGCCATTGTGTTAAAAGAAAAATTGGGGAATTTCAAACCATCTGCGGAGAACATTTTCATCAGACACTCACTGAAAAACGTTCGACTCATATGTTTCAATAAAGCTATAAAAACTGTATTTATTTCAATTAATCTGCGAAATAAAACCCACCGTTTTATGGCTTACATGATTAAGAAACGTTATAATGTTACGAATGTCTTCAAAAATTTCCTCTTCGGTCATATTTCAGTCCGTTTTCTCATCAATATACGAGAGTTTAGAGCGATGCGCGCTCCAGCGACAGGGCATGCAATTCTCGGCAGGCATGCATTTCTCGGCATAGCAGTTTGTGTGCATGAGTTGGTGAATGACTGAACGTAGTGAGAATCTCGTAAGGGTTCTATGGACGTGATAAAATAAATACGCTTTACTATCATCAGATACTATATCGCATGATTTCGAAGGAGGATCTCAAGATCCCACAGTCCAAAGATTTGAATAACAATAATCTCCACACGGGTCTTACCTCGTCCATCCCACGCAAAGCCACGTTGGTGGTCCACCAGTAATCCATAGAGATGAAGAGCCCTACAGAGAGAGACCTGGAGGCACACGCATCAGACGGCGCTTGTAATTTGGACGTGGAAATATTAAAACAAAACAAAAAAGAGATAGAGATAACTGCGTCTGGATTGCCTCGCTGGGTCACAAGTGTCATTTTATTTTCCTAACCGTCTACTATCACACCATAAGTCTGCTGCTGGTTCTAATACCTGTTTGGGCCCGCTGAATATTATGTTAAGCAGAATGTGGTCAAAGATGCTTTGAATCAAAGCTAAAAACCCACCCGGTTAGAATTGCCTTTGATTAGTAGATTATCATATTCGATGTATATCCACTTGATGATTTTGATGACGCCATTTTACAAAATGTAACGTTTATTGCTTGTTTCATAATTAGGTTTTTGTGTTGTAAAGCACTTTGAACTGCCTCGTTGCTGAAACGTGATACACAAATAAACTAAAGTTCAGAAACGTGGAGATTGTTCCGCGCTAATTCAGACCTGGAAAATAGTAACAAAACATATTCTGTACTTTTTAAGACCGAGCAGGAAACCCTGCATGCACGCACGCAAGCAACAAACCTGCAGAAACGACCAAATCCCTCGACCACAATCCTCATCCTCCTTCTCTGCCTCGGCTCTGCAGCGGCGTACTTCACGCCTACTGCCAGGGGAAAACCCACAGAGAGACCGAGAAGGGTCTTCCAAAGCAGCCCCCTTCGCTTCCCCGGCCTGGAAACGGAGCATACTTAATCAAGGAGAAGGATATCGTTCATGGACGACCGTCCTGATTGCATAAGTAGGACTTGAAGCAGTACCTGACGACGCTGAGGGATCTGGTTGTTCGGGCATTATGTGGACGTCTTCGCAGGAGAGCCAGATGATGATTGCATAATCTAAGCTACAGTAAAAACAAAGAATTTTCATTGTATAACTAGGGTTGGTTGATAAATTGTTGTGATCAATTGATTGAATTTTTGGTTTTGAAGATTTAATTTTTGGAAAATGTGGATTCCCCTCCCCCCACACACACACATTTGGATGCATCTGATCTTTATTCCGCTAACATTATAACCTCGTTCTCGGAATTAAAGAACACTCTCTACCCTGTCTGTTGTGCAACTCACAGAAGAGATGACTGAAATAAAAGCCACTTTTAGAAAAAAATATTTACGGTCACTTTTTTGAAATTATTTTTTAGAAAAGAGAAAGGAAAAAAAATTGGAAGTCAGATCTGTCTGAGATTTTATTTTTAAGCCATATTACCAATCCTACATACAACTAAAAGGGGGGCGGGGTCTTTATAACATGCATATTATCTGGTTATTAACCAGGTGTGTGTGCGTGTGTGTGGGGGGGGGGGGTGATTGATTGATGGCTGGCAACTGAAAGTGAATTGTGGACCCTGAGAAGGATCCAGCCTCCCACACCGGCCGCGTGTGTTTGCATGCTGGGAAGGATGCAAGGGGGGAGACTCCTACCAAGGCCAGAACTGTTGTTTTTGTTCGCTGTCTGCATGTGAGGGACAAAATGTCTCTACCGCTGACAAATTGATACCCAGATAACGGGGATGTCAATGACCTGAGCACGGACATTAATGCAACAGGGTTCCTTCTCCAACTTTAGACAACAAGGAGGGCGATTCCGGAGTAGGATCGCGACCAACACCCAGAGGACAAGTCAGGAGTTAACTATGAAACCCTTTTGCTGCTTCGGCCATCTGCCAAACTGACGGGGAAGACTAGAAAACCACTCGAATTTTTGCATATGAAAAAGCTTTGCCGCATTAATATTCTCCAGTGATTTGAATGAAAAAGCTGTCATAAGAGAAAAATATGACGGTGAGTAATGATTAGCTGTTAGTCAACTAGCTGAGATCAAGAAATAACCCTATCGGACTGTGCGAATGTGCTAAAAAAAATATGCTTTAATTACCACTCTCGATGTCTCCCCTGTCATGGTTCCCCACAGTGATTACAGCAGAGACGAGTAGCGGCCACAGGTTTGCCCTCCAGCCAGCCCGCAGCACCTCATTTGGCTACTAGCATACTGGTCACTCAAAGAGTAGCCTCTGCGTGAGTCCAAGATGAAGCTCGTCTGTCTACTTCCGTCTCCGTTTACTACAGCGAACTGCTCGAGGGACGTCAGGCAGCGTCAAGCTTCTCTCCTGTGAGACTCTAGGTTCCAGGTGTCGCTGACGTATTTCCGCCATCCGAAGACGCTCGCGCTAGATAATCCCGTCCAAGCGCTCTAGGATTCCAAGTAGGCAGTTCCGTTAACGCACGTAACGACTGTGAAGAAACCGACTTAAAGACAAGTTGCCTTTGTTGAAAAACTTAATTGAAATATTAACTGAATATAAACTGAATAACTGAATATTAACTGAATAATATTAATTGAAATATAAATTGTAAAAACAGTAGCTCTTATTAAAAAAACGTAGCTTTATCTCATAAGCGGATCCTTTTGCTATATTTTATTTTTCCTTTACGCTGTTGTAACTGATCCTTTATTATATGTATTTGTACTTTTGCACATTTGTAAATAATAATCGAAATAAAGTACGTTTTTTGAAGGAAAAAAAATGTTCCGTCAAAACTTGAAAGTCAAGCAGTTAAATCCAACTGTATGGAAAGCCATGTTAACATTTAATAACAGGACATGTGTTCCAGATCTCTTATAAATCGATTCTTCTGAGTAAAAATTTACATTTGAGACATCTTTAATAGCATTCTTGCAATCTAAAATGAACGTTCCAGTTATCTTAAATGTAGAGGTGGATATCGTAGGATAATGTTATATTCACTGCTTTAATTTATTTTTACTCATGTAAAAAGAAGGCGTCCAAGACATTACTCAAGTGGGAGTAAAATAATGTTTTGTAAAAAGGTTACTTAAGTACTCAGTAGCTGATCAGAACATTTGATTGATCATTTTAAAATGATGCCATCAGACAGACTAAAATGTAAGATTTTGTACAAATTCTGGTGTTTTAATGATTTAAATGAATTTTTAAAAAAACAACATACAAATAAATGATAAAATAGCAAATTTAGGAAAATTAAACCGTTTTCCAAATCATTTTTTCTTTATAAAACTTATGAAACCAATACTAACAGTAGGTGATTCATTTGATAGAACAGTGACAATGTATGGCGTTCACCTTCTATCTCTGTATGGCTCAGAAAACATCATGAGAACAACAGTAACTCCACCTATCCACCAATACATTCTTTCTATTTGGGATGACCATTGTACATTCAATTCAACTGAATTAAATTCACTAATATCTAATAATATTTAATATTAATATTATGTTATCTCTTTTATTCTGTTTCTGTACACCTGGAAACAAATTGTGAATTTTTTCCTCCTAAAGTGCCTTCAGGTAACATTTGTTTTGACTATGTAAATAAACTAATTTCCATTGTGTTTTTAGTAATGAACGCCACAGCCACAGTAATTACAGCCCAAAGTTTGATGTTGTCTTGAAACCAGAACACGCTCAGCTAGGATGTGACGCGATTCAGACAGGGAACTATCTTGAAAGTCTACTCTTTGGTGGGAGATTTCACAATAAAGCGTCATTAAACGGAGGTGTGTGAGGGCATGTGCCCTTGTCCCGACACTGCGATTACTTAAGGTTTATGCCTCCCTCTCCTTTTCTTCGCAAAATCAAATTTACTGAAGGTTATCATTCCCTTCAATAATAATAATTACAGTATATCAGTAATCCGCTCGAACCTCATCATGACAGGTAATTTGCACATTATTTGTATTGAACTAAGCCTATGACAGCAAAGCAAAACTTTTGAGCAACAGACCCCATGGTGGTGGAAATGAGAGAATTTAAAGATCGCAAAGATATTTATGTAGCTTCCAAATGAAAAAAAACAAACAAACATTAAAAACCCGGTAAAACTGTTTGTATACATTTATTAATTTATGATTCCTTTATCAATAACAGTATTTAGAGTTACATGCTGATCAGAGGAGTGGTTTATGAAAGATAGTTTAAACGAAACCAATTATACATGCATTCATATGTGCTTTTATTTTGAAGTTTAGTGTCTTGTTTATGCCGCCTATCTACCGGAAGCTCTGCGACCCGTGTCGCTGCAGCGTTGCGCTTTCCTGTTTACGAGCGGGAAGAGCGAACGGAGCTTCACCGTGTACACTTTTAGGGGTTTATAATCGCCTGCACATTTGTTTTTAGCTGTCTTCGAGAGCGGCAGTCTGCATGTTTTAATGAGCCACTTGGCACTGTGGGGAGTTTAGATACGTTGTAGGCGGAGCGCTGGTGAAAACAAGCGGTGTTTTTGGAGCGGAGTGGGACAGATGGAGGATCCTCCAGCAGATCCTAGCGGCGGCGGCGGCGGTGCAGCGGAGGGCCCCACGGTGCAGGTGGCTGACATGCGCTGGCCAAGCGGAGCTTTTCCGCTCCGGCTCCTGGAGTGGAAGGTCAAGCCAGGGTCTCTCGTGAACGTGGATTCGGTTCTTGCCTTATGTGCTCTCATAGCTCAGGATAAGGAGACGGAGGCTGCTGCTAGGCTGCCAGAGAAGAAGGTGAAATCGGACCGTGCTGGAGTGGTGAAGGAGCTCTGCTGTCAGCCAGGACAAATAATTCCTCCCGGGTGAGTTACTGACTGTACCTGCTAATTTTAGCTCATGTTAGTTGACCTGCACGGAAAGGCTACGGGCAGTATGTCAGCTGCATCTCCCGACAACACCCTGTTAAACACGGTTGTTAGCTTAGAAGCTAACAATGCTAACTTGATTTTAGCCCATCTTTCACTGTCAAGGTGGCACAAATGAAGAGCCTTTTAACTAAAACCTTCATAGTAAAAGCAGTATATTTGAGTGAAATGTCACACAGCCTTACTAGACATTTTAACTATTATATTAGAGATGATGCAGTTTAAATAGAATATACACAAGTAAGCAAACGACTGCGTTTACACTTGTTGATATAAATTAATTCTACTAGAATATAAGAGTTCGCTTTTATTTTGAAAAGTAAACCAGATGTAGCTCTGTCTCGCTTTGTTATGGCTTGACCTGACAACCGGGGAGCGTGTAAGGAGCTGAGGAGGTTGACAGGTGGAAGGCAAGCTTAAGTCTAACTGGGTTCAGACCGGACGTTTCCCGCCGTTTTTTATGTTACAAAATTATTCAGAATTTAATACCGTATGCCTAAAATACCTCTGGAAAATTATTACGGGAAGAGGTTCCACTATTGAGGTTTGGGAAAAAAAATAAATGTTTGGAAATAAATAGCAGTAGTAATGCTTTTCACTCCTTTACATGAGGAGGATCAAGAAGTACATCCCTCAAAGTTTTACTTTAGTGAAAGTATACACATCCATGTTAAAATTTAAGGTTGTGTCAAGTAAATAAGGTAATTCATAATAAATAATTTCCAAACTGTTTACTACATGTGTCAGTATCTCACATTTTGAGTTGTAAATACTTCTCCCCACTCTACCTTGCGAAATTTCTTCAATTCGCCAAGCCATTTGAAAACTTTAATGATACTTTAGTAATATTATTCAATTAAACAAAACAAAATGCTGTTAAGTATTCCAAAGGTGGGCGTGCTGTGGTGGCTTAGGGGATAGCGCGACCCATGTTTGGAGGCCTTGAGTCCTCGACTTGGCCGTCGTGGGTTCGACTCCCGGACCTGGCGACATTTGCTGCATGTCTTCCTGCATGTCAGCCTACTTTCAAAAAATAAGGGACACTAGAGCCCACAAAAAGACCCCCTGGCGGGGTACAAAAATAAATAAATAAATAAAGTATTCCTAAGGTAAATTACATGTTGTGATAACTCAGATCATTTGTCATCAAAGAGTCGCTGAGGACGATGATTACCTGGAAGGATGCGCAGTAGCAGTCAATCTTCCAACTAATTTGAGGAAGCCTCTGACTGAAGACTGTTGCTGTATGATAGTCTCATGAATCAACTTATCCATTATAAGTGAAGTTGGAGCATTGAAATCCCTCTCCATGTCCAGCTTTCTTTAACAGTTTTGGATACTTTGGACCAAAAGTTTCTAGTATTTGGGACGCCTGATAGCTCAGTTTGAGTTGAAGGACAGTAACTTCACTGTATTGCACTTCGTAAAACTGCAATGGAAACACTTCACACGAGTGATAATCCACCGGATTTTACTACTGGTGGAAAAGACGAAGATGACGACAGGAAGTGGTAGGAGGATGATGACGCGGCATGTCTTTTAATGACTTACCACATGAACAGATTTGGTCACTTGTGATTTTAATTGCATTTCCTATTTAATGGAAACACAGATATTGCAAAATTGCATTTTGTTGGGACATTAGAGGAATATTGACAAAGTCTTGTGCACATTTCTAATGGAAACAAAGCTTGTAAGGCCTTATGTAATATTCAAACTTTCTGACAAGCTAAATTGTAATAAAATTTAGCAATATATTTAATTAAAATATGTGAGTTCCATGTTTTCTTGCATAAAAAACTGAAATAAATACACTTTTTGAAGATATTGTAACTTAATCTGTATTTTAGAAGTCCACAATATGCAAGAATAGCCTATTGCTTAAAAACTAAAATAATTTATGAATTTGATGCATTTTGAAAAATTAGCTGTATATTATGTACATAATACTATAGAATTCACGTTTCTTTAAAACAAACAGGAGCCGTACGAAAGCACACAGCAGATTTGACACATCTTTGTTAGTCATTAACCAAGATGAAGTGAAAATGCAAAAGTCCGGTGTGGACAAAGTAAGTACACCCACAGTGGAGAGCCACCTTCAGCAGCAGGGTTTTTCTTTATCAGTCTCTTACATTGTTGTGCAGGAATTTGGCCTCATTCGTCTTTACGAGGTTGTTTGGGTTCATTGAGGTTCGCAGACCTTTGCTGATGCAAAGCTCTGTTGAACTACCAGCACAGAGTTTGAGTCAGATTGAGGTCTGGACTTTGCACCTTTTTCATTATTTTGTGTTGCAGTCAGTTTGTTGTGGATGATGAGATTCCTTTTTCTTTATTTTACACTATGCAACAAAGCTCAGTTTGGGGCTCCTATTAGTCCGTTTTTCACACAAACTTAAGTGAAACACAAAGACTTCTGTTTTTGAAACAAAGTTGATAATGTCAAATCCCCCCCCCCCCCCCCCCCCCCCCCCCCAAATGTAAGTACACCCTTTCCAAATATTTTGAGCCATCTGAGTCTTAACAGTTTAGGATTGGTCTGATGAAATAAATATTCAAATGTTTAATTGGCAAATAAAGCCAGTGATCGTCAGCATTCAGACGAAAGGAAATACCCAGAGCTTTCCAGTGTTTATGCAACAAAAATGTAACTGTTTTAATCTAGAGTTAACAAGTTTCACACATTTGTTTTTTCCTGTGTCTAGGGGCGTCATTGTCAGAATCGAAGAATGCAGCCATCCAATAGTGATGAAGGGTCTGTGCGCCGAATGCGGCCAGGATCTGACTCAGTAAGGTTCTTTTCTTCGTTTAAGGAGAAACTGGTTGCTGATTCTACAGCAGCGTAGCATTTCAGATGACACTCGGCTAGCTCCTTAGGCTTCGGAGTGGATTGTATCACATAATGCCACGAAGTGACATCAGACATCACAGTAGAGTTAGTTGTCCTGAAATAACCTGTATTGCAGCATATTACTGTAAAATTTAAAAACTTATACTCATCATCAAGTCGTAATAATTTTTATGTGCTTAGTGGTTTAGCATTAGCTTCTGCTGATTATTACATGTGTAACAGTTCAGCGTTAGCTTCTGCTATTATTTTTTTTGTGTGTTTTAACACTAGCTTTCAATCATTTCTTTTATGTGTAGCTTAAAAGATCTGCTAATTTCTTTGCGTTTACTGTTAGCAGGGCTAAGATTCTTTAACAAATTAGTAGTTAGCGGAAATAACTTTTTGGCTAGCTGTGTCCACCACTGGCAATAACTACTGGCTATGTTAGTGCGAACAAATGTTCTTCATTATAGCTGTGGTGGCTATTTTGAAAAATGTCCACCAGAAAAAGGAAGCACAAGATCAAGAAAATATATGTGGGTTTTATGGCTCAAAAAATATGCCGGCCTTGATTTGACACCAAACACGTTCACAGTTGGCGATTTTAGCGCAAAACCATGACAACCATGGTGGCCATCATGAAAAATCAATAACTTGTCAGTAAATATGATTTTTATGGTATCTATTATGTATAATTGGACACCAAAAGTATTAATCTGCGAAAAATATTTTCAATATTAGTTCACAAATAGTCTTTACCTGGCGACCATGTTGGATGTTTTAGCTGCTCACGTTTGCTCATGAGTCATCCACTCTGCTGCATGACTATCAACTTTGAGGTTTTAGATGTTTTGTGTTCTTGCAGGACAAAACAATAAAGTAACAAGTAGCTACAAACAGCCCCAAGTGAACCGCTGCAGGAGATGAGTTCTTGGAATAGCAACTGTTGATGATGTATCCATCCAGTCACAGTTTGTTCAAGGACATTAGAAATGCACAAACGCAGAACTCCCACTCCTGTTATTTCCCTTTCAGGCTGCAGGGGACTAATGGGAACCAGCAATGTCCCATCTCCACAGCAACAGTCTCCATGGTGCACAGTGTCCCTGAACTGATGGTCAGCTCGGAGGTGAGTCATATGACGATGATACCTTGAATGAACAACCGCTCTGCTGTAAAGTTTCATTGTGTTTCTGTGCGCCCGTTTGCCACAAGCGGACTGTTTGAGGTCCTAGTTGCACCGGATGAAGAAGTTCACTGAATAAACCAGAAGAAAAACGTGAAGGAAACTGCTATGAGAGTTTGTCGTTTCTCTCCCCACAACAGCAAGCCAAACAGCTGGCCCGAGAAGACCAGCAGAGACTGCACCGTAACAAAAAGCTGGTCCTCATGGTGGACCTGGACCAGACGCTGATCCACACCACTGAGCAGCACTGCCAGCGCATGTCCAACAAGGTACCGCTCCCACCTACCGCCCCACTGTTTCACTGCTAAATCTCGTGGCGACCATTTAAAAAAGAAAATGTTTCCTTCAGGGGATCTTCCACTTCCAGCTCGGTCGGGGGGAGCCCATGCTCCACACCCGGTTACGGCCGCACTGCAAGGAATTCCTGGAGAAAATCGCCAAACTCTACGAGCTGCACGTCTTCACATTTGGGAGCCGTTTATATGCACACACCATCGCTGGTAATGGACTCATTGTCATTTTCTCACAACTAAAACTATAGCATCTGCTGTACCTTGCAATAGTTTCCAGACTCCGGGAACTTTTCCATGTTTTATCACGTTGCAGAATTCAGTGTACGGGGTTTCCCGTAGTGTATCATAAGCCTGGCGGGCTGCCAGGCTTAACTTGCCCCTCTGCCAGGCTAAACATCGTTTGCTTATTTACTTCAAATATTGTTTTTATACACCAGTAACAGTGATAGTAAAGCTACGTCTTTAATTGATGCAATGAACTGAAAATGGTTTATTAGGACGGTGATCTTGCAGAGGAGGTTCACCTCTACCAGCATTTGTATTGTAAGTCTAGGTCTTTGTTTGGATAACGAACACGTCAAGTTTAAAAGCCTCACCACTTGCTCGGCTCACGCACACTTAACACAAACCCATAAAAGCGCAATGAGAAAGTCTGAGCCACAGTCACGCTTTTAGAGGTTTGTGTTCAATTCGCGTATGATGTGAGCGCATATGCCATTGTGGACAAAGAACGAGTTTGAGTACCGAGTACTCAATGCACATACTGGCACGCGTTTTGATCTGTGCCTGCACTTACAACTTTATAAAGTTGATATAAATGTACAACACCACCAGCCAATCACAAACTGGTATTTGTGGTCCAGAGTATTTCTTGCAAATTCTCTTTTGCTTGGATAAATAACAGCGAATCACAAGTAAGGCAGAAAAATAGCAAAACAAGCAAACTATACTGTACAGTATAGAGGAATCGCAGTCACTGCATTTTTGAGGTGACTTGCACTGGATTTTATTTAGGGGTCTCAGAATAAAGGGGATTTAATACAAATGCACACTGCATATTTTTTTTAGACGTTCACGTAAAAAAAATGTTGAAGGAAAAAACATAATTTTCGAGATTGTCGGTTGTCAGTTTGCGCTTCCTGATAGCATCCACCAGAGGGCGGTGTCTGCTCACGCTCTAGAGTCCAGCTCAGCTTTGTTTTTTTTCTGGGGAGGGCGAAGTTTCTACAACTGATTTCCAGCAGATTTTTATTTATTTGTTTTTTTTGGATGTTTTTCTTCTTAGTATAAACATTTCGCTGCTGTATATCAGGTTTTAGATGGAGCTTTTATGCAGCATCCTTTTGGTATTCATTCTGCTGTCTTTCGTTGTGGTATAAATAATAAGAGCCACCCCGGCCCAGTGCTTGTTTCTGCCTCCGCGATGAATGTTTAATGCAGGTTGAATTGGATTCCGCTGCTGACCTCATTGCAGAGAGTTCAGCTTGTTTCAAAGCAGTTATTATCAGCAGCAGTTGTGGAGTTTTTATTTTATTTTTCATAACGTGCAGCATATTTCGTTTCAGAAACCCAGCATATGTTAGATTGCATTCAAAATGAAGTTTCTGTTGATACCAATCTATTCTGTGAGAACCTACAAATGGATAATATAATTCAGACCGAACAGAAATCAAACATCTGTTCTTCTTCCTCTCTAGGCTTCTTGGATCCCGAAAAGAAACTTTTCTCCCACAGAATCCTTTCTAGAGACGAATGCATAGATCCGTTCTCCAAGACGGGGAATCTTAGGTGAGAGATGCACTCTGTCTGTTTACGCATCAGCACACATGATGATGTTTCTGAGCTGTTGTTTAAAAAGCAGATACAGTTTAAATGAGATATTTACATCAACTGTATAGACATCAATTTCCCTTGTTTTTCCCTCTGTTAGGCATGAAATCAGACTAAATTTTCTTGTTTTAGGAGGATTACCAACATTAGATTTGATTGTTAATTGCTGTTCTTTAAGTTTAGGCTCCTACTTTTCTTCCTCATTTGGTAGAACTGTCTTAAAATGTATGACACGTGCCAAAGTCTTTAGTTATGCATCAACAAACATCTCACCGTAGTTTGCTGGAATTGTGACCGTTCCTCCTGACAGAACTGAGTCAGGTTTGTTTTCCTCTAACTCCGCCCACAGATTTCCTGTCTGACTGTGATCATGCCTCTGTAAAACATTGACGTTCTTGTCCTTAAGCCACTTTATCACTAATATGACCCTACAGACAAAGGCATTGTCCGTTTGGAAGACTTCCTAGCTGCTGACTTGAGATGTTTCTTTAATATCTACACATCATTTTCTTTCCTCATGATGCGTGAAGTGCACCAGTCTCTCCTGCCCCAAAAATCACCTTTGAATAGTGTTTTCAGCCTAGTGAGCTTTCCTTTTATGTTGGTCGTTGTGGCCAAATGCTTCAATTTAGGTATCATCGAACTACACTCAGAGTGCACCAATAAATCCACCCTGATTTCCTTAATTTTGGGGCAATCGGCCAATACTTTCAGGGCAATCGGCCAATACTTTCATACGAAACCAACCCGATCTACTTCCACATAGACCTGACAATCAACTACTGTGTTCATGTGCGTGGATAACTACGGTTAAGCTTGACAACTTAAAGACTTCGTCACCATATTTAGCAACTTCTCAGACAAGAAAAAATCATTACTGGCCAAAATTGGAATCAGCAGGTCAGACTTTTTAAAGATTGGCGATCGGAGCAAAAAAAAAAAACTGTAATCGGTGCACCTTTAGACTACACACGTCCGTAAAAATGTACACCATTGTTTCCTGAGTGAGGTCTTAAAATACATCCACAGGTGTGTCTTTAACTGAAGTGTTATTAGTTTCTATGAAATATTAAATGTAGGTCGAATGGAGTAAAAGTTATTAAAATAAATCTCATTATTCTGTTGCTTAGCAAACGGAAATAATTGTAAAAATTCTAACTGAGCTGAAACAAGAATGCTTCAGTCCGATTTAGTGTCAAACATGAAAACAAGCGTATATAAATATCTGATTTCAACAGCAGCAGATGTTTACTTTGTATTTCATAAAACATGTATATATATATATATATATAATTTTTTCCCCCTTCTACAGGAACCTGTTCCCCTGCGGCGACTCCATGGTCTGCATCATCGACGACCGGGAAGACGTCTGGAAGTTTGCACCGAACCTCATCACTGTGAAGAAGTACATCTACTTCCAGGGCATCGGAGACATCAACGCTCCGCCGGGATCACGAGAAGCTCAGATGGCCAAGAAAGGTACAAGAAGGTTTTTTTCTTTTTCTTTTCTGAAACAGTTAAAAACTACACCTTGAAATGATATTGTTAGACCTTGCCTGGTTAGACTTGGTGGATTTATTGCCTTTCTCTGGTTGACTATAAAAAGTAATTGCAGAGAGTTTATTGGACAGAAACTCTGCCCCCCGTTCATGCAAGCAGTTGGCCATGGTTTAATTTACTGCTTTCGTGTTCTTAGAGCTGGTACAAACCCCAAACTGCTGTAGCGTGCCCCGTCTCCTCCGATTACTACGCCTCCATTTCTTGTCCATTCAGCCCAGTGGATTCAAAAGATACAGTATACTTACTTTGAACAAGGCAACTTTTATTTATGTATTCTTTTTTTTTTCCTAGTCTGCCTTGTTGACAGGTTATCTCCTCACATATTTCACGCTCAAACAGAGTCGCTGGCTGCGGAGTGACTCAGCGTTCCCAGAGGAATCGGATTTGCCTTGCAGGAGTGTTCTCCTCCAAGAAGTGTTTGCCAACACGGGGCGAAGGCAGAGCTGCACTCGCTGTGCTGAAACCTAAGCAGTTTTCTTTGCGGAGCGTATTAGAGGAGACCTTCAGGCAACTTTGGGCAACTAGGAAGCTGATTGATCTACTTGGAGACAAGTTTCCTAATAGGTCTGCGGTCAGACTGTCGGGGTTCCGTTATCGCAAGACATTCAGCTGCCGATGGATTCATACTCCCGTACCTTCATGATTTCTCTTGTTATAACCATAATATAGTTCAATAGGATTTTTATGATGGATGAACACAAAGCAGTGCATACTTGTATAGTGGGAGAAAAATGAAAATGATAAACGGTTTTTCCAAAATCGGAAGTTTTGAGCTTCCCTGAGTCAGCACGTTGCTGAACCGCCTTTCGCTACAGGTAAAGCTGCAAGTCTTTCTGGATATTTTCCTACCAGCTTTCCACATCTAGAGACTGAATGTCTTTCCTGATTTCTTTTCTTAGGTTGGATGGAGAGCATCTGCAGGTTTCCGCAGCGTAACATAAGCCTGGCGGGCCACCAGGCTTTACTTGCAACCCCTGCCAGGCTAAACTTTGTTTTTTAATATCATATTAATATGTTTTTCTTACACACCATTAACAGTGATAGCAAACACAGGACTGTTTGCTATCAGGTGTTGCGCCACCTTTTATTAAAAATCATTTGGAAGGTGATCTTGCAGTTCAGGCTCACCTGTACCAGCGTTTATATCGTCCCTCCAAAGAACTAACTTATATGTCAAGTATAAAACATCACAGTGCGCTGAACACAAACCTCTAAAAGACTGATGTGAGCGCATATGTCTGTGTGAACAAAGAATAATGTTTGTCGTGTGTGTTTACATCTCACACACACTTAGCTCTGTCTCTGTGCTTGCAGCTTGAAAACGTGTATGTCAATGAGCCACACCACCAGCCAATCACAAACATGTCTTTTTCATCCAATCAGAGCCAGTTACAGCCAGCAAATCAAAATGCAGAAAAAAAAAACAAAAAAACTTAACAGTAAATATTTGAATTTTTAATTTTGTATCATAAGTGTATTAAGTATTAATGATGCAAATACTTACTCACCCTTTTCCATTTTAGGTAATATTTCTTTTAATTGATTTAACTTTTTAATCAGAATTACCTGTTTTAAGATCCATTGAGGATTTAAATGACGTCCAAAAAACTGATTGAATCGTAATTGTTTGAGTTTGCTTCTTTAAGACTCCATAGTTGGTTGTCAATAATATCTTCCAATAACGTATAAATACCTTGGCATATTTTAAAATTTCCTGTCAACTTTTAACTTTTTTAAACATAAATAATCGGTGGGTTGGTGGTGGACTGCCTCAGCAGCCTTACCACCACGCTTAGCAAGCTTACTGGAGGAAATGCTGAAAACTGAGAACAGCAATTTTAACATTTTGACAGTCGGATTTATGTGTTAAGGTTGACTGGACCATTCAAACACGGAACATGCTTTGATTAAAAATTTATTGCAGCTCTGGATGTGTGTTTAGGGTGGTTATCCTGCTGAGATGAGAACCGCCTCAAGTCTTTTGCAGCCTCTAACAGTTTTTTTTCCTAGGTTTTAGCTTCACATATCATCCTATCAGCTGGGACCAGCTCCGCTGTATGTGGCGACATACCTCACAGCATTCTTCAAACTGTAACAGGGACTTTTTATGTTACTTTCAACAGTGACTTTCTATTGAGCCTCCTCTATAAAGGCCACATTTCTGAGCATTTTCTAAAAAGTGTCAAAAACCGCGTTTGATTTTCTTTCCGTCACACAATGAGGTTCCACGTACCTCCAAGTTCATCAGCAGGTCTTATTTCACCCTCACATCTTGTTTGTTTGTTTTTGTGATCGGATTTTCATGTCTTCCAGCTGGAGGCCCTTCGAGTCGGCCGACAGAGAGCACAGAACAAGCGGAGGCGATTGGTGCTGATGAGCAAAATAATGGCCTCAGGAAACGGTCAAAGGAGCCAGGCATTTCAGGAAAGGAAGAGCTTTCATTACCTCAGTCTTCTCAGGAAGGAGCTTCCGGTGAAAGGACACAGGGGGGTGTGGAGGAGAAGCAGGAGGAGGCAGGACGGAGTCGAGGGTCAGACGCTGGTCAAAAGGTTACAGAGTCTGGGCAGAAACCAAAGGACACTCAGGTGGAGGATAATAAAGATGTTAAAGAGGATGGTGGTAACAGGACAGAAGAGGCACAGGGAGGTGCCAACTCCTCAGCACCGAGCCATGACTTCAATAACTTGGATTTTGACCTTTCTAGTGACAGCGACAGTGAATCGGGTACAGGGAAGCCCGCCTTGCCAGACTTTGGGAGTCAAAGTAGGACTCGCGCATCAAAGGAGTCTGAACAGGAAGGAGATGGACACGAGCCCTTTGATGAGGACGTGACGAAGGACGGGGACAGCAAAGGTTCTTGCGAAGTCGAGAACAGCTCGGACTCGGCAGAACACCCGGGTGTCGACCTGCCCGACCACGAGCTGGGGAACGGCTGCTTAGAGAGGAGAGAACCGGAAACCGAGTCCCAGAACAGCGAACAGTCCGGAGTCACTGTGGGAGAGGAGCTGCTGGATCAGAGCATGGAAGACGAAGAGGAAGAGACCGACAACGACCAGGACGATCATCTCATCTACCTGGAGGAGGTGCTGGAACGGATCCACGCAGAGTACTTCGCCCGTTACGAGACCTACCTGAGGAAGGAGGCGTTGGAGATGCCGGACATCCGCAGGATCGTTCCAGAGCTGAAGAGCAAGACTCTGGAGGGCACAACGGTTGTGTTCAGCGGACTCTACCCCACTAACTACCCCATGGAGAGGACAAGGGAGTTCTACCACGCCAAAGCCCTGGGGGCCAAAATCGGCAAGAGTCTGATCCTCAACTCTCAGGACCCCAACCGGACGACACATCTAGTTGCAGCGAGGGCAGGTACGTAGATATGGATGACACAAACGGAGCACAGTTATGTGTCGTCCAGTTAAATTCACGTTTCTTTTATGTTTTCATGAAGCTCACTGGCTCTGGTTGTCAAGGAATAAGTTGCATTTATTTTGCCCCAAATTGAAGTTTTTTAGTCACTTAGCCAACAACAACAGCCAAATCTACTGGTTAATATTGTAGTAAATGGATTAAAAGTGGTTTAACTCATGATTTTTACCTTCATTTCATACCTGAGAAAGTCGGACAATGACCAGCATCCACTCCGGCAGTAGCGTTTACCAAGCTAAAGACGTAACGTCTGTTCATTTATGTGGAAACACTTTGGATCCAGAGCCACAATCATGGATGGCAACCCCATGATGAGCAGGTTATGCTAGTTAAAGGTGTCTGCACCTTCATGTTCAAGGTGTGACTCCAGGTAGAGCAGGTACATTGTTTTTCCCAAACTCAGTGACTACGCAGCCTTACTAAGAATTTGACAGGAAGTCTTCAATATATACAGACTTTGTCGGGCAAACAATGCGCTAATGGGGGGGCTAATTTTTTTGCTTAGCGCTTTTGCTAACTTTGAAAATAATAATGCACGTAGCCTCCCCTATTTTTTTTATTCTAAACTGTTAATTTACTTGGCTGTTTTGTAAACTTTCTCTTGAATTAAATTCGTTGTCTGTGTTGAAGTTTTGGTTTATCAACTGTTCAAGTAGACGTTTACACCCATGTTTTTATTTTGAAGTAGGTGATGACTGTTTACACAGCAGTTCTGTTTCCTCTCCTAACTTTCTCTTTTTCCCCCAATAACTTTACTTCAAATAAGAAACATACAAAAACAAAATAAAGAATGTACAAAATAAAGCGCATATAAATTATGTCAATTAAATTAGTGCTTGTGGTCTTTCAAGGGCAGATATAATTGGCGCTTTAGCTAAATTCCATGTCAGTGTAGTGCTGTGACATTATCTAAATACCATTTTGGTGTAGCGCTTTAGAATTAGTTTTAGCTAAATATCATTTCGGTGAAGCGCATTAGATGTAGCTAAATACCATTTTCATGTTGTACTTTATCATTGGCTTTAGCTAAATGCAATGTTGGTATAGTGATTTAGCTTTAGCTAATATCATGTTGTATAGCACATTAGCTTTATCTATATGCAGTGTTGTGGAGCACTTTACCATTAGCTTTCGCTAATTACCACATTGGCGTGCCGCTTTAGCATTAGCTATAACGAAAAACCATGTGCAGTGGCTTAGCATTAGCTTAAGCTAAAAACATAACATGTTTTTGTCGTGTTGTAGCTAAATACTGTTGTTTAGCACTTTACCATTAGCTTTGGGAAAATACCGTGTTTGTGGAGAGCTTTAGCATTAACGTAACTAATATTTTTGAGTAGTTGTAGTTGAGTAATTGACACAACTGACTTTTAGTTAGCAGTGTCCACCACTGTAGACAGACATGTCAAACGTAGAATGGATTATTCTATTGAGTTTAGTGTTTGTAGCCTTTATGTGAAAACACATTATTTGTATTCCAAGTTTCCCTCAAAAAATATCATCCTTTTCTCATACACCCCATATTTGTTCTGTCTTGTGAGCTAATGTTTCACCAAACCGCTTACAACTGTGGTTCTCGCAGGAACTGAGAAGGTACGGCAGGCGCAGGGCTGCAAGCACCTCCATGTGGTCAACCCCGACTGGCTATGGAGCTGCCTGGAGCGCTGGGAGCGGGTGGAGGAGCAGTTGTACCCTCTGAAGGAGGATTACTCCAGGACGCCACGGTACCAGAATCATGATCTCCCAGGCTAATCTATTAGCAGCTAAATATGTACGAGCCCAAGTACGGAGTTAAACTCCCAGTTCTGTCTCTTGAAGGAGCAACAGCCCGGCCGCTTTTCTCGACAATCAGGGCTGCCTGCAGAAGGCCATCTTCCAACCAGCTCCCGTCCACCCCAGATCCCGAGGGGCATTTTCAGAGGCCCGGACCTATGACTCTGTCACAGGGAAGCTAATCCGCAGGGGCCCTCAGGCGGGGCGTCCATCAGCCTACCTCCAGGTGTCGGGACCCCTCTCCGACCGCATGGATCAGTCTGGTCTCAGGTACTGCACTCAACCCGTTATATCACCATGAACATTGATAATCATACAAATCAACGATTTCTTTTTGCAAAACGCCAATAAAGAATGATGATGGATAAAATGCTTTTTATTTTCGAATGACTTCCAAGTTTCACTTAAATAAAATAAGAGCGTCTCTTTTTGTCCCGTCTTTTATTGCTTTTGCCATTCCTGATTCGCCTCTGACGATGCTCTGTGATTAATCATCTGAAGTGGAAAATTGCCCTATTTTATTCATGGATTAGAGGCACAATTAAGTTTTCAGCGAGTTGCTTTAAAATGAAGAGAATCATCAAAGGAGATCCGTTCAATTAAGCAGCGCCCGGAGGAAATGGAGAAGCCGTCCCGTTCGCATTTGCATATACCTCCATTAGGCTTTTCCGAGTCCTGCGTGCTTCCCACCGTCGCTCGCCTGCTTTAACCTCTCTGCTTTTGTCGCGCTGGACGGTTAAAAGCTGATTGTGTTTTGCGTTTTTGCAAATGAGTTTTGCTCCCTGGCGAGGCCCACAAAGATCTGAGTGACACAAAGAAAGAAAGGAAAAAATATAAAAGTACAAAGCGACAGAAAGTGATGCTTCTGATGTTCTGATAGATTCACTAAAATGTAGAATATTTAATTTTAATGTGTCTTTAAATGAGCTTAAAAGCAGAAAGTTGAATTTTAAATTAAATCTTTTTCCCAGGGATCCACGCACCTATCCACATTTTTCCACTTCTGATACCGATACCAGTATCGGAGTTTTAGTATCGGCCAATACAATACGATACATAAAAACTGCTGTATTGACTTAAAACGTTTCTTTTTTCAAACACAGACATAAATGCACTGAATTATAAATATATTTGATAAAGCTGCACCAGTACAGCACATGTAAATACACAAATAGCTTCACAAGCTGGGTCAAACATGTAAAAACAGCCAATACAAAATAAATAATAAAGAAATTGAAAATTATAAAAACAATAGGTTGAACATTTTGGTCAAACATAAAAACAAACAGCAGCAAACCTTCTTTCAAATGGGTCAAAAAATGCAATAAGGAATTCTAAATGTAAAATAATAAAGCATCAGAGCACAAAACAGACTTAGACTGAGTAGATTGGCCACATTGTCACCGATCTAGATGTTTTAAAGTATCAGGACTGATACAGATATCAATATTGAATCGGTGCATCTGTGCTTTTTTTCCAGGATTCCTGGAAAAGTATGAAGTACCTAAGATGTGAATGTGTAAAAACCCCATTTTCCAACCGGTTCCACCATTCAGACTGGTTCTCTCATTCTCCTCTGCTCCTACGCCTCAGGGGAGCCGCACAGGGTCAGCAAGATGAGGCGGCCGGGTCCAGCCAGGACGACGAGCAGCCGGGGCCTTCCCGCCGGGAGCGGCAGCCGAGCATGTCGGAAACGATGCCGCTGTACACGCTCTGCAAGGAGGACCTGGACAGCATGGACAAAGAGGTGAGGACCACCGCCGCCCTCGGCCTGGGTAGAGTAAAGAGTGCAGAAACGCGTTCTGGAGGTTTTTACTGTGAATGCACACACAGCACATAACACAGTAACTCAGCCGCTTTCTGGATATGTTTTAACATCGTCACCTCGCAGGTGGTAGGAAGTGCATCCACCTGCAGCCTGTTCAGCTTCCCCAAAGCTAAACAGGCTTTCCCCCCCGTATCTACAATACATGAACAACTTTGCTTTCTAAATCTGCTGGTGAAACAAACGCATAATCCGTCCTTTACATTCCCGATCCCGCTTGGTTGGAACTCCCAAAGTCCAATCTTTTTTTTCAGTCTATAAGAAGTTATTTGAAAAGAAACTAGTTTCTATAGAAGTATTTTGGATGCAGGACTGCAGCTACAGATTATTGTAGTAATCGGTTATTCTGACAATTAATTGATTAAAATGTTTTTGCCACATTCTGCAAATTTTTCGGTTAGCCTCTTGCGCTTATTTTATACAATATTAGAAATGCACAGGTAAATAAATGAACAAATAATTCAATTCCTATTTTAAATAATAAAACTAAATTATTTTATTGCTTAAAATTCATACACTCTAAACAGGTGAGGCTAAAACTGTTGCTTGAGGTGAAGAACAATGTTTTTCATCTTAAATCCAGAATCTTTTGTGCAGTTTTGGCATAATTGCTGCTCTGAGTGTGTTGTTGATTCAGCAAAATAATCTTTTTTTCCCATTACTCCAGTTAACGATAGCTGGAGTAATCGTTAACTATAGTTTACTATAGTTAACGATTAATCAGTTACCAGTTGACGATTACTTCAGCAATCAATTAATCACAATTAATCGATTGCTGAATCGATTAATTATTAGTTGTTTTGCTGCTCCAACAGCAGTAAAAGTATTGCAGCAAAATTTCCCTGTTTTGTTTAACATTTTGAACTTTGTCGTGGACAGACTTTTGTAAATATTAGATAAGTATTAGATAAATCGCCAAGTCTGAGGGTTTGCAAACATTGTCTGCCTTTATAATTGTCTTAACGAGTGACAGTTTTCATCTTAATAACGTCTTTTCCGTGATAAGTGGTGCAATAACTGCCCGTCTTCTAATGAATAACTATTCCCTGCTCACAGCTGGAACGGTATAGCTTTAATCAGTATTGACAGGTGAAAGCTTAACCAACAGCTGGAGGTCAAAGGCCAGCCACAAACCTGCCGGTTACCACTCAGTCCTCCTGAAACTCTTCACATTCCTTTGATGTCCTTCTGGCCCTCCACTTGCATCATTCCCTTACTTCCGTTCCATATCTGCCGGCGTTCTGCATGTTATATCTGTGGGCCTCATGAGGCAGGTGAAGTGATTAGTAATGACGGAGAACTCGGCACCTCCTGCCTGGATAATGCTCTTTAATTGAGTCTGAGTTGTGCTAATGCTGCAGCGCGGAGAGATCTGCTCAGCAGACCCTCGAGATGTGCCAAGAACCTCTCAGTAAGTGATTATTGTACAGGAAAAAAAAGGCCCCTCTGTGGTTTGTCTAAATGGAACATGTGACGAGGCATGTTGTAAAGACATTCAGAGCCATTTTTATTGATTTGACCTTTTCATGAATTGTGGGTTTCTGATGTGACTGCTCAGCTGGGATCCTCTCGGTAGGCCTGTCACGATAACAAATTTTGCTGAGCGATTAATTGTCTCAAAAATTATTGCGATAAACGATAATATTGCTTGCAGACCATTTTAAACTGATGTGATGATAATGACATAATAATGCAAGCACATCCTGCCAAAGATAAATACACTTTATTTTCAAAAGAACACTTAACACTGGAACTGGTAAACAAAATAAAACAACCTAAATTAAAAATAAAATGGACTCTCAGTCTCTGTTAACAAAAAAATGCACTTGAATAAAAACTAAACACAAGTTAAAACCAAAGTGGAAATAAAAACTACATCCAACCAAAAGAGTACAGATTATGAAGTCTGTATATCATTAGATTTAAATAGAGATAGGCAAAACTGCCATTTTATAAACAAATAGTGCAAAATAACAAAAGCACACTCTTAAATAAGACCAGATGCCTCAACATTCTTTAAACAGATCCGTAGCTACTTTAATCAGATAGATTCCGAGCAAGAAATATCAACATGTTGAGTTTGTGTGGCTTAAGGCAGGATCTCTCAGGAGTAGCAATGTTTCCAGCTGTACTAAACATTCTCTCTGAACTGGTGCTTGTTGCACAAATACACATGTATTTTTGAGCCAAGTTTGCCATCAAAGGATATCTTCTTTGGTTGTCACGCCACCACATCAAGGGATCACAAGAGGCATCAATAGCATCTTCTTGAAGGAACCTGGTCAGTTCTTCATCAGCCTGCTCTCTTTTTGGGTATGTAGCCTGTGTCTGAACTGTGAGTTGAGCTCTTCTGTTTTGAAGAAGGTCACTTAGCCTCTTCTTCTTGGTGGGTGGGGCAGCTATAGATTCACCTTTGTTTCCTCCAGCAGCTTGGCTGCAGCCCTCACCACTTACACCTTCTTCACTTACTTCTGGCCCTTTTAAGTCCAGTGGCTCTTGCACCAGCTGGTGTTTGCCGTCATCCAATGACCCGGCCTCCTCCATACTGCCACGGTACCTTGGATCCAAGATGGTGGCCTTTGTCAGGAGGGCTTGGATGACAGGTGAACTGTACAGTATTTTTCAGTCAGTATCTTTGATATGTTTTGTTTAATACTGGCAGTCAGTGTGCTGTCATCAGGGCCTGGAGAGAGAAGGTCGCCTTTAGTCAGTTGCAGCACAGGCTTAACAGAGAACACTGTGACGTATGTTTCTCCTGAAAGGACATCTGTAAAGTCAGTCAGTGGTTTCATTGCTGCGTTGATGGACTCCAACACCGAAACATCCTGCCAGGTTGGGTGGAGATGGCCGTGCTTTCTGTCTTGAACCAGGACTTGTCTTATGGCTGGGAGTTGCTCCAACACCCTCTTGACCATCTTCTGTTTAGTGCCCCATTGTGACAACATCCTGTGGGATATTGAAAATGTTTTTATTAGAAAAATATATATAATTATTATGTTACTCATTTAGGGCCAAACTTCACCAGTGACAGGTAACATATTACTCCTCTTGTGCTGAGAAGTAGAAATAACACCAAAATGGCTCTAGCAAAATATGTTATTACTGTATTAGAACAATACTATTTTTTTATTAGTTAATGTATTTTAACTTCTTCTTGTTGTTATATGTAAAATTATTGCCAGACAGCAGTCTTAGTTAGATTCTACAGGTCAACATGCTACAAAAAGATAAACATGACTGAATATTTTGAGTTACAAATGAATGAATAAAAAAATCACTCACCAGAATGAGATTGTGCTGAGGGAGATTAGCTTCATTCTGTGCCTTCCTCAGGTCTCTCTTTTTAAGGGAGTTCAGGTTGAATGTGTTGACCAAACTTTTACAGAGTCCTATGGCACGTGCTGTCCGTCCTTTGCCACTGTCTAGACCAGGGGTCTCAAACTCCAGTCCTCGAGGGCCGCAGTCCTGCAACTTTTAGATGTGCCTCTGCTGCACCACACCTGAATAGAATAATTAGGTTATTAGCAAGACTCTGGAGAACTGATCTACACAAGGAGGAGGTAATTAAGCCATTTCATTCTAGTGTTTTGTGCCTGTGGCACATCTAAAAACTGTAGGACACCGGCCCTCAAGGACTGGAGTTTGAGACCCCTGGTCTAGACCAAGGGTGCTCAAACGTTTTGAGACCAAGATCTACTTTTTCTTTCACCAGCCAGCTGAGATCTACTTCATGACACGAAGACATAAAAATTGTAAATGAAACTCTATTGACTTACTTTATATGCGAATATACATCAGTTATAGCAGAAATAATAAAGTGATAGAAAACCTAATGCAGTTTCTTCCTCAGTGAGATTTTGTCACTGGGAGGAGGTTACGGGTTTCTCAGTCACAAGCTGGTTGCAAACCTGAGGCCAGCAGGTGTCAGTCAGTTATGGTAGATCTGAAATTTGGTTTGATGACCTCAATATGAGAAGCTACAGACTGATAGGAGGAACCAAAGAGCTCTGTAAAGGTAAAGGCAAATCTTCTGAAGTTGGGATATAATAAATTTAATTTCACATAATTACCACGGTAGAAACCATTTGTTTGTTAAAATTTTATGAAATATATTTGTCCTATTTGATGTTTGTTGTGAATGACGTTGTTGGAAGTATACTCACAAACGAACAAGGTAATTAGTCTTAAGTTTGTTGTTTATTGAATGTTTAGAAACTACAGCGGTTATAATGCGCCACAGCAAAGGCAAACAAAGGTAAAATAACTATTCGTACTTTTTTACTCTCTCTGTCATGTTAGCACACCCCTTGCCGTGGCAACCACCTGCGCCCCACAAGCCGATCAAAAATTATGTTAAAAACATAACATTCAGTCCGTTACGACATCAGGTTTCCAGGCTTGATATTTATTTCTCGATTATTGGTTGATTAGCTAATTTAAACTTCTGCTCTGCTAGTCAGTCGGTCTTTGAGTCGCCTTTTGTTTTTGTTAATGGAGCTGAAAGGCACTGAATTGCGCAACACCTTGTTGAAACAATAATTACTGAGAATATTAATTTTAACACGTCTTGTTGATTTTAAAAAAAAATTTTATTCTTTAGTGAAGCTACAAACGTTTAGGATCTTTGTTAATGTTTTGATAAGCGCGTCAGAAGAGGAAGTGCTGGTCTCAATGTCCTGGCGGCGTTCAGTTTGTCACCTCCTGCCGAGATCGACTCAAAACCTTCAGTCGATCTCGATCGACGTATTGAGCACCCCTGGTCTAGACCATGGGAAACAGCAAGGTGGAGGTTGTGGCCAAAGCAGTTGAGCCATGGCCATCCAAGATTTCTTATTGCAGCGACAATGTTAGCACAATTGTCTGTTGTGATGCAGACCAGTTTGTGCTCATCCAGTCCCCAATCTGCTAAAGCAGATTTCAGGTTTTCTCCCAGGGTGTCAGCAGTATGGTTATCTGGGACATATCTGGTCTCTAAACATTTAGAGTGCAGGGTCCAGTCAGCAGCTATATAGTGAATGGTCAAGGTCACATAAGAGGTCATATTTGAACTTGACCTCATATCTGACGTAGCAGAGTAAATTGAAATGTCTTTTATCTCCTTCAGTATGTCCTCTTTAATACTGTTGTACAGTTGTGGAATTGCCGTTTGTGATATGTATGTTTTTCCGGGGATTTCGTACTGTCTATCAAATGTTTGCAACACTTTTTGAAATGCCGGCTTTTCAACAATATTAAATGGGAGCATCTCTTTAGCAATTAAGTGAACTACGCTGTCTGTGAGCATTTCGAGCTCTTTTCCCCCCAATATCAGATAGTGTTTCTGTACCTTGCTAACTCCTCATGGGGGTCTAAAGCTTCAGAAGTACAGAATGATGTGTGCACTGACTACCGGATGCAATAGTCCACTCTCCCCCGCCCCTTCTCATTTTTCCCTTCCTAACAAATGAGGAAGGGAGGGGTCAGTGGAGTGCACCGGAGTTGAGCCTTCTCATCCAGTGTCATCAATAGAAAGAGAAAAATGCAGGGAGAAACGATAAAGCTGATAAATTAAATGAGGTCGAGGTTTTTCTCTCTCTCTCTCTCTTTATGCCAAAAACTGGATGATAAAAGTCTTCAGTTTAGTGCTTCGGTCTCAACTAGCTCTTTTTATTGAAGGACAGTTTTTATTTACACTTCAAAATGCATTTTTTTTTCTTGTTTTGTTTATTATTTTGGTTATTTAAAATGTCTTCCAGTTCCAATGTTAGATGTTCATTGGAATTTAAAGTTTATTGATCATTTAGAAATATGCTCTTGCATTATTATTTTTGCCATTACCATTATATTACCGTATTTTCCACACTATAAGGCGCACCTAAAAACCTTCAATTTTCTCAAAAGCCGACAGTGCGCCTTATTATCCGGTGCGCCTTATATATGGACCAATATTGAGTCACAACAGGTCTCGCAACTACGGTAAGCAGCCGCCGACTTCATTTTCCCCCGTAGAAGAAGAAGCGCACGGTGCACGCTGGGTTTTGTGTAAAGACCCCAAAATGGCTCCTATTAAGAGACACGCTTACGACGCAGAGTTTAAGCTCAAGGCGATCAGTCACGCAGTAGAACACGGGAATAGAGCAGCAGCGAGAGAATTTAACATGAACGAATCAATGGTGCGGAAGTGGAGGAAGCAACAAGATTACCTGTGCCAAGTAAAGAAGACTAAACAGTTTCCGAGGGAGCAAAGCGAGATGGCTACAGTTGGAGGACAAACTCGAACAGTGGGTTGTTGAACAGAGAGCAGCAAGTAGAAGTGTCAGTACAATCACTATTCGAATGAAGGCAACAGCGCTAGCACGCGAACTTAACATCAATGAATTTAGAGGCGGTCCTTCTTGGTGCTTTCGGTTTATGAAAAGACGTAATCTCTCCATCCGCACATGAACAAATACCACGTCACTTACTTTACCTCGGGGAAAATAATAAAACAGCTGTTTATTCATTTTGGGAATGAACGGAGTTTTCAGAACGCTGGTTTGTAATCTATTAATAAAGTTTGACTGACCTATCAGACTATTTTGTTGACATTCCCTTTAGCGCAGTTCCATCTAATGGATGCATAACGTAACCCCAGCCTCTACTGTAGCGTCTATTCTATGCGCCTTATTATGCGGTGCGCCTTAAAGTGCGGAAAATACGGTACTTTTAAAATACGGTCAAAACAACAATATTATCATTTATCGCAATAACTTCTGGAACGGTTTATCGTTCAGCAAAATTTGTTATTGTGACGAGCCTAATCGTTGGACTGCTTTTATTGATGTTGTTTCAAGCTAATAGTTTAATTTCCTTCTTCTTTGCTCTGAGATTCTCTGAATTGACTAAAAACTATTGATAAATGGGATCAATGGGGACAATAAATGGGATCGGTCAAAGTTCATCCGAGTTGCTGCGATTGGTCAGACAGGAAGGAAATGCAGAAAAACGTTGAAGTGATTGATCAGAATTGCAGGAAAGTTACAATGTCCAGTAAAAATTGGAAATCTGCACAAAATTTTCAAACATACGAATTAATTAATTAATAGCTGCGATCACAACTTCCTGGATGGACTGGTGAATACGCTGCAGTCGGTGTTTCCTTTGGGCAACCATTTGCTCCTCGAAGCACAACTAAATCCCTCTTTAACATCATTTGTTTTGTTTTTTTTGTTTTTTTTACAAAAACATAAATTGACTCAAAAGCACAATACCTTTTCCAACACCGTTTCAAATGCCACGTTCCTGGCGTACGCCTCGGCGAAAGGGCAGTCTTTGACATTCTTAAACGCTGTAGATCTTCAGGGCCACCGGGGGGACAGTAGCACTCTTAATTGGCCAGAGCGAGGCAGAACGTCTGAGTCAGGTGGACAGCCTCGCATTTAAATGTCACTGACGGTTACACGACGCTCTGTCAGTTTATATGGAGCAACATGTGCAAAGAACGGCGGGCGGAGAAAAGCAGCAGTGTACCAGCTGTGTGACCTTTTCCTGAAGCCTTGTTGGCCATTTGATGGCTCGGAGAGTGTGTGTCCTTTTTTTGTTCAATACATCAGTATTCAGTCGAGTCCAGTTGTTTGCTTTTAGGCGCATATCTGGGAGCAAATTCTACTTGGATTTCAGTTTTCTGTATTTTAAAACTGATTTGAAGTAATCACAAAGGGAAGGAAAAAAAATCGGATCAGTATCGGAACAGGAAGTGATAAAAGTGGATCGGTGCATCTTTGTTTTGAAGGCCGCTCCCTATGAAGACAGGAATCATCCCCAAATCTATCTGTAATTTCCCCATCTACCGCTGTCAAATCTAGACACCGAGGCCCATTACCAGAACTCAGCGTACTTACCTGCCACTCGCATTAAAGTAGGATAATCTTTTTAGTTCACTGAATAACACCAGGTCGACATGACCTGAGTGTGTCAGATGGACCTATTTTTAGCTACGCCTGCAGTTTCACCAGGATACAATCAGTTTTTGGAATCAGCGGATCTCAGAAAGACATTAGGCCGCTGCAGGGCAAGAGCAACAGGGAGATTTGTTTGACAATTTCTTCTGAGAATTACTGAGACATCTCTGACATTTAAGCAGAGCCATTTAAAAACTACTCTTAAAGGTTGTGAATGGTAAATATGAACAATTCTGCCAAAAGAATGAAACATATTAATTGTGATTAATCGGATTAGTTGTGACTAATTGGAATTGTCATAATTCATTGGATTAATTGTGATTAATCAGATTAGTTGTGATTACTTGATTATTGAAACAGTTGTCAGCTAATATAGTAATTGATTAATCGTCAGAGCAGTAACTAAGCCAAAATTGTACAAAAAATATATACATTTTGCATTTTATATATATATATACATATAAATTTGTGATTATGTTTTACCCAAAACTCAAGTGGAAGTTTTAGCTTCACCTGATTCAAATTCTTTACAAAACAAAAAATTCTTTTAGGCACCTTTTGCCATCCAGTTATTAATGTTTTAATCCAAAAATAGTCAACAGATTATCCCTACATTGTATTGATGGTAAGTCAGGCAGAAATTGCTGAGCTTTTCACTTGTTAATGTTAGAAATATTTTTTATTCTTTGCTACAAATGGTCAAATGTACACTAAATAAATGCCATTTTATTGCATTTCAGTCTACAGAATATTTTTCTTATTTAGAAAAGGAATTGAATTATTTATTTGCATCTTTTAATGTATGTCTAATATTGCATAAAAAGTCTGAATTGGGTAATTTTCTTTTTATCCGATTAATCGTCAAAATGATTGAGATGAATAAATAACTAAAATAATTTAGTTGCAGCCCTAAAATTGACTTATCAAATCGCTGTGAATTTGACACCTTTAATCCCAAACCACTTGTCTTCTTCAGAACAGAAGTGCCTCAAACTGTGCACATACATCAAATATGCGAAGAGTTAGTGCTCCACAAAACCCCCCATTCGGTTCCTTTTCACGTGTTTCTCCATACGTCTGCATAAAAAACAATAACATCAGTCTAGGATTAAAACTGTAACATCCTAATAGATTGCACGTGATTAAAGTGGCTTTAAATGAGAACTATATGCTTAAAAAAACAGTGCTAAAGGGATTCTGTTGTGAGTACAAGCCGGGTTACTATACCCACTTGAGAATTGGTTGAAGTGTTTAGTTTTTTTTTCTTTCCTCACAGACCTCTAAACAGGAACACAGAATTCTCCTCGGAGTTGTGAATAAAGCAGAGTTTCTGCATGTGTGAGGAACGTGAACATGCGCCTGCATAAGTCCAGGAAGCTGACTCTGTCAGACAGAAGCTGAGTGGGCGAAGTCACGCGTTTCTTCGATAGTTAAATGCAAGGTCAATCAACTTTTACTCTCAGAGCTCGAGTCGTTCCACAGCGGTTCCCAGGCTCTCGCAGTTTCTGTCGTGCGTTATAGCAGCTTATGCTTTCCAGCAACACCTCCTAACAGTCTTTGTCAAACTAGTCTCACTGATTTTTGGGGGGGTTTATGCCTCTTGTTTAGGGCTGCAACCAACAATTATTTTGGTAATTGATTAATCAATCAATTATTCTCACGATTAATCAGATACAAAAATTGACATTTTCTACAATTTTTTCATTTAACCACTTAAACCTTTTTGTGCAGTATTAGAAATAGATTAAAATATGCAAGTAAACAAACAATATAACTCATTTATTAAGTAAGAAAATAAACAATGCATTGCCTAAAATGCAATAGCATAACATTCCTTTAGTACATCTGGACTGTGTGAAGCCTAAACATATTTACATGAAAAATTTACATGTATTCGTGGTGCAGTTTTGACTCAATTACTTTTCTGAATATGTTTTTTTTAATTAATTGATTTTTTTACCCAAATGACTTTTTCTTAGTCAGCAAACTAAGGTTAAATATTATTCGATTACTAAATTAATTTGATGATTATTTCATATCAATTAGTACGATTAATCGTTTCAGCCTTGCACCCTTAAGACTGAAACTTTGTGATGCATCACTAAGTCATCAACAGTGACTCTGCATACTTTAGTTAGTAATTAATCACTCACTAACTAGGTTGATTATTTCGATAGTTGATTAGCTACGATTTATCTGATTAATCGTTTCAGACCTGCTACATTAAGTTACACTTTAACCATTTTTCTTGAGAACATTGCTGTTCTCAGGCGCTCTACATTCCAGTCAGACTAAGTTTGAGCTTTTTGACAAAGCAGGATGAGTCAACAGGTAAATACACATTGATTTTGGTAGGTGAAACAAATATCGTTACATTTATAAAAAGGCAAATTTGGTTAAAATGGAGTAACTACATAAAACCAGTAACACTGGCTCTCTGTCTCTCCACCTTTAGATCATTCTCATATTTTGATGAACTAAACATGGGGTTCCAGAACAAAGGTGAAAGTGTGAAATGATATAAAACCAATAAGCTGCAGAATTTCTGTAAGTTACGGGGAAAATCCTTCACACATATGCTGCATACTGTAAGTGAATACTGAGTTGCTGGCCGTGCCCTCTATTCCAAAAACGCCCCATAGCTTCATGATCTGAAACTGCAAACAGCCCCCTCATCTCCACACATTGACTTGCGTGATCATTGAAAATTTCCTCCAAAAACAGATTAAAGTTTGAGGTCATAATGTGAGAAAATACCCCCACAACCTCCCCAAAAAGCCTTCCAAGAGCTATTAATACTGCAGATCTTCCATCTGTTTTCCAAAATCCAGTTTTCTGCGAGTGTAAAACAACCCCAAGCCATTCTCTGTTCGGAGTTGTGCATCGTTTGCAAAGCGATGCGTCTTTGCAGTGAGAAGTTTTCACACCTCTACTGTACTGTGTCAGCAAAGCTGATGAGTCATCCTGTAGCTCGCCAAGCGGATCTGTCAGGGTTTTATGGGCTTCTCCTTAGTTATCATCGACTCGCTCATGACTTATTCGCGGGAACGTAAACACAAGTTATGATGTCGGAATGGCACAATTAAATTCATCTAGCGAGTCTGTCGGATCGTTCAGTTTTGCTGTGATGGAGAGGATCCTGAAGGAGAGTTTTTTTTTTTTAACCCTCTCCATGCTAAGAAAGTTAAACTTTTTCATGCAGTCGCTTCATTGCTGTTCAGACAAACCAACTTTCCTGAAATGTGAAACTTTCAGGACGTTGAAAGAGGATTTCAAAAAAAATTAAACTGATCACTTTTACCTCTTCATTTCTGAATCAAATGCCTCGACAGCATTTGGTCAATTCTCAAACTTTATTAAATTCTTCCTGAAAAAGTCAAATTTGGCAACTAAAAACAGAACAAACTGAAATAAGGAACTGGTGATAACGGTCTATCATTAAGGTGAGGTTTGGACTGTGCAGTTTGACATGGAGGCCATTACAGACAAGATTCATTAAGTGCTGGATCGTAGGAGGTTTTTACACAGCAGGTCCTCTGTTACCATGATCACGGCTCGCACTTAGTAGCCTGCAAATATTGATCTCTTACCTCCTTTGTGAGATGTACGAGCTTTTTGGTGTTACTGGGAGCCAAGAGTTTCTGCATGAATTTACAGTAAATTAATTTTCTAGGAATGTGTTTATAATGACAAATGTTTATATTATCATTTTTTTCTTATTTGCTCTACTTTTCAGCCATAAAGTCTGTATTTTGTCTGCTCTGGTGGTGCGCTCGACATACTTTTTGTTGAGAGTAAACTTGTCTATAGTGACGCAGCATTAATATCTGTTCGCCAGTGAGATGAATAGAGATCATCGCAATGATGAATTTCTTGTGGAAATGTTATGAAAATTAGTCCATTTGGTCCAAAATGAAAAAATTCCACCAATCAAACTCAAATGTTTGATAGTTGTTTTTTTTTTAACTAGTCTTTTCACCGTAACTAAAAGCTATGAGCTCAAGCTAACGGCGACACTTTTCGGTGAGTTTCTGAAACACTCAGACCAGGGATGTCACAATAAAAAATAAATCAATTAATTGCATGATAAATTAAAACAGACTCAGTAATTTCCATTGGCATGATTTATTGTGTGTCTTTTTCTCTCTCTTTCTACCAAAAACTGGATGATAGAAGTCTTCAGTTTGGTGCTTTGGTCACAACCAGCCCTTTTTTATGAAGGACAATTTTGTTTACAAAGACTTCAAATTTCATTTTATTTGATGTTTTTTATTTATTTATTTTGGATATTTAAAATGTCTTTTAGTTCCACTGTTAAATGTCCACTAAAGATTTTAAGTTTACTGATGTTTTAGAATGTGTTCTTTCATTATTACTTTGCGATTACCGTTATGATACTTAAGAATATAATGGTAACTTCTGGAACAATTTATTGTCCAGCAAAATTTGTTATTGTGACAGACCTAACTCAGACCGGACTTTGTGGAACCAAGAACCCCATCACATTCAAAGTCATGCTTACCGCTCAGTTCAGATGCTCGGTTAGAACTTAAGCAAGTCGTATTGGCGCATCTTAACGCCTAAAGCTAGCTTTAAGGTTGACGTACTGATCAGCTAAACGGATCAGCATTTGCGCCGTTCTCCACCCCGGTTTGCCTGTCTCAGTGTTACGGGACTTGGTCGTGCTTCAACAAATTTTTGTAATTTGGCGCGGATCGTGCGCACCACCTTTCACTCAAAATGGACGATTCAGAAGATGCTCTTGCAGAACAGGTTCACCTGTACCGCTATCCGCCTATGAGGGCTCATTTTCAACACCCCATCAACAGACACGTCAAGTATAAAAGCAAACCTCTAAATGAATTAAGTTGCCAACATGTTTTTGGCTAATTCTTGCGCTAGCAAGAACAGTTGTACAGGTGATAAAGTGGCCTGTGAGTGTTCAGCTTTGTAAATTTTGCTTGAGATTCAGATTCTTAAATAATGTCTTTTTTTATTATTAGTAGGCCTGTCGCGATAAACGATAAATCAATTAATCGTACAATAAATTAAAACTATCGACGTCATTTTAATTATAGGCATTATCGTCTCTTCCGGCCTTTTCCTCTTTCTGTTAATGACACTGAATGAAAAAAGGCTCAACTCTGGTGCTCTCCACTGACCCTCCCTTCCCCATTTCCTTAGAGTAAAGCCCAGCGCACACTACACGATCTTAGAGCTGTCAGCCGATTGTCAGCCCATTTTCAAAACCTGACAGATCACACATTAGCCGACAGAAATCCTAGGTATAACGGTTCGATCGTGTGGTGTCCAACAATGGGCACCAAATAATGGCTACAAGTCCAGTGAACTAATTTTAAAACCAGGCATTAATCAATGCTTTACTACAATCTACCTGCAATGCAATGTAGCTAGTGTCAGCGTAAAGTCCTGACTGAATGAAAATTATTAGAACCTATTTATGTCACGTTAACGAAGAACAGCTGAAAAGTTACCGGGTTTATCAACTGCGGTAGCAATTTCGCTCCAAGTCCTCCCCTTGTCATTTCTATATTCTTTGCATGTTGAATAAACGTTAATGTTGTTTTCACGTATCATCTCCGATGTCCGCTGGACTTCGGGTCCCGCTGTGTCAGCTGTTTGGGATTCTCTGACGTAATTTCCCCTCAGAAAGCAAGGAGGAGAATCCGCGCTTTCTGATTGGCTACCTGTCACATTAAACAGGCTGTGTTAACGCTCCCAGTCGGGGGAAACCCCTGATTTAGATCGGAGCGGCAACGATGATCTACCGTAACACACCACACAATCTTAGAAACACCAACGTTCTAAGATTGTTGTAAGGGGCAAAATAGGAGCAAAAAATCATGTAGTGTGAACTATTGCATCAGGTAGTTGGATGTGCCCGTCTTCTCTATTTAAATCTAATTATTACTGAAGGGTAATATAATATACAGACTTCATAATCTGCAATGCAGTACTTATTTCCACTTTGGCTTTATGTTTAGTTTTTTTTCAAGTGCGTTTTTTGTTAATGGAGACTGAGAATCTATTTTATTTTTGTTTCTGGTTGTTTTGTTTATCAGTTCCAGTGTTAAGTGTTCTTTTGAAAATAAAGTGTATCTGTCTTTGGCAAGAAATCGCATGCATTATTACGTCATTTTCATTAAATCAGTGTAAAAAGGTCTTCAAACAATATTATCGTTTATCACAATAATTTTTGAGATAATTAATCGTTGAGCAAAATTTGCTATCGTGACAGGCCTAATTATTATTATTATTATTATTATTATTATTAAATCTCCATCTGCTTCTTCTCATTGCCTCTCCTCTGAGGCGCTTCTGCTCATTCCTAGAAGTAAGATAAACTCTTGGGGAAATTGGTTACTTTTGGAGGAAATTGTAAAAATTAAATGAAAACAAAAACCTCACAGAGGAAGAAGCCGTTGCCTCATGTGGTTGCTCGAGCTTTACACCATATTTGAAAAGCAGCGCAAGGCTGACTTATATAAAGAGACTCCATGTAGACGAGATGTAACATCCTTCCAAGACTCACAACATCAAGTTAATCCCCCCAGAGGGATGTTTACAGCCAGGTAGACACCTGCTATCCTCTGCTAATTCTTTTTCCTGATTCTATTCCCAGTTCAGAGAAATTAGCAACCCTTCTAATTAGCTGTAATTTGTTCAGAAACATTTTCAAACTAAGCAGTTTTTACTCATCTAAAAACTCTCTGGAATCTGATTTTTCACCCAAGGCTGTGCTCTCTATCTTTCTCCTTCTTATTTTATTTTATTTTATTTTTATATTATTTCATCCTTATGTAACTGGCCTCAGCTCACCCTCAGCTGCAAGTGTGGCTCTTCTTTTACTGAGTTGGTGTTGGGGAGAGAAAGAAGAAGAAGAAAAAAAGCCGGTATCCTGTTTGCACATCATCTTAAGAAGTCTCATTCTGAAACAGAATCGGAGCGTTCTCCACGTTTGAGCGCAGGAGCTTTTTCTGCACGTAGGAGGAAGCGGGCGGAGGGAAAATGTGAATCGGAGCTGGGATTGTTCCCGGCGGAGCGGCCTTCCATTAGGACGTGGATTTGGCCTGTGAGCCTACAGAGCAGCTCAGGTGGATTTAAGCTCATTTCCTTTCCCATCAGGATCTCAAGCAACCTTTTTGCTCCGTCGAAACAAAGTCCTTTTGCTCCCACTTTGTGTTGTCTTTGGGCCTACCTCCTGCGTAGTTTCGTCAGATTTTGACGCTATACCATGACTGTAACAAACAGGGAGAAGAGAACTAGCATGGACCGCACACATCAGAAAAAAAAAAAAAAAAAACACAACCTCCAACGACCTGGAGGTGTGGATGTAGAAATTTTCCAGAGTTTCGTGCCTCTGGTATGACATTGACACACCAGTGGATGGGAAAATTAGTCAAGTCAGGACTTACTCTGCAAATGTTTCCATTTCCCCGTTAGTGGATTTTTTTTTTTTTTGTGCGAACTTGCGGAAGTTATTTCGAATTTTGACGTTTCCCTCTACTTTTTCTAATCTGATACTTCAAAAGATTGATGAGATTCCACCTAACTAGTTGCGTTTTCATTGTCCATAAATTGGCGCAAATTGGAATCTCAAACAAATTGGCTTAATGGAGGTAACTCATGATCTTTGCTTAAAAGTTTTTGCAGTAGGATCAGGTGGTTGAAATTTGTGTATTTCACAAAACTGCAATGGAAACAGTTTTTCCCCCATCCTGCGAGTTTGTATTCTACAACGTGTTTAGTTGTAGGCATTGGCGTTCTGTTCTGCCGCAGGACATTAATCCAGATTTATCATTCCTGCCTCCCGTTGGCCGCCGTGATTTGCAGAAACACTCGTGTTTTCATTAACAGTCAGACCTCGGCTATTAAAATCACCTTCAGATTACATGCAACTTGTTTTGGTCGCAGGTGAGATGAATCAGTTTGGTAGAAATGTCGCCCTAATTTTTTTTTTTTACCGCTTCTCTTTTTCCGCCTCAGTCGGTGTGAGCTAACGGCAAAACAAAATGACAACACTTTCCCATCGTTGCATAGCATTCTCAGAATTTGCGCCTGAATTATAAAACCTGTTAATTAATAATGTAGCTTAGCTGCGTGCCTACATAGGTTATTACTTTATCACGACTCACTCACGTCGAATGGGAAAGCTTCTAAACTACATTAATTTCACCAGACTGCAGCCTGGCCAGCGATATCAAAAGATATTAAGTGGAAAAGTAACACAGAAGAACAGAAAGTTATTCAAAGTTCAGCGTTGGCCAGTAATTTCCTTCAAGTTGGCCCGCGCTCAGCTCCGAACGCTTTTGCTCTGGGCAACAGCCGCTCACTCCTCTGACTGTTCCAGCTACTCCTAATTGCCGGCTTTCATTCCAAAGTAATTGACTGTCATCTACTTTTCCAGTAGATGAATCTCTGCCTGCCACAGTTTCCACCTCCAGCTGAATTTCATGCATAAGTTTTAAACACCGGGTTTGCAAAGATTTTAGGTGAGTGTTTGGTGGATCTGCTTCTATCACGTTTTGACGCTGTTTCGTGTCCGCCCTGCTTTACGTTACCTATCAAGAGTCAGTCTAGGCACACACAGATGTGCGATGAATTCACGAGATGAGAGGACACTGGCTTCACAAGATTGAACTGAAATGTTAGACCTTTAAGGCGTCTTGACTTAGATTGAGAACTGAGAATACTTTCTACCAGACCTTAAATTGCGGTTTTGAGCTTCTCTGTTCCTTTTCTTGGAACACCTTGCAAGCTGAACAAAAACAGTCAGAACAATTTTCACTGAAGGCTTTACGCAAAATAAAACGAAAAAAAAAAACGACAACGGATATTCTGTCAACAGTGCTTGTGTCTTAAATTGCTACCGTTTTTCTAAGTTTATTACTGTCTGAGCTACTGCTCTTTACTGCCAAATTAATTGTGTTTTATATATTTCTAATCTTTTTGTTATATCTGTCTACTTGTCTATGATGGTGTCTACTGCTGTCTGTCTTGGCCAGGTCACCCTTGGTGAAGAGGTTTTGTTCTCAATGAGTTTTTATCTGGGTAGTGAAGGCTTAATAAAAATGAAAGTCATAAGACATGGAAACAAAATCGCAAAGTAGAGTCGCTTAACTTTATATACATTTCCAAGGCCGAAATCTTCTTCATCACAGACATGCGGTGACGTCTTATGAAAAGCTTTGCTGGACAGATTTCTCCTAACAAAAGGAAAGCTAGTCCTTCAAAAACGAATCAAGTCTACATCATAGAACTAAAAGAGGCTTAGAGTGTAGCATAACAGAGTGTTGTGCATAAAATAAGTGTCCGGAAACCCATAAGGGGATAAACACATTCGTGGCGTTTGACCAAAAGTCCTCTGATCTGGTCTGTCACTGTGTTTCCATTACAAATGTGCGCAAAACATTCCGCTAATGTCGAAAAAGACCCACACAATTTCACTGTTGTGGTGTTCCCATTAAATCAGAAGCGCAATTAAAATCACACGTAAATAAGTTTACTCACACGATAAGTCATAAAAAAAAAAAAACATGCCGCACAATCATCGTCCACCACTTTCTGTCGTCGTCTTTGTCTTTTCTTCCAATAGTAGCATCTGGTTGTTGATCTTTTGACTCGTGATACAAAAACAAGTGTTCCAGTCGCAGTTTTGCAAAATACGCTAATATGGCTGGAAAAAACAACTTATCCTAGCACAAAAACGTTTCATGGAAAAAACTTTTTTTTTTCTTTTTTTTTTTTTTTTTTTTACAAAATCGCCGTGTTTCTATTAAGCAAATTTACTTTCGGAATTAGAATTTGCCAATTATGTGATGTGGTGTCTGTGTGCTCTTTGCCTTAAATCCCCTGGTCATTTGCCACACAGATGGTCTTTAATTGCTACACACGTCGCTAGTCAGCCGATACGGGGTCGTCACCAATCTGGTTGGGTGAACTTGCGTTTCTCATTTGAAATTTTCCGGCTGTAAGGCATTCGAGGAAATATCGAAAACAAAGACCCGATTGAGTCAGACAACAGCCGTTCAGCCTCGTCTGAATCGCAAAGCTTCTTGGCTCAAACTCAAAGGCAGTGATGGACCTTCTGACCGCAAACAAATATCAGTTCCATCTAACTCTGCTCTCCACCTGTAGATAGACTCAGTGAGCCGCCGGGTAGTTTAAAAAAAGATCTCTGCCACAATCGTGGGCCTAAAGTAGCTTCTGTGTCCTGGAATCACTCCTGACATTAGAGCTTTCAGTCTCAAGATGAAAAGCCTGCCTTCAAGCTGCTTTGAGGGCATGACATACTTTGCTTTAACAGGTTTTAGTTTCTCTTGTGTTTGGCCTTTGATTGTAGCAAGGACAAATGATTCTGCTAGAGGTTTGCTTCATTGTTTGTGGAGATTAATAGATTAATTTGTTTTTAAAGACTAGTAACCACAGACAGAGCGTGCTTCACCGGCTGTGTAGTTAATTATGTTGTCTTGAAGGTACCTGTAAGAGAAAAACGAGATCTTTTCTGAATGCGTAGACTATCAGCTTAATAGATTTTTTTTTTGTTGCATTTAAATTTGGGTTTTATCCTCAAAGAACCTGAATACTTAAGGACTAGATGCCAGTTCACTGTTGGAGTTTGTCCAAAGCCAAGATAAATGGGAAGTGTTGCATTAGAAAGGGCACAAAATTGATCATTTGTAGCACATCTCAAAATTGCTATTCACAAATGCTTTACAAAGAACAGCAGAAGCTTTTAAACTCTAGATTAAAACTCTAATCTGGTAAATACAGAAGGGGCTGGTGCTCACTGATCACTTTTCAGCTTTTGTTGTACAAACTTCTCAACGCCATCTGTGTCTTCATCAGAGTCGGAAGAGTGATACCCCAAAAGACCTTAAAAAAAGAATTAATTTCAGTGTTCCTACGTTGCCTAAATAAATATTATGGGCTATTAATCTGCTGCTCTCTTCAAAACAACATGTTTATTTTTCAGTCTTAGTTTTCTCTTTGTTCAGACCTCAACCATCTCCAGCTGCATTTCAGTTGACCATATAATTGTGGAATTGAACATTTCGGGGGGAAAGATTTGCTCAATGGAAACAAGCCAATTTTGAAAAAAATGGGTTTTTTTCCTTCTATAAACAGTTTTTGCAGTAGGATTAGGGTTTTTTTTGTTCTGTTTTTTGGAAACTGCAATGGAAGCTTTTTTCGCATCACAAGAGTCACATGACTCCTGTGATGTCTTCTTCATGTTGCCACTGGTGCAAACCATGAAGAAGACAACAGGAAGTAGTCGAATGGTCATGTTTTTGAATGTCTTAAAGCATTAACAAATTTTTCCATGTGCGATTTTAATTTCATTTCTTAATTAATGGAAACACAATAGTGAAGTTGTGCTTTTTCAACATTAGCGGGATATCGATACATTTTTGCACGCATGTGTAATGGAAACACAGCTACTGAGCAACTTAAAGTACAAGAGTCAGAGCATCAGAGACCCATAGTAAAATGTTGACTTGAATGAAATGTGCAAATAATGACACGTGAAAGGTCGTGTTACGCTTTTATCACAAGCAAGTTCAGGTCCAGTCAAACCAACAAAGACGGTGCATGAAAGAACTGTTGAACATTGTTATTGCTTTCAGCAACGTTAATGCTGGTCCTTGACCAAACTTTGTCCTTGATCAAACTTTGTCCACCGCAAGCCGATTTCCCATAACTTCTGATTCCAAAACCAGATTGCCAATCCCAATTTCACTGCCTTACGGTCCTTGACTTTTTTCTGTTAAAAGATCTCTGCAGACATTACATTGTATTTGTTGATATTATGGGGAGAGATAATGTTTACTTTAACGGTGCAAGGAAATAAGTGCTAATCTTAAGCATCTCTATAGACCTTTTCAAATGCAAGGCAGAGACTTAGGCGAACTTTCTAGCCGCTAAAAACTTTTCCGTCTTTGACTACTACGGGTTTTCAGGACACATCATCAGGTTGGCACTGAAAACAACGTATTTATGACACAAATGTGAGAAGAAAGACCTTGCTTGCCAACCAAATTAAAACTGCCGGTCTGCAGTTTGATAAAAAGAGAAAAAAAAAAAGCTATGCGGGGCGTGCCGTGGTGGCGGAGGGGTTAGCGCGACCCACATTCAGGCAAAACGTAGCCTCGACGCGGCTGTCGCGGGTTCGACTCCCGGACCCAACGACGTTTACCGCATGTCTTCCCCCCTCTCCTTCCCCCTTTCCTGTCAGCCTACTTTGAAAAAAGGGACACTAGAGCCCACAAAAAGACCCCTTGCGGGGCGATTAAAAAAAAAAAAAAAAAGCTATGCGGATATTCAGAACAATGTTTTGTTGATTATCCAACAAACCCAATTCTGAATGTATTTGTACAGCGCTTTATCAAGTCCAGAGGACCCTAAAGAGCAGGGGTGGGCACTCCTGGTCCTCGAGGGCCGGTGTCCTGCAACTTTTAGATGCATCTCTACTTCAACACACCTGAGTCAAATAATGAGGTCGTTAGCAGGACTCTGGAGAACTTGACTGCACTTAGGAGGTGATTCAGCTGTTGGATTCAGGTGTGTTGGACCAGGGAGACATCTAAGAGTTGCAGGACACCGGCCCTCGAGGACCAGGATTGCCCACCCCTGCTAAAGAGCTTCACACTACATTCAGTCAGTCGGTCATTCCCATGCTTTAGAAAATATATCCAATGTGTGGGATTCAGTGCTGGTTCTATTTTGAATTAGACCCATTTTTGTGGCCCAGAGAGTAAAAAAAAAAAATTGTAATAAAATGTCAGGGCGTGTGTCTGAACCCAGTCATAGCAGAAAGTGGGTCAATAACTGCAAGAGCAACTGAGGTTACATCTCTGACTCTTTTCGGCTTCTAACTGCAGGACATGGTGGTGGCGAAAATGTCAAAGAAATGGAACCGTTTTAGCCTGACAAAAAGACGAGAAGCTGAAACGGTGAATTGATATTATTCTGGAAACTAACCAAACTCATTTTCCTCTTTTGCTTGGATCTGTAGCCTGTAACGTGCCAGACGCCTACAAGGTCGGCCTCAATCAAATCCAAGCAAAGCTGGAGAAGAGAACAAAGACAAGTGTATTTTTTTTTCTTTGTTCCTGTATGGATTAGCTTACATTGCATCCCTCCTATCATCGACACGGCAGCGTGTGGCTGCAATGAGCCTGGCGCGGAGCCAGAAACGTTCGTCCCTCTTCATTCATCTCTGTTTTGACCAAAGACAAAATGATTGAAACGAGTCAATATTTTAAAAGAAATGGGTTATACCCGTTGATATTGATCCGAAAGCTGTCAAGAGGCTAACCCGTTTGAACGGATCAATAATCATCAGCTTTAGAAATTGTCTAGATTTTTCCTTTTGAGTTGATTAATTGTGTTCTGTGCAGATTATTATTTTTTATTTATTTATTTATTTTAGCACAAATGACTTTTAGAAGATATTTAGTGGTGGGACTCGATTATAATTTTTAATCGGGTTAATTACAGGTACTGTAATTAATCACACATTTTAATCAAAAACCATATATAGACAAACCGAGCAATATTCTCAATTTAAAACCCCTTGTTGCTAAATTAGTGACTACACATTAGTTCAACAATGGAGATATTTGCTTTAATCTGTCCTTTAGGTTATTCAGCCATCAGATTGGTGCAAATTGTTACTATACCTACTCAGCTTTCCATTGTTTCAGGAACCCCGGATCATTCCAGGAACTCTGAGAAAAATTCTTTCCATTAGAAATGTGGAGGTGGACATTAGTGTTGACCTCTGTTCTCCTGCAACATGTTTAGCATGGAGATGCTATTTTATGCTTAAATAGCTTTACTGATAGGCTAACTCCTTTAGGCTTTACTTGAACACACAAATAGTATTTTCCAGCGTCTAACCAGATCACTTTTTGAAGCAAAAATTAACCCAGCAATGGGCCAAGAGAGGAGGCTTTGTCGTCCATTGCTGTTTGCGGATATCGCATATGCTTCAGATTTACGAGTGTACCGGAAATATTTGATTTTTGTGTGTGTGTATATATATATACTGCTGCTTGAAAGTTTGTGAACTAGTTGAGTAGTTTAGATTTTTATTTTTTTAACCATGATTTTCTTATTTTCTCATTACTAGTTTTTGTATACAAGATGTCAGGTTTATGTTCATTGATTCCATTTGCTTGTTTTGAGGGAAATGTGTGAATTGCAAGCAGACTAAATGAAACATGGAATCAGAGCATCTGCAAAAGTAAATGAACCACAGCTGCACTGGTAAAGACAATCAGGTAAAAGACTCAGGTGAAACACATTTGAGTGCTCGAGTAATCAGTTAAGCAGACCAATCAAATGAGACATCTTTGGGAAAGGTTTTGACGTGCACTGGTTAAAAGGGGGAGGAAACCAGCCAAACCACTGTTGTGTCAAGGCATAAAGACCAGATCAACAATGCCGAGAGGAAAGGAGACATCTGAGGACATCAGGAAGAAGGTGGTAACAGCCCATCAGTCTGGGTAAAGCTATAAGACCATCTCCAAAAGATTCCAGCTTCATCCATCCACTGTGAGACAAATCATTTACAAATGGAGGGCACTAGGCATCACCGCAACTCTGCCCAGAAGTGGACGGCCGTCAAAACTCACACAAAGAAGCACCAGAAAAATAATAATGCAGGTAAAGGCCAACCCACGCATCACCTCCAAAGAGTTGCAGACCTCTCTGTCAGCATCTGGGATAAATGTGCATGCGTCTACAATCAGGCGAAATATCAATAGACATGGCATTCATGGGAGAGTTGCTATGAGGAAGTCTCTGCTCTCAAGAAAGAACAAAGCTGCCCGTTTAAACTTTGCCAGAGAGCACTTGGATAAACCAGAGGCTTTCTGGAAGTCCATTCTCTGGACAGATGAGTCCAAAATTGAATTATTTGGCCATAATCACAGGCGCCATGTTTGGAGAAAAGCAAACACTGCATTTAAAGAAAAGAACGTCCTCTCAACAGTGAAGCATGGTGGTGGAAATGTGAAAGTCTGGGCCTGCTTTTCTGCCTCCGGACCTGGACGACTCCATATAATACAGGGAACCATCAATTCGCAGGACTATCAACAAATTCTTGACCAGAATCTCCTGCCATCAGTCAGGGAGTTGAAGCTGGGACGGAAATGGATTATGCAACAAGACAACGACCCAAAGCATTCCAGCAAAAGTACCAAAGAATGGGTTAAGAGAAAGAAGATTCGCACTCTGGATTGGCCCAGTCAAAGTCCGGATCTCAATCCTATAGAAATGCTGTGGCAAGATCTGAAACGGGCAGTACATGCCAGATGTCCCGCCAACCTCACTCAACTGGCAGAGTTCTACAAGGAGGAGTGGACAAAAATCCCAAAAAGCAGATGTGAGACACTCGTTTGTGGTTACAGAAGACGTCTAGTTGAAGTAATGGCTGCAAAAGGAGGAGCCACAAGGTACTAACTGAAAGAGTTCACATACTTTTGCACTTGTCAGATTTGCTGGTTTTTGACAGATAAAATACTTTTGTTGAATAAATAATGAAAACATGTATATTTTTTTCTTTGTTTCCCTTATTTGGAAGGTCTGCTTTACAATTTGAGATTTGGATGTTCATGTCACATGATTATAATAATTTTTCTTTAGAAAACAATGACCATGTTCGGGTGGTTCACAAACTTTCAAGCAGCACTGTACAGTATATATAAAATGCAATTAATTGCATAAAAAAACCCTCAAAGTTAAGGCCCTGGCCCTAAAAGTATCACAGATGTTTCTTTTGTCCTGACACAATGTACGAAGCAAAAGAGTCCACCGCCGCCTATTTATAGCTGTAATCCGCAATCGTTTGAGACCCTTCTAAGAGATGACTATAGCTGCCTAGTTTAATAGTTCAAATACCAAATATACCTTAATATGCATTAATACACACAGTGGAAACCATCTTGGCACAACCACAGAAGCTAGCATCAGCAGATTTTCCGTTGAAAATACAATGATGTCCTGGATTGGCCACTTTGGAAACGGCAGCCAACATGTTGTGTTGAAGTTTCTCAACTTTCTAAGCTGGATTTTCCTTCAATGTATTTCAGATGTGCCCTACGAAAAATTAGGTGAATGAAAAAAGTTTTTTTCAAACAGTTTGGAGTTGCGTTCCACAGACAAATCCACAAATTCTGAACCGCCCATAAGTGGTGGTCCAATGTATATCTTCTTTGCTCTCGTTAATCCTGCCAAATAACCTACACACACCTTTTGTACTGCTGATTTACTGGATATGTGGCGAGCATCATTCCAAAAAGAAATGACACACCTGTTTCAGCCACAGTATCGTGGGTCCCCGAACTTCAAGAGTTCACAAGACACATCTCAGACTAGTTGAGTTATTTAGTTACATCGGGGTTGTAGAAAACAGAAGACAGAGTCGAGATTTGTGTTCAATGTGTTAATGCTGGTGTTACTAAGGTCTGCGAAAAAACCCAAACTAAACAAAAGCTCCCCCTCCAAAACCAAACCCAATTCAGGTGGACGACATTTTAGGAGAGGAGAGCGACAACGACAGCGAGGGTCGAGGGAAGGAGAAGCCGGGCAACGAGGATATTGCTGAGGAAGAGGAGGAGGAGCAACAGCAGCAGCAGCCAGAAGCTGGAGAGTTGACAACATCAGGGCCCCCCTCTAAGTCAGACGGAGTGGAGGAAAGACTTCAGACCACACCTCCCAGTGACTCCAGTTTGTCAGAGAATGTCCCAAGGTGAGGAACAAATGTTATGTGCCAGTTGTCCTCGCCAAACTGGATCTTATAGTGTCTTAAACCAACAGTTGTTATCCAGTAAAACATGTTCAGAGATTAAATGGAGGGTGTCCAGGCATGCTTAAAAAGTCTTAAATTCATGTATCTAAAGCTAAGGCCTTAAAATGTATTAAATTCATGAGAAAATATGTAAGTTTGCCTTAAATATGTTAATCACAGGTCTTAAATTTTATTGTGGCTGGACTATTTAACCTAGAATATACTATATAGTTTATTTTTTCCGTGGGACTTTTCTGCCAGGTAAAAGACCAAGTCACACGCAGACATCTTCATTAGTTTCTGTGACGTGGAAGTGGTTGAGGCTACCGCTAACTGACTTCCAATAAACCCTTATAGCTAGCTAGCTTTTTTGCGCTCATCAGTGATAAGTGTAAACTTATTGCCAGTTGGTTTGTCTTTGCCTTTAGCTCACTTCTGTTGCCGACCCGTATGATGCTACATCCATTCTATGCAAAGAAGCTTTTCACTTCCACTGTATAAAATATGCAATTTTCATCTATCCATCCATCCATCCATTTTCTGTGTACCTTTGTCCCTAGTGGGGTCAGGAGGGGTGCTGGTGCCTGTCTCCAGCTAATATTCCAGGTGAGAGGCGGGGTCACCCTGGACAGGTCGCCAGTCTGTCGCAGATATGCGATTTTCTTTTGTACATTTCTGTCGTGCTACAGGTCTTAAATTTCATTCCTAATTATTTTTTTAAAAGGTCTTTAATAGTCTTAAATTTGAGTTGGCGAAACCTGCAGAAACTCGGGAATAAAATTAATCAGTAGCTTCCGGTCACACACTGTCGTAGCTGATGTTGACGCTCACCACAGACCCCCCGCTGGGCGGTGGGCAGGGGGGTAAAACATGGCTCATTGTGTGCCCACCTTCCAAATCGGCTGCATGTTTCCAGGTCCATCGTCTCGGTAAGTGACAATTATCATAACGCACCACTTCATCAGCGTGTCTGTGCCGCAGCCAGACGGTCTGGTCTGTTGCCATGGAGACTAATTCTAAACAGACAGCAGGCATTTGAAGATTTCAGAACATAATTATGAGAATCTCCTGTTGCTGAAGGACAGGCCGGGCCGTCAGTCTGCCACAGCAGATGATTTTCGCCGTCTCTGCTGCGTTCTGAGCAAGAGAGAGATCTTTTCTCTTAAATTTAAAAACTCCTCGGTGACGGACAGCACTGAATGGTTTTTGTAAAGCTGTACTGCTGTAACTTTGACTAGAGGGGTAGGAGTTTGCCCGTTTTATGTTTTTTTTAGGGGTGTAGCAAAATGTCACACCAGGAGATATTAAAACTTCTTGAACAATCTTGAGCCAGTTTTATATTCTCACTGAATGATCAGCTTGTGTTTTACCATGGTAAAAATGAAAATGATCCAACCTAGCTTGTTAAAGGTAACTATGTGTACTTATTGAACCAAATTTGATTAATTTTCCCCCGATTGTTTGTATTGGCTGTTCTCAAAATTACATCAGCAATAACCAAATATTGTCATAAAAAAGACACAGAAGGGTGTACGTGAGTCGGCTCTGTCTTGTCCTCATCTGTTCATGAAGACAAAATATAGTCCTGAGGACAAATTTATGAGGACACATAAATTTATCATTTTATAATAATAATAATAATAATAATTCCTGAGGAAATTGTGGTTTATGTTTTTTTTTACATCACCAGATGAGTAGTTGAATTAGATCTAGTTTTAAGATAATACTATTTTTTAAACACCTAATTGTGTCTCTTGGAAACTTAAGCGGCTTGAAAAGATTGTCTTCACCCCCGGATATAAATCAAAATGTAAAAAACTAGACTATAGATGTAATTTCATTGTTTCACACTATACAGCAACATTCATTAATAGGTCTTTTTAACCTAGAAACATTGTGAACTTTTTAAAAACTTAAGCAACACGTCTAATTGTGCCCATGTGCCCAATTAAACCCATGTCTAATTGTGATACTTCTTTCTTGGATGTAGTCTCTCCATTTGTTGTTCTGATGTCTGTTTGATTAAATTAACTTTGAAGATGGAAGGAATATTTGATTTTATAAATTAAAGATTTTTACCAAAATGTTGAGAAAAACCTGCACTGACTAACTGTATACTCTCCATCCCCTGCAGTTGACACAATCAGGTGTAAAGTGAACCTTATTATGATTAACTTAAACTAACAAAATAACAAAAACTGAAATTTCATCAACTTAAATAAATAGAAACTGTAATTAATAGGAAAAATTATTTTAAAATAACCGGGACAATCTAAAACATATAGATATATCCTTTGTTTACATGTCAGTCTTTCTATTAGCCTTTTGAACTGATGTGAAATTGATTCCCCTTCCAACACACAAGCAGTTTATGGCATTTCATGCAGGTTAAATGTGACTACAGGCAGTTGAAGTAGGACCTTAGCTAATTTCTTTCCAGTACCAGCTGTGTTTCCAATTGACTTTAAGTTGTTTCCGGTGAGTAACTAAGTTAAATGTTGGGAAAAAAAATACTGCCAAACCTTTGGTTCGGTAATTCTTTCACTCTCCATCATCACTGTAGCTCAATAAGAGTCCTTGGCTTTTCTTAAATGACAGACTTTAGTGACCGCTCCGAGTCTGTCGGCTTTGTTGCAGTATTTGTGCGTACCAGCGCTGTGCAAAAAAAAATTTCGGTAGGTATTTGTGCGTCATCGTTACAACTGCATATCGCAAACAATCTCCAACTGGAGCTGTAGAAGTAGAGGTTAGTCTTCACATCACACCTTTTCAACTCGTGACTTCCGAGTTTCAGCTTCACCGGCCTGAACTAACAAAACCTCAAATGCAACTGTTCTTTCTTTCTTTCTTTCGTTCTTTCTTCACATTGACACTGAGAACTCTGTCTGCTAGCTGTGGTTCAGTATCCAAGGTAGTTCAGACATGTCACACATCACCTGGTCTGGCACCTTTGGCTGTGGCTAATGACTCGGGCCTGAGATGCACCGTCCACAGTGTTGTTTACATGCTATTTGAACTCTCTGGAAGTCCGCCTCCGGACTGCTCGGAGACAGAGAGGAGCAGCTCTTGATTAAACGCCCTGACAGACCGGGGGAGAGGTGTGAATCTGATTTGGGGATAGCGGCGCAGACACAAATTGGCGGGTGGGTGTTTGGGTTCTGTATAGAAATACACCGGTGTCATGGGCTCATCATATGAACCAGAGCTAAACCCCCTGCTAAGCCTGGAATGTTCTGATTGTAGAAACTTGATGTTTAGACAATAACTTTCCAAAATTGTTGTAAGGTTTGGATTACGCAATATAAATTCAGCTGTCAATAAACACCAGCTGAAGTTAGATTATAATGATTTACTTTCAATCTAAGTAGAAGCCTGTCACGTTAATAAGTTTTGCTGGATGATAAATTGTCCCAATAATTATTGCGATAAACAATAATATTGTCATTTTGAGACCATTTTCAAGAAATGTATTGATTGTGGAATATGCGAGTTCGCTCTAAGATTAACAAAGTTCACTGTTATGTAGAACATTTAATATCCAAAATAAAAACACAACCACCAAAAACAATAAACCAAACGGAATAAACCAAACAACACATAACCGAAACCATAAACAAAATGTATTGTGAGGTCTCTGTAAACAAACTTGCCCTTCAAAAAATATTAATCACCGGATTAGAAATTGTCATAATCATTTTAATTTATTATTTGATTAATTGATTATTGCAAAAGGCTTGCATACCGTTGCTGGCCAGTGTCATGTCTTCATTATATTATTGTCAAATAAAACACTTAAACTCTCATCTGACAGTCTCACTTAATGCCAAAAAGTACTTTGTTTCCTGCTGGCTAAACAGAATTTTGAACTTAAACTAGAGGCAAAAGAAACTCCCAGAAGTCGCTAATTTAAATGGACTCTGACACACGGAGCTGTCCCGTCGGCCCGGTGTCCAGTGAGCCGTCAAAGAGTCAGTTGAACGTCTCTCCATGCATCCACATTCGGCTCCTTTCTGCCTCAGACCTCCAGCCGGCCCTAATGGTCACCATTCTGTCGGTCTCCATGCCCGGCTCGATCGCTTCCTTTTATTTGCTACAAAACAGAGCTCACATCTGTTGCTAAGAGACCACGGCGATGTGAATGTCTCCGTTTTGTTCTCGCCACCATTCAGGTTCTGCCGGGACCAGCCGCAGGGGAAAACGGAGCGCTGGTTTCCACTGCTCTTTTCTCACTGCTGCCCGTCCAACCGCCAACACGCCGGAGGCATTCGGTTTACGCCGCTGATGGCAAAACGACGCTAATGGCCAGCATTAAATTCACTTTGTAAATTCGTCTCACTGATGAGAAATTTAGTGCTACAGTGGAAGAAAGTCTTCAACCTACTTACTATTTCTCTTTAAGAACTATAAATGACACAATCCATGTTTAAAGGTTTGATTTTTTTTTAAGGAAGGATGATATGATTATGAAGTCGACATTTTATTCTGTTGTAACGTCCAATATTAGCGGTTAGCACTGCTAAAAATATCAGTTTCTTAGTGTTTTTTTCCCCTGTGGAGTAAGAAGATTTGTACCTTAGGAGGAAGAATCCTGTAATACTGTCAATATTACCTGATCCATCATGTTCCTTGACAGACATCACGGGACTCTTCAACAGGAAAAAGCAGTTTACTGAAATAGTCTGAAGCCAAAGCACCTACATATTTGATGCTTTCTCTGACTTCAGGTTTCAACGCCTCATAAGCTGCGTTTCCATTGACCGTAAAATCACACAAACTGAAATTACGGAAATAAATGTGCTCAATGGAAACACAGCGATTTCTGACAAACATTCCCCAGTAGGTTTTGGCGCTAGGAGGTTGTGGTTTTTCGACTGATTCGAAATTGGTGAATTTTGCAAAACTGCAATGAAACCACTTTTTTTCTGCATCACACGAGTCGCATGAGCAGCAACTCGATGTCACTTCTGCCGAAAAAGACAAAGAAGATGACAGAAAGTGGTAGGAGGAGGATGACGCAGCATGTTTTTTTTAATGACTTACCACGTAAACAAACTTATTCACATTCGATTTAAATTGTATTTCTTGTATAATGGAAACATCACAATATTGCAAAATTGTGTTTTTTTTTCAACAAAGATTGGTGCAAAATTGTAACAGAAGTGCACCAATACATACTAAAAACACCTAAGCTTCTCTTTGTAGTAACTTCCACACCAAAGTGTTGTTGGCGCTGTCTGGTAGCACTTAGGTAGTTTGTGTTAACCAATTGAGGGGAAATCTCCAACCTTAATTGAATCTGATAACAAAGCTCTCCATTCTACCGAAAAGCAAAAAACAACTGTAATAATGTCAATGTAGCTATTCTCCCTTTAGCCGTTCTTTAAACAATACAGATTCACTGGGTTAAACGGATGTTACTTTTTAAGTGGGTGAAATGTAAGATTTCCTCTAAAAAGTTAACAGTGAACACAGAGATAAATGTCCAGCCCTGTGTGCGCTTTTTGTAGAGCAGGATGCCCAGCCTGGTTAGTAACAATGTCTGGTTTTACCTGAGAGTCTGCCGCTAAAGCGCTTAATGAATCCATTTGCATTAACACGTACTAAGCTGTTGTCCATTTCCTCTGCAGAACAGTGACAACGTTTAAGTGGGTTCACCGCTAATACACTTTGTATTTCTCCTAATAAACATTTAAGGCATAATCTAAAGTCAAGCATAAAGTGCTTTTAAAGTGCATCCTGCACTTGTCCTGCGCGCTGCTGCAAGAGCCAAGTCTCTGAATGACTTCTAAACACACTGAGTGCATTTAGGAATTCACTATGATGCATGGCAGAGTCGCAGCTAATGTGCTTTGAGCATAAACACTTCCATTACTGTCTCCTGTAATTAAATGCGGTGCAAAAAACGCCAAGTCTGTTCAACTTTTTTCCAATCAAAACTAACCTTGAACCGGCTCAGCCTGGGCTGCCTTGAACTTCCTGTCTTCATATCGGGTCTGTCTGTGTCTTTAAAACCTTGGATGTGGAATCCTCCACATTTATTGGTACCTGTGGTTAATGATGTGTGAAACGCTGCAAAATGAATTCATCTTCATAAGCTCACACTGAAATATTTAGAGAAATTACACATCTAATTTGGGTGTGATGCTGTATATTCAGTTGCAAATTTAGGATGACCATTGGTGAAATTGTTGGTTGGCCAAACTTCCACCCATCCATCCATTGTCTTTGCTTATTAGTTCTCATAGGGCCTAGAAACTTTTGACTAGTATTTCATGACTTTGTTTCTCTATGGCTACCTGTTCATTTTATCATTTCTTACCCTGGCAGTTTGGTTCCTTTCATACCCTTCGAACATAAACTGCTTCCCTCTGGGGTGAGACTTTGTTTAGCAGGGAGAAATTTTGTACCAACTTTGACAATTGATTGTTTTAAGGGTTTGTTTGATTATTTTACCAATCGTTTACCATAAAGAAATGTAATTTTGTTACTCCAATAACTATTATATACCACTGGGAAGTTTTTGGTTTGATATTGGGTCAAAATATGTCAATTTTGATGATCCAGCTGGTCCTAATGGGGACCAAAACCAGAACAATTGAGAATGAAGGCCAATGCAAGATTTTCAGATAATCATATATGAATGTATTTCAATTATTTGAGTTTCAAGGTATTTCTTGGAAATACCTTACTACAAAGAAATGTGAACTCCTTCAAAATGGTTAGTTTGTGTTGTAAATCTTAGTTTCTTTCATTTTCTTTGAGCTCGATAATCGGCCGATACACGTCAAACTGTTCTTATTCATCAATCTTTTCTAACTTCATTAAGGTCAGAAAATCCACTGTCACATTTTGCTCTGCCATGATGGAAATCTCACTGACAAACCTGCCCACCAGGTCATTTCTGTACATGCGCAGTTAATAATAGTCACCCCCACTGTTGCCAACATAGCAACTTTTGTCGCTATTTTTAGCAACTTTTCTGATAAACAATAATCTGCTTTGGCCAAAATTGGAATTGGCAGGTGAAGCTTTTTATAATTGTTGCATTAAATCCATAAAATTCTGAGATAGGGAAAAGGAAACAAACTGATTTTATATCATTCAGTTATAAACATGTTCAAATATTGAGTATTTAGATCAAAAGACATTGTGTTTTTAAGGTTGTGGGTTTCATTTAGACCTCTGGCATTCTTCAAATCAAATGTTGGAACTGTAACAGTGAGGGCATGGCTGGCTTGTTTCCCTTAAAACCTTCATGGCAGATACAGGTTTGGTAGCCAGATACCATAAAAACATATTTAGTTCAAATCGTTTCCATAGAGTTTGTTACATTTTCAGCTGGCTTCAGCCATCTGCTTAAAAAGGAGGGGATACAAAAAAAAATAATTTTTACTCAGCTGCCATTTATATTCACACTCCTTTTTTTTTTTCCTCATTCAAACCTGACAGGACTTTTATTAAATGGGCTGAATGCTCGCACATTATGGGGCATATAAAGTAAAACTGCACTCATTGAAGCCACCATTTCACTTCGGTTTCATCATCCTAGTTTGATGTATCGAAGAGCACATGAGCCGAGCACCGACTGCTGAGGCATTTGGTTCGAACTCAACTGCTTGAATTTGTTCACAAGCTGTTGAGATGCTTCTCTCTTTCCATTCTGTGTTGCATGTTTGCTTAGATGGACAGAATTCTCCGAAGATTTCTTTTTACCTTATTATTTTTTTTTTTTACTCTTAGCTTGTTGAAACGTTGCAGCTCTGTTACACAGTTTATGCTGCTGGGACTTGTGAGAAAAGCATATCTGTAAATATTGCTCCATTGGTTGAAATTGAAGTCATCAGGGTAGTTTCTAAATTTACAAACCAAAATCTGCTATATGTGGCCTTTTTTTATCTTCCTGTTTTTACATTACCTATAACTGCCATGTTCTCCATTACAGCTGATTCAAGAGTTGTTCTACTGCAGTGTTTCAAACTTTTCCAGGCTGAGGACCATTTAGCATTTAACAAACACTCAACTAACTGGAAACTGCCCTGGAAATAACGCGACATTTTAATATATACAACTTAAAATGAAAATATTATTCTCTTAACTCACTTATTTGTTCATCCTAATGAGAACGGTGGTGCTGTTTGGTAATTTAACTGGCCATGACAAAACCATGACCAAATCTACTTTGAGTTATTTACAGATTCTGAAAGTGTGGATTTTGGGCTTTTCAGTGATTGAGAACAAATGGAAATCAAAAAAGAAGTTAGTTCTTTACTTCTACTTGTAATTTAGAAGCATAATAAAAAAAAATAGAGTAGAGTTGCTTTGGCAGACACAAAACTTTCTTTCAGCCTGAAGAAATCCTGACGTAAATAAGGTGTTGAGATGCAGTTAGTCAGCGTGGGGCGCAGCGCCGCTCCCTGCTCCCTGGTGGCATGATGTGTATCATAATAGTGTTCTACAAACAAGAGTTCTCCAACTCACCCAGAGAAATGTTCACACATGAATTCCTCCGATCTTGTTGAGAAAGACTTTTCTATTGTATGAATTTTCACTATAATTAATCAATGTTTGTGGCTGTAAGGCAGTGTTTCTCAAACTTTTTCAGCCTGAGGACCAATACCAAGAACAGTTCTTACTAACTGGAGCTGTTCCTACTGCTCAACGCATAGAGCCGCTCAAAGGAATCCAATCGCTATAATTATAGTTGTAGCAGCTATAACTTAGGTTCCTCTGATAATATCCTGAAATTGTTTTCTTGCCACCGGTATCTGCAGCTTTTCTTTTGAGTGACCTGACTTTAAGCCAGTTTTCCATCATTATCATTATTTAGCTTACCAAAATCCTTTGGTAAGCTAAATGTAGCGTCTTACTTTTAGCTCAGGTAACGTCAAATAAACGGTTGTTTACATGCAGTACCTCGCGAACCACTAGGGGGCACGCATGGACCACAGTTTGAGAGAGACTGATCTAAGGTGATGAAAAATGAAGAGTTCATAAGTTGCATAAATGGTTTCCTTCAACCTGTTGCTAACACACAGACCTCGGTTGAGCATTTGGATCGATGCAGGTGTAAGATGAAAATGTTTGATCGTTTAGCACACATTTTTGTTTTTTTGCTGATTGTTACTTTTCAGACCTTTTAAATGGCACCGGGCTTTTGAAACAACACCATGCCAGGTCTTTAGAGGGCAGCAGCAGCTTCAGACATTGGTGTTGCAGAGCCTGAAGGCTCCAAGCTGCTTACATGGGAGCCAAAATCCTATCCTGACAGTTTTACTCAGATTTTTTTTTTTTTTTACTTGGTTAATTTCAGCATTTAGCTCAACTGAAGGCATTAGTGTTTTCAGGTGTCTCCAGTGAACTGGTCTTGGATAAATCTGTCTTTTGTTCACATTTTTCCCCGACATAAACATGGGATTGCTCATGTTTTTACTCTGCGGCTTTACTTAATTTAAGATGGATCTAAAATTATGTAGATTGCAATTTTAGATCTATCTAAAAGATATTAGAACATTGCAGACTGTTGCCAGGCCGGGTTTTCTAGTGGAGAGTCTCATCTCCTGCAACTTCACCAACAAATTAGACCAATCTCATGAGTTCTCCAGTCTGCTTTTGGAGTTTACTGAGCCAACTAGTTGAGAGATGGATCATTTTTTTCCTTCTCTCCATGGACCTTGTCAGATTGGATTTTATTAAAAGGAGATGAGGAAATTTTAATATTAGCTGCCCCCGGTCACCGGGTTTTTTTTAAGCCCGGCGTTATAGGTGAATCATTTTTCAAACACTCCTGACTGCTTATCACAGCTGAAATTACATCCTGTTTTTCACCAAAGCCGCTGCTGCCCCCATCGTTTAAAACCCATCCTGGGATTCAGGCACACAATCTCAGAAGATGTTGTTGTCTCTGCTGATTTTTTAGCAGCGCAGTGTGAAAATTGGCGTCAGCGTGAGACCAGAGAAGGTTGAAGGAAGGCAACGCCATTATATATGCCTGTTTAAAAATAAGGAATAAGGAGCCAGATGATTTTTGTTTTCATATTTTTTTGGAGGGCTGGAGGGAATAAATGTTCATATAGTTTCACTGATTTCAGTGTAAATGTAAAATATTCCAGATTTTTCTCCCCGCTGTTTTGCAAAATAAACTAACCTAAACAGCTAAAGTTGTTTTCTTTTAAATTTGGCTTGTTTCCATTAAGTGGGCTTGTTTTTGACATGTCAAATAGCGCAGTTACTTGTTCAATGGAATTAAGCACTCCCTGCTCCTAACAAGCAGATAGCCTGATTGGACAGTCGATCGGGTATGTGGCCCATGAGGAAGTATGAATGTTTTCCAATAACAAGGTAAGATTGTGTTCACAAGATGGGATTTGAACCAGATGTGTAAGATGGTAAAATATTGTAATTTTTTTTTTCATCAATTGCTTCCTCCGTTGACTGCTGAATTTTTTCCGTCGTCTTCCATTTTTTTTAGTCCCAACCTCAGATCAGTTTGTTGCACTTTCACACGTGTGCTATCAATCCTCCTCGCTTTTTAATTTCCTGTCTCTTTAGGTGTTGTAGAATCACTCATGCGCCCAGCCTCTCCCCTTTTGTCTCCCCGTACCGTGTTCCTCTGGAGAGCGTTTTGTTTTTCTCTGCGTGAAAATGAAAGTGTGAAACTTGCTGGCTCAAGTGAGCATGTTATTACAACGTCGTCAGGACGGAGGAGACGGACGGAGGCAAGCGGGTTGTAAAGTTTTCCATTAAGGTTGTCAGACAGCAAAGTGTGAAATTTGAAATGCGTTTCGTCTTTGGAGGAGCTAATATTTGGAAAATCTTCCGGACCTCGGTTCTCCTGGGCTGCTGGCTTTATTTGTTGTTGCTGTATCAGGTTTTTGAAGGTTTGCACAACTTGTCTGTTCTGGCCTTTTTTGTCACATTGTCCTCTGGGGATATATATATATGTATGGGGATATAACTCACTCTGGAGCCCTCAGACACATCAAAAGATTATTTTTGCAATTAATAAAAGTAGTTGGTCATTGACTCTCTGATAAAAAAAGATGATCTGAACACTGAGTGAAAAGGCAAATGATCCTCAATTTTAAATAATTGAAATTTTATAGTTTTACTTACATAACTGAAACTTTTTGATTGATTTATTTTACGCTTTAAACACCTAGTAATGGCTGGAAAACATATAATGATATAAATGTTTCATATCAGTCCATATGGATAATTATATCTAAGACGATAAATTTGATCTTTCCTGTTTTCTCTCATTTTCTCCCTTCATTCCCCACCGCCATTTTTTACATTTTAACAAAATTTAAGCCATGGTAGCAAAACACTAGAGTGCTGTGCTAATTGCTAGCTTAAAAAAATAAGTTGGTAAGCTAGCTGGTTGATGGTGTCATCAACCAGCTAGTGAGTTGGTTGATGACATCAACTTTGCTCAGCTGGCCATGGGAGACTTAAAGCCTTTTCTCTGCCTACATCCCCCAGAATGCTGTGTGATTATTTTCAGACAGTGAGAAGAAAAAAAAAAACATTTTCATATGCTGTAAGTAAACTTCTGCTGTCAACTGTAAATGGCTGAATTGCCTTCTTTAGTTTGCAGTCAAGTTCTCCAGAGTCATGCTAATGCTAATGCTAATGCTGCGCTGGTATGAACTTTTCAGTGTTTGGATTAGCATTATGTTTTGCTTGCACACAGACCAATGCGGTAATTCTCTCTTAGTTTCACTTGAACTGTTTGTGCTGAAATCAATAGACCAGTGCCAGAATTTATAACGCTTTAGGTGTTAATGTGAATCCTCATAATTAGCACATTTAATCCTCTCCATCTGAATGTGCAACCTCGGCGTAAGCCTCAGATGAAGTTCAGTCATCGTTAAATTGATAATTTAGTGGTTAAATGGCGTCCTGCGTCGTTAATCACAGCTCAGATCTGCAGAGGTGCAGCGGAGCATTAAGTCATGTCTTCCCTCTGGGTGCTCACATTGTCTGATTTCAAAGGGTCACTACAGTCGGAAAGCTGATTAAACATGAATGAAACACAGAAGTTTAAAAACAAAAACGCCTCAGACCAAAGAATCAAGTTCGTTTTCCCTCGGTGTGTTGCCCTCCAATCTGTGTGCTTTCTCTCTCATCAAACATTTCATCTCGTTGCATGTCAGTGGATGATAAGTCTTCTGAAATGAGTTTTGACTCCTTTGAGTGATAAGAAGCTCAAAGGAGCTTACTTTTCTTACATTTTAAAGCTTATTTAACACCTCCTGGCCTCTGTTTGCTCTCATGTTAGCTTGAAGATATTGGAATCAGCATTGCAGCACTTATCTGTTAGTAAATCTGATGTTAAGAATCTATTATAGTGAATAATTTCAGCTGTAGATCATTACAAACGCACAGACGGACCTTCAGGATGTTTGCTAAGCCTCTTTGAAGGCCTCCTATAATTAAACATGCATTCTCTGCTTTAGAAGAGCACAATGACTCTGCGGTTTGCTTGCTTCTGCTGATGTTCTCACTAGCTGACCATATACTGTAATTGTGCAAATAGGAAATATGAATATAAATGAGCTTAATGGAAACACAGCATTTTTGATAAAAAAGTTTTGGCGCTGGGACAATGTGGGGGATTTTTTTTGGCCGTATAGAAAATAGCGTGTTCCACAGAACCGTGACGGAAACACTTCTGTCGCATCGCACAAAAGTGTCGTTTCTGCTACTACTGGCAGAAACGACAAAGAAGACGACAGGAAGAGGTATGTCTCTTTGACATTAGCAAAACATTGACAAAGTTATATTTATTGTATATTTTGGGCCGACGTACTGTAGTATGTCACCTGTGATGGCAGATGAGAGGAGACATTTGTAATACATTTCAACCCGTCAGCCATTCACTGTCCCTTACGTAACAATGAAGAGTTTCAGCACAAAGTCTTTCATGTAGCTTTTACATCCTCCTTTTATATATATATATATATATATATATACATATATATATATATATATATATATATATATATATATATATATATATATATATATATATATATATAATCCAAACTTGTTTGGATTATAACGGAGAAGTTATTTCCCAGTAATGGCCATTATTAATCGATAGGTATTTCTCAAACCTACATAAAAAGAGAACCACAGACAACGTTTATGAGTTTTCAGCCAAGCTTCTGCAGAATGAGAAGACACAGCAAACCACTTCTCCAAGGTGTTTACCATGCGTTCTGACTCCCTTCAGCAGAGCCTGTCTTCTTATTAAGCAGGAGAAAAGAAGGGAGTCGAGAGTGAAATGTGGGAGAGTGATAAATCAAAGAATGGCTATTCTGAAACAAGGAAGAACTACATTCTACACACATGAAGTTTAAGGAGTATCACAGGATAAGAAGCAGCTCCACCTTCAAGGTTTAGGGAAAAAGCAAGTTTTGTCTTTCACACAATTTAACAAATTCCTCCTCTCTGGGGTGTGAATACTAAACCTATGAATGTAAAGCAAACTGGTAACTACTTATGTAAGAATGATAACAAAACTTAATTATTCTAACATTAATATTTAATTCTGCTCTGTAAACTTAGGTTGCTGCTGTGTCTTTGAGTACATTTCTTTAGGAAGCAGATCCTAAGTACCGCGTCAGTGAGAGCCACTCTGGAAGTTTCACGTTATTATGGAAGCCCGTTTTTCTTTGCAGAAGACTTTTAACGACCATCGATCTGAGTGGCTACATTAACGCGAGTCGATCTAAACGTGGTGTTCTGGAAGTGGTGTTACAAATACAGTAAAGTCACTATTTAAGTTCTGGGTAAGTTGTGTCTAGATGCATAATGTTTTCCACGTAGATGATTGTACTCCAAGTTGTGGCTTTTCATTTTCTCGAGTGCACTGAGCCATTCGTTTCTGGTTTCCTCCTCCACTCAAATATGTCTCTCCTTCAGTTCAGCTTAGCAAACATAATCTGGGGGAAGATTCAGATTTTTAAAGGAAAACTTTTTAAACTTTTCTTTGAGTAAATGTCTTTAGAAAGCGGATCCTAAAAGCATTAGCTTTGCATCACTAGATTTAGGAAATGTATAAAAAAAGATGTTTTTTAAAGTTTCATACTGCTGCTTTAGCAACACATTTGCAACATTTAGGCTGGAATGTTTTCCATTTTGTTGGTCCAAAAAGTGTTAGTCTATTAAATACTTTATCCACAGGATGTTTGATTTTCTTCTTATGATGACAGCAAATGAAAGCAAGAAAACAATGGCCAATGTTTCCCCAACATTTTTTTATTTGGGATAATAAATAGCATAACAGATTAATAGTGTCATTTGTGGAACTCATAAATTTTCTGTTGTTTTAGTATTTAGTGTTTTAGTAACAACTAAGCGCCACTTCTATTTTTTTTTTTCAGGTGTTGTCAGCTTTGTTTTAGAAATCCCTTTATTAAACTGCCAATTCCGCTAAATCATTACAGTCTGTAGCTCCTCGATGAAGCATGAATCATTTAAGTTGTGATGTTTGAACAGTGTCATAAACGCTGGACTGTGGCCTATATAAAACCCGCTCCGTAAGCTTTATAACGTAACAGGACTCCGGGTAGAAGTGCAACGCTTGCACTTTGTTGGGTTTATAAATAAACTGCAGTGGAAGTGAGAAAACGGAGATGATGGCGAGGAACGCAGCTCACCTTGATGAACGGCACTCAGTGTGGAAGTAATATTTCTGCTCTGACTTTAACCAGAATAACCGCTCTCTTCCTCTTCCCAAGATGCATTTGTCACCCCCGCCCCCATTCTTTCCATCAACATTCAGTGTGGTCTCCATTTCTTCACAGGTAGAATTCATTAGTGTAAAACCGCTGCTAATGTTGGACAATTTGTCACAATTAGAAAGATGAAATCCACACTGTTTCCTAAAGAGTTCACGTCTGAAACGTCTGAGTAACTCTCTTCTCTCTCTCTCATTATAAAGAAAAGTGAATTCTATTTTGTTCATCGAGTCTCACTTGAAAAGTCCTGAACTGGCCTGTTCAAAGGGATCCTACGCATTCTGGAAAAGTACTGAATTTGATTTAAGTATGAAAAAAAAGAGTATTCCTGCACAACAAAAAAAACATATCAGATTAAGGAGAACTTACTGACATTTCAGGAACTTTGAAAACCATGAAAAACATAACATCAGGTCATCATTCCTGTTAATTATGATGAAAACACAACATTTAAGATTAGATTACATCAGATTAATAAAAAAAAAACATTTTAATACATAAATACATGAACACTTAATCAACAGTGCATTTAATACCTGCTTTAAGGTTATTTTAAGAAGGTACTTTGAATCTGACAAAGAGCTTCATTGGAACCCATAAACTTAACTCCCTCCTAGACACGGCTCAATGTTCATTGATTTTTTTTTCTCTCTTTTTGTGGAATATAATTGCAAATTATTCAGGGAAAGCTTGCCTATTTGCAGATTTTCCCATTGCATAAATTTAAATACAGTTTAGGAAGCTGAAATACCTCGGCGCGATACTACTTGACACGCTGTCAGCTGGTGTTTCCTAAGCAGCCAATCCAGGAGGGTCATTTATTTTCGTTGGCGCTGATTGGCTGTACCTGCAACAGAGGAGATGAGGAAGACTGTAACTCACAGGTGTCAAACTCCAGTCCTCAAGGCCGGTGTCCTCCAGTTTTTAGATGTGCCACAGGTACAAAACACTGGAATGAAATGGCTTAATTACCTCCTCCTTGTGTAGATCAGTTCTCCATAGCCTTAATGGCCTAATTATTCTATGCAGGAGGTGCAGCAGACGCAGGACAGCGGCTCTGCCTCTTTGTTTTTGAAAGGTGAAACATCATACAATTTGATTAGATTTGACTGCATAATGCACCGGTATGTTAGTGTTTTTAAAGACGTTCTCCTTTTTGATTTATAAAACAGCAGAGGCAGGACAGCGGCCCTTGAGGACTGGAGTTTGGCCCCCCCTGCTGTAGATGTTAGCTTCCACCTTCACATCAAGATGGTTTCCACTATGTGTATTAATTAAAATAGACGGATACATGCGTTTTTAGACTAGACATCCAGTCTAAAGTATTTACAGATTTCAGCCATTCACAGTTAGCTCTGATCCACTGTTTTCTAATATGCTGAATATTCTTGAAAACGCCATTATATCCAGACTTTGTTCTTTTGCTCTTTCTTGCTCTCTCATCCCTCTTTCAATTTTATTTCTTCCTTTCTCTCTTCATCTGTCTCTCTCTCTCCACCCAGCCTTCCACTTCATATTGTTTCCAGGATATTTGACACCAATCCACTCTAGAAATGTCATAAATTCACAGTGAACTAAAGTTTTTTTTTTACATTGTAAAACTGAATGTAAAGAAGTAACAACTGCAAATTTATATCTTTAGAAACTAAAAATGTCCACATCTGAATTTTGTAGGAACCTGCTTTAAATAAGCAACATTAAGTGGTGATTTATATTACATTAGAGTGGGTTAGCACTCATTAGCACTGCGCTGTCCCTCTGTAAGGTTTTTGTCAGAATTAGTCAAATGGACCTTCTGGACAGATGACGGCGCCTAATATTTAAAGGATCCTGGCCGTCTGCCCGTCAGGCTGGGTGTAGATAAACCGTCCGCTGAGTCGGGTCAGCGACCCGATGTCAGCACTTCCAAGCCACATTGTTGTTCCCACCAACTGTCCGTCAACGACGGCGTGTTTGTCGTTTCCTGCGGACCCTGACCACCCACCAGAACGCAAACCTCCCTAAATAAATAATAGCTGCTTTAGTTGGTGCCGTTGCTCACCGGCGCTCCTTTTCCTTCAATAGACAGATTGTGCAGCCAGGCCAAATTACCATACTTGACATTCATCACCTTATCAAATTGCAGAGCAGCTGCCCCCTCACAGCTCAGAGCCCACTGCTGGGGCTGATTCTGGTTGTGGGCTGTACATAAGTGCTACTTGTACATAAGATTAAATGAGCAATCCGCACTCAGAGGCCAAGATTCATTATTTGAGAATTCATCTCAGAAAGGCATATTTTCCCTTCCTGCACGCACTCAGACGTTCATAATTACAGCAGAGGGTTGGGTTATACATCTCTGCCTGATCACATCACATATTTAACAGGACGTTGTCCTTGTCCTTAAAAGGCCCTCCTGTTGTGTTCGTCTAGAATAAATGTTACATTGCAGACAAAGCCGATTCTGTCATCTTCCTTCTCTTCAAATAGGAGAAAACCACAAACAGCCTAGTCAGGCTGGTGGGTCTCATGTGTTTTTCTGCCTTTTTGTTCACTGTTTGCTTCAGTGGAGATGAAAGTGGATTTCTTGGCATCCGGTGAATTGGCCTAACTGCGCTCCTTCTTCCTCTAACTCTCCGTCTTGCCTTGCCTTCTCTCCCACCTCGCTACCTTTTTTTGCGCCACTTCTCCAGGCTGTGGTTCTGTGTGATTTGGGTCTGTTTGTTCTGCCTGACTGAATGAGAGCCGCAGATTCTAAGCAGCGGTCTGTTCTTCCATGTTTCTGAATGGTAATTCAGTGTGAATCTTTATCCCTTCTGAGTCATTATGTAATTACAGCTCCTCTTGTTTACCGCTGTCCTACACGGCTTAATTTGGTGAACATAATAATAACGAAAGACACGTAGCAGCAACTACTTTTTGAAGTTCGGATATGATGCTTTTTAGACGCACCTATCAGAATAGTCTGGCTATTCTTTCAACCCACGGTATTTGTAAAGCTGTGAACTGCCATTCATAGATATGAGGCAATTTATTTCTTTTTAAGAGCTATAATAGGGGAACATAAAGTTATGGTAATTATAATATTTAGCCATCTGCTGAATTGGAAACCTCAATTGGAACCCAACTTCAGCTCTGTATAACGGTTATACATGGTGTGAAGTTGGATTACAATAAACTCTGTCAAAAGAACACGTTTATGCAACTTATGTAGCTTACAGATATTGTATGCCTACCATTTTTCTTGATAATGTTAAAGAAAGTGCAAGGTGATCAGTTAGTTGCCAGCCTATCCAAGGTTGAAGCCAGCTAACACTAGCCTAGCTATGCTAATAACCACCAGAGGAAGAAGGCAATCCAGTAGGTGACCGTCCCAGGCATGCTAGGTTCTACTATCTCCAAAGCTAACGCTAGCAAATCCAATGGTGTCACTAGCCTATCCATGCTAATGACATGGATAGGCTATGAATAGATGAAGAAGACAATAGAACACGCTAATACTTCTAATGTATGTAGCTTACAAATATTGTATGCCAACCGTTCTTCTTGTTAAAGTTTTCTTAAAGAAGAAAGTGCGAGGCGACCAATAAGTATCCAGTATATCCGAGGCTAACATCAACAAATTGAATTCTGACTAGCCTATCCATGCTAAGGGGTAGCAGAGTGGGTGACCATCCTACATGTGCTAGTCACCAGCCTCTGTAAAACCAACAGGTCAATAGTCTCCATAGCATTCGCCAGCTCCAACTACTCAGTTACCGGTGCCAGCCTGCTGCTAATCACATCAGTGGCTAATTCAGAATAGATTTAGCCTCCTGCAATATAGAAGTAAACACCATTGGGTGCGCAATAGTCTTAATGTTGGCGCTGAAATTGTCTTTATATTCTACCCATGCAAGTACTTACCTTAAGTCAGGTTTACAAAATGTCAACATTTCTAAATCCGTCATGTTCCTTAACAGACAGAGGCTGAAATCTTGAAAGGATATGACAGAATAATGTTGCTGTAGTTAACTTGTTTCCTGCTCAAAGTCTTGCTCTCGTTCACTTTATCACAGCCTAAGTACTCCATAAAATAGCAGTGGAACACTTTAACTTCAGTTAATTTTTGTGTACAGACAAATAAAATCTTAAAACAAAAGCAGGGTTGGCTGCTCCCGCCTACTGATTAATACGGTAAGTACTTCAAAAGAAAGAGCGACCCACGTCCCGTTGTTGTAGCTGAGCTTATATTAAAAGATTCTTCTAACCCAAAACCTGAAAATAATCAAAAATTTGAAAACTGTATGCCAACTTTCTAATAACTCAACCGTGCTAGGCCCTTTTTGGGTTTTGAATCTACAATAATTTTGGATCACTTTTTAACCAAAATCTTACTAAGGACATAAAGAAAAAGGTACAAAAAATGAATTTTACTTCGATTAAAGTATTTAATCTTCACAGTTAAAATCAATACATTTCCAAATTCTTTTCTTTCTTAGTTGCCCAAATTACCATTTAACAGCCCATAAAACCGAGACTGGCTGCAGGTAGAACAGTCCTGTTTTTATTGTTTACTTTAAGTCAGCAGTTCACTCTTTAATCTAGCAGAACTGCTGTGTAGCAGTTCAGCACATCCGCCCCGTTAAAGTGAGTAAACGTTCTGGCGCCGCTGTAAAACCTGAGGGGGGGTGAAGTCGTCTCCTTTCAGTCCGACTGGCTGCTGTTTGAACAGCTCAGTCCCGATTTCCTAATGAAGAAGAAGATTGGGGAAGTTACGGGAAAGATAAGGCCGTTATCTGCTTGGTATATAGAAAGTTTGGCTCAGAGTGCTTTCCAATTAGTAAGTCTGAGCCCCGGGGGTCCCATTGAGGATAATTGTTTTCAAGGAGCGGCCGATACCCCAAAGACTGCAGTAATGGCGCTGTATTTCTCCAGCGCGGGGCTCACATTACTGTCGGTTCTTACTGAACATGTTTCCTCTGAGATGATAGACCCGGCTTTGTTGCTGTACTCGTCCCGCTCTTTTCCTCCGACGAAGATGCGGAGCTCTCGGCGCTATCCACCCGCTGCAGATTAATTAAACCTCTGCAACGTGTGTGTTGCTTTCTGCAGTTCAGGGCCAAAAAAGCAAATAAACAGCCTTACCGAAGTCAGCCTTTCTCCGTCAAACCGTTTCGCTCTTTTCACAGCTCCACAAAGCGGACTGTTTTTTGCCTTTGCGTGCGGTCGGAGTCCCTTCCTTTTGATGAGACCCGGGTAATACGATCTGTCAGATAGAAACAAATGAATCCAAACGCTCTTTGTTTGAGTGAACAATGCTTTATTTTCCTGCCACTGTCAGAAAGGTGAAGGAGTTTGCTGCAGTTGCCATGAAGGCAGCTGAGAGATTTAGTGTCTCTGTTTGCCTGACACATTACAGATCTGTAACAAAAAGTGCAAAACCTCAATGTTAAAAATACAAACCTCAGTGTATTTTATTGGAATTGCATTATTGTAAATAAGGACTAACATCAGTATAGTCATTTTTTTTTTTTTTTTTTGTATTGGTCTGATATACAGGTAGGCATTTATTGTATCGCTTATCATTTATTATGAAAAATCTCCCCTAAGAATCTTGATTTATCATTGTTTTGATAAATTCCAATGAATTACAATAAATAAATAAAAAATTACAATATTATCAGAATTACTGTGGGCCCTTTAGTGATATAAATCACCCTTCTTTAATAAAGTGGTGTCTTGAAGAAGCCTTTTTCAAATGGTAATATTTGGTTAGCGTTTGTGATGCTATCAGTGATGTACCATGCATTCATTGCCATACAGTTACCTAAAAAAAAAGTAATACATAGTTTTTTCTGATCTTAATTTGTATCATTATCACAATGTTACCGCACAATATTGCAATGAAATTCAATGTCCATAGTCTGATAGTTAAAACTGTAAACTGAGCCGATATTAACAACTGATTTTTTTTCAAGGTCTTGATAAGGTATATATCAGTTATCTGCCAATAATGGTTATATTAATATCAGATATCGGCCCAGATTTTTAGATCGGTGCATCCCTAATTGTGAAGCGTAAGAAAATGGATGCTATAAATCTGAAAAGGGTGATCTATGTTTGTATTATGTCAAATAATAAAAGAAGAGAAAAGTTTGTCAAGAAAAGTTTGGTCTAATTTAACTTCAGACAGGGAAGAAAAATAGTTCAGTGAATGTAAACTTTAGGTTTCAATTGTACATCATTCTCCTTTGTGTTGATTTTTCGCAACCCAGATTTCAAGGGGCATCAATACTTTTTTTAAGTCACTTTAATACTCCAAAAATCCCTTTTATATCTAAGAGCAGTGAGCAAGAAAAGCTAATAATGTGATCGTCTCTTTTCTGCATTCTTAGATGCTGACTTTTCCCATAAATCCTCAGCTGGTTTGCTTATTTCTAAGAAGACAGCCAGACAGACTCTGACCTCTTAAAAGCTATTTTTGAGGCAGAATTTTTCCTCTAAATGTATGCCTCATATCTCCAGGAAAAGGTCGATTCTAAAGGTAGTGCTCTACTGCATTTACTATATGAAATAAAAGGTGAAACATCATACATTTTGATTAGGTTTGACTGCATAATGCACCGGTATGTTAGTGTTTTTAAAGACGTTCTCCTTTTTGATTTATAAAACATCCATCAGCCCATACACTATAATGCATACAAACTCATATGTGTGAATATTTACATTGAAAATTTAAATGCCACAAACATGAATCATAGAAGCAAAAATGGGTTGCAGGCAGTTTTTTTTTAATCCAACAGAAAACATTACATAATTCTCCCTTTGGTATCCACAAATATGACAAACTTTTATCAGATAAAATTTGCTCCAATTCCGATGTTTGTTCTCACCATTGGCTCATTGTCAACCCATGAAATGTAATTTTTTGGGTACACTTCTGTCATGTTACAGGTCTTCAAAACTCTTAAATTTGAGTTGGTGCAACTTACAGAAACCTTTCAAGTGCCATATCTCACTCTTTTATGTCTTTTTATAACTCTTAACATTTTACTTGCCTCTCTAAACCCCCCTAAAATGCCTCTGAATAACAGCTTGGATTTAATTATGATGACAAAATGAATGATGGTGTACAAATGTATTAATATTGAGGGGCCACAGGATACGACCGCTATCCTGGTCCGTAATTGGATTCAGGTAAAAATGTTATTGTTTTGCTGATGAATCATCAGAAAAAAGCAACAGACGCGGTTTGGGACGGATAGAAAGCGCTGCTCGTACTCTCCAAAGGTTCCCACTGAGACTCACAAACGCGACGTGCTCCAGCGGCGCCTTCTGCTGAGATGTTGATTAAACATTGACATTTCGCTTCCGTTTAATCGGGATTTGCAGGAGGAGAAAACGGATGTCCCGAGGGATGGAGTAATTTCCCACAAACTACATCTCAATAACCTACTGAGCAAACACCCCGACATCCTTGAGATTTATGTTCCTGGTTCCAGAAATGGTAGACAATGTCGTCTTTTATGGCGGCGGATGCTCCAATCCTAAAATTTTGCCTCTTTTACATATTTAACATTATGTTTCAGATTTATGTTTGCATTTTCCACATTACGATTACTATTATGATACAGATTTAAAGAGCCCCGTTAGCGTTCCACCCCTCTGGAGTCCGACTAACTCGTCAGTGTGTGTGCTGTTAGCGCAGCGGCAATGAGAAACGGCGGCGTGATCCTCGTGCTCAGCTGGGTGAGAGGAGGTGGCAGGCCTCGAGGAATATGAGTGCTGACTCAGGCTTTTCACATATATGAGAAGAGGAAGACGGAGGGGGGGAAAAAGAGAATACAATCTGACCTGGTTTCTTTATTGGTTGCTGATGGGGCAGGAAGAGGTTTTTTTTTGTGTGTGTGATTTTGCTATAGAATGGTTTCACTACTCAGCAAAGATCTGTTTCTGAGGGAGCAGCTTGCGTTGCGATATCCGTTGTTTATCATAACCCACACACACATTCATAAATCAGTTATTCAGTTCTTCATTGAATTTACAGTACAGGTGTATCAGTTTCAGTTTTCAGCTGTTTTAATTCTAATTGAACTGACTTAACAAATTAAAGTTGTTTTTACATGTTTGACAAACCTTGAGAAGCTACTGGCAGTATTCAAGTGTGCTGTACTGGTGCAGAGTTATCAAATGAATATGTAATTCAGTACATTTATGTCTGTTTAGATATGAATAAATATTTTCAGTCAGTTCAGACGTTTTTCTATATCGGTCGATACTAATCCTCAAATATCGGAAGTGGATCGGTGCATCCACATATCTGGCCGACGTAGGAAGCCATTGTTGAAAGAAAGCCATAAGAAGTAGGGATACACTGATAAATCGGCCCTGATTTCCTTAATTTTGGGAGATTGGTGATCGGCCGATACTTGCATGAGAAACCGATCTTATAAACCTCAGCAAATTTCTGAAAGTCAGCCACTGTCCCCTTTTTGTCAACCACACATGCACGGTTAACAGTAGTCACCCTATTGTTGTGAGTTTGACTTTTCAGACAAAAGAAATTCTGCAATGGCGAAAGTCGTCTTTTTAAAGATCAGTGATCGACCAAAAAACTGCCTTCAGTGCAGCCCTAAAAATAAGCTCTGCTTGCAGTTTGCCACAAGCCATGTAGGGAAGACTGTAAAAATGTGAAAGCAGGTGGTCAGAGGGACGTAATCTTAAAATTAAGAGCCTCATTTTACATCAGAGAGATTCAAACAAGTAGATGAGATTGAAACTGATGCAAAAAGTAGCAAACGAAAGTCAGCCCAGAAGGTTAAAACGATTACGACTATCCCGAGATAAAACTGGTAAATTAAAATACAATTATATGATTGAGCCATCAGTAATTTACTCTGGTGTTAGGAAGGCTAACGGAGGTGTAAACAAAGCTTCAATCGTCCTTAATACTGATGATCAGTAGCAGCCAGAGGGAAGAAGCTTGTAGTGTTGAGTTTATCTATGTGGGATCAGACGCTGTCTGAAGTCTTTTCTCTCTGCTGGGTCATTTGTTGTCGATACCAGCGAGTGGATCCAAGGACAAACCACTGGCTTTGCCGCACAGTTTGATAACTTTATGAAGAGGACTGCTGTGGATTTTGTTCAGAGTTCCAAACAAAGTTGTAATGTTAAAGTTTCACTAAAGACACACAGAAGACACAGAGTTGACTGACGTACCTGGAGTTTGTAGGATTTTTTAAAAATAAATTACTGTTGGTAGCATAATTTTGTTTCTTTTCATAAAATAAAATAAAGGCACTTTAGCAGAAAGTCAAACTTTGCTGTGCGTAAACTCATCTGTCAGAGTTGTAACAATCCTATTGTGTGATATGTTAACATGCTAATGGTAAAGAAAATTGCCATACGCAGAATATTTTTTAGAACATGGAGAACTGCTCTAGTAACACTCGCATGCCTGTCCAACAAAAATAATAAAAAAAACAGAGCAAGTGATCAAACTGCATCTTTTCAGCAAGTTAGATTTTAAATCTTAAGGAGAAAAAGAATACTTTTCTACAGCTGTAGAGTACATTTCTTTGTTTTTATTCATATTAACGCTACACATTATGGCTTTAAAATAATTTCATCTAAGCATCACATCTCTGTAAAACAGAGGTGAGAGCAGAATGCTCAGGAAGATGTAAGCCTCTATAAGGTCTTACATCTCTGAGTCTTTCTGTTGTTTTCATGCTACATTTTTCATTGAAGCTCCGTGTTGAAAATAAAAATGTTTTCATCTCATTTTAACTATTTTTTGAACCAGAGCTTCATAGGAAGCCTCCATTATTTTCTCATCTACCATATTCTTATGAACAAATTGTACAACAGAATCTGCTAAAAATAGATAGGTATTTTTGTTTTTCACTTAATCTGCTTGCATAGATTCATTTATTAGTTTGTCTGTTTGGGAAAAGAATTTAAAATATTAAGTGAAAACACATTTGTTGTGCTTTAACAGTAATGTTTGGTTCTTGTTGCTGAGCTCATTCAGTGGTTCTGCCTTTTGCACTCATTTGGATAAACGACACGTTTAGATTAAATATGGTATTTAATCTAAATATGGTATTCCTAATAATACAACTGTTTATGTCTAATGCTGGCTGAAACCTGCAACCAAATTCTTGCAGTTTGTAGTTTTGTCTAATATATATATTTTTTAATTATTACTTTTGTTTTTGTTCTCTTGTTGTTTTTTTCATATTTTACACAAACTCAAGGTTTTTCCTTGGTTGCTTCCACATTTGTGTCCCAGGTCATATGTCCTCGCTAAAACAGAACACGGATCAGGTAAACGATTCTCTCAAATTGAGTCACAATGCTCTGCTTAGAATACTAATGTAACCTTTTGATGACATTCTACAAGGAAGTTAAAGAAAAGCTCATGCACGACTTGGGGGTGGGGGGGTCAAAACGCAGTTCTGACGTCTTTTGAAGAAGTCTAGAGCTTTTGTAGCCTAGTTGCTGTCACTTTCAACTTGAACTGAGAGCTGTAAAAGGTTATGAAGGTTTGTTTGCAAACTTAAGTTATATTTAAAAGAAAATAAAAACTAAGCTCCTATATTGTATACGCAATCATTCTGTGCTGTGTTTCTGTCTTGATCTCGTCCAGAAAACTATCATGATTCGCCTTAAAGGGGCAGTATTGAGTGTTCTCTGGCACATGGTGCCATTTTATAGCACAATCAATTAACTCTTAACGTCATTTGTTGTAACAATGCTGTATATATATCAAATACTACTTAAAAAAGATTTTACTTAGTAAATTAATGGTAAAATTTCAAAGGTGGAGTTTTGTTCTGAACTCATCACAACATTGCTCTTCTATTAACCCTTTAACAACATTTCTACCGGTTTTTCACTGAATGAGCTGAGTTCAGCAGATGTGCAGTTCCACCAGGGGTTTGCTAATTACTGTTGGTTAGTCTGAAGGAGCTGAGTGGGAGAGTCGCAGGGGAAAGCTGCTCTGTGAGGCAGAAGCTGCAACTTAGAGGAGGAGCTTCATCCTCGAAGGCGGAGCTAGGTCCAACCAGGTGTTTTATTCAACTGAATGGTTGCCACGGGAGATTAATGGATTTCTCAAACATGCATGAAAGAATCAAAGCAACACTCCAGATATGTTTTTGATGAGAGAATAACTTTATAACAAATCCAAATCTCCAAAAAAAGAATTTTGGCAACACTGCCCCTTTAAAACACATCTCTATTTGTCATAAAGTCATCTCTAGTGGAGGAACTTTAAGTTTGAGAAAAGTCAGATATGTAAGCATAATAATAAAGTCTAAATGTGTCCTTCTTATACAGTCAAATGCTTTTAAACACACCGAAGTGAAACACAGTCACTGCTAGAAAAACAACAAATGTATAAAGAACAGCGTTGAACCCGAAGCTTCTATTTTTCCCCGCATATGTTTACCTGCTTGCCCCTATCCGCCGCCCCACGAGGGGCAGGATAATCCATCTCAGGCTCCTGTGAAAAGATCTTTGCAGTCTTGTCAAAAGCTTGAGCAGCAGCATTGCAGGCTGAGAGGAGGGGGGTGAGTAATACTTCTGAAAAGATGCCTGAGGGCTTAAATCTGATTCCACTGCCTGTAGCTGTGCCAGAGAGAAAGATGATGTGATGCAGACATCGGTGACTGGGGAGATATAAATGACAGTGAAATAAGTGTCAGTGAATTGCGCAGTTGACTCCTAGAGTCATACCTCCGTCACACTTGTTACAGTTAGACATTACAGTCAGACTTCCTTTGGTCGGGTCTAGAGACGTTTTTCTGAGGGAGAATGCCAGCGGTTTTCTTTAATATCGTCAGAAAGTGGAACTATATGTCAGTCTGTCTGAGATGTGGTTTTTTGTGATAACTGGTTCATGAGCGAAACGGTCATCCGTGTCTACAGCAACACACAGCTTCATTTCTTTTTTTTCTTTTATTTGGAGCCCCAAAAAGGCCTAAAAAATATCCAAATGCAAAGGCCAAAGACCAAAACAAATGATTTTTATTATGAAAAACATTCTACAAAAGGACAATGGTTTCAATATATTAAAGTTGTTTGAAACCGATTCTTCTGATGTGTCTCCAATGTATTTTTTGGTAAGGTGTTCCATGTGAACATGTCGCTATAGAAGGTGGACATATTGAAAACAAGCCAAGCCAATTGTAAACGGAGCTGCTTTATTTTGAACTGTTTGTAGTTTCTTTGCCAACGTACAATAATCCGAGACAAAGCAAGAGATTTAATTAAATCTAAACTATTCTCTGTCAAAACTGCAAACATCTTTTATCACAGCCAAACTTCTACCCAATTGGCTCACCAATTTATCGATATGCTCTTTTCATGATAAATCACTTTCCAACACAACGCCTAGTAACTTAACTAGGTTTAACTCTGGATTATCGATAAGATATTTAGACCCTATTATTATAGATCTTGTTTCTGCAGGATGCCAAGTACTTCCCTGTCCAAAGGGGATACTTGGTCCACCCTCAACTTTCTTGGGGTCTTTCTTCAGATGCCCTATCCATCTCAGCGAATTCCTTTAGACGCAGAGGAGCAGCATCTCAAAGAAGTCCAAGAGAAGGCTACATTCTCTGGAATAATGGGAATCTCATTATTTCAATTTTGACCGATTGAGTCGGGATGGTAGTCTGATGGGTTCAAGTTGATACATCAGTAAACCAAGCGCTTTACTTTTTGGGTTTAGCCCTTTTTCCTATCATGATAGGATAGAGCAGTGTATCCATAGGCCCAGATATCTCCCTCTCTACCATAAACAAGGCATAAAGATACTTGAACTCCTTTTACCTGAAGCACAATCTAACCACCAACCCAGAGGGAGCTGTACAATTTTAAGAAAGTACACAGCCATAAATAATATTTCAACAAGTTTTTACCTTGAGCACAAAACTATAAATTCTCCACTTTTCATTTTCAGTATTAATTTACCAAGGTCACCAAGTGTAGAAAAACACAACTCAAGGGAGCCGTGTATTAAGAGTGCTTGACAGGCATGTTTGAAAGCACACTCTGTACCAAGAAACAGAAGGCCAAAGGTAGTGAGGTTCCACTGATTACGTTCAATAAAAGTCTAGAAGCGTGAAGCCTATGTAGAAAAATGGCTGTGGTGATTAAAGTTGCATGATAGACTCCCCTGTTGCTTGTTTTTGAGCCACACCATGCAGCTGAAATAAAAAGAAGTTAGTACCACAAGTTTGCTTAAAAAAAAAAAAAAAAAAACAGTGGCTTTTCTCATTAATGTTGCAAAACATGTACACAATTTGATGGGTTTTTTTTTTTTTTAGAATTTACTTAGGCAAATTTGAAAAAGTCTGTTCGCTTGACAAATTACGTATATTGTAATCTGCTGAAGTAAGTCATCCTTGCCCGAAAAAATTCCTCGTTTGTGTCCAGACAGATGGTGTTGTTGCTTCGAGCAACACCAGAGGGATGACAACACAAACCAGGATGGTTTGAAGAAGGAGAGGGTGGGTTAGTTATAAACCTATTTTGTGTGTAACTCCAAGTGAGAAAATTAATTTAAACCTCAGATATGTTCTCACAGAGAGAGAAACCAGTTTGTGGTTATTGTCTTCATCTCTGGTTTGCTGTTGGGAAGAAACCCAAATTCAGAATGAAAACTGGGTTCAATTTATTGTGACTAGAAGTTACAACTGTCAGAATCTCATGAAAAAAAAGATGGAAAAAACATCACACTTAAACATTTGTCAAAGCTTATATCCCAATGTCAATGCTGACATTTAGCGTACCTTGTCTTAAAGGAACCTAAATTTACACTTGTACTGACCAAATATGACTCACCTTGGGAACATTTCATATAGACCATATATTCATACTACCTTAGGGAATATTTCATACAAACCATGTATGAATTTGTACTTCCTCGTGGTCTTCTCGTACCAACCATTCCTACCTCCTTAGAGACTTTTACTGACATCCACATCACAGATTAGCTCCTCCAGGGACTTTCTATACCAACCATGCCTGAATTCAAACTGCACTGCTTTCTGTATCGACTTTCTTAATGCAATCTCTCCTTCAGGACTCTTCATACCAACTTTACGTCAATTTGTAAACCCCTTGGGGACGTCTGTGTACCAAACATTTCTCAATTTATACCCAATTTGTTCCCCACTTTGAGGATGTTTGTACCGACCTTGTGTTAATTCTTATGCCCTTTGTGAATACAGTGAACCCTCGCTATATCGCGGTTCACCTTTCGCGGTCTCGCTGCTTCACGGATTTGCATCGTGCATTGTGTTCTTCATTCTGATTGGCTTAACAGTCTCTCCGCTTCTTCTCTACCTGTGTGTCAACAACTTTGCGGTTTAATATGTACATGTATGTAAAACAGCTTGCCAAATTTAACATAATCGATGGTGGCAGGTCGGTTTATAAGAATCTTTTTGCCCAGAAGAAAAAAGAGCGACAACAGCTACCGATAACTATGTTCTTCTCTCGAAAAAACACACCTGCACCGCAGGCTTTAGAAGAAAAAAAAACCCCCGCCACATTTTTTATTTTCTCCCGTTCTAATCCAATGACTCGGGTCGCAGTGGGGGGGTTGCTGATCTCCGCAATTCGGGCACGGGAATCCGCCTTCAGTTCGTATTAAAAGTATTATTTTACAGTACAGTAGTTATTTGTAAAAAAAAAAATTTATACAGTACTTTTTATTTGTTAAACAAATGTTTGGACCTGTAAAAAGGTTTTGTTCTTTGGTTTCAATGTATTATGGAGTATTTCATTGTATAATAATTGTAAAAAAGTAAAGGTTTCTACTTCGTGGATTTCGCCTATCACGGGTTCTTTTTGGAACGTAACCCCCGCGAAAAACGAGGGTTCACTGCATTTCAAACCAACCGTTGCTTAATTCCTCCTCCCTTTGTCGACATTTCATACAATTCATTGGAACGTTTCATACCAACTGTGCATAATTAATAGCCCACTTTGGGACATTTCTGGTGTGCTATGCTTCATTTCATACTAAAACCGCACCAAATATTAAATTGCAACCTCAAAGAGAAGCTTAAACGCTATTCACACTTCCCATTTCAATAATGTATTTTACCTGTTTGAACATTTTGACGACTTGTCTTCATAATTCATAAAAAGTATTCTTTTTTTCTATGAGAATTACAATCGGTAGCTACATGAGTTTGAAATGATTTGTATATGGGTAGAAAACGAAGATCACAGTTAATGAATCTATGAATTTACTCGGAACTGGCTTTTAAAAGAGTTAAAACAGTTAGGGATGTCAGTCGGACTTTCCTGACAGCCAATAATCATCTTAGTATAAAAAAGCAATTTGACTTCTAAAAGCAGATTCTTCTTCTAGATAAATCAAAACATCAAGCCACCTCTTTTATGCAGTTCTACCAATACCAATAAAAACAGCTACAACATGCACTGAAAGGCAGATCTGCCATCCTGTTGTCTGAACCTTTCTGACACCCCTTGAGAAAGAGGAGAACTAACAGATTTCTGCTTTGTTGATTGACAACTGCCTCCAAGCATACTGAACTCCTCTACTGTGAGCTCCCTGCTCTGGATCCTTGTCACCATGTATATTTCACAAGTGGGTTGCTTAGAAGTTTGTGGTTTCAGAGATGACTCAGTCACTCTCTGAGTGCTTGTTGTTGAGCCATTATTCTTCCAGTGGATTTCTCTTTTCATCGCACCACTGCCTTCATGCGCCATTGTTCTTCAATTAACCCCAAACAAAGCTGACACATTGCCTCTGAACTGAAAACAGGGGTCTACCTCCAGCCTATCAGTTCTCAGCTTGCGAGGCAGGAGGGGAATCTATAAGTGCCTCTGTAGTTAACATGGATGCAGTAGATGATGCAGGGATTAATGGAGGAAGGGGAAGCAAAACGACTGACTACTATCCCTCCTGCCCTCGTTGGACTCCTTCGGGGACTTGTTAACGTTGAAGGTCTGTTGTGTTGTGTGCGTCATGGTAACTAAATGAAGGCTGAAGAAGCCTTTGTAGCTCCCGGAAGCGGCCCGTTTGAGTAAAAGAAAAAAGCAAAGCGATTGGAGTTCAAGGAAAGATGGTATCTTGATCTTTAGTTCTCCCTGTCTTTGTTCAAGTTTGTTGGAAGTCTTATCTAACTCTTTGCTTAAAGAAACCTGTCAGGATTGGTTTCAGTCACAGACGTTGCGTGAATATTAAAGTTAATTACTTTATCCTGTTTTTGCCATCAGTCTCCTTTCCTTTGTATTTTTTTTTTTCTGTTTGCCTCTTCCACCTCTCAGGGACGTGTTTAGAATTTTTATTTAACCAAACAAAACACATGGATCCGTTCAAAGTGGGAAAACCATGCTAACTTAACTGTATATAACTCTGTATAACACAGTTATATAGTGGAGTAATATAACTCTGTTATTAGGCCTGTCACAATAAACAATAAATCAATTAATCGCCCATAAATGAAAGTTATCGACCTAGTTTCTAGTTTCAATCGGCTTTATTGTTTCTTCCGGCCTTTTTCTCTTTCTATTGATGACACTGGATGAAAAAAGGCTCAACTCCGGTGCTCTCTACTAACTCCTCCCTTCCTCCTTTCCTTAGTTCACACTACATGATTTTAGAATCCGCGGGTCTTAAAACCTGAGACCCACTAGCAGACAAAAAACCGTAGGTGTAACGGGTTCGATTGGGTTCGACCGTGCAGTGTGTCCACCCACACAGCAAGAGCAACACACCACACACGGACCGATTTCTCTCACCGACATTCAGATTTCAGACAGAAAATCCCGTATATAACCGCACTATATATCACACGTGAATTTAGTCTAAACAAACACGGCTGACGACGTAGAAGCAATAGCGATAGTTTGTGAGCTTATTTTAAGTGATAAAAGATGTAAGAAAAGGCATTGAATAAAAGAGTGGAGGACGGGGCTTTATTTGCTGCACTATGATGTGGAGGTGAGTTATTCTGTTTTGTCGTCTTTGCCATTTGTGTATTTAAGCTTCATTGGTAAATTAGTATTTACCGTTTTAATCTTTAAAATTACATTGAGAACAATGGTTGGGTGCTAGGGCAGTCATTCACCCAGCGGTCCGTCGTATTTTTGAGTAAAAAAATTTAATTAGTTTAAAGTTGACAGAAAATTTGAAAATATCACTTGATATTTATGTGTTATTGAAAGATTGGAAGGTTAATACCTGAGCATTTATAAAGTCTTAAAAAATGCAAACATTTTAAAAATACTTAAATAAATAAGCAATGCTTAGCCTGGTGGGTCACAAGTAAAGCCTGGTGGCTTTCCAGGCTTATAATAAACTGATATCAGGGAAACCCTGATGTACATCAACTTGTCAATGGGACTACAGGTTGAAATTAGCCACTGGGTTATAATCTCAAGTACTTTCATGTAAATTTTAATTAATAAACAATTGTAGTGTTTTCAACGTAGCTGTTGGTGACACCGAGTTAAACCACAAATGAAGACCCTGGAGTTCAGTTGCAGCTTGTTTAATTGTCTTCATGAACATGTGGTGAAAACTGAAATGACAGAAAATATACTCTATCTCAACATGTAAAGAGATATATGCCCAAATTAAGTGGTTCAAGTTCGCTAAAATAACATTACAGGAAAATCAACAATAACATCCAACTAAACAGTATAAACTGCCATATGATGTAACTTACGGCGTTCCTGCATGATAATTCAGAGTGGATGGCATCGGATAACATTTCCATGCTGCCTCTTGCATGTGAACCTTTGTTTTTAGCAAAAACGGAATACCGGAAGTACGTAACCGGAACCGGAAGTATGTAACCGGAACCGGAAGTAGAATTTACCGATAAAGCATTCTTTATAAAAACTTATATAAAGCATAAATTGTTTGTCTAAACAACTTGCAATCATTTTAATTACAATGAAATACTTTTAGAATTATTTATTCAACCTTATGAACTTACTTATTTATAGGAATGTCTTAAGGACAACACACTCCCCGCCTGGCCACTACACTAAGGAGGCCACTATACTAAACAATCCATTAAACATTCAGTCCTTTGGCATGAGAAGGATAACTTCTGTAACTGGTCGCATGAATGTCTTTACACAACCTTGACTCCATCCCTTTACCTCGATCTTTCTTACTCGACTGTCTTTGCCTGGGAATGTTGCATTAACCTTTGCCATGGGCCAGCTGTTGCGTGTAACTTGCGCGTCCTTTAGCAGAACTAGGTCACCAACTTGAAGGTTTCTACATGATACAGTCCATTTCTGTCTTTGTTGCAATGTGGGCAAATACTCATGCCTCCAGCGTGTCCAAAACTGGTTGGAAAGAGCTTGAACTTGTCTCCATTGTTTGGTGTAAAGGTCTTTATCCAAGAAGTCTCCGGGTGGAGGTTGAAGGCAAGATTTCTGTGTAATGAGCATCGATGGGGATAGAACAAAGGGGTTCTCTGGATCCGACGACACTGGGACAAGTGGCCTTGCGCTTATGATGGCTGTTATTTCGGCCATGAGTGTGCATAGCACCTCATGAGTCAACTGTATCTTATTTCGCAGCAACATGGAGTCCAGGATTCTGCGGGCAACTCCGATCATGCGCTCCCAAGAACCTCCCATGTGAGACGCATGTGGAGGATTGAACTCCCAGCTGCAACCTTGCTCTGTTAGATACTTCTGCATTGATTTGTCCATTCCTAGTTCCTTGGAAGCCCCAACAAAATTGGTGCCCCGATCTGACAACAACTGTTTGGCGGGACCTCTTAGAGCAAAGAAGCGACGGAGGGCATTTACGCAGCTGGAGGTGTCTAGAGATTCGATTACCTCAATATGGACAGCCCTTGAACTCATGCAGGTAAACATAATGGCCCATCTCTTACTTTCAGCTAGTCCGCCCCTGGTGCGTCTGGCAGTAATAGTCCAGGGCCCGAAAACGTCGAGGCCAACATAAGTAAAAGGAGAACAAGTCTTTAGGCGTTCAGGTGGTAGAGCCGCCATGAGTTGTTGTTCTACTTTCCCACGCAATTTGCGGCAGGTTACACATTTGTGGATCACTGAGTTGACAAGTGTTTTGCACCCTAAAAGCCACAGTCCTGCAGCCCTGATGGCTCCTTCCGTCAGATGACGGCCTTGATGTTCCACTAGCTCGTGGTGATGACGAGTGAGCAGGAGAGAGATGTGACTGTGTTTAGGGAGAATTAATGGACTTTTTTCCAAGTTCTCAATTTCTGAGTGTTTGAGTCGGCCACCGACAGAGATGAGACCATCCTGCAGGATTGGACTGAGCTTTTGTAGAGGGCTCTGCTTTGAGATTGGCTTACCAGCATTAAGGGCAGAAAGTTCTTTTTCAAAGTGAGCCTTTTGTGTCTCTTTGAGGATGACAGTTTTTGCCTGAGCTATCTCCTCTGGAGTTCGCGGGAGGTGACATTTGTGCCAGCCTTTGCATTTGCTGTTTGGATTAGTCCCATTGAAAGATTTTGCGATGTGGATAAGGTTTGCTATAGCTCTGACTAAGGACTTGAAAGTAGAAAAGCGCTCGAAACGTTCACTGTTGAGTACTCGGAGGTGAGTAACATAAGTTCTGATTTCTGGCCTAATCTCTGAATCTTTGTCAGGTTCGATTAAATCAAAGATTTCACTCACGTGTGGTATCTCTGCAGGAGGATGGCGGATGAAGGATGGTCCGGTGAACCAAGTTGACCTTTTTAGCTGAGCTGCTGACAATGACCTCGACGCATGGTCTGCTGGGTTTTCCTCTGTACGCACATAGTGCCATTGTTCTGGCTTTGACGACTGGCGAATGCGCTGTGTTCTGTTGTGGACATATGTATAGAATCTTCTAGAGTCGTTGCAGATGTAGCCTAGCACCACCTTATTGTCGGTATAAAAGTGTATTGCATCAAAATGTAAGTCCAACTCGTCCTGAATGAGGTCAGCCATTTCCACTGCCAAGACTGCTGCACAGAGTTCAAGTCTTGGTATGGTTGGTTCTGACAGGGGAGTTAGCTTTGCCTTGCCCATTATGAATCCAACCTCAACCTTGCCATCTGCTTGGGTTGCCTTTAAATAGCTTACGGCCCCTATGGCCTTGGTTGATGCGTCTGAGAATAAACACAGTTCTTTATGCGTCGCTTGACTGAGAGAAGTAGATGTGAAAGTTCTAGGGACATGTAGTTCCTTTAGGTCCTGAAGGGAATTCTTCCATGTTTCCCAGTTACTTTGTTTGTCCTCTGGAAGGGGTGTGTCCCAATCTGAACATTCAGAAGTGAGTTCTCTGAGCAGAGCTCTTCCTTGGATTGTGACTGGTGCCAATAGGCCCAGGGGATCAAAGACACTGTTGACGGATGAGAGAACACCACGTCGGGTAAATGGTCTGTTTGTGTCGGCTACTGAGTAAGTGAATGTGTCAGTTGTCATTTCCCAAATAAGACCAAGGCTTCGCTGGGACTGTATTTCTTCCCCACTTAAATTTAAGTCTTTAACGACTGCTGCACAGTCTTCTGGGCAGAAGGCCTGCATAACTGCCTGTGAGTTAGAAACAAACTTATGCAGGCGCAAATTAGATTCAGCGAGTGAAGCTTGTGTTCTTTGAAGCAAGTCTATTGCCTCAGCTGAAGAAGGAACAGAAACCAAGCCATCATCTACGTAAAAGTGCCTCTCCACAAACTTGACAGTATCAGCACCATATTCCTTTGCACCTACTCTGATGGCCTTGCGAAGTCCGTAAACAGCAACAGCAGGAGATGGTGAGTTGCCAAATACATGGACTTTCATGCGATAATCGATAACTTCCTTGTTTAAATCATTGTCTTTATGCCAAAGAAAACGGAGGAAGTTACGGTGGTCCTCACGCACCATAAAACAGTGAAACATTTGCTGTATATCTGCCATGATTGCAATGCTGTCAGTCCGGAAGCGGAGAAGAACACCAAGGAGTGTGTTATTTAGATCAGGGCCAGTAAGGAGGACATTGTTAAGTGAGACACCCTGGTACTGAGCACTAGAGTCGAAAACAACTCTGATCTGATCTGGCTTTTGTGGGTGATAAACTCCGAATGTCGGAAGATACCAACATTCCTCATCCTTTTTCAGTGGGGGTGCCAACTCAGCATGACCATTAGAAAAGATCTTTCCCATGAAGGCCACATATTGGTCTTGCATTCTTGGTTTTCTGTTTAGGTTGCGTTTTAAGGATGAGAATCTTGTGAGTGCTTGTTCTCTGTTGTTTGGCAGCCGCTGGCGAGGTTCTTTAAACGGAAGTGGGGCGACCCAACTGTTGTCCTCATCTCTGTACATAGCATTGTCCATTATTTTGATAAACATGGCGTCCTGTATTGAAGGAGCTGGTTTATTGTCATTTTCCGTCCGGTTAAAAACGGTTTGTCCCAAGGCTTGCTCAGGTGCTTTACTCAGTCTATTCGTGTGTGGCATTTCTTTGAGTTGCAGAAGACTGTTGCATGGCTCAAAAACTGTTGGGCGACCATTTTCTAAGACAACTGTTTTTAGAGTGCTGACGGTCGGCCTATGAAGATTACCCAGACAAACCTCCCCTACTACAACCCATCCTAGATCTAAACGCTGGGCAAATGGAGCATTATGAGGGCCATTAACCCTCTGCCTGACCTTGTGCACCCGTAAAACATCTCGCCCAAGTAACAAGAGTATTTCAGCCTTAGGGTCTAGTTCTGGGAGGTACTTTGCTACGGATTGAAGATGTGGCTGGTGAAGTACTGCGCTAGGGGTTGGGATTTCACTTCTGTTGTTGGGAATGTCCTGACACTCAATGAGCGGGGGTAGAGGAATAACTACCGACCCATCTAGTGACTCAATCTGGAAACCTTGAGCCGTTTTGCCCCATGTTTCTACCACACCAGAACATGTTCTGAGATTGTAGGAGAAAGGTTCAGTTTTAATGTCAAAAAGTTCAAAAAACTCTGGCCTGGCTAGGGAACGATTGCTCTGATCATCTAATATTACATAAGCTTTGACTGCTCTGTTCTTGCAACCTAAAGGGTACACCCACGCAAGACATATCTTAGAACATGAACGACCCCACTGACCTGGTCCGCACACATCTGTGCAGCTTGTTATGACATCAACTGTGTCAGGACTGTTTTCTCCCTCCCCGCCATTCTCTTGTGCCAGTGAGGGAGCCTTGTTGATCTGGGCTGGAGAACCAGGATGCATGATTGTATCGTGGCTTGTGCTATCACATTCAGAACATGTTACTGCAGATTTACAGTCCTTTGCAAGATGAGTGACTGAAGAGCAGCATTTAAAGCATATTCCTTTCTCTTTGAGGAAGGCCTTCCTTTCAGTGAGTGGTTTGTTCCGAAACGTCCTGCATTTTTTGAGTGGGTGTGGCTTATTATGCAGTGGGCAGTTCCTGTTAAAGTCGTTGTTGGGGACAGAGATATTGGTTTTGTGTACAGTAATAGGTTTACTAGAGAAAAAGTTCTTTGAATCCTTTTCTGGTCTTGAGTGTGTTTGGCCGTATTGTTGGTGGAAACTTGGATCATTGCGTCTCTTAGCCTCTTTGCACACGAATTGGCAGAAATACTTAAAGGGTGGGAAACAGCCTCGATTTTCCTCTTTATATTGAGATCCATGTGACATCCACCTTTCCTGAAGACCGTGTGGGAGCTTTTCAACAATAGGCCTAATTCCGCGAGAAGTGTCCAGATATTGTAGGCCAGGGAGGTAGCCATCTTCCTTGGCGCTTTCAATCTCTTGTAGTAGATCCCCTAGTTCACGCAGTTTGATGTTATCTTTGACCGTTATTCTTGGAAAACTGTCCAATCGTTGGAAGAGTGACTTTTCGATTATTTCAGGAGCCGCATAACATTCGTTTAGTCTCTCCCATGCTTTATGTAGAGCCAATGTAGGGTTGTTGACATGTACTGAGCGTATGCGTTTTACCTGATCACTCGACTCTTTCCCTAACCATTTTGTCATGAGATCTAGCTGTTGAATGGGACTTAGGTGAACATCCGCTGTTGCACTACAAAATGAAGAGTACCATGCTCCATAATTCTCTGGCCTATCATCAAACTGGTAAAGGCCCGAAGTGATCAGATCTCGTCTTGCTATGTATTGTGCAAATGGCTCAACTGGGTATGAAATGCTGGCTGGGGTGTTGCGGTGAGGCGTGAACGGTGAGCAAGTTGGGTTGAAGTGAGCGTTTTGTTTCATTTCACTTATAGTCTGACTGGGCATATTTAGGGCAGCAACATTGTCCTTAGTGAGCTTTTGTTCAGAGCTGATGGGTTGTGGCTCTACACTGTGTTCAACGTGAGGATGCCATGATACAAATGTATCGAGTGAGCTTACTCGTGGGCGAAAGGTGGTTGGTGCTTTTTCAGGACATGGAGATTGTATTATGCCCATTTGAGATTGTACGTATTCACTTGTACGTTCTAATATTGACTTTTCTGACAGAGCTTTTCTCCTGTCGTGCTCCTCTTGTGTTGCTTCAGCTTCCTCCAGCACTTGGGCTTCAGCCACAGCAGCATCAGCTTCCTTTTGTAATGTTATCACTTCCAATGTTGCCTCTATTTTAGCTTTTTCCAATTCACTTTGTGCTCTTTCAACTTTTAACTGTGCTTCTTTGGTTGCATAAGATGCTCTCACCTTAGCAGCTTCTGCTTTAGCTCGAGCGTAAGTAGCACTTACTGCTGATCCAGAAGAACGGCTGCATGCAGAGTTGTTGCTGGATGCCATTTTGATCGTGGAGAATAATCAATTGCCGCCTTTTCACTGTAGTGTTTTCAACGTAGCTGTTGGTGACACCGAGTTAAACCACAAATGAAGACCCTGGAGTTCAGTTGCAGCTTGTTTAATTGTCTTCATGAACATGTGGTGAAAACTGAAATGACAGAAAATATACTCTATCTCAACATGTAAAGAGATATATGCCCAAATTAAGTGGTTCAAGTTCGCTAAAATAACATTACAGGAAAATCAACAATAACATCCAACTAAACAGTATAAACTGCCATATGATGTAACTTACGGCGTTCCTGCATGATAATTCAGAGTGGATGGCATCGGATAACATTTCCATGCTGCCTCTTGCATGTGAACCTTTGTTTTTAGCAAAAACGGAATACCGGAAGTACGTAACCGGAACCGGAAGTATGTAACCGGAACCGGAAGTAGAATTTACCGATAAAGCATTCTTTATAAAAACTTATATAAAGCATAAATTGTTTGTCTAAACAACTTGCAATCATTTTAATTACAATGAAATACTTTTAGAATTATTTATTCAACCTTATGAACTTACTTATTTATAGGAATGTCTTAAGGACAACACAACAATCAACAACAAAAAGTTGTTAGTGGCAGTTAATCTCTGTGTGGTAAGATATGAACAAATTGACCGCTCTAGTGGGGTGGCCAGGCAGGGCCACAGGGGTGGCAGTGGCATGGCCACGCCTCATCTGTTCTACTTCCAGAGATCAGAGCTGTGAAAACCATTTGAAGGGATTTTTACAAACGGATGCCTTGGTTGTCTTGGACCCAGATAAGAGGACGATTAGTTCTTGTACCCTGTCTATGAAGTCGTTCCCAGTCCATGTCCCTCTCAACGCTCCCCCTAGGCGACATTCCTGCTGTCTGAGTTTGGAGTAGATCCTTTTTTTCCTGTCCTACATCAGTCATTGTGGGTCCCTAATGCAGCTCTAATGATGTGCTGAGGCTTGTGAAGCTGCAGGCTGTTTGTTTACCAGCAGACACTCTGTAGTACATTCTCCTGACACCCCTAATGCAATCAGACTCCCATAAAATGTACACATAACGATATTGCCGAGTAATGGCTTCAACATTACATCTGAGGAGCAACACACTGCACCGAGTTACTTCTTGGACCCTCCTAGCTGTAAAGTCTGACATATTTGAAGAGAATGCACAACTGTTTTTGTTTCATTCATAGGTCAGGTTTGTAAAAAATGTCTTTACGTTGGACAATTTCTTTGCACACTTTCAAATTATGACCCAAATTATGGCATTAAAATCAGAACTAAGTTAATTTATTTTATTTTATTTTTTTCACATTTACATCAACCTCCACATTAAGTGGCTTCATTTTGTAAAGATGTGTGAAATCTCTTAAATTAAGTGTAGTTATTTATTATTGACTTTTGAGGAGAAAAAGGAATTTTCACGTCGTGATGCAAACAACAAATTGGGCCCGCATGATTTTTACAACGTACCTTTTAAGAAAAGTACATTATCTGGTTGAAAATCCAAGATGGACGCAAGTGTTCAAGATGGCTGCCTCGTCAAATCCAAAGAAATGGTTTCCGTAGTAGAACCTGAATAAACATAAATGTGTAAATTCATGTTAAACTGAGTGTATTCTGACTGGAAAAATTAAATGGTGTTTGTTGAATCCCAATATGGCCACCTGTTTTCAAGATGGCGGCCTTTACGTGACTCAAAATGAGCATTCTTCCATTGCTTTTTAAATTTTGTAGTTTCCACATTTGATTACTTAGTCAAATTATCTTCTTGCTACATTCCTGTCTTGTGAGTATATGTATGCTTGTTTGTTTTTTTTTACAGTGTCTTTTCCCCTTTTGCATTTGCCGATTGATTTTTAGGGTACTGTTCAGAATATACTCAAAATTGTTACATTCTTAAAAAAACTAAATCAAATTTATCACTACCCTGTATATCAACTAAGTGTAATGACCATTGTATCATAATATTAAGTCATTTAGATTTTTTAGAATACAGAATTGGATTTCTCAGATTCAAAAACATATTTTTGATGCATAGGCCATCAAAATAGGATTATTCAATCAGAATATAATTCGAACACTGTTTAAAACTGCTTTGGATGGCAGCCATCTTGACAGAAGGTGGCCATTTTGTGTTTTCAAGTGGATGACATACTTTTATGAGAAAACTATTTCTGTATGCCAAATCACCGAGTGAAAGATTGTTCCAGCAATCTGCCCACTAACCCGGAAACCTAACCTCAGAGGTTTTCTTACGTCCTATATCGTTATACTTACTCTTAAACTAAGTAGTAATAACTCTTGATTAAATTAAGTATTATGAATCACAAAAGTCCTTCAGTTAAACTTATTTTTATAGAGATTATTGTAAACACACACACACACCATGTACTCAGATCTCTCTCTTGCCGACAAGAGTTTTAAGAAGTTGGTGGCCTTTCACTCCACTGCTCAGCACCATACGGATCCAGTAATGAGGAAATTTAGGAGGTTGTATCCAAAGACGAAACTGTCTGAACTCTTGCTAACTTTTCAAGATCTAACACCTAATAATGAGCTACCTCTCCATCACCAAGCACACCTCCTTCCACAATTCTTGTCATTACGTCTCAGGCTGACGGAGCCTTTCTGGTTCAGCTCAGTCTAAAACTCTTCATTTAATACCAGACTCTTTTTGACTTTTCCATCTGAACTGCCTGAAAAGACTCTGTTCCAAGTCTTGACCTTTTTTTGTGGCATATATGTTACAAATAGTGTAAAACAAGATTTCTCTTTAGTAAGTTTTCCTGCTAGCGGAACTCGAAACTAAAAACTGATTTGCATTTTCCTGGAAGTTTGTTCCAGGTTTGAGGCGCAAAGAAGCTGAAATGGTTGCAGAATTCAGTCAAACAAGAAAAGAATTAGCAGCATCCAGTAAGCTTTCGCTTCATGTTGACTCCCACCATTTTGCCAAGTGTTTTTTGTTGAATGCTAGGTTGGTACCTTTAATAAGTACCAACTTCTTTAGAATAAAAGTAATAGTGTGGTAATATGCAACTTCCATTCTGGTTTAAATGTAACCATGTGAAAAAATAACTATGGCTTGGAGCTTCTTTTTTTTTAGCTAGCATAATAACTGTAAAGTTTGAAACAGTTACAACTTTTCAGAGTGTTTTCTAGTGACAATTTATAAGTGTAATTGCTGCTACTGAATCATTAGTGTGCATGTCAGGAGCAGGAACCTGTTGCTAAAATATAACCATTAATTTTAAAAAAGTCTCACCAAAACAGATGGGTTTATTACTCCCTCTAACTAAATGTATTGTGTAAAACTTTGTATAAAAAAAAGTTAAGATTGATTTCCCTCAACATTATTTATTTTCACCTGGCAACAAAAACATTTAATGCAGCAAATTGTGAGATTAGCCCATCACTTGCAGCTCACTCTAGGAGTCTCATGTTTGTAAAATGCCTAAAATTTGAATAATTTTGTAAACGGCAACATTCCACCTTTATTACAATGTAGTTTAACAGCTGAAATAGAGAGCAGAAATCACATAAAAGTAGATTACATCTGAAACTTGGTTAGCAGTTGACATGAATGAACATGGGGGAAGCGTCTGCAGTGTGTGTGTGTGTGTGTGTGTGTGCATCGGTGGGGGGTCGGATTAATAGCAGAGGACAGAGATTGGATGAAATGATCCAAAGCTAAAAGCAGCAGGAGGGAACTCACCCCTAAACCCCCGCTGTCTCCACTATTAATATTTGCAAACAGAAGAAGAAGAATGGAGTTATGTGCGTACACACACTCAAGCAGCCTCTCCAACCGGCTCAGGTTGCAAAAAATAAATAAATAAATAAAATTGTTTGGAAGTCGCAGCGAAACTAGAAGCGTGACTCACAGCAGCCGCTCAGCCTCAGAAATGAAAACTCGTTAGCTTGAAGGATCAGCGTAGCTCTTCTGCTGAGCTTTTCCTCCCACGGTAACCTGTAACTGGCATGTCACCTGCCCTCTTCGCTCATATTAGTCGACATCTGACCTTTAACGAACAGAGAGCCGGAGCCTAGCCGCCACCGCTGGAGGTTAGCGAGGCCTAATGAGAGAGAGAGAGAGGGATGGGGGTTGGGGGAGGGCTCTGTGTCTGACCTCCACAATAACCACGCAGACCCTCATTAGCATGACGCTAACAAGCCGCTCGGCAGAGGATGTCACGGAGAAAGCTGGAGTGGAGCGAGAGATGGCATGTTCACTCAGAGCACATCAAAGGATTCTCCAGCCACCTACAAATGTGTGTTTTCCTTTTTTTTTGTTTCCTCCTCTCTTCCAGCTTCATCATTATCCATAAGTGGCTGGTTTGCAGCAACACAGCTGGCATCGCTTGTTTTCGTTGTACAATATGTTTCGCCGTATGTACGTTTTTAAATAATGTACATATTTTGGACAGCTTTGCTACAATGTCGTATCCATGCCCACAAAAGCATTTTGAAGACATGGTTTTGTTTTGCAGGGTTTCTATAGCATGTGGAAGTTTTATTTCATAGTGTCTGAATGCCCAGATATTGTAACTACAACTCAGATCTCACTGCTGTAGAAATTGGTTGTATTTAATAAATTAGCACTTTGCGGTTATAGCTCCAGTCTTCATTTTCTGGACTTCATATTTTCCTTTGTGCTAAGCTACCTAGCTAGCTTAAGCTGTCATATTTTATTGTAAACTGTTATTTGGTCTCAATCAATAGTTTTCCAGGTTATCTGAAAGCTTTTTTATTTATTAATACCAACAGATGGATGTTTTGTCTTCACAAAGCAAAGTCAGATTCTTAGAGGAAATCATCCTAAAGTCTGTAAAGGTTTTAGCAAGAATTAGCTACATCGCTCATGGCTTCTTTTAAATGTTTCTCAGTGACATAAAATCCTTTTTGGCGGTTTTATCAGTGTAGTTAGCGTAAGAGCAACTCTTCCCAATATAAACCCCATCATATGTGAACTTTATCAAATTATTAGCCTATTTCTACTCAAACATGGAGTTGATAATATCTCAAAAATAATATGTAAAAGTTCAAATCTCAAGAATTAAAATCTTTTATGGACATAAAATGTTAAATATTTGTCTCCACTCATTACAGTGTAGGTGTCTCTCTGGCTGTCAACTCGACATGAAGCTAACCTCATAATTCATTCTCTGTTTAGCCAACTTGCACTTTATTGAAAGTTTTTTTCCCCTTCAGTTATGTTTAATGAAAACAGAAGTTGTCATTTCCCCTTTTTTGTCTTGTGGATTATTGATGAGTGCAGGAGAAAAGTAAAGAGAGAATTTGCAAAATAGTTTATTTCTAAAAAACTAAATATTCACATTTTGTCTTAAATTTGGGCTTTCAGGTTGATTTTAAACACAACAAAATGTAAATCATTCTCATATGTCATGGATTAGTTTTACGTTGACGTCTACCCTCAGTTTAACTTTTTTTTAAGTATAGAAATATTTTATTTTATAATTTATTCAGATATTTTGAACAAACAGAAATTGGCTGTTCCGTCAAAATCACTCACGATATAAAAGGTGTTATTTTATACAACAAACCAGTCACAATGGTGCCTGCAGCACAGCTCTTACGGTGAAGTTTTTTTTTTCTTTCTCTACTTTCCTGAACCATTCAGGGTGTGTTAGGGAAACAGTTATAGACATTATATAATATTTTAGTGTACCTGTTCTGGCAAATGCAGAATACTATCAAAAGTTACAATTAATAACAGCAATAAATTAAATAAAACTGTGAATTGAAACTTCCTCTTTAGTTCATTTGTATTGTTTTTAATCTCCAAAGTGTGACGATGGAAAAGTTTGAAAATGTACCTTGAAGATGCTTGAATAGACTTTACCTATCCGTCCACCTCTTGGGGAAACGAGGACTAAAAACCGAAAACCTGCTGGGCTGCAGTTTGCTGTCCAATCAGCAAGCTCAAAACCTTAAGACTCTAATGATTTAGCATATGGAAAGCAATCTTCAAGTTCTGTTTTTTTTTTTTTTGTTTTTTTTTTTGTCCAGGGGTCAAAAACGGAAGTACGATGACGCCGGAGAGGATGAGGAGGATGCTGACGTGGAGAGCAAGCAGGAAGGGCGGGACTCCGCCGACGAGTCGTTTAAAGACTCCAACGAGGAAGAGGAGGGCAGCAGCTCGGAGGCAGACGAGATGGCCGCCGCCCTGGAGGCAGAGCTAAACGACTTTATGTGAGAGTTGAAAAAAACCGACTGAAAGCCAGCCCTTACCGACGTCACACACGGTACCCACACATCGCTCTCCCGCCCCCGTAATCCGGAGTGGCCGTGGTTATGGCGTGGGGAGCGATGAATGTGTGTCGTAATAAAAACCTGAATGTCCTGTACAGAACCAGCGCCTTTCTGCGGAAATGAAGGCTTGGACTTTTGTAGCACTGCTATATATAAATATATATATATAAATATAAATGGATATAAATATAAATCGCCTTTTTGTGGCATAAATCCTTTGACGTTAACATTTTATTGTGAGGAAAGCTCTTGGACTGATGAAATTTGATACTTTTGTTGTTTTTCTATTTGGATTTTTATATTGTTGAAAAGATGAATTAAAAAAAAACATCAGTGTATATTTTGCTGATGGTTCTTGCCAAAGAGTTTTGAAATAGGTTTGCCAAGTTGTGCAGCTAAAAAAATATTTTAAATCCCAACTTCCACATTTTAAGATTTTTTTTTTATTATTTTTATAATTATTCTTTGATCGCAGCAGGTTGTTAGGGTCAACTAGTTTATCCAGACATTCGAATGTGTTTCTTCCATTAGTTTTTTTGTTATTTGTATATTTTGTAAACATTTTGTGTGCTAACAGAAGATCTTTTGTTAATGACGAATAAAAGTTAACATCCCAGTAACAGGAAGCGGATCTGACTCTGCCAATGATGACTTCCTGTTGGCGGGAATCAGAACACAGGAAAGAAAACAGATTGTATGGGGGCAGACATTTTGAGTTCAACTGAAAATAAAGGGATTATAAGATTGTCCAAAACCGCTATCTGATGTGAACTAATGGGAAAGTTGGTCGTGTTAGTTGTTGAATTTTGTTTTGCCTGTGCTGCGGTTTACACATTCCTGAACTATTCTTTAGATTAGTGCAACTTGAAACAAAAATTTTTACAAACCAACCCACCAATTTCTCTTATTATCTGGAACTGATCGGGGAACTATGATGAGTAAAAGCAAGGCAAGTAAATGAGTAAATCACAAGTAATTTCTTTTTTAACTACAAATGCACAATTTCTGGACGATACCAATCTCCATTTTGACTGATTTTTTTTTGTTTGGTTTTTTTTGCTCATAACTGCATCACACAAAAGATAAAAATGCACCACATCAAATTGATGAAAACATTTCAGAATTAACTGGGTTCATTTTTTTTTATCAAATAAAAAAAAGTAGGAAAGTATGAGTTGGTTGATGCATTTATAAAACAAAACTGGTGGGAATCTTAAGTTTTGATGAGTGCAGGGAAAAAAAACAATTTTCAGAATGTGCCCCACATATCAATCAGAGCTGATCAAAAGGAATATTGAGTCTTTAGGCAAAATCTTTCATTTTCATGGTTTGTGTTTTAAATTAGCAGTTTTCATCTGAAGAGTCAAACTGTCTTTTGCCTGTTCTGTGCCCTTCAGATTTCAGAGCAGCTTAATAATTTATATCCCACTATTCTATATATGTTGCATTCTTATCTAGGATTAAAGCTGGAGGGACATAAAAAAAATGTCAGTTTGAAGTAAAATTGTCAAATTTTATTTTAGCCGACTTGTAGCTAACGACAACCAATTGAAGCAGCCCTTGGAAATTTTTTTTTGCTTCAAAGTAGGGATGCACCGATATAAAATTCTAGGCTAATATTTACATCCGATATTAATATTGCTGTTTTGGTCGATAACCAATATTTGCAGATATTTATTTTTCTCTACTGTCTTGATGACCCAAAAAAACTGTACAGTACAGTTTCTCTAAAACTGCACCATGCTGCATACTTGTTTGTGTTGGATTAAAATTTCTAGACACAAAATCACAAATATTTATTTTTATAGCGTTTTTGTTTTTTTTCCTTTTTGATATTTTGCAGACTATATTTTTTCAACGTTTTATTACTATTATTATTTTGAGTAAAATCAGATTTTATTTTACTGAGATTTTAGGATGGAATATGGAAATAAATATCGGTTGTTAATATCTGCTCTGTTTTATTTATTGGGTGATATCAATATACAAAAAACATAACAAAAGACTAATATCAGCCCATACTGGTGCCGATATGCCGTGCGTCCCTATTTCAGAATGCCAGTTGTGGATCCTCTTTCTGCATATAAAACGACTTGATACATTTAATTCTAAATAATAGAGTTGCTCCTTGAAGGGTTTTCTTCCACTTATGTTCACCAGACCAAGTCTGGCCCCGTTTACAGGCTTCGTGATAAGCTAACTAGCTAGCCGAAGTGCTCGGGATTAGCACAGCATTTCTCGGGGTAAAAAACATGTAAAAAATCATTTTAAAAAGTGGATTTACTCTGAATTTTCTTGGTGAAAAGAGAAACCATCTGCAGATGATTAACGGAGAGCTGGAATAGTTCACCTGAAACATCCACACCCCGCACAACGTGGGCTTTTAGAGCCCAAGTCTGCGGCCGCTTCCTCTCCACGACGAGCTTCGGATATGTAACCAGAGTGTCTCCAGTCTCCCTCTTGAATGGTTGGATTAATGTGATTTCTAGGAAACAGTTCGGTTAGTCATGTTTTATTCTCCACTTGTGTTGTGTTTGTATTATCTTGGAGATGGGTAGGGTGAGGGGCGGGGGGGCAACTAACCTCAGAGCTCTTGGCGGAATACTTGAATTTGCATCGTTGCGATATTTCTACAAAAAGCTGATTTTTGCTTATCAAATCAAATTTTTCAGTTTTGCTCCTGCTCTTCTCACGGGAAGCTTTAAACGTGAGCTCCCAGAACTGAGTAGAGGATTTCACCAGCACTTCTTCACCTGTAGTGGCATCACCCAGCTTTGCTGCTGCGGATTTCATCCGTGACGCAAAGCGCTAACGGTGGCTGATGTTTACCTCTGGTTCCGTCTGCTCATACTGAAACCCACAGCTCTGCTTTTCCTCCTGTGTTTCTTTTCATTCTCGTCTTGAACTCGGCATCTTTTCTGTTTGAGCTGCGGAGCTAAATCACTGTAATTATTGTCTGAAGGCTGACGTCTCAGCGTGATTTGTGTTCAGCGACTGTTTTGCCATCAGATTCTTTCTTTTTTTTTCCCTCCCCTGCTAACTCCCACACGTTCTCCTTTTATTTCCTCTTTCACTGTGTTTCTGTGCTCTCTGCTTGTGGTTTTTATCAATAGGTTTTCACCACATCAAACAGATATCATGTAAGGTACTTGTAAAGTCTATTTCCTACTTGAAAGAGATGCTTTCATTAAATAAAGATATTTCTGAAGGAATGTATTTGCCTTTGTTTGAAACTGACTCGCGTAGACTTCAATGTATTTTCAGGATCAGAATCCGCTTTATTCTGAGCCCCAACAAGGAATTTAGTTTTCAAGCTTACTCTTTATAACCACTAAATCTTATCAAGCATTTTTTTTTTTGTGGAGTTTCTTGTGCAAATCTCTTAGTACACAAGTAAATTTTCAGCCAGATATAGGAGCTTGTTTTAAGTCAATAATTTGTTAATATTTATGAAAACGTACCAGCTCCTTTGGCAGATTATTTCACTTATGGGATAAAATGTCTTGTAAAAGGAAAGAAAAAATGTGACTGTGCACATATGCTTTTGTTTCACAGGGAAGTAGTTGACTATGTTGGCTGTAAAGTGTCCATTGTGTCCATCAGAGAAACAACCTGGGGGGAAGAAACTGTCTCTGGAGCGCCGAGCCAAAGGTAAGGACTTAAACTGTCTATGTCCAGGATGTGTGGGATCTGCCAAACGTGTCATAGCATCCCCTTCTCCTGACCGTAGGCCCTGTACAAGGTTTTTTTGAGGTTTTATGTAACAGACCAACACAAAGTACTGCCTGGAAAGTTTTGGTGTGCATTTTTACTCGACCCCCTTTACTCGGACATTTAGAAATAAAACGGACTGGAACCGATTTCCATCACGACGGTCAAAGACCACTGCAGACGAATCAGAGAAGTTTAAAGTAGGTGTTAGGTTATTAGTTGCTACACCAACAGCTCATTTCAATACAATATTAGAATTAGGAAAGAGTTTGATATGGCTGCAAAACCTACAAAATCATTCTGACATAAGAGATTTCAGCTTCAGGCAGTAAAATCCTGATGCGTATGAGGCCACCTTCCCTTAGGCTTCATCCATGTTCGGTTAGCTTGTGTCTACACATTTCCCTAATGTTACCCTGGTTATTGCTTCAGAACTCCTCAATTTGCAGTTGGACATGCGGAGAGGAGCGATGGAGTCGCTGGTGCATGAAAGCAAAACCGTTCCCGAAACGTCTTCCTTGTGGCGTGAAAATGTCAGCTCCACTGGGGGCCACAGAGCCGTCGGTGACATTACTCTGTCATCTCGTCATCCAGCCGAGGTAACGGGTCCTCAGGTGAGATGTTGGTTACACGGCAGGAAAAATGACAGACGTAAAGTCTAGTCAAAGCACATGGCTCCTGATGGACTTCGATGGGTTTTCTTTCTCTCTTGAACGCCTCGTGATTGGCTTTCTGAAAAGCCTCAGCAAACGGACAGTGATAGGTCGAGCTTTCATATTCACAGAGCTGCTGTCTTACAGTTTAATACATATCAGTTTAATATCGACTAATGCATTCCTCACATGGATTTAACAGATAGACAAAACCCAAAGAACAGCGAGGTAATGTAAAAAAAACAAAACAAGCTTTTCTCGTACTTGCTTTTGTATTTTTGTATTTATATGGATTATAATCCTAGCTCGCACCTCTTTTTATGCCCGATCTAAAATGCATCGGAAGACACAGATTTTCCTACATTTAAACGTCTGAAGGGTTCAAGAGCTCCATTTCCTTTCATCCGTCGGTGAACCCCCCGATGTCACTTTTTGTGAGTTTCTCCATCCCGAGTCGTGTAAGTGAACCTCCAGAGGTGAAACAGGCCAAAGACAAAAAAACAAGGTTTACATCAGAGGCTGTTCAGAGCTTCAACCCCTTTAGATGAAAGAGACAGCAATTAAAGTACAGAACAGAACAAAAGGCCTGGATGTAAAACGCGAGGATCTCCAGGCTATCTGGTTAGCTTTTACATCATTTAGTGCTGTGCTTCCTATTCTCAGCAACATGGAGGTTTCAACTTCCAAATGAATGTCATAAAAGTACAAAAAAAACAAATGGCTCCTATCCAAACCTCTAGAGTGGAAGAGGCTGTAAATCTATCAGAAGTTGCAAATATTAAGTAACTGAAAGTATTAATAAGGTTATTAGAAGGTAGATTATTAGCAGCCATTGCTTCAGTTTGAAATGAACTGTTGGAAGAGTTACATCAAGAGACTTTATATCTTGCCTACCTATTTTTAATATTTTGAAAAAGAAAAAAAAAGCTCTTACCACTCCTAAAATGTTTCGCTCTTCTTTGCCTTCACTCACAGTTTGAGTGGCCTCCTTTTCTAACTTACATCAAAGTTAAATAGATTAATTGACACAGTAACACAGTACTGTACAAACTGCTACACTTTGAAAAGCAACAAAATGAAAATAGCCATAAAACATAGTCTAAAGCCATTTTACAAAATAAATATCCAGTTTTATAGACAGAAATAAAAAATCCAATCCAAAATCCAATCATTCCGACAGATGATTGGACTTTGAGTCACTTTGAGCCTCCCATTTTACTTTTAGAGATTCTAGGGCCCAGCAGTAAACCCGAAGTATGAGAGCAAAACGCTTTGTTAGGAACATTTAGACCAATCAGATTGCTGGTGTATGATGGAGCTTCACTGTTAAGGGCTTTAAATATGAGAGGATATTTATCCATTCTGCTCTGGATTAACTCAGGACGAACAATTTAACGAAGCAGGTAAAATCTCCCCCGGAAGGTTGCTTCGGCAATGAAGGCACAAGTTAAATGAAGTCCAGTGAATTATGTAATGCATAAGGAGATAGAAAACACACAATTTTAAGCCTTCAGGAATTGTTCAGTTTCAAAATGATTTCAAGAAATTCGAATATTCACAACACATTTTAGAGAAATGTGAAACCAACTTAATCTGACAGAAAAAAAAAATAACTGGATTGTTCATTTTACCTCACAAGACAGGAAGTGAAATCATGGCTAATGGATGTTATGAGCTTTCTTGACAGGTCTCGGTGTTAAGGGGTAAGGTGTTTAAATGACACCTTATTAGATGAAATGCATAAGTCTAAAACGCAAAGAGGTTAATTTAGGTTCACATCTGTAATGTAATATTCATATATGAGAGGTAAGCGGTGTTAGTCATGGGTCAGAGGTAACCTCTACAGGGTCAGGTTGTAATAATAATAATAAAGGAAAAACAGGATCAGGGAAAATGTAGAAGCAGCAAAAAAAAAAAAAAAAAATCCACATCTCTACAGAAAATGATTTATTTATCATCACTGACAAACATAAGAAGTATTAATCAGAAATGACATAAATTTGAGATTTCTATATTAAAAAAATGGGCATCAGGGAAGCTAATCAATATGCCAGATTACTAATTTTCATGCTTGACTGGATGTACCAGCTTCACATTTTCTCCTTGAGACTTTTATTGATCTTCTTGTAAATCATTACAGAAAAAACAATACGGCGCTGCTTTTGTGGGACATTTGTCTGGATAAGAATCACAAATAAAAAAAAAAGCTGCCTGATTGGTCCTGCACCAAGCTGAAGGAGACCTTCAGGTGGTACGCTCAGATTTGTTTCCGAACACGACCGAGACGTTCAAACAATCTTGTCCATGAAAACGGTAGCAAGGTTTATTTTGTTAAAGAACTGGAGGGAATTTTCAGGAACGTTTTTGCTTTGTAGTTCTTTTTGTTGCCATGGTTTGTTCTTTGTTTCAGGCTTTTTTCCCCCCTTTTTTCCCCCTTTTCCCCTTCCACTTCGGTGTGAGGAAACTAACTCGTTGTTCCTCAGTGGGGTATGGCTCTTTTCTAGGCCAAGGTTCTGTTGGGGTCTCTCAAGTTTTCCAACATCGTCGGTAATATGCTGATTTGGACATCTTTTTGGGTGAATTCCTTCTAAATCTATGTGTCTTTATGACGCAGTTTGTCTTTAAAAGGTGTTTTTAACAACCACTCACTTCAGAACAGCAGAACCTTTAGCTAATCCCTTTTCCATCTTTTTTCTCTTTAAGTAGGGTTTATGAGAGATTACCAGAGTTTAGCCCAAACCTGAAATAAACCGCTTACAGAGCAAAAACATCCACCTCAGCTTGACTACTTGTCCTGAGATGAACCAGTTATTTATTTTACTCAAAAGATGTCTCTCTCTTGTTCTTGAGAGTGAGAAGGAGGATTCTGAGTAAAGATGCAGTTTGCATTAAACTCTCTAAATGTCGGTGACAACAGACCCGATTCAACAAATCAGAGCCCAGATATTCATAGGTTATGTGGGAAGAAACGGGGGGAGGGGAATGACTGAACACGTTTACTAAAATTTATTTAATGGTTCATACAAAGCCCTTTGTAGGTGATGGCAGCTTCAAGGCATCTCCTGTAAAGAGAAACTAGTTATGGCCATTGATCAGGTTTGGTTCTGGCCTGTTATTCTACACAAACAGTCACCATCTCACCATTTGGAAGAAGTTCTGTGAAGATCAGGGTGTCATGCATTTCAATCTGATGATTTATGAAGAATTACGGCGCCGGCTTCTCTACCCAAACAAACTGGGACACGATTTTGCGACCCAATGATTGGTCAGTTTCTGCGGCACAAGCATAAATACAACATTTGGGTTGAAGAACTGACCCGGCAGTTTTGCAATGGCAAACTGTATACATTCCACATCAACCCCATCTTGATATTTCCTGCAGCAGACGGAGCCGAGCACAACGCTCCTAAACCCATTCAGCCAAAACGGAAGCGCTGGGTGCAGGATGTTTTATGGGATGTGTGTCTGGTGGTGAAATGTCATCGTGTCCGTTGCTGTAGACAAAGCGCTCTGTTAGCAGCTTTATGACCAGCGCGGCGTTATCTCCCGTGATCTTGTTGTCGAGCGGATATGAGACTCATCCCGTATCATCTCAGCCCTCTACACGTTTCCTTGTGATCTTTAGGTCCAAAACTTTCATTACAGGTATCAGCAGTCTTCTGGGTGATATCCACTCCAATAAACCAAAAGTCCACACCGATTGCTCTCTCAAATAAAGAATGTAAGTGAAAGCTACAACCGAAAGACTCGCAATAAAGACAACAGAACTTAGATTTACATAAGAACTGTTGAGACGCTTATCAAGGACACACACTCATAAGCTTTTACACACCTGGCATGTTTCACTTTCACACAAAGGCCTCTGTAGAAATGGAAACTTAACCTGACGTAACACATCAGGTGACCAATAGGTGTGTCTTAGATATAGGGAATGGATCGTCCGTTTTTGATCAGATGCTGTATAATTTCGGTTATATTCACTTCACAACAAATTAGCCTGGGAGGGTAAGCGTCTCTCTTTTCTAGCGCTAAAAAAGAATAAAAAAAGTAAACTCTGATTATTCTGTGTGGCTGGTTTCCTGTTCGTGTGCTCACACGCTTTGGGTCCGTCGAGTTTAAATCACAACAGAACTTTTTATTTTCATGGTTACTAGTTAACCATTCTTCCCATGACAACACGAGCATTATTACTTGATTATTTAGCTTGTACTTAATGAGATAATTATATTGCAGGGAGTATAGAAAATGCGAATCGTGATTTCAGACCACAGCTGGGGTGCCAACCTTGATTACGGGGATAATTGTATTATTTGCATCATTACCATTAGTGAATTTTAAGCGCTATTCATTGCTCTCTTGCAGTGGGGATTCGTTCTTTTCTTCTGCTACGTTAATGGAAACTTGTAATTCTTGGGTCTCTCGTATGCAGTCCCCGCGCCACTTTGATTTACAGAGCTAATAAAAAGCGGCGGCCCCGGGCTTCAGAGGGAGCCACGCAGAGGCCACCCTGCGTCGCGGCCAAATATAGAACGCTACAGAGGCTGGGATTCTTGAATTTGGAAGTGTGTTTATCGGAGTCGGAGCAGATCTTTACAAGGTTATGATTACTTCATCAATTCAAGTCATGCCCGGTGCTTAAACCTGGCTGCTTCAGCGCCAGCAGGGGTTATTGGTTTGCTGTGAAAAAGCATTTTACGTCTAGTTAAAGCAGCAGCAACAGACCGTCCAGACAAAAACAGACTCATCACACATAAGTTGTCTCGATGAGCTCTTTTTCTTATTTCGTTTCTCTTTCTGGAAACACATTTAGCCACTGTGCGCTCGGAAAGTATTCAGTCTGATTCGTGACATCACCACCGGGAGTCACACAGGTGTAAGGTGGGTGCTGTTCAACGGTCGTGGTTTCCCCCAAAAGGTTACGGACGGCTTCCTGAAAAGAGCCAACAGGACGGACATTGAAAAATCAACAGCTGTGTAAAAGTAGAGGAGTGTCGGGTGGAGTTGGAACGTACTTTGTGTGGATTCTGAAGAGTCCAGAGGAAGTCGATGTTCATCGCCATTAACAACAACTGTCTGCTGAGTCACAGGCAGATGTCAAATTAGCATGTTTTTCCTCTTACCGGCTGAATAGTGCAATACCAGACGCAAACATATGATTGTATTGAGTTACTCGTTTAAGAAACATTTTGATTTATTTGGACGTGATTTGGGAAGAGTAAAACTAATAGACTCTCCTACCTGAGCAGAGGATCTCTGTCGCTCCTTTAGAAAAATGGCCATGTCTTGGCGCACTACAAAAACATGAAATCTTACCAAGTATTTTTTTTATATTATCGTTCAAACTTCTTAGTACATTTGAAACAAGACAAGATATAGGATTTTGGTATAAGTAAAAAAAAATCATTAATAATTTTAAGAAGTACTAGTTCCACATATTCCAAGACATTTTCTCGTATTATAAATGAAATAATCTCAGTGGAACTTTTTTTTAATCAATATTAAAACAAGCTCCTATATTTTGCTGAAAACTTACTTAGAAGTTATTTTTTTCTTACTTTAAGTGTACTAGGATATTTGCAGTAGAAGCAAATATCTTCTAATCTGCTTTGTCAGATTTTGTAGGAATGTGCAGGTACGTCCTGCTCTTTTATTGGACACTTCTCCATGAGAAACTAGAGGCTTTTTTATTGTCTTATCACAAACCCTGCTTTAAACTTCTCTTCTCTTTCTGCCGTGTTCCTTCACTCCTTCCCCTCTGAAGACATTTTGTTGCTCTGTATTTTATTTAGGGCTTTCTGGACATTTATTTGTGCAGACTTTTGAATGTTGTCTTTTTTCCTTCAGCTTCACCATTTTAAGGTGTTTTGTGTTGCTCTGTCGCACAAAATCCTCTAAAGTACACTGAGGGTTATGGAAAAGCAGAAGGAGTGTGGAAACTTTTGTTTACCCTTCAGAATTTCTGGGGTGCCGTGGTGGTGTAGCGGTTAAGCACAACCCACATAAGCAGGCCTCAGTCTTTGATGCTGCTGTTGTAGGTTTGATTCCTGGCCTGATTACCTTTGCCGCATGTTTTCCCTCTCTCTCTTTACCTTCTTTCCTGTCAGCACTTTCAAATAAAGGCCACTAAAGCCAAAAAAGAGTTTCTAAATCATCTTGTTGGACGTATTGCTGCTTAGTGCCACCGCTAAGTAGTGAAAGAATCAGTGTAGATAGAAGGAATGCAGGTGGGTGTTGGCACCAGCAGACCCTCTCCTCCCCCCCTCTGCCCTCCTGAATATCACTGTTTGACAAGACTCACGTCCTCTGACAACCACAGCCCACTGCTATCACGGGAATATCTCCTGCTGCTGGTGACAGGAGTAACAAATGTGGCAGGAAGTGCCATCCCATGAATCTGTCCAGCACACTGCTGCTGCTGCTGCTGCTTGTGTGTGGCAGCGCTGGTGTGCCAGCGAGGAGGAGACTGAGAACAGATGTTCTGGCAGCTCTGAAGTGACCCCCTCCCTCCCCCCCCAAAAAACCCCCCAAAAACTTAGCCTTCCGAGTGAATCCAAACTTTTTCCACTTTCAAAAAACAAATCTCATATTGAAACAGTTACAGTTTAAGTAACAACAATCAAAGGTGACGACATGTAAAAAAAAAAAAATTATTTTATTTTATCATAGCTGAAAAATAAAAGCTGAGGATTTTCTTGCTGCCCTTCCAGGTACAGCAAATTCCTTCCACAGTTTGAAAAAATAACTTTTAGGTTAATTTGTCTCTTTGATTGGAGTGTGTGACAATGCTTGTTTGTTCTGTGTGTCTCCGTGTTGGCCTGAGATGACCTAGCGACCATACCTGACAAGTCTCCCTGGCTGGGAGACTACCGATTTTCACCCCCCTTTCCCGCCATGCTCCCGTATTATTATTTTTCCCATAAATATCCTGTATTGTACCCCCGTTCCTCCCCTTAGTTTCTCTCCCTCCTTGCTCTTATGGTAGTATATACCTAGTATCAGTACGGTACAGTAACACCGGACGGCGACATTTTCCATATTCTCAAGTCCAAAATTTGATAGGTATGCTAGCAACCCATCCAGGGTGTGTGCCCCCATGTCTCGCCCAATGACAGATGGAGATATGGACCAGCCTACAGATTTGTGTGCACCCATGTCTGTTTGTGATGAAAAGACACTGGATGTTTGCAGCCCTGTTTACTTATGAGTTAAAAGACAGAAGAAAGTAGCACTAACGGTTGTTAAAGGATGAATACTTTGTGTTGTACCTAACGTTTTCTGTTTTAGGAAGATTTCAATTTGTCAATAAAACAACAACACAAAGATCTCCATCTGCATCAACCGCCAGCAGAGATGATATTCCTCAGTACCGTGTCATAGATGACATCATCAGTCAGTGGTAAACATCCACTGTAAATCTGTACGGTTAGAACGTTGCACAGAGGAGGTAACATTGAGGGGGGGGGGGAAATCAGATGCCTCTTTGCTGCCAAATGATGCTGCTTTCAACTAATCGCTCAGCTCATACTCTCTGCACCTGAGAGGCAAAGCGAAGTGGAGACAGCTATGGCCGGTACTGCTGCTGAGAGAAACACACACCAACAACCACGGGTAGAAAACAAGGTCAACCTGAACTGGTGTATGAAATCCTCTGATCATCATAAATTGCGCGTATTTGATTGATTTTTATTGTGCCACCAAACAGGTTGACCTGAAATCTGAATATTGATTGTTGCAGCTGTAAATAGTTTGAATATAAATGCTGATAACAACCACCATGAAATGTGCGGCTGTAGACTTTCAGTGTTCTCTCTGCCATTACGTCTGCTGTTGATTAGTACTTCTCGCTCCTACCTGCTGTGACGGCCGAGTGACATTTAAGATTTGAAATAAAAAGCTGGTAAAAAAAAAAAGAGGGGGAAGCGATCAAAATGAAATGCATTTATGCAATAGTTTCAGCTCTAAAGTGCTTTTTCTTGTTCTGCTGATTTGACCATTAGGCCTCATTAGCTCGGAACGATGACAGGATATCGGCGAGGTGGACGTCTGACGGGCCGATCAGCCCACATTACGTGGAATGTAGGCTGGAAGACGACTGAAAATGAGCTCTACTGAGACTTCACTTACCTCTTTTTCCCCCCCTCAAATATCACCTCAGTGCCTCATCACGGCTTTCTAAAAGAAGACATGTCAGAACAAAACAGTTTTATTATGTCTGAAATATTATATCTGCATGACTACAGGAGTGTTTGTTTCCTGCTGTGCTGCATTGTACCGATCTAAACGACTCAGTTGCTGATTGAGTCAGAGAAATTAAGTACAATGAGGTTGTTGTTTTTTTCCAGAGGCCATGATCTTCAGACCTACTGAAGGTAGGTCAGAAATTTATTCAAGAGTGCATTAATATAAGTGCTAAAAAAGGGTAAAAAGTGTGAACATAGGGGACAGTCAAATATTTTGTTCACCTTGGATAAAGGTAAAAGGGGGTGTTACAGTATCGATCATGGCAAGCTTTCCATTTGTAATTGTTAATTAACAGAAGAAGTGCTGCATGATTGAGCAAATTGCCTTCAGAAGTCAACCTGTCCACCTCCAACTCAACGTCCACCAAAGCAAAGGTACATTTTTACGGCGTATGAGTACTTGGTGTTCTAAAACCTTGGATGTCTGGATCCAAGGGAAAGATACCCAAAGCGGTAATTCTTTTGAGGAGGAAGTTATCAGACTAAAGACTCTGTTGGATGCAGAAAGAGCTAAATTCAACAAGGAAAACCAGAGAGCAAATGACTTTCAAGAGGAACTACACAACGCGAAACTCAGAGATCTTACGATTGTGTGCACGTTGCCGTTCAATTTCAGCAGTTGATGGATCCAGCTCTTCTTTATATTTTATCTCATTTAAAAAGAGCTTCCGCTTATCTTCCTCCAGTTCCTTCTGTAGCAGGTTCTTTTCAGGAATTTGGCTCTCTTACCGTTGCGTATCTCTACCTCCGCATGACGATATCGTTCACCTCTGTGTTCCTGCTCCATTGTTCGTATTTCCTCTCTAAGGGCTAAAATACTTCATATTTCTGGACCATTTCTAGATTCGCTTCTTTGACTTGGTTCAGCTCTTTCTGGATGCATCTCTCTGCCTCTCTGGAAGCGTCTTGCATTGAAGCCATTTTTTGACAAAGCGTTTCATTTTCAGCTTGTAGCTCTGCGTAAACCATTTTGTTAATTTTCGCCATCTCAGCATGAGACTCTTTGTTGTCCTTCAGCTCCCGCTCCAGTGAACACACCCGTTTTTTAAGGATTAAAACATCTGTTTTGAATTTGTTGGTCATTTCCAGGTTTGCCGCTTTGATTTGGTCCAACTCACTCTGGAGACATGTCTCTGTCTCTCTAGTGGCGTTTTGCAGAGATGACAATTGTTGACATAAAGCCTCATTCTCTGCTTCTAAGTCTGCATAAAGTATCCGGTTCATTTTCAACATCTCAGCATGAGCTTCTTCGTCGTCACTAAGCTTCTTCTGTAACGACTCCGCTTGTTGTCCCAGGACTTTAACAGAAGTTTGATAGTTGCATTGTAATTCCTGGTAGGACTCTGTCATCTTTTTCAGCTCTTCCTTTAGATGCCTCTCCTTCTCTGCAGACGTCTTCCTCAGCTCTGCCATGGCCTTCTTTATTTCTGTGCTCATCCCTGAGCTGTGTCGTCACCTTTCAGGATCTTAAAAAAATTCTTGTGTGTATTTGTTAGAGTGTTAGCAGTTTTTTCTATTTCCAGCTCTTCCTGTAACATTTCCACCTGTGTTAATAGATTAATAATATTTTCAAGCTTGGCAAGGAGTTTTTGGAGGGCTTTATTTTCCACGAGAAGTTCATTCAATCCTTTTTTTGGCTCACTGCATACGCCAACGTTGGAGTTTGCATGTTCTCCCTGTGCAGGCGTTCTCTCCGGGTACTCCGGCTTCCTCCAAAAACATAAGTGTCAGGTTAATTGGTCTCTCTAAATTCTCCTTAGGTCTGTGTTTGTGTGTATATGATTGTTTATCTCTGTGATGGACTGGCGACCTGTCCAGAGTGTACACTGCCTCTCGCCCGTTGACCACTGGAGATGGGCACCAGCACAGATCTCAATGGGATAAGGGTGTAAGAAAATGAATGGATGGGACAAAGAGATGAAATTAGATAAATACATATAATTAGAGGTGTGGTCTGGATGTGGCCCTGCTCCTGAACTTAAGTTAACATATTGACTTCATTTCACCAGCACAGACCACGAAGATATAAGTTTAAAGAATTATAAAAGAAGGCATGATGCACAGTGGCGCAGTTGGTAGCACTGCTGCCTTGTAGCAAGAAGGTTCTGGGTTCAATTAAAGGCCTTTTTTCTGCATGGAGTTTACATGTTCTCCCTGTGCAGGTGTGGGTTCTCTCCGGGTACTCCGGCTTCCTCCCACAGTCCACAAACATGAGTGTCAGGTTAATTGGTCTCTCTAAATTCTCCTTAGGTCTGTGTGTGTGAGTGTGTTTGCATGATTGTTTGTCATGTTTGAAGGGGATGAAAGGATGAAGGGACGATCTAAACCCTAGTGGTGTTCTGGACTTCTGTGCTCATCATAAATTATCTGTGACAAACATCATGTTCAATCATAAGCATTGAACATAATGTCATATGTGCTCTTGACAACAGGACACCCCAGGCTGCAGTTGGATGACTGACCTTTTTGTGGTCCCATCTGATCCGTGGCTGCAGGTCTTGGACAATCGGAGCATTGCCAAACAGAAATTATGCCAACACCCTTAACAGACCATAAAGCAATTGTACTAACTTTAAATTGATCACCAAAACAAAAAAAACAGGTGAATATAATTTCATAGCTAACCTTCCTCTTCCTCCATTTTGCAGAGAGCTTCATCATGTTTTTCAGGAAACTCAACATGATTTTATGGTTGGAAGCCATATAATTGATAGTATAACACTTGTCTTACTACTCAGATTTAATATCAGAAAGTAGTTTTATTCTCTTTCTTGACTTCCATGACGTTTTTCATTCACTTGATCAGGAGTCTTCAACTCCAGGACACAAGACCTGATATCCTGCAACTCTTAGTTATGTTTCTGCTTCAACTAATTTTAATATAATCTAAAAACATCAATTTGATCAAATTAAAGACTTCCTTTGTATCTTATCTGCTTCCTTTGATTTACATATAAAAGTTAAGAGTTAAAATATGGGGGAATTTTTCTGCCATAATCCGAGAGCACACATTTTGAGTTTGAAAGCAGGACTTCATGTCTTTCTCCTCAGAACTTGTAATGCTTGTACTCAAAACTTCTGCTGTCTTTCAATTATTCACTATGCTTTCTCAAACCTTTCTCCCCGCACTCAAAATTTGTCCCTGCCCGGATCAAATCTCCGCTCGCTAACCTCTCTGCTCGCTTGTGAATCATTTTGTGCTTGAAATAAAAAAGTGTAGTAGCCTGGCAACCTCTGAACCACATTTGGACGATGTTTAAAAGAGAGCAGAAATTTTGAGTACGAGCATTACAATTTTCAGAAGAAAGACACAAAGTCCTGCTTTCAAACTCAAAATGTAAGCGCAAGTATTAAAAGTTTTGAGAACAACCATGTCGGTCCAGGACACTTCCCATGGGGACGATGAATTCCTGCTTTCAGACTGAAAATGTGCTCTCTCGAATTATGGCAGAAAAATTCCCCCATAAAAATTTTAAACTAGAGCAGTCCCCCCCCCAAAAAAAAACATTTAAAAAAACTGCACTAAAGTAAGAGTAGCATTACTTCAAAGTGTTTCCATTGAAGCAGAAGTAACATCTGATAGGGGGTTTGATCACATGTGAAGAGCAGCTGCATGCAGAGCCCCAGTGGACCTGATGGGATGAAACACATCAGGTTGTGTGTGTGTCATTAATATTGAAACCCTGTGCAGGTCTTGCATCACGACGGCGTCTTGCAGAAGGTGAGCATCGCGTTTTGTCAGCAGGGCATAATCTCAAGGCCAAACTGGTGTTATCTGATTCATAATTTACATTGTTAGAGGCTGCATATGCTCACGTTGAAGAAATGAATCAACGTCTCCAGGATGACCGTGATTTACCGTTGAATTAATTCTTAATTGAAAAAAAAAAGGCATCATTAGATGTCGTCATTAGAGACGGGTGAATCCAGAAATTTACTTACATCAAACAAAAAGAGACGCACCATTTTCTGTCACTGTCTGAAGTTAAATCAGAGCAAACTTCTTACGTTTTAGTTTAGTTAGAAGTTCTAAATGTATTTAGTTTGCTAAAAGCCACAATAATAAAAAATAAAGAGTGTGTCATGATTGATTAATGTCTTCCCAGTCAGAAGTTTACATACATTTCCTCAGTACTTTGTAGCATTACCTTTAAACTTTATAATTTGGACCAAACATTTTGGGAATCATTCCACACTTTTCCAACAAGAGATTGCTGGAATTTCGGTCCATCCCTCCTGTAACGATGGTCATTATGGCCAAACAGTTCTGCTTTGGTTTCATCTTCAAAAATGAAGTTCTTTGTCCCGGTGTGGGTTTGTGCTTCTGGAGTAATGGCTTCCTCCTCGCTGAGCGGCTTTTCAGCACCATGTCGGTCCAGGACAATTTCCCATGGGGATGATTACTCCGTCCTATCAGCTTCAGCAGCATCTTCAGTGGGAGTACATTCTGGTACAGCTTTGGCCGTTCAACAAATGAAACAAATTCCCATCAATTCAGAACACGTATACATATTTTCTCACTTTATCAGGAGTAAGCAAGGCTTTGTGTTTTCTCTGCTCCTTTCATGTTGAGGATGCAACCTAGGAAACATGTTGGGACCATAATTACAGGTTTAACAGCTTGCCATATCTAGCAAAGTCACTTCATCCTCCCATAGAGGGAGCAGGAAGAGATTAGAGATACATGATTTGGTATTATTAGGGCCCACTGTAGAATCAACTCATCCCAACAATTATTTTTACTTTGCTGTCATTTGCTGCTTAAGTTCTGCAGGTGTAGGACCAAATCCACCGGTATGTGCCCTGTTAAGTGACATAATCTCGCTAAATCTGCAGATATGAATGTCCATCATATGTAAAATCACTTTCTAAATTAGCACTCTGTTTGCAGAGTTGAGTTTTTTCTTTTTTACCCCTCCAGGGGGTCTTTTGTGGGCTCTAGTGTCCCTTATATGATAGTAGGCTGACAGGAAACAGGGAAGGAGAGGGGGGAAGACATGCGGCAAATGTCGTCGGGTCCGGGAGTCGAACCCGCGACGGCCGCATCGAGGACTCAAGGCCTCCAAATATGGGTCGCGCTAACCCCTACGCCACCACGGCACGCCCCAGAGTTGAGTTTTTTTTACTATTACTACACTGTAAATTATTTTATCCTCAAGCTAGCTCACAAGTAGCATGAGCTTAGAAAAGTGGCAAAACAACAGAAGTTTAGAGAAAAGCTCTTGACCTCAAAGGTTAACGCAGTTGCTTTAATGAGTTCATTTTAAAGTAAACCTTGTTATTTTTTCTAAGAGCAAAGCAAATCAGAAGGCTTCCCTGTCTAAACATAAACGCACTGCAATTAAAAATGTGTTTGAACATCAAGGAGTTCACATAGAGTCAGCCACAAGATACCAAGTTCAAAATATCAGACTAAGACATCTTGAGTAAATACAAACGTTAACCCCCCCCCCCCAAAAAAAAACAAGCTAAACAAAAAATGGGACATTTAAGTCAGATAAGGCCAAATGGAGACAATGGATACTACACATTACTGTACACCACCGTATTTACAGCACATGCCATTTTTACTGCAAACCGGGCAACTGTAGTATCATAATTCAATTGAAAACCTGTATCTGAGTAAATATGGAAGACAAAAATGCTAGTTGCTAGAGCTTTACCTTCCAGAGGAACCTTAAAGATCCCAAAATCAGGTCAATATTCCAGAGAAAGAGTTAAAAAATCTTTCTAATCTGACTGAGATTGAGAGGAAATGTCAAAAAGGCAAGAGATCATCAGCGCAAGTGTTGATTCTGTCGCTGTTAACTTGATTTAATCCATGTAACATCATGTCTCATCATACATTTTTAGCCCATAATCCCTTGTAATGGAAGCTCTGTGAGGGTCATGTTCTTTGATTTCTCCAGTACATTTTACACAATTCAGTGTGATTTATTAATGTCAGAAACACCAGAAGACAGTCAACAGTCACCTGAATCAATGACTACCTGTCAAACAGACTCTTGTTAGTGAGACTGAAGGACTGTGTGTCTAATCAGTGTATCACTGTATACTGTGCGAATACAGTAACCACAGGGTACTGTATTCGCACCAATTTATTTCATTCTGTATTCCTCTAACTTCAGGCCCAATACAGACGTCTGCATCTACAGAAATACTCTGCAGGTCTTTCAGTGTTTGAAGCAAGATGCAGCATATCCTCTCTAACTGACTTTAAAGAGCTAAACAACCTGATAAAGAAGGCTGGTTCTGATTTGGAGACTCTTTTGGAACACCTGGAGATTCATAAAACAATGAATATAATTAATAACCCTCAGCACCCTCATATAACAACACTATTAGTTTTAAAAACCACTAAAATAGCCCATACACATCAGCATCTGCAACAACTCTTTGAACAAACTTGTACAATATGAGTTACAACAACATTCACTGTTCCTATGGGATAAATAAAGCCTTTTTGAATTGAATTAAGCAGCTGCGCCAACATGGAGGCCAGGCTGTAAAATCTGTGGAACTCCTCATGAATTTTAATAGTTTGGTGTCAGCCCACTACAAGTTTTGACTGCATATGAAAATCGGAATGCTGCTTCTCAAAACACGACGACTTAAAGATGTTGGAATTATTCAGCAGGGAAGGTACAGGGTGGAAGCTGTTGCATGATGTTGCATTTCATTGCGTGTCGCAGAACACAGAATAGGTAAGAAGCTTTTTAAAGGCCAATATTACGTTTGTCACACAATTATGTGACTATAAAATTGTTTGATCTCATTATTTCTGAGTATATATTTCTACTTCGCACTGTAAAAATTCTGGCTTAGCAGATGGTTATAGTTTAGTTGATGGGTATTTGTGCTAAGATGTGGTAGAAGTTGCCTGAGACCCAGTAAATTGTTTCCCACAAGCAACTCCGTTGCAATAACTACACTCTTCTTTAAAGTCTGGCAATCAATATTTTGAGGTTCTGTTGACAGTATCACCCAAAAACAACTAAAACAAAGAAAAGATTTCAAACAGCCAAACGGCAGAATCAAATGTGCTTTACAGAATTTTTTTTACGTGGGCACCTACAAAAAAAAAAGTCAGGGACACTGGTGCAACCAATCCAAAATGTTAGTCTAGTGCATCTGTGGATCCAGGACCACTGACAACAAAATTAGTGGAATACTTTGGCTCTCTGATTTGTTTTTCACAAAATCATACGGGGTGAAAATCATGCAAATGAAAAAATGTTATTGAAATATGACGATTTGACCGAGTCGCAGCATTTTTACAACAAAAACAGAATAGGACTGAGGATAGAACTTTGAGGTACTCCACAAGAAAGTGCAGTTTAAGATTTCAGTTACAGAAGTGACCCGTTTAAACAAAACCAAATTATAATTATAATAACAATAAAATACAACACAGCAACAAAACAAATAAGAAATTTGACTCAGTTAAATAAGCAAATAAAAATGAGCTAAAACCAAGATTTCTCTTTTTGTCATAAAAGAAATTGAAATGGTCCAAAAGGAATCAAAGCTGAAACACTGATTGTGATGGACAGCTCAAATAATAGCTGCTAAAATTGTAAAATTGAATGCATTGCCTGTCTGACAGATTAATGACAGACTATTCCAGTCCAATTTTGTTGCTGCTGTTGTTATTTTATCTCTCAATTTATTCTCAACTGTTTGGTTGTCCCTTTTTTCCGGGGAGGCAAAAATTTCACATTTATCATCTCCACACCTCCCAGCCCTACAGAGAGAAAACTTTTAGAGTCACTAACAGAATACAACAACCACTGAATAAAATTTACAACCTGAAGCTGTTAGAATGAATAAATAAAGATACCAGAGGCAGAGTATTTAAATATGACACCGAGAGATGTACTGAGAGTGACAACCGAGGAAGCAAACAGATGAGGCACAAGAGGGATCAATAATAGACTTATGGCATCAGTGAGGGTCAGCAGGCTGGCTGCTGTCAGATCTTTGTCATGTCATCTGTTCTTACTCCAATAGGTAATAGGTGGTTGTACAAGACGAAGCACACAATCAGTTGACTCTGACCTCATCAAACCTCGGAAGCACCTTGGTGTAATGCAGGAACGGTTCCGACTTTGGCGAGGTTTGAATTGATCTCTGGTATTATCTGGTCCGCCTCGGTTCGGTTTGGCTGAAGTGAACTCTGGTGTGTTTCTAATACCTACGTGGACGCCAAGTGGACCAGAGATCGCTCCAAAAGCAGGAAGTGGACTGCAACGCAGGGCATTCTGGGCGAATACAACCGAAACAAACCCTTGTGTCTAGCAGTCGAAATGACTCACGGTCTCTGTAGGATTTTTACAACTGCTAAAAGCTGATGCTATTGCATTTGTTTACATTTTGTGAAGGAGGAAGTTGCGCTCTGTGTCTCGTTAGGAGGTTTTTGTGTCTTTTCCTTCAGTGTGGTTCTTGGTGGAACTCGTTGTATCAGTAGTTTTATCCCTGCGCTGCTAGCGGGCGTTTAACAAGGCATGATGGATGCTTCTGCTGCCATCATCACTTGTTTTACTTTAGCAGTCATCAGGGTCTGGAGGCTGTTGTCTCAGATGATAAACCCCCAACTAGCTGTGAGTCTGCGCTGGCAGATGGCTGCTTTCTGTGGTGGGAGTCTGGGTGTGTCTGTTGCCTAATGAGAAGCTCAACCGCAATGCAAATATGACGGAGAACACACTGCTGGTCGCTCCATAAAGGGTTTCCAAGGTTTTAAGAGGAATGATTTCAAAAATGAAGAGAGAAATGAATGCCCCGAAATGAATTTGTTGCCTATCCAGTCCTTATGTACCCAGGAATGGGTTGATATAGTGTATTTATCAGGCACACAGTGCAATTGCATAGTACAGTCAAGTAACTCTGTTCCTTTCAGTTGTCAAGAAAATGCTGCACGTATCAAACAAAACATAAAATACATGTAACTTTGCATCTGACATCTTGCAAATTTTATTGGGAGTAAAAGATGCCAATAAAATTCACATAAGTTTGTGCATGTGAAGTGATAAAAGGCAGAAAAGTTAAATTGGTGTAAATATTTTTGGCTTACCATTGCAAGATAATAGGATTAGGACCACTGAAAAGAAAACAAATACTCAGAATTCTGACTTTTTTCAGAATTCTAAAATTTTTTCTCAGAATTTTGACTTTTTGTCAAAAAGTCCGAATTCTTTCTCTTTTTCTTTCTCTTTCTTTCATCTTTCTCTCAGTGGTCCTAATCCTCACCCGGGCATCCATCGACGGTCCACTCAGTCAGAATCAAAAGTCGCAGCTCGGCGTGCAGCGGAGGATGACAGACCCTCCCTCTGACGCGCTCAAACTGCTCTGAGATCAGCCTGTGTTTGTCAGAGCGCAGCGGAGCGCGCGCAGCTCCGGACGCACCTGAGCGGTTCGCGCGAAGCAGTGTGACCACCACGACGGTCTCTCTCTCTCTCTCTCTCTCACGCACACACACACACACACACACACACACACACACACGCGCACACCCTCTCGTGGAACATCTGCCACGTCGCCTCCGATGGAGAGAGGGGCCGAAACCCCCCCGGCGGGTCGTCACTGAAGCGGACTTCCAGATTGATCAATCGGCTTCTGCTGAAAGCGGGACTTTCAGGAAGAGCAGGAAGTCCGGAGAGCTCCGCGTGAAATCTTCGCTACGATGTCCCGCACCGTCTGCGTGGAAAACTTAAAGGCATGCTGCGTGGCGAGGGACGCGTTCGTGCGAGCAAGCCGGAGCAGATGGACTCCCGCCCCGCAGCACACCTGGTGAGTCTTGTTGGCTTAGACCCAGCAGAACTGTCGAAAGAGTTTGGAATCATAAGATAGTCTATATTTGAATATATAGTTATTCGCAATATGACAAAAAGTTCCCAGAGGTGCCGCTCTTTGTAACAGCCATCTTCCTCTCTGTTGTGTCCGTCTGTCCATTTAGTGCTTTGTCAAAATTTATTACATTGTTTCTCTTCTTTTTGTTTTGCCATGTATGTTCCAGTAGAGCAGAGGTTTGCAACCCGCGGCTCTTGTTAGTCTAAAACAATAAACAGTGTTTTAATGAATAGAAATTCCATTACAGAATAACTCTTAACATTTTTTGGTCGAGTTTTCTCGCCATTAGGTTGGAAACTGCGCGATTTTCACAAATTTCCTGAAATTTTTAAAATAAAATTAAATAAAATTTAAAAAATTCAAAAGTTTTCTATTTTGCTTTATTTTCAAACCTAAAATTGAGAAAGAGATAATATTGTGCTTCTTTAAAAAAAAAAAAAGACAACAAATTCTCCATTTCAAAAATTATAATCAAAAATTATAAGTTGACTTTTGTTCAAAAGGTAACATTTTCAGCTCTGCATGAGTTTTATTTAGCTGAACTAGAGGCAGAAATGGGCAGAGTTGAGTTTTGAGTCCGTTAGGTTTTTAACTCTCCCCCCAAAAATGGTTGAAGTATTTAATGGCTGTTGGTAAGACAACCAAAGAGGGAAGAAAAGAACTAAACTATTAATATTTGAGAAAAAAAACCTACTGAATAATATTCATTTTGGGTTTAATTCTACATCAAAAATGATTTGAAAACACGACAAACCTCAATCAGATTCAATTCATGACACTGTATGACTTGCTGTCTATATTGATCTGAAATAGAACGCTTCTGTTAATAGATGATTTTCCAGGCTTTCAAATCCAAGACAAAGTTTTATTCTTTATTCTTTTATGGTTTATAGAAGTTTCAGCAATGACCAGGCAGTGAACTGACAAAAAAAAAACTTGAACAAATATGTGGCCAAATGCTTAGATTAATATCCAGAATAAAACATAAAAAAATGTGGAATTAAGTGAGGAAACGGCACAGACAGATATGAACAGCATAAAGACATTAAAAAGCTGACATTCTGAACCAATACAATCACTATGAACATAAGTCAAATAGACAAAGATGAAACATGGACTTCTTGTCCATTCAGCAACTCGATGAGAAGAAAATATAATATTAAAAGAAAATAACAAATATTAAAAGCATTAGAAATGCAAATCAATCAAAGAACCTAAAGTCTGATGAACAGATACTGTAAGTGAATTTGCAAGGAAACATTTAAATAAATATAACATATTATATTTAAAATATTGTCTTTTGGACTAGTTGCTGGGCAGAGTGTGAATGTTGCACACTGCTGCCTGCTTAGCAACTTTGTTGCTCGTTTAGTGAGTATTTGGAAGCCTTTAGCGGAAGGAGACAAGGAACATATCTGGTTTGTTTTTCTGCATTTTTGGAGACTCACAATGCATCTCTGTAGTCTTGGTCTGTTTAGATTTTAAATGTTTAGTTTTACTACTGCATATTGTGAGTTCTGTAGGGTTTAAAAATCTAAAGGAGGCTTCAGAAATTCTAAGAGCCCAAGCGTGAACAAATGTACGCTTGAATTCGGATATGGTTTTAAACATAAAGAGCTTTCTAAAACTCTCCTCTGTAACGCTATCTATCACTCCTACATTACCGTTCAATTAAGTCCGTCCTCCTCCATTTCTGACACTAAACAGGCATTTTATTCGGTCCATTTCCTCCTCCTGCCTGGCTCCCTCTCTGCTCTGATTGACACGTAGCGTCAGAGTCGGAGCGCAGGTTTAATTTTCAATTACGGATTGTCATAGAGCTCAGGAAACTTCAGAAGAGCCCTAATGATGCGAGGCGTTGAGAGAGACAGAGGGTGAAGTTAAGAAAGTCTTTTCCTCGGGGGAGTGGGCTGACTTTGTGTGGAAGCTGTTACTCTAAAAAGTTCACAATGAGTTTATGGTGGAACTGCTAAAATAGGAAGTTAGGGAAGTCGAGTGAGTTTATTTCTAAATGTTGCATTTTTCCACAGTGTCACATTACCGAACGGAAGCCATGGCGTGACGAAAGTGGGACTGAAATGATTGATCGTGATGAATCGATTAGTGAATTAATCAGCAATTAATTTAGTCGCATGTGAATTAACTGGAGCATACAGTTATTAAGCTAGAACTGTGCAAATAATTTTACATTTACATGATGAAAAACCTTCTTTTTATGTAAATATGTTGCCCAAAACTCATCAAGTTGCCTTATTTTAGCTCCACCTGGTTCAAATTATGTTAAAAGGGAAAAAAGCTCCTATTAAGCACTTTTTGCAATTCAGTTATTAATAGTCAGCATACAGTATCTTCCCTATCCCACTGATGCTCAGTTAAGCAGAAAGGGCTGAGTTTTTCACATGCTGATGTCAGAAGGATTTTTTTAAAACTCCAGATTCATCCTGCAGTACAAATGACCAAGCCCTCACTAAAGGGATGCTGTGTTACTGCATTTTAAGCAATAAAATATTTATTTCCTTATTTAAGAAAGGAATTGAATAATTGATTTCCATCTTTTAATGTATTTCTAATATTATATAAAAAAATCTTAAGTGGTTAAATGAAAAGAATCTGCAGAACATGGGAGATTTTTTTCATCCGATTAATCGATTAATCGGGTAAGGTGCCCTTGTCCTTAAAGAAAGGAGAAACGCAGTGGTCAATTTAGAATCAGAAACTTTTAATTTGACCAGCCCTTACTGGGCACTGGTGGGTCAGAAACTCAAACATCAAACCCCGTCCCCATCTTTAGTGCTATCAGAGAGCGCTAACAGCAACACTCTTCAGTGTGGTCATGGTTACTGAGGAAAGATGACCCCAGATTGGCTTTCAGTATTACTGAAAACATTTCTTACACATAAAATATGTAAAATGATATTTAAATGCTTCATGCTGCAGGAGATAACAGGCAGGTTGAACTGTTGCCGCAAAAATAATTGTTTCACTTGTTAGTAGTAGAATATGCAGAAAAATATGGGGCTGTAGGTTAGGATCTACATTCTCTAGTGATTATACATAGACACTTCTGTTTACAGTTAGGAATGCTAACTATGCTAATGTTTAAAGTGTCACTGTAATGATTTGTTTCTTTTTATTCAGAACATTAAAATGTAGTCTTGCAATTCTGAGTTTTTCCTGTTCTGTCACACACAGTGTGACGTCGCCTCTGCTCCTACTGACCCCAAAGCCAGCAAAGCTACAATCTATTTTGAATTCTTTTATTGACAAATCTTAAAGAGAATTGGCTAAAATCAATATTGGCAGAGCAGGGGGTTGCAAAAATCGTAAATCTGAAATTGATAAAAACAAAAACATCTTGATTGGTGCCTCTCTAAAACGACCGGAAACAAGAAGGGAATGAAAAACACAAACAGGTCGGTGAGATGATCAGCAGCAGGACTGAGACAGACAGCCTTGGATACAAACACGCCTGCAGAGAGAGAGTCAGACACAGAGATCACAAGGGAGCTGCCATAAAGTGAAGGACATATACAGTGGCATAAATGCACTGGAAAGAAAAAAAAAGATAGAAGCAAATGGCTCAGTTCATGCAGAGTTGTTTCCCAGGAGCCTTGGCCTGAAGGAAAAGTTTAACGTTGCACATTTTGTCTCAGATTAGAAGAAGTCAAAGCAGAAAGAGGGCTGGAGATGCATACAATGCAGGAATAATAGAACATACAGTGCAAAATGCCTCTAAAGCCGCTCAAAACATGACGTATCACCTTTACTCATGACTCAGCAGCATGAGTCTCCAGTCTCGCAATTAAGAATCCATCCTGAGACACTCGCTTGCTGGATTGAAAATGTTCCCACCAGTGTCTTACCGTTACAGTTGATCAGACTGATGTTGCGTTGCATCCTGGGTGATACCAGGCACGGCTTTCTTCCTTCTTTTCTCAACTTTGTGCTCCTTTTTGATGGCAGCAGATGACAGCTCCTCTCCCCCTCTGTCGGCTATGTTTTGCTTTCATTGGAGGAAGCAGAAGAAAAAGCAGGTAAACAACACGGGAGAGTCATTGTGCTTGTTGCAGCAACATGAGGAGGAAACATTGGCAAATAGCCAGAGGCACACAGTGGGCTGGATTGTTCAGCAGGCACAGTTCTGCTGTCACACACTTTATTTTTGGTGTTAGAAGATAGAAGTCAAACGGCTCTAGTCCAAGTGAGGTCATGAGTCGGATTGAGTGTAAAGTCGATTAATCTCCATTCCAAGTCCACACTTCTCTAGTTTGTTTGCCTAGAAAGTCCGGTTTGTTTGGGGAGGTGTGAATTCATAATCAAACTTTGATGCGAACCAAAAAGTGAACTCTGGTACGCTTAAAAACATAGCTCTTGGTTCTTTTGACGTGAACTCTGGTGTGGTGTGAATGCATATGTGGATGCTCTGCGAACTGTAGCGCAGGGAATTCTGGGTAAATACAACCAAAACAAACGTGAGAGTCTAGCGCTAGTAGTAGAAGTGGCTTGTGGTCCTTTACCAAAGACAAAATAGAAATCCTATAACTGAAATCTGACGCTACACCCATTTTTGCTGACATTCCGTTGCATTCATGTCTTCTTCAGAGGTTTTTGTGTCGTTTCCTTCAGTGGTTCTTGGCGCAGCGCCCCCACAGGCGAGGAGGTAAACAACTTTGTCAAAGGTTTCGGTTTGTTTGACACAGAGCAGCGAGTGGCACCAGCTGAAAATATAATGGATGTTGCAATTTTGGTCCCCAATCAAGCCGAGTCTACTTTACAATCAGGTGTGAAGACACCGTAAGAGAAGAGAAACTGCACATCAGCCTTGGAACTCGTCCCATAAAACTTCCCTGGCCTTACAGCTCCTCTGTGGAAGTAACCACACGTATTACTGAAACTCCTCACCCTCTCCAGGCTCTTTGTTCCTGCAGAAAGCCGTCCCGCTCGGACACATTGCTGGACACGCTCCAAGTCTTCGTTCTGTTCGACGGCTCCACTCTGCACAGAAGTGCTGCCGCATTGTTGGGCTTTCAGAGTCCATTAATAACGAGCATTGGGTTAAAGACCGTCAACCCATTCGGCACATTTATAATTTATACGAGAAAAGCCGGCTGTGCTGCTTTTCCATTTCCAGCTACGAACATTGGATGTCGAATCAATAATCGAGCTACTTTCTGAACATTACCATCAGCCTCTGTGACTCATTATGAAACGGCGAGCCTCTGTCATTTCCCAATGCGGATAAGCCGTACATATTAAGCATCATTATTCTGTGAAACATACTCTGTTAATTCATACTATGACATTTTCAATCTTTCTAGATTACAAGACACATTTCTATTGTCTCATTTCCTGCCATGGTTTTGAAGGCAAAGGACTTAAATGCCCTAATATATGTGGAGTGGAGTATGAATAAAAAGGAACGGCCTGAAGTGACCAGTCAGAAAGGTAATGGTTCAGTGTCATTTAAGCTCTCGTTGTACGAGTCCTTCAGGCCTCTTGCAGAGATGAAGATGGAGTGGATGTGGGAGGGCATCAGTGGTTTGCAGATTGCTGATTTATGCAAAGAGTCATGCAAATTTGGTTTGCATGAGCAACTGGTGGCAAAAGAACAATCCTGCATTTAAAGTGTCCCCTGAGCTGCAGGTACAGGGTCATGTATAATAAAGTAGAGAAAAAGAAAAAGAGGGAAACTTTGGGTTTTATATTCTATCTGACTCTGTCGCCACGTAGTTCCACATAAACCAAACACACAAGTCAATTGGAAACGTAAAAACAATGAGTAGCTATGTAACTTATAGGCAACTTGTGCAAATTTCTATAATCAGAACCAGTTTGCATGTTGAAAAGACACATCCTGAGATTTTCTGACATAAAAGAATTACAGTAAATTTAAAACTTTGACTAAGTAATTATGTATTATTGGAAGACATTCTAAACAATACCTTAACACCAACTGTAAAGTTTTACAAAAGGCAAACATAAAAAGTACAATTTTGCACTTCAGTTATTTCGTCCTAATTAAAGCATCCAAAATTTGTTGACCATTTTTCCATGACTTGTCATTTTGTTGTCTTTGTTGTTGGTGTGTAAACCAGTAAAGACAGGCAGAGTTTCAGTGGATAATAAAAAGACGTATGACCTCAGTCTCTACGCCGCAAAAACACAAAATCTCACCCTTTAGTTTTGGTCTAGTTTCTGGTGCTAATGTCGTAATGTCTTAGTACACATGAAATAAGACAACCAGACATTTAAAAATGTCTGGTTGTTGGTATCATCAAGTGACTGGTGTTTATCAGTTTGATGAAATGGTGAAGAAAAATACAAGACAATTATAAATGGAACTGGTTCATTTTTTGTGGGGGGAGGAAAGCTGTCAGACAGTTACATACAAATTAAAAAACTTCTAAACACAATAAATAAATGGAAAATAAATAAATGGAAAACTTATGAAAATAATGTTTAGTTCATCATGTGAAATATCTTATTTTAAGATAAATCACAGTCGCACCACATGGCATTTTTTAAGACCACACCCACACATATTCATAGAAAACTTCTGAAAAGGTCTCATTTTAATTTTAAATTATGATTTTTGTTTGCACAACTTTTCAAATGTTTTAATAATTGCAATGGATATACATATTTTTTAAAATTTTTAATTTAGCCTGGCTGAAATCCTTATATGTCTATGACCCTTTTCCCATGTTATAAGTAGTGAAATAATCTACCAATTTAAGTAGTACTTTTTAAAAATCCATATTAAGGAATTATTTACTCAAAAAAAAACCTGTTTAAAAAATGTATACTCTGTTATTGTTGTTTGTCCTCTTTGCTTATCAAATTGGTTATTTTGTAGATCAATACCTGTCTGCATTGTTTGTTTTGAATGCACTAAGTGGTGAATGAAAAAAGGCGAGTAAATACACAAAGACAGATAAAAAAAAAAATCATTACTCATTTTTCACAACAAAACTTTCTCGTTTCAAGTTTCATGGTTGATTGAAAACAAAAAATCTAAATCTGTGATTCATTTTGGATCTAACTGTAGATAAAACATAATCTTTCTATAAACACTCTAAGTCGTTTAAAAAAACAGATATTCCCATGACCTAACAAGCCCTCCATGACTCTTCATTTCTCTGTTTTGGGTTGGATTCAGTTTATTCCCCCCCCCCAGGGTTGTACGTCATGCTCAATAAGCCGCTCCTGTCAGAAGCATTTTGCAGACTTGCTGTAAAGGTGGCGCTCTCTGACCCTCTGACCCTCTACCCCGGAGCAAAACGAGCCGTTTCCAAACTATCGGCCTCATGACAGAGGAGCAAACTCTGAGGAGGAGGAGGTTTCTGTCTTCATTTGTTGCGATGATGTGTGGAGCCTTGTTAAATCCGTCCACCCAACCCTCCGCTGCCTCAGGTTAACACCCAGTCCTTCAGCCTTTTTGCTGATCTAATCTAGATTGTGGTACGACTTGTAAAGATTACACACACACACACACACACACACACAAAAAGTGCGCTGGCGTCCTCCAAAATGTTTAATTAGATTCTAAAGCATCCTTTTTGAGGAGATAAGATGTGTGGCATGTAGTCAGCGATAGATGCCAGCAGTGAGATTCAGCGAGAGCATTGAGGAAGAGGAAGTTAGAGATTAACATTTCTCTGTTAAAACCTTGCAGAGGCAGACAATCATACTTTGAAAGAAAATCCACCTTTCTTTACAAATGTTTTGGAAGGTCACAGGTAATATTTCCAATCAGAGACAAACAACTCATTTTGTTACTCATGAACAAAATAGCCCTGGCACTGCTTTTAAATATACTGTACATGAGATACATATGAGGGAAAATCATTTTTAAAAAGAGGCTTGCTCTGGTTTGTGTTGTTACTGTGATTTTGTGCCATTAATTCTTTTACTTCTTACTTCTTTTTTTTTTTGTTGATATTTTTTCAAAGCAAAGTAAAGTTTCTTTTAAGTCAAGTGTCTGAAGGTGACACACACTTGATTTTGCTACTAAAAGGCAATATGTGCGTGGAAAACACTTTAACATTTCTCAATTAAAGCACTGAAAATAGACTTTCAAAATAAAATCTGCCTTTCTTACAAATGTTTTGGAAGATCAAAAGTAATTTTCCACTCAGAAAGACAAAGAACTCATTGTGTGTGTCCATGAAAAAAATAGTCTTGGCACTCTCTTTAAATATATATTGGGCCAAAATCATTTTGAAGAGCTTGTTTGTGATTTTGTGCAGTTAATTCTTCTATTTTTTACTCCCCCTCCCCAAGTTCCTTTTGTGCCTAAAACTCTTTTTACGACTTGAAACAAAGTTCCCATCCTTTTTTTTCCAGGTATCAGATAAGGATATGGCTCCCAGATCTACGTGTCATTATAAACATACATTGTTTATACCTTGTGAAATGCCTACGTCATTTCAGAAAAACCGCATCTACACAAGTTACTGTTAATCACAGAAAAAAGTCAGCATCAAATCATAGATTGTGATCAGTGTAATTCTAAAAAATGCATAAACCCCTGCTGCACAAGATTAAACATTGAGCATCCAGTGTTCAAGCATTATTTGTTAAACGCGGCAGCAGAGGCTCTTTTGTTTTCACATTCGCCTCGGTGTGCGGCGGCGAGGTCGACGCGATGAAGTGCATTTCCTGCGGTATGTTCAACAGAACAGGCCGTCGATGCGGTAAAATGGAAAAGCAACAAATTTAATTAAAGCCGAGTGAGTTCAAAGCGCAGCATGGCGTCCGCATGCTGCGCTTTGAGGCGTTGTTGCAATTTAAGCGCAGGAAACATGCTCTTTTTGGATGTAAAAAGAAAAGTCATCATGTCGTCTTAAAACAAAACTTTGCTCTTCTTTTTTTCTGTCGAGAAAGAAACATAGTAGGATTGCACACTTTCCTGTCACAGCATGGGGGGGAAAGTCAGACATTCAGAGTCTGAAATATACATGTCAGCTGATGAGTCAGACTATGTCTTACATAAGTTAAGATCAAATGGCTTTTCAAAATAGCACAGGTTGGTCCAACTTTAAAAAAAAAAAGCCTTTTAAGGTCTCACATCAAGAAACACAATAAGAGGCAATGTGTCATTGTTGAATGAACACAAATCAGGCAAAAAAAAAAAAAAGAGTATAAAAAACTAAGTACAACCCATAAATCAGGAGCTTATGGAATGGCTGCAACAATAAAAGCACAAATCATCACTCTACCATCGTATGATCGTGTTTGGCGGTTAGTGATGAATGTTTGCGCTGACATTATAGGTTTTAATTTGCTGTGGGTTGTGGGTAAACATGTCTGCTTCCAGCTCATCGATCCAATTTTTATTGATGAACATTGAGTTAACATGCTAACTGGATTTTTTTTGACAGTTGGTAGCACTGTTGCCTTGCAGCAAGAAGGTCCTGGGTTCGATTCCCGGCCCGGGGATTTTCTGCATGGAGTTTTCATGTTCTCCCTGTGCATGCGTGGGTTCTCTCTGGCTTCCTCCCACAGTCCAAAAACATGACTGTTAGGTTAATTGGTCTATCTAAAATTCTCCCTAGGTGTGAGTGTGTGTGAATGGTTGTTTGTCCTGTATGTCTCTTGTGTTGCCCTGCGACAGACTGGCGACCTGTCCAGGGTGACCCCGCCTCTCGCCCAGAACGTAGCTGGAGATAGACACCGGCAACCCTCCCGACCCCATTAGGGACAAGGGTGAACAGAAAACGGATGGATGGATGAATATACAGTTTTACCTTGGCTCTCATGTCTGTTCACTTCACTCCTCTACCGCAGCCAAACTCCAGACTCAACACCCGGACGCCTTCATGGTCATCACAGGTGACTTTAACCATGCCTCATTGGACAAAACTCTACACAACTTCCAGCAGTATGTTGACTGTCCCACCAGGGAAAACAAAATGCTGGATCTCCTGTATGCTAATGCCAAAGATGCATACAGCGCCACAGCCCTGCCCCCCCTTGGCAGGTCGGACCACATCTTGGTAAGGATGACTCCCAAGTATGTCCCTCGAGTGAGTAGGCAGCCTGTGCGCATCAGGACGGTGAGGAGGTGGACACAGGAGGCTGCTGAGGCACTGCAGGACTGCTTTGGGTCGACAGACTGGGATGTGCTCTGTGGGCCTCATGGGGAGGACATCGACAACATGTCTGACTGCATCACGGACTACATCAGATTCTGTGAGGACACTGTCATGCCAGCCCGGACCGTGCGCTGCTTCTCCAACAACAAACCCTGGATTACCAGTGACCTGAAGGCACTTCTAAGCAAAAAGAAGATGGCTTTCAGGTCTGGAGATAAGGAGGAGCAGAGGAGAGTCCAGCGTGAACTCAGAGAGACACTGAGGACATGCAAGGACAACTACAGGAGGAAGCTTGAGTCCAAACTCGAGCAGAACAGTGTGAAAGATGTGTGGAAAGGATTGAAGCAAATCGCTGGGTTGAAGGGGAAGGACACACAGACATCTGGGAGCCTGGATAGAGCAAACCAGTTTAACCAGTTTTTCAACAGGTTTAGCTCACCTCCTGCTACTCCCCTACCACCACCATCCCCCCACACATCCACACTGCCCCAAGTTGTTCAAACCACCTACCGGCATTCTCCTGCACACCACCTCTCCTTCAGCCCCCCATTCCCCTCTCCTCCCCCATCTCCACTGCAGACAACAACACCTACCCCCAGCTAACGGTGACTACAGGCCAGGTTAAGAGACAGTTGGAGCGATTACACCAGGGGAAGGCTGCAGGACCTGATGGCATTACACCACGGATCCTGAAGACCTGCTCCGGCCAGCTGTCCCCTGTACTGGCACACATGTGCAACCTGAGCTTGAGGCTGGAGAGAGTCCCGCTGCGGTGGAAGACATCACATGTGGTTCCTGTTCCCAAGAAGCCAAAGCCATCCGACCCAGAGGACTACAGACCAGTTGCTCTCACATCTCATGTGATGAAGGTCATGGAGAGACTGGTCCTGGCCCAGCTGAGGCCTAGGGTGAGGACGTTTCTAGACCCCCTGCAATTTGCCTACCAGCCCCACTTAGGAGTGGACGATGCCGTCATCTTCCTGCTGCAACGAGCACTTTCGCACCTTGATGGTGGAGGAGACACTGTGAGAATCACATTCTTTGATTTCTCCAGTGCCTTCAACACCATCCAGCCCCTGCTACTGGGTGAGAAGCTGCGGAGGATGGGTGTCGACGACTCAGTGATCTCCTGGGTTACTGACTACTTGACAGGCAGGCCACAGTTTGTCCGTCTGGGCAGTGTCCTGTCTGATGTGGTGGTCAGTGACGTAGGAGCTCCACAGGGAACTGTGCTTTCTCCCTTTCTCTTCACCCTGTACACCACTGATTTCCAGTACAACTCTGAGTCATGTCACCTACAGAAGTTTTCTGATGACTCAGCGGTTGTCGGGTGTATAGGGGATGGAGGGGAGGGGGAGTACAGGACACTGGTGGACAGCTTTGTGGAGTGGTCTGAGCAGAATCACCTGAGGCTCAACATTTGTAAGACCAGAGAGATGGTGATTGACTTCAGAAGGAAGAAGACATCTTCACGGCCACTGAAGATCAAAGGGGAAGTGGTGGAGGAGGTGGAGGACTACAAATACCTGGGAGTTGTAATCGGCAACAGACTGGACTGGGCATCTAACACTGACGCTGTGTGCAAGAAGGGGATGAGCAGACTCTATTTTTTAAGGAAGCTGAGATCCTTCAAAGTGTGCAGCAAGATGTTGGAGACCTTTTATCACAGTGTTGTTGCCGGTGCCATCTTCTTTGCTGCTGTGTGTTGGGGAAGCAGCATCAGAGCCAGCGACTCTAATAGACTGGACAAAATCATCAGGAAAGCTGGCTCTGTACTGGGACTAAGGCTGGAGTCCCTGGAAACTGTGGTGGAGAGGAGGACACTGAAGAAGGTTCTGTCTATTATGGACAAGCACCTTCTCACATAGACTGCTCCAGCTCCGCTGTTGTAGGGACAGATACAGGAAATCCTTCCTGCCACATGCCATCTCACTGTACAATAAAAGCTAAATCATTGTTCTGCACTAATCAGTCCGATTTTGCACAACTGCACTGTGGCACACTTGCTGAACATATATTTACATATACATATCTGCATTTTTTGAATCTTTGCAAGGACTGCTCTTAAGTTGCTTTTTATATTAACAGCATTTTATATTTTTACAATTTATAGCATTTTATATTTTATTTTTTATTTTATCTACAACTACTACTCAGTGGTAGTTGTTATTGTGTCTTGTCTCTATGCTGTAACTGCGAAGTAATTTCCCTGCTGGGATGAATAAAGTACTTCTATTCTATTCTATTCTATTCTATTCTATTCTATTCTATTCTATTCTATTCTATTCTAAGAAGAACCATAGAGCTTTTCAATATCATTAATATTGTTATTATTGAAAGTTGTGTTGAATTTGCTTGGATTTTCATTCCTGTGAAAGCTGGCAGTGTTTTTTCTCTTTTCACCACAAAATGATGAACGTCAAACAGATTGGAAAAGATCTGATAACCATTTACACATTGATAGACGGCAGCAATGTGTGTGTTTATGTACATTTGAAGTCAGATTTGAATAATTTGAGAACCTGATACAAAGAACAAATCATTTTTATTACCTCCTCATATGTAAACTCAATTAGAAAAAAGGCTGTATTTTGTTCGTACCAATGGTGTATTTTAAAACTTTAAATATTAGAATGGTAACGTTCCAATCCTTTGTTAGTTAACATTTTAATTTTTAAGTCTTTCAGTCTGGTTGTAAAGCTCTTAGTCAGACAAAAAACACAAAGAATGATATGGTTTTAGCTTCATATTCTGCCATTCTTTGTGATTTTGACCTCATGGTTGCTTTTTATACTGTAGACCACAATATTCTGATTGCCCATCTGAGGCAATGTGGATATTCTAAGTTTGTCAACAGGGCAATTCAGATCTTAACGCTTTAAGAGAAGCTTTAACCCTCTCATGGTCTTAGCACGACGCTCAGAAGGAGCGCATCAGACGTCACGGTCGGACATCGGGGAAGTGATATGGATGTCCTATCAGACCATCAAACCGCAAACACACACACACACACACAGCCCCCCCCCATAAAAGCGCACTCTGGGTCAGTGCGACCCCGTCGGTTAAGACCGTGCTTTGTTGCTTTCCTTCTTTCTGTATCCTTTTTTGCCCTTATCTCTGGTGGAGTTCCCCAGGGTTCCATTCTTGGACCGGTGATGCTTTAAAGGGTTTAAAGATTAGCAATAGCAAACATTTTAAGGGATTTTCATAAAATTTTTTTTAAATAAGTTTGTTTAAAGAAAACTATTTACTTTGTTTTGTTTTATTATTATTATTCCACAGATGTGATCTTTGTTGCTGAATGGGTGACGAGCTTCCAGTCGCTTCATACACTCGACGCATTGTGCAGGACAGGTTCCCCCAGCCGGGTTGCAGTGATGTACCAGGAGGTGGCCTTCTTGGCAGGCAACACTGACCACCAGTTCACCCCTTTCCGCTTTAACCGTGTGGAAAATCCACAGGAAGTCACATCCAAGAAGGGCTTGTTCTACAAGAGAGCCCAGGTTCTGCTCCAGCCTCAGCCGAACCAGCAGGACAGAGACGAGGCGGGCGTGGCCGACAGAGCGGCCATTATCAACGTCGGGGGGATCAAGTATCACATCCCCTGGTCCACGCTGGATGAGTTCCCGCTGACCCGACTGGGCAAGCTGCGCAGCTGCAGCAACGAGGCCGAGATCATGGACGTGTGCGACGACTACGACGTCAGCCGCAACGAGTACTTTTTCGACCGGAACCCGTCTGCCTTCCGCATCATAGTGACCTTCCTGGCGGCGGGGAAGCTGAGGCTGCTGAGGGAGATGTGCGCCCTTTCCTTCCAGGAGGAGCTGCTCTACTGGGGCCTGGAGGATGACAACCTGGAGTGGTGCTGCCTCCGCAAGCTGCGCCTCAGGCAGGAGGAGTACAAGGAGCTGCAAAGGCTGGAGGAGGAGGAGGCCGAGCTCACCTCCCCGCAGTCCTGCGAGGAGAGCCAGCAGCCTCCGAGCGGGCCGGAGGAGACCTTCTCGGGGGGCTGCATGCGGAGGCTCAGGGACATGGTGGAGAACCCGCACTCGGGCCTTCCTGGCAAGATCTTCGCTTGCCTGTCTGTGCTGTTTGTAGCCATCACCGCGGTGACACTGTGCGTCAGCACCATGCCGGACCTCAGAGAGGAGGAGGAGAGGGTGAGTTCACGTCCACACGATTTTTTTCCACAGATTCTAGTTCTAAATTAATTTAGCACCTGTGAGACACAACAAGAAAAGAACTGGTTCCCTATAGATTTATTCAGACTTAGATCGATGACGTTAAACACAGAGCAAGTCCTGGAAGAAATATGTTGGAGGCTGCAAACGATTAGAGACTAGGGCAGAGGTTCAGCCATAAACCTATAGAACCACGATTTAAGTGGTGACCCAGCCAAAGTTCAGACCCGAATCCAACTGAGAACCTGTTGAAAATGGATGTTCAGAGATGCTACTTGTCTCTGATAGGATAGGGGCAAATGTCTTTGAGTGACACTAACCCTGTTTAGTCTGCTTTCATCAAACTGTTGTTGAATTGCTCTAAAAGTCTGGTTCATTTGAGGGAGTGTGAACATGCAATTTAACTCTGATGCAAAACAAAAAAGTTAACTGGTCCGCCTACAAACATAGGTCTCAGTTTGGTTAAAGCGAACTCCGATGCAGTTTGATTGAATATGTGAACGCAAAGTCGGTCTGCAGGAAAAACGGACTATAGCGTAGGGCATTCTGGGTAAAACCGACCTAACCAAAGGCTTGTCTAATTCTAGCAGGAGAAATGGCTCGTAATCTTTTACCAAAGACAAAAGAGGAAATCCTACTACCGCTAAAATCTGATTCTACTCCATTTTTGTTAACATTTTCCTGAAGAAACATCTGAAGCGTTTTCTTCAGATGTTTCTGTTATTTCCTTCAGTGGGGAGCGGGTTTGTGGCGCACTGGTGGCGCCACAAACCTGCTCAGGTTTTGTGGCGGGGAGCAGGTTTTTTAAAGTGTTTGCTTCGTTTGACACAGTTCAGTGTGAAAGTGAATCACAGCAACTGAGACATAAAAAAGATTTGCTTCTGGAATTACAACAAAAGTTGACTCACATAGAAACAACTAATAATCATACTTTTCATATTTTCAGAACTGTTTTGAAAACCATTTCTCTTCATTTCACTTCACCAACATTCTTTGTTTTGTGTCGGCGTATCACACCAAATCCAATTTGAATACTTTTAAGACTGTGGTCGTGGTGTAACAAAATAAGCAAGACTTCAAAGTATAATTACTTTTATGAGGCGCTCTATGCCACTGAAGTTTTCCTCAGAAGATTTAAGCTTCTTTTACGCTTCCTATGCATACAGTTATTTAAAATAACTTTCTTTTTCCCCCAGCCCTTGGCGTTCCAACACAACCTGAGATTTCTCAAATAGAAATTAGATTAGAGCACATTGATTTTCTAATTTCAGTGAAGTATGGAAGCAGACAGTAATCCCATTTTGTGGATACTCATATTATTTTTTGTGCATAAAAAACAGTATTGCGTCTTATAAATGGCCTCACTTGTGTATTTGAAGAGTTAAATACAAAACAGACGTTCAGAGGGAACACCATGATGGCCTTTAAACAGCTCACAGAGGGGACAGGGAATCCGTTCTCAGGCCTCCTTCTGTTTTTTATTTCTTTCTCATCGCCTTTGGGCTGTGTGTGCAGTGGAGTATCTACAGCAGGCATTCAGAATATGTTGATGCAGCGGCCCACATACAGAGACTTTCCGGGCTTTATTGTAAATCACTGTGAAATAAACCAAGGCGACGGCTCAGGAACAACAGGCCTACTCACCCTTCACTTGAGTGCCAGATTATTGTGCGACACTTCCTCCTGTTTCTGCAGTCTGTCTTCTGCAGCAACACAAATTCCAACTTTTTTTGTTTTTGCTTTTTCCTCCATACATGAGATTGAGGACAGCAAACACCAGCTATGTTTTCCCCACAGCTTTAAACGACGGGTGGAATTGGTTTTGTACGCTGTCTTTGCAAAAAAGCCTCAGATATGTTTCACATACCGCACATTTTACTTGACCTGCTTTCACAAATGAAAATAATAAAAACTGCGATGAAATACAGAGTGAGCTCATTATAATTATGTAACTGTGTGATTATAAAAATTATAACCATGTAAAAGCTTGTTTATGCAAATCCTCCCAAAAGCAGATGACCACTAAAAATGAAGCTATGAGTAAGTATTTCTTAATTAATTGCTTTGGGACTTCCACACTAATCCCCCCATCAAGCTATTACTTCATGTCAATCATGTAAAAACGTGCCTTGGATGAACAATAAGCCACCATTGTTATGTTGTGAATTTTAACCTTTATCATAAATAACCTAATCTCCAGGGATGCCAGAGGACCCAAATTCATCTGTCTATATATTGCCCATATTTGCCAGTTGCTGTGCCAGTTCACTACTTCTAAATTCAGTCCATCCATCTTTAGTGGAAATAATTTATGTTCATAGTTCACTACCCAAACATTCAATATGAAGTTCTGAGCTCCGACATGCAGTAGTTCTCATTAATTCATCAACTTATGGGTCATGATGTCATTCATTAATTAGCGTGTCAAGGATGTCATTGCGCTGTATCGTCTTTAATTCTCTTCTTTTCTCTTTGCTCACATAAACTGTATGTTGTACGGCCATAGACCCAGAAAAAGCTGCTTTCATTGCAGGCACATGGAGACATAGAGTTTGCTCTTACACTAAAAAGCAGTATATGAAGGTTATGTTTGTAATCAGGATCACTTTGACAGCACAATGAGGTTAATGTTCCTCTTAATAACCCTTGAAGGGATTATTAAGACATCAGCAGGGTTTCCCTCAGCGCATTATTAGCCTGGCAGGCTGCCAGGTCAGGCATAAAGAGTTTGAAGTCTGGTGTTTTTTGTTATTGTTGTTTATTGCCAAAAATCCATAACCTCTGCCTGTCTACAAGCTAACGCCTTCATCAAATAAAGGGACGAGTCACGTATAAAGATAAAGCTAGCTATCATAGATGTTAGTACGTCGTAAAAGCAACCCTCTGTGCATGACGTTATATACACAGAAGGTTGGCGTTCAGTGAGACTGATGTGAGCGCATATATCCTGAACAAAGAATAATATATGGCGTGTCCATTTCCATCTCACACACGCTCGCTCGGTGTGCGTTCAGGCAAGCTTTTTGTTCTGCGTCTTTGCCAGACTCTTGGTCAGTGAGCCACACCACCAGCCAATCACAGACAGCTCTTTTTCATCCAATCAGACAACTAGACAACCAATCATAACTAGCAAATCAAAATGTTGCGCTAAGTGGCAGACATTACTAAACAAAACAGTAAAACAGACGAAAACTTAAAAATAAAGGAATTTTTTTTACCTTAAGAATGTAGAAACGTATAGTACTTGCAAATTAGCTTTTTTTTAAGCAACACAAAACAACAATTCAAGAACATCTTTATTTATTAAGTGCTTCAAGCACTCATCTTCAGATATGGAATTTACCTTGACGAAAAATGATACACCTTGTTAGTGTACTGAAGTTACAAACCTAGCTTTTACAAGTCAAAAATGCCTGGATTTTCTCAAATGATCAACACCCACCAATTTACCACAGCTATTTACCAATTATAGCTCAAAGTGCTATTGAAAGATGGCAGTGATACTGCTGGTTCTGGTTTATCCTCTACTTCTGGACCTCTGTTGTTCTGTCTTTCTAACTTTTCCTAGCTGGAAGACTCCGGCTCTAACTGGCAACTTGTTATTGTGCGCTTGTGCTGAACTAGTTTTCTGAATTAGTTTTCTAATGAACCATTCAACTATAGTATATTGCAATGTATTTGTATAGTACACAAAACAACCACAGCCCATCTCTTCATTTCTTATTTATTTTACGACAAAGGTTTTAACAATTCAAATTGCAGAAAGGTCTACTCCCTGTCGAAAGAGTGATCCCATAATCTGTTGGTTCCTCTGTGACGTCTAAGAGGTAATTAGGAAAATGTTTAAAACAATCCTCAGCTGATAATAATCAAAGGTTGGATTCTGCCAGGCTCAGGTTTTGTGACGCTCACATCTATCACACTCTGCTCTTTAATTAGGCCTGAAAGTCACAGCAGAACCACATCCACTTGTTGCCGAGTTTGGCTTTCATCTCGCAGAAAGAGAAGCATTGCAATCTCGGGTTTTTGTTCCAACTAACTAGTTGTGTTGCGGTTGCCCATGACAAGAACAGCAAAAAGACACTTTAAAGCTTGGAATGTTTCATTCCTGAGACTTTTCATGTTCCGCCTCGGCCCACAAGGTTTCAGAAAGCCTCAGAGATCTGGCTGCAGGGTGTGCATGTATCACTCTAATTCATCTTTTGATTGGCATCAGTGGACTGGAGTATAATCACAGCAGAACCCTGCAGTTCCTCCCTCTGTCAAAGTTACGGTTTTCATCAGCGAGCTTGAAGAGTGTTAGCTTCAAAAAAGAGAAATTGATGAAGTCGAGGGAGGAAATAAAAATACAGACAGTGATGAAGATGTTTTCTGTTTTACCTACAACTAAACATTACCTCTCCCAATGTGGCAGCAACAACCCCTCCAAAGATAGCAATATTTAATTTGGAAAATTCATATTTCAAATGCAAAGACGGCCAGTCTTATTTCACTGAAGTGCCAATTAGCCTCCCAAAGATCGGTGAGAGCTCCAGATCTTCCGCTGTGTGAATTATGGCAGCGGGTCATTAGGACTGGAAACCAGAGGTGGAAATCAAACCAAAAAGGAAAGTGTTAGTAGAATAATGAGGTGGCCTTCTTTTCACGTATTTGTAGCTGTTAACGACACTAGAAAATATTGAAATCACAGCCTTTCAAGTCATTAATCGAGTTATGTCACATCTGTTTTAACATCCTTAGGGCTTTCTGTTACATTCCTCCTAGGCTTTTGATAAATTTTAATATTACTTTCTTAGACTAAAGAAAAAAATAACTGTTTTTTTTTAGCAAATAAAAAACAATAGCTAGATAGATAAGCACTGAAAAAAAAGAAAGTCATAAAGTGATAGTACACTTACACTCACCAACATCTTGTCATTCTTGTTCTTTGTCCTTCTGCTGCCATTAAAGTATTCACCTGCCAGATGCTTCCTGTTTATGTTTGCTGTGTTTTTATGTAGAGCCGTTTCCTTCTGCTCTTCACTTTGTAAGGGCTGTAAATCCAACAACATATACTTGTCAATTAAATCAACTTTCTTTCATTTTCACCAAAAATATGCAGGTTATTGTTAGAATACTGTTGTGCTTTACTGTAGAGCAGTGGCAAATTATAGCATCAACATGGAAGAGTGGCTGGGAAATAGTCCAGTAGACTCGGTTCGATTGGGGATCAAAATTCTAACATTTGTTACATTTTCATCCGCTGCGGTTTGCTTTCACACTGCACTGTGTCAAACGAAGCAAACCATTTGAATAACCTGGTTACCCCCTTTGTCTGAGGTGGATCAAGAACCGTTAAAGGAAACGACACAAAGACAACGAGCTTCTCTTTTGTCTTTGTTAAAAGACAACGAGGCATTTCTCCCGCTAGCGGTGGTTGTATTTACCCCGAATGCCCTACGCTGTAATCCACTTCCTGCTTTAGGAGCGGTCTCCAGTCCTCTCGCCGTTTGCATATGGATTTAAACTGCACCAGAGTTCACTTCAATAAAACCCAATTTTACGTTTTTAGATGGAGCAGAGTTTGCTTTTTTGGTTCGAATCACAGTTCGATTGTTCGTTCACACCTCCCCAAACAAACCGGATTTAATAGACAAATGAACTAGATTAAAGCGGACTAAACAGGGCTGGTTTGAATGCTCCCATAGTTAGTACAGTCACTTAATTAAACTCAAGATGTCTGTATTGAGAGAGCAATCGTACTTAACAATAATAATGGCAGCAGAAGAGGAGTTGAGTGGAAGCATGTATTAAGCGCATAAAAACAAACTTGTTCAAACTTATTTCTATGTGATTGTTCTCACACTCTGCCAAATATTTCAAGCGTGGCATATAGTGTATAGAGGTGTGAGCAGTCAGCCTCCTGGCACTGCTTCCAGCTTCTGTTTTGTTCTCTTCTGCCCCTCTGCCACCCCGTCCTCCCCCGTGGACTCCCAGGTCAGAGACCCTCTCCTTAGTTCCTGACATGTGGAAGACATGCTCAGGGTCTGAGATGAGCTCATGACTTCATGAAACGTTGGGGAGAATGGCTATGTAGCCTTGGTGCCTAACTCAAACTTCTATCGTCTTGGCTTTAAAAATATGGATGAATTATCTACACCAGAGTTGTAGAACAAATTAAAACTGAATTAATGGTTGAATTACCCTGTCAACATCACAACACGTTCTGCAGAGGTCTGGTAATTACATTTTCATTTGATTTAGGGTTATTGAACCAGGCAAACATTGAAAACATTCAGAAACCCCTGCTACTTTATGGCAGTGATAAGTAACGACAGTGATTTGAATTGAGCTGATGTCCAATGATCTTTGTTGGGCTACACACATCTGATGGTGACCACAATATTAAATAAATGACCTATAACCCAGAAATGAGGGTTATAGGTCAAACAGACCTTTCTTGTTTGTAAAAGTTTCAAACTGACCTGCGTGTCCGTCATTATTCAGTGTGTTTGTTCCCGCTTAATTTTTATTCACAGCAACAATCAGGGAAGTATTCACTCACTAAGTATTTTTCAACGAGTTCTAATATCTCGGCCCATTGTTTTTTTGCTAACCATCAGCTCTCTTTCATCTGCTAATTTAATCTGTGACACAGACTCCTTGTATTTGTTAGCTTCAAAAGTCACACATTTACTTCTTCCCCACTCCTTCTTCCACCAAAATGTGTTTAGGTCAACATTTTCTTTTTATATGTGGAAGCTGTGAGCATGAACACAATCGCCTCACTAAGAGACATTTTTGCTGCACTGCATTTCCCAGCTCCTTAAAGAGGCAGTATTGTGTGTGTTCCAGGCACATTGTGCCATTTTATGTCACAATCAAGTAATTATGTTAACTTCATAGCTATAAATAACAAATATGTCTTAAAAGATATTTGACTTAGCAATTTAACGCCTCGAAATTGGGCCTCTGTTTCTTTAAAAGCTCTTGCTCTTAAAAAAAACTCCACCTTCAGAAAGTCACCACAACATGGCTCCTCTATCAACCCTTTAGCAACGTTTTTACCAACGTTTCACTGAGCAGTAGCTCCTATGATGGGCTCAGCTGATGAACAGTTCCACCAGGTGTTTGCTAATTGCTGCTGGCTAGTCTGAAGGAACTGGGAGGGTGAGTAGTGGGGCAGGGGTTAGGGTTATGTTTTTGATGACATTATAGCGTGACGTAAAGCTCAAAAAAGTCCATTTTACAAACACTGTCTTTTGTAGTCGGAATTGGGAAATTCCAACTTCGCAGTCAGACAAATCAATTAGTGCATGTTTGAAAGCAACTACCCCCTCCTGGAACCATAAAAAAAAAAGAAATTCTCACTAAAGCTTTGAGATAAATTTCAGTAGCTCTAGATTGAACTTCATCCTCAAAAATCCTCCAGACAAATAGGCCTGAAGCATTAAGTAGTAGCGTTCCAGCAGAAAGCTAAATTTCATTTTGTATTCTGTCTTTGGGGGCAGATCGAGTTTCAACTACAAATGGAACGCACCATAATTTTAAAGATCTAAACTACAGTAGTTCTTGTTCCTCGACCATTTTTTCCATCTAAAACGTCAGGTTGAAGATGTCAACAATTATCAACAATTGTCATACCGGGACAATCTGAGTTTTAAGCACAATATCTTTGCTGTTATTTTGGCTACTGAGAAAACATAACTGAGGTTTTAAGCTGGACCTTTTTCAGCTCATCTCTGCTGTATCTCATACTCATTAACAAAAACATTATCTTTTAGTTTTGATGGTTAGGACATTAGTCATAAATTAATATTCTTGTGTTTGAAAGCAAAGCTTAAGGATTTATTTTGTTTAAAGTGAGGGAATAAGAATCAACATCAGGTCCCCACAAAGCTGGTAAAGTGTGTGTGTTTGTCACAGCTGAGCCAAATACACACACATGCACCCCCCCCACACACGCGCGCGCACACCCCTACACACACACACACACACACACACACACACAAGAGGTCCTCATGACATGAGTGTGTAAACGGATTGACGTTCCTAAGACTGTGTGAAAACCAGAACACACACACACCCACACACCGTCATTAAGCTCTCCTTAATAGAAAATTGTTGCAGCTATTTTTTGCACAAAATGATCCAAATTCATCCCTGCAAAATACAGTATAATCTTTCTTTCACCTACAAATTGAGCACATTTTTGGAAATTAATTAGAGAATTACCACTGTAGACGGCTGGGATTGGATTAAGACATCAGTAGCCGATGGATTGTGTTTGAACCATCACACAAAAAGATTTCTTTCAGTTTTTCTGACTATTCTCATAAAGCATCTTTAAAAACACCTGTTTCTCCAGTGAGAGTCCTGGCTGTGAATCTTACCTTTCAGTGACTCCGCTCATGCCCCTCATGCCCTCATTGTGATGTAAATCCGTGGCACTTTAAAGCGCACTCTTACCAGGGCCACATATTACCGGGGAGCGGGCAGCTCACGGTTGGACTGCATAGAGAGTGGGAATGTGTGGAACTGCTGCAGGAAAACAGATTTCTTTTTTTTTTTCTTCTTTGGCTTTAGTCAAAAGCTGGATAACGGAGGAAGGCATTACTCATTCCTGCTGACTGTGAGTTAGACGTACTGCTGTTCCAGCTTGGAGAAACGTACGATCCATCATAGACGGGATGGCAAATAATTTTTGCTTAACTGAAAAGTTTTTTTTTAGAACTTTCTTCAGCAAATCATGCCACTGTAGGCTGCAGAATGTTGTGTTCAGATGCATCTTTGTTATTATTATACACAAATCAGGCATAATATTATGACCACTAAGAAGTGATCTGAATCTGCTACGTAACTGAGGAGAGTTCAGACGCTGACCCGTCTGACAGCAAAAGCAACATTGAGTACTCACATTTTCTTTGCCTTTCACAATAATTACATTGTTGCATTTTTAATTGGGGAAGAAAAGGACATTTTGGCCTTATGGGCATTCAACTTTGGGATTTTAGCCCTTGGTGCAAAAAAAAAAAAAGAAATCGGACACCACCGACTTAGAGGATCTGTAATTTCTTGGTATCTGGTACCTCTGCATATCTTCAGTGGTGTAATGGAAGTTTATCCCTGGATGTGTCATTGCTGGTTTGACTGCAAAAGGGGGACAAACACACAAGACTGGTGGTCATAATGTTATGCAGGATCATTTCATGTATCTTTGTGTTCAGGAATCATGGTAGAATCTGGTAAACTCCCTGTATTTTTCATGATGGGTTTTATTGGCCGTGTTGGTTAAAATGAGCATTTTAATCAAGGAGGCGCTCCACTCTTTTCACCCACTGCGCCTGGTGAGTCTCACTCCATCACCAACATGGAGCTTTGTCAGACTGTTTTAACTGGGTAAGCAAGCATCTTTTGTTACTTGTAGCCTAAAAACAGTCCATACCTTCATCCAACCGGGCATTCGTCATTTGAATTCGGGAAGCAACAGGACCAAACAGAAGGAAGGAAAAAAATATAGTTATCTTCTCCTTTGGTTACATTTTGCGATGCGGATTCTCCAGCTGCGCGTCTCTTTAATTGCTCTTCCCTGCGGAGCTTCAAGCATGCCCGGCTGAACAGTCTCTCTACGCTTGTGCCAGAAAAGCCATTGACTTTGTTAAGTGTTGTCAAAATGCTTCTGCTGTTACCATAGAAGCTTTTGCTTTTGTAAACACTTTCAGGTAAAGTGGTCTTATCTGCTGTTTCCCATAAAGGAAACACTTTGCTGCCTGGCCATTGACTGATTATTCCAGAGTGTGATATCCAGGCTGTGTCCCAGACCATGGATTCAGTCTGGTCAGAAGGGAGTCGAATCCCATTTCCATTGCACAGTGTAGGCCAGTGGTCTCAAAATGCAGCCCTCAAGGGCTTTAGATACTTGTCTGCTATGTCACACCTGGCTCTTTTATTAGCTCATTAGCAGAGCTCGGTAGAGCTTGACTGTTTGCTGGTGAGGCAGTTTTGCTATCTGATCAATTGTGTAGGACAAGGGACACATCTAAAAGTTGCAGGACTCTGGATCTTGAGGAATGCAGTTTGAGATCACTGGTGTAAGCAGTGTAAGAAAATACGGCCAAACCCCATCAGTGTTTAATGCTGTTGAAATTGGTGTTTTCTTATATTTCAATTTTATTCCTGAAATCTGCTGCAGCCTTTCCCCCAAATTTAGGAGTCACAGTCCAAAATGTTTGCCTAGATTTTCCAGGATTTCTACATTTCCTCTTTTATCCTTGGAATTTCTTCACTTTTCCGTCTTCTTCCTTCTTGATGTTTTTAAGAGTTGGGATCATTATCTGTATTACTTCTGCCAATTTGAGTTTGTCCAAAACCACAGTGGCTAGTCGTGTACTTTCTATCGATTTGGTTCACCCTACAGCAGGGGTGGGGAATCCCAGTCCTCGAGGGCCGGTGTCCTGCAACTCTTAGATGTCTCCCTGGTCCAACACACTTGAATCCAACAGCTGAATCACCTCCTATGTGGAGTCAAGTTCTCCAGAGTCCTGCTAATGACCTCATTATTTGACTCAGGTGTGTTGAAGTAGGGATACATCTAAAAGTTGCAGGAGACCGGCCCTCGAGGCCTGGAGTTGCCCACCCCTGCCCTACGGGATCTTTGGCATGTCATTCTCCACCACCATTGATGGTGTCACCAATGTGGCATTAGGACCTCTAGACCATACAACACACCAATGTTTCTTTACATTATTCTAGCCCAGGGGTGTCCAAACTTTTTGCAAATAGGGCCAGATTTGATAAAGTGAAGATGCCCGGGGCCAATAATTTGTTCGGACATTTTTTAACTACAAAAGTTTCATGCAAATACACACTGTTATAAAACAATTTTCATTGTCACAATTATCTTTATTTTTCAAATGACAAAATAACCAAATATAAGCCACTCAGGCAGATGAGAACAACTCTAAAAACCCAAATTCTGCCTTTCATTCATATCTGGAGAGTCAGATAACATTAAACAAACTGTATGAAATACCTTAAATTTACATGAGTTTAAAAATATCTTTGCCTCAAGAACATTTTAAACAGGAGTTATAAGTAATGCAAAGTTGTCTGTTATTAAATCTTAAAACAAGTGAATTTTGCTCGTCATTTACAATATCTTTCAGAAAGTAATAGTTTGTGTCACATCTACAGGTTCATAACATCAACAGTAATAACCAAATCTTACTCAAGAGTTTAATAAAAATAAGTGCCATAAATCCAGGTGCATAAATGTTCGATTGGCTTTTCACTGCTGATAGTGACAGACGTTACCGTTCAAAATACTCAATTTCATGTCCTCAACTCTCCGTGCCACACTGTTACGTGCCAGGCAAACATTCGCAAATTCTTGCTTCTTCTCAGGGCAAAATATTCTCCACCATTTTCATAACACAGTCTTTGATAAATGTACCTTCAGTAAAAGGTTTGCCATGTTTAGCTATTAACATGGCCACTTTGTAGCTTGCTTTGGTGGTATTTTCTTTTGACTCCGGCCTGCGTGAAGAATCGCTGTTGTCATGCCAGTGCAGCTTGGAGCTGCTTCACTTTTTCAGCACTGTCACTCCCTGTTAGCTTGTTGTATGTGTTAGCATGTTTACTCTGGTAGTGTCTCTTTACGTTGAAATCCTTAAAACAAGGCAACCGTCTCATTACAAATTAGACAAGCACAATTGCCTTGATTTTCAGTGAAGAAGTATTGTAATTCCCATCTCTCTTGAAAGCGGCGGCCCTCACTGTAAACTTGTTTTCTTTGCAGTGGCCATGGCAGAAATGAGCGGAGAGGAGTTCGCTGCACGAAGGCAGACTGATAGTATTAAAGTGGTGCTGCCACCATTTGGTGAAAGGAGGAATTACAGTTTCAAGTTTTATGATTTATTTATTCTGTTTGACATTGCAGGCAGGCTATAAATAATACATTATAAGACCGAAGCTGCGGGCCGTATGAAATCTGACCGCGGGCCGTGATTGGCCCTCGGGCCGGACTTTGGACATGCCTGTTCTAGCCCCTCATGGTACTCTGTATCACTCTGTGTACACATGAGTAAAGTATGTAAAAAAAAAAAAAAAGTGCACAACTTTCAAAATATAGTAAAGTAAAGCCTGTATGCCTTTTTTATTGCTTGATTTCCTGTGTTTTTAGCCCATCAGTGATGGCGGAGAATTTGATTGGAAACCTCCATCAGGTTAGGGTAGATTAGATGTAACCATAATGATCCTCATAGGGAATTAAGTTTGTTCCAGCAGCAGATAAACATATAAATAACAGTCCAAGTGCATGCAGTGTGCACTTGGACTGTGCACACTGCAGTGGACGGTAGACACAGTCCACTTATTGCTGCAGACTGAAGCAGATGGACAGCCATTTAGCTAACCCTTAAGCCGATGTAAATAAGAACGAGTGGCTTGATGTGTGCAAGTGCAAAGACTTATTGCTAGCTGCTAGCATTAGCTGCACAGAGTAAATACACCATTTACATTTTGTTTTGTTCCACTTTTATTCTCTAATGGACTTAATTAGCTTTTCCTTAAAAGAACATAATACCCAATAGGGACAAATTTGGTTTAAATGTATAAAGTGTTTACTGCACAGTTGGGCATTTATCATATCGCAATAAATTTATTATAAGAATTGTTTGTTTACTATTGTCACAATAAATTCCAATTAATGATGTTTAAAATCCCTTAAAATTGTCCGCATTGTTGGCTTTACCGTTTTATTTTCACTGTTTATTCAATAAAAGTATGAATACATGTCATGGAATTTGAAAATATGATTAAATACAGTTACCGTGTGCTGCTTAGTGACACAAATCACACTTCTTTATGTTACTGTAGAGCTAAAGAACCGTATTACATATATGTTTTTCAAGAGCAGGATTTGTGTTTGTGGGATCGGTGTGTCATATCATTCAGTCACAGCAAAACAGTTACCTAAAAAAGAGGTAATAAATAGCAGCTATCATCACTTTTCTCCTTATCATAATAAATATTTTGATAAAACTTGAAGTGCATATCATTCACCCTGTAGGTCCAAGTAGGTGATATTACAGGGGATGTAATTAGCTTAAAACTAACATAAAGTGAGCCACTATTTAGGGTGTAAAGAGGAAATATAATTTTAATCAAGATTTCATTTGTTGTTCTAGGACAGAATCAACCCTCATAAATATCAAGTGAGATTTACATCCTATTAGTAAAGTGGCAGTGTTCGCTTTGCGATGCAGAGCCAAGACATGATTTTTAGTGTTTCAGGCGATGAAAAACTAATTTACTTGTGACGTCGCTGGGCTTGGTTCCACACATTTAAAAACATTGAAAAAGATTATGGCAGTGCAATCCAAATTCTGTTATTACTGGATATGAGTTCAGTCTGAGTAATTGCTTTACAAATTGAAAATCAAAACAATTGAGGAACTGAGCCAAACCAAAACATATTTGGTTTTGCCTTGTGGGGGGAGAAGAGCGGAAATGACGGACGACACATTAATATTTAGTCAGTGTGAGATCATATTAAACATACAGTAGGTTAACAGCTTGGGGAAACACGGTAGATGTAAATTTACTTATTACAATAAGAGCATTGCATTGCAAAAACATAGTGCAGATATCATGAATACACTTAAAATAAGACAAATGTCTTACAAGCAACTTTTAAGCAAAATATAGGAGCTTCTGTAATTAAATAATTACTTAGTACTTATAAGTACAATAATCTGTCCAAGTAACAAGACTTTTTCCCCTTGTAAGTTAAAGCATCTTGTTCCATGGACAGATTAATTCATTTATATCGAGAACTTTTCCATCAATATTAAAGGGGCAGTATCATGTAAAATTATCTTTTTTGATCTTTGTATCATGTTATGTTATTTGCTTGTCAAAAACATACCTGGACTGTTGTTTTGAATTCTTTCATTCTCTCCTTTGACTCCCCCAATCATCTCCTCCAGACTAGTCAGCAGTGATGGAGAAAGTACTCAAACAATGTACTTAAGAAAAAGTACAAATACACAGACAAATACAGTACAGACCAAAAGTTTGGACACAACTGTGTGTCCAAACTTTTGGTCTGTACTCAGTTCAGACCAAAAGTTTGGACACACCTTCTCATTGAATTCAATGACAACTACTGTAAAATGTAGTGGAGTAAAAGTAGAAAGTATCCATGATTAAATCTACTTAAGTAAAGTACAGATACATGAAAATTGTACTTAAGTACAGTAAGGAAGTACTTGTACTTCGTTACTTCCCACCACTGCTAGTCAGTGGAAATTAACAAACACCTGGTGGAACTGTGAATCAGCTGATCTCATTATAGGAGCTACTTCTCAGTGCAGTGCTGATTAAAAACGTTGTTAAAGGGTTAATAGAGGAACCATGTTGTGATGACTTCCTGAAGTTATCAGGAGTTTCAGAATGAGCAGAAGCTTCTTAAATAGACAGTGACCCAATTTCAAAGTGTTAAATTACAAAGTCAAAATTCTTTTAAGTCATATTATATATATATATTTATATATATATATATATATATATATATATATATATATATATATATATATATATATATATATATATATATATCATATAGATTTTTATTTAACAACTGAAGGTAACAGTTACTTGATTGTACCTGGAAAACACATAATACTGCCCCTTAAAGAAATTGCCATAAACAAGCTCCTATGTTGTCCTGAAAAGTTGCTTGTAAGTTAGTTTTGTCTGATTTCAAGTCTATTCCAGATATTTGAACTAGAAACTAGAAACCAAAAACTCTTGGTAAGACGTCGTGTTTCTGCAGTGTGAGCAGATGCTTTCGTATCATCCAGCTTCTCAATTTCTGCCTGCAGCTCTTCAGCCAACCTGGTTACCAGCAATAATCTCAAACTGTGCACTCAGTGACATGAAAGTTGTTTATAGGTTGTGGAGGAATAGAGATGAGGTTATAAAAAAAAACGTATCCTCACAACCGACTGTCACAATATACAGATGGCTTCTGTGTCAGGGAGATGTAGCAGATTAAATGAGCGCTGATGTTTGTTACATGGTGACACATTTTCCCAGTGCAGCACGGCAGGGCCTCTCGCCAGAACACACTGAAAGTGCAGTTGGTCAGGTTGTCAGTCAAAACTAAAAACAGACAAATGAAAATATTCCACTCTTCGTGTCATGTTGTTCACATCCCACCCGGATTGGCATCCACAGCTCAGCTTACGAAGGAAATAAATATGCAGTGTTTGTTCCCTGACGCGCCGGCAGCAGTTATGAGTTTGTGATCAGATTTTAAACTGGGAAATCTGAATGAAAACCGATCTAAGAGTTAGATGTCGGAAAGAGAAAACAAAATCAAATCAAATCAAAGTTTATTTGTAGAGCAACTTTAAGTAACAAGGCATTTCAAGATGCTTTACATCATAAAAACACAAAAATACAAAGACATCAGACTGATGAATATGTTTCAAAAGAAGCTCTTAACAGGCAGGTTTTTAGTCTAGATGTAAAGACACTCCGCGTTTCAGCTGCTTTGCAGTTTTCTGGAAGTTTGTTCCAGATTTGTGGTGCATAGAATCTGAATGCTGAATGCTATGTTTGGTTTTGATGCCCAATAAACATCTAGCTGGTTCAGAACAGGGTCCTGCATGGTGGTCCAGTTGGCCATTTTCAAGGGTTAAGTTACTTTATCAGACAAAGTCATAAAGAAACTGGGTGATTGATCGATTACTGAAATAATCGACAACTAATTAAGCAACCGATTAATCATTACTTGGACTATACAGACTTAAAAAAAGAGGCCATCTGCTGAAAGAACAACACAGTCAGAGCAGCAATTAAGCTAAAACTGTACAAAAAAAGTAAACATTTTGCATTTGAGATAAACAAATGTAAAGTGTTTTCTTCTCTGAGCTTGTTCTACCCAGAACTCCTCAAGTGGTATAGGTTTAGTTTCACCTGGTTCAAATTTCATTTAAAAAAAAAAATCTCTTTATTAATTACGTTATGCTGTCTAATTATTGATCGGTTGATCGAAAAATAATCAACAGATTATCCTGCCTACGCTGTATTGACGTTAAGTCGGTCAGAAAAAGCAGAGCTTTTCCCGTTTTGATGTTAAGTATTTCTTAGCTGCAGATACATCCTTTACTATAAATGATGAAAGGTTCACGAAGGAATGCTGTAATTGCATTTTACACAATAAAATGTTCATTTTCCTTTTTTGAAAAAAGGAATTGAATTATTTGTTCACTTGCATCTTTGAATGTATTTCTAATATTTTATATTAAAAAGGCTAATGTGGTTAAGTGAAAATTTTGCAGAATGTGCCAATTTTTAAAAATCCAATTAATTGATTAATTGTCACATCAAGGGATTGATTAATTGATGACTAAAATAATCGTTAGTTGCAGCCCTACTTTACTTTAACGAGACATTTCTTTGTGTTGTAACTTATGCTGGAAACAGTGATCAATAACAAACAAGCTTATTTATACTTTTCATCCTCCAAGTATATTTTTTTGCATTCAAAATCCTCCAGTGTTGTTCTGAGCTTTGGTTGTTCGTCACAAAAGGAGTAAGAAACAAGCAGCCAAAAATGTTTTGGTTGGTTTTTTTTGTTTATTTGTTTGTTTGTACGCAGTCATAAAATCCTTCTGGCCTGAGATTTGATTTGTGAAAAAGCTTATTAAGACTGTTCCTGGAAGAGCAGTGGAAAGTGAAAACTCAATCTGAGGGCCTGAGCAAATACACACACACACACACGCACGCCCACAGACACACACACTCAGCGAAGCTCAATGGGGTGAATAAACATAAAGATCCATTAAAAGCATGGGTGTGCCAAAGTCACAAACAGCTCGCCACTTGTTGAATCGGAGAAAGGGGCGTTTCCCTTCCTGGACTGTTTGTTTTCCACGCTTGTCTTCCATCGTGACGGGGTCAGAGTCCCTCCATTGCGCGTTTTTAATTTGATCCTCTGTGGTAAATGTGCATACTAAAGGGAGCGAGGGGGAACGCACTCAGCCAGAAAACAAAAAAACCCAACAAAAACAAATACTCCGGTCAGAGTGGATGAAAGGCGGGGACGCTACGAGTTGCGTTTGTGTTACAAACAGACAGATTCCCTGGAGGACGGCCGGTAACAGAGGAAGTGTGAAGCATACTGCTCGGAGTGTGAAGACCGGGGAATTCGTTCAGAACTTGAACTTGTTTCGGCGCCAGACTTGTATTATTTTGGATCTGAAATGGCAGCATGTGGATAGAGGATGGACCTTAAATTTGAATTATTTAGCTTTAAACGCCACATGAAGCTATTGAAATGTTATTTAAATGGCTTATTAGTCAACATTTGCAGGCAGTGTATAGAAAAGGTGCAAATGTTGCCTATACTTGGAAAATATGCCAGAAAGGGGATATTTTCGTTGATGAATGTTTCTTATTGACAACATGATTTAAAATGAATAGGAAAACAGTAGGGGTGAGGGATATGGACTTCAAGTTGTATCACAATATTTGGCAATACTGTTGTGATAACGATAAATGTGACAATAACAAATATTTTTAGGTAACTTTATGACTGTGACTATGTGGCACAACAATTATAGCCCCACAGACACAAATACCTGGAATGTTTTTCAAAGGCATTCCTCTGAAAAACATTCCTACTTGTAATGTGATCACAGACTGGTATCACTAACCTGCCCATGGTAACCGTATTTTCAATCTTATTGGTAACTATTCATGCTTTCATTGAACAAACAGTGTAGAAAACAGCAAAATCCTGATAAATTACACAGTTTTAGAGGAGTTTTAAACGTCATTCATTGGAATTTTATGTGACAAATAAATCAAAACTCTTATAAGAAACGTATCACAATAAATGATAAATAAATACGATTAATACCTCCCTCAGCAAACAGTTCGACTAACAGTGTTACTGTCGGCCGGCTTTGGGTTTATTGTAGTCATAGAACCCATATAGCATATCATTTACATAATAATAATTTATTGCAATCTGAGCACTTCTTTGTGATATTTACATCCCACTAATAAAACCTGATATGTTGTGACTTCTTATGTATTTCCTTGTTTGTCACACTTAAATGTCTCAGATCATCAAACTAATTTAAATCCGTCTCTTTTACTCAGCCACCCTGAAGGGTTTCGAGCAAGAATTGTTTCATTAAGGTCACGCAACAACATCTGATTTGGGTTCGGACTTTAACTAGGGCAAAAATCTTCCTTTGCATAATTTTGCTCGACCTTCAGTTTAATTTCGGTCAGTGAACAGCAGATCAGCCCCTATGTGTTTTATGTGGGACTAATACTGAGATTTCTATGATTTGGTGTGACACCAAATCATAGAACAAATGAAAAAGGACTCTGTCAAGGATGGTGGTGGATCTGTGCTGCGGGGGGCTCAGAAAGCAACATTCAAAAGTGGTTCTTTCAGTCTGATTGTATATTTCAACATGGAAATAATTCAGCAAACAAACATTCAACCACCAGACCTAAAGTCGATAGTAAACTTGTGGGGTGAGATGAAGAGAGGCACCTGTCGACACGTCTCATGTTGATTGTTTCTGTTTTCCGAGGAAGGGCTGCACTGAAACGAAAGTCGTCGTGCTTCTGTAGAAGATTGATTCTGATTGTGATTGCTTGGTCATGTCTCCTCTTGCATGAATTACTGCATGTTTTTCACCAAATAATATCCAAATTACACTCCTCCTTCTGGGTGTTTAACTTTTTTTTGAGAGAGAGAGAGAGTGTATTTATGTTGCTGGAGTTTTTGGAATTTGTAAGGTGTCCAAATGTTTCTCAGTAGCGGGAGCGTGAACAAAGATTGCTTTTTGTTTTGAGATTTCTGATCCAATTTGGCAGAACATTCCCTCCGAATAAAGCAGATCGTTTGCTTTTAACCTCGTAGTAACAGAGCTTCCCCACATTTGTACACGAGAGAGCCGAGCCTGCAGCCTGCCAGCAGCTGCACAGGACTGGTCATTTTAATTCAAGTGTGGATTTTGGCCAGTAGATAGTCTGTGGTAAAGCTGACTAATGGGTGATAAAATGCTCTGCCTTCTGTGATGTGGTGTCACTGTGCAGGACCTTTCTGATTTACAGTCAAGCATCTAAATATAGACTCTCTGGCCTCGGAGGCAACGTTATCTGTTGACTTTTGGAGTGAGAGTTTGTTGCTTGAATTCCCGTCAAATCTGTTTTCCAAGTTCAGGGTTTGCACATCTTTTAGCTCTAATGTAGGGTCTACATCTGGAGAGAACTATTTCCATGTTTTGCTAAAGTTGCTTTTCAGCTTTCGTGCAACCTTTACAGCCGCAGTGGGGATGTTCCATCACCGGCTCAGACGTTTAAAAGCCTGCACCTTGACTCCTCTGTGCAACCCGTGTTTATGACTCAACAGTGTGCATTTATTCAGGGACATCCATGAGCGTCTCTGCAGAAGTCGCAGTTTCTTTTGTCTGCGCTGTGTAATGAAAGGGAAGCAAACGCTGACGGCATACAGTGACTTGTGAAAGTATGGTGTTTAGAAATAGTTTTTATTTTTTGTTATTTTTTTAAATGGAGAGGATCTGGAAACAAACAAACTCTAAAGGGAAAATGAATTTTAAAAATCATCTTATCTTTCTCTCTTTCATCTTCCTGGCACTTAGAAGATCAAATTTGTCAGCCAGTGAGAGAAAATAAGTATTTTTATATAATTGTACATTTGAAGGACTAACCCTCTTTTGAGATTTTTCTGCCACCCACAGAACCACGTGGCTAACACGGTGGAAGGCCTTTCAGGTTTCTAACATTTCTTCGTTTTACCAGATACTGACATCTTGGCATTGTAGCTTTCTCTGTGAAGTCTGCTGTGGGTCAAGGGTTCAGATCTCTGCCAAAGCCTCTCTGCTTGATCTCTACATTAGTGACTTTCTTCCAGGGATTCTTGTTGCCTGTTGGCCTGGTTGCTTCCTCCTGATTGCCCTTACCAGTGAAGGGTTTGTGTTAGCTTTGTGATGGACCGACTGCCTGTCCAGGGCGTACATCACCTGCTGGGACAGGATTCAGACTGTTAACGGGTGTAGAGAACACAAAGACGGATGCTCCATATCATCAGGGCTGCCTCGTTTGACAGCTGAACAATGTCGGCAGGAAAAGCAGAAGGAAACGTTCACAAAGTCGCCGGCGTTTACTGCCACTGTTCTGCACTCAGCTCGACGCGCGACAGCCGCGATTCAATTGCCAAAACTTAATGCGATGCAGATCTCAATTAAATATGTTATTTCTGCGCCTGCAGTCGACAATTTTGGCTTGAAAGGCCATTAAGTTTTCAAAGAAAAGTGGGAGTGTGATGCTAATGTATCCAGGCTGAATGAAAAGTGCCACATTTTATTGTGTTTTCGTCCATCTTGTGTCAGAAGCAACATTAGGCAGACTTCCTAAGACTACAAGTGAGGGCGTGAAATTACCTCCTCCAGTCGGACGATTCCAGCTAATATCCATCCAAATATTGAAACCTGGACGTTTTCGGTTGAGGCGGAATATCCGCCGTTTGATAAATTAGCCTGTGCCATGTTTTATTAGAGCTGCTACTCCCTCATTTCTCTAAATTCAACTCAATTACTGCCTCGTCTTACTTTTGGTGCGAACTTGTCACTTAAGTAGTTTATTGCCGCCGCTGTGACTGCAGGAGAAAACTGCAGCTCTGGCTCTGCCGATCACTCATTTACATGCTCCTTAATGGGTTTTGCAAGTTCCAGGTCTCTGGGGGCAAAAAAAGAGAAAAAGGAACACATGCCATATGCTGAGCTGAGTGTCTGCTTTTGAAAACTGCATGAGGCTGACTGAGCAAGTTCATGAGAAAACGGTTTATGTGCAAGAATTGATGTTGGTACGCTGTTTTGTGCAAACCAATTGCGTTGATGTGTTGGTTTAAACCAATATAGTGCAGCAGATAATTAAATATTTCAGTGAAAGAACCTAAATGGGTGCCACACGTTTTGTTTAAACTACTCATTTTTCAGAAAGCAAGTATTTTTGTTTCTATCTCTTTTTTTAACTTGAATTGACCTCCTGTTTGTCTGAGGCCAGCTCCTCTTAGCCGCACCAACTATTCTGTGCCCACCACCAGCAGCAACCACAGCCAATTTCACTGCACACATACTGTATATTCTGTATTTAAAAAAAAAAAAGTCCACCAAAAGGGAAGCACAAGATCAAGAAAATCTATGTGATTTCTACGGCTCATGATACGCAGCAAACACCACCAGTTCATCTAACTGGCGATTTTAGCTCAAAAAATAAATTGTCCATGACAACCACAGTCGCCATAGAATAGAATAGAATAGAATTCAACTTTATTGTCATTGCACTGTCACAAGTACAAGCCATCTAGAACAATCGAAAACTTATTAGTAAATATGATTTCTGTGGTTCCAATTGTGTATGATTTGACACTAGAAGGAGTCAGCTGTGATAAATATTGGCAAATTTTGTGCAAAAATACACTTTACTGGACGACCATCTTGAGTTTGTCAGTGGCTAATGTTTTTTTGTTGTTTTTTTGTCCTCCCCCAAAAAGTAAGTCCCTGGAAGCATCTGTTCCTTCATAGGTGCCACACTTCTTACTAAAAGATAAAAGAAAACAAAATGATGAGAATAAAGTCATTAAATTACAAAAATAAAGTCAAACTAATATGTGAATAAAGTCATAATATTTAGAGAAGAAAGTAGTAGACTATATTCTTCTAATTTTTATTTTTTATTTTTCTCAGCATAGCCATAATACCACATCGTAGGCATGCACGCTAGCATCGCTATCGGCCGATATTAGTCATTTTTTTAATATATCGGTATCAGCCCGAAAGATTAAACTGGACAGAAATCAATAACTGAACTTTATTTTATTATCCTCTCATACAACAATAACACATGGACTATCCTCACACACACACACACATCACGGACTGTTTTCTTCACACACACATACAACCTGTAAATTTTATCTGCCATTATTTATCTTGTATTATATTATATACATATATAATCCATTCCCTAACATTCTTGTATATTCTGTATATTCTGTATAATCTGTGCATATAGCTCCCATATTTATATTTATACACAATATCTATGTTTATCTCTTTGCTATAACCATACATATTACATATTACAGTAATATGGACTATGTAACCATATTACATAGTCCATAGTATGTATGGACTATGTATGTATGTCCATACATACATAGTATGTATGGACATACTATGTATGTCCATACATACATATCTCGTAGAGCACTTCTGGATAGATGCAAACTACATCTCGTTGCTTGTACTTGTGACAGTGCAATGACAATAAAGTTGAATTCTATTCTATTCTATTATTTCCATCTTGTTGCCGTCTGTGTCAGTCGCTGCAAAGAGGAGAGAGCGTTAAGGGGGCGGGGGGAAGCAGTGCTTGTCCTCATTTGACAGTTAACTTCCAACATCTGCACATCTTACACCTTTCCCAGCTCTCACCTCTTGATCACCCGGGTTTTGATGTCTGGGTCAGGCCGGGTTTCAAGACTTGGCAATCAAAGCCTTTTGCTTTTACATTTCATGAATCTTTCAGCACCTTCTGCGTCGCGTTTTGTTGTGCACGAGAGAACCGGCTCCCCGTCTTTGTTGCGACGTCTAATCTTCTTTGTCTACGAATGAATTCAAGAATCGGATCAAAAGCTTGGAAACGCCTTGTGGTTCCTTTTCCCCCGTTTGTCATGGTGCAACCGGGAAGTGTATCTGATGTGGATTATGTGATAGAGCACAAAGGAATATACAGTACAGACCAAATGTCTGGACACACTTTCTCATTGAATTCAATGAGAAGGTGTGTCCAAACTTTTGGTCTGAACTGAGTACAGACCAAAAGTTTGGACACACAGTTGTGTCCAAACGTTTGGACACACAGTTGTGTCCAAACGTTTGGTCTGTACTGTACATGGTCAGGTTTTTCTAAAGGAAAATAAAAAAAAAGTGGCATGTTCTTTACTGCACTCCCCTTAAATAAAATCCAGTTTAGCAGCTCGTTTTTAGAAGTCACTTTCTTAATAAGAACACCTGTCTGTACAAATCCATCTGTACTGGGAAGGCCTCATAGGTTGTTAGAGCACATTAGTGAACTAACAGCATCATGAACACCAGCAGAAAACTGTGGAGGCGTTTAAATCTGGCTTCTGCTATGAAATATGTCGCATTCTCTAAATTTGTCCTTTACAGATGACAATGGAAAGAATTTATTGTTGTACCACTTGTTGGTGAATTTAGAAGGAAATAATATAGTAATATAGCAAATAACATAACATGACTCTTGTCATGTTATGTCAAGGGTCTGGAACTGTTACAGTCCAAAGAGCCATTTTCCCTTCATTTCAGTAAAAAAAAAACAAAAAAAAACTTTTTCTATTGAAAAAGACAACGTCTCATTTTTGAATAATGTCTGCTTTAGGAAATGTGTTATTTATGGTAGCTAACAGCCATCTGCATGGGAATGTGTGCGTGAACGAGTGAAGTGCTTTGGAGTCCTCTGGATTGATAAAGTGCCCATTCAAGTATAGCCCATTTACCATTAGTCTGTTCTTGGACCAGCCTACTTTCTTCTGTTTCTTCTCTCTACTTTAGCAAAGCGGTGTACGTCCTTACGTCGAACCCTAACATTGGTCTTCTTTTGCTCTCTCCGTCTGCAGGGTGAGTGCTTCCAGAGGTGCTACAACATCTTCGTCCTGGAAACGGTCTGCGTCGCCTGGTTCTCCCTGGAGTTCCTGCTGCGCTTCATTCAGACTCAGAGCAAGTGCACGTTCCTGCGCACGCCGCTCAACGTCATCGACGTGGTGGCCATCCTCCCCTACTACATCACCCTGATCGTGGACTCTCTGTCTGTGGGGGACAAGCCCGCGGGCTCGGGGAACAACTATCTGGAGAAGGTGGGCTTGGTCCTCCGGGTCCTGCGGGCCCTGCGGATCTTCTACGTGATGAGGCTGGCCCGCCACTCGCTGGGCCTGCAGACGCTGGGCCTGACGGTGAAGAGGTGCACGCGCGAGTTCGGCCTGCTGCTGCTCTTCCTCTGCGTGGCCATGGCCCTCTTCGCGCCGCTGGTGTTCCTCGCCGAGAGCGAGATGGGCGCCAAACAGGAGTTCACCAGCATCCCCGGCAGCTACTGGTGGGCCGTCATCTCCATGACCACCGTCGGCTACGGCGACATGGTCCCCAGGAGCATCCCAGGGCAGGTGGTGGCGCTCAGCAGCATCCTGAGCGGCATCCTGCTCATGGCCTTCCCCGTCACCTCCATCTTTCACACCTTCTCCCGCTCCTACGTGGAGCTGAAAGAGGAGCAGAACCGGGCTCTGAGGCAGAAGCCCGACTCGCAGGACAGCACCAAGTCGCAGAACAGCGAGGACTCGCAGGAGACGGACAGCTACCGTGGCATGGCGGAGGCCACTGCGGCGGCGGCGCACAGGAGGAAGTCCATGGCTGCTCAGAGGGCAGCCGAGATTAGAGCGTCCATGAACACTTAGACGCCGACGGTTGAGTGACTATTCTGTGGAAGCTGTGACACCCGTCATGAGAATTCAAAGACGACAAGCTGAAGAGAAGGGGGAGATTTCCCTGCTTTGACTGCAGGACGTCCCTGTGCATCAGATTATATCTGCGGGTCGCCAGAAATCTTTTTTTTTCTTTGCACAAATCTTACTTCAACATTTCAGAAACAGCACAATATGATAGATGAAACACCTTTAGCAACATAAGACTGATGGCCGGGAAGCTTGTGAAAAGGGAATCTAACACCACAGCATCACATTCTGTTCTTCAGAACCTGGACTGAAACGCACACGGTGTTTTTATTCTGAAATGAAGGTGTTTGCTCATTTGTCAGTCGTGCATTATGTGAAGATGCATACAGCAGAAACCAGATATGTACATACATCTATTTCTTAGACAAACGTTTCCAGTTTTATGTCAGTTGGCAGAGTGTTGTTTAAAGTGGGGGCCACCAGGTGGCGGCTGAGAATCTTCAGAAAACCGAAACTGAAAAAAAAAAAAATCTATTTTTTTAAAATAAAATTTTTAATCACTTTTTTAAAACCATAACATAGTTTTTTGTTATTATAAAATATAAATTAAAATATTTTATTGAAATGTTATTTTCCATGTGTATCTTTCTGATTTGCTGCCAGTCAAATTTGTCAAGCTGCTTTGGTCCTTAAGCAGCTTGACAAAGCTACCAGTCTGGTAGATTCAGAATCTACCAGACTGGTAGTCTAGTAGATTCTGAATAAAACCTAGACAGAAGAAACACCCTGTTATGAAGAATAAATGTGAGAAAAAACATTCTAAAAGGTGATGCTTCTTTAAATATTTTGTAGCATTTCCTGTAGCGTTAGCTTATAGAGGTTCACCACCTAGAAGCTAACGCTGTTTGGGGCGCCCTGACAAGAAAAAGTTTGGGAACCACTGAGTTAGAATTACTGAAATCTCCACTAACATCCTTTGAACAGTATTAGAAAGCCTTAGATGATAATGCCATCTGATTGTAACCCATTTGAGTTACCTGGATACACACTTATGGATGGATGTATACCAGAGATTCATGTGTTTTGCTGCTAAATGTGTATCGACACCAAAGGCAAAGGGAAAGATTCTGACCAGTTGACATGGAAGAAGCCAAAAAAAAAAAAAAAAGTCTACAAATGCAATGAAATCGACATAGACCTTCGTATTTGGTCTATGTCCAAATAGACGAAGACATTGGAATAAGACATTCCAATGTCTTCTTAAATTTTCTGTATGTTTGGCCATATTCAGGACATTTGGGAAAAAGAGGGAAGCTTTCAAAGAAAAAAATTATACCAAATATGAAGTATGGAGAGGCAGCTTTAAAGAAAATGATTGTCTAAAACAATCCTCTCATAATTCTGGCATAGAGAAAATAGAAATATTTTGTTTGATTTGATGTCATACATAGAGTGCATGTAAATATCTGGTTTCGACTTCACATTTTCATTTTGGTCTTTGACTAAACCAGTTGTTAGAGGCGAGGTTGGAATAAATCATGCGCACGTAAAACAAAGAAACACAATTTACATCTGAAAAGTGGTGTTAAAAAATTTAATTTATTATAGAGAACGATGGGATGACTGAACCTCATGCAGACCCTTTTTAAATATGCCACTTTCCTGTTCCCTTAAATACATCGTAGCTAAAACAGCCATTGTTTATTAGGCACAGAAATGAGGTCAGATCCACTGCAGTGTTCTCATAAAGTTCTGACTGAATGAGTTAATTACATCCCAACCACCAAGCAGACAAATCTGCAAACGTGACATTTTCAAAATTGAGACTCGACAGATAAACCAAATGATATTTTATTACATTAATCAGTGTGAGGGTGTGTATTAAAATAATCATTTAAAAAAATACAGTTAAGAGTTTCCAAAAATATTTACACCCCTTGAACTTTACTCTGTAAGCTCGTTACAAAATGCAAACTGTGATGCATTTTTTGGGGATTTTATGTGACCGACACACAAAATGTAGTGCATTATTAATAAGCAGAAGGAAAATTCTACATAAATAAGTGTAAGTCCTATTGCGTTCTCTTCATTTTGACGCTCCTGAATAAAATGCAGCTTCTAGACGCTTTTAGAAATCATCTACTTGGTAAACCCGAGTCGGTTTCTGCTTGCTTTAATTTTACTTTAAATCCAGCTGTTGAGGTTTGAGAGCATCACTAAAAACCTGAAGATCTCAGTCTGTTGAAGGGGGGTGATTACAATCAATGCTCCTCTTTCCAGAGGTTTAAACTTCCTACAGCTTCCCAATTTTGCACCTGTTTGTGTTCGTCCTCCGTCTCTTAAAACTCCAATAAAATACAGTGCAGTTTGTTGTTATAATTTTAAAATCAAGTAGACTTTTTTCATCATGTTTTTAACCATCTATATATTGCAGGTAGTCGACTTTTTTTTTTATGAAAGGGAAAACTTTTATTTTTGGAAAACTGGATTTCGTGAAATTGCAAAAAAAATAACAAATTCTGACCTTTCCGATAAACTTACTGTCAGACCGTAAAACTCAGCCTGAAGTTGTTCATCTGTGTGCCTAATTTAATTTCAACATTGTTCAGTTTTAGAGTTAAAATAACAGTGGCCTTACAGTTGAGCGGTGGTAACCCTTAAAAAACTCAAAGCTAAGCTGAAAACTTGATGGGACTTTATTCCAGGTTTTTACCTCTCCAGCTGCATGATGTTTAATGTATCCAGCACATTTCCTCTAAATCAACTTGTGCCTATTTCATGTTTCACCAAACCCTGTTACATCACTGAGAATATTTATGCTAACATTGATTAGCCACGTTGCTGCTCCTCTATGGCATGTCAAACCTTCTTGGTACAATATTGTTTTCATGTGGAGAAAACTGCACTGAGCTCTGACCTAACAACTAACTAGTTTCCTCTACTGGTACAAAATTCACAACAAAATATTTCATAGCATGGTAGCACCTAGCTAAATATCAGAGGAGCTGTTAGCATCTTCCAGAATGGGTTTAAAGTATGACGTCTAAACAAATTTGAGTATGGCTGAAGGAAGATCAAATTTAATATAATGAAAGTTTAGACTGTTCGCACTAAGAGCACAAATATTCTTTGAAGACATGAGTATAAACCCACCTACTACTTTTTAATTTAGCATAATCAGATCTCAAACATGAAGTTCAAAGGGCTTAATATTCGACTGTTTTTGCTGTAACTGCTGTTTGTTTGTTGCCACCGGTTGATTCGGAGTAACATTGTCCCTGCTGGTACACAGCCACCATTTTGTGACCAAAAGTCTGGGCTGCACTTGGATGAACACAGAGAGTCTAGATTTTGCTCATTACAATTTTTATGTCGCATGGGTTTAGCTGTCCAGCAGATAGCAAGTAGAGCACTAGAAATTATGGGATGGTAATAAAAACAAATAGAGGTATCTTCCTTTAAAAAAAAAAAAAAGCAGCAGCATAAATATTTTAAGAATGCGATACCCTTTAACAACATGCTAACGTATAATATAAACAGCTAATTTTGCAGCATTTTGGAAATGCTCACCAATAGGTTTTTGTTTTACACAATTTTTACTCATTTACTCATTTAAATAAAACAGAGCGGTGGACTAGACAACCTGTTGTAATGCAGACATTTTTACAATGGGAGAAAACAACCGAAAGGAAGAAAAAACCTCTATCTCAACAGATTCTTCCTGGTAACTCGTTTTTAGACTAAGAAGACATGATATTATCAGCTATGACTTTCATTGATCCTTTTTGTCCAATTCTGCATCAGATGGGCTACATAGAAAATATCAAAGTTCACCAAAAATAGATATAAATAATTCTCTTTAATATTTACTTGAATTTGAACAGCAATGACTTACAGATCTGTTTATAAGAAATATTTATTTGTTGATTCCCTCAGAGGGATAGTTTGGATTTTTCTTGACGCTTTGTTTTTGAACCCACACCTGAACAGGTGGATCATGCAAACGCAACTTGGGACACCAGACATAATTCACACTTACTTACTGTGAGACAACAGATCACAACAAAATAATTTAATCAAACAGTGACATTAGTGGTAAAACCTTGGCATTCACATAGAAAAGACAGAAAATGAATTGTATTTTATCAAAGTTATTATGGTAAAAGAGTAACATACTGACTACTTCTGATCTGCTGACAACCCACTAAAAAAAACAAACTTCACCTCTTGTCTTGCAGTAACTGTCCTGCCCACCAGGGGTGCTCTTTCCTGGTTGAGACCAGAAAACTCATTTGTCTAAATCTTTGATTTCCTCCCCCGATAATAATAATAATAAATAATAAAATAATAATAACAATAATAGCAATAATAATAATATAGCTTTTCTATTATGGTAACTTTTCTTTATGTTTTTAACCCGTTTATAGGTGAGGTTTTATCTATATTAGATTTTTATAAGTACATAAATGACATCAGTCAGACAAACAAAATCTTGTCTTGTAAATGTTTTGCTTTGCAAGCGGCTGACAGTTTATACTGCAGCCTGTGAATCAAAGTGCTCTACTCTCTAAAACGATCTCAAAGATTCAAAGTAATTCCCAGAATCTTCACATAAATCTCGTTCTCCAGCGTCTTCAACTTCGAGCGAATGCATAACAGAATCGAAAGCTCTCCAAAAACTGTTGATGGTGAAACCGTCCAAAGCACCACTTTGCAGGCTGTTGGGGGGGGAGGGGGGGGGAACAAAACCCCCAACATGTTGCACTTGCAGACTGAATCTCTGGATTAAATGCAGGACCAAAGAGAAAATAGCTTGAACACATTACCCTCCAGAAACTGTTCTGTACAACATGAAACGTTTTAAGCTGATGAGGAGGTGTTGGAACGAACATTAAACTGAAATGAATTTGCAGTTTGCATCATAAATCCACCAGCCTGAGGAACAGTTGTGTGCGTTTTTTTTTTTTTTCTTCTATTGGAAAATGTAATAAAGACTATAATAAACACATTCCTGTGTGAATGGGGCTTTGATTTAGCAATGTATTATACACAAGGATGCACTCAAACTGTCAGGAGATTACGCGCCGTACTTCTCCATTATGAGCTTCTGAAATCGGCACAAGCTTCATGCTTCTTTTAAAGCGAATGTCATCAATAATGAATAAATTCTGTCTCCTGGATTTTTATAAGTCATAAAAAATAACAGCGACAGGATTATTGCACGACTTTCCAAGCAGAGGGAGACCTCCGTGCTCCGTTCTGTCAGAAACGTCTCAACAGTTCAGAGGACGACGGGGATGTCCTCATCCTGGTGAACTCCTGTTCACCAGGGCACCGAACGGGGTCCAGTGAATTCCTCTCATTTGCTACCAGCAAATCGCTGCTGTCTCATAAAGAGTCTCTGCGGTCGCAGCGTTTCATGTGAAAAGTTGCCGGGAGTAAATTTGATCATCCGGCATCACAGATGTAGCAGATAAAAAGTTTTCGTTTTATTAAGCTACATAAACACGGGGCTACGTGGTCCGAGTCGTTTGAAGACGTTTTCAGAGCGTCTGGTTTATTAAATATATTTTCTTGCTAATCCTGTCCCATGAAGGTCTTCATACGAGGAGTGCACCGATTTATCGGCCCGACAATTTATCGGGGCTAATTTACCTAACTTTGGGAGATCGGTGATCGACAGATACATGTGAAGCCGATCTTTTCTACCTCAGCAAAGGTCTAAAAATCAACCACTGTCTTCTTCTGCTCTCCAGTGAGAGAGGTTTGACTGACAGACCGGCCCACCAGGTCATGTCTGGACATTAGCAGTTAACAATAGTCACTCCACTGCTACCAACTCAGTGACTTTCTTTATAGTTAGCAACATTTCAGACAAAAAGTGGTACCAGCAGGTCAGGTTTTTAAAGATTGGTAATCAGCGGTTTTCCAGAAAACTGCGATCAGTGCACCCTTACTTCAATAAATTCGATTAGGATTTTATGTGACAGACCAACACAAAGTGGTTGAAGTGGAAGGAGAATAATGAATTATACTTATTAAAATAGAAAATAAGAAAATCTTGTGTACTTCCAGGATTGGGTTGTTCATTTTCTCCTGACAGGATGTTGGTGGCATGTGAACATCGGAGCAAACTCTCACATGCAGCTTCTAAATAATTCAACCACATGGACCCAGGCTGAGTCTTAAATATCTGAAGCAATCCAAGTCAGAGTTAACATCAGAACCACCTCATTTGAGAAACACCTCACAAAGGGGTTCAGGTCATTTTGTAACTGATTGAGAAAGAAAGAGCCAAACGTCAGGAGACCGTTTATACCGACCGTGTGCAGGTCCAGTTTGTACCTGCTGCTCTGACAGACGGAGATTTAAAGTAATTTCCATTTCCTACTCGACCTCCACTGTAAGGAATAGTGATTTTATGACTTCAGTAAATAAAAGCTGCCAGCTGACAGCCTGAGAGAAAACCAATCCAAAAAAACAAACAAGAGAAACAACACAAAGTTTCCAAAAAACAAAGCATCCTTTTAAGAATCAGGGGGCAAAAAAAAAAAAAAGACAAAACAGTAGAACTGTAGCTAATGTTCTCTTTAGTAATTATTTTGATGATTAATCAAATAATGTCTTTTGACATTCTACTGATTTTTCAATTAACCACTCAACTTTTTTTAAGCAACACTAGAAATAAATTAAACGACACCAATAAATAACTCAATTTCTGTTTTAAATAAGGCAAAAAACGCTTTGTCACAAACGATTAATCGATTATATTAGTTGACAATGAATTCAATAATCAAAATATAGCGATTAATCACAGTTGGGTTAATCGTTTCAGCTCTACAAATTAGTAATGGGACAGAAGAGGTGTTTTTTTATCACAAACATGGCACTGAAGAGCAGATAGATCAGAACTATTTTATGAATTACATTTTTTTATGAATTTTCCCCTCAGCCTGTAATTTAGTTTCTCCTCCACTTTTGTCAGTCATAGACAGTTTTTGACTGACACTTCTTTTTTTGTTGTTTTTTTTACATTAAATAACTGACAGAATAATGGAGTCAACAACCAACTCAGACTGAGTAGTTAATGTGTGCTCGCATAAAGAGCCAATGCATCTCGGTAAATGGAGCCCTGAAAGTTTTGAAAAGAATTCAGTATATGAAAAAATTGTCTCTCTATTTGGAAAACGTCCTTTCAAAACCCTTTTATGTCTGCTGTGTTATTTTCCTGTTATCGTCTCCGCTGTGTTCGTTTTAATCTCTGTGCTGCTCACTGCTTCAGATGCCCAAAGCTGGTGGGCTCCTTCCGACCTTTGACAGCTGATGGTTCCCAGAGTAACTGTGCATGTCTGGTAGAAAACAAACAAACAAACAATAAAAGCATCTCCGTCATGTTGAGGGGAAAAAATAAAGTCAAGGTTCAGCAGTGTCTTCTTTATTGGGTGGTAATGCATTTGATAACACTCTGTAAACAGCCCAGAGTGTCCGTGAGCCGTCGAACTGGACCGAGAGTTTCATGGAAAAACGAAGCAAGGAGGATCAATAAAAACAAACAGTTGGTACTGATATTTTTGGTACATACAAAAAGAAAAAGAAAAAAAAGCCAATGGTTTCTAGGTTTAGAGAGAAAACAGAAAAAAGGTGATGCATTGAAACAGTCAAAAACAGTCCCACTCTGAGCTCAACTTGATCTGATCCAGACAACAGACTTTAAATAACAGCCGTTCACCGCTTTACATTGGCATTAAAAGATAGTACAAAAAGCATGTAATAAAATAGTCGTAAACAAAATGTACACTTCAGCTCTTGCCACAGAGTCACTCAAGGAGGATCTATTTTTTTTCTTTTTTCTTCTTCTACCTCCTAAAAATATTCAGAGCAGCGTTTTGCCGGTCCGTGTGGAAACAAAGAGACGTTTCTGCTGCAAAAGAGGACAGAATCAGGTCTCACTGAAGGCCTGACAGCCTGTGCTCCTCCTCCAAAATACAAACTTAAAATCAGTGCTCTCCAGTCAGTCCCTAAAAAGGAAATTATTTTCATTTGGCCAACGATGAGCACAGCAATATGCTGCACTATGGAGCCATGGAGGAGGATATAATAGATTTGAAGTAAGCAATAGTGCTGTTCACTGACAGAGGAAAACATGAAGTTTTTGTTGAACATATTGAAGGTTGACATAATACAAAAATAGTTACATTTTATAACAACTCAAGCTTTGGTAATCATTTATCATAAATAATTGTATTTTTGAAACATGGAATCTGAATCTCTGTAGCCTAACATGACCAATGTGATGTTATCATTGCCAAGCAGTATTACAGGAGTCATACTCCTTTGTGCCCTTATAATCATTAACATGCCACTATAAAGCTGGAGAGTGGTAGCTCTAATCTGCCAACAGGCCATATTATTTTTTTATTAATACGCTTTTTAATCCGAAAGAATTCTTCTTTTCATACTAATGTTTATATAATTATGATTTTAACCACTTTGCTTTTCAATATTTTTTTTTATTCCTGTGAAATTTACGCTATGAATAAAGTCATCTTCTGCAAGATCTGTTACGATGTAATATGTATCAACATCAAAAAAGGACAAAGTCATCAATCTTTACAGCAGGTTACTAAAGCGCAGTTATGCTAACAGAGCTACAAAGCCAATGCCAATTTTCTAGCTAAGACGTTAGCTTGATTAGACATGTCTCCCAAGTTAGAAGTATTCTGTTGTTTTCTTACTAGCTCCTAGCTACTAAGGCTAAAAGCTAGCTTCTACTAGAAAACCAGTTTTTCTAATTAGAAAAAATTAATCTAGCTAGTAAGAAAACAAGGGATGTGCTAATTGTTGTATTGAAAACTACTACTAGCTGTACGGTAATGAATAATGTTTGTCTCTTTATTTGAGAGTTAAAACACATAAGGAACAGAAGCGCTAATAAATAGCTTAGCATCAGCCATCTTCACTGCATTTTACTGCATTGAGCAGGTTTGGTCAGTAGGCTTGGAAAGCAAACTTAAAGCTGCTAGTCAAGCTTTTTTTCAGTTTTAATTCTAATTGTATTTCTGCCTTGTACCTCAAAAAGATAAAGAAATAAATCCAACTTCAGAGCACAAAGGCAGAACTGTAAGACAGAAAGTAGCCAATATGTTGCTAGCTGGTTAGAGAAACAGCTACATAATGTCTTTACTAGAAGAGTGCTGTGTAAACAGACTTCATCCAGTAAAAAATTATGTTGAAATCAACCACATTTTTCTTATTGTTGTTATTTCTGCTGTTTATTGTCCATGAAATGCCACAAAAAAGTGGAACATGCAGTATTGACCTGTTGCTAAGCATTGTTGGCCAGCCAACTGGGAAAATGGTTTTCTACGCTTAACTTAGTTCATTTACAAACCAAACAACAACAACAAAAAACTGTTAGGAAGTATTTCAAGTTGCAAAGAAAAACACTTTGGTAAGACGATGGCATTTTAAAACTAAAGTTGGCAAACTGAGCTTGTTGGAAGGCTGTTTTAATAACAGCAGTGAAATCATACTACACATTGTTGCTTTAGATTTGTGTTATTACTGAGATAGTGGTATTTTTAATCGTGGTTCTATTACCTTCGGAATGTCAAACCCGTCCAATAAGTTGGTAGATTTTGAATTTCCAAGTTCCAGGTTGTAGAATATCAACTGGAATGTCTCTTCAAGTCATGAGTGTGAGGAGTCAAAGTTTTCTAACAAGCCCCAACTTCAAAATCCAATATCATATCATAGCTACAGCTTTGGTAACAAAATGCTTATTATTTTTTAACCTCTCATTGTATGTAGAAAATGCTGATAAACACACCATTTTCAACTTGCATTGACTAAAGCAGCAGGTTTGGTCAGTAGGCTTTGTAAACCTTTATTTTTAAAACTTGGCAAATCCAATTGGCTTTCAAAATTACAACTGAAAATGGTGTCAGCTTGACATCACCCCAACATCCATGTTTGAGGTGAGCTAGCCATTACTCCTAAAGGCTAGCTCACATTGAGGAGATATTTTGGGCGCTGATGCACAGGCAATGGCTAACAGCTAGGTGAGAAAATGTAGTTCTAATTATCCCTTAGTTGTTGATGCTGTGAGCAACAGAAATGAAAGAGGACGAGCTGAAAAATTACAAACTGCACCAATGACCTAATATAAAAATTACCTAATCTCATAAGACTTTATGCAGATTCTCTGTCTGCGCCGATGAAGATTCCCTCAGGTTTTAATACAAAATACATGGAGCGACTCAACTGACAGCAGCCGAACCTACTTTTCTAGTTGATCAGGCAGAAAACACAGTTTGATCTCTTAAGGTTCTCAGCGTTAACCTTTCAAGACCAAATACTTGGTTGATAATATAATAATATTGGGGAAAACAGTAAAAAAAATAAAAATAAAGTCAGTGACACAATGGCCAGAGTAACATACCCCATTCTGACACAATAGCACAGTTTGAATTTTATACCTTTCATTTGACTGGACCCAGTCTGTACACAACAAAATATGCGGTTCGTTTTCTCACATTTAGACTTGCACAACACCGTTTTCAAAACAAAGCGCTTTCAGTCTGTTACATGGCTTTTAGGACAGAGTAATACAGAACGCAAAGTTTGTAAAAGAGAAATTACAAATGAATCCAGGAAAGAAAAGAACAACAGTTCTTAAATTGACAAAAGGGGTTTTGTCCGTTTAAGATTTGTCAATCTAAATTCCCAGGGTAACTGAATGCTGAGAAAGACCTGAACTGGATTAAATAATTCAGTGCGAATGAAATTTTGCAATACTTAAAAAAAAAAAAAAACGGTCTGTGGCATTAAGGATTTGTCCATTTACAGATTTCTTCTGTTTTTGGCTTTTGTTTCAGTTTATCAAACACGCAACTAAACACAACCAAATAAAAATGAATGCAAAAGGCGACACAACAACGAAAAATGATATCCAAACCAAACTGACCCCATGTGAAAATGTAAACAATCAGTAACTGGAAATAAGTATTTTACTACAGAGAATTTTTAACCCACTCTTTGTACAATCAATACGGTCACTTAGGAGGGTCTAAGAGCATGAAATGCCTGTCATATAATGGCATCTTGAAGTCAAGACTTTGACTACACCACCCTAAAACCTTTCAGAGGTGGACTTGTTGTGTTTTGTACCTGTGTACTCTAGTGTAAAATCTGAAAACAAACTTCTAAAGGGGTTTGTTTCCAACCTGATAAATATAATTACATTTATTCCGATTTGATTTCAAATATGATTTTTGAGATCTTTTAGCCTACTTCATGTTGTCAAGCAGGTTCTACATAAGGACCAATCGGACATGGGTCCGGCTGGTGTTCATGTCATTTTCACACAGAACCAGGCTGGTCTGGTCACTTTTTGTCCTTTTCATAAATTAAATCTTGGAAGTTTTGTATTAAAATTTGTTTGACGATTTGAAAGATTTAAATTTGAGGGGAAGAAATAGAACAGAAGAAACAGAGATACATCGTATCACCCAGAAAATATGGACAATGTCACATGTGGATTATTAAATAATACATTAATTTGGTTACATTTTTGCAATCGGTCCACAGCAATGAATCGGGAACAAAGTCTGAATATGCAGAAAATCTGACCAGCTCTGTTAGGAGGGCGTCCTAAAACTGCGCTGTATTTTTTATTTTTTTTTTTTACATATACAAGACACTTTTTAGCATCAACAATGAACACAATATCAGTAACCCAAATTATAAAACCCATGTGCTTCAATGAATCAGCCCAGCTTCTGATGACACAACCCAGCAGTCGAGTGGAGGAAAAAAAAGCAAAGCTTAGGCTGAAATCTGTGGCATCAGAGTAATAATAAAAATAACAATCATAGAAAATTTTTTATCAACGGCAGATAGAAAACATATGTTGCCATAGGGAACTTGAGTTTCTTATCTCTTCTTGTCTTATCTCTTGAGTCTTCTTGTCTCAAGGCCACTAATATTATTTTTTCTAAATGCATTTTCAGGCCAGTGTTGCTGGAGAGTCAGAGAAAAAATTCTCAGAGAATTCCTTCCTGATGTGGTCTTATGTAAAAAAAAAAAAAAAACCCAAAAGAAAACAAAACAATGATTTTGAACTTCTGTCCAACTAGACCAGACATGCCTGTTTGCACATTCAGTAACGTGGATTTCTACGGGTTTTGAACACACCACTCGGATTGCTGGCAATGCGTTGAGCCGTGTTTGATTACGAGTCTTAAGGCAGAGGTTCCGTGCAACATTCATCAGTATGTGTGGACGCCAAAAACTCATCCACCTTCCTCTGAGCTCCGAACATATCTATAATTCTCATATGTTGCATTTTTGCTCTTGCAACAAAAAATATACGCATATAGAATTTAAAAAAAAAAATCCTCCACATGCTGATTTGTTGAGTGGGGTGCGATTGCACGATGCGTGCATTTTCAGTGCCGGGAAAGAAAGAAGTCTTCATGATTGTTGAGCGTTCCTCAAGGTATTGCTGCGACCGCCGAGGTGCAGAAGCAGCAACTCCTTTGGTGCGTGTTTTTGGGCGTCCCCCCCCTCCTTCCTCGCCGCTCGCCTTTCGGAGTTTCCTTGGGACACGTGGCAACACCTCAGAGAGCTTTGGCACTGGTGGTGTGGGAGACGGTGTGGGACACGGGTTTCTGCGGGTAGCGGCTGTAGTAGTAGACCTGGAACAGGATGGCGACGTCCACAAAAACCTGCAGCAATCCGCACGTCCAGAACTGCATGGGGGCCTCCGTGAGAAGAAAGTAGCCTGTTTTGAAGGTGTCGCCGCTGGTCCACATCAGCACCATCTTGATGCTTAAAGGGAAGACAAAGAGAAGGTGTGGTCAAATATGGCAGGTATTGTAGTAGAAATCCTTCATCTAAAAGAGCTGACAATAAAGCACAATAAAGTACATTCAGTTGCTGTATACATCAATTATTACTTAAAAGAAGTTTGACTTTTTAATCTAATGCCTTGAAATTGGGCCTCTGTCTCTTTAAGAAGCTCTTGCTCTTTCTGAAACTCCGCCTTCAGGAAGTCATCACAATATCGCTCCTCTTTGTTTAGCGGCGTTTAACAATGTTTTTACCCGCTTTACACTGAGAAGTAGCTCGTATAATCAGCAGTTCTACAACTGAATGGTTGCCATGGAGATTAAAGGATTTCTTAAAAGTGCATAAAAGAATCAAAGCAACACTCCAGGTATGTTATTCAAGAGTGAATAACATTATAACATGATGGAAAGCTCAAAAAACTTGTGTTTACATAATACTGCCCATTTAAAAGCAGGTTTTTAATCTACTGACTATGATTAGCCTGCAGGATGTGTTCCAAAAGTTGTTTCCCTCTTAACGTCCTGTTCTAAAATGTGAAAGAACTTAGACGCGGAGGTGAAAAAATTTATTATTAAAGCAGAAACTCTCACTAGCTAAAATGTTAAATGTTAGTGTCCTTCCACTTCATAATCATGCACAGTTTACAACTATAAACTATGAATATTTTTTCACCATGCATTGTGTAATATAAAATTATTCACCAAGTAGTTCACTTGCAAATATTTGCTTTTGACTTCAGAACAAAAATGTTTGGTAAAACAGTTTTAATTTCACCCGCAAAATATTTTTTTTTCCATTTTTCTTTTTAATGAAACCCTAGCTGAGTTTATTTTCCTGTTCAGGTTTTTCTACGGTGTTCGATTCGTTTTGTCCAAATTCAATTTAGCAACAGAGAATGAATGCTTATTACAGTGAGAATGGGTGGTCAGAGGAAAGTTATTAGTTCAGCCATGAAGGAAATAGCAACTGGAGCAAAGTAAAAACGATAGGAAATTGAAATAATGATTGTAATACTCAGAGCTCTGGTTGGCTATTAGCTCCACATCCTGTGGCACATTTGTGACTATAAAGCTCATAAAGGAGCTTTCAGTACACACTGACAGCCATGTACGCAACTGGAGGTCATGTTTATAGGCAAAATACAAACTTTTACTGTTACAGAAGAACAGAACAGTCGTGTAATTTGGTGGGACAGAGTTCATGCAAGCGTCTACTACAGTATTCCCCATCAGAAATGCAATGGGGTCTATTGATGCGGAGAGAGAAATGGTGCCAGTGAAGAAGAGTAAAAAAGCTGGTGTCAATAACGGTATAAACAGCAACCAGCAACTGTGATGTTACATTTTTATTCTTCAGCATGCCCTGTTTTAGTGGTTCTCTTATGTATCGCAGAAACTACAAAAGTACTGCAATATCTAGTTTTGTAAAACAAAACATGTTTGAACATGACTGCAGGACTTGAGAGATAAACTGGTCACTGAGGATTTGGTGAATACAGTCACTTATAATTCTCTTTAAAGACAGTAGCTTTGAAGACTGAGTACATAAGAGCTCTGGTGCTGCAATGCTATTGTATTTGAACAAAGTATTTTGGACATTTGATCTAAATTTCACCATATTGTGCCGACAGAAGGACACATTTAATGGACTTTCTGTGGAAGTGAGCTCTAGATATTGCAGAACCAATCTGAAAGTTCTGCTGAACTCACTTGTGTTCCGCTGTTTGTCTAAAGTGCTTTGAAAAGACACTTCAGTTTGAGTCATGGCTGCATGCTGACAAAGGCAGGACTAAGTCATCATTGTCTGCGGTCCTCAGATGTGTTTCCTAAAGCAACCTGCCTGCGACAATACGAACTCACGCTGAGGCATTTCAAAGCTCTTCGCCCGGGCCCTGTCGCTTTGCTTGGTCAGCGCTATTTGAATGAGCTTTGCTGGGACACTTTTTGTGTCACAGAGTGGGAATTTAATGGCTTGGTTTATCCCCCCGTGATCCAGCTTTATTTGCTCAGATCCAAAGATATCTGCCTCAGACTCCTGAGTCTCCGGAGAGCCTGGGTAGCCCGGCAGAGAGAGCTGTGATTAAACTACAACTTGACGTATACTCTTGGCTAAAACTCGTGTCCAGTGATTAGAAACCTAATTTAGCCTCGATATCGGCCCTCCAGCTCAGCACCTCCCCGCGGCTGATTGTGTCGTTTGTCTCCTCTGCTTGTAGCATCTCTCACTTTCTTGAGGTTACAAATTGCAGCGGGTGATTACTGCGGAGTGAGCGCACAGCGTGGTCGCTCAATCAATGTCCCCTACTGAGTTGAATCAGACAGAGCCTGACAGATCCCCTCTCAGTACCAGCACCGATTAAAGGTTTAAACAATTACCCGACTCCACAATTCCTAAGCTCCTGTCGCTTTCCAACCTGTGGAAACTTACTTAAAGAACCATCAGGCGGATAAATGGAGATTATGTTGACCAAATCCAAAGAAAACGTCAATAGATCCTGCTGGGCTCAGATAATGCTGTACAAAAAGGAAGAAGTTCCCGAGTTACCCTGTTTTCAGTCTTAGAGACTGTTAGAGGCATCTTGTTCGCATTTGTTTTACAGTTTCATTTTGAGCTGCAATAAAGATCCATTTCACAGTTTTGTTTTTTGTTTTAGAAGAACCTGGACTGGATTATTTTATGATTACTTGACAAAGTTTTGCAAACATCTTTCTAAAATGCCATCCAGTAACTTTATTTTGAACCCAACATTGTGTATTCTCTTGTCCCGCAAACTTAATGTATTGGTAGACCTTCGTGATTCACATTTCCAGAAAGTCAGTCAACTCTGGTGGGTTTGTGGTTTATAGGCAGAACAGAGTTTGACTTTTTTGGTCCGGATCAGAGTTCGATTACGCGTTCACACGTCCCAAAATGAACAGCACTTTCTAGACCAGGGTTGGGCAACTCCAGGCCTCGAGAGGCAGTGTTCTGCAACTTTTAGTTGTGTCTCTACTTCAACACACCTGACTCAAATAGTGAGGTCAATAGCAGGACTTTGGAGAACTTAACTTCACTTAGGCAGTGATTCAGCCATTTGGTTGAAGTGTGCTGAATCAGGGAGACATCTAAGAGATGCAGGACACCGGACCACTAGCACTGGGATTCCCCACCACTGTTCTAGACAAATAAACTAGCTTGATTAAAGCAGACTAAACAGCTAAACTGCTGGGGGACTTCAACGCTCACGTGGGCAATGACAGTGAGACCTGGAGGGGCATGGTTGGGAGGAACGGTCCGCCTGATCTGAACTCGAGCGGTGTTCTGTTGTTGGACTTCTGTGCTCGTCATGGATTGTCCATAACGAACACCATGTTCAAGCATAAGGGTGTCCATATGTGGACTTGGCACCAGGACACCCTAGGCCGCAGTTCGATGATCGACTTTGCCATCGTTTCATTGGATCTGTGGCCGTATGTCTTGGACACTCGGGTGAAGAGAGGTGTGGAGCTGTCCACTGACCACTACCTGGTGGTGAGTTGGCTCCGGTGGTGGGGGAGGAAGCCGATCAGACCTGGCAGGCGCAAACGTGTTGTGAGGGTCTGCTGGGAACGTCTGGCGGAATCCCCTGTGAGACGGAGCTTTAACTCCCATCTCTGGCAAAACTTCGAACACGTCCCGGGGGAGGTGGGGGACATGGAGTCTGAGTGGACCATGTTCCGTGCCTCCATTGTCGAGGCGGCCGATCGGAGCTGTGGCCGCAAGGTTGTCGGTGCCTGTCGCGGCGGCAACCCTCGAACCCGTTGGTGGACACCTTTGGTGAAGGATGCCGTCAGGCTGAAGAAGGAGTCCTATCGGGCCTTTTTGGCCTGTGGGACTCCGGAAGCAGCTGATGGGTACCGGCGGGCGAAGCGACATGCGGCTCGGGTGGTTGCTGAGGCAAAAATTCGGGCGTAGGAGGAGTTTGGAGAGCCCATGGAGAAAGACTCCCGTACGGCTTCGAGGCGATTCTGGTCCACCATCCGGTGTCTCAGGGCGGGGAAGCAGTGCAGCACCAACACTGTTTATAGTGGGGATGGTGTGCTGCTGACCTCTACTTGGGACGTTGTGGGCCGGTGGGCAGAGTACTTCGAAGACCTCCTCAATCCCACCAACATGCCTTCCATTGAGGAAGCTGAGCCTGGGGACTCTGGGTTGGGCTCTCCAATCTCTGGGGACGAGGTCGCCGAGGTGGTTAAAAAGCTCCTCGGTGGCAGGGCCCCGGGGGTGGACGAGATCTGCCCGGAGTTCCTTAAGGCTCTGGATGTTGTAGGGTTGTGTTGGCTTACGCGACTCTGCAATATCGCATGGACATCGGGGGCAGTTCCCCTGGATTGGCAGACTGGGGTGGTGGTCCCCCTGTTCAAAAAGGGGGACCGGAGGGTGTGCTCCAATTATAGAGGGGTCACACTCTTAAGCCTCCCTGGCAAGGTCTATTCAGGGGTCCTGGAGAGGAGGGTCCGTCGGATAGGCGAACCTCGGATTCAGGAAGAGCAGTGTGATTTTCGTCCTGGTCGTGGAACACTGGACCAGCTCTACACCCTCGGCAGGGTCCTGGAGGGTGCATGGGAGTTCGCCCAACCAGTCTACATGTGTTTTGTGGACTTAGTGAAGGCGTTCGACCGTGTCCCTCGGGGAGCCCTGTGGGGGGTTCTCCGGGAGTATGGGGTACCGGGCCCTTTGATACGGGCTGTCAGGTCCCTGTATGACCGGTGTCAGAGTCTGGTCCGCAGTGCCGGCAGTAAGTCGGGCTCGTTCCCGGTGAGAGTTGGACTCTGCCAGGGCTGCCCTTTGTCACCGATTCTGTTCATCACTTTCATGGACAGAATTTCTAGGCGCAGCCAAGGTGTTGAGGGGAGTGTTGGTGGCCTTAGGATCTCATCTCTGCTTTTTGCAGACGATGTGGTCCTTCTGGCTTCATCAGGTCGTGATCTGCAGCTCTCGCTGGAGCGGTTCGCAGCCGAGTGTGAAGCGGCTGGGATGGGGATCAGTGCCTCCAAATCCGAGGCCATGGTCTTGAGCCGGAAAAGGGTAGAGTGCCTTCTCCGGGTCAAGGGGGGTGTCCTGCCCCAGGTGGAGGAGTTCAAGTATCTCGGGATCTTGTTCAAGAATGGGGGAAGAAGGGAGCGGGAGGTCGACAGGAGGATTGGCGCAGCGTCTGCCGTTAAGCGGGCGCTGTACCGGTCCGTCGTGGTGAAGAGAGAGCTGAGCCAAAAAGCGAAGCTCTCGATTTACCGGTCGATCTACGTTCCCACCCTCATCTATGGTCATGAGCTTTGGGTCATGACCGAAAGAACGAGATCGCGGATACAAGCGGCCGAAATGGGTTTTCTCCGTAGGGTGGCTGGGCTCTCCCTTAGAGATAGGGTGAGTAGCTCAGTCATCCGGGAGGGACTCAGAGTAGAGCCGCTGCTCCTTCACATCGAGAGGAGCCAGTTGAGGTGGCTCGGGCATCTGGTCAGGATGCCTCCTGGACACCTCCCTGGTGAGGTGTTCCGGGCACGTCCCACCAGGAGGAGGCCCCGGGGAAGACCCAGGACACGCTGGAGGGACTATGTCTCTCGGCTGGCCTGGGAACGCCTCGGGATTCCCCCGGAAGAGCTGGAAGAAGTGGCCGGGGAGAGGGAAGTCTGGGCCTCCCTTCTGAAGCTGCTACCCCCGCAACCCGACCCCGGATAAGCGGAAGAAGATGGATGGATGGATGGATGGATGGATAAACAGGGCTGGCGTGAATCCACCCTAGATGATCAATTTTGGGATGCATTCACACCGCTGCTGTTTGGTCCGTTTTATACAAAATTTAGTACGTTGGCCTTGAAAGTCCTGTGAAAACTCATGTGGTCAGACAGCAGGGGTTTTTTCTTCAGCTGTTTCCTGAATGTTGCAAATGAACATTAAATCCTGTAGTAAGGTCAAAACCTTTGATCAGATTGTACACAAAGTCACAAAAATTTCTGTGTTGCCCTGATTTCCTTTAATTGTCTAACACAGTGGTTCTTAACCTTTTTTGAGGTACCGAACCCATCAGTTTCATATGCGCAGTCACCGAACCCTTCTTTAGTGATAAATAAAATATATATTTTTTCCAAATTCAAGACATGGGTATATGTTTTTTTGCTGGTGCACAAAATGAGCCGTGCATGAACGTCACCTTTGCTCAAAGAACAAAACCATGAACTCACAGCAAGTTACAGTATTACTTTATTCTGGCCCCCCAAAAATATTTCGGCCCCATAAAAGAATTTCAGCCCCCAAAAATATTTTTTTACTATTTTACTAATTAAAAATAAATTTGGATTTTTTTCAAAGAATTACATTTTTTTTAATAACTTAATTGTTTTTATTTTAAATGTAATTTGTTTTTTGTTGTTTTGAATCCACAAAATACTTTTTTGGGCCAGAATAAAGTATTGCACAAATGACATACCTGCAAATCAGTGTGACTTCTGCTGTTGTTTTTGGGAGACCAGTTCAGATAGGCGTGGCTTCACCTTAGCAAGTGCATCTTCAGAGCAAAGTCTGTTCATTTTCTTCTTTTTTTGCTCGACATATTTAGTATAGATTAAAATATTAAGAAAGAAACCACGCGACATACAACTACAACAGCCGCTGATACTGCGCGCACTAAATTTCCCGCAGTACTGATTGGCCGAGCAATGTAACATGATCCTCTGCAGCAAGTGATGGCCAAGCGGGGCGTGTCATCACGACTTTACACAAGTGTGTCTTTACCTCCGCGGCAGACGCTCCGCCGAACCCCTGAGACCGACTCATCGAACCCCTGGGGTTCGATCGAACCCAGGTTAAGAACCACTGGTCTAACAGAAAGCCCTGAAATAAATAAGTCAGGAGGGAAGTTCTGATCCCAACCACTGCTGATGATAATAATAATAATAAAAAAGGTAAGCTTTGTGTCAGGAAATTCCCTGCCTTCCTATAAGCTTCTTAGCATATCCGGAGGAGGGATAAGAAGTAATCTAGCGTCTCTCCTCACAGTTGGACTGACTGTAACCCCAACCGTCTGCCTCTGCCAATCTTGCCACTTTCTTCAGACTCACTCATTTCTCTCCAACTCTTTTCTCACTGGCAATCTATCCTGGAGTTGTTGTTTTTTTTTGCCTGGCCTTTCATCATGAGCCTACTCTCCACAGCATGTCTCCCTTCCCTTCCATCCATTCAACCCGCCTCTTCATTCCTGCTTGCTTTTTCTTCTTTCTTTCCCTCTGCCTACCTAAGCTACCTCCCTCATGCTCCCGTCTCTCGGTATGGAGCTTGTTAGCTCCGTGGAAACAGCACCTACATCCCCCCACCCACTGCTCCCTAGTGCCTGCTCTCTCAGTTATGGCGTCGTGTACCTGCTGTTTGGTTTGGCATTTGATCAATTCATGTCTGGCTACTTATTTGCCACATTATGTTCTGTATTATGCTCAGAGGCCGACTTATGTCTAATTCACACATCAAGATATTTATGTAGATTTTTGAAACGATTTTCCCTTCTCCCTCCGATTATTGTGGTGGCTCTAAAGATAATCTTATGAGATCTTCTGTGTGTGGTGTGCTAGGAGTGATATAGTCTTCTCAGAAGCACATCGGGACTGGTCAGATCTAATATTTGGTGAGTTGTCTTGGCCCAAAATTGCAGTGTGTGTGGTCTTTCCAAAAAACGAAGGAGAATGCAGCCCGTTTAATGTGACGTTTAGCCAGTCGGAAAGCGAGGAGACAGAAATACAGCACGCACGGTGCACCGGGACGTTCGGCGGACGCTGGTGTTTTTTTTTTTTTCTCTTTTCCACAAACCATCATCGTTTCTTCTTCCTCGTCGGCCATGCCTGTTTGGTCTCGAGAGGTTTTGCGCAGTTTCCCGTCTGACATCTGGTGAGTGAAATATTTTGTGAGTGGTATGTTGTCGTTGCTGGGTGGCTCAACACCACCCACTGTAAAACCAAAGACTTCTATAGTTACTTTTTGTTGCAATCTCAATCAATGGTGTTACATGTTTTCTGCATTATTGTTAGGTAAATTGTATTAGTAATTATCAAATATTTGTTGTATCATGTAGCCTTGTAGTTACATTTAGATAATGTTTCTGTGTGTTAAATAACTTTGATTCTATCCTGAGACTTCCCTGGGAAATAGGGGTGACAGCTACTCTCAGCAGCTATTGCCCTGCAGGATTTCCTACAAGACAGAGGTGTTAATTGCTCCCAGCAGAGTTTTACATGCCTGACAATAAACTCTGCTCTGTGCTTCTTTGTGATACAAAGCCGTTGCTTTGAAGCTATGCAACGTGTCTTATTCAACGCCGTGCCTGGAGAAAGAAAGATTTAGAGTATAGATAACATGTGTCTAGAAGTGAATGTTATTTAGTGCTGCAACCATGTGATGAATGCTTTGACTCCACCCTTTTAGAGTTGCAGCGCCCCTTGTGGCAGGGTTCCTAAAGATCAATAAAAGAGAGGAACAGACAGATGTCTGGCAGAGTGGTTGGAGATTTGTGACTAAAAGCACATCTCTGTCTGCTCTCCTCGCGAGTATAACAGAATCTAACTCTCTTGTCTTTCCTGTATTTGTTTAAATTGTCTCTAATAGGTATTTAGACCTGACAATTATCAATTAAAGTGAATTACTTTTGTACTTGGGATTAGATTTTTAAAATTTTTTTGATGCGTAAAATACTAGTATTAACAGAGAGAGTGCTAGGACTTTTAGTGGAGGGTGTCGGGTAGCTTTTTAAAGGGGCAGTATAATGTAAAATCGGCTTTTTTGACCTTTACATCATGTTATAATGTTATTCCCTCATCAAAAACACACCTGGAGTGTTGCTTTGATTCTTTCATGCATGTTAAAGAAATCCTTTAATCTCCATGGCAACCATTCAGCTGTGCAAAACGCCTGCGTGGGACTGAGCGTTGTCGGAGCTGCAGTTTCACAGAACAGCCCTCCCCCATGATTTCCCCACTCAGCTCCTTCAGACTAGCCAGGAACAACTAGCAAAAATTGGTGAAAGTGAACATGTGCAGAGATCACTATACGAGCTACTTCTCAGTGTAACGCTGGTAAAAACGTTGTGAAAGGGTTAATAGAGGAGCCATGTTGGGTTGACTTCCTGAAGTCGGAGTTTCAGAAAGAGCAGGGGTTTCTTAAAGAGGCAGAGGCCCAATTTCAAGTTACTTGATTATTTGATAAAATGGCACTATGTACCAGGAAAATACATCATACTGACCCTGTAAGCAAAATATGTTGGCTGAAGAAGTAGCAAATTGCTGACAAATCCCATTTCCAGTTGTAGAGTTTAAGTGACATCCTTTCATGCTAGTCCTCTGTAGCTTTAACAGCAGCAACAGTTCAAGCACATTGAAGCTGGAACTTTTCTTGTGCATATTAAACAGGGAACAGGCCGCTAGAAAAAAAAAGAGACCGGAATATTTGTCGCCAATCTTTAATAATTTAGGCGAGTTACGAGATTAATTTTTGTTCTGAAATATGAAACAATCACAGCTGCGACTTGTTATCACATGGCTGTGTTTTCTCCTTCCCTCGCAAATGACTTTGGACTTTGTTGCTGCTTCGCCCAGCTGGACTTTCACCCCCGAAGGAACAGAAGCAACTTTCCCTTTCATCCGTCAGAGCCATGAGTGATCAGAACAGATGGAGGGATGATGGGTTGGACAGATTATCTGAAGAGTTTCTTCGCGCAGAACTGCAGGGCTTCGCCGCAGACCGGGTCATTTGGTTGGAAAGCAGGGAGTGGGAGCTACTGGCCGACAGCAATGCCAGTCAATTCACATCTATTGCAGTACATTGCTGTGTGTGGAGGAGAGCAGCCTGCGGGCCTAAATAAGGCTCTGGCTCTGTTATCTGGTAAACCTGGGATGCGGCTCAACACCGTGGTCCTTATAAGGCTGCGGCTGGCTCGCTGGACGTCCCGGCTGGCTCTCCGTGTTGTGTTCGTGTGCCAGTGTGGGTCGTGTTTTATTTATGGCCCATCTCGGTGTGTCGGGACCAGGTAATTATAGCAGCAGCTTGAAAACATGACCACATCCCAGCAAAGCCGTACAAGCAACCCTCCACCTGACCTATTGTCGCCCATAAAACATCAGCCTTCACAAATATTTACTGGAGCGCTGGCTCAGATAGTCTCGCTTTGGCTTTATGTGCACTCCTGAGCTTCAAGAGACTGATGACAACTCCTGAACGCTGTTCATCCCTCATGACAAAAAAAGCCGGTGTTTGGGCGCGGCCTTAAGGGAACTTATTAGGAGCTCAAAATTAATTGCTAATTAAGATTTTGATAATTGCTGTAAGCAAAGGAGCATGTTACAAAAAAGCTGAGTGGCACCACTGAGCTCTTATATTGTATTTTACTTTGTTGAATAATGCATGATCATTAAGTTCTCCAACTCGGTCAGAAAGGATTTCTTTTAATTGAGTAACAAGGGATAAAGAGCCAGGCATAGGGAAAGTAGTTCATGCATTAAAAACTGATTAAAGCTGCAGGATGTAACTTTTACACAAATATGTTTTTTTTTCTCATTTGTTAAAATTACTTCCATGTAGCGATATTATATTAGGAGACAGATAGTCTATGAAAAAATTGTATCTCCTTGAGCTTCTATTACCATGAAGAAATGCACCTGGTCAAAAACAACCAATCAGAGCCAGGAGGAGGGTCTTAGCGCTGTCAATCAACCTCATGTATGTGCTGATTATCAGTCTTATGTTATACTGTCACAACATAATGATAATGTTAACTATATGTAAAAAAAAAAAAAAAAGGTCAGAAATGTTAAATAATGCAGCTCTAACTGCATTATGTAACAACCAATCAGAAACAACCAATCAGAGCTCAGAGGTCTTAGTGCTGTCAGTCACAATCTCCTGTGACGCTGCTCATCCCCACTCCACTCCACTCCCCCCTGCTACACTGCAGCTAGCAGATCCTGTTGAGTACTTAGTGTGACCACTGATGACTACAGATAAACAGTGAGTTGTTTCTTAACCATTAGTACATTTAGCAGAAGGTACATGAGGCTGATTGACAGCGCTAAGACCCTCCTCCTGGCTCTGATTGGTTGATTCTGGTCGGTGCATTTCTCCAGACGGCAATAGCAGCTCGGGGAGGAGTTGGAGGAGATCCACGTTTTCATAGATCATCTGTCTCATAACATACTGTCACAACAAGTTTTTTTTTTTTTTTTTTTTTTCATGCGGCAAATGTTGCCGGGTCCGGGAATCGAACCCGTGACGGCCGCGTCGAGGACTCAAGGCCTCCAAACGTGGGTCGCGCTATCCCCTACGCCACCACAGCACGCCCCACGACACTGTGACAGTTTTAACAAATATGTAGAGACTAACTAACTAGCTAAACACCGTTCTGCACCATTATCATAGTGAGAAGTTGAGGTTATTCAATGAACTCAGCAAACATTCCATTCATTCTGCCAGCTAACAAGACATATGTTTCAATTGTATATGCATGTCAAACTGCTATCAGTTGAAAGTTAGCTTTAGCTAAGAAGAAAGGCCAGCAATGACCAAATTAGAAACACATAGCAACTAAGCACAGACTGCACAGGTAGAAAGATCCAGACTGTAGTTGAAGTCTACCTCAGTCTTATTCAGCAGGAGACTGAACTGAGACAAACAGAACCATCCAAACAATGAAAGGAGACTGGGGTAACAGCCCTGGGGGTTACCAGAGTATAGATGCTGTCCCCACATACACAATGCATGAGTGGCATCACTGCAAACCTCTAAGGACCCGTTACGGTAACAGAGAAGTCACCGTTGTCAAACATTGAGAAGAACAGAGAACCTGTGGCTTGTGAATTAATTTCAGATAAATACCAAATGCCTCCGGCGCCAAGCTCCAGGGACAGAGCAGGACCCATCACCCTCCCACCTGAAACAAACTCATATTTCATGATTAAAAACAGCTCTGTTTGTTGACTGTCTGACAAGGTGTTATGGCGAAGCACCAGAGCGTGTACACACTGCCGACGTCCAGCATAAGTCATTCTTACTCCTGTCCTCCCTGGACTTCATTCCCTTCCACCGGGAAAGTGGAAAAGCTTCCAAAAAGATACAAACACTGGAACGATGATGAACACGTGAAATGTCTCTCCAGGGTAGCGACATCAAACCTTCCAAATCTGACATTTGCTTGCATATGCACACTCGTGTGTCACATTTCTAAAATGCCTTTGTCATTACAAGTTGACCCAAAACAATCTCTCATTCCACAGATTAAACCATGACAACGGTCTGATCTTGCAATTATGACTTAGGAACGATTTATTTCAGGGGTAAACCGGCCCCAATTTTCTTAATTATGGGTGATTGTCCGGTACTTGGATGTGAAACCAATCTTATTTTTAGAACTGTCCATCTGTTTTTATTAAGAAAGTGACATATTGAAACTTACTTATATCATTCATTTCCTGCATAAGGACAGCGAAGAGAAAAATGATTTATTCTTGTCATTTTTGTTTCGCTTTCCTCACATTTCTGTTTTGCTTCTGCACAAATCCATCTGCACTTTTGCTCAAAAACTCAACCTGCTTATTATTTCTTTGGAACTCACCTCTTGCTTTGAACTAATCTACCTTCATCGTAGCTGGAACGCAAAACAAGCCTAGTCTTAACTCCCAACTACTGTTCTAACCTTTAAATAATAAAAAGGATATGTAATAGGAAGGTAAAAACATCCTCGCTTTGTAGGTTTTTTCACATTCTTTCTCAGACGCTTGGAACATAATGGCGAGGTAAAGTAACCTAGCAACAGCCTGTCAGACTCAACAGGTTGCGCGCACACAAACAACAAACAGAAGTGGAAATGACAGTGTCCTGCAGTACGCCTTGTGCGGCTGCAGCAGCTGATGGCTGGAAGGAGAGAACAGCGGGGAACAGAGTATAACAAGCACTCTACTTCAGGCCTCTAGCTGGGCGGCTTTCACAGGATCGTTTTAAGTTGTCTTGAATTGGGCCATGCAGAACATAACGATGACAGTAATAATGCATAAAGGCTTAAAGAGTTAATATTATCCTATTTAAAAAAAAAAATAGAAATGCTAAAAACATTGGAGATTTGAAACCGATAAATCACAACCTGCCTTTCAAGTAATTTCCAAAGGAAGTTTTCTGATTGAAAAAGTTTAAGTCCAGAATTTCCCCCAGTGTGCTATAAGCCTGGCGGGCCACCAGTGCCCCCACCAGACTAAGCGTTGCTTAATTATTTAAGTCTTTTTAAAATGTTTGCATTTTTTAAGACTTTATAGTTGGTGTTCAGGTATTAATCCTCCAGTCTTTCAATAATGCATCATCAAGTGATATTTTAAAATTTCCTGTCAATCAAAAACATTTTTTGAATCAAAAACACAATGAATGACTGCCCTAGCACCCAACCACCGGGCTTAGCAAATTTTCTGGGGGAAACCTTGAAGTCTCTTTAAACCTTAAAGCTACTTTCATATATGCATGCTGACATATCCTAGTTAAGGAGGCAGTATTATGTATTTTCCAGGCACACAGTGACATTTATAATCAAGTATCCATGTTATTATAGTTGTTATAAAAATGCTGTATATATATCAAATATGACCAAAAAAGAAATTTCACTTCATAATTTAACGCCTTGAAATTGGGCCGCCGTCTCTTTAAGAAACTCCTGCTCTTTCTGAACAGCAGTCTTGATTTTTAAATGACAATTTTTGTCCCAAATAGTCAGTCACCTCTCTGGCTAATTGAAGGACGACCATACACTCTTTTTACATACTTTGATAATGTCAGTCCTTTAAGTCTCTATTCACCTTTCTCCTGACTTTACCTCCTTGCTGAACAAATCATTAAAAATATTGACCTTATAAAATCAGAATGAATCGCTAACATTGGCTTCTTTTTGGCTCATAAAGTTGTCTGGATTTGGTATTCAGTGTGTGACGCCACAATTCAGAAACATTCTGCATATTATTTCCCCTTTACTAAATCCTACTTTAATAAAAACAATAAACATAAAAAGACTTCTCAAATCAATATAACTTTCACATAAACAGTTGAAATGATGAATTGTACAAATGATTGTATGTTTACCCTTTCAACACAACAATGGCTTTAAAGTACCAATGCACCAGAGAGATTATTTGTTTTGTTTGATTGCTTTCATTTCAACCATTTGTTCGATATAAAAAAGGTCTTTTAATTAACCTAAGTAATGTTTGAGGTTTTTGTGTGAGATTTGGATCATCTCATTGATGTTTTTTTTTTTCTAGATGGGCTTTTCATGGCTGGAAGGCTTAACAATTGATTGAAATAGTAAATTGTGACGCGTTTATTTCAAAAAAGAAAAGATTAAAAAAAACATTACAAAGTCAATTTTGTAACTAAGAAAGTATGAGAAGAAAAATGTTGCATGCACTTAGATTTTCAAAGCAATCACACGACTCAAGTGATGAACAACCGGCTGTTACTACCGGCAACAAAGACGAAGACAACAACAGGAAGTGGTAGGCAGATCATGGCGTGGAATGTTTCTTAATGACTTATTGACATGATTTTAACTGTATTTCTTATTTAATGGAAACACCGTAATTGCAATATATTGTGTGTGTGTAGTTTTTTTTTTTTAATTAGCGGAACATCGACAAATTCATGTCTGCAGGAATAGTTTTCAGTTTCTCAGGGCGAGTCGCAGAACATTTGTTTTTAGAACACTATTACGGTGCCACCGGCACCCAGATCTAGGCCTGCCAGGCCTGGGGCTGCGACTGCACTGTGTGCTATAGATGAGCTAAGAGACTAATATTTTCATTTCAGATTGTATATAACAGCTACAGTTTTTGGAGTTTGAGAAACCAAGGATGAGCAGATTTCAGAGGGCTTTGCTGGGCGCTGTAGATGCAAGACGAAGACGAAAAATCAGGCTGAGGACAGAGAGAGCATGGATAGGCCCAACGTGGGAGCCGTCGTGGCCCATTAAGTGGACAGGCAGCCCTGCTGGAGCCCAGTAATCCGTCTGATCCTGAAAGCCAACCAGCAGAGAGGCGGGAAAAGGGCGCGAGGCATTCATGTAGAGCAAAAAAAAAAAAAAGAAAGCTTTTCATTAGGGCAGTGAGCTCATAGGGAAGTTCAAACATCGTCTCTTTGATCAAGTCAATTTCAATCTGATTTAAACTCAACATTTAAATCAGATTGGGTTTAATAACAGTCTTTGAATCCGATAATTATAATGAGTTTTCACCGATGATTTGAAAGTGCGCCACATTCAAAGTTTCAAACGTCTCCAGGAGTCATTACTGTAGATTGTACAAATATACCCACATGCTTTTAAAAAATAATAAATAAAATCAAGGGTACATCAAAGCAGCTAATTACAGCCTGAAACTTAAGAAGCCTAAATGAAGCATTAGTCTTAGGGAATACCATTAAGAGGTCCAATTTACAAAAGCCTGCCAAATCGTAAGGGTTCCCTGTCTTACTTCTAGATCACCAGGCTCCACTAAGCTCAATAACACGCGTCGGTGTTAATGATCAATTGAAAGACAATATACTCATTAGCAAGGCACTGCTCAGTGGGAGTGACAGCACAAAACCCCAAAGAGCTGCCGGTACTGGAAGTTGTATTCATAAATAAAACATTTTCTCATCAGCCGGATGACTTCATCAGTAATCACAGACAGAGCTGATGTTGTTTAGTTGTGCCTCAGATTGGCCTGCAACTCTGAACATTGGAAGAAAAATCCAATGACAGTCAAATAGTCTTCTGTCCCGTGCCTGTCAAGAAATCAAGACCTGTGATCATCGCTAATTGTTTTCTACCAGGGTTGTCACAATGCTAAAAATTCAAACTTGATGCTAAGAAAAATACTAAATACCATACTTGATATGTTTTTTGAAGCCAATGGGGTTATTTATAGTTAAAGTAAAAAAATGATTAGTTGCAATTTGGCGCAATTTAATAGGGCAAAACAAGTAAGTAGGAGAAAATTCAACCCTTTCCAAAAATTCAAAAGTGTCACTTCCCTATTGGGTTCCAGTCATACCTGATGATCAGATGTGAACTTGTCTCCATTGGACATACCAGATCACTGACCCATGTTGTCTCCTGTGGAGTGCCCCAAGGATCAGTTCTGGTACTGCTTCTTTTTCATTTATATATGGCACCTTTATAAGCAGCTATGGGACGTAATTTCATTGCTAGGCTGATGATACTCAGCTGTTGGGGTAGCAATGTATCTGCGACCTCATTATTCTCTCCTCCTACAGTTTACGGGAGATAAAGGCATGGAAGCAGCAAAAATGTCTGCATTCCTCTGTCTAGTAATCATTAGATTACTAGACAGAGTAATCACTAGTAATCACTTGTTTTTGATCCTCAGCTCATTTTGAAGCCACATCAAGCACATCCAAGCATATTTGTATGTGTGATGTGGCTTGATGTTTAAGAGGTTGGTCATGTGACAGTGATCGTGATGAATTGTGGGGTTTTTAGTCGAAGTACAGAAGCGGTGGTGAAGTCAGCGGTGTGTTTGTTTTTTGAGGTGTCAAACGGGCAGTGAAGCCCATCAAAGCATTATTTCTTAAATTAAAACACTACAAGTTTGGTTTATCATTTAACAGGTATTTTTTAATAATTTAAGTTTATTTTTTTGCCTGTTTTGATCATTTTGTCCCAAAGTTTAAAATACTTTGAATTAGAGAATCGAGAAAGACGTTTGAGCGTTTGTTTAAACAAGTTTGGCTGATGACCTCCACCATAAAAATTTCTATCCTACAAAAGCTGCCCGCATATTGCCGGACAGAAATCTAATAACCACCTTAGGGATGCTTTAAAAAGAACTGTGGATCAGCAGAACACCTCCAGCAGAAAAAAAAGCATCTCTTCGTCTGTCCATACTTCCATCTCTCCACGGATTAGCAAAAAAACTGGTTATAAGCAATGCTGAGGAGGATTTAGTCCACACAACAACAAATATCTGCCAAAACCTGGGAAGAAAAAGCAAAGGTTTGAATCTCACTGTTCACTTTTGGTGCTCTGACTTCCCAGTGTGGGGTTTTGGGATTTTGATGGAGTAAATCTTTCAAACGGGAACAAGAAATCAGCGTCCGACAATCTCAGACGCCTCAGACTAAACGCTGACACAAATTTATTCACGAGCTCTTTACATCGCCACAGGAAGACGGTTATCCCTCACGCTACGTTTCTTCTTCCAGGATACCTTCTTTTTAAACTGAAATGTCCACAGTTTCAGCTCATCATAAAAAAATTCTAACAGAAAAAGGGAAAAAACACTTACATTGTGATTTGTTTGCTCTAAGAAAGCATTGTGGAACTGTAACAAGCCATGTGACATAGAAATGCTTTCCATTTTTCTCCACGCCACACAGCTTTTATTTCCTATCCTACATTTCAAAACTGAGTTGTGTATTGATTTTTTTTTTTTTTTGAGTCCCTACCTCATGCCATCTGTGGATTTGTTCTGGTAGTTGCAGTAGAGCTGCGGCGTTCCCAGCATTGCCTCGGTGAACACCGCCAGGAAGCCGAGGGTCTCCACGAACAGCACCGAGTCCAGGAAGAGGTAGGTGATGTAGGCCGCCACCAGCGTGAAGGCCAGCACGCACTGAAGGTAGTCCACGAAGCGACTCCAGGACCAGAAGTAGGTCCAGTCAAAGTCTACGCGCACACAGACAGTCAGAAAGTCAAGAGGGAGATCAAAAGAAAAAAGATAACTTGGTATTGATGGGGTGTTAAGCAAGGTTACGGTTAAAACTATTTGACCCATTAGCTATCATTGTTTTATTTCTTTATTAAAACTGCAGATTTTAACTTTTATTTTTAAAAAATGTTTTTTTTACATATTTGTTCAAATTATCATTATGTCCTGAGAGTATAATTAAAAAATAAAGAAATAAAAATCAAGCTCCTTTGCCTTCTCCCAGTGCCAACTGCAGAAATACAACATTCAGTCAAAAACAACCGATCAGATCGAGGAGGTGGGTTTTAGCGCTGTCAATCACGCTTGTGCTCACCCTCTCCCGCTTGCTCAAGCTACAGCTGGTTCCTCACAACATAGCCAATCGCCAACGCTAGTTAGCATAACCACTGAAAATGGTGGATAAACTTTTTTGTTTCTTTTACACCATTAGCACATTGAGCAGCATACATAAGGTTGATCAACAGCACTAAGATGCTCATCCAGGCTCTGATTGGTTGCTTTTGACCAGGGATCTGCAATCTTTACAATTCAAAGAACCATATTTGCCCCCAGTCCAGATACATAAAATCTATTTAGAGCCACAAGTGTTACATGACCTTTTGATAAACATTTTTTATGTTTGATCTACTACAGGAAATGTTATTTTTAAAGAACCACCATTTTATTTCTATTTTAAGGTTTTAATATGCAGAAAAACAAAAGATGTTAGCAAAACAAGATAGATAGAATTCTTACATGGGATGTTGATATTGGCAAAGGAAAACCAATTTTTTTCAAAATGTTATTGGTACTTGTAGTGTCATCCTGTTGTGGAAATTCAACTAAATTATTCAAAGAAAAAACTGTAAACTGCTAAAAGCTGCATTTGTTTTTAAAACTATATTTGAAAGTACTAGTTGTTTTTTATCCTCTTAGAATCAGCCAAAGTTATTAAGAGCCATTCGGGAAGGTCCTAATCTATCTACTGCATACTTTACCGTCACAACATGGCGACTGTTATAATAAATATGGTAAAAAGCTTTTTTTGAATTAAGACGACTGCTCTCTCGAATGCAGCCACTAGTTGTCACACTAGAGAAGACATTATTCCCTTAACCCTCCTGTTATGTTCGTTTCTAGGGTACAGCAAAAATGTTCGTGGGTCAATTTGACCCAGGGAGTGTTTAATCATGCAATAGTGTCAGAAACCAAAAAATTCCTCCAAAACATTTTTGTATCTGATTATTAACTCCAATACTAACCATTTCAATCAATATTTGTGCAATGATGTTTTATTATTTCTCACAAATTAAGGATCAATGACGACAACCTGCTCATTTACTCATTTGGACATAAAAAATGGAATTTAGATTTTTAATGTCCACTGAAAAAAACCTAGACACAAAAAAACAATAATTTCCTTGAAGTTGACCTTTGGTAAATTATTTTATATTATACTTTTTTTTTTTTACCAAAGGGTGATCTTTATAATTGAACTTGAGACACACATACTGTTCTGGGTCAAATTGACCCGCTGATTAAAATCAAGATAAATGAGTCATGCAGAGAGTATTTATGTTTTCATCCACTTCTGCTGAGTGTCACTCAGAGTGGGTGGAGTTTGTCCACAGGAACAGAAAAGATTCCCGTCAAAGGTTGTGTGAACACCTGCTTTCTCGCAGTTTCCTAGTGAAGTAAAGAGAATAGTGAGAAAGTGGGCTTGTGTGTGTGTGGTTGCGTGTGTTTGTGTGTGAGTGTGTGTGTGGTGAAATATGGTTCATAACTGCAAGGAAACATATAGAATTGGACATTTTAAAATCTTTTTTTGCACTTTAACCTGACTGCCGGGTCAAATTGACCCGAACAGTATCGATGTAAAAAGTAGACCTAGGGTTTGGTACAAATGTGTAACATGAATAAATTTTCAACTTATGTCTAGAGTGCACCTATTAAGACAAATAGAAAACGTTTCATGCAAAAAAAAAAATGCTTCTATTTTTTTTTTTTAATTTGTAAATTTTAAAACGGGTCAATTTGACCCGGAACATAACAGGAGGGTTAATGTTACAAAAAATTTGAGATTAATTAATTGTAGATATCTGTGCTCCAAATATTTTGATAGTTTTAAAGAATTATAGCAGTAAAGTATTGCAGTTGAACTAGTAGTCAGCCTCACTCAGAAGTGTGGTGTTACCTGTGAGGGTGGTAGGTTAACACTGACACAGGAATAGTTGTAAAAGCAAGTCATTTAATCAGATGAATGCTCCAATTTCCCTGTTAGAATGTTACCCAATATTCACAACCAAGCTGAGGATTTTCACATGACTCCCACAAACCTCTTTTTATACTCAGACCACCCCCATCCCACAAACACACAAACGACATGTCACCGCAGCAAATCTTTGTTGTTCCCTTTAACGTTCTTTTAGGACAGCAATGTTTGTTTTACAGTGGTTTTAAGGAAGATTAAATGTTGTAAAAACATTTGTGGGAGCGCATTGTCTCTTATCTGACTCATCGTTTCTTGTGTGCGTCGTCTTCACAGGAAAGCAGACGCGGCTTATGCTGGAAGACTGTAAAGGCTGGCTTTACGTTACCAAGAGTCAATAAGGTTAACATTAAAAATAAAATGATGGCTGTAAGCAAAAGAGCACTGCTGCACCGAATGTATTTTAAAGAATTTGTTTAGTCCACAAACATAATAGAGAAGAAGAGTCTAGTAAAAGTTGAAATGAAGTTTATCTTATGCAGTAAAAGAAACCTCTGCAGAAAGCGTGCCATGCAGGCTCGCTGTACACATCTCCAGTGACATCCATCCAATAAAAACACAATGAAAACAGCAGAACAGCAGCTGCTGTTTGTCTTAGCGTATCTACTAAAATAAAACACTTCAACGGAATAAACCTATCAATCAAATCCTAATAAAATCAAATAAACCCCACCCAATAAATGTTTATAAGACTTGAGGACATGAGGAGGGAAATCTTTCTTTTTTCTTTCAAGAATTATTGCTGAGTGATTTTGACATTCAGGTGGCATTTCTAAATGAATACGCATGGCAGCCATGCATGAGCTGAAGAAAAAGTGGCCTTACAAAAACTGAGCCAATCATATTGTTCCTCTATGAAAGACGGGCTAAACAAATCCCATAAATTTAATCGAATGAATCTCAAGGAGCCATCCAAACCAGGTCGCATCCTCCTGTCAAGCTGCCACATGCTATTCACAAAGCAAAATCTTACAAGCAAATGAAATATGCAACATAAGGCAAACATGGAGAACAACAGGCAGTTGAACGAGGGGGCACTGGGGACAGTAACTGTTCGAAATGCCATCAAAAATCCTCTGTGGGCTGTGTAATGTATGCTAACCACTGTTTATCCTGCAGGTACACATGCTTGACGTGGTCGTGGAGCCATGTTTGCGGCAGAGCCAGAGAACGGCAGGGTAAGCCAGCTTACCACTATGCTGGTGCAGCCTGATAACAGTCCAGCACAGTGGGGGGCTATCATTGAGTTGTGTTTAGAGCCAATCTGGGCGCTAAAGGCATTCTGAAAAATCCTACTGACAAAAGATAATACATCATCTAGGACCTTCAAGTCAGATCATACTGTGGCACCTAATTGACGTGTACTTTACAGCTGCAGTGGGGGGAAAAAACTCCACTTAGATGTTTGTATTGTTTTGCTTTGCTAGCCTCTTGGCAAGTAAGCTAGCAGCAGTTGTGGAAGAATTGAGTCAGACTGTAAAAAAAACAGCTTATACATCACCAACAAACTAGCCATAAAACTAGCTTGACGTATTAAAAATAAAATTGCGAGTTAAAGATAGCAACTCTGCTAAAAAGTAGCAGAGGTATGCCATGCGATATTCTGCCACATAATTGGAATGTGTAGATATTTACTTAGCCAGGAAGTGTCAAAACACTGACTTCAATTGGCTTTGCTAACTTGCTCATTGACTTGAATAGGAATGTTAGTAAGTCAACTAGGTACAACAGGAGGTGCGTCAAAACAGTTTTTGTTTCCCCAACAAGACAGATTGTATTTTTCGCTACCAGACACACAAGATAAAATATGAACAATTTAGAGAAGCTAACTGCTAACAGTGTTAAGATAGCTAAAACCTGAACTGGATTGTTCTACAAACCCAGAACACATCTTTAAAAACAGCATGAGATTTATGGAACTTTAATTGCATTTGTGAAAATACATAAAGGGAGAATTTTAATGCTGTTTTGGCACTAGGACAATCTAAGAATTAGACACCAAAAAAATATGGACTAGAATATTTCATACTGAATACAGATTTTTGTAAAACACTGTTTGTAATTTGTAAAACCTTGTCCCATCTTGTTAAAATGAACTGAATATTGTTTATCATCACCTAAGCAGAACACATCAAAGAAGTTTTCCCATTACATTCACTGGAGGTTTTTGGGAAATCATTCACTCAACTTTTTAATTATATTTCTAGCTCCTCTTTATGTGAGAACTAATTACAGACCACACAAGTTTTATCTGTAGGGCTTTCCTTTGTACTCCCCCACATATAACTAATAAAAAGAACATAGCCACTGTGCAGCATGTTTTTCCTTCATGCTGCAACTTTATCTGACAATTCTGAAAAACATTAGTAGAAAAAAAAAGAAGATGACACAGGAAATCCTTGGGCTATATAGCAACATATCAGTTTTGGGAACTGGGCACAAGCTAACCTAAAAAGCTTTTTGACTAAAAACAGTGTGTCATTATTTCACACTGACTCCTAAGTGATGTTTATCACAGTGGTTCACCTCGCCGTAAAACCCTCTCTTGCTGTGCACCAGAGTGTCCAGATCGACGCTCCTCTTCTTTCGTCCTCGCACTGCATGGTAACGGCATCTACGGCTGCCATATTCGGGGAAGACAACGGAGTGGAACAGTAAACCGCCTCCCTGCGGTCGGTCAGCTTCAGAGGTTTAAAGTCCCACGAGGCTGTGAGAGTTGTGTCAGCTAGGTCCAAGTTCGGGATTTCAGTTACTTGTTTCTCAACAAGCCTCTGGTGGGTTGAAATGATGGCTTCCCGTCACACAAGAGGAAACGTAAGAGCCAGAAGATTATTATGAGAGACTGTTGGAACAGCTCAAATGAGTGCAACTCCTATGTATAATAATCCTCATGTCTGTGGAAGGGTTAGATCCCCACCAGCCCTTTAATGAAAGAATAACTGCACCTACAGGGTGAGGTGACCTATTCTCAGCCGCTAAGGCTAAGGCTGGTGTGACTGTAGCAGAACTATGTGGGGAAAAAATGAGCCCAGACATTTTTTCCCCAGACTAAAGGTAATGAAAGTCTCCCCATGTCCTGCGCCGCTGTGATGTCATTAGGTTGATACTTTTCATGGTGAATCTGTGTAAAAATCTAAGAGCTGCGTCTTTACATCTTTATTCAATCTTTATTTGATAGGATTGGGTGAAGGTTTATGTCATACTTGTGAGGACACAATCAGGAAAGGTTTGATGGCAGACCAAACAAATAAATGGTAAATGGTAAATCAAAAATATCAAATCCAGAGTGTGAAAGAAAAACTATCATTCAGCAAATGTGATTACATCTACTTCTCAGACTTCATCACAGGTGTGTTAACTTCATCACTGGCAATTGGAAAAGTTAGACCAAAGCCTGAGAGATAAATTGTACTGTAGACTCTACAGGCCTCAGCTGGGATGTCATGTGTTAAAGTTAGACTCACCTGGAACAATGTACTATATGTTGATAGAAACACAGCGGGGACTATTTTTGCTCTAATTTGTGTGTGTGTACTTGTGTAAACTACATATTGAGAACCACTTTCACAGTTTTTACCAATAAATCGAGGTCATTTATGGACCTATTCCCAGTCCCCACTTTTTTTTAATGAAAATCCACTGCGCTTTACTAGTAGAGGTACGGTGCGAATTAAGTTTCCATTAAGGGTTAGGGATAACAATAGACTAATAGAGGGTTTATATAAATGGCAGTGCAGGTGAACCTGCTCTGCAAGAGCACCGTCCGAGGCCAATGCGCCCGGGCGATGACGTCGTGTTTGGCACGTGCCCTCTTGCGCCCGGTTCAACTATAAAACCAGCTTAAAAGTGCAGCTGGATCGCAACAAAAAATATTTTACTGAAAATCAACTGTGGCTGCAATTCAGCAGCAAACGGATGAAAAGCTCTATTTAAATGTGATTTAATTTCATGGCTGAAAAAATGAGATCCCGGAGACAAGCGGCCCTGAAATAAAATTCGTTCACGTAGGGTGGCCGGAGTCAGACCCACGACCCGATTTTGGATGGGTAGAATATTATTTCTAATGTATTTATAATAAAAAATGTATTCGCTTGTTATTTTTTACATTTATTTACAATTATCAAAGAATCAGAATTTAAGCTGAATATTTAATTTGATTTCCTTTTGGGATAAATACAGAATTTTTTAATTTGAGTTTAATTTGAAGTTTGGATTTTTATCAACGATAATGGAAATAAACATCCAAAATATGAATCTGTGTAGCATATAATCAATCTAAATATGATTTTCACCTTTTTAGGTGACTTAATGAAATATATTTTCTCTTCAGACAGATTCGTAGTGATCCAATCCACAAAAACAACATAATATCCATCACAGCAATCTAAAAAAATCCCAATAAGAATGAGGTTTAGAAATATTTGAGTTGCAGCTCAGTGGGACAACATGGGCAAACAATGTAGAGCCAGTATAGTTTCCACAGTGCAGCCTTGCCTTATGGTTTGCTCGCTGACACTAATTCATTTTTTATACTGCTGGAGATCCTGAAAAAAAAAAAATCCAATCACTTTTTGCCTTAAGGTCCTAACTTTTCACCACTCAAACAATTGGAGAGTTTGCCAGTGACAATTTCATAACTTTTTTTTTCCTAAGAGATATTTCATCTCATCTTTTCCCCCCCAAATCCCTTTACCTGCACGTGACTGATCACCAACGCTGCCGTTTCCGATACCGCTGAACGATCAGATCTTTTAATCTCCTTATAAAGGACTGCGGCAGGCGGTTTTCCACATAAATCCTACCGAACCGAGCCGTTGTCGGACCATTTCAAGAGAGGAGAGATTAAAAACCAAAATACCGCTGGCTTTCTTGAGAAAGTCGTTCAGTCAGTCGTATCTCTTACAAAGATGTTTTTTTTGGCCGTCTAAAGAAGTCAAATTGTTAGTGATTGTGTTTTTCTCTCAAAGTACAAATGTCCAGCTGTTAGATGGAGTGGCCCGGTGTGACAATGACACTGTTATGAGAACAAACAAGTGAGGTCTGGAGATCAAAGATGGCTATATCATCAACAAGACTGCGGGAAGCCAGAGCTGGCTAGTTTAGCGCAGACCTTCCTTTTGAACTTTATGCCATCGATTCGTGGTCTCTAAAGCTTGATTTCTCTGCGTGAGAGTAGATCAATGGACAGGTGCAACGCTGTACTCCAAGTACATGATGTCCAGCAGGTCTAATGATGCTCGGCAGAGCAAGCTAATCGATGGCTGAAACCACCGGCCAAACAACGCTACCCCTGATGTGAAGGCAGACTAAGCAAGAAGGACCATACCAGGGCCCTGAAGGCAGTGAATTACAGCAGAGATGAAAAAACTCTGCTGTTTTTTCTGATTTACATGAAAAAAAAAAATATATATATATATATATAATCCAACGGAAGGAGTATAAAACAGCTGTGACACCAAATCTGCTTGGTTTTACACCGGGGTTCACTGAGCGCTGGGACTTTTCTGGGTATGGAATCTAATTGTTTACTGTTTCCTACCGCCATCTAGTGTTCATATCTGGGAGCACAGCGCAGAAGCTGCACAATAGCCTCATCTTTAAAAATGCTTAATCTAATAATTAATAGTAATAATAATAATAAACAAACATACAAGAAATTGCTAGACTGCAGATCAAATGTTTGAAAGGCACAGCCCAACACATGAAACCTTAAACTTTTCCTTCCTTAGAGATCAGTTTTATGAATTTTATGTGTTTTTGGGGACGTATGTTCTGCATGATCAGACTTTGCTTTCCCAGTAGTAAACTAACTTTTATACAATATCAGAAGTATAGTAGAAGATGCAAATAAACTAAGTACAATAAGAAAATATTCAATAACAACATTCCATTAGTGTACGCTTCGTTGTTTGTAAAAGCTCAGCTCTTTCTGCTTCAGCTAAAATCAATACAGCGTAGGGCCGATCTGTTGATTTTTTTTTTTGGATTAACCAATTAATAAATGACGTACTTGGAGGTGGCGGTCACTTAACCCCAATGTTTTTGTGGAAAATTTGCAATAAACTCACAATTATGCATTAGAATGAAACAAATTGTCGATTTCTGCTAATTGCAAAAGACTTAATGTAGAAAAAGGTAGAGGTACACATACTTCCTAAGCCACTGTAGAGACATACCTGTACTTTATTCACAAAATCACCCTCTAATCTCATAGATCTATAGATTTCATTGCATTTCTTTCAGGGCAGGCTAAATGTTTCGAATCCCGTCCCACAGACTAATTACGCTGAAACTCTGTGTAGTTCAAAGCATGTCAGAAGTTAAGCTTACAAAAAAACACAACAGTTTTTAGAAAGAATGTGCGTCACATTCACCTAGCGGATCATGACAAGATAAACATGCAGCAAAGCCTACAGTCTACGCTTGCGTTTCTGCATCAAATTCTATTGTGAATCCATGTGAAATACTGACATGAACAGAACATGCAAATCCCACACAGCTGGTTTAAGAATAATTTCACTGCAACGAAGGCGTATACAGTAACATGCAGTGACGCAGCAGCAGTGGTGGACATGCGCGAGCATCTTCCACCGTTCAAAGCCGGAAACTACGACAACGTTTTACGGCCATTGTAGATAGGAAGAAAAACAAAAATGAGTAAATTTCCAGCAAGAAAATTCCCAAATATTCAACAAAAAATCTTGGATATTTCTAAGTTTGAACAGTCGCAAATTTTCAACTTTTGAAACTCTGAAAGTTCCCAAAAAGTCAAAAACTTTCAAAGTTTTTTTTCTAGAACATTTGTGAGATTGATCTGAAAATCTCTGAGCTTTTCTCGTCTTTTCTAGAAAACTTCAGAGGTTAATCTCAAGATTTGTGAGTTTTTTTGGCGGAAATTTATTCTTTGTTTTTTTGGGGTTTTTTCCCTCAATCTACAATGGCCATAATTGTCCGTCGCAGGAAACAGACGCAACTCCAAGCAGGTGAGAGAGTTGCTGTTAGTCGAGGGGAAGGGGAGCGGTGAGTGTTAGCCGGGTTGCCGTCATGCATGAGAAACATGGAGGTGGAGGAGTGGGGGGGGGGGGGGTGGAGACAGAGAGGAGGTGGATGAACTACAACGGACGTTTCAAGGTACGTACCCAGAAAGAGCCTCTTAGGGATTCTGACCTCCTCGTCCTTACTGTCTGTCACTAAGGGCAAAACGGAAAGAGAGGGACAAGAAGAAGAAACAGCTTGGTTTTCTGTGCGTCTTTACATCAACACTAACAGATGACCAGCGGAGCTCCCGGCTGCTCGACTACGTTTTAGCCCTGCCCGAGTGGAGTCCAAACCGGGTACGATGTTGTAGCATTTTTGGGTGTTGACACTAAATTTCACAAAACAAAGTTAAAACGTATTTGGTTTCGCTTTGTTTCATTAAATTGAAAATGCGACATCCTGTTATTATTTGCAGCCTAACCTATCGGGTCAACCTTTCCTGCTTATATGACTTTTTTTTTTTTTTTTTAAGACATTGTGTCAATGCTGTAAACTCAATGCAGTCGGTCTTGTACGCAAATTTGACTTGAGATTTTATCAGTGTTTTTTTGTTAACTGTAACTTCCTGGAATTAAAAACACAAAACAAGTAGCATTAATTATTGTGATGATGTGTTGGGGAAAAAAAAGGCAACATTGTTTTCCTTTAAATCAGAAACTCACACGTTAAGAAAAGAATAAACTTACTTAAATTTTTAAACACAACCTTACAAGTATAAAGTCATCAAACATGCCACATGCCACCTTTTCACTATTTTCAAAGCAAAGATGAGGGACCAACAGAAAAGCAGTGCAAAAGCAAAGGACACCCTTGTTGCTTTTAGAGGATTTAAGAAAGACAGAAGCCATACAATGCCTGTAACATTTGTGCTGAACTGGTTCTCCAAGTATATAACTATGTGAACTCTGTGTACACACAGGGTGAAGATTAGTGTTCCTAATTTATGACCAATGTCTTTTTCCAATTATACAAGTAATCACTGAATCTTTCTAGATCAGTAGTTGGGGTCAGCGACCCACGTGGGGTCACAAAGATGCAAGTCTGGGGCCTTCAGGTTCAGAAATGAACCTAAACACTAAGCATATTTTAGAAATGTTGTGAAAGATGCAATAACCCAACAACTTCCAAAAGCGACCAAGTCTGACAAAACTCAGACTGAGCAGAAGGTTCGACATAGCTCCCGCCGTTGTTTTGTCGTGTTTTTGTTGCGTATGGACCACATTGAGCTACTTTTCGCCGCCGACTAAAGGACGACGACACCCACGGGAGTCGTTACTCAACTCTAACGGGAAACCGCCCAAACTGTGTAAAGTAGAGCAGAGCCGAGTCCAGCCACACTGCTAGGTGCTCGTAGGAAAGGACCCGACATTGGAGAAATCAACTGGAACACACAGTCAAGTGAAGAACAAACAAAGATTTCTGTCTGTAGAAAACTAAAACTCTAAAGGATTACAGATAAAAAAGTTGCCATTCCTCAAGGGTGACTTTAGTTACCAACTAGGTGCTACTAATTACAACACTTGATTATTGAGCAAGTGTGACTACCTGCATGGAAGCAATTGTTTTGGCAGTTTGATGGTCTGGACCATAAGGAAAGTCTTCATGAAATAAAATATTTTTAATTTTATGCACTGGCCATTTATGAAAATAGATTTATCTGAACAAAGAAAAGCTAGCATTTTTGTTATTACATATGGTATTTCAGGTTCATCTGAGCCACATTGAGTAGAAGGTACCATTTATCTGTTGGTGTAATGGACCCAACTTGAAGAAACCAACTGGAGCACACAATGAAGTTGGAGGTATCAATAAAAAAAATCTCTGCAAAAACCAACAAGGCTGTCAAATGTGTAAAATACACGGTTAGATGTAGTCATACAGTTTATCTGAACTTCTGTAGGAACAAAAAGGCTCCGAAATGTGACCTTTTTACAGACGCATCACACTATGACCAAGACTGTTAAAAAGTTCAAAATACTGTTTCATCCTGCAATTGTAAATCATATCCAGATGCAATGCATATCGATGTGAAGCTGTTCTGATAAGCTGCCCGTTTATAACTGATCTGAAGTGATTATGGTTCTAGAAGAGCAGAATAACGCCATCAATTTAAAGATTGTCTAATGGTGGACATATGTCCAAGATCGTTAAGTTGCGTGTGTCACCGAGAGGCCCTTTGAAAGTAAGCTAAAAGTAAGGTAGAGTTACTATAAGACACATAATAGTGTCTAATAGTCAGACACTATTGAATGTAATATGAGAGGTTGAATGTAGATAAGGCTGAATGTAAATAGGCGGCAGTTCTTATCAGACAAACTCAAGGCAGCTCCTATTATGTCCTGTTACAACTGGGAGATTTATGGCCTTTTATCTCTATTTACCAGGACAAAGTCAGAGTGCCTTAGTTATTTTGTCACCAAGTAATTTTTTACATCAGGATGTGTAGCAAAAGCTTTTAATTCTCTTTGAACTTTTCCACATTTTGTTGCCTTAAAATCACAAATTTAAGGGAACGTTTCTACGGCCTTAATGGTAGAGTGTGAAGAAGAAAGCCATGTGAGGTGTTGCTAGCAGTTAGCCAGGTAGGGATAGCAAACGCAACAAAGTTAAAGTTTTTTTAATCCCTAAATTGGTAAAAATGATGGTATGTATGGTGGAAACCTAACACCGAACATCGGCCTGAAAACTTCACACATGGTGAAACATGGTAGTGGCAGCATCACAGTGTAGTGTGGTGATGCTTTTCTTGAGCAGAAATAGTGAAGCTGATCACTGCTGAAGGGAATTTAGGGTTTATTGCTATTAGAAAAAATTCAACACAAACAGAACTAAAGACTCTGGAATTTGTGGTTGAAAAGGAGCAAAATATGAAATTCTGTTTTCTATACGTCTTGAGTAACTGTCTACGACAGCGTGTTAGGACAATTGTAGACAGCAAAAAAAAAAAGGAGTACATTTCCACCAAGTAAACTCAGAAACTTAGATTAATCTGAGATTTTCTAGGAAAATCTTGGAAATTTCTGATTTTCAAAAGTTAACAAATTGTTAGAAAAAAACTTAGAAATTTTGAGATTATTCTCAGAAATTTTCTAGAAATTTCTTTTGTTGAAATTTTCAACCTTTGAAACTCAAAGGTTGAGTCTCCCAAATTTGAAAGTTTTTGACTTCTGAACCTCAGAAATTTCTATATTTTTTTCAAGAAAATTTCTGGGGGGATTTTCTAGCAACTTTTTGACTTCTCGAGCTCAGAAATTTCCAAGTTTTTGTTCTGAGTTTTTTTTCTTTTTTTTTTGGTGGAAATTTACAACCCCCACCCCCACAATGTCTCTAATATGCAGCCATAACTTTCACACACCTTTAGGACAACATGGAGGATTAAATGTCGACTGGTTGTTGCAGAAGTGTAATAGCGCCAGTGTAATGCTTGGCATTGAGGTTTGTTGTAAAGGTTTGTTTCCTCTCTGAATGCCTATAATCCATTTGAAGAACCTTCTCTTTGGGTTCCAGTTTCTTTTTCTCTCTCACACACACAGTATTTGAGTTATCTAAATGCCTCTGACCTAAGAAGGAGCGCCTCTTGGTGCTGAGTTCGGCGGCCATACGGACGTTGGTGCACAGGTTGAGCATGACCAGCATGGTGCAGATCATGATGATGCTCTGCCACAGCAGCGCATCATCGTAATAGCGACCGAATCTGGAAAGGAAAAATGGAGAAGAGAAGATGAAGCACACAGTGACCTAAATTTGTCTCTTACATTTCGTCACATTACATCCCTGGATTTCTGTGTATTGTTTTAGGGTATTGTATGATCAACTGGATTTAGGTCTAGACTTTGACTGGGCCATTCTAGTACACATGTATGCCTTGATCTAAACTGTTCCCATGGTAGGGGACGCCTGGTGTTATGTCTGCTCTTTTCAGATTTTGGACTAAACATAAAAGCATTTCACACTTTTCAGATTTTGAATTCAGCATAAATGCAGGCCACACTTTTCAGAGTTTGGGCTTATATGTAAATGAACACCACACTTTTCAGATTTTGGGCTAAACTTAAATGCATGAAATTAAATAATTGAAAATAAAAAACATTCAAACTTTTTTTTAGGAAATAGAAAAACACAAATAGAAACGAATTTCTAATAATAATAATAATAATAATTCCCTTCCATTTGATACTGAAGTTTTGAGAGTAAAAAAGGTTCAACAGGCAGAAAACATGACCACAGATCTGTGGAGGACCCAGCCGTACCTGAACAGGATTCTCAGGATGTTGGCCACCAGCAGCACCAGGCACACGTAGGTGGAGAAGCCCTCCGCGTTCTGGGTCCGGTGGATGTCTCTGTACTGCGGGATGTAGGGCACCACCCCGCCGAACATGATGGCACCCGCGGCGACCCACGACACCAGCGAGCTGAACACGGACACAACATGCTGGAACACCTCATCCTCCATGTTCAGTTGCGGTTCTGAAGTGAAGCCAGCCGGCTGGCAAAGCTCCTAGGGGCTGACAGTTGTTGGTGATGATGATGATGATGATGATGATGATGCCTCGGGAGTGTGCGCGAGGAGTAACATCCGTGTTGTGGTTGCTCTTTCGCACAGGATGTACAAACAATGGAACCTCTACTGCCACGACATCGATATGATAAACCGGAAGGTTGTGTTACAGCATTGGAAATCAGCGAGGATCTGATTAGCGGAGTGATTTGTTGTCGTATTGATGCTAGCAAGAGGTCAGTCAGAGTTACGGTATTTAAATAATTATGATGATAAACCTAGGTTTTTAAAAACCCAGTGAAATAATCTTAAAAATTAACTGTAAAAAAGAGAAAAGTACAGCATTGACATAGCGAGCATTCCTCCGCTGTGCAGCTCAACCGGTTAGTCAGTTTATTCCTTCTTTCTGCACTTCCTGAAACGTCACAAACTCGAACGAAGATGGTGAACTCAGTCAAGATGGTTCACTCGCCAAATTGATGATGCGCTTTTCTCGCTGTGAAAAGAAAAGAACTTCTATCTCATTATAAAAATGCTGGAAAAGGTCTTCTACCTTATTTTTTATTGGCGATTGGCAAAAAAAAGCTTAGGTAAGCATTACCACCGAAGAAAATGTCGCCTATGTTTTGTGTTTTTCTTCAGAGTGTTTCTATGCTATGTAAAAGTCTTTAAAGCAATGGTGAATCTTAAAGCTAATAAATTTTTCAACATTGTTGTAGAACATAATTTAGTTGTTTTGTGCCCCGAAAGCGTGTTTTTAGTTTTTTTTATTTATTTGTTGTTTTCATTCTTTTCCTTTGTGGTTTTGCACCCATGCCTCTAATTTCTTATCTGTATTTGAATACTTATTTGTATTGCTGCCTTGTTGTCTGACAAGTCCTTCAATAAAGAAAAAAACATGCGAAAAAAAATTCTTATAATAATTACGTGCCTTTCTTAGAATAGATTTGCCCCACATTGGGGAAATTCATGTGTACAGCAAAGGCAAATTTATCACAACATAAGAAAAAACAACATCTGCTGGAAGGAAGAATCAAGAATCTATGGTAACGCTCCTTTGTGCACCTTAGATGCTCCAACAGACAACACCATAAAAGAAGTCTGATGCCACCACAGAGTCAAATGTAGTAAAAAGAATACAGTTTCTGGTGAGGAATAAATTAAGACACCTCATGATTTGCTGCCATGTAGAAACTCTGAAATCCATAACACGCTGCTTTGATTTGTTGCCCACCAGGTTTTTTAAAACAGCAACAGACAGTGTATGCTTCTCTTAAAACAGGTCATTTTCCACAGGTCTTGAAAACTTAAATTTCTTAAAAACAGATTTCTGTTTATTTTAATTAATAGTAATAATAACAAAAAATGGTTAAATATTGGTGGTGTTACTTATAGGCACAAATTTTGATGGCAAGGAAACCAAATATTTAGGTAGGACCCCTGAATTCACCTTGGGTCTCCTGAAACTTTTTATGCAGCCCTGCAGCAGAACCAGAAATATTTTATTGAAGAGCATGGAACGCAGAGGTAACGTCAATAATTCATCTTTCAGGGTTTATTTTAGTTCCTTTGTAGTTCTTCGTCATATCATGTCGTCTCGATTTATACTCAGAGCTCCAGTACACTTCCACTGCTCTTTCTATTTTAGGTTCTCATTATAAATTCATCCCATTGAGCAACGGAGATGAAAGACACGCAAAGTCTGGATTATGAAGCTTTATAGGGTTTAACGAAAATTACATAACCCTGTTTGCAGTCTGTTCACTACATTTGATCTGTGAGAGTAAGGAGGGCAAAGTCTTATATAAAAACCAAAGTGACAGAGAGGAGCAGTTTTTACAGCTCTGACGGATCAAGACATAAATAAATACATTTTTTAAAAAGCCCCCATGACCTGATCTATCTCACTGCATCGGTTCACAAACAGTTAATAAAATGCATTTTTTTTGTCCCCCATGTACACAAATCACTGTGGATGTCAAAGTCAAACCAGGAAGACTCAAACTATATGAAACGGGAAATGAGAGAACATCTAACTTCAAAATAAAGGCAAAAAATAATTATTTGTTCAAATTAATATATATATATATATATATATTATATAGCTGGCTGGATAGCTCAATAGATAAGGCATCAGTATATCACCCGAGAGGGCAGGGTTCGAATCCAGTCTGGGTCCTTAGGCAAGACCCTTCAAGCTACTGCCTACCTCATACCATGAGAGACACAAAAATGCATAACATGCCGGCTCAGACGTCGCCCGGCCAAACAAGGTCTGCGTCAGGTGTTGGGGAACCAGAGCACCTTGATGACAAATGGGCTACTGGAACAAGACGGAAATGGGCGAGAGATGAAAATGTGGATCTGTTGGAATGCTACTACTCAAGTAACCCTAATCAGAGAGGTTACATGCAAAGACTGGTGAAGGAATGGTTACTTCGACATCCCCAGTCAACACTAAGCGCTAAACAACTAGTAGCTCAGTGTTCCAACATCAGAATATGGACTGGAAACCCCGAGATCAAAGTGGGAAACACCCCCAAAGGTGGCGGAGAACGCCAGAGCTAAGATCCTGTGGGACTTCCAGATCCAGACAGACAAAATGGTAATGGCGAACCAACCAGACATTGTCGTAGTGGATAAACAACAGAGGAAAGCCGTTGTGATAGATGTAGCAATACCAAGCGACTGCAACATCAGGAAAAAGGAGCACGAGAAACTAGAGAAATACCAGGGCCTCAGGGAGGAACTGGAGAGGGCCTGGAAGGTGAAGACCACAGTGGTGCCTGTGGTCATCGGGGCCCTCGGGGCAGTCACCCCCAAACTGGACCAATGGCTACAACAGATCCCAGGAACAACATCAGACATCTCAGTCCAGAAATGTGCAGTCCTTGGCACAGCCAAGATACTGCGCAGAACCCTCAAGCTCCCAGGCCTCTGGTAGAGGACCCGAGCTCAGAGGATAAGAACCACCCGCGGTGGGTGAGAAGGGAATTTTATTATTATTATATATATATATATATATATATATATATATATATATATATATATATACAGTACAGACCAAAAGTTTGGACACACCTTCTAATTCAATGGGTTTTCTTTATTTTCATGACTACTTATAAGGCAAGAAATCCCACTTATTAACCTGACAGGGCACACCTATGAAGTGAAAACCATTTCAGGTGACTACCTCTTGAAGCTCATCAAGAAAATGCAGACTGTGTACAAAGCAGTAATCACAGCAAAAGGTTGCTACTTTGAAGAAACTAGAATATAAGGGGTATTTTCAGTTGTTTTACACTTTTTTGTTTAGTGCATATTTCCACATGTGTTATTCATAGCTTTGATGCCTTCAGTGTGAATCTACAATGTCAATACTCATGAAAATAAAGGAAACTCATTGAATTAAAAGGTGTGTCCAAACTTTTAGTATATATATATATATATATATATATATATATATATATATATATATATATATATTTATATGGATCGTTTGGAAATTATTTTAAAAAAACACTGTATTCTAAAACGTTTTAGAACCCTATATAACTTTGCAGACATTACAAAAGTAGAAACACAGAGATTTGTCTTATACTGTTTTCTTTATCATCTCATTGACCTTCCGATTTCAACTAGGGATTTTCGTCCTCACAAATGGGTGTTTTTTATTTTTTTAAATGGCCCTAAAACGACGTCGTAAAAATGATATCCGTCCGTTGAGCTCGGACCATTAAATGGAGTCCGCTTTCGGTTAAACAGATTATTTAAATAAGGGAACAACTTTTATTTTGAAGTAGTGATAGCAACAAACGGAAGTCAGAGTTGTAGTCGCTCCAGCTGATATGCCGCAAAGTTAAGGGAGCCACTGCCAACCTTACAGGGGCGAAACCCATTTCTAACGTCGTGCTACCCTCTCCGTTTAGCTAAATGCTTACACATTGACTCGTTTCAGTTGAGTTAAAACGCGACTGTGCGGCTTGGAGAAAATAAAATGTCCAAAACAGACTGTAAAGCTGCACAAGAGATGACAGAGGCGGTAAGTTGCTCACCGGAACTCATAAATCTTCTGAAAACATTCCTTAACTTCAGTTTCAGTTAAACATGTTTAACTTTGTATTTCAAGGGCAGGTTTTTACTTCTTCTGTCTCTTCAGATGGAAACTACGATGCAGCGACTTCAGGAGAGGTTTCTGGCTATGTCTGAACAGCTGGAGTCAAGAAATATCCTTCGTTTGCCCCCCTTTTGTTTTCCTTCTTTAAAGTTGTGGTGACACAGCTTGTTGTTTTCACTCAACTGGAACACTTGAAATGATTTACTAATAAAGTAAATAAGTTATTATTTACTTTATTAACTTCAAGGAAGTTCGAAGACCACCACAGGGTAGTCACACTTAAAAAAACTTTTAATTATTTTTGCCATTATGACCAGAAAATATTATTTAAAAGCACTAATTGTTTTAAATAATTAGCACCTAAACATGCAACTGTAGGGTAAGATGCAGGTTTGTGTTGGATGCATAATAAGCTTGCCAAAGTTGGCAGTGAGTTGTTGTGGGGCTTGCTGTTTGTGCCAACGCAACCTGTCATAGTGGAAGAATGGGATGCCATCCCACAGCAGTGTTTGACCAGCAAAAAGGAAATAAACAGAATTTTCAGTGGTGTAAGTTGTAATGCCAAGAAGTGTGGTTTCAAAGAAAAATGGTTAACTTTTTGAACTAAGATGATTTATACAATCTAATAAGGATGGTGCATTAGCTTTTTTTCTTTTACATTTTATATCCATTTTACAAAGGGTTCATGAATATAGATGCACTTTGTGGTGAAAACAATTGAAGTGGAAAATTGATGTGAGGAACCAGGCTAACAGAATTTTTGTAACATTTATACTCTATGCAGTTTGGCCGCCATGAAGCGCATATTCTGCATATTTTCTAGGGGGAAAATATCTCTCTTTGCAAAAATGCATCAAGAAGAGCTTTTACTCGTCCGCCATGTTTTTCTTCACTGAACTCTCCATGTAGTTTTAGAGGTGCGCAGCTTGGAAACTTTTGTCACACAGAGAGACGTGGTTGCTGAAATGCCGTAACTTGACCTCGTGGTGCCGCAGAGACCTCGCGGACGAGTCAAGCATAAGCCAGACAGAACTCGGCTCTTTAACCATGGTGTGTGGAACAACACGCACCCAAAGCAAAACAGGGGTTGTTCCTGCAATTGTGGATCAGCTTCCATCTGTTTCCTAAGAATTGAAGATGACATTGAACATTTTGGTTGGGCTATGACCAACCACAAGAGACAAACAAGGCTGGACAGCACTGCTCGGAGGAAATCAGGTGTAATTTTAGGTTGCAGAACTTCCCAAAAAACTTCTGCTACTAGTTACAAACTACTATGTTTGTAACTAATGTAGGTACAAACCTTTATTATGGGTAATTATTTATTAGATCATGTCATTCAAGTCTTTCTAATTGAATTCTCTTGAGAACTGATTTGTTGTAACATTCAGCTGATAAAGGTTTGCAGATGTCTTTAACTCTTACACTGGATCAGATGGGAACTCGCATCGACGACCTGGAGAAGAACGTAACTGAGCTGATGACGCAAGCTGGCATGGAGGACAAGGCCAGTCCAAAGTGACTCTAGTCGGGCTGGATATTTAAAGTCATTGCTGTGCTGGAAGGTGAACCTCTGCTCCTAGGTTTTCTTCCAGGCTGATTTTCAACCATCTTCCAATGGTTCCAATTGAACTCTGCCAACTTCCATATCCCCGAAGAAGAAAAGCATCCCCACATTCCACAATGTGCCACAGTGGGGATGACGTTTGTTTTTCACCCTACACTGTTTTGGTTGTAGGTTGTTCTCATCTGACCAGAGCACCTTGTTCCTCATGTTTGCTGTGTTTCCCTACATAGCCTTTTACAAACTTCTTACAACATTTTGCTGGTGATGTTCAAGATCCTGAATCAGGCTCTTAGACCACCCCATGTGACTTGACCTGTTTCAAGTCTCCTTTGAAGTTGAACCAGATATACCATTGTTTTTTGAGGCGCTTCCACACTGTGATCTCCTGTTTTCAAAGCTAGTCCAATCAGATTGCAGCTAAATGAGAGACCAAAGAACATTGTGGAGATTTATCAGAATCAGTAGTTCATAATGAACTAAAGCTAGCTGATATGGCATCAAATCTATATGTGTTAGACTAACCAGAAGTATATATTGTTCTGTATATGTTTATGTACCAGCAGCGTACCGTTACTGTTCCAACTTCCTGTGTCTAGATGAAGTTAGGAGATTCATCAGCTTCGATCCTTTTAATCCAACCTCCGGTAACACTGGTGCTTTCTATCAGTCCTGCTTTGAATGGACTTTCATTAAAAGGGCTTTTGTTTTCACTGCTTCCACTTTATTTGGATATATTTCAAGATATATTGAATGCGTTTTCTTGTACATTGCTATATTATTTTCTTTACTAAGTGAAATAAAGTTTATATGACACTTTTTTGAAGTCTAAAATGTTGATTGTGCGGAGGACCTAACAAAATGTGGATCCATCATTTAATCTACTCTGTTCTGCTTAGTGTGTTAAGTAGTGATGGTGAGATGAAGCCTCATGAGGCATTGAACCACTTGAGCCAACTGGTTCGAGAAAGGGTTCATTTCTTGAGGCTTCATGTGCACACGAAACCACCTACTGGCCAGGTGTATAATCACAGCCAGCTGTATCTTAACACGTGATGCATTGAATTTTTGTCTATTATGGCTCTTGGGAATGACTTCACAAAAGGTGTAGGACGAAATCATTTGTCTACATAAATTATGTATACACATATGTGTATAATAAAATATTGTTTGAATGTATTCTCTGTGTGTAATTATTCCCAAAATAGTAGTGTCATGTGATATGGCATGTTGTGTAATAATGTTTTTCTGTGACTCTAGAAAAATGGCATGGGCTTAATCAGGCAGAGGACAGTGAAAGTGCTTGTAGAACTAGGGAGGGGGTAGTGAATAGGCTAATGCTTGTGTAACTTGGATGATTTCATACATTTTTATTAAGAAACAACAATTTCTCCACAGTTTTTGGTTTCACACGATTTCTCTTTTTTGACACTACATGGATGAGGTGTTATTATTGTACCCCAACTCCTTGGAGCACAATAAACACCTCACCTTTACAGAAAATAAGAAACAGTGAAAAATACAGTTCCTCATAAGCAAACCTAATGCATCTGCAAATGTTCAGTTCACCTTACCTTGTTAGGGCTTATCAAATCGAAATGTTCCCACATAGGGGAAATCCTCCTCTTTCTCGCCGGCTCCATCCTACTCCTATCCTGTCCTCGCGCTCCTAAATCTCCTATCTATCTATCTCTCTCCTAAACTCTCCAAACACCGAATTAACTGTCTCAAACTAAATAACCACTATCCAAACTCTGCTATCCAAACTATCAAACTCTATCCACTCTCTCAACTGACCGCAACTCGCCTACAACAACCCACATTTTGAATGGAGCCTGTGGGGTTTTTAAAGCTGTCAAACCCCGCGCCAACATCTGAGCCACTTCCCGAAGCAGTCACGTGGTACAGCCAGGCAGCGAGGCTTCGGACGTCATCGTTTTCGGCTCCTCCCCTAAATGAAGCAAGCCTCGATACGCGCTTTACGGAAACGCCCCCTCCATTACTCGACACACGCCTCGAAGCCTCGGCACATCACGTAACATCACTAGTGTTAAGGTATTTTTTCTGTTGCCAGTGTTTCCACTCACACAGCCTCAGTTATTGGAATGTTTTCCTCAGTTTGTGAATTTATTGTCACAAACCCCCCCAAAACAAATCCATTTACATCCAAACATCATTTGATACCCCAACCTACCTAATTCCTTTTTTCTTTAGATTACCTCATCATTGCTTAAGCAACTGTGCTTTGTGAAGCAATGCATTTTTTATGGGGCTAATTTCAGTAATGTTTATTAAAAATGAATGTGTCATCTGCCACGGCATGTTTATCTTCATGAAAAAGTGATGCTAGTTTTATGTAAAGGGATAAAAAAAACAATAAACAACAAACTATGAAGCAAGTTACGGGCGGAGAACCGATTCCTGGTAGGGCTAAATCAAATATTCAGCACATGAAGGTTAGTCTGCAAGCGATGGAAAGACAGTAAAGTCAAAACAATTAAGTGCCCAAGTTAATGGATTGTTTCTTAGAGTACAACACCTCCCTCTAGTGGTCGCATCCTGTCACTACAGGTTTGACTCTGACCGTGGTGCTGAAGTCTTTAGTTAACTAGAACTAGAACATTTTTGGAAGAAATTTAAATGGGGAATGCCAAAGTGTCCCCGTCGGTTGGAACCCAGCGTTCTGATGCTAAATATTAGCATCGATGCTAAAATAAGCTGTAATGTACTCAATAGCATGTGAGTGAGTACTTGAGCAACATGGACCTGCTCCATTCACTATGTTAAAATTTGTGTATAAGCTAAAATCACACAAAATGCTAATGTTAGCCTAAATGCTGCCAGTGGAGCGGGGTATGACTAGCATGTTGTCTTACATTGACTTCCTCCATTCAATGGGCTAAACATGGCTAATAAATAAAACAGCTAAAAAGCTTATTTTAGGGAAAAGGCTACTGCTAATGTGGACAGTAGTTACTGCTACTGTTTGTGTTAATGTTAATGCACTGCCTTCTGATTTTTACTATTGCTAAAGTAAAAATCAGACGTTTACTTAGTGGCACTTGGTTACCAGAAAACGTGCTCATCTCTTAGCAACAGATTAACAACAAATATTGTTATTGTTCAAAAGACATAATATTTCCTCTGCTCTTTTGAAATACTACTTATTACTTACTACTTACTACATAACAAGAATTGTGCATTTGGTGAATTTTTCAGAAGTAAAAGGTTTTTTTTTTGTCATTGGTGGAGAATATATTATAAAACAGACATTCAACACAAAAACTAAAAATCTGATTTAAACTTCGTGGCAATTCGTTACCAGAAGAAGAAAATAAACGTCATCTCTTAACACCAAACTAATTATTGTTTATAAAACACAAAGTATTTTCAAATACTGCTTGTCTGCTTAGACACATAAAATTTCATAAAATTTACAGTTGATTAAGTTTGCAAAAGTAAAAATCAGATGTTTACTTCGAGGCACTTGGTTACCTGAAGTTGCTTTGCAAGGCATTTCAATGCTCTCCTGTGCATTGCTATGGCAGGCCCCAATTAAAGTTTTATGTCGGAAAAAATGAATACAGCTATAACTTAGTTTGTGTTACAAAATAAGTGTTATCAATACTTTTCTATTTTCTATGTGATGTGAAAAGAAAGTAGTAAAAAAAAAACCCCCAAATCCCCCCAATAGTTTCTTCGTTGGTGCACTTGCGTAATTTGTCCTTTAGATGGCAGTATTTATCAGACCTTTATTCTCGTCACCTCTGCTCTCTGACTGGCTTTCTATCACCTGTAAGGAATATTTTAACGTAGCAGAGTAACAGAGTGAAACACACACACACACACACCCACACCCACACACGCACACACACACACACACACCCCTCTTCCCCCCTACACACACATACAGCAGCATTGGCTTCGTGTTTGCTTCAGTCTGTGTGGCCGCACCGCGTGAGCTGAGCTCTGTGTGCTTCGGCGCACTTCAAATACCACCTGGCCCCACTGTGATGCTCGGGTCAAGCCAAAAGAGCATGAACGCCGCTGACCGTGTTGCTATGGCAACCAGCAACAGAGTACCAGCGTACCGTGTTTTTGCACGTATGTGCACCGAGAGCCACGTGTGTCTTCGCCGGGTTGGCAAAAAGCAGACACGCGGGTGGGGTGAGAGAGGATGATGATGATGATGATGATGCTGAGCGGCGCGCGAGGCGCAGTTCCAGCGTTACGTGATGCTTCGTTAGGAGTCAGGGCGGTAAATGAGAGAGTTCACACACACACACCCCCTCTCTCTCCTTCCCCTCACCGTGGAGTGGTGAGTGGGCGTGTGGAGAGCTGTAGCCGGTGGCGAGGTGAGCTAGAGAGGTTCAGCTCTGCAGCCCACGTTGGGATGGAAGCTGGGTGTTTTAGTGGCTTGTCTGCATCCATAGGGACTCTGCACTGGATCGGGGGTGGCGGTGAGGAGGAACCTCACAGGTGGGTGGGTAGAGGACACACTTCAAGCGGTGTGTCCTCTACCCACCCCCCTTCTCCATCTCCATCTCCATGATGCTTTGACACACTTCACTTTAAAGGTGAAACACAAGCAAAATGCCAACTCTGTAAAGTGGCTTCTCCAACTCAGTGGTAGACACCTATACATGTGTCGGATTTGCTTTTGAAGGAGCAGTGTTATGTGTTTTCCAGGCACATTTATAGCGCAGTCAAGTCACTTCACTTGTAAACTGAAGTGACTTGACTTAATCAATCAATTAAAATCTTGATTAAAATAAAAATCTTGGTTAGTGTTTAATTTATTGTGGTTCAAAAGCAACTCTAAACAGTCTAGATAAAAAGGAACTCAGTGGTTCAGCTGTTTTGCAGTTTTCCGGAAGTTTGTTCCAGATTTGTGGTGCATAGAAGCTGAATGCTGCTTCTCCTCGTTTGGTTCTGGTTCTGGGGATGCAGAGCAGAACCAGAAAACCTGAGAGGTGTGGAAAGTTGATACAACAACAGCAGATCTTTAATGTATTGTGGAGCTAAGCTGTGATTTATAAACTAACAATAGTATCTTAAACTCTATTCTCTGAACTACAGGATGCCAGTGGAAGGACTTTAGTTATCACAACACTGCTCCTCTTTTTACTCTTTAACAACATTTTGTACCAGTATAGCACTGAGAAGCAGCTCCTATAATGAGCTCAGCAGATGTACAGTTCCACCAGGTGTTTGCTAATTGCTTCTGGCTAGTCTGAAGGAGCTGAGTGGGGGAATCGGGAGCAAATCTGGACCGCAAGCATAGGTGGTTGATTTGATAGACACTTTTAGGGCAACATAGTTCATCACATCGACTCTTTTAAGACACTTGGCAATAGTTACAACAACTCTTAATTTCCCCTTGGAAAAAAAAAATAGTATTTTTCAAACTGAATTGTACTGAAGTGGGATTTGGTTGGGATAGGTTACATTTGTCTGACATTAAAATCTGGCCAATTATATGAAACATTTAAGTCTGACAAGTATTCGACGAGCAAAGACGAAACTTTCTGAGAGCTCTGAACAAAGGCTCCCAGTTATAGCTCCGACTGCAAGTGTGATCCAGTGATTGTACGCTGCCACGCCGCATCTTTATGGCACCGCTCTCCAAGTCCAGACGAAACAATGGACGTGAGTCTGTTTCATTGGCCGTGACGTTAGTCGGCTCTGTCAGAGATTTTGTTTACAGCTTTCGTTTCCTGGCCTGTCCTCCGGATTTCATCGAGGAGGAGGTGGGTGAGCTGACGTCAGTGATAGACAACACCTCTTATCGTCTGAATAAAACCATGAGGGAGTGAGGAGAGGCTTTGAGCAAGAAGTAGGATTCTGTCAAACATCACAGCAGACTTCCCACATCTCAGCGTGGAGAGTCCTTATCTTGACCGCAAGACCTGAACTCCACAGACGAACCGAAGACCACAAAAAAATTAAAAATAAAGAAAAACCCTAGACTAGAGAGGTCCCATGAGAGCTGGTGGGTAAAAATAGATGTGAGGCCTCTGTTATATAACAAAACAAGAAGAAATGAGAGTGGGCACACTCACACTCACGCAAACACGAGCATACAGGGGACACCTGTGTGCTGCCTACGGCCTGCAGCTCTTTGATTCCTGGTGGGCTTTAATCTGAGCTCTGCTCCGGCCCACCTTTGAAGTGAAAATCTGTGTCACTTTCGCCTCTCCATCTCAATAACTCACCCTGCAAACACACACACACACACCCAGATACTTGCACACCCACGCCCACACACACACACACACACACCCACCCACACACACCCCCCCACACACACACACCCCTACACACATCAACACAAACCACAAAACACTACTGACCACCTGTTAGCTTTACAGTAGTAATTCCAGCTGTCCTCAGAACCAAACTCATCCATAAACTCTGTTCTACTTTACAGTGCCAGAGGCAAGCCTGGGCCTAAATTTATCCCAGCAGCCCAACTGGAGCCGCTGTAACATATATCACCCTCTGTCTGCTCTGAAACATTTATATCTACAGAAATAGAAACAGACGTCCAACTTTGGGCGGCTGCAAGAGCGGTTTCGGATCTGGGGAGACTGAAGACGCTACTGTTTGGGCTGAAATCTTCATATTCAGAAATTTCTCCATGGATCTTTTAGGATGACTGCACAAGGTGCCAGAGGAACCGATGGTGGTGGTCTTGGTTTGACTGGATACCAGGGTTACAATATATGTTGCATTTTCAGCTGGTGAGGTTTGCTTTCACATTGATCTGTGTCAAACGAACCAAAACCTTTGATGACGCTGTTCACCTCCTCGCCTGTGGTGGCGCTGCACCAAAGAACCACTGAAGAAAACAACACAAACGTCTCAGAGGAAGACACTGAGCACAACTTCCTTCTTCACAAAATACAAATTAAAATGTAATAGCATCAGAGTTTAGCAAATGTAGGATTTATATTTTGTCTTTGGCAAAAGACCACAAGGCATTTCTCCCACTTACGTTAGACTTGCGTCACTAACTCAATTAAGACTAAGTGCGTTTCCATTATAAATGTGCAAAACTTGGCCTATATTCTGCTAATGTCAAAAACCACAATTTCACAATCAAAATACGCAATAATTCAGAAACATGCTGTGCCATCATCCTCCAACTACTTCCTGTCGTCTTCTTCATGGTTTGCGCCGGTAGCAACATCCGGTTGCTGATCACGTGACTTGTGTGATGCGGGAAAAAAAATCCACACATCGTTCTGGCACCAAATCCTCTTTTTTTTTCAATAAGAGCTTATTGGAAAACGAGTATTTTTAAATTGACAAGCTTCTATTAAGTGAACTTAATTTCGAAATGCCCAACTGCGGTCTCAGCAGTCTCACCCCCCTCGCTTCCAGCCCTGCTGCCCTCGCACCGGATGGCAACATTTCCCATATTCAAAACTTGACAGGTAGCCTATGCTTGCTAGAAGCTGGAAAAGATACAAGATTCTCGAGAACGTTCACCTACCTGCACAACTGCTACCTTGACCCACAGCCAGAACTATGACAGAGTGGTTTGGGTCAAAGTGTGTTTGTGTGCCCTCGTCAGTTTGGAGTGTTGCTATTTAGCAACATGTAGATATCGTTACATAGATGCAGAACACAGCAAGGTGCCAGCTCTGTGGGTAAAATTAGTGAAGGAAATGGAGTCTGAAATTTTATTTTTTCTTTCCGGCAGACGGGGATGGGGGAGACCCAGGTGAACCAACATCTAGGTCAAAGCAGATTACAGGAAAGGAGGGGGGACACACACTGGAGGTAGCAAGCATGAAGCAAAGATTGGAAATAGTGGGAACAGATATACCGGAGAAATGAGTTCTGTGGTGAAGAGAGGTCATTTCAAACTTTTGGACGAAAAAGTAAGAACCTTGTAAAATCAGTGAGTTATTTCCATTCTCTTCGTTCTGTCTACCCCTGGATAATAATACCAGTTGGTTTTTTGTATTGTTTTCCCTCCGTCCTCCTGCTCCCCTCACCTCCTCCTACTCGCTGCACGCGCCCTCTCCTCTCTGCCCATCAGGGGAGACTCAAGCGTGCCCTGGGGATTGGCAGACAGCAACAGGCTTGGTCTCTGTCGCTATGGAAACTGGGCCGGCTTAAAGCTAGCCACGACAGTGAAAGGCTAGCGTTCACCTGCGACAGGTGTGTGCGCGAGCGTGTGTGTTCCCATCCGAAATGGGTGCTATGCTCAGAAACATGTGTGTTCAGGTTGGTATGGGAGCCACGGGGGTCCACAGTGTTTACGTTCACATCCACAAACAACAAAATGAAATCCAATAACATTTCAAAAGCCTTTTTTTTTGTAAATAGGAAAAGTTCCCTTCAACAGGAAAAAAACCTCCAGCAGAACCACAACCTGGCTCAGTGTGAGTGTCCGTCTGTCACGACTGGCTGGGGGTTTGAGAATACAGAGTGTACACACAAAAAACAAACAGATGTACTGACCCAGGAATACTTTCTACATTGGAGAAAAGTAAGAAGTAATAGCAGTGGTTGCTGCTTTAGCGACTTCCTTCATAGGCGTGATATGACCTAAAGTAGCAGTAATATGTAAAATCAACTTGTTTTGAGCTCTACATCATGCTATAATGTTATCCCCTCATCAAAAACAAAGCTGGAGAGTTGCTTTGATTTTTTTCATGAGAAATCCTTTAAGCTCCCGTGGCAACCATTCAGCTGTGCAAAACACCTGGCTGGACCTAGCTCCGCCTTCGAGAACAAAACTCCTCTTGGAGCTGCAGTTTCCAAGCTTCTGCCTCACAGAGAGGCCCTCCCCCACTCAGCTCCTACAGACTAGCCAACAGCAATTAGCAAACACCTGGTGGAACTGAGCATCTGCTGATCTCATTATAGGAGCTACTTCTCAGTGCTACACAGGTAAAAAAAGTTGTTAAATGCCTAATAGAGGGGCGATGTTGTGATGATTTCCTGAAGGTGGAGTTTCAGAAAGAGCAGGAGTTTCTTAAAGAGACAGAGGCCCAAGGTGTTCAAGGTGTTAAATTACAAAGTCAAATGTCTTTTGATGTCCCTTTAATAAACAAGCTCTGGGCCGGTTTTCAAGATTAAAGAATGAAAGAGAACACATTTCGTTCCAGCAAAAGCTCAGCCAATAGTTTTGTCTAGGAAAGAGACATGGTTAAACAGCAGGGCCAAGTGTAGAAGCAGAAGGTTAAGTTGGGGGAGGTCTGCTCTGTGAATAGGAAGCTTGGAAACTGCATCTCTGAGGAGGAGCTCCATGCTCGAAGGCGGAGCTACGTCCATCCAGGCGTTTTGCACAGCTGGATGGTTGCTATACAGAAGATTAAATGATTTCTCAAACATGGAGGAAAGAATCAAATCAACACGCCAGGTATGTTTTCGATGAGAGATTAACATCATAATAACATGATGTAAAGCTAAAAAAAAGTCAATTTCACATAAAACTGCCCCTTTAAACGTCAGCATAAAAGCTGCCCATAAAAACTCGTCCCAACTGTACTTCCTGGTGTATCATTTTGTCATCAAATGCATCACTGGTGACTGGCTGATTCAGCATTTCCATGGTTTCTCTGAGACCACTCCAGATGTTACGGGGGGAACATAAAGGCGAGCTAGACGTCATAAACCCTTTCAAATTTCACACAGACTGAGTTTGTCCCTTCAGAAGGATGATTAACTCTTCATCCAGTCAGCTAATTAAAAATGGCTCCCTCCCGTTCTGAACAAGGTGGCTGAACTCAATCAGAATAATGGGATCTTCTGGCATGAAGAACAGTTTTCCCACTCAGCTCTGACATTCTCTATCCATTAAGCGTTCCTTTTACACATAATGCGTTTAGGTTTATCAGCTGGTCTCACGCTCTGAAGACAGACTAATGGCCTGTCCACAGTCACAGTTTCAAACCAGATGCCAGATGTTGACCTGCTCTGGAGAGGTTCTGTTGGAAAAACCCATTTTTATGTCATTACAACTACAAATAGAGCTCATAAGTATACATTTTGTGAAAAAGTAAACATTTCTGTCTCTTCTTTCAGAAAGTGAAACTTGTATTGATTCATTACCCATAGAGTGAAATATTTTAAGCCTTAATTACTTGTCATTTTAATTAAAATGTTTAATTAAATGTCTCAGAAGATTTAAAATGTGCTACACACCATAAAAAAATATCACTGCAAAAACACAAACTCTTTCCAAGTAATTTTGGACTACAAGTATCTTTTCAGCGAGATATTTGCACTTGTTTTAAGTAATTAATTCCTTAATATTGATTTTGAAAAGTACTAGTTCCACTGGCAGATTATTTCACCTGTAATATGGGAAAATGTTTTGTTATAAGTTAAATAATCTGCCAGTGGAACCTAATGCTTTAAAAAAAAATAAAAATCAACATTAAGGAATTGTTGACTTAAAAAAAGCTCCTACATCTTGCTGAAAAGTTGCTTATGAGTTAGTTTTGTCTCATTTCAGGTGCATTAAAGTATTTACACTGCAAACTATACCAAAAATACTTGGTAGAATTTTGTGTTTTTGCAGTCATAATACAGTCAACAATTATGAAACAAGCAATATAAATCAAACTTTGTCAAATGCTGTCATCAAAAATCAACAAGGAGATGCATTGATCAAAGGCAACATTTAACAGCAGGGGGTTTTAACCTCGACTTAAATGAAGTCAATGTTTCAGCAGTTTTGTAGCTATATGGAAGTTTATTCCAGATTTGTAGAGCATAAAAACAGAATTTTGCTTCTCAACTTTTGGTTCTGGGGATGCAGAAAAATATTCCTACTGATATCACAAGGTGTTATGCTTAGACCTTTGAACGCACGATGAATTTAAAGTGGCGAAATGAGACAAAATTAAAAATGTCTCCACAGCAAAATGTGGTAAAGGAGAAGCACTGTGAAGACTTAACATCTGGTTTAAAATGCGACGCTACACACCCAACCTTCAGAAGCGCAAATAAATGACTAACGAGGAATGGCAACAACTGGTGAGAAGAACCGGAGGACAAGATTAGAAGTGTCAGGGTGGAACGAGGGGAGAATGATGGAGGAAAGGAGAGATGGGGGGGAATGGCGGGCGGACGGATGGAGACGGGCGGCGTAGCTGTCCTTTGTGGAGTGCGGAAAGGTCAATTAGACAGTTTACAGGCCGCTGCCGCCGCCGAACACAATCACACACTCCACACACACACACGCACACACACACACAGCCTGGTACGCAAATGGAGGCTTGGATTTCATTATTCGGCTGCCAACCTGCCCGTTGGTTTGTGCGAATGAGATGATATCAGCCTAATTTTGTTCACACAAAAAAAAAGCAACAACTGAAAAACCAAAGTATTCTACTTTTCATGCGGCAACAGGAGAAAGGGAGAAAAAAAAAAACAGGACTCCAACCAACGCTGGGCTCTGCCAAAGCGATGAGATCAATGGCAGGATGGTGACCGAGGACAGCGGAGATGAAAGAGAGAACAGAGGGATGAGAGGACGAGCACATGCTCAGTGGGGTTGTCTCCCATGGTAACCGTCTGTTGCTGAATACCATAAATATTCATACGAGGAAAAGAGGGAGCGGCCTATGCCATATTCATGCCATTTCCAATGAAGCATATTTTAATTAGACGAAGAGAGAGAGAGAAGGAGAGAGAGAGAGGGGGTTCATTTTTTATCAATTACTGGGGTTTCAATAATAGATATTTGAATTAAAGGGAGGGAAAGGCAGACAGATGGAGACTAATTGAACAGGAAGGATTGGTTTCTGGAATATTTGCAAAAAAAAAAAAAGAAAAAAAAAGTTTCTTGCCAGAGTTCGTAAGGCTAGAGCTTGGCCTTACAAACCAGAGCTCCATCTGCATATCTGGATATGCAGATGGATAATTTGCTTTCTGTTAGTGAATAAAATGTTGCCATTTGTTTCAGTGTTAATGTACTAAATATAAAGGTACAGCGAAATGAGCACACATGGTTGTTAAAAGTTTAACTAACCCCCAAAATAAACTGCTTTTTTCTGATAAACTGAATTAATGGGTCATTTCGGGATCATTCTTTATGTTTCTGTGCGAATTTTGACATTTTTGTGCAAATTTGCTTAATTATGGATTATTTTGCCTAAAGCCTTCTCAATGCAGCTCAAATGGTACCAAAGCAATTGAATTCTCCAATGTGTTTAAAGGTGACCTATTATGCCAAACACATTTGTTATTTATTTATTTATTTTCTTTACACAACATCATTCTTAGATGATGAGATGTTAGTCTGGTCAGTTCTGCCTGTTTTGAACCATTTCAGGGCCTCTTGTCGCTTTAAATCCAGGTAAGCTGCTGGTGGCCACGCCCCCAACTCAAAATTGACACTCACACGTGAAATCGACTGCAAATGGAGGCGCAATTAGATGTCTTTGACAGGCAGAAGTGGAACCTCCTGCTCAACCAACAAAAGTGCAAAAAGTGGTTCCTGGATGGTAAATCAATCAATCAATCCATTCATCCATCCATCCATTTTCTAACACCCTTGTCCCTAGTGAGGTCGGGAGGGGTACTGGTGCCTATATCCAGCTAATGTTTCGGGCAAGAGGCGAGGTCACCCTGGACAGGTTGCCAGTTTGTCGCAGGATGGTAAGTCAACAACAAAATATTAGTTTTTTTCCAGCAGCCATTGTACAGCGCATACAGCTCTCATACCAGCTGACCAAACGTGCTGGAGCTTTGCTCGGGTTGCTAGATGACGGGATGCTAGATTTGTCACTTGTTGGTTTTTTGATAAAAAGTCGCTAAACATAGCTACAAAGTTTTAAAGCTTACCTCCTCTGTTCGGCCCCACATAAAGCCGCGCCTCGTTGTGTCTTCTTGCTCCGTCCACTTTGCTGGAATTTTTCAACATTTGTCGGGGGTGAGGGTTAGACTTTCACAAGGGGGTTACTGTGTTAGTTACACTTCAAAGAAACTTGTATCCTGTCCTGAAAGAAACTAATGAATGAAGAGAAAAACATAAGAAATGAATACTCCTACTTAAATCTGATCTGCATTCAGATTTGGATAAATCTAAAGTAAAGCTGAGCTGGACTTTCTTTGCTTTACAGTATTCAATATTTACACACTCAGTTGTAACTCATTCCTGCATATATATTATATTCCTCTTAAGGACAATGTTTTTATTACAAACATACGCTGAAAAATGAATAATCCCTCTTATTCATATAACTGTGCACACATGCAAACAAAGAAAGTCACATATTTCCATATTGTTCACCGTCCTTTTAATTTCTACCATCTGATATTTCATATTAGTGAGACTGTTTGCTGTGGCTGATCATCAGACTCTGTTGCAGAGGGATTTGTTGCTTACCTTGGACCGAAGGACACACACTACCGGAGTGCTGCTGAAGCGTGATGGACATTAACCTTGTGCTGAAGGTTGCACCATTCCCAACGAGAAGCTTTTACTAATCTTGGCCTGGTGCCAGCCAGTGGCCCAGTTTTTTCCTCCGTACATTTCTTCTTATGTCAAGCATGAAGACTTGTAGATTTCCTCTTGTGTATTTCCTGTTTACCTTAGCGCCAAAATATGTTTCGAATCAAATCTGATATGGATTTTTGAATTCAAAAATGGAAAATGCAGGCATCTGTCTAGTGAAAGACGTCGGATATTTTATAACACTTCATGGAAACGAAACACTTTTGTGTTTTTGTTTATTCGCTTTAGGTTGGTTGGGTCAACAAGACTTCAGGAAATCCAAAATGCTCTTGCTACTGTCGGATTTTCCAGTTGCAAATACAAGAAGAACACTTTTTAAAGTCAGGAATGCTAACAATAGTTCGAACTACAAGAAAAAAACCATTTGACATCTGAGAAACTGAAACTCTTTCCTGGAAAGTCTTGTCAGATATAAACCACGTTGGGTAACCCTCAGGTAACCAGACTCCTATTAGCTGCTAATGTGTTTTAAATATGCATTTTATTACTTTGTCTCTTTGTATATATGCATGTACAAATGTAATATCACTTTTAAACATCTCATCTTCAATATCCTTCTTTCTGCCCTTTGAATGAGATTGTATTGAATGATGGCAAGGAAAAAAGTTGCCTTCTCCTACAAAAACTACGTGCATGTCTCTTCAAGATTACGAATATTCTCTAGTAAAATAATACTACTGTATAAGAATAAAGAATGCTGCAAAAAAATATGACTTGTAGTATTTCGTAAATCGATTTTTGCTTTTGAAATAAAAAAAAAGCAGCAGGAAAAGTTGGTGAAAATTGTGGATGCGGCAGATTGCGCATTACTAATGACGCTCAGAGATGAGTGAAATATTTTTCCTTCCTAGATTTCTTCTGGTTTTGTGTTGTAGATACATTTAAATGTCTAAGGTCATCAAATCAATTTTAAAAGACAAAATAGCCTGAAAAAGTACTATGGTTTCATTTATTTGCTACAAGTAATCAAATTAAATTTATCTAAGTATATATATCAAACTTCTTAAGTTGTAATGCTAAACAAATGTAAATAAATTAAGTTGACAAACTTAATTTGATTACATATAGCAAATTAACTATTTTTTAAGCTGGAGCTCCATTCTTTTTTTCAGTGAACACATGGAGATAACCCCACTACATACTTACATCTTACACATAAACACGTTACATTACATAAGCATGATGCATACACACCTCGCATAGACAAATAAGCATATTTTTGGCAAAAATGAAACCCCATACCAGTCCACCTGTTTCCAGTGGTTTTGTCTTCCATGTCAGAACTTAAATCTCATTGAGCTGCCAGTCATTTTGTTGAAGGTGACCTTCATTCTCTAGTGAACATGCGTTAGTGCTAAAAAACCATCCAAGATTGCTAATTTGATCAATTCTACAAGAATAGTGGACATAAATCTCTCCACAGCGATGTTAGACCTTGATAAGAGGTTATTGGTGCTTGGTTGCAGCCATTCTTTGCACAAACAATTATATATTTTGATGTGTATTTACTCTTTCACCTGGAGTCAGGTTGGTTTAAACCGTTTTCCTCACCAATTTAATAAATAAAATAATTTGAAAACAGCTTTTTTTTTCTTTTTAAAATATTTTCTCAGGTTATATTTGTCTGATTTTACAACTTCCTTAATTATTTGAACATTCACGTGTGTCAGACTCAAATAAGAAGCAAAATAAAAGTTTTAAAACATTTTCTTACCACTACATAGTACGCCTTCTGCTTGTTTCCGCAGTTGGAGCTTGCTTCAGCTGCACTAGCTCACGGTCAACAATACAGCCGCGCGCACAGCTCGCTTCCTGATTGACAAGCCGCCTTGTCCAATCAGGTGAAAGGGAGCCTCCTTTCAGCGGTGCGCCAGCTAACCAGCGCGCGCGGGAGGCGGGGCTTATGCAAATGTGTTGGCAAGGGAGACCCAGCGGTTCATTCATCTTCTTCCACAGAGAGAGAGAGGGAAAGAGAGAGGTGAGTGAACTCGGGAGTCTGCTTTACATGAGGGACGAACCGTTTGGGAGGAAAATACTGCCGTGACATCAAGCCGGGAAGCACTTTCCTCGTCAGAAGGAGCTGAATTTACCCTCAAATATAACAGGGTAAGTGGAGGTCATTTCCCTCCCCTCTATCCTCTGTTCTCATGTTCTGCTTTCATTGCACCATTATTGTGAAGCCACTGGATGCAGGGAGGGGAAAACCCCCCAAAACAAATTAGCTTTTATTTAGCTGACAGAATAAGTGATAAAAGAGGAATAGTTTTCCTAAACAAACAAAAAAAAAAGAATAGTCTTCTGTTACATTACGTAGCACTGCATATGAGTCAGTTGGTGTCTCAGCTGTACTTGTTGAGCAGGTGAGCTCAGTGTTTTCCTGGAGGGCACTTTGAACTGACATTTTGGTGAGCACATCTGCTTTCATAAAAAAAAAAAGGTATTCTGGAGACCTGGTGACTCATATTTTTTTAAATTTGTGTTTCGTTTAAGAAGAAGCATTTGTTTTGCTAAATGCAAGATGTCCTTCATGCTGTGGGAGGAATAAAATAATAAACAGGAGGAGAACAGGAACACGTCTGAATCTAATCTGCTCGTGCAGAAGATAAATATGACACGAGGATGTAAATGGATGCATGAGTAGCTGGTTATCTTAACATAATAGCTGCAGCAGGAATCAGGGTGCACGTCCTGCAGTCTGCGGTTGTAAATCCTGACGATTGTGCCTTTTAAATTCCTTTTTTTTTGCAGCCATGTCACACTAATGATTAAGAACTAAAAGCTTGACTGTGTTTTTATTGGGCTTTTATGTAACAAAGCGGAGCAGGAAAGGATAGTGATGTATTATATACATATTAATGTGGGACCTCAGTGGCTTCCTCTGTTGTTTTTTTTGGTGTGTTTTTCTTGCCTTAAATCACAAATTCTCTTAGCATGCGTAACAATTGCCAGTACTGAGTTTGTGGAAGTAGGTCTGTTCTAACTTTTGTCTGATACAGTATGTAGAACAACACTGCAGCTGCTTTGTGGTTGTTATTCTCTGCTTTCTACTCAAGCCTTTTCTCAAGTGCTGCTGAGCAATTACAGTCCTGCATTTTGGAACCGACAGACGCCCGGGTACCGCTCATTCATTTTGGGGTCACAGCTTTGTGCTAAGAGGGCTAGCACAGTTATCATAACCAATTTTTTTATTTATTTATTTTTTACCACATGCTTTTCATCTGCAAAAGTCTGTACAGTCTATCTTTTGTGACCTGCATAAATAAATTAATTTTATATTGCAGTGAGGTTTGATATAATAAACAGAACAATTTAAAAAACCCACAACCTTTAATTTCAGTACATTTGTTCAACGGGGGTAATATATTTTGCTAGTGAAATATTAAAATAATTTTTTTTTAAAATAAAAAACAAATGTAATAAATAAATACACTTTTTGACATTGGCGTCCAGCTCATTAGTCAAAAGCTAAAAGAAATTCGCGTTCATCAACAGAGTGCCAAGTCTCTAAGACGACCACTTGATGCCATCTATACAGTGCAGTATGGCGACCAGATGTTGCAATTTTGATCCCCAATAAAACCAAGTCTGCCAGACTATCAGGTGTGAAAACACCCTAGGTCTTCGGTCTTTCAAACAAGAAAGACTTTAATCATCTAATCACTCCAGTGTTCAGAGATGTTCTCATAGCTCCATTGCTATGTCCAACAGTGTGTGGAAAGAAGCTGCAGCTGACTGAGCAGCAGATCAGTGAATGTTACTGTATCCACATCCTGGGAAGCTGGAAAGACTTATTGATCCACACACAGTGCAATAATACCAACGTAAAGCAACATGTTAACTGCTACTGTTATTCCCGTGTGTGTGGGGGTGTGCGTGCGTGTGGGGGTGTTTTTCAAGTGTGTTACAGCCTCACATGAAGGATGCTGTGTTCCTATAACACACTCATACGCAGCGTTTTGTTTCTTTTTTCCCTCTCCCCATGCATCATTTCCATTTTGGTAATAAGCCATGTGGCCAGGTGTACTGCTCATCTGTCTCATGCATCACCGGCTGTGTACAGCGGACAATGTGTGTGCACATTGTCCGCTGTACGTCTTTGTGTTTGAAGCAGGGCGGCTTTCATGATGCACACACACCTCTTGACTGATTGATTCATCCATTCTTGTCACATGCTTTATTACCCAGGAAGAGAGATGATTGAATATAGAGATGTGTGGTTGTTGGGTGTGTGTGTGTGTGTGTGTTTGCAAACTGGCTGACTGTGGTTGAGCACCAATAAAAGAATCCAGAGTGAGGGAGTTTTGTTGGATCAGTGGTGGGTAACTAGTGAACGCTTACAGATGTTAAAACTCAAGGTCCTTCATTTAGCTTAAGATTCCCACCAATCAGAAACTGTGGTAGAAGGATGGTTAAACTAGCTTTTTCCTCAAATTTACAGTGTATGTGGAAATATTTGTGGCTGAATGATGTGGCATATCTTTCTAAAATATTAGAAAGATATGCCCTACAGGTGCACCGATAGATTGGCGATATTCCAAAAGTAAGAGAAATGGGACACGATTTATTTAATTTTAGGAGATCAGCGATTGGCCGATAATTACATGAGAAATCAATCTTATCAACCAACATTGTCTACCTCCATCAAGGTCTGGAAACCAACCACTGTCTCTTTTTGTTCTGCTGTTAGAGAGGGTTGACTGATAGACCTGCCAACCAGGTAACGTCTGTGCAGTCAACAATAGTCACTGTTGTCAAGTTAGCGTCTTTGTCGTAATATTTAGCGACTTTTCAGACCAATAAAATTGGTATCGGCCAAGACTGGAATTGCAAGGTCAGGCTTCTTAGAGACTGGTGACAAGCCAGAGAACTTCAATTGTTGCGCCTCTACTTTTCACACTCGTCAGGGTGCGTATACACCAGCCCTGTTTAGTACTCTTTAACTGAACTTTAGCTTTTTTGCTTAGGAAGTTTGGTTCGATTGTGAAGGTGTAAATGTGCAATCAAAGTCTAATGCAGATCAAAAATGTGAACTCTGGTCCGCCAAAAAACCTAGGTCTTGGTTAGATTGACCTAGGTCATGCATATGCATTCGAACATATGCAGTTCGAATGCATATGTGAACGCCAAGAAAGAGCGCTCCAAAAGCAAAAAGCGAACTAATGCGCAGGGCATTCTGGGTACATACAACCAAAATAAATCAGAGTCTAGAGAGAGAAATGGCTCGTGGTTTGTTGCATTTTGTGTAGAAGAAATGTGCACTCATGTCTTCTTCTGAGGTTTTCGTGTTGTTTCTTTCAGTAGTTTTTGGTGCAGTGTCACCACGGGTAAGGAGGTGAACAGGTTAATCAAAGTGCAGCACAGTGTGAAAGCACCACACTACCTGAAAATGCAACAAATGTTGCAGGTTTGGTCCCGATTGAACCGAGTCTACTGGATTATTAGGTGTGAAAACACACAAGAACACCCAATCTGTCTATAGCACATAACCTTTTTGTTCAAAACATACCATCAATTATCCAGGTTCCAAAGTCCAAGGTGAAAGCAAGTTCATAACAGCTATTATGTACACGCTAAAATCCGCTGAGTTAATACCAAAATAACCTAATTTGGGTTATTTTGGCTGAAGGGTTAAGTTTTCATCCCCCAAAGTGGTTAAAGTGACTAATATTCTGGCAGAATGCCAGAAGAAATCCCACATGTTGCTTTGTCAAGACCTCCAGATAAATGATTGAATTTAGTTTGCAAAATTTCTGCCTGGCCACACAGTATAAAAGTCTTCCAGTCTATTTTAACTTTAAAACCAATTATTTTTTGAAAGCCTAAATGTTTACGACCTCAAAACTAAACAGAAATAGTTTGTAGACAAAGAGATGGATGTGCTAGAATAGACCAGTCAAAGTCCAGACTGAATTTATTTACAATTGACCACATGTGTGGACAGGTATAAATTATTTTGTTCTTCGATTTAATTCAAGATGGCATCAAAATCGTCTTAAAAAGTCTTAAATTTGACTTGCTAAAACCTGCAGATACCCTGTTTTTCCAAAACGGTACTTGGAGTTAATACATTTTCTTGAGCGTAAGTAATCTAGGAGACAATTTTGCTCCAGTGAACTTCAGTGTGTTTTAGGAACAGATATTTGCAGATTTTAACAGGGTCTGGAGGTGTGGTAGGACTCTGCTGGAAAGGGAATCTGCTACAGTAATAGCAGTGAATCAGTGATATTTTAGACGTAGAGTCTCCAGGAGACTGACTCATGAGGATACATTGCCTTTTTGTGCCCCTTGTTTCTCCCCTGGCTCAACATGCTGCTTCATCTTAAGTGAACATTCGAACTGCACCGGGGGGAGCAGTGTTTCTATAGCGATGCATCCATCCTGAATGAGTCTGCTGGGAGGTGTATGCAGATTAAGGTGATATAAAGACTAGCAAGAGCCATGCTAACACTTCATCCCTTATTTTCTACTGATTTCCACTCATTCCAGTGCAGCTTATCTGCTGTTTCTCTACACTAAATTACAGTTGGCATAAACACAAAAAGGTCTTACTTGTCTAGTTGGCAGGATTGCTTCGTGTACTAAAATTAGGCTGTGACTTTAACTGGTTGACATCAAATCTTTTTACAGAAAAGCCGATGAAACGTGATTCAGGGAAATGATGATACCTCACCGCCCGTTTGTGTTGTTATTCTTCAAATGATCTTTTTTACATTTTGACTCCAAACTTCGTCTCATCTCTTAGATCAATGGTGCCCAATGTCGGTTCCCGAGGGCCGGCATCATGCATGTTTTAGTTCTCTCCCTGGTTTAACACACCTGGATCAAATGATGGCTGTTAGATGGCCTAAAAAGAACATTGACAAGCTGAAAAGGTTGTTGGTACCACCAGGGAGAGAACTAAAACATGCAGGATGCTGGCCCTCGAGGACCGACTTCGGGCACCCCTGTCTTAGATGTTGATTTCAAAGAGATTTTGTTCATCACTGAATTACATTCAGAATGGTTTCAAATCATAAAGGGAGTGTTATTTTTTTCTCATTGCATAACAAAAAAGTTGGATAAGAAGAAAAAAAAAGATACATGCTACTGTACAGTGAACCCTTCACCTTTTTGTGGTACAGTATTCCAGTGTGGCCCCATTTTGGCTTTTCAGAAGAAAACCAAACTGTGACAGAGTAACAGCTAAGATACAAACCTAAGATACAAACCATTAGTGGCTAATGGTAGGTTAATCATGCTAGCTAGTAGCTAGCAAGCTTGTTGTGTCCTTTAAGTCCCCTTTTTAAGTTTTTAGTCATGTGTTAATGCTAATGGGACAATATTTTCCAAAAGTTAATTCCTTGGATCAAAATTAAAAACTGCCTCTGTACTTACGATCACACATTTACAGCTGTAAACACAGGATCCCAGCACATTATTGGGTTTTAGGAAATACGAAGCCTCTGCAATGATTTTTTTCTTTTATGAAATTACATATTTAACCACCAGTTGGCAGCAGAGTCCCCAAAGCGTTACCCTTAATAAATGATATTAGCTATCTTTATAGATAAATAAGGGCTACTATTGTGACAAAAACTACATCAAAAAGCAAAATGCTCTGAAAGAGAACAGTTTTTGAAAGTAATTTTGAGCAGGCAGTTGTTTGGGTGCTATGTGTGAGTTTCTCTTTAGAGAAGGTTAACGTTTACATCCTGTTCGTTGTTACCTCTCTGTGCTAAACGAAATGGTTGTTTCACAGGCCTTTTTAAGGAATGTGGACAGCATTGAAATTAACAAATTTTACAAGCCTGAACTGAGTAATTCTATACTGAACAGAGATTTGTTAAAACACACTTTCCCATTTTTGAAGTATCTGTTCTAGTTGTGGATGTCAGGATCTGTGTTTTTCCGTGTTTAGTTAGAGTTTTTTGTGTCCTTGAGTCTCTTCGTTGTCCTGTCCTCCCCTTGATTGTTCCCAGGTGTGTCTCGTTCTGTGATTACCCTCCCGTGTATTTAACTCCACCTGTGTTCCTTGTTCCTCGTCGGGTCCTCGTCAATGTTTCGTCAACGTCAATGTCTAGCCTTGTTGTCGTCAGTTTGTCCATGTGCCTGCTGCTCGTTGTTAGACTTATTTATTATTAAAATTCATCATTCATCATACCTGGGTCCGCTGCGTCTGCCTCACCACCAACACCGCACCGTAATTCATGACAGTAGGACCCGACCAGACCGAAAGGTGAGGCTGCTATTATGGACCCAGCTGGAGTGCGGAGGCGGAGATCCGGCAGGGAGGACAGGGCGCTGGCTGACGCTCTCGCCGAGCTGCAGCGGGAGCTTTTCCGAGGGACAAGACTGGTGTTGGCGCCCCCCGGATTCGGCCCGCGTCGGTTCCTCCGTCCGGGTAGTCAGCGACGTGAGCCGCCGGTGGAGCCGGCCCCTCGTCGCCTTCCGGAGCTGTCACCCCCGCAGCCGGTTCCAAGGCTTCGCTGCGGCTCGCCCCCGCGGCCGGTTCCAAGGCTTCGCTGCGGCTCGCCCCCGCGGCCGGTTCCAAGGCTTCGCTGCGGCTCGCCCCCGCGGCCGGTTCCAAGGCTTCGCTGCGGCTCGCCCCCGCGGCCGGTTCCAAGGCTTCGCTGCGGCTCGCCCCCGCGGCCGGTTCCAAGGCTTCGCTGCGGCTCGCCTCCGCGGCCGGTTCCAAGGCTTCGCTGCGGCTCGCCTCCGCGGCCGGTTCCAAGGCTTCGCTGCGGCTCGCCTCCGCGGCCGGTTCCAAGGCTTCGCTCCGGCGCACCCGAGGCCGAGTCAGCCGGCGTTCCAGCCGGCGCACCCGAGGCCGAGTCAGCCGGCGTTCCAGCCGGCGCACCCGAGGCCGAGTCAGCCGGCGTTCCAGCCGGCGCACCCGAGGCCGAGTCAGCCGGCGTTCCAGCCGGCGTTCCTTCCGAGACTCCCAGTGTTCCTTCCGAGACTCTCAGTGTTCCTTCCGAGACTCTCTGCGTTCCGACTCAGACTCTCTGCGTTCCTCCTGAGACCCTGACCTCCAGCGTTCCTCCTGAGACCCTGACCTCCAGCGTTCCTCCTGAGACCCTGACCTTCTGCGTTCCTCCTGAGACCCTGACCTTCTGCGTTCCTCCTGAGACCCTGACCTTCTGCGTTCCTCCTGAGACGCTGACCTCCAGCGTTCCTCCAGAGACCCTGACCTCCAGCGTTCCTCCAGAGACCCTGACCTCCAGCGTTCCTCCAGAGACCCTGACCTCCAGCGTTCCTCCAGAGACCCTGACCTCCAGCGTTCCACCCGAGACCGAGACTCCCTGCGTTCCACCCGAGACCGAGACTCCCTGCGTTCCACCCGAGACCGAGACTCCCTGCGTTCCACCCGAGACCGAGACCCCCAGCGTTCCGACCGAGACCCCCTGTGCTCCACCAGAGACCCTGCCTCGGGGGGCTCGTCGTCGCCGTCTGTGGGCGGTCCCCGGGACTCATCGCCACCTCCAGCGCCGCGGACGGCCGCCGGACCGCCTCCGTGGTTCCCGCCTCCAGCGCCGCGGACGGCCGCCGGACCGCCTCCGTGGTTCCCGCCTCCAGCGCCGCGGACGGCCGCCGGACTACCTCCGTGGTTCCCGCCTCCGGGGTTCCCGTCTCCGTGGTTCCCGCCTCCAGCGCCGCGGACGGCCGCCGGACCGCCTCCGTGGTTCCCGCCTCCAGCGCCGCGGACGGCCGCCGGACCGCCTCCGTGGTTCCCGCCGCCGCGGACGGCCGCCGGACCGCCTCCGTGGTTCCCGCCGCCGCGGACGACCACCGGACCACCTCCGTGGTTCCTGCCTCCTTTGTCTCCGCCCACCCTGTGGGTAGTTTTTTGTTTGTTTATGGACTCTTGGCCCTTCTTGTGTTTCCGCCCACGATGGTGGGTAGTTTTTTGTTTTTCTGGACTCTGGCCCCCCGTCCAGCGCCCCTCCGCCCACCCTTGTTGTGTTTTTGTTTTTTCTGGACTCTGGCCCCCCATCCGGCGCCCCTCCGCCCACCCTTGTTGTGGTTTTTTTTTTGGGCGTCTGGTAGCCGCCCTTGAGGGGGGGGTACTGTCAGGATCTGTGTTTTTCCGTGTTTAGTTAGAGTTTTTTGTGTCCTTGAGTCTCTTCGTTGTCCTGTCCTCCCCTTGATTGTTCCCAGGTGTGTCTCGTTCTGTGATTACCCTCCCGTGTATTTAACTCCACCTGTGTTCCTTGTTCCTCGTCGGGTCCTCGTCAATGTTTCGTCAACGTCAATGTCTAGCCTTGTTGTCGTCAGTTTGTCCATGTGCCTGCTGCTCGTTGTTAGACTTATTTATTATTAAAATTCATCATTCATCATACCTGGGTCCGCTGCGTCTGCCTCACCACCAACACCGCACCGTAATTCATGACAGTGGAATTACAAAAAGGAAACATTGTGTTGCTTTTACGGTATTAAGACCACCATAGACTAAAAACAGGCACATAAAACACAATATGTGGTCTAGATTATTCTGCGCTGATCCTTACTCTGTATAAAAGAAATTAAATACTAAAACAATATCTAAATACTATGAAATTATCTTATGGCCTTACCTCATTCTCATGAACCCTGACATCCAGTATTGTTCTTTCTTGTGAGCTGGATGCATCGTCACTCCCTTGGCAACTGGGGTTGTCAAAAAGAATCAATAGTCACATAATAATCAACACAAAACCTTTCGATCTATTTAGATATTCATTTGAGTCGAGGCCGATGCCTGCAGTGCCATCCACTCCAGTTGTTACACAACTTGGCACAGCTTGACTTCAGACCAGCAGTCTGCTGCTCTCTCACTGTCAGCCCAACACAGGAGCACTGGTTTTCATTAACGCCTAACTGCTCCACTGGTGCTGTGTTATCGTCACACTCTAGAGCTAGTTATACACTAAGACCCATTTTTACAAAATCCTTCCGTCATTCAGAAGATTAAAATTGAGGACATTGGTTTAATACTTGCTCACCCTTTACATATGAATCAAAACTGTCCACAGATATTAAATTGAAATTATAATTATAATTATTAATTATAATTATGAAATTATAAATCATCTTGCAACATCTTAGGAAAAAAAGACTTATCATTCAGTTGAGTGAGTGAAATAAGCAATTTCAAAACCGGATGTTGCTGCTGGCGCAAACTTCAAAGAAGACAACAACAGGAAGTGGTAAGAGGATGATGGTGAGACATGTTTTTTAACTTATTGCGTGACCAAACTTATTTGATTTTTTTTTATTAATACCGCAAAAGTGAAATTGTGTTTTTTCAACCTTGGTGGAATATCGACAAAGTTTTGCCCACATTTGTAATACATGGGGTCCATAATTACTCCAGCGAACAGTGCGCTGCTGTGAGACGTCGTTGTACACTGTTCACACAGTAGTCTCATTGCAGTCCGGTTTAACTGCTAACTGGAACGACCACAAAAAAAATCTCATTTCAGCAAAAAGCATTGATATTGAGCACCAAGACCTGCTGTGTGAATGTGGTCCTTGACACCCTCTACAAGGGTCATTTCTAAAGGATAACCCTGATTGTTCACAAAGTGCTGTGTTCAAGCATAATCATAGAAAGTTGAGTTGAAGAAACAAATGTAGTTGGAAAAGATGAACCAGCAAGAAGGTTTGTCAAGCAAAATCCATTCAAGGAAACCCTGAAACCAATGGCAGACAACGAGACTTAAAGTGTATGTAAACGTTTGTGATTGTAAATTCCTCTGTATTGTTCTCCAAGCTCCTTCTGATCCCATGAGCCTGTATTAATCACAGGACATGACAGGTTCTCATGCTAGGCTGTCTGATCTTCTTAAGGTCATGTACTAATCCCCCCCGACCCCCTGCTTTCCACTGTAGTTTCTTACTCTCTACATAATTTCTCAAACGTGTACATTAGATGCAAGCCATTCATATAGCCTTATTTAAGACTTCATTAAGTTTTGGTAGGTATTTTATTAAAATAAATGTTAAAGTTTGGTACAATGAGGTAAAAAGCAGCACCATATCTGGGAAAACCTGATCCTTTAGTAAATATTGCAATATTTCTAGTTTTCTAAACATTTTCAGATATGCTTCATGTTGCAAACAGTTTTCAGTTTGTCGAGTTTGATTCAAGGTTTACGCCTTTTAAATCACAAGTACAGAGCTCTCAGCGTGAAGCGGCAGAGCCGTGTAAACTTACTTTCCCTTTAGTTATCAGTATTTTGGTTTGAACTCGTATCACATCCATAAATCAGGCGGCTCGTTGTTGGCCGTGAGCCTCGGTCTCTGACGGATGGCAGTTTGTTTCTGTCAGTTTGCTGAGCTGCCCCAATAATGTTTTAGCTTATTGCTTATTCACATAACAATAAGCAGGCCCTGTTTTAGGTTTTCATTACTACTTTCATTACTTTTTCATTACTTCTTCTACCCTGTTTCACAAACCTTCACACACACATGCACACGCCCAATGTACTTCACAGGGTAGTAGATAGCAGAGCCGGTATTGGACTAGTGTGTTATCGATTGTCCCCATATCACATCTGTTGTCCTTTTTCCACTCTGAAGAGACGACACAAACTCCGCCCTGCACAGTCACCAGCTCTACGGGACGCCCCGCTTCCCATTTTTGCGCTCTTTCCAACTCAATTACAGCTTTTGCCAGCTAATCATTTTCCCTCGCAGAGACAGCAACACGTTTCTCCCTCTGGGACACGTTCAGTCAAAGCCGCGGAGCGAGAGCTCCCATCGTAGTGATAGTGTGCTCAACATTTTGTTCCTCCATATAGTGGAAATTAGCAAGTCCACACTATGGACTGTGTGAGATTACAGTTGAAGCATTTCAACCATTTTGTGATTCTCAAAAAGGATTTTTTAAATGTTGACTGCCTCTGATTTTTCACTGCGTAAAGCTCTTTAACTGACTGAAGTGATGTAGAGGAATTACAGCAGAACGATTGGAAGCTGGCAGACGACACCTTGGAATTACCTTTGTAAAACATTACAATACAGGGTTCTAATCTGAAATGTTTCATATTAACTGATTTATTCTTTCATTTAGATTTTTTTTGTCTGAGCATTTTTAAGATTATAACAAAATTATGTAGAAGGAGCCAAACTTTCTTAAAAGCCAGTGGCAATAAAACCTTGTTGGTTTCTTATAATTGCTGCCCAGCTTTTTTTCTTCTTCTTAAGTTTCCACTGATAATAGTTTACCTCTAGTGGTGAGCTCTAGCTTTTTGGGGCTGAGAAGCCTCCTTACTAATACCCCTGTGTTTAGCTCACTTCACAGATTTTCTATCAATTTCAAGTTGGGACTGGCAGGTCTCTTTCCAAACTGTAATATTATTTTCATTCAGACAAAACAAACGGGAAAGTAAAATAAGACTTTATGGTAATGAATAATTTTGTACTTGCATAAAAAAGAGAATCATTTTTAAAGCTGAATAATTAAAGTACACGCATTTGAATTATTAATACCATGTTTTATTATTCAACAATCCCTTTCAAGTCACGGATTCTTTCCCATGTGCTGCATTAGTTTTAGTACATTCTCAAACCTAGAATTTGTTCATCTTGCTTTGACTCAGTAGGAGAGTTTAACTTGGAACTTGCGTGGTTAACTGGTGTGACCAGTGAAAAACATCGATTTTGGGTTCGACGGAGTCCTCCGCCTGCGTCCCATCATCATTTTATCACCTGAAAAAAACTCCTGATGGGGTTTGGTTCTCCACAACAATACTGAAACTGATGGAGGTGCAGAAAGAATATCAAGAAAAGTTTCATTAGATGTGAGAAAACTTCCAAACTTGCATTTGGGTGAATGAAAACGAAACATTGGAAAAGTCTTTTGGTAAGTAGTAACATTGTAGGTTCTCCAAAATGCTTGTCGTCATAGGATTGAGCAGTCTTAAAAGTCAAGTAGACAATTGAGTGACTTTAATCCGGTGGTACAATATGACAGGACACTTAGTTTGGTAGAAAGTTAAGGAACACTAATATCCCTTCTATCACAGACTGTAGAACCAGTAGACCATATTATCGTTTGGAGCATCAAGTGTAAAATCTATAGAAAGAAACAGACAAATGGATGTCATTATCAGTTGTCATAATTTCAGCCCACACAGCCTATCAGAAACATAAGTGCTGCCTTATTTGAAATTTATAGGCTCATCGTGTCATGCAAGAAGTGACACAAGGAGATTTTTAAGCGTTGGTGCTCAAACCTGTTTCGTCCTCACTGTTGGACTGCTACTTTACACATACCCACCATATTACAGAAAAATAAAACAATATACATGATTTTTTGGAGGAAATTCCAGGTAAACCTCAAAAGGGGGAACTACTAACAGTTCAGCCAACCACAAAATTGAATGTCAAGAACAATACTCAGTCACTACTGCTTTACAATGGTTAGCTGTGAGAAACTAGGTGAACCATGACATAATCAATGAACATTTTAATCAGTTGGGTCGTGCTCTGTTGGGTTATTTTGCCAATTTGCAGAGACGTCTACACAGTATTAGCAAATTAAACGAGATATTTCAGATGAAGAGCAGTTTTTCTTTTGCAGTGCTGGTAACGACTACAGTTTCAAAACTTGGAAGAGGGAAATGTGGATAATTCTGAACAAATTTAGCATCTTCTTAGGGAGTTCCTGTCAACACCTTACAGACTGTGAACTTTTCATTTAATAAAAGCTGTGTATTTAACAGGCTACTTGATCAAGTCAAAGTTGTCAAAGGAGATTTTCAATAGATCTTTCTAGACAGTTGTCAAAAAAAAAAGACCTTACATATTCTCCTTACATAACCTAAGCGGAGAGCAAAACTGGATTTCCTGTCTTCACATTTCCGTTTGCGTCTGTGTAAACTTTATCTAGAAGCGACATTGACATGTACAGCATGTGATTCCTTTAGATGAAACATCCGTGCATCAAAATGCAAGTCTCCAGTTTTGTACTGTTGTCATGTGACAACAGTACAATCTGGAAATCAACAGAAGGTATGATCTGCTTCGTCAAGCACTGAACATTTCTGATCACTGTCTCTCCGTCAAGGGAGACACTCCGGTGTGAACAGACACATCAGCACACATTAGATCAGAGCACTATGACACTGATTAAAGGTTTCACTTCCAGAACTGTCACAGAACAAACTCAGCCTTCTGTCCAGACCATCCGTCTGAGTAAAAGTTTGTTGAAAAGACAGGAAAGATGATGCTGCCTTCTGTCTAAACAGCATTTAAATGGAGTTGGGAAGAGAAATGTGAACAGACATCCAGACAAAGATCTATTACCAAGGTGTAAATGTATTTGAGAATGTGATGGAGGTGACATTGACTAAGACGGAGGGTTTGGAATAATGATTTGTTTCGTATAGTGCACAGTGATTGGACATACCCAGGTGTGCCAAGAAATATGTTTGATACCAGTCTGAGTAATTCAAGATTGGGACATTGCAGAAGCCAAGTCCCAGATCAGTACTTTATTTAATGACATGTACATGCAATAAAATAATTGGCAAAAACCACAAACATTTTCAGAGAACATGTGTTTCTAAATATATGTACCAAAATGGTGGACGTATTTGAAAATATCCGGTAGAAATCTGTTGTTTTGGGATGTTCATGTACCAAACAAATGTAACGCTGTTTTATACTTTTAACACTTGCAGAAGGCCTCCTATAACTGACTGTACAATGAAACATTCCTCAACTTTAAAAAGTGACAAAGAAACAAAGCAGAAAGGACTCCCAGCTATCACTAAACTCTTTGGGAATATTAAGATTTCTCAGCAGCTATAGTGGAGAAAGAAAAGCGGATCAAACCAGGATTTATTGCCAACGTATGTATGCCAGGCACTCATATAATGCTCCAAAAGCAGGAAGCGGACAACGGCGTACGGCATTCTGGGTAAATACAACTAAAACAAATGCGTGAGTCTAGCTCTAGCGGGAGAAATGAATGATGGACTTTTGCCAAAGACAAAAGAGGTGAACAAGCGGGTGTTCATCTTTTGTTGAACAAGCAACCTGACCTGTTGTCAGAAGACAACCTGACCTGTCTTCTTCAGAGGTTTCAGTGTTGTTTTTATCAGTGGTTCTTGGAGCAACGCCACCACAGGCGACAAGAGAGTGTAAGGAAGTTGCTCAAAGGATTAGCTGACAGTGCAGTGTGAAAGAAAACCACACCAGCTGAAAATGTAACAAATGTTCCAATTTTGTTCCCCAACTGAACCTAGTCGCCTAGTCGTACCAACTTGACATCATATTGTATTGTTCAATACCAACATACTGTCTACAATTAACTACTGTAGATGTTTGTAAAAGTACGCAGCCCTCTAGGGGAAATGGGGAAAAAGTTTTCTTTTGCATTGCCGCGCAATATGCTTACTGCAATATTTGCTGGTCTACTTTGTAAACAGTCACAAATGTCAATTTAAAATTTCAAATGTATACACATTTAAAGAGCCTCAGTGTTTGTTCTTAACTGTTTGGTGCAAAAAACTGACTACCAATAGAAAAGAGACACAATCAAAACTGTCAGACGACTTATTACCCCACGATAATAACTAAGAAATAGTCCAAATAGTTTGTATATATTTTTTCTTCTTTCCTACTTACAGAAAGTTTCTGTTTATGTCACAGGTTTGTGGTGCGTTTCTATCCTAAAGAAAAATATATAAAACTTCAGATATTAACATGTGGAAAAGCCTTACAAAAACTTTCTATAATAGCAGAAAGTACGATGGCCACCGTAAGAAAGGCCATCATACAGTATTCAATTATGCCGCATGAACTAATCAGTACATTATTGTGAGAGAATGCAAAACCTTTTGCGAGGGAACGCAAAAAAAAAAAAAAATTCCCATGTCCCCCAGGAGGCTCCATATAAAAAAGACACTAGTAGGCTAGAAATCTGGCACTTTGCCTTCTTATGAGGTGTGAACATTTTAGTGTCTAAAAACTTAAGAAATGTAGGAGTAGGAAAGCAACTTTTCTATTTACCATGTGGATTTGGTCATTCATTTCAAGTGCCAAGTTTCTTGTCTGATCCATTGCAGCAGTCCAATGCAGAAATAAAAGTATTGGACAATTGCAGAGCAGCTGTCATGGTATTCAACATTTAGATTTCTACTTGTGTCCCGCTAAACGCATCCTTAGGTAATCCACAGTGCAGACATTCCAACATGTTTCAGCCTCTCGCCCCGTCAGCTTTGTTTCCGTCAAGCTGGCCTGACAAACACATGCGTGGTGACACACATAAAGTATCCTCCACGCATTTACAGCTCAGCTTTCCACCCAAAGTTTTACTATCAGTGTGACGTCTGGAATGACCATGCATTAAGCTCCTTTCACACTCAATAAGAAACTCGTCTGTCTTCTCCTTCGGCAGTGAGCTGGCGTCCTGCTTGCATTGTCTGTTTCCATAACACAAAACCTGCACTTTACCCTTTATTGTTTCCTGAAGTAGTTACAGCGAGCATCAGAACTAGTGTGTGGGGGTGTGTGTGTGTAGGTGTTTTTGACATGAACAGCATGTCAAAGACTTCATTGCGCACAGCAGCAACAGCATGTCATTGCTGAGCAGCGCTCTCACAGCTCTACATTTCACATAAGAGTTAAAGGACAAAGAATCATGGGCTCCATCATTTTCATGTTATTTGTAAGTGCTTATTATGTTAAAATCAGTGAATAATAGGGTACAATGAGACTGTCATATGTGTTGAAGATCCAGAAGACAGAATCCAACAGAAGGAAATACAGCTGACATATAATTGAAAGAAAGAATCGGAATAGTTAAGGTTAAAGTCTACATCCATGTGCTGTTCAGTTTTTCTGTGCCTTCCCCCGCCCCTCACTGCTTGGCATGCTCTCCATGCGCACACCTTCACCTTTTTGTTTGCACTCTGATAAGCTCTAGCTCCTCCAGGGCAGCCGAAGCGATATGCTGAAGAAGGCTGTTCATCTGGGTTGTCAAAGCTTCACCCCAGCTGGCCCAATGAGATCGGGCCATGATGGTTATCTCTGCATAAACCCTGACACCAGAGAGTCAGGCATCACTAAGACGAGCTGTCAGAAAGTCGACAACTCTACTGGGGAAGGGGTTTAGTGGATTAAAAGGTTGCTTGTTCTGCTAATGAGAACAATCCTTCAGAATGACTTTCCGGTGTCTGATATAATCGGTCTGATATAATGGGCTTTAATTCCTCAAAAAGTTCTATTTCCATTTTTTCCACAAATAGAGACGAACAATTTTGTAACAAAAGGATAGAGGCTTAAAACCAATGTAGGAAGTGTTTATACTTCACCAACTTTAGTGCATTCACACCCGCTTTAACCCAACTGTAATTCATTTGCCTGGTCTTGGTCTTTTGCAAAAGACAAAAGAGAAATCCTACAACCACTGAAATCTGATGCCTCTCCATTTTTGTTTGCATTTCGTGAAGAAGGAAGTTGCACTCGGTGTTTTCTTCTGATGTTTACGTGTTGTTTGCTTCAGTAGTTCTTGGTGCAGCGCCACAACAGGCGAAGAGGGGAACAGAACTGTTTCAGTCACAGGACTGACTCATTGGACACAGTGAGTGAAAGTGAATCGCACCAATTGAGAATGTAACAAATGTTGGTCCCCAATTGAACCGAATCTACTGGACTTTTAGGTGTGAAAACACACATACTGTATTTATTTGGAGTTTTATGAGGTCTACGAAGAAAATGTACTTCCTAGAAAACATCCAAGACGTTAGTAGACCTTTAAGGATAAATGACTCATTTCTTTTACAAATAAAAATCTAAAAATATTATTTGTTGTGCATTTGTATTTAGTAAGGGTGCACCGAATGTAATTTTGTGGCCTTTCACAGATCTTTAAAAAGCCTGACTTACCGATTCCACGTTTGGCTGGTACCAATTTTCTTTTTACTGAAAAGTTGATAGGAAGATGTAGGTAAGGACAATCATAAACTATCCAGAGCAATAGGAGATTGGTTTAGATCAGAGCTTATTTATGTGTTAGAATGGTCCAGTCAAACTCCAAACCTCAAATCTAAGTGAGAGTCTTTGACAAGACTTGAAAACCGCTCTTCAAAAAACACTCTTGTTAAAAATCTGATTGAGCTTAAGCTTTTTTGCAAACTAGACAAAATATTTGGTTTCTAGAGATGAAAGATGGATCCACAAAGTAGTGACAAAGTAGTCAGGTTTTTTTAAAGTTTTTTTTTAGGCATCAATAATTGGAAATCATCAAGATAATTCAAAATTCTTATCAGAAATGTTTTGTGATAATAATAGCCTGTTCCTACTCCTACTCCTGTCTTTGGGAGCCACAGAATTAGTGGCTTTAACGCAAAATATGAGAAGAATCAAGGTGAATATGATGTGTGTGTGAGTGAGGTCCTCAGACAACACTCACACAAGTCAGTTTGTTTATGGTGGACTTCTGCCCTGCACATGCATTTACATGTGCAAACCTATGAGAGCACATGTTTAACTCTGAATTCAAAGTTAAACTTTGAATTCAGAGACTCATTAGGAGTTTAGCAGTGGACGTTTATGACCTGAGTTAATTTATTTTATTGCTTGTTTCTTGAAATAGTGTGTGTATGTAACGCCCTTGGTAAGCTTCTGACTTGAAATACAGACACGCACACACTTGGAAGAAATCAGAACTGACCTTTGCCACATTTTTCTTTTCCCCAACAGCTTTTACCCTTTTACTGCTAATATTCCTCCTATCAATATTTTTTATGACTCTGCTTCTAAGCTAATGCGTCCCCCAAGTGTCTTTGACTTGTTTCGGGAATGCAACTCTTCAAAAATAATAGCACAGTTCACAGGGATTTAGGGCTCAGCTGCCTCCCTATCCATTACTCATTCCGCGTTTAGTGCAACAGGATGATGCTTCCACCAGAAAACTGCCCTGACACCGTCAGGACTTGTGGCCGCCCGGCACTGTGCCGTCGGCTGTGTCCTGTGTCAGAGTGCGAAAACGGCTGCATGAGTCACGGATGGCGTCACGAAGGTGCTGCAGTGGCCATCAGCATGTGGGGTTATGTGTGTGGTGCCGGTGGCTAATGGGCCGTTTTATGGGCTAAGCTGAAGCGATGACATCACAGGCCTCGCCAACACAGCGAGAGGTCAGAGTCGTCATTCTGAGGAACGGACAGTTGCTGCAGATTTCGAAGCCCTCCGTCTTCCAGCTTTAACTCGCTAACTTTCTTCTACTCTTACTTTAGCATGTATGATGTTACTCAGAGTTATGTTGTCAATGTTTCTGTGTTGTCAAACTGTAGATTTTTTTTAGATGTTCAGTCATTTCAGTCATTAATAAAGAGAAGAAATATCTTATTTTAAAGCCATAATTAGACTAAAATCCACTTGGAAGATGAAAGTCGGCAAATATTCAGACACCCACAGCCTGATGAAAATGTTGCAGACCTGCTCTGGCTGCATCTGTTCACAAGTGATCATGTTCGTCATCCTCATGAGGCCTGTGCAGTTCAACAACACAGGGCCGCTGCTGCTGTTGTTGTTGTTTTGTCTAGCGGCCCCTCACCTGCATGCTCAACCGGTCTCGCTTTGTTTCTGCTTTCCCACCCAGAGAGGTGAGGCATCATGGGGAAACACAACAGCAAGCTGGCCCCGGAGGTCCTGGACGACCTGACCAAGAGCACGGAGTTCAACGAGGCAGAGCTCAAGCAGTGGTACAAAGGCTTCCTCAAAGACTGCCCCTCGGGCATTCTCAACCTGGAGGAGTTCCAGCAGCTCTACGTTAAGGTGAGAGAAAACATGAGGCGAAGGAGAAGAAGACATGCTAATTGATTCTGCCTTAACAAGGACGGCTGGGTTTCACTGGAACTCTAACCAATAACACTCTTGGTGCTAATCACTTTTGTTCTCTTAGTTGATTATAATAGATCTATGACTACTGAGTTATTGTATTCATTGTATACCTCTTCTGTTATTGGAATTAAACAATCTGTTTTTAATACAACTTAAGTGAAACATCTAGCCACTAAGTTAGCTAGCCACCAGGACTGCTACTGCTTTACACTAGAAACTGGAAACTGCCTGCATTTGGGATGCTCTTTGGGGAAAGGTCCAAGACACCTTTGATGTGCTGCAGTTGTCATGACAGGCCACTATGTGGCACTGTGATCTTACCATGTCATCAAAACGTGGATATATTTTTGACCCTTGGCTTTCACCTCACTAGCTTTCAGCTCATTTAGCAAACAGTAACCAGTCTCAGTCTCTGAAAAATCTAGTTCTCATGTAACTCAGGGTATCTGGAGGTTTCAGCAAGTCAAACTGAAGACTTTTCAAGATCTTTTTTATGGCACATTGAACTCAATTTAAAGCCAAATATTTAAATAAATATAAATATTGGGGGATCCTAGTGTATTACAGTTAATCATAGCAAAAACAATGACAATGTGGCTTAAGAGGTTTTTGCCAGAAATATTTCTGCCAATAACTTCATGTTCTCTTTCAATGCTTCACACACTTCAACTTATTTTCTGATGTTGAATCAATATATAACTGCTTATAAAGGGTTGTTTTCTGTGTGACAGAATTTGCCATCTTGTAAAGATTTACAGACATCTTTGACCAACACATGTCATGGCCAAAGACAGCATCGAGGTTCTTCGCAGTACATTTGTTATAATTTGTTGTTCTGCTTTTCTCCTTGCTTTCTCTCTTCAGTTTTTCCCATACGGCGACGCATCAAAATTCGCCCAGCACGCCTTCCGCACGTTTGACAAGAACGGCGACGGAACCATCGACTTCAGGGAGTTCATCTGCGCTCTGTCCATCACCTCCAGGGGAAGCTTTGAGCAGAAACTCAACTGGGCCTTCAACATGTACGACCTGGACGGAGACGGAAAGATCACACGCATGGAGATGCTGGAGATCATCGAGGTGTGTGATTGTAGGTGGGCGACCTAAAAAGAAAGCTTAGGGTTGCTTCTAAAAAAAAGCTTCTTCCCTTTTACCCTGTGCTGCAGGCCATCTACAAGATGGTCGGCACGGTGATCATGATGCGCATGAACGAGGACGGGCTGACGCCTCAGCAGCGCGTCGACAAGATCTTCTCCAAGATGGACAAGGACCACAACGACGAGATCACCCTGGAGGAGTTCAAAGAGGCGGCCAAGTCCGACCCTTCCATCGTCTTACTGCTGCAGTGTGACATGCAGAAGTAGAAGGGGAGGGGAAGGGCAAGAAAAGAAGGGAGGGAAGGGATGAGGGGGTGAACTGAAGCTAGGGAAATTAGGAGGTTGAGAAAAGACAGGGAGGGATGCAGTCCTAAAGGAGGAGGAGGAAGAGGCATTGACGATTGATTGACGCCATTCCGTTTATTCCCCACTCTGCTTTACTCTAGACGGGAGGCTTGACAAATTCAGTCAGATGGTCTGTGAAAAGTGGAATTCCCTCCTGCTGCATTTGGTGCATAGCAGAGCAGCATGGTGTTACTCGTGCTTTCACACTGTATTGGACGCGAGATCACAAGGCTGCGGGGTAACAGCAGTGTTGAGATCAGCTTTCTGACGGAGAGTGCTATTTTATATTCATGGAATACCAGACATTTCATCTTATTATTGCCTTCAGTGCTGGAGACTGGAGGTACAGTATACACACTGTTTTGGTCAGACCATGGCTGCACTGGTTTAGATTCTACCCTAGCCAAGTTCCCAGCTGCTTCCAGGCAGCGTTTTTGTGGCAGATTATGGCTGAGTGTCCACCAGCTAAACACTAGGCTGGCAGCTGATGAAACGTGTCACCCAGCTGCCTCCAGCGGCATGGCCAGGCATACTGATGTGCTCCTCAGTCGCTTCTTAGCTGCGCCCACAGCTTTGATAACAAAAATCAATATTTTGTCAAAGGAGTTTGTAATCTGGTTAATGCCGATACTTGTTCTGCTTGTGACGCAACCTGAGCTTTTGTTCTTCAAACTCTCTGATCTGCAAAATGTATGTCGAATCCTGCAAACCCCGCAGTCTTTCGTCAGTAAAACCACTTGTTTGAGCAACAAGAGGAGGCACTTGACCATCTCGGCACAGGGATAATCACAGCAGTAATTATAGATCTTATGACAGAATGGTATTTCTGAGAAAGGCCAAACCTGCTACGATGATTCACCGTTGTTTCACATTAAATAGCCGTCTCTCCTCTTCCTCTGCCTGCATCCTGCTGCTGCCCCGTTTTTTTCTTTCTTCCTCGCTAAATGTCAGAGAGGAAGCGCTTTGATAATAGGTAAAGGGAGAGGAACTTTACTCAGATCTACAATCGATGAGAAACGGAGCAAAGGGTTGAAGAGGTAGCTCAGGCGTTGTGTGTCACCTGTGGTAAGCTAGATGAAAGAAAAAAACTGGATGGTTTATCTACATATTTGCATTAAACGCCCAGAAATACACAAAAACAGCTAAAGACCACATCAAGCAAGAATAGGCAATCTCAGAGATTTATGGTTATACCAGTCAGATACTACTTTAAAGTTAGCCTTTCTACGCAGGATTATAGTTTTAGCAGTGGCATCGGAGGAAGTAAACAAAGTCGTTTAGTCAGTGTTTGCCACGCTTTCACATACTGAACAATTAAAGTCACAGCAAGAGGGATGTTTAAGACATTTTATTGCTGACAACAATGTCCTGTTCCTATTCCTCATGGGGTTGCTTACAGAGCATGCAACGTCTAGTTCTCTTCATCGAACTGGCACAGTGCGTATGTCACGTCCAAACATTAGCGATTGGGTAAAATCGGATCCAATCGTTTAAAACATCAACTGAATCCACACCTGCAGAAAGAAATCGTTTGTCAATAGCCAAGGGTCCAGACCCCTCCAAGTCTCTAAATGCCACTCACTAATGACATTTTGGACGCTGCAGTATCTGGACTGCGACTGATAGGTTGTCTCAGACAGACACACTTTTGTTCCTGAAGATATATCTGACTTGACTCATACAGTTTCAGTTCTCCTGTTCTAATTGGAAGCATTCTAATAAGGAGCAGTTTGGAGCAGGGCGAGACTCCTCTACATAACACAACCAGGCGAGAAGGCATGACATTCTATCAGCATCATAATAACATGAAAGCATAAACTTAGCTTGTCCACACAGCTGGGAGCGCACACATAGCACCAATAAAAGTTGAGTTTCATCACAGTCCCATACCAGTTATTTTAAAATGCCACGAAGAGTCAAGCAAGTTGACTCTTCCTCATTGGTTCGTCTTTAAGACTGGGAATGACAGTTGTTTGTAATGTAAAAACTTGCGAGAATGTCCCAGAGATATCCGTGGTAAACGTTACATTTGTGTCCAAGGTAAAGACGATGATCTTCTCCTCCACTGCAGACGCTCCCTCCCTGGTTGTTCAGAAAGAGCCTCTACATGTACATTATTATAATACGAGTGTAATCGTATTTATGAATATAAACAAATATAAGATGTAAATGTGCGGATAGTGTAGACCTGATTTCATTTTACAACACTGCTATTGAGAGAGAAAGAGTGCATCTGTGTGTGTCTGAGTAATACTGAACTGACATCAGAGCTCTGTGTGTGTGTATGTATGTGGTGTGTGTGTGTGTGTGTGTGTGTGCGTATTTAAGGGGTTACTGTTTGAGTGTTCAGTGTTTTGTATTTGTATCATTTGCGTAACAAGAGATGCCTCAGTCTAGTTTCACTTTGTAACAATGTGAATGTGACCTCCACTCTGAAGCACTGAGTATTATTACCCTAACATGTTTGCTTTTGTGATCTGCTGGTATACATGATGTACAATCTGCCCCATGAAACAGCCAACTGTCGCAATGCTACAAGTGCTAAGCCTATACGATGGTCAGCAGAGCTGACGGTTTGTTACCTAGCTTTGAGGAGATGGAGGTGATAAAGAAGCAATGCTGTGTCACAGTGCCACCTAGCGGTCGGAAGAAAATTGTCACGTCTGGAAACAGTTCAGTTGCTGCATATTCCCTGTTTCAGTACATGATAAACCGCCTTGGAGATGAAAGTGAGGAGCATCCTCCATTACAAGAGATGGTCTTATATAACTAGAAGCCATATTTATTCCCCTCAAAATTACGGTATGAACTATTTACATGGTTAATGTTGGTAAAATAAAGCCCAATGTAAAGTTATGTGTTTGGAAAAAAAATGAAATTGGCTTAACATTTTTAATTTTTGTATGAAAAAGGCTGGAAAAAAGAGTCAGACTTATTGGCCAATTTTTCAGCATTACCTTCTAATCAAATTAAGAAAAAGCGACTCAGAGAAATCTTTGTCAGCTAAACTACAACCCCTTTTAGTGTTACGACTGTTTTAAGGCTTTATTGTGGTTTTAGCTGTTACAGAAAGCATCTGTCAACAGCAGGCAATGCTTCTAACTATCCAAACAGAATAAAATTGTTGGCTTAATGCATTTAAAAGTGTTTAAGGAGGTTGGACAGAAGCATCTTCGGATGGGTTTTAAATTTACCTACTTTGTAAGCTAAAAGTTTACTTAAGATACGTTTTATTTCCTGGTATTTAGCTAGGTTCGATTTACACCAAGATCCTGTTAGTTGTTTACACAAAAGTTTTCCCACTTTAGAACCATTTGTAGATCAGTATGCAGTTTTTTTTCCTTTTTTTAAAAAAAGCAATAACCTCACCTTCCTATCAAATCTTATTCCTCTCTGCTTTGTGTATTTTTTGTGACAGCAGCACAGCACCACATGTAGGCCTGGCAATAGAACTACAACATTTAGGATTATTATTCATTATTCACACACTAAAAAAAAAGAAACTTCTAGAAATTATGCCGTGTTTGCGAGGGACTTGACACATGCCGAAATCATTCTAGGAAAGAAAAACAGTTTTTATGGTTATTAGGTATTTAGATAAATATTTCTTTAAAAATCCTACAGTTTGATTTATTATCCTACTTAGTTTCTCTCACTAAAATTTCAAATCCCTGTTTAGATCAGTTGAGTCGCATATTAAAATTTTCAAGAGTTTTGAGTACTGTAGCTGTGTGACAGACAGTGTATACAAAGATAACCAGAACTGCAAATTTACAGTACAGTTATAAGGGATTTCTTAGAAGCAGTCAGTATCTTGCCTGCAGTAGATTACTCTATGTGTGTTGTACTTCAGTTCAAATCCAGATTAGCTGGCCCTGAGGCTAAAGTTAATGGGCTAATCTGAGAGGGGCCAAGTCCAAAGCTGACTTTTACCTTCTAGATAAAACTCCAGTCTCAAAAACATCAGGGATGTTTATGTGAATGCTTTTTACGAACCTTTAAATTATCAACAGGTTTGCTTTAACCGGTATTTACAAAAAAATATATGATCGTTTGTATAGAAAGTGGAGGTTGGAAGCAGTGCGCCACCAATAATCATCCGGGGTGAAACATATACTGAGAACAGAAGATATTATTCATTTCCAGTCAGTATAAAAAATAAATAAAATAGTATCAGTAATTGTAATATTTAGCATTTTGTTGCTTTACTTTTATATCAGAAAGTTATTCTGTCTGAAAATGCTAGCAAGAATTAAACAAAGCAAGATAACTGATGGCGCACTGTCTCTACCACCTCCATTTTCCATTAAATAATCATTGCTACTGTAATCAAAAGTCAAACATGAAGATAGTTTAAAGGCTCTGTTAATACTAAACACTTGAGCATGACAGTAGAATCAAAGTGTCACTCGAAGCATGATATAATTGCTCCTTTAGCTTTTGTCTGCTGTTAATACACCTGCCTGTATTATTCGTTTATATAATTTACATTTGCATTAAATATTATAGGAAATCGATCTGGCAGACAAACTAAGATGAACTCAACGACAGAGGTGGTGTTATTATTTGCCCGTCCCTCTGCCTTGCTGCCTCCCTTTGTGCTGATTTGACTCCCTCCATCATTGCCACAGACACGGTTAGTCATCCAATTTCACATGTGCCGGTTTGCTGTAAAACGCTCTGATTGGAACAGATCGGCTCACACAGTGGATCCACAATGTTTCTGTCTTCGCTCTGTTGTGTTCATTAGACTTCATCCATTCTAATTAGCGCTGCTTAAGATTCCTGAACACACACACCCCCACCCACGCACGCAGCTGCAGATCATATGGAGGTTTTCATTTGGCTCGAGATCCGGTTCAGAATGTTGGTGAGAAAAGTCCATCTCTTATGTGCCAACGATGGGAATGGAGCTCATTGTGAATTGCTGATGTACTTGTTACATGTGATGCTGTTCTAAACAGGCACCTTAACCTCTGTGACATGAATACCAACATAGGTTTTTTTAAAAAAAAACTTTTCTTCTTAACAGGGAATCATGTCCGCTCTGTTGTTCAATATAACTATACTCTTCAACCGCTCTCTATGATGTTTATGTAAATCTGTCTGTGTGTCCTTTTTACTTTTATTTTGAAATCTTATTAGAGTCCTAGAACAACAACAAAAAAAGCATTGTAATTATTTTTGTTACATAGAATAAAACATAAATGTCAAGAGTGACGTGTGTTTTCCTCTCGTTCAGTGTCGGTGCGTCGGAAACTGCTCCGAGGCACGCGCGCAAGAACCGACTCAGAGCTAGCACGAGTCACCATGGCGTCGCGCCGCGTGTGCGGAGGCTTTAGTCTCAGTCGCGGTTGTCCCGGACGGGTTCGACTCCCGACCTCGGTACCTTTGCCGCATGTCTTCTCCCGTCCTTCTACCCTCTTTATAAAAATGTATTAGTCGGCTTTAAAAAAATAAAAGAAGAAAGCAAGCATGAGTCATCTCAGTGATGATGCCACACTGCTGCAGTGATGTCACCCCTAAACGCTGTTCTCATGGTAACCGTGCTGGGGCCACGAGGCAAGGAGACGAGCCACACGAACCGTGTTTGCTGCACATATTTAGGTGGAAGCAGAAGGAGCGGTGAGATGTAATGAAAGGTAATCATCCCTCCGGTGATGGTTGACTCTCATTAACTAGGCAGAAGCGGAGGAGTAACGAAACAGAGAGATGACTCATCAGAAGTGACTTATTAAATTACTTTAGTTGGATTTATAAAGGTGTAAAAATGAGCATACCTCAAGAAATCCAACATAGGTCTCAATTATTGCAGCTTCTCCTTTATACAACTTCCCAACCCGCCATTTTTTTCCCTCTCTTTTTCCATTGCACATTCCCTAAACCCTCCATCACGGATCAATAAAAATCTATTCTGAGCCTCGCCGCATCGGGCTTTTCAGCTCAGTGGAAAACCAAACACCACAAAAGCACACACTGTGGCCACAAGCCGACGCAATCCATGAGGCGCCAGAGCAGCAAAAGGGTGCAGCGCGCGCAGTGGCCACAGGGGGGCGCTGCATGCTCAATGCGCCCCCTCCTCTCTCTACCTGCCTCCTTGTCCACCAGCACAACAACATGTCTGTGACATTTTGTATCACAAAGGCTGAAAAAAAAAGAGACCATGTAAAGGTCAGGTGTTCAGTTCAGTTTCATATTCACATAACAAGCTAAGAGAACAGAGAGAGAAAGATATGAGGACGGTGAACACAGAGGAAGTGAATGTGTTACAGTAAAAAAAAAAAAAAAAATCAAAGTAGACCTAAAGCGGCTAGAGTTTGTCTACACAAATACAGAAACTTCTACTGCTGTCAAATCAGACATGCTGGAACAAATAATTCACAAACTTCAGTTTCACATGTGCCGGTTTGACAGCAGCAGGGGTTTTGTGTGATAGAGCAACACAAAGCAGAGCATAACTGTAAAGTAGATGTGTGTTTCATAATTCAGTTTTATAAAACCATCTGCAAAGTGTTAAATTCAAGTCGTATTCAGCCAGGACTTTGTCATGATGACACCTGCAAACCTTTTTGGAGGGGTAAGTCTCTAACAGTATTGCATATGTATAAAGACCATTTTTTTGTCCAGTATTCTTTGCAAAATAGCTCAGTCTCAGTCAGGTTGGATGAGTGTTTATGTGAAAATGTAATTTTACGTCTTGCCACAGATTTTGAGTCCAGAGTTTCTCATAAAGAGCTGAAATCTGTAAATAAAACAAAGACAGCCTCTTTTGATACGCGGAGCTGTTTTGATGCTAGCGCAGAAGCTAACATCCACGGTCTTCCTTTTATTGGCTTGATTTGATGTACAGCATTCATGGATACAACACACGGGCAACAGGACTTTTCTACAATTAATTTTCTTTTTTGTTAATTCTTCTCAGTATATAAGACGTAATGACAACAGTTAAAGAAAAATCCAGCATCATTTCAGCATAAACTTGGACCTGATTATGTTACTACTGATCTTCCTCTGCAAGCAAAGCAGATACTAGATCTAGCAGAGTGGAAAGACCTCACTAAATCACTGGGAAAAATGCAAAGTCAAGTTAAAAAAAACAAACATGAGTGCAAACCACTGAGGCACACATCTGTAGCAGAATTCAGCATGCATGGCTAATGGCTCTAAGTACAACCTTTTTTTAATGAAGGGTACATCCATTATCTACCACCTTTAGGCTAATTTATTCCCTGATCTGCCCCTCCCTTACTGGCTTTCATACTCACCAGAAGAGCATCTTTTTCCATAACCAAGTTTTGCTTTGTGTTATTTGGGGTTTGACTTTTAAGGATAATAATAAAGGTTTTTTTTTTTTTTGATTGAATTGAATAATTCACTAATATTCTTCAGAGATGTGGACATACCAGGAGCTTTTCTCCAGAAAACATCTCACTTGTCTATCGAGGCAGCTTCCAATTGAGCTTAATTGTTAGAGTTACAAAATATCGATAATATCGATACCAAGTTGATACCAGTATCGGATCAATACTAGCATGGTAAGAGCCATACTCTAGTTTCAAAATCCCTCTTGAAATTTTACTTTTGTTTGATAGTTTTTCAAGTCTACCTCAAAAAAGATTTTGTTTTGATTTGTTCTCAAGTGCTAATATTTTTACACTATTTATTTATGGAAAATATGCACATAAATCTGTTTTGTTTTTCTATTTTTTCCTGTTTATTCTGTTTAAAGTATTTTGGAGACACCTGCAAACTTTGTCCAAATTCTATCCCAGGTTTTAACAAAACAAATTAAAAGGAAAAACCACAAAAACACAGAAAAGATGAGAAGTTCAGTGATGTATTAAACTTAATAAAAAGTATCGGTATTCTATCAATATCAATATTCTATATCGATATTGATCGGCATCGATCAATATCGATATAGAATATAGAATACTATGTATCAGTATCAGTATCAGCGATACCTGCCCTGTATTTACTTGGTATAAGGTCAATACCAAAACACACAATATTATATCCTTCTATTAAATAAATAATCATACATGATGAAATATGTCAACTTTTGACCAGAACAAACAATGCTGTAGGTAAGACTTGCATTAAGCCCTACCAAAATAAAATCAGTACAACAGAAGAAAACAGGATGTACACTTATTGTAGTATCTAAGATACCAAATGTTTTATATAATCAACTTTTATTTAGCCAAACGTTACACAAAAATAATAATACAAAGCATGCTTTTAAAGGTTGTTTTACTCTGCACAAGGAATGAGGCACTACAGAGTGTTATTTTTAGAGGAATAAAAACATGGAACTCACTTCATCTGTTATAAATGTAACAAATGCTGGAACTTTTAAAAGAGCCTTGCTTAATAATTTTAGTGTATGATGTGCTATAGTTGCATATTTATGACTCAATATGCTATGTTATTGTAATAAATAGCTTTTTTAAAATGATGTGGACCCCAGGAAGAGCAGCCATTGTCACGCCAACAGTTAATGGGGGAATCCAAGTAAACAAACTGAAAAAAGAAAAAAAAATACATAAAATGTTAAAATCATAAAAGCAAAACAAATAATCCACTTGCCTCTTGAGCTACGTCACGGCTATTTTTATTGCGCCTGAACTTCCCATGAGCCTCTTAGGCTAAACTGCACCGTCAACATGAGGTCAGCGGAGGCGGGGTCGTGCTGAATAAGGAAGCGGGCCTCTGATTGGTCAGCAGCAGAGGGGAACAAATCAAACCAGGGAGCAGAGAAAGAGGGAGAGAGAGAGAGTGATTGAATGGGACAGAGAGTTACAAGATGGGAAGGGGTTGGAGTGAATTGGTTGGGGGCCGAGGGGCTGAAGGGTAGTGAAGGGGTGGGGGGGCAGTGAAAGAGAGAGAGGTGGCAACAGATGGAGAACTGCACAGCCTGAAACACTGAGACCAGGGACAGGCAGAATGTACGTCTGCCTGCGTCTGCGTGCGGTCAAACTGTCACCCAAGAGAGACTGAGTGTGGGATAATAACTGTGAAGCGTCTTTCATGTCCTCTGGATTGGATGCTGAGAGCAGTAATCCTCTTGGGACGGGGAAAAGAGAGAAAAAAAGAGGCTGGGTACGGGGCAGAGCGCAAGAGGAAGAAGAGGGAACTCTTCGGTGTGATTTAAGGGCAGGTGCAAGCAGATCTCTCGTGTACACATGAACCTTTGGTCCTGTCGTATGTGAGCGACAGAAGAAAGACATTTTTGTTTATTTAGTTTCACCTTCTTCCTGTTTGTCTTTTTTTCTTCTTGTTTGAGAGGAACACAGTGTCCTATTTGTTTTTTTTCCAAAGAAGGAGTGTAAGGGTTGACAGCTGTTGAGGCGCAGACAGAGGGACTGTCTATGGTGAAGATGAGTCTGGACGCCATACAGGTGATGAGCGGACAGGTGAAGGAGCTCAAAGTTTCCCCTTCGTCCAACGGAGACGCCAGAGGCTCCTGGGAGGGGAAAGAGGAGTTCGACCCCAACCAGCTGGAACTGACCACCAAGCCGAAGCCGGTGAGTGTCACAAACCGTGGTCGCAGTTCGGATTGGATTCTGTTCTGAGACGATCATCCCTCTACGCTGCTTTCTGCAGGTAACGGTTTGAACGTAGATGCACACCTGCCAACGTGTTGGTTTGTCTTAAATCGAGTCGGTTGGATGTTAAGGCCGGGAATCGGCACATTGCGTATCAGTGAATCTGCAGGTGTCAGTGACGGCCTCTTACTCCGTTACAAACCCACCGCCAGTGGAATTTCAGACGGACACATCCAGAGATTTACATTAACGCGTGACCGGTCGTTGGGCTTCTCAAACGTCATGTTTACAGGTTCAGGTCTGCAATCAACAAATTTGTTGCATTTTTTCCCCCACTTTATAACACTTTTAGCCTTAAATAATTTTTCGGTAAAGAGCACTAAGAAAGTTGAAAGTAAATTTGATGACTTCATTACTTTTCATACCTCAACAAATATGTGTTTCCTTCTCTCAAGAATAGAATGAATCTATGTAAATATTAACTGTAGACAGATAAACTACACTGTCTCCCTTCAATGAACTGATTCAATCTAGAGTTATATAATTGTTTTATTTTATTCTGAAATATTTTTCCCATTTGTAGGCTTTTATGTTTTACAAAATAAAGGTAAACACAAATGCTAACCTCAATTATTTTTTAAATATAATTGTTAATTTATGCAATGCAATTTTAACTGTTCAAAAAGAAAGAGACAGATAGAATTTATTGTAAATCTCCTAAACAGCTAGCTGACAGTTTTATGAATGTGAAAAAGAAATTATTTTTAGTTATAAAAAGAAAACCTTCTCAGATATAATCTAAACGAAATATTCAAACTTTATTTCAACACTATTAAGTGGTCTGCAGTAGTGTTGTGATTGAGTTCTGCTTAAATCACTCACCAACAATCATTTTACAGATTCTACATCATTTCCCCCCAGGACTTTAGAACAGGCTTATTTCCACAAACAGTTGTCAAGCTAACAACGGTTAGCTCCAAATCAAGATTTTTGCAAAGCTGTAATAATATTCAACAGTAGAAGAAGAATAGTTCTTTCATTAATTTCTGACTTGGCACACATATCTACAAAAAAGTATTTAATAAGCATGTTTCTTGCTCAGTTAAAGGTCTTTAAACAGAAAGATGTTTACTAAGATGCTAGGCTAACATTCGCTTGTTTCTCTGTTTTGACCACTTGATTCTTTGACCTGTAAAATGTTTCCTTTGTAAATTCTAGTTTGTAGACAAAACTTACAGAAAGACATTCACCTATTCTATATATTCAGCACTTTATTGTCAATATGGTGTAATTATTATGATCATGTATAGCAGGTGGACTGCGATCACGTCTCTCCCACATGCTTGTCACTATGCTAACTGCCTTTGCTAACTTTAAAAATGGTTACCACCCAATTTTTTAGCAGTGATTTTACTTGTAGTGCCACTTAGTGAGAAAATATAAAGATGATTTTTAAAAAAGCTGTCTTTGGTGGAAGCTGTGAATGAGCGGAAGGTTCAGTCACAGTTCTGAGAACCTTCAGGGAAGTGAAGCTGCTACCCACAGGTTAGCACGGGGAGCTGAAGTGTCGCAGCCAAGGGCTTAGGGCTGTTTTTGGCTTTGAAAGATATCGACATACTGAACAGGATGTACTGTAGTCTGTAGCACTTTTCAAGTCCAAGGGAATAAGCCTCTAAGTCGCCTCTGGGCGACCCTGACAGGGATTTTGTCATATATTCTGTCTGCAATGAAACTATTGCTAGTTTCATAAGCATGAAGCAGAAGAATAACAAATAAGTCTAGACTATAAAATGCAAAGTGGTATGAAGCTAAAAGAAGCTAAATGCTGAGTAATCTCTCCTGGGTGAGGATTAGTGTATTTTCAGATCAACATGTAGGCCCACTGATGATTGTGCTAAAATATAAAACCAGATATTATTGTATAACATCACTTTCAAATTCACAGCAGCAGCAGCAGCAGCACAGATATATTAATGCCCCTCTGTCATACAGTGTATACATAACAGCATTAGATATCTAACAAAAAGTGTGTTATATAAACAGAATTAAATATCTTAAATTTCCAAAAATGTTACATAGGTACTCGCATTTAACCTATCTTGCATGTAAATAATCTGCTACAGGCACATCAAAACAACAACAAAAAGACAACATAATTAAACTAATAGTTCAACAGTTTGAATATACACTGCTTAGAGGGCAATAGTTTGTTTCATTATATTTTGAAGAGCTCCTTTAAAGGCACAGCAGTAAAATAAGTTTTATGGGTGAGACTGTAGGTACATTTAAAAACCAACAAGCTCTTATGCCTACAAAGTTTAGTATTTTCACTAAGCTGACTTCCCAGAACACCCAAAGCCTTAAATTCAACAAAACATTTAAAGCAGTAGCTAATGGAAACTCTTAAAAGGTACTTTTCTAATTTTCTTCAACAGTTAGATGTACTATAGCACCAGTGCTAGCTTGTAAACAAGCAGGTAGCAGAAACAAGAGACTGAGATTCAGTTTTAGCTAGGTTTATAACTCTTCTCTTATGTAGTAGTCCTATAGTGTTGCTATTATGAAACAGCAGCTCATAATGTTATGCCTCATCTATGTGTCAAACCAGTATGCAAAAGCCTTAAGCTTTTAAAGACACGGATGTCTTTTTTGCTTACAGAAAGCACTAAATTTGGATCCATTGTTGTCCACAATCTTTCAGTTACTTTACTTTAGGCAGATACCTGCCTTGAGGCTTGCTAGCACAGTGTTAGCTTTGCAGTACGCAGTTGATTATTGTTACCTCTGAGTCTTTTTGGCTTTGATTTTAAGTGTTCCCTGTAATTAAAAAATTATTATGTCTCCATATAAGCTATATCAATGGAAGCTATGCTGCTCTGGGGACGGTTTTCCTTTATGATAAACTGCTTTCCTTCTGGGAACAGAGTCACGTTACGGTGGACTATGAATAAAACACTTCCAAAGTAAGGTACGCTATAATCAGTAAAAGGATCACAGTGCCAGGCGTCCCAGTTTAGATCCGATATTTATCAGTGGTCTAACACTGTTTCCTGTAGGAATTTTGTCATTCATTGGCCAACAAGATGTTTTTGTTTTATTTTTTTTCAAAGAACAACACAACTCGGGTTAGATTTCACAGCGACATCGCTGTTTAGTGGCAGTGTGTACAGTCACACGCCAGTGTTACCATGTCTGCCAAGACTTGGACAGGCTGCACCATCACTGGCCTTTACCTTATCTATAAATAACCGCAGTCTGCACTCACCCAGCTACTTTCTGCTCATACTCTCACCTCTTCGCTCCCCGTCTATACTCCAGAATCTTTCTGGAAGTTTGTGTCTTTGGTATGTAAAAAGAAGAAGAAGAAAAAAAAGATGATTAAACACAGATGTCACAAAAGTTCTGAGAGGTTTCATATCATGAGAACAGGGTTGGGTTTAACTACTGGAAAAAGACTAAAAAACAAACAAAATTTTGTTCCCAATTTGCACATATAGTCACCCTCTAACAGGGATTGTAAGCTAGCGTTGAAGTCACAGTGGGTTTCTGTGAAGAAGAGTCCCACGACTGACGAATTCCCTCTGGGGTAAAGGAGCCCCGCTGGGGGAGAGGGCAGGCAGTTAACACTTCCAGTATCAAATCACAGCAAAGAACTGGACTCCGGCTCGGCCGTCACTCCCAGACTGTGTGACATGTTATTCATAGAGTCAACTGACTAACAGATAAACTGCACCAAAGGATTCGTACGTCCCGCTAATCTGTCACAAACCACAGCGTCGTCTGCAAACATGAAACTCTGAGGGTGATTTCACCTCCTCTCACTCTAAAAACTGGAGTTATCTGCAGGAAATGGCAAAAAGTGAACATTCAGACATCTTCTAATAATAATAACAATAATAAATGTGCAAGCTTCCTTCTGCTGAATAAAAACAAACTGTTGTTCTGCTAAGGTGACAGGCAGACGGGCCCGGAAGGTGGAGGGAGCCGTGTTCTTCGTAAGTATGTCCCGTCATCACGTTGTGTCTGAGCGAGCATTCGTGATGACCTTTAACCCCTGCGTGTTTAACCTTCTGTGTGACGGCTGCATGTTCGCGCACGAACCCGTGCTACTAACCAACCACTTGACCCGATCGTCGTCACGTGTGTTGTGCTGATTTCACACTCTGAGCTAATGAAGCCTGTAATGTGTGTGTACATATGTGTTATTATGGGTGGACGCCTGTCAAAATGGCACCAATGGAGCACATGCACAGAAAAACACTTTATGCCTTTCAAAGAAGAACCTAAATTATTTAGGTAAATTTATAGATGAACAAAAATGAGGCATGATTTAAACTGAAAGCTGCGAATACAAAAGTGCCTTCAAAATGACTTTATCAGTAAATATGACCTGTCTTTGAGAATAAAAGATTGTTTGTAAAAGTACAGCTGTTCTGTGATGGCCTCAGTGGGTCATTACAGAATATGAAGAAACATACCATGCATAACTCTGTCACAATAAGCAATAAAATCTACTGACAAAAAGTTAGATTCAACACAAACTGTTTTTAAGTTAGATTCATCACAAATGTGATTCTATTTTCATGGTAAATAGAATCACATCTACTCACTGATTTTGCTCTAAACACTTTGTTGTACCTAAAACCGCTTTTAATTTGCTGTAGTAAAACTTGGCTAAATACAGCAAGTGTTTTCAAATTAAGACTCGCCTAGATCCTGTTTTTATTGCTGAAAATAGACAAAAAAAATTTTTTTCAGTTTTCTTTAATTGAGCCCAAAATAAGATCAAACTCGAGGCCTTTCATTTGACAAGGAAAATGTGCAAAAATAATTTGAAGTTCCTACAAAAAAAAAATCTGATTATAATAGTTTGTGCTTGTTTTATTGTTGAGTTGCTATAAAAAAAAAAAAAGGGTAACGTTTTCGGTGATTGTAGTTTTAAAAAATGTATATTGTTTCGCCCCCGATTCCCTTGTATGTTTGAGCTTTTTTTTTTGGCCCAGCTGACAACAAGTTTGAACACCTCTGTAATAAATCAGCAATGATGAATTGCAGTAGGCTTCATAATCTCCATTTGCATGCTTGAAACAGTTTTCTCCGTCTAGATTGAACCCTCCCTTTGCTGTTTCCTTAGTGTAATGAGGAGTGAACTTTTACGTCAGTCCCTTGCCAGGCGCATGTTCTTGTACCAACGACTGTAGCATGAGTAGCTGAGTTATTTAAATGGAGTGTCTTTGGAGTGACTTTTTGTTAAGCAGCAGTTTTGTCTGTTTTCTCTGTCTGAGACCAGAGGTGCAAAGTACCAGAGGTAGAAAATACATACATCAGAGTAGAGACCTTTATTGCGATGCTACATTAATTTGGTGTTGGTGAATTCAGTGATCTTTCGAAAGATTTCTTGCAGCAATTCAGTTCAGTTCAATTCAGTTTTATTTATGTAGCTCCAATTCACAACAAATGTCTCGAAGAGGTATTTTGCTAAAAAATTTTTAAAAAATCATTCTAATTTTTTCATACATACATTCCAATTGACCCTAGTGATAAAACGGTACAGCAAGCTCAGTTAATTATTCAAATAAAGTAGTTTAAAAAGTTTCCATCTCAGGAAACCCAGCAGGTTGTAGCAGGGAGTGACTTGCAGCAGTCACTCCCTATGGACCAGCATGAAGCGACAGCAGGAAATCACTTGAAACTTGCAGCAGAACCTGGAACCAGATGTAAAAACAATTGGGCCAAACACACAACTCTGTGGAACTCCATAAGTAATCCTGGAGAGTGAAGATCTAGTGTTCAGATGAACAAACTGTAATCTGTCTCCCAGATGAGACTCAAACCGCCAGCTCTGCAAAACGTAGAGAAACCATCATAAGCTCTCTATACTCACTACAGCAGACACTTATGCTGGCATTAAGGAAAATTAGTGACATATTACAAAGACTAATGGCTCTTATAACAGGTAAATAAATCGGTTTTCATATTCACCTGTTATTCCTTAAAATGGATCGTTTTGCACCTTACAGTTTATGTTTAGCTTTTGCTCAGATGTGTCCTGTCAAGGCCTCGTCTGCGTGTTACCAAGTATGTGAGCAACATGTCAGCGGCGGCTGCGCGGTGACGGATCATAGCTAAATGCATCAGCAGCAGCTCAGCGCTCTCTCCGGATCGCGCTGAAACACAAGCACACAGATGCCTCAACACAGAGTCCCTCTCCTCACTACAGCAACACTCTGCTGTTTGCCGACAATTATATCAGAGCAGTGCCGTTTTGTGCTTCCTGTTTGGATGAAACCCAAGTAGTAGCCACAGAAAGAGGGCTGAAATTCAGCTTTCCAACATAGCTGTTGGTAACAAGTATATTAAAATGAGAATAGCTGGGGCATGCCGTGGTGGCGTAGGGGCTAGTGCGACCTATATTTGGAGGCCTTGAGTCCTCGACGCGGCCGTCGCGGGTTCGACTCCCTGACCCGACGACATTTGCCGCATGTCTTCCCCCCTCTCCTTCCCCGTTTCCTGTCAGCCAACTATCATATAATGGACACTAGAGCCCACAAAAGACCCCCTGGAGGGGTAAAAAAAAAAAAAAGAGAATAGCTACCTTAAGGTTGTTGTTAACTTCTGATTTCTTTTGTTTTTGCTTTTTTGTTGATCTTAAGTCAACAGGAAAAATTATAAAAACAGGGTTTATGATGATTTAATTTATTAATGGGGGGAAAAATTTATCCACACCAAGCTCCCTTTGAATCGTAATAAGACCAAGCTGACGTCAAGTATTTGTATTAATTGCAAATTTGGTTTAATTCAGCCACTTTGGAGGTTTTCCAGCATGAACAGCCTGTTTAAAATAATCTCACGGCATTTTAAATGAATTTTAGTTCTGCCTTGGACTAGGCCACTCAAAAGCCTTTAGCTCAGTTGTCCAGTAAAATCTGGCTAATCTCCGGTAAATTATTATATTTGAAAACTGCAACTTGTATTTACTGCAGTTATCTTTCTCACTGCACTTTATTTGTAATAGTACCTCCTCCTTAAAACCAAAATAATAATAACAATAAAGGATGTTTACACGTAATGGTTGCTCCAGTGGTTGCCCACTTGAAGTCTAGCACCATTTTCCAAGCGAAAGAAAAGATGTTACAGCTTTCCTCTGATGTAAAAGATTGTACGTGTGAGCCGTGGACAGCACACACACAAACACGCACTCACACACACACTGTGAGGCAAAGTCAAACAAGCAAAGCCGCCAGTGTTCACCCAGTGGGTGCAGCTGTGGGCCCTAATGCCTGCTGCCCTGGCAGGAATGTTGCCCTCACCCTCCAAACAGCAGCGTAAACATACACATCAGGTAACATGAGGACAAAATGGCGTCCTGATCTTTCCTCCTGAGTCCATGGAAGGAGAGGGATTTAGGAATAGTATTCAACATGAACGCAGATTAAATGCTAACTTGGTGGCAATTGTACATTTACAAAAACATACAGAGATGTGCAGCCGGATTTTGACACAACTACACATTTATAAAGATCAAGGTGTCTCCAGAGGGATATTCAGATCTTTGTGCTACTTCTGTATGTGACATTTTTTAAATTCTAATTTTCTCTACATGCCACCCAAATTGTGCTTCCCAGTTTTAACAAATAAAAACTTCACTTTTTCTTTTTTTTGTGTGTGTAAAATCTAGACATTTGCATGAGTTCTACTTTTATTTTGTTCCTCCAATTGTAAATGTTTTTGTCATACAGGTTTAATTTTACACATTATTCTCGAATGGTCTTGAGTTTCATTCTTGGAACAATTAAAAAACAATGTTGATATAGTAACAGTCACATTTTACTGCTTACAGCAACATTTGCCAACCCTGGTCCTCAATGCACACTGCCCGAGATGTTTCCTATGCGTTTCCTTCATTACACCTGATTTCAATTGATGGCTGATTAACAGGCTTGTGCTGAACTGCAATGATTGGAATCAAGTGTGTTAAAGCAGGAAATCATGTAAAACATGCAGGGCTATGTGCCTTGAGAACCAGGGTTGGGAAACACTAGTTTAAGGTACTTTAATGTGTTTTCATGAGTAAAACGATCTTGGAGGACATTTTGTGTGGAAATACTTCCTCCATCTGCATCATTGTGGATGTAGTCAAAAGTTTGTAGTTTGACTGTCGCAGCTTGTCTGTAAGTTTGTTTTACCTCAACATAGCGTAGTGAGACAGACTGTATGCCCTCATCGTCCACCATGAACCTGTTCCCAACAGAACTCTTCACTCTTTTGGCAATTATCAGATGTCTTATATGATGGAGTTTCATTAGTCAGAGTTTTATATGCAACCAGAAGAATTTCTCTTATAGTCACTTCTAAATAAACATAGAAAAGAAACGGTCAAAAGGATATGATCAACTCGAAACACACTCGAACAGCCAGCTGCACACACTCGACAAACATGATCTTAAGAGCTCTGCGCTTCAAATCATTTGACCTGAACACAACTGAAAATCAGTGGTCAGGACTAAATGTGTATGTGCCAATTGTCAGACAGATAGGATGGATGGAGAGTTGAGGAATTTACAGTGAACAAGCAAATGAACAAGCAATGCCCCAGGGATAGGAAGAAGAAATGGATGTGATGGAGAGACATGTGCAAAGGCAAACTTAAAAGGAAAAATGTTGTTTTAGCATGATTGAATGTAAAAACAGGGCTTACCCCGTAATTTCTTCTGCCATGTATTGTAAAATTGATGGATTGATTTTGTTCTTCTCCTTTTAGGTTGATTCTTAAATTCACTCCACTCTCAACCCAGATCTCTGTTTTCCTTCAGCCAAAGCCAGAGAACGCCGTGACGGTGGCCGTCTCTTCCCGGGTCTTGTTTCGGACCGAGCGGGAGCAGAAGGTGTTCGAGCAGAAAGGAGTGGAGGAATACCTGAGATACCAAATCGAGCACGAGAATGAGCCCTTCGCGCCAGGACCCGCTTTTCCTTTCGTCAAGGTTATAGATCCGCACAGATTTCTGGGGTGTGATGGTGTTTGAGTTGAACTTCTTCCAGGGTGACTGTTTCCAACGCCCCTCTGACAGGCTCTGGACGCGGTCAACACTCGCCTGAGGGAGCTGTACCCCCAGAGTGAAGAACTGTTCGACATCGTCTTGGTGACGTACAACCACGCTCATGTCGGGATCCGGCTCATCAACACCATCAATCACCACAGTAAGTTCCACAAAAATGAACATTAATTTGAGTATTTTGTTCTCATGTGACAAACCGTAATCAACATAGTAGCTTTTACTGTTTAGTGACAACAGTTAGCTAATCATCTCACTGCACATGTTGCAGCCTACTTTTTAAATATAGGAAAAAATAATCCCATTTTCTGAGCTTTTGGTCACTACAGTAGCAGTTAACTATGAAATCTTCCATATACATTTATCTTATTGAGAATAAGAGATTACAGTCTGTTTCTGCTTTTGTCAAAAGAGCTATTTACTTTCAAGCTAGGTGGAGTTTGGAAATCTTGCAGCTGAAAATGAAGGAACTGTCTTTCCTGTGAACAAGGGAGTGTCTTTCTTACCATTTCAATCACATAGTCGATAACAGGAAATGTTGTTACATTGGGAATACGGAAAGGGCCCAAAAGCAGGTTAGCACAAAGGAAGCCATGGATGAGGAACAACAAACACATTCTCCTTGCCAAAAAACTAAATTAAAATAAAAAAGCAGCAGAGACAGGAAACCAAAAAAAATACGTAGCTGAGAGTAGAAAAAACAACTTTCAGAGCAATAACTTCCTTAGGAGTAGGACGATGCTACTGAAGGTGTGCTCGGACACAAAGAGTTTTCTCATAGTAGGCTGTGATCGGTGGCGTGCGGTCAGCGAAGGGAGGTGAGGCAGAGCCTGTGGAGCACAGCACAAAATTAATAATATCTACATATCCAAGTGTGATTGGAATTATTTTACGGCTGCAGCGAGGCTATGCATGACATGTAGAAGAATTGTCTTTTTGGCCTCCAGCGTTGGCCGCATGCGGGGAATTTCCTTATGTAAACAATAACATGCAGGGGGTCTAAATTTGTAAATCTGATTATGATTAAGTCAGTGCCTCACCAGCTACGTACCTCACCGCATGTCACTGGTTGTGATATATATTTTTCAAACAAATGTTTTTCCCGGTAATATGCAGTTTGTCATTTCCTGCTGCCGTAGATAATTTGAAATGTTACCACTATTAAGGGAAGCACAGACACATTACCTGACAAACAAAAACACCAACGAGGGACGGAGGTGAAAGTGACTCGCATGACTTCTCTCTTTGGCAAATCCCTTCTGCTGTGCAACTCTCTCAGTGTAGTTTGTGATTAAGGGTTAGGGGTTAAGATTAGGTTTGGGTCTTAGGGTCATTATCCATTCGTTATCTTCCGTTTAATCCGGGGTCGGGTCATGGCAGACAGACCCAGACTTCTCTCTCCCCAGCCACTCGGCTCACTTCCTCAGAGGGGATTCCAAGGAATATCCCGGCCAGCAGAGCAACATATTTCCTCCAGCCGGTCTCGGGTTTTCCTTTGGGTCTCTTCCTGGATGAAGATGCCGAACCAGATGGCCGGGTTATCTCAACTGAATCCTCTAGATGTGGAGGAGCAAGGAAGGAAATCAAATCAAGGTCTGAGAGTGGAGAGGGCCTATGAACATGGACTGGATGTCTCTTGTTTCCACTGTGTCCATCCATCAGTTCGTCCCTCGTCTTTACCCACTTGTCCTCACAGGACCGTTGGGAGCTGATTGAGGACTCTTTGGGCACAAAGTGGGGTATTCCTTGGATAGACCCAGTCCATCACAGGTCAACTCATAGACAGACAGGCCAATCAATCAAGTGTTAGAGGTTCATTAAACCTCACATGCATATGTTTGGACTGTGTGAAAAAGCTTGATACCTGGTGAGAACCCAGGCATGCAGACAGAGAACAAACTCCGTGCGAAAAAGACGTTAGGTCAGGTTTTTATCCCAGGAACTTCATGCTGCAAGGCAACAGGGCAACCAGCTGTGCTGTTCTGCTGGGATGGATCTGAATACCAGATCTGAACATTGCACACACAACGATCAATCGAACGTACTTTTTTCCTCTGGACTGTGGGAGAAAACTAGAGGAACTTGAATCAAATCCGCAGGGAGAACATGAAAAGTCCACACGCTACAGCCGAGCCTTTCTTGACCTGAGGAAACCATGTTTACCACTGCAGTCGCCGTGTCAACCTGAATTTAGAGCCGTCTGCCTTCCCGTCAACTTCGACCAGTTTCTCTGTCCCTGTTAAAGAGAACGTGGACCACCACATGTTTCTGTTTCCAGTTGTCAAAAACATCTCAATCCACGTATTTTCACAATTCTAGATGTGGAGGAACTCTGTCACCTAACATCCTTGAAATATACAATTGAAGTATATATTGTGACAAATTCCAAGGGGCACGAACACTATGTTGGGTACATTTCAGATGATCCAAAGGTTGTGTACTGAAGCTGACGCAAGTTGTGCTCAGAGATAAACAGCGGAGTGTATGGACAGCTGACTGACTGGATCCTTCCCAGGGAAAATCTCAGACCTTCTGGTGACACTCTCCGCACAGACCGCTTCCTGTTCAGCTCCTCTAATGTTTTCAGATCCGCGGACCTTCAGGCCGGGTCGACTTCAGGATTAAGTCCCGCGGGATGGAAGAATAATCCAAGAGGCCAGAAAGACAAACAGCAACGAGCAAAGACACCAAGAAAAGCAACGCACGGCTTTGCAGATGCTTTTATGTTTGATGTCGTTTTGGTGGCTCCCTTTGTGAAGAAGTGCATGCATCAATGCAATGACCTCTGACCCTGCCTTAGCAACAGTTTATTCTCTTAATCCTGAAACAAATCCAAACCTCCAGGAGAACGTGATGCATAATCTGCTTGCAGTAAAGATTTCGTGTCGTTTGAAAGAACATAAATGTGGGACTTATGTAAGTGTTTCCCAAGAAAAACTACATGTGGAAAGCACGGAACAGATCCTGTGAGAGATGAGCATAAATATAAAAAAATTGGTCTTTATTGAGGCAACAGTGTGTCTCTGTTGTCCTGCTGATTTCCTGCTTTGATATGATAAGGCTTTAGATCCTCTGAGCCAGAAAATGAATCCAAGATGAATGATCTGAAAACATTCATGCAGCCAGGAAACGAAAAAATAATGAAGAGGACTTAATTCCTTTGAGTCCACCGCTCTGTTACTTATCAGTGACTGGCTTTAATGACTTAGATTTTACATTTATTTAATCTTTTTTTTCTAATGCTTAATTTTATGAACGTATTTTTTTAGGTTTTTATCATTGATATTATTTTTATACAACCACAAAACCAGAGTTGTTATCCTGTATGCAGGGCCAAGGTGAAAGTGGTTGCACACTATTCTTTAAACGCTGTGGAGCGGTTGTGGCAAAAAGTAGCGATAAAATCTGCCTATTAAACTGTTAAAATGTGAACAAATAGCTGTGTCTGCATTTAAACCTCTTCAAGTTACATATTTTGAAATATCTTTTTACATTGATGTAATTTGGCACCGTACAGATAAAACAGCTGATTTGATTGATTAAAATCATGTTTCAGCACAAGCCTGTGATCTTCAAGATTCGGTTTCTACAATCTGTGACATAAAAACTTTTGAGTTGTGCTACAGATTTAAAAACACGAGAAATTCTGTGGTGATAAAATAAAACAAAATAAAGGGGTTTCTGGCGACTGTATTTTATTTAGATCTAAATTAAACATAAATGTAAAAGCAATAGACAGATTAGAGCGCAGTCACGAAGTATCTAATTTGCAAAGTGGTTACGTCACAAATGCGTAAATGTTTTTCTTTCATTTATTTAGGGAGGATTATAAGATTAAACAGTATTTACTTGGTGTTTTATTGAAAATAATCCACGAGAAAGTAAGATTTGCTTTTGGAGGTTTTTTTTTTTTTTTTTTTTACGCTTCAGCAACTTTTATACATGTATATTTATTATTTCTGAAGTTTGGATCGAGTATTTAACATGTCATGTTTTCTATTTCTAATGGTGCTTTTGCATATTTTTTTTCAAACTTAAAAAGCCAGTTTATGATTTTGATTACCACAACAGTACAAATACACTTTTCCAACTTGAGGGGTAATATCAGAACTGTGATCACATAGCCCAGTCAAAGTCCAGACCTAAATCCTATTGAGAATCCGTGGCTAATGCTATCCACACTGAGAGAGCTTAAAGTTATAGGATATGATATTCTTTATCAATGCACTGTGATTATGGCCACATCCAGTCATATCTCCCACCCTCATTAACCTTCTGTCACATTACGTAACATTTCCCTGGTTTCGGGTTCACTGTGCTTCTTTCTGAACCTTCTGCTCCTCCTAACTTCTTCTAAAACATTCCTCCTGACCTTCCTGTCCATCTCTCCCGCTCTGCTCTTGCGAATATCCTCTCATTCCACCCGGGAGAGCAGATAGGATCTAGAATCATGGATCTAGTTACTCCCTATCAGTGGTCTCCCGTTGTTCTCCACATGCTGTATCTGCTCTGCTCTTTTCATCAAGCCACAGCAGCGAGTTGAGTCCCTGCACGACAAAAAAAATAAATAAAAATAAATAAATAAAAATAAATGCAAACAGACTCTTTGGACACTGTCCATCTTTTAAGTGCTTGTAAGTTTATTCATGTCTCCTGAGATGATTTATTTTCATTTCAGCTTCTGCCCCAAACACAGACTCAGTCCTTACAGCCCTGTTATTCAGCAGCATTTCATGTTAACAACCAATAATCCTAAACTTATTGTTATTAAAATGTAATTAAGTTTATAAGCTGCTCATTTAAAGGGACGGTATTATGTAAAATTGACTTTTTGCGCTTCACATCTTGTCATAATGTTATTCCCTCATCTAAAATGTAAATGGCGTGTTGCTTTGATTCTTTCATGAATGTTTTACAAACCATTTAATCTCCCATGGCAACCATTCAGCTGAGCAAAACAGCTGTCAGAGCTGCAGTTTCCAAACTTCTGAGCTTTCAACCCCCCACTCAGCTCCTTCAGACTAGCCAGGAGCAATTAGCAAACACCTAATTGGTGGAACTGAGTATCCGCTGTGCTCTTTATATGACCTTCTTCTCAGTGAAGCGCTGGTTAAAAGGTTTTTAAAGGGTTAATACAGGATAGATGTTGTGATGACTACCTGAAGGCGGAGTTTCAGAAAGAGCAGGAGCTTTTAAAGAGACAGCGACCCAATTTGAAGACATTAAATCAGGAAATAAAATTTCTCTTATATCATATTTGATATTTATAAAACATAAGGTAACACAGTTACTTAACTATGCTATAAAATGGCACTTAAACATAACACTGCCCCTCTAAGGAATGCTGACATTCAACTCCACGGTATGCAATGAAATAAAAAACCTTGGTGCCGTCTGTTGGTCTCGTTCCCAGACTTATTTATCGAGAGGTTCTGTATGACCGGAGGAAGCAGTCCGATTGGCTACCTGAAGGCCTGGCACACCAACCTCTACCTATCTGCAGACGCTGAGAAAGTCAGGGAGGCGCTGGCTGAAGGTAAGAACACACCACTGCACACACAACGACGTTCTGACGGCCATTTAACGTATTAGGTTGATGGCATGATGTTTAAAAGAGAAAACTTTGTTATCCAGATAATAATTCAAATTGTTCTCCATTTTAAGTAAAAGATTTTTAGGAAAGCTGCATTTTAAGTTACTTATCTGCTGTATGTCTGTATTCTATCAGAGCTCTGAAATCAGGAGGAGAAATATTGTCTGACCAAATTTTCTTTTTGTCTTGACTTTAAAAGTCATGTGCAAGAAAAAAGAAAAAATGAAGATAAAAATATTTTTAAGTAGTTTTTCTCATTGTTTTTCCTAAAAGAAAGAATACAAAATTAAAAAGAGAATTATGATGTGCAAAATTTTAAAAATGAGTGTTTTTCTATCAAGTATTTCTGACCATAACAAATATATTTCTTCCATTTCAACAACTGACAAAGTGGAAAATATACATTTTTTGCTTTTACAGTATGTCTTGCTTTTCTTCTCACTTAAATTCTGAAGGGCAAGTGAAAAAATGCCAAGTGATTCTGACAATATATTATTATTGTTTTTTATTTTCTTACTTTTAAATTACTTTTAAAGTCCTGACAAAACAAAAAATTTGGCCCGATTTAGAAAATGGCTGATCATTAAGAAGTTTGCCCATTGCCTTTAGAGCAGGGGTCTCAAACTCCAGTCCTCGAGGGCCGCAGACCTACAGTTTTTAGATGTGCCACAGGTACAAACCACTGGAATGAAATGGCTTAATTACCTCCTCCTTGTGTAGATCAGTTCTCCCAGCCTTGCTAATGATCTAATTATTCTATTCAGGTGTGGAGCAGCAGAGGCACATCTAAAAGTTGCAGGACTGCAACCCTCGAGGACTGGAGTTTGAGACCCCTGCTGTAGAGCTTCCGTAGTATTCTGTTTGGTTTAGAGCTAATTCATACGGAAAAATAGTTTCTGTAATATTTGCAAATGACCTTTTTGTTTACAATAGTTATGCTTTTTTCCCCTGTCATTTCCTAAAAGATGCTGTTCTATTTCTCTAACGCACTGCAAATTAATTTAACTTCCTTCAACCGAGTGCGTGCCCAATCTATCCTGTTTCTCTGTGTCTGCGCTCAGGCATCGCAGCAGCAACCATGTTCATGCCGGAGAAGCTGACCGAGGTGTCGGAGTCTCAGCTGAGAGTGGCGTTCGATGGCGACGCCGTCCTGTTCTCTGACGAGTCTGAGCGCATCTTCAAGACCCACGGCCTGGACAAGTTCTTCGAGCACGAGAAGGAAAACGAGGACAGACTCCTGGATCACGTTTGTAAAACTTTCTCTACAGTTTCTGTTTCTAACATTGCTACAGAGGCAACCTGATGCTAATCTAAAGAAATAAAGAAAAGATTGTTGCTTTTTTAAAAAGTATTTCCAATAAACTGTAGACAACCTTTAATCTATAATGTATTATTTTCATAGAATAATATAATAAATTATTGAGATTCAGGCTATCGTGTGTGTAAACAGTGTGCTTGAGCTGCATCCATGTGTGTTTTCACACCTGATAGTCCGGTAGACTCGGTTTGACTGAGGACCAAAGCTACAACATTCGTTACATTTTCAGCTGCTGGGGTTCACTTTCACACTGTCAAATTATCAAAATGGTTTGAAAAACCTGTTCCCCTCCGGGCCTGTGGTGGCGCTGCACCAAGAACTACAGTAGCGACACAAAAACCTCAGAAGAAGACACTGAGAACAACTTCTTTTTTGTAAACAAAAATGGAGTAGGGCCAGATTTTAGCGGATGTAGGATTTCTTTTTTTTTTCTTTGGCAAAAGACCATGAGCCATTTCCGCTGCTAGCGCTAGACTCTCAGGCTTGTTTTAGTCGTAATTCCCCAGAATGCCTTTGGTGTAGCCCACTTCCTGCTTTTGGAGTGGTATAGAAATAAAACGTGGTTTTTCAGCCATATCAAAATGTTTGTATTTTGCAAAACTGCAATGGCAACGCTACATTTTTTTTTGCATCATGCCACTTTGTAAACAGCAGTAACATGGTTATTTGTAAACACTCACTGCATCACACAGTTAATCAGAAGTTGAGTTTGTGATTTGAATGTGTTGAGTCGATAGCTCTTTTGTAAAATGGCCAACTCCAATTTCCCCAAAACGCCGCATACGTAGCAGCTCCAAAGTAGAAAGAGTTTGTCGCTCCGACAAATTCTTTTGTCGGAGCGGCTTTTCCAGACGTTGGCGTCTGGATGAGATGCCAATGTCTCCTCTGGTGGTTGACAGATGAGGAGCGTTAGCGCCAGGGCTGAACTGCGGCTATGTCTCATACAAGTATTTACATCCATAATTTTTAATGACTATTGTGAGGAGACGCTTATTCATGTGCAATTTTAATTGCATTTCAGATGTATTGGAAATGCAGCAATTGCGAAATGTAGTTTTTCCGGTACTAGCAGAATATCTACTGTTAGCTTGCGTGATCCCACCTCCCCAAGTGAACTGGACATTCTAGGCAAAAAAAAACTAGTGTTTGATTAAAGTGGAATAAACAGGGCTGGTGTGAATGCACCCGAAAAGAATACATAAGATACTACAAGTTACCATCTTTTTTACCGCTCTGCAGGGTCCCCTGAAGGGTTTCCTGGAGGCTCTGGGGAAGCTGCAGAAGAAATTCTACGCCAAAGGCCAACGCCTGGACTGTCCCATCCGCACATACCTGGTCACGGCTCGGAGTGCGGCCAGCTCAGGGATCCGGGCGCTGAAGACGCTCAGGGCCTGGGGGCTGGAGATCGACGAGGCGCTGTTCCTCGCCGGCGCCCCCAAGGGCCCGATGCTGGAGAAGATCCGGCCACACATCTACTTCGACGACCAGATGTTTCACGTGGAGGGCGCGGCGGAGATGGGCACCGTCGCCGCGCACGTTCCTTATGGGATTGCACAGAAATATAACAGCCAGCAGAAGATGAGCTCAGGAAAGTAAAACAAAAAACAAAAAAAAACTCGACAGCAACAAAGGGGGGGGGGGGGGGTATCCTGGAGTGGAAGAGAAGCTTAACTTATACTGTTAAATGTTCGCAAAATGCACTAAGGTCAAGGAGAGGTCTGGAACCCGAGATGACCTGGAAGCCAACATGACTGCCCCTGTAAAACCCAACGCCTTAGTGAGTCGTCTGCTGGGAGATTTAGGAAATATTGCCCTGCATAAGACAGCAAGTATTTCATTGCCACTATAAATGCACTATTATTCACTCTCCTCCTTGACTTCCTAAGAAAACAAAACCCCGCCTCTACAAAGATGCAAAGCATCACTGTAAGTAAACCCTTACACTGAATGTTATTGAGCTACAAGCACAAAGCAGAGATTGTTAGATTACATACAGGGTAAATATATAACAGAGATATACTGTAGCAAATTAGTGGTAATATAGAATGCTGGAAATCATTTAGTAATTTTGATTTCAGAGAAATGTAAAATGTATATATACTGTATATATTTGTAAACTACTGTACAATGACATGTTGGGACCACTGTAGATAGAAAAAACCCCCAAAAAAACAAGTAGTACATTTTCACCAACAAACAGAATGTGATCCTTGAGATCAATCTCAAAATCCGATCTCCTTGAAAGTTAAAAAAATCGCCAGAAAAAGCTCAGAAATGTTGAGGTTAAGCGCAGACATTTTCTGGGAAAAGCAAAAAAATTTGCTCGCAACATTTTCTCAGAAATCTTTGAGGAAAAAAAAGACAAAAATTTCTGTGTTTTAAAAATCTAAAATTTTCAAGTTTTGGAACTCAAAAGTCTTCCAAGATTTTTCTAGAAAATGTGTGAGATCAATCTCAAAAGTTTTTTCTAGCAAGTCGGTGAAATTTCTGAGTTTTTTCCCCCTCAAATTTCAGAGATTTTCTAGAAAATTTTTACTTTTCAAACTCAAAATTTTGAGTTTTACTAAAAATGTGAGATTTTTTGGCGAAAATTTACTCCATTTTTTTTTCTGTCTACAATGGCTCTAACATGCCGTCGCAGTAAACTGCAGCAATGCAACTTCTCTTGTGTGAGTCCAAAACAACTATAGAAAGCCATAAATCTCAGATGGTGCCTTAAGAATAGCAGTTATTATTAACCAACCCTGTTTCATATGTAATGTATAATGTATTAAGTATTATTTAATGTTACAGTACTCCTAATCCTTGAACCCTTTCACATTTTGTCACATTACAACCACTAATTTCAAGGAACACATTAATCAGAGAACCAGCCAAGAGGCCCATGACAAAAATGGAGAAGCTGCAGAGATTCGCTGCTCAGTTTGGAGAATTCGTCATTCGCTCCAGGCATCTGGCATTTACAGAAGACTGAAAAGAAGGCAGCCTTTGATGAAAGAAAGCTATGATTAAAGTTGTTTAAAATTTCCAACAAACCATGTTGGCAGACAGAAATTTTAAGAAGTGCGTTCCGGTCAGATGAACCAAATGTGATATTCAGACGGTATGTGTGAGACTTGGTGGTAGCAGCATCATGCTGTGGAGATAACCGCTTTTTTAGCATGAATGAGGAAGCGGGTCAGTGTTGAAGAGAAGATGGACGGTGGTGAGACTAAATATGATTGAGAATCTTTGGCAAAGACTTAAAAACTGTTGTTAGTAATCCCTCCATCCAACCTCATTGTTATTTTTCAAAGACAGGTGAGCAAAAACTTCAGTTTCCAGCTGTGTGAAGCTGGTAAAGACATACCACTAATGAAAGGAGCTTCTACAGGTAATGACACAAGTGGGCTGGATATATATCTCTTACTCAATTTTAAGGTTTTTATTTGTTGAAACCTTATATTTGTTTTCCCCCTTTGTTGTTTGTGGTTGTGATGTCACAAAATTCGAAGATGATGGAAGGCTGTGAATCCTGATGGAAAGCACTGTGATATGATGGAATGTATTGCTCTGAAAATGTACATTATTGGCCCTTTTCCACTAATATCCACTCAGCACGGTTCGACTCAGTTCTGCGACATTTTCCACGACTAAGGTTTATGTGGGATTGGAAGAGCATGGAGTCGCAACGTTAGAACAATGTCGCTTACTCACTGGCTAGGGGATAGAGTCACTGGTTGTGACTCCCATACAATATTCCTGCCAATATTGCTATTTTGTGAAAACTCAAAACATCAACCAAGTGTATTAGGAGTTTTAAGGACAATGGCAGACTTAGCAGAAATGTTCAACAGTTTCTATTGTTGTGTTTTTCTTCTGCACAGATCAGGAGTTTTCAGTCTGTGGGACTGAATAACTATATGACGACCACCCACTATATGTGAACTATGTAGAGTTTAGCCAAGCTGAGCTGCGTTGCTAGTGGAAAAAGGCCGTACAATGCTCCCAATTTTTTAAGCTAGCCTGCTTAGATAAAAGGTAATTTGTTGGTATAGCTTTAGCCTTAGTTACAGACCGCTAACATCCTTAAGATTGTCAAGATTTCCCAAAAAGTTTTTTTTCTGAGTGCCTTTAGTTTCAAACAATGCACAAACTTTTCCCACCCAGACTTTAAGTCCTGTCGTATCATTTCTAAGCAAACTTAAACACGATCCAATCATTAGCATGGTAACGCTTAGCAAGCTAGCATCCTCTTTTCATGTCTAAAGTCAAGCTAGGGCTAAGATACAACTGAAGATAAATAGAACTGTTATCATGATTCGGCTGAATTACTTGAGCGAAGCTGTTTGTCATTGTGTAATCAGCTCTGATACTCACGCTACACAGACAGGTAGCGTGAGTCTACCTGTCTCACGCTACCTGTCTGTAGCATGAGACAGGTAGAGTTAGCCTTAGAGTTAGCCTTAACTCTAAGGCATTGTTTAATGCTACTTGTTTTCATTTGCTATTGGAAGTCAGAGTTTGAGTTTCATAATTAAGAAAATCAACTTGATTCACCCCTAACATTGAAATTGGGACATTGAAAGGTTTTCACATAAAAAATCAGTCTGTAATTGAAGTTTAACTACATATTTGTAGCTTTCTTAGTTATTGTCCAAATAAGAACAAAACAACTAGCATTTCCTGCTGGTTTTCCACCGTCCAACCGGAACACAGTTATCCTGAGCGTAACAGCATTCTGAGATCTGACCTCTGATTTCCATGGTAAATGGAAACCGTCACACTCGTTTTGTCCCCTCAACGTAGCTCGGTATAAAAGTGGTAAAACTTCCTGCAGCATTAAATGGGCAAGCGCAACGACGCACTTAAATGTTGTTTGCTTTATCCAAATGTGCGAAAGATCTTACTTGTATTTTGTTTCATTTCAATAAATTTCAAAAATACATTTCATTGCCACTGGCAAAAGCAATGTTCTGTCCTTCAACATCACCGTTTACATGACCACATGTGGAACTTACCTGTGAACACACCTGAAGCAAATGACCGGGTTCCTTCATCAGCAGAGGCTTGGCAATGGGAATAATTATGGCTTATGATTATTCTGATAAGTAGCAATTAAAACTATTAATAATGTCCTAGCAAGAAAAAAATTCAGTGTATGTAAACATGTTTTTAACTGTATGCACATATCACACCCTTCAGATTTTCACTTGCAGACATATTTAAAAATATCTTTTGCTCTATCACATAAATACTCCCTTACATGTATTAAGGTTTATGGTTGCAGCTTATAAAAATCTGAAAACGTTAAAAGTGTTATGAACACAAAACACTGTTAAAAACCTCTAGAATTTATGCGTTGGAGCAGTCCAATTTTTTCAAGCCGTCTTACTGAATAGACTTAATGATTTCCATTGGGAAAGATGTGCAAAGGAAGTAGTTGGAAAAGTGCCTGCAGTTCTTTAGTTTGCCATGGAGTGGCAGCATTGGAACGACAAAGAACTGAATGCCACACCAACTAAAACTCACACTGGACAAGAAAAATGAGTGGAAAAAAATCCACAGTTCATCAAGTAAACAGATTAGAAGGTCATGCGTTGAGACATATTTTGACACTTTTATCTGTTTACTGTGTGTTTACTCTATCCTTGATTGACTCATTTCTATTAAATATGCCCTTTCTTAGAATTGTCACCTGTGAAACACACATTTCTATGATAAATATGATGATAAACATAATAAATACTCCTGGCTCCATTCTACCGGCGGTGCCCCAGGCCCCGGTCACTGAGGGCTAATGTACTGACACTGACGTGGATGTTTTCATGGACTGAAAATAGCAGCTTCATGACGTCGCCGCTAACCTACCGCAGCAGCAGACAGATAAGATACGGCCAGCTGGCAAACTCTGCAGCGCCTATGCAGAGTTCACAGAGCCACACATGTTCAGCCTGCCAGGAGCGTCTATAAACAGGCAATAGCTACTGGCGTGAACTGAAAAAAAGTGGGAAAATGGATAGCTTAATTGCTCTGCCGTGCCAGATTGAGTACGCCTGGGGACAGAAATTACAGCCTGACATCCATCCATACTTCAGTTAGTGGAGAACTGCTGAACGGTGCCTGTGTGAAGACGGAGGAGAAACTGCTGGGGAGTGAATTTCAATCGGAGCTGCTCAGCGATGCAGAAAACGGAGAGCTTTAAGTCATGATGGGAAGGATGTTGAAGAGGCAGTATAGTGTAAAACTGACTTTTTTCTTTTTTGGTTTACATCATGTGCTAGTTCCTCATCGAAAACATACCTGGAGTGTTGCTTTGAATCTTTCCTGTGTGCTTGAGAAATCATTTAATCTCCCATAGCAACCATTCAGCTGTGCAAAACACATGGGTAGACCTAGCTCCGCCTTCAAGGACGAAGCTCCTCCTTGGAGCTGCATTTTCTAAGTTTCTGCGCTTCCACCTCACAGAAGAGCAGAACTCCCACAGCTCCTTCATACTAGCCAGTAGCAATTAGCAAACATCTGACGGAACTGCACATCTGCTGATCTCATTTTAAGAGTTCCTTCTCTTATTAAAATGGTGTTAAAAGGTTAATGGAAGAGCCATGTTTTGATGACTTTCTGAAGGTGGAGTTTCAGAAAGAGCAGGAGGTTTTAAAGAAACAGATGCCAAATTTCAAGGTGTTAAATAAATTTTAAGTCACATTTGATATGTATAGCATTTTTAAAACAAGTTCACACTGTCACCTCACATAGTGCTGCAAAATAGCACTATGTGCCTGGAAAACACATACCACTGCCCCTTTAATGCATTTGGAACAATATGTTAGCAGGAGAAATGATCAGAGTACAGAAGGCTGTTTTATTTTTTTTATGTTGTTCCACTGAGTGCACTGGGTGGCCAGATGTGGAACATAATGGACCATAAGCCCAAATGTAAGCTGTCTTGCAGCCAGATGTGACCTACAGTGGGGAGCATGAGTTCAGTCAGTCTCTATCAGGGATGAATAACAATAAAGAACAACTTTGAGAGAGTGAGAGAGAAGTGGAAAATAAAGATGAGAGAGAACAGTTGGGACAGATGGGGAGGAAAGCAAAGACTGTTGTTTTCCTTCTGCTAGCTAACAAAGCAGAGCGCCATCCCATCATGGAGGGAAAAGATGGGAATGTCTCACAGTGGCCCGGCGGAAGATGGGTCAGTCTCCCAAGGACGAAGCGGTAGGAGGCCAGTTTACGACCGACAGCATGTCTGATATGTTCCAGTTCGCTTTTCTGCCCTTTCAGCTCCCCATAGGTACAACTGCAGTCTAAAGGTACTGGGGTTCACATCAGGTCTGAAGTTTATTTTTCTTCCAACACTCAAATATTCATAGCTCTAATGTGTGACCATCAGCAGTTTTGGGTTTAGAGGTTTGGACTTAAGTCAGTTTGATAAATAACAGAGCCGGAGCAAGATTGCACAGGGCCCTGAACAAAATTTAAATTGGGTCCTACTTCTTGTGAAGCCCACCAGCCCCACAGCAGCAATAACAGTGCTCAGTTTGTTGTTTAACACCAGTGATATAAAGGTCTAAGCTTTATTGAGGGTTCTACTGACTATAGTGGTGTGTAAAAGGGTTTGCAGGCTTCTGATTTCCTATGTTTTGCATGTTTGTCACTCTTCAGTGTCTCAGAATGTCAAGATATCAAACCAATTTAAATATTAGTCATAGTCAACACTCGTAAACAGAAAATGTAGTCTTTTTAAAATGGTGTTAATAATTTAGAAAAAAAATCGAAACCTAAACATAACCTGTGAGAAAACGTGATTTCCTCTTAAACCTAATAACTGATTGGGAAATCCTTCATTTAAAGGGCCAGCTGTGGTGGAATGTATTGATAAAACTACACATTAACAAACTGTTTAAAAAAATTACAGCCTTTTCTGCATTCAGTGAGTACCTCTTAAAGTTAAGTAATTTTTAAAATCTTTTCACATTGATGTAATTTGGCACTATATAAATAAAAGCTAATTTGATTTGACTAATAAAATAAAGTTTAAGCTCACAACTATTACCTTAGTCTACAGAGCCGCAGTTCGGGTACGGCGGGCCGAATCTGGGCCTTGAGTTTGATCAATGTGATGTAGTCAGTGATTCCTCAGGAGACTCTACAAAAACTCAAAATCTTACCAAGTCATTTTTTAGTTTAGTTTCTAGTGCAAAATTCTTAGTACACTTGAAATAAGACAAAATGGTCTTAGAAGCTGCTTTTCAGCAACATACAGGAGATTGTTTGAAGTGATTAATGTCCCAATATTGACTAAAAAGTATTAGATCCACTGGTAGGATATTTCACACTGTTATAACTGAAATAATCTGCCAGTGCATCTAGTACTTTTTCATCAATATTAAGGAATTATTGACTGAAAACCAGCTCCTATGTCTTGCTGACAAGTTATTTGTAAGTTAGTTTTGTCTTATTTCAAGTGTAATAAGAATTTTGCACTAGAAACTAAGCAAAAAATACTTGGTAAGATTTTGTGTTTTTTGCAGTGGATGCAGTTGTTAAGTGTGTGAACAGAAATCAGCTGGAACCAGTGTGAACTCCACACACTATGTAAGAATATAAAAGTTGTGTCAGCAGCCACAATGTGAAATTCCTGTCTGCATTCAATGCAATCACACTTTTAACTTTGAAAACTTTCAAATTTCGGTTCTCTACATTATTATGATTGCACCGCTGGTTTTGAAAATGGCCTGTCACTGGTTTGGACTCAGTCTCAGATTAGGTTATCTCGACTACTACTGTGGGGAAACTCCATTCCCATTAAGACAATGGGCTGCTGACTACTGGAATCATGTTTTACGTTCTCTACAGACTGCATTAGACCAGAGTTCTTCTAGTGAAGGTAATGTGAAAACAGAACAACTACAGGTCAGTGCTGCCACTGGCTTCTCAGCAGCTTTTATTTAAAGAGTATGAAATCTTGAAAAAGTTTTTATTTTTTATTTTTATATAAGCTCAGCACCCTCGCCCTAAAACTTTCTAGAACACCAAAACACTTGGTGGCAAATGACAGCTAGCTCCAAAAATAGAATGGACATGGCAGGAATTATGAGTTGACCTTTTCAGAACCAGCACAGTCAGGATGGAGCCGTGTTTGATATGACTGCCACTGTCATGCCTTTGGCCTTATATTCGACAAAATAACCAGCATGTGACTAAAAAAAATCACGGTCATGGTTGAGGTAGATGTGCTGAATGTTGGCATGTAGTATTGGCAGCAGTACTGCAAAAGGCTGCCATACAAAGACTCATTCTGCGGGCTGGTATTCCAAGAAGTCAATGAAATCTTATATCAAGCTGAAGAAATGTATGCAAATATTAATGTTTTAAGTTATTTTAAATGAATCTGAACCATACTTGTATTTCTGAGAGAGGTAAATTGAAAAACACACTCATGATCGTGTAGAAGATGTGTGTAACATGAATAGTACTTTGACACACACAAGTCTCTGGTGCCTCAATGAGTGTGTGGGAAAGAACCTTGGGATGAAAAGGGATAGAAGAGTGAGAAATACATTTTATTTTTGCTAAGATGACGGGTGGAAGACGGTTGGAGATGTTTTACCTCACGACATGAATGGATTCTGGTTCTAATGTAGCACATGAGCAGAGCTGAGTCAAGCCGCCATGTCTGTTCTACATCACATCGTCGTCGGTTCCAAGAACCTGCTCTAAATGTTTTGCTGTACTCCTAACATTGTTTTGGATATAAACGGTTAAAATCCAAAGTTTTTGAACTAAAAATCTTTGGTCAATGAAACTGCAATGTGAAGGACTTTTGGATTAGCCATTTTGAAATAAAAGTAGTTTTCAGCTCAAGACATTCCCTGCACGCCATCCATCAATCGAATGCACATTCACAAACCCAAAGGAACAATCCCTACAGATAAGTACTTTTTACTGTTTAAAAAGTGGCAAATAAAGTCAAAATAGCAACAAAAGATTTTTGGTGTGTTTCTTGGTAGAAACCTGAAGTTTTCCTCCTCTGATTTAAACAGTCAACACAATTGCTCACTTAATTCCCTGTTTTTCTCTGATTGTCACTAGAAGCAAATGGACTCGCGGGTCCGGGTTCAAACCAAATACCCCTGTGCAAAAAAAAAAGAAAGGCAGAAAAGTATATCTACTGAAAATGTCAAACTATTTTTCAAAATTCAAAACGGGGCACACAACAAAGGGCAGAGCACAACATTACAGAAGGAAATAAAAAACATCATAATGGCACTTAAGATTTGGCATTTTGATGCAAAGCTTTTGTTTTGTCTGACTTGAACAAAGGAAACTGAATTATAACCAATTTCAACAATCACTGCTTGGATTTCAGCTACACGTTAACTTTTTAATTACATTTATTTGTCAGATTGTTACTTGCTGAACACAATAGAATCACAGACGTACAGAAGGTATCCATGTCTGTAAAATCAATAATTGATGCTACTATACCCACACATATGGAAGGTGATGGGCTATTATTGGGTTTATGTGGTTGGAACTGAAGTTGGGCCATTTCAACCAAACAATGGGTAAAAAAAACAACAAACTATGACCAAGAGTGATAGGTGAGACTAGATGGAACATGACTTTACAAACTGATGTTTTATCCATTCAGCGGTTTGAGAAGACTGTTCTGAGCCTCATCCACCGGATGAAAGAAGAACCGGTAAAATGCCAAAATCATGTGCAACAAAGGTTGTGTTAACGACTTCGGTTTAAACTAGAAATCAAGTGTCCTCACTTAAGATGGAAGTGGTTTGTTACCTGCTAAATAAGTATAAGCTAATGCTAACAACAGTATCATGAAAAATCATTTTCTCTTTTACAGATCTTTTTTATTATTATTATTTTGCTTATTTGATTGGACTTAAATGTTTCAGACAGTCAAACAGATTTTAATTTTCCAACAGTTAACCTGAAAAAATACAAAAAATTGTTTTCAGATGCTGATTTTATTTATTAAGGTGGAAAAAAAAATCCATTCTAGCCAAACTGACCAACATCTGAAAAGGAAAGTGATGAACAGAGTTTAGAGACATTCTTCAGATGGTAGAGGGAGGCCTGGCAGAGGTATTTAATGTAAGTTTCAAATCTGAGAGGAGAACGAAATCTTACACCAAGACTTATTACTGTGGAGGAAAAGTGGGGATGCTGTGGTCAGAGAATGTCATGGTGGAAAATGATGAGTGGATCTGATGTGGATGGTTCTGGTTTTTGGTGTTTCATTCGAGAAGATTGGCATTCATCCAATCTCCTCAAGACAAGTGGTGAGAGTGAAGAGTGAGGATGATGAGTTAATGGCAAGATGGGTTCTGCTGTAGTGTGAAGCTGAATGTCATCTACGTAGCAGTGAAAGGAAATCCTGTAGAGATTTGATATGTTCTCAATAGAGAGAACGTACAGGGTAAACTGAGTGGGACCGAGGACTGACCCCAAAGGGACACCACACACGATTCAGTGAGTCAAAATATTACTAGCAAACCACCTCTTATAGTAAGATGCTGCACAACAACAGGAAATGACTGTGATATTTCATTCATTTGATAAAAACAAACTGCAGTCGAATTTGACAAGTTCTGCAATCAGAGGAATGGGCTCTTTGCATCTGCCGCGCTGATGTCACAACCGCATGCGCAAATCCGGCTCTCTTTTTTTCCGCTTTGAGTTACCATTACAGCTAGAAAAGACAAAGTCGTATTTCAGACGCAAATAAAACAATACTATGCACTTTGTTGTCTTCCTAATATAATGGGCTTTTAAGTTTTCATGGATTTCCAAGCGGTCCTGAATTAAGAAGACGGTGGTTTGTAAATATTTGTCGCTACCAGTTAAAGCTAACGCTGCACAGCAAAGTTTGCAGCCTTCACTTCACTCCGGATCAGGTTCTTCAGCCTAAAGAAGAAGGTAAAGGAGCCTCCTGTGTTATTTCCATGGAATCACTTCTGTATTCAGCCTGAAAGAACGAGTTTATGGGAACGAGAGAGCAGACCAGAGCCAGACAGCCGAGCAACTGATCCGCCTGTACACACTGCTGTAAACACCGTCCTACTTCACAAGAAGCATGCAAAACTAATAAAGAGAAGTAACACGGAGACCTTAAGGAACTCGGCCATATTTTTCTAAAAGCAACAACTTTGAACCTGAACCGTCAGCTGAACTAGAACTCTGACACCAGAGCTGCTCTACTGTTAAGCTATGGGCTTGTTGTTCCTCAGGCTTCAGAAGCAAAAAGCTTGAACCATAAAATCCCCCGTTACTTGGTCTCTGACACTAACGACAATAAACACACGTAATATACTTGAAAACAAGGTAAAAACATTGTCCGTTAGAATGGATGAAAAATGTTTAGATACTTAAATAGCACATTTTTACAAGGAAAAATGTCCGAGAATATAGCATAAGCTAAAGCTAATGTTAACCACAAAGTTTAAAGAAAGTAAAACTCACCTTCGTATCTCTGAATGTATAACGAGGCGAACATCTTAAAACTTTTCTCCAGCTTACTTGTTGGGGCTTCGGTTCGATGTACATCATTAACTGTTACCTTGGACAAGCCCTGCAAATATCCAGTGTAAAGTGCCATAGATCGGAAACGATCAAGCTGCTTTTCCCCGAACACGGAAGCTGAGGTGCAAAGAGCCCATTCATTTGAATATCCAAACGTTAATCTACCCCGGATCGCTTACCTGGCTTCCTTCCCTTCGCCATTTAACGCACAAATCAGCAGCTGGAAGCAGAATCAGTGCAGCAGGTTGATACTTTAGAGGTGGACCATAGGAACCGAGTCCCTCATAGTTTTTGTTCTCCATCTCAGTCTGCGCAGCCCGTCCAAGCAATAATAAAGAGAAAATCAAAAGGAATTGAACATGTGACGAGCTTTTTCTCACAGCTCCAGCCACAGCAGAGAGCTGCAGGTTGCAGTCAAAGCATTTTTGTTCTCAGTTCTGGTTCTTCTATTGAGCCGGTGAGGACTGGCTTCTGTACGCACCTCAGTGTTTTTATACTAGTACTTATTTGAACATTAATTTCTGTGGTAAAGTCTGTGGCATCAGACCACAGACAGGATTTTACAATCACTTGAGAGCAGTTTGCCCAACAGAAACAAGCTAGGTAGCCGAGACAGGATCTGCAGTTTTCTTCACAGTTCCTAATTCTTTTTTCCCCCCTCAGGAATCAACCATGAAGATGACTGTGCAACTTTAAAAAAAAAAAATTTTACAAAACTGACATCAAATATGGAATTCATTGTGTTTTATACGTACTAATCAATGACCAGAGATTTGATTCTGAAAACATTTTTAATCTACTGATCATAACTCGTGTTTGTGACGGTCGTCTCAGCAGAACGAACAGATGCTATTGCTTCATGTGAAGTGAAAACTGTTAACTTGAAAATCTGAGGTAATAATAATAAAAATAATAATAAAAAAAAAACAATCCAATATTTTGTGTTGTAACTTTGATGGCATGTTTGAGCTTCTAAATAAATAAAAAACGCGAGAGACAACTCCAATCAGCATGGAGTCAATTAACACCTTTGAACTGAGAAAGAAAGAAAAAGAAAAAGAGAAACATACCATCTGGAGTTGTCTACTCTCACGTCGGTGTGTAACTCAAGCCAATTGGACGCTTTCGCTTTTCAACATCGGAGTGAGTTTTGGGCAGCGTCGACTCTCTCTCTCTCTCCTCTCTTACTGCCGTGGCTGAAATTGGGTTGTTTTTTTTTTTTTTCCTTTTGCTCCGGTGCTGCTGGAAAGGCTCAGTCGCCTCGGATGATTTAAAGCATTTTTCTAAACGAGGCGTCGCAGCAGACCGGGCGCAAGGCAGCTGGAACTGTGGCGGATGAACACGATAACATTTCCAGTAATGGCCCTAATGTGTACACATTAGCCACATTAATCTGTGTCTGTGTGCGACTTGATCTGTGGAGGCTGGCGTAATGGATTTCCTGTTTGACCAACAAGACACAGTCAGTCATATGCACACACTCAGCTCACACACACACACCCTCCCACTATTGTTCGACCCCATAGTTGGATCCAACTATGATTAGATCAAGATCCTTTATTTGTGCAAAAGTGACCATATTTACAGAAAAATATTCACAGCACAGTCCTGGAATATTTTCTTGCGTTCTGGAGATAATATTTTATTGATATTAGCTATGTTTACATTGACCATATAACGTCAGACTTTTTGAAAATAAATTTGCTTAATGAAAACAAGCCAATTTTGAAAGAACTTGTTTGGGATGATCTGGTGGTTTTTTTTGTTGTTTTTTTTCACGTCGCATGAGTCACATGATAAACAGCCAGATGTTGGCCACTGGTACAAACAACAAAAAAAAGGACGTAGCTGAAGGATCATGGAATGTTTTTTTAATGGCTTATCACGTGAATAAACTTATTCATGTATGATTTTAAGATTTACTTTCAAGGCAATGTTTGTCTAACTGTGCTTCCGTTACAACTGTGCGCAAAACTTTGTTGATATTTTGCTAGAATCCAAAAAAAACACCAATTTCAACACTGCAGTGTTTTTATAAAATAAGCAATGCAATTAAAATCACATGTGAATAAGTAGGTTCATGTGATGTTAAAAAAAACATCATCCTCCTACCACTTCCTGTCATATTCTTTGTTGTTTCGTCCAGTAGTAACATCTGCTTGTTGTTATTTACGTTATTGTTAACTCACTTTAACTCAGAAGCTTATATACATCTCCTTTTGAACTGTATGATTTGGGTTCACGTTTGAGGGCCACCATATGTTAACCATTTCAACAGGAAATTGAAGCCAAAAGTTTGTAAAAAATCCTCTCGTCTGACACTTTTTAATCGATTACTTTCTTCTACTGAGGTTTAAACTCTCCCAATTTGCTAATTTGTATACATAACAATGTAAGACTTCAAAATCTCAATTTTCCATGAGTCAGAAATTACCTTTGTTGTAGCCTTTTACCTTTTATGCAGAAGATCTCTTTGGATGTTTGAAACTGTGTTTGTTTTTGGAGGAACTACAGCCTGAGTGTACTGAAACAAACCTCCCCACTGCAAGACAAGAGACACGAGTCAAAACATAGCCACTTGTCATCTGAAAGCTTTCGGCAACTTCTCCTGCTTTACTTATTAACAAAAAGTTCAGTTGTTGAACTTGTCTGAATTTTTGGTTCGTTATCGCCGCAAAGCCAATTAAAGAGTCATCGGAACGAAGGGTTCTTGTCACGAGGGAGGAATGTTTTTTTCCATTGTGTCCAGATTCGATGTTCCGTTCAGACATGAATGTGGCCATATCCGACTCACACTTCATGTTTCGGTGATGTTCGCGTTGTCAAGGGTGCAGGAATTCAAACGTGAGGAAATAACTCCGTGTGTGTGTGTGCTGATCCTGAGGTAACACCAAAAAGAAAAACAGAAATTCTCATATGGAATGCAAAGAAATGTAGAGATTGGAATGAGTGGATTGTGAACATGTGGCAGGGAATCTTAAGACTTTAATTCTGGATGTAAACACAATAAAACTCTCAGTCATACAGCAAACGTAACCTCTAACCAGGCCCATTAGTGGATGTTCTTCTCATCTTACAATTACAGTGAAAGTCATTTGTTTCTCTAAAACTGTAAGATGACACACGCACACACACACACGGTAGAATGAGTCACTGAGCAGCTGGTGATTACAGTGATACTATGCAATACAAAACTGTGTAAATAGAAGCATTTCCAGTAATACTGCAATAAGTTTCTCAATTTTATATATGCCTTCTTTTGTAATGTAAACCACTTTGATAAGTATTTTTTTTATGTAGTGCAATTAAAGAGAAATACAAAAAGAAGTCAATAGAGAAAATATTGGAAAAAAAAAACCCCAACTAAGATGCTTTGCTGAGGCAACTCAAGAAAGAGTTGAGCAAATTTTCGTACTGTTTTCTTATTGGTAACCTTTTGCTAAAGCCAGAGTCTCCAGAGATATTGTAAGGGATAAAAGTAATCTCAAGTACGAAGATGTATCTAATTAAAATGTTACCGAATACGGTATACGGAGAGTACACTGTAAACCACAGGGCATGATGGTAGTTCCACAAGCTAATAAAAGTCTTTTATTGTTTAAGTTATTGTAAAGTGAAAAAAACAACAACAAAAGAAGAGTTTGCAGCTTATGCGCATTAAAAAATAGCTCTGATTGTTAAAAAATCGGCAACAAATAATGCGTCCGCACAGTTATTGAAACCTACGGCTAACACAAATAGCAAGTAGAGCCACACAAGCTAATAAGTGCTAACTTTTTCTTTATGTCTTCCGATCCACAAATGACATAAAAAACAAACTGTCATTTGTTTTTTATGTTATGAACAAATGACATGAATGAAGATTCCATGTCATTTAGTACTAAAAAAACCCAGAACATACTAGTGACTGAGTTGAATTGCGCTCAACAAAACTACATTGAGTTTACTCCTCTGAAGGAAGCCGATTGTTGAGATTGGAATGAGTGGATTGTGAGCTTTTGAAACTTTCACAGCTATAACTGCATTGTTTTGCCCCTCCAAAAGGCGGCTTTTTTCTGCTCTCCACCTGCCCGCCATCTGACCGCACGCTGGCGGCCACAGAGATCAGCTGGTGCAGAAAGAGGAAGCAGAGTGGAGCATTCGGCAGCTAGTTGGCTGCTAATTACTGCCAGGAGATGGTTGTCGTGTTGTTTCACTGAGAGTCTGGTCGACAAAGGCAGAAACAACGAGTTGGACTTTTACTCTAGAGGTAGCTCCAATCTACACTGACTGAATGTGGATAAGTTAACATTAGAGGGGGTAAACTTAATTCTTTTAAGAAGGCGAACAAATCTTTCTGATCATCTTCCTTAACTTCGCGGTTAGAGACCACAAACAAGAGTTGACTGAGCGTCATTATTAAAGTGTCGCGTGCCCTGAGCCTTTGGTATCGAACTCCTCTTCTGGCAAGAAAAGGAATAGATTGATGTTTGATCTCCCTATCTGGGTGGCTGAACACTTCGGTAATCACTGCTACACACTCAGGGGCAAATACAGTAAACACATTGATCTGCAGGGGTTTTCTCTAGTTAAACCTACTCTGGAAAGTGGCCTGTGTGAACCCTGTGTGAAACACAATATACGAGAGGTCTCATGTGGTGTGACACAGTTCACGTCTAATAACCGGGGCTTTAAGTGAGCAGCCCATGTTTTCTTTGAAACTTTGACATTTGCACATGAATCTCTGAAGGTGGATTTTACCTGCCATGGTTAAAGTGTGTTTAAAGGCACAGCTTTATGTGTTTTCCGGACACACAGAGCCATTTTATAGCACAATCAAGTAACAATGTTAACTTCAGTTGCTATAAAAATGCTCCATATATCAAATATGACTGAAAAGAAAGTTTTACTTCCTGATTTAACGCCTTGAAATTGGGCCTCTGTCTCTTTAAGAAACTCCTGATGCTTCTGAATCTCCGCCTACAGGAAGTCGTCACACATATTAACCCTTTAACAACGTTTTCACCAACATTGAACTGAGAAGTAGCTTTCATAATGAGCTCAGCAGATGCGCAGTTTCACCAGCTGTTTGCTAATTGCTGCTGGCTAGTCTGAAGGAGCTGAGTGCTCTGTGAGGCAGAAGTTCGGAAGCTTCGAAACTGCAGCTCCAAGGAGGAGCTTGGTCCTTGAAGGCGGTGCCATGTCCCACCCAGACATTTTGGACAGCTGACTGGTTGCCATGGGAGATTAAAGGATTTCTCAAACTTGCACGAAAGAATCAAGGCAACACTCCAGGTTTGTGTTTGAGGAGGGGATACCATTACAACATGGTGTAAAGCTCAAAAATAGTCAATTTTACATAATACTGATCCTTCAAGCAAAGACTGATGGTTAAACTGATAGTCTGTTTTCTCTACTGCTGTGAAAGACTGTACAGTAGTGCCAACCTACCGCAAACGTCTTCATGTGTGACAATTCTTGGTCTTCATGATGTCCACTGTTCTGTAACAAACCTCTGAGTTGGTCTTTTATATGAAACCCAAATCCAATATATATTCTATGGTTCAAACGTGACAAAATGTGGAAAAGTCTAAAAAGGGGCGATATTTCACCAGCATTTCAAATAAAATGTGCCTGGTCATTATTATTTCTCTTGCATAGCGTGTGAGAGAGCACCCGAATGCACGCACCCCTTAGCGGACGGGAAGGTAAGAAAAGTAAAATGAAACTTTTACTTTTAAAAACATAATTACAAAACAATCCCAACGCGTTCCAGGCAGGACATGGCAGGCAGTGTAAGAAATACGGCACACAAGTCCAATTGGCTGGCAGCACGGCAAGCCGGAGTGAGACAATAATCCGGCAAGGTGGCCAGACAAGCAGCCGGTTGTCATACACACGGAGACAATGACTAACAGAGAGCAGCTGAAAGGCAACAGGAAATGGAGTCAGTCAGGTTTTGAAAGCAAAACTGTGCTGACAGAATGAAGGCAAACAGTAATGAAATACTGCCATCGGCAACCAAAGACCACCACAATTTCAGTTCAACGGTGGAAAACTAAACACGCGACTGAGTCAACGCACTGTTCAATAATTCAGCTTTGCAAATACAGAAATTAATCTAACAGTGGTGGTCACTGCAATTATATATATATTTGTTCACTGTGATAACATAAAATGGGAGTCAAAATTAAACAAGCAAAAGAATTGGAATAGATAAAAAAATGAATCCCCACATAAAAACAAGAACAAAAGCTATCTTTTTTTAATTGTTTTGGCTTTCTTGCCCATTTTGCTTGTTGAAGACTTTTCTTTATTGACATCTCTCCTTGTTTCACTCCATGTAGATTCGAAGGAGAGGAAATCAAAATCTTGGCAGACTGATTGGAAAGATATCATCTGGGCACACACAACAAAGAGCTTCATATCAAAGCAGTGTTTTACATTTATATTGCATACATTTTCTCTTTTCTGTCAGTTTTTCACCTTAGTGCGAGCAAAACAACATTACATTCCAATGACTGTTTATAGACACGATGTAATGTGACATCAAGCGCGCAAGATCCTGACCCCCCAAAAAGCCTGCCAGTCCCCATTGTTGTCAACATAACGCGCTAAATCTTAAACATACATGCGGTATATAAAAGAAAAACATTAAAAAACACTACGACAACTAGATAAAGTCAGGAAAAAGTTCTAATTTAAAAACAAAAGTAGCAAGGGAGAGGGAAGTAGCTATGCTAGCTTGACTTTGACAACCTTAGCAGAATTCGGTGTGTTTCGGCTCAGTTTAAAAACAAAATGGCGACCCACACACCAACTCTCTGACAGATTATCAATAGAGCAGGTGTTTAAATGAGCTAATCTACCACCTCTGTGTTCGGACCATTACTAATAATTACAAAATAAACACCATGCCTGAAAACTAATACCGTAACAGACTGAATGTTTTGTTCTTTGCATGTTTATTGGTGTTTAATCCTGATACACTAGTGGAGCTGTTGTCAGTTGCTATGGCAATGGGTCAGCATGTAGCGTAGCTGACACAGAGAGCGTCAGAAGAAAAAAAATGGTTTTCAGTTTTTCCAACAGGTTTTCTGTTAATTTTACCTTTGCTGTGGCGCATGCACTAAATTATCCAAGTTTGATCCACAGCCAAGTGGTAAAAGAATCATCTTTTTGCCCTCTGGCGTTGTACACATGCGTGAAATTTCCCTGATGTAAACAATAATAGAACAGAAAACACTTCCTATATGTATTTTTGACTGCTTTTGCTAACACACACCCAGGACATCACTACAAGTGATCAAAGTAGGCCGAAGGAGGTGAAAATCTTTGCAGTGAAACAAAAAGCAAACTTATGGCGACGACAAAAACCTCCTTTGACAGACAGAGCGTCGTGCGGAGCTGTCGCAGAGGCAGTTTGCAGAGTTTCACTCACACAAGACACGCTGACGGCCCCGGAGGAGAACATACCAGACATGTTGCTCCACGGCCACCCGGCAACAAACCAGGACCGTCCAGCTTCCTCCGGCCTCGGCTGTGGCAGCACAATTTAGTACTTTTTGTCTTCTTTTTTTTTTTTACTTCGCCCCCAACTGCTCTTCAAAAAGCAGAGCGCTTCTCTCAGCTGCCTGCTGATAACCGCCGATTGGCCGTCAGAGTTGTTTTAAAAGAGCTGTACTGTCGGTAATTGAAAACAAACGCCTGTCAGCTGCATCTCCAGCCAGAGAAATGTCATCTCACTTATCGCTGCGTAAAACTGTGTTTGTTCCACACTCTGCAGCGCTGCTGTTGGCTGTTTATTTAGTTGTTTTTGTTTAAGAGAGCGCTGAAAGATTCTCCTGGAGTAAAGGTGACATAAATCACGTGGTATTTTTAATACACTACCCACAAACTGAAAGAAGATTTTAAAATGAACACATTGCCTTGCAAAACTACTCATAGTTATCATACTTATAACCTTATCACCTGGGCCAGACTTTAAAAGGGCTTACAGGGGCAGCACCCAGAGCTACTGGCTACTGAACACTTCAATTTTTCAAAGAGCACCACAAATGTTTCCATTTTTATTATTATTTTTAATGATTTTGTTTTGCAGACATTGCACTTTACATAAGAGTCATTGACTCATGTGTAGGTGAGTTGTAGTAATGGTTTGTGATGTTTATAAATATAAACTAAAATATTTAAAAATTATGAAGTTATAGTATTTTTTTTTTTGGCAACTACATCGAGCTACTGGCCCAGGGATGCGTTAAACCTACCATCACAGGGTTTCCCTCAGTGTATTATAAGCCTGGCGGGCCACCAGGCTTTACCTGTGCCCCCATCAGGCTTAGCATTGTTGATTTATTTTAGTTTTTTTATATTGCTTTTTAAAAAGACTTTATAGTTGGTGTTTAGGTATTGACCTTCCAGTCTTCCAACAATGCATAAATATCAAGTGATATTTTAAAATTTCCTGTCAACTATAAACATGTTTTACCTCAAAAACATGGCGGATGAATGACTGCCCTAAGCAGTGACGTGCGGTGAGGTTCATAGCTGGTGAGGCACTGACGTCATCAGAATCAGATTTGCAAATAGATGCATAGATTGACAGCAGTTTACAGGTTATGTTTCACTTCTGCATCCTTACACATACAAACTGTAGCTCACAAAACACACATTTCCTTAAAAAACAAAACAAAATAAATGTTATTACTGTCTTACCTTTACTTATAAATGAAGTCCATGCGTCGCTCCTTCTGCACAAAAACATCCGTCACTTTGCGACAGAAGTCCTCCTGTTGTAATGTAGTCATCTATGTCGAAAGTCGGGATAAGCGAGAGGAAAAAAATCACTATCTCTATTATAATCTATCGCTGCACTTGACTTGCTTCCCGAATCGTTTAGCCTAGCTCGCTGTCACTTACTCGGCAGTTGAGGAGTGAACAAGACGAACGTCTGGGATCTTGAGCGCCCCCTGCCATGAGGCAAGAGAACTGCCTGCCTCACCTCGAACCTGTTCTCTGCCGTTTATAATCGCTCATTACACGAAACACGTTACACAAACACAGTTGGTGACAAAAAGCACTGTACATTATATACATAAGCTAAATTATTGGAAATAAGTTCACATATTAAATTTGTTTAAACCATTTTATTGACGCCGTACAGCAACATGCTCTCTCCGCTTAGCAGCCAGCGCAGAGCCAGGGGTTGCGCAATCCAAGGTGAGGCAGAGCTCGCTGCTGCCTCACCGGCATCGCTTCCAAGCATTTGAATGGGAAAATAAGAAAATTCAGCGATTTTGAACAAATAAAAATCGAAATTGGTGAAGCTACATGAAAAATAAATATTTTTTAGTACAAACCACCGGATGAATATAACAATTTAAATTACTTTATGATTATATATTTTCTTTCTTTCCATGATGGCTGGTGAGGCACTGCCTCACCTGCCTCCCCTGACCGCACGTCACTGGCCCTAAGCCCCCTGAGCACCGCGTTTAGCAAGTTTACTGGGGGAAACTCTGCATCATCCTTTGGCATCATTGGTTCATACTCAGTTTTACAGGTTAATGTTCTGTAAATTGCAATTAGTAAAAATGTTTTTTTCTTTAGAGGTCAGGGCACCAAACATCCTTTTCAATCCAGCCTGGCTCGTCTCATTGTATCACATTTATTATCTAAAATGAGACAATGTAGTGCAAAACTGTGAAGTGGTAAGAAAAAGAGACTCTGAAGTAAAAAAGAAAAATCTGTAATGTCCAACCTGTTTGTATCCTGTATTTTCTCTGAAGGTTTTTAGAGATAAAACGGCTCACGCTCTGTCAGAGTGAATTTTCAATTCTAACCGATTATTTTACCTGCTACTTGACGTTTAATTGGACTTAGTTAGTTCTGGACTTTAACTGCGCCATTCTAGAACCTTACTAAGCTTTAATCTAAAGCATTCCTTTGCAACGTTGTAGCTGTGTTTAGGTCCATTGCTGGATGGGGTATTTTTCATCCTCCACCACGGTTTCTGTAGAAAAATTTATTATTGTGGCTGTGCTTTGTTTTTAAAACTTATTAACTTTTTAATGATTATTTTATTTGTTTCTTTTATTTTAACACATTTTGTCTGGCAGTGCATCCTCCACTTGATGTATGCATATATGAAACTACAGTATATCTTTCCTATATGAAAGATAGGAATAGAGGAGAGAAAGAAGCATGGAGAGAGCAACCCTGAAGTCTGCCTCTAAACCTGCAGAAAAAAAGGATTTTTGTAGCACCAAACGATGTCTGGCTTGACATCTTAACATCCAAATTATATGAAGGGAATGGCTCCCTTTTCTTCTCACGATTCACAATTAAATGCCGGAACACAGAAACAGTGGACCTACAAATTGTAGGCGTGTGGGAGAATGTTTTGGCAGAGCAGCTTGGCGAACCAGCTAGAGAACCCCTGCAGGTGTTGTCAAGTTGTTTTGTCCATCTTATTATGCAGATCTGAACCACAGCGCAGGCCAAATCATCAACATTTCAACAGCTCAGGGCTTTTCGCTTTTCCCATAGCAGAGACGGTTCTACAAACAGCAGCACTGAGGAATCAGCACTCGGAACAAACTGTCCGGCTCAGAACAGAAAGTACCTACTGATGGGTGAGCAACGTTTCGGAAAGATGATTTAAAGTACAAGACGAAATGTCCCTCGGAAGTGAAACTCAGCAAATTAAGCCTGTAAGGAAAAACAGCTGCGTCTGTCCCTTTGAAGGGGGAGTAGCTCATAATCAGATTATGCTTATGAGTGTAAGGTTTCTATCAGCCTCTTTACTGATGCCCTCGTCAGCATTTGACAATTACTGTTGATGTTAAATCATGTGCTAAAACTTGCTGCGGCAAATAAATATTCCAACTTAAAAGTAATGGTTTTAGGTTGGAAATTCAACTTCAAATTCAACTATTATTTTAGGTCGAATAAAAGTAATATAAGCTGAGCTTAGCCGTGTTAGCCAGGGCCATCACAATAATTATGTGTGAAGGGGACGAGTTCCCCTCACCTTTAAAAAACACATAGTACTCACCAACCTTTACTTAGGAATACATTTTCTTAGTTTATGAATAAATAATATGAAACTTCCAGTATTTACGTCACCTTGAATACTGGCCTGGCATGACTGCAGTCACCATGCCAGGCCACTAGATGGCACTGTGATCTTAGCCTCAGCTTCCACCTCATTTAGAAAACAGTAACCCGACTCTGATAAACCAAGTGCTCATGTAACACTTGAACAGGTTAAGTAGCGTACACAGCACCATTCTGACAGGGATGTTCTGGAAAAATGTCACACTAGCTGCGCTTCCATTAACCATAGAATTGCACAAATTGAAATGATGAAAATAAATTTGCTTAATGGGAACACGGCAGCTTTTGAAAAAACAACAAAAAAACTCAGGTTTTTCAATCAAAAGTTCTGCCACTGTGATGAGGTGTTTTTTTTTTTAACTCTATCCAAGTTGATGTATTTCGCAGAACTGTAATGGAGACACTGTTTTCACATCGCACGAGTCATGTGATCAACACCAGGATGTTACTATGGCGAAAGCCACAAAGAAGACAACAAGAAGTAGTTTGTGTTTTGTAGTTTTTTCCACGTTCTATGTTTACAGGACACACTGTGTGACAAATGAAACCTTTACTTTAGTTTTTTCTCTTTCATGAACCCAAAATCCTTTATAGTTTCTTATTGTGAACTGGATAATGCATTAGAACCCCTAAAAGCTATGAATTCTTTCTAGAATAGTGTTCCACTATAGGATGTGCACATAGCAACTAATTTGGTACGATTGTTTGCAAACAGGGCTTTTTACTAGTAAAGTTTAAATCATACGTCTCAGTAGTTGACGGAAAACTGTAATTTACTCATCCGTGTCGCTTTCCTCTTTTTAACCCTGACTGCGATCCATCCTCTGTAAAAATGTTAATCCCGCTAAATCAATGACCGCATGCCTTCATTACCATCCTACCCTGCCAGCCGGAGCCTGCCTCCCGAACGGTGCCACTATATTTAGATCCAGTACCCAGAATACAGTCTCCCAGTAATCACCCCCATCCTGTGAGTGTGATGAACTAGTCTCAACCTCACTTCAAGGCTCCATGGGGGGCGAGGAGCCTCAGCTAGACACCGCGTTCAGCTGCCAAATTACAACAACACGCACATTTCTCCCCGACAGAAGAGCGGAGCTGCGATAGTAACAATCTGAGACATGTAAACAAACACACTCATACATGAATGGGTGTTTTAGTACTACTGTCTCCTTCCTGAGAATCTGTCATGTATCTTAAGGTCATGAAAAAAATTTTAAATCTAGTTTGGAATCCTTTTCTCTTAGTTTGGCTGCATCTTGTCCCCTCCTTTAACCCCCCTTTAGCCCTTCTTTCTCCATCACCAATCGGTTTTAATTAAAGTGTGTGAGATGTCAAAGGCCAGTCAGCCGTTCTGGTTGTAGCCTCAGACTCCATCTTGTCATGTTTGCTTTGACTCACCGAGACGTCTCCGTTCCCTCCTCCTACGACAGTCTGCATTCTGGCCTTCATCTCTCCCTATTGACAGCACATCTCAAAATAACTACAGTTCTGTTTTCTCTTTTAACATGATGATTTCCAACTCCAGCAGATATTTTAGGACATTTGGTGTTTTATTGACAATTTATTTGATTCTTTTTATTATTAAAGGGGCAGTGTTATGTGTTTTTCAGGCACATAGTGCAAGTTTATAGCACAATTACTGTAAGTAACTATGTTACTTTCAATTGTTATAAAAATAGAATTTTTATATCAAATATAACTTAAAAGAATTTTTACTTTATAATTTAAATTGGGCCTCTGTCTCTTTAAGGAACCTCCTGCACTTTAGCAACTTTTTTTCTTCTTTTATTTTTTTTTTTTACCAGTGTTGCACTGACAAGTAGCTCATATAAGTAGCTCACCAGGTGTTTGCTAATTGCTGCTTGCTAGTCTGAAGGAGCTGAGTAGGAGGCAGGAGGGCTGCTCTGTGAGGTGGAAACTCAGAAGCTTGGAATCTGCAGCTCAGAGGAGGAGCTTCATCCACCAAGGTGTTTTGCTCAGCTCAATGGTAGCCGTGGGCGATTAAAGGATTTCTCAAACATGCATGAAAGAATCAAAGCAACACTCCAAGTATGTATTTGATGGGGGAAAAATATTCTAACATGATGTAAAGCCCAAAAAAAAAAAGGGTCAATTTAACGTAATGCTGCCCCTTTAAGACTGGGGTGGAAGAAGTTCCAGCAAGACCCCAAATCTTCAGCCAGAACTGAAACTGATATTTATGTTAGAACGGCCCAGTTAAAGTCTAGGTTGAAATCCAATTCAGACTCTGTGGTACAGCAAGATAAATAACCACATTCCAGTTCGATGGCGCTTGAGCAATTTTGTGACCAAGAATAGATAAAATCCCAGTGACAAGATAAAAATCCGACACGGTGCTTCACAAGAGTCATATTTCTCCTCAGGTAATGATAGAGAACCAATATCACTGCTGAATTATGCAGATGAGAGGAGGCTTTAAATGGCCGCGGCACCTAAAGTGGCCCTCTGGTAGAAAGATGATGTGTGGTGTTTGGGGGGCTTACACGCGGTGATCTGCAGCTGAAAATGAAAACGATGAGGGCCGAGGGTGAAGCAGCCGAACCGGTGGCTTTCTGCTCTCTCTGCTGCACGGTTGGCAGGCTAAAGGCAAAATTAGATATCATTTTCAGCCGTGCCTCATTTGGCCACAAGATGAATGCATGCCCGGCTTTTTACTCTCAGCCTTAGATTTTATTCTCATCCACATAGAAAAGCTCCAAGGCAACATATCTGTTTCTAACCGCTCAAAGCTCTAGCGTGCCATCATGGGAGACGCTAGCTTTTGTTTGTTTGTTCGATGCTTTCTGTTGAATTGGAGCAAATTGTGTTTTGTTTCTTCTACGCAAAAGAAACAAATGTTTGTTTCGTAATGTTTGTTACTGGTTTTCACAATTGTTGACTGTCTGATGTATTTATGTTTTCATACTGTAAAGCACTTTGAACTGTCCAATACAAATAAACTTGATTGAACATTAGCTTGCCCTGACAGCTTCGACCGTGCCGTTCTGTCCCTCTCTTTTCAGCAGCACTTACCCAAATGTTCTCAATATTATTCAAATAATTAGAAAATCCAGAAAAACAAGAGAGAAAAAAAACAAAAAACATCTTGTTAGCTCGCCCTGTGAGCACGGACGTAAGCTGATTATGGTAATCGCATGTAGCACACAAACACGGTCCGCTTTCTAAAAAATCCCCACTAATCCCCCCGGAGGTGAGTTTGGAGGAATCGGTCCGCTCATCTGTCACACGTCCCGTTCTTTCTGCAAGCGAATTCCGTCTAATTAACGCGCGGCGAGAACAAAACGGAAGCGTTTGACCTCATCTGGAGTAAAAATAAGTCACCGCGAGCCTTCTGGGTAGCCGAGGCTTTGCGCAATGGGATGTCCCCGATTTCCAGCACATGAAACGTGTGCGCGCGATAATTATTGCAGTGCAGAGGCTAATTGGGACAATGCATATTAATTCATTAACACGTCTCCCCTGCCGGCACCCCGCCTCAGATCTGGGCCTCATCTATTGCAGGTGGTTCCTGGGAGACGCAAAAGGTCTTTATTTTCGAGTAACATCGAGAAATCTCAAGACGTCTGTCGGAGACCTGGACAGGTACCCAAGCCGTACTCTGTGTTTCGAAGAGTTATTTCGTCATTTTAACATAAATAACTCTCGAAACTTCTTTATAGTTTCTTAAATTACCACAAAAAATGTACTTCAGTTCAATTCACAACATACTTGAACCCAAAATACCGCAGTCGCTTTTCAGGGCAGTGCTTTAAAACGGTAACCATAGTAAAACTCCTTAGTATTGACATGCGCTAATGACAGATATCCTGTCTTGTATTTAATTACTCTCCTTTGTGCATGTGAGTGTGTATCTTCTAAGCTGATCATCTGTGAAAGCCTGTCTTGTTTCATGAGAGCCTCGCCAAATGAGGAGATGGTAATCACCGAAAGGCCAAAACAATCTTCTGTTCAGCAGCACTGAACGCCAGAGAGGCGGTCTGCGACACACTGAGCCATCCTGCGTGCGCTCACGCTACGGCCAGTTCTGTGCAAATGCATAATAGAGAGCAAATTAGCTACAGAAGGCATCAAACCAGCTTATCCACTCAGAGGTTATCGTCTTACATAACACCTAATTAAAGAGGGACGTGAAATAAAAAAAAAGAAAAAGAAAAGGAGTGGAAGTGTGTAAGAAAACAAATGACTGCTTTTTAGTGTTTAAAACAAAACGATTTTAATTTAAAATATTAATGAAAAGCCAGCAGAGGATGGTTATTAATGGAGGTTGGAAAAACTGAACAGCAACAGAAAAAGGGAAAAAAAAACAGAAGAGGAAAAAAGCGCAGAGTGCCTGAATAGGGAAAGCAGTGGGAACAAAAATAATAATAATTAAAAAAAAACAAAAAACAGCATCTCTCCCCTATTATCAGAGATATTGAGTAATTTGTTTTCTATGAAGAGGAAACAGTTTTTTTTTTTTTAATGTTTTCATATTATAAGAAAGGACTGGCTGTTCAACACAATCACGTTACGTGAGTAAAAATGTGGAAGCACCACTCTCGGAGGGTGTTCATTTACTTTACAGCAAACGAGATTGAAATAATATTATTTTATGTTTAAAAATATGAGATATATGACTAAAAAGAAATTTGACTTTGTAATTTACCGCCTTGAAATTGGGCCTCTGTCTCTTTAAAAACTCCTGCTGTTTTTGAAGCTCCGCCTTCAGGAAGTCGTCACAACATGGCTCATCTATTAACCCTTTAACGTTTTTACCAAAGTTTCACTGAGAACTAGCTCCTATAATGAGATCAGCAGATGAGCAGTTCCACCAGGTGTTTGCTAATTGCTGCTGGCTAGTCTGAAGGAGCTGAGTGGCTGCTCTGTGAGGTCACAGCTCAAAAGCTTGGAAACTGCAGCTCTGAGGAGGAGCTGCATCCTCGAAGGCGGAGCTAGGTCCACCCAGGCATTTTGCTGAGCTGAATGGTTGCCATGGAGATTAAAAGACAAATAAATTTTTCATATCATTGAAAAATGTAAAGGTTCTTGAAGGGCATATCAATGGGGGTTTTTCTGTAATGTGACTTCTTACTCTATTGAGGTTGGTAGGACACATTAGCTATATACATTGTCAGAGAGCATTTTCGTACTGGATTAACTTTATGCTTACAAACAACACCAATTGCTAGCTTAGTGATCTGGCTGTTTTATCCATGCATGAGATATGTCAGTGTCTTGTCCTAATTTCTCAGCTCTGGGTTTTTCCCTTAAATAGTTTTATAATCCAATTGGAATCCCAATCAAAGCAAAAAGTCAACAAAGTTAATTGGACTTCCCTACATCCGTCTACATGCACTGAAATCCTTAATGTTTCTCACATAGATGAATGACCCTCGCAGCAAACATGCGGTGTCTTAAAATACTAATACATTTTCAAAAATCTGCACAGAATTCATGTTGTAACACCTGGCTACACGTTTTCCTTCAGGATTCCTTTTCTTTTTTTCAAAAATTGTGTAGCTGAGTGTGTCTTTAGGCTGAATACTAATGCCTCTCAAAACAAATCAATTTTTCAAACAATTGACACCCTAGAGATAGCCATCACTCACACTGAGCTTCTAAGCCAAATTAATGTCCATAACATAGCAGAGCAAAGCTCAGTTTAGCCTTTTAAAGAAGAAAACTGTTAATTCCACTGCTAAATGGCTTTTCTCAAGGGTTGGGTCAAACAAGCTTTTCAGCCACAGGAGGTTCTTCATTCTGAGTCATGCTGTTCTTGCTGCAAGGTGAAGACGTAGAACGATGAAAGAAATCAGAACATAAAGGGTATAAGTTGAATATTAATGGAAAGGATTTGAAACCCTCTCTGATTTAACACCTGCAGCTACCTGGTAAACTGCAGCATGAAATTGCACATTCAGAGCAGTTTGTCAATGGAGCTTTCAGCAGATAAAGCAAATGAAATGCAGAGTGGAGGAAACATATTGGACTTCTACACAACCTGATGTTTCTTTGAATATAGCGTTCCTCACAATAACAGCGACGGCTGGTAAAGATGTGCAAAAAGGCATAAAATTCATCTTTATCACAGCTGTATTAGCTCACAGTAAAAATTAAAAAGGAATCACGTCTACAAAAATGTCTCGGATATTGGCATCCCTAATGGTAAAATAAATCAATGCAACCGTTCTTGTAATTAATCATTTAGTTATTTCCTGAAATATAGCTATGACCCTCAGTACAATGTCCCTCATCCACTTTTCAAAATGAGAAAAACAAGAAAATACAACCTTCAAGTAAAGCAAATGCTCTTCATAAGTCAATAAATAACTTATGAAAGATATTTGCCTAAACTCGCCCGACAAACAGTCAGAAAAGCTGAAACGTTTTAAACATCGGAAACTGTAGCAAGGATTGGTGTTATGAGGGTCACCAAGATTCTGTAAAGATCATTAAACACTTTAAAAATACCAACCAAGAGTAAATTTGGGGGAAACAGCCACAACAACCAAGGTTTGCTGAGTATTCTGGTATAATAAATAAAGGTGCATAATTATAAATTAATTTATAATCAAATTAATTTGATTGTTTCTATGAATAAATTGGCAACTATAAGGGCGCATAGCCAATGCAGTGTACTCAGTGTACTATAACCCTGGCGGGCCACCATGCTTTACTTGCCCCCCACCAGGCTAAACATTGTTTCCTTATTGTAAATAAAGTTTTTTTTATGCACCAGTAACAATGACTGTAAAGAGGAATTAAGCTAGGTTTATAGTTTGTAGTTGAAGCGTTGTACTGGGCACGACGGGGTGCGCACCAATTGCTCCGTCCTTAAACCTGCCTGTTGGCTTCAAACACCATTTCCAAATTATGATGCCTGCTTGTTCACCTCCGAATTTTTTTTACATCTGAATTTTTTTTAATACAAAAACAAGGTGTGTCGCTGGTAGACTTCTCTAGCAAATAGATTCTTTTGATGCATCAAAGAGTGATGTCATCACTGCTGATGTCATTGTTACCAATGGAACTGAACATTCTAATAGTTCATTCACATCAAACACGTTTTGAGCGTCAGGCGAGTCTGGTTTACATTCAAAGTCTATGTGGAGTGTTGGACGCCATGGACTCTCTTGACGCGTCAAACGGCCACATCGGCCCTCAACGCGCCTCCACATAGACGTTGAATGTAAATCAGATGCGCCTGACTCTCAAAACGTGTTTGGTGTGAACGCACCATTATATGTCCTGTGTCATATTAGTTCCATCATATTAGGACCAAAGCCTGGTCCTAAGATGATGGACTCATTGCTTTGAGTCAGGGGTAACATTTAGAGGTAAAATGTGAATTAAGTTTTAGATAGGGTTAGGATTAGGGAAAATGTCTGTGTTAAGCAAAATCACAGCAACTAAAATGAAGGGAAATGAATGCAAAGTTCTAATATGGGTCGAAATAGTTTTGATAAATCTGTATAGCATTTTGTTTTCTAAATCATTCTATAAATAATGATGATATAATGTTAGGTTGTATTTCTGCCAATTGCATGGCTGCAGTACATTAGTAGTCTAATGTGTTGAATGTGCTGAGACACATTCAACGCATTAGAAACCAATCAGAACTAAAAGTTTGTCTTTTGGTTCTGATTGGTTGTTTCTGGACAGCAGCAGAGTCAGAGGAATTTTCAGATTCTCAGTTTCATATTTTACTGTCAGACACTTTTAACAAATATTCATCTAACACATTTATCCTTGCGCACACACATTCACACTTAGGACAATTTAGAGAGACCAATTGTTTTTTTAGAAATTGTACCTGCTGCAGTTTTTATATATATAGGAAAGTTTTAATAATGTTTATTTTGGTGTTTTTAACTCTGAAATTGATCTTGTGTTTTATCCATTGGCTTTGGAGTTAGGAATATTATTTGCCTGTGTCTGTTTTGATTTCCTAAATTTGTGTAAAGGATATAAATACACTGCTGTTTAAACAAAACAGCGGTGTATTCATTTGGCACTTGTGCATATCAGCCCAACAAGGCCATACTGGATATTTTGGAGACGAACACATTTATCCTTGCGCACACACATTCACACCTTAGGACAGTGTTTCTCAATTCCAGTCCTCACGCCCTCCCTGCCTGCATGTTTTAGGTGTTTCCCTTCTGCCACACGCTTGGATTGAATAATGGGTGATTAACAGGCTTCTGCAGTACTTGATGGTCACGCAATCATTTGAATCAGCTGTTCTGGTATAGAGGCACATCTAAAACATGCAGAGCAGGGGGGCCTGAGGACTGGAATTGAGAAGCGCTGCCTTAGGACAATTTAAAGAGACCAATTAATTTTTTAGAAATTCTACCAGCTGCAGTTTTTATAGATAGGAAAGTTTTAATAATGGTTATTTTGGTTTTAACTCTGAAATTGACCTTGTGTTTTCTCCATTGACTTTGGAGTTAGGATTATTATTTGCCTGTGTCTGTTTTGATTTCCTAAATTTGTGTAAAACATTGAATTTTCATAATGCCCAGTGTTGGAAAAACCTGGGTTTGGATTGTTATCCAGGTTAGTACCACCTGGGTGTGGGTCGGCGTAAAGGCCGAGCTGGGCTTAGACTGGCCTTCAGGGCAACGCCAACACGAAGCCCCTCCATGCAACCAGTGGAGGTTGGTCGCATGGACCTCGATGTTTGATTGGAGGTCCATCCTTCCTCGGACGTCCCTGTTGGATTGGAGGTCCATGTTTCCTCAGACCTCCCTGTTGGATTGGAGGTCCATCTTTCCTCAGACCTCCCTGTTGTATTGGAGGTCCATCTTTCCTCGGACCTCCCCGTTTGATTGGAGGTCCATTTTTCCTCGGACCTCCCCGTTTGATTGGAGGTCCATCTTTCCTCGGACCTCCCCGTTTGATTGGAGGTCCATCTTTCCTCGGACCTCCCCGGTTGATTGGAGGTCTGCTTCTCCTCGGACCTCCCTGGTTGATTGGAGGTCCATCTTTCCTCGGACCTCCCTGATGGATTGGAGGTCCATCTTTCCTCGGACCTCCCCAGTTGATTGGAGGTCTGCTTCTCCTCGGACCTCCCCAGTTGATTGGAGGTCTGCTTCTCCTCGGACCTCCCTGGTTGATTGGAGGTCTGTCTTTCCTCTGACCTCCCTGGTTGATTGGAGGTCCATCTTTCCTCGGACCTCCCCGTTTGATTGGAGGTCCATCTTTCCTCGGACCTCCCCGTTTGATTGGAGGTCCATCTTTCCTCGGACCTCCCCATTTGATTGGAGGTCCATCTTACCTCGGACCTCCCCGTTTGATTGGAGGTCCATCTTTCCTCGGACCTCCCCGGTTGATTGGAGGTCTGCTTCTCCTCGGACCTCCCTGGTTGATTGGAGGTCCATCTTTCCTCCGACCTCCCTGATGGATTGGAGGTCCGTCTTTCCTCGGACCTCCCCAGTTGATAGGAGGTCTGCTTCTCCTCGAACCTCCCCGGTTGATTGGAGGTCTGCTTCTCCTCGGACCTCCCTGGTTGATTGGAGGTCCATCTTTCCTCGGACCTCCCCGTTTGATTGGAGGTCCATCTTTCCTCGGACCTCCCCGTTTGATTGGAGGTCCATCTTACCTCGGACCTCCCCGTTTGATTGGAGGTCCATCTTTCCTCGGACCTCCCCGGTTGATTGGAGGTCTGCTTCTCCTCGGACCTCCCTGGTTGATTGGAGGTCCATCTTTCCTCCGACCTCCCTGATGGATTGGAGGTCCGTCTTTCCTCGGACCTCCCCAGTTGATAGGAGGTCTGCTTCTCCTCGAACCTCCCCGGTTGATTGGAGGTCTGCTTCTCCTCGGACCTCCCTGGTTGATTGGAGGTCCGTCTTTCCTCGGACCTCCCTGATGGATTGGAGGTCCGTCTTTCCTCGGACCTCCCTGATGGATTGGAGGTCCATCTTTCCTCGGACCTCCCTGATGGATTGGAGGTCTGTCTTTCCTTGGTCTCTTCTGTTTGCAGGGAGTCTTCTTTTTGCAGGGGGACCTCTGGTTGGGTGGAGACTCTCGGATGGTTGTTTTCCAGAGCAAGTTTCAACTTTATCTTCAGGTCTGCAACCTGACCCTGCAATGATTTCACTTTTTCCTCCTGTTCTTTGATTTTGGAAGCTTGCTCAGTGTGAGTTTTGATCTGTTCCTCAAATTTAAGTCTCTCTTTGTATCCTTCAATCATTACTTCAATCAGACCTTTATTGCGGGATTCATATTTTTCTGCCTCCCTCTTGAAGTGATCCAGCTGTTGAAGAATGCTCTTTGATTCACCTTCACGTTTGACTTGCAGATGACGTTCTCTTTCCAACATTTTTTGCAGCTTATGAATCTCCTCCTGCTGTGATTTCACTTCAGCCTGACATGCAATCCTTTTGTCTCTTTCCTCACGGAGTTCAAAAATCTTACTCTGCAGTTCTTCTTTAAGATCGTCTACCTGCTTTGTGAGATTGATGACGTGTTGGCTAGACTCTTCCTCGTCTTCCACTAAGGGGGTGATCTCGAAGCCAGCAGAAGGAGTTGTTTTCTGCTCGACTTCCAATGATCTTGGGCTCTCAAAGTCGCCGGAAGGACTTGGTTCACCCTGGATCTCCGATGATTCATCTTCCGGCTCGCTGTCATCGTCAAAAACAAGGATTTCGTTGTAGTCGACTTGGATGTTTTGCTCCATCATTTCAATCCATGAAAGCTCTGCTGGAAAAGCTTCATGTTCACAAGTATTCTGTTGTTGCTTCATATCTATATTCTGGTAAATTATTTCTTCTCTGAAAGGATTAATTTCGAACGTGCTCTAAAGAGTGATCTGTCGCGATAGAACTGTGGAACAGGTCTGAGAAAACACTGTCTGTGAGCTACAGTCAAGAGAGAGATTCCTTTGTGATATCATAGTTATGACATCACTGCGGATGTCATTGTTATCAATGGAACTGAATATTCTAATGATGCATTAATATCAAACTCCTATAGAGGGTCAGGTGAGTCCAGTTTACATTCAAAGTCTATGTGGAGTGTTGGATGCCATGGACTCGTTTGATGTCAAATGCTCCCAACGGCCGCTAGGCGCTCCAAACGCGCCTCCACATAGATGTTGAATGTAAATCAGATGCGCCTGACTCTCAAAACGTGTTTGGTGTGAACGCACCATTATATGTCCTGTGTCATATTGGTTCTATCATATTAGGACCAAAGCCTGGTCCTAATATGATGGACTCATTGCTTTGAGTCAGGGGTAACATTTAGAGGTAAAATGTGAATTAAGTTTTAGATAGGGTTAGGAAAAATGTCTGTGTTAAGCAAAATCACAGCAACTAAAATGAAGGGAAATGAATGCAAAGTTCTAATATGGGTCGAAATAGTTTTGACAAATCTGTATAGCATTTTGTTTTCTAAATCATTCTATAAATAATGATGATATAATGTTAGGTTGTATTTCTGCCAATTGCATGGCTGCAGTACATTAGTAGTCTAATGTGTTGAATGTGCTGAGACACATTCAACGCATTAGAAACCAATCAGAACCAAAGTTTGTCTTTTGGTTCTGATTGGTTGTTTCTGGACAGCAGCAGAGTCAGAGGAATTTTCACAGATCCTCTGTTTCATATTTTACTGTCAGACACTTTTAACAAATATTCATCCATCATCATCTAACACATTTATCCTTGCGCACACACATTCACACTTAGGACAATTTAGAGAGACCAATTGTTTTTTTAGAAATTGTACCTGCTGCAGTTTTTATATATATAGGAAAGTTTTAATAATGTTTATTTTGGTGTTTTTAACTCTGAAATTGATCTTGTGTTTTATCCATTGACTTTGGAGTTAGGAATATTATTTGCCTGTGTCTGTTTTGATTTCCTAAATTTGTGTAAAGGATATAAATACACTGCTGTTTAAACAAAACAGCGGTGTATTCATTTGGCACTTGTGCATATCAGCCCAACAAGGCCATACTGGATATTTTGGAGACGAATACTTGTGCTGTTATGCCATTTTTGGTCGGAAGGTTGCTGGGAACACTTTGAAACACACCATTTTAAATCAAGATCTTTTGAACTATGCAAGAAAAGAATGATAGTGATTCAAAATAAAGTCAACATTCCTCCTATTGAACACCTGAGCTGAAGAGAGGACAGAATGAGAGATGACACAAGAGTCTAGACAGTCTATAAAGAATAGGCAAGGTCTCAATCTGAATGTGATCGAGAAAGATTTTCACCAATCCACTACAGAGCAACAAATGACAAACAAGAGGAACCTTTATAAACGTCCACTTAAAGTTTAAAGTAGTTTACAACCTCTAGTTAACTAAACATTGCTCCACCAATGCATAGAAATTATGCAAGGTCCAGACTGAAGAGCTCCAACCACGAATTGATCACAGTACCTTGTTGCTGCAGAACCATCCATTTGACATTAAATGTACTCAATTCAATGTTGTGCAACTGTGCTACAGTCATGAGAGGTTAATTTATTTTAAACCTACCAGAGCTTAAAATATTGTCAATATAAGCCATTGTCAAATCTGCTCTTTCAGTAATTGCAGAGGCCAATGCGTATTTGCTAAATGTATGTAAAGCCCATTTTCATGTTCACTGATTTGAAATGCAGATTTCTCCATGTAATTGTAACTCCTTTGGGACTTTCACTGTCATACAGGGGCTTTCTGGATCTGCCAGGCAATCCAATTAGAGGATTTCTCATACAAGCATGAAAGAAGCAAAGCAACACTCCAGGTAATATTTTGATGAGGGAAGATCATTATAACATGACGTAAAGACAAAAAAAGTGGATTTTACATGATACTGCTCCTTTAATATTCTGGCTTCGTAAAACACGCCTCAAGAGTTTCATTAAATTCAATGATCTAATTGGTGATACTGTTTTCAGATCAAGTATTACTACTGTGAAAGAATGTAAGCAAACATATCATGGTTTCAAAGTACTTCTCACTGCCCAAGTGTATCACAGTACAACACCAGGACCGAGACAGGTTTATCTCTAACATGTGGTCTGATGACAGCCCACCATCTGACTGTCTTTGTTGCTCGGCAACAAGCCCTTGCATGTCGTTTTCAAATGGTTTGCGCAGCCAGTCGTAATTTCTTTGTCTCTCAGGAAAGTAGAGTTTGATATGTCGGACCTATGATGCACCTTGCTCAATTAGCACGTGAAAACAAATACTGTCTTCTTCTACAGTGTGAAACGATGGATGACAACACACCGACAGGACTTTACTGCCACCTAAAGGTACAGCTGTTAAGATAGAAGAGACTCAATGCATTTTTTGGGAGGTTGGTGGGGGGTGGGAATATATTTATTTCCTCTCATAAGACACCAATCTTCCTTTTAGGAAAGGTTGATGTAAACAGCAAAGTTCAAAGTAACAGCTTTTACATTAGCTTGAGGTGGTTTTCAGCTTTTCAAAACAAAAAAAAAAGCTAATGCGCTAAAAGGGGATTCGGAAACAAGTTCTGACGTAGCAAACGCTCCCATCCACCGGTGTCTGTGCCTTACCACAGGCACAATTCTACCATTTTTCTCAGATGTACGGTCCATTTGCCACTGCTACTTCCTGTTTATCACACGTACACATAACATAATATGAGGAAATTGTGCCTTGCATTGCCTGATTGATTCCATCCAAACCAGTAGACAGAAACACAGCAAATTCGCATTTCTTTTTTCTTTTTTTTAATTCTCCCCTCCAGGGGGTCTTTTTGTGGGCTCTAGTGTCCCTTATATGAAAGTAGGCTGACAGGAAAGGGGGAAAGAGAGATGCGGCAATCGTCGCCGGGTCCAAGAATCGAATCCGCGATGGCCACGTCGAGGACTCAAGGCCTCCAAACGTGGGTCGCACTATCCCCTACGCCACCACAGCACGCCCCCTTTCTTTTTTGCAACGTTTTAAACCTGCACTCAAACTTCCCTGTTTGTTTATAAAAGCCCTAAGTAGAGCTGCACTATTAACTTCATTGTACTGACTACTGTGCAATGACAATAAATCTAATCTAATCTAATAACTCACACCAAGTGGATGAAAATATAGCTATCGAGGCATGCGGCCGCTTTTGGATCACACACCCAACTGAGAAAGTTTTGGAGCCAGTCTGACACATATAAAGTTTCCTCCAGTTTCATATATAGCTTCTTATGCAAGTAATTGTTTTGTTTATATACGGTATATATACAGTACAGACCAAAAGTTTGGACGTGTCCTAACTTTTGGTCTGTACTGTATGTATATATGTATATATATATATATGTACTGTATATAAATAGGCTTCTTTTTTTTTCTGCTTTTTTTTTTTTTTGCTTTACAAATGAGCCTGATTTCCCATCTGTCTGTCTTCCATCCTACATCAAAATCAGGTATTTTTTTTCTAAGTGAAGCAGACGACCAAACTGTAACAAGCATTATCTAGTGCGACCATAATCAACTTTGTGACCACGTCACAGCTGGAGGGGCAATGGAACCAGATCTGGAGGAACCCAGCTGCAAGCCCCACATATCTGCATTTTCAAGTGTTATAATTTCAATCAGCAAGCAAACTCAAGAAGAACTGAAGGTTATGAAAACACTCTGAGTTGAGTTGAAAATTAAAATGTGGAACAGCAAACACAAAGAAGTGCTGAGTCCCTGGAAAGAAGGGAAAAGGAATGAGAAGAGAGAACAGAAATGTTTCACTTTAAAAGAAAATGAGGGAAGTATAACAGCCATTGTAGACAGAACAAAAAGGAGTACATTTCCACCAAAATAGTTCTGAAATTTTCTAGAAAAATCAAAGAATTTGGGGGTTTTTTAAAGTCCAAAATTTGCTAGAAAAACTCTGAAATGTTGACATTAATCTAAATAAGTTTAGAGAAAAAAGAAAAACAGGAAATTTCTCAGTTTGAAAAGTCCAAAATTTGCTAGAAAAAAAAGCTTTTAGATAACCGCAGACATTTTCTAGAAATTTGAGATTCAAAAGTCAAAAACATCCTTGTTTTTTTTTTCTAGAAAATTTCTGAGATGAATTTAAATTTTTTGGGAGTGGAAATGAACTCTTCCTTCTTCTTGCATCTACAGTGGCCCCAACATGTTGTCATAGGGAAGAGATGAAATACGAGGAGACAAAAGACTCATAGTGATCAGATCAGCTGCAGGTCAAGCAGATCTTCCCTTTTGGTCATTAAGAAGAGGAAAATGATTTCAGTAGCTGGATAAAAATCTGCACCATTATTTCTACTCCTGGCTGGATTTGCACATTGTGAGCATTTTCCACCTCATGCGCCTCACAGTGATGTCACACGTCAGGGAGAAGGATTGACAATTAACGAGGATGACACAGTAATTAAATGGTGTCGCAAAAAAAATTTTTAAAAATAAAACGGAGCCTGGAATATTTTATTTAATGGCTCCGCTGGCCAACACAGTCAGGAAAAGTGTGCATTACGGTCCGTGTATAATTAATGTGTCACGTCCACCACCCAAAGCTCTGGCTGGGACGGCTGTGTAAAGGGATACGTAGAATGCTTCCGACTGAAACGAATGCATCCTCCTGCAGGGGCACGCTCTCACACACACACACGCCCGCCTGCACCTCTCCACCCCACTCCCACACACACACACACTGCACATAGGTACACTGAAGGGATAAGTTTCTGTCGGAATATTTTTTGCAGATTTCACTCCAGCTTTAATTTTTTTTATTTACAAGAAGTTAAATAAGGGATGTTTTCTTCTCCTGCTTTTGAGAAGGTACAAGAAGTCTGAAGTCCGTCTTTCTGTAACAGGTCTGGCCCGGTCTGTTTACCTTGACCAAGTTGTGACCCCATTTCCAAGTTGTGACCCCATTTCCTTACTCATGTCATCCCTTCCCACTTTCCATTTTCTACCTTTCAACAATCCGTTTTGTCTCCACCTCCGTCACCGTTTGGTGTGACCCTATTTTAATTTGTAAAAATAAAAAATGTATGCAGTCGGTAGTGTTTTCTTTGGAAGATGTTTTTACTGCATCCAGTGTCCACTCCCTCTATTTGAATTGCGTTTTGTTAGAACCCGTCAGTGTTTCGGTTTTACAGTTTCCACTGAAATCTGTTCAAATTATCATAAAAACCAAACATAATTTACATTTAATTTTTTTTTTTATTATTTATGTTTTTCTAGGATATTTGTTTAAAGACAAAAGTGAAAACAAGAAAGTGGGCTGAAAAAGTTACGTTTTTGAGTGAGATGACCTACATATAAGCAAACTGCAGATATGTGGGAAGAGCAGTTATCTGAACTTAAAGCTGCAGTAGGTAACTTTTACAAGATAAAAATGTTTTCACATATTTGTTAAATCTGTCACTACGTCCTGACAATATAACATGAGTCAGATAATCTGTGAAAAAAAAATAAAAAAACCTAATCAAGCCCCTCTGACTCCTCCCTGTGGTCCTACTGCTACTAGCAGAAATACAACGCTCCTGGTCAGAAACAACCAATCAGAGCCAGGAGGAGGGTCTTAGCGCTGTCAATCATACTCATGTACGAGCTGCTCACCCTTGCTCTCTACTATACTTTAGCTCATCACACAAAGCCTGCAGTGAATGCTAAGGCTAGTTAGCATAGCCACTGATGACTGTGGATAAACAGTTTTCCTGTATTATCAGTTTGTTTATCCACTATTAGCACAGCTGCAGCAAACCGATCTTGAACTTGTACACAATATGCGGTGGAAGTTGTGATGTTAACTTTCAAGGTGTTACACTAAATGAAATGTAAAAATGCTAAACATAAACAAACCCAGAATTGTAAATGTTAGCACGCTGCAGAACCAAGATGAGGTTTGGCTAACGTTAACTTGAAACTATGATAATCTAAACTCTTTTGGGGAAATTGCTGTTCTCACCCTACCAGGTAAATTTTTTTGCTGCTCTAATGTTCAGTAAAGTTTTGACTCCTCAAACGGAAAACGTGCAGGAGCCCTGCGCTACAGTATTGATGACGTTAGCACACCAAACATGTTCATAATCATCTGGTTTTGTGAATTAGCCAATTAAATGCTTTTACCTATTTCGTCATGGAGAGAGCTACAGTCACAGCAGCAGCAGATTGTTGTCCTGGCAACATAGTGAACCAAAATAAAAACATTTGCAATCAAAATATGTTTGTTGTGGTTTTTTTAATTAAACAACCTGAAAACAAACAGGGTTGTTCAGTATCACGCTCTTCAGGATCAAAATAAATTTTGATGAATCTGATTGAATCATGAATGTTTTATTGAATTTATTAACGTCTGTTAACAACAGCAGAAACCAATTATCACGGCGTGCTGCTTTACATAACTTTTGAGTCTGAGATGTTTCAAGCAATGAACACACTGATGAGCAGGATGATGTAATAACATTATTACATAACATTATGATATTCTGTTCTGTCAAGTTCTCACATCTTCAGATTCAGGATGATTGAATCTTAAATTGCATGTCTCTGTCTTATCTCACCACTTGGGGGGGCGCTACAGAGCTTTGAAATGTATTTTCCATAGGCTCATCTAATATAAATTTAACAAAAAACAAAGAGACATAAGAGTCAAGGAAAATTAATGTACCAGGGTGTAAAGCAGAACACTGTGAACGCCACACTCTTTGTCCCAGTTAGCATGCACTATGCTGAACAGGAGTACGTGGAAAAACGGCACACAGGGTGTCGCAGAACCTGATCTTCCACTATATCTACTCAAGTTCTTCACGGTTACTCATAGGTAACATATTTGTAAAAGAAAACTCAAACATACATGACAATCCAGTGTGATGGAGCCGCCTTCATTTTTGAACACATACTTCTCTTTACTCATGTCTAATGGTTAAGTGTCACTTTAGTGTTGAGTTCAGATTTCCTCCTCACACGATGGAGAAATACTTTTGCTTTTTTTTTTCTTCTTAACTAAAACTAAATGTATGTTGTTGACTCTGATTTTGGTTCTCACCAACATATTAAGTTAAGATAAAGAAAAGTAGGAGGAGCAGAAAATAGTAGCTGTGTCATAAAAAGAGGCTTATCACGCGTGGGTGTGTGTGTGTGTGTGTCTTAGGATCCCAATATCCTTTGGCGATGAAAAATTGCTTATGGTTAAGGTTATTACTTACTTTCATTCCTAAGGTTCGCTTAGCATAGACGTGTGTGGGACTATTTTCTGTACCATCATGCAGCAGGAATATGGATTTTACAGATTCTTCCCTGAAATTATAAGCATTAGTCGTTTTTGTAGGAGACACATATCAAGTTTGTGGAAGCTAATTGATTGAAAGTTAGCTTAACTGAGACGAAGCAAACAAAAAAAAGGGATTTGTTAACATATGAAATGAGCCAACATGCCCTTCTGGTCCTCTAGGATCACATGCGGATTTCATCATCGTTCTTATTTTTATTTTTTTTAAAAGCACGATTGGTTTGCTGTAGAGGTTATTATTACATAGGGACACAGAAGCGCAGCCACAGCCAGTCATATAGTTGGTCTGAGTTAGAGCTTTGGGGCCTTTGATCAATAGGCCCAACTAAATGGATGCAGGATAACCATAAAATTATTTTTTATTCTGCAAACAAACTGAAGTGTGGATCTCTGTTAACCTTTTTTACAAAAGATTTCTTCCGGTTAAATGCTGGGGATTTGTAAAAATAATTCTTAGTGCTGGAAAAAAATTTGAGACAATTTACTCACTGAATAAAATACACCAGTGGTTCTGACCTTTTTTTGTTTAAGCTTTTTTTTTCTTTTTAAAGATTTTACTTTGGGAATGAAGAAAAAAAAAGAAAGAAAAGAAAATCAATTTCTGCCAAAAATTAGAATTTTGCATCAATACTTGCTGTGTGAACACAACTAACTCTTACGGAAATATAGTCCAGAATGACATTGGAAAACAAAAACTGAAACCTCACTGCATGTCTCTCTGCTGTTGCGGTTTGACGTTCCATCATTTCAAACGTGTAACTCTGCTGCTGCCAAGCTAACAAGCCATAACCTCTGGAGGCCTCGGCAGCGGATCTTGAAATATTGAATGCTCAACTCATTAGCATGCTTCATTTTATGGCACCGCTCTGGGACATCAGAGGAGCATAGAAACCAACAGGAAGTGACAGAAGACAAATGGATGTTGACAAATTCGACGGCTGATGATAATCATCCAAGCAATTCCCATTTTATGGTTTGGGCTTCCCCCCTTCCCCCCCATCTCTGCAGCAGAGAAATAACTCAGCATATAAAATACGCATGAAGCTTTTTCTCGGCACGTCGGGGGGTCGAGAGAGGGTCACTGGGGTCATTCCAGTACATCGCTCTTCATGGGATTGGAACAGTGATGTCGTTTCAGTGGGCTAAGGCAATTGTCCCCTGATAAGAGATTCAAATTAGCAGCAATTGTTATCAGTCATCGATTTTATCCACAATTTAGAGCAACTTCCTCGGGAACTTTGTGTCGGTACTCTCCGTAGCTTGGCAACAGCTGGTGCCATTCGTCTCCGTATTAATTTAAGGCAACAGCAAAGCGGAGATGTGACAAGAAGCTGAGGCCCGTCATCTGACCAGCTGTGCTTCTCTCAGTCGTGGTGGGGAACAAAAACAAATCATTCTACATGCGTGAGAGGGAGTCACCAATCACAACTAACGTTATCTAAACAACGTTTGCTTGAAGCTCGGTTTGGGCCTGATGGTGTTTTCTCTCCCTCAACCCCTCCCTCTCCCCAATCCAGAGAATCTAATAAATGGTCCCGGCAGCAATGACTCATAGGCTGCCTCATTTAGTTCAGTGATACAGTAGGTTTGTGGTTTCGGTAATGCAGGACTGGTCAGTGGTCACTACGGGCGACAATGAAACGATGTCTGAGAATGTGTTTGAGCACATGCTGCTGATTCGTTCCTGGGATTTAGAAAATCATTGGCTGCGCTTCAGCCACAAATGTGCGGAAATCTTTGACAATTTTCTGCAAATGTCAAAAAAAAAACAACAACCTATTTCGCAATTGAAGTGTTTCAATTTAAAAAAAAATTACATTTGAAAAATCATGTGGATAAGCTCGTTTGATGACTTTTAATGATTTATCGTGTGATTTTAATTTAATTTCCTATTTAATGGAAACATTGCAACTGTGAAATTGTGTTTTTTCGACATTAGCAGGACATAGACAAAGGATTTGTACACATTTGTAAAGGAAACACAGCTACTGACTGGTAAGACAAGAAAGAGTGAGTATCTCTGCAATCCCGAGGCGTTCAGTAAATATCGTCGTGCAACAATTTGAAGTTCTGGTGTTCAGAACTGAAAAATAAGACTCAACTTGTTCTGATGGGTTATTTTTATGCATGCTCTCTCTCTTTTTTCCCCCCTCTCTGCTCTGGATGACTCATTCTCTACACATCAATATTACAAGACCTCCCCATCTTCACGTCAGCAGGCCCAGGCCGCATTACTAATTTAACTTTTTATTTTTCAGATTTCTCCGCCCGTCTTGCCTCACTTCACCCCGGTTCGGATGAGTCCAGGAGGCTGGCAATGAGGCCGACCTCCCCGGACGAATGCGTTTCATATTCATTTAGTGCGGCAAAACTCTCAAGTAGGACATATTCCACAAAGCGGTGATGAAAAATGAAAGCGCAGATTGATTTTGCTTGCCGTGATTAAATAAATTATTTGGGATTTTAGTGTTTGCTGCTTTACGTTTTTATTTACTTCCTTGTTCGGGGATTCAAAGTCGATTTCAGCTTCGTGTCGGGTTTTAGGATACCAGACATTGATCCTGCATTGTTTTGCCTTGGACGTCAGGGTGGGGATGATTCTCTGAAAACCATTTCAATCCAGCAGCAAGACATTAAAATTGATCAGTTGGGGCTACTGGGTATTGATTAAAGGGATTGAGCAGTAGTTTTTGAGCAGTTAAGGTCGAGTATTGGTAATGGGACGGGCGTGTTTGTATGGGTTGCCATGACGGTTTCTCCTCTGGCTGCTGTCGGCTGGCCTCAGGCCTTTAGCCGGGTCTCACTGTTTCGTACGGTGAGTGCTGCTGTCAAAGCTGGGAGGTAAGCAACAGATGGATCAAGTTCATTCCATCACATCACAGTCCTCCTCATGCATTATGAATACACACTGTGAAGGGTATAATATTCATAGTATGCTTCTATCTGCCCTTCACTGCTTCATATTGATTTGTTTCACTTCTTGCTTCAATATTTATATATGAAGTATTTTAGCTGCAGAAAGAACAGCTGGACCTACCAAAATTAAAGGTGCAGTGTTAAGTATTTTCCTGGCACATAGTGTCATTTTATATAACAATCAAGTAACTAGGGCTGAAACGATTCCTCAAATGATTCGAGTACCTTGATTATTAAAATTCCTTTTCTAATTAAACTGAAGTATTTTTAAAATAAAGGGACAAAATAGCCCACAAAACAACGTATTTTGTCCTAATTAACAGCCAAACAACGACTTGTTTACAGTAGTAACGACTTTGCAGACGGCAAACTAAAGCCATTTATAAGCTGCCTGTCATTTAAACTAGAAACATGAAATAAAACACATGAAACGATACTTCCACAGATAGGACGTATTTATAAGAAATCTGCTGCCTCTTTATTATTAAATTGAATATAATTTCAGATCTTTGTATAACTTTCCTTCAGGTTAACTTAGAAAGTGAGCTATTATTGTTGCAGGTTTGTTTTCTAAACTACAGAAAAGTTATTGTTAGAGAAGCTCAAAAATGAAAAATTGGACTGATGTTGATATCCGATAGTAACACCGGTGTTATGCCAGTTTTTTTTTTTTTTTTTTTTTTTTATCCAATTACTTGATTAATTGTAAGAATAACTGACTACTCGATTACTAAAATATTTGTTTACAACAGCCCTACAAGTCACTATTTTAACTTCAGTTGTTATAAAAATGGTATATATATCAAATATGACTTAAACAAAATTATACTTTGTAACTTAACGCCCTGAAATTGGGCATCTGTCTCTTTAAGAAGCTCCTGCTCTTCTAAAACTCCGCCTTCAGGAAGTCATCACAACATGGCTTCTCTATTAATGAACCCTTTAACAACGTTTTTACTAGCATTACACTCAGAGGTAATATATGTGTGACTTAATGTATGACTTACCCAAGTCATACATTAAAAAAAAAAACAATAATGTCAAACACTTATAAGATTTTACTAAACTCCTGAAATTGTCTTGTTCTGACAATAAACTAGTGAGCTTAGTTATTCTAACTGACCCACTTCAGTCTACTTTTATGTTAGACTAAGTCTTTTTTCCCTCTTACATTGTATGTACAGTAAATATTTGTATTTTTTTAGTATGGCAGTCAGCATGGAGAACAATTGAATAAGCGTTGCAAAAAGAATTTATAGGTATGTATGCAATCCTATTTGTTGGGTCGTTACCTGCAGCTCAGGTAGGAGTTGAAATATAGATCTTGACAGACACCAGTAAAAATATGAGCGTAGAAAGATGTGCCGTCTTCAGTAGAAAGTCACTTCCTTTCATGTCTGAGTACCAAAGGAAAAAAAAAAAAGGCTTTGCTACAACGGGCAACCGTTGGGATTTCTGTGTCAATTCAGTCCTATTTACAGCTTCACACACAGTCACTGCCTTTCATCTGGAAGATGCCACTCTGTCACCTCAGCCTTTCTGTTTCATCAGCAGAAAGCTAAATGTTTCAGGTCTACACCTTGACATGGGAAATCTTGGACTGTCTGTTTTCTGAGCTGGTTGTGATTAAGAATAAGGATCAGCTTGAAGTCAGATTCTGTTTTTCAGAATCCGATCTCTGCAACAGCTCTGCAGCTGCCAGGACTGGGCTGAAAATAGTGCGCCCCAACAGGAAGTGGAGCTTTCTCGTACATTTAAATGTACAAACTGCATATCTGCGCACCTGAAAAGCTTAGTGAGGACAGCCATTCATCATCGTCATTTCAGTCACAGCTCCCTGCCCTCTTGTCTGCACTCATTAAGTCCTCTGATCTTGAGAACGTCCTCTCCTCACACCCAGAGGAGATTAAGGGGAGGAATTATAGTGCGCCGTCGAGGCATTAGAGAGGCATGCATTAAAACTAGCCCTCTCCCTCTTGCTCTTTCTGAATGTTTAAGTCTGTGAAAGTAAAGCCAGAAGTATTATGCATCACTGAACCAGGGCTGGTTAAGTCATTTTAAATCACATGTCAGTCCATCAGGCATTATAGAGTCGTCGCAACTCCCAAATGGCTGTTGCATTTTGACTAAACCTCTTCTTGGTTTTCTTACTTTAGTTCACCCTGGCCCCGGATCTCTCTTACTGATTGCTTTTAAAGAAATACACTTGCAGGCCACTTCGTTGGGTTGGGGACTCTCCAATTTCTTGTTAGCATAGACAGTGAATCAGCCAATCACATGGAAACAAGTGAATGCATTTAGGGCTCTGGACGTGAAGACAATTCGAAGAAGCTCAAACCGTGATTCAAGTGATTTGAGGCACGGTTCCTGGTGTCAAACATGCCGGTCTGAGTATTTAAATAACTGCTCATAAGTGTCTTTGGAGTTTACAGGAAATGGTTGTGTGTCTTGAACACAGCAATGCATAGGTCAGTAGGTCCAAAGCCTCCAGACGTTAATTCACCTCGGAAAAGGTCTAAAAATCAAACACTGTCCTCTGCTGTCCCGTGAGAAAGGTTTGGTCTATCAGTCATGATAGGCCACCAGGTCATGTTGGAACGTTTACAGTTAATAGTTATCCCTCTGTTGCCAGTTCAACAACTTTCTAGCTATTTTGAGCAACATTTCAGACAAAAGAAATTGGTATCGGCCAAAATTAGAATCGGAAGGTTAGGCGTTATCGGTAATTGGCCAGAAAATGAAAATTGGTGCACCCCTAGTTTTGTGTCTTAAAGTATTTCATGATGTCTTTTTTATGTAATATTTGTAAAAGTATGATTTTATTCTAATGTTTGTGGTGTGGACCCCAGAAAAATAGTCTCTACTGTAATATGTATCATTAAATAAAAGAAACAAAGGAAAATGTTAAATTATGTATAACAGTTGATCTGCGTTTTCATTACTCACTGAAACTTTCCAATAAAAGTGTGAGACTAATGAAAGAAGTTATCAAACCTCAAATGAATTTACGTTTTTAATAAGCTTGCTGTAGAGTCACAGCTGCTACAGACATCTCCTACAGGTGCAGCTGTTTCCTTCTGTTGCATCACTCCAGTGATGAACTGAATGAACTGAATACCAAGTGAATTGAATAAAAGACCGATCAGACTTAACTTTTCCACCATCAGGACTTGGAAAGCATTCTTCACGTTTGAACTAGGCCAAAAATTGTTTCAAGCTGAAGTTTATCATTTTTTTACCCTCCCACAAACTTCCATTAGACTTTAGAGGGCTCATTTTCCTTGGAGTGAATTTTTTTTTTAAATGTTCTGATAAAGATGTACTTTTTATGCAAAAATCAACACAGTTTTTAATCAAAAAAATGTTTTTTTTTACCATCCCATATGTGTGCTATTATGAATTTTCAGTACATAAAATCATATCTTCTCCAATTGCAGTAACAATGTACTTAAGCAGTGCCTTCTGAATGCTAGTCAATGCTACAAAAATGCTAAACTGACACATACACATTAGCTTAAAATTTGAGGAAGGACTTGAAGAGAAAAATGCAAATTTGCACAAACTGGTTAAATCTTATGCTGCACAGTCAGTTGTCTAAAACAATTTTTTTTTTAAAACTGTATGTTAATAAAGGCTTGCTGTTGGAAGGCAGGGATCAAAGCAGAACTGCAGCCACATTGGAGTTGCAGCTGAATGCAGGACAACCCCGCGGCTATTGTGATTTTTGAAAAGACAAATATCCCGTTACATGTCCAGCTGGATGCTGAGTTTCCCACTTCGTGGCTCCTGGGTCAAACGAAACCATTGAAAATGCTCTGACACGTAACACTAATGTCTTTTTAGTACTCCCACCACTTGTAGAAGAATAACGGTCACTGCCTGATAGTGTTTTTTTTTGTCTCTTGTTGCCTTTTTGTCAGTGATAAAAGCACGTAGCAGTAAACCCCAAGCTGTTACCTAGCAATGTGGTTGCAGCAACCCTAGGTCTGTAACCTGGATGCAGAGTCGTTGGGTTTGCTTGGCGTAGGGGTTTGCTGAAGACAACAGCAGAGCTGTGATAAAAGTTTGATTCTTGCAGGGCTGAATATTTAAATAATTAAAGACCAGACAGAATACTAATAAAAAAGAAACACATTTCATCTGCAACACTTTTAGAACTCTTCTTGACACAATTTCACAGCAGGATGTGTGATGTGGGGATTTTATCCAGGGAACAGCTAATAATAGAAATGCACATCTTCAAATTGAAGAAAATAATAGATCTTTGGCTGGTTTACCATCTTGTTTAAATTGCCACACTGCTTGGTGTGTTGTGTTTGAAGGTACTGCTGTTGTTAACGCTCACTTTGACAGAACAAAATAAGTTGTTTTTGTTGTTTGTTTTTTTTTGCATGATCATCTGTTTTTTGTCTTGGTTGCTACAGTGCAGTTCCAATCATTTTCTATATTCCAAATGACATAATTCATATTCCACTAGAAAACACTAGAAAAGTCCCTGAGTTTTCTTTTAAAGAGGCAGTATTGTGTGTTTTCTAGACATATAGTGCCATTTTACAGCAAAACCAAATAACTATGTCAATTTTAGTTATAAAGATGCTGAATATATCAAATATGACTTAAAAGAAATTTGACTTCTTAATCCAACGCCTTGAAATTGGGAGTCCGTCTCTTTAAAAACTCCTGCTCTTTGTGAAACTCTGTTCTCAGGAAGTCATCACAACATGGTTCTTCTATTAACCCTTTAAGAATGTTTTTACCAGTGTTCACTGAGAAGTAGCTCCTTTATTGAGCTCAGCAGATGTACAGTTCCACCAGGTGTTTGCTAATTGCTGCTGGCTAGTCTGAAGGAGCTGAGTGGGGGAGCAGTGGGACAGGGCAGCTTTGTGAAGCAGAAGCTGGGAAACTGCAGCTCATAGGAGGAGCTTCATCCTCAAAGGTGGAGTTAGGTCCACCCCGGTGTTTTGCTCAGTTGAATGGTTGCCACGAGAGATTACCGGATTTCTTAAATATGCATTAAAGGATCAAAGCAACACTTTGATGCGGGAAAAACATTTTAACATGATGTAAGCCTCAAAAGAGTTAATGTTTTACATAATACCGCCCCTTTAAAGTGGACAAAAAATGAGTTTCATTAATATATTCTCATTGGTCCATAGTTTGAATTCCAGCATGTTTTCCCTTTGGATCTGTGGCTTTCTCGCCAACTCCAAATACATGCATGTTGGATTAATTTGCCTTCCTTTCTGAGATGGAAGGCAAAACCTCTGTTTGTAAGGTTTGCTGGTGACTTTTGAAATCTCCTGTGGTTTTTAGGCCATTATCTTAGCAGAGAGCCTTTTTAGACCAAAGGAGAGAAATACAAAGGAAGAGTATCGATTTAGGCGTTATTACCCTGTGCCTGACAGTACTCTGATCAATGGCCAAGCTCCTTTGGGTCGTTTTACAGTTGACTTTTTCCCCCCCTTTTTTAAGAGTTGACATTTTGCTCTTATTGTAGCATATTTTAAGGCTACAGTTTGTACTATCTTTGTTTACAGTCGCTATGGCTGCGGACCATTTCCTGTCCTTGTGGGGCAAGTGAAAATGTCACTCTCCACACGACTTTTCTGAGCAGATTCTCCTCAATTGTCATTTTTAAATTCCAGCAGCGTGCTAGATGTCATTCTAAATGTCTTTAACTGGCCCTGGTGTTGCTAATAGTGCTTTAAACAAATGTCATAATTCAAAACAAAAGTCAAGGTTTTGTTGTTAATTTGGCTCCTGGCAGTAAGGATGACCCCAAATACCCCATGCATATTCAGACTTGGGGTCACCAAATCCATATTACCTCAATGGGAAATATTTCGATCATTTCTATCAAAAAAGTCCTGACCCAAGATTGTGTTCTATAGCACCAAGATGTTAGCAGCCAATCCTATAAGTCCTTTAAGTTGTAAGATAAGGCCTCCATTGGTCCAATTAATTTATCCAGCACGTCCCATAGATGCTGAATTGGATTCAGATCAAGAAAATATGGAGTGTTGCTTTTTAAAACCATGCTTGAACTATTTTCCTTAGTGACAAGGTGCATTAGCTTACTAAACCAGGCGACAATCATCAGCAGTACTTAGGTAGGTGGTAGTACCAAGTTAATATCCACATCATGCCAAGACCCAAAGTTGGCAGCCAAATGTTGTCCAAGCACATCACGACAATGGTGCGACGTAAAAGAAAACATGATTCATTAGAACACACCACTGACTTCCATTGCGCCTGACCTGGTTCTGATGTTCACTGATTGCTTTTGATAATTGACAAATGGGAAGTATGGACAATCTCACTGGTCTGAGGCTATGCTACCCCATACAGTGGACCCCCATCTATTCCCGGTTCAGTATTCGCACTTTCGCCTATTTTCAAATTTTGCTGTGAGATCTCAACTTCAGTTATTCACTGAAAATCTGCCTTATGGATTGTTTTCGTGGAACATATCTAAAATATTCAAAATAAAGCTCAACTTGGGAAGATGAGGTACCTCAGCACAATTCTACTTCACAAGCTATTGGCTGGTGTTTGCAAAGGAGCCAATTCATTTTCATTGGTGCTGATTGGCTGTACCACCAACACAGAGAAAAGAGAAACAGCAGATACTAGCTTCGGCGGTACGCCCAAGACTGTTTCTACCGTGAGGTATAAAAGCAACAATCGGTAGTCATAAGCCTTTTTTATAAAGGGGTTGAAATAATTCCTGGATTTTAATACTCATGGGTGGTTTTGGTGCCCTAACCATTACGAATACCAGGGTCCACTGTACACAACAAGGTATTCTAATACCTTTCTCACAAATTCAGCAATAACTCCTTCAGCAATCTGAGCAACAACTTTTTGATTAAATCAGATCACACTTTCCAACATTTTCTATGCACGTCAAGGACCCATAGCCACAAGTCTTTGCTTGTCATTTTCTGTCCTTGGACCACTTTTGAGACCTCTGCGGACTGGAAATGCCCCACAAGGAGCTCCAGTTTTGGAGATACTCTGACCCAGTCGTCGAGACTTCACTTTTTTTTTTTTGTTATGTTTTTAAACTTGCTCATTCCTTTACCTTTCTTTTTTTTCTGCTTTTAACACATTACCTCAGAGGACGAAAAGTTTGTTTGCTTGTGTTGAGGTGGCATTATGAAGAGTCAGTTTTATTTACCTAGTGATGTTACACCTAACTTCTAGCAACATCTTGAGGTATTTCAGTAGATTTTTCCATGTTTTTTGACAAGTCGCAGAGCCGCAGTAAACAAACCTGGATGTGTAAAATTAGCTCCACTTTAATAATTCAGTTCATGGATCTATAGAATAAGGGCCGTGGGTTTTTTGTTTCATGCTGGTATAATTCTCTTATGAATTATTTATGCATGTTAAAGAATGAATATACGTTCTTAGACATCTTCAGATGATGACAAGCTGTACCTCTCATTCTGTGGGTGTGTTGATTGGATCTAGCTGTGAGGAAAAAATAACCTTCTTTTCATCCTTTCAGTTGCTGTATTTAAGTACCGCATGGCTCTTTGTAGCGAAAGATAGTGAGAGAACAGCAGAAAGCTGAAACACCCATCAATAAATGATGAAATAAACTCATTGTTGCCAGAGTCATTCAAGAGCACCGGTCTTTGTCAAAAGCGAGGACCCGGCACTTTATCCTACTTCGGCTGAAGGTCAAACAGGTCCGATGGTGCTCTCCTGTTGGGAGCTGAGCTGTTTTTCTACAATCCTGGAATATGAAGGTCGGATTTCTGGGCCGCCGTTTCCCTCAGTGCCCATCCCGCCAGGGGAAGGAAGAGGAGACGGAGGATGCAACGCAACACGACCGCTGCGCCATTACACAAGGCCGGAGAAAGTGCAACAACAGCACTGAAACCTGGCTCAGGGTAGGGAAAGTGCAAATGGTAAAATATGCGGGAAGAAGGGGAGAATAGAAGGTGGAGGAGGTGGTGGTGGGGTAATTCAATCACATCAATGTCCTCATTTACAGGACAGAGCGTCAGAGTTAAGAAGAACTAATGAAATAGGCAAAAAGCTGAGTCAGATGTTTGCCTCGTTCTCCCACCAAGGGGAAACCGCAGGGAGAGGGACGGAGGTGAGACCAGCGCCGAGTACCATTCTGCAAACCTTCTTTGGGTTTTATAGGTTAAGAGGTCAGGGGCAGGGCAAAATGAATCATTCATCTCAGTTTCCATGAAAAGATTAAAATAGCCTGAAGAAAGTAGCTTGGTTAATCTGATGCAGGGGTTTCATATTAGCTTTGCAAGTAGACACTAGATAAGGGCAAAAAACAGGGGGGAAAAAGAAAAGGAATTTCTGATTATTGTTTACCTGTTCTGATCTGCCTCCATCGTTGCTTAACTGAACGTGGCCCAAAATTGGTTCAACTGTTTGTTTGCATAGTTTTTATTTTATTGTAAGGATGCATGGTAATGCATCTTATACCATTGACAAGTTTATTTCAGCGCAGATGGTGCAAGATTTGTTAGGAAACTGCATTTTGGGAGTTGTGGGGTAAAGAGGTGATCTCAAAGCCAAGAGTTATGAAAATGAGATTCTGCAGCTTGTGATGCTCCCATATCTCCTCTTTGAGGGTATTTTCACACCTAATAGTCCGGTAGGCTCGGTTCAATTAGGGACCAAAATGGCCACATTTGTCTCGCTTTCACACTGCACTGTGTGAAATAAACTCAACCCTTTACAAAACCTATTTCCCACCTTGTCAGTGGTGCCACCGCACCAAGAAACAACAAGAAAACCAACAAAGACGACATGGGCGCAACATCCGTCTTCACAGGAGGTAAACAACAATGGAGTGGCATCAGACTTAAGAGGTTATACTATTTCTCTATTGTCAAAAGACCAGAAACTGTTTTTCGCATTTCTTTTGGTTGTATCTACCCAGAATGCCCAGCGCTATTGTTTGCTTCCTGTTTTTGGGGCGGCATCTGCCTGGTATATGCACACCAGAGTTCACTTAAACCGAACCAAGATCTACCTATGTTTGGCAGACAAGAGGTAGCTTTTTTGTCCTCATCGGAGCTTGATTACACATTCATACTTTCACTTTCTAGCCAAACAAGCTAGTTTGATTAAAGCGAACTAAACCACATTCACTGCCACTGACTACACTTCTACTTTTTGTGTAAAGTATGAACACATGTAGATCACCAAAAGTTGTTATTCATCTTAAAATTACTTGACTTGTTTGCATTTTCTGTTCCTTGCCTTTATGTTTTCACATCTGATTGATCGATCTTTGATGATCAGTGATCAAACTGAAACCAGGTGAAGACTTTATAATCATATTAATTACTGTTTTATTAAGCTTTCCATTCTCAAAGCCCTCCTCATGCAGTTTCAGTCCGTTTTTGTTGCTCCCAATTCCTGACATGCTTATTTCAGGAATGCGTGAGGGTTTTTCTTTTTTCCCCCCTGAAAAGGTAGCACTCGTTATACAAGGCAGCTGAATCTTCAATGAGCAGCCAAATATTTCCGGCGATACCGCAGACTGTGACTCATCACTAACCGTTGGAGTTCATAAAACTTTCCTCCAGCTCTCTGATGCTCCGTGAGGTGTGACAAAGTTCCCCTGATGTCTGGATCAGATGCCATACCTCAGAATGTGCATCATGCACATGTGTTTGTGTGGCACCCATTAAATAAAAAGTAGTTATACAGCTGGCAATGTGTTTACAGCCCATCTGTCATGAGTTTTCAACTTTCAACATAAACATTAGAAAAGTAATAAAATGCCTTCAGAAACTGCTAAGTGTTTCGTTTTACTGGCAGCAATAAAAATAGTGACAGCAGAGAACATCAACTCTAACAAGGAACCCGAGAAAGGCCATGTTTGGGGTGCTAGCAAAACAAGCTTGCTAACATGAGCGCTCTAAATGTATTCTTTTCCCCTTTTTATGTTACAGCTACAAACGATTAGGAATGATAAAAACCTGTAGTGTTCGACATCAAGTCAGGTTTATTTTGATAGCACATTTCAGCAACAAGGCAGTTCAAAGTGCCTTACACCATAACTAGCTCACCATTAGCGCAGACTAAATATTGTAGGTCAGCTTGCTAAACAGAGATGTCCTGAGATTCTGTTTTAGAACATTTTTGATTAATGTTCTCAAAATTTATAAGCTTTCACACATTTAAATTACTCTGCTCTTGAAGCTGCAGTATGCAACTTTCATTAACAAAAATGTTTTACTTTTGTTGAAACTGTCATTTTGTCGTAACAGTAGAGTATGAGACTGATAATCTGTGAAAAAAATTTTTGTTTCTCTGCCTTCTCCCAGTCCTAACTAGAAACAAGCAATCAGAGTCAGGAGGAGGGTCCGAGCGCTGTCAATTACCCCTAAGCATGGCGCTGCTCCCACTCTTCCCCTTGCTCTCTGCTATGCTGCAGCTAGCTGTGAATGCTAAGGGTACTTAGCATGGCCATCAATGACGGCAGGCAAATCGTTTTCCTATAACAATGACCTGTTTCTCCTCCATTAGCAGCGAGTACATGAGCTTGATTGACAGCGCTAAGACCCTCCTTCTGGCTATGACTGGTTGTTGGTGCATTTCTTCAGACAACAATAATGTCTGAAGAACATCCTCCAATGTCTGTTTATTTGTTGTTTACTCAGCAAATAACCATGTTTGGTGTTGAGACAACCAATTAGTGCTGTCAATCATTCAGGGAAGTGTTATGGGTGTTTTTAAAGTAGACTTTCAACGGGGAAAGATTCACAATCTTGAAACAAAAATATTGAGCTCCTCCAATATGTTCTTCAGACATATTGGAGGAGCTCAATATTTTTCGCAGATTATATGTCTCATATTAGATTGTCAGGGTATAGTCACAATTTTAACAAATATATATATATAAAAAAAAACATTGTTTATAAAAGTGACACACTGCAGCTTTAAGTAATTTGGGAAAGCCAAATGTAGACATTATGACTTTGTAAAATTCTTGGCAAGTCTGGTTCATCATAGGATACAATTTCCACATGCCTTGAGGTGTTAATCTGTTCACAGAATTACATGCCAGTATAAAGACCATGACAATGTTCAGCCATGGTACCGTTCAGTACCAACACAGGATTTCTACTCAACAAATAAACATGTTTTGTCTTGAAGATACTGACTGAAACCGACCAGAGTCCCACTGTGAAACCCTACTGACATGGGCTGTAAGACTAGATAGCAAGGAAGAAGCCATGACTCCAAAATCAGCATTAAAATGATAGACTACAGTCTGCAAATGCAGTCATGAAAACCAACTTTATTTATTTATCAATTTTTTTTTATTTAAGATACATCCCTTGGTCTAATGTAATAAGTATTGAAATGTTTGGCCATAATGACCCAAATAATTATTCTCATATTTAGTAAATAGAGATTATTTTGGTAACTCTAACTGATCTAAAATAAAGTGTATAGTCTGTAGATAATGTGTGTTTATATGCAGCCTAAGTAAATAACTAGTTTTAGCTGTACTAACCAACAACAAGCTGAGATTTGAGTAGCTAGCTAGCACACAAACATGTTAAACCAGCTTTAGCTTAAGTAATGAGGCTAATTTAATGTTGTGAAAACTTTTTATACACATATAACTACATATTTTATCCATGTATCTGAGAATTTCACCATTTGCAATAATCAGGACTAAATCATTTTAATGAATTTTAAATTGTGTTATATACTATTTATTACTGGACATATGCTATACTTTCAATATTTTGTGTACTGAGCACCTACAGTGAAAATGTCCGTAGTGAGATCTTCACTCTAATATGTTTAGAACCACATAAGGAAACTCAAGATCGCAACAGGACAACTGAAATATATAACTAAACTACACACTAAAGGCCATTTCTGTGTTATGCACTTTCACAATCCTTTCAAGTACTCACACATCTCTCAACTCAGAGATGTGTGAGTACAACCTCGAAAATACTCCATCCTGTCATTTTTAGTCACTATAAAATACAGGAAAATGTTAAAGTTATTCCCGTGCGGCTAACGAAAAGAACTTAATTACCTGGTGTTCAGTAGGTGTGAACTCCTACAAAAGCAGACGTTTTTGACAGTTCACAGGTCTGGAGGATTCATCTTTGGAGCCAACGCGACATCATGGAGGAAGGGTATCAGGGTGATCTGAGACAACCAATTAGTGTGGTCAATCATTCAGGGAAGTGTTATGGGTATTTTTAAAGTCGACTTTCAACGGGGAAAGATTCACAATCTTCTCAGGAGTGGAAACACCAGCAAGTTGTGCTTCGGGGAAAAATGGAATCTGGCCTCAGTGTTTTTAAATGAATGTTTTTGTTCCTTAAACTTCTTGACAGTATGATGAAATGTGTTTCCTGGGGTGATGGAGGCAACCCCCCCCCCCTGTCAGTAAGTTTCTTTTTGTTTATACATTATAGCTTAAATAAATATTGCAGGGTTTTTTTGTTTTTTGTTTACTTTTGCCAGTAACCATTGAAAAGGGAACCAATCTGCTCTCCTGTGAAAACATTGTTGTTTTCAGACAAAACCATGAACACAAAGTTCTTTTAGAGTTGACTGCAACTTAAACAACATACATTCTGTACAAGCTAAACTTTTAGGACAAAAATCCAAATGCATCACTCTTAAATGCATCATCCTAACATGCTGGTGGCAGCATCATGCGGTGGGGAAGCAGGTCAGAGTTGATAGGAAGATAGATGAAGCATAATATAGGGAAATGCTGGAAGAACAGATTTTAGAGACTGAAAATAGAGACTGGGGTTGGAGCGAATGCAAATGTATGATGCAGTTATTAAAGGGGCAGTATTATGTTGGGCTTTACATCACGTCATGTTATTCCCTCATCAATTACATACCCATGGTGTTGCTTTGATTCTTTCATGGATGTTTGAGAAATCCTTTAATCTCCCATGGCAACCACTTAGCTGTGCAAAATCCCTGGGTGGACGTAGCCCCGCCTTTCATGACAAAACTCCTCCTCTGCTCCTCCTCCTTAGTTCAATGCTGGTAAAAACACTGTTAATGTCAGGATCTGTGTTTTCTGTGTTCATTTAGAGTTGTTTTGTGTCCTTAAGTCTCTTCGTTGTCCTGTCCTCCCCTTGATTGTTCCCAGGTGTGTCTCGTCTCTGTGATTACCCTCCTGTGTATTTAACTCCACCTGTGTTCCTTGTTCCTCGTCGGGTCCTCGTCAATGTTTCGTCTATGTTAGCTTCAGTGTCGTCAGTGTTTCCCTGTGCCTGCTGTCCGTTGTTTTGACTGGTTTCCATCATTAAATCCTCATTTTCATCATACCTGGGTCCGCTGCGTCTGCCTCACCACTCTCTCCACCACACCACCTCATGACAGTAGGACCCGACCATACTGAACGGTGAGGCTGCTAAGAAAATGGACCCAGCTGGAGTGAGGTTCCCTCCAAGAAGGCAGAGCGGAGGGAGGCGGAGATCTGGCAGGGAGGAGACGGAGCTAGCTGAAGCCCTCGCCGACCTGCAGCGGGAGCTATTCCGGGGAACGAGGCTGGTGTTGGCACCCCCCGGATTCGGCCCCCGTCGATACCTCCATCCGGAAGGTCAGCGACGTGAGCCGCCGGTGGAGCCGGCCCCTCGTCGCTTTCCGGAGCCGCCACCTCCACGGTCAGCCCGGAGACAGCGACGTGAGCCGCCGGCAGACCCGGCCCCTCGTCGCCTTCCGGAGCTGTCACCTCAGCTGTCTGCCCGGAGACAGCGACGTGAGCCGCCGGTGAACCCGGCCCCTCGTCGCCTTCCGGATCCGTCACCTCCGCTGTCAGCCCGGAGACGGCGACGTGAGCCGCCGGCAGACCCGGCCCCTCGTCGCTTTCCGGAGCCGCCACCTCCACGGTCAGCCCGGAGACAGCGACGTGAGCCGCCGGTGGACCCGGCCCCTCGTCGCCTTCCGGAGCTGTCACCCCCGCAGCCGGCCCCCAGGCTTCGCTCCGGCTCACCTCCGCAGCCGTTTCCAAGGCTTCGCTGCGGCTCACCTCCGCGGCCGGTTCCAAGGCTTCGCTGCGGCTCGCCCCCGCGGCCGGTTCCAAGGCTTCGCTGCGGCTCGCCCCCGCGGCCGATTCCAAGGCTTCGCTGCGGCTCGCCCCCGCGGCCGGTTCCAAGGCTTCGCTGCGGCTCGCCCCCGCGGCCGGTTCCAAGGCTTCGCTGCGGCTCGCCTCCGCGGCCGGTTCCAAGGCTTCGCTGCGGCTCGCCTCCGCGGCCGGTTCCAAGGCTTCGCTGCGGCTCGCCTACGCGGCCGGTTCCAAGGCTTCGCTCCGGCGCACCCGAGGCCGAGTCAGCCGGCGTTCCAGCCGGCGCACCCGAGGCCGAATCAGCCGGCGTTCCAGCCGGCGCACCCGAGGCCGAATCAGCCGGCGTTCCAGCCGGCGCACCCGAGGCCGAATCAGCCGGCGTTCCAGCCGGCGTTCCTTCCGAGACTCCCAGTGTTCCTTCCGAGACTCCCAGTGTTCCTTCCGAGACTCCCAGTGTTCCTTCCGAGACCCAGACCCCCAGCGCTCCGACTCAGACTCCCTGTGTTCCTCCAGAGACTCCCTGTGTTCCTACCGAGACCCAGACCCTCTACGTTCCTTCCGAGACCCCGACTCCCGAGACCCTCTACGTTCCCTCCGAGACCCCGACTCCCGAGACCCTCTGCGTTCCTCCTGAGACCCTGACCTCCTGCGTTCCTCCTGAGACCCTGACCTCCTGCGTTCCTCCTGAGACCCTGACCTCCTGCGTTCCACCCGAGACCCTGACCTCCAGCGTTCCACCCGAGACCGAGACTCCCTGCGTTCCACCCGAGACCGAGACTCCCTGCGTTCCACCCGAGACCGAGACTCCCTGCGTTCCACCCGAGACCGAGACTCCCTGCGTTCCACCCGAGACCGAGACCCCCAGCGTTCCGACCGAGACCCCCTGTGCTCCACCAGAGACCCTGCCTCGGGGGGCTCGTCGTCGCCGTCTGTGGGCGGCCCCCGGGACTCATCGCCACCTCCAGCGCCGCGGACGGCCGCCGGACGGCCTCCGTGGTTCCCGCCTCCAGCGCCGCGGACGGCCGCCGGACCGCCTCCGTGGTTCCCGCCTCCAGCGCCGCGGACGGCCGCCGGACCGCCTCCGTGGTTCCCGCCTCCAGCGCTGCGGACGGCCGCCGGACCGCCTCCGTGGTTCCCGCCTCCAGCGCCGCGGACGGCCGCCGGACCGCCTCCGTGGTTCCCGCCGCCGCGGACGACCGCCGGACCACCTCCGTGGTTCCTGCCTCCTTTGCCTCCGCCCACCCTGTGGGTAGTTTTTTGTTTGTTTTTGGACTCTTGGCCCCTCTTGTGTTTCCGCCCACGATGGTGGGTTGTTTTTTGTTTTTCTGGACTCTGGCCCCCCGTCCAGCGCCCCTCCGCCCACCCTTGTTGTGTTTTTTGTTTTTCTGGACTCTGGCCCCCCGTCCAGCGCCCCTCCGCCCACCCTTGTTGTGTTTTTGTTTTTTCTGGACTCTGGCCCCCCATCCGGCGCCCCTCCGCCCACCCTTGTTGTGGTTTTTTTTTTTTGGGCGTCTGGTAGCCGCCCTTGAGGGGGGGGTACTGTCAGGATCTGTGTTTTCTGTGTTCATTTAGAGTTTTTTTGTGTCCTTAAGTCTCTTCGTTGTCCTGTCCTCCCCTTGATTGTTCCCAGGTGTGTCTCGTCTCTGTGATTACCCTCCTGTGTATTTAACTCCACCTGTGTTCCTTGTTCCTCGTCGGGTCCTCGTCAATGTTTCGTCTATGTTAGCTTCAGTGTCGTCAGTGTTTCCCTGTGCCTGCTGTCCGTTGTTTTGACTGGTTTCCATCATTAAATCCGCAAATTCATCATACCTGGGTCCGCTGCGTCTGCCTCACCAACCCGCACCACACTTCATGACAGTTAAAGGGTCACCATTTTAGATTATTTTAACTTGGACTGTCATAAAAATCCTAATAAAATACTAAGAAATTCACAACTGCATATTAGGGCCATTGTGACAGTAGATTTTCACCAAAAAAAACCTCAGGAATGTTGAGATTAATCTAAAAACTTTTTTGAGGAAAACAAAAGTGAGTTTCTGAGTCTCAGAAATTTCCCTTTTATTTCTAGAAAGAATATTTTATTTCTGAGATGAATCTCAAAATACCAGCATTTCTTTAGCAAATTTTCGAATTCTAAAACAAATTTTTTCAGTGTTTTTTTTTTTTTTATGCAGATTTACATTTTAAAACACCCCTTTCTTATCACCCATCTACAATTACTCTACGAATTTCTACGAAATTTGCTTTTTAATAGCTATGAATTCTTCTCCACTGATCCTACCTGACTAACGAGTCACTGGATCCCAGACTCATCTGGCAATAATAGACTTTATAGAGCAGGGGCGCTATTTTAACATCTGATCCCCAATCAGCGACGAGAGACAGACGGAGTAAATAACAGTATAACAGACCCAGCGTGGCTTACTATCACTGTGCGCCGGTGCCACGCTCCCATCTGGAAAAGGAGACGCGGGTGGGAGGAGGAGGAGAAGGAGGGCTTTGCGCATCGTCGGTGCCAATAGGCGCAGCGCTATCTAATTAAACCCCTACCACGTAATCCCGGCCACACCGTCCCCAACCCCCCCCCCCCCCCTCATTTTAAATCCACTCCGACGGCGCACATCACTCCAACCAACAGCGCTGCTGTCCTCCGCGTCCCGCTCCTCCGCGCTGTTGTCCCGGTCTCTGCCTCTGGAGGAGAGCGAGCGCCCCAGCAGCTACAGCAGCACCATCACGGCTGCCTGCACGGTAACATGCTCTGCAGGCTTCGGCTGCTGTAGCTCCACAGACATATAGGCTATACACCCTATATAGCTACTGGGACGTGTGTTGCAGTAGGGGTGTGTGTGTGTGCGTGGGTGTGTGTGTGTGTGTGTGTGTGAGCGATAAGGAGATCTGGTTTTTATCATTATTATTATTCGGTCCCGGAGGAAAGCGTCCGGTGCGAGCCGAGCATCCCTCCACGCAGCAGGGGAGACCCTCCCGCTCCAGAGCCCCGTCGCTACAACCGGTAAGGAAAAGCGCTCAACATTAATCTGTACCGTTTTTGCAATTGTAATAACACCGGTGACAGGGACAGAAGGAGATCGGAGAGTGGAAACGGAGACGCTTTTGTTTTACCCGCGGAGGGGGGCAGAAATGTGCGTTCCCGGGCTGCGTAAGGACAGAAAGAAGAAAAGAAAAAAATAGGGGGGAGTAGAAAAAAACAGTCCCGTACTGCCTCTCGGGGTCATCTCACCATATTAAAACACGTGCTTCGTGTTTCAGTGCGGCTTAGTGACAAATGCGGACAGCTCCTTTATTTGGCAGAGCCAATAACACGGGAGCAGAGTGGGCCTGCAGTTTTTATGAATGATCTGAACATGGGACAAGATGCTGCGGATCTGCCACCTTTCTCCAGTAGAGCTGGATTCAATTTCATCTTAATAGAGAGAAAGAGATAGCATTTGTTTGTTGCAAATTAAAAACATATATATTTTCTGCAAGTTCAAATATCTATATGGTTAAATACAGGGCCGGATATAAAAGGATGAGGGCTACTGGGCTAGTGCCAGTTTTGGTGCCCTATTCGCCAAAAAAAAAAAAGAATAAAAAAATTAATAAATAATATATATATATTGTCTTAAGTTTTCTTGTGTTTTCCTAAATCATACCATTTGTTTACTAATCTCTGCCATTAAGTCTTTTGATCTGGTGGTTCTGATTGGTTGTTATTTAGCCAGTATTTGCAAGGAGTACTCTGATTGGACGAAAAAGGCCTGCCTGTGATTGGCTGATGGTGTGGCTCCCTGTGAAGTTGTAAATGCACAGGCCATACACTATTCTACATTCACAGATATGTGTGCTCATATTAGTGTCACTGCTCGCTCATGTTGCCGACACAAATTAGTGTCGTATGCAGAAGGTTACTCTTACAACTATTCATGCTAGTTAGCATTCTGTCTCATGTAGCGACGGCTAGGCTTATGAATATCGGCTCGTTGATGCTCAATTCCCCTCAATTCCCCTCAGTTGAATTCATAAAAACAAATTGTATAAACAGTTTTTATCAGTTATTTGTGACTTGTTGTTTTATTTGATGAAGTTTCTAGTTGTTTCTATACCTGTAGGTAGATACAGAGAGGTTATGGAGTACTGTGATTTAAAAAAAAAAAAAAAAGAACAAGAAAAAAAGACACCTGAGCTCAGACTACCTTTGTGTTCACATACAACCCATAATATATCACCAGTGCAGTTTCAGTTGTTTCACAAAAAATGCTTTTTAACCCATCTTTGCTATACTTACTAGTGCATAAAAAACCTATTTAACCCTCCGTAGCACAACACTCAGAAGGAGCGCAGCAGATATCACGGTCAGACAGTGGAGAAACGGTGGTGGTTTCACCACCACCAGATCCTAAAATCACAAAAACAACAACAACCGTTGCTTACATCCATCATGTTGTGTTTCTGTTTCAGGATGTGCAGGGAAGATGTTTTTGGTGGTATTTGTTTGGCTATAATGCAGTGATAGTGATGCAGTGCTGGATCAGGAGGGTTAACTGGAGAAGAAAAGCAATGTCAGTGGTGTGGCAATTTTTGTCATGGTGTCAAAAGAGTAAGAAAATATATAGCCAATCCAGTAAGTATCAGTTACTTCAGCAATGGTAAGATAGGCTTTTGATATCAACCCAAATTTTCTTATCGATGCATCGATACTCATAGAAGCTCTCCTGAGTCATTTTATCTTTGTCATAGATAAGAAAAATGAGACTCTCCTAGTGATTGACAGCAGGTTTAAGGGCTAGGCAAACAAGATTAGAGTCAGGAGTCCCATACTCCCCCTCATCTGAGACATACAACAGTGCATCCTTAGATTCTCAGCTGCCAGGGAAGCGCTCACGACCTGCGACTTAACAAGCCTGACTCTACCTCTGCCACGCTGCGTTGATAGCACGATACATTTGCCCCGCACATCTTCTTCTCCTAAATGCCACCCAGCTGTTGCACGCCTTCCGTGTATAATCCTCTGGGATTGAACAAGTTTCTGTCAGGCTTTGCGTCATGCGCAGGCAAGTGGAATTAGCGCTGAAAGTCATCTGTTTAGTCGTTTTAAAGAGGAGTCAGAGTCTCGTGTCACTGCCATCAGTCTCTACAGCAGGGTGATGGTGAAGTGAGCAGCCAATGCGTTTGACTCCAGGTTAATGGGAACGTTGAGGTGTGGGGCCTTCCTCTCACAAAACCGACGTAGCGCGCTGCAGAGAGATGCTCAAACACGCTCGAATCAGGCAGGACTTTGCCGCCTATGCTTCGTTGGGTCGAGGCGTCGTTTAGGCCACATGTGCTTATGCTTGTCTAGTTGTTACATAAGAGGATAAATGTGCGCTGGAGCACTACTCTCTGTGTCACTTAAACTCATAAGCGCGCGCACACAGGCAAAGCCTTCCTTCTGCTTGTATGCTACACACCAGAGGAGATTTCAACAAGGAGGCATCATACCCCACAAACACAACAGATGTTGTGGTTAAGGTGCGTCAACGAGGGGCCCGGTTTGGCTTTTCTGCTGAGTGTACAATGCCTTTCTGTCTGTGTCCCGTTCTCTACGCTGTCACATTTACATGACCAATGCAGCTCTTCTCATATAAGCGACCTTGGTTTCATATGACGCTGCCAGAAATCTTGACACGCTGCCCCCTCTACTAGCATGCGTTGAATACACAAGTACCAAAGTGACTTTGAAACCAGGATTCATTCTTGTCACGTGACCACAGACAGAGGCACATCTCAGAGCTCCTTTTTCTAACCTACATTATACTGCTGTTGATTTACACAGGGGAAGATTGATTGCGGAAATCTTTGTTTTTCCATATTTTCAGGGGTTCAGAAACAACACAAGGGCCAAATCTTCTCCAGTGACAACTCTGAGGCTGTTTTAATTGGAAAAACATTAAACACTGGTAACAACGGTGCAACGGAATAAAATCTTACCCTGAAATTAATTTAATTGGGATTTGATGTGATTGACCAACACAAAGTAACGCATAATTGTAGAAGGAAAAGGGCGTATGGCTTTCAGTGTTTTTCTGCAACAAAAATGACAAATATGGCATGTGTTTGTATGTAGTCCCGCATAGTTTTTACACAGTAAAATCACTTTCTATGGCTTTCTTTGAACATTAAACGTATTCCTGACACTCTTAGCATACAAGTAAGACTTTTGAGTCAACTATTAGTGTGACTAATTGTTGGGAGTATCAAATTCAAGAGGGAAGAATATAAAATTTGCATGCCATATGTTTCTGATTTTATTTATAACTGTGGTTCAGCAAGTAAAGTGGTCATCTTGCAATTGGGGGACTGTGGGTGCGATTTCAGCTCCCAAGTCATCTGTTGATGTGCCCCTGGGCAAGGCACTTAGCCCCAAGTTATGGTCTATGACTGTGTGCGCACAAACAGCTTTTTGAGTGGTGAGTATGACTATGAACTCAGTCCATTTTAACATTTTCCTTTTTAGTTCATCAGTATGCACTGTTTTGTCTTTATGCATAAACACCCAATAAAACAGACTATAAGAAAAATGCAAAAAGGTTTAAGGCGTACAAACGACTGCAAAGTGCAGTAGATGTTTGGACCAATGGCGGCACAGAACAGAGGGGAAATGGAAGCTTTCCTTTTTCCGCTGAGTTATATCACTTGTCAATTAGCAAACAGTGAGTAGTCACGTTCTCATCATCGTGATGCTGTGGTTTGCTTCCCATTTCCTGCCAATATCCAGTATTCACAATCCCCTTCACATCCTGTGCCTCTTTCACTTCACTTTACTTGATATGTTTGTAAAACTAAGAGACAGATAACACAGTTTGTCCTGTCATGAAACCAAATTGGCAAAAGACTTTAATTGTGCGCATTGAAGTCAAACGATTGACATTTTGCTCTTGAACACTGGCAATTTAAATATTGAGAGTGTATCTTGGCTTTAATTACTAAAAGCAAGAGGATGTCGTAGGGCGCCTCTACACGTGTTTGAATTCACCATATAATTCGGAACTGATGTGAGTTTGGTAGCTAGCAAAAGTTCAGATTTTCCAACTCCAGCGTCGGCCAGGTTGGACATGCATCGAATGCTCAAAATGCTTCAAACGCGAAATGCGCCATGAGACTTTGACATGCCCTAGACACGCCTCCACATAAAAACTAAACCAGATGCCCCGACGCTCAAATTGCGTTCGGTCTCAGCATACGATTTACATAATCACATCAATCCAGTCAAATTTGCTGATTCAAATTTAATTGCATAAATTCAAATTTGATCTTGTATGATAAAACGCAGTCAAATTCCATTTATAATCGCAGTTGGTTAAAGCTCAAAATGTTGCTTACAGCGACTGAAATGGAAAGCATTCATATTTATATTAATACAACCAAAATGATCAATCTCAGTATGGTGGTTTGTGTACCACATCATAAAATTGCGCCGTCTGCTCTTGTACTTTAGTAAAACACCGGATACTGTATAGTGCTTCTGTCTTGATCCTTTAAGTAATCTGGATTAATGTTGCAGTACTTTAAAAAAAAGAAAAGAATACAATGGGGAAGGTTGTGACATGCTGACTAGGACTGTGACATCACTCCCAATTGTGTTTGACTTTTGGCTCCACATCTTTAAAAAGAGATTTAAAATTACTTGTCCATATTCTGAAGCCCCTTCCATTTCCATAATGCAGAAAGAACATGCAAACATGCATGTAAAGCATGCAATATGGTAGAATTTGTCTGAAATGTTGTTTTTTTTACTAGAAAAGGGCAATTTTGTTTACCGACACTTAACAATAATGTATTTTATTACGGTTTCAGTTGTGTTTTCTTTGTTTGTTTGTTTTGTTCATTGTTTTTGGCTGTTGTGTTTAATTTTCAATATTTAAAATGTCTTCCAGTTCCAGTGCTCTTTACAAAATTAAAGTTTATTGGACCATGAGAGGCCGAATTTGTATTATTATGCCGTTGTCGATATATCACTTGAAAATGATTTAGAAACGACAACATTGTTGTTTATTGCAATACTCAAGCAATTTATCAGCCAGCAAAATGTGCCATTGTGACAGGTCTGGTTATCAGAAATATTGTATTTTCAATATTTGAGTGCCGTGTGGCTGTCAGGGGTTCATCTGAGGTCTGTGTTTCGCAGTAATCTGGCCTGACCCTCCCTGTTAGGGGGCGACTCCTGCCCTGTCAGACGCCCAGCCATCCCGGTGTTAGACTGAGAGAGCGACTGCTCTGCAGGGGGTGGATGATTCAGAGCGGAAAAGAACACTCCCAATCCCAATTCTTCCAATCAGCCCGAGGTGAGGCACGGATTGGGATTAGCTTGGAGCCAGCGGAGAATTTACGGGGCTGTAAAAAGCGTTTACCCTTCACAGAATTTGCTTTTTTATTTATTTTTCTTAATCAAGCTTAAATTAAAATTTAGATCATGACACAAATTTTGATATCAGACACAGAGTTTTTATTTGGGGGGAAGCTATAAGAGAATCAAAAGACTGTCTATCTCAGGTTTCGGATAAACCTCAAGAATTGAAATTAAAAAAAAAAAGTTGCGAGGACTAATGACACAAAAATAGATTTATTTTTTGGAGCTTCGGAATAAGAACATGACCAGAGTCAAACATGGTGGTGCTTGCATCATGGTTTGGAGTCGCTTTGCTTCTCCGAAACTTGGACAACTTCCTGTAATGGATTTGTCGATTGTAATGAACCATAATATTTTTGTGTTTTTATGACGTAAAGCACTTTGAAAAGCCTTGTTGCCTAAATGTGCCGTACAAGTAAGTTTGATTGACCTTCGCACTAAAGTGTTTAACTGTGAGAGATTGGAGCTAAATTCAGGAGCATAATCCCATAAGAAGAAAGTTTTACGTTTCAACAAGAGGCAAAAGTCGTTGAGAGTTTCTCATCGTAGCGAGATATAAAATTCACTTCTCGATAAAACAAGACTAGTTTTCTATGGCATGACAAGAAAGCATATCTCTTGAACAAGAAACGTTATGACTCGTTAAAAAGGCATTGCTATAACTCTCCTCATGACTCCGTTTCTTATAGTTTAAAAATTCCAAGATGAGTTGCTTTTTTACCGTTACACCTTTCCTGTTTGAGAGAGATGATATTTTAGTTTTAAAGAGATATAAATCTTGTTACACGTTTTTAAAAGTCTTATGATAAAGTTTTCTTGTTTAAACAAGATTCTGCTCCTGAATTTACTTCCGAACAATTCCATACTTTCAGCTCCAGGGCATGTCAGCCGGAAAATGACTGGAAATACACCAGCATCTCCGACTCTGAATGGTTGAAAATAATAATACAAATTGAGTTGAGTTAGGCAAGTTTATTTGTGAAGCACATTTCAGCAACGAGGCAGTTCAAAGTGCTTTACATCCCAAAAACATAACACACTAACCAACGTGTCACATACCATCAATCAATTATATATCAAATATATTGATCAATATTGCAGTTCTGAATCAAAGGTAACTCTAAGCAGGTGGGGGTTTAGCCTTGATTTAAAGGAACTCAAGTGTTTTGAAAGGTTTGCCGTTTTCTGGAAGTTTCTTTCGTGTTTTTGGTGCGTAGAAGCTGAATGCTGCTTCAAAATTGACGCTCTTCTAAGGCCTAGTTAAAGTCTACAGTAATTGAGATGCAGTGGAATGTCCTTAAACGGAGTTCATTCTTAAATTCCTTTCAGTGCAGCTGAATTAAATTGTTCTGCAAGAAATTAAGGGGCCACATTTTCTCCATAACACTGTGAATAAATGACGCTCGATTGTTTTTGATACCAAGTGTGGTACAAACAGGCTAATTATTTTTTCCACTTGTGGCCAAGTTACCTTGGTTTGATATTCAACTGTCTTTGATGATCTGAGACATTCAAAACAAAACAGGAAAAGCAGAAGATACCTGTGAGAGTGGAAATGCATTACCACAGAGAATTTGCTCTTGAGTGAATCATCCTGACAAAAACCAGGTATTATCATTCAGATCCCAGTTCACCAACAGACTGCAGCTGTCTGCTGTTCCACAAAGCAAATGAGACATGGAGGTTGAGCAGCACAGACCTCATCACGGGGAGGTCCAGCTTCCTCGTCTCCTGTGAATTCAGACGAAAAGACGAGGGTACGGAATAATCTGACCGGGCAATTGGTAGCGGCTCCAATCTTTTCTTCTTTTTTTCCCGCTTAAAACCCAAACACAGATTGAACAAGAAAGTGCGGCCAAGGACATTTGAAACGGAAGGGAATGAGGGGAAATCAAAATGAAAGGAGGTAATGAGAAGTTTGGAGCAGAGGATTTAATAAGTAACAGTAATCGCGCTAGCTAGCCGCCGGTCTTCTCCTCCCGTAGCCATTAGGAGGCTCAGAGGGCAGCCAATTACTCCCAGAGCACTGCATGCTCCGCGGCTAATGATGCCGAGGGGGGGGTGGGAGGGAGGTGTGTGTGTGTGTGTGCGTGTGTGTGTGTGTGTGTGTGTGTTCTGTTGTTGAATACACCTCTGCATTTGTTACAAAGGGTGTGGCTGAGAACACACTTCGACCAACACTTCTGCTGAGATCATAATTCTCCTGTACCATTAGCACTTGATCCTCACGTCTTCCCATACCTCTAAATGGTGGCTTTCTTCTTTTTTTTTCACTTGGTCTTTGAGGCAGTTTCAGAAAGAAAAAAGGGGCTCAATTAGTTCTGTTCCTTTAGATATAAAAGCATCTCCTGTCCCACTGACACTTTACTACTCAGGAAGATTTCTCTTGATCCAGATCCCTCTCACACTCCTAAAGAGTATACAAGAAATTCTGCAAATTCCTAGTAAAACTATTGACACCCCATCACTTTATATATCTATATATATATATTTTTTTTTTTCCTGGAAATTTGGGAATTTTATTGATTATATAATCAGAAACATGCATAGTATTTTCTTTCTCTCTCACCCCCAACATGTTAAAAATTAACTTGAAATTAAAATTTTGTCTAGCGCTAGAGGAATAAATGGTTCGTCGTCTTTAGCCAACGACAAAAGAGAAATCCTACAACCGCTAAAATCTGATGCCACTCCATTTTTGTTTACATTTTGGCGAAGAAGGAAGTTGCGCTCGTTGTTTTTTCAGAGGTTTTTGTGTCATTTCCTTCGCCACAGGCGAAGAGGGGAACAGGTTTTTCAAAGAGTTTGGATCGTTTGAAATTTTGGTCTTCAATCAAACGGAGTCTACCAGACAGCTTAAGGGTAGTAAGGGTGGATTTTATTAAGACGTATAAAGGTAAAGGGGAGGGGGGTGGGGGGGGATAAAAATGCACATTATACTTTCCTCCTCCATCAATCAGTATCCTTCAGCTTTGCCAATGTGCATAATAAATATCCACAACATCCACCAGCTGTGACATATACATCCCAAGTGGATGCTGACCTCACATTTCCCATTTCTTTATGTCTGTATCCATCTCAAGATTGAGAAAGACCAGACAGAATGTTCCAGGTGGAAGAAAAAAAAATAAAACCAGTGACAGCATCAATTAGAGTCCGTTTTGCCTCCCCAGCCCACTCCCCGCTCCTCCCAGCCACTCCCCGCGCTGTCACCCTCTCAGGGTAATAACAGAGGGCCAATCAGAAATAGCAAAATCGATCTGGCGCCGGCTGGCTCGGATGCATTTACAAGCAGCCTTAATGACTGCAGACTCATTTCTCCGGGCCGCTGCTGCAATCGCACGGCGCAAGCTTCTTTTTTTTCTTCCCCCTGCCGAGCCACAGGCAAAAAGAGCAGCGGAGTTTCCTCAATTGCAGTGAATGTGCAGTCTGCCTCTCAGGTCGCAGTGCAATAACGCTTCTGCGCTTTGGCCTTGCTTGTGAAAGAATTTTTTTTTTCTTTCTTTCTCTTATTGAAAGCGAAACTGTAAATATGGCTCTCCAGCTTCTTTCATGCGTCCTGATTGAGAGCTTCATCAGTGGGATGTGATTGATGACTGCGTTATGTTTTTGCTTTGGATTCGGGGGTTTGTATCGATTGGTGGCGGGCGGAGCTGAACAACTGCGATTAAAACAAAAGGATAATGACAGAATTTAATTTCTTAAAGCATTCATGTGAAGTGTAACTGGACCAGACAGTTTTTAGGATTTTATAATCGCTGTGTGTATTTGCATAAATGTGAAAGCTACGTCTCGACTCAAAACTTCATTGGGGGATTTTAACAAAGACAAAAAAAAAAACAAAAAAAAAAAAGATTTGTATTTATTTATTTGACGATAAATTGTCCCAGAAGTTATCGTGATAAATGATAATATTGTTGCTGTGAGACAATTTTTAAGTAATGGTAATGGCATAATGATGCCAGAACACATTCTCAAATATTAATAAACTTTAAATACTAATGAGCATTTAACTCCAGAACTGGAAGACATTTTAAATATCCAAAATAGATAACAAAGCAACAGAAACAACAAACAGAATGAATTATGAAGTCTCTGTAAACAAACGTGTCCTTCAAAAAAAATGGCCAGTTGATACCAAAGAACCAGACTGAAGACTTTTGGCATCTATGTGTTGGTAGAAGGAGGAAGAAAATGGAATGCAAATGGAAATTGAGCTCATTTTCATTTTGCTGCGGACCGGGGGGTTCAATTTTGACGCGCAAGACTTAGCCGGTAAAATCCGGTTTAGGATTTTCAAAATAAAAGATCTGGAAGTAGTTCATTAGTTCTTGCCCGGTGGTTGGGGACCACTGCCCTAGAGCCAAGGCTTCAAAAAGAAAAAGGGGGAGGGGGAGGTTGTGGACAGGGAAAATTCAGACGTAACTTGCAAAACTAGCTAACTAGCTATGGAGGCACTGATCCACTTCTTTCACTTCCGATACCGAGACAAATATGTGAGTTTTAATATCGGTCAGTGTTGTATAAAGTACTGAAATCTCAGAGTCAAGTAAAAGTATAAGTACCTCTCCAAAATACGACTTTGGTAAAAGTCCAAGTCACTGACTGAAATGTTACTTGAGTTAAAGTCTTAAAGTATCTGAAACTTCTTGTACTTAAGTATGGAAATTACTGTAAAAATGGATGTACTCAAGTAATGTAATGAAAAGTACAAGTAAAAAGTAAAACAAGGCAAATGCAGTTTGAATGACACTTTTTATATTTTGGTAAACTTGTCAAATACACTTAAAATAATGTACACAACCAAGTGCAGGCAAAATTAAACCTGCTAATAAATTGTTCCAGTTTTAAAGAGTAGCACATGTTAATGGTTTGTGGTTTTGAACTTGCATGCCTTTCCTATATTCGTTAAATTTAGTCTAAATTGCTATCGCTATGGCTTCTGTCCCCCCTTGAACAGAGGAGTCTAGGTAGCCTGCTACAGTCAACATTAGGCCTAAGCTAAATACACCACGTGTGGAACTGAAACAATGCCAAACAAAGTTCATTTATACAGGTAACGTTATGCTCAAGATTTCACAATAGTGCCTAGTGACCAAGCTATAGTTACTGAAACAGGAGGATTATAACCATTTTATAAGAAGTTACCTCGATGTGTTTCTTCAAGTTGGACGGGGAGTTTTTGTAAGATAGAATTTCCACATCTTCGGGCAGGAATAACATACACTGCATGCGGTACGACGAATCTTTAACACCCACGAAAGAGTGTATTGTGTTTAAATAAGGCCATGGGCTCTCGTCACCAGCTGGTGGTTCCCCTGGAGCCGTGTCCGACGTAGTTGCAGTCGTTGTGGTCTCCGTCTCCTCCTCCATGTGGCTGCTGCTGATTGCGAGACTTGCTTTGTGTTTAATGGGAGAAGCGAAACAGGTGTATCCTATTGGTTGTGATGAACAAGCCCAGGCAAGTAGGCTACCGACTTTGTTGCAGTCAATCAGTAGGTGGGGTCAAAACACTTGCGTTTCTCTCTCTCGCTTTTTTGTACCGAGTAACTAAACCACACATTGAAAATGTATCGGAGTAAAAGTATGCGATTAAGTTCGGAAATATAGTGAAGTAAAAGTGAAAGTCATCAAAAATTTTCATACTCGAGGAAAGTATGAAGTACTCCAAAATATACTTAAGTAAAGTAGTGAAGTATTTTTACTTCGTTACTATACAACACTGGTATCGGTCAATAGAGAAAAACAGTGCTGAACTGACTTAAATAGGCAGTCATACGACTGTCTTTTCCAGAAACATAGTTCCAAGTTATAGTAGAGTCAAGTGACAATGTTAACTTCAGTTATAAAAATGCTATATATATCAAATATGACTTAAAAGAAATTTGACGTCGTAATTCAATGCCTTGAAATTGGGCCTCTGTCCCTTTAAAAGCTCCTAATCTTTTTGAAAACTCTGCCTTCAGGAAGTCAACACAACATCTCTCCTCTGTTAACCCTTTAACAACATTTTTACCAGCGCTTTCACTGAGAAGTTGCTCATATAACAACAAAAGATGAAACATTTGAAATGCAACATGTGCTTTTACATAACCACTGAATCTTTTTCCATTGGTAAACCTACAGTTCACACCATTTAACATGAGGTCATGTGATGTAGCATATTAGCTAAGTGTGTTTCCTTAGAAATCTGGTTCTTTAAGAAAATAATACTTTGTGAAAATGCTAGCAAAGAGATAACAGCGGGTGTGTAAAAATGTTCCAACCCAAAGTGTTTGCATGTAAAGTTTTGCCTTCATTTATAAGTAGCAGAAGACAAGTGAAATGTTAATTGTGGGCCAGCTTCCTTAATTGTGATCAGAAATTATATTGTGTACCTTTCAAATACAGATTCAGGAAAGCACTTCAACTGTGCTCAAAATGTCACGAGCTGAAAGAATGATCACCTACACAGAAATGTAAGCAATTAGCCGGCTCCTTCAATTCAACAAAGCTTTTTGCGTCTTAGTATTTATATAACAATTCTGTATTTTTCACCAGGGAAGAGTTTGTTCTTTGCATGTAGAATGCATTTGGTAAATGCTTAAAACACTTAAGTCCAGGAGTCCTGTGGTTTCCAGCTGTATTCTACTCACAGATGACGCTGTGGGAAAAAGGAGTGATTCTTTTACATTAGTTAGTGAAAAGCATAAGAAACAGTCAATGGAGCGGGTGCAATAAATAACAAGAAAAGACAAAAATGTCCAAATAAAATGAATGTTAATAAACTATAATCAATGGCTAAAAAGCAACAGCGGATACATCCATCCGTGAATTTGGTTCTTTTTTTTTTTTTTTACCAATAAATAGCGATGCACAATCTTAGGAAACTTTTGATTGTGATATTGTTAAATGTTGTCATGACAATATTTTATTCACAACAAAACGTCTTGCTGACAATGACTACCACTGGTTCTGGCTGTCAAGTTGTCAACATAACACGCTAAATCTCGAATGTACATTTGAAAAGAACGCAGTGCTTTGACACTAACTGACAACATTACAACATATAGATAGTAAGGGTATCACATTTCCCAAGTCAGAGAAGAGTTTTAAAAAAACTTCTAAAAATATAGCGAGAGAGGGGGAAGTTGGTCAGTTATGCTAGCTTGACTTTGGCAACCTTTACATGTAGATGTGCTGCAGAATTCGATGCGTTTCAGTTTAGCTAAAAAAAACAAAAGGCGACCCACACAGCAACTCTGACAGGGTATTAGTAGATCAGATGATTAAATAAGTTAATCAACCGCAGTTGTGCTCAGTTAAAATGAGCAAAATAAACATCAGCCATGAAAACACAATACTGTAACGGACTGAATGTTCTGTATATTGTATGGGAAATGTTTACTTGTTTTTTGATGTTGAATCCTGATGCCCTGGTGGAGCTGTTGTCAGTCAGTTGCTATGGCAACAGGGGTACAATATAGCTGACACAGAGGCAGAAAAAAGAAGAGTGGTTTTGAGTTGTTCAACAGTTTTTCTGTGTTTTTCTTTCTTTTGATAATACCTACATCTCCAGGTTTAATTTTGTTAACAGAATTGCTGTACCCTGGCAGCTCTGCTATGGATGGCAAGTAAAAGAATTGTCTTTTTGCCCTCCAGCTTTGTGCGTTATGCGTGAAATTTCCAGATGTAACCAATAACATGCAACGTGTCTATATGAGGTACACTTTGTGATTACTTGGTTTGAGCCTCGTTTACATTCAGAACTGGATTAATTATTTGTGGCAACAAGGCAACATTCCTCAGATGTGTCGGCGCAAATGGATACAGTATAATATTGTAACAAATCCTGCAGATTTCTCTGCTGCATATCTACGATGCAAATCTCCTGCTCCACCTCATCCCACATGTATTTTATTGGATTCAGATCTGGTGACTGAGGATGCCATTGGGAGTACATTGCAACATTACAAATAATGCAGAAAAAGGGCCTGGTCCAAAGCCAGATAATTTCGGCCCCAAGCCGACTGCTCCAGAGTTATGTAGCATTCAGTCAGTTTCTTCAACTAAGTTTCATCTTTTAATTGATGTGGCTGTTCCATTCTATTCTCAATATCAGAGAACGAATCGCAGCAATCAAATCATACAAATCTTAGCTTTCAAACAACCTGTTGATTGTAAAGACAACTATGCGCTGCGCAAAGCAGATGATCTGAGAAGCTTGATTTGTGCTCGACGAGTTTACAAAGTCTGCATGGAGCTGCACGGTCAAATACATGATTTATGCAACGACCCCCGTTTGCATGACATTCATGCAGCTCAAATATCTGCACTACACGCCTCTAAAAGTTTGGAGCTTCGGACAGTTCAGTTCAGTATGGAAAAACATGGCGGACAAGCAAGAGCTCCTCCCGGTGGAGGTTCGCAAACACAGACGTCCTAATGACTTCACCCATAAATACCTCCTCCATACTTATGCCAAGTTGTTACTAACAACTGGGTTTTTTTTTGGTTTTTTTTACTTGTAAGCATGTTACAGTTACCATAGGTGCCCCACACTGCCTCCTAGAATCTAGCAGAAAATGGGCTACAGCGAGAAGGAGCTGCACAGGGTATAAGTCAGTGACGTGTTGACTTATCATGAAAAAATAATATATAATGATAAAATAATTTATATTGCTATTTTCGCCCTGTGGTTTGAACTATAAAGTACCTATTTTTCATTTAGCTTAACCAACTTTGATAATTTTTTCTTCAAAATCGCTTTGTCCGCATGTGGGGAATTTCCTTGCGTAAACAATAACATGCAGTGGGTCTATATTTGTAAATCGGATTATGATTAAGTCAGTGCCTCACCAGCTATGAATCTCACCGCACGTCACTGGTATAAATGCTGCAAATGTTTACGTAGAATGTACATGCATCAAGCACAAACCAAGCTTAAGGGGTCTAGACTATGATCATATAAGTTTAGGTTCATATAGCAGAGATTTTGGTTATAAAGAACTTCATACTAAGACGCAGTATTTTTTATCAAACACTCAATGGAAATGCCCTCACGGTGAAAACAGGAGAGTAAGAGTAGGCGCTAACCTGTGAGGAGATGACGTTATGCTCGGTAACAGCGGACTTATGTGTGAACAGAAATAACGTCAAGTGGCAGAACAAGAGAGCCTGAGAGCAAAAAGCAAAGAGCTGCTCGAGTGTGTGATCTCTGCATCAGAGCCCCAGAGCAAAATCTTCCACCACGATGCAAGCCACAGCGCTGCATTGTGGGATATCTCCATCGCTCCTCCGTCAGCTCAACACGGGGAGATGGCGAAGGGGAAATTCTGGCTGAGTTGGCTGAGTCTCCGTGACCAAAGCCAGGGGGTAGTTTCACTGTTCATCATTTGTTCCCAAAGCTTCTTCGTCTGAGCCGAGGAAGAACATGTGCACATGCACTGATCCGGAGAGGTTCTGCGGGAACAAGCAGTGGCGATCCGGCTTGTGAGAACACGGAGATGAGGCTAAATCCTCTTTATGTAAGCAATGTTCTTAGCTTTATTTTCAAATCATGACTTTCTGACGACAGCTTTCTCCTCACCCCGCCCCTTCTGAACACACGGCATTCCTGCGACGCGGGAATGCAGATCAAAAGTCCAAATCGACGTAATCGCCAAGTGTGACACACCGAAGGGATTTGTGGATCTGCTGCTCGGGGCAGCTTTGCATTTTGTAACGATAACAGGATTTGATCTAAAGACATGCAGCGCATAGTGCAACAGTATTCATACAGATTTTTTTTTTTAACCTTACAACCAAAGAAATTCATGGTATTTTATTAGGACTACGTGTGAGAAAATAAAACAAAGTAGCACTTAAGTGTAAAGTGGAGGGAACAGAAAGTTTTGTGTTGATCAAATATGTTACAAATAAAAAGTTGAAAAAGTGATTCATACCCCTAAGTAACTTCGTTGGAATCAGCACAAAACAGTATTCCAAGAGTTGATCGTTCCATCCCTCAACTTAAAATAGAATCAATCATACATTTACAAATCTACTGGCCTACTAAAAGCATTAAAGGGGCAGTATTATGTAAAATCAGCATCATGGTGTGTTGTCTCCTCATCAAAACAATACCTGGACTGTTGCCTTAATTTTTTGATGCATGTTTGAGAAATCCTTGAGTCTCCCATGGCAACCATTCCACTGGGCAAAGCATCTGGGTGGACCGAGCACCGCCTTTGAGGTGCACTTTTCAAGCTTCTGAGCTTCCGCCTCACAGAACAGCACCCCGAGTGATTCTCCCACTCAGCTCCTTCAAACTAGCCAGAAGCAATTAGCAAACACCTGGTGGAACTGCACATCTGCTGTGCTCATTATATGAGCTACTTGTCAGTGGTAAAACCATTGTTAAATGCTTGACAGAGGAATGATGTTGTGATGACTTCCTGAAAGTGGAGTTTCAGAACTAGCAGGAGTTTTTAAAGACAGAGACCCAATCTGAAGACTTTGAATCTGAAGTCATTTTTAAAATATACTCCATTTTTTATAACAACTGAAGGTGACAGTTACTTCATTGTAACTTTAAAATGACCAAGTGTCTGGAAAATACCTAATAATGCCCCTTTAATCAGAAATGTAGCCAAGTGACTCATGGTGGAGGAGCTGATTATATTTTCGTCTTATGTGGGAGAATGTACAGACCCATTAAATAAATGGGGATATTATTGAAAAGTCCATTTATTTCAGGAACTTTATCACTGGGAAACACATAATAGAGTAATTATACACAGATGGATGTTTGAAAGCCTTAATTTCTGTCAACTATGATGATTTTCTGCAAATAGTTCATGAAGACATGACAATTATATTACACCAGAAGAATAAAAAATTATATAGAAATGTGGGTTTAATTAGAAGTAAACTTAATACCTGCTTAAAAGTTATCAATTTCAAAAGGTACTTTTAATCTGACAAATGAGACTCATCAGAACGCATGTTCTAATTTGTTTAATATGACTAATATTAGTTTAAGACTTCAGAGTGACAAGACAAAAAAGGAATTTACTAACAATATGAAGCTAACTTTTCAGATTTCTATTTTTAAGAAATCTGAAAAGTTTCTTAAAAATAGAAACTAACTTCTAACTTTTTCTTATTCCAGAAACACACTTCTTTCCTTTTAGACTATGACATACAATCTGAATAAAATTCATAAAAACCTCTGCGTGTAACAAAATATAAGACTCAAGCTACATGCTAACGTCTGCAAAGCGCTGTATCTTTAGATGAAACGAAGCAATACGGCAGACGCTCTGCGAGTCTAAGAACTGCCAGAAGCAGAGAGATTTCTCCATTTGATTCAGTCATTGCCTTCTCTTTTATGTGTCACACATTTCAGAAGGAGGTGTGATCACCATATGTCGGGGGCAGGGTGGAATACAGCCAAGACGTGCAATGGCATCAGGGAAAATGAGATTGACAACCAGGGGTGCTTGGTTTGCTTTTGCTGGATCATTAGCAAAAAAAAAAAAAAAGAAACGTGAGATGCAAATAATGAGTGGGGGAAATGAAGTGGAAAAGCATGAGGGCAAGGATAATAACTGGAAGAGGAGTCATAACCTTGTGTTAGTGTTTGTGCCAGCAAGCAGCTGGAGAACGAGGAGGCTTCTGCCTCACCCATCTGCCTCCCACTCATCGGCACCGCCCAGTCAGTCGCTTTCTACTTCCACTATGGATTACTTTTTGCATGTTTCAAACATGGGGCGGCACGAAGGCCTTGTACCATTTGGCTTACTTGTGGATAATTGTTTCAATGCAAATTCATTGGAAACATTTAAAATAATAAATAAATAAAACACACATGTGCCAAGAAATGGCTTTGTGCCTCCTTCCTGACTGATTAATGTCAGTGTCAGCGATCTGGAGTTTTGTTTCAATTCCACCTTTTCCAAAACCTCACATTGTGGAAAAGATTCACAGTGCAAAGAAAAAAAAACTTATTCTGGTTGTCCGCAAAACGCTGCAAATTTAAACTTAATGTAGCTAATTAATATGAAATATACAGCAAATGTTTTCAGCCAAACTGTCATGTTAATTTCATGCACTTTTTCCCCTAATGGTTTCCATTTGGATGGGTTACCATACCAAATACAAATATTTTTCTTTTTTTAAATTCCATTTTAGCCTTATTTCTGAAATGGATTTCTTACTGAAGTCAAAGATATTGGTGTTATCTTTAAATTAACCAAATGTGAAGTCCATTTAACATTAATGTACTGTAAATAATAAATTGTTGTGGTCCGAACACAGACCCCCGTGGTACACCACACAAAACGACATAAGGTCCATATGCAACAATTTTTACAACGTGTTGAATTTCAGCAACATAATCCTTATCCAGATTAATTTCCTCATTTGTCTTCATCTAATATTGTTGAGAAATCCTTATTGTTAGAAATCTGAAAGCAGAGTAGAAAACAAAGGTTTGTGATTTGTTAAGTGTATTCTTTCTGACGCTGTCAAGTACAAATGTTGGTAGCTGTGACTACAGAATCTGGGATAGCATCATCGTTCAGCCCAAATTAGATTTATTTCAAAGTACAACAAGGGAAGTGCCACATCTTGCCGAATTCGGTGACATCCACATGCGCCGCTGTCTTTCTTTTCTCCGCTCCCATCACAGAACAATCCTTGACCTAAATAAGCCACTAATTGCCTCCAGCAACAAGAGAAGGAAGTTGATGCTGAGAGCATAATTACCATCTTCATTTTGAGTAGCGAGTTCTGCACATGGCTGTGACCGTGTCTTTGGGGTTCTTGCCCCCCTTGTGCCGTTTGCTGTTCTGGGACACAAGCTAAAATTTGCTCTGGTGCCTAGAAAGCCCTTCACTCAGGAGACCTCGTTCAGTAAAGGGATGCCCCCCTTTTCGAGAGCCCTTGCAGAGCTGAAATGGAGTGCAGTAACCCTTTAAGTTCTCAGGGCCTGTGGGATAATTCACTTCCCGTGCAATGTGACACTGGCGGCAGGCTGAAAGGAGAGAGGTTTGATTGAGTGTCCTCTTTAACTTGCCCTTCGAATATCACTTACACTTACGAGCTTTTCTGCCCAGAGAGTCATAGACGTTTGTCTCAATGCAGGAAAGTTTGGTTTTGGAATTTAAATTTAAAGCAGTTTTAAATGTCCTTGCTCACTTTTGACAATAGTGAAACGAGGGTACGCAACTTCTCCCCGACACAACATAGAGCATATAAACCCACTTCTACGGAGTGAAAAAATGGTACTGGAAAGGCCACGCGTCGGCGTTCTGGTGGTCCGGCTGACGCAAGCAGGACAAAAAGATCTAGAACAGCGATACCAAGGGAGCGCAGGCAGCAGCGAGTTTGGCCCAAGGCATTTAGCAAAGATCAGTGGCTTTTAGAAATGACAAATCGACATTGGGACTGGTTCAGGGAGGAAGGAAGGTGGACGGATGGATGGAGACGGGAGGAAGAGGAGGGAAAAACGCAGGGTTAATGACAGGATTGGGAAAACGGGTGTTGTGTGTCAGCAGATCGATAGCTGCAAAGTATAGAAACTGTATCAGTATTCTCCTTCACCTCAGTGGCAGAAATAGCTGCTGTTGAGGCCCCCATGGGGAATCAGTGGATGCCATAGATTTGCTTGAACGACAGCATCACTGACGCAATAGCCAATGTGTCTTATAGAAATCTTAGAATGCTGTTTTTAAAATCGCAGTTTCCAGTAGTGTCAGGCTTACTGCGTTCTCAATGAGTCCACATGCATACCCTGCCACAGGGATAATCACATTCTGTAATTTAATTGTCAAAGGTGTCCAGTAGTTTAGGTTCTAAGGAAGGAGACAAAGCCTGAACAGTGGCGTGGTTGGTAGTAGCATGTATGTCCTGGTTTCCACTCCTGGTCAGGGGTCTTTCTCCATGGAGTTTGCCATGTTCTCCTTGTGCATTGGCACTGTCTCTCCGACTTCCTCCGACATTCCAAAACCATGACTGTTAGGTCAATTTGTCTCTCCAAGTTCCCCCAAGGTATGGGTGTGTGTGTTCGTCTATCCCTGTGTTGAACTGTGATTAACAGACGACCAGTGATGTTACTTTGTAACGCGTTACTGACGTAGGACCACTTTTTTCAGTAACGAGTAATCTAACGTGTTGCTATTTCAAATCTAGTAGTCAGACTACAGTTACGTATCGAAATCACTTTGCGTTACTATTTTCTTTTGTAATTTAATTTTATTTCCTCTACGCGTCTTGGGGAGTGACCCCCGTTTCTATGCGACAGTATCAGCAGCGACAAAAACATAAACAATGGAGGGAGGAGGGAGATGCGCATTTTGTTGCTAGAAAAACGGGAACTATTTTCAGTTTCTGTCGCCAAGTCTGATTATTATAAGCAGCTTTGGGCTTCTTTTTTTTCTAAAGTCGATTGCAGATTTAATGAGTCGCGGGTTGCGCTCTTTGGGCTTGCAAATAAGCAGACATAAAACCCAGAATTTGTCTGACAACCAGTTAGTTTTAGTCAGACTCTCCCTGTCCATCATTTCCCGGATGATCCGTCCCACTGTGTCTTTGTTAATGTCAAGTTAATATATTACCTCTGAATTACGACGCGCTTCAGGTTGCGCTCCAGAAAACATCAAGACTAATATGAACAGCGCAATAAACGTGAAAATAGCCACGAGTGAACGAGTCCGTAAAGTTGTGCAACTGTTAACCAAATAGACGGCTCACACTCCCCTTCTCATAGATGGAGAAGTGGTGGAACGTGTGGACAACATCAAGTTCCTGGGCCTCCACATCACTTCTGACCTCTCCTGGAACACAAACACCTCCCACCTGGTGAAGAAAGCACAACAAAGGCTCTTCTTCCTCAGGAAACTGAGACGGGCTGGACTTTCCTCACAGCTGCTCGTGAACTTTTACAGGGCGATGATCGAGAGCATCCTCTGCCTCAACATGACTGTGTGGTACGGTAGCTGCACAGCATTGGAGAGGAAACAACTGACACGGGTGGTGAGAACAGCACAAGGCATTGTGGGATGCCCCCTCCCAGACCTGGACTCCATTTACACAGACCGGGTCAAGAAGAGAGCTGGATCCATAGCGATGGATTCCAGCCACCCGGGCCACAGACTGTTTGTGCCGCTGCCATCAGGCAAGCGGTACAGGAATATACGGACTACAACAAATAGACTGAGAAACAGTTTCTTCCCCACAGCCGTCAGAGCCATTACTCCCTGCCGCCCCCCCCTCCCACACATATCATAACCTCGCAGTCACACATACATATCCCCCACCCCCACACAGCCATATTGTTCTGCACTTTGCACTGTCACATTATCTGTACTTTGCCATAATTGGACCTGCTGCTACTTCTTTGGTGTGGTTGAGTGCCTTTAGTTAATTTAGTTGTATATATTGTTATTATTATTATTGTGTGTTTGCTTATTTATACTGTATATATTTGACCTTTTGCACGGGAGCTGCAATGGAAATTTCGTTGAATTCTGTTCAATGACAATAAATGCTATCTATCTATCTATCTATCTATCTAATATTAAGATAAGTGTCACAAATCTGTGCAGCCATCTGAGTTGTGAAGCCTCAGGAGGAGCTCTGTGCGCTCTGGCACCAAACGCAGGGCCGTAAAGCACAACCTGGACGCTGGGGCGGGAGGAAGGAGGGGGCCTAAAATCCTATTTATAGTTTTTCAGACAATACTGGACCACACAAAAACACGCACAAATTACTAAGGTTTTTTTTTTTGTGCTATTGTAACCATTAAACAATCTCCCCTTCAGTTCAACCATATAAGTGGAGACACATTGTTGATGTTACCATTATAAAATAATTAGCAATTAAGTATTGGCAAAGATCAATGTAATTTCCGCAGTTGGCAGAGCGTTGTTGTTAACAGCTGCTAAAAGTAACTAAAAAAGTTACTTTTAATGTAACTTAGTTACTTTCCAAATCAAGTAATCAGTAATCTAACTAAGTTACTTTTTCAGGAAGTAATCAGTAATCCGATTAAAGTTACTTTTTCAAAGTAACTATGCCATCACTGCAGGCGACCTACTCAGGGCGTCCCCCACCCCTTACCCAATGACTGCTTCAGATAGGCAGCAGCAACCCCACCACTCTGCAAGAACCAGTGGCTACAGAGAACTAATGCTCCTCTTATATAAAACTCAAATTAATATAAAATTTGTGGCGTGCAAGAATAATTGAGGTCACCAGCTCCTCCAGAGCCACCATGAACCTTTTAGGTACTTCTTTGAATAATGTGCTCAATGCATGGACTGTTAGTTTAGGTTGAAAACTACCGTTGGTAGGTTACCCATTGTGCCCTATTCTTTCCATTTTCAGATGTCTGGATGTCTGAAAGTCTGGTTGTTAAAAAACAGCAGGGTTGTTAACCCAACTCTGCTTCCTTCCTGATCTTTTTGCTCTGTTATTTGGCCTTCACATTGATGTTTGTTCACTGAAGTTCCTCCTCTGAGGCCTTCGCAGAACTGCTGTAATCTCAATGTGGTTAAGTTGCGAATATTTGTCACATAAATTCCCAATAAAAAACAAACGTTTATTGAAATCTGAAAATACTTTCGCAAGGCCTCCTTCCATTCTGAATGTGCAAGCTTTGCTTGGGGAAGGATTTTTAATAAGGGCCAGTCTTCTTGACAATGAGCCCACTTATAATGGAGTAATGTCTTAAATATTCCACAGGGCTAGGCTTAGCTGCTGAGGTTAATCTATCTCCAGCAGAAAGATGAGCAAACCTGTGGCTGTATGGACTTCTCACGGGAGCATGGCTGATGCCGATAAAATAGTGTGTCCAGCAGGATGGGTGAGGGGGGGTAACGATTCAGCCCGTTAGCATCTGCAGCAACTGAGCCTCGTGTCTGCAGTTTGCACAGCATGCAGCAAACCCTATGGATTTTCATATACCATTATCCTCTATGTGCTAGAATTACACACTCGCTAAAGGTCATAGAGCTGCACAGAGCAGATACTGAAAGAAACACAGAGGGAGGGGAAAAGGGCGAGGGGGGAGGAAGAGGAAAAAGTAGCACTAATTATCCGTCAATGCTTCTCTAGTTTTGCTTTATCTCTTTCATCTCCTTTCCCCAAATCCTCTGCATTTATGGCCCAAACTTTAACCCTGCAAATATTGCAATCAGGTTTTAATTCCCTTTGAAGGGAATCGGTTCCTGGACTCCTCGAGTCCCTTCCCACACAGACACATGGTGCGCCACAGTCAAGATGCTGGCTGGAGCGCCCTTCCTCCCCTGCTGCGAGCGAACAGAACTTGAGCCGAACGCAGGTCTTTCCGAAAACAAGAGCTCGGAGCACTTAACCAAATGCTTGGATCCCTGCAACTCATTAAGAACAATTTGAGTTATAATGCGGCTGATATTTAAGCCATTACGTCAAACAAAGCAAAAACAATACAAAAAACTAAATAAATAAATAAATAAATAAAAAAGCCATAAGGCTGTTAAAGCTTCCCACACTTTCCTGTTTGCGAGCACTCATCGTACTCTATTACGCCGCTCTTTCACAAATTGCTGGCGTAAACAGCGAGGGGATGCATTTAGAGGACTTTTTGGGTCTTGTTTGGTGTCGGAAGTGGGAACAGTAGAGCATTTACAGACTTTACAGACTTGGTCCTACATGACTTTTCTTTTGTGATTCATATCCCTCACATCTTGAATTCTTTTTCCAATACTACATGCAAATGTCCTGTGTAGTTCAGCATTTGCATACAGTGTCTCCAGCACACAGAGAGAGGAGCAGCTACAACCGGTTAATGAATGCGCGCCTGCCACAGCACATTGAATTTGGTGTTACCGACCAGGGAGATGAGCTTCCCACTGTAAATATTTCATGAGGTGCAGTTCAAAGAAGGCTTTCCACAAGTCCGCCTCTTGAAAACTGTTAGATGAATATTATATACAAGATATCCCCCCTGTGCTCATATCTAGCATGCAAGGAAAGAGTGATCGTTCATTCTCGGATCCTGACAAAGACAGGGCTGTGAAAAGATACTTTTCCCACATTTCTTCTGCTTTTGTTGTTTTACATCATTCAGCAACTTTTAATGTCCAACAACGGCAGTGTCAGTAAACTAAAAGTGCAGTTTTCAAGCATTGATTTCATTCATTTAGGAGGGGGGAAAAAAACTATTCAAGCCATCCTAGTCGTATATGAAAACATATTTGTGCCCTTGTTAAATCATGAATGACTCTGATTTACTACATTTTTGGCATAGTTACAGCTAGACCTGTAGAATCAATTAGTCATTAAAACAAAACCTGTCTGTAATCAGGAAGTAGGCTAACTAATCTATAGGCAATCAATCGATATTATTTTTAAAGCACATTTCAGCAACAAGGCAAATGCAAGTGCTACATATATCATAAAAACATACAGCCAACAATTGAGAAATCAGTGACAAACATTGCATTTTGATGAGTGCCATCATAGAAATAATCAATACATGTCGAATATGTTGGTAAATTTTTCATACACACCATGCTCTGATGTAAAGAAATTCATGGATAGGTGACCGACATTGAGATCTGTTTGTCTGTAGAGGGTTACCACCCATTTATAAGGCTTCAAGACTTCAAGACAGTTTACTTCAGTAAACTACAGCAAGGCGCGTTAATCACAAATGATTAACACGGGGAAACAGCGGTGAACCCTTCCAGGAGTGACTGACCTACTAAAATTACTCCAAGAGCACATCAATTTCCCATGCAGGAGGTCTGGAAATAACCCATTACATCTAAAGACCTGCCTCACTTAAGATTAGAGGTCATGGTCCATGCAATAAAAAAAAGAGACTGGGCAAAAAATGACGTCTGTGGAAGAGTGCCAAGGTGAAAACCATGAAGAACACAAAAGGCTGTCTCAGGTTTCCTACGAAACAATGATCTCTGTGTGTGGTGCTTGTGGTGGTCCACTGTGTGGTGGGGAAGCGAGACGTGCTGGTGTCATGGTTGGGGGTGGCTGATTGTGGGAAATCATGTGGGGTGGGAAGTTCATGGAGTTGGGATTGTAGTTTATTGAGAGGTTGAGACTGTTATGTTCCGGTGGTAATTCCAGTTGGCTGGCTTGTTTGGACTATGTGGACTTCTTTTTGGCTCCATCTTTGGATGGAGTCCAGGTCCAGGGTCGTTGGACTTTGGGGGGGGTTGAGGACACGTCAGGGAGCACTTGCTGGATCCAGAGGCTGGGCTTCTTGGACCTGGGAGTAAAGTGTGTACAGGGAGTGCGATTGTGTGTAGGCGGTCCATTTGTGTCAGGTTTAGGGGTGTGAGTGGGCGTGTGCGCAGGAGTGTGGGAACATGTGATTGTGTGTGCCTATTTATCTGTCAGGTTAGGTCCTCCTGGATCATCTCAGGGCTCCCACCAAATGTGGGGCCTATTTCCCCCCCCCGTCAAACTCCCTGTCAGTCGCTTGTGCCTCTGCCCACATGCCAAAGCAATGGTGGTTCTCGGATTCCAGGGTTTGGTGCTCACATATGTGCTAACTCACTCCCGATGGCTGTTGGCTGGAAGAAACCTTATATACACAAGCATGCTCACCCACACCCACAGGTGTTTGGATTCAGGTGTTTACAGATGCACACTATATATATATATAATTGGCCTGCGGTTGTCACTCAATGTATCTTGTATTAGTAACATGTACATTTTAGAGATGCAGTTGTTGTAATTGTTATAAATGATATGTTGTCGCTGTGGTCTCTCAGCTCTGTTTTATTTCTCCCTTTCTGCAGGTGTAGAAGCAGATTTCTAGGTGTTATCTTGTATGCTCTTTATCCTTCTCTCTGTTTTTGTTTCCCCTTCCCTTGCTGTCTTCAAATTTGAAATTAACCTAAATTTTTTAACTGTATATATATAAATGGGGACCATATAAATATACAGAGCACTTGAGAAAAACAACCTTATACCAACATTAAAACATGGTTGTTTTAATGAGTCGATCTGAGGCTGCTTTGCTTCCTCATGGTGACTTTTTTTTTTTATAATTGATAAATCCAATAATTCTGCTCTTTAGCAGAAAATTATGAAGGATCATGTCCGGCCATCTATGAGATAACTGCTTCCTTTCCACAGTACAATTTGTAGTCCTGTGCACATTTGGTATATTTTATGATTTTGCTAAAATCTATATCATCACTACGAGATGGGAAAGTTTAGAGAGTTTCTTCATCTGAAAGCTGCATGCTGTTCCAGCCTGGATAGCTTTGAAACCTTGTGTTACTCAGCTTGCTTTTTGTTTTTTTCTTCGCTCATAGCAAAAGGTCCTGATGCATCCTGATGAGTTCCGAGCAAAACATTGATCAGAGGAGGGTTGCTGCGGATCAAAAAGAATGAATGAAAATGGGGTGCTTGAAATCTTCGAGGCTCCTCAGCGGAGGACATTCATGTTTTGGCTGCGGGGTCCTTTATGGAAACAGAATTGTCCAAAAATGAATGCGCTGTTTGCAAAGTCTGGCCTCATCTCAAAAAGAGGTCTTCATGAAATTTTTATGCGTAAATAATAGGCCCCAAAAGAGATTTTCGTTAAAACTAAACAGACCAATATCAAGCAGCATGTACGTTTATAGAGATATACTGAACCAATTTCCAATTTTCTTTGAGGTCTGACCTGCTAATTCCAGTTTTGACCAATTCCAATTTTTTTATTCTCGGTACTATAAGAGAACACAATGTTCTGGCTATTTCTCTCAAAGCAGTAGTAGTTTTAAATTCAACAGAAAATTAAATAGTTGAAAGACTAGTCCATAATGTACATTAAAAACTGTCGCAGTGCATGTTGTTAGCTTCATATAAATGAAATGGAAATAGTTTTGATGTGTATTCTAATATACCTTTATTATCAGACAGCCACACAAATCAACGTGTGGGCTAAACCTTAACGAATAGTGTTTTTTTTTTTATTGTAATTTTTGGGGCACTGACTTGTCGGTCACCATCCAGCCATCACTTATCTGAAATTAGATTGAGGCATTTATGGTATCATTTATCACTTATTGTGAAAAAAAAAAAATCTAACCCTGGTAAGAATTTTGTCTTATTGTCTTGATGAATTCTAATTTTTTTTTTTTTTTTTAATTAAAACTGACAGAATTATAAAAAAAAAATGTCATTTTTACTATTTCCTCCACAGTTTCAGTAAATTTGAAATGATTAAATGCTGTTACTGTGTGGGGCTTAGTGATATAAATCACACTTTTTTAATTAGCTGCCGTCACGAAGAAGCCAGTTTCAAATGCCACAATGTTTGGGTGCTATGAATGCTGATCCCTGGATTCACAACCTAAGAAAACGCAATAGTTTAAACGTTTTTCTCAAGGGCTAAATATTTTCTTTAGCAAAGTCATGCAGTGGAATGACGAGAAAAATGACAATAAAGGAATCATCTTGGGCTTTAGCGTGGAAACTTTATCAGATTTCTACCAAAGCAGACATTGTTCATCGTAAACTAGTCTTCTTCCCGACTGCTAAGCAGGTTTCTGGCAGAATTGGTTTGCAAGTTCTTCTGGTGCATTCCTTCCTCAAGACATAAATGACCTTCATGACTTTTTTTAGCCTGCATCATTCATATAATGATGAACAGGGAATAGATGCTTTCCTTTCTGTGCCATAAGTGATTTCCACGGATTGTTTTTATGCCTCTACTTCTGTGACCTTAAATGTTCCCCCATAATATTATTCTCCTCTTTCCTCTTATTTTTTTTATGTTCACTACTTTGACTGCAAGAAAGAAGATTGCACATCAAACAGACTGTGCTTGCACAGATTTATGCGAGGGGTAATAAATGGCTTTTTATTTAATAGCTATTTAAGTTACTATCAGGATTTGGATTTGCTCCGAAGACCCTCTGTGCACCAGAGGAGAGCGCCACACTAAGGACCCACCCTCATTCTTATTTTTATCCCCGCCATTAATGTCTTTTCTTTCGCTAACTCTCTTGCCTTCATCTGTCTTCCCTCCTGTCTCCATCCTTCATTTCCTTGTGTTTTCTCAGTCACGGTTCTTCATCATTTTCCGTTGACGACTTGATTCTTATTGACCAGAAAGGACGAATCGAGAATGTAAAAAAATATGACAATTTCTCCTAAGGCTACATTTTCTGTAAGAAAAATAAATTAGTTTGCTAGCTAAAAAAATCTAATTAACATAATTTGTGTCAATACTAAAAAAGACAAAAGGAAATTTTTCTACATGTGAAAAAGTAATTATTGCCTAAACTGAAACTTGTTGGAATGGCTGTGCTGATCAACACATACGGTTATTGCAAAAGCCATCAACCTTTGGCAATAACGGACAGTGAGTCTTTTCTGGTCCACCCTTCTTTTGCTCTAGGCCATATTGTAGGGTGTTTGAGTTTGTTCAGTGACCACTCTGAAAAGTTATTTGTTTTTTTTTTTTCTTTTTAAAGTCCTTTAGATATGACCTTGGTGGTGTGCTTTGGATCATCGTCCTGCTTCATAACTACATGTGCTTAAGCTTCAGGTCTAAAATTAATTAGTACCGCCATTAAAAGGCTGCCTGGCAGTGGTCTTTACTTTGGCAGTCAATCAATCAAGTTTATGTGCATAGCACATTTCAGCACCATGGCAGTTAAAAGGGCTTTGCATTGTAAAAACATAAAAAACAAATGCATTGTACGGTCAACAGTTGTGAAAACCAATAATGGACATTACATTTTGTCAAGAGCCATTGTTAAAATCATCAATCACCACATCAATAATGTTGATTAATGGTCCAGTTACTATTAAAGGCAGCACTAAGTAGTTGGGTTTTTTGTCTTGATTTAAAGGCAGTGTTTCAGCAATTTTGCAGTTTTCTAGAAGTCTGTTCCAGATTTGTGGTGCATAAAAGCTGAGTCTCCATGTTTGCATCTGGTTCTGGGGACTAAGACCAGAACCGGAAGACCTGAGAGGTCTGGAAGGTTGATACAACAACAGCAGATCTTTTTTTTTTTTTTTACCCCTCCAGGGGGTCTTTTTTGGGGCTCTAGTGTCCCTTATATGACAGTAGGCTGACAGAAAACGGGGAAGGAGAGGGGGGAAGACATGCGGCAAATATCGTCGGGTCCGGGAATCGAACCTGCGACGGCCAAGTCGAGGACTCAAGGCCTCCAAATATGGGTCGCGCTAGCCGCTACGCCACCACAGCACTCCCTACAACAGCAGATCTTTAATGTATTGTGGAGCTAAGCTGTAATTTACAAACTAACAATAGTATCTTAAACTCTATTCTCTGAGCTCCAGGGAGTGAGTGGAAGGACTTAAGAACTGGGTGATGTTCTTAATATTTCTGGTTTTAGTGAGAATGCCAGCAGCAGAGTTCTGGATCAGCTGCAGCTGGAGGATTGATTTGTTAGGCAGACCTGTGAAGATACTGCTGCAGTAATCAATGTGACTAAAGATAAACGCATGGATGAGTTTCTCTTGATCTTGCTGGAACATTGGTCATTTAATCCTGGAAATGTTTTTCAGGTGATAGAAGGCCGACTTTGTAACTCTCTTTATGTGACTGGTGGTTCAGGTCCAAGTCCATCACTATACCCAGATTTCAGGTCTGTTTGCTGATTTCTCGCTTTAATGACTCACTCTGGATCAGGGGGGCCCAAAGTCGGTCCTCGAGGGCCGGCATCCTGCATGTTTTAGTTCTCTTCCTGGTGGTAGTAACAACCTTTTCAGCATGTCAATGTTCTTCTTAGGCCATCTAACAGCCATAATTTTATCCAGGTGCGTTAAACCAGGGAGAGAACTAAAACATGCAGGATGCCGGCCCCCGAGGACCGACTTTGGGCACCACTGCTCTAGATTATTCTTCTTTAGGTCCAAAGATAGGAGCCTGTCTCCCATTGATTCCATATGTGCTCTACGTTATTGCAACTTTTCTTGAATTGCTTTATACTGGGGCAAGATTTGTGGTCAATTGACATAATTAAGTCTATTTTATATTGTCAGACTGATTCTAGCCAAGACCTGGCTAATAAAACTGGACAAAAGTCATGTGGTTTGGGTATTTTTTCTTTTTACAACAATAAGCAAAATTACACTCGCCCTTTGTATTTACTCAGATTATTTTTGCCTGATGTTAAATTATTTTTGATTATCTGAAATACTGAGTAATTTTTATGTCACTTCTCTTTCTGCATAGGACCTAGTCTGCCACTCAAACTTCAAACTGGAATTTAACAAGGAAGACTAATGAGGTTTTGAGTATGCCATTTGTCCTTTTATTGCCTACAGCAAACAGTTTCATTGCTCATTGGGTGTGAAAAGAGCAAATCAGACAAGAGACACCTTCTGTTGAGTTCAGGTTTTTTTTCAAAAGTTTTTTATTCCTTCACATTTATTCCTTTTCCATTTTTTATGGCAAAATGCACAAAAAGCCGGCAGTTCTGACAGTTTTAACATCCCAGAAACAGGAAAGAAAAAGCTGACGTGTTTCAGCAGTAAAACACGTCAGCTTTTTCCTTTTAAAGTAAAAACAAACAAAAAAAGCTAACTGGTATTTGTTCTCCATCACGCTGTGTCTCTTTACAGAATAGAGTCTCCAACTACAAAAACGTCCTAATTGTGTCACAGTGAATGCAGATTCTATTTAGACGGGAAATCAAAGTTTAGAAGGCACTGTCATCTTTTTTGTCTTTAATTATTTGTGCAGTTTCTTGGCAAAGAAGATCATTCAGACTCCCTCAGCTAGTTGGTGTCATCAACAAAGTACATGGGTATTTTTAATTAAGCATCATAAAGGTACGCACTTCAAATTCCAATGATTTTAACAGTTTGTACAGAGACTGACATTTAAAAGATTATAATTTTAAACAGTCTGACCACTATCTTAATGGTTAATCTCTAGTCAGTTTTTGTGGCAACTGTCTCTGAATGAGGTTAAAGACTTTTTATATCTTTTTTTTTTCTACTACCAACAGTACACTGTTTTGGATCAGCCTTACTGCTCTTAATCATTTTATTAGACAGATTAGAGGGGGTTTTTTTAAATAGTAATTGATTCTAGTTTTTGGGAAATTGCTGCAGCTGAAATTAAGTGCATGTCTGTTTTTATTCACATTATTTTATTACAAATTTATTAAGCAAACTTAATTTATTTCCCATTTTATCACACATCTATGATGTTGCAATTATTGTGAAGCACCATGGTCAGATGAGATTGCTGTTAATGCAATACATTTTGATTTGATTTGATTTTTTTAAGGTGTTATTGGCTCTAGTGGCCTTTATTTGATAGTTAATTGACAAGAAAGTGGGTAATGAGAGAAAGGGGAAGACAAAGGTCGCCAGGCCGGGAATCGAACCTGTGACAGCCGCGTCGAGGACTAAGGCCTCCTTATGTGGGTTGTGCTTAACCCTTGCGCCACCACAGCACACCCATTGATTAGATATTTGTCTGAGAAAGCAGAGCCCTTAGCTTAAATAGCTGAAAGCAACAACTAGGGGTGGACAAGTATTTGCCTCCCAACAAATTTTTTTAGAACAATCTAATTTTTATATTAGACAAAAATGTCCTGCAGAAACGGAAAAAACAATGTACGCAATTTTCCAGATAATGATTTCAAGATGAAAAGTCTGCGTTCGAATCCCAGATTGCGGGTTTTCTGCATGGAGTTGGCATGTTCTCTCTGGGTTCTCTGTCTACCTCCCACTATCCAGAAACATGACTGTTTGCTTAATTAGCCTCTCTGAAATGCCCTGAGGTATGAGAGTGTGTGTGCCTGGTTGTTTGTCCTGTGTGTTTCTGTATTGCCCCTGGCGACCCGTCTCTTGCCCAAAGGCAGCTGGAGATGTCCACCGGTCAGTTGTCTGGGGCTGCTTTACGATTTGTCATAATTGACTGAATCACAAACTCTGCTCTCTGAGTGACAGTCCTTCAGGAAAAGGTCTGGCTTTAAGCTCAAACACAATTGGATTACATAGCAGGACAGGAGCTGTGTTTCCATTACAAATAACAAACTTCCACAATTGCAGGATTTCCATTCAATAAGAAACGCAATTAAAATCCATCCATCCATTTTCTTACACCTTTATCCCATTGGGGTCGGGAGAGGTGCTGGTGCCTATATCCAGCTGTCAACGGGTGAGAGGCGGGGTCACCCTGGACGGGTCGCCAGTCCATCGCAGGTAATTAAAATCCCATGTGAATAAATTTGTTCACGTGATAAGTCTGTAACCCTGTCCGTGTGAGATGACCTCACTATTTCTGAAAGCAATGCGCTGTGTTTGAAGGGTTGTTGTCAGAGTGAAGGTTGAGGAGTCAGACACACGGTGTTTGAGGTCATGGTTGAGACTGTTACGTTTATTCAGCATGCTAGATAGCAGCTTCACCTTCTGAACTATAAGCAATCACTGCGTGTTAACATAACTCACATTAAAGCGGTTTTCCAAATACAGTATATATTAAAAAGAACAATATAAATTTAAATACTCGGTGATTAAACCTAAAAAATTATTACTGAGGTTATTAAGTCATTCAAGCAACCGGGAAGCACCAGCAAAGCTTACAGCTGATATTTATAAGACAGTCTTGGTGAGATGAACCAACATCTCACTAACTTCATAAATAAAAAAAATAAATACTCAATGCAAAATAATTGGCTATAGTGAGCAGCTAGCGATCATTGTATCTTACCTTATAACCATAATCTAACACCGATTGAAATCCTGCCAGCTCACGGTAGCAGAAGCCAAAGTATGGTGTTCAATAATGGACAAACTACTACTTCAACTGCTGTAATCCAAAGAAAGAACAATTATGACACCTTGGTGGTTTCTGCTGACATATTTAAGCCACTGCCTTACAAGATATTATAAAGATGTTGGAAGATCAGGACCATGATCTTCTTACTACTTCCTGTTGTCTTCTTCGCCGTCTGTGCAAGTGGCAACATCCGGTTGTTGATCACGTGACTTGTGTGATACAAAAAAAAAGTGTACCCATAGCAGCTTTGCAAAAAAAAAAAAAAGAAACACCTCATCCTAGCACCCAAACTCTTGAAATTTAGAAATTCGGAGGTTTCCATTAAGCAGATTTGGTTACAAAATGTTAAATTTATGGTCTACTTTCCGTTGAAGGTAAACGTAGAAAAATCGCCATCTGGCACCGTGTAGCAACCTGCCATGTGGCCTGTTAAGTCTGTTTGCTCCAGCCCCAATCTTTCTCCTTCACGAAGGCTTTTTTGTGTGACCCAGTCGGTGAGAGTGTAACGGAACAAAGCGGAGGAAGATTTAATCTACCTGCAGAGGTGGCCGTAATAAGCGTATCAGCGAGCCGCAGAATGGGGCCAGTTACGCAGAAGAGGACCTGAAAAGGTCACGAAATCTTCAACAAATCCTCTCTGAGTGCACTCAGAGTGAGACAAGGCAGACAACCAGCGGCCATCCATTCTGTCCCGTTTGACGGGGACAATCAGCAGGTCATCAGGAAGCTACAAAGGGAACAAAAGCAAATCTTTGGCCCAAAATTGTTTTAAAAAAGACAGGAAACTGTGAGGGAGAGAGATGGGGGTGGAAGAAAGAAATGAAAATAAAAAGGGATGAAACTCAAGAGCTGCCCTTCGTCTCAGGTGGGCTCTCAAAACGCCGGCCTTACAGAGCGACAGGAGACAACAGGTTGAAAACACACACAAAAAAAAAGATCGATAGCTCCCACTAGTTTGCTTGGACGAGTGCTTGCTGCTTTGCTCCAGCCATGCGTACCGCTTCCAGACCAACCCCCCCACTGCTGTCCGTCTTTTCTCCGGTCTTTTTCAGCTTTTTCCTTTCCTTTCTTTTCGTCTGCTTCTCCGTTATGCCTGAGCTGCTGGCAGGAGAAGTGGAGGCAGCGTTTTATCCTCCTATGAGCACATTAAACAGTTGACGGGGAGCGGCTTTCCAAAGTCTTAAACTGGACTTTTGAGTTAATCTATTCTACCACTGCCTCCTCTCTTCAATCCCCAGTTCTGTACGCTGCAAAATGCAATAAGTGGACTTTATTCTAAAACATGTATTCAAACTCATTACCTCAAAAAAAAAAAGAAAGCAAATTTTCAAAAATTTTAAATGTTAGTACATGCAAGCTGTAAATCACAAGTTTAAACAACTCAACAAGCTTGGTAGTTGTGAGTCAGTTGTAATGACATGATATACATAACTCTACTGTAAAAACTAATTTGTTCTCCTTACTGAAAAAACATAAGTTTAAATTTGTTTAAACTAAAAATAATTAGAACAATAATCATTTTAATGAGCGTAACTTCAGTAAACTTAATAAATTTGAAGATGTAATTATTTCAGACATCAAAAGCTTATGTAGCTGGTGATGGCAGTACTGTGGTAACATTAGCGTCTCACTAACAAACAATTACTGGTAAACAGGAGAAACAAATACTAATCAGTTTTAACCTTTCATACCTATTTATTTTTTATTATGGCGGTGCCTCCAATGAACAAGAAAGATTTGAGCTGGTTTATTTTGAACTCACTAAGAGGAATGATTTGCCGCTTTTAAATCAAAATATATGTAGTAACAAAATTAGGACACAACTCACAGAGTTGAACGTAAAAATAAATATTTAGAACATAAAAAATATTACTAGGGCATATGATAAAAATTAATTGAAATTATGATGTGTTCCAACACAGTATTAATCCAAACTAATGAAATAAAAAAACACAGAATACCACAGTTTGACAAAATGGTTCCTCTTTAAGTTTAGTTCAGAACTTGACTATTCAAATAATGAACTCTTACTGAAAAAAAAAAAAAAGAAACCCGTTTGGAGGTCTGTGTCTTTTGCCATGGTTGTTTAAGAAATGAGGAGTTACTCATTGCATCAGCTGGGGTTAAATAACTTGTTGCCAGCTGAAAGATAATCGCCTATGCAGTACTTATCCAATAGGAGGATTGTACCTATTTGCTTAGTTAAATCCAGGTGGCGACTTTTTTTTTGGCCAGGCAGTGTATTATTATTATTATTTTTTATTATTATTATGTATTTTTTTTAGATGTATGTTTCAAACAAACGTGTGGCAAATAAACACTATTTTTACCCAAAATAAATGACAAAACCTTTGGTGGCTTAAATGATTATTTTAAACTCTTTAAGAATAACTATTAACTAATTAATGAATAGATTTTTATTGTGTTTTAACACAAGTCACAGCAATTATTTTTGCCTTTAATGTGTTTATTGACGTGAACAATATTTTAGCCTCATTAGTCTGAAATGAATATTTTAGACAGAGCCACACTTATTGTCTTTGTATATGTAGATAATCCCCAAGGCAATTTTTTAAAACTCGAAACTACTAATAAAAAAAATAAAATTACTTGATTTAAACAGTTCCTTAACAGTTGTTTATTCAAAAGTTCACACTGCTTGTTTTAGATGAGTACAAACAACAGGTTGATGAGAAGTTCTGTTCACTTGAAGCCTTTTATTAAAAAGAACATTTTGTTTTACGGTGTAGTTTTCTTTCTTCAAGATATTACAACCCAAGCTGGAATGATGCTCCATAGAAGACTTTTTTTTCTTCTTTTTTTATTAAAAATCTGATATTGGTCCAGCCACAGTCATCCACTTCTTCAACAATGGCAGTACCTCTCTCTTCACAGCTAGTCAGTATGCTTAATGTTATTCTATTTCACAGCGCGGCCCAGAAAAATGACTTCAGCTGAATGTGGGAGGATTTCACTCAGCGGCCTGAATGACTTTCAATGAAACCTGCTTCAGTCCTCCTTAAGGAGCAGCTTATACAACTCCAGGAACTAAATTACTTTTCGTGTCCACTGTTGGGCTTTAGGCATCTCTGGAGGTTTCCCGGGCAATAAAGTGGTTTCATCCAAAAAATAAAATGAAATCTAATTATAAAGTTGGTGGAAAAAGTACCACAGCGACTTGTAGCGAAAGTAAAAAAGTAAACTGCTAAAGGTTTTTTTTTGTCAATGTAATAAGATTTACTATTACTTGTCATAATAATATGACATATTTCACCAATTATTTCACCATAATTGGTGAAATGTAAAGCTAAATAATTATATGTAATTATTTAACCTAGATATTTTTTCACATTTTCAATGTGGTTCCCCTGTCTAGGTAAACAAATGGAGACAGTTACAGAAAAAGTTACAGCCTGTAAACTTTCATTGGATTATGCGCTATTGTGATTCAAGAAAAGGTATACGTACGTTTTTAAACTCCTCTTCATTTCCTTTGATAATAAGTCAGTTTCTTCAATATATTGAAAACTTTTTAGAACTGAAGAAGAAAAGTTCTTTAGGTGGAGATCCAGTAGTAAGAGTGAGAGTCTTTCTGCATGGAGTTTGCATGTTCTCCCTGTGGGTTCTCTCTCGGTACTCCAGCTTCCTCGCACAGTCCAAAAACATGACTGTCAGGTTAATTGGTCTCTCTAAATTCTCCCTAGGTGTGAGTTTGTGTGTGCATGGTTGTTTGTCCTGTCTGTCTCTGTGTTGCCCTGCAACAGACTGGCGACCTGTCCAGGGTGACCCCGCCTCTCACCCGGAACGTTAGCTGGAGATAGGCACCGGCAACCCTCCTGACCCCACTAAGTATAAGGGTGTTAGAAAATGGATGGATGGATGGATGGATGGATGGATGGCACCCATACTCCAACAAAGTCCAAAATGGTGTGCTTGTTTGCAGTGGCCCATGCACGGCTTGTGAAGAGATGTCAACGGAACTTTTTATGGCTTTCTTCTTGCCACTCTAGCATAAAAGCCAGACTTGTGGCCCACGACTTAAAAGGTAAATGGACTGAGTTTCTGTAGCTCTTTCCTGAGCGTAACGGCCACTCAAAGCACTTTGCACGACTGCCACATTCACCCAGCTGCACTCACAAGCACACACATATTTATACGCCGATTTCCAGATTGGGAATTACATATAAGGTCAAGTGCCTTGCCCATGAGCAGATCGACATGTGACAGATGAAAGCTGGACTCAAAGACACAACTTTTGGGTTGCAAGACTTTGAGTGTTTTTTTCCTTCTTACTTTTACTCACTTTTTAGTAATTATTACATTCGTTTAGCACAAATACTGCCACGTGTTCTGATTTTAATTGGCCGTGAGTTCTTTGGTAGAAAATTGGACTAAGACGTAATAGAATTTACTTTATTGATCCCCAAGGGGAAATAGCTTATTTGTTGAATAAGCTATTTGTTAAATATTAGCAAATACAACTATAACCATTGGCAATATAAAATTTATTTTAAAAAAGTAGACATAAGACTAATATTATGACTTTATTAATCTGATGTCTATAATATATTACCTTATCATCTCAATGGTTCATATGATTTTTTTTCTTGCAAGAAACTTGACAATTTTGTTCATTTTACACTTGCTGTGCTAGCTAGCTAGCTTAAGAAGCGATGCAGCTTTATAAATTCGACAGGCAGCCAATCAGAAAGATGAACATGGCGACTTTCAATAAGTTATTTTAACTTGTGTTGTATAATTGTGATTGGAAAACAGATAGGACTTTCTTTAAAAAATTCAATTTAAAATTTATAACTAAAACATATATATTTCTCCACATTTCTGAGGCTCCACTAGCGCCGCTGGCAGTGTGAAGAGAAATATCGTTTCCCTTTACCATTGTACATACTGTAGGTCTCCATGGTTTATTACATGACATTCTGATTAAAATACTTACAAATTTGTTGTTGCGACATAAAAGAATGTTGGAAAGGTCGAATGCCGCAATTCCAGCTGATTACATTACTGACTGTTTTAGAACTGAAATGAAAACTTGCTACCGTATTTGAAAAGCCGTGTGACAGTGGTTTTAAAATGTCCAAGCTAAACTGCAACTTTGCACCATTTCTCTCTGGTGGAAATGATTTACTCCCACCTTTACCGTCCTCACCTGTTCCACGGTCTTTTGTTCTCACGTCGTCCATCCGTGCGTCCGGTTTCTCCCCTCTTTCTCCTTTTTTCTCCTCTGCGCGAGAATCGTCAGCCGAGAGGTCACCGACCTGCTTAGCAGCAGCTGTGGAACACCATGACAGATGTTCGCGGAGTCTGCTTTTGGGTCGACTTACAGCAGGACGGAACACCAACAACAGGGCACTCAGACGGGGAAAGATGGATTAATGTTTTATGCCGCAGGATGCTGCTGAGGGCGTGCTGTGATTGCCAGACTCTGAGCTTCCATAGGTCAAAGCTAGTTTAAGAAAGATTTAAAGAAAAAAACAATATCAAAACAGGGATGTAGTGGCGAGTCCATTGAAAAGGTCGCTGTGTTTGAACAGGATTTTGTTGTGCAGTTTTAGCTTTTGGACTTCTGGCAGTCTGCCCGTCACTTTACACTCTGTTTCTTTCTGAAAATCTGTCTTTTGAGCTCCGTTAAATCTGTTACAGGGGTTTTGGAGAGAGAGAGTCTATTTAACGTGGGAAAAGGATGACATGGACAAGAGAAGCAAACAAAGGCGATTTTAGACGTAAAAGTTGAAGTGTGTTGAATGAGCCAGTGGTTTGAAAACGGAAAGTTCATAGTACCTTAATCTTAAAAAGTATTACCTCAACATTAAACGCTGCTAAAATGTCTATTTACACTGTAAATTTCAGTACAAGTACAGTGACACGTTTTTACAGTTTCTTAAAGAGGCAATATGTAACTTTTATAAACAGTATGTTTTTCTTTTGCATATTTCTTAAAACTGTCACTATGTTGTAACTGTCAGGATCTGTGTTTTTCCGTGTTTAGTTAGAGTTTTTTGTGTCCTTGAGTCTCTTCGTTGTCCTGTCCTCCCCTTGATTGTTCCCAGGTGTGTCTCGTTCTGTGATTACCCTCCCGTGTATTTAACTCCACCTGTGTTCCTTGTTCCTCGTCGGGTCCTCGTCTATGTCAACGTCAATGTTAGCTTCTGTGTCATCAGTGTTTCCTTGTGCCTGCTGTTCGTTGTTACTGGACTTATTTCATCATTAAATCATCATATTCATCATTCCTGGGTCCGCTGCGTCTACCTCACCACCAACACCACACCGCTTCATGACAGTAACAGTACAATACAAGTTGTGAAAGAATCAACTTCTTCTGCTTCCTTCCTCTGGTTCTGCTGCCATCAACAGAAATACACATCTTGTTCAGAAACAACCAATCAGAGTCAGAAGGAGGGTCTTAGCGTTGTCAATCAATCTCGTGTATGTGCTGCTAAATGTGCCTGTGGTGGAGAAACAACTTACCATTACAGGAAAACAAAAAACAGTTCATCTTTCTTAACCTTTTAAACATTTTTGTGACAGGATATCACTCTAGCCCAGGGGTCCCCAAAGTCGGTCCTCGAGGGCCGGCATCCTGCATGTTTTAGTTCTCTCCCCGGTTTAACGCACCTGGATCAAATGATGGCTCGTTAGCAGACCTAAGAAGAACACTGACAAGCTGAAAAGGTTGTTGGTACCACCAGGGAGAGAACTAAAACATGCAGGATGCCGGCCCTTGAGGACCAACTTTGGGGCCCCCTGCTCTAGCCTTTCCATTGTCTGCTAGCAACAAAAATGTTGAATTGGTTAATAAAGTTATTTGGTGACTCAAGTTACATATAATCTTGTCACTAGCCGCATTTTCATTACAAATGTGCACAAAACTTTGTCAATACCATGCTAATGTATGGTATTGACCAGTTGCAAAACACAATTTTGCAACTGTGGCGTTTCCATTAACTAAGAAACGCAATTAAAATCCCACATGAATAAATTTGTTCATGCAATAAGTCAGTAAGAAGCATGATGCTGCTACTTTCTGTTCTCTTCTTCGTGGTTTGCACCAGCGGCAACTTTTGATTGTTGGTCATGTGACTCGTGTGATGTGAAAAAAGTTTTTCCATTGCAGTTTTGATAAATAAACCAATTTTGATACAGCAAAAAAAAAAAAAACACCTCAATTTAGCGCCTAAACATTTAAAAAAAAAAACGTGAGTTATTTTGAAATTGCCATGTTTCCATTAAGCAAATTTATTTCTCAAATGTCAAATTGTCCAGTTATATCATCAAAGGAAAGGCAGTTACTCATGGGCCGTAGCCCATTCTACCAATTGGAGAGCAGCAGGCTGTAAATTGGCATTACGTTCTATACATTTGTAGGTTCCACCAATGATTAGACTAGACCAAAATCTCTTGAGTATTTTTTCTAATACCAACTTGTTGTTTCCAAGCCGTTAAGAATTAATGCAGTTAGAAGGGTTGGATCCAACAGTTGCTGACAGTTCTGCCTGCAACAGCCTAGAAACGGGCTGCTGGCAGTCCTGTCAGTGCACCTGAGTTTAACTGTAATGCCTCTGGGATGAGCCATTTAATATGAGACTAATTTTATTAACCGAGCGAAGAGGCGAGGGACGTGTGGGTTTTGTTTCTTTGTGCGCACGAAGCGCTCGCCAGGCATCAGTAAACACTGTTACCGCCTACACTGCAGCCCTTATGTGTTACACATGCTCTTTGACTCTTCTTCCAACACCCAGGGACCCTGTGCAGTCTGGAGAAGTCTGGAATCATTTCCATTGGTTCAAATGTGTGGAGGAAAATTAGAGCAGACTTTTTTTTACTACAATATATTCCCTATCTGTCCATCCATCCATCCGTTTATCACTTGCCTGTCCATCCATCCATATATTCATCCATCCATCCATCCATCCATCCATCCATCCATCCATCCATCCATCCATCCATCTCCACTCTGGTTTTTGCTCCTCATTTGAATTCTGTCCTCTGTTAGTAGATATGCAGTAAACTCACAGAGAATTTATAGTGTTTGCACCATTGTTCTCAAGTAGATGACATTTCTAGAAATTCTCACATGGAAAAGGTTTACAAAAAAAAAAAACTTCCTGTACTGGCTCTTTCACAGATTCAACAAAAACAACTTGATTCGGGTTTGTAAGACATCCCTCGTTGCACTCTGATTAAAATAAACCCAGAACTGCATTTGCAATGAAATACATCTGAAATTTTCCCTCCGTCATCATGAGAGAAAAAAATAAAAACAGCAACAAAAAACAAAAAGACATTATGTTTAGCGGTGTCATTGCATAATTAAATCACTGAAATCGCATTTTGCCCGACAGGTTGTGCTGAGATAAGGATTAAGAGACGTGAACACAGCAGCACTCGCGGCAGACAGCTGATTTCCCAAACTCAGCTGGCCGGATAAACCCTGTCAAATGTGATCAGCGGGCTTGTGCCTGACGTCAGCGGCTGCGGGATTATTTAATGTTTTGTGCCGGCCAGGCCAGGCTGTGCTTCAACACTTGCTGACTTGCATAATATTGTGTGTCATGGAGGATTGGGACATTTTCCTGTGACAAGGCTTGCTTTGATTTCATTACAGTAGAAAGAACGGCAGTGTTTGATTCGTGGCTGTGCTTTAATGGAGCAGAAATACATATTTTCTTCCATCCTTAATCTGCAAGAGCCTATTTTTAACCCTCCTGCGGTCTTAACTGATGGGTTTCATTTGACCCCACTAGCCGGGTAGCCGTGACCCCAAGTACGCTTTTACCCCTGCCACTATGTTAAGTTCGCGAGAGGGTTAAAACCATCTCCAACTATGCGTGTTTACTAATTTATCACACAAATCTTTTTGTCTGTTCCTCGTGTTTGCGACTCCTGACCTCCTGTTTCCCTACTTCTGCCCAGCAGGTGTGGCACACAGCCTGGCTTCTGTGACAAGACAGCGTTGTCGTCAAGTGAAAGGAAAACAAAAACTGTCCCGTTGCCATGGGGAAACAGAACAGCAAGCTGCGGCCCGAGATGCTGCAGGACCTCCGGGAGAACACGGAGTTCTCCGACCACGAGTTGCAGGAGTGGTACAAGGTACGCATGGCCATGACACTGAGTCGCCAGCAGGTAGCTGCTGCAGGTTTGGTTTAGTTTTCTTCTTGGTCTGTTCTGTATTTAGATCATTTCCCTTTTCAATCAAATTGATTTCATCAATCATAACCAGTTTTTATGTCCCTGCTAAAGAAAAGCATCACCCACCATATGATGATGATACCATCACCATGTGTACCATCTAAACCAGGGGTGGGCAATCCTGGTCCTCGAGGGCCGGTGTCCTGCAACTCTTAGATGTCTCCCTGGTCCAACACACTTGAATCCAATAGCGGAATCACCTCCTAAGTGCAGTCAAGTTCTCCAGAGTCCTGATAATGACCTCATTATTTGACTCAGGTGTGTTGAAGTAGAGATGCATCTAAAAGTTGCAGGAGACCGGCCCTCGAGGCCTGGAGTTGCCCACCCCTGATCTAAACTATGTAGACATGTACAAACCTCCCATTTTGTACATGACATAGAGTTTAAAATCATGGTGGAGGTGTCTTGTACGCCCTGTACTAATGATGGCATCATGGGTGTAGTGAATTGTGTCGCTATAGAGTGAGTGCGCTATGTACGAAAGCTTTAAGTCAGAGTAGTTGTCTGGGGTTCAATTCCCAACCTTGGGACCTTTGTTGCTTGTGTCCTCCCCTTCTATCTCTGACCATTTCCTGTTTGATTATTGTCAATAAAGGCCACTGGTGCCACAATATCTTAAAATAATAGTAATTGCAAATACCCTTGCAATGAATTTATGCATTATAGTGATGTTTAAAGTATCATAGTCGTCTTAGAGACTTGAAACTCTTTTTCACTAAATGTTTGAGTCTAGCTCTGTTGTATTTGGAATTTCTGCATAGGGAAACAGTTGATCTAAATGGATTTGCCTTTTTGTTCTTACAGGCGACTGTCTTACTATCACCGTTACCTTCTTTTATAGCACTATTCAAGCAAAGCTGTGTTTTTGATGATGGCTCTTTAGATTCTGGTTTCTTTAGCAAACAGCAGTTCCACACGGTTTAAAACATGGGTTATTATCACCGCTATGGTGATACCAGAAGACCTGCCGGTGTTTATGAACGTGGGCCCAAAATGCTGCTTATAGACTCAGCTTAAAATAGTGATTGGGAGTGCAGCTTCAAGCAGTGCTCTGACCTACATTTACCATGTACCAGGATAAAAGACTGCTGAAGTTCGTCCAGCACTAAAGCTCTAAAGATGATTGTTTTATTTTGTATTGCCTAAATTTTGTAAACCTAAAAGGTTTAAAAATGACACTCCCAAAATTGGAAGCGGTTGTTGGTCCCCATATGCTCATATCCAGCCCCTGATGAAAATAGTTATTTCTTTGAGTTGGAGTTTTTTCAATGCTGGAACCTAATTCTTTACTGGTGAAAAAGGGAAGCAACCAGTTAGTACTGGAACTGTTTGGATGGAAAACCCCAGTATAGTAACTGCATTATTTTATGGTAAATACTCTGCTCTGTTCAAAACTAGTTAAAGTCACCCTCCAGAGTCTGGTTTCCGTTTTCTCTTTCCAGGATCTCCGGAGCGGGAGCAAGCGCTGCTCAAAACAAATGAATCAAGTTTGAATTAAACTCTAATTTCTGTCATCTAAAATCCAAACCAACTATTCTTCTCTCACATGGTCAGCTCTATTCAGAGTGAGAAGGAGGAGGAGGGGAACAGTACAATTGATAAAGGCACGGCAGGAAACCAAGTGATTTTGGTCTTTTAAAAAGTAAATTGTATGGAAAGTACAATTGGACCTGGTAACAAATTATGTATGGTTGAAGAGACAGTGAGTATTCTACAGGGAGTGTGCCTGGGTGGCCTTGCTTTTTCTGAAGAGCCATGTTTCATCAGCGATCTGGCGGCAGCCTTGACTTATTTGTCTCTGTCAGTGGCAGAGCAGCATCCTCTAGATTTACCCTTGGAATGACCAAGTGCAAGTCTAGCCAGGTTGATCGCATCAGTCGTCTCCTTTTATCCACATATTAGATTTATTTTCAAACATTATTTTAGGGTTTTATCATATTATATACAAAAATTTATAAAAATGTGTATACTATTAGATGGACATCATCATCATCAAGTTATAGCAAAGTAGAAATCAGTTAAACGTCCTCATAAGCCCCTTCTCCAGTGTCAAGTCTCAGTCTACTCAGGTCGGTTTTAGCCAAGTTGGCTAAAACTATTTGTAGGGTATATCTTACTATTTGGGCATGAATATGGGCAGGTACATCGGTGGGAATGTGGGAACGTGAGCGCACAGGATTTGTGGTATGATGATGGCGGCCAGTATTTGTTTGTTGCATCTTGCCCATTCCAGTTGACGCTGTTTGGATCGCAATTGATGAAAAGGGTTTGGGTCTCGAGGTTTGTCCGTGGCATTATCAGTTTGTAGCTCCCCATATCACTAACTGCTACGGTCTCGTTGCAGATTGAAAATGGTGTTTGAGCTGTTGTTATTGCTCGAGGAGTTTGCAAGTATCGCCTTGGCTCATCAATTGACCCTTCGCCAGTTAATGAATGCAGTTGGCTCCCAAACAAATCAATCACACGCAATACCCAGCTTGTACAAGCTCTGAGGTGGTTCCAACAATTCGGGAAGGAACCGTGCAGGAACCGCAAATAGAGATGAATCTGGCAGAGGCTGACTGGGGAAGAACTGGTTAAAGCCACGCCTGTAGAGAAGAGGCTGTAGACACCTGCAGGATCATTAGATTGGTTTGTTTTGTTTTTTGGAAGGTTATAGTGGAGTAATCATTAGTGTCGATGGGTTGGTAATGGTAACCTTGAGTAAAACTAACTTGTTCTTATGGTATCATAGTGCTGGTTTGAATAGCTTTCAGCTAACAGCTATTCAGAGTATTTCTACCATGTGAGCTCTAGAAGGTCCAGAGGTAAAAACAGCCATTTGGGTTATTTCTTGGAAGTTTCTGTTCACTCAAGTTCACTCTGAAAGCAGACCACATTTAGTGGTCTGCTTTATGACCCACATTTAGTGGTCTGCTTTCAGAGTGAACTTGTCAGATCAAGGAATGTTGACAGTTGTTTTGAAATTCTTTTAGACCTCTTGAAATCCCTTACAAGACTTCGTGAGCTGCTATAATCGTCTTTCTGCAGGCCTCAGACAGCTCTTTGGGTTTGAGTCCCTTGAGTCCTGGCCCGTTGACCTTTGCCGCATGTCTTCCTTCTCTCTCACAACCCATTTTCCTGTCTGAGCACTACCTTAAAAAAATAACTTTAAAAAAACCCTTGCTACTAAATACCACTGTGTCAAAAGGTGTTAGAGAGACCAGCTTTTTTCACACTACTGCTTATTCAACAGGATGTTGAAGAACTCTGACTTTTATGAAAAAGTGTCCAAGTCGTATTCTTTTGGAGGGGAAGCTCATGGGCTGTAAATCAGAGCCTGTGGCCGGAAAGCCCGGGCAAACAACGGTGTTCTTTTATGACCCAAAAAATTTGCCAGACACGGGGCAATAAAAAAGATGGATTAACTGCACTGCCACAGGAACTCTCAGCCTTCACGCGAAAGAATTTGTCTTATGATGTCCAGAACCTAATTCCTGGCTTCAAAATTGAGACGAGTTCGTCACCTCTTTGGTTCTACCTTCAAGGTCTGTTAAAAGAACATCTCTAACAAAGCCTAAGACTGATGGGACTTTTACTTCCCTTTGCTTCCACAGCACAATCAGGCTTTATTAAATGTGTCTACTTCTTTGAAAAAAGGTATAGCTTTTGCCCTCAGCTGTATAAGACCAAGCTCCTTTCCAACAGATCTACTGCAGTCCGTTCACATTTCATAAAACCTTTACTGCTCAAAGGCTACTTACACCAAAAAGCATTTTTGAGTTCTTGTTTAAACTTAGAATATACAGTATATCCAGTAAAATATCTGTTAAAAGTGCTAAAATAAAGTGTTAATCTCTTTATTCCAGGGTTTCTTGAAGGATTGCCCCAGCGGAACATTGAATGTGGAGGAGTTCAAAAAGATCTACGCCAATTTCTTTCCCTACGGAGATGCCTCCAAGTTCGCCGAGCACGTCTTCCGGACTTTCGACACCAACGGCGACGGGACGATAGACTTCCGGGAGTTCATCATCGCCTTGAGCGTCACGTCACGGGGGAAGCTGGAGCAGAAACTGAAATGGGCTTTCAGCATGTACGACCTGGATGGAAACGGATACATCAGCCGTGAGGAGATGCTGGAGATTGTTCAGGTGAGCAAAGTTTTGAAGTAGGAGTGATTCATGGTTCATGCACTCAGCTGTGGACTATCCCAGTTGTGCCACCAGAAAGTTTCAAGGCACATTTTTTTCTGACTCATTATCAGACTTAAATAATTACTTTTTTTTTTTACTTTTCTACATTTGGTGTTCACTTTTGGTAAACAATGTGAGCTTCCAAGCAAAGACCACTGTAATATCTGAGATCCTGTCCACAAAACACAGATTATTTTTACATATTTTTTTTGCTATTTTCTGTCGTTTTCTCTAATACATATTTTTCTCAAAATATATATTTTGAAAAAACAATACAGTTGAAACCAGACATTTACAAAAAGACATAGGATTTTATCTATTTAGTTTTAAAAACAATTTTTTTTTCTGTTTTAGGTCGGATTACGAAAATTATTTCTATCAGTCAGAATAATAACCAAGAGGTTTTTCATAAACACTTCAACTCTGTAACTTGGATCAAGACCCGTTAGCTGTCATACAAAAACACTTAAACCCAAGTCAATGGGATTTAAGTGGGTCCACAAGGACACCGGTGTCCTCATGATAGTTAAACGCTTAAACCTTTTGGGTCTCCTTCCACTAGCTTTTCATAATATCCATCCATCCATTCTTCCATTTTCTTACACCCTTGTCCCTAGTGGGGTCGGGAGGTGCTGGTGCCTATCTCCAGCAAAGGCAGGGTACACTCTGGTCAGGTCGCCAGTCCATCGCAGGGTAACAGAGACAGACAGGACAAACAACCATGCATGCATTTACTCACACTTAGGGAGAATTTAGAGAGACCAATTAACCTGACAGTCATGTTTTTGGACCTGTGGGAGGAAGCTGGAGTACCCGGAGAGAACCCACGCATGCACAGGGAAAACATGCAAACTCCATGCAGAAAGACCCCGGGTCAGGAATCGAACCCAGGATCTTCTTGTTGCAAGGCAACAGTGCTACCAACTGTTGTGCAGCCCTCCTCCGGACATAGTTAGTGAAATCAAGTCATGTTTCCAGGAAACATTCCTCTCACAAACACCTTTTCAGTTCTGCCACCAAATGAGATTTGACATCTGGGCTTGGTGATGCCCTCTCCAAAACACTGACTTTATTGCTATTAATCCAGTCTCTCGATAATAGCACACTATGCTTTCAGTTATTGTTCGTTTAGAACACCTATTTGTAGGGTATTCTAAACCTACAAATAGGTGTTCTATTTGTACAAGTTTTTACTTCCAGGCTGAAGTCTTGAAATCTTGCTTCAATATTTCCACAATACTTGCATCAATCTCTCCTGCAGCTAAACACTAACATAAAATGATGCTGCCACCCCCATTCTTCACAGTTGGGGTGGTAGTCTTAGTTTTGCAAATCTTTGCATTAAATCAATTTTTCTAACTGGTAGCTGCAGCTTTAAAGAAATTAAAGCTGTAAGTGTAAGTACTTCATTGCAAAGAGGAAACAGAGTGCTTGTTACAGAAACCTTCAGGTAGACCATGAAGCACCATGGTTCCTCAGTGATATGCATTGAGACAACGCGCTGAGGATCACTGCTGTGTGTTTTGTGTAAGTCTGTGTGGCTGTTTTATGGTTCTCTTGGATTAGCAAGTTAAATTTAACCAGCGTTTATCCCCGAGTGTGCAGAATAGCAGGATTATCCCTGAGCTCATAGAGGTTATGTTATACATAGAGGAGAAAAGAGGGGCCATTGTGTAATTGTGTGCCAGCAGAAGGAGAAAATGCTCCCATAAATCTGTTTGGCTGCTCACTAGCGGACTAACTTTACACATCCTAACCTGACACAGTGTGGTCAACTGAAGTATCCACAGAAATATGAACTAAACAATATTAAAGGAACATTATTTTTCTTTCAAGACTTTTCTACACACAAGACAAGCAGTATTGTTAAGACCATGACTGGATGCTTTGATTCTTGCTTATTATTTATTACTTAACATCAATCAGATCCTGATGGAGGGAAAGTCATTTCTGACTAGTCTGTCATGAGTCGTGGCAAGAATAGATCCCTGCTATAATCCCAAATTTTGAGACAGCGGAGAATTTATTAGGATAATTATCAGTCACATTTTGGTAGCAGTCCTGTCGTGATTGATAAGTATTGTAGCCAAGACTACGTAACCCAAGAACAAGTGAAAATCAAGACCAGAGTCTAGCGAGACAGAGCCTAAACCAAGACCTGTAGGGGCGGAGACCAAGTTGAGACCAAGACTCACATTACATGACACAATAAAATATGAAACATGATCAAAATTCTTCTCAAATTCATTTGAAAGATCCACATTCCCATAAAAACACCTAGATATTAAACACTCAGAGCAAAAATAGCCATAGCTTTAACGTCGGGAGCTGGACACAGCTAACATTTGCTAATGTCGATATAACTCAAAATTATGCTTCAGGTGGCTAGTCTCATCCTTGTTTATCATGAGAAAAAAATAAACTTAAGACCAAGTTGTCACCACATTGCTTGTCTCCTCAATCTCTCAAAGTTAACACTGCATTTGCTCACAACCCTCGGTATGCTATATTAGGTGACGTTAGTTTGTGCACCAGGCTAGGTCTCAAACAGCTGACAAGAAACAAAAACTAGTTCCATAAAACATTCAGAATAGGCTGTACACAAGTAGCTAACTTAATCTGTATAGCTAATACACTGACAAATTTCTTGGATAAAGAATTTTGGCAGGTTACTAATATAGCTAGCTTTGCTAACATTTACACATTACTTACCTTTCTTTGTGCTTCGTTTCTAGTGACAATAAAACTTTGACGCAGTCCCCAATGTTTCTGAAAGAGTAAACACTGCAGAATTTAGAAGTAGCTGTATGCTATAAATTCTCTACTCGATTTTGTTTTACAAATATATTCTTTGTAATTTATGTAGCTGAATTGTATTATACTGTAGATGTGGCAGATATCTTCTCTCGCCCCCAGACAAATCATCGCTCACTCTCTTTCGAGCAAAAGCGGGCGGTTTCGAGCAACCACAACCTTCAAACCCATTGAAGGTTGTGGTTGTAACGTCGCACAACGTATGCTGCAAACACCCTAAGATTCTGCAGAGTCTTACCCTACAGATTCTAGGCGAGCCAATATTTTTCACTTGTTCATTTTTCTCTTTGGAAATCTCGTACTTAAAAAATGTGTTTTCTTCTTCTCTGAAAATGCTGCGAGGTGTGATCTACGGTCGGTTTCACGCCCCCACCCTCCCGGAGGTGGAGAATTAATGGCGACATAAACTGATTCTAAATCCTTTTGCGAGCCCGGCTGATACTCTGGGCTTTCATGCTTCCGTACAGAGGTTAATTTAATGCCAACAGGGGACGGCAAGGCGCTGGTATCGGTCAACAGATAAAGATGTATCAGATCAATCCTCTAAAGCTCTGCTGGTAACCCCGCAGCCATTTCACAGACGCAGATGTATGCTTCATACTTGCACATGTGATTCATGTAATCCTCCTGGTATGATGGCACAAGCATTCTCCTGATTGTTGCCGAGGCCCCGGGAGTTACAAATGTTGTTGAAAGCGTGTAGCAGTCAGAGGTTTATTAGCACCCAGAGATTCACAGTGACCCTGTTTTTCATCTCTGCTGTGCCTCGGCTAAGTCTCCGTAATGGCTCCCTGCTGGCTCAGATTCACTCTGTTTTCTCCTCTCTTGCCACCCCGTCTTTCTTCTCTTCCACTTTCATCCTGCACTTTCAGGCCATCTACAAGATGGTGTCATCCGTGATGAAGATGCCAGAGGATGAGTCCACGCCAGAGAAGAGAACGGATAAGATCTTCAGACAAATGGACCTCAATAATGATGGTGAGGCGGGGGGAATGGCACCGAGGCATGAATGATGAGGAACAAGGGTTATTTTTTTTTTTCATTTGGTTTGTGAAATTAGCTCATTTTATTTAGAGCAAGAGCTCGTGCAGCGGAGTATATTTTAGATTTTGGTCCACTATCCAACAGAGGTAATAATAAGCTGATTATTAGAATAGATAAAGGCACAACAAATTAGGAGAAAAAAGGTGAAAAACATTTTTTTTCTTCTTCAGCTTTTTATCAAAAAAGACTAGTTTATTTCAAAGAAAGTAAAACCCATACTTTATTAGAGGATTTTATTTTAAAAATCGCTAAACAATTTCTTTGCTTAGTAATGATTTTCTGTCTTTGATTCAACTCACTTTGTTTCATAGATAAAGACAAGTAGCTTTCTGTTTTAATAATTTAGTAAAGTCAAATTCCACTGAAATCCTAACTAAACACATTTAAACGACTGAGTCAATGAGTTTCTCTAATTAAACGTTATGCAAATATTGAGCTTAACTAGGATTTTCTTTATAAGGTAATGATCTGACCTTACATGACCCTGGCACTCTGCAGCTCTCTCAAGTCTTTCAGGGTGTGAATGCTTGCTAGAAAATTAGAAATGTTTCTTACTTTCGGCTTTTATACAAAGTAGTTGCTGTACTGTAGGGAGATAAAGTGTGAATCCTCTGCTGATTTTGTAAGTTTCCTCACTACTGAAGCAATGAGCAGTATCTAATTTTCTTGGTAGTTTCAATATATTGTAACTAAAAAAATCTAGCTTTTTTTGGCTATTGATTAGCGCTCAATCTGGGCCTTCTCCCATTCACTTTGATTCCTCCAGTAGAGGTCAGCCAGTCAGCAAACAGAAGGGGAAGTTGTGAACGGCGACGTCGATTTTCGCCGCTGTTTTAAGAGTTGTAGTCTGCATGCAGTTTTAGCAAAGGCAGCGGAGGGAGTGAACGAAGCCGTTTGGTCCGTTTTGGCCACACTTCCGGTTAGCTTCTCAACATTAAACTAGCGCCTTACATACGTCACGGACAAATGTTAGCGATTGGGTAAAATTCAACCCTAAGCAGAGACCGCGCCTCCTGGAAGTCACCTACGAACCCAGACCATCTGAACGAAGTAAAGCATGTAGACTGTACGCTTCACAAGGGGCTGTTTTTTAAAATATTTTATCTCAGATGTAAACGCAGCAATTTTAACAACATAGATCTTTTTTTTAATTGTAAATTATACATAATAGCAGTATCAAGATCCTGGAAAATAATGTCTTTTTGTTTCTCTTCTGTTTGCAGGCAAATTGTCCCTGGAGGAGTTTATCAAAGGTGCCAAAAGCGACCCCTCCATTGTCCGGCTACTCCAGTGCGACCCCAGCTCCGCCTCCCAGTTCTAAAGCCCCTCCCCCACATCCTGCTGCGAGCTTGTTTTTACCCCCCAACCACCCTCTTCTCTATTTCTGTTGTTAATCAGAGCATCCCTGACATCAATGCATGACGATTCACATCTCTCATATCTGTTTAGTTCTTGTGTGTAAGAATTTCATTTTACTTTTGGATTTTTTAGGGGTTTGGGGGGGAATGAAGGGACATGCTTACACACATAACGGTGTCGGGGTCCAGCAGGCGCCCGCCGGAGTTCCCGACTGTCTGCATCAGGATGAGAACGGCAAGAGAGAGAGGCTCTGGAGTTCACCTCCGAAGCGTGTATATTATCATGTACATAACTGTATGTTATCATAAGATGGATTCAGTTTGTCTTCACTCACTGTGTGGCACATACTACGAAAGGCAGTATTATGTAGCTTCCTGTTCCAATCTCAGTGGGAGCTGTTGGGATTTTATCGCTGTATGATCTTTCGCTGTGAAAAAGAAGGCCTAAGATTCCTTTTGATTTCTTTTGTAAATATCGACTGGTGTTTTTTTTTATGACCATTTTTACTTCCCTCCCTTTCATTTGTACATATGTTTTTCCTTTTTTCATGTGATTTTATTTATTCATTTTTACTCTAAATATGCTTTTACTTTGATATATTGTTTGAGATGACTGTATTCCAGTTTACAACGGCTGAGAGAGTGAACGGCGAATAATTCTTTTTTTAAATGGATTTTGGTCAAAATGAAGGATATTAATTCCCAGTGAAATAAGAGGATCTCATGATGCATCCGATCAACAGCACCAGTAGCACATATCGTTGTTTTACCGCCATGTATTTACAGAGTATGGCTGTGCTTTCAATCTGAAGGGGTGTGTGTGTGTTGTGTGTGAATTCCGACTGTGTGCTTGAGGCTAACTTTTACAGTATTACCTTGTTGTGTTGTTTCTTATTAATACAGTATCTTGCAAGAAAGAAAATATTCGCACCCCTTTGAAGCTTTTCACATTTTCTCATGTTACAACACAAAAAAATGTCGTGAATTTTGTTGGTGTTTTACGTGCTGCACCCATCCATAATTTGGAGATTTAAAAAAAAATAAGCGTAATACTTATGTATAAGCTAAAAACGTAAGTTTTTTGGGGGGCTTCTCTAGTCTTGCTGGCTAGATTTCTCCAACACCTCCAAAGTTACTTCCCTTGATCGATGCTCTTCGTTTAACCGTCAGTTTAGGTGGATGGTGATGTGTTAGTAAAATTACGTAGTCTGGTACTTGAGCTGAGTGGGGAACATTTGTTCCATTTTCAGCTGGCTCTGTTTGCTTTCATACTGCACCGTCAAAGGAACCAAACGCTTTAAAAAACCTGTTCACCTCCTCGCCTGAGGTGGCGCTGCACCAAGAACCACTGGCGGAAACACACAAAAACTAGAGGTGAGCAATATTGCCTTTTTTAGCATTGTCAAACGTCTGATTGCAAGAATATTTTTGTAGTTTTTCCTTTGAATTAGTTTCCTAAAAGCTAGGGCAGGATTTGGGCAAGTCTTTTTTATTTTTGCACTAAACACAGGGCAAAAAAATTGTCATTTGAGAGCAAATCGAAACAAAATCTGTTTTGAGGTAGAGTTGAGAAACTACAATACAAGAAATAGAAAATTTCAAGTGGGGTTGTTAAACTACAGTTCTTGCCACGCTAGTATCAATGTGACACAGGTATTGATATTATCAATATTTTTAATAAATTCCCCCACCTAACAAAATCCTCTGAGTGCAACTTTAGAGAATGTAAACAAAAATAGGGTAGCATCTGATTTAAGTGGTTGTAAAATTTCACTTTGGTTGTTGGTAAAAGACCAGAGGCAATTTCTCCTGCTAGCATTCGATTCTTGCGTTTGCTTAAGTTGTATTTACCCAGGATGCCATGTGCTGTAATCTGCTTCCTGCTGTTGTAGTGGTCTCTGGTTTGATTGCCGTTCACATATCCATTCGAACCGCACCAGAGTTCACTTCAACCAAATCGATATCTAGGTTTTTAGATGGAGCAGAGTTCGATTGCCCATTCACTCCTCCTGAATCGAACCAGACTATACAGGCAAACGACGTAGAGTTCGATTTAAACAGACAACACAACGGTGATGATGGTAGGAAATTGTTGCCGTCCTACGGTTTTCTTTCACTTCACAAATATGCGCAACTTTTCTCTTGATCTGTCGCGTAAAATCCCAATAAAGTACATCGCAGTTTGTGGTTGTAATGTGTCAAAATCTTCACAAAAAAAATGTTCATGAGGTACTAACCATTTTGCAAGTTACTGTAAGTATGCTAGAATTCTTTAATATCGAGCAGTAAACTTAAGATAGTTGTAACCTGTTACTATAATGCATGATCCCACAAGTAAGACACGGGCGACTTTCACAACCACAGTTTACGCAGAGTGATACCTTTTCGGAGCTCTGCATTTTTGAGGACTACGAGCTGTGGAGCAGCCCCCACTATCCTCCGCTCCCTCCATCCAATCTGTTTTGTTTTTTTTCTCAGACAGAGAACTTACTAAGGGCTTGTTCATCACTCTTATGCTGAACGCTTTTCCGAGCGCCCAGATTGGTCTGCTTGCAGAGCAGTCGCACGAAAAGGCTTGTTTCAGGAGAAAAAGGATGCCATACGCTTGTCCTCGTCTGGGGATTTCAAGAGCGATTCAGTTTTCATTGGCAACTTTAAAGTCCATGTTTAGAGCACCTAATTGACAGCAAGAAAAAACACCTCAAAATGTGGGTTGTTCAAGTTTTAACAAGACATCGGTGAAACGTCTCAGTATAACCAGATTACTGTTGCCCTCTCAATGCAAAGAATGTATTTTACTCTGTCAAATCAATTTATCTTTAATGTTTTAGTTTTATCCGATATCTAATTGATTGCCACCGCGTCCAACTACTCCGACACGGATCTAAAAAAAGTCAGCTTGTACCAAATGTTTTGAACTGGAACTGCCTATCCAGCAGCATCTCTGCTTTGGGGATCCTTAAGTATCACTGCCTTCTGCTGGTAGGATAAGAAACAACAGTCAGAATTTCTTGAACCACTACGGTTTATTCCTTTTTTTTTTAGTTTCTATTATCACTGCCTCTTCTAACGAACTGGTATCTTGTCTTGAAGAAAATAAAATAAGCCCCTCCTCCTCTTTTATCCTTCCCCTATTCCTGCACTACTTTTCTGTTGCATGAAAACCTCGTACGAGGATGCAATGTTTGTTCTGTTGAACCTGACATTAAAAAGATATCAAAATATACCCCGTGTGTTTCGAAGCAGCATGTGTCGACCGCATCCTCACTTCCGCACGGAAGAACGTCGTCGTCATTCCACGTTTCAAAAAGTATTAAAGGGGCTTTATTAAGACACACCAGACAGGTTTGAACGTAGCAACTGGCCAGTTTCTTTTTTTTTTTACCCATCTGGAGTTTAAACAGTTGTACCTGTCAGGTCACTGGCATACTGAAAGAAAACAATATTCAGACTGTAAACACATGCAAGGTGTACCTCAATACAAAAAGATTTAATTAAATAAACACAAAAAAACACTTTCCGTATTGACTAACAGAATTACATTTTCAACGCAAGAATAGTCAGTTACTTAAATCTCACGCAGTCGGTGAGAAACAAACTTTCCTAGAATGAACTCACAGATTAGGAATGTAGCGGTCCAGTACTTGTTTGTAAACTCAGATGTTGGGAGACTGGGGGGGAAATAATTCATAATTTTGGGGATGAGAATGTTGGTGAGAAAATAAAAGCTGTTCACATTACATTCAACAAGGCAGTAAAACAACAGGTGAGTTAGCCAAACAGGTGAACACCACTAATTTAAACATTTATGCTTGTGGCAACAGTAGTAAAATTCTAGAAAGCACTCAAATGTTCAAAAGTATCCAGTCAAGCTAAACCAAGTTGAGTCCAGCTCAGCTATCATATGTCAGGTATCAAAAATAATAAACACAATATGTCACTAGATAATGCTTCTGTGGCAACAAAAAAAAAAAGAAAAAAGAAATCTAGTCTGTGAAGACTTGCTTTAATGACTTGCTGGGACATTTTGAGTTTTGGCCTATACATGTTCTGCCTGGACAGAAAATGTGTTCCACCTCCCCCAGGCCACAATAACGAATTGACATTCTGTTCTTGTAGACACAGTTTGGGAGTTCTTGCAATTTGTCCTTGACATACAATGTGGTCTAAACTTGATTTTTGTGTCGTCTCCAAACACTGTCGTGGGATTGCTCAGAAATCTGGAGTGGGTTACGACACAACGCCGACACCACATGTGGCAATGGGAGGGATCTTTGGAAAATTCCCCAAGAGTTTTCCACTTGAGTTCTTATGAAGTATTAAATGTCCTGATCAGACAGAACCACCTTAAGGAAAATAACTAAATACTCTGTTTTTGTGGCATATGTACAGGCCTTACCCTGACTAGCTTCCGGTGCATTAAGTCAAGCTAACCATAGTTGAGTTCAGGTCAGCCATCATTTCTTAGCAGCATTTGGTACAACTTTGAATTAAGAAAAACATTAAACAAACAAAACAAAGCATAAAAAAATAAAAATATTTCCATGATGAAAAACAAACATATTGCTGGTTCTGGTCTTCTTTCGTGAAAGAACCAGCTTGCTAGCAGCTAAAGTTAGCAGAGACGCTATGCTATCTCTGAAAGTACTCTGGTAAATTTAGCTAACCTTATTTTTCAGCAAGGCATTTAATCTTTCAGTTCATAGCTGAAAATAAAACAGTCCTTCATGTCGTCAAGCCCATGGATACTGACACGTTCTCAGTTTAAAGTATTAAGTGCAGTTTTCTCTAATATAATCCAACCATTACAAATAGAAAGATGAGCAATAACACACCCCGTATGCTGCATCTGGTACAAACTTCCTGTCCTTCCCAAACTTCCTGATGATGCCCTATGAAAATAAAAAATGTCTCCTTTCAATAAGGATACGGCTTTTGAAAGCCGATTTATCCCAGACACACAAAGGGAGTTCTGTCTGTGTGATGCTGGACACTTGAATACTACTGCAGCAACAAGTAAAGTGTATTTAAAGACAATTTGGCCTCACAAACACAACTATATCCAAATACTGGGCCTGTCGGACGTACCTCTCCTCAGGTTGTGGTGCTCCCCCTGCCCTCTTTGTTGACTGCAGCTCCTCATTTCTTGGCGTTCTACGTCCGACCAATCTCGGTGAGATTGCCGAAGAGGCTGCCTCTCTGAGGTGGGAAGACTTTGATTGTGGGAAGGAAGGGGCCTTTGAGGTGTGTGGCGCTCCAGTCTTGGAGGCGCCGTGGGATGCTTTGATGGCTTGTTGTTGCTTCTTGGGGGGTCTTTATGATGCCTAGTTGGTTTACTGTGGTCTCCAGGAGGGTTGGTGTAGAGTTGTGAACGTTCCTCGTGGCATCTTGGTTGTTCTGTGTGACGTCTAGGTGATGTATTGTGGACTCTAGGAGGTTCGGTGTAGACTCGTGAAGGGCCGTGTTGCCTTCTTGGAGGCTCGGTGTAGTGAGGTTGAGAAGTTTCCTTCGCTGACTTTGCCACATTGAACAAACAAATGGTAGGGCAGTCATTTTCAATACTGCCGACAGAAGGATGACATTTACTTTGATGTTCACATATTTAAACGAGTATGGCTAAAGACTTACGGGTCTGGTATAGGGTTTTTTATGTCTCATGCTTTTGCGGCAACCAGACAGCCCCAAGAAGGAAATACAGGCAGCAAGGCAACGAGCAGAAAACACCATCTGAATGCTACACGATACAATCAGACCAACCCAGAGGATAATAGTGGTACTCTGGGGAAAAAATGGAAATACATTGGTTGGAAAAACACAATCTGGACCAAATCTAAAGCAAGAACAGGCGACACGGTCCGACATAAATGAGGATGCTGCTTGGATAATGGCGTGAAACAATGTTATCATATTATTCAGAGCTAGATGCCGAGGGGAGTAAAGAGCTTGGAAAGGCAAGTATGCAATGTGAATAAAAAAAATGTGCCAGACAATGCATCTTTATAAAAGCAAAGCGAGGGAATTGAAAGTGTAAAAGCAGCCTTTTATTGTTAGGCTTGCTTTGTAAACGATAAAAAATCATAAGAAGTTTATATCTGTGAGTCTGGAGGGTTTTATGAAAATCCATAATGAAATATACAGGAGTTGGAGAAAACCCTTACATGACTATTACATTTACCCGCCGACAAACTGTGTGAATGAGAAACAAAAACCCCAACACACACTTTCTGAAACAGAATCTTCCCTCTGGAAGACATATAGGGGATCCCTTGGTAATGGGTGGCAACAATCTGCGGACTCAGCAGACAACGGAAAAGGTTAGTCACTTTTAAGGCGGCTTACGTCACATTTTATACAAAGATATAAAAGAAAGAATCAACTAACACAGTACAAATAAGGCATTTTTTCAGGAAAGTCTTAGTTTTATGTTGAAATACAAAGATGCAAAGGCTGTCATAAATCTGAGCTATTACTACATGATTTCTCTCCAATCTTGGTTTGTAGTTTCATTTATGATAAATGATGGAAAACACAAAACCAAAAGTAGAAATCACAAGAATTGGCTGTAATATTTCATTATTTAAATCAAATTGTATTGGTGTATGCTGTTCCAGGCTAAACTGGCATGACACGTTCTTGACATCCTCTTTCCATTTACCTCAGAGGTCAAAACTGGAATCTGGGACTGGAGTAACAGCACACCCAACTTTATTTTCTGTGTAGTGCTGCAGCTTCCACGACCTTGTATGCAAGCGGCAGCAGTACTGACTTAGAGGTCAGGGATCATGAGAAGCCTCCATATTACCAAATTAATCCCAACTACTGGGGGCTTCCCACTTCAATTTGATTTTAGATTACCAATACAATGCACCGTATCTGACTTTCAGTAGCAAGTTGGAAAGCTTGCTAAGTGTGATTTGCACATTTCCGTGCTCTGTCACTAGGTTAACTAGAGTTAGAAACGCAAACCAATAAAGTGTTTTTCCACTGATTATGCATGGCACTAATTTAATGAGATCATTAATGAGATTTAATGAGACCTCTAATGAGGCCATCTTGGGTTTTGAGGTCAGGGTTTCTGAGAACCTATAAAAAGGAGGAGTCAGTTGATTTGGTTTGGACTTGGAAGTCAGAGCAAACTGAATGTACCGGATGCAGCTAACATATATTAGCATAGGTATTGTTTGGTTTTAAGAAAATAATAAATAATAATCTTAATAATAATACAATAAAATTAAGATAGTTTAATAAAATACAGATTTGGAGGTGGAAATATTTTCTAAACCTCACTGGAAGTTTAAGAAACAAAAGCAAAAATAATACTTTATTTGTGGAGGGTTTTTTTGTACAAACCTGCTTAACCATGTACATTTATTTTCTTTAAACACAGGATGTATGACGAGTCTGTATAGTTTAGCAGTACAAAAAGCCTCGGCACATTTCTCATTGTATTTTTATTACTTTGTTGACTTAGTGTGCCATTGATCCTCTTACGTTTTAATTAAAATGCCATGTCAGCAAATAAATGGTGTGTCGCATTAGTCACAGAGGAACAGGCTTAGATTTGGGAATGATGCCACACCCAAGTTGAGAGAATTAATAGTTAGGTTGAAAAACCAGAGAGATTTCCTCTTCGCTTTGGTGCCAACTAAGGGCAGCAACACAAGCCAAACCCTCTATTGTATCATTCACACTAAAGAAACGTGATGCTAACACCAATTTGTACTACATTGTTTGTGCAGACGGTTTAATGATACTGTCATAGATGATGACTATCTCAGCTTTTACTGCGTTTTAGTGATATTGTGGCCATTTTGAATATTGTACTTGAAGGTGCTTAGTGACCTCCGAATTTAGTACAAAAAAAAAAAAACAGCAAAAGTGTTAATGTGTTATGGACTATATGCACCATGTATGCAGAAATTATGTTTGACATACCAGTGGCTATAGTGTCAACACTAAACCTTAATTTTTCCTGTCAGAACATAATCTTTTTACTAGGAACGCACAATGTATTTTCAACAACATTCTATCGGTTGGTATTAGTCATTTTTAACATATTGATTTTGGACCAATGACAAAAATCAAGGCAATAATAACATTTTTGCATCTTGTTGCTATTTATTTCTGGAAGACGTTGGTCATGTAATATTGGTTTGGTCATGTGAGAATGATAGTGATGCAGCAAAGGATTGTGGGGAGTTTAAGTGAAGCAGAGAAGCAGTGGTGAAGTTAGCGGTGCAGTTGTTTTCTTCAAATTGTCTAGAGGTAGTGAAATATATGTATTGATATCAGTAAGGATTGATTATTGGACAATATTTTCATATGGGTGCATCCCGACTTTAACCATACAAATAGTGACTTATCCAGGTATATGCGGTAGTGGCCCTTCAATATTCAATTGTCTTAAATTTTAACAGTAGTGGTATAGTCCAAATGCCATTCAAACCAAAAATGTAGTGAACTGATCAATGCTCATATGTTCTGAAAAAAAGTGTGTGAAAAATCTGAAACATAAATCTGACGCAAGGCAAGAATTTACAAAATTAAAAAAGAAAAGACAAGGAACATTAAGTATCATAATCAACTATTCATGAAACATGTATCTCACCAATAAACACCAAAGGACATCAGGTACACAAAAGAATGAACAGGAAATGTAACTATTACAGAATATCAACCAAGAGTCAATAGGTTGATCTTTCGCCAATCTATGAAAAACAAACTGCTGTTCGCTGAGCCTGTGAAGCTTTCATTTAATGCTCTGGAGAGTTAGATGGTCCAAAGTCAGTCAGAATTTAATTGTTTTTCAGCTCAAACTGCAGAGCAGCTTCTATTAATCTGGATAAGATTTAAGATACAACCCAACTGGTTTAGACAGCTTCTTCCCTTAATAAAAGGAAAATAAAACTAATTTTTTTATGTACTCTGGTTACATTTGTTTGACGATCTGAAACATTTACTTGACAAAAGGGTAAGAGAGAAAGAAATCCGTAAGGTTGAAAATACTTTTTTCACAGCATTATATAGTAGCTTAAAGTTAAAGCTCAAAGGTTTCGGCATAAAAAAAGCAAACTAGGTCTGTGGAAGACATCTGTACACCACCCCACCTTTAAACAACCAGGAATATACTTCTACGTTATTACTGCAGAGACTACACTTAACCTCAACCTTGAAATTTCTACTCTACCCGGTCGATGAATGCCAGCTGTACAGTAAATACAGTGTTGACATGAGTATAGCAACTCAAAGTAGAAAAACACAATGGCTTTAGGGATTGTACATCTGTCCGGTTTCTGGCTTCAAGCTATTAGCAGCCGAAATCCGACTGAGCCACGAAATCCTGCGCACGTCTACAGCTGCTCTGCCATTAACCACCAGCACCAAGAATAAATCCAGCTTAAGACAAAGGTCCTATACTGAAAAAACAAAACAACTCAACAGTTGTTTTGATGTGTCAGCAGCTATGAGGCTAAACAGGGTTGACAGTCCATCAGTAGCACACAGGAACAGGAAGCAGCCTGGAGAGCACTGACCGGGTCAGGTCAGCGTTTCTGCCACCAGTCCATCAGCTGTAAAGCGTGACTGACTTTGTGACAGCGAGGATAGACGTCAAACCTCCTACTCATTGGCCAGTGCACTCGGACACAGAGAACAGTGTTAACTTTCCTGCTGGTGGTCTGGACTATCCAAAATTGTAATTGCTTCTCCATTAAATTATGAATTTTCTTTTGTTCAGTCTCACCAGACAGAACTAACGTGTATTACTAGACTGGTAAAAACCAGCCTCTTGTTCTACGCTTTGCTTCGTACAGAGGGTCTGGACCCTCAGCTTTTGAGAAACAGTGATTTGCTAAAAGCGACTCTTGAAGTTTAATTGCTCAATATTTGGAAGTGTGGCCAACACGGACTGAATGACGTTCACTTCCTCCACTACCATTGAAAAAACTACAACCCTACATAGGTAGACTGCAATTCAAAACCAATCCAAATAATTGGCATAATCGTTCCGTTGGCTTGTTCTGAATGAACAAGCTGTTCGTTCGACTGAAATTCTGCCATTGAATCGCGCTCAATGACAGAAATAGAAGACAGAACACCAAAGGGAGATGAAAATCAAGATAAGCTATTTAGGAAGACCCACCAAATCAAGAAAAACACTTAACCCAAACTTGTCTGATGACACGAGGTAGGCTAAGAGATCTCAAGAAGCAAAATTTTTCACCCCAATTACTTTAAGAAATTAAAGATAGGTGAGAAACTATCTAGTCTATCAGTCTCGAAAGGCTTTGGGGCTCCAATAAACCACAATTAGATCCATCTAAGTTCTAAACCTTTTCTGCACGGCGTGGTGTTACCTTAAACAGGCCATTCATGCACAGAAAGCCTCAGAAAATGGTTAAATTACTGAGAAGAACAGTCGGTATAAATTCCTCCACAGCAATGTAAAAAAAGTCCATCAGATATGTTAACTTCTGATAGTTATTGACAAAGTGTGAATCTATTAAGTTGGGAGGCTAATTACTAATTACTTTTTCAGAAAAGGCAAGGTAAGATTGGCTCATTTCCCCCCAAAATAAATAAAGTTATCATTTGAAAACTGCATCCTATATAAACTGGTTTGATTTTAAAATGGGTTTGATAATCTGAAACATTTAAGTGTCTGACAAGACTGAAATACTTTTTTATTCCAGACACTGTACATTTCCACACCTTACATAAAGAAAAAACTGTTTTATAAAAACAAAATGCCCACTGATAACTGATTTTAATGTGGGCTCTTTATACAATAGACAAAGGTCATCTGACCAATGGCCCAGCTGCTGCTTTAATCTCTTGACTCTGACAGAGCAACACACTCACATAGACACGGGTAGGGTCAAAAGGACACTCGTTGGTAATGCTGGAGTAGCTGATGACATCAGGAAAGCGGCAGTGAGTCAGGAGTACCCGCCTGCCGTTGACGATGGTCTTCACTAGAGACACGAAAAGCCCAATGGTGGAACTTCCTGCCATGAGCGACGAAACCAGACTGATGGAGAATAAGGACCACGTCTACGGAAGGAGAACAGAGGTTTAGCTCTAGTATCCAACATTAGAACTCAGTGGGTTTATGTAAAATAACGCTAAAGACACAGTTGTAATCAGAACCGCCTGGTGTTCTAGCATACCGAAAATCTACAAGGCTGCTTTATCAAAACAACATACCGACGTTTGCGATGGGTGTTACACTGAACCAGCATTCGCCTTTATAAAATATTTCAGTGCATCTAAATGAAACAAAATGATAAACTTCACATTATTAATTTATTTTGTTTATAGAATGGTTGGTTGCCAGAACTAGCCAGTTTGGGCTACTATGAAGAGTACGTAAAGAAAATGTGCCAACAGCAAGTCCTCTATCTACACAACTGAACAATAACTGATAGGTGCAAAATAAAACCCCCGATTCGAAGTAAACCTTTGAAAGTACGTTATATTGACAAAAAATTAATTATTTTAAAAAAATTATATTGACAAAAAAAAACAAACAATTATTTAAAACTTCACTAGCTGTTTTTTTTTTTTAGATCGTTCCTCCTGTCTGTTTTAAAGCAGTTTATCCTTCAGCATATCTATGATTACAGGTTTTTGTGTGTTATATCTCGCATTAATTTCACAACAAAGATCGGTATGCTGTTTTGATAAAGTATAGCCTGCAGACCTCTGGTATGCTATTCTGACAAGGAGTGCCAAAACGACAGAACACCCCTTTATTCTGATATCTGAAGGTCCCCTAAATGCTTATATGGAGTCTGTGTTTGTTATGCAATCTCAGTATAAATCTAGTTGTTGTGTGAACACGACAGAAGTTTGTTAGAGAATATTCAAGAACAAACATCAACTTGAAGACTAAGGAACACAGCAGATAGATCAGGGAGAAAGTTGCCTAGAGATTGAAAGCAGGGTTAAGTTATAAAACATTATCTCAGCCCTTGAATGAGTCAAACATCATGAGGGTTTTTATTGGTTAAAACAAGTTCAATCAAATAAATCAAAACCAAATGAGTCCATTTCTTCTTCCACTTCACACATATGCACAACCTTGTGTTGGTCTGCAACGTAACATCCCAATAAAATACATGGGAAAGTGTGGGTGTAGCAGGACAAAATGCGGAAAAGTTCAAGTACTAGTATTTTTTTTTCAACAAGCTGCATCGGGTTACAGGAAACCTGTCGATATGTCATGGAAATTAAAATGGGTGCGTTATTAATGGCTCGTCAATGCTGACTCACTGTTGTGGCTCTCTGAAGGCCAACTGAAACTGTGCTATCATCATCCGTCATCTTTTGTTTGCAGTGACAGCGTCATGTCATTACTAATGAGCATAAACGAGACATGCAGTATGATTAAAACAGTAGGTGGAACAGGAAGGCACCAGCAAGAGCTTGGAAGGATGGTTTGGACTTTTGTTAAATAAAAATAGAAAACAAGTAGAACTAGACAGATGCACATAACCACCGTCATATTGCCAATTTCTAAAGGAAAACATGTAGCCTTTGGTTACCAGGATGTTGGTTTTCTAAACCAAGTGTGATGTTTTCAAGCTAATTTCAACTTAAAGTTCTAAATTAGAAATGTTGGACAAGTTTTTATTTTTATCGCGAAGATGTTTTAGAAAAAACAATGAATTAAAGAACAATCAGCTGTTTATGCTTGTAGAGAAAAAGAACACTGATTACATAAAATAAGAACATATGAAAATAGGAAATAAAGACACGCGTACACAATGCAGACAACAATGCAGTAATGAGCAATGTTGACAAGGGGAGCTATTTGACAAAAAGACAAAATCCGTGAGTAAGCAGAGCTTTAGAAAGACCAGAGATTAAGCACTAATTTTAAAAGATCCAAATCAGAACCAGGAAAGACTGGAGTGAGCACTTTTACTTTCCCAAAAAATTCTCAATGCAGGAAAAGTGGGTGAGCTTTCTTGAAAATAAGAGGTTAAAACTAACAAAGTGTTTTTTTTGTTGTTGTTTCTAAACACGTTTTGTCCTTGCGTTATAAAGCAAACTAAAATAAGTGGAAGAAGCAAACAGTAATTAACTGTAGCAGCATTTATCTCAATGTCTGAGCCAAACAAACTGAGAATATTTTAACTTCCTTTCTAACTGTCACGTGTAGCATTAACTCAAGGTGACTTTTAGGGTCAATTGACATGTTGAATAGTGAGCGGTTGAATGCTAACTTTGTGTTAAAAAAAGAGGACTTTTTAGCTGCTTCCATTCACTTCTGCTATGTTTTACAACTGGTGACAGTTGTTTAGGTAAAGCACAACCCACAAAAGGAGGCCTTACTCTTCAACGCGGCTGTCTAAGGTTCGATTCCCGGTCTGGTGACCTTTGCCCCATGTCTTCCCTCTCTCTCTCTCTTCACCTACTTTTCTTGTCTTAGCACTTTCAAATAATGGCCACAATAGCCAAAAAAACCTTTAAAAAAAAAAGAAAGAAAATTGTGGCTTTTTGTTTGTACTGGCTTTTAAACATGAGTGACAGATTTTTTTAAGATTGCCCCTCCTTTATAAAACATATTTTTCATGCAATATTTAAGAGTTCAAGGGTTTTTATATTGACTATAAAAATAAATGACACTGTCTAGGTGAGCTCATATGCTTTATAAAAAGAAAAAAAGAAGCCATTAGCTCTTTAAAAATGACTGAGATGACTCACCAGTCAAATCAAAGGTTAACGACAGATCAGATGATTTATAGTGAGGAACATATATCTTAAAGCAACCACAGCACTGTAAGAGGCGCACTTTCATTCAGCTCTTGAGACGCTTAATGACTACTTGACATGAGACGGCTGAGGAGCCAAACGACTGCATGTTAACCTATCCCCGCTCTCTTCACGCTGGCTCTCGCCAACAAAAGGAAACAGGGAGTTGGTTTAATCACGCTGAGGCCGACTCTGTTCAGCTGGTTGGCTCGTCAGGCTTGTTTGAGCTGCCGGACAGCTGACTGAGTAAACGGAGCAAAAAGCACTGCCTGCACAGAGAGAGAGAGATGGAAAAACAAAAAACAAAAACAGACTCTTCCAGCTCCGCAGGGCCAGACTGAAACAACTTGTTCTAAATTATAAGTCATAAAGGGAGGAAAGCTGAGAAAATAAAGCGGTGCTATGAAATATCAATTTGTGCATGCACACGGCAGGACACGAGCACCGTATCAGAGATTAGATTTTTCATAAAAGGTAAATCAGAGCAGAAAGCAGGAGAGAAGATATGAAAACATCAGGGAGGGTGAAAGCATACCTGCAGGATCAAATAAAAGCTGAGGGAATACTAACCAGAGGTTTGCTCTTCTTGTTTTTTGACAGGATAATAGCTAGGATCCCAACGATGACACCCTGCAGGAAACAGACTGATGAGATTAAAAGAAAATTACCAAGAGCGCGTGTCTGCCAAAGACAAGTGATGGATTTGTCACATTTAACAAAAGTGATGCTAATGTATCCCAAAATTTAATTTCGCAAGCTCCAGCTCTCCTTTGGGTTCATCAAAATTCACAGAAGGATAACTTTGTAGCATGTAGATACTGCCATTGGAGTTTTCAATTGAGGCGGTATTAAGTACCAGAAGATAAGAACAAAAGCAACGTCATGTGGCTCAGTCATGTACTAAAATTCTTCAAATTAAGAGTTTCTGCAGGCGTCACTAACTCAAATTTAGCAAGGGCTAATAGCAGCTCTAATAGCAGCTAGTTAGCGGTAGCAGAGAACCTCATGAAGATGTCGGCGTGCAACTCAAACTTTTGACACAATAGTCGCGAGAAATAAAAAACACATGCAATATACGAGATTAAATACTCCTGTTAAAAGAAAATTTACATGTGATTAACATATTAAAAGGACAACTTACTTTTTAAAGTGAATTTAAGACATTTTATGACCTTAATTTTAGATACGTGAATGCGACGGCTCCCTGAAATCCAAATACATTTTAGCAAACATTTACAAAGACTAAAAGAGTAAACAAAGAAATTTTTGACTAAACAATGAAGACGACATAATTACCTCAAATCATCACTTCTCCACATGACAGAATTTTATTTAAAAAATATATGTTTTTTATATATGTTATAATGATCATTATTAGACCGTAAAAAATATTAGCTATATAAATACGCCACTCAGCCAGAACCAACCAATCAGAGCCAGGAGGGGGGTCTTAGCGCTGTTAATCACTGTCATGTACTTGCTGCTCACATATTTCCACTTGCTCTTTCCTACGTTGTAGCTGGTTCACCACAATAGAGCCTGCCACGAATGCTGAAACTAGTTAGCATTGCCATCACTGACACTGGAAAAAAAAATAATAATAATTTCTGGACGGTAAGTTGTTTCACCGCCATTAGCCTATTTAGCAGCAGTACACAAGGATGACTGACAGCACTAAGACCCGCCACATGGCTCTGAGTTGGGTTGTTTTTGACCTAGAGCGGTGAACTTCTTAAGACGGCAACAGAAACTCAAGAAAGAGGCGGAGGAGCTTGATGTTTTTCACCGACTGTCTCATGTTGACAGCTTTGACAAACATGGAAAAACAGATTTTCGTAAAAGTTACATACAGCAGCTCTAACTGAACAGGTTTAGGATGGTTTTTCTTCACACATCAGTTGTAGAATTTCAACTTGTGTATTAGAACATGTTTTTAAGAAAGAACAAAAACAAAAATTTGTCTATGTCTTCATTAAAAAAAAGCAAACAAAAAAAAACACGTATTAATCTTTTTTAGGATTTCAAAATAAAACTGTCCTTGCTAGACTTTTGTGGGAGCGCGCACAGGGGGGGGGGTATAAAAAAAATTTATCCCAGTGTGTTGAAGACCATAAAGGCAAATAAGGAAAGCAAAAACAAAGAATTCTGATTCAGAAATTTTAACCTAGTAATTACAATTATTAACCAACAAACAAAGAAGAAAAAAAAAAACGGGAAAAAAATAATAATTCACTGCTTCTCCGCAGAGTCCGCCCAGCACTCACCAACATGCCGGAGAAGAGAGTGACCACGTTGGAGATGGCGTAGCCCATGCCTCGCACCTTCTCGTGCAGGTTGATTTGCTGGAGCACAATGCCATGCACCACCGCCCCCAGCAGGAAGTTGACGTGACCGACAAGGATCAGGCTCAGACCCATCTTCATCAGGGCCGGCGGCTCCTCCAGGTTGTCGCAACACGTGCCTGGACGTGGAGAGCTGGGGGTTACACATCGAGTGACAGGAATCCCCGACAACGTTACGTCAGGCATAGACCTTGTCGTATTGATCAGCAGCTGGGTCAAACGCACCGCGGATGTCACCTGTGTTAATGATTGACTGCTGAGCACATAACTACAGCACAGTTATGTGCTCAGCAGACTACAGAACACTCTGATGAGCTTTCCTAAAGGAACGCGTTTTGGTTTGGACCATGGAAAACTGGTGCACTTTGGTGGCACTTATGAAGGCTCTGAAAGCGTCTAATCTATTAGATATTAATTTGAAATTTTAATGTTCAGTCATGGTTAATGGTTTTGGCAAGAAATCCTACCTAAATATTAGATATGCATTTGACCGAAGTTGTTGGTCCAGGCTATTTTTAGACTCTTTCATAATGTTTGGTGAGGACGATGTCTTTTGGGTTGAATTATGAATGAATAGATTATTTAAATTCATACTCAGTTTAAGCTCATCTAGTTACAGCACTAATAGTAAAGTCAAACTTGTTGGCAAGCTGAAGATTCAGTTTTCTACTAATACTAAACATAATTTCCTACTCTATATTGAAAGTGTTTTGTTTGGTATCACAGATTTCAAGACAAAAGACTCATATTTCTGATCAATCATGTGTTTCTTGCCAAGTTTCATATTCACACAAGTAAAACAATGTAGAACAAACCGCTTTTTTTTCTTTTGCCCTGTTTGTAATGGATGTAAAAACTGTATTCATACAATCTCAGATTCCAACAACAAAAAGGTTGTAAAAGCAACAAGTATTTGTAATGCATACAACTGAATTCTGTAACTCGCATTAATTTTTTAAAGTTCTCTTTTAGTTGTGTTATGTCATTTGTTTAGTTTTAGGTTCAATGTTTTGTTTTTCTTCTTCTTTTAGGTTCTATGTTTTGTTTTTCTTTGTGTCCCTTGTTCTTGGATATGAAATATATTTTTCAGAACTGCTGCACTACTTTTAAGAGAATTTCTAAATAAAGTTGCAAAAAAAAACATTATTTGAAGTTTAATTTCTTTCCACATTTTTCTGCTCACAATTCTACTCAGACATATTGATTAATATCTTTTTTAAGTGCTCATATGAAGTGTTTGCACATTGATAAACCCGTTTAATTGGTTACATTTCTTTTATCTGTGTAACCAAACCGAGTCTGATTTAATCTTTTACCCTGGCTACTGTTCCAATCTTTACATGTGAGGAATTCCACACTGACATTCCGTAACGACCTAAGACATCTCATGTCCCGAGGCAACCACCTGAGTTTGGCAGAGCAGTCCGACAGGATATTTAACTAATAAAGCTGCATATTCCTAACAGACCTGTCGTCTCTAAGTCAGAAACGAAGGCTAACAGCGCGGAGGCAAAAACGGTTAAAACAGCTGTAAAAAAAAAAAAAAAAAAAGAGAGAGAAAGCGTCATTATTATCGTTAAGATGTATTTTGAAAGAGGTTTATCAAAAATATAAACTCGTTGTGCCAAACCCAACACTTAAACAAACACGGTGAAAGTGTTCCGCACACGGTGAAGGCGGACAGGTGAGTCTATAGTTACCTGCGAAGCCCATCTCTGTTAGGTCACCATGCGGTGCGTCTGGCGGCGCGTCTCAGCGCGTTCTCCCGCTCCTCTCAGGCCCGGACGCCTCCTCCTCAGTCCGGTCAGACAGCCGCAGTGACACCTGTGATTCTCTGGCTTTTCAAAATAAGAGATACATCCGTGGGAGTGCTGAGGTTCTCTCACTCTAAGAGAGACGGAGTGGCGTTGTTGTTGCGGGAAATTGAGGAAGCAGCGAAGGCGTTTCACTTCAAGGCGCGTTCAGTGTTGACCGAGCTGTTTGGCGAAGCGCCTCTCTCTTATTGTGAAAGTCCCTCTGCTAATTAGCAGCTTTTGTTATGGTGTCGATACTTTCAAATCGTTTAGTGTGGCCTTTATCACGGTTGTTGCAGCTGCTAAGATAATAACTGTTGGAGTTTACGAAAATTAAACAAGTTACATACATTTCATTATGGCAGATTTTAATTAAAGGAAATTCTGCAGGTTTAATAGCAGTACTAAATGTATTTGATCAACAAAATTAGTTTCAATCTAACTAAAAATGAATATGATTTTATTTAAAGGGGCAGCATTATGTGTTTTCCAGGCACATAGTTCCATTTTATAGCACAGTCAAGTAACAATTACCATTTAAGTTGTTATAAAAATGCTGTATAAATCAAATATGACTAATAAGAAATTTGATTTAGCAATTTCACACATTTTGGGCCTCTGTCTCTTTCCTGCTCTTCCTGAAACTCCGCCTTCAGGAAGTTATCATAACATGGCTCTCTATTAACCGTTAAACAACATTTTTACCAGTGTTGCACTGAAAAGTAGCTCCTATAATGAGCTCAGCAGATGCCTGCTAATTGCCTCTGGCTAGTCTGAAGGAGCCAAGTTGGGGGATAATGAGGAAAAATGTTAAACAAGGTAATAATTAAACTTTTTGGCCTACATTTGATGGAAATTAGTGCTCATAGATGCCCTCCAAATTGAGACCTGTTAAAGCCTGGGAAGAGTCCTCTTACTGTAAATAGCAGTCTAGTTTCTAAAAGAAAATCAAATTCTCCTAAAAGGAACCCGAAACCTAATTTACACTATAAAATCCAGGGCAACTGGAAGAAATGCTTTGAAATATGTGTAGGAAGCTTACACTGTGTTTGATACCTCTCAGGGATCAAATATTTATGACATTTCTGCCACCAAGTGGAGACATGATGCTATGAGAGAAAGAATGAAGTAGATCATTAGCGTCAGAAAATATTTATATGTTGTCTTAAGCACCTTTATCTTTATCTTGCATAATCATGTAGCTGGTTTGGTTCAAGAGACACTTTTTTATAGGCTTTCTTCTGTAACTCATTAAGATGTTTATGTATTCAAAACCTTGCTCTGAGGTAAAAGATGACTTGCAGCCATCGAAAACGAGTCACTTTCTTGACCAGTTGTTTCAGACATTAGCTATTTTTTATTTGCTACCATGAAAGCTGACAAATAAAAATACATAATAAAAAACTGCAAATGGGGAGCACAAACAAAATTTTGTTTGTCCTGGGAGAAAAATGTTCACTACAACTTTAGATGTTAGGAATTCATGCAGCATCTATGGGATAGCAGCCAGTGTTCAGTCACCATGGTAGCCGACTGTTGTATTAGCTAGATGGTAGTGGTAGTCTATTGGTAAAAAAAATAAAATAAAATAAAACCAGCGATCTCTTCCGGTTGAAACCAGACACTTATATGCATTTTTAAAAAGACACAACAGTTTCTGTCTCTCTATATGAAAGCGAATTAGACCAAACGTCTCATGTTTTAGGTTAGTTAGAGTTACCAAAATTATTTCTATTTGCTAAATGTCAAGAATAACGAGAGAAAGAATCTTTCAGAGATTTATTAATTAATGTCTTAAACCTTTATTTTTGAAGACATGTCCTGTGGTCTGTCACAGACTATTGTCACATTTGCAGAAAAAAGAAGTAACCTTGTAAGAATAGAAGCAGAATCCTGATGTGATGGACTGGAATGTGTTCATCCTTAATCGGAGGTATATTAACTCTTTCTTCTCATATCTGTATATTGATATGCAGATGTATGTATGTATATATCTGTATACATTACAGACTTAAATATTAATGTTACATTTATAAAAAGTCTCCCAGCAGTTTGGGTTAAATGTAATTTCAATTTAGTAGATGTAGTAGCCAATTCGACCAGCAGGGGGAGTCTAGCGCTGCTGAAATCTATAGAGCACAGAGCTTCTTCGTCTGTATCAGAGGACAAAACGTTTCCATTTATTGCATTACTGTATTCCCCCTTTTTAGATGTGAGTTTACTCATAAACTTACCCGTACTGTTGTAAGTTGTTTTACTGCAAAAGGCTTCTGAATACGTTTTGTTGCTAACTACATTTATACTTCTTGTTAGTAGATGAAGTTTACCACTGTCAGTCAGTAGCTCACATCAGACGATATTTTCAGAAATAAATTAATGCACTGTTGAGCAAACATAGTTTTGGGCTTTGGAAAATTTGTTATTCAGAAATATTTGTTATTACAGTAAATTAAATAATTTTGCATCTGTTATTTGTTACCTTCATGTTCGTGTACTACGATAAAGACCTCTTATAAACAATTGCTTGTAAGAAAACCATGCGATTGTTTAAAGTTTGGAGTCATCGTTCTGTGTGTATGCATGTACGCAACAATAACTCATTCAATACACACTATAGCAAAGGAAATATATAATATATATATTATTATAAAAAGTTTTTATAAAAACTTACTGTAGCCATCCACTGTAGCCACAGGCCACCTGTAATATTTATACTTGTCTTCTACCCTCATTCATAGGGTAGAAGACAAGTATAAGATTTCACACAGAGGATTTTATTCAAAGAACTAACTTTGTTAGAGGTAGAGGATCTCAGAAATATGTATATAAAAAATGATACATATAGCACCAAGGGGTGCTGTATCTCATGCCCCCAAACGTCATAGGAAGTTGGCTTTTTTAAATATACTCCATTAATTGCATGGAGACCTACTCTTCAATAACTTTAGAGACAAGGTAAGAGTTCTAATTACTGATATCAGCCTTATCTACACAAAATAAACAGTCTTTCTAGTAGTTTACGTTTTGTTGCATAAATGCAACAAAGAAATAATAAACCAAACATAAATTTTTTTGTATTCATTATAACTTAATTTTATTGTTTATTATCCAATGCGCAGATGTGAATATAAATTCCCTGTGCACATCGCCAACGTCAGAGCGCATCTACGTCAGAGCGTATTGGCCAATCTGCAACAATGTCTTGTATGAACCGGAAAGGGTTTTCGGACTGTGGGGCCTGGCAGTGGTGTTGGGTCTTGAGAGTGGTGTTGGTGGGGCAGTTACGGTCCCCGTTGCTAGTAGTTAACAGGCTAAGTCGCTAAGTTGACTGCGTTTAAGTTCTTCGGTAAAACACAACCTATAGTTGCTTACAGCTAAGCATAAAAATATAGATATTTGTTGCTATTACATTTTCTAAATTGTTTGTTTTATCACTTTACCCACAGGGTGCAAGTCTTGGTAGATAGCTGAAATAAGTCAGCCTCAAGCTGTTCATAGACCAAATTGAGATTTCCGTTGCTCTACAAAATAAAAGCATACCATCAGACCATTCCTGTTTTGACCACAAAATGCTTCACAGCGTTAACGCAAAGCTGGGAACAATGTAAACGCAATGCCAATTGTATCCGTATCTAAAAGTTAATATCTTCTAGCCCAGTCCAGGTACGACGTGTATCATTTTCACTTTTCTTTTTCTTTTCTTTTTTTTCTTTTTGAACAACTCGAAATCTCTAACAAGACAGCAGGGCAAACTACAGCAGGATTGTTTTTGTCGCTCAGGGGAACCAACCGGAGTTCATGTCGCTAGCTTGGCTAACCCAGCCTGCTAGCGAGTGATTTGCCAGCATGCTAATGGGGACAGTTTAACCGCAGCACACTGCAGTGAGTCTCTCCTGTCTTGAGTCCGTAGAGGTTCCAGCCGAGCTGAAGTCCGCCGAGCCATGCGACAGTGGTCCGTCCCCACTGCGACCCTTCGCGTTGAGCCACTCCCGGGGTGCCTGTCCGTGTCACCCCCTCCGTCGGGTAAGTGGGGGAAACATCGGGAAGGATGAGAGGGGCTGTTGTTGTTTTGTTTTTTTAAAGCCAAAACTCAAGACAGTCGCTTACAGTTTTCCAGTGAAATAACATATTTACAGAGTAATGCGTTGATAATAACCAGTCTCCCAATTCTACCTTGTTTATTCACAAAGTTTATATATATATATTTCCTAAAGTGCGGTCTTGTTTGAAAAAAAGAATGTAGTTAGTTATGAATAATAAGAGACTGTGTCAAATTTCCTGTTGTACTCCACACTGGCCATGATGTTGAAGAAAGCGTATGTTAATTTATGCATGCTGCGAGGATTTTACTTTAATTCTTCCCTGGGCAAACTGACCAAGGTTAGTCTCAAGTGTCTGTGCCAAGTGTTTGAAAGCTTGCCAGAACTTTGAGTGACCCACTGGTTCTACAGAGGTGAATGCAGTGTTTTATGTGCAATTTTATAAACCAGTGTTCTCTAACGCAACCTCCAGAGCCTTGGAAAAATATCCCAGCCCTTTGAGCTGTTTCTTTCCCCCCCCTCCCACACACCTCATTGGTAGTCATGTCACAGTCACAAACTTGAATGCGTTTTTCCTGAAGTTTTCTGGAATAAAACTACTGTTTAGCTGCATGTGGAGTACTTCTCTACATGCTTTTATACCTGCAGGCCAAAATATTGGCCAACTCTTCTTTGCCAAATGTCAATTTCAATTGGATCCAGCTGCAAACATCCAATGCCTCAATAAGAAAATAAAAAATAAAATCAAAAAAATCCACCATTAGTGAAGCAATTCTAAAATATATATGCTGTAGTATCACAAGTTCAATCCAACTAGTCTGGACAGTGTTTGTGATCACCAGTTTTCCAGTATTGAGAAAAATTTAGAATTGGCCTTTGACTGGGCCAATCTGATTCCTAAATTTGCTGTCATTCAAACTCATTCAATTATAGCTTCAGCTGTATGTTTAGAGTCATTATCCTGCTTGAAAGTAGGGCCTAACAAGGAGCGATATCTCCCCAGCATGATGCTGCCACCACCATGTCACGCTGCTACACGGACCTGGTTTTGGCTAACACATCGGCTGTGTGGTAAACTCCAAACAAGATGACCTGTGACTTCCGCTACATAACTTATAATTTTTTCTGTTGTTTTTTTTTTTCATAAATATCTGCTTCAGAAAATTTGTTGTAATTTGTAAAGAACCCCCGTCTTCTAACTGTTTTTAGGTATTCAAATAAGGAAAAACGTAAAACTTTAACAGAAAATTTTGTATAAGTTTGGATACGTTCCTTTCTGTTGAAATTAATAGATAATAAAAAAGCAAAAATGGAAAAAAATAGTTTCCAACGTAATGACAGAACATACCCGCCATCTAAAACATGGGAGTGTTTAGATACAGTTATGCTGGTATTTTTCAGTGTAACTCTTCATGAAAAATCTATTTGTTCCATAAAAAACATTTGTTATTAAATTTATGTTTAAAGCATTAGTTTATTCTTGATCATATTAAGGATGAGTTTTAAAGCGCCGGGGCGTTCCATAGAGCCGCAGGTTGCAGATGGCTGCTCTAAATAACACACAAATACACTTTATTTACCTATTAGTGACCCTCTGAAGGCAAGTAGTTACAATGGATTTTATTTGGACGTGTCGGGATAAAGAGGCTCAACGCAGATACGTCCCAAAGTTTTCAGATTTTTACAGAAAAGAAGTCAAAAACCACAAAATATTTTGGTCCACTTCACAGCGTTTTATAATTCTGCACTATTTTTCTCTTTCACATAAAATCCCAGTAAAATATTTAGAACCTTCTGTTTGTAATGTGAAATAAGGAGAATATACGTCTGATTATAAATATTTATCACAAATATGATATTTTTATTTCAAATAATGGCACACTATTTTCACTTATAGTCTTGTACAGTTTATTATTATGATTATTATTATTATTATCATCACTGTTGTTAGTTTTACTCTGGTATTTTATCTGTTGTTTTTACACTTTTAAGAACTTTTTTGTGTGAATCTTTACAACTGAATTTTCCCTTTAACATTAACAATGAAGTCTGATTCTATTCTATTCCATTTGAATACTTTTATGCCTGTTTTGCTTTTTAAGCTAACAGTTGGACACCCACAAAGACAGGGAGGTGTTTGATTTCGAATTAGCATGCCTTATCTTATCTGTTTCATCTATTAATAATCCTTTGGTCGATTATCAGTGTGGAGGGGATAAATATAGCGGCGTGTGCTGTTGGTAACGGTTTAGAACGCCTCGCGTCGTGTCTGCAGACCCCAGTATGGAGGCGTGCGAGGTGGAGCCGCGCTACACCATCGAGCAAATCGACCTCCTGCAGCGCCTGCGCCTCTCCGGCATGACCAAACCCCAGATCCTCCACGCACTGGAGTCCCTGGAGAGGCTGGACCCGGACCACCGCCCACCGCCGCCCCCGTTGCCGCCACGCTGCGACTCCCACCCGGCCCCGCCCAGCAACGCCACGCCCGCCGCCGCCCCCGCCCCGTCCTCTTCGTCCTCCTCGTCGTCGTCCTCGCTCTCTCTGGCCTCGGCCACCACCCAGACCTCGGGCCTCGAGGGCGCGGCGCTGTCGCCCAGCAACAGCTACGAGGCTTCGCCGCCGCCCTTGTACCTCCCCAGCGTGGTGGTGCAGCGGGCGTTCAGCTACGATATGATGGGCGAGGAGGAGTGGGACCTGGAGGAGAAGGTGGAGGAGTACATGAGGTGAGAGGACGACAGGCTCATTATCCACAAGCTGTATCCGAGTTAATTCAGGTCAGGTGTTTAGGGATGGCTGGGAAAAGCGAATCCTCAGCGAGGAAAGTTAGTTACCCACTGGGTAATTGATTTTTTTCTTTTCTGTTAACTTGATGAGTTTTTATCTCTTTTTTTTTTTTGCAGAAGAGACAGCAACCTGGTGAAAGAGGAGATCAAGACGTTCCTGAACAACCGGCGGATCTCTCAGGCCATCGTAGGCCAGGTCACAGGTACTCCTCCTTCATCCACATTGAAACGATTAATCGTGTTAGTCGCGATGAATCGATTATTGAAGTATTCGCCAAGTAAATTAGTCGTTGATTAATCATTAACTGGAGCATACAAAAAAGACCTTCTGCTGGAAAAAAAACAGCACCGTAGAAAACAACTGTACAAAATATAAATATGTTTTTATCTGTAAATATGTTTTTGGCATCGTTTTAGCTCCAGACGATTCAAATTCACTACAGGAATACTATGTTATTACATTTTAGGCCATACAATGGTTATGTTCTTTTTTTAAAGAAGGAATTGAATTATTTGATTTCTTTTGCATCAAAAGAAATCAAATAAGGTTATATTCTTATGTTGTATATAACCTTTCTTTTATACAACATAAGAAAGGTTAAAGAGGTGAACAAAAAATTTACAGAATGTGTCATGTTTTTTATCTGATTAACTAATTAATCGTCAGAATAACTAATTACTTAAATAATCGTTAGTTGCAGCAGCAACATTAAAAAAAACATCAATGAAGCCAAAACTACTATAAAATACATACACATTTTGCCTTTAAGATAAAAAAACCCACCTGTGTCTGTAAATTGTGTTTCACCCACAACTCCTCGTTGGCATTATTTTAGCTTCACCCAGTTCAAATCCAGTAAAGGAATACTATGTTATTGCATTTTAGGCAATATAATATTTATGTTTTTATTTAAAAAAGGAATCAATTATTTGGTTTCTTTTGCAGCTTTTAATGTATTTCTAATATTGTCTAAGAAAGGTTAAAGAGGTGAACGAAAACTCTGCAGAATGTGTTTAAAAAAAAAAAAGATTAAACAGTTGTCATAATAATCAGATGCTTTCCTTGTCTGAACATGTTTTTAAGCTGTGCCACATGTTTTCGACTGGATTCTGACTTTGACTGGGCCACTTTGATTTAAAGCAGTCTATTTCAGCTCCAGATGTTTTGGATCCACCTCAATTTTTTGCAACCTCTTTGATTTTCTTGCACTATACAGTGTTGTGAAACATAAATCCCAACAGATTTCTTCTCATTTTTTGCTTTTGTCTCGCACTTAAATGTTTCAGATAATCAAACTTATGCCAATTTTGGATAAAGATAACTCACATAAACACGGAAATCAGTTTTCAAAAACTGATTTTATTAATTTATGGGAAAAAGCTATCCTGTATCTCCAGCCATCTTCTCACCAACTGATGATGGTAGGTTTTAATACGCGCCTTGCCCAGTAACTCCATGTTCTTTCCCCCCAAAAAATTGCTATAACTTCATAATTTTCAAATACATGAGTATTGTTCATATTCATAAAAATCACAAAACATTATTAAAATTCACATGATTTGGGCTTACGACTCTTACAAAAAGTACAATGTCTGCAAAACAATCAAACAAAGGAACAAATATCAACTCTTGAAATAACTCATTTTGATGTAACAGGATGACACCAAACTTTTTTCAGACTTTTGAAAACCAAACTGACAGTTAAACATTTATTTTTTAAATTTTTTTAGAACCAGTTGTAGGACCAGTACTGGTGTCACACTGGAACTACTTTGAGTGGAAGCCTCTTATTTTAATGGCGATGAAAAGGGGTGAGGGGGCTTTGTTTGGCAGTCAGGACCAAAAACCATTTATGCTGCAACTGGCATATGAGAAACTGCTCAATATTTCCAGTCAGAGCTGGTTTTATGTCTTCTAGCAGGTCTCTAACTTATGGCAGGGCCTCATGAACCCTTCTCCACCTTCTTTATTCTGACCAACATGATGAAATCGGAATAAAAAAAGCTCATGAATTCAAAGTTGGTGATGCAAATAACAAAGAACAATTTGACCCTTTGCCTCCTGTCACCAAATTTTCTGTCGAGTCTGTCCTCCTGCTGTCATTGAGCCTAAGGACAATGACTAATTGTACCTAGCCATAGCTAGGTACAATTAGATAAAGCCTGTTTGCGGACTGATCGAGCAACGACGTTTCTCTCCTTGTCCTTCGGTTGTTAGCGTGTGGAACTTAAAGCTTTCCATAGATAAGATTTGTCCTACTTATTCGTAGTATTTAGAGGCATTCATACCACTTAAACTCTTTCACATCTTTTCATGTTTTCATATTTAATTGGGATGATAAACCAACAGAAATCAGTGCTTTATTGTGAAGTCAAAGGATTCAGATGCTTTCCTTGTCTGAACATGTTTTTAAGCTGTGCCACATGTTTTCGACTGGATTCTGACTTAAATAGTCAAAAAATCGTTTGACTTTTATCCTTTAAGCGCTCAACACACGTCAAAGGACAAAAGTCACTTCCGACATCACTTCCTCTCTAATCGTTTCCTGTGGAACTGGTGCGACGAGGCGACAATCGCTTGCCTTCCTCCAGCCAAGCGACCGGCGAAATTTGTGCATCACGTGACATTTGGAGTTCGTAGAAGTAGGCGCACACCCTCGCGGGCTAACGATACGAGACGATGTCGGAAAATATTCACCTGCTGTTGCTATCGCGCTCCGTGTTTTGGGTTTCACCCTGAGTGTGCACGCCTACTTGTTGCGAGCTCAAAATTTCACAAGCATAATGTCAACGATCTCTCGGCTGAAGGAGGGCAATGGATTGTTGCCTCATCATGTTAGTTCCATAGGAAATGAATGAAGAGAGAGTCGCCTCCCTTGTGTAGAGCCCTTTAAGGACAAATTTATTTGTCTGTTTTTTCACTCCTGCTGCCAACCTATATGAGGCATTCTGTTCAAAAAGCTTTTTAAGCTTAGCCCAATGTTAAGGGCCATATGCATCCCCTATATTTTTAGTTTTTTCTAAGTCTCAAGTTTAAGACCAGGAAGAGTAGGAGATTTTAAGGAGACAGAGGCCCAATTTCAAAACATTAAATTACGAAGGTAACATTTCTTTGACGTCATATTTGATATATATAGAATTTTTTTAACAACTGAAGTTAACATGGCTACCTGTTTGTGCTATAAAATGGCACTTGGGCTTGAAAACGCGTAATACTGGCCCTTTAAATTTGACTTGATAGGTAAAGGTAATTTTATTTATATAGCACATTTTCAGCAAGAAGGCAATACAAAGTGCTTTACAGGAATTAAAAGGAAATACAAACAAAATAACAAACCAAAGGAAAGTGCAAAAGAAGAAAAAGAATCTAATGTTGATCTAAAGTATGTAAACTAGGTGCTCCTGTTCAGGGTTACTAAGTATCCTCTGGTTGATACCCTGACGATGAACCTAAATATGTGGCTTTAGAAACTGACCCACTTAATTTGAGATTCTGTGGCAAGACATACAAAAGATTGAGGAAGTTTGAAGTGTTTTACAAAGAAAAAATGCTGTATTTCCCATATTTACAATTCCTCATAAGTGTAGTTTGGTATAATATTAGGTAACACTCAATAGAATAGAAAAAACATCCAGAAAGAAAGCTGGCAGACAAAGTGAGAAAACATTCCTGTGGCGACTGTCTGTGTTTTAGCTTTGATAATGTTCCATACAACAACCTCTCAGTTTTTTTTAAAAAAGTCTATTAATACGAACCCTAATAATAGATGTGAGAATGCAGAAGACGGGTCTTGTTTGTGTCGTTGTGGCGTATTAAAACGGAGCGCCGCGTGTCTCACGATGCCACACACGTCCTTTAATAAAACACCGGCGTCGACGCGCCTTCATTAAATTAACAGGGAGACCGTTGATCTGCGCCCAGATGTAATAAAAACGGACAAAGGAAATGATTTGTTGAAACGATTCGTTTGTCCTCCGCTGCGCAGGCATCAGCCAGAGCTACATCTCCCAGTGGCTGCTGCAGCAAGGCCTGGAGATGAGCGACTCCAAGCGCAGAGCCTTCTACCGCTGGTACCTGCTGGAGAGGAACAACCCAGGTGAGGAGATGGAAAACCACATGGGAGTTCTATCAATGCCAGCCGCAGACCAACTAGCAAACCTGAGGGTAATGGGGGTAAATTAAACGGATGATGATACTGATTGTGTTTTTGTGAATTTTGATCCACCGCCTGCTCACTCCCCCCCCTCCCAACCCCAAAACCCCTACATCACTCTCTCTCCTCATCCCTCCTGCATGGCTATTCCTTTCTGCTAACGCCCAAACCGCTCCTCAAGGGCTGCGAGGTCAAGGAAGGACTCGGGACACATCTATGGTTTCAGAGGGAAGACAAAATGATAAAGGTAGCCCCGTCACAGGAGATTCTAATCGATAAACCCCTCCCCACCCTCCTCTAGTTAGGAAGTGAAGGTGGTTTTGTCTGCACCGGCTACAGTAACAGCTTGAATCGGTCCTGACCTCTTCGTGTCCTACAAAGCAGCTACTTAAACACACACACACAGAAAAAAAAAACTGCATTCAAGATGCTCCCGGCTCTTCTTTGTGTTGGGTTTAACAGCATGTTACCACGGTAAATCATGTGACTTTTTTTATTTGAGTACTGAAAAGTAGAAACAAGTTGTCTGACACAACTTGTTTCAGTTGTGTCAGACTTCATGTTACTGCTTTTTTTTTTTTTTAATCACCCAAGCAAAGCTTTGCTTCAGCTCCTCCACTGTTCCCAGCCCTGATCCTGGAGGTACTCCAGTGCTGGTTTTCATCCCTACATGGCTAACGGTCTTTAGATGGAATACTAACAAGAATGATTCCGCCGTGTTTCCTAGCCGAACACGGCTGCTGTCCTTTTGCTTCTCACATAAACTCCTTTTGACCTGCCCGTCATTAAGAAAAACCCTCCAAACTTCAGATCAAAGAGTATTTATTTTAGATAAATTGACCCTTTGCAACTATGTCACGTTGAGGCGCCACGTCCGTAAGTGAGGGATGGGAGGATTGCACAAACGACTGCCATTGTTTTTGCCGTTATGGCTTCTGCTTGTCCAAGTCGAGATAATTTGTCTGTGCAAAGAGTCAATACAGAACGTCTTACGGCAGATCTACAGGAGTGTGCCAAAGAAAACATCCAATTCTCCTCCACCGTCTGGTGTGTAACCCAACCCCGCGGCCTGCCTCAATGACTTATTGGTTTTGTCCCAATGAAGGCCTGAGGTGGAGTGAAAGCCAGCACAGCGTGAGTCCCATGGCCAGGGCCAGGGCAGGGGACAGAGATGGGACGGTAGCAGGGGCGAGCGGCACCCTCCCCAACATCTTCCCCAACCCCAACACCAACCTGATGCCCAACCACAACCCGTCCTGGAGCAGGCAGAGAGAGCTGCTGGTGCACCTGCTGCCGTGGTACACAGCCGCCGCAGCGGCTGCCGCCCAGCCAGGTAACCGCGGCCTCGGCGGCGAGCTGCGGAGGACGCCTTCGTCTCCTTGACAGCTGTAGTCCTGAAAAGTACCGTCGTTGTTTGTGACAGGAAATGGCTAAAACGGGGTTCATGTGCTTCTGACTCTTTTTATGAGTAGATTGTGGCCATAGAGTTGTTGAGAATTTTTTTATTTTTTTTTACATACTTTACTGCTTCTGAGTTTTAGGATCTTTGTTTCTGTGATATACAAAAATTCAGTAGAGAAGTTTTCGTAAATTTCAAATTGGACTGGGCGGTATGGCCTGGAAAGAAGATCCCAGATTTTTGTCATATCAGATCTGATTTGACAGAATTAGAAATCGAAATCAAAATTGCAACCTGGAATTTCCCAAACTCCTAGTAGAGGCAGAGCATTTCCACATTCCAGTTGTTGTCAGGGATCTTTACCACGTAAAAATGTACGGGATGTCAGAAGATATAGCGAGGTAAAACTTTATTAACATAAAGCCAATGGACAGGCCCCTGATTTAAAGTTGATGTTTCACTTCTGCCCTTTGGGAGAAGGATGGAAATTTGGTCGAAACCTGACTTTACCCAGCAGGTCTCTTACATTTTGCACGGCTCAATTGGATCCTATGTTCCTCAGGTGCGACCTTGTCGATGCGCTCTTTGGTGAAGGAGGAACCTGACTGGAGAACGGGTATCATCGCCAGCGACAGAGCGGGGATCGTAGGTGGTCCTCTGAGGCTGCGCAGAGGAAGCAGGTTCACCTGGAGGAAGGAGTGCCAGTCCATCATGGAGAGGTGAGCGTCTTTTAAAGACAACAGCTTATTTTAATACAGAACTGTCCGCAAACGCATTTGGAAAGAATTTATATTGTGTAAGTAGAATGAGAACTTTTGAACCCATTTATTATAATTTTTTTGCTTGGTTTTCATTATGGAGCATGGGAATTGTGATAACTTGGTTCTAGTGTGTGCATTAGGGATTGAATGGTGATTCTCCCAGTGGTTTTTGGAAATCAAACCTGTCAGTTTGAGTTTTCCAGTCTTCTATTTTGCAAAATTTCCTTTCTGTCTTTTCTTCCTTTCTCGTATTCGTCTACCCTTCTTTATGTGTCCCTCTATTCGTTCATTCCTTCCTTCCTAGATTAAATCCTTCCCGGTTTTGTTCTTTCCTTTCTGTCTTTCTAGCCCAAATCTTTCCTTGGTTACTTCCATTCTTCTATCCTCTGTTCCTTGTGTCCTATCTTCCATACTTCCTATCTCAGATCATCCTGTGTTCTCTTTATTCTATATTACATACAGTACAGACCAAAAGTTTGGACACACAGTTGTGTCCAAACTTTTGGTCTGTACTGTATATATATACAGTATATATATGTATATATATAAGATATTCTTCCTTCCTATCTCAAATCTTTCTATGTTTCTTTCCTTCTACTCTGCTTTCTTTACTGTCAGTCTTCCTCCGCATCTCAGATCCTTTCTTTATCTCTAGTTCAAACCTCTGTGTCCTGTTCTTTTCATTACCTTTGTTTCTTTTTCCAACTCCCTCATTGTTTTCCCTCTTTTCTCTGTCTTCTTTTCTTGTTATTCATTCCTTACCTAGCTCCTTTCTTCCTTACACACTTTCATGTTTCCTTCTCTTTGCTATCTCAGATTCCCTCTTCCTTCCTTTCTACATTTTTCTTCTCTCGTTGTTTGTTCTGTCCTAACTCCCTGCCATTCTTGGTCTTTTTGTCTTTTTTTTTTGCTGCTTCCATATTCAAAACCTGTAGAAAGTCTGTCATAGTGTTATAGTGAACCTCCTGTCGTTCACTAGACAAATATATGCGATGAATATGGGCGCCGCAAAGTGGCCGTAAAATAAAAATTATCTTTGAAAGAATGGAGTTGGAGGCATAATAAATGATACAACGCAACAGTAGGAACATTTAAATTTGAAGCTCTAATCTTTGAATTCTGGCCCAGGAGCCAGTTGTGGCCCTTGAAATGATTTTGTTTGTCCCCTGATTCTTGTCAAGAATGGTAAAGAATTTGGCAAATAAACTACAAAACAATAATTACCCAAATAATTTGGAAATCGTCAGATTTTCTCCTAATAAGTCAACAGTCCGAAGTACGGGTGGGCATTTATCATGATAAATGATATAATTTATTATTTATTTATCATTTATTACGAAACATTTCTTATAAGAGTTTTGATTTATCATTGTCTCATTACATTTCTATCATTGATTTTAAATATAAAATAAAACTGACCATATTATTGGAAATATTTTGTATTTTTCACGATAGCCTCAATAAATATCTGTAAAATCAAAAATATGATATAATGCAGGGTCTGGATGCAGCATAGTGATAAAAATCTAACTTTCTTTTCAGTAAGTAGTGTCCTGAAGAAGCCTATTTCAAATGGAAATGTTTGTCGATAACAATATTTCTGTTTGTGGCGCCATAAATGCTGAGTCATGCAGTCACAGCATACCTAAAACCAAGTTTTTTTATCATCATAATCTTTATTGTTACCATAGTAGTACCACAAAATATTGAGATAAAATTTTAAGTTCCTGGCGCCCGCCCCTGGTTCAAAGTCCTTTTTATGTTTTGGACCTTTAATGATTTACAGATTTCATAAAAAATTTTGTTTTTTGTTGAGAAGGTAAAACTTAAAAAAAAAAAAAAAAAAAATCAGTATATACAGATTTTTGCATTTTCCATTTAGTTTAATTTGCCAGTTTTGGACATCACTGTCACCTCACAAAATTATAAGTTGCCTGAAATGAATCATTGTGATAATAATGAGTAAAGCTAGAGCAAAGTTCATATGCCTTATTTTAAGCCAGAATTGTATTTCTAAGTTTTATATCGTAAAGTTAATACGTCTAAAACCAAAAGTATACCTGAGGTATTTATTATTAATAATAATAATAATCTTTAATAAGTATCAAACATTGTTTCCTGTTTGTTCACTTCTACATGTCGTTGTCCTCTGGATAGCAGCTCTTTCCCTTCATCCCTTTCCCATTACACATCCATTCACCCTGCTTTGCCCCCCACACACACACGCAAGTACTCACACAGACGCTGACAGAAAGGAGCAAAGCACCCGCTGTGTTCAATTGATTTCTCTATTACATCGGTCGGTGTAAGTGTAGTGCAGTCTGGGCTCTCTCAGTAATAAGAGCAACACAGACAAGTCTCAGCAGCCGGCAGCGCCTCCAGATTACGCAACTCTGCTGCAGTGCTGCTCCTTACGAGCTGGTTTAGACCCAAGGACGACACAGCAGAGGTGAAGATGATGTGTGTGTGTGTGTGTGTGTGTGTGTGTGTGGGGGGGTGTGTGTGTGTGTGTGTGTGTGTGTGTGTGTGAGGGAGGATGTAGAGGAATTGATCCCTGTGTGTTTTGTAATGTGAGATAATGATTTAGCCCATGCAGCGACAAAAAAAGGACAATGACTTCAGAGAGACAGGAACGCTTTGAGCTTTAATGTTCAGCTTTTTTTTATATATATATATATATATATACAGTATATACATATATGTAAAAACAGAAACGTGATTTGTTTTAAAATTTTTCCAGCTGTAAAAGCATTGGCTTCCAGTGAGGAGCCTTCCTTATGTTCACACTGTGGAGGAAGTAGACGGAAAAAGTGACGCGGCACAAACAGGCAGAAATGGTGTCGTATCTGCAATATGCAGAATGATTGTGAAGTATTTCTGGAAGCACTGTGACGCTGTCTTACAGCTTCTTCATGGAGAATCAGTATCCAGATGAGGCGAAGCGCGAGGAGATCGCCAGCGCCTGTAATTCTGTCATCCAGAAACCAGGTTGGAAGGCCGTCATTTTTCACCCAGATTATTTTCTCATTTAGATTTTTTGGGGGGGGGGGTTTCCCGCCTTTTTCCGACAGACCAGGAGATCCACACACCTCCAACCATATTATTGAGCTACTGAGAATAAACGCAAACATCGCTTTGATTAGATTTTCTTCCCTTTTACCTACAGAGACTTTTGCTTCCTCTTATTGGATAGAAAATGCACTTCCTCCTCATAACTTTGGTCTGTAATTGCTTTAATCTCTGGAAGGGATTCAGGTACTTTTCCAAGCATTATTTTGTGATAACTTGCTTATCACGACGCAAAATTCATTTGGTCTTTACCAGATTGTTCATAGTGCAGTAGATAATAATATTTCAGGAAAATCTTCCATATGCAGGTACAAGAACTTAACTTGGTACAGATGTTCCCAGGGAATTTTTTGGGGGGGTGGGGGGGACTGTTAGCCACAGGAAAAAAAATCAAGATGACCACAAACCCAGTGGTCGTGAAGGAAAATTTATTGTTGCACTAGATATGCTGATATTTATCATGGATGAACACTTTTAGTGTCAAATCATACATAATTGGAACCATAGAAATCATATTTAATGACGCTTTATTGAAAACCAAAAGAACGAGATCGCGGATACAAGCAGCTGAAATGGGTTTTCTCCGTAGGGTGTCTGGGCTCTCCCCTAGAGATAGGGTGAGAAGCTCGGTCATCCGGGAGGGACTCAGAGTAGAGCAGCTGCTCCTTCACGTCGAGAGGAGAGGACCAGTTGAGGTGGCTCGGGCATCTGGTCAGGATGCCTCCTGGACGCCTTCCTGGTGAGGTGTTCCAGGCAGGACCCACCGGGAGGAGGCCCCGGGGAAGACCCAGGACACGCTGGGGGGACTATGTCTCTCGGCTGGCCTGGGAACGCCTTGGGATTCCCCCTGAGGAATGGGAACAAGTGGCTGGGGAGAGAGAAGTCTGGGCCTCCCTTCTTAGGGTGCTACATCCGCAACCTGACCCCGGATAAGCGGAAGAAAATAGATGGATAGATGGATGGTGCTTTATTGACATTTTTATAAAAGATGGCCACCATGGCTGTTATGGAAAAATATTTTTTGCACTAAAATGATCAATTAGACAAGTGTTTGGTGTTAAATCAAATGTAACTCTGCTAATGCTAAATTGCTAAATACTTACAATTTTGCAGAAGCTAATGCTAAATCGCCAATCAGACACATGAAAATGGCTGGTGTGAGACTCGCAAACATCCTCAGTTTCGAATTTTGCTACATGTTATTGCTTGAAAGTTGTATGAATAAGAGAACCAAAGTCAAAAACATATGATGTGACATAAAGTTAATCCAAGTCACGAAAATGGGGAACGTTTTATGGTAAGAACTGTTTTAGCTGACGGTCATCTCGAACAGTGAGTCATGATCCTGAAATTCAAGTGGCTAATGAGAAATATGAAATACATGTGACCTGACTGGGGAGCACACTCATTTTTAAGCTTGTATCCACAGCTTGTATCATAATTTATGAAATAAGGATAAAACCAAAAACCTGTGTGAGAAATGGAAACCTACGGCTTTCCTTTTGTCATGTAAATGGACAAAAGGAGATTAAATATTTTGTTTGGAAGGATTTTTTTTTAATGATATGCATTTAAATTGAAATAATTTTACACCCTCTAAAAGGCTAGGTCATTTTATCATGTCTTGATTTCTAAATAACCCAAGAGTTATTGAGGGTGTGTTTGACAGGTTAGTGTCGACCACTAGATGGCACTTCATCCCCAAAAAACAAAACAACCTTTCAGTCGTATTTTCCATAAATACAGATCTTCCATTGGTGTCTCATTATGCTTTTGGATTATTTGTGAAACTCAGCTTAATGATTGCAGAGTCTTGGAGGAACGAATATTAGACCTTCTGTTCTTTTCTTCTTTTTTTTTTACAACACTTACTGAGTTTCTTTATTATTATAAAAAGTTAATTTTGCCATTAAATAGAATAAAATGGATCCTACTTCAGTACTGTATGAACAGATCCAGTGTGTTACTCATTCCTCTCCTGCTTCAGGCTGTAAGCTGTCAGAGTTTGAGCGGGTGACGGCGTTGAAGGTGTACAACTGGTTCGCCAACCGTCGGAAGGAGATGAAGAGAAGAGCAAACATAGGTGAGAGCGGCTGACCTGACAAGAGCCGGCCAACAGTTCACACACACGCACACACACACACCCACACACATACAAGGCCTTTTCCACCCAAGGCCACCGTTCCGGTTCCCAAATTTGTTTTCAAATCGTTGTCGCGCGTTTCCCCAGAAAATAACGAGGCTCCACAGCACAAACTGTGGTTCAACTCAGGCACATCTCTCTGTGATGTGCAGTAAGAGTGAACACTCTACTGATTGAACAGCAGGATTACAATTGAAAGGTCAAAGGATTGTTAAATTAGCAACAAAAACAACAAAAAAAAAGCTGGCCTTTTTTGTAGATGAACTACTTTTCAGGAAACTGAAGGTGACTTCCGTTTGTGGCTTTCGATTAGAGTTTAGATGGGGCCTAAAAAAATCCAAATTTTGGGTCGGGCTATAGGAAAAATCTATAATCTATAAATTTCTATCGTGGAAACGGCGACAATTCAACCTTGTTTTTCCTAAACTAAGTGTCTAAAACTTGCTCAAGCTTAAAAACTACATTACTTAAGCTCTTAAATACGGACTATGTTATTTTACAAGCAAAGTCTTTCAAACTTTTTGGGGGGATTTATGGAATCTGAACTTACAATCGAAAGCCGACTTCAACTTCCTCTGTGTTTTTATTCATCGCGTTGCTTGTTGTAGTCCATGAAAACCATTGAACCCGACATCTTGCTACTGCGCTCTCCTACCGCGTTGTGTAATGCCCGCTGTTTTCAACGCATGCTCGGCTCCGCAAACTGGTGGAAACGGCATCGGCTCTCAACAAGGCACCGAAGTTTGAAGGCAGCAGAACCAGCTCAAAGACGAGCGTTCCTTCAGTGGAAACGGGTTATGAGTGGTCAATCTCTGCTCCGTCCTGTTTTGTCTCAACCAGAAGCCGCCATCTTGGAAAGCCATGGGATCGAGGTGCCAAGTCCGAGCTGCCACTCGAACGGCGAAGAGGGAGAGCTGCAAGAGTTTGTTGATCAAGTGAACCATCGGTTCTCAGAGCAGGTACATGAGCGAACGTGGAGCCACTTGGTGTACATTGTGTAGTGAACGGTCACAAACACAGAATCACCAGCATAGCCTTTTACCTACACTGTCATCCAAAACTATTGATTTCCTCCCTACATTTTTACAGACACAGACTTGTTCCTTATTTGGGTTAGTCTCTAGCCAGATTCAATACATTTTTTTTCAGTGATTTCAGAAAATGAAGATCTTACATTTTGTAGATTCATCACACATATGTTGAAATATTTCAAGGTTTTTTCTTGTACTTTTGATGCTTGTGGCTCACAGATAAATCAGCCAAAACATTCAGTGTCTCTGAAAAGTAAAATACTAACTTCAATTTAACAATCGATTAATAAAATGTATATTATAAATAGAAATGTCCCATTCTGAAATTTTTTTTGAACCATTTTCTTTGATTCAGTACTTCTAGCTTTTTACAAGTACGGTACCTGAAAATCTGTTCGACTTGAACGTTGATTGGAGTTTCCCTTTCCAGTAGACCAATGACCCTGCCCATACATCTAGAGTTAAGATGTATGTTTTCGGGGCGTGCTGTGGTGGCGCAGGGGGTTAGCACGCCCCCACGTTTGGAGGCCTTAGTCCTCGACGCGGACGTCGCGGGTTCGACTCCCGGTCCCGACGACCTTTGCCGCATGTCTTCCCCCCTCTCCTCACCCTCCTTCCTGTTTGCCTACTGTGGAAAAAATACGAGCCACTAGCGCCGCAAAAACTCTTCGGAGAAAAAAAAAAAAGATGTATGTTTTCGAATGGGCTAGTCAAAGTCCAGAGCTAAATTAGGTTGTAAATTGTTTTAATATAAGGTTTCCTCCTCCTTCCTCATGTCAGTTATCTTGGTCTTTGAGTTTGTCACGTAAAATCGGCCAAAGTGATCCACTGAAGTTTTTGTTTGACACATAAAATGCAAGAAAGTTGATTTCTATTGTGTTGTCTGATGTTGCATGTAAATCTTTAGAGCTACACCTGAGCTCCCTCATATGTTAACACTGTTGGACCTCACTGCCCTTTGTGTTAGCAGTGAACTGCTCTGTGGGAGTCGATGTGCAGCAGCAGCAGCAGAACGAGCTAACAGCAGGCAGCACAAACACACTCTGGAAATCTTAAAGCCGCCGCTTTGATGGCTTTAACAAGCCAACCGAAACTTTCTGAGCTGCTGTGTAGGCAGAACGGCCATCTTATTACCCCTCTGCCTCTCACAGGAGGACGCCACTTCCCAGAAAATTGTTGACCAACAAGATGGCTCCGCGCTGATCACTGGGGAGGCGACGGCGGCCCCGCTGAGCCCCGACCCTCAGGGGGCAGAACAGAAGGACGGGGATTCAAAAAGGGAGTCTGTGGACGAGGAGTGACTAAACCCAGCCAGACTTTCAATCGTCATGTCTGAATATTATTCAGTATAAAACAGAACAGTAAAATGCCTCCTGCTCCACCTGCGGGTGGAACCTTCTGGGCCAATGGAAGGATGGGGGTGGGGGTTGGTTGAAGCCCTTTGAGGTGCCTCAGGTGAGGAGGCCACTGCATTTATCAACAGTAATCCTGCTTATAATAATGGCAATATACAGTCTACGTATAGGTATATAAGGTCTGTGATATATAAATCAATATATAGTGCATTCCAAGATGGTATCAAAATGCCTCAATCCTGTGAGGGGAGCATTATGTAAAGGACGCCTCACCATTTGAACATAAGCTGTTTTTCTTGTTTATCTTTTGCTACTTGTTTGGTTTACTCCGGCTGCTGAGTGGAACAAGCTGAGCCTGCAGGTCAGGTTTTGATTGGCTATTGTAGAGAGTGCGGCTTCTGTCTTTTGATGAAACAGAAAAGACAACAAAAAACAAAAAAACGCCGTCTTGTTGCTGGGTTGTCTTTGTCTGGTTTATAAAGCGATTGATAGGTTTTAATCAATCAGCACGTGTCGTTGACACTAAATCTGTACAACCTGGAGGGATAACTCAGGTAATCCCAAAGTGACAAATTGCACCACCTTTCCTTTTATTCTGTCTGTGTATTATTTTTATTTTTTTTAATCAGAATTGTGCTAAAAGAAAACAGTGTTATTTATACTTTTTTGATTTCATGGTGTCCCGGACTAGAGATGCTCCGAGAAGTCAACTGCTGACTCTAATCAGACAATTTTCAACAATCAGTCCAAAACAACCACCACTACATGTAACCAATAGCAGGTAGAGCATACAGCCACACTCTTCTGTGTGGATGTTGTTACTGTGGGAAGAACACTTAATTATTTTCGGTTTTAGTCATAAAGTTAGTTTTCTATGAAATGTTGAGACATACTGTATCTGCATATTAATCAGGCCGCGTGAGAGAGCAACACTTTGAGCAGATAACAGGAAGGCTGAATAGACTGGTGTACACCAAAACTAAAAAAAAACAAACACCTGGGCATCCTGCTGTCTTGTCTCCCAAGTCAGCTTTATAGAAATTCAACTTTTAGACATTTGACCCAAACAACGTACTTGCATTGTTAGGGACATAAGCGATACAAACAATAATGACCCAAATATTGAGCTGAATAGAGACTATTGATGGCGACTTATTTATCTTATTTAACTGCCCCATTACTTACATCTTGTTTTAGTTTTATGAGTTTGACTTTTTTGAATGACGTCTATTGTGTTTGTTCAACGTACATCTTTTAAACTTGTCTTTGTTCAGTATGGTTTTCTTTGTTTGGAACTGAAGAAACTGTTTGGATTATAGGCAAAATGACTAAAGCCAAGTTGCCATCTTCTTACACACTAAAGAAGGTTGAATAAATTACAGAGTAACTAGTTAAGACTCTCCCATACTTAACCTGAAACGCTGAAGTTGTTTCTCAGTGATGGAAATGCGTGACGAAGATTAGGTCATTTTACTCACAACGAGGCGTCGTCCTCCCCTTCATACCAGACCCATGTCGAATTTTAATTCGACATGGGCCGAATGGGTCACACCGAGTGATTGGTACGAAGTTTGTAGACGTGTTTTATGTAGAAGTATGCTCATATTTCGCTCCAGCTAGTCCGCTTCCACTATCTGGAACACTATCCGCGTGCGACATGGATACTGTTGATCAGACGTGGTGAGGAATTGAATACATTTACGATTCTTCACAAAATACCTTCTAAGTTTGCGAAATGGCTAAAAACTCCTGGATGGAAATTGCAAAGTCTCTGTCCACAGAGGACTCTGTTTACGGAAAGGTGCGGCGTTCTCTCCGTGACCGTTATGTTACGCTTCGGGGTGTGACGTGTCGTATACTGAAGCGCGAGAGTTGTCCACCGGTTGGCGTGTAAGAAGGCGTGTGCCAATACGTACGTCCAGCAGCTACGTGACCGCGCTCGACTATTCAACTCAGGGCGAGGAGTGGGAGAGCCTTTAAGGTAAGAATTTACATATCACGGAAAACACACAGGCTGCTGTTTCAGAAATGCGAGCGAACTTACCGCTAATATAAGATGCTACAGGTAGTTTAGAAAGGTAAACTTTGGGATAATTACGCCTTCTGATATTGTAATGAAACAGTTTTACACAACTGGCCTTTCACACAGAAACAGAATACATACGTCTGTATGAAACCCATTATTGAAATTTAATGGGTTTCAAAGCCGGTTTGAAATTGGCCACAGAATCCTGATGGGTGCATCTCTAGGCCTTACACACCTACAACCTAATGTGTGGTTGTTTTTGTTTTTGTTGTTTTTTTTGTTAAACTCATTGGTGCTGTTTAATCTCATGTCAGAGTCTAGCCAAAGAGGCTAGCTTGGTTACATAATAATGTAATCGTTCTTATTTTGATGTATCCATATATGTATATCGTTTCAGAAACGCTAAAACTCGCTTGTTGCGTCTCCAGGAAGGCATCAGGCACCTTTTCCTCTCTTGCTGGGATAAGCTAAAGCTTCTAAGCTCCTGTACGTTTTGTGCAAAGCTGCACTTCAAAGTGAATCTCACTCTTAACTAATCCCTCAAAACCTCACAGAGGGTGTGTATTCTTTTAGTTATACTGTCATATTTCCATACCCAAGGCTGCAGGAGTCGAGTCTAATTGTTCATGAAATGAACAATCAATACTTTATTGTCAAAGGAAGCCACCATTGTTGCCTCCTAATGCCAAAGCTATGCCAGATAGAGCTGATCTACAGATGCCCAGAGCAGCGAGTAGGTTTATTTGCTCCGCTCAACACTAGCCACCTCAAGCTTACCTCAGAATGATTGTTTTTAGGAGGGATTTCCTGGCTGACAGCAGCCGGTGAATGGAACTGTTTCTCTTCTGAACGGTGTTGTGTGTCATGTAGCATTTGCGGCATTGGGCTTCGTCCTGTGTTCTCAGTGTCCAGTCACCTCCTCAGACAGTTCTGCTGTCCAGCTTAGGACAGGAATCCCCCAAAGCTGCAGCGGTTTCTTATTGCTGCGCTCCTCTGCATAAGCTTTTATCTAACAAGGGAAGACAATAATAAAAGTGTACACAATCTTTGTCGAGTTTCTCTTGATCATTCTTGCGCAATTTAAGGTTTGGCCAAGATGAAGAAGCTTGTATGATTCAGGTAAGGAATTACAATCTATAAATGGCAGATCCTACAAATTCTTTCATTTGAGCTCTTGACAGTTAGGTTTTTACTGTTAAAGGGGACTTATTATGCAAAATTAACATTTCGCCTGTTTTTGTACTTTCATTTGGGTTTCTACTGCTTCTTGGTGTCTGGAAAGTGAGGTGTTTCAAAAACTTTATGAATGCAACGTCACAAATCAGCAGGAACCTCCCCTTACCTAGCAACCCCAGCAAAGCCCAGAACGTTGCCTAGCAACCCAAGTGGAGTTCTAGCACATTTGGTTGGCTAGTATTACAGCTGTATGCGCTGTACAATGGCTGCCGGAAAATAAGTGTTTTACTGTTGACTTGCCATCCAGAAACCACTTGCTGCATTCTTGGTTGTTATGCTTTTCAATGATGTACGGTTATATAATTGCACATCTGTTTGCAACCGTTTTCACATGCAAGTGTAAACGTTGAGTTGGGGGGGCATGACCAGCAGCAGCTTATATGGATTTAAAATGACAAGAGGCCATAAAACAGTTCAAAATCGGCAGAACTAACCAGACTAACATCTCATTATCTAAGAACGATTTTGTGCAAAAAACAAAACAAAAAAATGTAATGAATTGTTCAACTTTAGTATTAAACTCTCAAGACAAACATGCTGCTCAGTGTGTCCAGTGGTCATGAATGTCACCTGATGTGTTGTGGAACAGGTCTGTAGAACGTTCCTGCTGCCGTTTTTGTAGTGGCCCTAATCCTAACCGTAGCAGCCCGCCTGGTGGTCGGGCCAGAGGGCCCGGCCTAGCCCTAAACTTTGACATGAGTTTTATGCTAATGTCGTAAAACTTGATTTATACGCTTGTATTATATGTTTATCTTCAAGGAAAGCTGTGCACGAATCATCACTTTGCATTTAAATGGCACAAGTAAGGTCATCATCATCTGCTTGCAGAGTGAGTCAGCATTTTGGACTGTTGCCTTTAGATGATAAAAACGGCTATGCGGGCGTTTCAGTGCAAGATGAAAATCAAAGACAAAACTGAGACCCTGCAGGTGTAACATTTTTTGAGGGTATTGAGAGGAGAACATTTGAGCTTTACCACGTGTCCTGACAGTGAAGCGTTCTCACAGTCTTAATCTACTCTTGAGACTGCTTTGTTTTGGTGGCATTTTGTATCCACTTAAATTTGTCTGATCTTAAAACTTTGTTTTATCTAAAACATTTAAGTGTGATAATATGATTTTAAATATTTTTTGAAAGGTTTTGTTTTATTCAGAACACATGGTTTTTGGAGCAGAATATTTAAACAAAAGTCACATATTTAAGTGTTTCAAAAGTTTTAGTGTTGGAAAAAAGCCAAATTGTAAACCTAATGAAACTTGTGATGCACTTCCTTTAACTGCCATTCCTGCTACAAACCACAAGAGGGAGACATTGTCTGCTGTTGATTCGTTAGGTCTTGAACGAGATACTTTTAAAAGTCCTGTGGTGTTTATCTAAAGCAAATTAAAACCAAAACATAATACTCTGCATGCTATGCTGACAGATGACATGGAAGGAATAATTATTTTTAGCAACTTTAAGCAGTGTCTTTAAGGGTTTTTTCAGAATAAAATATGATAAATGGCACTCTGATGTATTTGCAAGTAAAAATTTTGAAGGTTCTCCGGGGGGGGTTCTCTGTTTTCTGGCATTTCCTGAATAATGGGCTCGCATCAGGCTCACCGCCATCTGGTACCCGGAGCAGACTGAGGAGCCTCTGCATCTCCATGTGCAATTAACTTGGAGAAAACCGGTCAGAAGCTTTCTCTGCATTTTCTTTCTTGATTTCATTAAGCTAATTGGCGCGATAAAAAGGTTTAAAACCGCCATGCAGACCAGATTCATAATGACACAAATCAAAATCACTAAAGAGCTGCATTAAGATGACTGTTATGACAGTGTATTGGGGTCAGTGTAAATTTCCACCCAAAAAATATCTCAAAGTTTCTAGAAAAAAAAACAAGGAAATTTTCAAGTTTGAAAACTCAAAAATTTGCTAGAAAATAATTAGAAATTTTTAGAATAATCTCAGAAATTTTCTAGTAAAAAAGGTGGAAATTTGTTTCGAAAGTTGTAAATTTGCTAAAAAAAAACAAAACAACAACAAACAAACAAACAAAAAAAACACTCAGAAGACTTAGAAGAAAAACGGTCAAAATTTCAGCATTTTGAGTAAAAAATGACCAAGTTCTATTTTTTTTTTTGTAGAAAATTTCTGAGATTAATCTCAAAATTTGAGTTTTCTGGCAGAAATTTATTCCTTTTCTTTTTTTATATATCTACAATTGAACTAGCGCACCATCGTAGATCTACACTGGGATTTTATTTCCTAGGGGCGTGGCCACAGGCCGGTTATTCTTGAAATCTGATTGGCCACCCCCAACGTTCATTTCATATCGTATGTAGATTAACGTTTTGTTCACAAAGTGCCTTTTGTTCGTGATAGTTTCACATTTATTTCTTTTTAAAATGTTACATCACACATTAAAAAGCTTTTACATGTAAATGGACAACATTACAGGCAAGCTGCTATTTTTCATCTCTCGCCCCATTGACAGGTTGATGCATATTATGTTTAATAATGATAAGAAAGAGAATAGCAATAAGGCTACTACACACAAAAAACCCTCTTCATAATGGAGAAAAGGGGGGTATTTAAATAGGTGTTTGTAATGTGTGGTTCATTTGTAATGGTTCAATAATTTTTATATACATTTGAAAAGTTTAATAGAGTTAGCATAACGGTACTAGAAAGATAGATGTATGTATATACATGGCTAAGCTACACTAAGCTAAACAGGCTAATTGTGTAGCTATAAAAGTTAGCATGTGGCATAAGACGGAGTACCAAACAGAACTGCTGCGTAGTTTTCACACGCTGAGCAGATCCGTGTGTTTGGTTTGGGTGAATAAATAGTTGCTCATGTTTTGACCCCACTGGTCATTGTAATCTAAGCCTGCAGTGCATTTAGATAAAATTCCCAATTTAGTTTTCCATCCTTCTACAGTTTGCTAGACACGCCCCTGCCACTAGTGCAGACAGTGACGAGAGCCGCTCCGTCTTTCACACACATACACACGCACACCCACACACAAACACACACACACACACACACACACACACACACACACACACCCACACACACACCCACACACACACACGCCCACAAACCAGGTATCCAGCGATGTGTTTCGGCAGCGTCAGGCTTTAACACCATCATTGCTCTTCTATCAGAAGCGCTTTTCATCCTTGTCTTTTTTAGCAGCCACTTGCAAAACAAAATTCATGACCTGCCACCATTTTTTTTTTTTTTTTGCTGACTGCACACACAGAATCCTCTGACCCCCAAACCCCCACTACCCACCCAGCTATTTTAGCTGCCTCACAAAACACTTGATGACGCAAGTGACACGAGGAGAACGCGGCTCAATTTGTCAGCAATCGTTACCGTGCGGCGCAGCAGACGCTTCCAGAAAGGTGTTGATTGTGGGCATTTTTGTGTCGAGCCTCCGACCTGTTCCTCAAGGAAAAAAAAAAAAAAAAGACAGAAAAGCAGAACCAAGGTGTTTACTTCTTTCCTCTCGGCAACCCATTAAACGCTTAAACGCCCCCCCGCCCCTCAGTCTTGTCTGATTAGATTTCATCTCGTCGCCAGGCATCACCTTTCAGCCGGCTGTCCTTTTATTTGGCGAAAAGAAAGGAGGTGAGAGGAACGAAGAGAGACGAGAGGGGCCACACAGATGAAGATAAAGGAGACGAAGGTAAAGGTTACCTTCAGACGGAGAGGAAAATCCTGGTTACTCCTGATTGTTTCTGCAGCACGGCGCTGCGGGAGCCTGTCTGATCAAATAAAGCCCCCCCTCCCCGAACACATTATTTGGCCTTTTTATGGAACGACACAAGAGCAGATGAAGAGAAATCTTCAGTTTTCTTCCTCTTTTCTTTTCTTTTTTTTACCATGTCCTATTTCACAGGACAAATGAAAGGAAAACAATGTCATGCCGTGCCCTGAATCTGTCATGGCCCTGGTTTCCCTTCCACAAGTCAGATAAGAATTCCTCAAAGGTCTTGTCACAGTCGCACCGAGCTGCTTTTTTAAAAAAAAAAAAAAAATTTCTTTCCCCATGCTGACTTTTTCCGTCTAGAGCTCTTCTCACATAAACACAAGCAGGTTCAGATCAGGGCCGTGCAGAGACCTTTGGAGGGGCAGGGCCTCAAAGTTAAAAAAGGGGCAAAACCTCTAGATCTAGAATTATAAGACTGGAATATCAAGGCAAAGAAAACTCAGTAGCTGCTGGTAGGGGCCATTCAGGGGCCTCCAGACACTCAGGGGCCCCTAGAAATGGTCTAATTATAACACAGACCATAGATCTAAACTTGTAACATCATTTATAGAGAATGACAATGTTATTACATTTTATTTAATGCATTCAGCTGAGAAAAAAAATTGCATTTAGGATTTAATTACGAAGTTTACTTTGTAAAAGTTTAAAGAATCATCTTGATAGTTTGATTGTTGTGTTACCATGGCTACAATATGGTGTAATCTTTGTGTTTGAATTGGGTTTGTTCACAAATACATCACAGCAAATAACCAATAATCAGTGATTGATTTTAAACTCGGCCAATAAACCTGGTCTCCCTCTCACAGATTCACCTTATCTATATTTAAACATGTTAGTGATGCTGAGGTTCTTAGTAGGAAGGGTTTCGGGGACCTGGGGGAGGGTTCTGTCTAAGGCCCCATATTACCTTGGGCTGGCCCTGAATGAAGAGCTGCTGCGATGCGCATCTCTGGAATCTACCTGGAATCCATCTTTAATCCCCCAGGGGCCCCTGTCAGTCCTCCAATGCTTTGGGGACATTTTGATTCATTTCATTGTGGCATGTTTGGCTTTATGCTGCGGTTCTAATTATTGCTACAATATTTTCTCTGATGTTTATTTTGTGAACTCTAAATGGGCCGAATCTTCCTTTAACACTTGAGGTTCTGCAATAACGTCTATTTACAGCCGCGAACCTCCAGCCCAGATACCGTCAGCAGCGGCTTTAACCCGCCTGGTAGAAACGCTAAGAAGAAGCAGAGTGAACAGAGAGCAGGTGCTACCAGGTGGTACCAGGTGGTACCAGGTGGTACCGGGGCTTTGAGCTGTGTTGCGACTCGCGGTGACAGTCGGTACCGTGTCTTCTATCAGGACGTCTGATATAAAGACAGATATTCTTTCTATCTGTCAGTGGGACCGACTCAGTTTTTCTAACGTCAACATCAGACCTACGTTTTCAGTGCTATGATCTGGGGTTGCTGCAGTTGGTCAGGTCTAGGTACAGCAACATTGTGTGCCCAAAGAATGAGGTCAGCTGACTACCTGAATATACTGAATGACCAGGTTATTCCATCAATGGATTTTGTCTTCCCAAATGGAACGGGCATATTCCAAGATGACAATGCCAGGATTCATCGGGCTCACATTGTGAAAGAGTGGTTCAGGGAGCATGAGACATCTTTTTCACACATGGATTGGCCACCACAGAGTCCAGACCTTAACCCCATTGAGAATCTTTGGGATGTGCTGGAGAAGGCTTTGCGCAGTGGTCAGACTCTCCCATCATCAATACAAGATCTTGGTGAAAGATTAATGCAACACTGGATGGAAATAAATCTTGTGACACTGCAGAAGCTTATTGAAACAATGCCACAGCGAATGCGGGCTGTAATCAAAGCTAAAGGCGGTCCAACAAAATATTAGAGAGTGTGACCATTTTTTGGTGGCAACTTTTTTTTTGGCCAGGCAGTGTATTTGAATTTGCGCAACAAACACCAAAAGAAACAAAAAACTATACAAAACATGAATGGCCATTCAATTTGATAAATATTTAGACAGACCATCATTTGATAGAATCGATAGAAATCCAACTGCACGTATCAAACCTAAATAAATAATACTAACTGTATTAAATATTGTAATACATAATGATGCTTCACATTGATCATTTCTAAGCTCTAGTAATGGAACCCTCAACAACTACAAGTGTATTATATTTTGTTACTGAACAAACTTAAGACAAGTGTGTAAGTTACTGGATGGAATTAAAGCATCATTAGAACTAAGGAACAAAAGCTGTAGATAATTTTAAAGGTATCAAAACATTTCATCATGTTGTGAGCAACTCTTGGAGCGTGGTTGTTTAGTGAGTATGTTATTTTTAGGTAAACTTAACTAATGTTATTATAAGTCAGACTAGTTGTCAGAAGATGTAAGTAAATCTTTGTGAGAGGGGATATTTAAAGAAAAAAAAAACACAGATTCACTTTTAATCAGATTTTATTTTGGGGGAAAAAGTGAAAGTTAAATATGAATAGCCTCACCAAGGCCTGCTTGGTGCCTGCAACATATTCTTAAGAAATACATGTACAGATGAGGAACACAGGAACAATCCTTGATGCCTCCGTTATTTGATCCTAAGGTCCCATTAATAACTCGCATGCGACCTGCGCATAAGGATCTTCCATGTGGCATGATATACATTTCATTTAACATACTGTATTTCCATGTCATATTATTACCATCCTCTACATCAGTGGTCCCCAACCACCGGGCCGCGGACCAATTGGTACCGGGCCGCGCAAGAAATAATGAACTACTTCCGGATCTTTTATTTTGAAAATCCTAAACCGGATTTTACCGGTTACGTCGTGCGCGTCAAAATTGAGCCAACTTGCAGCAGAATGAGTAGCAAAACAACATCAGAGTACAGTGAACCCTCGCTATTTCGCGGTTCACCTTTCGCGGTCTCGCTGCTTCGCGGATTTGCATCGTGCATTGTGTTCTGGATTCTGATTGGCTAAACAGTCTCTCCGCTTCTTTTCTACCTGTGTGTCAACAACGTTGAGGTTTAATATGTACATGTACGTAAAACAGCTTGCCAAATTTAACATAATCGATGGTGGCAGGTCGGTTTATAAGAATCTTTTTGCCCAGAAGAAAAAAGAGCAACAACAACTAGAAAATTTCGGAAGAAATTTAGCCGGGGCCTGCCAAGGCGTGCCCGTCGGTTTGGGCCCGGCGTTGTCACGCTACAAATTAGCATCGATGCTAAAGAACGCTGCAACGTGATCAATAGCATGTGGAGAATCACAAGAACGTTAAGTAAGGTGGACGTGCACCATTCAGTAAGATTTAAAATTTTCTCAAGGCTTTTATTTTGGAAGTTTTGTTAAACTTCATTTGAAAGGGCCAAACTAATCCCATGCGTAATAGTCATTGGGTTAAAATAGTTATATAATGCTCAAAACACAAGTAGTTGATGTAAAAATATTAAAGGCTTTTATTTTGAAATGTTTGTTAAGCTTCATTTCAAAGCGCCAAACTAATCCCATGTTTATCAGTGCTTTGGATAAAAAATTCACATAATGCCCAAAAGAGCAAATACCTGATGTAAAATTGTCAAGGCTTTTAATTTGAAATTTTCAGTATGCTTCATTTCAAAGGGCCAAACTAATACCATGTGTAACAGTGCTTTGGATGAAAAAGTCAAATAAAGCCAAAAAGAGCAATTACATGATGTAAAAATATTCAAGGCTTTTATTTTGAAATTTTCATTAAGCTTAATTTTTATTGCCCCAATAAACCCATGTCTAATAGTCATTGGGTAAATCAGTTATATAATGCTCAAAACACAAGTAGTTGATTTAAAAATATTAAAGGCTTTTATTTTGAAATTTTTGTTAAGCTTCATTTCAAAGGGCCAAACTAATCCCATGTGTAATAGTCATTGGGTTAAATCAGTTATATAATGCTGAAAACGCAAGTAGTTGATGTAAAAATATTAAAGGCTTTTATTTTGGAATTTTTGTTAAACTTCATTTCAAAGGGCCAACCTAATCCCATGAATAACAGTCATTGTATAAAATCAGTTATATAATGCTCAAAACAGCAATAATCTCATGTAAAAATTCTCAAGGCTTTTATTTTGAAATTTTCAGTATGCTTCATTTCAAAGGGCCAAACTAATACCATGTGTAACAGTGCTTTGGATGAAAAAGTCAAATAAAGCCAAAAAGAGCAATTACGTCATGTAAAAATATTCAAGGCTTTTATTTGGAAGTTTTCAGTATGCTTCATTTTAAAGTTCCGAACTAATACCATGTGTAACAGTGCTTTGGATGAAAAAGTCAAAGAAAGCCAAAAAGAGCAATTACGTCATGTAAAAATATTCAAGGCTTTTATTTTGGAATTTTTGTTATATTCAAGGCTTTTATTTTGAAATTATTATTATGCTTAATTTTAAAGTTCCAAACTAATCCCATGTGTAACAGTTACTGAGTTAAATCAGTTATATACAGCCCATAGCAGCAAGTAGTTCTAAAGGCCAGTTCAGTCCTGATCTGTTTCAACTGAGGTTTCCACTATAGATAGAACTACAGTGATGCGTATTTGTAGTCCTAATCAGCAGCCAATAGCCTCTTGAGTTCCGTTGCTATGTTAAATAAGTTTCTCACCAAGGTGTGAAGTGTTAGTGACAGAGCCTGAGACAGCCTAGAAAATCCTGTCGCATGACTTTGCTCTGAAGCACCGTGACAGAAAACCGTACGATCTAGATAAATTTCGAAAACATTTTACCGGAGCAGACATGCGTATCAATGTGAGGACCGATTTTGATACCAATCGTGCGATATTTGTGGGCGTGATGGCGATTTCAAAATTATTTTGGGGTGAAAAAGTTCTCTTGATTTCTCACTCTAATCAGTGAGAGACGCACTCTAATTTTAGGAAAAATGAGAAACTTTGGGTCGCTTAGAGACAAATTGTGGACAAACCGTAATTGGTATCGACGAGCCGTCTTCACTTTCGAAGAGATCACAGACGTATCTACAAAATGAAATTTGAATGGCATTTCTACGTGAATTCGTGACGACACAGAAAATCCTCAAAAATAGGGTATTTCTAGGATTTTTCCCATTGACTTATAATGGGGTTTTTTTCGTAGTTTTTTGCGAATTATGTCGCCATGTTAACCCCGAATCCCACCAAAAGTAATAGCTCCAATGGCGTGAATTTTCTGCACGTTTTGATACCTCATTTGTAGGTGTGCACGCAGTGGTACGAGCCGCATTAACGGTTACGGATGAAAAATAAAGAATTGGGAGAATAGCAATAGGTTCCTGCCATTGCTTTGCATGGCAGGCCCCAACTACCGATAACTATGTTCTTCTCTCGAAAAAACACACCTGCACCGCGGGCTTTAGAAGAAAAAGAAAAAAACGCTACAGAGAGGAGTCAGGCTGCAGCGGCTCAGTCAGAAGAGCAGTGAAATACACGAGTCACTATTTGTCCTACTGTACTTTGTTTTGTTTTTTTTCATAATAATTTTTTATTTTCTCCCGTTCTAATCCAATAACTCAGGTCGCGGTGGGGCAGCGCTGATCTCCGCAATTCGGGCACGGGAATCCGCTTTCAGTTCATTTTAAAATTATTATTTTACAGTACAGTAGGTATTTGTAAAAAAAAAAATTGTTCATACAGTACTTTTTATTTGTTAAACAAATGTTTGGGCCTGTAAAAAGGTTTGGTTCTTTGGTTTCAATGTATTATGGAGTATTTCATTGTATAATAATTGTAAAAAAATAAGTTCCTACTTCGCGGATTTCGCCTATCGCAGGTTCTTTTTGGTACTTAACCCCTGCGAAAAACGAGGGGGTTAGCCCTACCCCCCAGGTAGAAGCAGTTCAGTCCGTAGTTGGCCACACTTCCAAATACTGGATTAATGATAACAGTCATCCTGTTTCCATTTTTCTCTCCTCATAGTGGAAGATGGTGGTTTGTAGTACTGGGTTAGGCTAAGGTTCCTGTAAGGTTACAGTAATATTCATAGCATCGAAGTGACGCACTAAATCCATCAAATGTTACAGACGCTGTTAAAATTTAATATTTTAACAGAGTCCAGGCCTCCAGAAAACTCTGATGTCTCAATAACAGAGTCCAGACCCTCTGTACAAAGTGAAGCGTAGAATATGGGGCTGGTTCTTAAGTTACCAAGTTAATTCGCTCCACCCAGCAGATGACAACAAACCTAATTAGCATTTTATCCCCCCCCCCCCTTTTTTTTTTTGCAGCATTTCAAAATTCAGCTTAAAATTTGCATGACCACTGGATGAAAACATGGCTATAGTGACCTGACTCTTGTGGAATTTGAGAAATGCACAAAAACCCAGAAATTTAAAGGGGCAATATTGTGTAAAAATAAACTTTTTTTTAGCTTTAAATCATGCTAAATGTCATTCCCTCATCAAAACATATCTGGAATGTTGCTTTGATTCTTTCATGCATGTTTGAGAAATACTTTAATCTCCATGGCAACCATTCAGCTGTGCCAAATGCTTGGTGGTGCCCAAGCGTCGCCTCCTCACAGCTGCTGTTTCCAAGCTTCTGCTTCACAGAGCAGTCCTCTCCTGCAACTCTGCCACTCAGCTCCTTCAGACTAGCCAGCAGCAATTAGCAAACACCTGGTTGAACTATGGATCTGCTGAGCTCATCATATGAGCTACTTCTTAGTGAAACGCTGGTAAAAAAAAAAAAAACGTTGCTATAGGGTTAATAGAGGAGCCATTTTGTGATAAAGGCGGGGTTTATCACAACATGATAAACTCATGTTTATCATGAGTTTATGATGATAAACATAAATATTATTGCTGAGGGGCACAAGCAGGCCTTCTGACAGACTTTCTTTTGACGTTGGCCTTTGACTTTCTTTTAAGCCAGGAGCAGAAGCTTCTTAAAGAGACAGACTCCCCATTTGAAGTAGCTAAATTACAAAGTCAGATTTCTTTTAAGTTATATTTGATATTTACAGCATTTTTATAGGAACTGAAGGTAACCCAGTTACTTGATTGTGCTATAAAATGGCACAAGGGGGCGTGCTGTGGTAGCGCAGGGGGTTAGCACGCCCCACGTTTGGAGGCCTTAGTCCTCGACGCGGACGTCGCGGGTTCGACTCCCGGTCCCGACGACCTTTACCGCATGTCTTCCCCCCTCTCCTCACCCTCCTTCCTGTCTGCATACTGTAGAAAAAAATACGAGCCACTAGCGCCGCAAAAACTCTTCGGAGAAAAAAATGGAAAAAAAAAAAAAATGGCACAAGGTGCCTGGAAAACACATAAAGTCATTAATTTTGTGTTGAATTTGGAAAAAAAAAAAGTTTCATTGTGATGATCTTTTCAAATTGTGATTTGTTTATTGTAAACAGTTGCTTCTTGTTTTTACCAGTAAATCTAATCCGCAGTTGGAGTTGAATAATTTAAGGTGCCACTGTGCGCGTTTGGCAATTTCACTTCCCTCGCCGGCTCCTGTAAGGCTTCTTTCTGCTTCGATCGTCCCGCTCCTCTGCAGGGATAGGAGTGGAGGAAAGGAGTGAAAGAAAAAAGTCCTTCATGTTGAAAGACATCCAACACATTACCGAACCAGCAGCTGTCATTTCGGGGTTTTTTTTTTTTTGGTTCTTTTTACCGTGGCCTCTTTTTCGTTAAAAAGAAAACTTCTCCGCACACTCCACAGCAGGATTAACCCTCCCATGGCTACGCTTCTCCAACGCCGGCCGCTAAATAGATCAAACCGGACCCTTGAACAGCGACGCCTCACTCTACAGCTCACCCTTTTACGCGCTTTCTGCCAGGTTTAACATTCTCCGACTCTTTTCCGTTTGGAGATTTCGACCGAAGAACGCTACCTTTATCTGCTGCTGGTTGTCTATTATTTATTCGGTCTTTTGGCAGCGTTCACAAAACTGTACCATAACACATCCTGTGCAGGCACGGATGTTCTGCAGAAAGGGGCTTGCTGGTCTATTCAGTGTGGGTGTGTTGCTGTTTTGGGCTTACAGATAATGAAAACTCCAACATTTACATAGGACCTATAGACGGGCTGAAACGTGACGTTGCGCGCGTTGCGCCCCAGCAACAGACTGCTCACTGACGATGACTACCATTGGTTTTAGCTGTACAGTTGTCAGCATAATGTTCCAAATCTTAAATTTATGCTTAATATATAAAAGGAAAAGGGACGCAGTGCTTTGTTACCAATTGTCAACTCCACAAGTGGATAACAAGGTGCAAGGGTATCATATTTTACTAGCTATTAAATAGTTTTAGTTAAAAAAAATTCTTGAACTAAAACAGTTTAATAGCTGTTTAAAATAGAATCAAGTGAGGGCTAGTGAGGTAGCTATGCTAGCATGACTTTGACAACCTTAACATCTAGATGTGCTGTGGGATTTGGTGTGCTTTGGTTTAGTTAAAAAAAAACAAAAATCTGATGATCTGATTCTCTGACAGATCATCAGTACAGCAGGTGTTCAAATGAGCTAAATTAGTTTAAATTAAACATCAAGCCTGGAAAACTAATTGTGTAACAGACTGAGTGCTCTGCTCTTTCTGTGGGAAATGTCTGTTGTTGAATCCTGATACACTGGTGGAACCGTTGTCTGTCAGTTGCCATGGCAGCGGGTCTGTGTGTAGCGCAGCCGACACAGATCGAGAAAAAGAACTAGAGTACGAGTTGTTCACAACTTTTTCCTGCGTTACTTTCCCTTTGTTTTGGCGCACTGCACTAAATTAGTTCTAACACTTAACATCTCCAGGTTTTATTTTGTTAACTGAACTGTTGGACCACGGCAGCCCGGTTATGGACGGCAAGTAAAAGAATCGTCTTTTTACCCCCCAGCGTTGTGCGCATGTGAGAAATTTCCCGATGTAAACAGTAGCATGCAACGTGTCTATAAAAAAATAACATTTTAAACAGAAATGTGAGTATTACGGAAAATACATTCATTTTTTTTATTTTACACTCAGTCTGGAGGCCTTTTGTGACCTTTTGACCAATTCTGTGTGGCCCCCAAACTGCAGTTCAATACTGATTCAAATTTGCCCCATCGTGGACAGGTGGTTGATGCAGATGGAAACTTTTTATTCGAGTATAAGGATTACAAACATCATTCTCTTACAGTGGAAAATGTTAAGTACGACATTAAGTATTCACAGAGCCAAGTTTACTGCAAGACGTTTAATGAAAAGTCAACATTACAGCGCCTAAATCAGCTTTTATAGAATTTATTTATCAAACGTGACTCGAAATTTGTTCTCATAATTGTTCAATCGAGCCCAAAAGAATTAGAAAACCAGACGACGTTCTTTTAATACAGCAAATGTGCCAAATTTTACGTTTTGGATCTTCAATGCATAACATTCTGCTCCGACAAAACAAAACCAAACCCCAGAAAAAAATAAGAAAATGAATACAAGTAAATGCAGAAAATAATGAAACATAGTGACAAAATGGATGTACAAACCCAGAATTCAATTCATAAAAAAAGGTGATCAAGAGTTTCTCACACACAAAAAACCTAAACTAAGCTGTGAAAATGTTGAATAAAGTCGAACTAGTCTGAAAATAGAAAAAAACATTTCCCCTGTGCAGCTCTTAAACCTGCGTAAAGCGTGATTAGATCCGCTCCTGCTTTAGTTGGGTGAAATATTTGACACGGTTTTCTTCCGAAAAGAAAAGCAGAACCGGAACAGGAGGAGAGGGAATCAAATATCACGGCGGAGCGATCGCTCAGAGCAGAACGAGCCTCCGCCACACCTTCACAATGACACATTACACACATCAAATATGTCTCCTGATCTAAAAATACTGACTGTCGTACATGCTGCCATAATTTATCTGCTTTTCCCATTTACTTTTTTTTGTTTTGTTTGTTTCTCCTTAAGGGCTTTTGATTATACGAGTTCATCTTTTGCCCCCGCCTTTTAATATTTAATGTGTAAAACAAATAGCCCTTCTTTGTACGTTTGTGTAACGGTCCAAAACGCTTCTCTATTTAATCAAACTGAAAAGATTTGTGAAGCTCTTCTTCAAGTCTGAAAACAAAGTTCCCCCCCTCTCAATTGCTTGGATTCTGTTTTTTTCCGGGCTTAAATGAGCTAAAAAAAATTCCAAATCCCCTCCGCCATCTATCAAACGCACAGCCATTTCTCGAAAGTGCCGACACTTCTTCCCTCCCCCCCTCCAATCCCATCCCAGTTTTGACGAATGATTCAGATTCGTTGAACTGGTAGTGCAAAAAAAAAAAAAAAAAAAAAACCCACAAATCCCTTCATTTATCATCGACTGCACCAGGTCCTCATTTATGTCGGAAGGCGAAGCTTGCTGTTTTCAAGGAAGATTTCCCAGATTCTGAGAGGAGGCTTTGGGTTCTGAAGTGGAAACCAGAGACTTTTGGGAGTTTGCGGTGTGTCTTCAGCACCGGGCCATTATAAGTTCTTTTTGTACCGTCTTATTGATCACTTCTGCTTTTATTAGTTGCTTTTCCTTCCCGAGCAGAGCTTGCCGTTTTGGGCTTGGACGTTACCCAAAACTATTTTTCGCCTTCTCCGTTCTTCCGCCTTCGTCGCGTCCTTATGACACTTCCAAATGAACGACGAGGACAGAATCAAAATGGAGCACATTTCATTTCATTCTTCGCTGCACACGAAAACTATAGCCATTTTTGAGAAAAGCAAGTAGAAATACGAGTCAAAATTGGACCTTGAGTTAGTTGATGACCCAGAACAGGTTTGTTAGTTTTCCTTCTTGTAACGCTCTGCAGGTTCAATGAGAAAGTTTCGATTCCCTTCATGTTTGTCTTCATTGCATGTATGGGGGAAAAAAAGGCCTTCTACTACTATTACAGCTCAGTCACTCTGCACACAGTTGTACTGTAGGGTCTTTTGGGAAAGTATGGAAAGATGATTTCAGGATGAAAAACGGTAAAATATGGTATGCAAAAATATTTATGTTTCTAGCCTTTATTCAGCATCTGATTTTTAGGTTTTTTTTAGAGTTTTATTCTATAATGTTGCGCCTGACATTTGAAGTAAAAGCATCTTGGTCTGTTATTTACTGTATGAGGAACCAAACACCAATGCTACTAAAGTTCAGGTTCCCTGCAGTTACAGCTTTGAAACCGTTGAAATTTCTCATTTCAACGCTACAAAATCCTTCTAATGCGATGCAAGAGAATCTTTCCTTTCTTGTTTTTTTTAGTGCGCTCCCTTGGTCACTACATGTTTTTCTTGTTTTTAAAGACAGACGGTAAACTGTGGGCAAACTTAAAGAGTACTCCTCATCACTGAGGTTACGCTTAGCGCGCCTAGGTTAGCAGAAGACTTAAGACTAGCTAACTTATCCAGCTTTTTATCAGCTAGTTTGACTTCCGGAGTTGTTCTGTAAAGAACAGAAAGTCAAGAAATATCTAACAGATCAAGCATTTGGATGCTGCTGAGGTTATTAGGGAAACAAATTCTCACTTAGAGTGAACATCTTAACAAATAGGTACTTTGGAGTACCTCAAGGATGTGTGTTCAGTCCTCTGTTGTTTAGTTTGTATGTTAAGGAACATCCAAAGGTATCTAAAGCAGACTTTTTAAATTTTTTATTGGTGGATTATTAGAAATATTGGAAATATTAAATATACGGACAACAGGACAAATAATCACCAGAAGACCTAATTAAAATTCAACTGAAAACAAACCTTAATCTGGCTCACTTTGTTCATTTAGAGCTTTATTCAAGAGTAAAAGGAGAGAAAGAAAACTGGAGTCAATCTGTTTTTTATTTCATTTTTTAAAATGATTTGCATCAGTTTATAACACGCAACTGCTAATTTGCTCTGTTAGCCTGGAGGCACATTAACCACAGAAACCAGGAGAAGAACTCCAGCAGACAAACTGGTCAACTCTGAAAACAATTAGTGTGACTGTTCAATTATGCCAGCTGAACCCTAATCAAAGGCTCAACGAGAATTGCATTTGAGAAAAAAAGAAGACAAAACCAATAGACGTCGCACCTCCACTAATCACAGTTTAAAGCCTCAAATACGTCGTGAACATGCAGAGATTACCGGCCCCGCCTTTTGTTTTTTATGGATTCACTTGCTCTCAGGGTACGCCAAAAAATACATCACCTGCATGAGGACACTTTAGAGGGTTCTTCTCTGGCCAAGAAAAAGATAAGTCGCCCTTTCCTGCAGCTTCCTTCGACGTGAGCTCAGCTCTGGGTGTAAAAGATTGAAATGGAAGATTTCTCAGTAAATTTCAAAGCAGCAAACAGGATCAAGAGCTTAGGCGACTTTCACTTCTCAGCAAACTTCCACATGTCTGATGTCTGTTTGTGTGCTTTCTTTCATAATGGGGTGTGTGTGTGTGTGTGTGTGTGGGGATAAGACAGGGTGGTCTAGTGTGGGAATTTATTCAGTCTGTGTACTGGTGTGTAAAAGATGCCAGATTTCTGTCTCTCAGTTCGCTGATGATGTACAGAAAGTGAGAAAGAGCCGTCACGCATGCAGACGCAGCCACCGTAACTCCTGGCCTTTTACCATCACATGCTTTCCGATAATCACATAAATATCCCCCCTCCACGCCCTCCCTGTACATTATTACTATAAAAAGCCTATTACATTCTGTCTTTTTTTATTTTATTTTATAACCGCAGCTCAGTCGTGTGAATGCAAATGAGAGCGGGAGGATCCAAAGAAGGCCGAGAGCAAAGACACTCAAAGCCAAAAATCCTGGCAGGCACGTGCTTCTCCTTCCTGCTACTAATTCCTCTGTGTCTGCATTGTTTGCTTGATAAAGTTGGAGCGGCTCAGGCGCTTTGCGGCTTCGTGAGGGATCGACGTGGCTTGCTTGGACGCTCGATGTTTGTGCAGGATGTTCCTCTGAAAGCGCTAAATTCCTCCTTTTTCTCGGCGGAGGCCAAAACCAGATCGATGTGAGGCAGAGAGCGTGCAGAAGGGGGGAGGAGGAGGGGAAAGCATGCGTGGCCTCAATCCCAAATCAAATTAACCGGTGGACAAACTACGAGCCAGGCGTCAACTCGGAACACATTGTGTCGACAAAGAGCCACGCTGCCACGGAGCTAACCACCCGGAAGGCTCTCGCAAACAACTTTTATGGAATGGACGTTTCCGCAGCTGAGGAAGTTCTTAACATGCCTGTCCTCAAATCCTAAAGAAATTATTTTAAAAAAATGATTTTCTCCTTTATAGTTAGAGAGTGTTGGCCACTCTTCCAAATATTGAATTAACATTAGCGGCCGCCTCGTTCAGCTCGGTGTTTTCTTCTCTTTGCAGTGGAGGATGCTTGTTTACAGCGCAAGTGATTTATGGTAAGCTTCATAGCAGGCGCGCGTTACGTCACGGACAAACGTTAGCGACTGGGTAAAATTGAAAACTTCACTACTTCCAGCTTGCAACCTTTTTCCTCAATAGCCGAAAGTCCAGACCGTCTGTAGGAAGCGAAGTGCAGAACAAGGGGCTGGTTTTTAGGGATGCATCGATAAACTTGTCTCACTTCTGATACCGATATCTGAGCCTTAGTATCGGCCGATACCGATCCGATACACAACAGCTGAGTTGACTTAAAACGTTTCCTTTTTTTTAAACAGGCATAAATGTACTGAATTACAAATTGATTTGATAACTCTGCACCAGTACAGCACATTTAATTCCACCAACAGCTTCATGAGCTTGGTCAGACATGTAAAAACAACAACTTTCATTTGTCTGGTCAGTACAATTGAGAGTAGAACAGCTAATGCAAAAGAAATAATAAAGAAACTGAAAAAAGAGTCAGTCAGTATAACCCTGACAGCAGAGTGGAAACAATGAAATATCCATGAAATAATTCTTGTTAATTGAAAAAAAATAAATAAATACTTTGTACGAAATGACCAAAACTTTCCAAAAGAAGAGACCAGCACTTCCCTAACGTAGCTACCATTCGTAGTTCCTTCCCAACCTGTGCGTTGGATAACCTGAGGTGTAGAATATGATTTAGTAAAGGAAAAATAATTGGTTAAATGTTACACAGCCTATAGAATTTAATGATCTCAGCAGCATCGGCTGCATCCGTAGGAGACGACCGCACTACAGAATTAGAAAATCTGCCGTCTGCTTGACTCGTCTGTTGGCTCTTTGCTGCTCCTGTGAGCAGGCCTGTGTTGACCTCTTCTTCACACCGCGCGCACTGAGCCACCGCTTCTCGCTCTTCCGACATCGGTCGAGTCAGCCGGAGAGCTCTCTCTGTTGAAAATCACCTCTGCCCCGGCATGCTCGGAGCGCTGGCCACACGCACCTCCAGACGTGTCCAAGATATCGCATTATTGCACGGCGTGTGGAGGTGCGACCGACAGATGTGTGTCCCGAGATGTGGTCCGGCAAAAAAAAAAAAAAAAATACATGAATTTTCTTTTTTCTTTTTTTACACTTCCTCACTTGAAAACCCCAGGAACCCAGCAGAGGAGCGAGTGTACTTCCTGTGAAAATTCGACTCTCCGCGTCCTGAGTCGTCCTATCTGACATTGGGATATTCTAATTATTCTCATTATGGAGAGCCTTTAGAGACTTCCAGCAGGAGGTAGTGTGCTCACAGAAAGACCTCGGCTGACCTTGGAGGACGTGGCTGGAGGGAGATTAGTGGTGGTGGGGGGTGGAGGTGTTGAATCGCGGCTCGTTTAAAACGGCACATTGATGATGGGGATGCGTGGGAGGGAGATCGAGCTCCGGGTTCTCTCTGGGAGCTGGTTTTGCCTTCCACACAGGTAATTAATACGCTTATTAACTCCTCGGCTCATATCGCGCTCGGAACCGCGAGCAGAGAAGAACGGCAGGGGTGGAATACCTTAATGGACTTTTGAGTCTTTTTTTTTTTTTTTTTGCTCACAAGGTTGATGGTCGAAACTGGAGGGGAGGAAAAAAAAAGTTTAAAGGTGATTGAATTCACGTACTTTGTGGCGGCGTGTTCCTGGCAGCGGGGGGTTACTGAAGCAGTATCGGTGTAATAAAGTGAGTGTGGTTGCCAGAAGGTAACTTATAAATGACCTGCGACATACAGGCTGGTGAGAGGAGAGCAGAAGTTGCCAAAAACTGGCATAACTGCGGAATTTAAAGGGGCGGTGTTATGTAACATCGACTTTTTTTGAGCTTTACATCATGTTGTATTATTATTCCCTCATCAGAAACATATTTGGAGTGTTGCTTTGATTCTTTCACAAATGTTTAAGAGATCCTTTAGTCTCCCGTGGCAACCATTCAACTGTGCGAAACGCCTAGGTGGACCTAGCTCCGCCTTCGAGACCCAGCTCCTCCTTGATTCTGCTACAAAATTCCTCTGATTTAATGACGAATGAATGCAACGAGTGCTTTAAATATGGACACGTGAATGCTTGAGTACTTACTAGCTTGAGAGAAGTCGTGTTGAATGTGAACCCTGGCAGAGAAACATTCAAGGTAATTGATAGCGTTTAGCCCAGTTTAAGAAAATGTTCTGATTCTGATTTGTCCATATCAGATGTTCATTCCGACGCCCCGTTAGCGATGCTGCCCAATTTTTCATGAAAACATTAGCGGTGTTTTCATCACAAATGTGCTCAAATCTTTGCAGGTTTTCTGCTAATGTCGAAAAAATAATAATCAAATTTCCCATTTGCGGTGTTCCCGTTAAATAAGAAACACAATTAAAATCACACGTAAATAAACTTATTTACACAGTAAGTCATTGAGTCATTTGAGAGACGTAAACAGTTACATGTGATTACATTCACATTTCAGCGCTCAGCCATCGTTGGAGATGTCGGCGTCTCATTCAGGCGTTGGAGCGACAAACTGCTTGTACTTGGGAGCTGATACGTATGCGGCGTACTGGGGAAATTGTAGTCTGCCATTTTACAGAAGAGCAACGGATTCAACTCATTGGAATGATGCACAATTTTTTTATGGACATTGTCTGAAAAACACAAAGTCAAACCATCATCGTCCCATCACTTATCTTTTTTTGTTGACATTTTCAAGAGTAGCAACAACCAGCTGTTAGTCACACGACTCGTGAGACGCGCAGTTTTGTGAAACACACGTGTTTTGATATGACCAAATAAACACCTGATCCTAGTGCAAAGACTTTTTGTTGGGAAAACGTGAGTTTTTCCAAGCTCGGCATGTTTCCGTTGAGCTAATTTATTTTCTTAATTTCAATGTGCCCATTTCTATGGCCAATGGAAACACAGCTGCTGTTCTGCACGAGACGTGGTCACATTATGTCACTTCCAGTAACCCATTCGAATTTATCGCGCTTTCATTCTATAATAAATCAGAACCCTGGGAGACGATTGTAGCAAAAAGCACTTTTTCTTTCTTTTTTTTTTACTGAAAATCCAGCTTGGTTTCAGAGGTCGGACGTTGCAGCCTGACCCCTGTGCCGCAGGCTACACTTCAGGTGGCTGAGCAATGGAATGGACGATGCAGACACACATCACGCCTCATCAGGCCGGGTGTCGGGATGCAGGTGTTGCTCGAGTCGAGAGTGACTCCCCCCCGCCCTGCGCTTCGCCCACAGCTCGGGTTTGAGCGCGTTTTTAATTCGGCTTCTCTTGGGCAGTGTTTGGGAGTGTTTGAGCGTGGAGGCTTTCAACAAAAAAGCCACGTTGGACAAATATGACCCGACAGCCAATAAGGAGCTGGTGACCTTGACCTTGACGTGAGCGGGTAGGGCGGAGGGGGGGGGGTCGAGCCTGACCCAACTGAGCAGAGCTTTGTGGTGCAGGAGAGGTCGAGACGACAGAAAAACACCCTGACTTTTATGATAGGTTTTTGATGTTGTTTGTGTTGGTTTTACTACTAAAATAAAATGGAAAATATTAAGCAGCAGGTGAAGATCCAGAAAGAGGATACCTGGTTTTCAAAGTTCGATGCGACGTCACAGCAACGTGAAAAGATGTTCAATATTATTTAACTTTAAGAAGTAGCTACTCATCGAATGCAGAGACAGATATTCATTCAGATTTCTGCCTCAGGTTTTCCTCTTATGTATTTGCTGCATGTTCCACAAATCACAGAACTAGCTGGGACTACTTATGGCTGCAACTAATGATTATTTCAACAGTTGATTATTCTGACAATCGATTAATTGGACAGAAAAATTCGGCACAGACTTTTCATTTGCCCACTTCAGTATACTTTATACAAATAAGAAATACATTAAAAGATGTAAATTAACAATTTGGTTCCTTTTTTTACATGAGGAAAAAAAAACCATTTTATTTAACAAAATCCAACACCGTAAAATCCCTGTGGTGTACGCTTGATCATCTGTAGCAAGACGTGCATCTGCAGCTACAAAATATTTCTAACATCGACATCTGAAAAGCTCAGCCCATCCTGCCCGTGACTTGTCAGTACAGTTTGGATCAACTGATTAGTAATTGGATAGAAAAAAAAGTGCTCTAGATGTTTTTATTTCACAGAATTCTAACTAAACTTGAGCTAAAACTTTGAATTACTGCTTTAAGTATGTTGTTATCGATTACTAAATTCGCTGACGATTATTTCAGAATAATCGTGATTAATCTGAGTTACCGTTCCAGTTACCGGGAACCAGTTACTGGGAACCAACTGGGAACCAGTTACCGGAAACAGTCTTCTTTTAATGTATGTTACCTGAGGGAAAGGTAATGAAGCAGGAGTGGATGAAACAGGTGGGGAGGGGGGGGCGGAGGTAGGGTTTCCTCCCACCCAGCCCCCAAGTTTGCTTTCAAATTCTGTCTGATGGAGTGAAAAGCTAAAGTTTGTCATTTTCACACACACATACAATCTCGAGGTCTGCTTTTGATCTCAAATCTTTGGCTCTGAAGAACATGCTGTTTTTGCTTATTGTGCATATGAGCACATGTTTTATGACACACACACAGATGCACATGTATGTGTGTGTTTGGACGCGCGCGTGCCCGTCCCTCGATCAAAGGCGACCCTGAAAACCGGCTCAAAGGTGGGTATTCTTCTCCCCTCTTCTACCCCCATCCAATTTACCTTTAGAGAACAGAGGCTTTGAAAAAAGCCTCTGAAGAGAGGCAGATCATTTCCGATCATTAAAAAGTGAATTTTGGATGAATTATGACTTTATTCAGCTAAGTGGCCTTAAAGGTAGGCATCAGGTGAAAGGGACTAGGTAGAAAAAAAAATCTTCTCGGCTGTCGATTTTTTTTTTTCTCCCTCGAAGCTTTGAAAGCAAAGAAAGGCCAACGGTCTCAATCGGCAGAGAGCCTTTGAAGGTCTAAATGCGATTCGGATTATTATAAGGCAAAAGGTGAACGCTAAATCCTGCTTTGGTTTGGGAGATTATTTCGAGCATTTGTGCTATCTGCGCGCCGTTCGGCTGGAAAGCGACTGGAAGGACAAGAGCTGGACAAACGAAACGGGCTGTTAGCTGAGCTTGATGCTGCCGTATCACAGAGACAGCAGAGGAGATGAGCTCTGACTGTGACGGACCACCTGTCGCAGAGGACAGAAGAGAAAGACAAGAGAGAAGCCAGAACTTTGATTGCTTGATTTAGAAGTGTGGGGCTGGTGAGGGTTGGAAACTGAACGTGCATAAAAGGAAAGAAAAGAAATGGAAATCGTGTTGCGACTCTCCGAGATAGGGTATTTTCACACCTGATAGTCCGATAGACTCTGTTTGATTGTGGACTAAAATTGCAACATTTGTTACATTTTTAGCTGCCGTGTCAAACGGACAAATCTGCTCCCCTCCTCACCTGTTGGGGGCAGTGTACCAAAAACCACTGAAGTGACACAAAAAACCCCTCCAAAGTAGACACTGAGCGCATGAAATGTAAACAAAAATGGAGTGGCGTCAGATTTTACCGGATGTAGTATTTCTCTTCAGAGCTAGTCTCTCGTGTTTGTTTTGGTTGTATTTACCCAGAATGCTTAATGGTTCACTTCCTGTTTGTGGAGCAGTTTCCAGTCCACTAGGCATCCTCACAAACGTTCAAACCGCACCAGAACTCACATCAGCCGAACCGAGACCTGGATCTTTAGGAGGCGTTCCATTGCGCATCCACACCTTAGCAAACAAACCAGACGGTTTAGATGAGTGAACTAAACTTTTTAGGCAACCAAACTAGACTCGTCTGAAACCGGAAACTGTTGATGAAAGCACCGAGAGTTTCCTAGTTTTCTTTAGGTTGGAATTTCTGCTTTCACTTGCGTTATTACGAAGTCTTGCTTTCTAAAAACGCCAAAGTATTAAAGGGCAAATCCGACTTGTGAACCGTAGTTTTACAAGCTGGTTCAGTCAGGTAAGAATGCATTAAATATTGGAGCTTTTCTTTCCCAAATTGTTCATCAAAAAAGTATAGATGGTACAGAGAGGGTACAAAATAAAACTTCACACACACTTTAAGTCAAATGCTATTACCCTTCCTTTCAGAAGTTGAAGTTGATAGGTTTTTTTAAGACTCCGGAATATATGCAGTTTTAATGTAATGCTGCTCAATTATAAATAAGGTTTGAGATGGATTTTTTTTTTCACAGGCTCAAGGGATTTGTTGCTTCCAAGTGAATATTTATGTTGGATCTTTCATATTCTATTTTGTATTTTAGCAGAATCTGCACAGATTGGGGCTGTAATTGAGTCTACGTCTCAGTAGAGGGGATTGGACATACGATATTGTCCATTTGTCACTTTTTATGTTTCTCATTTACATAAATTTAACAAATTTTGGCAAAAGGTGAGCACTTTTTGTAGGTAATAGGCACCGAAAGCAAATTAGTGTAATCTCTAATTTAGCAATGAGGTAAAGTGATATTTTAACTGCCGTCAGTTTTTGTGCCTTTCTGATTTTGCGGTACCGAGTCTTCTCACAGACGGTCAATATAATGATCACCCAAAAGGACAGGAAGTGAAAAGGTCTGTGAGGAGCTGAGGCAGGCGTTGGGAGAACAGGAGAGGTGTGGGTGACCAAGGAGGAGGGGGGAGTGCTGGTCAAGTCCTAAGCAGGTGTGACAATTCTGAAAGCTTTCAAGGGGAATAAAAGGTTTTCCTGGTCTTGTAGCGATGCTAAACTGAGCGTGTCCCTCAGACAGAGCCCAGCCACCTTCTCCTGCTCGTTTTCTCTCGCCCTCTTGCCTAAACCTCTCCGGCAAAGGAAAAGCCTCTGCTGACACAGCGTGGAAAAGAAGATTTAAGCTTACAAATTCCTGTTTTCCTTCTATTTGTCCCACCACTGGTTCCACTTTATCTCTATTTCCAGGCTGCCGTTGACCGAGGGAAATATACTGCAGGAGATAAAAACCTTCTCTTTAAAGTTGACTATCATGAAAGGTGTCATTGTTTCCTATTGGGTTACGTTCCGCCAATATATGTTCGGGAAAGCCAAGCAAAGTCCCTGTCTGCTGACCGATTGACTGTCGGCTTCCCAAACGTGTTCATGTCAAATTGAAAAGACTGTAATACTTTGTGCAAATGTTCCTGCGCTCTATCCATGGGCCACTGTCGCACCATGCATAACACAGAAAGTCCAACTTCTTTCGGTATCTCTGTTTTCCACTTAAACAAAGCTGGACTTCATATAGAGAGTGTTAAGATTTAAGACTGGCAGTGTTCATCTTCACAACAGCCCGTCTTAACTGTTGACTACAATGAGCAGTTTTATCTTACCTTCTTTCTTTATCAGAGAGAAGGTAAAGTCTTAGATGATTTACATAAAATGATGAGTGGCTTGTTATGGAGCAGGGGTTGTATATAATGTTGGTGCTGTTATTATAAGGGTAAGATAATTGGGGAAAAAACATACACATTACTCTTTTAGTGTGGTCTAAAAAGAAGAGAGCGGCCTCAACTTATGTGGCACTGCACTTGTTACACAACACTGACAATGAAGATTTAAGTGAAGAGCAAATGTCCACAGAGAAATATAGCATTGTTTTTCAATAAGTTCTTGGTTGTACTGCTGGTAGACAGGCCTTACTGACATGTAATGCAGTTTGCTTGGACAGGAAGGCTGGATTTGTTAGCTTCAGGACTTCGAACCGACCTTCAGTGGCAGCTGTCATTCTTCCGTCAACATTACAAAGTGGTGGTTCGGTTGCCACATGTCCAGATGTTGTGGCACAAATGAGCAACTACTACCCACTGTCTGCGGAGACAGAAAAGAGACTGCTGGATGGGCATTACTGCTGATCAAGACATTGTATGGAATACCGATTATTCCTTCTGTCACAGCACCTATTACTTTAAGAAAAGTACTGTTCGATGTACTTACATCTTAAGCAAAACTCTACTTCGTCCTCTGAATATTGTATATTTTGTGTAGCACAGTTGTAAGCAGTGTTGCTTTGAATCCTTGCAGGGCCTTCTTGAATATAGTTTACATGATCTCCTTGCACTTTCATGGGTGGGTCATCTCCAGGAACTCTGGCTTAATTCTACCACCCCCCCAAAAAATCTATTTTAGGTTACATGATCTCTTTGAACGTCCCTTATTGTGTGTGCATGGCATTTTTGTTTCTTTTGGCATATGAATTACTGATGACCTGCCCAGTGAGTGGGTACACCTCTCATCCACCTGCCAGTGCAAAAAAGACCCCCTCCCCCAAGCCTGTTTCTTGACACCAAGTCCTCTGCATTTGCAGTTTGTGAAAACTGCCAGTCACAAATGCCATATGAACCCATTAAGATTTTATTATTTGTACTTCAGAGGGAGTTTCGTACTCCCTTGATGCTCCAAATGCCGCTCTAATGAGGGGCGAGCTCTATAGGCACGTTGAGTTCTTGCCTTTTTGTTGGAATCTATGGGGCATGAGGAATGGTAATAAAGATCTGGAGTGGAGGCGGCTGCCTACAAATGGAACCCCAGCGGTTAGCTCCCTCCATCTGCCCTTGTTTACCCCAGACTGTGAACCTATATGTTGGGGGACAGCAAAGATCCACACAGGCAGAAGGCAAGAGTGCAAGCTATCGGGTCGGAACCTTTGCACCTGCCAAGAAAAGTAAGTCTTCGTTTTATGAGCCAATTGAAATTCAGCTCACAGGCAATTCGTTCTGTCAATGACAAGAGGAGCTAGAACAACCTTGCAACCCCCCCCAACACTAATAACACAGTAATGGTCAGAGATAGATCAAGCTGAGCACTGATGGTTAGAATAGGTCTTCGCTCTCCTGTAAGTGTTTATTGCAGACAATTTTTGCCTTCATTTGTTTCGAGCAGATGCACGCCCTGGTACACCTGCGGTCGATTGTAATAGTTTTCACTCTGGCAGCGGACTGACAAATGACCTGCAGGCTTTCAGCTGTTTGTTCAGGGAGCAACCATCTGCACTTAATGCATGCCCCTGTTTATACCAGAGGCCCAACATGGAGGGAAGACCTTCGCTTGCTTTGTATGCAAGGGCCAGCTCCAACCTCTGACCCGGCGTGCTTCACTGAACAGGCAGGCAGGTTCATTACAGGTGCCTGAGTGGAAGAAATCAATCCTTGAAATGCTTCTGCTAGTAATTCTTCTCAAAAAGCTCTTTGCTCACAGGTAAGCATATTTTAATCAATATGGTGAGAGGAGAGGAAAATGGATGATTAGGTTAAGAAAAGGACTGCCTCTGCTTAGGGGGAGAACCTTCGGTTGCATCCTTTTTGTCGTTGTGCTCACTGACGACCACTAAGGGGCAGTAGAGAGCCTCAGTCAAAAGTGATGCACACTCCATATATCCTGTTATCTGGAGTTAAACTCAGTAATCGATAGCGTGTTTGTCATCATATGGCATGTTTTTCACACTTCTTTAATCCTATAAAGGCCACATGCAACAATACATGCGTTTCAATGAATATGAAAATCAATTTCGACTAATCACACTAGAAAATATTTTTCTAATAATATTTTCTAGTAATTGTATTTATGGAACACAAATATCAATAAAGATACTAAGAAAAAAAACTACTTTTTGAACTATACTTCGTTGATGTGTTGGTTCACAGTGTTTTATTGTGCTATGAGACATATATTAAAAATGGCTCATTGTGAAAACAAAACTGGACAGAGGTAAAAAGAATTATGAATAAACTTACACTTTGTTTTAAAGATTAATTTCCAAAAAAATATGTTCAACACTTAAAACACAAATTATGATAAAATACAAGCATTGAAAAGTATGTTGTTGTTGTTTTTTTTTTGTTTAAATGATTGTATCATATTTACATTGAAGCATAACAGTTTTATGTCAGAACAAATTTTGTTATCTGGAAGAGCTTGTATCAGATTTGATGTGATACCAGGATGAAAATCTAGGTCAAAAGCTAAGAGAGTTACACTATTTTAGAAACGTATATGCAAACAAGTCAGGTGATTTTTGGAATATAATTCTTAAAACGCAATTAGGTTGTTTGAAAAACAACAACAAATAAATGTTAAACATTTTTTGTTGTGCCAAAGTTTGGAAGTTTTACCAAAGCAAAATACCTAAATAGAATTGCAAAAAATTTAATTTGGTTTTTGTTGTTTTCTTAAGTCAGATCAATCATATATGAAGCTACTGAAGGAGCCGATCTATTTAAAAGGTAGATGCTTCTCTGTAGAATATAAAAAAAATATTCCTTACCCCTACATGCTGATACACAACCTTTTAATTCTATGCCACAGAATGACTGTAGTCCTTTACAGTCACTATAGCCAATATTATTAACCAGTTAATTGGTCTGTTTATTTTTCTATGAAGCATCTTGAATAACCCAGTGAAAAGTGTTACACAGATAATCTTCCCTACCTCCATGATTGTGGCCACCCGTACAAAACTTTATGGAGGCGCCCCTATTGGCCACTTCTATATAAAGAATTATTATGCAGCTTTTCATGATTCATTTCTCTCTGAATCAAGTGTTTGTAGATTTTACCGCCTTAAGACAGTTTTCATATTCAACTTTCTTGTAATCCAGTGAACGCGCGGTAGGCGGTGTCAGACCAGAGAACCACGTCCCTCTGAGCTCACTTCCGCTTTTTGGAGTCGTATACCCTTCACTGCTTTTGTTCTCCCATTTCCAACGAGTCCGCGCTTCCGAGAAGAGGTTGGTCAGCCTGCGAAGGGAACCAATACGAGGCAAAGCGCGGAGCCGTCCGACTGTAAGCCATATGCGAAGCCCCGTCTACTCTTGGGATACTCGGCACGACATAGCAACATAAACGGACTACTTTTTTGTCTTCTTGTTGGAGTTTTCCCCACGCTTTTTCATCTTCCACGATCCACACCGACTGCCTCTGCGAACTCAACAAGATGGAGAACGACGATAAATATCTCCCCGAACTGCTGGCGGAGAAAGACAGCTTGGACTCGTCATTTACGCACGCTATGAAACTTTTAAGCGCAGGTAGACAACTACTAATTTGTGTTTTATCGTGTGCTTTGACTAGCAGCGCGAGGGAGCAGAGGAACACAGTTGCACTCTTGTAGCGCAGTGTGCTTTGGCACAAGACCTAGAATGCCCCCCCAAAACTGCAGCGCTAACGCGGAGGGCTCCTGTAGCTCTGTGGTGAAGATAAATGGCGGTTAATGACTTATGACTCAAACAGAAAATAACCTAAACCTCGGGCAGCGTCGCACACTTCCATGTAGTCAAGCTGAAGGATTTCCGTTTCCCCCTCGCGCAGCTGCGACATGTAGTCACTGATGTCGGTCACACAGTGGAGGCTCGTGCTGAGTTTAAACTTGCAAACTTTAATGGCTCCCAGACAAACCGTCCTTTGTCTTCGTCGTTGTGTTTCTGTTGGTTTCACTACGTGTCTGCCAGCTTTGTTGAACAGCAGAGTACAGATATAAGTCAAGTATCCAGGACACCGCTAACCCCAACATCTGAAAGCCGAGATTCGGCCCTCTGTTAAGGTGTAAATGAGCTCCAGGTCCCGGTGTGAGCCGCCGTTCTGTACAGAGACGGCAGCCATGGCGGATCTGGGACTGCTGTTCTCGTTCCTGCGTGGTGGAAACACCCCCCTCTGCCCATTTTAGTTCTTCACTTTGGTCTCTATGTAACTTCATGTTGTTGTGGTATTTAAAAAAATAATATTTTTTTAAATGTTTGAACTTCTGTTCAAGTGAAGAAAATGAACTCTTAATACCCTAAAATAACGCAGTACATTGAAATTATTATATAATATGATGAAGTTCTGCAGGGTCATAGCAGTGATGCTGTTAAAAATAAAAAGATTAATTTTAATAGAGATGCACTGGTTGCATTTTCTATTAATTGGATCACGCAAACTTTGACACTGAATTTTTTTATTTATTTTTTTTGCATGTTCTTTGATAGAGGCAGTTCGAATCAAATAAAACATATTTTTGCATAAAGCCATATATATTCCCCATTATGTTTCTTTGGACTACTTTTGTTTTCCTCCTTACTTTTTTGGGTGCTAAATTGATCTGTGCCAGATGGAGTATTTAGTTCATATTTTCTCTAATTTACTTGTAGTTAACTGTAAGTAAATGTGATTATGATGCATACAAATGTGAGCAGTGTTTTTGCTAAGGGCTGTTTTCTGTCAGTCAGTTGTTAGGATTTCAAGCCAAGTTTCAGTCAGCCCAAACAGGGAGCGGAACTAAATGAATAGATTGTAGGAAAGTCTTTAGATAACATACAAACACTTATCTCTTATGATTTGTTAAAGTAGTTATTGCAAAATAAACTAATAAGGAATGATTTCACTACACAGGCACAAAGTCTCTTGTGGGAATGAAGGGGTGAATTGTCCTGTTACAGTACCTCACTTATTTTGACTAAACATCACTTTAATATGCTTACTACTGATGGTTTTACAAGTGACCATAAAAGTGGTAGGACACAGGAAAAATGATATGAAGAAGTTTTGAATTTGTCACAAATGTAAGAAATAATGGGATTGTCCTTATTGTATCCAAGTGAAGATCCCAAAGAGAGACTATCAATAAAACAAAGATGTTTATTAAAGTACATTCTGTTAATTAAGGAATCTTGAGACAGAAATCTGGTCATGTTGTTTGATAAGTCTGGGGAAAAAGTAAAATCTGGAACCCTAAATATTGAAAGTGGTCTTTAAATATTCGACCCAATGATGGAACAATTGGCTTATTCCAACTGATAATTAGTGTCTCTTCAAGAAATACAGTATTTTTCACTATTTATTTGGCAAATTTCACTTTTATGTTAATGGCCAGTTAACTGGTGCACCACAACATTTTTTACTTTTGAACTTTTAACGTTTCTGTCCGATCACGTTCTTTAAAACAGCCTGGACTGCCATTTCCAATTTTGGCGGATAGCGATTCTTTTTGTCTGAAAAGTGCTAAATATAGCGACAAAGTTGCTAAATTGGCAACAGTGGGATGGGCATAGATGGGATATGATTTAGATGGGACGCTTTTGTCCAATGACATTGGAAAGGAAAAATATCCAGCCTTCTTGTCTGTACTGGGAAAAGTGACACCGGTGGGTGCCAGGCATTGGATGGGGTTTTGAGGTACTTTTTGTTCTTGCCGTGTTGCAGGTAAGTCTGTCACAAGCATTAAGTCAATTAAGGGAACGATAAATTAGAATGAGTGCAATCATTTGAACAACAGTCGTTAAAGAGATGCTCCCCTGTAATATTGCTGAAAAGACATTTGACAGTTTGCACTACCTGCCACTTTTGCCAGTGGCAGGTAGTGCACTGGCAAAAGTGCCTTTGCCAGTGCAAAAATTGAATTAAAATGCAATTTTTCTAACAGTGACTTCATAATCCATTTTAATTAATGTTTTTTATGTTGGATATTTGAAATTATTTAGAGTGTTATGTTATCTTAAAAAATGTAGTTTTTAAAAAAAAATCCTTATATAGGTAGACATATTGCATTGGTTTACCTTTCAGCTAAAGCTGTTTTGGTGACAAGACTAGTTGCAGGAAAGAGGGTCAAGAAAGGAAAGTAAGCAAGTTGTGATTTACTTTTGAGTTTTTATCAAATCTTACTTTTTAAATATTTTACCTTAGTTCCTTTAAAACTGGGATGAGGGGTCCATAAACTATTTAAACAGCTTTAAGTGTTTGTTTTTAATTATTTCACCACGCCAACAGACCAAAAGCCATTTTCAGAGAAAAGTATCGTTTCTCTACATTGAAGAGTCTGTAGAAATACTCTAATGCTTTTAAAATTTTGCTTACCCACAACTACAATTATGAAATGATCTATAAAATTAACAATTTTGGAACAACATATTGATCTGCAATATGAATTTGTGCAAGGACTGGTTGGGTGCAATATTTTGTTGGTGGTATTTAAGTCAGTAATTCGTAGAAATGCATATTATATCACTTGGAAGAACTTTCACTGTCTTTCATGCAAACATCCTAATGCACCATAGCAACAACATCAGAAGACAGAGTGGACGTCCACCTATTTGTAGAACTTCAAATTATTTGTGGAAAATTTACCTATTTGTGGATTTTTCTCTAAAACATTCAAAAGAAAAATGCTTCTGTGGGACCTGAAATACGCAGTCATTGCTACTGGACACACTATTGGCCGGTGTTCACGTAGCAGCCAATCCAGGAGCGCCATTTGCCTATCCTTGTTGCTGATTGGCTGTAGCCCCAAGAGTGGTGATGAGGAAGACTATAGATGTTAGCTTCTGTCGTAGTGCTAAGATGGTTTCCACTGTGCTTATTAATGCATATTAAGTTCTAGTCAGTGTTTGAACTATTAAAATAGTCAGTTATTAATTTTTAAAGGGTGTCTGAAGCATTTGCTGATTTTAGCTATTTGCAAGCGGTTTTGGTTCCTGAACCATGCAAATACAGGGGCTTCACTGTAATGAGAACAATGTGGGTTGTCATGACAATGTTAAACAATAAAATAACGATTGCATGTTTCTTATTCGATAAGCATCAGCAAATTAACCCAGGATTTTGTTTCTTTATTAAAACAAGGCTGAATATTACAAAATCCCCCAGTAGTGTTTTTATTTTTGAATATGCCCTTCATTTCTCACACATTTCTAGACCAAAGTTTGTAAAACTGTCAACTATCTGGTTCAAGTTTGATCTTTCAACTGTTTTGTGGCTCTTTTATATATTTTTTTCTTCTATGTCCATAATTCCCTCTCGATACAAACGATACGGTTTGGTTGCATAAAAAAGTTTTCCTCCCCTCTCCAGAAATCGATAGAGTGCAGAAAGGAGAGCCGAAGAAGGAGACAGAGACCTACCTGGACCTTTTCACAACAAAGAACATCAAGCTCAAGGAGCGAGTGCTCATACCTGTCAAACAGTACCCAAAGGTGAGACGCTTTGCTCTTGAACAGCCTCCAAATGATTTTACCAGCTGACCACCGTGGCTTTGTATGTTTCAATTTCACAAAGTCAAGTGTTACTCAGTAGCTTCCCAGTTTGGTGCAGACCTCGGCTTTCTAAACTCCTGACTATAACCGCAAACAACAAATGGACCAAAAGGTTAATTTTGATTCCCTCCATGTTCAGATCTTGCTGTTCCTTTAAAGTTGAGCCTTGCATGTGGATTAGTCTATATCAGTTCAGTGGGTGTGTTTAAACTGTTGCACTCAGAATAAAAGGCTCATAAGAGTAGCATCTCCCCTCTAAAGATACAGAAACTCCTCAGCAGTTGTGAAATTTTTAATTGTGGAGAAGCCTGTCTCAATAAGCAATTAATTGTTGCCCTTAAAAGTTTTTTTTAAGGGCAGTTTTAATTATGATGTTCAGACATCATAATTATGGTTTTGGTTGCAAGAGGGATTTTTATTTTCATTTTATTGTTTTTTGTTTAGTTGTGTGTTTTGACTATTTTAAATGTCTTAAGTGTTAAGTTTTTACAAAATTAAAGTATGTTCATATTTGAGGGCAAACTTTCATTATTGTGCCATTAACAATGTATTGCATGAAAACAATGTCAATACAACAATAATATCGTTTATTGCAATACTTACTGGGACAATTTATCATCCAGCAAAAGTTATCATAAAAGCCCTACTTGTGGAAAAAAAATTTTTTCTGATGTAGTTTTAAGCACTAAAAGTAAATATTATTTTTTAACATTGGATAGAACTAATTTCTTAATTAGTGCATATATATATATATATATATATATATATATATATATATATATATATATATATATATATATATATGCATTAAGAAATGTACTGTTGGCCAGAATTGGATGAGAACTCTTTACATTAATAGAAGTACTGAAGAATGACTTCAAGATCGCCATTGTTTTGTATTTATAAGGTGGTTAAATAAGGTCAGTTTTTATTTTTTTAAGCAACTGAATGAATAGATGTCTCAATTTTTCTAAAGAAATCAAACTGAGCAAGAGCTGATCTTTAGAGGAAGTAACAGGAAGGCTGAACATATTACAGCAAAGCTGCTCTATTTATTTCTTTGAGCTTTCAGTGTTAGCCTTTTGAAAATCTGAGATCAGCTCAGTATCTACAGTATATCCTCCAGAGAAAACAGACTGATTCAGTAATATTATGAGATGCTAAGGATGGTTTAAATGTTGGCTGTACTGATTTTGTTTCAGAAATGTTAGTAGGGCTTCAACTAAATTATTTTAGTAATCAAATTATTATAACGATCTCTTTTCTGGTGATTGATTATTCAGATGATTAGTTGGGGGAAAAAATGGGTGCATTCTGCAGATTTTGCTTATTGGGAATGGTTTTTATGTAATTCAAACCATGTGAAGCTAAAGCTGCGCCTCTTAAGAACAGAGTAAAGCTTACAAACATTTTTGTTTAAATGAAAAATGTATGTATTTTTGTACAGCTTTGGCTTAATTTCTGTTCTGACTGCTTCATCAAAGTTTCCTTAGTTTTGGTCTTTATACTCTAAATAACGATTAATCGACTTCTAATTTAGTTGACGATTATTCAAATAATCGACTCATCACATTTAATCCGATTAATTGTTTCAGCCCTAGAAACATTATTATTGTCCTTATTTGTTCCATTGAATGTTGGATCAACATGAAGCCTGAGCGTGTCTTGTGTGGGAGTGACGGCCGTCTGATCTTCCAGACATGGTTCGATTCGGTACATAATGTACCACTGTTGAAGATGATGGAGCTCATTTGCCAAAACTGCTTCAGAAATCAAAGCAGAGACTGCTCCCTTCTTAAAAAGCTGCTTTAAAAAAAAAATCTGTTACCTCTAAGCACGGTGGTGGATGACAGCTAATTGTAATCCACGGTCATGACTCGGTTCAGACCAAGATTGCAGCTTTTGATCAGGAGGAGAGTCTGGCTCGGTGCATGGATGATAGCAGCTGACATCGCTCCAGCCCTCAGGGGATCATATCGACTCTGTCTGCAGTGTGTGTGTGTCTTAGCAGAGAGCCCCCTGACAGTGATTGCTCCCTCAATCTCTTGGTATTTAACTGGGGCCCCCACTTTGATTGTCAGGCTAATTTTGCTCCGCTTTGTTGCTCTGTTTAGTTCAATTTTGTGGGGAAGATCCTGGGACCGCAGGGCAACACGATCAAGCGTCTGCAGGAGGAGACCGGCGCCAAGATCTCTGTGCTGGGCAAGGGGTCCATGAGAGACAAAGCCAAGGTACGCCACACATTCGTAGCCGACATGGCAAAACATCTGGATTTCCCACGAGGAGAAGGCCAGATGTTGCTAACCTGCAGGAAGTCCAAATGTAAGGCCGAGGAAAGGAGAACGCTGCACATCTGGCTTAGGATACCTTTCCACTTCGGTGTGATTATTGGGCTCTGTAAAAGCAGCAATATCACACCCCTTCTCCTGCCCCCGAGGTGGATGAAATGTGATAACGGCTTGCATAATTCATGTAATATTTGAGTAAGGCTGCGCCCCCTCTGGCTCGCTGACACTGCTCTGATGTTGCTCATCTCAGGAGGAGGAACTGAGGAAAGGCGGCGAGCCCAAGTACGCCCACCTGTCCATGGAGCTGCACGTCTTCATTGAGGTGTTCGCCCCCGTGCCGGACGCTTACCTGCGCATGGCGCACGCCATGGAGGAGGTCAAGAAGTTCCTGTTTCCTGTAAGTTTCTCCCTCCCAAGCTACAAGCGTTCCATTATCTGGTCCTCTGACCTCCGACTTTTTACTTTTGTTCTTTGTGAGATTATTATTATTATTATTGGTATTTATTTATTTATTTATTTATTTTTCTTGTCTTTGTCCAACTAAACCTAAAATTTGAAATGTATTTTTATACCTTTGTAAACGTCTAAGGACGCCAAAGCGCTTTAAACTACAGTAATACACACATTCCCTGTTGGTGCTGAGCTACATTGTAGCCACATCTGCCCTGTAAGGTTTCCATTCAGTCTGCAATCATTGGTTATAGCACAGTCATTCAGCAGACAGGTGTTTCTCAGGCTGTGATGACTTGGAATAAAAACTCCACTGTAAACAGCTGTAAGTATTCCTACTTGTTTTTAAAATAACATTTTCATTACTAAATCCAACTGTCTTATCTATTGCTTCTGTTACTTTGAACAAGTTTATTTGTATAACACATTTCATCAGCAAGGCAGTTCAAAGTGCTTTACATCATAAAAACATCATTCAGTAACAAAATAACCAATAAATGTTGCATTTTGTCAAATGCTGTCATGAAAATCAAGAAAATGTACATCAAACATGTTGATTAATGTTAATGTTAGTGCTACTTATAGGCAGCTTTAAGCAGGTGGGTTTTAGTCTTGATTTAAAGGAACTAAGTATTTTGATTGTTTTCCAGTTTTCTATAAGTTTGTTCCAGATTTGTGGTGCATAGAAGCTGAATGCTGCTTCTCCTTGTTTGGTTCTGGTTCTGGTTCTGGGGATGCACAGCGTAACCAGAACCAGGAGACCTGAGAGGTCTGAAAGGTTGATACAACAGCAGATCTTTAGTGTATTGTGTTGCTAAGCTGTTCAGTGATTTATAAACTAAGTTTTTTAAGTCTATTTGAGCTACAGGGAGCCAGTGGAAGGACTTTAAGTCTGGGTTGATATTCTTTGTCTCCCTGCTCCATCTAAAGCAAAATATTTAGATTAAACATCATAAATGTAGCAAGAGATTCCAGTCGTATCTTGCTGGTCCTTGTTGATGTGTCCAAAAATCCCAGAATTTGTCTTTGTAAGGGGAGGGAAAGTGTAGTAGCTCAAAAACATTTTGGAGGTGTAGAGTTACTGCTTCATTCAGTGGAAGAAAGCCTCTCTTGCTGTTTGTGTGGTTTTGACATTAAAGAATTAACCTGTACATAACCTATATTAAATAAGCTAGCAATGGTAACCAGCCTGGGCTCATCAATCAACAGGACTGTTTTTTTAATTGCAGCGTATAAAATTAGTTGGTAGAAAATAAGACACAAAAGAAGATCAAGAAGTCAACATGTCTGACCAGATTGACATTGAAATATGATACATATGACCAAAGTGATTACAGTTTTGAGGTTTTAGAAATTAAGAATCTACTAATGGATACAAAAAATGTTGTGGTTGCAATATAACCAGATGTGATTAACCCACATTTTCCTCACTCTTTGCCACTGTCTCAGTGTCCCTAAGACTCTTAACGAGCTCCAGCGTCCTGGCCTCCAAGTCCTGTATGAGTTATGGGCATCAAGCCAAGTTAGTTCATCCAACTGGCTGCAGATAGAATTGCCTTGCAGAGCTTAATTGCGTCACACTTGATAAATAATGGCCTAGCTGTTAATATGCAATTTTTGTTTTTGGACACGATGGTGTTGCTGTTCAATATTTTTGCTCAGCTCTAACAGTGCTTCTACTGTGTAAGGTATTTTCTAATCTGCACATCCTTTAAGGTCTAAAATTAAGGCCTTAAAAATGTTGAATTCATAAAAATCCAGTTGGCATTAAATATGTCAGTCACAGGTCTAAAATGTTGTTGCATGACCATTTAATCTGGAATATTCTATGTAGTTTTTTGTTTTTCTCATGGGGCTTTTCTGGCAGTCAAAAGTTTGACTCGCATGCAAACATCTTGAATGCATCCTGTCACTCGAGGCGGTTGAGGCCACCAATGACTAGCTGCTAATACATCCTTGCAAGGTAGCTAGCTAGCAAACAAGCTTTTTTGGCTTCATCTTGGGCACAAAGCTGGGTTCTTAGTTTTTGTTATTCTTGATTATAATGCAGCAAGAGTCCCCCCAAAACATTCCCTACATCTATAGTTTTTTTTCTGTCATAAATTTGATTCAAGGTGGCATTAAGATTGTCTTAAAAGTCTTAAATATGAGTTTCAGAAATCTGCAGGTGTCATGTTTAATCACAGGCCAGAGAAGATTGCAGAATGGCTGGAGGTTTTTATTTCTATTTTTACAGAATATTGCCCCTCCCCCACCTGCTGCCTCTCTGCACTGCCTGTTAATAGGCTGGAAGAAGAGTGTAATTCTTCAGCTGATGGCGAATATTTTCAGTTGCTATAAATGTGAAAATTCAGCCATTTTTTAAATAATCAGCAGTAGGAATAATTGCTGATTCTCTAGTAGAACTAAAAACAATTGAATTATATACGTTTTCTTTTTATAATGTGAAAATAATTCATATTATATTGCATATTACATAATCATACAGTGAGAATCCCATATTGGTCCCTGCCTCATACCAATATGGCTGCTCAGTACATCAGTGTTAAATTATATTTTATTTCTCTAAAAGCTAAAAATGGTAAGTTTTTTTTTTTTTTTCAAAATGTGTTTTTATTCAGATTCCTCCTCATCTTTTCTGATCGCTGGAATCTGAAAGCTGTTTGCATGCAAACCTGATTCGTACAGGGCTTCAGTGCCTTACCAGGGCGACTTGCTGCATTATAGATGGAAAGAGCTCTAGGTGGGAAAAGACAGGCTGGGGAAAATGGAGTGGGTGTTTACCTTGAGCAAACACAATCCACGGCACAGTCCAGACACGTGAAGCAATCGGCTTCAAAAGGAGGAACTGGGGCTGCATTCGGCGTGTCAGCACGGTGCCCGCATGTCTGTCCATCACTGCACGCTCAACAAAGTCCCTGCCTGAAAATGTCCAACTCAGACACACACAGAGCTGACACCAGCTTTATTGGTTTCTATCTGCTACAGTCGAGCCAGGGAGGGTCTGCATGTCGGGCTTGGCTCTGGATCGTAACAATCCAACGAGGGCGAGTCGGGCCGACGGGCCCCCGCCGTTGTACAAGGCGGCTCTTATTGTGCAGGGTGCCACAACAGACTCATTCTGAAGAAAACCAAGATGAATAAGCGAGAGAACTAGTTGCAGCGTTAGTATTGCTGTCATGTAAAGAGCTGTCCCCTGCAGCACCTGTCACAACAATTAAAGCCTGTAATCTGTCGGGCTGTCATGTGGAACAAAGCTGGAGTTTGAGAAACGGTTATAGAAAACGTGAGGCTGTGTTGGAGAAAATTTGTCCTTTAGCTCCATTATTTGTGTTCAGGTATTCCGAGGATTTGACATCCTTCTAGCATCTGTGCAGCCTCATATTTTACTGCTGTAAATGCCACAGCAGATCACTGCCGCAGTGTTCCCGTCCACAGCGCTACATGTCTACAGATCCGTCTTTAACAAGGCTGCATTGGGGTTGATGAATGAACACGAATTGATTGGGTCACAGAGAGAGAGAGAAAAAAAACCCAGCAGCTCGCATCGCTGGAGTTGCGCTGCTCAGGCACGCCGCTTCACTAATTCAGCCCAACTTATTGTTTTGCAGATAAAATAAGGTAGCTGCTGATGCAGTCACACTAGTCTTGTCAAGGCTGTGTAGAGAGATGAAATTTACATTTTCTGCATGATGGAATGAAGGGATGGAGTGTGGATGGAAGCTTTCCAGCCCACCCCACCTCCCTGTTCTTCCTCTCCTTAACAGTCTGAGTCACTGGCACAGAGGCTTTTTTCCCCCCACTTGCTCTAAGCTCTTGTATATCCTCTTTTTTTTTTTGCCCTTGTTTTGTTTCAAGTCCCCTTTCTCTCTCCCCCCCCCCCCCCCCCCCCTCCTCCTGATTTTTGCACAGTCACATTCCAATGTGCGGTACTGATGCGCCTAACGGTTTCTTTCTGTGTTTTTCTGCTGCGTGTGTGTTATTGCAGGATATGATGGATGATATCTGCCAGGGCCAGTTCATGGAGATGAGCTACCTGAACGGGGGCCAGGAGCACGGAGGCAGAGGCCGAGGGGGCATGCCTGTCAGGGGCCGTGGTGTCCCCCCTGCTGGAGCACACAGGTAGAGGGGCAGCCCTGTTTACACACTCATTATAAGGTTCAGGGCATATGTACAGCAGCATTTTCCCTCATCTCTGTAGCTTTATATTGCAATGTTAACATGATAAAGCTATGATTGCTGGGAATGTAATATACTCAGTATATATAGTAATATACTCCAATATAAAAAAGCCAATATAAAAGCTAAAATCCACTGAATTGCCAATGTTAGCTTAAATGCTAATTTTACTATAGTGGCTATCAGTAGCATGTTAGCTAGTAAGGAATTTGCTCTCTGTATAAAGCTTTAAACAACTTTATATTGGATATATTGGAAAGGTAACATAAAAAGTTGATTATTGTTATTGTAATATAAGCAGTATATACCGTAATACACACTCACTATAAAAAAACAACATAAAAGCTTTAAATCTAATGTTAGTTTAAATGCTAATTTAAACTAACAGTGGCTAACAACGACTTGCTCCATATATGCTTTAAGCAGCTCTATATTGCAACAATAGCATAGTAAAAATGTTGATTATTTTGATTGCAATATACTCTGTTCATGATGCAAAAACAAATTTGCTAAAATTCTAATTTTTGTTACAGTAGCAAGTAGGCTAATAATAACTTGCTTCATATATAGTGCTTTAAACGGCATTCTATTGCAAAGTTAAAATTATGATTGTGATTGCAATATAAAATATAAAAGCTGAAATATGGTAAATGCTAATGTTAGCTTGTATTCTAATTTTACCTTTGGCTAACAGTAGCAAGTTAGCTACTAGTTCCTTCCTCCACCTTTGAAACGCTTCATATTGCAAATTTGATGTGAAGTTACATTTGTGAGTTTAATCTGTATCCTGCTACCCCGACATTTAAAAATCAAAACCATGTGAACAATAATGCTACTTTATATAATGTGCTTTCTCTATGAAGAAAATAAATGAAGTAGTCCGTTTAAAAGGTCCTAAACAGATAACAAAGTGACATGTTGGCTGGATTGAACCGTTGCTCTCCCCTCATGCAGAAAGCCATGCGTGTTCACTCTGCCCTCGTTTCCCTCCAGGGGGAGGGGGATGCCTCCTCACGGTGCTGCGGCCAGAGGAGGTGTGACTCGAGGAGGCCCAGCCAGGGGCGGAGCAGTGAGGGGCGCCCCCGCAGGCCGAGGAGGACCTCCCGCTGCCCCCGCCAGAGGGGCTGTGGCACCACGCGCCAGACCCCCGGCTGGCGGCCCGCCTCAGAGGATGGCTCCGCCCCCTGCTCACCAGCACACAGCCGGTGCCGGCGCAGAGAACTACGACGAATACGTAAGTTGTTTCCAATCCTCCAACTCCTAATTTTTTCCAACAGCTGGCTTTAAGTCAATGGCGCGCTAGAGAGCAGTTCTAGATGTGAGCATAAGGGATCATGTCAGCTTTACTGTCAGGATGTTTTCCAGGGACATCTTGACACTCAGGATCGGTGAACAAGCCCCTCTTATATCTCTCTCTGTTTCTTCTGGTCTCCAGGGTTACGACGAGAGCTACACAGACACAGCCTACGAGTCTTACGACAGCTATTACAGCCAGCCGCAGGCGTAAGTGAATCAGACGACTCTCTGGTTTTCACCTGCTTTTCCACGTTGGCTCTGCATCACACCGGGAATCATCAGAAGTACAATTTCAGTTCTTCATGTGGAATTTAGGAAGATTCGATTGAGCTCAGATGTTGTCTAATGGAGCACTGAGATTAGAGCTCATTTGTAAAAGACAAATATCATCTCCCTGGTTATTGCAGTCAGCAGCTAGTGATATTATGCAGAGATGAACATTTCATTTCTCAACTGTTTCATTTCTCTTTTTGCAACTACCAGAGAACCAGAGTATTACGACTACGGACACGGAGAGACGACCGAGTCGTATGAGTCATACGGTAAGAGCCGACTTCTATGAGCTGAGTTTACTTTAGTCATTTAGTTCCAGTGAAAAAATCTAAGCTGGTGCAGAGCCTTGGTATAAACCTGAATGTAATTTATTTGGAATTTATGTAATAGACCATAACAGTATTGCTAGTAGTGTAGAAAGAAAATCCTCAGTTTTGTTTTTAAGAAATGGAAATCTGAAATGTGGCATACTAGAATGCAGATCCTAAATCATGTTAATGTTTGATTTCTGCCATACAAAGAGTTTAATGTTGGTCTCATGTGAACACAGCAGCTTCTAACTGTAGTTCACTTTGTATCTGGATAGAACATGAGGAAATGTGGCAAAGCCCCTGGGGTATGAAACCTTTTACAAAATGCTATATATGTGGGTGACTTGTTTGGATTATGGTGAATAATGTCTGGTGTCAGGTTGAAATTCTGTGTCTATTTTTCTTGATTGTATTAGTATAAAAGAAGAAACTGTCCATCAATCCATTTGTCTTTTCCTGGATTCCTTGCCCTCCTTCCAGTTAATGTTTGAATACTTAACTTTGAAAATTGGCCCATTATATCAAAAATCTTCCATAACTTCCTTCTGAACTTTACCTAAAATTCTTGTGGGACAAATTTGATGCTGTAAATCTTGACTTGGTGGTGGGGGTTTTTTCTGTTCTGGCCCTTCTCAACTTGGCTCCACTCTACCCAGTTCAGGTGGTTTTTCATTACTGTTGACCACCAAGCAGCTTTGGTCAGTGAGGTTGTTGTGGGCGACCACCAGAATCTGAAAAGTAGCGCAATGACAAATGCAACACAACGGTTGACATGGAGAATCTGTGTATGGTTCATTCTTTTTTCTTTTTTTTCCAAACTGAAACATGACAAAAACAAATTAGGTAGTTTTTTTTTTTTCTTAAGCTAAATTAATGCACATATTACAAAAAAGACTACCCTTTATGTATATTTAAATAGTTCAAGCTAAGACCTGCTTTAGGTTTTGTTAGTGCACCTTTTGGAACTGGAAATTATGGCACAAACTCTGGGCGCGTTACGTATTCACTTAGCACTTTAGAAACGGCCCAAGACTCACCACTGATATGTGTGTCTTATTTAGAGACTTTGTCGTTGAGTCTTTGAGATCTGATGATCTTACCATGAACAAACTCTTCTTCTGGTACTTGTGCCATTTCCAAGATCGCTACATATTAAAACAGCATAGCTGGATTTAGATAGCTGAACTATGGATGGACATTTTTTCATTTGGGTTTTAAAAACAGAAAAGAAACTAAACAAAACTCTCATTTCCTTTTTGCGATTTTGTTTTGAAATGGAAAAACCCAATAACGAACCATGCACGGGTTATGAATGTCGTGTGTTCTGCTCAGTCTGCTAAAAAACTCCAGATCTGCTCAGTAGTTTTTGGAAATTGTTTGGGAATCACTCACTGGTTGCATCACCCAGAGTGACTCCACCCACTACCAACCACTGACCAATAGTCTTCTGATGTTTTATGGCTAACTCTTCACTCTTGGATTCCTAATAGGTAACTGTTACCATGTAGCCGTTGCTAGCAGAAACCCCTTGTAGCCGTGTAGAGTGGAGCCATGCCCGTGTTAAAGGGCCATTTGTGTGCTTGAACCATTTGATGTTGACTTTATTTTCCATCTACTTCCTGTCCAGCCCAGGACGACTGGAACGGCACCCAGCGGACGGCTCCAGGGAAAGCGCCTCCCGCCTCTAGAGGCGGCAGCACGGCTTACCGGGAGCACCCCTACCGACAGTACTGAAGTGAAACGGACCCTCTCCACCCTTAGTGTTGCCCCGATAAATCGCCCGTTACCACGGCAGCTCTCGCTTTAACAAGCCTGACAAAAGTAATTGTCCGTTTGTCTTTGGGTTGGTATTTTTATTTTTGTTTTTGTTTTTTTGTTTTTGGTTTCCCCCTTTCACTGGACTTCTACCCGACAGAGCCAATTGGGAACTGGAAATTGGAACTGTTTTTTCCAGATTTGACCACAAACGCCACCCCATCCCCTACTCTCCACCCTCTTTTTGTCATACTTCCTGTCCAGCCAACCAAAGTGGCTTTCCGATTGGTCAGAGAGGATTCGTGGGCACCTTGTGAAGCTTCCATTTTGATTATTTTCTTCTTTTTCCCCCCATTCCTGCTGTATATTTTTTCTCCCCCCCCTTTGGCTTTTTTGCATTGTTTCTGTTTCTCAATGTTTGGGAATAGTTAGTTCTCGTAGAATTAGTGGCTCAAGAACTAATTGTCTAAAGAATCAGTTTTAATTGTTTTAAATATAAAGCACCTGTTAAGGGTCAGTTGCAGATTCCCACTTAGGCTACATTTCAAAATTCTGTTAATATAGCCCATTATTAAATGACCTTTTAACCCTTTCTTTCTTTTTAAATCCTGTAATATCTAAACCAATACCAAAAAATATATATCCTAAATTAAGTTTAAGGCTAAAGCAAAGTTAATGGAATCGGTGCAATTCATTCTCTATAATGGTTTGTTTTTAAATAGTTCTAAAACAATTGTTCAATTAGCCTTAGGCAGCAATATTTGTTATTGTGCGTAGAGTTTTGAAATATAGCCCTAATAGACACTGTTGAGATGGACTGTCCTCATATCCTCATTTTTTTTTATCTAAAAAAGAAAAATAAAATAATTATTTTTAATGAGAATCTGGCTGGTAAATGATCATTTAAACACAGTTCAGGTCTTCATTGTGATTTGACTCTATACAAACTGCATGCACAAAGTCCAAAAAAAAGGAAAGAAAAAAAAAGAAGGATTGGGACAAAAATCTCCACATGGGTCTTCTCTTCCTGTAGAGAAGGGATCCTGCAGCTCAATCCGAACTCTTGTACATATTTTAAAAATATCCTAATTGTACTTACTCTGCCACAAGTATCTGTACCCTCTCCATTAAAAATGCATTATGCTCCATGTGTAAGCTTGGCTAAATAGGTTACTAAATCTGTCCAAAAGATGTTTTTTGCAGCAGTTTGTCAATAAAGCTTAGTTTTTTGTTTTTTATGAAACCTTAACTGGCTTTATTTGTCTCCTGTCCTGTTAAAAAAAAAAAAAAATCAACAACATGGTTTTAAACGAGCAATCAGATGTAGCTGGTTTTCCCCTTTTGTTTCCTTCTTCAAAAGCGCTTTTTAAATCTAAATGAATGTATTGACGTCTGGAGGCTTTAACCGTACTAAATGATGTCTTGACTGATTATCAAAAGAGCACAACTTATTCTCTCTCTCTCTTTCTATACTTTTTAAAAAGGAGCCAGAGGTAAGACCTCTAAAATAACCTGGATAGCTTCCTAATGTGTATAGAGTTCTAAAGCATTGAATGCCTGGGTATGTATAAGACTTTTTCAATCCTTATACCTGTGGTCGTAATCGTCAATGAGAATTTGCTTTTATAGCCGCTTGAAAATTAACTGAATTCAAACCACCATTCAGGTCTAGGCCTCGTTGTCATGAACGATGCTGGCTCGATGGCTACTTTAGTAGAGAGTAATGGCAGTGCAATGGAGAGGATGCTTATAACCTAGACAACTCCACTGTAAAGGTAACCTAACCCTAAATGTTTAATTATTAATTTCTTAGTGTGTTTTATCCTTTGACATAAACCTTTTGACATAAAAAAAAATTCTTACAATCATGAGTACAAAAAAAATTCAGTTCAAAAGTAAAGAGGAGAAAAAAAAGTAACTTCCAACATCATACACTTTTTTTAATGGACAAAAATAATTTGTTTTGTTTTTTTTCTATCAAAATATGTCAGGGTAGTGTTAAAAATGAACAGAGCCAAATCTGTGTCCAGATCTTCTGCTGTTTACTTTTTCTTTGCTGTGTAAAGGTTGTTTACTGTAGGATTTTTTGACAATGTTTCACCTGTAGAGTTAACTTTAACAAAAAAAAAAAAAAAAAGAAGTGAGTTGCATGATTTTACTTTTTCCTGTAGACATTGCATGATATGTTTCAAGTTTTTATTTCTCTCCCAGCGTTTTTAGACGAGGTACTGATTAGCGCTTTGTCCTTCCTTCAGGGACGGCTACTGGTCACTGAGCATCCAGAGAGACGGTCTGCTGGAGACCAAAGAGCCCTCAGGTTAGTCTGCTGCTGCATGCTGTCTGTAAAAAAAAAATATATATATATGTATTTGTATATGCATGTTTTTTAAAATGTATCAATAGTGTAAAGATGGAAGTTTTTATTGAAATGAGCAAAATAGTCAGATGTTTGTAAGTATAGGGACATGTAAATCATAACGAAACAAATGTTTGTTGCATTATTATGAGACAGGGCTACAATTTTTAATTTTTATGGTGTAGATTTTCTCTTTTTTTTGTAGTTTTTGCTCTGCATTCATTCATTCAACCTTTATTTAACCAGGATTAAACGACTTAACATCAAATGTCTGTTGTACAAGAGTGTCCCGAGAATGATTCATTTTAAACACGGAGTTACAAAAATGCCCACAACAATATCATTAGCATCATTCAGAAAAGAAGAATAGGTCATAGGTCACGTTCTCCTGCTGTTAGAGTAACAAAGTGTACTTTTGAGCAAACGTAGCTGAAAAGATGTGGCTATATGTACTACAAATCTAAAGTAAATATAGATAAACTAGAAACCCTTTTTCTCATTTGAATAAAATTAACACCATATCATTCAGAGTATGTGAAATGTCCCATGGGCCACTGTTCAGTTTTAGCTGTTTTAGCACATGCTAGCATGCTAGGCCTCATCATTTCCACTGGTCCCACTCAAGAAATTGGCTGCCATGCAAATATATTCACAGGCCTTCAGATTTATTTATACCACTTTGTCACACAACCACAAACTTCTATTTATTTTGGGGGGGATTTTACATGGCAGTCAAATAAAACATTAAGTGAAATGATGCATGTTTTTTTTTTAAAAAAAAGGGATTTTGTGTTCGTCGGTCAACTTTTTTGTGCCATTATACCCCACTTTTTCATGGCAGAAAATAGTAAGACTTAACATTTCAGTCAGTTTTTATCTGTATCTAAAGTTAATGGCAACAATTAGTCAAACTTCTTCACACAGCGAGAAATGTTTTTTACAATAAATGATAAACGATGCAGTAAAGGCATCACCCTCAGTTGAAACATAACAAAATCAGTCATGTCTACTATTCATCCCGTGGAGGAACTAGCTTTCTGTTATGTCTCTTACTCAACTAGAATAGCAAATTCAATTTTGAAATAGCCTTGTGGATCCAAAACCCATATTTCTGTCGGCCATCTAAAACTCTGAAGCATAATATTTGCAATTTAGGGGTTTAAATAAATCAGAACCGCCAGTGTAGTCCTTTAACATCTCCATTTCCCCTAAAGACTCGCGTAAAAGAGTGTGCTCCCGACGCCCGCGGGCTTTTTAGCCACTGTAACGTTACTCCACATCTCCCATGTTCACAGCATTTCAAAGCTCTGCTGATTCCGATGATTGCCCAGCTTTCTGGAAGCGGCCTTGCTTCTGACAGTGGTTGTGAATCGGTGTGTGGCCGGGGCGCTCTCCTCCCCTCAGCCAGCCTGAGCGAGGCAGGGGCAGCATGACGCCGGCGTCACCATGGCATGAGGGGAGGTGACTAATGAGAGGAGTGGGAGACGTAGGCTCGCCGACGCAAGGAAAACGGAGCAACGGGGGGACTCAGAGTCCAGAAAGGGAATGGGATTTCTCATGATGTCCAGACTGGACCTTGAACGGAGCGTAAAGATGAGACAGCAGCAGCAATGTTCACAGTTTGATTTGTTATTGAATGCCTGTTTTTTTTTGTTTTCTTTAAGGGTATATGGAATTGTTTTTACAGTGTTTGCTTTTGGGCTTGTAACTCAAGAATGCTATGATTTCTGTCAAAAATGGCTGATATGAGAAATATGGCAGAAAAAAAAAAGAAATTAATGCCCTTCACCAGCCTAGCATACTACCACTTACTGTATATTCCACTGCAGCCAATGGCTCTGTCAAAACATGAAATTGTGTGTGGTCAGGATACTTGACATTTTTTATCTATTCTGCGTTCAGACTTTATCAATACCATTTCTTTCAACAAAAATCTCACCAGAATATTGTACTTTTCTTCTTATAGTTGTTCAATGTCTTACTCATCACGGCATCACAGTAACAAGGCTATTGATACCTTCATCTGAGGACGCAGTCTAAGCACATAAATGTGTTTGTACTTTGTTTTTAACATGTTGAATGGTCCCCTGAAGCTAATGCTAAGTGTAGCATCAGCTACACTTAGAAAAGAAGTTAAACTGTTGACCAACAGTCTGAGAATGACTTGGCTCAGACTATGATGATAAATAAGTGATATGATATTGATATTAACCAGGCTGCCATTAACTTCCTCAAATATAGAATGGACCACTGGGTCAGTTCATCTGGCTTTTTTTTATTTTTATTTTTTTAGTGCAACTTGCAATTTAAGTAGGGATTCACAAACCCACATTCAGTCTTAGCATGACGACGCTCACACTGAGCCCGGTATTGCTTCTGCTGAAGGTTTCTTCCTGTTTAAGGGGAGTTTTTCCTTTACAGTAACTGTCTTCATCCAATTGTCGTAAGGATTTTGAGCTAACAGGTTATGCAAAATGCAATTTTGCCCAGAGTAGACACTGCGTATGACTAATAACAGGAAGTGGAGGTTGCAAGCTAGCAAAAAAATACATGCTGGAGGTCCGGATTTTGAACGTTTTCTGAGTTTTGTGCCTTTTGCATGGTGCAGACCCACCAGAATCAACTAGAATCAATTGGAAAATGTAAGACTGGATCAAATGAACTATTTTTTTTGTAAAGTGCCTTGAGTTGACGTGTTACATCAACAATAGATGTCTTCCTGTCTGAGATGTAGCTCTAAATACTGTTTTAATGGCAAAAAAGCGACTGCTTTGAAAAATAATGAGACTTCAAGGTTAATGTTTTAAGAAAACTATTTGTTAATGAATCATATCAGGTGGGTTAGCCGTCATGCGTTATATATGTCTAACATATAGAACGCATATGTCCTTGATTTACTAGACGTCTGGCGTTTTGCACTCCGTCTGCACATTTACTGTTAATTGAAAAAGTAATGTAGTAATGTAATGTAGTTTATTCAAAGTTCCCAAGACCTGCGTTTAATCACAACTTGCTTAAGAAAAATGTTGCTTAGCTACTGTAGAAAAGCTGTGCAGGTTGGCAGGAAAAATGCCTCTAATTAATGCAGCTTATAAAGAAGTTTTTTTTTTTTTTCCTACTTGGCATCTCGTACCTCCCATCTCTAAATCCCCTGTTTTTATTTCATTTTTTTCCCCTTTTCAGCAGAGAAAGCGGAGCAGGTCGCCGTTAAGAAGGTGGTCAGATGAAACTCAGGGGCATCCCGACGGGGAGGGAAGAGCGCAAAGATGGCCGCCGAGTCGGGGCCAAAGGCAGAAGCTGTCCCTCAGAAACACGAAGAACCTTCTGTGAACTGTTGAGTCGTACTGGTGAATTAGTGTAATGATTTTCTTATCTTCGAAGACTTTCGAATGCTTCCGTTCACATTTTCCCTCCTCTGGCGCCTAATGTAGCAGAAAATGAGCGCTCCTTTATATAGAACGCCGTGAAATTGTTTTTAATTTTCATGAACCCCCCTGTATCCGACCTGAAACGCTTTTTTTGGCTTTGACTCAGGCACATAGTCATACTTCGAATACATTTTTTAAAAATTATTATCATTATTATTAGGGAATCGGTTTTTAAATTTCATGCCTCATCGTTGCAGGAAATGATACTCAACAGTTTGAGACAGGGAGGGCGTGAATCCGGAGATGTCCCACGCCAACGCAGAAGCACGTTTCGCATCCAGACGCTGTCCTGTTCTCAGCACTTTCACATCCAGATCGTTAGAATTCATCGAGACGACTGAGCCGTCGAGCGGGATGGAAAAGAGGAGGTGGGGAGGGGAAACAAAGACAGTCATCACCGGCATCCTCCTCTCATCCATCCATCCTTCCATCATGTTTCTGTTGATTCGATCTGCCGTTTTCAGCCATTATCACTCATGACATTACAGCAGCCCGTGGTGCCGAGTTACACTCAGAGGTCAAAACTCTACTTTCCCATATTGAAAACAAATTTCCCGGCGCTGATCCGCTGGTCAGAGGCAGCATTAGCTCCTTTCGGCTTATTGGAAAAAGCCTCTACTGAACGTTAGACATCAGGCCTGGGAGAGAAGAGGAAAAAAAAAAAACATCACTGGAGATGAAACGTCAATGGAGCCATATCCAAAACACACCATTTTTCAGTCTTTATGCGCTATTACGTCTCGAGTAATGATCCTCGCGTCTCCTATAATCTAATGCCAGATAAGTGATGGTGTGGAGGCAGTCTCGTTTGGGAATCGACAAACTGTCAGGAAGCATAAAGGCGGAGAGGAAAGTAAACGTTACCGGGGCGGCGATCGATGAAAGGTAGACTTTTGAATATGAGCCAGGCCGCGGATCCGTCGCTTTTCCTCTCTGCCCACGTCCGACGGGTCGGCGGCGCCTCGCCGAGGGTGGGATGTGTTAAAATGCAGAGCGGACAGCTGGATCGCTTCCCCCTGGCCTTGACGGATTCACACCATCAGAAGAACATCGCATGCTGATGCCTGTTAAATATAAAAAGAAAAGAAAAAAAGGTGACAGCGAAGCTCTCTTCCAGACGCAGCAGGACGGGCGGTAATCTGGAGGTAGGAGGGGGGCTTAATGTATGCCCGCCTCATGCCTGGTGTCCTTGATGGTCCAGGGGAACTGCAGGAAAACCTCTGAAGATTTATATGGATGGATTCTATTAATAAATACTGTGTCTGTGTGTGCGCACTGTTTACACCAGGTATGGGGAGAAAAGAAATGCTAGTCTCAAAGATACAAGGTGGAGGTCAGCGGCTTTATTAATTGTGAATTCTAATAAATAAAAATAAGGTTAGTTTATTTTCATGTCTTAATGTGCTGCCAAGATCCAAACCTGCAATTTGGTATAACATTCATATATATTTTTTCTTGCATTCCAGCTGCAAATGTCTGTATCTTATGTATTAAACAAAAAGTGTAAAACTAAGAGGAATGAAAATTGTATACTTTTACAAATAAAACTCTCAAAAGTGCTTTGTGTTTGGTAACCCCACTTTACTCTAATGTACCTAAATAAAGGTGCTCTGAAGCAGCTTTCAGGAGTCAAATCATTAATCCAGCTGTTTACTTCAGTCAGAGGCTCTTTTGGATTATTTGTGATACAGACCCCTACAGGAGGAGTATTTTTCAAAGTATTTTTCAGTTTGATTTCAGAGGTTTGTTCGAGAACATCAGAGAACAAATGGAGACCAAGGAGCACAGCACAAAAGTCGGAGAGGAATTGATGAAGTTTAAAATATCAGCACAAAGCAAAGGATGCTGGGAGAATAATAAGAAATTATTTATCCCAAGTGTAATAACTTGACCATTGCTCAGATGTGAAGTTTTACCTGTAGGTTTGAAAGATTGTGACTTTGTAATTTATTTATTTTTTAGTGTGAGAATTTTTAACTCGCAATATAAAGCAAACGGCAAATTTCCATATCTGTGGACAATAAAGATGATTATTATTCATGCAGTAGAATGGCCAAGTCAAAGTCCAGTACTAATCCAAATTATGCTCAATATTCTAAAATTAATGTCCCCAAATTAACCCATCCTTAGTGTAGCGAAGTGGATAAAGGTCTTTTACCTCAAAGACCTTTTGGAGGTAAAACAAGAGATTGCAATAAGGTATGCAACACAGAATACATGCTAATTGGAATGGTCTAGTAAAAGTCCAGACCTAAATCTGACTAAGATGTCACAGTAACGTAAATGACTGATTTTCATTTTGTATTTAAAAAGTGTCAGCCTGAAATAAAAATTTGCTTGATCCCCATCGTTTAGGGTGTAATATTTTACATCTGCTAACGTTTTATGCTAGCTGACTCTTATGACCTATTCCTTTTTGAGCTGTTATGTGCAAGGAAATTGTGAAATCAGTACTACAACATGATTAAACATTTGGGATAAACCTCAAAAACAAACATAAAATTGCAAAGAAAATATGCACTAAATTAATATTTAGCGGAGGGGGGGTGCGCACGTTGTAAGTATCGACTCCGATAAATAAAAGATCCGGAAGTATTTCTTGCGCGGCCCGGTACCAATTGGTCCGTGGCCCGGTGGTTGGGGACCACTGCCTTAAGGTATCCAACATTTACAACCATATACAGTAGCTGTTCATTGGTAAGACAGGTGGTCTCACTTTTCACTGTGAAGAACTTGGTTCACTTCTATTAATATACATACAAATAGTTTCCCCAATAACATAGTAAACAAAACAATCTGAAATTATCTGGACTGGGAAAAAAATCAGTTCAAAGGAAATGCTCCTTTTTTGGGGGGCTTGTCAACAGTGGAACCCTACTGAGTCTCCGGGTTGCTAATCAACCTGGAATTGCATTTCCTCTACCACATCTTCACAAGGCATCCAAATTCAAGAACAGATGAGAAGCAAAGTCGCTGGCACCTATCAGCCAATCATATATCAGCCTACAAATTGAGAAAACATGAAACTGTGGTGAACCTTCCCAGAAGGTCTTGGCCTATCAAAATTACTCCAAGAAGGCATTGTTGACTCGTCCAGGACTAGGTCACCAAGCGTTTTGAAAAAACATCCTTAAAAATTATAATGTTTGGGCATAAGCTCAAGCACGCTTGGGTTATGACAGTCAATAGGTGACGTGTAAGGAGGCACGAGAAGCAGGACTTTATTATTGTCTCTATTCATGCTTGACTGATAAAAAAAAACCCTCCGGCCACTAGGTGGCAGCAGTATTCGAATGAATCAACAGGCTGCCTATTGAAGCCAGCAGAAAGAGTAGCCTGAACCAGCACAATGGCGTAAACAGCTGACGAAGGAAGATACAAGCGCGAATTATTTGAAACATAGCCACCTCCAGAGAAGAGAGCTGGAAAAGTTTGTGACAGAGAAAAGAAAAATGGCCGCAGAGGTTAGTAATGAAAGTATCATACAGATACGAGAATCTTTATATATTTTTCTTAATACAAGGACAAAGTCATATCATGAGAATAGTTGTACAATTGACAGACTAAAGATGGAACAAAGTGTAAAATTATGAGAAAAAAATTGTTTTAATGGGGGTGGGGGGAAGGCTTCAATACAGTTATTAAGAGCTGACATGACCAGCTCAGCAAGTCCGTGGTTATGTCATTGAACTACTCTGATGATAATTTGATGCTAATGTGTTTTTAAGTGTCTCCCTAAAAACACATTTTAAGGAGACGTTTGTATTTGTAAGGAAGATGGCTACCACATCTTCACAAGATGCTCAGTATTTCTCATTGTAACGCAGTTCGGTGTATAGTTCTAAAATTATGACTTTATTCTCGTATTAAAAACAAACAAAACTTGTTGGTCTGGCCCTGCTACTCCGCTGCGAGCAAGTAACTAGCGCGCAGAAAAGGGCCAGGAAATAGACGGCGCCTATTTACTGTGACGCTTTACTTTTCATCTCTTCTAACAAGCTGAAATATAAGCAATATTGTTGCAAATTTTGCATCAAAAAACTTTGTAAGCTATATATCTTTTGGAAAATAAGCTGTCAAGTTACTACTGTTAACAGTTTTAAAAGGTTGATGCATGAGTGACTTACTATGTAGTCTTCCATGAGTGTGTGTTACTTCCCTCTGCCCAGCCACTTGGGCCATCTCCTCTGGGGGAACCCCATGGCGTTCCCAGGCCAGCCGAGAAACATAGTCCCTCCAGCTTGTCCTGGGTCTTCCCCGGGGCCTCCTAACCAGATGCCCGAGCCACCTCAACTGGCTCCTCTCAATGTGAAGGAGCAGTGGCTCTACTCTTAGTCCCTCCCGGATGACTGAGCTTCTCTCTCTAAGGAAGAGCCTAGACACCCTACGGAGAAAACTAATTTAGGTCACTTGTATCCATGACCTCTTTCTTTGACCCAAAGCTCACGACCATAGATGAGGGTAGGTAGATCGACCCGTAAATCAAGAGCTTCGCTTTGTGACTCAGCTCTCTCTTCACCACGACAGACCGACACAGCGCCCGCTTCACTGCAGACGCTGCGCCAATCCATCTGTCGATCTCCTGCTTCATTTTTCCCTCTTTTGTGAACAAGATCCCCAGATACTGAAACTCCTCCACTAGCGGCAGGACATCCCACCCGACCAGGAGAAGGCACTCTACCATTTTCCGGCTCATTTATTTATGCATTTATTTATATAGCTATGAAGCAGGAGGCGTGGCTAATTGCAAAAATGTCTTTGATCCAAATCAATTAGGCGTGAAAAGATTTACCACAAATATCACCTTTAAAAATTACATCCATAATGGAACAACTACACTGCCTGGCCAAAAAAAAAGTCGCCACCTGGATTTAGCTAAGCAAATAGGAACAAGCCTCCTATTGGATAAGTACTGCATAGGCGATTATCTTTCAGCTGGCAACAAGTTATTTAACCCCAGCTGATGCAATGAGTAACTCCTCATTTCTTAAACAACCATGACAAAAGACACATCCTGTGGTCGTGGAAAAGACGTTAGTCTGTTTAAGAAGGGTCAAATCATTGGCATGCATCAAGCAGAGAAAACATCTAAGGAGATTGCAGAAACTACTAGAATTGGGTTAAGAACTGTCCAACGCATCATTAAAAACTGGAAGGATGGTGGGGAACCATCGTCTTCTAGGAAGAAATGTGGTCGGAAAAAAATCCTGAATGATCGTGATCGGCGATTACTTAAACGTTTGGTCAAATCAAATCGAAGAAAAACAACAGCAGAACTCAGAAGTATGTTTAATTGTGAACGCAAAAGCATTTCCACACGCACAATGCGAAGTGGAAATGCTTTTTTTTGAGCGAAGGGAACTCAAGGGGTTGGGACTGAACAGCTGTGTAGCCGTAAGAAAACGTCTAATCAGTAAGGCTAACCAGAAAAAAAGGCTTCAGTTTGCTAGGGAGCATAAAGATTGGACTCTGGAGGAATGGAAGAGGGTCATGTGGTCTGATGAGTCCAGATTTACCCTGTTCCAGAGTGATGGGCGCATCAGGGTAAGAAGAGAGGCAGGTGAAGTGATGCACCCATCATGCCTAGTGCCTACTGTACAAGCCTGTGGGGGCAGTGCTATGATCTGGGGTTGCTGCAGTTGGTCAGGTCTAGGTTCAGCAACATTGTGTGCCCAAAGAATGAGGTCAGCTGACTACCTGAATATACTGAATGACCAGGTTATTCCATCAATGGATTTTGTCTTCCCAAATGGAACGGGCATATTCCAAGATGACAATGCCAGGATTCATCGGGCTCACATTGTGAAAGAGTGGTTCAGGGAGCATGAGACATCTTTTTCACACATGGATTGGCCACCACAGAGTCCAGACCTTAACCCCATTGAGAATCTTTGGGATGTGCTGGAGAAGGCTTTGCGCAGTGGTCAGACTCTCCCATCATCAATACAAGATCTTGGTGAAAGATTAATGCAACACTGGATGGAAATAAATCTTGTGACACTGCAGAAGCTTATTGAAACAATGCCACAGCGAATGCGGGCTGTAATCAAAGCTAAAGGCGGTCCAACAAAATATTAGAGAGTGTGACCATTTTTTGGTGGCGACTTTTGTTTTGGCCAGGCAGTGTATGTTTGTTCTGTACTAAAGGGATACAAGTATATATTGGACAACTATTATTATCCGAGTCACTTTTCAGGAGAAATTAAACCGTATCTCTATATATAGAAATGGGGGTTTTGGGAAAGAAAAGGACCACCATTATTCTGTTTCACTAGAATAATGTAGCATGTTCAGTTGTTTCCTCATCTACTGTTGAAGTCTGCAACTCCAGCACTCCAGAGCTTAAAATCAGGCCTCTATAAATTCTTATGTGGGTCTCTTGAAAGCTTCGCAAAGTAGAACACATAACTTTTAAGACTAAATGTTGGCATTTGCATTGGGATTTTGCGCCACTCCCCTCCTTCCTGTCCCACCTCCCCCACACTCTACCAGACGTACATACACACATACACACACACACACCTTCTCAGTGTAGTCTGCAAAGGGCCCAGTCGTCATCCTGGATGGCAGTGCTCAGCGGGGGCTGCGGCACACAAACTAGGCCAACTATATAAAGTGGACGAATCTTCATTTTGAAACGGTTGCCATGGAGTATGTACAAGATGCTGCAGTGCAAGACTGGACACTTTGGAGCGTGTGTGTAATGTGTGTGACCATCTTGGGTTGTTTGAAGATGCAACTAAACAGTCTAAATGCATAAACGCATCAGATTCAGAGAGGTTGGGGGAGGATTTTTGATCTTAGAAAACCCAACCAGAAAATGCCATACCTGTCGTGTTTCCTAAGTAACATTTATCAAAATGTGAGATTACTCCTAAAGAGCAAGCCGGCCCGTTCTTCGGCGCAGGTTCCAGTCTGACTTCTCCTGACAGCCAGACCTTTCACTAATCCCGTTGATATTCACAAACGGGCACGTACGGGAGTCAACTCGGCGTGTCGAATTCTCCTGTCCTTCGAGTGACAGGCAGGGGATCAATGAGGACGCACACCTTTCCTGAAGTCCAGCTTTTCGTTAATGAACATACGGCTCGGCTTCAGAGCGACGGTTGAAACAAGGAGAGGCGCTCCGGCCAGCCCTACTCGTCCTCCTCGTGCCTCTGCAGTGGTTCACCTGTCAAAAATATTGACGGTGCTGACTCTAATGTCAGCCGTGGCAGCGCCGAGTGTGCAGATACATGGTGGCGAAATACCAACGGTTCAGGAAAAGAGTTCAGAGTGATTCTAACATTGATACTTACCTGAGATTTGACTGTTTTTAAAAAAAAATTTTATGGAACCTCCTACTACTAAATAAGGAGGCAAATTAGACCTGGTTAGTGCTTTTGGGGTTATTGATGTTTTAATCTGAATCGAGAGATTTTGGTCACTGATTTATTGTTTATTGTTTTTAATTTATCATAGCCTGGTAAAAACCAAATCCTTGTCCTAATCTTTGTTTTGTACAGAGGCCGTTGGGAAACGATTGCTTCCTGGAGGCATGGACTCTGTTGAAATTGTAAACGATTGAATCTGATTTTATCCAATCGCTAACATTTGGCTGTGTTGTAAGTATGTAATATGCTAGCTTGATGAAGCTTACCAAAAATTGTGTGCACTTTAAACGGTCGCGGTAGGGGACCGTCCCCCACCGCGAAGAAAAAACTTCCTCTTAGTCCGACCTTAATTGCTCAATATTTGAAACAGTCGGTCATTCAACACCGACTGAATGACTTTCTTCACTTCCTCCGCTGCCGTTGCTGAACTTCAACCCTATCTGGGCAGACTACAATTCTAAAATGGCTCAGAAAATTAACGTCGTTTGCACACTTCTCAAACAGGAGTGGTGTGGCAGTGTGCCAGATATTTAAAACAAAAGAACTAATCAATAATCATCGGCATCAACTGACATGAAGTGCCTATGTTATATGTTATAGACACTATAACATATTACGCTATATGTCATAGCATGATATAACATATATCATGCTATATATGCCTTATCATATATAGCATGATATATGCTGGTCTACCCTAGTTGAAGGGCTACACCAAAGAGCAGAGAGAGGAGAAATGTTCGTACTATCTCTTCCATCAATCCTTACGAACAATGATCGCATCCCGTACTCCGTCTTTGCCCTCTGGACATTCGACCAGAAAGTAGTTTAGCAAAAGCAAATTAGATGGATTAGCAGCACTTACCTACAACTTACATTGTCTTCAATGATTAAATATTCTCTGTGCTGTCAGGATATTGAGCTGTTAGCATGTCATGATTGTCATACAGCAACAGTCTTTAGTCAGAGGCTGACTGCTACCCAACATCCATTCCCACCTACATCACCATCCGACCACTCGATGACTCTTTGATAAATACTCTCCAAAAACTACAAACTTTAAAAATTCCAGCGCCCTACTTCTTCCCCTCCACCCCCACAGTCCTGTCTCGTCGTTCCCTCTGCTGTTCTTGTTAGCGCCGCTCAGTTCGTTCACCTCTCATTAGCTTCTCTTCTGCTGACTGGAGGCACCTGTCCTCCGGTCCCACAGCGGATATCTCACCCTCTGTTTAAATCAATTTCTATGTTAAATAGCTGCTGGGAGGGACAGGAGGGAAAGGGAAGGTGGGTGGAGGGGGTTGCTTCGGTTAGGGTGAGGCATTACACCCAACCACAACTCTTTCACACCTCTGACCCTCCCGTGTGCGCCACGTTCCCCACTGGCTTTGCTCTGGCTGCCACTGCTCCTCCGCCCCATCTCCCCCTCTCTCCCTCTCTCCCTCTCTGCTGGTTCAGCCTTTTATCTCTGCGTTCTCCCCTTTGGCTTTTCTCTTTCATTTCATTCCCCTCTCCATCTTTCCTCTTTTTTTTTATTCTGTATTTTGACTTCCATTCCCCCAGTGTGACCCAGGGCATGTTCTCATTTCAGATTAGAGCTCTAAAAAGGCTTGTGACAAGGTGGTGTGTGTGCATTTGTTTGTGTGTGGGGGTGCGCTCGTCTCTGTGTTTGGCCCTTTAGCTAGGAGCTGATGGATTACTTCAAATGTAGTCTCTGTGTTATAAAACCTGTTCCTGCAAAACCATGGGATCTTAATGCCGGGCCGTAACAGAAGTCTATTTTTTTTTCTTTTAAGATGTAAGGACACAAAGTATCCGCTGTCATTAACTGTCATTTAGATGGTTGAACTAAACTATTATAGTGCAAAAACAGAAAACCAGGGTGACCTCAGATAACATTAAGGGCTCGCTGTGGCAGAATTAGGTGTGAGCATAAATGTCAGCGATATCTTAGTGTTGTGTTTTATAAAGAGGAGGTGAAAACCAGTACAGTCATGGTTAAGATGTTTGCTTTCTGCATATTAAACAGTCTATTTATCAGCATTTTATTTTTATTTGACTGAGGCTACAGGCAGCTATACAGTGGAGTAGTTGTTGCTTTGCAGCAAGAAAGTCTTGAGTTTGAATCCTGCCCAGGGGACTGAGTTGGGAGGTACTCTAGCTTCCTCCCGCAGTCCAAAAACATGATTGTTTGGTTAACTGGTCTGTCTAAATTGTCTTTGTGGATGGTTGTTTGTCCAGTGTCTGTTTAGCTGTTTCCATTTGAAATGTAGGCAAAACTTTGTGAATATTCCGCTAATGTCAAAAAACACAATTTCGAAATTGTGGTGTTTCCGTTAATTAAACGTAATTAAAATCGCATGTGAATAAGTTTGTTTACCTACTATTTTATTAAAAACATGCAGCTCCGTCGTCCTCCTACCACTTCCTATCGTCTTCATCTTTTGGTGTTTTTTTTGCCCCAGTGGCAACATCCTGTTGTTGATCACGACTTGTGTGTTGCGACATAAACCGATTTCAATATGGTCAAAAAAAAAAGAAAAAGAAAACATTATCTTTGGTCCAGAATTTTCTATCAAAGAACAAGACCTTTTTTTTTTTTAATTGCCGTGTTTCCATTAAGCAAATATCAAATTGATGGTAATTATGTAGTCTGTGGAAACACAGCTTGTTCTGCGATAAACTGATGATCTGTATAGGGTATACCCTAGCTTTTGTCCAACCACTGCTGAAGATAATCATCAACCCCATATCTGAAGTACTCTAAATGGCTCGGGAAACTGGAATACCTGGGAGCAATGCCAGTTGACTTGGTATTAGCTAGCATCTGTAAAGCAGCTTATATAGGAGCTACATCCATTTCGTTTGTGATGAATAAAGAAGACTGTAGATGTTAGCTTCTGTGGTAGCGTGGTAAAATCCAGCTCCTTGTTCTTATGGTGTTTGCTTTGTCCACTGGGTCTGGTCTCTCGGCTACTGAGAAACGATTGCTCCCTCGAAGAGTGGACTGTGTTGAAAGTTTTAAATTTCACCCTATCTCTAATGTTTGGCCGTGGTGTATGTTGTGTGCCAGTTCAACGTTACGAAGCTTACTGGAAATTGCCTGCGCTGTAAACAACCAAACCAGACGGCTGTCAATAGCAGCCGTATAGGAGTAGTAAAGAGGTATGTGTTATCAAGCGAAACTGCATAGGAAGGCTTCTTCTGTGGTAGAGCTAGGACTCTTTCCACTCAGTGTATTAATGCATAATAAGATAGGGGTGAATATTTATACAATCAATTATATGTTTTTAAAATTATTTTAATTCATATTCATTATTTTTTAGAAATTAGCTGTCTTTGTCAAAAAGGTTTTGTCATAAAAAGTCAAATTTAGGTCATCCTGACTGATTTGCAGCGTCAATAAAAGGGTAAAATATCAAAGAGGATTTGTACTTTTAAACAATACTGTATGTTAATTATAACTTAAAGTTGCCACTTCATTTTTTTATATATCTTTTTTTCTTGCTGTAGTCACATTTCATGCACACTGTAGGAGCAAATTAGTCAACCCATAAATGCCAAAAAACTTTACACACAATTGAATAATCTGTCCCCGACTCTCATGAGTCCATATCAACATTCTGTTGTCCGGTCACTATCGTAACATCATATGAGTAAGTCAGGAAAATAAAGTTATCAAAATGTATTTTCTGGGGCGTGCCGTGGTGGCGTAGTGGTTAGCGCGACCCGTATTTGGAGGCCTTGAGTCCTCAACGCGGCCGTCGCGGGTTCGACTCCTGGACCCGACGACATTTGCCGCATGTCTTCCCCTCTCTCCTTCCCCGTTTCCTGTCAGCCTACTATCATATAAGGGACACTAGAGCCCACAAAAAAAGACCCCCTGAAGGGGTAAAAAAAAAAAAAAAAAATTATTTTCTGACATTTTTGTGATAAATAATGTTTAATCAAATAATTTGAGGACAAATAAAGGCACTTTGCACTGACTTTAATGGCTTAGCTGGAAACTATGAAATTCAGAGGTGTTACATGTACGACACACAGTTAAACTTGAAGACTGTAAAAGCTGTGGTATTAATAGGCTGGTGGATGTTGGGTAATGTACACTGCCTGGCCAAAAAAAAAGTCGCCACCAAAAAATGATCACACTCTCTAATACTTTGTTGGACCGCCTTTAGCTTTGATTACAGCCCGCATTCGCTATGGCATTGTTTCAATAAGCTTCTGCAGTGTCACAAGATTTATTTCCATCCAGTGTTGCATTAATCTTTCACCAAGATCTTGTATTGATGATGGGAGAGTCTGACCACTGCACAAAGCCTTCTCCAGCACATCCCAAAGATTCTCAATGGGGTTAAGGTCTGGACTCTGTGGTGGCCAATCCATGTGTGAAAAAGATGTCTCATGCTCCCTGAACCACTCTTTCACAATGTGAGCCCGATGAATCCTGGCATTGTCATCTTGGAATATGCCCGTTCCATTTGGGAAGACAAAATCCATTGATGGAATAACCTGGTCATTCAGTATATTCAGGTAGTCAGCTGACCTCAGTCTTTGGGCACACAATGTTGCTGAACCTAGACCTGACCAACTGCAGCAACCCCAGATCATAGCACTGCCCCCACAGGCTTGTACAGTAGGCACCAGGCATGATGGGTAAATCACTTCACCTGCCTCTCTTCTTACCCTGATGCGCCCATCACTCTGCAACAGGGTAAATCTGGACTCATCAGACCACATGACCCTCTTCCATTCCTCCAGAGTCCAATCTTTATGCTCCCTAGCAAACTGAAGCCGTTTTTTCTGGTTAGCCTTACTGATTAGAGGTTTTCTTACGGCTACAGAGCTGTTCAATCCCAACCCCTTGAGTTCCCTTCGCATTGTGCGTGTGGAAATGCTTTTGCGTTCACAATTAAACATACTCCTGAGTTCTGCTGTTGTTTTTCTTCGATTTGATTTGACCAAACGTTTAAGTAATCGCCAATCACGATCATTCAGGATTTTTTTCCGACCACATTTCTTCCTAGAAGACGATGGTTCCCCACCATCCTTCCAGTTTTTAATGATGCGTTGGACAGTTCTTAACCCAATTCTAGTAGTTTCTGCAATCTCCTTAGATGTTTTCTCTGCTTGATGCATGTCAATGATTTCACCCTTCTTAAACAGACTAACGTCTTTTCCACGACCACAGGATGTGTCTTTTGCCATGGTTGTTTAAGAAATGAGGAGTTACTCATTGCATCAGCTGGGGTTAAATAACTTGTTGCCAGCTGAAAGATAATCGCCTATGCAGTACTTATCCAATAGGAGGCTTGTACCTATTTGCTTAGTTAAATCCAGGTGGCGACTTTTTTTTTGGCCAGGCAGTGTATGTCTTCTGCAGTCAGATTCTGCTCATAGAGTCCGGTATAAACTGTTAGCCTGCGTTATAATGAGAGAAAAAAGGCCCTTTAAACTGCTGCAGAAATCAGTATTTTTCCTCCGTTTATAGATGCTGACAGCCCCTCAAGCTTTCTCTTGTAAAGAGTAGTCTAGTAACTATGCTGTGCCATTGCAACTTGATGTAATTACAGCCTTGTTGCAGATTAGCACAATGCAAATTACCCATTAATCGGCCAAGTATACGTGTGTGTGTCGGTGTCTTTGTGCATGCATGGCATTGTGGATTGTAGCTGCAACTTCAGTGCGGCGTCGGATTCCAGTCGGAGCAGCGCATCTGATGAGATAAGAGATTAATGACTCTGCCTTAATCTCCATATAAAGGAAATGAGCCTGCTTGCAGATAAGACCATCACCTAAAGATTAATGAAACGGTGAGGAAACACTGGTATTACCCCGCTATAAAAACACACACATGCACACACACACAATGCAGTACAGTGACAGGATATGATGGATGATGACAAGGACTAAGAGATACCCTCACTTGATCATTTAGCATTTACATGTACAGTGTGTTTATTGGCCGTCATGCCTCATGGGGGGAATTTATTATAAACCGCTGTAGCTCAGCTAAACTTGTGCCCTCACACCTCGTCTCGCGCACAGCACTGGATTCGAACGCTTAATATTCACAAGCTGAGCAGGCACAAACAGTCGCAGCTTTAATTTAAACCCAGGCCTCTTTATCTGCGCGCCCGCGTCGTCGAGGAGATGTGCGAGTCGCGTAACGTTGGAATAGAGCCCGTTCCGTGATCAACGATGCTGTAAATGAGTGGCGGGGGAAGACAAAGGATCATGAAGCTTTACAGCACACACTGCCTCCTGGTACATGCTGTTAAAATGTAATATATTGGATGAGTTCCATAACAAACTGTGAGTATTGCAAGGTGCTGCAGAGTTCCCACAAGCTCGGTTTGTTTTATTCTTTAAATTAGCACCAAGATCAGCGAAATTCACTGTTAAAGCTAAATAATAGCCAGAATTTCATAGGCTTAGCATAAAGGGCTCTTATATTAATGGCAGCATTGAGCACAAAGTAGTATGAAATTGTAGGCCTTTCAAGTTAACAAATTTTGCTGGACTATAAATTCTCCCAGTAGTTATGTTGTTTTGAGGCGATTTTCAAGTAATACATTGATAATGGCATAATTCAGTTTGCGTTTTATTTAAATGGGACAGTGCATATTAATGAAAGTACAATATTGTAAATATGCTGAATTTAGCAAATTGCGTTGTACACAAAATTACCTTTCAAAAAGGAAAGGAATTATTCAGAGAAGACGATAAATGGATGGCAGGTCTGGGGGAGCTGCAGAGATCCAAAGCTCAATTTCAATCTGGCCAACGTTGAAAGAGACGTATCATTCCCATTGTGACACATTGTGGTGGACAAGAATAGGGAAACTGGTGAGAGGTGATGGCCAAATAACAGAAGCCAATGCTTTCGAAGGCAACACGCTACATGCTGCAGGAAACTTGAAACTTGAAAATTGACAAAAGATCCTCATCCAACACGACATCAGTAAAAAACATACATTCAGAGATACAATGGAATGCTTTATAAATCAGGGCACATTCATGAATTTGGACGCCAAGTCAAAGACTTAAAGACTTAAATATAGATTGGCAAGAGTTGAAATGTAATTTTCACATATGCTTTTCATCAAATCTGTCTGGGCTTGAGCAATTTTGCAATTGGAATAGGCAGAAATTTAAACTTCTAAGGTTTGCAGCTTTTAGGGCCTGGGAGAGGAGTTGTGCTTATCCAGTGATCATCAGGAGAGAGGCAAGGTACACCCTGTACATGTTACCATTCCATAAACCACAGAATAAACAAGATTCTTAAAGGCAATTAAAGGAGACCAATCAACCTAACATCCTCTGTTTTTGGACTGTTGGACGTAAAGGAACCCAATAATGAAACGGGATGAAAGACTGGCTGAGACCTGAACCTAGGACCTTCTTGCATCAAAGCAATGTTGCCAGCAATTGCATCACCGTGCATCCCTCTAAGTTCCTCAAAGTGTCAGTGGCTCAAAGGGAAACAAAAGTACCCCACACTTAACAAGCCATCAATTTTCCTTCTACTTCACAGTAAGAAGTACTTTATGTTGTCCTATCGCATGTGTTCCCAGAAAGGGTAATTCCATTGTTTTCTCCAACAAAGCCTCTGCAAAGAGTATAAAGAAGCAGCTCACTGCAGTTCCTCCTCTGGCTTGACAGCAGGGGCCACGCCTGCAGAGAAGAGGAGAGGTAGCAGTGAGGGGATCGGTGAGGCATTGTTGAGGTAATGGAATGCAACCTGCTCGGTATGCGCTAAAAATGTGGCCACAGCCGTGCCAGGCAAAAAATAAATCCGTGTGATTCCTTGGAGGAAAGGCTGGAGTCAGCCACTTGTTTTGCCACTTCTATCCTTTTCATAAACCATCAACAGCCTGCTGGCTTTTGTTTTCTTCCTTCAGACCTGTCAGGCATAATAGTCACATCTGCTCCCCTCCGCCCCTATCTCCTTCAATTCAGGGGGACACAGTTGGCAAAGCTGCCAGCTGCTGGCCAGAAATGTAAGAGTACGTACAGTTTGTACGCAGCGGTAGTCTATTGTGTGCGCGTGTGTGTTGTGCGCCTGCGAGTGTCGATGGCGACTGGTTAACCGGCGCTTGTCACATGGGACGTCATTAGGCCTAGTGTGGCAGAAACCGGGATGAAGATGGAAGCTTGGGGAGAGACGGAAATTTCAGGCAATTCCGAGGAGAAGCTTGTGCTTTCAGAGTGAGGGGTTGATTATGAGAGTGGAAGTTTAGGTAGTTTAGTTTTCCTTCCCTTGCTCTGTTCTGCTCTCACACCCACACAGCCTTGCTATTGCTCTAGCAACAGATTGTGGGCTCCTAACTACGTTCCACAGCTCACATCTTTGTCGGAGCAAAATGCCAGTTTGGGCCGATTGGCTGCACCTAAAGAAGACTGGAACTTAATGTTCCCTGCTAATTATATAGAGCAACAATAACAAGTACGGAAAAAACTGGAATAGAATGTGAAAGTTTCATCATAATCCCCCCCCAACTTCAAATTCATCTGGTCGTCAACAGGTATTTTAATTTGGTACAACTCCATGCAGAAATTTAGAATGCAAAAATAACAAACGAAATGTGACATTCTAATCTTAAATGTCATATTTTAGTTGTAAATGAAAAACATAAAGAAAATGAACAAACATAAAGGCTAAATGCTAAAAACATCAATCTTTGTCTAATGGTCTGTAAAATGTGTTTCATTTTGTGAATTGCTACTGAAAAAGCCCTTTACATTTACCATTCCTTAACTGCGGTCAGGGGCCGCATGAAATTACTCCAAGGGTCACAAATGGTTCCCGGGCCACACTTTGGACATGCCTGCCTGAGGGTCTTAACTTTGTTTCTTGCAGAAGTGAATAAGGGATCTGTTGGAATCTTCAGGGTGTGAGGAGTTCACAGCTAAGTGGCAAAGGGCTGGGATGTGATGGTTCTCCATAGGAAAAAGATGAATAACCCCTGTAGATACAGGGTCAGTCTCAGTTGCAACTGGAGCAGTTAAAATACCTTTGCAACCAGTTCCTGAGAGGAGAGTAGGATGGAGGTCCATCTGACCAGGTTAGATGGAGACCTGGTCTGGAGTACTTGAGGCACTGCTACTGTCTGTCATGGTGAAAGAAAGGCACAAGTCAAAACGTGAAGCAGTTGAGTTGCTGGTCTGTCTATGATCCAACCCTCAGTTATGGCCATATGTGTGTCATAACAAAAAAAATAAGACCCTGGATACAGCACTCCTTCATTTTCTCTTGAGCACAGGTCTGAGCAGATGTTCTGCAACGTTTAGATGTGTCCCCGTTCCAACACACCTGGAGGTTTTCTAGGCATGTCTCACTGAGAAGAGACAAAGACTGGTTGGTTGGTTGGTTGGCAATCATCGGATTGACCAATACCCTGACCAATTGGAAAAGTGTGTTCAACTCTAATAAAGTTTAAATAAGACAATGGTAAATTTGTTCTATTTGGGAATGTCTTTTGAGGTTTTTGTTGACCTTTCTGAAGTGTTCCCAAAGTCCTGACCTCATCTACGGATAAAAAAGTAGAGCACAGGACCAGAATACCAGACATTTTTAAAGAACTTTACCAGTTCTGCCAAAAAAGTCATCAAATAGCCACCAGAAATATCCTCGAAAGATGTTGGTGGCAACCAAATTGGAGCTGAACAATAGCTCTATTTGTAAAATTCAGACATTTTCACACTTTGCTTCTCCATACAGTTGCATCTCTCTGTCTAAGGCAGAGCACAACCTGGACAGATCCTTCACAAGACAAACAGACAGATGAGACAATGCACCTTCACTTACAACAACTTATAACCACCGGTTTATCCAGAGTGGATGTATTTAGCGGAAGACCTTGAGACAACACATGCAGGTATGGGAAGAATATGAATATTCCAGATATTAAGTCTTTGCACTGCTGACATTCCTACTGCCAACCTTACTACAGTTGGTGCTAAACCCCAAACCATGACACGGCTATTGTTCTGTTGTTTTTCTGTTTCCTGAAGATGCGTTGGTCTGTGTCTCATCATCCTATCTGTTTCAGGAGAAGCTGATGGACAATGCAGTGAAATGAGCAATAGAGGTTAAATTCATATACTTAAATCCCTCAAATAAATTTGTTTCATGCGTTCTTTTTTTTTTATTCCGGACTCACTAGAGATCGGTTTCTGTTTTTTTGTAAAATAGCACAAAAAAAAAGGGTGTGTTCTTGAGTGGTCCAAACAGTTGATGGAGAGGTGATGGTTGACAGATGTTTGATGAGAAATGTCCCAACTGTCAAGTTTGGGATGATTGAGTAAGTGCTCGGTCCATGTCAGTGGTGTCAGAGCTACAGATCAATACTGTAGAAGCTGTCTGAAGTCAGCTATTATTTACAACGTTACTGTCATACAGAGCCTGGAAGAAGCTTTCATCCCGGTTGAGCATTTTTTCCTTCTTTGTCACGTCACAACTACGAACCGCAGTGTTTTCTGTTGGATTTTTATTTGGTAGACCAACACCTCAAAGATTTGGACGCAGCAAACGTGAAAGAAGGTTCTCTGGTCGGATGAGATGAAAAGTATCGCATTATGTGGTGACCTGCGTTTGATTAGCAAGGACGAGGAAGTCAGTTTGAGATTATGGAAAGAAGGACAGAGCTACAAAGAGGGAAATCCTGAAAGAGAAACCTTTGAGGCTCCAAAATTTGGCGTTTCTGCTGGAAATTGAAAGAAAAAGTTTTTTCCGTAATGCGACAAAATATAGAAAAAGTCAAAGGTCTATGAATCATTTTTCAAGGCACTGCAAGCCAAGGCCAAAGTGTTTCTATTACAAATGTATGCAAAACTTTGTGGATGTTGCGCTAATGTTGGAAAAACTCAATTTCGCAATTGCGGTGTTTCCATTAAATTAGAAATGCAGTTAAGATCACACATAAATAAGTTAGCTCTCGCGATAATTCATTAAAAACACGCCGCCCCGTCATCCTAATACCTTCTTTGTCTTTCCACCATGATCAACGACCGGATCCGTAACATCCGGTTGTTGATCATGTGACGCGAACAAAGGATTACCATTGCAGTTTTCAAAAAATACCAGTTTTGATGCATCCATTAAGTAACTCCTCCTAGCACCACAACCTTTTATCATAAAAGGTAAGTTTTTTTTTGTTTTTTTTTCAAAATTAGTGTTCCCATTAAGCAAATTTCTTTTTGTAACTCCAATATGCTCAATTATGTGGCCAATGGAAAATTTGCCAATGAGCTGAAACAGGTTCCGTTTTCAAACTGAATTTCTGATTTGACACGAGCACTCGCATGACAACAAATTAGCAAAATTAAAAATTCCTCTTTTTCTTCTTGTACAAAACAATGTTACTTGCTTCAAAAAGCAACTTTAGGTGGAAAAATGCCTTCTGTGGAAGAAAAAAAACAACTGAAGCTATTCTCTGAAAGGTGGAAACACCAGCCAGATTTAATAAGGTAAGACACCTTGTATTGAATGAATTATTTCTGCTTCGCTGCACCAAAACTTTTTCAGCAGCAAACCCTTCCTACAGTACTGGACTAGAAAAGAGAACAGGGCCATACAAGCAAAGATAAAGAGGTGGGATAAAAAAAAATAACCCCCCCCCTGCTCTATATGTATATAAAAAAGCCATGTATTTAAAAGAGAGACAGTGTGAGTTTGTCCTCTTTGTAGAGTGTAAGAAAGCACGCTGAGCTCCGCAAAGCTTCCCTGCTCTTCCGCCTCGCTCTCTTACCGCCTTGGAATCGTCAGTATTCAGACTTGGGGACCGTAGCAAGCTCCGAGGCCCGTCTTTCATCCCTTGCACATAAGAAGGAACGAGGCTTTCTATTATAGTGGCACAGCTTAGAAGAATATTACTTAAGCCCACGCACACAGACAATGCCTGACCATAAATAAATAATACCCATTTCACCAAGCAGTGCAGCGTTAAGAACTACAAGAGGAAGACATTGAGAACCGGGGAAAGAAGGGAGGATTGGAAGTGGGGGGCGGAGAGGCGGGGAATCAGGCTTCAAAAGAGATGTATGAAAGGGAGAAGACATTGAGAGAGGAAATTAAAAGCCAGGGCCAAAGACAACTTAATGGCACGCTATTTACTTTTCTTTTTCTACCCCCATCTGATCTTCTTCCATTTCTCAACAAATCTTCCTCCTCGCTTCCATCTGTATTTTCCCTCCATTTGGCTGTGCGTTTGCCCAAACTCTCACGAGTCTGAGCTTATTGTCCACTGCTGAAATGGAGCAAACATTCCATTATGTTTGTCATTATAATTGGGCATTGTTTTGGGATGCTTGCGCTAATTAAGTGCTTAATAATTAATGTGCCCGGAAGTTTGCGCCTCTGCTCAACTTTGCATTCAGAGATTCCTGCCGGGCTGGAGGAAAGCCGGTGGAAAAATCAATTGTTTACAACTCCTGTAAAAGCCTGTGGAGGAAATGTCAACGCAGCCATCTGGAGCTGGAATACATTAGGGGCCTGTTAGGAAAACGGAACTTGCTAAAAAGCTTTTCACCAGAACTTTCTGGATTCGTTTGCTCTCTAAAGTTCTCTAAGTGGAATATCTTTTAAATAATAATATGTAGTTAAGGAAATATGTTACTGTGTACAAGGAAGCCAGGCATGGGCTGGTATGAAATTATGCCAGGATGATAATCTTAGGTAAAAATATCACGGTATTACAACTACAGCTCTAAAATGTATTTATTAGCATCAGATTAAATAGCGTGATAGTCTTTTTAAAATCACTTTAGGAGTTTTTATTGTGTTTTAGATTCTGTGGTGGTATTTGACATAAATTAATCATATTCATTCAGAAACGACAAAAATCACAAGTATTAAATTAGAAGAAAATGCAAACAAACAACAAGCCAAAGGAAAGACAAAAAGATAAGGAATTTTACATTATGGCTATTTGTTTAGTCAAAGCTGCTCTTGCTGCTCTCTGTTTCTTTTTTTCATCCTTAGTTGGTTCTATTTTTGCAGTCTATTCCAGCTTGTTGTAGTATGGGTCCGTAACTCGGAATGCGCGCCCAGAATTGTAAAAACTAGACCCAATAACGTGGCTCTTGAAAGTGAAAAATTGAATCTAACAACATATAATTCACCATATTATTAATTTCTGAAGGTCCTCTGCAGTGCCTTCGCTCTTCCTAGAACTGTTTCCCACTGGAGAGAAATCTGAGATTGTTCCTGGAATCTGCCGAAGTCAATGTTTCAGTATTTTCACAATCTCAAGTTTGCTCATGTGGCGAAGGAGACCGCAGGCTGAACTGAGGCTTCTCAGTTTCACAGCATCCTCCTCATTGAGGTCTTGGTATTTTTCAACCTTCAAGTCTTTCTTCTGCCTGATTTGTCTAGTGATTGGAATCGCTATCACTGCTGTATGATGGAGTAGGGCGAGGCTAATGTTCTTTTTGAATTACACTTACACAATAAACACCCGCTTGTGAAAGCAACATAGCTCGTCATTTGTAATTTCCACCAGCTAATTTTGGAATTATCCTTATTTAATTATAGGAGTAAAGTCCTTGTATTATGAGAATAAAGTCATAACATTAGCAAATAGAAACAAAACAAGTCATACAATTACTAGAAAAAAGTTGTTTTAATGAGACGCTTCAAAGCTAAATTCATATGATGCTCAACATTACTCATTTTATTTTTAATAATTTTTTGTGTTATATTCCCATAAAGTTAATACTTCATTCACCAAATACAATGATTTTATTTTGGTAACATTATGACTTTATTCTCATATTACTATGACTTTATTCTTGTAATGTTTTCACATTGTTCTTGTAATATTCCGACTTTTTTTGTTGTGCGATTTGATTCTCGTAATGGAACGACTTTTTTTCTTGTAACGTGACTTTATTCTTGGATTATCACATCTATTCTCGAAACATTTTGACTTTGTTGTCTTATGACTTTATTCTCAGATTATTGTTACTTGTCATATTATTATGACTTCATTCTCATGTGACTTTTTTTTCTCGTAATATTACTTTACTCTTGTAATTAAGACAATACAAATTACTCTTAGCCTCGATCTTTCTGCCAGGGTGACAGAAATGCTACTTTAGCGATGTTCACAGAAATTTAGGAGGCAGTTAAGGTTTGGTCCGAACTTTTGTTAAAGACTACTGTGAATATCTAAATGGTATTGCACTTGATTTGAGTTTATGGCTGATCGGTTGCAGTGGTGAGGTACTAACATCAACACAACTTAACGTATTCTCACCCTTCCAGGCAACCAGTAGAGTCCTATAAAACGCACTGTCCTGACTCGGAAACAACAGATATTTCATTTATTTCAACAGTTTTGGACAGTTGGTCCAAGAGTTGACTTTAGTCCACAACAAAGCCTGGCTTTAGCTGTTCCCAGACCGTTCGGTTAGATCACAGGTAATTACGTCAAAGCAGAGCCGTTGCAGAGATTCGTGCCCGCCAGCTGCAAGTCAGCAGGTCAACTTCACACAGACTGATGCAACCCTCTGTAGCAATGTCTGCTTTTTAAGGGATGCTCGTTACAAGTCAGTCAGCTATTATGTTGCAAGAGATGGAGCGTGACAAATTCTTCATGTTGAGACGGGCCGCGGGTTGAAAAGGTGCTTTGGTCAACTGGGTGGGAATTATAGTACCTCGCAAAAAGTCTTCTCTCTACTTGGATTTTTGAAGAGACAAGAGAAAATATTACACCGTCTTGAGTAAGATGGATCGTCAGTCCTCTTCCCTATGCAGTAAATGTGGAAGAGAGATTAGAACCTATTCTCACCACTATTTTTGACAATGCAAACGGATCAAAAGATTTTGGGATGCGATTTCTAAAGAGTTGGACGTTGTGTTTTGTATCAAGATCAGCAGTGGCTCAGGACTCCTTCCTCCTTGGTCTTCCATCGCTCTAACTCAATCACACTTCAAACTTTGTGACAAATTGTTATTATTGACTAGGAAATGCATTTTTATGAAAACAAACCACTATATAATGGTTATTTAGGGTGCTCCTCTATGTACGGTTGTAGGGATATTTAGCAATATTTCATCGTGTACTCAGCTGTTTACCTAAAGAACTGATTCCACTTGTGATGAGTCGACAGAGTCTAACAAAGTGATCAATCTCACCAGGTCCTAGCTAGCGAACATCCTCCTCCTGTGTCAATATGCATTTTATTATCACTATAGTTTCTAGCTTTGCTTGTCTTGTTTGGCTTCAAATTTGTGTGTAAATGTTTGGTGACCATTATGACTGTAGGTAAGTCATCAGACTGTTGTGACACGGTTCAGCGGCAATTTTATTTTTTATTTTTCTCTTTCTTCTCCTCCACTTGTGCAATGTGACGTACCGTCTTGTGAAAACACAAAACTAATAAAACTGAGTTTGAAAAAGAAGAAATGGTCCAAGTGCCTGTGGTGTTCACGGGGGTTTTACGGCAGAAGCTAACATCTTATGTTCTTCCTCATTTCTGCTCTTGGAGGTACGGCCAAACACCAGCAGTGAAACTAAATGTAGCTCCAAGTTCCGCTTTCCCGAGCTTCGTTTTCTTTTGAATATTTGATATTATCTACGAATAAATTTGCAAATACACAGATTATCCACGAATAATTAGAAGTTTTGTTTAATAGGAAAACCCATGAATCGGTGGACCCCCAAATCCTGAAAAAATGTTATGAAGGGGACACGGGAGCGTTTTGACATACATTCACAACTTTAACACCTCACATCACCCTAAACACACCATTCCCACTGAATTCATGTTCACTGGTGTTCTTCATCCAATCTGACTGAGGTAGAGATATTCTGTAAAGCTGAGTGGGAAGCAAAATTATCTACAAGTGCAAAATTTGAGATATTCCCCCAAAAATCTTCCAGCTCTGATTGAAACTGGCTCTGAGAAGCATTGACTAAGGTAGTGTGTGTGCAAATGCATGTCCTTCCTTTGCAGATAGAAATTTGTGAACATTGTTAAAAACTATTTCCCTGTACAGTGCAGTACATTTTGCCCCATCCTCCTAAAAGATGTTTGCGATAACGTAGATTTCCTGGAACTCTGCAGGAGATTCGGCCTGAAATCAGGCACGTCTGTTTTCGTCATTTCGGGGGGGGGGGGGGGGAGGAATCTGCGCCAAGGCAACAATTATGAAGAGCTGCTGTTCCATGTCGAGCTCCATCTGGCCCAGTGAAGTCGCATGAAATCCTGTCAGGGCTCTTTCATTTGTTTTCAGCAGAACACCTCGTTATAATCCAAATCCAAACGGAAACTCCCACGGAATTCGTCTCTGGGGAACGTCTAAGTTCAACAAAGTTTTTTGGGGAGTTTTATTTTATTCCCCCAAAAATTTGTCGTCATGTGAAGTCGAGAAGACGTCGCTTCAACTTGCAGATTCTAACGCTCAGAGCCGACATGCGGCAAATACCACAAAGTGTGTCATTTTAATGACTTTCATGCGTTTTAGCTACACGTGCACACGGTCGCCGCACATGCGTGGGAGTCGGGAGTTTGTCTGCGCTCCGGGGACAAGGTGCTGTAATGGAGTATTGATGTCGCGGAGGGGTTGGTGAGAAGAGGGCGATAATTAGATTCTCCTCTCACTCTCTGTGCACTGCTCAGATACAGAGCGTTTCTAATGAGAGGGGAGCTCTTGCCAATAATTACCTCTGTATTTCTAAAAAATCCTTCTCAGCACGGCGGCCAGCCAACGCCTTGACCTCCAAGAACCCGTCATTAGCCAGCCTCATAATTAGGTGTCATTAGATGATCAAGCATGTCGAAGAGGCACAGTTTTTAAGTGGTGGCCTAATAAACGAAGAGAACAATCATCCCCGTTCTGTCTTCCTTGGAACCGCTGGCGTGTTGGAGAGCAACAACAGCAGCCCAGCCGACTGGTGAGGCTGTTCTTCGACGCGACATTTCCTCGGGTCAGGTACAGTTCCTTACCTCCTTCGTCTCCTGCTGGCCGCTAATGAAATACTCCGTACTGGGTGGGAAGTTTGCAGGCCTGATGCGCTGGCAGTTATGAGGCAGTAGAGAACACACACACACACATCTGGTAAACACTCATTGCACAAGCAGAAAAGATATGCACGGTACATGTGTGGTAGCCATTTATGTTAGATTTATATGATTAACAAGTATTAATCAGTTTAGTTTTTTCTTTAAAGAGGCAGTATTATGTGTTTTCCAGCCACACAATGCCATTTTATTACACAATTAAAAACCTGTTAAAAAAATGACTTAAAAGAAACTTTTATTTTTAATTTAACACCTCGAAATTTGACCTCGGTCTCTTTAAGAAACTCCTAACTCCACCTTCAGGAAATCATCACAACATGACTCCTCTATTAATCCGTTAGCAACGTTTTCAATAGGCGTTGCTCTGAGAAGTAGCTCGTATCATGTGGTGCAACAGATGCGCAGTTCCAGCAGGTGTTTGCTAATTGCTGCTGGCTAGTCTGAAGGAGCTCTAAGGAGGAGCTGCACCTCGAAGGCGGGGCTAGGTCCAACCAGCCGTTTTGGACAGCTGAATGGTTGCCATGGGACATTAATGGATTTCTCAAACATGCATGAAAGAATCAAAGCAACACTACAGATACGTTTTTGATGAGAGAGTAACATTAGAATGTGATGTAAAGCTCAAGAAGTTCGATGTAGCAATGGGTTTGATATGAACAATAATCCATGCCAAAGAGGATGACTTTTAGATTAAAATAGCCAAGTTGTGGATTATCAAGATATAAAAGCAAATTGTTATTCATGAATACGAACACTCTTGATGTAGCGTAGGCAGCAACGTTCCCTGTGTATTTCCATTTTCTGTCAGCTCCATATTCATCACCCTTTATCCTAAATATCTACTGTAGTGCATGTCCAAACCATCCCAGCTTCGTCTTTTTAACTCCGCGTCAACCTGAGCTGCCAGTCAGTAAACTCATTTCTGCCCATTTTGGTCTGTTCTATAAAAATCTTCCCAATCTTTCCCTGACACCTTCAGTTGTACCTTCAGTCAGAGCCTCTTTCTTCGCACCGCGGATCCTGGCACCGGCACGTCCCGCTAGCATCGTGTTAAACTTTTGCTTCTGCTGTCATGAATCACCCCTGATACTCGTGTCTACTCACTGACTTAACAGTTGACTCGTCCGATCGACCCGACTTTTAAGCGGAGTCCACAAATTTTTAAGCAGGGTGGAAGTCAGAGCTCAGGAAGGTCATTCAGAAAGCTCAAAAATAGTCTGTTTTTATTATTCCAACAGCTTGTGACGTGAATCTGGGATCCCTTTTTTTTCCCCTGCTGAATACCTTCCAAGTGAGAGAAAATTGGTTAGGATCCTCAGGGATCCCAGAGGATCCTAACCAATTTAGGATCCAGTTCCTGTGAACTGGGAACTGCTGAAACACCAGAATTCCTGTTGAGAGAGTTATTGTTATCCTCATTATGTCCACCGCACACAAGACAAGTTTTATGGTCAATGAAAAATAGGATTGAGATATTTCTTCACAAACCTTCAAACCTCAAAACACAGCATCATTCTGCAGTCAGTAATGCAAGATAACACAAAACTAAGCTCACATTACAGTCATTCTGCTACAGAGAAGTATCTGTTTTTGTCTTTAAAATCAAAATGAAACAAGCAGAATACACCATGTTCCAAATTATTATGCAAATTGGATTTAAGTGTCATAAAGATTAAATTTTTTGTTGTGCTATTAAATTTATAGACGGCATTGTGTGTCAAGGCTCTTTGAATCACTGTAATTAATTTCAGAGAGCTGGTTGATTAGTTTGTCTGCTGAGCTCAGTTAAAGGAAATCTACTTAAGAAGGATGTTCCACATTATTAAGCAGGCCACAGGTTTCAAGCAATATGGGAAAGAGAACGGATCTCTGCTGACGAAAATCATCAGATAGTGTAGTGCCGTATGACAAGGTATGAAAACATTAAGATATTTAACAAAAACTGAAGCGTTATCATCGTACTGTGAAGAGATTTGTGACTGATTCAGAACAAAGACGGGTTTGTACAAATAAAGTCATAATGAGGAAGGTTTCTGTTAGACACATTCATCGGATTAAGAGAGCAGCTGTTAAAATGCCCTTACAAAGCAGCAAGCAGTTATTTGAAGCTGCTGGTGCCTCTGGAACCTCAAGGTGGAGGATCCTCCAGAGGCTTGCGGTGCATAAACCTACTATTGGGCCCCTAACCAGAGCTCACAAGCAGAAATGGTCACAGTGGGCCCAGCCGTACATGAAGATTAATTTTCAAACAGACTTGTTCACTGATGACTGCTGTGCAACCCTGGATGGTCCAGATGGACGCAGCAGTGGATTCGTGGTGGATGGCCACCATGCTCCAACACGGCTGTGACGTCAGCAAGGAGGTGGTGGAGTCATTATTTGGGCTGAAATCATGGGGAGATAATCATTGGTCGGCCACTTCAGAGTCCCTGAAGGTGTGAAAATGACCTCAGCAAAGTATATGGACTTTCTGACTGATCACTTTCTTTCATGGTTCAAAAAGAAGAGCTGTACCTTCAGTAGCAAAATCATCTTCATGCATGACAATGCACCATCTCATGCTGCAAGGAATACCACTGTATCATTGGCTGCTATGGGCATAAAAGGGGAGAAACTCATGGTGTGGTCACCATCCTCCTCTGACCTCAACCCTATTGAGAACCTTTGGAGTTTCCTCAAGCAGAAGATCTGAGGGTGGAATGCAGTTCATATCAAAACAGCAGCTCTGGGAAGGTATTCTGACATCCTGCGAAGAAATTCAAGCAGAAACTTTCCACAAACTCACAAGTTCAATGGATCAAGAATTGTGCAGGTGATATCAAAGAAGGGGTCCTATGTTATCATGTACTGTAAGTTGGTCTGTTAAGATGTTTTTGATTGAAATAGCTTTTGATTTTAGTACATGTGAACACTCAATGCTGCACATTCAAAGAATGACCGTTTGCAGTTCTTTATAATCCATAAAGTGTTTAGAAAATCTGCTGTGCATAATAATTTGGAACAGTGCATTTTGAGTTTTAGATTTTGTTTTAAAAAAAATACTGTTCTCAATTTTGTTCAGTAAAATTTGATTTATACTGTAATAGTTCATGGCTTGAAAATTATACTGACCATCATTTGCACTGACCATTTAAGAAACTCTGAGAAAATATCACTTGCAAAATAATTTGGTGTAGTATATATATTGATTTATTATATGTATTTACGTACATATATGCATTTTTCAGTTCTAAATTCAGTTAGGATCAGTGAGGCCCAGAGCGTGGGACAGTGGAGGAACTGCTAAAAGTTTGCTTGGTTGTGAAGTCAGAAAAAGCACTTCCTGACTATCTTGGGACCACGGGAAATGTATGAGGAGGAAGTAAGAGCCACAGCAGGGGAGGAACATAAATCCTTGTTTTTGCTCAGCTTTGCTGTATACAGTTAGTATCATATATCAGGAAATGCAAAGGTAACACAGTTACTTTTCTTGTAAGCAAAATGTTTTGGTTGATATTAAATGTTGCTCTCCCAAGAAAAAAGATGTGCGCTGCAGGGGTTGGCAAGTGCTCTGAATGTACTTTTTATTCCTAATAAAATATTTACAAAGCTGATTTTTCTTTAGGTTTTCTGTTCGCCATAGCTTAGATCAATAAGTTTATTACCATACTTCAAGTGCATCAGTTTAAAGTTAAGAGATATTGCTCTTTCAAACACCTGCAGTTGAGGTTAAAAGATGCATTCTTTGCTTTTACATTAGAGAATATGAAGAAACATCATCATAGATAGTTTTTCCTACCTATGCTAATTAGCTACAGATAAGGTCAACAAAAATATTTCATACATTAAACTAGTGTTATTAATCAAAAGAAAAGTACAAAATGAAATGTTGTGAAATATTCTGGCAGCACCTCAAAGATATAGTTTGGATTTTTTTTTATTACATTTTTTTTTTTGAGATGAGATTCCATTGAGATATAATAAACAATATGTATCTTACAATCTGTATCTTACCTCCATTAGCTATCTATGTAGCATTTCTAATTCCAAGTTGAAAGTAAGCAGCTTCACTTAATATATCTAACTAAATTAATTTGTTTCAGTTATGTTGCGGTAGTAATATTAATCCTCTGCATTGTTTTTCTTATTTATGGGTGACGTAGGTGTCAGGAGTTCTAGGCTTGGAATTGTTCCTCTCTTTCTTCTTGCATGCTAGTCAGTCTTCACAAAAACAAGTCTATATTTAGACTTCTAATAAACATCTTAGATATGAAAGAAAAACATTAACTTTTGAATCAAATACCAATCAAATACAGTCTGGATGCCTGTGAGCCATTCAGGCATTGTTTAGACTTACAAGAAGAGAAAATGCTCACTGTGTGGAAGTGATTGGGAATGGCATCAACTTGGCCTCAGATTGGAAGGGCTCTTGAAATCCCCAATTGGGGTCAGGTAGAGGTCACCTAGTTTCTGTGGAGTTAATTGCAATAGCCTCCTAGCTTAAATCAGGTTTCAGATTAGCTAAAGAACACATAGCATGGCCCTACAGCTTGAATACAAACTTTACATCAAGTGCAAGTGAGTTTTAATTTGGCAGTTGCTAGGAGCCTGACTGCTCTGTGTCAAGTGTCAAGTTTGGTGCAGAGATGATAATGGTGTTTGATTAGGAGTTGGGCTCAGGCCCTCAGTAATAGGACTACCATAATAGGACTTTTCTAGTCTTACCAACCACTCAAGCCACAGTCACCCATTCACACTCACAAATACACTGGGCAACTTTGGGTTAAGTGCTTTGGTCAGGAGAACATGAACATGTGACTAAGGGTAAGGTGGAATTGAACCTATAACCTTCCAATTTCTAAACAACTACCACTGATCCACAGTCATCCGAAAAAGTATTTTCAGTAGAATACCTGTGGAATGATGTAGGTTGCATTCACACCAGCCCTGATTACTCCGTTTTAATCAAACTCTAGTTCATTTGCCTAGAAAGTCGTTTGCATCAAACTCTGATGTGGACCAAAAATGTGAACTCTGGTCCGCCTTATAAGCTAGGACTCTGTTTGGTTGAAGGTAACTCTGGCCCGGTTCGAATGCATATGCAGACCGGAGACTAGTCCAAAAGTAGGAAGCGAACTATAGCGCATGGCATTCTGGGTACATACAACCAAAACAGACGTGCTAGTCTAGCACTAGTGGGAGAAATGGTTTGTGATCTTTTGTCTAAGATAATAGCTACAACCGTTAAAATCTGATGTCACTACGTTTTTGTTTACGTTTTGCAAAGAAGGCAGTTGAGTTCAGTGTCTTCTGAGGTTTTCGCATCGTTCTTCTCAGTGGTTATTGGTGCGACCACGTGCAAGGGAGTAAACAGGTTTTTCTAAGGGTGTGGTTCGTTTCACACAATGGAGTGTGAAAGTGAACCACACCAACCACAAATGAAACAAATGTAATTTTTGGTCCCCAGTCAAACCTAGTCTACCGGACTATCAGATGTGAAAACACTCTTAGTGTTAACCTTGAGAAAATCCAACTTGTCCAACAACCGTGTCTGACCTCTCAAGTGCACACCTGGAAGAAAGACATAAAACTCTTATGAACACACTCCTAAACCTTGTGGAAAACCTGTCCAGAACAGCTGAAGCTCTTAAAGCTGTAAACTTTGGGCCAATGTCTGGATAAACCTAATAGATTAAGAATGGGATGTGAATATTTTTGGTAATGTAATTTTTATATTTGAGTGTAAAAACCTGAAAAAGAAAAGTTTAAATAACTAAGTAAAAGTCTGAAACATATGAATGATGTTTAGTGAGTATAAAACATATGGCCATCAGAGTACAGTCTTGAGAGACAGCATCTGGATATCCATACACCCTTCCTAGCTCCATCAGTAAATCCCATGGCTAACCAACAGATTGAGACAATTAAGAATGTTCTGATGCACTTTATGTCCTTCTTGTTGACCGTTTTCCACAAATTTGGCTTCTCTTGCCAAAGATATTACTGCATTTTGCAAAATAAACAACTCATTCATCACCAAAATATTCACACTGAGGGACAAAGTCAGCCATTCCTGACCACACTAATGATCAAATCCAGCTATATAACCATTTTTTAAAGATGGAGTCACACAGAGACATATACACATATACCCCCTCAAACCACCAAGATGACTTATTTTCTTTATTACCCTCCTTGGTGACCTCATTCACACAACTTCAAGATGATTTTGATCTCTACCAGGATGCACTGAACCAGTAAAACCGCTCTTCGCATTCCAGTCCCATGGGACATGCACACACACGTGTGTCCACACCCACAGTCACACACACCCATCAGATCCCCCTTTTATGCTGTGTTCCAGATAGCTTGTGGAGATCAGTAGCATTTGGTCCATGGATTGGTTCAGCCGGGGGTCACAGAGTAGCATATTGATGGTGGCTTCAACTCGTGGAGCATATATTGGAAACAAGTTTCTGCAAATACAGCGTCAGGTATATTTTGTCAGGCTGGCTAACGGTTTGACCTGGAGAAGAGCCTCGTCTCGAAGCAGAAAATATGACGTTTTCTAGTTTAAGAGGAAGAAAAATATCTGGGATCTGACAAAAATGAGATGTTTTTAAAATCAGTTCGCCCTTTTTTTCCCCCTACATTATGCCTGTTTCCTGCCAGCAGAGAGGAGCGAATAAAAAAGGAGCCGAAACATTCCGAGTGTCATTTCTGCCATCCTGGTGGACTGATGGCAGTGGGAGAGTAATAAAACACCTTTACACTTCATTGCCTCATAAATCCTAATATATTTCACAAATTAACTGCCGCATCCGCCTGCTCCCTTACTTAGCTCCCTGTGTTCATTTGCCTTCGTGACGGCAGACAGATTCGTTTACCAGTGCCCTCAGGCGGATGCTGCACCACCACTGGGACCCCACTGAGTTGCTGTCAAAGGATTAAAATTTTGCGTTCCTCCATATCCATTCCCTCCTATTGGATGTTTTTTTTTTTCTTTTTAGCTGCTTTGCAAAGGTTCGGGTGCCCGTGCTTACATATGTGGGACCACAGAGCACTTTTTCATGTGGGTGGAAGATGGCATGCCTCAAGGACTTGTTGCCGTTCTGTTTGAGCACGAGAGCCGACTTTTTTGTACCGTGAACTCGAATGATCATTGATTTTGCATGAGCAGGGTGTTAATTCTAATAACCTTGAGGGAGGAATTTAAAAATTTGGAGGATTATAGTTAGCAAGAAAGTTGGTGGGTATCGCATATCATATTATGTTTCCACACGATTTGACTCGGGATTCAATTTGTTTTGCCTGATTTAGCAGGGAGGATGACCCACAGGGAGGATGATGAGTAACTAGGGAGGATAATTAATTTCCCAGGGTATCGAAATTAGTTTGCTCCTCGCACGTGAGTTAAATGGGACACTTGTTTGATGCAAATGCACGAGGATTTTCAAAATACTCCCTGGGGTTCCGTGGCTGAGATACATCTGTGTTACGGGCTTGCTTGGTGAGTCATCACGATGAGTGATGAGGACTTGGCAACACTGGCACAAGCATATCACGGTAGATTTGCCGTGGAAATGTGCCGTGGCAAACACTCAAAGCAATATCAAGGTCTTTTGCTGAGATGTGGAGGAGGAATGGGACAGAAGGCTGTTTTCAGAGAGAAAAGGTGTGCGTTCGATCAACTCTTGTGGAAGTGGTTGCACAAGAAAACATCCACTGAAAACATCCATTCCACCATCCATCAATCCATGAATGAATGAATGATCAGGTTAGGGGGGGTAAGAGGTCCAGAAACAATATCCTAGACATCACTACTGACACTTTCCAAGACATAAACAATTCTATTCCGCAGTTTGTCTTGCTTTTTTGGGATCTGCTCCAGAGTTTTCTCCCGGTGGGATGTGCCAAGAATAGCCTCCAATGGGAGTCGCCCAAGAGGCATCCCAGTCAGTATTTTCACAAGGAAACATTCACTGGAATCCAATGGATTTTACTTTCTGTTCATCCAGCATTTTCCTCATATGCAAGATCGGGTTATGAGGGTAAGAAATCCAGGAATGATATCCTAGTCATCCCCAATGAGACTTTCCTAGGTATTACCAGCCCTGAAAGATTATATTCCAAATTCCCTCCAGCTTTTTTTGGATCTTCCCCGAGACTCCTCCTGGTTGGACGGGCCAAGAATAACCTCCAAAGGGAGGACCCAACAGGCATCCTGATCAGATGCTCAAACTGACTCCTGATGTGTAGGAGCAGTTGCTCTTCTCCGAGTTTTCCCCTGGATGTAAAAGCTTCTGGCTGTCATCTTTTGAACTCGATTACGCCACTTTTATAGTATCCGGGATCTTGTCGTTCGGTGATGTTCTATGTCTCATCCTGGTCACTTTACACTCTGTTGGGAACCGTCCAATTACATGTTGAAGGTCGTGAAGAATTGCACAAAAGACAAAGTTGCTCTCCTGAAAACAGCAGAACACTAGATTGTCTAATGTCATCCACTTTGCCTGTCAGGGACTTTAATGTTATACTGTACCTATCCATAAGCATGCATGTAATTCCAGTGGTTTATCAGCCTTCAGTAGAAATACTGCTGTGCTAACTCAAATGTTTTAATCAAAAATGTATATCTTGATAAAATGTTTTTCCCTTAAAACAGAAAAGCATCTGTTGTGTGTATATATACACTCGAGCAAAAACTTTGAATTAACCCTTGCTAAATTACTTTGTAGTTTAAGTAAACTTTCTCATTGCTCACAACGTTGCACCATTTAGCTCAGGGATCTGTGACCTTTACAATCCAAAAAGCCATTTTTGCCCTAAGTCCACCAGAATAAAACTCACAAAGCCGCTAATGTTACATGACCTTCTGAAAAACCACAAGGTATACAGTTTGATAAATATCAACTACAGAAAATTTGTTGTCATTTCTCTTTAAAGAACCTCATTGGGGCCTGCCATGCAAAGCAATGGCAGGAACCTATTACTATTGTCGGAGAAAGTGTTTCTTTCTTCTTCTTTATTTTTCTTCCGTAACCGTTAATGCGGCTCATACCGCTGCGTGCACACCTACAAATGAGGTATCAAAACCTGCAGAAAATTCACGCCATTCCAGCTATTACTTTTGGTGGGATTTGGGCTTAACGTGGCGACATAATTCGCAAAAAACTACGAAAAAAACCCCATTATAAGTCAATGGAAAAAATCCTGGAAATACCCTATTTTTGAGGATTTTCTGTGTCGTCACAAATTCACCTAGAAATGCCATTCAAATTTCATTTTGTAGATACGTCTGTGATCTCTTCGAAAGTGAAGACGGCTCGTCGATACCAGTTACGGTTTGTCCACAATTTGCCTCTAAGCGACCCAAAGTTTCTCATTTTTCCTAAAGTTAGAGTGCTTCTCTCGCTGATTAGAGTGAGAGATCAAGACAACTTTTTCAACCCAAATCATTTTTGAAATCGCCATCACGCCCACAAATATCGCACGATTAGTATCAAAATCGGTCCTGACATTGATACGCCTGTCTGCTCCAGTAAAATCTTTTCGAAATTTATCTAGATCGTACGGTTTTCTGTCACGGTGCTTCAGAGCAAAGTCATGCGACAGGATTTTCTGAGGCTGTCTGAGGCTCTCTCCCATGTATTTGAATAGAATTTCAGATCTGGGCACAACATTTCTTTCTCTCATCGCTGTAAATGCTCTGAGTGAGGTACAGATATGAATCTCGGGACTATCGCAGAAGACACATTGACCTCTCATACGCTCGAAACGCTTTTCGAATATGTATTACGGTTCCCGACCAGGAAGGATTTGTTTCCAATGCTTTTTGTCAGTAAAACGTGTTTGCTCAAACACACAATTGTGTGTTTGAGAGCTCAGAGCTCAGAGCTCACACCTGCTGAGACCATTATTTACCATAGCAACGGATCTCAAGAGGCTATTGGCTGCTGGTTTGGACTACAAATACGCATCGCTGTAGTTCTATCTATAGTGGACCGCTCAGTTGAAACAGATCAGGACTGAACTGGCCTTTAGAACTACTTGCTGCTATGGGCTGTATATAACTGATTTAACTCAGTAACTGTTACACATGGGATTAGTTTGGAACTTTAAAACGAAGCATACTGAAAATTTCACAATAAAAGCCCTGAATATTTTTACATGACGTAATTGCTCTTTTTGGCTTTATTTGACTTTTTTATCCAAAGCACTGTTACACATGGGATTAGTTCGGAACTTTAAAATGGAGCATAATAATAATTTCAAAATAATAGCCTTGAATATTTTTACATCATGTAATTGCTCTTTTTGGCTTTATTTGACTTTTTCATCCAAAGCACTGTTACACATGGGATTAGTTTGGCCCTTTGAAATGAAGCATACTGAAAATTTCAAAATAAAAGCCTTGAATATTTTTACATCAACTACTTGCGTTTTCAGCATTATATAACTGATTTAACCCAATGACTATTACACATGGGATTAAAATAGACTGTTTTGCATGAGCAGCAGATAGATCCTCTATTGCACATGTGTCAAACTCAAGGCCCGCGGGCCACATGTGGCCCGCTACGTCATTTTATGTGGCCCTCTCCCCCCTACCACCGTTTTACAGCCCCATTGATTGACTTAAAATAGTTTTTGAGCACGAATTGACTACAAACTACATATCCCATAATGCCTTCCGATTCTTACCAACCAACATTACGGCTTCTCGCCACTAGAGTGCAGCAGAGTCACCTCAAGCTGATTATTAATTTTCCCAGCGAATAAAACTGAAACATCGACAAGCTAAGAAGCTAAAGAGCGAAGTCCCGTGATGTTTCAATCGAGGACTTTTACCGTCTCCTGCCCCCTGATTTGATGCCACAGCTTCGACTCCACGCAGCTCGTGTTTTGTCCATGTTTGGAAGCACCTATCTGTGCAAACAGATGTTTTCAATAATGACTTTAAACAAGACCAAGCACAGATCGCGCATTACCACTAGAATAGCTCAAGTTAGTCCACTTTGACGTATACCTATTTCGGCTTCGATAGTCCAACTGGCCTGAAGGATTTTATCTAGCAGGTGCTTTTGTTCAGTAAATAGGGCCATTACCTTATCAGTACCCTGGTAATGGCCTCAACGCATCTCACAGTTGCACAATAGACTTAGACTTCGACTTCGACTTAGACTGACTTTGTTGTCATTTTCAATGCACAGGGTGTATAAAGAACGAAATTTCGTTGCATACGGCTCAGGACAATGTTTGAGGAGAAAAATGTTCGCTGGTTGACCTGACACTTCGCCCTTTTGCCTGGGCTGGGTGTGGAAGGTTGTTCCCGAAGCAGTTTCTCCTTGTGTGCCTTCTTCTCATTCACATGAGAGTTACCGAACTCTTTAGCAAGTTCAACAAGGAAGTCTACCCGTCTCTCCTTCACCCCAGTGCATGCCTGATAAAGCACATGTGCATTCAGTGCTGCCATGTCAATCAGGTTGTAGAACACCGCAACTGGCCATCTCCGTGTTCCTGCACGCACGCTGTACTCCCGCACCATTTGGTCCATCACATCCACACCACACTTTGTTTTGTTGTAATCTGTGACCGTGTTTGGCTTCCTTTTGGTGGTATCCTCAGTCTCAACCACGCTGTGCATGCTGCTCTTTCTAAACTGTCATTTTATACCCTCTTAGCTTTATTTCAAAGAGAAACATTACTAATTTCTTTTAGAAAAACCTTTGCACATTTCTTGAAACAGATTGTATGTTTTGCAAACTCTATGTACATTTGGCAAAATGACCTGGATAATGCAGCACAACATCATGGATCAGCTGCAAAAGGTCACATCTCTCCAAAAACACTTCATGTATGCTTCAAAACTAAACTGAAGAGCACTACCTACAGGAGAGTCTACTGTAGAGCTGCCTCCATCATAGATTGCACCCACCCCCAACATGGACTATTCACATTCCTACCTTCTGGCCTGACGGTCAACGACCACATTTACAATTGAAGAAGGGATGCTAATTTGAGCCATCAGAGTCGTCAGGGTGGACTCCGGCCTTTTGGCCCTGGTGAGCCGATATGGGAAGGACTCGAAAACTGAGCTATCCTAGTGTTACTGACGAAAACCTACACGCCGTTTTGCGGATTGCCACAGAATAGAACTAAAACCAGACATCGACGAACTGACCAGGGGAAAACGGTGCCAGACATCCGGCCAGAAAACATTGGTAAGCACAAACAAACTACATTTAAATAGAATGAATGTAAAACCAAAACTCAGTATACTGGAATATGCATATAGTTTATTGATGTTGCTTGTGTTTTGTTTATTTACAGAACACAACACAATGAGGATGTGTGTGAGTTGGTGACAGGGTGAAGAGGGATCAGCGTTGTGTTCAAGGACAGGCAACGTCACCTCATTGTTTTGTTCTTATGTGAAATACATGTTCGTTGTGTAATAAATAACGAAAAAGTTTTGTGAATGAAGTTGAGAGTTAATATCAAAACTTGTTTTTTATTATTTGTCTGCTTATCTTCAAAGCAGACAAAGAATAATTTTCCCAGCGAATAAAACTGAAACATCGACAAGCTAACGAGCTAAAGAGCGAAGTTTAGCTGAGCAGTTTAAAAATACTGAGCATATTTTTAAACTGCTCAGTTTAAAAATACTGTAATTTTTAAACTGAGCAGTAATTTTACATCCATGCAAACTCAAATGTAATATTTAAAACTTGAATACATAAAATCAGTTATTTAACAATATGAGGTGTTGTTTAAAAATAAAAAAGATAGCAATTTCTTTTTATTGCAGAGACATTAGATTCTTAAATTTATGGTATTCTTTAAATGTTGTAATTTTGGTTCATTGTAAACTTTACCTGTAAAAAGTTTGTAGAAATCTTTAACATAAGGTCAATATATATTTTTAAACTGTAATATGTTGTGTGTGTGCGTTATTGAAAATTTATATTTGTGACAATCATTAGGTAAATGCTAATGAACTGCCTTCCTGCAGTTTATGAGCATTGAACTGTTACTAAACAGTTCAATGCAAGGTTCATTAGCGTTAGCATTTTAGCTTCAATAAGCTATTAGCTATTTATTTTACTTTTTAGCAATGTTTAGTATACTGAATGGAGTAAATCAATTACAGAAAATATCCTAGTGATTTCCCACATACTGATGAAAGCAATGACGCTAACATTAGCGTTTCTGCTGATTTTAGCTGATATACTTACTTTATAATACTGAATGGTGCACGTCCGCCTTACTTAACGTTCTTGCGATTCTCCGCATGCCACTGATTACGTTGCGGCGTTCTTTAGCGTCGATGCCGATTTGTAGCGTGACGACGCCGGGCCCAGACCCACGGGCGCGCCTTGGCAGGCCCCGGCTAAATTTCTTCCGAAATTTTCTAGTTTTTATTGTAATTGCTAGGTTTTCTTAAAAGAAAACATAAAACCTTTGCTAAAGAGGATGCACACATTTTCTTCTATTGAATATTTGTGGGAAATGATGATAAAAACATAGTTTACAATATAATAAAAAAAATATCCAGTCCAGTGTCATTCGGTTGTGGAAATTCTGTGCAATTATGAACATTAGTCTTCTGAAATAGTCCTATTGAAAAGGAGGAACTGGGCCTAAAAGCCAGATCTGTGGAAGACCATCAGTTTTAATTAGCTCTACCTTTTTATGATGAGAAGAGAGGTTATGAAAGGGTGTTGCTACAGGACATTTATCCAGCTGCGAGTGAAAGTGTATGTATATATTTGTGCTTGTATGTGAAGACCTTGTGTGAATTAGAGAAAAATTATAATGCAGTAGCCTTCAGGGGGGATTTGGAGGGGTTAGCATCCACAAATGCCCTCAACTTGAGATCCCCTCTAAAAACGCCTAGAACTTCCTATTTTAATAGTTCAAAAGCCAAATATATCTTAATATAGCACAACAGGTCAATAGCACAACAGGTAGCATTGGGCCAAGGTGTTTCAGCTTCCAAACTACATTTTTTCCCCAGATATTTTAGCTGTGGTCTACAAAAAAAACCAAGCAAAAATAAAATAAAAAATCCACAAATAGGTGAATTCTGTGCGAAAAAATTTGGAAGTGCCTTTCAGAGAAAAAGCGTTCTTTTCTTCATTCATTGAAGTTGTATGTTGTAGAATCTTTCCAGCCTAGAAATAATGACTGAAATGTGTCTTTAAAAGTGATAAATTATGATATTCCTCCCAGTTATGAGGGTATGTAAACACGAAACACAAAAACGTGTCAGGAAAACAACATCCTACCTTCGTTCGAAATAATTGTGGATTTTTTAGCTAGTTTGCTTGCATGTAGGATAAAGCGTATAAATTTAAACTAAGGCGGATTTTAAAATGATTTAAACTGAAGTTAAAATCAGAGCGCTCCTGTTTGAGATCCCCATCTCTTTATCAGAGCATAGCTTCGCTTTTTTAAAGACCGAGAGCCTGCTTGTTTACACGCACGCTGCGTCTGTCTGCCATTCTGCACTTTCTGTATTACCGTCTGTCTGATCGCGTTTGGTTAACAACAGGGCACCACAGAGGATGTAAAGCGCACTCGAGCGTAATCTGGTCCTAATCCGTGCCAGAGGCAGCCAGCAGCTGGAAATTAAAGTGGGATTTCATTTTTTTTTGTTTTTTTTCTTTATTATTTTCCACTACCTACTGTCTCAGCAGCAGAAAACATGCAGCATTTAATCAAAATGCCACCCCTGTGCCTGTGAAGAAAACTCAAATAATCTGTGCATATATGAGCTCAGCCAAGTTTCGCCATGTTTGCATGCAGTGACTTTACTAAACTGCCAGTCAAACCAAATTTCATGTACAACTTCACATCCACCTGCTGCGAGGCACAGCTCGGCATCACGCGGCTCAAATGAAGGCCTCCCCATGATATCGGTTGTTGCATTCCTCTGTCTGTGTGTGTGGGTGTGTCTGTGTGTGTTCTCTGTTTTAGTGCATCTCTTTTGCCAATTTGCATGACAAGCAAGATAAAAACCAAAAAGAATACCGCCGCGGATAATTAATAAATCAGATCGAAATGATGGAACGCTGGGAAGGCGTCGTTTCATTAATCGACATGCCCGTCCCGTTCCGATATCTTCCATCTCTGCTTTGCTGTTTGAGGCTCCTAATTAAATTGTACTCTGTGTCGATCGCGCTCATTACTCAGGCAAAACCAATCAGCGGACGGCAGCTGGGCCTGGCGATGTAGATAAACACGGGAGTAAATGCTGGTTGAAGAGAACAACAGAGGGATCACCGGTTGCCTGGATTGGCGGAGACGTCGTCACCGCTTTTCCTCCAGCACACTGGAATCCGATGTATTTACTGGGGATGAAGCAGAGCTTTCAGACTCATCAGCTCCTGCTGGTTTAGCAGGGCCTTGTGTGGAGTATAGAAAAGCTAAGACAGAACAAGAAGTTAGACGAGTCTTGTTTTCACACTTTAGCCTTGACAGCATCGCCAGTTTAAGATGACTGAATGTAAATGTTGAGTCACTGAGTCATTTATCATGAATCATTGTAGTCGAACCTTGAGGACTTCTTTGTCTTCTGTCAGTATCTTTCTAAAAGAGCCTGTGTTCAGAAATGTTCACCTTTATGGCGTCAAAAAGTCCTCAAGTTGGACGCTTGTGAACTTTGAAGTCAAACACTTGATATAGAGCGTTAAAGTCGTCAAAAATGTGTACAGAGGCACGATGGGAAGAGCCTCTTTGTACAATCACAGATAAAATGGAGGGAGGAGGGAATCCTTTCCTTTGCCAGCATATGCTAGTTAGCCTTAGCATTTGCCCCTCGTCTGGAACATAAAAAGAACCGGAACATCAGTAGCATTTGCCTTCTGCCAGCACTCATGGGATATATCAGATTCATAACTTGTGAGCTTGTGCTGATCTCTCCTTTAAAAGATATCCAGGACATGGAAGGACTCTCACCCGGCTTTCTGTTGGCGTGCTTGGAGGCTTGAAAGGTATGAGGTCTCTGTAGCGCTGATAGAGATCCTATCTATTCAGTTAGGCCATGCGTGACCCTTCTCCATCCCGACCAGCCCTCTCTCACCTAGACACTGGCTGCCTCCTGCTCAGATAGCGAGTGCTCAGAGGGTGTGTGGGCAGGGATTTCAGTGAGCTGAAATAGGGCTCGCTTTGTTACTCATCGGGGTGTTTGTAGTTTAAAAATGAAGGTCACAGTGGGGGAGCGCATTGCCCGAATGCAATTCCGCAGATAGCACAAAATGCCAAACTGTCCAGGGAAACCAAAACGGATTGGTGCTGGGTTTTTCTAAGGTATTCTGTATTAAGAGTTGAAAGAGGGGAGTTTGATACGCAGTTTCTAAGGGAATCATAGCGGACTACATGACCTAAATGTCTTAACCCCAGTTCAGCTATCTTTATTATTAAAGGAAGATCACCTTTATTCAGTTGCAGTAATTCGTTAGAGATGCACTGAAAGCATTTCCGATACCGATACGGATATCTGAGGTTTAGTATTGGCCGATGGAATCCGATAAAGAAGAACAGTCGACTTAAAGACAGACATACATGTACAGAATTACACATGCATTTGCTAACTCTGCATTAGCACAGCACACTTAAATACACCAATAGCTTCATAGCTTGGTCAAACATGTAAAACATATAAAACAAATGTTATTTGTTCAGTCAGTGTAATTAGGAGTAAAGCAGCCAATGTAAAAATAAATAATAAACTGAAACTGAAACTTATAAAAACAACAAGTTTTACTACCCTGGTCAGATATGTCAATGTAAACTGCAACAAACCTTTCCAAATGTTTCAGAAAGTGCATTTAGGAATTGTAAATATAATGTAAAATGCAGCTCTGGAAAAAATATGAGACCACTGCACTGTTCCCCACTGAAAACCTCATGTTAATTTCACCAAATGTTGATTTCTGAACTCTTCCTGAGTTAAAACATTCGTGTTGTTGTTTCTAAATGAATATAAACGTGTTTTCTTTGCATTATTTGAGGTCTAAAAGCACTGCATCTTTTTTTTTTTGACCATTTCTCATTTTCTGCAAATAAAATACAAAATTTCTGCTTGAAATTTCGGAGACATGATGTCAGTAGTTGATAGAATAAAAGAATAATGTTCATTTTCAAACATATACCTACAAAGAGTAAAATCAGAGAAATTGATCATTTTAAGTGGTCTCGTAATTTTCCCCAGAGCTGTAAATAATAAAGCTTGATGTCATTCAGAGCACAAAGTATAGAATTAGACTGAATAGATCTGACCTTATGGCACATTGTCACGATACTCGACCTAGAATTCTTTTCGATATCAGGACAGATATTATCAGATCGGAGCTTCTCTAAAATTCTTTGTTTTCCTCCTGTGAATTTTTCCAGCCTTGACTTCGGTCCCAGGCGGCTTTAGAAAAAAAAACTTTCTTATCCAGTGGGTTTGCTTTGAGCCTCCCCACTGGAGCAGTTGGGGGTTAAATGTCTTGTGAAGGGAACACATGGACGATAGGTGTTTGGGGTATTATTCAGTTAGTCTACACACCCACACCCACACACCCCTACACACCCCCACACATATACGCCCGCACCCCCCCCCCCCCCCCCCCCCCCCCCACACACACACACACACACCATAAAAGATTCTCCCCAACAAACACATTGTTTACATCCACCTCCCTTTTGGAGAAAAAGGTGTGCTCAGTGCCACTTTCACTGAGGAAAGATGGAAAGACAAGTGATGCAATGTTTTGCCCGTGGCAATCCCAGTCGATGCCGTGTTGGGGTGTGTGTGTGTGTGGGGGCGAGGGGGGGTGTGTGCGTGTGTGGGTGGTAGCAGAGCAGGCAGGGTGGGTTAGGTGGGTGGGCTTGAAAGTGACAGGGGGAGATGGTGAGAGAGATAAATAGTCACAGTGAGGGAAGCGATAATGGACTTTTCTTGTCTGCACAGTGTCGGCTTCTGCAGATGGCGAAGCCGGAGCAATGACAGACATGCTGATGTGTTTAACCGCTCCGGCTCAGAGCGAGAGAGCCGGAGAGACAGGCGAGACATTCAGAGAGAGGGGAAGGAGGGAAAGAAAGAAAGAAAGAAAACGGGAGGGAGGGGGTTGCTCGTGCTCTTTAACTCCTTTCCACATTGCCATTGGCAACAAGACCTCCGTCGGCGCTTTGACAGATGCATGGTAATGAATCCCCACTTTAGGTGGAACCCTCCACCACCTTTCCTTTGCACGTTCACAATCTGTCCTTCTCTCTTTTTATCTTGCTTTCTTCATCCCTCCTCTCTCTTTGTCACACACCTTTCCACCTCTCCGTCCCCGCCGCCGAACGCCACAGGAATTAAAGAGCCCAGACCGTTGTCAGAGAAATTAGTCACTTCAACCAGATTCAGGATGGCAAAAAAATGAACAATAATAAAATGTATGAAGTCCTAATTGTATTGTTCGAATGGAAACTAAGCAACAAAAAAAAAAAACCCACAAAGTTGCTGTAAACAGCTTATTTGTGTCAAATTTAGGTAAATGTTTTGGTTATTCCTCCAGCTCCTTATTACCGTGACAACAAATGCTTACTCAAAATTGTTCTTCACAACAAATTGCACCACATTTTCTGAACGATAAAATCACTAGGGCTGGAGAATACGGCTGATGCAATGTAAGCGTATCGTGTCGGTCAATGTTGATAATCTTTGATTTTCTTTTTTGTTTTAAATATCTGAAGTACTGACAAACTGGTGACATGACCTTGAATGTTTCATCCACAGCTCTTGCTGTTTTTTTCTAAGAATGTTTAAGCATTTACGAGGCGCGGGTGACGAAACATGAAACTGCTGCTGCTGCAACTTTTTGGTTGTTGCTAGGTAACCAAAAAGTGAATGTTAGTTGATGCCACCATCCTAGCTTAGCTGGCTCTGAGGGATTGAGCAGCTAAAGCATTTCCTCTGCCTACATCTCCCAGAGTGCTTTGCAGTCTTGGATCAGAATTCTGCGACATTTATGAAAATTCTGCCAGATGTGTTACCTACTGATGCTAATCAACTGTCTATTATGATGTACAGTATATTGTTAGTATATAAGTCGCACTTTTTTCTTAGTTTGGCTCGTCATGTGACTTATGTTTGTTGGTTTTTTTTCTCTTCATGACGCATTTTTTGACTGAAGTGACCTTTTAATCTGGAAAATACGGTAGATTTAATAAAAAAATATGGGGCGTGCTGTGGTGGCGCAGGGGGTTAGCACGCCCCATGTTTGGAGGCCTTAGTCCTCGACGCGGACATCGCGGGTTCGACTCCCGGTCCCGGCGACCTTTGCCGCATGTCTTCCTCGCCCTCTTTCCTGTCTGCCTACTGTCACAAAAAATACGAGCCACTAGCGCCGCAAAAACTCTTCGGAGAAAACAAAGGAAAAAAAAAAAAGGATTTAATCAATAAATATGTTTCAGATATATTATAGATCCAAGCACAAAATTCCATGTGTTTTATTGGGATTTCATGTGATAAACTGTTTTGTTTTTTTGGGGTTATTTATTCATTTATCTTACTAAAAGGAACATGAAGAGTGTGCTATGTCACCTCTAAATATAATAAACTACATGACCCTTCATCTACTTCAACTCCTCTATTCCAGGTTACCATCTATAGACCACAAGTTTGGTCGTGACCTTTCACCCTACACAGGTGGTCTCTTGGAATGTTTTGCCTCTGTTTTCTAGTTTTGCCATTTAGAAAGCCTCGGAATAACCCACAACTAATCTTAACTTTAAATACTTGAATAATGTGCATCAGGTCGGGGTAAGGCTACAAGTAGGTTTTAAAGAAGAGCTAGGGTTATAAAAGAAGTCCTAAGTTTTCAGATCATAGAGGAGAGTTTAATCCAACATGCAAAAATTTAAAAAGTATATTTCAACTACAAACCTACCAAGATATGGTCGTCCTCCATAACCGACAGGCCGAGCAGGGAGAGCATTAAACGAAGAGTCAGCTGAGAGGCCCAGGGTGATTCTGGAGCAGCTGCAGAGATCCTCAACCCAGATCCTCAATATGTCGGCAAGGCAATTAATACTTATGACTCTCTCCTTAAATCCGACCTTTTAGGATGAGTGGAAGGCCAGAACAAGTCCCGCTGCTTAGCACTGACGTGAAGATGGTCAGAAGAAGATTTTCCATTCACGGTTTTGTTTATGCTGGTTAAAAGCAGTTGATAGAAACGTTAAAAAATTCAAAACAACTTTGTCAGATTTGCAAAAGAAAACGTTTTAACGCTCGTTTCAGGTGGGTTTTGGCTTTCACAAAAAATAGCTAAAGCAGTAAAGGTGAGATGGAAACACATTCGCCAAATAAGTTCTGAAGTGGCGAACACTCGCATCCACAAAACTCAGAAAAAAAATCAGTTTTGGAACTTAGACTCCCCTTTTTTCTACTGTTTTGGATCCTCTAAATCGTGTTTATTACAACCATGTGTTGCGTCGACATCTGATTCTCTCCAAATCAGTAAATGGAAACACGCCTAAATTCACGTTTTCTTTTCCTTTTTTGCGACATTTTAAAAGTTCTCTCAAAATTTGGATGACAACTTACTAGAAACCTAGCTACTAGAGTGCAGAGCAATTCTAGAAGAAAGGCTGCAAAAGGCTTGAAGCTGTGTTTGAGGTCACCATCCAGCAAGACAACAACCCTAAAAACCAAACCAAAGCCTCAATGGAACGGTTTAGATAAAAACATATTGAGGTGTTACAGTGGCCCAGTCAAAGCCCGTATCTAATTTCTGGTTTTAATTCTTAAAAAGTCAAACTTTGTGTTGCCTATCTCAAGCAATACAGTTAGCAAAACCCACACATTTCAAAGGGAAATCAACAATATTACATCCGTCAAACAGAGTCTTGTGAGCAAAAGAAGAAAAATCAGAAGAACAAGTTTTGGGGGGGGAATAAAGTCTGGTCTGCCTGATGCACTGATCACTTCATCTCCTGGCTGGTTCTCCCTCACTGCTCCCATCGTTAGTCACTGCCAACACGTTCTCGCGTCTCGCTGTCCGGCCGAGTTGCGTACACGAGTGTGTTCGGACGTGAGCCGCTGCAGGTGAAACCGAGACAGATGGGCCGACTCCCACATGTGTTTGCTCCCTGTCAGAAGGCTCTGCCAGGAGCTCTGAACCGGCACGCCTCTGAGGGGAACCATCTCCCTCTCAAAGTGGCCACCAGGTTGCTAGTTCAGAACCCCGACCTGCTGTCTGCTGCGAACCGCCAGGAAGAAGTTAGGATGTAACAGAGTAGGAGCTGGAAACACCCAGGAGACAAACACAAACAAGTGAAAGACCCGTTGTTCCTCTTTTAGTTCTTTTTAGGGCTCCAGCTAGCGATTATTCTATTGATTACTCAGATGATTAATCAATTAATTGGTTGGAAACCGTCATCACATTCTTCTGATTTTCCATTTAAGCATCTTTAAAAGATGCTAAGAACAATTCATTTCCTTTTTTAAATGAGAAAATATACATTCGATTGCCTAAAATGCAATAACATGGCACTTCATTATTGATTAATACACTTGATTATTTGTTGCAAAGAATGAATCTACAGCTAAAACATCTGCTAAACTTAACATCAGTTCAGAGTAGGGATGATCTGTTGATTATTGTTTGGATAAAGCTATTAATAACTGGATTGTAAAATGTGCTTAATGAGTTTTTGTTTTTATTTTTACAAAATTTGAGCAAGGTGAAGCTAAAGCTATGCCACTTTAGGAACTCTGGGTTACCGACAAAGGTTTTGTTTATCTTAAAGGTAAAATGTTTATGTATTTTTTTGTACAGTTTTGGCTTAATTGCTTAGCATATTGTTCTTTCAGCAATCGGCCTTTTTTGAGTCTGTATGCTCTACTTAACGATTAATCGATTGCTAAATTTGGTTATTTCAAGAATCAGTTAACCGCTATTTACCCAATTAATCGTTTCAGCCCTAGTCCTTTTAATTTGCTCATGTAGCAAACCTGTCTGACCTTTTTACAGGCCGTGCTGCTCGATTTACCCATCATTCCCCGTCCATCAAACCTCATACGGCGACCTAAATCCTCTGACAACTCAATCAGTCAAAACGCAGTGACATCAGTGCCACAAGGTAGGAAAATGAAAACAGCTTTCCGAAACGCTTGCCTGGGCTTTAATTTAAGTGGAACTTTTTGTCTTGGTTTGTGGGATAACATTTGCCTCATTATATACAGTATATATTCCCTTCAGGCATCATCAGCAGATGATGAACACACACAAAAACGAGCGAACGCTGGGTGAAGAGCTGAAGTGGCCTGCAGAGCCACTGTCCACAAGGCGGGGGGGAGTCGGTTTTGTTTGATGGGAGTTGTGTTCAAAGCCCTGTGGCTGGCGCCGAGTTCAACATCTGCTCCTGACACACTCGGGGACGGGTGGCAGAGCGCCGTGGCGTGCTGGGCTGCAGCACACAGCACACACACAGCCATGGTGAGAGATAAAAAACAACTTCTACCGTACATATTTCATATGTTTGTGTCTGGGGTTGGTTTAGGTTGGGCTTCATTTGATGTGTGTCTTTGTCCATCTTAAAAGGTTGATTGGAATGGCAAAATTTGAAATAACTTCCTCAGTTTCGCTAAAACGTTTTTACGCTAGCTTGAGGGGGTTATTGGCTTGTCCGAAAAACACGGAAGCGCATTTACCGAATGAGTTCTGACGTAGTGAACATCCAGCTGTTTTCAGCTGTTTCCGCTTTTGGTGTGCATTAGCTTTCCTGTCTCTGGACAGTATGCAACATTGCCAATACTAGTTGACGTGACAGAATTACATCGCATTCTTGAAAGCCTCTCTGTTTTTTCTGACACGTGTGCTCCATGCTAGTTTGCAGCCTTTACTTCCTGTTTATTATGATCAACATCTGACTAAGTTACACTTTGTGCAGCCTGATTGATTTGCTCCAAACGAAGCTAGCTTAAATTTCTGAAGAAGTGTCTGTTGCTTCTCCTAGCAACATGTCCGGACACATTGTCCATTGCAATTTATCTGTCAGGGCTTCAACCAATCCATTGGGTTCATATGGTCTGTCCGCTGCTGAAAGCACCAACGATGGGCAAGAGTATCAGAACTGAACTTTGGTGAATGATGTTTTGAGATGTTATGCTTGGAAACATTGGATTCTTCTGTCCTTATGGATGCTAGTTTGATACATATAATGTATGAGCATTTGCACAATAATGACCAGTTAAGAGTTTCAGTCAAGTCTGAGTTCATCATAGCGCTGAAAGTCACTAGGGATATTCCCATGGCCTCAGGTCTGCATTTGCGCTGGTCAAGGAACAAAGAGTCTTTATGGATGAAAGGACCAGCACTAGGCTGGTTTAGGTCTGTTTTGTTTGTCAGATTCCAGTTTATTCTTGTTAATGACAGCTCTTTACACTCCAGCGTTACCTTTGGAGTACCACAGGGTTCGGTGCTCGGTACAGTTCTCTTCTCTTTACCCCGACACCTTGTCGGTGGTTAGGCAGCTTCAGTTCCTCCAGGTAATTGGCATTTTACAGATCACAACTGCCGATTAGTCAGTTGCTAACAAACCCTGTGGATTGATTGCATCATATGAATTGGTGCCATATAGCTAAACTGAATTGAATCTGATCGCTATGCACAATAATCTAACAACGATGTGAAAAGCCAGTGCTAAACCTGAAGATACAAAGTTTGAAAAAGACCGTAAAGTAGAATAAAAGCTAAATCTGAAAGCCATTATCTGAGAACAGCAGAACCAATGAAGCTATCTCAAAGCGTGGTTGAAAAAAAGCCATTGCATCACACAAATGTATAATAAAAGCAAACTTCACGTTGCCCTGGGTTGGAACAACGTCCAGCAGGCGCAGACAGATTGAAATTAAAAAAGCTTTTGCCTCTCTTCTTTTCTGCATGAGGAGCACATCGCCTTTTAATGCTGAGCTCTAAAAGCTTGTTTCTTCAAGCTGATGTTTGAAGACTTTGTTTTTACCGAGCTGACAACAATGGAGCGATTCCAATTCGGTTATCTTGCGCACGTTTGCATCAGCTCAGATGAATGTGGTGTTTGTGGCGACGGACTCGAAAAAGGACGGAGGCAGCGTTTGAGAAGGAATTCAAAGAAAGGCGAGCGTTCAGACAGACCCACGGCCAGCTCAATCAGTGTAGGAGCAGCGGAGCAATGAAAGAAAACAAAATCTATTATGTATGATGAATATGATCACACTTTTTTCTTTTCTTTTTTTTTTTTTTTTTAAATCTCAGCCAGGTGTAGCTGTCCTTGGCTTTTCCAGCTAGTATCTTGACACCTCTGTTTCAGCCTGGTGAACCCACAATGTTTAAACAACTGCTGTGTGAAGAGGATGATTGAGACAAAATGTCTTCCGCCTTCTGTCTTATAGTCATGCTTTGAACCCAACCTTCATTGTATAACTGAAGGTAGTGTATAATGGGGAAATTATTTGGGAAAATGAAATATGGATTCTCATAAATGAGCACAGATATCCTTAAATTTAAATAATTGGTGTCCAAACTTTTTGCCGCATGGGCCAATATTTCAAATCAAGTTTTAAAAAAAAACTATTTTTACCTGCCTAACATTAAATTAATCATGCAATATTTTAATGAAACAAAGAGCTCACTCTCAGTAAAGTCATCTGACTCAAAAAAAAAAATAGTTTTGTTCAATTTCAATGCTGTGTATGTTCTTTGGAGCTCCAAATACATTTAATACTGAAAAAATATATATTTTTAGAAATCCTCAAAGGGTTTTAAAATGTATGTCTTTTCTCCAGAAATGTAATTAAATAGCATTTGTATTTAATTTGGAGTTCTGATGCAGACTGTGTCTCAAGTGGAAAGCCCATTCACTGGTTCGTCAGTATTCATGGCAACCGTTACACTCACTGCACTCTGGTGACCTTCATTCCACTCGTGAGAATATAAGCACCAACTAGCTGGACCTCCGTTGAATTAGGTCAGTCACTTTACAGAAGGTGAATATTTAAGCAGTTTGCTTTTATTAATTGTCATTTTTCTTTGGTTGGTTTTCACTTTGACATTAAATGTTTTTTGGGGGGTGGGGAGTTTTGCAAATTTTTTGTTGGTACTTAGTTTCCGTTGACCACATAATTTCGCAATTTGACATTTCGAAAATAAATTCGCTCAATGGAAACAAGCTGATTTTGAAAATGCTCTGAAGTATTTTTGGCCGTATCAAAATTAGTTTACTTTGAAAAGCACAATTCACAATTTACGTGATCAACAACCGGATGTTACCACTGGCACAAACCACAAAGAAACCAGGAAGTAGTTGGAGGATGATGGCATGGCGTTCTTTTTAATGACTTATCAAGCTTATTCACATGTAATTTTGATTTCATTTCTTATTTAGACAGTTGCAAAATTGTGTTTTTTGACATTAGCTGAACATTTTTGTATATTTGTAATGGAAATGCAGCTATTGATTTGTAACAGCAACGAAAGGGCAAAACATACTATTTATGGGCATTGTACGTTTACATTTGTAGTTGGAACGAGGTGCAATATGAAAAACTGACATGAACACTCTTGTTAGCTTGTATTCTGAAAAGCATGATGCACCACACAGGAAAAACAAACATATGGCAGTGTGGAAGAATGTCTCAGTAAATAGGAAACGGGGTAAGCAGAGCCGGTGTGTAAAAAAACAAAACAAAACAAAAAAATCCCAGGTGGGCTGGGAATTTAGTCAATTGCAGAAGCGTCTTTGTCAGAGTTTCTGCATCTGTGAATTAGGTAAGATCCTGCAAGGATAACAAACAAAAAGGAGGGAGGGGATCTGGGTAAAGGTGGTTTCCGTGGCAACTGCTACTCTCTAACACTTTTCCCAGTCGTACGACATTTCACCTGTGCCTGTGCCTTGGCAGGATGCTTTGCAACGCATGGACAAAACAGATTTCCACAGAGTGCTTGCAGAGATGCCTGATGATTGGCAGTGAAGGTGTGAGTGTGCACCAAACTCCGTCCGATGACGCAGGGCGCTTCCGTCAGCGGCTGCTGGTGGTTGGATTCACGAACTCTCTCCACATGTTAGCCAGTATCCATTTATTAAAGGAAACGTCTGTACAGTTATTTAATCCACTCTGCTGAAAGGGCAAAAAAAAAAAATAAAAAATCAATGCAAACCTGCTGAAGGTTTCAACAGCAGTATAAACTGTAAACGCTCCCCGTGGGTCACCCACTACTTGAAGAAAAATCTTTCGTGCGCCACTTGTCTGACTCATAAGACATTATTTCCTCATTTGCCAGACCTTTGTGTCATTTGCCGGCCGGCTTGTGTACGGGGGGCGCGCACGTGCGGGCAGATGGTGCTCCAGCCAATTAGAAAAGCCAAGAGGGAAGGGAGCCATTAGCGAGCAATTACCCTCTGATTGCTTCAACATTGTTTTGCTCGGGCCGCGGCGTTCTGTGAAATCACCAAATGGCGCTTCCTCGGCCTTTCGTTTGGGCTCCTGTACCGTCACCGCCGGCCACCTCTCCTCTTGACCCGGCCACAAACAGCCCCCGGTGTATATCTGCTTTTTTTACTCTGCCTTTTCTTGTTCCGTGTCTCCTGAGCTCTTCCTCTCCCTCCTCACGTTCGGCTAGCCCGAGCCCGTTTTGCCACCTCTCTCTATTTTTCACTCCTCATGTGTCTACTTTTTCACTTAATGCTAACCTCAGCAAGTCTATTTTTCCTCCTGTCTGCTTCACTTACTAATTGCACTTGCCTTAATTAATTTCTGCGTTTTGTCACAGCTAAATAAAAACTGCCTGCATTCACTTCTATGCAGGTCTCTGTTTAAGGAAAGCAGTTGCTGTACCCTGTTAAAGCATTAAAACCCCAAAGCAGACTAACTTTATTCATGTAGGCGACAGAGTATTAGGGCCGTACTAATAAAGAATAAATAAAAAAAATACATTATGAAAATAAAGTCATCAAATTACCAGAATAAAGCCGTAACACTATGATTTATTACGAGAACTTATTCTCGTTCTAATTCAACTTTATTCTTGCATATTTTCATTATAGCTGGAGACAAAGTCTTAAGTTTGCTATGGTTCATACCAGGAAATGATAGAGAACTTTCAGCCTTTTGTCCTATTTCCATTGTAGTTTTACCTTTCAAAGGTAGTTGAGAGAAATGTAACACAAATGATTGACCTTGTTAAAAACAATGGCTTTAGACTAAGTTATGCCATTCACTGTATTATTTTAAATGCACTCTATAACAACACATATCAACCCCATATTTGAGCAGGTGGAGGCAGGATTGGGGTTTCCCTCCATCACTGTTGTGTGTTTGCCATTTGGGGTGGTGAGGTGGGTCGTCTGGTTGGTGTATAGTAGGGTGACCATATTTTACTTTGGGAAAACGAGGACAACCTGCGGGGGGGGGGAGTTATCTTTACTTTTCCTACACACACTCGCACACATAATGCAACGTCATTGGATTTGGGGAGAAGGGCGTGACTAATTTGCCATACAAAGAAACCTGGAATGGAGTAGTGGAACGGAGTGGCAATGTAATCACAATGTAAGCTATGTAATGTGTTTTGAGGCAGTTGACCAAAATCCCGGACGATTTTTAAATTCCCCCCGGACATCTTTTTAGGTCTGAAAAGTAGGACATGTCCGGGAAAAAGAGGACGTCTGGTCACCCTAGTGTATAGGCTGAGACTGGGTATTGGCTTTAATGGTTTGATTGGGTTCTTTGGTTCTCATGCGGCCGTATAGATTGTCTGGTTTCAGTTGCCTGATCTGCCTGTGAGTGTTGATGAGCTCGATCTGAGAATGCGATCAACCGCAGCATTCTCCTATCTAAGTAGCTGTTATTAATTACTCAAAACAACCAATTGATTAGCTTGAATCATACCTTCAAAGTGTCTTTTGAAGTGGAGGAATAAAATGGATATAGCTTTTGGAAACCACATTGGGAACATCACAGGGTTTGATACTTGGTCCACTGTTAGTCTTTCTAAAAAAAAAACTTCTGCCCACTTTCTGGGTAACAATGCAGACGTCCTGACATGTCTGGATGATCCATCATGACTGAAACCATTTAATAATGACTTAATGGTGACTTCCAAAGGCAGCTGTTTGTGTCTCTTTCTCTATAAGGATATTAGAGTAAAGCGGGTTGAATACAAAAGCATGCCCAACGTTTCAGACTTCTGTGTTGGTCGCAAAATCCCAATGTGGTCAAAAAGTGAGAAGATGTGAAAATGTTAAAGGAGTGTTCATATTTTTTTTGCAAGACACTATATTTTAGAAGGGCGGCTTAATCTCAGGGAGCATTCTTCATCTCATCATGTTGCCAGTGTCTGAAAATAAAATCTACCATGTTTACCTCCAGAGCTGTCACTTATCAGTCCAATCAGAAATCCCACTATACCTTGATTTTTTTTTTTCTTTTCCTCCTTGTTCTTCACCTTCTTCACAGTTAGATCGGTAATTAGCTTTACAATTCCCATTTCTGCTGCTGCCTCAATCGGTTTGAGTCGAACGTGAGTCAAAGTGAATTTACATCGGAACTAAACAGTATACCGGCGAGGTCTCTGTACTTGAGCCACAGATAAAGGCTATGTGTGCAAAGCCATTTATATTCTCATTTGTAAAATCTGGTCATTGGGTAAAAGATTGCATTTATCTTTGCAATAGCTCGGATCAATAGTACGCTTGTGAGGCGAGGGGTTAGGCAGCAAGGCCACGCTATGATAAATTGCAGAAATATGTGAAAGTACAGAAGGTCTTATTGGGGAAAACGAAAGATTAATATCTGCAGCAGTGTGATTTGACTGATTCTTTCATATGCAGAACAAGCACATTATTCTTAAGTATTAGCAAAGGCCTGGGAAAATCTCTTCCCTTAGGTTCCATGCTTCTATTTAAATATGAGTGGTTGGTGGTTGTGGATCGGTTGAGGTTGTACCGCCCGCGTTCGTCAGACCTCGGCTGGAGCACAGATCTTTTTACGCAGGCACAGCAGAAGACGACGGGGCATCTCAGATCTGGGGTAAAAATGGGATGCTCGACAACAAGCTGCCTTCTTGTTACTCTTGTCCCCATTTCTGTCTCCGAACACCATATCCCTTCCTCAGCCCCTGGCTTTTTTCTTTCTCCTTTTCTCACACGCATTCCATCTCTCCAGGGTGGGAGTAAAGTGTTGATTGGTAGCCTGCTGGAAAACGGCTGGAGATTGGAGGCATCCTGTCAATTGGAGCTCGTGTTGAGGCCGCGCCGACTTTCGGTTGGATGTGGAAGGAGCAAAAGAGATGAAGAGATAACAACGGGTTGGACGACCAAAAATTGATAAATTGAGTAAAATGCCATCCAGCAGAGGAGCCATTTCTAGATTACCCTTAATAATGGTTTGTAGGTATGCTTTCAGATTTTGGAACACAGATTACTTTTCCAGCTGATGTTATATATAGTTGCACAATTTGACATTTGGAAAATAAAATAAATTTGCTTAATGGACATGGGCCAATTTAAAAAAAAAAAGTCGGGTTTGTTGATGAAAAGTTTTGGCACCAGAATGAGGTGTTTTTTTTTTTAGTCATATCAAAATTGGTTTAATTCACAAAATTGCAATGGAAAAACAATTTCTTCACATCACACGAGTCACATGACCAACACCTGGTCAACACGATCAACATGATCAACAGTGCTAGCAACTATCTCCCACTAAAGCTTCTGTTTTAAAACACAAAATGAAGAAACACGAGAGTCGCATGTCTGTTAAACAGGCAACGACAAGATGGTTACATGTGCAGATGGCCCAGCATTTAACAGCTGTTAATGATATCAGTTGACTGTGCTTCTTTTTTTTTGTACTCGACGAAGAGTAGAACGACATGTGTTTCAAAACACTCTGCATACTTGAAAAGTATTTCTAGAATTAGCAGATATTCATTCCATCATCATCTATGGAAAAAACCCCCAGCTTTACTGTCACTGTCAGAATGATGGCTAAATGTAATGAGCCTTTTCTATTTAGTTCCCTATCTGTTCTGAAAATGATTCATTAATTAATTTCACAATCCAAACTACGCTGCGACCCTTCAAAACCCGCCAGGCAGTCCAGTTCGCATGTTTAGTGGCCCGTGCAGCCAAATCAGAGCTGAAGCCAGTGATGTAAGTGATTCGATCCAGCTAGGTGTGAAACAGCCTTAAATGGTGCCTCGTTTGTAAATGTGCCAAACGCCGCCGGGGGAGCGAGAGCGCCAGCGACCCTCCTTTTCACCGAGAACACGGGGGCCGGAGGCAGAAACAAGAGCATCTGCTAAATGTCAAACGACTGAAACGGCAGCGTGACTTTGTGCTTGTTGTTCTGAAGAAAGTAACAACGCCGTTCTAGTGTTCGGGTGGAAAAAGGACTGCGAGGGTTTCTGAAAGAGACACCAGAGGACGGGCAGGAAGGTAGAGCGGTAAGCTCGTCATAAAAAGCTGTGCCAGTTTCCTTCGCCTTCCCCTCTCTTGCGGAGGACAGATTAGTCAGAGCACAATAAAGGTCACAAAAGAAAAACCCTTATTTTCTGTGGCCTTGTCAGCTGTGGGATTGGGGCTGGCCAGCCTTCAAAGGGAGGGATTACCATTTAGCTGGAAGCTAAAAGCTACTCCAAAGCTGAAAGCCCAGCTTGCTGCTGGTTGTAAAATTGACGCTGGTCCAATTTGGTGAGCAGAACTGGAAATAGCCTTTTTTTTTTTTTGTAAGTCTTCTTAGGACGGACTCCTAAACCAACAAGTGCTTCTATTCTCTCCTACCCAGAAGCCTCCTCCAGCTCAGGACAAAGACATCAAGTCGTCCTTGACATGCGAGTAGGCGGGCCTTCCTAAAGGCGAACTGCAGCAGGTGAGCCGAGGACGGACACAGCAGGAAATCGACCGACTCAGAGGTGTCTTCTGCGGCCGGAAGATAACCCAAATCCACTCGTCTTGTTTCTCCTCGTTGCCCTCCTGTCATGTGCTCAACTTAACCTCGGCTGTCATATTTACCCCGGGCTCAAGCTGACATAAGCTTTGAAGATAAGTGTACGGAATACCACCATTAGGAACAGAAGGAGAGTCGAGGAAAATAGATTTCTGCTAAGTAGGAGCAAAACGGCGTGAATCCACAAGGGTTAGCTGAGGTAGCGGTTGCTAATTGTCTGCTGCAAATTTGCAGTAATTGTATTTATTTGACGGCTATCCCGCTGTGGCTCATTGACTGTTGATGTTAACGGTTGAGCACCTGCGACCGAGTTCATTCCCCGGTCAGAGCTCGCTATCGCTTCCCGGTCCATGGGGTCCTTCTGTCAATGCCTGTTTAGGGGACGCCTGACTAAGCAGCTCTTCTTCCCTCCGGACCCACCGAACGGGACCAAACACTTCTACCAGGAGTGCATGTTTGAAAGAAAAACAGATATTAAATGACACCTTTTTTTTCCTTTCAGGAAAGGAAAGATTTTGTAGCTCAATTTTAGGGCGAAAAAAAAAAAGGATTATCCAAGAAAAAGACCCTGAATCAGAAAACGGAACATCTCCTTTTATAAGCAAAAATCGGAAATTAGTTGTATGCTTAAGTATTCAACATCTTTTAGTGTTTGCTTTACTTTACTGAACTACCATTATGATTATGACCACTTTAGAGAGGTTCTGACAAGATGTAAAGTTGGTTAATAAGAAAATATGATATAACAGCAAATCCACTAAGTAGACCAAGAGATCTGTATCTGAACTGTAGATACAGATCTACAGCTGTATCTAAAATTTTCTTGATAAGAAAACTGAGTTGTACACTGAATTTGTACACTGGTACACTTTTGTTTTTTTTTTTTAGCAAGGCACTGTATGTGTAGGCGGAGGATATTCTGAGCATCCCTGATGGGGAAACATAAACTGTAATCAGCAATAAAACTCAAATTAGCTCATTACTGTTAATTCATGTGTGATGGCCAAAATACATTAGTCTACATATTAATTTATGTGAAGAGTATTCTGCTTTAATTTCCCTCAATCCCTGCTTGTTGTCTTTTTTTCCCCCTGTAAAAGCTTGTCAGCAGATAGTTGGTCAGCAGGTCACTCAAGCAAAGCTTTGCAATGAAAACACAACAATGCTAGTTCCTGCTAGTTGGGCTGTTCTTTCGTCATTTTGAGATGTCCCGTGTCGGCCATGTTTGGTTCACGTTTGGCATCGAGAGATTTTCAGTGTTGGTGGATGAAATCAGTTGGTGTGTGATTTGGGCGATATGGATTTAAACTTTCATCTCGATATTTTGTGGCGCTATTGTGATATCGATAAAAGTCAAAAAGTGTGATCTGTATCATTAAACTGCACGATAACTTTAATCATACTCTCAAATTTCTCGATATTTATTGATGTCCTCATTGAACAAACAAAATTAACAAACCCGAGAATATGGACAGTTTTGGTGGATTTTAAACGTTGGACTTTATCGTCGCAGTGGTAGATCAGAATTCTTATAAGAAATTTATCACGATAAATGATAAATGATAAACGATAAATAATAAACGATACGCTAAATTCCCTACCGTGGTTGCTCCTGCCCTGCACCAAACCTGTAATACCTGTTATTCTTTATCATTGCGTGTGATCTCACAGGTTTTGACAATCGGCTGAAATTTTTAAAATCTTGCCATGTTGACCAGGCATGAGTCTAAAATATCATATCCTTTTTGCATTAATTTTGAGTCTGTTTAGACTCCCCCATTCTGATAAAGCCAAAAGAAATTAGGAAAATAGTAGTTAGTTTCACAACACATTCTTACCTTGACGCAGCAAAGACAAGCCCTGCTCAAAGTCTCCTATGGTTGTTAGTGAATCACAAGTCAAGTTGAGGATGTCGCCAGACCTGTGAGCTTTCAGAAAACTAAGTCAGCATTGTGGAACCAAATGAGCCAGGAGCTGCGTTTCCATTACAAATGTGCTCAAAACGTGGTCAATAGTTTGGTCAGTGTTTCCATTAAATAAGAGGCCCAATTAAAATCACGGGTAAATAAGTTTGTTGACATGATGTCATTCCGCACCATCGTCCTCCAGCTACTTCCTTCTTCTTCGTGGTTTGCGCCAGTGGCAACATCCGGTTGCTGACCATGTGACTCGAGTGATGCAAAAAAGTGCGTTCCCTGTTGGAGTTTTGTGAAATAAATCAATTTCAATACGGCCAAAAAACCCCCCACCTTATCGTAACGCCAAAACTTTGTATCAAAAAATTTATTTTTTTAAATTGACCTGATTCTATTAAATATTCATGTAAATGCATCTGTGGAGTTCTGGGCTCTTTATTGAGTCTCGGAAAACTTACTTTAAATCTAAATCTGCCAACGGTATCAATAATTTGGGGCTTTACTATTCCAATGTAGAAGTCAGCTGTCATGTGGGTTGTGACTGCCTTGGTGGCATCAAGCGTGGGAGTTGACTACAGCCAACAGTGTTGACTCCATCCTTTTAGAAAACACTCCGAGATGGGAAGACGTTTTTGTGGAGAAGGCTGTTCAAAGCAACATTTACTACTAGTGCAATACAGAGGACAGAAAATCAGCTACAATCACCATTTGTTGAATACAAATCTCCTCAAGGAAGGTAAAAATTGACATATAGCTCCTTTACCTGAGAATGTACAAAAAGATGAAAGCTGCAACAACATGAAATGGAAAGGGGCAAAGTGATCAATATAGTTCCTTTTTTTTTTACTACTAGTTTATATCCTTTCCAAATGATAATCATAAAATTGACACAGTGGAAAATAATGAAAAGAGAGCGAGTTTATTTGTGACATCGAACATCTGGAAACTTTCTTCGGTATGTTCAGCAGCTGTTGCTGTGTCTGTTGTTCTCTGTCTGTCATGTGTAAAAGAATTACAGACTAGAGCAGCCAGCAGTTATCAGCGGGTTCCAAGCCACCCGCAGCTACGCATACATTTCTGGGAGAAATGGAGGTAGATCTGAAAGATTTGCTGAAATATGTGGGTAAATGTTTAAAAGGTCAAGTTTAAGCCAGGGTACTTTTAAGATTATGAGGACTGACCAAGTCAGAGCGCTCTGAACCGATGTGACATGGGTCTGAAACTGGCAGTACATGCAGTGGACACTCCTAAATTTTTTAGTATTGTAAAATTTGCAGCAGGGACTGTGAAGACTAAAATATTTCCTTTGGATATTTCCGGAGCAGCAAGTTTTTTCATTTGGCGCAAGGAAATAAAAACAGTAACTGTAAAAACCAAAGAACCAATGTTAAGAAACGCTTCCACTGGCAAAGATATTGTCGTATTTCCATTGAAGATATAATTTCACAATTTGACATTTTGAAAGTAAATGTCAAAATTGGCGTTGGTGAAACGCCAATTTAAAACTTTTTGGTATGTTTTGGAGCTAGGATCAGGTTTTTTTTTTTTTTTGGCTGTCTCAACATTGGTTTAATTTGCAAAACTGCAACAGGGAAACCTTTGTTGCATCACAAGAGTCTCACGATCAACAACCGTAAGTTGCCACTGGCGCAAACCACAAAGAAGAACACAATAGGTTGTACAGTAGGAGAACCATGGTGCAGCATGTTTTTTAGTGACTTGTGTGAACAAACTTATTCACGTTAATTGCACTTCTCACTTAATGGAAACACCGCAATTGCAAAAGTATGTTTTTTGGACATTAGCAGAATATAGACAAAAGTTTTGCACACATTTGTAACGGCTGCTAAATGCTGTTTAACAGCAAGGTCATGTCTGAGGGGAAACGTGGCATTTAAACGGTCATTTAAATCATCTTCCACAAAGAGATCCGTCAGACGCTCATTGCTTCATTAAATGTTAAAATATATTTTGTCTACATACGGAAAGCAAAACCCCTCAGTGTTTTTATTTACACTTCTTGCTAAAAGTTTAACAGACAAATTTAAGAAAGACAAATCAGCTCTGGCCTACCAATAATGAGAACACCAGCTCCACAATAACAGCGGAGCACTTTATTTAGTCCTGCTTTATTACCTGATACTGAGAGTGTGTCTTGAGGAGTCCCTGTGTCAAGATCTTCATTAATTCAGTCTGCTTAGCCAGCTCGTTAATTAGTCTGGTGTTGATGCGGGTGTCTATGCAGTGAGCTTTTCACTCCGTGGAGACGCCGAGCTCAGCAAGGCAGGGAACAGGGAGTGATGATTAAGACAGGGTTGGCTTTAATGAACTAGTTACATGGCACTCATTTGTGAGAGTGAGAAATTATGGGTTTTGCGGTGTGAAAAATGACAAGACATTGCTCTTTGTTTTGCTATCAACAGACTGCAAAGCCTTACTGCGGAGTCAGTTGGAAGCAAAATAAAAAGAGAGAAGAGCTGATTGATTCTGTCATTCGAATATTTATCCCCCTGAATAACAGCATGGTCCATGTATACAGACTGACATGAGACTTGCGATGCTAGCATGGGCGATGGCGTCCTTCTGTCCACTTGACACTGTTGGGTGAAACTTATATCCTGACCCTCTGGTGGACAGCTGAGTTAAAACCTGCAGCGGTGATGGAAGCAGTGTAGACTACCACCACCCATAGGTCAGAAAAGCAGTTGGCTGCCATGGAGACTGAACACTGACCTTGATAGCTACCAAACGTAGCTATCAAATGTAGCTATCAAGGAATCAGTGACTTTCTTGCCAAGTTCTTCGGGTTGCTGTTGAATGTGTGATAGGTGTTGACATTTGGTCTCTGAATTATCTGTAGTAAGACAATGCCACATCCATTCCAGACAAAATCAATGCAGTTTAGACTTAATGATTGTTGTAACATGGAAAACTAATGAAATGCTCTTTACCTTCTGCCAAGAGACAATATTTTGACAGACCAGCAGTTACGGTGCAACCCATAACCGCCTCTCAATAAGTTGTAGGAGAACTCCAATGATCGTTGGAGATAGGCACCCGCTTTTCCGTGACACATAAAGGAAAGGCAGATATAGACGATGGATGGGTGGATGAGTCTCTAAGGAGTGGTGGATAAATACAACAAAACAAAATGACACAACCAGCAATAACGAATGTAAATCCGATCTGAACTCATAACTTCACTATCGGCGTCTTCGTAACACGAGTAACCCCTACTCTCTTCCCACTAACCGCCTCTGGTTAAATGTCGTGACGTTTAGCAGAACTTTAAAGTTAGATTCACCACTAAAGTCAACATAAAGTTCATGAGAAATACAACTCCCTATAACAACGGTGGTTCGGTGGGAGTCCTGTGTCTTGTAACGAGACGGTCCCCGGGGCTAATGGGAGACATTGACACCCAAAGTGTGTTGCTCATGTCCAGTCTGCTCTGGGATTTTGTCGTGGTTGCTGTCACCGCAGACAACCCCGCTTCACACAGACGCCATGTCAGAAACGTTTTCAGTGCTGCTGTGGCATTCTCAGAGTATTCTGTCATGTCTTCTCCAGAACACCCTCAGTAATTGCTTCTGTCCTTCTTGTTCACACATTTTTATTTATTTATTTTTTTCAAAATACTCAAAAGGCTTGTATCTCAGGGCTGGGTGATTGGTCTCTGAGTGACCAAACAGTTTTGAAAGCTTCGTTGCATCATTAGCAAGCCGGTCGCAACATATTTTTCAGAGCAGGCTTGGTGTATTGAAATCACCTGTTGCTATAAATCCATATTTTCTGTAGGGCACCTCATATTGTCTGTTAAATGCATTTTTATTTTTCTTGGAAGTCGTGGGCTCTCCTTCCATCTTTTCCCATTTCCCAATAGACATTTGAGAGACACTTGCATTTTATTCACATTGCTGCCTTCTGAGGATTTTTTAAGCAGTAAAATATCAAAGGGTAAAGCGACAGAGACGAGCATCTTGACATAAGTCAGGATTTAGTCTTAGATGGACGTAGCAGAAAGAATCTGGTCATTTTTCAACATAAACATTGTTTGGACTCAGATAAACAATAAAATAGAAATAATATATGTTGTTTTATTCTTTCTGTGCTGCCCTGGATCAAATGACCCATGAACTGCTACCGGTCCGCTCCAGTTCGAGACCCCAAACACAGCCTTTGCAAATATCTTCTTTCTTGTGCCAATTTATAACTTATAAGGAAAGAGTTCACACTGCAACCCAACCAGACTGCATCATGACAATAGGTTTAGTTCACTTGACTCATTTTATTCATTTATGGATGTATGGTAATGTATGTCTAAAATGCTTCTCAGCCATTTTGTTTGTGACTTGAATAGAGAGCTGTAACAGAAGTATCATAGACACAATGTTGATGAGAAGTCATCTGCCACACCTTTAGGCCTCCATCACTGGAAGAGACGATGCATTATTATCTAGTCCTACCTTGTGTGTAATTCTGCTGTTATTTTTGTTATGGTAGCATTCCAACTAATACTTTTTTTGAGAGCCAGATTTTATACTTTCCATCAAAGGTCATATATAATATTATTTTATGCAAAAAGATAAGAGGGAAGATGCTTGCAAATTGCTTTGCTTCATAGAACAAAAGGTTCCTCAGGTTTGGCCTGTAGGTTTAACAATGGCAGCGGAGGAAGTGAACAGTTGTTCAGGCCGTGTTGGCCACGCCTCCAAAGATTGAGTTAAGATCAACAGCCATCTTGTTCAGATCAGCTCTTCTCTCTTCACATTGGAGGATGATTGTTTACAGCGCAGAAAATTTCTGCTAAGCTTCATAGCGCTTGCAATTGGACATTTGTTCAATTTCTAAAGGACCAACATTAGTTATTGGGTAAAGTTTAAAACTTCAACGCCTCCAGGAAGCAATTGTTTCTCAATAGCTGAAGTTCCAGACCCTGTGTACGAAGTGAAGCGTAGAACAAGGGGCTGGTTTTTAGCAGGCTAATTTAGAACCTAAAGTACTGTACATTTTAATGATTTGATTACACTCCAGCTGGATTGGTGAATAGTTTCTGCAGAGCTCTACTTTTCTGTTGTTTTCCGAGTTTTCTGAGCTTGACTTCTTTTTCTTTTAAAGAAGAGTCATGTTTTCCGAGTTTTCCTTGCTTCTCTTTTTAGTTTGCATGTGGTGCTCATAAAGAAGCGGCTGAGTAGGGGTGGTGGTTTTGTTTCTGCTGTGGCGCACAGGTGGGCTGCTGCAGGCCACAGGTTATTGTCTCCCCAGATATCGTCGGTTGCTCTCCGCAATGACTCGCTCGAGAACAGAAATGCCGACAGGCATCACTGACTCATCCATCCTCCCTCTGTCGTGATTTTCTCAGTTTCACTTGTCCGTGGAGAAGGGGTGGCGGATGGGGTGGTGAGGAAGAAGGGCCCCTCTTCTCCTCTTTTGTCTGCAGCTCCCTCAGGTCACTGGCTCCATTTTTACACTCAGCTATAAAGTGTCAGACAGCCACACAGCGAGCCACACCTTTTCCTACACGGGCGACCCCACAGCCATGTTTCTGATCTCTTCTGTTTGTGGATGCAGTGCGGTGAAGGAAAAAGGATCTGGCTTCATACAGCTTTATCGTGTCAAACATGAATCTTTCAGATTGTTGCAGAACTCCGTCAAGTACAAAAAGTAGTTTTCAGATTATATCTGATAAATTGCATTCTTGACGGCATGAACTACCATAAGGTGTTTCAGACAATTGGCCATGAGTGTTTGCCCCACTCTTTGCTAAATTGTTTTACCTTAATGACCAGCCTGTTTAAGGCCATGCCCACATCACACCAATGAGATTTGTCAAGTCTTTGATTAGGCCAGTCCAAAATATGCATTTTTCACTTTTTAAGCCACAATCAGAGTCTGTGGCTCCTCACAGATTTATTCCAATGATTTTGGAGCCTTTTTAAAAAACACTTTATTGTCAAGTTTTCCAATAATACAGAAATGACAACAGAAAGATATGGTTAACACTAACAATACACCCCGATGAACGTTGAACAAAGAAATATTACAAATGTGTACACAAAAAGTTGTCAATATTCTGCTTATGTAAAAAAGGACACAATTTTGCGATTAATGCATTTCCAAAAATCACACGTGCAAAAGTTTGTCCACCCGATAAGTCACTAGCAAACAAGCCGCGCCATCATCTTCCAACTACTTCCTGTTGTTGTCGTCTTTGTGGTTTGTGATTATTTTCCATTATTGTAAAGTTGGCTTCGATACATTTTTTCCCCCTTAAGAATATAAATTAAATAATTGGAATAAATCTGGAAGGAGAGGCTTTATATTCAAACCTTTGTGGACAAAAGTCTCTGCCCGGTCAAGAGCGATCGAGACGCCTCCGGACCAACGCGCTGCCTCCGTCCTCCGCCCCTCGGTGGGATTCCTTCAGCCTCCGCACGTCCCCTTTGACGTTGACATTTGCTCTCAAACCTCTGAGAGACACACGATTTTATTCATGCGTTTCGAGTCGCAGCAGATTAATTATAAATAAACAGAATCGAAGCAGAGTACCAACCATCTCCTGCTGCCGCTTCACACAAAGAGACTTCCCCCCGAGGAGTGGAGTCATTATGGTGCGGTCATTTAACAAATGCTTTTATCTAAAGTGAGCAGTAATGCATGTTGTATTTTTAGCCAAGACCTTAAGGGGGCTCTCTGCAGATTGTTGGGATTTAAGGAGGACGTGGAGTTCACGCTGCACCCAACTGTCTTACTGCGCACTTGGTGTATTGTCTTTGCTACAGCCTCATATGTAGGGCACGTAAACATAGCTGCTGGAAAAGATGTTCTATTCCATGTTGCAATCTGTTGGAAAAGTAAATATCGGCCCACGTGTAAGACCTGTACGACTCGTGCGCCTGCAGAAGTCGCTTTCCTGAGAGGGAATAGCGAGCTCCTCTTGTCACCAGTTCTCTCAACGACTCCCCCCACCCCGGATGTGAGTTCCTCTCTGGAGCTTCCTCAGCCTCCTTTTATAAACCCGAATCCGTTTTATTTTATTTATTTTTCGTTGTTGTCAGAGCCCTCCCTCGCTCCATCACTTTTTAATAACCCTCCTTTCTTTAATGAGTTCTGTTATGTACTCAGGGGGCAGCGGCTAGGGGCCAATTTGTGATTTCACATCAGATCAGAAAGGAAAAAGAAAGCAGGAAAATAAAGGGAGCGCGGCGCCACACACACAACTTCCTCATTTTCGGTGATGCCGTCTCGAGAGAACCTTGCATCTCTGGGGTGGTGGGGGGGACTGCGACTCCTGAGCCACCATTTTGGAGGCATCCTGCGGAACAGCGAATCACCAGAGAGTGTTCCTTGGAGAGCGTAAGGCGGGAGTGGGGGGAAATTGCTCATACGCACATACCTGCATGAGGTTAGTTCACTTTCTACTTCTGCTCCGGCCTAATGAAGCTCTTTCTCTCTGGGTTCCATACTGCAGCTGTAGTCGAGTTTGGTAATGGGGACGAAAGTTGTAACAGACTTTGCCTTTCACTCTTGAACCTAATTTATGTCCTTCAAGCAAAAGCGCGGTAGCTGACATGACTAGCTGCAACGCATATAGTCAGAGCTCTGACTCCTGCAGGGTTCTTAAAGCACGGAGTTTGGTTGAATTGATTCCCAGGTCTGGAGTGTGGAAAGAGGGAAAAATGAGTTTGGTTTCATCATGTGTTTCCATGAAACCAAGATGACATTTAAATAAATACTTAATGAAATTATTTGTGCTTTTGTTGCACAAAAAATACAGCACATCCCAGACTGCATAATCACAAACTCTTAAGTAGTTCTAGTCTAGTTTCTAGTGCGAATATCTTAGTTTTGTCTTATTTAAAATGTACTAACTTACAGGTAACCTTTCAGCAATATATATTGAGCTTGTTTTAAATCAATATTTCTTCAATACTGATGAAAAAGTACTACGGTAGTTCTTTTAGTAGTAGTAGGAATTTGTCAGTAGTTCCACTGCCAGATTTTCACTTATGAGAAGACATTTTGGTCATGTTATTAGTGAAATAATCTGCCAGTGGAACTAGTACCTTTTTAAATCAATATTAAGGAATTATTGACTTAAAACGTGCTTCTATTTCTTGCAGAAAAGTTACTTGCCAGATAGTTTTTTTCTCATTTCAAGTATACTAAGATATTTACACTAGAAACTACAGCAAACTGTTTGGTAAGAGTTTCTGGCTTTGCATTGAATAGGTGGAAGGCAGTCTTTTAAAAAGGGGGAGAAGGTTGTGCAAGTACTTGTAGTGAGGTGTTTTAAAAGGCCAAAACAGCAGCCAGTTGTATTGTGAGGGAGAGCTCTCTGACTCAGACCCGATCGCCCCCAGGGCCAAACGCTGTGGGAGCTCGGCAGCTTTTCTGATAAACACACAGCAGAAGCTTTAGCAACCCATCTGGGTCAGACGGGAAGCACAGCGTCTTTGTTACTGAGCATTTCTAGCCGAGACATATTTATGTATTTTCTCTTGCCGTGTCCTGTCCGGCAGTGTAGCACTCTGAATTGTTGTCGGAGTGCCAAGGTGAAAGTCAACAGATTGACTTTCACAAGAGGAGCATTGCAGCTTTGTGCTCTACTGGATTTTTTTTTTTTTTGATATGAAACTTTGTTAGAAATTGCTTTGGGTTACTGTCAACTGTAACGGACACAGAGGCGAGAAAGAAGGGGAGAAAGGTGGTGAGAAATGCTTAGAGGGAAAGAACAAGAGAGGAGCAGAGGAAAGGAAGAAGCATAGAGAGGAAACAAGTCGACACCCTTGAAGTCTGCCTCTAAACCTGCAGAAAGAAAGAAAAAGAAAAACAGAAAAACCACAACAAACAACACATGTATATATAATAAAAGCAGGTATAAGATCATTGGAAAGCACATGGTACATGGAAATATACATGATGCATTTAGTAACAACCACAGCCCAACTGAATGCATCTGACAAAACACTTGAGTCCAGTTAAATTTTAAAAGTGTTTAGAGTTGAATATTAATGCCTTATTACGGCAACAAACTACGAGAATAACTAAACAATAAAAACACCAGTCAGAGACAGAAAACGTATGCATTGTCTGATTGTTGCTTCCCCTTCGGGACACTGCAGGTGCCTTAGTGTCACTGTGAGCTGAACTGTGGTGAGACAACGTGTTACTAATCCCCGAGTCCTCATTAAATTCACAATGGAGACGAGTAGTTTTATGATCTGACCTGAAATAAATAAACACTCAACAGTATTAATTACACAAAGAAACCACAGGACTGCAGCATAGGAACTCAAGAAAAGTGATAGAAGATGAGCTTGTGAGATGAGATACCCCGAATATGTCATGCCCACTATTAAACAAGGTAGTGGCAGCATCATGCTGCGGGGATTTTGGGGATTCAGTGGGGAAAAACCTGTTAGAGGCATAAAAGACTTATAAATGGGGTGGAGTGAGAATGTTTCTTCTAGAAGAACAACAACCCTAAACGTGAAGCCACAACTCCAATGTAATGGTACGGATCAAAGGAAATTCATGTGACAGAATGGCCCAGTCAAAGTCTCATTGAAACCAATTATATTCTTTCAAGCCGTATCCTTAAAAGTTGATGTTCGCAAATGCTCTACATCAAGGCAGCCTGAGGTTCAACTATTCTCCAAAAGAACAGGCATAAATGTTCCTATTGAGATACAAAGCTGGTAGAGCCATAACTCTAAAACGTCCGCACCCGTAACAATGGCTAACGGTGAACTACAAAGTATTCACAGAGGTTTAGATACTCTGCTTTATGCAGAAAAGTGGACAAAAAAAATTAGCTCAGACTTCTGAGGATAACTTCCTCCCTAAAGCCAGCGACTGATGTGACAAATGACGAGCCGACATCCGTAACTATCGGCGAGAAATAAGAGTTGGACTGCCATTGCGTCTTTCATCTTCCTTGGCACACATGCTGGTCAAAGCAAACATCCCACACACCGCTTGACCTCAGACCTCTGAAGTCTGCCCTCATTATTTTCTTACCTGCATTAGATCCTCTGGATTGATGAAGCCAGCTTTGCAAAGGAAGAGTTCTTTGTCAGCTGTATGTGAGCAGCATCCGATCACACATCAGCTGTATCCTCCACAGATTCCAGAGTACACCGGACAAGGCCTTGTGTTTTGGGGGGAGATGTTAGAGTAAAAGTGAACAGGAGACCTTTATGTCTACCAAGCACTTAACAATAAATTACACAAATGGTGAAACAATGAATTTGACTCCCAGAAGGAATGGTCCAACTTGGACCTTTATATTGAAACGCATAAATATAAGTGATGGTAAAGCAGCAATTCAAAATTTAATCAGCTGGCATGGCTAGAAAGTTATAAAAAGGCATGAGTAGAGCCATTAGAAGTAGATTACCAATAGAAAGCCCCGAGGGAGACGCCAACTTAAGCACTGATGTCCAGAGCCTGGGTTGAGTTATAACTAGATTTCACTGACTGTATTTCTATATATAAAACAGATGTTTGTTCTTGTAAGGTTGCAATGAAGAATTCCCCAAGATGTCCAGTTCCAATGGTTAAACTTGCCCAAAAACAAAACCGCGGACAACGGGTCAAAATAAAAATAAGACGTGCAACTAGAATCCCTACTACAACCCTTCACAGAAGTGCTGGGTGAGAAGCAATCCTACTTAATGTTGAACTCTAAACCCACCAAGAACTTTCTCAAGCTCTCTTTCCAACCTAAGTTTCTGAGGACGCCTGAATACAAAGACACCATCAACATCCCAAGACACACATTAAGACAACGGACATCACTGTTCAACCTGTTTTCAATAAAAAATTTTTTATTTTTTATGTCTGTCTCAAGTCTTATCGCCTGGTGATTCTTGGACGGCGTATTACTTGCCTGAGAGCCTGTCTGGTGATGTTGGTTGGCGCTTTGTGTGGAGTGTATCCTACCCGGTCCTGTCTTTTCTTCCTAATTTCTGCCTCCACTGAGAGTCGGCAGATCTTTTCCCGTAGGTTGAGGTTACTGATGGCGTCCTCTTAGCAAATGTGGAGAATCCTTCTGAGACAGCTGTTCAGGAATTTCTTACTTTTTCTGTTTGAAGTTTTGTTTGTCTTCCTGGACTTAACGGGAGTGTCAGAAAGAGTAGGAGCTTCTTAAAGAGACAGAGGGCAATTTCAAGGTGTCAAATTGCGAAGTCAATTGTCTTTTCAGTCATGTCTGATATATATAGCATTTTCATAACAACTGGTTATGTAACTAGTTGATTATGCTATAAGATCGCACTGTGTAACTGGATAATACATAAATACCTCCCCTTTAACAGCGCAAATGATGCACTATGAAAAAGAAGGTACAACGAAAGTAGAGAATTTGAAATTTTGTCAGGTGAAAAATAACCACGTTTAAACTTACCTTTGTTTAATTTAATTTTGAATAAGTACGAACTTTGCCTCAACTGTTGAAGAATAATTTAATGTAACTGTTTTCATTTTTAAAGATCATGTTTTTTCAGATTTTATCTCGTACCTCATCAGTGATGGCAAAGGATTCAATGAATTTGACTTTAAGTATGTAAAATTGTGAACGAGAATTAAGAATCCATTCATACTTTGCTGTTTGAAGATTATCGACCTAAACACATACTTAATAATAACGCACACAAGAAGAGAAACTCAAGGAATTGTCACACGTGTCCCAGATTAAGCAAGACTTTTTAAGAATTTGGGGAGAAGCTAGACTAATCGGAATCTGTCTTAAGGAGTCTGTAGAGGGCTTTTGTTACGAACTGAATTTTTTTGTAAACACAATTAACAAACCTAGAGAAACCAAAAACTTTCTTGTTTCAAAATAAAAGCATAAAATACATGTATGGGACATTAATTTTAAAGCACTGACCATCATGTCCAGGACTCATTAAAAACTTTAATTTTTAAGTACCAGACAAAATTTTGTACTAACACACAGTGGAAGCGAGATTTGATTTGATATTGGGAGATGTCAGGGCGTAAGATTTCGTCACACCGCTAAAACTAAGCCATAAAAACATTTATTTAGATGTAACCACATACTTCTAGAACCTTCAGCAGAGTGCATTAAGAAGCACACACACACACACACACACACACAAAAAACTCCAGTAAGTTTCATGAGACGTTTGTTGCTGGAACAGAGAGAACTGGCACATTCCAAAACACAGAGCATACGATCCAAAGCACAACTCCAAATTGGATGATTAATTTTCTTTTACCGCAGCAGTTATAACCACAAAAGCAAATCTGCAGCTTTGCAGACACAAGCTAAATAAGATTAAATTAATCCAGCAACGAAAACCGGTGCCAGACATAAAAAAAAAGAAAAGAAAAAGAAAAGCACAAAGCTGCTGGAACTCTTTTGGACAATCGATGGAGTGAACAAGAGCAAAAAAAAAAAAAAATTGATTTAAGAGCCAAGATTTTTAATGAGATGCGTTGTCACCGGTTTTCTCTGCGGTCACCATTTTCTGTGATTGTGTTTGCCATGGACAGTTCTTACTTGATGCTAATTGACATTAAGCTGCCCCGCAGCTCACACACGTTCGGTATTCTGCCGGTGGGGGGGTGAGGGAAGTGTGTGTTGTTGCAATGGACTTGAACTCCCGTTGTTTGACTAAAGGACGAGCTACACGCCGCTCCACTTGGCCGCCGTTTCAATAGCGAGAGGGTTGAGCTTCGTTTTAGAAGGGCAGCACTTGTTTTTTTGTACGGCACGGAGAAATCCTGTGTACTAAGAAAAACAAAAAAAACCCAGCAAAGCATAACATACCAATATACCTTAAGATATTACGTTTTTTTGGCAGTAGAGTAAAGGAAAAAGTAAGAGAACGTTTGTGCTGTGTGCTTATTTATTCTGAAGCAAAGCAGATTAAAACATGTCCGCAAGGAGAGTTGTGCTTTTTTTTTCTAAGAGAAAAATATCTTGAACCAGATTATAATTTTGTCCTACTCTATTATTATTTCCAAGGGTTTTAAATTCTTAATAGGTTCGTGTCATGCCTCAGGCTGTGCTGTTTTTGCATTTGGCTAAAGGTAAATAGGGAAATGTTTAAAACTTCCCCCGATGTCAGACTTCAGCCACATTTTTTTTTCTTTTTTTGGATGAAATGATAATGAGGATGTAATTCTTTGTTGATCCCTGGGGAAATTTCAGTTTCCCTCCCACCTCTTGGAGATTAGAGGTCAGAGTCTGCTTTATAGGAGGGTCCCTGGAGCCCACAAAATCTCCTTGAATGGCTCAAGGACACCTGAGGAGTGCAGACCTGTGAGATGTTAGCGAAACTCTTCAGCTCGAAGGGATCTCCCGGTCTCGTTAATCAGGACGCCTTACTGTCCTTTTAGATGGAAAAGGGATAACATTTCCCCTCAGTTTGCTGTCACTGCAGTTATTGCTTGACATGAAAAACAGCCACATGGGACGCCGAGCGAATGCACAATCACATTGTAGCGCTGCCCCTGTTCGTCTTTTAAACGTGAAGGCGTGGTGTTTACGAGGCTACAAACACAAACAGGCAAATGCGTAGGGAATATTTAGGAATCTGAAAGATGAAGCAATATTAGCTTTCATATTTCCTCTCTGTTGATGCAGTAGATTAGCAGAACTGGTGAGAGATGGCGTACACTTCAGAAAGGACTATTGATGCATCGATTCACTTTTTTCACTGCCAATACGGATACCGATATATCGGATGCCGATACTGATCCGATACAGAAAAACAGCTGAATTGACTTAAAGGGTTTCTTTTATTAAACAAAAACACAAATGTACTGAATTCCAAACATATTTAGTAACTGCACCGGTACAGCACACTTAAATACGGCAATAGCTTCACAAGCTTGGTCAACATGTAAAAACAAAACAACTTGAATTTGTTCATTCAATGCAGTTAGAGAGTATAACAGCTAATGTAATGTGATGTAAATTTATATTACATTCATATTTATTTATTTTATATTTATTATTTATAATAAAGAAACTGAAAGAAAAAAATAAAATGTAATAAAACTTCTTTCAAATGGTTTGGAATTGTTAGGAATTCTAACTATAATGTAAAATTATTAATAAAGGTATGATGTCGCTCAGAGCACAAGATTTAGAATTAGACTGAATAGATCTGCCCTTATTGATCACGCACATTGTCACCGATATCCGATCTAGGATGTTTTTCAATATCGGGGCCGATACAGATATTAATCAGATCGGTGCACCTCTAGAGCCATGACAAAAACAATAGGCCTCTTTAAATCTTCAGTTCATGTTTCAGGGCTTTGGATTGTTGGCTATCTGGTCAGAATCTGTGATAAATATAGGTTGATGAATGAATGCCTGGTAGGGCAAAGGGCATAAATTATATTTGAACGTATTATATTCGTTCACCTCAGAGTTGCCAGAGCAGCACTCTGGTAATGTCAGCTTCTTCCCCATCTCGCTTAATTCACTGCAAAAATGGAAAAGTCTTCCACCGCTGTGGCGTTTCAATAATTAAATGTAAACGGTTCCGTTTTTCTTACATGATGGTATATTTACCATGGTGACAGATTGTTCATTTACCCAGCTCACTCCTCAATCGAGCTGCTAAATGAGGCACCGAGGGGCCCCGGCACGTCTGTGTAACAGCCTGGTCTGATACCGACTGAACCAAGACGAGTGGAGAAGTGATGGAAAGACAATCTGTTCTGACCTAATGGTGTCATCTGTTGTGAAAAGGAAAAAAAAAGAAATGGCTGAGCTGTTGTCCACGGCTGCCCTGGTCACATTTTTCTGCTTCGGACTCCACAGGAGATCCAGACAGTCTAATACAAGCCAGTGATGGCCCTTACTGCTGCAGCTGTTTACAATCATTAGCTGGCAGCTTGGCTGCAGCAACAATGTCTTGAGTGTTCAAATACAGGATTTGTTGCTGAGGGTTAGACTCGAAGTGTAACAGATAAATGAATATTTCAGCAAAATCTTTTCATACGCGGATACCAGAACATAACTTGGCACAGATGTTGTCGGGAGATTGCTTTTAAAAAAAATAAATAAATAAATTGTTAGCCACTGAAAAGGAATCAAGATGGCATAGTCATTAAAGAAAATTATTCTTTTTTTTTGTTTTACTAAATTTTAATACCTTTAATATCAGTTCATACATAAATGTTACCATAGAAATCATATTTACTGAGAGGTTTTTGATTTTGTTTTGTTTAAGATGTCCACCACGTCGGTCATGGAAAATAATTTTTGTTTTGGTGTCAAATCAATCTAACACTAAATCACTAAATATAAAACATCTGCAGAAGCTAACACTAAACCACTAAACACATAGAAAATTAGCAGAAATGACTCCTAAACCGTTAAACATAAAATGTGCAAAAGCTGACTCTAAACACACAAAAAATTAACGCAAGCTAACTCTAAACCATTAATCACAAAGCATTTGTGAAAGCTAATGCTAACCATTTAGATAACTGTCTCTGTTTGCTTCATTTCCTTCTAGTTGACAACAGATGTGAGGCTCATGAACAGCAAAGTCCTGTTTCTGATTTTGCTACATATTATTAATTTGATGTTTGTTGTCTGACCAGAATGACCAAAGATGAAAACATTTGACGTGACATGAAGTTCATCCATGTCATGAAAGTCAGCAATAACCGGTTTAAAACGCTCAAAAAACGGCAGCCATCTTGGACAATGTGTCATCCCAAAATTCTAACGGTGGCTAACAACCTGAAGGGTGAGAATGCTAAGTTTTAAGCTTATATCCACACCTGAAATATTTTTACAGCGATATGCTGCACTATTGAGAATTTTTACATCGGTAATGAAGTAATGATGGCTTGGATTAATCCCACTCTGACTGGTAGCATAAGTAAAAGACAAGCTTGTGTAAGCTTGTTCTACGGAACAAAGTTGGATATGATTACCGCGGCACAGATGAGTTTTTAGGAAAATGGATTAAATTCTGAATCAGAGAAGATGATTGAGTGCTCTGGGCTGAGCTCCACTGGCTCCTGGAAGAGTTAAGAAGTGAGATGACATATGGTCATCATCATGCCAGTGGCATAATGATGAAGGGACAATAATGATGGCTCTCAGCACCCCGTTCTCCATTTCAGGGCCGTGAGGCTACAGAGGAACATATGCCTGGCAGTGTTTTCCGTCGAGACAGTTGTTGGTTTGTGTGGCTGATGCGAGACAATCAATCAAACCGGTGGCCTTTGTTGCTGAGCTTAAAGCCGCTCTAATCAATTTGACATCTTTGATCAACTCTCTGATCTTTTCTGTTGTGGAAGACTTTGTAGAATTAACATGAATTTGTTGAATTAACACCTGAGTTAGGAAGTACACTAGCTTTTGGCTTTCAACCCAACTATTCTGCCAAGAAGTATTCTAAAAGCTACTTTGGTCAAAGGGTTGATGGAGAAGTTAATAAGATGGACTTGAACAAATAGCAATTTAGCAAATCACATTTTGGCAGCTCAGTATTTCTTGGCATCTAGACAAGGTGAAGATAATTTAATCTTGCTGAATTTAAAATGTATTCATTTAAAATAAGTTCATACTTCTACCTACTCCTTTGAACGTGTAACTGTACTTTATTACTGTTGTCCTTTTGTTTTAAATGTATTCTTCTGTTTATTCTTTTAGTACATGTTCAATAAAGTCAAACTACTACTATTAATTTGAAATCAAGCATTGCAATGGGAAAGACTGGCAATTCAAGGGTCCTTACGGAAGATGTCAAAATTCCTCATTGGGATTTTTACTGCGAACACCTCTCTGATTCACAGACAGTTGTCAGAAAAATATCATTCTCCACCGTGGAACAGACTCCGTAGTTGTTACTTACCTCTGGTAGTTGATGAGAGCGTTTGCGCTCCTTCCACCGCAAACATACAAAATCAACCCCAATTAATCGTGATTCGTTGCATATGTAACGCTCCTCACCGAGACGCAAGAAGACGGCAAATGTGCCTAAAAATCGACATAAATAGTAACACTGAGGTGGATGAGTAACTTTAATTAACAATACTGGTTCAGAAATGGTAGCATGTTAAATTACGTATTTTCAAAAACGTGGTCGTCTGTGCTGTTAGGTCATTGTGTATTTTGGTTTCATTTTAACTTTCTGTGTTGTCATCTTCTTAAGGCCATTACACCCTGAGAATCTCACACACTCATACTCATACTAAAGTCTAACTGACCTAAATTAATATTTACCAAATAAATATTACACTTTGTGGAGTTTGATATATTATTATGTTAATTTTATAAAATTATGAGTATTTATTAGCTGCATCTTAAATACCATCAACTCAAAGTCACTGAGTAGAATTTGATTATATTCTGTCAGAAAGGAACTCCTTGATTGTACTGGTAACACAAACATAATTAAATCACAATTTTTTACCTAAAGTTGAAGTTCTTAAAACCTATCCAATTGTCAGTTTGTTGCCTATTGTCATTTTGTTGCCATCATTTTTGTAAGTAGACAACTGTCACACATTTCTGCTTGTGCTGACCCATGGTTACATCAGTGATCCGAATCATTTCCATCCTCCATTATGCGTCTCTTTGCCTGCGACACCTCCAAACTCTAAACCCAGAGAGAAAAAACCCCAGACTGCCTGGGCTGCAGCCCAACACAGACATCGGGGGCCAGTTGAGTTGTCTGCTCTGCCAGACCCTCGTGCTGGATCCGTCCACCGTAGCTTTCACTCTTCAGTATTTTTTCCTACTTTTAGTATTGGGGTCACGTTTCTCTGCTCTGACAGAAAAGACTTCTTTAGAGAAGGGATTAAAAGGCATCCAAACCGCTCCTGATAGGAGGTGTCTGGCAGCTGACGTTACTGGGTTATGGTTCGCAGTTGCTCCGGAGCTGAGGCAGACACGGGGGGGCCGCTGACGGTCAGTGAGGGGGTTCACCACAACGGGAAGCTTCTGATTGGCTTTGACTTTACATGCAGGTGTATGCGCTTTCATGTGCGTTTTGAGATGAAAGGATAGCTGTTGTTGGTCTCCTTTTCAGGTGCCTGATGAAAGTGATGCAACCTACCGAAAGAAAGTCGTCACAACAACATATCAGACCTCTGTTAATGAATCGCGATGTCGGAATACACGGACCGACAAAACACTTCCTTTCGCGTCAGCTTGACTTTGTACAAGACGTCTCCAACTTCCTGCCAAACGGGCGTTTGCTTGGCGGCTCGTTTCAACATGCCGCGTTGCTTGCTCTTTGACGCCGAGCAAGTAATGACCATGCGTGTGCGATCGGCTATGCTAGGGCGGCGCGCTAAAGGTAGATGAGTGACCCACTCGGAAAAGGTCACCCACGCTACAGGGCTGATGCGGCGAGGCATCCTCCACTCAGCGGCTAATTAAATGTCAGCGAGTCAGTCTGAACAAAAAAAAAATAGGAGAAGCAGAGGGGAGGAGAGAGTCTGAGGTAAAGAGACGGAAAAAAAAAACAAAAAAAAGTGTGAGCGAGACAGACAAGTAGATGGGGAATGGACCTTGCTGTAAATGTCATGTGTTACATAAGGTCTGACTTGTTGGCAGCTTAGAAAGCAGGAACTGAAAGGAAAGAAACTTTTAGAGACATATGATTTGTTCAGGTTCTGTTAGCTTCCTTTTGCCTATTGCTTTTTCTGTTGCATTTGTGTGAAGCATGTCGTTAGCTACCGTTTAGACGAAAAAATATACAAATTAATTGTTGCCATTGCATTTATACGTCTTCTTCTTTTTGCCCATTCCTCTTTGATCAAGCTGTGCTACATTGAACGGAGCATTGATTTTGAGGTCTTGGCACTACCTGTGTTTCTTTTTACCGTATACTTGCACAACTTGACATTTTGAAAATAAACCTGCCTAATGGAAACACACCCATTTTTGAAAAAAATCAACTTTTGATAAGAAGTTTTGGTGCTAGGGTCAGGTCGTTTTTTTTGGCCGTAACGAAATTGGTCTACTTCACAAAATCGTGATGGAAACATTTTTCCGCATCACAAGGTCAACAACCGGATGTTGCCACTTGCACAAACCACAAAAAAGAATACAGGCAGTCGTTTTTAATGACTTATCACATGATCAAACTTATTCATGTAGGATTTTAATTGAGTTTCTCAAATGATGGAAACACCGCAATCGCAAAATTGTTTTGTTTTCTTTTGTTTTTTTTACATGATCCTTTCAAATGGTTCAGAAAGTAAATGTAGGAATTCTAAATATAATGTAAAATAAACAAAGCATGACCTTACTCAGAGCACAAAGCCTAGAATTAAACTGTAGAGATCTACCCTTATCTATCAGGCGCATCGTCACCGATACCAGATCAGGAATTTTTTTTCAATATCGGATCGGTGCATCTCTAGTGCCAACACTCTTGCCTCTCAGACTAAATTACAGTTGAGGAAATTATTACTTTTAGACAGATGCACTGTTACATTAGTTATCCAGTGGATAAAACGTAGAAATGATTCTCCGTTAACTAACCTGAAATCGCTCCCCGCGGGTTAGAGCCAGCTGTGCTCTGTCTGTCTTTCGATCCAGGAATGTTCATCCTGGTGCTGCTGGTTTTGCTGGAACTGATTTGATCACATAGTTGTTCAGCTCAAATTTGTGTTTGAGGGTTCTGTGAGAGCAGGGTGCGCTTTTTTTTTTTTTTTTCCAAAGGGAAGATACTGGAAGCATCTCCTTTCCCCTGAAAAAAGCTACTGAATAATTCACTATGCCCCAGTTTCTGCCCATTAGGTTGACACACTGCTGGAACTCTCTTGCCTGGAGAAGTTGACAGCTTCCTTACACACACACAGACACACACGCCCTCACGCACTTTTAACAATTTTAGTGCTTTGAAAGAGAATTTTCTCTCCAGTTGCAGCAGGTAATTCTGTGATATAATTATCCACCTTGGCCTCTTTTCTTTTCCCGTTCTTTTACCCGTTCCCACTCCTTATGGCTTCGAAATGCTCTACATGTGTATCGTACATAAAGCTGTCATACTTATATTAATACGTTAGCTGTGTGTTAATTGTCCAATTCCACCAGCATAAATTTCTTTTAAGTATTTTGTGTATTTTTGAACAAAGAAACTCATTTTGAGTCTAGCTAATGCTCTAGTTTTCACAGAACATGAAATGGTAGGTCAACAGAAGTAGCTGAAGATTTTACCCCAGGTTGCCACCAGGGGGCAGAATATTGGGAGAGAGCAATTTATTTCGACAGCTTAATGGTTTTCTGTTAAAGTAAGCAATGAGGCAAACTACAGAATATTGTGCAGATTAAAAAAAAGCAAAAAAAAAAAAAACAGAAAAAGATTAGATACAAGCTTTTACAGTTTAAATCACCAGCGACACTCTATGATCTGCACTGCCAGTTTTTAGTAATCCCAGGTTTTATAGAAAGTTAACATAACTTTATTGATCACTACTTGTAAGGTCAATATTTTTAGCTAAAGTTGTAGCAGGATTGCACGTCTTATTGATTAGTCCTGTACTTTCTGCTGACGTACTGCTGATACATCTTGATACATTTGGTGCCGAAAGATATAATCAAAGCTTTAGAGGAGTCCCTGGGCAGAGACGTTTATGCGTTATCCTTATTCTGGTACGAAACTGTTACCTCTATGAACTAATGTCAGGTAAAATGGAAGACAAGTGTTACACGGATGTGAGTTTAATCCGTTATTATGAAAACAAAACTGGGAAGTAATCACCGATGAAGAAACAGCGAAGACTGAATGAACGAGAATAAAGTTAAAATGAAAATTTTTAATTATTTTGTAAATTGAACTTTAGGAAGAAGATAGAACTTTTTAATTTTGAGAGAAAAAGAAATGGTAGCCAACCTAGCTAAATGCTATTAAAAAGACCAAATCCAGAGATTTTGATTACAAAATTAAAAATAAACTGCAACAGTTGCATCACACTCTGCGTTCGCAATAAAACAATCGCTCAAAAGTTGCAGTGTTTCCATTAATCGCACTTAAAATCACACGTGAATAAGTTTGTTCACGAGATAAGACATGCTGCGCCATCATCCTCCAACTACTTCCTGTTGTCTTCTTTTTTGTGGTTTCCCACCACTTCTGGTAAATTTGAACTCTGAGTACTGGTGTGGAAGAAAAGCTATTAAAGCTCCCAAGAAACCGTAGAAAACTAATAGATTCATTTGAAGACACCGCAGAGAAACAACAGAGACGATGACTTTAGCCGTATCACGCATCCCAAAATGCTCTTCTTTGTGTCAGCCTTGGTTTTTTCTTGTCTTCTCATCATTTCCAGTCTTTTTCGCCCGTTTTATTCTTCCTGTACCATCTTTATACCTCGGAGACCAACCGATGCTCCAATGTGCTCGATGTTCTCTGAGACAAAGTGAAACACAATCGACAGAAGTCAATACAACTTCTCTCCGGCTTCCTGGAACTCACCGTTCAAATATTGAGCACTACTTTAATTCTTCAACTCCATTTTCTGCTTCTTTTCTGGCGATGCGGCCTGTGATATGCCCAAGCCCAATAATTCATGTGCGGATATGAATGTTTCATTATGGTAGAGGAAATTAAACTGAATTAATGATCATCAGACTCAGAGCACTGCTGCTATTTAAGGGCCAGCAAGGGGGGGAAAAAAAGTAAAATCTTAAGGGAGAGTGATGTGGTGGACCAAAATGAACCTTCTAGTTCATCCGGTAACGGCATACAGATGAAGAATATGTTGGGTTTAATGAATTTACGGACATAGATTTATGACTTTTTTGCTCTGTGGTTCTATTTTCTCTCTGGTTTAATGATTTAATGTGTTGTCCTCCTGTGTCTGGTTCTGTTAAGCTCACATTGATTTAGTTTTATTGCTTTTGATTCCCATCCTCTCTTCTTTTGTGCTTCGTTCTGTTCCCTGGTTTGTTTCAGTCAGTGTTGCTTTCTGATCTCGCCTAGTTTCGGATTACATCACCAGCACCATGTCAGTCTCCATAAATACTCCTCGGTTTCTTTTATTCTCTGTCAGTCCCTCGTTGTTTTTCCTCATCTGTTGTGCTTTGATTTTGTTTGGCAAAGACAGTATTATGTTTGAATAAAGGTCTTTTCATCTACGCTCCCCTTCGTGCCCACTGAACACTCCACCATTATTCTTGCCTGTGATTTCAAACCTCCGCTGTAATCTGGACATTTAAGCTTAATGAGCAAACTTTTATATATATATATAAATGGGGGTTCTTGTGTTATTTCTGACTCAAGAACATACAAAAATATTGTCTCAAAGACTTTATTTATTATGTTTCAAATTTACAAAACATAACCAGATGTGACTACTAGTGGAAAACATGAAAAATGACAGGAAATGGTAGGAGGAAAATGGTGCGGCATGTTTTTAAATGACGTAAACTTATTCACGTGAGTTTTGATTACATTTCTTATTTAATGGAAACACTGAAATTGCGTTTTTTTTGTTTGTTTTTTTTTACATTGGTGGAACATGGACAAAATTTTGCTCACATTTGTAATATAAGCGTTAATACACTTGCCTTGTAACGCCATGCTCTAAAATGCTTGAAAATACAGAGATCATCATCAAGCCTGTTACGTTTTATTCGTGGTTCATAAGCAGAAATCTGATTAAGCCTATTTCCTTGGGTATAACCAAGTCCAAACATGGATGGTATCAACATGCTTCCCTGCTGATTCATAATGCCACTCTTTTGTAGTTCTCCAGACAAAGATTTTCTCATATGCACCAAATAACTGGATGGCACATTCTAAGGAAGAACCTATGCAACCCAACCTCCTACTTCCTGTAGGATTTCAGTCTGTACTTGATGTTGAAGTGATAGTCTTCAACATCAAATCCATTGACTGTTTTTGACGTCCCGAAGTGTTGGAGGTGACCATAGCAAACGAAAGAACACAAAGATTTTAAGTGCATATGCCTCTCCTTTATAGCAGTCAGTGAGCTCACTAAACTGTCAGAGTCAATGCGGTAGGAGTCTGTTCCCTTTGGTAGGGTACATTTCCCATTTTAAGTCGACCATTTTTCAATGCGTCAAGATTCTAAATCCAACAACAAACACTAAAAATCTCCCAAAGTGAGATTACCAGACAGTTTATGGTGAATGCTTCGTAGAGGAACAAATGGCTTGAAGAGCAACAAAAACAGCTGGTTGTTTCTGCCTCATCTGTTCTGCGGATGGTCAGCCAAAGGACCATCGAGCAAGTGAGGTTGCCGTTCCCCTCTAACTATAAAAAAGGCAAAGAAATTTATACTGCCAAGACTTGGCAGCAAGGGTTTGGTGCTATGGAGTTCACAGGAAAAGCAACACAAGACCAAACAAAGTGTTTGGATCATCAAAATCATGTAATTTTGTCTTTCTAGATGTGTGGCATCTAATGTGTTGGATACTTTGACAAGCAGCAGTGAATAAGAGTCACATTGGGCAAAAGCACCACTGGTCAGCCATTATTATTATTATTATTATGTCACTTCAGTGGGTTTATATTCACATCATAGCCTACTGAATCGTAGTTGAATTGTGAAGTGCCTAAAAATGTCCACTTCTACCTGTTAAGCAGTACTCTTTACGGAGATGGTAAGCTCCTTCAACTCTGTTTCTAATAACCATGTTCTGTAGAAATTACTTTTATGTTAATCTACAATTATCTGATTTATCTAGTCGATTTCACTTTCCTTGAGCTCTCCCCTCTTTGAATCGCCCTCCTCTCCCTCCTTAAATCCATAAATCCATCTCCGTTCGCCTCGACCTTTTCCTGTCCGTTTCTACTCCACCGCCCCTCAATGTGTCTGTTCCTGTTCTCCAAACTCTAACGATGGCGCTGTCCGTGTGGCTGCCTCTAATCGGTGTGTGCGTGTGTGTGTGTGCTCGCATAGCATGCCGAGCTTGACAACGAGCTGTCCACCTACGATGGAGCCAGACTAGGTGTTGTTATAAAAACCCAGAACTTCACACATATTACAGTGTGGAAATATGTAAAGAGCCAGTGCTAGTATTTCACAGCAAGGGGGATTAACTGCAGAATGCACAATTAGCCACATGAGATATCTGAGCAAAGCCTCTGATGGACTTTAGGATTTGGACAGCAGATCAGAAAACTTTTAAGAGTCCTCGTTGGAGAGGAATTACACAAAATCAACTTTTTCAGCTTTATGTCATGTTGCAATGTCATAACTTAATTAAACATAGAGCTGCTGTGTTGCTTTGACTCAATCATGTTTGAGAAATCCACAGTTGAGGCGCCACCATCCAGGGGTGCCATAATGCCCCCTGGATGGTGGCGCCTATTTACCTGAAGCTCCACCTTGGAGCTTCAGTCCCCAGCTGAGCTCCGGCCAAACGGAGCTCCCCTCCCCCCCACTGGTTTTATTTCTTTTATTTCATTTTTATTCTGGGAGAAGATAATTTTATATAGACATCCATATGTGAACATTTATTAGGAGAGGAATATTTACTGGGGTGTTTGAAAGTAATCACCTTGCCAACAAGATGTTGAGTCTTTACCGTGTATGATTAATTGTTATGACTAGTACATTTTGTATTAATCATTAAAGTTGTTGCAAATCTTCACTTTATCAGTGGAAATAACGAGACACAAACCATAAGACAATATAATAATTATCCTGCAGTCATTAGTAGTCTTCTTGCTCAATATATGCCGCTAGAAACAAGTCGCTTTCAGACAAAGAGCCTCAAGGTTCCGAAAATATTAAAAACTTTGGATTAAAAGTTAAAATGTTTATGTCTAAAAAGCTTTAGAGGTGTTAATTCGGATGATGGGGAGGCTGCGGGGGGAACCAAGCATTTTTCCACCGTGGATGGCATTAAGTTTGGACAGGAAGAGCACCAGAACAAGAACTGCTTAAAGAGGCGAACCCCTGAAGCACGGCCATTCGTTAAAGTTTTCACAGACAGCAATCCGTCAAACCCTCGACCCGATGCAGTTCAGAAAAAGACGGCCGGCCATTGTGTTTTTTCATGAGTTGAATGTAAGACGTTCTATTCATATTCCAGTGTGGACAGTATGGAGCACGGCGTGATTATTAATTCATGCCAACACCTCCTTCTCCTACGGCTCACCGACGTCTCCTCCCTTTCAAAGTCTAATTACATCCATATACCTCCAGACGCAGAGCGTTACTCGGTCTGCCATGTAGCTTCTCTCTGAGGCGTTTGTCATAAGGGAGCTGGCTTTGTCTGTGCGAGTCACGAAAAGCTGTGAAAACCCCTGCGGCATCTAATGAGATAATGGAATTAAGACATATTGTCCACACAATGCAAGGAAGAACCACATAGCACCAACCAGTCATTTCCAGCATTATACATACTAACCCCTATTAGTTAAGTTGCCCTGATAATGCTGTTTATGTTGCCATGGTTGGCGTCATGTTTTAAGAGATTTGTTATCTAAAGGTCACTTGGGTCTACTTTCTGCAGGATCACATGTGAAATGAGCCATATTTTCACATTCTGCTTTCTCACACTTTTATATGTGATAAATTGCTGTCGTCTTATTTATATTTATAGATATACATATATATTTATAGCCTTTTTACCATTTGCAGTTGAGGCCGGAATTATTCATGCCTCTGATAGATTTAGGTGGAGCAACAACTCCACCCTCAAACCATTTTGATTGGACAATACTTCTCCACTCCAAATGTCCTGCTTTACTCACATGATGGTTTTACTCCTGCTGTGCAGTTAATTTTATACTGGATATTTAACGTTCCCTCTGTAATTCACTAGAGTCAAAACAGATTTTTTTCATGCCAAAAAATCTGTTTTGTTTTCCTTATTAATTTTGAATGCAATTTTTTTGGCATATTGCCTGGTCAAGCCACTTCAATCTACATTTATTGCTAATTCTTGCAATCATCCTTACTCTAGAGGTGTTGACAGGAAGTCCTGATGAGGATTTGTAACACTGACTCAGACACACACAGAAGAAAAAAAATGGGAGTTTCTTTATGAAAACAGAAGCTTGGTGTTCAGGCACGTGACCTGTGGCCTGGTCGATCCCTCGGGGCCAGTCCTCCAGGACAGCAGCACATCTGTCGCCACCGCAGCTCACAGCACAAGACAAAACAAGCAGAAACGCGCTCAGATATTCAAGTGGTGACATTTGCACATTTATTATTAAGCCCGTGTTCAGACTTGAATACTTGCCGTATTCAAGTGTGACACGCACACTCGTTTTTTAAAAAGCCATTCACAGTGCGCTGCAGAGGTTGTCTTTGGAACGAATAAGAACAGCTGCTCAACTGACCTTAGAGTCTGTAAAAGGAGAGGGAAGGTGGAGCGAGGTCATTAAGACGTTTAACAGCAAAAGGATTTCAGCTCCGGATCAGGAGGGACGTGTTCTCGGTGTTTTGGACAAACTGAAGGTGACAGCAGGAATCCTTTCTCATCCTATATTACAGCGGGTCACAATGTTCAAGGTGCGTGGCAGGAAAGGGTTGAATAATCTGTTCAAACTCCAACATACACAAAGTTGTCTAGATTTGAGCAACCTGAAAAAGCTTGTCCAAATCTAAGTTCACCATCTAATTTTTACCCCTTGACTGGTGACAACGGATCTGAAATTTAAAGTCAAACTAAGTTTGATATTAAGACTCACCAAGACTACCTGAGTGGAAATATATGATTTCAATCTTTTTGTTACTGAAGCTCAAAATATTCATCATATTCATTCATTCTTCGAGCTTTGTGTGTTTGTGGGGGAGGGGGAGGTTTCAAAGAGATGTAGACTGGATAGTCATTGACATAATTAAATGAAGTTAAACTTAAGCTCTAAAGCAGCAAATAAAGATAAAAAGGAAGAGTCCTAGAATACGTCCCTGAGGCATCCCGCAACCTAAAGAAACTAGACGACACAAACTCACGCTGACTCAAAACGTCCCGTCCTGGGGCGTGCTGTGGTGGCGCAGCGGGTTAGCACGCCCCACGTTAGGAGGCCTTAGTCCTCGACGAGGACGTCGCGGGTTCGACTCCCGGTCCCGATGACCTTTGCCGCATGTCTTCCCCCCTCTCCTCACCCTCCTTCCTGTCTGCCTACTGTCTAAAAAATACGAGCCACTAGCGCCGCAAAAACTCTCCGGAGAGAAAAAAAAAAAAAATGTAATGTTAAAAAAAAAAAATAAAATAACCGTCCCGTCCTGTAAGACCTGAACCACTCTGAAGCTGCATCTTAGATTACAACATAGACACCAGCATCATTAGATGAAAATACATATTGTTAAAATAACTTCAGATATCATATTCTGAGCTGTAAAGTTTTAAAGAAAAAGAATTGAAATGTGTAAACATAACTTTCTGCGGTATTTTTTTCAAACTTTTTACAGGGCATAATAAGTATGGAGTACCTAAAATGTTCCATATGTGCGACCTACATGCATAATTTAGTCGACCTTTACATGCCTGTAGGCGTGAGGTCGACGTTTTCTACACTCTATAAACTGTATAATACGCTGCCTGGCCAAAAAAAGGTCGCCACCTGGATTTAACTAAGCAAATAGGTACAAGCCTCCTATTGGATAAGTACTGAATAGGCGATTATCTTTCAGCTGGCAACAAGTTATTTAACCCCAGCTGATGCAATGAGTAACTCCTCATTTCTTAAACAACCATGGCAAAAGACACATCCTGTGGTCGTGGAAAAGACGTTAGTCTGTTTAAGAAGGGTCAAATCATTGGCATGCATCAAGCAGAGAAAACATCTAAGGAGATTGCAGAAACTACTAGAATTGGGTTAAGAACTGTCCAACGCATCATTAAAAACTGGAAGGATGGTGGGGAACCATCGTCTTCCAGGAAGAAATGTGGTTGGAAAAAAATCCTGAATGATCGTGATCGGCGATTACTTAAACATTTGGTCAAATCAAATAGAAGAAAAACAACAGCAGAACTCAGGAGTATGTTTAATTGTGAACGCAAAAGCATTTCCACACGCACAATGCGAAGGGAACTCAAGGGGTTGGGATTGAACAGCTCTGTAGCCGTAAGAAAACCTCTAATCAGTAAGGCTAACCAGAAAAAAAGGCTTCAGTTTGCTAGGGAGCATAAAGATTGGACTCTGGAGGAATGGAAGAGGGTCATGTGGTCTGATGAGTCCAGATTTACCCTGTTCCAGAGTGATGGGCGCATCAGGGTAAGAAGAGAGGCAGGTGAAGTGATGCACCCATCATGCCTAGTGCCTACTGTACAAGCCTGTGGGGGCAGTGCTATGATCTGGGGTTGCTGCAGTTGGTCAGGTCTAGGTTCAGCAACATTGTGTGCCCAAAGAATGAGGTCAGCTGACTACCTGAATATACTGAATGACCAGGTTATTCCATCAATGGATTTTGTCTTCCCAAATGGAACGGGCATATTCCAAGATGACAATGCCAGGATTCATCGGGCTCACATTGTGAAAGAGTGGTTCAGGGAGCATGAGACATCTTTTTCACACATGGATTGGCCACCACAGAGTCCAGACCTTAACCCCATTGAGAATCTTTGGGATGTGCTGGAGAAGGCTTTGCGCAGTGGTCAGACTCTCCCATCATCAATACAAGATATTGGTGAAAGATTAATGCAACACTGGATGGAAATAAATCTTGTGACACTGCAGAAGCTTATTGAAACAATGCCACAGCGAATGCGGGCTGTAATCAAAGCTAAAGGCGGTCCAACAAAATATTAGAGAGTGTGACCATTTTTTGGTGGCGACTTTTTTTTTGGCCAGGCAGTGTATATCAGCTTCCATCCACTTAGCTGCCAGTGGGGATCTTAACAGAAGTCACTTTTGTTTATTTTTTTTTATTTCAATTTTCAGTGTTTGTGCGCAGGCGTGCATGTGTGTGTGTGTGTCTTCAGTTTGGCATGCTGTGTGCTTACTTGTATTCATATTATCAGCATAGTCTTGTACACAGTCAATGGCTGCATTGGTTTTCAGTAGGAGTGAGTGCAGATTGTGGCAGAGCCAGCCTGGTGAATGCTGAAGCAATTCAAGAAGTATGATTTGTTAAATGTTTAATATTTGACTGAATAAAATCATAACCGTTCCGTTGATTTCAAAGGAGATTTGTCATTTTGAAAGCATTTTCTGGCGAGATAAAACAAAAACAGGAAACTTTGCGGCTAAAAGCGAGAAGTGAATAAATGGATGGTGATGTCGTCTGGATCCGCAGTGTTTGCTGGGCTTGTTTTCCTGTAGTTACAGACGGTTTCTTGTTGGCGGTCTCCTGCCAGTGGTGAGACATCAGGTTTCTTCTTAATGCAAAACAACTGTGCTGTTTAAACAGGTTATGGGAATAAACATCACATCCATTCCTGCAAATAGACTCAGGGTGTTTTTTTCTGTTACCCGATTCTGAGCCTCACTCCGTAACACGGTGTTTTTATTTTGTAATTCTTGTAGCTATTCTTTCTCATTATCACATACGTAAGTATTGCCAAACAATGCAGATTATGTCATTTTTCTCAACTAAATTAGGATTTTATTCATATCTATGAACTGGGATTTAGAGATTTATTTGAATTGTCTGCTTTTCTGTCACAATGTAGGACCTTCTTTTGGTTTCTAGGAAAAGCTGAATATTTATTAGTCTTCTGGACTTGATGTTTCACTCTACAGCAACGTTCAGATACAATCTGGGCTCCGTTTTTCTGCTAATTTTAAAATTTCAAACTATTTTTTATGTTGGATGGAAATTAATGTACCTTTCATGAGCTACAAGCCCGACTACAACTGAAGATTAGGATAAATCCCTTTTAAAGCTGCAGAAGATAACGTTTATAAAAATGTATTTTTTTGTTTTCTTTTACGTTTTTCTTAAAACTATCTTGATGTTGTGACAATTCAACAGATAATCTGTGAAAAATCAACCTCTCCTGCCTTCTGGTTTTAGTGCCATCTGCAAAAATACAACCAATCAGAGCCAGGAGGAGGGTCTTAGCGCAGTCAATCACTCTTGAATGATGGTGGAAAAACAACTTACCGTTACACAAAGACAATTTATCCGCGATCATTGGTGATGGCTAACTAGCGTTAGCATTCATTGCAGGCTCCGCTGTGGGAATGAAGCTGTAGCATATCAGAGAGCAAGCAAGGGTGGGGGTGTGAGCAGCGCATACACAAACATGACTGACAGCGTTAAGACCCTCCTCCAGGCTCTGATTGGTTGTTTCTGACCTGGAGCAGTTCATTTCTGCAGATAGCAGTAGGACCACAGAGAGGAGCTTAATTTTTTCTCAAATTAAGCATATTACACTGTCACTAACAGTTTTAGCAAATCTGTTAAAAAAAAAATATTATTCTAAAAGTTACCAAGTGCAACTTTAAGTACAAATTATGAAATAAACAGTTAAAAAAAAGCCTAAAGTAACCATCAGGTTTAGGCAGCGCGTTGTGCTTTCTACAAACATTTACCACAGATTTGTTGACTTTTCTGGTTTTCAGATGGTATCTCAAAGATTTCCTCGTGGAACAACGGTGGGAGTGTGAACCTGCATTTGTTACGCCATGTTAAGCAGAATCCATTTTTCAGGTAGAAAAAAAAGATGGATTCTCATGAATAACCTTGCAACAGTGCAGCAGAGAGAAACATTGCATAATTTTCTCTGAGGAGAGAAGAAGGGAAAGTATGTTTCTGTATAGTAAATAACTGATGGTACTTTGGTTGCAGTATCTTGTCATGAACATTCAAAATTGTCTGTCACCGCAAAAAGACAAAACTTCCAGTGAAGTCACTTTCTGAGGGTAAATGAGAAACGTCATGTGACTAGAATGGATGTCCTTAAGATTTATAGACCTTTTTCAGAGAAATGAGGCCCTGAGCAGACAGTGAGTAAATAACTCAGCACAGCCTTGTACACACACTGCTAAAACACAATAAAGAGACTAAGTAGGTGTTTATTTTAAATGAGCGGAGCCGGTGGATGCAACATTTATGCATAGAAACTATTTATTTTTGTCATTTTCAAATTTTGACCAGCACACATGCAGCACCTTTTGTATGTATCGGCAAAGGTGTGAAAAACCAGTTTATTTTGTCACCATTAAGTAGTGTAGTAAAAGAGATAAAAAAAAAAAAAAATTCAATCCTCAGTTATCAAGGTCAACAAGTCTCCATTTTAGACACTTGCTTCAAAACGGCGCGATCCAAACTTTTTTGCGCCTGGGGCCAAAACTGGCAATTCTAAATTACTGGAGGGCCACAAAATTCATTAGATGTAAAAAAAAAAAAAAAAAATTATTTCATCTGTTAAACAAAATTTATATTAAATCTTTAAAAATTCTGTGACCCAAAACAAAAAATAGACAATTTCCAAACTTTGGAGGTTATCAGTTGTTTTCTATTTTGCTGGCCAGATTTCTACCGTTCAGGACTTGAGGTCCCATCAAAATCATTTCAAGGGCCACAAATGGCCCCACAAGCCACACTTTGGACACTCCTGTTTTAAAGGTTTTATATATCTACACCCAGGCAAGGTTTCAACTAATTCTGGAGGGAGATTATATTCCTTCCTTGTATCAAACTATTCATTTTTCTTAACTGAAACAGATGAAACACATATAGAGAAACATCCAGCTAAATCTAAATGCTAATGCCGGAAGAGGATGGGGAAGACGGGTGGGAAGTTTGCAGCGTAGCACCCACCAGAGGAATGACCCCAGGTTATATTTAGCATGACCTGATTGGTCATTGATATGAACACATTTTGACCCTTTGCAACTACGCCTTTTAATCCCGCGAGGCGCCATGATGGACGTCGGAAGCGGATAGGAGTATTAAACGGAGCGACTGCAATTGTTTTCCCAATCTAGCAGGTTTTCCAAAGCTATATTAGCCATGTTAGTATAGCGTAGCTAATATTGAATATTGTTCTAATTGAACAATATTAGCCATGCTAATATGGCTTGTTCAAGTCGAGCTCATTTGTCTGTGGAAGTAGTAAACCTAGTTGGGGCTCAAAGATGGCGGGATCTTCAAAAGGTGGAAATAGCTAGCTTAGAAACCGACGTATACCTTTTCCCCCTGTTGCAAATGACCGACTTTAGCTGAATACACACCACGTGATTTATACCACAATGTCATAAACAATGTTACACCAGACCAGACATAAAAGCGTACCAAAGTCTAGATGCTAACTTGTTTGTTTTTTTTTGTTTTCTGGACATGCTAGGCTACAGGATGGTGGGGCATTTTCTCCATGGCTACGACTGATTAGACGTATACCGTCTCCACAATTCAATATTTCACTGCATCTTACTAATCATATGTACTTAGAAAGTATATATGAACATTAATCTTCTTACCTTATAAAAATTAGCTGCAAATCTGTGACTGCACCAAGCGCCGCCAGGTCTTATGATTGACAGACGCTATCAATTGCCACAGTATCTGCTTTACAGTAAAATGACACGTTTGGTTTGCGTCCTGGGAGCGAAGAACCCTATGACCATTTTTAAAGTGAAATCAGCTAAATTAAAGTTGTATTAGACTAACAATGTCTGTTTTTTGACAAGCCGTACAGAAGTTGGCATAAGTTGTTTTGTTGTCCGTCATGGCGGAGTGAGCCGTCACCTTACGTGTAAAGGGTCAATAACTGGATGGATAGAGTGTGAGCTTACCAGTGTGTGGTTCTGCCAGGATTAGAAGTAGGCTTTCTTTGTGACAGACGATCTTTATTTATTTTTATTTTTCTTGTGTTTCGGAGCTGCCAGCATTGAACAAGCTAAGCATATTTTCTATCCCTACAAAAGGTTCCAGTTCTTTACATCTGAATAAAAGTCCCGAGGGACGCTTGCTTCACTCAAAGAATGACAGGCATGGTGTGTTTTTTTCCCTTTAGGATTGTTTGGTTGCCTTTGTTCCCCAGGATATCTGTTCAGATAAGGTGGAAATATTTTACTAAAGAGAAACAAGATGGTACACAGGTATGTTGTCCTCCTCTTGAATGTGTGAACGTTTGACGTACCACATCCATGAGAGCAGATATTGTGTCACTGTCTTTCTCACTTAAGTGAGAAAGACTCAAATTTCCCTTGTTTAGGTCACTTTGGATCACCAAAATGATTTCTATTTGCTAAATGCCACAGTAACAACGGAGCGATTTGGTTTTTTTTTTAATGCTCTTTTCACATTTGAACATTTCCATACAATAAGGCTCTGTACATACAGAGACGAGTACGGTATGTTTTTGGTGAACAATTAAGAAAAGTGTGCATCCGCGTGATGGGATGCAGCGCCGCAGAAAACGGCGCTGTTAAAAATTTATTAATAATTGATTCTTTCTCATCTCCCAAGACGACGAATTCGAGTGGACGAAAGGCCCGCGTGGCATCATTGCGAAAGAACACTGCAAATACTGAGGCAAAAAACTCAAGACAGAAGCCAGGGCCAAGATGGGCCTTGACCCTTAGCATACCTCCTAAAATTAGAACAAAACTAGCTTAAAGGAAGGAATGTCTTTGCTTTGAAAAAGTGCTGATCTTCGTGTGACCAGAGCTGAAACGGATGTAAAGGAGGCAGAAATCAACCAGAAATGCAGTCAAACCTTAGAATTGGAAAGGTTAGAAAAATTTCTCTAACAAATTCTCTCTCTCTCATTATTTGGCAAACAGAAATAATCTTGGTATCCACAAAATGACCGAAAACAATAAATTACATTTTCTTTTCAATGCAGCGTAAATATTCGGTTTCCGCTGTATTTCCGTCATACGGTACACTGCGGGTACTGTGTTATATGATCTGATATTGGACAAAAATTCTCAGTCTTACCCAAAGCATTTTACACTTTTACCTTCCTGTGAAGCACATATTGGTTTTAATAATTCTAGCGCTGCCTTAAGCCATAGATCTACACACACACACACACACACACACACACCATTCTCTGCTTTACTTGACGTCGGAGCTCCCAGTGCTGCTCGGACGCCACGGCGCCTCATTAAGACTGACTTTTATAAGCTAAGTTATCAGAATGAAGATATGAACCAAGAAAAACTTTGGTGGCCGTGGCGTGGAAACATTTGGGAACTGTGTTAGGACATGAAGAGTTGTATGTTTTGATTTTCATCTAATTGCCAAAAAAGAATTAACTGATACATAGTGCAGCTAAATATTTACTGCTTGTAAGCAAATGTGGCGCAAATTTCACCAGGTGACTTTGAACAAATTAGACAATAAATTGCGAAGCATAAAAGCAAACCGTGTGTTCAGCCTATTGTTCCATTATTAGTTTATTACTCATAATAAGTAGTTTTTTCTTTTTCATTAGAACAAATCCCGTTACTTGTGTTCACTTACACATAATGGTCAGAGGGATAAAGTTCAGAGAAAACACTTTTTTGTGGGTGAGTGTACTGTAATGTAAGATGGGCAGTGCTCCAGTCAGGTGTGCCTTACAAAGGATTAGGAAACAATATGGTTTGATTGAAAGTAATTAGACTAATGTTGACAAAAAAATTACAATTGAAAGATCCAATTACCTTTGTATACCTAATCAAGAATGTTTTACAGAAAATCTTAATGAAAATGTAAGTGTTCAACACGTGTTTTTTTTTTTTCCACAGCACTTGAACTTCATGTCCAGGGTTCTTTAAATTAATAGATTTCAAAATGTCATTCACTGCATTCACTAACCAGGAAATTGAAAGAAAGGACTAATTAATGCGAACGTACAATTATGGAACCATTTTCCGCGTAAACAGTTGATGAGAAGAATGTTGGAACAAAAATGGAAGAAAAATGATGGATGGTTTTCAAAATGTTGCACAAACAGCGAAAAGTTTTGCATCGCTTTTGATTGTCAGAAAACCTGTTAATTGGAGCGGTGTTAGTCAGGCATGCTAAATTTGCCCTTTTCAGAAGATCGATGAGAAGAAACCAGCTGAAAGAAAAGCACAGTGAGAGCAGTTTAAGTGTGTTTTCACACCTTATCGTCCAGTAGACTTGGTTTGATTGGGAACGTTCGTTACATTTCCAGCTGCTGCGGTTCGTTTTCTCAATCTGAGTCAAAACTGAACAAACCCTTTGGGAAACCTGTTCCCCTCCTCACCTGTGGTGGTGCTGCACCAAGAACCACTGGACAAAATCTACGATAGATTCACTAAATGACACCCTGCAGCTGTACCTGCATCAAAATGTGTGATGCACATTTGAAGGTGTGTGCATAAGACTGACATGAAACTGTCATAAATATGACATAACACCTGTTATGAACATAAATGAATGTTCATGAATGTTTATAACTGTTGTCATTAAGAATCATTCACTAAATAATGACACTTTAATGCAAAGTTGCACTAAAACTTGCATTAAAAGTCCATTAAAATGGCCAACTTTGCACTAAAAGTGTCATTATTTACCAATTGATACTTCATGGCAACAGTCATAACCATTCATAAAGACTCTTTCATGTTCATAACAGGCGTTATGTCATGTTTATGACAGTGTCATGTCAGTCTTACGCACACCCCTTCAAATAAAATGTGTTTTGACAAAATTCAACTATGCGACTCTTCATAGTCTGAAATATAAAGTTGTTGTTTTTTACAGAAACGGTCGTAATTTTGACAAAATTGCATTCGATATGGGAAAAATAAGTCAGTTTGTTGAGATGTCCTTATCACATGGGTGTAACAAGCTGTCAACTTTCATCTATCACCAAAAAATACAATCCATCAGAAACCCTGTCTGTTTTTAATCCCATTCAGTTTCAGTACGTGACGTGATTTGTAATAAAAAAGAATTTTCTTTTTGACGTTTTTTTTTTTTTCCTTCACAGGGAGCAGAGTAGAGATAAACATCCTAAATAATGTAACCGAACGTCTGATCAGCGCAGTGATCTGGCTAGAAGTTGAAGTGAGCATCAAGGCAAAAAAAAAAAAAAAAGAGATTAGAAAATGGGGGAGAAAAAACACATGTCTGCCTTCTTCAAACCCACGTAGCACAGAACAAACATTCGTCTAGTTTTGACCAAAATCAGGAGATTCAAAAATAAATGAATGTTTCTGGAAGTTGAGCGACTTGCTGCTCAGTTGGTTTTGCGTTAACTCTGTGATGTGCTTAGATCAAAGTTGGCCCCCCTCTTTTTTTTTTTTTTTTTCTTTATTCAAGTGTTCCTATTATTATGTCCGTTGCTTGGAACACACAGTGGTTCTAAGGCAGTCTGGCTTTGACCAGAACTAATTTGATGCTTCAAATCTTCTCGAATTTTTTTTGCCCGTTAATGATGTTAGCTGGTATACTTTCAGAACTTGACTTTGGGGAAACAAATGCGAGTACAGTACAGTAGCATGGATGAGTTAAAGGAAACATTTATTTATTTATTTTTAATAGTACACATGTCACAGCTGAAGATTCAGTTTGAATTAACGTTTCAGGGTCAGATTTCATCATGTGGCTTACGGAGCATTCCGCCGCTGGTTGCTGCCGACGCGCCTGGTGACAATTTTCAATCTGGCGTAAGATTTCTTTTTTAAAAAAAAAGAAATTAGAAATGCGTTTGCCGCATTTTGAAATGCGGCAAACGCGAAATAGATGAATATTTCATTTTTCAGAGGGATTATTTCAGATTCATTTTGCAAGCCAGATGCTTCTTGCTGGTCCTTGTTAAACGAGATCTTGCCTGGTAAATGCGCCGGCTTGTTTTTTCTTCTTCTATTTTTTTTTCTCTGGGAATGCTGACCTAAAAAAAGGAGACTGAACTGAATTCTTTTAGGCTTTTAAAGTTTTATATGACAAGATAAAAGTTGTATGCGGCGAATGCAATCTCACATCGGCTGCAGCAGCTGAACTCTCCAAACTAAATACTTATTCATTTGACAAAAACTTGTCTGGACTTTACAGTACTGTAAAAAAAAAAAAAAAATTCATGCTTCTGCTACCAGTTGAACCAGCATTAGCATTCGTACCTTGATGGAATCATTCATTTGACTTAATCTGCTGTGTGTAGCTCTCTTATTCAATGTTGCCTCAGTTAATTGAAGTATGATGCACTTAATTATATCCAGTTTTATTTGGGTCCCATTATCTTAGTAGGAATTTTATCTTAATTCAGATAAAATCTTGGCATCGTTTGGCCGTTAAACTCATTGATTCTTTTCTGCTTGCAGTCATTCTGTGGTGGGGCTGGTTGGCCTTTTGACCTCAACTTTAATTAATATCATCAAAGCCAAAGCAGCACTAACAAAAAAATTTTGCGTCACAAACACAGTCGAGTTGACTGACACCAATTCTGTCTGATTTGAGGAAGCTAGAGGGGGCGGTTGACCTTTCATGACCTCTGGAAACATTTATTAATATCTTTAAAATGATAGCGGCCAAAGCAGCACGAAAGGAAATGTTTGTGCCACAAATGTAGCACAAATGTTTGACACCATTTTGGTCTGACTAGAAGAAGGTGGGGGGGCCAACGTAGTCAGGTAATAGTTGTCCAGTTACCTGAGCTGTTGATCTCTGCAGCTCCTCCAGAGTGACCCTGTGCCTTTGATTAAAGGTCTTCTCTCCTTTATACTGATGTGAAATGACACTCTAGCTAATACTGACTCGACCTCTGAAGGAAATCGGTTAAATGGATTTTCCGTCATTTCTGCTTTGCCTGACGGATTAAGCATGACCCTCCCTGTGAATATACATGAAAATATGTTGAACCGTTTCATAGGAACATTAAAGCGTGACTAACCCTCTTCTGCTTTCATCGGGAGAAAACAAAGCCAAATGGCCTGACACCAATTTGGCGTGTGAGCCGCGCGCCCTGATTCTCCCCTCCGCCCCCATTGTTCCGTACCACTCCGACTCGCAGAGAGTCTCTGACCTCACAAGGAGCAGGGAAAAATCACAGCGTCTTTTAGCATTCATGTATTCGCTCAGAACTCCTGTCAAAAGCAGCAAAAAGCCGCGAGCGCGGCCAAGTGGGGATCTTCAGGAAACGGGTCCCATCCCATTTCATCCTTTATAAATCAAAGCACACTCCAGGCCTTGGAACGGGTACAATGTTCCCCTGGAATGGGCCGCCATCCATCTCGTCGCCGCGGCCGTGTTTGTTGGGGGTCTTTAAACGTACGGAGTTGAGCGTGCTGCCATGGCGGCGGCAAAACGCGCCTCTTGCTCATTACGGCGGAGGACGGCGGCGGCGGTTGAGTAGCGCAAGAGGATGGAGCTTTGTCCTTCCTCCCACACTCAGCCTCCCTCTGCTGGATTCCCCCACCATTGTTCTCTAATATGCCCGGCTCCTCGCCGTTGCTCACATGCCTGTTTGTGTGTGTAACATCCATCCATAACAACATCATTATCAGGTTTTGTGTGAAGCTCCTCTTCTCCTCTCTCCCTCCGCCCCTCCTCTGCCTCATCTGCTCGTGTTGGCAGGCCCGGGTATGTCGGGGCTGAGGAGAGGAAGCAAGAGGGAAGGCGAGAGGACGGGGAGATGTGGAGAGACAGAGAGAGAGAGAGGAAGAAAAAATCCCTCTGTTGGCTGCATTAGCATATCAGACACATGGTGAGAGCTGGAGATTGGGTGCTGGAGCAGATGTCGATTTACATATTCAACATCGGACCAGAGGTGCATGTGTACATAGGTGTGTGGATTGGGGTTGGTTTGTGTGCGGGTGTGTGTGTGTGTTTTGGTTGGATGAGGGTGAAAAAGCCATGGGTGGAGGAGAAAGTGGATGGAACAGAATGAAATGAGTGCAGAATCATAATCAGGGAAAGGTCTCCAAGCCGGACGGGCGAAAGCTTCGTTTCATTCTGGGAAACTGAACAAATTTCTGCCGCTCTTGACACCTTGACTGACTGATCAGCTGGAGGAGCGGAGCGCATGATCAAAACCAGAATAGCTGCTTGGTAGTATTGATAGTTAATTAGAACAAACACACACCACTCACCGCGTGCTGCACACGCTCGTATTCAGTCTTCCGCTAACGTGTCTTCTCTAGCGATGTGACGAGATCTCGCGATATAAAAACTGGATAATATTTCAGTACCAGTTTCTCTTTTTCATGTAGAATCATCCAGTTGTTGTAATTATATAACTTTGTTTGGAGTAGTTGACCCTGTGTCTTAAGAATTACTCTGAAGCAGAAAATGAAAGGGTTCTTAGTTGTTGCCTTGTTTTGTGGATGTAAAGGAATCATCAGGCTGGCCTGAGCGACGAGCTTACATAACCATTGAGAAACCCTCGACCATGATGGAAATTACAACTGAAATGATTACAAAGTGAGGTACAGTCAGCACAGCCCCTGGGTTAGGAACCACAGTTATCTGCGAAGAGCTAAAATCCTTGAGTACCACAAATCGTATAACTTTCTGCCTTTAATAGTTGAACCATCAAACACACCTTAATATGCATCAATGCACACTGGAAGCCATCTTAGCTTTACCATGGAAGCTAGTATCTACAGTCTTCCTTGGCTTTACTCTTGGCGCTACAGCAAGTCAGTGCCAAGGAATACGAAAGGCGCTCCTAGGACCGTCATTGCATCCAGGTATTTCAGCTTCACAAACTGAATTTTATTGCAGTAACACAGGTAGAGGCCTCAACAATCACCTGGATCAGTGTTTTGCTGACAGACCACAGTTTGCAAGACTGAAGGACTGTGTGTCTAACAAGGTGGTGGGCAGCACAGGAGCACCACTTACCTTTCACTCATACTCAGATGACTCTGCAATGGTCAAGCACATCAGAGATGGACAAGAAGCTGAGTAGAGAGGTGGTGAACCACTTTGTTGCATAGTGTGGAAACTATGCACACTCTGCATAGTGTGGAAACTTTACAACAATCGTCTCCTTGTTGTAAACCAAACAAAGGAGATAATTGTAGCTTTAAAAACAAACAGGGTCAGGTCAAACTCCATCACCATCTACAACAGCCTCTTTTTTCGCCTACTGGGATCAATAAAAAACTTTTGAATTGAATATTCTGTAAATAGGAACAGTGAGTTGCTTCTTTAAGGCCCAACAGAGTCCACCAACATCAAACTTGTGTTCCAGAGTCCCAGGGCTATCGCTGAAAAGTCCCTGTCGCCTTCAGTCTTCAGCCTTGTACGTGGCACAACCATTGGACCATGATCATGTGACCTTAATGATTTGCTAAGGACATAAAGATGTTAAATATCTGAGATGCATGTCGGTGCTTGATCATTCAAAGCCCTGTTAGTGAGAACCAAGCTCTTAAAGTGTATCCTGGAGTGTAGAGAGAGCTGGATGAATATTGTTGCAACGTTAGGAAACTTTATTTATTATGGAGAAAATACCATCCCAAACAAGCCAGCTTTACTTCAAGCTTACTTCATATTGTCAGACAGGTTCTACTTAAGTGATTTCTTCAGATCTGGCCATAATCAAACTGAACAGGTACACAATTCATGACTTAACAAGAAAATGTCAAGCATATTATGACATACATACAGTTTGGTTGGTTTCTATGGCATTTTTCTTCTCAATAAATCTCTTCTCTTCGTTAGGTTTTCAGATCCCCTAAAGCGATGAACTGAAACACCAAACTCACCCAACCCAAAATACATAAACGTTTAAATTATTCAATTTGATATGTTTTCTGTTCTGCGTTTTAATTATGTACTACAAAGTGTTTGAGGCAAGGCAAGGGGAATTTATTTGCATAGCGCATTTCAGCAGCAAGGCAGTTCGAAGAGCTTTACCTGATTGTAAACAGGGTGAATATGTAGCCTAAAATACAGATAGAAAAATCCTATTAGCAAACTGAAACTGAAGTTGGTGTTCAATTTGTAGCTTCTCTAACGTTCAAAGGTTATCTAAGTTATTTAGGTACTAAACTGGAGGCTTTGGATTAAATGATAACTTCAATCTTTTAGGAGTGTTGTAGGTAAACAGTTGCAGAAAATGTATTTTCTCTGCCACAAGGACAAGGAGAACAACACAATAGCTAGTTTCAAAATACTCATAATTATCTATTTACTCAAAATGAAGTTATAGCATTCACTGTAATCTATAAATATGAGAGACAAAAGACTTCAAAATACTACAACCCTTTCTCGCATTTTTCTTTCTTGTGAAAACACTCTAATAGATGATTGTGACTGGCTAACTGTTAGCTGCTAACAGTCAGCATACAGCTTTGTGGTTTGTCAACAGTAGCAAACTAAGGTCTTGTTTTAGCTTTTTCTGTAGTCAGGACCGCATTTATTCATCTCTAACATAAAATGTAAAATATTTAGCGTGATCAAACATTAAAGCTGACTTTAAAACTTTATTAAAACTGTATTTGTGAACAGAAATGGCCCTAATGGCTCTTTGGATGAATTCACCTTAAAATTATACATTACAACCAATATTACAACCAAAGTATATAGACTTCTTAATAGTGGATAAATTGTTTTTCTTCTCATTCTTTTAGACAAAATGTTTGTAATCTTATCTTGTAGTCTAGATGTACCATTACACCCCCAGCATTGTCATTTTTTTTTGTTTTGTAGCCTAAAATGTCAAACCTCTCTCATCATCTTATTCTCCTCTTTCTTCTTTCTGGTTTTTAATCTTCCAAGTGTCTTTATTCCTGCTTTTATCCGATTTCTGCTTCGTCTGTCAGCTGCTTGAAAACTTCCACGCTTCCAAATGTCCCTGCTAACCTCTGTCAAATTTCCTCTCTGTGCGGCTTTTGCTTTGTTCCAAATTCAGATCCTCTCTGTCTGCTCCTCTTCATCGCTTCACGAAGGGAGAACAGGCAGTCGCAGAGAAAAGCCACAACTGTCTTCTAACCTCCGGACGGCAAAGAAGCCAAACGGCAACGAATGAAACCGAAGCGCCGCTTTAGTTAGCAGGGAGGGCACTTTTTGACGGAGGGGAAGTCGGAGGGGGGGGGGGGGGGGGGGGGGGGGGGGGGGGGTTGCATTTGTGCATGTGCAAGCTAGATCGGGATGATTCAAAGTATAAAGCAGCAGAATAAAGGCAGAGGAGCATTTGTGCACATGATAAACACTTAGCTTTCGATTTGATTTTGCTAAAGGTGGAAAAAATAGGACAGAGGCGACGCACACGTGGACTCAAGCACTTCACTTGTTTGCATATAAGGGATTGCACTGTGCGCCGCAGACAGATTCATGCACAGACCCACTGCATGGTACATATAGCACTCAGCCATGTGACAACAGGTTCCAGTCAGCCAGAAAATGGAGGACAAAGTCAGAGTGCCAAAACGCTGCGTCTCCCGTATCTGGCTGCCTGATTTTAACACCTGGTTGCACAAAGTTGTGGGGAAAACTGTGGCTAACGTTCTTGTTCATAGAAATAAAAGTCTCTGCAAACCAGTTCTACCTTAAAGTGGGGATTTTTTTATATTCAAGTTGGAACTTTATTCAAGTTGGGGGGAAAAAAATCCACATTTATGGATGGTGGATGTTTAAAAAATTAAAAAAATGTAAAAAATAGCCCTACGAATCCAATATGGCTACCTTGCATGTGGAATATTATGACGTTTGAAGAAATAGTTCAGTTTTTTAAAATTTTTTTTTAAGGATTTTTCGGCTGTAAAAAACCATGCCGCAAAGGTCAACGGGCCGGGAATCGAACCTGCGACGGCCGAGTTGAGGACTGACTGAGGCCTCTTTGTGTGGGTTGTGCTTAAACCCTGGAAATATATGTTTTTTTTCCCTCTGCTTTTCAGATTATTTCTTTTCAGACTGGATGAATGTTTGAACATTTTTAAAACAACTGAAGCTAACATAATTACTTGATTATGCTGTAAAATAGCACTATATGCCTGCAAAACATCTGGTACAGCCTCTTTGAAGTCGCTTGTCTGTGTACCATTGAAACACAAGACACAAATTGAATCTAAGGCTGAAATCTGAATCCAGTATGGTGGCCCAAATTACACAAATTGGCCGTTTTTAGCCTGACATCTTGGTATTTCCCTGCTGTAGTAACTGTGAGTTTCCAGTCTTTCGCCAATCGCTCAGTAAATCAGCGTGGTAAACCATAACCCATACATATGGTTAGTGCGCTGTGTTATCAAACACCTCCCTTGGGCAGCGTGTGTTTGTGCCTGTGGCAGTAGAATAATATTCCCCGACTGACCACATTTTAAATGCTGCAGTCAACCACCGGTGTGTGTTTGTGTGTTTGTGCCTGTGGCTCCGCTGTAGACTGATACCGCTGCCACCCGCAAGATTGAAGCCACCTTCAGGGCCTTCCTCCAGTTTCTTCCATTTTCACCTTTTCTTTCCCCGCTTCTTCATCCACGGCTCGCCGTCTCTGACATGTTTACCCCCTTTTGCTTTCTCGGTCGTTCATTTTTTGTCACATACAACCCCCGCCCCCCGTTGCACTCCTTTGTGTCTAAGCTTCCTATTTTCTTTTCGCTCTTCCTGTCCGCCCACTCCCCCCACCCTGTCCCCTACGCATCAGACTCGGGTGCCGATCTCGCACTCAATAAGGTATTGATTGGTTTCCCTGTGCGTTTCCTGACCTTGCTGTAATCGCGGCGGAGAGGTCACAGCTGATAGATTTCTCAGAAAAAGACACTGTCATGTTCGGTAATCTATGGCTGCGGCATGCCAATTAATAACAAATAGACCACAGGCATCACTTGTTCGACTTTTCCGCAGTTTAAATAGGACTAGAAAAAAAAAACTGAATTTATTGTGGAAACAAATAACTTATCTTACCAAAGTGTTTACACCAACAATTTTTTTTTTGTCTAAGGGGAACCGCTAACCTATTATTATTATTATTATTATTATTATTATTATTATTGTTATTTTCTGTAACAGACCAATATAGAGTAGTGCTTAATTCAAATGTGAAAACATAATAAGAAAAAATTATTTTCATTCCATTTCCCAATTATGTACTACTTTGTGGTGATCTAGTACCAAAACCCCTGATTTAAAGTGCATTCACACCAGCCAAGTTTAGTCCGCTTTAATCAAACTCTAATTCATTTGCCTCGAAAGTCCGGTTCGGTTGGGGAGGTGTGAACGCGCAATCGAACTCTGACTGGTGTCAAAAAAGTCAACTCAGGTCCGCCTACAAACCTCAGTCTCGGTTCGGTTGAAGTGAACTCTGGTGCTGTTCGAATGCGTACGTGATTCGCCAAGCGGACCGGAGACTGCTCCAAAAGCAGGCAGTGGACTACAGAACAGGGCATTCTGGGTAAACAAGTCTAGCTACAGGGAGAAATGGCTCATTGTCTTCTACCAGAGACAAAAGAGGACTCCTACAATCACTAAAATCTGATGCTAGTCCATCTTTGTTTACATTTTGTGAAGAAGGAAGTTGCGCTGCTCTTCTTCGGGTGTTTTTGTGTCGTTTCCTTCAGTAGTTCTTGGTGCAGCGCCACCACAGACGAGTATGTGAACAGGTTTTTTGGTTAGTTTGGATTGTTTGACAGTGCAGGATGAAATCGAACCTTGCCAGCTGAAAATGTAACAAATGTTGGCGGATTATCCGGTGTAAAAACACATCTTTTGTGCTTTCATAGTTTCAAACTGCTAAAGGGTGCCTAAGGGGTGTAAACACTTCCGCGCAGAACTGCAAATAAAGATGGACACCAAAAGGAACCAAGGCGATTGCTTCATAACAGCATGCAGTAAGAAAAGAGTTTTCAGAGGGCGAAATGTATTGCAGAGCTTAGGGACATGAATTATGCTGTAAAAGCTGCGATACATGGGTTATTTCTCGTTCTGTCTGCTTTTCTTCTATTCCTGTCTCCCCTTCCCCGCTGAATTCACTGTTGATATGTGAATTACTGAGAACAAGCTGGCCGACCAGACAGACGTCCTGTCCTCCAGTCCCCCACAACGCACAAACTCCCATTGCACACCAATGCACACAAGCCTTGCATCAGCCGCCCCAGAGGAATTTCCTCTTTCGCAGATGGCGGAGGGGAGATGTGGTGCCTCCATTGTGATGCCGTTATAAAACTTCTTCCCCCCATCCCCCCAGCTCTTCTGCTCTCCTCTTTTACTTACCACTAGCTCTTTCTTGTCTCTTCTGCAGTGTCCATGTTCCCTTCACCAGCTCCCAACACCCAAACTCGTCTTCTTTAATTTAACCACCCTTCCTTCCCTCAGGCTCCTTTTTCCTCTCCACTATTTTTTCCCCTCTCACATTAAGGTCAGACAACTCTCTCTCTCTCTCTCTTTCTTTCTGTTCCATCCTTCTACCCCCCTCCATCTCCGATTCCTTTCCCTGGATTCTTTTTCTGAGCACAGTACTGTCGCTAAGTCACGACTCTCTAGGGGGCGAGGAACTGTTTGCAGCCGTGCCACTGCAACTTTTTTTCCCACTCTAATGGGGCCGGCAGTCTCTTCCCTTTTGTGCATGAACCCTGGCTTTGCATTATAGATTGCAGAAAGCACCATTTACGCGGCGATGAATCAGGAGAGAACTTCTGCAGTTTCTGTCCGACGTGAGGCTTCTCCGGTGGAGATAAAGGCCTAATCTGTTTGGGATCATTGGCTAAATGGCGGGACATTAGTGGACCCCTTTTCTGGAAGTTTTGTTGCCAGGGAAAAGCAACGGAGCCGGTCCCAACGTTGCAGTTGTGATGGAAAGTATGGAGATCCGGATTTGTGGTTTCTCTTCAGAGTAACCACCTTTGAACATTGAGAAAAAGTTGGGATACCCTTCAACACTCAAAAAGGTCATAGTAGGGGCGAAAGAAAATAACATGGCCCCACATGCAACCTGATATTGACTTTAACTGTTCTCTCTTTTTTCAGTTGTATTTCTGTTTATTCCCAGTGCTTGCACATATTTAATGTGTTTTTGTACGTTTTGTTAGCCTCTTCAGTTAGCGACAGCAAAAGCCCCAAATCTTACCAAGTATTTTTGCTCTAGTTTTTAGCTCAAACATCTTAGTACACTTGAAATAAGACAAAACTAACTTACAAGTATCTTTTCCACAAGAAATTTGGAGCTTGTTTTAAGGCAATAATTCCTTAATATTTATGAATAAGTACTAGCTCCACTGGTAGAATATTACACTTATAATTGTACTTTTACCATTCAAGAAATTATTCTCTCTAAACAAGTTCCTATATTTTGCTGAAAAGTTACTTTTACTGTAGTTTTGTCTTTTTCCAAGTGTACTAAGGTATTTGATACTAGACCAAAAACATCTGGTAAGATTTTGTGTTTTTTGCACCGTTTTCTCTCAGCTTCACATAATCTCACTCCTCACATCCTCTGTTGCTTGTTCTGCTAATAAGACTCAATGGTCCCTTGCTCTACCAATCGTTGCTCCTCTGTATTTATTTCATTTATTAATTTTTACCACATTTCTCAAACTGCTCCTTGCCTGAGGGGAGATCCTTGCCTGTTTTCACTGTTGTTCTCCTGGTCCCAAGTCAGTAGGATTCTGCCAGCCTCATGCACATTCGTTTTGTGAAAGTTTTCACTCTACGTGGGAATGACTGTACAGTGCACTTCTTTCCTAGCTGAGTTTTGCTCTATATCCCTTCTTTCCTCCCTCTGTTTCCCCGTAGACACACTTTGACAAGCCTTTTTTGTATGATGGGTAAATATTGGTGAATACTAATACACCTGTCCCACTTAGTACACTTGTGGGACTATTCCCACAAGTGTACTAATTCCATGCCTTTCTTGAGTTTCAACGATGTATGAAGACATCCAGCTTTAAGTAAATCCCTTTCCAGCCCCTTCTTGCGACTCCTGTCCTTAAGTACCAATGTGTTGCAACTTTTGGATGCATCCAAACTCCAATACACCTGAATCAGACGGCTAACCTCCTCGCCTAACTTGTCAACAAATTTTGCAAATGCTTGGTCATTAACCCTACATTTGTTTAAGGCGTGTTGGGGCAAAGCTGCATCCAAAAGCTGCAGAACAGTGACACTTGATCCCGATCTAGCAATTTGTGATAGCATTCACAATTTGATCAACAGTCAATCCAGGCTGTCGCACGTTTTCTAGACATGTCATAAAACTGCACAAGCATCAAAGTTGTCAGTAGAAGCCCTTCTACTGAATTCATCTTCTGCTTAAACTTTAAACAACAATGACTCAATAATAATAATAACAATATTTAAATCCGCACTACTTAATCTCATGCTAAACCATGCCGACAGTCTGTCTGCTCTTAAGAAGTTTCATTTACCCCGGATCAAGAAATGCTTGAAGTGGCTTGAAAGATGCACTGACATATTTTTGGATAAATTGGTGACATTTTTAGTTATTAAATATGGCAGGACTTGATGGTCCCTCATTTCTACACTTACGCCCAAATAGATACATGGCAAGAGCCTCCAGTTGTCCCACCAACCCATATGACGGATTTTAGACAGTAATGCAACAAGCCACTGAGCACACAGACCTGCAAATCCAAATGCTTTCTAAACTTGGACAAGGAAAATAATGAAGCTAGGTGTAATACTATTCCCAAATCCAAATTCCAACTTCTGCAGTAAATGACAAGGCATGAGTAACCAACAGCTCTTCGATGTGGTTCACAGTACACCACTTTTCAGAGGTTTGTGATGAAAAAAAAATTCAACCTCCTCACAGTGCTGCAATTTCCATCTGAAAAAATACCCCACTCCTGTTCACAACCAACCAATCAGAGCCAGGAGGAGGGTCTTAACGCTGTCAATCAACCTTGTGTATGCACTTGTAAACGTTCTAATGGCAGAGAAACAACTTACTGTTCTAGGAAAACTGTTTATCCGCCGTCGTTGGTGGCTTCGCTAACTAGCCTTAGAGTTTGTGGCAAATGCTAAGGCCATTTAGCTGTGGTGAACTAGCTGTAGCGTATCAGACAGACAGGGTGAGAGAGTGATCAGCTTGTACTTGAGGATGATTGACAGCGCTAAGACCCGCCTCCTGGCTCTGATTGGTTGCTTCTGACGGAGCGGTGTATTGTGGAGATGACAGGTGCATGACAAGAAGGCAGAGGAGCTGGACTTTTTTTCTTTTTCCTTTTTCACAGATTACCTGTCTCATGCCATACTGTCACTACTTAGTGGTAGTTTTAAAAAAAAATATGTAAAAAAAAAAAAAAAACTAGTTTAAAAAAGAAGTTACACATTGCAGCTTTAAATGTTGATCTGTTTTGACTAATTCAAACAGCCGTCATTTCGCCTCATTTCGCCACATCTCCACGTGGCCGCGCGCTCGCCTCCAGGGGCCTGAAGAAAGCAAACGGGGGGCGGAGGTTGGGGATACGGAGAGAAAACATTCGGGATGGCACGTTCTTTAATTCATACGAGCACTCTGTTGGTACGCAGCCCCTCTAAAAAGGGGTTTCATGTGGACAGCTGGCGAGGGAGGCAGCGCGGCTCGATGGATGAGGTGCCACATTAACCTGGCAGCAAGAGCCTCCATGTCTCCACAAATGCATCCACCAACTGGCAAGGTTAGGAAGAAGAGGGGGGCATATTAGAGCAGGCCTTACACAAATCTTTTAGACCCAGATCCTCAAGTGATGACATTACGCAAAAAGAAGATGGATGGGAGCATTGTGCGCGCTCAGCAGGGATTACAATATGAAGTGCCGAAGGATTTCCAGGCAAACCTCTTATCGCCATTTACTTTCTCTGCTTTAAACTGCGTTTGGAGCATCTGCAAAAAAAAAAAAAAAAGTTCTCCTGCGAATATGCCAGTATCGATAAGTCACAGCAGCATATAAATAAATGCATTAGGTATGAGGCAAATGTCTGTGGGTTGGCTGAACCCGTCTGACAGAACAGGAGGCTAATTTTCTGCTGGAATAGATAGGGCAGTTCGGCTATCTTGATTTAAGCGCCTAATGGAAGGTCTGTTCAGTGAGCGCCCCAGCAAACCATGTATATGTAGTTTGATGTATTTAGTTCTTGTCCCGTCTTAATCTTAGTGGAAGGCTGTTAATTAACCCTGCTGTCAGGCTGGCAGACGTCTAAACCAGGAGCCGTCACTTCTCCTGGGTCTTGTTACCGCTGTAATTAGTGGCTGATAAGAAATTACAAATGCCCCCCTTCCGTTTCTCCCCCGCGCTCTCTCCCGGTAAGACGACGACACCTTGTTGTTTTTCATACTGATGCATGAGTGTAGGGGGGTGTGCTGGCGTGTGTTTACGTTCATGTTGGTGCGCTAGCCAGACTGAAGAAGAGCGTCGATATGAAGGGAAGCCTCATTACCCTGCAGCATTGAGTCTTCACACAGACAGTCATTTCTTAATCTGTCTGAATTTTTCCCACTTCATGCTAACGGCATGCGGCTGTTGCAACTGAGATCTATAATTAGCTTTACCACAAGACAATATGAAATTTAAGTATTGATCTTTTGCAACTGCATCACTTAATTACACAAGGCGCCATGACAGGCACCAGAAATGAGCGACGGGAGTGTTGAATGGAGCCACTGAGATTGCTTCTGCCAGTTTAGCCATCTACTTGTCCAAGTCGAGCTAAGCTGTCTGTTTCAGTAGCAAACCTAGTTGTTGCTCATAGACTAACTGTTGGAGCAGTGCGGTCCAGTCTAACAACTACATGTTATTTTGTAAATAACTACTATATTTACAAAAGTTTAAAACAGCTAGCTTAGAAACCGACTCATACTTTCTCTGTCCTGTTTGCTTTACCAAATTGCCGACTTAGCCTGAATTCACACCATGTGATTTATATCATGTCATAAACAGAGTTTCCCCTTACACCAAAGCAGACTTAAAAGTTTTACTAAAGTCTAGAGGCTAACTTGTTCTTTTCGTACATGCCAGGCTAATAGATGGTAGGATATTTTCTCCATGGTTACCAGTATTTAGACACGTACCTTCTTTTTCCGCCATTGGCACATGAGGACGATGCCAATCATTGGGTCTTAGCGCAGGAGACGTGCTAAGACCCGCCCGCTGGCTCTGATTGGTTGTTTTTCACTGGGAGGCAGTGGATTAACTAAATTTTTTCCCCCAGTGACCGTCTGTAATTATGTTGGACAGTTTAAGGGAATATGTTTAAAAAAAGATATTGTTGCAAAGTGCAGCTTTAAGTACAAACACGGAAAACTTTTTATTTATGTGTTTATTTTACAGTAAATCAGGGTTCTAACTAAAACTTACTAAAACCATCAGTCAAACTATCTTCTCAGGTGAACAGGAATGTGGTAATGTAATGTATCCAGTAACAGAAATAGATCAGAACTCAGAAACCTTCGCCGCCCCTCATGTCGTCTTGAGAAGGCGAATCAGAGGCTGTGTGTGCTAATTGTCCCGATTCTGATTTTGAGCAAACACCAGCTCCTTTGATGCCAATCAATATTTTAATTAGTCGGGATGTCTGCATCCACCTCTGCAAGTTTCCAGTCTGACGAAAACATTCCCCGTGTTCTTGAAGTGCAAGAGAACATTCCTAATCACAGACAATGAGACGAAAGGCCATGTTATAAAAGAAGAAGAAGAAAAAGAAATCATTCCGCGTGCTAGGCTCCGTTTTAATTACTCTCCTCACAGTCTTGTTTGCCTTAAATATTTCATTAAAATGAAAAATGTTGAAAAGAAATGCTTTAATTTGCTTCAAACAGAATGGCATTAGGAAGCGAGCTCAAGTCCTCAGCTGGCATCTGCCCCCATTCCGCTTCCTTCCACATGGGGGTATAAACCAAACACAAAGCCACGCCGGCCTGTCATCCAGCTCAACGCCTCGGTGAGGAAACGCTCGGCGAAGAGCCTCGCTGATGAGGGCGGCGTTGCTGTTTGACGCTTACTTCATCAAAACATCTCTTCTTGCTCCCTCTGCTGAAGGACAATGTTTCCTGATACAAAGCCCACAGTGACAGATCGATTCAGGGACAAAATCATACTTTTTGTTTTTGTTCCTCATCTCGGGTCATAATTAGTTATATTCCCCCCCTCCTCAATTCTGTTTAGAAACTCCTCCGTCAGGATCACAATGGAGGCTCATTCTCGTTCGTTGATTTTCTTCCCCGCCTAATGAGTGTCTGTCAGCGCGAGCGTTTCGCCGCTTTGATTCCGACCGACGGGGACGAGATGAGAGGGAAGTCGGACGTCGGAGTTGTTTGGTTCCCCTTGATCATTCGTGGGCAGGAAAACTACATTTTCCCCGTCCTCTAAGGTGCGACGGCGTCTTACAATTTCACGTAATGAAAGAGAGAGAAAAAAGAAATCTCAGAAGGAGCGGAAGACTGTTGATAAGAGAAAGGCTGCAGTGTGACAGAGGGACCTTGTAGTCTAAAAAAAAAAAAGAAATAAAGGACGCTGTGACAACAGGAGGGACAGCAGCCGATTGGTGTTAGTGTTACCTAGCCTGCGGTAGGCTGTACACCACAACAACATAAATCTTACTGAATATTTTTGATCTAGTTTCTACTGCACAAATCTCAGTACGCTTTAAGTAAGACAAAGCTAACTTACAAGTAACTTTTCAACAATATATAGGAGCTTGTTTAAAGTCAGTAATTCCTTAATTCTGATGAAAAAGTAGTAATTCCTTTGGCAGATTATTGCACTTATAGACACGTTGCAATGTGCGCTAGATCCCACCCAACTAGAGGGTTTAGTGTCTTTGCAGTCTTACTGCTGTCAATGAACCCCGTGTATGCGCTGCTCAAGATTGTCGGTTTGCTTCGGCTGTGCTAAAACAAAGTCAGTCTAGAGAAATTACTGTATGCCCGCCATCTTCAGTGGCCATGCTAACTAGCTAACTAGCATTGAAGGCAGGCCCTGTTGCGGGGAAGCGTAGCAGAGAGCTAACAGTGTGAACTGGGCGTACGTGAGCATGACTGACGACACTAACAGTCTCCTCCTGGCTCTGATTGTTTCTGACCAGATGTGGTGCATTTCTGCAGATGGCAGTCGGACCACAGACATCCACCTGGACGTTTTTGAATATTCACCGTAGCAGAATGTTGCTGTTGTGCTTGTCAAAGCGCATCTTTTAAAAAATATATTTTTGTAAAGCTGAATTATATGTGGATGGAAGGAAGAAAAAAAACCCCAAAAGACCTCAGCTGACATTAATGTCCGAGTCAACGTAAGAAACCATGAAAGGGCAACCAGTGTTTTTTTTTTTGTTGTTTTTTTTTGACGACGCCACCGAGACAGAGGTCGAGGCCGGTGCATCGATTTCTTCTCGGATTCGCCAACAGTTAGCCGCAGCAAATTAACGTGAGGCCGTGCAATCCGGCCCGCCCGTCTCCCGTTACAGGAGCCGGGCGACCCGACGAGCCGCAAGCCCATAGATGATGCATGAGGGGAGGAAGAGCCAGATTAACGGGCGAGGGAAATGAAAAGACCAAAAAAAAAAAAAAAAACCCAGTGGGGAGTGGTTACAGGGAGGGAATCAGTGAGGGAAATGAATTACTTGAACAAAAAGTGTCATAAAAGTAGAAAGAAAAGTCGAAACGAAGCTGGAGAGGAAAAAGTAATAAAGCCGTAGTGAAGAGCTACAGCAGGCCTGAGGGCAGGCAGAGGTCCATCAGCGTTTACCACATGAAACCCACCGCAGAGGAGAGAGACAAAGACAGCAGGAGATACCGCACCTTAACGTCCCACATTGACGACACGCTAAACCTCACACCTACCCAAATACTTCAAAATTTACACACACAAACACCGCGCTAATGCGCCGCACACATCCCATCAATATGATTAATGGCTCTTTACTCCACACACTGACCCACAGGGCACAGCAGGGCAGTGGCTGGACACAATTTATTAGGTACCACTCCATGTTTGCGTGTGTGTGTGTGTGTGTGTGCGGGCGTGCGTGCGTGCGTGTGCGCTTGTCACGGTTGGCAAGGGAACCGTCTGTATGCAGATCCGCCGCGCTGAGAGCTCTCCACGGGGTTCTGAGCGATCAAGGGTTTTCAATCTTTAGCAAGTGGGCGCGCCGCTATGAGCGCGTTTCTGCTAACAGTGGATAGTCGAGTTTCCATGGGACACAATGCAAAAAAATAAAATAAATAAATCTTACCAAATCATCTCTGCTCAATATTGATGAGAAAGTACCAAATCGTCTGGTAGATTATTTCACTTACAGCATCTGGAAAATGTCTTGTTATAAGTGAACTAATCTGCCAGTGGAGCTACAGTCATCCTGTATGTCATCCATAAACATGTTTAATCATTAATAACTGTTTGGTACTATAAAAAAAAAAGAGGTAATTTAATGCTAGCTTTGGATAAAAAGTTTGGCTCCTTTTTCCTCTTTAATTTTTCCCGGGATCCTCGGCGAGTGACGTTCTCCATGGGCAACGTGCAGCGACGGCGTGCTACTAAAACGAAACAACAACAAAGCGTGTTGACGTCACAGATCACAGAGTTTAATCTCATACAAAGCAATGAACAACAAAGCTGCAGAGGAACAGAGATATGCATTTTCTCATAAAAAATAAAAACACACACAAGGGAAAGACAAACGAACACAAAACACAAAGACAAAAAAAAAAGCAAAAATAGCGGCCGCGCTCTCTCTCTCTCTCTCGGCGTGCTCCGTGTACGTAATTTTATACCAAATAGGTGTTTCCCTATTTAATTTATGCAGCCAAGGCGTTCCGTTCTTTGACCAATTAGAAACTCCCTCATTTATGGCAAAGGTGTCTGGTTTTTATCTGAGTAAGAGGGCGGACCACTTCGTGCCCATCGCTGCCTGATACGGAAGATCCCTGGCGCCAAACGTCCTAAGATGAGATTTCACAGACACCTCCGAAGTCCCTTCTCCCATTGGAATTTAAATTTTATTGCTGTGGTGTCAAAGGGGGAGGAAAAAAGGGCCCTGCTTTGTCTGCTTACCGCATCTCAGACGAGACCTGTTCCAAATAAGAGTATTATACATAACTGTTACACATGTCGTAGATTAACTGTATTTAAGTAGTAAAATTAATCCTTTTTCTTAACAGTACGCATTAATTAAGAGCGTGAAGGCGATAATATGCTAACAAATTAAGCTTTCAAATGCTAATTGTGTTTACACTGCAAAAGCACAAAATCTTACCAAGTAGTTTCAGTTTAGTTTATAGTGCAAATACCTTATTACACTGAAATAAGCCAAAACTAACTCACAGAAAACTTTTCAGCAAGATACAGGAGATTATTTTAAATTTATAATTCCTTGATATAGATGAAAAAGTGCTAGTTCCATTGGCAGATTATCTCACTTATAACTAAACATTTTTCCCATAAGTGAAATTACCTGCTAATGGATCTAGTACTTCTTTTTCATCAGTATCAAGGAATTATTGACTTGTGTTTTGCCGAAAAGTAACTTAGTAATTATTGTCTTATTTCAAGTGTAAGATATTTTACAGTTGAATCTAGACCAAAACTACTAGATTTAGTGTTTTTCCCAGTGCAACGTGGTGGTCTGAATTGTTTAGTATGACAACTCTAGACAAAATGCACTGGATAAAAGATTTGACACACCATTTTACATGAAACCAGTAGATTTTGTCTCCTTCTCACCCTTAATTAATGCGAAATAAACAGTAATTAATGACTTAGAAAGTGTTTAGAGACGAGTGAATAACATCTATGAACTACTTATTGGCCTTATTGTAAAGTGATACTATTTTGTCTTGTTTCACGTTTGCTAAGATACTTTGCCCTAGAAGCTGGACCGAAAATACTTTTTTGTGCTTTTGTGAATGAGAGAGCGGGAAGAAGTTGCCTCCCGTTTGCGACATGTCTCACTGAGGAAGAGGCAGGCGACTGAAGGTCGCACATGACAGCGAGCGAATTTCAGATGCCTGTCCTGTTGGGGGGGAAACAAGGCTGCTTTTGTTTCATCGGTTACATGAATATAAACAGGTGCAAATGAGGCTATTAACACGTTTTATGCGCTCTAATCTTCACATTTGCACGTTTCTCTCTCCGACATTTTTGCTGCTCGCGTTATTCTCTGACAGAAGCGTGCCTGAACAAGTAGATCTAATTCTGGCGCCTTGCAAATATCCAGACGCCTTGAACTTTTTCTCATTTTGCCACATTACCTGGCTGGCGAGCAGAAGGAAAAGGACATGAATTAAAGAATCTAGCCTGGTATCCACGTGTACTCGTCAGGGTTGTAATAGTTTTGAGGTTTTCATTATAATTTAGTTTTATTTCCTTTGTCTCATTCAGTTTTAGAGAGTGCTTGTTTTTATTTGCTGTTATTAGTTTGATATCGTTTAGTTTTAGTTTAGTTTTTATTAGTTACAGCAGTTCTAGTTTGTTCACATTTTGGTTCATTTTTAGGTGTAGAATTCAAATAGGTCAAAGTATTGCATTGTGATTATATACATTGATTGAAAAGATACAATTTTCAATTATTATTGAGCAACCAATTGATTGGTGTTTTATCCCAACTTTAGTTTGCTTTCTGTTGTTCTACTTCAAGAATCTTAATAAAATACCCTCCAGTTTGAGGTTCTGAAAATAAAATAAGTTGATGGAGGTCACATCACATCGTCGCTGATGTGATTTATCAGCGACGATTTCCATAATTTTGGGAGATCAATGGTCGGCTGATACTTGCACGTAAAGCCCATCTTTTCCTCCGATCTTACCTAAAAATCAACCACTGTCTTCTGTTACTCGGTTTGACTGACAGACCAACCCACCTGGTCATGTCTGCACATGTTTGGTTAACAATAGTCACACCACTCATGCCAACTCAACTTTCTTGTTATATTTAGCAACGTTTCAGACATAAAGAAACTGCTATCGACCAAAGTCAGATTCAGCAGGTCGGGCTTTTTTAAAGATCGCTAATCGAGAATTGGCCAACAAAAAAAAAAAAAACTGCAGTTAGGTTCCCCCATGTCAATTACCTCAGCAAAAACCTGCAATCATGAAAGTTTGGAGTCAGTACTGCGGCTGGACAATGAGACAAGGCGTACATCCGTCTCTCCTGCAGAGTTTTTTTCTCCCGTTCTGAGGGGCCTCGTGGAGTTCCTATGCCGGCTTTGGAACGGCAGAGTTTCAGCTCGTTCTGCATGCTGGCCGTCCCCGAGTCCGGTCCCCTGGGGGCCGCGTTTGTCCAAACTTTAAATGCGGAGCCGGTTTGAACGGACCGGTCAATAACTCGATAAAGGGCCGAGAAGGTAATTCGGCTGTTTCGTTCAGGTGTGTTGGAGCAGGAACACGTTTAAAACAGTTTCCCCCGAGGACCAGGGAGAACAAGGTGTGTACGGTTCACTGGACTGATACAACGGCCAGGGATCTTTTGGTTCCTACACACAAGTTTAAGGCACTCTGAACGCCCACACCTAATAAGCAAAGACTGTCTTGGTGTATGTTCGACTTCCTGTTGGTTTCTTCTTTGTGGTTTGCACCAGTAGTGACATCCTGTTATTGATCATGTGACTCGTGTGATGGGAAAAAGTGTTTCCATTGCAGTTTTTCATAAAATACTAAATTAGGTGCATCTGAAAAACCACCTCATGCTAATGCCAAGCTTGTCAGAAAATTGGATTTTAGAAATTGCCGTGTTTCCATTAAGCAAATGTATTTTTGTAATTCTAATTTGCGCAATTTTATGGTCAATGGTATCGCAGTTATAGAACTGTTTAAAGTCTTGGGGGGGAAAATCAAGTCTTTAAAATTTGCTTTTGAACCTTTCCAGACTGGTAATTTAGCCATAGTGGCGTTCCCGTTAAATAAGAAATGCAATTAAAGTCACACGTGAATTAGTTTGTTCACGTGACAAGTCAAAAAACATGCCGTGTCGTCATCCTCATACTACCTAGTTCTGCCAGTAGTAACATCAAGCTGTTGATCATGTGACTCGTTTGATGTGAAAAAAGTGTTTAGATTGAAGTTTTTGCAAAATAAACCAATTTCGGCCTAAAAATCCTCGTCGCGCCAAAACTTTTTGTCAAGAACAAGAAGTTTTGTTCCAAATCGCCGAGTTTCCACTAAGCAAATTTCGAAATATCAAATTGTGCAAATATATGGTCAAAGAAAACGCAGCTAGTGACTTTGTTTCTCATCTTTTCTTAAATTTCAGAAAAAGAAACACTCCCAAAAATATAAAAAAAAACTTTTCCTTTTTGACAACATAAACCTTCAAGTGTAACAAAAACAGCAAGAAAAAAAAACTAGAAGAAATTCTTAAATAAAATCCAGGTGAGGACCCATGAGAATAATAAGTCGGAGTCACAGGGATAATTTACAGCAGCGCGAGTCATAACTGAAATGTCTTAGTGGATATTTAATCTTTTGACTGAACCTCTGACCCCCTCAACCAAAAAAAATAAATAAATAAATAAAAGGAGAATCTAACTGGGAATCCGTAGAAGCAACGGGAAAAAAGAAAAGACGAACAAAGACCGAGAACAGGCCTGGAAACCGCCGATCTGAAAGACGACATCAAAACATTTCAGGTGTGATGCTGAAGCAGCAGAGTATCAGAGAGGACACAGCAGAAGATGAAATCTGCAATGGCGCCGTCTGTCACCACGGAAACCTTTAGGAGGGAAATGGTGTGAAGAAAAACAGATCGTATTCTGACACGAGGCCTTCAAAAAGTGCTTTATGAGTCTAATAAAACCAGTGATGACTGTTCGGTAGAGTTTTATTTCAGGAAGAGCAGAAATAGATCACAGTCATTTCTCTTTCCAGTAAAATGTAAGTTTAATCAAAGCTTATTCATTCAAACCTTCTGTCTAAGTTTTTTAGTTCTGTTTCTTTGTATAGATCAATTTTTTTGTTGTTGACTGTTTGGAACAAGGCCTGTCACGATAACGATAAATTACCCCAGAAGTTATCGCGATAAACGATAATATTACCATTATATTTCAAGTAAATGACACAAGAAGATATTCTCAACAATCAATAAACATTAAAAACTAACGAACATTTAACCACTGGTACTGGAAGACATTTGAAATACCCAAAATAAATAAATAAACAAAAACAACAGAAGTGACAAATAAAATGAATTATGAAGTCTCTGTAAATGAAATTGTCTTTCAAAAAAAAAGAAAAAAGAAAGAGCTGGTTGAGACCAAAACACCAGAGAGAGAAGGAAAAAAAGTTAACTCATGCAAATGGACTTTATTGAGTACCTTTTAATTCATAGTGCTATTAATTGACTTATTGTTTATTGAGACAGACCTGTTAGGAACATTAAGAAATAAAGTCAAAGAGGAAATAAAAACCATAAAACACGAGTTAAGGACACTATTCCAGAGCTGATGTGATCACACTTTGACTTCAGTATCTTTTATGACATCAAACTGCGGCTTTTTATTCACGACACAATAATCTTTCAATTCCATTCACACGCACACACAAAACAAAAAGACAGAGTAATTGGAAAACAAAACACTAAATTGGTTTATTTCCTGTAAACCAAACTAAACGAAGCCGACAGTGGCTGTTGGGAGCAACATGAAGGTAAAATGTTAGTGATTCTGTATTTTCTCTAATAACAGCGAACATTAGCGCACTCCCAACACAACACCGCCAAAACGCTCTCAGCCATAATCCCCGCAATCCGAAGACGTTTTGTCCCCGTAAATTAGATTCCTTCCATGTGTTTGAACTCGGATTAAGACCTGATTGTGATTGCCGCGGCAACGACTCATGTCCGACAGAGACGATCTCTCCTCTTGCTCGGGGAGGATAACAGATGATTGTTATTAGAGGCGCGGGGGAAGCCTGGAACGCCGGGGTCATTTCAGGAAGCGGCTCTGAGAGTCGGCAGGAAAAGTGAAAGTGCAGCACGATCACCTGAATCACTAAGAAGCTGGAGGCCACAATCAGCTTGGAGCGCAGCGGAGAGCTTAGTGTTCTACCTAATGACCATGATCAATCATTTATCATATAGACGGGTTGATTCTGTAATTTACTCTGAGAAGCGTTAGCTACCAGGAACGATGGGAGAGAAGCTGATGCACTGAAAACGGTGAGCCAACCAGAGTCCGGTAGTTTCCTTTCAGGAAGGGAAAATTTTCCTGTTCGCTTTGCTTTAAATCGCTGCACAAGGTGAGAGGATGAGCTGAAGAAGCTCCACTCCCACCTCAGCATTAGTTTGGTTTCTGATTTGGTTTTCTTCTTCTTCTTACCGTTCATGTACACAATCACTTTTATTGCAGTGCCCTCCAAAGTTTAAATGCAAAATCAGACATCCCCGTACAGAAATAAAAAGTAAAATCCAACGATGGATTAAGGGAGGTTGGAAATTCAAATCCTCATCTGGCAAATTTGAACAAAACTTAGAGATAGTAGTTATTCTGGAATGCTGTATTTTTTTTAATTGTTTTTTTTATGTGTGCGTTTCATTTTAGCGCTCTATGACAGCTCTCAGTAAATGTTTCAACATGACCTCTCTGTGCGTCTCTGATGCTGCAGAATTCATCGTCCAGTCAGGCTGCTGGCGGGAGAGTAGCAACTCCATCCGACAGCATGAACAACTGGGAGTGAGCTTTTGTTTGGCTTGTCTAGCTGTGAGCGTCTGTCACGGAGTCGTATGTGACCTCTGAACTTTAGTGGGATTGAACCACTGTGGGGGCTTTGTTTCTGGTCGGGAAACGCGCTCAGGATTCCCCCGGACAAGCAAAAGACGGCGATGAATATAACATGTTAGACAAAGTTTCCTTTCAGCCTGAAAATAAATCCGACGTTTATAATTATTTTACTTTGGGTGCTACAGCTACTAGATGCAGTTACTCTGTGCGGTGCACAGCGCTGCTCAAACCCCAGGTAACCATGTTGTTGCATCCAGAACTGCAAGCCACTCACATTCACAAAACTAAGAAGTATTCCTGCAGACACAAATTCCTTCGACCACTGAAGAAGTCCTGGTGTCTTTTGGTTTTCACCAGTGAATTTCTGGTGGATGTTGTCTTCTCCAAAGTATCTTTTTTTCCCCAATCTGCCTCAGTGATGTGTTGGAGATGTTAATGAGAGCCATCTGTTTATTTCAAACCTGCACCTTATTGGCCAAAAGCAATAATATAAGTGTGTGAATAGCCAATAAAGCTCGGCGTGTTTCCTAAGCTTTGAGTTTCCTGAAACAGGCTCAAATTCTGTCTGTAAACAAGCTGAATTCAAACATAAAGTTTTCCTTTTTAAAACCTCTGAAACTGATAAACCAGATGATGGTTTCTTCATGACTTGAACTTGTATATTTAGCAAAAAAATGAAAGTAATTATTTTATTAGAAATTGGTGGGGTTGTTTTATTTTGATTTTGAATACTAAAGGGGCAGTGTTATGAAAAATCAACTTTTTTGAGCTTCAAATCATGTTATGTTATTCCCTCATCAAAAACACACCTGGTTTGTTGCCTTGGGTTTTTTTCCCCATGCATGTTTGATAAATCCTTTAATCTCCCGTGGCAACCACTCAGCTGTGCAAAACATCTGGGTCGACCTAGCTCTGCCTTTGAGAACGAAGCTCCTCCTCTGAGCTACAATTTCCAAGTTTCTAAGCTTTCAGTTTTGCGCCCTCCCCTCTGATTTCCCCACTCAGCTCCTTCAGACTAGTCAGCAGTAATTAGTAAACACCTGATGGAACTGAGCATCTACTTTACGAGCGTTTCTCAGTGAAACGCTGGTAAAAACGTTGTTAAAGGGTTAATAGAGGAGTCATGTTGTGATGCCTTCCTGAAGGCGGCGTTTCAGAGAGAACAGGAGTTTCTTAAAGAGACAGAGGCCGAGTGTGAAGGCGTTAAATTACAAAGTCGGATTTCTTTTAAGTCATCTTTGATATATGTAGTATTTTTTATAACAACTTAAGTTAACATGGTTACCTGATTGTGCTATAAAATGACACAAATGGGTCTGGAAATACATAATTTAATTAGAATATTTATTGCGTAATGAGATGCATCATATAGATTATTACTCACTGACTGGTGTTTTAGACCTTTTACTTCTGTTAATTATAATTTTCCACTTTAAAATTGCATTATAAGACCAATCAGACCAATAAAAAAAAAAAAAAATTTTAATACAGAAATACGGCTTTAATGCAAATTTTGCTCAATATCACCGGAAAGGTTGTAATTTTCCAAAGGTACTTTGAATCTGACAAATGAGCCTAATCAAAAAGCATATTCTGTTCTATTGAATATGACTGATTATATAAATTTGGTTTTTTGAGTGACTTTCAATCATAAAAGTTTGGGCTGTGAAATCCAATTAGTGATGTAAGCCACCTGCGCTTTAGTCCCAACCTTCCTTTTGTCGACGTTTGCAGGAAAATGTAATTTCACAACTTTGCTTTCTCACAAGTTTGAGGTTTACTTTTTAGCACCGCTTCTCCTGCCAAACAACCAGATAACGAGACACTTTCAACACGCGTTGTTTACTCTGTGAAACTGTTGACGGAAGCCTTGAAACAAGAGGAGCGATCGACCAGGCGAACCGGGTGCTGTGGATGTTGCGGACAGGGAGGCTGATCCATAATCTTTAGCATTCAAAAGTCAGCAGCAAATACTGCACTTTGAGCCGTTTCATTTCAAATTTATGCAGCAACGTCCTAACATCGCAGCAGCGACTGAGTTCTATCTCATTTGGAGAACAAAACGGGGATCTGTTTAAAGGAAGGAAGCAGGAACTCATTTGTAGGCAGATGAGCTTAGATCAGTAATGTTTGTTCTTGGTATAATGCAAACGCTCACAGTCAGTTTCATTTAATCGCTCTGATTTAAAGCTCTTGTATTTCCAAACACTTTGAGTCGGTGTTTGGATCTTTCATGACCACTGCATCTGCATCTCTCGCATCGTCGCCATCGGTCCGACTGCATCGACTTGTTATGTTGTCGAGATCTGTTTCATCACTCTGGATAGCGCTGTTTAATCTGCATGCGAATTAGCAGCGAGGGACACTCAGCGCCGTTCCGTCGTAGTGAACGCGTGAGGAAGGCAGGTGACGGTACGCTGCATTTTTAAAGAAGCCACCGAATGACAGCTCAAATGTTGCGCCATTCGATTACCGTGGCAACATTTAGGCTTTGGCCTAGGGCTGCAATTATGTTCTGATTATGTAGAGAGCTATAGTTACTTATTCTGAATCCCCTTCAAAGCCACGACTGTCATCTGGTTTTTATTTTATACCCGAGTTGCTGATTGACTCCACATTGGGGGATCAATGTTCCATTATGAACCTGACTAAGACATCATGCTGCGGCAATGGCATCAACCAGAGTGGAGAGGGTTGTAAAGACATTTCTGAGAGTGCGTTCACACCAGCCCAGTTCAGTTCACGTTCTAGTTTGTTTGCCTAGAAAGTCCGGTTTGTTTGGGGAGATTTGGAAAGTTTGATTTGGTCTGCAATCAAACTCTGATGCAGACCAATAAGGCAAACTCTGGTCTGTCTACAAACCTAGGTTTTGTTTTGGTTGAATTGAACTCTGGTGCTGTTCAAATACGTGTGTGAATGAAAAAAGACCGCTCCAAAAGCAGGAAGTAAGACTACTGTAGGAACTAGTCCTGCAGTACTCAGGACTACAAATGCTGCAGCGCCACCGCAGGCGAGGAGGAGAACATGTTTTTCAAAGGATTTGGTCCATTTGACTCAATGCAGTGTGAAAGCGAGCTGCACTGGCTGGAAATGTAACACATGTTGCCATTTTGGTCCCCAACAAACAGAGTCTATCTGGTGTGAAAAGACCTGAAGACTTTGGGACTCCGGTGAACCACAGTGAGAGGCATTATTCACAAATAGAGAAAACCCTGAATTGTGGTGAGCCTTTCTAGGATGTGGTTAACCCACCTATACTCCTCCAACAAACCGGACATCACAGCAGAACAGCATCTTAAACACTCGCCTCAGTTAAGGACACGATTCATCATTGTTCAGTATTCCACAATAAAAACTCTTACTTGGCAAAAATGGCATCTATGGGAATGTTCTAAACAGTTCAATCAAAAGAAATGGAGATATTGACCAAAAACTACCATGAAGGCCACTTTTAACCCTGACTTTAAAAAGAAGTCAGTGCCGAAGGGATTTACCACCATTTTTATGACGTTACAGAACAATCGAAAACCTGGGTAAAATTACTCTTACACATTTTAATTTTCTTGATTCTACAACCACAAACTCAAAATAAACATGGGTCGCCTATGAATTATCCTGGTCATAAGCTCCTCTTTAACCCTGATTCTGTTTAAGATCCATTGATCCATCCATTGTCTGTACTTGCTTGTCCTTGCAGGGTCGTGGAGGGGACTGATAACGGGGAGAGAGGCTGAATACACCCTGGGGAGGTCGCCAGTCCATCACAGGGTAACACAGAGACACACACGATAAACAACCACACACACCCCCCCGCACGCCCACCCACACACGTACTTACACCTAAAGGGCAATCTACAGTCATCAATTGACGTAACAATCAACTACTGACGTCGCAGCTTATCCTCATTTCCAATCCATAAAACAAACAAAGGAAAACAACATAACCCTCAGAGTAACCTGACGGCTTTAAAAATGCGACACACAATCTGACCAAACCATTCTTTAAACGTTTGCGTCTTCTTCTGTCGTTGAACGATAACGATACAGACCAACACATTTTTGGCTATTTATCATCTGTCAGGTTCAGGTTTTCCAATCCAAAAACTCAACAAAACTCCACCTCGAAGGTCTCTGACGTTACTTTCTCCGCCCGTTTGCCCGTCATTCAGACACTCGCTATAATGAGCGAGAACTTCCGAAGGCAAGCCTGTGCCTTCCACAATTACGTCTAATTAATTCAGCGCAGCACATGCGGACTCTAATCAAGTTGCAGAAGCAGTTCAAGGGCTACTGATTGATGAAGGATTCAGCGGAGCTCAACGCTGCGTGTCACCACAAAAAGCTCTGAAGACCTATTCAAATGCCAAAAAGCTTTTCCTATTTTTAATTTAAAGTCATTTATGAAAGTCTTCACACACCTTTAAAAATAAAAAAGTTCTCATTATGAAGGACTGATGAGAAAAAGAAATTTCAGTCTTATCAAACACAAAATGTGGACTGGATGGGTTTAAAGACTGAAATGCAGGTGAGTCCTCACCTGAAATACTTGCTAAGCCCAGCGGTAGGGGCTCTGGGTGGTCATCCACCATGTTGTTAAGTAAAAATATGTTTAAATTTGAAAGTATTTATATAATTATGTGTTTTTGGAAGACATTATTAACAATACCTAAACACCAAGTGTAAAGTATTGAAAAAAATACAATTCCTTCACTTATAAATGTTTTTGTTTCATTTGAATTAAAGTGTCCAAAATGGTTTAAACTTTTATTCGTAACTTGTCACTTTATTCTCCGGAGGCCAGTGAAGACAGGAAGTAGTTAACGAGTTCCTGTGAATAAAAAAAAAAAAGAGACATCTGTCCTCAGTCTCCTAATGCAGGGTGTCAAACTCATTTTCAGTTTGGGCCATATCGAAAATCTCAATGTTCTTAGGGGCCGGTTTGCCAGAATATATTGATAAAACCAATTAAACTGTTAAAATATCAATGAACAGCTGTTCCTCCAGGATTTTGTGATTGTTTTAGTGTTTTGGGTTTTTTTGCAATCAAAATTGCAGATTTTGTGGCACCAATTTAGAAATGTTTGTAAGGAATTCTTACGATATTCCTGCTAATGTATGATGTTAAACGTGACTTTTTATTACTTGTATCGATGACTGACTATAAAATTAAGTAAGGCTGAGGAAGCAGTCACTTAACCTCAATATGTTTGACCAATTTAGAGAAAATTTGCAGTAAAATCAGAAAAGAATTTGTAGATTTGTTGATTTTTGTTTTGAATTTTGCAAATTTGTGGAAAACTAGAAGGACCTATTGATGTAATTTGGAGTCTGGAGGGCCACATAAAAGGCTACGGCGGGCCAGATTTGGCTCCCCTGCCTCGAGTTTGACACCTGTGTCCTAATGTGTTCAGAGACTGACCATAATGTTACTGTACTTCCAAGCGTTTCACCAAAAAGACTCCTTAACCCGTCGTTGCTATCACTGTTACTGATGTATAAGAAACCTAGGATGAATAAGCAAACACCGGTGCACCCCACCAGTGTTTATCCTGGTGGGGTGCAAGTAAAACCTGGCAGCCCGCCAGGCTTATTACAACCTTGGAATTGCTTTATATGTCGTTTGTTCATTTTCTAAACCCCTTGGTGAATTGTTTATGCTCTCTTATTTGTTGCCCTGCCTTTACTGATTAGGGCTGCCACTGCTCCATGTTTTACGGCTCTCACTGGACTCCCAAACCTTTGGAAATGTTCAGTTGACCTCTTTCCGGACTGGTGGATTCTTTAGCCAACTTCCTGTTGTCAGAGACGATCAAATTTACAGAATTTAAAAAAATTTTTCAAGTCTTGTAGCAGTCGGGTCTTTGGAGAGCGGTTTTCCTCTCAGAGACATAATTATGCGTTTACATTCAGTTTAGTTTGGATACGTTTTCATGGCACTTTATGTTTGCTTCACATATTTCAGTCGTAAAATTTGCAATCTTGCTCACTTATGTAGCCATCAGGATAAAAGTCGAGGTTTTAATCCGTTCATCAGAAGCCACGACAGAAATAGAAATATTAGAATGACACTCGTGTTGATCTGATGCGTGTTCAACTCCGCTGTTTAAAAGATGCGAGACTTCCCCACACATCTAGAACGGTAAATGATTCAAAACGTTCGTTCAATTGACTCCATTAGAACTTCCCAGAATGTTTCCCTCAATGGGTTAATCAAGCATATTCTAAAAGACGTGACGCCTTTATTCTAAGTTCAACATGAATCATTTATTCACACAACCGTATCTATTATTCACCAGCTCCACAGACTGCTTGTTCTTATTGACAGAATGGATTTGTCTTTGACTGGGTTTGACTTTGTGCCGGCTGCTGAAGCTAAATCCCCGAGCTCGCCTTAGCCTCCTCATGAGGCAGCCGCTAATGAAACATTTAAATATTTATGTGTTGAAAAGTTGTTTACCTCCTATTCTTGCAACGGACGACGGGTTTTTCCCCTTTGTTCTCTCTGAGCAATGTCCTTCCTCTCTCGTTTTTGCTCCTTCCTTCACTTATCAGCGCTGGTGAATTAATGAAGGTGAAGACAAAAGAGAGGGACTTTTTCAAAGCCCGTCCCGTAACCCGAGACGAGGCCGCGTCTTTTTGTTTCCGTTATTACGTCGTCCTCCACCTCTTTTGCCTCTGGATCTCAGAAGCGCTGTCCAGGTCACGTTTGAAATGAGACAAACGCATGAATAAAAAGCAAAGGACTTTACTACCCCGGGGTGTGTTTATCGCGCAGGAGACAAGGACGTTTCCAAAAAAAAAAAAAAAAAAACATGTTTCCCTGAAAGCTCTAAAAATCTTTTCAATGAAAATATACATTTTGATCCCGATCTTTAGAGACTCCTTTGTTTGTTTGTTGTTGGGGGGTTTTTACAGTGGTTTGTAAAGGTTTTCATATTTTGTCAAGTTACGACCACAAACTTTAAGGATACATGGTTCTCAAATAATTGTATAAATAATCTAAAATTGATAAACTGCTATAGAAGTTTATCTGCTAAAGGCAGACTCAGCCCATGATGTTTGGAGCTGCTAACCTAAATAAATGTTGTGTTGCTAGTAGTAGTAAGCTAATATTTAGAGCAACTATCATGTATGGAAAGCCAGCAGTGCCAAGATATATTAAAAATTCATAAAATGTATTCTCATAAATGTTAAAACTGTAATATAATTGGAGCTGCAAGTGTCAAATTATTCTAGTATTTTATTATAAATACACGTGGATCCTTATTATTATTGTTATTTATTACCAGTAATTATTTCATCAAGTACATATCACAATCACTAAATTGGGCCAAAACCAATGTAAAAAAAAGTTGGTTGGTCATCGGCTGAGTTGCTGTACAGTTAAAACCTGTTTATGAGAGTGATTGACAGCAGTAAGACCCTCCCACTGGCTCTGATTGGTTCAGGAAATTGATTTTTTTTTCACAAATGATCTCTTTCATGTTACAAAGTCAGGACACAGTGACAGTTTTAACAATATATGTAAAAGAAAAATGCCATTTTTCTTTTTACAGAAGTTAGCTAATGAGGCTTTAACCAATCAGATGTTTTTAAGCGAGACACCGCAAATGCTTAAAATGTTATTTCATGATATTCTTCAGCGCAGAAAACACAACAGTAAATGTAAATGTTTTTTGTTCATCACATCAAATGATCAAATAAAACAATACAATAAATAACCTAATTATAGATGGGCAATATTATGTGTTTTAAGGAGGAAAACTCTAAAGTATGAATCAGAAAGGAGAGAATATGAAAGAATGGAGCATCAATCATCTCTTTAAGCTGTAAAAAAAATATTTTTTTGCTAGTTTTAGAAAACCATGGGTGGGTAAATACAAATACACATGACACTTCAGATTTTCTTTATGTAAAAAACCCCCCCAAAACAACCTAGAATCATTCTCCTGTTGAATTCACATTTGTGCACCATTTTGTGCTGGTTTGTCACATATAATCCAATTAAAACCTACAGGAGTTTGTGGCTGTGATTTGGCGTGGGACTCTGAATCTTGCTTACACAACGTTCTGGGTAGGTAACAGAAGTCGACGTGTGATCCAGGCTCTACAGTACCAGAGTCTCGTTGATGGAAAACCAGTTCAGGAAAACTCGCCGCGCTTCCGCTCCGGTGCTTAATATCCCCGGCTGTCTGAAGTCGGATTCATGTACCACTTTCCCCCCCCCCTGACTTTTTAATTAGGTTTCTGCCTCTACGCAGCGTGATATCAAGCGGGCTCCTCACATCAAAATCCACCTAGAAATTCAAGCTCCTGTGAAGCTATAAATACGTCCCCCCCAATTTGTTACGAAGGCGAGCCGCAAAGAGAATAAAAGTGTCAATCAAGCTGAAGAATGAACAGAACGGGGCAAAATGGCCTTTTATTAATGGTAACTTCATTGAGGCAGAAAAGCAAAGTGTAGACCTTTTTTTCTTTTTTCTTTTTTTTTTTTGTCATAAAGCACAATTTACCGCTGAGAACACACGCCGCTGCGACTGAGCGCGCCTCTGAATGCGCACTTGATTGGATTTCTGCCTCTAATGAGAGCAACTTGTCAGCGCGCGCAAAGCAAGAATCCCTGTAAGCTCCCAGAAACAACGTGGGCGGGCGACAACTGCGATGAACTCAGGGGCCTCGGTAGTTTGGTGACACGTAGATGGAAACGCACAGACTGCCTGAAGCCGACTCACTGTTCAGCACGGAGTCGTCACGAGGTACTTTGGTACCTTACCTAGTGATAATAATAACAAATCTTCTATAAGCAATCAGCTGACGGTATGTGGCCATAAACAGAGAGAAAATGTCAAGGTCTCGTTTTTACTGCAGTGATGAGTTTCCTTTTTTTCTTTGACCATTTTAGCAATTACATTCACCATCTGGTGCACATATATTTTCTGGTGCGTCATGTTCCTTTTGCATATCATGTATAAATATATATGCATATACAGTATATATATAAAATCATGGTGGCCATGAGGAAAAGGTCATGTTTTTGGTCCCAGTCCATCCCTTCTGTTTTCCCTACTTGCAGCTTTTTCTCCAGAGCTCTCCATTAGCCAACCTTGGCAGAATCAACAGATTGATAAGTGACACAGAAAGTGGAATGGCTATAATGTAGAATCCGAAAATGTGGCTACATTTACACGTGACCGCTGCCTGGAAACTGACGTTTAGTTCAGATGTTCGATGGGAAAAATTTCCACGTTTAGACTGCACCGCCAACATACTTCGAGTGTAACAGTCACACCACTGGATGGCGGTGTGATGTTAGCACAACGAATGAGCTTCTGGCCCTTAGCTTAGCTCTGTATGTTTTCTAGAAGGTTGCAATGCTTTCTGGGACCGCCATCACACTGCCCTGCGTCTTCATTTCGTTTCCAGAAAAATGAAACCAAGCAGTTCCACGCCCGGACCTGATGCATGCAGGACACTGTGAACGCAACACTACTGGTCTCTGTGTACATTCACTATTCAGAGCTAGAGACCACCAAAAGTGATCCACACTTTAAAGATATAAGTACTGTAGAGCCGATGTTCCACAAAATCCATTTTCCTCGTGTTTATTAACAAGAAGTTTGTTCTAAATCTGGAACAAATTTCCAGAAAACTTCCAAACAGCTCAAACACCGAGTTCCTTCAAAATCAAAGCTGAAACCCCACAGAGTTGCATTTGACCCATAATAAATGGAACTTTCAATGTGTATTGATGATTTTGATGATGGTACTTGATCAAATGTAAAGTTTGTTACACAGTTGGTGACTGATGTTTTTATAAAGCTTTTTATGTTTTTATGATGTAAAGTCTTTTAAACTACCTTTTTTGCTCGAATTAGCTGTACAGATAAACTGAACTGTGTCAGGATCTGTGTTTTTCTGTGTTTATTTAGAGTTTTCTGTGTCCTTAGTCTCTTCGTTGTCCTGTCCTCCCCTTGATTGTTCCCAGGTGTGTCTCGTCTCTGTGATTACCCTCCCGTGTATTTAACTCCACCTGTGTTCCTTGTTCCTCGTCGGGTCCTCGTCTATGTCAACGTCAATGTTCGTCTATGTTATCTTCTGTTCGTCGTCGGTGTGTCTCTGTGCGAGCTGCCGTGTACTGGACTTATTTATTATTAAAACACCATAATTCATCTTACCTGGGTCCGCTGCGTCTGCCTCACCACCAACACCACCCGCACCTCATGACAGAAGGACCCGACCATACCGAACGGTGAGGCTGCTAAAAAAATGGACCCAGCTGGAGTGAGGTTCCCTCCAAAAAGGCAGAGCGGAGGGAGGCAGAGATCAAGCAGGGAGGAGACGGAGCTAGCTGAAGCCCTCGCCGACCTGCAGCGGGAGCTATTCCGGGGGACAAGGCTGGTGTTGGCACCCCCCCGGATACGGCCCCCGTCGATACCTCCGTCCGGGAAGCCAGCGACCTGAGCCGCCGGTGGAGCCGGCCCCTCGTCGCTTTCCGGAGCCGCCACCTCCGCTGTCTGCCCGGAGACAGCGACGTGAGCCGCCGGCAGACCCGGCCCCTCGTCGCTTTCCGGAGCCGCCACCTCCACGGTCAGCCCGGAGACAGCGACGTGAGCCGCCGGTGGACCCGGCCCCTCGTCGCCTTCCGGATCCGTCACCTCCGCTGTCTACCCGGAGACAGCGACGTGAGCCGCCGGTGGACCCGGTCCCTCGTCGTTTTCCGGAGCCACTTCCTCCGCTGTCTGCTCGGAGACAGCGACGTGAGCCGCCGGCAGACCCGGCCCCTCGTCGCTTTCCGGAGCCGCCACCTCCACGGTCAGCCCGGAGACAGCGACGTGAGCCGCCGGTGGACCCGGCCCCTCGTCGCCTTCCAGAGCTGTCACCCCCGCAGCCGGTTCCAAGGCTTCGCTGCGGCTCGCCCCCGCGGCCGGTTCCAAGGCTTAGCTGCGGCTCGCCCCCGCGGCCGGTTCCAAGGCTTCGCTGCGGCTCGCCCCCGCGGCCGGTTCCAAGGCTTCGCTGCGGCTCGCCCCCGCGGCCGGTTCCAAGGCTTCGCTGCGGCTCGCCTCCGCGGCCGGTTCCAAGGCTTCGCTGCGGCTCGCCTCCGCGGCCGGTTCCAAGGCTTCGCTGCGGCTCGCCTCCGCGGCCGGTTCCAAGGCTTCGCTGCGGCTCGCCTCCGCGGCCGGCTCCAAGGCTTCGCTGCGGCTCGCCTACGCGGCCGGTTCCAAGGCTTCGCTCCGGCGCACCCGAGGCCGAATCAGCCGGCGTTCCAGCCGGCGCACCCGAGGCCGAATCAGCCGGCGTTCCAGCCGGCGCACCCGAGGCCGAATCAGCCGGCGTTCCAGCCGGCGCACCCGAGGCCGAATCAGCCGGCGTTCCAGCCGGCGCACCTTCCGAGACTCCCAGTGTTCCTTCCGAGACTCCCAGTGTTCCTTCCGAGACTCCCAGCGTTCCTTCCGAGACTCCCAGCGTTCCTTCCGAGACGACTCAGACTCCCAGCGTTCCTTCCGAGACGACTGAGACTCCCTGTGTTCCTTCCGAGACCCCCTGCGTTCCTCCTGAGACCCTGACTTTCTGCGTTCCTCCTGAGATCCTGACTTTCTGCGTTCCTCCTGAGACCCCGACCTCCTGCGTTCCTCCTGAGACCCCGACCTCCTGCGTTCCTCCTGACACCCCGACCTCCTGCGTTCCTCCTGAGACCCTGACCTCCTGCGTTCCTCCTGAGACCCTGACCTCCTGCGTTCCTCCTGAGACCCTGACCTCCTGCGTTCCTCCTGAGACCCTGACCTCCTGCGTTCCTCCTGAGACCGAGACTCCCTGCGTTCCACCCGAGACCGAGACTCCCTGCGTTCCACCCGAGACCGAGACTCCCTGCGTTCCACCCGAGACCGAGACCCCCTGCGTTCCACCCGTGACCGAGACCCCCTGCGTTCCACCCGAGACCGAGACCCCCTGCGTTCCACCCGAGACCGAGACCCCCTGCGTTCCACCCGAGACCGAGACTCCCTGCGTTCCACCCGAGACCGAGACCCCCAGCGTTCCGACCGAGACCCCCTGTGCTCCACCAGAGACCCTGCCTCGGGGGGCTCGTCGTCGCCGTCTGTGGGCGGCCCCCGGGACTCAGCGCCGCGGACGGCCGCCGGACGGCCTCCGTGGTTCCCGCCTCCAGCGCCGCGGACGGCCGCCGGACGGCCTCCGTGGTTCCCGCCTCCAGCGCCGCGGACGGCCGCCGGACCGCCTCCGTGGTTCCCGCCTCCAGCGCCGCGGACGGCCGCCGGACCGCCTCCGTGGTTCCCGCCGCCGCGGACGACCGCCGGACCACCTCCGTGGTTCCTGCCTCCTTTGCCTCCGCCCACCCTGTGGGTAGTTTTTTGTTTGTTTATGGACTCTTGGCCCTTCTTGTGTTTCCGCCCACGATGGTGGGTAGTTTTTTGTTTTTCTGGACTCTGGCCCCCCGTCCAGCGCCCCTCCGCCCACCCTTGTTGTGTTTTTGTTTTTTGGGCGTCTGGTAGCCGCCCTTGAGGGGGGGGTACTGTCAGGATCTGTGTTTTTCTGTGTTTATTTAGAGTTTTCTGTGTCCTTAGTCTCTTCGTTGTCCTGTCCTCCCCTTGATTGTTCCCAGGTGTGTCTCGTCTCTGTGATTACCCTCCCGTGTATTTAACTCCACCTGTGTTCCTTGTTCCTCGTCGGGTCCTCGTCTATGTCAACGTCAATGTTCGTCTATGTTATCTTCTGTTCGTCGTCGGTGTGTCTCTGTGCGAGCTGCCGTGTACTGGACTTATTTATTATTAAAACACCATAATTCATCTTACCTGGGTCCGCTGCGTCTGCCTCACCACCAACACCACCCGCACCTCATGACAAACTGAACTTGATTAAAGTTCAGTTCAGCAGCTTTAAGCAAAACAGGGTGGACTTGAATGCTACAACATAAATTGGCCATTAGGGCTTTATTAGAGCTATCTAAATTTCAATCTGAGTTACATTTGATAAGTTTAAAAATATTTTCAACAAAAGCTCTGTTCATGCATATGAATAATAACAAACATTGAAAGACCAAGTTGTCTAGTTCAACACCACACATCTAAACAGGCATTAGAAGAATTAAAGGGACAGTATTCTATATTTTACAGCCACATAGTATCACTTTATAGAACAATCAAGTAACTGTTACAATCAGTTGTTATGAAAATGCTACATATATCAAACATGACTTAAAAAAATGTACTTAGCAATTTTTCACCTTGAATTTGGTCTGTTGTCTCTTTAAGAAGCTCCTGCTCTTTCTGAAACTCCGCCTTCAGGAAGTCATCACATCAGTCAAACCTCCATTAAGCATTTACAAACGCTTGTCGGAGCCCTGGACTGAGCAGTAGCTCCTATAATGAGCTCAGCAGATGCGCAGTTACACCAGGTGTTTGCTAATTGCTGCTGGCTAGTCTGAAGGAGCTGAGTGGGGGAGACGCAACATTTAGCAAACTGTAATGTGGAAGCTAGGCTTTGAAACTACAAGTCTTAGGAGTAGCTTTGTCATTGAAGGCGGAGCTAGGTCCACCCAGGCATTTTGTCATTTTGTACAGCTGAATGGTTGCCATGGGAGATTCAAGGAAAGGAAGGAAGAATCCAAGCACTACTCCAGGTGTGCTTTGGATGAGGGAATATAATTCCAACATGTTATAAAGCTCAAAAAAGTTGATTTCCCATAATGCAGCCCCTTTAAGTGCTGTCTTTCACAGACCTGAATACCCAGGTATGTAGGTGTTTATAACTGTGTTATGGAATGACTTTTTTTCTTTTTTTTTTGAAGACAGACAATGAACCCAAACTGTGCGTGTGTGGGGGTGTGTGTGCGTGTGTGGGGGTGTACGCGCCAGCTAACACATGGCATGAAGCGAATGTGTCCAGACACCATCGGGAGTCCCAAAGTGACTCTTGCAGTAACAGATCAATCAGGGCCGGCCGAGCAGACGAGCTCCACACGCCTCCATTGTGATACCATTATCTTCCATTTAGCAGGGAAAAGTCATATTGATTCTTGCCATTATGTCACAGTGAATTTACCTCTTTTTTATTAATTTATTTTATTTCTGCTCTTTCCAAGTTTTCCCGTTGAACCGGGGCAGCATCAGTTCGAAGCATTCAGCTTTGGACGCCAAAGAGAGAGAGAGAGAGAAAAACGTGACAACAACAAATCAAGGCATAATTATATCGATTACGATGGAGACGTTAGACGTGTTTATTGAAGGCGGTGTTTGTGTGTTTGCTTTACGCGGCCGTTCAGAGTGTTTGCTCACACCGCGGAGGGCCCTTTCTTTTTGACAGAATATTTCCATTGATTAGCCGTTTCCAGGCAGCGGGAGCTTTTATCAGAACGTACAGTGGCCTCTGCACAGCATGGCCGGGATTAGTGAATAATGGAGAGAACGAGACGCTGAGTGGACTTGGCCTGGAAAGGCGATGGACGGCAGCTGTGCTCCACGTGGGGGGCGGAGGAGGATAAAGAGAGTAAGGAGAGGTGGGGGGTCCGCAGAGGTTACACTGAGCTGGCAGGGCGGTCAGAAATGAGAAAGCTACTAATGGCTAGAATATCAGACCAGCATAAAAACCGAGGAGGATTAGTCATCTGTTACAGTGCAATGTAAAAACACTTGCCCCCATCACAGATTTCTTTTGCTTTTTCTGTCACTCACAGATTTTTAAAGGGGCAATCTTATACTTTTTACACCCACATTTTATATTTATTTTATAGCACGATCATTGTTAACTTCAGTTGTCATAAAAATGCTTTATATATCAAATATGATGTAAAAGAAATTTGACGTGGTAATTTAACACCTTGACATTGGGCCTCTGTCTCTTTAAAAAGCTTCTGCTCTTTCTGAAACCCCGCCTTCAGGAAGTCATCACAACATGGCTCCTTCAATCCAGCTAGCAACAGTTAGCAAAGCTACTTCTCAGTGAAAACGTTTGTAAAAACGTTGTTAAAGGGTTAATAGAGGAGCCATGTTGTGATGACTTCCTGAAGGCGGAGTTTAAGAAAGAGTAGGAGCTTCTTAAAAAGACAGGGCCCAATTTCAAGGTGTTAAATGACAAAGTCAACTTTCAAGTCGTATTTTATAGATCGATATAGATTTAACAACTGAAGGTAACATAATTACTTGATTGTGCCATTTTTAGCACAATATGTCTAGAAAATACATAATACCACTTTTCCTGTCACAATAAGCAATAAATCAATTAATCGCATGATAAATTAAAACAAACTCAATCATTTCCATTTGCATAATTTGTCATTTTTCTCTTTTCTCTGCTTTTCTACCAAAAATTGCATGACAGAAGTCTTCAGTCTGTTGCTTTGGTCAATTTTGTTCATACAGACTTCATAATTAATTTCTGTTTGTTGTTTTCTGTTTTTTATTTGTTTTTGGACATCTAAAATGTCTTCCATTTCCTGTGTTAAATGTTCAGTAGCATTTAAAGTTTATTGATATTTGAGAATGTGTTCTTGGATTGTTATGCCATTACAAATAAAGTACTTGAAAAAGATCTCAAAACAACAATATTATCCTTCATCGCGATAACTTCTGGGACAATTTATCATCCAGCAAAATTTGTTACCATGACAGTCCTGAATACTGCCCCTTTAACGGTTAGACTAAAACAAATCATCATTTTAGGATGTATACACATTTTTCGTTTTCCCATTCCGGTAAAGGGAAGACAGATTTGGAATTCAGCGATTGTTCCTCATATTAAATATCCGCATGCTACTTGAAAAAGAAACCAGCAAGGAGGATAAATGTGTGATTTCCAGTGTTGTTGTTTTTTTAAACTTTATTGTAAAACGCGGGAAAGCATCCTCACCTTCAGTAACGTTGCCCAGGTTGCACCACTGATTCTGCTGTTGAGTTGCTTAATGAGTTCTGAAGCTCATCCCAGAACCCTGTGCAGCCATTTGAAATAAAGTGACACCATTTTCTAAAAGCTGGAAAGACAGAAGGAAAACATTAATGTCACGGAGAGGAGTGCTGAAAATGTCCCAGTGTTGTAATTAGGGGCAGACTTAAAACTGTCTCACCTTCGTTTGTTTAGTTATTCTTTGTTGATCGCACTTCTACGTTTAGTTTTGTTTTTGTTTTTACTTTTTTAACCTCGAGTCCCGATGCCTAATTTTCCCAGTCGGTCTCACTTGCTGCTCTCCGCGCACCGTAGTTCTGTTCGCTGAAACGCCACCTGCCTTTTTGTCTTTAATTGCTGCTGTTTATGAAACCAGCAGCGTTTTTGGAGCTTCTTCCCCTCACACTTGCGTGAAGCTAACATTTAAATATATTTTCTGCTTCAGCACCTAAAGGATAAATCAGGAAGCGGAGAAGACCAGCAGGTCTGCGGTGAGAAAACAGCTGGCTTCCCAGGCGGGGGGGTTCTCGTCACACATCAGGGATCCCAGCATGATTTCAGAGCCGCTGATCGCTTTACTCACTTTTGGGTTCTGTTTTGCCTTGGAAAAATAACAAAAACCTGTCATCGAACCTTTTCACATTTTTGCATTGTTGCTACCAGAAACTATGTATTTTATCAGCCTTTACTGAGAAAAACACAGCAATGGGGAATATGTGGCTTTCATTTTCAAAAAAATACAAATCAGAAACATCATAGTGGCTCAGTTACAGTGACTGAGCTACTATGACTTATCATGACGCTTTGAGCTACAGGTAGTGGTAGGCGATATGGGCTTTAAGTTTTATCACGATATTTTGTGATACTATTGTGATAACGATAAAAGTGATGATGGAAAACTATTAAGATTGTAGGTAAATATGACTGTATGGACACAAATGCTGCTCTTGAAAAACATTTCCATTTGAAATTGGCTTCTTAAGGACAACACTCACTTAAAGTAGCGTGATTTACTAAACTTCGCACAGTAACTGTATGCAATCAGTAATCAATCATTCAAATATACTGATATGAATTGATGCTCATGTGAAATAAAAGAGTAAGAATAACATTTCAGTTTTTTTTACATCAATTAAAATTTATCAAGATAACAATAAATAAAAACTCCTATAACAAATGTTCATGATAAATGATATACGATACGATAAATGCCCACCCCCAGCTAAATGTGGAAATATTTTTGCACTAGCAACATAGCTACGTAAAATGTGACCCAAATTCACTTTTTTGTCCCAGAACGTGACCTATGTCACCTCAGTCTGACTCGCCCACTTCCGATATTTTTCGGCCCCTTCAAACAATTAAAATTTTTGCCACTTCCGTATCTGGTCTGAATGTTTCCAAAGCGGCTGCAGTCTGAACCGTCACATCTCGTTTTATCTGAATTTTATGTCCTTGACGTGACACCTGGGTCGTAATTCTGCACAAGCAGAAGCCAGACGCTGTAAACTTTAATGTAAAACATGTCTGAAAATTATAATTATGAGCTTATGAAAGAAATCAACTGAAGCGCATCACATCACTATCCCACCACTCTTACCTCTGACTACAAGTCCAAACACATTTCTCTACAGAATACAAATTCAATGCAAAAAGCCATTGTGCTTTCTTTCTATTAACTTCCTTCATCTTGTTATGATTATGTCACGATACTGTCGGCTCCCATTGCTGAATAAATGTTAAAATTCATCCATCCTAGTGTATTATCCATTATTATTAGTAAACAGAGAGTTGCTGTGTGACGTCAAAGTTGTTCTGCTGCGCATGCGGGATGCTTTGGGGTCAAAAACCGTTGACAGACGTCTGACTGTGGTCACATTTAATTACTAGCATGGACGACCACGCAAAAAAAAAAAAAAATCTGAACTGTGTGTGAGGTGGTCACCATGTGGAAAATTGGTTTAAGTATGTATTTGCTCCACACTATGAAATCTACTTTTAACTGGTAAAAACAGAGTATGTCTACTAGAAAGATAGTGTCATGCACGTCTTTAAAGAATCTGTACATTTATTGTAGCCTTACGCTGACAGAAACACGCAGTAAAGATCCAGCGTTAAGTCACGGGAACGAATGGACCCGTCCCCTAATTGGGTCCAGCTGTGTACCTGAACGAAAGGTCGCGAAGGCAGCTCCATGCATCACCTCAGCGAGGTTGACCTGCCAGCAGATTCCCCATCATTTATCCGCAGCGGGAGAGAGCAATGGTAAGACGAGGTCGGCTACATCCTGCATGCAGCCGGGTCCGGAGAACTGCACACTCCGCCTTCCTGTACGGCCATCACACACCACCACAGGTGGAGTCGTGTGCGGTTAAGCATGTCTCCCTAACTAATGATGTACAAGAACACACTGGGTGTTTTGTTGGGTTTTTTTTTGTACATCCAAGGTCATTAGCAGCAGCTATCCTTTTTGCTTTCCTGTAACCCAGACAAGCTGCCAACAGAGCCCCGGTAAGCAACGCTATCCATCTTTCTAGGCGTTTGCTGCTGCCCGTTGATTTAAATGGGTGCTAAGCAGTTGTAGAGGACACTCTGGGGGTGATGGCTGTAGAGTGCAACTGTAAAGATTGTTGCATTGCCTTTTAGAAGAGGTCAGCTGTATTAAAAGCATAACCGTAAAGATGGAAAGATGTGGTGCAGAGGAAGATGGTACAAGAGATTGTGCGATGTTGAAATGGTAAGATGTTTCTGGTCCAAGTGAATTTGGTGTAGCATTGAGTTGGGGTCATGTAACTTTGTCTGTTAAAATTCCTCCAAGTTGTCATTATGAATGTATGAAGTTGAGGTCTTTAAGCTGTGTTTTACACATGCCCTGTGTAGTCGGCTTTAATTGAACTCTAGTTCGTCAGGGAAAGTGTGAACTTTGGTCCGCCTACAAACCAGGGTCTCGGATTAGTTGAAGTGAACTCCAGCGCAGTTCAAATGCATATGTGAATGGCAAGCGAATAAGGGACTGCTCCAAAAGCATTCTAGGTAATCACAACCAAAACAAATGCGAGAGTATAGTGCTAGAGGGAGAAATGGCTGGTGGACTTTCGCCAAAGACTGAAGAGAAATTCTACAATCACTCAAATCTCACACTTCTCTATTTTTGTTTATGTTTTGTGAAGAAGGAAGTTACGCTCAATATCTTTTTCTGAGGTTTTTGAGTAGTTTCCTTCTGTGGTTCTTGGTGCAGCGCCCCCACAGGCGAGGAGGGGAACATGCTTTCCAATAGGACTATTTGACTCAGTGCAGCATGAAAGTGAACAGCACCAGCTGAAAATGGAACAAATGTTGCAGTTTGCTTCCCAGCTCAACCCGGTCTATCGGACTATCAGGTGTAAAAACACAATTAACCTAACAAATATAGCTAAGAAGGAAGTTCTTGACTTGAACATTTGCTAACATTAGCATTTAGAAATCTCCAGAGCTTTTGATCCATTTGTGTTACAGCCGTTGTTGCGTATGAAGGCATTTAGTAGTGGAACTCACTTTTTGAGAACTTTTTTTGAGAAGTTGCCAAAATAACATGTGTTTTCTTCAGTTTTACATAATTTAAGATTTGGCTGGCAGATGTTCTTAAACGGAAACAAGGTTTTATTAAAGAGAAGTTCTGCAAAACTGCAGTTACAAACAAACCGGTTCTGAACCGGTTGCAAATCAAACTACCAGCTTTGCACACTTTGACATTTTTTGATGTCCTAACCTTGCAATGACGCGATGTCTTAGTCTTTTTGATGGTGTTTGCTTTGCTCAATAATATTCTGAGACATACATAGAGGGCCTTCACAAAACAGCTGGTTTCATACTGGTGACTTTCTTTGGTCAAACAGGATTTCTTTTTAGGGGCATCTCAATAAAGAGTTGAATTCAAACACAAGCAACACAGATTCTCACTTTTACTTTACACTGTTGGTCTGTCACACACCATTCAAATCAAACAGAATGAAGTTTAAGACTGAACTGTGTCAATATGTACATTAGGGGGTTGACAACTGACACCTCAGCTCTTTATTGTGTTCCAGCAATGATTCTTTTTAAGATGATGTAATGTTTAATTCAAGCGATGTTCCTGAAGAATGCTGCATATTTTGTGAATATGTAGAACAGCCGCTGGTAATTTGTTAATGAGGCCCGCTTTGTTGTCTAATCGCCCCTCCTGGGCTTCCATTTTTAGGAATGCTGTGTTTTTGTTTTGTTTGTTTTTTTCTCGTTATAATTTTCCCCACCAGTAAAATATGAATAGAGAAATCTTAAAAGACCATGTCACCACTTCCAAAAGGGAGCTGGAGGATTTCAGTCAGACTTAAATCTGTTTTGTGCTGTTTTATTCTTAACAGGAAATAGCACTGAGGTCACTTCCCACAGGATAAAAGTGATATTCATAGTTCATCAACTGGTAGACATTTTACTTGAATTCACACTTAGAACATTAATAAGTTTGCATTTATTTATATCATAAAATTGAAAATAATATAGTTTATGATTCACCAGTTAGCATAGTATGTTAGCATGCAACTGTATTTTACCAGTTTATTTACATTTCTTTATTTTCTCTCCTGTTCCCTTTAATCCCACTAACTGGTATTTTTCCCCTTTCCTTTCATTTTAGTCGGATTTATTTTTCTATGATTCTCAACAAAACTCATCTTAATGCACTTCTTGATACAAACAGATGACATTTATGTACAGAAACACAATCAGCTTTCCAAACATTCATAATCCTGTGTATAAAGCGATGCAGTCGTGTTCAGCTAACGCTCCACCGCCCTGCAGGCCGGAGGCTGGAGCCTCAGGAAAAAGCAGGAAAGGTCAACGTAGAGAGCCCCAATGACTGGGAACCCCACCAACCGCACTTCAAACCAGGAGGTGCCCAAGCATGGCCACACACCCCCACTCCACAAAACACCACACACCCCACCAACGCCGACTGAAAGCCCCTCCCCACCCGGCAGACTGGGCACCGAAATCCAAAAATCCAAATGAACCAAAACGCCATCACCGGCTCCAATTGAACAAAACTATTCTTCAAATAAGGAATATAAACCAGGAAGCAATACTCACAATTGTAACAACACTTGCGTGGATTATGTATTTTCCAGACAGTTTTCCTTCAGTTGTTATAGAAATGCTGTTTATGTCAATATATGTAGTAATTTAGCGCCACGAAATTGGGCCTCTGTCTCTTTAAGGAACTCCTGCTCTTTCTGAGACTCCGCCTTCAGGAAGTCATCACAACATGGCTCCTCTATTAACCCCTTAACAACGTTTTTTTTTTTTACCAGCGTTTTACTGAGAAGTAGCTCTTGTAATGAGCTCATGAGATGAGCAGTTCTACAGGTGTTTGCTAATTGCTGTTGGCTAGTCTGGAGGAGTGGGAGAGTCATGGGGCAGAGGTGCTGTTAGGTAGCAGCTCGGCTTGAAGAGTGGAGCTCTGAGGTATGTGGAAAAGGCGGCACTTGGTGGGAATAAATATTTAGGCACCCTCAAATGGTTGCCATGGAGATTAAAGGATTTCATGCAACACTCCATGTTTGTTTTGGATGACAGAATATCATAACATGATGTGAAGCTCGCAAAAGTCTATTTCACATAATAAACCCCTGCAAAGCTGAACTGTGATTGGCTATAGTTAAAAGAAATTAAATAAATAGATTCTAATGGTCAACTCTCACACGTCGCTACGACGACAAGGAAATTAACACAAATCTGTGAAGACGCATCAACGTGGCGTTGCCGCTCGTTTATTCATATTTCCCGTCAGATGCAAATAATTCTGCATGCGCGCTCTCTCGCCTGATTAAGCCGGCAATGCATTTCCATAATTTACCACGACATCGGTTTGATTTTGTTCCGATTAACAGGACAAATAAAAAAATCAAGCGAAGCACAATGAGAGCTCATTTACACGCCGCCGGTAAAACAAAGACAAGCCCCCCAAATACCCTCCCCTCCACTCCTCTCACACACTCCACACACACCCCCCCGCAGACATCGAGGACAAGCACGCAGGCAGGAATAAATCAGAGCTCCAGCCAGGCACATGCGGTGTATTTCACACTCAAGGAGTGGCCCGCTCCGTGCGGCTGCGTGGATCATTAATCTCCCAGAGACGAGAACTCGGGGCCCCGCGGCTGGCGCAGGTACGCCTGAGCTGGCTGCGCCCCGAGCCGCGAGCCCGCAGCGCTAATGGTCTGATCGCGTTATCAGGTTGTCAGATTGTACAGAGTGGGGTGCTGCTGACCTAGATGGAGGCGAACATCGGCCAGAAAAAAGAAGAAAAAAAAAATCACAGAGGGAGGGAGCAAGCAGCCATGTTTGAGCTGCAGATCTGCACATTGAGATAAGACCCAAAAGGGGAGCCTTGTTAGGCTGAATATTCAGACTGAAGCCACAGAGATAAGTTTTTCATCGTTATTCATGAGAGTGTGGGGGGGGCTGGAAAAAAGCCATTTCTGGATTTCAATCATTAATGACACAGGAGCAGGAAGTGCTCTGATTCCTCTCCGAAACTTTCCAAGAGAAACTGAGAGGCTGATTGTCTGATCAGCAGAGACGCTTGATTCGATGGGATCAAAGCGTTTCCAGTGACACAGAAGGCACTTTTCCGCCTTTTTTAGAAGTCTCTCCTGCTGTTTCATTAACACGCAGTGAGCCTCTAAGACGCGTAGCATGTTAATGGTTTACATCCGGAAACTTTGCATATGCTCTCAATGTTTGAGGGCAAAAAGACGATTCTTTTACTTACCATCCGTAGCCGCGCTGCCGCGGTAGGACAAGTTAGCAAAATGAAACCTGAAGTTGTAAGTATTATTATCAATTTAGTGCACTGTGTCACAACGAAGGGAAAATAATCCGGAAAACCATGGAAGAACAACTCAAACCCACCTTTTTCTCAATCTTTGTGTCGGCTACGCTACACACAGACCCTTTGCCATAGCAACTGGCTGACAACAGCTCCACTAACACCAGGGTTTAACACCGAGAAACATTTCCCACACAAAGTACAGAACATTCAGTCTGTTGCAATATTATGTGTTTTATGTGTATTATGATTGAGGTTTATTTTGCAATTATTAATAAATAATAATCTGCACACATCAGTGGTAGATTAGCTAAGTTGATGTGTAGGTCGCCTTATTTTCTTTTTAAACGCATCAAATTCTGCAGCACATCTACATGTTAAGGTTGTCAAAGTCAAGCTAGCATAATTGACCTAGTCCCTCTCCGTTGCTATTTTTTAAAATTAAAATGTTTCACTGACGTTGTAGTGTTGACAATTGGTAGCAAAGCACTTTGTCCCTTTTTCTTTCAGATATCAGACGCACGTTTAAGATTTAGCTGATTTATGCTGACAACTTGACAGTAAAGTCAATGGTTGGCTAATCGGTGAGCAGTTTTTTGCGTGATCTTGCATACGTGACGTCACGTTACAGCGTGTCTATAAGGTCCGTGTGATCCGTTGGTATGGTTGTATTAGCGGGAAAGCTAATTACACTGAATCAGACATTGAAGGAAATATATTGTCTTTGGTTGCTACTGCAGCAAGTTCAATAAAGCAACGCTGACAGGTTCTTTGGTACATGCATCTTAGTTACATTTTCAATTAAATTTCACACCTAAAAACAGAAATTTATTCATTTAAAAGAAAAAAAGAGGTGGCAGTGAGTTGGAAAAGCTCTCATGTCATAAAAACCTGTTCAACTGTCACCTTATAATTAGTTTTGCAAACCAGTTTATACAACTGTTTTGGTAGTGGTGTACAATTATTGCCCAAAAACAGTCTTTTACTATATATATATATATATATATATATATATATATATATATATATATATATACAGTACAGACCAAACGTTTGGACACAACTGTGTGTCCAAACTTTTGGTCTGTACTCAATACAGACCAAAAGTTTGGACACACTTACTCATTGAATTCAATGAGAAGGTGTGTCCAAACTTTTGGTCTGAACTGAGTACAGTTCAGACCAAAAGTTTGGACACACAGTTGTGTCCAAACTTTTGGTCTGTACTGTATATATACGAAAAAGAAAAAGTACAAGACTTGCACTGCAAAAACAACTGAAAAAGTATTTGTTCCCTTCCAGATATCTGATTTCCTTGCTTTTGTCCCACCAAAATGGCTTCAAATCATTCATGAAATGTTCACATTGGATAAAGAAAAGGTGACTAAGTGCACAAGGTGGTTTTCAAATGATGAACTCATTCATTCAGTAAAAGTAATTCAGGAAGAATCTTAAAGCTGACCGCGCCACCCTTGATGGCAACAAAACGACCTATTTTAAGGGCAGCATATCAAGTCTTTAGATTCAGACTTCTACTAGGCCACTCCAGAATCTTCTTTTCTGCTGAAGCTGCAACATGCAGGACGTCGCTGATCCGTTGGGTGAAAAGGAACCAAGAACATGAGTCGAACTCGGGACAGCGGTGTTTACGTCTATAGCCTCTGTCTCCTCTAACCGCGGCGTTACACAAGCTATATTATTGTATATATTTTTTACAATCAGTCAATTCCACCTAGCTCCTCTTCTTTCACCTTCTTGGAATAATCTGTTTTTCTAGTCTAGCAGAGCAAAGAATGGACTAGTCGACTAGTTTGTGCAACTCCTAACGTATTGCATGTGCCCCTGTGCAAGGCAATTAACTGCCGGTTTCCTTCTGTGTTCGAAGTTGTTTGTGTTTCTAATGTGACTGAGGGAATGAGGCTCCGATGTAAAGTCCTTTCAGTGGTTAGTATGGCTAGGAAAGGCTAATTTTAGCCCAGCTACCATTAACCAGGCTTCAAATGTACTTAAACACTTTTTCCTCCTGCCTACAGCCCTATTCGCAGGAGCTTAGTTTTAGCTTGCGACCACATGCTGCTTGTAATAACTGTGGAGATTGTTTGCGGTGTTAATCTTGTATGAATCAGCCGAGTCAATAATTTGTAAAGCTAAAATGACCTATTATAATGCATTTTGCAGAACTCCAAAGTCCTTTGACAAAACTAATCCAATGTCAATAGGCATCTCTGTGATTTGGACAGAAATAGGTGGGATCAGAAATGTAATTAGGCGTTTTTTTGTTATTTCTTTTTTCATTTGTTTTTGTCTGCACTGGAGCGCATTGAAAACCTTCCGAGTCGCGGGCCGGTCAAACCCTATCGACCTGCAACGTACAGCATCAGAAAATAAAGGCTGAAGAGACGGAGCGAAATCAGATACGAATGGTGGCTCACCTGATGGGTTGCACCGTGCGACAAGAATAATTTCCCTCTGTTCGTAGCCTTCTGTTATACAGCTAGCTAGCACCAAAACTACTTTTGGTGAAAAGTAGTTTTAACGTTTAGTTGATGCAAAATGTTGCGCCTCGTGCGAATGGGGCTTTCAATTCCCAAACCATGAACGTGTCTCGCTTGTCCACCTGTGCGTCCTTCACATTGTGAAGCCATTTTCTTTCTTTCTTTCCTTGTTGAGCTGATCTGATGCCCATCACTGGTTAACTTTCACCTGTCTCCCCTCCAGCCCCCCAGTCTCGGTCTCCTTACATCTCCCTCTGCTCTCCCGCCGCTCCGTTCTAAACAGATGGAGGTGTCACTGGAATTTTCCACCCAAACACATGCCGGCAGCGCCAGCGGGCTTATTTGCATGTTTGGTGGTGAGGAGCTGTCTGTCGGGGTCAGCGGGGTCGCGCTGCTGTTTGGTCTTGTCTGCGCAGAGAGGTCAAGGGCAGGTGATCGGTGATGGGGACATGACTGAGGCTGTTTTTCCTGGAACCACAACCTCTGGATGCAGAGTCTGTCCTTGATCTTGTCTTGAACAGCTGGCGAAAATGAAGCATTGCTTCAGGAGTTTGCTGTCCAAAGTAAACTCTTGTTCCTCTTTCTCCCATCTCTGCAGAAAACATAAAGACGCTTCGATTAACGGGGCAGTATTATTTATTTTTCAGGCACAAAGTGCCATTTTATGGCACCGTCATGTACCTGTTACTTTCAGTTTTTATTAAAATAGTATATATATATAATATGACTTAAACTGAATTTAATACCTTGAATTTAGGATGCAGGCGTGTTGGAGCATCATCCAATCCGGAAGTCTCGACATAAATCCAAATGAGATCTTGTAGCATGGCAAGCAGCTTCACTTGAATTCAGCTCAAAACTTTGATATTCCGCTAATCTCGAAAATACAAAATGTTTTCTAATTCATTGAATAAGAAACTCAATTAAAATCACATGAGAATAAGTTTGTTCATGTCACTAAAAAAAAAGCATTCGGCCACTCCGACCACTTCCTGTTGTTCGATGGTTTTGCCAGTAGTAACATCCGACTGTTGGTTATGTGACAAATGTGAAGCGAAAAAAGTGTTTCCAATGCAGATTTATGAAATACACTAATTTCGATACAGCTGGAAAAAAAACAACTTTTTATTGAAAAGCGTGAGTCATTTTGAAATCGGCGTGTTTCCATTAAACAAATTTATTTCCGTAATTCCAATTTGCGCAACTATATATTTTTGGTGGTAACACAGCTATCCATGCTCTTATAACCTCCAATTATTCTCCATTTCATACTTACTCAGGTTTCCTTTGATATTAAAATTGTCTTTATAATCTGGATCGTTTAAGTGTGACAAGCAACAAAACAGGAAGTTGAGATTTTGGACAAGTCCATGACAGGTTTGTCTGTGTTTGACCATAACTGTATAAACAGAACTGTTTGCCCAATTTTCGAAACAAGAATTAGGCAAACACTAGCTGTGTTTCTGTTACAAATAAGCGCAAAATTTTGTTTTTTTTTCCACTAGTGTAAAAAAATTTAAAAATTTGCAATTACCACCTTTCTGTTAAATAGGAAACGCAATTAAAATCACGTTGTTCAGTGATAAGTCACTAAGCAACATGTCGCGCCAATATCCTCCATCCACTTCCTGTCGTACTCTTTGTCACTTCCCCCAGTAGTATCATCCGGTTGTCGATCGCATGACTCGTGTGAAGCGAAAGAAAGTGTTTTGCATAATGCAGTAATTTTGTTACGGTCGATAAACCACCTCATTCTAGCGTTAAAACATTTTACCGAAAAACAGGAGGCCTTTCAAAGTTGCCGCGTTTCCAATAAGCAAATTTATTTCCGTAATTCCAATTTGAACAATTTTATGGTCAATGGAAACTTATCCAATGTCAGAAGTGGCAACAGTGTCAGGAGACGCCAGGTTGGAAGCTCCTCTGTGGGACGCTCTGCTGTTTGTCAGCTGCACCAAGAGAAAAACAGGAACTACAGGTAAAGTTTTCCTTTTGTCCAAAGGGTCAAAGAAGTCGACGTGCTCATCTGTATCCAACTGTCATATGGGATTACACTGCGGATTGTATTTTTCTTCCCTCCGTATAGAAACAAATTTCTCTTTTTCATGTTCCACGTATGATTCCATAATTCTGCATCCTGTTATTTCCCTTCCTTAATATCCCACTTGTTCCCCAGGAAAGAAACTTTTAAGTCACACATAGGCTCACTACTTTCTGTCACTTGCGATGACACAAGGAGACCAAAAAAAAAACAAAGAAAAAAAATGCCTGTGTGTTAACATATGGAGATATCCAGCTCTGTCAGTGTCAAACCTCTTCAGAAAATAAATAAATAAAAATGTGATGTTGAGCTGATGAGACAGATGGTTCATTAAAGAATCACAAGTATCCTGCTAAGTCCTCCACGTGCTCCGGGAACAGGCTGAGGCTGCGGCTGCTGTGAATTTTGTTTTGCACGTTGAAAGAACCTCGTCTGAGACGGAGAGGAAGGGGAGAAAAAAGGAATTTTGACGGAGCAAGAAATGATAATAAAAAAAGACAGATCTGTTTTTTGTAAAAGGAAGGTCTTACGCCTCCATCTAGATTTTCAATTTCCAGTTTGACCTGATTAAACGCGTGCCTCTGTCATTTGTTTTGCTCCTTTCTCCTTTTTGTTTTTCTTGCTTATCTCTTGTTTCCTCTGACTTTATCTGCATCTTTATTTTATTATTATTATTTTTTTCCCCGCTCTGCTCTCTGGACAAGTGCTAGGTCTTAGTTTCCATGGCAACGCACCTTTTTTTTTTTTCCTCCTCCATTTTCTGCAATTAAACTGCTGAAAACCGAGAGCGTTTAGGATTGGTGCTCACTGTTCGAGCTGTTTTGTCTGGTTAGGGTGAGCGTTCCTGCCTTTAACTCCCACTGAAGACGAATTCATCTAATAGTTGTTGCTGGCAGTCGGCGAGCGGAGGACATAGAAGGATATGTACGTGCACTAAATTAAGATTTCCAATAATGTAGGACTTTACTGGCTGAAACCTGGTTTACATATTATTACACAGACTCATAATGTTCATCAGAAGCAGCTTTTTTAAAATTTTGTTTCAACTAAGTTGAGAAAATATTTCAACCTCCTAAAATTTGAGATATCTTTAAATGGGGCAGTGTTGTGTATTTTCCAGACACATTGTTTCATTTTATACCACAATCAAGGAACTATGTTGCCTTCAGTTGTTATAAAATATAAATATGGCTTAAAATAGTTTTGACTTCATAATTTAATGCCTTGAAATTAGGCCTCTGTCTCTTTAAGAAGCTCCTGCTCTTTCAGAAACTCCGCCCTCTGGAAGTCGTCACAACATGGCTCCTCTGTTAACCTTTTACCAACGTTTTCACCAACATTTCACTGAGAAGTAGCTCCTGTAATGAGCTCATGAGATGAGCAGTTCTACAGGTGTTTGCTAATTGCTGCTGGCTAGTCTGAAGGAGTCATGGATTGATGCTCTGTGAGGTGGAAACTTGACTTGGAAAAAGAAGAGGAGCTACGTGGAGAAGCTGGTGCTTGGTGAAAGCAAGCGTTTAGGCACTCCCCCGAATGGTTGCCACGGGAGATTCAAGATCTTGTCAAACATGCCTGAAATAATCAAAACAAAACTCCAGGTACGTCTTTGATGAGGGAGTAAAAACTTTAACATGGTGAAAAGCTCAAAAGAGTCAATTTTACATAATGCTGTCCCTTTAAGGACTTGTAATCAAAGGGCGGAGCACCCACAGGTGTCACTGGTTGCCGTAGCATCCAGGGGGGTCTGGATTAGAGCGACCGAATCTGTCAATCTGGCACAGCTGGGGAGTCCCACTGGCCCTCTGAAGAAGTGGCTTCTGAGGATGATTGGAAACGTGAAGGAGCAGCACAGCATGAGCTTTAATTATGTCGTTTATCAGAACTCATTCCATAACGCCAAGGGAGACAGGAAGCAGGAAATAAAATAACCCCAGAATGGGTAATCGCAGCTGCCTGTGGACTCAGCCAAAGGTTTCATCTCATAGAGCGTGATTACCTCAGATAAGGCAGCGGTTCTATGTTGTGTGCTTAAATGTTGATTGTGTTTGAACGCCATCTTGAATGATTTGTGGAGGTGATAGTTTGTAGGTTATCAGTACAGTTGTTTTTTTTTATTAGGCACCAGTTTTAGATTTATTTCTTGGCTGGGATGGTTTGAAAACCCAAACGTTCCTCAGGGAAGGAATTTGATGCTTGTCTTTATGTGGGCGTGTGCGTGTGTGTATTTTTTCAGTGCATATACAAAGTATTTGCCCCCATAGGCAAACCCAGAGCCTCAGGAGAAGTAGACATTTAAATACATTCATACTTGAAGGTAATTTAGCGGGACCAATTCACCTGTTACTAATAGTTTTGGGGGTGTGTGTGAAGGACGGAGTATCCAGAGAGAAGCCATGTATTTTAACTCCACCTCTTTCTTTCCAGTAGATGTCTTAGGCAAAAAATGACTGAGGCCATTATTTTATGAAGGTGACAATATGACACTGTAGGTCAAGAATTTATCTGGAAATAGTTAGGTCTCTAACCATTTTTGGTTGTATGGTTTGGCTGTCACAGCCTCTAATCTGAGGTTTTCTTCCTCATCCATCTTCTCATTTTCTGCTAAAGAAAAACATGGCAGCACCATGTTTTCCAGTGGGAATGGTTTATGAAGGCTGATGCACATTTATTATTTTCCTACACACATTGTGTTTTTTGAATAAGTTTGAGTTTAGGCTTTTTTTTTTTGTTACTACACCACTTTCTGCTGTATCACCTAAAATATTTCTTGGTAAATTTGGAGCAGTGGCCAGTTTTTCGTAATGGCTGCTTTTCCATGAATACACATTTACGAATTTCAGGGCTAACAGGAGTCCAGTTTACAGATCTTACTAGCAGAACTGCGCCCGTTTTCAGCTTCTCCAAAGTTACCTTCAGCTTCTTTCCCTTTCCCTTTCTCTGTTCACTGGTCTTCTAATAAACATAAAGGGTTTGTTAGACGGTCACTTTGACCCCATGCTTGCTTTAACAAAATTTGTGTGTGTGTGTGGTTTTGGGAACTGACGGTCTGACGGTACGTCTCCCTTGCTCCTCTTGAGCGTTGTGCTACGAGCGTACCGCACCGCTACTGGAGGTCTTTCTTTTCCATCGTCATCTACAACAACTTTTTAAATTAAATGAGTTACAACAACATTTAATTTCCTTTTGGGATCAATAAATCATTTTGGAATTTGAATTTGTAAATGATTTCAAACATTGCATATATTTCCGTCCGTATGGCGCAGCAGGGGCACAGGTGGAAAATACGGATTCTTTTTCTTGACTACAATTGTATTTTCTTGTTTTTTTTGCAATCAAGTCGGTGTTCATATAGATATGTCTGCGTGTGTGATGCCATGTAGGTGCGTGTGCAGGTTTGTGTGCGGGTTTACGTGTGTGTGTGTGTGGCCTGGAAATTATCTGGTCATTCATCACTGCCTGAGCAGCCGGGGCTGGAGACCATCCATCTTCCCCGGCCTTTTGCAGCCAAGGCTGACACTCAAGGTGTTTGTATGACTTAATGTTCGTCTCTGCAGGATTTTGGGGTGGCATACGCGCCTCTGAGAGCTTTTTTTCTCCCTCTATATGCGGGGGTGGGCATGTGTGTGTGTGTATGCGACTGTTTTCCCCTTTGTTTACCCGCCAGCGCGACTCGATGTTTAACCTGCCGCAACAACGGCTCTGTGTCAGAGGCCCCCCGCTAAATCACGGTAACATGCCGCTCAGAGGCTGCGGAAAGACAACCCTGCATTATATTTTCATCTTAATGTCAAAACTGACACCGTCCCATTGTAGGCGTGCATGTGTGTATGCGTGCATGCGTAGGGGTGCGGGTGTGTGTGTGTGGGGGTGCTCCTCCTCCACCAGTTTGCTTGAGAGGCTCCTCCTCGTGTTTGTCTCTAGCAACCAGGAAGCGTTTGCCGAGGAGTATTGGCAAACACAAAAGCTCACTGCTCTTATTGACTTCCTCGGGCTACGACCTTAGAGGAAAAAGCATGCGTGTGTGCGGGGGTGTGTGTGTGTGTGCTTCACCTGGCTCAAGTGTGAGTGTGGGGGGGCTTACAGTCGCAGGCCTTCCTCATTCTCCTGCTAAAGGTCAGCCATCAGCCGGTATTGAGCAGCGCTAAAGGTGAAAGAAATGTGAGATATGTTAAACGAGAGCGCGTCCTGTTCCTCTGTCATCCAAGCTCAGGCTGAGCGAGATGAACTTTTCTGCTGATGTCTGGGAGCCGGCGGAAATAAGACTCAGGGTGAGATCTCATTAATGCTCTTCATACCTGGTTAACAAGCAATGACATGTATACTGTTCAGGTGTTCGGGCCATTATTGTCACACAACCGGCCAGCCTGACAGAAATAAGGGAAATGAGCGCCAAATGACACCGCGCTACACGCTGGAGGTGGATAATGGGTTGAGATGGTGTGTCAGAGTCTCAGAGAGTGACAAGCTTCTGCCTCCCCAGACTGTGCGAGGGTGTGTGTGTGTGGGGGGGGGGAAGTCATGCTCATTTTTACATTTCTGTCAGCCTACCCTGTCTGGGTAAAGGTGATGACACCACAACTTTATTGAAAAGTTTGGAGAGCCGTTCCGTCGGAGAAGAGGAGGAGGAATATTTTTATTGTTTTTGCTTCATGCCTAGCAAAAGCCGAATGGTTTCAGAACTTTATTTAAATAATAATAATAATACAGACATGGGGAAAAGGTTTGTTAAGTTGCACAAAATTCGAGATTCACAGGTTTCCACATCTATCATGACGTTGGTGAAAAACTGCGTAAGGACACACCATGACTCAATACAGGAAGCATCTTCAGCTGTTTTCTCTACCACTTTGTCAGTCTCTCAAATAAGCTGTCCGAACATTTTTCCCCACCGTTTAATTTCATTGAGATTTAAACTCCATCACGATATGTATGTTATCTTTCTCAATCCTTGCAGGTGTTTATTTAGCTCTGTTATACAGAAAGGTACACCATACAGACCAGGATACACACTCCTAGCAGAGATGTGAAGTTTACGAACGATGGGACTCTTTTTACTCTGAATGATAGAACTTGAGTCTAAGCTAGTAAGAGCTGTTCTATAATTTTTTATTTTTTTATTTTTTTACAGGAAACGGATTTGTAAAGCGTAAAAAAAACATTTAAAAAACATAAAAACCAGCCTTTTTAGTCCTACGTGACAGGACGTTAGCTGTGGGTAAAATCCTGTCGTTCTTTACCATGAACTGTAGGCCCCGAGTCGGTTAGCGGTAGCCATTCTTTGTTTTTAACAACAATGCTCCATGCACACTGCAGTAGCTCCCATTATTTCACTTATTTAAAAATATACTTATTTATTCGGCAACTGAATGAAATGGAAGGAAGGCCCGGACGTGTGCTCGCTGTTTTCGACATCGCATGGGTGTCTGACGTCCGTCAGCTTGTTTCATGGTCTTATCGTTTTTGTAGAGCACTTTGGTGCAGCTTAAAATCGGTTTACAAAAGTGCTATATAAATAAATTTGACATTTATATTTTGAAATCTTAGATTTCATGAAAACCTACGGAGTTTTTTTTCTGTAAGAACATACTTTTTTGTCAACTTCAACCACAAAAACAATCAAAATAAAATTAGATCGCGGATAAAATGTCATTAGAAAAATGTTCATTTTCAAACATTTATTCTTTGTGTGGCTCTTCAAAGTGAATGGATCCAGGTTCCTTCAATGAGCCATCACTAGCTGCTACCAAATTTACATTGAGTGCAATCCAAATGGCTTTTCCTTCCAACACACACCGCCCAATCAACAAACCACCAAAGCGTCTGATTTTTTTTCCGGAGGTGGTTACACGTATGCTAATGATGATCGAGTGCATGTTAACAGCAGAACTCTGCTGCTATTCCTCTTTTTAAAACATAGGGAAGGAAGGAGGAACTTTCACCAAATCTCTATTGACAGAACGTCCCAAGAGCCGCTGCTAGTAATTCTCTGTTCACTGTTCCTAGAAAATGCAAAGGTTAAGGCACTACATGAGATGTACCAAGACAGGGCAGAGACCTAATCCCATGGACACACAGAAAAACTCAATTAATGAGCAGTAATTTAGGGGGTCAAAGGTCACGCCGAAGAAGCAGCCGTGTTTTACAGGCAAGACTCTGGGAGAGTTTGTCCACATGCTTTAAGATGTGCATGCTGAAAAGATTAAAAGAAAAACGCAGTATTTATATAACAAGGTTTATGTAAAAAATATATCTAACAGATGCACAGGAAGTAAATTAGACTAAAACTTGAATCCCATTTCCTACGGTTATACCCAACTTCATCACTTATCTTTCACCTTATCTTAAGGACTTAGTTCATGGTGAATTTGCTTTATTGTAGATATGTAAAAAAAAAAGCATTTGTGTGTGTTTTTTTTTTTACAGATAATTAAACATGGGTTACATATATGCAAAAAAGAGAGAAGAAAATCTGATTTGGCGTCCCATGTGACTGCTGTATGAACATAGTCTAAGTTCCAAAAAAACAACATGGTTATGTTTACCATAGAAATGCAACATATACAATATGTTGCATATGTTGATCTCCTAAGATTGTTTGAAGACAATCTTAAGGTTCTGTTATGATTAACAGATATATTATATACAGCCACAGTTTGTATTGGAATATGGGTAGACAATTAAGTTGTGTTCCTTAGAGGAATGTCAATGATATTCTCCTTCCATTACAAATGTTCACAAAACTTTGTTGAAATTCTGCTAATGTTAAAAACACACACACACCCCCCCACCCCCCCCACCCCCACACACACACAGTTGACCAATTGCTTTGTGTCCATTAAACAAGAAACGCAATTCAAATCACACGTAAACAAGTTTGTTCGTGCGGTAAGTCGTTAAAACATGCCGCATCATCATCCTCCAACTACTTCCTGTCGTCTTCTTTGTCGTTCCCGCCAGTAGTAACGCCCGGCTGTTCATCATGTGACCCGTGTTGTTGTTTCCGTCGCAGTTTGGTGAAATGCAATGACTTCGATACAGTAGAAAATCCACCTCTTCCTAGAGCGGTAAAACTTTTTATCTAAAAACAGATATATTTTCTAAATTGCCCTGTTTCCACTAAGCAGATTTATTTCCATACTTCCAATTTATGTGATTTTATGGTCGTTTTATGGTTAGCGTCAGTGCTAATGTGTTTCTGGTGTATATTTGTACTTCTTCATTTAAATTTGTATGTGTAGCCCAATATTTGGCTGATACTGAGCTGTAAAAATCAAAAGCATACCACTGCTGTCATTACATTTTGTGCTTATTCTTTATTTTTTCTTAACCTCTTCTCGTCTTCTTTTCCCCCCCTTCCAATCCAGCTTATAAACACGAGTTAAACAAGTGGACCAAAGTGTTTTCCGGTGAAAATCTCACCGAACAACACGACTTTTTAAACACACAGGCCGAGGGAGGCCTTGATTCACCTCGCTAATGGAACACGCGGCGCCGTTTTTGTGCAAACCGAGGAGTTACGGCTTCATTTTGCCTGCAGCGCAGCTATGCCCCAGTGAGCTTATAAATGAACTATGCCACAATGCCAAGCCACTGCGCCTCACGACCTTTCCCAAAACTCTCAGCTCCCAGCTCCCTGATGCTCGCTTACCCCCAGCCTCATGCTCTCACACGCGGGCATAGCAAATGTTTGGATGCAGACATCCGTACACACACGCGCACACACACCCAGCTGAGCAGGGGACTTTTATTCCAGCCAGCAGGCAAACTGCTAGACAAACACTCTCACATCCTCAGGCCGTGCCTTACAAAAGGAAACTCTCCCTTCTTTCCTTTTCTCCACAGGCTCAGCAAACACACACACCGCTAAGTCGTTCTTTGTATTCCCGCGCCGTTGTTTGTGTCAGCTGTACGGTTTAATTTGAATGGATTTCAGGTGCCTTCATTGCCAAAATGTGCCTGGCCTTTCTCTGCTTCCAAGCAGCAGCTGACATTGAAGCAGCCTCCGTCCGCTCCTTATCTCAGTCTTTTTTTTTTCCTCTTTCTGCTTCTCACTTTCCTTCTGCTCCTAAGAGACGTCACACTGAGCCGTCCATCTCTTCCTCCTGTCACCTCCTCTTTTCTCCCTCTTCACCTCCTTCATCGTCTTCGCCTTGTGACACAAACTGAAATGGGAAATCTCCGGATCCTCTGGATCTCGTAGCCGGTGGTGGTCAAATTTTATTTGAATACAAGTAAAAGTTACTCAGTCAAAAGTTTGTTCAAGTTAACTTGAGTCAAGGTAACCTGAGATAACTCATTAAAACTTGCTTTCCTCACAGTTTATCTGAGTGAACTCAAAGTTTACTTTGAGTTAACAATGTTAATTTGAATCAAGTTCACTTAAGTAAACTTAAGTTTACTTGGGTAAACTCAGGTTAATTTGACTTACCCTGAGTAAACTCATGTTAGCTTGACTCAAGTCAAGTTCATTTGCACTGACTCTAGTAAACCCGAGGTCTCTCAAAGGTTACTTTGAGTCAAAGTTAACTGAGTAAAGTCTACTCGAGGAAACTGGTTAACTTCAGTCACGTTTACAATGACATCACTCTAAATCCCCATGTGTGAGCAGTGACTGTGTTTGGTTCCCCTTTTTGTGTGGGGAATACAAACTGGCCAATTGCATTTCAGTAAAGAAAACTGGGACAGCAGACCACAAAGCTCTGTGGAGTCGAAAGTCATAAGTTCCCCCCAAAAATTAATAATCACATAAAGTAAAGGTATTCAAAAAATGTACTTGGTTACAGTACTCAAGTAAATGTACTTTCTTACTGTCCACCACTGCTCATAGCGCATGCTGGGGCTAGCATGCTAGGAGTGTTGACTTCTTCCCGAGGTTTCAGTAAGCCACTCTGGCAGAAAGTGTCTGAAGTGATCTGCACACATCTGGGGCAGCAGAGGTAAATCCTGAACAGCCAATTATTAGAGTAGTCATGCTGTTGTGCAGCCTCTTTCTACTCGTCTTTTCTCCATTACCTGGATCTCTGAGTCTACTCACGTTTAGTTTTATCATATTTAATAGTAATATCCTAAGAGGATTCGAAACCTGGGGAAAAAAACTTACCTGTTAGAGTCGACTCTGTCTTCTGCTGAGGTTCACTTTTATGGGGATCTGGGGTGGAAGACCAAAGGAAAGTAGTGGAACTGAAAATTTGAAGTGTGACATGCATCTGTATTTTCCCCCTTTGCTCTGATATCTATGGAGCTGTCATGTTACTAAAATTTCAAACAAATTTCAAACATAATCAATATTGCTTAAGACTAAGAAAATGTAATCAATAACATAATGACAGAAATAATGCAAAACCAGTAAGAAATGGAAATTCTTAAGTAGAAAACATTTAACATAAAGGTGTCATTTCTTAAAGGGCTGCACAGTGGTGCAGTTGGTAGCACTGTTTTGCATGTTCTCCCTGTGCATGCGTGGGTTCTCTCCGGGTACTCCGGCTTCCTCCCACCTGACAATTAAGGTGGGAGGAACCTTAAAGAGGTTAATTGGTCTCTTTAAATTCTCCCTAGGTGTGAGTGTGCATGGTTGTTTGTCCTGTATGTCTCTGTGTTGCCCTGCGACAGACTGGCGACCTGTCCAGGGTGTACCCTGCCTCTCACCTGGAACGTAGCTGGAGATAGGCACCAGCCACCCTCCCGACCCCACTAAGGACAAAGGGTGAACAGAAGATGGATGGATGGTGTCATTTTCCTGTGTAACTAAAAATTAGACAACATAATATTTGTTTAAAAAATGTGTTCAATGAATGTACATACATTATAAAATGTATATTCATTCAGCTAAACGAATTGAACTACAGATTTCTTAATTCTATAAATACTAGTCTGACTTATGCAAATGTACTCAGCAAAATCAGTGTTCACGTTCTGTGTTTCTGGTCATTTTAATTGATCGGTTGGTTTGGAGAGTACGCCAAGTTAGCCGCTTGGCCACGCCCCTTAGACATGCTCAAAAATGTAAGATTTTGATATCTTTTAATCCCCCTCTGACCGAAGATTAAGCCAAAAGCTCACAATTTGTTCAAGTTTGAGGTGTGTAAACGTCAAAAATGGTCAAAATTTGCTCTTGTACAATGTCTATGTACATTTTTGAACAAAGTGGGAGAGTCTCTTCCCAAAAAGTTCACACGGGGGACAATTTTGGGTGAAGTGTGGTGAGTTTCTGAATATGTTAAGGCCTCCAAGGCTCCACACCTAGTATCTAGCACGTCAGGTGCGTCTGGTTTACATTCAAAGTCTACGTGGGGGTACGTCGAGGGTGTGTCAGACGCGTCAAAGTCACTCTAGCCATTGTTTTCCGTTGCCGGCCTATTTGTCTTCAAATCGTGCTGCGACAGGCCCTCCACGCGCCTCCACACAGACGTTGAATGTAAACCAGATGCGCCTGATGCTCAAAATGCGCTTGGTGTGAACGCACCATAAGGCGAAATACAGGAAACAAATAATCAAAACTATTAAACCAGAAACAAACCAAAACCAACCCAAGGTCCTGACAGCTACACACATTTCATATTTAAAAGATTACAAAGTCTCAACCCCTGATTTGATGTTTCCTGGCAGTTTTTTTTGTTGTTGTTGTTTTTTGTTTTCAAATTCATAGTTTTACAAAACTTGTGTTTACTTGTTTGGTTATTTAAATATGATCAGTCTGAGTCAAGGCACAACAACAATAACAACAACGAACAATCCATCATGTTCATTGTTGTTAAAGTAGCATCACTTTAACAACAACGTAGCATCACTTTCTGCAGCATCCTGTCTTTTTTTTCCCCCCTAAAATCAGATGCGCCTGAAATTGCTTCAGGACTTTCATTCCTTAAGCAATTTCCAGTCTGAAAACAAAACAAAGAAAGACTAGCTGCCATTGTTTAAAGACTACTTTTCATTTTTAATCTGCTAAATGATTTAGTTGTCTTTGTTCCTCTGAGGCCCACAGCACAGTGTTGCCTGTCATCCCCGTTTTAATCTGTCTCCTCCCCGCAGCAGAAAGTGGCAGCTGCTTGATTGAGTTAAGATTTTAGTGCCGACTTCAGAGAATATTTTCAGCTTTTAATTTCCGTCTAGAAACGTCTCCGCCGTTTGGATAAATAGCTACATCTCTGCATCACCCCTTTGATTAGTTTTCTTTATTGAATCCTTGACAAGAAGCCCACCCCCACCCCCCATTCCTCCAAAACCCCTAAGCAGTGTGACCAGATCCGCTTCGCCTTGGCCCATTGTAAAGTTTAATCAGCTGCAAATATGTTATTATAGGGGAGAATTAACAATTGCCGCTCAAGCCTGAGAAGCAATTTTCAAAGGATTAGGGGGTAACTTATATTATCACTTTAATAAACGAAAGTGAGCTCTGCTTGTTGGGAAACCGCTGTTGTGGAAACGTGAATTAAGGCTGACCAAAGCAGGAGGCGACAGCGTTTGATTTGCAACATTTTATTGATGGAAAGCAGAGAAACGAGGAGGCACGCTCATGAGAGGGGGCCTTTATTTCATCCTGACCCAAATGCAGCGTCGTACAGTCGGATCCTCGGCCGGTTTATCCATCACCGAGACTCGGTGATGGATAGTTTGGCCTGAACTGTAATGTGTAAGTGATCACTCATGTTGGGAGTTTGCTGGGAAGGACACGGGGCGTATTAAAGGGCAGTTTCTCACCGGAACAGCTGCGTGCGGCCGGCTCTACGCGGCCCTTTTGTTCGCTCCTCTGCATGTTTGACACAAAGGGTCTAACATGATTCAGCTGGATTTTTACAACGGGGGAAAAAAAAAAAAAATCTATCTGGGTTGTTGGCCTCACACCGGTGAGGTTAATCTGTTTAAATAAAGTGTGATTGAGCCTCCCTGTTCACAGGGCCATGAATGAAACATTTAGCAAGCTCTAACCGCACACAATGGGAATGAAATATGTAGGAAGTTGACTCAGGTAGCAGATAATCATCATGATGGAAGTCATCAAAGGAAAATCTCCACAGGAAGCAGAGCGGAGTAGACTCGATGATGGTGGGATTGGTAGTGTAACAGATAGAAACTGGTCTTTGTACTGGTGTGGGTTTATCTAATCCCAATGCTTCACCAGACTTGATGATTTCTTTGATCAGGAATAAGGAGTTGTGACCGTGATCAAGGTTTGAAACACAATCTGAAATGGACTTTTATTCGGTGATAAGTCGTGTCGTCTTTTGATGAAATCAGACCTGAACCTTGAGAGTCATATAAAGATAGTCACAAAGTCGGCCTTCTGTCACCTGAAGAACATTTCCAGGCTTACAGGACTAATATACCAGCATGATCTAGAGAAACTCAGTTTTGATTTAAAACCCAAAACTTCACCTTCACCCCGTTCTGGAATAAAAATGAACTGCATTCTATACTGTCTAACGATCTAAAGAGAAATAGTAAAATAATTTCTCTCAAATACTAACAATTGCATACTTGTTGTCCCTCAAATGTAAATCACCAACACTTGGAAAATAACAGATATCTCCCAACAAAATCAGGTTGGCAGATATGCTTTCATTTATTTTTATAGTTGATCGTGATGTTGTCTGGGAGCGAAAGCAGCAATGAAATTGGTTCACAGCGTTCAACTCGTAAAAGTATTTTCAGCTTGAGCTGAACTGAGAATAATGTGAAAATATTGCAAGAATAAAGTCCTGATATTACAACTTTATTCTCGTAATTTCATGACTTTATTCTCATATGGACTGTCATATTAACTTGACTTCATATTTGTAATCTGACTCTATTCTTGTAAAATTGTTTTTATTCTAGAAATATGACTTTATTCTCATTATTTTGACTTTATTATCATAATGCATCATTTTATTTTTTTGTTTTGTTTCCTTAGTTTGGCTCTCATACTCGACTGTAGCTAACTTTTCACCTCTCTAACGTTTCTTGCTTTTCTGCAGCTTTGCTACAACATGACATCTTTCTATATTACAGGCAAACTATTACTAACACTGTTACTAACCTCATACAAACCTCTGAATTTAGCTACAAATCTATTAAAAAAATATATTTTTGCTGTTGGAAAGATTTGCGATAGAGACACATTTTTGGTATTTACTATGTAAATTAGCAATGTTAGCCATAATGCGTCACAAACAAGGCTGCTATATGGTCATAAAGTGCTTCCTGTGTGATCCATGGTATGTGGAGAATATGCATCACCAGGTATAAGTTGTACAGATTTGCCTCTTTGGCTGTGTAATGGTTAGAGTCTGATAGGGGATTACTGTATTGAAGCTCACTGTAAAGAAATTCCAACTTTAATCATTTCATAACCCTAGAAATGTGTTCCAGGAATGGACTTTGACGTAACACCTGTTACCGCTACAAACTCTCAGCTCCATCACTTCACACATTGCTTTCTACTGGCCCATTTATTCCACTGAGTGCTATTGATCTTTACTAAAAAGCTAATCTATTTCCAGATAAATTGCTGATGATAAGCTGATATATCCCCCCTCACCCACTGCTGGCTCTTATGGCACCTTTGGCTTTTGTTTCACTATATTGAGGTTCTGCTAAGTGTTTCCTGCAGTGAAAAAGTGGCTCCTACAGATCTCATTGTCTTAACGTCAATGTTTGAAATGGGGAAACAGAGACAGTCCAGAGCTAGCTGTGGCTCCAAATGTATTGGTTTTTTTTAAAAGAAAAAAAAAACAGAAGAAGAAAAATACGACTGTATTTAGACCCTGATCTAATAGATTTTCTGAGATTTAGAGAAAGCAGAGAGACTGGAATCTACTGTGACACCGGAGTAAACAAGCAACACAATAATCCAGTGCCTGAAAACTCATATTTCTGCCCAGGCCCTTCGGGGGACATTTTTAGCAGTATATCCAAGTGCAGAATCCTGCGGAATATGCCCGACACCACCTCTGCCTCCGCTCACCACTTCCTGCTGACTTCCACCGTGCCGAAGAAGAAGCGGGGTATTGATGTTGCCTCACATTTAACACTGAGTCTGCAGAAAGTCAGAGACACGGGCGGGCTGGATATTGACTACAAAGTCAAAAAAAAAGTATACTCGCTGCTTGGCAGGAATAATATTTTTATCCACCAAACACGTTAGGGGCTGGGAGAGAAAGTTTTAGGACGCCTGTGGCATCTGGAGTCAGTTCATTTAATCTACAGGACCCCCATGTCTGGAAAAACACCATTTTATTTCCAGTACTTAACCGAGGAAGAATTCTTAGCAGCAAAATAAAATAGCGCCGTTGCACTTCAATAGAAAATAACAGCACAAGTGTCTCGTTTTTCTTTTCTTTTTTTCACTACAGCAACGTTTAGGGCCACACACAAAAAAGGAAATTATGAGAATGAATTATTAATTAGTTTTACTAGGATAAAGTCATAATACTAGAATCAATTCGCAGTGTTACAAGAATAAAGTCAATATTACGGACATAAAGTCGTAGTGCTACAAGAATGAAGTCGTAATATAATGTTTTTGTTCTCGTTATTATGGGTTTGTTTTTTTTTCCATCTTAGTGTGGCAATAACACAACATCATATAATAAACCACTTCTACTGCATTATAGAAGTGGTTTATTTAGGCAAGGCAAGGCAACTTTATTTATATAGCACCTTTCAGCCAAAGACAATTCAAAGTGCTTGTACAAAAAAGTTAAAAACAACATACAAGAAGATAACAATAATAAAATTAAATTAAAAATCAAGCAGGTTAAAAATAAACAAAATAAACATTACAATTTTGAATATAGTCAAAAAACCCAAAAAATTTAAGAATAGGTAACGTCAAATAAGAAGGTTTTTAACCTTGTTTTAAATAAAAATTTAGGTTGTTGACACGTTTTAATGTTTCATTTTGTGAACCGTAACATTGGCTCCACACAGTTGACTGGAGACGCAGTGAATTATGAGCTGCATTAGCAAGACTCTTTCGTCTCGACTCGTTGAACTGGAGAGCTGCTGCGTCCGACGTGCACAGTGGGACCTTGTCACAGATCCTTCCTCCCAGCAGCTGTCAAGTCTTCAGAACCATGACTGCTCTCAACAAACTCACACAGAATAAGTGTTGACATCCCCGCTGTCTCAGTGTTTACAGGGTTTGTGTAAATATTCAGTTGTTTGTTCGCAAAAAAAAGAAGAAAAAGAACACACACAAAAATATATGCACATCATTTAAATTTCCCTACTCGGTTGCACATTTCTTTTAAACAGAGTATGCTATTTTTACTAAATGCGCAGTCTTGTTTTTCTAATGTTGGGCATTCGCTCTTACCAGTCCCTCGTAAATTTTTTGTTTTGATGGGTTTTTAATCTTACTTTAACGTGAATCCACATGCTTCCATTTATTCCGATGTATGCTTCCAGATTGTCCCCACTTTTGGAAAAATTAAGGATATTTATATTTAATTTCTAAGTTATCCTACTTTGTTGATCGACTTTTGTTAGATCTGAATTTATTTACAATTCCAGCCTTTATTTATTTTTTTCATATGATGCCACAAGCTCACCTATAAAAAAAAAAAAACAGGTGGTTAAAAAATACAAAAATTCTGATTTGATTTACTTTTTTTTTTTAATTGATTGTGACACTTTGAGATTTCTATGTGTCAAGTGGATTATAATTAAAATTTATTATTATTTTTATTATTGATTTGTCGAACCCTAGTTTACCTAAATAAGGGAGTATCTTTATTTTGACATTATTACACTGTAAGCATTTATCAAAGTATGTTTGAGAGTGAAATGTAAACCAACTTGTGTCCTAAAGGCATCATAATATTTAATGTGCAGCAGAGAAATATGTATATTGTTTCAGTTTATCACACTGTTTCTAACCTGTCAGTAGCAAAAGCTGAGAAAAATACAAACATTGATGGGTCCCCCCACCAGATTTCTTGGCAGTGTGGGGTGAGAGATTGTCAAATGAAAAAAAAAAATCTACAATTTAAAGGTGAGATATTTCTTTCACCTGGCTTGGAACTGGAGAACAGATTGAGTGGAACCAAGACAACAAGCCCACTGCGAGCTCGCGAGCTTCAGTTATTGCTTCATATTTGATCAGAATTCAGACCGAGAGACGAAACGCAGGCCGAAGGAAAACGAAATGGAGCGAGTGTAGACTGGAATGACACCTGAGAGGGATAGAGAGGTGGAAAGTTATTGGCAAACTTCTAGGGAACTAATCACAACTGTGTGATATAAATCTGGCTCATATGGATAAAACTTTCTCCCAGCATGTGCTTTTTTGTTTCTTATATATATATATATATATATATATATCCCAGAAATTCTGATGCAGTTTTCTTTCAAGATTGTTGTGAAAGTTGCAACAATTTCTGCAGCAGGTAGTTAACAGGAGCGGTGACAGCCCCCTCCAACGAATGAGAAGAAGACACCGAATGCAGCGCCGCCTACGGAAAGCCAAACTTTCTTATCAGAAGCGGGAGCATGCTGCGTGATTGACGGGTGATCTCTGGATCTCAGAGACGCCGATACGTCTCTGTAATGAGCACTTTGCATCTCGGGAGAGAGACAGAAAGGAGATCACGGATTATCACTATAAAGACGCCCACGCTTTTTTTGCTCCAGTCAGAAAATGTAAATGAGACGGATTTGGCGAAGTGGGAGGAGTGCAAAGAGGGCGGCGTGCGGTTGGACACTTCCTGTCTGGCCTCTCTCTCCTGATTCCCTCCTCCTCTTTGTTTTACTCCTCTGTCTGGTGGAGAGTAATGGAAAAAAGGGGTGTGTGAGTGTGTGTGTTTTTGTGAGTGACAGTAGAGGCAGTTGGACCCCGATACTTGCACTGGGTATTGAACATTTTTCTCTGTAAATATGTTTGTAAAAATTTAGGGAATTCTAGCTAAATGTTTCCGACAACCCAAGTTATCAACCCATATGAGGAAATCACACCAAATTAGTCCACGAAATTTGCAGAGGTCATTCCAGCAGCACGGCAGTTCAAAGTGCATAAACACATCGCATCATAAACACATCGCACAGTCAACAATTGTGAAAACTGTAAACAGCTTGAGTTAGAAACTGTTTAATGCAAAAACCAGCTGTTTTTGAACGAATCCCTCCTGTTCCTCCGTTTGGTCCTCCTCATTTTCATTCCTCTTTTCATTTCTCCACTGTCTTTTATTTCAGCGCTACAGTTCAAATTGGAAGAGCTGAACATTGCTCACTGGGCAAGAATGACGGTTTTTTTCTGTCTGGACGAAGCTAGCGTCGTTCTTTTAATTTTTTTAAAAACTTAACAGCTGACGGTATTTTTTTTACCCCTCCAGGGGGTCTTTTGTGGGCTCTAGTGTCCCTTTTACGAAAGTAGGCTGACAGGAATGGGGAAGGAGAGGAGGGAAGACATGCGGCAAATGTCGCCGGGTCCGGGAGTCGAACCCGCGACGGCCGCGTCGAGGACTCAAGGCCTCCAAATATGGGTCGCGCTAACCCCTACGCCATCACGGCACGCCCAGCTGACGGTATTTTTACTGTACCGTTTCTACATCTAAATTGAATGATTCTCAGATAAAAGTACCGTAACAGCTTTAACTCTTCTGTGGCTGGTTTGTGGCAAGACGATGTTCCGGTTCCGTCTGTCACTGCTGATACAATATGTGTGTTTGTGTCTGCGATAGGCAAAAGCTGTGGCCTCTCAGCATTCAGGGCGTTTTCTTGCTGCGTGTCGACGCGTAGCTTTGCGTTTCCTCGTTCGGACGTTTCTCTCACAAGTTTGTCTTCCAGACACACAGGCAGCTGGGCTCAGGCTAGTTCGTGGAATGACGCTTCAGAGGGCCATCGGCTGTTCGGGAAGGTAAAACTGTTGTGACTGGAGGCGCCGTTATTCCCAGTCAGGCCTGAAGGAGAACGTCCCGGCTCCTCCATCATTAGAAATCATATTAAGCTCAGAGAACAATCGGTGGAAATGAATCAGCGTGCAAATTTTCTGCTCTGAGCCTGTTTTAGTTTTGGAGATCACGACGGAGTATTAGGGCCATGCTAATAAAAAAAACTGAAAAATAATATTAAGAGGATAAAGTAATAAAATTACAAGAATAAAGTCATACTGGAATAAAAATGAAATAAATCAAGAATGGTCATAATAATATAATAATACTTTTTCAGGAATAAAGTCATAATACTATAACTTTATTCTTGTAATATGACTTATTTATAATTTATTCTCATGTTATTTCGATTTTGTTAAGCTAATAAAGTCCTACCAGAATAAAGCCATAATAATGAGAATAAAGTCATAATATTGTGACTTTAGTCTTTTAATACTACGACTTTATTCTCATATTATTGTGACTTGTAATATTATGATTTTGTTCACGTACCTTGTTTGTTTTCTTTATTATAATTTTTTTTAGCCTGGCCCTAATGCTGCATTATAAGAGGTATTCTCCCTAGCGCTGCAAAATTTGACTTCAATTTTGTAATTTTCAAAAGCTAAATGTAAAAATATTTGAAACAGATTTCCTGTCAATGCCGTCTACCAGTGGACGGGAGCGTTCGCTGCGTCAGACATTATTCGGCAGAGGCGTCTCCCTCTCCCCTTGGGTGCATTGACTATTTTCTGGAAGTCAAAATCCAGCTAAAATGAGTACAAGCTTTTCTGCAAGAATGAGGACGTTATTTTGAATTATTATACCATCAAACATTCCTAATGTGATGCTTCAAAATGTGAATAAAAAACTACTGATGCTCACAAGGTTAGTGGCAATGTGTTCCTGCTCTATTCGTCTTGATTCAAATCTCGCTTCACATCAGTCTGGGTTTTCTGCCATTCACTTGGATTCCATTAGTGCATGACGTCGCTTTTAGAGTGTCAGTCTGCCTGTAGTTTCAGCAACGGCATGAAGTGAATGAAGCCATCCTGCTCAGCTCTCTTCACAGTGGAGGATGGCTGTTTGAAGTGCAGGCAATTTCTGGTGTCCTTTGTAGCACTGAACTGGTTCTTTACACACATCACATTTAAAATTTAAACCTTCAACAGAGTCCACGCCTCCTGGCTTTATTATGCTCTCCTCTTAAACCTACATGCCTTCAAAATTCTGTTACTCAAAATTAGGTTGTAAATTGACACAAAAATAATTAAGTCTGGAAGTTTGTTGATCAACTTAGATTCTTCCATATTAGTGTACCAGTATGGATTCACCTTTTGTCATGGTCCGGAGTTTGTTGTCAGGTTTTTGTGGCGTTTCTCATTGAGCTTTACATCTCACCACCGCTAAACGGCAGATCTGAATAGTTTCCACGTGACGTAAGTCGTTCTTGTTCCCAAGTACGACCCACTGGAACTGTGGAGGTCAACGTAAAGGTCAGCGTAAAGTGTCCTCCAACTAAGTTTTCTTGTGAGAAACTCCTATAGGGAACATAAAAAAACACAAGTTGCAAAATACCATCTAGGATTACTCACCTAATCCCCACCTGCCAGCTTCCTCACTCTGGAAAGCCGGACGACAAACTTGCCTGTCAGCTCGTCTGCACCGCCTGTCCACCCTCCCAACGCTCGGCGTTGAGACAAGTCAACTCCGAAAATCACTCACCTTCCTGTCACCACTCTGACCGACAACAACTCCAGCTCTTCATCATCTCCTCCTAAATGTCCAAATGACAAATCCGCAGAAACAGCGTGACAGTCTTGTGTCATGACAGACCAGAAATGTCAGAGGAATGGTTCTAGCACCTTCCTGAATCTGTCGTAAGAAATTAAGGTAGTTCTGAAGGTAAAACCAAGTCCCAAACTGGATTTTGTTTTTTAAATTCCCAATGAGCGTCTACTCCAATCACTCCCACATTCCTTGGAGATACCCTAAAAAAACAACTTGAAGCCTGTAGGGACTGAAAAACAGTCAATAACATCGTCAAAGAAGCTACAGAGCGCCCTAAACGCAGACTGTTTGCTGAAATGCCGAATACATTAAGAAGCGCAAGTTGTTCTCACGTTTTAAATTTTGTTTGAAGTCCTCTTGCCCGTGCGACTATTCATAGAGCCGTTTTGTTCTTAAAAAAATGTAAATAAAAGAAGGCGAAAACCACAGATGTTTTTGCAACAATCAAGAGCTGTGAATATCTCTTCCCACAGCGTCTTTGTCTTTGAAATCACACAGCCTGACAGTTTCCAGCAATCTATTCAAAGCCGCTCGCAACGACGACGACGACGTTCAGTCACTTTGCTCAAAGTAGCGCAGCACAAAGAGCTCCAGCAGACCTAAGTGAGACGTGTGGGTAAAAATGATTGCATTCATTTAACTGTCGACACATCTGCATTGGATAAAAATGTTGGTTTATGATCATTTTAGAGCGTAAAGAAGCTGGAAGGGCAGCTGATTTTAGGTTAGACCTGGTTAACTCAGTTGAACCCTTTAAACCCAAGTCATGAATCGATTTTGGATGAGGGAATCGCATTATCACATCATGAAAAACTAAAACAAATACAATTTTACATAATATTCATCCCACCTTTTAAGATAAGGGAGAGAGGTAATTATTTCATTCTCTACTCAAACTGGTAAGACTGAGATGGAAAATCAATAAAAAATTAAATAATCAAGTGGCACATTACAGCAACAGGGCAGTTCAAAGTGTTTTACATCATAAAAACACTAAAATACACCGTCATAAAAACAAACACCATCCAGAGACAAACGTGACATTTTGATGAGTTCCGTAACCAAAATCATCGATACACATCAAATATCTTGGTCAGTGTTTCATTTATTTTGGTTCAAAAGCAACTCATGATTTAAAGGAAGGAAATGAAACCCTGTTGCTATGGTTACGCATCAAAACACAATAGCAAAGTATGAAAAAATATTTCCAAAAAAAATCAGCCCAAACACAGTATCCCACAGAACAAGCAATGGTGACACATCTGTGAAATAAAATGTCATGCTCACTTCTTTATTATTTGTTTCTTTTTTTTTGCTGTGAATTCTTTTATTTTACTAGATACAATTTACTTTTACACCAAACTTTTGCACGCTGACAAGGTCACAGCGGGCGAAATCACTATTTTAAAATAAAATATTGATTTTAATGAATTTCTGTTGTTCTTAAAAATCAGAAAGGCACCTCTGTTTTTTTTTAAGTATTGAATACCATAAACATTTCATATTCCCCCGTATTGACTCTAAAAGCGATCGTTGGTTTAAAACACTAGTTTGGATGTTGTGAGCACAACTTATGCAAATCATCTTGAATGAAAGGAATAAAACTGACTTTTTATTCCTTTCATTTCAAGTGTTAATTACAGAAAACACTTTAAATGAAACGGTGCCATCGGGGCATCCCAATGCAAATTCCACATCATTTATAGAAAAATTGAACTCTTAAACTTGATATTTCACAACGTGCGCTTCATTTTCTCAAGCTTACGCTTCCGTAACACATTTTTCAACATGCCAACGTTTTGTTGCCTGCTTCAAAATCACCTGACAGCAATACCAAGACGACGTCGCAATGAAAGCCTGAATAAGGTCAAATAATTACGCACAATAACACACCGGGCCATAGTACATTAACTCGTACCATAAAACTGCTTGATGAACTGACGAATTTGCCGCTGCTTTAAAAATTAATTTTGCCCAAGAAACTCCTGACTCACCTCCATCCGACCTGTAATTCAAAAAGACATTTGGTTCCCATTTCCTTCATTCATTCCCCCATTTCTCTCTCTACATGGCTGTCATAAGTCATAAAGTACATTTAAATGTTAAACACTAAGGTGGAGGTCATGAGCCATTTCCCCAACACATTACCTGCTAATGGTTCATATCTTAATAACCTCACTGGTCAGGCCATATTCTCCTGGGTGGATATTAAAACCACGGGGGTGAAATGAGAAGTGCTAAGCTACGCCTCTGTGACGGATTGTCAGAGCAGCAGAGGTTTGGTCGACGACACGGATTAGTTCTGCTGACACAACAGACATGATTCTGACACGGAATGAAGACGATCAAGCATAGAAAGACGCTTTATGGGCGCCGCAGTGGTGTACGGGTAGGACGCACAACAAGTATCTCGAGGCTTTTGTCCTCAACGCGGTCGTCACAGGTTTGAGTCCCGCCGCATGTCTTCCCCCTCTCTCATAGCCTGCTCTCTCAAATAAAGGCAACTAGAGCCGATTTCAGAAAAGAAAGACGCTTTACTCAAGTTTATGGTGCACAACCATGCTACCTGGGGAGCATATTGGGGCAATTCTAGACAGAAAAGAAAAAAGGAGGAGTAAACTCACACCAAAAAAAACTACATTTTGAGAATAATCACAGAAATGTTTGAGAAAAAACATAGAAATTTCTGCATTTGAAGAGTGCAAATGCACTCTTCTAATGTAAAGTAAGTAATTTCCTTACTTTACTCTTAAAGTAAGGAAATTTACTCCTTTTTTCCCCCCTATCGGCACAGGCCCTAATAACACCGTTGTACACGACAAACACTGCAGCTGCAGGAGTTATCTCAGGACTTACAACTAAAAAAAATGAACAAAAAGAAATATATAAATTATGTTGCAGAGGCAAACATCTTGACAAGATGACAATCTGAAACTGTGAAATAATTGTCACAAAACTTGTTCAAATGAGTTTTAAATAACCAAAACATAAATGTTTTTTTTCTGCAATACAGTTGAATGTACCTTTCTTTCTACAGCGATATTAATTTGTTTGTATTTATCTGTCTTCCAGCAGAGAAAGCAGCTGCAGCACTGCCTACGTGTGTCGGCCTCACCCACACTGCCTTCAGCGTCTCATCGCTCTGCTCCACTCCTACAATGCAAGTAAGTGCATGACAGGCAGACCGCTCCAAAGCTTACTTAGGCTCTTATGGATTAATCAATACACACATAAAACCCCACACAAACCTCATTCATTAAAGGCATAATTCACGTTTATTTGGATTTTCGACATTATCCTGGTGTAACGAATGCTAACAATTCCACAGGCCAAGGTATTGACTCGTTTATTTCAGGCCGCACCGATAACATTAATGATGTGTGTGTTTGGGTGTCAGTTGTTACGCCGCTCGCGTTGATTTACGTCCTGCCAGGAGGATCCCGGGCCACCTGAAGCTGCTGCGAATGCTAATGCTAATCGTGGAGTTTTGGGTACATCTGTGGTCGGAGGGGTAAACAGATGTGTCTTAACTAATGATGGTTAACTGAGAAATGCATCATCACTTCCTGTTAAAATGTGCTCTAGTTAGAGAGTGTTTCATTTATTAATCTGTAATATTTAGGTTTTGAGTTTACTATGCTGCTACCTGACCTTTCCCCCTGCGTTTTAGTAGAAAGGCAGGCGTGTCCCGAACGGTTGCAATACGTGACAAAACGGGAAGAGTTCAGTTTTAGAGCAGGGCTTTGAGTTGGAATGGGAATTAAACTCACTTTCTGAATAAAAACCCGTTTCCAGCTACAGTTGTATAATCATTTCATTCTACTCCAAGGTCCTTTATTTGATGCCATTACTGACTTTTCTTAAAAATAATTAGGATAAGGCCATATTTTTATGATTTGAGATTTCAGGTCTCGCAACTGCAATTTAATACTGGCTGAAATCTGGCCCACAATCTCTGACAAATAATAATGCAGATGCACACTTTTTAAAACACTTTTCTTTTTTTTGCACTGGCACAAATTAAAATCTCTCCTGAATGGGAAATATTAGATTCAAGACAAAGTGTTTGTCTTTTGTCAACCATGACACGCCCACTCATTAACGCCGGCAAAATAGATTAATTGTTGTCAAAAGGAGAGTGACCCATATCCACTTCTCATTACTGAGAAAATGATGGAAAGTTCTAATAAAAAACGTATTGTTTCTTCATTTTTTTTAACCTTGTGTTATATTATTATTATTACAACATCTTTTTTTTTTTCCCCACACGAATTAGAGCTTGAACCCCTTTGTTCAGTCTTGAAATGCTATCACATAGGAACATTATGTACAAATTCATCCCATAGGCTGACAAAATAGCACAATTGGAGAAACGTTGACTGAGCAAGATTAATCGAAACATAACTAAGCAAAATATCATTTGAACTTGTTTTGGGTGATCGTTACAATGACTAGAACGTGTGTGGAATTTATTTTTTGCAACGCTTGTACAAAATGCAACACAAATGTATACATGTAATATAAAATAATAAAAAAAGAAAAGACAAATCCAAAAATATATTAGGAATAATAGGACTATTTTTTTCCCCCCTTTTCTTGTGCAAGTAGGGCAAACTCTTGAGGCCATTTTTATGTTTTCAACCACGATTGAAGGCTGCCTTGTTCATCCAACACAAACAAAGTTTGTTGGTGAGGAGGTAAAAAGTACATCAAATTCAACATGTTTTTAAGTGTTCTTCATGAAAAAAAAAGTTTTTGATGAGAAGAAAAAGAAGGATGACAGAGGGATACAAAGTCGACGTATTGCGTGACCTCTGTTCTGTAAGACAACCAAGACCAAAAAACAAACAAAAAACTGCGATGGGTATTGTGGACAAAATAACATCATTTTAATAAACATGTATGCATTGACCTTGCAACCAAGTTTCTCAAGTTTGTTATGTGACATCTAGCCAGAGTAAGAGCACCTTTTTGTCTTTCCCGCAGAAAGGAAGTCAACAGGAATTGGTTTTGTTTCTACGGCTCAGCGTGTGCGCCATGTGACTTTAAATGAGGGGTCAAAGTGACCCTTCAGATCTGGAGAACATAAATGGGATTTCATCCAATCAAAAATCATCAGGTGTTAAACATATGGTGTTGTAACCAATCACTATTCAAAGATGTACCTTGTTGAAGGTTTTACAGTTTAGCCCACGTGACTTTTTTTGTGTTTTGGTAATAAAAGGGTCTCATTTGTATTGGATAAATTCAAATTGGTTTATAATCATGACTTCATTTATATTGTTATATAACTATTAGCTAATGTCACAGAAGTTTATTTACTGATTTGTTTGTGGGCACAAGAAGCCACTGAATTCTCAAGTAAGCACATAAAACATGACCAATAACCAAATGTGGGTTAAATGACCTGCAAATAATAGTTTACACTTTGAACGTTTGATGATTTTCTCATACTTTCTGTCTCATTCCGTGACACTTTCACGCGTTAGACGTTTCGGTTTGATTTCCCATCTATATTCCGTAGTTATTTGCTTACAGAGGAGGTTGTTCATATATTATTCATAGGCTGACTTATACATTTCACTTCTAAAATCCTGCTGAAATTTAATGTGTTCTTCTTCCTCTTCTCCAGGCATCTTCTGATTTACAGAGAGAGGAAAACAAACAAAGAAAACTTGATGTATAAAGACAAAAATGTAGAGCTCAACTTTATACAATATTTTCTGAGACTGTCGTGATTAAATGGCAAAGCAAAATCAGATATGTTTCTAATCAATGAACCAATCATACTAAGTTCTGTCAAACCGTGTTGACCGCTTCACTCTTCAGTGTGAACACGGTCAACACGGTTCACACTAAAGAGTGATACTGATAACTTCAGTATCAGTAAGACGTTTCAGTCAGAAGAAACAGAGACGTCGGGAAACATCTTGAAATGGAGTCGTATTTTTCCGATACGTTGAGACCAAGAGAGAGCAAGACTTTTCACGGATGACAGGAAGTTTTCAACCTGTTTTTCTTATGAAACGTAGTGGACTTGTTGGCGACGTTTCGTAAATCTAAGAGTTCCCTTTGCAATTAGCAGCGATTAAGATTGGCATTAGCGTCATACTGCTAAGACAAGAGGCTAAAAAGCTCATTTAAAATGCCAACTTCTTAATCATTTCGATTGTTTTAAAATATGAAATTACCATGTTTTGCCGTTATTTCTCTCCCACATGAAAGGCTTAAATCCTTAAAGTGATTACTGAATGCTAGAAGGAAAATATTTTTAATAATTTTCTTGTATTTTCTCAGATGGAAATCAAAATGACCTAAAGTCAGTAGGAGAAGGTCAAAGCATTTTAGCGACAAAATTCTGATTTGTGCTCCTCCACCTCTGAGTTAGAAGCTCAAACTCTGAAAGTCATTTTCCAGAAAGTAGTCTGATCCTAATCTGTCTTCCTCAGTTTTAAATTAGCTGCTTGTTCTTCTCCTTTCGTGCAACTGAAGTCAAAATACATAAGTAAGGCAAATAATGACTTCCTGTAGCTTGTCGTCTAACTCTGCAACATAAATAGAGCTACCAAGCTGCAAATAAACAGCAATACCTTCTGTTTAAACTTAGTTGTTAAGTTTATGCTTCCCATTTCGTGGCGAGGTTTAGATTCGCTGAATACACGCTCGCCTAAACACTTCATGGCAAGCATTTAGCTTTGCAGCTGTTGACTCAGTCCTATGTATTTTCAGAAAATCCACAGTCGAGGGGCATAATTAAAATAATTAGTGCGTCCAGCGTCATTTTACACCTGCGAGCCGCCTCCAGCTGCAGCCTTCTGCGGTCCCGTATCCTGCTCCGCGTCGACTCGACAGCCTCTCAGCCCGCCATGCAGGGCTTTAAACAAACACACCCTCGCTCTGACACCGGCAGGCAGCTTCACGCCGCAGGAGCTGCTTTCTGTGTGAAAGGAGATCACTCAGATTCAGAGTGGGAACGTAAAAGAGAAGAAGAAAAATAAAAGAACATCAAATAGGGTCTGCACGATGAATAAGAAGTGGGGCGGACTAATTGGGTGGCAATCTGCAGCTAGTGTTGCTTAACTTTTTCTTTTTTTTTTTTTTGGTTAAATACAGTTACATAAAATTTCTGTTTTTCAATGACAGGGAATACTTTCTGCAGTGTTTGTTTCTGTAGCTGCGTTCACATTGATCATATAGTTGCACAATTTGACATTTCAAAAGTAAATTTACTTTCACACAACTGCAATGGAGACACTTTTTTTCGTGTCACACGAGTCATGTGCCAGCAGGAAGTGGGCGGAGGGTGCAACACCGCATGTGTTTGTAATGACTTTTCACATGAACAAACGTATTCACGTGTGGTTTTGTTTACGTTTCCTAATTAAAGGAGACACTGAAATTGTGTTTTTTCGACATTGCCAAAGTTTTTCGCAAATTTGTAATGGAAACTTGGTCAGAGTCTCTTTCCTGTCATCTCAGTTTCCAGTTATTCGGGGAAGATGACTTCCCGTCCGGAATCTGATGGGGCTAGAGGTTTATTCCTGTTACATATTGTAGCTTTAAGTATTCAGTAGATGAAGTGATGTAGTCAAATGACCAGAGATGAAATGATCACACCCATTTCATTACGGGTTAGTTGTATGGGCTGCACAAAGATGCTCCCAAAACCATGAGACATGCCTGGCACTGTCATCTTTTTTATGTTATTGTCTAGGTTTTATTGTTTACTTGTTTTGCAAGGTTACGATGTATGCTCTTAGGTTACTGTATCTTCACTCTTTCCTGTCTGTTTCTGAGATTGGATCATTTTACTGTGTGTCGCTAATGGTTCTGACAATCCTTCCATTTTTAACCTCTATGAAGTACTTTGTGTTACACTTTCTGTATGAAAAGTGCCCTATCATTAAAGTTTGCTTGATTGATCGATTGATTTAGGCACGCTATTTTTTTATGCAGTATAATGTACGACACTGGATGAATCTACCTCCTGTTTAATGACTGAGAAAGGTTCCTGTCGAGCGTAATTGTTAAAATCTCTTTCAGGTATTTAACTGCTGTCAGAAAACGGGCAGAATTTCAAGCCGCTAACAGGGCAGCTTCACATCTGAGTGAACAGAGTGTGTGTGTGTCTGTACAGAGAGAGAGCGAGAGCGCTCTGAATAAGTGTGCGAGTTACCCAGCATACCTTGATAGCCCCGCTCTTAACAGATAGCGCCTTCAGATGTGAAAAGGTGAACAGAAGTCACGCTGGAGTTTCACTCAGCAGTTTGTCACAACAAATTGCTGCATCTGCGTGTCCTTGTGTGTCGGGGTGAGCATGTGTGTGAGCGTATAAATATACAGCGAGAGGGCTCGCAGGTCGGTATCAATGTATAACGGCTCTGAGACCGGTGTGTGTGAATGTGTGTGTAACGATGTGCTATTTGATTCCTGTCTGTTTGCTCTACGCCTTATAGGACAAGTGAGGAGTTTATGTTTTATAAGCATAATAAACTCACATTAGTGGAATATCAACAAAGTTTTGTAACCGTTTTATGAAGGAAGCTCTGTTATGGTGCGGTACAATAGTTTGACCTCAGTCACATAAAGTAAGTCTAGGTTTTGCTATAATTGTTTTTTTTTTTCTTGGGATTTGGTTGAATAACCCACTTTTACATCAGAAACAGCTAAAACAGCGTAGCAAATCACACCTACCAGTGCCGTATCACTCAGTGGAAATATTAACGGCAGGCTTCATGATCCAACGAGTCCGGCTAATAAAACTCGGTCAGAGCTGCTAATGATACAAGACCTTTTTTTTAAAAAAAAGAACTAATAATCTTTAATAAATATCTAATGTAATAAATGTGTTATTTTTAAAGGACAGTCCTTTTATTTCTACTTTTAGGTCTTAAAGAAGCTTGGCCATTTTCTTCCTGTGCAACTGCGCTCGAAAAAAGTCTCCCTTTCTGCTCAGGCTGGGCTTTCTAACCTTTGCTGGGAAGGAGAAGTCGTGAATAATGATGTCAATTTTATGTGTCAATTTCGAATTGTAGTCTGCCTGTAGTTTTAGCAATGACAGCGGGGGAAGTGAATGAAGCCGTTCTATCCACACAGGGTCAACCAAAGAACCTCCACTGACCCGTTCGCAGTGGAGGGAAGAGCACTTCTCTCTCTGCAGTGGAGGACGGTTGTTTACAGCGCTGGAAATTTACGGTAAGCTACATAACGTCAAACTTATGATGTTAGGGTAAAATATTAAACTTCAGCACAGTCCACGCCTCCAGGAAGCAATCGAGAGCCCACGAAGCAAACAACGTAGGACAACAGGCTGGATTTTATACGTCACCCGGGTGGCACACAAAAAGCAGTTTGTTTCTTTCCTTTATATTTTCATTAAAAGTATTTTTGATACACAAACATACATGGCAAAATAAAATACAGCAAATACGTTTTCCTCGGTGGTTCAGCTGTGCAACTTCTCAGTGTTTTTCCATAGCTTGCTCACTGTGAAGCCTTTCTGTAGGTGAAATATGCTAATTTAAACAGGCAATATGCAACTTTTAATCTGATTTGAAAAACGCTGACCCTTGCATTTTTCCTGATTTATTTCGCAGATGAGCATTGATGGTAGCTCTACCGGAATGCAAAGCAGCCGAGAAGCTCATTTTGTTTTCAAGATAAATGTGTATAAAAGTATTTTTCGGCATCTGAATATACAATAAACATAATTAGTAAAGCAGCTTTACCGGTAAGACTGCAGTTATCTCTTCTTTTTTTTCCCCGTGTGTCTTAGTGTGAATTGTTTCTGCATTGATTCTGGATTATTTTACTGCTGCTGTTCTGTGTAGCAGATTACACCCTTAGGAGTAATAAAGATCATCTTGACCTTGACTGGACCGCCTCACCATTAAATTTGTTCACATTACCGCATCATGTTCTGCTCATTTGGCTGAATAAACATCAACTAAAATATTGTGTAAATATTTCATTGTGGGTGAGAGTGAATAAAAATCTTCATAAACACATTGATTAGTGGGTAAAGACAACCATTCATGATGATCAGAGCAAACACAGACGAGGCATAAACCAAATGTGGCATGCGAGGAAAAGAACTGTGTTGTATCTATGAAGCGTAGAACTGGAAGTGTCATGGCATCTCCTGGCTGGCTCGCCATCATAGAACACAAAGTGAATTTTACTGTGAATTGAAGGTGCTTGAGAATGTGAGAAAAAGTCTGTCATCTGTGAAAAAACATTTGTCTGGAACAGAACATGACCCAAAAATACACCAGTAAATCTACTGGAAACCAAGAGTCAACAAATGGAAATTCCTGGTCCAAAGTCAGATCTTGATTTTATTGAAATGCTGTGAGGTGACTTGAAATGGGTTGTACAACCAAAGAAATTCATCAAACTTCCCACTGCTGAAAGTGAGAAAAGGGACTAACATTTCTCATGCTGCGTTTCCATTACAAACATGGGCAAAAACTTTGTCAGTTTTTCGCTAATATAGAAAAAACACAATTTGTTGTGTGTCCTTTAATTAAGAAACAATTAAAATTGCCTATGAATAAGTCAGTTCACACGATAAGTCATTTAAAAAAAACATGTCACCTCCTACTACTTTCTGTCATCGTCGTCTTTGTGGTTTGCACCAGTGGCAACTTCCGGTTGTTGATCACGTGATTTGTGTGATATAAAAAAAGTGTTTCCGTTGCAGTTGTGCCAAATAAACCAATTTTGATACAACCTATAAAAAAAACCCCACCTCATCATAGCAGCAAAACTTTTTATCAAAAAACTTGTAATTGGTGTCTTTCCTTTAAGCGAATTTATTATTGCATCATTGTATGGCGCAATTATATGGTCAGTGAAAACGCAGCTTCAGTCTGTATTCTAGGGTAGGATATGAAGTAGGGTCCCCTTATTTTTTCTTTCACGTTTACCTGTGACTAAATCACAGAATAAAAAAAATCCCATCAATATATGAACTTTTCTTTTTAAAGAGCTGGATCCTTATAGGGGTGTCCATATTTCCTTTACACGACTGCTTTCCTGTTACTCTCTCATACACTGGGACAATATAACCCAGTCTTCAATGTGTAGAACTGAGTTTATTCCGAAGGCTAAACACACAGCGCCAATAAACGCTTCGAGTTACAAACTCCACTGGGGAAGAATCAAAGCTGGTGCTGGTGACAGTTATTTGTCCTTTGCAGGGCTCACAACAGCAGTATAGCGCTCTCGGCAGGGATATTTGTGGCACTACGGAGTGCTGCTAAAGCAGAATGTAAGTCCATTTCACAAACTTTACACCTTTTTCATCGTACTTGGGTTGGAAACACCAAGAGGCACTGCCTTGCAACTCTAAAACATTTAAATTTCTTGTGTTACGTGATTTCAAATATTTCCTTTTTCTTTTGTAAGGTTGTCGTCTTAAAGCTAGCAAAGCGCTCGGTGTCAGCAGAGTGAAACATTCAGAGCTTGAATGCCTAATAATAGTCACACTGCGGAAAGATCTTGTGCCTGGTGTTTGGGATTCAGTGAGCATACTTTAATATCCCCTTGTCATTCAGGTTTAGAAATATCTGCCAAGGATTAACTCCCCCTAACAACAGCAAACATTGTGTCTCTGCATCTTTAGCGGCGCACACAGGGAATACTAATGAGCTTTGTTGCAGTATCTAGGGTAGTTATCTTGCGAGGTAAAAACAAAAAAAATGGAACCCAAGTGGCTTCAGACGTACCCATGCCCGGTCCAGGGTTTGTAATTGCCAATGAAGGAATGCGAAAGAATGTTTACCCTGGGAGAAGGTTGCACAACTTCATACGAGGGATATCCTCATAATCTGGTTATGGGACAGTGCCATGAATCATATTTACCGTCAGTGAATGTACCTTTTGTGCTGCTTGCTTGTCTGGGACTGTCTTGCCCAGCGCTAAACACTGTCATTTGTCATGGAGTGTTAGAGGAGCTCAGTGTACAGGGTCACATCTGACAGAGACGCTAACCCCTGCCTCTTTTCTCTCCTTTTGTTGGCTAAAAGAGCCGCAGCGAGATGTGTCTGCACAAACTGTCTGTTCCTTTCTGGTCAAAGGCTGGAGCTAAAATAAATCTAACAGGTCACCGAAGAGCAGCTCAGGTTCTACAGTACTCTGGCTGCTCTTTGTGTAGGGATTTATTGTGAGTGCAACCTTGTTGTCTGAAGAGGCTAAAGCAGCTATAGGCTCTTTTTTTTTTTTAAACTTTGATTTTAGAAAAAGTATTACAAAAATAAGTCTGCTTCTGAAATGAAATTCACTTACTATTTAATGAATAGTTAGAATAGGGTCACAAGAAATGTGTTTTGTAGCTATTAAGCTTTAAATTATTGTGCTAATATCTAGCTAGCTTTAGCTTCTAGCTCTCGTCAGTCAACTGCTTTTTCATTTTCTTTAATGTTACAGTATGTAACTTAAAAACAAAAACAATGCGGGGTGTGCCGTGGTGGCATAGGGGATAGCGTGACCCATGTTTGGAGGCCTTGAGTCCACGACGCGGCCGTCGCGGGTTCGACTCCCTGACCTGGCGACATTTGCCTCGTGTCTTACCCCCTCTCTTTTCCCCTTTCCTGTCAGCCTACTTTCAAAAAATAAGGGACACTAAAGCCCACAAAAAAGACCCCCTGGCAGGTGTCAAGAAAACTGGCATAAGGGTATGAGATCTTTCCAGGCACACGCAGAAAAAGATGCATAATGGCTTGGAAGAAATAAAGTAATCCTGTAGTTTGATTAAAAGTTAATTAAGTTGAATAAGTCTGAATAATAAGAGTATACGTAATCACTCCATAACTTTCTGCAAAGAATTTTTTGATTAATGATCTGTGATGATTTACCTATGAAATGATTATGTTAATGATTAACAATAAGGAAAAGATGTGATTTATTGTCAATGAATATGAAGTTGTAATCATTTGAAATCAATTCAAACAGCTTGAATGTGTTTAATGAGTTATAATAAATAATAGTGAGTTATAGGAAAAGAGAGGAATGCAGTACAGCTCTGAAACAGGAAATGTCGCAAGCAGTTCTGAACAGATGGCCAAAGCGCACAGGATGGGTGGTGCGGTGAGTTTGGCTGAGGCAACGGAGAAAGAGGAAGTACGGGAACTTCCACTATGGTCAGCAAAAACAGGTTGGGAAATGTAGGGACTTTTTCATGAGAGACAGCAGATGTGAAGCAAGTCACGTAGACCAAACCTTCCCATACACACACATGGTGGAGAGAGGCATAAAAAGGGGCTGAAAAGAGGAACCAGCTGTTCCCAGTCCGGCGGCGCAGAAGGAGAGACAACTCACAGAGGAGCAGATTAAGCTACGGACCGCACTTCAGAACCACGGGGAAGCTCGGACTTCACACCGCTAAGAAAGGACTGGGTCCCATTGCCCCATCTCTGGTTCTTTATTCGACCGCTGGTCTCGTCTCAACCCAGCAATTTCAAACTCTGCAACAAGACTTGGAGGAAGGACAAAGGTCCCTCAGGGATAAAGAACGGGGTTTTGCAAAAGGATTCAGACCCTTTCTGCTTTGCTTCCTTTCTGAGGAGGGTTTTTCCACACCAGGCAAAGACCTCAACCAAGGATGCAAGAAATTCCTGTTGCCAAAAGATCCACCATCACCGGGGTATGAGTTGAATCTGCTCATTGAAATTCCATTTCAGAACGTGTGACTTAAAAGTTAGGGAAAGGAGACAGGGTAGTATGATTGTACATGTAAATTTTATTACACTGTTTTTGAATTATATACGATTGATTATTGATTTGTATGTCGCATACCCCTGCTTGAGCTTGCTTAATAAATTTATACTATAAAATTCTAATGAGGTTGGTGGACATTGGAATTAATAGAGTCATTTAATCTTTGTCCAGTTCTTTTAATTAAGGTAAAACTAATGTACATGATTCCAGTAAATAGGAGGCTTCATAATTTCCTTTGGTGAGAGTAAATAATGACCCTGGGACTTACATCTAAGTCACTAAACATAATCTAGCCGGTTCCAAGTGCAAGTTATGATTTAGAAAGTGGGCTACCGTTAACAGAAGTGGTTATAGGAATTATGCAGCTGCGAGGGCTACTCAGCTGATTGTTTCTTAACTGTAAAGGGTCATAACTTCTGGATCGGAGGTAGTTAGAGCTAGACGAATCACTTTCGCCACCAGTTTAAACAGATTATCTCTTATAGAGTACTTTTAGGGTAATACCCAGGTCTCAGAGATTTTCCGGACCTGTTAGACGGAGAACTGGTCAGTAGGCAGCCCTGGGGAGTAGTGAGGAGTGGGCGGGGCTGACTATTGCAGGATAACCTACACAGGGTACAAAAATATATATATATAAAAAAGCAATGTATATAGTTTTTTGCATATTTATCAAAATATGTAAAACATGTTGTGACAGTATAAATGTGACATAATTAAATATATATATATACGTATATCAAGCTGTTCTCATCCCAGTTCTTCTATTTTCATCTATGGAAATATACCACTCCTAATCAAAAACAACCAATCACAGTCAGGAGCAGGAGGGGCTTAACGCTGTCAGTCTTGCTTGTGTACATGCTGCTGAACGGACTAGTGGCGCAGAAGCAACTTGCCGTTACAAGAGAACACTGTCATCTGTGGCCATGTTAGCTAGCCTTAGCATTCCTGGCAGACTCAGTTGGGAAGAAACTGTAGTGTAGCAGAGAGGGAGGGGTGGTGGAGCAGAGTGCACACAAGCCTGATTGACAGCGCTAGGGCCTCCTGGCTCTGATTGTTTCTAGTTAGAACTGGGAGAAAGCAGAGGAGCTTTTTACAGTATGTCTCATAACATACTGTCAAGACATGACAGTTTCAACAAACATGTGAAAAGTGTATTTTTTTTTATTATAAAAGTCACATACTGCAACTTTAAGGAACTAATTAGCATTTTGTGAGAGAGTTCTGTTCCTATTGCCGTTTATAAAACACGCATTTTACTCCTCAACAGTACTCAGATGTCGTTAAGAAAGCTCAGTTACAGTACTTCTCTGGATGACAGACAACAGCGACTCAGTATGTTAAGAGGAAATTAAAAAGTGTTGACGGGGTCCAATATAGCTGTTGGTGCGTTACAAGCAATAAGACAAGCAAGACAGATGTTTACCAACGCTTATGAGATTTCTTGTCTCGTCTGTCTGCTATAAACTATATCTAATTATAGATATAATTTATAATTCAAACTATATCTGAAAGAAGAGAGTGAATCAGTAAGGATATATTGCTTTTTACTGCTTACTCTTAAAAAACAATTTCCAAACAAACAAACCTGCCTCAAAATGTTTCGTTATGTTAGCTTACCGACTATAATTTGTCACAATAAGATGAGGAAAATGAATACACCACCAAGAATTTATTCATTATCAAAACTTTCCTTATTAAATTTATCTTACCATTCACTACTCCCTTGTCTACTATTATTTTGCAAAACGCCAGGCTTTCTTTACTGTTGTGAAAGCCTTTAATGCTGAATCACTCCACCTGGGAAAAAGGCAAACATCTGGCTAATGGATAATATGTAAATGCAATATGGGAGTTTTCCATCAGCATGAGAATTAAGCTAAACTTTAATTAATATTTTACAAAAACAATTCACTGCTTTACCTCAATCCCTCAGATGACTGCACTGTGCAACAATGAATTCCTGTAAAGTTTGTTTCTCATTTGAACACGTCTCTTGCGTAACTGCCGTCCATCACAAACAGCACCTGTTTTCATTTTTGATGTATTTGTGCATATGCATTGTTTATATATTAGTCTAATATTAAAGATATATTTCTTTAATATGCCTCTTACATTTATTGCACCTTCAGAGCACTTTTTGCCGGCCTAGTTCTATCAAAATAAATGCTATGCAGTTGTGTTTTTAGCTTATTTAACTCATCAGCATTTTGCAAATGAACTGTAAAGGGCAATTGTTCTGCTGTCAGGAAATTTGCTAATTGGATATTTATGCATTTTTGCTCTAATAAATGTAAACGTATAATTAGGATTCACTAAATAGGATTAACATGATTGAGTTTTATAAACTGATCCAATTGGGATGAAAGATTGCAACATTATCTTAGTTAGATACCAAAACAGAGAAAATTGAGGTATTTTGTCCGGTAGACTGGGTTTGACTTGAGACCAAAATTGCAACATTTGTAATATTTTAAGCTGGTGTGGTTCACGTTCTCATTGCACTGTGTCAAAAGTTGTTCAGCCCCTTATCTGAACAAAACGACATGAAAACTGAACAAAACAACATGGAAACATCTGAAGACATTACCGAGTGTAACTTCCTTCTTCTCAAAATGTAAACAAAAATGGAGTAGCATTGGATTTTAGGGATGGTAAGATTTTTCTTTTGTCTTTGGTAAAAGACCACAAGGCATTTCTCCCACTGGTGCTAAGCATATGAGTTTTATCTGATTGTATCTACCCAGAATGCCTTGTGCTTGCTTCTCTCATCTGGTTGGTGTTCACATATGCATTCGAACTGCACGAGAGTTCACTTGAACCACATACAGATCTACTGTAGGTTTGTAGACCAGACCTTTCTTCACCACGACACACTGGAAATAGTGCCTGGATTACCCTAGTTTGTCCATTCAGTTTTGATTCCATCTGATCATCATTACTGAACGAGTCAACAGCATACTTGAACTCTTTTTCTTGAGATAGAGACTGATCCTCCAACCATCCCACGACCTTGGGGAAGAGCCGTGGTCTCACACTTGGACAAGCTCACTCTAATTCTAATCTTTGCAAACCAGACGCCCGCCATTCAACATTGCACTCCTGAGATTCTATCCATGAGGGCAACCTGGCAGTATCCATACTCAACGAGGAACAGCCTCAGCTTTGTGGGGACACAGCTCTCTCATTTGTTAAATACAAAAAATACGGCCTGTAAAATTCCCATGAAGTCTGACACCATAAACTCCTGTAGCAGACTGCTGAAAATGCTTTTGGGGACATGGTTCACCATACAACCAAAAGCCCATTATTTCCTTAGCAATTCGGCAAAGACGTGGTCCACTATTCCATGGCCAGGATGAAAGCCACACCACTACCAATGAATCAGAGGTTCAACAACCAATTGAAACCCACTACCCAGCATCTTAGAGAATATTTTCTCTATAAAAAGTGAGATGTGACACTTTGTACAGTTGGAAGACACGCTCTGGATGATTTTTCTTGTAAATCAGGAACACCTGCAAATGAACAAGTCTTCTCACTGCCTCCTATTTGAAACCGAAAAGGCTTATCAACCACATATTCCCCTTCAATGTCCAAAACTTTCACCCTTTCACCTTGGTGGACAGCAACCTCTGTCATGGATATAGACTCGCTTTTCTCCAGTCATGTAACTTTTATACCACAACTCAGGACGTGGCGATCAGATTAAGAAGACACTCAAACAGATATTACCATGATATCCCCAGTCTGAGTCTACCACACAACCAAAATCTAACCACGTTTGTCTTTTCCGCATCTTTTTTCTCTCCTTTTTTGCCACAAGAAACTGAGCAGGTCTTCAGACGATGTGAAGAGGGTTAAGAATACCAGGCAACAACCTGTTCCTCACTGAGCACAGCTGTGACAGCTCCACTGCACAATTTTTGATCTTAGCTGGTATCTTGCCAAACATAGTGACTAAACAATGACACAATCAGCACAGCACAATGAAATCAAGGAATTCCTGCAAGTTTTAGAAAATGAAATCCTGCTGCTTCATTTATGATTTCATTCAACTGAAATGACATTGCAGGAAAAAAATATTTCTTTTATCATTTTTATTGCACTGAGTAGTTTCCTTGATTAAAAGGCACAACAGGTTACAGTTTTTCACAAAATCATTCATAGATAATAACATTTCAGTCTGCTCAGTTCTGCCTGATTTGAGCTCGTTTTACATTGAGCTGTTTTAGGGCTCTGTCACTTTAAATCCAAGTTAGCTTCACAAATCAACATTTATACTTGCACATGAAAATGACTGCAAAACAGATGTGCAGTCTGCCTCAAAGAAGAGACTCCACTTCTTTGAAAAGCAGAAGTGGAGCCTCCTGCACAATCAACAACAATGCAGCAAGTAGTTTCTGGACAACAACCATTGCACAGTGCACAAGGTGGTAAAATCTGCTGACAAAACGTACTGGAGCTCCGCTGGGGTTGCTAGGTAACGGGCGGGGCTTTGTTGGGATTGCTAGGCGAGGGGAAGTTCCTGTTGATGATTTGGAGGGCTTTCATAAAGGCAACAAAAGAAAATGTCTGAGTGGATGTTTTTTCCCCCCAAGCACTTAGGTTACTTTTAGAGGCAGTAGAAACCTAAATAGAAGCACAACAAATGTGCAAAATGTAAATTTAATGCAATACTTTAGATGCTTGATTTTAATTCTGCTTTATTAAGAGCACAAAAGGTGCAAAAGTTTGAGCAAAATTTATGGTGCTTAATAAAACAGAACCTGCAATGCGTCTCTGATTGATCCTAAGCTCTTCGCCCTTGCAGGTACTACATGGACACCTTTGTCCTTATTCAGCCGTTTGTGTAGGCATGTGATTCTGAGGCGCCGGGTGAAGCTTTGCAGCGAGAGGTCAGGACCGGTTTGAAATTGCGGGCTGTGGCTACGACATCGCATCCAGCATGCAGTCTGACACATAACAAACAACTCCAGTGGTGCCCTTGATGGAGAACCAAGCTAAGGAATCAATGAGCAGAGGCACAAAGCCTGCCGCTTCTGGTAACCCAGCCGCTCCCAAGAGTGGCACTGCTTCAGCATCAGCAGCTTATGGCTCCCCCTAAAAGGTCATTATCTTCTTCTCCATTCTTTTCCTTCCTACTGTTTTTAAGCGTTCAAATATATTAAATTCTAAATATTTATGCTCGGCTTTGTTCTTGAAACCGAAGACGGGGGGGGGGGGGGATGAACGCGGAAGACGGATCGCTTGACATCTACTCACCATCTGCCTGGTATTTAACTTTTTCAAAAGAAAAAGAAAAGAAACAAGGTTTTCGAGTTTCTTTTTCTTTCAACGTTCCGGCGTGGGTGAGAGGAAGATGAATCTGTTTATGTTAGGGAGCTAGGAGTTGTTTTGTTTTTTTTGATAGTTTAAAAAAACAAAAAACGCCAAGTGATTTGTCAGATAATCTAGACAGAATTACGCAGACATCACCTCGCATCATCTCCCCTTACACCAGGGTGTGCCTCTGCTGCACCACCTGAATAGAATAATTAGGTCATTAGCAAGGCTCTGGAGAACTGATCTACACAAGGAGGAGGTAATTAAGCCATTTCATTCCAGTGTTTTGTACCTGTGGCACATCTAAAAACTGGCCCTTGAGGACTGGGGTTTGACACCTGTGCCTTAGACTGATAAAAGACTGCTGCAACGTTAATGAGACATACACACGCTGCAGTGCCTGTAGAGTTGTATTCTTGCGTTCGAGAGACTACAGCAAAACACGGTTCTGTAGGAGAGCATCAAAGACAACGATTCATCCCTGCGTGTTCGTGCAACTTGACGTACAATTTGATCAAACGCATCACTATGAAGAGGGGTCGAACGTGCACACACAAATCCAGCTGCTAATGAGGAGCTGAAGGGGGCTCTCCATCAGTAGCTAATTATCCTGTCCCTTCGGAGGAACTGTCAACACGTGTGTGTGGGGGGGGGTTCAGATGTCTGAAGGCTCATCTGGACTAGATCCGTCTTTGTCTTCTCCATGCAAATGCCACAGTGGTTCTATTTACATAAGCTATCAGATGTAATCACATCTATATGCCGCTCTTGTCTGGGTCTAATAATGCTGTGGTAAAAATAAATGAAATCAAGCAGAATGTTTTGTGTTTTTTTTTTATGAATGAAGTAAACGCATACACATGAACACTTCATGAAGTTCATCAAAACACTTCCTTGTGTGTTTGCCCCCGTAAAGATTTATGTATTCGTCATTTTGTCACACCGAAATATTTCACAAGTAAATTTAAGTGGGCAGAATTACATAAAATTTGCATTTCTGCACTTTACGTTGTGTTTTATTGTTATTCCCTCATCAAAAAACATACCTTGCCTTCATGCATGTTTGAGAAATCCGTAAATCTTCCATGGCAACCATTCAGCCATGCAAAACGTTTCAGGGGCCGAACTCCGCCTTCAGCGACGTAGCTCCTCCCATGTTTCTGAGCTTCTGAGGTTCCGCCTCACAGAGCACACTCTCCGCCCCCAGTCTGCTCCTTCAGACTAGCCAGCAGCAATTAGCAAACACCTGGTGGAACTGTGTATACGGAGCTCATGATAGGGGAAACTTCTTAGTGAAACTGGTGAAAAATGTTGTTAAAGGATTAATAGAGGAGCAATGTTGTGATGACTTCCTGGAGGCGGAGTTTCGGAAAGAACAAGAGCTTCTTAAAGAGACAGAAGTCTAATTTCAAGGCGTGAAATTACAAACTCAAATTTCTTTTAAGTCATATATGTCATACATAGCATCTTTTATAACAACTGAAGATGAGATAGTTGCTTGATTGTGCCATAAAATAGCATTACATGGCTGGAAAACGCATAATAATGCCCCTTTAATGCTCCTTTTTATGTAGTTATACTAAGCACTTGAGTTGAATAGGTTGAGGGCCTTTCGAGGTAAAAACGTTTTAAAAGTAAGTCTTGCCAATTATTGTGTTTTACCAAAAAGAGAAAAAGGGTCAAATATCACTGCTGTCTATATTTTTTGTTAAAGTGAGTAGATAAACAAATAAAACAACAGAAGCCAGGAACTGTTTCAGTCAAGTCATTTTCTTTTTATTTAAGTAGTTTCAAGTTAAAAAAAAAAAAGAAAGAAGGAAAGTGCCTTCAGACAGCTTGGAGTTTATTTACATATTTATATAAGAAAATAAAGCTTGGGTGCAGTTTAGGTAATGAGATTTATTAAGTTATGTTACGCTCAATAAAATTACACAAGTTAATTTTAGTTAATTTAATGTAAAATTAATTAATTTTGAGGCAACAAGCTAGAATATTTTTTTTTAAGTAAGGAGAACTAATGAGGTTTTACGGTGTACTTTAGACTGAGTTTCTACTCAGGAGCAGATTGCTTTAGAGGTTCAGGTTGATGCAGACGTAGCCTGTTCAACAGCAGATGTTCAGCTTCTCTGTTTCTGGTCTTTTCTATAGCGACCAACTAGAGTCAGCAGGAAAGGGTTCTGACTAGTTTCTGCTCTAAATGTCAGCTTCAGTCTGGGTTCACCGTTTGTTAACGTGTGCTCATGTTATCATGAACCACATTAGCCCCTGATTCATCACTAATGAGCAGCAGAGTAATACAGGGGGGTTGGGAGGGTGTTGGTCATTTTGAATCATCTTTTTGTACCTGATGAAGCCATTTACTGCGGTAATTTGCAGCTGCAGTAGAACAACGGTGTCTCGCAGTGTGTACTCCACACCTAAGACGCACATCTCAGCGGAGTGTGTCGAGCTATCGCAACACCACAACGGGGAGCGTTAATATTTAATGATGTGATGTTAGCTTGCGCCGTCTTGTATGGTTTCTCCTTCACTGTTCCAGACACAGGAGTGATACTGAACTTTTAAAACTGCTCTCAAAGATTAAACTGTTGTTCTCTCGGATGCATCACCAGGGATTGCAGTGCTAGGACAGCTAGCATCAGGGCTTAGCATAATCCTCTGGCTTTTTCTGTTCATCTGCCTCAGAGGGCAAATTTTTTTTGCCTCAGCCTGGTTAAAATCCAGCCACCTGCTTTACGCTTCACTTCTTGCAGAGTGTCTGGAGCCTCAGCTAATGAGAAACCATTGCATGCTGCTGACGTGGACTCTGTTGAAGTCTTAAGTTTTAACCAACAGCTAACGTTTGACTGTAGCGTCAAAGTTTATAATTTGACGCTATAAAGCTTACCGGTGCCGTAAACAACCATCCTCCATTGTGAAGAGTGAAGTGCCCATCCAAACGAGGCAGCTAGCGTGGCCAACACGGCCTGAACGTCTTCGTTCACATCCTCTGTTGCCATCGCTGAAACTACTTGCAGACTACAATTCAAAAAACGGCTCAGAAAATCGACATTGTCGTTCACAACTTCTCTTTCTGTTTGCTTATTGGCCCGGTTGAAATTCAACCAGAGAAATTCAGTTCATTGGCAGAAATCACAGATGAAGAACTGAAGGGATATACCTGGAGTTTTGCTTTGATTCTTTCATGCATGTTTAAAAGATCCTTTAAACTCCCGTAGCAACCATTCAACTGTGTGAAATGCTTGGTTGGACCTAGCCCCGCCTACAAGGACGTAGCTCCTCCTCTGAGGTGCAGTTTCCAAGCTTCTGCCTCCCCCTAACAATTTAACCATTTTTTTCTGTCTTCTGACTCTCCCCTTTCTTAGATTTGGACTCTTCCCCTCGGCTCCTTCAGACTAGCCAGCAGCAATTAGCAAACACCTGGTGGAACTGGGCAACCGCTGAGCTCATTAGAGGAGCTACTGCTCAGTGCAATGCTGGTAAAAACGTTATTAAATATAGAAGCGATGTGATGACTTCCTGAACGTTTCAGTCAGAGGCAGAGTTTCTTAAAGAGACAGAGGCCCAATTCAAGGGATTAAAATATCGAATTTCTTTTAAGTCATATTTGATACATACAGTACTTTTATACCAACTGAAGGTAACATAGTTACTTGATTGTACTATAAAATGATTCTATGTGGCTGGAAAACAGATAATATAGTTCCCCTTTATTTTTATTTTCTTTTGTGTGAATATTTATATTCCCATCTTCCTTAACTTGCTGTTGTTGTCCCACACTGCTGTGGGACAATAATGGAGGATATTCCTATGCTATTATATACTATTGCATATTAAATTATTGATTATTTTGGCAGTGCTACATCTCGCCGAACAGCTCACCGTCTCCCAACGACACAAGAACTCAGTCTCGTTGACGTGTGTCTCGTTAACGACTCTGCTTTGAATTGTATGTGATTGTTCATGACTTTCTAACAAACCACAACAAACCTTCTTTTTGTGTAGGTACTGATGCATCTAAAAAGCTTTCTAGGTTTTTAATAGCTCCTCTGTGTTTTATTCGTCTGTTCCCATTCCTGCCGTGGATCACTAATACATTTTTTTCAGTATTTACTCTTATTAGTCTGGAAGAAAATTGTGAGGATGAGACAAAATAAACACTGATATAGCCTTTATGACCCCATAGTACAGTTTGATGATGTGGATCAGATAATATTCCTGAAGAAATAATTATTTTAAGTGATTTAGGACGTGTCTTCTACCAATATTTTGCCTTCATTTTGTCTCCCCCCTACCCCTCTCACCACAGCTGAGCTATTTTAATGTTATAAATCCTATTTAAGCAACTGAACTAACTATTGCATACAGTAAATGTCACCGGGTTTATGCTTTCCGAATTCATGAGCTGCTACATCCACCCCTCTTGGAAAAGACAAACTTATTTTTCATTATTCGTAATCTAGAAAATGCGTTTTCCTGCCTACTGCAGAGTTACTGAAAGGCTGATAAACACATCTGCGGCTTGGCAGATTATTCATATCGCTCTGAGGATCGTTGCGCCGGAATTTCAATACGTTTCGAACGTATGCCTAGACTGAGTACAGGAGAAAAATAAAACCCCCACTTCATTTTCAGAGGTCTAGCTGAAGGTCTGGGGTCAAAACTGACTGGAATTGGGAAATGTTCACAAGTTCCAGATTTCACTCTGTAACGCTCTCTTTAGCAGATTTAATGCAAGTTATTTTTCCTCAACCAAGAAATCTGAATCTTGGTTGAAATGACAGAATATTCTCCCAAAGGATAATGAAGCAACGTACAAGGGGAGTCACTTTTGAAGAAAATAATTTATCTTCTTCCATCTCTATTTTAACAACACTGGGACATTGAAAATTATTTACACATTTCAAATCCTTTTGGTAATGCCTGACTAACTTTTAGGACTGATACTTTTGATCATTTATTTATCCAAATCAAAACTGTTACACAATGTACAATAAAATAGCTTGGTACTCTTTGTGGTTCAATAAACACAATATAATAACAACAGAATCAGGTTTAGTCACCAAGTTTGTGCACATTGACAAGGAATCAACCTCATGTATGCGCTACTAAATGCACTAATGGCGGAGAGACAAATTACCATTCCAGAAAAACTGTTTAAACGACGTCACTGTTGGCTATGGTAATTAGCATCAGCATTCACGACACATTTAAGTGTGGGGAACCAGCTGGAGCATAGCAGAGAGCAGGGAGAAAGATGTCAGAACCACATAACCAAGGGTGATTGACAGCGCTAAGATCCGCCTGCTGGCTCTGATTGGTTGTTTCTAGTTGGCACTGGGAGAAGGCAGAGGAGCTAGATTTTTTTCCCCATAGGTTTTCTGTCTCATTCTGTACTTTTACGACATAATCATAGTTTTAACATATATGTGAAAAACATATATTTCTTAAAAGTTGCATACTCCTGATACGTATGGTATCGATCTGAGCATTTGACTGTTGAGGTTCATCAAGAGAGAGTCTGGGGGAAGAAACTGCCTCTCGTGGCTCGTTTGTGTAACAAACCTTCTGTAGCGTCGACCTCAAGTCTAAACCGTTTGTGTCCAGGTTGTGTGGGATCTGCAGACGTGTTGTCTGCTGTTTTCCCTTCAAGTCCTGCATAGGGGGAAGGTCCGCTCTGATGATCCTCCCCTCAGACCTGACTGTCTGCTCTCGTTCCTTTACTGTTTTCAAAACAAAGTATTTTCCTGTTCTATTATTTTTAAAAAATAACACAGCTCTATAAAAAGAAACGTACAGCCGCCACAAAAAAAGGTGTTTTTCTTCATTTATTTTGCGTCAATTAAAAAGTATTTGGATCAGCACTTCTACTGTTTATCTCCCATAGCTGATTTATCTCTTTGATGATAAAAAGGTAATAAATTATTAAGATAGTTCAGGGAATACACGTGAAAACAAACTTCCAAGTGGATGTTTTGCATCAGGAGTTTGTCACAATTTTCCATAAATTTTGTCCTGCATGTGTGTGGGTGTGTTTTTAGTTTGTTGTCCTCCCCTCCCCTAATGTATTCTACAAACCTCATGTGGGGCAATTGTGCTACAAAACGTTTCTTCAACCCTTTGCAATTCTCATTCACTTTAAGCTCGTTTTGGCGTCAGTGTTGCATGGTGGGAGTCGTCGCTCTGACGGGTCTGAACCGGGGAGCCGGCGATAATGTGGCTGTCAGTCCCGCGCAATGTGCGTGAGCCGCGCGATAAGTGTAATTGTGTCACTCACAGCGTCTCGTATTAGCGCTCTCCTCGTTTCAAAAAGGAGGCTTTAGATGAATTATTCGCAGTTACAAAAGCTCCACTTTAAGAGGAATGACTCCACTCCGACAGGAAGGGAGGAAGAAAGAGAGCTTTACGTTCTGTGTTTGTGGCGTGAAAGTTGCCTTTTTGTTTGTGTTAGCTAGCCGGTGTGTCTTCTAGCGCTAATGCTAGCGTTAGCCTTCTGGGGGTTTAGAGAACTTGTCGATTGGAGTTAAAGGACTGCACGACTGATGATTCTCCAGGGTCTACCATGACCCTTTTAGCTTACATGCAAAGTGTGTCTGAGAGAGCCTTCACATGCTATTAATCAATACTGGAGCCTCTGTGTGTGTGTGTGTGTAGGGGTGTGGGTGTGCGTGTGTGGGTGTGGGTGGGCGTGGGTGTGTGGGGGTGTGTGTGTGTGTGTGTGCTACACATATGCACTTTTCCCAAAAAACATCGTTTGAACCTCGTGCGTGCGAAGTGTTGGTGCCGTTTAAAACGGAAGGCGCCCCTGGGTGAATGGGAGAGTGTGTGTTAGGTTAGGTCGGGCCATTGGTATTCCGTCACCTTGAGTGATCCATGGCCAAACAGATCCCATCATGTTTGTGTTAGGAGGACACACACACATGCACGCACACACTCGCTGTGTGCCGATGCTCCTTTCAGTCAGCGCGGGTGGCTTGCAGCTTCCAGTTTCCAGGCAGAACCTGAGCTGACAGTCCCAACTCCCCGTCACGTTTCGGACGGAGTTTGTGAGAAAAAGGCGGCGCGCCCCGGCGAATCGTCTCCTTGACGGCCGAGTTAGCGACCAAACGCTCCGACCTGAGCGCAGTCGCCGTCACGGGATGGCAGCCGGGCCTATAGGCGTCAGGGTCGGATATCGACACTGTTCAATAGTTCGTATTCAATAACTCTGGAACAGAAGACGTGAGACTGAACCATTTTTTTGTTTTTCTTTACAAATACTTGCAAATGTGTTCATAACCCTGGAACTTTTCTATATTTTGTCAAAATTACAACCACTAACATAAATGTTTTTTTTATTGGAATTTTATGTCTTTCACGTAAAAAAAAAATCTAATGAAATAAGTTTTGACTTTTAAAGCCACATTTGTTTAAAATGGAGATTTTTTTTATTTTGTATAGATATTCAATTAATTTTTATTGTAATTATCGACCCGCCTGTTCATCATTGTCTCTATTTACCAGCTGTGTTATTTGCTGAGCGAGTATATACGTCCGGATGAGTCAAATTTAAAAATTCAAAAATACTTTCTGTAATTTAAAACTTAAAGATAAAAAAAAGATTAGAACATACCCTTTGAAACATACTTTTCATTAAGCCAACATTTGTGTTTTTAAAATATATTATTTATTGGTCTGATGTCATCTTCTAAATTTAAACATCATGTTTTTATTAACTGCAAGTGGAAAATAATCACAATTGACAGAAATAAAGACTTTTATCTGCAAGTAATTAAAATGCATAATGTGTTTTATGTAGTGCTGAAGTTCCTGAACTAAATTGACTTTTCAGTAATATTATTGAAAGACTATAAATACAGTGAAAAGCGTCATCACCCCTGATTGTTGTCATTTCTTACACATTCAGATTGTCTTGCTAGTGTTTCTGGTTACAAATTATTATTTTATTCTATTATTTATAACTATAAAAAAATAACATTTTCGATTACATAACTTGTTAACGACTCAAAATTTAGAATTTAGGACCTAGGCTTGATTCAGACATTTCCTGTCTTCACTTTGGACTCCCTTCGGACTTACATGGACTTTACTTGAGGTGTGTGGAAAACTTTGAGGCTTACAAAACAACAATTTAGACCCAAATCAAAAATAAAGGCCAGCCTAAAATTAAGTTCAGATTTTCAGATGTGTGTCACGAGTCACAATCTTACTTCCTGCCCAGCATGTCAGTTCATAAAACTGAGCTTTATCTCCTCTGGCAGCCTGATACTTAGCAAAATAAGACAGGCCTCTTCACTCGCTGTTTTTAAGTCCCATCTTTTTTCTTTGGCTTTTGGCACAATCACTTTGTTTTATTGTGTCTGTGTATTAATATGTATTTTATATACCATCTTTTTATAACTGCATTGTATTTTATGATTGTGTGTAGCACTTTGGTCCTGTCGGTGTATAAATGCTTCATAAATAAAGTTGGTATGATATGGTAAAATGCCACTTTGGAGTCAATATTAAACAAAACTCTTGCTATTGATGATACATTTTTAGACAAACTGATGGGAGAGAGAGAGAGGATGCAATTGACAGAAGGCAAATACATCAGCAGACCACAATGTTCTACTTCCACAAGGTTCAGCACACCACATAGATTCATTCACTCGTGTGCTTCAAGCAAAATCCAACCCAGTTAATGAGATTTTATTCTTGGTTTTAGGGATTTAATTTGAAAGCGCTGTACTTTCTGCCATTGCTAAATAGTACTGGGCATCAAAAATAGCATTTTAAAAGTTAAATTAGACTGGGTTTTTTTAATTAAAAGTAGAAGTGGTTGAGCTGCAAAAACTATGTTCAGCAGTGTATATATATACGCTGTTTGGAAACACTTTCTCATTGAATTCAATGAGAAAGTGTGTCCAAACTTTTGGTCTGTACTGTATATATATACTGTATATTCTATATTGTTTTTAGCTGGTGTGTTGTATTTGTGCAGTCTGTTTTCCTGATGAGATGGCTCACAGGTTTCTGCAGACAGCGGCAGAACCTGGAAGCGGATTCTGACCTTTCTGCTGTGCTTTCTGGATGTCGGGATATTTTTTTCTGATGGTGTCACAGACCTCTGTGGTATTTGTGCTTCTGGAACACAGTAGGGTTTGTATTTTGTAGTCGTAGCCATTTTATCCTATTTGTTATTATGATTTTTCTTTTCTTTTTCTTTTTTTTCCCCAAGGAGCACTGCGTGCTCAGATTTAACCGGACACAAACACTCCACGGCGTTCGTGTCTCTCGGGGCGAGCTCGCTTTGCTGTTTTTTTTGGAAAATAGACAAGAGGTCGAGCGTCCCCCAAATGCATGATTGACCTTGTGAAGACTTTTTTTCCCCCCCCTGTTCCTTCCCGCATCTCTTTGGCTCCCGTGTCTCTCGTTTAGTCTCTCTGGGTTTCTCCACACTGACACAAAATGAGGATGACATTTTCCGCTGGGTGTTTTTCTCCGCTGGACGCTGCGTTCTACTTCCACAAGGTTCAAACATTCACCATATTAGAGATCCTTTTTCAGTGAATTTCACTTCTTGTCTTTGTTCCAGACTTTAATCTGAGACTTTCGCCTGTCTCATCAGTCCCTGGAGACTTGATTGTTAGCTACACACTGCGGCCGTTAGCTCCGTAGCTTACTTAGCTGCACACACGTCTTGGGCTGTTGGGATTTCTGTTTAACAACTGTTGTTTATGCCAAGTTATGGTAAGCTAGGTAGTTAGCTAGCAGAAGAGCAGAAAGTAAGCCTGCTGGGGGGAGTTAAACTGAAAAGGGTATTTCATTAGCCATATAATTACATGAATAGGAATTATGAAAATAAATTTGCTTTATGGAAACATGGCAATTTCGAAAAAATAGTTACGTTTTTTGATTAAAAACATTTTAGCGCTAGGATGAGACGGAGTTTCGGCCATTTTGAAATTAGCGTATTTCGCAAAACTGCAACAGAAACACAACAGAAAGTGGTAGGAGTAAGATGACGTGGCATGTTTTTGATTGACTTAGTGCATGAACACCCCTATTCATGTGTGATTTTAATTGCGTTTCTTATTTAATGGAAACATCGCAATTGCAAAGTTGTGGGGGCGTTTTCACATTAGCGGAATATAGACAAAGTTTTGAGCACATTTGAAAAAGCCAAAGACTGGAGTTGGCAAAATAACTCATAACCTGGATGGCTAAAAACATAAATCATGTTTAGTAAATTTGACTATTTTACAAAGTAAAAACACATTATGTAGATTAATTTTACACAGACTGATTTATAAGTACCTTCTGTTAATTATGATTCTTTTCTGCTTACAGCTAATTAAAAACAACAATGTAAGATTAGAATATATCATCAGGGCCATTAAAAATATTGTCGACTAAATTAAAAGTATGTTTAATATCTTATTAAACATTATGTTTCCCAGCCGCATAGTATCATTTTATAGCACTTCGTAATTCAGCTTCTTGAAATTAGGTTTTTTCTTTAAGAAGCTTCTGCTCTTTCTGAAACTCCGCCTTCAGGAAGTCATCACAACATCTCTATTAACCTTTTAACAACGTTTTTACAAGCGTCGCACTGAGCAGTAGCTCCTATAATGAGTTCAGCAGATACGCAGTTCGCTAAATGATTCTGGCTAGTCTGGAGAAGCTGAGGGGCAGAGTCACGAGACAAAATAAAGTTGTTAAAGCATAGAAGAATGGAACAGAGGGACAGGACAACAACGCCAGCTCAGCTGGAGTTAAATGGAGGCAGACACAGGTGCTGGTAATTAGCAGAATGAGGTGGGACGAAGTTTGTAATCACTGTAAGCTGAAAATACAAAGCAGGCTCTTACTTTGACATGTATTGATAACAGTGATGTCAGTAACGCGTTACTGTCTGATGTCAGACATCAAACTCGTTACTTGTTACTTTATTCAGTAACAAGTAATCTAACGTGTTGCTATATCAAATCTAGTAGTCAGACTACAGTTACGTATCGAACTCACTTTGCTTTACTATTTTCTTTTGCATTTGAATTTTATTTCCTCTACACGTCTTGTCGAGTGATCGGCGTTTCTATGCGACAGTATCAGCAGCGACAGAAACATAAACAATGGAGGGAACAGTGAGATGCTCATTTTGTTGGTGGAAAAACAGGAACTATTTTTAGTTTCTGTTGCCAAGTCCGATTATTATAAGCGGCTTTTTTTTTTTTTTTTTTTTTAAACTCGCTTGCAAATTTAATGAGTCGCATGTTGCGCCTTTTTGGCCTCGTTTTTGAACCTGAAGTTGCTCATTTGGGCTTGGAAATAAGCAGAGACTCCATAATAAAACCCAGAATTTGTCTGGCAACCAGTTAGTTTTAGTCAGGCTCTCCCTGTCCATCATTTCCCGGATGATTCGCCTCGCTGTGTCTTTGTTAATGTCAAGTTAATATATTACCTCTGAATTACGTCGCGCTTCATGTTGCGCTCCAGAAAATTGCAAACGTCGAGACTAATATGAACAGCGCAATAAACGTGAAAACAGCCACGAATGAACGAGTCCGTAAAGTTGTGCAACTAAATGCCATTAATAATTAATATTAAGATAAATATCACAAATCTGTGCAGCCATCTGAGTTATGGAGCCACAGGACGAGCTCTGTGCGCTCTGGCACCAAACGCAGGGCCGTAACGCAGAACCTGGAGGCCAGGGGGAGGGTGGGGGCTTTAAAATCCTTCTTAGAGTTTTCCAGACAATAGTGGACCACAAAAAAAAACACACACAAATTACAAAAAAAAAATTGTGCTATTGTAACCATTAAAAAATCTCCTTTTCAGTTCAACCTTATAGGTGGAGACACATTGTTGATGTTACCATTATAAAATAACTAGCAATTAAGTTTTGACAAAGATCAATGTAATTTTCACGGGCGGCAGAGCGTTGTTGTTAGCAGCTGCTGAAAGTAACTAAAAAAGTTACTTTTAATGTAACTTCAGTAACTTTAATCAGTAATCCGATTAAAGTTACTTTTTCAAAGTAACTATGCCATCACTGATTGACAATGGGACATGTAGTGCATTTTTGCTCTAGGCTAATAAAAAGTAATTTTTATTAGCCTAGAGAGCAAACACACGTTCGGTCTGTTTTGGAATGACAGGTATCAGGTCTGATGATGCTGTTGGTTTAGCAAAATGGAATTTTCTCCATGCATTAAAATGATGAAAATAATCAATCTCTGCTGATTCTCATTGGTGAAAACCTTGTGAACTTCCACTCTTAAAAAAAAAAGAAAAACAGGGGGAGACTAAATTAAAGCTGCTGACATTTGAACATCTCCCAAGGCAGCTGGCTTACAGTGATAAATGTGTGACTAACAGGTGGTGGGAAATAATACAGTTAGCTGGAGTCTAACCCAACAACTAACTGGGACGGCTAACAGTGGATGACGAATCTCCATGCCAGGAATAAAAACCTTTCTGCCTTGGCAGGAGGCCAACTCCGGTGCGTCCTTTCGCTGCTCCAGTCTCAATTAGATTAGGCCGGGTGTCTTTTTCTAAATCAGAGGCACATTGGTGGAACATAACCAGCTGTGAACAGTTTACCTTTATAACAATTAAGTCTCTTGTGTGCAGAAAAAAGCTGTGTGAAAACACAAGTTTGCTCATATCACCAATATCAAAAACCGCTACTGTATGCCCGTTTTCAAGCTAAAGTCAAGTCATGCAACTGTTGTAAATCAAACTTTTTAATGGATAAATATGACCAAAAGCATAAAAATTTAGAAAAGGTTATTGAGGGAAGATAGGGTGAAAAAAAAGAGGTGCAGCAAAAATGATCAAAATATTCCAAAGCGGTGTAAATGATGGCTTCGTGAGGCAAAACAGTGACTGTAGATAAGTTTAATGCCTGGGGAATACAGGTTCAATAACTCTGGTGTGAGACAGTAAACGGATTAAGCAGCAGTCATTTATCGTGGATGTGTCTCATTTTGCTCCCGCCTGGTCTCAAAACCTCGCCGTTGTTGCAGCTTGGCGCTCAGTCCCATCTCCCTGGCGTCAGCCTCCTGTTTTCACGCTGCAGTCAATGCATTTAGTCAATCCTCTAAATCATAAGATGCTAAGGGATGAATTTGTTGTGTGGCACGGGGGAACATGCTTGCGTAGAGTTATATAAGTAGCACTTAGGCTCCTGTTGCCCCAATAAAAAATTGTATTTAAATGAGCAACTAGAATTTGGTGTAAATCCACACTATTCAGAGTCTGTAACTCTTGAACCGTTTCACATTTTATGATGCTACAACAACAAGCTTTAAAGCATTTTATAGGGGTATGTGTTATAAGCTAACACTAAGCAAAAGGAAAATGAAACATGACTTTTTTCATTTTTACAAAATCCCAAAACTGTAGCATTTGCATTCAGTCTGTCCAGAATACTTTTCAACAATGGAGACGCCAACATTTTGTCCATTTGTCTTTGCAAAACGCTCATTCTGTCAGAATGAATGGAGGCCATTCTAAGAGATAAATATGCTTCGGTCTCAAACTGCAGTTCTTTTTTTATGGTAAATATAAATGGCAAATGGCCTGTACTTCCATAGCACCAACAGCAGATCTCACCAAAAGTGAGTAAAGTGTCTTGCTCAAGGACACAACGGCGTAGTGATAAAGACAGATGAGGATGAACCTCTACTTCCTCCAGTGGCTCAGTTCAGGATTTCCCTACATTTAGTTCCGCCATCCAACTTCACAACAATCCCATCCTTGAAAAGTCTGTTCATCATTATCCATGCCAATCTTGTTCTCTGAGAAACCCACGAGACTTTCACGGAACAGCTAGATGACTACTAAAATTACTACCCGCACGTATAAAGATGAATTTACAAATGAGGTGACTTCAGAAGGCAATGGGTTGCACTTGTTTTTACTTTGGAGAATAAAAGTAAAAAGCTCCTCAGTGGTAGATGAGATGCATCCAGAGGTCCTTAAGGTTCTGCATGTTGTAGTGTTGTGTTGGTTGATGTGCCTCTGCAGCACTGCGTAGACATCGGGGGGAGTCTGTCTTGGTTGAGAGACCAAGATGGTGGTCGCCCTTATTAAACAGGGAAGTTGCAGGGTGTGTCCCAAATACAGGGGGATCACATCCTAAGCCTCCCAGGTAAAGTATGAACAGGGGTTCTGGAGAGGAGGGTCCATTGGGTAGTTGAGTCGCAGATTCAGGAGGAACAGTGTGGTTTTTCGCCCTGGCTGTGGAACACTGGACCAGCTCTAGACTCTCAGCAGAGCCTTGAAGGGTGGATGTTGAACCAACCAGTCTACATGGGTTTTGCAGACTTGGAGATGGCAAAAATTGTTTGACAATGTCCCTCGGGGGGTCCTATGGAGGGTACTTCAGGTTCATACTGGTCTTTGGATCTATGTACCACTAGTGTCAGAGCTTTGTTCGCATTGCCCACATTAAGTCAAACTGGTTTCTGCTAAAGGTTGGACTCTGCCAAGGCTAACCTTTGTCACTGATTCTATTAGTAATCTTTATGTACAGAATTTCTGGGCACATCAAAGGTTTTCAGGGGACCTCAGGTTAGGGTCTCCGACTTCTGCAGACAATGTTTGCTGCCAACTCCAAAGTGGCCAGCATGAACATTAGCAGCTCCAAATCCGGGACCATGGTCTTGAGTTTAAAGGCTCCCAGATACTTCACCCGAAGTCTCGAAATCAAATCTCTCTCTCTGCAGGGCACTGCAGACTGAGCCGTGTTTACGAATGTGATCAGGTCAGGTCAGGATGCACTGCAACGCATGCAAATGCTTAGCCGGAACAAATGAAATGATGGCACTCAGACACTGGACGCGCTCAGTGCATCATTACGGGCCGTTTCTTGTCTTGAACGTAACGAGCGGGAGTCTGGCTCAGACGCATTGTGTTTTCTCATCCGGAAGCCGATGGGAGCATCACTACAGCTCAGTGAGTAGTAAGCCAAAATAAACCTCCTCCTGTATACGGCAGAGACGTTATAGAATTCCTCATATGACATGTCACTGTCGGCTAGGCCATTATAAGTTCTCCTCAGAGAAAAGGCAGCAGCGTCGGGCACATTCTCAGGAGGCAATCCTTTCTGACTGGTAATATCAGCATTCCACTTTCAGCAACGGTGCCAGCAGAAAGTGAATCAGCGGGCTGAGCTTTGCAGTGAATTGCTTTTGTTGGTCCGAGCCGCTGAGAGCCAATTCAAAAGGAGTGCAGATGTGAAAGAGTCAGGGAGCATCCCTCCTGTATGTACATGCTGTACATTATCCAGTGATAAGTCATTTATCTATGAATGGACAGATCCAGAGATGTTAATTATTATTATAGTAAAAATACATTAAGAAGAGTCCCAGCAGAACCCCTGCTTGGACTTTAAAAGGGCAGTATTATGAATTCTCCAGGCATGTAGTAGCATTTTATAGCTCACATTGACCAGATAATTGTGCAAATTGGAATTACAAAAATAATTTCATTTAATGGAAACACGGCAAAAAAAAGAAAACGTATGTTTTTTGATCAGGTTTTTGCACTATGAGGTAGTTTTCCAGTCGTATCAAAATTAGCGCATTTTACAGAACTGCAATGGAAACCCTTTTTTGCATCATGAGACAAGTGATCAACGACTGGATGTTACTACAGGTGGAAAACACAAAGAAGATGACAGGAAGTAGTAAGAGGATGATGGTGCAGCATGTTTTTTGAACAAACTTCTTCATGTCTTATTTCAGTTGCGGTTCTTACTTAATTGAAACACTGCATTTGCAAAATTGTGTTTTTTCAACAATAGTGGAATATCAACACAGACATGAGATATTTGACTTTGCAATTTAGCTCCTCGAAATTGTGCCTCTGTCTCTTTAAGAAACTCCTGCTCTTTCTGAAACTCCGCCTTCAGGAAGTCATCACAACTTTGCTCTTTTATTAACCTTTTAACAATGTTTTAATCAGAGTTTCACTGAGAAGTCGCTCCTATAATGAGCTCTGCTAATGCGCAGTTCCACAAGGTGTTTGCTAATTGCTGCTGGCTAGTCTGAAGGAGCTGAGTTGGGAAGTCGCTCTGTAATGCAGAAGCTTGGACACTGCAGCTTCATCCTTTAAGGTGGAACCAGGCATTTTGGACAGCTGAATGGTTGCTATGGGAGATTAGAGGATTTCTCAAACATGCATAAAGAATGAAAGCAACATTCCTGGCATGTTTTTGATGAGGGATTAACTTTATAACATGATGTATAGCTCAAAAAAAGGTTGAGTTTACATAAGGTTGCCCCTTTAATGAAGAAGTTTCATGTATATACTGTAGCACTTGTTCAGCAATAAGGCAGCTCAAAGTGCTAATGGAAGTGAGATCTCTTCTACTTACAGTAGAAAACACATAATGTTCCGTTGCTTACAGAGAGGAAAAAGTTTCCAGCAGAAAAATCACTTCAGCCCCAATAGATTTCAGATCGGCTGCCTGCTGTGTGGATATAAACATGAGAAAAACAGCAACATTATTTCATGTGCTGAGAAGGGCTGGAAAGCTCGCTGCCGCATGGCGCCTGCCGAGCACAGACAAACAGCGTGAGGAAAGAGAAATGTTGAAGCTCTCCAGCAGGAACGGAAAACCAACAACAAACAGGATGGCTGCTAAAACCCTAAAGCTGAAGAAAAGGACTGTGTAGCTGTCTCCAGTGGAGCAGAACCGGCTCCAGTACGGATCTCCAGCAAGTTCTGGTTGTGCTCCGTAAACAACGATTGAAAATAGATTATTCTGCAACTACCATAGTTTAAGCATGTACAGCTTGTGTAAAGTCATACCACGGCATCTCAGATTTTAATCTTTTGACATGTTCCATAACTTGGTTGTTGATCTCTGTAGCTCCTCCAGAGTCACTGAGGAGATTTCTCCTGCTTCTCTGATTAATGCTGTCTTTGCCTGTCAGGGTGTTTTAAAAACCTGATAGTCCGGTTGACGCGGGTTGATTTGGGACCAAACTTGCAACATTTGTTTCAATTTCAGCTGCTGGGGTTCACTTTCTCACCGCACTTTGTCAAAAGAACCAAACCGTTTGGGGAAACCTGTCCACCTCCTCGCCTGTGGTGGCGCCGCAGCAAGAACCACTGGAGAAAATAACACAAAAACCTCTGAAGAAGACATGATTGCAACTTCTTTCTTCAAAAAATGTAACCAGAAATACGCGCTAGCTTTAGACTTTCGCATTTGTTTTGGTTGTATTTACCCAGAATGCACTGCACTATAGTCTACTCCCTGCTTTTGGAGTGACCTCCCCGTTCGCTTCACATTTATGCATTCGAGCCACACGAAAATTCACTTTGACAAAATTGAAAAAAATAGGTCTTTAGGCAAACCAGAGTTTGCATTCACACATCCCCAGACGAACCACACTCTACACTTTCTGGGACTGGTGTGAATGCACCCTATGAATTTTACCATACTTAATAAGTTTGAACTTTGCTCTTGTTTTGATTTCCTTGTACTTCACAACAATGTCATAATTTGTGTTAATCTGTTAAAAAAAATTAAAATTTTAGGTTGCAGTTTTTGCTAAACATTTTAGGAATGAACACAAATATCCACAACTGACAAAATATTTGAAAGTGTATTCAAAGAAATACAAGTAAAGTTTTTTTTTTCATGCACATCTCTATGTCAAGTGGGGTAATATTTGAGTGAGAGTTTTTCGGAAGACTTGGGGCCTTCAGTCAGATTACTGATGATAACTGTCTCAATTTTCACAATGTGTTTTAATCCCATGAATCACATTTCCTCTCTACATCTCCGATTCTGTACCTTGTAATGCTTTCATTCCAAATCTGGAGGTAAAGAAAACATGTAACTCATCAGAATAGCTGTCACTGTCATGTACTCAATGGATAAATTGTTAATTTTCCAAAACGTATTTGCCCACATTTGACGTACATTATTACGTCAACTGACCTTGCGTCTTGGATTACACGTTTTGCTTTTAGCACGTTAGCCATTTTATATATAATAGCATCTGTTATTATTTCTGTGGAAGTCCATCATACTTGCAAGAAGGCTGTTATAATTACAGTGTTTGCTCGTTACGCCGTTGGATGGACTGAAGTGACATAAAGCCACTGGACGTAATGACCGCCGCTAGTGGAGTTGATGACGATAAAAAGAGTTGGAAACAATGATGTGCGGGACATAAATAAAATCGATAAGACAAGACCCAGCGAGTGCCGGAGGTGATAGCTGGAATCCTCAGCCGGTTGTGGCACTTCAATCTCTCTCTCTCTCTCCCCTCCACCCCAAACATTAGTTTCTCATCTTCCAATCTGCAGACGAGAGGAATTGTTCCATCACTTCTGCTGAGTGGGCAGCCACTTCGACGTATCAATCGGACACGTGTCAGAGGAAGGTTTTCGCTGCCAAAGCAGCACCTTTCAGAACATATGAGCCCTCCCGAATGAATGAATCGTCCGCTCTGTCTTCCTCCTGTCCCTCTCCGTCCGTCTTGTTCCTTTTTCAGCGCGCCGCAGAGGAAGGAGGAGTGTTACGGCAAACAGTTTGAGTGATGACAGAGATAAGTGGCAGAGATGCTTTGGAAAGCGGGGACTCGGCACTACGGCGGAATAGTGTGTGTGTATGTGTTTGTGTTTTTTTAGCTGCATGCGAGATGCCTTCGGTGTGTGTTCAGAGGCCAGGAAGAGACTCTGGAAGAAGGGATACCGAAGGTGACAGATGTCAGTCGCCTGACGATTAGGAACATGATAAGCAGCGTTCCTGTTGTTCAGATGTACAGATCGACCCATCCGTCAAACGGGCACTTCACCCCACGCTGTTGTTTTTTACAAGTAGAGTCCAACGTGGCGTGTCAGGGTGTTTTCACACCTGATAGTCTGGTAGACTCGGTTTGATAGGGGAACAAAAGTGCAACATTTGTTGCATACTCAGCTGATGCGGTTCCCTTTCACACCGCTCTGTGTCAAAGAATCCAATCTAGTAAAAAAAATAAATAAATATTCACACCCTCACCTGCAGGGGCTCCGTTCCAAGAAGTACTTTATAAATTGACAAAAAAAGAGGACGAGTCCACCTTCCTTCTTCACAAAAGGCAAAACAAAAATGGAGCCGCGTCAGATTTTAGCAGTTCTAGGATTTCTCTTTTGTCTTTGGTAAAATACCACAAACAATTTCTGCCTGCGGTGTCAGACCCTCACCGTAATTTCTCACGTTGGTTTTGCTTGTTTTTACCCAGAACAACAGCGAACAAAAACAGTGAACTTCCTGTTTTTGCTTTTTGGGTTCTACATGGGCCTTCAAACCGCCACAGAGTTGACTTCAAAAAACCAAAACATGGGTTTGCAGGCGAACCAGAGCATTAGAGTTCGATTGCGCGTTCACTCCCCAAATGAACTGGACTTTCTAGGCAAACAGACCAGCAGGATTTCCTCCAGAAAACCTGCTAAGCCCGGTGTTAGAGGCGTCGGGGCAGTCCACCTGTGGCACGCCATGGTTTTGTGTTAAAATATGAAGTTACAAAAAAAAAATTCAAATGCGCACAAAGCAGGGATCATAATTTGGAAATAATAGCATGTGAGGCCAATGAGCAGGTGAAGAATTCAGAGTCAGCTATCAACCTAGCTTATCTACCTTCACTGTCAATATTATTGGTGTGTTAAAAAAAAAAACTTATTTAAAATAAACAAATACTGCTTAGCCTGTTGGGGGAGTAAGCAAAGCCTGGTGGCTTGCCAGGCTCATAAGGGGAAACCCTGGACTAGAGTTTGATTACAGCGGACTAAACGGGACTTGTGTGAAAGCACGATTAAAAGCAATGTGTAGCTGCATTTTGAAAATCTTTTGTTTGTAGGTTAAAGAGGGTTTTTTTGTTGTTAATTTTAAACTGCAAAACAAAAAGAAGGAGTGAAGGTAAATTAATTCCTTGCTGTTTTTATATCCAGAATAGGAGAATAAGAATATGGAGGTCAGAACTTGTTCATTCAAGCATTTGGAGGTCATTCAAGCACTTCTCTGTCTCAGCTGAGGCACTTTGTGCTTTCCGTTTGTATCAATTTAGCAGTATTGGGCCAAATTTTCCTTGTTTATTTAAGAACTCTTCCTCTCTCATTTCCCTTCCATCTTTTTTATTGGCTTAAAGTTATTGAACGACTGTAGAGTTGGGTAGAGCTCTTTGGTCCAGTACTCAATTAGTTTGAATCTTAGCTGAAGAACAGGGACTTCTTTGTGTCAATCGGTAACTTCTCATCAGAGTGGACGAAAAATCACATGAGGGGTACCCCGAGGTTCAATCCTACTATTTCCACTACCTCAGGTTATAACAACAAATGACTAACTATCGTAACTATACAGATGATGCACAGACCTACATCACGATGTCAGCAGGTGACGCTGAACAGATGCTTGGAACAAATCAATGCCTGGATGTTCCTTAAATTTGTGCAGCTGAACAGAAACAAAACTGAAGTTACGTCACGACCGCCGGACAGAATGTGAACAGTGGACATGTCCAGGAAAAAGATGCCGTTCGGTCAGCCTATGTTAGGCTGATATCGCTTAGAGTTCGCCAAAAACAACTCATTGGCGTTTTGAGACGAGAGCGTTGCGCTACACAAACAATCATCCAGCCGGAATACAAGGTGCCACGTTTACAGGTTAATATGCCCTCTACCCACAACACCACACATTCTGGTAACTATCCAGCGAACAAAAAAAATCAGCTAAAGTGCATTTTTCTTATAGGACGAGAAAACATCATGAGCACTGCAGTTGACTTTTTGTTCTCCCCACAATCTTTTATCCATTATCGATTCGAGCTAGAACTCATCCCAGAGGCATAGCGCAGCACATACAGCAGGCTATACGCTGAATGTCACGGCGCACGATTAGAACTCGCTTCCTCAGACGAGGCTCTCATTTGCAAACCGGCCGCACATGCACGATTTCCTCCAACCTGCTCCATTATTTGTAATTCTCGCAAAATATAGGCCTTAAATCTCATCTCCTCCTACAATAAATATATACATACACCTTGTAATATCTCGCAGGCAGTAATTTTCTTGCACCATAAAATGAGTCATTTGTCTTTTCTGTATTTTTTATTTTTTTCCGTCTTAGTCAGCCCGTGGGGAAGGAGGAGCAAGGTGCGGGGAGCGTTGCGTTCTGAGATTAAAACCTGATGGAGGGTGTCTGAACACCACGAGTGTGTGTTTCGCGTTTGTTTGGAGACAGCGAGAAGGGAGCGGATTAAACCTCCACCTACAGGGTGGAGCAAGAGGGGGGGAGTCTCTCTTGGATGTCAGGGAGGTGCTGGAGTGGAGAGAAGCCAGAGTGCTGACAGGGCGGTCTCACTCTTGCATGATGCGGACACACAAATACTACACACAGGAAGCAGATTTGTCTTTTGCATTATTTATGAAACGCTGCCATTATCTCTTGTTTTACACCTTGAATCAACTGAGTGCCAGGAAAAAAAAAAGAGAGTGAGAGAGAGCACACACCCAGACACAGGCATGCATGTGTCTTGTTCATTGGCAACGCTGAAAGAAAAGTCATCAGTGTATGCACAAGCAAGGGAGATTTTAAAAACTTCAGCAGGGGAAACAAAAAGCACAAAATTTTTTAAATCTGACAGCGAGAGTTAAGGAACAAAACGCTGTAGAGAACTACAGTCAAATTAAACGTTTAGAGTTAGGGTTAACATATAGAGTAAATGTTTTAGTCATTGTATTACATTTTATAGTATTTTAAGACTGGTGTGTACTTTTTTAGCTTATGTGTTTTTATGTATCTAAAAATGTGTTTTAATGGGGCTTTAACATGAAGAAGTGCATTTTTGTGAAACAGCAACTCCTATCATATCTGTAAATTATGTTATTAGTTATGGTGCCGTCCCATTTTCTATAGTGTGCTGGTATTGGGATGAAGGGTGTTCACAAGTAGAGCTCAATAAATTATGCACTGCAAACAATCTGAAATCTTACCAAGAATTTTTGATGTAGTTTCTAGAGCAAACATCTTAGTAAACTTGAAATATGACAAAAAGTAACTTAGAAGTAACTTTTCACCAAGATATACGATTTTGCATCAAGTCAGTAAAAAGTATTCGTTTTATTATCAGATTATTTTACTTATGGAGAAAATGTCTTGTTATAAGTGAACTAACCTGCCAATGTAAGTCGTTCCTCCGTCACTAACTCACTTTAAGACTTCACAGCGTATTCATGAGGTTAATTAACAGCACTAAGACCCTCCTCCTGGCTCTGATTGGTTGTTTTTGGTCAGGAGCGTTTCATTACCATGGCAATAGCAGCAGTGCTACTTTAGTAGCACTGCTAATGTGTTATGAGGATTATTATCTGTCTCATAAAACTGCCACCACGACATGGTGGCAGTTTAAAGAAATATATAAAAAACACTTTTTTTTAACTCAAATCTTAACTAATGTAGCAGAGGCTTTGCAAACTTCCATCCATCCATCCATTTTCTAACACACTTGTTCCTTATGGGGTCGGGAGGTGCTGGTGTCTATCTCTCGCTAACGTTCCGGGCGAGAGGCAGGGTCACCTTGGACAGGTCGCCAGTCTGCCGCAGGGCAACACAGAGACAGACAGGACACACAACCATGCACACACACACCTATGGAGAATTTAGAAAGCCCAATTAATCTGACAGTCATGTTTTTGGACTGTGGGTGGAAGCCAGAGAACCCGGAGAGAACCCACGCATACACAGGGAGAACATGCAAACTCATGCAGAAAGACTCTGGGCCGGGAATCGAACTCAAGACCTTCTTGCTACAAGGCAACAGTGAAGTTTTGTTTCTTAAGTAAAACCATGCCAATTTCTGTTATTTTGTTCTATTTACATCACTTTTCATTTCAATATTAAATGGGGTGTTTTCATTTTGTCCTTTTTTTTTATGACTGTACACAGTACGTATTCTAATCAAACCTGAACTGGACACTTGTTCTGATTACAAATTTTACATAACACAATGGATGCTTTGCTGCAATTTTCCCCCAAAATATTCACAAAAATCAAAGTATCATAATACCCCCAGCAGACGCAGCATTCGCCCCACGTTGGGGAGTTTGAAAAGTTTCACAGGGTCAGCGTTAAAACGGCTTATGAAGATAGAAAACACACTTGTCAAAAACAAACATATGCTACTTAAGATTGGGGGGAATCTGCATTTGCACAGGTAGTGAGCAGACGTATTAGAGGTGACTCAAAGCGTTGGCTTTGAGGAAGTTGGACAGGATTATGATTGATGCGTGTCATAAGAGCTCTGCATGTTTCATAACGCTCACAGCAGCGAGGCGAAGCTGTCAGCTCTCGGTGCCGCGGTTGGTTGATGATCAGAACTAAACTTCAAACTGAAATTTGACGCATTTATTAGGCAGAGACAATTACGAGTAAATGAGTTAATCTCGTTTAGCTTAGCATCATAACTCTTCCATTTTTGTTAGAATTTGCTTAATTTGGCCCGAAATCTTGTTGTTATTAGTCAACTTTTCTCAGTCTTTAGATTTTTGAAACGGCTTATTTATAACCCAAAATCTATTTATCAAATTAATAGTTGGAGATTCTTACTTGAGCCTAATTATGGATAATTAATGACACAAACAACGAGTTCATGTTTGAAAATCTTCAGAGAAACTGAAAAAAAAAAAGAAAAAAAAAACAAGTTTAAGAGTCTAAAGCCACACAGGCAGATATCTCAGGCCATAATTGGCACGATGGTGCTTTGAACTAACCACTAATGATGATGATCTATGTTCCTGTTAAGTAGCTTTACATCTTAAACAGCCCGTCTTAATCCTGAAAGGCATAAGCAAACTTTTCAGCTCAGATTTCGGTTTTATTTTGTTTTGTGAAGTGAACAACTCAATTCACGTAAACAAAGGTAAAATAACCCGAACAGGTGATCAACTCAAAACCAATGGTACATTTTCACTCTCTCTCTCTTTGTAGTTTAAGCACACCTGTTACCGTGGCAACCGCCTGCACCCCGCAAGACGAGCAAAGATTACGTTAAAAACATAACATTCAGTCCGTTACAATATCAAGTTTCCAGGCTTGATATTTATTTCTTGATTATTAATCAGCGCTTCCCTGAGCACAGCGACGGTTGATTGACTAGCTGTACTTGGTGCTAGCGTGGCTAACACGAGTAACAGTTCAGTCCAAAGCCTTTTCGGCTAAAATAAAATTTTTAGTGTATGTCAGATACAGTACACATTGCATATTGTTCCGTTTCAAGGTGTAGAAGCTTTATCAGTTCTGCCATTATGCTGTACTTAGCTAACGGGAAGCGTGTGTCTGTGAGACGGCTACGCACGTGACCACGTAGAATGGGCACCAGCCAATGAAAAGCGGCCCCTGTGGTAAGGTCCATTGTGTTCTCTTGTTACATACAACCTACATAATAAGTTTTTGGGAGTACAGGTTTCAGTTGACGTTGTTTATCCGTCAGGATTCTGACCTGATTGCACACTAACCTTAAACTTCTGCGTATAAGGCACAACCCACAATCTCAGTTCTGGTAATAAATACATTTAAGTCAATTTAAGTCAATCAAGCTGAAGATTTATGACGAAATTTGGTAACAATTGTTCTCTTATGTATGTACGAACTACAAAATAATGTCAAATGCTGTTGTACCAACAAATATATGCTGAATGATCAGACTGTTCGCTGTCATTGACATTACAAATGCCCGATGTTGGTGTGTTTTACCCTTACAATGATGTATGGCTTTAATTTCATTTTTGCATTGCATGGCCCCATACCTTTGGTGGTTGGATGCGCAGCATCAATCCACAGCCCTGATGCTTAGCCGACACTTCTTGCCACTGTTCTATTTTCAAATTTTACAGCTTGTGAAAGGAAAAACACGTTATCCAAATCATTCCCTGCTTAGACCTTTCAGCAACTATTAGCACTTTGTAGTTTTTTTTCTAACAGTCTTGCCCTGTGAGAAAATATACAAATATACGCGATTAAATAGTCCTGCCACAACAAGGCAGGACTATTTGGCTTTATTATATTTAAGGCCAGCTTAATAAAATAAAAAAAGTTGTTTTTTTTACATGTTTTATGGGTTTTAAATGTGAATACATAAATTTAAGACTTTTGCACGGTCTGCAAAAGGGACAGCTTGAGAAGCGCTCACAGTTGGTCAAAAGTGGAAAATAATCAAGCACCAGCACTGCAAAATTTTCCCAAAAAGTCAGGGCAACTCATTTTGGTCGCTGGTATGTGCGATCTCATTCTTACAGTCCAGAGCTTCACCATTTGGTTCATCACAACAGACCAGGACAATTCTTAAATCGGCTGATCAATCTCACACTCCACTTTTCCCTCAATCGTCAACAAGATCCCAATGTACTGAAACTCCTCCACTTGAGGCAAAACCTTGGCCTTGATCCGGAGAGGGCATTCTATCCTTTTCCAACTCGAACCATGAAAGTGCTGATTTTCTGCTCCGGTGAAAGTTGGAGATCGCGGTCTGATGAAGACAGTAGGACCACATCATCTGCAAAGAGCAGACACCAAAACGGATCCCCTCTATCCCAACCTAAAGATTCTGTCTGTAAAGATTACGAACAGACTTGGTAACAAATGGCTCCCTTGCCTTAGCAGAGTCCAATTCTCACCAGAAATGAGCCTTGATACGGGACGGTAAGTCCTGACCCGTATCAAGAGAAGGGACCTGGTACCTCATAGTCCTGAAGTCCCTAACAAAGGAGTGTTTCATGCATGTTTGGGGAAATCCTTTAATCTCCCGTGGCAACCATTCCACTGTGCAAAACCTTCTGATTGGACCTAGCGCCACCTTCGACGACGAAACTCTTCCTCAGTGATTGATATTTGATATATATAGCATTTTTACAACAACTGAAGGTAACATGGCTAATTGATTGTGCTACAAAATGCCAATATGTTGCTGGAAAACACATAAAACTCCACCTTTAATTCAGTCCAGTTATGCAGTTCTCTGCATCCAGCCACAGGTTTGTCTTCTACAACCTTAAGCAAAGCACCAGAAGTGGCCGGGGGTGGGGGGTTGAGGCTTGTGGCAGCCTTTTATTAAACATTCAAATGATGTATCCCCTAGAGAACATCTTCAGGTAAAAACAAACACGATCAAGGCCTGGAATGCAGCTTGAACTGAGAGACGAATGTGTTGCCTGCCATTTTCTGCGCACACACAAACTCAAACACCCAGGCAAATACGGAGGAGACAATGGGAAGATTACGACGGCTCATTTTCCATCTTAACTCAAGGGGAAGATTACTAGAGTCCCACAGCAAATTAGGCTAAATGAATGGTTCATTATCAGTATGAAACATGGCAGTCGGAGGGATGTGAGCATTCTGGCCGCTCTTGATTGTAATCACAGAGATGAGTTTCCATAAGCCTTAATACCACAGTGGCATGGAGCACAATCACAGATCTGAACGGAGCCTCCATCCACAACACTGGCTTTTAAAGGGGCAGTAATATGTGTTTCCAGGCATCTAGTGCCATTTTATAGCACAGTCAAGCAACTCCTACCTTAAGTTGTTATAAAAATGCTTTTCATATAATATAACTTAAAGAGAAAATTGACTTTGTAATTTAACACCTTGAAATTTGGCCTGTGTCGCTATAAAAACTGCTCTTCCTGAAACTCTGACTTCAGGAAGTCATCACAACATGGCTCCTCTATTAACCTTTTACCAACATTTTTACCAGCGTTTCATTGAAACGTAGGTTGAATAATGAGGTCAGAAAGTTGGAATCTGCAGTTCTGAGGAGCTTCGTCCTCAAAGGCGGGGCTAGGTCCGCCCAGGTGTCACGTTTATGGTTGCCGCGGGAGACTATAGGACTTCTCAAACATGCATGAAAGAATCAAGGCAACACTCCAGATATGTTTTTGATGAGGGAATAACATGACAACATGATGTAAAGCTCAAAAAAGTACATTTTACCCAATACGGCCCCTTTAATCATTGGTTTTTCTCAAAATTTCTCTCCACGCTGCAAAAAAAAAAAAAGAAACGGGCGGCTTTCTACCACCGTTTAGCTGTCAACTCCGCGTTTCCTGTCTCTGTATCCTATTCTCAGAGATCAGTCTCTCTCCCAGGTGTTTATTTACAACACAAAAGATACCCTCTTTAATGACGCCTCTGGCTTGTCAATATAATCAGATAGTGATCTTCTTCATCCGCTGGAGCTGTCGGAAAACAAAGGCCTACAAGTTGAGCCTAACAGCGGCTGCAACGTGAACCGGTGCCCACGCCGAAGCGCCTCTTCGAAAGGCTTCGTGGAGGACAAAGAGACAAACAAAAAGCTCTGTCAACACACTCTGACATTGTCATCAGATAAATCCCTCAGTGTGTGGTATGTTTACATCCGCCGACATGAAGAAAAAAAAAAAAAAAAAAGCCTCTTCGAAGCAGCCCCTTTAATGATCGCGGATGATGACAGGTTTCTGCACGGCGTCTGAAATCGCTCAGAGAGGGAGAGAGAGATCAACCTTCTTTTGAGTAAAAATAGACACCTGATCCTCGAAGCTATTTTGGTTATTTTCTTCTGAATAATTAAAGCGGCGAGTTTGACGGCGTGCACACGTGCAGGCAGTGTGTGTGCACGGTTGTAATTACTGGCATTTGCCAAAAAAGGGGAATCTCTCGTTACAGAGAAGACGCTCGCAGGGAGGACAAGGTCAAAGCGGCGTGTGGTGGCGGCGGGGAGCGCGGATAGTCGGAACATGAAAACCTGTTAATTTTCTTTGAATGTGCGTCTAACACCAATGAGTAAAGTGTCCTCCGAGATTAATTTGCTCAATTTAAGCTGAAGAGAAACAGATTTTTTTTTTCTAAACAAAATAGGTTCTGCTATGTGCTTCATGCATACATGAAAAGTTTGCTGTGGAATTTTTTTTTCTGTTCTTGCTTCTTTGTCACAATGTTTGAAGTTATAAATAAATTGTACAATCATAGAAAGATAACTTGACGTTTGTCAAATAATGTTTTTATTTATTAAGGGGGGGAAAAAACAACCTTGCTCTACGTGAAAAAGTTACTCCCTCTTAATCTTAACAGCTGGTGCCACTTTCATCCACAACAAGCCATCAGGTTTTTGCAATAACTGGGATAGAATACATTAAATGGCTGTGGAGGTCTTACTCTATACACACGTTGCCCACAGCTCCCTGATGGAGGGTGTTAAGGAAATATGGCTATTTTTTGATTGTTTAATATAGTTAAGCTAATGCCATGTGTGTTTAAGTAGATCAACATTCCTAGATAAACATTCTCCTGGCAAGGCTGTAAATTTAAAGCAGCCATAAAACACATGCTCCTGAAAGGCTTTAAATTAGTAGGCCATAAAGAATATCTTCCCCGGCTCACAGGTCAGAGGTCGGGGGTTTCCCAAGGAGCTCAGAGTTGCATCTGGAGTTGATCACAAACTTAGGAATCTTGGAAACACTTAGGTTTAATTTCTGATATACCTTCTTAATATTAATAGCAATAGTATGTTAGATTAAAGTATATTACCAAAACTACAAGTACTAATCTAATAAATGGAATGTATTTGAAAATGTACTAACTATGACAATATCGGAATCAAAAGAGAATGGTTTGAATGTTATGTTTTACAGGTTGGAAAAGACTTCTATCTCATTATTGTTTGTGATAAAGTAAAGATTCAAATCTTTGGAGAAGCTGACTGCAGAGGAGCAAGATAGGTTTTGTGAAAATAACTTATAATTTCAATAACTAAAATGACTCTTGATATCTGTCATTAAAACTTAGGGGAAGGTCTAAGTTTTTTTTCAAGGTAGCTCTTGGTTGGTCAAAACAGGGGTACGCCCTATTTGCATATATTAACAAAGAGAAACGCCTTCACTAGAAAAGGGAATGCTCAATAATAAGAATTCAGACAACTGCCCTGTTTTGCTTTTAAGCATCAGCTGTCTCCAAAGGCGCCTTTGTTTTCCTTATTCTTTTAATTCTTTTGTCTCAGGTAAAGAATATACTTCTGTATACTCTGAAGTTTTTCTTGTTGAATCCATACGGTGTTTTCTATCGAATTAAACTCTATATCTTTGTGACGTCATTGGGCTTCGCCGTTTCCTTGCCAACTGTGACGACATCCGCTCAGGACCCGGCTAACAGGAGGAAGGAGAGCCATGCTTTTTCCAAGAGTTTAAGCTAACCAAATAACATTCCTCCTTAATAAGGGCTAAAAACTGCTAGCTTGCGATGTGAGCTAGCAAAAAACTGCTAGCTGACCATGTCTACCATAGGCCGTGCAGAGAGCATCTAAACATCCAAAGCTCCGGTCAGAAGATAAATAAGAAAAACAATGGACTTATCCTCCGGGGAGGGAGAAAAGAAAGAGGAAGAATAGAAAAAAAGCCAAGATAAAGGTTTGTTTTAATGTGTCTTGGTAATGTAATGTAATGTAAAAGATTTGTAAAGCTGCTAATAGAAAATTAGCTTGATAGCGACCTGGAACGGTCCAGTTCAACAGCCAAACATTTATGCTAGCCTCTTTGTGTTTGTGTGAAATGGAGTTTAAACTTTAAATTAGTTGATTTTCATGGTTGGCTCTGGATATTTCTGAGGTATTTTTGGCTTCAAAACGGCATTTGATAAAGTTTGATAACGGTAATTAAAACTTCTCAATGTTTGACATTGTCTAGCAAAATGTTTTTACGTCAGGCTACATGGCTGCTACATCGATGAGCTACTATGGTGTAGTTGGGGACATGTTTGCTGCTGAGCATAATCATTTGTGGCTCAAACAAACATCATACAAACTTCTAAGTTATGTGAAACTTCTGTTAATATCATTTGAAGTCATTTGAATCATCAGAATCAGTGTAGTACCGGTACCGATCCACATTCTCAGGGCAGAAAGACCCACCTGGTATACATTAAAGTTTTAGCTATTGGAGTAATGCTGAAGAGACATTTATTTAATCAAAGAATGTCCAGGGTGTACCCCACCTCTTGCCTGGAACGTAGCTGGAGATAGGCACCAGCAACCCTCCCGACCCCATTAGGGACAAAGGGTGAACAGAAAATGGATGGATGGAATGTCATGAATGTGTGTGTAGAGCTGCACCGATTGCGGTTTTCTGGCCAATCCCTGGTTACTGATCTTTAAAGAGCCTGACCTGCCAATTTTGATTTTGGCTGATATAATTTTTTTTTTTTGTCTGAAATTTCGCTAAATATAGCAAGAAAGTCACTGAGTTGGCAACAGTGGGGCAAATACTGTTAACTGTAAACGTTCAGACCTGACCTGGTGGGTCGGTCTGTCAGTCAAATCTCTCACTGCAGAGCAGAAGACGACAGAGACTGATTTATAAACCTTTGCTGACAAAGATAAGATTAGGGGATAAGTTGGGCTTCACGTGTAAATATCGGCTGATCACGATTCCCTAAAATTAAGAAAATCGGTGCCCAGAAATCAACTGATCGATAAATCAGTTGGCCAATAAATGTATCCTATATTATACATGTACTGTATATAATGTAAACAGCTCTGTCAGAGATGCAATAAGTTTATAGCAGGAGTGTGAATGATCTAATGATCGGACCTTTGACTGCAGTCAGTCCACATTGTTAGCAGAAATAGAGGGCCCCAAAACCACATTTCGCTTAGGGCCCCGTGGAGGCTTGGGCCGGCCCTGGGTGCCATTAAAAATATTTAAACAAATAAAAGCTGAAATGTTTAGCACTTATTTTAACCACAGCAATAAAATAGTTACTTAAGCTTGCCCATATCTCTGGTCAGAGGAATAACTCCACAGTTCAAAACAACTGCAACTGTGACAAACAAGTTGCAAACAAGGTCACGAGAAGACCTACGTTTATCTCACATACAGTGAGGAGGATGGTAATGCAGGCAAAGAAGATTTTTTCAGTGTGAAATTATGCTAATGCAATAAAAGTATTTAGGTTTTGCATAAAAATGTTCTTTTTTCAGCTGAAGGGTAATGTGTGGAGTACCCCACTGAGCACATTACCTTTTGTTAATATGTGCATGGTGTGTGTGTGTGTGTGCATTTTACCCTGCACCAAGGAGACTTCAGAAATGAGCAACATAAGTACAACACTGAAATAACCTCTAGGATGTCTGAACATTAAGATGTGTAAAAAACAAAAACTAACTAATTAGCTAGCGTATTATTTCACTGTTTACCTTCAAAACCAAATATCTAAAAAAATAAATTAAAGCTTAATATAATTTTGTAAGTTTGCTGGACATATTAAGTTTGAGTTATTTTTTTTTTTTTTAAAGTCAAAATAAAATATAAACCATAATAACGTGCAGATTTTGAACAGTTTTCATCCAACAGCTGGAAACATATGTGCATATTTTTAAATGTTGAGAACAGGAAGGCCACATCAGACCAAACCCAGCTAAATAAACAGCCTGGAGCCGAGCTGCTCCAGGTCGAGGCGCCGACATCTCCAACCGGTCCACCGGCGTTTTTAGCGGCTTCCCCCAGAATCCAAACCCGGACGTTAAGACAAACGCTCGACGCCGCGTGATAATCGGAACTAATTGGACAAGCACTGTACAGTCAGGGTCGCTGTTTGCTTCTCCTCGTCTCATCGCGTCGACAGCTCGTCATCCGATCACCCCACGCGCCGACTGATATTGGTGCAAATGAGCTCATTCCAGCTGCGCGCGAGCGTCAGAAACGGGAGTCAAGAAGTCGAAATTGTGTTTTGCTGCGCAACTCTTCCAGAAAGTTCCCCTAATTAGGTTCATCTAGGTGATTAATAAATCAAAAGAGAGGGGGGGGGGAAAGAAAGAAAGAAAGAGAAAAAAAAAGCTAAAGGGGCCCCCTGTGTCGGAGTTGGAATTCTCAGATCTGAAATGAATAAATGATGAAATATGAGACAGACAGAGCAATTATTAGCTTTTCTTAAACATCGTTTACACACCAAGCAGGCTCTACATAATGCATGGGGCTGATTTTAATGGTGGAGATCAAAGCGAGTCAAAAGCCCACCAGTGCCGCCCCTTAAAAGCTGACTGCAGTTAAATAAATCATAAACAAACAAAAGCCGAGCAGGAGACGGGAGACCTTTAAATGAGCGTGCGACAGAGAGATTTGTGAATACAATAAAAACACAGATAAAACACCTTGCAGAATTATTCATGCGCTTGGAAGTTTGTCACATAACTGCACACCTAAAGGTATGTTAATTCAATTTTATGACAGAAACGGTACATATATCCACCGTCTACACCTGAAGAGGTGGCAACCAAAGAGTTTTAACAACTAGCATTTGGCCTGGACTTTGAGTAGGCCATTCTAACACGTACTGTGCTTTGATCTAAACCAGTCTCTTGTAGCTCTGGCTGCATGCGTAGGTCATCGAAGAATCACTCCAGAAGAAAAGCATTCCTAGTATATCTAGATCTGGACCATATGGCTGAATAAAGTATCCCGATATAAGGGTTTCATGTCAGCCAATATTGATAAACAGTGATTTTTCTTTTTTTTGGTTTGAGATATCTGAAATACTGCCAGACTGCAGACATAACCTTTCCTGTTTTTTCTCACAGTTTGTTGAGCGTTTTCTTTCTCTCCAGGTCGTTCTTTTCATTTTTAATCAGTTGTGAGGCACGGTGGCGAAACTGCTGCTGCGTGAGTTGCTAAACAGGTTGTTGCCAGGCAACCAGAGAGCAAGTGAGTCAGTTGACGCCACCAACTGTGAGTAGCTGGCCATGAAAGGGTGAGCAGCTAAAACCTTTTCTCTGCCTACATCCCCCAGATTGCTGTGCGGTGAACATTGAATTGGTAAAAACAATGTTAAAGGGTTAATAGAAAAGCAATGTTGTGATGACTCCCTGAAGGCGGAGTTTCGGGAGGAGAGAGAGGCCCAATTTCAAGGCGATAAATTTATGTTTGACATGTTTTATTTGTTTTTATAACATTTGAAATGAACATGGTTATTTGCTTGTGCTTTATAATGACCTGGAAATGTGCCTAGGAAATACGTAACACTGCCCTTTCTGAGGAGATTGAGCTTTTGCGGCTGTGGCTGTGGAACAGCCTCTCACTATCCATAAGGTCCGCCGGAAAGCTTGGATGATTTCAAATCTCCTCTAGTGACTCATTTGATTTGAATTCTGTTGGGCAAGAGAATTAGACTAGTTATGTTACTGTTCCTTTCTGCTTTTATTACCTATTATATTCTGCAACGTTGCGTTTTCATTTTACTATTTTACCTGAGAAGCCCTTTGGTCACTTGAAACAGACTCATATCAACATTAAAACGTTACAAAGGTATGATAACTTTTACAAGGCACTTAAATAAAACATACGGAAAAAGTATCAGATGTACAGATTTCACCAGCATCCACAGATTGTCGAGCCATGAATTTAACCTCAACCTGGTGCCAGTTTCTTATCGCTCAAACATACAAGTTAATTGTTTCTATGACGATCTGCTCTGGCATTGCTCTCCCAGTTTGTTCTCCTCCGATGCCTCTCGGCTTTGCTGTCACCACGCAAACACCGAACACGAGGAATCTCAAAGATCAAGCGCAGGCGAGTCCCGGCGCACTCGGCTTCCTAATGAACCGCCGCCTTTTTGAATTCAAAGCCCCGTGAACTTTCATCCCGCCATAGAGACGACGCCGACAAGCAAACCCAACGCCATCGCTAGAGCTGGCACCGGTTGCTCCGGGATGACAGTTCGGGGATTTAGGGAGCGGCGAGTGAGAGAAACGAGGCGAGTTGTGAACTCCGAGCTGCGGATGCGTATGTCAGAACATGCGGGCGCGGTGGTTGGGGAGTTCGACATGGATTGAGAGGTTTGAAACTACAACGAAGCTTCCGGCTTTTTTTTTTTCTTTTTCTTCCTCAGTTCTTCAAAGGAGCACCGGTCCCGACACACACCAACACAGTGCCAATTATTTTCCACTGTAACAAAGTGAGAGTTGAGCTCATGCAGAGCGTACAGTACAGAAACAGACGTCTCTAACACATACACACACACACCCCCACCAGCACACGCGCACACACACACACACACACACCCCTCAACCAATGAGACATGACGCTTCGTCCTCGAAGAGCAGGATTTCATATATTCTCATTCAGCGAGGCTTTATTGTTTCTTTTTTTATGTGTGTTTTTATTTTTTGAGATGCGATTAAAGAAAATTACAGCAGACTGTGACAGCCATTGTGTGACAGTGACAAACAAATCATGCTGGGCTTCAAGGGGAAAAAAAAAAACCCCAAAAAAACATGTCGAACTAATGTGCAGTCCCGCATGCCTGCAGGATTCTGGGAAAACACAGACGGGAAATGCACTGTGACCACATGCTAACGACTGATAGCTTCTGTTGTCTAGCCGAATTACTCAGACATGCTGGGAGTTTTGAGAGCTAACCCTGGAAGTATTTACAGAGAACGCTAATGATATGTTCAGGCGTCTCACTTGGAGCTCTTTGTATGTTTTCCCCTGCGTGGTTAAATTGTAGTGTAGAAGGAAACTCTTGTTCTTGCTTAAATATAAATTATCCTAAAATATTTAAACAACCCTTTCTTCTAAGAAAACCCTGGACAACATTATGTGTCTAAACAACATTATAAAGTTGTTTAGACATTAGATATTTTATAGTTTTTCCTTTCACAGTTACCCAATCAATGTCGGGTTGGTTTTCATGTAATCTTAATAACTGCAGTTCTTTTGTGTATAGCAGTAACATGAATTGCTAACACCAAAAACCTTGTTTCTTGAGATTTCCTTCAGGTTTTCACTAAATCAAAATTTCTGTGTTAAAATGTTTTTGTTGTTGTTGTTGTGCTGATGTAATATTCTAATCTTAAATATTGTGTATTTATTAGCAGAAAGCATCAATCTATGAGGAGTTAACTGTCATAATGTGTTTCGCTTTGTAAATTTTATTACTTAAACTGAACTTTTCAATGTCATTGTATGTTATTTAATATGACTGTACAGATATATAACTCCATTCAGTGACACACCACACAGTAATATTAACATTACTGCCTGAATCACACCTCACATTAAGCAAAAGCACTGTCTTATGATCTAATGACGTGATTATGCTTCTCTCACATCGGCATGCCAGAAGCTTGAAACAGAAAGCAAAACTGTCAACCTGACCTTCATTCTGAACAAGGCTAATAATTTTGTGACCACTTGGGCCACCATTAAGAGGTTTCTTCAGAGGAGAAACTCTCAGGAGAACCTTTATCAGGTTCTTCCACGGATCCAGAATCCTCAGAAGAGACCGAGATCGCTGGAGAAACCGTCCTGGAGGATTTGGACAATCCGGATATTAAAATCATGCAGGACGGTAAGAAGAAAAAATCTAAGATTTCATTTTGGAAAAAAGTACGAAAGACTCTGCGATGGAAGAAGCCAAAAAAGAAATGAGTGAAGACAATCAAGAACATGTCTAATGGTCTTGATTTTGATATTTAGAGAAGGAGAAAGACGAGCAAGAGAGGAAAAGAGGAATCAAACGCTTGGAGGTTGTAGCCTCTGTGTACGGGGCGCCAGGCCACGCTCCGTCAAATTTAAAATTTTAAATGTTAAAGTTTTATCCCCCATTGACAAACTAGATAATAGATCCCTTCCCAACCCAATTGGAAAAAACATGGGCAGCACGGTGGTGCAGCGGTTAGCGCTGCGTCTTCACAGAGACCATCTGTGTGGAGTTTGCATGTTCTCCCCGTGTTTGTGTGGGTTTTCTCCGGGTGCTCCGGTTCCCCCCACATCTAAAACATGTAGGCCAGGTCAGTTGGTCACTGCAAATTGCCCCCAAAGATTTGAAGAAACCCCAAACACATGTGCAGCTTTATTGTTAAACTTGTAAAATTAATTGAATTAGCCGTACGTTAGCCCTTTTCCCTTCGCTGTTTTAGCGCCGCAGCAACACTGGGCTCAATTTTTATAGCAACGTATTAATTTAAGAATTAAATTTTCTTCTTTTAATAGTAATGATTTCTGTTTGTTTTCACTGTACTTGTGCTTTTATGGTTTGTCCTTTAGTTTACCGTTTCTACTCACTTTTTATATTGAATTGCACTGATTTGTAGCTTTTAAACTGTTTAAATCTGTATTTTAAAGAAGACTAGCAAAAGGATCATGCAGTGGCTGTTTTAGGGCGACTGTGGCTCGGTGGGTAGAGTGGTCGTCTTGTGACCAGAAGGTTGTAAGTTCGATTCCAGCTTCCTCAGCCACATGTTGAGCTGCCCTGGGGCGGGGCACTTAGCTGCAAGTTGCCCTCCCACCTGCATGTTGGTGTAAATGTGTGTGTGTGAATGTGACTGTAGTGTGAAGCGCTTTGAGTGGTCAACATGACTAACAAGGCATGACACAAGTTCAGTCCATTCACCTGTTTTTCTTTGATAAATCCTGTTTTTCTTTTTATACCAAACATAAAAAAGCTGATTTAACAGGTTTGGACTTCTTCAGGTTCCAGGATGTTAAATTAAGATTAGAATTAAATCTGTACATAATATTAGATGATAATTGTAATCATAATTTAATACTCCGGACCATAAAGAAACCCAAACTTGTTTTATCTGGTTTGTTATAAGGAAAAACAGGTTTTATCAAAAATAAAAGTTACTGTGTGATCTTTCTGTTAGTCTTTATTTAGAAATACAGATTCAAGGTAGTTTAACAAACTTAACAAAAAAGTGCAATTTAACATGAAAACCGTGTAGAAAAGGGAAAAAAGAACAATCCATGAAAGCATAAAAACAGAAAACTTAATCAGAAATCATTTCCATTACAGGAAGAAATCAATTCTTAGATCAATACTTTGTAATAAGTATGAAGCTTTTGTGTTGTTGAGCTTATGTGTTGTCTGCTTGTATAAAAGAGAAGGAAAAGGGGCTAAGAAATGCCTAATTCAGTTATTTTTTAACCAGTTTATAGTAAAACTGCAATAAATAAAATAAAATAATTAATAATAATAATAAGATAATAAATAAAAATTGCCCATAGCAATGCATGGAGGCACCTATTGTTCTACACCCAATAGAATGTCTCTTTAATATTCTTTATTTTTCTTCCGTGATCGTTAATGCGGCTCGTACCGCTGCGTGCCCAGCCACAAATGAAGTATCAAAACGTGTGGAAAATTCACGACATTGAAGCTTTTACTTGTGGTGGGATTCGGGGTTACCATGGCGACATAATTTGCAAAAAACCCCATGATAAGTCAATGGAGCGAGGAAAGAAAAATCCTAAAAATACCCTATTTTTGAGGATTTTCTGTGTCATCATGAATTCACGTAGAAATGCCATTCAAATTTCATTTTGTAGATACGGCCGTGATCTCTTCTAAAGTGAAGACAGCTCGTCCATACCAATTACGGTTTGTCCACAATTTCTGTCTAAGCGACCCAAAGTTTTTGATTTTTCAAAAAATTAGAGTGTAACTGACACCAACTGCCGCTCCGCTAGAGTGAGAAATGGAGTGTCATTTTGACCCCAAATCATTTTTTAACTCGCCCTCACGCCCACAAATATCGCACGATTGGTATCAAACTCGGTCATGACATTGATAAGCATGCCTGCTCCGGTAAAATGTTTTCGAAATTTATCTAGATCTTACGGTTTTCTGTCACCGTGCTTCAGAGCAAAGTCATGCGACAGGATTTGCTGACGCTCACTCAGGTGCTCACCCATGTATTTCCATATATTTCGCAAAAATTTCAGATCTCAGCACACAATTTCTTTCTCTCATTGCTGTTAATACTGTGAGTGAGGTAGAGATATGAATCAGCGGGACTATCGGAGACGACAAAGAGCCCTCTCATACGCTTCAAACGGTTTTCAAATATGTATTACGGTTCCCGAACGGGAAGGAGTTGTTCCGAATGCTTTTTTTGTGTCAAACTGGCTGGCGCAAACAGAGAATTGTCTCCCCCTGCATGTCTCACTCACAGCTGACAGTTGGCAGAGAGAATTATTTACCATAGCAACAGAACTCAGGAGGCTATTGGCTGCTGCTTAGGACTACAAATACGGATCACTGTAGTTCTATCTATGGTGGAAGACTCAGTTGAAACAGGAGGACTGAACTGGCCTTTAGAACTACTTGCTGCTATGGGCTGTATATAACTGATTTAACTCCGTCACTGTAACACATGGGATTAGTTTGGAACTTTAAAATGAAGCATACTGAAAATTTCAAAATAAAAGCCTTGAATATTTTTACATCATGTAATTGCTCTTTTTGGCTTTATGTGACTTTTTTTATCCAAAGCACTGATACACATGGGATTAGTTTGGCCCTTTGAAATGAAGCTTAACAAAAATTTCAAAATAAAAGCCTTGACAATTTTTACATGAGATTATTGCTCTATTGAGCATTGTATAACTTATTTAACCCAATGGCTATTATACATGGGATTAGTTTGGCCCTTTGAAATGAAGCTTAACAAAAATTTCAAAATAAAAGCCTTGACAAATTTTACATCATGGAATTGCTCTTTTTGACTTTATGTGACTGGTTTATCCAAAGCACTGTTACACATTGGAAGAGTGTGGGCATTTAATATGAAGCTTACTGCAAATTTCAAAATAAAAGCCTTAATATGCCCCTCAAGTTAGTGCACCGCCACAGGCTGTGCAATAAGATTATTCTGCATTATCTTTTTCTCTCAGGTTAGGGAACTGCCTTGTGCATCAAGGCAGTTTATTAGCATTAGCCTTTTAGCTTAAATAAGCTATTACCTATTTTTCTTACTTATTAGCCATGTTTAATATACTGAGTGGAGTAAGTTAATTACAGACAACATTCTAATGATACCCCACATGCTACAGAAAGTATTTAGGCTTACATTAGCATTTTGGCTAATTTCAGCTTATGCATTCATTTTAATATACTGAATGGTGCAAGTCTATGTTAGGCAAGATGCTTGTGACTTTCCACACGCTAATGACTACTATTTAGCTAAGCTTAGCATTGATGCTAATGTTTAGCATTAGAACGCTGGGTCCAAACCGACGGGCACACTTTGGCAGGCCCCTGTTAAATTTCTTCAGGAATTTTCTAGTTGTTTTGTATTGTTATTAACATTAGTAAATTACATCTCACGCTATGCGAATGCACTGTCTGGTAATCTGATCATGGTTCTCTCACATCGACATGCCAGAAGCTTGAAACAGGAAGCAAGCCTGTCTGACCACATAGGCTTCACTCACGGTCCATTGACATGTAGCTTCCAGATGGTTAGTTGATCCCTAAATTTGGATGGTGATATTACTGTCATGATGCCACTTAAATATTATGAATTCCACACCCTTAGTCTCAGTACACTATTCAACCTGGAAGCTCATCAGAAGCAACACATACTTAAAAGTCAACACAGAACTTGATGTTCCACTGATTCTGCCTCATTTCCTCAAGTCTAAGCCAAACCTGACCACCTACGTCAACATGGTGGGGATTGGCCTATGTTTCCAGCATGCATGTGTAACCCACATAAAATGGGGATGCCTCTTTAAGAAACGGAGGTTAGGGAAGCTAGGTGGTCTACCTAGCCAATAGGAAGTTTAGTTTCCAGTGAGTTTAAACCAATCAGAATTCGGACTGCCGCTGCAGGACCCGCCCTTCCGCAGCATTGAGTGTGTAAGCGAGAGAGATCCGGAAACGATTAAGCTGGGCAGCGTGAGAGTCTCTGTTTTAAAACAGTTATACAACTCTAAACAAACGCTTTCCCAGATCATCCGACTTCTAAGCTGGACGCGTGAAGTGAAAAAAAAAGAAAAGGAAAGACAAGTTCACTTTTTCTGCTGAACACCGTTAGAGCTGACTCGTTAGCTCTAACGGCCAACGGCTACTGGTTTAGCTCTAACGGCTACTAGGCTAACGTTTTAAGTTCATCTTGTTCTCCGTTCAGCTGAAGGTAAAACCTAATTTACGTTATATTCTTACTTTGTTCACAATGATAGCTCATATTATCAAGGCTAAAGCATGGAAAATATGCCTTATTACACTATCTAGTGCCTCACGGGTCCGGACTGAGAGCCACCATATTGTTGTCCCTAACGTGTCGCATTGAGATCGGTGAGCATATTCTGTGCCTTTCATTTGGGTTTTTGTTCTGTTTATCACATTTTTGTTGAATAATATTGTTTATCTGAACTATTTGATTATTAAAATGTAAACTTTTACTGATTTTGGATAAAATGTAATGTTTAATATTGTTTGAAGAAATGCTTTTGTAATTTACAGTAATTGATGTCAAATATACAGAAACATGATTTAAGGATTAAAGCTAGAACAGCTTAATAAAATCCTATGATTCTGCTGGTCCTGTCTGTTGACAGGTCAGGTTTTTTTGTTTATGCTGGATTGTTCCTGAGGTGGATTCCTCCTGTGACTTTGATGGCGAGCCTTCCCACCTGGACTTAGAAAGAACTGGATTCCTGGATTCCTTCTTTTCCGTTTGGAGTCCTGCTGCACCCCGCGGTGTGGTAGGCTGGTACCACTCACATCTTCACACACAGTTGGTTATGAATGAGACCCCTGACTGACATTTTTCTTTTTATTGTTTAATCCTGGAATTTCTGATCTCACCTTTTGGACTGGTTTTTATTTGGTACTTCGTAACAAACTGCTGTGTAGGAAATTCTCCTCATGTGAATGGTGTTGAGCTGAACCTAATTGGAACTGGAATTGATTGATCTGTTGCCTATTACGATTTAGAATTCAGATTACCAGGGTGCACCCAAAAGATTCAAAACTGAGAACTAGCACTTGGCCAAGTATTTGTATTATTTTTTTGTATTTTATTGTGTGTAATTTTATTTTCATAATTGTGTGTCTTGTATAACTGTTTGTTAATTTCATGGTTTATGTCACTAAAGCCAGTTGTTTTTTTTTAAATTCATTTAACTGCCTTTGTGTGTCATTTAAACACCCCACTATGCTCCGATAGTCGAACCTATTGGCCCATTCATCTAATATATAAAATACCCTTCTCATCTGTGTTACAGAGGAAGCTTTGGCGAGCCAGCCAGGAGCTAGAGTGTGTGTTTAAGTGTCAGACATCTTATCCCTGTTGTTTGAACGTCCCAAGTACTTTTTCTGAAAAGAAAAATGGATGTGGTACTCCGGGAGTCCGTACAAATTTCCCATTCTGTGGTTGTTAGTGGTTTAACAGGGTCAGAGACAGATGAGGAAGTGTCCACCTTTCTCCAGAAGTATGGGTCCATTAATCGTTACATTCGCTTAGATGATCCTAAGTCAGATTTCCATAAAAACATGATTATTGAGTTTTCACATGAGACTGCCATGCAGACATTAGAGCCATTGTTGCCTCTTCAGCTTCCAAGCACGACTCAAGCAGGCATTGTGTATGAGTTAAAGGCTTTAGGAAGTGTCTACACATTAGACGCCAGAAGCAAAGCTACTAAGATGTACATGGAACAGCTCTCTGAAATTGCCAGGCTGAGTGGAAAGTCATTAGGGGAAATGTTGAAGGAGGAACTTAAAAATCTGGTTTCATCTGCAGAAAGTATTTTTGCCCAATCACCTGAGACTGATCCAGAATCCTCAGCTTCACAGAGTCCAACCCCACGAAAAGACTCAACTAGCCAAAGAGATGTTTCATCTTCTGAAAACCCTCAACCAGTGACGCCTACCAAATCCACGATTTTGACACCGGCAAGTGATCCAAGTGAGCCTCATACCCCTTCCATTTCCAGTAAAAACCTGATTGATCTCAACCCCCCACAGACTTTTTCTGTTTCATCTGCATCCACTGCTATGCCCCTAATCGATGTTAACCCACCTGCAGTTCAGCGAGTGGTGGTTGAGCATGTGGTGCGCAGCAATGATAACTCACCCCAGTTTGCTTCACCCAGTAGACTCAGAGCTTTTTCAGGCAAGAGTCCACGTCCAAGCCATGAAGCAGATTATGATACGTGGCGTGCAAGTGTTGAAATTCTTGTCAGAGACCCATCTGTGTCAGACTTGCATTGCACACATCGTATATTAGACAGTCTTCTTCCTCCTGCTTCTGAAATGATCAAACATTTGAGCCCACAGTCTAGTCCCTCAACTTATCTCAAGTTGCTTGACTCCGCTTACGGTACAGTTGAAGATGGTGACGAGCTTTATGCTAGGTTCATGAGCACATTCCAGAATGATGGAGAGCTACCTTCTGTTTTCCTGCAGAGACTGCACACTGCTCTAAGCAAAACAATGAGACGTGGTGGTGTGTCCGCTCATGAGTTTGACCAACAGCTTTTAAAGCAGTTCTGTAGAGGTTGTTGGGAAAACGCTTTAATAGTCGATCTTCAGTTGGAACAAAAGAAAGAAAAACCACCTACCTTTGCAGAACTGTTGCTCCTTCTTAGGACAGAAGAAGATAAACAGGCTGCAAAAATGACTCGCATGCGACAGCATTTTGGCCATGCTAAGTCTGGCCATAACCCCAGCAGGCAGCGTGCCATGTCACAAGTACATATTGCACATGACACAGTTGATTTGATAAATAAAACCGATTTTGAGATGCTCAAGCAACAAATTGCTGACCTCAGCGTTCAGGTGAAGAGCATGGTGTCCGCAGGCCAAAAGCCAAAACAACCTAAGGAACAAAAAGCAAAGTCTGTTCCTCTAAGTGTCACACATGAAGCCCATGTGGTGAAACCAAAAACAGCCCATCAGCATCCCTCCACATTTAAAGCAAATGGCAGACCACGTCCCTGGTACTGTTTCCAATGTGGAGAGGATGGCCATGTTGTTTCAGTTTGTGATAAAGCACCAAATCCTTCCCTAGTAGCAGCTAAGAAAAAACAGCTAAAAGAAAAGCAGGCTGCTTGGGAAGCCTCTAATGCTTCTCAAAGTGAGACACATTTAAACTAGTGTCGGCTCCCATAGAGGGACGTATGGGAGCAAAGTTACAAAACTCCAGTCCCAAAACCATGAAATCTGTTGTCAAGAGTGTTGAGGTAGAAGGGTCAAAATTACCACATGGCCTTGTGGGAACTAAAACCACAGCTCAAGTATACATTGTAGGGAAAGACACAAACTGTCTCCTGGACACAGGTTCACAAGTCACAACTGTGCCCCTGTCCTTTTATGAAGAACACCTTTCTGATCTGACCATTCATTCTTTAAATGATTTGCTTGAAGTGGAGAGTGCTAATGGCCAGTTTGTTCCCTATTTAGGATATGTTGAGCTTACCATCACCTTTCCAAAAGAGTTTGTTGGCTCTGATATTAAAATTAACACTTTGGCCTTGGTTATTCCTCACCTCCGCTCTGCAGCCCATGAACAGGTGCTTATAGGCACAAACACACTTGACGTTCTTTATGCTGATTACCAGAAACGTTCATCTTTTCAGCCTTTGATGAATGGATATCAGGCTGTTCTCAAAATACTTGAGATACGACAAAGGGAGCTTAACTACAGCAGCTTTGGTTGTGCAAAACTAACGGGCAAGTTGCCTAGAGTTGTCCCTGCAAGGCAGACCGCTGTTGTTGAAGCTTTTGTTCATGTTGATCATTTGAACATTCAAAGAGATGTCATTCTTGAGCAACCATCAGCTTCTTCTCTACCGAATGGCTTACTCGTTTCAGCGATTGCAGTAACTTTACCAAGCAAACGCTCATGTCATATTCCTGTCGTACTAAGAAATGACACCAATCATGACATAGTCATTCCCCCCAAAACTATTGTGGCAGATGTTAATGCTATAGTACAGGTGTTACACAAAGAACACACTGTCAATGAACCAGACTGTTCTCAATTTCAAGCGGAGTCTTCCCCAGAACTGAGCTTTGATTTTGGAGATTCACCTTTATCCACTGAATGGAAAGGGCGAATAACAAAAATGTTAAACACCATGCCAAACGTTTTCTCTCAGAATGACCTGGATTTTGGCCATACTGATAAGGTGAAACACAGAATAAAGCTCAGTGATGAGACGCCTTTTAAGCAAAGAGCACGTCCGATACACCCCAACGATGTGGATGCTGTGAGACAACATCTACAGGAACTCCTTGATTCTGGAGTCATACGGGAATCTGAATCCCCATTCGCTTCCCCAATCGTTGTGGTTCGCAAAAAGAATGGTTCTGTTCGTCTGTGTGTGGATTACAGAAAGCTGAATATGCAGACCATTAAAGACGCCTACGCTCTTCCAAAACTGGAAGATGCTTTCACTGCACTTGCTGGTTCTAAGTGGTTCTCCGTTTTAGACCTCAAGTCAGGCTACTATCAGGTCGAAATGGAAGAAGCAGACAAGCATAAGACTGCATTTGTGTGTCCAGTTGGATTCTGGGAATTTAACAGGATGCCCCAAGGAATAACAAATGCGCCTTCAACCTTCCAAAGACTGATGGAAAAGTGTGTTGGCGATATGAACCTAAAAGAAGTTTTAGTGTTCATTGACGACCTGATTATTTTCTCATCGTCCCTGGAAGAACATGAACAGCGCTTGCAGCGTGTTCTTGGACGATTGATGACATATGGTTTGAAACTGGCACCAGAGAAGTGCAAATTCTTTCAAACATCAGTGAAATACCTTGGTCACATTGTTTCTGAGAGAGGTGTTGAAACCGACCCAGAGAAAGTTCAGGCCTTAAAGACCTGGCCAATCCCCACAAATCTTAAAGAGCTTCAATCCTTTTTAGGATTTGCTGGATACTACCGACGGTTCATTCAGGGGTACTCTACTATTAATCAAATAGTTCAGATAAACAATATTATTCAACAAAAATGTGATAAACAGAACAAAAACCCAAATGAAAGGCACAGAATATGCTCACCGATCTCAATGCGACACGTTAGGGACAACAATATGGTGGCTCTCAGTCCGGACCCGTGAGGCACTAGATAGTGTAATAAGGCATATTTTCCATGCTTTAGCCTTGATAATATGAGCTATCATTGTGAACAAAGTAAGAATATAACGTAAATTAGGTTTTACCTTCAGCTGAACGGAGAACAAGATGAACTTAAAACGTTAGCCTAGTAGCCGTTAGAGCTAAACCAGTAGCCGTTGGCCGTTAGAGCTAACGAGTCAGCTCTAACGGTGTTCAGCAGAAAAAGTGAACTTGTCTTTCCTTTTCTTTTTTTTTCACTTCACGCGTCCAGCTTAGAAGTCGGATGATCTGGGAAAGCGTTTGTTTAGAGTTGTATAACTGTTTTAAAACAGAGACTCTCACGCTGCCCAGCTTAATCGTTTCCGGATCTCTCTCGCTTACACACTCAATGCTGCGGAAGGGCGGGTCCTGCAGCGGCAGTCCGAATTCTGATTGGTTTAAACTCACTGGAAACTAAACTTCCTATTGGCTAGGTAGACCACCTAGCTTCCCTAACCTCCGTTTCTTAAAGAGGCATCCCCATTTTATGTGGGTTACACCCTCCCCTCTGAAGGGTATGCCCGTCCCTGGGCATCTGCAATGTGACACTGTGTCACACGGCTTGCACATGCCTGACGGAATTATGGGGTACATTCTCAAAACCATTCAGGGAGCTAGTCAATGCCTCACTAAGACCCTGGAAAAGAGAATTCACCACCATTATCAGCGGATTTCCAAGTTTTACATATTCTAATCTATTAGGCTTTGTGTGCACTCTTTGAGAGCGACGGAGGGATGTTTCACCATCTTGAAGTCCATCAGTCTGAAACTTTAAGGGTTCAGGCTGGGCAGTTGCATCACAACACCCATCATCACATGCTGCATCTGAGCTTATTTCATTATCTGGAGGAGTTTCCTCAGACTGCTGTAAATCCAAACACTGGGGGGATCTGTTAACTGAGTTCAGTTCAGGTGAAACTTCTGTTTGTTCAGGTGAGTTGTCATGTTCGGGTGAGTTGACACTTGATGCACCGTGAATATCTCCAGTACTTCCATCTCCTACAAGGGACTGAGTTGCTGGAGCATCAGGTGAGAGGGGAACTACAGACTCCTCTGTTTCTGCTGCTTTCTGGGCTGCACAAGGAGGCTCACTCGACTTGTGAGTTTCAGGCACTACAACATTTGTATCAGGTTTTGATATAATACGAGGGAAGAATGTCCAATCAGGTACATCATCCAAATCTGAGATGATCTCCTCTTCACTCTCGACTACTGGACATTGTCTTGTTCTTGGTCCCTTGTTTGGACGAGGTTTGACTGTTTCAGGTTCTGCAGCTGCTGACAGGAATCCACATGGCAGAAGCAAGTCTCTGTGCAGAGTCCGCACTGGTCCATCTTTACTTTCAGGTTTGACAGTATAAACTGGCATTTCTCCAGCTCGCTTGAGGACAATATAAACATCCTCCTCCCACTTGTCTGCCAACTTATGTTTTCCACGCAGCTTCACATTTCGTACAAGAACTCTGTCTCCTGTCTGCAAGGTTGATTCAATCACTCGCCGGTCAAATCTGGCTTTATTGCGACTTGCATTCTTTGCTGCATTATTAGTAGCAATACGGTAACTTTCTTCCAACCGAGATTTTAGATTGCCAACATACTGGGAATGAGTCTGCTTACTAGCACTGGTGGGCAATCTGAAGATCAAGTCAATGGGCAGTCTGGGTTGTCTCCCGAACATTAATTCGTACGGGGAGAATCCAGTCACGTCACTCTTTGTACAATTATAAGCATGTACCAGAGGTTTGACAAAGTCTTTCCACCGGAGTTTATCTGACTTATCAAGTGTTCCAAGCATCTGAAGAAGAGTGCGATTGAATCTTTCAACCGGATTCCCCCTGGGATGGTAAGGGGTTGTGCGCACTTTCCTCATGCCAATAAGTTCACAGAGTTCTTTAATGGTTTTTGATTCGAAATCAGCACCCTGATCACTAAGGAGCTTTTCAGGAAAACCATAGTGAACAATGAAGTTTTCCCAGAGGCACTTTGCTACGGTCTGTGCTCGCTGGTTTGGAGTTGGCATAGCCACTGCATATTTTGTAAAATGATCAGTTATTACAAGAACATCTTTTGTGTTTGAGCAGTCTGGCTCTATTGACAAAAAGTCAATGCACACCAGTTCAAGGGGTCGGCAGGTCTTAATGTTCATTAGTGGAGCGGCTTTCTCTGGATGTGTTTTTCGGCGAATACATCGCTCGCAGGCTTTAACCGTTTTCTCTATGGTCATGTACATTTTTGGCCAATAAAATCTGGTTCTTGCCAAATCTACTGTTCGTTCGACTCCAAGATGGCCCATATCATGATGAAGACTCCTGAGTGCTGTAGCTCTTAGCTCCTCAGGAAGCACAAGCTGATATGAAATGTTTGGACCATCCTGTCGCTTACGATAGAGCACTCCATTCTGCATCTCCAACCGAGACAACTCTCTGAGTAACAAGGGTAGTTCTGGTAACTCCAGCTTAAGGCTGGGACATGGAGTTTCACCAGTCTCCAAAAGTACAATGACTGCATTGATAGCAGGATCTAAGGTTTGTTTTTGCCTCAACTCTTCTTCTGAAAATGAATGGACAAGAGGGGACCCATCTACTTGCTCCTGCAGGAAGCAGTCGGGAATTGCTGAGGACTGGTGAGTAAGGGATTCAACCAAAGTCAATCCAGGAGTGGTAGCTTGAACATCAGGTACTGATGAAGTGACCAGATGACGTTCACAAATAGCCTTGATCACCTCCTGGGAAACAGTTTCTGGATTTTGAAGGTTACTCAGATGGTACAGTGTGAACTGCCGGATTCTCTCGCTTTCCTTCTTGGATGCATAATCATCCTTTGGTGGATCGTGAGGTCGGCGAGAGAGTGCGTCGGCATCTAGATTTTGCTTACCCGATCTGTACTGAAGACTGAATGAGTAAGTAGAAAGACTGGACAACCACCTGTACCCCGTCGCATCAAGCTTTGCGGATGTTAAAATATATGTAAGTGGGTTGCTGTCAGTCACTACTGTGAAATCTGTACCATAAAGGTAATCAGAAAATTTTTCTGTGACTGCCCACTTAAGGGCCAAGAACTCAAGCTTATGAGCTGGGTACTTTCTCTCACTCTTGGAAAGTCCTCGACTTGCAAAAGCTATGACTCGAGATTGACCATCTTGAACCTGATATAATGCAGCCCCAAGGCCAACAGTGCTGGCATCTGTATGTAGGACATACGGAAGTTGGGGGTCTGCAAATCCCAAGAAACCCAAAAAAAATCCCAAAAAAACCTGACCTGTCAAATATACAGAAACATGATTTAAGGATTAAAGCTAGAACAGCTTAATAAAATCCTATGATTCTGCTGGTCCTGTCTGTTGACAGGTCAGGTTTTTTTGTTTATGCTGGATTGTTCCTGAGGTGGATTCCTCCTGTGACTTTGATGGCGAGCCTTCCCACCTGGACTTAGAAAGAACTGGATTCCTGGATTCCTTCTTTTCCGTTTGGAGTCCTGCTGCACCCCGCGGTGTGGTAGGCTGGTACCACTCACATCTTCACACACAGTTGGTTATGAATGAGACCCCTGACTGACATTTTTCTTTTTATTGTTTAATCCTGGAATTTCTGATCTCACCTTTTGGACTGGTTTTTATTTGGTACTTCGTAACAAACTGCTGTGTAGGAAATTCTCCTCATGTGAATGGTGTTGAGCTGAACCTAATTGGAACTGGAATTGATTGATCTGTTGCCTATTACGATTTAGAATTCAGATTACCAGGGTGCACCCAAAAGATTCAAAACTGAGAACTAGCACTTGGCCAAGTATTTGTATTATTTTTTTGTATTTTATTGTGTGTAATTTTATTTTCATAATTGTGTGTCTTGTATAACTGTTTGTTAATTTCATGGTTTATGTCACTAAAGCCAGTTGTTTTTTTTTAAATTCATTTAACTGCCTTTGTGTGTCATTTAAACACCCCACTATGCTCCGATAGTCGAACCTATTGGCCCATTCATCTAATATATAAAATACCCTTCTCATCTGTGTTACACATGGTTTTTTTTGTATGCATATTCATCTCATCTAGATTAAACAAAACAATTTTTGCACCACTTCTCTTAAAAAGGAAACACATATTCCAGAAAGCATAGGTTGGATTTGACTGTGTACAATGAATCGGCATGGAATATTATTGTACCTTTGCTACAACAGCAGTGTGCAACAAACACTGAGCATTAATAAGACGTAGCATTCAATGGAGAAATGTCAGCAAACAATCTGCTGTAGCGCATGCAGCACTATACAGTACTTTTAGACCTGCTTCACATTGACGACTCCCAGTGACCTTCTGTTTTCAGCCAGAAAAAAAAAAAAAAAGAACCCCAAGCTGAACCTACATTGTGCTGCCTGACCAGAAGCAAATGTCACATTGACAAAGTTAGCTACTTTTAGCGGCGGAGCAGCATTTATCTTCTTAAGAGCCTGACATTTCCCCCAGGAATCAATGGAAACTATAAAAAGAAGTTCAAGAGAGTGAAGAATGGACTTAAAATACTTTTGCGGCCAATGACACAACTCCAAGTGTAGCTTTATGGTGTGTCTTTAGAGGATTTGTGCGCTTTAAACAGGCTTTAACAGGCGCTTTAACGCTAATGCACTGTTAGCAAAGCTTAAAGTAATCAAAAATTGTGGGAAGCCGTTTGCGATTTTGTTCGTTTGTGCTCGAATATTTACACAAACAGTTACAGCAACTTTAATTTGGAAAGTAAATAGAAGCCTTACCAACTTACTAAGTTAGGGCAGTTTAATATAACAATAATGCTATGGTACATGTGTCATAGCATTATTTATATGCCTTTTGTTGGACAAGTAATGGAAGAAATAAACTACAAAAGTATTCCTATGCAGTCTTGAGGAATATGGAAAAGTACACAATTTGATTTAAGTATCTTCCCAGGACCAGATAACATATATATATACATATATCCAAAAGTTTGGACACACCTTTTAATTCAATGAGTTTCCTTTATTTTCATGACTATTCACATTGTAGATTCACACTGAAGGCATCAAAACTATGAATAACACATGTGGAAATATGCACTAAACAAAAAAGTGTAAAACAACTGAAAATAGCCCTTATATTCTAGTTTCTTCAAAGTAGCAACCTTTTGCTGTGATTACTGCTTTGCACACACTCTGCATTTTCTTGATGAGCTTCAAGAGGTAGTCACCTGAAATGGTTTTCACTTCATAGCTGAGCCCTGTCAGGTTAATAAGTGGGATTTCTTGCCTTATAAATAGTCATGAAAATTAAGAAAACCCATTGAATTAGAAAGGTGTGTCCAAACTTTTGGTCTGTACTGTATATATATAAATGGTTTGGAAAAATATTTGTATCTACTGACTTTATTAAGTTTTGTTTCATACATACCCATCCATATTCCACCCAGAACTGGGTTGAGACTGGAAACCTGTATAATGTTGTCTTAACTGTACAATTATAATTTTGTTTTCATTATTTATCCTCAAAGAATAAACATAAAACTTTGCGTCACCTGCTGTAGATGCAGGTTTTTTTTCCATGTGTAATTTGCAGCCTTTTGTTGGCATAATTCTCAGTGTGCTGCTGCCTCCGCCTTAAACAAGCATCCCGTGGGGACACAAGAAAAGCTAGAAAAGGAGAAAAAAACAAAACAAGGGGGAAAAAACACGAACAAAGGGACACATATACAGAGCACCTACGGAAGCCCGCAGCGCCAAAAGAAAGAGCAATCAGGGGGTGATACATTGGCAAATGTCAAACAAGGATTAATGGATTAATAACATTGTTAAGTATCCTCAGAGTATTGTCTCTGCTGAAGTTTCCTATTTTTACCAGGCCTGCCTCTGTCCTCTCGCTTCTTCACTGCACTAATAGGGAGTGTGAAGGGTGCTGAGGACGTTAAGAACCAATCTCACAGACAAAAAACTCCTGGCAGAATTTAATCTCTCCGTCCTCTTTCTGTCTCTCTCTGACAGCAGTGCTCCCGAGCTTCTCACTGTGTGTGTGCGAGATGGGGTGTGTGTGTGTGCGCACAAGCGCGAGATGGTGGGGTGTTCTGCAGTCTGGGTTATTGGGGCTTCCATTAAACCACAGTCAGCGTAATCAGCAGAGAATTATGTGTGCTTGGGGCAAGAATTCTCCGTAAGCCTTTTCTAGGTTTGTGTAAGTATATAAATGTGGGTGTGTGTGGGTTCGTGTGGACTTGTGTGTCGGTTTGTTGCATTTAAATGTGTGCAGTATCTCTCTGCACACATAAGCAATGTGTGTGCATTGCTTGGGAAAAAAGGAGCACTTTTTCCAAATTAGGATTTCATTTTTCCACAGAGTGGACTTGAGCTGAGTCCTCTTAAAATAGCACTTTGCTTAGGCCAATTAAAATATTCCAGGACTAATGGGCTCCAGCTTTTCAAGCCATTATCTGAAAAACACCTCACCCAGACACCACAGACAAAGTGCATGGGCGGCTAGTGCTAAAGTGGCAATCGTTTATATTAAAGTGTCTCTCCAGCCAAGATTGGTAATTTTTTTATTATTTTTTTTATGTGCAGTTTATCAGATTTACTTTTATAGACACTTCTCACACCTCTTGATGTCGTTTTTCTCACTTACAGCTGAGAAATGCTAGTCTCTGAAGAGAATCTCTTATACCCTCTTATGTCCTGTATTTTCCTAAAATAAGACGTAGTACTGCTTGTAAAACAGATTCGGTAAATATGCGAGTGGCTTGTTCTGCCCCTCCTGATTGTTTTTGGGTTTTAACTGACAGGTCTGACGTAACGGGGAGAAGTTATTACGATTTATTCCATCTTTTTCTAATGACCATTTGAACTTTGTATTGCTGTGGAAACTTTGGAAAACCCAAACTGTAGGTTTCTGCACCTCAACCACCAGTTTCAGCCTTACTGTGGAGAAGGAAGCACTGTGAATATTTTTTATCAGCTGACCAGCTTCATAAGAGAAAGAAAATGGATGGTGCATGGATAAACTAACATTGTGTATATCGCTAATCAGTCTGGCAGGTCACAGAGAGGTTCTTTTCATCGTCTTCATGATTTCTAGGGCTTCTCTTCAACTAGCTAAAACGCTAGTTTTTAAACTGCCAGTTGAACTGCAGTCTAACAAAAGATCAAACCGTCCTTTGTTGTCCTAGAAACATTCCCATCTGTGGAGTTTCAAGGTGTATATGTGTAATCAATCTGGTGTGTGTGTTATGCAACCGAGGACTTTTTGAACAGTGAGGAGCAACGCAGTTAGAAGACCAGAGACACGATTAGCTTTTAATGAAATTGATTTCTGGCACTCTGCAAAACCACAAAATCTTACCAAATTTTTCTGGTTTAGTTTCTTAGTTGAAATAAGACAAAACTAACTTACAAGTAACTTTTCAGCAAGTTATAGGACCTATAACAAGATGTTTTTCCCATGGTATAAGTGACATAACCTGTTGGTGTAACATGTATTTTCATCAATATTAAGGAATTATTGACTCTAAGCAAGCTCTCATCTTGTGGTCAAGAAATTGTAAGTTAGTTTTGTCTTATTTTTGCAATAAAACAGAAAGAAAACGTGTAAGCAAGTTGAGAAAATCAAATTCCTACTAAGAATAGCTCCTTTAAAGTTCCTTGTTCTTAAGACTGAACCAGAATTTCAAAAAAGCCCTCAATTAAAAAAAAACCCAAAACATTTCTTTGTCTTAAAAAATAAGTTTTTATTTAAAAAAAATTGATATACCCATTTGATCCAGGACAAATGGGTATATGGGGGAACTTCATGTTCCAGTTCCACCCCCATCTTTCAGTGTTTTGTGTAACTATGGCGCACCAACTTCAGTTTGCGTCATCACAGATGTACCTGTCTTCACATCGGCACCCTGCGTAGATCAACTCTCGTCTTGGCGAGATCTTTTTTTTTAGCATGTCCAGTAATAAAATTAGGCAGTTTGGAGGTCGTAGCGGTGTCTTAAATTCTCCACTGACTATGTACAAGTGTGTGGTGGCAAAAAGTAATGGACAAGCTACCCTTCCTAGACTCTGTTCATGCAACACTCGGAACCCAGTAATACCAACACCAGGATGAAAGACCGACACAATCTCACCGCAGAAATGAATCCCCAAAACAGCATGGAAGTCTTCTGCTTTGTCGTGTATGTGGGCTGCACTATGCTATGCTCTTGATGTAGCCCAGAGGACCTTCCAACAACTCTGCAAAGCCCATCCATGTTCTGGTTAACTTTCATTGTCGCAGCATAGTCTTAGTTTTAAGTGAGAAGGAACAAAGTCAATTTTGGACTTTACAGAAGAAACTTAAGTTCCACTGCGACATAGAGGTGTAACTGTCTATGTCTCACCCTCAATAGCCTTTGTAATTATCTAAAGTAAACAACAATAAATCTCTGTCCATTGTCGTTTCCCTTTCTAACATCATAAGTAAGACCAGAGCTCGGTAATGATGATTGGAAGTCGGTCTGCGCGATGAATCCCAAATGATTAGATATCCTATTTGTATTCAGCAACTTGTTACTCAATGGAAATAAGAATCCACACCTCAATCACTGAAGCCGTATGCCCATAATAATTACTTTAGAAGGCCATTAAGACAAAAAAAAAAAAAAAACGGAGCCATGTCTTTTGCATACCAAATGCATTGAGGAGATGGATAACAGTGGAAGAATGATATGCTGTATTTCGGGGAGCTGGCACTGGTCTATTACTCAACTCCCTCCACTCATCCACAGGGAAATTAACTGTGTCGAAGCAGCATTACATGAATTACTAAAGTAATCCTGTACTGACACTGCCCTAATCTTCACAGGGATATACGGGATCAAATCACTGCCTGCTTATTTCACTGGATATGTAAAAAAAAAAAAAAAAATACATGCAGGTGGTTTGAGAAATTGGCAATGGAATAAAACCCAGTGACAAGGGAGGGCGAGGCATTAAGATTCTGGTGACACAAATCTAAGTTAATACAGCCTGTCTGCACCTTTGTCAGAGTATAGAGGTGCACTAAGCTGCAACCGTATCTCCACAAAATAGTCTGCGTTAAATATAAATACAACACATACAAACTATTTAAAAAAAAAAATAAAGCTGAGTCTGGGTTGCTATGACAGAGGTTGGGAAGGGACATTGGGTCAGAAATTGTTGCCCAGTTTGTTGGTTTGAAGAAGGGACAAGAAGGAACCCCATCATGCTTCAAAGGACCTCATTTTGTACTCGGCTACAACTTTACCGAACCTCTTCCACAGGATGGAATAAGCACTGACATGGTAAGTGCATAATTGCGTTATTACAGATTTTAATTCACACTAGATAATGAGTTTGCTTAATCAAGGTCAATTTTAATTGCTAAGCAGTTAGCCCGAGTTAATGCAAGCTAATTTCAACATTAGCTAGCATTAGCATTAAAATCTCAACTAGCTTTGCTCAGGTGAAATCAGGTGTGCCTCAGTTTACCTCAGAGGTTGTAAATAATAACTGTTGTGTATGTAGAAAACATTTGTACTTGTCTTTATTATGTAATTAACTAATAAAAACTATTTTCATCATTCTAAATGACCTTAAACATAAAATGTGCTGTACATAAACACTGTGATTCACCTGTACAATTTTGCTTACAAATTAAATTCTTCAGGAATTTTCCTTCAAGCTGCTGATAACAATTCATATGGGATTTCTGTCTTGATTCTTGGCTGGCACTGGAGCTGGTTTGGATCCAGGACATTTTTCTCACCACCTTACAGGGTTCTTCTTCTTTCCCCCCCTACCTATCAATAAACCCACAGTTAATCTCCCTCCAGGTACAGGCTCTGGCCAGGACATATTTCAATCTTTGCAGTTTTTCTGAAAGAATATCTAACCACTTATTCCCATCTTTCGCCTCAGGTTAAATTTTTTTTTTTAAGTTTGCCATGTCCACTTTAAAGATCGTTTTCTATACAGAGCAAACTAGCATCCTTTGAGCAGAACTCAGCAAAGTACACTCTTCCAAAAACTTGCTTTTTAGGTTCTCGCAGCTCAGACATTTCCTTCACTTGCATCTTCCAGCCGTCGGGGAATGTTCTAATCTCTTTTACTTTCAATAAGTTATGTTGAGCAGCCAAAGCCCTCTTTGGGAATATATGCAGACTTAAAGCTTTCTATTTTAGAAAATGTTTGTGATTCTGTCTTTACTTCTGGAAATTCAACATTACTAATTCTAAGTTCAGTTCATAGAGTTGAAATTGAAACAATTTGTGTTCATAATTCAGTACGTAAGCAACCTAAACTAACCTCACGTACCCAGTTTGACATGTTTCAAACTTTATAAATGAAGGTTTATATATAGTGCAGATAAGCAGATCAAGAACATGACAGTGCCTTCAAGAATCTGGAAACTGTTCCCAAAAGACAAATGTCCTTTTCCATCGTGTCAAAACAAAAAAAAGTGATGTGTTTGAAGTGTGGCCTTAAAATACATCCACAGACGTGCCTCAACTCAAACGTCTGTTAACCTATTAGAAGTTTCCAACACCATGACATCATCATCTGGACTTCACAGCATTGTTTAAAGAAATAGTAATAATTCTGTATGTAAACTTCAGATTTTGAAGACATTAATACATAAATCTCTGACATTCTTTCCAATGTGGGATTTAGTAAATAGAGATACTTGTGGTAATTCTAACTGACCTACAACAATTGATGTGTGCTCGGATTTATCTTCACATATTGAAATAGAGATGTATGGTTCTTTATTTGGTGTATGTAAACTTCTGGTTTTTACTGTATGTTACATCTTAAAGCGAAGAGGAAGATGTGGTCGTACAGTTTAAAGTGAAGGGAAAAGTCTATTATCTACAGAAACTTCCACCTGGGCAGATACGCACAATAGCTTGTTAATTGGAATAAGTGGCCCTCAGCCTGAAAGATTTTGAGAAACACTGCTTTATGGGAAAACAGCACATCTCCACAAAGCAGCAATAGTTTGTCCTGGAAATGAACCAATTTACATTTATGGTTCATTCCACAGCAGAGGTAAGGAGCTGTAATCAGTTCAAGTCTGTCATGTTAAAACAAAACTGTCAAGTTGACAGTTCTCCAAACAGTGCTTATTCAGGCATGGACTAAAGAAAGATTCATTGAGTAAAATGGGATCCTGACTAACCCTCTCTTTAGAAAGACAGCAATGTATGTTTGTATCACTGATATTGACATTGTTGTCATGCAGCGAGAGGTTCTTATCTGTATGTTGTGAAATGAAGTTTCTCAGTACAACAATATTACCATGTCTTTGTGCCTTTAGCAAAGATTGATGTGCTAACGATTGGCCAATCTCAGCCTCTTGATCAATAAAAAACTCCTGTCTCTTCTCTTAGAATGAGGCAGTCCTTGGCCCCCTGCCATCCCACTGATGGACATCAATTCTGGGCTAATACCATCAATGGCCTGAGGCAGTGGCAGCTAGCAGTGCAAGTGTCAATGGATGGAATCAAAAGGAATGCGAAAGTTTTGTCCGCCTGCTGCAATGAGGATCTAAAGAGTGTTTTGAAGTAAAAGTCTGAGAGAATGGGATGGGGTAGAGAGACATGCAAGGAGATTATCTCATCTTACCAGTGCAGGACTGATGCTGATTCAGGCCCAGACAGGGGGATGGGGGGAGGATTACTGGAAGCTTTTAGAGTATCTCTCAAGAAAGCTCTTGAAAGAAGGTTTTGTACAAAACATCGGGCAATATCTAAGTGCTCTTTGTAAAAGTCTTACCAGTGCCCTCCTCTTTGTAGCACTTTGTGCTTCTTCTCTCTGCATGTCTCCCTTTTTTGTCGGATCACCGGGGAGATTCCAAGCAAGGTTTTGTCAAGGACGCTTGCTAATTAACATTCTCCAACACAAACCCAACGCAGAGGTGAGGAACTCATGTGAAACAGGTGCAGCGGGGCACCGGCTAGGCCTCGTCGTCAGGCCAGACGTGTTTGCCTCCTCCATGGCTGCGTGGTTAATGATGAATGATCTCCTCTGTCTAAACGCTTGTTGTCACATCCTTGTCAATGAGGCTGCGACTTACAGTCTTGCTGGAGTAATGGGGTTGGCACGACTCCAGCCCTCCGACAAACAGCTGAAAGCCGGAGGGAGATAAGGGAGATGGAAAAGGGTTTAAAGTGACAAACGAGTCAACAACAGAAAACCCGTCTTCCGTCTACCGTTCTTTCCTTTTTTTGTTGTTTCAATTGGTAATGCACAGATTGGATGAGATTTGCTCAACTGAAGTAATCCTTTTCGGAACTCTGTGCAGATGCTAGTTTACTTTAACAAAATTGCTGTATTACTTCAGAGAGATGCGGCTGCACAAAAAGCACTGAGCAACATATGGTTGTCATCCTCATCACTATGCCTTTTCATCCTGCCGCCGAATGCCGCAGCATCTCAGCAAAATCTCTGAGATGTTTCCCATGGCTTTCTAGTGGCACTGTATGTTTACCGCTTTTAGTCCCCCTAAATGTTTCACATCGTCAAACTAATTTTAATATCAGAGCAAGATAAAATAAGCAGAGATACAAAATGCAATTATTTTTATTTGAATTTGTCATAGAAACCATTAATACATTAATTTTGTTCTCAGTAATAGTAGAAATACAAGGCACACTTAAATAGCCCAAGGTTTGTCTGGATTCAATTTACACATATATACTGTATTCATGATAAGCACATAATCTGAACATTTAGGTCTGGATCAAATGGCCAAACATTTTAAGCAACATACCACAAGGAGACAAAAAGAAAAGAAAAAGCTTGGAGACCCGTACGATAGAAACCAATCACAATTCCGCACAGCAACAGTTTTATTTAAACTTATTTATCAGGATCACACAAGTCTTATGTTTAGTTTTCTTTACCTACGGCTTTTGTACTTCATAAAATGAAGCAAATGTGGCAGGATAAATAAAGCAGAATCCATTAAAACATTTTTTGAGATCATTCTTGCTGTTAGAGGATGTTTTTTTGTTTTTTTTTACCAGGCTAGGATTGCAACACAGCAAATACTTTGATGCTATCCGTGACTCTTGATACTGACGACGCGCTTGTCGTTTAGGCCAAAGACCATTTCCGATTTCCACAACTCCACAGTTTGGCATTGAATGTGCAGCCACTTCATGCCTCGTCTGCACCAGTGGAGAGAATTTTCAGCAGAGGAGGAATTATCAGACCCCGTCGTCAATGTTTAGGTGACAGAATGTTGCAGTCGCTCATGTTTCTAAAATGCAACAAAACCTTAAGCTGATTGACATTGGTGTAACTTTAGAGGTGTGCAGCTACTACTTTATGCTTGGTTTTGAGTGTACTACTTGCTGTGTTAATTGCAATACAAAGATTCTCTGCAAGATGTTCGACGCCTTTTTCTGGTTTACACATCTAGCGATGTGGTTTTGAAATGGCATGGATCTTTTACAAAGATTGTCGTTGGTTTAAAATCAACAAAACGTTACACGTTGTTTATGAAAGGCAGAGAAATGTCCAGATTATTGTGATGAACTATGAATAATTGTTTTATATTCTGTGATAAATGATGGACGTTGTACAGAATTATTAAATGAAGATGGTTAGCTCACACTGTTAAATGATTTCAGATCATTTTAAGAAGCAAGTTTGATCATGTTTCATATTTCATTGTGTCACGTAGTGTGGGGAACTGGTCTCAATCAAAAGTCTCAATCTTGGATCCTAAAAGTCTTGATCTTGATTTGATCTTGGTCCCTACATGTCGTGGTCTTGTGAGACCAAGTCTCCGTCTTTTTTCAGTCTCATTATACTCTAGTCTTGACTTGGTCTCGTGTCAGCTGGCTTCCACTTCAATACCAGTCAGAGTAGACTATAGGTGGATGTTTATTCAAATTTATTTCAAACAAAAGTAGCAGAATCCATCCTAATACGGCATTCCGAAACCTCCAGTAATTTGAAACGTTGCTTTGTTTTGGCACCCGTCTTCATCAATAAAGCATGAATGCAAAGTCCCATTTAATTATCTGCCTTGTGAAGTGGGACAGAACTTTACATTTCAAATACAGGACGGCAACTAGTCCGTGACTGGCTGCTGTGATTGTCAGCCTTTGTTGGCAGGTCCAAATTGGCATAAAATCCATGCAACTTTTCATCTCTGAATAACGCTCTTGAATAAGAACCACTCTGTGATAATGAATAATACCCAGAAGAGGAGGCAAAATAAATTGAGCGAGAACACTCGAGCCGCTATCTTCCTGCACGCAATAACAGTAATCGGGCGCGGTATCCACTTCAGCGAGGAAAAGGTAAACAAAAACACATTCGGGAGGTTATATTTCAGTGTCATTCACTGGTGGGGATTCAAGACTTAACAATATTTTGAGAAATAGTCATGAAAAGACGGATCACACAGAATAACAGACCTGTATTTAAAACAGACTTTCTTTTGGTTCACCCACAGAATAAATAGAAAATTTATTTTCCTTAAGCATTTGCAGAAAATGAGTGAATTCACAAGTTTGTTTTTCTTTTTTTTTTATTTTCCAATGAAGTCACCTTGAGCAGAGTGTGTGTGTTTGATCACAAGATCATGTGGGATCTTTAAAGGATCCCAGATGAACACCTTTTTTTTTTCTGGGTCAAAGAAAGAAAAACATTGAAATTCCCGTTGGCCCCAAGAGCGCCGAGAGTCTTTAACGAGGACCGTAAAAGGTAACGAGCTGTCTTAACCTTGAGACCGGCACGGGAGGTGGACACTGTGTGCTGTCCTGATGAAGGTGATCCCGTCTGTCTCCTCCTCAACCCCCCTCCCACCTCTGTTTCTGCCATCGAACAGAGAGACACTTTGGGGAAAGAAGAAAAAAGGTCAGCCACTTCTCTGTGAGTGTCGCTCTCTCAGTGATGAAATGAATCTTGAGTCTTGCTTTGTTACTGTTAGCCCTGTAATGTGACAGTGGTCACTGCAATGGACAGCTATTTAAAAGTCCTAAAAGCTTATATGTATGGGAGTTGATATTATGTATGCACATTAAGCCAGTTCATGGGAATCGGTGTGTCATGCTGTATACTACCCCCTACTGGTCAATCAGTGTATGTCAAAGATTTCTTGCGTCAATTTTGTGATTACGTTCCCAGTCCTTCTACATATGAGACATATAAGGCCCAGTCCGGTAAAAAATCAATATTAACAAAGGCTAATTAATATGGACTAACATGATTGTTAAAATGTTGAGATAATGGTTTTATGTCGGAAAGAAATTGCCATTATTGATATGTCTATTCATATTGACATCATGCAGCACTGACTGTGTTTTAGATGATAGATCAAGGGTAATGCAACAGCATTGTTTCTTATGAATATAAAGAACTTGTTTCTATTACACCTTATTTTTGCACAGTTGTCAGTATGGTTGTCTTGCAACCAGAGAGCCAAAGTATGAGTCCAGGCAAAAGCCAACTTCAGCTCCCTATAACACAGTATGTCTACGCTTGGTGTCATGTTGGATTACAGTAAACTCTGTCAAATGAACACATGCCAATGCAAATAATATATGTCACTTACATACTGAATGGCAGCTATTTTTCTTGATAAAGTTTTCTTTAAAGAAGAAAGTAGAAGTCACGACCAGCCTAGACATGCTAGGCGATAGCCTATCAAGGGCTAGCAGGGGTCTCAAACTCCAGGCCTCGAGGGCCGCAGTCCTGCAGTGTTTAGATGTGCCACAGGTACAAAACACTGGAATGAAATGACTTAATGACCTCCTCCTTGTGTAGATCAGTTTTCCAGAGCCTTAATGACCTAATTATTCTGTTCAGGTGTGGTGCAGCAGAGGCACATCTAAAAGTTGCAGGACTGCGGCCCTCGAGGACTGGAGTTTGAGACCCCTGGACTAAAGCCAACAAATCCAATGCTAACACAAGCCTATATATGCTAATGGCAAGCAGAAGAAGAGGGCAATCCCAACAGGTGACCAGCCTAGACATGCTAGTTGTTAGCCTATCAAAGACTAATGCCAGTAAATCCAATGCTAGCGCTAGCATATCCATCTAAGCTCTGGACATTAGGCAATCTAGTGGTGACCAGCCCAGGCGTGCTATTCACCAGTTTCTCCAAAGCTAATGCCAATGACTAATCTCCTGTACCTCTTAACTTACAACCTTTCTATCTCAACATCAGACAGCAGATTAAAATAAAGGTTATGTTTCATTTGATATAAATGTCAAATGTATAACAGCCATATAACATTAATTTGTCACCTACTTATTTTAAAGTCCTAACACAAGTTGTCCACCTATGAGAGGAGACAAACTGAAAAATGTATGTAAAGAAAAAAGTTTTTTTCCCCATGCGTATAGATGACTGAAGGCAATAAAAGAGAAAGCTAAATTCATCAAAATTCCATACGTGAAAGGTTAATTTGCCGTGTACAAAGCTAAGAAGCAACCCCGTGTCAATAGCGATGCGGTGAAACGATTATTGGCCTGAAGGTGTGTGCTTGGGTCAATCTCCCCCACTGTTTTTAATCTCTCATTTCTCCTCTCCAGCTCTGTCTGCATTCTTACTTTTAATCTTTACAAGGTATTGATCATAATCCTACAGAGCACACAGCGAGCCTGGACCCCTCTCATGCCTCCTGCAACGCAGACGGGGCTCCTCCGCAATGCTTTCAACGACGGGCAGAATAAACAGAAAAATATAGTTCAATTTCCTTGATTCTGTTAGAAAACTACATTTGACTTCTGCACTTGATACGGAATATTTTAGCGTGCGTCAGATTAATTATTTATAACAAAGAATTGATTATGGCTGCTAGCTCCCTAGAGTTAATTCCAGCGCTGATGCGATTGGAAATAAAAGCAGTTCCTGAGAGCTGACAAACTGACAAGACTGACAGCGAGCGGCGAAATTAAGTTTTAAGTGATGGGAGCGAATAAATCCAGCCGGGAACCGTCAAATCTTTATAAGACAACTTCAAAGCGAAGGCACAGCGGCCGAGCACATATGTACACACGCGCGTACGCGCGCTGACCGTTCTTGTGTAAATCAGCATTCTGAGCCGATTCTTAATAATTGATGTTTGTCGAGTCGAGCACACATCTACATCCCTTCCAGACTCTCTCCCTCAAGACAAACGCAAAGCAAAAGCCCCCCAAATGAAAGCCAAACCAACCCACCGCCCCCTGCTGCTTTCTGAACAGATGCATAGTCATTCAGCTGAGCACACACACAGCACATAATGAAAGCGAAATTCACTCACGAGGAAGAGGAAAAACAAACACAATCCAGCAACAGGCAAACGTACAGGCATGCAACTGTACGCTGTCAAACACACAAATAAACCTGCTATTTCTGTGCTTCGCGAAGTTGTCCGGATGTAGGACCAAGCAAGTCATGTCGACACGCTTATTAGCGCGGAGGCTGTTTTTGTGGGGGGAAGCGGGGGAATTTCGGTTTCTGGGACAAACAACAACAACACGAGCCTGCCTGAGGAGATGACTGCACACATCATTCCCTGTGAAGCACTTTGATTCGATATGTTTTAAGGATTTCCTTGGGAGTTGGAGAAGGTGCCAGCTGCTTTAAAAATAGACGCAGCCAAAATTACTCCCTCTGAAATAGGCTAAAACGAGCACAGAACCTTGACGTGATGATGAATGTTGTTCTGTTTTCAAGGAGGGAGCGAAACCAAAGCACGGGTTTTTTTTTTTCTTGCTAAAAAGTAAACCTGACTTAGCTGTATAAACGTATGTCAGTTATAAGTATGGCTACATTCGATGTTCGAAGTTGAAATACATTATGTTATTTTTAACTCAGTATTTCTTAGCGGGTCATAATGTACACAGACTAAAACTATCTATTGGCAATTAGACCAAGTATATTACCTATACATGTCTTTCACAATTGTTGGCGTAGGATGAATATTGTTTTTTACATTTTTAATCCCCCCCCCCTCCCATCGTACAGTTTAAATGAGCAGTGTCATGTGTACATCAGGCATATAGTGCCATGTTATAGCATAGTTATGTAACTGTAACTTCAGTTGTTAAAAAATGCTATATATATATCAAATATAATGTAAAAGGAATTTTATTCTGTAATTTAGTGACCTGACGTTGGACATCTGTCGCTTTAAAAATGGCTCTTTCTGAAACACTGCCTTTAGCAAGTCATCACAACATGGTTCCTCTATTAACCCTTTAAGTAACAGGTGTTCTATCAGATAGCCATACATGTCAGAATAGCATACATATGGTAAGAGCGCATGCGCACGCATGCGCATTCTGCAGGAGGTCCGCGATATTGAGAGGAGTCGTCAGCTTGTCATACGCGAGAAGAGACACAATAAAAAGTAAGTAAATAAATTAAATTTAATGCTCATACGCGAGAAGAGACACAATAAAAAGTAAGTAAATAAATTAAATTTAATGCTGCTGCAGCTGCAGTAAACTACAAAACACGCCCTGTTTAAATTCACGTCCCCCAGTTCCTTGATATTTTTGGGTTGGATAACATGTCTGCTAACTTGGATAGCATGTCGTGTATGTGATATGTTAACCTGAAAAGCCTTCATGTTCCGGAGTAAGACAGGGAAGTATACTGTCCTCTCACCTTTTTAACATCTACATAGATGAACTTAATGTTGGCATCCACCGTTACCAACATTAAATGAATCAGACGTATGAAAACGCAATTTTTACCCACACTGAAACTGGGGCAAAACCAGTGTTTCACTTTTGAAACAAATCCTTATCTTCATTAATGTATATGAAAAGCGTTCATGTTAATTTTGTTTTTATATGTGCTTTACATTTACACATATTTAGTTTATGCAAATTGAGGTTGTTTTTGGAACATGAAGGCTTTTCAGATTAACAGATCACATACACGAGTACAGCCACCTGGGTTATGTATTAGTCACTGTCAGTGTGACTTTTGCCTCAATTAATAAAAGACAGGAGATGTTCTTGAGTCACTTGAAGTCCCTGTGTTCACCAGGCGTTGCCAGGAAGGACATGGCATCCACCAGTGTTGTCAATAAAAAATTGGGATCTCTCAATTGCATTTAAACTCGCTGTTGTGTTTTCTGCAGTATTTCAAGAATTGCATTGTTGGATGCACATGCATAAATATGTTGATTACAAGGTTTTTTTGTATTAAATCGGAATAAAAAAGGATGGATATGAAGAAGCTTTCACTACAAACTTTTTTTAATTTATTTTAATTTTGTATTTCTTGTCCTAAGAGCTGATATTTCACAGAAATATCATATTATTGCAGCACCAGTTGGCGTGTTTAGTAGCAGGAGTAGGTGTGTTTTGTTGTGTACGCAGCTGCAGCAGGGTATTATTATATATTTGAACAATTTGCAGTGTCTAATGAATTGTCTTGTTTAAATGCTTGTTGATGCAATTTACATGTTTTCTTGTGTCATTTATAGCAAACATGGAGTGCAAATGGGGGGAAGTCTTCAGTTTTATTTCTGAAGGCTCCTACCCATTGACACTCAACAGAGGGCAGAGGCAAACTTTAAGAAAGTATGCCGAAAAATTTACCACTGGCTGAATGTTCGGAGATTTATAGCTTTGGACAGCTATGATTCTAAGAAGTTTTTGGTCAGAACACATGAAATTTTATTAATGTTGGGTATTAAGAACCAGTTCCACTGTTCAGGGAACTGTGGAAGTCTGTGTGAAACCTGTTGATCTGTTTTGTTAATATTCTAACAATCAAAAACACAAGATGGCTTAGGAGCATATCACCGAATTTTTCATTCCAAACGGAACAAATTTTCCCTTAGGCTATACCGGAACAGTCCAAAGCATTAAAAAAATCCAAAGATATATGACATACTAAATTGCAGTATTTTCTGTTATGTACTAGTATAACATGATGGCTTGTCAACAGAATATAAAGAGGTAGTACTTGACTATTTTTGGTAAAGTACACTCTAAATGCCTTTATTTGTTCCCAGACAAGGTGGAAGAGTACTGTGTGGAATGCAATATGCTTCACTGTAATGCTTCAGAGAACATCATTGACATGGTAAACAACTAAACTGTACAACTTAACGCTTCAAACACATTACACTTGCTAACTCATAACTGTTTTCTTTTTCTGTCCACTTCACAGATACAGTGTGACTGCTGCTCAAGGTGGACACACAAAGAATGTGCCACAGACATGGGTGACATGTTCAAATGTAAAAAGTGTAACTTAAATTAAACAGTTTTACCCCACCAGTGACAGTGTGGATTATTAAAAATACAGAAGTAAAATGTTCTACATTAAATATAGTACATCATACAACTGATGTCATTGGTATTAATCAGGAAGTCATACAGTGGCTAATAACAAAGTGTATGGCAATCCGACAGGTTAAGAGATGCATCAGGAAGTCATACAGTGGCTAATAAAGTGTATGGCAATCCGACAGGTTAAGAGATGCATCAGGAAGTCATACAGTGGCTAATAAAGTGTATGGCAATCCCACAGGTTAAGAGATGCATCAGGAAGTCATACAGTGGCTAATAACAAAGTGTATGGCAATCCCACAGGTTAAGAGATGCATCAGGAAGTCATACAGTGGCTAATAACAAAGTGTATGGCAATCAGACAGGTTAAGAGATGCATCAGGAAGTCATACAGTGGCTAATAAAGTGTTATTACATTAGCAGCTTTATGACGATCTAACACCGTTTTAATAAAGATGATTAAATATAAAATATGGTGAAATTGCCGTTGTTCTGTCAGATAGCCATACGCTGTCAGGATAGCACACATGCAGTCAGTACGCATGCCCGCGCATGCGCATTAAGAAGTCCGACCGTCAGTGGAGTTGTCAGTTCAGCATACGCAACAAGTTATGACGAAAATAAGTCATTAAATTGTTTATAATATGACATAATATGATAACTAGATAAATATACATGCGTTGTCATGGTTTCAAAGTGTATTTAAAGCAGGTCTGGCTGCAGCTGCAGTCAATTACAACACAGGCCCGTGTAAAACTCATTAACCTACTTAACCGCTAAGTCAGGATGCCATATAACTGTTAATAACAAAGTGTATGATGATCTACGTCATGATTCTATGTTGCTGATTAAATAAAATCATATGGTAATGACAACGTATACATGTCTGAGCTAAGCGTATGACTATCTGACAACGTATGCTGATCTGACAGATATAGCCATCAGTTTGTCATACGCGTATGACGATCTGACAACGCATGGCTATCTGACAGAACAGCGGCAGCGAATAAACCAGCATTGCACTGAGAAGTAGACTGGCAGTTCGACCAGCTGTTTGCTAATTGGCACAGCTGAATGGTTGCTACAGGAGATGAAAGGATTTCTCAAAGGTGAATCAAGGCAATACTCCAGGTATGTTTTTGATGAGGGAATAAGACGTTAAAGCTAAAAAAAAGTGGATTTTACTTAATGCTGCCTTTTTAAATGTTCACAATAGGAAATCTGGGCTAGCAATGAATCCCATTTTGCGCCTCTGTTACGTAGGGCATGAGATGACAGGTGTAGCATTTTTTGTGCAAGTCTTCTCTGTACTTATGTCCACGAAGCAGTACGACTTGGTACGGGGAAGTTCATTGCGCTATTTTATTTCACTGCTACTTCAACTCATTTGTCATATCTAAGGTGTGTTTTCAGTGCCAAAATTAAGGCTATTGCGCAACCAGTGGTGGCTACTTCAGTTCTGAAGCTAGCTATAGCCGTAACTTAGCAACTGGTGCTAGTAAATGAGAAGGAGGCTACTCAATTGTGTTAGCTTTGGAGAGGCTAATGATTAGCAAGCCTAGGCTGGTCGCCCACGAGACAGCCTACTTCCTCTGCTGGCCTCTAGCGTGGACAGGCTAGTGTTAGCATTGTATGTACCTAGTAACCTGACTTAGCTGGAGGTTAAATTATGTAAGTATTAAAAGTAACACATGCATTGAATAAGCAAATTTTCTGTGTGCACTTTTTGTGAAATATGTCTGTAATAGTTGACTAATTTTTAAAATGTGAATAGGTGTCAGATATTATAAGTTTATAATTCTTTATGCTCCTTTTCATTCGTGATTTATTTTAGTTGTTTGATAAGCTATTCGGGTTTATCATTACTGAATGAAATAAATTAAATGAAACAAACTACTAACATTAACATGTCAAGTAGCTCAAATTGGGCTATATTTCTCAAGCACAAATTTTGTATTAATGCTGCCTTTCTAAAATCTCACATGATGTATGCTGCTGATGTTTTGTTTTGTCATTTTAGTATTACTTCTCAAGAAGAATAAAAAAAATATGGATGGAAAAAAGCTACCTTTATAACTATTTGCATGAGGGAATATCATGAAAATAAAAAAAAAAACACTATATCCCAGTTGCCACAAAATTACATTTTGGCCTTAGTCACTCAAATAAATGCTACAACCAAACTTTTCTTTGCTGAATTTATCTAACCTTTCTATTGTTTGTTAAGAAGTTGGGAAAACGGGGATGCCCACTGTGTATCAACATGAAAAATAACTGCATTTACTCCAGAGGTTGAGTTTTTTTTAACAATAAATAAAGAACAGTAGAGCGGACGTTCACATTAAAATTTCATATTTTGAAATAAACATATAAAACTATCCGGGACAAAAAAGAAATATATGAATTTTTGGTTTTTCAGTGCACTGTCAAGTACTGGGTCTACTGGGAACAGGAGGGATATTGCACAAACAGATTATTGCGCTCAGGGCAAGAGGATAAATTATAAATGATTGCACTCGAGAGGTGGGAATAATAAATAAAGGGACCACACACGGTGTCAGATATGTAATTATTGCACTTGAGGTGGGCCAGGCCATGTAATAAAAACCAGTCATATTGGTTAAAATATAATGCGGGCAGCCGCCAACGAGGAGCCCAAAGGTCAGCATGTATTAAGTGTGTATTTACCACGCCGCGTCTCAGGTCATGTGCAGCGTGGCGATTTCTGTGGCGCGAAAGCCGCTTCTCGCCGAGACGATTTGCCAGACAGCAGAAGGATGAAGACACCGAAGCTTCGGGGGGGGTGCAGGGTGGGAGGCGACTCTTGCAGATGTTTGTGACTTTGCAGCTGTGGCTGAAAGCTGCGAGCCCATCATCCTCTGAGTCGTTTTAATGATGCGCTGGAGAGCCTTCCTGCTCTCAGAGGTGAAGCCAGAGTGCCACGGAGCCAGTTAGTGACGATGCGCTCCGCGGCACAGCTGTAAAAGGGGCTCGGCAGCTGTTGCGAGGGGCTGTGCTTTCTTCGGGCTCCTCAGGAAATGAAGCCTCCAAGGACTGTCTCTTGGCCGCCTCTGTCGTGTTCACGGAGCCGGGTCTTGGCTCATGCGGAGATCAAGGAGTATGACTCTGTTAACAGCCTCTGTCCTCCGCGGTGATGCTGACGGGGTGAGCAAAGTTTGGTTTTGGTGCCAGAGACCAGTTTTCTCTGTAATAATTGCATGAAAAGCAACTTTTCTGTCCTAGTTATACGCTCCAAAAGTTGTCAGCTTCATATTTTGTTCCCTGAAACTGATGTCCAACGGTTGCCTGTCTTAGCATTTATGTTGTATCAAGCAATGGCTGTACTGTACGCGAGTCTAAACATGAGCAAGTGAAGCACATCACAAGTCCTGTAAGATTTGTTTGCTTTTTATTATGGACGCACCGATCCACTTTTTTCACTTCCAATAGCGATACAGATATTCAAGGTTTATTATCGGCCAATACCGATCCGCTACAGAAAATCGGCGCTTATTTGACTTGGTGTTTCTTTTTTCTAAACACAAACATAAATCTACTGAATTACAAATTTAACCAATAACTCTGCACCACTACAGCATACGTAAATACCCCAATAGCTTCACAAGTTTGGTCAAACATGTAAAAACACAACTTTAATTTGTTCAGTCAGTGCAATTCGGAGTATGTAGTATATCGATATCAAAGTAAATAATAAATAAATTCAAACTGACAAAAGCAATAGCTTGACTGTCTTGGTCTAACATGTAAAAAATAAACTGCAACAAACCTTTCAAATGGTTCAGAAAGTGCATTTAGGAATTCTAAATATAATCTAAAATAAATAGTAAATTAGGACGTTGGTCAGAAGTCAAAGCATAAAATTAGACTTAATAGATCTGTTCACATTGACAGGAATACCTGATCTAGAATTTATTTCAATATTGTGACCAACACGGATTTTTTTTATCAGATCAGTACATCTCTACATTTTATGCTTCCTGTTCTGTATCAGACTGTTCTGTATAGTTCAGGTTAATTGTGTCATAAAGTAGGTCAGGCTGCCGTCAGTTGGAGTCACTCCAAGAGTTCAGCAAACTTTGTAAATTCATTTTCATTTGTGGGTGCAGAACCTGGATTGAATAACAAGAACCCAAGTAATAATTGTACTACATCGTTGTTGCAACATTTAAATATCACTTTCATACATTTTGTTGCACAAATTTCCCGTATTTCTGGGAAATGCAGTGTCTGATTTGCAGCTCTCAAATAGTGATTTTTTTTTTTACATGTCCAAGTAAAACTGGTGATCAAATTCTGTCTGACACTGTATTTGATGCACAGGAAGGTGACCCTGCAGTATTACTTACCTAAGGCAGGGTAATGTGACAGGGTGGAAAGGATTGGAATCAGGAGGATCATGTTTGGAGTGACAACTTTAAAAAAAAAAGGTTTAGAGTCTCAAGTTCTCCTCAGCTGAAAGACAAAAGACCTTCAGCTCAGCTTGAACTTGTCAGTTTCTCTTCCAGTTGCTTTTTTTGGTCAATAAAACTACTTGGTTAGGCTTGAAAAAGGTAATTGCTAAGAGTTTCCATTATGAGGTCCGGGTCTTTCTCAAACCTTCCATCTGCATGCATATTTCTTTCCCGTTAGGTCATTCAGTTTGTTCCAAAGACCTTGAAGGTATTTTATTGACAGAAATGCTGTCTTGGGCATTACACTATAAAAACTAAAAAGATTTCAGAATGGCACTGTTTTTGTCTAGAGGACAAGAGACAGGTTCTCCAGCACCTCCTGGTGTCCATCTGTTAACGTCTCTGCTTGTAGCTGCTCATCTGGGAATAATTTTGTTCACACTGAGAAATTCCTTCGTTAGGAGTTTTCTTATTCTGACTGCATTTAAATTAAATGTATTAGTTTTTTTTATTTCAAATTTCACTGCTTTCAATGGTATTAAAAATGTTCTTGAACAACAATGGTTTCACTTCTTTTGGGATAAACATGAAGCTATTTAGTGCTCTGCTTCATACCAGGCTTCCGTTTTTGATCCTTATTACAAAGACATTGTGTGGATGCATTTTGCATGTTTGCTTCTGCAGCTCCTCTATCCTAACTCTGACATGGGGGAATAAAAAAAAAAAGGAGAAAAAAAAAGACATAGACACATACAAAATCAGACACGCTGTTCACCTCTGAAACTGACAAAGCAGCTATTCTGGAGCTCAGTTTCTTTTTTCGCTTTACATGCAGATAAAAAAAAAAATCTAAAGACATCTGTCTCCTTTCTTGTACAAGAAATGAAAATATTATCTCCCGTCAAAGCTGTTGAAACTCCCTCTAACCATGCGCCTTCCATCACCTGTGTTAGCTGTTGTCGTGTCAAGCAAATACTCTCACTATTAGTATTAGTATTAGTTTCTGCAGGAGGGGGGTGAGGGGATGTTGGAACTTCCTCGAGCTATTTAGAGGCATCTCCTCCGAGGCTTTCCATTGTGTAATAGGCAAGAACTGGGTTATGGTTTTGCGGCTTTAGCGTCACTCGTCTCCCAGAGCAAAGAACCCGTTCGAGTTTCCTCTGCCAAGTTCTTCCCTGCTATGACTGAGGGATAAGCTTGTGGTGAAGGAGAGGTAATAGGCTTTTCGAGGACAGTATCAACAGCTGGGTTTGTGAGGGCGTAATGGGGAGGTGGTGCTGGAGGCGTTCTCGCGGTGACGCGCAGGTGTTGTTAAACGGATAATCTTGGGGTAATTAACAAGCCTATGCTTTACATTTTCGTTCCCCCTGATCAAGGGCGTCTGACATTCTTAGGAATATCTTATTTAAATGTAAATCCACCTGTGATTTATAATGAATGATGGAAGCGTGTTGCCTCCTCGGCTTTTATTGGACGTCTCGCATTCCAAAGTGCCCCTGAATCCTTTTTTGCTTGTATAACATTCTGTAATTTTCTTCCACCTCCGCCTAGCTGTTATTTGTTGCCCTTGTCCTCTACTTTTCTGGGAAAGTAGGATTTTTTTCACCGCCGCATCAGCTTTTCCATTGTCCGAAATCAAAAATTTTCATCCATGTCCTTCTTTCCTTTCTGTACTTCTTCAGCCAAGCAGGAAGTCCCTTCAGATCTAACTATTCCTTTGCAAACACCTGTCCGCTTCCTCAGTTTTCACTCCCAGTTTTTCATTCCCCCCATTGGCTTGCATAAATAAAGCAATTCTCCAGAAAAGTAGACTTTTCTTCTCTCATTAATCTGTTTCTTACTTCGTCAAAAAAAAAAAGTTTTCTGTCTCACTGAAACATACATTTTTTTAATAAATTTTTTTTAGGTGTCCTTTCTGGCAGTGTGTCACTCAAAATTGCTGTCAAGGTAGTTTCAAGGTGAGGCCTAATTTTGACGGCATATTGGGGCCATTGTTGGTAGAAAAAAAAAAGAAGTAAATTTCTGCCAAAAGACTCAAAAATGTTTAGATAATTCTTACTTATTTTCTAGAAAAACCATGTACATTTCTGACCTCGAGTAATAGAAAATTTGCTAAATTAATTTTTTGATTAATTTCATATACTTTCTAGAAAGTACTGAGATTTTCTGAGCTTGTAACATTCCCACGGTCAAAGATTGTCGATTTTCCAAGCTAAGAAATGTACAGGTTTTAGTCTACAAAACGTCTGACTTTAATCTCAAAATTTCGGAGTTTTGTTTGGTAGAAATGTACTCCTTTCTTATTCCTGCCCGCAATAGCCCCAGTAAGCCGTTGTTGTGCCAAACACATTCACTCACAAGCGGCGCATTATGACTATCACAATGATGCTCCATTTTTAACTTTATTAGAAATTTCTTTGGGTTTGTCTCAAACGTAATGGACACAGAGACAAAGAAAGGAGAAAAGTAGGAAAAAGGAGATAGAAGTAGAGTAGCAAAAGAAGTCTAGAGAGAACTCAGGTCTGCCTCTAAACCTGTGGGAAAAGAGAAAAAACAATAAACCACAACAAAAAACAACTTACGCATGTCTACTGATAACAGTTAGAAAGTACATGGAACATGGTAATATAAGATGTACTTGATGTCAACCGCAGCCGTATATTGAAAAATTCAAATTCAAACACTTAGACTTCAATTTCTAGGCGCCCCTTTTATCATTTCTGCATTTGCAACCAAATTTCTCACACCTCCATCCATCTGTTGCCAGTATCTTCCACCATTCTCAGTGTCTCCCATCAGCTGTCTTCCACTTCATCCAGCATCCCTTTCGCCACCGCCTCAGTCTTTCCTGCATCAGAAATCTGCAATTTTCTTCTCCTCTGCAATCAATCTCCCCTTTACCTTTACCTATTTCCTGAACCATGGCCTAACAGGTATTTTTGTCTAACCTAACTATTCACATTCAAATACCTGACCTTTTCAAAGATCTCCCTTCACCAGTATCATCCCCACTCCCCATCTCGACAACCCTTTAGTTTGAGAAAAACTGCTATCCGCTCTCTCATCACAGGGCACCAGAATGAAATTGCTCCTCCAGACTCATTCCACTTTAGCTTCCCCCTCTTGCGGACAATCTCATACCTCCTTTTACCTTCATTTTTCTATCAGGTCACTCCCCACATATCTCTGCGCCACGATGCCCCCCCTATCGTCAGTGTGAATTTCGTTCTCTTCCCTGCCGCCCTGTTCGAAGGGACCATCACTTTAACTATTTCTCTATCCCAATTACGAAGTAACCTCCCGCCGCGAACGGACCCTTACATCTCTGCCTTGTTCCTCCAGCTGACCTGAAAACGCCTGATCTACCCCTACCCTTTGCTTTTCCATCCATCGTTTTTATTAAGCTCAGCCTCACAAGCAGCTGAGGGTGTGTGATGTTTGAGAGCTTGTTAAACTCACATCCAGGGCACACTCTAATTGATTCTGGCATTTCAGAGGGAGTTGTTTTGTATTTGCCTCCATGTCCAAACCCCCACCACCACTGTTGGCATATTTTCTCTAAGGCAGTGGTCCCCAACCTTTTCGTCACCGCGGACCGGTAACAACATCATTCAATACGCTGTTCAATTCTGGTGGCATTTTTCGTCTTGCCAGCATACAATATGTAGATTCACATTCAGGTGCAACTTCTTTAATCCGAGCAGTTAAACCAGATAGCCGTCCGGTCATAGCAGTGGCTCCGTCTCTGTGCATATGCCGACACAAGAGGACCATTTCAGTTTTTCTGATATATAACCATCCAGCGACTTGAACAGTTCTGCGGCGGTGGTGTTGGTTGGCAACGATAATGCACATAACATATCCTCATGCACATCCTCCTGATAAATACAGTACAGACCAAAAGTTTGGACACAACTGTGTTTCCAAACTTTTGGTCTGTACTGTATATCGCACATACATAAGTCGTATTGCCTTGTTGTCAACATCTGTAGATTCCTCTACCTGGAGGGCGTACCGCGGTGATGTATTAATCCTCTCCAACAATTGTGTCTCAATGTCTTTGGCTACTTCTTCAATGCGGCGAGTCACGGTGCTAGCCGACAGAGGCACCTGCTCGATCTTTTTAACAGCAGCCTCTCCTAATAGTTCACGGCAAATGTCTTTAGCAGAGGGCAAAATCAATTCTTCACCAATAGCAAATGGCTTTTTAGCCTTAGCAATACGATTAGCCACCAACGATGCTTTCAGTGCATTTGCATTTGCTGTTGTGGTGGCCCTCAGTAATTTCTTCTGTCATGTTCTTGATTTTTTCTTTCAAAGTACTCCAGGGGCTTGTCTTTTAATCCGGGATGTTTTGACTCTAAGTGCCGAAGCAGTTTTAACGGCTTCATTGCCTCATTAGCAAGCCGGTCACCACATATGACACAGAGCGGGCTTGGAATATGAGAATCACCTACCCGGACAAATGAACAAAATCCTGCCTAATATTAGAAGGCTATTAGCAATTAGTAGCACACAGCTGGCGGATGTTTAGTGTACCGTGGAGCAGAAAGCTGCTGCCGTTGTTTCTCCCTACATCCAGTGAGTGGCGCAGGTTTCTACAATCGATAGTCGCCACACAGGCACACAAAGGAAACAAACGCACCCAGTACAACACTTTCATTTTACTGGCTTAGAGGTTACCAGGCGACGATGCATTTTGGTTCCAGAAGCAAGTAGAAAATGTCTCATAAACGAGCAGAGAATCTGAGCACAGACTACGTCTGAGCGCATGAAGTTTTGAGCACAAGCATTACAAGTTTTGAGAAGAAAGACATGAAATCCTGCTTTCAGACTGAAAATGTGTGCTCTTAGATTATGGCAGAAAATTTCCACCATAGAGAGAGAGCAGGAAAGAATTCGCAAGCAAGCAGGGAGGTTTGCGAGCCGAGATTTTATCCGAGCCGAAAGACGTTTTGAGCGCGAGGCGAAAGGTTTGAGAGAACACAGAGAATATTTTAAAGAGAGCAGCAGTTTTGAGTGCAAGCATTACAAGTTTTGAAAACAAAGACACAAAGTCCGGCTTCAAACAGAAAATGTGTGCTCTCGACTTAAGGCAGTAAAATTCTCCATAAACAACCGGACGTTGCCACAGGACCGTGCAAAAGACGATGACAGGAAGTAGTTGGAGTCTCGGCATGTTTTTTAAAGACTTCTCACGTGAACAAACTTATTCACGTGCGATTTTAATTGCGGAGTGGAGACACCGCAATTGCAAAATTGTGTTTTTTTTCTCTGTTAGTGGAATATTGACAAAGTTTTGCGCACATTTGTAACGGAGGTAGGTGAAGGAAGGCTCTGGCTTCAAAGATGCAAATTACAGTTTGTTCATCTGAACAATAAGTAAACAATAGGGCCAAAACTTGAATATTTTCAACAATCTAATGTTCTTCACGCGACAAATGCGAACAAGCTGAAAAGTTCTTGCACCTGTTTCTATTAAGCATTGTGATTTACTTAGATGTAGCTATTTCTACCTTTTCCTTTGCTTCCACTTCCAACATGCATAAAGGTTTATTCATTTTTGTTTCATCTTTTGTCAACTTGGGGTCGGAGAGAGGCAGGGGTTTCGCGAACCTCGCGAGTAATATGTGTGCAAAAACTAATTAGCGCCAGCCGTGCTGTGAAGAAAGCACAAGGCTTTTTTTCTCTTCTTTTTTGTTTTCAAGCAACCGATTGAAAAAGAAAAAAGATGAGACGTGTCACAAAGCTCTTTGGCAAAGCTACTTTATAAATGAGGGGAAGGCGCACTTGAACTGCAGAGAAGCTCCTCGCTGTTGACTTCGCTCTCGTCTTCCAGACCTCCAGCCGTCATTTTTTTTGTTCAAAGAACAGAAAGAGAAAAAAACCTAAGAAAATAAATCTACATATTCACCAGTTGCATAGTTAGAATGTGAGGATGCTGTAAACTTTTATTGAATATTGTATTTAAGTTTAGTTTGGAAGTGGTGTACATGAATTATTCATATTTTTATTAAGACAGCTCGGGCTTAAAATTGCTTTTTGATGTTGTGCAGGCATATAAATAATACAGAAGAACAGCTTTAAAAAACTAGAATATTGTGCTAAAGTTGTATATTTTTTTGTTACTCATTTTAGACGGTGAAAATCACAGATTAATTACATGTAGAGCAAAAATATTTTAAGCTTTTCTTTCTTGTAATTGTGATAATGGTTTATGGATAATGAAAGCCCAAAATTAGTGGATAAGATCATTTTAATGATACAAAAGATCAAGCAACAATTGTGAACAGAAACAGGCGTAATAATACAACTTTTTTTCTCGTGATATCACAACTTTATTCTTGTACAATTTTATTTTCACGTGACTTCTCGTAATGCCATGAGAAGTCAAAATATTCTTATTATTTTGACTTTGTTCTCGCACAACTATTCTAGCAATATGACGACTTCATTCTTGTAATTACTTTTTATTTTCAATTTGCTCTTAGCATAGTCCTAATGCTAAATTGATGTTGCATGAATTTTTAAAAAACTCCTCCAAAGTGGAAGTCGTGTGACATTGAAGCAACCGAGCTGTGCAGTTGTGGGCAACGGGAAAAATCGACTGCATTAGTCACCATTTCACCCAGAGAGGCAAAGACTGATACGGTTTTAGGCAAATTATTGCGGAACTAAACAAATTTACTCAAAAATTTTAACATTTGCACAGAAACATAAAGATAGCACCTTTAAGAACCAATTTAGACAGTTTATCTACAAAAAACCCCCACATTGAATTGGGATTTAGTTCCTCTATGTTTAACACCGCTACGCACACAGACAAACACAAAAATAGGTACGCAAAATACGACTATCTACAATCTCATGTCTGGAGGTTGGATTGGTAATTTCATTTTTGACATCCACACCAACATCGAGAGACGCTACTGGACATTTTGATCAAAACCCCTGTTACTGTTTTGTTGAATTTATCTGTTTTCATCCATAAATCCTGTGGCGTGCTGTCTGACTAAACAAACTTTGAAATCAAACTGCAAAACATTACAGGAGCTTCTCACAGGTTTCAAGCAAACAAGCCACCTTTCAGCTCAACTCTTCTTTTTTTTTGTTGCCATCACTTCATTTGCAGTAAGTAGCACTTTCAAACCCTCTGTAAGGCACTCAGGCCTCTCCGTTTTACTCTTACACGAGTACGTACGATGGACCGTTTACCTCCATTAAACAGCAGCAGCCACATTACACAGATCCCTCTTAAGCCCATTGCGTTTGCCCTCATTAGTGGTATTAATAAGTAATTCAGCTCTCTACCTTCTCCTTCCTTCTCGCCATGTTCTATCGCTGTACTCTGCCTGTGGATCGCCAACCTTTAGTGGCCCGTTAATTGCTTTCCTTTCTGAATAATTCCCCGCCAGCAAGCAATATTGCCGGACACATTGTCACCAGTGGGTATCTATGACACATGGCTGGTGAGAAGTTAAATGGGTAGGCTAAATGACGCTCCGTGGCCGGGGTGATGATTCTGACGATAATGACCGTGGTGATAAAGGACACTTCTCTAGTCTAATAGTGTTTGATTTCCCCGTTGGCCAGTGGGGGGAGAGATAGGAGGTATCAGGGTTGTTCATCCAGTGAGAATGACCTTTAATTTCACAACAAGGCCCCGCAGATAGCAGACGCATCTCCCTCCCTCTCTCCCTTCCCGCAAACCCTCATTAGATCGCCGAGGCGGGAGCTGGAGAAGTTTACAAGGTCGACCGCCATCGCCGGGCGTATGAATTTCAAATGATCTCGGTCTCTCTTGAAAGCATCATCTTGTGGAATAACTCCGGAGAAACACATCAAATCTGAAAGTGCGTGGTCTGAAATCAATATCTGACCTTTAAGTGAGACGGAGGGAAAAGTGAATCTGAACTCTGATAGTCTTTCAAATTCTGAACTAAGAACACCCACGCAGTCTTTCTTTGAGAGCCTTGCATAATCATCCACCTTTCTTCAACGGTTAACGCAAAGCTGATTTTCACAGAGGCTCTGTATGGCAAGTGTTTTTTTAAATGTTCTTATTGAAATCCAAAAGGTTCTGGCACAAAGTCACCAACCACAAGGTTCTACGGAGAGAGACAAAGATCTGGTGAGGTGAAGACCTGAGAAAACAACTTTATTCGTAGGCTGAAGCGTTTTGGTTCATGGGTCATTACGAAGCACTGAACAGTTTGTGTTTAATTTAAAAAGTATAATGCATTATATTCACACAGAAACAGGCTCACCAATCCGTATTCAAACGGTTCAACCACATCACAAATTAGAGATGCAAATCTTCCAGTGATTAGATTCCTTTTTAGGATCACAATTCGATTCAGAAACTGTTTTTATTTCACAAACCAAGTATTCTTTCCATACGGTCGAGGGATTCGGTTTGAATTATTTGACTGACAAGAGGAAAACACTAAACATTTATTTAAAATAATAAGTTTCCATATTGTATCAAATCATCACGGCTTCCTAAAATAATAACAGAAGTTTCTCTTTTTTTGACAAAAGTGATACAAAAATCACAATGTCCTTCTTTCCAGAAGATGTTTCAGGAAAACCCCCCCCCAAAATAACAGTTTTGGCAAAAAAAAAAAAAGACGTAGGACATTATTTTAGGAAAGTGATGAAATTCCAACAGTTTATATTTGTATAAACTTTTTATAACTTAGATTACCAGTATTATGTTAGCTTAGCTGCCTGGGTTTTTCTGACATCAAAAGTATTGAATAATTATTCAAAATACATACAGTGGGCGAGTTGACGCATAATACAGTATGCAGTGTACCTGCGAAATGGAGCGGCAAAGTCGATTCAGAACTTTCAGCACTAGGAATTGTAATTCTCTTTGTAATAATAATAAAGAATTTTTTTTTTCTGCACTTCTTGCACAAATATGCAAATTTCCCATATCAACAAGAAGCTGAAATTGCTCGTAGCAATCACAGGAACGCTAAAATAAAAAACTGGAATTAAAGAAAATCACTTAACGATGTAAAAAATGTATCTCTATAAAATCAAATTAGAACCATAAAAACAAAACAGGAGCTTGTTAACCGATTGGTTCTCATCCACGCATGTAGGAAATAAACTTTTTAGATAAGATAAAAATACCCACAATGCCTCTTCTCTGTGTTGCACCTCTTTATGGGGTCTTAATGGTTTTAATAAGTGATGCAGGGTACAGGTGAGCCACAATGTTCCTCATTAAAACGCTCAGAACTGGTTAAATCCTTCCTCACAATAGAACTTTTATGTTCATTAATTTGTTCTAGGACAAGATGTTTCTCGCTCCTATATATTTTATTGCATGGTACCAATCACATTTTTAATTTTGCTGGTGTTTAAACCTTTTCCATCAATGATCTCTCCACTAATGGGAGTGTCTAAATGATTTTGCATTTTCAGTGTATCAAACATTCATGCAAGACCCATATTTGAAATTACCTTAATTATCAGGTTTCAGAATTAGTTGGGTTTTTTTTTTTACACTAGTAAAAACTTTTTTGCATTAGTAGAAATCTAGATTTTTACTGGTAAAAAATTGTAATTCTCTAAAAATGTAATTCTCACTTTGTAGAACTATATTTCACTGCAATTTCAGCTGAGAGTGTTTGGGTGTGCGTCTCTGGCAGCTTTGCACATTTGCGAAATGAACTTTTTCCAAAGTAGCTCAAACAATGTACTTACAATACAATAAACTTTAATTTGATTTCGATAGACCAACAGGTTTGATTTGGTCTCACAAGACCAAGAAGAGGAACTTATTCTACATCGTAGTTTTGTGGCAAAGTATACAGTGGTTGTGCCAAGAGACTCTCTGACCCCCGAGACGTGGATATTAGCTGCTTCTCTTTTTGAAATCTGATTGTAGCTGACCTCTGAAGTCAACAAGTTTCAATAAGTTTTATTTTGGTTGTCAGGGTAAAGAGGTAATGTAAATTGTCACCTTCCTAAAAATAATGGTTGATGTGATTTTTGCCAAAAGATGTTTTAGCGGAAAAGAAACTGGCAAAAAAAAAAGTATTACGTGGGCCATTTTTTTATACTATGATGTGTTCAGATTTAGATCCGTAAAAAATAAAGAAAAAAAAAACGTTAAACCATGTATTTGTTCTCCTTCCACTTCACAATTATGCTTACAACGTCACCGAACGTGGGGTAAGAATGCTCCGGGAAGACACGGTACACCGGTTAGCTTGCCTCCACGGCACCAGAGCAGAGAATAGGGGCATGAAGCTTCTCTCAATCTCTCATTTTATCCCTCGTCTGTTTAGACAAAACCCAATACCCGCCCAGTGTTCCAACAATAAGCCTCAGATAGGAGGGGGGAAAAAGGAAGAAAGAATAATACTCAAGTGCTACAGAGGGAATCTGTTGTTATCAATGCAGCGCTCCAGAGGACAGGCTCAGCAACGTTCCCAATGGCGCGAGGCTGTCAAGTCAATGGGAATGAAAAATACAATTTTTATCTCCCTCTTACAGCTGCCCCTACTGACCCCCTCTTTGGCGGAGAAACGTGAAAAAAAAAAAAAAACCTCACCGATAAGAGAGGGCCCACAAGGGGAGGATGAATCCTAATCACTTCCCAACATGTGTTGCTGCAACGCTGTCATGTTCCCTGGGAAGCGCTAGTTAGTATTACAGCACAGACGTGGTCGGGACTCCACGGGAATTCCTATATAAATATGACAGCATTGTTTATGCATGAGCTCTCCTGCCTTTTGGACAGGGGAGGTGAATGTGCAACGCTGGTGCTTCGACAACACCTGGGCTATTTACCGGATCAGGTTTGACGTGAGCTATCTGTCCGTATAAAGCTGTCAGTCTCCAAATTGTTGTTTGGTGTCCTGCTGGTCTCTGCTGCTTTTCCCTCAGTCCTCGGCTGTATTTCTGGGACAGTTGATCTGTCTCCTGTAATGTCATACCATGTATGAGTGGAAAGAGGAAAAAACGGGGGGGGTTTTTTTTTGTTTTTTTGTTGTTGCTTTCCTTTCCCATCTTAGAAATGTTGCCAAAACATGGCATCACTCTGCTTCACCACTGGAATCTTCTGTTCCTAATTTCTCTCATTCAGTCTCTGGCTCTTTGTATATGATATACAGTTCAAACCAGATACTTATATTGAAAGTATGAAAACATACAAGTTTTTTTAGTTTTCAATTTCCATGACAAATGTGCACAATAAAACTTTGTTGATATTCTGCTGTCAACCCCCCCCCTCGGCTCCACCCAAGACTCAAATCAGTCACCGCGGCGACAGGAAGCAGCTAGAAACAGGAAGCGGAGGCAAACGACAAGATGTGGCTGAAGGGCAATCTGATGCCCTCCGTTGGTTACGGCTCTATCTTCTCCCTTCTCTTTACCTGCATCTGATTGTTGCGTTTACTGCTTAAAAAAACCCCAAAAAAACGCTGTAATTATGATCTCATGTGAATCTATTTGTCCCTCCATTAGGAGGGTGGATGGGAGTGGGGGGATGGGGGGGGGATTTTTCAAAAAGGCACGGCAAGAAACAAGAGCGCATAATGAGAGCAGAGACCATTAAAAACCTCGAAGTCCTCGAATATGATAAATTATACACGGCTTGGAAGACATACTTACATTCGGCTTGCTTTGCCCGCTCGTCGCGGCCAACACACTTAGGCCAGTAATGTATGGTTAATGGGACGACTGGGAATATTGCGAGAGAAAGGAGAGGCATCTGAAAAATAAGCACTTGCGGTTAAAAAATAAATAAATAAAAAATCGTGCCTTTTCGCTCGTAGAGGTCAGCAGCCCGGGGTTCATTTATCATGTTGGAAAAATGTCAATTTACCGCACCCCCCCCCCCACTCCTGGAGAATTGGTGGGGTCTTCTCATGAAATTGTTCAAAGAAGAACAAACGAAGAAAAATGAGGCTCTTATGTCAGATATTATCAGATGCTTTACTGCCAGACAAGTTTTTTTTTTTTTAAAGAAAACGCACCTGCTCCGGTTGGTACAGTATTGTTGTGTGTGTGTGTGTGTGCGAGTCCAATTCAATATCTCATTACTTTAGGTGTGAATAGGTTGAATGGAGACTATGGTCAGTGCGTCTTGACGATTCGCCAGAGTACATACAATAAAAGGCCAGCGCTTCTGTCTGATATTAAGTATTGATTTGGTAAGATTGATCTAAACAGCGGCCATATTAAAAGAACACTGAAAGAGAACCAGTGAAGCACGTAGTCTTAAAAAAGAGCTACGCTGAAGATGAGATGAGGGGGGGGGAGAGAAAATAGGATCAACAGCAGATACCTGGAATGTGCCTGGGGCTAGAAACAAAAAAAAGAGATGAGAATTAAAGAGGAAGACCAAAAGAAGTGGAAGGATAGCATGAGGCAGAGAGAGAGGGATGCTTCGCGCTCAGGGTGACACTAATTGGAAGGTGTGCTGCTGCTGGTGGGGAGCTCAACGTGGATCCCCGTAGACGTCTGCGGCGCTGGATCGGGGAAACTTTCACGTTGTTGTGGCAGGGAGATGTCAGGAGTGTTTGTTTCGGTGTCGGATCTTCGCGCGGCTCTCAGCGTTAGCAAGAGGATGATGGATGAAGAGGTGGAGTGAGGAGACGACGTGAGAGCTTGGCAGATATCCTCTTCTGACACTCTTCCGTAATGTCTTGCAAAGGTTTTCACACACCTCGAACCTCCTCACATTTCGTCATGTTACAATCTTTAACTTGTATTTTGCGGATCCTTTTTTTTTTTTTTTTTTTAGAATATAATTGTGGGATATGAAGGATAGATGAGCTGAATACAAATGTGGGGCACTTTTGTGTTCATCCTATGTGACTCTTACACCCGTAAATAAAATTTAGAGCAACCAATTTCATTCAGAAGTCAACCATTTTGTGATTTCAGTCTGTTTGTGTATAACTCGAGAGTAAATGGTTGATTGCATTTATTGTACTTTAAACTACTTTTAAAAAATAATGTTTGTCAAAACTGTTACTATGTTGTGACAGTGTAATATGAGACAGATAATCTGAAAAAATCAATCTCTTCCCAGGTCTACTGTTGCTGTCTGTCGAAATACATCGCTCCTGGTTTTAGTAAACAACCAATCAGACAGAAGGAAGGTATTAGCGTTGTCAATAAGCCTCATGTACACGCTGCTTTATGTGCTAATGGTGGAGAAACAACTCCAGGAAAACTGTTTACCCACCATCATAGCATAGCACATGTACACGAGCCTGATTGACAGCACTAACACACTCCTCCTGGCTCTGATTGCTTGTTTCTTGTTAACACTGGGAGAAGGCAGAGGAGCTAGATTTTTTAAAATCATTATCTATCTCTTTCCATATTTTATTTTATTTTTTACATATTTTTATAAGATTTGTAAGACATTCACTTGGGATGATATTATTTTGGAACAAATATTTACCCTGAGCTAATCCACAACTTCCTCCCTGACCTGTGCGGTGTTTTCCTTGGTCTTTGTGATGCTGTTTGTTCGACCTCTGAGGTATTGAAATGCAATTACGTGCTGATTTCCTGTCATACTGTCTTCGCGAGCGGCTGTGTAGCAGGTGCACCTTCTCAGCTGAGTTCCATTAGCTTATTAACCTGCTGCTTATCTGTGTCTTTTTTTTTTTTCTTACCCCCAGATTCTTGTCAATGCCAGTTTAGTGACGCTGTTGTGGGCTGTGGCCTCATCCTAAGGAGGAATGACTTTTCTAGCCTTCAGACTCTGTCCTGTCTGACTAAACCTGTTCTTCCTATTTTCAGGGAATTCGTCTTTACTTATCTGTCTGCCCTGTCTGTCTGTCACCAATCAGTCAACTCGGTGAGCCCGTCTTATCTGCTTGCCAGTCAGCCCTCCTTTTACCTGTCAACCTGGCCGACTTCACAGTTTATTTAGAACACAAGTTCAGCTGTTAGCTCAATGCAACCGTTTAGCAACCCGCCTAAAATCTTGTGGTACCTTAATGAAGACGAAGAGAAGTTTGAGCAATTTTATTACAATACCTTAGTCTTTATTCCTACACGTCATTCGCCTGTCCAATGGGATACTCAAGAAAACATTGAAGATTTGCTTCACGTAATATGCTTCCTTGAACAGGTTAGGATACATCTATATGCTGTTCAAAACAGGTTCATTACAGTTTTAGCATGAAATCAATCTCAGATAACTCATCCCAACTCAATGTTAAAAATGGCTGCAAAAAGATGTGCAATTATACATCCATACCTCTTCGAAAAGCAGAAGTGGAGCCTACTGCACAACCAACAAGAATCAGTGTTCCCAGATTGGGCTGCTTTTGAGCACATTTGGCTATATACTGTATATATATATACAGTATATATATATTGTATATAATATATAATCAGCATGAATTCAAATAGAGGTTGAGATTTGTGCTGGGTTCTTTTGGTCAGGTTTTAGGTTGTTTTGGGGTTGTGAACATTAAGTCAGATCTGGTATCCCGGACAAGAATGCAGCAAGTGGTTACTGGATGGTAAGCCAACAACAAAACACTTCTCTTTTTCAGCAGCCATTGTGCAGCGCATACCAGCTGACCAAATATGCTGGAGTTCCGCTTGGGTTGCTAGGTAATGGGGAGGCTAGACCAGGTTGGGGTTGCTAGGTGACAGGCAGTGTCTGCTTATGTTTGACTTTACATTAAGGAGGTTTTGGAAATGGCTCACTTTCCAGACACTAATAAAACATTAACATACCGCCAAGCACATTTGAAGCACTTGAATTGTTTTTTATAAGCAGTAGAAGCACAAATGGAAATAGAAAAAAGTGCAAAATGTGAATTTTTCATAATACGTCCCCCGTAAAGGAAAGCTACAGAAGTCCCGTTATACTCTTGAGCCGCTATTTTTGAGGGATGCCGTCAAACCTGAGGTTGCCTTTAACAACTGTGCTTCATGTCCTTTGAGACGTGACAATACTAATGTGAGGTGAAATTCTAAACAGCACTGAGTAAGTGGAGAAAGCGACTTGTCGCGGTTCAGCAAAGAATACCCGGAGATGGATTTTTCGTAGAGGTGTGAACTGATGAAACAGGCGCTTTTTGCTGGAGCAGAAGAATGTGACAGTGGTTCTGTCTCCAAAAGAGACATTGTGCCATGCACTCTCATTATCTCTAGGCATGTGCTGGCTCCCAAATTTGCTGCCAGGTTTTTGAAAGGTTCTTCCTGAAGGTGTGGGGAACAAGCTTTTTGCTCGCTTGCTCTGGTGACAGCCTTTATTACCCATCTGTATGAGTTTAAAAGGTCTGTGATCTTTATGAAAGACAGTCATTTCTCAATTGATTAACTTGCAAGCCAAGAAACCTAGAAATGGTTTAATTTTCTTATTTAAAAACGTGTGAAGAACTTTCTAGAAATGTTAATCTATGAGGGATGGTAATTGTACACTTGGAAAAAGATTCATTTGGAATAAATTAAATCTCCACATATTAACCCTAATATGGGGAGATCAAGAAACCAAACAGCTAGCTTCAAAAAAACGGTTCATGTGGTTGCAATAAATATGTAAAAATTGGCAATTATTTTTTAAACGCCATAAGTTTTATTTTTCTATCTGTTGTAGCTTTTTAAATTGAAGACAGTATCCCAGATCCCAGGCATCCTAGATTTTTTTAAAATTATTATTATTATTTACTAAAATCCTTTTTAAACAACTGGTAGTAGCTTCACTAGCAAACTTTTGAGGTGCTTTGGATGGTCCTTCTTTTAAAGAAAAACTGCAGTCTGTTTTCATATGCAAAGATGCTAATTAAAATATATAGTTCATAAAGGCTCAATTCAGTTTATTTATACTTCTCAGTAAAAAGCTGGTAAAAAAAAAACATTAATAGTTACTACACATGTGATGTGATGACTTCCTCAAGGCGGAGCTTCAGAAAGAACAAGAGTTTCTTAAAGAGACAGACACCCAATTTCAAGGCATTGAATTACAAAGTGAAATTTCTTTTACGTCATATTTGATATACGTGGCATTTTTTCATAACAACTGAAGACTACACACTTACTTGATTGCATTATAAAATGCCACTGTACAACTGGAAAAATACATAATACTGCCCCTTTAAATAAATACCACCATTGGACAAAAAAAAAGAAAATTGGGACTGACTTGGACCATTTCACCCCCCAACAATACAATATTTCTGGAGTTTGCTCAAATTTGTGTAACACCAAACGTGTTCAGGGAGTTCACACATAAGAGCGCAGCACAAAACCGAACCGTACGCCGTTTTGGCACTCCGGTATCTTCTGTCAGCTCCTACAGACGCTCCATGTGAGTAGGAAGGATGCGCGCGTGCCGTCCTTGGGGAACAGACCCAGCTATGCAGGTCAGGGTGGCTGTGATCTGAATGGAGAGCATTAATATTTAAACGCAGGCTCCTGAGGGAGAGAGACTGTAAATGATTCATGATTTATACCATGAGCTCTCTGCAGCAAAAGCTTGACGCTCCATATTTCACCGATTCCTCCCCTCTCGTTTCCGCCTGCATGTCAAATGTGTTTTGCCTCACGACGAATAATGTCCTCTTTACGCGTTTCCTTGATTAATATTTTTCACTCACCTGTTTCCCATTACACCTTTTTAGCTGTCAACCTTTATTTATTTTTTTAATTCTGTGCATACATGCCTTTACATTTTCATTGCATCATAACTTCTCAGAGCTTGTGGTGAACTTCCTTTACACCTCTCCAGTTGCCAATGACGGAAATGTTATGTGCATATTCATGGACGTGTAACACTGACGTTTGAATTCTTAGTTTCTGTCATTTTATGGGCAGAAACGGAACAAAAAAATGTTAGAACAAGATTTTACTCAAGAGACAAAACCTGGCTCGTGGTTTCTTGCCAGCGGCAGAAGAGAAAATCCTACAACCGTTAAAATGTGGAATGTTTTCACTTCATGAGTGTCTTTCTCTGAGGTTTTTGTGTTGTGTCCTTCAGTGGTAGCTTGGTGCAGCGCCAGCACAGGAGATGAGGGGAACGTGTCTTTTAGAGGGTTTGTTTTGTGTGACAGCGCAGTGGGAAAAGCGAACCTCAGCGGCAGAAAATGGGATAAATGTTCTAGTCTCCAATCAGACTAAGTCTATTGGGTCAGGAAACACCCGTAGCTAGCTAAAGAGGCTGAAGTTGGCACTTGATTAATTGGGAATCAACGCTAAATCAAAGGGACATTTCACAGTTTAGTTTGCTTTTTTTAAAAATAAATACATTTAAAAATAACTTTGATCTGAGTTTATTTATCCAGACTTCAAACTGAATCACTGAAAGAAATTTAAAACACAACTTCATATTCGCTGAAGCTTCTGAACCACACTAAAAAAATAATTATTACTTTTTTGTTTGGTTTTTTTGGAAGGTGCTGGGGGCCATCAAGACAAACTTAGAATAGTGAAAAATATCAAAACACACACACATAGACAGATCAAACCTGGAGTGGATGATTTCTACAAATGTTAAAAGATTCGTTAAAATACAATTTGAGCTTGTGAAGCCTGTTTTCTCAAAACAAAATTTAAATTAAATCTACATTTTTGCACACAAACGCAGTTTCCCCAGTGCATAATTTTACATTGAATTATTTTAAGTTATATTTTCTAAAGGTCATTTCAAAAAAGGGTCTCACAATATCAGAATTGTGTATTCTACCAGTGTACAGACTGAATGTGAGACTAAACAATTTCAATATAAATCTAATCCATTTTCCATTATTTATTCAAGAAAGGCCCCTTATTTGTTTCCCCCCCAAAAATAATAATGTAAACAAATCAATGAATCAGTGACTGGAGAAGGATCCAACCGCAAGCTTCAGACTGGGCAGGGAAAAATAAAATATTATGCAGAAACACATCTGTACTCACAGCTTAACAGATGTCTATGCAAATTAATAATGCTCATGTTTAATGTATATACATGTAGATTACTTATTACCTATTTGCATTACATGCATATGGATGTGCTTATGTGCATAGGTGCATTGGAATATTTGTATTGGCAAATATGAGTCAATACAGCAGCCCAGCTACTAGATAAAACAAAGTCTCATTAAAAAAACAAAAAACTGCTGATAATAAATCAGACAACTTGTATTTGTGTCCATTTACAGTGATGGGGGGAAAAAAATCTACAAGTTAAATGAACTAATTATGAAAAAGTGTTACATATTTAAAGTCGTTATAACTATTATTTGCATCCGGCGGTTTTTACCGTTACAACCATGAGGGGATAGTTAAGGATTTTTGGAGAGCTTCTGTTTAAAAAAAAAAAAAAAAAAAAAAAGGTTATAAGCAGTGAATACAGCTTTACTTGGTTTAAATCCGGATCACCAGATCCTGGAGGCTGACGCTAGCAGAGAACGGCAAAGACCAAAACGAAGTCTGACGTTAAAGCAAAAACTGTTTTAAAAACTTTTGACTCTCATCACTTTTGGGTTGGGTGGTCATTTACACAGAAATACAGATGACATTTTTGTGTTTTTTTTACAAAGAAATAGTGAACTGACAATATAAAGGTTTTCTTGCCAATGTTAAGTGTAAAAAGTAAATGTGTCTGTGTGGTTTAACAGAATAATGCTGATTTTAAAAACAATTCCTTTAGACAGAACAATGCAAGTGAGGGAAACGTGATTAATTACAATTTTGAAGTCGCAAACATTTGTTTGGGGGTAAAAAGTAAAAATATAAAGACAAACTAAAGAGGTAAAGATTGGAGAATAGCGCAGTGGTTGGTGTAAAAAAAGAAACGTGGAACCAATAAAATTTGGTTTTAGGCCTTTCAAAGTCACTAGTTAAACTGGTTAAACTTACTAACATGTAAAAGAAAAATTAAGATCTTTATGACTTTAAGTCCAAAAGGCCTCTAGGAACCAGCTGGATTTTCACAGCCTGAAAAACTCAGTTTGATTTTTCTCTCCAGAACACAAGTTCAGGAGTTGAGTCCAGTTTGAACAGATTTTTATTTTTTATTTTTTTGCTAGGTGCTTCACCACTTTTGCACTGTAGCCTCAGTATTAAACCTTTCTAGTGTAGGTGAGATTAAAAAAAATAAAATAAAGGAATAAACTCTCCTGCTAACTTTTGTTCTCCTCTCGTTTAAATATCCTCTGCACGCTACGTTCTGGAAACGGAAGCTCCAAAACTACATGATCATTGCAATGATTAGACTTACAATGTTTTGTGATTAAGGAAATGGAACCATGAGTTATAAAGTACTTTACCTACTTTATACACGTAATTCTTAAGAAATCGAACACATGTTCTACGTTAAATTACTCCTTACAAATGGCAGCTAGATGCTTTTATTTTTCAGAGTTTCATCTAGCATAATCCCTTCAGATAAATAGTTATAGGGTGATACATCATTCAAAACATTAAATCGATTGGAGATTTTATTATAAAATGTCAACATATTTTAGTGCTTGCAACACGTACCCAACATTTTTTACATCATCATCGGAAGCAAATAAATGACTTTGCGTGAGAGTAGACAACAGTAAAGCTCAAAGCTAATTATGTAATGACTGAAATGATAAAGATCACTATCACAGATATCAGTTTCATTTGTGTGATTTTTTTTTTTATGGATTTTTTTGCACTAGAGAGACTTTGCAGCTCGGCTACGGTGCAGATTAAATTACGTACGTTACCGTATCAAATTTAATGATCCTGCAGCCTCATTAAAGGGAACTACAATTAGTTCTAACAGTAGACTTTATTAAGAGAAATATTTTTTTTAGATGTAAAAAAAAAACACTAGAAATATTGTAGGCTGTTTCGTTTTTATAAATTTAAATAAAATATCACACAGACGTTACCATTTTGCTTACGCTGCAATGCATTCTGGTTAAATGACTGGTAACGATTGAACCGCTCTATGTCTATCCAGCCCCAAAACAGGTATGAATAGCGTTTCTTCTTCTCAGTTTGAACCGGAGCGCGTTGACATTGATGTCAATGTGTCACTCGTAAGTGGTAATGAAGATGAAGCAGACATAACGGAGGAAGAGGACAGAGTTGGTGTTTCTGTTTGGAGATGCCAACCCAGATAAAGAGCATACGCATGATGGTGTTTGTTCCCTGGCCTGTCGTGTCGATTGGTGACATGGTGTATCAACAGCACCCATTTCTCTGTGCACTCCATCATAAATGATTTATAATGGACGAATCCACTCTGCAAGGTCTTCACATGGCTTCCATTTTGCTGCAGCAGCCAGTTTTTTGGACATCCCTTTTGCCACATGTCCAGGATGAAATTCATGGCATTTCTCGTGATTGTTGACTCTCATTTCTTTAATAATTTGTGGATGTCTGTCTGTGCAAACAGTTGTGACCTTCTGTCGTGTTCTGTGTTTTCTGTGTCCTTGAGTCTCTTCGTTGTCCTGTCCTCCCCTTGATTGTTCCCAGGTGTGTCTCGTTCTGTGATTACCCGCTGTGTATTTAACTCCACCTGTGTTCCTTGTTCCTCGTCGGGTCCTTGTCTTGCAATCGTCTTATGTGCGTTCAGTTCTTCGTGTTGTCGAGTCAAGTTACCAGTTGCTACCGGCGTTGAGCCCTGGCTTCTGCTCAGTCGTGCTGCCTGGTTGTTTGTGGACTATTTTGGACTTATTTATCATTAAAACCTTCATTTCTCACGTTACCTGGATCTGCTGCGTTTGCCTCACCACCTCAATACCCGCAACTCATGACACCTTCACTCCAATTTTGCTCTATGTTGTTGAGAGTCTCCCTAAAGCCTTTTAATCTCCATTGCGTTGAAGCTTGAAACTTGTGTCCGGTTGATTACCTTAAAGTCAATAAAAAAGTTGTGTGTACAGTATTTGGCTGCACACTCACCGTCTCCACAAAGAACAACCTCAGATTTTTCAGATTTTTATTACAGAGCAGTAATTCACTCTGTTCCATGGTCCGTGCTTTTTCAATTACAGGAAACACAAAGTTCTTCCTTAGTTTCGAATATGTATCTTGACAAATTGATTTGAGGTTTATGTCATTCCAGAATCGATCAAATTTTGAAAAGTGGATTCCGATGATGAATATCGGTCCTGTTGGAAGGTTTCCTGCTCCTCTGGTTCCTCTCAGTGTAGGCTGAGACTGCCATCAGAACTTACAGCCGTTCATACATGTCAGTTCCTGTCTTAGCCGGGATCTCTCATTTTATAACTCTTTTCTCTCTCTCCTCCATAGTAATTAATGAGCCACACTGTAAACAATATGTTAGCATCTTTTTTAACTGACTCCCTCTTTTCCATGGATGTCATTTGAGGCTTCTGTACGCTGAGAATTTTGAGAAGACTCCAAAGATGCTGTGTGTTGTGAATCGGGTATTTCCATGGTATTCTCCTCAGATTCTGTATCAGAAAGAAACAAATCCGGTGATTGACAGCCAACCTCATGTTGATTTTCCAGTGGCCTGTCACCCTACAGATGGTCCATTTTTATAGAGCGAAATGCATCTTCTGGCCACCGCATCGCTGCGTCTGATGTGCTGACAAAGGTTTGCGTTTCAGCATTTGTAGTTGAGGACAACTGCAAATAAACATGCTTGTATTATTAATGTACGTACAATGTTGCTATCTTAAAATTGCGAAATAATATTAGCAATAATAATAGATTAAACATGAAACTGAAATTGGCTAACGATTGCAGCTTCCGTTTCTAAAGTTTTCCCTAGCTTGAGTATATATAGGTTTCCTGTTAAAAACGCATGGAAAGGAAAAGGTAAGTCAAAACTTATACATTTATTAATGTAAAATGTATGTGTATCAAAAAGAAAAAAACAAAATAGACCCTGTATATATATTTCTGCTTTGACTTGTAATTATGTTAGGTTTGATCCTCTCACTATAGTAAATACATTTTGAATGCATTCACTATAGTGTTCAGCTATATCTTCTTTTTTATTACATGATCATGCTGGTCACTTAAACTAGAACAAATTAAAGACACTTTATGTATTGACTAATTAGGCGTAATCGCCGTTTAGCCATTTCCTCAATCAATAGCCAATTTCAGCTTTGTATGTACATACCGCTGGTCCGACTGTGTGATCCGACGAGTAGATGATGTGTTCTGTCAGGTCCGGTAGCACCTGCTGACGGTCTGGGCTTTGGTCTGGTGTGGGGTCTGTGATTTTAAATTCTGTACCAGCGGCAGTGGGACTTACTAGAGCTTCCAGCGTTGCCTGTCTTTGATTTCTTTCCCAGTGATGTTGGCCAGCCAATCGTCGGCGGGGTTTAGGCACTTTGTGACTAAAAATAGTTGTGGTGGCATTTTAGCTTTAGCTTGTGGCGATCAGCTGTCAGCTCCTTCATCAATTTTTTTCCATTCAAATGACTCAACGTCTTCTGAACTGAAGTGCTGAGAGCACAGATTTGGGTCCTTAGAATGTTGGGTTCTAGCTACAGCTCTTTCCCATTGTGTTCTCCTTTTTTCCTGGGAGAAGCAGTTTAGACTCGCCTCACTGTTTCGGTCTTTTGCAGTTTTGAAATTACATCCAAAGGCACGCAGTGGGGCATGATCTAAATTTACAGTCAAACGCAATGTCATAAAAAAAAAAACAACTCCGTAAAATCCCTTGCTGCAGGCGCTATGTACGCTATAATATGGAAGGACCAAATGGCGTTTTCAACCCATCATGCATTGCGCAGGTGAAAAAATGGTGACCCCCAGGGGTGAAAAATACAACAAAAGTTGCAATATTCTTGAAGGAATTATGACTTTTTACGTATCAAAAACATTATTTTTTAAGTTAATAGGAAAATTACTACATATTTAGGTCAACTTGTTCAACTAATCTTGGATCTTTTGACTTTGTAACTAGAAAGTGTGCATTTCCTATGGAAATGCAAGTGTGAATGCTGAATGCTCAATGCTGAATACTTTTGGTGAAAATGGCAAAAGCATTTGAAGCCAACTGCTGAAGACTTGCAGAAAGGTAAGAAATAGTTCATGCAGTGTGAAAAACCCAGGTAAAAGCCAAAATTAGCTAAAAAGCTAAAACTAGCTAAAATACTAATGATAGCATCTAGGATACCACTAGCATCCTGGGTTACAGTAATATATTCTATGCAAGGGAAAAAAAAAAAAATCATGTAAACCCTAAAATTTGAAAAGGACAGAAACGTTCCCCTACGTCTTGAAATTGGGCCTCTGTCTCTTTAAGAAATTCCGCCTTCAGGAAGTCATCACCACATGGGTTCTCTATTAACCCTTTACCAACGTTTTTACCAGTGTTTCATTGAGAAGTAGCTCCTGTCATGAGCTCATGTCACATCCCATCAGGTGTTTGCTGATTGGCACAGCTGAATGGTTGCCACGGGAGATTAAAGGATTTCTCAAACATGCATGAAAGACTCAAGGCAACACACCAGGTATGTTTTTGATGAGGGAATGACATGAAAACACGATGTAAAGATTTTTTTAAAAAGTTGATTTTACACGATTCTGTCTCTTTAAAATGATGTTTCTCAGCTCGGTAATTAGATCAGTCAGCTTGCAATCTTAAAGCTGTGGGTTCAGCTCCAGCTTCGGAAACTGAATTTTGATACGTGGCTAATAAAATACTCCAGGGGGCCACACACCTCACCTGTGTTTACCCCCGGCCCCGCTGTCATTGTTCACCAGTACAAAGGCAGATGAAGAAAGGCTGAGCGAACTGCGTCTAGGAAGGAGAAGAAGAGAATAAGGGAGGAGACACATGGACAGAAGTGGCAGCAGTCGGCCCTGATGGAGACTGATAGGACAACGAGGAGATAAGAGCGGGGAAGGTGCAGCAGCGGGCTGCTTTCACTTTGTCGAGAAGAGGCCAAGACAGATCACGAAAAGGACGAGGAGAAAATGAATCGGGGCTCTACGGAGGGAAAAAAGCATGCCTCGGGTGGCAAAATGGAGGCAGGGAAATAAAAGGCGGAAGGAATGAATGTGGCAAAAAGGGAAATTTATGGTAAATGGAAATTACTTGTGGAGAGGGAGAGCGGGACGGTCTGTGTGAATTAATGAAGGAGAGTAACCGTGCTGCGTTCGAGGAGCGGGGCAGGGGGGGAAACACGAGATGGGTACGGTTCCCCTGTGCTTCCACAAGCACTTCGCTGAGCCACCACAGCCACTTAGGTCTATACAAGCTCAGAGCCACTCAGCACTCTGTTGTCCATTTCATCGTGTCCACAACAATTATCGTCCAGCCTTCACTTACTGCTGCAATAACACCGGCAGCGGAAAGCCTCGCACAAAGCACAAATACAGTGGGAGTAGAATCACGTTAATGCAGACTCGGTTGGAAGATGAATCACAAGTTGTTGTGGTTTTTTTTTCCTGAATGCAGTCTGAACTCTCCAGGTCTTGTAACAACCTTTGTGGATTTAAAATGGCACAATGAACTCTAGTGGAAATGTAAAGCAGGCATTATTTATGGGTGTTTATTCATGGAAGAAATATTAGAATTTGCATCGACCAGGCGTAATGTTATGACCACTAAGCAAGGTTAGTAGAGTTAACTAAACCGAACGAAATGAAGAAGACTGAAATGATTAAAAACAGTAACTAAAGGGGAAAAACTATAACTAATTTGATATATACCATGAAATACGTATGTGTAAACCGCCCATTAATTATTTAAATGTATCATAAAATTGTGTTTAAGAAAATGTATTTACCCCTAAATAATAAAATATGTCATGAAATTATATAAAATATGCAATTAAATAATTAAATGTCCCGTGAAATAATTAAATCCCATGAAATGAATTTAAATAACAAAATGTCCTTTTAAAGAAAACTTATTGAAAAAGATATTTAATTATTTCATAGTGTATTTTTTTCACGGCTCCTGTGGGAGCATGAAGGGTTTTGCGTGACAAAATTAAATAAACATGTCATAAAATACGGGTGTAAAATCTCCCATTAATAAATTAAAGGTATAAAATTATCAAAAGTATTATAAAGTAAGTGAATTTACCGACTAATATCTAAACACATCATCACTGACCTCAATACAAGTGAAAGGTAGAACATAGAACAACCTACTACTTTCTTTTTTTTTAGTGAAGTATTAATTATGTGAGCCTTAGCGTTGATGGAGAAGGTTTCTGAAATCTGCACAAATTCTCAAAGCAGTGCAAAAAAAAAAAACCCAAAAACCGTTCACTGCCATTTGAATTCAAACATTTAAGGAGACTAATTACTCCAGTGTCATTTATAGTGCAGTTGTGCATCAAATACATCTTATTGATTTAAAAATGCAATGCTGACCTGGCATTTTTACTGGAACAGTGAGGTATACTTGCACGCCCCATGCGAGGAGAAGAGGATGTAATCGTCCCTCTTTCTCTGAGCTTGGTTTATGCATTCAGGAACTCTGATTTTAACGAAAAGGTGTTTAAATTACGATTTAAACAATTGCAGTTTGTTCTATTGGTTTGTTAAAGATGGAGCAGCTAACGTGTGAATATAACGCGCAGAAGATTTTAGCAAATTTGACCTTTAAAGACGATAAAGCCTCTAACTGTGCAGCCTGAGCTACGATTGGACGGTTTATCTTTTGTGATCCCGCTGCTTACCTTCTGGTATGACGACTATTAAAACAATAATTAAAAGTTATGTTGCTGAGGTATTTGACGCTTAGCTTCAACAGCTAAGCGTCAAATAGCTGTTGTCGCTACAGACTGATGCCGACGAAAGCGCTGAAAATGTTAATTTTAAGAAATAAATCTGGACAGCTGTTAACGCTCCAGGCTCAGAAATGATGCCGAACTCACAATGGTGCTATTTTCTGTCTAATGGTGTGAATAACACAGTGAGAAATGTTATAATATAACAAGAGGCAGATCGATACACTGTCAGCTGGGGGGAAAACAAAACATGCACAGCTGCAGTGAGTTCCCTGGGTGTGTCTAATGCTCACATCTCCATAAAAACAATGCTGATGAGCGAGAAGGAGGCTTTTAAAGCTCATGTGATGTTTATTACGACGGAGTCATTTTCCTTTAATGGCGCGCGCGCACACAAACACTCGTGCTGAAGGTTACCACCTTCACTCTGTTCACAGCTCAAATTCAAGGGAAAGGAAAAAGTTTTACGCTTCCCATCGTATCCACGGGGCCTTTTTTAAAAAAAAAAAAAAACTGACACGAGGCAGCCTCTTCTGTGATTAATGAGTCTCTGTGAACAGAGCGCGCAGCTTTTAAAGCATTTGACTGATGCTTTGACAATTGCCAGCCCCCCCCCCCCCCCCCCCCGCATACATCACTCAAACTTCTTATTCCACTTTCAAGACGGGTTTGGTTTACGGAACAGCGGAGCCCTGAGTAAGGGGCCGTTGACGAAAATGAAGAAATTGACGACCAAAGCTCTTCATCTGGCCGATTTCCTAACCGATGCCGTCAATGTGAAACAGCCAACGGCTCCGAAAAGTTGAGGTGGTTGTTTATTCAAACTTCCGTACCACGCGCTGCTCACCGGGGGCCCTACTCCTTCGGTGAGTGATACGTCGTGTGTTCAGAGTCGCCGCTCTTTGGCACCTGCTTTCATCTATAATTGATGGGCCGGGCCAGAGGACATGTCAGAGTCACTCGGCACAGCCACCGACTGACAAGGCCACACAGACTGGCAGGGAAACACTTCGCTTCCTCAGCCCATCTACATTCACCGCACACTTCACACGTTCCTGCTCTTCTGGGATGGACAGTCGCGCTGGGAGGTGGAGGTAGGAAATGAAATAGGAATGGAGGAGCAAATGTGTTGACTTCATGTCCTGATTTTAAAATATTTAAAGTTTTTCTGTTGTCGGTGCACTCATGGTTCAGGGGTTAGATGTAGTAGGAAAAAAAAGACGCATTACAATTAAAGCCGGGACTTTAATTTAGATTAATTACATAGATTTGTTAAATAAATCTTTAGCACAATTGATAGCATTTTCTTTTTTTCTACACATAAGTTCCGCCTGGAACCTTTGTATTGTGTTTGTTTTTGTATATAGTTTGAATTTGACGTAACACTTATGCAAACTTTGTAGCTGAAGGTCAGAATCACGTTAGACATTTTTCTAAGTGTGACTTTCAAGGAATATTTAGTACATTTGTTTATGGTTATTTCATGTCCGGCGAACGGATGTTCTAAGCATGCAGACGGTTCGGCAAAGCGCAGTTTTCATCACATCCTGAAAATCAAGAAATACGAAGGACCTCAAACGATGGACTTGAGCGAGTCTGGCTTGGAAACATCAGATTCTTGACGTCTTCTTGATCAAGAAAACGTCAAGAATCTGCTCCGACTACTTTATATTCCGGTAATGTATATATATTTATATATATAATATATATATATATATATATATATATATATATATATATATATATATATATATATATATATATATATATATATATATATATATATATATACATAGTATTTATAACTCTACCCATCTCTGGTAAGATACTAAGATAAATATTGATATTTACTACAGTAGTTACTGTACATTAGAACTAGCTAAATTAGCATAGGTAATGTAGCTTCTAGCTAATCCAAGCTATGACAGACATGTAGCTTACATGTATGTTACTACATATACTTACTCTGGCCAGTTACCAGAACATTGTTATTCATGTGAAGAGTTCATACGTCCTTTACAAAGCCCTTGAAACACTTAATGTATGTGTTACCTAGAAGACTTTTAGCTTGTCCTGCTTACTTTAAAAGCCACCATAAATCGCAGATAAATGTAATCAAATCTTCCTTCGTTTACTTTTGCCTCTTACCTTTAAAACTAGACGTGATCTTCTATCTCAGACGCTCACTATGAAGAATGGCAACATAAAAGAAAGGTGCTGTTTCAGTCTAAAACAATTTTAAAAAGAAAAAAAATGGGGCCTTTGTCTAATGTCATATTTTATTACAGGGAAATAGGACGTGGTAGATTATTAAATGCGTTCAAAAGAACTGATCAAATTATTAAAAATTGTTCAAACATTTGTTTGAGGTACAAGTAAGTTTGACACTATTGATCCATTAATAAACACGTATTCACTAATTTCTTATCGTGTAATTCCTTCCCTCTTGAATAGATATACACAACTTAAAGGCTGTATTTCAACATTTTTTACAATGAGTTTATGCTATTGCCTTTTATTGATGTGACATAAACTTCATCAGCACATCAGATAAATAATTTTGGTGTTTATTTGACGCTTTAATACAAAAAGATATGCTTTTGTATTTGGGTTATTTTATCCAAGTTTCTAATTACCACAGTGATAGCTGCAGCCTCAGGCGCCCATCTAGCCATATCTTATGTTGTTTGTCTTTTTTTGGTCTTTGAATGAGTTGTATTGGAACAAATTTCATGGTGCTTATGTAAAATGACAATGAAGGCTGATTTTAATTCTAAATATTGAAAAAACAAAGTGTGGATATGGACGACTCAGCTGGAAACGTTACAAATGTTATCATGAGACTGAGTTTTTCCAAGTCTAAAGCTGTAGGCTGAAAAGTCTGGCTCACCGGCTTTAATTCATCCCGGTGAATTAAAGCCATTGGGGAAGTCATTTCCCCAATGGAGAAATGACTTCCCCGCTGTTGAAATGGACCAAATTACCGGAATGATCCTTGTGCAGGAAGTGGGTCCATACTTTGAACAAAAATGGAAATCCGAGAAACTGCAAGGCTTTAAATTATCCATTGTGCCCCAGCGCATCGATGGGAATCAGAAACATCAGCAGAACTCACACTTTGCCACAGCTTCAATCTATCTCTCCTGCACAAAGCCGTGAAATCAGGGCGAAATATGCTGACACAGCAGAACAGCTTCCCCCTTCGGCCCCCCTCCAAAACCTTTACTTCCTAACAAGGATTATCTCACGACACGATTTGAAAATCTAACTCTGAAAAATCAAGAAAAGGCTGGTTCCCAAGTGAGTTTGGATGACAACATCGTCCAAAATCACGGAGAGAAGACAAAGTCATCGGCTGCTGCGCTTTCATTCACTGTCAGGCTAATCCAATGTTTTGAAATATTGCCAAACAGAAAATGTTATGAGGAACATATTCTCTCTCTCTCTCCCCCTACTGAGACAGTCATTTCTAAGTTATGCAGATTCTATTTTGTGTTTTTTTTTCTTTATGAACAACCTGTGATGTATCAGCGGACTCATTATTGGGCACTGACAGCAAATTCTACCAAAGACTTCCTGGTAGGGGCCTAATGATGAGACGACACACCGCGCAGAGTCTAACGAGACGGGATTTTGCGGAAAACAATGAATTCCCATCTTTCAGAAGTTTGAAGCTATGTCTGTAATGGCTGAAAAATACGTCAGTCTTATTATTTGCATTTGTCAAATCAAAATTACTTGGAGCAAACTCCCAACTGTCGATATTCATCAGAGTAAGGAAGTCATATTTCCTTTTATAGACTATTCACATATTATACAGTATTCCTTCTAATTTCTGGTTGTCAAAGAATGAGAAACATATCCAAGGTCAAGATGAACAGACTTTCTGGTGAGTATCATTCTTAACCCTGGTTTGAAACCAACAAAGCTACTAGGGTGCAAAACGGTGGAAAAGTAAAATGACCTTATAAAAATGAATTTTTATAAGTTCTCTTATTGTCGGATTAGGCTTTCTATTTTGTTTCGTGCAAGTTTTGTTTTCTATGTATTCTGTTTTTTTGTTCTTGTAGGATTAGATTCTCTCTGCGGTATTTCTTTATTGGCCTCCGCTTCCCTGATCTTTCTGGATGTTATGCTTCTTATTAACCCACCTGCTGCTACTCCCCTGTCAGCATGTATGTTTGTTGGCTCTTGCTGCTTCTCGTTTTTTGTTTTCTTCTTGCTTATAGGAATATATTCTTTTACATCCTTTTTTATGAGCTGTATTTTGGTCTTCTTTTGAATAACTTCACGTAGATTTTTTGTTCAAAGAGAATTAAAGCTTTCATTCTGTAGTTTCTATCATTTCATTGCTTCACTCTGGGCTGTCTTGAGTTGGATAGAAGAGTTCACACCCTGCTTTAACCCTGCATAGTTTTGCATTATAATGACAACATTGTTGTCTTTTCTGTTTAGCATCTTTAGCGTAATTTGAGCTTTTCCTATGAAAAATAACCCTGTTTGGGAATATGAAAATGTTTATAAAATATCTTATGCAATGAAAAGTCTCCCTTTGCTACAATAAGCAAGTAAAATTAACAAAGTTGTACTTTCTTGTCTCATTCTCTATTTTGCCATGACAACGGCAATACATCTTTTTTGTCTCTCTCGCTCTCTGTCTCTCTCTCTCGCTTACCGTTTTTACTTTATTGGTTAACAAGCTGTGCTGGTCGTTAAGTCTTTCACACATACGCAGCGACGAAGAATAAAGGCCAGTTGGCAAATGTTGCTTTCCGGCTTTATTACTCACAAAATCGTTATCAAGAGCTGACAACGTCCATGTAAGAAAAATCCAAACCATTTTATGTTACTTGCTGTCATCCTTTACCATTTCTTCGCCGGCTGTGCAATAAATTATAATTAGCAATATTGAAAAGACTGCTTAAATTAAGAAAATGCATAGCGTGATTGATGGAGGGAGGCTGAGGCTGAATTAATTCTCCCACCCTCTTCTTATTTTCACGGCTTATTTACGAGCTGCTACTCAAATCAAATTTTTGCCGCTTTGCGGGCCGTTGTTTGTTCACACCTGATAAGCTCTAAGTTGAAAAATCAAATTACAACAACGAACAGTGAACACCATGTGATCAATGGTGTTCGCTGGTCACTTTAAAAAACCTAAAGTCATGTTCTAGCATCTAGTTCACTCTCATACCGTATCAATCAGATAGGCTACAAAAAGGTAAAATCTTGAGAAGGAAGAGGTTTGGTGAATTAGCATGTTGGGTCCATTACGACGTGGAACCGTGGCTAACTTATTAATGTCGCCTCTGTCCCCTTGGGGAGTTTTTACATTTGTTTCGTTTTCAGCTGCGCCGTGTCAAACAAACCAAGTGGTGGCGCTGCACCAAGAACCAGTGATGGAAACAACAGCAAAAAAACATCTGAAGAAGACATTCAGCGTAACTTCCTTCTTCATGAAATGCAAACAAAAATGGTGTAGCATTGGATTTTAATGCAATCACATTGTTTTGCTCTGTCCGTAATGCTCCATAAACCATTTTGAACTTAATTTGGCCATATTTTTTTCTCCCATTTTTATGCATTGTGTATTAATAAATAAAATTGCACTCCTTCTGAGTCAGTAATATGGAGAACCCTTTCACATGCCTCACAGAAGGACATTTGTTTGATGCAGGTGCTGGGCAGTGGCATCTCATTGATTTTGCTTGCTTTCAGTCGGGTACAACATATGAATTTCGAGCCAAGACAAGATTCCCTAATTGCGCTGTTTCCAAGCTTTTCCTCGACTTCTCCCTTTACTTTTTAATTCCATGGTGCAGTCGTGGTAGAAAAGTTCTCATTTGAAAAGTCTCTAACTTGCGGCGCAATCAAATGAGCCCCATGGGGACAAAGCTAGCCTTTTCAGTTAATGATATGACAGTCAGAGTCATCGCCCCTCCGAGTCTGTGCCAAGTCTGTCGGAAAACTCTCCGGGTCAAGAATTAAGGGCAACGTAGCTGGTGGTCTTCTTATTAGCGGGTGTGAAGTTGATGGCGGAACTACAGTCGAGATTTTGACACTTGGAAATTATTTTAATCTCTTAAAAAGTTCTGATTTGCTTTGGTTTTTAGTTTTTTGTAATTAAAAAAAGAGCAAAAACAAAGACGGTGCCACATGGTTTTTGCGGTTCATGTACCTGACACTTCACAGCTTTACCATCAATGTATAGACACACTGAGGTCTAATTAAGGTTGATTTAGCATTTGGTCTGATTTTCCCAGAGGAACCGTTCGGTGCCATTAAATGAACGGAGTAGAGCTGTTTCCGAACTTTCCTGTTCCGGTCATTATCCGGTTGCACTGGGGAAACCGCTTAATTAAACATGAATTATTTAAATTGCAAACAATTCAATTAGAAAGGCAGTAATTGAAAACAATATTTATGACCCTACTTAGAACTCTGGACATTCTTGTACACTGGTATAGTTTTGGTGATCTTGTATTTGTTTTTTGTTTTGTTTTGTTGGGTTTTTTTAATTCGACCATCACATCAAAAGGTAAAAACAGTGAAGAAGCCATTTTTTAAATGAAGTCCTGATGTTACATGAAGCATAATAATAATACCTGAAGAGAACTTCTATATTGCATAGGGACAACATGGCAACTGGTCTGGATTTAAACCCTTTACTTCTGCATCACCACGCTGCCCACTAAGGCTCCTCACGTAGATTATCTAAACACACATTCTGTTTTAAAACCTTTATTCCTGTCAATTATAAAGATTTTTATGCTTTCATCTAATGAAAACACAGAATTTATGATTAAAATATTACTTCAGCTCTACACAAATCCTTTGTGGACTTAATGAAAGGTTCTTTTAATCCCTGCTAGAAGGTATTTTGAATCTAACAAACAAGCTGCACTGGAATGCATTTTCTAATTTATCGAATATGACTAAGTGTCTGGACATGTGCATTGATGCACACCTGTGTAAATGTGTAAATTCATCTTCTTAAGAGATGTGTGGCTATTATCCATAAATTTGATGTTGTGTAAATGGAATTTGGCATTTTATTTATAGTGTATTTTCAAATGATACATTTTATCTTGATGTGCATGTTTTTTATGAGAGTTTTGTGTGTGTGATTTATTAATTTTAGGATGTTCATGCTGTACCATCCGGCAGGATGACAAAGCAGTGGAAATCAGCCCTGGCTGTAATTGGATGCTGTTACATTTGTGTTATTCGAAATGTACTGAAGAGGCACAATGTCCTTCTTCAGTAAATGAAACTAAAGTTAAATAGATAAATTAAAGATTTTTGCTGATGTAAGAACAAGAAAAACGGAGCATAAATTTTATACAGGACCGTTCTGTTGGAAATTGTTGGGCTGCGTCTGTCAGAATATTCTAATCTACAGTTTCTGGCAGCTGTCACCACCTTTCCTAATTACATTCACCGTGATATAAAAGCGAAACAGATCTGTGAAAACTACTGTGTGTGTTTTTCTTGCAGCCAAGAACTGTGGACGAGCTCACCATGGGAAAGTGTACATCTCAGCATGGGGGTGTTTCGCTTTTCAAAGAAGATGGGGAGAGAAAAATATCAATGTTTCGGAAAATCTTTTCTTTGCTCCTCTTTTTTTTTTACATTCTTTTGTTCTTCAACATCAAGCATTGTTTTTCAGGGTGCTTTCCGATAATTGCATCAGCACCGACTTTCGCCGGTAACCACTCAAGGGTTCTTTTGTAAGGGCTACGCAGGGAATGACTTTTACATGGGTTTCACGCAGTCCTCTGTCAATACCCCCACTATCCACTCGCAGAGTATATCTCTTCCCCACAGGGCCTGACTTGACTAGACACAAACACACACACAGTCCAGCGCACGGATGCTGGAGCACACAACTCAGCGTGACCCTTTGAGTCGATAGGCGCACAGACGCTGACTTTTACAGGTTTCCTCTTGGAAGCATACTGCATTTTCAGAATACAAATGAAATGCCCCAGATCAGAGAAGATGTGGTGCCCGATTAATGTTTTATTGATCGTGAACAATGCTATGCGTCTTCAAGCTGCATATTTTGTCCTTCCATCCATTGTCTTCCGGCTTAGTCCAGGATCGGTTTGAAGGGCAGCAGCCAAAGTAGAGAGGTTTCAGACTTCTCCTCTCACCAGCCACTTGGAATACATCGCCAGGGGAATCCTCAGGTGTTCCCATGCCAGCAGGGAAACATAGTCCTTAGGGCGTGCCCTGGGTCTTCCCCAGGTGGAACGTGCCCGGAACACCTCACCAAGGAGGCGTCCAGAAGGCATCCCAACCAGATACTCTTAAGTCCCTACCGGCTGACCAAGCTTCTCACCCTGCAGTGGAAACTCACTTCGAGCACTTGTATCCAGAATCTCATTCTTTTGGTCTCTACCAAGAGCTCATGACCATAGACGAGGGTGGGAACAGGTAAATCAAAAGGGTTGTCTTTTGGCTCAGTTCACTCTTTACCATGACAGACCGGTGTAACGCTTGCATCACTGCAGGCTCTGCGCCGATACGTTTCATAACATGTCTTGGGGAAACTTCTTTAACGGATGTTTTTTGTAAAGAACCTTCGGACCACTGGATGTTTTTCTAGTGTAAAAACTTTCTAAGACAATGGACACCCCTAAAATATATATTTTTACATATGTGGTGGAATAAAACAACAACAACAAAAAAACAAACAGAATTCATTTGCCCAAAGTGGCACGTAAGGGGTTCTAAATAATAATAATAAACATATGTGTGGTGAAGATGGACGAGGGTTTCCCCCGGAAAACCTACTGATCCCGGTGGCAGTCCACCAGTGACCCATTGTGTTTTTGTGTTAACAAATGCTAAAACTTACAAGAAATCGGAGGAGCATGAGCAGAAATTATAATTTGTAAATAACAGCGTGTGAGGTGCAGGGTCTGCATAATTGGTGCGCACACCCTTGCCCCCGGTTCAATGTGTCAAATGTAAACCTTACACCTTACAAGTGTCTTTACTGTCATTGTTTCTAGTATATATATTTTTAAAAACTATTTAAAATAAACAAACGACACTGGTGGGAAGGCAAAGCCTGGTGGCCTGCCAGGCTTATAATACACTGGAGGAAACCCTGATTGACGCTAATAATGACGTTCATAGAATGGAAAACAAGAAGTTGATGCATAACATTTTAATGGTCATGTTTAAAAAGCTGGACGGAAGTAAAGGCAATGAAACCCCCAACGTTTTACGTCATACAGTTACAGTTTCCAGCGGGTTCCATTTTACAGGCCAGCTGCAATATCTGCTACTGCAGAAGACGGTAAAACTTATATTTACAATTTATTATTCAGCAGATACTTCAAAAAGTTGTGTTCAGGTCAATAGTCCCTGGCAACAAGCAACGTTTGTTACGTGACCTTTTGGGGATCCGTCACAGAGTTGTTGCGCTCAAGTTGCAGAAGTTTTTACACATATCCAGAAAACCTGCGACAGCCTCGCCGAGCTGGAGATCAAACAGTGTGTGCTACGGTATCAGATGCATAGGGCACTGCTGGAGTGTTGTTTACCTAATGTAGTGTGTCTTCTTACATAATTGAAGCACAGTGTGGATAGTACTGTGATGGGGATGGGAACGAGCTGAAGATAAATATGAGGAAATGTTCTGGTTCTGCTGTCACAGAACAATAAATCCGATAAAAGAGGTTATACTGTAGGGACCAGGGTGTGTTTACCACCGAAGGATACAGCCTTGGGTGTCTGGTCTTTAGTTGCACAAGAGAGACGTTTGCTGTCCAAGATCAGCGACAGTTTGGAGGTCTCTGGTGTAGGCTGCAGCCTGACATCCGTCATACAGCCCTACACTAATAAATGTGTGTGTTCAGATTATCTGAGCTATATGTTTTTAATTCAGTGAATGAAAAGGGGGCTTGGTGGAAAGACCAAAAGGTGCTGGGGGATAATAGAGTCTGTGTAGTTTAGCTAGATGAGTTGTTTTATTGTCAATTCTTGCTCTTTTTCTTTAGGATGAAATACATTATCTGATGAAACGAGAAGCAGTCTTGAAATGCTTTGTCAAAAGTCTAAGACCCATAATTCAGACAAAAGTAAGATCCAGGAAAAACACTGGAGCTTTCAGGGGTCATTGTTATCACTCCATAAATGGTTTTTTAGGGAGGTTAACTCCTTTAGTACAATCTATAATTCCCCTTCAGCTGATATTAGTTTTCATTATCAAAACATGTATTCTTACATCTTCTTGAAAACCAATATCGTTGCTTGCACAAGTATTCATTCAAGGAAAAACTTTATTACCTTTTGTCACATTTCTTGGATTTTATCTGGATTTCATGTTATGATTTTAAAGTGTCAGGAAAGAACACGTTTTCCTTTTTCTTTTCTTTTTTTTCATAAAAATCTGAAAAGTGTGACGTTCATTTGGAGTGAAGCTCCTCTGAGTCGACACCTTGTAAAGCCACCTTTTCATGCAATTGCAGCTGCAACTCTTTGGAGATATGTCTCCAACATTTAGATCTGTTTTTGCAATTCTTAACCAAATAAATCAAGCTCAGTCTGACTGGGTGGCGAGCATCTGTGAACTGTGTCGTCGACATCAGCTTTTAAATACCAATTAGGTTTTTTGGTCTGGGCTTTTAGCAAACAATTACAATACACAAGTACATTTTGAGCTAAACTGCTACACAGGAGCTCTGGCTGTACGTTCAGGGTTATTTGTCCAATAGAAGGTCAGGCTGTGTTTAAGGACGGCCTTAAAGATTCGCCACTGATCGGCTTCCCTGCCCCTGCAAAAGAAAGGCGTTCTCACATCATCGCTTCTTGATTCTCAATGCATAACTGCTTTTTGAACATTCACTGAATTTTAGTCGTCTTGCAGTCTGAAGCTTCTGGGATTGATTCCGCATTCGCATGTCAATGTGCCCCTGGGCAAGGCACTCGACCTCGAGTTGTGTACCGATCTGCACATTGGCGTGTAAAGATGTGTCCGACTGGGTGAATGTGGCTCTAGTGTAAGGTCAATATTTCAATCTGTATAGAGTAAAGTCAGTTTCCTGCCTCATGAGGGGTGGAACCTCAAGTTTCCGACCACCCAACCCCCTTTCTACTGTTATAGATTGAGATCCTGCAACCATCATAAGCAAGAATGTTGGTGAGAGGCCCTTTGCGTTGGTCAAATCCAAGCTAGAACTGAAAACACCAACACTCGTCTTGTCTTAGGGATACAGCGACTAGATATGTCTTGCTTTTTTGGTTAAACTTCTGTCCAGTTCAGAGGTCACTCTAGGCTTTTTTGTTCTCCGTCATCTTGACCGACAGCATTTTAAAAATACATGTACTATTTTTACCCGTCAAATTATAATCATATTAACATTAGGCTATTTAGCCGCATTTTTATGCGGTTTAGTTAATATTCACCTAGCTGAACCGTGAATCCACATCCCATCACACATTAAGCAGATGAACGCATCTAACTTTTTCTCCGTAGTGACAAAAACCACTGTGGCCAAAATAACTTGTAATAAATTAAATTAAGTGACTCCAGGACTTACCAGGACTTCACCCGCTGGGGTCTGAACGCACAGCCTCACAAATTCCTCCTGGTCGCATCTGAAGAGAAATCTCTGCGCTGGTTCATCAGTCATTTGGACCTGTCTGATCCAAACCGATCAATCGAACTTTTTTTTTTTTTTTTACCCTGTGCGGTCCGGGCCTGCGTTTTTACGAGGATTTTTTTTTTTTTTGCGTGGTTTCGCTTCGCCGAAATGGACAGATGTTCCGTCTGCTGCGCTTCTGAGCGCCGCTCTCCTTCTGGGCCGGGAGGGTAACGTCTTCCAGCTCCATTTGCTAAAACCGCTGGATGAGTTCAGTTTAATTCTTCACACGGGCAGAGCCGCGTCCGCATTGGTTGTGCAGCCGCAGCGCACTGCGTATGTTACGGTCTAATTATCTTCTGCACCTTTATTTATTTCCTCAAGATAAACTGCCGGCTCCTATGTTTAGACTGTAAATGGATCAGCTCTACATTGCATTCTCTTTAGTATTCTCTGTTCTGTATGTCATGGAGACTGGAATTAAAGGCGCCATTTCTACCAAAGGTTTTTGGATGCGCTTCTGAACCAGACGCTCCAAAGCGTCCGGTCCATAACCCTTCAACAAGCTGTCAGCTCCTGGTCATTTAGTTCAGTGTCCATGAGATGATATTCAGAAAGGATTTTGTTATTGATCGACTCTGCGATTAACTTTTGCATAAAGTCTATAATGTCTGTCTGTGTGCACCAGTCAAGGGTGTGAATTATAACCTGTCAAATGACCGACGGGCTTCAAATTTTCCCGTCGTTTAAAAAAAATCACCGGTCAAATACGGAAAATATTCCTTTAACGCGACATCTGCTCCAGTTATCGTATTTAAGAAAAATTATTCATCTTAAGCATCACTCAAAGGTATTTCTCCTCAGGCCAACCAATCTTTAATTGAAGTGAACCTGCCCTGCATCTTAAAAGACTGTAAAGCCTCTCAACGGCAGGTCTTGATTTTGGCAAAGCATGACTTGACTGCAGTAGTGGTGCCCCACTACTGCAGCTGTAAATCCCAGACTCAAACAAAATCTGTCAATATCAAATATTGCATTTAAACCAGGAGGGGATTCATCTCGGCGCATTCTTCGCTCGATTCCTCAGATTGTGAGGGCTCCTGGGATATTAACAGAAAATAAACACAGGCAGAATCCAATAATTTCAGAAACGCAAACAACTTTTGGCTCATTATCTTTCATCTGCGCCTCGCCATTTTCCCCTCCTTTGCGCATACTCGAGGCCCCTCATCCCCCCCAACCACCCTTCTCCGTTTTGGAAGGCTTCACATCATTCTCCAGAAGCTAGCGGATATTTATATGAGAATAAATAGCTATCCAATACCCCGTTTCTACATCACATTCTTTGTCGTTTCCTCGTCCCGTCTTCCTTCGTTTCTATCGTTCCCCGTGCGTTGCTGCCTCGCTCCTCGTTCCCTCTTCTTCCTCCTGTATATTGCACCTGTCTCTCAAATGCTTTTGTTATCTCCAGAGTCCTCTTTATCCTCCTTCCAGACACCCTCACTGTCTATCACTATTCTTGCTCCAGTCTTTTTTTTCTCTCTCTTCTCAACCTGTTTTCTACCTGACAGAGGTGTATTGCGGCAAAGGTGGCTCTCAATCTCCACAAAGTCACTTTATCATGCAGTGATCGTCTGTGGATATTAGCTGCTTTAGCGAGGCCGGCGTGCTGTACTGTTGTAGTGAGCGTACGCTGGAGACATACATGCATATGACACTCGGCGATTTTTCGTTTTAAATCCCAGGCCATCCGGTGTGTAGCATCTCCTCCCCTCCCTGCCCACCTCACTTCCTGTGAAAGACAGGGTGAGATTGCTGCACACACACAACCCAGCACTACATCCCAAAGCTATTAGTTCCTGACAGCATCCTCCATTCAGCCCTGTCTGCACCCCTTCCGCTCTTCCCATACTCACACCAACACACACACACACACACACACACACCCACGCACGCACACACACACACACACACACAACTCTTGGGGCTGAGCTCTCTGCACGGCACGCCGCGCGCCTTTAATAGCTTTCCACGCTGCAATCTAGCTGCTCGCCCGTCGAGTCAATTGGGTGTATTATATTTGTAATTGGAGGCTATTGATTGACAGACTCCGAGCGCGTCACAGGACAAAGCGCGAGAGCTTCCAACGCTGTGCACGAAAAAGCAAAGCTCAAAGGGGTTTCTATTTCTTCTCTTCTTTTTTCTTCCTTTTTTTTTTCCTCTCCCCACCCCTTCGCCCCCTCAGAAACCACAACAGGCTTTCGTACGTGGGAGCTGGGATGCTCACACAGACACCTGTCTGCACGCACACATGCTGACAGTTGCCAAAATGAAACTTAAAAAGAAAAAAAATATATATATAGCATTCTCCTCAATCCAAGGTCAGTCCATAAAGTGGGGATCAGAAATAGACTGGGAGGCAGGAGGGAGGGATGTTGCAAGAGACAACACTCAGCTCAGCAGCCATCATTATGCTCAGTTTGTAGTCTGCTTGAGTACGAGTTGGGCGAGGGGAGTCGGAGGTACCCGCTTCCAGTGGTTTGCAAAATTTTGAATACCCTTTGATGCTTTTCACATTTTGTCGGGTTACAACTGCAAACTCGAGTGTTTTTCAATGGATTTTTACGTGATAGACCAATGCAACGTAGAGCAGGATTGTGACGTTAAAGGCTAAGAACGAATGATTTTTCAATCATTGAAGAAATAAATATTGGAAACCTGTGGCTTTTATGTCCCATTAGGGTCCTACTAAGACTTATTTTTATTACGAGAATAAGGAATAATAATACTATAACAAAAAAGTCATGACCACAGTAGAATAAACAAACAATATTACTGAAAGAGTCGTAAAATGATCGTTTTATTGTGACTATTAAAACGATGCAGTCGCAATACAAGAATATCACTGTATTCTTACTTGTATTATTGTCTATTTTCACAACTGACATAATTCTCGTAATTCTATTGACATACAACGATGCCTTTATTCTCGAAAGGAAAAAATAATGATCTACTCAAACTCCTGAATGAGGGTTATGTCATAAAGCAATATCCTGAGTTTGGTATGTCTTAGAGCTCTGGTCTACTCACTAATGGAACGAGTATGGCACGAAAGCAAACCTAGGAAGATGTACCATTTATCTAGACTAACAGGCCAGACAAGAGACCATGTATCGATATTGTTCGCTACGCTACATACAGAACCGTTGCCATAGCAACTGACTGACAACAGCTCCGTAAGTGTATCCGAATTCAACACCAAACATTTCCCACACAAAGAACAGAGCACTTAATCCGTTACAGTATTATGTTCTCAGGCTTGATGTTCATTTTGCAGTCATTATTAATAATGGTCTGAACACTGCGGCGGTAGATTAGCTAGTTTAAACACCTGATCTGCTGGTGATCTGTCAGAGAGTCACCCTCTTTTTTTCACAGAATTGAAGCACACTAAATTCTGCAGCACATCTACATGTTGAGATCGTCAAAGTCAAGCTAGCATAACTGACCCACTTCCCTCCCCCTTTCTACTTTTTTATGAAAACTTTTTCCCTGTGAAATGTGATACCCTTGGAAATTGTTAACTAGTTTTTGTAATGTTGACAGTTAATAGCAAAGCACTGTGTCCCTTTTCCTTTTACACATCACATGTACACTTAAGACTTAACACGCTGTGTTGACAGCTAAAACCCACGGTAGTCATCATCAGCGAGCAATTTTTGCCCTTCAGCAGGAAGCTGGGGGGCGTGTCTAGACATACTCTAGAAACCTTGCACCACCAGTTGCAGCAAAAGGTGGTTCTACAAACTATTAACCAGGGCGTTGCTGGGCGGGGGTGGAGGGCTCTTTGTTCCGCAGTGTGAAATTTTCAAAGCAGGCAGATAAATTCAGGTTAAGCGACTCCGTCTTCTGCTCCGTATGCTTATACTTTGCCTCGCCCCTCCCAACACACGTCTAATCAAGATTCATCGCTCCCGGGAGTCTCGATGCTGTGGACGCATATGAATTAGTGCCCGTCACGTCGTTAATGTGGCGTCCTCAAATGCAGCTTCGCCTTTCATCGCCACTCAGAAGAGTTTTTCTGTTAATTCCTTCCACAGGGTCAGGCCTCACCGGAGGTCGTGCAGATAGATGGCTGGCTGGATGGCTGAATATGAAATCTGGAAGAGAAGAACCTTGGGTACACATAGAAGAAAGAAAAAATGAGAGAGATTCTCTGCAGCTGTTTTTATTATCGACGCTGAGGGCTGATGTTCAGTGGCCTTGGACTCCTCTGCTGTTAGAATAGAGTCTAGAGTGGAGTGATCTCAAATTGCATTACTTTTTGTTTAATAATGTAAAAGGGGGAAAAAAATAATACTTTTTGATGTCTTAACATTCACCACACCGGCCCATTGGGAAAAAAAACAACATTTAATTTTAAGTATTTTCAGAGCTGCTGTAACAAGGTCAGTTTTAACCCCTACAGAAGAGTGTTTCTATGCAAACGTGCATTGATGGTAAGATTAGTAAAGAAAAAAAATCCTTCTGTTTACCTGTATCTAAATGACAAAATGAAACGTTGAACTGGCAGTTATAATAGGGATTCAAGCTATAAGTTTGTCCCTCTCTTTGTCTCTTCTGTTGGTTCCTGAATATTAACAATTATTAAATGCATTCTTTTTTTAAAAAAAGTCACTTGCAGTTAGCTTGTTTTATCGCCCTTAGTGTTCATTCCACTATGAATTTAGTGGTTTTTGACTAACTTAAGAAATGATGTACTGCTATGATTAAACTTAAATATATAGCTCGAGCATAAACATTTCTATTCATATTTAGCTTGTGAATCAAACATTTAGTTTGGAACTATGATATATAAATGTTTCACTTTACCAGGCAGAGGCTCGCTGTTCAAAGCGAGACATGACAACAAAATAAAGTTGAGGTGAATTTATTAAAGAACTGCAGGCCACCATTACACAGAGACAGAAAGAAGCTTTTATACCTGGAGGAATTTCATCGGACATATCAAGAAAAGAGGTAATAAAAAAAAAGAAAAAAAGAAAGAAACATTATTTATACAAACCTAACACCAAAACGATGGTACCAATAAATATTTATACATACACATCATTACAACTAAACTAATCTAAGATCAATAAAGGAATAAATTGAACTCGACATAACTCTTCAGAGCTTCACCCCTCCCAGTTGACACGATATGCTCCATGAGCGTTAAGCAGCACCTGGAGCCTTTTTCCTCCACCCTGCTGTGAGACACACTGGTGCTCACTCAAATTAAACCAACAACAATTCCAAGAAACTTCATTTTTACCCACATTCTCCCCGTAGAGGCTGGATGGCCAGTCCCACCTGCCTGCGAGAATATTCAACCAAATGTCAAAACTCAACTGAAACAAGAATCAATTAAACGCAACATAAGGTCAATAATCCTATTTTGTTCGTGATGAAACCCATGGTCTCCATCACAAAATGCATGAATAAGATGGTAAAAATATGGAAGAAAAATTGTTTTCCTTCTGACAAATATACATGAAAAATATTGCTGTTATTCTTTTACCATATAATACAGGTGGGCATTTATCATATTATCATACATTTAACCTCCTCCCCCCAAAATTCTAACTCCCATCATTTCTAAGTTTGTCACTCACTACCTTTTTGGAAGTTTGCAATTTAGCAAATAACTACATTTCTTTGGACTTTTGTTTTGTCTTTTAGACCAGTACTTACATTTGCATTTCATACTTTCTCTCAATTGAACCTATGACCTAGGTAACCAAGGCAACAGTCCTAACAGCTGTGCTAGGAAAGCAAACATGGGAAGAGAATAATAATTTTTTTTTTTTAAATTTCAAAGGAGAATCCATATATACCTTAACAAAACATATCTGAGTTAGAAACTGTGAACCAACTGTGTGTGTTTTTATTATATTGTTTGTCTTTATCTCTGCAGGGAAAGGGTGAAAACCAGGGCAGAGCAGAAGTGATCATAGGCCATCATGTGGCTCTGTTTTTATAAACAGCACCATCTGGCATGCTAACAGCTCAGGACTCAAACATCCTGGTCATGATGGTATGGGAGAGGCCTTGGTACACAAGGGATTGCTGACACGCTATTATGCACCACAGAATGAAACGAATGCGGTGCCAGCCAGCTCCAGTGGCCATATTGTAAACTCTCAGACGTTATATGAGCTTTAAACGTGACAAAGCGCTGTAAATAGCCTAACGCTAAAAAAAACACATTTTTGGAGGGGGCTGGGTGTAAACAAGATGTGCGGTGCTTCGTAAATCCCATCAAAGACTTTTGGTTTTTATCCAGATCGCATCTGAATTCCTCTGTCTGTAAGTGGAAAACTTCATTTCAATATTCCCTTTCATCTGCGCTCAGAACGGCGTCCTGAACTCACAGTCCAACTGGCGACAAAAGGAATGAAACAAAAGGAAAGAAGAAAGTCTTTACCTTTTCTAAAGGGGCAGAAAAGGTAGTAGATGTAGGTTGGGTGTTAACTGTTAATACAGTATCCATGTCAGAGAGAAGGGGAGAGCATCAAGGAAAGGGGTGCTAGATGCATTTATTGAAGCTGCCGAATTACCCTGAGGCTCTGCAGAGGTGACCTCTCTTACATCCAAAGTCATTCCCGTTGGGATGAGGCCTGGACAAAACTCGGCCTTTGTTGGAAATCTAGCTTCAGAGAAGTCTTTACTGCTCAGTCAACTCCAGGTGAGGAAACACTCAAAAGAAACTAAACTGAACCACAGCGAATGAAGTTCAATTCAAAGACTTTGCCTCATAGTTTATGTCATTTACCTTGAACTCCATTTATGTCTTCAGATGAGAAAACCCAATTAGCTCATAGGCATAACAACGACAGAGGAGTAGATTGGTAACAAGTTTAAATTTGGTGAGTAAAGATGTTCAGGAGCTGGGAATCCAAAGTCATGGTCACTTGGATGTTAAAAGGTTTGGACAGAGGAGAGGAATCCAGGAACCCAGGGTGACAGAAGGGAGGACGGATTGGCTGGTGGGTGAAAAGGTTTCCATCAGCTGACTGAGGGACGGCAGACAGGCCGGGTGAGTGAGTGTGAACTGATCGCTGCAGCCAGCCTAATACATAATAAAGGTTATTTTGATTTTGTAAAAGTGGTGGGGCTGGTTGACCTTTTGACCTTTAAACTTTCATTTATACCTTCAAAGCCAAAGCGGCACAAACAAACATTTTTGTTGCACAAACGTAGTCAAGTTGATTGACACCAATTTTATCTGATTTGCAGAAGGTGGGTTGGGGGGGGGGGGGTGACCTTTAATGACCTCTGGAAACATTTATTAATATCTTTAAAATGACAGCAACACAAACTAAAATCTGTGCTGCACAAACGTTTGACACCATTTTTGTCTGGTTTGAAGAAGTTGGGGAGGCCGACGTCACTCGGGTTATTGATACAACTGTTCTTACAGAGCCACCTAAATCGTTACTCAAAGGCCAGATTATAATAACCGTACCCTGTGCTTGACGGAAAGGCTCAGTTATCTCATTCCGTTTCATCAACCTCACACATGAAAGCTGTGAATATAATGAGGCGACGGACGCTCTCTGAAACCTCACGGCAAGCCGAGCGCCTTTGATCTGCAGCATCTCATCGCTGATCGCTCGTCATCTGCACATTTCACCGCCGACTCCTCCCTTTCCCCATGTGCTCATCTAAACAGGAAATAAACCAAAGAGCGTCTCCTTTCCCTTCTCTCCCTGTTCTCCACTCAGATCCTTAAAAACCGCATCGCTCAGAGCGCTCTTGTGACGACCGGTTTGGTCTCCTAATGTACGCTCTCTTAAGTGTTGCTGTTCCCATAAATGGTCTGTTGAACTGTGAGTGACGTGCTAACACACCTTTCTCGGGCTACAGCTTTAGGATGGAGTTAAGTGATACGATTCACCTCATGGACGTTAAAATAAATGACACTGCAAACACAAGCTTCAATGTATTTTGATGAAATTTTGTAAGAACCCTGAACAAAGTAGCACATCATTATGATCGAAAAGGGAAAGAAATGTGTGATTTTATATTGCTGGATATTTGTCTGCGTAATAATTAGCTGTCATTTCACCATTATGTGTTTTTGAGAAGTTTTGAAAATATTTAGAAATATTTACCCCTTTTTGAGATTTATCTCTAAAAGGGGTAACATTAACAACGTCTTGATGATTCATAAGCATTAACGTTTCATTAATAATTTTGTTTTTGTAGAGGGGAAGCACGTCTGCGTGATTTAGAAGAGATGAATATTAGAGATGGGCAGATCAATCTAAAATATTGACATTGATACTGAGTCGGTACTAATATCAAATCTACACTAGTGTGGTCAGATAAATATTTTAATTTCAGATTCCCTTTTGAAATGTAATTTTTGTATTGTAGTTTCTCAATTCTAGCTCAAAAGATATTTTATTTTTGAATGGCTCTCTAATATTTTTCTTAGCGCTTTATTTAGGAAAAAAAAAAAACAAAATTAGTTTTGTTGTCGATATCTTGTTCAAGTATTTTGGAGACACTTTATTTTGTCCAAATTCTGTCCTACGTTTGAACAAAATGATTCAAGGGGGAAAAAAACACGTGAAGGTCAGACATTTGATGAAATATCAAACTTAGATGTGAAGGTATTGGCATAAACAAACCATCATTCTCTTACTATTTCCTGCCGTCTTATTCTTCATTTTCGCCAGTGGTAACATTTGGTTCTTGATCACTTCACTCATGTGTTGTGAAAAAAAACATTTTCATGCAGTTCTGCTAAATACTTCTAATAATTTTGAAAAACCACCTCACATTTTGATCAACAAACTTTTTGTTTTATTTTTTAAATTGGCATATTTGTAATTTTATGTTGCGCAATTCAATGGTTCGTGGAAAGACAGTTACAAACACTTTTGCAAGACACTGTAAAAAAAAAAAGTCTAATACTCAAGACATAATGACGAACCTCTGTGATGAGCATCAAAAGTAGCTAAAAGCTTTGTTTTCTAAGAAACATCCTACATTATCTCCGCCTGTGTGCATCTGGAGTGAAGGGAACTCGGAGTCTCATTGCTATTCTCAATTTGTACTTGACATTTCTTTCATTCGTTCCAAATCTGTTAAGGCTACGCCTGGCACGTCCTGGTCAACTCGGTCATTTGCTGAAATAAAATCTGCCGTTCTCATCACGGTCATGTGAAAGGGCAGTTTAGCATCCAAAAAGCCCAGCACTTTTTCATATCAGACACCGAACGAATCACCCAATAACCCTTTATCTACATTAGATCTGCCCAACGCCTGAAATCAATGCAGATGAAATTGCAGGGAAAGGTTTAGAGGTTTAGGTCTTGCTATTTAAAGTGCCTTTTTCTCTGTTTTTTTCTTCTGACCAAGGATTAGGAGGCGGTTGGTATCGCCTTGCATCACAGATTTTTTTTGTCTGGGTAAAATGACAAATGATAAAAGATCATCCAGATTGTTGCAGTCAAAGAAATATGATGAGAGGTGCACATCAAAAAGTACACAAACATCGCTTCACCCTCTCTCTCTTGTTTCAAACTCATTATTTTCTGGATGAAAACGCTGGTTTTTATTTGACAAATATTTCTAACATTTGCCTCATCGAGGACAAATGTGTTTTCTTCTTCCTTTTCAAACAAGTAAACACAAAGAAATGCAGATGTATGGACACAAACAATTTCCATACAAGTAAATACACATTTATGATACTAATTATGTTGAATTTACTGTGATTTCAAGGCTCCCCTTGGTTTGGTGTGTAAAAATCCTTAAAATGTTGAAAAATCCAATCTTTTATTTATGAACATTTATGCAACAGAAGGAAACATTTTTCAATAGAAACATTGCTTAGGTGAGATTATGTATTCACAGGACGACTAACAGAAGAGCACATTAATAGAGCATCAAGAAGAAAGCCATTGTTGAAAGAAGTCCCATTTAAAGTTTACTACAAGCCATGGAGGAGGTACAGCAAACATGTGGGCAAACAAACCAAATCGGTGGCTATGCTAATTAGCCTCAGCATTCATGAAAGGCTATACTGTCAGGAACTGAGGTGGAAATTGGCCTCCGGCCACTGTGGCAGGTTGGAAATGTGAACAGAAAAAAATGCGTTCAATTTGTACTCCTGACATGTAGGGGGAAGCAATGTGCCTGAGTTACTACTACTAAATGCAAGAAGAAGGAGAAAATTTGAGCAGAGCTTCCTTATCAGTAGGTGGCGGTAAATCTTCAGCTGTTTGCTAACTGCCAATCTGACAAAACAAAAAAAGACAGAAATTTGAGCAGCAGCTTTAGCAATGTGGCAGTACATTTCAGGACCTAAGTGGGTGGTAGACAACAGAAATATTTCTCATGAGGATTCGAGGGAAGAACCGAAAGTGAAATGATGTTGGGGGGTTTTTTGTATGAAAAATGGACGGTGGCGAGTTCTGACTGGCTTGTTTTTGATGAGAGCAACCAATGTTTTGCTCCAGCTGTTGGCAGCACGCGCCGTCCAGCGGGGAGGCTAACAGCTTCGTGGAAGGCACAAACAATTTGAATTTAGAGGCCGTCAAGGACCACGAATCATCTAAATGCCACAAGGAGGTGAAATGTGTGCTCCAAGGTATTGTGACGCTGAAGAAAACTGCTGCTAGGGGGGCTGTGAACAGCCTGAAAACAGCCTAGCATGAAAAGCTGAATGTAGTGTAGGAATACAGGCTGTGGAAAGGGCAGACCGAGAGTATCACCAACGCCACCACCAGTAGAGATCATAAGTGGCCGGACAAACTGGTCGCATGTGCTACTGGCGAGCGGAGAGGTGTGGTCAGCGGGCTAAAAGCAAAGAACGGCAGTCATGTCCTGCGGATCCACTGCATGACCCGTCACCTGGAGCTGGCCTCCAAGACTTCAGTAAAGAGCTGTGCCTTGACAAGCCTAGAAGAAAATCTCTTATCAGGCATTGCATGTGTTTTTATCACCAAAGTCATGTGAACAGAGCAAATCTGAGGCACAGTTTTCTGCATCTGTCCAGCTTTCATACCCACAAGGATCATATCTCAAGGGCTCTTGGTCACTTGCTTGTTGTAGTCCGCTGTTGAGTACAAATTCCCTCCCATTCCTCCTACTTTACCATTGTGTTTTTGCTGCAAAGCAACATTCCTACCAACTCCACTATGCAGCCCAGATCAGAAACGTTTTTAAAATAAATTTTTTTTTAAAAAAGTTCAAGGGATACAGATAAGAAAATACTTTGCAGAGGCAATTCCACCATTTTGCAGCGTTATTGATATAAATGATTCTCTACCTTTACTGTATTTTCAACTCCGTGTGGAAAACTCTATTACGACGTCTTCCAGGGCGTGAAGTTTTTGTCACCCGCACCATAAGAGGTATTGGAATTGAAAAACAGAGCATGAACACACAAACTGTAATTTCTTTTCTCCTCACGGTGTGTGTGTGCGCGTGTGTGCATGACGTGCTTGAGATTGGCCATCACTCCACGTGGATCCGGCGGCGGTAAGTATACCAGGGAAAACTGACGTCTCCTCTCAGGGCGAAAGTAGACTTTTGTTTTGTCGCTGTCGCATAAGCGTCGGAGATGCATGTTCATCTCTGACCTGTTGTGTTTGCTTTGACAAGCATATTAAAAGGCTGTCAAAAGGAGTGGAATATAAATAAATGGGATGGTAGCCAAAGAGAGGAAAAGGACAAACACAGGGAGGCCATGCAGTGTGGAGATCTTTGTGATATGCAAGACCCCGTACTTAGGCGTGAATATGAAGGTCCTCTCTTGGAGACAGTTGTCACATCCCGCAACATGCCACCAAGGTTAGCCAGTTTCCAGCCTTTCACACTCAGCGACTGATACACAAGGTTTTTAAAAAATCTGTTCGGAAAATGATGTGTCTGTCTGTTTTATTAAACACTACGGCTTTTCGGCTGAGGAGGAGAAACGAACAATAACGTTGAAGGCTGACGAATCGCCAACAACTTGAAGTTCCCATTGTAATGTTAAAATTCAGCAGCTGGTTTATATAGAACTCTGATGATACGCATACGTGAGAGTGAACCAACCCAGCAAATATGTCAGAATTTAAGAAACCAGCCTCCCAGTTTCACCTAAAAAAATTTGCTAAATTTGGCTTCCAATGGCCTGTTTGGGCATCAGAAAGCGAAGTTGCCCAAATATCGATTTTACTGGGTTTAGAGTTCTTTGAAGATTAATTTTGTGGATAATTAGGGTTTTTCCACCGAAGAGGTTTCAGTTCTTAACCAGGGCTGGTGTTAAAATCAATTCTGATCCGGTTTTGTAAAAGCCACATAAAATAAACATCTAATTCGGCTCATTTTATTTTTCATCATCCCCCTGTACTGAAGAAAATGTAACCACATAAACAATATTATCCATCCCAGTATCCCTGGAAACATGTGCTCTAATACAAGTAAACAGCTTTTAGAGCGAGCTGTATTAACCCCTGGAGAGGACGAACAGTGCTAAAGAAATGAATCTAAAAGGTATTTATAAATTCAAGGGAAAAAAGGGCACTAACCAGCTCATGTGGCATCGACAGGTGTTAATTGTGATGCTATTTAGACATCTTAGCCTTGTAAGCCGTTGCACTATTGTGAGGGGTTTTGTTTTTTGTGCTTACTTTGTCCCAGGACAAAAGATTAAATTTAGCAATTGTGTTAATTGTGGAAACGTTGATGAATGTGCATTGCCCTAGTCACATAAATGAAATTAAATTAAGTCCGGTTTCCACACCGTCAACTTCGGTTCAACTTCGGGCAACACAGAATAGCTGGTCTTTCAGCGTGAACCGCGTTGTCGCCTGTAGAGAAAGTACCAGTTCCACTGGCAGGTTATATCCCTTATGGAAAAAAAATGTTTTATTATAGGTGAAATAATCTGCCAATGGAACTAGCACTGTCTCGTCAACATTCTGACATTAATGACTTAAAACAAGCTCCTATATTTTCCTAAAGCTACTTTTAAGTTAGTTTTGTCTTATTTCAAGTGTGCTAAGATATTTCCATTAGAATTTGACCAAAAGTACTTGGTAAGATTTTGTATTTTTGCAGCGAAATCCCTTTCAAGCCCTTTCTAAAACCTAGCCTAAATAAGGTGGCAAATACCTTTTCACCAGTGAATCACTTGAGAAAGTCAGCAATAAAAGTACGTAATGACTTTACACAGGCAAAAGTTGTCTCCATATAAAATCCCTGAAGCTATAACTGTAATAACCGTCTTAGAGGCCAAGAAGTCTCGCATGCATATATGTATGCAAACGCCCTTTTTTTTCTTCTTCTTCTTCTTTTGTTGCTCACACCCACCAGGCCATCCACTGACACGTTGAAGGATTTCTCTAGAGAGAAGCAGCGGAGTGGAGCCGAACGCCCACAGAGTCTGCCGCGGCCCAGGCAGCCGCTGTCTGTTTAGCCAGACGAAGCAGAAAGCTCGCACTTCCTACGGCAAGAGAAGTCAACCTTGTTATCCAGTGGCCAAAAAGGAAAAAAAAAAAAGGAGCAAGATCCACCAGCAGCGGGCGTGTAACGTCCTAGTTATCTCCCCGGAGGACTCGCACAAACCGTTCGCCGGTTCAATATATCTGGGAGTAATTGAACCCAGACAAGGCGCCCGATGAACGCCGGGGACTAGAGCGAGAAGCGTGTCCCAGAGTTGGCAGTCCTGATGGGGCCAAAGTGGCCCAAAGGACACACACATACACACACACATGCTTCACAAGCAGAATATGAGGATTTAAAAAAAAAAACATTTTCTGAAAGTAATATCGGCAAAGGACATATTATTCAATCACCGGGATCCAGAGGCCAAGTCTGTCATGTAATTAGATGCTCTTTCATTCTCGTTTTCTCTCCGTCTCGTCTGCTCCTGCATATTCAATGAAACGCACACTTGCTCTATGCTGTCCAAATACAAGAAAAAGAGTCGGGCTTTTAACGCTCATACAAATGGAGGGAGGGTTCTCATTAATGCACAAACGTGTTATTGGGACTTATCTTCACTTGAGGGCAATCCTAACTCCACGTGGCCAGAAAGGTGTCAGGCGTGACTGTTGAAATGCCACCTGGATCACACACACACACGGACGGACGAGATTTGGAGCGGTCAGATTGGGCAATGCCAAAGAGGACCCTGGGAGGCGAATGGAAGAAAATTTAAGGTGGAGAAAAACTGGAAGCGGGATTAAGATGTGAGAAGGCAGGGATGTTGATGGGGTCAGGCGGTTTAACGGGAGGGATTGATATAATGATATGAGAAAAGGTTGAAACTCTAATCTGTATTCATCAGGGGCCACCCTGTCTGGTCAACACCCACAAGAGCTGTTGGTCCGTTTGTTCATGTCATATTGTACTTAGATTAGAGTTTTTTTCTACACTCCATGTCAACAGGTTGCAACAGAGTAATAGGTGTCAAACTAAGAAAAAAATTAAATAACATGACAAGAATAAAGCCATGTTACGAGAATAAAGTCAGTGTTATGAGAATATCATGACTTTATTCTCATAAAACTGACTATTCTTGCATTTAAACTTTATTCTCTTACAACGTTATTCTTGTAATACTATGATTTTATCCTGATAATATTCCGACTTTATTCTCGTAAAACTGTGACTTTATCCTCATATTATTTCGACTTTATTCTTGTTCGACTTTATTCTTGTAGTGCTAAGACTTCCTTCTCATATTAACTTTTTGCTCGTACAACTTTATTATTTTTGATTAATTTAGCATGGCCCCACAACCCATCAATATTTTTTTGTTGTTGATTATTTCAAGTTTATTTTTTTTTAAATGGGACATTACAGATTAACACTTAATGTAAATACATGAGGTTATAGCCAAGTGGCTAACTACCATTTCTAGTCCCAGTGGTAGGATGATGTATGTGATGAAAAAAGAAGAAGAAAAAGTAGCTTTAGACTACTGAATAACTACTACTACTTCATAAAGGACAAAAGAGGTTAAGCAAGCAGTCATTTTCAATTTGTAGCCTTTAACACTTCAATAACGGTTAACGATTATTGATATAACGGTTTCAATTTGACTTTTAAGTTGATAATTTGAATACAGTTAGCAAAACCGTACTAAAAGTAAAGTTTATACGGTTAAGCTAGGCTAAGTTAAACAGGCTAATCATGTGGCTAGAAAAATTAGCTTGTGCCCTAAGCTAGGTGTTTTCCATGCGAGGCCCCGCCGAACAGAATTAGCTTTTGGGTGGAAACCCCATTAGCAAACCCTCACACAATGCTACAAAATATGTAAAGCAAACTTTGAGAATGTTTCTTCTAGCTTTTATTCCTTAGTAATTATTAGATTCCTTTACATAATTGTGACCTCATTTCTTCTTACTTTTGTTAGCCATGCTATGCTAGCTTGATCAATTTGACTCCCAGCTAATCTGAAAGAATGAATGATGAGTGGACATGGCAAATAACGTCTAAAAAAAATGTTGAATTCGTATTTTCTTAAAAACAGATCAGATTTTACGAAATTTACTTAATCAAGTTTTAGATTGAATTTTTGCCATTTTTTTCCCCCTCATCTTCCCTCCAGTTTTTTGAGGCTTCCAATCTCCTAAAACTCCCTGGTTGTCTCACGATGAGGGTGTTGGTAGAATCTTAGGAAGCCTAAAAAAAAGTGGGGCGAGCTCCATTTGGGCGATAAAACCCAGAAAGCAGATTATTTCCTCCTGGGAAGCATTCAGCAATATTTTACTGTAAGAGGGGAGAGAGGAGCTCATGCATGAAGCCATTCACCGGCAGACTATTTCAGTGTGTGTTGATGTGTGTGGCCTCTGCAGTGCTTTGATTTACCAGAGTGGGCCTTTCAGCCTTCGACTGGGTGGGTGAGGTGGTGGTTGGGGGGGTGGAGGCTCCTCCATCCTCTCCATGAGGTCCTTCCCTGCAGAAATGGCCGTCTATTTCGGAGAAGACGTGGGGATAATAACAGTGGAGTTTCCAGGGAAATGGCTCAGGGTTTTTTATTTATTTATTTTTTTGCTTTTGTCTCAGTGCTTTCCAGCAGCGACTGTTTCTAGAGGCTGCCGTGCTTTAAGTTCATCGCGTGTCTCCCAGTGGCATAGTTTGCCCTGCAGCTCAGAGATACACGGCTTCTGTGTGTGTGAGTGAGCGTGCAAATATGATTTACTTTCAATGTAATTACCAGTCACACCTGACTAATTAAAAAATGAATTAATAATCACTCTGCAGCTAATTACTCATTACTCACATGATTTATTTCATGTTACCCCGCAAACTAGTTTGTCATTGACCCAACGTAGAGAGGAGGAAAAGGGAACTAGTTCAAGGTTCAGCCTCAATAAACAGTGGAGTTGATGGTAAAAAAAAAAAAAAAATGTTATTTTCAGGTGTTTCATGTTCTTTTTTTTAGAAAGTAAAACCTGTTTTTTTTTTTTACAGAAGTAAACTTTAACAGCTTTGGAACATAAAATATTGAATTAATTTTCAAAAGGACTCCCTTTGTAGTCTGATTCACTTTTATTTCATCATTTTATGTATGTAGTTGAAACCAGATATTTACTAACAACTAAAAAAAAAAAGACATACACATTTTTCCTTACTGTCTGAAGTCAAATCAGACCAAATTTCTCTTGTTTTAGGTCAGTTAGAAATATCAAAATTATTTCTATTGGCTAAATACCAGAAAATTAACATTAACAGTAATTTTCCGCAACATCAGATTTATTTGGTCAGTATCAGGGATGTAACATACACACTACTTGACTGAGGTTTAAACATGATCTTATGGATTCGTCTTTACACTGAGCTATACAGACTCAGTCTACACACCCCAGCTGACAACCATAGTAATATAGAGCTATCCTTTATGAAGGATTACAATGTCTTTGTCTCTCTTCCCACTCTTCCTTTTCCCGTCCTCCTCTCTCCCTGAGGGAGCAGTGTATCTGGAGTTAGTAAATTTAATTTAAGAGTCTGTAGAGTGGAGTATTTTTCAAAGATCTTTCTTGTTTTCTTCAGTGCTTTAAGTTCTACCAAGTCAGCAGTTTTCTTAAAGCACCAGTCCTTTACGGCGCTCGCCTGAAATAACAAAGCTGCCCCGTTAAGGGATCAGCCGAGACCTCAGGTAAAATTTATACAGGAGCAAAAAGGCAAAGGCTTTCTTGGGAGTATATGACTCTTTTATCAAGTTCAATTTATTCGTAAGATAGTGAATAAATGCTGCACCCGATGTCAACGTACTGCATAATCCAAAACACACTTTTTGTTTCTTTAGATCCAGACACCGGGTTTGCACTGTTAGGACAGAGGTTGGATGGTTTCGACCTCGCATTGGGTCAAAAACGGTGACCCGGTTTGTTGGGTCAGTGAAGGAGCACAAGATGAAATAAGAATTGGCGAGACAATAAAATGTTCCTGTATATTAATTGTGGGTTATGTTAATAGCTTTAGTTCACACTAGAGTTTGGTCACCTCAGAGATGCCCAGTCCACAAACAAAGACAGCATTAACATTCACCTAAAAATAAAATAACATCTTTGCTGAAATTCAAACTTGCAACCTTGTCTTTGAGAACAAAAGTTTGGAGTACTTAGAAAGTGTAGTTGCATACTAAGAGGATAGACGTTCACAAATGTAGTAGATTTTAATACAAATGATCAAATGAATAGCACAATGTACATGTACTATATGTCACAAATTATTTTACACTTTTTTAATATAACAGTTTTTAAAAGGAAACAAACTGTGTGCATCACAGTCACTCTCAACTGACTATTACCAAATTAAGTCAACTTAACCATGAACGTGCAAAGAAATTGGGTAAGGTTAAAGTAACATATTTTTTAAAAAAAGTAAAAAAAACAAATTAAATTAAAATGTAATTAACCGTTATCTTCACTCTGGGTAAAAAGATAGAAATGGCTACCAGATAAATTGAATCTTCTTCAAACAAAAGATTATTTTATTTTATTATTTTCATTTACTTCATAATCCTCCTTCGGAAAAATTAAATGGGTGGCTTTGACGGACAAAGTTTTAAGATGTTTTCCAAAGAAAAATGAAGTTCCACTAATCCTTATTGTTATGATCTGGACATATATAATTTAATTGTCAGAATGGAGCTGAATCGTCTTTCGTCTACTCCTCAGTTTGTCATAAGCATAAATTAATAGGGTTAGAATTTATACATAATGCCTTACTTTTAATTTGGACAAACAGCTTCCGTGCAGAGAGAGGCTATTTGAATGAGCTTTTCCTTTTTGTGTGTAGTGGAACAATTAGGAAGTGAGGTTCAAACACTGGTAGCGCCCAGAAATTACTTTGCTAACTGGCCTGTCAAGTGTCACATAACCCATTACCACGTCAAAACCCTGCAGGGTTTGTTAGAAAAATGTACACAGAAGTTAAAGGAAGCAGTGATCGAGAAAGTTATATATACTGTATATGTAGAGAAAATAAGCTCCGTGTTAATTAAAAAAAGGCCACTAAAGCATCTCACAACCATCCCTCTCAGATGAGAAGTCTGAAGTCGCCATTGGCAACAGTGGGTCGGCTGGGGTCAAAGAGGTGAAAAAAATAATTGGTTTCCTCACATATTTAAAATAAAGTCAAGAGAGGTGAAATTTAATTCATGAACTACCACTCTCTTGTTTCAGGTCAATTAAAAAGGTATGCAACACTGAACATTCTAAGTGTAATTAACATTTAAAGGCAAAGTTCATTTATTTTACTCAACTGCTCTTGTGGTTATTAAACGGGAGTGCAATGCAAAATAAAGCTGTGAGCCTGCTGTAATGTAACGGTGTCGCATTTGGGGTGGGACATTGTTGGAGGCACAATTGCAGCACATTTAGAAGCTAAGATTTTGACCCATTGCATATGCAGTCATATTAGAATATTATTGACAAGTTCATTCAACTCAGTAACTCATGTTGGGCCTAATGGCATGAAGGACTGAACTACATAAAACAAGGAGCCTGGCATAAAAACTGTTAATCCCATAATTCACTGCATTAACCCTCTCTTAGGACTATTAGGTTTTCACACCTGACAGTCTGGTACACTTAGTTCAATTTGGGACCAAAATTACAACATTTGTTACACTTTCAGTTGGTGTGGTTTGCTTTCAAACTGCACTGTGTCAAACGACCCAAACCCTTTGAAAAACCTGTTCCTCCCCTCGCCTGTGATGGCGCTGGACTAAAAATCACTAAAGAAAGCAACACAAAAACATCTGAGGAAGACATGAGCGCAACTTCCTATTTCACAAAATATAACCAAAACTAGAGTGGTGTCAGATTTGAGTGGTTGTAGAATTTCTCTTTTGTCTTTGGTGAAAGACCATACGTGATTTCTTAGTCCTCCCACAAGCCATGGATCCAAATGAACTTAAGTCTACTGTTATTGAAATCAGTCTCTGTATTCTGGCTGATGGAATAAGCCTTCAGCCTGTCTTACTCATAATTATGCAGAAAGAATATTTGAATTATTTCTGTCTATTGCCATTGCTAAACCAACTCTGTTGTCATTCTTTCCAGGGAGAAGTCCTACAGCTCCACCCATGCTGGTCGCATGTCCCACCCAAGAAGATACCTGTTCCAGGATCAGAGAGAATCCCAATCACATGTTACTCTGCTACTGCTGAGCTCCTCCAACTGCTAGCCAAACGGCTAACCATTATATTTGCTTTGTTCTACTTTTTAAACACATCCTGTGTAATCAAACCTTGCTGACCTCCATCTATCAATCCGTTGGTCATACATGTTTATTCTTGCAGGGTTGCAATGGGGCTGGAGCCAATCTCCAGGTTGAGAGCCCTGTTCAGGTCGCAAGTCCATCACAGGCAACCCCAGAAACACACATAACAAAAAAACATGCACAACCATACCTAAACGTAATTTTAGAGGAGCTAATTAACCAAACATTCATGTTTTTGGACTGTGGGAGGAAGCCGACGTACCCAAAGAGAACCCACGCATGCACAGGGGGAACATGCTAACTACTACTGTTACTACTTAGTAGAACAGTTCAGACAGGGATTTGAACCCTAGACCGTCATGCTGTACGGTCATCAGGTCAAAATAATTTTTTCACCATAATTATGTACCTCACCTCCATTGTGGTTTATTTTGCAAATATTTTAGCAGTCTGCCTCACAGTTAGAAATGATTTATGATTTTTCTCTGTGTATCCTGGAATAAGTGTTGTCTCAAATAAATTTTGCATCATTTGACCTTGCAGTTATACACACACAAACCATGTTGATCCAAAATGCGCACCTCACCATATGGCAGTAAATGATCAAAGATCCTATATTTGACTTTAAGATTTCTCCAGAGAGTAGCAGCATTGCATTCAAAAGGCATTTACATTAAATGTCTCCAGCTGAATTTAATTGCTCCCCTGCTTCCCTCATTTTCTCAAAGATGGAGCTCCCCGCTATGCTATGTGTGTGTTGGTATGTCAACTTGATTGTGGGAGGGTGTGGGGGGATAGAGGGGTGAGTCTGGAGAGGGGGAACGGAGAACGGAGGAGAGGAAGACTCTGAGGAATATTGGCCCTGTGGTGTGGTAGATATTGCATCCCTTAATAAAAGGCTGATGCCACGGGCAGACAAGGTCTGGGCAGAGAATGAAAAAAAAGGAAACAGGAGAGGGGAACAGCTACGCTCTGAAAATTTCTTCCGCTATTAAAATGACTTTGCTATCAGCTACATAATAGAGAAGATCTATTAGAATTAATTTAACAGTCAAAAACAATCTTTTGACAGCATCTGACCTTCAAATTAACTCTCGGATGGTGAGAGGGATTAAATAACTGATTGTGGTTGAAGCGTTCCTAATTAAAAAGATTGCATTGTAAACTTTGGTGTTAAATTTGATTCCTCCTATCAGTGACTGTGACTGACTAACTGAGTTTATGGTGAACAGTGAGTGGACCCTCGGTGTATGGGAAGTTGCTGAAATCTTCAAAATACTCGAATTTCCCTCCAAAGATGCTTAGAACTGCTTATTTTAATGGTTCATTCACCAAATACATCTCAATTATGAATTAATACGCACAGTGGAAGCCATCTTAGCGGTACTGCAGAAGCTAACATCAACTGTCTTCTTTGGGGTTACAGCCAATTAGTGCCAAGGACAATAAATGCCACTCCTGGATTTAGCAAGTCAAGTAGCAATTCATATTTAAAGTTCAAACTGGGTTTAGTGAAGAAGGTTCCTACTTGAAACTTAGAAATTTCCTTTTGTTTTCCCCTTTTTGTGACAGAACAACAAACTGAACAGGTATGAATCAAGAAGACCAAGAGAACCCATCACCCGAGGAAACAATCTGTCTTTGTCGCAAACAAGGCTTTCAGTTTTCTCTTTACCAACGGAATCCAGAGGATTCAAATCTGTTGAGGTGCGAGTCTTCAAAGAGGACTTTCAGGGAAAGCCACTACTTCAGCAAAGTTGCTGTTCACCTTACACATTTGTTTGTCTGTAAATAAAATCTCATTTCGTCTGCTCTTGATAGAACTCTGTGTTTTGGGTCTGTTATGTACAGCATGATGTGCCGTGTTAATTGTTTGCCACTCAGAATTTTACCCATTGGTCAAAGACGTACATTTTGGTCTCATATGACCAGATCACCTTCTTCTTCATGCTTGCTATGTTGTTTTCTACATCGTGACAAACTGCGAATGGTACTTCTTCTAGCTTTTCTTCTTGCTGTGGATTCCAAACCCAATGACTGTTCAATAGGCTGATTCTTTCACCTGGGCTCTCTCAAAAAAATGCATCTCTATCTTCTCTTCTGAGTTCCTCGGTTGTCCTTTAACGTTCTCAGACCTCTTAGGTCTCCACAGAACAGCTATATTGAGAAGTTTGTTTACTAACTTTCATCAGAAATTACCGCTACAAAAATATCCCCTCATTTCACTTCAAAATTATGCATTAGTCTGATGTTTTTATTGAAATACCAGTAAAATGCACTACCGTTTTCGACTCACGCGAAGAAAGAAAATGTGGAAAAAGCTCACGGAGTGTGATAGCATTTGGAGGTATGGAGTGAAAATAGTGTCAAAAAGATTTGTGTGTGCGTAAAATGATTTGTGCGTTTGTAAAAAGATTTGTGCGTGCGTAACAGGATTTGTGTGTGCGTAAAAAGATTTGTGCGTGCGTAACAGGATTTGTGCGTGTGTAAAAAGATTTGTGCGTGTGTAAAAAGATTTGTGCGTGTGTAAAAAGATTTGTGCGTGCGTAACAGGATTTGTGCGTGTGTAAAAAGATTTGTGCGTGCGTAACAAGATTTGTAAACCTTAAAAATAAAATACATGTTGATAAAGTACACACAAATCACCTGGTACGCACACACAAAACTGCAGTTACACACAAATCCGGTTACGAGTGCACAACTATTTTTGAGACTCATTTCACGCCTCGGTGGAAGCTCCAAGATTTGTGTGTAGATGGTGCGTTTACATGCTAGTAAAAGCTGGGACATCTGAGTTTTCTTCGGAACTGTTTCTTTTTTCCATAGTTCAATACGTATTTCTCTCTTTACTTGTCTCGTGGCTTAGACATATTTTTGTGAGAGAAAAATACATATGTCATTACACCCACGACTACTTTTTAATACTATAAGATTGTTTATATATGAATCCGCATTTGGGACCTATACAACTGTAATTACTTGGGTAAAAAATTCGACCACTAGGTGGTGGAAGTTTATTCCGCTCTGACTGGGAAAAGCCTTCATTCAAACTGAGAGAAGAAACAAGAGAATGGCGGGTCAGCCGAGTGATCGTGTTCGTATTCGTGGTCTACCGTCCGAAGTAAGTGGATGTTAAAATTTGCACGTTTTACTGACCGTTGTAATGCGTATTTTTTAGATTATTTCAGATTATGTTTTACGTTTCAAGTAGTTCGACCCAAAGTTCTCGCCCTTCTATGTTAGCAATAGCTCATGTCTACGTTAGCTAAGCTACTATTAGTCCTCATTAGTATCGGTACAGTTTAAAACAGTATCTTCCTGGCCCATTACAGCTATGTCTACGTTTATCCCCATGCTCAGCTATTTTTATGATGCCGACAATAATGTAGGCTTAGGTGACGTCTTTTATTATTTGAAGGATTCATCCCAGTTCTCCTCACTAATTGTAGTTTTTGATTTAATTTTTTTTTAGTTCTGCTACAGACTTATGTTTCGTCTATCACCTATATATTTTATATCTTACTGTAATCACTTAAGATTTACTCTTCTCTACATTTCTTCCTGGAATATGATGGTCATTGCTTTCATACCAGAAATAAATACGTAGAACATCTCTTAACAAATGTACAAATGTATTCTATGCCATACATATACATCTGCACCGTTTTTTTATATTAGTTTCATGCAGATCATCAATATTTCAAATTTTGAAAATATAACCTCATCCAACACTGAAGCACTTGTAAGCAGCTGAATATAAGTGTAGTAACTCGGCTGAATCTTTAAAATATTAATATTTCTGTTACTTCATTATGAGCAAACCACATTTCTCATTACTTCCATGTGATGACTTACATTTTTGGACAGATAATATGTTAAGTTGTGCTTCACATTAACTAAATTGTAATTGTAGCCATCTAGTGAAATTATATTTCTATTGTCCCCAAAAAGTGCTAATAATGTCAAACTTATGATAAATTACTGTATTGACAGTGTAATGGTCAACTTTAACAAACTGTTCTTTAATTCATTTTTATCTGTTTTGAAGGACTTGCTGACGCTCATTTAAGAAAATGGAGAGAGATCAACAAGATCAGTGGGTATGTTGCTAAACAGTAATTAAACAATATGAACAATTTGAAAATAAATATTTTTCGCTTGATAGTGCCATGGTCTTATTTTTCAAGTCGCAATAATTAAGCCAATATTGTGATAAAAATAGTCTTTAGTATTTAGGAAACTTATAATGTTTTAAAACTTTAAGTGATGAAAACCATGGGTTCTCTGGCTCATTTACACACATACGCACACATAGATATATCTATATATGTATATCTACTTATCTATGTATGTTTATATATATATATGTGTGTGTGTTTGTCTTATTTTCAGTGAAATAAAAATATGTTAAGTGTCTGGTGCTATTTTGTAAATATTTTAAATTTTAATTTAACAAATATTTCTTTCCATAGGACTTGCTGAAACAGCATATCTTGCAGAGACTGCATCAACGTGTCACACAAGCACTTCAACATATTCCTCTGGATATAGACTATTTGGAATTTGTTTGTAATCAAGAAATGGTTTTTATGGACAGCCTATCCCAACATATTCAACTGTCTGAGGATGTTGTCGATAGGCTGACAGATCTTCATAATGCCATCCAACAACACAAAAGCAGACAAGAACCTCAAGAAGTTGTTAGATTTGAAAGACTAACAACAAGGGGACGTCCAAGAATAATAATCTGCACTGAACAATTGGTTCATCTACTTGAAATTGGACTGTCTGTGAACACAATTGCAAAGTTATGGGGAGTGTCACGTTCAACTTTATTTAGAAGGATGACAGAGAACAATTTGTCAATCAGTACTTTTTACTGCAAGTGTACTGATGCAGAACTGGATGTCCTTGTTGCAGAGATCAAAAACAGAATGCCACATGCCGGATATAGATTAGTAAAAGGGACCTTGAAAGCACAAGGGCATAATGTTGGATGGGACAGAGTTAAAGCCTCTATGCACAGAGTAGACAGCTTTGGAATATTGTCTCGAATGACTCAGCTGGGATGTGTTGTCCGGAGAACATATTCAGTGCCCAGTCCAAAGTACCTAGTGCACATAGATACAAATCACAAGCTCATCAGGTGAGGTTTTTGTTTTATGCTAATTAATGACAATGTTTTAGGTTAATATAGAATAACCACACTGTGAAATGACTTATTGTAATAACAATAAGAGCATTACAATTTACTATTGTAAAGGACATAGAAATGGAATAGTTTCTCTCCGTTTTTTTCCTATAGGTACAACATTGTATTATTTGGCGGGATTGATGGTTATTCTCGCAAGGTAAGAAGGTACTCCCAAAATTTCCAGTAATTACATAAATTTTTAATATAAAAATAACAGACCCAGACTCTATGCACAGATACGGAACCCTCTAGGGGACATGTGGCCAAATTTGTGTTTTGCGTTACCTTGTGTAACATTTAGAGCTAGGCAGCTAACTGCGGCTACAAAAGCTGCATCATAAGATTGTCCTTTAAAATGAGCTTAAGGTGTGAATGAAAAACAGGAGGTAATGCTTTTGTTTTTGTTGTATGTATATTAAGTGATTTGCATAAAACATTTGACAATTACAGCAACACAATGAGAGACAATATAATTGACTCAGAATAAATTCATTCCAAAATTATAAAATCCATTTTCTTTTTCCTAGCTTGCCATATTCATATTCAGATGAGGGTGAGTTCCAACAGGAAAAAAAAACATCTAAAAATTCAGAACAACCCATTAAGTTTTTTATCCCAAAAAGAAGTTCTCATGTGCAAACATACACTTGTTGCCCATCGTACTTTCTGTACAATGGGCAGAAAGTAACCTTTAATATAATGTTTTTGTGAGGTTACTCCATGTGTGTTAATATTGCACACATGGAATAATACAACTATTGAATTTAGTAAAAAAATAAATAAATAACTTTCTGTGAAATATAAGTAATATATTTTTCTTTAGGATAGAAACGCATCACAAATCTATGATATAAACAAAAACTTGTTGTAAGTAGGTAGGAAAAAATACATCCAAACTATTAGGAGTATTTCTGAGTTATTATCACGGGGTAACCAGTCATCTGACATTTTTTATTGTCGATCTCTTTTGTGTTGATAGTTGTGTTCATGTGCAGTTCCATTTCAACCTTAAACATACACAAACATGCAGTGAATAAATCGATTTTCAATCAAAGAGTAAATAATAATCACTGATGCTCTTTAAATGTGTATATATTTGAAATTTTAAATTGATATTTGTGACTATATGAAATAGACCAGCAAAGGTTGCAGTTAGCGTATTGCGAGCGAATGCAAAAAAATAAAAAATTCACATGTCCTCTGGAGTGCTCCGGACAGAAAACCACACAAACTTGTGAAACTTGGTTTTCAAAAGGTTCACAACTTATTTTGACTTTAACAGCACTTTCAATTTCACTGTCCAGAAGACTTTAGTTGTGGTTTATTGTGTTTCTTTTTTTCCTCCCACACATAAGTTTTTTTGTTAACATCATTGAATAGTTTAGTGTGTCATTATACTCACCAATTTTTACATTTGTTATTCTTGTTTTTACAACTGTAAATAAAACTTCTTTTTCCAAAGATTATGTACCTGGGAGCTGCAAACAATAATCGTTCTGACACAACATTGGCTTTCTTCTGTAATGCTGTGGAAGAATTTGGGTATCCACTTCGGTAAAAAGCTTTTTGCAATTTGTATTAATTTTTTAGAAATTGAACAAACAACTGAGGAAGAAGAATATCTCTCTACTTGAGATATTCCTTATATTTGACCTTGTAGTTTTATAAGTCTTGCAAGCAGTAACTAATATGACTAATTTTAGGGTGCGAGCAGATCATGGTGGAGAGAATGTTGCAGTTGCACGTCTGATGTTAACTGTGCGGGGTCCAGACAATGGAAGCTTTATTGCTGGCAAAAGTGTGCACAACCAAAGGTTGGTGAACTGTTCAGAGATTTCTCACAAAGGTTAACCCACAACAAGAACTTGACATCTTTAAGAGAAGTATTTGTCAAAGTCAATACAAGTAAACACCAAATGCCCTTTTTAAACAACAATTTAGATTAATAAAGAAATCGGTACTTTCATGGCTCTGTGTGAAAAAGTACTTGCCCCCTAATACCAGTAACCGTGTGGGTCACCATTAGATGCAACAACTACAATGTACCTTTGATAACTTGCTTTCACTTTTTGTTTTCCAGCTGCGAAGGAATTTTGAATACCCATTTTTTCAGTATTGTTATTGAAACACACTGGAAGGATCCCAGTGTAAACTTCCTTTTTAAGTTGATGCAATAGCATATCTATAGGATTCAAGTCCGGAGTTTCACTAGGCTATCACAAAGTTTTGATGTTTTTTTTCTGCCATTCATAGGTGGACTTGATGATGCTTTTCGATCATTGCTGGAGAACCAAAGTTGATTTAAGCTTTATGTCACCAACAGATGGCCAGATGTTGCCTTTCAGTGTGTCTTGGTGGACAGCAGAAATAAATGTTCCTTTCATCAAATCAAACTACACAAATACTCTAACACCACCATTTTTTACTGTTGCTATGATCTGCTTTGTTGGTTCTTCTTATGAAATTCAGTGTTACTATGACATCGGATGAAATGGGACAGTCACACAGATGCAATCCTAGCCTATGTGTGAGGCTGTGTTCCTAGGTGAACAACCTCGTCTCAGTTGTGACTGGGGGCGCTGATCTCTGCATGATGTGGGTGCAGGGGAGAGTGCACCCACATCATGCAATTTTTTTACATATAAAATGGGATTTTTGTCTTGCATCTTTAACCAACAACTTCAGTTAAGAACTGATTTTTTTGGGGTGTTTTTGCTTTTTAATCTTTAAATTACTTTGATATTATTTAACACTGGAGTGTAAGAACCTTATGTAAAACTACAAAATAAGAATGGGTGAAACACTTTTTCCACAACTATGTGTGTATAAGTAACATTTTATATGCTTTCACACAGGATAGAGAGGTTGTGGCGTGATCTGTGGATGGGAGTCACATGTGTTTTCTACAATGTTCTACACCAACTGGAGGAAGAAAACCTCTTGGATCTTAGCAATCCTCTGCACTTGTTTTGCTGTCATTATGTTTTCTTGCCTCGCTTGCAAGTGCATCTTGACATATTTAAACAAGGATGGGACAATCACCCAATGAGAACTGAACAAAACCTCACTCCAAATCAGTTGTGGGAACTGGGACAGATCGGACATTCAGTGGTTGACCCAGAGGTACTTGAATGTCTTTTTTTGTTATTTCAAATGAAACAACAAATGTTTTCCACCAGCTATAATGCTATGTATGTTTTGCAGATTCCCCATATAAACTGGGAGGAAAGTGGGCTTGTTCCTGATCCACATGCTGAATTGCGAGTACCAGAGTTGGACAGCCCACTTACAGAAGATCAGATGGAGCTTCTCCGTGAAAACATTGACCCCCTACAACCTTCAGAGTCTAGTGGCATGGACATTTACATGGATACTCTGCAATATTTGGAAACTTTACTTGTGACAAATTAGATGTCACTTAAATTTAAATGTTTGTAATGAACAGCATTTTCAATACCATTTATTTAAAAAATCCATCAAACATGTACAAATATACAAGCAAGTACAAGCTAGAGAAAGAACCAGCTGGCAAAAATATTAACTTTATAAAGTTTAATGTACACCAGAAATATGAAAATTATTTTATGTTTGAATGCCAAACATTTGTGGAATATTTCAGCAAAAACCCACATGATGAACAGGGATGCCTGACAAACATTTAGTAGTCACCTCAGGAACACAACTTCATGTCAAGACTGTGTTGATGGACATTATTTGTAAAAAAAAAAATAATGCAAGGCTAATAATAAAATTACTTTCTATTTTAACTGACTTGCCATGTCGAACTGCAATTTTTCAACAAATGAAACATCAATACATATTTATCAAATAAGACCAAAGCCTGTCTCTACTGATTTCAGACACACATTCATGTCGGCTGACAGGGCCTGGTAGGTGGTGTAGTGACTTGGTAGCCGTAATCGCTCACTACAGGTTGAAGACGTCGGCATATGGTTAGGTCCAGTTGACAGGACAACTTCAAGCTTCAGCTCTTGGCAAGGGACCTCCCAGCCAACCCAAAACCTCAGGAGCTCACGCAGTTTGTCTGAAGACGCTATGAAAAGTATAAATTAATTTGTTTTAGATACATGTGGAATTTTCTGTATAATTGAATCATTCATAAAGTCGTGTTTGAGATATTTAGGCAAAAGTATTTTAAATATAAGCAACAGATCCATATAAATGTGATATCATTAAAAAATCAAAATCATTTGAATACCTTTTACCTTGTTAACTGATTGACCTGTCAAAGCATAGACTAAGAGAAACACCATGTTTCCTGTGGCATCTATATAATAATGTAATTTATTCATTGAAGGTCCTCAAAGATGTGTTTTGTGAATTGCATTCCTTCTCAAATACAACTGAATCGTATTTTTGGTGCAGCGTAAACACCAGACAACTTCTCATTTTACTTTAAGTCTGTTCTATAGCCACATAGTCTTTTTGTAACTGGTATACAAAACTGTTTGGAAACCTAACAAGGGCTTTGCATCCTTTTTCCACCAAATGCAAATAATTACTGTATATGAATACTGCTAATGTACCTAATTTATCTGTGCTGTGTTGTAAGACATGATTAGCAGAAATATGCTGGTATGTAATGCACATGTCTTTTGTCATTTTCAAAATAACATATAAATACTGTCAAAATGCTCATGCAGACATTTTACCTTCTTCGACAAACTGACGGAATAACCCAGCCACCAGTGCAGTTTCCGCCTCCAAGTCATCGTCGCTGTCGTCACTGTCATACCTTTTTTTTAGGTGCGGCCAAACGATTGACTGCAGGACCATCTATAATTGCAGAAATAGTTTAAAATAGTAATATTCAGACCAGGTTTCAGAGTAAAAGCATATATTCAGATACATCTCTATAATGTTAAAACAGATTATACATTGACCTGGGGTGTGATTTCCACTTCACTTTCCCTCGGGAAGAGGAGGGGCACAACATCAGGTCTGGATGTAATTAGTGGCCAGATACCCGTTTCTTTAAGTCCCCTTTTCAGGTGCTTCATTTGCACACTAAGTCGAGTGATGGCCTGTAAATATTACACTTTATTAGTGGCATCAATGTTCAGAATAAATATAATTATTTCTCAAGTACACTTGGACATTGTTTAACAAACCTAAATAACACATTTAACTCTTTAGATCAAGACAAATAATTAAAAAAAATCAAAAGTTAATATTTTTATTACAGCATGGGTGAGGAGCTGCTGTAAGAGGAGAAGTTTGTTTGTCTCCTTGGTTGGCACAGGAAAATACCACTCCATACACAGATTGGACAATCTTGAAGTCTCTTCCTCAGTCATCTCTTCTTTCAGCAGCTGGTAAAAAAGCATTATTAACTTAGTATTTATTAAAACATCCAAATTTAGCTGGATTTCATATTTGTGATGCATGTTAAAAATTTAGATAAGTCAATTTTGTTTACTTACGAAACCAATGATCTCTCTGTGGTCAATATCTGGGCAGTCCTCTAGGGAAAGGTATGTTGTCGCCAACTCCTTTGAACCACTTGTCAAGGCATGCACTACTGCCAAGCTGATGCCCGACAAAGTTGGACCTCCATTAATTAAAGAGTGGCCAATCAGCCGACCAGCCATGACAAACAGCTCGCTCTCAGCAAGCACTGCTGAAGTAGTTGGTACAAGGTGATCAGTTTCCCCTTCAAACATTGCAGTCACTGCAGCATTTCCTAAAAAAAGAAAAAAAAGAAATAAGTCTACTGTTAAATGTACCAACTGAGATGAGACCCCAAATGTATAGCTTTATTAATTAATTCTGAAGTAGGGTTAGGTTAGGGATTTTGCACATACCGAAGTTCATTTTAAATCCTTGTTTCAGCTTGGAAATGGCAGACGAGATGATGTGTCTTGTCACGCCTCTACCAACTGCAGCATCACCTACAATAAAAGAGCCTGGTAAGATGAAAGAGCTGTTTTCCAGTACTGTTAAGCTGATATGAAGTAATACCTTGAATGCGACAATGAAAAGGAGCTGCCCACTGGATTATCTCACGCTTGTGCTTGTAAAATGAAATGAGAGACATATCTCGCTCCTCATCAGTGTCCATCGCATCCAGAGTGAGAACAAGTGTCCTCTGGTTAACTCCTACTTGCTTCAGTTGTCTGACAAACAGCTCAACAGCCTTCTGTGGATCTCCAACTGTTTTCCATTCTGGCAAATTCATAATTAACAAAATGTTGCATCTGTACACATTAATTTTGTCCTACAACATACAGCAATGTTTTTTTGTTTCTTTAAAATACAACAGATATACAGCAAACCTACCCAACAACATCCAGGATCACGTAATATTTTTTTCGGACTTATTTACTATAGTATGATACCTTCAGTACTTCTAGGTTCTGCAGAATAAGAAGTTCCTGAAGTTGTTGATGATGGTCCTGGCATATCTGGGTGTATTTCCAATACTCCCTCCCTGCTGAAGGAAAAAAATGTTATTTATGTGATAGGAAATGACATCCAGCTATATTACAGAATCAGTGATAGAAAATGTTTTCAAATATTTTATAAGGGCTAAATTTTTAAATTAACTGTAGTTGTAAAGCTCTTTTTTACATGTTGTCTGAATACTCATACCATTTTTACATTACATGCCCTATTCACATAAAAACATATCCGTCTACCTTCCTAAAGAAAAAAAAATTATACACTAATACCTGTCACAGCATTCACTGGCATGATAAGGAAGCACAGACTTCAAGAAATCCTTCTGGCAGATAGGGCAGTACTGCACAGAAAAATATTTTTTCAAAATAATAAAAATTAAAAAATATATTTTTTGCAAGAATATTAGAAGTTATTTGCTTTATTTTGTAAAAATAAATTACTTCGTGTGCAACTTTTTTAACAGGATACTACCTCTCTTTCTTCCAAATCTTCAATTGTGTCTTCTGGCTCCTCCAATGTGTCACAGTCATCCTCATCAACCTCTATAGGTTCAGTCTGATCAGTCCGGTTCTGTTTAAATTGGGAAACATTAATGCCAGTATTGCCACAGGCATGTGTGTCTGTGTGTGTATATATATATATATATATATATATATATATATATATATATATATATATATATAGAGAGAGAGAGAGAGAGAGAGAGAGATTAAAACCAAAGAGTTCAACATAGTAATGTTGATTGATTAAGTTATGGAGGAAATGAGGACAACTTACTTTTTTATTTTTTCTGCAAGACCCAGCATGTAACGCCAGCATCTGAAGAGGCACTGTTATACCACAAGTGACACAGGGCACCTGAGGCATTTTGGCAAACTCCTCCGCATCAAATGGAAGTGGACTTGTCTCCAGTTCTTCCTGGAGGGGTACCAGGAAGAGGACTATTTTCCCATTATTTGAAGCAGAACGGAGCAGCTTGCCGTTGTACCCTTCAGCATCCATTGGGATTATTGACAATTTTCTTTGACCACCTCCACCTGAGATAAAATAAAGATATGCATTTATTGGTGTAACCTGAACATTTTACAAATCAAAATAAATATGAACAATCTTATTAAAGAGGAATCATTTTAACCTGATGCTTTATGGAACATCCATCTTCCCTTCAGTTGTTTAAGTTTGATAAACTCGTCCTCCAACTGACTGACAATCTGTTATATATAATGCATACTACTATAAGAACACCAATACAAAATAAATTATACATGAAATATTATGAGTAAATGATAATTATTGTCATTTATTACCTCCTCATGCCTGCTGTCGTCAAAAAAAGAAAGCACCCTTCTCCCTAACCCTGCATGTGCTAAGGGAAGCTCATCAGAACTTTTGGGGGTTAGATTGGTGGGGCCTGGCAATACGTATATTCCAATGTTGGAGATTTTTGTAGAACGAGTTGAGGCGATAATCCTCTGTTTGCCTTTTTTCAGGTCTGACTTTTGAAACAGATTTGGAAATTGCCTTTGAGAATAAAGATAATAATAATATTTTGAGACAAAACATCCAGTCAAGGCAGAGTCCATAAAATAAAAAAAAAACAACAATGAAAAAACATATATGAAATAAATACATAACTGCTATCTACTTCGTTTCCAATTTTTAAAAAGAAATTCAAATCTTACCGTTTTAATGCCTGGTTGACCCGTGTTGAAGAATTTGAAGCCAAAGGGCCAGAATTGTTGCCGATATTAGGGCATGAACTTGTTGAGGGAGAGCTTGTATTTCCCACAAGTTCCCTTGTGAGTGCTGTAGCCAAGGCATGAGCCATGTTTCCAACTATCTGCTTTTGAGACAACAAATAAATCTCAATTATATAGACCAATCAACACCTGAGTTGCTAAAAGTTTTGGAATCATAAATATAAAAATATCTTGTAAATCGAAAAATGTATGTGTTTTCCACATTTCAGTCAGTGTTAAATTTTTCACTTTATAAATTGCATAGTTGAAAAAGGACATATACAAATTAAATATGGAATATTTTATTAATTATCTGGCAGATAATTAATAAAATATAAATTATAATAAAAGACGTCACCTAAACCTACATTATTGTCGGCATCATAAAAATAGCTGAGCATGGGGATAAACGTAGACATAGCTGTAATGGGCCAGGAAGATACTGTTTTAAACTGTACCGATACTAATGAGGACTAATAGTAGCTTAGCTAACGTAGACATGAGCTATTGCTAACATAGAAGGGCGAGAACTTTGGGTCGAACTACTTGAAACGTAAAACATAATCTGAAATAATCTAAAAAATACGCATTACAACGGTCAGTAAAACGTGCAAATTTTAACATCCACTTACTTCGGACGGTAGACCACGAATACGAACACGATCACTCGGCTGACCCGCCATTCTCTTGTTTCTTCTCTCAGTTTGAATGAAGGCTTTTCCCAGTCAGAGCGGAATAAACTTCCACCACCTAGTGGTCGAATTTTTTACCCAAGTAATTACAGTTGTATAGGTCCCAAATGCGGATTCATATATAAACAATCTTATAGTATTAAAAAGTAGTCGTGGGTGTAATGACATATGTATTTTTCTCTCACAAAAATATGTCTAAGCCACGAGACAAGTAAAGAGAGAAATACGTATTGAACTATGGAAAAAAGAAACAGTTCCGAAGAAAACTCAGATGTCCCAGCTTTTACTAGCATGTAAACGCACCATCTACACACAAATCTTGGAGCTTCCACCGAGGCGTGAAATGAGTCTCAAAAATAGTTGTGCACTCGTAACCGGATTTGTGTGTAACTGCAGTTTTGTGTGTGCGTACCAGGTGATTTGTGTGTACTTTATCAACATGTATTTTATTTTTAAGGTTTACAAATCTTGTTACGCACGCACAAATCTTTTTACACACGCACAAATCCTGTTACGCACGCACAAATCTTTTTACACACGCACAAATCTTTTTACACACGCACAAATCCTGTTACGCACGCACAAATCTTTTTACGCACACACAAATCCTGTTACGCACGCACAAATCTTTTTACAAACGCACAAATCATTTTACGCACACACAAATCTTTTTGACACTATTTTCACTCCATACTCTTCAACCTAATGAGGCACCCATTGGACTACGGCTTAAATTCTTCACATAGTTGTTCTAAATCCTGCATTTGTAGGAGAGATAAGTCTTGCCCTTTAACTCTCTTGTCGCTCTAATCAGAAAATTCTAGCCATTAAGCTTTCAATTCAAGTAAAGGCTGCGCCGCTCGTTTCCTCGATGCTCTATTAATACTATTAGGTAAATTATGTTTTTGAGAAATGCTTCCAAATATGTGGACTGTGCTAGAGGAGAGTTTGGCTTCCTGCAATCATACCACATTGTTAAGAATGTAATGAGGCAGAACAGCAGGTAATAAACGCTTGCATGATATGCACGAGCAAGAAGCCGCACGCGCACACTGACTCGCTCGGAGATAAAAGAGAAAATGACGGCAGTGAGGATGCTGGGTGTTGAGCCTGCCAAGAGCTTGCCCATAATTAGGTGGTGATGTAGTGGCTTTTGTTCTCTCTGATTAATTATCAGCGGCTCTCAGAGTATAAGAAAACAGCCAATTAACTTTATCCAGGTTCTCATTCAATTACTCAGACGCTACACGCGAAAGGTCAGCTGGGGAAGGGTGGGGGGGGGGGGGGGGGGGGGGGGGTCGGCTGGTTGTGGTCGGAGTCAAAAGTAAAGAATCAGAAAGGTTCTTTTAAGGCTCGCTAAAGGGCACGGAGGCAATTTTCTAATCCACTTATCATCAGTCCTCTGTGTTTTTCCCATTTTCCACTCAATCTGCCTGTAACATCAATAATAGACGGCTCGAAAAAACCAAGCGGAGGCAGTGAGGCATGATGGCGGCGCGCAGGAATGCATCCAGTTAAGTGACGGGCTGTCACAAGAGCATTCCCTTATTTTTGAAGCTAACTCAAAAGTCATTTGTTCGTCTTTAGCCAAAATTGCGTTCCGCCGCCGTCAATACGGCACGTCCAAAACGTTTTTGTTTGTTTTTTTTGATAACCACGAAAAATACCGACGAGACTTTTAATTTTACCTTCTAAAATCTGCGTCCTGCCAGAAGCCATTAGTACGGCCGCGGATACGAGTGACCGGAGTCGGGGAGAGGCTCGTCGGTTGCGGCAGGCGGAGTTAATTGGATAGATTTACCGTGAGAAGGTGACGGTGGCACGCAGGTATGATCAGACGGCTGTCAGGGTCGCGCGCCGGTGTTATTTAAGGAGACGTGCGGGCGAGTGCTGGGACATCGTGATGGTGTGTGGTCACAGAGTTCGCAGGCGGGCCCTCGTTACCTCGGCACCCTCCAATCACTGGCTGGATTTATTGCTGCCATAGGGGTGGAGGCTGTAAAAGCCCTTTTGTGTGGTAGTTTGGCGCTCCAGCACACCCACATCTATACACATCTCCTTTATGGTCACTACTTTCCTCACACGCTCACACATCCGACCGTATTAGGGCCTTTGACATGAAAATAGGGCGGAGTAAGTTTCTGCCATGAGACTCAGAAATTTTGAGATCAATGTCAGAAATTTTCTAGAAAAACGTGGAAATTTCTGAGTCCCTAATTAAACTTGTTTGATGTGTGTTCTAGAAGAGGCCCGACTGAACGGTATTAGGGTCAATGTAGATGGAAAAAAAAGGGGAGTAAATTTCAGCCAAGAAATTCAGAAATGTTTAGATTAATCCCAGAAATTTAGTAGGAAAACTGAGTATCAAAAGTTAAAAAAAAAATATTCCCGTTTGGAAACTCAGAACATTTAGAAAAATTTTTTAATTTTCTACTTTTGGAACTGAGTAATTTCCATGTTTTGTTTGTTTTGTTATGTTTTTTGAACATTTCTGAGTTTTTTTTGTTTTTTTTCCCCCCCACAAATTTTCAACTTTTGGAGCTCAGAAGTTTCCTTATTTTTTCTAGAAAATTTCTGAATAATCTCATTCACATCTTCCGGTTTCGTACGGAATCCACTGAAAGTGCTGTATTAAGTGAAAAAGTAAAAAATAAGCAGACATGATGATTGTCATGGCCTTTGAAAGTTCTCGGCTGCTGCTGCTGCTGGTGCGGTGTGTGGGTGTGTTAGATCACCTAGAAATAAAGAGATATCCTCCAAAAGCAACGTCGAGCTGCACCACAGGTAAATAAAGGCAGTTTGAGTTAATAGGCCATATTGAGCCACTTCGATCGGCTTGGAATTGGCTTGTCAGGATGGGAGAAAGTCCTCCCAGCCCACATGCTCATCAGTTACACTGCACGTGCAATAATTGTAGCGTATTGATCTCTTTAATTTAACAGCACTGTTAGTTTCACCTGATGCAAGGCTCTGCTGTCTGCGTTGAAGGGGCAAGATTAGTACACATAGACAAACATTTGTATGAATTTCAGGCTGAGAAAGAGTCAAACAGACAGGTGACAAGGGCCAGCTCTTACATAAGTTACAATTTATCTGTAGCATAGTGAAATTGTCCTTGCCATATTAATATCATTTGCGTGAATCTGAAATAAGAAGAATAAAAGCAAAAGAAGATAAATGACGACTTTTAAACCTTGTATCATCTTCACTCTTGCTAATGAGCAGCAGGTGGAGCCACAGGCTCCGCCCCAAAGTGCCTGGCGTGCATCTTTTGAGTCTCACACTTCTTCTTCATTCCAATCCGTGATGAAGACGAAGGGTTGAAACTGTGACCTAGCCGTGTTTCCATCAGTAGTTTTCTATGCACATTTTGCGGAAGCTTGGAAACAGCAGCTCTGAGGAGGAGCTACGTCCTCAAAGGCGGAGCTAGGTCCACCAAGATGTTTTGCGCAGCTGAATGGTTGCCACGGGAGAATAAAGGATTTCTCAAACATGCATGAAGGAATCAAAGCAACACTCCACGTATGTCTTTGATGAGGGAATGACATTATAACATGATATAAAGCTCAAAAACATTGATTGAACTTGATACTGTCCCTTTGAAAAGGGAGAATGACATACATTTGCCGAATAAGTTCTGACTTAGCGAATATTTAGCACACATCTCTATGTGACATCGCTAATGCTAATTGACATGACAGAACAGTCACAACTTGCCCAAAAACGTCTCTCCGTGCTAGCCTGCAACCTCCATCCTCCTGCTTGTTTCAACGACGCATCACTCGATACCTGTACATATAACCATGACTAATTTTCTTTCTTTTGTTTTTCTTTTTTGCAACAATTCAAAATTCGTATGACAACAAGACAGAAGCATAGCTTGTGACACTAAAACATGAGAGCCATATTAGTTGGAGGTTCTAAACGTATTTAGACAAGGGTGAAGGGAAAATCGAAAACAATCTGCAGTCCTGACTTTTTGATCTAAATCAAGCAAAGACCAGAGCCATGGGCTTTAAAATTTAGAAAACTTAATGAACAGCATCTGACTTTCAACTCCACATAGCAGCATACTGGTTGTGAGGATGACTTCCTATCAAATCACAAGCTAGGGACCAAATAGAAAGGCATGAAGCTCTACATGATAGTTAAATTGCTTCAGATTTACCTTTGAGGACCATAGCATTAAGGTCTTTCTAACTTATTCTAAGCATAGTATGTCTCCTATCGTATTTCACAGTGTGAAACGTTGCTAAAAAATTCCAGGGAGCTTTTTTTTTAAAAAAAAAAAAAAAGCACATGCAATGATGAAAGTGGATTGAAGCTTAAGAGAAATAGATTATTGTACCAGGAGACAGTGGGTTAGGCTTAGATGTGCAAAGATATCCTACAGAATCCGCCTGTCTTATGTTAGACACACATTTATCTTTTTGAGTCTTTTATCCTGCTGGGTGGAAATAATGCATTAGAATTCAAGTAGTTCTCCACAAATCTCCCCCTTTGCACAAAAAGAATGATCCGGAGGAATAGTCCAAAAGTCCCCTACTCAGCATCTCGTTTTATCAGCCCCGCCACCTGCTAGATGTCAGAAAGTGAGCGAAAGACGGGAAAGGTAGAAGACTCCCGCTCACCCTTCCCCCAGTCGCCAGATTAAAAAAAAAAAAAAAAAGTATAGGATGGACGAGGCTGAATTGATTTTCAACACTATATTTTGAAGACATATCTCCTCTTTTCCATTCACACCCCACATGCACTGACACACTGCTGTCTCCACACGTTATCCTCCCCACGGCGTTATCTCTCTCACTCTTTATTGCGCTCGCACACAGCGTTCGGCACAGAGCCTTGCAGATGTTCTCTCTCTCTCTCTCGCTGTCTCTCTCCCAGAGGTGGCCAAAGCCACTCTCTCACATTTCAGCAGACTGGCCTTATTATCATATTTGGTGTAATTGAATTAAGCAGCAGTCACATCGGCTATGTTTGCGCTACAAGATAAGCACAATCAAAAGTAAACTGCTTTTGATGCCTCGTAATTGAATTTGGAGTCCTCGATGTGATTAGCTTCTTTTTTGTGTGCCAAATATTCGTAGTCTGTGACTGTGAAGTCATTTTTTTATTTGTCTGTAGGGATTAAAATGTGAGCTGCTCATTGGTGGAGCTGCTGCCTCAACAAGTATGCAAACATGTGCGTGTCAGATGAAATTGCCCTTACGTATATACGTATGTGTCTGAGTGCAAGGTTATCTTTTCTTGTGTGACTGACCTGTCCAGACCTGTCCGTCCTGTGGATGCTTGGGTTTTGTTTGTTTTTTCCTCAGTTATCAAAAGACATGCATTATGGGTAAATTGGTTACTCTAAATTGTCTCTACTGTTGAGTCTCCATATCTTGTGAACTCACATGACGGTTCAAGCGAAGATGGCAAAACCATAGTTTCAAAATTGTCTTTCTTCAAAATGATGGACAGGCGTGTACTACATTGCTGTAGATAAGACCCTAACTCATCTATTCATCCTACCATGACTCACGAACAGGAAATCAAGACAGCTAATCCTCACTTGGGGCAAAGAGTGACTGGAAAGAGCAGTCCAATTTCTTTGGAAAGGCCAACGGAATCCAATAATTTGCAAAAAGCTAATAGCAGACAATCTATTTTCATGACTACGTCTCAGCCTTCTGGCCATGAGCACCACAAAGAGGATATGTGGCAAGAGTCAACCGTGGCAGAGTTCAGCTGAGGCTGGAAACAATCTTCACTTTGTACCAGTCGTACAATGCAGACACAGCTCTTGCTTTGGAGTCAAGTTTGTTTGTATAGCACATTTCAACAATAAGCCAGTTCAAGGTGCTTTACACCATAAAAATATAATAACAAATGATGAAACCAAGCTTCACTTGAGGCGAAGACTGAGTGGAGAGAGAAGTCCACTTTGTTCCGATTGAAATGCTGAAGACCATTGCTTGAAGATGCCAACGGAACCCAATAATTAGCAAAAAGCAATGGTTTTTAAACCAGACAACCTATTTCTATGACTACGTCTTTGCATTCTGGCCATGAACACCACAAACGGGATATGTGGCAGAGTCCAGATGGGACTGGAAACAATCTTTATATATATATATATTTTTTTTTTTTTTTCCGAAGAGTTTTTGCGGTGCTAGTGGCTTGTATTTTTTCCACAGTAGGCAGACAGGAAGGAGGGTGAGGAGAGGGGGGAAGACATGCGGCAAAGGTCGTCGGGACTGGGAGTCGAACCTGCGACATCCGCGTCGAGGACTAAGGCCTCCAAACGTGGGGCGTGCTAACCCCCTGCGCCACCACAGCACGCCCCTGGAAACAATCTTAACTTTGTCCCAGTCGTACAGTGCAGACACAGCTCTTGCTTTGGGTATGTAAGTCAAGTGAAGTTTATTTGTATAACACATTTCAGCAACAAGGCAGATCAAAATGCTTTAAACCATAAAAACATTCTATTGCCAACTATGAAACAAGCAATAAACAATTATGGCATTTTGTTAAATGCCATCATCAAAATCATCAAGCAAATACACATCAGATATGTTGATCAATGATCTGGTTACTAGGAATCAAAGGAAGCCCTAAATATGTGGATTATTAACCCTGATTTAAAGGAACTCGGTGTTTCAACATCTAAGCAAAGATTGAAGGTATAAGGTAATATGACATATGTCCAAAAGAGCAAGATTCTGAATTTAATGAACTGAAATAAGTTTTGTCTCTCAGGTGGCTATTGGTCATTTGGGCGGAGCAGGAAGTAGAACCTCCACTTTTCTATTTAGGAAGTAGTCAGTTGACGAAGTTCTGACTTGTGATCTGGAAGTCATCATGGCTCCTCCCGTCAGAGCTTTCCCAGGGGCAAATCCAGAGTTTGCTGGAGAGACTGAATGAATCATTTCTGACCCAAGAACAGTTTGGAAACCCCTTAAAATGATCTGCATAGTGTCTCTAGCTGAGCTATGTGGGCTTAATTCCTGCACCTACCATCCCTGCGACCCGATTTGCAACCTATTTCTGGTTGGGTGGATAAAAGAACGTGAGAGTGTTGATCTATTTGGAGACCACCGCCACACATTATTCCCCCCCACATATCCCAAAGTCTCACTGAACACGAGGTTTAAGCCCCCCACTGTGGACTGAACTCAATTGTCTCATCTTGAGATTTTCTTCCCAGACACATACACATTTGTATGTAACTAAACCTTCGTTGACTGACACTTCATTGTTAAACTCTTTGTGCTGTTGCAGCGATATGCACCAGCTTGCAGTGAATGAAAATGCAGTTTATCAATATAGCGGGCTCAGCTTGAACAGCTAATGTCTACTAATGAGTTTGGCAGGAGAGGTCTTGCTGAAGGTTTTTTTTTTTTTTAATTATCATTATTGTTTAATTTACTGTATTTTAAATTTGCTAGGAAACAGAAGGTATTGATTGTATTGTTCATTAAGTCTACTGTACTTTAAGGAATGATGATGAGCAGGAACCGGCAGCCAGAGAAACCATTTCCCTCTGAGCTTCAGTTTAAAACCCTTCAGTTATACACACTGCTTTTTTACAGTGATCTCATTACAAAGGCACCCTTTCCTCTGTGGCATTGACTAATGGGGGAGCCCTTGCATCTCCGTGCAGAGTGTCGGCTGTTGTGTGATGTGCTTCAGCAGGCCTAGAAATAAAATAACATTTTTAAAAAAGGTAAAGGGCCTCCTAAAAGAGCCGGTGAAATCAGAGGTGATAAGCCCCGGCTGCGGCTCCGCGGTCTGGATCTGAGAAGCATTTGAATGCTCACTCCGGAGGACAAATTGGTCTGGTGTGTATCAGTTATTTGATACTGACAGTAAAAGCTGCTACCCGGCTTTTGATTCATCTCTGCACCACCGCACCTGTTTGAAGACGTAGGGGGGTGGAGGGTGAGGGAACGCTCCAGCCTTGGTGCTCTGCTGAGCAAAGCACAATCCCGGCTACAGTCGGGGAGCACGGATCCTTTACAGTGTTTGCACATGGCTGCAAAGAAACTATCTCAGTTTATGCTACAGTTGATCTGACCTCACACACCCTTTGGAGCGGCGGAGAGATCCGGCCCGACACGAGTCGTTCTCTCTTTCGTTTGTGCAACATTGCCCCCTAAAGTTTTCTACGGGCGCACATCCGGCTTCCTTGGGGACCCTTGTCACAGGACATTGCTGCATCACAATGTAGTGCGGTAATTTGCCAGCTCCTGCTCCCAGCAAATCGACCATAGATGCACCTCACCTGTATTACTCTGTCACTTTCAATTTGAGAAGAAAAAAAACACACAAACACTAGGGACCCGTGGCTGTTCACAGTGCATCTTGAAATCAAAAGGAAATATAGAGATACAGCAGAAACGGAGGCATTTGAAGCAGGACGGCAGGCAGAAGGTGTGAGGAACCTTGACTTTTCTAAGAATGTTGCAACATTTATAGCAGTTATTGTTTGACTGATTGATTATGATAACACCTCTGGGAACTTGTGCATTAAAAAGAGAAATGCATATTGCAGTGTCATGGTTTTGGTTTACTTTGTTGATGAAATGTGATGCAAAAATATTCACACTCTTTGTACTTTTTTTTTCCACATTACAACCACCAACGTCAATGCATTTCAATAGAATTTTATGTCACAGACCAACACAAAGCAGTGCATAATTATGAGACGGAAAGAAAATGATGACTAGGTTTCTAAACCTACAGAATCAGGTTTGTACAATGCCAGGCTTGCAGACACTTTTTCAGCCGTACCATTTGACTGAAATCAGGGCTTTTCCATTGTTCTTTTCTATGCCATCTTTTTTGTTAAGTGCACTAGTTCCTCCAGCTTCATAACACCCCACAACAGTCTGTTGCCACCCTTGTACTTTTCATTCAAGCTCCCCCCTTCTCCCTCCACATGTAATGGTCAAACACTTCAACTGTACTTGCATAAGATCAAATAAAAATCAATGTGTTTGTTCCTGAAAGCATTTACAAACTGTAATTTGGCTTTGCATGTTTCTTTTTGTGTATTAGCTTATTCCTCTCTGAGTGCCCTTTCAGCCCATATCGATACAGATATCATGTTACTGAGAATGGGGACATTGTTATAACAGCTTTTCCAGCACTCCAGCATTCCTCAACATCTTTCTCTTTTGTTCTTGAATTGCTTACACAGAACCTGCTTTCTTCCTCAACAGCAGCTCACCAACACCCGGTGCGTAGACTTTAAATAGATGTGATGTAGGCCCGCTTTCTAGTCTCGGTCAGCATTATTGAACACTAAGCCGGTTTTCACGAAAAGACAAGATGTCACTTAAGTAGGCAACATTTCTTATTGTCAGCCTTGGAAAAACGAAGCCCAGAGGAACTGACAGCTAAATCTGTTAGTTTGTCAAACCAAAATGCGAAAGGTGACCTATAGCAGGATGTTGGCACTGCTACCGTAGTTGGACATTATATGTCTTTAGTCTGTCTGCGGATTGTGCAAGTGCTGCCAAAAAGCCTGTAAGCATCACTGACTGAGCCCATTTTGGTCTGGATGTCATTTTCCCAACACTGATATAATAGGATCCTTGACCACAATGGAACCCCTCAGCTACCGCTTATTCTCTAACACTTAAGTGCTTTGAAGTGGCAAAAGACAAAGTCAAGAAAACAATGAATAATTTTAAGAAATGTCAGGGTTTGCATCAAGATAGAAACATTGGGGAGTGTATGGCCCCACATATCCAATATGGTTATTTGTATATTGCATCAAGACGTTGGACACATTTAGCAAACAGCTTGTCAATTTCTGCTTGTCTAAAGCTATTTCAGAGTAATTAGAGACTCCAAATTGTTTTGATGTCACCAGAATGCTATGAAACGCCTTAAAGAATACCGTTGTTATGACAGTTCATCCTACTAAATGAAATGTCTGCATGGTGGTTGATTTCAACAGCTACACCTAATGGTAACCCTTACTTTTTCCAATGCATGTTTTTTTTAATGGTAAGTATGTTTTTGCTGAACAACTGTACCTCAAAGAGCTGTTTCCTGGTTCTGACAACTCCATATGTTGACAAAAGAGATGACCGGAGATGACAAAAAACGTGTGGAACATCAGGGTTCCTGTGCAGTTCAGAAAAGTTTGGAAAAGTCTATTAATTTTATTTACGTATACAGATCTAGATAGGTATGAAAACGAAATTATTGTTTGAGGAAGTGTTTCTATTTCCTGACTATATTCCAGTTCTTATTGTGAAAGTATCTGTCTCTCTGTCCATTAATGTATCTACTTCCTAACAAAAATCATCTGCTTCAGAAATGTTGTTTATTTTTTGATTTTAATTACCTTGTTTTTGGTCATTTATTTTAGTGCATTGTTAAATGAGCTGTACCGCAAATGTATTTGTAACACATAAAATGATTGAGATCTAATTAACATTATTTATTTATTTTATAACCACAATGTAATGTTAGTGTATTGTGTTTCTGACAACCAAATCGCCTATTTCATTAAAGAAATTATAATTTAAACTTGTCACTTGATGGTTACATTTACAGTTACCATACTTTGGAGACAAACAAATGTTTGTGGTACTGGGGCGACCTCTGGTGGCAGGAAGTCGCTCTATATTTTAATGTTTCCGTCTCCGGCGGACATATTGCTTACTGGAGCAAATTCTGGAAAGCTAGCAGTGGGGAAAAGGATTTGAACTTGGTATACATCTTCACGGCTTACTATACTTAAATCATAAACACCATAATGGGTAAGTCGTCTTTATATCTAAAAGTGTTCAGGTGACTGAAGTGTTTTCTGTGTAGTCGAAGGTAATAATTAGAAAATAAGTCTGTGACTTTAGTGTAGCTACTTAGCTAACACGTTAGCTGTTGTAGCTAATAATGTAGCGTATGCACGCAGTTGGAAATTGTTTATGGCGTTTTAACCTGGGGTTAAATGAACGACCATTTATCGGCTCCGTGACACTTTTAAACTTGTTCAGAGGTATTAGTCAAGTTGTAAACGTTTAATTAAACAACGACGAAAAGGGAGTGCTAACTTGAGAAGCTAACTTGAGAAAACTTGGCTAGGTGCTAACAACTTTAGCACCGCGCTTTACCATTACAATGACCCACGTAGTTTTTAACCAAAGGTCTTACCATTTTCGTGAAGATATTTACTTCTTATCGCCAATTTTGTAGCTACGTTTTCTGAGTCCTACTTTCCCATTTTTATGTACAAGCAAGCTTCGAGAACCACGTTATCAAGTTATTTAGATGTATTTGTTTAGTCTGTTATCTACAACTTAAACACGCTATTTAACCCGTGAATGCACCGCGCTAACTAAGCAGGAGTCACCAAATGCCTCGTCGTTCTTAAGTAAGTTGGCGAAGTACAACAGTTCGGACAATAAGGTATAAATTTGTGTTAGCATGTGTGCTAGCTTCTGTGCCTTAGTTCTGTCATTCAGCCTCTTTCCAGAGACCCCGCACAGTTACACAACATTGGGGGTCGGGTTATAATAAGACCGTGTGCTTTCTGGAAGGTTTTCAGTGGTATTCAGACTGATAATCTCATTTAAACCCACAAAAATACGCTGCTGGCATAATTTTGTGTTGTATTTTGTAAGGCTAGAAGTCGGAGGGTAGAGCTAACGTCGGCTTGTGTTTTTACCTCATTGCACAATTTCTGGTAAATGCTTAATAAGGGTGATAAAACTGCCTGGTTCAGTTTGTCGGTGTTTAAATGTAATCTGAAGACACTATCGTGATGTGTTTCAATTGTAATCTAACATAGATATTTGATGATATCATCACTAAAATGCCAAATTATAAAATTCCTGAGAGGATTCCCGCACAATCTGAAAAGTATTAGAATAAGTAATATTTGTATTTTCAGACTTTCAGACATTTTTATTTTTCTTTGTCCTTCACTTTGTCATCCTTCCATTTATCCAGTTGTCGAATTTCCCTTCCATCCCCTTCATGTTTTTTTTTATTCTCTATTTAAAGCCTTCCAGGTTAGCTATGAATTCACAGGAGACATTCATATTCATTTAAAATTTATATGTATACTTGCATAAAAAATAATTTATAGAGCTGAAACTGTGGAAATTTGAGTCCAGAAAGTTACAACACTCTGCGTAAGAGTCAACTTTTCTGTTGCAATGTGTACGTCTTCTGATTTATTTCAGAGATTTTGCTAGCTTCTTGGTCGTCATTTCCTTCTCGGTTTAGCTAGATGATGCTATAAGCAAGCCCAGCGCAACAGTTCCCCTCCCCTTTTCTGCCCAGAGGGGTCCCTGTTTGCCAGTGGGGGTCTCGGGGAATTTCCAGTGCAGACAAGCAACTCCCAGCCGGGCTATTTTTGTTCCACCTTGCCCAAACGGCCAAACGGGCCAAGCAGTTGTCACAAAGAATATAATCCAGCTACCTTTTTCGTAGAAAAAAGACACACACAAAAAAAGAGAGCAACCAGCTGTTACTGGTGTTTGTCAATCCCAGCGGCTCCACCATCTGCTTCCCACATTACACACCTTTTACAAGGCTGCTTGGACAAAACGTGACCTCAATTTCCAGAGCTTGTTGGAATATTTAACCTTAGGACACCCTGCTGGTAGCCGGGGAGACGGGTCTTTTTGAGACTTTTTTGGCAAGTTTGTCAAAAATTTATTAAATAAAAAAATTAATTGCTCTCTGCTAGGAGCAGCTTATGTTCATGTATGTATTTTTAACTAGTTTTTTTTTTTCTTTCTAAGCTAATTTATGCAAGACTTTCCGACCAGTCTCTTTCTAATATTAGAAACCTGAGCGGGAGAGACGAAGTCATACTTAATCTCTCATGTTTACTCATACTTCCTTACACGTTTTTTTTCTTTTCTTTTAAACTGCATTGCCTTCAAGTATTATAGGCAATTTACAGACAGCAGGAATAATAGGAAGAAAAGTAAACCAAAGATTTTGAGATTGGGCTCAGTAAACAAGTAAACAAACAGGGGATACATATCTGTAGAGTCTGGGTATGTTCCAAATACTAGTCAAATAAAAAAGACAAGACCAAAAGAAAAAAAAATGTTGTGGAAAAAAAATATCTATTTTCCTTAGTAGTTTGGCAGTGGATTTTATTACAATATTTTGAGGTACTATTGTGATGGCAATAAAAGTGAGCATTAGTATTATAAGAACCATTTCTTACATTTATTTTAGGTAACTATGTGACTGTAACTGTGTGTTTAAAAACACAAATGCTGCCCATATGTAATGCTCTTCTCTAGGACAACAGTGACATAAAGAGGTGTGATTTGTATCACTAAACTAACCAAATGTATTTATATTTATTGACGCTTTTGAGCAAATACTGGAGAAAATAGTAAAACTATCAAACCAGATAACAAAGACAGGTTTTTTTTTTTAACATCGTTAATTGGAGTTTATTGTGACACGGATAAACCGAAATTCTTGTCACGATAAACTTATCACATTAAATGATGAACGATTCAATACTAGTTCCCTGCTGGCTTCTTGACCTCGTGTCTGTGTTTCTCCGGGCCGTCAGAACCATCAGCCAGTCCGGCCAAGGACAACTACAGGATGAACCGCTACAAGAACAAAGCACTGAATCCAGAGGAGATGAGGCGCAGGAGGGAAGAGGAGGGCATCCAACTCAGGAAACAAAAACGAGAACAGCAGGTGTGTCTCCCTCGTCAGATTTGATTGTTTTTGTTTCTTGGTTTAAACCTTTCTTCAGCAGGATGATTCTGTGACTCTGTGGTTGTTTGCAGCTTTTCAAGAGGAGAAATGTGGACGTTCTCAACGAGGAGGAGGTCATGTTCGAGAGTCCGCTGGTGGACTCGTACCTCAACTCTCCAGCAACAGTGAGTGGCTCATTTTCCTAATGATTCTTGAGCAGCGGAAACAATTTGAGGCTTTTCATAAAATGTTCAATTTGGTTTTTGATGTTAGAAGTGATTTCGGTGCTGAGGGCCTCAGCCACTCAGAGTGTTTGTGCTCGTTCACGTCTAGGAGGGAGTCATCACCAGAGACATGGTGGACATGCTTTTTTCAGAAGACCCAGAGCTTCAGCTTGCCACGACACAAAAGTTCAGAAAACTACTTTCCAAAGGTTTGTGCAGAACATTGTGTGTTTGTGGTACAAGCAGAAATATATTGCGTCTTGGCATGGAACCATGAATAAAGCAGACAGTTCAGGACTATTGAAGTGAGATTCTGGTAAAAAGTTGTAAACATTGTCTCTTACCTGATGTATGTAACTTTCTTGGCCTCATTAAGTATAAAAATCCAGATTAGTTGGTCCTCACCTCCAGCATGTGGCACGTTCTAGTGGAACCAAGACCAAAGCAGGCCTCTACCCTCTTAAAGGGGCAGTATTAGGTGTCTTTCAGACACACAGCGCCATTTTATACGACAGTCAAGTAACTGTTATCTTCAGTTGTTATAAAAATATTATTAAATATGACTTAAAATAAATTTGACAATGTAATTTAATGCCTTGAAATTGGGCCTTTGTCTCTTTAAAATCTCCAACTCTGCCTTCAGGAAGTCATAAGATGGCTCCTCTGTTAACCCTTTAACATTTTTACCAGCATTCACTGAGCAGTAGCTCCTGTAATGAGCTCAGCAGAAGTTCAGTTCCACCAGGCGTTTGCTAGTCGATGTTGACCAGTCTGGAGCTGGACACTAGGTCCATCCAGGTGTGTTGCACAGCTGAATGATTGCCACGGGAGATTAAGGGATTTCTCGAACATGCATGAAAGAATCAAAGCAACAATCCAATGATGAGGGGAATACTAATAACATGACGTGAAGCTCAAAAAGTTGATTTGACATGATACTGCCCCTTTAAAAACTCCTCTGGTGAACTGGAGAACTGTTGTCACTTTGAAATATTTTTGACTTGGAACCATATGACAGCAGCACAATGCCAATGTGAAAACGGTTGAAAAGTTCATAAATTGATGTTCACATAAACTGTTCCTGTATTTTTAATTGCAGTCGTTTTAAAATACGTGTGGCGTTTCCCAAACCAGCCGCAGCCTTGGGACTGGAACCAACTAATCTGAACTGCAGTTATAATACTTCAGAAATCCTAATCTATCTGCTTACAGTGGAATAAATATTATGGTCAGCTCATTAAGTCATGCTACCTTTGAGTTACACAAAAGGCTAAAATTTAAAGTTCAAGTTGAGCTGTTTTTGACCAAATTAAGTTTACATTACAAATATTGTGAATGTCAAAACGGGCAAATGTAAGCACCATATTTTCCAGAGTACAAGTTGCACAAGTTAAAAAAATGTGTCATGAAGGAAAAAAAAAACATGTAAGTTGCATAAAATATAGTATAGAAAGGTATAAAATCCTTGTTGACTGACATATTGAAAGATTGTGCTCCATATTTTCTGTGATTAAAAATGCAGCCGGTCACTGTCACAATGCTCTGATCTGATGTGTTCTGCCATTTCTTTTTACTAGTCGTTGTGATTTAATACAGTATTTCTTTTCTGTACATACATTAAAGTATGTTTTAAGGCATTTTTACTCATAGATCTCCAAATAACCGATGACTAAATGTAAACCCTTGTTCTGTTTCTAAATAGAGATCACCAGCTGATGCTGCGTAGCGTCATGGCTTTTGAACTGCAGTTACAACATCTTGCATGTTTATGTACCATGAAACTATGAAAAAAAAATATGAAAAAGGAACTAATAATTGTTGCTTTAGTTCTAATAATTATTTTTGACTTTAATATTTATTTTCAGAGCCCAACCCACCGATCGATGAGGTCATAAACACAGCCGGCGTTGTGGAGCGGTTTGTGGAGTTTCTGCAGAAGAGCACCAACTGCACACTACAGGTCTGCTCATTAAAACTCTAAATGTTAAGATTTTAAATGAAGAGCTTGATCTGTACCACAATAGTTTTTTTTTTTTTGTTTGGTTTTTTTGTGCCGCTGCAGTTCGAAGCTGCCTGGGCCCTGACCAACATCGCGTCGGGAACATCCCAGCAGACGAAGACGGTCATCGAGGCCGGAGCCGTGCCCATCTTCATCGAACTCCTCAACTCAGACTTTGAGGACGTCCAAGAACAAGTAACACATTTTTCAGCTTCAGCTCTAAGGCATGATGTTGTTTTGCTGCCCGGTGAGATAAAGCGGCCCTCGTGTTTGTGTGTGTTCTCCAGGCTGTGTGGGCGTTGGGTAATATCGCCGGGGACAGCGCGGTATGCAGGGATTATGTGCTGAACTGCAACATCCTAACACCGCTGCTGTTGTAAGTTCTTACGTTTTTTTGTTGTTGTTTTTTTACAGTGTTATTACATCATGACCAAGCCCAAACAAGTCTCTGCCTGAGACATACTTCTGTCATGATGTTATCGTCTGAGTTTGTGTTTTGTTTTTTTTCCCTCAGGCTTTTGACCAAATCTACTAGACTGACGATGACTAGGAATGCAGTATGGGCTCTGTCTAACCTCTGCAGAGGCAAAAATCCTCCACCTGCTTTTGAAAAGGTGACACTTCCACATAAACACACTTGTTGCTGAATTCTGAAATGGAGTTGATCTCAGTCCTTTGGCCAAAGAAGCAATGAAATGACCCAGAATTGGGAGCCGAATATAACATTGTGCTGTTTGATTATTTGTGGTACATATAGATTATCAAACCCAATTCTGTAAAAGTTCCTCAAATGTCCAAAGTGCTTTAAAATCTTCCAGAGTAATCCTAAAATTTGTGGTTGAAGTAGTTTTTTTATTTGACATTGAAAATTTGTTGGCAAACAGTTACTTGTTCTCAAAAGTAGCCACATGTCGTCCTCCAGTTGTGTCGCTTTAAGCCGGTCTGTTTGCCGTTCCATCAGGCTTGATCTCAGTGTCCAGAAACTTTAGAAGAGATTTAAAATAATCTTTTGCTGTGTCAGTAAAAAGTTCAGTCTCCCGTTAGATTTGCCCCTAATGATAATCTCAACCGTAAACTTGTCCTGTCCAGGTGTCTCCCTGTCTGCCCGTGCTGTCCAGGCTCTTATTCAGCAGCGACCCAGACTTGCTGGCAGACGCCTGCTGGGCTCTTTCCTACCTCTCCGACGGCCCCAACGACAAGATCCAGGCTGTCATCGACTCAGGCGTCTGCAGGAGGCTGGTGGAGCTGCTCATGTACGTTTGGGGTTCTCGCCGTACCCGTTCCGTCACGCTTAAGTCGCAGCTGTGAAAACATGGTCCTGATGATCGCTGTTACTTATCGCTCCTCTCTGCAGGCACACAGACTACAAGGTGGCCTCTCCTGCTCTGAGAGCCGTCGGAAACATCGTCACTGGAGACGACATTCAGACACAGGTTTGTTTCAGAAATCAGCTCAGAGAAATACATTAATATGGAGTTTTACTCGTAGTGTTAATGATTCATTTATTTTAAGGCTCTAATATGTAACTTATTTTAAAAAATTAATTTTTTTACATACTTTTTAAAAGTCACTGTTTTGTGACTGTAATATGAGAGATTATTTGTGGAAAGATCGATCTCCATCTCCTCCTTGAGCTAATGTTGCTGTCTGAAGAAATACAAAACCAACCAATCAGAGCCAGGAGGTCTTAACGAGGTCAATAACCCACATGTACTCGTCTGGTTATTTGTTGTGTTTAGGTGGTGTTGAACTGCTCAGCTTTACCTTGCCTGCTGCACCTCCTCAGCAGTCCTAAAGAGTCGATTCGTAAGGAAGCCTGTTGGACCATCTCCAACATCACAGCTGGAAACCGAGCACAAATACAGGTGACCTTTACACATTACTAGGGCTGAAACGATTCCTTGAATGATTCGAATACCTTGTTTATTAAAATTCCTCTAGGAAAATGTACCTGCCTCGAAGCTTCATTAATTTATGTCTTTATTATTTAGCGTACCATGTTCCAGCTGGGACATTACTTGCGTTGCGCAGAGCTCTGACTTCCGCCTCTGAGTTGTTGACGAAAGCTAAGTGTTGGCGGCATAACTTCCAATTTACAAGTTCGGCCCGTGGGGATTTTATTGATTAATAATAATGCCCGGGTCTTTGGGGGACCAATAGACATCCTTAAAATGACTGGCGTGATGCCTGGAGTACGGCAGCCTTTCTCCTCCGGGAGCTGCTGGTTCAGAGCGAATGGCGGGAAGAGTGCTGCAGGAGTAATTATATAGGTGAGCAGATAGACTGAACACGGCGGGCGGCTGAGTAGTTGATGCTTACAGTGTAAGTGTAGCTTTACGGACGGACCGCACAATAAATGTTTTGTCACCCGGTCTGAACAAACGGATGGCAGAAATCATCGTGGTGGTACATGGCTGTAGATGAGTTTCTGAGTGTGATGAACAAAGATGCTGTAAATATCCAGTATTGCTCCCCCCGTTCTTACCTTCGTCCCCTGGTCTACCGGTCGTTTGTCTGTCCCCTGGTCTGGTCTATTTCCTCCCCTCCACTCCCATCTTAAGTTCGCTTGCCCCCAGCACACCAAGCCCTCCCCACTCCAGAGACATTTCCTGTATTCTCAAACCCAAAGCGTGACAGGTAAGGGGCAAGGTGAGAGTTCATCTATTAAACTGACTGAAGATGAATACATAAACCAAAAGCTGGAGTATAGACATTTTTATAAGCGTATTTGTGAGCCTGCCTCTTTATTATTGAATTGAATATAATTTTAGGTCTTTGTATAACTTTCCTTCAGGTTAACTTAGAAAGTGAGCTATTATTGTTACAGGTTGGTTTTCTAAACTATAGAAAAGTTACTGTTGGAGATGCTCAAAAATGAAAAATTGGACTGATATTGATATCCGATAGTAACACCGGTGTTATGCCAGATTTACCAATATTTTATTTGATCTTTTTTTTATTATCCGATTACTCGATTAATTGTAAGAATAATCGATAGATTGCTAAAATATTTGTTTACAACAGCCCTACACATTACTGACGCAGAAACGTGCTGAGAGAAAACACCTGTTGTCTCTTAGATTGAGTTAATTTGATGCTGCGGTCTTGATGGAAGGTTTCCCCCCAACATTTTTAAAACTGTTAATAAAAATTAGATTGAAAAAGTTGTGTGTATGTAACCAACATTACTGTTTGAAAAGCTGTTTTTCAGAATTACAGGTAGGAGTGATGTGCAGTGAAGGCACATCAAGTGCCTTCACTGCAAAAACACAAAATCCTACTAGGTATGTTTGTGTAGTTTCTACTGAAAGTATCTTTTTACTCTTGAAATAAGACAAAACTAATTTACAAGTAATTTTTCAGAAATGCGTAGAGGCTTGTTTTAAGTAAATAATTTCTTAATAATGATGGAAAAAGTACCAGACCCAGTGGGAGATTATTACTCTTATGATAAAACTGTCTTGCTATAGGTGAAACAATCTGCCAGTGGATCTAATGCTTCCTTTTTTTAATCAGTGTTAAGAAATTTAAATCAAGCTCTTGTATGTTGCTTAAGTTACCTGTGAGTTACTTTTGTCTTTTGTCAAGTGTATAAAGATATTTGTAGCAGAAACTGAACCAAAAATACTTGGTTTAGTTTAAAATAAGATTTTGTGTTTTTGTCCTTTTACTTTTGCACATACTTGGAATTAAAATCATAATGGATTTAAATGTGCTTTATTTAGACACAATGCAGAGTAGTGCAAATATGTGAAGTGGAAGGAAACTACTTAGTTTTTTAAATTTTATTTTATTCTTACAAAAGAAAATCTGGAAAATGTGTGAAGCTTTGGTATTTGGCTCTCTAATCAGTCTTCTAATTGTAAACATAGGAGAATATAGAAATAGACATTTTTCTACATGCAAAAAGAGTTGTGTGGTGGTAACATTTATAATTCATACTCAACAAAACAACCCTCACTGTGCAAGCATGTGTTGGCAGCACAATGCTGAGCTTTCCCTCTGAGGAAGGTTAGAAAATAATTCTGAAAACACCATGTTTTTGGTTTTTTTACTTCATAATTATACCCAATTTTGAGTTAATAATCACATAAAATCCCCCTAAATATATAGAAATATGTGATTGGGACATGAGCAAATGGTAAAAAGTTTAACAGGTGTAAAAACTTTTCTGAAGTTTGCTGCTTGGTGTTTTCCCCCATTTTTCCTTCTTTGAATCATGCAAACCCTTCCGGATTATCACTATCATTATTATTATGATGTAAAAGGGTTTATTATCCAGATAAATTGTAATGCAGCGTTTCATTCCAAGCACATTATGCTCCAGCTCACAGTGATTGAGAGGTCTGTTTTATTCACTGTGAAGGAAATCACTGTTACTGTTACAGCAGTAATACGACGCCTCCATGAATATTTAATATATTAATCTCAAATATTCTCATATTACTCAATCATATTGTGGACAAATCACTTCAAGAAAAAAACAATCGCTGTAAAAAGTGTGCTTGGCCCGAGACTCTCCTGCTCCATCTCTCATAACAATGCTCTCATTTTCTGTTTCTCTCCAGACGGTGATTGATGCCAACATCTTTCCAGTCCTAATTGAAATTTTGCAAAAAGCGGAGTTCAGAACCAGAAAAGAAGCAGCATGGGCCATCACCAACGCTACATCTGGAGGAACACCAGAGCAGATCAGGTGCGTTTTAGTTTGACGTAGAGGCGCCTGCATCCGTTTCCCCTGTAATCGGATTCTTGCTCTATGTTAACATATGAACCATTTGTGTTTGTATTCAGGTATCTGGTGAACCTGGGCTGCATCAAGCCCCTGTGTGACCTCCTCACCGTAATGGACTCCAAGATTGTTCAGGTGGCGCTTAACGGGCTGGAAAACATCCTGAGGCTGGGCGAGCAGGAGGCCAAGCAGGAGAACAACGGCACTGGCGTCAATCCCTACTGCAGCCTCATCGAAGAAGCCTACGGTACGCCGCTCACTCATACGAACACACAGAATCTTTACAATGGAGGTTTATTATGCATTCTGACATTCGCTAATGGCTGCCTTTTTTTTAAACTCTGAATATCATAATGTCTGCCGGCATGTTATGAAAGAGCAACTGGCTTCAGTAAGACAGTGATTTCAGACTAAAGTTAAGAGATATTCCACTTACATTTTATAGACAATTACCAATAAGACAGTAACCTGTAGAAGCAACCGTAGACTGAATTTATAGATCCTGCTGTTGTCTGAGTAAATGCTTCAGATTTAAATACCGTATTTTCAGCACTATAAGGCGCACCTAAAAACCTTCAATTTTCTCAAAAGCCGACAGTGCGCCTTATAATCCGGTGCGCCTTATATATGGACCAATATTGAGCCACAACAGGTCTCGCAACTACGGTAAGCAGCCGCCTACTTCATTTTCCCCCGTAGAAGAAGAAGCGCGCGGTGCACGCTGGGATATATGACTGCGCGAAGCGTGCCGTTTCATTTCCATTTGTGTTTTTGTGTAAAGACCCCAAAATGGCTCCTATTAAGAGACACGCTTACGACGCAGAGTTTAAGCTCAAGGCGATCAGTCACGCAGTAGAACACGGGAATAGAGCAGCAGCGAGAGAATTTAACATGAACGAATCAATGGTGCGGAAGTGGAGGAAGCAACAAGATGACCTGCGTTTGACTGACCTGACTAGTTTGTTGACTTTCCCTTTAGCGCAGCTCCATCTAATGGATGCATAACGTAACCCCAGCCTCTACTGTAGCGTCTATTCTATGCGCCAATAATGCGGTGCTCCTTATGTATGAAAAAAAGTTTTAAAATAAGCCATTCATTGAAGGTGCGCCTTATAATGTGGTGCGCCTTATAGTGCGGAAAATAAGGTGATTTTTCTAATCTCTATACTATTTTGAGAGGATTTCAGAGTCTTGTTTATAGAGCACTAGCTGGTGTCTTGTGATCTGGAAATTAGGATGTGATTTCCTCCAGAAACACATCAAATTGACCTGAGGAAATGCAGTTTAGATTGTCGGAAGGGGAAAATTAGGACAGAAATCGACATAAAAATGTTGCCGTGTGAACTCTTAAAAATGTTGTTAGAAGTCCTGAATGATCCATTCACAGATCAGATCTGTGAATGGTCAGATCTTTCTGCCTGCTCAGAGTTGATCTTTTGTAAAATTGCCCAATATTTAAAAGCAGACAATTTCTCAATTTATCTGTAAGATTTCATGATTTTTTTAAAATGTATTTTTAAGTTAAAATCTCAGCCAATTAAGAATTACCTAAATTCTTACTATATGCAAAGTTTCTGCTTTTCACTATTATTATTTGTCTATATTTACATTTACTTATTACTTTAGACAGTCAACCCAGAACAGGAATCAAACCTATTAGTTAGAACAAAAAGATCCGGAGGACTACACTAGTTGCTGAGACTTTTTGTCAGCAACTAGGCACTTTGAATTGCCTAGTTGCTGAAAATGTACTAAATAAAATCACCTTGTATTTATTTTATTTATTTACAGGACTAGACAAGATTGAGTTCCTCCAGAGCCACGACAACCAGGAGATCTACCAGAAGGCGTTTGACCTGATCGAGCGCTACTTCGGCGTGGAGGATGAAGACAGCAGTCTAGCTCCTCAGGTGGACCAGGCCAACCAGCAGTTCCTATTCCCTCAGCAAGAAGCTCCAATGGAGGGCTTCCAGCTCTAAGATTTCTTAAGTACACCACTCACCCACTGTCCCATCTGTATACTCACCCTCCACCCCCATTTTGTGGAAGGCCCCATGATGCCTGAGTCATGCCACTGTGCTCTCTCGCCTGATCTCTCCAAGCACACATACACACACACAAACCCGCCCTTTGGAGGAAAGCTTAAACTGTCGCCCTCTTAAGCCCTAAAACTGCCCTCTCCAACCATGCTTTTCCACCAGTTGGACAAATGGCTCACAGGGCAGACTTGTTGTTTTTTTTTGTTGTTGTTGTTTTCTTTTCTTTTCCCGGCCATTGGGAGCATTTCTTATAAACTAATAACCAAGTTGGGGGGAACTGATCACCTGAAAACCCGAAGCGGTTCGAAACGTGCACATGGACTTCTTCCTGCCGTTTGGTAGCTCTTAGCTCCGGTCGCCAGCAGCAACCAGTTAGGATCTTTATCGAAATTTCTTCACCAGTGGGACATTCCTGTTTTCTGGATTACCCAGGCATCCCCTCGCAGTCCACAAACAGGGGGCGTCCAGTTTGTGACATCAGTTTGATTTTGTGCAATGCAACATAGGCGTACCTTCTTTTTTTTTTTGTTCCTCCTCCCTTTTTAGCTTTTATTATTTACCTCTAACCCTTATTTATCTTCTCCTTTAAAGGTGTTTTTCTTTTTCTGTAAATGGAAAGTCTTTTTTTGTTTTCTTTTCTATAAAGAAATACCCTAATTGTTAGGCTTAGGGCTGGCCTAAACCTGCCGCCCAAGCGACGGGACGACTTTTACGTTGTAGTGGGGAGGGAATAGGTGAGATGTAACAGAATAAATTGAAACTAGGAAGGACTGTGATTGGGATTTTGGTGAAGGTTAAGAGTTTTTTATTTTAACCATGAAAAAAAAATCCACTTTTTTTTCTTTTGTTTTCGAGGGCGGGATATTTAAATATCCTTATATTCATTGTTTGCTGTGTTAATAACATTTGAATTATGAAGTGATCTATTAAACAAGGCATAGTTCAGGGGGGGGTCAAGGTGGAGCAGAGCCTGCTGCGCTGGCAGCAAACTGAACTTCTTTTTCTGTCTGGCTGTATTTAAAAAGAAGGTGGAAAAAACCTTCTGCAGTAGAGACAATTTCATAGTTCAGTGGTTCAACTGAACCCCACCTCCCGGCCCCCTGCAGTGTAAATGGGTTCCTGCTTGGCAGTCGGGCCCTATGGTGGGGGGTCTCTGCATGGTATTCTACCACCCTGCCTGCAGCCACGGAGGATTCCTCGCCAAGTGCAACCTGTTGGTACGGAGAGGCGAAACGTACCTTGTAAAACAACACGCAGGGCTCAAAGAAGAAGCTGGACTCTAACACGATAACTTTAGGTGGTGTGAATAGTGATAGTTTAGTGACCACGGTGGTGTTTTCTTTAGTGGTAGAGTTGATTAATAGCCTCTGGCGTTCGATATCACTATATCTTTGAGGAATGGAGATGACAACCGCTAACGACTTTTTGCATGGGACAGTTGTGCTTATGTGTGGGTGTTTTGTTCATGTAAATAGCCTCTTCCTCTGCCCAGCCAGGACAATTCTGCTGCTTCAGTGTGGGTCTAATAACAGCTGGAGGGTTGGAAGATAGCTCTGAAGATAAGTGACAAGCCTAACTGCAACAAAAGTTCAAGTATCTAAATAGAAGTATATTTGGATTTTGATGTATTTGCATTAATATATCTCTGCGTACACTTCATGCACACTTGCATACAACACCAGCTGAAACACAGATGAGTGACTAGAAACAAAAACTAGCTTCCATTACAAAGAAAGGGGGGAAAAAAAGGAGTAGTAAAATGTTCATGTTTGAGCACAAACTTTCTTTAGCTCCCATTTCTACTGTAGTAAATATTTTGTTGAATGAATTGGTCAAATGCAGAGTTGCTTATTGCTATGGAAACTTGTCGTTGTTTCTAGCCACAGGACTTCTGATGGTTGAGATTAGCTGAGTTGACGCTGACCAGGGATTGGCTGTGTTTCTGTTCAGGCCAGTCTCTGGTCAGTGTTGAGGCGCTGTAGATGAAGTAGAAGTGTGCTCGTGTGAGTTTTGACTGACAGGCGCTGTGTGAGGGAGTAGGTCTATTGACTCTATCAAGAATATGTCCTAATCAGAGTCGGGAGGGGGGAAGGGAAACTGCTGCTGTTCTGCGGATTGCTGAAGCACTCAAATGTATGGAAGATGAACACAATCAGGTTTCTTTAAAGTAACCAAATAAAACAATCTTCTGAGGATTATTCTGACTTTTCTTGGAACCCCAAAGTGGTAAACAATTTTTGTATCATCTGTAGTTGCAATTGGAGGTTCTCATCCATTCACTGTGGATGTGTTGTATTAATTTGGGGCTTTTTAATGCTTTTGAGTTGTGAAATGACTTGTGTAATCAAGGCAGTCTGAATTCTACCTGGAAGCTCACATGTATACATACACCTCCCTGCCTTTGCTTCCCTTTAGACTTGGCTAACTTAGCTTTAGCAAGCTGCAGAAAAACTACATGCCTTTTGTCGCCATTAACAACCTTCTGGCATAACTGACAGAAAATTTGAAGGTCACTTTTTTATCCAATTTTTCTGTTTTCCTGGCAGTGAATTTGCTCATCCAGGTGAACTAATTCCATCTAGATTGAAGAGGAAATCCAAGCTAGATGGAACATTCTTGGTTAGCTAAGAAAAACTGGCATCTTTCTTGGTTAGCCAGTGTAAACATTCGCATCTGTCATTGAAAATGACTATCTCTGCCCAGACGAGTCATCTGACTTTCATCTTGTTCAGAGATCTTTTCAAAGAAGTATACCGGTGGGAGGGGGTATGTATAATTATGAACCTGCCTGGACAGAAAATCCACAATAAATTCCAACTTAAAATGAATCCAAGTTGCTTGTATTATCATCCCAGCCTGGACAAGCAATCCTTCAAAGGCATTAAAACCCCAAAATTACTGTGACGTTTGTGCGCATAATTATTAAAAGTAAACCTCTGACTGACGTTTCTCAGCTGCCTCTTACCACGTTAAGCACCATTCTGCAAGATGTGTTAAACATGATCTGACAGATGACTCTGTGCCGAGTTTTATCCGCAGAATACGAGTGCTCCCGGTCGACGCGAGAAGTCGAATCATGAATTAATCAACAACATCTTACCTCTACCCGACAGAAGTGTAGAGCAGCATTTAGACCCTGGAGTCTTTGGTTTCCTGGCCAATTCTGTGCTTGGCCTACAAATATAATGCCAGAATTGCAATATATATAAATAAATATATATATATTAAAGAAAAAAATCATTGCATCAAGGAGAGAAAGAGAGAGAGGAAAAAAAAGTTTATATTTCTTAAAAATCAAAATGCACTCCTGCTCACTAAAGTGCCAATCCGACCAACAAAGACTGGAGGATCCTGCGTTTCTGTCTTTGACTTGTAGATTATTTCTTTATATCTTTATTTACTTGAATGTGCACATGTTTTTTGTGCAAACCATTGCTGCTCTATTTTCCTTATCTTTCAAGTTACATTATTTGCCATTGTTTCTTAAGGTGGCATTCTTTAACAATGATGTCTAATTATCTGGGTTGGGTTTTGGGAGCGGGTGGTTGGGTGGGGGACTGACTTGACTCTATAAAACGGATGTTTTTCATTGACGGGATGTTCTCTACGACTCTTGTTGTGGTTTTCGCTGCGCGTAGCTCAGCTGCTGCACGGCTGTTTGGAATTGTACCACCAGTTTCTGTTGAGACCGGTGTTTAGCCTTTAGCATTTAGCTCAAGCCGAGGCCCCCGGTCCTTGTACGAAAAGTAGAAAATAGCTGCACTAGATGCAAATACATACCGAGAACTGACCATCATAGCAGACTGATGCAGGCACCAATCTCACTGCCAGTTAGTTTACCAAAGTTTTGTCATCCTCATCGCAGCATTTTCAGTCCCTCCCTGAGAGAAAAGGCTCTCTTCTTCTTTTTTTCTCCCCAAATTTAAGCTCAGTTGAATCCAATTCCGAAGACTGCATTTAAATCTCAGAGACGAGATACAAACCTGATCTCATGTGACTTGAGGTCAGAGGGAAACTCTTGATGTTTAGGGTTTTTTTTTCCTTGAGTATTAAAATGTGGAGATTAAGGAAAAAAAATAAAGTGCAGCAATTTACATTAAAGTGTTATAATTTAAACTATGTATGTTCTGATACATTGACAGGGATTCAAATACAATTCTGATCACTTCTGAGAAGTGGAGAAAAAAAGCCTCAGTAGAACTTGTAACAGGATGAAGTAAGCGTAGTAAAAAAAAAAAAAAAGAAGACGAAGAAGAGGAGGTGAGTATCCAAAAGCCTTCCTGCTTCTCTTCTTTTCTGTGATTTGTATCATTTTTGGAATATTTGATTGTTTCAGTCGGGCTGCACGATCAGAAAACTTGTTACTTAATATGGGAGTGAGTTTAAAATAATAATAATAATAAAAAAAAAAAAACTCTTCAAAAAAAAAAAAAGATTCACATCTTAACTTGTCTTCCGTCCTGGACGCTTTTGGTGTCTTTATAAAAATCTAACGCCTCGGCTCGACGTCTATGCTACAAATGTTTACAATACTCCTCGTTTCTAAAATCCTATTTGTATGCCATCACTAAACAGTCCTGATGCATCCTCTGCTCTGGTCTTCTCATTTCTGTCTCTATTTATTTTCCTCTTTTTTTTTTTTCCCCGGTCAGTACTTTTCTTTTTTTGCTCCAAATTAACCATGTTGTATACTGTGACTCGACTGGACTTTACCGACGGTATGAATGAGTGACGAGAACCTAACCACACTTCAGCTGAACATGATACACAAACATAAACATGGAAGAGAAAAAATAAATAATAAATAAAAAAAAAACAGCGCATACAGGAATCTGCAACAATATTAGAAATGTAAAGAAACTGTAATGAATTTAACATTGTTCAGAGGAAATACTGTACAAAACAAATAAAGTTATGTTTCAACCCTTTCATGGATGTAATGTGTTCTTGCGTGCGAGTTGTGACAGAAAGGGAACCTGGATCCATGGAGAGACATACTACTACATTTTGGGCAAGTAGAACCTTTGTGGTTGTGAAAGGATGTTAGATTTAAGTACATGTATGTATCAGAATGGCCCAGTGAAAGTCCAGATCTGATTCAAATTGATAGTTATGAGACCTAAAAATGCCTGTCGACAGATGCTCTCCATCTAGTCTCACTGTTGAGCTACTTTGCAAAATTTCAGTTTCTACGTGTGGAAGGTCAGTTGACCCAAATACCTAAAGCTGTGATGACTGCAAAAATGACTAAAAAATTGGAAGCATTCACTTTAAAAAAAAAAGAAAATATATATATATTTGTAAAAATAATAAACCCTGCTTTTATGATCAAGTCATGAAAAAATACACTGAAGTTTTGTGGATATGTCAAAATCCACAAAACGACGCACAATGGTCGATGCACATTGACCATTGTGCGTTGATGAATAGTCTTGCAATGTAATCGGAATCCCATCATTGCACATGTTAAAGATTTACCGGATTTCTTCACAGGATACACTATGGCACAGATGTTAGTATTGTTTTCATTCATCAAGTAGATCTTTTGCTGAAGTACAGACCGCTACAGGAGATCTTTCCTGCCCACAGGCATTTTGAAGAACCTTGGATATTACACTGAGTTACAAAAACATTTTGCTTCCATTTGGTCTTGATAAGGTAACTTCAATTTAATTATATGTAATTTTAAGGCTTTAGAACAAGAAGCCATTTTCTTCAATAAAAGGGGCAAATTTTATGGTATGCTATTTCTGCAAATATAACATTGAAAACATGTAACAACTTCACCTTTTATATTTAAAAACAGTTTTCAGGTCTTTAACGTTTCCAACCAAAGTTGTGAACAGGTACTGTGAAAAGAAGAACCTTGTCCTAGCCGTTGTTAATGACAACTATCCTCTCAGCTTGATACTAACACCACTGTACTTCACTATAGAGTTTTGCTTTCATTAAATACACGTTTTCGTTCATTGAGGGGTGATTTTATCAATTTAATTTTCATAAACTACTGAAACTTGTTTTCAAATAAACAAGTGAGTAAGTGAGGATTTTTTTTTACTCTCTTTAACGGCATTAATTATTTAGAGCATAACTCAATGAACCCTGCAGAGGGCGCCAAGCAGCCCGTTGAACCTTGAACGGCGTTGTTACTGTACGACGAAGAACAGAAATCCAAAGTTATGACCGGAAGTTCGATTTTTCAACAAAACTCACGCTATTAACGAAGCCTGGTTCTACACAGATAACATTAGCAGTTTTTCCTCTGGAGTCTTCAAGTAAGCAACGGTGTATGACAGTGTTGACGTATATAAAGCCCTCCGTGTTTATGGTGGTCGTTTTTTAAACGTTTCTGGCTCCTGTCTCAAGCTAACGCTGCTCTGGTTGCAGTTTGAGCTTCATGTAGCTGCTAACCACGGTTAGCCTGTGCTGAAATGGAAACTGAAAGCTCTTGCTTGGAATTACTCAGGAATAATCCTAGTTGGGCATTTTTCTTAGCTTGGTTAAAAAAAATATATGTATGCTTAACAGTTTATACAAAGTTAAATGTTAGATGTTTAACGGTTTACTGTATTTATTCGCTTCGAAGCAGTTGAGCTTTGAGGCAAAATGTTCTAACCGATAAGTCTGACTGTAGTTCAAAAGTTTGCGGGGTTTTGTTTTTTTGGTTACAGCTTCGTTTTCTTGGTTTAGACATGAAAAAACAAGACACGGAAGAGTCTCCCAGCATTCCTGGTAGTGAGGATTCTCCACCTACAGCTGAAGTCTCCGAGGCACCTCCACCTCCTGCTCCACCTGCGGCTCACCCGACTACAGACGGCTCGGACAGCAACAGCCCCAACCGGGCCGAATCACAGAGCCCACGCGCAAAAACCCCTCCACAAACCAACGAGGGTGGGAATGAAGGTCAGTAATTTCAATGTAGAAATTGTTAAAGGTTGCCATAGTTACCGGTTGACTAAAAAAACGCTGCTTCTTCTTTTTTTTTTATCCCCCCTTGCTGTGTCCAGTTGCCGAGTCTCAGTGCGACATGGCAGATGAGCTGAGCCGGCAGCTGGAGGACATCCTCAGCACCTACTGCCGGGAGAGCCTTCGGGACGACGCTGGTGCCTTGCTCAACGGCCAGTCACACAGCCCGGTGCTCAACGGGTTGACTGGAGAGAAGGAAGACGACAAATCAGTGGAGGGCAAGGTCAACGGAGCAGAGAAGGAGCAGAAGAAGACCCAGGAGAAGAAGAAAGTGAAGGGTCTCGGTAGGAAACAGACTGCTTAAACAAAGTTCTTACAGCTGATCTGATTTGTCAATATTTTTTGTTTCAATTGAACTGATGTTTGTGTGATGCAGGCAAAGAGATCACACTCCTCATGCAGACTCTGAACACTCTGAGCACGCCCGAGGAAAAACTGGCAGGCCTCTGCAAAAAGTATGCCGACCTGGTGAGTGACTACTCTACTGTTTAACTGTGCTCTCCTGACATTAAAAATATACATAAACAGGTTCTGTTTGCAGACATGTAATCTGCAGTTAATAGTGTATTATCCAGAGAGAACTGACAGGACTTCACTGTCTGCCTTGTTCTACAATACGTTAAATCAACTTTTCCCTGAAAATATATACAAACTTCCTCAACAATGTTTATTTTTGGTTGTTGCAAATATATTTAAAACGAACAAAAATATTTGTATTAGAAATTACATGTATACAGAGCATTGACAGCCTTTGCTCAGTACTTTGGCAGTACTAGCTGCGTTCCCATTGAGCGTGATGTTACGCAGATTGGAATTACAAAAACAAACTCGCTCAATTTCGAAAAACCTCACGTGTTTCAATAAAACTTTTTTTTCCACTAGGATGAGGTTTCGATGTTAGTGAAACACTTTATCGCATCACACCAGTTTGCATACGGCAAGTAACGCTCTTGTTTGTAGGCACTGGCCTCCTTGGACAAGCAAGTATTTCTAAAGTAGCTCCACAAAATCAGTCATTTTGACTATAAGTAAAATAAAATAAAGAAAACAATCGTAAAATCCTGGAGGAATTGATTAAATACTATCTATATTTTTAAACATTTGCCACATGAATTAACCCAATATATATATATATATAAATATATAAATTTTTTAATCCCTCTTTTCAGGTGGAAGAGCATCGTACCACCCAGAAACAGATGAGGGCGCTGCAGAAGAAGCAGAGCCAGCTGGTGCAGGAGAAGGACAACCTGAGGAACGAGCACAGCAAGGCCATCCTGGCCCGCAGCAAGCTGGAGAGCCTCTGCAGGGAACTGCAGAGACACAACCGCACGCTCAAGGTGCCAAACTTTAAATCAGCTCAGCAGGAATAATTCCAGACCTGTGACAATAACTTGTCCCTGAAATGATTGCGATAAATGATGGTATTGGTGTTTTGAGACCATTTTCAAGTAATATATTGGTAATGGCAGTATTGTATTTAAATGGTAGCGTGCTTATTAATGAACGCACAACAGTGTCATGAATACTCCAATGTCAGCAAAATGCTCATTTTCATCTGTAGTCCCACAAAACAAGATAATAATAATAAAATAATAAACACAATTTTGTAAATAAGAAATACAGTTAAAAATAAAAATGTAGAAAAACTAATTTTAAGAGGCCTATGTTAAGGTGATGGTGTCTTTTAAAATGTTTACAAAACTACATCTGTCCTAAAAATGATATTTTAAACATAACATTAAAGGCATTGTTATGTAAAATCGACTGTTTTGAGCTTTACATCATGTTCTAATGTTATTCCCTCATCAAAAACATATGTGGAGTGCTGCTTTGATTCCTTCATGCATGTTTGAGAAATCCTTTAATCTCCATGGCAACCATTCAGCTGATTAATGGTTGCCATTAACTCAGGCGGAGCTAGGCCCGAGTGGACCTAGCTCCGCCTTGTAGGCGCAGACAGCTGGAGGTTTTGGTAAGTTTGCCTTTTTATAGACTAATAAAATCAATACTCTAATTTTGTGAAAAACATTTAACACTGGACCTGGAAGAGATTTTAAATATCCAAAAATAAAACAAAATGATAGATAAAACAGAAATACAAAAACCCCACACAAAACCAAAACCAAAAATGGATTATGAAGAAAAGAATCACGAGGACAGAACTTATCAAGCTCATTTTAATTCATTATTTGACGAATTTCGACTCTCTTCCCCCCCCCCCCCCCCCCCCCCCCCCCCCCCCCCCCCCGCCGCCGCAGGAGGAAGGGATCCAGAGGACCCGACTGGAGGAGGAGAAGAGGAAGGAGGTGACGTCCCACTTCCAGGCGACGCTGAACGACATCCAGACTCAGATGGAGCAGCACAACGAGAGGAACGCCAGCCTGCGGCAGGAGAACGCCGAGCTGGCCGAGAAACTCAAGAAGCTCTACGAGCAGTACAAGCTGCGGGAAGAGGTGAGGACCTCGCCTCTTCACGTCTGCGTTCCGCTTTTTTAAACCGCCCTTTATTCACGGAGAACTGTGTGTGTATGTGTGTGACCCGACAAACAGCACATAGACAAAGTGGTGAAGCACAAAGACCTGCAGCAGCAGCTGGTGGACGCCAAGCTGCACCAGGCGCAGGAGATGCTGAAGGAGTCGGAGGAACACCACGACCGGGAGAAAGACTTTGTGAGCGCCGCTTTGGAGAAACTAAATATGCGTCTGTTCATGGTGTTGAAAGAACTCGGCGTTTACGATTTGTTTTACACGTGCAGCTGCTGAAGGAAGCCGTGGAGTCTCAGAGGATATGCGAGTTGATGAAGCAGCAAGAGGTTCACCTCAAACAGCAGGTTTGGCCTCAACTTTCTACCTCCAACTTGTCTGGTTGCTGTAAACAGTAAAGATATCAATCAGATACCAAGTAAATACAGGGCCTGTGTTGCTGATACCCGTACGGATACCAATACTTTTTTTGTTGTTTTTCTTCGAGAGGCACTATCATGTAAAACCAACTTTGAGCTTCACATATTGTAATGTTATTCCCTCGTCAAAAACATACATGTAGTGTTGATTTGATTATTTCATGCATGGTTGAGAAATCCTTTACTCTCTCATGGCAACCATTCATATGTGCATAATGTATGAGTGAACCTAGCTCCGCCTTCGAGACGCAGCTCCTCCTCAGAGCGGCCATTTCCAATACTCTGAGCTTCTGTGATCCCCCTTCTCAGCTCCTTCAGACTAGCCAGCAGTAATTAGCAAACGCCTGGTGGATCAGCTGAGCTCATCATACCAGCTACTTCTCAGTGAAACTCTGATAAAAACGTTGTTAAAGGGTTAATAGAGGAGAGATGTTGTGGTGATGGTATTAAAATTGGGAGGTTTTTTTGTGTAAAATTAGTGTTTCGTTAAACAGTCAGGTGTATAAAGTATTTTGTCGTATTTTAGAACTTACTTTGAAAATGGCTTAAATTTTGCTGTGGAAAAACTGTACAAACCCTGATTTCAGCTCTATAACTATGGCTGCCGTGTCTTCTTAGCTGTCGCTGTACACGGAGAAGTTCGAGGAGTTCCAGACCACCTTGTCTAAGAGCAACGAAGTCTTCACCACCTTTAAGCAAGAGATGGAAAAGGTGTGGAACCTCAGCAGGGATGTGACTGGAGTTATCTCCACTACTCTCTAACATCACTCTTTGTTTTCGTCTCACACACAGATGACTAAAAAGATCAAAAAGCTGGAGAAGGAGACGGCGATGTACCGCTCCAGGTGGGAGAGCAGCAACAAGGCTCTGCTGGAGATGGCTGAGGAGGTACAACTCTTTATGACTGCAATTCTATTGAAAAGAAAGCAGTAAATAGTTCAGATAATGTTTGTGGAAGGTTTTGACATTCTACTGGATGCCCTGGAAGCTGCCTGTCAGAAATTTCTCAGTTTTTAGTTTAAATTATCTACATAAAATGTATCCTCTCATGTTAAAAACACAAACTTTATTGTATTTTATTGAATTTTTTTGTGACAGAGTATGACATCATGACACTTAGACTTGAATTGATTATCATTTTTCAGCACAATAGTGGCCCAAAATACACGGTCAGCGCTGCAGAGACATTAATTACATCAAGAAAATTCATGCATGAAAATCCGGATTTTGACAGATTCCAAAAATATCTGTGTGAAAATGAAGACCCAGAAGTTGAAAGTACAGCATTAGATGTTGGCTGGTTGACGGATATTTTTCTGTCAATGTCTCCAGAAAGCCGTGCGGGACTGGGACTTTGAGGCGCTTCAAGGTAAAGTCCAGCGGCTCGACAAGCTGCGGCGGGCGCTCAAAGTGGAACGAAACGAGCTGAGGAAGAAGGTCCAGAACCTGAATGGGGACTGCGGCGCCAGAGGGGCCCCCGCCTCCGACCCCGGGACCGACTCCCCCTCCCCCCCACCCACAGACTCTCTGCCGGAACCCAGCAGCTGTCCCGTCGCAGACTCCGCTTCCTGTCACTGCGGCCCGCGGCCGGACACAGACGCCCCGCCTCTTCCTGCGCTGGAATGAAGCAGGGGCCACCCGCCGCTTCCTCCTTCCCCCCTCCATGTTCAAACCACCAGCCTGCAAGCCGCTGCTCCTCTGCTGGAACGACAACAGTTAGCTTCTAACAGCGCAGTTAGACTTGTGTCTTTCCACTCTGACGTGTCGACTCTCTAGACTCAGCAGTTCCTCTGACAGTAGAACCTCGTGATTCACTTCAAACTTTAGGGTGTGAACGTGTGCAGCTGGTGTTAGCATGTCGACTAGAGCAGGGCTTATTGAGCTGTTTGGGTCGACACAAGTCAAACTGGCTGTTGGAGAGAAGAGATTGTTAGCCTGTGTGTGTGTTCGGGGTTTTGTCTTAGTGATGGAAAGGGTTTCGTTCTAAAAGACATTTACCACATTGACTTACTTTTTTTTTGTGCGTCACAACATCTCTAAGAGGTTCTATAGAATTAATAAGGGAAATTTTGGGGGTTCTTTTTCTTTCTGGCCACTTACATTTTTTATTTTTTGTTTTGACTTTTCTTTCTGGAAAGTTCTGGACGCTGCATTTACTTTTTGTTCCTTTATTTTTATTTTGTTTTCTGCCTTTTTTTTTTTTTCTTTTTTTACCCTGGCCCGTTTCTTTTGTACGACGGCGTATTAGGGCCACTTTAAGAAAATGTAAAAATAATAATAAATAAAATTATGACAATAAAATCATAATATGACTGTCATATTATTTCAACTTTATTGTCATATTATTATGACTTTATTTAGAATATTATGACTTTATTCTGTCATTAGTATGGCCCTAATACTCCATTGTAATTTCCTGATCACGTTCCTTTTGTTTTGTTTGACTACATATTTTTTCCATTTAATTTTCATATTTCTTAATATCTAAATACTACTTTTGCTTTTTGTTCCTTTTGTTTTTTTTCTTGTGCCCTTTTTTCCAATTTTGTCACATTCCTGTTTTCCATTATTGAAGGTTTTGCTAATTTTCACTTTTTTCTTGGCTTCATGAAACTTTTCATTTTTGTTTTGATTTCATTTTCCCTTTTTGTTGTTGTTTACTCTTTTCTCATGCCCCTATTTCTTTTGTCCTGGCTGCTACATCTTTACTTTTGTTTCTGGCTCCATAGATTTGTATTTATGTTATCTTTTTGTGTGTGACACTATACATAATTTCTTTTTTCTCCCCCTCTAGCCCCCTTAAAATTAAAAATCAGATTTTCCACTCCTTAATCTTTTCAAGTGATCCCCTCTGATGCTTATAATGCCCTCTCCCCCTCTTCTCTCCTAATTTAATCTGCTCTCAGTCAGTTTTATTTAGGTTCGTTTAGAATATGTGAAAATCACTTCAGACTCCATTTAACTAAATTTGCCAGTACTGCGTCTTGGATGTATGTTCTGTTTGTCTGTTCCACACTCTGATGATGGCAGTAGCTTGTAATCAGGTTTCAATCAAGGGAATGTTCAAGTACCTCTATGCAACGCTTGCATCTTGGTTTTATTCTAAGGCAGTCTCAACTGATCAGCACTTAGCTTGAATGTATATTCATTTGTGTATGTATTTACTTTAAAACTCGACTAGATGCTTCATAGCAGAAGGCCTTCTTGTGGGATGGGGTCAATTTACTCCCTTAACGTAGAGCAGCTCTCGTCGCCTGGGTTCCAGTTATTCATCGCATCTTTCTAATTTCTTTTGAAAGCTCCACTGACTGAGCCAAACGGGGGGAAATGGAGTGATGTTTTTTTTTTCTTTTTTACTGAAATGTTTCACTCACTAACATGCCAGTTTCTCACCTGTATGACTAATGATTATGAATATGTAGCTATGGTAAAGTGGTGACAACTAAAACCAGAAATGTCTACGCTTCCTTTCTTCCGTCATCCCACAAGGACGCATTCATCGTTATCCACTTCATTTGGGCATAAGAAGGAACCAAAGATGTTTCCTTTTGTCTTTTTTGCAGTACTTTTATCTGGCCCTGTATATTTTTCTTGTTCAATAAAAGAGCAGTGTATGTTTGAGTTAATCGATGCCTGGTTGCTGTTTTTAAAACTGACTGAATTGGAATTCCCAATCCTGCGTCTTTCCTCTGAAGCATGTAGACAGGTTTGTAAAAAAATTCTCCAGATCTCCACACAATAATTAATATGTACGCAAACAACAGTACAACATATAAAAAGATTTTTTTTTTTGCCACTTTAGTGGCCTGTATTCGTCCAACTTGACAGGAAGAAGGACGTAGCCGTAGAGGGACATGGAGCAAATGGGAATTGAACCATCGACAGCTACGTCGAGGACTAAAGCCTGGGTTTGGTTCACTTGCTCCCCCTGTGATACACCTGATGTTGCGCTAACACGTGTTAACGATAGGGGGCGCGCCACGTTGCTTTTTGACACGAGAGTGACGTCTATTTCCTTTTCCGCCGCGGCTCCGGCGCCTCTCACACGAGTGTTCATCTTTTCTCTGTTGACGTGACGCGTAGTGAATAAACCGAGCAGACTGACAGCGTTTAGCTGGCAAAAATGGTGAGTATATTTACTAGGAAACATATTCCGACACTTAGTGTCTTGTTTATTTTCTCGTTCTGTATCTGCCAGCGTTAGTTCGGCTAGCATTAGCTTAGCTTTGACGCTAGCTACGTAGGATATTAGCTGCTAGTAGGAGTAATTATAGTTGAGCAATAGGAGATCGCGCTGTAGCTTAGCGGTTTTGTTGAGCTAAATTAACCTTATCTAGCTTCAATACACACCCTGTGGTAAAAGGCTAGCTCTTATGCTAACCCGAGAGTTGTGTGTTCCCAGAAACCCATTCTACTGCAGGGCCATGAGAGGTCCATCACTCAGATAAAGTACAACAGAGAAGGAGACCTGCTGTTCTCCGTAGCCAAAGACACGGTGAGTCCAGACCTGTGTTGAGTTCGTGCAACATCCGTAACTTTTGGGCTGCAGCTGCTTCATCTCACGTGACGTTCCACTCCAGGTAGCCAACGTTTGGTACTCTGTGAACGGAGAACGGCTCGGCACCTATAATGGACACACTGGAGCGGTGTGGTGTGTTGACTGCGACTGTATCCTTCCATCATCAGGACCTACTCCTACGCCTCTATGGGCTCTGATGGATCATGTTATGGCTGTAAGCAGGATGTGACGTTCAGTGTTGCTTTCTTAACCTCTCATCAGGGGACACCAAGAATGTGTTGACGGGATCAGCGGACAACAGCTGTCGCCTGTGGGATTGTGAGACCGGTAAGCTAGCGAGGCTAGGTTTCCTCCTGGTTGCTAAAAGCTAACATAAGGAAAGCCTAGAGGAGTGTGACGTCTTCTCTGGTTATTTCTCTACCCCCCTCCCCAAAAATGAGAGAAAAGTAAAGGTATGGTAACTTTTACTTTTGTAACACCCTGCCTGTTTCCCCGCAGGTAAACAGTTGGCTCTGCTCAACACCAACTCCGCCGTCAGGACGTGCGGCTTCGACTTCAGCGGCAACATCATCATGTTCTCCACAGACAAGCAGATGGGCTACCAGTGCTTCCTGAACTTCTTTGACCTGAGAGATCCACAGCAGATGGGTACAGATAAACACACGGTTATGTTTTCAAACTCAACCCTCAGGGAGAATCTGACATACACATGTCAGAGCTAAGGATATTTATACATTATTTGCATTCTGAAGGAATGCAGGAAGCCGGAGACTATTAAAGTGAACCATGTTCTCAGGCAGTTTTCACTACGTAATTTGGGTTTGTTCATTTAAATGCTACCTGCGTTTGACTTTGTTTCTTATTTTCCTGACATTATTTGATACAGACAGTGTTGTGAGATTTATTTGATTTTCTGTGTAATTTCACCTTGCTGTTTTCAATTTGTTTAATATTGTAACTGATAGGTTTTTCAGTCGTCCTCTTGCTGCATTGTGCTTGCCAGTTTTTCCATTTAGTAGGATAAATGCTACTAATATCCATGTGATCGTTATCAGCAGCAAAAAAAAACAATCGGAGCATCATTTCTTTATTCCAAGCTCCCAGACTGATGTTGCTTAAAATAAAAAAAAAGGTTATTGTCCCATATTTACCGCTGAGAAAGAATCCAGGTTTTTAATAAACTTTTAAATCATTTACAATTTCTACCGTTTCTACTTGTGTGTCTGCAGAGGACAACAATCCGTACCTGTCCGTTCCCTGCAGTGAGTGCAAGATAACCAGCGCGGTGTGGGGGCCTCTGGGGGAGTTCGTCATCGCAGGCCACGAGAACGGAGAGATCAACCAGTTCAGTGCGAAGGTTCGACGCTGACACAACTTCATCAGGCTCTGCCCACCACTGTAGATACGCCATAAAAGTCATATCATGACTGTGATTTGTGGCAGTAATGACGTATATCACAATATGTTTTTTTTTTTTTTTGTATAAAACTTACAATAGAGAGAAAAAAGAAGGGGAAAACAAGACTAGTGTAGATGTGGTTTGTCCTAACTGGGCTGTGATCTTTTCCAGTCTGGTGAAATTCTGAAGAAGGCGAAGGAGCACACCAGGCAGATCAATGACATCCAGTCATCCGTCGATCTCACCATGGTGATCACTGCCTCCAAGGACAACACCTCTAAAGTGAGACTCACATTAATACGTTTAAACACGTTTTTAAGTGTTTACATTTAAACACTAAGTCTCTGTTGTCCTGTTAGCTGTTTGACTCCAATTCTCTGGATCACATCAAGACATTCAGGACAGACAGGCCTGTAAACTCTGCTGCCATCTCTCCTATAATGGACCACGTAAGACATGACTTTTATGGACTACGGTCAATCTCCTTGTTGTCATGGCGATGTGTCTGACTAAGCGTTTTGTGAAGGTGGTGATGGGAGGAGGGCAGGAAGCCATGGACGTCACCACAACCTCCACCAGGATCGGCAAGTTTGAGGCGAGGTGAGAGGAAGTCTGGAGTTATTTTCATGTTTAGAAGGAAGACATTTTTTATTTTGAAGGAGTTATTTTTTTATATGTGTAATTTCCTGCACTTAGGTTTTTCCATGCTGCATACGAGGAGGAGTTTGGGAGGGTCAAAGGTCATTTTGGCCCCATCAACTGTGTGGCGTTCCATCCCGACGGCAAGAGGTACAAACTGATTTTAATTCTTTTTCTAAAAATACAGAAGAACAAGAGCCAACCCAGTAACAAACTGCTTGATGTTCCTGTTGCTACAGTTACAGCAGTGGAGGAGAAGACGGATACGTACGAATTCATTACTTTGACCCACACTACTTTGACTTTGAGCTGGAGGCGTAACCAAGCAACCCATTCAGCTAACATCAGACTCAATCCAGATCCATCAAAGGAAAATATCACTCGTCTCCAGTGCTTTGTACTGAACTATAATTATAAACTTTTTAACATTTGCCAGCGGTAATCACATTTAACTTGTAAACTCCAAATCTTAATAAAATAAGGTCAAGGAAAGGATGGTTTGGCTGATTTTTAATGTTTTGGTTCGGTGTTTTGTTGTCACCAGTGGTACATGTATAAACATTAATTTTGGTTTCTTTAAAACTGAAGATTAAATAAGAATGTAAATCAGTTTAGTAAATAGTTTTTTTTTCCCCCCAGTCCTGTAACATACATAGATTATTTAGCCATTAGCTGGACTAGGAGCCACAGTGAGCAACATTAGGTTGTGGCAGCATTAAAATATAACCTAACAACCGGTAGTTAGGGAAGCATGTCAGGGGAAAACAGTAAACATGGAACAAGTTATCTTGACTGTAATTGAAGACCCAACTCTTAAATTTGTCATTTTTGCCGAAACAGGAAATTGCCGTTACAGGGACCAATATAACGATCACAGCACACTACCAGTAGCAAATGAAAATCGTAAATGTTTGAAGGGCTGAAGAGAGAAAAGAAAAAAATCAGAAAAGATGTTTGAATTTGTTGCAAAACTAATAGATACAGAAATTATTTTTGTAACATATATTCAATATTTACGCCCATTCCATGAGTTTCAGGTGTAGTTACTCCTAAAAAAAACCATTTTCTGCCTTTCATGTCACCACATAGCAATGTACTCTTACATTCTTATGCAACTATTATTACTATATTTGTAATTGTGAGCATATACACAAAACAATTGAATCAGTTTTCTTTATTTTTGTATGACAAAGATATGATAATGCACATTTCACAAGGATACAACTCCAACCAGCCACACTTTGAAAGCCCTTCACTGGCTTTCTCTACATTTCTGTAAAATGATACAAAATCTCTAAAGTCATTTGCTCAGCAACATCATCCTCTGGAGAGGGCCCCACTCACTCGCAAACATAAAAACAGCACAGGAAGGTAAACGGGTTCACAGAGCAGATAATCCTGGGAGGATGAGCCGACCGGATTCATGATTGAAAATAACTTAATGAGCAGAGAGTCAGGACTGGTGGAGGGCAGAGACTAAGAAATATGTACATGCTGAAGGTGAGATGACGCATGCATTCACTGATGAGTATACGGTAAGGTGGAGCTGCTTACCTAGGGCGGGTTTTTGATGCTTCATAAATACTTACGAATAAAAACCCAAACAGGAAGGCCCCACAGACAGGCTTTAATCAGAAATCCCAGCATGGAAACAGTTTTCTTATCACAGCAAACCTGATGTCCACAAAGAGCTCACAGGGGTTGGAGGGAATTTTACATCTCATACAGTGGTTGGCAGGTGGGTGGGGTTGACCTCCATCCCATCCACCTGCTGCTCAACTCATGTAAACAATGGAAAGCAGGTTTGTCTGCAGGAACGAAGGAAAACAGGAATACAAAAATCCTCTGGTTGCAGGAGAAAAACAGGAATCTGGGCTGAGGACAACAGGACGGACACGTCTCCCTCAGGATCACTTCAAGTTGTCTTTATCTCCTCTTTTGGTCTGAAACACAAACATATTGATTAGACATCACGTATTGGGATATAGTTATGTGTTTATTTTTGGTTCAGTTTCATAATTTTGGCCTACAGCTAGTTCAAAACAAAATCAGAAAGTCAAGAGAGCAATAAAACGTGATTTTTAGTGCAGAAATGTGACCTACTGAAAGATGTCACCACATGATCAGATAATATCTAAAATAAAACTCAACCAAAAATGACAAGAAGGAAACAAAAGGCACACACAACCGAAATCATAAATGAAATGGATTATGAAGTCTGTCAGGAACATGTAAAGCCGCTCAGACGGAGAAGCTTTAACTCTGGTTCTTACCCAGATGTGTCCATCTTCTCCTCCTCTTTCTCTTCCTCTTTCACTTCTAGAAAACAAACAGAATGTTATCTCAGAGTCCAGACCAAAACCACTGAGAGTTTCTGCAGGTTTCACCAACTCAAATTTAGTTCAGAAGGAGTTTAAAAGGTCGAATCGGATGGATTGGTAACGGAAATGTGGTGAAGACGGTGAAGTACTATGAAGTGGTGAAGACAAACATTGTCCAGTCACTATATTGACATACATTCATCACTGCAATAAGTTGCCTACATACTAGCTTGTTTTTATCCAAACATTCATCGCTGTTCTTTAAAGCACATCAGTCTGACTCTCCACATGGTTACATCATCATCAAGCATTGCTGCGGTTAGCCGCTAAACTACAGGTCTTTATCCCAGGCCAAATTTCTATTGGTTCTACTGTTTATATCATGCATTACTAGAAAGTAATGCTCTTACCTTTCTTTTCCTCTCCTTCCTTCTCTTCCTCCTTCTTCACTCTCTTTGCCTTTTTGTGATTGGCTGCGTTCCTGCGGCCGCCACCTTGCCCCTCGGCCTCGTCCTCAGAATCTGAGAACTCTTCCTCACAGGCTATCCTCTTGTCGTGGGCCCGGACTGCAACACAGATCCTCATCAGCGCCCCCTAACGAACTAATCCAACGCGTGTGTATGTGTGTGTGTTCAATCTCTTACTGGAGACGCGTTTGTCGGGGTCCTCCTCGTCCTCGTCTCCGCTGTCGGCGTGTGGGGCGTCCTCGGGGATGGCCTGCATCTGGACTCCGGGTGCATGAGGCAGCATGCGCAGGTTCTCAAAGAGCCGCTGCTTGATCTTCTCCAGATACTCGTTGGTGTTCTGGTTGGTCATGTTGGAGGGGCTGATGTGCAGCTTGAAGTCGGGCCCGAAGTATTCAAAGTAATCGTTGTAGGGCAACTCGTTGGGGATGGACGAGTCCAGGGCCACGGCCGTCTCGAAGGTCCAGCAGCGGGCGACGTTGCGGATGGTGTAGCCGCCTCCGCCCAGCATCAGCAGAGGTAGGTTGAAGCTTTTGATGTACTCCACGCACTTGGCATGGCCTTTAAGAGGAGACGCGCACACAGTTGAATTTCTAACGTGTCAAAGGAAGTCAGCGTGATTTTGAGTCGTTGTCTTACCTTTGATGGTGAGGTTGAAGCAGCCCAGTCGGTCTCCAGAAAGAGAATCTGCTCCACACTGCAGAACCACAGCACTGGGCTGGTACATCTCCATGACTTTAGCCATAATCTAACACAAAAACAACGTTTAATCAAACATGTGAACTTGATTTGAGGAATTAAGAGGCATTAAACACACAAAACAACTCACAGGTTTGAAGATGGCCTCATAAGACTCATCGTCGATGCCGTCTCTTAGAGGGTAGTTTACGGCATAGTACTTGCCTTTTCCTGCTCCGATGTCCTGCACACGTTGAAATGATTGGATTAATATTCATGACTTCTTTAACGTGTTGAAATGTTTTCCAGGAGAAACGCTCTGAAACTCACCCTCAGATCTCCAGTGCCGGGGAAGTATTCCCCGTATTTGTGGAAGGAAACGGTCATGACCCTGTCTGTGGTGTAGAAGGCCTCCTCAACGCCGTCGCCATGGTGGATGTCGATGTCTATGTAGAGCACCCTCTGGTGGTATCTGGAGGGAGTACAGGGTTCAGGTAAATGCTGCTCCAACTTCACACAAAGAAGTGACTAATCTGGAGCTTTGTAAAAGTTCAAACCCCTCCTGCTGCTTGTAGGTTTGAGGTGAGTGTAAACAGTTTTTAAGTCTTAATCTAAGATGATCAGTGAGGCATTGAGCCATTATGAATACTATTCAATACATTTAAATAATCCAAATCAATCTTTTTAGGTAACTTATCTTTATACTCAACACAATATAGAAAGAAAGTGGCATTTAGCAATAAGAAATAATTTTGGTGATTCTAACTGATTTAAAGCAATAAACGTTTAGCCTGATTTGATAGTGAGAACATTTTTTGTCTTTTTATGAGTTTCAACTGTAAATAACATTTTCCAAATCTCTTCTTTTAATTAAACATTAGATTGCACTTTATTACAAAACTGTGCAGTTTGGATATCAAGCACTTTCTCTGACTTTATACAGAAATCAAGGACTTTCCAAACCTTGAAAACGCCTCAATTAAATTCAAGAAATTTCAAGCACCAGGTAAAATTGTCCTTGCAGGCCTCCATCTTCCACCAAAACAAGTAACCTAAAGTTTCACAGTGTCAGATTACAACACAAATCTGACAGAAACTCTAACAACTTTATTTTATTGGGATTCGATGCGTTTGACAAACCATTAGTGCCACAAAACTGTCATTTTAGTTTGCAAAGCAGCTCAAGATCAACTTTTAACCTCAGTCTTCAACTCTTGCCAAAGAGTCTCAGTTGGATTTAAGTCTGGACTTTGACTGGACCATTAACACATGAACATGCTTTGACCCAAACCTAAAGTCTCAATTATTTTTTGCAGCAACTAGCAGTTTTTTCCCCAGGATTGTTTTTAGCTCCATGCTTCTTCTTGTCAAACCTGACTGCTTTCAATCATGATGGACATGATGCTGCCACTACCATGATGTGTTTAAATGTTCAGGTTTCTACCACAAACTGAAACCTGAACACTTGTTTACACTGGCTGCTCTACTCCTAACTGAACTGACTGAACCAATTAAAAGTTGTTTTTACATGTTTAACCAAAGTTGTGAAGCTATTGGTGTATTTAAGTGCTGTACTGGTGCAGAGTAATCAAATCAATTTGTAATTCAGTACATTTATTTAAAAAAAGAAATGTAAGTCAATTCAGCTGTGTTTCTGGATTGGTATCCTACTTGACACGATATGACAAACAGAAGCAGCTAGAAGCTGCGGTGAGGTGTTGGACTTACTTCAGCAGCTCCAGGATGGCGAGGACGATGTCGTTGACGTAGCAGAAGCCGGACGCCTCAGACTTCTTGGCGTGGTGGAGTCCGCCAGCCCAGTTGATGGCGATGTCCGTCTGCTGCTTGTTCAGCTTCACTGCTCCAGCTGAAACAAAAACAGAGTTGGATCCAGATCTGAGGTAAAAACCTCCGTCCGCTCAGCATAGCGATCTGCAAATCAAGCTAGAGATGATACTTAAGACTATTCTGTGCTTTAGAGAAGAAGACGGATCATCTAAGATGGATAACTTACCGACTGAGCCACCTGTCGAGAGCTGGCAAAACTCAAACAGACCGTCAAAAACTGGACAGTCCTCTCCGACATTAACTGTAAGAGAAGAAGAAAATGGAGAATCTGACTGTGAGTGAATGTGAGGCGAGCAGCAGGAGACGGTGGAGAAGAAAACCGGACGCACATCTCTGCATCTGTTTGCTGTACTCAGACATGTTGTCTGGACGGATGGACCTCAGAAACTTGATGTAGTCGTCGCTGTGGTACTTGGTCATCTCTTCAGCGCTGGCTTTGTGCGGCCTCTGAAAGATAAATAAAAACAAATTTAATAAAGATTCATACAGTCCTGAAAATGTATGGAAGGTATCTGTTAAAAAACAGTAGTACCATGACGGATAGAAACCACAGAACGTTTTGGTTTGTGATTCAAGTCAGTATCAGAAAATGTTTGAGCTGTCTGAAGCAGTGACTTAGTTTTATGTCTATAATTTAGCACAGCTTTAGGTTAACTTTTATCAAGGGACAAATGCAATACAAGTGATTATTTTATAGTCTGTTTTTAAGTATCTAAAGAATTGTGCCCAAATTTCATAGTTACAATGACAACAAATATTGTTTTCTGTTCTTTGTGAATCCAGACTTGCTTTTTCCATCAGCAGTTAAAAACTACTGGTTGCAGTATTTATTTAACATTACACTGACGATACAGAATCCAATTAACTTCAATCCTCCTTACTGTTCCATCAAATCAAAGACCTCAACTACCTCCTTTAGCTTTAGCATAAATTAGCTTAATTTAGTAGCTTAAATCTGTATCAGAAATGGGCACAAAAGAAATTAAAAACTAACAGAAAAGGCAAATAAATTATTGACTTTGTTTAATCATAATATAGAGAAAATAGACTATTGTCTTTCAACTGCACACTTAAAGTGTATATGTATTGACCCAATTTTGTTGCAAGACTCCAAAAAGAAACAAAATAATAAAAAACAGAAAACCAGTTAAAAATAGTGTAAATATATACAATAAAAAAAAGATATTAATGTTTTATTTAACCAAATATTCCATCCAAGCATTCCTTTGCTCTCGTTCTATTGGACATTGACAGCTAATCAAGTGTAAAAACAAATCTAAAACAAATTAGTAAAAGAAAGGATTTTGTATTAAAGACAAATGTAATGGATCCAAAAATAAAATGGGACGATGCAAGCAGCCGCTTCTCTTCGTAAACAGCTTTAAGAAACCAAATTAATTGCATAAGTTAATTATGTTAAATGTCTAGTTGGCAGGAAAAAGAAAGTATGCCTTATTGGAGCGTTACATTTGTACTCTAAAATTAAAAAAAAAAGAAATTGGAAGAAATTCCTCAAATCTAATATGGCTGCTGAAGAGATATGTTAGAAAGATTTTTCTGATCAAAACTTTAAAGTTTTAGTTGTACAGTACAGACGAGCGATGAAACTGGGGGTGATTCTGTTCTGCTTGACTCACATAGATCTCCATTTTCCTGTAGAGTCCGTAGTTGAGGAGGAGGTTGTGCGTCATGCGGATCCTGTGGGGCTTCATGGGATGGCCTTGACCGTAGTAATAGTTCCCCACGTCACCTGCAGGAGATAAACCGGGTAGGTCGGTCAGCATCCAACGTTCTGAAGCTAAGAGAGAAGCTTCACACATTTTTTTTTGGCAACTACGCCTGTTGCAATAAATCTAATAATGATAAATTAAAATGAACTATCATTTTTCTCCTTTCTCTCTCTGTTTCTACCAAAAACTGGATGACAAAGTCTTCAGTCTAGTTCTTTGTTCCCAAATAGCTCCGTTTTTAAGGACAATTTTGCTTACAGAGACCTCAGTCATTTTATGTGTTGTTTCTGAGGTTGTGTTAATTTATTTTGGATATTTTAAATGCCTTCCAGTTACAGTGTTAAATGTTCATTAGTATTTAAAGTTTATTGATCTTTGCATCATAATGGTAAATACCATTATATTACTTGAAAATGGCCTCAAAAACAACAATATTATCGTTTATCACAATGATTTCTGGGACAATTTATCGTCTAGCAAAATGTGTTAGAGACAAACCCATCAATCAATTCATATCTGCCTAATAGAACCTTTAATGAGTTGGTGTTTTATTTTATATTTTACTCACTGTACTGTAAAGAAACATAATTAACATTTTTAGATACTGAACATCATGAAGTATCCAAATCAACGTATACCAAGTTTTAAAAAACATTTTGGGTTTCAAATCAGATAAAAGGTTTTACATCATACTTTGGGTGATTACAATCCTTATTACATACCAAAATATACAGAAGAACGGGTTTGTTTGTTTTTTGCTCTTTTGAGGCTGTGAATAAAAGTAATCCAAAAGCCAGTCAGCAGCCAGCTGACCTTTCTTCTGTCAGCTCGCTGAAAAAAAGATAACTCTTTACAAGTATTTCCAACCACAAAAAAAAAGGTATGGAAACCAAAGGTGCCTGCATTAGTGAAAGTTCTGTAATGTCCAAAATACTTTCCAGCTAAGCATAGTGAATGCATGCCGCCTCTTGAAACAAATCCACTAGGATTCTGGCTACTGTGATACTGCGCACACCGATATCGCAATCCTGATTCGATTTATCGTGCAGATCTCGAACAACACAGGAAATGGGTATCTTACGTGCACGGCAGCATTAAAATGCGCATCCAAATGAGATCCATTTAATTATTCATGAGCGTCCCGAATTATGAGTTCACGCGACACAATGGGAAGACGGAAGTAACGATCAGATGTTTCGGTACGAACAGGGCTTTTCCACTTATTTTAAATAAAAAATAAAAATAAACCGGCTTCAAACGATCAATCATAAACAGGACAAAAATGCAGTCGTCAGCGCAAATGTAACGCTGGCGGGGTTCATTTGCAGTTTGAAATAGCGCAAACGCAATAGTACAATGACAGGCAGTGTTTAAACGATACTTATTCCCCGTAAAAGTATATAATATATGGTTTAATCCTCCCCCAAATCCTTTCGGAAGATGAAGCGAATTAAAGCAGCAGAGTGCATCCTTCCTCACTTCTCGGAAGTTGTTAGCGAGTTGGAGGAACACTGTGCGATTATCACCGCATAGCTTCATGTCCCCATTTATTATTATAGTTCTAATGCACAAATACAACCCCCGTAGGAGGCTTTAATAGTTTATGAAAAGTTGTTTGAATATTGAGTAACCAAAAATGAAGCCCAAGAGACAACAATGTACTGGGTCCGGAATTCGGGCTAATAGCTAGCACGGCTAAAACAAGCTAGTTAGCAAGCTAACGTTAGCTCCCCAACACCGGCTTCGGAGCTGGACCGCGCTGCAACACTTAAAACCCTGACACAGGAAAAATAAAACCCCGAAGTTTCACACGCGGTAAAGGACATTTGAAAATGAGAGCGAGTAATAAGACCAAGTGAAGTATTTACCGTCATAATAATAGCAAACTTTTTTCTTTGTTCCTTGAGACAGCGCCATTTTACACCAGTTACCCCACTGGTTCGCCCGCTTACCGGGTTCTCAGTTCTAGGGGGGAGGTCGCGCGGAGCTCCTCTCAGCCAATCACAGTAGCTTACCCGCCTCACTGGGCGGAGCCGGAATACAAACCGAGGACCACCGAGGAATCAGCTCCAGACTAAATAATGGGTCTCCACCTTTAATGATCTTGAATATTTCTCCAAAACGCCTTCAGTAAACCATCTTTTACTTATATAATTTTACAGTTCTCAGTCATTTTCAAAAAGTATTTATGCCTATTAAGCCTTTTCAAACTTTGATATAATTCATCAGGGTTTTATTTTACAGACCAACACTGAGCAATGCAATGGTTTGCAAAAAAAATGAAGAAAAATCTGAAACCTTTGGTGTGTATTGTTGTTTCTGCAACAAATTTCCTTCAATCAATCAAATAAAATCTTATTTGTATAGCACATTTCAGCAGCAAGGCATTTCAAAGTGCTTTCAAATTATCAAACACAGAAACACAATGCAACATAGAATCAACAATCAAAACACGACATTAAGTCAGGTTCCATCAATAAATTTGTAATTGATTACGTTTCAAATACAATCCTAAACAGGTGGATATTTAGTCGAGTTTGCATCCATAAAGGTTTACCTGTTACACTCCTACTGTGTTATATGGAACAAAATACCTATTGCTATTTTTATTCCCACTCACGCTCACAATCACACAGTTTAAAACGATGTAGACAGCATTTCAATGGGCTTCTGGCACAGAAGCTGGGACTCCGCCGTCCCTCACGGATTTTTGTGCAATTCTATGGTACCTGTTAGTGTCTAGAATTTACAAGGTTTCCGTTACGCGCAGTGACCCTCAGTCGCTCGCCGTTTTTCTTCCGGCATGGGGCTCCGTTCAGAAGTAATCTATTGTTTTTTAATTGATGGTGTCCATTAAGGGCCATTTTTCCAGGACTGAAATCCTGCAAGGCCAAGACCAGAACCTCCAAGACAGAGGTCGAATGTTTAGAGCAGTGGTGCCCAAAGTCGGCCCTCGAGGGCTGACTCCTGCATGTTTTAGTTCTCTCTCTGGTTTAAAGCACCTGGACCAAATGATGGCTGTTAGATGGCCTAAGAAGAACAAAAGGTTGTTACTTCCACCAGGGAGAGAACTAAAACATGCAGGATGCCGGCCCTCGAGGACCGACTTTGGGCCCCCCTGGTTTAGAGTTTGACTAATATTTCTGAACATTGTTTTTTTTGTTTGTTTGTTTTTTGTATACTACAAATGCAAAATTAATGGAAAAAAACTGTATCTAAGTTATTAAATGGAGCCACACATCGTTACATAGTCAGGATCCTGAAAATCTGGAAGTGTTAGTCCAGCTCAGAAACAATTACATCTTCTCACATGAGTGGAATAATTTATCTTGTTGTTGTCATTTTTAACCTTTCAATACACAAGTAAAAAAAAGAGAAATAAAAACACAATGCCAAAGACAAAATAAAACAAAAAGAAAAAGTAAAATAAAGAAAAAGCGACTAAACTAATACAGTCATTTCATATTCAAATGGGGTTGAATATAAAAGTGTGACACTGTTTTCTGATTTTTTTTTTCTTTTAATTTTTGTTTGGCCTTAAAATTAAATAAATACTGACAAACCTATTCAAGCATATTGTGGGAGAAAAGAACATTCATTTCAATTTAAAAATTGCAAGTTCAATTTTCCTTATTTAAGTTCCCAAAATCTTGTCTGAATAGAATTATGCACAATTGCGCTTTCCCCCCTCAGTCAGGAGAGAAACACTTTTCAGAGGGATTTTTGAAAGAAACCAGACTTTTGAAATGAAACAGGGGAGGTGCTAACAAACAAAGGTCAACTGTAAAACTACAGCTACAGCCTAAAGTCTTGGAACTGTGGTAGTGTACTCTTAGGGCCATTGTAGGTAGAGAAAAAAAAGGATGAGTACATTTCCGCCAAAAAAATCTCAGAAAATTTCCAGAAAAATCTTGAGTCTGAAAAGTCAAAAGTTTGCAAAAAAAAAAAAAAAGTCAAACTTTTTTCCCAGAAAATTTTTGAGTTGCTTTCTGGCAAATTTTGACTTCTCAAACTCAAAAATGTTGTCATGTTTCCTTGAAAATTTCTGCGATTAATCAAACGATTTTAGGGGGGGTTTTTTTCAAGCAAATTTTCTACTTTTCAAACTCAGAAATTTCCATGTTTTTTGTAGGAAACTTTTGAGATTTTGTCTTTATATTTAGAAAGACCCTAATACGCTGTCGTATGGAACGGAAACCACGTCACCACAGTGACAAACAGACTCAAGTTGCCACCGGTGCAGAACTTGAGCAAAAAATAAAAATGGCAGCTTGGCGAGGGAAAACCAGAACAGGAGACGCCACATCTACCCATCAAATTCCCACCCAATTGAGATGACTTAATAATATTTCTGTATATTCCTTAAAAGAAAATGACAACCAATCCAACTTGTGCTACAGAACCTTGTACAGATACATATTCCAGACGATAGGTGGCAGTACAGGCCCATACGTGTACGACCCAACTTCCAAACGTGTGCCTGCTGTCTGAGAAATAAAAGCGCGGACAAAGTGACGGCCTCACACAGATCACACTCTGCAAATGAAACAGTTATGCGTAGAAGAGACAAAGCACAGTAAACGGGCTCAGATTGGAGCAGCTATGAATTATTCACAGCACACTGCCTCCTACAGAGAGAGAGAGAGAGAGAGAGATGGATGGATGGTTAAGTCAGCCGGTTATTTGCCTGAAGATTTTAATAAAAAGAAACAAAAAGACTTCCTTTTATCTGAGTGTGAGAAACACAGAGAAGTCAAGAGGGAGCTCCAGCTTCCAAAATTCCTCCTTTCATTCATTACGGAGGCTGGATTTGAATGCGGCTGCGATCTCAGCACATCATATCACATGAAATAGGTCAGTTGAGCCGGAGCCGCGCTCAGCTCTCCGTTTTCAGGAGGCTGCTGGCCGAAAACCATCGATGTGAAGAGGGGGGGCGCGATGCTGAACGCAGAGCAGGGGAGGACAAACACAGGAGGTCAAGAGGTCAGTGGAGCTAACAGCATCAGTGGCGAAGCCTTCGCTATTCACTGCAAGGAAATAAATGCACTTTGAACAAAGATAAATGGAAGTTAAATGGAACCAAATGCGCTAGAGCAACACAAAATTCACATCCTTATTTATCTGTTTAGCCTGTCACAACATGTGACGTGTGAGACCTGCAGAGGTCACCAAGAATTGGAGGGTTAAGTTTACTTCATCATGTTTTTACTCAAGTAAAAGTAAAAAGTAGCCACGAAGAGTTAAAAACAAAAACAGTATTTCCTAAAAAGGCTACCTAAATAGTAAGTACATGTTTGAGAATAACAGAATTAGACAAACATTTCCCTTTTTTTTTTTTTACTTTATTTCATGTCATAAAAGAAAAAAAGGCATATTATGCTCTTTAGTAGGTAAAAATGAAAAAAGCACATGCACAAATATACACAGTATCAGTATCCATACAGTAAGACCAAGACATTGTCTGAGTTGTCAAATTCATACTTTATATAATAATAATAATACTGTATTTAGACATAAACAAGAGTGCATTTATCTCGAAAAGGAGTGGGAAGAAGACAAGCTTATTTTCTCCCACATAAAATGACATATAACCAATTCACGACAAAGCAACAGAACACATACAGTGATGTATGTGTCTGTATCTGGAATTTTCAAGACTATAGTAATAAAAAAGATTTGAAAGAAACGCACTAACGGACACGTTCTCAAAAATAAATTCAGGCAGAAGAAACACTTTCCAAATCAAACGTTTTCAACATGAAACGTGTGAAACCAACACTTACAGTAGGCAGAGTAAATATAAATATACTGTATGTTAGAATAGACACTAGTGACTGTACATAGAGCTAATAGCACAGAAGGTTCAGCAGACTATCAAACTAACATTAGAACTATGATGGCTGTGGACCAACAGGAAGTTTTTACTTCAACATCAGCTGCATTTGAATGCGATGCATTTCTGGGTAAAACATGTATGTTATTTTTTCAGTGAAATGACTCACAGTTTGTAGAGTCTCCATAAATTTTACTCAAGTAAGATTAGCAATGCTTCATGATAATGTTACTCAAGTAAAACCAAAAACTATAATATGAGAAAACGACTCCTAAAAGTCTTTGTTTTTCAAAAGGTTATTCACGTAAATGCAATTAACTTTTTTTTTTTTTTCTTTTTTTTTATACTTTAGGATAACATAACCAACATGTTGATATCAGACATGTAAACCATTCAACTGGCTTCGGTTTCAGACAGCTTTACCTAAATGGAGAGCTTGGTTACATTCCATTCTTCCTTTTGTTCAGTTTCAGGTGTGTAACATGGCGTAGCCGCACATTTCGTCTAAGTTTGTGTAAATGTCTGCGTGATAGGTTGTTCAAATTGGCAAAGAAGCTTCTGGCTCCACCAGTTTTCTTTTTAAACAATTCTCTTCCGAATCCAAAGTGAAAAATCATCAATGCATTCAAAAGACAGGAGCTGCTACACTTACACTGCAAATGTGAGCAAAACTTTGTCGATATTCTGCTGATGTCGGAAACACCGCAATTGCAAAAATTGCGGTGTTTCCACTAAATAAGAAACGCAACTAAGATCACACAGCCATGATCCTCCAGCTGCTTCCTGTTGTCGGCTTCTTTGTGGTTTGTGCCAGTGGCAACAGATCACGTGGCTGATCACGTGGTTTGTGTGACGGCAAAAAAGTGCTTCCATTGCAGTTTTGTGGAATAAGCTACAGCCAAGAAACCAACCTCATCTTAGCGCCGAAACTGATTGAAATACGGGTTTGTTTGAAATCGACGTGTTTCCACTGAGTGAATTTATTTTCAAAATGTCAAAGTGCGCAATTAGACAGTCAGGGTAGCTAAACAATTATCCATCCAGCCAAGAGAGAGGAGGGATGAAAACACAGAGCTTCCTCTGACCCAAAGTAAGGCATCTCTCGTCAGATCCCATTTCTACGTTCTCCGTCAAACGTTTTTCACACCACAGGAATCACACAGATGTAAACCAGTCTGTGCTTCAGATGTGGGACAGAGGAAGGTTCGTCGGATTTGGTTCCGACAAACCAAATCAGATGAAAAACACATTCAGGAATCATTTACCCAACATTATGTCAGGATTTCTAGAATGATCTTCTTCAATAGATCCTGAAATGTATTTATTTGGGGATTTTACACACATTGGGAGACAATTCAAAGAAACCGAACAGAACTTTCTATTTTGTGTTTTTCCAGAAAGTGCAATGTCATTACATGGAGGTGCTACTCCGTTGTTCCTATTTCCAGATGTATCAGGAACATGAATAGTTGTGTTCCATTGGAAAAAGTTCTAACTACAGTAGTTAGAAAACACTTCATCACGTTAGTCAAGACTTTGCAGCATTAGCTAACCGAGTCTTTCTCGGATACCAGTGGAAAGAAAACAATGCCAGGATGGGAGAAATTAATGTGCACAGGAATGTTTTTCAGTTTCTTGGGATGAGTTGCAGAACTTTTGCTATTATTATACATAGTCACCACTGGCAAGCAGATTTAGATCTGCACGGTTTTGTTGTTAGCATTAATAACACACAACTACATGAAAACACGTGATTTTAAGTGTGTTTGGAGATATGCTGTGTCCATGCGTTACTCGCTTAAAAGATCAAAATGACCTATTGCCAACAAAACCAAAGGGGACAAGTCAGATATTGCTCTGATTTTTTGAAAGTTCATATTAGCGGCAAAAACAAAACAAACCAAAAAACTGTACTGAAAATGTCCAAAATCTCCAACCTTTATTTGGGGGACAAGAATAGTATTTATTGGTAAAAAAAAAAAATGTTAAGAAATATTTGTTTTTGTTAAAATCACTGGTGACCATTCTGTTGGCAACCCTAATAATCTCTTTAAAGAACGGCATGTTGGGGCCACCGAGTCTCCATATCAATGATAGGATATGATATAAGCAAAAAGAAACAAAAAATTCTGTCCTACTATTACAAAATAAGACAAATATTGAGATTAATCTTGGCAACAAACGCTCAAGATCAGTCCAGTGTAAAACAAAGGATAACAGAAACCCGTGTGGGCTTGTTTCTCTTCTGAATTTTTGTTGAAATTTCAAAACATTTTAAATGAAAATATGGTCTACTGATCCGTAAAACTCAAATATATGTTAGTATTTGATCTTTCAGCAAGATTAAAGCAATAAAAAAAAAAAAAAAGATATGGCAACACAAAGCTCAGCCAACAGAATATAAACCTTGGCACTGGTGTTTTTGTGAAAAACAATTATTTCAAGAAGTGAGATCTTTCTTGCAACACTGAGTAAATGTCACCAAAACAAAAGTAGATTTTTTTTTTTTTTTTAGACATCAGTGTGAGATTATGCTCAAGATATACTTATTTTAAGATATTTTTTTTTACACATCTTTTCCAGTGGTTCCAATAAATGTAGCCTGTATATTAAATGTTAAATTTTGGTCAAACCATGCAACCGGGGTCAAATTTAGACAAGTTGAGGTCATGTTTTTAGATAGGAGCTTCAAGACAATTAGAGCTGCAATTAACAATTATTTTAGTAATTGATTAATCGATTAATCAGATAAAAAAAAAAAGTCCAAGTCTACAGACTTTAACATTGACAATTTATCCAATTAACAGTTGGATTGTTTAATAGAGTTTTTTTTGACAGAACTTGAGTTTAGAACGTATTTACATACATATTTACATACAAAGAAGGGTATTTTTTTCCGTCTTAAATTAAATTTTTTTTTAGGTTTTTACAGTTTTGTCTCAATTGCTGCTGTGAGGATGTTGTTCAGTCAGCAATTGGCATTCTTTTGAGTCTGTTTACTCCAGTTGATGATCGATGGATTACTAAAATAGTTGACGATTATTTCGATAATCGATTAATCTGATGAATCACGATTCATCCGATTAATCATACTTAATCGGATTCATCGTTTCAGTCCTAAATTTGATTTATATACCACTTCTTCCAAGCAAATTGGTCTCAACTTCATCGTAGAAAAGGGTCCTGGTAAAGAGTAGATGGAGAAATTAGAACATCCTCTACATCGACAGAAACCGAATCCCGTCTGATTGTGGGGTCTATATGAACCATAGTGCATGGTGAAAATAACCGTACAGACACATGAACAGGCAGGTACCCAACATTTATTTACCATTATCAACTTTACAATAAAACCAGTAACATCTGTCAACATTAGCAAAATAAAGAACAGAAATCAATCCAACGTATTTACAGAGACAAAGCAGATTCAGGCTCACACACGACAGATAAACAACTCTGCATCATATCAAACCGCAACAGTGAACATAGCAAGCTTAAGTGTTCTTTTTTTTTTTCTTCTTCTTCTTCTTCTTCTTCTTTCATAGTACGGTAAAAATCAAAACTGTCTATTTACTTTTCTTTTTAGCAAACGAGAAATAGCTTCTCTGAATCTTTAAGATGGTTCTCTATAATACACCACAAAATACTTCAAATTTGGGTTAAAATATAGGAATGTAAAAAGTTGACGAGTCTCTTTAATTTTCTGATTTCACATTTTTTTGTAGGTTTTTTTTTTTCCTTTTTGTTTTTTTTCTTTTCTTCTATTTAACAGTCATTTCAAGTGGTGGTGGTGTCCTAGTATCGTATTTAGCTTCATTCCTTCAGCTTGGGAGGCGTCTTCAGCTGTGGTTGATTTGAGGAAAAGACGCCTCGGCTCCATCTTTCTCCATCCGTCCGTCCGTCCTTCATTCGCCCAATCGCGGCTCCGCTTCGCGCCCGGTTAAATCCAGTTCTCTGCACGGCGACCGACCCGCTGCCTAAAAAAACAGAAACAACCCAGTCCAACGTCCAGATGTCGAGCTGTAACCAGGGAGGTGATCTAGTGAATCTAGTCTGTCGTCTTGTTATCATGACGAAAAGTGGCACGTCGAAGGAGTCTTTCACATACATGTGTATATATTTACATATACATATATCCATATACATATGTGTACATATACACATATATATAAATATATATATATATACTCTTAAATTTTTCTTTCTCTCTCTTGGAAAAACAGTTCACCCAGTTCATCGTGAGCTCAACGTACAATCACTCTTTCTTTTCAGAGGGGGCGGGGGTCGAGTTGCTCTCCTCCGTGGGTTTGGCGGCTTCAGGGGCCGGAGCGGCGGCCTCCTTGGTCTCCTCCTTGGGTGCCTCCTCCTTGGCCGCCCCCTCCTCCGCCTTCGGAGCCTCGGCCGCGGCCTCCTCCTTCGCCTCTTCCTTCGCCTCCTCCTTCTTCTCCTCTGTGGGAGCAGCGGCGGCGGCAGCGGCTCCGTTTTCAGCCGGCTTCTCCTCAGAGGTGGCGGCGGCGGTGTCGGGGGTGGTGGCGGCAGCCTCTTCCTTCACAGCCTCGCTCTTCTTGCTCTTCTTCAGGTTCAGCTTGATGTTGAAGGACTTCTTCAGGGAGAACTTCTTCTTCTTCTTCTTGGGGGTCTCCTTGGCGGCGGCCTCGCCTTGAGGCTTGGCGGCCTCCCCGTCTGCGGCGGGCGCCGGTTCGATGGCGTCGCCTCCCACCCCGGCTTCGGGCTCCTTGGCCGCCTCGGCCGAACCGTTGGTGGCGGCGGCGTCCCCGTCAGGCTTAGTGGAGACATCACCGTTGGTTTTCACGTGTCCGTTCTCCTAAAGATCACAAGATGATAAAGGGGGGGGAATCAGAAAATGTTTTGTTTTTTCCCCAAGTGATATCTTTTCAATTTGAAAGAACACAAATAATAAAAAAACCCCAGCTCTTTGGCATATTTTTTTTTGCTCTCATTAATAAACCACCATGCCTGGCTGCGAGGCGACGCCTTGCAGTACTCTAATCTGACGATAGGCGGCGGCAGCGCATCACAAACCAGACCGTCGACTGTACCAGACAGACAGACAGACAGAGGCTCAACAAAGACAAGGCTGCGTCTCCTCAGAGAAAATATGAAAACACATGTACCGCTTTTATGCTCATTTTTTATCCAGAAAAAAAATATTTCATCATATATAAAATCAAATTAATAAAAAAAAAAAATGCAAGAACCAACCAAACGTCGGCCGAACCGTTGGTGGCGTCAATTTAAAAAAAATGTATTTAAGCAGGTGAACCTGTCTAATTAACATTCATGATAAAGTCATGACTAAAGTGTTAAAGGGTACACCGAATGTGACTCATAGGTTGAATACATCAAGGAAAGTCCCATTCAAATAAATAGACGGCTCGGTTTTACCAGGGAGGAGTAGTAGACTGTCTACGTGCATCCAGGCTCCCCCACCCCTCCCCTTTAAGCCTGACTGACTGTATCCAACACGTTCATGGGGATAGAGGGTCGCATTTGTCTTCATTTACAAATGAACACAGACTAACCTCAAAAAACCCGAACAGTCAACTCTACGCCATTGCTAGCATAAAAGCAAACATTTTACGATAATTTGGTAGTTTTGGGGGTGAAGGTGCCAGACAGCAAAAAGCTCCCCGCCCCCAACCTGTCCTGCCCAAAACGACAGAACTTCGACCAAAAAAAAAAAAAAGAAAACCAAAACAAAACCAAAAAAAAGAACAAACAGGTGATTTTATGAGAGAAATTCAACTTCTATCCACGCGCAGAGATGTTTCCCGTTGAGGGGGGGGGGGGGGGGGGGGGGGGGGGGGGGGGGGGGGGTTGGGGAAAGGCAAGACAAGTGAATAGTAGTAAGCTGTGAGTGGCTACCTGTCCGTTGGTTTTGACAGCTGCAGCATCAGCGGCAGCAGCGTTCGCCTCCGCGGCAGTGGATGTCTGGGATCCCATTGTCTTCGAAGAGTTCGGGTGTCTTCTAAAGCAAATTAAAAAGAAAAACTAAAAAAGTCGACTTAATATTAATCCAGTCCCAAGGCGAGTTATGTATCCAGCGGTTAGTTGATGAAAAGTGTGGGTTGTTTTTTTCTTTCTCCTTCTAATATCAGCGACGTCCCTTCCGTCGTTGAAGTGTGCTATCTTAACACCCCGGTGGAGAGAGACCCTCTAAATTCACAGCTCGCCGAACGCGTCGGTTCAACATACAACAGGCACCAGGCCCCGCCCATGGCGAGGCTTAACGCCAGTCGAGCCAATCGCTGTTCTAGTAAGGAGGGACGTCAAGAGAGCCTGACCAATCAGTTAAGACTACTTTTATTTTTTTCCCCCACCCCGCTACAGGACCCCCAGCAATGAAATCAATTAGTGCTTTTTGATTATTACTATTACTCAAATAATAATAATAATAATAATAATAATAATAATAATAATAAACAATAAATGTAATAAAAATAACATGCTAAAAAATGTATGACTCATAATTTTAATTTCCTTACATGTTAGATAGCAGCTGTTTGATTTTCTTACAGGAATCTGACTTTTTCCTGTATTTTAAATTATTTGTTGTTTTTTTATGTAATTTTTTAAATCTCCTTTCAGTTATTGTTCTGTAAAACTCTGAATAACCCTTTATGTGATTGGTGGTACAGAAGTAAGCTGCCCTTGCCTTCTTTGGCTTTCATTATTCACTTTCTTATTCCTTGATCATCATTGTTGTTTATAATATGTTAATGCATATATCAAAGCTTTCCACTCCAGCAGTATAATAAACACAGCATACAGAAAAATAATTGGGAGTGTGCACAGTGAGCAAAAAAAATAAAAATAACCAATTTATTGTCAGTGGAGGCAAATTTTGCACTTTTCATAAGGGAGTAGTCTAAACTAAAATTTTTGGTTGCGGTTGTATCGCTGATTAACTGAGAGTGCTTCTGCTCAAAGGTCATTAGCGGCTATAAGCCTGTGCGCAATAAATAACTTTTTTCTGTCTTGATTTAAACCCACTTCAGTTGGTCGCGTGGGCTAAAGCTAACAGTTATTTCAAGAGGGACTAGCACTTGTATAATTGTTAGCATCTCCACTCTTACAAGTGCCTTGAATACAGAAATTACTTTTTGAACCTTTAAATTGTTGCCATATTTACCTTACAAAGTAATTTTCACAAATGCTATTTACCACTTACAGTAGAAACAGAGGTTGGAGGTGGTGCGGCACCAATGATCGTCCTGCGTGAAACATGCGCTTAAAAATGCAAATGTCAATTTTTTTTCAATCAAAAATAATTGCCTAATTTTAAAGAAAGTGAAACAGTAAAATTCAAAGGCAGCTTAGGTCAACACTATTTCTTTGTTTTTCACATTGCCTTCCGTATGTTATTCCGACTGGAGTCGTTTGACACATTCAGCGTTCCACGCAGGAATATAATTAGTGGTGCACCACCTTCAAACCTCCATTTCTCCTATAAACAATCTTCAGTGTCTGTGTAATTAACTGCCCAATGCTAATAGGAAAATGAGTTAAAGGATCACAAAGTGACTTTGTAATGAAGCACTATAAAATGTTTTAAGATGGAGATATTTGAGAAGGACACAATAAACTTAGCAGCCATTACCTTCAGCCTCCAGCACCAACACATCAAGCTGAGAAAACCATGAACTATTCCTTTAAAGACACATTTTCCTTTTCCTTGCACTGTGATAAGTTCCTTTCTGTCTTTCTTTTTTCTTTTTTAAAAGTATCACATAACTTGAACACACTTGGACTGTTTCACTTCTCATGAACCCATAAGCAAGAAAATGTCTTTGTCTCTTTTGGTTTTGGTATCACTGAACGTGCTCGCGTCTTTAATTTCAGTTCGACTCAGCGGATCGTGAGGATTTCAGTAAATCCTCTCACGAAGCGTTTCCGGAAGCATCCCCAGGCTGGATCGCTTACAGTCCGAGTCAACGACAGCCGAACGACGGCTCACAACGCGTCCGACACCGAGTCAGACTGACCACTAGCAAAGAGCGAGATCGCATGGGCATGGAAATCACCGACTGTAAGTGAACAAAATCCACCGTGACACCAGAGGGCGAAACATCTGACATATGACATGGATTGTAATTGTGTGTTCAGGTGAAAGGTTCAACTGGAAGAGAGGGATTTTCTCTCCAAACACTGTCTCCATCAGATTTTCTGTCTCCACCAGAAGGACAAGATGAAACTGCAAGACTGACCTCCGTTTGTCTAACAGTACAGTGGATAGATTGTCCACTGTTGCTGCATGCTCATTCAGGACATGCTACATGCTACAAGTCAACGAGTTAATGCAATTTGCTGGGTTGACTTAGGCCAGCGGTGTCCAAAGTTTTTGCCATGAGGACCAAAATTGTTAAGTTGGAAGCACATGGGACCACAACAAAAATTGTTTCACAACATCTATAAAACAAACTTTTTGTACCCTTTAAAATCGTATCTGTTCAATAATAAACTAAAATATAAATTTTTTTAAAATCGACAAAATAGTAAGATTTTTATATAAAAATGTTTTTTCAGTAAATTCATATTAGGGCATATTATTAGGACTTTTTATATTCTGTTATTATTTGGACTTTATTGTTGCAAGACTTTATTCTCAGAATATTATGACCTTATTCTCATTATTACAACTTTATTCTTGTAATATTATGATTTAATTCTCATTAGAATTTTTTATTGTTATTATTACAACTAATTCTCATATTATTTGGAAATCTAAATAAAGGGTTGAACTGAACAGAGTCTAACCTATTGTCTGGTGTTGTGTCCAGACTCTGGGTATGGGAACACGTCCGAGGTCCGACGGAGGCTCGGGCTGCGCGTTGGGGCCGAGAGCGTGTCACGCTGTCTCCCCGTGTCTCCATGACTGGACGTGTTGTTTGTCTCCCGCTTGTCAACAACATACCAGCAGCAAAATATGTCAATGTGATGATCACGCACATTCCATCTATCATTTCCATCCAAACATGTCATTCGACGCGTCCCGCCGTGGCTCCAGAGCCCCCTTCGTTCGCTGAAGGAGAAGACCTCAGTGTTTCAGTGCCACAAATTGATCTTCACTGCAACCAATCAGCCTAATTGATTTTGCGAGACCGTGGAGGAGTAATGTGCCGTTTCAGCAGCCGGTCCCAACGCTCGGCTTCCAGGTGGCAACCTACGCTCGATGCGACGCAGATTACAGACAAAGGTGGCGTTCTTTAGCGCAATTATGAAAAAACATTTGAAAGAAAAAAATAAATTGGGGTTGTAATATGGTTAGGTCAAAAATGCAAGGCAGGGCAAGTCACACTTTTAGCACTGCTGTATGTACAAGATTATTGCAAAAGTTCATGTGACCATAGCTGACTTCTGCAATCAGAAAACTCTTTTCTGTGTAAGTTTTTGTTTTTCTTGTACTTTTGTTAATGTGCACAGACCAGTGTGGACATGCATATCCAAAACATTACAAAGTAAAAAAAAAAGAAGCTATTCTGAAATTGATTTGTTGTAGAACTGTCACATTTTCCAAATCTGTTCTATAATGGACACACACAAAGTCACAAACCAAAATGTAGATTCTGTAGGTAGTTTGGAATTCAAACACACCAGGCTCCCCCGTCATACTTACCGCTGTTTGAAAAATAGAAAAAGGATTACAGGTCTTATTGCAACACTGGTTAGTATAACACTGGAATCAACCTAACATAACCCATAACCCCAGGATTTCTCTGAGTAACAACTTCATCGAGCTCATCAGGCTATAAACGGACGGATTTCTCGGTTGGGTTCAGTTTCTGACTTCCAGTTTCTGGTGATTAAGTGGCAGATGACAGGACTCCGAGGGGAAGTTGTTGTCCACGTCAGCTTTTGGTGCATTCTGTCATTTCAGCGCACAAAATGCAACTTCTGTGTGAAGGTGAGCGTTTGTGTTTGACCCCTTTTACTCTGCTAGCCTGTTAGATAAAAGCCATTGGATCAAACTGCCTTCAATTGCAGGCTAACCTGTAAACGGAATCCACCTATGCGTAATTTATAAACCTCGGTGTTAATGCAGATGACAGACAGGGCAAAAGAGAACCAGCCATATCAGGCCTATTGTGACTCTGGAGGAGCTCGAGAGACCTGTAGCTCAGGTGGAAGCTAAATATTAGCCAAGGAGAAGCCAAAGGCTAAAAGAAACCCTGCGGTTTTACTCAAATCATGCAGGGATCACAGCAAAAGTGCGGACAAGGTGCTCTGTTCAAATCAGATCAAAAGTAGCTTGGAAAAAATCAGTCCGTTGTTCTACGCTTTGCTCCGTACAGACGGTCCGGACCCTCGGCTGTTGAGAAACGATTGCTTCCTGGAGGCGTGGAAGTTTTAATTGATTGGATATGATTTTACCAAACCACTAACATTCGGTCGTGATGTATGTGGCGTGTTAGCTTGATCGTGTAGGATTGCTATGAAGCTAACCGGAAATTGTGTATGCTATAAATAATACTATGTAGAATAAAACATCTTAAGCATTCCCCTAGTTTCGACTTTAATTGGCGAATATTTGGAAGTGTGGCCAACTGAATAGTTCCGTTCACTTCCTTCGCTGTCAACTCTATAATTACATTATATCCAAAAGAAAATCTGTGGCATAAAAATGAAAACCTATATCATCCCTATTACCTACTACTTTGTGTTTTCCTGTTACATAAAGTCCTCAAAAGAATGCATGGAAGTTCATGGTTCCAACATGACAAACTCTGGAAGAACTTGAGGGTTATGAGTCACTTTGGGAGCCACCGTCATGCGATGATACAGAAAACGAAAAAAGAAGAGTTACTAAAGTCTGCTCCTAATCATCCGCATTAGCTAATGAGCGTATGTTGGGACAGTGTGGTTTGCAGACGTGGCTGCTTCAAACGTGGTCTTCCTCTAATCTCTCCTCCTTCTCTGATTCCTTGTGGTTTTACCCTCACCTCATTGCAGTCACATGGCGGAGACCGTCTTTGCCCAGTCAGAAATTATGCTGTATCTATCGAGCTGGCTGTGTAAATGTCATAATAATGTGTCTTCTGTGCGCTCAGGAATGCCAGGCACGCAGGGCCCTCCCGTCTCCTCAAGCCATCTTCTGCTGTGAATGGGCTTCTTCACAACGCCTGAGGTAACCCAGGCCTGAGGGGGGGTTATGGAGCAGCTAGAGAGACGCCATCAGCGTTAACTTCTTCTTCTTCTTTTTTTATTTAATTTTTTTTTCACACTTGGATCAAGTGCTCCTTTCTTCTCCTTCCCTGAAACTTTGAGCCTCTGTGTGATGCTAATGACGACGGTGCGGAGGACAGTGACGGGGCGCGGGCTCGTCGTCTTCTCTTCTCCTGTCATCACACTTGACACTTTTCTTCAGCGTAATGTGCGTCTGTGTGCTTAAGGGAAGCATTGTCATGGGACCAGTAAGTGTGAGGGTGGGGGTTTGGAGGTGGGGGAGATGGAGGGGGTGAAAGGCACAAAGAAGAACTCCTTCATATATAGTCACACATCATTCAGAGGCACAAACATGCACAAAGCTTAAGGGCGTCAGCTGTGGCAGAGTTCATATAGATGCGGGAAAGGAAGGATGCACTGCAAAAAAAAAAAAAAAATATATATATATATATACATGTAAACTTTTAGCAAGGTGTAGGAGCTTGTTTCGTGACTCAAAACAATGTCCTCCATCTAGCTGAACAGTTACTTGTAAGTTAGTTTTGTCTTATTCCAAGTGTACTGAGATGTTTGCACTAGAATCTACTTGGTAAGCGTTTGTGTTTTTGCAGTGGAGTGAGAGAGGAGGGAGGGGGTCGATTGTTTAAAAGAGCCACAGCCCTTGAGACAGAAAGGAATAGACGATGGAGTCGGAGAGGTGGAGGGAGTTTCAGGATGGCATGTGAATAATAGTGATAGGTGTGGCAGGGGAGACTGATAAGAGGTCATTAAATAATCATTCAGCACCTCTCCCTGCCACATAGCAGCACAGTTACACAACTCCAGGGGGTAAAGGTTCTCCAATTCATATAGTAAGGCTAAAAAAAGAAGAAGTTACAAATGGGTCAGGACGAGAAGCAAAGAGTTCTGAGTCAGAGGTTTAGATTTGTGAATGCAGCCCCCGATTACTTGAGTCTCAAACCGACCTTACCTTAATCGATTGCTGCTGTGGAGGTTTAGTAGCTTCTTTGACGAGCGATGACTTAAAAGTCCGTTTCAATAATCTACTCATAATCTGGTGTAAGGAGGGCCTCATTTCATTACGTGCTACTTCCTTTTCATACGCATGAGCAAATCATTTCAAACCAGTCTAGTAAAATTGTTGCGCCGGAGTGTTTTTTTTTTTCATTTCTGATCAGTGTTGTCATCAACCACGGGGATAAATAATCATGAAAACAATCACAAAATCTCATGTACTTCCAGTGGTAGTTTCTGAAATGGGCGACACGTGCAACCGCCCAGGGGAGTATCTTGTGGGGTGGGAGGAGGGCGTGTCTCACCACCACCAGTCCTGACGTTTGATAAACTGTTTTCCTGTAACAGTGAGCTATTTCTCCACATTAGAGCAGTGAGTACATGAGTTTGATTGCGAGGTGGAGCTCCAAAGAAGGATATTCATCATGGCTAAGGTAAAGCTAAGCATTAAAACGACAGCAGCTTGTGTTTTCTTTGACACCTTGTTCAATTTCTTGGCCTTCATTTTATGTGCATTTAGAAAAAGTTCAGGGGACACACTCATGATGACGTGAGAGAATTTGGATGAACTCATGAAACGGCTCCGTTGCTGCCCCATAGCTTACAACAGAGTCCACCATGCTTCATATCAGTTGTGAAAAATGAAAGTGGGAAAAGAGCCTTTAAAGGTCACAATGGCAACGCTGACCTTGTGTAAGTTTGTACCAACAGTTGGGAGACTTTTACACAGGATTATTTAAGATTATTTTCTAAAATTCGCATGGTTTATTGTAAAAAAAAAAAAAAAAAGAAAAGAAAAGAAAGAGGTTATGCGACTTAAGTAAACATTATTTACTGACTGGAGGTCACTCTGATTTATGTTAGTTTGATCAGGGTTGGTAGCAGGGATCCGAACCACAATCAGTGCTCTTTTGACAATAGAATTCACAAAAACTCTGAGATTTGAGAATGCATAGGACTTTATGTCCAAATAATTTCTTAAACTCAGCAAGGAAATAAACTTGCATGCTGTGTAAGTACACGGGTATCAGGTAAATGGCTTGTTGATGGAATGGGCAAACATCAATTGATGGATCAAAATTGATGTACAAATGAGTGAAATGGCAAACTGGCCCCAAGCCATAAACCTCAGCTAAAGTGAAGTTAATCCCAGCTGAGGGTCATACGTTTGTTTCAAACCTTATAGAACAAAAAAGAACACAAGAGCATTGCTTTGTTCACTTGATGGTCTTTGACATATGAAGTCAAGCAGGTAGAAATCAGTCCAACCAGGAATGATTAAACCAGAACAGAAACAGAAAAAGGGGATTCCTGATGCCATCAGTAATGCACCTTGTTTTCTCGTGGACATTCAGACACACTCACGCCTTTCAGGGGAAATCACCTAACTTGCCACTGCCTTTATTTTTTTTATTATTGCTCTGGTGTGCTGATGTCAGAAAGGTAGTTTCCAGTCAGCCAGCAGTGTTGTGATGCATCAAAAGGTAGAGAAACTGAAACTATGATGTTACATTCACACAGGCAAGCAATCACCACAACAACAAAAACTCATTTGCCTGCCAGTTCCTTAGGTCTCTTGTTTTGTATTCAGGCACATAAAATAATTTGTAATTAAGACTGAAAAGTGACAGTAACATTTCCATTAAACGTTAGCGTAAAGTAAGCAGCTTGAGTTTACAATGAAAGACTATTTGATTCCTAATAAAGGATAGAGACTCATTTCACAAAACAACTCATGTAAAAAATTGGTTCTCCAAGCTGCCCGTTGCTGTTCGTTTGATCAGCAGTAAAACTGGCCAGATTTTCATAATTGATGTCCACTTGAGTGAAACTGAGCTTAAAAGATGCAATGAAGGGCGTGGCGATGGCGCAGGATGACCCATTTCCTTGACGTGGACGTCACAGGTTCGAGTTCTGGCCCGTTTACCTTCCAACTCTCTCACAACCCACTTTCCTGTCTGACCACTATCAAATAAAGGCCACTAGAGCCATAAAAAAACTTTTAAAAAACAACAAAAAATGAGGCAATAATGAATGCGGGGAATAAAATTTGTTGGGAACATCACACGTTCTAAACATCACTGGCCTTCTTGGATTTTAAAGCTTTACACCGACTGAAGAAACAAACCATTGGGGATTGGTTCTGTTTCACTACAGCTTGTCAAATGCATGTCATGGAGGGTTGAATGACAGACTTGACCATGGCCAACTTGGATGTGTTTCCATCTTAAATCTGCCAGCCAATACTGATCACTTCACCACAGCAGGCTGAAGGCTCCCGCATACTTCTGTGAGTCCCACGCAATGTCTGAATGGACACTAGCAACTTTGACGAGCTAGTTGGGGGTCTAACCCCGTTTCGTCTCCACCAGGGAACCTTTTAATGTGCGCTCTTGCGACTGGTTGGGCCAACTCTCATTCCATGTCTTATCACCTTGGTGTTGCTTAAAAAACAATTTGATGTGAACACTGTCTACTGGGCAACACAAGTACCCATACACAGTCGTAAACATGTACCTCTGCGCAGACTTGTTGAGTACGCATGGACCTAATCAAAGGGAAGTAGGCCTCAGTGTACGGAGGACACACTTGCCTTGATCGTTCCTATATCCAGTCATTTGTCTCTACTCAAGGTGGCGGATCAGAGCCGGAACAGCGTCCAGAAGACATATCCGTCCTGGCTTGAAGTGTTTTGTGAACGGTGTTACTGTCTCCATTGTCTGCTTTCTTCTAGTCACATCTACAGAAACATTTCTGCCTCTGGGTATCCTCCAGGTTCTCTCTGACCTTTGCCCTGACCCACTAACACCCTTTTGATCTGGTGATCTCCAGGTTACCAACGCCTTCAGTCCTGTAGTAGCTGATACTTTTTTTTTTCTCCACATCAGCTACTTCTCTTCAGCTATGCTTGATGCCAACCCCACCCCCCTTTCCCGTTTCACCACTACTACACTTTTTGTCTTACCAGAGTCAATGAAGCTTTATGTGGCGTTGAATGCCGAGCCGTGGTTGAGCTCCGTCTGCCAAAGGCTCCATTGTTTTCAGCTTTTTCTGCCTATGGATGAGCATCACAAGTCGGGCTGGAGGGGCGAAAGAAGCAGAACTGGGTGGGTATAGCGACAGTTGAGGAAGGAGAAGAAGAGGCGGAAGCGGAGTTAGCTTTCCATAAAAAGACTTCTTTTCGCAAGCATCACTTTCCAAAATTGTCCATTTTTAGAACAAATAATTTACACAGACAGCTTTTCTGGATTGTTGTCATCTATTTCTAATCACAGCCAGCCTTTATTTCAGAAAGAATCCCTAATTGCTTGCTTGGGCCGATTTGCGGACAATGGCTTACCATTTGAGCTGACAGATGTCAAAGCTGAGCAAATAGAGAGGAGTGGAAAAAATAAAATAAAATCATGAGCAGTTTTGAGCTCTCGCTGCGACCGGGTGTCGGAGGGGTCAGATGTAGGGGAGTAGGGGGCAAAGGGGGCTGGGGGTAAACAACAAAGAAGTAAGGAAACAGGGGAGGTGGAGTGTGGTGCTGCGATAAATGTAAGTAGGTCACATTAACATGTCGCTTAGTGTATAGCAGAAGGGGTAGTGTTTGGGGTTTTCCGCTTACAATCCAAATATTGCTCCACATGGCACAGCAAAATTTTTTTTTTTTACTTTCACTTTCTGTACACTCAGGCTTTCTCTGTCACTGCTGATTTCTGATCAGCGGTTAGCTCTCGGGGGATTTCCTGATGGTACTGTACACATTAATCAGAGCGTAAGCATCACAAAAAAGTACAACAGAACAAGTGAAACTTCCCAGGTTTTTTTTTTCTTTATTTTGAAACAAATGCCTTTATTTTGAAATGAAACTTTTGCAGGGGAGGAAATTTAGAGGATTTTGTATTAAATGAAATGGTATTCCGGCATTTCCAGAGCTGTACAACATGGAAATGATTTATTTTTTCCTTTGGAAAAGCGTCTGAGTGTCCTAAAAAGTGCTATATAAATTTGATGTGTTATTATTATTAAATGTAAAAATGCCATTTGGGTTTCAATTTAGATTTAAGCAAAATCAACTAAAACATTTAAACTGTCTTTGCCTAACGTCATTTACACACACTCCTGGCACATGCAACACTGGAAATGGTGTCAGCCAGTATAAATCCTTTTTGACATATGAGCACTGCGTTGACCTTATTACCATGACAACAGTTTCTACCAGATAATAACTGTGGCACTGCTGACACAACAAAGTAGACTTTTATTGTGTGATGTGATGCTCAGAAGTGAATCTCTCACGTTTCTTTTTTTTTTTTTAACCTACCTTTGCCTGCTTTTCTACTCCTGTGCCTGCCTCTTGTGGTTAGCCTCTTTTCTTTTCTTCCTGTATCCGTCTACGTGTTTGCGTGTGTTGGGAAATGTGTAATGCTTTTGTCGAACTAAGGTATGGAGAAAAAACCCCCAAACAAAACAAACAAACAAAAAAAAAGGATCCTGGAGCTGGAAGGAAAAGCATCATTTCAGCAGCTTTCAAAACAAGATTGATATGAAGGTAGGTCAGGTCTATCTCTGGGCTTGTGAGCTCTCACTTCTGCAGTGTGAGTGTGTGTGTGTGTGCGTGTGTTTCAAATCTGTGTACACCCACGCGAGAGTCTTAAAATAAATGCTTCTTCTTTCATACATGTGAGCACATTCAGTGGAGCTGAACAACATATCCACCCCCTCCATTTTTTTCCCCTCCTCTGCCTGCTCCCCTCTGCCACACATTCCCGCGCCCATCCTGCAGGAGACAGAGCGAACGTCAGAATCAAAACCGGAGGGAAACGAGAGTGAGTGGTCAGCTGAGGTGTCCGGTTCTTTTGGATGCCATTTTTACTCATTTTGGAACAACAGCAGCACGTCTTCCATCCGTTGTCTGAACCGGTTTATCTTCGCAGGGTTAAGCTGTGTTTTCATTGCAAATGTAATGTAATCAAATTAGCGCTAATGTGCGCTAATTTAAAAAAAAATAAAAAATTATTAATTAAAAACAATTTTGCAATTGCGATGTTTACATTAGATAAAAAATTTTTTAAAAACGCAACTAAAATCGTACATGAATAAATTTGTTCACTGGATAAGTCATTTAAAAACACACCACGTTATCATACTCCGTCCGTTTCCTGTCGTCTTCTGCACGGTCTCTGGCAGTAGTAACTTTTGGCTGTCAATCACATAAAGCAGAGATGTCAAACACAGTTTCATTTTGGGCCATATAAAAAAAATCTGAATGCTCTTAGAGGGCCGGTTGAGCCAGAATGTATCGATAAAACCAATTAAGCTGTTAAGATATTAATAAATAGCTTTCCCTCCAGGGTTTTGATTGTTTTTGTGTGTTATTTTCGTAATCAAAATCACATATTTTGTGGTGCTAATTTAGAAAGATTTCTAAGGAATTTTTATGATATTTGCACTAAAGTATGATGCTAAATGTGATTGTTTTTATTCCTCACCGTATTGATCACAGACTGTAACTTGACATCAAGAAAGGTCGAGACAGCAGTCAATTAAACTCAATGTTTGACTTATTCAATAAAATCAAAACAATGTGGGAATTTACTGATTTTGTGTGAATTTTGCAGATTTGTGAACAACTGTAGGGACTTATTGATGTAAATTGGAGTCCAGGGGGCCCCATACAAAGCTACAGGGGCCAAATTGTTCCCAGAATGTATTCTAGCATCCCGAGAGCGCCACAGAACTCAAATCGCAGGGTACAAGTCTGTTAGCTACACCAACATGAGAGATTTTACTACATTACCCTGCATGCTCCTGACAGTGGTTGATAAGCTTGAGTTTCTGGGATGATTAGGCAAGTTTATTATTTTTTTTTTTTTTACCAAAGTGTGGACATTTAACCCCAGACTTAGAGTATTAGAAGCAAGTAAGATTGAGGAAGTAAAACTGATTCAAAGCCTCCATGTGACACATTACAGGTTGTTAATGTGTTTTTAAAGGAAGATCCTGATTGGAAATGAGCTTTGGCTGTTGCAGACCTGTATACTTATTTGGTTATACCTCATGAAAAAAAGAGAGAAGTTCTTCATGTTGTCCACTTTGCCATCTCATACTTTCACAGTTTTGGTTGTTTCTTACCCGGATACTTCAAGTACAAAATGTAAAGCATCAGCATGTAAAGCTGATCTCTCATATTTCATAAACGTCCACAGCCCAGAATTGGTGCTCAGAGCCAAAATAAATGGAAATAAGATTGTACTTGAGCAATATTATATACAATTAAATTAGATGATATGAGATTTCAGTATTTATTTTTACTTTTTACCTCCATAATTCATAAAAACTACTTGAATACAATAAAAGATAGGCGTGCTATATAATGGGTTTAACTAGTTTCATGCAAAAAAAAAGAGGCTTGTTTACCCTTAAAAAATGCAACTAAGAATGGATGATATACAGTAGGTACATTAATAGGCAAAGGATGAATTAAAAACATTAAGATCCAGACTTTACACCTCTGAAGCGGTTCCACCAAAATATGACCCTGTCAGATGACTACACACTACGGTCCCTGGTGACAGCATAGCACCCACACTGCTTATGGTGTCTGGTTGTACATGTGGCAATTGTTTAACTCTAAATCTCTTACAGTTCCTATTGTAAATCTCTAACTGCACCAGATGGGATCGTTCCTTAAGAGTGACCAACTTCTGGCCTCGTCTGTTTTTCAAAGCTTATTGAAGTCCCTGAATTTTATGACCAGAATCACAGAATCTTTCTATGGAGTCACATACAATAAGCAGCAAATAACTTACTGTCATTTTATTTCAATAAAATGTGAAAACCACATTAAACTGTATTTCAGTTGTTTGAAAAAGAGGGTTTTTTTTACGAGAAGGATTTCAACAAACACTTGAGAACATCACCCACTATGACACCCAAGCACCAAGGAGTTGTAAAGCTAAGAAGTCAGTCTAACTCCTTGCTCAGCAGTAATGTCCGTCCACCAGTCTGTGTGCAGTCTCCATGGTAACTAGCTTTAGCACGGGCAAAAAGTGGGGGTAGGTTTACCGAAGGCATTGGGTGAAACTGTTTGACAGAAACATGTTAAGCTGCCAGCTACGCGCTAGTCCATCCACCTAGACTCAAACATCTGGGCCTGTGTAAGAGCTGAGGTAAGTAATCCATCTTTTTGTCGAAGAGACCAAATTAGCAACAGAAGGCATTGATGGAGTGGTTCAGCTCGGTTGCCCACTCTAGCTGCTCCATGACACCACACACCATACATCATCAAAAGCCATGTTTGTGCCTAGAAGAACGCTGCGTTGTGGCGCAAGACGCTTTCGAGAGCCTCTCGAATATTTACGCGGCAAATGAACGATATGGTAAATGAAGGACTTAAAGACTCGGGCGATGCCGTTTCCTGTTTATCAGCCCCTTCTGGGGAAGCCGCTAACATTTGCGTTTACCTCACCTCCTTTGGCGGCGGCAATTTGAAGGAATTCATTCAGAACTTTTCAAACACTCCGCTTGTGGATACTTTGAACTCTCAAGTGAGCGAGGGAGGTAGGGACGGAGGGAGGGAGTTGTTGGTAGTGAAGGATGGATGGATGGATGTGTGGTGAGTCAGAGGGGAGACTCAGGCGGAGAGAAGAGAGGGAGAAGTGCTGATGAATGGGCTGATGGCATACTGACCCACTAATGTTGCAGCTGTACTGCCAGTGGCTCTGACGGGCCCGCTGAAACACACACACACATGCACGCACATGCCCACCCACACATGCAAATTAATACATCCTCCTTTTACTCACCGGACTTACTTCTACCTCATGCTACATAGAGAGACCTTTTATAGGCAAGGGTTACTTACACATTACATGATTTTCGTTCTTAGTCAGCCGGGGAGCCTGGAAACCACGCTTTGTCACACTTCTTTATTCTAATTTCCTGTGTGTTGGCAAAGGTCGTTACAGTGGAGGAAGCGACGTAATGCCAGTGCATAAATACCAGGTTTCACAAACTTTGCTCCCACTTGCTTTCGAAATTAGGTGTTGAGTACATGTTGGGACTGGAAAGCTCGAGCATCAGAAGAAAAACCTGATGTGGTTCAGAAGAATAATCAAAAATGTCATTTCTAAAATGACGATAACGTGACTTTAAAAAACAATTTTTTTTTACATTGTTTTACACATTTAAAAATCAGACATTTTAAAGCTCAACAACTAAGGTTTGAGAGTAAAAATAAGTGCTGTTCTACATTAAAAATTGTATTCTTTCATTGTAATTTCAAGGCTCTAAATGAGAATGTTTTATGCACTTGTGTAACAAAATGCTTAAAAAGCTAAAAAAAACAAACAACTAAACTCAATACTCTGATTAAAAATGGAAATGAGTTGAGCTCCCAAGCTGATTTACTTTTAATTGTAAGCCTGTAAAAAGAGAAAATGAGTAATTCAAATGTTCATAATAAAATAATAAGAAGTAGACCTAAACACATAGCACTGATACTAAAAAAAAAGACAGAAAAGAAACTGATCTGGAATCATTTTCTGTACTTACAGTAGATTGCCATTTAACATCAAACCTTAGTCACATTTTGTGACCTAGGATGACGGTAAAAGTTAGAAATCCAAGAAACCACACCTACAGTTCTGCAGTGAGTGTGTTAAAGGTGCCCCAAGTCTCTGTTTTGTTCTGTTTTTAATCAGAAGTTGACATTTTCTTGTTCCAAAGGGGAAAAACTTAAAATCCAAGGTGGCTGTCTTGCACAGAAAACTTAGGCCTAGTCCATATGCACCCAAATATTTGGGAAAACAAAGACATTTTTTGAAGCGTAAATCATTTTGGCCTTTCATCCACACAAACACTCTGTTTCACTAAAAATGATCATTTCTAAAAAGTCCGACCAAAGTGGAGGTTTGAGAAAGCGACCCTCCCTAGAGAAGTCTTACTGAAACGACAAAGAAAAGATGGTGCTGCCTTCCATCTGAACAACTTCAAAACCTATGACCAGCCATCTATATAAAGGATGTCTGTCGATGTCTAAATATGGTTGAGATGTGGTGACAGTGCCTCCAGTGGGCATATGTAATTTTTATGTGCAGGGGAATGGTTTGTTTAGAGATTTATCTTACAACCTATGCCCTGTCCTTCATATCAATATGAATGTTATCTTTAAACAACACCCTGCCTCCATGATCAGAGTTGGCGATAGCCAGATTTTTTACAACATAGCGTATGACACCTGTTGACCTAAAACTGATTGCAGAGCAAAAGTTAAGAATTTAACTTTTCTTTCTGCTGCTCTCCTACTTTCCCCACCCATGCATGTTTTTTCCAGGTATTGCAGTTCCCCCTCACAGTTCCAAAACATGCATATTTGATGAGCTGTTCACTCTAAATTGGGCTATGGTGTAGGTGTGTGTGTGTGTGTGGTGTCCATCCTGTGTGTCTCTTGGTTAACCTTGTAACCTCGGTTCGTTCTCCAGGGTGCACCGTTCTTCTGGTGATAACTGAACAGGTATAAGCAGGTGAAGAACATGAACGGATGGATGTAAAACGTTAATTTTATTATCTGTTAATGAAAGAAATTGGTATGACTTAACTCAGTCACGATGTGATTTCCTGATCGGTACTTGGACACTTCATACTTTGTAAAAATCTTTCTCCTTTACATGGATGGATGGTTAGAAAATAAACAGATAAATATAGAGAATATTAAAGAATATAGAAAATCAGTATCCCAAGGGAGAGGGAAACATAAAGTCTACAGCATTAAAGATGCAGTTTGTAACTTTAACACAAAGATGTTTTTTTTTTTCATATTTATTTAAACTGTCACCACACCAGTATGAGACATATAAAAAATCCAGCTCCTCCACCTCCTTCCAGCGCCACCACTGCTATCTGCAAAAATGCACTGCTCCCGGTCAAAAACAACCAATCAGAGCCAAGAGGGGGGTCTTAGGGCTGTCAATCATCCTCCTGTTCACTGCTCAGTGTGGAAAAACAACTTACCGTTACGGGAAAACCGTTTGTGGTAGTTTGCAAGCTAGCATTAACATTGGTGGCAGGCTATGCTATGGTGAACTTGCTGTAGCTTAGCAAAGAGCAAGTGGGAGAGTGTTAGCATTAGAGTGATTGACAGCGCTAAGACCCTCCTCCTGGCTCTGATTGGTTGTTTCTGATTGAGCGGTGCATTTCTGTAGTTAGCACTGGGAGAAGGCAGAGGAAATCTTTTTTTTTTTCCACAGATTTTCTTCCTTATATTATCCTGCCAAGACATAAACAAGTTACATGTACATACTGCAGCTTTAGCATGAGATTCAGCTGAGCCAATAATGGATCCTTCCCAAGATGTCCAATAATGTCGTACTGTTGACACCAGTGGCATCGTTGCTACGATCCTCCTCCCAGGACAATACCTCCAGTTAGATACAAATCAGATTTCGTCTCAAGAATGAAGCACCAAGTTGGCTGAATGAGCTCTCAATAAATAACTTACTTTTGCCCCAACAACCCACACTGGCTACTAAAACTCAACACAGGTTATTTTTCTTTGTACTGATTCATTTTGGCTTCTGGCTGGTTTAGACACATAATCACAGTTTTGCTAGTCTTAAAAAGTTCAAAACACTTTGACATTATTCACCGTCTTTCAAAACAGTCTTCACTTTGTTGCAATGTGAAGAAGCCAAGCGACGCTGACAAAGCACCAATGTGTGTAACCCGTCTGAGAGTTGGTGAAGAAGATGACTGACTCCAAGTGGCTTAACACTGGGCCAGTAGAGACACCAGTAGAGACCCCCCAGCCCCTCCACGAAAAATAGGCCAGGCAGAGTGTTGGGCACTCTGTCAATAGAGGGTCTTTGTATATTTCTGGTTTTTAGAGGAAACATTTCATCATTGCATTTGGTGTATATGAAAAGAAGAGTATCAGTTCCCTTTTCCTAGAGTACAACATTTTCAAATCAGAAACCCTTTTTGCTGCTAAATTATTGAATAAATAGACATATGAGCTCAACAACAAAGATATTTATTGTTTTTAATCTATTATTTAGATTATTCAACTATCCCACTGATGTATAGTGCCATTATACCTATTCAGCTTTCAACTGTTTTAGGAACCTCTGACCATTCATGGACTGTAGACACTGATATTGGCGTTGGGGACGTCTGTGGTGCTGCTACATGTTTAGCACGAAGATGCTACCTTAGGCTATAACTTTGGTGACAGGCTAGCTACTTGTAGCACATCTAGCACACAACAACGGTCTATTCCAGTGTACCATCAGATCGCCTTGTAAACAAAAAAAGTAATCCCCAGTGGGCCAAGAAAAACGACTTTGTCGTCCATCGTTGTTGTGCGTCGCATTTACTGGTGTACCAGAAACACACAAATATGAAGGTTCTGACCAGAACCTATGTATGTAAAAACTTTTATGTAAAAAATGTTACATACCGCTGTATGTAAAAAAATATATGTTAGAGTTAAAACGGCTTTTATTTAGTTTGTGAAAACAATTTTTTTTCAATCATTTAGTTGTTTTTTTTTACTCTTAATTAATCAATCAAGTTTATTTGTATGGAAAATTTCAGCAAGCAGGCCGTTCAAACTGCTTTACATTATGAAAACATAAAATCATCACAAACGCATCACACAGTCAACAGTTGAAAACCAGAAGCAGTCGTTACATTTTACTAACTGCCATCAATCCGTCAATACACATCATATATGTTGGTCAATGTTCAATCTATTATACATTTTAATCAGACAAGCAGGTCAAACCTGATGATGGATCTTTTAAAAAGACAGATTCTAATTTGGGAAACCTTTATGTATGAAAGCAAAAAAATGTCGATTCCTAATTTTCCCCGGAATATGGCTAAAATCTCGTTTGTCTCAGTCTCGTGGAACCAATATCGAGTGTCGTGTTGTGTCATCAGTCATTCTTACAGAACCGTTTATCGCAGAGTCCGCATAACAGTAAGTTCAGAACATTAAAGGGTCGGCATATACAGGAAAAGGTCAGCGACTCTGACATAATGCAGCAGAGCCTAAAGAGCTACAGTAGACGAGCAGCTTTTGGCATCAGCGCACGCACGCACACACGCATACCCCCGCACACACATGCACACACACACACACACACACACATCCAGGCTTTGCGCTCCCAGCACAGCCTCCAGGCTGGCACATGGAGCAGTGGGGGGAGGGAAGGCAGCATGCCCAAGGATGAGACTGAAAACACAGAGCGATCAAAGGATGGTAAGATGGCTGCACGACTCTGCCTGCCTGCCGTGTTCCCGTTGCAATCACTACCGTACACGGAAAAGCTTCCGTCATAAATCATGGATTTTCAGTTTTCATCTTATGAAACCACCATTGCAAAAAAAAAAGTAAAAAATAAATTACAGTAGAGGAATTCACAGGAAAAGCTCTCTGTGATGATTACTATTATTACTGAAATTCTGTTTGAAACACTCCAGTAAGCGTTACGTTACACGGCGTTGCACTTTAACCCCGCTCTAAATGACACAGTACACGGAGCCGATAACACGGTTCAAGAAGAAATGCGTTAGCAATCAGGAAAAGACACAGAGCATGAGAAGGAGGGGTGTTGTGTGGAGAAGTGTTGACCTAATTCTGCTCAAATGGCTGCCCGCGTCCAATTGTTGGTGCCATAAACTGTGATGCCTGAGACTCGGGTTGAAACGGGCTTGTAGAGTAAACACAATCCAGTGTGCAATTTGCCCCGGTGTACAAATATAATATACTGTTCAGGATCTATATATGTTTTCTTTCTCTTTTTTTTAACTCGTGCTGTTTAATATGCGTGGCTCTGCTTGATGGGGGAGGAGAGGCAGTCCTGCATCGTGGAATAAAAGGGAAAAAATGGATTCATGGGAGGAAAACTATACATTAAAGGAAGCCGTAGAAAAGCCCTCCAGATGCTGAAAAGCATATTAATAAGCAGAAAATGGACACTAATGGGACATTTTTAATATAGACAAAAAAAATGTTTACGTTACCGTGGAGATCTGTTTTTTCCTTTCACAAAGATGTCATTATGTGTAGTTTCTTTCATGTTAGCTTTGGTCGATTTTTAGTGTGTTTGCTAGTTTTCATTAGTTATTATTAGCGCAATTTTCTCTGGTGTTAGTTTTAGTTGTAGTAGTAGTTTTGATTTTTTTCACACTTTTCATTTTTAGGTGCAGAATTCAAAAAAACTTCCAAGTATTGCATTGTGAATATGCGTAATGAATACGCAACAGAAGATACAATTTTCCAAAAATGTACTCAATTATTAGTGAACAATAACTGACTCTGGCGACGCCATTTTGGGGTGTAAATGCCACCAGGAGGATTATGGAGTGAGGTAATTTGCTGATAGATGACGTAAGTTATAGTTTTTCCCCATTAATTACCGTTTGAATTTATTTCAGTCAATGAAAATGTTGAGTCAATTTCAGTGGTTATTCCAGTCAACCAGAGTAGCCTTGCACAGAGAGGAACTTTGGTGTACATCTGTCTGCACGTCTCTTCGTCTTCCTCTGTCTCCTGCTACTTGCTGTCATAGTTGACAGAATCCTACGTGGCACCAATTACCACAGTCTCACCCTGCCAGGTTGAGCAGAGCGAAGCCAGAGCAAGTCAAACGACAGGAGAGGGGCTCTTTAAGCTCCACTGGGGGGGTCAGAGCCTCTGACTTTGACTGGAACACAAGTCTCTGACCTCAGAGCCTGTCTCTTTTTGTGTTTTCGGACATTCCTGACATGTATTTTATTTTTTAATTTTTTTAAATGGCCAGACAGCCTGTCGAGGGCAAAACATCTGGACATTTTGGCCTTTCGGGGGAAAGAATTTTAGATTTCATGGCAGTATTGAAGATTGTTGGAAATAGATCCCCACCTCTCTCACACATTTACTTAAAACTCAATAAATAAATAAATAAATCTCAAAAACCTATATAATTAATACTTACAGTAGGTAATGCACATAAAATAATGGTAACACCGTATGAAGTACTTCTAATGCCAAATGTCACATCAGGACCAGCTGGTATAGAAAATAACAGAACAACAAAGCTTTTGTTCCAACAAGAGGTCTCACTTTGACTTAAACTGTAGGTGTGCATTTTTCTCTTTATATATATAAAGATATATCCCTTTCTTCATTTGGTAAAGTTACTCACAGTGAGTAGAATATCCAGAAGTTTTATTCAAGTAAGGTTAGTTAAGGCCTATTTAAATTTTGTAAACTTTCAAGTTAAAATCAGACATTGGACAGATTTTTTGTTTTGTTTCAGAGTTAAGATGGCAAGCTTCTTAATGAGGAAGGACTTCCTTCCTACCTGTTGACTCAACAGACGGTCGGTAAAGCATCGTGAAAACTAAACACCAACTTGACCTGAAGTAACCTCTAAAATGAGGTGAGACCCAAACTCCATCTTGTGACAGAAACTGCTCTCTGTTCTACTTTGGAAAACAGCTCAGTCAGATTAAAGTGAGAACATTTACCAAAAGAAATTTTTTAAGGTTTTTTTTCCCCTACAGATTCTCAGTTGGATTTAGACCTAGACTTTGACTGGGACATTCTAATATACGGACATGCTTTTATGTGAACCATTCTTAGAAGATGAACCCCTGCCTGCATCCCCAAACATGATTCCCACACCATAATTCATCTGCCACTAGCACTTATGTACGGATGATTTCTGCAGTTGCCATGAAGTGCGTATGTTATATTTCACAGCTGCAATGTTTCTGATGGAAACCTTCTTGCACTGAATGACTTGACTTGTTAAAAATAAACCGGGGTTGAACACAAATGCACTAAAAATCGGGTCAAATATATTGCAGTTTACCGTTGTAATGTGATTAAATGCTAAAAACGTTCAAAGTGCTGTACTTGATAAAGTGTTGCTAATAAAAAGTTGTTGGGTGATTTCAGCATTGGTCAATGTTTTACCTAGATTCCATGAAAGCAACAATAAAGGTGTTTTATTACTAATACAAGGCAGAAGGTGAAGGTGCCAGTATCTTTATGTGGGCCTCGCTGTCTCGATTATTTTAGTTATCAATTATTCTGTCATTTTGACCATTAATCAAATATAAAATAGGCACCTTCTGCAGAGTTTTCATTTAAGTCTATTTTATGCAGTATTAGAAATACATCAAAAGACACAAATAAAGATTTTACTGCCCAAAATGCAGTAACAAAGCATTTGTTGAGTCTGTATAGTCCAGTTAATGATTAATCGGTTACTAAATTAGTTGATGATTATTTCAATAATCGATTGGTCACGACTAATCAGGTTAATTGTTTCAACCCTAGTCTTGATTTAAAAAAAATATCTGAGTCAGATTTGCAGATGTCATATTAAGTTATGCAAAATATCAGTACACAACAGCTTCTCCTCATTGGTCAAGTTCATCGTCGCTGTCGGGCCAAAACCATCAGCTGCTTCTGAAAACCTCAAAGCATCCAAGTCAGAATCAAACGTCAGGATCTGATCAGCTGTCTGCGATCGACAGACGGCAGATTTTTTGATTAGAGTTTTCAAATCTGCAGTCAAACTCTGGAATGAGCGGAATTCGTCTCCGGACGTCACCGACTTTGCCCCTCTTCCCGTCGCCGTTCCCGCTTTTGATCGGCCATCGTAAAGCGCTGCTCTGATGGTTCATTGACCGCCTGGGAGTTTTACACAGAGAGCCGGGATTTACGGGAGAAACACACACAAGAGCTACTCAGGTTTTACTTCTCCTTTCGCAGTAACCAGCACAAACGCATTCCCCCTTTCTCATTCACCACGGCACTTTAAGGGCCCACTCTTTCGCTTTCCGTTTCTTTATGATACCATTCGACTCTCCCGGAGTTGTGTTGCTTTCCAGTCAGCTAAAAGTCCCCCGGCACGGCTGAGTAGTAGTGAATGTGTCATCATTCACTATACGAAGCGGAGAAACTTGCCTGCTTACACACAAACACTTTACAGCTGTAGCAGTGTCAAATTTCACTGTATCAATACGCCTTGTTTATTAGCTGGGTGTTTCCCTGGCCTCTGTGACCGTCCAGGGGAATTTATGTTGGGAAGTGGAGAGGTTCGGGAAGGAGGGCGGGGGGACTAGTAAGTGTGGTTTCATTCCAGACGTTGATATCAGCTCTTGACATGCCGCTACAAGGCTTTACGTGAACCGACCAGTCTGAATTCATGCGAACAAACGCCCTTTCCTCGCCTCGTGCGCGGGTGAGGGGGAAACAGCAGCAGATGTTGCCAACAGCTAGATAAGCTAATTGACTCCCTGACTGTCTAAATGAAAAGCCAATTGAGATGCAGCACCGCGTCTGAGAAGCGACTCTCATCAACAATGAGGAGAATTTTAATGGTTTGCTTCTCTCTCTCTTTCTTTTTTCCCCCCCCTCGAGTCGGGGACTGCAAGGTAAACAGCTCACCAGGACAATTTGCCTCCCAGCATAGATTCAGCCCCATTATCGCAGCGCGCGCACACAGAGCGGCTGCTGTGAAACAACATTCCTGGAATCGCGGCCCGGGTTTTACGGAAAAAGACGGCAACGGTTGAGAGGCGAGAGGATGCAAGAAATGAACCAAAGTAAAGGATGAGCATGATTGTTCCCTCCCCCCCCCCCATGAAACACGATGAATCCAGGGGCGTCCAAACCTTTTGTCGCGTGGGCCAAAATTGTCCAGTCAGAAGTAGACACGGGCGAGAAAGTAAAAATTAAACTGAAATCAAGCAAATAAAATAGTCCGATTTTCTTTTTTTATAGATTGTTTTTTGTGATGTTCATTGTAGCTCCAATACTAAAAGAGGATGTTGCACGCTTACTCTATAAAAATAAAGACAGTTGTTCTTGAAGCACAAGTTCCATGTTCAGATGGGACTGCCGAGACTCCTTGACTCAGCTGTAGATGTCATGCCAAGCCACTAGATGGTACTGTGATTTTAGGACGTCATCGAACATGCATGCGCTTTTGAGCCTTAGCTTCCACCTCATGAGCTCTTTGCACCTCAGCTTCCGTGTTCGGGTAAAAGCGGCTCAATCTTTTCCGATCTATTGAAAATGGCTCTTTACACTCGGTATTTGCAGGGCTTGTCCAAGGTAACAATTAATGATGTACGTCGATCCGAAGCCCCGACAAGTAAGCTGGAGAAAGGTTTTAAGATGTTCGCCTCGTTATACACAGATACGAAGGTGAGTTTTACTTTCTTTAAACTTTGTGGCTAACATTAGCTTTAGCTTATGCTAGACATTTTTATTGTAAAAATGTGCTATTTAAGTATCTAAACTTAAACATTTTTTATCATTCATTAAAGGACAATGTTTTTACCTTGTTTTCAAGTATATTACGTACATTTATTGTCGTTAGTGTCAGAGACCAAGTAACGGGGGATTTTACGGTTCAGGCTTTTTGCTTCTGAAGCCTGAGGAACAACAAGTCCATAGCTTAACAGTAGAGCAGCTCTGGTGTCGGAGTTCTAGTTCAGCTGACTGTTCAGGTTCAGAGTTGTTGCTTTAAGAAAAATATGGCCGTGTTCCTTAAGGTCTCCGTGTTATTTTGTTTTATTAGTTTTGCATGCTTCTTGTGAAGCAGGACGGTGTTTACAGCAGTGTGTACAGGCTGATCAGTTGCTCGACTGTCTGGCTCTGGTCTGCTCTCTCGTTCCCATAAACTCTCTTCCAGGCTGAATACAGAAGTGATTCCATGGAAATAACACAGGAGGCTCCTTTACCTTCTTCTTTAGGCTGAGGACCCTCAGCTCATACAGTAGCCTCAGTAACTTCGAAGTTGATCCGGAGTGAAGTGAAGGCTGTAAACTTTGCTGTGCGGCGTTAGCTTTAACTGGTAGCGACGAATATTTATAAGCCACCGTCTTCTTAATTCAGGACCGCTTGGAAATCCATGAAACCTTAAAAGCCCATTATATTAGGAAGACGACAAAGTGCATAGTATTGTTTTATTTGCGTCTGAAATAAGACTTTGTCTTTTCTAGCTGTCATGGTAACTCAAAGCGGAAAAAAGAGAGCCGCATTTGCGCATGCGGTTGTGACGTCAGCGCGGCAGGTGCAAAGAGCCCATTGTAAGCAGTAACCCATCTCCGCCTACCATGAACCAAATGATCATGTAGCACATATGTTCCTCATCAGAAATTGTGCTAATCTGAACAGGTTACGTAGCACAGCGTAGCACCATGGTATCTGCCATCGTTTTTGTTATCTGCCGCGCGTTCTGCGTGTGTGCACTTTCACACTTGCAGAGTACTTCACAGCTCCATAGGACGTGTTACAGAAAAGTTTCACACCGAGACCTGGTTTCAAAAAGTTCCGGTGTGAGAGCATGCCGGTCGGTCACTGGTGTCGTGGTAACGAGAGGCTAGATCACACAAAAAAAAGTGACAGCAAAGCAGAGGAGCTATGTAGAAACGGGGGTTAAGAAGATGTCCGTGATATTACACTAACTGTTGAGGGATCATCAGAGATCATCCATCCATTGTCTTTACCCTCTTCTCCTGGCCTGTCTTAGGTGGTCATTGGGTGAGAGGCGGGGTACATGCGTCTCTGACCAACACAGAGACAAACAGGACACACAACACACACACCAAAGGGTAATTCAGAGAAAGCAGCTAAACCTAAATCATGTTTTTAGACTGTGGGCTGGAGCCAGAGCACCTGGAGAGAAGCAAACATGGACACTTTCACAGTCAAGCTATTAGCACTCTGAATACAGACTAGACAGCCAATTAGGGCCACATTGTTAAGCCCATGTATGGAAATGAGAGTTGGAATTTGCAAAAAAAAAAAAACAACAACAAAAAAAATACTCAAGGACGGTTAGAGATGGCAAATAAAGAAAAAGAAAATAGACTTTTAATGCTGGGAAAGCAGAGAGAGAAGGACAAGATGAGGTGTACTACGCCCTGGGCCAGACTTTAGAAAGGGCTAATGAGGGCAGTAGCTCAGGGCTCCAATTTTTAGGGGATGGGGGCAAAGATTTTTCTTTTTCTTTTTTTTTAATGAATGCATGTTTTGCAAACAATGTACTTTGTATAAAACTCATAGGACCAAATAATGAGTTGTACTGTTTTAGGATTTTTGTTAATATAAACAATATTCACATATTTCAAAAATTGCAAAGTTACAGTCGATTTTTGTTGGGAACAACATGAAGTTACAACATGGCTAGACGACGCACCAAGCCTACAGATACATACCGATATATACGACTACGACTAAACTGTAGTTTACATTAGCAAAATAATTTTTCTTCAATGCATAGGACACCAAACTCACATCCTTGTAAATCCGACCCTGATTCTAAGACTTTCATCCATCAGAGACAATCCATGTGTCACAGACTCAAGGACTGCACCGTGGAATGCCTCACCACATGCAGCAAGATTCTCCATCTGTTTGGACACTTCCATACCCAAACACGGACAGCCGGTCACGCCCATCATGGCATCAGTTCACGAGTTTATCCTTTCATCACATCTACTCATGTTCAGTAATCTCAACATGTCACACTTGCCTGGAGCTTTGACTTACAATAAAACTGAGAACATGTGGTAATGGGATTGAGTTCACAGTGGTAAATCCAGTCACATTGATTATATTTCCCCATGTTTAATTTTCCATCAGCTGACCCATCCTGTTGCAGCGTAATTGGTCAAAATGGGCGTTTTGTAGCTTGTTTGGATCTCTGTTGCTGTGCGTTCCCCCTAAGGAACACCTCTTGTTGGGTCGGCCAACAAAACGTAGCTATGAAAGCACCGAAAAAAGTGATTGTCATGGCTCTTTTTTATGGTAATCTGTACAATACAAAAAGGAGCTGGTGGCAGAGTGACGGACAAGGTGTAGGAGATTTGCAAGCACTGTGGGAATAGTGTGACTTGCTAACTGCACGAGAAGTCCAGAAACTGAGAATTACTGATGTTTTTGTGGATAAAAATCCAGATATCCAATTTACCACTTCAAACTTAGATGATTCCTGTCATTTCTGTCTGACTATATAGCCATGGGAAACGTCTTAGGTTTTTGGAGGGGCGTTTTCCGCTAATTTCTGACTTTACAATTTCAGAGGATATCTTAGTTCTAATGTAGCAAATTTATGCCTTTGAATATGGAAAATTATTATTTTTTTCTTATAAATTTCAGAAACCAGAGAGTACCCCTGTTTTTTGTGTAATTGTGTGAAATTAATCAAAATATTTGAGGTTTCTACTCTTCCTTGGCCACATAACTTCTTTTATCTACCATGCCCTTGTACTCTGTCGTAGGTACTGTAGGTGCCCTTATATATTTATTTATAAATCTTTTTATAACTGAATGATGAATGCTAGCCTGAGCTCCATTTGCTGTGCGATGTGTTGTGAAATGTCGGCCTCATTACCGTAGGCTCCCTTCAAGCGTGACGTTCGGGGTGTTTGTGAGCACATGACCATTTCGACAAACACATGATCCATGGATAAGAGGCTACAAGTGGATTCAAGTTTCTCTCTTTGCACCCTGCAGAGAGGACGTTACTGCTGCCAGCTCAGCTGTATTCAGGCCAGAACAACATCCTTGTCGTTTTTATTAGGACCTTATCATATTTCTGATAGTCGGGGATTCTATTGCTCCTTTACCTTTCGGAGAAGAGCGAGATGAAATCCCGAGAATCACACAATCAAGTGGATGAGGGTATGGGGGCTAATTGGAGTCGGTGAGGCTTTTGGCCTGTAGAAATTTACAAAATTTGAGCATGGAGTTGTATATCAGCATCTGTCTCTTGGTCAAATCAATCTGCCTGGGAGATTAAAAGGCTTAAATGTGTGACAAATCAGAGCAAGGTCAGAAACTCACGAGTAAAACCAGAATTAAACGTTTGACCTAGTCCGACACCAATATCTGAGAATCTTTTGGACTCTTTCCACAATCAAACTTTAATCGATTTTACAAGCATTTTATGTGGCAGACCGACACAGAACTGAGAAGAAGGTGGAAAAATACACTTTTATTTTTGGTAATGTTCCTAAATGTAAATCTATTTGTGTTCAGCCACTTGTATTCTGACATCCTTAAATAAAATCAAGTACAGCCAAATCTACCAATTGGGTTTACTTGTACATAATAGTTACATAATACTGGGTAATGAACTCCAAGGAAACCTCCAGTTAGGTTGGGGATAAAACTGCAGAAATGTTCAAAGCACGATAATAAACAATACCCCAAGATACACCTCAACACGACACAAACCACTGCTCAACCTAGCAGCCAAAATAGAAAAGAGGTATGGCCGAAATTCAGCAAACGAAGACATGGCCATATAGCAAAACTGAAAAGGAAGCCGGGCAATGCTCAGAGAAGCAACTAATAGCTCTGACTGCTTCGCTGGGGGAAATCTGTTGACTCGATAACTGTTAGACTCAATGGAAGAGTAGAAAGAAGAAAGTTACTTTTTTGTCTTTAACGTACTTTGAAACTACGCCATCTATTAGGTTTTCTCATACGACTTTATTTTCATAACGTGATTTTATTCAGGCAGTTTTATGAGTTTGTTCTCATAATCTTATTCTTTTATTTTTGTAAGTATCACCCTAATTGCTCCATCCTACGTGTATTAGCCGCACCTCTCTTTTTAAAACGATGACATCGTAGTTCCATCTCTCTCTGTCTCACTTTTACAAATAAACATGGCCGGCATGCTGTTTTTTGTGTGTCGCTCCCTGGCGGTGTTACAGCGCCACCGATTGGCCTGGCGGACCTATTACAGTGCTTTCCACTCGTGTGGATGCAAGTTTTTTTATTAATCGATGTAAAAAAAATTTACATTGTGTCATTGTATACATTATTTCTGAGAAGAAGTTGTTTATTGGCCTTTGAAGCTGACAGAATATCTTTAAGATTCCAAATCTTTCTAGAACCTTTCACCCTTTCCCCCCAGTTTCAACTCTCTTCCCCATCTGCCTCATATCTTCCTCCCTGTCCTTGTTCCGTTCTGCGTATTGACTAGTTGTGGAGCCCATCTTGTTTACCGAGAGGGTAAACAGTGAAATGAATGTGCGGGTCACTGTCAGGGTCACTTTCTCTGCATCCTTGCTCCTCCCATGGTCCACTTCCCTCCGGTCCTGCAGCTCTATCACCCCCACCCTGGCCCATTTCCCCATGCCCAACTTTATGATTACATGCTGGTAATGAGAGGTCTAGACATGCTTGATCAGGATTACGGCCTGGCCAGGCAGGGAGAGCGAGGTCAGACAGGGAGAGGGAGCTTGGACACTTACACCCCCGTGGGCTTGAGAAGGTCACAAGGAAGCAAGGGCAGAGGTTTTTGAGGAATGTGATGCAAAATGCGGAGGATGTAGAGGGGATATTAACAAATGTAGCCATCATAAAACAATCCCACGTCCCTCGTGTAAGCGGTTTTTAAATGAATTTGGATCTCGTTCTCGTACGTCAGAGTGGTAATTTGTTTAAATGTAAGTCACCAGATTTGTTAAACAACTCAGTAAGGCAAGGGAAATGTATTTATATAGCACATTTTGTGTACAAGATGATTCAAAGCGCTTTCACAGACAAATCAAGAAGCAGCCATTACAAACACAGGCGGAAATGACACAAGACGAAGCTAATGAAATACAAGGGAGAAAAATGATTGACTAAAATAGAAAAGAAAAAAGAAGAAAATGTCATGTGTTGATTTTTGATGATGGCGCTCGACAAAATGTAATGTTTTTTTACTTCATCAGTAACAAACATCTTCTTTTGAGGCATAAGGCATCTGAAAAAAGTTGTTGAGCAAAAGCAACAAAAAAGATTGAGTTTTCTCTGAGCGATATATTTTACATTTTAAATCATGACGAAAGCCAGCCATCTGCTTTTCATTTGTACCCTTTGAAGAGAACACTTTGACATTTCAACCCCTCCGTCTCTCTGTTTATTGACCCTTCCCTGCGAGCGCGTTTGTCGTTCAGGATCGCAGGTGTTGCTGTAGGTGGCTCTGCTTTCATTTGGAATCCCAACGCAGAGATTGACAACGCACCGCCAGAACATAAATCGCACGCCCGAAGCCTCCAGATGGATCTTATTCGCGGCGATTCACCAAACATCCAAGATAGGGCATGTGACCCCGCCTGCGGGAACGTCCGGGCCGCGGCAAAAATATGCGGACGGACCGAGAAAACAGCATTTAGCAAATTAAAAGAAAGGATTATTTGGAATGCAAACCCACATCACCTTGTGTTTGCTGCCTCTGTTCTGGATGGACATCGTATCCTCTGAGGCATCTTTAAAAAAATACGAGGCTCCGACCACTGACATGTTGACATTGCTGCCTTTGAGTGGGATTTGGGAGCCACAGTAGTTACAGAGTAAGCGGCCACTGTTTACCTAAAGAAATGCCTGATGTTTCACATGCATCCTTTAACATTGTCACACACACTGAAATACCATGAAAAAAAACCCACAGGAAAACCAAATACATTTATGATGTGAAAGTAAATCACTTTTTTGCATGTTTTATAGAACAGAATTGCAAGTTTTAATTTGTTTTTCACTTTTTGTTTTTAGATAAGTCACCTATACAGTTTAAAAACACGTTGTTGTTGTTGTTGTTTTTCATGCCATTTTCGGTATTATATTGTTGCGACATGGATTTCCCATGAATATCACTGCAGCGAGATACATGTGGGTGTTGAAAGTGAGAAATGTATCAAAATGACTGACAGACTGGCAGAATAAAACCCGCAGCAGGTTTAGGGTTTACAATGAATCCACTCCAGACAAAAGCTGGCAAAAAAAAAAAGAATCTCCCATTGTTTCATACATAACATTCATACTCCTTAGGCACTATACCGGCACTTTGAAAATCTATCAAATTACATGATAATTTGATCATTTTGATAGAGTTAGTAGCACACTCACTAATAGTTGTGGATCATATCTTGAATCAGGTTAATTGTGGATGAATATTTTATTATTTGTAACACTTTCTTTGAAGGGGTGTGCATAAGACTGACAACACAGTCATACACATGTCATAACACCTGCTATGAACATGAAGGAGTCTTGGTGAATGTCTGACTGTTGTCATGAACTGTCAGTCAGCAAATAATGACACTTTTAGCACAAAGTTGACACTTTTAATGGACGTTTAAGGTAAGTTTTGGTACAACTTTGCATTAAAAGTGTCATTATTTACTGACAGATCATAGACATTCATAAAGACTTCTTCATGTTCATGACGGCTGTTATGTCAGTCTTACTCACACCCTTTCAAATAAAGCTTTACTATACAAGGTGTGAATGTTTTAGTTTTATAAACAGCTCCAGTTACTTACAGTTTTCCCTCATTAATGACCATTTTAATTGATTTCAGTCGACATAAATGTTTCCTCAGTATCAGTTTTAGCTAACTACTTCTCTTTAAACTGTAAAGAAAGCAAAGAGGAAAATGCACAAATAAAGCCTTTTCACTTTTCACTCTTTGGGACTCTGACTGTACTGGATTTTAAAAGTTATCGCCTACTATAATGAGTTTGAGCTTTTGTCTGGCATGTGGTTATTCTCTCTCTTTTTTTCTCTACGCACTACTTTTGGACTGGGCACGTAATCCAGCTGGATTTCCGGATGTACGTGTTTTTATCTATTTGTTTCCCTGTCAGTGGACTTAGCCCCAGATGCTTCCTGAAAAGCTTAAGATCTCATGAGACAGGAAGTATAGAACTAAAGATCCATTTAGTTCAGTTGAGAGATTCTGGCCTCAGGTTCTTGCTTTCTGGCGGGATCATCATCTTAATGCTTTTGACATTCCAATTGAGATTTATTTTGTATTTTTTATGTTTATGATGTGACAATGAAGCGTGCCTCAAAGCAAAACCAGGCAGACTACGGGTTCTCTTAATTCATTCAAGTAACAATCCTTCCCTCCATATGTTTTGCTTCACGTATGTTAGACCACCAAGTCAGAACTATTGCATGAGGAAAAAATTGCCATAAAATTAACCATATCCCTGACAAATGTAGATTTTTTGAATTCACCAATTACAGACAGCAACAAAACACAGAAAATAACCAAGTGAGTTGTCTAAAAATCATCCACACTGACTCAATACTAGTTATTATCATCCATGTTCACACAGCAGGCAAATGCTATCCAAATTAGTTTTTTTTTTTTTACCCGTATCCGACTGTCACCACAGTCTCAACCGTCAAACTTCAATCTTTACATCCAAAAAACAAATGATTACTTCTGCAAACAATGTGCTGATGTGTAACATCAATATTCTTATTCTAACTATGACAGGTTTATGTCCCCAAAGTCTCATTGCACTCAAGTTTAATTAGTAGTATAAATGGCCATGGAAAAAAAATTCAATTTTAGCAAAAAAATTGAAAATGAGAAACAAGACCTGCTGTGTGACCATGTTTTCTATGTAGGTCTAAGTTGGTTTGGATTTCAACTTAGTACAAGAAATCACCTTGTACTAAGTTGAAACCTGCATCTTGTATTTACTCATGTAAACCATCCGTCCATCCATCCATTGTCTAAACCCTTGCAGGATTCTTAGGGGGCTTCACCGGTCATTGGGTGTATGTTCTGGACAGGTCACCAGTCCATCACATGGCAACACAGAGAGACATGGGACAAACAACCATGCACGCACTCACATCTAAGGGTGATTAAGAGACCAATTTACCGAACAGTCATGTTTTTGGACAGAGTACCTGAACAGAACCCGCACATGTACAGGGAGAACATGTGCAACTCCATGCAGAAAGACCCAAGGGAACACAGGACCTTCATGCAAGACAACAGTGCTACCAACTCTGCAACCTTTTACAGGTTACGCATTTGCTGACCTGATTCAATTAAGACTGACAAAATGGCAGAATCATGGAGACATCAGTAGGGAAGTACTTTAGTATGCCACTGTTTAACACATTCGATATATAAAAAAATAACTATATGTGCCTCAACAACAACACTGTAAAATAGGAACAAAGAGCTTCTCAAACATAATTCAAATAATGAGCCAGCAGTTGTTACAGTGGAATATCTTGGCTGATGTGTAAATGGATGTGTTGGCTTACACTTGCGCTTTTCTGTTACAGACTGTGACAGACTGGAGATGTCGGAAAACCCAGAAATCACACCCCATCCTCATTCACAGCTCCTTCTTTTCTTTTCCCATATGTACACCCCCGCACACCCCCACCCACGCCCCCACACAGATATACACACACCCGTACGCACAAGTACGGGGACTGTGGGACACCGGGAACGATAATAGAGACATGTTAATGTGTGCTAATGATGCTGTTATCTCCTGACGAGTGCAAATGGAGCGAGAGATTAACAACGGTGCGACAGGGAATGAGGTGTTGTAGGCTCACCGGCACATGTGGATGAGCGAGTTGAGTTTTCGAGTCTGCTAGCCGTACTGTAAGGAAAAGACAGAGGACTTAGTTTGTGTATGCAAGTCTTCTTCCCCTCAGCCTTTGACCTCCTCCTCTGCCTGCTGAGCGTCCCACAGGAAGACACGCTGACCCCCTCGGGGAGCGGATGAGCGCGTGCGTGTGTTGGCGTGCGCACTCGCACGTCCTGCTTACTTAACTCTGCACGCCGCTTACTTTTTGCTCTCTCTGAATCTCAGTTGTGATCTGATCAGAGCTCACACCATTCATGCCTCCGACTCGCTTAGGTCGGTTTCACTTGAAGTTGTGCCATTTAATCGCCACTACAGCAGCTTTTTTTGGTTGAAGAGCCTCCTCGGTTTGAACATTTAGCCCGTAGAGCCACATTTCTTTCACAGGGTTGCATCATGAACGCCCACACACTGTGGGCCTACACGCTCACTCCTCTTCCAACGCAGCAGCATCTCACATGCCAGAGATGTGTCTCAAAGAAACACGTCAAAATTCGCTGGGAACAGGGAAGGAAAGCGAAGACGCTCGTCTCCCGACATAACACCATTGGGATTTCGGTAAATTAAATTACGCTTTTCTCACTAATGTGTCCTGATGAGTCTATAATCAAGCACCTAAATCCTTCCAGAAGTTCACTTTCACTCCAGGCCCCTTTAGCCTGTCACAATGCCAGAAATATATAGCAATATCAATGCCATTGTGACATTAAGTGGCAGGTTTTTAGAATATATAGGTTGCTAGAAAGATTTAATTACAAGAGTGGCAAGAATAATGAATGTTTTTGAGTGGTGCGCTTTGCAGTGCTGGTTTTCTATTAGACACACAAGTGTTGTGCGTTCAGATCTCAGTTTGAAAAATGGCAAATATTTGAATTTTACCATCCAATTTTCTGGAGGTTGGCAGTAGGAGTTGACGTAACCAAGGCGACTAGGGTAGGTGCCAGGGTAAGTTATGAGAAGAATAAAAAGTACCTACAGTATGTTTCCACCCAATTGTCATGCAAATTATGAGGCACTCTTTAAAATGTCACAAAGAAAAAAAAAACAAGTAAAGAAAATGCGAATTAGAAGTGTTTCCATCTTCTGGTTTGGAGTGAATCAAGCAGGCTATGCAAAGTGTAAATTTGTCAGTAGTTGACGTTACGCATGGCTGAAATAAACAGGAAGTAGAGGCTGCAAGCAGGTTTACCATTTCAGAAAAAATGGAGAGGTTTTCAGGAATTTGCTATTACTGGACAAGTTGTAATTGTTCCTTAATGTCAACGAGAATTGGAGAAAGAAAGGCAATTCGAATGCACGTCGACAACAGATACAGCTGATCAGTTATGAGAGGAAAATATTCGCCATGTCGGAACTTATTCGCCAAATGTGTTTCCATCTCCCCTTTAGCGCATTAACGCTTTCTTGGAAAAGACAAAAAATAATGAAGCAAGTGTAAAAACGTTTTTGAGAAGTTGAGGAAGGCATTTTTCAATTTTGCCATTTCCGTCAACTTTTTGTAGCGCAATGCTTCAAAACGTGCATAAAAACTGGAAACGCGGCTAGTGTGAAGAAGGCGGACTCTCGAGGACTGAGGTGATTCATCCAGGTAGGATGTGTTGATCTGAACTGCCAGTGGAAAAAGGATCAGAGGACTTCTCACTTCGTTCTGGAACATACAATAAGCACCGAGGAAGCACTGGGAGCTTTTCAAAAAGAGACATCGATTACTGCAGCTAATGTTGACAATCAGACATGGAGTGAGAATCCTGCACGTCCTCTTAAGAAGAGGCTTGACATGATGATTGAACTCAGATGATTCAGCAGCCCAGCAGAGCAACCTTAGCAGTAGAAAACACAAGAAATACACATAACCCTTCCTGGATCGCAACAAGTCTCTCTGAATCTGCTCAGTTCAGTGACGCATCCTTTAGCCTGCAAGTTTCACTTCTATACCTCAAAAGATGGAAATGTAAAAGCCTGATTATCCAAAACACTCCAGTTAAAAGAGGCTGCAGACTACTGAGTCCTTCCAGAAGTGTGTTGCTTGTGCCCTGACTGCATGGTTGTTGACTTATTCAATTTAGGTTTGGGAATCAGTTTAAGTCATTACTGCTGCTGTCAAACTGAGGTTGCTTATGCAGACCTCAAGTGTGACTTTTCAGGTCATACTTGCTAAATTACATGTTCAACATAGTCTCACATTTGTTCACTGCGTTTATTCACTACCGTGTGTTGTACTGTAAAACATGTTTGTGGTTTTTACTATTAAGAATGTGTGCATAGGGAAGGTGTATGTTTAGCTGTGAAATAACAGAATTTAAAATCAAGAGGTTTCTGAAGTAACCTTAGAAAAACCTTTTTGATTCATCATTTTATCTAATTATATACCTACATCTAATCTATCCATGGCTTATCTAATCTTCAAAGAATAATTGGGAACATTTTATTTGAAGGGATGCGCATAAAACTGACATGATACTGTCATAAACATGACATAACCATTGTCATGGACATGAAGGAGTCTTCGTGAGTGTCTATGACTGTTGTCATGAAGTGTCAGCAAATAAAAAAGATGTCTGACATAAATATCATTCATATTGACTCAGTTGAGTTCCACAGCTCCTGTTGTTCTCCAAAACTCACCTCATTTATGAAACACACTGTGCACAACATCGTCAACTTGACATATGACTTATGTCACCTTAGCGGCTATAACAACCGAATGGGAAGAAAAAGAAACAATTTGATTGGCAAGAAAATAAGGCCAGCACGCCCAAGAAGAAGCAAAATTTCTACAACTGAGAAGATACCCTCCGTCAAAGGAAAGTTGTATTTTTGCAACAACAGAGGCAGCAAAAGAAATCAGGACGTGTTAGTTTCCCCAAAGCTCTTAGGAAATAACTAGCCGTGTCAGTCCTTCAGTTCTCTACATTTTCCTTAGTGTCCTCTTCCGCCTTCTCTCCTCATTCTGCCATATATGTTACCAGTCTAGAAAAACCGCCTCTCTTCCTCCATCATCCACGGCCTGTTCCTGTTGAGTTGCTGCTCAAGCTTCAGAGAATGGTTGGTTGGTCGTAGTTGTGGAGGGGGATGGGCGATGGCTGGTTTTGCACATTTCGAAGCCGGTGAAATATTCATGTATATGTGACTGCTTCTCTGTGCGCGGGAAACTTCACGTGTACCACTTCTCGCTCCGTTTGACTACAGTACCCGCGTCCATTGACGTTTGTGACATCAAACGGAGCGGCGCCGTCGGAGCTATACGTTGGAATGTGCAGCTCGGCGAGTTACCGTGCATGTGCTGCGTTTCCTTTTTTGTGCCAGGTGATGCATAAGAGCTCTGTCATTTACTCCAGCTCCCTAAAATAAGACCCGGTACATCAATTACCCATGAAACGCTCTGCACACGCTCTCACGGTCGACCTAAGGTGGAATTAGCAGAACATGCCTGCTATTTTCCATAATGATATACGATGCACTCTGCAGCCAAAGAATATCCATTTATGGTCTCATATTCACTAGGTCTGAATCTGCATCGGCGCGCCAGCGAGTTGGAGAGATTAAGAGCCTCAAGAAAATTCAGTCTCAAGTCATCTCAGACTTCCAATGCACAGCCGCATTTTTAAACAGTCAAGTCTACCACGTTTGTTCAGTCTTTTGACAAAAACAATAGTGCGTAAAGCCCAGTGAAGAGCCCCCTGCCTCTTTTATGGAGCCGTCAACCGTAAATTCAAGCTCTTCTTCACTTTCTTATCCCCCCCATCTCTCAGAGGTTCATTGAACAGCTGATGCCCTTTTCTTCATCTATCTCTCGACTTTTTTCTCTCGTCTCTAAACCTCTTCTTTACCGACTTGCAAAACACACGTCAACACAGATGTGCGCAAACACTCACTGACATGCGCCACCACTGCCAGTTTCCCAGCCCTCCTCTCCCCAACCTCTCACATCTACTCTGCCCTTCTATCCCCCCTCTTGTCCCCTCTCTCTCTCTCCTCCCCCCTCCTCCCCTCTGTTGCTGAGTCGACCGAAGGCAGCGGTCGGTACATGTATAGCCGGTTGCTATGTGGGTGCCATGACAACCGTCATGAATTCGACATGGCGCTCACGTAGCCAGGCGGATGTGAGCCTGTGTGGATGCAGAGCACTTCAAATGGCGCTCACGCATCCAGAGAATGAAACTCTCGAGGGGAGTTGGGTATAGATTTAGACGCTTCCTTCTCTTTTTTCTTTTTTAATACACTTTGTGCATATGGGGAGTGTGTTTTTTGTGTTTGCAGGCTTGTCTGTACAACCGTGCATGATCAGATCAGAGAGACGTGTCAATAGTTTTCATTGTGTGCAAAAGCAGGAAGACCATCTTTTTTCCCACAAGCACGTGACGTATAAATGTTGCCACCCTATCAACGGTTATATTAATCATGGATCAAGAGCCCCCCACAGATTTTTGATGCTTTTGTTTTTTGGTCACACTTTGGAATTTTATGTATTTTAAGATCAGACAATGGTAATATGAGTAAACATAAAATGTAGCTTCCAAATGATAATTTCTCACATAAAAGCTATCCACACCCACTTGACCCTTTATTTTGGTGGCAACAAGCTTTTCCTCTAACTTAGGAGTCTTTTACATCAGAGACTTAGTAGAATTTACATTTCATTTACGAATTTTTACATTGGAGGGTCTTTAGGTTATGCCACAGCATCTGAATTAGCTTTAAGTCTGGACATTAACTAGGCCACTGCTAGCCTGGCCATTGTCTTCCTACTCAATTCTCCTTTCCCTTCAGTGCTCTGCCTGGGATTTGTCCCATTGAGTTCAATTTCTCTGGCTGAATTTCAACTGGACCAGTCAGCAAACAGAAGGAGGGGTTATGAACGATTACGTTGATTTTCTGCTTTGTTTTAGAATTGTAGTCTGCAAATTGTAGTTTACCAATGGCAACGGAGGAAGTGTACTTTTGGAGCCGATGCAATTTCTGCTGAGGTTCACTGAGCTGGGGCACTATATACATCACAGTCAAATGTGAGCAATTGGCTAAAGTCAGATCCAACAGTTTGAAACTTCAGCAGAGTTCACGCCTCCAGCAAGCAATCGTTTCTCAACAGCCAAGGGTCCAGACCTTCTGGACAAAGCAAAGCATAGAACAGGAGGCTATTTTTTTTTTTTTTTACCAGTCTATACGTCACTGCATTAACTTCATTAGATTTTATTAACCTTTGGAAGTGGACTTAAGGGTGTGCTTTGGATTATCGTTTTAGTGCATAATCAGTGTTCTTAAGATGTAGGCTTTAAGAACCTTCATCTTCGTCATTCTCCTTTAGGATGTTCTTGTCAACAGCAAAAAGCATGGTTCCATCAACAATGGCAAGTTGTTCAGGTTCCAAAGCACTCCCAGACCACCATATTTGAAATGTTGTATTGATTTTACTCAAACCTTCATAACTTCCAAAATGTTCAACTTCTCTCGCGTCAGTCCAAAGTATACTTAGCCCAAAGTCCTGGGATTTGTCAAGAGGTTTTTTGGTAAATACGAGGCAAGTCTTTATTTTCTTTTCATGGCTAATCTAAAATGACTAATTATCTTGACTATTTCATTAGTCAAGATGGGGGAGAAATTGTTTATTTCACGTGAAAGGTGTTGAAAACTATGTTCTACTTTTCTGATGTTGAGACCTGCTGGATGATCGGAAACTGTACGATGGGACAAGAAAATAGAAACGGAAGAAATCTGCGAGAGCATATACCTTTTCACAGCACTGTAAAATATGATCTGATATTTAAGAAAATATAATATTATATAATGTATAATATTTAAGATAAGTATCTAAAGATAGAAATCTGATAGATTTCAATGGGAAACAGCAGAATACAAATTCAGTTTCATTTTATGGCTTAAAGTTGGTTGAAACATCTCATGTTGACTGAAAATAATCTTCTGAGAGGGAAAAAATAAGATTCCACCTCTTCCCACGACTTAAAATAGAAATCGTTTCAGCTTCTCTTCAAATTCTCCTCTGTTAAATCGGTTGCACGTCTTGCTGTGATTGCTCGCTTGCGAAGAAGAGTTCAGTGCCCATCTCATTGTTCGCATTTGTCAGCTCCTCTACGTCGTAGGAGTTGCCACCATTTACACTCCTACATCCCTGTTGCTACAACTGATACAGATAGAGGCTCTGCCATCTGATGTGCTCCACTGATGTCCTTGTCGTCGAAAGTCTGCCTCAGATTCTTCTGACTGCATCCCAGAGATACGTTTCAGATGATATGGCACTAGAGAATCTCTGCCAGTAGATGCGGAGAGTGTTAAAGTTTGGGTAGTTACGGATGCCTGATGACAACAAAGAAAAGTTTTAAGTGGTGGATGTAAAGTTCAATGGAGCTTTATTCTAGGGATGCACGATATTATCGGCACGGTATCGGTATTGGCCGATATTAGCTGTAAAATGTAATATCGGACATCGGCCATTCCGTCAAAATTATTCACAGATATAAAAGGCATTTTTATATGACAAACCAGCGACAATGATGCCTGCAGCACAGCACAACGTCATAACAAACTGTTAAGTATTAATGCACGACTGATGTGTGATGTGATTAAAGTTGTTGCTTGTGAACAGGTTGAGTTTAGTTTTGTGAAGATTTACAAATATGCGTCGTTTAAGTGTCATCATCATCTTAGAGAGAGCAGATGTCATGAGTAAATTTGACATAATGCAAGTTGAAAGAGTTGCATCATTTTCAGCCTCTTTTTTAGCATTTCCATTTGGTAGCAGGCTAAATTGACTAAGATAATGCAGTATTTTAATTCTAGAGAAGTAGAGAAAGCCATATAGTTTCAAGTAAGTAGCTATAGGAAAAAGTATATCGTATTGGTATCAATTATCGGCCATGTGAGTTTTAGTATATCGGCATATCGGACATCGACCAAGAATCCAATATTGTGCCTCCCTACTTTATTCAGTTTGCAGCAAAATGAGGAAGTGCATCACAGAAAAACAACTACCACCAAAAATTTCTTTGTTGGCTTGATGGAAAGTTGGGGAAGTCAGAGGACAAGATTACTTGGACAGATTCATTACAGTCTTCAGTCTTTGGCTTCAGGTTGATTAGGACATTTTACAAAAAAAACACACGGAACCCATTTTGTTCTTGATTTCCCCCGCGGTGTCATGCAAATGAGGCAATGTTGCCTTAAAATACGTCTGCGGGTGTGCCTCCATTTTGAATTCCTTGAAGTTTACGCAGCCACAAAAATCAGCATTGGGCTTTTCAAACTATGCTAAGCAGTAGTGGTGATGTAAAATCGATGAAGCAGTTTTACAATAAATAGTATGCAAATACACCACAGCACCTACAGTAGTTTCAGCTATATTTTTAGTATGAAGGCTTTCTGATTAATAATGTAAAAATGGAAACACATTTGAAGTGGCAGTATGATTTTCTGTTATGAGTCACCCAGAGTGAGGTGTACTAACGCCTTTAGACCTTGCCGTCTTAATCAGGTGCCTTTAAAGGAAGCAGTTGTAAATACTTCAGAAAGAAAGGAGGTGGATGTGAAAGTCACACCATCAGCCGCAAGGCAGTCAAGGCCAGACGCAGCAGAGAAATAAGCTCAACCGAGACCAGATAAAAATGAAAAGGAAGACGGCACCTGATGAGGTCTGACAGGCAGTACGGCAAGGACGGACTCTCCCTTACAGCAGCGGCCATGTTCAGAGCGGCTCAGACCGCGTGGCAATCGCATCGGTTTACTGTAATCTGTCCCCGTACCAGTCCTGCCAACTACTGTCCACATGCCCCTTCTTACCAGCGAGGCCAGCAAATAGGTCTGGCGCGGATTAGCATTCAAAGTCTCGCACAAAATGTCTTTTTTTTCCTCTCCTCGGCACATTCAAGATCCTTTCATCCGTACTCCAGAGATTCGTACACGGCTGTTTTCACAGGCTCACTCATAGTCGTACACAAACACCCGCCCACACAAATTCACACGCTGTTTAGCCACATCGAGCGCTCAAGGAATTAAAGGGATCCAGTTTGAAGGTTGGAGGCCCTGCATTCTAAATATATGCTTTCTCCTTCCTCACCGTTGTTATGCAAGCTATTAGGAAGATTGCTTTGGGAGGGGGGGCAACAATAGAAAATTGATCATTTCAAAACATTTTGAGACGATTTTACAACTTTGAGTCATCACATCCATCAACAAGAGATCTTTAACTCTCTCAATACCTAGTAGATTGTTTTTTCTTAGACTTAAATGTGCCATTTCAATGCATCACTATGCTCTTTGGCCATTTTTCTGCCCCCATCTTAGGTCTTTGTATCCTTAGTACTTGCATATTATTACAGTAGCAGGTGTTATTATTCTACCCTGTTTAATATCTGTGTACATGTAAAATTTTCTACAAAGCAGTAGAGTGCTATAACCTATTTAAGTCCAGTAACATAACCAGTTAATCGTGTCTACAAACAAACTCAGAAGGATGCAGTGACTGCACTCTCACCTTTTTTTATTTTTCTCACACATACACACACTTGTCAGTGTAATGCCTCAGGGTTTGCTTTGTCATTACCAAGTGACAAATGACCTCGTGAGCAACTGCTACATTAAAATGGAACGTGTTTTTAGAAGCTGGAGGGAAAAGACCCCGCATTCGCTGATCTAAACTTAGAAGGGTCCCGACAAGGTAGAGAAAGATTACCTTCGCCGGCACGTAATTTCATTCCCCTCCTCCCCCAAGTTCAATCTTTGTCATTAAACTTGTTGGCTTGAGGCTAGCAATCATCATTTTATAGCTGTGTCATTGTTGTTTTTGTTCAAGGCTCTCCTCTTATTTGAACCTTTTGGAAAGTCCCAAAAAGTTATCAAAGCATCTGTTAAGGAGTCAGAGAAATTCTGAAACTTGTTCGGGAACGAGAGTCACGGGATTTTGTCACGAATCACACGAACGGACATGCAGCTGAAAGAAGATGTGTACACGAAACCGTCATTTCTCACTATTTCTGACATCAGACTAGACCTGTCCTGTTTTAGGTCGTTTTGTGAAATAATTTCTATTTATCAGAATGTAGAAAGAAAGAGAGAGCTTATGAAATTTCACCAATTTAAGAAGATTTCTTTACTTAGATTACAGTGTCTTTCAACAATCTGGGAAGGCGTAGATGATGAAGTCGTGGCTTTTTGAGCTTAGATCACAAGGTAAGACACATTACGAGGCACGTCTGTCGGTATGTTTTAATGCGACACCTCCAATTCTCTGATTCCTTGAGTTTCATCATAGAAAAATACAGTATCAAAGAAAGATGGATTTTCCGGCATTCCTTCCTAATATATTCAAAAGCAGGGAGGAGAGTGTCATTTTGAAATATGATGTAGAAACCTTATTAAATTGTGATATTAAAATATGTAGGAACCCCGTACCTATAGGCCGATGTGCTTTTGCTAAAGTCTCTTGTCAATGGTTTGAGGACCAATCACACCAAGTTAACAAGAGCAAAAAGTCTCATTTTTTTGAAGTGTTTGTAGTTGCTTCCTGTTGGCACTACAAGTACTCCTTGTGGAAAATAAGTGAACCCTTCTGAGAAACACTTGACCTTCTTTGGTTTCTGGTTAACCAATCCTATTGGTGAGATTTCAAACGTCTTCAAACCACGGATCTGTAAAATCAACTCCTCTGTACCTCTAAGGAAGATGGCGACAAGGTCGTGACGACTGACTTTCCAAACGCCCGTCATCGAAAGTGAACAATCGTCGCAAATTATTTCAGAAGAACCACGCGAGATCACAACACTGAGTTAATCTGCGCTGGTTTTTATGATAAGAATGGCATAAAGGAGACATCCGATTCACCAAGTGCTCCAAATCAACGCTTTGATGCATTCATTCATGAGGGCTCACGTCTTTGCTTCACTCGGTGATCCACGAATGTCCAGAGGCAGCTTGAGGAAGGCCTATCATGTTATCACCACATTAACAGGTAGAAGCTTGCTCTTATTCTGCCCATCTGCTCTAATAAGAGTTAATAATGGAGCATTGGAAGCAAAGAAACAGTCTGAAAATGATAAACGATGGCACGGCCTGTTATCTCAGTGACAGGTTAAGAGCTGGGTTGTTGGTGTTTTACAATACATTAATTTACACTCGATGGGTTACAAAGATATTGCAGCTATAGAAATAAAAGAACAAGCATCGCTGCGTTAAAGAACCTTTCATACGAAACACAAACTTCTGTACTCGTCAGCGCGCTCCCCGTCCTCATCCGCCAGCAGAGGAAACTGTGTCACATGCACACAGGTCTCAAGATTTGTAGCTAAGACTTTTTTTCTTCTTTGTTGCTTTTCAGTGTTATTGAACAGCCCTGCTGCCTGCTGAGCCACACCAGAAAATAGAATTGGGGTTTTGAAACCGGCGTCTCGGGAGCCTTCGTACCTGTTTGTGCCACAGCTTTTTCTAGATAAGCTGCAGCCAGAAAAAAAACCCGAAATGAAATATAGAAACAGTCAAAATGCAAGCAGTTAGCTTATTTTAGCCAGTCAGCGTGGGGTAAACTTGATTACATAAATGTGATGAATGAATTTTTCTTAATGTGTATTCATTCAATTTTTACGAACGTATTATTGCAATTTTAAGGGTAAGACCAAGACAAAGGAGTGCTTATTAGTAAAGAAGATGACATGATATGGTATTTTTAGTTTTAGTTTTACATTTTTACCAATAAAGATAAAAAAATGCAGCTTGAAACTGGATTGAGACTCCCTGAAACATGGATTTGTAGATCCACGCTTCACTGTCTGCGTATTTATATCTCTGTATCTTTTGGGTTGCGTCTTTATTAGCTTTGCACATCTCGAAACTGAAACATTTAGTCATTTTTATACTACATTAGACTGTTGCCTTATAATCACATTAAAATTACAGTAAAATACATTCAAGTTTGTGTTTGTCAAGAGAGAAAATGCGAGTACTTTTGCACTGTTTTTTGTTTTATATACCAGGGCTGTTTTAGGTGTTTCTTTTGTTCCATTTTGTGGGATGATTCGTGCATTTCCCTCCTGGTCCCTTTCTCTGGAATGCCCAGTGTGTACTTTTCATGGGCAGAAGTCAACAAACCTCATCGGGGAAACAGACAATTATTTTTGTTTTCAAGACAGCGAAGGTGGAATTCGTCCTGGGAAGGCTCACGCAGGAGAAATGGGAAGAAACAAACACTTTAAAATTGTTGCATGAAAGTGTAGATAGAAAATATCCACTTTTTTTTAAAGAGAAAAAGATTTTTTCTTTCTTGAAAGTCTGTCAGAGAACTGACTGAGATAACGAAATAACTGTAAAATACATGCACATGGCTCTTGTTAAGGAATGTAGGCGGAGGATCTTCTCGCGTAATTTTAGTTTTGCACTTGGAAATATTCGCATGCATGCAGCAATGCACAGAAGCCAGTGAGCCAGTAGCATATCTACGTGTTTATGGCTCTCTGCACTTGTTTATGTCTCTTTCTGCCAAGTTAGCCCTGCGGAGCACAGAACAACCTCTATTGTGTTTTCTATGCAGTTGCTCTTAGAAAGCCTGGTGAGAGTCGGAACAATGAGGATCAGGGATCAGCGAACAAGGGGACTGGCACTTTTTTCTGGTGCCTGTTCAGGCTGGATAAACATTCCTGAGATTTCTATCAGATTTTTTGGGGGGGAAAAAAGCCATAACAACTTTAATTTGTAGATATTGTTATGAGAGGATAAAAAAAAAAAGCCTTTCAGAAAGACAGCCATAACTCTGGACCAACTCAGCCCCGGCTCCAGACGAGTTTGGGGGGGCGACGCATCGACTTATTTTGCGGGGGGTGAAACTACGTAGCTGAACGTCAAAAACATCAGTAGTCTACAGGCTACTTGTTAACAAGCTTAAGGTGCTGTATTGTTATTAGCTAGTCATCTTTTAGCTAACAATACCTGTATTGAACAGCATTACTCAACTCTCTCTGTTAGTTTGGGGGGGAAACTGTGCGAAGTTCTTTGCGTTTTGCTGGTTTGCTGAATGATTCTAGCACACACCTGCGCTGCTCTGCACAGCAGCAGCAGGCCTCCGTCGCTGCCGCACAGGTGTAAACCCAGCGCGAGCGTCGCAGCGCTCATATTGCGTTTAAAGGCGGCTCGGAAAAACAGGTCACGACGTGTTAAAACGGTTTTAACTGCTGAAAACAGTGACAGAGGACACAGAAATGGGAGGTGCGGAAGCCCCTACTGTATCAAATCGATATAGGAATAACAGAAAGTTGGCCATTCTAAGGTACTAAGACAACAAACAGCTTCCACTCTGGGGTGTTGGGGGAAGGGGAGTGGGGCAGGGCTGACTCTGTGGGCGGGCATTGCCCCCCAATGCCGCCGGGCCTGGACCAACTCATTATTTGACTAGTTGGGGCAAAATTGGGATAATCCTTAGTTGTGTATTTGCTGTGTAATTTAGATCATGGTAATTGTTTTTAGTCATAGCCATCTGTTGCTTTTTTTTTTTTTTAAATTGCACTTCATTTTCAACAAACACAAGGGTCCGTCATTTGACCTGGTAGGTCTAAACTGAGACTGTGGTAGGATCTGTTTGTGTTATGGTTGTATCATGAAAGCTTATATTTCTGTAGATTATATCTGTACTTTTCTTTGCATTTGCTCTGTACTGACAGTAAAACAAAATCCCGTCGGGGACAAAAAGTTTATCTTAATCTTGGAGACATTTTCTTTGCTGATCTAATATAACCGTGAAAGTGATGCTAACATGTTAAGGGAAATGAAATGTGAAGCTAACCAGCACTAGCTGCTTATTTAGCAGCTAGCTCCCTCTCGAGTTACAGAAACAAAAGTGTAATGCTAGCATGAGGTAGCATTATATAAAATGCTAGCTATTCCCATCTAGTATGACAGGAAGAGTGATGTTAACATGTTAAGGGAAATTAAATGTGAAGATAACTGCCATTAGCTGCTAACTTAGCAGTTAGCTCCCTCTTAAGTTCTAGATAATCAACAGTAGGACATTATGTGTAATGCTAGCATTAGCTGCGGTCAAATCATCATGACTCCTATATTGTTTTGAGTGTTGCTTTGAAAATCTTGGTCATTATTTATAATTGATATCATGGAAGATAAATAGTTTGATATCATCAGTTAAGACGTAGATGTGTTTTTATTTATATAGAGCTCAGCTGAGTGCTGCAGCAGAGCTCTACATCATGTTTCATTCAGTGCGCAGAGAGCAATTTTGTCTAAAATATTTTTGTGCCATTAGGCCAAAAAATAATCTAGTTGGTTTTTTTTAATGGCTGTCTTGCATTATGAAATTCATTTTAACCGCTGTTCAGAACAAACCAGTCTGTGTCGGCAGAGTTCCTACTATTTGAACACGAGGATGCAAAAAAAGAAAAAAAAAAAGGCCTGTTGAGTCTGCAACAGCGAGCACAGTTCATATTTGAATCACAGTGACATTTATTGTGATCAGAAGTTATTTTCAAATGCCTTTAGAGGAGGAATGCAGAGGAAGGGGGCAGATGACAGTGGAAAGTCCCTGAAGCAAATACTAGCTGAAGGTTGTGAGCACCATCTGCGAGAGGAAAGACGCCTGGGGAGTTTGCGATTCTATGAATTTTTTTTTAATCCTGCGGGGGGTTTTTTGTCTGTTTGTGTTGTGTTTAGATTTCATTCTAAAAGTACGGAACTATTCTCATGCTTACAGTCCTTATATTCCGACAGCCGTAGTGCCGCTAACAGTGATGGAAATAGCTTCAAGAGGACAGCAGTGAGTACGTGGAAATGTCACAACTAGCAAAAGCCCGCCGCAATTACAGCAGTAATAGTGTTCCGACATAGACGTGAGAAGCTGAGTGGCAGCTGAGTGTCCTCATTCAGTATCCGACCGTGATCCCACTCCCGTGCAGATCACAGCTGCACAAAAACCAAATATGCTCCCTACTATGAAGATTTTCAGTGAGCAAGAATCTAAATTATGCTCCCCCCCCCCCCCCCCCCCCCCCCCCTCCTACGCCCACCACTTCCTTTCAGGAGAAGGCCATACATACACACACACACACACACGCACCGTAGGGATGTTGCATGAAAACAAACAAAAACAGTCTGTCCAGTGGTTTGTTCTGCCAAAACCTGCAGCCACAGCGCTCCTGCTGCAGCCCAGACAGCACACTGTGTGTGAGTGTGTGTTTGTGTGAAGGTTACAGGGAGTGACAGACAAGATACGGTGAAGAATGTGATTTTGGTAACTTTGCATTTTTAGAGCAACCGCTGGCCACTGTTGGGGGAAGCTGACCATTAGAGAAAAATGTCAAGAATTCTCCTTAAATACCAGAAGAAAAAGAAAAGCAGGACATGTCAGATCAAAGCGGGTTTTTAATTCAGTGAAAACACGTAAAAAAATGCCTGCAAAAAGCATCCACTGTCGTTGCCTTTATGGTTAAAAACGTACGATTTAGTTTCATAAGAGCCACAGGTTGCAGAGTTAAACTTTATGGTCTACATACAACCATAAAGCAAAACACTACGCATCATCTGCACATGCCATCCTCACAGTAAAACATGGTGGTGGCAGCATCATGCTGTGGCAAAAACGTATTAACGGCATAGATGGGGAAGCTGGTTCATGTGACCGTTCCCTTAAAGATCACAGTTTGGTATATACAAAACTTGAGTTTTGCGGTGTGATGAAAAGTTAAAAAGTTTAAAGGGTGCGAAAACATTTGCAAGACAGTTTAAGATGCCTGGTAATAGTGAGTAACCAAATTCAAATGTAAAAATACTTCATTTGCTCAGCCTCTCATAGTTAATACAATAAGCAACAAAATTATCAGGGAAAATAACGTGGTGTTAGCATGAAATTCTTAGCGGCTAGCTCCCTCTGGAGTTCCAGGTAAACAAAAGTAGGACATTTTGTATCAGGGTTTTTAGTGTATTATAAGCCACCAGGCTAAGCATTGTTTATTTATTTATTTAAAAAAAAAAAATGTTTATAGCAATAGTTTTTAGGTACTGTTGATAATGTCTTCCTATAAAACATAATTTCCTAATGATGTTTTAAATTTTTGTGTCACCTTTAAACATCTTTTAACTCAAAAACACAGTGGGTCGCTGGTTGTCTGCCCTAGCGCCCCATCACTGGGCTTAGCAAGTTTTCTGGGGGAAGCCCAGCTGCATAATGCTAGCTCTGGCTAATGCTTGCTAGTGTTATACAAAATGCTAGGTAATAAAGCCTAATATGGTAATAAAAGTGATGCTAACATGTTACGGGAAATGAATTGTGAAGCTAAACATCATTAGCTACTCACTTAGCGGCTAGCTCCTTGAGTACCAGGTAAACAAACATAGGACTTTCTGCATAATGCTAGCAGCGCTTTTAAAATGTATTTAAGCAAATAGGTGAGTTTTTTACTTTACTTCTTCACTCCCTATTTAATGACTTGTAGAGTAATTACGTACAGAGCAGTTATTCTGATAAGAACATTAGCTATTCTTATCATTTATTCTTAGCTATTTTTTCAAAGGGTGAAGAGGGTTAGACGATCCTTAAATGCCCAGGAGAGCAACCAGTGAAGAAGCTGTGATGGATTTTTAAAGAGCACGACTTATTTTGAACAACATCTTCGCTACCTGCTACCCGGAGTTAGACAAGTTTCCTATCACATATTTTGAAAGATATCAAGGCAAACAAGTTTCCTGTGATGGAGAAGCCGCCATGGAGTTGGACCTCTGACTCTGCGTGACTGAAATGCTCATTGCAACTTAAGATGTGGGAAGAGTCAAGCATGTGGTGCAATAAGGAGCATGTTTGTCCTAAAATAAAGTGAATAAAATTATGATTTGAGAGATAATCAAAAATAAAATCTTTGTTGAAGTAGATTTGAGAAACTACAAAAAAAAAGAAAAAAAAAGAGATTTATATACTCCAAGTTAAAAAGTGACTTGGAAAATCTTGGGATTTGATTACTGTGTGTTGGGGTAAAAACTTTCTCTTCATTTGCATGCTTAATGACTCTACTACAGCTCATTTGCATGTTCAGTCAGTGTAACTGGGCATTTTATGTTATAAAAAATATTAATGCACATCATGCTTGCCTGATGACACTGAACACGCCATTTAAGACAATTTCCTCCCTCCCCTCTCTAGTTCAGAATCTTACATATTTAAATTGTTCAGACCTCAATGGGATTTGATTTAGCTGAACACAGAGGGAAAAAACCAAATCAAAAACAATATTTTCTTAAAGGGTAATTATAGTTCAGAATTTGTTCAGAACCATATTTTTACTTTCCTATTGTGATTATTAATATTATTTGCTGCTGTGATATGAATTTCTCCATCACTGGATTAAATAAGTAAGTCAGTCAGTCTTAAGTTAAGACAGCATGTCCGCACATCCTAAAATAGTCTTCAATTCATGTATCTAAAATTAAAGCCTTAAGATTTCTTTAATTTATATTTAATATCATGTTTTTGGCCTTTGTGTGGCAGGACTATTTCATCTTGTATGTTTTTTTTTCTTTGCAGGACTGTTCTGTCTGGAAAAAGTTTGAAAAAGGAAAAGTGTTATACCAAATGCTAAGTAATACAGCCTAATATGTAGACGTCTTCATCACTTTTGCTGACTCAAGGCTACTGCTAACTAGCTGCTAACTAATTATGCCTGGAGGCATAATTATACTCTTGCTAACTAGCTACCTACCTGTCCTGCATCTATCATGGTAAGTGAAAAGTTATTGCCAGTTGGCTGGATAACATTTGTTTTCGGCTCACTTCTGATACGAGGCTAGGTGCAAATAAATAAATAAAAAAGCTTGGCACTACTGGTTTTTGTTTTTTTGCCATGCTTGATTGAAGAGCAACAGGATCCCCAAATCATCAGTTTTTTGTTTTTTTTTTTATCTTAAATTTGATTCGAAGTGGCCTTAAAAAGATCTTAAAAAGTCTTAAATTTAACTTTCTGAAACCTGCAGATACCCTGAAAGAAGAATGAGCACAAATGCACCCAACCAAACGGTGCTGGCAGAATGTCCTTGTTTTCCTCGCAAAGCTCCTTCGCTTCATTGTTTGCTCAAGCTTCTTAGTCAAATCATACTTTAATCAGCTTGATTTCAGTGGCAAGCTTTTTATTTAAAAAAAAAAACAGCGGAGAACTGAAGGGCTGATGATGAAATTGGGTCACGGGGAAAAGAAAGCATGGCTGTGGAAACCCCACCGTCTCCATGGCAACTGTCATGTTGACAGAGCTATCACCTCCTCATCTCGGTATAATCGCCGCGATAAGCAAGGAAACATCATGCAGCGTCCCGGGTGGATAATAAAACACACCGTCGTCGTCCCGCCGGAGCGTTTCGTCTGTCCTGTTAGGACCGCGAATCAATTTACAAATGAGTGCTGGGAATAAAAGAATAAAGCTTTTTTGGGGGGGATAATTTTAAGGCCTCTCTCTGCCACGGAGACGTGTTTACTGTGCAATAGTGAACAGAGGGGTGAAGTCATAAAAGCTGAGTCCTGGGGGCGTAATTATGGTTATCTAATCTACAGTTAAATAGTGGATAACAGCAAGTGTGACAAGCTTGAGTTAGATGTGGTCATGTATTAACTTGGTTTATGGGTACATGACAGAAACGCCGTTTATGCTAAGACAATGGTTATATTCATGAGCAGCGCTACTGAGGTAGTTTGTTTTTATTAAGTTACTCATTACAGATATTAAGAAATAGAAAAAAAAAAAATCAGTTTTACACGAGTCATGTGTTTTACAGGACATATATTGAAATACATGGAATTCTATGAAAATATATATGATGTACAGAGACGATCAAATGTCCAGATTCCAGGAGAAATGATCAAGATTTGTTCATTTTAAAGATATAAAACAGTAAAGTTTAGTTTGACAGACCTTTCCGCTTCAAATATGGAAGATTGGAAAAAATGGTAAGACGAAGGAAGGATCACGGGTCACAGAAAAGGACACGAGAAAGGATAAAAGAAGGAAACATAGAGTGAAGGAAGGACACGTGGCAGGAAAGAAATTTATTGAATATAACTGATAGTCAGACGGAAAGTTAGAGTATTAGAGTTTCTGTTGAATCAGTTTTGATGGGTCTCCTTTTAATCAGCGTCAATCAAATATTTATGTTTGGAGCTCATTTGACTTTTCCTAGAAGAAGAAAAAAGATCAAAACAGTCAAGCCTCTGAAAGCCATTTTGGGAAAAATAAATTTGAGAAAATGTTAAAATGTAAATACAGCTTTATTATAAATGCTAATCCCAAGGGCCTCCATTCTTGTAACTGATCTGACCTTTAGCTGTTTGCGATATACATCTCTCTGTCGGCTGTGAAAAGACCGACTGTGAGCATGTCTATCATTTAATTGATCTCCAGCGGAGAAAGATAGTCGCTAAACATCCACACCAGTAAGCACACAAACACACATCTTCTGTATGCTAACACGCACACCCCTACAGACAGACAGACAGACAGACAAACGCGGGACTACAATCTAATTGCTCCCATCATTAGTCATGGAAAAGTGTGTGACATGGCCAATGTTGTCACACAGCGTTGCCCACTTCTCTGACTAAGCGACAGTGAGGACTGCTAAGTTTGTGTGTGTGTGTGTGTGTGTGCGTGTGGGGGCGTGTGTGCGTAATATGCAGGTCACTGGCCACAGCAGAGTGGGAATCTAGCTGGACTTGATTGAAAGTGGCGGTTAATTCCAGGGCTTCCCACCGAGATTAGAAGAGGGAAGGAGGGAGTGACACAGACAGAGGGAGGAAGGAGGGCGGTCTGAAGGGTAGAAGTCAACAAGATACAACCAAATGAAACTGCAGTACCTGTTATCTCTCTCGGACGCTGTTCGCCAAGGTAAGAGGTGAAGCGTATAAGGGCGTGTGGATGAACGGGGAAGGAGGAGAAGAGCAGCTGAAAGAGAAAACAGAAACACACAAACATGTGCTAGCTAAAATGTTTTTGTCCAATCACTTGTCATCCTGCTAAACGTATTGTTGCTTGGTGTCACGTTGGATTATGGTAGAATCTGTCGAATGACTCTAATGTATATCGCTAACAGATATTGTATGCCAAACAGTTTCCTTGATAAAGTTTTTGTTAAAGAAGAATATATGAGTAACAAGTGACCAGCCTATGCATGCTAGTTGCGGGCCAACTGGTAACGGATAGGCTAATGCTAGCCTATCCATGCTAATGACAAGCAGAAGACGAAGGAAATCCAGTGGGTGACCAGCCTAGGTATGCCTCTCACCAGCCTCTCCAAAGCTAACACAAGGGGGTAGTCTCCTTCTCATTTCCCAACACCGGCCAAACTGTTACTGGTGCCAGTTTGTCGCTGATCAGATCAGTAGCTAGCTTCAGAAAGAATGTAGCCTCCTGCGACAAGGACGTTGCCCCATCTGGGTTCACATTAATCTTAATTTTGGTGCTGAAATCACAAGTGTATAAAATGTACTACTGAGACATGCAAACTGCATTTACAAACATTTGTGAAAGAATGAGTCACTTCCATGGGATCAGTGAATTCCAGAATGGTACCAAGATATGATGTATAGTTGCTACATTAATTACATCAACATTATTCTAATTTTCCAAAGTCAATTGTTAGTGGCATGATAACAAAGACGACCTGATTAGGAATGAAAGCATCTGAGAGCGCTTTGAGAGTTCTCTCAAACTGCATTCCTCAAGGACCAGAGTCCTGCAACTTTTAGATGTCTCCCTTGTCCTCCACACTTGAATTAAACTGGAAAACTGCCTCACTAGCATGCACTCTCCGAGTTCTGCTAGAAAGCTGCTATTGGAACCAGGTGTACTGAAGCAGAACCCCCCCCATCTAATCCCTGTGTTTGAGGATGCAGAGTCAATAGTTACAGCTCTGCTAACGTTTTGTGGATTTCAGATTAACTCAAGAAAAGTTCATGGTGTACTCCATGGAATGGTTTCCATTGCCAAGCAACTGCTTCCATGTCTTGCGTCATCAAGTGCCATGCAACGTGTCGTCTGCAGTGCTGGACAGTCCACTGCCACTGGACCCTAGGCCAGTAGAGACAAGTTCTCTGGAATAATAAGTATTGCATCTCTTTCTGGCACTCCAGTAGAGGAGTTTTGGTTTGCCAGTTGCCAGGACAATGGTTGCCTGAAAGCAAGAGTTGGACTGGGGCAGCGCTTTGGTGCTAGCATTCCAAAATATTTTGGACAATTTCATTCTACCATCTTTGTAGGAACAGTTTGACAGTGGCGTCTTACTGCTCCAATATGTCTGCACACACAGAGTACACAACATAAGGTCCAAAAAGACAAAAATGAGTCACATTGGGTGTGGAGCAAGACCCTTCTTGTCCATCTGCAGTGTCTGACATCACAAACGTGTTCAATCATTACTTCCGTCACCGTGGGTCGACTGTTCGACTTCCATACTGATCGGGTCATTGAGGATTTTGAGGCGACACTCCTGACAAAGGATTTGCACAAATTAGGTAAGAACCCCTGTTGCTTAGGAGCCAAGCCTTTGCCAAGCTTATTACTGGATCTGTATCAAAAACACATCCTCCTAATGACACACATCAGTAAATGCTAACTGATGACACTTTCCACTTTACTCAGCATCTCACTTAGTGTGTCAAGTAAGACGGTGAAACACAAATATAAAAGATCTCTGAAGGCCTTCTTTTGAAAATGTTGTCTGACACATTTTTATTTGAAAATCGCAAATAAAAGCATTTTTTTCCCCACTCATGACTGCCTTGTGTTATTGCACTGCAGATGTTTCACAATTTTCAGTAATGGAGTTCTCACTCAGCAGGGGTGTGATTGCTGTGTTACTCGTGCTTGTCACTAATTAACATCTAAACTTAAGAGGAGACTGTGGCTCGGGCGTCAGTGTGCAGCGCTCCTACTTAGATCTGCAAAGTTTTCCCATCAACTGCTGGTGAGAAAACAAAAGAGCGGGGACCCACGCTCCATGTTTTGACATTTTGTAAAAATGCTCTTGACATATGAAATATGAAACTGATCCCTGATTTAAACAGAACTCAGAAGACTAATTAGAAACTGAGTTGACTAAAACGTCAAGCACATTTTAAGGTGAATGTTTTGGAGAGTGATAAGTCTCATCTGTTTTCTTTGAAGATTATGGCTCTTGTAGTGGAATATTTTCATAAGCTTTTTCTGTTAAAATAAATTATTTATACTTTTAATTAAATATTAAATTATTTCAAGATATAATTAATGAGGTATTTATTTAATTTTAGCCCTTCACAGAAAGTGTTCTCTTGTTCATATACTGCTCCTCCAAGTTCATCTAACGTCTATATACGGAAGATAAGAAGATAATTTAGGCCGATAAAATGAAACGTGTTTTACTGCACATTTCTTAGTAGCTTCTAAAGGCGACTAAGAAGAAACACAGCATTAATTTTAATGAAGTATTGGAGGATAATTTGGTATGGACAAATGTCTTAAATGAGTAAAATCGAGACTGGAAAGAATAAAAGCTATTTGGACATCCCAATAAAATATACATTTTAGTCTTTAAATCACCTTGAGTCACGCAGTGAAGCCCATGAGTTGATAAAACACTTTGATGTTGATTTGATGCAGACATCAACCTAATCTTCTCACAGTTCCCTTTAGATTACGCATTAGGTTGTAAAAATGACGCTTTCCATTTGCCTTACATTTGCCTAAGCACACACGCTGTGTGTGTTGGACCCTCGTTCACAGACTGGGATAAGATGAACCGGGAAATAAGTCTGTCAGAATGCAAACTCTGCCGTCAACTGGCTGAAGAGAAACTAACCAAAGCATCTCTGTGCAACCAAGCCTATCGTTGATCCCTGCTGTTAACAAAATTTAATTTTGGTTTCCGTTATTTGTTGCTATGAAAGCATTTCACTTCTTGTTGTCTGCTGCTATCTTTAGCACAGAGTTGTGGAATTGAAGTGGTCAAATGAATAAAGAGCAGGAAGATAAACAAAGGCACAAAGGTCACTCAAAATCAGAGTGTGTTTATGAGGGTGCTTTGTTTGTTTGTTATCTAATATCCCAGTGAAGATATGATCAATATGGCCAATTATTTCTCACAGGATAACATCTTGAATGTATGGAAGTTGTTAATATGTATACAAGAGTGGATACATCTGAGATGCACTTAAAAAAAAAAAAATAGGGTAAAGCTGACTGCAGGCTGGACCTGAGCAGAGAGCCTAACTAGCTACCCTTCCAATATTAGCCTTCTAGCAACATGTGATATTCTGCTCTGTAAATTCTTGAAGACTACAACTAATTCTCAAGTCTTTCTTCTGCAATTTCATAGATCAGAATAACAATAAATAAATATTACAGATAACACTTCGCTGTATCAGTCCCTACTTATCTTATTTTGTTCTAGTAGGAATCTTTGCTGCTTTTTAGCTTTGATTAAAAGTAATTGGAAGAAACTGCAACCACCCAGTTGCAGTTTGGCAACTTGATTATCAAACCTGAACTTCCTTCCATCCAGGATTTGTGTAAGTTAGGAAGTTACCCTCTCTGCAAAGCCCATATATTCCGGACACACATTGTTTAGACTGTTAACTTTGAGTCATTGATGCAAAGTGGCATTTGGAAAAGAAAAAAAAACAACAACAAAACGAGCTGCCACAGAGAGTTTCTTCCCTCATCGTAGCTGTGTTTCCATTAGTCATAAAAATGTGCAAATTGAAACTATGGCAATAAATTTGCTTAATGGGAACACCTTTGTTCCCATCACGAGTCACTTGATCAACAGTCAGACATTATTACTGGCAAAAAGGACGAAGACGACGACAGGAAGTGGTGGGAGGACGATGGTTTGTTTTTAGTCGTTTTGGACAATGTTCGCTCTCACCGTGTTGCACAATTCATAAAAAGTTGTCATTCAAGATGGACACATATACTCTGATGGCTGATAAATGATGAGCGATAATGCTACGTCTGAATTATGAAAACCTCATTTAAGTGTTTATATCAGTCACTGCCATGATTTTTTGTTGGGTTTTTTTGTACCCCTCTAGGGGGTCTTTTTTGGGGTCTAGTGTCCCTTAAACGAAAGTAGGCTGACAGGAAGGGGGAAGGAGAGGGGAAAGACTTACGCCAAACATCGTCGGGTACGGGAGTCGAACCCGCGCCGGCCGTGTCGAGGACTCAAGGCCTCCAAATATGGGTCGCGCTATCCCCTACGCCACCACGGCACGCCCCGACTGCCACGATTTTTTTTTTTTTTTTTGTACCCCTCCAGGGGGTCTTTTGTGGGCTCTAGTGTCCCTTATATGACAGTAGGCTGACAGGAAACAGGGAAGGAGAGGGGGGAAAACATGCGGCAAATATCGTCGGGTCCAGGAGTCGAACCCGTGACGGCCGCGTCGAGGACTGAAGGCCTCCAAATATGAGTCGCGCTAACCCCTACGCCACCACGGCACGCCCCGACTGCCATGATTTTTAGTGACTTTGCGTGAACACACTTACTCACGTGTGATTTTGATTTGATTTCTTATTTAAAGGAAATTGCAAAATTGTGTTTTTTCGACACTACACAAAAGTCTGACCACATTTGTAATGGAAAAGCAGCCGCTGTCACTCTGATGAATATTTAACAATCCCATAGCTCCTGGATTGATACCAGGCATATTTACACTACTTCTAATTACTTAGCATCAAATTTTTATATATTTATATTTGAAACATTTCTACATTCAGAGCAAAACGGACTCAAGGTCAAATCTCTTGTTTATTTGCACAAACTTGCTTAAAAAACTCGATTTTTTAAGCGATGACTGTGACAGTGATGTTACTGTATTTTTCACATCCGCAGTCATGTTTTAAATTCAAAGAAACGATGTTAAGAGCAAAATAAGAGCTTATAGTGCAGATACTGAAATTATGGCGTATTAATGACATCACAACAGATGTTGATTTTACATTTAAACAAAATATGATACAAATAACATGACATTACATAAAAGCTGTATCCATTTTCCACACATTTTTTTAAAAAGTATACATTTTAAAAATGTATACTTTTCTCTATAAATCTACTTATGGCAGCTATCCTATTGCAGTACATTCCAGTGTATTTCTTTAGTTTTCCTAGTGTCATGCTTACAGCATGAGTACGCAGTTGTTTTGGCTCAGGCGTCCCTTCACCCTGCCGTACGAACGACGTGAAAAATTTATGCGTCTTCTCAGCAGAGAGCTGGAAATGATTAAACATTCAGATTCCAGCCCTTAAAATGGATGCTGAAGCGGTCTCTTCAATACACACGAAGCTTTGAGGATGTTTGGTTGGGTTTTTTTTTTTTTTAAGTCCACAGATGTCAAGCCAGGGGTTCGACTGCTTCTACGTCTTTTCACAAGTGACCAAGATTAGTGGTTAATTTTCTTTTTTCTGGATTGTAAGCAGAACAGAGAGACGCAGTAGATAGATGGTCACCGGAGAATCTGCAAGATTGGGACGGAGTTAATTAGTGACAAGATGAGAAACTTATACTAATTTCTGTTCCGTTTTTTCCATTATCTCCTTAACTTTGTTCACATATAGACTGTGTCTGTGTCTATTTTGCAAGTCTCTTGTTGTCAGACTCTATGTTTAACTTCTTATCCAATTCCTGCCTGTAATTTTTCTCTTTCTTGCTGCTCTCTTATTCTCTTCTCTTTGTGTAAAAAAAATATGCCGATATATTTCTAGATAAACCATAATTCTAACATTTCTCTTCTTCTTTTCTTAGTCACATCACAGCAATGAGAGGAACAGGAGCCCTGAGGTATTTTACAATTAGCATAAGCAATGCAGCGAAGATTGCTGCACAACATGCTAGCTCATGCATAGCAACTCTTATTTTTAATAGTAAATGTTATTTAGTGTCTTGTTTTCAACCTGCTGTAGTTCTTTTTGGCAAAGTTGGTCCATTCTAAGTCCCACAAGTCGTACTGCGTCACTTGAAGCTGCAGTACGTGACTTTTATAAAAAATATATTTTTTTACATATTTGCTGAAACTTGTCACTGTGTCGTGACAGTTTATGAGACAGATAATCGAGCTCCTCTGCTTTCTGCCAGAGCTAACCAGGAACAGCCTATCAAAGCCAGGAGGCGGGTCTTAGCGCTGTCAACACCCTCTGTGTAGCGCTGCTCATCGCACCTTCTCTCTCTCTGTCCCTCCTTTTGTCTCTGCTATGCTGCAGCTAGCATAGCCTGTCATAAATGCTAAAGCTAATTAGCATGGCCATCGATGACGGCAGATAAACGGTTTTCCTGTAAGTTGTTTCTCCGCCATTAGCACTTTGAGCAGCGAGTACAGGAGATTGATTGACAGCCCTAAGGCCCTCCTCCTGGCTCTGATTGGTTGTTTTTGGTTGTGCATTTCTTCAGACGCCAACAGTAGTTCAGAAAGGAGGCAGAGGAGTTTGATCTTTTCACAGATTATCCGTCTTGTATTATACTGTCACGATGTTCATGGTGTATGGTTTAAAAATGTAAAGAAAAAATATTTATTTTATAAAAGTTATATAATGCTGCTTTAAAGACAAAATGTTTGTGTGGCAATAAACATTTGGAAGCAATTTAGCAAATGTAAACTTCCATGTATGCATCTTTAGAGTTAAGGAAGTGTTATGAAATAACTCTTGCCACGGACAAGCAAAAATATTCACAGCTTTTTTTCACATTTTGTCCTGTTACACTCACAAACTTTTATCCAATATTTGTAAAATTTCAGAGACTGAAACTATTGCATAGTTGGGATGCATTTGTAGCCACTCCTATTACAGTAAGCCATTAGTTTCTCCTTTCTAAATTAAACAGAGCTGCTTTATTCCTTGGTTTATCTACCCTACGTAGAAAACAGCCTCTGATTCCTTGGACTGAAGAATAGCCTCCTTAAGACTCTCCTACAGGTGTGAAACAGCGGATGAATATTTGACGTGATGTGTGTTTACACACAGAGGCGTCCTGAACAGATGATCTCAGGCTCTGAACTCATGCCTGTGACTTCACCATTACAGCACACAAGACATACGTGCACGGAGCAGAACAGCAAACAGATTACAACGAATGTGTGTAGCACTTGCTGTCACACATGACCGTGTCCGTACAAATGAACACTTGCTGAAAGCAGGATAGAGGTGGATTGTAGAAGCAGTGGGTGGTTACGTGGGTGTTTTTTTTTTGTGTGTGTTTTTTTTGGTAACCTGGATCTGGTGTTCCTACATGTTCAAACACAGAACTTGGCAGTCGTTCTTGAAACCTTTTGGATCCGTTAGAGTTTCCTTCGCTACTGCCGATCACTCAAGGAACTTGTACGCGGAGGCCACATCCGCCCCGATGCGCTCAGAATACAGCGGTCTTCACAAAACAAGACCGCAGCCAACTTGGAACAGGCCTGCCCGAGAGGGCGCGCGAGAAAGCTGGAACCAAACCAGCAACTTTCCAATTACAAGAGAACTACTCTTCCCATCGATCCACAGCCACCCCAGTGTGGTGGCGTGAACATATTTTGCCAACTCAATGAGAATCAAATTTTTACGTAAATTAATAGAGCTGATTGACTTTTACTCAAATTTTCAATGTACATGTGTAGGACTTACATTGACTTGCGTATCTCTTTTCTATAAATGTGTTGCATGGAGGCTTGAGTTAGCAATTTGATCTTTTAGTTCAAAAACAGAAATCCCAAGCAACATTTTCATTCTGGGTCTGAAACACTAATTTCCCTTTTTCACATTAAACAAGAAAGCCTAAATTATTTCTGCTGGCGAAGTGCCCAAATAATTAAATAGAGAACACATTGCTTGCTGGTGTGGCATCATATGCACGCTGTATGAATATTTCTTGGGTTTTATCAGTTGGACCCCAGGAAAATCAGTAACCACTTCGGTGGAAACTAATGGGCATTCTATAAATAAATAAAGAAGCATCATATTAAACCAACAGGAAATCAGTCAGGGTATCAGGAAGATGATTGTGAACATTCAGAAATCTGGTTCATCCTTGTGTTAAATTTCCAGAAGTTGCTACGTTCATCTGTTCAAACAATTACAGGCAAGTATAAACAACACCGGAAAGTCCATGAGCTGGAAGGTCACTCAGAGAGGAAGAGGTCAGTACTATTGCTATTGTTGAAGGACTTGGAAAATACTACTAATTTAAAGCCGACATGGTTTTGAAACTCAAAGGGAACTCTTCTGATCAATGTGCTGTTATGATCAGCTGGGAAACTCGACGTGGAAAAGGGGTGTAGCTGTTTTTTGCTCCACAAAGCATGAAATGCTCCAGTTGGTTGGTTGCTGAGTAGTGTGGAGTGCGGTAGCTGAGGTTGGCCAGGAAAGCATCGGCGTTTTTAGTGTGGCCGGCTGTAAGTACTCCAGTGGTAATTAAACTCATTAATTAAAAGAGCATGGAACGGTTCTGTCTTATTGAATGGTTTACAAGCAGAGCTGAGCATCACCAGTCCCAGCTGGAACTAACACAATTAAGATGAAGATTGCCTTTTAATTACGGGGCTTCTGCTATGTGAAGTTAGCATGTTCTCCCTCCGCTTCTCCTGGTATTCAGATGTCCTTCCACAAGATAAAAACATGTCAGTCAGATTCATTGGAGATCCTGAGTTGCCCTTAGTGGTTGTCTTCTGCCTACTGACCCTCTGGAACCAACCATCAACAGGTATAGCAGGGTTTACCCCAGGAACCTTGCTAAGCCCAGTGGCAGGGGCACAAGGGCAGACATCCAGCAGCCTACTGTTTTTGAGTAAAAAACCCGTTAAAGTTGACAGGAAATTTGAAAATATCATTATTATGTAATTATGTGTTATTGGAAGACATTATCAACAATACCTAAACGCCAACTATGAAAACGCCAAATATAAAAAAACTATAAAAACAACCTGAAATAAATAAACAAACAATGCTTAGCCTGGTGGGGGAACAAGTAAAACCTGGTGGCCCGCCAGGCTTATAGTACACTGAGGCAACACTTGTACTGGAAATATGTAAATCAGTCAACGTAGGGCTGTGTTTATGAATTTATTGCAAAATTTCATAAAAAGTCTTTTTGGGGAAAATGTATGAAAAATGATTGGGCAACATCATCTAATCGGTTGAGGCTGAAGAGTTTATCACAATTCAAATGAGGGATTCACTGATATAAACATTTGTACCTATATCAATATCTGATAATGTTGTTTTGCCCGATAACTGAAGATTTTGATATTTTGGTCAATATATTTCCATTGCCTATCAACACCATGAAAAAACGTGGGAACACTTTCATCTCTACTTCAGTTCAATAAGCCACTATCCTACCGATACTGATATCAATGCAGATATATTGTGCATCTCTGCTTCAAACCACTAATTCTCCAGGATGAACACGTCCGTATTTATGGACCAGATTGTTGGGACACATTTCTTAGTTTGTTGCTTTATCATTTCTGGATTATTTGCCATCATTGCTCAATTTTTCTGCTCGTTTGTGATCACGTAACTCGTAATTCGTTTGACGTTTTTCCAACTTAAAGCGCAAAACAGTTTTGTGGTGAAATTTTTTCTTCATCTGCTCAGCAACAAATTAAACATGAAATATTTTAATGAAACAAAGTCTCATGTTTTGTCTTAACAACAGGGAAACAGTTTCCTACTTTTATGTAATGTTTTTTTTTTTTTTTTTAGATTATTTGATTTAGAAAATCCTCTAGTCTATTTCCAGCGACAAAAAATGAGAATTTCTTTGAAAAAGAAAAAAAAGAACTCTTCTATTACTATAACTTAGTTTTTAGTAAAAATTAAATTAAAATTAAAAGAAAACACTGCTGTGCTATTAAAGGAAAATGCTTTGTGCCCAACACTTATCGTTAAATGAAGAATTCTTATGCTAAAAAAATGACCAAAGTGCCGAATTAGTTGCTTTCTTGAAATGCAGCCAGGGGCCATGCAAAGTTGATCCAAGGGCCACAAATGGCCCCCAGGCCACCCTACCAGCTGTTGTTATGGCATTTGAACAAGGAAAATGTTCAAGAATCTACAGTCTTACTGTCTTCCATGTTCTTATGGTAAATGCACATCTATCAAAATGCACAAATGTTACTTCCTGGAGGAGGAATATCACATTTTCTTGATTTATGTCATTATTAATTTTTTGAAGTAAAAAGAAATAAAAACGACTGCCATTGTAGTTAGTTAGATAGTTTTGCAATAACAAAAACAAGAACTAGCAAGTCACCAGGAAAGCTGGCCTTTGTACGTGTTGCAACCCAACGCAATAACATTTTCATAAACCAACGGAGTCCCGCACGTCCACCGCGTTACAATAAAGCTTCTGAGCGTCCTCCGCCTCGCCGGTGGCCGCGGCTGATGGAGTGGCGACCGGCGGCTGATCGCCGGCGTGAATCGACCACTGTGCTGCGGGAGACAGGGCTGCATTGTTCGCGGCCGATCCTAACAATAGGAGCTCTGTCAGAGGGGATCATCTGTTTTCTTGGCTAGTTGGCCCGCTAATAGGGCTACTTATGCTGTGTGAATGGGCCGGAGCCGGGTCACAAACAAATGGGACTGATAAACACACAAACAAGCGCGCTGCTGTGGTCATGTGCCGCAGCATGTAGCTGGAAATGCAATGCCGCGATTAAAGGGAAGCAACCTGAAAAAAAAGAAAGTTAAATAAAACTGCTGAGGATTTACTGAACAGGGTGGGGGGAGGAGGATGTACAGTGGGAATAAAGGATAGAGAGAGAATAAGGACAAGTCCAACGTTTTTCCCAGGTCAGCTTAAACGCTCTGGGCTGAACTCGCCGTGCTGTTGCTGTTTTCTACTTCCCTTTTCTCTCCCCCCTCACTTCCCTCTCATTCTCAAGCTCTCTCCCGTTTGCCTAGAGCCATAGTCAAGCTGCAACAGGATTCAGTCGTTCCCACGGAGACGGGAGAGACGGTGCTGCCATGGCAACGATAGATCGCTTGCTCGAGCGGAGAGCCACTCCATCTATCCGACTCTCCTTCTACACTTGTGTCTTCCGAGCGTCACAGCTCTCCATCTTCTCCGTCTTCAGCTGAAATCAGAGCGCCAAGCTTTCATTCGATCTGTCGTTCTGACTTTCTTTCTTTCGTCCTGTCTTCATCTTCATCTGCGCTGCCTTGTCCTGATCGTATGGTTTTTCACGGCAAAAAAAGCATAAACTTGGCACTGGCTTTCGCGCTGCTGTAATTAAAAGGTTCTCACAGCAGCCACTCTCCCACAGAGAAGGCCAGATTCTCACTCCGCAAATTGCTTCTTGCACATTCAGAGTGGCTCAGAAGAGGAAAACATTAGAATTGAACAAGCGGGCTCAATTAACGCTCTCTCAATTAATTCACTTGTCCAGGGGAAAAAGGTGCCAGCAAAGGTCAGGGGAAAAAAACAGGTTTGTAGGGAGAGATGTTTGCAGGGTATCTGAACTGGTTTTTGGGCATAATCTTCCCAACAGATTAGAGGTTTAGGACTTTCTCACTTTATTAGGAGTTCATTTTTGGGTAATATATAGCTTGGCTATTTGTTTTGCCGCTAACTACTATCAACTACTTTCAAATAGAAAAGGGAAATGTTCACAAATAGAAGTGACACATACATTATTATGGGGGACGTCAGCATGGGCACCTGATCGTGTTTTTAAGTGAGGGAGTGAAATTAAAATCAAAAGCAGCCGCTACCCCCAAAACCATCCCCCCGCATGCCAACCCCCAAAACCAGTCAGTGGCACCACTGCCACTGACTGGTATGGAGTCCAACTACATACGTTTTTTGGCCGCACCAGCCCACCGGGAAACGTCCGGGTACTCCTGATGGCCAGCAGGCCCTGGCTCCACACCCAAGTCACAACTACATCGTTTTCCTCCATTAAACAAAAATAAAACAATACCCGGTCTGACGTATAAGTGTATTACAATGATTCCTATAATAGTCTACAGACTGATTTAGTAAGAAATCAGTCTGGGATGCTGTTTCTATGAGATGAGATTGTAACTCTGAAAATCTAGTCTAGTCCAACGGGAAAACAACATTAGTCGAAGTACAAATCCCACATCTTTCACATGTTTAATGAAACAGACGAGTATTGGGGCAAATCTCGGAAAGGCCACTAGTTCGTCACCTGGCCAATAAAGAGACATAAGCACTATCACACCTAAGGACAATAGAAATGGCCAATTAACCAAACATAGTTGATTTCATTTGTGCAGTGAAGGTAGAAGAAACACATAAATATTCCATACAGAAAGAATCCTGCGAAGGAGACCTCGCATCCATGAGGCATTCAAATGTAAAGCTGAAGGTATTCAGAGCAGGAAGCAGAACTCTCCCACTCCACTCCGAGCAAACACTCTGCCTAGTGACTGCACACAGAAATTTCTGATAGGCTTTTTTTTTTTTTTCCAAATGCAAAACCACTGTAAGACCTTTTCTGAACACCTTAAAGGCAGTAAAAGGCTGTCCACTGGTATGTCAGGAAATTTTTAAACTAAGGAATGCGGGGGCTAAAGCAATACAGTACCGGCTCCTTAGCACCAACCAAACTGGTTTAAGCAAGGCAGGAATCAACAAACAGCATTTGCATTGATAGGGGGATCGATCTGCTACACAGTGGTCGATATTAGAGTCTGACTGGCTATAACCTTATTGCATTGCCACTAGATAGGAAAGCTATTACAACAATAAATAAGGAAGACAAATGAAAGCATAATAGATCAATGTTTGAATATCTTTGACTTGTTGCCGTCGTATCAGTGGGGGATGTAGGTGTTTTAACACCCACGCTTTTCGTGCAGTTTTGCTCAAAAACTCCTGTGATGTCTTTGTGTCACCAATTAGTGTGCATTGACACAGATGTGATCGCATATGAATCTTTGTAAACAAAAGATTTCCTCGAGTATGGGACACCAAGAAGGCCAAAAAGGTGTGAGATTTAAAGCATCCTTCATACGCAAAGTACGTTATTTACAGGTAAACAACTGCAAAGCATATTTAAATGATCGTTTCAGGTAGCCTTTCTACCGCCGCAATCCCTTCCCAGTCAACTCACATCGACCATTTTAGAAAAAAAAAAGGTTTCTACTTCTTTTGATTTCCATAATTTCATCCAGTCTTTTTATAGGGCAGCAACTCCCATGATTACTGTCGCCTCAGGCAACTGTCTACCCATGTCTTATGTTGTTCGTTTATCTTTTTTTGTTGTTGTTGTTCTTTGGATGGAATGTACTGAAACTAATTTCATTGTGCTTTCTGTAAAATGTCATTTGTGTGAAATGCTGATTCTGATTCTATATTCTTGCTGCATACTCCCGTAAGCTAGAATTTTACCGTTGAGGTTTGTTGTTTTTGTCGTTTCTTCATACACCAAATAGATATATACTGTATATATACTTATATATATATAAAAGTGACCCCGCTCCTCTTCCCTCACTGACACACCTTTCTTACTTTCCCCTCATGTTTGTCTGAAGTCCTCTGCACGCTGTCGGGCTGAACACACACACACACACCCCCGTGTCCAGGTGTGACGTAAACACGCTTCAGCTCGACACTCGTAAGGTCGTTTAAAGGAGTCTTTGGCGAAAAAGAAACCGCACGTCAGTGGGAGTCTGGACTTATTGATTATTTATATGGCTGTCAGGGACTCTCAGCGTCACACACAGCAGGGCGGCGGGAGGAGGTGGGGGGTGTATGTGTGAAAGAGCATGAGATTAAGATGGAGGGGTGGAGGGGAAAGATGGAGGGAAATGGTGAAGGAGCGTTTGAGCAGGAATCTATACCTTCGCCTGGAGCCAACACTTTCCAAAGATCAGCATTGAGGGATTTCTACACCGTTGAGGCCTGTTGGTCTTCAGACACACTCTGGAGTTGGTTCAAAGCTCAACCTTCTCCACCCTGAAGCACTTTCTTTCTTCCCCCTAAACTACCACTTCTCATGCCAGATACAGCGTCTTTTGTTTATCCCCATGTTCTTCCGTTAGCCGTTACTGACCTGCGTCTACGTCCCTAACAGCCACTATGGATTTTTTTTCACATAAACAGCCTCTCATGGTGTCCTGCTGGAACAATTAACAGGGGCAGAATGATTTACTGATATAATTTGGTCCTCAGTAAAAGCCGTGGGGATGCGTTTTCATTCCCATGGATTCTGTGCAGAAACATGAGCTAATTTTATGAGCCTATTTAAAGTGATTAGCCATAGGTTTCTCTGTCGCAGTGTTGATTTACTAATGTGTACGCAATGGCCCATATGAGAGTCTCATTGGAAGATGAACCAATCCACAATATAAATATGAAGATTTAAAATAGAAACGTACATGTAACATGATCTATTGTTGGAAAATTAAGGTTAAACTCCTTCAGTTTCAACACGTTCATGGTTTAGTTTAGCTAAAGTTCACAAATAAAATGACATCTTTCCTTCAGCTAACTAAATGACAGAATGCGCGACTCTGTGCTGTTCCCTAAACAGCTGGAACAGTATGATTGATAATGATGGTGGAAGAAACTTTTATGTATATGTTGTTATTTATAACTGACCCGAACCCATAATAGGAATGAGCAAACATTTCAGTCTATAATTGTGCAGATCTAGTTCTACAAAACAATCGACTCAGGGGAGTTTAATGAAAATGTAGTCTACACTCATATTCATATTTTAATGATTTTTGTACATTTACAAACAAATGCTAACAAAATGTGTCACTGACCATGAGTGCAGCTACCAAGCATCCACTAAATATTGGCTAGAGTACAAATTGATTAGCTCCATTTTTGGCTAGCTAGCCTAGCTGCTACACTACACTCTGCTAAAGAACTAAGGCAACGAGTAAGTTTGTCACATTAGTTTTACTCCATTTACCTCTGTTTGTGTCACGATTTTTGTCTTCTTTTCTTTTGACTTCCTTTGGCACCAGACAATTGAGGACATTTTGGCATAATACTTTCTGAAGTTATTTGTGCTACAAAGTAAGATAGATCCTGCTCAAACAAACCGTCTAATAGAGAGGGGGGGGGGGGGGCAAATAAAGCAATCTATAATTATTTCTAGTATTTTTTTTTTTTTTTTTTTGCGATGTGGCTAATCTAGGAAGTTGTATGATTACCTATTAGTTTTAAATAAAAATGTGAAAGGTAAAGAAGAGTTTTTCTTAACCCTTTTCATGGCGCCCCTAGACTCTAGCACCCTGAGCCTGTACTGCTTAAGCCACAGGCTGGCCCTGTGTATGATTGTCTTTAAGACCAAATGTTTTGCAGCAAATAACTTCAGTAATTTATGTTCATGTTTCATTGTGAAAAATAAAACACTTTCTCCTTTTCCACATTTATCACGATATCTGCAAAACACAACACACACTTACGACATCAGCTCATTGTTCACCTGTTGAACACAGGCACATGTATTTAAACATATAAATCCATCAGGAGAGAAATGCCAACACACAGGCGACGGCCCCCCTGCCAGGAGTCTAAATAAAAATCAACGGACCGCAACCGGATGTGCATCACTGGTTGCCATGGCCACTGAGGACTAGTCTTTGGAGTTGCCAAGGCAACAGCTTGGGAAACTCTTTGCCAGCCCGTCACTCGTCTCGGGAGAAAATAGTGGATGAGGGATGAGTATATGTTTGCTTTTGCTTTTTTTACTATTATTATTATTAATATATTTCTTTTTTGCTGCACGAGTGTGTCCGCGTGCTGCGAGAAGAGTCTGGGTGACTGGAACAGGTGGATGAGTTTGTGAATAAGAAGTGAAGGCAGAATAAGTGGAGATATTTAAATTAGTGAAAAATACAAACACACATGCATGCCTTTCTTGAGATGTTGTCCTAAAAGTCGATCCATATATGTGTACTTTCTTATATCGCCTATTTAAGACAATTTCAATAGGACTGAAAGGAACCAAAGCCCAGTCCTAGTGTGTTCAATCCAGTTTTTAGAGTTAGAGCTATGCTTTGAATTAGGGTTAGGCGTGGTTTTGTGTCAGAGTAACTTTTAGATGGAGTTACTTAAACAAGTCAGTAAAAAAGTGCTGACATGGTCAGAAACACAAATGTGTGTGTGTGTGTGTGATTGCATGAACATAAGAGTCGTGAATCAGTGTATATATATGCAAGAGCACTGTGCACATAAAACCCACTGCCAGTCAAAGTGACGTGAACTGAATGAGGGGAAGAAAAAGTAGGGCCCGGTTGCTATGGCGACGTGATGGGCTTTCAATCGGGAGCTCTTCTCTCCTGGGCGCCATCGGCATCAAATGCTACCTGGACGATAAACACAGACCGTCTAAGTGTCAACACACCGTCTGAGCGTTGAAAAAATACAAATCTAAAGTCGCCATGTCTGCTGCTATACTTCAGCTCGTAATCCTTCATCTCCTCCACTTATTTGTCTGTTTTTCCTCCCCTCTTTTTTTTTTTCTTTCTCCTGCCCTATATTCATACTCTAATCTAGTCCTGGTCTGACTTCTTGTCTCACTCCAGTAATCTTGTCAGGACAGATGGTTCGCACACACAAACACACACAAGTATAAAACGCTTTCTCTCTGATCCACATTCGATGCACATTTGCTCTTTCGCTGACCCAAATCAGCTCGAAACTCACGTTACGTCACATTTCCCACAGTCGGACCCCCCCCCCCCCCAAATACACACACACACAGCTACCGTCCCACTGGGTGACCCAGTCATGTTTCTTGCTCAGCGATGGGCTGCTGGCAATCAACAGGTCAGCTGAAGAGCAGATCAATAAGCATATGAATTTTAGTCCTAACATGCTTTGGAAAATTCATACTAGCTTGTTTGTTAGGACAGCGGTTGGTCAATATGATGCTGATGATGGCTTCTGTAGAAAATCCACTACTCTGATATGTCCTAAAAGCCTTTTCTTTTCCAAACCAAACCCCCAAAAGACTTGCCTGTGTTCTGTTTTGTGATGGTGATGCAGTTAATTAGACTCACTGAGAAACGTACTGATGCTGGAAAAATCCTGCCATGGAATATGTCGGGAATCTGTGCATCTTTTTCTTCTTTCGCACAGCAAACATGTGGAAGAATGATCCCTGGTCAAATGATAAAGGAATTGAATGTTTTGTTGTGGTTTGTTTTGCCTACATGCAGTGTGCTATGCGTGGAACCCTGAAAACATCATCCCCACAATAAAACATGGTTCTGACTGCATCATGCTGTGGGGATGTTATTCTTCAACAGGAAGAGAGTGGAAGACGCCATGTTTACATAGAAGCAACGCGCCGCGAAGCTTTGTTCGTGAGACTTGCAGCCACGTGGAATTTTCTAGGTTGGTTGTGGGCGGAGCTTGGTAAGGTCCATTCTGTGTGACATCAAACAACCCACTGTGCGCCACTGAATATCGCCAACACATTTTTTAAAATGCCCGTTAAACTTCATTGTAATTGTTTAGCCTGGAATGTGCGTCTTCCGACTCACGTCTGTATTTTTGCCAGAGGTTTTGCTTCTAAGGACGGTGTAGTATCGGGTGGACATTTTAAAAAGACACTGGTTGATAGCAGCTCACTGCGGCTGCGTAGTGTCCGTCTCTAAGCAACCGTGACAACAGCGTCAGTTCGTGGGGGTGGGGGATCCTGTTTAGGTCCCGCATCGACAATTTAACTGACCTTACCTTGTTTTGTTTTGGTCATTATTATTACATTTACTGTTGGAGATGTGTGTGATAGGTGTGTCTATCAGACATTTATAGCAATACGGAATAAATCGCGTCCCGTATTGGTTCAATACGGGACGAAGACAACAACAACCACCTGTCATTTTAGGCTAGCTTAAGCTAACCTAAAATATTTACAACTCTCTTGCTGATACAATGACATTACTTACCTACTGTCTTTCAACCACTTTGAAAAGCTTTTCTTTGACTCTCCAACATCTTTATCCCTCCCCCTCTTCCGTTTTCTGTTTTGTGCCCCGGAAGTTTTTTTCTGCCGCCCCATCTTTAGCTCCCTGCTGTCGAGGCATTACTACAAATTTAAAAGAAAGAAAACGCACCGTAGGGTGACTGGGCTCTCACTTAGAGATAGGGTGAGAAGCTCAGTCATCCGGGAGGGACTCAGAGTAGAGCCGCTGCTCCTTCACATCGAGAGGAGCCAGTTGAGGTGGCTCGGGCATCTGGTCAGGATGCCTCCTGGACGCCTCCCTGGTGAGGTGTTCCGGGGACGTCCCACCGGGAGGAGGCCCCAGGGAAGACCCAGGACACGCTGGAGGGACTATGTCTCTCGGCTGGCCTGGGAACGCCTCGGGATTCCCCCGGAAGAGCTAGAAGAAGTGGCCGGGGAGAGGGAAGTCTGGGCCTCCCTTCTGAAGCTGCTACCCCCGCGACCCGACCCCGGATAAGCGGAAGAAGATGGATGGATGGATGGAAAACGCGCCTCAGCGTGTTCTCGAAGGGACGCTGCCCAAGCTACCTGTATTGGAGGGGAGAGCGGCTGGCAGGGAAGGAAGAGGGGCGCCTAATCAGTGCTGTTCCTCTGTTATTGATCATTTCATACACAAACAGCTGTTAAGTACATAAAATGCTGACTAGAAAAAAAAAATTCCCCACATCGTTTTTACGCCCCCTCTAGTGCAGCGCCCCTAATGCGTTGCATACACTGCATAACCACTTTTTGCGCCACTGAAGGCACCATATGTGTATGTTTGGAAACGATCCGTCTTGTTTTGCTGTTTTAGGATTCTCTGGCCATCTGAACTCTCCACAATCGAGTTGTTCAATGAACTAAAATCCAAAAAAATTTTCAGGCAACCAAAAAAACCAGAGTTGGAAAAGAGATGAAGTGTAAGACTTGAGGCTACGCTAAGCAGACAGGATCAATCAATCTCTGGTTCATTTGTGTGTCCTCTGGTGCATTCCTAATGAACTAATCCATTTAGCATGCTCGGGGGGGGGGGATCACATGTACCACCAGCAACAAACTCCACACACATGACCCCAGCTTTTATGTGTTGTATTGATTGCCTATGAATTTGAATAAATAAAACACAGTCAGCGTAGCTATATGTGTGACTGTTGACTGAAAGGTTTGGATTCTTGGTTGAAATGTTTGCAGGAAGTTTGGCGAAGACCGATGACGGTTTGGCTGAGCAAGTGAGGGAACGCAGGTGCAGACTCGGCAACCAGAAACCCGGGCTGGGTGCAAGTCAGGAGGAGACGGGGAGACTTCCGGAAAAATGAAAACTAAGAATTCGGTTTTGGATGCAAAAATACAAGTAGAGCCATTAGAGCCATGGTAGATGAAAAAAAGGAGTAGTAAAATTTCCGCCAAGAACTCAATCTCAATTTTCTGATTTTTGTTTTCTTTCTGTTAAACGTTGTCAGCAAAGTTAACAGCAGTAAATTGTTCGACCCATCACTCTGTGTGGAATGAATCCATGAGTTTCACTTTTAGTGAAATAAATGTACTTTTCAGTAATACTCTACTGACGTACGGAGATCAACCGTACCCCCTCTTATCACGGTCAAAGTCAGTCACCACACGTGAGAATAAACCACATAAATTAATGCCAAACAAAAATGAGGTGGAAGAATGACATGACATTTTTAAAGCAATATAACACAGCTCTGGAAAAGTAGAGGGAATAGACTTACCCTTCCTTCCTTGTGTTTTAGGTTTACTACTGCTGTTAAAACTACCGTAAAAACACATCTGAGCCTTTTGTATTTTCACATTAAAAATGGGCTAAGAAGGGCTGAGAACTAAGAAATCTGAGTAAGAGAAGTTTGTGTATGGATTTTACATCTAATTTTGCACAATTAACAATTGTCTTGCCAACTGATATTCCCTCCAAAAGTTTATTTTTAACAGTAAAATCTTTGTCTATTTTAGTTATTGTTCTCTTTCCACAACAGGTCGTGCCCTGTTTAAGGATCTCCTTAACTTTTCACCTAGTGACTCAATATCTCATTATTACATGTGGGCATTATGTTGAACGCAACTTTTTCCATCTTAAGAGGATTTAAATTTTTAGAGGAAAAGTGTTCCTCTAAACAAACTTCCGTCATTCAACGAACTCTTGTCCAGCTACAAACCTCGGTCTCTGTTCGGTTGAAGCAAACTCTGGCGCGGTTCGATTGCGTATGTGGACGCCAAGCGGACCAGAGACCGCTCCAAAAGCAGGAAGTGGACTACAGCGCAATGTATTCTGGGTAAGTACAAGCAAAACAAACATGCGAGTCTTAACGCGGGAAGGAGAAATGACTTGTCTTTTACCAAAGACAAAAGAGAAATCCTGCAACCGCTAAAATCTGACGCTACTTCATTTTTGTTTGCATTACGTGAAGAATTAAGTTGCGCTCATGGTTCTTCTGAGGTTTTCATGCAATTTCCTCCAGTGGTTTTTGGTGCAGCGCCACCACAGGCGAGGAGGAGAACAAGGGTTTGGTTTGTTTGACAGAATGAAATCGATCCTCACCAGCTGAAAATGTAAAAAAAAGTTACAATTTTGGTCCCCAATTGAAGCGAGTCTACAGGCGAAAAAACACCCCGAGAAGCAGTTAAAGACACTTTTATATCGACAGGCTTTTAAACTCATTTATCTTCAAGATTTTTCTTGTTTCTATGTTTGTATGTTAACATCTGTGACAGGCGCCACTTATTTCTACTAGCAGGGCTTCTGCCAATAAATCGCTTTCATTTATTTCATGTAAAGTGGGCCAGCGAGCGAAGCACATCTGAACAGAATAGACCTGAACAAAAGAGGGGAGAACTTGAGAGGTTCAGCTGTAATTCTCTTCTCAGTAGAGGAGTCACCAGAGGGCAGGGCAGCGGCATGACTACATCTCCCAGCATGCTGCGGTCACACTGGGATGAGGCGATGGAGTAGACGTTGGGGAAAAAACCAAAAACTACTGATTCAATACATCCAAGAAAAAAAAAAATCATATTTCTGCTAATTCCTGCTAAAAATGCAGAATTGTCAAACTGCTTCATCCAGAAATAGCAAATGGATACAGGAAGGAGGAGGTTGATTATAGAGCTGCAGAGGAGGCTTCTCTACACCAGTTGGTGCAATCCTATTGGCCCATCTTGGTACCCCTTCCCCCATACCGATCCCACCTCACAGACTCCTACTTGATGTCTCTCATCTTCAGCACATTTCTACGCGCATCAAGCCAAATTCACAGGCGGCCATGGTGGGAAGAGAGAAATTTGTCCGACAGCAGTCGGGGGTTGTGTACACGGTGTAGAAATATTTATTGCAATCTAAGTGAGGAACAATGTAGGTAGGAAAAAGTGGGGGGGGGTAAAGGGAAGAAGGGGTGGAGGCAGTGGAGGGGTGGCTGTTTTTGGGAAGATGGATGTTGTTCAGAATAGGAAATGGAGGCAGCAACAGAGAGAGGAGTGGGGGGGTGAGTTCATATTGGGGAAGGGGCGGCGGTGGTGGTGGTAGTGGCGGACGGTGGGAGACTGGGCTACATGACGTTTGTTTCCATGGTGATGGTCTCTCTGTCTCCCACATGTAGGGAGATGGTGCTTTAATATGTGTGTGTATCTCTGTGTGTGTGTCTCTGTGTGTAATGGGTTTTTTTTTTCTCCAAAAAAGAAAAAAAAAAACAGTTTGTTTGTTTGTTTGTTTGGTGGCCATTTTATTGCTAAAAGGGTAAAACCACAGCTATGAGCCTTGCCAATCTGCACCCTGAAATGCTTCCATGGTTTGCAATCAACACAGATTTCAGAATCATGATTCAACACAAGCCGACTGGTTTAAAAAAAAAAAAAAAAAAGTGTATTTTCTTGACCGTCCTGTTGTTTGAGCCGGTCGTTAAGTTAAAGTGTAAAAGGCAACAATGCCACAACTGTGGCTGTTAGGTTCCATTAAGAATCTTTATCTTTGCTTTGAAATTAAAATAATATGAATAAAGATCAAATCTGTTGGCGCAACCGCAGCTGCCAGACAACCACTAATTCCAACCAGTTCGCTCCGGACCGCAGAAATGCCAGATCAATTACAGCGCGCGAGTCGGTCTTTCCACCTGTGCTTCCCGCCATGACGCTTTTCTCACTCGCTGATTAATGTAATTAATTGCGTGAGCTGCAGATTTTGGCGTTTAGTTTGTAAAGGCTCGTTTAAAAATAGCATGTATAGGAGCTACAGCTGGGATGAAGGTGGAATTTTAGTTTGTGGGGGTGTGGAGGGTTTCAAAAAAAAAAAAAGAACGTCAAACGGTGAGCGAGCCTGGATGCTTCTGCACGTGCGTTTTATTAGGGATGTGACACTGCATGTGTCGGAGAAACAGGCTGATATCTGCGCGGGGCGTGACCGGCATGGCAAAAAGATCCTGTTGCGATCCGCGCCGAACTGGAGGCAGAGAGGAGGCCTGGGAATTCCGCTCAAACTTGAAGGCAACATCGCCATCTGCTGTCGGGAAGAAACACGGCGCTTCTGCTGAACAAATCCACCCCCCTTAAAAAAAAAAAAAAAGTGATTAGCGACACATTAAGCTGCGCTTTGCTTACAGATGGTCACACGCGAGATTGAGGCGGACAACCTGAGCGGGAGTCACCAAGCAGACGGGCGAATTCCCTTGGAGGCCTCAATTCAGGGTGGACACACATCCATCTTCCTCCATTAACCACACACGCCATCTATTTTTTCCCTCCTGTTTTTAATGACATTATACTATCATTTACAATTTGGCACCGTCTGAAACCAGAAATCTGCATGGAAATTCAAGGATGAAAGAAAAAAACCCCACAAAAACAAGAACCTGCCCAGAATTTCAAGCAGCTGAGTCAGAAGAAAAGAATTGCCGTTGTTCTCGACAAACGGGTCAAGCCTTCCACCTGCAGAAGTAAGAGGATAAGCTGAACTGCCGGAACTGAAAGTATTAGGGGGAAAAAAGTCATTAGTAACCCTAAGGTGATTAATGATGCTAAGTAGTGTAGTTTATGGATTTCAACGCAAAAGGCATGGCAAAATGCCAGTCATGGGTCTGATTCATTTTTAGCAATAATAAAGCGTTTGGTTTTTAGGTTTTCTTTGCTGCAAAAACACAAAATCTTAAGTACGTCTGGTCTAGTTTCTACTTCCAATATCTCAATACATTTTAAATAAAACAAAACTAACTTACAAGTAACTTTTCAGCAGGTGTAGGGGCTTGTTTTAGCTTCTATGTTTGGTGTAGAAAAGGCAGTTTTTAATGATTGCCATTGAATGAAAAAGAAATTTGATGTGTATTTTTTTCTAATCAGCTCAGGCTGAACAATTACATACCCTTATCAAAACATATATCTGCAGCTTCCGTTTAACTTCCGCTAAACTGCCTCTCAGTTTTTATGTCAAAGTTCTGGCCCTTTTGATTCTTTCTCCCAGCTTTCATCATCCTCATGGGTTAAGCCACAGAAGAAAGCTCTGTTTTCGTGAGAAAGACCAGCCGTGAAACCCGTGAAACCCGTAATCCCCGCTCCGACAAGATATTTCCCTGGAGAGACGATCTAAATAAAACCAGAGCAAACCTGATGTTTAAACTAAACATACAATCACTTCTAAAACCGTTCTACGGTTTTTGAGACTTTACGGGAAATTCATAGATTGCCTTGGAATCTTTCAACATAATCATCTCATGCAAAGGCTCATAAAATTCAGATGATGTTTTTGGGTCTGGAATTGAGGATTTTGGTGATGACACTTGACAAAATGTAATGTTTGTTACTGGTTTCTCAATGACCGCATGATGTTTTTGAGGCTTATGTTTTTATGATGTAAAGCATCTTGAGCTGCCTTATTGTGATACAAATAAACTCGAATAGTTGCCATTAAATACCTGAACAAGATGGGAGCAAATTCAACAAATGGCCACAAGAGGGCACCTTGAACAAAACATTGTTACACCTCCAGTCAGATTCTTACTATGTCTGAGAGACAATCTGTGTCCATCTGTTCAGCACTGAGACCGAAACTGTCTTTAATTGGTGCCTCTGACTCAAAAGGGTCAAAGGTCACACGCCAAAGACCTCCATCTCTATTGGCTCAGGCTCAAATATTGAAGGTCAGTGCTTCACAATCTGTGCCAGGCAACGAGCCGTGCAGTGCTCAGAGATCGGATGTTTTGGGAGAACTTTTGCTTGAGTGATGTTCATTTCAACCCAAAGTCATATGTGTGATTTATCCGCCGTCCTGCTCAAAGACAATATTTTTAATAAAAAAAATTTTTTTTTCCTCAACTACATTTAAATGATAATAATCTCTAATTGCAGTTGTGAACTGTCTGTCACCCTTAGTTTGTTTACAAAATGGCCTGAACAACCCTGGAGCGGAAGGTCACACGCCTCATTTCACCACCTTATGGATGCAGGGAAATAAGAATCTGGGCTCTCTTCACACAAGCAATGAGGCAGTGGAGTTGATTTTTACATAATTACAGCACACGTAAATCACGGGCAGTCGTAGGCCGGGCTAAAAACAAATGAGATCTAGGGTACCTTATGAAAAACAACACAAGGTACGCAGAAGCCAGAATTTTCCAAGTTTTAAGTGGAAAAAAAAATTACCTGGAGCACATAAAAAGTACTTCAAGCTGCAGCAGCAAATTATTTATTTACACTTCTGTCATATTGTGTCACACAGAAAGAGGAGGATAAAGTCCACCTAAAAGCAAAATGCGAAGTAATCCCATTGTATTACTGATAACTGTCCTGGTGGTAAATTCTACGTGACGTCCAAAATGCAATATTCATAATTACGTTTTATGTGATGATGAAGTCATTTCCCGTTTTGCCATTTTCATCACCATTTCTAATGCAATACTTCTAAATGTTAACAGAAAAAAACATTGATGGAAACATGGACTGCTGACTAGTTGACATAGCAAAGTACAACAACTAGTTAGTTCCACCAGTTTTTCACCTTACTATTTAAACATGCTTACTGCCTGTGGGTTACTTGACTCAAATTTTAACTTCAAATCACCTTTTGCCCACTCCCAAGTCAGAAAATCAGCAGTACTTGTTAATTATTCTTCAAATGCTAGCTAAACCTAAGCAAGACTCAGAACTGAATGCTGTCAGACCTGTAAAAAGAAGAATTACAACCTGCATGACAACATAAATTGAGTTAAAACAACTCAAATAGCAACAAGGTCATTCTCATTGATCAGTCTGGAGCAATTTGTAAGGTTTTTGGACTTCAGTGGACTTCATCTAGAGCCATTATCTACAACTAGTGAAAACATGAAGGAGTGGTAAACCTTCTTGGTAGTTACCAAAACCACCAAATTTCCTTAAAAGGGAGTAGAAAAGTCCTCCCATTTCTTCAGGTCTAACTTGCCTTAGTTAAAATTAGTGTTCAAAATTCTACATTAATAGGAAACCAAGCAGAATTTGCATTCATGGGAGAGTTCCAAGGTGAAAACTACTGCTGACCAAAAAAAAACAAAAATGCCAATCTCACACTACCTAAAAACATCTTGATGATTCTTAAGAAGCATAATTTCATAATAATAACTACGTGATACCTACAGTCAAACAGGACGCTGTTAGTTGGATGGTCTGGAGTTGCTTTGCTGGCTGTTCCAGAACCAGACTGCCCTGCTGTAGTTGATGAAACCATGAATTTCATCAACTGGATGGAGACATACTCCTTCCAGATTTTCTGGATGGAGTATGTCTAGCCACCAGTTTGTGGCCTAAAGTTAAAGTCCAAGAGCACAGATTCAAATCCGACTGAGATGCTCTGGCATAACCTTAAACAGGCTGTACATGCTTGACAACCGTCCAATGCAGCTGAATTAAAGCAATTCGGCATTGAAGGGTATGCTAGCCTCCATGATGGATAAGACAATCTATTAAACTTTGATTATGCTATTGGTCAAAGTCAAAAGCTCAATTTCACCAGCTAGATTTGCATGTTATTGACAGTGTCCAATTATGGAGAATGACTTTGCATAGCAACCAAGAAAAGGAGGGAAGAAATGAAATACAGCTAAGAAAAGTCTTCCTAATGGTAGGAGGATTTTCTAATCCAAAGAAAGCAAGCAGCAGGGCATAAGAACTAGAGCTTCTTTTTCTGTTGGAAGGTAAAATTATTTAATGTGTGCGTTTACACATGTTCACTGATTCATCTGTACATTTTATTTTTCTTGTTTGAACCACAGACGTGGGAAATCAGGAGTACTTTCAACAACTTCAGCTTAAATTCACCTGTTTATAACTGCTCGTTCTTTTAGAGTAAGTAAAAGTAAAAGTAAGTAAAGTAAAAGCTTGAAATTAACATTTGGTGCCATCTTTGATCCACTGTATTTGTATTTCTTCAAAAATACTTTGTACAGCTATTCCAGTGTTTCACACTTTATTTTTCAGGATGAAGCGGACACTCCTGCTTGTCCTCGCCTTCTCAGGTCAGTCTGTCAGTTGTGCAGAAGGGTGAAACTCAAAGGGACAGGTCTGATGTTTGTACAGATATAAGTTCTCCAAAGTTATTTTCAGTACCTCCAGTGGGCAGATGTCATACAGTAGTGATTTTGTAGAAAGTGCAGAGATTCAGACCTTGTCAGTCCACTACAATCTTACCATGAATGCTGTAGTTTTTGGAACAGGTCATCAGTTGTTTACATGGACAGTATTATAAATTGTTCTTTCAAAAAAAAAAGCTAACTATTAAACGCTAACTGATGGCATTTGCTGGACTACAGCAACCAACAGTACGATAAGGATAGTAGATTTTGCTGTTTGAGCTCATTTCCCACTGTTGGTTTCACAGCATATATTCTAAATCTAGATTATATTTCTATAATATTGATTGTTTACAGAAGATGTGTTATAAGATGAGGTAATTTTAAAAAAAATGATCTTGTCCAGCGGGGGTTTATGTTCTGTCTACCAACTTGTTTCGTGAGTACCACTACGTGAGCAGCCCCAAGACGTGGGCTGAAGCTCAGCGGTACTGCAGAGAGACGTACGCCGACCTGGCCACCGTGGACAGCCCAGAGGAAAACGACAGACTGCTCCTTGAACTGCAGGGATCCGGACAGTTTGCCTGGATCGGGCTTTACGACAACACAACGGGTTGGAAGTGGACAATGGGAGACGATGACTTTGTCGGCAATAAGAGTTTCCCACCTTGGCAACCAAATCAGCCTGACAACTACGGTGGCAAGCAGAGCTGCATAGTGATGAATTTGACTGGAGGTTGGCGGGATGAAATCTGCAACACAGAGCGCCCTTTTATCTGCTTTGATGGTAAGTAATTTTTATAAAAAACAACTTGGGGATGTGCTGTGGTGGCGCTGGGGTTAAGCACAACCCACATATGGAGGCCTTAGTCCTCGACGTGGCTGTCGCAGGTCGATTCCAGGCCTGGCGACCTTTACCGCATGTCTTCCCCCTTCTCTCATTACCCACTTTCCTGTCAATTAACTATCAAATAAAGGCCACTCGAGCCAAAAAAATAAAAAAATCTTTAAAAAACTCAAGTATTCACTTCACAAATCTACTATCAATCAAACCATCAAATGTTAATATTTTTGCGGCGCCGTATGCTGCAGTGGTTAGAGCAGGCGCTCCGCATTCACAGGCTAGAGTCCTGGATATATCCATCCCAAGTACGACTCCTGTCCTCAGTTCCTTTGCTGCTTGTCTTTACCCCCTTCTCTCTGCTCCGTTCCTGTCAAATTATTGTGTGAAAAAGGCCAACAGTGATGTAAAACAATTTTAAAATAAAGATTACTATGTCAGACAGAGGTCAAGAAAAATCAAAGAACATTGGTCCTCGCTTTCATGAGGTTTTTTTTTCTGTGCGGTTTCAGAAATTGACGGTCTGACCGGACGAGCCCCCACTTTCCCACTGTCTGACAGTGACATTTTCGGTGCTCCTCCTAATCGTCGTTCTATGACCGCAGGAGCGTTAAAAAAGAGAATATAAGTGAAGTTTATTTTTTGCTGTCTTTCTCTTTTCTTGTAGAACACGGCCCTTCTAAATACGTTGTTGTGACTACATTCGTGCTTTGGGAAGATGCTAAGAACTACTGTCGGTCCAAATACACGGACCTGGTCAGAGTGTGGAACACGTCTCAGAACAATGAAATACACCCACTCATTGAGAGGAACCACTGGATCGGCCTCTACAGAGACCTGTGGGCTAACTGGTCTGACCACAGCCTACTGACCTTCACTAACTGGGAGACGGGCCAGCCCGACAACAAAGGCAGCACCAACATGACTTCCTGTGCTGCTGTGAATACGAGCACCAGAACGTGGGGGGATGTTGACTGTAGTGAAGAGCACGAGTTCATCTGTCAGACTCTGATTCCATCCAGTAGGAGGTTGGAGCTGCTCTTCCAGTCTGAGGCCGACCTGACCGACCCCGACGCCCAGCAGCAGATTTTACAGCAGGTAAATACTGTAAATGCCTCTTTAAGAGCAATGGATCCTCAAAAAGTTCTTAATACCCTGACACAGGTTTTGTTTCTATCTGACATTTAGCTGCATGCTAAAATGGAGGCTGATGGACTAACAGACTTCAAGTTTCGCTGGATGGAGAGGGATGGGCAAATTTTTCATAAAGAACCAAAGAAAAAAACATGAGGAAAATTCTGCCTTTTTCATGCACCATTCATAAGCATAACCTACAGATATTCGCATCTACATGTATAGTCTAGTAAGTCAAGGACATTTTCAGTACCTCTTTTTTTGTTAAGCTAACAGTAATTTACTTTGCAGATACACTATAAAACATATGTAATCCTTTCTGGAATAAGTCGATCCACATATATTTTTATTCATATATGTGTACCTAAATGTCAAGGTACACATTGTATGCAGGTAATATCGTGTAACATCCAATTTGACTGTTTAATAAGGTAAAACCTGACACGACTACCTGTAATATCATATGCGTTTCCTAAACTTGAATTATGCAAATGATTTGCTTTTCTCTTTTTATGATTTATTTGTGCTGTACATGGCATTATACATTCTATGGACCATTTAAACTTTATACCCGACCTTTTTCTTGACTTTGATACCCAATTGTTACTTCTTTTTTCATTTGTCGGTTGTACCTGTATTGTCTGTGATGCAATACAATGCAAGGGTGGTTTGAATGTATAAAAAAAATAAAGAAAAACTTGTCATTTCTTGGCCACAAAATGTTTAAGTGGTGCCTTTTAAATTCATTGGAAGTGTTTGTGACTTTGTTCATTTAGTCAGTGTAAAACTATGTTCAATTATTTTAAACTGGCAATAAAACCGTGTAATTAAATGGGTGTGTTAGTGCCATAATTTGTCATTTTCTCACCAAAATGTTAATAGCAAGACATTTAGGAGTTTTTAATACAAATACTAAATGTAATGTATTTCAGTCATTGCACTCAGGTGCAGTGAGTCTCAGGTCATTGTAGTATAAAGACGTCTGTGTCAGAAATGTTTAAAACTTCTTTTCAGCTGGATTTAAAACTAGAAAACAATAAACTACCAAATTTACTCAGACTAAACACTGTTGACTACTATTGCATGTTTTCAAAATGATACTTTTTTTTTAATAGACGCCACCTAATTTCACTTGATTCATTGTATGTGTCTACATGCTGTTCTAATGACAGCGACAAATTACTTCCACCGTGTTTGCATAGCTGCAGAAAAGAAGGTGGAGTGACAGAAGAAAAGGCAGGCAAATGCCGTTCCTGTAGGTCTGAGATTTGTTTTCCGTCAGATTTTACAGCAAGTACAGGAAGCCTGGATCCGTTTCATCTAAACGTAGCTCGCCCATCTCGCAACAATGCTGTCGTTTTGTCTCGAGTATTTAACCAAAGATTAACATACTAGACATTGTGTGCTGTCATAGTTTCAGCTGCATGCAAAATTGAACTCTGATGGGATGACAGACTTTAAACGGCGCTGGATCGAGAAAGACGGAGTCACTTTACACAAGGAGCAGAAGAAGAAGTGTAAACCCATCCTGTGTCGGCGTGTGTTTTCTCTAAGAAGTCAACCTAAAGTTGCTTGTCACATTTTACAGGATAACTAACGAGCTCGTAAAACATTTGTGACAAACTCATATAAAAATGAAGAACTGGGCTGATGCTGGTCCTACAAAAGCCATGAATCTGTTTCATTAAAAAAGCCTTACACTGAAAAAACAAAAACAGGTGATTCAATTTCAAATCAAAACACTGAGCTCATTTGTTGCAAGTAATCAAATTGAGTTTATCCAAGCGAATATATTACGTTTATTAAGTTGTCGGGTTAAACAAATGTAAATAATTTAGGTTTGATAAACTTAATTGAACTATATTTTTTAAGATGGAGCTTTTTTTTTCAGGAAAGTTTCTTTCACAAACAGAGCTACAATATAACTTAGAAACATGTGAAACTTGCACAAACATAATGTATAAATTTGACTTATGGGAACTTTAGAGATACAAGTTTGATTTATGTCCATAATATGTTATTTATTCAAAAATAAACAGTTTAAAAAGTTTTTACTGAGTTTAAATGTGGGGTTCCTCAAGGCTCAGATTTTATTCACAACATCTAAAACAATACATCAGCTGATGATACATTTCTGCTACCACATGGAACTGGGCCTTTGTGTTCTAGGATTTGTCCAACGGTGGAGGTTCTCATTGTGAACAGTAGATGCTGGTTTCAATACCTTTTGAAAGTTGCTTTTTAATCCCTTTCAGTCTACTTTATGTGGCCTTACAGGTTATTTCAGGTGATTCTGTCAGGAATAGTCTGGCAGCAATAAGGCCTGACTGTTGGTAATGAAACTGAACTGAAAAATTTGGGTTTCTTGAGTTAAGAAGGTGAACAATGACTTTCTCCACACAGGGCCAGGGTGCTTCGCATTGATTTTCTCCCCCTTTTCATCTGATGATGTGAAACATTTAAGTGTGACAAATAAATCAAAAACAGAAGAAATCTGTAAGACAAAAAAAAAAAACCTTCTCACAGAAGCATATATATTGATGGAAAAGGGAGACCAAACACTGTTGCAAAAATGCTGGTGATTTTAGAAACAAAGGAAGCGAAAACCCCCTATGGTGTAGTAGTTACTTACTGTTGATATGTGATGTCAGAACAATGGAAAGCAAGTAACACACTATTGTTTCAATATCTAGGTACTTTTAGTTGAATACTAAGGTCAACATCAAAGCCAATTGTACATTTTTGTGAGCTTCAGGGCCTCCTTCGTTATTAAAGCTTTCATGCTTACGGTAAACCCCAGAGTTGTTCAGAGACAGGGCTCTTAGCAACATGAGCTGCGTTTCCATTACGAAGGTGCGCAAGACTGTCAATTTTAAGTTAATGTCAAAAATGGTCCATTAAATAAATAACGCAATTAAAAGCACGTGAAGAAGTTTGCTCACGCAATAATTAAAATACATGTCACGCCATCGTCCTCAAACTACTTCCTGTCATCATCTTCTTCATGGTTTGCGCCAGCAGCAACATCCAGTTGTTGATCATGTGACTTGTGATGCGAAAAAAGTGTTTCCATCGCAGTTTTGCGAAATAACCCGCAAAAAAAAAAAAAAGGAATCCTAGAGGCAAAACTTTTTAGTGAAAAACAATTTTTTTTTTTCAAAATTGCCATGTTTCCGTTCAGCAAATTTATTTTTGAAATGTCAAATTGCGCAATTATATGCAGCTACACACTACATAGCCCAACTATATAGCACAAGAGAAATAGTCATACAACTTGAGGCTTTACTTTTCCTCACAAACAATTATCAATGTATGTTATTGGGATTAAACGTGGTTGACCAACATAAAAAGACAGAACATGAAAGGTAAGTGACAAAAAGCTTGTTTCACTGGATTTTACATAATTTACGAGTATTATTTTCCTTCCACTTCATAATTACACACTACATTGTGTTGGTCTATCACAAAATATCAACAAAATATGTTAAAACTTGGTTTAACTAATGCACTTAACTGGACAAAAAAAAAAAAAACGTGGTTCTGAATAGTTTCCGTTTTGGTACAAGATGAACTCTCATAATGATCCATTATCAAGAGACATAAACATACTGGTGGTAATATGAGTAAATTGAACACTGATACTGCATAACACTGGTCTGGTTTGACATAATTGTTTACAGCTATTAAAAACCAATCAGGCTGTTGTTTTCTTATAATGTTCATGTTCGAAGGTGAAACGCTTGAGTTCATCAACATGATTTGGATGCGTTTACCTCCTGTACTAACCACAGGAGCAAATTAGTGAGACCGGCTTTGCATAGCTACCAAAGAGAACAAAGAGAGAAACTGTAGAAGTAAGCAAATTCTGTATTTTAGGTTTGAGTTTTTACTAATTCACAAAACAAACGCATGAAAGAAGCAAACTGGTGCATTTTCCAGTTGACGGTAAGCCTTGTGTCCTGATGTCTCATTTTGTCAGTGTTATGTCCATGTGGGAAGAAATGAACAAATAAAAGTGATTTTAAATAAAACAATGTTGTCTTACTGTCACGAATAATTCTGTAATTAATTTAAGGACATTGAGTTGTCTGTCCATGTTTGTTCTTTTTATTTTACATGATGTAATCTTGAAGTCTGTACACCTTTTCTGAGACGGTCACAGACAGATACTAGGAGGCGCTAGAGTGCTTGCCATTTTTCCTCCAGACAAAAAAAGTGCCCTGGTGAAATATTTCTTTTATGCTCAGCATATGGCTATTAATTTGAAATAGATAGACAAAAGACGTAAGATACACTACAGCTAAGTCAGCTGGTGGTTCCCCTCTTTCCAAATGTCTCTGCCTCTGCACCTATCAATAAGAAAGTAGCCGCCTTGTAATGGTTGAATTTACAAGATAAGGGACGCACTTGTCCTTGTTTTATAGTTCATTTTTCTACAAGATTCACGAGATCCACGTTTTCACTTTTAAAAAATAAAATCTAGTGGTGCTTAGCGTGATAAAAGTTGTGAGACGAAATGTCCTTTTATCTGTTTCAGTGGTAAGAGCATTTTCTTTTCTTATTTTTGGTTCCAACAATAACTCGTGTGCATCTCTGTTACATTTTTCCATTTAATTTTGAAATCTAAATTAATGTTTGGTTAAAAAGAAATTGTTGAATGTTCAAAAAAGGCACAAACTGCCTTTGGAACAGAAAACTGGTGGAATATCTAACATTTAGAAATCAAACCACATACATCTTACGCTTTTCCTGTTTAATTTGTCTTGAGTTTTATCTTTATACAGGATAATTATGGCAAATGTACTTTCAGCAGACTGATCGACGTTCTTTGTTGCTATGATACACGTGTAATAATCGTGTGGCTACAACAGGATACTTCACCTCGCGTAAGTTCTTCTGAAACAGCCTGTATGCAAATAAAGATCTTTTCTCTTTGACTGACTTACTTATGTAGTTCTAATACAGAAAATAAAAACATCCTCATTACTTATATCCAAGCACACAAATTTTCAAAATGGCTTGATATGCAAGCAAATTTTATACGACTCAGTGGAGCGTGACTTAGTGTTTCTGTTCAAAATCCATAAATCCATAAACATTTGTATTTTACGGCTCAGTTGCTCAGACTGCTCGTCTCAAACTGTCAATGTCGGAGATTGTGAAATGATGATGACACAAAGGAGCTCCATGAGGAAATGCACTCTAAAAATGAAAACTGTGGAACAAAATAACATCCAAACAACTGCACTCTCTGCACTTTTAATCTAGAGCAGATTTAAAAGGTACATTCGTCTGAAAAACTCTAGGAAAGGAAAAAGAACATGATAATGTGAGTCAAGGGACAAAGTTATTCCAAACACTTACTAGATTAAGAGATAGACTGCCGTTCTCTAACATTTTCCACAAAACAGAGAAATACCGTAAATCGATATGAAACGTCCTTTTCTGAACTTCTTTATGGGTTTCTGTCACTGCAACATTTCCTTCTGCTTGTAATTAAGGGGCCTGATGAGTGTAAGGAGTTAAGAGTCACATGTGTATATAAATGTAGTGCCTTGCAAAAGTGTTTACACCCCATTAATATTTGTACATCTTTTGCGATGTGTTGGAACGTCTATGTGACAGAATATCTCAGTCTAGTGCATAGTGAAGTGGAAGGCGAATGATACGCGGTTTTCAGTATTTCTTACAATAAAAATCTGTAAGTGTAAAACTCCGTGAACCCAATTATTATACCGTTCACCTGTACATAATTTAGATGATTAATGCCTCAGAGGTTTGTTAGAGAATATTAGTGAACAAATAGCATCAAGAAGACCAAGAGGAAAAGCGTACAGGTCAGAGAGAAAGTTTTAAAACAATATTCCAAGATTGGAACGTTTATTGGAGAACTTCTCAGTCCAAAAACAGAAAAAGTACAACTCCAAACCTTTTAACGTGTGGTATTTAGGCCTAATCTGATAGGCCAAGCAAGAATAAGAGTTCTAACTTAGATTACCAGGAAGACCACAGCAACAGAGATCCACGGCTCCGTTGGGCGAGTCTTTCAACACAACTCTGGCCTTTATGGAGAAGCAGCAAGAAAGACGCTATTAGTTATATTTTCATTCAATTGTCACACAAATTTTAAGCCAACTTTAGAAATTTCTCAAAAAGGAAACAAACGAAAAATGCAAATTAAGTGCGTTTTCATCTACTGGTTCGAAGTGAATCAACCAGGTTACACAAAAGTGTAATTTTGTTAGATGTTGATGCTACCTATGGTTGTAATAAACAAGACACACAGGTTGCCAACTAGCATAAAACACACATTTCACAGAAATTGAGAGCTTTCTTACCTCCAGCTGAATGTTTGGGCTTAGAAATTTCTCAGACTTTCGGGCCTTTGGTAAGGCATACCAAAGTTTCTTGGGGGAAAATCTACTCTTCTTTTTTTACCCAACTACAATGGCCCTAGTACGCCGTCGTAGAAAATAAGTGTATGAACTACAGATGTCCCAGAGAAAGCTTTAACAAGTATTAAGCAACTGGAACATAGACAAACAAAATGAGGACATGAGTTTATATTGCCACTGTGCCCAATGAGGTATTGTAGAAGATGTAAAAGAATCTCAAGAGTGGTATCTCCATAACAACCATTTCTTTTACAGCTTCTTTAGATCTCTCTCCCTGGGTGCTAATAAACGCTCACATATGCTGCATATAGAACGGCTCAGATTACACTCTGGTTTATGAGGTGATAGAGGATAAAGTACATTCAATAAGCTTTTGTTAGCATTGAGGTAACAAGACTACAAAGTTGTCACCCCCCCCTCAACCATCTTGGTCGCCAAAAACCTGCCCGCTAAACCAGTTTAGATCGCCAGTCGCAATAGTGATGCCATAAAATGAAGCATCAACGAATCATAAAAAGAAACGCTTAAACTTGTCAGTCTAGCGTAAGCAGTTTTTTTTTTTGGGTTTTAACAAGTTGCTATTTTTTTTGTCATTTTAACTCAAACTCCTAAGACATAAAGATTACACCCATGATGACCCGTATCTGTGTGTCCGTCATGTGTTGGCAGGTATCGGTGGCGTCCATGACTATTCAAAATGACAGTCAGCCACAGAGTCTCTCTCTCCGTCTCTCTCTACGCAAGTGTACACATCCCCTCACACACACATACACACACAGAGATAAATAGAGAGGAATACAGAAGCTGCAGCGTGACAGTAATTCAGCCGTGCCGTCGGCTGGTGCGAGGCCATCTCTGGCAACACCCTAAATGAGTTCTCATGTCCCCCACGGCAAGATGAAGCACCTCCGATAAAGCCGAGCTGCGGACCTCGGCTTTCTGCCACCTAACCGCAACTAAATCACAGTCCGCCTCCTGCACTCGCTGTCAGGTCTGGGTGCAATGGGAGGATGAAATAAAAAAATAAAAAATAAAGAGGATGCAATAAAATATCTTGGCTAACAGTGTGGGGTTATGTGTGTGCGGGTATATTACTGTGAAGAGATTCTGTCACAAATGCAATTCAGTTTACCTGTACTGCACCAGTTCACAAGAAATGTCATTTCAGGGCACTTTACAAAAAAAAAAAAGTGAATTAAATCCAATTATACATACACATTACAACTGATCCAAGTTATCAAATATTACTCATTTTGGTTCAAACATTTTCTATCTAATCAAACCCTGCAAATTGTATCAAGTCAGTAGCTGTGTTTCCACTGACAGTAAAATTGTGTAAGTTGAAATTATAAATATGCTTAATGCAATTTTTTTTTTTTAAATCAAATTTTTCATTAAAGTTTGTAGCGTTAGGATGAGGTGGTTTTTTGGCCATATATAAATAGATGTTTTGTAAAACTCCAGTGGAAACACTTTTTTCGCATACTCACGTTATCAACTGCCGGATGTTAATACCGACAAAGACGACACACAGAGTGCATTTGAGAAAATGTTAACGACATAACAGTGATGCAACAGATTTAATAGCTGTTACAGGCCTGTTACTCATGTCAATCGCAAATCAAACTTCGACCAGAGTCCTCCAACCAAGATGACACCCTTCTGTGTTGCTGGAGGTCAAAGGAAAGATGGCACCCAAAAAAATGGTTCATATCTAAAACCAAAATATACACCATCTAGTTTACATAATTTAGATCAACATTAGATTATTTTTCTTCTTTTGCTCTTTCCTTTGGGTTGTTATTTTGTTTGTATTTCCTTTTAATTCCTGTAAAGCACTCTGTATTGCCTTGTTGCCGAAAATGTGCTATATAAATAACATTACCTTTACCTTGCTAAATGTTTTCACTAATCATGGACCTGAGAGACATCCATTTATTAATCCGTGGGGTTTAATATGAAAAGGTTGAGCCCATCTCTTACAAAAGCAGCCCCCCACACCTTAATCCCCTCAGCACCAAACTTTACCCGTGACACGTTGCCTTGAGGCAAGTACCGTTATTCCGGCTACTGTCATGTAACCACTGGCTTTCCAGACCTAAGAGTCGTGATTCGTCACTCCAGAGAATACATCTGCACTGTTCTAGAGTCCAGTGGCGGTGTTCTTTGCACGACAGCAACAGATGCCTTTGCGTTGCACTTGGTGCTGCAAGGCTTGAACGCCAGGGCCATGGAAACCCATTCCATGAAGTCCTCCATGCATTGCTCGCGAGTTGATCACTGACCGCATGAAGGAGGTCTGGAGACAATGATGGCAGAAAGTTGGCACCTTTGGCCATAAAACATCTGATGAATGGATGGGTGAATAAAAACTTTTAGCAGTGTAGTGTATATTGTAGCTGCCTCACATGAACACTAATTGCTTTAAAAAAAATCATACAAAAATTGGCAGGACATTTTACCTCTAGAAAAGGGGCCTGCTCCATTGCAGATTGATGATTGAGCTACTGATAGCTGTATGGCTACATCAAACTACATAAAGTTGCATGCTTTCATGTTTTCGTTTTTCTAGAGCAGTGGCTTCATGTACTGTGAATATGGACATCCCAAAATACTTCACTATGTGTACTTATTATCTGCAGCAGCTTGTACTTTTTGAATAATGCCTGAAAGCAGATTAAAAAAGACTTCTAATCATTGTGTCCTTTATTCAACACAATGCTATAAAAATCATTTTCATTGCCTGTAGTCAGACAAATAGATTAGAAAAACCCAAGCAGGCAGATTTAATGAGACTCATTCGACCATTACGTACTTCCTGTTTGAAATCTATAACCCCCTAAACATTTTATGAAACGGTTACTCAGAGTGTTTGTCTCAAACTGTTTTAATGTCAACAATGGTGAAATGATGATGAAACAAATGAGGCTACCAGACAACATATTTCATAAATAAACCCCAGAGATCAGGGTGCAGTGCTTGGCAGTGGAAACCAGTGGCAGCTGGTGGAAAACATTCTTGGTGGGGTTGATGTGCCAATAAATTTCCCTTCCAAATCCAGTACAGGGATTGAAATGAGCAGCAGGGAAATTCTTTATACAGCAAAATAACATGTTGAATTAGACAAACGCAAAAGGCTGGTTCAGTAACTTCCAAGTTATATAGAATTTTATCATTAAATCAGTGTCAACAGCCAACACCGAATCAAGACTCAGAACTGTGAAAAACACCAAACTAATTTGAGAAGTTTAACTTTTAACAAACAAGCGAAATTTTAGTAAAATTGTAGAAAATTAACTCATGGCACCAGACAGAGGCCTTCCTCCCTAAAAGGACTAAACACACAGGATGAAATAATCATGGCTACTCACACAAAATGAACCCAGAAATCAAAAAGACTTGACCAGGTTCTGCTGGAACCATAGGCGTAAATCCCGGTGGGGGGTCGGGAGGGGATACTGGGGATATCCCCTCCCCAGATATATATATATGTGTGTGTGTGTGTGTGTATACATATATATATACACACACACATAAGTGGCCGTCTTACCCAGCAAACATCATGCTATCAACCAAACATGTGCATTATAAAAGCAGCAGAAGCTCAAAAAGGCAACAGGAACATTATGATTATTAACAATTAAAAACAAATCCTAGCAAAATTTACCCAGAGCAGTATTGGCATTATGCTAGCCAGAGAAACACATACATCAAACAAACTACAGCAACATTCATAACTGATTATCAGTAAAGACTAAATGATAGTGGCTGATGAACAGAAAAAGTAAACAACGAAAAACAGCAGGGTGGTAGCTATTAGCTAAAACTAATTTAAAAAGCAGAGGAACTCAAACTGTAGCTTACCGGCCATCTTGAAAATTCAGCACCATCATTCAAGGTGGGGTAAGGTCTCCCTCAACAGTTGTCAGTCGCCATCATCAAATTTGGAACTTTCTCACTTTCAATTACGCCGGAATCTTCTTTTCTTGATTTTTTTATCGGCTGTTGGCAAGAGAAACGTCAGGTAAGCCTACTGGTTTACCCACATATTCCAGGCAGAGGCGAAATTCTAAGAGCCCCAATGATATTAAATTCAGCGATGCTGATTGGCCAAATGTTTCTTAGTTTCCCCTAATAACCGCACACTATTGGCTATTTAGCTACACTAAGGTGGCGCTATGAGAATAGACAGTCTGTCGGGGGAAATTCACTTTTAAATGAGAGTTGATGTGTGGTAATGTGGTGTAAATGATCCAGATTAAGCACACGCTACTAAGGGACACTGGCTAATATTTTTTTCGTTTTTTCCTGCGTATTTCATTCCAAACATAAGAGAACGTGTTATTTAACTTTTTTTTTCGTTTATTTTTTTCTTTTTGCATGAAAGTTTCTGTATTATCAAAATGTGTGTGTGTGTGTGTTTCACCTTCCTTTCAAACTACAATTGCTCTGGAAGAAAAAAAATCTCTTTTCTCTTTCGATCTGCATTTCAATAAAAGCCCTTTAATGGAAGGAATAAGGGATTACATTTGACACTAGCTCGGTCACCATTTGATGTAAACAGCTTCCCATCCCTGTCTCCGTGTTTCATTAGTGGCCTATAATATATTTTTAATGGCAGCCTTAAATTATAATTCCAGTTTCAGCTGTCGTTATGAGTCACCGCCGTTTTCTGTTGGCTCAGCAAAGCACGCTCAGTCGAGTCGAGTTCAAATAGGAAGGCAACTTTGCCAAATATATCAGTTTGGGGGCCAGCAACGTGAAAGCTGCCAAATCCCATCAGCTGCAGAGGTGGAATGATGCTAAGTGATTAGCAGCAAGCCTGCAGATTGATAAAGGTCTGCATATTGTGACTTTTCTCACTTTGTTTGAGGACAGTAGAGTAAATGGACATTTAGCGATTTTTAAAACGACTTTCTGTGGAAAAAGGTGAACAGCAGCTAACATCTGCTTTGCAGATCTGAAAATATATAGTGACGAAACATCAGAAAAGTAAAGAGGTGAACCAACTAATTTGAATTTACACTTAACGACGACAACCAAGAGAGTAATTTACTACAGGTAAGATATAACGTGCTTGTAATTTTGTAACAGAGCCCCACTTTGAAAACACGGAGCTTCAAACATAAAAAGTTACCTGCAGTCTTTGATCATTTGAGCAAAGCTCAAAATTTTAAATTTGGCTCTTGTTGGCCTTTTTCGTCTTTGTCAAGCATGCACAAGGATAAAATATGTCCCCATTTCTGCAGCGATTCCTGAAAAAGTGATGCAGGCGTCGCTGGCATCCCTACTTGGCATTAGCCGCCAAAATTCAGCCTCATTTCACCGCATTTCACACATTCATGTCTGATGAGTGCTATTCAGCGCCGCTCTCAAGCTCAACCTTCACACTTCAAAAGCCACTCCATCATCATCGTTGTCGTCGTCGTTGGGTAAAAAGTCAAAGTGTGAACTTCTTTTGATGAGGCGTACACAGTGTGAGGTCTCTCTTTGTGACCTTTGACTCACTTATGGCTCAACGATGCAAACGGCGCCAGAATGAGAATTGCAAGCGCTGGGAATGACCCAGGTGAGAACAGTGACATTTCTTTTCGGTTCTTAGAGAGATACGTCTTCTTACAGGTGGATTTAATCACACCACCTTGAATATTTCCCAACTCTTTAAAAAACAGTTATGGATCTAAATATGTAATAAATCCTTCAGTGTTTCGAACGGACGAGTAACATTTTCTAAACAGTATATTTCCTTGCACCTACTAGAGTAACATATTTGAGTATTTCTACATCTACAATCTCAGATTATATCCATATTGGCAAGTAGACAACATAGATTTTAAAGCCTTAAAATAATATTTTTTTTATTGAATTTGCAAATGTGAAACATTTAGAAAAACAAAATCCAACCAATAGTTTGAGTACATTTCAGTTTCTGTCAAGCACGTCGCTTCGTGTCCCAGCTGAACTACATTCTCTTTAAGTTGACTCACCTGATTGCTGAGTTAATGTCTTGCCAGATCCTCCTGCGATGTCAGTTTCTCCGTTGCTCTTCTTGTGACTACCACCATGATTTGTAGCAAAAAACCATATTATTTATAATTATTCAAGTCAATAAATGTCCTAAAACATTTGGTAAAATAAGCACATTGCAACGTGATAAGGATATTCGGCCTTTCAAAGACTCTTAAAGGGTATTTTTGACCAGTCAAGTAACCGAAAACTATATATATATATATGTATATATATATATATATATATATATATATATATATATATATATATATATATATATATAGTTACATGGAACGACATAACCAAGTTGCAGGCATAGTGTACAGAAACATCTGTGCAGAATATGGACTGGAAACCCCGAGATCAAAGTGGGAAACACCCCCAAAGGTGGCGGAGAACGCCAGAGCTAAGATCCTGTGGGACTTCCAGATCCAGACAGACAAAATGGTAATGGCGAACCAACCAGACATTGTCGTAGTGGATAAACAACAGAGGAAAGCCGTTGTGGTAGATGTAGCAATACCAAGCGACTGCAACATCAGGAAAAAGGAGCACGAGAAACTAGAGAAATACCAGGGCCTCAGGGAGGAACTGGAGAGGGCCTGGAAGGTGAAGACCACAGTGGTGCCTGTGGTCATCGGGGCCCTCGGGGCAGTCACCCCCAAACTGGACCAATGGCTACAACAGATCCCAGGAACAACATCAGACATCTCAGTCCAGAAATGTGCAGTCCTTGGCACAGCCAAGATACTGCGCAGAACCCTCAAGCTCCCAGGCCTCTGGTAGAGGACCCGAGCTCAGAGGATAAGAACCACCCGCGGTGGGTGAGAAGGGAATTTTTTTATATATATATATATATTTATTTATTTATTTTTTTTTTCAGACATGTCATGTTCATGTCAGCATCAAAGTTCATGTTTCCTTAGCTGTGATATGGTAACATGTGCAAATTGTTTATTGTTCAACATGGAACTTGTTTATGGCTGATTTACAATTTGCCTCATTTTTGTTTTTTGCTCCGGTTGCAGTAGTTTTATGCTGACTGTTACAAAATCTCAAAGATTAATAAAGCCAAGTGAGAGAACTTGACAGAGGCTGATTTGCAGACCAAGTCAATGTTCAGCATCATATTTCATTATTAATGCTAAGTTATGCCATAAATTAAAAAGTGTTGCAATCCAAACTATACATAATTCTGGCACTTTGTGGGTAAGTAAATTCAGACTCCTTCACCAATGTTGTCGTCCCGACCCCACAAGTCCACGACATTCATGCTGCTGATAGGTGTACGTAAACTTCTGACCCACACCCGAGCTCCGCTACCTGTACTTCCTCTGCTCTGGAGGTGTGCGTTCGCCAGCCGATGTTGCTCCTCGGAGCTCGCGTTGCTCACAAAGCCGTAGTTGTGAATTAGTAATGGCTTCCCAGTCCTGTTACCTTTTTCATGCCTTACTGCCAAATATAGAGACGTGTGGTGTGCGACTGAGTGCCAAGGAGAGGTTATTATATAACTGCTGCTGACCTCTACCAACATCCTCCATGAGAGTATACTGCTACAGTATGAGCGGCAGATGGTGAGCATGGACACGGTTTCGCTGCATTTATCTGTCCCGAACAAAACAAATACACCAAACCGCCAACGCCGTTGCTGCGTTTTTGCCTTCGCTTTGCCTCCTTACACCACTCATGTTGTTGAATTGGATTTTTTTTCCTCTTTTCTTTTACCCATGTTTCAGGTTTCACTGCAGGTCAGGAGAGAGAGTTTTAGCGAATGGTTTTGGGTTAATGAGCGTGTCAGATGTGAAAACCCAACAGAGAGCAAAACAGAACAATAAAAGCAAAAGAAACAAAAAAAAGCAAATGATTCGGCGTGGCGACTGTAGCGACAACCAGAACCTGTGATGGTCGTGACGAAATCCGTAGACCATAAAAAGCACATCTGGATGAGTCCAGAGAAGGTTTTTTTTTATTATTATTATTCTTAGTTTTTATATTTTCCGGTTAGCTGCTGTGCAAAAGTACCAAAAACACACAAGTTTCAGGTGGAAACACAGATGGGATGCATTTGGCCCTCCTCTTCCTCGTTGATAGAGCTTCGTTTCGCTTACTGTGTTGTTTGACAAATGACTCAGTGCTTTTGGTCAATAATCACTGAGTCACTGATAGTAATTGGAACCACCTGCACTGTGGCATTTAGCTGATTTGTACTCCGGATGAGGAGGAAATATCGAACCAACAGGATCTGTAAGCGCTTCACTTCCAAATGTGTAATAAGGAAAACAGCTGGACTTCGACATCCTGTCTCGGATCGCGCCGGTGTGTCATCAGCAGAGGAAATGTCGATTACAGACGGTTGCATTCTGTCTTAACCTTTGCTGAAAAATATTATTACTTGAAGAAATTTATTACAGCTTAATAAATAGACCAGTAAGTGGAACATAAATTGTTGGTTAGTTGAATCCAATGTCACCTGGAGACATTTCTTTAACAATGGTAAGACGCGTGTTTTTGTGTGAACATCAGAATCACATCCAGACTTTGTTTGATGCGAGATTTGATTTAGACCAGGGGTCTCAAACTCCAGTCCTCGAGGGCCGCAGTCCTGCAACTTTTAGATGTGCCTCTGCTGCACCACACCTGAACAGAATAATTAGGTCATTAAGGCTCTGGAGAACTGATCTACACAAGGAGGAGGTCATTAAGTCATTTCATTCCAGTGTTTTGTACCTGTGGCACATCTAAACACTGCAGGACTGCGGCCCTCGAGGCCTGGAGTTTGAGACCCCTGATTTAGACAAACAAAAAAATAATAATTCTAATATGTTGTTAATACTTGCATATCTGCTTCAACAAGCCTTTTTTTTTTTTTTTTTAGTTTGCAATTAGGCATAAACGTTCTCTGAAGTTGAAATTCCTTGTAGGAAAGTCGAGTTTACCAACAACACGAACCCTCAAAATCCAATATGGCTGCCCCGCATATAAACCTCAACTGTATTTGAGATAATAGAGTTGATTCCCTGAAAATTTGTATCTCAGCAAACTTATCACACACACACACACACACACCCACACACAAAAACTGTCTGTCCTTCTACATTAAACATGACAGTGAGATGTTGGAAAGCACAAAGTGAAGATGAATAATAGTTTTAGTTTGCATTTTCTGTTCTTGTTTAATGAGCTTGAACTTGAAGCAACCGAACCGAGTCCCAGAGGGTAAGTAACTCATTTATTTCTACTCACCAAACTAATATCAATATTTCTTGTGAGTGACACTAAAGTAGGGGAGTCTAAACGTTTTGTCACAAAGGTCAAAAGTATTCATGGCCCAAGAAAGAAAAATGAAAAATCTCAAATAAGATCAAGGAAAGAAAGGAACAAAATTTTTGGGGAGCATTATTCATGGTTCATCCAACACTTAGCAATAATTTTGCACATTTGTTCTCTTAAAGGAAATACTTTTCAAATACTTTCCAAACAAATGTATTCTCAGTTTACAAGAACGAGATTCGGGTCACTTTCTTCCACAATGCTTGCTAAATTTAGGCAAGTTTAATAAATTAAATAAAAGCTTCAGAAAAGCCAGATTTTCAGTAAAAGTCTCTGGGTAAACGTGGTTCTACTTATTACACAAGCTTGGCTGTAGAAAAAAAAAAAAGGCCAGCACTTTGTGTCGTACTTAACATTTAGAGTTGTAAGAAAATTCGGTCAATAACGATTTCACACTGATTAAAAGTAAATCGTTCAATAAACAAATTTATGTTATTCTTAAACTGCTGTTTGCAGCCTCAAAAAAAATTGTTCCGAGTGCCAAAAATGGCCCCGGGGCCGCACTTTGGACACCCCTGCACAAGAGAAAACTGGAGTCCATCAGTGGCAGAACTATGGCTGATGTTTGCACTTACTGCAGAATAAGTATCAACTCACCCAGATTTTGACATAAGCTAAAGAGGTTCGCTTCTAAAGTACCGAAAAATGAAAGAAAGAAAAGAAAGAGTTCAACGTGGAATGATAGCGAGTTTTTAGAATGTCTTCAACTTATCTTAATGAAGTGTTGCTCAGTTATCTCCTTTATTTTACCTCTCTATGCACTCCTTCAGAGAAATTCAGAGCTTCAGCGGTCAAACACATTCAAGGCGGATTAAGCAAGCTATTGGATGTGACGTTTTTCCTCCGAAAAGTAAAAAATATCCTTTATAGTTGATCAGAGAATGCAAGCGATGCAAATATCCTCCGTAAAAATGGACAGAGGGACACTGGGGGTTATTTCCATAATCACATTTAGTTTGGGTTTGACTCAGAAATGCACGATTCAACAACAATAAGTCCACCTTTGCGGTTTCATCGTCCCCTAGATTCACTCACCGTAGGAAACGAGGAGAGAGATCAGGGGCCGGTCGCCACATTTCAGATCTGCTTGCAAATTGAATCCAGGAAACATTTTTTGCTACAAAAGCAAGCAGAGCAACAGAGGCGTTTTGAACACGCGGCACTTGAAAGTGACTTTGACTCGTTAGGGTGCAGCTGGAAGGAGGCGGCAGCATCTCCTTCCTGTTAGGTAACACCGGGGGGGGGGGGGGTCGGCCCCTCAGCACAGGGCCTCTGTCCCGGGAAGGAGGGAGTCCACGTCAGAACGTTTTCTTCCTTCTCTTCGTCTTTCCTCTTCCTCCCTTCTCCGAGGAGGGCGTTCTCTCCCACCGGTGCCAGCACTTTAATTGGAACCACTTTAGGAAATAAGCTGCTGCCATCTTGTTTTTTTCTTGTTTTTTCTTGGTCTGTTTTAGCTAAAAGACAGAAGAGCAGCACATAAAACGTGAACCTTTGATGGCGGGGGGGGGGAAGAAAGAAAGTACAGCCTTATCTTTTGGTGAGCGAAATGAAATCGAATCCAAACTAAACATGGTTTATAAATACAAACAAATATATTTGTTTATGTTTATATTTTATTTTGCTCTATAGTGAATATAGAACAAAACAAGACTTAAGGAGGAAATCAAGGAGACTAGCTTTTTGTTTGTTTTCGCAAAAAAGGAGATAATGATTTGGTGGAATACAAACTGTTTTAAAGTTATAAACGATTAAAGGGGCAGAGTTTTGTGTTTTCCAGGCATCTGGTGTCATTTTATAACATAATCAAGTGACTGTGTTAGCTTCAGTTGTTATAAAAATGATGTATATCAAATATTACACCTTGGTATTGGACCTGAGTGAAGTTGCTCCCCCACCGCCACCTTCTGCAAATCAGACAAAACTGGTGTGAATCAACTAGACTACGTTTGTGCAGCAATTATTTTTGTTTGTGTTGCTCTGGCTTTGAAGATAGCAATGAAGGTTTAAAGGTCAACCCCCCTCCCCCTCCCCCCCCTCCCCCCTCCCCTCACTCTTACTAAATCAAAATTACCTTTAAACCAATTTTGTTTAATGTGAAGAAGGTTGGAAACCGGCCCTCTGTCTCCAGTTTGATTGCGTCTCCAATGAGAAAAGAGCAAAAGGTTCCAGAGAAGAACTGATGACATCAGCAGGTTGTTTTTGGAGTGTGCATTTCCTGCAGCAAAGCTTTTCTTCTTTTTTTTTTTTAGGGTGGCAGGATTTATGAGGGACATATGCACATTCAAGGGCAGACAAACATTCGGGCAAACAGTTTTCGATGATTTATGAGATTTTTTTTTTTCCAGCTTTGTTCTCTGTTTTTGTTTTTTGTTTATTTGTTGTTGTTGTTGTTGTTGTTTTTTCAATAAGATGTCGTTCTTAGCTTTATCTTCAAAACTTCATCTTTATTTTTAGTGCTGTGGCCTTGGGAGCAGCCTTCTTCCACCCAAATCTATCAGAGCTTTGCAGAAGAACTCAAATGTGAGTCTGCACTAATTCTTTTTTTTTTTCTTTGAACCAACTTAAAAGTAATAATGATCATTTCTTACAGATAATTTTATTAGTTTTGCTCAAGCTAGAATTCTCATTTAGTTGAAATCAGAATTTTTTTCTTCTTCTGATTTCTGATTGAAAATCTGTCCTTCTTGCCAACTAAAACAACTCTGAATAATCTTGAATAATTTGCTTTACAATAACATTTAATTTCACTTTGGGATCAATAAGTTATTTTTTGGATGAACTGAATTTAACTGGTTAGAATCAACAGTAATTTCCAGATGCCGTTTCTACAGAAATCCTGATTATCAGGATTTCCTGAAGATATTGCTCGTGTCCATCTACAATCTATATTATTAATTATTATAATTTTTTTTCAATTATAAAAAAATTATAATAATTCAAGCAGTTTCACGTTTTTAATAATAACATAAGTAAAAAACATCGCCCTTCGCTCTTTTTTGATGACTTTGTTGCAAAAACAAAATTTGGGGTTGAAAGGTCAAACAATCAGTGTAATAATTCATCCCGCTCGCACGCGCGCCGTAATATTTTATATTCTACTATATTTACCAACTCATTTAATGAAATAAAATATCTTCAGTGAGGTTTGTCTGTCTACTTTATTTTTTATTTGTTTATTTATTTTTTTTTTTTTTTGCTTTCCGGTTTCTTCTGTTAAGTGACCTCACGTGCACCGCTGCAGGTGTTTTTGCGCGAGCGTCTGCGGGTGTCTGCGAACAGCGGCACGTCGTTGCCGCCTCCGCTCCCACCTCCCCGTCACCACCAGCCGGATCGGACTGACACTCCGAGCCGCCATCCCCTGTCGCCACACCGGTACTATCTCCCTCGCTTCCCCTCCACCCCTCTCCACCTCCCTCTCTCTTCACCTTCATCTCAATCCCTCCCTCCTCTTCGTCTTCCTCCTCCTCCTTCGGCTGTTGTTGCGCCTCCGCCGCCGCCGCCGCCGCTGGCGCTTCTGCTGCAGCTCACAACTTCCAGAGAGCCTCGTCTCCGGCACAACAAGTCCGCCCTCTGGTTCCCCCCCGTACCGGCCGGGGGGATGCTCGTCTCGCTCGCCTTCAATGCGATGTGATAAATGGGCCGCGCAGGATGTGAAGCCCCGCAAGAAGAAGCAGGAGGATGGCGAAACCGGGCTTGTCTGCCGCGGCGTTGCCGCTGCTCCTGCTGGGCTCCTTCCTCTCGGCGTCCTCCGTTAAAGCCGGTGAGTTGGACCACAGGTTGGTGAGCGATCACCGCAGGTAAACAAAGAAGAGGCGGGGATGAATGTACCGGCTGAGCAAAACGCATCCAGCGGGGCTGATGTGTGTCGGTTCGGAGCACCGCTGATCTAGTGTTAGGTTTGTAGCGGCATCCCTTTGGGGGACGAAGGGGGCGCACACTGTCATGACATATGGATGTGATCTGCGCTCACAATAAGCTTTGTTAAGCCAAAAATGATGGGTTGACATGAGGTAATCACGCTGCATTAGCGTGATTTTTAGGATCACTCTGACACAAACAGAGGCAGAAATCGCCTCATAATCCAGGTAAATGTCTTGAAATTGAATCCAAGATGAGATTGTAACTCCCAGCTAGAGTTCAAGGCACACACACACACACGCACGCACGCACACACACACACACACAGCGTCATCCAAGTGATTCCATTCAACCTCATCTGGACAATTCAGATTTCTCTGGACATATTTTTCAGCGTCCGTCACTTTTCCTGCGAGATTATTTCCAGCCCTTTTTAAACAATGATATATCCTGAATTCGTCAGCGAGTTATGCTCAAGAGGGGAAATCTGAGTCCAAAGATCTTGCTTCCATTGTGTCCTGACTATGGAAGCTCACAGACGACTCATAGTCCTTTGGAAATCCTAACTCTTGGAGATAACATCGTCGAGGCTTTATCTCAGCTTGGAGAGATCGCTTTCATTTGGTCTGAAGATGTGTGTGTGTTCATGCGCGCGTGGGTGGGTGTGTGTGTGCGGTTTTAGGAGCAAGATTTGTTCTTCTGGAACCTTGTTTAAATCATTTTGCGTCTTGTGGAGTAGTTGGGAACGTTCTGGTACGTTCTGAGGTGTGGCCGAGGCTAGAAAATCTTGCAAAAGTCTCTTCATTTTCACAATCTGTCGTATTACAACCTCTTCAATCCATTTCATTAAGTTTGCATGCGACATCTCACACATCAATATTTAGTTCATCAACTGCAAACCTAATAGGACATGGCTATAGTCAAAGTCCAGACCTAAATCTAATTGACAATCTGTGGCTTGACTTTATAATTGATGCTCACAGACAACTTAAGTTGAGTAAATACGTAAATGTCCAGTTATATGCACCGCCACATATTCTTAGATTTTCATTTGGAAAACGTTTTGCTAACTTTTTATTTTCTGCCTTCCCACTTTATGTTGGTTTACCTCAATAAAAATACATAGAGGGAAGAAAACTCATCTCTTTCTGCATTTGTAGTTCTGTAAGGGATTTGTTTAGTGGATATTTGTCCAGATGTTCGGGGACTCGGCCTCCACAACTTTTATGAGTTATTATTAAGGGTGCGCCGATTTATCGGCCAGCTGATTTATCGGTGCCAATTTCCTTAATTTTGGGAGATCGTGATCAGCATATTTTTACGTATGAAGCCGATCTTATCCACCGATCTTATCTAAGGCAAAGGTCTACGAATCAACCGCTGTCCTCTGTTGCTTTCTGTTGACAGAGGTTTGACTGATAGACCGGCCCATCGGGTCATGTCTGCACATTTACAATCAACAATAGTGACCCCACTGTTACCAACTCAACAATTTTCTTGCTATATTGAGCAACATTTCAGACAAAAACTTGGTATCAGCCAAAATCGGAATTGGCAGGTTAAGCTTTTTAAAAGATTGGTAATCGGTGATCGGCCAGAAACTGCAATCGGTGCACCTCTGGTTATTATTTTCCCACTGCCAACTAGCTCTGTTTCTTCTTCGTATTTGTCCATTTATTTATAGGAAATCTATAAACTTAAGTTTTGAGTTCCTACCAAAATTTCTATTTCAATACATTGAAATATTGGTGATAATTTGCCAAGCTGTGGAAAACAGAGCAGTACAAAAGGTGCCGTTAATTGAACTCTCTCTATGCAGACCTTTGCTTCCATAAAAACAAATTCTACTAAAAATACATACAAAAATACTATGTCCACCTACAGAATATTTGCTTGTACACTTTTTGACGACTCAGAAACTAACCTAATTAACAGACGAATGAAGGCTAACAGTAATGTTAGCAAACTTTATACACAAGAGCTCCCCTATTCCAGTGATCATTTTCACAGTTTTCACAAGCAGGAAACCACTATTCCTTTTCATGTACAGCTGAATTTCTATATTTGAGCTTTACATACTTTGCTAAGTGCCAAATTTTAGCTAGGCATGACAAATTGCATCAAAGTTCCAATTTCGTTAAGGCTAGAAGTAGAAAAGTTACCAACAAAGTATGTCAGTGAAGACCTTGCTTTTTGTTTTTGAATGTAAGAGGAAATTATGCAAAACTTTTTGCTATATTTTTATTTTAGTTCAAGCGGTGCTATGACTGAGTCATTACTCATTTAACTCAGTCAACATACATTTTAAATATGGCACATCATATTAGTTGTAGTAACTGAATGTGGTTACTGTGGCAGCACAAGCGAGCTGTAACAACAGCATTAGCATAATACTGCTAATGCTAAACACAAGTGAGAAGTAACAACCTCATTAGCATAATACTTCTAACACTAAACACAAGCAAGCTGTAGCAACCGCATTAGCACAGTAATACTAACTCTAAGGGCAATTGAGCTCTAACTACTGCATCAGAATAATACTGCTAAAGCTAATTAGCACCATCTCAGCTGAAATGGTTGACTTGTTAGCTGGCATAAATCAGCTAAATATTCGAAGGAGTCAGTGGGGTGACATTCCAGACATTTTCTTGACACTACATGTCTTGCTACTTGCTCATCTAACTCCTTAGAGTAAATGTAAACTGCCAATTTTTGTTCATTAGTCAGAAGCAAATATGAGATGCTGGCGAGACTGCCATGGAAACGGTGGGCAAATGCTGATAATTGCCAATTAGGGTGCATCATGTAATGGGTTGAAAATTCCAAAAGTGTTCGAGTATGCTGTATAATATAATCAAACTATGTGGAACATTTTTATGTGGTAGTCTTTGGTTACATTTTCAGAAAGAATAGCTTTAGTGTTGTGACCAGGGAGTCACTATTATTTTCTTGCTTCCTGAGTTCAAACCCAAACCAAGGTCTAACTCTGATGTTAATTTGTCGAGCTGGACTCGAGGGAAATCCAGGTTCGAGTCGACTCGTAGAGGACCTGGAGTTTGTTGTAATTGACACACACTTCCTGTCTGTAAAGTCACACACACACACACACACACACACACAGACGCATTCAGCTCTATCCCTTTCTGCAGTTCAGAAATGGAAACGATTCAAACTTCAACAGGATCTGTCATGAAAGATTAGCGCCGTATTACATTCACCCAGGTGTGATTTCTCCTCTTTTCCAGCACAAACATTAAGATCATTTCACAGAAGGATCGCACCAAAAGTGAACCTCTGCCTACGAAAGAGGAGAGGAGGCAAAGACCGAAAAAATGTGTGAGAATCAGAAACAAAGACAAATGGTGAGCAGCGTCTTCCTGTGGGGAAACCCCCCCGACAGACTGAAGTGTGTTAATTAGGCAGGGTCTAAATGAAAGGAGATAGATTAATTTGCGGGTGGTGCGAGGAAGATCTGAGTGAAAGTGGGCTGAGGGAGCAAAATAAAAAAGAGAAGAGTTCAAAGAGAGTGATCATGAGGAGGCTGTGCTGCTCTCCGCTTTAGGATTTATTATATCAATTGCAAAGTGCGGGAATGTAGCATTTATGTTCTGTCCTTGTTAATTAAATATCCTTCTGTGTCTGTGTTAGACGCTGCGCTGTCAGCTCCGCTCAATGTGACCATCAGAGAGCTGGAGGTCAACTCGGCTGTGGTGACGTGGGAGATCTCGGAGGGAGATCCCGTCATCGGATTCGCCATCACGCAACAGGTATGTGTGAGTTTGTTTTGTTTTTTTCTTTCTTTTTTTTTAATGGCTTTGGGAGAGAGGGCCTGAAAATAATGTTCAAAACAAACATTAAAACGACAGCTGGGTCGTAAATTCAAAACCATAAAGAAGTACAAGAAGCACTGTGTTATTTTATTTCCCAACTTTGACAATGTGGGCAAATTCTTTGGCATTTTAACAAGACTTTAAAACATATGATACTCATAAATTCTAAAATCCTATTGTGCAAAACTTGATACATTTATGCAGCTATGCTGTTATTACTGAGGATTTGTCCCCTTTGTTTTTTTCTTTTGTTTACATGTATGTTAATACTGCGCACTTGATTGCATTTGGTTTACTTGGCATTACAACATTTTTGATGGAATTTCATGGACACGGATTTTTTTTACTAGCTCAGGGGGGAAAAAATATCTTTTTCTCACCACTCATTCATAAAGTTATATTGGCCCGTTGCGGAGAAACCCCTTGTGGTTTTGGATATCAAAGATTCACCAACCAGAAATGTTTTGAAGCTTTTATTTAAGCTAAAACAGTTAGCTAGAAGAAGAATTAACATGTCTGAGAGCCAATTCTAACCAGCTAGCGTGAAAAGGTAGCCTAACGGTGCCGAGCTTCTGTTCAAAGAAGCATTTCCATTAAAACCAGCTGGCGTATTTAACTGGTATTTATTCTATCTGTTTCTTAGATCATGTTCTACGAAGTACATTTGTTTAAAAAATACAGCACTTTGTTAAAATGATATTTTTGGCACTTTATCTAAATTTAGCGGACTTGATTTTGCATTGATGATCTAAATACATGACCCTGATTTAAGTGTCATGAGTGCAAGCTCTGAGGCTTCAAATATATGCCGTATGTCTACAACATTATGTAGGTAGGTGCAAATTATTATAGTATTGAAGCTAATAATCACTATTTAAGCAATAAGGTTAATTATGTTGGCCACAGTAGTGTCAGCATTTGCATTTCTGGCTATAAACAATAGAAGATATATTTTCAGATTGAACTCAAATCTTAAATTATCTTAAAAATCTTAAAGTATCTCCTTAAATCTTCAAGCAAATCATCTTGTTTCTGGTTTTGCCTGAGCACCAAAGTAATTTATCGTCGCGCACACATTTTTTCATTAATTATTCAAACCGGAGCAGAAAATCGCAGCTTTCAGGAACCTAGTTTCTGCTGCCACGCCGCAGCGCTCTGAAAGATCCGTGTTAGATGAACATTTTGTCCTCGTGAAGTTTTAATGGCTTAAGAAATTTCCTTTTATAATTGCCTGGTAAATAAAAGTGCCCCAGAGGAGCCGTGGTCTTTAATCCAGCGGGAGCCAATTGACCTGAGCAAGCAGCTGTAGCCGGGGTAATAATGGCCATTTCTAGGACATGGCCTGGAAAGCAATTTCTGTCTTTAAGCTTTACTGCATTGTTAAAATAAACCTTGAGAGACTTTACTTAAGCTTTTTCCCCAACTGTTCCCCTGGACAGAAGTGTACACATTAGCATAAATTAAGCCACAGCATAGAAAACTGAAGTTCCTTACAGAAATTTGCAGTGGTTACAACAAAAATTTAGTTTAAAAAAAGGTAAACAAAAATGGATTGTAAGCTTGTTTTTTTTTTTCCGTTTTTTTGTTTTCCCCTCTTGTGCGCCGCAGAAGAAGGATGTGCGGATGTTGAGGTTCATCCAGGAAGTGAACACCACCACCCGCTCCTGCGCGCTGTGGGACCTGGACGAGGATACCGAATACATCGTCCACGTCCAGAGCATCAGCATGGGAGGCAGCAGCCCCCCCAGTCAGCCCGTTCTCTTCAGAACGCCAAAAGAGTCGGAGAAAATGGCGTCCAAGAATCCCGGTGAGATTCGGATTCCCGGCAGGGTTTGCTTAGTTTTAAACAGCCTGAGTTGGGTTTCTCTTGGGCTTTATGTGACGTGCCGGCACAATGTGAGGCGTAATTGTGAAATGTACGAAAAAATGTGATTCGTTTTACTCTGATACCCCTAAATAAAGTCACCCTGTTTGTAAAAATGCTCTATATTCACTGAAAAAAAGAAAGCAGGTGATCCGACTTATAAAAAATTGAGTTGATTTGTAACAAGTAATCAAATTAAGTTTATCCAAGAAATATATAAAGTATATTAACTTGTCATGTTAAACAAGTGTAAATAAATAAAGTTTGACAAACTTAATTTGATAACTTTTTTAAGTTGAGCCCCATTCTCTTTTTTCAGTGCGTCACTTCTGTTGATAGGAGACTTAGTAGTTGTGTACTCCACTAATTTGGCCTTCATTGGAAAGTGGCAAGAAGAAATACTCATATGTAGTAATATTGAGAAAGAGCACTTTCTGGTCTCAATATAAAAGGGTAGGAAAAAATAAATAAACCAACAACGGTGGTGGCAGCATCATGTTGTGGGGAAGAAAACCTGCTGGGATACTGACTGGGATGGAGTTTCAACATCCAGCAATTAAATAAGCCTAAACATGCCACCGACAAAAAAAAAGATTGCAATTGAATGTTTTAGATCAATTAATATTCATGTGCAGGAACGGCCCAGTCAAAGTCAGGAAGCGAAATTGAATTAAATCTGCGGCCAGACTTAAAAGCTGGCCGTCTCTCCCTATTGAATCTGACCGAGGTTGAGCTGATTCACGGGGTAACAAAACTGGAAGAGACACACCCTAAAAAACAGGCGCATGCCACACTTTTCAGATTTGTATATCCTATCCCTTCCGCTTTGTTTTTATGCTTTTTACTTTGTGTTGATGCGTCACATAAAATCCCCAAGAAACGCACCGAATTTTGGGGTCGTAACGAGACAAAATGTGGCGATAAAGTTCTCTGGCAACGAGGCGCTGCACCTGTCTCTGCTAGCATACTGTGAGCCGTGTTACCGAGTTCTCCAAGTGCTAATCTATATGTAAATACATTTCTTGTGTATTCATCACACTTTTCCCATTGAGGACGTCGTCGTGTAGCTTCTATTGGAACAGGATATGCTACAAACACAAAATGTGAGAGGGGAATTGAAATTCGGCGCATACGAGAGAGCCCGCGAAAAAAAGAAAAAAAAAATGCAAGCACGAGAGCATATAGACACGGAGGCAATCATGTATCAGCGCAGATGGAGTGAACAAACAATCGGCCTCCTTGTTTCTCCCTCTGCTGTCACACACACAGAAAAAACTCTGCTCATGTTCTTACATACAAGTATGTATATATACTGTATATATTTTATTATTACTCTGTCTCCCCCCCCACTCAGACTATATATGTCACACTATTTTCTGTTTCTGCGTCTCCCAGACGAACAAAACGGTAATAAAAACACAAATCTCGGGCGTGAACTCCTCGCGCCTTCCATCTTCTCTCCCACGAGTACGCAGAGAGGCTGCTGGCTCTTTTCTGGAGCGGCCCGCGGCACTCCCAGTTTTATCAGGTCCAACCCAGTTCTGCTGCCAAAAGCAGCCGCTTCAGAGGGACCCTGCAAAATACTAAAACGCTCATCAGCGGCGAGGCGATAAGAGGACGCAGCAGTCTGTTCCCTGGAAGCCCCCGCACTGACTGAGCTCGCCTTGGTCCTGTTTTAAGACACATGGTTGGAACTGATACTGTATTTATATAGCAAAAAAAAACATTATCCATCTTTTGTAATGTAGCTTTCCTTCTCTGTCCTAATGAGGTTATGACACACCAAGCCCCTATAGAGATTGAAATTTCGTTCCTTCTTGTAAAATAGCCGGAGCTTGGTCAGATTGGATTTAGAGCATCTGTGAAAATATTTACAGCGGTAAGCTTCATCACGTCAAGACCAAATGTTAGGAATTAGCTAAAAAGACTTCAACAGAGTCCATGCCTCCAGCAAACAATCTTTTCTCAATTTCAGAGAGTCCAGACCTTCTGGATGAAGTAAAGGATAGAACAAGCAACTGTTTTTTATCAGACTATGTGTTATTTTGCTTTTACGAAAAAAGTCAATCCTCTAAAGGGGAGATGAAAACACATTTACTGAATAAGTTTTGACGTAGTAAATTTGCTTCCATCCACTGGTGGGTCTGTTCCCTACCAAAGGCAGAAAACTAAAAAAACATTAAAAGTCCAAACTGCTAGCTTGGAGGGAATGACTCTCTGCATTTTTTTTCTAATTTGCAACCTCTGCTTCCCGTGTATTACGGTCATATGTAACAGGAACATCTGACGAAATGACGCTTTCATGGTTGATTCGCCTCTTTTGTCCACTTTTCTACAAAGATCTGATTTATAAAGTTCACAAACAACAGTTGCTCAATCCTAAGCAGCGGATCGTTTCTTTCCGTTCTGTCCGGCAAAAGTTTGCGCAGACATCTTCATTGTCACTAACGGTGGTTGAAGCTAACGTACAGCTGCTAACATACCCTTGCTTGCTCGCTAGCTTTTCTGTACCTGTCATGGGCAACTTCAAACTTATCGCTAGTTGGCTGGACGATGTTCATTTTCACCACCGGCTCACTTCTGTTGCCAACCTATATGAGGCCAGACGCATTCTGTGAGAAAAAAAAAACTTTATAAGTGTGGCTCTATGGTTTCTCTATAGTTTTTTGGCCTTAAATTTTAGTCCCCAGTGTCATTAAAAAGCTCTTTAAAACTCTTAAATTTGACTCCCTGGAATCTGCAGATGCCCTGAATTAATCAAATGAAATCTTAAGACACCTTGAAGTTTTTGGTCATACGGCAACATTTTAAGGGGTGTGAATACTTTCGCAAGCCACCGAACATCTGGTCACGTGACACATATTTAGAGGTGTAATTTGTCTCGACTGTTGCCGAGCTCTGACTTTGATGGATGGATCCGGTTGGTGTTGGTGGAAGTATTCATTAGCTGTCCTGATTAAATCTCCCGGCCATTACTGCTCTCCTCCCCCTCTAAGCTGGTATTAATCAGCCTGACACCGCTTTGCATTTGTAGCCGCGGTGCGGACCGGCACGCCGCTCGTCGCTGGGTTTCTGTCAGACGGTTTGCTTATCTTTCTAAGCCGTCTATCGCTAGGATGGAGAAAATACTGCAGGTGTTCCCATCAAGCTAAATCGTTGGAGGTTTCGTGGTAGTCTTTCCCAGCTATCACGTTTTACAAGCCTCCATACTGTTGGACCTATATTGAAACTGTAATTAGTGTCTGTCTTCTTTTTGTAGGTCCTGCTTCTCCTTTTGTTTTGCAAGTGATATTTAAATATGGTCAAACCATTCTGGACATGAGATGATTTGTTTTCCAGTGTTTTGACCTGTTTGACTGTTACTGAAAGCAAACCAAGCTGACTAATTAAGAGCTTGTCAACAAAGAAAACAACCATATTTAATGTAATCATGCCAAGCCCTCACAGACAGGAGTATGTAATTATTTCACATTCAGCTTATTAAAGTGCATAAACCTTCCACTCCTTCTGTCAGGCCTCGGGCTGCAGTTAAAGCTTAGAGGGATCGCTATGGTAACAGTGATCTTGACAGCCAGGCAGAGCAGAGATGTACGAAGAGCAAAATCCTAAACTCACCCAGACAAAGATGATGTGTCACAAAGGCCTTCATGGAACGGCGTCTCTCCCCTAAAGGAGACCGCGACTCGCGCCGGACCTGGAACGAAAACAAACATTTAGCTTTTAGAGCAGCGGGGTTCACTTGCGTACACAGCAACGGTCGTGTGGTCCGAAGAAACCACGTAGGCTCAGTGCAGTTCATTATCAGCGAGGTCAGCTTGTCATCTCTCTGGCATTTTGAAATACTTGACGTCCAAAATAGTATTTTACCCCAAATAGTCAGAATTTGTGCTGCTTTATCCAGTTTCAATGACATCTCATGGGACAAGTTATCACAATATTCATGACACTGTTGACCTCCGGTGTTTGTGGAGGTTGGCCACCACAAGAAACCAAACAGCTAAAATCCACAAATACTTCAGACGCCCTCTAAAAGCGTTTACAGCTGCTTATTTTACTAGTTCAAACAATAAATATGCAGAAGCTAACATCCACAGTCTTCCTTAACTCCACTCTTGCTGATCAATCAGCACCGATACCAAGGGTTGCTTTGGCTGCTTTGCGACATCCAATAGTAGCAAGTAGCATTGTGCGCTCTTTGCTGTATTTTCTTTCAAGTATATTATGCTACACGAAAAAAAAATCTGTGAATAATTTGGAGTTAGAATAATTTTAGTTAGAACAAGGCGACGGTCTTCTGTATTTGGAATTTAGAGGAAGTCTGTAGGAGGTAGCACTTTCCAGCTGGAGCTAGCTTAAGTTTAATTAGCACAGAAAAAGAAGTGCTCTCTACCATTAAATCATTTGCGTGGCAGTATTTTATCTTCCTAGCTGGTAAAATAAATAGCTACGTTGTGACAAATAAAATAAATGATCATTTTTAAGCACTAGAGGGAAATACTGCTGTAAAATTGCAGCTAGCTAGCTAGCAGCAGCTGCTAGCTGGATTCCTGTCTGAAGCTCACTATTTGTACATTGACATTTTTGAAACGTGAACAAATTTACTCTACTGATTACAAATTGTTAAATATTAAACCTGCCTTCAATTTGTGAAAACACACCAATTGTAAATAAATGACGTAGATATATAAAACACAGCTCATGATCAGTTAAATCTTTATTCTATATGTGAAACAACAAAAATAAACAGGAAAAAATACTTATGTGGGCGTTCTGCAGCTAAAGCCAAACCTGGGCTGTATTTTTCTGCAGTGAATACAGACCTTTTAATATACAGTAAAATCTTTGTTTTATTTGTAAAAGTAAAATAAAAAAATTTAGTTTTCCTGAAAAAGTAAATGGTAAGGACTTCATCTCCACTGAATGCAGAATTTCTTTTGCCACACGTAATCCAATTAAGTTTACCAAAGTTAATTTCTGAAGTTATCAAGTTAAACAAAGGTAAATAAATTAAGTTAGATGAACTTCATTCAATTACTTGTGACCAGTTAAAAATTTTTAAATTGGATATCAATTCTCTATTTTCAGTATTATTTTGTTCTTGCGAGCTCTGAGCACTTTGACAACCCTACTATTTAATTCATATAACATGTGTTGTTTCTTACATGAAGGAATGTTGACTCTACAGTTGACCTTTAAGACCAGCTCCCTTCAGCCAGTCTGTGGTTTCCCCATCCCAGCTTCTTCTTTCCCCTTCTTCCAGTTTTTGCTCCTATAGTTTTTCCAGCCTGTCCAATTTTCTGCCTGCACCAGATACAGGATTCTGTTCGGCTGATTGAAACGTGCACTGGAAGCAACATCCAACTCCCACTATCATACAGCAATGTTGCCGCGAACGCACTGGATGGCGATTAAAAACAAAAACGGCCAGGCGGAGAAGGAAGTGAAAGGCGGTGGAATGTGTTGTGTTTGCTTTGCAGCTGATGGCAGCTGAGAGACAGAGGCTGTAATTCAGAGTGTGTTCCAACCTTTACAGCTGTGATTGGTTTTACGCTGCAGCGGCCAGAGTGCTGTCAGCGAGGGAAAGCCCGGTGACTGATTGGGTGGGGGGTCTGGGCTCCTTTTGTCCCTGCAGACGGCTGCTCTCACTTAGCTTTAATTACACAGAGCAGGGTGAAGAATTCACACCAGCCTGCCTCTCTTTCCTCACGTCACCCGTCTTTGATTCTTTTATCTTTCCTCGCAGAGTTTACGAGTGATGGGAAATTTTTTTTATTTTTTACATTTAATTTCTGTCATACTGTTCTTAAAAAGACACACCCACCGCTGATGAATTACAGTGTCTTCCACCTTCCCTTTGTTGACGGGGTGTGTGGGCGTGTGTGTGTGTGTGTGTGTTCTCTCTGCAGACGAGGTGACGATGGAGGAGGTTGGTCAGGATGCCCAGCTGAGGGCCGGAGAGCTCATCATCATTGTTGTGGTGCTCGTCATGTGGGCAGGTAATGTTCTTCTGCGTTATTGGTCATTTATCATCAGGCACCTTCCAGGACGGCAGTACCTGCAGAGTAAATAAGCTCTCTGATGGAGTTCCTTTCTGGGAACAAACATTCGGCTTCAGGTGCCATATTTCCGTGAGGAATAACTCCCCGCAAGGTTTTTAGGGCAAAGTGGAGAGACTCCGGGTTATGTTAGACAATATTCAAGTTTCCTAAAGGTCGTTAGAACTTTTTGGATTCGTATTTATGATCCAAAAAGTTCAGTTGCTTGGATCTCTTGTTACTTACCTATTACCTAAAAAATGATGGCCTATCAGTAATCTATTGTCTACGACGGTGCGTTGGGGCAATTATTGATAGAAATTTTTTACTTAAAAAAAACCACAGAAATATGTGAGTTTGAAAAGTTGGAAATTGGCTAGAAAAAAGTCAAAAATGTCAACATTGATCTCAGAAGTTTTCTAGAAAAAACAAGGAAATGTTTGAAGTTAGAAAGTCTAAGAAATTCTTAGAAAAAAATAATAATAACAAATTTGGAGATTGATCTCAGACATTTTCTAGAAAAAAATACAGAACTTTCTGAGTTTGGAAAGTCTAGTCTTTTGGAAAGTCTTTTTTTTTTTAGGTTTTATTGGCTCTAGTGGCTAATTGATAGCTAATTGACAGGAAAGTGGGTAATGAGAGAAGGGGAGGAAAGACGGAAAAGGTCGCCAGGCCGGGAATCAAACCTGCAACGGTCACGTCGAGGCAACCCACAATGTGGGTTGTGCTGAACTCCTGCGCCACCACAGCACACCCAAAGAAAGTCAAAAAAAACTATTTTTTTTTCTTTAAAAACTCACAAATTTGGAGATTGATCTCAGACATTTTCCAGAAAACACAAAGGAAATTTTCAAGTTCCAAAAGTTAAAATTGTTCTGAAGTTTGTACATCTTTTTGTGCCTTACCCAGCTCTTTTATGATTCCAGTTCTTAATCTGATTTGCTATATATTATGTCTGAATTTTTTTTTGTTTGTTTGGTTTTTTTGCCACTTTTGAGAAAGGAGCCAAGTGTTGTTTTAAAAAATACCCGAAAAACAGATTAAAGACATAGTAATTATTTAATTTAGCCTGATAATTTGGCAGTAAAGAACAATCTCTCCTGTAACACTGCCATCTTCAGCTCCTATATTTTCATGTATTAATCCTTATTACAGTTGTACAATATGAAAAACTAATGTCCACCACTTCCTAATGAGATTAGATAACACATCTTGCAGCTTACATTCCTCTATTTCCTCTCTTTGTTTCTTCATTTTGCATTTCTTCTCTCTGAAGTCTCATTAAGCGATCTGCAGCTTCAGCTGGCAGTTTAGATTCTCTACCAGCTCTTGAGGTTTAAGCCTCTCCTTTAAGGGAAACACAATCCGGGTCGCTTTTCTTCTCCGCTTCAAACGGCTGCATCCCGTACTCGAGAGAGCCGACACAGAATGCATCTCTACTAGTGGCCCCTCTTTTCTGTTTTTTTGTTTTTGTTTTTGTTTTTTTTGTGTGTCAGAATTGAAAGAAATGAAAGGACAAGAGAGCTGATGATGTAACATTTGTGTACAACATTTTAAGAAAAGTCCAACATATTGGTTCTGGTGGTTTGTTTATCTATTATAAGTGACAAGTAGGTAAAAAGCCAACAAGCAAGGTGAGAGCCAGCTCCTAGTGCTCCTCCTCAAAAATAAAAAGATATGACTGCTTTGTTTTTTCTTGATATTTTTAATTTTTTTATTTGATGTTTCTTGTTGAGCAGCTGTCATAAAAACAAGCAAGGCATTTTTCTTATTTTTAATTTACTGAACCCCCCGCCCCCTCAATCCCCAAATTTTATTGCTCAAAAGTTTTAGATTGAAAGTTTTGGGGTCAAAAAATATGTAAGTTACATTTTCTTAATTAAATCATCACACACACACACACACCCACACACACGCCCACACACACACGCACACACGCGCCTGCATACACACACAGCCAGCCGTCGCTTTCTGTTAAGGATTGTAAAAGTGTTTAAAGACCCTTAAATATTACTTTGAAGGATTTACTTCCACTTTCCCCACATTTGGCTTTAAACAGACGTTGAGTACTCAAAATAAATTATAATTAAAAAGCTAGCCAAAAGTTAGATGAGTTTAAACTGATATGACTGAATTTTTATGTTGCACTGTAAAAACAAAATCTTCATTTTAGGTATGTAAATCTCGGCACACTTGAAATAAGACAAAACAAACCAGAGGTGTGACCAAGTCACTGTGTTGCAAGTCTCAAGTAAGTCTCAAGTCTCTGTCCTCAAGTCCGAGTCAAGTCTCAAGTAAAGACAGGCAAAAGTCGAGTCAAGTCTCAAGTCAGGAACCTTTAATTTCAAGTCATTTCGAGTCGTTTTTATTTATTTATTTTTAATAATTTGCAATTATATATAATATTCAAATATTAGACCATTTGTTCTTTTTAAAATATGTATTTGAGGTTCATTTGTGATCCTCTTATTCATCTGGTATTCTTCAAATCTGTCAGAAGTAATCAGATGTCAGAAAATAAATTACAGCCTTTCATGAATTACATTTGACTTCAGTTTACTCCTTCTATTCATAAATAAACATCAACACTACAACAATCATAGTTTTCAAAAAATGAAATAAGTATAAATGAAGTTATCACAAGTAAACTCAGGAAGGTCTGGTGCATTTATTTTTCTGCTTTTATTTCTAAGTATGTTAGTTTCAGTCCTCCGTAAATATGGGACAGATATTCTAAACACAAAATTTATTTGGGACAGTCACTGTATTTGGTCTTTTTTTTTTTTCCCAGCAAAGCTATACTACTTGGAAATGGGTTCTGTGCGACATGTGACAGTCACGCCGGTCAGTGCATTAAGTCAAAAACAGTTGACTTAATGCACTGACTGCAGTAAACAATATATTGTCAATATAATTTCCCAACGTAGATGTCTTCAAATACACCAACCATCCTTAGATGATACTAGACCCGGCTCATCATCATGATGGGACAGAGAGACTCTGTTCCCTGTGTTCAGGTCCAGAATCTGCTTTCTGTTCCGGAGCCCCGCTCACTATCCACCGGCTTCCTGAGCTAACACGGTGCACATTATTTGTGGAGGCATTTGAAGGACCGGATTTATGGTAAATCATCACCAATTTAACCCGGAGTACACATGCTAACACGAAGTTAGCTAAAGTCAACTATCTTACAGCAAAAGAAAAGTGCCACCTACCGATCTTTGTGAAGCTTCAAATGCCGGACAAAGTTGGACGTCGTGGCATCTCCATCCGATATTCTCCTCTTGCATGTTTTACAAGTTGCAGTTCGTTTTTTAGTCGAAAGTTCATAACCTACATAGCCAAAAGAAATTACTCGCGGAAGCATATTCCAGCGGTTATTTCGTATTTCGTTCCCTGAGCTCTGTAGCTTTGCCGCGTTTTTTTAAACGTCCAAATCCTGTTAATTTGATTGGTTGTGCTGCAGCTACGTACACATACATACATACATAAGGAGAGAGGAAAACCATAGTGACGGTCTGCGCATATGGAGTGAGTGAAATTAATTAATGACGCCACTTTATAAATAATGTGTTTTAAATTTTAAGACTTTGAGTAAAAAATATCAAGTCTTTTCAAGTAAACAGCTTCAAGTCGAGTCAAGTCCCAAGTCAATGGCATGAAAGTCAAAGTCAAGTCCGAGTCTTTGAGCATTTTTTCAAGTCAAGTCTCAAGTCGTGATTTTAACGACTCGAGTCTGACTCGAGTCCAAGTCATGTGACTCGAGTCCCCACCTCTGAAACAAACTTACAAGTAACTTTTCAGAACGGTATAGGAGCTTGTTCTAGTTAACAATTACTTAATACTGACCAAAACACACTAGTCAGAAGTAAAATAATCTGCTTGTGGATTTAGTCCTTTAAAAAAAAAAAACATTAAGTAATTATTGACTTCAAATAAGCTCCTATATTTCGCTGAAAAGTCACCTTTAAGTTAGTTTTGTCTTATTTCAGGTAAACTAAGATATTTGCACTATAAATTTGACCAAAAATACTTGGTAGGATTTTGTATTTGTGCAAATTAAAAGACTCCTAAAGGCTTAGTGCCTCTCTTTCCACAAATAATAAAGTGATAACTCACCCCACAAAAAAATACTCTTCTTCCTGTTGTGGAAATATTCACATTTGAGTGGCAAGATGCCCATTTACTAAGGTTTTTTTGTTTTTTTTGTCATATGATAAGTCTCTGATCTTACTCCACTAAATGTAACAAGATATATATGGTCTCTGTACATTCCATGGAGGGGTTGGTATGCACCCAATTACTGGTAGCAGGGACTGAGATGACAAGGGAAAAACTAAGGAAAATTCAAAGAGAATAAAAGAAAACGTGGTGGAGAAAAACCTGAGCAGCTTACGATGGTAGAAAAAGAAAACTAACTAAAAGCCAAGGAGGCGAATTGTGTTTTTCAGCTCTTAATTGGACCTGTGGGGCATGGTGGGGCATATCACAGGGAGATATCCCTTCTTGCCCCTTGGTACCGCAATGATTAGATCTGCCGAGGCTGACATAAGCAGAAATACCGAGCCATGTTTGGGCTCAGATTCATCCCATCGCACACTCCTCCACCATCATGAATTATTCCCTTTCTCGTTCCTGCAAGCTCGTTCTCTATCTGCTCCCCGCATCGACAGCTCCTGCGTCATGTCTCGGCGTCCAGATTCACATCCCCACCCCCCTCGACTCCATCTGCTCACGTCGCTACTGTCCGTGTCTCCGTCTCAGTTTGTTCGGATCGGCTCTATTGACATGTCGGGAGCACGTATCTGCCACGTCGCTCTGTCTGCGTCAGAATGAACAAGTCAATGATTCCAAATGCACATAGAAAGTGGTTTGGATAAGACTGGCTAACGTTAGCCTTTTGGGTCCGTTCCAGAAAAAGAACCAATTTAAATTAGATTTACCATTTTTCATTAGAACAGTGGTCAATATCCAGACAGGATTACTTTTGGACCTTGTTAATGACGACAAGAGCATGAGGATTTTTTTGAATCTTGCTAAGAGACATTTAACCAAATATATCTCTGCAAGTACATATAATTTAAACCTTGTTCAGGTAGGAGAGCATCCACAAATTCAAACCTGCAGCACACAGTTCTTGTCTTTGAACGTTATCTGTTGTGTGTTTATCACACCCCACAAAAAGGACAGTTCAAATGGACCCCGAAGGGCTCAAAATGAATGTAAACACCTGGCTGGAATCGGATATGTTGAGCTGCAATCCATATCATATCATCACTTTATACACCGACAGGACCAAAGTGCTATACACAATCATAAAATGAAATGCAATTATAAAATAGAAAAGATCAAAATATAAAATACATACAGACACAATAAAACAAAGTGAAACCTCTCAGATTGTGCCAAAAGCCATAGAAAAAAGATGGGTCTTAAGAAGGGACTTAAAAACAACAAGTGAAGAGGCCTGTCTTATGCCCAAAGGAAGATCATTCCATAGCTTGGGAGCTGCCACAGAAAAACCGTGATCCCCTCTGAGCTTACACTTTGGTACCTTCAGAAGCAGCTGATCAGCTGACCTGAGGGAACGGGACGGTGTGTAAGAATGTAACAGCTCAGACAGATAGGGAGGGGCGAGGCCATTAAGAGCTTTAAAAACAAATAAAAGGATTTTAAAATGAATCCTAAAATGTACTGGCAACCAGTGTAAGGAAGCTAAAATAGGGTAAGTGTGGTCAAATTTACGTGTACCTGTTAAAAGACGTGCAGCAGCATTTTGTACCCTCTGAAGCTGGAAAATATAAAAATCATTGACTCCTATATAAAGTGCATTACAGTAATCCAATCCAAGCATTTCAGTTTAAAGCTTCAGTCAGGTGAAGGACCTGAACATTCAGTCACATAAAGACAGTTACAAAGTCAGCCTTCTATCGCCTGAAGTACATTTCTAGGATTAAAGGGCTAATGTTGATTTTGATGATGGGGTATGACTAAATGTTACGTTTATTGCTTGTTTCACAATTGGTGACTGTAGGATGTTCTGAGAATGATTGAACTGCCTTGTTGCTGAACATACAGATAAACTTGAATTTAAGTTTCAGCGGAAGGTGCACGTGTTAAGAAGCAAAAATTTTTTCTTTAATGTTTTGAGTTCAAGAGTGCGTAAATGAACCTTTGTGTGTGTGAAATGTTTGTTGCCTTGTGGGTGTGTCCTTGTAGCTGCCATCTTGGGACCCTGCTAAGGAGGAGGCCCGCCTCAAACCCAGCTCTTTTATAGAAGGAGCAGTGATAAGAGCTGGGGTTTGATTGGCTTTGGTAAATTGTGAAGGCAGGGATGACCAGTATATGGGTGGACTGCTGGATGTAGCACGAAGACTGATGGGACGGCTGCCATTTTGAACTCTGCTGTGTTGCTGGAGGCTTAATAAACCAGCTTTATTAGCTGAATAGTCAAGTTTCCCGACTTTTTCTTTCCACACCACACCTCTCAGCGTAACAATGGTGTCAGAAGTGAGATTTGAATCTTCTTTTTAAGTATCTTAGCCAGTTTAGAGCTGAGACTCACAAATGTTCCTAGCGGATCTTGTAAGACTGTTTTAAAAACGTTTGAATGGCCATGTTTTATGTTGGTAGCTATTTACATTGACTGCCATATTAATTTAGACTATACAACAATGATCTTCACATATGAAACATCTAATACTGATCCCTCATAACCGCTTAAGAGATACCAAAGAAAAAGTCTTGAACTATCCCTTCAACGCCCACACATTCCAAGATGATGCAAACTTTGTTGGTTTTCTGTATTTCTCTACACAATCATCATAAAGAGAGAGAGATTTTATTTCTAGACATTGCGGCAGTTACTTAACAATCTCTATCTTGTTGTCCCTCAGGGGTGATCGCCTTGTTTTGTCGTCAGTATGACATCATCAAAGACAACGAGCCCAACAACAACAAGGACAAAGCCAAGAACTCCTCAGAGTGCAGTACTCCTGAGCACCCACAAGGGGGGTTACTGCGCAGCAACGTCTAGGACCAACCTTCTGTCGCCTTCTGCAATAACCAACCTAAGACCTCAGGACGGGTGAGGAATTTTCACAAACTCTTGTGTCATATTGTAACAAACAGTTGGCTTTGCTTTCATATATTATCTTTATCTGTAGGAATTGATAAAACTAACTGGGAGGCACAATTTTGGACAAACTGACAATTTGCCAACCTCTTTCCTTTAAAAGTTGAGGCTAAATGTTTATAAAATCTACATGTCAGGCTTTTGGACTTCTCAACATTATCATCCACATATATCGTCATAATTAAGGGTACATAGTTTGTCTCCAGTTTGGCAGTATCTTGGATATTTAAAAAAAACAAAAACTAATCAATAATTATTGATACCGACTGATATGACATGGTTATTGTGTTAAGTTTTTCGGCCATATCACCAATGCCTTAGCTGTAATATTCATTTTGGTTAACCATTTAAAGTAGGGCTGCACAATATATCACATTACATGGTCATAGCAATATCAAACCTAATATCGTCACAGCAATATGTACCAATATTATTCCCAAGGCAAGATTTTCTAATATCGTATCTGAGCTGCTGCTGTGCGATGTGATCCCTGCAAACACAGTTGAGTTTCTCCAATGAAACAAATCTGAACTGTGGGAGAAACTGCAGCTTAAGTCTTAACAAATTAGGACATTCAGGACGGTCGGGTTCAGAAATGCTCACCAAACAACAGATATCCTTTGTGACATTTAGAACGAATGTAGGGCTGCCAAAGTGTTAACGAATGCAATTAATTTAAAAAGTGATATGTAAAATGTTTTGAATTTTTATATTTCAAGCTTGCAAAGTTAAGCATCGTGATTAATCGCGATTAATCACAGCGGTAGAGTGTGACTAATATAACATTTTTCAATTGATTGAAGCACTTAACTATTTCTTACCGGGGTTTTTTATATCATTAGAATAACTGAACTGTGCTAAAGTTTATAACTGTGTTTCTTCCAGACCCTGAGACCAACAGAAAGCCATTCTCAGAAAAAAGACAAAAAAAATATTGACGAACAGATCAAACCAATAAAGGAATCTTCTTGAGACAACGGAGCAAGCGTGCAAAATCAAAGGCTACAAGCAGCCGAACTGGAAACGGCGGACTGTCGCCTCCCTCCTGCCGATACATGGCGGACTTTTGACCAGAGCTGCCCGATTCATATGGTTTTGTTACTCTTCGTCGGTGACATGGAATCCCCCCTGACCTCTCTAACCTGGGAGTGTTGATTATCGAATGTGAACGTCAAACTCAACATGTGGACGCCAGTTCCAAGGTGGCGGGAACTGGAGATGGGCTGGTCCAGGTATCAGCCAGCGCACAACTATGACTAGAGTTCATGTTTTCTGTCGGTCCATCTGCTTTGGTTCCTTTCTGTCTTTGTTCCTGCTCATCTCTCTCCTTGTCTCTCTGTGTTGGTGTGGCTCTAATAAGCACATTGCCGTTTGGTGCTCCTCTTACTGTGATTGCTTCTTGAACTCCTCTACAGTCCCACCGCTGATTGCAGTCTGAGTTTTCTCCTTGGGTCGCGAGTGTTGCATGACGAGTGTCGTCTCCAGCTTTTCTCTCTCTCTCGTTACCGTCAGTTCAAATGATGCATCCGTTCCTTCGCCTCACTAAACGGAACTTTAAACTCTCCCATCAGCCCAGCAGATCACATTTGACAGGCTTATTACCCTCCACCTATATTTTGCCGACGAGGTGATGACTGAGTATGGCGATGATTCACGGAGAGTTCAAGGATTGACAAGGAGTGCGTCACCCGTTTCTGACTTATTGTCACTTTGGGTTGTAAAACTACCGGGCCCTGCGCGGCGTGCCAACGTTTAGAAAGACGCCGCAGCGGGTTTGGGTATTGTCGTTCGTCGCTGCATATTCAGCACCATATGCCGTTTGTGGTCCGCAGCAGGACGAGCAGGGAATGTGAATCCTCTAATGCGATGTAGAATGTGGCCGCGTTTCCCCGTGCGGTTTGGCCGAAGACCAACGGGGATGCCAGGAAGTGAAGGCCGTAAGAGGACACACTCAGTCCTGCGCTGGACCCAGATCTGTCAATGAATGCGAGGCTCTCCAAACTCCTGGTACACTCTCAGTAGGAGAACACAACATGAAACAGGACAAAAATCTGACATTCAGGAACTTCATCCTTAAAACTGGGGTATGTTTCTTTATGTTTAAAAAAATTACATATTTGTTAAAACTGTCACTATGTCCTCATAAATGTCCTTATACATATAATATGAGGCAAATAATCTGTGAAAAAATCAATCTACTATAGCCGTCCCAAAAAACATTTTCCGGTCTCAGTTAAAAACAACTAATCAAAGCCAGGAGGAGGGTCTTAGCGCTGTCAATCTATCTCATGTACGTTCTACTAAATGTGAAGAAACAACTTACCATTACAGGAAGACCGTTTACCCACCGTCATCGCCATTAGGGGCCATGCTAACTAGCCTTGGCATCCACGGCAGCCTTCATTGTGGTGAACCAGCTGTAGCATAGTAGAAAGAAAGGGGGAGGGTGGTTGACAGCGCTAAGACCCTCCTCCTAGCTCTGATTGGTTGTTTTTGACAGAGCTGTGTATTTATTCAAATGATAGAAAGTCTAAGGTGAGGGAGCTTGATTTTTACAGATTATCTGCCTCACACCATACTGTGATAACATAGTGAGAGTTTTAACCAGCATGAGAAAAAAACATATTTTTGATGAAAATTAGACAGACAACTAGATTAAAACTTCCTTGATGGTACAATATACAATGTCAGCCACTTATTGACCTTAAAATGCCTTCACTTATTGTTGCAGTAGCATAAATCTCACACAGAAAAATCTAGAATTCTGGTGAAGCATTTCTATATAAAATTTTGCCAAGTGAAATACTTAAATATTCTTTTACTTAAAAAAAAAAGTATGTCTTCCACTTTAAATACGTCTTCCCCCCCAAGGTTCCCAGGGCGTTGGGAAAAGTAGTCCCACAGCATTACAGATCCTTCACCGTACTTATGGCATGGTTGCTTTTCCTTTGAACTTTGATTGACTTAAATACATTAAATACAGATTCCAATTATGCAATGGTTACATTTATTGTATAGATAATTGTTAGGGGAAGCAATGAATGTGCCAGCAAAAATTCAGTGCTAAAAATGTACGTTTTTGACATGAGTTTTTTTCTTTCTCCAAACGAATTCCACTAATGTGGAGAAATTAAAGGTAGGATTTTCCTACATGTTTCAGCATAACGTAGCGATGAAAGGGAGATTTTTATGGTATTTTACGCAACTGTTCCAGGAGTGTCGAAATAAGTGGTTGGCCCTGAAAGTCTGTGTCTCAAAATGGTTATTTCTCATATTTAAAATACACGAGAAGCAAGTCACAATGCCACTTTTGTGATAAAAAAAAACAACTAAATAAACTATAAATGAAACCAGTCGACACTTCCAATCAAATATTTACTTTTGCCTGTTTCTCCGTGTCCCAGAACTCCATTGTTGGCAGACTGTTATGAAGTTACAAAAATCATGCAACAACAAATGTGGCCACTCTTATTTATTCTCCAATCTCTCTGCTGTAGTGCATGAAATGTGTATCGTTGCGCCACTGAAAATAGTTCCCCGGAGTAACGCGCTGTAATAAATCCATGTCAGGTCAACATTTGTTGCCCAGCTGCCTTTATCACACCAGCTTAGTTGGCGGACATTTGCAACTTCTTGTTTAGGAAAAGTGAAACGTAGCACCCCGCGGCTGTATTGACACCCCTGTTAAAGATGTGTAAAAGAAAGAAAAGGAAAAAAAGCTTTAATCCCTTTATTACATTTGATCTGCTCAGACAGGATTTAGCATGCTGTTGTTGCAGCGTCAAAAGCAAACAGCAACGCTAATCAACTGACAGACTGAAGTTGATTTAAAGTGAGAGGTGAAAAGCCACACTTTTTCTGCGTTTATTTTACATTTACATAGACCACGAGAAAGTTAAACAAGTTGCTTTATTGTAGTATTTACATACCAAAAAAGGGTTCTGATTAATGGTGACACACTCGCTGTGTGTTAAAATAGCATTCCTACCACTTCATTTTTTTAAAATGCAAATATTATGACATTACAACCACAAACTTCAGATTTTTGGGGATGAGGAGACAAAATGGAAGAAGAAGATTTTCATAGTTATTTTCTTTAGAAGCAAAAGCAAATCTTAAAGGGGGAGATTGCATTTGTTCTTAGCCTCATTTAAGCTAATACCCTGAAATAAAGTCCAGTGAAAGCATCTGTTTTCAGAAATAGCATGATTAGTCGTTCTTACTCCAGCCGCCACGGGACTCCAGAGCGGTCACAACTCGTGTCGCTCCGTCTGTGCCTGTCTTTTCGAGACATTGCGAAAAGTTTCACTTGTTCCAAATTGACCGTGCTCCACTGCACAAAGCAACATCCGTAAAGAGAGGCATGAGGGAGTTTTGTGTGAAGGAAGTGGACTGGCCTTCATGTTGCTCTGGCATGAAGATGATGGAGCACATCCAACACACACTGCTTGATGTGTTTCAAGCAGTTTTAAACATCAGAATTATTTTCTCCTTTCTGTTCTGTTCTGATGTTTTTTTACTTTCACGTCAGTGTGATTCGTTTTAATTAGTAAGCCACGAGTCTCTGTTTCTCGGGCGTAAACAGATGATCGTTTCTCAAACGAAGTCTTCGAAATGGAAAAGACAAGAAAACATACCATTAAAGGCAGACGGCTACAGTTAGAGCAACAATACTATTTTTAATCAACTTATCTTCCCACCATAGACAGTACCTGTGTTTCCTTTGACCATACAATTGCGCAAATTGGAATTCCGAAAATAAATTTGCTTAATGGAAACATGGCTTTTTTTTTTTTTTTTTTTAAAAGTCACGTTCTTGCGCCAGGATGAGGTGGTTTTTCAGCCGTATCGAAATCGGTGTATTTTTCAAGACTGCAGTGGAAACGCTATTTGTTTGTGTCGCACAAGTCACATGATCAACAACTACTGGCGGAAGAGACAAAGAAGACGACAGGAAGCGATAGGAGGACGATGGCGCAGCATGTTTTTGAATGACTTATCGCGTTTTGTTATTTAATGGAAACACCGCAACAGCAAAATTGTGTTTTTTCGCCATGGTCAGAGTATTGACAATGTTTAGCACACTTTTAAAATGGAAATACAGCCAGTCAGAATGATGGTCAGAGAAGTAAAAACATCCAAAGCCAACTGTCAGAGAACTGCATTGATTAAAGCAATAAAATTAAATAATCTGCATCCTTATTATGGTTGCTAATAAATTTGGCGGCAAGAGAGGACACTGTTTTTGAGAAAATGTAAAAATAGTTCAATTCTCTGAAGCGAAAATAAGAATATTATTTAAAAAATACCTACTAAATATTTGAAACCCGTGCAAGTTCTTGACAAAGTTTGACCTTCACACTTAATTGGTTGGAACTCCATCAACGCGTTCATAGAAATGAGCGAAGGACTTCCTCAGCTAAAGATAAGGCTTCTTTATCTCCTCCTTCGCTTCCTGTTCGGTTAAGCTGCTCTGTCCACACAACCCCAACCACCGGCTGACGTCACTCTGAAAGACAGTCAGAGAAACACCTCCAGACCAAAGTCAGCGGAGGTTCTCTCTATTAGAGATAATGAGTTCATGGCTCAGTGAGCTGCAGGTTGAGATGTCCTCTAATCATCAGTCTAGATTTATTCATTCACACACATTCCGGCTGGATTTTAATGCCGTCTTGCGCTGGGAGAAAAGCAGCCATTTTGTGGTGACAGTCTTATCCTGCCACCGCCATCGGCCCCTCCCAACAACCATCTCCTGTCCTCATCCTCCTTCATTCTTCCATTTATGACTTTACCCTCATTCGTCGCTCTCCCTTCCTCTCTCATATACATCGCTAACCGTCCTTTCTTGTTTCTCCCCTCTCGCCGCCCTGACTCTCATTACATCCACTCTCCGAGGTTAGCCGCCTCCGTCTCCCGCTCCACATGAGCTCTTCGCTCTCTCGTTCTGGCCCCGGCCCACCGCCTACCCCTCGCTCCTCCGCTCGTTTGTCACCTCTGCGTCCTGGACTGGCTGGAATGGCCACCTCACCTGGTAACAAGTGAGGAATAATGGAGGGTGTAGAAATCAATGAAAAGGTTGAACCGAATTGACCGTTTTTCACTACTCATAAGCGCGTGCCTGTTAATCATTACTTTGAGCGACTTTCCTTTGCGAAAATATTTGAGATTCTGCTAGGCCTATCAATGTTAACACATGGGATTAATCAAAACGTTTAATGTGCCTATTTATCGCATTACCTATTTTGACCTAACAGCCACTCTCCGGCAGAGGGTTAGTTAGTTCAAAATAAGCGTGTCACACGGTCTTGGACTGCGGTCAACAATGCAAAGTCAGAAACATGAGTGAAAAGATGAGTGAGGAGAGTCAGATTGGTGTGCTCAGCCGCACATTTTGCTTTAAAATCAATCAAACAATCAAATTTTATTTGTATAGCACATTTCAGCAGCAAGGCATTTCAAAGTGCTTTACATCATTACAAACACAGAAACACAAAGCAACATAGAATCAATAATCAAAACACAGCATTAAGTTCCATCAATAAATTTGTACTTGATTACATTTCAAATACAATTCTAAACAGGTGGGTTTTTAGTTGAGATCTAAAATAAGTCAGTGTTTCAGCTGTTTTACAGTTTTCTGGAAGTTTGTTCCAAATTTGTGGTGCATAGATGCTGAATGCTGCTTCTCCTCGTTTGGTTCTGGTTCTGGGGATGCAGAGCAGAACCAGAACTGGAAGACCTGAGAGGTCTGGAAGGTTGATACAACAACAGCAGATCTTTAATGTATTGTGGTGCTAAGCCATTCAGTGATTTGTAAACTAACAACAGTATTTTAAAGTCTATTCTTTGAGCTACAGGGAGCCAGTGGAGGGACTTTAAAACTGGTGTTATGTGCTCTATCTTCCTGGTTTTAGTGAGAACGCGAGCAGCAGCATTCTGGATCAGCTGCAGCTGTTTGATTGATTTGTTGGACAGACCTGTGAAGACGCTGTTGCAATAATCAATACGACTGAAGATGAACGCATGGATGAGTTTCTCTAGATCTGGCTGAGACATTAGTCCTTTAATCCTGGAAATGTTCTTCAGGTGATAGAAGGCCGACTTTGTGACTGTCTTTATGTGGCTCTGGAAGTTCAGGTCAGAGTCCATCACTACTCCCAGGTTTCGGGCTGATCGCTGGTTTTAGTTGTAATAACTGAAGCTGTTCATTGACTCTAGATCGTTCCTCTTTAGGTCCAAAAATAATAACTTCAGTTTTGTTTCTGTTCAGCTGGAGAAAGTTTTGGCACATCCACACATTTATCTGTTCTAAGCATCTGTTCAGTGATTGGATGGGCTCTGAGTCACCTGGTGACATCGTAATGTAGAGCTGTGTGTCATCTGCATAGTTATGGTAGCTAATATTATTTCCTGTTACAACCTGAACTAGTGGGAGCATATAGATATTGAATAAAAGGGGCCCTAGGATTGAACCTTGGGGTACCCCACATGTGACCTTTGACCTCTTTGATGAAAAGTTTTCAATTGAAACAAAGAAATCCCTGTTCTTTATGTAAGATTCAAACCAGTTAAGCACTGGACCGGAGAGTCCGACCCAAGTCTCCAGTCGATTCAGTAATATGTCGTGGTCAACAGTGTCAAAAGCTGCATTGAGGTCCAACAGAACCAGCACTGTGGTTCTGCCACAGTCCGTATTTATATGGATGTCATTGAACACTTTTACGAGGGCAGTCTCTGTGCTGTGGTGAGCACGAAAACCAGACTGGAAGGAGTCAAAGCGGTTGGTTATCGTTAGGAAGCTAGTTAATTGTTTACACACAGCTTTTTCAATAACTTTGCTGATGAATGGGAGGTTGGAGATCGGCCTGTAATTCTGCATTAGTGATTTGTCCAGATTGTTCTTTTTTATAAGTGGTTTGATTACTGCTGTTTTCAAAGCCTGGGGGAAAACGCCTGACGAGAGAGATGAGTTTACTGTTTGAATCAGATCAGCAGCAATAACAGGCAGGACTTTCTTAAAGAAATGTGTGGGTAAAACATCCAGACAGCAGGAACTGGAGCTTAGTTGACTTATAATTTCCTGTAGGGTTTTATAATTAAGTAGTTGGAATTGGGTCATTTTTCCTGTATTTGTTTTGTTTGGGCACAGCATTGGTACTGACTTTAAAACAAACACTTTGGTTAGGAACAGGGAGTTTATAGACCTCGTCTCAGGTTTGACTCCCGTCTTCGGTTTCTTTGACTTAATTAATCTGCCGCCTTCCTGCCAGATTACTGTCAGACACAAGCCACGAGTGCAACAAAACTTCTTAAATGAAAAACACCACGATGGATGTTTGAGTAAAACCGAGCTAGTACTGCAATGACAAATTATCCTTCCACTGAGGCACAACCAGTTTTTAGCTACCATTTTTAAATTATGTTTGAAACAAAATGGCTTATTTGGAAACCTTCCTGAATATGGAAACCTGTAAAAGTAAAACATTTTCTTAAATATTTTTTATATTTCGAGCGTAGAAATTTAAGCAGTGATTAATCTACACAGTGCTATTTTTCAATCAATCGACAGCACTCGTTTTTGCCACCAGATCCACATGAAAAGCTTATAGTGTTGCAAAAAATATCCACTTTTTACGGCGCAAGTGTTCAGACTTGTAATGGTTGAAGGGTGCGCTTGTTGAGGAGATGACAGAAGCGGGGCGCTGAGGCCGCCACGGCAGATTTAAGCAACAACAGATAAACGAGTCAAAGGGGGGGATTGGATGTCGAGCTTTATCCAAGGAAAAGCCCCCGCAGGTCTGGGGTCAGAGTCAGAGGTAGCCCTGTAAGAAGCTGTGAAGATTTAATGCCATTGTTGTTGCTCCGTCTGTACAGGTGAAGCAGATGAAAGCCAGAGGAAAGACTCCACTCAGCAAATCTGGAGATATTTTTAAACCGCCCACCCTGCTTCCTCTTTCTGTTTTTTGTTTTGTTCACTGCCCTGCTTTCAATATGCAATCGTGTGTGAAGTACAGAATTGGAGGAGGGATGGATTTTTTTTTTCACCTGAATGAACATGCTGGATTTTATTCAGAGACATCAGGATAAAGAGAGTTGAATAGTTACCTTGCACTTTACCTTGTGTTGATTTTGATGATCAAAATCGAAACACATTGACGTTTGTGGTTGTAGTAGCAGGACAAAAGTGTAAATCATTTTGCCAGGTGCTATCTACTTTCTAAATCAAAGTTTTTAAATCCTCAAACCATTTAAACAAGCAGCTTCCGGGTTCGTTGAATCCCCATTTTGATCCACATAGCTCCGGCTCTTAAGAACCCAGCCGGCACAAGCGCTTCTTAGTCAGTTTAGAGTATTGATCAGAAGCTTAAATGTGCTAATGAATGTCATATGAATGAGGGAGTTATATTGATCTATCTGGTAGGGACTGATGACACAACATAAAACCTTTTAGTTGTAGTTTTTTTAGGTCCTTGTGTGTTTCTGCCTTTATATTTGACCGCTCTTATTGGCAGAACGTAAAGAGTTTAGTTCCATTCTCTGATTCCCTGACCCATAACCAGCTGTAAGGGATAGCTAACACATTTTATACATTCAGATGCATATTAAAAACAAACAAACATATTTTTACATTTAGATACATGTGTGACCTGATACAGGTTATCATAAAAGGTACCTCTGTCTTTGAGCATACCCCAAATGGCCATTTCTTTTGTTTATACTCTTTAATAATTTCATAAATGATCATAATACATTGTACATAAAGAATAAACATCCCCTATTGGACTTGTTACTACAGATTGGTTAAGATCAATTCAATTTTAGCCATTAAAGAAAGGAACTTGACTTATTGGGCCCTTATGGTTAATTCTGTCTAAACAGGACATTGTGGTTAAAAGGTGAGAGCTAAGAAAACTTTTTACATAAATACTTCATGTTCATGTTAAAATAATTTTGGTTGAGGTTTTAGTTGAGATGATCCAATAGCCCAACCAAATCTGACTCTCTGTACCTTTGTTTAGGCAAAATTTGAGCCAAACATATTATCTACAAAAATATATATTTTAATCTGAGCTGGCTAAAACAGATTGACCAACCTGGACAGCTCCATAGAAAATCCTGTGCTTGGATGTCAAGTGTGTGCAGGAGGCTGAAGAACTTCATTCGCGTGCCGACGATAACTTTTTCATTTTGTTTCTTGATCTATCTCAGGAGACACGTTCTTAACACCCACATCGAGTGACCTTTCCGAGTGCCACAATCAATCTGACGTAGAGGGCGATAAAAGCACAAACGTGCCTGGTGACTGTAATGCTATTGAGCCTGAAGCGGTACATTTCCTGTACCGGTCTAATCCAAGCACACAAACACACACACGCTTAAACACTGCGCTCATCCACCAACTCCATTCCGTATGCTGGCTGCAGTCCAAAGGGGCCCATTTGAGGAGGTGGCAGAAGGCAGGTCTGGCCTAGACTGCTCAGTCACTGTCTGTCTCAAGCTACAGGAGGTGGTTGAACAGCTGCTCAAGGTGAGCATGCAGTCAACGTGAAAATATGGAGCTCAACACTGGAGGAGACCAAAGAAGAGAGAGAGAGAGAAAGAGAAAGAGAAAGATGCAAAACTCAAAAGAGTATTCTCGAATTCGAATTGTCACAGGCACAGAGCGTCAAAGGAAATCGTTGCACCCAGTGACTGTGTGAAGTTTGAGTGCCAACATGTCTGGCGTGATATTAAGGTGCCGTCCTACGAGGGATTCAATGACAGAAACCATTCCAGGAAAAGGAAATTAGCATGATAAAGTAAGTCATTCTGCTCGTCTAATTGTATTGGATTAATTGTAATTCATTGCTCTGCTTTACGTCCATTAATGCTCTGCTCCAGGAGACTTACTCTCTGTTACATCTTTCCTAAGTGAGATGTTTGTATGGATGTATGAAAAGCCTCAGTACGGCTACAATGTGATTTAACTAATCTCATGTTCCTGTAATACAGCGAAGGCTCCTGCATACTCTGGCGTACTCTGATCTCTCTTTGAGCCGCGCAGACTCCGTTCACCCCGTCTGCGGACGGTTGAGATTTCATAGGTGAGCATACAGATTGCCTACATTTCCCACAATCTAAGTGGATACTAGCAAGTATGACGGGCTGGTTGGGTGCCTAGCCTCATTTCTAGCCTTCACACACCTATTAGTGTGGCACAAAGTGGCAGTCTGGCTGATGCTTGTCCTTGCGGCTGCTTGTGCCAACCCTCAACCTAATCAGATTGGTGTCGCACACAAAACAGTTCGATGTGAACACCATTTCCTGCAATTTGCTGTGCGTCAACGAGTGCACGTATGGAGTTATAAAATCGTACCTTTCCGGTACCTTGGCGTTCTCAAAGTGATGCACGCCCAGTTTGCGAGAGCCTTTTAGTCCTAATAATACCCCCAAAAAACTTAGTAACTCCAGTTCCTTTAGGTCAAACTTAAGTTTACATTATTTTGTTTACCAACTGAGGCCTACAAGATGGCTAAATCCCCCCACTTCCCCCACGTATGCCAACACTGTAGATGACAGAATGAGCAAATGTCAAGAACTTTGGATAATCCCATCAAGGCCCTACAAAGTATAGCAACGACTGAGGCCTTTTACTTACAGCATATATTTGTACTTTCAGTTTAAGCAAATAACCAAGAAGCATGGATTTATATCTGAATAACAGAGTCTGTGTTTTATGTACAATCACAACGTCTGTGTTGACATTTTGATGTTCATGGGATAAAACCTGTTCATGAGGGCTAGCATGACTCTGCTATCGTTCACACCCCAAGGTATACATATGAATGAATATATATATATATACAACTGTATATATATATATACTGTATATATATATATACTGTATATATATATACAATATATACAATATATATATATATATATATACTATTTCTATGAAAATATCAATGTCTAATTATGTATTGACACAAAAGAAATAAAATATTTTCAATGCACCGTTGATGTTGGTCCTTTTGTTTACTAGAAAAATAAGCATTTTTGCATTTGACAATAGCTTAGAAGGTGTTCTGTGACTTTCACTCATTTGATAAAAAGTAAAAGATTTTATATTTCTCCTAAAACCTTAAGCACTGCACATCAAAGCAACATACAACCTAAAATATTTACATAAGCTACTTTGCTACATGATACCCAGTCAAACAAATAATTGTTTTTGAAGCCCCAACCTTGGCCTTTGACAGAGTCTTTTTCAGATGTGCTTAATTATATTTTGCTAAATGGGAGAAGGTGCAGGATGACACCTGAAATCTAACAGAGGAATTTTTTTTAATGGTCATTTACATCTTTGCATTATTTATATGGCACATTAAGGGTGATGTGGAATACCTGAGGTGAACTTCTGTAGGTGTCATAGGGGATGCAAAACTGAGTTTGTAGTATAAACCAAACTGGGTTACTTATGACACATAATCAGGCAATCTTAGCTTTACAGGGTTTCCCCCAGAAGACATAAGCCTGGTGGTAGGAGTGCTAGGCCAGTCCACCAGCGGCCCAACACGTCTTTGTGTTAAAAAATGTCAAAAGTTACAAGAATGTGGAGGTGCATGAGCAAGCATCATAATTTGGAAATAACAGGCCAACAGGAAGGTGCAGGGTCGGAGCAATTGGTTAGCGCACAGTTCAATGCATCAACTATAACACCTATTTGTTTGGAGTGTTTAACTATTAAGATGAATATATATACAGTACAGACCTTCTCATTGAATTCAATGAGAAGGTGTGTCCAAACTTTTGGTCTGAACTGAGTACAGACCAAAAGTTTGGACACACAGTTGTGTCCAAACTTTTGGTCTGTACTGTACAGTATATATTAGCATGTTCTCCCTGAGCATTTGTGGGTTCTCTCCAGGTACTCCCTTTTCATCCCAAAATCCAAAAACATGACTGTTGGGTTAAGAAAAATGTAGGTTTAGATAATAGATGGATGGATGGAAGGAAACAATTTATTTAGCATTTTTTGGTTTCAGGCCAAACTTGATGTGTTTCAATGGATAGAATAAATGTGTTTATTGCCAAGCTGTATCATGTGCATCAATTTGAAAGGAAGGGTGGAATCTCTAAGGCACTCCAGCAGTGACCCAATATATCAGATCGCCTCAAGAGTTTGGCAGTAACAGCTGTTGTCTGTCTGAATGCTAATGAAGGCTGAGGGTGGCCAAAGTTGGCCTCCAGCATATGGGCTGTGACAAGGTTATATTGCAATGAATGTTGGCCAGGCCTGGAAACTCGAGGCTGGTTTATGAGGCTGCATCTGCAGGCACCGTGTATCAATATAACAATCCCCCACAACACACACCTGCTCTCAGATAAACACACACACACACATATGTTTGCACGGCTATCTTTGTGGGGACTTTCCATTGACTTCCATTCATTTCTACAGCCTAAACCTTACCCTTAACCTAACCCTAACCATTACATACCTAACCCTAACCAAAACTCAATTCACACCTTAGTCCTAAATCTGACCCCTGACCCAAAAACAGCGTTTCCCCTTGTGGGGACCAAGCTTCGGTCCCCACAAGGAGCAGTGTGTCCCCACAACGTAGTATGTGTCAGGAAAATGGTCCCCACAAGGTATTAGAAACAAACGCGCACACACACGCACATAATTACACGCAGACAGACCTCCACTTCCAGCCATTCCAGGGCATCCTGTGGAACCAAACACATAAATTAGACCGGAGCTCCAGAGAGCCGACGACAGCAGGTGTTCAGACACGCACGCGAAGCTAATGGCGCCGTGTCAGAGGAAAGGCTGACGTTGGATTTCTGATGAATGAAGTTCAGGTAACGGCGGACGATGACTGTGACGATGTCAGAGAAGGCTGATGGAGCCTAATGATGATGTTACAGTTCCTGTCTGATGTGATGCGGGTGTCAAAAATAATGGTGATAACATGAAGATGCGCACTCTACCTGGACAATAGGATGAACAGAGCACACGTACAGCTGTCACGATGAATAATCACTGCAGGTTGGTCACTTTACAGCATATGCAAGATTTATTAGACATGTGAACTCAATGGGCATTGATTGCAGAGGAATCTTTTCCATCAAGTTTATTTTTGTTGCTTTCAACTTTAAAAGCAGGAGTTTCTCCCGTTGGAGCAAATCTTTTTAACTGTATATAACATAAAACATATAACATAAAACAACCCAACAGCAAGCCCCTCTGAAATCCACAGTAGATTTCAGAACTAGGTTGAGTTTTCTCTCCATTTTCAGCCTACTTAAGATGATAGCATAACAGAAGCAGGCCTATCACAGATCTTTTGTCTCAAAACTTAATTTAGCACACAATAACATCCTGAAGAGCATGCTCTATGGATCTGCATGTGTTTAATATAACATGGCTTCTAGCTGACAAAAACCAACAACAACAAAAAAGAAGAAGAAGAAAAACTGAGTGTAGAACTGGTGCACACAGGACCGTGGGATACACGCAGCTCAGATGGCTGCTGCTGTTCTCCACATTTTGGAGTGATAAACTTTGCTGCTGCTGCTGCCTGGAGGCTTGAATTTAACAAGCAGACATAAAAGTGACATCAAACCGGTAATGGGATTCAAGTCTTGCTATTCCTTTCATCTTACAGAATATCGTACAGCCGCTTCTTTCCCGCGTTTGAGGAGATGAGACATGCTTGTCTGGACGTTATTGGGTTTATGTTCTTTGTGCTCTGTTTACTCCAGAAGAAAATGCACTTTCAGTTCTTTGTGCAAAAGTCCTACATAGCAGGGAGCCTAATTGCATAAAAATGCAAAAACCTCATTGTCTTTATGAAGGCTGTGCATTAACCTTTAAAAAGTATTAATACAGCTGAACTTTTTTCTCCTGCTACAGTGTAACGTGTCCCCTGCTTCGCTCGTGGGAAAGCAGCAAAGCAGCTCTGGTGTAATTTTTCCATTGTTGAAATGATGAGTTGAAACTGTATTCCCTGAGATTTTACATTAAACAGTTTCCTCTGACTAATCTGTGCTTCTCGGTGAATGACACAATGTGGACTCTTTGCTTTTTAGGTGATTTCTGAAGGTAATTGTTTGCACTGTCTTCCCTTTAGTGTATGAGGAAAAAAGGGAACTGAAAGAACCCTGAGAACTTTATTTTCCTTACACTTTACAATAATTATAACCTTGTATCTATCCCCCAATGGTGGGGACTGCTAGCTAAAAAAACAATAAGCTAGCTCTCATAGCTAGCTTGCACTTGCTAGCTATGGGAGCTAGCAAGTGCAAGCTCCCATAGCTTGCACTTGCTATGGGAGCAAGTATTCTCCTATATACTTGTTCTGAACTGCTACTGAATATCGGTTCAGAATATCAGCTGAACCGATATTCAGTTGATATTCTGAATATCAACTGAATATCGGTTTTGATATTCAACTGAGAGTGTACAAAGCGGCTAAGTAAATTAGCGCTTTAGGATTTACCCAGAAAAACTAATTAAGGGGAAGCTAAGTTTGTTAAACGGCTTCAAAGTTAGCAACGGTGCTAAATGAAAAAATTTGCTCTGCTATTAACGCATTAGCGGAAGTGTGCCCACCACTGCAACTCACAAAACGGTCTTGTAAAACAAATTGAACTGTGTAGTTGTAATGCCACAAAATGTGAAATACATAAAATATTTAGTTGATTGTATTAATTTGCCAGTATTTGGGCTTCCTGCCTCGTCACATTAGGGTTTTTTTTTTTTTTTTAGTCCTCACCAGGTATGGTATCTGTACCTTTCTCTGTGGAGAAAGAGATATTTCCTGGCTGTTTCTGCCTGTGCAGACTTTTATCAAACTTACAGAGAGTTGGAGCTCCCTTTGAGGAAAGACTGTTAAATAATGCAGGTGGTTAAGTAAGCTTGTCGGGTACGAATTGTAAAAAAGCCCCTGGTTCAGTGAGCCAAAGCCTGTTATGGGACCGCGTGACTCTCAACCCTCCAGAGAGCTGCTCGCACACACAGGGCGAACACAGAACGTGGCAGGGAACGTGTGGGTGCATGTGTGCTTCGTGGAACCCAATGAAGCCAGGTGCTTGTGTCCGGTGTATGTTTTCCGTTGGTTTGTAGATCCCACTACCACACCACATCCTCAGCACATCACAGAATGATCTCTGAATGATCTGATCTGTGCTGCACAGATCTTTCTGACAGGAGGCGGTCCGACTAGGAAGATGATGGCCTCAACACACATAAGTTAGTCTGGAGGTGACAAGTGCAATTGACTGAAGATGTGACAAAAACTGAATTAACACTTTTCTATTCTCCAGAGTTCCACTCATTATGTAGCCCAGGACTGCCCTCTGCTGGTTGTACAAGAGGCATTGAAAGTTAAAAAAAACCCATCAATAAAGTAGAAATGATCTCCAGAATGTGCAGTGACTGTGTCCATGTGGGTAATCAGTTTCTTAGCCTTGCCATCTCCAATTTTAATCTTTTCAGCATGAAAGTACATTTAGCTCTCTCCACTTCCCTTCCAAGATGAGTCAATGGCAGAAGTTGAAGGCTTACGTTCTTCTGCAGTGCCTCTTCATTTCAGAGGATGAGGGAAAAGGCTTTCCCCCTGAACTACCCTGTTAAGGACAAATTCTCTTGGCAGAGAATTCCTCCTCAGCGCCTACCTCCGATGTCCTCTTTCTGGAGACGCGAGGGCCAGATGTCGAGGGAGCCAGGTTCAGTTCTACACTTACCCGATGGCCTGAGGAGGTCCCAGAAAGTGAGTGGTCTTCTTCACTTTCTAGAGGCTCTTTATGGTTCCTGAGTTTGGGAGGAATGGTCTGCACAAACCGAAGATGTGGTGGAAGGTCCTTCTCATCTTCATCAACTTCCTTGTCCTCATAGCTCGTGGTATTAAAACCAGATACCTCACTGGATGACTTTAAAAAATCCCCAGATGACGAAAGAGAACAAACATTTGATTCCTCTGACGATGACTCCTCATCAACACTGAGCTCTCCTTCATCCTCAGAAGCCCATAAGCTCATCCTGGAGGTCGTGGTTCCATTGGAGTCTGAAGTTGGAAAGATCTGGACTAGGCGAAGATGTTGTGGAAGGCCATCCTTATTATCATCCTCTTCTTCCTCAGAGTAAATGGCATCAGACGCAGAGACCTCACTGGAAACTTCAAGAGAGCGATCATATGCCAACTCCACCGCCTCAAAATCCTCATCCTCCAAGTTTACCTCCACAACATCCTCATTCTCAGTCTCTACCTCGACCTCATCACCATCCTTATCCAGATTTGCGTAGTTTTAGTCAATAAGACCAATGCTCTGTAAGTTGTGGTTATTCATTAATAAACTGAGTTCTGACATTTCAAGGTTTGATGATAATAGTTTGAAGCAAATCTCTGCTCTTTGGCTTCATATCCTTCGTAGTAAACACATGCAGCCATTTTGTATAACAGTTTGAGAACATCTATCTCCAAAACTGAAGGAGTTAGATAAGCTGAAGCACAAAGGGTTACAATCATCCTCTATCTCTCCTGTTTTCAAGTCAAAGGGTTGAGGGGCCATTGCTGTTAAAGTAGGAAATGATTTCATCAGGTCAAGTCAAAAGTCTTGACTCTTTTCCAAGTTTCAGGAGTCACGTCCACTCACTCCCCTGTGAGGTTTTGACCAACAATTTCAATGTAAACACCAAATAGCTTTAGCCCGCCTGCAACAAGTTGATTCAGATCAAAGCTAAACCTTTTTAGTGAGAGCCTAATATTTAAATGACTGATGTTGTCTGATCCTTTAACCCTTTTTTTTGACATCTTGTGTCATGAATCAGTATCAGTACTGTTCCAGTTCAAAATCAAGGTGGTGGATGCTTACAACAGACGCTGAGTGATACACACAGAATGTCTTCCAGACTATAAGTGCTTTGCGCCATTTAGTGGTCAGCGAAAAGGTTCCTAAAATCAGAAGTGCTGAAAACAGTTTTACTGCATCAATCTGGACTGAGTGATCATGTGCACACGCCTTTACCTTTCAGCATGTTGGGTGATTCACGCAGTCTGCAGCTGTGGATAGTCGGTTTATTAAGCGATCAGCTTCAGTTCTTTCACATTCATGACAGACACATTACCAACTGCCAATGCTGAAAACATTAGCATTGGAGTCACATGTTGAAAGGCTTCCTAAAGAGTGAATCGTTTCTGAAAATGTAAATGTTAAGTTTCTAATTGAGCTTTCTCGGTGGCTTTATATGTTGGATGTATGACCAAATATTAACAGTGATTAAAATGTGGTGAATTGAAAAAGTGAGACTTAATTGCTTTGTGCTCACAATTTGTTTAATTGTGATTAGATGCAGATAATTTTACAAATGTTTTCCTGTACAAAGCTGGTTGATTAAGTTAGCAGTTTTAAGTTTCATTCCCGCTGTTGTTGCGCAACACCCCCCCCCCCCCCCCCCCCCCTTCTGTCTCTACTGTCTCACTCTCTACTTCCTCTTCTGAGAGGGGAGATGTGCTACCAGCTCTCCTTCTAACGGGTTAATTGAGTTTCCTAAATCTGCCGGGATTTACCCTGCCCAGAACTGAAGTAAACTCTGTTTAAGCTGGTTTCGAGAAACGATTCGCCTGGTTTTCTGACGGCCTACATCCAGGTGTCCCACCCTTCTTCCCCCTGTGAATTAGCCAGACTGAGCAGCCTACAGCCAACTAGTTTCACAGAGCACACCTGTTAACGGTCGCTCGTTCTCTATTTTACAACTTGCATTTCTTATTGAACCAGGTAGGTTTTAGTGACTCGGGTGAGTCCCAAGGATGACGTTTTAAATTTGGGCTACCAGCAACCTAAAAACATTTTAAACTTTTTCCTCTCCAGAATCAAACATCACAGCTATTTTACAACCATCAAAGAACCTTAAGGTGACTCATTAACTGAATGTCCACAACATCTTTTAGATTTTCTTTATGCTAAATATTTTATTAGTAAGGCAGTTTTGCAAGGGTCAGTACAGCTTAATTCAGTAGCAGAAATAATCAAATAAGTAAAATCAATCATCTAGTCTGTCTTTCCCTACTGCTGACACTGAAAACTAAAAAAAGGGAACCTTTGAGAGAGACGGACGGAGTTTGACGTTTCGAACCCCAGACCTGGCACGACGACGAAGAAGGTGCTGCAGCAGGAGGAAGACGCCGATCGATGAAGGCAGGGATCTCTGTAGGTCTGATGATGAAGAAGGTGCTGCAGCAGGAGGAGGAAGTTGATCAGCGAAGGCAGGGATCTCTGTAGGTCTGATGAGCTTCTTCTCCGCATGGATGGTGAGGTCACACAGGACTTGGTGCTGGCAGGAAAAAAGGCACCAGTTCTTCTTCTTTGTCTTTGCCTTTGTCTTTATCTTCATCTTTGTCTTTGGGGTCTGAACCCAGCTGATGAGAGAAGTGCGATGTGAAGCCACAGGTTGTGGGCCTGACCGGTTGGTCTCCATGAGCGGGACAGTCTTCGGCTCCGTGGCCCCGGCTCTTCTTCAGCTGCAGAGTTCTTTGTCCATCTCTTGGCTCGAAGCTGCCCGGAGGATCCAACAAAAGGTTCCTCTTTTGCACCCACCTTATATAGGGTTTATCCACCCTTTTGGTGCGTTTTCATTGGCTGTCTGCTTAGACAGATGACCTCACATCCATCACTGTCCTTCAGACATTATGTCCTGAAGTCTGTGCTAATGTCTCAGAGTTGCTCAACCTCCTATGTCCATTGCCTGCACAACCTTTTACCTAAATAAGGCGGTGATCATCTCTGCTCTCCTGTTAGTTCCTTGCCTTTCACCTTTCACCTACTCTCTACCTCCAACATATCAGTGATGTTTAATTGCAGTTACACCTTTTTACACCATTTCAAGTTCAATGTAAAAATCACATTTATATCACATTTATTTTCTTTAGCTTCTCTGATCTAGCATTCATTTATGATTTTATAACCATAACTTATTAGTTACTCTTATTATGATCTTAATGTGAGTTATTACAGATGTTTTTCTGAAAAGAAACCAAGAATAATACATGATTCTAATTATTTGATGCCAAAGTTACAGTTACTTGTTTTTCTTGTAAGTGTTCCCACAAATGTAACTGTAAATATTATTATAAGTAAACCAATATTAATATAAATATTTTACTTTGAATCTTATCAAATTACTCAAAATGTTTAGATTTTCTTCTTTAACATTCATGCTTTAAACTAAGGAATAGTCTCAGCTATTTTTATAAATCTGCAGGCTGGAAACTTCCTCTTTTTCCAGGAAACCTGCTTTTCCTGTTTAATGACTCTTTCTGACTGACTATGATTTCTTATGATTAGATAGAAAAAAGTAGAATTAAAGCAAAGTTTGCTTTAGACAAAAACAACACACACAACCAGATTTATTTTATTGACACTTAAGTCTACTGTTGGGCCTAGATGTCACTTGAGTGATTCATTTTAAAGATAACTTTATTTATTATTACTGTTAAACTAACTTTATTGACACCTAAGTCTACTGTTGGGCCTTGATGTCACTTGAGTGATTCATTTTAAAGATAACTTTATTTATTATTACTGTTAAACTAAAATCTCCAGCATGGGGAAGTGGGATGAGCTCGGATTTTCTTGACACCCCCTCCACGAGGTCAGACCTTTCACATGCTGGGAGTCCATCACCCTCCTGCAGTTCGCCGTCCTCATCCCCTGGAAAGAGAAGATGTTCATCTGAGATGCAAAGATGCAGATTCTTCATCCTCAGTTGTCACAGAGGGCTCAGTGTAGTCATCAAAACTCCACTTCTCTTGACACCCCCTCCTTGGAGTTTTGATTTCCCCCATGAGGTGATGAATGTCGAAGAAAACTTGGATCGCTCTGATTCTTCTACAGGAACTTTCGCTGGATGAACTGTCGGTTATTCAGGATGTGGGATGGTTCTTTAGGGAAGATGGGCTGAGACAGAAGGCCTCAAAAAAAAAAAAATTCTGGCTGTTCAGCAGAGCAAAGCAAAAAGCATAAGCATCGTGATGCTTTATACGTAATCATGATCCTTTTCCGTTTTAATCCATCAGGTTGTGACAGGAGTTCTTCTTTAGCATAGTCCAATTTCTTCACGGCCCTCCCAGTCCAAAGCCTTGAAGTTGTTCTTTGAACGGCAACCTTCCTGTAATAGTGGCCAGTCTACTGTAGGATGGCATGGTGCTTGATTCTCTGGCCATCTTCTCGTAATGTTCTGGTTTGCTGTAGCTAAGAACTGGCTTGAGCACTGCTTCCTCATGGACCCCTTTCTTCATCAGTAGTACTGTGTTGAAGTTCAGTACTTGCTTTACAAAATCTCGGGCGTTGAATCTCAGCTTGATCACCGTAGTTGCAGGCCGATCTTGAGCTTTAATCCAAACTCTCTGCCCTGTTTTCAGTGACACTTCGAGCTGCAACTTCCCTTTTCCTTCTGAGCAAAAAGGAGAAGTGTCTTCGCCTCCCTGCTTTCTGTGACGTGAACGGAGTTCCTCTGCAGGGGAAGACCTGCTCTTCTAGCAGTTGTCACTGTGTCCATCAGCACCAAGAGGTACTTCTCACCTCTCTTTCTTGTTGTCCCCATTGGCTCTGCTACATCCATGCAGACTGAACCCCATGGGACTGTGTTCTTGATGAACAAACCTTCCATCCACTCCCCTGGGTGCCCTGGGTAGCTGTGCAGAAAGCTGATGCAGTTCTGTTGAGGTCTCCTCTTTCTCCAAACGATCTGGGCGGCCGGCTTCCTCCGGTTTCTTCCCCAGATTTTCCTCCTCGAAGTGATCATCCATCACTCCGTCTCTCTGTCGGTTCGAGTTGTCTATCCCCCAAAGCCTCTCTTTGCGCTCTCGAGCAGGGATGGGTCTAGACTATGTTGGCTACTAGCTTCACTGTCTGGATCCGGTCATTTATCCTCAGTAGAAGCTTTCCCTCACCTGTATGCCATACAGTTACTGCAAGGGTTGTGACTGACGGCCATATCAGTCACCATTAACTCTATTCCCTAAGAGTTAACAAACCAAGTGAGCTATTCAGATCCTCACATCTGTTTTTACTGACTTGGCAGGGCCCTCCTACTCCGTTAGTCGAGTCCCTGTTCGGGCGCCACTTGTTGTTGCGCAACACCCCCCCCCTCCTTTCTGTCTCTACTGTCTCACTCTCTACTTCCTCTTCTGAGAGGGGAGATGTGCTACCAGCTCTCCTTCTAACGGGTTAATTGAGTTTCCTAAATCTGCCGGGATTTACCCTGCCCAGAACTGAAGTAAACTCTGTTTAAGCTGGTTTCGAGAAACGATTCGCCTGGTTTTCTGACGGCCTACATCCAGGTGTCCCACCCTTCTTCCCCCTGTGAATTAGCCAGACTGAGCAGCCTACAGCCAACTAGTTTCACAGAGCACACCTGTTAACGGTCGCTCGTTCTCTATTTTACAACTTGCATTTCTTATTGAACCAGGTAGGTTTTAGTGACTCGGGTGAGTCCCAAGGATGACGTTTTAAATTTGGGCTACCAGCAACCTAAAAACATTTTAAACTTTTTCCTCTCCAGAATCAAACATCACAGCTATTTTACAACCATCAAAGAACCTTAAGGTGACTCATTAACTGAATGTCCACAACATCTTTTAGATTTTCTTTATGCTAAATATTTTATTAGTAAGGCAGTTTTGCAAGGGTCAGTACAGCTTAATTCAGTAGCAGAAATAATCAAATAAGTAAAATCAATCATCTAGTCTGTCTTTCCCTACTGCTGACACTGAAAACTAAAAAAAGGGAACCTTTGAGAGAGACGGACGGAGTTTGACGTTTCGAACCCCAGACCTGGCACGACGACGAAGAAGGTGCTGCAGCAGGAGGAAGACGCCGATCGATGAAGGCAGGGATCTCTGTAGGTCTGATGATGAAGAAGGTGCTGCAGCAGGAGGAGGAAGTTGATCAGCGAAGGCAGGGATCTCTGTAGGTCTGATGAGCTTCTTCTCCGCATGGATGGTGAGGTCACACAGGACTTGGTGCTGGCAGGAAAAAAGGCACCAGTTCTTCTTCTTTGTCTTTGCCTTTGTCTTTATCTTCATCTTTGTCTTTGGGGTCTGAACCCAGCTGATGAGAGAAGTGCGATGTGAAGCCACAGGTTGTGGGCCTGACCGGTTGGTCTCCATGAGCGGGACAGTCTTCGGCTCCGTGGCCCCGGCTCTTCTTCAGCTGCAGAGTTCTTTGTCCATCTCTTGGCTCGAAGCTGCCCGGAGGATCCAACAAAAGGTTCCTCTTTTGCACCCACCTTATATAGGGTTTATCCACCCTTTTGGTGCGTTTTCATTGGCTGTCTGCTTAGACAGATGACCTCACATCCATCACTGTCCTTCAGACATTATGTCCTGAAGTCTGTGCTAATGTCTCAGAGTTGCTCAACCTCCTATGTCCATTGCCTGCACAACCTTTTACCTAAATAAGGCGGTGATCATCTCTGCTCTCCTGTTAGTTCCTTGCCTTTCACCTTTCACCTACTCTCTACCTCCAACATATCAGTGATGTTTAATTGCAGTTACACCTTTTTACACCATTTCAAGTTCAATGTAAAAATCACATTTATATCACATTTATTTTCTTTAGCTTCTCTGATCTAGCATTCATTTATGATTTTATAACCATAACTTATTAGTTACTCTTATTATGATCTTAATGTGAGTTATTACAGATGTTTTTCTGAAAAGAAACCAAGAATAATACATGATTCTAATTATTTGATGCCAAAGTTACAGTTACTTGTTTTTCTTGTAAGTGTTCCCACAAATGTAACTGTAAATATTATTATAAGTAAACCAATATTAATATAAATATTTTACTTTGAATCTTATCAAATTACTCAAAATGTTTAGATTTTCTTCTTTAACATTCATGCTTTAAACTAAGGAATAGTCTCAGCTATTTTTATAAATCTGCAGGCTGGAAACTTCCTCTTTTTCCAGGAAACCTGCTTTTCCTGTTTAATGACTCTTTCTGACTGACTATGATTTCTTATGATTAGATAGAAAAAAGTAGAATTAAAGCAAAGTTTGCTTTAGACAAAAACAACACACACAACCAGATTTATTTTATTGACACTTAAGTCTACTGTTGGGCCTAGATGTCACTTGAGTGATTCATTTTAAAGATAACTTTATTTATTATTACTGTTAAACTAACTTTATTGACACCTAAGTCTACTGTTGGGCCTTGATGTCACTTGAGTGATTCATTTTAAAGATAACTTTATTTATTATTACTGTTAAACTAAAATCTCCAGCATGGGGAAGTGGGATGAGCTCGGATTTTCTTGACACCGCGCTGATACAATATGTTGTCATTATCATCATAAAAGGGCAGTGCAGCTGTGAAAGAGTTCAGCTGATATCATTTACATTTGATTACCTTAATGCCGTTAAAGACCGCCAGGTGACTATTGAGAAAAGCATGAAGGATTTTCAACTTGGAATTGTTTCTTAAAATGTAAGTAAAACAAAATGTTTTTCTTCTTCTAAGAACACTCCCCCTCAGTTCATTCTCATCTTTCCAATTAGAAACAAGTTTCTTGGGTAAATACAAATAACTTTAAAATTTATGTTAACAGTCAAAGAATGTGAAAAGGCCTTGTGCGTTTAATTAATACATTTTATTCCTGTACAAAGCTGGTTGATTAAAAAAAATGTCATTAAGACGGTCATTCAACATGAATTTTCATTGCATCAGTGAGAAATATAGGCATACTACAATATGCAAAGTACATAAATAAATAGAATAAAATTTCAGATTATACACAGAAGAATATATGTTGGCAAAGGAAGGCCAAAACTACACAATAAATCCATGAAGGAAGTGAATAACAACTGAAAACAGTAATTACCTTGCTGGCATTAAGGTTTGTCGTGTGATTTTCAGGTTAAACTTTCCTACTTTATGCATTTAACAAAAACTCCGTAACTACACAATGTAACCAAAGCACATACAAATTACTTCTGCGGCCGGGAATACTGATTAGGTGAACAAATGCTGCGTCATATAACGATTATGCACAAAGACGTAGTGTTAATATCGCTTTGGTGCACAGATGCAGCAGACTGAGCACGACGAAGGAAGAACCGCGCATGGGAAAAGTGCATAAGCGAGGATCATGCTTGTTCCCTTGTGCTCTCACTGTCGCCTCTTGGTAAATCTTGCATTACGATAAAGTAAGGAAAGTTTCTGCCCCTCCTTCGCTGCTGTGCTGAGATATCAGAAACCAAAGGGATCGTCCTTGTGTGCGCTGAAACAGTGGTGAGTGTTTCTGTCAGTGCTGTCCCAGTCAGGTTTGGTGAGCCAGTCTTGGGGCATCACCCCAATGTCCAAGACCTGGGGGTTAGTACGCGATGCTGCCAGTCTGAGTCAATGTAGGGAGAAACAAAAGAGATACGAAAATGAGTGAAAACGTCTTTAAACCTGATAAGTGTCTAAAGTTGGGCTAAAATACTACATAGAGCTACACCAGTCAATCGGCCAGATTTTAGAGTTGGACAAATGTCCGTAGATTCAATCAACAGCATGTAAAATATAGATAAGTGCTGGAGAAGTATTTTCTGTTTTATTCAAAACTGCTATCAATATCAAAGAACATGCAGCATATTTTTATGTTTTGTGTTTTAGTTTTGAGGGGGAAAATTTTTTTTATTGAAGCCAGCTGGTTCCACTGGTGCATCACTAGGACTGAAGTGTTATCACTCTGTCACATAAAGATGCCAGAAAAAGTGTCTTTCTGAAATCATATTTCATTTAGATGAGTAAACCTAATCAAAGGTTCCAAAATAAAATTATTTTTTTAAAAAGTAACACCCTCCCATACTTTATAAGCCATAAACTCTAAAGGGTTTATGGTTTAAAAGTCACTGGGTCCATTCTTGTCATAAGGTGTCCCATTACTTGATTGAATCAAGTAACTACATCAAGTAATGGACATTACATCAAGAAATGGACATGTGAAACATGTGAAACATGTGAAACTTGTTCAAGAGTCTTTTGCTGCATTTTCTATTTGTTGAAGTGCAAGTTCAGAGCTCTTGAATGGGTTTCTATGGAGAAGTTATGAGCAACTAATAGAAAACTCTCTTAGCATCGTCACTTTGAATTAGCAAAGTGGAACTAGAAGTTAAGGGAAAGTCTGAGTAGAGTCACGACAAAAGTCAAACTGATGTCACATTTATGTCTAATGTTTTTTTTATTACAGTCGTTAGCAATAATCAGTAGTGAGCACACTTTCAGTGGGCTGCTAATGTGCTAATAGCGGCACTAACTTTTTGTTTAGTGCTTTTCCATTATTGCCAACTTTGAACACCTAGCTTTGCCTAAATATATTTTTCCCTATAAATTATAAAGTGCTAATACACTTTACTATTTTGCAAACTTTCAGTTGAATACATTTTTATATAATTTGTCGGTATAGAGGGAAATATGAGACATATCACTGACACATGGTGGGTTTCAACAAGGTTAAAATTAGCGCTTTAGCATTAGCTTCTACAAATTACTATTCTGATGTAGCGCTTTATTGTTAGCTTATGATTAGCACTTTAGGGTCAGGACAACTAACTTTTTAGTTATTACTGCCCACCACTAGCAGTAATGATTGTTGTCAGTTACAGTTTGCCTTACTTGTTTTTCTATGAATCCATGTCAGTTATTCGCCACTAGAGGTCACTCACAAACAAACATTCAGCTGATGGAAAACAACTAGGAAAAACAAGAAGATGCTAAGACTGTTATCTACAAGTTAGATACTAACTGCACACACTCTACCACCACAAGCCATACTTTATAGTGAAGATAATGTCTGGATATCCAGATTAGCTTAAAAAAAACAACAACTTCTATTTAAAAATGAACACGTTTTATATTTTGAAACAAATGATCTATAGAAATCCAACCTGTTTTCTACATCCTTCTTTTTTCCAGATGAATACAGTCCTGAAGAATTCTAAAATCAAACATTGTACTTTTCCAGAGTCCCCAAAATTATTGGAACTCTGGCTGACCACATTATGGGAACATTCATTGATTAGTGTAAGTATTTATATAAGCTGAAAAGTAGCTATGGGATACAAGAGAAACGACTTGTTACCAAAGGATGTGGAGATTTTGCCTGTATGACTTTGATGCTTTTTTTTTTAAAGGTTTTGTTGGCTCTAGTGGCCTTTATTTGAAAGTAGTTCAACAGGAAACCGGGTAATGAGAGTGGGGGAAGACATGCGGCAAATGTCTCCAGGCCAGGAATCGAACCTGCGACCACCGCCACGAGGACTAAGGCCTCAATACGTAGGTCGTGCTTTGCCCCTGCGCCGTCACAGCCCCAATCATGACTTTGATGCTTGTTAGACATTCAGTAACTGGACTTGAAATAAATCTGGTTAAGATAACCTGATTTACCTTAACCTGGATTTATTCCTGGTTTAATCTGGTTTTCCATGAAGTTATCTCAAATAATGAGTAACAGCTATTTCCAAGACAAGGTCTAAAACTTTCAAAGACAAAATTGGTTAAAATGATGTAAATTGGTTATTTCTGCTTCATGAGGCCATTTGATGAATAGGCCGGGGAGGTGAGTCATATTTTTTCAGGAACATTTCGTGATTTGTCATGAATGGGAGGTGGAAACGCTCAAATTGATGAGAACATGAGGCCTCCTTTGAGCTTCCACTTTATTTGTTCAGATTTGGGAGACCTGGATTGGCTGCAGACATCCATTTACTGTATAGAATAATAATGTCACAAAAGATTATATAAGAGACATTCAGGTATAAAATTATTTCTGGTATAAAATTTTTTCTCACTGCTCCGCTTTTAGAACAGCCACTCAGAGAGAGGAAGTGCTTAACAATAAAGTTCCTGCTTCTCGAGTCGGTTCACACAATGACCGTACGATATGCAGTTACATGTTAAAACCACAAACTGCAGCGGGATTTTGTGAGATATTACTAGGTGAGTTCTGACGGCAGAACTGGATGTTATTTAGGCGTATCATAGTGAAAGCACACCACACTTGTAAGATTTTTATTTGAAAAATGAATAATTTTTTTCATTCCACATTTATGGGATCATTTGTGTTGATATATAAAACAAAATCCTCATAAATTACGTCAAATATTTTGGACGTAATGTGACAACGTGATAAAGACATAAAATCATCTGTCTTGTTTGAAGTATGTGGACTATTTACCCATCAGAGAGGCAATAAAAGATTAGAGAAGCTACTTCAAACTACTGATACACATTACTGACCTATAAACAGTTTTATTGGCTTTGGTAGTGATTAAATGAAACAGATTCCGGTTAGGTTAGTGATTAAGACTAGTCATGGTTTACTGCGATGCTTAACTTTACCTGGAAATGAACCATAGCTATCCAGAGCACAGCTGGAGACACAAACACACAGCAGATTGAGCAAAATTACCAGTTTTGTTCCCAATTTGTAGAGAAATCATAGATTTAGAAGCTGCAGCACATACAAATCACCAGTGGGTGGCACCGTGATGCCAAGAAGGATGAACAAAAACCCTGATTTGACAGGCTGAATTTGCAACAGGAATCAACACGGTTTAATTATGGATGAATAAAAATGCTCATAGCTCATATCCCACCTGGAAAAGGCTTCATCCAAACTGTCTTCCATTTCCTGGAAGAAAGAAAAAAAAAGGATATCAATGATCGGCCACGAAAGATTCCGTCCAGTTTGTTATAGTTTCTATCACAGGATTATGAGCAGCAACTTCCCTGAGAAATCTCACATTTTCTTAAGCTTAAAAATAGCAAATATTTGATAACTTGTTCAGTCTGTGAAACAGAAACAAGTCAGAGAAGATCGTACCGAGGCAGGACTGTTGTTGGTCTCCGAGGGCCTGTGTTTATCCAGCTGATCGCCGCCTGTATTCCCACTACTCTCCACCAACACCTTCACACCGTCCTCCAAGTCCAAAAGGATTTCTGTGGCTGCATCTGAATGAAGGAAAAATAAGAGACTGTTGTCATGTATTCAAATGTTTTAACATCTGCTGTTTAATATGCCTCACTACTGTTTTGTATTTTGTCTGTTTGGTGTAAAATTTACAGCTAATTATCAGGACAGTAGGATACTTTTTTAATACCCAACGGCTGGAGTAGCTGTTTTGTTTGTGCAGCCTTAGACTACGCTAACTCAGCAGGTGTTGATGCTCAATTCGACATGACTGTTCAGACTGCAGATCATTTGAAAACTATGTAATTACATAGTAACTGATTGAATAGGGCTGTTTAGACTGCCATGAAAAAGTCGGATCGAATTTGGGCAACCAAAAAAAAGAAAAAACGGATTTGGGTTGCAGTTGCCTGTTGCGTGAAAGTCGCCTAAGAGTGCCCCCACGTGGTCAAATAATTTGTAGCTGAATTATTTAGAAAATAAATCCACTCCATACATGTTGATTTGAAAGAATCTTCATCACTGCAGACAGAGCTCATGCATACCGTAGCACTTGATTAAGAAATGCTATTATTAGAACAAAATAACAAAACAAGTATTTGTTTGCATAAAAACCGTAACATTGGCATCAATGGATTCTTCTACGTCACCAGGAAAAAAAATTAAGCTACTTGGTTTTGTACCTTAATCAATGTGCAACACTGTGCCTATACTGTGTATAGTGTAAAATTTATTTCCAGATGCTCTAACATTTAAAATAAGAGAGTGACAGAAGATTTGACTTCACTGAGAATATGTCCCAGTACTCTTTTCTCACCTGTTCCTTTCAGACTCCCCAGACTGTTGGACCTTTCTGAGTGGGAACTGCTGCTGCCCTCTCCCGCAGAACCAGACTTAACTCTCGTACCTTTCTCTACAAAAAACAAAACGCCTCACATAAAAACCTCCAGACCTACAGTCGTCATCAACCTCAAGGTGCATTTAGGGGAAAAGAGAGAAGAAAGTTGGCCCCACCTTCCTTCGCCACCTGCCAGAGCTCAAAGGCTACTGTGAAGGCCTGGGCGACTGTCAGGGCTACTGCCTGTGCCTGGAAAAAAACACAAGAGAGGAGCACAGCTAATGACGCCCTGTGACAGGAAATACTAACAGAATATGACAGCACATATTCTATTCAGTGACATCAACAGATTGGAGAACCTTGATTTACTTAACTGAAGAGGGGGAAAGAACCAGAAGTACAAATTGAATCAAATATAAGGGGAAAAAAAGTGTTAGCTTGAATTCATGCTGAAGTTTGTGTATCAACACCAAAGCTCATGGTGTATATTGATCAACATTAAAGTTCATCTATACAATTATGATTTCTTAGTTTTATATTTTCAAGAAATTTACAGAACACTCAATGAAAAAAAATCAATAAATTTGGAATAAGGCTGTGACATAACAAAATGTGGAAAAAGTGAAGTGGTGCCAATGCTTTCCAGACACTGCATCTGATACATAGTCAGTTTTCCTTCCATATAAGAAGTCAAAGGAAAAGTTTAATCTGAGAACAGAGTCATAGCTAAGTCCAGAATGCTTGTTTCCACTGGCATTTTGACAATTATTAATGAGCTCCAGGTGTGTGATATTGGAAGGTCTCTTTGCCATTACCCTAATCTTTAGTTCCCTCCACAGATTCAACTCAGAACTCCACCAGGGCCACGGCCAAATCCTTACATAAAAAAAAACGTGCTTGTAAAATTAAAAGATTACTTTATTCTTAAATCTGCTAGGTTTATAATTAAGTATCAAGTAACTTGTATTCATTTAATATATACAATCAAACAGTTGCTTTAATCACAAGTTTAATCAGCACTTGGGAGGGCAGTAGAACTACTCATGTATAGCAGAAGGGAGGTTTTCCTGAGAAATTAGTAACTCTGCGGTCAGCAATGTCTGTCCACTGGTCTGCATTCAGTTTCCATTGTAACTCACTGTTGCACTAGCTGATGGGTGCAGCAGCCTTGCTGTTTGGACAGAAGGAGAAGCTGCAAATGATCCATCATGTGATCCAAGGGACAAACATTAACATAAAAAAGCAGTGATGAAGTCATTTCCTGGAATTCAGTTCTCATCTTCTGCTTTGTAAATATGTTGTGACTGGTTGGTACCGTCATCTTCACGGAGTTCACATGAACTTGTTAGGTGGTTTGTGGTAAATGTGAAATTGATTGTTGTTTGGAGGATGTCAGATGTTTTCATTCGCTATAGTATACAGATTAATAAAAATTGGGTTACCTAGGTAACGGCACCCATGAGCTTTGGTGTTTAGGTTCTCCTCAGAGTGTATATTTGGTACCCCTTTTTTCTTTTTATGCACTTTAATCAAATCTTTAAAAAAGCTAAGAGATTTGAAAATCCAGCTGACTACAATAATTAAAAAAAACACTAAAGAAAAAAATATGTCAATAAATAAAGACCAATGAAGCGAGACTTAACTTCTTTACAAAACCTTTTTGTTTTTAATTAGAATATTGTCACCTTCCTAAAATGATGGCCTAAGTTATTTTTGCTAAAAGTGATTTTGTTTTTCTTTGTTTTGTTTCTTTGCCTAAAATATCTTTTGGCAAAGAAGAAGTGGCATTTTTTTGTTTGTTTTGCTGTTGTTGTTTTGTTTTTTTTTGTTGCAAAATTCACTTTAGAATTTATTACAGGAATCTTAAGAAAGTAAAATGAAAACAGAAACACAGAACCTACCACTTTTCTTTTGGAGCAGAGGTAAGCGTGACACTCCAGCGTCCCATTGAGGGTGTTCTGAGCGATGTAAGCGAACACTTTGTCATGCAGCTTGTCCACCGTACAGTAGGATATCCTGCAGGCCGAGAGGAATGGATGGTTTAGGTCTAATAGACTTTCTGAACCTGCGCTCCATCGCTGCTTCGTTATTACACCTGTATATAGAGACGCTTTCCAGGAGTTTATTGGTAGACCTGTCCAGCACCACGATGCCTTGAGGGGAAACCTTCAGGCCAACCTTCTGGGGCTTCTTCCCACTGGCTTTTGCCTGTGCAGCACAAACATAAATTTTAGATTTTAATAGCATTTAGAATTGCATGTACAGTAGTGGGATCCAATCTTCACTGGGCAAACTGGGTTTTATTTAGGGATTAATTGACTTTATCACACTTCAATGTATTTAATTGAGACTCATTTCCTCTGTCACATAAAGTCTCAATAAAGGGGTTATTATTAGTACTGCAAATGCAGTTACTTGCACTAATAGCAGAACTGTAGAACCGTTGACACACTGAAATCTTAATTCTGCTGAAAATCAACAAGCAAATGGTGTTTCTACAACATCGCACGACCATCTTGCATCTATTTGTAGTCAACTTTCATTGTCCAGAGGAAAATGAAGATAAGAAAAGCTTAGCCATCTTCAGTATTTTGGAAACAAACATTAAGCATCTATCCAGCTGAGGCCAACCGATTCACTGATACATGCTGGACTTACTCTCATCTATATATCCGCAATGACTTTAAGGAATTTATTGTTCCAAATTGTTTTTTTTAAGAAAATATATATTTTAATCTAATATCGGGTTAACTGGACTCACTAAACTGCCCTTAGGCCTGACTGTGTGTATGCGTTGTATTTTATGACAGGGCCAGAAACCTGTTGATTAGATAAAGGGATGTGAAATGCGAATGCACACTGCATTTTCCAGACTTTGAGATGCAAGAAGAAAATTGAAAATTATTTTCCTTTGACTTCACAATTACCCACTACTTTGGACTTCTAGCATAACAGTTCAATAAAGTACATTATCAGTCATAGATATCATGTTGCAGAGTATGAATATTATAACACCAACAATTTCTTTGAGACAAACACATAAGCAATGATGAGTAAGAAGACATTTTAAATCCCCTAAAAAGAAAAGCTGGAGCTCTTTTACACCGACCGTAGCAACGATCCTCTTCACAGCAGCCGCCGACAGTTCCTCTCCCTTGGGTTGATCCACAAGTGTCATGCCTAGGTGGCAGAGGTTAAAGGTCATCCCCTCTAAAATGGTCTCCCGGGTGTCTGTCCAGTTCTCTGGCAGCTCTACAACGAAAAAGGGTTGCTGTGTTGAATTATTATTATTTTTTTTTATCTTAAATTGTCGAACCGAAGTGCAGTTTTTAGAATGATCTCATTTTATGTTACTGTATGAAAATACAGTTTTTCTTTAAGGAGCTGCATGTTGGAGGAAATGTAAACATCAAGTCGAAAACAGAGTGTCTGGGTCAAAGGTTCTGTGGATGCAAAGTAAATATTTCATCTCCAAAAGAAAAACAACACCCCCCCCCCCCTGACAACTTACATTTACAGAGGTAACCTGGACTTTGACATGCTGCGATAAGAGGAAATTGTCTTTTTTTTTTTTTCTGAGAGCATGACGTTTCCAATTTTTCTGGCATTATTGGCCTTTATTTGACAGCAATACGACACAAATGGGGCAAAGTAACCGAGGACAGGAGTTGAACTCGGTACATCTGCTCTAACCACTGAGGCACGCAACGCCCCAACATGACCAGTGGGGGTAAAAAAATAAAAAATAAAAAGATGGTGTGTTTGGTAGTTATGAAATTAAAACTGGATGAGCTGAAAGGACAGCGTGTGCCTTCATGTGGTTTCTTATCAGGTTGTGCGCGGTGCCTGGCGCCCCTGACCCCGTGTGTCTGTTTACAGAGATTTCCTCGCGGTCGGCGAAGTGGGGGAAAGGGTGGGAGGTGTTAGTGAAGATGAGATCCTTACCTCAAAATTCATCCTCCCAGAGGTTTTTTTTTTTTTTTATCTCCTGCGGGACGCAGGGAATACCACACATTCGTGCAAGTCACATGTTTTAACTCAAGATTTATAGCAAGAGTCAGCAACCAGATATGTTCCACTAAACCCCGGCTTAAAGTGACAAGCCGACTGATCAATGCCCCGAGTCACAGCGTCAACATGCTTTCAGACGGCGCTTAATACATTTTTTTAACCTTATCTCTCATTTTTCTGTTTTCCAAGGGAGAAGTAATACCTTGCTAGTAATTACAGATGTTATTTTCCCTCCCTCACAGGAGCCACTGTTCGGTTTCCAAGAACCAGTTTTACAGTTTTTCGGGAAACCTCTACAGCACACCAACAGAGTAGGTACCAGGCACCGCTCAGCCTGAGAATGTGGACGACTCTGGGTTCAAAGGTCAGCTGCGAAAACCACACGTGAGGGAAGACAGCTGTGTTCACGTGCTGAAAAGCTTACCGTTAATAAAAGACAAGTAATCCCCACTGTATGAAACTTCAATATCGCCTCATCTACTGTGTTGAAATAGTAATGTTTATTCTTTTGAAATATGTTGTTCAAGCCAAATCCATGATGATAACTCCACTAGATTCAACAGCTTTTCTGATCTCAAATTTAGTCTTTCTTAATGTTTCACCTTCCAGTGTGTCTTGTAACATTTCAGAGAATCTGTTACATCAAGTTTCCACAACCTGAACTCTTTTTTTATTATTATTATTTTTATTTAATATGAGAACCAAAGAGAACTTTCTGATTGGCTCTGCTACCTCGTGGAAGAAGATAGTGTGTTAAATTGTAATTGTTATATTTTTTAGGGAAGGAACCTAAAGATTTGATACTAGAACCTTAAACATGTATGAACAATTTTAGATGGACTAGTTTAAAGACAAACTTCTTCTTTAGTTTGATTGGTCGAAGGGCATCTGAATGATAAGATTACTTTTTGGGATACCAGGTAAATGATCAACTCTCTTAAAACATCTTACTGTAACCTTTCAAACGGCTCTTGATCAAGTTTCTCAGTATCTCTGAAGTCTTTCAAACTTTCTTTAAGTCTAGATACTTTCCTGTTTACGTTCTGTTTGGTACTTCACCATTTTTAGAAATGTTTTTTTTTTATTTGCCTCTTTGCCCTATTGTTTGAATCATTCAGGCATGAAGAGGCTTCAAAACTCAAGGGTCAAATCAGTGTTGTGTCTTCATACAAGTTTAACAAAGTTTGACCAATGAAAAAAATATTTTAAAACACCAACAAGCTATTTCCAAATTAGTTAATGGATGAGTAATCTTGTTAGGTTTCTGCTGATTTTGTCTGTTCCTTTAAGACATGAATGTCATAGATGGTTCACCTATCTTTTCAGGACAGACACTTTTCTTTTTATAGTTCTCCACCTTCTTTAGCGTGACAAATGCGGCCATGATTGAGTACAGAAAATGTTAGAAAAGCAGGCAAAGGTCCACGGAATAACACTAAAAGACCTCCAGAAAGTGTAGAGGACAGATGAAGAATACCTGGAGTACGCTCCAGGTACTCCAGAGTAAAAAAATACTTAGAAGTGGTTTCAAACTTTTCTACAGTGTGTATCCTTGATAATAAAAGGTGAACGTCTGAAACAAGAAGAGTTGATCATATTTTCCCCCCATGAGGAAACACTCCAATATTAGGCCAATGGCAGATGAGGGACACCAACAGAAACCTTTCTGCCTCCAACATTAGAACCCTGCCTTATTGCTGAGACAAAAGTCTCTTATTTAATTTTCTCACAAAGTTATCACTTTACATCTAAATGTAAGAGGAGTTCAATCCAAGCTGTTTGCGTCCAACGCTTTGATCAGATGTTAACAAGTGGAATCTGGAGTGAACAGAAAGGTATTCAGAACAACATCCAGTGTTCAGCTGGATGGAAGGTCTCTGTTCAACACTATGACAACAATGTTGCTGATCCAATAAGTTCCGATCGACGGGGCACACTCTTTCCGGCTCCTGTGTGTGTCTACGCTAAACACTGCATCACCAAGGAGACCACCAATGGGGGTCCTACAACTTCGGACCTCTCCTGGTCTTTGTTTTTGGGAAGGCATTGAAGGGGTTTGGTGGAAAGCCAGTCGCCTGCTGCCATCTCACTTCTCTCTTAACTGTAGCCACTTTCACAAAACACTTTAAATCTGATATTTGACATCTTGTGGACAACTATGTGTGATTTCTGACAAAAACCTAAACGAGTTGGCAAGAGCAAGAGCGGTTGAATGTAACCCAGCCCTCTTGCATCTCAGGGTGATCACATTTGTTACTAATCATACTGGTTATCTTCATAAAGGTTTAGCTTGTGTTCCAGCCCTTTAAAACCAAAGGGTTCCAGTGCTTATTGTTTGTGGTGGCACATAGTGTTAGTTCTTTGAGTTTTCACCAAGGTTTTTATGAAGTCCCTGTATTTACACCATCATCTCCAAAAGTTCCACAGTCATCCTCAGAGCAGAACCAACCGTCTTTGTCAGGTTGTTGAGCCTTTTTAGGTGCCTTGACTCAAAGAAGTACCAGCATGACCTGTCCTTTGTTGTAGATGTCTTCACTGTTGCATCTATTGTCCAGTCTGTTGTCCAGATGAACGCCACGGTATTTATATTCCTCAACCACACTCACTTCTTCTGGAAATAAGGTTTGAGCTAACCCCGTTTCTCCTGAAATCTGCAATCATCTCCTTTATTTTGTGCAAATTCAAGATGATAGTTTCCACACCATGCCACAAAGTGGTCCACCAGCTCTCTGTACTCAGTTTCTTAACCATCTTAGAAACACCCAACTGCAAAGTCATTTGAGAATTTCTACAGATGACAGAAGTCGGAAGTCTGAAGTGTTCAGAGTGCAAAGTAATGGTCTCTGTGCTCCTGTGCTGCCCACCACCTGGTTAGACACACAGTTCTTCAGTCTTACAAACTGTGGTCTGTTTGTCAGCTGAGCATTGATCCAGGCGATTGTTGAGGCCTCTAATTTGGCTTCCCTGGTTTTTGACAAAGTAAATCAAATCAAATATTTGATTTATATCACTACTTCACACTCATTTCACATTAACATTTTAACCCTTTACAGTTCGTAATGGTTACGAGCTAGGTGGATCAGAGAGATATTATTCGTTGAATGTAATGACCCATGTAGATCATGTAAACAGATGATCTGAAAGAGACTTTGGAAAGATCTGACATATGCATCAAAAACGACAAGGCTACCAGGTCTCTGTTGCACTCAGAGCGCAGAAAGCCAGCTTTGACGTTTGTGAATCCGATTACTGGAAGAAAGCCTCCAAGTTATTTGGAGAACTTATCTACCATCCTCTACAACCTATGTGGCATGTGTGACTTTGCATTCTGTCTGCTTTCTATAAATATTCAAGTCAACATTCCAGATCCTTCCTGAATGGAGTGAGGACCACAGCCAACTGTGACTGAGAGAGTCGGGATAACTTGTTCAGTTTGGCAGGTGTCTCCACAAAGCAGAAGGTGCAGGACAAGCTGCCGCTGAAACCTTTCTCTGGAAAACTGGAAGGCCGATCCAGACAAGTCACAGTAAGACCTGGAAGTTTGGCTGGATGATATGGATCAGCGCCGGCGAGGAATGCCTGCCCCGCTGTCAGGGGAACACCTGTTAGTCTACACTACAATACTCCATTTTTCCTACAAGTAGGTCAGCGCCTGCATTTCCATGAACCTGCTAATTCCGTGGGTAATCAGTGCCTGATGGGGTAAGAAGTTCATTTACAGCTAAAAAGGCAAACAAACGAGCTCATTCAGAGAAACCTGACTCCTTTTCAAATGGTCAGAGTTAAATTATAACCCAATGGAGTGCTCCATTTAACAGCTGATGTGCTGCTGGGCAAGGCTGAAGAACATATTTGTGTTTACTTTGAACAAAAAAAATAGACATTTAAGACACTGTCACTTGACCTAATACTACATAGTTACATCATCTGCTCTAATTATTATCGTTTGTAGAAATTTGCTTTCCTGGTTTTTAAACCAGCTCAGCCTGAAATTGAGCCATTGTTTTTACAAAGCCATCAAGAGCAACAAAATTTGACTTTGACAAAAAAAAAAAAAAAAAGACTTTTAATTTCAAACTGTCATGAGAATTAAATCAAAATAAAACATAAAATAAGTGATTACATAAATATTCACCCCTTTTAAGTCAGGTTTAGTCTATTAGCATTAGTAGATGCACCTTTGTGGATAGGTTGCAAACTAATAATGACAATATATACTTGCCATTATTTTGTAGAAATCTGTTTTCACTTTAACATTTGTTGTTTTTGTCAAAAAAGCCACATTTTGTTTGTCACAATTGATTTGGAATAAAAAGAATAAAACATCCCAGGGGGCTGATGAATACTGTCTATAGGCACTGTAAATGGAGCTACGACCCTGACCTCTGACCTCCTGCTGGTACTGAGGTGGAAAGAATAAGGTCGTTCTAAGGAATGAGAATATCAACAATTCCCCAAATGCCACAGCTGTGAGGAAATCAACAAGGCAATAAAGAGTCATTGTATCCTGGCCACATCACAAAAGCCTTGAGAAACCTTTGGTGTGAAAATCCTAAAATCCCATCACTGGAAAAAAACCCAAAACGATTCTAAACTAATTTGTTTTGCATGCCAAATACGAACTAAAAGTTTTTCTAATTGCCATTTTATATGACAGGTGAACACAAAACTGCGAAATGAAGGGAAAGTGATGGAAGGTTTCTCTGTCTGTGCTGAACAAAAGTATTCCCAAAACACGATGCAGTCACTGCCATTTATCGCCATGGTGATGTGAAATGTTATTTTGCATGTTGGGGGGAAGAAGGTCTATTTTGCTCTTAAAACGAGGCGAAACGTCTTTGGTGGGTTCCTCATGGAGACTTTATAAAACAGCAGAACAGCTGGTTTATACTGGGATTAAAATCACACACAGGTGGACTCTATTAGCTAGTCATGCAATTTATGGCTACCACAGAAAAAAGGGAGATTTATTCGATTATTTGATTCAAACCGTGTATCCTTTCCCTTCCACTTCCGATTGGTTTATCAAAAAACAAAAAAAACAACAAAAATACTTTCGCAGCGAAATTGCTTAAAAATAGAAATGCCATATTTATCTTGAACCTCACAATAGTCTACTTAAATGACGTAACTTTAAAAAAAAACAAAAACGTATTACTTTGTCATTGACAGACGTTAAGTTACAAGAACGGTATAAATACTAAACTGACTGTTTTTGACCTCAGAGAGTAAATAAAGTGCGCCAGTAAGTAAACGTTGAAGTTGCCATGGTAAATACTGAACTATTTTAGCATTCCGTCTCCGTTTCTACTACTTTTACGGCAGTCTGTCTTACTTCTGTGTCTGCCGGAGGTCCACGACTGCTTCGCCTTGCTCGGGCTCCGGATAATGGCTCTCCCAGCCGACCTGAGCGCATCCATGTCGGTGCTCTGAAGTGCAGAGAGTCGGTGAAGTTTTTGCCGCGAGGATTCCAGGGGAAACGTTGTTGCCCTGACTGGAGATGAGGGGCGGGGGGAGAGGGAGAGATGGACTGGTGGTGCTTTCGAATGCAATCGGAGACAACGCTTATCTTGCTCTCGGGACAGTTCTAAAAATGTAAAATTCTGAATTAAAATGATATAGTTTCAAATAACTGTCGACGTTTTTCATATTTCATGGTCCGAGTAGAGCTGCAGAGAAGCGTAAAATAGCATATTAATAGTATTTTAAAACTCAAAAGATGGTTCAGTAGAACACGCTGACGCTCAGGTTAAAACGATATCCCAACTACAGGCAGAGAAATAGATATTTCCGAACAACACCTGAAGGCTGCGTTGAAGTTTGATAACGGAAGTTTTTCCGATTTTTTTTTCTTTTTTCCAAACATACGCGTAAGCTAGGAATGTGGTTTTGGGGGGGGCGACATTTAAGAATAATAAATGAAAAAATAATTAAAGCTTAGTTACTAAGAAACTTAAAAAAAATTTTTTGCCGCCATTCTAAGGGCTATATTTACACACACACACACATATATATATATACAGTACAGACCAAAAGTTTGGACACAACTGTGTGTCCAAACGTTTGGTCTGTACTCAGTTCAGACCAAAAGTTTGGACACACTTTCTCATTGAATTCAATGAGAATTGAATTAAAGTATTAACCTATTTTAGTTATGGATAGAAGTTAAAAACATTTACTGAGTTCACTTTCTTTTTTAGCAAATGCATCACTTTTATACAACGGGTCAATATTTACATTGCTGCTTCCTCTTCATTACTTCTGCAATTTAGCTTGAGAAATCAGAGATCCTGGGTGAGGTTAAGATCTGGACAGTTTGTATTTCTAAGGCGAAAATTTTCTATTATATACTGAGCCATGTTGTCGTTTCATTTGACTTTTGAATAGTGCTCAGACTGGCAAACAAGACTATCACCAGTTTGTTTCCAGACTTCCTGAATAAGTTTGGATTATGAAAAACAAAAATTTTCCCATATCCCAAAACATTTAAGACCATGAATCTTTTTTTCTTTTTTTTGCAGGCTACATGCTTGTCTTTGCCAGTAACCATTGAGAACTCAAGAAGCACATATGTTTTAATGGAGGTATAAAAGTGCTGCTGTTCATTAAATAAACAATTACTTATCATATACTACTTAACTAAATTCCTAAAAATTTAAAGACATGTAATTTCAAATAATACATCAAATGAGCAACTAATTGAATTAATTTTAAAGTTGGGTGTTTGTTGCAATCCATTATGACTATTTTACCCCTCCTCTCCTCATAAAAGTGGTCTAGACCCGAGTAGATGTTGATATCAGAAAATATGATAATACTAAAAGACAATATTGATAATATTTAAGTCACATTTTCTAATTCTTTTAACTGTCTAGTAAAACTTAGTGTTAACACTCGATGTAAAACTCAGTGTCACCCTCTAGTGGTCAGTATTAGAAGTTCAACACAAAAGGGCAAACGAGACTCCGCATCTTGCAACGCCACCAGCAAGACTTTCTTTAATGGTGAGGCTCAAAGTGAACCGTGACACAGCCACCATTACTTTGAGTGAATAAAATAAAACATGGCAGAACAATAAAAAGATAAAACAAAGCACTTTTTTTTTTTATACCTTTTCACTTCCTTCTACACAAACTTGTAAAAGCAACTCGAGAACTTAAGTTACAATGCAAGAGCGATCCACAAATGATACTATTTTTCTTTTTTTTTTCCTTTTAACATAGGCGACGTGACAACACAGGGTGGTCAAAATGGTTCAGGGGTAACCTTTTTCCCTTTTACACAAAAATATTCACAGAATTCTTCCTGGTCTAAAAAAAAAAAAAAAAAAATCATCAAAAAATACAGAAAATAAAACAGTGTATGATGGGAAATGTCATTTTAAAAAAAAAATATATAAAAGTAAATAAATAAAATGTGAATTAACACAATGTGTCCAACTGACCACCTGCTGCTTCACTGTGATCAGCCCAGAACCATGTAAACACAACACCATCCAAATATGTTCTAATGACATAAAAAAAAAGAACAGCACGCTGCTGCCAACATTATGCTAGCTACATCAATCAAAGTACGGATGGGAACCGAACATCAACACTTGGCACTTAAGAACGGAAATTAAATAAGCAAAAGGAAAAAAAACATTCCCCAGTAAGTTCAATGTACATTGTTGTAAACAAGATGCCGGCTTGAGGGCATGATAAGAGACAATCAGTTTGGGTTGGCGTTTGGCATATTAAGCCCACGTCCAGTGTTTTTTTTTTTTTTCCCTTTAAGTCTGCTAAACTGCTGTCATCTAGCTGCAATGATCATACGGTTTTTTTTTTTTCTTCCTTTGAATACTGACTTCTTGAAAATGCTCTTTTTTAAGCACTCAAATAAAATCTAGACATGTTGGAGGCAGAGAGAGAGAGAGAGAGAAGTGTGACTTCAAAGTGAGATGCTAATATCCCAGGATTGCTAAGCAAGTGGTTTCCGCAAGGCACTGATACGTCTGCAAATTATGGTAACCGAGCAGTTACCTCGACATCATTGAATCTGGTGAGTGACATGGCCTAATGTGTCCTAATTTGGTCCAGAAGTAAGAGGGAACGGTGTTCGTGGCGAGGGAAGCTTAACGTCAACGTTTTTGGCAGTGCCTAGGCCTAATTGAGCAGTTGTCTTCCGAAGGGGTGACGCTTCCTACGTCTAATTCTTCCACTTGCTGATTATCCTGGAGAAGCCAATATTCCAGTATAAAGGAGACAATACCGTATCTCGAGAACGACAGAATTCAATAGCACGGTTTCAGATATACGCACATTGTCGAACTGAACCGAAACATCACGAAACAATCACGGATTTAAGTTAAACGCAGATATATCCAAACATGAACTGTTTTACATTCATGTACTTCTAGCGGGTCTTTTACTTTACTTTACAGGAGAGCCTCGGAGGAACAGAACTAAAAACCATGCCTTCCGTCTCTTTTAAGCCATCGTTTGAAACCCAAAAGGAGTTTGATTTTGATCAATTAGACACCTGGTTGTGAAGAAAAGTGGTCACGCTGGAAAGGGGTACTGACATGAAGCGATGTGTGATGGCTCACCTGTAGACATTTGGCCGACAAATTGTATGCAACCCTTGTGAAATAAGAGTTCTCGTAATAAAACCGAACCCTCCTTTGAACAAAGTAGAGAAAACTCTTTAGAAGAAAATGGAGGGACTTTGTGTGTCTGCGTGTGCTAAGTGCAAAATCTTGTCAAGAGGGTTTCGGGGGGCAGGGGCGCTGGTAAAGGCTGGTAAACTTTAAAAGAACCCAAACCAGCAGAGACGGTAAAACGAGGAAAAAGGGAAACGTTCTGTCTGACGAAAAACAAGAGAGTCACTTTTTCATTGGCTGGTAGACCGAGGCGTTGGGGTCCAGGGAGGAGGGACTATTGTCCATGAACTTGGAGGAGTAGTGCGGGGTGACTGGGCTCAGGTTGCTGCCGTCCGACGAGTAGGACAGGCTGGGCATCACTGCCATGACCTCTGCTATCTTCTGCTTCAGCTCCATGATCTCCTGCTCCCTCTGGTGGATCTGGCCTGTGTAGCAGGAAACGGATAAAGTTGTTCACAGCTGTTTTTCTATGCAAAACAAAGTCATTATAAAAGGGATTAAAGGTTTACGAGATTAAAATGAGTTCCAACCGATTGACTAATATCATCCGCTTACATCTTCTTTCTGTGTTGTAGTTTGGCTGCCGTCCAGCAGAGTGCGCCACTGGGTATCCTTAAGTTTTATCTTAATTACTGCTCCTATGCTGTTCTGTTCTTTCAGCAAGAGGCCTCCAGCTAACGATTAATTGATTGCTAAATTAGCTGACGATTATTTAAATTAATCGACTAATCGTGATTAATCGTTTCAGCCCTAGTTGGAAGTTAGGTTATTTAATCTTATAAACTTGTTCAGTTGTGCTCATTTGTTCATGACTAAAAGTACACATTTTCTTCATTTATTTGTTGGGATACCTTGTGCTATCTCCAGCTGCCTCTTGGCATCTCCCAGAGCGGAGAACAGGTCCAGTTTGATGCGGGTCTCGGCGCTGAGGCTGTTCTCCAGATGCTGGGTCTTCTCCTGCATGGCGGACAGCGCAGACATCAGCACCTCCGTGTCCTTCTCGTTCTCCTTGTACTTGCGCAGCTCCTGGAGTGCGACAGGAAATGGGGCATGAAGGTGACGTTCACTGTGCACATCTTACAGTTCTGATTTACAAAACAAAAGCGTCTGATGCTGGATATAGACGTATTTTTACAGTAAACAATCTCACCTGACACTTCCCCTCCAGATCCCTAATCTGCTCCTCCTTGAGCTTCATGTCCATGCTGAGCTTCTTGCATTCCGTCTCCAGCTCTCTGATACGTCCTCGGAGAGAATCGGTTGACTCCACCCTGGCGGACAGATGAGGACAATGTTATTTTAAAGGTCTGAAACAGCCGTTTTGTGACCAAAAGAAACAAAAAGAGGCACCTGGTAGCGGCGGCTAAAGCTACCGCTCTGGCCGCGGTGGCCTCCTCCATCTTCTTCCTCTTTCTCTCCTCGGCCAGCTGTTTCTCAGCCGCAGCTCGGGCCTCCTGCTCAGCCTTCAGCCTCTTCTCCAGCTGGGATATGGTCTGCTTGTCCTTCTGCTTGGCCTGGACGGCACTTTGGAGCCTAAAGGGCAGGGAGGTATCGTCAGCTTGTGCATCGCTTCTAACTTGCAGTGCCTTGTAGTGCTTCATACTTCCTGAGATTTTTCTGATTTTGTCAAATTACAATTATGGAGACTTGGGGCCATGCAACAAAAATTAAAAAAAAATAATAATAAAATTGCACAAATGAAGTCAAAAAGGTCCGTTTTGTTCCTTTTTAATTTTTTTTTTACATTTGGGCAATATGGACTTCAAGTTTTATCACAATATTTTGTTGTACTGGTGTGATAATGGTGAAAGTGACAATAAGAACTATTTATTACTTATTTTTAGGCAACAGTATGGCTGTGACTGCATGACACACAAACACACAAACTGCTCTTGCATGTTACCATTTGTAACATTTGTGCTTCTTTAGCACACCAGTCACATAAGTGTGATTTGCGTCCATTTTGGGAGATTTTAAACATTATTAATTGAAATTTATTGAGACAACAATAAATCTAAGTTCTTCTAAAAAATGTATCCCAATAAATGAGACCAGGGTTTCCTCCAGAAAACGTGCTAAGCCTGGTGCTAGGGCAGTCATCCAGCCGGCCGCCATGTTTTTGAGTTAATTTTTTTTTAAAGTTGACAGGAAATTTGAAAATACTTTATAGTTATGCATTTTTGGAAGACTGGAAGATTAATACCTAAATACTAACTATAAAGTTTTAAAAAAAGGCAATAATTAAAAAAAAATTAAGATAAATTAACAATGCTAAGCCTGGTGAGGGCACAAGTAAAGCCTGGTGGCCTGCCAGGCTTATAATAAAAGGAGGGAAAACCCTGAATATGATAAATGCCCACCTCTAGTTTTCTGTTTTGAATTGTTGCTGTGTTTGAATCTGAACCCCACCACTCCATTCATTTTCCAGTCACTTCACAACTCTGCACTGCTTTCTGTTTGTCCAACAACATAAAATCCCCGTAGAACAGGGGTGTCAAACTCCAGACCTCAAGGGCCGCTGTCCTGCAACTATTAGATGTGCCTCTGCTGCACCACACCTGAATAGAATAATTAGGTCATTAGCAAGGCTCTGGAGAACTGATCTACACGAGGAGGTAATTAAGCCATTTCATTCCAGTGTTTTGTACCTGTGGCACATCTAAAAACTGCAGGACAGCAGCCCTTGAGGACTGGAGTTTGACACCTGTGCCGTAGAAGATATTGCAACTTGTGGCGTAAACTGTAAAATTACACATCAGATTAACAATCTGATGGAACTACAACACAAACCCCAACTTTTGTGGGTAAAGTTCTTCCTCCTCACTTGTTCTGCAGCAGCTCGTTGTCCTGTCGCAGCTGGCCCAGTTCAGAGCGGAGGCTACGGTCCTGGCTGCTCAGCGAGGAGAGCTGGCTGCGCAGCTCCGACTCCAGCTGCCGGTTGGCCTGCAGGTCTGCCTTCAGGCGCTTCACGTCCTGCTCCAGCCTGGGAGAACATAGAACTTCATTAACAGACAGGTTTTCATCCCCCAAACCCCGCCACTGATTTGGTTATTTAAGTGGAGAATATGAGAGTCTGAATTCGTTTTAACGTGGTGAGAGAGTGAGTCTTACCGGATTAGAGTGTCCGGCTTCCCCAGCTGGTTATTAGGGATGCAGTTCTCCACCGGGTCCCTCTGGCCTTTCCCCGACCCCTTCTGCTTCTTCTCGTTCTTGCCGGCCGAGGAGCCCGACGGAAGGCTGCCGTTCGTGGAGCTGTGGTTCCGCGGGGAAGAGTTGGTGCCGGCGTTTTTGTAGTTCTTCCCCGTCCCCCCCGTTTCCTCTTTCGCTGACATGTGCGCGCTCCCGTCGGCGAGCGCGTTCTCCCCCGCCAGGTCGTTGTTCAGTCTCTTTGTCCCGACGTAGTTCTCGATAAATTCTGCCTCCTGCAGTTTGGAGTCCAGTGCGTGTATAATACTGTTGTTATTGATTCCCACCGTGTTCTGTTTTTTGCCCTCTCGCTCTTTCGCCGTACTGTCCTTCCCTTTCTCGCGGTACTCCAGCTCCGGTAATGTGACCGAGGAGCTTTTCTTCCCGGGCGGCGCTCCGTTTTGGGTGATGACTGTGGGTTCTACCTCGGAGATCCCCTTGGATAAGGCAGCTGGGTGAGAACGAGCACATGGTGAGTTAACAGGCTAGACATAAACATTACTAAGGAGATTTAACTGCCGGACAACTTGAAACATATTTGGCCACAAACAACAGCTAAATCATGACCTTGATTGGTTGATACAAGCAGATATTAACGGAAAAGTCCTTGCTTCCTTTGGTTAGCATTTCTCTTAAAGGGAAGAAAGTACTGGATAACAAAAATCAACTTAAAGTTTAGTCATTAAATAGCCAAATGAACAGAAAAATTTGAAATCTGTCAAACTTAACTCTACATAACTATTTTTTGAATAACGATGTTAGTCATTGTTTTTCTGATCTTAATTCACACAGCAATGGGAAAAATTATTAGAAAGTAAGCTGACTGAAAATTAAAAAGGTCGGGGTTTCTGCTGGTTTCTCCAACTCAAATAATGAAGACTTTTTAAGACCTTTATAAATGAAATTCAAGACCTATATCTCCACAGAAATGTAAAAATGTCATCCAGCCAGCTGGTGATAAATTTGCCCTTTCCCATGATAGATGCAAACAAAAAAAAAAAAAAAAAAAGCTAGCTGGCAAGGGTATGTTAGCTGTAGCCACAATCATGTCAAGTTACAGAACACAATGGAGATGTCTGAGTGCTACTCAAACCTTTGCCTGACAGAAAAGTCCAGAGAGGAAAAAAAACTAAACACACAGAATAGTCATGTTAAGACAAAATTTAAGACTTGTGATCAAGTCAACAAAGTTAAAGGCCTTAGTTTTAGATAGGCCGAAACGAATCTAAGAGTTTTTAAGGATATGGACACCCTGATGCAGTGTTTTAATGTGCCACTTTTTGTGTTTCAATAAGCTAATGCCTTCTTCTGCCATTGTGCAAAGGATCTCTTGGGTTTTTGGGTCACCAGCTGGGCATAGCAGGCGACAACAGGAAGAGTCTGGAATTCTTACGTAGCGTCATAGCTTAGGAACAAAAATAGTTTGTGACGCCAGAAACACACACGAGGCAAAATGAGATACCTACAAGGAGGTTGAGACGACGAAGTTTATATTTTCCAGCCAGTCTACACAGGCCCAATAAACACTAGAAGGTCTAGTCTGGAAAACTCGAAGGGTACACAAACACAGGCGTGACCAGTGTATTTTATCGGGTTAAACCGCTCTCTGATACAGGTGAACTTAATGTAACCTTCTCTAAATTTTATAAGGTACATGTCCAGTTGTTGAGTGTTTTGGTACTTTTTTTTACAACTTGCTCTTCTCTAGCAAGGAGCTTAACTGCAAACTTCACAACGGGCATCAAGATTCATATTTGAACATTTCCTCGAGGAAAAAGAATTATGCAGTCCTCCTCAGCACTCCGTTCACATTATGAGATCAATACGATGCCCAACAGCTGACCACTAGTACCACGACATTGTGAGGCTTTAAACAGGACGTTGTCAGACAGAAGTGGCCACTGGGCCAACAGATATAGAGAGACGGGAAGAGTCACAGAAAGGCATATGAGTGGACGTCCTTTGGGTGCAGTGTCCTGCCAAACCAAATGATGAATGCCATTCAGTTCCTTGCATATTTAAGGAAGGAGTGAGGCACCCAAGTGTCACGTCAGACCATTCAAAACCGTTTACAGTGGCGCGGTTTGCGTAACAGGCAACGTGGAAGACTACCAGACTCCACCGTCTGGAACACGTCATCGTCTTTCATGGGAGCATTTACACTGGACAAAGGACCAGTGGGGCTCAGTGTGGTTCTCTTGATTAATTTCAATCCACATTAAGCAAAAATGATGGTCACCAAAGAGAATGAAGACATTGTAAATCTTAAGAGAATCCTCCGTAAAAAACAGTGAAACGGGTGAAATAGTAATGCTTAAAAACAGTTTTACCTCGCTGTAATTCTTGAACATGGTGAGGAGGTTTAATTGGACACTTTTATGAACATTAATTTGTTCTTTAGTAGATCATTCCGATGCAGAAAAACCTGTTGTTTTGATTTCTGCAAGCCAGTGTAAGACTAACCTTCTTCTGCTTCTCGCTCCTGCCTCTGCAGCATCTGTTGCTCCGGCGGTAGAGCCTGCTGTAGGAGCTGCATGTAGAACTCGTTTTCCTTCTGCACCTCCTTCTGTTTCCTCAGGCGCATCTTATAGCTAACGTAGCTTTTGAAGCCGAAGCCCAGGGTCACCACTGGATAGCCGATACTAGGAGGAATAATTACGAGACGGCCTTTTGGTTCCACAGACACCAAAGCAAGGGAAGGGAACACTTTTACACGGCAATGTGTGCTTAAGGAAACTGCTTTGACTGAATGATGCTTACCAGTGGGCGGCGAAGGGTCGACAGAGATCTACGTGAAAATTCTTCAGATCTTTGAACCGTATGGCAGCTTCGATGTACACAAACAGAATCCAGAGCGAAACGGTGGGTAGACAGACTCCTCTCTCTGGGTGAAAGAGAGCGACGTTAAAGCAGCCACATCACAGGTGAGGAACACGAGAAAACGTGAAACCGACTGAGACATTTTTTGGCTAACCTGTGTGCCACACATACTGGACCCATACGTAGGTGCTGGCTGCAAAAAACAACCACTGGACGGGGATGAAGAGGAGGCATATGATGTCCGATGTAAACGCCACGCAGACGAAGAAAACAGAGAATGCCTAAATGGAGGGGGGGACAAAAACAGAAAATTAGATGCTACTACATTTTCCAAGTCCAAATTCCATACTTTTACTGAGCTCCTAATCTTAAATTGATACCACACGTGACTAAGACTTTACTGGAGGTATTTCTACGTTGGCAAAGTTTTAAATACCTACAAAAACCAAGGGATGGATGGATAGATGGAACACTAGCTGCGTTTCCATTACAAGCAAACCTTGTTGATATTCCGCTAATGTTGATTAGCAATTTTTTAATGTTGAAACAATTTTGCAGTCGTTTCCACTAAATTAAAATTACCTGAGAATATGTTTGTTCACGTGATAAGTTATTAAAAAGCACGCCACGCAGTCGTCCTCCTTCCACTTCTCGTCATCTTCTTCATCTTTTCTGCCAGTAGTAACGGCCGGTTGTTGATCTCGACTTGTGATGTGAAAAAAGTGTTTCCATTGTAGTTTTGTGAAATACACCAATGTCGATACAGCTGAAAAACCACCTCATCTTAGCGCAAAAGGCTTTTAATTGAAAATTGTTAAATTGCATTGTTTCCATTAAATTTATTTTCGCAATTCTGGTTTATGCAAGTTTATGGTCAATGGAAAGGCCGCTACTAATTCCCATGTTCTTCCACAAATATTCTGACTTGCACAATACTTGACCATATTCCATACCTCCCGCAGGAACTCTATGCACAGAGGGAACACAGACAGGCTCTTACCAGACCCTGATATCTGAAGGAGTCGTAGACGCTTCGGATGAAAAGCCAGAAAGGCCACAGGTACTCGAACCTGAACTCCAGCACAAAGTCAGCCAGCAGAACCAACACCCACACCACCAGAAACTTCAGGTACAGGAACGTGCTGCGGGAACGAGGCAACGAGTTAAAGGGGAGGTAAGAAAACCAGGCGTCTTATGGAAACAGAGCCTAGTAACAATTATTTGTTCCGCTTGAACTTTTCCACACTAGTTAATACAAATGTATTTTAGCTTGACTTTAGTAGGTAGACCAACAGCAACTACTTACCATTTTTCTTGTTGTAATTTTATCACCTTGTACAGTGATTGCAATTAGGGTATTTGTAGACTTTCAATGGATTTTTTTTAATGATATTAGACAGCTTTATTAATTCACCTGCTCAGGGACTACAGATCTAAACTTTTCTTGTCTGTGTTTAAAAGCAATTAAAAAAAAAAAAAAAAATCCAGCTCACTGACAGCATGATTCTTCCACCACCGTGTTTCACAGTGGGGAAGATGTATTCATGGTGAGGTGCGCTGTTAAGTTTTCTGTAGTATATAGCATTTTGCAAGTAAGGCAACACGTTTGTGGTGTCCCCTGAGAGGAATGTGAAGGACAATAGGCGTTTTTATGACTATTTGATATGCAATATCCAACAATGTTTTGCGACAGAGAGAGGGAAATAATCATTTAAGAGCAAAAGGAAATGAAAAGAACAACCAAAAAGTGTCTTTCAAACCAGTGTGTTGGGTAAATATATAGAATGAATTAAATGATGGGCTCAGAGTACAAATATAAATCAGCTTAATAAACAACAGATTTTAAAGTATGTTGAATAGTATGTGTAGGTCAAAGTCACAAAATTGCAATTGTTGTTAATAATGTATAAATAACAGAGTTAATTGTTATTTAACCTGCTCTTTTGGAGCAATTTGTGTAAAATTGGCAGGTCAATTTGTCGTATTTATTCTGTTTTTACCTTTTGTCTGCTCAAATAAATACATAGATAAATACATATTTAAATGACAGTTAAATTTATTTTTTAAAATTTGTTACTATACTATGTTAATAACTATACTATAATTATAGTATAATTATTTACTATAATTATAGAAGCCAATGACTTCTGAAGGCACTGGCTTCTATTTCAAAGGGGTTTAATACACAGGCATGTCACAATTTCCAGGTTTATTCTTAAAAAGGATTTGAATGCCAAATTTGAATGCCATATTATTGTATATTGGATGCATATTTCATTGCATCCAATCAAATATACCAACGTTTCTGTTTGTGACACGACTAAATGTGCAATAGTTCCAGGAGCACCAGCAAACACTCAAGATGGTTGGATGATAATCGCCTGAAAATCACATCTATACATTTTACTACGGATCTGTGTTGAACAATTCTACACTCCCAAAGCAAATTTAAAGTTATTTCTCAATTTGAACTCAGACAAAACCCAGGATAGGCCCTGGAGAAGCGGACTGAAAGCCACTGTATGGTTTAAGCTCTCCCATATGATGAGTGTGGGTCATGTCTGGACATGTTGGCCAGCACAGCTGCTTTCCATTTTGTGTGGATTGCTACCAATCAACCAAAGGGGCCGGCCGGCTGTTTGAGTTGCAACAAGTTAAATTAAATCGGCTGAAAAATAAGACATTGTTTCATTCATACGTTTAAACTGAGCCGCCCCCCCCTCTGCCAGACAAAGCACATGTGATTTCAAAACGAGCGCCTCCGTCATTACAGCTTTCCTCACAAAGTTCCAGAGCATTTTCCTATTTTAACCGGAAACATTTCCTCGGGGTGTAATTTATTATTAATGGCGCTCGTGGAGTTATTCAAGCACTAATTCAAATTTGATCAGAAATCTTTTTTTTTATTTTATTTTTTTTTAAAGGCTTACACCGTGTCTACATGCCAGCTTATAAAACCGTTAACCCGGGCCTGATACTGTGAAAAATACACGAGCACGTCCATTCAGTTCATATTGCAGCTGAAAGGCTGAAATACGAACGAGCCAGAGGCTGTCAGTCGCGTCCTGACACATACAGAGCGACGCCATTGTTATACAATAAGGTCCCTCCAGCCCCCCTTTTTTTTTTTGTACCTGCTATATATACCCTCGGTGATTCGGTTCCGTTTTAACGGCCGTCGGAGTTTGCTGCAGTCCGCATTGCGCCGCTTCATCCTCCCCCTGTTGATTCTCTGTTGATATCGCTCTGGTAACTGGAACTGGAAACGTCACCCGCTCATCCTAATATCCCCACTTGTTCCAATTACCCACCATTGTAGCTGTTTTATGCTCATGAAACAAAGAAATAAATAAAAACAGTCCGCCGAAGGCCCTCCCCCTTTCACGACACGCTGCGTTGCTCGCGTCTTGACGTGTCGCGGCGGCGACGTCGAAGACGTAGGAAACATGGCCGCTCCCTGCTAGTCGAAGTGTTTCCCTTGAATTTTTATCTGTTTGTGCAAAACATTCATTTCTGAACGGTAAGTCACATGAGGTCGTACGTTACTTTCCGTTTGGGTTTGGTTTATTCACCGTAAAGACGCTTAGAAAAAGTCAAAGTAGACGCCAGTATGCGCAGTATTTCTTCTCACATGTTTTCTTAACCACGTTTGTTTTGGTTTTTTGGTATTTCGCTTAGCCCTTTCCCTCCAAACGTCAACGTTTCCCGTTTCAGACATATTATATTACTTTAGCTTAAGAAGAGAAGCCCTAGGTGTAAGCGAGCTAAAGTACATTTGTGGATTTTTCAACTTGAAGTTGAAAAATCAACTTAAAGTGATTGAAACTGCAGTGAAGCTCACTGTGTCAAATATGGCAGCCAGATGAAGCTTTTTATTAAAGCTGTAAAGTTTTTACCCAGTTGCAAAAAAAAAAAAAGGTTTACTTCTAGAGTATTTGAAAGCTCAGCAGTGCCACCTGCTGATCTAAAAATGAAAATCAGGAAATTATGCAAAAATGTGTAATATTTTACATGCTTATTTGTAATCCAAAATTTGACTGTACCTTTTATTTGACTAAATTTTACTTTTGAAAGGAAGCTACGTGCTCATGCAGCTGGGCAATAGGTACGCTATTAAAATTCTTAAAAGCTGCGTTTAAAAACAAACTATTTAAATGAACGGGGCATAAAAACAGAAGAATCAAATGGCATCAAGGCTGTGTATGTTGGCTTGAAATGAAAATAGTTTCAAAGATTTTCAAAGCTGAAGTTCTTGGAGAGATGCTTCACTACTTGTCCTAAAATATATAACAAAATATATAACAAACAGGCACTTAAACATCCCAAAAACTGGCTCAAATTTGTAGAAATTGTAAAGCTTTAGTAAGCACGTTACTGGTGAATGATCTACCCTTTTCAGTGTTTGCAATAAATGGCAGGTAATTTACCTGCAATTGTCTTTCATCCAGCATAAAAAGGTCAAGTCTAAATTTTTCCTGCTGTAAAATTTTGTATAATTTTGCCTTTATTAATTTATCTAAATGTCAAAGGGATTCCCATACTAAAATTTGTTTTTTCAATTGTTTGTTTTTAAGCTGTTAAAAAGCAGTTAGCTCTGTGTTTCGACAGATGATTAACACCGAGAAAACGTTCCCATCTGTTGAAGAGCAAGTACAGGACGAGATGGAAGAAGAAGACAAGGAGGACGACGAAGAGGAAGGAGCCACAAGCTCAGATGATAATAATAATAATGATGAGGAGGAGGAGAAGGATGAAGAGGAAGCAGGAGGTGAAAAGGAAGCAGAACCGTCGTCTGCTGCGGAGGAAAAGAAGCCCTCCGATGTCCTGAATCTAAACAACGAGGTGGTGAAGATGAGGAAGGAGGTGAAGCGGGTGAAGGCTCTGCTCATCAGGAAGCTCACTCGTCAGATTGTCGCCTTGAAGAAGAAGAAGGGAAAGGAGGCAGAAATGGAGAGGAATCAGAGGAGAGCTGCGAGGCTGCTGGAGGAGGTCCACAGCATGAAGAAGCTCCCTCCAGACGGGGTACGACCGTCCCGCTCTTACTCTGAAACCTGAAACATTCTGTGTTGCTTGATTCCACAGTCAGGGGTTAGCATTTAGCCTCATTGTTAGTCCTTTGCTGTTTCCAGCTTTCTTCCAGCATGTTAGTCCCCTCTAGCTAGAGTAGCTTTTACACCTGTCCTAGTAAAATCCAAGCAAAATGTATTTCTATAGCAAAACAAACAATGAGGTGTCAATACGTTTTCCTAAGCAAATCATTAATTTTGCAGCTCTAACCAGAGGCGTTTTAATTTCTTTTTGCCGACAACTACAGGTGACCAAGACGGCCTTGCAAAAGAACCTCAACTTTGAGCGTGTTTGCAAAAACCCCGAGTCGACCATGTTAGACAGAGCCGTAGCACGCATCGCCAGCCACCCTCAGTTCAGGAAGAAGATCGAGAGCATCAGAGCCGCCGTCAAAGACTTCAGAGAGGAGCGCAACAAGGCCAGAGAACAGGGGGAGCACCCGAAAGGCCAGAGGCGACCAGAAAAAGCCACCCAGCTTTCACCAGACACAAGACAGGACAGGAAAAATGAGGATGAAGACAAAGACAATCCTTTGAACCAACAAGTGGAAGACATTAAGGAAGGAGCAGATGTCCTTAAAAGTGCTAAGACATCAGTTGTACAATCACCTGCTATCTCTGATGTTCACAAGCAAGAGAAGCCAGAGTCTACCAGTGCTAAAGCTACTGTAGTTAAAAGCAGCATGAAGCCTAAGCCTCAAAGTAAACACGAAGAGAAGAATTCCCGTCTTCATTCTGTTCCTGAATTAGCTCTCGAAAGCGCAGATGAGGAAGAGAGCGACGTAGAGTCGTCGGACAACGAAGAGAAAGAGTACTTCGACGACAGCACGGAGGAGCGTTTCCACAAGCAGTCCTCCGCGTCAGAGGAGAGCGATGAAGACGACTTCTTCATAGGGAAAGTTAGCAAATTCAAGAAGAAGAAGAAAAAAGAGACGAGCGGCGAAGTGGAGGTGGATAAAGAACGGGAAGGGAAAAAAGATGCGGGCGACCCGAAATCCGACAAACTCCAGAGTGAACTGGACGAGCTGCAGTCCAGGTTGAAGCCCAAACCCATGACAGTTCAGTCTGTGTTCTGCTCGTCGCTGGCCGGAGGTAAGGGCGGACGGGGTGGCGACAAAGGGAAAGGGACGGGTAAACCTGGAGCTCCGGGGAACTCCAAAACCGTCGGAGGTCTAAATGATGGAGGCTCTGGCAAATCAAAGTTCAGAAAGCAGGAGAGCAGAACTTCAAATTCTGGGGCCAAGTTCGGCAAACGCCCCGAGTCGAACAGAAAAGAATCTGGGTCTGCTGGAAGAGGAAGAGGCGAAGACGTCCGAAAGCAGAAGGACAACAGGGGGGGAGGCTTCCTCTCCCATCAGCCGCCACAGCCGGCGCTCCATCCATCATGGGAGGCCAGCAAGAAGAGGAAGGAGCAGCAGGGACAAATCCTGGCATTCCAAGGGAAGAAGATTAAATTTGATGATGATGATGACTGAAGGAATAGTTTTAGAACTGAATAAATTTAGCCTTCAGGAATGTATTTTGGTTGTGGTCATCTTCTGTTCCTCCTAGATATGAAGTCTATTGCTTAGACGCTTGTCATTTGTTCAAGCATAGATTCAAGACGGTGTGTTGAGGCCGTTGTGAACTTCTTTGTCTTTAGTGATAAAACTTAAATCTTAAGATGCTTGAGACGTCAGAATATGACGGCTCAGTACTTTAAAAACAAAAAATGACTACTCTGTGTTTCAAGGAAAATTTCTAATAAACTTGGATTTTCATGTGTATGGACATGGTCACCTATTTCCCTGTTTACATTTCCATAAAACTGTCATATTGTGACGTGTTTATATACACTGCAGAAAACCTTTCACTCAACTAACCATTTCTCGTTTATGCGTAATAACAGAGGCTAATACCTAATAGCCCCTGCTATTAGGCAAGTTTAAATCAATGGCAAATTTTGGAGTTTTTTTTTTTTTACCCTTGTGGCTCTGTGTTTCTTCAAATATTCTAAGCGGTGTCTTTGAATTTATTTAAAGTTACACTGAATTGTATTAATTCAATAAAATATTCGATCATTTGAACCTTTGTCTTCTCATTGTGAACTACGAGATTTATGAGACAATCGCAGAAATGTCTACTGACTCTTTTTACTCTTATTCAGATGCGCCACCTGCTGGCAGAAGTAATAGCACACCATTAAACTGAGTTACTCTAAAAAGTTGAAATAATTGTTTTGAGTATGAGCCTAAACATATATTGTTTAAAAAGATAGTTTGAAGAAAACATGACTCACTGATAACCATGATTTTTAAAGATTTATTGTAATGGAGATAATTATCTATGTAAGTATATGTTACTCATGAAGAGCAAAACATTTTTGCTGATTACAATTTCTATTTTTTTCCCCATTTTGAAGAGCCCATTTTTGTGTCACACCACAATTAATGGGTTACTAATTGTAGACACTGACTGACTAAATCATTCTCCATACTTTGGACAAAGGTAAACGTGTTATTGACAGCAGCCTGTTGTCTACATTCAGTCTGCATTTGAACAACCTCCCGGTTAATAGAGGCCTCCCAGCTTTGTTAGCAATATCTTGTTTTAGAAACATATTTCAAATACTAACTGTGACAATAGAGTTTTCTCAGTACGTTGAAGAATCTGTGAACAAACCTGAGTTGTGCTAAACCCCGAAAACTTGTGATTGATTTGAATTACTTTGATTGCTTTGAAATCCAAATTATATAACTCAGCATATACGATTTCATCGCCATCAAAAACGATAAGTAGGAGAATAGAAAGGAAACTCCTAATACTGTAGTCTGTAGCACAGTCTCTTCATTACTGGCTTTAGTAGTGTGGTGTAAGTTTTGCTAATTTCACTACAAGTTATTTATAACCTCAAAGGAACTTGGATCTTGGATCTTGGAATGACATCAAAACCATTTTAATTATTCAGGTTCCAAATTAAGACACAAATAGGATCGACCTCCACAGTGACCGGTATTAGTATTTCCTAATAGTAATTAGCCTTAATAGCAATGTATTTTTCTTAGCACAACTTTAAAAATTTGTAGCACCATATTTAGTAAAAGAGGACTGTGTAAGACATATTTAATGAGACATAAATGATCTGAGGTGCACAGTGATGTAAGGCAGCCATTTGGATTTTGATGCTGCTGGGGTTGTTTAGACAATTCTGACATTTCTGTTAATTTCTCCCAACTATAAACAAGAGTATCTCAACTTCTAATTGTAAACGAAACACATAAACGGCATATGTAATTTTTTTTAATTATCAATCATTGGATATGGACATTTACATGTTTTTCCACCACCAATCTGAAAAAGTTTGTCTTCCGCGTTAAAATGGTCGCACTTGGAAAACTTGGTACTGAATTGGTTTTGTGCTTAATTTTGTCAAATTCTCAAACGCAATAATAATAATAATAATAATAATAATAATAATAATAAATATTTTGGATACTTTTATTTTGAAGGCTAACTCTGACGTTTGTGTATATCCGGAGGCTGTACAGGCGTGCTTAGCCTCCGCTGAGGCGATTTGGCGGGTAATACTTTTGTATATTTCTGATTTCGGTCGGCGCATAGTCTGAAGCAGGACCTGAGTGATGCTAAAGTAGCTTTTAAGAAGTGTGCGAAATGTTGTCAACACCAACAGAGGAAAGAAAGTACTTTTGTAGCCCTGAGGTAAGCTTGGAAAGGGGGGAGGGACTGTTGTTTCAACAAGCTAAGCAAACTTTCAAGTTAGCCTTTGCTAACTTTACGCTGCAGACTCGTGCGTCAGGTGATACACGGAGTCGAATTGAAGCATTAATTGCTTGCCGTGTGTGTAATAGGGAGCTGAGAAGTGAATAATGAATCAAAGTCGCCCCTTAAACAGACTTGGCAAACTTTATGAACGTGTTTATTTGCTAATATTTTCTGTCAGGCGAATAGCAGACTGGAACTGCAGGGCCGTGTACCGCGCGAGCCTCAGGACGAAGGTGGGATCATGGCGTCTATCGCTGGGGCGAACCAAACCAAGATGGGCATAACCTCTCAGACCCATAATATAAAAAAAGGTGAGGCTTTGCAATCCTGATTTTTTTTCCCTTTCTTTTTTGGTCAAACCTTGCCTCAGAACTGCATTACAAATTTTGTCACATTAAAGCCACAAATATTTAGTGTGTATTTATTAGATAAAAGTACAATAATAATGTTATTTAAAAACTAATGAACTGACACAATGATATTGCAATGAAAATATATTGTGCAACTCTAGCATAGACTTCACTGTCTAGATCTGCAAAGCTGGTAGAAAGATTCCTCAACAAAAAATCTGCTAATGATATACTCTGGAGGCATGCATATTGTGGGAGATCCTAATGGAATTTATGAAAAACTTTGCTTATATTTTGACAAAACGTTAAAAAAATAAGATGCTATAACTACACTTTAAATGCTAATAATCTCCATTTAGGTGTTGGTTTTGTTGTGCAATGACCTCAGTGTCCAATACTTGTTCCAGTTTCGATATCAGGGTACGATTTTTGGGTAATTTCTCCCCCTCCCCCCAACCCACAGAAGCCATGCTGCTGTTCCAGAAGACCCGTGCCGATAACTCTCTGGTTCTCCTGACGAGGAAGTTTGCTCAGAGGCTAAATCACTGTCTAGGTGGAGTGGTGGACCTCAACTTGGTCTCATCGGAGCTCAAAGTGTCCAAGAGGCGTCTGTACGACATCACCAACGTGTTGGAAGGGATCAATCTCATGAAGAAGACACGCAAAAACCACCACCAGTGGTTGTGAGTACAGTCAACTCTTATTATTCATGTATTATTGTAGCCAAAATAACTCTTAACTGAGCTGGTAGGCACTACATAGTACTAGTTGAAGTCGCCTAACCAATTTAACATGAATAGAATGTGAAAAGGTCTTAGAAAATTGCTTCAACTGATTATGAAATTGGGTTCAAATTGAAGGCAGCTCATACAGAACGTCCAGTGGAAAGCTGCTTCAACCCAAACCTCAAACCTATGAAACAGTTTCAAAACAATCAGCAACTTCCTCTATTGTTTTGAATTAACTGATTTTTATCTATTAATCAAATATTTATTTTTGGAAGATTTATTCCTGGGAAAATCTGTATATAAGATTTTTATTTTTTTTTACTAATGTACTCCTTGGGTTTCCATAGTTCAGAGTGATAGCTTGCCCACGGCGGCCATCTTGTTTGACAAGCGTTTTTCACAGCTTCTGTTTATTTGAGCTTTGAATTCAGGTGAGCTTTACGATGGAATATTAGGACCAGACAAAGCTTTTATTTCTTAAATTACAAGAACAAAGTCTAATGACAATAGAGTCGAAATAATATGAGAATAAGGTTGTAATACAATGAGAACTCCTTTTATCATATCAGTACATCTGCCACAATAATAATTTTTGCTGGACGATAAATTGTCCCAGAGGTTATTGCGATAAACGATAATATTGTTGTTTTGAGATCACTTTCAAGTAGAATATTGATAACAGCATAATAAAGCAAGAACAAGTTCTCAAAAATGAATAAACTTAAAATTTTAACACTGCAGCTTGAAGATATTTTAAATATCCAAAATAAATAAACAAAACAAACAACAAATAAAAGGAATTATGAAGTCTTTGTAAACACAATTGTCCCTCAATCAAAGGAATAATTGAGACCAAATGCCAGACTGAAAACTTTTATCATCCAGTTTGTGGTAGAAAGAGAGAGAAAAACGATAAATCACCCAAATGGTCATTATTGAGCTCGTTCTAGTTTATGATGTCATTAATTGATTTATTGTGACAAACTAACAGATCAGCATCAAATTATTTTCAATAACAGGCCTTTGAAATGGTGTTTTATTTTCATGAAAGAACTATACAAACTGAATGTTTACATCAAATCTTGAGAATTTTTGAAGCTTTTTTTTTTCAATGAAACAACTTTTTTCTTGTAATTTTAAGTCGAATTGCGTCTTTATTCTGCTAATATCACAACTGTTGTAATAAAAAAAAAAAAATCTTGTTGCCTTAACCTGATACTCTGTCGTACAACTAACAGTAGGAATGAATGAATCAAAAGCCACTTTTTCAAAGTATTTTCTCTCATTTTGTAATTTTCTTTCTTTTTTTTTTTAAGAAAAGAAATAGAAAAAAAAATAAATTAATCTGATATATATATAAAAAAGAGATTTTATTTTGAAGTGGCATCACCCAGATCTATTCTCCTGTGCTCAGGGGCGGCCCTGTGGAGGACAGCCTCGCCAGAAGCCTGGAGGCTCTGATTGAGGAGGAGGAGAAGCTGGACGAACTCATCCAAATCTGCGCCCGGCAGATCAGCAGGCTGTGCGAGGAGAACCTGCATGACAGATATCCTTGGGGCTTTCAGCCTCCGCTGTCGAATATATTGGACCGTTTTTGTTTCAGATTTACCTGCAAATACACATTGGTTAGTTTCCTGAACTCCGCTGATCACGTACGCCTACCTGACGTACGAGGACATCAGGAGCATTTTGAGTTTTGAGCAGCAGACTGTGATTGTGATCAAAGCTCCGCCCGAGACTCGCCTTCAGGTGCCACATCCAGAGGAGGTACACAGATCAGGACGATTTCAGATTCTTCTCCAAAACTCATTTCATAATCACACCGTACTCTTCCTCTCTGACGCTCAGAGCTTGCAGATTCACCTCAGAAGCACCAACAGACCCATCGATGTCTTCCTCTGCTCTGACACACCGGTTGCCATGGAGACGGCGACTGCGGGCAGCGCCAGCGGTGGACAGGCCCAGCTACCCACCTGTGTTAAATACTCCTCTGCACCTCCATCCTTCTCAATGCAGACGTCGACTGAAGGTGAGCAAATCACTTTATGAAAGGAAAAGAAAAATCTATATGAACAAACCAGGCCATGTGTGGAACAAGGTTATTATAGTTAACTCAAACTTAAATTGAGAAGACACTTTTGTTAACTGAATAAAGAAATAAAAACGGTAATTAATGTGGAAAAAGTATAACTAACTGGAACTATATTGTTTGTTTATAAAACTAAAACATACTGAAATTATAGATATAATATCCTTTGTTTTTGTGTTTATGAATATATTTTTTAGCCTCTTGAACTGATGTGAAATAGATTTTTTTACCCCCTCCCCTTTATCTCAGTCACTTAGAACTAGACCACATCAATACCTCAGTTTTGTTTCTCTGAGCCAATCAAAGGTGGATTTGCTTTTTTAATTTATCATTATCCTGCTGCAGAACTCAAGTGAATTTGAGTCCAGGGTCAAACGGTTGAGCAGAATTCATGGTTCCATCAATTACAGAAGGTCATTCATCTCCTAAAGCAACACAGCAGCTCCAGATCATCACACTGCCGCCAATGTGTTTGTCTTTAGGTTTGATGTTCTTTTCAGTTTTGTACCAGATACTGTATATTGGGACACCCACCTTCCAAAAAGGTCCACATTTGTCTCGTTGGTCCACAGATATAAATGTTTTATATCAGTCTATCAATAATTATTGATTAGTTTTTCCAATGTTTTAAATATCTGAGATACTGCCAAATGGTTTATGACGTTTTCTGTTTTATGCACAGTTTCCTCTTGAGCTGTTGAACTCATTTACTCCTTTCATTCCATGCTACGTTGTTTTTTTTGTTTGTTTTTAAGCAGTTAGGCTTAAAAATGGTGAAACATGAAACTGCCGCTGCACAAGTTACTCAGCGTGTTGTTGCTAGGTACATCCCCCAGAATGCTGTGGGATTTTGGTTCAGCTGTCAGTGAAATTATTCAAAATTCTATCAGACGTATTATCTATTGATATTAATCACATGTCTATCGTGACATTTATTACCAGTTTATTGCCCAGCCCAACTGCAGTAACTAAAAAAAAGTTACAAGATTTGTCACTAGTTGCTTTTTTCTTTTTTGAGAAGTTGCTTGCTTGAGAAGCCTGAAAAGTGGCTAAATATAGCAACTAAGTTGCAACAGTGGGGTGACTGTAGTTAACCACACATATGCAGACATGACCTGGTGGGCGGCGCTAACAGTCAACCCTCTCTCACAGCAGAGAATGATGTATTGTAAAATGACAAAACCGGCACAAAAATGTTCAAAGTTGTTTCTTTTTTTTTTTTAACTCTGATGATTAATTTTCCTTTCTCCATCTCTCCCCCTTGTCCCAATTGTCTTTCCAGAGGATGCTAACAGTAGCTGTGAAACGAAGGGTTTCTCAAACCCAGAGTCTGAGGTGACACCACACTCGACACTGTTAAGTTTCATCCCTTTGACGAACTCGTGCAGTATCCCCCCGAAACTCGAGCATAGCTACGCCATTTCGTCTCCGATCTCCTCCCTTGGCGAGGAGCGTTGCCTCATCAGCCTGACCACAGATGAAGGCATCACAAAGTTCTCCTCAGCCTGACATGGAGATGCTGCATTGCTGAACAGACTCGGTTGGAATCGTCATTCAGGCTGAGGGGAAATAAAAAAAACAAACAAAACAGAAAAACACTACTCGCTCAAAGTAATTTTTTGTTTTGGAACTTTTACTACCTAAGAGGAAACGCCACACTGGATTTGCTCCGGAAATGCTAAGAAATTCAGGCTTGTTGAGCTACACTGTTCATCTATCTGAGATTATTAATCTGTTTAAGATTGAGTTAAACAGATTAACGTGGATAATTTTTCCTGCTGGATGTAAATGAACTGTAAAGACATTATAAAGGAACAAACTCGGTTATAGGATGTGACTTGAATTCACTCACTGATTTAAAAATAAGGTAAGATCCTCGAAGAATCATTCAACGTTGGATGTAGTTTGCTGCAAAGGCGAAGCAGAGTTGGGTATGTTTTATTTTCAAAGTGCTCCACCATGAATGGGCAACACAGGGCATAAATAGTGTCATCATGGGTGGCGTGATGATGTCACCAGGGAGTTTCCAAAGCATCTGACAGCCATTCTGTCATCCCATGGTGTCTTGAAAACACATCCATATTTTGTACCCACGGTCTGCCATTTTATCCCAAGACTCCAAACCTATTTCCACTTTTTGCCTGTAAGCAGTGCCTTTCATATCCATGTACTTTACCATTTTTTATTGTTTTGGTCTGCAGGTGTTCTTGATGAATAAAAGAATCGTAGAATGCAGAAATCTCACGTTTAATTAATGCTATATGATTTTGTAAAAAACTATGTTAACTATTATTTCCGTTGGCTCCCCCATTGGAGCCTGCTGACTTTTATAAAAATAGGACCCCTGATCTAAACTAAGACTAAGCTGAGCCACCTGCTGTTAGTAGAGATTATTTATTGGAGTTACATAAAAATGTTTACTTTCAATAGAGTAAGAGCGAATAAAGGAAAAACTCCTTTGAACAGTTGGTTTTCAACACAGGTACAAAATCTTCCTGTGATGGGTCTAAATTAACAAGTGATGGGACAAAATTACCACCACTTGTTGGCCCTATAATTAATTTGCACAGATTATAAAAACCTTAATATTGTTTACTAGGATTGCCCTGATATAAGTTCATAAATTTATATGACTGACTAGGCATAGGCTGGTAGGAGATTCTGACTCTATTAAACCTTTTAGTAAAATAAGTTTTAACTTTTGTAACTTTTAAAAACACTGTTTTTACCTATTTGTTAAAATTGTCACTCTGTCCTGACATTGTAAATATAAAAATGGAGCTCCTCTGCCTGCTCTCTGTGGTGCTACAGCCGTCTGCAGAAATACACCAATCAGAGCCAGGAGGAGAGTATTAGCGTTGTCCATCATCCTCCTGTAGGTTCACACTCTACCCACTGCTCTCTGCTAGGCTACAGCTAGTTCCCTGCAGTGGTGGGTGTCTTGAATGCTAAGACTTGTTAGCACGGCCACTGATGCCAGCAGACAAAGTTTTCCTGTAATAAGTTGTTTCTAAGCCATCAGCACATTGAGCAGTGCATACACAAGCGTGTTTGACAATACTAAGACCTTCCTGTTGGTTCTGATTGGCTGCATCCACCAGTTGTAGTTTTAAAACTGAAATACCTTTATCTCCAAATTGTTAGTTTCTGTCCAAGCTGAAATATTTCCAGAGTCAAATTTGACTGGCAATGCACAGCAGCATGTTGGGGAGGGGTCACACTGGATTACGTTTTGCAGCCAAAAGAAACTCCTTGTTAAAAGAACTGTGAAGATTAGTTACTGTTGGACGATAGATTGTTTTTAGGCTTTGGTATTGGTAAGCAGAATAAGGCTGTTCCTGATGTCATATGGACAATACAGGTTTAAAAGCCTCAACGTCAAGTCTGTATCAGACTCGAACTGGTGCATTTTGTACATAATATTTGTTTTATGAAACCTTTATATACTATAGGTCTTGACTGTTGGGGGTTTGGATTGGTCCATTTCCCTCTACTGCGGTCTTATTAGAACTCCCTGCCAAGACTCGGTCTGAAACTCTCTTTGTAGTTTTCTCAGGTCTCTAGCTCTTACTTCCTCTTCAACCTTCTGATCTGTAGACTTTTGATTGCACTCTTAAGTGTTTGACATTGAACATTGCTGCAGTGAAAAGTCTCATGGCAGTATTTTTGTCATCAAATCATTCAGAGAGTGGTATGCCCATGCAGACAGTGTGCCCTCTGGTCGATGTTAAGAGTGGTGGTGGGGGGAATTGTCTCCCGATGATGCTCTGGACCTCTGAAAGCATCGACTTTTATTTCTCCGTTGTCACAAAAGCCCTTTATGCCTTCCATTTAAGGACCTGCCCTACATTACAAAACAATTTCAACTGTGACAACTTAATAGTTGTCGGGCGTTAGCTGAATTTCAGCACAGACTTCGACTTGTCATGTTGGGAGAAGCTCAGGAGGATTTGGCAACACTAAAGAGAAGTACTGTTTGGTTTTAGTCTGTTTGCCTGGAATTGTCCTGGTTTAGCCGTTCAGCTCTGCTAAAACAATGAAACTGGGTTCTATTTGCACTTTTTTGGTGCATATTCAAGGCCTAATTTAGTCTTCATGGTGCAGAAGTGTAAATGCAGTGAGAGAAATAAGTATTTGATACAGCTCTGATCTTTAGAGCGTTCCCACTAAAGAAGAACGGAGAGGTCTGTAATTTTCACCATATACCTCAGCTGTCAGTACAACAAAGTATTTTATGGCCATAGTAGGAAAAAACTAGAAAATAAAATTGCGTCAATCATAATATCCTGAGAATAGTCGTAATATTATGAGTTGTGCAAAAATAAAGTTGGAATATGAGAAAAAAGTCATATTACGAGAATAAAGTAGTATTACAAGAATAGTCAGGATATTACGACTTTATTCTCATAATACTACAACTTTATTCTAGGAATTATTTAGACTTTATTGTCCCAAGACTTATAGTATTTTCTTAGCGTGGCCCCAATAATCTGTCGTACATGAGAGACAGAATCTTAAAAAAAAAAGGAGAGACAATAACGTTTAATTAATTGATCAGACGTGTACTGTAGCTATTGAGTTGGTTTGCCCACAGTGCCTGAGGGATTTTGGCCTACAGTTGCATGCAGATCGTCTCCACATCTTTCAAAATTCGGGTTCAGCTCTCTCCAATGATTTTCTATTTGGTTTAAGTCTACATACCTAAGCAATACATTAAGTAACTTCAGGAGCTTGATGTGCTTCCTTTGGAGGTACTTCTTACTTGGTCTGGCTGTATGTTTTGGGTCATCATCATGATAAGAGACCAAAGCAGGACCTGTCTGTAATGCTCTTACTGAAGTAAGGAGGACGGTGTTGCCCTAAATCTCATGACTCGTGGCCTCCTCCATCCTCTCCTCGGAAAAACTCCCACAAATCTGCTTTGGTGATAGTGGTGAGGAGCAGTGGTGTCCAAAGTCGGTCCTCATCCTGCATGTTTTAGTTCTCTCCCTGGTGAACGCAACTGGATCAATTGATGGGTCATTAGAAGCCCTAAGCAGAACATTGACATGCTGAGGAGGCTGTTACTACCACCAGGGAGAGAACTAGAACATGCAGCCCTTGAGGACCCACTTTGGACACCACTGGTGTAGAGTGAGATATTTAATCAGGAACTAAATTTAGCACATTTTTCTTCGTTTGGAAATTTTCACTTTTAAACTGTTTTGCGCCATTTTGCTTCATTTTCCACTCATACTTATTGCTTATGTATTCATACTGATGATTAAGTACGCCAACTTCTGTTGGTTTCGGGCCACCTTTGCTGGAAAATGTGTTGTTTAATGTTCCAAAGAAATGAGCAAAAACCGCTCAAAAGACTAATTTTGAGAAAATGTATTAAACGTTAAGCATAAAATTTCTTCATATATATTCTCATGAGACAGTTGGCCTCCATAAGAGAAAAATGTTAAAAATAAACGCAGTACTTCTCTTCTGGGCCTCTCTTCCCATTCTTGAAGCACCTCAAACATTTCTCACCTCTCTCTCTTCGTACTTGGTGTGAACCTCCCCCCACCCCCATGCAGTATTTATGTGGCGACACTAGGGGGCAGCGAGAGCCCACAGAATCTCAAAATGTGTCCAGGCTGCTCCAGACCCGATGTTGATTTCAAACTGCCAGATGAAGCGTTACCCTTTGGTTTTCAGAAATGCAGCTTTTGTGAATTCAAGCGTAAATGAGTCAAGGCGAAGTGTGGAAGTTGTCTTGTGTTTTTGAGAGTGGAGAAGAAACCAAGGTGTCAAACTGAACACCTGCATACAGTGATGACATTATTTCAGAAACAAATATCATTTCTTGAGTTTTTTTTTTTATTATGGTGTTCTATGAGATGTTTTTGGTAAGAAAAACGTGTCCTGAAGTGATACAGAACATCTTCAGCATGTTCCAGACTCAGAGTCAGGTTAAAGGTTAACAGATGAGGAAACACTCTGACCACTTTTTCTTTACAGCATGATTGAGTTTTTAAATAAATTAAATATTTCTGCTTTATTAAACCATTTATAACTAGAAAAATCTTTAAACTAATCAAAAATTCAGTGAAATTCCAAGTGCCGTAGTTATTTTTAAAAACTTTTCTCGTACCTTCAGCATTCACAAACAATCTCTCTTTGTCTGAGCCGCAGCATCTCAGAAAAACACATCATCTCCCCAAACATGATGATGTAATCCTTTGGCCACCCACAGTACCCCAGTGGTGTCCGTAGATGGCAGTGTTGGACCTGAAAATCCCCCGTCCTTGAACTCTGTCAACCCAATTCCCCCCACAAACAGTGGCACACTCAGTCTGAGTTCATGGAGAGTCACTGGATCATTGCTGGTATTGATTCATGTGTGGTTCTGATTTTCGTTTTTTTCTTCTTCTTCTTCTTCTTCTTCTTCTTCTTCTTCTTCTTCTTCTTCTGTGCCACTAAGATGAGCACATGGGGTGGGGGGAGAAGTTATTATTTATTTATTTATTTATTTTTTTAAAGATTGGTTTGTATTGAGTTGTCCCTGGATGCCGGCGAACCTCCAGGAGTTAAAGAGCAGTCGGTTGTATCTGTCAATCAGCCAATCAATGTCTCTATGAAGGTTCTTTCTTAAAGTGCTTTTCCTTGTCACCTGCAAACTAATGACGCACAGAGGGAGGCTTAAAGTGCTGAGCAAAATGCACAGATGGCTGGACTTTAACAGCGACATAGGGCAGAGTCGCCACTTAAGATAACATCCCTCAGGTTTTTTGTGTGTGTGTTGTTTTTTTTTTGACTCTGAAGGCCAGTCCAGCTATCTCTTTTTAGCCAAATTGTGCTACCGGTTCCTGCGCCGCACTGTACTCCCTTCGCCCGGGCTGCCGTTGCGACTGCTGAAAACTCACAGAGGCTGGAAGAGAAAACAAAACTCGGAGAGGGTTAAAGAGGGAGCACGAGAGAGGGAGAGAGCGTACTACTCGACTCTCATTGGCGGCGGGGAAGCACGCGTCGTCTTTTTACGCAGCGCCACCCGGCCAATCGTCTACCTTTTGCAATGTTTTGGGTTTATGAATGAAATGGATAGTGAGAAAGCAGCGCAGGAGTAGTTTGATTCACCACTCTGTAGCTCAGGGTGGAGAGTCTATTCTAAAAGAAAAAGAGGGAAAAGAACAGGTGTACCTGTAGTTTGACTCAGAGTAGCTGTGGATGTGGAAGAATGAACGGATGGTGGATTCAGAAGAAACTTAAGGTGGTTATGTTGGTAGAAACCTGTTGCCTAATCAGTGCTGATACGGTTTTCTTGTAGAAGATGTATATATTTGGAAGGTACAGGAAACGTAACTTTTTTTTCCAGAAAATACTCGATGCAGCTGTCCCTTAAGATTAAAAAAAAGAATGAAAAATCTAACAGAGATTCGCAAAACACTCCACTGTACAAGCACTTTCTTAAATCCTTGAATCCTTAACTTTTTTTTCCAGAAAATACTCGATGCAGCTGTCCCTTAAGATTAAAAAAAAGAATGAAAAATCAAACAGAGATTCGCAAAACACTCCACTGTACAAGCACTTTCTTAAATCCTTGATGTGTTATATCATGTTATGACAGTTTGCTCTGACTGTCATAACATGACAAATACTGAGTCATATTTGTTCTACATTTCACTGGTAGTGTATTTTTATAAGTAGGGTTCTATTAAGTTATGTGTAGTAATTATCTTACCTGGGTTTGCTCGCTCTGTTTTAGCTGTTAAATTTAGATGAATATGTGAGTACGTTGTCAACTAACTGGTAGAGTGATAAGTGGACAACTTCCATGTTTCCACAGATTGTCTTTGAAACAAATGTCTTTTTTTAAATTTATTATTTTTTACAATATGTGAAATGGATGAAATTAACCTAGCCACTTAAGATACTTAAGCTATTTAACCATGAACAAACACTGTGAAAATAATAAATACATAAATAATAGAGTAGCATCTTCCTAATTGAAATGAGGACAAATTGTCTAACACAGTTAGGGATGTCACAATAAAAAATTTAACTGAGTGATAAATTATTCCAGAAATGACTGCGATAAATTATGTTATTTTATCCAACTAATATGATAATTAAAGAAAAGATACCCACTCAGATTAAAAAAAATATCTAAAAACTTTTAACATTCTAAATATCCGAAATAAATGAAACAACCGAAACAACAATAATTAAAACAGACTATGAAGTTCCTGCAACCAAAACTGCATTTTAATAAATAATAATCATTCAGCTTAAACAGGGAAATCAGGCAAAAGTCCCAGGTAGTGCAAACCAACTACTTCCTACTGAGTATCAAATATTTGTAGCGTTTCTCAGCGATATTAAAGGACTGTTGTCATTCAAAAATGATTACACTCGTTTTAATTTATCATGTGGTTAATTGATTTATTATTTATTATCACAGGCCTACACACTGTTATCATGTCTTGCTAGAACATATTTCTGCTAATGGATAAGCTAGCTGCTATATAGCTGGATGTCCAAAAGCCTAAAACACCCATCAGAACAGCCTTTCCTTTTTTTAATCTGTATTTTTAGTGTTTATCTTCCTGTTAATCTCTCACCCTGTATATATTATTGCCAATCACACAAAAAGGCAGTGATTCTGCATTTTATTTCTTTGCAAATGTACAAATTGAGCAGGATTACATCCATACTGCCAATTCTTCAGCTGATCTACCTCCAAGGGTGGCCTTCACGGATGACTGCCATCCCCTCCCCGGAGGAGACGATTTCCAGGGGTATTGACTGTAAGATGTCTCTTTATTGATCACCCAAAGGGAAAATTACACATTATGGCATGTTTTTCCTCTTTCAGCATCACGCTTGATTTGACCATTTTGAAGTGGAGTACTTTGTTTTTATGGGATTTTTTTTCTTTTCTTAAAGCAAGAAAAACGCAAGACTATTGCACTAAAATAAAGAAGACGTTAAATAGAATATTTAGAAACTTTAAATGTATTTATTTTTTCTTAAAATGAAGGTTTCATTAATACAAATGGGGTTTTGAAATTTCTAATCGGTGTGGAATATTCTAGTCTAGCTTTGACTAGGCCATAAAGTGTGGGTTTTGATTAATTTCATGTCAAGCTTCAATCATTCACCTTCATAGCAGAGGACCGTAATTATAGCTAAAGTGTAGTGGTTAATATGATTTTATATTCAGCACAGAAAGCAAGCAAGTATTTCCTGTTAAAGGTAAGTTGTTTCTTTCTGTTGTCGCCACATGCTTGGTCTGGGCTTTCTCATAACCCATAAACCATTTGGCTTTATAAATGAATTCAAATGTGCACTGTACAATATCTAGCGTCATAACTTAGTTTAGATCTGTTAGCATGTACAGTATGTGTGAGTGATCTGGTTATTAATTTCTGTATATAAATCTGATCTGTTTGTCTTGTAAAGTTTGCTTAGTAACAGAGTAATGTATCGATTGGTCTGATGATTAATTGAATAATCAAATTAAAACAAAAGTCTCTTTGTGTAGTAGCTTCTTAAGCTAGTAAAACAAATCTATGAAACAGAAAATGCTAGTAAAGAACAATTCAGCTCCTTTTTTGTGCTTTAACATCAACCTGCCAGTGGAACAAGAAATGGAAATTAGCCACCTGGCTATAATATCCTATAAATATATCTTTACCTATTTTTAAATTGAACTTTAATAAGATAAGGTATTTCTTAAAATGCGATAAGATCCAAATGGCACTTTTAGTCCCAAGTTTGAAGTATGAAAAAACTTATTAAAAGTACAAAAACAGACAAGAGTTCACATTAATTTTTTGTTAACACTTTATTTGAAAGAAATAGACAATCAAACAGAGGCGATGTAGCTTGTGGTACAAACTGAAGTTTGAAGTGTTCAAAGAAAAGTCAACCAAAAAGAAAACCTTGGCTGAAGAAAGGGGAAGTAAATGAAATGCATAAATGGTTAAATTAATAAATTTAAAAGTTTCTAGATATTCAGATAAATGCAGTTTGTTTTTTTTAAGGAGGTCAGATCGTAGATCACTGGGTAGGCAGTCCATCAGGCTCCACATTAACTTTAAAAATTAAAAGGCAAAATTAAAATGAGACATTGAGAAAAGGGGACATTTTATATATAAAATGGTGCTATATAACTAAGCTAAACGTTGAATAAAATGAGACTTCATTTATTGAAAATCTGAAAAAATATTGTGCAGTTTTAAGATCTCGTTGCAGCTCAAGCACCCAGTAGAAGTTGTCACTCCTTGCGGTTGTAGGAGGGTGGGAGGATGGTAGGCAGATCAATTTACTACTCCTACATGCATGAATCCATAGCATAGGTCAATTTGTCGACTGCGCATTAGAAAAAGTCACTTTACTCTGACATGTGGTCTTCAGGGGCTCGTCTGCTCAAAAGTCTGACCTCTTCCCAGGAGGCTTCGGCTGCGGCTTTGCTCTCAAACGTTAATACCACCCTGGGCATATCGGCATATTCATATCCAGGCTTTGATCCGCCGGCCCCGGTCTCAGAAGGGGAGGGGCAAACTTTGAGGCTACGCTCCTCGTGATGTAGGAGTCGACTTGATCTAACACAGCTGGGATCTGGCTTTGATAAATGTGGAGCAGTTTGCATGTGAAGCCTACTTGTTTCTTCTCAGGTTTTTTTTTTTTACCTGGAAAGCAATTCACCTGCGTAACGATGATACAGCCGTGACTTTGGATCTTCCCCCAAACACCCCTATCTCCTGTGGGCCATTTACCTTCCTCAGTTTATCTTGGATAAATCAAACATTTGCTTATCCAAAACCAGACGTGAACCAGAACCTAAAGGCGTTTAGCCTTTGGCCAGTGGAGACAAAGACCATCGGTTGTTATTTGCATGCAATTTGCATCGGATCTCCTTTTCTCCCCCCCACGACTGTTTGCAATGTCAGGAGGCCAAATTAAACCGTGTTCCGTTTAAGCCTGATTTACATCTCATTTGCATTGGAGTTGCTTAACCGGGGCTACTTAGCTGAGTGACCCCTGTGGAAACTCCTTACCTCGCGCTCAGAGGAGGCAAGATGGCGCGACGGGCTAATTTCATTAAGCCAAAGCAGCCGTTCGACTGAGCGAGTGCCTTTGGATGTAATCATTAAAAAGGGACGACGGCTTGCAAGCTGTTTGTAATCAGGCCGTTTCTGCGTGCATATGGACATTGTGTCATATTTACTGTAAGGATGAAAGATTAGGCATGGGGGGGAATGGCGGGCGGCATCAATCTCACTCAGCATCTCAGAGCAGGCACATTAATCATCACATCTAGGGGAAATCATCGCTCGGCGACCACTCTCCGCACACATGGCGACGGTCGCCGGATGCGGGAATGGACAGAGGGAGAGTTAGTGCCTCACTGAGCACAAGCGCCGCAGCCAATACTTCTTCATTGATCCTCGGAAGTTGGACTGGACCTTAGACGACGTTTTGTTTTTTTTTCTTCTGTTGCTAATGTGCTCACATGGCGAGAACGGACCCCAACTTCTGCTTCTCCCAAGTTGATCATAGATTCCTTACCCAAAGAGGCTCCTGTTGCCCCCCTCTTTCCATCTTCCTTCTCCTTTTCCCCCCTCAACACTTTTACATCCGTTTTTATTTATAGAGGGATCCTGGGTAGATGGGTTCCCTTGGAAATGATGTGGGGGGATTTCAATAAGGAGAATCAATTCTGGTTTGTTTGTGGAAGCTTGCACACAGACATCAACCGGGGCAATATATCACCCACAGAAATTTCATCATGCTGTTTGTTTGCTTTGAAAGGAATAAGGGCAAGACATGGAAGCTAGAAACAGCCGACTTATTCCACAAGGAATCGTGGCCCTGCTGCGTGCTAGTTTTTCTTCTGGTATTACCTCCACTTCTGTTCCTGTTTTATTCCCTGAAAATAAGGTTATATCTGAAATAGAAAAGTAGTTGTAGTTGAATTCCAAGTTTGCAATTTTGTGTTTGTGTGTCTGAGGCTTTCAAGAATAGTGAGAATATAACGTGCTACCATCTGTACAGCCAGTAGCTGCTACTATTGTGAACCCTTATTTATGGTGCAAGTTAGAGATGCAGAAAAATAATTGCTTCTATAGAGATACAAAATTGACTCAGATTCAGATAGATTTAAAATCTGTTTTGAATAGATATAGACAAGTTGTACATCTTTGCCACTTCTTTTTGTGAGTATACTGCCTATCGCATTGTTCGTCCACTCACCTACCGTAGAAGGCTTAGAGGAGCCTGGGGGAGCCAAAACGATGGCAGATAAATTCTTTCTAGTCGGCATTTTTAGTATTTATCGACACAAAATAGGAAAGAATGCGCTAATGTTGATTTTGTGTGAATTTCCAGAATAGCACAATTGTGAAAAAACATTGGGACTGCCATGACTTTATATGTTCAGAGTTGTGCAATATGTTTTTCAGTTTTCACACAATGGGTTAGATCTTCATTTAATGAAGGCTAGGTTTTAACCTAACCTTCGTTAAAAGTTCTCTACAGGTTTCTCTCTGACCTGCCGTGTTCGCTGGTCTTTGTGAGGCTCTTTGTTCACTGCTACTCTCTGACATACCCTTGAGTACTTCACTCTCCTTTGTGTTCTTCTGTCGCATAACACCTCAAAAATGACTTTGACGGTTGTGGTTGTAATGTTGCCAAAAAAAAGTTGAGGTTATTTTAGCCTTTCAGCAAGACACTGTACTGTAGTTCTTCTGTCAGTAACGTTTCAAGGCAACCTCTTCAATACCAATCCAAAATGAAGACACAAAGCGACAAAGTGTAATTATTATCTTCAATTAGATTAACCTTGAGATACAGACATGATTTATCAATGCATTCCTAATGGTTAATAATGGCTCTTGTCAGACAAATGTCACCAAAAGCCCTGCACACCTTCAGACATGGTGCTTTCATCAGAATCCCATAGCCCGATGAATGAGCGTACGGATGAATAGTAAAAACCTGCGAGAGCTGTCACCTGCACGGAAATGTAAAACTACGATAAAATCCTCCTTTTTGCTGAAGAATTTATCAGAAGCTTTCATTCGCATTGTGCGCATTATTCGAGCGTGCTTCCATCATTTAAGAGCGGAATATGACTCTTGTTTCCTGCCGCTGCGCTAATCCCATCTACAGAGGAGAATGAAAACGCCGTTGTTAGCTAAATCCATTATTCCCTCTGTAAGCAGACCAGCCAGCACTCACACGCTCATTAGCAGTGTTTAAGTGTTTGGTGCGGTGTGAGGCACTTGGCTGCAAACCCGCGCACGTGCGCACACACTCGCCGGCTACGTCTAATGAGGGAGAAGGCCTTGAATGGTTCCTATGCTGTGATGCATTAAAGTTTAATAACCTGTCCTTTCGCTTTGCTCTTAGGAACATGCTCCACAGCTGATAATTGGAAAGATATTTGCTTCTTTCTCTTGTCTCTTTTGTCTAATGGCTGCTTTCTCTTCAGCTTGGGTCCATTATTTGCCCTTGAAGGAGTATTTCTTCTCTTTGGCTCTTTACTCAGAGCTTAGCTTATGAAAAAGGTGAAAGTGGCATGTTTAGTTCGGCAGCAGTTCTCTCTGTAACATCTGCCACATTTGGCCCGTACAGTGATGGCGAATGAATAGGCATCACTCATGAATAGTCCGAAGGCAGTTGTGTTATTACATTTTAAGGTGACTGGCGTTAAATTAGGTGTAAACAGTTCTTGTATGTAAGATAAATTCCTGTAACAGCTAAGCTCACAAAGGATAAAGGACGTTGTACTCTGCTTTTGATATTTTTGATAACCTGTATTTCATTCTGTTCAAGGTGAGGAAAGAAAAAAAAACTTAGCAAACCAAAGGTTTCCAGAAAAAAAATAACTGAAACTAATAACAGAATTTATGGCCTAATTAAAAAATTTCCAGCTGAATGTTTACTAACAAGCTTTGTGCAATGTTAACCTTAACCTGTGCTCGGTAGCTATTGAGCTAGCATCCATTTAGGCTAATTTTTATGACAATGGTGAAAACACGGTAGCTAGTGAAGACCTAAACCTCATTAAAAACATTTTGAACTCAAAGCGTTCAAATTCTCCTAAATTCTCACATTCTCCTAAATCTTTTGTAAGTCAATAAAAAGAAAAAAACCTAACAGGTTATAAATCAAAAATAGCATTTATGATTCATAACTTTTGCCCTCACATTCAGAAGAAAAACAAACATTTTGTGCGTGTGCATTGAAAAGTGTCCCATCATGTGAATTGTCGGAGCTGGAATGTAGCACTGAATGATAGAATAATCAAGGTGATGCTGTCGCTATTGTTTAAAACTTAAAATATAACCTGATGCTAAAATCTTGTAGGTCAGAGTCTGTCAATGACCTCCCCATTCGAGATGCCTTCTGCTACAGCATATAAAACTGTATTCACTTCTTAATTAAAGCATTTCAAAATAAGGAAACTGTTAAAAGCTGAAGGTCTTTTTATTGATTTTTACAAATTATTCTAAAACTATATTATGCCCCCTTCTTGCATGATGACATGATGCGTAAAGGGTTTATGAGACAAATATCCCCCTTTTTCATTTTTGCTTCGACAATACATTTCATAAACTGTGTTTAAAAGAATCTTCAATTAGTGTGGATTGATCCAGTCCAGGATTAACTCATCCTTTCATCATGATTTTTATGTTTGTCTCATTCTAAGATGGGACCAAGGTTAGTTTAGCTAGCAGTTCGCTAAACTAAGTATTTTTTTTTTTTTACCTTGCAAGGATTTAAGAGTTTGAAGCTTCTCCTATGACTATGCAACCAAATGTTGAAGTCTGTACTCATATCAAAATTATTACCAGTAAGAATTATGAGAATATTGCTTTCAATTTGCACATAATAAATTTGACCAAGTTTACACATAATGTTCCCCTTGCTGATGGAACAAGGGGAACATTTGTGGGTAGGTGGCTGGTATACCTGTATACATTAGAGATTTTATAATAAAGGGCAACTTCATGTGTTGATGCCCAGAGCTGTGTGGCTCTGAAGTGCCTCATGTGCAATCACAGTTGGTGGAAGCCTGTCCACATTGGTGTTTCGCCACGGGGCCAAGAGTGTCGTCTCAGCGTGGGGGCTTGTTTAATGCGCTTTGACCCAGAAACTAGAAGTCTGACCTGTTTAGCTTCTGCTTATAGGAAGTCATCCTCCCTGGCTCTATCTAGCTCTCTCTCTGTCTCGTTCCCTGCCCTCCAGACCTTTCAAGTTGTCGTCATCTGCATTTCTTTACTCGAGAGCATTGATTTGAACTTTTCAAACTTAAACAGCTTAGAAATCCTGAGGTCAAGCTTACTTATGAGGGCACGTAATCTGTTTCTTTGGCTTTATTAACCCAGCTGCTCAAGTCTAATTCGGGCTTGTGACGGAGATGTTGTCAGTTGCCCAAATAAGTAATGATGTTAGCTCTGAGTACTCAAACTGTATTAATGTGCCTGAGCCACCTTCCTAACAATAGACAATACTTTCACTCCAGATCAACAGTGGTATGCAAAAGTATTCATATTTCTTGAAATCCCACATTCTGTCCCATTACAACCACAACTTTCTATGCAATTCAGTGGGATTTTGCATCATAAACCAACACAAAGGAGACAAAAGAAAGGGGAAACATAATCTGGAAAATGGGGCATGTTTTTGTATTCATTCCCTTTTATTATGATATCCCCAATAAACCCAGTCCAACAATGAGCCCACCTGCATATAGGCAATAAAGGGCATCATGAAGCCCAAGGGACAACGTAGTCATGTCAGGGATGAAATTGTGGAGATGTTTGAAACACAGTGTCTCTCAAAGCAGTTTTTCCACAAGTCATGTAGGAAAAACATCAAACTTTGTAGAAAGAGGAGCTCTGGTCAGATGAAACCAAGGTTGAACTTCCTGCTTTACATACAAAATACTCCGTGTGGCATTGGACTTTAGTCTGAACACACTAGCCACACAGTGAAATGGTGGTATTAGACCATGCTGTGGGATGCTTTTCTTTATAAGGGACATGGAGACTGGTCAGAGTAGGAATATTGATGGAGCTCAATATAAACAAGGAAGAAAACCCATTAAACTGAGATACTATTTGAGACTAAGTTAGAAGTTCACCTTTCAGCAAGGCAATGACCTTAAACACACAGCCAGAGCTGCAATGGAAATGTTTAGATCAACATGATTTCATGTGTTAGAGCTACACAGATTCTGAATAGATGCAACTGCTTCTGTGAACTTTCAAAGATCGTCTTCACCTGGTCTGCCTGAGCTTTGAGGTTTTTAGTGCAAGCGAAGAGTAAAGGACTTCAGTCTGTAGACGAGCGTGGGGGGCGCAGTGCCATTACGGGGGGGGGGGGCGATGAATGGGGAAATTTTTTATTTTTTTTTAAATGTATTGATGATAGCAAAGTTTAATATTCTTACAAATAATAAAAAAGAAATATGTTTGAAATAACACTGACAGAAAAGATTACTCTTCTACAGTATAGAACAAAAAAATAAATAAAACAGTTGCACAAAAGTGTTTCACTGTAAAGATGGTTTGTAGTTTGTTTTGTTGCAACCTGAAGTGTGAAATAAACTTCAGTGGAGTTTGAAAACAAAATATGTGTATAGATTTATGTCTGGTTGAACGATGTGTGTGCACAGGTGATTTTTTTTTTCTTTTTTGGGGGGGATTTTATAGTATTCCATAGGGGGGGTGGGCAGAAGAAAATCTTTGGGAACCACTGCCTTAAGAGACGAAAGGGTAGTTGCACAAAGTATTGGTTCAGGGGTTGTTGAATAAAAATACAAATTTACGTAAAATCTCAACAAAACACATTGGAGTTTGGAACTGTAATGTGACAAAATGTAAAAAAGTTCAATGAGTATGTGTGCATTTGCAAAGGATTGGATGTTATCATTATAGACCAATACAAAACTTTACAGCGGGCATCTCCGACTTTAGTCCTTGACTCTTGCTAGTGGCCTATTTGGTTTAGTTGTGTTGAAACAAACAAAAATGGCTTCAGTGCTCATTTCAGTGATCTTGTGAGTATCTTTGATGTTTTAGAGATGGTATTCAAGTCTTACTTTAGTGAAGAAAGTTTTTCAGAAGCTAAGATCACCATTTATGCTGTACATGGAAATACACTCACACTTGCCACACTTCTCTCCCCACACCCTGCTGCCCCCGTCTCTCTCCTGTTATTGTGACTTATATAAGCTGTGTTTCTGTTTGACCTCTCACCGTGCTGACAGAGTGCTGTTAGAACGTTGCCCAGTCAAATTCAATCAGGCTCAGCAGAAATGTGTGGGGCCTGTTAGTATGTGTGAAGTGGGATGGCTTCCTAAAACAAAATAAGTATTAACTTTGAAAAGAAGTGTATAGATCTGCCTGATTTTGAGAACTTTAGTAAAAAATGTCAGTAGAGCCCTTATTAAAATGCTTAACAATCCACTATAACATTTCACGTGCTCCAAGTTGTTTCACTGTTTGCTCATCTCTCGCAATATAATTTAATCTAAAGTTGTAAAAGACTCCCTGGGAGAAAAACATAATTCAAGTTATGAATTTGAATTTATTTTATAAGGGACAATGCATCAATCAACTTGAGTATATTAAAACAACCATGTAAATATGCAAGTTTAATAACACTATGCTTTATATTTATGTTTAACTTCACTGGTAAAGAAAGATGCACAATTAATTTTGTGTCTAATTTTAGAGCCAAAAAAAGACATCAAACTGTCAACCCTCTATATATTTACAGAAGAAAACCTACAATAAAAATACAGCACATAATTAAAATGCCAAATGTGCACTAAAAACAAACCCCTTCCGCCATTGAACATATCAATATTGTTAGGACATTGGAACTGTTAGTTTAGGGAGAACCATGATTATTTCTGTAGCTAAGCTATTTTAGCCAAAAAATGACAGAACTTTTGTCTAGGTATTATAGATCTTGAGCAATAACTGATAAAATTCCAACCACTGTTATTTTTAAATCGTGAAATATCCTTTTACCACCAATAGAAAGCTCTGAAACAGATGCTAGCTTTAGCATAGCTAGTGGCCAATACTTGGCTAGTCTTTTTTTTTTTTTAAGTTTTAAAAAGTTCATATTATTTCTTTTTCTAGCGATTACCAAATATTATGATTTAAAAGTGTTGGAGCTTTCTTTGGTGTGTGATATTAGCCAGTACGAATGAATTGACTTTTATTTTAGTCAAGTCTGTCAACATGTCAACCTTAAAGCTACTTCATTTTTAACTTCAAAATAAGAGTCTCAAAATAAGATGAGGTAACTGTTAACTTCAGTTGTATCAAAAAGCTATAAATATAAAATGTTACTTAGTAATGTAACACCTTGAAATTGGGTCTCTGTCACTTTAAAAACTCCTGCACTTTCTGAAACTCCGCCTTCAGGAAGTCATAATAACATGGCTCCTCTGTTAACCCTTTAACAACATTTTTACCAACGCTACGCTGAGAACTAGCTTGTATGGTGATCTCAGCAGATGCGGAGTTCCACCTGGTGTTTGCTAATTGCTGCTTGCTAGTCTGAAGGAGCTGAGTGGGAGAGTTGTGGTGGAGGGGTGTTCTGTGAGGCAGAAGCTCAGAAGTTTGGAAACTGAGGAGGAGCTGTGTCTTGAAGGTGGAGCTAGGTCCACCTTGCATGCATGCACAGCTGAATGGTTGCCATAGGAGATTTAAGGATTTCTCAAACATGCATGAGAGAATCAAGGCATCACTCCAGGTATGTTATTGCTGAGGAAACGACATTATAACATCATTTTGCATAGCAGTACCATGTAAAATCAATATTGCTTTTACATGGTACTGCAGCCTTAAAAGATGCTCCATTTTGTATCATATTTTCAAAATGGGACGGTCATTGTTGTGGATTACTGTGGTATCTAATGCAAACAACAGTTGACTTCTATGCTAATGAGGGGCGAAACATCGTCTTCGTAAATTTTTGTCCTAGCAACTGGCCACTGATCTTTTTCAACCTTTGACACTCCTGTAAGTGAGCCTTTCATTTCTTCAACCCACTTGCAATCCAAAAAGAATTATGTCAGTTGGTTTTAAGTGGCTAAATGAGAAGTGAAGGATCAGAAATAACTCCTGTCATGCTTATGTGAACACCACTTTTCAGAACAACTTCATTACAAAGTGCAACTACTTACGTGAGGAATTGTGTGTTCAAACTGAGGCATGTGTCCATGTCAACATGTGTTTGTCGCCAGCCACTCAGCATCCCCCACCTCCCTTCCCGCCGTCTGGCCGATCCTAAATGTCAATCCCCCCCACAACTCCCCCCCACGCCTCCCTAACCCTCCCTTCTGCGCGATGCGGGAGTTGTTATGCAACTTTATCCTGAGCGCAGCGGCGCGGCATCAACAAAGCCTGTCGGCTGCAGATCTGTCCTCGACAGCCTGTTGTTTTTGTTGTTTTTCTCTCTCTCTCTGTGATCACTGACTACATTAGCAAGTTAATTATATGACCTGACATATCCGACTCGGTCAGAATCTCACCGGGAGCTCAATAGCCCTGTCCTGCGCGGGCTTCGGTAAACAAGTAGGAGAGAATCGGGTCAGACGATAGACAGCCGTCTGGGGGTGTGTGCGCGCTTGTGTTAGCATGCTCGCCCGCTCTAACGTCGCTAAAAGTCTGCCTTTCTGTGGCCCGGTTCTTTTAGCGACTGCTCCCTCCCTCCCCATGTGCAGCTATGTAACCCATGGCCTGGTTGTTGGGTTCTTGTGGACTGAGTTCACCTCTCCCACCTCTTTCTCTTCCCCCCCACCGTCCTTCCAACCAGATGAGTCATGGTAGGATAATCAGGCCCAGAGCTTTACGAGGATAACTCAGCTCGACAGCATAGACACACACTAGTCGCCGCCGCCCCATTTTCCCCACCGAGAACAGGATGGGCAGAGGAAAAGGCAACCGATGACTGAGTGGTGCAGAAGTTTTCCGTCATGACATTTTTGGGATGCATGCATGTCTTTGCATAAGTTATCGTGGGCATGCGTCTCCTGTGCAGCCTGTCGGTTGCGACGGGTCAGTAGGTGCAGTGAGTTGGCAAGTTGGGGTTTTTCCCATGTTAGTGCCAAGGCCAGTACCCAGGATAATTATGATCTTGTTATGTGTGTGCGTGTGTGGGGGTGTTTATTTTACCGGAAGATTCTGTTCTTCCCCTCATTCTTCTCACATTCCAGCTCTACACACTGTCTGAAGCCAGTGGTGCCATCTGTCAGTTTGGTGTGTGTACGCACGTGTGTGCGTGTCCGCACACCTTTTAAATGCAGAGGAAGGGAGAGTTTATTATGCAAAATAGAAGAAGAACAAGGGAGAAAAAAAGCTGAGGGTGGCAGCAAGTGAAGCGGCGAGAAGAAGCGGAATGGAAATGATTCCATCCATGTGTGGGCGTGCGTGTGTGTGTGTGTGTGCGCCTTCTGCCAGAGAGCTGCAAAGTCAGCCATTAACTTGACCCCTTCCTGGCAGCCAAAATGTGTTGTGGTTTGACACTGTTTGCATGCGTGTGTGTGTATGTGTGTGCGAACTGGAAAGCGGCAAGTAGCACCAGTTCTTTTTACTGGAAGAGGACTGCAAAGCTGGAACCGAGTGACTGGTGTTCAGTGTGCAGGGGCGGAAAGAGAAGCAGCTGCACTTTCAGGCTGGTGTTCTGCTGGCAAAAGATTGTTTTATTAGAACTGAAATCATTTGCCTTCGAGTTCGCCACAAGGAGATGGAGTTAGTTAAAATATGTGTAATGACTGTGCAATTTGAGTAGAGTTAATAGAATGCGACTACGGCAGATGCAGCTAATATATTGTGGATTATACATCAGCTGGAAAAGCAGAAGGTTGTTTTGAGTCATCCAGACGTAGAGTTTTGGTTTTTGCGCTTGTTGAGCTTTTCCACAAAGCTTGCTGAGGATTTATTTGGTAATGGGTAATCAAAAGTAAAACAAATTAGAATTTTAGCTAAAACTCCTTGCTGCTGCATAGTTGCACATTTTCTGTGGTTCAGAATGTAAAATAAATGATTAGAGTTGATTCTCCAGTCCTCATAAATTTGGTTTTCATTTTAAATAGGTTAATCTTGTCAGCATAAGCCGAGGCTGTGGATTATAGATTCGCAGGAGCAACATTACCCTAAACAATTAGAATCAAACCAAACACGTCCAAAAAGTATTCCTTATAGGGTGGTTATGAGGCTCTTCAACATCAGATCCATTTTGTTTGGCGTTGGACATGTTCACTAGTTCCTGAACATCTGGAGGAACGGTACGTTTAGAAATGAGCCCAGTTTCTGCCTATCATAACTGAATAATATGATTACGGTGTGGAGGACAATGTGCCTATTGCTGCACCAAGAGAAGTCAAATGTTCTGGTGGAGGTAGTGTGATGGTGTGGACTGGCTTTAAGTCTCACTAGAGGAGAGACATGTCATCATTGGAGGCAATCTCACTGTAGAGATATTGATTTTGAGATGATTTTGCAACCAGTGGCAACTCCATTTCTCTACAATCTGTGTCTGAACTCTGTTCTCCAACATATCTGCGCTCACTATCATGATGCATTGTTCCAGAATACCTCCAGATTTATGGAGCGGAGAGAAAGGCATCGACTGCATGCCTGCAGTCCTGACCTCAACCCCATTCAACACATCTAGGATCATCTTGGGGCTGCTGCTGGTCACCAACCCAACCATATTAGGTGACTGGACTACCAATCTTCCAAGCTTGTTGGAAGATTGGTAAGCTATCCCACAGCAGTGTGTGACCAAGCTGGTGACTAAGATGAGGAAGTGGTGCCAGGCTGTTGTGGTTGTTTGTGGTTCTTCCACACACTAAAGGGGCCCCTGTGTGACTCTTAACACACCAATTATCCAGTCTGATAACGCCAAACAACAGAGTAGCCAAGGAATACTGGCTACTCTGTATTCCTTGGCTACTCACAAACAAACTGAGCTACGGTCAGTTTGTTTGTGAATACAAACTGAATTCAGTCAGTCCATTTGTTTCCTGGAAGTCTGCATATGGCAAAAATCTGCACTGAAAATACAGGTAAAGTCTTATTTTTAGAAATATTCATTCAAAACCTCAGATGGATTCTTCAAGCTGCTCAGACCAACCAGTCTGTAGCGATGTCTTACAATGAAGCTCCCCAACTTTTGTAGAAACAGCTACCCAGTGATTATTTGTGAACCAAACCTGTCTGTAAGCTCTTCAGGCAGATCAGTTTTTAGCTAAGACGGCAAAACCTGGCCAAAAAAGAAAACTTTTCCAGCTCAGGATCATCCATACTAGGAGTTTTCTATTTTTCGACATCACAGAGGCACCATCTTAAACCATTGACTGAGGTCGGTGCTCCTGCCCATTACCCACCACAATGCCCACATAATTCTTCAACACTGCCACCCGACCCATTTTCTCCTTTGAAGCACTGGCAGCACTTGTATCTAAACTTATCTAAACTTGAGCAAGAGACCTGTCCCTAGGCAGTTACTTCACCATAGCATTAGCCGGATAAAAATCAGCTGTTTTTTCTACGCTTTGCTTGGTATAGAAAGTCTGGACCCTTGTCTATTGTAGTAGAACCACAACATTTTCTTCAGCAATAAATTGTCTCAGGCATTCCTCTTTCTCTGACTTTAATTGATCAATATTTGGAAACGTGGCCAACATGGCCTGAATGTGTATGTTCACTTCCTCTGCGGCCATTGCCAAACTACAACCATAGGCAAACCACCAGTCAAAATTCTTAATCATCGTTCTTAACATCTTCTGTTTGCTGAATGCCCCGGATAAAATGCATTCTGAGAAAGTAGAAATTCCTTGTGGAGAACTTCAGGATGATGAGAATTGAGTGATATCGCAGAGGAAGACGATCTCCAGGCTAACACTGTATTAAAGCAAGACTATAAAGTTTTCCTGGGTCAGGCAACATTTCTTTTTTTTGATGCTGCTCACTGAACCTTTGCGTGTTTTCCCCACAAACCTCTTTGGTCACTCTGAAAGTTAACGCCTTTCCATGGCAACCAGCTCCTTTGCCAGTGGAATGCCACGGCCTTCCTGCTGTGTTCTGGTAGTTTTTGGAACTCTGATAACCTGAAACCTCAGTAGTTGTGTTTCCATTATAAATGTTCACAAAACCTTGTCAATATTAAGCTAATGTAGAAAAAAATAAACAGCAGTGTTTCCATTAAATAAGAAATTAAATTGAAATCACACATGGATACGTTTCTTCAGAGAATAATCCTGCAACTACTTCCTGTTGTCGTCTTAGGCTGTTGATCATGTGATTTGTGTGATGCGGAAAAAGTGTTTCCATTGCAGTTTAGCGAAATTAACCAATTTCAATACGGGCAAAAAACCACCTCATCCTAGCGCTAAGCTTTTTTTATCGAAAAACGAGAGTATTTTTTCGAAAATGACACATTTCCATTAAGCAAATTTATTTTGGAAATGTCAAATTACGCAATTTCATGGTCATTGGAAACACAGCTGGTGTTGCACTGAACATAAACTTAAAACGTGGTTGTGAAAAATATTGCCTTTTGGGAATTTAAAACCTCAAAACAAACAACTGAGGCATAATTGGCTGAATTAATTCCTCGCAGTCTCGTGTTTCCAGTTAATGACATAAATGGGGAACTATTTGAAATTTAAGCAAAAATGTGGTAAACCCCGACCACAGTTTGTTGTGAATGAGAGACATAACTGGATTTTATTGCTTCCACTCCTGGGTCGGGCACCGACCACATCACCGCAGCTCGGCCCCAGTTTGTTGCTCCCGGTGGCAAAATGTGGTCTCTGCTTTGGTCGTGTTTGACTTGAAGCATCTTACTGTAAAACTCAGTCAGAGCGCGCCACATCCGGGTTGCTTTTCAGCAGCTGAATCATCTGGTCTTTGTTGCTGCATGTTTTATTTGCCGACCTGCGGAGTAATTAAATAAAATGCTAAATTTGCAGTGCAGCTGTTGGAAATGATATGTTCTGTTATGCAGTACACGGACATTTTGTTTATTATGGGGTTTGTAAACTTTTTCACATTTTCTGATTGATTGTGCTGTGATTTTTTTTTATGTGATAGACTAACAAAAATTAAGGCATAGCTGTAAAGCTGAAGGTAAATTATACAGAGTTTTCAAAACATTTTTGCAAATTTAAACTTAAGATCATTGTGTATATTTTAAAGCAACCCCGTACTTTTATACCTCTGAATGAAAGGTAGTGGAACTAACAGAGGTTGGCACTGGAAGAAATTTGAAGTTGAAGATTGAAATAATTTCATAGTTTTGTTGCACTTCAGGAACCACTAAAACAGACATTTCTACAAAATCTAAAGTCCAGCTAACTGTCGTTGTGTGGCAGATCTGCTTAACAACAATGCTTTTGTAGGGGTTGTAAAGGCACGACGCATTCAACCTGTCATATCGTGTGTTAAAAGAGGGGGAAACGTCGCACAGTAATGACAGTAGCGGAGGCACTGGGCCGCTAGCCTACAGGGACATCATTAAATAAGATTAGAAACAGCACAGAGGTGATTTTATTTGGCCCATGCTTCAAAGTTGTCAGCTGGCTGACTTTTAGCCCTAGCGGTCTCCTGTAGCACAGTTCTCTGGCAGATGAAATGTGGACATACACGTCTGCATCGCCGCGGTCGCACGGCTGCCATTCATTTGCAGTAATGGCGCGGCATCTGAATTCCCTTCAGAGTGCAAGAAGTCTGCTGAAGTGCAAAAGGTTGGACAGGCAGAAATATACATTTAGAGGCGCATATTCAGTTAAAAGCCTAAAAGAGTTACATAATCTAGCTCAATCAGTTGTAAAACTGTTGCTGCATTCAACAAAGGAACACCCAAGTACCTCTAAAAGCTAAAGAAATCTAGTGGAATTGCTGAGAAGACCCATTTCGACTTGACACTTTGGAGACTTTTAGCTTCCTGCTGTGCAAAAACGCACATAAGGACCACTTTAGCCACTCTCGACACTGAAGATGTGACAGCAGTGGTATTAAACTTGGGTAAGATGTGCCTGTGTGTCCACATGGCGTACAGTATCTTCAACTGATTGGACCATATTCTCATTGTCCCACTGGAGTGTCTTTAACGTTCCTACCCTGCAGGAGGCAAGGCCGCCTGTAGGCCCATAATTGTAGAAAATATGGAAATGCAATACTCGTGTCAGGACCTCTTTGCTCTCCTCGAAAGGTAACTTTGTGCAACGTGCGTCTGACTGCCTCGCTTTCATTGCCCCAGGGTGCCGCGCAGTAAAATCATTACCAACAAAAACCAAAGCAAGAAATGTTAACAAAGACACCAGTGTTTGAATATGGATGTAAATATCATTTTAAAGTACAGCATATGAGAAGAAAAGAGATATAGATCTTTCAAAATCTATATGAATGACAATCTTGAATGAATGGGATCACACTCACATAAACATTAATAGTTTGAAAAGGTTGATTCTGTGCTCATAAGTCAAGATAAAATTGATTGATTTGAATGATTGATTGATGTAGTTCTTAATAACAACCAACTGAGGTGACCAAAGCACTTTACTGTGAAAGTCACATCAGTAAATGGTAAATGGACTGAACTTATATAGCGCTTTTCCAGTCATTTTGACAAGCGCTTTACACTAGAGTCACATTCACCCAGTCGCACTCACCACAAACACACACACTTATACACCAATACGCAGATCGGTAGGCAATTTGGGGGTGCCTTGCCCAAAGGCGCATCGACATGTGGCAGGAGGAAGCTGGAATCGAACCTACAACCTTCCGATCGCAAGACGACTACTCTACCATAGAGCCACAGTCGATCAGTAGAAAGAAAGAACAATATTAATGTGATCTTTACAAATCACCTTGGCAACAGCAAATCCACTTTTATTCAGCCGAACTTTACAAAATTTTAATGTGAAGCCTGCTTTAAAGGTCGTTTTACCCTTCCACCATGCAAGAGAAATTCTGGATAACGGACTTATTTTTAGAGAAACTCACTTCCATCACCTGTTTTAAATGTAACAAATTCTTTTAAAAGAGCCCTGCTTAATTATTTTATTACATAAAGTGTTATAATTGTACATTAATGAATCAATATGATATTTTACTTGTGTTATATTAACTGTTTTTATAATAAATCTTTTTTTTTATGATGTAGACCCGATGAATAGTAGCTATTGTTACGACAATGGCTAATGGGGATATTAGTGAACAAACAAACAACCATATCCCTTAATCATATTCAGCCACAAACCACAATGTAGTTTGCTGTGATTTTCTGTGATGGACCAATGAAAATATCAGAAGACTTCACAGCAGTCCACAGATGTTTCCATCTAATCTGAATGAGCCTGAGCTACTCTGGAAAAACACCATGTGCCTCTCTGAGTTGGTCTCTCGCATAAAATCCCAATGTGATATGTTGACGTTTGGGGTTGTAACATAAAAAAACACGGCATAAAAGAATTTCCCAGGGCATGCTGGTTGTCCTTTAAGGTGCTTAGGTCAACGGACGCAACACAACAACTAAAAGGATTACTAGTAGGTATTTGCGATTATTTTACAGGAGTGACAAGTAAACACGTCTGGAAGGCCCGCAATTAGATGGTCATCCAAGCCAATAAACTAAAGATATTTACAACACTATAATGTCCCAGTCTCCAGCAGTGGTTTTTAAAGGTACCTAAGGGCACCTTGTTCACTCCTGGTTTATTGCTTACACTGGGATTACTCTGCATGAGATGTAATTGCCAGGTTTCTTAAATGTCAAATACTGTATGCTGAACCCCATACAGCTTGCTCTTATTGGCAAATTAGTTCTTAACATGGCAGCTCTATTGCTACATGTGAATCTAGGAGAGAGAAATAAATTCTAATGTGGTTTTCAGAACCCTACTGGAAGAGCAATCTGAATGCCATTTAGATTGCACAAACTTAAGCTTTAACATACGTTGAAAAAGTGTGGAGATACTTGCAAAACTAAGCGTTCAATCCACGCCAGTTGAATACAAAGTTGATAGTCATTTATTTGCATAGAAAACAAAGTGGGAGATTTTAATGCGAAAGAAATGGCTTCAGAAATTAGTTGTGCGCTAGTAAGTTGCCGACTTCTTGCTGTTACAATAAAAAGCTTTAATGGGTGACATTACAAGGTGCTTTTCTCTCCTTTTGGTATAATGAGGTGTAAAGGCAGTGATAAACAAAACCTACTGGTATTCATCAGTCTTCTCATTATAGGGGTTGTTGTGACAAGGATTCTTGGTTCTTTCACATGGTAGACAGAACATGAAGAAATGAAAACCTTTTCAGAGGTAAACAAGTCAAAATCATGCTGGGATTTCTCTGTTTTATTTAGGCTCAAAATGCTTTGTGGTTCCTTGTCATTTTAGTCCTGGGGTTTTGTTGACCTTTTTATAGGTTATTATGAAGTACAGCTGTCTACACTGATCAAATGTCACAGCGTCTATAATTTGTCTTGTTGCTGTTTATGTTTGCTGGAAGTTTTGGTCCATTTTTAAAAAATGATTGTGAATCCCTTTTTGTAAAAGGACACATTTTGATACCAGTAGTTCTATGGATGCACCTTAAGATAATGCACTGAGATTTGGGAAAATAAGGAACAATAAAATAAAGATCAGAGAGGGAGTTTGAGCTTTAAGGGGTTCAGATTTACCTGTTTTGGCCAGATTTGACCTTGATGATCCAATAGCCATTCAGAATCCAGCCGTAAGCAGAAAAGGTAGGGTCTAATTTTATTCCAGTTAGAATTTTTGTTTCTGACTGATTTCAGTGCACGTTCACTTTTTGAAAATGCCATATTATGCTTGTATTTTTATAAATTTTATAAATATACCTGCCAGTACCATTTTTAACAGCTCTTTGCCTTCAGAGCTGCCTAATTGTTACTGGAGTAGGTTCAACAAGGTTTCAGAAATAATTCTCAGAATTGTTTGTCCACATTGATATTATTTTGTGATTTGACAACTTCCAACATAAGCAAAAGATGCTGAATTTGATTGAGACCTGGTGACCGAAGAGGCCTTTGGAGTTTAGTGAGCTCATAACCATGTTTGACGACTTTGAGATGATTTGAGCTTTGTAACATGGTGCATTTTCCTGCTGTAAGAATCCATCAGAAGATTGGTACATTGTAGTCATGAAAGTATAGATACTCAGGTAGGGAAATGGTGTTTGAAGGATGCTCAGTTGGTGTTCACGGGCCAAGAAAATATAATAGAATATATGGCGTTATGCCACCACTATCACCCTAAACCCTAGAAACAGCAGGATTGATCCATGTTTTACACTTTCTATAACTATTATCTGAAATCGAGAGCTGCCAGACCAGGACAATTTTACAACAATTTGTCCAATGTTGGTGAGCCTTCACAAATTATATCCTCAGTTTCCTATTCTCAGCTAACCAGAATGGCACCCTGTTTGGTCTTCTGCTTCTCCAACCAATCTAACCTCAATGTTTGTTGTGTTGTGTTTTCCAATATGGCATACTGCAAACTTTGGTTGTAACAAGCTGTTATTTAGTATACTGTTGCCTTTCTATCATTCGTAACCAGATTGCTCATTCTCATCTGACATCTTTATCCTTTGAGATACTGTATGTTTGAGCATGAAAATCCCAACAGGTTAGCAGTTTCCTAAAATCCTCACACTAGCCCATCTGGCAGCAACAAACATGCTATGTCGAAAGTAACTTAAATCCCATTTCACTGCCTATTTTGATGCTCAAACTTCAACAAACTAGATTCTTAAATAAGCATCTGGCAACATTTGCTTTAACAATCAATTAAACAGATTTACCTGATTAAGGGACTGTTGAGTCACTATTTAAAGTCTAAATATTTATTTATTCCTAACTTGGAAGTCTAGATCCATCTTGATGAAGTGACATACATAGAGTTATTGTTGCTATTTGCTTGTGATTGATTAGCTGTTTATGTATTAAACATTGTGGCATCTGTGTGTAGTTACGGTTTGAGTTGCGCTATAATCGTTGCAGCCAATGGATCATTTGTGCACCAAGGATCCAGAGAAACCAGTTTAAACATCTCTGTGTATGCAGACTACTCAGTCTTCTTCCACATAGATAATTGTGTACACAGAAACTAACCAGGTTTTGCTTCTTTTAGTGCCTGAAGTGTTCATTGTGCCATTCGATAACAGAGAACTTTAACTTTCACTTCTTTCTCACCCCTAGGCCTCCAAACCTTCTCTTTCCTCCCGTCTTTCTCTTAGAGCAATTAAAAGAGTTAGCCTTGCGAGAAAAGGCTGTTGAGTGGCGGTTGGTTTGTGCGTCTCGCCACACAATAGCCGCTCTCTGTCACTCTGGCGGAGGCGTGATGCAGAGTCGGCCCAGACAAAAGAGGGAAGAGACAAAGTGAGAGAAAGCGCTGGAAGTTTGAATCAACACAGAGATTTGCCTGTGACACACTCATCATCATATCTGATGCAGACAGAATCATCCTCTAGCTCGAGATGAGGAACGAATTTGTGTGTTTGCATACGTCTGCCCGCACCCCACATCCTCCTAATAACTGATTCCGATCACCGCCCCACCATTGTCTTGTTGTTGCCTCTCGAGAAATAAAGCAGGAAAGATAAAAAAATGATGGCAGAGAGAGGAATCCTAATTAATTGTGATGAATATGCAGATTGGGTTGAATCCTCGGGACAGCCGGCTCTTTTCACCACGATTTGCTTCAATATTTAGACAGAGCTTAGGGACAAAGACAAGTCTGCAGCAAGAATACAATCAGCCTCAATTAAACTTCATTGCTAGTCTTTGGACTTTGTGGTGCTTGTGTGTATGCGTTTGAATGTGTATGCCTTTGGTCTTTTTGAGAATCGTCCATCTGTCTCCTCCCTTATGGGAAGAACTTGCATCCTAAAAAGTCACAGAGTGTGCCACCTCTTACCATTGTTGTACTTGCATTGGATTAGTTTGTGCTCCTCCATGTGACATTATTACATTGAGCTTGGCATCCTTCCTTTCTTTTCCTAGTTGCAAGCAATTCTGGCTATTCTAATGTTCATCAGGTTTGAGAGCAAGTTGAAGAGATGCAACAGAATTTTCTCTTGGGTTCAGTCAGGATTCAGGCATGAAAGGTGAAAGCAGAACTTCCTGGAGGGCTGAACCACATCAATGACATGACAAAAACCTTTCTATTGGTCAAACTGAGTGAAGTTGATGCAGAGGTAATAGACAATGTTGGCTCTGAATGCATTGGGTGACACTTCTCACTTGGATGGGATCCTTGTAGTGATTGGGTCAAATATGAAAGTTTTGAAACTTTCATGAGCTTTGTCTCATGAATGTAATCAGAAAAGACAAACCGAACAATAGAAAAGGAGAGGTCACATGTCTTTATGGACTAAAGGGATTGTAGTGTAGCAGTAAAAACACCTGCTGATTCTGCAGCTGTTTTAGAAGAACTGTGCTCATTGGAGTGTACTATGGGGGTATACAAAGTAGTTAGTTGATGGACTTGGACTTTAAACGAACCCTGGATTCTGCTTGAGGATCTTGAGCAGAGAGTTTTGTTTGGTTACCTAGAGAGGGGTAACTAAGAACTCATTGCATATAGATTGGGAAGTCAGACTTCCTGGCATTAAACTTCACAGAGTTAACCAGTGTCTCCACATGTTGTCAATTTCCTGACAGGTCTGATTGGTGAACAGTTGGCTTCAGCTCAGTACTGGTATCAGGAGGTTGTTTGGTCAATAGATTACAAAGGACAGGCACTTAAGTTGAAAGAAAACGTGACTGGCAAACCAGGTAACACATATTATCTCTTATCCAGGGCTTCTTTTACCAGGCGGTATTCTTCTTCCAGCAAACATATAAAACATTTTGAAACTCTTATAATAAAATCTTTAGTTCAAATTAATCTCAGCTTTTCTCCCTCAGACCCACAGTCTCCACCATCTCCCACAAAATGAGGTCCTTTTGTGAGAAAGTTGATCATTGGGAAACCAAAGTTGATGAGATTAGATAAAATAAGATAAACTGTATTGTCCCCTAGGGGCAGTTTGTTTTGCACCCAGCAAAAGAACAATTGTAGATAAATGTAGGAATAAGCTCTGCACCAACTCGCACCTTTTTGAGACAATTCACTCAAAAACATTTCAAAAACAAGACCTTGACTGTCGTAAGGAGGTAAATATTTTCAACACTCCAAAGGTCCTAAAACGAATAGCACAAAGGAAAACTTACCGTATGTTACTAAATAATCTGGCTAATAATGGCTATCTCTAATCCAGACCCTGGTCTATTATAGTAGCTACCTTGTCAAATTCTTCTCTGGAACTTTGTACCTCTAAGATCATGACATTTAAAAGGTGCATTTAACTACACTTACTTTTAGAAATCATTACCAGCAGCAGATAATACTGTATATAAGTATTCAAAGGCATAATTAAAAGAGCTAAATTAAAACACCAAGATATTATTCGTCAAATTGAAGCCTTTCCTTCAAAGCATTTTCCAGTTCATCATGAGTATATTGGTGGGTGCCTTTTATAAAGGTTTAAGGCTTTTGTTTTGAAGTAAAAAGGAAGTAGTTCTTGAGTTGCCATGTTGCATTGATGTGGTAGATTAGGAAATACTTTGCTTACCAACAACACTCATTTATTTTGGCATTGACAAAGCATTTACACATATTAAATTGCTTGTGTGGCAGCATTGAGGGTAATCGTGTTATCAATTTAGTGTTAAGACATGAGTTTTCTGGTAACGAACTGCCACGAAGTAAAAATCATATTTTTACTTTTGTGTTGAATGTCTGTTTTAGAATATATTTACCACCAATGACAAAGAAAACATTTTCACTTCCTGCAAAATTCACCAACTGCACAATTCTTGTTAAGTAGTATAAGATAAGTAGTATTTCAATAGAGCAGAAGAAAACTTACGTTTTGTGAACAATAACAACATTTTTTGTTAACTGGTTGCTAAGAGACAAGCCTGTTTTTTTTCGTAACGAAGTGCGACGAAGTAAACAGTGATAGATTGTAAATGAATTGATTGTAAAAGCTGTAAGATTGCCGGGACTACCTAGCCACCAGAGCAACCTCAAAAAAAGTAATTTTCACAATAAAAGTGTGACCTACAGTTCTGTCACGACAGCTACAGTTAACTTTTCTAGTGTTGCTACAAACCCCAAGGAAAAAATGGCCCTGTGACAAGTGCTAAATGGATTTCACCAAATTGGATGTTCGTATTCTTTCACTTTTGATGCGAGAAACTTTTGAGGTGGAGGCATTCTACCCTGTTATTTTATTTTTACTTAGGTAAATGCAGCGATAACCCATGGAGATCATAATGGCCCCAGAAAACGACTTTGTTTCCTGGAAAACGTTGCTGTGGTGGAAACGTGCCTTAAAGGGGCTACTTCACTCTATTATTGAGAATCTGTTCTACATTAGCTCAAAGTACTAAGCTTTCCTTTTTAAACAAGTCTCTTCCAGTTTTAAATAGACATAAAAAAATAGCTTTTCTTTTTACTCTTTGGCATCAGGACCATTCTAAATTGAGACAACCATGAAAACCACAATATGTAGACTAGTGAATCAAAGACTGGAAAATTCTACTATGATTTATTAATTTTTTTAATTTCTGAGTCCTTCTCTCCCAATGGAGAGGAGTGTTGTACAGTCTTCTATGAACTGAATGCATCATTACACAATCATGAAACATATCTATTGAATTATATATCTAGTAGTTTAATCTTGTTCACTGTGAGTAAATGTTTACATTCAGATTTACGTCAAGTTCCAGTTTTTTTAAAGGAAAATGATTATTTAAAAAGTACTTTTTAAACTACATCATGTTATAATGTTATTCCCTTATCAAAAACAATACCTGGAGTGTTGCCTTAATTCTTTCTTGCATATTTGAGAAATCTTTTAATTTTGCAAATATAACACAGCAACCATTTAGCTGTGTTAATAGAGGAGTGATGTTATGATGATTTCCTGAAAGTGGAGTGTCAGAGGAGGAGGGTCTTAAAGTGCCCAATTTCAAGGCGTTAACTTACGAAGTAAAAATTTTTTGGCAGTCATATTTTGATATTTTTAGAGTAACTGAAGGTAACACAGTTACTTGATTGTGCTGTAAAATTGCACTATGTGGCTAGAAAAAACACCTAATACTGTTCTTTTAAGCATTACCCCTCAGCGGTTCTGAAAAAAATCCAACCCACTCAGACCAACAGAACACACAAAGACGGAGCAGCTTAATCTGGAATTGAAAATAGAAACTAGAGGTACATTAAATAAATTTTTTGTCTGTTTGTGTTGGATTTTGTTACGATTAATGCAAAATATTTTCCTTTTTATAAGATAATGTTTTCATTTTGTTTTAAAAACCATGAGAACATACTTAAAAGTAATTAAGGGAAATTTCAAATAATGAGCAAAATTGTCGGCTGGAAACGGACCTGCAGCTGTGAACGTACATGTACAAAAAAATAAATAAATAAAACATCTGAGTAACCACAGAACCCAAACTCAGGAACACAGAAACAACTCTTTAAAGCATTTATTGCTTTCATTTCTTTTGTGGTGTGATGTGTGTGTGTGTTTTTTTATTCCCCGTTTGATTTTTGTCTTATCTTATCCTCTCCTGTCCAGCCAGACGGAGTAGTTGCTTGAATCATCTTCTGTTTGCACACACGTGTGAACGCAATACACGGTGAGTCACTTCAGTATCTGCAGGCCGTACTGTGATCTCTGAACCAGAGACTGGCCAGCAAGCGGCCACTAAACAGTTGGTCGTCTGGTGTGGGCTGAGCGATTGCAGCCCGTGTGTAAAACTGTTTCTTTTTCTTCTGCAAGCCTGACGTGCAGAACTACAAGTGAGATTACTTGGACTAGCCACCTGTATGCACTGCAAGTTATTGATCCCTTTCCAGGGTCGATGAAGGGACTTTGCAGGACACTCGAGCACCTCACCGTATAGTTTTCTTCTCCTGCTCTGTTAGGCTTCCCTGCTGATAATTGCCTCAGTGTAGACCAAATTTCTTTCATCAATTGCTATTTTCTCTCTGTCTCCCTTTTGCCTCGACAAAGCAGCTAAAGGCATTTTATAGTTTCTCTTTGGAAATTGAGATCTTTCTACAGTTCAGTCATTGACCCTGACTGTGAGGTCTATACTGTGTTCAAAGGTATATCTCCACATTGATCTCTTAAGATTCAATGATGCACAACTGAGACCAAGTGACATTTTGACCATATACAGAAAGAATCTAATCACAAACTTAGTTTAAGAAACATATAATTTAAAATGCTCCATACCAGGGTTAAGCCATCCCGATATTGCAGTTTTCTCCATACTTTTAATCTGAAGTGGTCCTAATGCAGAATAGAATTATTTGTGTTTTCATCAATGGAATGAAAGTTTTGTAAATCTTGAATTGAGTTTTAAGGTTTCTATACATTTCAGGTTTGATCAGGTGAAATATTTAAGATTTGATCCAGATGCGATTCATGCAGATGTTTCAAAAACTAAAACATCTACTTAGTTGAACTCTGCATTGCAAGGTTTAAGAAAAGTGTTGGGAAAAATCAGGAGTGCTTCTGTTTTGTGTGCAGCTTTTCATATTTGCAGTTGTTCTCTTGTGCTTGTATTATCTGTGATTGCAGCATTTTGTCTGTGGTTGTGGCACTTTTGGATTGCATTAGCTTTCCTGATTGTAGTTCTTTGCTTCTGTTTTCCATGATTGCACTTTTGTTTTGGCGTCGTTTTTCTGTTGCGTTTGTTTTTAGAGTTTGCATCATCTGTATGTTTGCCGGTCGTTTTGCATTTACACCACACTCCTTGATATTGCAGCTAATAACTCTTTGGTATTATCAGTCAAAAGAAATATGCGAAAATTTTTTTAAGATTATTGTAAGCTTAAATCTACCAAGAGTATGATTTAATTTGGACTTGACTTCACGTGCTCCAAGTATACTTGCTGAACATTTAGATAGGAAGGAATGAAGGGGCACGCTAACCTGTAAGCAACATTAACAGGAAAAAGGTGTACCGTTGTTGATCTGCACCAGACTAATGGCTATGTTATCCAGTAAATGTGTTTACAGTCACTGCATTCACTCTTATTATCCAGCTTGTAAACTACATAGATCCATGATCATTCTCAGCCCAGCATTATTAGGTTTGTAGCAATAAATGTTTAGCAGCCTACAGATTTATGCTAGCAGTGTGACACCTTCTCCGCCCACCCTATGCAGTGTGTTTCCATAAACACGAGTTGGTAAATGTAAACGATGAATTAAAATTAAAAAGACATCCATCAAAACATAGAGGCACAGTAGCATATGAATTTCTCTGCTCAGCGCCTACACAATAGGTCATCTCATGTGCCATAATAATCAAAATGACTACAACCTATTAGTCCATGTTGTCCAAGCAAGCATCATACCCCATAAAGTATGACAAATTTACTGATTGGAAAAATGTTGGATTTTTAAAAATTTCCAACTTGATCTAGCTGAAGTAGTCCAATTTCAGTACCAAGCCAATTTCCAAGTTCATTCTGCTTGCAGTTACCGACTGGAGGCAATTAAATATAAGATCTGTCTCGATGTATAGAAGTACTGAAAATGACTGTGTCTAAATATACAATTTGTTGATGAGGATTCTTATTAAATATGGAGCTTGAAAGGCTGTTGGGAACAAACACACATACAGTACTTCAACTGTTTATAGTGTGTGTTACTTTTTTTATTTATTTATTTTACGAATTTCTGTTTTGGAGCCCTTTGATGTAAATATGTCTTTTCCCTTATGCCTCCCAATCTGCTTTTTTACCATCATTTCAGTTTTTTAATTTTTCATTCTTCGGAATAAGTAACCACATTCCATAGGAGATCTAACAGTGTTCCATGACATCAGATTAATTCTTCATCCTTTTGCTGGAGAGGTTGGATTGAGAAGTGTTTGGACTCGTTATGTGACCTCTACTGGTATTTTCTCTCCATCATTTTTGTATGATGGAGAGAGAATATCTCCATCATACATACTATCATAGTATGTGAGTTAGTGGGAGACTCCCACATACTTCATCCGAAACTGGACGGTCGACATGTGGTCAAGTGGTCCCGGACCATTCGTATTTGCACACACCTATCATGCAACGATGCAAAATTGGTCAAAAACAACCAATCAGAGCCAGGAGGAAAGTCTTAGCGCTGTCAATCAGTCTTATGTATGCGTTGCTGAATGTACTAATGGCAGAGAAACAAGTTACCGTTACATAAAATTGTTTATCCACCATCATCATTGGCCATGCTAACAAACCTGAGCGTTCATGATAGGCTACGTCATGGTGAACTTGTAGCAGCGTAGCCAAGAGAAAGGGAGAGGCTGTGAGCTGCCCATACGCAAGAATGATCGACAGCGGTAAGACCCTCCTCCTGACTCTGAGGGGCTCGATCCCCCCCAACCACCCATAGATTATTTCTCTCATAACGTCATGACAAAGTGAGAGTTTTAACAAATATGTAAAAAAGTTACATGCTGTACCTTTAAGATTAGTGTTAGGAATAGACTAGCGGATATGTGGATTATGTGTAAATGGAGTTACTAAATTGAGTAGAAGTCAATGAAATGTCTCAATATCGTCAAAATTACAAACTTGTGTATTTTTAAGGATTGAAGGTGAGCAGGAGGTTAAAACCTGAGTTATGTTGTTAGCTGCATTATTTAGCACACTGGAGAGCATGTGAGTGAATGCTAACCCCAGTTTACACGAGAGACAGCGGAGCGCAGCCTCCTGTTTGCGTAAGTGTGTGTGTGTTTTCATACCGAGTAGAGGTACAGATGGTGCAGCTGTGGTGTCTTTATGTGTCACCGTTTACCAAAGGCACATGGCCCAGGACTGACTTCTGCGAGACTGACCGACAATCACTTCACACTGCCTGACGCTGTTTCCAATTTCTCTGAATCTGACAGAACAACAAACAAGTAAAGCGGAGAGGGGGGAGAAAGCGGATACCGTTGGGTGGGGGCAGAGGTGATCTTTCCTAGTAAAGCCTCTTAGAGCTCTGTGGATTTACACTCGTCAAGTGATTTAGAGTGTGTGTGCTTTATTCACTTTGAAATGACCTCACAAGAATGCAGAGATGAAAAAAATCCCCTAATGTGGAAATATACTGTATATATATATATACATCTTTTTACTGGTTGAAAGTCTGATTTAGCATTACAAATTTGGTTTAGTACATATTTAGGCTTCCAGATTAAAAAAATAAATGTATCAGCTTCCATATTCATTCAAATTGCTGATGTTGTGGACTGTAACCCTGAACTTTGACCTGAAGAAACATTACTACTAGAGAAGCACTTAGAAATTGTTTGGATGGTTTTCAACTTGATCCACGCAGTTGATCAAGCTCAAAAATCCCATGTTTTTTTCCTGATCACATTGGGCTGACAGCAACACTCTTCAGGCTGGATAGTCTTACTTAGTCAAATGAATAGTGAGGTATTAAAAATAAGAAGGTGTTAAAAATTTTGAAGAATCAGAGATCTAAGAAGCTATTTAAAAGACGACATGTCTGAAAAGAGTGAAAATTTTTGTTGATAACAGGAATACACTGCTATATCCTTTTCAGGTTTAATGTGTCTGTTATGTATTTGGGAGTCTTTTGAAAGTGTAAGAGTTGAGATAAAGGTCTACATTCAGTTGTGCCATGCTTCTCAAACTGAGACGAGTATCATTCAGCAATTTACAAGATAAACAAATTAGCTGTTAAGAAGTTCAAGCACAGTGGTTTTTGCTTCAAATAAATTATACTAGGAGGTAAAGTTCAGGTGAGAAATCCATAAATACTGAGCCGTGAATAGGCAGGTGTCCACTGTACTCAGTGACCTTGCTAATTTCTTTTAGCATTCAAGTTTATAGTAATTTATATTTTTCAGCATTTTCAGAATTCAACACCAAAGGATAATGTTTGCAAAACAGATTGTATACGTAAAGTACGAGTGTGTGGCAAATGTTTGGGATACAAATTGCCAAACGTGCTAAATAGCAGTAGAATGGCTGTCACTGGATTCTAAGACATACGGCAGCCATAGTGGATTTTGAAGTTGAAGTTATTATTCCTTTTGGAATTCTGAGATCAGGGGAGCGCCTTGGTTATTTTTTCCAACTTGGAACTAATTTTATTCCAAATACAGATAAGAATATTATTTTTTTGTGATTATTCTTTGCAAACCCATACTTGTTTTGTCGGATTCTTTTTCTTTTCTTTTTTTTTGAAGATTTTTACAATGAGGTGAAAAGCTTAGTATTTTATGAGGTCGTACTTGTTCCAAATTGTTTGCTAACGACTGATTGGGGGACCATAGATAAAATGCAGACTACAGTTAGCAATGCTAGCCATAATTTCAAACCTGACCTCTGTAATAAATAAGTCTTTGTTTAAGTTGAGGTCGATGTGAATGGTATGGTTCTGACTTTGCATACATTTTCTATATTTATGCCCCCCCCCCGCCTCCTCCCAATTGCTTTTTCTACCAACATGACATGCAGCGGAGCTCCTTTTTCACCTTCATCATGCGGTTCTGGTTTTGGCTCTTCACCCGGATTCAAAGTGTTTTTCTTTCCATTTCCCGTCTAATCTCCCTCTGCTCGGCTACTCGATCAAGTACCCACCCACCCGCCCAGTAAACATGTTGGCATACAAGTAGTGTTTTTCGAAAGCAAAACAACGTGGGGGGAATATGACCAGAATATGGAAACACTTAATCTCCCTGGGTGGATTGGTATCAAATCCCCAGTCGCATGGCTGAGGTAGAGGCAGACAGACAGACAGAGGGAGAGAGAGAGACCAGGGAGAGACTCTGTTCATTTTGCCAAGGCCAGATGGTGAGGGCAGCTTTGGTGCTGCACGGCTTCTCTCTCTCTGCCTGTCAGGCCGTGACACACACACACACACACACGCACAAACGATTACCTCAGCCTGTTCGCGCTCTTCTGTGTGTGGTGGCCCAGACTTATTAGATTAATCTTTTATTTGTCTGCTTCTGTTATCACTGTTTTCCATCTCAATGTGTTACTGGGATTAAGAAACAGTCTCTGGTTTACGCTCTCATTTAGATGGTTTGTAATCTGCCAGACTCTGTGTAGTCGTCAGTCGCACAAACACATCCCGAGTCCAACTCTGTAAAAAACAAAAAACTAAGTCTGTGGCTAACAAAAAGCGATAGAGAAACATTTACTTACCTTTGTTTCAGAATGTAGCATTTGTGTTTATTCAGAACAGCAATGTCCATCCTATACATGGCTTGTCTATAGGTTCTGTCACACCAGCTTAGTACAGGCGATTGGAACGAGACAGGAATGCTGAAAGATTTCACAACCTCTTGTGACTTGATTCACGTTCCCACTACTCCTTGAAAGTGGACCAAACTGCCTGGACACTGTCAGGTTGTTACAGTGGCAGACATTTTGGGGCGCTATCACAAAGACCTGTCCAGTATAAGTAACAGGTGAGTATGGCAACCTGTTTTCACTTTTAATGAATAAGGAAAACAAACCTATGTAGTGACTGTAAAAAAAACCCTATTTTTGACAAAAACAAGAAAAAAAACCATTTAATGTCAAAGTGTAAACAAAGTTTTACAAAATAATGATGATGAAATAGAAATATTTAGCACATAATAAGTGAATAAATTTTCACCTCCTTTAAAGTGACTAACCTAATCCAACAGAGGTCCAGCCAATTGTTGTCTTCAGTCTCGGAATAAGTGGAATGGGTGGAGTAACTTTGTCTCAAGTGATTGAAATACTGTATAAAGACACCTGTGTCTGAAGGTCCATTCACTGTTTCATCCGTATTCCAGCATGAAGACAAAAGAACACTCCAAACAAATCAGAGAAAAGACACTGAACATCTCCTGCAGTTCAAATAAATTCATCATCAATAAATGGAAGGAATATTTTACTTTACGGTATATATTTTTATTTAATTCTCATTAGTTTGCAGATATCAGTTTTCAAATTGACATTTAAGGTTTTAATTTTATTGTCAGAAAAGCTGAATTATCTCAGTCACGATTGATTTGTGAAAGCAATAAAAGGGTAAAATATCCAAGACGGTGAGCTTGTTTATAGGCACTTTATGTAACTTTTCATTTGAATTGCATCTGAAATGAACGTTTCTCCTTATAGCTACAGCATTCTGAGTAAAACGAATGTATTTGTGGATAGGTGTGAAGTAAATGTGAAGCCATAAAAGGAGGACGTTTCAGATGGCAAAAGCATTTTTTGTCGAGGAGAAGAGTGCCTTCTTGGTTTAAACGTCTCTGTCGGCTGTTAAATGCTAAAATGCCTTGCCATAAGTGAGTCAGTGAGCTACTAATGTATTGGTCTCCATATATGATGGGAATACAGCAGTACGGACAAAATATGGTTTCTTTGGTACAGTTAGTAGTATGTTTGTTTTCCTAATGTAAGCAAACCACATTAGAGTTGACTGGCAAATGACCCAAGACCCATGTTATTATTAGGCAGACTAGAGTCCAGATGGGAAACCGTGGACTATCCAAAGAAAGCATGTGTAAACGCACAAGAGGACTTTTCTTTGGGTAATGAAGAGAGTTGGAATGAGTTCGCGCAATACTAATGTATACATTTTTTGTCAAAATTAAGTTTGTCCTGCAGAGTTCTTTACTGCAGCTTCAGGATGCGGCTTCATCTGGTAAGGTAGATGTAAGTCAGTCCTGTTCCATGTAGAAGTGCCTCGGCTTTGTCACTGCTGAAACAATCAGGTGAATTTTTTGGAACTTGGTTCATGATGAAGATGGAGTTCTGGTATGTGAAGGTTTTTTCGGACTATGGGGAGAAACCAAGTACGTGGAGGAAATGGATAGGACACGCAATGTTTGCACAGAAAATCTTCAGCCAAGATTTAAATTGGCAGCCCTGTAGTTGTGAGGCAACAGTGCTAACCACTGAGAACTGAAGCCGACATGCACAAAGCATATGGAATATGGCCATGAACCAAGAACTGCAAGGCTGTTAATGGCTGCATTTTATTATTTTTGGGAGATTGTTCTGCCTTTGGTTTGACTTTTGGAAGGAAAGTGGAAACCAGTAGTGGTTAAGATCAGTGGTATGGCTCTGCAGATCCAGAATGTTCCTTATTTTGAAAAAGGACAGCTTTATGCTTCTGTCCAATGGAGATATGTCTGGAAAACATTATGAGTATACACGCACATGCTTGTGCCATATCATTAATTAACAGTGGTAACTTTCTTCGAAGCCAGAAGGATTCAGTTCATCTGTTCTTCCCTCGATGGTCATGAATTACTTCCTGCTTGGCGTTGTGTCAACACAGCTGAAGGCTTCAGATCAGACAACTGCCAAAACATCTGCTTTTCCACTGCTTACAATGGCTGCTGATGATTTTATCTGGATATTTGATTACTACTCCCTGATATTTGCCCCCCTAATAGTCGGTCTGGAGTGGGAATTCGTCTTCGTTTTGCTTTACTATGCTTTTCGTCATATGTTAACCCCTTTCTGCAGAGATTGATTACATTTTTTATCTTGAAAGTTTCTGCATCCTGAACATTGATTTGTTGACTCATGGCTGACTACAGCCAAAAAGGTTATCTTTGGTCTTTAGTCCAAGTTTCTTCTGTCTCCATGGAGCCCATTCTTGTGTATCCTATTCAGCTATTGACTTACAGAACATAGCTCCAAAAGAATATTTTATTCATTGTAGATAGTTACCAGACAAATATTTGATCCACTATCTCTACAGTACATCTTTAGTCAATAACAAACCTGGCAATTGTGTGTTGCCAAGAGAATCATAACTTAACGCGTAATCTCCAAACTCATGGAAAATTAAATTCAAATGCCAACTGATTGTTTTGAAGTAATAAGAAAAAACATGTTTTTATCTTTTTGTCGACGTACCATCACCAGATTCAGTTTCTCTTTTCATTGTCATGTGAAATCTTACGCTATCCTAATCTTTGCAGGAAAAATAAAAACCCACACTCTTCACTTATCTTCCGTAATGGTATCAGTGTGGCACCTGCACTTTCATCAACACCTCTGAGTCGCCCTGCGTAACTCTGCTCAGGCAGCAGCTGTTTACTCCACGCCGAGTGTGTTGGCTACTTCAGATGCTAGCAGTTAATTAACTCTTCCAAGGCCACATGTGTGCCATTCAGTCCATTTAAATAGCAGCATTATCAGGATTAGGCCTTAGTTAAATATCGTTGGTCAAGGAAAATGCTGCCTGCTTTGAGACTTATTAGCTTGTGCTGATCTTACAGACGGCAGGTCTTCTCTCCTCCGCGTGGCATATCTCTTTAAGGACAGGTCAAGAAGTTCCAGTATTAATTTAAAAGTCAAATTTCTCACTGGCCCTAATTTAAAAATCTACACATTATTGCTGAATCTGAACATATGATGTGTTTTTGATAATGCTTATACATTACAGTAGTTCCCTAAGCTTTCCATCTCAGTAACTTTTCCCCCATTTTGTCACATTACAATAACAAACTTCAATGTGCCTAACATTTAGCCTAACCTTTTTCTTTTTACTTCTTCAATGACAGTAAACTCTAAGTGGGATGGTTCTTGGAGCCTCACATGCAGATTTAGCAAAAATCACTCGTGTCAATATTGATATTTAACAAAACAATCTGTATTTGTTGCTGATGATAATAAGACTTTAAAAAGTCCTCAGACCTCAGTGTTTTTTTTTAACGTAGGAAAAAAAAATACAAAATGGCACCCTTCTATGACGACAACAACGTGGACATTTTTTTCTAGGGAAGGTTTTAGAGAGAAGTGATAAAAGACATTTTTGTTAAACATGAAAAACCAACACTAAAGCAGAAAAGGTGGCCTCAGTTATTTCATCTTTCTAACACCTATCCTGCAGCCCTGGTTTGTTTGACCAGGTGTTTTTGTTTGCTTTGGATTTGTCAAGCAACAACTCAAATATTGAGCTAGATAGAGGGTAGAGTCAATGACTCCCTTGTCCTAATTACCCCATTAGTGACTTTATTGGTCCTGGTAGTGTGTCTCATAAGACTGTTGTTCAGAAGTGAAGAAGCTTTTTTTGGATGAGAGGCAAAACGTCTTCGAGAAACAAGAAGACCTTCCACTTTGGCACTTAAGACAAAAAAGCAAAACTATAAGAAATTTGTATGGCGGTGCATACTTTTTAACACCAATGTAATACCAAGTAGTTCATTTTAGTTATTTATTTCACAGTAACCGATAAAAGGTTATTTATCTTAGCAAAATAAGCTAATTAAAGCAGTACATGATGTACCGTAAGACGAATAGTATTTCATCCATAATAAAATAAATCTTGACAAAGAGAAATTAACTTTCTAACTCAATATACAGTGCTCAGTGTCGAAACGGAGGGTGTTTTATAATTTCCTCCACTGCTTTGCCTCGGAACTGCTCAGCTGTATTTATCGATTTCCTTCCTTTCTGCCAGAGTCTGAATCCTGAAACCAGCTACTTCCAAGTCAAAAATGCCCTTTCTAACCTCTCTAAAGCTGGGTCCAAACTGTTCCAATCAATCCATCTGTCTGCAGAGGCCACACTGCAGCTTGCACTTTACTGCCACTATACACCCACAGACATGACCCTCAGAGTGTATTTTTACTCCCATCTCCCGCTTTGTTTTCCACTCCAACTGCAGGTAACCTAAAAGCCAGTACTACTCTGCCTGAATGCTTTATGCGCCCAAAACGTCTCGGCAGAGCCATTGTGCTTGTACGATTGTCCAATCACATTAGCTTCTACATGAGGGGGTTTGATGGCTTCGGCCGTTTCAAGTGATTTAACCAGTGTTACCTTGATTACTTACTTCACAGCTTTTCCTGTCAATCAAATTTACGAGCAGAAGCTTAAGCTGTCTTAAACTGTAAATATACGAGCCGCAGCTCCGCCGCCCTCGAGGGGGAGGACGGCGCGCAGAGAAGCGCTGAGCGCACGCTGACCCCGGGCGGCTCCTGTGGAATGCTCCGCAGTTTCTAGGAACGCTTCTCCGGGCGTCAGCACTGACGCTCTGACATGCCATGTTTTAAGAGAAGCATTTGTCAGCGCAACACAGGCGAGCATTGTGGGAGCCGCTCTTGCGGTTCATGGACAAACAGACCCAATGGTGATAAGTTCTGTTCAAGGATTCCTAGAAAAAGTGTAGCAATACGAGAGAAATGTCTGCAAAGATCTAGTTTCTGGCCAAAGTTTCCACAACCTGTGAACTTGTCTCCATTTTGCCACAGCCACAAACGCAGATGTGTTTTGCTGGGATTTTATGTGCAAACGCAACAGTGTTCTTTTGAGGAAGGACGATGAAAGTGAAAAATGTTACTAATTAAATAACTTCTGAAGCCTTTTGGGTGTACTGGGTTTAAAGGTATGGGACTAAATGCGTTTGAATAGAAACGCATGCCCCAGTGTTTAGATCAATCTGACCCGGCCTAAGCCCATATTCACTGTGTCTGAGCCAGACCCGACTAATTAACTTTAATTATAGGCCTGACCCCGAGGTAAACCTGGCATATTTTACTTAAGATTTTACTGTTTTTGTTCTTAGACTACGATTTAAGGAGGTAGTGTAATTTTTCTTGTTTTCACCTTTTGTTTAACCTCTTTCAGCTCCATCTTGTCACTTGTAACCGCAGGGTGAGTAAAATGCAAATCATCTGGGATGTGATTGACAGGAGCGGATCAGGGCGGAGCTGCACATACAGTACGCTTGTTACAGTCTTAACTTCTGCACCTTACTGTCTTTCTTCATTTTCTCGACAGGGGAAACTCCTCTACTTAGACTGTAATAAGTAGATTAGTACAACTTTATATCGTGCATTCTCATTTGGTTTTCTCTTGTGCTGTATTCCAGGCGCCACTGAAATCCGAGCCGAATAATTCTGGGATAAAAAATGTATTTTAGCTCAAAGTAATGTCATGGTGAACTCAAAAGTCAGATTTCCGTGGTCTCCTAATGCTACAAAACATTTAAGTTTGTGGTTTTAACCTAACAAAATATGGGCAAGCTCAAGGAATTTGAACTCTCCTTCATACTTTGTTAAGCATGTCTTTAAATTAATATTTTTCAATGAGTGCTCTTTTGTTTAAGAAATAATACAAAGAAGCAATGAAGCTCAAGGTAAAGGCTCAGCCTTTCCACTTTCTGGATCACCTTCCTCAACACAACCAGGACTCTGACTAACCCTGAGAGTTAAATAGGTGCAATTTGTTTTTTCTTGGTATGGAGTCCTTGGTACTGCTATGTATTGTCTGATCTGCTCCTGTCCTTGTGAAATACATGGAACTGGCTTTATGTTGTTGTATTTGGAGGGTTCTTATCTGCTTTGTCTTTTATTCCCACTTTATTTTCCACTGTGTTTTTAAATCAACGCTTGGCCTTGCCTGAACCACAGTTAGAGCTGCATAAATGAACTCTGCCAGTTCCCTCTCACTCCTCTTAAAGCGTCGACTTCCTCCCCTCTGCTTTTCTTTCTTTTCTTTTTTTTTTTTAATACACTTGATAAAGACACGCTCATAATTGTCAGAAGCTCTTTTTAGTGAAGAACAATGTCCGGGCCTGTGTGAAAAAGAGCAGGGGTCTTCAGGTCTGCCTGCAAACGCAGAACAAAGCTCAGAAAGAGCTGGGCTCATTGCCATTCTGCGCAGAGCGGACGAGGCCCTGGGCAGAAGCACGCGGGGCCAAGCCAAGGTCCGCTCAGGATACACGCTCATCAAGAGGTCCGTGACCCAGCCAGGGTGACCTTACACTGACCCCCTTGAGTTTCAACGCCTGAAGGGGAAAATGTGTGTTGTACAGTACAAACTGTACTTGCTCTGAGTGGTTGTGTTTATGTATGACTGGGAGGTTTTTCTTCTGTAAAAAAGAAGAAAAGAAACTTGGCTTCAGACACAGTTGGATGTAAAATAATGTGCTCTTGTGAGTTTTAATGCTTCTTTTTCGGGTCAAAGTTATATATTTCACTGCAGAAACTGTAAAACAATCGGGCTAACACCACTGGGGGATGATATTTCTTTAATCTGTCATGTTAGAGAAAAAAATGGTAAAGTACATAAAGTTTGCATCCTGACTCCTGAAGCATATTTATCCATCTGTCTGCAGCAGATGTTCACTATCCTAGATAAAGTGGGGCTATTGACTAGATGGAGTTTTCTCTGACTTTGGCATTTCTAGCTAAACTCTGGGTTAATCCAATTTGATTTTCACAACAATCAATTAGTTGCATTAATTTCTCATTCATTAATGCAACTAACCAGACTTTTCTGTAAAATTCAATTAAAATCTTGTTGGATATAGTCTGTCACCTAGAACGTCTATTTTTCTACATTTCTTTTTTTCATTCAGTGTAAAACTATTTTATCATGAGACAGTACCCACTTAAAGAAAAGCTTTCTGTGCACACATGACATCACAAAAGGTGTAAACCCCCCCGTCCTTTCACAGATTATTCCTTGGAACATAATTCCAAATTATTTGGATCTTTAAAAATTTTTAATGTAGATTTGTTGGTAGAAAAAAATATATCCCCAGAGAGCCAGATAGTAACTTTAACAGAAGATAACAGAAGACCTGGAGTTAAAAATTTTTGATGGACAAATGCTTCGAAGTCAGTGCATTAATATGATTGAGGTTATCTTGCCCCGCTATCATTTGTTTTATTTTCTAGTTTGGTCCTACTGTATATAGCAAATAAAGCATATGTCTACCACAAGATATTCCATTCTTATTTGATAACCAGTAATAACAAACAAACAAAAAAAACACCCTTAATCCGGTTAGAGAATCTGATATGACTAAAAAATACTACCTTTAGGCAAGATGACACCCATTGTAATTTTGTGAGGGTTGTAGTTGGTCATATTTCCTTAAATGTTTCCCCTATGAAAACTGCACTATATATTACATACCTAAGTTAAAGATTGATCATTTTCATATTGACTGAGCATATTTCAAAAAACTCTGCCTCTAGAAATAAACTGAAATGTGATAAATGAATGAGTATAAACTGATTTGTTTAGGGATTAGAAATTAAGCCTAGGAAGAAACAAAATGGAAACCATTGGGTGATGGTCAAGAGAAATTTTGTTTTTGATAAGTTGCATAAAGGACACTTTTGAAGAAAGGATGAGGATGACTGAAGTTCATACCAAGTGGTATATCTCTCTGTATCTAATTTACCCTTCCAAACTAAAACTTACTGAAAGTTTCTTATGACCTTCGAGGCCTTGAGAAATTAAGAGACTCAAATGTTGAACTAGTTATAATTCAATGGACAAGTATTAGATACATGTCTTAGTAATTAGACGTTGGGCATAGGCTGTATTCATTTCTGTCACATTACACACTCCTGTCTTTTCCTACCTGTTTTGATAGCATAGCTTATAGAACTAAAGGTTTAAACTTATTAAAAAACTTGCCTGAATTTTATTCCTACTATAAGCAGAATAGACTGTATTAAGCTGTATGCAAAATTAATGAAACAACTTTGATAGTGAAGTCCTGCTGAACGCTTCTGAACATGCTATGCTAGCTCTGCTAGCATGATCAGCTAACGGCGCAGCTGGAGATAACCAGCTGTAAATTGGACTATATTAAAAAACAACAAAACAATTTAGATTAATCAACTTGGTACTCCAAATGCTTCATTATTAGCATTCAAACTTTTAAACTTAATTTAATTATAATTAATTAATTTTAACTTTTAAACTTAATGAATTTTATGAATTTATAAAAAAAATGTTGACAAGTAAAGCTAATTATATAAACAAGCGCTAAATCAATCTAACACACATTTTCAGTGTTTTTACATATATTTTTTATAAAACTAAACTCATAAAAACTGAACACTTTTCAAATTTCCCAGTAACACAAACTTATTTGCACATCTCTTTGTCCACCTATAATCTGATCATCTCAAAAGGACAAATTAATTATAATTTTGCTTGATCAACATTGTGAGGAGTAAAGGCAAACTGATTTAAATTGATATTTCCATTGACCGTCTTAGGTTTTTAACCAAAGATCATGTGACGGCCAACAGAACAAGCATACGATATGACGACAGTCTGTGATGGCTTTTTTAAGAGACTTCATTAGTTTTTGGTTTGGCAAATACTGACTGAACACAATTTTATCAAAGCCTGCTTTGTGTGAGGGGAAGAATAAAATTTTCTATAAATAAGGTAATACTTCTACCACATGTTAGAACTTCTTCCTTAGGTACAGTTTATTTCTTTCAAATACAATAAATAATGTAAAATGACTATCTATTTTTGAGTTCTTAACATCTGTCTCTAAGCAGAAGTACCTTCTTGTGTCTTGATCGCATGTAAATCTGTGTCTCCCCCTTCTTCTAGCTCTCAGTTTTTCCCCTATAAATAAAGGAATAGCTTGGGGTCAAAACTGGTTTAACTTATCCCTAGTCTCCTGTTTCTCTTTTTGCATGGTTCATAAAAAAGCAAGAAAAACCTCAGGAAAATAAATCAAACCAAAAGGGAGCCACTGCTTACTGCACGTGTATCCACTGCTGTTGTCATGGTAAAACCTGATTTTAAGTAAGTGCCTCAACTCTGACATTTTGACATTGAAATGAAGTCCAACAACTGATTGTTCAACTAATTTTAATAATTTCTGGGGAAGCTATTTCTGTGATTACTGTGTTGACATGTGAGCCGTGTCTGAATGAGTGAAGGAACAAGGACAAACACACTTTCCCTTGATGACTTGCACAAAAAAATTCACTGAAAGCCAACTTTTCTTTTTTGTTAAATACTAATATGCAAAAGTGCAAAATATAAGTAAACGGCTCGATGTCTTTCAGACATTTTTTAATTTAACCTCACCTTAACCATATGTAGTTTTATATACATATTTAAATACTAAATAATAACTATAACCTGAACTTTTTCTGTTTTCAGGTCAGTTAAGAAAATCGTCTGTTTGCCAGAATAATGCTAACAAATCTTCTTTTTTTTTCCCCTAGTGGTTAAGGCAGAATTACGTCAAAAAATTCTCCAGCATGAACACACACAGTCACAGATCAAATACACTGCACACTTGTATAGGGCTGAAACGATTCCTCGAGTGATTCGAGTACCTCGATTATTAAAATTCCTCGAGGAAAATTTATCTGCCTTGAAGCTTCGTTAAATTATGTTTTATTATTTGATGCACCCTGTTAAGAGCCGGGTTATTACTTGCGTTGCACAGCGGCTCTCACTTCTGCCTGAGTTGTTGACGAACTTTAAGTGTTAGCAGCATAATGTCCAGTTTTCAAGTTCGGCCTGGGAGGATTTTATTGATTGATGATAATGTCCGTGTCTTTGTCGTTTCTCGGGGGACCAATAGACATCCTTAAAATGACTGGCGCGATGCCTGGTGTACGGCAGCTTTTCTCCTCCCGGAGCTGCTGCCTGGTGGCGGTTCAGAGCGAACAGCGGGGAAGAGCTGCAGGTGTATTTATACAGGTGAGCAGACAGACTGAACACTGCGGGCGTTCTGCGCATTAGGTGACTAACGTAACTGTAGCTTTATGGACGAACCGGAAAATAAATTTCTTATCATCCCGGTCTCAAACAAATGTGTGGCGGAGCTCATCGTGGTAGCACGTAGCTGGTAGATGAGTTTCTGTGTGTGATGAACGAAGGTGTTAAATCCTGTCGTTAACATGAACACAGAAGCTATAAATGTCTGGGCGAGGTGAGAGTTCATCTATTAAACTGACTGAAGATGAATACATAAACCAAAAGCTGGAGTATAGACATTTTTTATAAGTGTATTTGTGAGCCTGCCTCTTTATTATTGAGTTGAATATAATTTCATATTTTTGTATAGCTTTTCTTCAGGGTAACTTAGAAAGTGAGCTATTATTGTTACAGGTTCATTTTCTAAACTACAGAAATGTTATTGTTAGGTGTGTGTCTGGTGCGACAGTAGCACATCCGTGGACAAGAAGGCGCTCCAGAGGGTTGTTAGGGCAGCAGAGAGAACCATAGGCTGCCCCCTCCCCACTATGGAACAGATTTACACTTCCAGGCTCCACAAGAAAGTTTTGGACATTTTAAATGACTCTTCACACACTGGCCATGGTCTCTTCCAGCTGCTGCCATCAGGCAAGAGATACAGAGCAATAAAAACCAGGACAAATCGCCTAAAAAACAGTTTTTACCCGATGGCAATCATGGCATTAATTCAAAGGCATAAGAACTTCTGCTCTTGTCACCACTTGTTAAAAAGGTCAATTCTGTTGCGACACCTCCAGGCGCTGCAACCATCTTCTGATGTCTATTTATTTCTCATTTTGTACTATTTATTTCTTTATCTTTGTATATTATGTATATACACATAACCTGCATCTTAACTCGAGTCGAGCAAATCTCAATCTCGTTGTAATCTGTTGATGACAATGACAAATAAATCTTATCTTATCTTATGTTATTGTTAGGGAAGCTTAAATATGAAAAATTGGACTGATGTCTATATGCGATAGTAATGCTGCTGTTATGTTAGATTTACCAATGTTTTATCTTTTATTTATCCGATTACTTGATTAATCATAAGAATAATCGATAGATTACTAAATATGTGTTTACAACAGCCCTACACTTTTACTACTACTGCATCATTTCCAGTACTTCTACTGAAATGTGGAAATAGTGACCTTCCACCAGCTAAATCTCACTGCAAAAACTACATCTGTGTTGATAAAGATTCAATCCACTCAGGATGCCAGATGCTTGAAACTTAGTCAAGCTAACTTACTTTCAGATGAAGTTGTCCAAAAGCCACATGGCAACTTGGGGCATTCCTACAGGCAGTTGCTATTTTTTTTAGGAGGTTTGGTGTTAAATTTTATCCAGGAAAGCTGCAGTGAATACTTTGAATATTTCTATCACATGCTAGTGTGAAATATCTCCCAATATAACGGCCCCTCCTACACACTTTCCCCTTGTTTTTGAAAAAGATTTACACTTTCACAGTCTCTAAGATTCCAGTCAAAAAACCCAATATTCCACTGTTAAGTGGTGACAACGTAATCAATAACCACATCCAAGTGCAATAGAAGAAAATCTCTATGACATCAGTTACTTCAGGGTAAAATAAAATACACCAAATACTGATTTAATGTTGAAATTTGTTATTCAAAAGAAACTTTGAAGAAAGCTTACACAGCTACACAAATCTTTTTTTATTCTGGTTTTTTTTACTCCTCCAGGGGGTCTTTTGTGGGCTCTAGTGTCCCTTATATGAAAGTAGGCTGACAGGAAAGGGGGAAGAAGAAAAAGACATGCAGCAAATATCGCCGGGTCCGGGAAACAAACTCGCGACGGCCGCGTCAAGGACTCAAGGCCTCCAAATGTGGGTTGCGCTATCCCCTACGCCACCACAGCACGCCCACAGCTACACAAGTCTTCATCGGCAAAGTGTTCAAATACTGTACTTGCTGGTAATGACGAGTTTTATCACCTTTGAGCTTTGCTTTGTTTGATGTTTTCTCAGACTTACACAACATGCTAACTCCGGAGCGATGAACTCTAAAAGTCTTGATTTAGAAATGTTACACAGTGGGAGTCAGGACCCCAGCTGTGGCCTTGTTAAGATCTCAAGGGGATGCCAGAGTGGATCATCTCACCCCCATCCACAACACCTCCTCTGTCCAACATCTACGGTCATCCTCTTTATCTTCTCTCTGACATATTCACCTTCCTTTGTCCAACAAAGCCACTATGTCTCCTTTGCACATGCCCTATCCTTGTGTTACAAATAACCCCTGACTCTTATCCGTATCCAGTCCAACCTTCTTGCCGTCTCTTCACCCTTCTTCAGGGTGTAAGAAGGGTGAAGGCCTTATTTACTTTTACTTCTTACAGCTTCAGTTTTGTCGTCACTTATGTACTATTGGGTTTTTAAAAGTCATAAAATCCCCATCAACAGAAATTGTAAGTAATGTATTTCCATAGGACAGAAATTAGTGTATTTCTGTATAACTCTGAAGACATAATGCCTTCAGAATTATAGTAAATCATAATAAAGTATCTGTTCTATAGAGTGCAATACCAGGGTTTAACAAAAACGTTGACTAATTTTGGGTTCACAGAAACAAGATATGAGATTTTGTCAACATAATCAGGAAACTGGAATCCCTCTTTTTTCACAAATCGCAATTGAAAAGTTGCAAACTGTGTTTTAAAAAAATGGAATATCTCAGTTGTCGCTTAATCAGTCCTAATATCTTTTAGGTTGCCTTAACCACAGTCAACCTAAAACGGTCCAGATTTAAATGAAAGAAAGTCCTTTAATTTAACACTAGTGCCTCAGATTATATCTGTTTAACTGTAGTTTTATTTACTACAGATTTAAATATTTGCATATTTTCATAAAGTACTGTTAAATCCCCCTTTGTAAACTGTTTATTGTAGCATGAATTCAAACTCTGAACTTAACAAATACAGGCATTAATCCTAATTATTCCAGATTAAATGATAAGTTGTATCTATAACTGGCCTTAATTATCCTCTTATATGTTTTGAGTTTAATGAAGCACCACGCTGTATAAAGCTGCACAAATTACTGATCAAAATAGGAAATGTTGGCACACAGCTCACTGTAACTGTAACTTAAATACCCCATAAACGTGTCCAAGTCTGTCTGTAGGTTCTCTGTAAACACAGCGCCACATCAGAATGCTGATTCCAAATGTACACATGTTGACATCCCACTGTATTGGGAGATAAGATTCCCTCCATGGTAATTCACCTGCCAGTATATACCCAGCAGGGCTGCTTATGCAGAGCAATCCTTTGATTTAATCCGCAGCCAAATTGATTGAACATAGCCTCAGGTTTGCACCGGGCCCTTTGCATAAACAGATCCAGACTATGTTATGTTTAATTTACTCTCCTTCCACTGGAATGGAACCAAACTGATCAGGACTTGTTTACGCTCTCCGGCCCCAGCAAGCCCTGGCCTACTTTTAACAACCTCAGTGCACTTTAAATGGAGTCAAGTGTGTGCTCGCGTGCATTTGTTTTTTGTGCATCTGACAGCTTGTTGTGTATACGAGTGTGTGTGTGTGTGCACTCAACAAATTAGCTCTGCCTCCATGATGTAGGGCTGCTCGGATCCATATATCGTCAGCCTTGGAGGGGGTGAGATATCTTTAGCTGCCTGGCCCCACAGCCAGTCTGTGCTTGAAGTAAGAGACTGGTTACATTTGCTCATCTGTGCGGAAGATGCATGGACGCTTGCTGTGTGGCCTCCATAGGGTCTCAGAACATTCACCATGACTCAATGTTAAGGATAAGATGCATGGTTTTCAAAATGTTTTATGGATATACATCTGAAAGGTGTGGTAAGCGTCTGTTTTCCCACAGTGGAGTAAAAAAATTTAGAACCCCCTTTTGCTGCGGATGCAGCTTCAAGTCTTTTTGGACTATGTTTTAGCCATGCTTGGACATGTAAAAACTAGCGGTGAGACTTGATTAAATTTAATTGAGTTAACGGCAGAGCTTGGAATGAATTAATCACAACATTTTCACTTCAAAAAACCCTTTTTGCTGTTAAACTATTGAACGAGTTCAACAACAAATATATTTGTTTTTAATCTGTTATTTAGGCGATCTAACCATCAGATTAGTGTAAAGATTATTGCACTCAGTCAGCTTTAAAGTGTTTAACGTACCGCTGCTTATTCATGACACCATTTTGAAAAAATACTTCTTCAGCCCTCCCATGGACTTGGCGTGATTCTCAGGAGAAGAGCAGCAGATGTCACGGACAGACAGTGGGGAAGCTTTCTGGGGTTGTTCCATCAGACTGTCAGTTCCCAAAACCACACACACAAAGAAAAACCTTGTGAAAGCGCTCGTGGGGTTAGTTCGACCCTGCACACAGGTGAATAACTTAAGGACTCCAAACTACCCAGTCTCCTTAAGACTGCAGGGGTTTGGACTGTGGACGCTGATATTAGAATTTGGGATGTCTGTGCTTGTTGCAACATGTTCTGCATTGTGATGCTTAGCTTCCGTGATAGACCAACTTTTTTTTTAACAATGTCCAAAAAACACATTGGTAGTCTTTTAGAGTGTCAGATCAGATCGATTTTTGAAGTACAGATGAACCCCCAGTGGGCCAAAGGAGGCAGCTTTGTTGTCCTTTGTTGTTGTTTTTGAATGTTACTTGTGCTTCAAATTTACGGACGTACAAGGAAAAAAAGCCCCCACCATCATTAACAGTGGGGGAAGGGTGTTTGTAGAGTTTTAGTTTTTCCCATCACAAAACCCTTGTTTAGTTTAGACCTCCACATATTTGCTGTGTCCTTGTGACCAGTGATGGCATAGTTACTTTGAAAAAGTAACTTTAATCGGATTACTGATTACTCCTTGAAAATGTAACTCAGTTAGATTACTGACTACTTGATTTAGAAAGTAACTAAGTTACATTAAAAGTAACTTTTTTAGTTACTTTCAGCAGCTGCTAACAACAACGCTGTGAAAATTACATTGAGCTTTGCCAATACTTAATTGTAAACTATTTTATAATGGTAACATCAACAATATGTCTCCACTTATAAGGTTGAACTGAAGGGGAGATTTTTTTAATGGTTACAGTACAAAAAAAACATTAGTAATTTGTGCATGTTTTTGTATGGTCCACTATTGTCTGGAAAACTCTAAGGAGGATTTTAACCCCCCCCCTCTCCCCTGGCCTCCAGGTTGTGCGTTACAGCCCTGCGTTTGGTGTCAGAGCGCAGCGCTTCTCCTGTGGCTCCACAATTCGGATGGCTGCTGCACAGATTTGTGACACTTATCTTAATATTAATAATTATAAAGGCGTTTAGTTGTACAACTTTATGGACTCGTTCACTCGTGGCTGTTTTCACGTTTATTGCGCTGTTCATATTAGTCTTGATGTTTCCAATGTTCTGGATAGCTCGATGTAATTGACAGGTAATATATTAACTTGACATTAACAAAGACACAGCGGGACGGATCATCTGGGAAATGATGGGCAGGAAGAGCCTGTCTAAAACTAATTGGAGGTCAGACACATTCTGGGGTTTATGTCTGCTTATTTCCAAGCCCAAATGAGCAACTTCACGTTCAAAAACGAGCCCAAAAAGCGCAACCCACGACTCATTAAATTTGCTAGCGACTTAAAAAAACCCCCCCAAAAAAACCACACAGCCGCTTATAATAATCGGACTTGGCGACAGAAACACAAAGTAGTTTCTGTTTTTCTACCAACAAAATGCGCATCTCCCTCTTCCCTCCATTGTTTACATTTCTGTCGCATAAAAACGGCGATCACTCGACAAGACGCGTAGAGGAAATAAAATAAAATTCCAAAAGAAAATAGTAACGCAAAATGATTTTGATAAGTAACTGTAGTCTGACTACTGGATATGACATAGCAAGGCGTTAGATTACTCGTTACTGAAAGTGGTCCGACGTCAGTAACGCGTTACTCAGTAACACGTTACTGACGTCACTGCTTGTGACAAACTTTAAATGGAAACTTATTCCGACTTTTTCCGGCAATGGCTTTCCATACAACAATGACTTATACATGATATAGCCATAGCTCAGGTTACTCTTTTATAACTTAACTCTGCTTTTAAACTTCTCCCCAAACTTTTTTTTCCTGACCTGTCTGTTGTGCTACATGGACTTTGTGAAACTTTTTAGGTGACCTTTGGAGGCAATTGCTTGCAATTTTATGTTGAGATATCAGAGCAAAGCGAGTGTCCCTTTACTTTTTGCTCATAGTTGAATCACGTCACATCTTTAATTTATACTTTTTATGTTTTACGGTGCAGAGGTGGCAGGTGTAGACACTTACACACTGCATTAGCTTGAATGGGTTGAAAACAGGGTTTGGAACGATCAGCTCCAACGCTCAGACGACGTTCTCTTCACTAATTTGTGTCAGAGCTGCTTTGTGTCGTAAAGCGCAATTACAGAATCAAAGGCACATATATGCTCTCAAGCAAAAAAGAAAAGAAAAAAAATCAGACGCCCATCTGTCTCTTAGAACATTTTCTTCTGTCAGTCAAGAGGGGGATTCACAGAGCCGCGCGAGCCTCTCAGACTGAACGTGTCGACTTCTGGATGAAATCGAGGGAGATGTGCGAGCTTCTGTGCACTCGCGCATCACTCCCTCCTTCCCGCCCCGCCAGCTCACTGTACCAGCGGCCCCTGTAGCAGAGGAGATAGCAGCCAAAGATTAGGATGTAATTACACGCCACTTTCTGCTCCATCCCTCTGCCCGAGAGAGGAAAGAGGGAAGAAACGACGGCGAGGAGCGGAGGAAGGCGAAGGCGGGGAGCCGAGGAGGAGATAAGGCCGGGCCGGGTTTTATGTGTGTGTGATGAACATCCTAATGGCACACCCCATGCTGCAAATGTTTTGACTCGAGATTTACCCCCTCTGCGGCTCGCCTTGGCCGTCTGTCACCATGGTAACGAAATGAACCCCCCCTCCGCTTGTCCCACATGCGAAGGATGTGTGTGCCACTCGTCCTCTAAAGCACGAGACATTAGGATAATCCCCTTTTCTCATTTAAATGTAAAGTCAGCAAAAGAAAGTCTCTCTGGCAAAAGTGTTATGTATGTATGAGGCCCTATGTGCATAAAAGTGAGATAAAAAAAAAAAATCTAATGCCACCAAATTTAATATTTTCCCTTCGTCTCCCCCTAATATTGAGCCTCTTTTGTTTCCTTCTTGCCACCACCGAATTTGTGCTGCTTCTCCTTTTTCCTCATGGTGACATTTTTAGGTCATCCCTCACTTACTTTCATCATCTCCACCGCGGCGCGTAGCACGTGCTCGCATCCACGGCTCGGATCCATGCGAGGTGAAGCCGGTGGGATGTATAGGAGGAGGTTGGGGGCGGTGGAGGGGGGATGCAGGATAAATCCCTCAGGGGAACATGAGGGGAACGATCATCTCCCGGCAGTCCTGCACACGCTTCCCGCTGGGTGCCTTTTGAAGACGGGGAACACCGTTGTTAGTGGAGGCTGCTGTCACAAATATGCTCTGGCACCTAATCTACAGATTGTCACTTACATGTGTGTGTATCCTCCATCCCGGCCACACTTGTCCACCTAAATCAAACCTTAAAAAAAGTTTTGCTTTTTCAGCTTTTCTTACAAATAACCTCCACTTTAAGGAGCCGTGTTGATTTGAATTAGCGAGCAGGAACGTGTGCGTGTCTAACAGACAAGAAAGAGCGGGAACTCGGGGAGTTCCACACTTTCCACAGATCAAAAGCTTTCAGGGGATTTTTTTTGGAGCTGGTATTTGTGTTTGTGTGTACTGTAGGAGTGGGTGTGTAGGGGCGTGTGTGTGTGTGTGTTTAAAGTGGAAGGGGGGCTTGGGGATTTTGACACAGATGTGAATGTGGAAAAACAAAAACAGCACACGGACCAACCATACCCATACATATGCTATACTTAATTATGTACAGCTAAAAGCACAAGCATTTCTCACACAGAGCTTCACCCTTCTGTCAGTTCCCCTCTACACTCTTACACACACCTTGTCATTACTTGCAAACATGTAAACAGTATTTATTTTCACTCACTCCTCCATGGTGTTACAATTACAGATTGGCTACCATTTAGAACTCTCCAGAAAATAAAAATAATAATCACAAAAAGCACTTGGGATTTTTGCTACCTAAAAAGACACAATGTATTTATTTGTCCTCCAGTAGAAACTATAAAATAAGTTTTAGTTCTTTACTACTAATTAGATTGTTGCTCTCTCTAAAAAGTTTCTTTTTTAATAAACAAGTAATTTGCTTTTGCTTATTTTATGAAAGAAAATATTCAGTACACTTCACACTATGCTTTATTTGGCTTGATCCTCAAGACTTTTGGGAAGATTTTCATAGTAGAGTAGTTTGGAAAGTGTTTGTGCTGTTATATCTGGGATTAATTGAAAGCCACGGGTTAGTAGTGTGATAGTCATCAGAAAATCCCGATGTAGTCTGGTTCAGCCATGAGTTTGGGTCCTAAAACTCAAGCACACTTGGGTTATTCAGTAAGCCAATGATCTGTAGAAGACCAGATCTATAGACGGCTTTGGAGCAACCAAGTTCATGCTCGAACTAATTTTCAACTTATAAACGCAATCGTCATTTATAACCTGATTTTACACTACATTTGCACTGTATCTTAAAGATTGATTTGAAATAGGTTCCCATTGGACATGATTATATTTACCCCTTTTGGCTGTTTTGAAACAAGATGATTCCCTTTCTGATGCTGATGCAGACTATAAAAGCTTTGACCAGCAGTCTGTACACCCTAAAGAGGCCCAGCTTATAACTCTTCCTGTAAAACAGCGATTTTTATCACACGTGTCCAGACATCAGCCACTTACACTCAGGCAGTCATTCCATAGCCTGTACTATGTTGACAGCATATTAAAATCATGAGTGGATTACCAAACAGTTTCTAAATCATACCGAAATCATGGCCGGATTATTTCCATGTGACATCAGCTCGTCTGCAGCCACTAAGCCATATTTAGTTGACGATCAAAAGGCTTAACCTGGCCAGTAAATCCCATCCTAATATTCCCACTAATCTGTCCCCAATCCAAACTATAACCGAATCAGCATTGGTTTGGCCGTTTGTTGTTTGTCCAGGACTTCATTTTCCCATTCCCTTGCTATTTTTCCCCCCTTCCCTCCCTGACTCAGATTTTGCGAGCAAAGGAAGCTGTCGAGCGCAAAACTTGTTTGCGATTCTGCTTCTGACTCTTCGTGTTTTCCTGTAAATATTCACCACGTTCAGGCAACATGACTCATTTTTCTGGCAGATGCAGCGCTACATAACAGACACAAGCACACGCACTCACACACACAACCTCTCATACCACTGCAACCTGATTGGAGCCACATACCTAAACAAAGGATTAGAGACTTATCATCAAGTCCCTGAATTTAGATGTTAGAGAGGTTATGTTTCCTGGTAAGGTTCTTATCCTTTACAATAAGCAGGCAGCATCCGAATGTTATTCATTCTGCTTCTGAATAGCACTTTGCTTGATGAGAAAAGTGTGTACAGCCTTGCTGCCGCACTTGTTTGTTTGGGACAGATCAAACGGCGTAATCAGATCAACATTTTTCAATAAAGATAGAAATGGGAAAGAGGTCGGCGGGGCGGGACGAAGGGGCGTGGCGCAGCGGACAGCGGTGGCGATGAGGTTTGAAGTTTTGCATTGGGGGGAGCCTGGAGGAGAGTGGGATGCTGTGGTGGGTGGTGCTGGTGGAAGGGGGCAGCAGAGCTTCAAAATTGGTTGGGAATGAATGGTGCGAGGGTGGGGAAAGTTGTGAGATGAATTTATCAAACTGCTCGTGTCGATATGTCACCTCCCATTATTGATTCTGCCTTTCTAATAGCTTGATCTTGAAACGTCTTAATAGATAAAAATGCTGGGAGGAAACAGAGTTATTGGCTTAATGAATGTTTTTGTTTCACAATTATATAAAATGTCACTGATATATTTTGATTATTTTAAAAGTAAGTCTCCACGTTGTAGGATGAATTACTATCAATAGAAAAGAGGTCAACAGACAGGAGAAATGGAGAGCTGATTAACAGCAATTGTGTTTCCTAAAATGTTACTTATTATATAAACATGTAAAGAAACGGTTAATAAATCACAAACATTTCCCAAATTTTCAATACAGGAAATGGGGAGAAAAAGGGTGGAGACGGTGTAATGTTCTGTGTGATGTGTGGCAATAAACTATAATAATGGCACAATAATAAACAGAAATCCTTGTTTTGAAGAGTTTACTTTCAGATTCATCATTGAACTGCATTTGTGGCAAACTGCCTCACTTTTCCAACTCAGCTGATATCGTACTATTCCACATAGCAGGTATTCTTTTTTTTATTTAGAAAACAAATAAGAATTAGTTGGATGAATCACAATCTTTGTGTTTAATACTACTACTACTTCTGTATTTATTGACCAAGAGAAATACTTTTTAATGGGTTAGTTTCGATTTTTTAGGTGAGGTATTTTTTTTTACTTTGTATGTAATGTACTAGTGGTTTAGCTTATTTTAGTTCATACTTGCGGTAAAAAGCAGCATCATCTCCAAAGTGAATTTCCTCTTGCAGGTTCTTATGTCAAGCTGAGATACCTCTTACAATAATTTGAAAAAATCTCAAAATTAATATCCCTGTGATTAAAGTATCTATTTGGTCAAAGGACATGTCCATTATGCACTGGTCCATTATCTTATAGTGCATTTGGAAAGTACATTTTGTTAGGTTACAGCCTTATATCAAATTGTATTAAATTGATCACTTTCCTCAAGATTCAACACACAAATACTCCATTATAACAACATGGAGACAATTAGAGTTTTTGTCATGAGGTGCGGGTGTAGAGGTGGTGAGGCAGACGCAGCAGACCCAGGTAAGATGAATAGTTGATTTTTAATAAAGAAACACAGTTCAATCAACGGGCAGCACGGCCGAGCAGAAGCCAGGGCTCGACGCCGGTAGCAACCGTTAAAACGAAAGACAGAATGCACATTAGACGAGGACCCGACAGAGACACAGGTGACACTAAATACATACGGGGTAATTAGGGAACGAGAAACACCTGGGAGTAATCGAGGGGAGAACAGGACAACACGGAGACACCGAAAACTCGAAATTCACACACAGAAAACACAGAACATGACAGTTTTACAGACTTTTTTGAAATTGAACACCTAGAAATCACATATATATAAATATTCACAGCTTTTGCTTGAAGCTGAAAAATTGGTCGTTTCCTCTGATCATTCTAGACACTAACAGGTACCATAGAATTGCACAAAAATCCGTGAGGGACGGCGGAGTCCCTGCTTGAAATTCCATGAAAGAGGTATACGGAGCCCTGTGCCAGAAGCCCATTAAAATGCTGTCTACATCGTTTTAAACTGTGTGATTGTGAGCGTGAGTGGGAATAAAAATAGCAATAGGTATTTTGTTCCATATAACACAGTAGGAGTGTAACAGATAAACCTTCTATGGATGCAAACTCGACTAAAAACCCACCTGTTTAGGATTGTATTTGAAACATAATCAATTACAAATTTATTGATTGAACCTGACTTAATGTCAGGTTAATGTTGCATTGTGTTTCTGTGTTTGATATGATGTAAAGCACTTTGAAATGCCTTGCTGCTGAAATGTGCTATACAAATAAAATGTGATTGATTGATTGATCGATCATCCTAGAGATGTTGGTACAACTTAAATAGAGACTACCTTTGATAAATTCAGTTGATTGGACTTGATTTGGAAAGGCACACACCCTTCTAGAGAAGGTTTCACATTTGACATCAGGTCAGAGCACAAACACCAGAGTGTTTAACAAAATGAACTGTCTGTAGACCTCAGAGACGGAATTGTCTTGAGGCACAAATCTGGCGAACAGTACAGAAACATTTCTGCTGCTTTGAAAGTCCCAATGAGCTCAGTACCCTTCCATTGGTTAATGGAAGAAGTTTGGAACGATCAGCACTCATCCCAGAGCCGCCGTCTACACTGAATGATTGGATTGGGAGAGAAGGGGTTTAGTCAGGGAGGCTGCCAACAACCCCATGGTCACTCTGTCACTCCCCAGCATTCCTCTGTGGACAGAGAAGAACCTTCCAGAAGGACAACCATCTCTGCAGCAATCCTACTACCAGGCCAGAGTCCTGACTTTAATTTGAACATTTCTAGAAAGATCTTAAAATGACTGCATAGATATCTCCTGTCCAACCTGATGGAGTTGAAGAGGATCTGCAAAGAAGGATGGGTCAACCTGCTTCAAGATAGGTGAACTAAGCTTGTGGCATCATTATTCAAAAAGGCTTGAGGCTGAAATTGCTGCCCAAAGTGCCTCAATAAATGCAAATGTAATGCGATTTCTTGGGTTTTCGTGTTTTAAAAAATGTGCAAAACACTCAGACTTTCATCCACATCTTCACAGTGGGGTATTTGTGTGTGGAATTTTGAGGAAATATATTCATCTAATTACAATTTGGAATAAGCCCGCAAGATGAAATGTAGAAAAAGTGAATCGCTGTGAATACTTTCCTGACACAGTCCAAGTTAAAATGAATTAGTGGACCATTTTCTAATGTGTTGTGACTACCCAAGCAGGTCATCGGTTTCATGCTTATATAGTCTGTGTTATAGCTACAGGATTCAAGCTGCACCTGTGTTGCTGGTAAAAACAGAACCCAGACCGTTAGCAAGCATGCTTCTATGCAGTGTTGGTATTTTCACTGCAGTTGGTACACTGATTTTGTTGTTGGAAAAGAACTGTATGCACCTGTGTTTATACACCAGCATGGTCTTAGTAAGTCACCCACAGATGTGGAAACTCCCAGAGGCGATTTTTCTAAAACTATATCAGCTTTGACAGTAAAAGATTCCTCATTGATGGTTTTACTTTAAGCTTTCACACAATTTATAATCGAATTATTCCTTATATTTCATTGTGAAAGTTAAAATTTGGTTCTTATGATGCAAATTTAGAACAGATCACAAAAAACATGAATACGATCAGAAACCTATTTTATTTCTATCTTATTCTATAAGTCTCTCTCTACATTAAGACAAATGCTAAGCAAAGTGGGTATTTTCTGCTGCGTTTCATTCTGTCTCCATGCAGACAAGGCTTTAGATGGGAAGAAGCAATATTTTTGGATTAAAGTTTTATGTGGTGAACTGAATATATAAAGATGAAAAACAATGACAATGTTTCCATAAATTTTTTATGCACATTTTGAAAATTTGCTGTAGAAAATGTTTATGGAAACGACAAAATTCAAAATAATTTCCTCAATTTTACAAAATTTTTACTCTTACTCAAGGTCATTTTTGAATTTTGAGAGTTAATGCGCTAAAGTGGAGATATAAATATCTACCGAGTAAGTTCTCATGTAGCGAACCTTTACCTGACATGCCTGTATAGATGCATTTCTTTCTCTGCATCTCTGGGCAGCATGGGACATCTCTAATGCTAGATGACAGAACAATTACAAACTGCTCGGTAGAAACACGCTTTCAACAACAGTCTCTCCATTTTTCTGAGTTTATTACAGCCACATGTAACGTCAAGATCTGACAAAGTTCCACTTAGCGTAGCCTGGTTGATTCACTCCAAAATGTAATTAGCATTTTTGTTTCTTTCTTTCACTCAAAATTTGATTGACAATTGGATGGAAACCTAGCTAATGATGGCAAAACCCACATTAAGAATGTTTTTCTTTTTTCTTTTGTGACTTTCTGTTCTAAAAATCCTTTTTTTTTTTCTTTAACTTTGTTCAGTCCCAATATAGGAGAGGAAAAAATATTGATAAGAAGTTTACCAGCACAAACCTCTGGAGCGGATGCTAACATTACCGTCATTAGCAACTAATGGATGAGCAGTTGCTGTAGTCTCATTTTATTTTTTATTACTGAAAGTGCTTGAAGCTTTATTATTTTTAGTTTTGAGTTTTGTTGATGCCTTTGTCAGAACAACAGGGCTGCTCAAAACCACTGCTTCCTTTCTTACTTCAAAATAAGAGTCTTAAACATTGATACAAAGGGTGAATTGACCCATTCATAACAGTTTGGACTTGCTCTGATTTGGATAACACTTAGTGAGCCACACTTGTACATAGTGCTGTTTTTAACATTCCAACATCTCACCTTTTTACACCCCAACTCATGGGAAAGTTTCTGGGTAACCCTTAAAGAATAGTTGATGGACTGCTGAGAGATAAAACGAGGCGATGAACTCCTGAGAAACCAGCTCTGCAAACCTGCCAATAGGAACAGATGCCGTCTACAGAATGATGAACAGCCACGTTCATTCACATGGAAAGAGCTCCTAGAAGTTGTTATATCCACGTTGTGTTGCCAACCCATTTAGATTTGTGACTGCCTTCAAATCAAACATGACTGCAGGGGAGTGAACAGCATGATTTTCAAGCATCCGCGAGATGATTTATTGAACCTGGAAAAATATATCCCCATACGTGCAAAAAGTGTTCTGTTTTTAATCACGGCAATAAGAGTTTTAGCTGTCAAGTAATGAATATTTGCTGCCTCCAGGCTCCTGGCTGTAATTAAAAAAAATTGAAACTGCCTGTCAAGGGAAAATAAAACTTGTCATTTGGTATCAAAGTTTACAGTTTTGTATATAAAGCCTTGAAAATGTTTGAAGAAAAAGAAGGCGTTGATTTATTTTTGAGGCACTGTGGGCTGAGACGTCGAGATTTGCTGTGATTAGAAAAGAGAATAAAATTGGATTATACTGGATGTACTGGTGCAAACAAGAAAAGGAACGTTCTCATTTTCATTTTGATGCTTCTTAAATTCTTATCTGTTGATAGTTTTAGGTTGTTTTTCTATTTTCTGTGTAATGAAATTGGTTTTGGTATTCCAAGAAAACCTTGTAATGTTTTTTCTAATGTGATACCAATATCAAGGGTTCAGAGTTGCATCAAAAAGATCATGTTGGGGTGATACAGGGTCTGTTTAGAGTAGGGGGTATAAAGTGCCCCATCTGCACCATATGGGACAGATCCCATGACCCCCATTCAAAGTCTACCTCTGAAGCTTCTGATGTGGAATCAGTGGTCCGTGTTGAACTTTGTGACATGTCAAAATGATAATCAACCAGGATATGATGGCTTGCGTATTTCAGGGTATAATGACTTTAATGAGTCTTTTAGAAGTGAAGCATCACAAACAAAATATTTTAAATGAACTATGCTAAGAAACATTTAAATTGATAGTTAAGGCTGCTCCTATTAACAGTAGGAAGTAGGAAGGTGACGATATGTGAAATGGCCGTCTGTGTTCTTTTCCCTTTTCTTTCTCATTACTGAATGATTAATACTGATCTTAAATGAGGCCTGCCAAGCTTTAAATGTTATTCTCGGTTCCTTTATGACTTCCTGAATAAGGCGTTCTTAGAAATTTTATTACATCGTGGAACAATGTGTTGCTTTGTGAGATCTTTTATCTTTTCTGTTTAAGTAATTTCTTGATTCTACATATCAGTTTTCAGTCCTGTGTGGTGCTAGAAATTGAATTCAGCATTTAAAAAAAAATGAGTTCAGTTAACTGCACTAAAGGGGCAAAATTATGTGTCTTCCCGTTTCATACCACAATCAACTATCACACTCAGTTATTATAAAAATGCTATACATATAAAATATGACTTAAAAGAAATTTTACTTCCTGATTGAACGCCTTGAAATTGGACCTCTGTCTCTTTAAAAAATCCTGCTCATGCTGAAACTCCGCCTTCAGGAAATCATCACAACATGGCTCTTTTATTCTTTAACAACGTTTTTACCAGTGTTTCACTGAGAAGCAGCTTAAATGATGAGCTTATATGATGAGCTCAGCTAATGCGCAGTTCTACCAGGTGTTTGCTAATTGGTGCTGGTTAGTCTGAAGGTACTTCAGGGAGAGTTGTGGGGGCGTGGGGTGGTGCTCTGTGAGGCAGAAGCTTGGAAACTGCACCTCCGAGGAGGGCGGAGCTAGGTCCAACCAGATGTTTTGCACAGCTGAACGGTTGCCACGGGAGATTAAAGGATTTATCAGACATGAATGTAAGAATCAAGGCAACATTCAAGGTATGTTTTTGATGAGGGAATAATATTATAACATGATGTATAGCTCAATTAAGTCAATTTTACATAATACTGCCCCTTTAACTCATAAATTCAGGTAATTATTTTTTCACATAGAGCCACGTTGCTTTCTAAAGCTTTTTTCCACTTTATTTGAAATTAAAAAAAGCTGTACTTTGTCATTGGCTGAATTATATCAGGATTTTATTAAAGGATTTTATTATTTATTAATGCAATGTTATTGTAACGTAGGATTATACTGTAATTTGGAAAAGCAACAATTCAACAGCTAGCTTAACCTCTGATGATGGATGAATCAGGCTTAGAATAGATTTAATTTAATTGTGCTAGACTAAAACAATCGCTAAGCTGTTTTAGATCTATTGTCTATAATCTGAATGAAAACAAATACTTATGTGATCTACGACTTGTACATATCTTTGCGTAATGGCGCTATGGCTCTATATCTGAGCGTTGCTCAGTCTGTGTGACTCAGGGAAACTGTGGGAATGATTTATATAGGCCTAACAGATGTGTGTCTACCGCATAAAAATCTGTGTAGTGTGATACGATCAGTCAAACCTGTCAGCTGTGTGTGTGGTGAGATAAAGAGGTGTGCTCTCGTGAGTTTGCGGACAGCTAGATAATCCTAGAGAGCAGCTGTGTTTTAACCTGCAGAGCTGCTCTGAGCTTACAGAAGTCGTATGGTTTTCTGACCTCCATTTGCTGGTAGTGAATAGATGGTGATCAGGGCTGAAGTTGCAATGATTATTTGATGGATAAAGTGCTTAATGACTTATTGGGGATGCCCATAATATTAGATTGTATTTCCCAGAGTTTTGAGCCAGGCCGCATTGTTGTTTCGCTGACCTCATTAGAAGAAAGCATGAGCCGTGACAGCTGAAACATCACTGCACATACAAATATCGTTTTTTGTGGTTTCTTTACCAACTATCTTAATTTAATTAAAAAAAAATTCTAATAAGGATGAAAGGAGGAAATTCAACACTGTTTGCTTTGCAAGTATTGTTTAAGATTAAACAGACATGATAATTTGAAGGTAATCAGATTTTGTGCTATTTATCTATTGCTATCCATTGGGAAAGTAGAAAATGACATTCTGCATACAGCTTAAATTATTTGACTTTATATCATGTTTTACTAACTCAACCAGAAATTTCTGATGCAAAAAACGTCTTCTTACAGAATTACCTTGCATAGGGCGATAACCATACAAACATCAAACAGAATCAATACAGATGGATTTAATAAAAAACAATCTACATAAACATTTGACATTCTATGCTAAATCTAAGCTTGTGTTGAACGCATTAGCCACGGCTAAAATTATTCATGCAAATGTCATATTTAGAATTTTTTTAACGTCTCTCAAAATGTGAACGGTGTATCAAATTTAGAAAAAAAGAAACTTTTTTTCAATTTATGTTTTTAAGAAATACAACGTGTTGAACTTTATTTATACCCTTTTCTGTAAGCAGAGCAGAGTGAATTTTACCCTGTGTGCCCAGAAAGCATAATGTAGTGACGCCTCGTCATAGATATAGATATTATGAAAATCTGCCTTATTTCATGATGTTTAACAACTTTTAGATATCAAAACGTACATTTAAGCATAACAAAGTCTGATAGGAACTTTTGCTTCAAGACAGTAGAGCTGTTTTATCCGGCTTACGTTCAAAGGCCAGCAACTGTGGCCATTTATGTGGCCTTAACAAAATCATATCCTATAAAGTACAACTAAATACATTTTGGCAAATTAAGATTTTGCCTCAAACTTTGTCACTTTATCCTTGCTAGTTTCTCATGTTCTTGTTTATTAGATTAGGAACTCGTTCATTCAACTGCAGCTCTAAGGTCTACACAATTCTGTCATTTGTCACTTCATCACACTCACAACTAATAAAAGCCAGTTTCATTTCTTTAAGAAAAAAACTAAGATAAAGAACAGCAGAACAGAAAAGCGGATTATTGTTACATGACAAAGCTATTTCTCCAAAACGTGTCCAGGAAATTTAAAGTTATTTAAATTGGTGTTCAGATAAAATAACTGGTAATCTAATAGTTTCTCTGTGAGTGTAAAGTTTTCACAAAGGTTTTTATAGCGGGTTTTGCCCCCTTTGGATGGATTAGTTGCCCCCTTGAAAAGCTGCTTAATTTCTCGTTTGAAGCCATCCAGAGCAATCTTGGATCACAGATTAAATTTTTTATGTTTGTGTGTGTGTCTCTGAGCACAGATAACACATTGCACTTAAAACATCAGCTCCTACTTGGAACAAGTGTCTTTGAAGTGTGCGTGCGGGTGTGTGTGTGTGGGTGTGGGGGTGTGTGTGTGTGTGTGTGCGTGTTCACAAACATCTGTGCAGGAAATACCCTAAAGTAGTATATCTTCTCTACTGGGTAATTAGACTACTGAATTCCTAAAACACACAGACTCAAACCCCTGAGTAATATTTTATGCTTTCTCAGCAAATCCAGCGCTTATTCCCTGGCTTTTATTACTACTTCCCTCAAACATTAACAATAGAGGCCCTTTTGATTTGCAGGAAACACAAGTTCTTCTGGCAGTCCGTCTGTAGGAGTCTAATTCGAGCTCTCTGACCCATTTCCAAAAGCAAAACAAAAGGAAGCGAAAAGATTTCTGCTTTCAACTTTTCAGGGTTGTTTCATCATCCTGAGCTGACCTGCTGTATGCAGCGAGTTCATTTATTGAATAGGCTTAAAATGAGACAATGTTAGCTGTTTAATGCATTATGATTAGGGATGCACTGATCCAATTCTTTTTTTTTTTGTTTACTTCCGATACCGATGTCTGAGGGTTAATATTGGCCGATACCAATCTGATACAGAAAAACAGCTGAATTGACTTAAAATGTTAGTTTTGTCAACACAGACATAAATATATTGATAACCAGTACAGCACACTTAAATACACCAATAGCTTCACAAGCTTGGTGAAACATGCAAAAACAACACAACTTTAATTTGTTCAGTCAGTGCAATGAGAGGTAAAATAAATGACAAACTGAAGCTGATAAAAACAATAAACTGCAACCTTCCTTCAAATGGTTCAGAAAGTGAAATTAGTCATTCTGAATATAATTTAAAACAAATAATAAAGCATGACATTGCTTAGAGCACAAATCACAGAATTAGACTGAGTAGATATGCCCTTCTGCCTCCGATAATCGATCTAGAATTTCTTTCACTATCTGGACTGAAGCTGATACTAACATCTGATTGGTGCATCTCTAACCAATAATTTGTCCACTAAGACTGTCTGAAAATGCTAACTTATTTATATTTAGCGATACTGTATTGATTGTATATGTCTTCTAGATTGTTTTTTTTCCCCTACCTGCACCAGTAACACTTTTATGAATACGTTTTCATAATCACACTTGTAGTTTTCAGTATTTTCTCTGTGTACCCCGGTAGCCAAGCGATGACATTTCATAGCCAAATTTACTGCAGTGTCTTTAACAATTAAGTAATATCTAACTATTGGGAACCAAAGTGAGAAAGAAAAATCCTTTGAATCAAGCTTTGTATGTGATTGATTTCAAATACAAAACTCAAAATGGAGACGAGCTAATACCTGCGGATAAATCCATCGGAAAAAGGGAGGGGAGTGATTTAATAAGGTGAGTGTAATAGAAGGAGGGAGAGAAGGACGGATGGGGTGGATGAATGTTTTGATCAGAGCAATAAAGAGAAATCACCCCCTAACCCCCTCTCCCTGCCCCCTTTTTCGTTGCCCTGGGCTGTAAGTGTGTGCCTTGTGCTAGAGTGTGAGTTACCCAGGCTACCTCTGCTGCAGCAACACACTGGGATGGGAATGAGGGGAGACAGCCAGGGGAATAGTGGAGAAAACGGAGAGGCAGCGTCAGTGGACTCCATTCAATCAACGCAGCTCTGCAGCCAGCTCATCTGCTCCCCGACAATGGAAAGGTCACTACGAATTAGAAGCACACGGAGATTTGCGAGATGGAAGCAGGCAGCGCACACTCGGGCACAATCAGACGACTCAGACATGCACACAGTGACTGACTGATTTATCTTCCTGGTCACTCCATCGAGATGCTTCATTTCTCTCTTGTTGTTTTTTGTTTTTTGGACTTACACAAGTCACTCGAGGCTACATTTTTCATTTTCATTTCATTTTTTGTTTCATTCACTCAATAATAAATAGGAGTTGTTCATGTTACAACTAAAAGAAATCATGAATGAAAAGGAGCAGGAAGAAGTCTAAACTTATACCTCTCCTTATTCACACAACGAAAATAAGCTATTTAGCAGATACAGAAATATTTCGAATATATGTAAAAAAAACAAAACAAACAACAAAACATCAGCCATATTGTTTGTCATAACGGTTTCTAATTTCTTTTAAAAGCAGAAAGACATTTAGATTGTTTTATCTCGCCGTCAAGATTGTTCCATAAACGGCGACTTTCCATCGTCGCCGTTCTGAATCTAAACTTTCTGAAACTACGGTGCTCTATCCCAAAAGCCTGTTGTTGCATAAACCACAACTTGGTTCCCTTTCTAATGTCATCATACTCCGGCAAAAACTCAACAATTTTTCATGAATAAAAATCTTCCAATGCCCCTAAATTAAATCATATAATCGCTCTACTTTTATAGAATTTAATCATGAATTGTGAGTACTCTTCAGTGAAGGCCTCTGTTGTTTATTGAAGAGCAAAGAACACAGATAGTGAAGGAATAAATTTGTGGGGAGGCTTTAAAACAGGTTTTGTCCCGAGCTTGGAACTTCTCTCGAGGTCATTTTTCAATCTACCATCCAAAAATTATGAGCTTGGCAAAACTGCAAAAGAAATGGCTATCCTCCCACTGACGACGAGAACATTAGTCGGAGAAGCAGCCGAAAGCTCTACAGCTTAGTTGAGTAAATCTCTTGACAAGACAACTGTTAATTATTTACTCCACACATCTGGCCTTTATGGAAGCGTGGCAAGAAGAAAGCCATAAGAACATGCAGTTTGCCTCGAGACATTTTGGAGGCTTAGCAAACAAGTGGAATAAGTTGTTCCAGCAGATGAAAGCTCAAAGCGGCCCTGTTTACCTCCCACCAGGACACCGACCTTATCCATACAGCCAGATCTGCTACGCATGTTTATTATTGACAGAAGACCTTACAGATGCTGCATAGAAAAATTTCCAAAATTGAGGTGAAGGGTTTAAGGTAACATAGTTTAGGCCAAAACATTTAGACTTGTTAAATCCCAGAACTAATTACATTTTCTGGATCTCTGGTATTGCCAATTACAGTTGTAGATTTTAGGTGTGTTGTAGAGACACACAACAGGATTGTAGCGAAAGCTGGTTTTACACTCACTGAACACTATGGGGTGATGTTTGTAAAAGTTTGTTAAAAAACAATAATTTGGGTTATTTAGCTTTTAATAAGAGAAACAAATAGGGGCTCATTTTCAAAGTCACATTTTCACCTAAATAGTTAGTTAGCTAGCTAAATATTGCTATTTAGTTGCAAAGCTAAATATTATAATAGAAAAAAAAATTCTTGGACTACCAAAATAAAAGCATTGTCTGCTGAACCTGTTAAGTCCTGCTTTCAAATCGCTTCATGCTCTGAGCTAACTAAATATTTACTTTGTAAGCTAACTATTTAGCAAGCTCAATGCTAAATATTAAGATTGGAGGTAAATATTTAGCTTGCTAACTCAGTAGTTGGCTTCAAACTACGTACTGAGTTAGTTTGCACTGAGTTAGATTTCTAACTATATATTTAATATTTAGTTGGCAAACTAAATATTTAACTTGCTAATTAAACAGTTAGCTTAAAACTTAAAGATTCCTCAAAGTTTCACCATATTCTTCCAGTAACATGGTGAAAATGTCTTTCGAAACTAAATCTACGACAGACTGACATTAATCATGTTAATTTTTGACTGTAACTTTACAAAAGGCCCCCTATAGAATACATCCTTAATGAAGGAATGTATATGGTGCAACGCAACCATCCGTTAGCAAAGCCACTAGTCTGTAACAATCCATCTATTTATTGTCGACACCTACCTGGTACAGACATTGAGCTGGTGCTCATCTCCGGCGGTCATTGGGTGAGAGGCGGAGTACACCCTGTACATGTCACCAATTAGTTTGTAGCAAGACATGATCTTTTATAATTTCAAGAAAAAAGATGAAAAACATAAAAAATTATAAAAAATTTTTTTTTGGATTGGTAGTTCTGTAAATCTGTTTAATATCGACCAGAATCTAAATCAGGTCAATACATTCCTATGAGTTTAGCTAAACTGCTAAGGAAATTAGCATAATTTCTCCTCTGGCCAGTGGCCAGTAGCTAACAGGCAGATCTACTTGACATTGCATCATTGCTAGGCTTCTGTTCTAAATGCAAGGAAATTCCTCTCCTGTACACCTCCGTGAATTTAGTTTGAACTTTTTGGGGCTAGCATATTTCGCTAGCCTTAATAAGCTTTGCAGTAAACGCTTACACAAGCAACCTTTGTTTTGCACTTGTAGAGAAGAGTGTCTGCTCATTGTACTCTGGGTTACTTTGGTCTGAATTATTGCTGCTCACATTCGAGGTCATGTTTTCCTGCATTGTTTCCTCTGTACATCTGTCTCCCACACAGTTGCAACCCCTTTTGACGTGTGGGTCATTGTGAAAACGTCGAGCGAATCTGGCACCGTAACAAAGCCGAGGGTTAAAACCCGCTTGTTATTGAAATTGTAGACTCAGACTAGTTTTCTTTGGCTTAAAATCGTTTCATTAGTCTGTTCACTGACAAATTATGGGCTTGACCGTGGAACCACTGTTGTTGAACAAGGAAAGATTCATGTTTTATTCAACATTAATATCTCCTGCTTTGGTATCGGATATTTCTAGTTGGTAGACTTGTTTTCTGCAGCACATTTTCAAGACTACTGTAGCACAGGGAGATCTTAACATTTCTGAAAGGTCTTCTAACTAGGGGTTTCACTCTTTGCCTTGGCACAAATACACAGTTGAGGGAAAATAGGCAAAAGCTCTCCAATTGTACACTATTTATTCTCTACCGCATATTTGTTTCTACCAAATTTGCATATTCTACTGTAGAAACCACAGAGTACAACTTAATAAATTCACGTTACCGGCCCGGGTATTGAACGTGCAGAATAAGAACCGTTTAAAATTAACCGTATTTTAACCCGATCAGTGTTTTATTGCGTTCATGAGGCGGGGGTCCAGAGCGGTCAACGAATCCGCACGAATAGAGGTCAGCTTGTTCTTTTTGCCTTGTTTACCGTCTCCTGCTGTCTCCAGCCAGTGCTGCTGAATGTACACACAGACAGCTCCGAGTGGGCTGTTTGTCTATGCATAATTTCATGCACGCACGCCGGCCCTGTTAAGCTGCTAAACACATTGTATATATTTATCTTAGCGGATGAAGCCGGAGCATCCAGCTGATGAGTCTTTGCTTTAGACGGATCAGTCTGGTAAATGGGTTGGGAGGCAGGGAATGATAAATTATGGTGGATGGATATATGTGTATATTTAAAATGGGACCTGACCCTATTGACATGATGTGGATTTAATCTGTACGTATGAACTGCCATATGGATGAGAAATGGAAGATAGAATATTTAGTTGAAAAGTTACGACGGTATTATTTATGTATGAGGAAAAAAGCAGTGCCTCCTTGTTGGTTAGGTTCTGTTTAGGTTTTCAGACAAACGGTGAAAGATGTTCTTTTGACTCCTTTTCCGACTCCCAGCTCTTCTCATGCCTCTTGTGTGTCTCCATCTGCGGCAAAACCATTTAAAATCATTAAACCTGAGAGAACCTTTATAATATACTATTTTTATTTTCAGCAGCTAATTTTGAGTATTTTCACACCTGATAGTCCGGTAAGTAGACCGTTCAATTGGGGACCAAAGTTGCAACATTTGTTACATTTTCACACTGCACTGCATCAAACAGACCAAACCCTTTGAGGAACCTGTTCCTCCCCCTCGCCTTTTGTGGCGCTGCACCAAAATTACTGAAGGAAATGACACGATAACACCAAAAAAAAGACACTCAACGCAACTTACTTCTTCACAAAATGTAAACAAAAGTGGAGCGGCGCCATATTTTAGCAGTTGTAGCGTTTCTCTTTTGTCTTTGGTAGAAAACCACAAGCCATTTCTCCCGACTTGACTCTCAAGAATACATATACATGAATACCTTATTGTACCTTTGCAATGGATTGATTAGTTGTGAACTACATTTTCTACCACGTTTCTGCCACACATTCTCTATGGGATTGAGGTCTGGCCTTTGACTGGGCCACTTTAGAAAATCCACCTTGTTATCTTCATCCATTTCTGTGTAGCTTTAGACGGATTCTTCAGGTCGCTGTCTTGCTGGAAAATATGTGGGACTCCTTAAAACTGAATTACTCCAGAATGACAACTTGCTTTCAGCCTCACTATGTCTAACAGGACTTATTAACAAACTGAACTTGGAATGCAAAACTCTCACACAATACATGCCGCTTTATCAAATGTTACATATTCTGACTTTATCATAAGTTCTTTGATCAAGTATTGCTGAACATAATTAGCTCTGGCCTTTGCTAACTACAGTCATTCAATCATTTAAAATATACGCCCACGTGAGTCGGATAAAAAGTACCTTTTGAAAATAACTTTTAAGCAGGTGTTAAACATACTTTTCAAAAACTAAACATTTCTGTTATTAAAAATATATTCTTTTATTGGTCTGATGTAATATTCTGCGACGGCATATTAGGGCCACACTAATAAAAAGAAAGTCATAAAAGTACGAGAATATTATGAGAATATAGTCGTACGAGAATAAAGCCCAAATAATATAGAGTATAGAGTCTCAGTAATAATACGAGAATAGAGTCATATTTTGAGAAGAAAGTCATAGTATTATGACTTTATTCTCGTAATTAGATTTTTTTTGGTTAATTTTCTTAGTGTGGCCCTAATAGTCCATCAAAAATATTGAAGTTTAAAATGTGATGTTTTCATTAACTGTAAGTGGAAAATTATAACAATTAACTGAAATAAAGGCTTTATTTTATGGATAAATAGATGTTTGAACCGATATAATGTGTTTCACTTAAGGTTATAAGTTCCTCAATAAATAGACTTTTAAATAATTTATTGAACAGATCTGTACTACTTAGCTAAAAGGCTAATAGTGTGCTCATTTTGTACTCAGAAATCCAATTTTCCAGTTTCTTTTCTTGGAAGTTGGAGTTCTGACTATGAAAGTCGGAGCTTACCAAACTGCCCCACTGTGGTTGCACGTATTTTGTATGTTTTCTCCTTTTTTTCTCCCTCTTTCTTTCTTGTTTTCCCACATTGAATCACAGGTTGCCTCCCCACCTCACCTCATCCCCCTCCCATGTAACAACTTCCCCTCACCTCCGCCCCCAGAGCTGTCCGACTATGTTTGTTTGTGTTTGCATCTCCAGGAAGTTCGGACAGAATTCTGGCGCACTTCTCCTTCCTCCTCCCTCCCTCCCTCCATCCCCACCACTCCCCCCTGTGCCTGTCCCAGCTGTTTCCTCCGTCCTCCCTCTCTCCGCCTCAGCAGGGCTCCTCCACCCCGCCTCCATCGCCATCCATCAGGCCTAATCCATAACCCGCGTTTCTCAGCGGGATACAAGGTCGGTGCGGAGCGCCAACAACCCCTCCGCCCTGCTGGAACATCCATCCCACAATGCCCCTCATTTCCCTCCCAGCATGCTTTGCCTCTCGCCGACCCATGGCACCCTGGCGCTGGTGTTTGCTGCCGATCTCTGATTGGCTGGCAGCTGAAGCAGCAGAACGGGTGGAAAAAAACCAGAAATGGCCTGGAGTTTAACTACCATCCCATGGCTGGCTGTTGAGTCATGCTTACAGCGATCCTGCTCGCACTTTAAGTCTTTAAAGCTTCGAAGTCACTTGGGGGGGGGTCTGTGTGACCAGCTGTTAAACACATGAAAGGCTGTTTACATGTGAGTGATACAGGAGGTTAGATGTGACAGGAAACTTAAACCCTTCCCGCTTTTTACTTTGTCACTGCACAAGAGCCGTCTGTCACTCCCTGTTTGTGTCAGGATGAAGAAATTAAGTCAAGTCTATTTGTGCAGCACATTTCAGTAATATGAAACAAGCAATAAACATTATATTTTGTCAAATATCATCAGTATTATCAAGTAAATAATAATTACATCAAGCAGAGCAGAACCAGAAGATCTGAGGGGTCTGGAAGGTTGATACAAAACAGTAGACCTTTAATGTATTGTGGTGCTGAGCCATCTAACAGCAGCATTATAAAGTCTATTCTCTGAGCAACAGGGAGCCAGTGTAGGTGACGTTCTTTATCTTCCTGGTTTTAGTGAGAACGTGAGCAGCAGCGTACTGGATCAGCTGTAGCTGTTTGATTGATTTATTTTTAAAATTTTTAGGCAAACCTGTGAAGACACTGTTGCTGTAATCAGTGTGACTAAAGATAAAGGCGTTGTTACATGCAGTGGTGGCTGAATGTAGGATTTCCCCCCCAATTTCAGGTTGCTGCTGAGCTCCGGCAGGTTAAGCAGGCCCAGCTGGTTTCTCTCTGCCTCTTGATTAGCAGAGTATAAGGCTAGCTGGGAAACTGACTTTCGGGGCCTCTTGGCCAATTGGGCAGCATGTGTGCTGCAGCTTTGTGGTGCTGTGATGGAGGATTTGTTGCTAGAAACATTGGTTTTTGTTAGTGATGGTGAGATGAAGCCTCATGAGGCATTGAACCACTTGAGCCAACTGGTTCGAGAAAGGGTTCATTTCTTGAGGCTTCATGTGCACACGAAACCACCTACTGGCCAGGTGTATAATCACAGCCAGCTGTATCTTAACACGTGTGATGCATTGAATTTTTGTCTATTATGGCTCTTGGGAATGACTTCACAAAAGGTGTAGGACGAAATCATTTGTCTACATAAATTATGTAGGTATACACATATGTGTATAATAAAATATTGTTTGAATGTATTCTCTGTGTGTAATTATTCCCAAAATAGTAGTGTCATGTGATATGGCATGTTGTGTAATAATGTTTTTCTGTGACTCTAGAAAAATGGCATGGGCTTAATCAGGCAGAGGACAGTGAAAGTGCTTGTGGAACTAGGGAGGGGGTAGTGAATAGGCCAATGCTTGTGTAACTTGGATGATTTCATGCATTTTTATTAAGAAACAACAATTTCTCCACAGTTTTTGGTTTCAAACGATTTCTCTCACCTTTACAGAAAATAAGAAACAGTGAAAAATACAGTTCCTCATAAGCAAACCTAATGCATCTGCAAATGTTCAGTTCACCTTACCTTGTTAGGGCTTATCAAATCGAAATGTTCCCACATAGGGGAAATCCTCCTCTTTCTTGCCGGCTCCATCCTACTCCTATCCTGTCCTCGCGCTCCTAAATCTCCTATCTATCTATCTCTCTCCTAAACTCTCCAAACACCAAACTAACTGTCTCAAACTAAATAACCATTATCCAAACTCTGCTATCCAAACTATCAAAACTCTATCTACTCTCTCAACTGACCGCAACTCGCCTACAACAACCCACATTTTGAATGGAGCCTGTGGGGTTTCTAAAGCTGTCAAACCCCGCGCCAAACTCTGAGCCACTTCCCGAAGCAGTCACGTGGTACAGCCGGGCAGCGAGGCTTCGGACGTCATCGTTTTCGGCTCCTCCCCTAAATGAAGCAAGCTTCGATACGCGCTTTACGGAAACGCCCCCTCCATTACTCGACACACGCCTCGAAGCCTCGGCACATCACGTAACATCACTAGTTTTTGTTGTTACTCTCCCCTTTCTTTTCTTTTTGGTTCTCATTTTCACCTTTGAGACTTCTGCAGATCACACTTACAGAATAAACCTTTAACTTTACTCTCCTGGTTTTGTCTCTTCATGTATCCCTGGTTTATCTATTGTTACAGCCCCCCTCCAAGACCTCTAGACTGCCTTGGGGATGTAACAGGCGTGGATAAGTTTCTCTAGATCTTGTTGTGACATCCTGGAGATGTTCTTAAGGTAATAAAAGACTGACTTTGTAACTGTCGTTATGTGACTCTGAAGGTTCAGGTTTGAGCCCACACCCATATTTTGTTCCTGATCTCTAGTTTCTAGTTGAGATTACTGCAATTAGTGGGAAATAAGGAAAACACTTTAATCAAATAAACTTTTCCAGCTTCATAAAGTGTTAATATAGTCTGCTTATTGCTTATTTGAACACCAATTAATGCTTGTTTGCATTAAAAAAAAAAGAAAAGGAAAATGATCTGTCCATTATTGGCCAAGCCTGCAAGCTGTTTGGTTTGAGGTGAGAAGAGTCTGGACGACTGTGCCGAGTGAGAACAAGGAGGACAGCTTTAATGTATTCATGAAAATAATTATGTAAACATTGCCTGGACGAGAGCGGAGCAGATCATGGCAAACTCTCCGCAGGATGATTCACGCTGCGGCCTGATCTGTCGGCACCTCAGCTGACCTGAGGTGCCGACCTGTCCTCGGGTGCCAGCAGAAACGCACAACAACAACGTTACGACTGAAAAGCACCGAACGTCGTAAACATCTTCTAAAACATCACACTGGCCCTTACTGTACATTCACGTCACGCAGATACAAGGACGAATAATATTCTCTCCGGCGTGCTGAATGTGAAAGCAGCACACGGCGGGATTACTAAATGGGAGTGGAGGGAATGGCCTGAGGTTCAGGATCACTGTAATCCAGGTAATTTAGTTCCTGCAGTTTTATTGCGTTTTCTTTAAGAATTGTATTCAATTTTTCAGGCAGAAATGCCTAATTTATGTCAAGGTTTGGACATAAATAAAACACCTGGTTCTCATAAATTGGATGACCTGTGCTTGCCCAGTCCTCCAGTACCAGCAGCGGACTTTCTCCTTGAAACGGAGGATTGCCGGGTATGATGGTGCAAACCGGGTCTCGAGGGATTGTTTGAATTTAGAACTTCTGACAACTACCAGAGGGCTCCAGTTTGACTTTAACTAAACTTTAGTGTATCCATCCCCCTCTCTTTCCATCCAGCCATCCTTACGGTGCGATACATGTACTGATCAAATCAAAGAGTCCAGCAGGGAAACCTAAACAACCCTCTCCAGTTTCCTAAGGTATTCTCAGGTAGTACAGATATAGATTACAGCAGCGGTGGGTAGACTAATCAAAACTTGTTCTCAGGTAAGAGTAACACTTCTTCAACATATTTTCACTCAAGTAAAAATAAAAAGTAGCTGTTCAAGATTTTAGAAAGTATTTGGTAAAAAGGCGACTCAGTGACTGATCAAAATATCAATCATTTAATATTTAAAAATTACAGCATCAGATGGACCAAACTATAATGTTAGGTGGAAATTAGAGACCAAAACAGAAATAATGTACATAAATAACATAATTACCAGCAAATAAAATGAGTCAAAAGAAATATTTTTTCCAAATCAATTTTATTCAATATAAAACTTTAACAAAACTTGCAGGTGTGTGTTTGTCTGGTGAATTTTTTGTTGAAACAAGCTTGTCCTTCAGCCAGTAGAGAAGCCTGAAATTTTACTCTTGTAAGAGTTTTCCCAAAAAGTTACTCCAGTAAACGTAACTAAGTACATATAACTAGTTACGGCCCAACTCTGAGCTACAGTCTCTTTAGCGAGCTCTGGGTTATCATTTCCTATTGGAATATGCATGGAAAACCTTCAAATTGAGGACCATACAAGGCATCCTGATCAGATGTGACCTGAAATTTTGGATTATGTATTTATTTATTCTTTGCATTGTAATCTTGACATTAAAACATCATCGATAGAGTAAATTGTCAGATTATGGGGGAAAATAAAACAGAAAATCAAGATTTTCTTTGCGTATTATGCAACGGCTTTATCTGCACCTTTACATTCTTCCTTCTTCTCATCATGCCATTAAATCACAGAGTCAATGCAAAGATCGCAGTTTAAATCCCTCGGGGCTTCCTTTATCGCCGTCACTGAAGATGTGCAGAAAAGTAGCTCTTACATCTTTTTTTCCAGCTTGTAATTCTGAACCCATTTAGATTTTGTAAGTATCTTAAAGCAGTAGACATGAACGCAGACTGTGGGTTTTTTTCTGAATTCAGTTTGATATATAGATGTATGATTCAGGCTTTCAAGTGGCTGACAAATTACAGAAATATGTCAGTTTACACAATGATTTGGCAGAGCTATGTCAGGCAAATAAATGGGACCAATGAAGAGTGTGTTATATCTGTAAATTAGCTTAAAAAACTTGATCTCATCCACATGTGCTGGCACGTTTGCTTCTCTAATGCGTCGTTCCCTTTCTCGGCCACAGATGGATGATGTTACCATTCCCATTCCTACAGTCCAGTGTTTGTTCTAACCAGAAAAGGAAACGTCAGGGACTGACTGAAAAGGAAACTGACACGAGGGCCAAAGTCATCCAGTCAAAAGTCCTTGAGAGACAAAAAAACAAAACAAAACTTCTGTTGTACCTAAAGTTTTCTTTTGAGATTTTTTAAAAATAATTATTTTTAGAAAAATTAAATAGCCTCCAGGACCAGATTTGTATCCTTCTTAAATTACAGTGGGGGGGGAAGCTAAATCAATCTCCCGTAATGCTTCTGGTCAAATTTACTCAGAATACCTTCTGTTTTAGTCCACTTCCTGCTTTTGGAGTGGTCTCCTTCCCGCTTGGCATTCACATACACATTAAAATCGCGCCAGAGTTCACTTTGTTGGTCTGCAAAGGAGTTCGATTGCACATTCGCACCTCCAAAAACAAGCTGGACTTTCCAGTAATTAGAGTTTGATTAAAGCAGATGAAACAAGGCTGGTGTGAATGCTCCCTTAAAATCTAAATAGCGTTCATTGAATATTGGGACTGAAACGTGATAGCTGTTTGAATACTTTTACAGAAGGCAGTTAACTTGGCAAACATTTCTCTTGCGAGAGTCTGGATGTCATTTGGCTACAAATTTGACTTGGCCTCCTCTACACCAGGGTGATGCAGCTGACTGGAGTTACAGTCACAGAAAATCTAACCCAACTCATGCACCCAAAAACACCAGCAACCTGTTCCCCGAAGCTATATTTAATTGCTGGTGTTTCAGCACACAGCGCTGTGTTGTTCTTTCCACGACTCCGTCTCCCGTCTCTTTTGCATTCTGCCGTTTCTTGGAAAACCCTTTTCTGTTGTCTTTGGATGGATGGGACGGGATGCAGACAGATGGGGGCGTGCTTTGGCAGAAGTCGGTGGTCTTCAGTATTTTTTATTTATATATTTTTTTTGTTTCTTTCTAAACCGCTCCTTTTTCTTAATTCTGTACGAATGTGTGTGCTCAGAGCCAGGACCACGTCTTATTTTGTTATTCCTTCATTTTTTGAGGGGGTCTGCAGTTGAAAGAGCAACAAAAACAGGATATCCCATCCTGTCATTGTGTTAGGGACCGCGTCATGTGGAACGCCTGTGCTCTTCTGTGTTTACATAGTTTCTTTCTTTCTAATATATCCACACTCAGCAGCGGCTGTTGTTTGTTTGGCCCACTTTCTCTTTATCTGCTCCCATCATCTGGTTGAGGGGAGGAAAATCCCATGGTTCCCCGCGTATGTGTGCATGTCTGACGGCTAGGGAGGTGGGGTGTCGCACCTGAGCCCGATGATAAGTTGCCTTAACTCCCTTCGACACACGCTCGCACGCGCACACACCCATTCGGTCCCCAGGTTAATGACACGGACATGAAAGATATTTGCTGTCCCCCCCACCCCTCCATCCGATTCCCTCAGAGATCATTAGGCGGTGTTGTGTGACCTGATTCATCTTCCCTTCCCCGACGCATGTCCACCAGACCCGCGGTTCCAGCAGATGTGTGCCCCGCAGCTACCGTTGCGCCACGAGTCTCTCGCTGCCGGGTGTGTGTGTGTGTGTGTGTCTGTGTTTTCAGGCACAAGGCCCACCTTTTTTCCTGGCTTGTTTGGTGGATGGGAAAATAGGGTCACCGTAACAGCGGCGCGCCAGGAAGGGATTCCGACCTCCGCCCTTTGCGGCGCTCTCCAACTTTTCCATCCATCTCCTGCAACCCCTCCGCTTTCCTCCCTCATTACCTTCAGGAGTTTGAGAGGAGGAGGATGGTGTCAGGGACGGTCCCCCCGTCCCCTCAACCCACTCTACCTCCTCTGCTTTTGCCCTCTTGAGGATCCAGGAGGAGACGTGGAGATGGAGTGTGAAACAGAAAGGGGGGATGATGGGGCTTGGCGGGGTGTAAATGGGGTGAGATGACAGACGATGTGGAATGAGGAAATGGAGGTGGGGGCTTCGCGTGGATGGGGTGGATCATTGAGGCAGGAGGCTTAATAGAAGAAATGGGGATAAGGATGGGGTGGTTGTCGTCATGGTAACAAGTCGCCGTGGAAACGGACCTTTTTTTCCCCCTTCCAGACAGACAGACAGACAGAGATGTGGGGAGGGACGACTGCTGAGTGTGTGAAAATGAAAAGAAGTGTGTGAGTATGAGACAGCAGCAACCACGCCCATACACACACACCCCCACACCCACCCACACACACACACACAGACCCAAGCTGTACAATTATCTACTGTCTTGGATTTAAACAGGTGACACAAAGTGGTTGGTTGTGGTGAATTTACTGTTTTTTTAAAATAATAATAATAATAAAAAATAGCAATCAGATTCAGCTCTGAACGGACAAATTGAGGCTGAATGTTTGGCTGCTGTTTGCCTTCAAACACCGGAGGAGGGCTGTGATTCTGCACTTAGGCAAAGAATTGGCATCAGCATGCCAGAAAACGCCCCCTGTGTTGTGCAGTCATGCTAATTTTTTTTGCAAAGAACAACATTTACCAGGCCCATTTTTTCCACCAATAGTTGAAGATTTATGGTTCCTTCCAAATCCGATCATAAACCCTTGAGCTTTTTCTGCATTTTGCCACAATTTAAAGGTGGATAGTATATAAAAGATCAACACAGCGTAGCACTTTGTTGTAAAGTGAAAGGAACAGTAATTATTTACACAAAACAAAACCAAAAAGGGGTGCCGCACACATTCAGTTACTACAGTTCCCACTTCACGTCTTTTGATGTATGTCTCTGTTTGCCTGTTCATCTTGGCTAAATGGTCAGTCTGCTCAGTCAGATTTGATGAACAGTCTTTGCAACTCTGACCAGTTTCTCTCTCCCTTCTGAGGAAAAGCTATTTCAGGCTTAACCAAAGATCCTACACATAGTCAGACTTTGCCATCGACTTGGCCTCTTTCTATTGCCGAAAGGAAGGAAAATCATCTTAACACTTCTGAGCACTAAATGTATGTTATGTTTACTTGCATCTCGTGTTTCTGCCCAACAGAGAGAGCGCAGTCAGCTGTGATGCTAACTTACTTGGCGATGACCAGCCTCCATTCTTTCTGCACCGTTTGTTCTGAATCGGCTTTCAAATTTCTGACATGCCTGCAGATCGTGTCCACGTCAACCTCCAAGAAATGCCACACCATCTGTTGCTCCCATTTATAAAGCACCCGTTTGTGGTTGTGTGACTGCTGCTGTGTTGCACGGAGCAAATGTCTCTGTTTTTGTCTTCAAACGGTGTGAAACATGACCAACAAATGAAGTCTGGGCAAAATCTCATGCAGTTGGAAATTCAAGAAACTTATTGAGTGGTCCATTTAGTTTCTATCCATTGTTTTTATTCTTAGTCCTTTGCTTCATCCTCTTCTACAAGGACATTTTTGCTGTACCCATGTCTCTGACCTGAAGTAAGACTCACAACCATCCATCCCACATGTATTAAAAGCGGGTTGAAAGTGTGCTTTCTTGTCAAGTGAAGACTTTTTTTTTTTTGAAGCAACACTGATGAAGCTGTGACTTTCAGAAAGGCCAGTCAGCACCAACTCACACCACTCCCACTCCTCAGTGCCCAAATGCGAGTTGTTGCATCAACATTTCATCAGCCAGCTAAAAATAAGGACGGGATTCTGTGAAGCCAGACCGCTTTGTACGCACTGTCACAGTGAACGTGCAACAGAAGTGTTTCTGAGACCGCCGCGGATGAGCCGAAAACAGTTTAGCAGATCGAGGATATCTGTGGTTGTGCAAAATGACGCTTTGTGTCGGTGACGGCAAACGGATATTCAGCGTTTGTGAGGCGCAATTAGGCAGACGATTATTTAACACGATGTTGAGTGTGTTGAGAGACGCACTGAAAACGTATTTTGTTTGGGTCGGACACATTTCTCCACCTGTTTCACCAGTATCTGGATACCTTTTGTTTTCCTCTCCCATATTTTGTTTCCAAGTTTACATTTCTCTTATCTTTCGCCACACACCTGCCTCCCATTTTCTAATAAATGTCCAACATTTTAAGACCAAGCTGAACTTTTATTTTCAGACTGTTGTTGTTGCAATGATCATAGGCTAAAATGTAGTTCAAATTCTTTCGTCACCATTTCTCTTGTTCAAGGGGAGGTTTAACGTGTTTCTTACTTGTTTCTTACAAAAGTGTCTCTCTTGCTGAGACACTTTTGCTCCCCACTCGGGCTGCCAGCTAGTAGCACCAGAGAGTCTTATGTGTAAAGAAACACACAGTAAAACAGGTGACAGCTGCTCTGTGGGGAAGTTATCCATCTGGTAGTAACAAAAACAAGACAGCAGCTAGTGTTGCAGAAACATTCAGAAGCTACTTTTTATCAGAGCGACTTAGTCTGTCTCACTCCTGTTGTTTATTCACCTGACAAGCTGATAATACCATCTATCTTGAACGGTTCTCTTTCTCTGTGTCGTAGTCAGGCTGATATGTCAAACTAAGAATAAGTTATAGAGTTTATTGACCTCCGATTATTTAAACACTGTATAGTGACAAACATCCCCACTCTATGAATATCTAAGCTGCCAAGCTTCAGGACAGAGGTCAAGTGTGTTTGCATAACATAATCCAACCATGAGGTAGCTTGAAGTGTTTTATATGATAAAAACATAACACAATACACAAAGAAACATCACACTACAGTGACAAAATAAAGAGAAGTACTGAAAACCTTCAATACAGAGTAGAATGAATCAATGTTGCATTTACGGTTAATCAAAGGCAGCTCTAGACAGATGCATTTTTAGCCTTGATTTAAAGGAACTCCATGTTTTGGCAGTTTTGCGGTTTTCTGGAAGTTTGTTCCAGATTATCGGAGCATGAGAACTGAATGCATGCGGAATAGAGATACAAAAAAATATATATATTTTACAGAGAATCACAATTCCTAGTTCTAGGAATTCTGAATTGAATAAAAATGCTCAATAGTAGATTTTAGTTTGCTTCATTTTTTGTCACATTACATTTTGAATAATTCTTCTTCTTTTTCCATAATAAAAAATGCCAGGAAGGTAAGCTAACGTAACACTGGTAATTTAAGTTAGTGTTTTAGACACAAACATGTATTAACAGATGAAATTTGATATAGTATGGAATCTTATAGAATTTTTTAAAATACATTTAGTATTTGTTTACACTGCTGTCAGTCACATAACTTAAAATAGAACGATTGGTTTCTGAAGTAAAAATTGTTTCTGAATGGAATCGTGACGTTAAAAAACTGAATTGAATTGAATCGAATCGCTAGACACTGAAAGATTAGCATCTCTAACGTCGAATAGTCCCATAGCATCCCCACAGCATGACACTCCCACTACGTTGGTTTACAATAGGGATGATGTTGCTACCTAGATAATAAGCAATGTAAGTTGTACTCCAGAAATTTAGGACTAAGGACGCTAGTTTGGTTTTGTGAAATTTGAGAAAAATACAGCTTATTATCATTTCAGTGATAATACAGAGGACAATATAAACCCATTAAAAAACACCATAATAATATACTATGAGTGTGTGTAAACTTCTGTCTCAACCTGAAACCTCCACCTGTGATTACTAAACCCCATTGTAAGTACGTGACGTTTTGGAATCTTCTTTATGATCGTAGGGAGACGCAGCGCCGCTCAGCCATGCTGCAGTGACTCTCGCGGGCGTCCTGCATATAAAGCAGCCCAACTCTGCAGCTTCCAGCAGAACCACGTGACCGTGGAGTGTATCCTCAGGTCACCCCTTTCAGTTCGCAAGCAGCAAATCTTTTGGCTCTCTCCATTTTCTCTCTCTTCTCCTCTTCCCCCCTACGCTGTTCAATCTTCCAGCCAGCCCTCTTTGTTTAAGCACAAAGTAAAACTGTGTGCGCTTCTTGATTAATAGTGTTTGACCACAGCACTCAGTGTAAACATCTCCTTATCTCTGTCTGCATCGTTGCTTTTTTCTCTCTCTATCTCTCTTTTCAGTCACTCTGGACCGGTTTGAACCCTGCTGTCCCCGTTTCCCTCTTCTCCTTTTCCCCTCCCCTCCTCTTCCTGCCGCCTTCCTTCTTCCCATCCCACCTTTACCTACCCTCATCTTTTTTCTTTTCTTTTTTTTTTGAATCCCCGATCCTTGTTGATTTAACCCTCTCCCTCCCGTTCTTCCTCCTCTGGACTTGAATGTTGCTATGAGTTGAAATGAGGATACGGAGCCAGAGTTTGAGGTGAACCGAGGTGACATAGACGGAGAGCAGTGAGAGAAACCGGTTTAGAAAGAGGCAGAGGGAGGGCACAATCTGGAGTGGGAGGCACTTAATGATCTGTATGTGTGTTTGAGAAAGAGAGAGAGAGACAGAGGGAGAGAACGGTGATGAACTGTGGGGGATGTAACAGAAATAGTTTACTTCACAGAAGCACCGTCTGGATCCACTCAAAGTCGCTCCCCAGAGGGTGAACCAGGGCTGCGTACTCGTCTTCCTGAATGTTTGCCGCTGATAAAACCTTCTGTGTCCAAAACAAAGCCCGGTGAGATAAGGCTGCTACTGAAATTATCAGCGGGGGGACTCTTTCGGTCCCTCGTTCCTTCTCGCCTCACCTGCACCCCGTGCGCACCCCTCCTCCTGTGGCTGACGGGGATTAAGTGGCTGGTGAAGCTGCACAAACGCACGCCGCCTTATCTCAGCTGTCCTCACGACGCGATGAGAGCATGCGCGCACGTCGGTGTATGTGCGCATTCATGCGCTGCTGCTGTGAGTCAGAGGCACTGGGTCACGGCTCCGCTGCACAGTCAGCACATTCACAGTTACTGCGTCTCGTTGACAGATTACGTGTTTGTGTGAACTCCTCCAGTCTGCATATGTATTTATATCTCTTTATGCACGCCTGGACGTGCTGTATGCCTCTGATTAAGTGTCGTTTTACATATTGTCGCTCCAAGATGTGTAGGATGCAGTAGATTTTAACCGCATGCATTAAAAATATCATTATTCCCTTCAAAGTGTTAAAAGAAAACAGAAAAGTTGATGCCCAAAGTGCAAAATGTCTGGAGTATTTGATTTGTTCCTGTAGGGCTACCATAGGAGGACTGATACATGCAACAAGGTAGCAGTGAAAGGTAATTGATCATGTCATTGGCTGAATAATTTTACTGGGTTTCCCTAAAATAGAGTTTGGGGTTTTTTACACACAGAAGCTTGTCAATGTCCGAACATACTTGAAACAGTGTTGAATAAAGTCTCAAATTTCAAAAATAACTAACATTGTTGCCAGATATTTAGGGCGTATTAAGAACAGACCTGTCTAGTCTACGCTATTCAACTTCTAGTTTGTATGCCCAGAAAGTCAGGTTCTTTTTTGAGGTGAGAATCTGCAATCAAACTCTCATTTGGACCATAAAAATGAACTCTGGTCCGCCTAAATACATAGGTCTCAGTTCGGTTGAAGTGCACGTTTCGAATGCATAGCGGATCAGAGACTACACCACAGGACATTCTGGGTTAATACAGGAATTGTTGTACCATTACTGGGACAACAATGGGACAAACTAGTAGGTGTTGCACCTGATGGCTGTTCAAAGCTAACAGACAAAATGTTGGACTTTTGAAGCCGAAGCAAGATAGAGACTGAAATTAACCCAGAAAAGAAACTGATATGTTTTGCTTGCAGTTTTCTAATAGTGCTGCTCGGAAATTCTCATTACTTCTTTACCATTTGTGGGATGAACTCAGTGGGGTGCCCACTTCTGGGAAGATTGACAACTGCCTTAAATATTTTCCACTTTTATGTAATCTTGTACAGGTTACAAATACTTTGCAAATGGTGTTGTAACCCTTACTTGATTGATAGGCGACATTAGTCATTTGTCCAAGAACGCTGACAATGTCTTTCCTTCCTGGCATTGCTGTAGCAAACTGGCAGAACTCCAGCTTTCATTGGGACGATGGTGGTAGGAGTTTGTCCTGGCAGTCGGTGGGTTGCCAGTTTGATCTGCTCTCCCTCCGCCTCTGTTGTTGTGTCCTTGGGTAAAACACTTCTCCCTTCTTGCCTGTAGGGCAGCTTTGGCTACAATCCAGTAGCTTCCCACCATCAATATATGAATGTGCGTGTGACTGGTTAATTGTAGTGTGAAGTTCTTTTGGCTATACAGACATGGCCATTACATGTCATGGAGTTGATTATCAATTAATGTAATTGATAAATCAAGCCCTTTAAATCCTATGGAAGCAGCACAGATGTGCTCAATTTTTTTCCCCAGTGAGCTCATTGACAGATGTGGAAATTTTTGCATCACTGTATGTGTTTACATAATTTTCTAAGTATTATATATTAGGGAAAACAGTGGGAATAACTGTCTGTGGACGTTTCAAGAAGACGAAGAAATAACACGGTTTCAGACGTCTGTTCCTAAAGCAAACATTTGCTCAAACACAGTGTTATTATACTTTATATGGTCATTTAAAAAGGGCCTGGATCATTAGGCTGCATATGTTTTTAGCTTTGGCCGACTGCTGCCTTAAATAAGGAACAGCTGGGATCCAGAAGTTTGTTTGGCCCCTTGACAGTAGGTTCAACTTGAATACATTTTGTTGCTCGCCGCCCACACACATAAAGGTTTACACTGTAGTCTTACACAGTCTTAATCCTCCTGAGCAGCAATTAACAGCTGCCAGCATGGCTAAGAATCCCTTTAACCAAAGCCTAATGAAAGCCCTAGCACCTCTTAAGTGTCTCTCCAAGCGTGTAACAAGCTCCCTTCATTATCACTCAGCTACAACCAGATACCTACACACTAATTATACAAGGACAGTGCAGGGATTCATCGTACAGATGACTTGATTTGTCCATGCATCTGACTTATGTTGGTCAATTATAAACATATCTCTTCTCTTCGACATTCCTTTGCCACAGCATGCTAATAAGCTTAATCATTAGCTTCCCCTCCTTTGATGTAACTCGCTACATGAATCTAAATGTTGGGTTTAAATATCTCTAATGTAAAACACCAAAAGTTTTTTTTTTCTTAGTCCGTAAACATGAGGGCGTACAAATCAGAGGACGTTGCTAGTGTCACGAGGTTTTCAGTCACAAGCTCCTGGTAAGTGGATGCTGGTGAAGAAGTCGAGCAGATGAGTGTTTCATACAGGGGAGTGTGGAGTTCTCGCCTGATTCCCACACGCTCTTCCAAGAAGACATTGTGTCAAAGTTCAGAGCGAGTTGAGGTTTCCAGGGGTCACAGGAAGAGACTGCTCGAAGTCTAAATAAAGCAAGTGAAGCAAGGCCCCGCAACGAGACGGGAGGGACGTCAACAGGATATGCTGCAATGGCATGGCATCACTTTCGCTCTTTGGATTGCTTGTCTCCGTCGGTTTTCCTGTCTTTCTCTCTGTGATCACTGGTTTCTTGACCTTTCTACAATCCCTCTACTGAGATGTTTATCTTCTACCATCACCTACCCTGGAGACTTACACGTTTTAAAAAACCTACATCAGCTTCCACCTTGCTGCTTGTTTAGATTTACACAGCTGCATGTAGTATTATCTTTGGCATACTAATCTGATGAGCGCTAATCAGATTTCCACTAATGCTACTAAATGGCTCTTAGGGGAGTATCTTGTTTGTATGCTAGGTAGGCTCAGACCGACGTACTGGTTTGTGGATTTGTCGAGCTGAGTCGTCCAGCTTTGATATGATTAAGGGTGTAGTTCAAAGGCATTTAATCAAATCGGAGTCTCGTATAGAAGGGTTGTTTTTTTTTTTTGATTGCTCAGAAGCGCTTTGAATATCTGCAGTGTTTATTTTTGGCCAAAGGGAAAAGCGAGAAATGCTTCTCTGGCAGACTATTGAAAACTAATACTGTAGTCTCTTTCGAAACCTTAAAGTAAGATAAAAGTGGATGATTAAGATCACAAAATGTGCTCATGTCTTGCTGTCACACAAGCAAAAGTACTAATTCGCCTTGAAGTTTTTCACATTTTATCACATCTGAACCACAATCTTAATGTACTTTATTGGAATTTTTTGTAACAGACCAACACATTATGGCCTAGGTATGAAATGGAAGGAAAATTAAGCCAGTTTTATTCTGATACCCCTTAATAAAATCCATATTTCTGATACTACCCAAGGAGTCTCTGTATCCTTAAAAACTCTTAGAAAGTCTTAAATTTATGTATTCAAAATCAAGGCCTTAAAATGTCTTAAAAGAAAACACATTGACCTTAAATATGTTAAACACAGGTTTTAAATTTTGTTTTGGCAGGACTATTTTATCAATTTGTAATTTTTTTCTTGTAGCGCTATTCTGTCATGTAAAAGTCACACTCAGACATCTTTGCGTTCTGCGACTCGAGGTATTTGAAGCTACCAATAACTAGCTGCTAATATACCGCTGCTAGCTAGCCAGCTAGCTTTTTTGCATGTATCGTGATTAAGTGCAAATTGTATTGGCAGTTGGCTGGACGACATTCATACATTTCTGTGGAGATACAGGTTTTAAATTTCATTTAATGGCCTTAAAAAGTCTTAAATTTGAGTTGGTGAAACCTGGAGAAATACTGTTACCTGTAATTTATTTTTAGTATGGATACATATATGTTTTATGAAGACCACAGAAGTTTGTCAGAGAGCATTAGCGAACAAACAGTATCAGGAGAATGTAGAAACACAAACAGTCCAATGGAGATGTTATATATCGCAAACTTTAAACAAACCACACAAAAAGAGAAACAGCCAAGAGGCTCAACGTGACTCTGGAGAAAATGCAAAGATCAAATTACTCAGGGTAAGTAATCTTTCAACACCATAAATATATATTATAATCGGTCATGCTTGCCACAATTTTGGCCTCCATGGAAGAATGCCAAGAAGAAAGCCATTATTGAAAGAACATCAACAATAGTCAAAAACCAGGAAATAGATTAAATGTGTTGTGGAAAACTAAAACTGCACATCATCCTTAATACAGAGCTCCTGCAGTAAAACATGGCGGTTGCAGCATAATCAGAGTCAAAGTTGATGGGACGATTTTGCCAAAAATGGTCAAAAATGTTGCCTATTGACTATTGACTCAGGTGGGATGAACACAAATGGACACCGCATCTGTCAGATTTGTATTTGTCATAATTTTCAAAACCATGTTTCAATTTTATTCCAGATCACCACTATCCCTACATTTGAAATTTTGTCAAACAATTGAGGCATGAATCCATTTTCAAGGTGTTATATATGAACTCTTAATGAAAGCATAATATATCACTTCTTGCTGCCTATACTCCATTTTTCTGAAACAAAAGGTCACAATCCTAATTATGAAGGTAGACATCTGTGCAGAAAAACAATCCAGTATAATAACTCATCTTTACAGGAAATGTTTTTTTGTCTCACTTCCCTTCAATCAGGATTTTGTGCTCTTGTCTGCTTGCTTGTCGCGCTCCACCAACTCTCTGTCACAAACCACGGGGATTTGTCTTGCACTTTTCCCAAACCTTCACCCTGAGTGCCGCTCCAAACAAAACAACAGGAGGGAGTTACCCTCCCTAATAAAACTAATATTTAACACACCTTCTTGTGTGTGTTGGCGGATTCATATCGTAACTCCATCCCCTGTCCTCTTCTCTTAATGCGTCTGTTTGCATGTGGCCCGTGCGTGAGTGTTTACTGTTTGCGCGCGCAGGTGTAATGCCTCGAGACAGCTCCATCTGCTCGCCCTAATCGCAGGGATCCTGCAGTCCGATGAAAAGACACATCCTATTTCCCGTGACATGGCTGTAACTTCCTGTCGAGCAGGCTTCATGCACGCCGGCCCGCTGACTTCTTTCTTATTAGCTGGCCTCTTTGTGTGTGTGTGGGGGTGTGTGTGTGTGTGTGTGCAGAGTTCATAGGATGGCTGGGGTTGACAAGTTGATTGCCAAGACTGAGATGGTATCTGCCTTGACTCACCGAGAAGATTGAGAACACCTTTTGTGTGTGAGTTTGTGTGTTTGTGTGCTTTGCACCATAATGAAGACCAAATGTCTCGACAAAATTGGGGACTGAGAGGCATTTGTCCAGAAAACTACACAGAAAAAGTTAAAGGCTAAAGCTTCACACCGAACTTGTACTTTCCTCATTGAGTTGTCATTGTTGATGTGTCTGGTTTAATCAACCTTACTTTTCAGAAACTGACCATGCCTTGTGTTGGCTTTTGTGCAGCTCATATTTTTCATATGTTCTTTCCTGCAAATTAAGGTAGAGTCGAGTTAAGTTTAAGCATCAAGACACTTCAAGGTGCTTTACACCATAAAGCGTCATACCGTCACCAATTGTAACAAACAATAAACAATCAAAAGCAATCAAATACAAATCAGACACGTTGATTCTTGTTCAACTGGTTGGTTTTAAGCATTGATTTAAAGGAACTCTGTGTTTCAGCAGTTCTGCGGTTTTCTGGAAGTTTGTTCCAGATTTGTGGTTCATACAAGCTGAATGCTGAGAGATGGTGAACATCAGCATAAGCTTCGGTTATCAACCAATCTTGTGTCACCAAAGTATATAATTTCATTGTGTCGTGTGTAAGTCCATGTGTGAGTTGACATGGACTCATGGTGTCAGACTCAAAGCACTCGCCTTCATATTCGGGGTTTGGATTAATGGCTAACACTTCACAGTCCTGTTCTAACAGAATCCGAATAGTGGATTTCACTTTTGTGAGAAATATATCATATGATTTGTTTCCAACAAAGTACTTTCCCCCCCCCTAATTCTCACAAAGTGTAAGTGACGACTAAATCAAACACACCAGCAACATTGGAGTAGGATGGAAAACAGAAAGAAAAGAGCAAATCAATAAAATGCTATAAATCATCTGTTTTAAAGTAGTCTGTCAGGCAAATTCCATGTTAGCAGGTCATGTAATTTATTTAATTTTCCTTTTGTGGTTGTGCTTCGTTTCCATTTGCTGCGTAATGCTCACTCGCTGTTCATGCATTGACTAAATTTGAGCCTATACAAGCTTTTAAAGAAAAATTGCTTGAGGCTTCGTGTGCTATGCGATTCCTAAAAGCATTCACTTTACATTTTGCTCTATTCATTCAGCTGCGTTTTATTTGAAACTGAATAATGCGTTTTTGTGTGACTTATTTTTTGACAGTGTTTGAATTCCTTTTTTTTTTTTTTTTTTTTAGTGTTCCGTTTTGTTGTGAAAAATGCTGTAAAAAAGAAGCGTTAAAAAAATTTTACATTGAGAGGATGCAAGAAATGTATGGATATCTTTTGTTGAAGGCAGAGGCACATTTAAATTCTGTTAGCAGAATTTTTACTCCCTCTGAGCACACCCATCCCAGCCTTCCCTCAGACGCCCCCCCCTTTTCTTTAAACACGTCCCCACCTTGTTATCACCCTGCAAACCCCCAAAATCTGGGTTGCCATGGCGACAGCCTACCCATCAGACACAAAATGTGTGACTTGAAGGTACCACAGCCAATTTTTATGGCTGATGGACACCAGTGTTCATAAATCCTATATTATATACTCCATTATCCTTTCATTTTTACCAAAAACTCCCCTTTGCATCATGTTTATTGCATGTCTGTCTCTGATTATTAATCAACAGACACAGCCAGGAGTTACTGAACACTATCAAAGCACTCTTTTACTTTTAACACATAAAAAAGAAATCTTGACTCTGGCATCCAATGCACTGTCTAATACAAAATCATGTAAATAGGACCAGTCAAGGCTTGTGAATTATACATACACGGAGCTGTCCTATGGGCAATCAGTGTGAAACAGCCATGTCAGTGTGGAGATGGAGATTGAAGAAAGCAATTTTAAATGCAGCCTCAGAACGACTCATCACAGCATCTGTGTCCTGACTTTAGCAATATAAACTTACAACAGAGATGGGCGGGTCGATCCAAAACATCGATATCGGTATCAGGTCAATATTAGAGTGACAACATTGATCCTTTAGATTCAGATTCCCTTTTTAAATTTTATTTCATTTTTGTATTGTACTCTAACATAAAAAAAAATTTGCTGTGATTTTTCTCACAAATTACTGTTTTTGCATTTTATTTAAAAAAAGATGCTCACAAATTGGTTTTGTTTTTATATTGTTTCTGTTTATCATGTGGTTTAAGTGTTTTGTAGACACCTATAAACTTTTTCTAAATTCTGACCTAGGTTTAAACAAAATAATTCAAAGGAAAGAACACAAAAACGCATAAAGGCTAGAGATGTTTGATGACTTGTCATATTTAGGTTTCAAGTATCGGTATTAGTGTTATTATCCGTGCCGCGATACCGGTTCTGTATTGACTTGGCATCTCAACATGTCCAAAAATGCACTGTTTAAAATAGAAATATGGATTATCAAGGCACAACAGAAGTAAAAATGGAACGAAGCGACTCAGTTGTCATCCGAGTTTTGGTTTCGTCTGAGAAGTTATAGACTGCTGAATTAAAATACAAATCCTACTGAACGCTGTGCTTTCCATATACTCTGATTACCCTGGCTTTTATTGGTATTTTTAACATTTTCAATTTCTCTCTGGGATAATTAAAGTATTTTTTGAATTGAATTGTGCATAGAATTTCAGTTGATTAAATCTTTGCTTAGTGGACAAAATGTATTGCAAATGCATGACAAAAAAACAACCCATAACATAACTTCTACCAAAGACAAAAACGAAATCCTGAAAGGGCTAAAATCTGACACAACTCAATTTTTGTTTATATTTTGTGAAGAACAAAGTTGTGCTTTGCGGCGTCTTCTTCAGAGATTTTCATGTCGTTTTCTTTAGTGGTTCTTGGTGCAACGCCTCCGCAGGCGAGGAGGGGAACAGGTTTTTAAAAGGTTTTGGTCCATTTGATACAGTGCACTATGAAAAGAAACCGCACCAGCTGAAAATACAACAAAATGTTACAATTTTGGCCACCAATCGAATTGAGTCTACCGCACTATCAGGTGTGAAAACACCCTTAAAAATTGCTGTTCAGAAATACTCTCTCCATTCTCACAGAGCTTGTTCTATTTTCCAACACAGAATGGACAATTTGTTGCTGTAATTGCCCAACATAGACTATGCAATTTGTTGCTGTAATTGCACCATATGGACTTGTGGAGGTTGAATACAAATGCACGCCACATTTCTTAGGCTTTAATTGGGGAAAAACTTTGAAAACCATAAAATAGTTTGAAATTTGCAATGTCACAAAAATACAAAAACGCTTCAAGGTTGCCGAACACCTTTCGCAAGGCCATGCAGATCCCGCTACATCCATCTGGTGGGTCGCACACACTTTCCAAAACAGCCCCACAGAGGATCCTTTATGGAAGAGGAATACAGCAACATGGTTTGTGATTTTTGACTGCTGGTTTAAATGGAAGCTTACAAACACCATCTGCCCACAGCCCAGCAAACCCACTGTGTATATATGAATAGTCAATGTCAATTAACTTGTTCCTCAAGTGTTCCGCCTAGCGAGGAGCCGGTTTGGAAATCACACTACCTCTCCCAGGAAGTGTGGGTGTATCCGTACCGTACGCATGTATGTGGGGTATTAATTAAGGCTGTTTAACATGCATATGGATGGGCTTTTTCCTTTTTTTTTTAGGGGTGAAGACAAATTTGCGGGTAACATATGGTGCCCCAGACAGAACGAAGCAAACAGAGATTTGCAGTTGCACACAGACACTTTTGGTCTTCAAAGTGACACACACACACGCGCACACCCACACGCCCACACACCCCGGCACGTCTGGACTCCTGCTGAAACCAGAAGTGATGGATTCTGGCTGATTGTGTGTGTTTGGAATATCATTAATCCTTTTTTTTGTTTGTTTTCTCTTTTTTTTGGCTTTTTGGTGAGGTGTGTGTTCATGCATAGCTGAGTGTGTGTTTGCGAGGGATTATTTTTCGCAGATGGAAGGAGCGGTGCCCCTTCTGCAGGGTCAACAAGGGGAACGCTTACTACCACACACTCTTCCATTCCTCCGCCTTTTCCTCTATTTTCGTTTTTTACCTTCTCCCTCCAGTTCTGCATTTGCACCAACATCTACTTTGTCTCCACACAAATTTCCTCTCCATTTTCCACTGTTTTTTTTGGTACAAGAAATAATTTAGCGATTAATTTCTCAAAATATGCCAGACTTGAGCATAAATTTCTTAGGTTCTGGTACTGTTGCTGTCTCAGATAGAAAACCTATGCATCTTTTTTGAATAGTTGCAAAACTATTCAACCCCACTGGAAGTTATTCACAATTTAATCCGCAAACGTCATTGTATTTGATTGTGCATAGTAGATCTTCTTTACCAAAATTTAAAGCTCAGTTAGGCTGAACGAATGACCTTCAATTTCAAAGTCTTGCCACAAGTTCTCGACTGAATTTAGATCTGTCCTTTAACTGGGCCCTTCAAACACATAAATAAGATCTATAGTACTGCAGATAAGTTGCTATACAAGTACAAGCCATTTATTTAACTGTCCATCGGCTCTGGCAAGCTTCACTCTCCCTGCCAAAGAAAAGCCTCTCTGTCCAGATTCAATGAGCTTTAAAGACGTTTGCTGAGCTGCTGGATTTACACTGACAGTAAATTACACACAGCCGGGCTTCTTACAGGCACACCTAGTTCACTTATCAAGACAGTTTTTAGCACTGGATTTTCTTAAAATGTATCAGACTATAGAATATACATGCCACCCTATTTTGTAAAAATGTTCCCTCCACTTCACAAATTAGCCCTACTTTGTGTTGATTTGTCACACTAAATCCCAGTAAAATACATCAAAATTTCTAACTGTAAATTATCTCTCAATTTGGCATCACTTGACAAGTTGCTAGTTGCTGCCTGTGCTACATTGGCTGAAATAGTTTTGTGGCATGTTTAAAGTCATACCAGAGCACATTGTTTTGATTTAAAACAAGACTTTGACTAGGTCATTCCAAAACCTTCATCTTCTCTTAGATGTTTGGAAGGGTACCTGCTGCTGCACGTCTGAGTTTTGTCTTGCTGGATGAACAAATGGCTCTCCAGCTCTTTCCAAACTGCTATATGTCAATAACTTTATCTGTTTCTTTAATTTACGACATTATTTTCTCCTTTTCAGGTCTTTTTGCCCACTTCATGCTGTTTTATTGGTCCAATAAAATAATTTTCTGATACTACAGATTTTGCAATAATCAGGACATGTCATGGTTAGTGAAATTGACCTCACCTTTTCAAATGTGGCTAATCAGAGTAAATCAAAATTGAAAAAGGATTTACTTTAAATAATTTTGCTTACACATTTCACCTGTGCCTCATAAAAGCAACAATGAAAAAAATGGACAAGGGTAAAGTACTTTTTAATGTATGTATGCTGTGGACTTGGATGAAACTCAAATGGAAGTGAATGATTATGCCGCTAAGAAAGGAAAGACAATATATAAAGAAAAAAGTTTAGAAGGCGTCTTATCTCTCTCAGAAATAAAGCTTCAGTTCCTCATAAAAATGAACATGTTTTATGGAAGCAGTCCTCCTGGAGTTTGATGAAATAAGCACAGAGGTCTTGGGGCTTAAAAGAAGCATTCACATCCTACCAAACATGTAGCATAACTCTCTCTTAAACATCATGAATACTGGTGGAGCTGAGGGGGAAAAAAGGGATACAGCAGCAAAAAGCCCGAGGCTAAATGGTTGCAGTCTGTACTGTAATGGACTTAAAGCACCCACAAGCCTTATCGCTTCGGTCCATATGTCTTAGCATGTGTATGTTTGCACCACTCAATCTGCAAGTTTTAACCTGAGCAGGGACAGAGGCAGCCTGGCAGAGGATTAGGAATTTATATTCCCAAATCCCAGATGCAGGGTTCCTTCGCCAATCTCACTTCAAGCGGACTACCAAACCTCCAAGTAAGCCATGCAGGGAAATCCTGAAACAATGCTAGTCAAGGCGATGCCTGGAGAGACAGGAATCTTGGATCAAAGACTTTCTGATCACCCCTCTTCTCAGAAAAGATTCCTTCCAAACGTCTAAAGTAAGAAAACTAGGGAAGGTTTGTTTTTGCATTGTCTTATAAAGCAGTTCGGATGCCCACTGTTTACTATCAAGCTGCTTCCCTGTCATGTTGGTATAACTTACAGGCCCAAACATGTGAAAAATTATCCATCCAACCACAAAGGTGCATAAATATACTCAAGCACAACAAATCATACGATTACTGCTTCTAATCCCAACAGGAACTTTAAATTTTCTTGGCATCCTTATCCAATTCTTACTTATTGGACCTTGATAAGGTCCAATTATATCCGCACGACTTAAGCTCTTCCACATTTTGTCATATTATAACCACTAACTTAATCACATTAAATTGAGATTGTGTGTGATGTGACTATCATATTCAGCTCACTTGAGTCATCATTTTGTAGACCTAGCTTCTATTGAAATCACAGCAGCAAGTCTTGTAGGGTGTGTTTCTACCACAGCTTTGCAGATCTAGAAACAACACTTATCACCCATCCTACTCTGAAAAATATCAGAAGTTCAGATTGGGCTAATTCAAATTAACTCAAAAGATGATTGTGCCACCACTAGGTTTCACGATGGACCAAAATGTGAGTGGGGCTTCTTATAGCCATTTGTAATTCAATGATTCTCTGCTTTCCTCTTGGAAAATGGTCAGGTTTAGTGGACTGCATGACTAGTAGCTGTCTTGTTGACAGATTATCCTACTGTGACCTTTAAGTTTAGGTGGAGAGCCGTGTCAGGGCAGGGTTGAAGTTGTCGATCCATTATCTTCCACTTAATCCGTTATGTTGCCAGGTTTGGGTTGTGGAGGCAGCAGTCTAGGTGGGGAGACCCACACTTCCCTTTCCAAATCCACTTCGGCCAGAACCTCTGGGGGGAATTCCAAGGCCTTCCCAGGCCATCTGAGAAACAGTTCATTAGTCTTCCTCTGGGTCTCCTCCCACTTAGACATGCCCAGAAAACCTCACCAGATTCTCAAGCCTCCTGTGAAGGAGCAGCAACTCTACTCTAAGCCCCTTGTACATAACCAAACCTCTCACCCTATCTCTAAGGAGGAGTCCAGACACCCTGTGGAGGAAACTCATTTCAGCCACTTGTATCTGTGATGTTCTTTTGGTCATTTCCCAGAGCTTGTGATCATAGATGAGAGTAGAAGGATTTACCATAGATTGAGCCTTTTGGCTCATTTCTCTCTCCACAACAAACCACCATTACACACTCACATTACTGGAGATGCCTCACCAGTTGACCATAGGATTTCCCACTCCATTTTCCCTCATTGGTGAACAAGACCTTGAAAAAATTACTTGAACTTTTCCACTTGAGGCAAGAGGGACGAGAGTTCCATCCTCTACCCAGAGAAGGCATTCTAAACCTTTCTGACTCAAAATCATAGTCTCGCATTTGGAGGTGTTAATGCCCATCATACTCAGCTATGAAATGCTCCAAAGAAAGATGGAGATCACGGTCAGATGAAGTCAACTTAACCACATCATCTGCAAAAAGAAGAGACCAGATTCTGACATCACCAAAACAGATCGTCTTCAACGTCTTGGCTGAACCTTGAAGATTGAACTTTGTCACTGATTCACTCAGTGCCAATCTGCCAATCATTTGGCACTGATCGGGTTGTGCCAGCCTCTTTCCAGTTTTGGATGATGGAATAAAAAAGTTCTCCATAAAATGTCCGAAACTTAGAATGTTGCTTATAACCTCAACCTGCTTTACTTTTCCACAACTGAATAACAACTGGTTGAATAAAACAGAATTACTTTGTTTATAACTTAAGACGATATTTGAAGGGTGCTGGTAGTGTTTTAAATTAGGCAGGACTGAAAAAAATGCTTTTCAGATCAAATTTTGTACATTGTACATTTTTGCACTGCTTTGTATTGGTTAATCACACAAGATCTTATTGAAACACTGATTCTAATGTGACAAAATATAAAAAGGGTCAAGAGGATAAATACGTTTACAAAACATTGGGTTTGCTGGAGGTTCTTTGCTTTTGGAAAACTACTATTTACACAGAAAGAGACTGCTAAAGGAAAGGTTGGGGTCTTGGTGTGTCATTTGGTAGAACATGCGTACTACTCTTCTGTCTTTTATCATGTGTCCCTTGTCAAGGCTAAAAGTACTGTAATCTGAAACTAAGCAAGATTAGCAAAAGGCAAGACGGAATGTCCACAGAGACTAAATGATTGTGTTTCAGCGAGAACAGACAGTATGTTTCTCTTGCAGTCGATAAACCATGCCTTATAAAGGAAAGGAAAGAAAGGAATCCCTGGCAACAAGAGGGCCAAAGGAAGTATAGTAATGAGGGCACAACCTCATGCATATTGTACATAATTTGTCCAACAGAGCCTGTGTTTCCTTTACAGCTAAATTTCTCAGAATTTGCTTCCCGCATATCCGTGACCCTGCCCTCTCTTGATTGCCTTGCAGGTTGTCTGCGGCTCCTTGGGATTAAGAGAAAATTTGACAGGAAGACTTCCTCCTGCCTCCCTCTCTCCCTCCACCCTCATGTAATGGCCTAAGCCAAAGCCTGGATGGTGTTTTATGAGAACAATTGATCGGTGGGCACACACTGATGAGCTGAGGCGAGGCAGAATCGTGAATGAAGTGGGATATAGAGGTGACCCAGGGGGAATCACAACACACTCCAGCTTGATCTCATGCAAAGCTGCTTGGAAGCCCAACGCTGATGAATATACTCTCTCTCTCCCTCTCTGTCTTACCTGCCGTCTCTCTTTCTCACTCTATGTCTCTTGCTTGCTCCGCTTTCTGGGCCTGATGAATGCAGGGCGAATCAATAAATCTATTCCCTTGCTGGATACCTGATAAAATTTACAAGGACAAGCTTAATAAATTACTAATGGGCTGGCCAATTAGTTTGTGTGCTTTCCTGTGCAGGACTGAGAGCCTGTGCGGTGACTTCTGTTTGACTTTAAATTCCTCCGTGGTCATTTGTATGCATATATATGTGCTGGCATGTCTCGGCCCTCTTCCGTCCCGAGATTGGCAGTAATCCGACTGTGGCTGCATTTTCCAAGGCGACGTCCCTTAAGCCCCTGGAAGAAACGCCCCCCGGAGTGTCGGTTTCATTTATGGATGAACGACACGCACACTTTTCCATCAAACATGCAACAGTAACCAACAAGTAGCAACCGAGTGACCTCAGAGCCAAGGAAGAAACACTTGCAGTTTATTTTTCTTGTACAGGTGCAGCTGGCACCACCAGCTGGCCCTCCCAGATTCAGACATTAGGCTGCACCTGGATTACATTACAGCCGAATCAATGAACTCGGTGCAAGGCGACCGTCGAAGCAAGCTGCACTTCTGTTCCCCAATTGAACCCATGAATGTAACGCTTCTAAAATACAACTGAATTACCTACTAATATGCCTGAAACTGAGATTTATCACTTAGAGGTCTGCACCACTTAGGAATTTACTTAAATAAGGTAAATAACCAAAATAAATCAGTAAGAACAGGAATTAATTAAGGGCAAAACACTATCCAAACCAACCTGACTCTGTGTTGAATAGTTCTTGCCCTCCTTGTGAAATCATGAACAACTTTCCCACTGCTGAACCATTTTTTTAGTTCCAAGAGGCAGACTCAGGCCCAGTTACCTCTTAACCTGCACAATCACAATTTCACTTAGTCCAATCCAGTCAGATAACATGAAAAGGGTTGAAAGATCTCAGAGATCAACAAATCACGTGAACTGGAATGCTAGGGAGTGACCAGCTGAACAAAATTACTCCTAGTGTTTGTCAGAAACTCAACCCAGGAGTTCACAAAAGAATGAAGAATTACATCTTAAGCAGTGTTCAGGTCACTGCTCATGATTTTAAAAAAAGACAAAAAAGTGGGCAAAAAATAGTTTTCCAGATCAGTGCTGAACATAATAAACACAAAGACCCGTCTCTCATTTGAAAGGTTACAAAATTAGGTGCATGTCGCAGTACGTCAATTTTAAGAATAGAATAGAATAAAAAAGACTTAAAAAACATCAAACGGAAAAATTGTAGATAACAGCAGGATTGTAAATAATGTATTGCGTTAAAGTTTGTTAGGAGCAGTGATGCTAGAGGCTAACGGCTGGTGAGAGGAAGGATGTGTGATAACGCTCCTTTGTGCACCTAGGATGTCTGTAAACCAGCTCTTTAGTTCACCATAAGCTTTATCCCAGAATTTGAAGAAAGTTACAAAAAATTGTTCTCACCACATTTTTTTTTTAGGCATTCAGCAAATAGAAATAATTGTGGTAATTCTAACCAACCTAAGACAAGAGAAGTTTGCTCTGAATCACCACCCGATGTGATTTGGATGCCTCGCTGTATACCTGCTCTAAGCCTCTTCACAGCAAAGCAAAGTAGACACAGTTGTCCCAAACCAATACCGGGTATGCAGATTCTCCCCCTGCTCCTCTTTTTATTTTAGGGGAAAAGGAGAGACAGAAACAGTAGAGATACCAGTTTGGCTTTTCTCCTCCATTAACCAGCATAACATCAATGAATCTTTTGAGGATCGCTATCTTCAAAAGGCATCCCAGCTTCCCTCCGCACAGACAAGACTGTAATTATTCCACATTTGCATGATAAGTGTGTCTGCCAGTGTGCGCATTTATGTATGTATGGATGAGTGCTTAAACGCACATTAGCTGCAGCCGGGCACGAGTTCTCGTCTTTTATCTCGACACAGAAGATGGGATGAGGCCTTTTTAATGTGGAGTCTGGATGGCTGTCTCTTTGCTCTTCATCTGAGTGTTCATCATTAGCCACTGTCTGCCCGAGAGCTTTGAAGTGAAGTTGGAGGGCTCTCCGACGATGTGGAATAGTTGTGACACCGACTCTCCGTGTTTGTGTGGGTTTTTTTTTTTTTTTTTTCGGGGTGTGCGTCCACTTACATTTATTTATTTTCCTCTCTAAAAGCATCGGGGATTTTTTTAAAACTCGGATGTGAACTCTAGCAAATGTTTTCATCTCTCGATCGTTTGACTTTTATGCTCTTCAGCTGTAATGATGCATGTGATAATAAGAGAGGAGTTGTTTTTCCCCTTTAAACTCAGACATGTTTTTATTTTTTTATTATTTTCTTTTTTTATTTCAAGACAGGAATGTTCTAATAGCTCCTCATGCTTCACAGGCTCTGCTGATGGAAAAATGCAAATATAGTAATAGGAGGGACGCATGAAAAGCAGAAATTGGCTTAATGAGTGCAGTAAATGAGCTCGCAATGCTTTGCTTTCTTTGCAGTTCTGAACATGTAAAACAGCTTCGTGCACAAATGTATAGAAAGGCGAGCGAACATGGGAACATTTTTAGATATCTCCTAAGGCCTTGTTAGCTCCAGAACAGATTTATGTGCATTAAAGTGTAACTGTAAAACATCCATAGCTCATTCAAACACTCGTCATAGCTAAATGTTTCAGTTCAACTCACAAATTTTGATGTCAGAAATGGATATCATCAAGACATATCAAATTTAGTTCTGAATTATGGTTTTATTTAAAAGCTATCCCAACGGCTCTGAAGCTATATGAACATATCACCATCGCTTTTTGATTTAGTTTGACTTGTACCATCTTGAAATTACTGTTGGACAACATTTAGTGGGCAAAAAGATCTCTAAAGGCAACCCCAGTCTTAAGAAATTTGAGAATGAGAATTTACAAAGTCATTAGCTTTTGCTTGGCCAACCCTTGTCCAGAAATGGAGAAAACATTGAACAATGGTGACGCTTCCCAGAACTGGTCAGCCAAGATCCAAGATCGCATAAACGACTCATTCAGAAGGCCCCAAAAGAACCCAGATTAACATCTTAAAGGGGAGTAACATGTAAAATCAGCATTGTTTTTTTGCCTTATATAATTTTATAGCGTTATTCTTTCATAAAAACATACCTTTGATTGCTTTGATTCCTTCATGCGTATTTGAGAAATCCTTAAATCTCCCATGGCAACCATTCAGGGATGCCTAAAAGCTTGCTCACACAAAGCCCCGCCTATTTGCACAAAGCTCCTCTGAGCTGCACTCTAGAAACTGAGCTTCTACATCACAGCGCAGCCCTCTCACTACTCAGCTCCTCCAGACTAGTGGCAGCAGCACTTAGCAAACACCTGCTGAGAATCTGCTGAGCTCATCACACAAGCTACGTCTCAGTCCAACGCTGATAAGAACGGTTCTAAATGACATCAAAGACGAACATTGCTAGGATGCGAGAGAGCGCAGGAGCTTCTTAAAGAGACTGAGTCATTAAGTTGTGAAGTCAAACTTCTTTTAAGCTATCATCTTTTAACAACTGAAGGTAACATAGTTACTTGATAAAATGCCATATCTGCGTTTTCTTGAAACTTAATGATCCCTTTGGAAAAAATATTCTATGAACTGACAAGACAAGAATGTAACTTTTTGGAAGGCTCGTATCTCGTTATACATTCCACTTCAAATAAAAAAAAACACCACGCTGACAGTGAACCAAGGTGGTGGTGCTATGGGGCTGTTCTACTTCTTCAGAACCTGGCCATCTTTCAGAAAATCCTGATGTATATAAAAAAAAAAGATTTTAAAGTGACACACACAAAAAAAAATCTCAGCAGAAAATTAAGTCATCATTTGAAAATGGCTGTTTCTACCACAAAGGTTGTAGAAAGTGCAACAAAAAAAGTAAAAACCATATAAATCTTAAAGTGAATACTTCTTTATGTCTATTTTTGTCTATTGGATGTCACTTTTATTCACTTTACATTACCATACATGAATTTTATTTTCTACACCCACTACTCTCTGCTTTCATAGCACATAGACTCCATGTCAGCGACTAATTGTATAGAACTCCTCTGTCTTATTTTCAAGGTTGTAAATCTCAGATGAATCAGATGGAGAACGCGCCTCGCAACCTTTCCGGCAAGATGATCATTTTCAGCAAGAGAGAGAGAGAGAGAGAGAGAGTGTTGTTTCATGAAAGAGTTTGCTGCAAGTCTGGTTTTGTTCCGGAGGTTTTTACAGCTGCTGGTTCCCGGTCAGGGTTCCACCTTGTTTCCGAAAGGCGATTAATCTTGCGGTCACGAAAAGCTGAGTTATTAAGTTTTGGGGAAAGCGTGCAATCATGCTGATGTCAGTCTGTGAAACTCTGCCAGCCTTGTAAAATCCCTGCAGATTATGGAGTATGATTTAGGCACATTATCAGTGTTTAAATGTCTGTTTGGATCTTATTAATGAAGACATATGCATTCAGTGGCATTTAGTTTGAGGAGAACATACAAATGTAGGAATTAAAAACTTTTTTAAAAATATCATAACCTTTGTATCACGATTCATTTCTGACATAAAACCACGTTTTATGTATTATGTCCATGTTTCATTCTGTTACCCAGTTTTTTTTTTTCTTTCTCTTCTTCTTTCTACCATCTGTCTGTTGGTAAGCAGAGCAGAATCCACCGCAGGCAAAGTTTCCACTTGTTTCAACTGCTCTGCCAGACACCTCATATGTTGGTTCAAGCTGTTTAGCGGACACAGCAAACAAGTGGAAGAAGTTTCTCTGGTAGGATGAAACCATAACTGAACTTTTCAAGAATGCACATGGCTCTGAGCAGACCGTCTTCACAGTGGGCCACAGCTCTAATGTTTGTCTTTTTTTTTTTTTTTTTGCCAACTTAGCCATTGGACCCAACTGAACATTAAAAAGCGTTCATATCAGTTGGTTACAGCTGTTGGCGAAAACATTCTGTCCCGCTAAACGACGTTCATGTTCCCGTTTGCAGTTGCGTTTGCTGAGCTCACCAGATTAGCCGCGATTCGATAATGTTCTCAAGCTCTTCGAAGGACGGAATAAACTTTTTGATTTTTCATCAACTGTGCAGCATCTTCCGTGATTCTTCTGTCTTCAATGTTTTACAGTAGTTTGGATGGACTCAGAATTAGCTTATTTCTCAGTTTATCTTGAGCTAGCTTGTTGGCCTCAGCTACTCCAAAGTACTTAATTTTCCAACAAGCCCATGGTCATATAACATATTATCACAACTGATTGGGAAATTATTACTGGTATTATTAGTGCTTCTATACTTGAGGCTGTGCAGATTTTAATAGGCCTATGATCAGATCTCAGGCCAGTTGCTAATGGTCCGTAATGGCAGTACGATCAAAATGAACAGTTGCAAAGGGATGAAAGGTAAGGCGGATCAATAATACTGATCCTTCCGGTGAAAATTAGACTCCAGCAGCACCTCCATCAGCCCCCACAAAGACTGACAGATGAAATAACCGCTCTGATAACGGCGGCGCAAATTAATAAGGCATACCGTAAATGATTACCTCCATCATTAATCCATTCCACGGCTATTTAAAGCCGCGCGCATTAACAATTTGGACAGGAGGTTCCACGTGTTAGTGGGCAGCCTGAGCACACCGAGTACAGCAGGTACATTAGAGGGAACAAATGATTTGATTAACTCCATTCACGGGAATGGAAACAAATTACACAGGCAGCGCAGTGTCGCTCACCTGAAGGAAATAATGGGGAGAGCTCAGGCGAGAAATGAAATGTTTGCACTCAAACCTGCGTAATCCCTCCACACACACACACACACACACACACACACATCCCCCCCTCCCGGCAGCGGATTGCAGATGAAACTCGGCGTCTCATCAGCCTCAGTCGGACTCGATTGCAGCCGGTCCATTTGGGAAATCCGTCCGTATATTGCCCGCCTTATGGGCGTGCTCCAGGGCGCGGCCTGTTAGCGCGCTCGCCGGCCCAGCCGATTCACACTTAATAAATAATACAGTGCTATCACCTGATGAATATTGCATTCCCATTCTTGCAGCCTGCCCACCTGTCCTCCTGTCTGTCTGTCTGTCTGTCTATCTAAAACTCTACCTGGCCTCATGCCAGGGACCCCTGTTATTTTCCACAACACAAATATCAGCTCAGCTTCTTGTCGACAGCTGGCAGTGTGTTGGAGGCGCTCTGCGTCTGGAAACACCGTCAGCGTCAGGCTGCAAAAAGACAATTGCTCCTCGTCAGGCAGCAGTGAAACTTGTTCCATAACAATGTAACGTCCCACCCATCCGACACCATCCGGAGGTGGATATTCCTGCCAGCTGGAGTGCAGAGACTTGGTAAAAGGAAAAAAAAAAAAAAAAAAAAGGTGGTGGTTTGAAGGGAATGAATTATCACCTTCAGCAGATCACCACCGGGAAAGGCGTTCAGGAGCGCGGCACAGCGCGGGGCACGTGCTGGCTTGCTCTAAAGTGCTTCTCTTCCACTCGCAGACGGGAAGGCTTCTTGGGCCCCGATATGTTAAATCTCGTTTACAATCGAGAAGCGTCGTCATTAAAAGGGCAAGTTCTTACATGTACGTGCCAGCTGCTGAAGGCATCACCGCACTGACACGGAGAAAGCACCCAACGTTCGTTTGTGCCGAGTCCCACGATTAGCATCAGCCGGAGATTTCTGTTTCAGCTCTGCGAACGTGTTTGTTTCACTTCATGAGTATATCTTGTCACCATCTGTGAAATTATTTTTAGAGATAAGAGGCTGTTGGTGTGATTCGCTAATTCACTGATGAGGATAACATCCCTTCTTATCCTGCACAAACTTGAAGTACAGCTGTAATTAACTCTAAAGGGCTCCCAGGTATTTGGTAATGAGACGGGCCGACACAAAGTAGTGCATAATTGCAAGATGGAAGAAACATTATTTAAAAAATGAAAAATAAAAATTCTGAAAGGCCTAGTTGACATTAGTTGCAGCATCTCTATGTCCATCCTTTGTAGAACCACCTTTGGTACAATTATCTGCTTCTAGAGACTAAAATTTTTGCCAATTTCTCGTCACACAGCAGCTCAGGTTCAGTCAGACTGGCTGGACAACATCTGTTAACTTCAATTTTCAAATCTGACCACAGATTCTCACAAATTAGGTCCAGATGACACGAGTGAACAACAAAAAACAACAAGTAGCTGCAGATATTTTGCCAACTTCACAAAGCCAATGCCAGAAGAGAACTGATAAAACCTAAAGCTGCAGTGAGCAAGGAGACATAGTCTGGAATAGGCAACCAAAAAAGAAGAAAGTGTGACCATGATTATTTAAAGTTTGGATTTTCATGGGTTGGATATGAAAATGCTCCACTGCCACAGTGTGTTGCCCGCTAAGAGGTGCTAGCTAACAATGCTATGAGAAAAAAACAGTTAAAAAGAAAACACAATCTGTGTGCGTCACGTGGCGTAGCATGTCTCCTCTCTGTCCGTTTCCTGTCTGGTTTACCATCAGTAAAGACTAGCTGTGCCAAAAAAGAAAAAATAGGAGCATACAACTTCTTCCCTAGGTTTGCTGCTCCCTACATGGCCTGCAGCACGCTGCACTGGGACTTCTTAAGGCTTTCTTTCAACAATGGCTTTCTTATTGGAGTTTTTAGAGAAAGGCCTGGTTTGTACAACAAATAGTTGTCACCAGCTCCCGCCCCAGAGATGTCGGTCTGTGCTGTTCCTCAAGATCTACGTTGTGTCATTCAGAAGCTGTTTTGAATAATGCTCTCTATGGCTTTGGTCTCTACTTGCTCTGTAGTCTTTCCATCTATTACATCCTTGATCTTTTGTGTGCGTTCCTTGATCTTCATGATTCTGTTCATTCACTAATGTTCCCCAAAAGCCTTCAGAAGCCTTTTACTGTGTTTCACTGAGTTTTAATTAGATGGATTAGGTGACATTTTGAAGGCAAAGGATTGAATTTAAGGCCCAGCATCATGAATCAGATCCAAGCGGAGGGTCTTCGCGCTGTCCATCAATGCTGCTAAAGGTGCTAACGATGGAAAAATAACTTATTGTTCCAGGAAAACAGTTTATCTACCATCATTGATAACCGTGCTAACTGGCCTTAGCATTTGTGACAGGCTATGTTGTGGTGAACCATCTGTGGCGTAGCAGAGTACAAGGGGGAGGGTTGCAAACTACAGTGATTGACAGCGCTAAGACCCTCCCTCTGGCTCTGATTGGTTGGTTAATGAATGTGTATTGCTGCAATTAGTACTGGGAGCACTGGGAGAAGGCAGTCTTATACTGCCAAAGCATACTGATAATTTGAACAAATGTGTAAAAAAACCCCCATTTTTCATAAAAGTTACATACTGCAGCGTTAAGTGATGACATTACTTTTAGGATACGTCCTGATCCCTATAGCAAGAACCCAAAATGTCAGGCACCATTTGAGCGCCAAGCTCATTAAGATGCACTGGCTGGGTACCGTGACTATCTCTGTAAAAATCTTATTGCAGTTAATCTAACAGATGTTGAGATGTAATGCAATCATTTCTCCTTCCAAGCTTTTTCTTGTAACTGTACAGAATAATGTCATCAATGTTTACTTAGGTATAATTTCACTTCATACTGAGCTTGGTACCAAGATCTGCCTTGAAAATTATTCTCTTTGATATTTAGCATTCAATTTATATACTTCTTACAAGAGTAATAACTTAGAAAAGTCATAATGTAAGACGAGATGATGGCTTTTAATCAGCTGAAATAAAACATGAATCTCACAGACTAGTGTGAGTGCATGTGTTTGAATTTTCATAACTTTGACGGTTTCCCCATTATGAACTTTCATATTCAAGTCATTACTTGTTGTATTATGGTAAGATGTTATTTTAGGTTGCTTTTTACAGCATAAACGATCACAAGAATATGCCTGATTTGAAACGACGTTCCATAATATAGTTTGACCAAACTGAACGAGGCGTAACGAGACTCAGAGAAAAGCTGTTGTCATGGATGTCCAATAAAATAAAGAAACAGCCAATATGATAATTTTTTTTATTCTAGTTCTTTTATAGCAGCAAGTGTAGACCTCTCCTTATCAGTATGATCAGTAAGAGAACTATTCTGTCTTTTTATATAGAAAAGACCAAATTATAGGCAGTTATTTCTGGCTGCAGCGCTTTGGAAAATGTTTCCCTCTTAAATCTTTATTCTGTTTTTGCTTTTTTCGCAACACTTGGTTCAGATTGTCAAACAAATAACAGAGTAAACACAAATAGCAGTTTTTTTGTTGAGATTTTATTCATTATTCATGTAACTCTTTACATCCACTCATGCATTAACTTAGACCAATCTCTGTATGTCTGTAGTTCAGTTTACCACGCCCAATTCTGATTACTGCCACACTTGTAAAATCCAAAAACCACCTGAACAGAACCTGTTTTATGGCATGAGATAAGTAAACTTAGCTCAAAAAGCAACAAACTTTGATTATAGGAAGAGTTAAGAAATGTGTATTGACATCCATCAGTCTAGAAACTATTTTTAAAAACTTCCAGTGGACCTCAGTATAATCCATTATCCAAAAGTGAAAACATGGAACTTTGGGGAACCGTTATGGGTGTTTGACTCAAATCACTGTAAGAGAGAATCAAAGACTGATTCAGCAGGTCACAAAAGAACTAAGAGTTCAATTTTAATGTTCATGATTCAACAATTAAAAAAAAAAAAAAAAAGATACTGAGAGACAAATGAAATTCCACATTTGGTCTGGCCCACATTTGACAAAATTAGCTCTTGGTGATCCCCAGACCTTGACATCAAATGTACACTCTTGTTCAGAAAAAGAACATTATTCCAACAGTAAAACATATTTGTTCAATGCTTTGATCTATTCTGCAGGACCGTCATCAAAAGCAAACCAGAAAATCCACCTCTGATTTTTCACAGCACTCTATTTAACGGCCTATTATTTCACAAAACTAACATAAAATCATTAGTGTCCACCCACCCATTCATCATGTCAGTGGAGGGTTACTCAAACACTTTGTCAAAGCCAAATTGTCCTTTTATATTATTATTTAAATTTGATCCATGTGGCCACGTAGCAACATTTAAAAGAATATTCGTGTTCCTTTACCTTCATTAGGTAAAAGTATGAGTAACAAATCAGTTTTTTTCAAATGAGCTAATACTCATAATTAATTTCACTTTAATTTTGCGTAAAAAGGAAAAAAAAAAAACCTTCCTTTTCATTAGATGAATTAAAACGTCTTGAGGTGAAATGTTGCGTTCTCTTCAGGGAGTTAAACAAAATGGAAGACATAAATTAAAAAGCAGCTACTTTGATCTATACAAGCTGGAAGTTGAAGAAAAAAAGTTCCTAGATCCATTTTTATTAAAACATATTTTTAATTACATTTTATTATTATTATTTATTATTATTATTATTAACAGAATCTCTGTGTTTGTCGTCTGTGAATGTAGGATTTCTCACCGTCCTCCTTTTCATCTTCTGTGTTTACCCTGGAGACCATCGTTGTCTATATAAAGATTTTCTGTTATTTCATCGTTATTTGACAGCGATGTTTGGCTTAGACCATGCAATTTAATATGTAAGAAATAATGCTAAAAATAACAGCTGAACTTAATGGGAAGAGGACAAAGTTGCAGTGTAGGTCGTTTACCTCAAATTCCTGTGTTTTGCGTGCGAAATTAGACGAGAAACCAACCAATCAGCTCTGAGCTTTAATTAAAGAAATTAACCTGTGATCAACATGAAAATGAGACATTTACCTCCCCACCCCAAACCCTCTTTTTACAGTCTTCTTCTTCACACTCCCACTCGTTCTCCTGTAAGTGTGTGTCTTTTGATTGTGCCAGCATGTGTCAACAGCGCTGTGTGTGTGTGGGTGCGTGGGTGTGTGTGTGTAAATGGAAGAAGAAAGCAGAGGTAAAAGGGAAAAAGGAAAGGAGCGAGCGTTGAGCCTAATCAGCCAATCGGGAAGCAGATTAGGGTACTGGGAGAGCTGGAAGAGGGAGTGAGGTAGAGCTGTTACCACAGAGGAAGAAAAAAAAAAAAAAAAGAACGAAAACATCTTTGGCTAGCAACACGGCATCCAATCACAATCCATAGGCAGACCAAAACAACTTTATACACCAATAACCCTGCCTGGTGGTTATATGTGTGTGTGTGTTTGGAGACAGAAAGAAAAAAAAACAACTGCCTGCTCCAAGGATTTATTTTTTTTTGGCAGCAGCCCAAATGTTTGTGGGTGTGCATACGTCTCACTCTAAAGACGACGGGCAGACTTCCCTTCTAATTTGACACGGTTCACTGTTTTGGCATGCACTCGCTGCCTCCCCAACTTTGTGGATGTGAGTGTGCGCTCTTCCATGGCGTGCGCCGGGTGTGAGTGACAGGCCTGACCTTTTCAATATGCCCGCTAAACCTGAGCTCCTGTCCCAGCGCAGACATGCCTGTGTCAACTCCTGCGCGGCTACATGAAGGTCAGACTCCGGCAGTATTGGCACGTCCGCACACAAGCACACCGATAGACGCCGCAAGTGGAGGGTTTTCCTCCTGATTCTCCACAAATAAGGCTTTTCTCCACCTCCCGCTCTCCAAAGTCGAAGAAATTAACTCGTACCGATCCGCTGTAGCTTTAGTCAGTCTTTAAGGTTTTCTTTCGTTCTTTTGTTGTCGGAAATGATTGCTGTGCTTTCAAAGTAGGGCGTAGGTTTTTTTTGTTTTGTTTTGGGTTTTTTTCATTTTTTTTCTCCGAAAAGAGTTTTTGTGGCGCTAGTGGCTCGTATTTTTTGAGACAGTGGGCAGACAGGAAAGAGGGCGAGGAGAGGGGGGAAGACATGCGGCAAAGGTCAGGGAGTCGAACCCGCGACGTCCGAGTCGAGGACCAAGGCCTCCAAACGTGGGGCGTGCTAACCCCCTACGCCACCACAGCACGCCCCAAAGTAGGACGTAGTTTTGTCCGATTGCAATCAATAAGTTGTAGCTGCGTTTTCATTAGCCATAGAATTGTGCCAATTGAAATTATGAAAATAAATTTCCTTAATTGAAACACAACCGGTTTCGAAAAACAAACTACAAACTACTACTGGCAGAAACTACAAAGAAGACTACTACAATTTCCCCAAAATCGCCGCATATGTAGTCGCTCCCAACTATAGAGGCTAGTTAGTCTAGCGCATGGATAAGACGTCTCCTCTGATTGGCTGACAGATGATGAGTGCTGGTGTCATGGCTGAATTATGAATATGTCTCATGTAACTGTATGCATCTGTTGCTGCCAGGATTTTAATGACTTATTGCGTGAACTACCGTGCTCACGTGTGATTTCATTTCTTACTTAATGGAAACACCCCAATTGTGAAAATATACAGTACAGACCAAAGGTTTGGACACACCTTCTCATTGAATTCAATGAGAAAGTGTGTCCAAACTTTTGGTCTGTACTCTCTATATATTTTTTTACATTAGCAGAATGCAGACAAAAATTAGCGCACATCTGTAATGGAAACACAGCTACTATCTCATGAGGTGTTATTGCCTGTAATGTCCCGAAACTGTAAGAGGAGAGGAAAAGTTGCCTAGTCTGATTTTTTGTGTGTGTGTTTTTGTGTATTTAATACTAATACTGGGAGTTTTCATACACTTTAAACCTTCCTGGTATTATGTTTACGTTTATGTCATAATCCAAAACAAAAGGGTTCATACAACTGAAACTGTACATTTTAGGACCCCTTAGAAAAAGACACATTCCTTTTTTGTGTTTAATATTAAACTAGACAAAGATTTTCCAGCTTTATCAAAAAAATATATATTTCCTCATCACCAGATTACTGAAAGATATATTTTTAAGAGATTCATGATTTATTTCTTTTAATTAAGTTTGCATATATTTCCCTATTACATGTCAGAACGGTCTTTCTAAGTTGTATGTCACAAAGTCATGTAGGTTGCATATTTTGGGTATCTGTCCTTAACCTTTTTGCTATCATTTCTTGGAATTTTGTCCCACTCCTCCAGACAGAACTGGTCTGAGTCAGGTTTGCAGACACACACCTTTTCAGTTTTGTCACAATATTCAAAGGTGCCTGAATCAGGACTTTGTGATGGCCTCCCCAAGACATTGATATTGTTATTATTAAGAGTTTAAAACTAATTTGATTATTTTTCAAGTCGTGCTGCTGAGATACAACCCCCACAGCAAGATGGCCGCCAAACATGTTGTCTGTTCTGATGGCCAAAAGGCGCCATTTTGGTCTCGTCAAACCAAAGAACATTTTTTCAGCCAACCATGGAGTCTCCCACAGGCCCTTTGGCAAACTCTACTCAAGTTTTCTTCAACAGTGGCTTTCTCATTGCCACTCTCCCCTAAAGCTCTGACTGGTGAAGACCCCGAGTCTCTCTCATCTCAGCTGCTGAAACTTGTAACTCTTTCAGTGTAGTCATGGTGACCTGCTGACCTCTCTCACTAGTCTCCTTCTTGAACGGTCCGTCAGGTTGTGAGGACTGCCTGATTTGGGCAGATTTCCACATGGGCCATGTTCTTTCCATTTCTTAAGGATGGATTTATCTTCATGTTGTTGATGTTCAGTGCCTTAGAGAAGTTTGCATATCTATCCCCTGACTTATTATTTTCAATAACTTGTCCTCTGATTTACTTGGAGTGTTCACTTGTCTTCATCTTGTAATGGTAGTCAGGAATATTGATCAGCCAGTGAATGGACCTTCCACACACAGGTGTCATTATTCTATAATCACTTAAGACACACACACTGCTCTCAGGCCATCGCCATTCAACTCACTGTGAGACTACTAGCACCAACTGGCTGGACCTTTGTTGAATTAGGTCAGTCACTTTAACCCTCCCACGGTCTTAAGAGACACGAGTCATTTAGACCCCATGAGTTTTTTACTCGGTGTGCCGCCAGGTGGAACCCCTTGTGCACTTTTATGAGTTTTCGTCTTTTCTTTTTTTCATGTGTGGTTACAGTAACTGACGATCTGACGGGACAATCCCCTTGGGTCCCCATGACATTTTCGGCACTCTTCTTGAGCGTCGTGCTAAGACCACGGGACGGTTAAAGAGGGTGAATATTTATGTTAAATATTTTTATTATTTTATTGTCATTATTTTGTAAAAATCTGTTTTTATTTGCCTTGCAAAGAACTAAATTTAGTTGATCGTGATGTGATTTGTAAAAGCAAAAAAAGGGTAAAACATCCAATTGGGGTGAATACTTTACATAGGCGCCGTACGACAATGAAGCCACTGTGTGATTAGGAGAAGGGTGATAGGGTGGTATTCAAAAGTGACAATGCATTGAAAAATCCTTATCAGATTAAACTAAATTTTATACTGATTCTTTGAAAAGCAGACTTGGTCGTGTCGGATCTCTTTATTCTGTTTGCAGAAAATAGGCTTAACGACATACCTGTTGATTCTACAAGTACTTCTCCAAACGTTTCTCTGGCGTTTGCTGGAATCAAGCACACTTTGAGCCATGCATCTCGAACGCACCCGTATCTGGTGCCTCTCCTGGGGTATATGCGACACAGTAGCCTCGATTCGTTTACATCCATTTGCCTGGGCGGCCCTGTATGCACGGCTCCGCTTTGTGTGCGTAATCGTCTCCTCTTACAGTGCTTACAGTCCATTTTGTCGGCGCACACATTGGCCATTAGCTATCCACCATACATAATGTATAGCAGTGACCTTTCTGCACGCTGCACCCTTAGGCCTATAAGCCATTGTTTGGTGTCGTATTGATTTTAACCCAGCCACCCCCCCTCCCCCCAACAGATGGAGACGGTGATTTAAAGAGTGGAGAGACTGAGCGGTGCTGTGTTTGGTGAAAAGGAGAGGAGAAGGCTAGCGCAATGGAGTGTGAAGAATTGAAAAGGTTCTCTGTGCAGAAGGACACAGACTGCGGCGCATACCTGTAGCCTCCTTTTTCAGCAGAGTTGCCGCTGTGAAAGACGGGGTCAGGTCCAGTATTCCTGAATAGAGCAGCTCGTATAAGTGCCACCTATACACAGCCCATTAGACAGAGTGGTGAGAGCAGTGCTACAAAGTAAACAATTTAAGCAGAGACACTGAAAGATTTTCAGCATTCATCAATGCTCCTCTTGGAGTGGGGGGGAAAAAAGGGACGACACAGTGGGGGGAAAAGGTGCAGACTGTCAGGATTTCCATCTGCGCTCCTTCCCTGTAATCTGTCAGAATGTGGTTTTTTTATATATATATTCCTCCCTCTCCAGCTGACAACTAAAGTGGAGATACACAGAAGAGGAAAATGGGCCGAGAAAAATGTTTTTGGTCTCCTGCAACGACGGTGCCATAGGTCGCCTGACAGATGATGGAGGAGGGGGGCGAAGAGGGCCGAATTGAATTCACCAACATCACTTCTGTTGTCACCCAGAAGACACGGGACTTGGACAGCAGTCGAGACTCTACTGCTTTCACAGCTGCCCACCAAAGTCAACATTGCCAGCTATAGCTAACAAAATAACGAAGGCTGACCTTCATTCTCATCAAACAAAATAAGTAAAAATGGTAATTAGTGGGGAAAAACTATAACTAACTGTATTCTGTAATACAGTTAGTTATTGTATTACAGAAAACTAACTGTATTCTGTAATACAGTTAGTTATAGTTTACTAATACAGGAATATGAACTTAATGAAAAGAAAGCTTAATATCTCCCTAAAGGGTTTTCACAAGGTACTTTTAATTTGACCAGCAAGCCTCACGGGAACACATATTTAAATTGATTGATGCTTAAATAAATGCATTTGAGAAAAAAATAGGTTGAAGTCAGCCTGGTCCCTTGAGATGCCTGAAGAAATTGGCTGTTGACTGGAGTGAGACAGTTTTCCATTTGATTGTCCCAAACCTCCAAACCCAACGTCTGATCCCTGAACACACCGTATCTAAGGATATTAGGCCGGCTGGATGCTGTTAATGAACAAATATTCAAAGTTTTCAGAAAAGATTTTAAAAACGAAGTCAGAGAAATCACAAACGGCAACAATTGGTCTGCTTTATTCATTTGAGATTTGAACATCAGACAAATATGTTGGCTAACTTATAGGGAAAGCTGCTGGTTAGCTGCTTCCTGTCTTGCCACATATGTCGGCTTTTTGAAGAATGTGACATATGTCTAAATGTGAGGTAATAAGGTCAAGTCATCCTATGTCTTAGTGTTATGTGTATCTCTGGTGAATTTTCTGTTTCATTGACTGATTTTTAAACTGAATTGATGCAGATTGTTTGTGTGTTATTCTGTTGTCTTATGATATTCTATGAGTTATACCGCACTTTGGTCTTTAAAAGTACATTCTGAATAAACTGACTGGGCCTGGCTAGAATAGTACAGTACATGTGTATTGGGATCAAGGGTGTGGAACTCAAAGTATTCAACTGTGTCAGAATGGATATTACTTCTACAATGATGTCAACATCTCTATTTTTTAAAAATTCTTCTCAGAATTGATGTTCAGCTTTACCATCCGGGGATTCCCAGATAATGAAAGGGCCAGATAATTATTGATATAATGAATTGTGCCATTAGTTTCCTTTTTCAATTCCAATCATCCTGCATCCTCAGGTGAGTAAGAACTCATTAAACCAGACTGAAGTTTTGCAGAGCGCTTCATGAGGCAATTACTTCAATAAGTAACTTTTATGACACACTAACAGCTCCTTTCTTACTGAGGAGTTGGCCACAGTGCATTTAGTCTGTTTGCGGTAACTCCGTGTTTTACCTCTCAACCTTCCCGCAGTCTTAGCGTGATGCTCAGGGGGAAGTGCAGCAAATGTCACGATCAGACTGATTGTTCCATCAGACCGTCAGTTCCCGAAACCACACACACAAAAGAAAATCTTGCGAAAGCACACACCAGGTCCCACCGGACAAACTACAAAGCTTGAGGATCCAGAGGACCCTATCTCTTAAGACAGCAGGAGGGTGAAATGACTACTAAACCTGTGAATGTGCTTACATTTATAAATGTTAGGTGTTCATGACAAGAGGTGTTTATGATAATTATATTACAGTTCAGTTCTGAGAAATATTCATTTTGAATGCAATGACTGGTAAAGCCATTTCAATTGATTCAGAAGGGGAAATCTGACTCTTTAACACAGACACTAATGCAGCACTGATCACTCTGTTACTAGAGAGAGGAAGAGGGGCCGAGGAGAGAGGGAAAGCATGCCAAGGGTGGAAAATAAGTGGCATCCCGCAGAGCTTTCTAATTCCTTCAGGAGATTGACACCTGAATGTGCTTTCAAGCAGCAAACCGCTGGGTGGCAACGCCCCGCCGCCCCCGCCTGCGGCTTCCCCCTCGACTCCCTCTGTCTCTCTCTCCAGTACATCTATTTTCCTCTCCTAGGGCCCCTGCTCCCTTTGCCATCTGATACCACGTAACACGTTTGTCCTAAAGAGACATTTTAGCTCCCCACCCCGAAAAAAATCAAAAAAATCAGGCTTTATTATGTTTATTTGTTAAGCAGGATTCGCGCACATGTGCTCGGAAATAAATTGCCGGCCCATTAAAGACAAGGAGAAACTCGTGGAGCGAGTCGGGGAAAATTACATCCTAGTTAATGGTATGTCGTTAATTATTCAGTTTGCCCCATAAAGTATTCAGGCCTCTGATTTTTTCTTTTTTAGCACATTATGTTTATTAGATCATGATGCGATTATGGTAATTACAGGGCGAGCGCTGTGCGCTTCTAATGCACTTTTGATGTCTTTTTAAGGAGGACGGTGCAGACAGACAGAAGTGTCAGGGTTCCGAAAAGGAGCAGCAGATCACTCTGGCGTCAATTCAGGGAAGAATCCCGACAAGTTGACTTGCGTTGAAATTCACCGGAGCCGCTGCCGCGTTTGATGCCCTGCATCTGGTTTTGTGGTGTTTTTCATCCTTGTTCTTTCCTTGTAATATATTTAATCACTGCTGTTGTGTCCTTTTGCTGTTTCCCCCACTTTGTCCTCATTCGTCACGTGTCTTCATTGAAGGATGGGTTTGAAGGAGGGGGGGAAAGAGAAGAGCTTCCCAGCAGGGCCTCCATTCCATTTGTCAACATCGGGATTTCAGGCGCGACGTCTTAAAAGCCAACTCGCAGACCTCCGCTCTTTCGGCGAACAAAAGCCGCAGCAGCAGAAATGTGAAATCCTACCTTTTCTTCTCACGCTGAGCTCACCTTTTTCACCAGCGGGTGCTTTTTTGGCGCGCGGCTACATGAGGTTACTTTCTTTTCAGAGGAGATGGCAGATAAAAATGAGTGACAAACACACTTGCACAGCCTTGAGGCGGCACTATTTGTGTGAAAAGGCTTTTTTTCCCTCTCTTTTTTTTTAATAGTTTCCATTCAGTTTCCTTTCTCGAGTTTCTCGCTTTTCCATTCCTTCCTTCCACTGTGAGCCATATTAACGCCGGAGCTCTGAACGCTTCCAGACGCTTGTTTTAGTTGTTTCTAAGACACAAATCCTGCCTGATATTCTTCAGCTGTGTCAGGAGTTGGCAGAAAAAGCCAACCAAAGATTTACGCCCAGAAACCACTTTTTTAGGACGACCTTGAGGTGGTTTGTGATCAGAACTACCATAAAAAAATATATACTTTGCAGCCTTTGTTGTTGTTGCTTTGTGACACCTCATTGTTTTGCACTGTCAAAGTGATTTTTAAAATAGACAAAGATGTCTTGAGTAAATACAAAACACAGTTTTCAAATGATGATTTATGAAGGCACAAAGTGGTCCAAGCCAACGTTAACTCTGTGTAATAATGACTTCTCTTGTTAAATCACAAATGAATGGCAATTAGCCCAATTGTTTTTGGTTCATTTTCACTAGTAACAGAGACCTGATTGCTGCCAGACCTGTGGAATCAAGAAGTCCATTTTACTGAACGACTGTAACAGCACGAAGAGAGGTGTCTCCAAAGGCAGAACATCATTTCCCAATTTAAATAACTTCAAGGACATATGAGAAAAGTCATGAACGTGACTCAATCCGGAAGGGGTTAAGGCAACCAATCTCTAAGACTTTGGGACTCCCAAGAGTCACAGTAATTGTGTTTCTAGTGACATTAAGATTGTACAAAATGGAAATATGGAAGTGAATTTGTTTAATAGAAACACAGAAATGTTGGAAAAAACTCTTTTTTTTTTTTGTGCTGGAATGAGGTGGTTCTTCGACCGGGTCCAAATTGGTGCATTTCCCAAAACGGCAATGGAAACACTTTCTTTTTGTATCACGCCAGATTGTATAGCAATAGCAAGGTGCTTGTTTTAGCACAGGCCTCGTTGGACAATGAGCATCTAGCTCCTCTAGAGCTCTCACAGCGCAGCACAGGACATAAAACGTTGTCATTTGAACGTGTTGAATCCATAGCTCTGCTGCAAAATGGCCGACTACAATTTCCCCAAAATGCTCCATACTTAGCCGCTCCCAAAAATAAGGAGCTTGTCGCTCTAATGCCTGAATAAGACGCCGACGTCTCCTCTGATGGATGATGGATGGTGAGCGCTGAATTATGAATACAATCTCATGTAACTGTTCAGATCTGTCGCTGCCACGACTTTTACTGACTTATTGCGTGAACTGGCTTAGTCACGTGTGATTTTAACTGAATCGTGTCTTTTGGAAATGAACAGAATACCAACAAAGTTTTGTGCACATTTGTAATAAAAACGCACATAATGAGAGCTCGTATTTACAAATGGAGAAAAGATGGAACCGTGGTGATTCTTCAAAGTGGCTGTCCGACCAACCGTACTCCAGGAGGGCATCAACCATTCAGTCAGGAGGCCAAAAAAGAGCCTAGAACTACGTACAAAGCACTGCCAAATTCACTTGGCTTTTTTAAAATTAGTGTTCATCATTCATAAAAGAATGAAAAGGTCTGGGTGTAAGCAGCACCGATAGGAGAGATCCAGGGCCAAAACTCCTGCTGACCGAAAAGAACAATTATTTATGGAACCACAAATTCTAGTCCCTACCAGAAAACAATGGCCCAATTTCATATATAGTTTTTATAAAAACTGAAGGTAACATAGTTACTTGATTACGCTATCAAATAGCGCCATGTGCCTGGAAAACACATAATACTGCCCCTATAAAGCAGCCTACTTAAAGTGCATTTAAATCCAATTGAGATGCTATGGCATAACTCTAAACAGGCCGTTTTATGCTCGGGAATCCTACAGTGCGCCTGAAGTCAAACGGCTCTGCAAACAGTGAGTCAACATTCTCTCACTCTGATGCCCATTTCCAGCTGTCATTATCTCTGACATCAACTAAACATTGTTGTCCACACAACATCCTCTCTTTCCCTTTCCGATGCCGTTTGAACTTCAGCAATTAGCTAGCATGTGATTGTCTGATACTAACAAATCACTTGAACGTGTGTACCTAATAAAGTGGCCGGTGATGCAGTGGCTTTTTGTCCCCCCCCTTCGTGTGTGTGTGGGCATGTGGGTGTGTGTGTGTGTGTATGTGTTGTCATGACCGAGCCCCCCTCCACATTTATCCCTCCATATGGCCGCTGCAGATAGCTTTCTTTGGGTCGCGTCTTGGCGTGGCTTTAATTAGCGGATTTGCCGCTAATAGATGGAGCTAATTAACCGAGATGGGGGGGGGGACTTCCTGTTCCCCGCGCGAGCAGCCACACCCGTTGGCGCGCTCGCAGCACACGCCTGCTGAGATGTTTCTGACTAGGCGACAATGGGTACAACGGAAGCTGTAACCTTGGCAACCGTTTCAAATGGATTCCAGGGGTGGAATCGGCCTGGGCCAATTAAGAGGCAAGACTGGCTAGAGAGTTGGCAGGGCGCACACAATTGCACTGTCTGCGTCTACACGCACACACACACACACACACACACCCATATGTACAGACACTCCAAAAGAGTGTTGCCCCAGGCAGTGTAAATATGACCACCATAATCAAATCCCCAATAACAATAACTCTGCTCAGGGATGCAAATAATCTGTGCGTCCACGTGTCTTATTATTACAATCAATAATGGAGAAGCATCCCAACACACACCAAGTCACAGGAAAAACTCTCCTGTCACTCTAATGAGAAAGTATCGCCTATTACAATGTCCTGTGTGTGTGTGTGTGTGTGCGTTTTTAGTTGTGTGTGTTTGTAGGCAGCTGTGACTCCCTCCCTCTCTTTTTTTTTTTTTTGAAAAGCGAGGAGATCAAAACGGAGCAAAGGGGCTCACAGGGCGTAAAAACTAATTTACTTTTTTTTTTTGTAAAGTAATTCTGTCTGTCTGGTCTCTCCATTTTCCGCCCACCGTCAAGTAGCCCCTCTCTTCCACAGAAGCAGAAGAGTGATGGAGAAGCGGGCCAAATGTTCAGAGAAAGCGCCGGCGCTCGCTCGCTGTTGATTCAGCTCTCGCCGTGACCCCGGCGCTCCCTGATGAAATGGCCACGGTATTACTGCTGACTTTGTGATAAGACCCGGCTCCTGATGTCACACATTCGGAGAGGACGGGAGTGGGCGGGGCGGGCCGCGGAGCAGAAAGCACGAGTGAATGGGGGCGTGTGTGTGTGTGTTTTTCTTTTCTTTTCTTCAGGGGGGATCTGAGCGTGTCTCTGCTCACTGATAAGTGTTGATAAGGGAGCGCGTGTGGATGATTGCTGATTTCTGGCGGGGTGTCTCTCGTTAATGAAATCCTTTGTGTGTCTCTGATTGGCTCATCAATCAAACAGCAGTTCGCATATTACCCATAACCCCCTCTTCCTCTCTCCAGGTGGTGGATTGTGATGTGACGTGTGTACACTCTGGTCTAAAAACCGAAAGACGGAAAGAAGTCGCACCTTTCAACACACTAGGTACAAATGGACACGTGTGTGAATGAAACCTAGTCACACACACACACACGCAAACACTTTTAAGTTTTTTGCACTTTAGAATTTGGAACCACAAACTTCTGTGTCCCACTGGGATTTTATTAGATAGACCAACACAAAGTAACGCGATTGTCCAGTGAGAGTATTATGTATTTTCCAGGCACATGGTGCCATTTCATATCACAATCAAGTAAGTATGTTAACGTCAGTTGTTCTAAAAATTATATATGTGACTTGAAAGAATTTTTACTTCCTAATTTAACGCCTTGAAATTGGGCCTCTTCCTTTACAACCTCCTACTCTTTCTGAAACTCTGCCTCCAGGAAGTCATCACAACACAGCTCCTCTATTAACCCTTTATATTCATTCTCACCAGCGTTTCACTGAGAAGTGGCTCCTATAATGAGCTCAGCAGATGTGCTGTTCCAGGTGTTTGCTAATTGCTTCTGACTAGTCTGAAGGAGTTGAGTGGGAGAGTCAGGAGGAAGGAGTGCTTCTTGTCCATAACTCAACTCACCGCTGTCAGCTCTGAGGTAGCGTCCAGATCTGGGATGATACTTGGATGGAAATTTTGTCTTCTATTGATTTGAGTTAGTGAAACCACTGAGTCTAGTCATAACTTTAGCAAACAGTGGTTTGTAACATGACAACATTTGAAAAAGATGAAGACAAGGGAACAGCTTTCCCATGAGCTGGTTGCTGCTGTGTGAAAGCAACAAACATCCACACACTCCAGGCCCTCTCTTCCACACACACTGGATAAACACCCCACAGCCTCGATAAAAGCCCCACATCAGTAGTTTCCCCCACTGTCGCTGCCATCTTGATATCCATCCACACAATGAAGGATGTAATGAGACAGTGAATGCATCATCTGCATTAATCCCCTCTTGATTCAAAGCGCCGTGGCTAAAGAGGGCAAAGGGAGGGGTTGGAGATGGGAGAGGCTGGGCGGTAAAGAGATACTGCCACATGGGGAGGCGCGGAAAAAGGCAAAAAGGAGGGGGAAGCCTTGAGGGACACCTCACTGCGGCTGCCTCGGGGCTCGGGAGAAACACACTCGCTCGCTTATCCGCTGAGATTAACAGCAGCGGACACACGCGAGTGTGCGCGAACACACACTCACATGTGTACATTCATGCAGAAAAGGTCCAGACGAAATGAAGTGAACGTCCCAAACAAGTGCTACAAGATTAAATCCGGACACAACTGCGGTACGCCCGTTATCTGAACATAATCATGCCTTCATGTGGAAATTTAACGGTTGAACTCCAACAGTAATGAAGGTGGATGTAACGAATGCGTAGAAGAAGGCATTGAAAGGTTATGTTCAAATAGTGCATCAGACCACCCTTCATTTCCTGATGCTCACCAGGACCTAGAAGGGATTTTGTACAATTGTTCTGCAGGTTTCTTAAGGGTTTTGAAAGGTTTTACTTTAGATGCTCCATTTCTGTCCGGTCCTCATCGCAGACCATGGCAGAATATCACAAAATCTGGCAAAGACCAGATACAGTATCTACTGTATGCCACATTTAGCTAAAAGTTCTTTCAGAATCACCTTGCTTTAGTCAAACTGCTCTGTTCTGTCCACCAGACTGTGCCCTCTTGTATTTTTTTACGCAGATTTAACTTGTGTACAAATTGCGTTCAAATTCAGTTGGTCTTCCTTTGAGTTTAGAAGAAACGTTGCCCTGAGAATCTTTGGAGCAAAGATTTATACGAGGCTTAGCTTAACAAACGCGCATATTCTGAAAATACTAGTAGTGGATAGTGTAAAATTAGTCTAAAAAAAAAAGAAAAAAAATTCCTTCAGAACACCTCTACAAATATTGATTAAAACCACTGCAAAAATTTTAAGAGAAAGTCTGACTGCTTATATGTAAGGAAATGAGGGATGATCTAGAGCGTGACATTATTTGACAAGAAGAATTCAACATGGCTTAAGAAGTGTAGAAGTTTGTAGTTTGGACAGACATTAGGGGGCGCTAAACACAAATGTCAACTATGTTCAAATTCACATTTCAGAGTCACGTTAAATTACCATCATTTCCAGGCTATTGAACGCATCTTAACGTAGTCCAGACCTGCTAACGCTAACAAGAAAAGGGAAGTTGTACATATAGGTTGCACTTATATTTAAGATGCAGCAGGTTTCCACGTTGAGCATGAAATATGTACATAGAAGACTTTTTAAACTTTTAATAGCAGTAACACACAAATACGTAACAGAAATGTCTTTTTTTCATCAAGCAATGTCTTCCAGGAAAAGTCATTGATGGCTATCTTCATCTTCATCCTTAGTGCTGAAACCAATAAGTCGTCGTCTTCAGTGTCGGAACTGAACAACCACAGAATTTCTTCGTCACACTCTTCCTAAGTCGTTCTATTACTGTCACTGTCATTGTCACTTTTCTCTCGAAGTGAAAATCCGCATATTAGCCAGATCATTGATTTTGCAGAGATCAAGGCTTGTGAGAAAAGTAGTGGCTTATAGTCTGATAATGTCGGTAGGAAACTCCTACGCCCCGACCTCCATTGGTAGGGACCTAATCGGATCTTACCACACAAGGACCTGTGATCTAAACGCACCACAATATTTTTGATCCAATCAAATTTTGCTTTGCTAAGACAAGTGTTTAAGCCTAGGATTTTTTGAAAAACTTCACTCAACAAGAAAAGCAAAACAAGAAAATGGGACTTTTGTTTTCCCCAAAAAGTGACTAATTTCCCATCTCATTTGGTCATTGTAAAGTATCGTTACCCTGCTTCCACTGGCATTAAATGTGATTTGGGCCACTGTCATTGTAATCACCATCTTTTAGCAACAGGCGTTCTTGTAAACTGACTTGACTAGTAGGTGGGAAAATGTTGTCAGATAAGTTGGACAGGGGAGGCAATTTAAAATGTTTCTGCCCAGCAACATTTCATTAGCTGAAAATCAACAGGAAAGCTCTTACTCGACAGTGTCAAGATGCGCCATTATTACTGATTGCACAAAACAGTCAAAGCCTCCTCTATGCCGCCAATTCCGGATTGGACAATGAAGAGAACCAATGTCTTAAAACCAGAGAAAGGCTGTAAAACGACGGTGGGAGAGTTGCAATTTCTTCTGGCTGCAATAAGAACTGGCAAGTGAGGGGAACTGTGGAAATGCAGACATGATCTGGGGGAGCATAAAACTGTCAGATAAAGCTGGATGTCTGCTGGGCAGAAAGGCGAACTGACTGCAGATTGGCTGACACCGATGAAATTGCACATGGGGTCCTCTGAACAGCGTTGATGCGTCGTGCTTGTTGAAGAGTCTTCGGAAAAGAAAGCCATATCTGCAACCTCATCAAAAAAAAAAAGAAAAAGGGGGGGAAAAAAAGCTGCGATGAGTGGGCTTGGAAACAAATGCTGTTGACAGATGAAGCTGTAAAAACCAACAGTATGGTTGGTGGGGGGGGGGGGGGGGGGAAGGCTGTAGAGCTTGATGAGATGACGCTCCTGCCAACTGTTGTGTGGAAATTTTCTGCTTCACAGTTGTTTGACAGGCAGCAGCGGTGGAAGCATTACGCACTCAACGGGAAGAGCAGATTTCATGAAGTATCAGAAAAGAAACGGAACGCAAGTGAAATTTAAATATTTGGATTGTTCAAGATTTAGAAAAGTAAAAGGAAGCAGAAAATGCAGTGTTGGCAATACAATGAATCTGGTGCTTTGAGGCTTGTTATGAGGTTGCTAACTGAACTATTCAGAACCATATTAAGCTTAATTGAATAAAAATATCAGTAATGCTTTTGAACAGGATTTTCAAATGATAATGTTTGTCACCTTGTTTGTTCTAGCTTTAAATCACTGAATGTATGCCTATTAGTTTAATTCAAACGCAAATTTTACTTAAAATATACACCAATGTCTCAACAGCTGACTAACTGCTTACATTTTTAATATGATTGTTTTTGAGCTAAATATGTAGTAAACATGTGCTTGATGCCGCACAATCATTCAAATTAGGTTTATGTGAACAGGAGACGGAGGGCAATATCCGCGCTATTACTTCATGATGTGGTTCTAACTTAAAGCAAGAAATTTCTCACCAAAATCCTGAGTTAGACTGACAATAATGTTTACAAATCATCAAAGAACTGGATGATTCACAAGTTCTAGTGTAAGGGATAGGCTTTTCCGTAAGAAAGTCTTTGCTGTACTCCTCTTTCATTCATGCTAATGCGTTAGCATTTGTTAAAGTGCTATAGCTAACGCTAGCTAGCTTCCTTCCGTTTTTTAATGCTTCAGACACAGGAGCGCTAGAGCAGATTTTCATTCTTTACGTCTCGCAGACGAGGTACACAGTAACGGTTTTATTAGGATTAGATATTTTAGCACATTTTTGGGAAAATAAACTAAGTATAATCACTTTTGTTTTAATAAATAGACTAAAGGCTTCACTAATTCAAAACAGAGTTATAAAATACCTGTAGTTATTGTAGAATTTACCTATTGAAGCATGACAAGAGCCTGAGAATGAGTTAGAGTAGCACACCCTGAAGTGTTCTTTATTGTAACGTACATGAGGACATTTTAAAATTGAATGAGCGATTGTTGAATTGAATGTTTGTGTTCTGAAGCCTGCTGGAAGAACCGTTTCCTGGAAAATTCCTTTCCTGTAAGACTGGGAACACACACTGAATAATAATTATTGTGTTTCTGTGAAATCAGATAAAACAAGATAATAGTAATATAAAGATGAAATCCTTTTTGCTTTAGTTTATCTCTGATCAGTCAACCTAAAGAAGCAGACGGGCGTCGTGTTTCTTCCTGTCCTCCCCTCTACATCTCCACTGCTTCGGCTCGGCAGCCTGTCGGCTCTGGGACACAGCTATGACTCATCTGTCTGCCACATTCAGGATGCCAGACAAACAGACAGTCAGAGAGTCCGGCCTTATCTCGGGGGAGCGAATCACAATTTGTAGCTGGAGGCTCCGTCCAAATTTACTGCAATCTGTGCTGTCTGAACCCATCCTGCCTCAGCAGTTGGCACTTCACTAGATGGCTTATACTTTATCATATATTTTACAGGCTGATTGGCAGAGAGAAGTCATTTCTCTCTGACTCAAACAATAAATGTAGTGCAAATATATGATTTGTTTCTACTAGTTTAACAAGTTTTAGTAGAGAAGGTTTCAGTTTTCATCCTGTGGAAACTGCTTCTGAGTCCTACTAGACTTGGCAAATAACTGAGACATTGAGCCACATATTTTATTTGGTAATATGACTTATCTTAAATAAGTGTTTTTGTTACAATCAACTTGTGTCTTAGTCATGGTGCACTGTTTGCACAATTGGTAATTTGACCAATGCCCAACCTTGAAGATCTTACAGGTATGGTAACTACAGGTTCTCTCATACTTCGTCCGAAGTATGAGAGAACCTTAGAGATAGGTTGAGAAGCTTGGTCATCAGGAAGGGACTCAGAGTAGAGCTGCTGCTTCTCCATGTTGAGAGGATCAAGTTGAGGTGGCTCTGCCATCTGGTTTGGGTGCCTCTGGACGCCAACCTGGTGAGGTGTTCAGGTCCATCCCATCGGGCGGAGACCCAGAGGAAGACACGCTGGCGAGACGATGTTTCTTGGCTGGCCTGGGAACACCTTGGGTTTCCACCAGTGCAGCCGGCCCAGGTGTTTGGGAGAGGGAAGTCTGGGCCTCCTTGTGTAGGCTGCTGGTCCTCCAACCTGATGAGCAGAAGACAATGGATGGAGGAAACCGTGACACATACTGGAGTTTACGCAACCATGTGATTGAGTGTTCGGCTTCAGATGAAGTGTGGGAGAGTCTTAAGTTGATAGCCTTGTAAATGTAGATATTTGATGAAAGCCTATGCTCTCCACCACTCAAGAAGCGTCAGAGTTGCTAACAGGTGCCATCAAGGGGAATGTCAGTGTAAAGGTTTTATCGTTGAAAGCTGTGCCTTTAGATTTATTTTGAGAAGTGTTTAGTTTTTCAAGAAAGGTCAGAATATCTGTAGGTTCGGCTTGCTCTCGAATTGCATTTGTCGAGTTCTCTTTATAAAACACACATTCCCTCAAAGAAGTCTTGGAATGAAAAGACTGGCACTGGTCCTGACATTGGCTGTTGAAATATTGCACATAAATCAGCTCCTATACTCACAGGGATACAAATCAAGTGCAGCTCCTTTTAAAAATAGAGCATATCTGGAAAAACCACATCTCTCGTGATCTATTGCCAAAGTAGCACGGTGACGAATGACGTCTGACAGAGGTCGGCCTAGAGGCCTCGAGGTGAGACCATGTTGAGAAAACAAGAAGTTAGTGGATCTGCATGTCAGTGCTTAAGTCTGACTGTGCTGACTCTGTGTGTGTGTGTGTGTGTGTGTGCGTAAGATGGCCTACAGCAAGCACTGTGAGCTTTTCCAGCCAACTCTGGCTGGAGCACAGAGGCTCTGTGTGACCTGCCAAAACACACAGCAGCAACACCAGCAGTGAACTCTGTATGGCTGGGGATGGAAGGATTACAGCAGGAGAAGGGAGGGATTGATGGAGGGAAACGAGATATGAAGAACAGAATGAGCGAAAGTCAAAAGTTGGAGTAAGGACATCAAAAAGCACTTTCAGATGTCTCTTTGTTAATAAGAGGGTGTGCCTAGCAAGATAGACTGGTGGTGTTGTGGTAACTCTAGCTAGATACCCTGTACTTAAAAACTTGTCTGTGCTTGTACACCAACCAATAATATAATTGATGGTGTTGTAGCTACTTGTCCACTGATCCAGGGAATCTTTTCTCATTGATTGATTTTAAACATCAGCGTGAATGTCCTGCAACAAAATATGTTATAGCTTTGTCATAAGTCTTGTACATTGAAAGGAGGTGATTGTGTGTGAAATGAAATTCTTTTACCCTATAATACTGTTGCCGATCCGCCTTTCTGCATATGTCCCGCTGTACATATGCAGGTTCTCCCATTCCATATGTACTGTGTGTGTGAGCCACTGCTAACTAATTAATACAAATGTAAATCAAGTATCAAAGCAACTAAGCAATTGTACTAGTTAATCTCAAACTATGGGATGCCATTGCTTAACCTGGATGCTTAAAACTGAATGTGAAACTGGCGATTTGACCTGCTTTTTCACTAATTCAACTAACAATCAGTTTACCATTTTGGAGCACTTATTTAAATTCCAATCTCAAAAGGTGAGTTGATTCTTGTACATATAAATACAGAATAAATAAAAACTAGGTAGTAACTCTATGTAAATGTAAAGTACCCTGCTCCTAACACTATGGACTCCACACCCTTGATCTCAACACACATGCCCTGTTATTGAAAATGGATCATACATGTTTCTAAGATATGACAAAACCTTCTATTTTCTCACATTTGAAGGCCCATAACATTGATTTTTATTTATTTATTTTACAATACGCCAGCATTCATAGTAAAATAGGAAACTGTGTGACAGCAGCTTTGTAGAAGATGAGGGGCAGGGAACTAGAGCAGTGAGGAGTGGGGTAGATAAACGCCGGTTCGTCAATGCCTGACAGCTAAGCTGCTGACATAAGACAGATGAGGTGATGGTAGAAACAAAAATGGGTAAGGGAAAAAAAAAGAAGCAAAAACAAAGTGTGTGAACCTGTTTACAACACCCGACTGACAGTTTTGTGAGCTGTAGTTTTTTTTTATAGAGCACATTACTGCCATTCATTTTCCAAGTGGAGCCATCATTTTCGCATCAGTTTCAGAGCTCCAATTTCTACTCCTGGCAGCTGAAGAGCCGTGGGGCGATCAGATCAGACGGCACTGGGATTGCATACAGCAGTCAGTGGATTGCACTGTGTCCTCTCAGCATCTAAATTGTCAAATCACATCTTGGCTTTGGCCTTTCTCTGTGGAGTCTGTGTAGAGTTCTCAATGTTCTTTTGCATTTCTGGCTTTTTCAAAGGACTCTCGCAGTCCAACGTCAAGCATGTTGAGTTATTAGCAACTCTAAATCGCTCATAGGTGCATGATTGTCTGTCTCCATTGTCTTTGTGGATGGATTAATGGGATTTTAGGTTTCAGTGAATGTATTTGCTCTTGAAAGGATTCTGTGTTTTTTTTGTGGGGGAGGCTGTCTGAATAATGAATCTCACCAACATGGCGTTGCAGTTTTTAGCCCTTCTAAATCTCTGGATGAATAGAGTGAACCAAGTTTGTCTTGAACCAGATAGAGGATCAAATTGCAACAGATGGGACAATCACAAAGAGTTATAACTTGCACCTGCTTTGGATTGGTGTCTTGGTTCAGCCTGGATCCATTTCCTTCTGGTTCCACATCTAGGAAGGCAGTCTACAATGCCACAGAGCATGTGTTTTAATCATTGGTAGCTGTTTTTACTGCAGCCATTTCTTGGTTTTTACTGGTAATTATGGTTCATTGCAACAGTCTGAACTGAGCTTGAACTGAGTTGTGATTCATCATTGTTGTTTAAGGCTAACTTATCTCTTTAATAATTCCTACATTGCTATTTTAGCACATCCTTATTAAATTAGTATCACATAATTTGTTCTCAAGTTTTCTTTGTTTACTCTACTACGTTCTAGAAATGCTTTCAATTAGATCAGTTTTCATTGGAGATGAAACATTGCTGCAGAGCTTTGTAATGGTGAGAAATAATGTGTCCACGTTTGTACACTAGCTCATAACGCTAGATGTTATCTGCTAAAGCTACAGCTCAAAATTATTCAGACCCTCTGCAGACTTGCATGTAAAGTTGTTCCTACTCAACCAAAGAGTTTGTTTGTTGTATGAAATGGGACAGGCATGGTTCTAAAGTTGATACAAAAATGCAAAAGCAGTACCAATCACGTCCTTTTATTTTAAAGAAGCTGTTGTCTTTTAAAGTCCATAGCAAGATTTGTTTTATGTTTCATTGTGCTTTTATTGGAAGTGCTTCGTCCTTTTGTATCATCTACTGGTTCGGAAATGCTTCGGCTGCCCAGAAAAATGCTGTCAGGAAAACATTGGCGACGAACAAAGTAAGGAGAGTATTTACTAGGATGAGTGGTGAACAAGGCAAATAACATTTTTGATTGACAAAACCCATCCCCTTAATCACTGCTTCAGACCAGTCCCATCTGGGCGACGCGCGACAGTACCATCAGCCTCTTCTCACTAGAAACAGATCAAAGTTCTCATTTGTTCCACAAGCTATGAAGCCCCTAAATTATGTGACATGTATGTCATGTGTATGAAGGAATGCCTCATCGGTCTGTATGTACTTGCGATTTATTTTGTGGTTGAGTGATCACGTAAGGCTGCGCCTGAAACCCCTGAACTAATTTTCTACTACATAACAATCTCTCCATGGGGACAAATAAAGTACTTATCTTGTTTATCTTGGGCATGGCCGCTCCAAAATGTTAAAGGAGCAGCTTTTAATATTGCACAAAACCTATGCGTTTTGTACAGCTGAATGGTTGCCACGGGAGATTAAGGTGTTTTCCAGGCACATGGTGCCATTTTATTGCATAATTAAACTATGTTAACTTCAGTTGTTATAAAAACAATATGTTTATCAAATATGACTTAAAACAAATTTTACTTTTAAATGAACAATTATTTCTTTAAAAACTCCTCCTCTGTCTGAAACTCTGCCTTCAGTACGTCATCATATTTCTCCTCTATTTACCTTTTAACAATGTTTTTACTAGTGTTTCACTGAGAAGCAGCTCCTATAATGAGCGCAGCTGATGCGCAGTTGTCCCAGGAGTTTGCTAATTGCTGCTGGCTAGTCTGAAGGAGCTGAGTATAGGAGTTGCAGGGGAGGGATACTCTGTGAAGCAGAAGCTCGGAGGAGGAGCAGCGTCTGGAGGGCGGAGCTAGGACCACCTATGCGTTTTGTACAGCTGAATGGTTGCCAGGGGAGATTAAAGAATTTCTCAATCATGCATGAAAGAATCACAGCAACACTCCAGGTATGTTTTGATTAGGGATTAACATTATAACATGATGTAAAGCTAAAAAAAAAAAATAGTTACATTTACATAATACTTCACCTTTAATATTACTTTGTTTTGGAAGAAACGTTTTGGTAAAATATTACTTTAGACATTAAACATTTGATAAACTTTGTCTTGATTGTATCACATAAGCCAAAACTCCTGTCCAGGTTGTTCAGAGGTGCATCCTACCCTACTTGCAACCTTTCCAACGTTTTGGTTAAACACAGCTAGTTATAGTTAATCATTGTGTCGTTCTTTGCTTTCCACAGTCAAACATTCAAACATTTAAACTGGCAGCTGAGCTCACAGACTCGGCCTTTTCCAAAAGCACATTGACGAACGTCGACGTTTTGCTGCGTTTGACGGCTTAAACTCGAGAGTCAGGAAACATGTGGAGGGAGCGCCGTGTGATTAAAGCCCACAAGGGAACCCACGTCACATTTTCACTCAACAGAAGAAGGTTTGTCTTTTTAGCTTCATGCTACTACATAAAGCATCTTGATTTTACTGTTTGGAGCAAGAATCTTTACCCCATCTCATAAACATTGTACGACACCCATTTTTTTTCTCCTTTTCAACAAAACATGTAACAGAGATGATCCAGTAATAATCACTAAATTTAGACCAAGCAGGAATACCTGATAGACTTCATCAGGACGATTTTGAATTCTTTTTTTTTTTTTTTTTAAGTGTGACTGTGGAGCCCAGCCTGTTCCAGTAATGTGATAGAGACTGGGCCCGGGGCGGTAACCGTGACCTTAGTCAGACTCATAACCCTTTTTCTCAGCTGACAGCACACACAGCAGGGCTCTGTGCGCCTGTGTGTGGCCTCACTGTGCACACACACTCACCTCAACACCCTCAGCCACATCCATAACGTTTTATGTCCGGCAGTCTGCACCTCTCTTCATTGCTGTAATTTACAGCCGCTTTATGCAGCGTGTCCTGTAGGTCGTCCAAAGTTTAACACCTCTGTTAGATTTTAACGACTCTTTGACTGCTTCGTGCTACTGGTCGGGTTCAGGAACCTTTTATTTTCCTTCACGTATCACTTCAAGTGGAATTGAGCAACTTTAGCTCCGCGTTGCATGTCCTTCACGAACAGCTGTGCGCTAACGAGGCAGAAATTGATTTTAAAAAGTAACAAAATTCGGGGTATTGTCGGTACATATTCGTTTTTATGAACTGCGTCACACAGAAACGAGGGGAAACTGTAAATCTTCGGCAGCTTTTGATGTATTGCTCTCCAGCTGGACGGGAAATTTGACAGAAACCTCAAATCCAGCACAAGAAATATCTGAGAACATGGCGTCGTTTTCCGTTCTTCCACTGCTGTTCTCCCGCGGTGTGTGTCCATGTGCATATTTTATTGCCGACGCAGAAACATTACATGACACCAGCGAGGAATGAAAGGGCTTCAATTCTTAGAAGACTATTTCATCACTAGATCGGGGGATTCCCTAATAAGTAAGGAGAGTCGTAGATCATAAGCAATACTAAGAGATCACCATAAATTTTTCTCAAGTATTCCAAGTATGTGCTCATTCAGTAGAGATGATCCAGAACAACCAACACTGCAGCAACACAAAATCCTACCAAGTATTTTTGATCGAGTTCCTAGTGGCAACATTTTAGTAGACTTGAAATGTGAGATAATTAACTTACATGTAACTCTACAGCAAGATTTGTTTTAAGTCAACAATTCCTTACTTCCTTAGTAGTGATTATTTATAATCACTTATAAGGGGAAAATGTTGTTCCAGCTGAAATAATCTATCAGCTGAAACTGTAACCTACTTGCAACCTTTGCAACGATTTGGTTAAACACAGCTAGTTATAGTTAATCATTGTATCGTTCTTTGCTTTCCACAGTCAAATATTTAAACTGGCAGCTGAACTCACATAGAAAACTGAAAAAATGCTGAAACACGAGGCTTTAATGATTTAAAGCCTGTTTGTTTAGAGCTGCTTTTGATTAAAAAATGGCTGGAACTTCATAAGTACAGTTTGTTTTCAACCTGTTTTTTTTTTTTTCCTTTATTTTGACACTACGATATAATGTTTTTTTGTTGTTTTTTTTTTGCTTGTTTGTTGTTTTATTTTCCTTCTGATCATGCAAAGCACTTTGAATTGGCTTGTTGCTGAAAACACGCTATGCTATGAGTCCAAATCGAGTCTCAAGTCTCAACTCCACAAGTAAAAGTCAAGTCTTTGTGCAACTCAAGTTGAGGTATTAAACTCAAGTCATCATCATTTCATCTTGAAACTCCTATTAAGATGAAATGTATGTCGGTGCTAAATGAAAAAAAACACATCACCTGGATCATGGTGGATGAGTGAGTTAACTGGGTCTCAGTCTCACCCATGTAGATCTTGTAACACTGATGCAATTGTAGAGCGCTATTTTTACTTTACTTCAAAGCTAATATGTTTTCAAACATTTATTGTGCATGGTACAGATTTTATAAACTTTAATAAAGTGAACTTCTTCACGTCTTGCAGAGGCACCTTCCATATTAAAGCAGAGCCGTATTTTCTTCTATGTGTGCGTCAAGGAGAAATCGGGCACCATTACATCTATGAGCAGTTGGAGCAGCTAGGTTAGATTTTAAAGGGTGTTTGTAAACTTGATTGTCCGGTTGATTTGGTTCGATTGGGGACCAAAATTGCAACACTTGTTACATTTACAGCTGCTGCAGTTCGGTTTCACACAAAAACCCTTTCAGCAACCTGTTTCCCCTCCCCCTTCCCCCCATCACCTGTGGTGGCGCTGCACCAAGAACCACTGAAGAAGAGAACACAGAAAACACTGAACGCAACTTCCGTATTCACAAAATGTAAATACAAAACGATTTTGGTGGTTGTAGGATTTCCCCTTTGTCTTTGGTAAAAGACCACCAGCCATTTCTGCCACTAGCGTTAAACACGCATGTTTGTTTTGGTTGTATTTACCCAGAATGCCCTGAGTCATAGTCCACGTCCTGCTTTTGGAGTTTGCTTTTGTCGGGTCCACCTCAAAGTTTACGCATTCGCTCCAAACAAACCGCCTAAAAGACAAACATTTTGTGGTTCTTTTTTTTTTTTTTTTTTTGTATTTTTTTCCATTTTGCAGCTTTTTAATTTGCAGCATGTTTCTCGTAAACTCAATTCGAGTTCTGGAAATGGCGCACGTTGCGGGTTCAGGGAGACACTTTAATGTCTGAGCGATAAAAGCAACGCCAGGTTTGCCTCTAATCAGCTCCGCTCCGTAGCTGTGGAGGGGGCACCGCGTTGACACGTTCCCGCGTTTCTTCCTGTTTTCATCTTCTCCCTTAGTTACAACTGAATACATGCAAGAGCATGTCAGAATAATAACGCGGAGCGTGTATGTCGTCCCGTGTTGTGCCGTACACAAAGGCTCTAACAAGAGGATTATTTACCGCTCGTAGCTGAGAGCTACATGTGCCAATTTTGCTCTCCGCAGTGAGGCAGCAGGTGCCTGCCGCTCGTCTCAGCCAGACTTGACATAACTTCACTCTGTTCTGCCTATCAGTCTTTCTCCCCCTGCCTCCGCGTGCCACCCCAAGGCAGAGTAAGGCGGCGAGGGACCCCAGTAAGAGCAATGATCAAAAGTAGCGTTCGGATGCCTACAGGTTCCCCTGACATGAGAGGGGAGACGGTGTGGTGGGAAGCTAGACGGCTGAGTTGGGTTCAGAGGAGTCGGTGGGAGAGAGGGAGACACACCCTTTTTTTTTTTTTTTTTTTTTTTTTTTGCTTTTCAAGCCTGAGCAGAGATGGGTACCTCAAGACCGGGAGAGATATGAAAGGGGGTGCAGGAGGGGATGAAAGGTTTGAGGCATGAAAGCGCAGCAGGCGCGGTGTGAAAAGATGCGGAAAAGAGAAGTAAAGGAGTGGGGGGAAAGGATGACAAGGAAAGTTGGGCTGAGCAGATTGGGATGTGAGGGGGGGAGGTGGGATGGGGGGGGGGGGGCTACCGCATTGAAAAGGTGAATGACTGGAGACGAGTTCGGCTGCCTGCATTTCCAACCAGTAAGAGTCAAAGGCGAGACCTGCTGTGTATTTGTGTGGTTAGCAAGAAACGCTAAAGTGGAAAATGTCTTTGTAATGAGGAGATTCTCGACTTGGTATATTAATATTTTTGCTATTTTGTTGAAAATCTATTGCCTAGCTGATCTCACTGCCAGCGTTAGAAAAAAAACAAACAAACAAAACCACAGAGGATGAGGAAATAACACTGACACAGCTGAAAGCATTCACACGTTTTTTTACATGTTGTCATGTTTTATTGGGGCTTTTATGTGACAGATCAATACAAAGTAGTGCATAATAGTGAAGTGAAAGGAATGTAACTTTTTTTCACGTATAATTTGTTATTCAATTCAATTAAATTTGGCTTATTTGTTGTATATAGCAGCAATTCACAACACGTCGACTCAAGGCACTTTAAAGAAAGAAAAGTCAATTCAGTCCTGTCATACAGACAGATTTATAGATTATGTGCTCATTTGTATTCATCCCCCTCCCTGAGTCGATACTTTCGCTGCTTACCCTGCTATTACAGCTGAAAAGTCTTAGCTATGTCTCTAACACCTTTGCACATCTAGAGACAGAACATTTTGCTCCAGAACTTTGGAAAACGGGACATTTAGGCTGGATGGAGAGAGTCCATTTCAAGCCTTGCCACAAATTCTTAACTGGATTGAGGACTGAACTTTTGACTGTGCTTTGATCAGAACCATCCTATAGTACCATTGTACTTTTAGAGTCGGTGTCAAGTCAATGATAACCTTGCCTGGGGCTGGGACATGATAGACTAAAGTAATGGTGCATTCACACCAAACACGTTACGCAACGTCAAAAACGCGCCCGACTCCTCAAGTTCACTCGTGTGCACTTTGAATGACGCTTGATATTGTGCTCCACGCCTAGCATTTAGCACGTCAGGCGCGACTGGTTTACATTAAAAGTCTATGTGGAGGTACGTTGAGAGCGTGTCAGACTCGTCAAAATCGTTCTAGCCATTGTTTTCCGTTGCCGGCCTATTTTTTTCGGACATATTGGATGCATTGGATGCTCTTGACACATCAAACTCTCTAAATCGCGCCGTGGTAGACGCATGAAACGTGCCGCGATGGGCCCTCCACACAGACTTTAATGTAAACCAGACACACCTGACACTTGGTGTGAACGTACTATTAAGTGGAGTGCTGTTGAAAGTTAAACTTTGACCTCTGCCTTCTGGTATTGCCCTATATTTAGCTCTGACTAGGTTTCCTGCAGCATGGTATTTCCACTAACCATCTTTCACTGTTGACATTTTGTGTTCAAGTTGAGGTATTAAACCTCATTACTTTCTTAGCACACATTTTGTTTCGGCTTCAATGGTTTCCACATACTCAGCCACACTGTGCGGATTCTTTGACTGCGGAGGGTTGAGATTTCATAGTCCAGCGTACCAATTTGCTACATTTTTCATGACGAATTCCTTAAGTTCCCATAATCCGAATGGATACTAGCAAGTTTTATGAAGTACTTGGGCACCTAGCTTTGTTTCCTCACACCTGTCAGTATCCACAGACATTGGCAGTCAAACTTATCAGCTTGGTGTGGCATACAGTTTGATGTCAACACTGTTTTCCACCGGCGACTTTATTGTGCGACACCGATCGTACTCGGTCGTAAAAGGTTGACCTGTGCGTGGAACCTGTCTGGCAGATGTACAACTTGATTAGGCGCGGACCTTTGCGGAGGGAAGTTCATCCAAGTAAGTTGGCGCCTTAAGTTCAGTTTTAATATCAGCTGACCAGACCAACTTGGTCAGCTGTTCACATGGCTTATGGCAAACTGGAGTAATTTTGACTTTCTATCATCAATTCGAGAATCTTGCCAGTCTTCCATAGAGTTACCATTGATGTCTTGGCTGTATCTGCTATGAATGTGGCCTGTTGGTTTAGCTGGGAGAGTTTATTTAGTTAATTTTTTCGAAAGATGGGTAAAAGAGAACATTGTTACATGCTTTTATGTTGTTTTATAGCTTAACCCTGCTTTAAATAAATCCACAACTTTCTCCCTGCCCTGTCTGCTGTGTCCCTTCGTCTTCATGATCCTGTTTGTTCGCTAAATGTTCTCCAACAAACTTTTGAGGCCTTCACAGAACAGCTGGATTTCTACGGAGATTAAATCACACACAGATGGAGCATGTCTGCTTTTTAACGAGCTTCTAAACATAAATGTTCTCAATGGAGTTTTATTTTGGGGTGTAAAATCGGGGTGCGTTAAAAACATATGCACAACAAAAATATCTACGAGTAAAAGAGGGGGGGATAAAAACTTTTGTTTTCCTTCCAGTTTATAAGTGTGCACTACTTTGTTAGTGCACACTTAATGTATAGAATACATTAAAGTTTCAGTTTTATGACGAAACAAGAAAAAATGTAAAGTGAATGAGTGCCTTTGAACGTCAGTGTGTGTCGGTGCAGCTTTCTGTTCCAATACAGTATCCCATGGTTCAGTTTGGGCCTCATAAACAGGATTTCACCCGTTCCCTCCGGGGCGATGTTAGGTAAATGATTTACCTCCTTGCTGGTGTTTTGTTCCTGCTGTCTGCGGGTGTGTGGGTGTGTGTGTGTGTGAGAGGTTTTATGTTTTCTGCCCCTCCATGTCAAAGCCTCGCGTTCCAACGTGACATGATTTCTCGCTCCCACAGCATGTATAATGCATGTCCCAAATTATATTTTACATGTGCGCCTGCTCGCTGCGGGCTCGCGGACATACACCGCCGCTCAATCTCCGGCACTCGCCGATGCTTTATTTGGTCACATATATGACCAATTTCAAGCCAGATTTATGACTCTCCTATAGTCAGGTTATTTCACCAAATCCCCAGACAGGACCCCGTTCACGGCCGGCGTGGGCGATACCTGCTCTGTTTTCAAATCGGAGGAGCACAACGCCGCCGGCGCGCGAGAGGAGTTATAAGTTGCCCCCCCCCCCTCCTCCTCTCTCCTCACCTCCCTTTATTTCCAACAGCCTTACCTATTTAGTCCTTCCTACAGTGAAATCGAAAACGACGCTCTGGGCAACTTTTATTACGCCCTACTTCAAATTACACCGTCGTCATAAAAAAAAAAAACAGGCGTTTAATCACAGCCTCGGCTAACGTGATGAATTAGTCCATCGCAAAGAAACGCCAGGGCCTCCCTAACAACGAGCACATACATTTCCGAGCGGACAGATATTAGATATATGTCGATAAAACAAAAAAAGTCATAGGTCATGCCTGTGCCAGCAAAGCACAGAAAAAGGATGACGTGCACCATAACTTATCCGAGTCCACGGGATGCCACTCTCCTCCCTGCCCCCCACCCACTTCACCCCCCACAGGAGGGAGAGGCGGGGGGTGGGGGTAGGGGTGGGGGTGAGGAGACGCCTCCCAGCTGGGGGATTCATGCGCTCACAGGAAACAAAGATCATCCACCTGGGATTCACGCTGACTGGTTTTCCCACTGAGTGGAAAAAATTTTTAAAAATTAATAAATAAAAAATAGATATGTCAGCACTGTGACTCTGACACCATTGTAAGCCGACATGTACCCTTAAGACAGCAGCCAAGTTGCACTTATTTTCCTGCTCTTTTTGTTTTTTGTGTTACAGAATCAATGCAGTATTCATCGGCAATGTGTTCATGAATACGATCCAGGCGGGGGGGGGAGGGGGGAGGAGGAGGAGCTTCTGTTGTTTCAGTCTTCTTAAAGGTTCGGCGATGTCTATGAATGTTTTAAATGTGATATGAAAAACTTAAACGATGATGGCATGTAAAGATTTGTGTGTGTGTGTGTGTGGGGAGGGGGGAGAGGAAGTACTTTAACGAGCTGACATGATTAGCGCGCGAATAGAGCGGAGCGCATTGGACTGGAGCAACGGCTCCATGAAATATTCACGGATTCGGAGTCGAACAAAAAACCTGACCGAAGTTTGGTTTTAATTTGATTCTGTGAGACGTTTCTGCGCCACACGTGTTGCTTAAACTCTTGGTTTCAGCTATCGTGTGAAACTCAATCGAAACTTATGAACTGTTCTTTTACTGCAAGATGGAATAAATATGCAAAAGGGAAAAACGTGAATTGGGTCAAAATGAAACATCTGACTGGATATTTTGCCACTGTTCTTCTCCAAATTGGTAGATTTGGAGAAGAATATGAATATAAATAGTTGTTTTTCCTTTGCGGACATTAAGCATTGCCTGTAGGGTTTTTTTTGCGGCCTCTACTCGACCGTCGATAGACTGAAAGAAGGGAAGGGAATCAAACTGCAGTCAGCTGCACTGAGGAATATGAGGTGCGCCTGCTGTACCTCTGAGCCATGTGTTGCCCCACCTGTATCTTTTTAATATCGTTGAGATCCGGGACATTTCAAAAGTCTAACGTTAACCTGTTTTTTCCTGTGTGTTTGAGATCATTGTCTGCTTGAACATGTGTCAAAGTTTTAGCTATCTGACCCAGGTATCCAAGGTATCCGAGATCAACTCACTTCAAACGGAAATGCAACTTTTCTCGGACTGAAATAGACATTTTATTGTCTAAACTCCAAATCACAGCAGTAGAGAGGAAAAGCTCATAAAAATCTCGTGTCTCTCATTATTTGTAACAGTTTTGGAGGGCAGTGATCATCAACGTCATGCCAATTACACGCGTGTCAAATCAGACATTAGTTTCGCAAACGATTGTAAAATTAACTCCGTTCCCCACAGGATGTGCAGTAATATATTTCTCGGTTCATTCATGAAGGGAAATTCATTTCCAGTTGTTCCAGCGTCGCATGATGATGAATGCCCGTTCAGGCAACGTTGTCTAATTTCGTAACGCCGCTCTAATGTAGATACATGTTGACCCACGTGAGATCGTTCCTCAACAGGCAAGCATTACTTACACTTTGCCTCTGTTATTGTCACACGTGAAACTCGGCGTCTGTTTGATTCATCGTCCAATTAGCAAAACGAAGCCGAAGAAATAAGGCAGGAAGCGCTTTGGCTCGCAGTTGAGGCAAGTTGCGTGCTTTAGAATACCTTTGTGTTTGTTTAGAGCTAAACTAAATCAATTAAATTACACCTACATTATGCACATAATTCATGACTGTTGTACAGCAATACTTGTTGGGGGATTTTTCACCCCCACAACTGAATAAATGGTCTGCAGTACTGATTCATTAATATATTTAGCAGTTTATGCTCCTGAGCAAAGGCAGTTTAGTCTGTAGCTTAGGGTGAAAGCTAAAGGCTGTTCATAGTTAATACTGTCGGTGAGACAGGAATGAAGAGTTCCTTCACCTTGAAGAAGTTGTGCTGAGAAGAGGCGCCTCAGTCTGTGTCGCGTCAGACAGGAAACAAAAGCATCATGAGATTTTTTTTTTTTAATTGCTTTGCGTTTGTGGAAGAAATGATTGTATCTAAAACTTTACCACCAAGATTGCCATGACAACAGATAAATCCATAAAGTCAATGAGAAGTGTAAAATAATGACATGACAGCATCATTTGCAATGACTTACATGAATAAGTTATAAATCACTGAACGGCTCAGCACCACAACACATTAAAGATCTGCTGTTGTTGTATCAACCTTCCAGAACCTCTCAGGTCTTCCGGTTCTGGTTCTGCTCTGCATCCCCAGAACCAGAACCAAACGAGGAGAAGCAGCTTTCAGCATCTATGCACCACAAATTTGGAACAAACTTCCAGAAAACTGTAAAACAGCTGAAACACTGACTTCTTTTAAATCTCGACTAAAAACCCACCTGTTTAGGATTGCATTTGAAATGTAATCAATTACAAATTTATTGATGGAACTTGACTTAATGTCGTGTTTTGATTGTTGATTCTATGTTCCATTGTGTTTCTGTGTTTGTAATGATGTAAAGCACTTTGAAATGCCTTGCTGCTGAAATGTGCTATACAAATAAAATTTGATTTGATAAGTGTATATGAGTTACAATAACGTCAAAGGACAAAATGCTGTTTGTATAATTAGCAAATAGAAACTAGCAACGGCAAAAATCAAATGTAATCAACAACTGGGACCGATCTCTGCTTTCAGTCCGGCTTCTGTTAAACGCAGCACCCGCTGTGCGATCACAAATGTAATATGGAAAATGAATATGCAGCCTTGTGCAAACTTGAAGATACTTCATTGTAACTCTTGCTACACGTTATGATGGAAGATGCTGCACTGCACGATTTGATGCTGCAGAAGAATTGCCTCTGAAAATGAATGTGGAATTGATGGTGAAACCCAGTTTTATGTCTTGCCAGCTGCACGGCTAGATCCAGTGAGCCGCCGCGCGGTTGTGATTTGCGTGACTGAATTTCTTTAAGATCACAGCCTGTTTTTATGAGCGTGGCTTGCGGTACCTGTAGCTAGATTAGGTCTGTAGACTGAGCCTGACCTGAATTTGGGCCGGGACCAGCCAAAACTATTTTCTTGATGGTCGGGTCATGTTCAGGCATCAGTCTCATATAAACGGGAGATGTTTGCAAAGTCAGAAGTCTGGAAGCATTTTTAAACTGGTAGGAGATTAAAACAGCATGTTCAGGCTCAGGCTTCTAATTACAGGTAATTAGTCGGGTTGGATCGAGCTCAGAGATTATGTCTATGGGCTCAGGCCTGGTCAGGTTGGATTTTTTTAGCTCCAGTCTAAATTCTAGGACAGATAAGATTCTGGGTTTCCCGAACAATGTTGAGTTTTTATGTATCCACCTCAGGATTTGCAACAAAGTTCACAGTGAACTAGAAACTGTTCCTGCCTCTCTGTTCCTGCTGCTGTCTGTGGAAAGAGCAGCTGAAACTCCACTCATCAAGTGTTACAACGATCAAAGTTTATTAAGCAGCAGAAGAACTTTTTTTTTCTGTAAGTGGCATTTGCATACACTAAATATACAATACAAGTGCACAATGTATACATGTAAACTTGCTAACGTTAGCCTAGCATTGCAACAAACAAAATGTCATGCAAACTATTTAAGCAAGAGAGAGTTTGTTGAAAATTATAGGTGTATAAATTACCAAAATAATTTACATTTTCAGAACATAGCAGCTGCTTTCTATGGCTAGTTTACTCTAGCCATAGAGTAAACTCTATGGCTAGAGTAGAGGTAGCTTTTTTAGTTAGAGGTAAAAACCAACAATTAACCATGTATGTCAGCAAAAATGTAAAATGTAATTATTATGGAAGAAAACGTAAGGACACCTAGCATGACCTAATGACTAATTTCATTTCTAACAGCTGAAGTGTGAAGCTTTTTGCAACCATGCACTGTTCTCTGACATCAGTGTGAGGAACGTTTGCCCCTCTCCTCACTGTCAGCTGTGAGACGTTTGGCAGGTTTCTTGTATTTACTGCCAGTTTCATGTCATCAAGATCTTTAGAAGGATAAGGATCTGAGCACTGACTTAGACCAAGATTTTCCTTTCATTAATGGAAAGTCCAGGGAAAAGTCCTTGTTGTATTTACTGGTATGTTTTGGGCTTCAGCTTTAACCTTTTCTGTAGATGGTCTAACATTATCCAAAGCTCCTTCTGATGAATGTTAGAAATTATGGTGGAAATTATTACATCAGGACCTGCTGCAGCAAAACATCCCCCAACAATTGGACCTCAAGCTCACAGTTAAGAGGCTCTTCTCCTAGAATGCAGTATTTTTGGTTTGTGCCAAGCATTCCCTCTATTTAGGTGTTTAAATCGTTCAGTTATGTCCAAAAAACATCATTCCAGAAGTTATTCTGGTCTACCAAACCTTAGTCTTTTCAATATGCTTCATTCTTCTCATATAGGTTAAACCTGCTGCCTCTTTCTAAATGTACAGGTGTCCACTTTGACACCAGCAGTAGAAAGTCTGTGCTGTGGGTCCCCTAATGACATTTCATGGTTTTAGGAGTCTTCTTTTAGCGGCTTGGTCGGGCCAAACCTGGGCATGTTGGCAGATCATTTGAATGTCCTCCACTTGTAGACTATTCTAAGACGTCGCAGAATGTTTGACTTCAAAACATTTTGAGCCCTATGCCAGATTCGGAGCTTCTGCAGTCTTTCAGACCGCTCTTCTGGTCTCCTCATAGAGTTCAGTCTCAGTTCATCAGTTAGTAGCAAACCTGAATCAATTGTCTGAGATTTAAACAGAGCTCCTTCTGCTGCCTGTTGCCACTAAATGCATCTTGTATTAACTTCTGCTGTGTATTTTTAGTGATGTTATAATTGCTATCATATGCCTATGTTGTTTGTTTGCTGTAGGTTTAGTTTGCCTTCTTTCTTTCTGCAGGTGTAGAGGCAGACTTTGAGGGTGTTGACTTTGGTTATCTCTATCCTTCTTTCTCTCCTCTGCTCCCATCACCTTTCCCTTTAGAGCTTTGCCTTCTATGTGTCTATTACATTTGAAATAAACTAAAAGCAATTTGTAATAATAATTGCTTTTATATAGATAGATAGATAGATAGATAGATAGATAGATAGATAGATAGATAGATAGATAGATAGATAGATAGATAGATAGATAGATAGATAGATAGATAGATAGATAGGTTTGAGAGATTCATGGCGAAAGTAATGTTGTTGTTAAAAAATGTTTAAAGTTACTAGCAGTGTTCTAATGATATGATCTGATGTGATACGCCGCTGTGTGATTTTTAGCCATTTTACATGGGAATCTGTTTGATTGTATCCTAATATATTCCTAAGTAAATGTAGCATTTTTTTAAAAAATTCATTTGGCAAAACTTTTTATTGTTTATTTACTTACATTTCTCACTGTTGCTCTCATATGACCAAATGTGTATCGGCTCTTACTCACGAAGGACAAAACACTCTGACCAGGACATTCCTGGTTACACGCAGTATCAGTTTTGCTTCAGCTGGGCACCTGGACGTTTCACCTCTTACGTATTCTCCGTGTGGACCTGGCAACGCTGCTGGCTGACATCCCGGCAGAAACCAAGCTGAATTGCAGACCATTAAAATGTTGGCGAACATCAGCAATTCACCAACAAGCTCTCACAAGTCAATGTTACATCTGCGCTAGCACGTGTAGTTCTATAAAATCGTACAAACCCCCCAATTGAGTTTTTTTTGTTTTGCTTTTTTTTGCACATCTTGAACACCTGTTGATGAAACATTCTCATAAACAGACCAGCTGGAGTTCGGATCTCCTTTTACACGTTTAAAACTAGGTCTTGGTCTGAGATTTATGCTGCAAATCAGCTCCGATGTGACATCTGTAAAATGTTTTCCATGTGAAATCTGCAGGTGCCTTTTTTCCCTCGTATTGATTTGTCACCTTCTCGGAACATGAGGGGCAGATTGGCGTACCCACGCTTCTGTTCGCTTGCGTTCAGAACGTGCATCTGCTTTTCCTTCGCTGTGCCACATCCCGGCATTCTCCAGTAATCAGGACACAAGAAAGCAATTGTGAAAATTAGATAAAAGACTTTCAGATCAAAGTGGCAACATCTATTTTTGGGGGGCGGCCTGGTGTTGGGCTCGGAATAATTTTGGAGAGAAGAAATATTTAGCCACAGGAACAAGAGCAGAGAAAAGCAGCAACACAGATAAGAAGGTGCCCAGAGACAGCGATTTTGATTGAGAGGAGGAGGGGAGGGAGGGCAGTGGGGCTGTAGAGGGGCAGGGGGGTGTGTAGGGGGGGGTTCAGCTGGGAATTAGAAGGCTGGGGGCTGGAGGAACCGCGATGGAAGTGCAGGTAGCCAGTAAGTGGGTGAGAGAGCTAGAGGGAGCCTGGATGAGGGAGTCTGTATTGCATTCGTGTTGCATCAGTTCGGAGTAACGAGATTTGAAGATGCAGGCTCAGACGCACTAATGGGTTTTGCGCTGACGTACCACCTCCCCCTCTCCCCCACACCACCAGCACCACCAGCACCACCTTCCACACTCGCAGAAGGCAGTTCTGCTCAGCAACATGGCTTACTAGCCACTCACGTTTAGCCCCTGTCGATACCTTCGTGGTTTGTATCTGTGCTTCAGTGTGACTCTGTGGAAGAAGAAGAAAAAAATACAGGCGACAAGCCTGCGCACGCGCACACGTAACAGGGAGAAATACCCAGTAATCCCTTGGCAAAGAGGCAGATGAAGACAATGACCTTGAGCCCCGGTGAATGGAGCCAACGACGGAGATAATGCCTATCTGCCGGTGCCAATCGAATTTAGCTGTTTTCTCTGCGAAAAGCCAAAGAAACGTAAGACTCGCAGGCGCACTAGCACACACATGCCCTGGTGGTGACCGGAGGGTATGGCACGTTAGCTCAGCAGAAATGTTACTCGTTGAAAAAATAAACAGAGCCAATACAAAGTTGGAAAGCATCTGTCTTCCACAAGACATATCGTATCGACCATGTGTCAGTTTGCACATGCAAAGGTGAAGTTTCACTTTTAACAACTGAAGGGGTAAAACAATTATACATATAAATATTTAAATTCTTTCTTTTTGAAACATTGAGAAGGTAACAAAAGGATTACAAAAGCTTGATTCCATCTCAAGCTCACAGTTCCTGTTTGTGATTGATTACAAAAACTTCTTCTCTTGCCATTTACAACAACAACAAAACAAAACATGAACACAAACCAGGAACAAGCAGGTACTATTCTATAAAGATGTTACTTTTATGTATATAACCATAAGCTCATTATACATAAAATAAACATTTCCTGAAAGATGAACCAGCTGTTTTTACCAATCCTCTTTAGAGTCAAAGAAATATTTTAATGATCAGAGGTAATGTGTGTAAAATGATTGTTTTGATCAGGGGTTGTGAGCGCTCACATTTAACTGACTCAAATAGGAATTACTTTCAAAACAAATATGCAATTAAATTATCTTAAATTACACATTGTCGTGTTTTAGAGCCAGAAAATCTGAAAGTCTTGAAAATATGAAACCCGAACAGATCGCTTACGGTCTGACTATTGTTCTTGAAAGCAGATATAAGCTCACCAAAACAGGAACATGTGCATGATGACGTGTTACCTGTTTTTGACAAAAATTGTCGGGATTTTGCAAAATGGATGTTTTGATGACAGAAAAGTGCAGCGAGTGCTTTGTCTCTGTGTCTGAGCCAACTGATCGAGTGAATGTTTGACTGCAGTCACTTTGACTTCACTTCCATTCACCACATGTAAAACATGTACGCGAGTCAAGTCGAGTGTTTTTGTTTTGCACATTTCAGCAACAAGGCAGCTCAAACGTCTTTACTTGATATAAACAACACAATTAGTGAAGACACAAAATACAAAAGCAGAGAGAAGTAATGGAAAGTTTCGATCCAGGCTAGAACTAATCTGTGTTCCACTTATTTTTAGTTGAAGGCAGCTCTAAAGAAATGGTGTTTTATCCTTGATTTTAAAGGAACTCAGTGGCTCAGCAGTTTTCTGTGAGTTTGTTCCAATTTAGTGGAGCATTAAAACTGAATGCTGTTTCAAAAAATGTGCAATGTATTATGATGTTAAGCCATTCAGTGACTTCAAAGTCTATTATTTGAGAAACAACTTTAGTTCTAAAGTTGATTTGCTAATCCAGAGCACTCAGCTGCAGCTGTCTGGTTGAGTTTTTAGGCAGACCAGAGAAGACACTGTATCAGAAATTCATTGTGAATAAAGATCAATGCATAGATGACTTTCTCAAGATTATTTGGGGAAATTAGCCCTTTTTACCTGGAAGAGTTCTTCAGGTGGTAGAAGGCCGACTTTATAACTGTCTTTATGTGACTCTGAAGGTTCAGATCTGAGTCCATCACTACCCAGAATTTGGGCCTGATCATTAGTTTCTTGCTGTAAAAAAAGCAACATCTTGACACAATTATGTTGATGACAAATGTCAGTGGCAACATCACGATGTTTTGAGAGGTTCTCTTGTTCTGTAGTTAAACCATCATGAGTTATACAAAAACTGGTAACCTGGAGAAATGTGACACATAAAACCATTCATAGCTTGTTAATATTAAGTTGGCTATTCCGGTGAGTTGTTGTGAGAACCATACTGCTGCACATCAGAGTAATGGTGCTCCTATCTGAACCTCTGAAGTGCAAACCAGGATTTTCTATTTTGAATTATAGTATTTGTCTCAAGTGACTCTTCCAGCTAAATCCTTCCATGTGGTGCCAGTTTGTTAGGTCTCCAAGGAGAAGATGAATATTTTTTCATAAAGTAATTCAAAAAGTCACTTTATGTGACTCTGAACCTTCAGAGTCGCATAAAGACAGTTATAAAATCGGCCTTCTACCACCTGAAGAACTGTTCCAGGTAAATGTATATTTACTATATGTATGTAATACATATACAGTTAAGACCAAAAGTTTGGACACACCTTCTCATTGAATTCAATGAGAAAGTGTGTCCAAACTTTTGGTCTGTACTTTACATATGTATGTATTATATATACATATAATTGTGTGTATATGTATATATTTTTGCATTTCAAGAGTATATTAAGTAACTTCTGATATTGGTGTTGCTTCATTTGAAATTAAGATGCACAATTATGAAGAATAAACATATTAATGACAGCCTGAAATTGCAAACGCCACTAGTGGTACATATAAAACTTCTGCTGTGAAGATGGTGAACAGCCTACAACTGGAAAAGTTGTCCCAAGGCACACCTGAAGCCACTGTTAGCATTACAAAAGTATCACAAAATTTTTTTTTATCTACACAGGCAGTTGGAGGATACTTTGATTTTGTTTTCACATTGAGGATCATCCTTAATGAGGAAACCGATGCAGTGGCGACCTGTCCAGGCTACACTCCTCCCCTGCCCCCATCACCCAGCGATGCTAAGCGGCTACAGCGGCACAATCAAGAATGCGCCTTATCGATCAGATATTGTCTGGTTTACGACCTTTTCTTGGACAAAACGTTGCCTCATCCTCATCGCTTTCATGACCAGATGAGCGAAGACAATAACATGCGTGCTACTGACATCAGGTCTGTGAAAAACCTCCGCTAAAGGGGCCTGAGATGTTTGTTTACGAGAGGAAATCTGATCTGCATGAGGCCAGCTTAAACCGACAGCGCCGTGTTGCTGTTGTGTTGCAACATCCTGACTCTTTTTTCTCTTTCTTTTTTTTTTTTTTAGTCAAGGCTGTAAGAATAAAGGACAGAACATTTCCTCTCTCCTTCTGGCTTTGAGTGTTATGTAAATGCACACACAGCATCAAGAGAAGAAGAGACCATTAAAGCCTCTTCAAAAGATGCAATAAATTACAGAGAGGCTGTTTTTAATGACAACAGATTGAGTAAGTTGGCCAATTTGAATGGGTTATTCACCCCCCTTCTTTCTTCTTCCTCTTCCTTGTAGCTATAGAACTACAGCCCGGTTTATCTGTTGTCTTCTATTGTCACTCCATGCTACTGCGAGCTGTTAAATCTCACTTCAACCCTGGGCTTAAATCTCCCCGGTGACTGTTTCCCTCAAAGGACCTGCACTGCCTTTGTTTTATCCTGCCTCCTTTCTTTTTTGTGAGTTCTTTCAGGTCGAACTGGAACCTTATGTGTAAAGAAGAGAGGCAGGGAATCAATAATCAAAGCTTACGGTCTAGGTGCCTAAAGGCGAGCGGTTCCTCCGCTGAGGATCATTCATAGTGTATAAAAGGCATCGCTAATGCCGGGCTGGATGAGCGATACCAAAATCCAAGTTCCTTTTCATTCTGGAACCTTTTGTTTTGTTTTGTTTTGTTTCTTTTCCCTTCGTCCTTGTTTTTTCAGGTTCTTGTGATCCCAAACACCACGAGAAAGAGGATCTGTGGTTTCAGGTAATTTTATTTATATATACAGAGCCTCCGCCCCCATTGACACAGGCAGCACTTCAGATCTCTTTAAAGGATGACCTGAAAGAATGCTATGCATCTTTGAAATGGCAAGTCGGGAAGCGTTCAGTGTAGAAGAATGCCTTCCACACACAAAAAGCAAAAAGCCTTTGCATACACCATTCATTAAAGGGGAGACTCTTTCTAATGGTACATATTGATTGTTGGAGGCTGACGTAATTTCAGACGGTAATCTGCTTAGTGTTATGGCACTTACGGCCTGTAAATTGAACCTTGGTGAACCTAATATGGTTAAAAGTCTCCCTCCCCCACCAGTAGGCTTGTTTAGCTGGTCATGTTCTTCTGTTTTTTAAGTAGGAATCAATTAGCACACAGTGGATTAATGGGATGAGAGCAAATCACATTGTTTGTTGGGACATGTCAGGGACATAAGAATACTGACCATTTCCCTTGATGCGAGCTAGCTTACAGTATATGTAGGCTTTAGGAATCAGCTGAATGTGATGAAATGTCAACACAGTCTTGCTTTTTGGGTTTTGATTTTTCTATTTTTAATTCAGGTGAATCCACCTAACTGGGATGGATGGGAAGGAGTCTTTGCCTTGGGATCGGAAAGTTTTAGGCTAATGAAAGCTTTGTCCCGCTGTGTGTTGAAATCTGTGTGTTTCACACACCTCCTAATTGTGCCCAGTCTTAGCTTCGCCCACTGTTGGAAGATTGTTGGAAGACTTCCAGGCTGCATTGAACGCTGTTTGGAAGAGTTGAACTGTTTGAGCCGTGCAATGATATCAACCCTACACCTAACGACAATATGATGTATAAATTTATAAAAAGATCATAGCCTAGACTTTCAAATGCGAAGTCGCCATAAACACAGAGCTCCAGCTAACACGACCCAGACGGAACAAACGTCCGACAACTTACAGACAGATAAGCCAGACTTCTGGTCAACCAGCAAAACACTTGTGTTCAAGTCCAAGCGCTGTTTGAAAGTAACAACGGGTCCGCTCATTGGAACTGGACACCCATTGTTTAGGATTAAAATGGCGGAGCAAGTGCAGAAACTCTTTCTGTAGACTGTGGGAAAACGTCCTACGCTACATGTGACAGTCCTGGTGGTAGCATTGTGCTTGGATGGCACCATCATGATTGAATTTACACTCAAATGAAGGTTTTCACCAATTTAGACAGGTTTGATTGGGTTGAGGTAGAAACCCAATCTACCTGGGTTGAGGCAGTCACAATCCAGCAACAAGACAGTCTCTCTCGACTCATCGCTGTTGACATTGGTAATACTTTCGAAAAGAGGTTCTTGTATCCCTTGAAAATTTAAGTTAAAGACTAAGGGAACCTTGAAAATCTAACCCTTGGAACAGGAGACTGTCTGTTTTACAATCTGCTTTTAAAGAGTGTCGATCAAAATTTCAATGGTGGGCAGCAATCTGGAACTTTTCCACTAGATGTTAATAAATTTGTAAAAGCCCTACTTGAAGAATTAAAAATCAATAAATAAGCTATCAGATATAATTTTAAAGCCATTTTTAAGTAGACGTAGCTAAAATTAGAGAATACAGCATTTAGAAAATCATGCTAATGCCTTTTTTTCAGATGAAACATTATTTTTGAAGGTATTCCTGAGACGTATACAGCATCCTATAACAGAAATACATTAGGAGGATTCAAACAGTCCTTTTTTTCTTCTTCACCAATCCTTTTTGAAAGAAATGCATGTTTTACACTCATATAGCAAACTTATACAAGCGTGATATTGCATTCAGACTTCAACTTCAATCTTAACCACATCTTTTCCCCCCTCTGTCGTTTGGCTGTATAAAGTTAAGCATTGCGGTTTTGGGACTAGTAACGTCTTGACTTATGCTTGAGATACAAAACCCACGTTTTCAGACCATCCACTGTCTCTCCCTGTCGGCTTGAGGCAAAAGAAGTTTGAAATGTACCGTTGATGTCGTCAAATGTCTCTCTGTGTTCTCTTTTGGATCACTTACTTTCCCCCTTTCCGTGATCTCAAAGCGCATTAAGCCGCAGACGCGCGGGCGAGTGGTGACCTTTCAGAACTTTTAGGTCAGGGGTCGGTCATAATCTGCGTATCGCCATTCCTGTCATAACCCGTCTGACATTTTACTGACCTGGAGTGCAAATGCCAAGCCCGTAATCCGTCAGGGTGAACACCGCCAGGCAGCAGACCCCCCTGCATCTCCTCCGAAACATTATTCAGTTTAATCCTACACGTTCCCCTCATCCCAACGGTTTTTGGAGGATTAGGTTTGCATAAACACCAGGTTTAAAGTAAAATACTGCCTTTGTGATTCTCCACACAGCTGATTGAATTCTGAATCTGTGCAGCATGTGAATAGTGCCATGCATTTTTATTTGTAAGACCGAAGAAGGCGCTGGAGTAGTCACAAGCCATACATCATATCGTTTTTCAAAAGTAAAATTTCCCAAAATGTTGTGATTTTGATTTTTGACCTACTCATCAATGAACATAAGCATGAACTATTTTAAAGGGGCAGTATTATGTAAAACCAACTTTTTTGAGCTTTAAATCATGTGACAATGAGTTATCAAAAACATACCTGTTGCCTTTCTCAAAGATGCACGTTTGAGAAATCCTTTAATCTCCCGTGGCAACCATTCAGCTGTGGAAAAACCGCCTGAATGGACCTAGTTCCACCTTCAAGGACAAAGCTCCTCCTCGGAGTGACCAAGCTCCCGCCTCACAGAGCAGCCCTCCCAATCAGCTCCTTCAGACTAGCCAAGGGTAATTAGCAAACACCTGGTCAGCACATCAGCTGATCTAATCATACAGACGACTTCTCAGTGCACAGCTGGTACAAAAAAAGTTGTTAAAGGGTTAATAGAGGAGCCATGTTGACTTCCTGAAATTGGAGTTTCAGGAAGAGCAGGAGCTTCAAGTGGAGGCAAGATAGATCAGAATTGTCTGATGTAATGCACTTTTATTTGACTTTTTAATAGGAGCTTGACCTCACATTAACAAGAGGCATGCTCTGAATATCATCTCCATACATTGTTGAGTGGGTTTAAATATAAATAGGCAGAGCACTTTTCAGACTTATTTGTAAAACTAATAAGGAAAGAAAAAAGTGAAAAAACTACGTCCCATTTTCCTTCCATTTTGCAATTTTATTTTCCTTCATGTTGCTCTATTGCGCTAAAACCCAATAACTTTTGTGCTTTTGATGTGGCAAAGAGTGGAAATGTGGCATAAACACGTTTTGAAGGTACGATCTCTATCGAATGCTTTTTGTGCTGTGAATTACATGTCCTTTGCTAAATGCTGCCCGAGATGTTATCCCTGCATGGTTTTAAACAGATGAGTAAAATAATCCATCAGTTTAACATTTAAATTATTTACACCACCCGGTCATCTCATCTTCATCCTGCTATGACATGCATTAGATATTGATACTGCTCTCCATTACCGCTCAGGCTCCTTACTTTGATGTGTTGCACAAATTTAGGTCATGAGGTTTTATGGCAGCACTTTAAAGCTTGCTAAATTATATTTCAGCCAATAAAACAAGCTAAGTGAACCCAGCTTTTTCTGGCTCCATCCTCCCCTACGATCCCCGTTTCCCATTCTTTCATCTGTCAGCCAACACCCACTGCTTGTCATCTACGTGTCACGGCTCTTTTGGGTTCAGATTCTGATGAATTCGGATACCTGAAGCGCTGTGAGGAAATGTCAGATCTCTTCCAGAGCCCCTGTGGCAGTGTGGGATTGTGCGACTTCGGGGGGGTGGAGGGGATCTCTGCCATTGAACCCGAGCTCCACCCTGACGTTCCGGTGCCTCGGGCGTGTACATCATCGGCGGCGAGTGTCCCTGGCTTTTTGGCTGGAGCCGCCGTGTCGCTGCTGCACCACCTATAGATGCCAAACTCCTCCTGCCAGCAGAGAAGCTTCCAACTGTATGTATTTATGGTGTGGAGGGAGCATTCAGGCATGGTGACATATATAGGCCTTTGATGGCTAGTAAGTGTATGGACATGTGTGTGTGAGGGTAAGTCATGCTGAGAGGTAGGCATCGGGGACCGTGCTTTTGTGTCAATCATGGACACACTCATAGGTTAGAATCAGTTCCCCTCAATTACACCTTCTAAAGAGGAAAGTGGAGATTGGAAACAGCATGGAGACATGGGGGGGGGGGGGGGGGGGCAAAAGAAACTATTTAGCTTTGCTTCAAAATTCAAGATGGTTAGAACATTTTTATTGCAAGATTGTCAGTGATTGTTGCTGAAATACTGAAAATAATAATAAAAAAGCTGATCCTCAACCAGATAGTTTTGGCCTCAAGCAGAGTGCCGCATGATAACCTCTGTGCTAATCCCAAATTACTTGCCATACAGTTCGACTCTGTTTAACAAAATCTCTACAGAAGGATAACTCCTACAAGATGCAAAATTTCTCATTTATTTACAGCATACTTAGAGTGACACAAAGTCCCTCTGGTTTACAATATAACTGCAAACCACAAATAGTTTTGTTTTTGACACGGACTCACATGGGAGACTCGGACTCTATTGACTTTCTAAGGCTACACTTACATAAGACCACTTGCTGGAAAGTGCTGGTATTTTCAAATGTCGATTAGGAAAAAGCTCTATGTTTAGACAGCACCTCCAAGACACCTTGAGTCAGGTGAAGTTTTCATGCCAGGCCACTAGATGGTGCTGTGAATTTAGCATGGCATGCACTCCCACCTCATTGAAAGTAATTTGTCTCTGTCTATCAGGAACAAAATGCTTATCAAATACGTATATTCTTTATCAGAAAACGTGCTAAGCTGAACAGTTTACGCAGCAGAACACACCACAATGCTAACCGCCATTGTTTTTGTTGTTTCTGCCCGTGTATGCGTAGGATAAACAGGCATTTGTTCTGTGCACGTGTGAGAGACTTGGGTCACTGGTGTCATGTAAACAAGAGGCTAGATCCCAAATGAAAGGTTACGGTTTAACTGAAGAGCAGCTCCGTGGAAACGGGGGCTAACATCAAAGAGATTGGGCTGACAACCTGTGGCCTGGAGGACAATGGTCATCTGTGGCATCACCATTTGGTTGTGGTGGTGAAGCAGGGAGTACAAAAAAACATCTCCAAATACTTCAAGTGACACATACAGTATATTCACCTCTTTTAACTTTTTTATGCTTTGTCTTGTTACAGTGCTACAATGTAAGTGCTTTTTGTTCTACATACAAAGTGGTCTATAAATATGAGGTGAAAAAAAGCAAATTTTCTCCCATATCTGCCTTGTTAACTTTTTAGATTTTACTCGTTGAAATATGTAGAAGACCATGCATCCTTTTTTCCTGTCATGTGCTATGTGGTCTATCACATGAAATCCCATTAGTTCAAAGGTTAGGAGTACTTTCACAAGACACTATGCACATGTGATTCATAATATAATCTCTTTTGGTGTGTTTTTATGAAGTTTAAGCAAAGATATGAGCTTGTATGTCCTATGTGTATTACCCTGATACATAATACGGCATTATTGCATCATCTGTCCAGCCAGCAATTCTCAGGGCCCTAAGGCAGTCGTAACTGAAGTGACAGACGGCCTTTGTGTGTGTGTGTGTTTCCATACGTGTGTGTGCTCATGCTCTTATGTCTGAGCTGGAAGGATTGGTACAGGTTGTGTTTGAATTGATGGCCAATCGTTTGCGCTTTTTGCACGTCCATATGTTTAAACCCGCAGCTACATCCGCCATCTGTCTCAGAAGGCTGCTAATTTAGCTCTGCCGTCATAACCGACGGTCTGTTTATCCCCCCTACTGTTGACAATCGCCTGTTATGTCGCTGGAGATTGCCGTGTCGGCGTTCCACACTTGTTACTAGGGCCACTCAAAGCTCCTGTAAGCAGTGCAGGTGCTTGGATATGAGAGCCCTCAGGGCGGCGCGTTTATGGACGAAAGGTCCGGAGCCACGAGTTCAGCTTTCTCACGCCGCGTCTGAAGCGTAGCCCATGGTAGCTTGTCAGAATATTTTCGGGATAATCACTCAAAGCCGAGCTGTTTGCCTTCTACTCAGAGCGAGGAGGCAGAGTAAACCTGCCGAGCGGTTCTTTCACAGAGGTCAAGGGAGCCAGAGTGCGCATGGGTGCACATTTGTTACTTGTGCCAGTTTGTGTAAGACAGAGGAGCGTAAGATTATGACACTTGTGCACGTAGGGACGAAAAGACGCTTTCACAGCAACGTACGGGCCCTGCGGGGAAATCAAACGTGAACATTTTATGCAAACATGCAAAGACAGGTGACAAGCTAAAGAAAATGTCAACAAACAGTAACTATGTATGATGTCAGGCCACCACAAGCCTCTAGATCAATGTCACCGCTCCTTGGCAGTTGCTCTAAAATAGTCTTTCCTGCTACCACTGCGGTGTTTGGTGACCACTGGGGGTCGGAAAACGAAACGAGCAGGGTCTTTAGGTGTTCTTAAAAGGACAGCGTGGGTTTTTTGCAATGAGGTTATCTGAAATTACTATCAGTCCTCTTAAGTAGTTCTCTTACATTTCCTAGATACATGTCGTCAAGGAAAATGTATGAATCCTCTGGTTAAAGAGTTTTATCAATTTGAAACTAAAACTGAATGTGTTCATGTCCATTCTACGTGAGTAGAGCTGAAACTCTTATCAGTCATAAAATTTGATTGATTGATTGATTGATTGATTGATTGATAGATTATCATGATTCTTTGAGCTGCACTGAATGCGCACATAACCTGTGGCCTGAGTCTTACATGATGCTGAACGCCAAAGCGATAATGCGAAACGACGACCTGCACGGGGCTATGTGGAACTATCATTGCACATAGTAGTAGTATGCTTGTATTTGTGTACAACTATTACAAATGTACTAATAACATTTGTATTTTCACTCAATAGATAAGGGTCACATGTCTTTTACACTGCAATTTCTGAAGCTAAAAAGTTTTGGAACCATCCCTCTAAAGGATTTGTTAATGGCAGTAATCAATATTGTCCATAAGGTGAGTGAATACCCTAAGAGCTCAAATAAGATTTGGGATCTGGTGTATGTAGGCCGTATACATGGAGATACAATGCAACTGACTCCCAAAATAATAAAAATTTTAATGAGTTTTGATTTGCTTTGACTCCTCCCTCTAAGGTAGACTTGGGCATTTGATGGTTTATAAGCCGCATTTGGCCCTTTAGATGTAAACATGCAATTATTTTTTTACGCAAATCCAAAGATGCTACTTTTGATGATGGAGTATTGGGGTCAAAGTAAGAAAATATAAATAAATAAATAAGATTACAAAACTAAAGTCACAATATTATGAGAAAGTCAAAATATTTTGAGAATAGTATCATGACTTTGTTTTCGTAATACAACTTTATCCTCTTGATACTTTGACTTTATTCTTGTATAATTTATACTTTTTTCTCATAATGTTAAGACTTTATTCTCATGATTTTTTTTTTCCTAGCATGGCTCTAATGCATAGGTGTCAAACTCTGGCCCGCGGGCCAAATTTGGCCCGCAGTGTAATTATATTTGGCCCACGAGGCAATTTCAAATTACTATTAGAGCCGGCCCGCCGGTATTATACAGTGGCAACGCTGTGACGCCCCATTCACCGCTTATACTACAAATCCCATAATGCTCTGCTGTTTTTTTGGCTTGTCAATCAGGACAGAGGCAGACACGCCTCCTCCTCTGTGTCAGTAGCACTTATGGTAGCGGACATGGATGTATTAGGAAGGTGGTGATCCGTCTTCTTGCGCACTCCTTCGGTGAAAGCCCCGGCGCACCCCGCATCCCCGGGCCTCTCCCCCAAACCACACTGCGACCTCAAACTACAGCCGTCACTGTGTTACCCTACCAAAAAATGGCAAAAAGAAAGGCAGAAAATAGAACTTTTCTGGACAGGTGGGAGACAGAATATCTGTTTACATATGTATGTGAGCAACTTTTCTCCTCAGTGAAGATGACGAAAACGTCTCACAGGAGACGTCTGACTGACGAACATCTTTGATGACAATGACAATAAATCTTATCTTATCTTATCTTATGAACATCTTTGTTCGATAATGAAGGTTTCCTCAACTCAAACTCTGAGCCCCGACATTGATGAACTGGCATCCAAGAAAAGATGCCAGGTATCTGACTTGGCTGCATCAGAGTAGATCAGTGTGTCGCAAAATGAGCAATAAATAAGTTTTCTATGCACCTTTTCTTGTTACTCCAAGGCCTGAATGGTTTATTCTTAGTTTATTTAATGATTTATTCATAGTTGTTATGTTATTTTATTTTCAAATTTATTAGCCTGTGTACGAAGCTAATTTTGACATTTACCTCAGAAAGGAGGCATTCAATTTTTATTTAAATTTGATTTAATATGCCTTTTATATGTTTTATTATTATTATTAGCAACTCAATTATGCACGCCTGCACTTTCAAGTTATATAAGCCTTGCTTGTTCAATATTTATTTATAAAATGTTCAACCTTGGCCCGCGGCTATGTTCAATTTAAAATTTTGGCCCACTGTGTATTTGAGTTTGACACCCCTGCTCTAATGCCTAATTTTCATCTTTAAAAAACAGCTTATATTTTAAAGGCGAATACTTTGTGATGATGTGCTGAAGGGGACGTGTCGGAAAGAGTAGGAGGTTCTTAAAGAGACAGAGGCCCAATTTCAAGGCATCACACATTGTTATGATGCAAAGTGTTTGAAGTTATTTTTGATATATGCAACATTTTCATTACAACTGAAGGTAACGGTTTCTTGACTATAGCACAACATAGCCGTATGTGCCTTTAAGTGACTGGCATACCTTGACACAGGTAATGAACCTGTACCTTCTATGTTTGGAATAGTGTAAAAGATGGAGAAAAAAAGTTACATTTACTTAAAAGTTAATAATTGTCACCAACTGTTTTGATGGTGTTGCCTGAAGATTCAGCTCAAGAATGTCATAGTTAATCCAGCAAACCTTTCATAGCTGTCTTCATTGTAATTCTTCTAACAAGTCAACCATCTGTGTAGCACAACTGTACAGACTTTGCCACTTACCTTAGGGGACAGATATTGGCACTACATATCAAGAGCATGCGATAATTAACGCACCACATCATGTTGTTGGCGCAGCCCTGGCTTTCCCCTTGAGTGCGCCATACAAGGCTGTCACGCAACCGAAACGTTCCGCATGCAGACACGTGTACAGTAATTGTGTTTGAAGGTAAAGATGGACAGGTTCCCTTGGGACAATGCTTGTCAAGAGAGTCGCGGTTTGAGTGGTGTAGTTGAGAGATAAAGACAGAGGGGAAAAGAGAGAGAGACCGGGTGACGGAGACCAAAGTAGATGAAGGGAGAGTTGAGTGTGTCCTCTCTGATAAACAGAAACATGGCTCATCATTACAGAGAACAACGGGGGAGCACTGCCGCCCATCTGCCAGCTAATACATACTAATGCCCCCGGCGCACCGTACAGCCACCATGAACGCCACAGGACTCAGACGTGACGTGCATTCTGTCGCAACACGCCGGCGTGGGGAATCCAAGCAGGCAGTCCAGGATTTCGTGGCCGGACTTGTGATGCATAATGGAAAATGTTGACGCGGCGGCGAACAGCAAATCCATGTAAACACTCCTCAAATGTGAGAGTAGCGGAAACCCGCGGGCGCCCGCGCCGCCGGCACCGCTTCCTCAGATCAAGAGCGGAGCGTCCTGCTGGTACGAATGTAAAACAGCTTCCAAATCTGCTGTAGTTGTTGGAAACATCATACATGCCTAATGGGTTGAACATGACCACCTCCCTGTTCCAGTATGCCGCTATCCATCACGTTCTTGCTGGGATTTCTTTATCTTCCGCATCTTATTTATCGGTTTATTTGTCAGATCTTTGTTCAACTGCCTTGCTCTGTTTAGTTTGTTTTCTTTCTCTCATCAGGTAAGAATATAGTTTACTGACTCAGGATGATTTAAAGAAGGTAGACGCCCACATGGTGACAGCTGTGACACCTGGTCAGGCCTGCTTTTGCCTCTTCCTTCCTTCTTTTTTAACTTGTGTGAGTGTGTGTGTGTGTGTGTTAGAGAAGACTTGTCAGTGGTGTAAACATGGAACGTCTCTGGTGTCCGGAGGTATTACACTTGAGCGCAACCATGCATACAGGCCTAGGAGGGCCTTTCTGATCCAGTGGACAGGACCGGAGTGACCTTTTCAGCTCACATTAAAACAGGGTCACCTCACTGGGAAGAAAATTTGTGGAAGAGCGACACAAAGTGGAGAAGAAGGACAGATGGAGCCTTGCATGGCCTGTTTCCCAAACCTTAAGAAGCTGTACCTTTTCACTATTACATCTTGACTACATGCACATCTGTCCATAAAATGCATTGAAGACGTATTCAAATGCCTTGAACTATTTCTCATTTCGTCACATCGTACCCAGAGACGATCAACATCAAACAAAGGATCAGCCCAAAAAAGTCTTATGGATGAGCTTCAGAGATTCCAATGGGAGAATTTAACATGACAACTAGTATCGTGTTGTTGCGAAAACTTTTTTTTTTTTTTTTTTGCGGAGATGAATAGAGCTGAATCCAGGCCTATTCTCCACGAAATCCTGAGAAACTTAAACGGGTTTATTTCTGGATGCTATGTCGAGGTGGATGTTTCCACCAGAAAGCGTTTCTCAAGGACCACATCTGATTGGATGAACTAAATGAAGTGTTACACAATTGGGCAATCATGTCATTGTTGGCGTTTCTCAAAGACGTGATTGGGAGAAATTGTCCGCGTTGACTTTTTTCGTTTATTTGCTTTAAATATCATTAGCTTACTTCTCATCGGACTTTAAATTATTTATCTGGTTCCACAAACTTGCTGTTGAAACTTATTAACTGATTATTATTTAATCATCTTAAATTAATTTTTTTTAAAGTATTTCGGCTTTAAATATGTTAATTACAGGTCTTAAATTTTGTTGCAGCAGGACTATTTAGTTTCTTTTCAATGTAGTTTTTTCTTTTTCCGTGGGAATTTTCTGTCATGCAGAAGTTTGAGTCACATGCAGAGACATTCACTGCCTATGTCATTTTAGGCGCTTGATTAGCATTTGCTAATATATCCTCACTAGCTAGCTAGCTATCTAGGTTTCTTTGGGTTTTTTTTTTTTTTTTACAAATTTATCGTTGACCAGTACCACATTAGCAGTGTTGCTACTTCTGACTCTTGTAACACTGAACTTCCGGTTACATTTCAAAATAAGAGCGCCGACATAAATCACATGGCTTGAATAACTATCGGTAGCGATTTGTCTGAGATGTCTTCGTGTAGGTAGGTTAAATGTTGAGGCCTTGACATGAAAACAAAAACAAAATCCGTTTTGATTACTGAAAACATGTAAAACTGACCAAAGTAGTGAAAATAAAGAAATAAAAACATAATTCTAATTCAAAAAATAATATTACTTAAGCTGACCTTAAGTCAGAGGATGGTAACTGTAACTTCTTTGATTGTAGTTCAACTTTCTAAAGCAGTCGCCACAGATATGAGTAATTTCTGTAAGCTTTCTGCTGCTGGAACTGACCTATCAGTGTTAAGACAGCCCAGACATAGTCAAATTAAAAACCTCCTGCAAGACTTGAAATTAGCTGTCCAAAACTCAAAATTTGACAAAAACTCAAAATGTGAGAAATTTTGAGTTTTGACCAATTTTGAAATTGGTCAAAACTTTTGTCAAAAAGTTTGACAAATTGTGAGTTTTGCAATGAAGGATTGCCTCAAACTTTCAGCCCCTAGACGTTTAAAGCTGTTAGAGACATACTTTGAAAGAAATCATGCGGCTGTAACGCAGCTGAAGGTGGCTTCATTGGGAAAATGTTTACACCAGATAGTCATGATATTGTGTCAGATATACTGTTTTTATTTGCTTGGCAGAGCTCCGTGTCCTCGTTTTATGAGAGTTTATCAGACTGGAATACACTCAGAGCCCTTCTGTAAATGTTCATGTTGTCTCACATATAGGCGGTGTGTGAAACCAATAAAAACGCAAGTCCTCCCATTCCCTTACAGGGCCTGAATAAAACGCACGCACGGCTGCACCTCTCCTGCCTCAGCAACAATTTGTACAAAAACATGAAAGTGTGTGTACATGTGTGTGGGTATGTGTGTGTGTGTCCACGACTGTGTCTCAGTGCATCAGACCGGTGAGGAGACGAATAACCCAATTACGGAGACAGTCTGCCTCACAGACATACACTATGAAAACGGGTAGAACCAGAGGTGTGTGTGTGTGGGGGGGGGAAGGGGGTCTACAACAAAGACAAGTAGGGACGATGATTGTTAAAGAAAGCAACACAGGAAAATAAAGCAGAGGTTTGAATGCATAAATGCAGAGTAAACTAAACGTGCTGAACCCAGGTGAGCCGCTTAAAAACTAAGAAAAAATACAAAATCTAATGTTTGATAAAAGCCCAAGTATTAAAATAAATGAATTTATTTAAATGAGAAATCCTGAGGGTGGTTCTGCTTTGTGCAACATCTACAAAGTGGATTCTTCTCTGCTCCTTTTTTTTCTCTCTCTCCATGAATAAGGAAGGAAAAGGAGGGGTATGTGGCCCTGAACCTGACAATTTGGATGATGTAGTTGCATAGCAACAGACAGCAGCCAAGTACCTAAAAAGCAAAAAAAAAAAAGGACTAGATGGAAGGCTATTTGGCTTGTTAAATATTCCCTGCCTGCCAGGACAACACTCAAAGCGGAATGCATCTCCATAGAACCAGATTTAAAAATGCAGCTTTAAAAAAAACATCCACAGCACACAAAGCCAGAGGAAGACAAAACCAACATTAGTATGTCTTGTAACAGTCAAACGCAAGCATTTTATAAAAATATAATTTGATCTTTAATTAATTAGCGTCCCAAGTAAAGATTTTCACACAAAAAAATAAAGCCATCTCTCTTTGCAGTATCAACATCTTACAATGAAAGATTGTGAAAGATCCTAGCTTTAGTTTGAGCAGTTTTCTACTGTGGTGGAATAATTCAATATTTGACAAACCTCTGAGGTCCAATTGCACCTCAAAATGCTCCTTGGATCTGCTGTATCGAGGCTTAGACTGCTGGACTTCAGCTGTGGGCAGTTTTATCCAAAGAATGGGATACCTCTAAATCAAACATATTTGATTCACACATTGGCATCCTACTGCTGCCAATGTGGGTGTTTTAATAGAAAATACCAGGGCGATAATTGCTGTTACGCATCTGCCACCAAAATACATGTGACAAAATACATATTTCTTCAAAGCCCTAATTTATAATCTGGGATTTCGTCAGGTGTAAATTTGTAACAACTTTTTTTTTAAATGAGAAAGACAGGAGAACATCTCATTCCTTGAACCTTTATCTCAGTTGTAATCTGCTATAGGAGATGGATACGTCGTCATCTTTTCCAACTGGCACATACTAAGCCAGGTTTGGCTGGTCTTGACTTGGTCATACAAGCTTTCTACTTGTAATGACAGCAGTGTAACGGCCTGGTCTTTAGAACCTACTTCGCCGGGGTTCAAAGTGTGCCGAGTCGGGCTGAAAACGTGACGTCAGAAGAGTGTTGGTCACTGACTGGCTAGAGAGTGGAGTCACTGGTGTCTCTCCTGTCCTTTTCCAGAGTTTCGTCTTGCCCACATAGACATGTGAGCTCAACAACAAAGATATGTATTGTTTTTAATCTGTTATTTAAGTTATTCAACCCTCAGATCGATGCAAAGTGCTATTAAAGCTGCTCAGCGTTCAGGTGTTTCAGGAACCTTCGGCCATTCATGGACCTCCTTTGAAAAAAATAATTTTTTCGAAGTGTGAACAGTGGATGCTAACATTAGCGTTGGGGGCGTCTGTGCTGCTGCCACGTGTTTGAACATGTTTCGCATTTTCAGCAGCTAAACATGTTCTCCTACAGCTTTGCCTATCATTAAAGCCGTAAGATAGTCCAAACAGTAGCTTTGCTGATAGCCTAGCTCCTTTTAGTACAACTTGAACACAACAACAATCTTTTCCAACATCCAATCAGATCGTTTTTTAAAGAAGAAATTGAAAGCCAGTGGGTCAAGAGATGCAGCTTTGCCATCTGGAGCTGTCTATAGATGTTGCTTGTCCATCAGATTTACGGGTGTACCAGAAACGAGTGAATATAAAGGTTCCGGCTGAAAAAAATGGGATTAATTGTGTTATTTTTTTTAACCTGTCAAAATCTATGTAATCAAAATTACCCCTCTAAAGTCTCTGCCATATAACTGTCATTGGTTACCTTTTTAACAGGTAACCAATGACCTGTTAAAAGGTCATTGGTTACCTGTTAACCAATGACCTTTTGCAGTCTGTGAAGAATGATCACATTGATCCAACAAACAATCTCAGTTTTCTACCCAATGCTACTTTAAAACCTCCCAACTTTTGCCCCAGCCAGATAAAGTCAGAGTTTGCGCTAAAGTGAATAACCCAACGTTTTTATGTGATATGATAGAATGTTCAATACGGGAAAAAAAACAGGTAGCCTATGTTTCTCAGCTAGCATTCCCCGTCCACTCACACAGCCCATTGTGTTAACATATTATCTAATAAGCCCACGCACACAACGGAGAATTTGCATTTGAAATGCCACCCGGGCGTTCGCGAGCTTATGACACATGGCGCGGATCAAAGTCAAGGTGTTTTGTCGTATTACAGATCAGCACTAAGCAACTTCCCCTCCTCCTCCCATGAATTTATTAACATTTCATTCATGACTCCTCAATCTGCCATCACGGCGCGGACGCTTATGTCGTGAATTTTCAATAAAGCTGTAAGCTTCTGAAGTTGTTTGTTGTCTTTAAAGTCAGCTGTACATTAATCTAGATGATAAAAAATAAAATAAAATAGATCCCCACCCTAAAGGACAAATACAACTCTACTTTATTAAACAGCTTCAGTGCATAATACCCCAGCATTACCTGTTATTGAATTATACATCAAAACAGACCCCCCCTCCTCTTTCTTAAACCGGTTTGTGTTGAATCCGTATTGGCGCTGAATCAAATCAAATCAAAGCCGCGTGCCTCCAAAAGCTTTTGCCAACTTTGCAGCCCCTCCCTCGCTTCTCCTGCCATCTGCAGCCGCAGTTATTAAGCTTTCTTTTTTTTTTTTTTTGCACATGAATAGCATGCGGTTGCTCCGGGATATATCATAAGTGACTCGCCGTTGATCTCGCCACCAGTATTTCTCACAGGGCTGTGAATAATAGATAGAGGAGCTGACCATGGATAATACGTCTATCATTGACAACGTAGCTCCTGGCGCACGCGGCGTCTGAGAGAATGCCAACAAGGAGCGTTTCTTACCCCCACCCCTCCTCCCCACAACCCCACCCAACACCTCCTTTCTTTTTCTATTTTTCTTATTTTGTCAAAGCTGCAGAATGTTCACTTTCTCTGTTGGCTCCCATGCATTTATTAATATCAGAGTTCTTTTTTTTATAAAAAAAAAAAAAAAAAAAAAAAAAACATCTCCTCTGGATAAGATGGATAACGCGGCTCTTTTATCAGTCCCGCTCCCTTCGCAGACGCACGTACAGTACGATACGGCGCTGACAGTGAGGAGCTGTGAAATCGGATGGGAGGGCTTTTTTTTTTTTTTTTTTTTTCTGGGAGGGTTTGGGGGGGGGGGGTGCGCTATAGGGATGGGTTGGGGTTTCGGGAGCCTTCTTCCTTTCAACACATAAATTTGGGTCACGGAATAGATTATCGCCCCACACATGTCACCCTGACACTGATAGACGCGCGCGGTCCCACGCCACTCATAAATTACACATGCGTTCATGAAAATTAATGCGCTGTTTAAACTGGTAAGCGATCACTGCACGGGCGCGGAGCGACGCAAACTGCACTTTGCGCACAGGCGTCTCCTCGCGCCGTGTCAATATTCAACTTGCGCTTAAATCGGCTCGGCTGGTGCGAGAAACTTCGTTAGACTTCCCATCTCAACATTTGTTTGCGTTTACAAAAAAAAAAACGACTGGCATGCTTTTTAGTATGTTTGTTTTGGATTATCATCAGAGAGCAGCGCTGTGGACTTTAGAGGCCGAATCAAACAGGGAGCCCTACGGAAAGATAAAGACAGAAAACACTGTCACAAGGATAAACACTCACTGGGAAGAGGCCACTGCGTTTGAAGTCAATGACAGCTTTTAGGGATTTGGTACAGACTCGAGGTCTTTCTTTCCACCCTCTCACATAAAGATGAGTGTTTGCTACATCTGCGTGTGTGGGGGTATGTGTGTGGGGGTGTGTGTGTGTGTGGTTGAAGGTGACAAAGACATACAGAATGCCTTCAGTTACCCTTGAAAGCCAGTGCTGCTGTCTTTATCACAGATTAAAAACTTTCTTTTTCTGATTAGTGTCACTGCGCCTCAGCGTTCTAATGACGAGTTTGAATTAATCTTTATTTTATAATGACCCATATGAATAATTGGGGGAGTCCGCATCACGCTTTTGGGATTTAACTCAAGGGTACAAACTGGGAATTACTGCCTTGCGAAAGTATTCATGATGTTTTCCATAAAAAGAAGATATATATATATATATATATATATATATATATATATATATATATATATATATATATATATATATATATATATATATATATTTATTTTCATTTCGGGCCACATCAAGATCATACATTTCCTCAAATGGCCAATTGTGGCAGAAGGGATTGATAAAACTACCTATTAACAAACCGAAGACCTATTCTAGTTTTCTCTTTGCTTTCATTTAGAACGTCTTAAAATATAAACATTGTTTTAACATCTTCTCACATTGGTGTCATTTGATCCGGTACAAATGAAAACTAATTTGATTTGACTGATAAAATAATATCTAAGCGTACAACTATGATCTTAAAGTTCAATTTATGTGGCCCTTTGATTTTATTAGAAAGCTTTAAATTGGACACCTGTACCCTAAACTCTTGCTTTCTTTTTCTTTTTTTTTTGTTTTTCCTTCTTTTAGCAAGTTGCACTGCTGGGTGATACGCTATTGACTGGCATTTGCCAAGCAGCCAATCCAGGAGCTCTGTTTACTTTAGTCTACGCTCAGACATCAACGTAGACTGCAGCTGAAACAAAATTGGGGAAACAATGGATTCAGTTCAAGGTAAAGAGCTAACTTTTTGAAACAAATAGTTAGCCAGAAGCACATCGAAAATGTTAGGAGCTAACTTATTGAGCAGTCGCATGAGAATGGGGAGAGAAAAACCCAAGCTAGTTAGCTTAGCATATTAGCAATCTACTCCACAAAAAAGAAGCAAGCAAGATATGACCTAGCTGAAAACTGGTTTTGTGGATCGAGTCAGATGTAGCTTTAGAATCCAGTAATAGAGGAATGTTTGGGGCTTTTTTACTGTTTGCCACAACTTTATAGTTGTTGTTTTTTTTTTAAAGCTAGTTAGCCTGTGTTGGAATGGCAGGAAATCATGTTTGGATAAAGTTCTAGCTTCAAAAGAAAATGTTTAATTGATCCATCCATTTACTACCTCCATTAATCCATTTATGGTTCTGTGGTCGCTGATGAATATGTTCAGTAGCAATTGGTGCGGTACACCTTGGACACACCCACTCCACAGCAGTTTACTGTAACCAGTGAAGCTAGCATTCAAAATTTTTGACCGTGAGCAGAAGCCAGAGTAGAACAATGCAGCTGCTCAGCCTTCAATCTGTAGTATTATCAGGTAAATGTCTAGACTTATATGACTAATTCATATTGGAGATGAAATTCTCCTTTATCATTTTTTCAAGAAATGCTTAGTTTCCTTTTTAACTTCCACCAAAGTCCTACTTCAGACTGGACAGGAATTGGCAAAAAAACTAGCAAACAGAGAAGAACTGTGACAGAAAGATTTACAAACGCTAATTAGTAATTAGCGCTAGCCAAGCAAGCTCATGAGTTAGCTAGATCAGTGGTCTCCAACCCCCGGGCCGCGGACCAGTACCGGTCCGTGGACCAATTGGTACCGGGCCGCGCAAGAAATAATTAAATACTTCCGTTTTATGTATTGAGTCTGGAGGATCTTTTATTTTGAAAATCCTTTAACCGGATTCTGTCGGGTACGTCTTGAGCTCCAACATTGAGCCCACAAGCAGCAGAATGATTTAGAAACAGCAGCAACAGCATTGGTGTCGGTGCCCGAACCCCCACCCCCTGGTCCGCAGCAAATTTGCGAAGTCTTGACCGGTCCGCGCTACTAAAAATGTTGGGGACCACTGAGCTAGATGATTTCACTACCTTACCCACTGCAGGCATTTGACTGATCCAGAATTATCTTACAAAGTTCACCCTAAGTACACTTTTTGAAATGCTAGCTCCAGTTCTAAAAACGGCGTTTCGTTCCAGCCAAAGCATTCTTCAGGACACCGGTTCTGTTTTCACTGCAGACAGAGCATCTAGCTGCTTTTCTATACCATGAGCAGATTTCCAAATTGGTAGGTAGAGGCTGCCAATCCCCTTAGTGATGCTCTACTGGGGATTTTATTTTTGTTTGTTTTTTATAAAAAGTATAGTGCCATAAATCCCGTACCACGATTCATGTGTCAGTAAAGATGTTTGGGATCCTCTTTAGTTCTGTTCTACATTTCCCTTCTTGGTAAAAGGCTTTACAGGAGATCTCTTGGCATTCCCTTCTTTTTCCCTCTTCCCCCGGCTCTTCCTGGCTCGCCTGTGAGGCAGCTGTGTTTGTCTTCGCTTTAGGTGACAGACAGGAGGTCCAACCCTCTCGCCCCCACACCTCTCACCTCCTCTCCCTGTTGGTGCTCGTCAGGGGGATTAGCGCGTCATTTCCCAGGTAAAACAAGCCGCATCAATGGAGGCCCGTGAAAAAAAGCCAGAGATTCACGTGGCGCTCTGCATAAATTGCGCGCCGGCGAGCGTTTTTACGCAACCCTCTGTGAGCTAAGCAAACATCAATTGGCGAAACCCTTCACGGATTCACCTTCTCCTCCCACGAAATGAAGGGATGGAGCCCGATCTTTATGAGTTTAATGCTGGGGAGTAGAGAAGCACAAGAAGAGAGGAGGGAAAGTGAAGATGACAGTGCCCTCCCACACGGTCTGGCTTTTACCTGGTGGGAGGAAGAGAATATGGGAAAGCTGGTCTATTTCCAGCTGAAGGAACCGCGTCTTCCGTTATCTCAGTTGTTTTTACTCTAAACAATATTTTATCGTAAAAGGTCAGCAAACGCGCTTGCAGTTCGTTAGCATCTAACCGTCGTTAGCATTTGCTGTTTGCAGATGCCGAGAAAGCCTTATCAGTGTTTTCCTTTATTCCTGCTGATATCAGCTGCCCGGGCTCTCCTTCTCCTGCACTGCACACACACACACACCCACGCCCACACACGCACACACACCAAACATCGTTATCGCTGCTATCTGGTGTTTAGCCAACTCAGAGCTAATCCAGTGTGAACCCACTCCCTGGCTTGTGCTCAGCAGTTTGCAAACAGATTTGAAGGAAACACACACATACACACCCCCACACCCACACACACACACATAAGGAGAATGGGAGACAGGGAGTTTTGGCCCCGGAGCAGGGAACATCACGCTCCAGTAATGTGATGCCGGGGCAACACTGTGGCACAGTAGTGTGGCATTAGTATAAATGATCAGCTCAGCACAGGGAGGTGGGAACACGGTGCGGATATTTGGAGTTGTCCACATGAGATGGCGCTCACACATACACATAGAATAATTAATCACATTTTAATCACAAACTGGTTATCGACACATAAGCAACTCTTTCAATTCAAAAACCCGTTTTGCTGCTAAATTATTGAATAAATAGACATATAAGCTCAACAACAAAGATATTTATTGTTTTTAACTTGTTATGTCGGCTATTCAGCCATCAGATTTGTGCAAAGTGTTTCAGGAACCCCTGATTATTAATGTAACTGATTCGAAAAAAATACTTGGTCAGAAACATGGGGGTTGATATTAGCATTGTGGATGTTTGTGCTAGCTGCAACATGTTTAGCATTCGGATGCTATTTTAGGCTAGAAAAGCTTCACTGATAGGCTAACTCCTTTTATCACAACTCGCACACAACAGTAATATTTTCCATCGTCCCATCAAATAATTCTCTGAAGCAAATATTAACCCGCTTTGGCGCAAGAGAACTGGCTTCGTCGTCCATTGCTGTTTGCAGATGTCGCTTGTGCGGCGGATTTACGGGTGAACCAGAAACAGAATACAAAGGTTCCGTCTCGGGACTTTTGTGTGTAAAAAAAGAAAAAATGTGATAAATTGCCTTAAGATTTTTAACAAGTTAAAATCTACATGATTAATTACTCAAAATCAATACAGTAATCCCTTTAGCTGTCACCCCGAAAACACTTTTTCATGCCTTATAAGTTGTCTAAAGGTCTGAACAACATAAATGCTTCTAAATGATCTCCTTTTTTTTTTTTTTTTTTTGAAGTCTCATAATTTTAATTAATTATAACTCTTTTTAATTCAAAGCTTTTTACAGAGGTAGCAAAACAGTCTTCCACAGTGGCAACTTAACTAGCTGTTAGTTTGGAACAATTTTGCATTTTTGACAGATTTGGCCATTTAAAAAAATGTTGGTTTTTTTTTAAGTCCTGTCTGTGACTTTATGTCAGCTGCACTCAAAGAAAGCTGTTTGCCTAATTTGTGTATAAAAATCACATTTTCTTTTAGTAGAGCTTGCCAAGCTGTGCTACAGACTGTGGATAAATCTGAGCTTATTGTGTTAACTGAAGCATTTTTTTTAAATGTTGAGAGTGTACTTCCTGCTGCAGCTCCCTGTTTTGTGCTGTTGGTGAAGGGGAACATCTCCTAAAACTGCTACAAGGTAAAGAGCTAAGTTTATGAAACAAACGGTTAGCCAGAAGCGCACTGAAATATGCTACAAGTCGAATTACCAAGGAGTCGCATCAGAAAAGTTAAAGAAACAAGCTAAAGTTAGCTGAGCACTTTAGCAAACTGCTAGCTTTTAGCAGCTTGCAAAAGGGAACAAATAACTTATTTGGAAATTCGTGTATGCTTGGTTGCAGTAAACTTGCTCAGAACTTTAAAAACGAAATGTAAAACAGCATTTTAAGGCTAACGTAAACCGTATGACTCATTAAAATAGATGTGAGGAACTTGGCGGTTCGTATGACTTTTAGCTCTTCCGCTACGCTCACAAGTTCTCCTGCTTTCCAGCTTCACACCATCCACACTCTGTCTCCGGCTGTCTCAGGAGGCCTAGTTAGATAAGACTGCCTGGGCTATAAGCAACAAAGACCCCACAGAGAAGAGTCTGATGCTTGGAAGCATTCAGCAAGTGTAAAGTACAGCTGCAAAGAAATGAACACGCACATACACTACGTGGGTGACAAACACAGACGAGCCTTTTTTCTTGTCTGAACCCTCCTCACCCTGTCTCCTCCTCCTCCTCCTTCCCTCTGGAAAGTTTCTATTTGTGGAATCCCCTGAGAACTTTGGATCATTACGATATTATTATTATTATTATTATTTCCTTTTTCCTCAGTCAGACTGGGTCAATATGAACTAGTGCTTACAGTGCTTTCTTGATTTTATTGCTTGAAGTTTATTTATGACAGTGATAGACAGATATAAACCATCTAGCACGTCAGATTAAAGGATTTTTTTTTTGTCCCTGCTCGGTTGTGTGGAGTATTTGTGAGCAGTCAGCATTAAAGCTGTGAATCTCGAGTGACCTCCAGATTCTATTCGGAGATTGTGCTGTTTGGCACAGAGTTTGATGGCTGTTTAGATGCATCTTTATGTGTTGCAGCCTCTTTTATGACAACTCCTATTGTAACCTCTTGGATCCAGTGACACATACAGCAAATTAAGTATGAAAAAACATTTTCTTTTCAAAAACAGTGGACTGCACGGCATATTTCTGAATGTGAAATGAAAGAATAATGAGAGAGTGAGTTGAGGTGTTTTTATCACTCGGATATCAGGATCAGATTTGTTGACCTGCACAACTCTGGTTTCTTATTGTGTACAGTTAAGAAAGAGGCTATGAATCCAAAGCCAACTTAAAGGTTTTGGACTCAAGTTGGCAAATACACACCAGAACAAGTACGTTATGTTTCGAAGAAATTTCCTGTGTTCTCATTAGAATAAAATGCAAGAGTTTGTCATCTTAGATGTAGAGGGAAAAGAGGCGAGCTTACAAACGTAACCGTGGGGTGGCATCGTCTTGCTGTGGGAGTGTTTAGTGGCAGGAGAGACTGATTGTTTTTGAAAATCAGATCACACAATAAAGAAAGGAAGTTAATGCTTTTGCACCACAGGTCTTCCAAATGGACAATAACCCAAAGCTTGAATCCAAATCAGCTACAAAGTGGCACAAAGGCAACAAAGACGATGTTTTGGAGTGGCCATGCCAAAGGTCATGACACAGTTACATCACTTCGGATTTGGGAAAATTGGACAAAAGTTCTGCAAACTGCCGTTGTGTCGTCATTAGGGCTGGGCAATACAGCAATAATGATATCTATCACAATAGATGCGTGATCAATAGTAATAGGGAATACGCCTGATGGAGTGTTGATCATTTCACTGAACTCCAATCAATAACCACATGGCATTTGGGGGGATGTAGGCAGAGGAAAGGCTGTAGCCTCTCAACCTCTTACAGCTAGCTAAGCAAGGTTGGAGGCATCAAACTTGCTAAGCAAGTTTCCTCCAACCACTCTTGCTAGACTGGTTGCTAGATAACCACTCTTTGGTTATCTAGCAACAAGCTGTTGCGCAACAAGCGCAGTAGCAGTTTCATGTTGTACTCATCTTGTGTCGTGACACATTTTTTCAGCCCTACTCATTTTATTAAAAAAAGCACACAAATACATCAACATGGAGTAAACAACAGCCCAAGTCAGAGTACCCTGTTTGGGGAGCTGCCACGTTTCTGGCTTGAATTGTGGCCAACCGTTTGAAAACTGATCAATGCAATCCACCTTGGGCCCAGCGAGAGACTGGCCCATGTGTAGGACATGGGCGTAGACACGGGGGCCTCCTCAGACGGCCGGCGGCTCATGCATCACAGCACAGCTGATTTGCCCCATGGCCTGACACTCGCTGTCCACTCTGATCATTCAAAGCGGCCGCGGCCGGCCCGTTGGGGTCCGCTTGTCTGCTCCCGAGTGTTCACATGGACTGGATTTGTCTAGATATCGCTGGTTCTTTTTGTTTGTTTGTTTGTTTTGTCCAATTCTGCTTTCAGAAGCATTGTTTGTCACTACATTTAAAGTGTTAAACCGAGGGGGGGGGAAGCTGAAGGCAACAGGATGAAAGGGGGAAAAAAGTGTGTCACGGATTTTGACCGGGTTGCATGCTGTCTGTTTTCTTTTTTCTCTCTCTCTTAGAAGGAGGTCACTTTAGGCCAGCACTTTGAAAACTCTATGAGGCCTTTGAGAGAGCTACCCTGGCCTAAAATACATATCTGCTTATAAATAGCAGTTTGCCCCAAGCTTTGAGCAATTCTGATGGGAAACTGAGGTTAACAACTCGTTGTCTCACTAAAGACATCCTAGCATTTCTCTAGAAAGACTTGTACAGCTCCTTATTTTCCCCACTTTAGGTTTTCCACCATTTTCATATTACAACTACAAACATCAATGTATTTTATTTGGATTCTAAGAAATAAACAAACACAAGATATTGCATAGCTTTAAAATGGAAGGAACAATTTTTAACATTTGACTGTGTAAAAACTTTTGAACACCAACCTTTGGTGCAATAACAACTTCACGGTCTTTTAGGCGTGCCTCTTCCAGCTAGATCAGGTTACATTTTAGAGCATCTCTAAGTTGCTGTTTTCAAGTCTTTTCAGTTATATTTTCTAAAATCTAAAATTTGTCCATTTATGATGGACAAATTTATGATGCCCATTTATGGACATAAATGGGCATCATTTATGGACTCGTCCATCATCCTTTCAACTCTTTCATCTCGTCCAGAGTTGCCATGGTTCTATTGGCTGTGTTGTGTGATTAAAGGTGACCTATTGTGCTTCTTTGAACAGGTTAGCATCGGTCTGTGGGCCATACAAAACATATTCATTAAATTTTTTGCGCAAAACCATTAATGAATAATGTCATTCTAACCCAAACCCAACGGTTACGTTCGCACATGAAGATGGCTACAAACAGATGCGCAATTATACAACAGTACATCTTTGAAAAGCAGAAGCAGAGCCTCCTGCACAACCAACAAGAATGCAGCAAGGGGTTTCTCAATGGTTAGTCAACAACAAAACTCTTGTCTTTTCTAGCAACCATTATACAGCACATACGGGTCACCAAACATGCTGGAGTTCAGCTGGGGTTGCTAGGTAACGGCGCAGTGCCTCTCCAGTGCGACTTAACAATCAGGAGGGTTTTTTTTTTTAAAAACAGTTTGTTTTCCAGACACCAAAAAAACAATAACTTAGTGCCGCAAAATGGTTGACTTTTGTTTCTTTTAAGCGCTTTGGCTGTTTTTAGGTTAGTATAAACCCAAATGAAAGTACAAAAATGTGCAAAATGTTAGGTTAGGAGCACTACCATGCCTTTGTCCAATTAACTGCTTCAGTGAATGAACAAACAGATTCAAACATAATCCTGCTTTAAACTTCTCACCAACTTTCTCTCTGATCTGCCTGTTGTGTTCCTTTGTGTTCGTGGTACTGTTAATGCACTAATGTTCTTTAACAAACCTCAGAGTCCTTCACAATGCAGCTGCATTTATACTAGGGAACCTGCGGTGAAGGGAGCAGAATACACATGCATAGCCACAATTTTCCATCTTCTAATTGTTAAGTATTTTGAAAGTCGTGCATCCGTGTCCCATCCACTTCATATCACATGAAATCAAAGTAAAATCCATTCAAGTCTGCGTTTGCCTCTAAGCTCCCCCATGGAAAAGATCTGAGGCTCGAACCTCCTCGCCTGCAGATGGTTATAATTTGCGACAGACTGATAGTTTTAAATGTTTAACTGTTAGGATTTCAGATTAGACCTCAAGAAAGAAAGAAAAGTCTTGAAAGGCGGAGCGAACTTCCCTTATAGATACAGTACAAGCGTAAGATTGACTGTAGGAGAGCTAAGCATGCAGTCTGGGATGTAAGGACAGATTTAAGATAAAAACCAGATGGAGGCAAATAAACTTACGCTCCTTCTGAGTCTGCTCTCTGCTATTTTGGGATTGTGTGGGGGTGAGGTGGGGGTGGGAGGTGGTCCGACTTGGCAAGTGTAAATACACAGGCTAGTATAAGCATCGGGTCTCTCCACTTAAAGGGGGAGGTATAGGGTCTGGCACATGTTCAGTGTGGTGACCCACTTTTCTTTGCATCTGGACTTGATAAGTTTCCTCCTCAACAGCACTGGGAAGAAAGGAGGTCCAGACCAGTTTCACTATCCTCCACACATGCACTGATCTTTAGACTTGACATCCACATTTTAGATTTGTTTTTATAATCACCACCTATAGGAAAAATGTAAACGTGTGAATCAAAATGCGTCGATGTTTATTGCTGCTCCGTTACTTTTCCACTTAGTGAAGAATCCTGTGGTGCTGAAACCTTGGCACCTTCAAGTCCTGATTAGCACTTTTTGCACCTGTGCTTATTGTTCTGTCATCTGCTTCCTCCAAGACCAACAATTAAGTTCTGGCAAAGTGTGGCCTTGAGCCACTGAGGGCAATATGAGAGCTTCTGTTACTTTCATTTTCCTCTTACGCTGATTGTACTCGTCGGTATGTTGCCAATACTAATGGAAATTAGTCAAGATGTAGATAAAAAGCTTTCTGACTGTCAACAAGCACAAGAAAACAACTCATTCGTATTTTGAATGAAGGAATTAGTCTTTACTTGCTTTATTTTCAGTTTAAGCTGATTTGATGTTTTTTTTATCTTTTATCATGTTTTTCACAGCACAGAATTACACACTACATTCCATTTATGTGGCGCACAAGGTACTAAAATCAATAAAATTATAGAATTAAATTATAGAATAAAATTATAGAATTTGGAAACAAAACGTCTTAACTATTAAACTGGATTTTCTGTGTTAAAATATTTTGAAACCTTGGGGGTTTCATGATCTTAGACAATCTGTGTGCTGAATTTCAGAGTGGCTAACTTAGCTTAGCTTAACTTAGCTTAGCTTAGTCCAAATATCTGTAACTCAATTGTAGTCCTGTGCCATTATCAAAATGAAACACAGAAAACTCAAGGTATCTCAACAAGCTTCCCACTGTGTCTGTTATGCTTCATTAATATGGGTGAATTCTGAAAAGAAAAAGGGTTAGCCATTTAGTTTCTTTCAGTTTATTCAAGTAAAAGCAATTTACGACAATTGTCACAGCAAAGCAATTTACAAGGTAAAAAAGTTCAGATTCATATCCAGAAATACGCTCTCACCGTCCATTTTTGCCGGTACACATTGAGGATCAGAAAGATAGGGGAAGGAGATTTAAGTGACTTTGGCATTGTTGCCGCTAAAAGAGAAAAGTAAAAAGAGTAACAAGACAGTGAATACAATGGTAGTTCAAATAACTAATCACTACAACCATTTGTCCTTGAAGGAGATGGACTAAACCAGCAGGAGACCCGACCAGGTCACAGTCCTGTCCACTGAGAACAAGGAACTGAGGCAATGCAGGCTCACCAAGTTTGGAGAGTGGCAAAAACTTCCTCTTGGCCAAGGATGAGAACCATCTGAACTTGTGTAGGAAGGCAACACAATTCCAGGGGGACAGACCCAAGAATAACAAGGTGTACCTCATGAAGTGGATGGCAAGTACATAATTAGATCAATCTAGCGTAATCATACAAATTTAAATTCAATTCCATACATTTCTGACAGATTAAATCTGTCTGAAAGAAACCCATTCTCCCACTATGCATGAGTGGACTTAGTCTTTATAGTAGATGAACTGGAAACCTGCTGTAAGGAACAGAAAGTTTCAGAAGACAATCTAGACTAGTGCTTCAAACACCCAGAACATCTTCAGACGGCGTCTTATTGAGTCAGTGGCATTAAAAAGACAGACAGACCCTGCTGGGCTGTATTGTAGCTTGTGATGAAGTGTCTTTGTTCTCCAACCCTCACAGAAGCAAAACATGTTCACCTCAGGACGAATACATCATGTTTCTTTAGAGACAGTGTTCCGATACCGCACAAGGTCTCCGAGGAGCCACGGGAACATTAGCCTGATGTATTTGTTTCTCTATTAGTATTGATCCGTGTTAAGTGTCAATTCAGGCACTTGGGAGAAATGATCCGGCGCAGGGTTTTGGGAGCACGAGGAAAGCAGTTGGTCAATGCAATCAAGGACATCGCAAGCAGCAAAGCCTATGCTTTGGCAGGAACCCTAAACTGTGGTAGAAGACTGCAGCACAGCGCGTCCGCAGACACAACTGCGCCGCGAGACATGCCGAAACCTTTCCTCCACAAACACACACCTTCTCTCCTCCCTCTCCTGCTACTCCTCCGCCTCATCTCATCCCCCCCCACATAGCCGAAAGCCAGAGCAGACTGATAAGCAGGCAGCCAGAGACGAACTAATCCTCCCACAGTGAGAGACGTTTCGGATGGCGCGTGATGGAAATCAAACCGAACTGACAGACGAAGGCAGGATGAGCCAGGAGCAGAGGGTAGAAGTGAGGCGAGGATACAGATTAGCAAAAAAAAAAAGAAAAAAAAGGTGAGGACGAAATGCGATCAAATGAAAAAGAGAGTCGGTTATAAAAAAATTTTCTACTTAATCCTCTTCCTCCTCCTCAGATACTGCCTTCCCTTTTTTTTGTCGTTTCGATAAATGTGCAACCAAGCCTCCCAACCAGTTTGCCTGCTCAGCCATCTCCTCATCATTCCCACCCATCCTCTCCTGCCTCCCTCCCCACCCCACCACCTCATCTCTCTCCTCCTTTCTCAGTCTCTCTCTCTCTCTCCATCTCTCCGTCTCTCTGTCTCTCTCCGTCTGACTGAGGCGGATGTAGGTCAGTGCGTCTGGAGCCTGTCTGGAGCTGCAGAGAGCATCAGAGCCATCTCCGCCTTCGCGCCCTCGCCGCGGACGACTTTCTCCAGGCTACCGGAGGACAAGAACCGGCGCCGACTGACCCGACGTGCCCTGCAGGAGGATGCGCCATCCACAAGGGCGAAGGGGGTGTCAGGGGAGGGTTGTATGTTTACTTTTGAGAAGCTTAGCCAGTATATGTTATTTGCATGTGTGCTGCAGATGCAAATGAATGAGATGGAGAGGCAGAGTGACTGTAGAGATGGAGCAGGTTAAGAGGAGATCGGCATTAAAGTCGTCGCTGCGAGAGGTTTTCTGGTAAAACCTTCATGTGACGCCATCGTACCCCCTCTTCTTCCAACACACACACCTTCAATGCATTGCTCTCCTACCGCCTTCCATCCCATCCACATTCAGAATCTAACCTAATCGTCACGAAGCCATTATGCTTCTCCCCCAGATCCTGTACGGTTGCAGCCGTCGCCGTTTTTTTTTTGTGTGCTTTTTTTTTTTTTTGCAAAGAAAGACAAAACCCGGCGACCAAAATCCCAAACTCCAGGACGAAGAGAAGTGTGGCGTTCGCTCTTTCGTCTCATACGGTATACTTCCTTCGCCGTGTCTCTCTATACGGTGTCCCCGTTCGGCAGATGTCCCGTGCCCCCCAAAAAAGGCTGAACGTCCAAAGTCTCCTCCGGCGTCCTCCGTACAACGTAAAGACTTCTGCGCTTCCAGTCCCTGCTCCGTCGTCTCCCTTCTCTGGCTTTTAGACAATGCCCGTAAAAAGAAGAAAAAAAAACTGAACAATGTTTCAGAGTGCAGCTGCTGCGAGGCTGTCTGACTGGAGTGTGTGTGTCTGTCTGTGCTCTTGATTTGTCTCTGCAGCATCTCAGGGTCCTGCGGTGGTACTCCCGTACTTCAGTGACGGTGTGCAACAGCCCCGCAACTTTGTGTTTTTAGGCGTTCGTGTGCTTCGGCGTGACATGGCAACCGTGTGACCTGCTGCGTCAGAATCTGTTGCAATTCAATTTTGGGGTGGGGAGTGGTGGTATGAGGAGGAATTCCTGGGGCAAGAGGATGACCACGCCTCACCCTCTTGCCCGTATCGGACTCCACTCGACGCCGTCGTCCCCGTTTTCTGTTTCGAGTTCTTGCGGAATACGAGCGAGGACTTCTCTGACGAAACTGTTTGCGGTTCATCATTTGTACCCTTTCTTTTGCTGCTCGCTGCCCGCCATCTTTCAGTTTACCTCAGATGTGTTGACTTGATTTGTTTCTCTGTGTCTTATCGTAACGTTTCTCTTTTGTTTCAGGAGGAGAAGAAAGGACCGAGTCCTAGAAAGAGGAAGGAAAGGACTGAAGAAAGCTGAAAACTGTGTCCAAACTCTTTGGAGTGAGAGAAATGGCAAAACTAAAGCAAAACAAAGTTTAAAAAGTTCCTTCAACGGGACTAAACTGAAAACATTTGTGGAATAGTAGATCATATTGAAGTTTAGGGTTACTTTTATTTGGAAAAATTGCTAAAGAAGGAAGAAAGTCAGTTCCCTAATGTCTTGATCCCCTTTTTTGTGATAAGAGAAGCATGGGGAAGTATTACTGTATGTCTCGTTTGCGGCTTAAAAATAGCTCCAATTACTGGTGCTGTTGTATAAGGGCTGGGACAGCAGTAGGTGGGTGACATGGTGAGATGGCCACCTGTACTGTCTGCCACATTCACACAAAACACAGAGGGGACAGACTGCCTGCGGATGAGTCACAGGCACGGCGATAAAAGTGTGCGTGCACACGAGTGTGTCTTTGTGTGTGTGTGTGTATGCAAATCATTGCTTAGTCGTCAGTTTTTCTGTTTAACTGCAGGGTGTAGGGAACTTCCCACATTGGTTTTCAAACTCTTGGAAGCGCTCCAAGTCAGTTAAGGCCCGGCGCACACGAGAGGCACAAAGGGCCTCGTTGTGCGCAACCCCTCGGGACGACGAGCGGCCGGGTCAGAGCGGCGCGTCACTCTCGAGGCGGTTGAAGAAGGGCGAGTCCATGGTGACGGGAACCTCCGTTCACCGACACACGGACTCTTTTTCTCCCTCGCTCTCCGGACTCCTAATCTCATAACTCGTGTTTTACGACACGCTGGGATGACTCCCTCGCCCGTTTCTGGGGGGGGTTTTCTCTCTGCTCCCAGCACGGTCGTAAAGACCCGACTTATAATAAACTACGGCCCCCCCTATCCCCCCTGTGAAGAGGCACATGCTGCTTTCTCATTAAACAGTCAGGTTTCTTGAGGGTCAATCACATATTAGGCATTCATATTTGTTTTATTCAAAAAAAAAAAAAAAAAACGCTGCATATTAAACATCTGAAACCAGCAAATGATTCCTTTCTTTTCACATGCATAGAAATTGTAGAGTAGAGTTAACAATGTTTGGAGAGTTTTAAGGAAAGTTATCTTAAAAAGTAATAAACAACAAGCAGTCATTTGTTTAAATAAATCCAGATTAGTTAGTTCTGAAGACTGACCAGGAAGTGCAACACCAAAGTTGTTTTAAAGTAACAGCAGATTAAGCAAACTTTCTGCCTCCATCATCACCGTTGAATTGGGTTATTTAAACCGACGCCTAATATTTACACTGGAAATTCATGTTGGAGGTGGTGCTTCGCAAAATACCTTCCTGTGTGAAACATTTACTAAAAACTGAACATGCAAAGCATTTCCTGTCCGAGTAAATATCTGATGGATGTCTGGTGTCAGAGCTGTACTCTGTGCGGAACAATTTAAATGTTTCGCACTTAGAACTTGTTTCAGACAGGAAGACACTTGGTGGCACAATGCCTCCTACCTCTATTTACCATGTAAATGGTTATCAGTTGTTTGATTGTTTTTTTTTAATGAACAGCACGCAGAGTTATGAAGGTTCATAAAATTGAATTTGAAGAAACTGCTATCACGTTTTGAGACTGTAAGTTCACCCGGTTCATGGCCGCCTTGGACTAATAATTGTCTTTAGCCCCAGAGAACAAATAATCTGGATTTATTATAAATGCAGACACCGAGGGTGTAACATAGTTAACTTCTTATGTTTATGACAGACCGTCACTTAAAGAAAATCCACAATTCTGCTTTGAATGTACCGATTTCCAAATTTGCCACAGTCGCAATGCAATTTGAAAGTGGAAGTGCCCCATATCGCCGTCACCTCTTCAGCTCCCCACTTCCTGCTGGTCCGCTCTGTTCACGCCGGCCTCCCATTGTAGTGACACCGTCCCTTTAGGCATCAACAGAGCCGAGACAAAGGAGGGAGGCAGGCGTAGTTTGAGATAAACACGCGGCTCAGGCTCCACGAGGGCCGCAGGGAGCCGGGGCTCCGCAGCAGCACCAGCAGTGCGTCTGCTGGTGGAAAGCTACCTGACAGCTGCTTCTCACACATCAGATAAGATTACAGGTACACCCAGTACACCTGTTTAAACAAACCCTCGCGCAAGCACGCCGCCATGCGCGCGCCTGTCTGAAGAAGACTAATAGAGATAACAAGCTAATCCAGGAGCAGGTGCATGCTTGTAATTGGGGCAAGCCACACATATATAGCAGGGCGGAAGAAGTTCATTATTAATACTGTGTTTGATTTATGTGATCACAGGGTTGATTGTGCATTTTTTAAGAGTTTTTTTGTGTCTCTTTTTTTGCGAATTCATTGTAGTTTTCACCGACTACCAGGCGGGTGTTGTAAACCTCGGAAACTCTGGCTGTCAGTGATGTTGCAGAATCAGAGCAAGACTTGCAGAGAAGCAGCCGATCACAAGACGGACATGTTGGCACACAATCACGCGCGCACACACACACACACACACACACACACAGTTAATGCCTGCTCCATTTGGCTCTAGCCTGACATCTAGCGACTCAGGCTGTAATATGATCTCACATGACACTGGCATGTTAACATAAAGAGATGGGCTGGAAGCTGCAGCAGGATTGAAGGGTTTTTTTTGTTTTTTTTTTTAGATTAAATGTAACAATTACTTTCTATATATCTGGTTCACCACAATGTACCGACATGTAGAGAGTAAATAAAAGCAGCCCACAGCCACTCTGTCCCTCTAAAGCCCCGCCTAAGCTGCCATCTGTGATGTCACTGCGCGCGGCGGTGTCGTAACAGTTTGTCAAATAACACAACGGGCGGCTCGACGTTTGGGTGGGCTCGCCCCGTGCTGAAATACTACGGCAAGCCTGACTGACGCAACATGTTGTGGCCTCCTCCTTTGTGTTTTCTCAGCATTTTCTCGGCCACCACGCATGACACACAATCTAATTTTAGCTGCCCGGCCTTCATCCACATGAAGCTAATGTGGTTTCCAAGTATAGAGGAGGACGAGGATGTTAGATATATGTGTGTATATATATACAGTATATAAGGGATATTGGTGCATAAGACGTATTAAGAATAACAATTATTTCATTTTAATCAAGCATTTCTGCCTAAAAACTTTCTTTTTTTTTTACAGGTTAAAATGTATTGTTTTGGTAGTTGATCCTGCCAAAACACTTTTCTTTGTTGTTGAAGAAAGTCACTGAAGATATTGTTGTGTTTTTCGTTGTGAGCTGTAAAGGAGGTCATGAGGATTATATGTGACTATATGAACTCAGTTAAACCTAAAAGCTGTCCCAAGAGTTGTATCTGAGAACTCCTCCGTGTTGGACAGGAATGTGAATCCAGGTTTGACTAGTTTAGCGGCAGCGCTAATGCTAATGTCAGACCAGCACCCCGAGGGAGTTGTAGCCAAGGAACTTCACATCTGAGCTGCTGTTGTCAGGGAAAAGGTTCCACATGCACCTGGTTAGAATGGATACTGAAAGGTTTGTTATTATTTCTGTAATGTTTTATACCTTAATAAAAAAAAAGTGTTTTGTCTTTTGCCTGTCTTTAACATGGAGGTCAAATCAGGTTACTTCATGAAAGAAAATATGAAGATAATCTTGATTCTACTCCCAAACAGGACACAGCAGAGAGGTGGCTGTTTCTCCTTAAAGCCATTAGAGGCCCCAACTAGGGATCATCGTCTGGGGCCCCATTTCCAGATAAGCCCATTACCATTATAAGTACTTAGAGAAAGTTGGGGAAGAGAAACAATTGTAAGGTTACGTGACTGTTAGCTTACAGTCGAGTTAGCTAACATGACTTTTGGCTTACAAACAGCCGTGCTAACAATACAGCTCAGAGAAAAGTAGCAGAAATTACTAAGCTACCAATAAAACTTGACTCTGTTAACACGAATTACAAATGATGAAAGGGTTTTTCTTGCAAACCCTTAAGAGTTCCTTCCTCCCTTTGAGAGCGGTGGGTCCGTGTTAATCAGGCGTATCGGATACGGATCAGTGGGATAATGTAGGTTCCAAACGCAAATGGGAAAGATGATTCTGGATCGAAAAATTTTAAATGCATGTTGATTACTTTGCATCAACGTTCCATATATCCAATATATGTTAGTGTGAAGTATAATAGTTAGAACATCACTGATTTATTTGAGTAAAATTTCTGTAAAAAGTAGAGGGCAACTCCATAATGGTTCTTAATTGGTGGCTAACTAGTAGCCGCTGCTATTCGTTGGGATGGTACAGCAAAGGCAGAAGAGAAGTTAATTTATTGGGCCCCTGAGGTATGGCCAGGGCCTAAATAACTATACCAGACCTTGATGTTAAAGAAATGCACAAAAATTATGTTATTACATCTGACTTGAATAAAATCTAGAGCCCGCTTATAGATTTTAGGTTCCTACATTCATTAAAATACATATATTTTCAAACTATTTATCGTCGCCCCTTCAAACTTCACCACCCTGAGCTGCTGCCTCGATAAGCTCTTGCTGGAGTCGGAACCAAAAGGTCAAAATACAACCAATGACCCATCAGCTGAACATCTGTTTGAACATAGCTGCCACTGCTTAATCAGTGCATTTTAATAAAGTTTCTAAATGAAAACACATTCATTTCTCTGACATGTTTCTAACAGCCTGTGTTTTTGTTGTTGCTGCTGTTTTTCTCTGTACAGTGTTCCTCTAGAGAACAGGAACATATAGATCGAGACGCTCACAGTCTGACTTGGTTCTATTCTTCCAGTGGAGTCTGACAGGAATGAGGTCAGACACACGGATCCTCATTGCACATTATTATTATTATTAGCCGGTTTTTTTTTTATTTTTTATTATTATTATTCAGCCAATGGGAGTCGAGTGGGAGTGGTTTGAGTGAAAAACCAGGATGGAGACAGGCGCCGATTGGCTCCCGCGCCTCGAAAGGAGGGTATAAAACGATGAGGTCGGCGTTGTTGTGTTTACAGTAATATCACAGTGCGCACGGGAAACAGGGAGACTATGAGAAAGCGCAGCTGCTCCATTCAACCACATGGTTCCTCAACCGCACAGACAAGCTGCGCTGTAGACAGCCGGGCTCACATAGGAGACTCGCAACGGCGACTGTTGAGCCTCGCAGGGAGAATTTTCAGCCGCACGGGCAGTTGAGAGCTGATCCGGGAGGCGCACCGGCAAAAGTTCCGTCACTCGGAAGTCTCTTCAGGCAAAACGGAGTGAACTCAAAAGAAAGACAGAAGAAACTTGGGTGAACTTTTATTTCTTAAGATTTGCTTCCAACTCATAGCTGAGGAGATTTCTCCCCCCACTTCTCTTCTTGGCGCATAAACTTTGTCACTGACTGAGCGCTTCCAGACTGGAGGAGGAAATGGTGCAGCACATGAGCCACACAGAGAGCACCCACGCTCACTCCCCCGGCGGGGACTCCACGGACACTGGAGACATGGACCTGGAGATGGACGCTTCTCCGGCCCCGGAGGGCTCCCCTTCCCCCCGGGAGCGCAGCGACCTGGCGTGGTGCAAAACTCCGACCGGCCACATCAAGAGACCCATGAACGCGTTCATGGTGTGGTCGCAGATCGAGAGGAGGAAGATCATGGAGCAGTCTCCGGACATGCACAACGCCGAGATCTCCAAGCGGCTGGGGAAGCGCTGGAAGCTGCTGAAGGACACGGACAAGATCCCGTTCATCCGCGAGGCGGAGAGGCTGCGGCTGAAACACATGGCCGACTACCCGGACTACAAGTACAGACCCAGGAAGAAGGTCAAGTCCGGGAGCGCGGCGGGCAAGCAGGCGGATCGCGGGGAGAAGAGCGGGGAGCGCGGCGCCAAAGCCGGCGGCGGCGGTAAGAGGAGCCCCGCGTCCAAATCCGCGAGCAGGACGCTGAAACAGGGGAGCAGCAAGAGCGCTGCGGTGCAAGAGTACGCCTCCGCGGCGTTTAAATCCAGGTCGGCGTCCGGGGCGAGGCAGATCCCGGAGAAGCGCTCGGGTTCGGGGGAGGCGAGGCGCGCCCACGTGTTCGGCGGGACGGGCAGCATGGAGAGCGGGCCTCCCTCCGTGGGCGTCCCGGCCAGTCCCACCCTGAGCAGCTCGGCGGAGTCCAGCGACCCGCTCAGCCTGTACGAGGAGCACAGCCCCGGCTCCACCGCGCGCCTCAGGTACGCACGCGCCTCCTCCCCGACGCCGTCCGCCTCGCACTCGTCCTCCTCCGTCTCCTCCGCGTCGTCGGACGAGGAGTTCGAAGACGAGCGGCTCGACCTGAACCCAAGCCCCGGCTTCGAGAGCACCTCTCTGGGCGGGATGGGCTTCTCCGACGCCGAGCTGGACCGGGACTTGGACTGGGGCTTCGGGGAGTGCGGGGCGGGATCCCACTTCGACTTCTCCGACTACTGCACTCCGGAGGTCACCGAGATGATCTCGGGAGAGTGGCTGGAGTCCACCATCTCCAACCTGGTGTTCACCTACTGAATCAGCCCCCCTCTTCCCTCCCACGTATGAACTCTTCTATCCCTCTACAAGACAAGATAAGAAGATTTCCGCCATTTTTTTCACTTTTGAATAAATAAGAGTGAATAAAGGAAAGAAAAAGAGGTGGCCTGCGTGCGCGGTGAAGCCCAGGTATGCGGCGCTCAGACTTGGACAGCGCTCAGTGGCGCTTGACTGGAGGAAATGCTTAGTTTGCATTTGGAGAGGAGGAGGTATGGAATGTCAAACGTGCCACAATTCAATACATAAGGAAGTTGGTAAATAAAAATCTATATACGTGATCATTTTAAACAGTAAAAATAGATACGTTAAATAAGTAGGTAAGTGCATCTGTGATATATTAAGTTGTTTCAGTAAAATCATTTAAGTGTATCAAAAGGATTAAAATCTGTTTTCTAAAACCACATATAGTTCAGGTGTTTGTAATCATTTCACAATCCTGTGCTGTAGTAGATGGAGAATTTACCTTTATGCGTCAGCCTCGCCCAACAGAGTCAGTAGGCGGGGCTAACACTGCTTCAGGCAAAATGATTGGTCGGCAGTTGAGCTGTTGTGCAAGGTAAACAATCAGATTTCAGCTGTCGAGTTATAGTCACAGTTTAAATTATTGCAGTGCCATAAACGTGTAACATTTAAAATCCATGTATTTAAGTTTTAATTATTGAGAGCTTTTAATTATTGGTGCATTTAATGATTTGTTGTCACATTCATCTTTAAAGATATTTATGTTATTTATTTAATGTATTTATCATGGCATTCTTAAAATTATCATGTATATAATATTTATTTAGAAAATGTATTTATTTATTGGATTGTGGCACTTTTGGCCCTCCCTATTGAGGAGGAGTGAATGTAAGCAGAGGAGCTGCAGATGTTTAACTCGTTCCATGCAGGATGAGGACTGAGACTGAACTTTTTGAGTCACCGTAAGAAATTTTTTTTTTTCTTTCGTTTTCTTTTTCTCTTTTTTGGAACACTTGGAGAGCTCTTGTGTTTGGTTGTGTTTTCGAAGATATAGCCAATCCACACTGACCATCACGTTCTGGACATTTTTCTTCTCCTCAAAACTCAATATTTGTAGTGTGAACACGCATGCTCTCCAGGAAGAGGAGGAATTTTCTTATTTAATGCGTGAAACGAGACAAAAAAATGTTTGTCTTTGCTGCGCAACTACGCATTTTGTGGGCGCATAGGACACAATTCACTATCACCAGCTTCTCTCTCAACGGCAGGATTTAAAACAAAGACTGACTTTAAACTTCAGAAACGTAAAAAAAAAAAACACTCAGTGCACAATTCAGGACCAATGTTCTGCGCTTTCTCTCTGCCTAGTTCTTCAACTTTGTAGTTCTTGTGTCAGATATTCTTTCCAAATATGTACAGAGCCGGTCCAAGGTTATATTGGGCCCCGGGCAGAATTTAATAGGGGGCCCGCTTCCTGTTGAGGTCATGTGCCCACCAACTACAACAGCAGGTCTCTTTCATATTGTCCATGCTTGATGCTTTTTTTCCCTCAGCATTTGTTCTCAAACTGGTTTTAACAAAGAGTTTCTTAAAGACACAGTTCTGTTCTTTTGTTTTGTTTTATAAACACTGGGTCTTACCTGTTATAGAAAACTCATTGAGTAATTTAATTTTAATATAAAATGTCACATATTTGTTTATAAGAGCTGGGCAAAGAGTAAAAAGAAGTCCCAAAAATTTCCAACAAACCATAAATCGATGTCATGTTTGTACTGCCTTTACAACAAGCACATTTATTAAGCTGTCCTTTAAAATTTCATAACATAGTGGTATTTTTTTGGGGGGACCCCCGGCCAGCACGGGGCACCAAGCAACCCACATACCGCTCATGCCTTAGCCCGGCTCCGTACATATATTACTATATATATTGATGTATTTATACTGGCCAAACTTTTTTATACATAGAAGTATTGTTCTCGTACAGGTCTCGTTTGTGTTTGTGCACACACACACACACACCTGTCTGTATATCCAGCGGCGGAAGGGCTAAGAAGTGTATCTTATTTAACAAAAAAAAACACACACACACACACACACAAAAAAAAACAGTGTCCGACTCCTCTCACTTTCAAAGAGATTTTTGAGTGTGTCATGATTTTCTACTTGTATTTTTGTACAAAATCTATAAAAGGGGGGGGCAGCCCTGCAGCATTGTCGTTTGCATCTACATTGGTGGTTTGGACGTGCAGAGGGGGCACAATCTGACCTCACACAGTGTTTACAGTATTTACCCACATGCTTCTTAAATGGCACAGTGACTCCAGCTACACCAGCCGAGTAAACAAAGCGCCGCCGAGGCTCCTCCTGACTGTGTTTTCCAGTCCACTCGCACTCAAAACACTCTCAAACCTGAAGTCTCAAAGTGAAAGATCCCAGATAAAGAGTCACTGTTTGGATAGAGCTAATACCTCTGTGTGCTTGGTTTGTTTTTTTTTATATATATATATATTTGGAGATAAGTTTTATTTGAACCACTGGACTCATTCCACTTTTGCCTAGACTTTGGAGGGAGGAGGAAATGTTTTTGAAGTGCTTCATCTGTTATTGCGCAAATTGCATCAAAAAATAGTATTTAACCTTTTTCTGTACCTGTTGGCTACGTATAGCAGGCTATTTGTTTATTTTTTTTGTTTGTTTTTTTTTATATTATGGCATGGCAAATAGCATTTGTATTTCAGATTCAGGTATATGTAGCTATAGCTGTTGTGTTTAAGATTTTTAAAAGAATAACATGAAGATATTTATGTAAACTGACTGTACTATAAGCAAAGATTGTGTGTTTTTATGTATCATGATCAACGACAGGCACTAGGACGGCCATCTTTGGTGGAAGATGATTGTGGTCCAGGAGTTTCCTTTAAAAAAAAAAAAAGAAAAAAAGAAAAAAAAATGAAAGGAAAAAAAATTCTATTGTCCTTTTTTTTTCTTTTTCTTTCCCATTTGTGCAATATGTTGTGTTTGATCATGTTTTGTCCACTTCAGCCAAGATCGTTTGATGTCTTTTGCTCAAAAACCAGCCAACATTTGGGTCAATCACTGCCTCTCAGACCTCTGTACAGATTGTCTTTTTTTAAATTTTTCTTTTCTTCCGAGAAGGAAATAAAATCAGCTGGAACTGAAAGTGCAATGCCCCTCAAGTTGTTTTCCTTAAACTTTGTTTCTTGAATATTTGAAAATTGTCAAAAGAAAAAAGGTGCCACTTTTGATATGGGCAGTATGGCCCTCCACCCAGGGTGGTCATCCTCTGGGGACAGCATGAACACTCAATTGATTTTGAGTGTTAAGTTATTTATAAGTTATTTATGTCTAATTTTCTGGCCAAAAAAAACAAAACAAAACATGGAGTTGCAACCTAAAGCTATACATCAAATCACATTAGCTCATTATAATGTTAGGACCATCGTGGGTTGGGCTTAGCATTAAAAGCTCTATATGCAGACTGTTTTTTAATCTATCTTAGTCTCTTTTGGTAGGAAAAAAAAAACCCGTTTATTTTTCTCTTAGTTTCTAAATAAAGCTAAAAGAAAAAGTTTTCTTTTCATTGCAAAACACGTTTTGTAGGACCCTAAAACAAGGGCTAGCTCGGGACACCATTTGTTCAAAAAGTAGCATCTTGGGATTCCCAAGTCTCCATAACAACCATTCCACTATATCACCAAAATGTTTGTCCTACTACCAGTGTGGAAGTGTGAGCTTTGGACAGATGAGATTAATATTTAGTCTTGTGACAACACTCAAGGTTGTGAAATAGAGAATAAATTCAAACAAAAACACCTTTTATGCACCGGTAAGTAAGATGGAGGTGCTGTGGGCCTGCATTCAAGTTCATTTTTCAAATGAATATCTATATATGTAGCTGGCTATCTAACTAGCTAGTAACTAGCCAGCTATCTAACTAGCTAGTTAGGTAGATATTTGTCTAGCTCTTCGCTGTTTTTCACATTATTAATGTTTTTCACCCACTAATAGAAATACCTCCAGTAAGCTTTATAAAAGCTAAAAGATGCCCATCGAAAGAAAACATACATTGTCCCCCCCTTTCATTTTTCTTTTTTTTTTTTAACTCGTGCGCATATGATGTCATTTGTTTACGTTCTACCAAGCGCGCGTGAGATATGAATGCACGGGAGCGCTTCGCCGTTAGTAAGCGAGCCGCCACAGCAGACTGCCAATCAATAGCCAGCCAGTGAATCGATAGGAGTGGCCTCTTTCTTCCATCTCGTCCTCTCGTCTGATTCCGCACGTGCAGAAAACGTGGCTGCCATGGAAACGCTGTATCCAAGAGAGAGAGAGGTTGCAATCCACTGGGGAGCAGCATGGCACTCGTGTGTATACGTGTGTGTACACTGGTGTGTGGGGGTGCGTGTGTGTGCGGGTGTGTGTGTGTGTGGTAAAGGGACACAGACTGATCCATCAGGGCGGGGTGGATGGGTTGATGAGTGGGAGGGGGTGGTAGACATTTCTGCAAGGCATGACTGGAATAAAGGAAGAGGAGGTGTGTGTGTGTGGGTGTGTGCGTTCTGAAGGGAAGGGAGGCAGAAGAGGGTAAAGAGGGGAGGATGTTTGCCCGTCCTGGTGGATTGTGCAGGAGACTGCTCCCAAATCCAATTAATTCCTGCTGGATGCGTTCATTTGTCTCGTGCGTCTGACGAGAAAGACACAGAGAGGGACCCCTAAGGTACAGTATTTAGTGTGTATCAATTTACGCCCTATTCCACAGGAGACGCTGGTAATTATTTCCATCTCTCACTCGTTCCGCTCTCTGTCAGGAGGCCGGGGTCGTCTCCTCTCCAACTTTTCCCTCTGACATCCCGGGCCTGGTAATGAGAACGAGACGAGGCACGGGCACCAAAGACGACGAGTCGGCCCCCGCCGCCTGTCTGCCATAAGCCTCGCATCAGGCTTGAAAGAGCATGTGAGGTGTCCCTGTTTTCTAAAGACCTGCGAGTCGGTGGAAATAAAGGGACGCGGATGCCACGCTGCCACGCTGACCCATATAAAGACACGCGTGTCAACGCTCGGTGCCCTTAACCTTCATGCCTGATTATTGCAGTTTGTTTATGTCCTGGCTGAACCTGAGTGAGTCTGACAAGATCAAGTCAAGGTGTCTGCTTGGAATAGAGGCCAACAAGAAAAACAGCTCCCACACAACACGCGCGCATGCCTGTGAGTGCTCACTCCAGAGGAAAATAACAGGTTTACTATAAATGAAGTAATTAAAAAAATAAAATAAAGAGTTGATTTGAAGTCAGTTAACTTTTTACCGACACTGATTTGAGATTTTGTTTTTAATCACACCTTGTGGCTATCCACTCACTGGAAACATTATTACATACACCGGCCCTTTATGAGGTAGCGTAGATACAGATCCAGAAACGTTCCTCTTATTATCCATGAGAGTGTTCACACCTGATAGCCCTGCGCAGACTCATTTCAATTGGGAACAAATTTGCGACACTACATTTTCAGCTGGTGCGGTTTGAAAAACCTGTCCCCCCTCCTCGCCTGTAGTGGCGCTGCAACAAGAACCACAGAAGGAAGCGACAGGAAAACCTCTGAAGAAGACACCGAGCGCGACTTCCGTTTTTATGAAAAGTAAGCAAAGATGGAATAGTGTCAGATTTCAGCAGTTGTAGGATTTCACTTTTGTCTGTGGCAAAAGATCACGAGCCATTTCTCCCGCTAGCACTAGACTCATGCGTTTGTTTTGGTTGTGTTTACCCAGAATTCACTGCGCTATAGTTGGCTTCCTGCTTTTGGAGCGGTCTTCTGTCTGCCTGAGGCTTACAATATGTATTTGAACCGTTCCAAAGTTCACTTCAACCGAACCCAGACGCAGTCCAGACTTAGCTCTTTTGTTCCTTTGCGTATTCACACACCCATCCAAACGAACCGGACATTCTATGTAAGCGGACTAAACATGGCTGGTGTGAATTCGCCCTAATTTTGGTGAGTTTGTGTAATTTCTAGCCTGCACTCCCTGTTCTTAGCTGACAAGTGGTTCCTGGTGTGATCTTCTGCTGAGATCACTGTCTTTTTACTGTTTCGAACAAGTCTGCCTATTTTCCTCTGAAATCCTAAAGGCATTTCTATCCCAAAAACCACTTCCCCTTGGGTATGTTTCTTTTTTATGACATTCTCTGTGAAAGACAGATGGCTAAGTATGAAAATCACAGTACAGGCCTGTTCGGTAAATTATAATATTATTGAAAGGTTCATTCATTTCAGTCGCTGTACTCACTTAGAGAAACACATTATACACACAGACTGGTGTTTTCAAGCCTTCATTTCTGTTAATTACGATGATTTTCTGCTTGCAGCTAATGAAAACATGACATTTGAAATTAAATTACATCACACCAATAAAAACATTTTTAATAGAGAAATGTGGGCTTAATGAGAAGTATATTTAATATCTGCTTAACGGTTGTTATTGTTAAAAGGCACTTTTAACCTGACAAGCAGCCTCATCTAAATGCAGTTTCCAATTTATTGAATACCACTCCAGATAAAGGGTTTCTGAGAAACTCCTATCAGGATCTGTTGCTGGGGCAACTATTCATCATGTTAGCTGGTGTTTAACTGGCCATAAAATATGTGGAATGTCATATTTGAATACTTTCACGAGCCACTGTACGGCAGTACATCGCCTCTGAACAGCAAAATACACTGCCTGGCCAAAAAAAAAGTCGCCACCAAAAAATGGTCACACTCTCTAATATTTTGTTGGACCGCCTTTAGCTTTGATTACAGCCCGCATTCGCTGTGGTATTGTTTCAATAAGCTTCTGCAGTGTCACAAGATTTATTTCCATCCAGTGTTGCATTAATCTTTCACCAAGATCTTGTATTGATGATGGGAGAGTCTGACCACTGCGCAAAGCCTTCTCCAGCACATCCCAAAGATTCTCAATGGGGTTAAGGTCTGGACTCTGTGGTGGCCAATCCATGTGTGAAAAAGATGTCTCATGCTCCCTGAACCACTCTTTCACAATGTGAGCCCGATGAATCCTGGCATTGTCATCTTGGAATATGCCCGTTCCATTTGGGAAGACAAAATCCATTGATGGAATAACCTGGTCATTCAGTATATTCAGGTAGTCAGCTGACCTCATTCTTTGGGCACACAATGTTGCTGAACCTAGACCTGACCAACTGCAGCAACCCCAGATCATAGCACTGCCCCCACAGGCTTGTACAGTAGGCACTAGGCATGATGGGTGCATCACTTCACCTGCCTCTCTTCTTACCCTGATGCGCCCATCACTCTGGAACAGGGTAAATCTGGACTCATCAGACCACATGACCCTCTTCCATTCCTCCAGAGTCCAATCTTTATGCTCCCCAGCAAACTGAAGCCTTTTTTTTCTGGTTAGCCTTACTGATTAGAGGTTTTCTTACGGCTACACAGCTGTTCAATCCCAACCCCTTGAGTTCCCTTCGCATTGTGCGTGTGGAAATGCTTTTGCGTTCACAATTAAACATACTCCTGAGTTCTGCTGTTGTTTTTCTTCGATTTGATTTGACCAAACGTTTAAGTAATCGCCGATCACAATCATTCAGGATTTTTTTCCGACCACATTTCTTCCTGGGAGACGATGGTTCCCCACCATCCTTCCAGTTTTTAATGATGCGTTGGACAGTTCTTAACCCAATTCTAGTAGTTTCTGCAATCTCCTTAGATGTTTTCTCTGCTTGATGCATGCCAATGATTTCACCCTTCTTAAACAGACTAATGTCTTTTCCACGACCACAGGATGTGTCTTTTGCCATGGTTGTTTAAGAAATGAGGAGTTACTCATTGCATCAGCTGGGGTTAAATAACTTGTTGCCAGCTGAAAGATAATCGCCTATGCAGTACTTATCCAATAGGAGGCTTGTACCTATTTGCTTAGTTAAATCCAGGTGGCGACTTTTTTTTTGGCCAGGCAGTGTATAACATGGAATGGTTTGGATCAAAGCATATGTGTCTGTTCGAATGGCCCAGTCAAAGTCCAGACCTAAATTCAGTTGAGAATCTGTGCAAGACTTTAAAGTGTATGGTCACATACACTCCCCAGTTAGTATGAATAGAAGCAAAATGGGCAAAATTTTGTTCATTAAAGATTCAGAATCTTTAATAAATCATGAAGACTATGAAAATACATTGAAGCTTAATATTGCAGCTTCTTTTTGTTGTTCTGTCATGTAACTTTCCCCAAAAACCATATTAAAGGTGAAATATAAGAAACCATTTTAAGGGGAAATAATCATTATGACAGGAACTGTTCAAACATAAACCACTGTAAGACACTTGCTCTGCTATTTTCCAGTATTTAGATTAAGTCATAAATAAGCGGGTTACATTAGCAAACAATTTTTTTCCAATATGTTTCTCCACCCCATATGGAGAGCACAGCAGGACATTAAAGTCTTCATAATATTGCAGTAAAGTAAGATAAGCATACAGCAAACTGAGAGGGGATCAGCGCTCACTGCTGAGCCGATTTACTGAGTCACTGTAGAGATATTACAGGAATAGCAGAATTTTATACTGAAAAACCTATAAAATCCATATGAACGAGCCTTTGAACACCACAGGTGCATTTAATGTCCCAATGGACTGCTACTGAAGCACTTGTTTTCAGAAATGTGCCGCCAGCGAGGTGGAAGACAAAATCATCGTAGGATGTGAGTTTTAGGAAATATCCACACTTTTCCTTTACTAGTTGGAATGTATTCCTATTGATCCCACTTCCTGTTGTTGCCTTTTTGCAGGTGAACGAAACGAAGCAGACGCAGTTTTATCCAAGGGAACGTCAGAGGCGGCAAACAACCAAGCTGAAGGCGTGAGGCTGAACTGTCGTCCCATCCCCTGCCAGCTTTCAGTGAAAAGCAGAGGAGGTGGGATGTAAAGTTAATGTGGGATCACAAACAGATGGGAAAGCACCGTTTCTTTTCCCGTGTAAATCTCAGATTACACAACTTTCATCTGGGCTCTGTTTTCCACTTTTTCCACCAAAGAAGCTCTGACATCCGAAAAATTAGATTTGCTGCGACTTCCAACTCGGTAAAGAGAGATATTGTCTCAGAGGAGAGGTTTCTGGTTTTCATTGCCGAGTTACATAAATAAAATGTTGTTAGGTCAGATTATTGGACGTTACGGTGCCTGTTGGTTCACTGCAGCCAAAGAATGAAGCCAGCTTGAAAGTTTGGTCTGACACAGTGCACTTTCCCAACTGCAAATACCCATTGTGCTTTTTTCATCTTGTCATGTTACAACCACAAACACCAGTGTATTTTATTGGTATTTTATGTGATAGACCCACACAAAATATTAATTAATTGCAAAGGGGAGAAAAATAAAACCCTTTTGAAAATGTTCACAAATAGAAATAAAGAACTGCAGCACTGTCCCATCAACTTTGATCAAATTTCTTGAATTTGCTAAAAAAAAAAAAAAAAAAATTTAAAAGTCCCGCCCGACTTTTAATGGCGTCTCATTTTGTCGCTCATCGAACTTTTGCAGTCGACGTTCGCCAAAAGTTCAGGGCAACGTTCAGAGGACTTTGTCGGAACACTCTATGCTGCCTGGGTGGGTTTAAGCCAAGATTAAATCACATGCTGGTGGACTGGGTTTTATTTATGGTTGTTAAATTAAAGGTCGGCTCGGCGCAAATGCACATTGCAGATTTCAGTTTGTGAACAAATAAAACCACGTATTATTTTTCCTTCCCTCTCACAACTATACATAAAATACAACGATGGTTGTTGGAATGTGGGGAAAGGTGCTGCAAGATTCTGGGTGGAGGCCAGCTTGAGATCTGGACAATGTCATCCTGTTTTGGGTGTGTATATGTATAAACGTGTGGTGCCTTTAGAGCACTTTCGGTAATGACGGTTTGTTAGGTTTACCCCCTCAATGTCCTATGGGCAGAGACAGATTATGGCAGAGTCATGTAAAGTGGGCAGTCAGCGCTGGGTTAAATGATGTCTGGCTGTACGGGGGGTAGACTGTTGGACATCTCTGCCCTGAGGGGGTCCCTGGCCGAATAAACAGGGTACTGCCCCCATTAAACTCCAATCAGCAGATAAACTGTTGACTGACACAAAATCGACTGATCATAACATGTAAGGCAGCTGCAAGCACAGCACCGTAGGTCTTTAATGGGGGGGGTGCTTTAGGGAGGCCGCCTTTCATGACACACATTCCAAACACCAGCCTCAGCCATATACATCTTCAAGTCTGCCAATAACACAGCAAGTTCAAATAAATCCCTGTGTCGACTCTGCCTGCATGTGAAGGCTTAGTGATCAATGGGAGGGTTGATTTAGTGACCGTGCAGAAGTTAGTGGTTTGGGGAGCCAAAGTGAAGGTTTGTTTAACTTTTTCAGAGATCTAGACGCTGAGCAGACACAAAGACAAAAGCAGTCCAGTGACATTCACCTAACATCTGGCATCTGCCTTCGATCGGATCCAATGGCAAATAAATCAGGATCATTAATCAGCTTCAGCCTGAATGCTGGAAACATCACATCTGCCTCTGCTTTAACATGAAGCTTCTCTTCATAAATTTGTTTTTTTGTTATTTATTCTCAGGCAACGAAGGCCTGATGCCTCTACAGAAAACATTTACAGTGGCAGTCAGAAGTGTATATAGCCCAATCATTACCACGAATGCCATTCTAATTTTTAATCACTGAGTTCAAAACCAATAAAAACTCACAGAAAATGTTGACTTTGGTTTTGAAGTCATGTCTCTGCTGCGCAGTTCCGCCGGTGAAGTGTGCAACAGAGTGGAGGGGAGATGCATGTAGGGTAAATGTGGGGTCATAGAGAGGTGGTTGGATTACATGAAACGGTAACATCGAGAAAGTAATTTATATCAGTCTCTTTGGCAACTAGGGCATCAAAACCTAACTGGAACATTCACAAGCGCCAATAGGTTGTTCCAGCATTTTCGAAAGGTAGCACAGAGGCGCTGTGGTAGGAACATCTGCTCATCACACACAGCTCATCGGAACACCGGCAGCACATTCTTTGGGTACCCAACTTTGGAGATGTTCCTCCTGCTCTGGCCCTGTAGCTTTCAGCCCACGATTAGCTTTCCTCATTGCTGCAGACGGTAATATTTTGTCATCGGCTCACGTATTCAGTATTTTTTTGGGTTCATCTCATTAAACTTCCAATAAAAAAGCGCTGAACTGTGTGGTTGTGATGGGACTAAATGTGAAGATGTCCAAAGGATACCTTTTGTGAGGTACAATGCAAAAACCAAGCTGTACACCAGCCAAAGTAAGACAGTCAGATGGTTTTTTGAACAGGGGATTGTCATACTGATACTGAAAGGCAGGCTTTCCAAACACTCCAATTAGGTGATTGACAAAGATATCCTCTTCAGTTACCTTAAGCAGCACTCACTTCTGGAAAGGGTGAAGAAAAGAACTTCCCTTACCCCTTATGTAGCTTCACCTTCTTAACCTTCACCCCCATTTATTTGTCTTTACACAGATCCCAAGGCACAAGGTCTAATTCGTCATTTCACCCACTGAGCACATTAAGTTCCTAATGGCTTATCTGGGCTGGTGCATGGAGTGTTAAAGTCGTGAGTACAGACAGTGGAAAATAGCAGCAGGCCTTCACGATTAGTGCTTAACGAATGCGGTGGGACAGACGAGAGACAGTATCTCTCCTCCTACATCCAGAATCGGGCCTCAGTGTGTATTCAGACATCATGGCCCACTGTACCGCACATAGAGGACTCATTGTTCTAAAACAGTTTGGCAAAGCAGAGAGGACTTCTGAGTCAGAAGTGGTAGGTGTTGTACTGTAGTATGCTTGAAAAGATAGGAACGAGCTCCTGAAAGCAGAGGCTCGGATAGTCATTTCTACAGCCCCGCTTGGCAGAGTGTGCAGCCCAGTTTAGGGAGAACAGAACACGTTGTAAACATTGTTGTGTTAAGGGCAGCTGAAAGTCGAGGGATTGTCTACCTCCGAAACATGACACGGAAGCGATGCGTGTGGAAAACCTTTTCATAAACCCGAGAAGCAAAAACGGGTCAATGAGACAGATGACCCACATGCAGCGTGAGTTTAGATGATCTAATTGGAAATGTGTCACTGTTGGTGTGACACAGCCTCAATTGCATCATCCCCTCAGACTGCTGTCATGTTTTAGCACCTAGCCCGTCTGCGTGCGCACACAGTGGGAGCAGAACATGGATTCAGGACACGGAACAGAACGAGCGTGACTTGTTGACAGAATTCTTATCAGCGGACTTTCCATTAAAAAAAAAAAAGAAAGTCATCTTACTTATGAATTCAGAGGCTTGTTTATTCCATCTGTAGCTGCAGAATGTTTTGTTTAGCAGCAGGTCAAATTAAATGTCAATGAGTCGCTGCCCGTTTCTTCCTGTTCTGTTATTTTTCAGGATTTTAAATGATTGTCTGATTCAAATTTACTCGAATTTCTCTCACAAAGCATTCTAACAGGTCTTCTGATGTCTGCACAATTTTTTAAATAGGTTTTCGCCCACTGTTCTCGCTGAGTCTAAGTAGCATTCCTTCTAGTGGAATTTTCTCATCTACATTTAAACCGAAAGTTATCCCCAATCTAAATCCTTAGTAGGCCAAGTCGGATGCCCAGTCATACTGACTCAGGTCTGCTGAAGGTCTCTTCTTATTGAGAGACTTGTTCATTTCCGCTGTAGCTCTTGAGGACTCCTGCTCTAAATCGCCCCAAAGCTGTTCAGTCAGGTTGAGTTCAAGTCAAGTTCTTCTACACCAAACTCGTTCATCCAGGTCTTTATTGCTCTCAGTTTGTGTACCGGTGGTCAGCTTTGTTCGAACAACAAGGGACCATCCCTGAACTGTTCCCAAACAGCTTGGGGTATGAAATTGACTAAAGTGTCTTGCTTTCTCTTGTTGGCTGCTACATAAAGCTTCCCTGTCAGTGGAACCAAGGGCCAGAGTGCAACTTCTGGAAAAAATGCACCCCCCACATGATAGTTCTCTTTGCACTTAACAATGCAGTCAAGCAAGTAGTTCCAAACCCAGACTCATTTATTGTGTTGTCAGAGGGAGATTCATGTCTCCACTGCTCTGGAGTCCAGTGGTGGTGTTCTTTACGCCTCTGTGTCTGATGCTTCCCAACCCAGTGGACGTGTGAAAAGCCTTGGCGCTGACAGGACGAGGGGAGGAGAGTGTATGTGTAGGGGTGGACTTGCTCGGTCCTTCTTGGAACCCGTTAACAACTGCTTGCAGCTCTAGTATTTCATTTGATATTTTAAGTCTGGAATGCTTGAAAACCCATTCCATTAATCTTTCTGTCCACTGCTCTAGAGGCAACATACAGTTTGAAGGGCTGTAGCTTTTTGATTTGGCAGGGAGTTTTCAACCTCTGCGCACTCTACGCTTTTGTACTCGCACCGCACGCTCAGATTTTATGTGCCCTACTACATGAAATGTCAGAGTTGCCTTTGTTTCCAGTTGCTTTCCTTTGTCTTATGATGTAATTGTAAGTATAAATGACTAGAATTGTGCACATTTGTAAATAATGCATGCGCAGTACAAACAATTTCAAACAACTCCAGAGAACCTCCTTCACCTGCAGGAAATGGTAAGTTACTCTTTGCATGGAGGCTGAGCTCGGTAGCCACATGCTCTTAGCAACTACTGGATATCTGTGTAATTTAGTAAAGCTTTTAGCTCTCAGGGGATGCATTCATATAAATTGCACCTTTTCTCCAGTGCTTCTGCTATATTGGTGGTGCAAATATTTAGCAGATCTTCATGACTCCCTGAAGAATCTTGTCCAATAACTTTCGCAGAACGTCGACTTCTCCTTTTCTTTTCTTCTGACAACTTACATTTTAAGTTTAATGTTTAGAATTAATTTCCTTTAGTTTAGTTCTTTTTGTTTGTTATCCCCAAGGAGTAGAACTAATGAGATTTTCTCTAGATGCTGAGAGTTCTTGGTGGAGGCCAAGTTTTGTCTTGCATTTGATTAACTTTTGCCCATCGTCAGTTTTGGGATTAAGTCGTAACAAATTAATTGGAGCACTGCCTACACCCCCTGATGGCACCTAAGTAAAAATAGTTGCTGATCTTTCAACTTCCACTTGAGGAAGCAAATACGTAGATGCAATCCAGCACCGTGGCAACCTTCTTTTAGCCGTTTTTTTATGGTTCCGGGACATAATTTCAACATTTTCTATTTCACTGTTGCTTAACTCCATATTGAGAAGTTTAAGCTATATTTCTGTGAGATATTTTTGAGTTGGACAAATTGGAGAAACTTGTATGCAAAAGCAGCTCATCAATTTGACGTGTTGATGGTTTTGATGTCATTTGACAAAATGTAATGTTTATTGCTTGTTTCACCTTTGTGTCGATTGCGTTGTTTTTGTGACGTTAAACTTCCTTGTTGCTGAAATGTGCGATACAAATAAACTTGGATAGAATTGAATTCTGTTTCATTTCGTTAATGTGGGGGTGGGAAGGCAGGCTGACCTCTGGTGACCCCTGGAAACTCAGCCTTTCGGTTTCCCCAAAACACAAAGTGGGTCATGATGTGCTGCTTTTTTAAGTCTTCTATTTATTTTATGTTATTTTATGCCTAATTAGGGATTTCCTGATTGTACAGGTCTGGCGGTAATCATTCCTAGGTGTGGCTTGGAAAATTGAAATGAAATTTTCCAAAAAGAAAAAAAAGGTTTTGGTCAGGTAATTTGTGCAAATACTTCAATGCATATTTCTTATCCAATATAGGGTTAGGGTTTGGCATTCAGGCTCTGATCTCATCGCTTCCTGGTCTTGCTGCTCTACATGTCATGGAGTGATGAGCTCATCTCCACCTCCTTATCCTGTCTTCCGAATGTCAGGAAATGAGGAGATGGTCTCTGGGCTTCTAGCCCAAAAGAGGCGTTGGAGGGGGTAGGAAGACCCAATCAGAGCGCAGCACAGGAAACAAACAATGCATCATCCAGCATGATGCGACCAAATTGTTATGGTATGCTTGATGTATTCAGCAGAGTCTTTCATAGCAGCAACACAGCTTGAGTCGACGGCCAGAGCTAATTTATAGGCGTGGCCTCATTTAATCCCAGTGTAACTCTGCAAAGATTATGTCATTTGAATACAGGTGTTTATTTTCTGTTCCAGCCCAAATAACACTAGAACATTTCCATGAAAAGTCAGTAGCAGAAAACCAATATCATACAGTTGTATCATATATATATATATATATTGTGCAATAAATTAATTATTTACAGTGTGTTTACTTTTATTAGAAGTTTATTTAATATTAATCTTACAATGTTTAATTAGTTTATTATGTCTCACTCAGTCTTACAGAGTCATTGTTTCTCTTTTTAGCCTTCACAGTTTGTCTCAGTGTGTCAGAAGCTTAGCAACAGGCGATAAGTAAATAGTTTTCATACCTTGCGGAGGGACAAGACCAGACCGACGGCTCAGTGATTATTATTAGACACAGAATATTCTGTCTGAAACCCATTTTTAACTGAAAGTTGCATTTTTCTCTGTGTGTGTATTAATCTGATTAGCTCCTTGGGAATGTTGGTGGTGACACTCTGTCTGCGGGAGAAGGACGGTATACAGTATATGTAGAGAGGTGATTCCTTTGTCTAGTTAGATCTCTTCTGAGTTCTCCATCTGTGCAGATGTAAAATAAAGCTGTGTTTTGTTCTTCCTCTTTAACAAGGTTTGGACTTTGTTAATTTTTCTCGCTCCACAATATATACTGTATACATATATATATATATATATATATATATATATATATATATATATATATATATATATATATATATATATATATATATATATACAGTACAGACCAAAAGTTTGGACACACTTTCTCATTGAATTCAATGTATATATATATATTTTTTATTATTTATTTGTTTTACATATTTGTTGAAACTGTCATTATGTCCTGATAATGGTATGAAGGTGACAGGGAGGGGAGGGGAGGAGTGGGGGAATCGTGATCCTCTCCTTCCTTAACTAGAAACAACCAATCGGAGCCAGGAGGCGGGTCTTAGCGCTGTTCATCATAATCTTGTGTAACTGCTCATCTCCCCTGGCTCTCTGCTACCGCTACAGCCTTGTCAGCAGAGCCTGTCATGAGCAAAGTTAAAAAACAAAACAACAAAAAAAAAAACACTTAACGAGTTAATGTCGCTACACACTCATGTACAGTAGGTGGCAGTATGCACCTCGAAATTGTTTGCGGTCCGCCATAATAGAAAAGAAGAAGAAGAAGAAGAAGGAGCACCCTACACCTCGCTGGAGAAGTGTACTAGCTATGCTAGTCAGCATTGCCGCCAATGATGGGAGGGTAAACTCTTTTCCAGTAAAGGTTAAGTTGTTTCTTTAGCATAGCGAGTAAATTAAGTCGTACTCTTGGCTCTAAGCGGTTGTTGTTATAAGTTTGCATTGTATTTTTAATGACATTTAAAAAATTGACTATTCATTTTCAACAAACCTTCTTAAAGGGTGCGGGGTGCCATTTGGCTCTGGTGGTGTTTTATTTACACAGTTACATTATCTACAAGTTCTGCCTTTATGAATTGAGAAAACAAGCAGTTTGTGGCATTAAATCGTCACAAATTTACTACCACAGGTTTGTGTGTGCTAGCATGTCTGAAATGTTATCATTCTTGCTGGGACATGCTAAAATGATGTGCAGCGGTGGGATGACGGCTCCACGGGGGTCTGCGGTGTTTGGTGTAGCTGTACCAGATGGAGTCTTAGAAGTCAGCTGCAACTCCTGGACAGATGTTCTGGTTTATTCTCAGTGGACCAGTGCCGTCTCAGATTTATTATTTTTTTTTTTATGAACACACAACCACAGAAGATTTGATGACAATATGTCTTCATCCTTTCCTTCCAGCAGGCACCCTGCTGGGCAGCAACGCAGCCGAGCTGGGTGAGAAGGCGGACGGGAATGAGGGATGGGAAGATGCTCCTGACTGTTAAACCTAACAATTGCTTTTGAAGCTCTGAGCTACCTGCAAACTCTTCAGGATGAAAATCCTCTGCTGGGCTTAAAAGAGATGTCCTCTCGCTGTCTGGGGGATGATGGTGGACTTTCAGAGCAGAATCAAGTAAGATCACTGTTCAGCTGTCCATCTGTGAGGGATTATGTGCATGCGGTTTCTGTCTGTAGTCAGCATTCTGGTGTTCCTCTGAATGCGGGGACGACGGAAATAAGTTAAAAATCGACAAACTCTCTGAAGCTCATCATTTTGGCATATTTTTAAATAGATTTGCAAGCAATTTATTGAAAAATAGCAGAATCTCAACAGGTTACGTCTACAAACTGCAATGTACTATATTGTATTTATGTAAATGTTATGCGCCAGACCAACATAAAGTTGTGCATAACTTTGAAATGGTCACCTTATTAGTGAATGTACAATTTAGACTCATAACATTAAGGAACAAACAGCATCCTGAAAGCTGGGGAACATAGCAGACAGGTCAAGTAGAAAGTTATGGAGGAGTTTCTAATGTTTTAAAGGTTAGAAAACAGTAACATTGTCCGAAAATCAAATCAACATGACTGTCCACCTAAACTGACGGACCAGGCTAAGATACCATTAACAGAAAAAATGTCAAGATTCTCATGGTAACTCTAGAGGAGTGCAGATGTGATAACAAGTTAGTTCTAATCTTTTACATTGATTTAAGGTATTTAAATCAAATGTTCTAGCAAGAGTTGATTTCTCCCATGATCGCTTTTTTTCTAATAATATTTTCTAATAATATTTTCAAGTAACGCTGATCTTACTCGACTAAAAGTTTTAGCCTCTCTCCTGTTCAGAAGGGGTTCCTCTGCGTCTCTCACTTTTAGCTGTGAAATCAAACAAACCTGCAGTAACTGGAGCAAAAGGTAGTTATTCAAAGCATCGAATACGGGCCTGAGTTTTAGACTTCTTTTGTTTGCCAACCATTTTTGAAAACCAACAACCCTTTTCCCCCACTTCACAATCATGCTTGATGCAATTATTAGGGCTGGAACTTTAACACTTTAATTTTGATTAATTAGTTACATAGATTTTAATCTGTTAAGATTGTTAACACAACCACTTTTCTTTTTTTTTTTTTTTTACATATTCAATTTTCTGTCCAGAACCTTTGTATTCATGCGTTTCCAGTAGGCTCTTAGATCTGACGTACACGCGACATCCGCAGGACACAGCAATGGACGATGGAGTCGCTTCTTTTGGCCCACCGGGCTTAAAGTTTTTGCTTCAAAAAACGATCTAAGTAGCGGCGTTGCTACGCTGGTAATGACTATTGTGTGAAAGTTGTGCTTAAAGGAGTTAGCCTCGCAGTGAAGCTATTCAAACCTAAAATAACACCTCGATGCTAATGTCAGCATCCACATGTCGAAAGAAGTTCAATGAATGATCAGGGATTCCTTTAACACTTCAAAGCTGAATTGGTATAATATAGCTTTTCACCAATCTGATGGCTTCATAACTGAAATAACAGATTGAAACCAATAAATACCTTTGTTGATGAGCTCACATGTCTATTTCAACTATTTGGCAGCGAAAAAGGTTTTTAGAATTGAAAATGTCGCTTTTCCCCCACTTGCGATTATTCATTAATTTATGTAAGTTTGTCTTAAAATATCCCAATAAAAATCCATTGCTGTTTGTGTCTGAATGTAAATAATTCCAACGAGTGTGAATACCTTTGGCAAAACGCTGCATAAATCTGGCCCTAGTAAGATTTTTTTTTTTTTTTTTAAGATTTCATGCTCAGCCCAAACGTAATGAAACCTACAAACAGTCACCCTTTAAAACTGATGTGCAATTCCTGCAGCTGGGTTTTAACCACAGATTAGAGTTCAGCTGTGGACTTTTGAAGCCCATACCTAAACGGAGCCCCTGTAGCTATATGGCTGTACATTTGAGTAAATAAAGAAATGGGTCTGCTCAGTGGCGAGGGAGGGGAAAAAAAAAAAAAGAATAAACAAAGAAAGTATTGTACTCATTATGGCAACTGACTCAGCCAGTCTAATACGCTTCCCCTTCAGTTTTGATTATTTTGTTTCCTCTGAATTGGCTCATTAAGGGCACTCTCCTGAGCCCCACCGGACCACTGCACATTAGCTGCAGTGAGCGACCTGTGCACATCCCAAGCAGCCCAAAACACCATGGAAGTGCTGCAGTGTTGGTGGTTGTAAGAAAATAGTTGAAAATGCGCATTAACGTGTGTCTGTGTAGGTGTGTGTATATATACACACACATATATAGGGACACCTTGTAGTGTTACGCCACAAAAGCTACTTGCCGATGATAACTGCCGTTGGTTTTAGCTGTCAAGCTGTCAACGTAGCTCGCTAAATCTGAAATGTACGTGTGATATATAAAAGAAAAAGGGACGCAGTGCTTCAATGCTAATTGTCAACACCGCAGCCAGATAACATGGTCAGGAAAAAGTTTTAGTTAAAAACAAATAGTGAGGGAAAGGGAATCAGGTCAGTTATGCTAGCTTGACTTTGACAATCGTAACATGTAGATTTGCTGTAGAATTTGGTGTTTAGATTAAAAAAAAAAAAAAGCGACTTGCACACCAACTCTGAGAGATTATCAGCAGAGCAAGTGTTTAAATTAATCAACCACAGTGGTGGTGTATGTAAATGTCAATATGTACTTGTAGCGCTGAATTATCATTCCACTGGAGTAAAACCAGTTTATTGTTAACATTTCTGAATTATGTTTGAAACAAAATGACTTCTGTTAAACCTTCCTGAATATTAAAACCTGGAAATCTGAGATATTTTGTTTAAAAATCTTCTACAATGATTATAAAGTTAAGCATAGTAATTAATCACATTGCTATAGGGTGATTAATTTGATAAAAAACCAAAACAATAATCAATTGATAGATTGACATGTAGATATATAGATAGATACAGAAAAAAAAGGATTTATTTAGAGCTGGCGAGGGAATTAGCATGTGTGCAGGAGCGGTAGATTGTGTTATAATCTTTTCATTTTCCCATTTGTCGTGCCCATGGCTGTCAGCAGCTGTTAGGTGCAGAGTAATGATTTCTAATTGTGTGCTGCCAATTTCAGAGCATGGTAAACTGATGGTTAACTCTGTCAAGCAACATCAACGATTGCTGTTTCCTGTTTTGTGTTTTGTCTTCGTTCTGCTTTTGGCTGAAATCTGGTTTGACAAAAAAAAAAAAAAAAAAACAATCTTGAAATTAGTTTGGATCGTATTGGGGCAAACTGGTACAATTTGGTGCGAAGAGAGACAAACTCCTGTGGGTCCACATGAGTGAACGCGTGCTCCTGTGCATAATGGCACGTCTGGAGGAACTGCGAGATGCGTTGTTGTGACATGCCTTGTCTTCCGTTCTGTAGAAAAAACAAAGACGGCCGCCGCTGGATCCAGACAGCAGAACTAATTAGTCAGGAGCGCGCATGCGAGCGCCCGGGCGCACACACACGCAGCGCGGCAACACGCGGGAACCAGAGGAGAGGATATGATGTCACCTCCATAACCATAATTACCCGTCATAAATCATGTGGCGTGACACCCTGTCTCAGAGTGAATGGGTGTCCTATGTGGCAGCCAGGGATGGCTGCTCTTTACTGCAGGGTGCCACCATAACGCCAACTTGTTCTGTCTCTCCTTTATCTTTATTTTCTTCAGTCCTCGTCGCCTCCTGGATGAGACAAACGCTCTTTTATGGTGTCTTTGCTGTTGTTTAGCTCCAGTCAGGACGAGTTTGACATTTTGTGGAGCTCCTCCTGGTGTGTTTGTGTCTACATGAGCATTCCAAATCGTCAAATGTTTGCACTTCACACACACACACTTTTATTTAATGAGTGCGTTTTCTGTGAGGCTTTTTAATTTTAGCACATTCCAGTGATGCTCTGTTTGATAATTATGGTGCGGAGAAAGAGGTGTGAGTCCAATTGATTTATTTTCTTACTCATAAAAATTTTAAATGGGCACTGTTATGTATTTTCCAGGCACATAGTGCCATTTTATGGCATGATTAAGTAACTGCTAACTGCAGTTATAAAAATGCTGCATATGTCAAATATGACTTAAAAGAAATTTGACTTTGTCAGTTAACGTCTTAAAAATTGGGCCTCTGTCTCTTTAAAAACTTGTGCTCTTTCTGAAATTCCGCCTACAGAACATCAACTCAACATGGCTCCTCCTTTAACCCTCTAACAACGTTAGTAGCTTCTATAGTGAGCTTAGCTGATGTGCAGCTCTATCAGGTGTTTGCTAATTGCTCCTGGCTAGTCTGAAGGAGCTGAGTGAGGGAGTCGTGGAGGACGGTGGTGTTGTGATTTTTTTTTTTTTAATCTAGAAATGGTCAGAACGTCTCAGATATGAAAATACAAACTCCCCAGTTTCATTGTGGCTTTCCGCAGCTGTGAGGAGGAGCTGCACCTAGAAAGGTGGGGCTTGGTCCACCCAGGCGTTTTACACGGCTGAATGGTTGCCATGGGATATTAAAGGATTTCTCAGACATGCATGACAGAATAAAGGCATGATGAGAGAATAAAATTACAACACGATGTAAATCTCTAAAAGCAATTTTTACACGATTCTGCCCGTTTAATTGGCTTTAGGTCTCTGCTGTAATAGTTTAAAGCCTAGACGAAATCCGATCTTCATTTCATATCAGGCGCTGTGGCAAGACCTTACAGGCCAGTCATGTTCAAAAATCCTCCAATTCTGATACCTTTTACCCCCCTTTAATGTCATAAATCATCACTCAGGATAGCTGTCTTTAAAATTAGACGATTTGAAAAAGAAGAGTGGGAGAACTAGCAAAATATTCAAGAAATCAACCTCAACAGTCCCCTGTAGGCAAGTTCTCTCTATTTCCCACTGACCCAAACGTCACTGAAATTATGGTTTTCTGCACAGTGACTTTATGGGATTTAACAGAGACCCAGACAAGGTAAAAGCACACTTCTGACAAATTCTCTATTGAGACCAAAACATTGGCTTTGTTGTCCTTAAGCCACTTTGTGAAAACGTTAGCTGTATAATTAAGGTTGCTGTCCATTTTGAAGACCAATCTGCGCCCAAGCTTTGGCTTCCTGTCTGATGCGAAAGTCCTGTACTTGTGTAGAGCTTTATCAAGTCCAAAGACTCCAAAGCACTTCACGCTACAGTCAGTCATTCAGCCATTCAATCACACTTTGACACGCTGTTAGTGGTAAAGCTACATAGTAGCTCCAGCTGCCCTGAGGCAGTCTGACGGAAGCGATGGCCGATGTCTTTAGGTGTTGCTTCAATATTCCCACATATTCCATATGTTCTCGTGATTTGAGCCAGTGGCAACATCCGGTTGTTGATCATGTGACTTGTGTTTCCATTAAACCAGTTTTGATACTGTTAAAAAAAACCCCGCCTCGTTCCAGTGGCAAAATCTTTTATCGAAAACGAGAATTTTTTATTTTTTAATTACTGTTTCCATTAAGTACATTTATTTTGAAATGTCAAATTGCACAATTATGTGGTCAGTGGAAGCACAGCGACTGTCGTCGCGGCTTCAGCTGATTTATCAATTTAAGACATTGATAAATAAATCTGTGACATAATTCTTTCTGTCATTATTGTGGCATTTACAAAGAGGAGCAATTTTCTTTTTACTTTAATTGACCTAAAACAATTAAAGTTTTAGGAAGTTTTGCTGATTTAACTTGAGAAAAAAAATGTGAATATATATTTTGAACAAAAATGGTTAGGTTTTTATATTTTGAGAGCAAAGTGGAGCTGAAGTTAAGTTCCTTGATTGTGTGATTTTGAAATGAGTAGGTCATCACTCTGAAGGACAAACTTGCTAACTCATCTAAGCCAGCCTGCCTCTTCAGACAAAATGTTTACTTGGAGCCGTTTTAAAAATTTTTTTAGTACTTTGTTTTAAAGCAATACGGCGATCCAACAAGTGAAATGCGTAAAGCCGCGCGTGACGCACCGACGTGCAGTTCTTCAATAAATGACATGCCCCAAAATTGCTTTTTCAGGAAACCTAAAAACAGATAGTGCAAGTCATGAATATTAACAAACTCCAGTTACATATGAGGTCTTTCTACAGAAATGACATGAATTATTAAGCAATCAAACATAAATATTTCACCAAATTTGACGGTGCTAAAGGAGAAGCGAGAGATTCGAGACGAATCCAGCGCCACAAGCTCCGAGTTTAATCACTGCCGTAATCACCTGCGCGTGCAGGTGCGCGGCGTGTAGAGCATATGTGCGCTTGTCCTTTGCACCTAATGTTGCAAAGTGTCCTTGCTTTATGGAACAACAACACGGGGAGTTTTCATTCCCCACGGATACACACGCACGCGCACCCCCACACACACTACGCACGCGCGCTGCATGCATGAGCAGAAAACTGCTGACGGTGCTGAGTGGAGCAGCTTCCCTGTCACTGAAGCCCTTGAAGTGTGGAAGCAGCTCCAGCAGTCCTTCTGCTGTTTTAGTCAAACCCACTCCTCCTCCTCCTCCTCTTCATCTCCCTGTCTGCTCTGCCTCCCGACTCTCTCTCTCTGTTCTCGCACTAAAATAATTCACCGCATTAACTTGACGGCTGCGGCTTTCATCAGATGCGCCGCTGCCAGAGCAGTTGTGTAAAATGGAAATGTGCAGCAGCCCAAACAGTTCGCACCTTAAAGCTGCGGCGATGTGATTAATTGCCCCCTCCTCCCTGAACAAAACTCCTCTCCCTCCTTTTTCCTCCATTCTTTTTTTACTGCTTTCTGCCTTTCTTTCAAACCATCTGTTTCCACGTACTGTATTTCAAACTCTTTATCAAACACTCAAAGACATTCACTGAGCTATATTTGTCTGTTCCTCTGTTTTTTTTTTTCTTCTCTTAAATAAAAAAAATCCTTGTGTAATCCTTATATAAGTGGAGTGGAGGCAGGCGAGGTCGCTGCGTCTGATATATGGTGAACTCGGGTTGCTGTTCTCCGTCTCCGCGCTCGTCTAGACGCCGGTCGAGGTCAAACATCGGCAAACTTTGGATACTCGACCCAGATACTCTTCAGAGTTTTGTGATTTCTCGCGGAAGTCGGAGCAGCAAAAAGGATGTAGCTGCTAAAGAAAAAAAAAAGAAAACGTCTGGAGTGTATAACCTACGGAGCAGAAATATCACAATGAGGCGTTTAGTTGGCAGCTGTAAAGCGTGTTTCTAAAACTGTTTTTTTTCTTTTAAATTGTTTCATAAGCTTTCCATCTGCTCTCGAGGCTGTAACGTTTAATATGTGCTGGAAAGCTGGGAAAAAAAATCCAGCGTGGAGGAGTCTGTTAATGCTCAAAAGACCTTGGATAGTTGTTGCAGACGTTTAAGTCCAAAGAATTAAAAAAAAAATAATAATATACATTTTAAATTTTTATGGGATATGTCAAGGTTGCAGGTGGAAACACTTGATTTCTTTAGACTGAAATGAGTGATGAGTGGGTTTTCTAGATCCATAATGCACAAGGCAAACCAAAGTGATTTACAGGACATCAACGGAAAGGTAAATGACAAACACCTTTAAGAGATCAGTACATCAAACACTTAGCATTGCGTAAATTAAATATATTCTAAATACAAGATATAAGACACATATTAAAATCTAATTGAAATTTAAATCCAAATCTTCGATCTCACGTTTGAAAAGCTGCAGAAATTCATCAACAGATGAGTCTGGAAAGTCCGGGACTCCATCAAACCACATAACTCGCACGCAGCAGTCTGTAAAGCTGCTGGAGATCCATTTAGATGCTAGCTAACTGCTATTTGTTTACATATCCTCAAAAAATAATTACGCCCTTTGAACTTCTGCAAGTTGGACCTGGAATAAAACCTGGTAGAGGCCAGAAAACATGAGACTTTTCTTATGTTTACCTCTCTAAAAATACAACCAGAGCTACAGTAGCATTGACCAAAGCAAATTCATGTGTTAGAACGATCCAATCAGGCATAATGGATCGAAAAAACACAATTTCATAATTGCGGCGTTCCCATTAAATAAGAAACGCAATTGAAATCACACGTGAATACGTTTGTTCACGCGTTGTCATTAAAACAAAACACGCCGCGCCTTGAGACTCCAACTACTTCCTGTCATCGTCTTCTTCGCGAAGTGGCGACAACGGTTGTTGATCACATGACTTGTGTGGTGCGAAAAAGCATTTCCATTGCAGTTTTGCGAAATAAACCAGTTTTGATGGGGTCAAAAAACAAAACAACAAAACCCCACCTTATATGAGTGCCAAAACCTTTTAGCGTTTTATTGCCGTTTCCATTGAGCAAATTTTTTTTTTACAACATGCAATTAATTATATGGTCAATGGAAACGCAGCTACTGACACACTTCTCATAAAATATTCCAAAAAAACAACTTTTCTCATTGTAATGTGACAAAATGCATCCAAATTGTGAGACAACTTCAAGCTAAGTTGTCTTACGGTGACTTTCAGTTCCAAATATACATTACTTTTTCCAACAGCGAAAATACTGCTAGTATTTTTTGTTTGATACGTTTGTAACTTGGCTTATCTTCGGAGTTGTACAAGTATTAAAGAGAAATAGATTTCTATATATTCTGCATGTAGACTTTTGAAGTTTTGTACTTGTCTGTACCAAAAACAAACAAACAATATCACAGTTGGGAATTAATTTTTTTTTTTAAAAAAAAGAACACCTCTGTGCTTCCGTACCTTTTACTGTGTGCTATTATCTGATCATCACACAAACTGAACCTCCTATTTCTGGGTTTTCCATTGATGTCTTTGAGTATCTGAAGGTACTTTCAAGAAATGCATGCTTCTGCTGGGTGCAGAAAACAAACTGTGAGCCAGAGGTGGTGTCAACAAAAAGCTTTCAACAACTTTCTGCTGGTTGAGTCACTACTTGCCAGCAGAGACTGGAGCAGAAATAGACTTGTATTTATGGAGAATATTGTATGTTTCTTTATCTCCCTTCAAGCTCTTGCGCCGTATCCAACACAGGTCGTTAAGTTATCACTACTGGGCATCGACACACGAGCCAGTCGACTCTAACCACCTCACATTTCTCTTGCGATTCCAATTGGTGGAAGACGAATTGAAAACAAAAGAAGAACAAAAACCATACATTTTGCATCGCAAAGGATATATTTTCCAGATGGAGAGCTCAGTAAGGCGCAGGCAGAGAGCGATGCACGAGCCAGAAAACCATGTCAGTAACGTGCAGAAGGTAGATGAGTGTGCATGGAGCACATCTGTCAAAGCCATTTCTCTGTTAGGTAAGGATAGGAAGAAGGGAATAAAGATAAATGTCCTGTGACATTCTGAAAGTGGGCCAACCCAATGTGTATTTAAACTGATCCATATGGGCTGCAAAAGAAAAGAAAAAGAGACAGAAATGTCACAGTCTTAATGGAGTTTGAAATATAGCTATGGTATTAAGTGGTGTATATTTTAAAAAACAAAACTGCAGGGTATTGCTTACAGTGCAGCAGTAGTGTTTCTGATTAGCTGAAGTCAAACGTTTTTAAAGGAACAGTGGAAAGGAACCCATAGCCGACACTGAAGTTGTATAGAAATTTGTTCACGCTCCATGGTGGGAAAAGGCAATCCTAGTTTTAAACAGCCAGACCGCCGATCAATTCCACTTAGTCACGTTATTGCGCTGACGTTTGGGTATCGCATGACTTTGGGTATTGGAAGTGGAAATGTTTAAAGTCGGGGAAAATCAGTGTCAAAACCAGAACACATGGTGAAATTAGAATTTATTTGAACTCTTTCTTGGTATTCCTGTTATCACTCAAAAACACTGGAACACCAGAATCACAGCTAACTTTAATGGGTACACTGGGTTCGGCCATGTTTTTAACTTTGGAATTGCCTCAAATCTTCATGGCATAAGTTCAACAAAGTGTCAGAAAAGTTTCTGAGAGATTTTGGTCCATTTTGCCAAAGTAGCGTCAGTCAGCTGCTGCAGATTTTCCAGCCTCATATGAAGCAAACCTCCCTTTCCACCGCTTAACGAAGGTGCTCTGGACGCTCTTTTGGATTGGAGTCTGATGATGATGGAGGACATTAGTGTACAGCAGTGGCCCTGCCATGTTTCATAAATTAGTTTCATTATTTTCCTGAAATTAGCCATCCCATCAGAAGATGGTACACCTTGGTCCATGGAAAAAGTTTGACATGGTCAGTAATAACAGTCTGTGGATTTTAAAATGAGGGCCAGTTGGTACCATGACTCAATATCCTCATGTCATGAATCATCTTATTTGGTTTGACCTGTTCTCTTCCAGTCTGCTCAAAAGCAGGAAGGGGGGTATAGTGCAGGGCATTCTGGGTAAATACAATCTAAACAAATGCAAGACTCTAGTGCTAGCAGGAGAAATGGCTTGTGGGCTTTTACCAAAGACATAAGAGGAATCCTAGAGTCGCCAATATCTGACACCAATCCATTTTGTTTGCATTTCATGAAGAAAGAAGCTACATTCAGTGTCTTCAGAGATTTTTATGTTTTCTTCAGTGGTTCTTGGTGCCGCACCACCCAGGTCAAGGACTGGAACAGGTTGGTGAAAAGATTGGTCCGTTTGACAAAGTGCAGTGTGAAAGCGAACTGCACCATCTCAAAATGCAACAAAAATGTGACAATTTTGGTCCCTAGTTGAATGAAGTCTACTGGACTATAAAGTGTGAAAACATCATAAAGCTCATGCTCTCCTCATTCCAGGACCAGATCGACATTGTGGCTCAGCAGTCTAGTGTTCCTGTCCAGATTAATCTTTCCTTCATCATTGCCTGAAGCTTTTCTGTCTTTGGACCTTTATCTTTTCCTTGCTGCTCCTGGTTTTGTGAGTTTTTCTGACCGCCTTCTTTTCAATCTAGCCTTTTTAACCAACCCAGTCTTCTGGATTTTGGATTGTTTTGCTGGATCAGATAAAATAATTCCACTATATATCGTCAATCAGTAAATAATTTGACACTTCTTCTCTGGTTTGGTCTACGTTCTGAGTCAGACCCAACCACATTTGGTTAAGCCAGGGGTCGGCAACCCAAAATGTTGAAATGTTGGAGCAAAACAACAAATGAAAATCCCAAAAGATCAGCAGTATGGTTGATCTTTACCAGGCTTTGCCAGGCTTTCTGGCATTTTGGTGCCAGAAAGCCTGGCACCAAAATGCCTAAATTCAATATGTAGCTGCCACATTACTCTGTATTTCATCATTTGTGTAAACAATCAATTGATAAATTTGCCAGTGATTGAGTGTTAGTGTTAACTTTGCTTTAATTCAACAACTTTGGTTTAAACCTTCAGGTTCGTTGATGACGTTTTGCAGTTTTGAATCCAGTTGAAGTTTTGGTTCGTTTAATGAAAATCTGTTTTTCCACTAATAGACGTACCAAGAAATGACTAAGAAAAATACTGTACATTACACTCATTGGCCAGTGATTGATTCATTAGTGGTTCTTAGTATATAATATTTACAAAACTTTCTCACTTGTTGCCTCTAAAGAATCATCAAGGTCATACATGGTGCTGGCATCTTTGACCACAGGTTCTACTGTTTCTCAGGCAAGCAGTCGCTTCAGATGACTTTATTTGCCGTCCATTTCACCTGTAGCCTCACCCAAGCATTGAACCCACTTTTACAGTTGTTTTTTCATGTGAAGAGTGGGCACACACAAGAGAATACAGCTTTATTGGTGCAGCTGGTGTGGAGTTTGTGCTTTTGATGGTAACGAAATGTGAAGTGGGTGGACCTCGACCTCGCTTGCGCGAGACTTAATGTAAAGCAACTATACTGTGGAGGGGAAATGTGATTTTTGGCAGCCTGGGATGTGGGCTGCAGTGTCACGCTTGCTCTCTCTCATGTGCCAGCTGAGGCTGACCTGATGTGGTCTTCTGGAGGCCAGTACTTTTTATTTTTGGTTTCACATTTTCGCTGTCAAAGGAACCAGTTTATAAAGTTTATAACACCGTTACTCACTACACTTATAGCCAGACGCTACTAGCCAGTAATGTTAGGTTTGACTTCCCACTCCCTATGGTGTCATGTTCCAATACGGCATGTTAAGAAATTTAATCTTTTTCTACATCCCACTGGAGAATTCCTCATTGGGAAAATGTAACCATTGCTAGTAGCTTTTGTTCTGCGGTTGCTATCCGCATTTTTCACCAAGACATATTCATCTTCAGGAAAACGGAGTCTGTCTTCTTCCTGAGCAGTGTAGCAGCTGCCGTTCAGATTTCCTTGTTCCTGCAGTGTCTCATGCTGCTGCCCTGCTCAGCACCTCCCGCTCCTGCTGGCTGGTGATTGCTCCCACCTGTTCTGCTGCCTATATAAACCCTTGTTCTGCACTCAGTGTGAGATCGTCTGTCGTCAACCTTTTCACAGCCTTTCAATGTTCTGTCTCACACCCTCGTGTCTGATGGTGTTTCTGACCCATTTTCTGCCTCCTGACTGTTGCCTTTGCCTGCCCCTCGTCTGCTCTGAGAGTAATTTTGACTTTGGCTCTGAACCTCGCCTTATGTACTGTACCTGACCCCTGGTCATTGCTTATTGGATTCTGGATCTGCTCTGTTGCCAACCTGGACTGTTTTCACCACCATTGAGTATTGGATTGCGGACACTGCGGCCCCTCACTTTTTCAGGCCCTGAAAAGAGAATCACTGAGTTCATATCAATTTCACCCACTACTGGAGTTTCCATTGTCTGTAACATTAATGATTCCCGTTTCCAGCTTATAGTTTTCCCCTCAACACAAGGGGAAACACTGTTTTTGGGTCAGGGGTCAGATTTAGGACTAAGGTGTGAATTGAGTTTTGGTTAGGATTAGGGTTAGGTATGTAATGGATAGGGTTAGGATAAGCTTCTAGGCTGTAGAAATGAATGGAAGTCAATGGAAAGTCCCCGCAAAGATATCTGTGCAAACATATGTGTGTGTGTGTGGGGGGGTGTTTCGTTTGTTTCTAATACCTTGTGGGGACCATTTTACATGGCCCTGTGGGTATGACAATTCTCAGTAAACGGACACACTCCAATCCTCAACAGTTACATCTTTGAGGGATCAAGTTTGCCAACGTCTGAGTCTCCTGAAAAAGGAGAGGACTTCCTTGGAAACCTTTTCAGCTGGGTAACCCTATGCCTAATGCAGACAAAACAGCAATCTCTGGTCTTCCTACAGACCCAAACGTTGGTTTAGTTGAAGTGAACTCTGGTGCGGTTGGAATGCATAATCCTCCAAAAGCAGGAAGTGAACTATAACTCAATGCATTCTGGGTAAACCAATGTGAGACTTTAACACTAGTGAGAGAAATAGCTTGTGGTCTTTTGCCAAAGATGAAGGCGAAATCCTACAACTGCTAAAGTCTGATGCCACTCCATTTTTGTTTGCATTTTGTGAAGAAGGAAGTTGAGCTCATGTCTTCAGAAGTTTAATGTCACTTTGTTCAGTGGTTCTATGTACAGCGCCACCACAGGTGAGGTGGGGTAGCAAGTATTTCAAAGGGTTCCTCAGATGAACAGAAGGAAAAGGAAAGAGAGATGAATGCATCTTTCTTTAATTTTCACAGTCTGCTCAGAAAGCTGATCCCAAGAAGAAACTGCTTGCACATTTTTATTATTGTAAATAAAATCTAATTTAACGACAGATGTTGGGATACTTATTTTAAGGGGTATACCTAACTTCACAATCTTTTCCGGCAATCTTCATTTCTGTCGAAGAAATGTTTACCGGAATCCATAACGCAGTTTTGTACATTTGAGATTAGCTTGGATTTCTATTTAAATTTGGTAAAACTTAACTATTTAGGTATCATAATTCTAAAACTGGTAAAGTTTAAGCTTTTGCTTTTTACTATGTTTTGCATAAAAAGTTGATCAGCAACTTTTGAAGTGCTGACACGTGCCTCAGTGATTTAAAGTCAATTAAGATAATTCCCAAAAATTAGAAATCGGGAAGAAAACCAGCAAGCAGGCATCACTGTAAGTAATGTACGACGGAGGTAATTAAAGAATACCCTTTCCAAATGTTTGTCAAGCTTTGGGGACCGGAGCAGGAGCTGGTTTAGAGAAAGGGAAGGGATAGTAATTTGACAGAGAGTCATGAACATTTAGGAAACTGGATATGGCGTAATGAGCGCTGGGGCCAATTTGTAGCAGTCTTGTGGAAACGACTAACCGTAGAAATGTAATATTTGTCAAATCTCTGTTTCTGACATCATCGCAGTCCTGAGACGGGGCGCCGGGGCAAGGCAACAAAACTAATGAGCATGTGTCGCAGCAGGCACAACATGGAGCCTGAGTACTAGAGAGAGCACTGAGTCATTCACTTAAGTGGGGAAAACATTGTTAAACACGGCTTTCGTTTTCTCATGTTGCATCCTGAACAGCTACTTCACATTATCTAATAAATACATGGTACGTGGCTTAGGTGCTGAAAATAAATTCTGGAAATCTGATTATGACTGTGGCCCGCTCATTCACTCTGACAATAGTGTCTAGTGGACAGCGTTTCAGCACAATGGACCTTTCTGTCCGGTCAAACTAGGGAGGAAATGCCAGGTTTAACTGTTTGTGCTAAGAACAAATCAAGACAAAATTGGCCATTTTAAAAAGATTGATTGGCTAACATTTATAAACGGCACCATGTGCCTGGTAAACATAATGGTACTCCAATAAGTGCAAAAAATGACATTCTAAAGTAATCAGGCCTTTATAATTCCCTTTTCTTGCAAACATTTTCTTTGTCTGCTATTTATGTTTTTTTAATGGCAGGCAAACTCTTTAATTTTCATTTAACAGAAATGACTTCAAACAGGCAAGAACTTCCTACTTCGTGTCTATTAGCATTTCAATCCGCAGGTGCGGACCACCCTTGCTGCAGACTCAAGACTAGATACAGGCGTGTCGGCAGGCGCACATCAGCGCACAAACATACCTGCGTGCGAAGCCACATCCAAAACGACCTGCAGACACACCTGCCGCAGAACTATGCAGGCAAACACATATTTAGTGGTGAACTCATTTCTGGAAACTAGCATAAACGCGTGCTTCTAATACGGTGAATGAGTTTCTTTTCCCTCCCCTGCATCCCCTCCACTTTTATCACAGTGAGGGTGATTGAGAAGACACGGCAGGTTTGTGGATGTCAGAGAGGTTGCTGTCTACAATTACACACACGCACACACACTCGAGAGCCCTGAATACCCACAGCTGGCTCACGAGTGAGACCACACACACTTCCCTTGTGCATTTTACACACATGCAACAAAACTGAGTCACAATCAAGACTGTGCCGATCCCTATCGCACGAGTCCACTTCCAGGCATATGGGATGCAGTATTGGGAAATGTGTGTGGGATCAGTGGGAACACCAGCGGTGACTGCAGTCGGCTCTGGAGACGCGTCTGATCTTTTAAAGCGTGTTGAAGATTCTTCACTTCTTCTATAAAAACTGATGGGACGAAGCCTTGGTAAATTTTCTATTATTTTTTTTCCTCCCCTCCAGGGGGTCTTTTTGTGGGCTCTAGTGTCCCTTATATGAAAGTAGGCTGACAGGAAGGGGGAAGGAGAGGAGGGAAGACATGCGGTAAATGTCACCGGGTCCGGGAATCGAACCCGCCACGGCGAGGACTCAAGGCCTCCAAACGTGGATCGCGCTATCCCCTACGCCACCACAGCACACCCAGGGATTTTTTATTTTTTACCTTCTTTATGAAGTAAGGCCTCCTTCATATGGAGGACCAAAGCTGCCAAAATTTTAAATAAAAGCAGATTTATACATATATTGCTTTGCCTTTTCCTTCTTACATGTGTTTTCATCAAGATATGTATATCTTTTCTTTTTCCTTTTCCTTATACACACAGACAAGGCCCAATTTTAAGACATTCAATAACTTTTTAAAATCATATTTGATATATAAAGCATTTTTATAACCACTGGAGGTAACATAGTTACTTAATTATGCTGCAAAATAACACTATGTGACTAGAAAACACACAGTAGTACCCCTTTAATACGTGCAAAAAAAATTAATTCCAAAGTACATAGGCATTTATATTTCCTTTTTCATATGTACAGTGAATCCTCGCTACAACGCGGTTCACCTTTCACGGACTCGCTGCTTCGTGGATTTTTTTGTGCAGTTTTTTTTCACAGTGCATCGTGTTCTGCATCCTGATTGGCTAAACCAGGGGTGCCCAAAGTCGGTCCTCGAGGGCCGGCATCCTGCACGTTTTAGTTCTCTCCCTGGTGGTACCAACAACCTTTTCAGCATGTCAAAGTTCTTCTTAGGCCATCTAACGAGCCATTATTTGATCCAGGTGCGTTAAAACAGGGAGAGAACTAAACCATGCAGGATGCCGGCCCTCCAGGACTGAGTCTGGGCACCCCTGGACAGTCTCCGTGCTTCTTCTCTACCTGGGTGCCAATAACGTTACGGTATTTAAATATACGTAAAACAGCGTGGCAAATTTTGGTAAATGTTTTTCCCCAGAAGAGAAAAAGAGCAACAACAACTACCGATAACTATGTTCTTTCAAAAAAACACACCTGCACCACAGGCTTCAGAAGAAAAAGCCACTAGAGAGCGGAGTGAGGCCACAGCGTCACAGTCAGAGGAACAGTGAAATACGCGAGTCACAATTTGTCCTACTGTTCTTCGTATTGATGATTAAAATGATTATTTTACTGTAGTGATTTGTAAGAAAGCATTCTATTTGTTAAAAAAATGCTTGGGCCTGAAAACAGGTTTTGTTCTTTGGTTTCAATGTAGAGTATTTAATTATGCTGTATAATAATTGTAAAAAAATAAAGGTAACTACTTCACGGATTTCGCCTATCACGGGTTCTTTTCGGAACGCAAACTCCGCGAAAAACGAGGGTTCACTGTATATGGAAAAAGAAAAACAAAATATATAAATTTCTTGACAAACACGTGAATAATGAAACGGAAAAAACTAAATATTTACATTTCTTGACAAAAACAAATGCACAAGGAAAAGGAAAACAAAAAATGTAATCATTTCTTGATGAAAAAGAAAAACAAAATACATCTCTTCACAGAAACGCATGTATAAGGAAAAACATAATATATATTTCTGCTTTTATTTATTCATTTTTTTAAAATGTCGCCACTTTTGGTTCTCCATACCTTCAGAGAGTGTTCAGTAATAACTAGGTCATTTCCAGTGTGGGAAAGAGAAGCAAACCCATGCACAAGACAACCCATCCATTTTCCCTCCTCCTGTATTTGTTCCTGTATTCCGTCGCTCCCACTGTCTGCTTCCTCTCTCCCTCCTTTCTCTGGAGTCCTGGGGAAAGTCCCACTTGCTTTCTTCAGCTCTCTCTCTTTCCCTCTTTGCATTCCTTTACTAAGTGGAAGGCCAAAAGGGCCCCCCTTCACACTGCAGGAACTCCAGAGGGTTTACGCGGGTCAGACTTGGCGTGAGTGTGAGAAAATTACTATTTCTTAATTGGAACTGCAAGCGATTCGCCGTTCCCTCTATAGACAACAATAGTTAGGAAAGTTCAGGAAGCTGCAAACATGTGGGGGCTTCGCACCGTGGGGGTTAATGTGCGTGCATGAGTTTGCCTTCAATTGCTTGAGCAGCTGCACGCCTCTTACAGGCCCAGAGCAATCAGGGAGTTCCAGCTGCACATTTCTCTCACTCGGCGGACTGAATCCCTTTTTGCCTTGTTAGGCTCTTGACTGATGTCTTACTGCAAAGTTACAAGCAGGAATCATTAATACGCTTAGATGAGGGGACAATTGAATACTTAACATAGCAACCCATAAAAATCTCATTTAAGTTCTCGGTGTCACAAAAAAATGGACTTTGCGAAGACAATCAGTATGATGGCGCTCCAGATACAGGGGTACTGGTTAGCATTAGCATATTTGCTGTAATACTTATCGTACAATGATAAACCTTGATCCAGTAAATGAAGAAAGAAGTAATATCTGTTTTTTTATATATACATATTAATAGAAAACTGCATAGGGGCAACAATAGTTGTCTTGGTAACATTTGTAACTGCAGTCAGAATAGTTGAGGTTGTATATTTGAGATCATTACTAACACAAAGTTGTGGCTGTATAAGAACTGCTCAGATTTCCATAACAACAGAAGTGGTGGATATTGAGTCTCAGTACAAATCCAGCTGTCCTGTGGAGGCCTCAGAGGTTTAATGGAAAGCAATGGTTAAAAAAAAAAAAAAAAATTCAACTTAAGTGGTAACATGAAGACCAAGGAACAGAGCAGACGGTTCAGGTAGAAGGTTGAAAGCAGGATTAAGCTCAACAACTGTATCTTACCGACAACTGGTGAACCCACAGTCATATTCAATTAATTAGAATGTGGTAATAAACATACTTTTTATTAAGCCCTTCTTAAAAGTTTTTATTTTTATTTTCTGACATTATATTCTAATCTTAAATGTTTTTGTTTGTTTTTTTCATTTTCTAGAAGCAGAAAATGCTAATTAACAGAAATAACGGCAGTTTGTGTGGCGTTAATCCACTACTTCTGTTTTGGATATCTGAGTAGTTCTGATACAGCTGCAACTTTGTGTGTCAGAACCATTAGTACGATCTCAGATATATACCACCTCAACTCTTTGGGCTACAGTTGCAAATGTTGCCATGACAACTATTGTTGCTTCAATGTAGTTTCCTATTAATATGTATTATGGGAAGAAACAGATATTGCTTCTTTCCTCTGTAACTGGGAGAAAGATTTATCATTGTGCAATGAGTATCACAACAAATATTGCTAATGCTAACTAGTACTTCTGGAGTTACTGAAATAAATGGATTGTTTAATAATATTCTAATTCATTGAATATGACTGTATTATCCTAACATTGGATGGGAATGGCATAACGTACCATGACATGGCCGTCTAATCTGACAATACAGGTAAAATAATCAGAGAAGCATCCAGGAGGTCCAAGGTAACCCTAGAGGGTTAAAGACAACTCTTAGTGATGCCCTTCACAAATCTGACCTTTATGGAAGAATGGCAAGTATAAAAAAACAAAGGTGCTATGTTAAAGAGAGCCATTAGTCCCGTTTGCTGTTTGCCTGAAGTCATGTAGGGGATATCACACAGCTGGTCAAAACAGACCTAAATGTCAAACTCTGGTATGTGGTCTAATACTAGCACATCTCCCTGAAGTAACCATTGCAGAGGTGAAACAGTCACAGAAGACACATGCATGGAACTAACTGGAGTTGACTACTGGGAGGAAACCTGTTGGACTCAGGACTGGGTCAGAGGTTTATCTTCCAGCAGGACAGCAAACCTAAACATGGCCAGAGGTAGGCACAGTTTAAGTGTTTGGATCAAAGCATATCTATATTTAAGAATGGCTTTAACAAAGTCCAGATGTTCACATTTCTAAACTCGGGGCAAGGCTTTGACAATTGATGTCCACAGATGTTCCCAATCTAACTTGAGTGAGGTCAAGGTTTATGCAGTATAGGCACATGAGAATGGGCAAATGTTTCCAACTTTAGAGGTACAAAGGTGGACGGACTTAACACCGAAAGAATTGTAGCTAGAATTGCAGGAAAATGTGACACTACAAAGTCGTGAGCCAGAGGTTGGCCCAAAATTCTACTTCACAATTTTGGGCTAATTTCTATCCCATGTATTTTATCCCAAAATGTCCCAATAAAATACAATGGAATATTTGCTGTTAGAAATTCAAGGGGTTTGGTTACTTTTTCAAAGCACTATACATTTAGACTTCAAGTGTAGAGATAGAAAGTGTTATTTTCAGAATGTCACTTGGGACAGCCAAGTGAGTCGGCTGGAGAAGGAGCGCCAAAACCTCTAAAAGACGTTGTTAGTTGAGTGGAACCTTTGGTCTATCTTTTGGTGGATAGCAGTTTGTTCTGTGACCTGAACTTTCTTTATTTAAAGGTGTTCAGCACAAATTCTTTCTCATGATATTTGATTTAACAATCAACATCATTCTTTCCCATGGAGAGGCGGCTCAAACACATTACAGTCTTCAACTCGTAATCGGTGGTTATGAAGGGAACAGGCATGGAGTCTATGGGGGAAGCACAGACATCCCTTTCCCCAGTGACATTCCTCAGCTCATCCTTTGGGAATCTTTAACTTTCCAAGGTCTGAAGGAAAATACAATCCTCCCAACAAGCTCTGAGGCCACTCTAGGTGACTGAGCTCATTTTTCTATCCTATCACGTAAACTATGTCCAGCCATTTCAACTTCTTGCACTACTGAAGTCTTGCTCATGTGTTGACTGAACAAGGGAAGTCCTCCTTGTCTATCTGCTTCTGTTTAGCTGGCATCACAGAACGGGCTGAGTGACAACAGCGACATTTGTTACAAAGGTGTTCTACCTCCAGTTTTCACACATACGTGCCAGTTTGACACTGTGACTACCTCCTCGGAGGTCTGTCAGAAGTAGGTCGCTCTGAACTCCCTGCTCTGTCTTTGTAATTTCACACCTGACGCTAGAAAACAGCAAAGGTGTATCAGCATTACTTGAGTGTTGTGTGAAAAAGAACTAATGTGTTGGAGGTAGCTGTTAATCTGAAGTATTAATGATCAGCGACGTTGCCTCAGACCTGTACCTGTTAATGTGTGTGTTTACTTGACAGACACATGTGCTATTGATGTTAACGCCAAACCTCAAAGAGCAAATTCTTTAACATGGATGCATACGGAATAAAAAGACGGTTAAGAGCTTAAGATAGTAACTCCTATGATGCATCTCCTGTGGCTGCCAATGCTTTTTAACAGCATATATTTTTTTTAAAAAAAGCTCATTGGCACTTTTTTACTGCCTCACTTTCTGCATTTGAGTCTTTACTCCACCACCACCATACAGCTGCACTATCTCACAACTTGGGGTTTTCCATGAAATGTTTCTGGTATTAGATCAGGGCTTCCTCTGTCGCTTTCACTGCATACAGTTTCAGTGTTTTCCAGTATAATAATACTGCTGCAACATTGCCTCTCTACACTTGGCCGATTGGATCTTTAACTTAGCCAAGTTTCTACAAACATATTGAAAAAGCCGAACTCGGCTGAACTGCAGCAGGGTAAAGGTCAATGCTTCGCAATTGCCACCTCGACTGATTGCTAATTTTAGTCCGTGTCATGCTATAATGCATTCTGCACAAATGAGGATTTACTCTGAAGATTCGGAATAGAAGCATTACCATTATCGGAAAGTATGCGTATAGAGGTCTGAGGTTCATCCCCAGATGGTCTACATAAATATAATTTACGACATGTTGACACATTATTACACCTTCCATCCCAAAACACACAAGCGATTCACAACTGACAGGCCTCATAGAGGTGAGTGATCTTTTTTTCAAAATGTACATTATTCCCTTAAGTTTTAGGCCTTCATAAAAGCATATTTTTAGATAGGCAAAATTACAGCTGGTTTTCTAAAAACACAACAGATTAGGATTTCAAATTTTCATTTGACTATGGAGTTTGTCACTGATAGGAAATTAAACAGATACTGTGTGTCTGGAAAAATCATGAATGTAAAATGGATATTGAAAAAAAAAATTAAACATTTTATTCAAAAACAGGTATTTAAAAATGAGTTGTACCCCTCTCATTAACTAATGGAAAAAGTTGCATTGTGGTTACTCCTTAAGATTTCTTGACATTTTTGACCGTATTTTTGTTGACTTCCATTGATTTTTGATGGTTCATCTTCGATGGTGAGCCCGCAGGTGTTTGAGGATGGCAGGTTTCCTTGCCATCACCCTCATCTTTAACTCAGGGTTTACTTGACTTAAAAGTCTGGACTTGTTAGGCCACTCCAGAATGTCAACATTATTTCCAATTGGAAGCAATTTGTTAAAATTAAAAGATCAATTAAAACTTAAATCTGCCAGATGGATCAATAACTTTCAGCATAACAGTGAACGGATATATCACAAATCTTATTCAAAAATGCAAGTTTAGTCAATATTTTGTGTCTCTGAATACATTTTGCCATGCTGACTGTCATTTTTGATCTATAAAGTTTTTTTTAGTTTGAACTAAATCACAAATGTCAGGTATCTTATCCTTATCTTAGAAGAAGGATATTCTAAATCTCCATGTTTTACCTTTGTGGTGAACTTGTTCAACTTGTAGACAAAACTAAAAACTTTTCAACAAAACACTACGAACATTTCAGTTGGCTGGTGGTATCCACAAGTTTGCCTCTAACTTCTGATGAAAGTACTGTTTTTTTTCTGGCCCCTGCAAAAGGCCAACGGGGATCCAGAACTAGCTTTCAGGCGTCAGACCTGGGGCTTTGCAGTAGACAGAGAAAGACCCGGTTTTAACTCTGTACCAGGCTTGATGGATGGCATGTTTAGTCAGTTATACTTGTTTTCCTTAGAAGCTAGCTCGAGCTAACTGCGAATCCCTGGGCGAACTTAAAACTTTTTCAATCGTGCGTGGAATCATATTTACACAGAAAGCTGAATAATGTAGACCCATTCATAGAAGTGCGGAGTTCTGCAGTTTTAGATCCCATCAGTATCACAGTTCTCTCTGTCCAAGCTTGCCCCGAGATCCTGTTTACAGACCAGAACCACCTCAGTGTTGTGCACGCAGTGTTTCTTTTTTTTTTTTCATTAGAGAGCTCAATAGCGGAGCCTGTGAGATTCCCATTTCTCATACGCTGCTCACTTCTGCTTATGCTTCAGTGATTGACATTAAATCTCTTCTGTTTGATCAATAATTAAAGGTAGAGTGCCTACTGTTCCCAGACTAGACTGAGCATTATGAATTATAGATTGTTATTCCTGCTGGTCTGATCAAAGAATAACAACAACAGGCCTTCTCTGGGTTTGAGTTCTACCAGTGCGGATGCTCTCAGCTGACTTGAAAACGCTGGGATTATTATTTCATCTGGATAGGACTGATCCTCTATCGGGGCTGTTTTGGTTTAGTGGTCTGAGTTTTCTTTTTTTCTTTTTTTTTTGCTCTTTGAGAGGAATCCTTGAGAGAAAACGGATGAGGTGGAAAGAAAGTATGACTTGAACTGAATGTTTTTAGCCAGGTGGGACTGAATCATGCCAATGTGGGCCAGATTATACTAAACACAAGCCTGGTTTAATTACACTTATTTAGAAAAAAAACATACTTAGCTTATGATCAACTAGTCTATCTTTATGTAAAAATGCATATTGGATTACGATATTGATGCTTCTCCTCCTCTATCTATAAAATATGAAGCTACAACCAGCAAGTGTTTGTTTTTAGTTTACCATACAACTGAAAATGAGACTCTCAATGGACTGCCAGGAGCTACACTGCTAGCATGTTTACTGCTAACTAGCTTGCGTTGGATTTATGAAGCTGTATACAGTAACTGACTGTTGTTTTGCCCGTGGTGTTGTGGTCTACTTTGTAAAATATACGAGTTGGAATTCTTAACAGTTTGTTAACAACAAACCATGAACCACAAACTGGGAGTTTATAGTTAAAATGAGGCCGAAAAAGTCCTAAAATGTGGTATTCTGTCAGGACGATCAGAGATTTTGATTATTTTTATAATATTTTAGGAGGATGTTTGGTGTTGGATCTTTTTCTCCATCAGTTTCTTTATTGAACTTTTGAATATATTAAAGAAGAAACATATTCCCTTACAGCCTTCCCCTTACATACTGGAGCCACCAGTGAGAGATTCAAGTACAGTGTTGTTGGATCTTATCCTTCAAACTTCAGTAACCAAGTAAGTTAGTAAAAAAATACATTTTGAAATCAATTCAAATGTTTCAAATTCAAGAATACAATAAAAATAAAATAAAGGAAAATTAAATAAATATACCACTACCAGTTTTACCACCGAAAAAGTTTCCTCACTGTCACAGCGGCATTCTTCTGTTTTTATCCATCCTTGCTTGTTTTCTGTGCTGCTGTGATTTCAGTTGTTCTGGTCAGCTTGTCTCCAGTTTCTCTCATCCCTATTCCAAATTCTGAAAGTTCTTTAGTCAATAAATCTTCACCTGCAACATGAACTGCAACTCTTTGGGTTCTTTTTTCACATATCATTACAACTAAACATTTCTTCTCTTAGCTCAATTGCTATTTGCAATTTCAACTTTATTCTAGTTTTCTTTGAATTCAGAACTTTAAAGGCACGAGGATAGCTGTGGTTATGGTTAAACAATCGATGTCATGGCTTTGTAAGCTTCTGATAGGTTAATTCTCAACATTTTGGAGCAATACAAATGATGCAAGCAATTATCAGATTTTTTTGTAGCAGAACACAGGTAATGAAGTCTTCCGGTACTCAAAAGCAATTAAGGGAAAATTACTACACATGCAGACAGATTGTAGCAAACTTGTTCAGGGGATGACTGACAGATAAGATATTATTTTCTAGTTCTTGGGTGTCCCACCCCTTTCTGATGCTGCCCTGGGTAACCGCACTTATAGCCCATATTAAAAACCACCACTGTATAATATACGTTTTCAAAAACATTTACTATTGTCTCCAACCTAACATGCCTGAAGATTTCTCAGATTCCATATTTTTATATTCAGGACAGTTTAAAGGAAGCCATTTTGTTTGAAACGTTCATTTAGTAATGTCCCACTCCATTCATTTCCTATGGAACTTGTGCGATAAGGCGACAGTCACTTGTCCTCATTCAGCCAAGCGACCGGCGTAACTCGTCCTTGTGAAACTTTGAGTTCGTACACACAGACGTGCACACGCGGGATAGCGATGCAACGCAAGAAAGTCGAAAAATATTCAACTTTTGTCGCCGTTTGTCGCTTCCCATGTATGGAGTCCATAACGCGCTGCTGTGAGCTAGCTAACCCTCTGCAGGAGAGAGGCTTTTAGGTTCTGATGGTAGTCAGATTAATCTGTGTTATATTAACATGTTAAGATTTTCAGATTAACCGCATACATTAATGCATTAACGCTGACAGCCCTATTATAAACGCAAACATAAATTTGTGGCTGCTTAGCAGTCGCACACATCCGTCAAACACAAGACCTTATCTTTAATCGTCCCTATTTGCTTTTCTTAATTGACAGATGATGCCAGGTAGCATGGCTGGTTTGCTAACTGGGACTTCATAGCATATTTTATCCATTGCTTCCAATTAACAGAGAACATACCCACTGATTTTCAGACATGCGGTGTCATCTTTTTCCATCTTCAGTACTTTCAGGCAGCCAGACAGCTGTTAAAGGATTCTCTCTGTTCACCAGGGGAAACTGATACCTAGTCGTCATGCTTGTCTTGTGTGTCCAGAGTTGAATTCAGTTAGGAGCGAGACAAAACAGTACCTCTGGTCACATCTTCCAAAGATGGGAGCTTTAATAAATCAAGCTGGAGTCTCAACCTAAAAAAAAAAAAAAACATCTATCTCCATATGGAGATCTCAGTGAGTATACCAGTGGAGACAGTGGTAACAGCATGCCCATTACATTGTTGGGTGTTGACTCCAGTCTCCCATTCCACACCAGTTCTTTCACAAATCACACCCAGACAGCAAGACTGAGTCCTGGGCCCTGGCTTGAAGTGTCTTGTTAAAGCAGCTTTAAATGTGTCCCTGGTTCTGTATACGGGCTTTTTTTCAAATTGATGAGTCATTAAGTGACTTCTGTGAACTTACTGACGCACTGAGGGGGTAATCAGCCCCTTGAATTGGATGTTCTGGAGCGCCTAAAACCTGAAAGACAGTGGGTGACGTTAAGGATGCAGTTGGGGACGGCAATGTTTGAGCTTAAAGGCGTGTTGGTGGTTAATTGACACTGCCATAAATTGGAGCATTTTCTGTTGTATTTGAAGCTCTTAGTATGCTCTCTAGCATTAGTCCTAGAGAGCACAAGGTTCATGAAAAGTTTATGAAACGCATCTACCTTTTTGTCAAAATTCAACTATAATGTATCTCCAGTGCACAGAAAAGTTTTCTTTGTGATAGAAAATAAAGTAGTGCATTATTGTGATAATTCAAAAATCATGTGTCAACAGAATGATTACCAATCCGCTCCGAAAGTGTGACCTGTGTGGCAGCGCGGCCAGAATAAAATTTTAGTTAAAAGAAGCCATGAGAGGTTCCCTTTACAGTTTGCCACAAGGCAAATATGGAACGTAGCAAACGTGGTCAGATGGGACGTAAATTAAACTTTTTAGCATATCACCGTGGTTACACTATGCCCATTGTGAAAAATGGTAGTGGTAGCGTCATGCTGTTGAGAACTTGGATGGAGCTAAATATATGATAATCCTGGTAGAAAACATAATAAAGGCTGAAATGGATTTGAGTTTCTTGTGGATGTTTACCTTCCTACAAAATTCCACTTGATTCTCATCTGCCTTCATCTGGGATTTCTCTCATTGAACTTGATTTCTCAGGTTGAGTTTCAACCTGGCCGATTAGCGAACAGAAGGAGAAGTGGTGAACGATGGCATTGATTTCCCTGCATTGTTTTAGAATTGTAGTCTGCCCATACTCTGGAACAAATTTCTAGAAAACTGCAAAACAGCCGAAACAGAGAGTTCTTTTAAATCAAGACCCACCTGTTTAGAGTTGCCTTTGAACCATAATAAACGAAACATTGACCAACATATGTGATGTGCATTGATGAGTTTGATGATGGCACTCGATAACAAATGTGAAGTTTGTTACTGGTTTCTCAAACCGGTGACTGTGTGATGTTTTTCGGACTTTTATTTTCTTGTTTCTATGATGTGACGCACCACCAAAGACCTGCTGTAAACGAATCGACTCAAAGGAGTGAATACTTTTTGCCTCCTGCAAAGAGACTGTAACTACTGGAAAGAAACGTAAAGTAGAGCGTCGCTGGGAAGATATCGCCTGGGTTAACAGCTTACTACAATATGAAAATAAGCAGGACCAGCCATGGCATTCATTGTTTGACACAATGCAAATAGTGCCGGTGTGTGTGCGTGTGCATGTTTTTACGGAAAGCATTTTGTGCCCAGACAGAGCCAGACAAAACAGGAAAAAAAAATCCCTGCAAGCAGCTGCCCTTGTCTGTCACCCCGCTCACCTCTGATTGCTGTTGAGCTTAGTTGTGTATGCATGCACAGTGTTTGCTTAGAGCTGTGGTGTGTGTGTGTGTGTGGGTGTGTGTACGGGTGTCCCTTTTACACCTGGCAGCTTATGTCTTGTCCAGTCACTAATAGAGAGACTGAATGGGATGAAGCTGCCTGCAGTGAGAGGAACATTATGTTGGAGACAATAATACAACATTACAACTGTGGGAAGCTGAACTCTATTCACAGCCTATTCTTTCATACAGGAAAAGGAGAAAGAGACAGATATTCATGCTTACACACACATGCTCACACACACATTCAACCATTATACATGTTTCCTTTGTTCACACACTATCAGTATTTTGTTCAGAATAGTTCGGCAGAGCATCGGATTGTGACTAATATGGGTGATTTAACGAGCCGATTGTAAATTCAGAGGCAGTATATTTAGATCTACAGTGCCATTTTGGCCCACTTCCACTCCATCATGTGGCGCTGCTCCAGATCTGATGTCTTGTTTTCAACTTTTGCCAAAGCAAAAACAAAAAAATAAAAAACAAACTCTAAACCACCTTCCTCCTTTTTCTCATTTTAATTTTCACTCCATCTCTCCTCAGTTCCACCCACACCCACACACACATGTGCACGCAGACCCACGCTGAGCCTCGGCTGTGGTAATTAGATACAGTCTGTCTAACTGTCAGACATCAACTGGTACCAGACACCACACTCCGAACCCATTGGCTAATCCTCCAGACGCTGCTCTGCGCCGCTATTGGCTGCCGCTCCCTCCGCTGCTCTGACTCTGACCCAGTAAACTCGCATGTGAACCAGATCTGCCGTTTTCCATTGGCTGTCTCTGAGACACATGACCGGTGATGGCTGACGCGCTCCAGCTTCGTGGCCTCCCAGTGGACGACACGGTTATCCTCCTTACAGAGGAAAAACAACACCATTCATCACCTCCTTCTCTCCTTCCACCTTCCACCGCAACTCATATATCTCCCTCTGTGTGTTCAGGTGCAAATGCTTGGTAGTTTTTTGGGGGGGGCTGGAGGGGGTCTGTCTTTGTCCCTCTGAAATGTTGGAAGTAACTTTAAGTCCTCTGGATCCGACTGTTGAACAGTTAAAGTTTGACGTCCCATCCAGGCCGGAACAACAAAATCCCAACAGATGTAATCTGTCCCGGTCTCCTTAAATAGTCTTTTTTTTTTGGTTCGGAATTATTTTTACTTCCATTTCCACCCACATTAGGCCCACACATCCACTTCATGCGGGTGAAAAGTGAGCAGGATAGGCCGACTTGGGGAGCCATAAATATTTATCCCGTCCACTCATCGGGCTCTTACTGTTCGGCAGCGGTCTGATGAGGAAGGATCAGCTTTACACAACAGGTTTTTGTTGTTCATATCCTGTTGCCGAGGGTCATGGACAAACGCGTAGCGTCTCCCTGAGGTTTTCAGACCAGGAAGGATATGTAAAATATCCCAGTATTTCTTTTTTTTTTTTCTTCACATTGTTTCCCCAAGTTCTCACGACATTGAAACCTCAGGAACCCATATGAGTAGTAATGAAAAAGTATTCCTCTTGTATGGATTTCTTCAATTGGAAAACATACTTCTGTTGAATAACCACAAGCATATGGAAGTGTACACACAAGGAGGAAAACTAATTAGGAGTATCTGTGGTTGTCTCACTCAAGCGCTCACTTTAGAAGTTGACAAATACACCAGATTCATTCGCTTTCACTTGTTCTCTTTAATGTTCTCTCAGTTCATATTCGTTAAATGTTGTTAGAAAGTATTTTCATGTTGCCTCCTTGAGGACTCAACCACAGCTACGCCCCGTGATGTATGCGGTTTGGCTCACTTCATGTCACTCTCGTTTGCCTACAAGTGATCAGAGGATATTTGATCAGAAATTCCCATTAACACGTAGAAAGCGCAAAGCGTCACGGTACGCAGAGCTTTCACACACGCTGATGATCACAGATAGAGTGCCATTCAGCATTCTGTAGAGCCGCGTTCACACGTTTGATCAAGCTTAATGTTCGCTCATATGAAGTGTCGCTCTATATGTGGGTTTGTAAGCTCAATTATCTCCTCTCACTAGGTCGTGACTTGATCTATGGAGCTGGCGGTGTAGCGGTGTGTGTAATCCAGAGCGCCTAAAAGGCTTTACAATGCTAGTAAGTAAAGTCCATCCACATATTTTTGATTGCTTGACACTTTTGTAGGAAACACTAAGCGTGTTTTCACATCTGATAGTCCGGTAGACTTGATTCGATTTGAGAACGCAATTGCAACATTTGTTATTTTCAGCTGGCGCGGTTCGCTTTAAAACGGACCAGACCCTTCAAAAAAACCTGTTCACTCCTTCTCCTGTGGTGACACTGCACTGAAAACCACAGAAGGCACAAAAACTTCAGAAGAAGACTAACCGCAACATCCAACCTCCAACTTCCTTCTTGTATTTACCCAGAATGCACTGTAATCTGCTTCCGGCTCTTGTAGCGGTCTCTGGTCCGCTTGGCATTCACGTATGCATTCAAACTGCATCAGAGTTCACTTCAGTCGTACAGTTCGTTTTTTTGGGCCGCATCAGAGTTTGATTGCACGTTCACACCTCCCCAAACAAACCCGACTTTCTAGGCCAACGAGCGAAAGTTTGACTAAAGCGGACTAAACAAGGCTGGGGTGAGTACACCCTCAGAGGTCAACCTATCTTTCCTTTAGCTCAATTTTAAAGTCTAGTCACAGATCCTCTATTGGAACACTAACATATAAACATTCCTCTGTAGTCCTGTTGGTCAGTGTTAGTTCTCTTGCTGTGCGGGAGGTACCCTCAAAAATTTCAGAGGATGCTAAATGAGGTGCAGAGGTTGTCTTGTAGAGTGGTTCACTCTGCCAAGACCCATATCAACAGTGTGGCCATTGCTCCATGAAATTCTTTGACCAGACCATACAGGTCAGAGCTCAACTCACAGAACCGCCATAGAGCCTCATGGCGCTCTTTGGACTATAACATGTGGCTAGAAACCACCATGGCCATCTTAAGGAAGTTCTGTGCATCAAGTAAAGGTTAAACTGTCTCAACTATTCCATAAAGTTGTTCACCACACCCCAGAAGACCTCATTAAGACTAAAAACATTACCTTCTGGCTCTTAGCTAACAGCAGAGTGCCCTGTGTGAATCGGTCCTAGCGTAACCTCATTCCCACATCCTCACTATGTGATGCGCTCTGCTTCTTGGCCAGTTAACGCACCACATAAAATCCAGCTCAGGTCTGTTCTTTGAACAGGCATTTTACGTTTTTATTTTCCTCTCCCAACTAAATAAATGGGAAAAATCAATTAAAATGCATGGATGGAATACACTGTGTTCCAGCGTTGGATTTCAAGCCACAGGCTTCATTAAACTCAAGCAAATGTCAAATGGACACATTAGCCTACTGTAGCAAGAAATGACTCTTTTCCTTGCCACTATAATGGCCTAATTTTTTATGTCAGCGTTACTGTCATTCTCCTGTCAGTGAGAGTGCGTCCCTAGTCAATTTAGTTGGCAAAGTGGGGTGATCTACAACAGTAGAGAAAGTAAAAAGGCACAAAGTCTGTGATCTACTGTTCAAAAGGTTAGTCAGTGAGAAAGTGTAATGTATTGGCTTGAGTGTCATTTGAGGGAAGCGACAAGCTGGGCTGGCTTTCAGACAGGGGAGATAGGACAGCTTCGGGACAGTTATAAGCTTTTAAGAATAAACTGAAGTAAATGTCTTGAAAAACATAGTATGTTGTTGGATGGAATGTTTACCCACAATATTATAAAAAAGCATTAGCATTTTCACAGATATTAGCATTTTTGTCACGCTTGAAACTGCAGTAGGTAACTTGCATAAAAATATTTTTCTACACATTTATTAAAGGGAGGGAGTATTGTGTAAAATTTTACATTTCTTTTAGCTTTACATGATATTATAATGTTATTCCCTCATCAAAAACATACCTAGGGAGTTGCTTTGATTCTTTCATTCATGTTTGAGAAATCCTTTAATATCCCGTGGCAACCATTCAACTGTGCAAAACACCTGGGTGGACCTCGCCCCGCCTTTGAGATGCAGCTCCTCCTCAGAGCTGCAGTTTCCGAGCTTCTGCCTCACAGAGTAGCCCTCCCCGTGACTCCTACACTCCGCTCCTTCAGACTAGCCAGCAACAATTAGCAAACATCTGGTGGAACTGCTCATCTGCTGATCTCCTTATAGGAGCTACTTCTCAGTGCTACACTGGTAAAAACGTTGTTAAAGGGTAAATAGTGGAGCCAGGTGTGATGACTTTCTGAAGGCAAAGTTTCAGAAAAACAAGGAGTTTTTAAAGACACGAAGGCCCAATTTTAAGGCGTTAAGTTACAAAGTCGTATTTGAGATATACAGCATTTTTATAACAGCCTGAGGTAACATAACTATTGGCTTGTGCTATAAAATGTAACTATGCACCTAGAAAATACATTATACTTTCTCTTTAAGCTGTCACTATGTATTGACACAGTAATATGAGACAGATAATCTGTGAAACAATCAAGCTCCTCCACCCTCTTCCTGTGGTCCTACTGCCATCTGAAGAAATATACCGCTCCCCGTCAGAAACGACCAATCAGAGCCAGGAGGAGGGTCTTAATGCTGTCAGACATGCTCTTATATGTGCTACTCAGATCATAAAACACATTTTATCAGCAAGGATAACCTAAGAAAATCTACCTTTACCTTGGCGACAACCGTTGACAAGAGTTTTTGATACTTAGTAATGGTTCCATTTTATGGCTGTGGATACATTTTGCAGAAATGCACAAATTCACTCCTACTGGAAGATTTTCCGAGGATCGCTTGTTTAAGATCACCCCACGGCACCTTCATCTGATTCAGGTCCAGACTTTGACTGATCCACCAGACTTTAACTGGTTTCATTAATTACTGAAATTGTTCCTAAACTGAGCTGAATGAGCCCCAGATCACCAAACCACAACTGCAACCATGTGTGAGAGTAGGAAGCTGTTCAGTTTCTTTTTTCTTGCCAAATTTAAAGGGACATGCACCCAAAGAGTTCCACTGTTGCCTCATTAGTCGACAGAAACCTTCCCCAGCAGTCTCTGGGCTCGATCATCAAAATGTTTGTTTGGCACGTTACAGCAACCTCTGTTTTCTTTTTGGTCAGCAGTGGTTTTCACCTTGAGTTTTTCCCACGGATGCCGTGTTTGCCTAGCTTCTCTTTTTAGTGATGAATCACGAATGCCGACCTTAACGACAGAGGTTGATGTGGTGTTCTGGATTCTTTTGTGGCCACGTGGATGAGTCGTTGATACACTTATTGAGTAATTTTGGTAGGCCAGGAGCTCCTGGGAGGGTTCACCACTGTCCCATGTTTTCTTCGTTTGCAGATAATGGCTCCCACTGAGGTCTGCTGGAGTCTCCGAGCCTTAGAAATGCGTTTGTAACCGTTTCCAGACTGATGTATGTCAGTTACTTTGTTTCTTTTTTACTACTTCTTTGAGTTCGGGGCATGATGTGTTACAACGTACTTCTTTACAAACTGTTATTACTCTCCAATTTCCATGCGCAGCTTAAAAACTGCAACTTACTTTGTGTATTTAAGGAAGATTAAAAATAGTGTTTTCCTTTCCCAGTTGTATAATTTTCTAAAGGCTGCTTACAGTCTGAACTTTGTCCTTTGCACTCTTGCTTGACTGTAACCTCTTGGAAAATCCAGCCTTCTTCTACAGTTCTGCACATTTTAAGCCCCATTTGGTTTGAGGATCAGCCAGAAGCCATTAAAAGAAGCTGAAAATAAAAGATTGGAGGGGGGAAAAAAAGAAGAAATCTCTGAATGGTTTCCATCAGTCTGTTTAGTAGCATAAGCACTTTTTAGCTAGGCACCGAAGCACGACATTAAAAGGTTTTCACTGACACCATGAGGTTAATCTCAAAAATGACTTGCACACAGCAACACTTGCAACAAAAAAAGTGTGTTTAACGTAGATTAGCCTGTTTGAGATGATCATCAGCAGTATTCTGGGGCTGATTCAGGCTTTTAAAGAGGAAAATAGGCTAATCCGTGGCCCCCCCTGGGCTGTCTTGGTAAGAGCAGGTGAAGAGCACAGAAAGCACCACGTGTTGAAAACTCTTAAACGCATGCATGCGTGCGTTCCCGTGCGAGTCGCAGACTTGGAGCAGGACGGCCCTGGATCTCGACAAAAGCGTGGCAGTTTCTTTACCAGCAGCTGGGCTGAGTCACACACATGCTGATTAATGCTGTTGTCTGTCCAGTAAAATGAACTACAAGTGGGTAGAAGGAAGGCTCACAAACACAGAGGGGGTATTTACTGCCTAAGTGACGAGGCATGTGCGTGTCCTGTTCTTTGTTCTAGTCTTCTCTATAGTTCTCTTATCTGATTCACTTTGAGTTTATTCCTATTCACTCAATTTTCTCCTTTTCCAATTTTCAATTTCATGTTCCTCATTTCTTCTCAGTGCCCCTGATCCCACACCGTTGACGCTGTCCGTTTGTGTTAGCTTTCAGCCACACATCAGTCTCACACGTGAGCCAAGAAGTTCCTTACGAATTCACCTGGCCAATGTGGCAAACTACAAATGGGAATTCTTGTTTCTTTCTTTCAACAATAGCTCTAATCTTTGCTGGCTTTCAAGAAAAGACAGATTTTCTCGGATGCGCAGCTAAAAACTATCTGGACAACATATTCTTCCCACAGGCGACACATTAGAATATAACACTCCCGAAGGGAGCACGTGTCTCAAAAGCACGTGTTTCCTCCTTTTCCTCAGCTCTGCTTTTTGTGAAATGGACACCACACTTTTCAGATTTTGATTTGTAAAAAAAACAATGTAAACCAGGTGTCCTATTTCTTCCACTTTCCAATTATGCACTACTTTGTGATGATCTATCACATAAAAGTCCAATAAAATCCGTAGAAGTTTGTGACTGAGATGTGAAAAAAGTTTCAGAGGTGTGATTAGCGTGACTTTGTGTTCTCAATACCTTCCATTTTTCCATCATTATTATACCAACTTCAGCTCTGTAAGATACAGTATGTTTATGTTTGATTTCTCATTGTATTACAGTAAACTATCAACATGTCTCATGTATGTCACTTGCAGATATTGTATGGCAACCATTTCCATTGATAAAGTTTTCTTTAAAAAAGAAAGTAGGAGTTGTGGATGACCAGCATAGGCATGCTAAGTGTTAGCCTATCCTAGGCTAAAGCCAGCAAATCCAATGCTAACTCTAGTTCAGGGGTGGGCAACTCCAGTCCTCATGGGTCCGTGTTCTGCAACTTTAAATGTGTCTCTACTTCAACACACCTGAGTCAAATAATGAGGTTGTTAGCAGGACTCTGGAGGACTTGACTTTACTTAGGAGGTATTTCAGCTATTTGATTGAAGCATGTTGGACCAGGGAGACATCTAGGAGTTGGGGGACATCAGCCCCCAAAGACTGGGATTGCCCACCCCTGCTCTAGTCTACCCATGATAATGGACAGCAGCAGAATAAGGGAATCCAGTGAGTGACCAGTCAAGGCATTCTAATTACTAGAAAGTCTAAAGCTAATGCTAGCCTGTCCATGCTAATGGCCAGCAGAGGAAGAAGACACTACAGTGGGTGACCAGCCTTGGCATGCAAGTTGCCAGCTTATCCTATGCTAATGCTAGCTTGTCCATGCTAATGGACAGCTGAGGAAGAAAGCTATCCAGTGGATGACCAGCATAGGTATGCTAGTTCTCAGCATATCCAAAGCTAATACTAGCCTAACCATGCTAATGGCCAGCAGAGGAAGAAGGCTATCCAGTGGATGACCAGCATAGGTATGCTAGTCACAAGCCTCTCCAAAGCTAACACAAGTAAGTAGTTTCCCATCTGCTAGTTCTGGCTACTAACTTACCGGTTCCGGATTCTCAGTTACCATCACAGGCCTATCAGTAAATCAGATCAGTAGCCACCCATGGTTGAGTAATAGTCTTAATTCTGGCGCTCAAACCACAGCACATATTTATTCCTCTTTTATTGACTTCTGATTTGTCTTCCTTCTCTCCTTGTCCGTTCTCCTCCTTCTTCCTGTAATGGTCCATGGAGTCATGCCTGAGACCCAGCCACTCTCATTAACCTTATTAAGATCTCTCCCAGTCAAGGCCATGCTGCCCTCACACCACTGCGGCGCTTTAAGGAGCTATGTCAATACATACGCACTCGGGTATTAAGCTCAGGGAAAAAGAAAAAACCCCCAACAAAAAACAAGAGCTGGGAGGATGGCAGGCAGTCTCAGCCAGTGGATGTGAGCAAATTTATATAACCGCCTTGCCACCGAGGGAGGAGGGCATGAGGCAGAGAAGTAGAGGAATGAATGATACATGTAGGTTTGATCTGAACCATCCAAGTTCCCCATTCTGTTTGATGTGCTTTGAGTGTGCACATTTTAAAAAGCCTGTGCTGATTAGCCTTTCTCTGAGTTATGAATAAGACCCCGAGGGAGCAGCTACGTCTAGACTTTAGCTGTACAACTGCTGTGATGAGGCTTATAATCTCTTTGCACCTCAGTGACGGGACTCTAATCCTCCAGTCCCCACGCCACAGAAGTGAGATGAGGACACAATGCAAAGGATGTCTGTTCATTTTTAGTTGACCGGTATGTTTTTTGTTGTCAGTAAAAAGAACACACTTTTGTGTAAATATTAATATTAACCTGGTTGAAGTCAGGTCTTGGGCTTCACAAAACAAATTTTAGATTGATCAGGTCACATTTGATCAGTCAGTGGAGCGTAAGTGATCAATGCATTCCAGATTCTTTTAGAAAAAGTGGCGCCCTCTAGTTCAGCAGCGCATATCAAAGTGTGGCTTGGAGTCCATTTGCGGCCTTCTGGATGATGTTGTTATCCCACAGTTTAAGAAAGGAGGGACTTTGCGATTTAATTTGAGATTTTAACAGACAAGTGTTCTTTTTAAACATTTATGTAGGTACAAGACAATGTAGTTTTCTTTAATACTGTTTCTGTTTTCATTAATTATTCTTTACTAAATCCAACAAGTGCTGCCAAATCTTTATCATAAATATATTTTTTAAAAAACTATTAGTTTCTGTTTAGTATCTTTTTGCAGCGATTAAAAAAACAACAAATATACATTTTTTTTTATAAAAGTTACATACAGCAGCTTTAAGCACAATATCTTCTGTAGAGCTCACCATCTTTTAAGACGTGGTTTTAACACGCCACCTGGCTGGTTTAGACAAAAGCAGACCCCACATGAGCAGATGCTTCCATAACATCACAGATAAAGTCACTCACTTAAACTGCATTTATTCAACATCAACATGGTTGAGATTCACCTCAGTTGCATTTTTGTGGAGTTATTGCAGCCATAAAAATTTGATGGTCTGAATTACGTCGCCTGAAAGACGTAATCTCAGAGATGTAAAGGGGCATAAATAAAGTGGGACTTAAGGTGAGAGTAAATATTTTAAGCCATAAAACCCATCAAGCGGCTGGCTGACGCCCAGCACAAACTCTACCGATCTTCACCTCAAGCACATTGCATAGAAGTGAATTACCATCCCTCATATAAAGGAACATTTAAATTAATTTTAACATTATCAAGAAGTAAATTCCATTCACTTCCTATATCGGTCTATGCAGAGTGGCAGATTCATTGGATGAGTGGCAGGGGTCTCAGGTCACCAGTCTATAATGGTAAAGAAGTATTTATTTATTTATTTTTAAATTTTATTCAAAAAGTAAAACTCTTTATTATTTACTTTACTTTACTCTGTATTATTCTGTATTATTACAGAATAATACAGCGGGTAAATAAGTATGGAACACATCAACTTTTCACCCTAAACATATTTCTAAAGGTGCCATTGACCAGGTGTTGGTAACAACCCAAGAAATCAATACATGAAAAAGAAAGAAAGAAGTTCAATAATTAAGTTATGTGTAATAATGCAAAATGCAGAAAGAGATGTAGAAAGCCAAGACACCAGCTGAAATTCATCAGTGAGACAGAGAGTCATTTTGCCTCTTTGTCGGTGCAAATGAAAAACTTCTGGTTCGGTCCAAACTGATGGCCTGTAAAACAATGTCATTACCAAGGAACTTCTCATGATGGGTAAAAACAAAGAACTCTCAAGGTTGCAACTGATAAACATTCGGGTTCTCAGAAAATGCGATTATGAAACAAGAAAGGTCGGTCTTTTGAAAACTATGTCCATGTACTGTACATAGGTGGGAAGGGATCCGTCTACGGCTCAGATGAGGTGTTCAGGAAGCCGCCGTGGCTTTAATGATGCCCATTGTTAGGTCTGGTGTTGCTCATCTTCCTCATACTCCGTTGACTCTTAGATCTGCAGGCCAATCCAAAACACAGTCCCCAGAGAAGGATGAAATGCTGTAATCAGTCATAGTAGACGACTGCACTGACTTTGTAATTGATAAAACACAAAGGAGCAACTCCAGCCTTTTTCCCTAAGTCAACATTGACATAGAAACTTTCCATTTGACTCCAAACAACTTGGACTATGTGCCTCCCCTCTGTTCTTCCAGACTCTGGGACCTTGATTATAAATTATAATGTTAAATTTAATGTTAACTAAAAAGAACACGTCAAACCACTGAGGGACAATGGTATGAAAAATGTCAAAAGCAAACGAAAAATGTCAAAAGCAACCAAAAGAGACCAAAGGAACTCATCAGTTTTGTTGGAGGATTGACCGGAGCAAGAGAAACTTCTACAGAGCAAAGAATAAACCTGCCACCAAATATAAGGTTTTAATTGTGGAGTTTTTTTTTTTAATTTGTGTAGGTTAGATATTCACATTCAATAACTTCTGGTTTTGCAGTGAGGCTATGACTTAATTTAAAACATTTAATGACACTTAATGATCCAAAACCCTTTGAATTTATTCTATAATAGTCTCTTCTTTCCTAAAGTTTGGGGAGTACTTTTAGTCCACCTTTAATGTAAGTCTGCTTTTAGTCTAAGTGAACTAGCTGTGATGAGTTCCTGTCAAACATGGGTTTTTTTTTTTTTTTTTAGGAATTTATATGAAATAGCTACTATTTTTGAACTGCGCTGCTGTCATTTTGACACCTTCAGAGCCTAACTGTGCTTTACACCCTGTCATTGCTATGAGAGAGAATGACTGAATCACACCATTTTTCTCGTTTCCAAAGAGGTGGGAGTCATTGAGCCAAAGCTCTCAATGACTCATTCAGAATCTCTGGCGTTTGAGTGGCTGCCGTAGTTTCGGGCCTTTTCTCTTCACCCCTACAGTATCACCCTGGACATGAGATGCACAATTTACAGGGCCTTGAAAGAGCAGCCATGTACATTTTCACATTTTGTCACATTACAATACGTCATAAACCAACTCAAATTAGTGCACTGTTGTAAAGTGGAAGTAAACGGTGTGTTCAAGATGCTTGTTGGCATTTTTCATTGAGGCCCATTGGATGTCTGGTGTCAGATTTGGTGTCAAAGCATCACTTCATGAAAAACTGAACAACTTATGTTTAGGACATATTTGCATTCAAGTCCCTTTAGTCTGATGCCCTCAAATGAAGTCCAGAATTCACAATTGCTTCTTGTTTTGCAGACATTAGTGGCCTTTGTCGACAGCGACCAAACAGGAAATGGGCAGAAAGAGAAGGTGGGAAGAAATGCAGAAAAGGAAAAGGTCTCAAGGTCATGAACTGAGCTGAAGAAGGACAATAGCCTATGTATCGAGGGCGCCTCTACTGCTACGACATCTGACGCCCCTTTTTGTTTTTGAATGGAAAATGTTATGTCAACTTTTGATCAACAAAAGTTGATTTTCCAACCCCATAGTGCCATTTTATACCACAATCAAGTAACTCTGTTACCTTCACTTGTTATAAAAATGCTGTAAATGTCAAAAGCACTTAAAAGAAATGTGACTTCACATCGCAGCTGTATCTGACAGCTTGAAATTGGCCTCTGTCTCTTTAAGACACTCCCCCTTCAGTGGATCGTAGCATCAGTGCTTCTCCGTTCCATCCATTGTACAACTACAATGTACAATTTTAACTCTCGGGATCATTTGAACCCCACAAGCTTTTTACCTTGTGGCAGTTTGACGGGGTTAATGTAAGTCCGCGTGGGCTTTAACAAGGTTTTCAATTTCAAGTGGGAATCTGAAACAGACGTTTGTAACTTACTATGCTAGTCTTGATCCGATGCTGACTTTGTGTCGATATCATTGACATTTTGGATCGATACGCCCACTTTTACTGAAACGATCTGGAGTTCAGACCTAATTCCAGTTGTGAAAAGACTCGGCAGTTGCAATCGCAGCAAAAAACCATTCGATGCATCAATGTTTGTAACAAGGTTAAATATGAAAAGGTTCAATGGGTTTAAAGACTTCCGCGAGCATTTCTTTACTTTGTATCTTCTGAGTTTCCAGAGAGCCTTACACATAGGTCTCTAATGCTTGAACTAAGTGACAAATTTCTGCATATCGGTGTGTAAATGTGATGAATATGCATCCATAATGTATTCACGTTGACTCTTTGTCTTTGTGTTCCCAGCTTCTATAGGTGATTCTTGCTCCGGGCAGAACAATCATTCAACACGTTAATGGGTCGCACACGGAGCTCGTTAGCTATGCGGAGCCTTCATTAACATACAAATTCAATTAACTTTCTCTGGAAGGCAGAAAGAAAAAAAAAAAACAACCCTTTTGTGTGGATGTCTACTTTCCCCTGCATTTTGACTTCCACTCAGTCACAGGAAGAGAGGAAGCAGTGAAGGAGAATACCAATGTTGTGGTGACTTTCTCCTGTTTCTGGCTTGTTGATGAATGCCGTACGCTCTGTTGCAAGGTGATCCGGTTCAGCCAGAAACCCTTGTGAAGGGAGGGGAGAATGTTCTGTTCTTCAAAAAAAAAAAAAAAAGCCTCTGAATTATTTGTCTCCTGTCACTGATTTGGCTGGACTGCAGCTTTTTTTTTAATTATTTTTTTTTAGTAAGTCATCATGTAACATCCTGGGGAGAAAGATGTGGCACAAGTGATTGAAGGGTGGAATTTTCAATGGCCGTGTTCCAGCAGGAAAGCCTTTCAGCCGCCGCCGTGTATTCTACGGCAAAGCTCTCATCGAGGGAATTGGTAGTTAGAGGTGGGCGTCGTGTCAGAGGACGGCGCTCTAAATACCAGCGACATTAAAGGGCTGATGCGTGTTTGTGCCCTGCTGTCCTCCTTCCCCGTCACGTTGGCTTACGACTTCAATTGTCTTGTTCGGATATTTGACAATTAGGCGAATTGATTTTTTTCCCCTCGGCTGTTTTCCCAACGTTTATTTTAATTTATTATTTTTTTGCCTTTTAATGTGTGTCCATCCTAATATCAAACAGGTACAATGGCAGCGTCTAATTTGCATGCCATTAATTAGACATTCACGTTACAAATTAGCATATATAGCGTTTTTCTTCTTGTGTTTTGACGAGAGTGAACGCCGTGGCGGGCAGCTATAACTTTTCCTTTCATTTTGCTTGTTTTTGCTATCTATGCAAATGTGAGTGCCGCGCAGCGTTTTAATCAGTTGCCGTGTCTTTAGGAGCTAAAAGAGTCGAGAACAGATGTTCAGCGAGGTCTACCTTTGGTACAAACATGAAAGGACGGTATTTATCTTTTGGGGATTGAAAAAAAAAGGCAAAAGATAATGAAGATTTTCTGTGTCGTTTTGATTTTTATTGGTAAAACTTCAGAGTTAGACAAGCGCGCGAACTCTTGGACTGTTTGGTACTCTTGAAGTTCAGTGGTGCGGAGTTCTTGAAGTTGTTTACAATTTAGGAAGAGAGGCAATTATATTCCAGTGGAAAACTATCTTTGCCTCTTTTCATTGAGTCTAATTTGAGGTTATTTGGTCCAGGAGGCTGAAGCTAATGGCTGTAGGAAAAAGAAACAGGACTATGTAAGTATGTAGACAGATTTGTGTGGTGGGAATCATTTGGGAGCGTTACCATGGCAAGGTCATAATAGCTTTGGGTTTGTCAATGAAAATGTTATTTCGTCGAGACTTTTTGTTTGTCTAATTCAGTTAGTGTCGTTTTTAAGAGTGTCTAGTTTTTATTTATTATTAGTTAAACATTGCTTCGTTTTTATTAGTTATAATAGTAGTTTTAGTTTTGTCATAATTTGCTTAATTTTTAGGTGCAGAATTCAAAAAGGTCAAAGTATTGTGTTGTGATCATGTGTACATCGATTGGTGAATGGATGCTCAACTGAAGGTTTCATATTCAGAAAATGTGTTAAATTATTGTTGAACAACAATCAGCTGATGTTTTCTCTTAACTTTTGCTGTCATCATTTTGTGCACTAGCATGAGCGCCGCCAGGAGGAGAATTTGCCGACAGCTGATGTCAACTATTTATTTTGGGGGGAGGGAAAAAAAAGAATAAATTTCACGTCATTTTGAAAGCCCAGTAAATAGATTTATAAACACAACAACAGAGGATATTATGCATATAATTTCATTATGTTATAGTTTTATAAATGCATGACACAAACCCAGTTATAGTCTTTCCCCGCATTAATTACAGTTTTTATGTATTTCAGTTAACGAAAATGTTGTCTCATTTTCAGTTTTTATTTCGTTAGTTTTAGTTGACTATTATAATTGTGTTTGGTAGGGTTATATGTTGTGTAAAATTCTCTCGAGGCTTCTCTGTTTTACCTGAAAGCTTCTTCTTCTTCTTCTTTTTTTTTTTAATATAGCTATTCAGGTTTTAAAGGTTATATTTCACTCGCTGATATTGGAGGAGCCACTCTGTTTTCAGTGTTGCAAATAGTTGTTCTCTGCCTGGGAAAATAAAAACTAAAAAAAACCTGTTGGCTGGAAATCCAGCAAATCAGTGATTTTGATGAAATAATGCAGCTGTCCTTCTAAAATGGCAAAAGTCCAAAATTACCGTCTTTGCTTTACATATCTGTGGTTATTTATTTAAAATGTAGTGACTGTTGCCAAGGCTTCCCAAAGAGAATGTACAATAACTTTTCATTGAGGAACATCCTGTAGATGTGTCCTCTCTAGAGTAATATTTTATTTACTGCATGCCAGAGAGGAGCAAAGAGTAAAGAACTTGAATACATTGCATTTTATCAGATGGTAAGACGATTGGATAGAACGTTACATTATATCACCAAAACCTACAGCTGAAACCAGATATTTATATAGTGATCAAAGAGATGCAAGCACATTTTTTCTCACTGTCTGAAGTTAAATCTGACCAAAACTTTTCTTATTTTAGCTTGGTTAGAATTGCCAAAATTATTTCGATTTGCTAACTGCCAGAAAAGTTGGCGAAAACATTTTTTTTTAGAAATATTTTTTGTACGTCTCCTCGAATTAAAAAGTTTACATGCATTTATTTGGTCAGCATCAGGGATAACGGTCTTTTAAAATGTATGACTAGAAGTAGTTTTGTAGAAAATTGAAACAAGAAATTAAAAACAGGAAAAATTTGGTCTGATTTAACTTCAGACGGTGAAAAAAAAAAGTTTTATCTTTTGATTGAGTGGCCCAGGAGGGCTTATAATAATAAGTTCACTCATAAAAACAAAGTGTTCAGCCAGAAAGAACCAATCAAAGCCAGGAGGAGGCTTTGATTGGTCAATCATGCTTGTGTATGCATGACCCACATTCTCCCTTTTGCTCTCTGCTGCAGTAATTCTCCTCTCCCATGCTAGAGCTCATCAAGAATGCTAATACGCGTTAGCATAGCCATCGATGATGGCAGATAAACGGCTTTCTGGTAATGGTAAGTCGTTTCTCTGCCCTTAGTGCATTTAGCAGCGCTTACATAAGGTTGATCGACAGACCCTCCTCCTGGCTCTGACTGGGTGTTTCTGGTCATTTTTTTGCTGAAACGCAAACGATTTCAGTTTGGCTAATTATCAGAATAACATATGTCAGGGTTTGCAAAAACCAAGTTTTTAGAAATCATTTTGATCAAGCACGTTTTAAAAATAGCTTTATAGGGTTATTGTTTACAAACTGACGCTCCACAGCTGTGCTCTCCACATAGCAACAGAAGCAAGAGACTGAAAAATAACGAGTGTGAACAAACAAGGTCCGGCGAGAGACGAACCCGCCCCCATTGGAGAAGCTTGTATGCACTTACTAGGTCCCTTCAACCTCATCCCTCCACTTTTAGACTGAGACGGAGAGAGTTAAAAAAAAAAAAAAAAAGGAAGGAGAGGTGACGTCACCTGTGATATCAGAGGGAAGAAAGGGCAGCGGTCAAACGGAGGAGAGTTTGTTTTTGGAGGGAGGGAGTAAAGTCGATGCATGTGGAATGACGAAGTGGGAATTTCAGTTGATCCGTTCGTAAGCCAAGGGGGTCTGTGAGGCGGCCCGTCAGGTACTTCCCCTGGGAGAAGAAGGAAGCCTGATGAGATAATAGAAAACCGCCTCCCTCTTTGTTCCAGTCGGAGGTCATATGTCCACGAGTCGCCTTGTGTCACGTGGCTTGTTTTTTCTATTTTTTTCTTTCTGTGAGCTAAAGTGAGCTTGTCTGTAAACTGTGTTTGACCCTATGTGTCAGATAGGCCAAATGCACACACACACACACATACACGAACACCCAGTCTGTGATGACTAGACTCTCAGAAAGGCCTTCTTGATTGGGAGTGAAGTTCTCACAATAACTTTCAACACTTTTAAATGGACACAGTGTCTTGGAAGAGAACATGAAAATTAGATTTTGGGGATATTTTTGAGAAATCAACGAACAAACAAGCTGCGTTTAATGTATTTGTAATAATTCAGTCCAGTCTTTCACAAATCTCATATTGCATTTGAAAGAATTTCTCTTCTGTGTAGAAGTACCCAGCTGAAGTATTTTGACAAGTTTTCGTGAAATACAGTCTAATGTCATGGAAAACTGCAGAACATGCCTTTAATTTAGCACTATTTGGAAGCGGACATCAGCTGCAGAACCCTTAGATCCTAACAGTTGGCAAAAATAGACACGACGGGGGTCAAACTTGTGACGCAATCTTCCAAATCCGGGGCGAATATCTTACACTTATTGAAAGAAATGTTCTGCTGAAGGTCCACAGATGGACTTCAGTTTGAGGAGAAATGTTGTGTTTTAATATCAAACGATCTTGTGCCACAAGACTGGATTTCACCACTAATAAATTTAGTTTTTTCTTTTTCAAATACGCTTCAAAAAGGCAATGTCATGTTCCATTTTATAGCACAATCAAGTGACGGTTAACTTCAGTTGATATAAAACTACAAAATATATTAAATATGACTTATTTTTATTTTGTAATTTAACACCTTCAAATTGGGTCTCTGTCTCTTTAAGAAACTAATGCTCTTTGTGAAACCCCGCCGTCAGGAAGCCATGACTCCGCTATTGACCCTTTAATATTTTTACCAGCATTGCATTGAAAAGTAGCTCCTACAATGAGCTCAGCAGATGCACAGTTCCACCAGGTGTTTGCTAATTGCTGCTTGCTAGTCTGAAGGAGCTAAATGGTTGCCACGGGAGAATATAATTTTATTTTTGTGTACAGTAAGACGCCCCATCCCCGCCATGTTTCGTCTCATTAGGCCTACGAATGAGCAGCTGACAGCGGCGTGCTCTCTGCTGTTATCTTTCATTACTGGATTGAAAATAACCAATAGCTGTGGTTTCAGCTCGTGCTAGAGAGATATATAGGCACCCTTATGACAAAATTTAATCGGTAGAGTGATTTATTACCCTAATCATTAATTGCTTTTAATTTCCGGTGACCGGATGTGCCCCCCCCCCTAAAATAAACATTCCTTCGACATCGGTTAATCCCACCTTTGTGACACTTTGTGTTGGTAAACTCCTTCTGACCTCTGAGTTTTAAGAGAAATACAATTAAAGTATGAAAAGCAATAAGTGTTAGATAATCAAGAATAATATATATATAGCATATACTATACCAAGAGAAGTTTAAATAGATTCGGATGTTGTATTTACCTCTGGTTTTAAACAGAAGGTCGTCCTGATACACAGCATGAAGGGGGGAGAGGACTGACCCCACCACATGATGATTCTCATGACCTCTGGGGAAAGGTCGATGGCAGTGGTGCTCAGTGTACCTGTGCGTATGCGTGTGGGAGTGCGTGTGTGTGTGTGTGTGCAGGCGTGACCACGTGTGATGGATTTAAAGTACAACACAATTAAAGTATGAAAAACAATAAGTGATAATCAGACTGTTCGACTTTATTTAACTCCATAATAGTGTCCAGTAATAGCGGATTAAGCTCCATCTTGGTAGAATTATATTTCTACATTTCCAGTTATTTATTATCATCTGTGATAAAGTGATGCCAACACCATGGATTCAACAGTGAGGAGTTTGTTCTAGTCATCTTAAAGATGGAAAGAGTCAATGTTGTGCTGATTCTGAGTAGCTGAATGATTATCTGAATGACTTTTTATTCATTTCAGAGTTCAATCTGTGAGGTTATTCATTTTGTGGTGGCCCTGGTCTAAGAAAGAAAGAAGCAAAGGAAGAAGGCAGCAAATGTTCATGTTGGTTCCACAGGCTTCCCCAGAAAATATGGATAAAATCAGTCATTACAGGGTAAAAGTAATTTGAAGAGGGAGAAGCGTATAAACAACTCAAGTCAATGACATGATGCATTCTGCATTTTTCTTTTACTGACTTAAATAATACATTTAAATTGCTGCACTGTTTGATAAGTAAAACGCAGAATCTTGCACGCATGACGTCACAAAGCAAATGCAATTTTAGAAGCTTGGTTGCTATGGTGACAATTACCAAGATAAAAAAAATCCAATGATCGTTCCATATCATGATATGGAACGATCATTGGATAAAAAATGATAAAATATATTTATCATTTTTTTATCATATTTATATTTATAAATATATTTATGAATATAAATATATTTATATTTATTATAAATGTAATAAATTTATCATTTATTAAATGATAAATTTTATCATTTATCATTTATATCATTTTTATCATTTTTTATCATTGGATAAAAAATGATAAAATATATTTATCATTTTTTTTATCATATTTATATTTATATTTATAAATATATTTATAAATATAAATATATTTCTTTATTTATAAATATTTATATAAATATTTATTTATAAATATAAATATTTATTTATAAATATAAATATATTTATTTATAATAAATATAAATAAATTTATATTTATTATAAATTTAATAAATTTATCATTTATTAATTGATAAATGATAAAATCATTTATCCAATGATTTTTTTATCACTGGATAAAAAAATACAATGATCGTTCCATATCGTGATATGGAACGATCATTGGATTTTTTAATTTATTTTTTTCAGCATTGGATATCTCTAGTTAAGAGTTTGAGTACAGAGTCATGATTCGCATAACGTTTGCATGTGTGTTTTTAAAAATAAAAATAAATAACAAAAATGCAACATACCTGCAACATTTAAAACAAAGACAAACACATCAACAGCTATTTACATTACATTACGAGTCTGAATACATACGATGATGATGTAAAACGTTCAACATTTAAAACAGAAACAAACACAACAAGAAGCTATTTATATTACAGTTAAGAGGCTGAATCCCAAGTCAAAGAAAATACAAAACTGTCCTTTCCTTTTATGTTGTTGTTTTGTTTTTAAGCCTTTTCTTATTAAATAAAAGAGTACAATAAAAATGAAACACTGACTTAGAACTTGCAACATTTAAAACAAAATGACACTGTATGGCAGGGGTCTCAAACTCCAGTCCTCGAGGGCCGCTGTCCTGCAGTTTTTAGATGTGCCACAGGTACAAAACGCTGGAATGAAATGGCTTAATTACCTCCTCCTTGTGTTGATCAGTTCTCCAGAGCCTTAATGACCTAATTATTCTATTCAGGTGTGGTGCAGCAGAGGCACATCTAAAAGTTGCAGGACAGTGGCCCTCGAGGACTGGAGTTTGAGACCCCTGCTGTATGATGTGTTTCAGGCCACTTCATGTATCTGAAGGGAGTGAATGTGTCTGTAGCCCCTTTTGCACTGCACAGCCAGACCCGGGCTGGCCCTGGTCAGACCGGGTCAGCAGGGCTGATCATTTTTGCATTAGCACTTCCAACCCGGTACCACCTGGCTCCCTGGAACCACGAGAGCTGCGGTTCCAATCGGGCCGGCCAGACCGGGCCTGTTTGGAGTTAGCTGTTGATTGGTTCATTGGCTGCCGGGGCAGGACAAAGATCAGATCTCTGGATCAGAGGAGCACTAGGCTTTCTCGATGGCCGTCATTTCAATGTGCTGCATCAATAAATTCTCGTCATAATCTATTCTCTCCATACACTGGAATTACAATCGCCAGCAGGCAAGGTGGGTGAAGTGGGAAAACAAACGGGAAAGGGTGGACAGACCGGGAATCGACCGCCGCCGCAGTGATTCCCAACCGTAGTCCTCCAGTACCCAGGTCCTACATGCTTTAGGTGTCTCCTTCTCCTGACTCAGGTGAATGGCTGATTGACAGACTTTTGCAGTATTTGGTGGCTGCAGTGGAGGTCATGCAATCATTTGAATCAGGTGGGGTGAAACAGAAAAACATGAGTTATTTTTACATGAATTAAAGTATTAATAATCTAACAACAAGGTTGTTAATCACATAACTTTAAAAATGTTGGGCTTTGATGTGATGGTGTTTCTTTTTCAAATCTTTGTTCTTCCGTGATCTATACTTTGCTTCCTTCTGCAAAGCCTCTACGATCTCTATGGCCTCCATCTCATAGTTCTCTGCCTTGATCCTTAGGGTTTTTTCCTTTTCCAGCAAGAGGGTGAGTTCCTGGATGTCTTTGAGCAGAGATCTCTGTTTCTGGTCGTCTGCCTGAAGCTTGTTGGTAAAAAGTACGGTCTCAGCCGAGAGCGTCTCTGTCAGCTTGCAGGCTTTCTCGAAACCCTGGTAAAGTTTATCACTTGCCTTCTCCAATTCCAACTTACCTCTTTCTGCCTCTTCTCTCAGAGCCCTTTCTTTCTGGAGTTCTTTGTCCATTTCCTCCCGAAGAAACTCTACAGTTGTCAAGAGAGCAGCATTTTCAGTCTCTCCTTGGAACCCTTAGTGCTTTCTCCTCTTGGAGCATTTTCTCTACATTTTGGAGTTCGAGTTCAAATTTGTCCCTATCATCAAAAGTGATCTCAGTTGGAGCCTCCTTGGACGTCTTCTCCATGTCCTCAAGCTTTTTAAATAGTTGTTCTGCAATTTCCACAACTTCCTGTTGGTCCACCTCAATTTGGGCTCTAAGTTCTTGCTCCGATTTCAGTTCCAGATCCAATATTTCTAAGAAATTCTCAGCCTTGACCCTTAGTGCTTTTTCCTCTTGGAGCATTTTCTCCAGCTGTTGGAGTTCCTGTTCAAATTTGTCCCTATCATCAAAAGTGATCTCAGTTGGAGCCTCCTTGGACGTCTTCTCCATGTCCTCAAGCATTTTAAATAATTGTTCTGCAATTTCCACAACTTCCTGTTTATCTGCCTCAATTTGGGCTTTAAGTTCTTGCTCCGATTTCAGTTCCAGATCCAATATTTCTAAGAAATTCTCAGCCTTGACCCTTAGTGCTTTCTCCTCTTGGAGCATTTTCTCTACATTTTGGAGTTCGAGTTCAAATTTATCCCGATCATCCAAAGTGATCTCAGTTGGAGCCTCCTTGGACGTCTTCTCCATGTCCTCAAGCTTTTTAAATAGTTGTTCTGCAATCTCCTCAACTTCCTGTTTATCTTCCTCAATTTGGGCTTTAAGTTCTTGCTCCGTTTTCAGTTCCAGATCCAATATTTCTAAGAAATTCTCAGCCTTGACCCTTAGTGCTTTTTCCTCTTGGAGCATTTTCTCCAGCTGTTGGAGTTCCTGTTCAAATTTGTCCCTATCATCCAAAGTGATCTCAGTTGGAGCCTCCTTGGACGTCTTCTCCACGTCCTCAAGCTTTTTAAATAGTTGTTCTGCAATTTCCACAACTTCCTGTTGGTCCACCTCAATTTGGGCTCTAAGTTTACGTTCGGTTTTCAGCTCTTGCTCCATCATTTCAAAGAATGCCTCCGCACATTGAAATTGATCCAGGTTCTCATTTTCAGCCTGAATCCTCAGCTCTCTCTCTCTTTGGAGCATTTCCTGAAGCTGTCGGACATCAAGACAAGGAATGTCCTCATCTCGAATTTTGATTTCCGCTGAATGTTCACTGGAAACTTCACAGTGGCTAGACAATTGTAGCGGAATCTTAATGCCTTCCCCTTTTGCACCAATATTTTTTTCATTATCCATCTTCTCCTTAAGCTCCTGAATTTCAAGAAGCAAAGCCTGCTTCTCCTTTCTCTCCTTTGAGACAAGGTCTTCATAGTCGCGTCTGGTGTTGAATTTCTCCATTGTAATGGCCGCAACATCTTCGTGCAGTCCCTTGATCTCCTGCTGAAAGATGTCAAACAGCTCGTTGTTAAGGTGATAGACTAATGGTTTCGGCCGTTCTTTGATTGTTTCCTGCCGAAGGATCTCTACAGTTTTCAAGAGAGCAGCATTTTTACTCTCTTCTTGGACCCTTAGTCTTTTTTCCTCTTGGAGCATTTTCTCCAGCTGTTGGAGTTCCAGTTCAAATTTGTTCTCAGATGGAGCCCCCTTGGATGTTTTCTCCATGTCCTCAAGCTTTTTAATTAGTTCCTCTGCAATCTCCACTGCTTCCTGTTTGTCTGCCTCAGTTTGGGCTCTACGTTCTTGTTCAGTTTTCAATTCTTGGTCCAATATTTCCAAGAAATTCTCTGCCTGGACCCTTAGTGCTTTTTCCTTTTTGATGTTTCTTTCCAGCTGTTGGAGCTCCAGTTGATTCTTATGGCAAGAGAATTGTAGGGGGATCTTAATGGCTTCCCTTTTCACTGAATCCCTTTCTGCACCAAGATTTCTTTCATTCTTCAGCTTTTCCTGGAGCTCCTTCACCTCTTTCTGAGCCACAGCGAGATCAATTTCATGCTCAATGGTGAGCATCTCAATTTCCTGATGATGTTTCTTTTGCATCTCCTTTATCTCTTGTTGGAGTTCCTGTATTGTGGGGCAGCACGTTGTCTCATCTCTGCCCACCAGTCCTTGGTTCTTGGAGTCGGCTTTCTCCAGCTTCTCCTTAAGCTCCTGAATTTCTAGAAGCAAGGCCTGCTTCTCCTCCCTCTCCTCTGAGACAAGATCTTCATAGTAGCGTTCTATGTCTAATTTATCCATCGTAATGGCCGCAACATCTTGGTGCAGCTCCTTGATCTCCTGCTGAAAGATGTCAAAGAGCTCGTTGTTGAGATGATAGGCCATTGGTTTCTGCATTCTGGTTTATTCAAACAGGTTTTACTCAAAACAATGTTTTCCGCACAATCCGCTCAATCCGCACAATTCGCACAAGCCGCACAGTAAAAAGTGGGTAAACTTCTATGGAACGGTGTGTCTTTATAAGATACAATTCTTGTGTATGATGCATGAAAAGGTCTGTGATGTCATCATTGATATTACTATGGCAATAGTTCTCTTGTGGGCTTGTAAGCTTTCTCGGAATCTTATTGGCTGAATTTATTACAATACAAATATATGCTTTATTTATCGTAAGGGAAATTGGTATGATATATATATGTATATATAAAAAGAGCAACAATTAGAGACATTAAAATTGCTGTATTTTGATTTTTTGATATTTTAATTGATTAGAGAAACTGTATAAACCAGTTTTGCTTTGTCAGCGAACTCTCTTATTCTGAAGGGTTACATTTATGTATAATCCATGTGACTAGTTTCAGCCAATCGGGTTGCTGCGTTCTCTGACGTGAGAGAGAGAAGAAGCAGAGAGCGCAGAAGCAAACGGGATTGTGCTGGAAAAAAAAGAAAAAGAAAAAGAGAGACAGATAAGAGAAATTGACCACTAGTAGCTGACTTGCTGTCTAAGACGAGATTTTGTTTTGTTTTGTCTCATTTCTTGAGAAGGAGCTTTTCGCATTATTTTTTTTTCCTCACCCTGACTGTGTTCGGGATCATCTTTCGTGTGTTGTGGAACTGGACTTGGTGAGTTGAAAGTGTATTTTGTTCTTTTGTTTGTTTTTTTTTAGATAATGTATTTGTTAAACATTTATTTAATTTAAATGGAAAGCTGAAGAGGAGGCTGATCAGCGGAGGCGTTGGCTGTTGCTCTTGGTGCTAACAGCAAGCCAACTGAAAGTCAGCAGGAGTAACAGCTGATCCGCTGAAGCTAACAGCCGCTCTTGTCAACAGAAATTTAACGGCTTATCAGCAGAGGAGCTAACTGTTGCTAACTGTCGCTCTTTGTTGGCAACAGGCTTTTTTTGTTGTTGTTGTTGTTTTGTTTTTTTATTTTCTTACGTTCGGCTGGGATTTGGACTAAGGAGTCTCGGATCATCACTGAATTGGATCTTCCTAAAGAGAACGAGATGGCGAGCCAACCCGGGAGTTTAATGACCATCCAGTAGGAGCTACGCCTTCTGCTGGACATTGCCAACCCCGCAACTTGGTATGACCTGCCTATGTTGTTGTGCGCATTAGCAGTGGGTCACTGAAACAGAATTAACTGTTGGATCATCGGAGGAAACAAGACATCAATCTGAAGCACAGTTTGACCTGTCCTTGCTGAATTGTTCTGCTGTGTTGTTGTTTTTTTTTTTTAACTCCTTAAGGGAAACAGCAAAGAACTAAAATAGATTAAACAGATTAGAACAAACTGTAAATTAAAACAGATAAACTAGAACTTAAATAGAACTATAACCTAGGTAAAATAAATAGTATCCTTAATTTAGATTTATAAAATATTCTGAAAGAAACTGGAAACTATTTTTTACTGGAATTTGTCATTTTGTGTTAATTGTGTAACATTGTTGTTGTTTATTCTTTTATTGTTCTTTCAACAAATAATAAGCCGGCTGTTTTTTAACTTAATTTTTTTTTGGGTCTGTGGTCATTAATTCAAAATACACTTCTCACTACTCCAGCAGCCGAACCTAGCTCTGGTTTTATTACGAGTTCATTAACTGTAAACACATAGTGAGTGTTACAGTTGCATGGACAAATTATGTTCAGTTTTATGTGTATTGTGTTAATTGTTTGTTCCCTGCCGGTTCTCCTCCAGGAGGGGGAAATGCACCAGGTTTCTGAGTGAGAAGGAGGAGGGAATCACATAGATGCAAAACGGATCTTTAAAAATAGCATCATTTAATATAAATGGAGTACTCAATCCAGTTAAGAGGGAAAGAATCTTATCAAAATTAAAGAAAGATAAAATCCAAGTCGCTTTTTTGCAAGAGACACACCTCAACGACTCAGAACACGCCAAACTAAATAAACAAGGATTTAAACATGTTTACTTCTCTTCACATGGCTCGGGGAGGCGGAGAGGAGTGGCGACCCTCATATCCAAGGCTGTAAATTATGAGCACATTTCAGAATATAACGACAAGGAAGGCAGATTTGTGATGGTTACAGGTAAATTAGAAGGAATCGTGATAACTCTCCTTAATGTGTATATTCCTCCTGGAAGTGACTGGTCCTTTTATAAACAAATAGTCGATATAATGACAACAAAAAGTCAGGGGATTTTAATATGCGGCGGAGACTTTAATGTCCGATTAAATCCGAAAATTGACTCTTCAAATGGGAAACCCGACGCAAAAAACATAAGCAGAAGATTAAATACCTGGATGAGTGAGGTGGGGGTCGTGGACGTTTGGAGAGAAAGAAACCCAAAGAGTCGAGATTACTCTCACTACTCATGCTCACAACGTCTTCTACTAGATTACTTCTTTATGTTCAATGGAGATCTTTTTAGGGTAGACAGCTGTGAAATGGGACCTAATACTCTTTCAGATCATGGTCCCATATACATCTCAATCCGTCTGAATAATAAGAGGAGGTCCAGTCTGTGGAGACTGAACTCTAACATTTTGAACAAATTGGACATTAGAGATAAACTAAAACGTGAAATTAATTTATACTTAGAAAATAACGATAATGAGGAAGTGACTCCTCCTATAATCTGGGACGCGTGAAGCAGTGATTAGGGGTAAAATTATATCCATAACCTCATATGAGAAGAGAATCAGAGAAAAAAAACTCCAGGAATTAGAAGAGGATTTGAAACGATTACAGAGATATCATGCAAAATCTCCCAAAGATGACAACACCAAACATAAGATTTTAAAACTAAAGAAAGAAATAGAAGAAATAAACATTCAGGAAATCCAAAAAAAGCTTATTTTTATAAAACAGCAATACTATGAGGTAGGTGGGAAATCCCTGAAACTTTTATCATAAAGGTTAAGAAAACAACAAGCCTGTAGAACTATACATAAAAAGGGAAAGTCTCCAGGGACAGATGGATTCACTACAGAATGGTACAAAATTATGCAAGACCAACTAATCCCAACATTAGAGAAAACTTTCAACTGGGTTTTAGAAAATAAAAATATCCCGCCCTCATGGAGAGAGGCAGTGATTTCAGTCATACCGAAGGAAGGGAAAGACAAACTGGAATGTGGGAGTTATCGTCCTGTAAGTCTTCTAAACCAGTGTTTTTCAACCACTGTGCCGCGGCACACTAGTGTGCCGTGAGTGATCGTCAGGTGTGCCGTGGAAATTTCACCTAATTGACCTAAAAAGATTTTTTGAAAACAAATTAATTATCTGCAAATAATATGCAATCTTCGCGTGTCTGTGCTGTAGTAGTGACTAGCGGCATAATCATGTAATTTCCTTACCACTAGATGGCAGTAGGTACATAGCATTGTACGTTAAAACAAGAGAATTAGTGACGCGTGAATGTGACTGGGAGCGGTGAGAGCATTGTATCTAGCAAGGCTGTGATGACAGTGATGGAAAAGTTTTTGAAAAGAAAAAATGCTAACTCCGATCTGGTCCCTGGACAAAATTCGGACCCAGATGAAGGCCCTAGTATGAGTGGATATCAACAGAAGACAAATACCGTGAGCTCGAGACAGTACAGTGAGAGTTACATTTCATTTGGATTTACTTTTACCGGGGATGCAACGACACCGACTCCGTTGTGCTTGGTATGCGGTGAAAAGCTATCCAACAGTTCTATGGTACCAAGCAAGCTTAAACGCCATCTCCAAACGAAACACCCTTCGCTTCAAAACAAGAAAGCAGACTATTTTGTTCTCCTGCGTAAACACATGGAGAAACAGGCAACTTTTATGAGAAAAACCACAAAGGTAAATGAGAGAGCCCTTAAAGCTAGCTACCACGTAGCTGAACTTGTAGCTAAATCAAAAAGGTCCCACACTGTGGCAGAGTCATTAATATTATCCGCATGCAAAGCCATTGTAAATGAGATGCTCGGACCAGAAGCGGTTAAAGAAATAGCAAAAGTCCCTCTCTCAGATAACACAATTTCCAGACGTATTGATGACATGTCTGCAGACATCGAAAGTGTGGTTTTAGAAAAGATCCGTATCAGTGAGAAATTTGCGTTGCAACTTGACGAGTGTACTGATATTAGCGGACATGCTCAACTCTTGGCGAATGTGCGTTTTGTGGATGGAGACGCAATCAGAGAAAACTTCCCATTTTGCAAGGCATTGCCAGAAAGGACAACAGGAGAAGAAATTTTTCGGGTCACATCAGAATATCTTGAACAAGGAGGACTTAAGTGGGAAAACTGCACGAGTGTCTGCACTGATGGAGCTGCAGCCATGGTCGGGCGCACCAAAGGCTTTGTAAGCAGAGTGAAGGAAAGAAACCCAGATGTAATTATTACGCACTGTTTCTTACACCGTGAGGCCCTCATGGCCAAGACTTTACCAGCAGACCTAGCGCCTGTGTTGAATGATGTTGTAAATATGGTAAACTTTGTGAAGGCACGACCTGTGAAAAGCCGCATATTTGCATCTTTGTGTGAGGAAATGGGAGCGGAGCATAAGACCTTGTTGTTTCATACGGAGGTCCGATGGTTGTCGCGCGGCAAGGTACTAGCCCGTGTGTATGAGCTGCGGGAGGAACTCAGAATGAATCTGACAAATGAGGGGTCCGATTACGCAAAGCTGCTTGCAAGTGATGAGTGGTGTGCAAGGCTGGCATACCTGGCGGATATTTTTCACCATCTGAATGAACTGAACACACGAATGCAAGGCCGAAATGAAAACCTGCTCACAAGTACGGATAAAATAAAAGGATTCCGCTCAAAGGTGCACCTCTGGCAACAACATGTGGAAAGTGGCAACCTTGAAATGTTCCCACTAACGAAGAAATGGCAAAATGTTCACACTGCTGCACTGTGTGAAATAATAGGTACACATTTAAAAACTCTCCAGGAGAAGATGTCATTTTATTTCTCTTCAGCCTTCACTGAATGCCTTGACTGGGTTAGGGACCCATACAGCTCAGCAGTTGTTGGAAAGAACATGACTTTGCAGGAGCAGGAAGAACTAACTGAACTGAGACAAAATCGTGGTTTAAAGCTCAGCTTTGCTGATCTACCTTTGGACAGTTTTTGGTTGACTGCTGCCAAGGAGTTCCCTGTTCTGGCAAACAAAGCTATTTTAACATTGCTCCCATTTTCCACAACATATCTGTGTGAAGTGAGCTTCTCAAGCCTGGCTACTATAAAAACTAAAAACAGAGAGAGACTGAGAACTGTTGAGGAAGAGCTTCGTGTGCGTCTTTCTTCAATTCCTGCCAGGATATCAGCTCTGTGTTCATCCAAACATGCACAGGTTTCACACTAAATGAGTAAAATATACAGATATTAACATTTTGTACATACCACTCTTCATATTGTAACAGTGAAATCTTTCTCAAATATTATTGCTTCTCTCAGTTTTCTACAACCTCTTTAAATTTAAGACCACATTGTTGTGCCACTGTTCAGGTGTTCTTTTGAAGTGGACATGTTAAGTGCAATTTGAAATATGAAATATAAAATATGATAAAAAATAAATTTTTGTGTTTATTTGATTCCGATTCAATACACTTTGATAAGAATGACTATATATTTAATATAGGTGGCGATAGAGTATCATTTGTTGTTTTGTGCCTCGTGATTTTTTCAGTGAAAACAATGTACCTTGGCTCAAAAAAGGTTGAAAAACACTGTTCTAAACAATGATTATAAACTCTTCACCTCCATACTGTCTAAAAGAATAGAAGTCATATTACCAGCTTTAATACATAAAGATCAGACTGGCTTTGTCAGGCAAAGACAGACCCAAGACAACATTAGGAAAACATTACACATTATGAGAAGTCACTCAGCAAAAACTAGAGGCACTGATATTAAGTCTAGATGCAGAGAAAGCATTTGATTCAGTGGGGTGGTCGTTTTCATTTAAAGTGCTTTCAAAATTTGGATTTCATACAACGATAATCGACACATTTAAATCATTATATACTAAACCAACAGCTCGAATTAAAATTAATGGAGATTTGACCGATTCATTCACTTTGGAGAGAGGAACGAGACAGGGGTGTTGTGCGTCGCCGCTTCTCTTTGCCTTGTTTATTGAGCCCATGAGTCAACTGATCAGGCAGAGGTCAGAGGTCACAACGACATCTGGGGAGCAAAAACTATCCTTGTTCGCTGATGATTTATTGTTAAGTATAACACAGCCCACACAGACAATCCCAAAACTGATGAAGTTGCTCGAAGAGTTTAGTTTAATCTCTGGTTACAAAATTAATATAAATAAAACTGAAGTATTAACATTTAACTACAATCCACCGTCTTCAATAAAGACTGTGTACGACTGGAATTGGGAGGCCGGGTCTATCAAATATTTGGGTGTTTCACTACCGAGGGACTTCTCAAAACTGTTTGATATAAATTATGGCCCACAAAATTTGAAAATAAAATCAGATTTACATAGATGGAATGTTATTCCCTTTTTAAGTTTGAGCTCCCGGATAGAATCCATCAGGATGATTATCCTTCCACCGTTATTGTACTTATTTCAGTGTCTACCAGTCAGAATCCCACCTAAACAGTTCTTAGAATGGGATAGATTAATAGCGAGGTATCTGTGGCAGGGTAAAAAGGGTAGAATTAAGCTTAGAACTCTGCAACTAAAAAAAGAAAAGGGTGGAATGGGCCTTCCCTGTTTACAGGAGTACTACCATGCAGCCCAGCTGAGACCTTTAGTCTGCCTCTGTTCGCCATCATATACTGCAGCTTGGAAGGAAATAGAAGGCGCGACGATAAAAGGAATCCCAATAACAGCCCTACTTAGTGATTATAAATTACAAGAAGAACAGCAGATCCCAGAAGACTCCATAACAGGTAGCTTTCTCAAGTCCTGGCAGGAATTGGCCAAAATTTGCAGAATAGGAGACGCATCTAAAATTATGAGGTGGTGTTCCTATGATTCGGATTTTACACCAAATAGAATTGATAACAGATTCAAGTTATGGACCTCAAAAGGCTTAACTACCTATTATTCATTTGTCAACAAAGGGATATTTCAGAGTTTTGAAACCTTACAGAAGGATCATGGACTGGAAAAAGATGACCTTTTTAGGTACCTGCAGGTGAGACATTATTTTAATAGAAATTTTAAAGAGGTGTTGAGAAAAAATGATTCAAGTTTCATGGAGGTATTTCTAACACTAATTAAACCCAGATCAGACAGCAGAATTATCTCTAAGTTATACAATGCCATACAGCTATCTAAACATGAGAATACAGAATACATAAAGAGGAAATGGGAAAAGGAAATTAAGGTAATAATCTCACAAGAAGGCTGGGAAGAAATATGTCAGCTGCAGTGGGTCTCGACCAGATCAAACACATGGCGGGAGTTTTGTTGGAATAACATTGCACGATTTTTTGTTCCACCCATTCAGACACGATATCAAAACAACGGGGACGCCTGCTGGAGACTTTGCGGGTCTAAAGGAGCCAACCACTTCCATGTTTGTTGGGACTGCCAAGTAATAAAACCATATTGGGAAGAGTTCCACAAACATATTGAAAATATATTCAATGTAAAAATTTCATTCAAATGTGAAACGTTGTACTTGGGCAACCTACAGTTGGACACATGGACCAACCAAGACAAAAAACTTCTGGCTAGACTACTGGCAGCCAGTAAGAAAGCCATCTCAAGAAAATGGCTAAAACCAGACCCACACACCATCGATGAATGGATTGAAATTGTTTATCAGATTTATATTATGGAAAAGATTTCTTTCTCCCTCCAAGTTGAAAAAGGAAAGTTTTATAAGATCTGGACCAATTGGACTGAGTATGTAAAACCAATTAGATCCGACTTCATTTGATTGTTCTTGTGAATTATGTGCCCTGCCCTTGTATGTTATTGTGGTTTTTTTATTGCTCGAGATGGTGCAATCCCCGTTATTGTTCAATTATGTTCATTTTTGTCATTGTTCACAACGAAAATTAGTAATAGTCTGTAAAAGAAAATACCAGAAAGGCAGTATGGACAAAAATCACTTGGATTCTCAGGTTGTATACTTATGTACGATCTTAAATGGGTAAAGCTGTAATTAACGAATGTGATGGAAATCTGTCTTTCTAAATAAAAAAATAATTACAAAAAAAGTTCTTCATCTGTCAATTTATTTCTGAAGAATATCTGACAGGGACTAAACAGGCCTAGGTGAGGTTACTCTGAGTATTTGTTTTATGTATTTCACCATGTCCAAATTACAGACAACTATAGACATCACCTGGTATACATATATATATATATATATATATATATATATATGTATATGTCATACCAATTTCCCTTACGATTAATAAAGCATATATTTGTATTGTAATAAATTCAGCCAATAAGATTCCGAGAAAGCTTACAAGCCCACAAGAGAACTATTGCCATAGTAATATCAATGATGACATCACAGACCTTTTCATGCATCATACACAAGAATTGTATCTTATAAAGACACACCGTTCCATAGAAGTTTACCCACTTTTTACTGTGCGGCTTGTGCGAATTGTGCGGATTGAGCGGATTGTGCGGAAAACATTGTTTTGAGTAAAACCTGTTTGAATAAACCAGAATGCAGAAACCAATGGCCTATCATCTCAACAACGAGCTCTTTGACATCTTTCAGCAGGAGATCAAGGAGCTGCACCAAGATGTTGCGGCCATTACGATGGATAAATTAGACATAGAACGCTACTATGAAGATCTTGTCTCAGAGGAGAGGGAGGAGAAGCAGGCCTTGCTTCTAGAAATTCAGGAGCTTAAGGAGAAGCTGGAGAAAGCCGACTCCAAGAACCAAGGACTGGTGGGCAGAGATGAGACAACGTGCTGCCCCACAATACAGGAACTCCAACAAGAGATAAAGGAGATGCAAAAGAAACATCATCAGGAAATTGAGATGCTCACCATTGAGCATGAAATTGATCTCGCTGTGGCTCAGAAAGAGGTGAAGGAGCTCCAGGAAAAGCTGAAGAATGAAAGAAATCTTGGTGCAGAAAGGGATTCAGTGAAAAGGGAAGCCATTAAGATCCCCCTACAATTCTCTTGCCATAAGAATCAACTGGAGCTCCAACAGCTGGAAAGAAACATCAAAAAGGAAAAAGCACTAAGGGTCCAGGCAGAGAATTTCTTGGAAATATTGGACCAAGAATTGAAAACTGAACAAGAACGTAGAGCCCAAACTGAGGCAGACAAACAGGAAGCAGTGGAGATTGCAGAGGAACTAATTAAAAAGCTTGAGGACATGGAGAAAACATCCAAGGGGGCTCCATCTGAGAACAAATTTGAACTGGAACTCCAACAGCTGGAGAAAATGCTCCAAGAGGAAAAAAGACTAAGGGTCCAAGAAGAGAGTAAAAATGCTGCTCTCTTGAAAACTGTAGAGATCCTTCGGCAGGAAACAATCAAAGAACGGCCGAAACCATTAGTCTATCACCTTAACAACGAGCTGTTTGACATCTTTCAGCAGGAGATCAAGGGACTGCACGAAGATGTTGCGGCCATTACAATGGAGAAATTCAACACCAGACGCGACTATGAAGACCTTGTCTCAAAGGAGAGAAAGGAGAAGCAGGCTTTGCTTCTTGAAATTCAGGAGCTTAAGGAGAAGATGGAGAATGAAAACAAACAGGAAGCTGTGGAGACAGTAGAGCAACTGATTAAAAATCTTGAGGACGTGGAGTACATGTCCAAAGAGGGTCCCACTGAGTTCACTTCAGCTGAAAGGGACAAGATTCAACTGGAAATCCAACAGCTGGAGAAAACCATCGATGAGGAAAAAGCACTGAGGATGCAGGCAGAGAATTTCTTAGAAATATTGGATCTGGAACTGAAAACGGAGCAAGAACTTAAAGCCCAAATTGAGGCAGATAAACAGGAAGTTGTGGAAATTGCAGAACAACTATTTAAAAAGCTTGAGGACATGGAGAAGACGTCCAAGGAGGCTACAACTGAGATCACTTTGGATGATAGGGACAAATTTGAACAGGAACTCCAAAATGTAGAGAAAATGCTGCAGGAGGAAAAAGCACTAAGGGTCAAGGCTGAGAATTTCTTAGAAATATTGGATCTGGAACTGAAAACGGAGCAAGAACTTAAAGCCCAAATTGAGGAAGATAAACAGGAAGTTGAGGAGATTGCAGAACAACTATTTAAAAAGCTTGAGGACATGGAGAAGACATCCAAGGAGGCTCCAACTGAGATCACTTTTGATGATAGGGACAAATTTGAACAGGAACTCCAACAGCTGGAGAAAATGCTGCAGGAGGAAAAAGCACTAAGGGTCCAAGGAGAGACTGAAAATGCTGCTCTCTTGACAACTGTAGAGTTTCTTCGGGAGGAAATGGACAAAGAACTCCAGAAAGAAAGGGCTCTGAGAGAAGAGGCAGAAAGAGGTAAGTTGGAATTGGAGAAGGCAAGTGATAAGCTTTACCAGGGTTTCGAGAAAGCCTGCAAGCTGACAGAGACGCTCTCGGCTGAGACCGTACTTTTTACCAACAAGCTTCAGGCAGACGACCAGAAACAGAGATCTCTGCTCAAAGACATCCAGGAACTCACCCTCTTGCTGGAAAAGGAGAAAACCCTAAGGATCAAGGCAGAGAACTATGAGATGGAGGCCATAGAGATCGTAGAGGCTTTGCAGAAGGAAGCAAAGTATAGATCACGGAAGAACAAAAATTTGAAAAGGAAACACCATCACATCAAAGCCCAACCTTTTTAAAGTTATGTGATTAACAACCTTGTTGTTAGATTATTAATACTTTAATTCATGTAAAAATAACTCATGTTTTTCTGTTTCACCCCACGTGATTCAAATGATTGCATGACCTCCTCTGCAGACAGACTGCAAAAGTCTGTCAATCAGCCATTCACCTGAGTCAGGAGAAGGAGACACCTAAAGCATGTAGGACCTGGGTACTGGAGGACTACGGTTGGGAATCACTGCGGCGGCGGTCGATTCCCGGTCTGTCCACCCTTTCCCGTTTGTTTTCCCACTTCACCCACCTTGCCTGCTGGCGATTGTAATTCCAGTGTATGGAGAGAATAGATTATGACGAGAATTTATTGATGCAGCACATTGAAATGACGGCCATCGAGAAAGCCTAGTGCTCCTCTGATCCAGAGATCTGATCTTTGTCCCGCCCCGGCAGCCAATGAACCAATCAACAGCTAACTCCAAACCGGCCCGGTCTGGTCGGCCCGATTGGAACCGCAGCTCTCGTGGTTCCAGGGAGCCGGGTGGTACCGGGTTGGAAGTGCTAATGCAAAAATGATCAGCCCTGCTGATCCAGTCTGACCAGGGCCAGCCCGGGTCTGGCTGTGCAGTGCAAAAGGGGCTACAGACACATTCACTCCCTTCAGATACATGAAGTGGCCTGAAACACATCATACAGCAGGGGTCTCAAACTCCAGTCTTCGAGGGCCGCTGTCCTGCAACTTTTAGATGTGCCTCTGCTGCACCACACCTGAACAGAATAATTAGGTCATTAAGGCTCTGGAGAACTGATCAACACAAGGAGGAGGTAATTAAGCCATTTCATTCCAGTGTTTTGTACCTGTGGCACATCTAAAAACTGCAGGACAGCGGCCCTCGAGGACTGGAGTTTGAGACCCCTGCCATACAGTGTCATTTTGTTTTAAATGTTGCAAATTCTAAGTCAGTGTTTCATTTTTATTGTACTCTTTTATTTAATAGGAAAAGGCTTAAAAACAAAACAACAACATAAAAGGAAAGGACAGTTTTGTATTTTCTTTGACTTGGGATTCAGCCTCTTAACTGTAATATAAATAGCTTCTTGTTGTGTTTGTTTCTGTTTTAAATGTTGAACGTTTTACATCATCATCGTATGTATTCAGACTCGTAATGTAATGTAAATAGCTGTTGATGTGTTTGTCTTTGTTTTAAATGTTGCAGGTATGTTGCATTTTTGTTATTTATTTTTATTTTTAAAAACACACATGCAAACGTTATGCGAATCATGACTCTGTACTCAAACTCTTAACTAGAGATATCCAATGCTGAAAAAAATAAATAAAAATATCTAATGATCGTTCCATATCGTGATATGGAACGATCATTCGTTCCATATCACGAATGGAATTTATCCATTATAATTTATCCATTATAAAATGGATAAATTTTATCATTTATCCATTTATCATTGGATAAATGATAAAATCATTTATCCAATGATAAATGATAAAATTTATCATTTATCATTTAATAAATGATAAATTTATTAAATTTATAATAAATATAAATATATTTATAAATATAAATATAAATATGATAAAAAAAATGATAAATATATTTTATCATTTTTTATCCAATGATCGTTCCATATCATAATATGGAACGATCATTGGATTTTTTTATCTTGGTAATTGTCACCATAGCAACCAAGCTTCTAAAATTGCATTTGCTTTGTGACGTCATGCGTGCAAGATTCTGCGTTTTACTTATCAAACAGTGCAGCAATTTAAATGTATTATTTAAGTCGGTAAAAGAAAAATGCAGAATGCATCATGTCATTGACTTGAGTTGTTTATACGCTTCTCCCTCTTCAAATTACTTTTACCCTGTAATGACTGATTTTATCCATATTTTCTGGGGAAGCCTGTGGAACCAACATGAACATTTGCTGCCTTCTTCCTTTGCTTCTTTCTTTCTTAGACCAGGGCCACCACAAAATGAATAACCTCACAGATTGAACTCTGAAATGAATAAAAAGTCATTCAGTTAATCATTCAGCTACTCAGAATCAGCACAACATTGACTCTTTCCATCTTTAAGATGACTAGAACAAACTCCTCACTGTTGAATCCACGGTGTTGGCATCACTTTATCACAGATGATAATAAATAACTGGAAATGTAGAAATATAATTCTACCAAGATGGAGCTTAATCCGCTATTACTGGACACTATTATGGAGTATTATGGAGTTCCATAAAGCCCAACAGTCTGATTATCACTTGTTATTTTTCATACTTTAATTGTGTTGTACTTTAAATCCATCACACATGGTCACACCTGCACACACACACACACACACGTCCACACCCATACGCACAGGTACACTGAGCACCACTGCCATCGACCTTTCCCCAGAGGTCATGAGAATCATCATGTGGTGGGGTCAGTCCTCTCCCCCCTTCACACTGTGTATCAGGACGACCTTCTGTTTAAAACCAGAGGTAAATACAACATCTGAATCTATTTAAACTTCTCTTGTATAGTATATGCTATATATATATTACTCTTGATTAAATAACACTTATTGTCTTTCATCCTTTAATTGTATTACTCTTAAAACTCAGAGGTCAGAAACAAAAACAAAGTGTCACAAAGATGGGATTAACAGATGTTGAAGGAATGTTTTTTTTAGGGGGGGGGGGGGCACATCCGGTCACCGGATATTAATGATTAGGGTCATAAATCACTCCACCGATTAAATTTTGTCATAAGGGTGCCTATATGTCTCTCGCACTAATCGCCCTGTTTGTTGATGGGCTCCTTAGAGATGGGCACGCTTTTCTCTCGCTCCCTAATGTCGTAAAGAAAAGCTTTCAGCGGCTTCTTCAGATGCATCAGGATTTCGCTTTTCCTTATTTCCTTTGAATCTCCCTTAATTTCCATATTTAATTAGTCTGGCTCATTAAATGCCAGGCACACGGCAACGTATGCCGGAATCATTGCGTGCAATGTTATAGGCACAAATTATCTGTAATGTTCTTGTGCGAGTTGTGACACAACACGCAGGCCTTGTTGATTAGCCCGCTCTAATAGACACGCCACTTGATTTGTTTGTCTTATCAGCGGGGATGTGAGTGAGCGCACCCTTGGGTTTGCAAATGGACGTGCATTTGTGTGTGTGTTCTGGTTTTGGGTTCATCGTTCATATGAGATTAGTACGTGTGTGTGTGTGCGTGTTTGTGACGGTGTGGTTGTCGAGTCCAAGCTATCTTACAGAGTAAAATTACCCATCAGGTCTAGTGAAAACATGGCTGACAACCTCTAATCATGGTCATGGGAGGAAAGGGGGGAAAAAAGACATTGTCATTATCATACACACACATACACCTTCCTGGCCATTACAGTGGGTGATCAGAGCCAAGCTATACCCCAAAGTCTTCCTCTATGGTTCTGTGTTTGCCCTCTTTCTGGTCTGTGTGCCAGCAGCAGAGCTAATGGTTTTCTGAATGATCCACTAGAGGAAATTTTTTGCCACCTATTTCTTGCATTCTGAGCAGTATTTTATTTATTTATTATTTTACAGCTTAACACAAATTTTCCAACCCGGTGAACCGTTTCCCAGTTTGCAATCTTCAGTATATTTTACCAGGCGTGGTTCTTTTATTCCTTTTATTTAGGCTCCTTTTATTTCAGCACTTCTTGTCATGTATTTAAAAAGCCAATCAAATTATCGTATCGGTCAATATGAAACGTCGGACTACTGTTAAGCAAAGTACTTCAAGACGGGTAAAACTTTAGTTTATACAGTACAGACCAAAAGTTTGGACACACCTTTTAATTCAATGAGTTTCCTTTATTTTCATGACTACTGACATTGTAGATTCACACTGAAGGCATCAAAACTATGAACAACACATGTGGAAATATGCACTAAACAAAAAAGTGTAAAACAACTGAAAATGCCCCTTATATTCTAGTTTCTTCAAAGTAGCAACATTTTGCTGTGATTACTGCTTTGCACACACTCTGCATTTTCTTGATGAGCTTCAAGAGGTAGTCACCTGAAATGGTTTTCACTTCATAGCTGAGCCCTGTCAGGTTAATAAGTGGGATTTCTTGCCTTATAAATAGTCATGAAAATAAAGAAAACCCATTGAATTAGAAGGTGTGTCCAAACTTTTGGCCTGTACTGTACATATAGCTGTAGTTACTGTATCTTTCATCAATGGCTTCAGACTATTCCTTTTTTGGTAAATTATTGTGTTCTAAAATACGGTTTTGTTTTTTTGTAATGTAAACTTACCAAAATAAAGTTAATCCGAGTTAAGAGAAGCATGCTAATAGCAGAAAAACGGCAGTGGGCACACTCCGGCTAATATGCTATTAACGGAGCTAATATAGCGCTTTACCATTTATCGGTAGCTGTTGTTGCTCTTTTTTCTTCGGGGAAAAAAGATTCTTATAAACCGACCTGCCACCATCGATTATGTTAAATCTGGCAAGCTGTTTTACGTACGTGTACATATTAAACCGCAACGTTGTTGACACACAGGTAGAGAAGAAGCGGAGAGACTGTTTAGCCAATCAGAATGCAGAGCACAATGCACCTTTTTTGTCTATTTATCTCTGTTAATAAATGTTATTTCTATATGGAGTTGTTAATCATAGCATAAAGGTTTTTGTACATATGTAAATGTTCCTCAAAAAGATATTCTGTCAGGATCTGTGTTTTTCTGTGTTTATTTAGAGTTTTCTGTGTCCTTAGTCTCTTCGTTGTCCTGTCCTCCCCTTGATTGTTCCCAGGTGTGTCTCGTCTCTGTGATTACCCTCCCGTGTATTTAACTCCACCTGTGTTCCTTGTTCCTCGTCGGGTCCTCGTCAATGTTAGCGTCTATGTTCCGTCAGTGTTTCCTTGTGCCTGCTTCTTGTTGCTGGACTTATTTATAATTAAATTCATCCTCATATTCATCTTACCTGGGTCTACAGCGTCTGCCTCACCAACCCGCACCACACCTCATGACATATTCTTTCCATCATTGTATTGTCCTGCGAGACCGCGAAAGGTGAACCGCGAAATAGCGAGGGTTCACTGTACCTATGTAAGTCACATTTCCTTCAGATTTTATATTTCATAATTATGCTCTTGTTTGCGTTGTTCTATCAAACAGTAAGTGATAGGAAGGTGACAAAACGTGGAACATTTTGAGAAGTTTAAATGTTTCGGAGGCTTCACTCGTCTAACTGCTTTGATTTGATCAATCTCTTTTTGTCTTTTACGTCCAATCAAAGAGCTACTCCTCCCCGGCACCTTGTCTCCGGCTAAAATACATGTTTACAGACGCCGCGCAACAAATTCCAGATCAAACATCCGAGGAGAACCGTAGGTGATTTTTAATCATGTGCCATCACCGCGAGACACACACGGATCACTTTGACACTCACAATTAGCCGTTGTCAGCCGCCAAAGGCATCGGTGCAATTTAGTAGGTGCACATTACTGTCGCAAATGGAAGTGGCAACACTCTGATATGTTATTTTGAAAGCGGCGGGACGGCGAATTGTATTTGACCCCGTGTTAAGCAGGCTCACTCTCGATAGGCAAGCGGCCTTTTATTCAAAAGAGATAATTGGATCTGCAGAACGTTGCTCCTGAAATGTTTTTTTTTTCTCTAGCAGGGGGAGAAGAAAGTAACAGGCTTTGATTAACCTTGTCAGATTTGTTGACGTCTCACGAGTGCGGCGTTCTTACATTTAGGGGCACTTCGCCCCCCATACACACACACATGCCGACACATCGGATGCCAAGGATAAGTGTTAAATTGGTGTTTTTCTTTTCCCACTCTCCCTCTCTTGACGGACGCGCTCGCAGCAGAGACGCCGTATTCCAAACAAGGGTAGCGAGACTGCAACCATCAAGTCTCCGAGCCTCAAACGCTTCTGACGCCGTAATAAAAAATGACTCAAGAGGTCACCCTGGGAGAGGGGAAGGTCGGGCTCTGTGGTCTCTTTGGTCCCCTTGCTGTGGTCTCCCCACATTTGGCTGGCAGACAAGTGTATTGTGCACGAGGCTCCTCTGATGTGGCACCGCGCTGATGAGTAAGCACACATCTGATGGCGTGGGTATGCGTGTGGTACCCAGAGCTCTGCCTGACACATGAGGAAACCGAGAGGCGGAATTCACCAGGGAGTTCGGAGTGTATATATATATATATTACACAGCGTTCTACTGACCAGATTTTTCCTCCTCCCCCCCTGTCTAATTAGAGGACAGCTGTGTGGCCTCTACCAGTTACGTAAGCTTTAAAGACCTCCTGGTGGAAGAAGTCATATGTTTTAACATGACACATATGGGGGAAGTTGCTGAGCGTGCACTGTAAAACCTAGACTCGCCTCAAACGTTTTTAGTTTTTGAAGGAATACAATAATCCCTGTAGATAGGAAAAAAATTAAAGAGGAACAAATTTACAACAAAAACTCTTAACATTTTCAGATTAATCTCAGGAGATTTCTAGAAAGAAAAAAAAAAACAGGAACATTTCTGAGCTCCAAAAGTTGAAAATTTGCTAGAAAAAAACATTGCAATGTCTGAGTTTGAAAAGTCAAAAATGTTGGACTTGTGGAGCTTCGTTGCTCTGAGAGTGGATTATTCTGGATGAACTGACTGCATAGATGAAACCATTCCACCATAAACGTCTTAAAACTAATGTTTGTGACATAAACATTGGTCTAATTAGTTGCTACTGCTGGTGGCACAATGCATTGTGGGATACCATGCTGACAAATTCCCACTGTCACATACCTTTCTTACTCGCATTACTTCAGATTTATTAAGTTAATTTTTAAAATGGTTTTACCTCAAAAGATTCTCACCTTAAATTTAAATGGAGTGCTTATTATAACTATGTAATAAAAAAAAAGTTAAATCCATTTAATTTCTTTGATTAAAGTCAACTCTGTAATTCACTACACACCCAAACAGTAAGTCCTTGGTTTAAGATGACTTGACTTCTGAAAAGTCAAGTCATCATCGTCGATTACAACGCTACAATTTACAGTGTGGAAGATCTCAGGTGAACCTTCCACATGGTTTCCTTCCCTTTTTATTTGCTTTGAATTACATCCAGGATCAGGAATGTACACTCTGATGATGAACTGCGAGCGCTCTCGTTCTCAGATTGATTCATCTTGTAGAAATGATTCCATAGCGCGTCAGCGCCGCAGGGAGGCCGGTGGGGAAACATTAAGCGAAACCCCAAATCACTGAAGTGGAGTCCGAGCCTTTGAGGTTTTTCCATGCGTTCAGCTTTAAATGCACAGACGGAAGGATTGTAGTTCCTCCTGCATGCAATTGCACAGTCTCTTAAGAATTCATGTGCAAAATGTGCTCAGCTTTCGGAATCTAAAATCTCCTGTAATTCTCTGACTCAAGGGTAGTTCATGTCATTGCGGACTCCGATGACCTCACCATGAAAACATCAGGGGAAATGTCTCGGCTAATGAGGCAACAAATCAGAAAAGAATGTGCTTCTGCTTGCACTTTTCTATGTGGGTTATGACTCTCAGGCTTGATTTTTACATGTGATGATCTCGCTGCATTAGGCGTTTCACTTCAAAATGAACATTTCACATAAATCCAACATTAACTAGAGTTCTACAGCTCCCCGACAGCTGGAGGTTTAATGTCTAAAAGGAGCTCAAGTAGCTGTCATTAAATATATAAATATTCAGCATAGAGGCTCTGTTAACCTTAACTCTGACCAGCTGAAGAAAAGAATCTTCACACCTTATGAAGAAGAGAAAAAAATCAAGATATACTCTAGATAGTATACCAGTCCCTCACAGGGCAACACAGGCCAAGCAAACATTTACATACACACACATGAAGGACAATTTAGAATAACCAAATAGTCTAACAGTCATGTTTTATGACTGTGGGAAGAAATGAAAGTTCCCGGAGAGAACCTGACTATGTACAGGGAGAACACGCAAACATGTTGTTTCCAACTCCATGAGATGAAGACAAACAAAATCTTTAGGCTGTATTAACACCTTCCACGTTTTGTCCTCTTCAAACCGATCGGTGTTTGGGTCCCTCGTTGGTCCGGAAACTTTTGCAATTGCGAGGGCACTCAATGAAACGGCGGTATGGACCAACCAACTGGACCGAGACTCAGGTGGTTTTAGTTCACTACAAACCAAATTCTCACACAGTTTGTTTCTAGTGTGAACACAGACTGGTCTTGATCCGGAGCAACTATAGGAAACACGAGTCTTTTTGGACTTCATGATCCACTGTTACTTGGCATCATATCATGTACTGATTGTACTAAAATCGTACCTGATCTAGAGTTTTCTGCTTATTGATGCTAATGCTAGCATGTCGCAGAGCATCTCGTCTCATACTGGGATGTTTTGGCTCACATTGCGAAGCCTGGGTTGTGTGAGCTGCTCTTGACATTCAGAATGGTATTGCAGTTACAGCGTAAATGTATACAACAGAAACCCACCAAACAAGTTTTTTCTTTTTTGAGTCTGTGCTCTCTCTCTCTGTTTCTGTCTGATGCACAATTTGAAAGCAAACCTCACCAAGCGAAAAAAATAAACTCCGCCTTTGGTCCAGAATGACTGTCCTTGTGTGAATACACCCTTAAATACATCATTATACAGTTATAAAGTCTAAATTATAGCTACAGTTAAAGCTTTGTGGTGTTTGCTGAAATACCATTTTATACCTTAGTGTCTGAGACACGGCATTCAAAACTTGGGAGTTCTTTGTCAGGGTTATCACATAAAAATTGAATTATTATAATCAATAATCATTTCATCATCTGTTGGGAGATGGGAATTTGTTATTGAGATGCCCTCAGTAATCATCATTATTTTCAGCTTGCAGACTTGATCCTGAACAGTTTGGTCAGAGACTAAAACAAAAACCAGATGCTTATCTGGTGAAAGCAACATATCCAAGTGTTTCTAGGTTGCTCAAACCACAACTCTCTTCAGTGTTAGAGTTGTTACTGAGGGAAGACTCAAAGTCTCAGTATATTTTGAGAGAAAAAATCTCAGCTGTTTATTCAGTTTGCAACTTTTATCTTGTTGAGGTTTTTCTGTCATAGAAAAGCCTCAACAAAAGCCTTATTGTAGTCTTAAAGGTCAGGTTTAGGGTCAGATGACGTTTGCTTAGTCAGTCAATTGGAGAAACTGATTGAAGCAGTCTGTTCAGGCTGTTACTGTTGCACCCTTTCAGTGTGGGTGGGTGGCTTCTCTGTCCGTTCATGTTTTTGAAGTGGGATTCAATACTGCCTCTGCCCTTGATCCTTCTCCCTCCCTCGTTCTTCTTGTCCTCTGCCGAGCTCCTTCTTTTTGTCTTTCACTCTTCTCCCACTCTGCCCTCCCCCCAAACGTCTGGAACCGACTCCCCCAGAACTCCCAGGCAGCTCGGATCCAGAGGAAGTCCTTCCTGGGATTAACACACACACACACACACATGCGCAAAACTTCCTCGTCAGATTCGCCCCTCTCTCATCTGTCCTCCCACAGACATCCTGTTTGTCTCCTGCAGCTTCTCAGCAGCTCCCTCTGACGAACACGAGCCACAGAGCCAAGGCGTAAACACAACGGCCGCCTTTTGAGGAGACGGCCACACAGAAGAGAAAAGAATCCCTGAAAACACGAAGTGAGTCTTGGCACATGTCTCTCCAGCTGCATCTTAGGAAAAAAAAAAACACTCTCTGTCACCTTGTCAATTATTCTTTCTACATTCAGAACTTGTTGATGGAAGAAAATTCTCAAGAGACAATTGGGTTTTCAAGCAGCTTCGGGGCCTTACCAATCATATTATTGCTATACTGCAACCTGGAATGATTGCAACCTTGTTGATTCTTTTGCAATCAGTTTCTATTATCTCCCCGTGCCGTGGTAGGCATCAGCTTTCCGTCTTGTCTTCTCATCCGTAGTGGTCTATCCAATCCATTTTACCCATCTGCCAATCTCCATCACTTCGTTCTCGGCTTGTCCCCTCTCCTCTCTCTTCTCTGCCTTCCCTTCGCTCCCTCCATGTCTAATCCATTACATCTTCTAATGACTGCTGTTTCGCTGTATGAAGAGACGTATGGCGCGGATTGGAATTTCTGACTTGGTGTGTGCGCGTGTGTATCGGTTACCATTATCTCCCCACTTTTCTTGTGAAGAATTATCTCATATACGGCGAGAAATTACAACCAAATCAAGTGTATAATGCCAAATGTCAGGCAGAAAATACTTTGTATGATATCAAACCACACTTGTTGTTTTTCAGCAGCTCTTATTTCGAAGGTTTTCCTCAAGAAGTATTAGTTCTCCTTTTCTAAATATTAAGTAACTTAACAATTATTTAGCAGAGGTAGTTGAATAGTATTTGGGCACGTTCGTAGTTTCTGAAGCTAATGTTCAACTGAGTTGAAGAAAAGTAGCAGCTACGCCGCTATTTAGCAAAGCAGTTAAGAACCACAATGAAATTAACAATTTAAGTTGATTTATCCTAAACTATTTATTTTTGCCTAGACACAACCTCTTAGTGGAAGGTTTCTGATGAAGGCGGCCGCTGCGTGCGGTGTGTTATCATATCAGACAGGTCATGTGGAGATAAGGTTGTACTTTCAGGTCAGAGGAGGGAAACCACTTAGTCGCACCACCTTCTCTTCTTGGGAAATCTATCATTTTGTCAGATTCTTTTCTGTAGGAACTCAGATAAGCCAGGTTCACGCTTGTTTTCAGCTGAGAAACACTCAGCAGATACACAAATAGACTGAATACTTGCAGTACTTTAACTCTCCCAAGATCTTAAGAGATGGGGTCAATTCAACCCCGCAAGCTTTTCATCCTGTGCGTGGTCTGGTGGGGTCACATTGACCCTGCGTGCACTTTCACAAGGTTTTTTTTTGTGTGGGCATGTGTGTGTGTTGGGGTGGGGGGGGGATTGGTTCCAGGATCTGACAGTCCGATGGGACAACTGCCTCTTTTCCCCACTGTCCGACCGTGATATCTGCCATGCTCCTTTGGAGCATCATGCTAAAGGTCCAGGACGGTTAAAGATGTAATCCTTTACTTGGTCTACAAGATCTAAGGTGTAAACATGCAAGTCCTTCCCAATGCAGAGTAAAGAAGAAAAAAAGAGAAAACGCAATTAAAATCACACGCAAATAAGTTTGTTCAGGTGATAAGTCATTTAAAAAAAAAACAAACATCTTGTGAAGTCATCATCCAACTACTTCCTGTCGTCATCTTTGTTGTGGTTTGCGCTAGTTTCAAAATCCAGTTGTTGATCATGTGTGATGCGAAAATAGTGTTTCCATTGCAAATTTGCGAAATAAGCTAATTGTGATATGGCCTCCAAAAAAATTTATTTTTCAACCAAAAAAAATTCTCAAAATTGCCATGTTTTCATTCAGCAAATTTATTTTTGAAATGTCAAATTGCACAATTCTATCTTTGAAACCCAGCTTCAGATACAGTATATACACCATGCATGTGCACCACTGCTACCAAAATTACTGAAACGCTTCAGCTTTGCCCTTATTCAACTCAGATGCCTGAATACTTTGAGGAGCTACCACAGCAGGGTTGCTAGTCCTATTTTCTGAATAATTTAGCCAATAATAATATTTTTAAATACTTGCCAGCCCCCTCTGATCTCATAGTATTAGCCTCATTGAACAAATTCAAAATAAAGTGAGTAACCTCAATATCTTAACATAACTATGTCTCTGTTGCTCTGTAAAGCATTAGCTTTCTGTGCAGCCACAGAAAGCTAATGCATACAAATTGTAAGTATTACCTGAACAGGCAAAGATATGGCCTCCATACTCCTATCTCACCCTAACACATGCAGCACGGGTCGTTAGGGTTGACTCGTAAAATATAAAACATCTCTTCATCCAACAGTTACTGGTGCCCTGGAAATTGTAAAGGGCCATTCTGAGACAAATTAGCAGTTGTAGTTGCTCCACCGGCGCCCCCTCTGCGCCAGCCGGCAGTGCTCCCGTCTGATTTAAGATCACGAGCCTTCGGCGCTCTGCCACATCCACGTGACAACTCTCTCCATTCCCGTGCTTTATGGAATCATCACTGTCGCCACCCGGTAAATGAGCTCAGCAATATTTAGGACAAACGCCACTGTTCAATGGTCCCGCGAAACAATGCCGTTGAATATTTCATGTCTCTGAAAAGCCAGATTAAAACGAGGAGGTGAAGACGAAAGCCCCCCAATTCTCAAAAACGCCGTGGGCGTTTCAGTGCCCGTGCCTCGCTGGGATTAACAGTCAGCGCCGAAGCCGGCTGCGGCTGACGAGTTGTTTGTGTTGGAGGATGCCATTTCCTCAGAGCAATGAGGTTTGGCTTGCCAGCGAATGGAGGCTGTGGAAGTGCGCTGGCTGTGGCCTACACTGACTGGCTTTCTGCACTGCGCCTGCGGAGGCAGAGATAAGAGGTGACGAAACACACGGCGCACACGCTCTGGTAAAGGCCGAGGTCACGGATGGGTTTTGAGAGACTGTGCAAATGCGCTACGGTTTTGCCTCGGCATCATTTTAGGAGCCGGCCGACACGAGCCTGGACCTCCAGCAGGATTCAGGGGCCAAAAGTTCAGAGAGAGACAAACAGAGGTGCACGTTGCAAAGGGATAAACTGGAACTCAAGGCAGTGAAACATTCTGCTTAGCCACCGCTACAAACAGTTTCATGCGCTAATGATAGAAGTTGGTTGTTTTCCATCTACTCCCATCACATTTTCACAGGCTTTGGTCACATAAAACAAATCACCATATGTATTATTAATCAAAACATCTCCGTTTCCTCCCACCGAGTTGACTCTGCCTCAAAGACCCTCCCTTGCCTTGCCGGTCTCCCGTCGAGGCAGCACCGAGTAATGGCCTGTGAAATGACTGGGCTTTTGTTGGTCAGGACGAGTACTTGGAGGCCCTGGCAGCTTATTTATGGATCTACTGTGGTTGTTCTCCTGGCCCCCGCACCTATAAATACATGGGGGAAGGTTAACCTAGCTAAAACAAACAATGATGTTAGCCTGGGACATCTGAAATAGAATGTGCAAGTCTGCAGTCGACTATAAAAAGATGAATCTATCTTTAAACGGTAGAGGACAATGCTGTTGCACTTCTAGGGATGACTTCAAGACATAATGACACTGTTTAAACTTCAATGAGGTGTACAAAAAAATAATTGACCTGCTATTTTTACTTTTTTGCCACTTTGTTGCAATAATCCTGGTGTAAAACAAGATTTTCATTGCAGTAACGCAGGTATAAAATAAATTTGTTACGATGCAGTTATAAAGCAACTAATCAAAATCATGATTAAAAACATATTTTGGTACTTTGATAACTTTTTTGAGAATGATGCAGCTACAAAACAACTTTCTTGTCTTTAAGATGTTGTTATAGCTGCTGTATGTAACTTTTATTTTAAAAAAATTTTTTTTACATATTTGTTAAAACTGTCACCACGTTGTGACAGCAAAATATAAAATAGATAATCTGTGAAAAAAAAAAATCAAGCTTCTCCACTACTGCATTTTTGGTCAAAAACAACATATCAGAGCATGGAGGAGGGTCTTAGCGCTGTCAGTCAGGTTTGTGTATGCGCTGTTCAATGGGCTAACAGTGGAGAAACAACTCACTGTTACAGGAAAACAGTTTATGCTCTGCTGCGAATGCTAACTAGCCTTAGCATTTGCAGCAGCTGTCTAGCTGTAGGGTAGCAGAGGGGCCCAGGGGTGAGCAACATATACATGAGGATGATTGATGGTGACAAGACCCTCCTCCTGATTCTTGATTGGTTGCTTCTGACTATGTGGTGCGTTTCTGAAGTTAGCACTGTGATAAGGCAGAGGAGCTTTTTTTTTCTTCAGATTTTCAAAACAATGATGATTAAAACAAATATATAAAAATATTTTTTCATAAAATTTACATACTACAGCTTTAGCAAGTTTTTGTTACAATTATGCCGTTTTGAGGTACTGCAGTAATGTAGATACAATAACATAGTCATAAAATATTTTAACCTCTTCTATAACGATGCTGAACATATCCTTTATGGCACCAAACGTTCTGTACGTTTTGTTCTGTAATGCTGGAAGAGACTGAGATGTTGCTGAAGTTTTTGGCAGGTGGGTCCCATATGCTAAACCTGGCCAGGTTTCAGCTCACGTATGGTTTCACAGTCTGACCACGGCAGCAATAGTAGACCTACGCAATGGATACACAAGTGTTAGTGTCTGGTTTCAGTTGAGCCAAGCCGAGCCACAGTGAAGACGGCCTGGAGGACGGCCCTGTAGTCGTGGAGATGGCAAGCGTGGTTAAACTGATAAAACTGTTGTCACTGGGGTGGAGAAACCAGAGAAGGTAAAAAGACTGGGTGAGAAATAAAGAGAGCACATCCTGTTGAAAGCAAGTTGATTTCAGAGTTCAATGCTGACCAAATTTAGCTTCTTTTTCTTTGGGAGGAGAAAACAAATGTAGCTAAAAAGTTGTCCATCTTTATTTTCACTTGGATCTTCCAGGCGTTTTTTTTTTGTTTTTTTTTTAAATGCTTAGAATCTCAAATCATCACTGGTCACTGACTTTTACTGATCATACCCAGTAAAAGATGAACGATCTAAAGAAATTTGGGGCAGGGGGCGACCATAGTCATCTGTGAATTGCTGAGACCTTCTCTTAAAACACTTATAACTTCTCATTTTAAAGCTCAAACACCAAATATACCTTAATAAGCATTAAACCACACAGTGGAAACTGTTTTTGAGCTACAGCAGAAGCTAACATCTATAGTCTTAACTCGTCTCTTGGAGAGTTAAGAAAGACTGTGACAGGCTTTGAGGCCTGTGACAAATTTGCCACCTTTTTTATAAATAAAACTGTGAAAATAAGGGAAACAATAAACTCCTCTATGTCTGCTGTTGGGAAACAATTAACTATGTTTCCCCCTAAACAGAATTTACCTATGATGACCCACTTTAACCTGATCACTCAAAAAGATGTGAGTTACACTTTACATCATATGAAATCATCCACCTGTTCCCTTGACATCATACCTACGAGTTTATTCTTAAAGGTCTCAGAGGTTTTGGCTCCGGACCTTTTACAAATAATTAACAAGTCACTCTCCTCTTTAGTCTTTCCTCAGGCTCTAAAGACTGCGGCAGTTAAACCACTTCTCAAGAAGCATAATCTAGACTCATCAATTTTAAGCAATTATCGACCAATATCAAACTTACCTTTTTTGTCTAAAATACTAGAAAAAATTGTTTTTCAGCAGATAAATGGCTTTCTGGCCCTGAACAACTGTTTTGATGTCCATCAATCAGGCTTCCGTCAACATCACAGCACTGAAACGGCTCTTGTCAAAGTATTCAGTGACCTCCGTCTAAACACTGACCGTAATAAAATGTCAATATTAGTTTTGCTTGACTTGAGTGCTGCATTCGACACAGTCGATCATAATATTTTATTATCCTGATTAGAAAATTGGGTTGGCATTTCGGGTATAGTACTCAGCTGGCTTAAATCTTACCTGTCCAATAGAATCTTTTGTGTGTCCATAGGCAATTTGAAATCCAAACTGAGTGAAATTACATATGGATTTTCCCAAGGTTCCATCCTGGGGCCGCTTCTTTTCAATATCTATATACTTCCATTAATTCAAATTATACAAAATAATAAGATAGAATACCACAATTTTGCCGATGACACACAAGCTACATTAGTCTTTCACCAGGAGATTACAGTCATGTTCAAATACCCACTAAATGTATTGAGCAGATTAATGTCTGGATGGGCCAAAATTTTCTCCAACTAAATAAAAATAAAACTGAAATATTAGTGTTTGGACCAAAAGAGCATAGATTAAATATAATCACCCACCTTCAGTCCATTGGATTAAAATGCTCTGATGAAGCCAAGAATCTGGGGGTGATCATGGATCCTAATCTCAACTTTAATAACCACATCAAATCTATCATAAAAACATCATACTACCATCTAAAAAACATTGCTAAAATTATGCGACTCATGTCCACACAAGATTCTGAAAAATTAGTTCATGCCTTTGTTTTTAGTAGACTCGATTACTGCAATGGAATTTTTACTGTATTATCAAAAAAAAGCAATAAGACAGCTCCAGCTTCTCCAGAATGCTGCTGCAAGAGTCCTAACTAAAACAAAAAGAGATCAGCATATCAATCCAGTTCTAAGATCCCTGCACTGGCTACCTGTTGCTCGAAAAATAGAATTTAAAATCTCCTTAATGGTTTACAAAGCACTTCATAATAGAAACCCAGACTACATTTCTGATCTTCTTCAATCATAGATACCACTCAGACCTTTAAGATCATCAGAATCAAACCTTCTAACTATTCCGAGAGTCAGAACTAAACACGGTGAAGCAGCTTTTAGTTTTTATGCTCCAACACTCTGAAATAAGCTTCCTGCTCATTGTAAGGCTGCACCTACCGTGAGTTTATTTAAAACAAGGTTAAAAACCTTCTTATTTGACGTTGCCTATTCTTAAATTTTTTTTTTTTAAACTATATTCAAAATTGTAATGTTTCTTTTGTTTATTTTTAATCTGCTTGATTTTTAATTTAATTTTATTATTATTATCTACAGTACCTGTTGTATGTAGTTTTTAACTTTTTTGTACAAGCACTTTGAATTGTCTTTGGCTGAAAGGTGCTATATAAATAAAGTTGCCTTGCCTTGCCTTGGAGGTACAGTCAATCAGCGCCAAAGAAAATGACTGCCGCTACTCGATTAGCTGCTTTTCTAGCCAGCCATTAGCTTATTAGTTAGCATTGAGCCTAGCTACCTCAAGTTCCAAAGCTACATTTTCCTTCTAAGATTTTATATATGCTCTAAAAATCACCCAATAAAAGGATTGTCTGTGAATAATTGTGAGTTATGTTCCACAGAAAAATCTGCGTCTAGGATAGCCTGGTATAAACCAGTCCCTTGTTCTACGCTTTGCTTCTTAAAGAGGGTCTAGACTCTCGGCTAATGAGAAACAATTGGTTGCTAGAGGCATGGACTTTGTTGAAGTTTAAAATTTTACCTATGTAAATATAGTCCTTTATTTGTACAGAACAAATCTCTTGGAACTCATTCTCATTTATGAGAATGAGTTAAATACATAATAAAAACATAAAAATCACAAAAAAAACCCTAAAATTGCTAACCTATAGCCATAAGGAATATAATGCACCAGTTTGACGCTATGAAGCTTACCGGAAATTGCCTGCACTGTAAACGACCATCCTTCAGAGAGGAGAAAGAAGAGCCGAGTTGAACAAGATCACCGTTTATGTTAATTCAGTGTTTGGAAGAGTGACTCTGAACGGCTCGGTTCATTTCCTTTGCTGACATTGCTTAAACTACAGTCAGACTGCAATTCTAAAATAGTTCACAACTTCTTTTTCTGTTTGCTAATTGGCCGGATTGAAATTCAGTAGGACGAAGTCCAGACTGAGCACTGGACGGAGATGAGAATTGAGAGGTGAAGGCTAGCTAGGCTAGGCTAGCAAAAAGTTGAATCCGCCAAAACTAAAACACAAATATGCGGGTAGGGTTAGCGTCCACTGCACTTGTGCTCCATTTAAATATTCTCAACCACCTTTGCTGGTTTAAAAAAAAATGTATGTTGTTGGTTAATGGTATCTTTTCCTCTCAGTTATGCTAGGCTGAACAAACTGGAGATCCACAAAAACAGAAAAGGAAGTGATTACCAACATAAAAAAAAAGCCTTTAGGATTTGCTGTTTGAGCTGCATGAATTGCAGTTGTTTTAATTGGCTTCTTTTTTTCCTAAGGGTTTGATGCTTCTTCTCAGCTTTTCTTTAGCTTCAGAACAACAGATGAAAGAGCGAGTGAAGATCCCTCTGTTTTCTTTTTTTTTTTTGCTGTCAGTGCTTTCCTTCCAAAAACATTAATATCGGCCTTGAAAACCCATAAAGGGCAAAGCCTAGAAGAGTTAGCTCCTGTGGAATCAAACATGCTGTTCAGCCCAGTTGTGATAGGAAAAAAAATGGGGGAAGGCGTGCGAAGGAGGCCTGGAGGAGGATTTTTGGAAGGTGTTATGTTGCAATGTGGTGCCAGGGGAGCTGTGAGGCTTGGCAAAGAGGTGAGCGTTCACATCCCCGGCTTCTCTTTGCCGGAGAAAAGGGAGGGAAACGAGTGCGAGGGGAAAGGAGGAGAGAGGTGAATGGAAAGACAGCAAGCTGCGAAGCTATACGTGGACATACGCCAGGAACAATTTAGCCATCCATCACTCTCCGAGGCGAGTCGAAAGCTAAACATGTGACTCGGTTTCAGAGAAGTCCCTGGCACCTTCGGTTCACCGTATCGCTACGGACGCGCAGCCCCGAAATGACAACCCTTCAAAACATTTTCATCACAGGTGTAAATAAACCGCACCATCCTGTCCTGCTGGGCTTGCACACCGCAGCTGACCCCAGATGGCTGATGATGATCCAATGCTGCTCTGCCCCAAGAGGCTGGAGAGCGAATGCCTGGAAAGGTGTTCTCCAAAAACCAGTCATGTTTATTAGTAATGTGCTGGTATGTCATTCATTCAGAAATGAGTCAAAAAGAATAAAATGGCTTTTTCATCACTTTCCAACACAAAAGCTGAAAGGAAAGTGAAAAATTAGCAATTGAAATGACATATTACTCTAATGTTTATGTTTTTAAAATTATTATTCATAGGGACGGTATGTAAACACAATTAATCTTTACAAAAAAAATAGATGCATTACAGTGATGTTTTCAGGCACAGAATAAGCATAAGCCTAGCCTGAACATTTTGTGTTACGTAAACCTTGTCCAAGACCAATGTACGATTCTTTTAAAGCTGGTCTAGCTAAAAAGCTAAAAATATTGGAGTTACAGCAACTACACTCTTTTCATAATCACTGTTTTTGCATGTTTCGTTTGGTATTATGTTTGTCTCTGATTATGAACTGTGTACCTCTAAGGATGGACGGCCTCATTGCCATCACCCTAATCTTTAGCTCACCCCGTAGCTTCCCCATCAGGCCTGGTTAGCCCACTCCAAAATGTTATTGTTGCTACCTGTGGAAGGAAACATGTTGGAGAAACTTAAACTCTGCATGGAGAGTTGAAAAATTTTTGGCTTAACTCCAAAAATCTTCAGACACAATAAGAAAACAATCATCAGTCGGCTTCTTCTGCTGAGGGAGAAGTCAGCTGTTCAGGCTGATTTCCGAAAGCAAACTGCTTCAGATGATGACGTGAGGCTATACGGTCTGACCGGTGATTAGTCCAAGATCTCTTTGTTTAGACCATTCAATTAGTCTCCCACCCAGCATGCTTTTTAAACACAAACGAAATAAAAAAGCCATTGATCCGTATATGATCAATAGAAAGTTGCCTGGGAGGCGGAGGGGGGAGATGAAGCGTTTGAACATTCACAAACACCGTTGTTGTAAAGCACTCCTCCTCACAAACCCGTCTCTCGCTTCCTTTTATGTGCGTTAGCTCGGACGGATGAGGTGGGAACAAGGGGGAGCCGAGTTTAGGTGAGGCAAACAAGTCGCAGGGGGGGAGCCGGGTGATGACACCGGAATGAAACCGAAGGTGCTGTGTGGCGGAGGACCGACGCGTCGTGGTTTGGGATTTTTGGCTCGTAAGGAGTGTGATCTGAGTGTGTCACTTTGACTCGCTGTCAACAGCGTTCGCTCTTGCTAGATGCCTCACCTGGTGTTGGGAACTGGCTCGTGGTGCGTCCAGAAACGGAGCCGACGGTTTGATGTCCCGTCTACCGTGTCCCGACTGCATGGCCGCCGTTTGCTTCATCTGCCATCAAAACGTTGGGGCTGGATCGCTCATGGCTGTGTTTGTTCCATTCCCCCCCACCACACATTTTTCAGCACCAAAACACTTTACCACCGTGCCACTCCTGTGCACATGAAAGAAAATCGTCCAATATAAATGCAAATTTTCCATTGGCGCCAGAATAAGTATTTTGGGTAACATAGGCTTGTCAGTGTAGATTATTATACCGCTGGCTGTTACTGATGGCAGCAATATTTATTGTTGGCTTTTTTAACATTTTAGACTACATTAACCATTAGGTAGTGACTGTAGATGTATGAAAAGAAAACGTTTTTGCCATCAAAATAGATAAAAAATGGTGGAAACATTTGAGCATAGGTTGTTTTTTTTTCTTCATATACCCTATATTGGAGATAAAATATTCGAGACTTGATGTTTATTTAAAACCTTCTACTTCAGCAGCAATTGAACTTCCTCAAAATATGTGGCTCACATCATAAGAAGGGCCACAGTATGGGGAGTAGGGGTGCCTGATTTCATTCCCCAGTGCATGAAATCTGTACTGGGTAGTAGTACCTGTAAGCTGCAGTTTCTTTGAAATATGGTGCGACCTACTGTACTTTACAAAAATATTTCAACTCCTTAAATGTTCTCTGTTATGCAAAATTCACTTTTTGCATGTTTCTGTCCTTCCGTTTGCGTATCTTCTGGTTCTAGAAACAGACCGAGAGCAATAAAAAAAAAGAAAAACATTTTTGGGAATAAGTTGGTGCTGATGTCTGCAAAACGACCTGTTTCAAAAACCTTCAAATTGTTGCACCACAATTTTTTACCTAGCAACCTCAAGCCAAACTTAGGCCCTTACCTGGCAACCCAAGTGGAACTCAACCCACTTCATTAGAAGACACCACTAAGTTTGTCCTGCTGGATTTATGCTGTACAATGGCTGCTGGAAAAGAAAAATACTTTGCTATCGGCTGCAATACAGATCATCTCTCCATGCAGTTCTTCCAGTTGAGAACAGAGCTGTGTAGCTTCATTTCATTTTTGCTTGCAATGTCCCTGAGATGATGCCAAAGCAAGTTGTAGTTTGCGCAGATCAGTTTAGAAAATAGACTTGAAAACTACCAACAGAACATGGGAAAATTGACCAAAAGACTTGGATTGAAGGGAGGTTCTGTTCCTACTGTTCAACACAAATCTGCAGAGGATAGCCATGTAAGTACATAATGATGAGTTGTGTGTTTTGGATTGTTGTTCAGCATGAACCTGATTTGTCATTTAGCATAGGCTGACGCAGAACGATAGCTGCTAGCCTCTGCTTGTCCTGTGTCTGAGTTACATTACCCACAATATCGGCGCATTTACTGTTGGAATAGAAAGTGATACATTGAAAAGACGCAGTTTGTCAAAACATGCCAGATATCACCAACATTGTCTGGATTTTTTTTTCCATGTTGAGAGAAGTGCTTCTCCTCTAACCTTGCTAATATATATTTTATAAAAACAGGTTACGTTTGTGGGGGAAAAAGCCAGTTCTTATGTTATCTGCTGGACTTCACGTCATGGCACATAGCCCCGAAGTAAAGCAGAATCCTCAAGCTCTGAATTAATAACAATATAAACATGAGTCAGATCTGCAGCGTTTAATCCTTCAGTGGTTGTGGCTTGATGGTTGTTCCGGAGGCTCCACTTCTTCTGCTTCTGGGTCTGACTTGGAGTCAAAGATGATTGTTCGTATCTCATTCCTTAATGAGCTAAAAAAAAATGGCAGAACTGATTGGGTGAAATCTCAATATCTGAGAATGATTTTGTGTCTTTCAATAATGATGCTTTATGTAGCCCATAGACTTCTGCTAGCTTGTTCAATTAACTACAAATGCCAATTTGAGTTGTAGACCAACAAAAAGTAGCACAATTGTTAGTGGTGCACTGACTGCAGTCTTCTGGCCAATCATGATCTTTAAAATTAAACAACTTGCTGATTCCAATTGTGACCGATACCGATTTTAGTTTTATTTTGAATCAGTTTGCAATCTAAGCAGGTAGGAGGTTTGTGGTGAATTATTGAGCATCTATTCTTCTTAAGAGTTTCAACATTGGTGATTCTTTTATACTTTTACGTATCTAACATTTTCATTTTTCAGTTCATCTTTTAGGTGCACTAAGAAATCTTTATTTGCATAGAGAGCGGTAAACCCTTGTCCCCGCCATTATTGGCTAAAAGGCAGGTGAACATGTTGGGAAATACCACACTGAGATTTTCTGTTGCAAATTGTTTATCTTAGTCCTCTATGGTTGACTATAGCAGGTATATGCAATACTACATTTCCATACTACCTGGAAGAAAGGCTTCAGGTAAGGCAAAGTGACCCCATAGGGGTGTGAAGCATCCTGCAGAGAGCTGATTAGTTACCTATAATAATGTTCAGCAGAGAGAATTGGTTATCAACTGCAAGTATGGATCCACAGATCAATGTCTCCTCAGTCTCCTGCTGACTGGAGGGAAGGTTCGTGGTACTCAATCAAATCAGAGCATGAAATATCAAGTAGGAGTCAGAAGTCTTGTCCTGGCATCAATACATGATTGACACAACTTTCATGTTTCTTGTTAACCACCAATTTCTCTGAAACAAAAAAATTGCAGCATATGTTTCTGCTACAGCAAGAAGGTCCTCGGTTCCCGGCCTTTAGATGTTCTCCTTTTGGGTGTGTGGGTTCTCTCCTGGTACTCCAGCTTCATCCTACCGTATAAAAACATGACTGTTTGGTTCATTGGTGTCTAACAAAGGGACCTTAAGCATAAGTGTGTGTGTTTGTATGTAGTTTTGACCTTTGTGTGTCTATATGTTGCAGTGTGATGGACTGGAAACGTATCCAAGGTGGACCCCGCCTCTCATCCAATGACCGTTGGAGATGGACACCAGCGCCCTCATGATCCTGCAAGTGTATGTGAGTATAGACAACTGATCGATATTTGTGCAATAAAGGTTCATGTGGGTGGTTCTGTCATCGACAAAGCACGTTTTGAATAGGTACTATTTTAAAATTACTCTTTGCACTTCATAAACTTTGAACAGTATTTTTTAAGAGAAACTTGGGATCACACCTGATGGTCAAGTAGACTTGGTTTGATTAGGGACCAAAGTTGCAACATTTTCAGTTGTTGTACTTCTCTTTCACAAACCAGCCATTTCACAAAACTGCAATGGAAACACCTTTTCACATCACACAATGTTACTACTGGCAGAAACGACAAAGAAGACAACTGGAAGTAGCAGGACGATGATGGTTTGTGTTTGGGTTTTTTTTCGGTCAATATGCAGCTGGCTCCACCAGAGCTCTTACGACATTGCACAGTTCGTAAAAAGTTGTGTGGCATTCCAGTGTGTTGGATCCATCACTCTTCTGTAAAATGGCCGACTACAATTTCCCCAAAATGTCTCATACGTAGCTGCTTCCAAGTATAAGGGGCTTGTCACTCCAACACCTTAATAAGATGCCAACATCTTCTTTGATGTCTGATAGATGATGAGCACTAGCATCATGGCTGGATTAAGAATATAATCTCACATAACTTTACATCCATTGTTGCTGATTTTTAATGCCTTGTCGCTTGATCAACCTTGTTCACGTTTGTTTTTAATTTAATTTCGTACTTAATGAAAACACCGCTATTGTGAAATTGTGTTTTTTTTTTTTGTCATTAGCAGAATACTTTCGCACATTTGCAATGGAAACACACTTTTAATCCCGTAATCTACATTAGCCTTCAAAACAAAAAACGATCATGGCTGGAAAGTGTCATCTGGGATTGACAAGGAAATTGAAAAAGTTCACAAGTGAGAACTTTTTTTGCAAGGGAAGAAAGGTAACATCTCATTTCTTACTCATCATCATCATCATCATCATCATCATCATCATCATCATCATCACGGCCTCAACAACCTGTTGCGTAACCTTCATGGGATTTTTTGAAAGCGCATGTTATTCTGCAGAACTCTGTCTTGCAATTCTTTCTCCTCATCTGATGTTGATTTGACTGACTTGGCACGCAGCTCCTCTGCTAATGATGATGTTTTACAATTAGCTTTGAAAACTGTGGAAATGTTCTTCCCCCCACTCCCTTTTCTTGGCAACCGCTTTCATTGGCAAAGGCCTCTATGTTTAGAGAGCGCCTGTTCTTGGCCAAATCAACGTTTATGATAGACCATCCCAGATGGGATGTTGCAGATGGCGGCCTGATCTGGCCTCTGGTGGGCCTGCTTCAGGACTCCCCAAAACAGGGGTAGAGGAGAAAAAATAAGACATTAACGTAAATGTGTGAATTTTATTGTCTTTAGCCGTTTGCACAATCTGTATAGATAATAAATTTGACTTTTTAGGAGAATAAGATATTTTCTTGCTTTCCAATAAAGGTTTTATACGCACTTTATTTATTTCCACATTTATTTCCTAACATATTTGTGATTGTACAACAACGGCAGACTCGTTCGTGAGTGCTCTGCTATTCAATGCAGCTGTTACGTTTGAAGGCGTTAATCGTTTTCTGCGCAGCGGAGGCATCTCGCAATTAATCCACATCCTCCGCGCTCAGAAGGGTTAACGTTGTGCGACGACAAATGATGCCCCCACACCTAAGCCCCCCCCAACGCCGTCATCCGCGATTCTGCGCGAGAGCCTTGATTGATCACTTTGTTTATCCGTCATAAAACTATTAATAATCAATCTTTCTGCCCCCTTTTCCCACTTCTTCTTCCTGGAGTAATTTTGTATATGGATGATTATACATTCATTAATGCATGGGTAGAGTTATGCGTTTTTGTCAAGGCATTCCGTATGCGAGGGGGAGATGCGGTGACACAGATTACCGCACAGATGCCCCATTGAGGAATCTTTTAATTAACAGCACGGTTTACGTCTCAGGGAAAAGACCTCGGATGCTTGGAGTGAGGGATGGAGATGGAGGGACGGGATGAGAACGGGAAAGAGAGGAGGAAAAGGGTGTGGGGGTGGAGGGTGACCCAAATCTTAAGGGAGACGATTGAACATGACAGCAATAAAAAAAAAAAAATGTTGAGACCTTATGCGAGAGCCGCAACAGAATCTGCGGGGGTTCAAATGCCATCTCTGATCGCTTTTTTAGTTTCACCTCTGTGGTTTGACGCCAAGTTTCAATCTGTTGCATAATGTTCCACCGCACCGAACAACAAAGGGAAAAACTGTTGTTTTTCAGCTCTACGCATCGTTAAAGGACAAGCACTCACATTGGCTCTTTTCTTGTTGTGTTTTTTTTTTTTCTTTCTAAGCTGGCCTGCCTGGAAACTCTGAATCCATCCTCCTGCTTCCTGAACCTCCACCGGCATTAAATAATGCATTTGGACATGCTGTCAGAGATCACTTGACCCTGAAAATATTGGATTTCACATTAAAATCCCCAGCACTGCCGATGAGCACGGACTTCTGCAGACAGTTTTTGCTAATCCATGCTCAGACCTCGCCTGAGGGCACGTGGGGCGGTGAGGCGAGTGGTTGGGTTTGTGGTACATATGTCCATCCAATTACTGGACTTTATGTTTTGGCCGCAGAGATGAGTGGTGAGGGCAACTAGTAACACATGCACAAGTGGTTGGTGTCTAGCAAACTTTTGGTTAGAGAAATAGACCGTTTGTACGTGACTGGAAGCAGCCCAGTCCACCATGATGGACGTCAACACAGCCTATGCGAGCGCTAACTCTTGTAACTCGTGTTTGTTTGTCAACAAACAGACAACCGGTCACCTAATGTTGCTTTTATCATAGGGTGGACAAACGGACAAGGACACAAGCCAAACTTTTCATTTTATCTTAAATCTTTTGACGAGGAAAGAAGATGGTGGTGGCTTTCCTCGCCAATCATAATGACGTGTAACCTTTGTAAGGTTACGATTAATTTTCATATGCTTTAGTAAAATGATCAAGCTGCAACACGGCAAAGGTACGCATGTAATCATTATGCCACACCGGCATGAAGCCTAGCGTGTATGGAGAAGGAACTGGTTAGCATCTAGACTTTTTTTTTTTGCTTTAACAAATGTAGGAGTTACATATTGCAGCTTTAAAGACTGACTGAAACAAAGTAGCTTTTAAATCTTGTTCGGGATTTTGGGAGAAATTGTCATTCAGAAGAAAAAAAGGAGTGAAGCTCACTATGCAAAGTTTGTGATTAATGGAGAGAAAACTGAACTGGTAAACTTCTGTAACTTGGATCAACTTGGGAGGGCCAAACACAAATACTAATAGTAATAGTAATGATAATAATAATAAAAGGTGTTATTTTCCTTCCGTTTCACAGTTAGGCTCTACACTATTTTAGTCTGAGACAGAAAATCCTGATATTGAAAAAGACTGGAAGCAGCACTCTGCATTTTGTGGAGGCTAATAACCTAGCTTAACCTCTTCTGGTTAGAATCTCCTGTTGTTCGGATGTAAAGTGTTATTGAAGATAGAGAGCCAGCACTCTGTTCAAAAAGAGAACAATATGCAGAGAGATAGTCGGCGTGTGTGTGTGTGTGTGTGCATGTGTGTGGCAGGATTAGGTAACAGAAGTTCATCAGGTTTGCCGTTATGTTTGCTCCCCGAGGCGGATGTGCTGGAATTAGAGTTTGTGAAGAACGCCGTCTCTCCCTCTTCTTTTCAAACTCGCGCTCCGTCCTTTTAACTATTTGAGCACAGAAACGAAACCGATTACAATTTTCCGATATTTCACACCGATCCCTCAGTTAAGGCTCTAACCTTAGCAGGAGATATAATCTGGAAGCTGCCGCCGCTGTGGGTGACGATGATGACGATGATGATGTACGAGCTCGGCTGCAGCTGCTAACACCGTCGCTCGCCGAGTTGTTGATGTTTGTCTCTCGCGCAATTGCCCTGCAATCCTTGTTTGTAGCAGCTCCGTTTCGCACGCTCCGCCTGCATTCCTTTTTTTTGTTGTTTGTTTTTCCCTTCGTTGTGTCATGTCATCAGGAAGAAAGACAAGAGGAAACTGACGGGTGAAAAAAAAAGAGGAAAAGAGGCAAGGCTGAGGGAGAAGAAAGTGTGAAGAGAATCGATGTGTAGTTCCTCTAAATGAAAGATGCGAAAGCCGCACGAGCTTCTGGCGTCTGACAAGCCGGTAATTAAAACTACGGGGAGGCTCCTGAGCTGGATATACGCAGAGATCTGAGCACAATCAACTGCAACAAATGCTACTGGACCGTATGGAATATGTAGTTTTTCACCCGCCTCATCTCTTATGCTTTATGATTTTTACACAGCTAATTGGTTAAGGCGATTCTTTCGCAACACTCCTCCCTAAAAATTAGCTTTGAAAACATTGCACAAGCCCTTTTTCTTTTACTTTTTTTCCCCCAATGACTTGCTCCCTTTTCAGGAAAATATCGGCAGACATGAAGTGCACTGAGCTTATTCGATCAGTAAGACATAAAGTCTTCACATCAGCAAGGTCTCAACCCTGAAATTGCTTCCTCAAAGTCCTGCCTAGGCATGTATAGATAGAAAAAAAAAAATCTTAAAAGGACTTCTGAAATAGCTTTGCAGCTAAACATCGTGCAGTCATGTTTCACATTTTTGAATGGCATAATTATGTATTCTCTTTAGCCAGGCAAAGGGTCAAGTACTTAAAGAATTATTCTCTTTTTAAGTGACTTTCAAAGGGATTCAGCATCCTTGTTATCTGTCTCGCACAGCTGGAGCTCTGGCCATTTTGAGAAGAAGAAGAAGAAGAAAAAAACCCTTTCCAGAAGATGATTTCTGATGAGCTTTAAAGATATAGATGAACACACACACGCATGCGCACACACACTTTCATCACACACGCTTTGAGGTGTGAAGAAAACCGGGCACGAAACCAAAACCCTAAGAGGGATGAAGGGACTCGTTTTCCCATCCGAGAGATTTAAAACTACAAATATTCTGATTAGCATGAAGGGAGAAAACCGGCGCCGTGGGCTCGGCTGTTATTTGTTCACCTGAAATATAAGATGTCAGCGCTATTTATAGTCAAAACTGTGATTTCTGCGCGATGACAGACCTATTTCCCAAAGGAGGCTAGACGTGCTCACATGTGAGTACGGTGTAGGTGATGAAATCCAGAAATGTTGCAGCGCAACAGCTGCACCGGCCCTCCTTAGCTCCGAGTACAAAAGTGTAAAGTAGCGTTGGTATCATTCTGATCACTAATAAATGATCAAATAGAATGCATGTAAATGAATGTACTTCCCTAATGGATCAAGTACGCCGGCGGTTCCTTCCAAAGACATTCACATACCTCAAACTTTATCAGATTTCGTCTTAACTTGTTGTGTGCGAGGAGTTAGCCCATCAGCGAAGTCACTGAAACCTAAATTAGCATCTCAGTGCTATTTTAGTGAGTAGAGACATCGCCATTGCTAATGTTAGCATCTGTAGTCCACATTTTTGAAGAAGTATTTTTTTTAAAGAAGTTACATGGATGATCAACGGTTCCTGAAACACTTTGAAAGCTGAGTAGGTGTAGCAGCACTTAACATTGATCTGAGGTTGAATAACCTAAATAACATATTGAGGGACAGGAAGGGAGAAATGTGGAGGAATCGTCATGCTACGATAGCATGACGTTGTTGCGTAGTAGCTGCATCTTGAAGCGGCGTTGATGTAATGTACATGTTGTTGCTGTTATTACCCAATAGCTCCAATTATCCCAGATTTTGAAGATACAAACATGTGCTGTAAAAAGCTGATCATAGCTCAATCTGTGACTTAGTAATGGGTAATAACAAGCATAAAAAAAAAATAGCAGTCATTAATCCCTGAAAAAGAGACTTAAGATGCAGGTAGAGTCCCGATCCTCTTGCAGCGTACGGCTGACACAGTTTCTGTCTTCACTGGGCCTGAAATTCAGTGTGTCTGTGCGCCGCAGTTATTACAGAGACACACAGGCTAATCCGGGAGGATCTACTTACCATCACACCACACTCTGTGTCTAACAGTAGGTCACAGAAGCTCTTGCTCTTCCTTCTGCTTGTGTGTCACATATTCCTGGAAAACATGACATGAAGCTGCTCGTGTCCGTCTGCTGTTCAGGACTTTATCTCACGCAAAGAGGTGAAAATTATCTTCAAAAAAAAACAAAAAACAGATGAAAAACACAGGATGGGCATGCAGACACGTCACCGTTCACACAAACAAAAACACAGACTCACAACAGGGCGTAACCCTCCCACTGACCCAGCATGTTGGATAACTTGTGTTGCATAACCGAGGTCAGATATAAAAAGAGGTACATCATCCCCTTACACGCACACACACAGACCCATTTCATGGTCTAACTGGGTCACAGAGCCCACTAGAAATAATAACTCAGAAGTCTTTTCAGATTACATTTCTCAGATCAATAGCCCTCACTGTCTCCATGAAAGAGCCTTTGACACTCTGCCTTGCCACTAAATAGCTGATTGTGGTTCAGTGAGGCCGATAAGGACAAACTTACTGACATCAGAATTAAAGGCTTTAAAAATTCTGTTTTACACAGACAAATGTGCATCCATCCAAATCAAAAATTAAATCAAAGAAGTAACAGATCGAGGAAGGAATCCCCCCACTAACCCCGCCAAGCCCCGAATCACAAAGTGCTGACAGGACAAAAACAGTCAATACAGCAGAGTAAAAAAGTGTTAAACACATCTTGTGTGAGATTAGTTGGATATGTTGGTCTAAACATGTTGTAATTTTCCTATTAAATCCACAGTATGTAACTTACAAAAATGTATTTTTTTCCTACACCTTTGTTAAAACTATCATGTTCTGATAGCCTAATATGAAACAGACAATCTGCTCCTCCTCCCTGAGCTACTATTGCCATCTGAAGAAATGCACCGCTCCTTTTCAATAACAACCAATCAGAGCCAGGAGGAGGGTCTTAGCGCTGCCAATCAATGTCATGTGCGCAATGCTAAATGTGCTAATGACAGCAATACAACTTACTGTAAGCAGGAAAACTGCTTATCGTCATCGGTGGTTATGCTAACTAGCCTGAGCATTCATCACAGGCTCCATTGTGGTGAAACAGCTTTGCTGTAGCAAAGAGAAATGGGGAGGTTGTGGGCAGTGCATATGCGAGAGTGATTGACAGCGCTATGACCATACCTGTGAAGTCTCCTGTTTCAGCTGGGAAAGTATTGTATTTTACCCCTTTGTCTATAGAAACTACTGATTTCTCCAAATTAGGTAAAGTGCAATAAACTGGAATTATACAGGGCAAAAGTGTTAAATGGAGTTATTAAAGTTTGTTTTGTTCATTTCATAAAAGTCTTTGTTGGTGATGACATCTTCAAGGTGCCTCCTGTAGGGAGAAACTAGTTGCATGCATTTCCCCTTCTATGGACTCTGACCTTTAGTAATTTCCATAATTTTCTACAGGATTCAATCCAGGTTATTAGCTAGGTCATTGCAGCAGTCTTATTCTGTTTCTTTGCATCGGATATTATTTTTTCTATCGGTATTCCTGTACATTTGGGATGGTTTTCTTTAGCAATGAAAGGGAATGTTGGCCAGCGTTAACGTAGCTAAATACAGGGTGATCAAACAAGAAAAATCTGTTCAACACTACAAAACGTTAAAGGCAAGGGCATAGAATCATCTTCCAACAGGACAGTAACTCTTAACATCCAGCAAAAGCTACAATGTTTTAGATCAAACATTGTTGGTGTTCAACTCAAATCCAACTGAGACTCTTTGGCAAGATTTCACAGAGATGCTCTCTGTCTTTTTTGAGTTCCGACTAAGCTATTTTGTAAAGAAGAGTGTGCAAAAAGTGTGTTTTACCACTTTAGCACATCTAATCTCCAAAAGACCTGAAGCTGTACATGAAAATGCACTTTTAATTTTTTTTTTTGTAAAAGAAAGAAATCTGAAAACCACATCACTTTGTGTGAACAGGCTTATGGGCTACGCAATCTTCTACCAAGCACTGGCCATGGACTTTATGACAAACAGATCAGACTTATTTGGAAAGCGACTTTACCAAACACGTATTAGAGTTCTGTGCATACTGTAAACCTTGAGTCTTCCACCACCACCCCACGTCTTCGTTTTTCAAGTCGGGGAAAACTGCTCCTAGTCATCGTCTCCCACCGTCTGATGCCGAAGCACAGACGAAGAGACGCACACACAAACAGCGACGCTTTTGATTCCAATCCCCGTGGTGAGCCTCTATCATCTCGAGCAATAACGAGCTGTCACTGGGCCCTCCGTGATCTATCTGTCTGGATGTGTCAGCAAGCAGGCAGGCTGACTGAACGTCAGGCTGAAGCAGTTCTCCACTTCCAAAGCCCTGCCAGTCAGCGCTGGGGGGCACCTGAGCAAGGCCCCGCTTCGGCGAGGGATCGCTTCTGAAGGCTGACGCCGGATCAGAGACTGGGTTGGGGGGGGGGGGAAATAACAACCGTGTTGCCGTTTGACCCCACCCCCTACAGGAGGAAGAACGTAGGAAGTCAGGGGGAGATGTTAACGCAAGTTGATAAGGTACTGACAGCTAAATGCCAAATAGGCTGTGTCAGAAGTGATTTGGTATCGGACCACTTTCTTGTTAAAGATAAGGTTGAAGAATTTGTTAAAGTAGCAGTCCATAAAAATGCTTATTTGCCTGGTGGAATAAGTTTATTCAGGGGGGCACCTTGGATGTTCAGGACCCGAATGTCTCCGCGACGAAAGATAAACAGACGACGCAAGATAGCACCCAGACACAACACTTCCACCTAATGCATTCCTCTCGCATTGTACGAGATGCATTATCAAGCCTTCCTTATTGTGTCGGTGATAAATGCAGTTCGCATTAACTCTGCCAAATGTGTTTCTCCTATTTCCACAATAAAGGTTGCCTTACTTTGCCTCTGACCTTCAGCGGGCTGCAAAGCCAGCACAAAATATGCATTTAGAAGAAGCCCGGGGAGAGCGGACAGGATGCGGTTGCGGGAGATTGCTTTTCCTTTGCGCGGCGTCGCACCGGGAAACATGCATCACTGTCCGCCTCCCAACAAACAACCGGTTATATGCAGAAATATTAAGTAGGATCAGCAAATAAATATATGGAGTGGAGCTAGCGCGGTGACAGATGCTGGGCTACTTGCATGGAGCTCCTCCGTCATGTCATTAGTCGACTGGCTGGGTGATAGAACTCTAGGGGAGCTGGGAGGCTTTGTGGGATGAAGCAACTTTTGGCCAAGTAGAAGCATCTAGAGCCTCTGCAGCCAGGTGTTTGTTCATGTGTGAGCGTACAGTAGTGACAGCATGTGTATTTTTCATGCTGCTTGCACCGCTGGTGTAATTTCAGCCTTATGTTGCGTGCAGACAGGTACAGCGATGAGGGGGGGAAAAAATACCGTCAACAATTATTTCAGTAAATGTAATTGTAACGGTGTTGACATGAAACTTTCACCAGGTGTTGGTAAGAATCCAAGTAAGCTACACCTACAAAGAAAAAAGTATTGAACATGAGGAAAAGGAGTTACGAAAGTGCATAAAGAGCAAAACAAAAAAGGCATTTGTCTGTATTTATAAAGCAATTCTACCTCAAATAACCTTTATGAAGATTTCTCTTACCAACGTATCAAGAAGCAAAAAACCCTCTTAAGATCTTCCAAATGTAATTTTAGCTAATCATGTGAACACCACTCATGCATCTCTAAACGTAATACTCCAGTATCTGTTGCCACTAGGAAGTATCACATGGAAGAAGTCAGAAAATTATGATTTTTACTGTCAACAGGTGCTCCTCTCAAGATTTCTGGCAGAGGTGTCAATAGTATAATCAGAAGTGTTGTCCAAGAGCCAAAGACCAAGTGTTCTGTAATGCATGCAACGCAGCATGGCCTCTATTCACACTCACTGGACAAGGTGCATGTAATGAAGGAAAGGCATGTTGAAGCTTGTTTAATATTTGCCACAGAAGACTTGGACAAGTCAGTGAAACTCCAGGAGAGGACAGATTTAGCAGATGAGACGAGACAAATCAAAATAGTTCGTAGAACTAATTGAGAAGTATGGAGGTGAAACATCCAAGCAGCTGCCTCGTTTGCATCGGCACTTTTCTCTTTGCAATGGATCACCGTTGTGTACAGCGTGGGCAATTTATGGTAAGCTTCGAAGCATCACACTGAAGTCACGTTTATTACATAAATCACAAGCAAAAGTTAGCAATTGGGTTGAATTCAAGATTTCAACGGTCGCCACACGTCCAGGAAACCATTGTTTCTCAACAGCCCTCTGTCCAGACCCTCTGTACAAAGCGCAGAACAAGAGGCCAGTTTTTGTCAGGCTAATCGTGCCCTAATGAGAGGATGTTTTCAGCTAATGGAGACTTTATTAAAATGAAGGAATTGTGGATGGAAAAAAATTACAGAGACATGCTTGAAAGGAATCCGAAGATGAAACAAGGGTGGATTGATCAGTGGTGCAATGTTCCCAAAATAGACTGCCGAGAAAAGTCTCAGCTAGTCAGTCAATCATTTGACTTGAGTCCAATTTTTTTTTGAGAGAGCAGAAAATTGGAGACCATAGAAGAGGTATTCAAAATCTTGAAGATTTATATGAAAGAATGGGTAAAATCTCACTTGAGCAATGCATGGGCTTAAATTCTCTTTTCGTTACCATCAAAGGTTTTTCTATTGAATACCAGATGCATTTTAGCAAATGTGCTGAGACTTTCCCCCTGCATCTCTCCACTTACTCCTAATTTTTTTTTAAAGCTTTTGTTGGCTCTAGTGACCTTTATTTGAAAGTAGTGCAACAGAAAACAGTGTAATGAGAGTGGGGGAAGACATGCGGCAAATGTCGCCACGCCGGAAATCGAACCTGCGACCACCTCCACGAGGACTAACGCCGCAATACGTGGGTCGTGCTTTGCCCCTGCGCCACCACAGCACCCCAACTTACTCGTAATTTAATTTATGGCCTAATGCATGTTGCATGTAATTGTGCAGTTTATTGTTGCAAGTGCTGTCGCCTTTGCGTCCATGTCTCTCTTAGAAACAAGATTTTAAGCATTACGACTCACATTACACATGGCGTTTGCCTTTACTATGACCAGTGACGGCTTTTAATATGAGCCACATAGACTGTTGACCTGCATGGGGTTAGACGAGGGGACAGAAGCGCTATGTAAAACAATAATTCATTTATCCGTCAGTTCTGCCCTGAATAAGCTGCATTGGGTTTATGCATGTGTAGTTACTGGGAAGTTGGCACCCCTGTGTTTTGAGTAGGTTCCCCCCCGCTGAGAATAAGGAGTCAGGTCTCTGCTGTCAATCACACGAAACCTATTTGGGCTGAGTTGTGAGTTGTTCTGTCACTCGCCTTATTTTGTTTCATCTGGAGTGTTTGAGCGCTTGGCTTTCATGTCGTGATTTTATTGTGTTTCTTTATATTCGCTTTTATCTTGTTTCTGCAACTTAAATGTGATTTATATTGTGCAGCACTTTGCGACTTTTTATCTGCGAAAAGGTGCTTTATAAATAAACTTTACTTTGCTTGTTTACTACCGTTACCTTATCCCAACTGGTACATTTGAAGAAATGAGGTTTTTGCAGTAGGGATTTGGAGGCCGCAGAAGGAAGGGCGCAAACCAGCGCGTCAATTATGCAAGAACTGCCCCTGTTTTTTATTAATGTTTAATGAAAATTACACGGCAGGACTAAGAAAAACTGTGACCTTTTCGGTACTTACAGCTAAAACCAGATGAATACATACAGATGAGACATAAAAAATGATTTCTATTTGCTAAATTTCAGAATAATTTGAGAGTGAATTGCTTTATATATATCTATTATAAAGCTTTAACTTCCTGGCCAATGGTTCTCGATATTCCCACATGTTCTTCTTTCAGTACTGGACACATTATAGCAATGTGAAGCGCACCAGTCCCTCCTGGAGCAAAACGGTCCCAAAACACAATCCTGTCGTGTACGTTACAGATAAGAAAATGGTTTTAATATTGCAAGTTGAACCATTTTTTGCTCTAAATTTAATGATAGTCGCTATGGTCAAACTTTTTTTTGTTTCATCAGATCACTGGCAATGGTTTTAAAGATGAAAGTGTTTTGTCCTTCAGTGCATTTTCAAATTGTAATCTGGCTTTTACATGTTGCTTTACAAATCCTGGCTTCTTCCTCTCTGAATGTCTTTGCAGGACATGTTTAACTGAATAGTGACAATCTTAAAATCTTTGTCCAGCATTCTTACAAGGTCCTTTGCCTTTGTTCAAAGGTTGACAACATTTGGCAGAGAAGCGGTCTCTTTCGGTACGATGGCTGGACATTTATATGGTATTAATTATTGTGCATAATTAACAGCTGAATATGTCTCCTTCACACTTCTGGAAATTGTACCACTGGATGAAGTCAGTCTGGATGACTGACATCTGGAATATAAATGTATGTCTTTCTGATCACAGCTAAAAACATATCTTCCGCATTATTTCCCAAAATACAACAAAACGGCTGAAACACTGAATTTCAGGCCAAAACCACCAGCTGCTTGGAGTTGCTTTTGATCTATAATAACTGAAACATTGACCAACATATTTGTTGTGTATTGATGATTTAATGACAACACTTGACAAAAGTGTACCTGGTTTTCTCAATTGTTGATTGTATGATGTGTTTATGAGGATTTTATGAGAACTGCCTCATTGCTGAAATGTACTTTCCAAATAAACTTGATTATTTTTGCCATTTCATCAAATGGCAAAATGGCTATTTATCAAATAGGACAAAGGACAAAGTTTTCCTGACAAATAGGAAAACTTTATCCTAATTGTTGTTAGACAATTTGAAAAAGAAAGTAGATGTCTTTTTATTCTGTGGATGTGATTATCTGATTTCAGTTGCATCACCCCCGGCTGCTTACCCCAGTTTCAACCTTTGAACCCACTGAGACACGCCTTCTTTAACATTTATAGCTAGCGTTATTTTATGGCACGCATTTACACATGGGCATGCATACACACTTTGTGCCATCCTGTATTTTTTATTTATTTATTTATTTTTTCTCCACATGTCTCTTAGAGGCCAGGCACACAGGGTATTTGATTTGAGATTGATTTAGTCAGTGAAGCAAAGAGTGTGTGCATTCACTCTGCTCGCCATGTTCTCTGGGCAAGGCCATGGCGCTCCCGTTCTGGCGAAAACACTCACCGCCGCCGCGTGGCTTTAGGGACGCCACATCCGACCTCCACCTAGCCGAACATAAATGAGTAAAAAGAAACACCGAACAATCCCCTTTATTAACCCCCCCAGGAGCACACAGACTCTCACAATCAGCCCCGGCATTGTTCATGCTGCTAAGGCGTGTTGCGACGCGCCTCCCAGCCTGCTTTAATGGCGTGGGTCATCAAGCACTACTCAAGACGGAAAAAGAAGAAGAAGAGAAAAAGAAGAGAGAAACACATATTGATTTGAAAATGCCCTGTTCTGTTATTTTCAAAAGCTTTCTTTTCTGTGAGCCAGCGAGTGCTTCAGGTCATGCTTGGGGAGTTTAGAAAATGTTCTGCGATCGGTGTTTATGCGCACGTGGGGGTGCGTGTGGGCGTGTGTGTGTGTGTGTACTCATGCATGTATCAAATCCTGTCAGCTGCAGAATACATATGAGGAGGCAGGAGAGTCATATATCTGACAAAGTGCAGCCAATAAAGTGTAATTCATGACTGTTACAGTGCCCCTGGATCGTAGTCATTACTCTTGTGATGCTGAGCCCGTTGTATATCAGGCCTCGGAACAACAACCCTCATCACTATATTGATTGGCTGACACCTCCGAAGACATGTTTTGTTTTGTTGGGGGTTTTTTCTAGAAAGAGCAAGTGTGCAATATAGAAAGAAATGAGAGAGTGTTTGATGTTGAAAGAGGGATCAGCGTCTCCAGGCTGCTGTAGCTCAGCTGCTGTCGTGGTGGTGTGGTGCATGGTCTTCTACACATCTATTCATGAGACCATGAATCAATTACGTTGCTGTTGGGTGAACACTATTGCTTTTATCTTTGGGTAGGCTAACAGGAAAAGTAGCCTGACCATTGCCTTCTTGAGCTAGTCCGTTTGATTCAAATCTCCCATACACCTCCGTCTGGGATTTCTCCCATTCACTCGGATTCGCTCTGGTTTCAACCGAGCCGAGTCAGAGAACAGAAAGGAGTAGCTGTGAACGATGATGTCCATTTTCTGCGCTGTTTTGGAACTGTAGTTTTAGCAATGGCAGCAGAGGAAGTGAAATAAGCTGTTCAGTCCATGTTGGCCAAATATTGAATTAACAACAACAGCTGCCTTGTTCAGATTGCCACTTGTTTCTTCAGTGAAGGACAGTTGTTTACAGTGCCGGAAATTTCTGGTAAGCTTCATATCATCGAACTGGAGTATTAAATATGTTGACAAATGTTAGCGATGGGGTAAAATTTTAAACTTCAACTACACCGCCAGGAAACAATCATTTCTCATAGCTGAGGGTCCAGAAAACCCTTCTGTACGAAGCGAAGCATAGAACAAGGAACTGGTTTTCACCATGCTACAGGAAAAGCAAAGCAGGGTTGAAGTCAGGGCAATGCCAGAAGGTAATGTTAGTGTATTTATTCATTCCAAAACCAGATGTCATGTGTGTCTGTTTTTTTGGAGTGCTCTGCTGAAACACCCAGTTGTGCAGAAATTTCAAACATTTCATGTGTTCATTTCATGTTGAAGAACAGTAGCGAAAATGACCTTAACCTGTAGGATTTGGTTTTGTGTTCTCCAGCTGCACATGCTGACCTTTCACCGTCCGAATGTTTAGCAGAAAACTTAATGAAGTTGGGGCGGGGCTTTCACGTTAACTGAAAGCTTTGAAAACTTACAGATGGGATTAAATTCAGCACCCAGCATCAAATAAATGATGTTGACAGGTTGAGGTTGTAGCTCACTTTACGTTTTTATGGTTGGAGGGAGAAGCTTGTGGTATATTTAGAAAGTATCTGCACTTTAGATTAGTCTATATTTAGCTCACAAACCTTATTCCTTGCCCATTTGTTTGCAGAGTTTACTAAAAGGAGCATTGCTTTTCTAGCCATACACCTACTTTTCCAGGCTAATATGTTAGCATAATTCATGAGCTGACAAATATAGCTGCACACCTCATTCTAAGGCAGATCTGTAAACATTTTGCCTCTGATTAGTATCTAATTTTGCATATTGTTTTAATAATAGATGTTATACATTTTCCCCAATTTGTGTTCAACACAGCTATTTTATTAACACAGCACATGTATTCGGAGCCTTTATGGCATTCAGCTTTGTAAATAGGCAAATATTGTCAACCTGATCAAACTGTTTTACTTTTACCGTATTTTACATTCTTAAATAATTTTTTCTTTTGCCTCCTGTTTTTTTTTGTGTGTGTGTGTGTATCTGTGTTGCTAATGTGTTTAAGCTTGAAACATCACATTCCCGACATCGCCATCCATCACTTTCAGGAACTTTTCTCCGACACAGGCTTCCCCAGAGGAAAATTACCCTCCCCGTTGTGTTATCTGTCAACTTTCTACCTCGCGGTTGCATCTCCGGCAGCGTTTCAGCGTCGGTATCGGTTTATGTCAAATCAACGGGTTTGATAAATGTTTATGAGCTTGAGTTGGCAAGACCTCCCACTGGATTCTATAAGATCTCTGCCTACATCAAACACAGCAGCGGCTGATTGTAGCTCCTTCGCAGAAAAAGCTGTAAACTATAACGTAGCTTACAGAGAGTTACTTTCTTTCTTTATCTACAGAGTCTTAAAGCAGATCTTTGTGGAGATAAACCTCCATCTTACCATCGTGGATTTGAGAAACAATTCAGAAAACAAGGGCATGCTAAGCTAGTTTCTACAAAAAAAAACTGCCTGTGAACACTTCTGTTTCTCTCTGTCATGGAGCAAAAACCAGTTTAACCAGTCTGGGAGCATCTGGTGGTGTTCTATTGCATCTGGTGCTGGAATGTTGGCAATAAAATCGTTGTTCTCTGGGAATTTTATCATTGGATCACCGTATACTGGCGTAGCTTCCTGCAGACACCGTTATGGTCTATTGCTTGGAAGCACTTTTTGTTACCGCCGTTAGTCTGTGGGGGTTGCTGTCACCTTGGAGTGGGATTGGTATTAAAAACCCTTTAGGTGGGTGGCAAATGTCAAATTACAAACCATATGAAAACTAGCTTTGACAGCGCTCTACTGTTTAGTTTTTTCTTCCCACATTTTTGCCAAGGCTAATGAACCAGGTTACGACACAACTTGAAGCTTTTCGTTCCACATGTTGAACGCAGAGGAGCAATCTTCAGTAGTCGCTACATTCTGCTTGATTAGTGTGCGTTTCTGCTTGGTAATGTCAAGAGAGCGTAGGGGAAAAGAAACAACTGACATTGTTCATCCACTGACATTCAGCTCCACTTAGCTGTGATCCCAGAAGACACCAATCACGTAGATCAACCACAAAGATCTCTCCAAGACAAAAAAGCCACTGAATGGCTTTTTGCTTTCTGCACCTGAATCCTGACTTTTTTTTGTTGTTGTTGCTCTGAGCACCTTAAGAACACAGTAACATTTCCCAAGTTCTGCTTCCACATTTGAAATTGATTGATTTTTCGTTATTTTCTATTACAAATATGTGCAAAACTTTGTATTCTGCTAATATTGAAAAAAAAACCACACACACAATTTCTCAATTGCGATGTGTCCATTAAATAAGAAACGCCATTAAAATGACACATAACTAAATTTGTTCACGTGATAAGTCATTAAAAAAACATGCGGCGCCGTCATCCTCCAGCTACTTCCTGTCGTCTTCTTCCTGGTTTGCGCCAGTGGCAACATCTGGTTGTTGATCATGTGACCGATGTGATAAAGGTGTTTCCATTGCAGTTCTGTGAATAAACCAATTTTGATGCAACCAAAAAAAAAAAAAACGGGTTATTTCAAAATGGCTGCATTTACATTGAGCAAATTTATTCTTGAAATGTCAAATTGTGCAGTTATATGGTCAATGGAAACTCAGCTTCTGTTGTATACTTAGCCGTTTGCATTGTTTTGGCTTCCTGAATCATTGAGAGAGGCCTTGGAGATATTTTCTAACCAGGAAATGTTCTTTATCAGACAAAACATGTTTCAATGACTTCCTTCTTTTATCAATTAAATACTGTCAACATTCTGCCTTGGTGTTCTGCAAAAACTCTTAAGATTACCAGAATATCTTGTCGGACAGGGTGGAAAACTTCACTGCACTGGAGTTCAAAGACAATTTGTTGAAGAGATCATGTTTCTGCAATGCTTGCTTCTCTATTAGCTCCCTGTAAATCCAACACTGAACCTATAATTCTTGACTCCGTACATTAAAGTCCTCAAGGATAAAAATTTGTTGCATCACAAAAAGAGTCTTGTTTCAGACGGCATGTTCCTTGAGCTACAAAAATAGAATAGGAGGAAGAGCTTTCAGCTATCAAGTTCCTCTCTTTCAGTTTCTTCCTTATTTATGTGCATGCTGTCCTCTGTATCTGTATTTGTTAAAGCAAAATGTACTTCCATTAGCAAACAGAAATTAAATTGGACTGGTTCTAGTTTGAAACCACCAGAGCCTTTGTTTTTCAGCATTCTGAGCTATTACATAGCAAATAAGGTTGAACATACAGTAGAACACAGAGCTGCGAATCAACGGATTCTCCATTTTTCACTTCTTTCGCATAAGGGATTCTTTTAAACTACAGACAAATAATGTACAAACTACGGTCTTTAATTACTGCCACAGATAACATATTCTATAGTGGCTGTAATGCTGTTCATCTGTCCTAATAGGGCAACCCAAAAAGTGTAGCAAATTGAATTTTAGCAATTAAAAGTAATTGGTAAAATTACTTTTTGACAAAAAGTAATTGGTAAAAGCTACTTGATGCTAAAGTAACATTTAGCATCAAGTAGCTAAATGCTACATCAAGTACCCACTTGATGTAGCATACATAAAAATACATAAAAATGTATTGACAGTAATGTATCTGTAGATTACTTAGCATAGTAGTTTTGACGTTTTATAACAAAATAATGCAACAGTAGATGAATAATAGTACTTTCAAAGAATTACAGTAGGGATTTTGTATCCGTTACTTAATTTACAGTAATATTACTGTGAAATAAATTAAAGAGGCAGTAAATTTATAAATTGCAATAGTATTTTTGATTCAATCAAGTTTGTTTGTATAGCACATTTCAGAACCAGTGCAATCCAAAGTGTTTTACATCATAAAAACACAATAATAAAAAGTCATGAAAACAACGTACAGTCAACAACTGAGAAACCAGTAAAAACTACATGTTTTCAAGTGGCATCATAATCATCAACACACATCATATATGTTCCTGCTTTTTACTGTATGGTTCAATAGCCACTGTAAACAGGTGTGTTTTTAGTCTTGATTTAAAGGAACTCAGTGTTTCAGCTGTTTTGCAGCTTTCTGGATGTTTGTTCCAAATATGAGCCAAAAGTCTCATCACCAGCAGACGACCTTCTTCCCTGAGTCGACCTCTGAAGTCTCTCTTCCTTTCATGAAGGAAGGTGGTTCCTAGATGGAACCTCTGATTTATTTATTTATTTTTTATTTTTTTATGCGACCTCTGATATACGGGCGCATTAAAGACGGCTGTTATCTGTTTGAGGAGTGCGGCTTAATCTAAATCAAGATACGGGTCCCTGGAGGCCGGTGCTGTAATCATGTCAAACTGATGATCCGCCTTTACTGTCACTCTCTCTCCATCATCATGATTACCTGCGTTGCGATCATGGAGCCGATTTAGATGCCACCTCGTTCTTAGGTAATAAGAGGCAGAGAGGGATTAGACGTAACGTTGTAAAGCTGCGCTCTTCGTCTCATCCGTGTCATCTCCTGTACCTGTCTGGCTGCAGGTTACGCAACACCTGAATCCGAAGCGTTGTGTTTGAGGTCACATGGTATACCTTTCTGAATGAAAGGAAGGACCCGACCTTCCCTGACGGCCATGTTTAATCACGTCGCATTAATATGCAATGCTGATATTACAAAATCTTTTTATGCTACTCAATCAAGCGGTGCTGTTAATTGTGCAATAGGCTTGTATATTTCCATGCTGTCTCATCTCATTTGCATATTTAGGTTTGTGTTAATTAGAACGGCTCGATAGACGACTGGCTCCGCCCTCTTAATGTCGCTGATTTATTTATGCCCATTAAGACGGCTGGTCTGTAAAGTCAGAATAAAAAGTGTTCAGCATTTTGCCATCTCAACAGAGCGAAGTATGTTTAGCCTTGAAGTGGAAGTGAATGCAGAAGGAAAATTACGCATTCGTCTAATTTCTTGCAATTAAAAATCCTAAAAGTGTGGTTATAAAATGATATATATGTCAAATATGACTTAAAGAAACTTGACAACGTAATTAATGTCTTGAAATTGGGCCGGTGTCTCTTTAAAATCTGTTTGAGAGTCCATCTGACAAAAACCATCTGACCAAACGTCCTAGAGCTCAGCTTTGGTTGCTAGGAGACGTGTGGAGTGCCACTGGGGTTGCTACGATGGATGATTTTTGATGTTACATCCCTGAGGATTTTGGAACTGATCATTTTCCAGACACCCAAAAATGTTAATGTATTGTTGAAAATAGTTTTTTTCAGAATGTGAATTTTGCACAAGACATTTCCTGTAACATTTGGGGCATTCTTGTATAGCCTAACCCTGGTGGAAACATCTCTCTAAAGTGTCTGTGTCGATCCAAAAACCCTTCTGCTGCTGTTATACCAGGATACAATCAATCACCCGACTGATTTATGAATACTGAACATCTAACGACATTTAAACATATCAGAGTAAACGGAGCTAAATACAAATACACAACTTGCTTTTCAGATCTTTATTTGTTAAAAAAGAAAAGAAAAGAACTTCACAATTATTCACTACTTTATTAGAGTGTAACTGTTTCTTCAAGGTACTGTAGGTTTGTCTCTTTGTATCACCATGCGGAGGCCTGCATCACGCTGTCAGATGACTTACTCCTTACTCTGTGTTATCGGACAGACAACGCATAATGCATTCCACATATTGAATTATTGTAACATTAGTACAAGCGGAAATTCCTAATGAAGTTAACCTTTAGACATTCTAAATACGGATGAATTTTTTTTTTCTTACTTTCTTTCCAGTGTAGAATAAGACAGAGAGTAGTCGTTTTTCTAAGGATGCCGTGGCCTCGGGGGGTCTGCTCGTAGTAGTGCGCCTGTTCGCTCCGGTTTGTACCAACCATGCAGAATAATGAAAATAAGTGTGTCCATTAGAGCAGTTAATCTTATTTGGCCTGTAACATTGGTCTATGTTTTCATCCAAGACTGTCGCTGCCTTGTTCTCCGCTTCTTTTTTTTTTTTTTTTTGTACGCAGACGTACTGTGGCGGGTCACACACCACAAGCGCACGCAAGTTCGCACGCGGACACACAATCCCGGCCTTCATGCAGACACAGTGATTTAGCGTTCACACACAGACAGTGGCTTCACTCCTCTGTTCTGCTGCCTCTTCCCTCCTCCTCCTCTTTTTCACAAAACAACACAGCACTCTTCTGAGCCCCCGAGGAGAAAGAGCAAAATTTACAAGAGGGGTACTGGGGGGTGGGGGGAGATCAGTGGTACTGTTGTGTGCTGCTAACAGCATCCCTTTGACTGAGTAGCAGAGGTCAGGCCACAGCTCCCAAAGCCTGCTGGTCTTTTTAACGCATGTGTGTGTAGGCGTCTGGGCGTGTGTGCTTGTGTGTGTTTGTCGTGCTCTTTCAATGTGTGCCTTGGCATTTGCGCGAGTGTTAGCCTTTAGGGCGCACGAAACCCCTGCCGGCTAATGTTACGGGAAAGTCACAAACAGTTTTTTTGTGGCAAGCTGATGTCACATGACGGCGCATCATGTGCATACTTTTTTTACGCGCACCGAACACTGTGGTGTTTGGCTCGCGTGTTGATGTCGGAGGTGCCGGCGCGGCGCGGCGCTGGGGTGAGCAGTTTGTCTTTATGTTGAGCGATAGTCTCCACAGTCGAGAGCGACTTTTGCTCCCCCAGCGCTCCGTAAGTGGCTTATCCGCATTGACACCAGCAAATAGCGATGGCACTCAAACAGTTTAACGAGATTAGATCACTCATTTTCATCAAAGTGCTCCGTTAGGACAAGGGGAGTACTTAGGTAGGAGATGTTTTTTGGGGTTTTATTTTTGGAAAATATTTGTTTTGATCTGCCTTGTACAGATCAGCCCCCTAGAGAACATCGGGGATACATTTTTTTCTTTTGGTCTAGTTGTTTGTGTAAGGTGGAGATGGGTCTGCGCATGAAAACGGGCCTTTATTAATCATTCAGACTGCCAACATGAAAAGACACAATCAAAACTGTCAATGACTCTCTTACCTTATATTAACTCAAAATTAGTCCAAATAACTTAGATGTATTTTGTTTTTCTTTCCTTCTTAAGTAAAGTTTTTTTGGGGGGATGGAAAAGAGTTGGAAAGCCCATGACGGACGTGTTTTGCTTTTGTAAGTTTGTGGTGCATTTGTATTCTAAATATAAACAGATAAAACTTCAGATTTTGTCATGAGATATTAAGATTCGTAAAAAAACACCTTACGGAAACATTATATTGTAGCAGGAGGACTTTCGGTATTCAAGAGGCCTGACTAGTAAAGTATTGCCATTGCCTATTACCTGTTTGACGGAAGGCAAAAGTATTGTGTGTATTGCAGAAGTATTGCGTTCTCACAATACTTTTGCGAGCTAACGCTAAAGGGAAAAAAAAATCCTCCATGTCACAGCATTGGAATTCACGGCTGCAAAAGAAGTTATAAAGCAAGCCAGAAGTTTTACAAACTCTCATCATCAGTGTGTGTGATGTATTAAATCACTTTTCCACAGTAGAATTATTATACAACACACAACTTCGATGATATTGTATTAGGTTGTGGGTTTTCTCTAACTCACACATTACTCCCAATACCAAGTTCACAATAAAGCACACTCTTTTTGTAGCCATCAACAAGCTTCTGGCATGATTCTGGCAGAAGTTTCGACCGCTAAAGTTGGCGGAAATTTTAGATGTCATTTAAATCAGTTGGTTTACTTTTGAACATAGTTCATGTATTTTCAACACGGTCATGAGTTACTGATGTGTCCAAGTTTCAACCATCTGAGCCACACTCTAATGACATAATGACAGAAAACTGGACTCAAGGCTCATGGCAGACGTGTGAGCATCAACATGAACTGCGCAGGTGATAAAGGAAAAAAGGAGCTTGCTCCAAAACTGCCACCTTAAGTCTGCCCATACGTAAAATATAAATATGTTTTACAGAAATTATGTCTTTGTGGCTGATCAGAAAGACTAAATATGTCCACACAGACTGTGGAACTTAAACATATCTAGAACATGAGTAAGTAAACTAGTATATTTGTGATTTAAAGAGAGACAGCAATGGGAATTTCCCTTGTGGGACACAGCACCACAAGAGGTGAGTCACAGTACTTCAATGCCTCACCTTGTACTATTTTAATGTATTTCAATGCGTATAAATTGAGCAATTTTGACCATTAAAATGTTATAGAAAAGTCAAGGGGACAAAATGATTTTCTTTGATCTATTCTACTTCCTAAGTACGTCAGGATTACAGGAGAGACTCTTCCTCCACTGAAGTCCTCAACACACGTCACTGCCCAACAGTCATCAGGTGAGGCCCAGGGTCACAGGTCACCAGCCCATCACAGACATACAGAGCAAACGACATCCACACACTTAAACCTAAGAGCAATTTAGAGAGACTAATTAACCCGGATTGCGTGTTTTAGGACTGAGAGCCGATCAGGAGTCATTTTGAGCTTAAGAAATAAGTTGTGATGAAGTTGTGTTTCAGATTCACCATCTGGAGTTTCATCGACCATATAATTGCGCGAGTTGACATTTTGAAAATAGATTCGCTCAATGGAAATACGGCTCTCGTTTGTCGATAAAAAGTTTTGTCACTACGATGAGGTGGCTTTTTTGGCTGTATCGAAGTTGGTTTATTTGGCAAAAACTGCGACGAAAACGCTCCTTTCGCATTCTCAACCTACAATGAAAATGACCACTTAAACATATTCCAATGTGCAAAACTGAAGAGGCTCAGTACTGAATCAGATTATATTTTCTTCCTTCTCCTCGCAGTGGAGTTAATGAAGCACATTTTATGCAAACATAAACAAATTGCGGCCATCTCATTTCAGATATAAAAAACGTAACCTGTTTTAAATCCCGTGAGATTATTCATTGACGCGTAAGGATACCGTTCCAGAAATCGCTAATTCACAAAGCATCGTGGTTCCTGAGAGTAAACCATGTCAGTAGACGGGGTTTCTGAGCAGGTATGTTTTTTGAGGTTTTCTGAAATTTCGTTTTATTTTCTGCCATGATGCATTTCAACAAACGTGTGGAGCCAAGATAAGAGTATAGGAAATACCTGCTGTTTTAAAGAACCGTTTGCTCACTCACCCTGTATATTCCTATCTAGAAGCAACCAACTCTAGTTTCACTTTCATCTGCTGGTCTTATAAGTTCACATATTAGCTAAATGGGTCATTTTCCTCGGTATTTAAATGCATTTTCTTTCTTTTTTTTTTTTAAGTTATACATTTTTGAACAAACTTTGAGAAAGGAAGGGGAAAAAAAGCTCAAACTAAGCTTTTCTGGGATTTTAAATATACATAGAGAGAGGCAGGCTATGAAGATTTGTTTTGTAGAATGTGTGACATAAAACATTCAATAAAGAACATGCACTAAGGGCTAGGCAAAGCAGAATACATGATGCAAGTTTCAACATAGGACAAGGAATGCAGAGTGGGAGATGTTAGACATGACATGTATGGTGCTTCACATATTTTAGATCATATGAAAAACTTCTGTATCTAAGCTGATTTATGGGGGTTATAGGATGAGTAACAGTCGTTACAAAATGCATGCCTAGAGAGCCATTTATAATTAATCATATCACCAGGCTACAGCTCTGCTTCATTATATGGAGAAATATACAAAATATACAGGCCAGTGTGAGATTTTGCTTGTATAAATTATGCAAAAAAACAACACCACAATCTATTGCTAATCCACACTCATAGCAACTTTTAAACTTTTGGCCTCGGAATTGGTCTTGACTCCATCCCTGACTCACTATGCTACAGTTCGAAACAACATGTTACACCCTTAATGGGGCAGTATCAGGTTTGAATATTATTCCCTCATCAAAAACATACCCAGAGTGTTGGTTTGATTCCTTCACACATGTTTGAGAAGTCCTTTAATCTCCCGTGGCAACCATTCATCTGAGAAAAGCACCTAGTTGGACCGAGCCCTGCCTTTGGCTGAAGATCCTCCACGGAGCCGCAGTATCCAAACTTCTGAGCGTCTGCCTTACAGAGCAGCCTTCCCCTGTAACTTCTCCACTCAGCTCCTTCAAACTAGCCAGCAGCAATTAGGAAACACCTGATGGAACTGCACATCTGCTGAGCTCATCATAGAAGCTACTTGTCAGTAGTAAAAACATTGTTAATAGAGGAGCCATGTTGTGATGACTTCCTGATGGCAGAGCTTCGGAAAGAGCAGGAGACCCAGTTTCAAGGCGTCAAATCTCTTTTGTCATATTTGACCTGTACACCAGTTTTTTTTTTTACAACTGAAGTTAACATAATTACTTTATTGCACTATGAAATGACACTATGCTCCTAGAAAACACATAATGCTGGCCCTTTAGCACCCAGGCACACACACATCTGGACACTACTTTGGGATCAGGGAAGACTCGAATCACGGTAACAAACCCTTTAATGGCCGAGTGAGTGTATCATCTCGAGCCTCTACTCTAAGAGGTGCAAGTAAGTAATGGGAGCAAGCTGCCTTCCAGCATCCCTCATCATCACCACGGTCAACACCAGCTCTCGGGAACTGCCCAGCATACACACCGACACACACAAACGCAACCCAAAAGCACTTTCATGACACGACGAGGCAAGTGTTAAAGGCAAGAAGCCTTGCAGGGTCATATGTCAGCGGCTAAGGGGCCTGAAATCATGTCAGGATGCACTTATCCCATTGCAGCTCTTCACATCACATATCTCAAACAGATAGGCACCTTTTTACACCCCCTCCCCCCCTGCTTTATTTCTGTTTGCACCTCTCAAAAATGGTATTCAGAAAACTCTGTGATATATACAGAGTGGCAAGGTGATAGCCCCCCTGTCCCTTCTTAAGTCAGCGCTCCCAGTCAGGCGGGCCAGCTGAGTGCTAGCAGAGAGGCAGTGATGGATGACGCAAGGCTCATTAGGGTGAGACAACAAAATCAATAGACCGAGCGCAGAGGTGTCAGCATCTCAGACACATGGCAGTAAAAACCGCGCGGAGTCACTTGGAGTCTGTTGTAGAGTTTAGGCATTTGTGTGTGGGTGGGGGTACGTGGACAGGGGAGCGGTTACAGGGCAGGGTGATTGATGCTGATGGATATGGATAATGGATAAACTCAAATGTAAGAGCTCTCAATAGGAGGCGTTTGTACGTTTGTGTTTGCGCATGAGATGAAAAAAAAAAGAAATCGGGAAAGATTCAGTTTAAGGGGAGATAAAAGACGGCTTTGGAGTTTGAGTTTGCCTCACAGACAATGTCTTTTTTCTTACCGTGTTAGTATAAAGTGAAGGTAATGCCTTTCCGTCTGGATATAGATATGCCTCCATGAACAAGCCATTGTCTCAGATTCATTTCATCACTTATCTGTGACAGAAACTGTCTCCTTTGTGTCAGGCGCTTCCTTTATGCTGCAAGGTACATTACCATACCGCCTGCTGCTAAAAAATACCTTCAATAAGGAGCTGGTGTGGTTAAGCTTTACTCTTGGATCCATAACTGCTTTCAAAAGAAGATAAATATTTGATGTGGAAAGCTTGTTCACATATATGAAACACCAGGAAGGCCAGCGATGTGGACACTGCTCTAGAATTAAATTGTTTTAGGTGACTGTAATTTCAAACCGGTGTGATCTTGTTCCCATCTTTTCTTTCTCAAAAGTAAGTATTAAGACTCTTTTTAGCCTTTTCACATTGTGTAACATTGCGACAACTAGGCCTGTCACGATATCAAATTTTGCTGAACGATTAATTGTCTCAAAAATTATTGCGATAAACGATAATATTGTTTGAAGACCTTTTTACACTGAAAATGACGTAATAACGCATGCGATTTCTTGCCAAAGATAGATACACTTTATTTTCAAAAGAACACTTAACACTGGAGCTGATAAACAAATAAACAAAACAACCAAAAACAAAAATAAAATGGATTTTCAGTCTCCATTAACAAAAAAACTTTACTTGAAAAAGAACTAAACAACATGAAGCCAAAGTGGAAATAAATACTGCATTCAACCAAAAGAGTGCAGATTATGAAGTCTGTATATTATGTTGCCCTTCAGTAATAATTAGATTTAAATAGAGAAGATGGGCACATCGACTACCTGATGCAATAATTCACACTACAGGTTTTTTGCTCCTATTTTTCCCCTTACAACAATCTTAAAACGTTGGTCTTTCTAAGATTGTGTGGTGTGTTAAGGTAGATCGTCTTGGCCGCTCCGATCTAAATCGGGGGTTTTCCCCGACTGGGAGCTTTAACGCAGCCTGTTGAATGTGACAGGTAGCCAATCAGAAAGCGCGGATTCTCTGAGGGGAAATTACGGAGGGGAATCCCAAACAGCTGACAAGGCGCAACCCGAAGTCCAGCGGACATTGGAGATGATACGTGGAAACAACATTAATGTTTATTCAACATGCAAAGAATATAGAAATGACAAGGGGAGGAGTTGGAGCGAAATTGCTACCGCAGTTGATAAACCCGGTAACTTTTCAGCTGTTCTTCGTTAACGTGACGTAAATAGGTTATAATAGGTAAATAGGTTATTTTCATTAAGTCAGGACAGACACTAGCCACATGCATTGCAAGTAGATTGTCGTAAAGCATTGATTAATGCCTGGTTTTAAAATTAGTTAACTGAACTTGTAGCCATTATTTTGTTCCCATTGTTGGACACCACACGGCAGGACCGAACCCGATCGAACCTTATACCTAGGATTTCTGTCGGCTAATGTGTGATCTGTCAGGTTTTGAAAATGGGCGACAATCGGCCGACAGCTCTAAGATCGTGTAGTGTGCGCTGGGCTTTACACTAAGGAAATGAGGAAGGGAGGGTCAGTGGAGAGCACCGGAGTTGAGCCTTTTTTCATTCAGTGTCATTAACAGAAAGAGAAAAAGGCCGGAAGAGACGATAATGCCGATAATTAAAATGACGTTGATAGTTTTAATTTATCGTACGATTAATTGATTTATCTTTTATCGCGACAGGCCTAGCGACAACAAACAAATATGTTTTATTTGGAGTTTATGTACGGCACAGAACAGCAAAGTAGCAGGTAAAGGTTAAGCTAAACTAAAAGGATTCAAGTTCTCCAACTTTTTGTGTTCACTCTCTCTGAGTCAATCCTTGGCAAGACCACCTTTCATCGCAGTTACAAAGGTTTGGCCGTTCTTCTTCGCAAAGTAGCTCCAACACAGTCAGACTGGATGGAGGGCATCTGGGAAAATCACTTTGCCACAGATTCTCAAGTGGGTTTAGGATTTTGACTAGGCAATCCCCTCATTAACTCTGACCAGCTTCCCAGAACAGAATCCCCCCCCATTTATCACAGAGGCGAGGATGTGTTCAGGGACAAGATCAATATTAGTTGCTTCTTTTTCTTTTCTTTTTTTTTGCCACTTTAGCTACAAAATTCAATTCTAGCATTACAATAACATTTTAAAGACGGGTATTAGGAATTTTCCAGACACATAGTGCCATTTTGTAGCACAATCAGGTAGCTATATTCCTTTCAGCTGTTTCAACTTTGACTTTGCATCATAGCGTATTTGACACCTTGATATTGGCCTCTGTCTCTTTAAGAAGCTTCTGCTCTTTCTGACACTTCCCCTTCATGCACATCGTCATAACCATGGTTGTCCATTAGGCCGTTTAGAAGCGTTGAACTAAGAATAGATGTTATGATGAGCTCAGCAGAGGTGGAGTCCGCCAAACCTTTCAGGTTTTCATTCCATCACATAAAGTCTTGTTAAAATGTGTTGAAATTAGTAGACGTAATGTGAGAAAAATGGGGGAAGAAGAAGTGTAGGTCAGGCTTTTGCAAGGCACCAAAAGAGACGAGACTGCTTTGGGGCTGAAGTCTTGGTGTGCTCTTATCTTCAGGACGTCATAATTTATGACTCTGTCACCGAGACACGCTGGCTCTTATCTTTCCCTCTTACAGTTCCAGTCCTGCACTCGTATGTGAAGAGCTACTCGTACACATACACACGCATACACACACCAAGGTGTCTGTAGATAGTTGTTGACAGTTTGCTGTCTGTGGTCTCGCGTGGAGCAGATGTCTTCCTGTGTGAGGCTCTGCAGTTTACTGTTAAACCAGAGCCTTGGTGATTTCCCCCGTTTGACCCCGAAGCGCTGCTGACGCCGCAGACGGCCCCGGCGGCTTCAGAAGGCTACGGCTCTGCTGCGCGGGGAGAGAAAGCTTAATGCTGGCCTTCCTCTACGCTACTTCGAACTTGAGCGACTTTCTCAGAAGTAATGGAATTCCCAAGTAAAGTTCACTGAATGCATCTGCACTCGACTCCCTGACGGAGCAGTAATTGAATAGAAATCAAACCTAATTGGATTGCTGAAGAAATGCCCCTGAATAGTGAGGCTTTTTTTTTTTTTTTTTTCCTGGGAAGAAGTTGTACAGCCCCGGACGCTCAATGTGTGTGTGTGCATGCGTGTGGGCGTGTGTGTGTGTGTGGGGGGGTGTGCGTGCGGGTGTGTGTGCGTGATTGAGGACAGAGACGCAGCTGAGGCTGTGCTCAGCGATGAATTAGATTACACTAATCATTTTCACTGTGAGAGCTCAGATTTGGTGGTTTAGGTGCAGGTGATGGTTCCCCAGTGTGCCTGGAACATGCTGACAGTCAGCAGTGGGCAGAGCACTGCCTGCCCTGCCGTCACATAAAACAAACAAATGGACTGAACATTCTGTCCAACACGTTTCTACATGGAGCCGTGGCGACTCGGCCATTCCCCGCTCTACTGCACTGCACCTTTAAAGTAACCTATTCCTGGAATTTGCTTATTTTGACTGCAGTCATTCAGCTGTAATCCACTGCGGCCTCTTCAACTTCCTCAAGCTTTACAATATTTTACAACTGTCTATTTACATACAGCGACTCCGAAAAGTCTTCTTACCTCATGAATTTTACACATTTTGTCAAATTATAGCCACACACTTAAATTTAATGTGGTCAACTATCCTGGTAAAAACCAGCTGCTTGTGCTACGCTCCACTTTGTACAGAGGGTCTGAACTCTTGGCAATTGAGAAACGATTGCTTCCTGGAAGTCTGGACTGTCGAAGTTTTAAATTTTACACTAACGTTTGACCATGATGTATGTAGCGCACCAGTCTGACGCTATGAAGCTTTCCGGAAACTCACAACTTCTCCTTCTGTTCGCTGATTGGTCCAGTAGAAAATCTACCGGAGGGAATCCAAGTGAAAGAGAGAAATCCCAGACAGATTTGAATCAAGCGTAAGGCCACGGCCAGACTAGTGTAGAACTAACATGAATTAGTGAGTAATTTTGTGACAGGAAAAAAAATAATCATAATTTTTAAAACTTCAAAACGTGGATACTATCAATATTCAGTACCATAGGCTTCCAAATCTTGCCGCACCCAAACAGCCTTAGCTTCATGTCGGCGGCCCCTTTGGCGAACCCACAAACAGGCTGCAAAATATGAAATGAAACGTTGACTTTTACAATGTTTGTTTTTTTTTCACTGTTATTCACTATTCAACAATTACTGCATTTGTTTATGGGCTGCTGGAAGATTTCTTCAGTCTTTTTCTTGACAGAAACTTTTCTATTTTACACTTGCTACGTTAGCGCGAGGAGGAAAAGCAGATTGATCAAATTGACAATTAGCCAATTATGCCAAATATGATTTCAATAATGTATAGTTTATAATGATTGAAATAGTGATGAGATTTTATGATTTAAAAAAAATTTATAATTAAAATTCATGATAAAAAATAATTACATCTACACACCCACACAAATTCTGCTTTCAAAAACAAAATGGAAAGAGTCGTCGTCTTGAAATCAGGGTGTTGCGAGTTCAATTCCTGCTGGTTTTTTTTTTTTTTTTGGTCTGTTACATAAATTGCCAATAAAGCCCACTGTAATTTATGACTTTGCGATAAAATGTTTTTTTAAAAAAAGGGGGTATTAATATTCTGCGAGGCACACCACAGGGCTTCAGCTGTGCACCTCAAGTGGATTTTTTTTCACTTCCCTACTTTTACAATGTTGTGTGCACTCCATGTTTTCCTCCTCCCCTCTTTACGACTCCACTCCATTTCTGTTGAAATATAACAGTATAAAGTTCTTCTCAGCTCGGCTGTAGGTGTTTAAAAGTTTGTTTTACAACTCTGGCTCAAGATTCAGGTGTCTAATTACTGGAATCACAGTCAGGATGGCTTTATTGGCCAAGATCGTGAGCACAAGCGAGGAATATGACTTCGGTTTTCAAGCACAAGGAAAAAAGAACAATGAGTACATGTATTTTGCACCAATTTTTAATAAAGTAAGAAAATCGCAGGATTGATGTGACGATTTAAAAGACTGACTCAAACCTACTTGTAATATCGTCTCATCATAGGCTTTTATTTTCATGTTAAAAGTGTTAAATAAATGCCAATTGATATCAAAATTCTGAAAACGTTTTTTTTTTAACAAAGTAGAATAGTTTAAGTGAGATCATATGGTGTCAGAGATACATAAGTTGAATTTATTTAGGAGTTATTCAGTAGAGACTTCAGTTTGACAGATGCCTGTGTTCATTATTAAAAGTGCAGTAAAGATGAACAGACTGTTATAGACCGTTAACAGTCCAGAGTCTGTGAACATTCTTGATAAATGGACAATTTTCTCTTCTTCTTCTTCTTGTTCACAAGATTCATGTCCTAAACCTTGAGTCCAAGTTTAGTCTTGAAGCCTTTGAGGACAAATTTCGAGACTTTATAGTTCAAATGTAAGAGATCAACTTTCAGGGTTAAGTACTGATTTATTTATTTTTCCTCGATTCTCCTCTTCTCTGCTTGAGTATTTTGCTACGCTCTGCTTCAACTATTGTCCGTTGTTCCATACCAACCGTTCTCAGTCTTTTTAAAACAAGTCCTGCTGACTTGTAAAATAGCAGCTTTTACAAGTACGGATATTTTAAACCTGTAGTAAAATACTTTGGACAAATTGTTAGTGGGCATTACATGGTTGACTGATGTGTTCAGTTATTACTTAAAAGGAAAAATGTCAAAAATCTTGGAAGTTGCAAAACTTTTAACAGTAGTTGAAATAAAAAAAAACATTTTTTTTGCTTTTTTTCAAATCAAATGACTCCCGCGCATGTAAAACTTGACTCACTGCAAAAATAACCCGATTTATTTGCACTTCACACTGCACTGTCACATAAAATCTTTCGTCAATCTTTCTCCTTCAGGTAGCCCGGCTTCGGCAACTGAGCAGCTGTTGCTAGCAAATGAGTAGAGAGCTACTCACTTGCGTTAGCTTTGGAGAGAGTAGTGACTAGCATGCTTAGGCTGGTCACCCACTGGATTTTCTTCCTCCTTTTCTGACCATTAGCACAAATAAGCTAGCATTAGCATAGGATAAACTGACAACTAGCATGCCTCGGCTGGCCCCCCGTGACTCGTACTTTCTTCTTTAATGGAAACTTTTATCAAGTACAGAATTTAATGTAGACATGCAGTAAATCCCCACTTTCTTCTGATTACCACAAAGGTCACCAGTTGTATTTTGCCTCAGTTCGAGAATATGGCTCTTATAGTTTACCAGTACTACACTTTAATCTGAGATCGTATTACCAGTAAAGACGTCACCACTGTGTCCACATTCCAAATCTGAATCCTTGAATTTTTGTTTCTTGTTTTTAACTTTCTTGTAACATGAACTGAGTCGCCATGTAACTGAGCCATCGTCTCAGTTGCATGCAAAGCTAACGGCATGAGTGCCGTCAGCTTTACAAAAAAGCTAATCGGATTGCTATAAACATGAGTGATTTTTATGAAGGGCACCTCCGTCTTATCCCCCCGCTTCACTCAAACGGCCAAGGCGCACACAGAGAAAATGACTTTTGAATATCAACAGAGAAGAGGTTGTCCCTAATAAATGTAACCGTGTAAGTGTAGGTAATGCTATTGATCTGTACATGTTGTACCAGCCAGTCTCAAAGGGATAATTAAGTTCCCTTGAAGCAAGGTTGTGTGGAATATTTATGAGTAGACAGTGTCGTACCTTCAATAAACAGCAGTTAGAGATACGGGAGTTTGGAAAAACAGTGAACAACTCTCAAGGGAAAGTCTAGCTAACTGGTCCTCAGAGGAGAACCTGCTCATGTGCTAATTTCCATGATTTAAAACAACGTAACCTCGCCACGTTAATGCTGTACTACCGCCTTTCACACCATGTCACTTTTGGATTGAAGATTGCGGCCGCAGGGCTGTAGTGTTTTCTCAGTTGGGTGATATCTTATATGCAGCACAAACCACACGTGTCACGGCTGATGAAATGTCCCAATAAATATCCTATCTAGCTCCAGGTGCGAGTCCGTCTTTCCAAATCACATTTTATTCTCTGAATAATCTTATGTATATAGTGTTTCTTTGTTTGTCGTAGGAAAAGCTTTGTTATGCACACTGTTTTATGGCTGTTTAAGAATAGACAAGAAGAAACTGTGAGCCAAGACTGATTCACAGCAGGTGTTTTTAAAGGAGCCTCGCCACAAATGGTTACTCTTAGCGGCATGGGAAATGGCACAAAAGGATCGACCATCTTACAATTATTTCTATAACACAGAAAAATAAAAAATGTTTTGATTAAGTAGAGCCTTTCATCAGATACAAAAGATAAAACACCATCGTTCACATTTGATGCCAAAGTAATCATTGGTCAGCAATAATGTCTATCCATCAGTACGTGTTCAGTCTCCATGGTAACCAATTTTTGCAATCAGTGGTACCCTGCACTAGCTACTACTAGCAGTAGACCTCTTACTTTGCCATTTGGTCTGAAGGATATTAGCTACCAACGCCAAGTCACGTTGCTACGTAGACCATGTGTCAAACTAAAGGCCCGGGGACCAAATGTGGCCCGCCGTAGCTTTTTATGTGGCCCTCTGGACTCCAGATTACATCAATAAGTCCCCCCAATTTTTCACAAACCTGCGAAATTCACACAAAATCAACAAATCTCCAAATTTTTTTCGATTTAGCTGCAAAAACATTGGGTTTAAGCAACTGCTGCCTCAGCCTTACTTGATTTCAAATTACAGCACGTGATTGATACGGCGACTAATAAAAAGCCACATTTAATCTCATACATTAGCGCAAATGTTGTAAAAAATCCTTGCAAATATTGCTAAATTAGCAAAAAACCACAAAAACAGACTGATCAGTGTGAAGATATGTTCAATGCTATTTCATTTTAATCAAATGCTGAACCAAACAGCTATTTATTGATACTTTAACAGCTTAATGGATTTATCAATACGTTCTGGCCCTTAAAGAACATTCAGATTTTTAACACGGCCCAAAATGAAAACGAGTTTGACCCCCTTGACGTCGTAGACGGTCAAAAACGAAACACTTTCTTAACTACTGTACGTTTTGCTTGTTGAAGCTTCTTTACACACCACATCCCACGCTTCCGCTCTCCCGTTCTGTTTGCCATGCAGCTCCTTCTTTACTGTCTGTCTGTCCTCAAATTTCTTCCTTATCGCCATTAAAAAAGTGAAAGATTGTCCTTCGCCTTCCTTACCATCTGTTCCAGGCACTGTGTGTGCTTGCCGACGGGTGTGGTAGGCAACAGTTGGCTCATTCACTCACTTGAAGACTGTGAAGTAGTTTGGCAGGTAAAACAGAATCGAGTATTTTAATGAAGCTGTAGACCGATGCGTCATTTTCACTGGCACAAACGATTCCACGACTCTACATGTTAGCTTCCTGCGCGGTGAGCCTCGGACACTTGCTCATGATGAGGCTCTTCGACCATATATATTTTTCTGCTTTAGCTTTACGCTACTCTACTCTGAGCCAAAAACACTCTTTGCTCCCTTTTTCTTAAGACCCGTCTTCATGAAGTTCTGTTTTTCTTTTTGACGGCTTTATGCAACTCTACTCTTTGTTACTCCATCAATCAACGTCTGTGCAGTTACAAGCAGACTTTATGTTTGTTGGACACTTGAATACATTCACACACCTCTGCGGGTTTTTGAATATAAGCCAGTTTTTGCTCCGTCTCTTCTTACAGTCTAGTTATAAAGAATTTGCTGCTGGAAAGTGGAGTTTCTTACTGAGAAGGACAAAGCGATCTGTTCTTATTTCACGTTACAGCCCTGCAGTTTTCCACTTTTACACCAATCAGCTCTTGCACTATGTCGTCTTGCCGATTTAATGTTTCTTTTTTGTGTGTGTGTGTGTTTAGAACAAAAGCAGCTTTTCCCAGCAAGAACGTGAACAGAAGAGCTCTTGTGTTTTCTGAAGGGAATTATCCCAGGATGTTTATAGCTTAAGTTACAGGCCAGGAGTTTAAAACTCCACAGTCTGGCCTTGCTTTGTGATCAGCAAGTAACGTTGCATTTGCTTCAACTTTCCAAAATAAGAAATTAAAATTACGCCTACGATTGTTGCGTGTGACCCAACTTTTACGATAAATTATAAATGATACAAGAAATTCCCACTCCTGTTTGTAAGTTAACATACCCAACTTTATACTGCAGTAAGAAAATAATAACTTTAAGACATTTTTTTTTACACAACTTTACCTTACTAAAGATAGGCAAAAAAAGAGTAAATTTCACCTTACTTGGAATTTGTCAAGACACAACTAAACCGAATTATCGTGATAAGAAATCTTTCACGATAAATGATCAACTTTACGATAAATTTCCAGCCCTAGTTTTAGTTCACCCAACTTTGCCAAGGTAAATGTGTGTAAAAAAAAGTCTTATAATTAATATTTTTATTGCAGTATAAACTGTAATAGTATAATCTTTAAATAGTTGCTTATTTCTGTCCTAACAGAGACGCAATATTGTCAGAAATCTAAATTTTATGCAAACGCCCGCTAAACGATGACGCGTCCATTCACACATTCATTCACTCTCCCTGCTTTATTTCTTCAGGTGCCCCTGAAGTCTTCTTTTTTTTTTTTTTTGTATTTCTTCACAATGAGCCTCATCTCATTTTAATCGGCGTCCAGCCGGGGGAGTTCGGGCCGTCCCGACACGAAGTCTTGATTTTGCCCGGGGGGGGGGGGGGGGGGGGGGGGGGGGGGGGTTTCTTGCTGATACGACTCGTCATAACTTTTCTTCTGTTATTCCTTTTGTTCTGTTTCTCATTAGAAGTCATTTCGGACTCTGGGTTTTCTTAGCTGTAGGGTCCAAAAGGACTCCAATTAGACGGACGGCAGAATTAACGAAGTCTATCGGTTTCCGTCTCCTCCTCCTCCTCTTCCTTTGCTCTATTTATCCCAGTGCTCAGGGGGACACTCGGTCTGGATTCAGTCACTGTGGCGGGGTGGTGGTGGGGGAGGAGGCGTTTCTTCTCTTACTAAATTAAATATGTGTAATTGATGGTTTCATAAACAGAACTAACCTTGCCAGCAGCGATGGCGAGCTGCTGCTAAGGAAGTCCTTGCGAATGTGCGGAGCAGCCCTGAAGCGGCTCTTCACAGGCGCTCAGGTTCTGTTTCACCTACAGCGAGGGAGGGAGGAGGAGAGCTAGAGGCGCGCAGCAAGATATCGACTGCAACAGCTTCTCGCCTTGGAAGGCGTAACACATGACATAATGTCTCCTGCAGACAGCCTCTGCTGAAAGCAGACAGCATTGTTCTTGGCTAAACTCTCACTTACTGGATGTTCTCTCCTCCTTTCTCTCCAGCTCTCCCTGCGCTCTCTCTCTCTCTGCTTTCCTTTATCTCGCCTTTTAGTCCGGCGAAGCTGAAGAGATGAAAACAGGCCGGGCCGCGCAGAGATAAAGGGCGTTCAATGCAGGCGTCAGGACGGAGCTCAGAGACGAACACGCATTTACAAGAGCGCTGCGGAAACACTTTCAGACTTGAACACAAAGAAATGTCATCGCGGCGTACTTGTTGGAGAACAGTTTCACTCTTGAGTTGAACAGAAAACACATTACCCTTGATTGTTTTGTCTGTTTCAATGTTGAGTCTGCTAAATTAATCTTACCGGACTTTGGAAAACGTTATTCTTTAAAGGGGCGGTATTATATAAAATCAACTTTTTAAAGTTTTCATAGAGCATCTTCCTCCTCACTCTGCTCCTTCAGACTAGCAGCAGCAGTTAGCTGACATCTGGCGGAACTGCGAGTCTACTGAGCTTCTCATAGGAACTACTTCTCAGTAGCTGCGTTTCCATTAACCTTAAAACTTAAACATGACAATTAAAAAATAAAAAAAGCCCCTCGTTTTTCAAAGTAAAACACCTAGGATTAGGTGTTTTTTCTTTTTGGCTGTATCAAAATTTGCGTATTCCACAAAACTGCAATCTAAATCCTTCTTTTGCATCACACGAGTCACATAATCAGCAACTAGATGTTACTGCTGGCGGAAAAGACAAAGGCAATGACAGGAAGTGGTAGAAGGATGACGGTGCCGCTTGTATTTAATGACTTACCGAGGGAACAGGCAGTAAGTCATTGTCACTGGGATTTTAATTGCGTTTTTTTTTTTTTACGGAAACACTCAAATTGCGAAAGTGTGTTGTTGTTGGGTTTTTTCTCAACAGAACATCAAAAACGTTTTCCACACATTTGCAATGAAATCACAGCTGTTGAAATGCTCATGAGAACCATTTTAAAGGCGTAATAGAGGAATGTTGTTGTGATGACTTCCTGAAGGCGGAATTTCAGAAAGAGCAGGTGCTTCTTAAAGAGACAGACGCCCAATTTCAAGGAGTTAAGTTACAACGTCAAATTTCTTGCAAGTCATGTTTGACATTAGCAGCATTTGTATGGCAAGTGGCACAGAAGGAACAAAGCTTTTTAAAAGAACAGAAGAAGAGTCAAACCTGGTGGTGGTGATGTGATGGCTCAGGGCTGTTTGCTGCACAAAGAATCTTGAAAATCCTGAAGGAGAACGTCAGGCATCAGTTCCCAACTTGAAGCTCCAAACACTTTAAGGATCAGGACAATTATCCAAATTACACCAATTATTTTTTGTAAATGCCTAATGGCAGTCGTTGCCTTCTTAATAAAATAATCATTTGAAAAGGCTTTCCAGCTTCATACATCAGTATTTGTTTGACAATCTGCAACACTGAAATTTTACAAAAAAACTAAAAATGTAAATAAATAAATGTAAGGGAGCAGATACTTTTTCAAAGCATAAGATCCCTATAAAATCCACTGATCATGTAGCAGAAATGATCAAATCTGACAATGTTTTAAAGGGTATGGATACTTCTATAAGGCACAGTGCATCCAGTTTAAAGTCATACTCTGTGTTAAGATTAAATGTGGCAGGATTATTCTCACATTGCATGTTACTGTCAGGAATATCTAAAGCATCAGCCTGTACTCAACTTGTCACTATATCTAATACCAGCTTATGAATGTGCTTAGCTGGTGAAAATGTTCACTGGTCAAATTTTCTGAACTAGAAACGATGACGCTTGAAGTTTCAGAACTGGAAGCAATGTTCTTTTTTAGCCACATGAGGGCAGCATAGCAAATTTCAAGCTGCGCATAAGGCTTAATGTCTTTGTTCACCTGAAGAGTTCAAACCATCAGCACAATTTAGTTTGGATCGCATATGTCTAAATGTTTTAAATGCTGCACCTCCCCACACACACACACACTCCACTTTGCTTCAGCACCTTTTTAGCATCTTATTTCTAAAAACTCCATCCTGGCCTTTTTTTCTTTGCCACCTATCACCTTACTCTCTTTAAATTTTTTATTTTTTTTGGTTTAAAGCATGCCAGGCTAGTCACTAAATGGGAATTATGCAAATGTGTTAAAGGGTAATGTGGACAGCGCAGAACATGACAGTAAGTGAGTCAATTCTAGCAGCCTGGGGGTTGTTTAATGTGGGAGAAAACGAGTCCTCTCTGCTGCGGTGTGGACGTTTCAACGCCAAGTATTTTAACAGAACAATCCCCAAACGCTTCAACATCAAAGAGCTTTAGTGTTAAATCATACACATGAAGGTCCCTCTTTATTGAACAGAGGACATTTAACTGTTATGCCCTAAAACATTTATGCTAACATTTAAGATTAGCATAAATTTGACCCCTAACCCTTATCCTTAAATGCTCATGTTTATCCTGTATTGGTAGCTCTTCCACAGTTTGTAACTTTACAAACCCAAACTTGAGTACATTTTGTGTGTTTGAAGAATACGCTCTCCTTTTATTGAAACACTTTCACAGGTTTTGTTTGTATATGGAAAAGCTTTTTTTTAAAAAAAACAATTCTCATTTTTCCTCCACTTTGCTGCTTTGTGTTACTTTGTGTTTGTAACATAAAATCCCTCCAAAATACCTCGAAGTTTGTGGCTGTCACATAAAAAGTAATGCTAAGTTAATCCCTTTTACAAAGTACTATTGGTGTTTTTGTTAGCTTATACTTTTGTCTGTTTTTCTACTAATGGGCACGTTATTCATGGCGAGTTTTCTATCTCTGTCCCGTAAAAACATCTACTCTATGTAACTGCATCTCTTACATTTGGGCTGAACTGAGAGCAGAAATCAGATTCAACTTGTCACAAAGCCCAGCACAGTTAACCGAAACACAATCCAAAGCAGAAGTGGTGATGCTTCTCAGTGGATTCATAAATATGCACATCTTTCTCCTCGTAAAGCCAGTATTGAATGAGTTGATGAATAAAAATATTAATTAGAGCAGCATTTTGGTGGTTTGAAGGCTCTGCCAGCGTTGGATCAAACCTTAAACATCATTTAATTCAAATCTAACCAAGCTAAGCTTGAGTTATTGTTATGCTAATTCTTTTATTTTACGAATAGCTGAGTAAGAGTCATTTTAGTGCCTTTTTTTATGCTGCAGCTGTGCGCTCTGATACAAAATCTACCACAGCAGAGGGACATGAATACATAAGGCCATTCACCTGATTTCTTTCCCCTTTTTTCTTTCCTCTGCCATTCCTACTATTAATAACAACACAGACATATCCATCAGTGCGAGAGAGGCTCGTCTGGGGCAAATACTCCCTCTAGCATTTAGACAAACCTCCGCTGGGACTCATTCTCCCAGACTCCCCTGAGGTGCGGACGCACCGGTTGCCAGAGCGCACTGTACTGCCGGGATCGGTCTCCTTCACTGCCGCTGCGCCTCCAGCAGCGGAGCGAGAGAGGGTCCAACACACAAAGAAGAGGAAGGGGAAGGTGGAAAACACACACGAGGGAGGCACAATCACCTCTGTGTTTGCCTGGAACTGCTCAGGTGGCGCAGAAGATATTCAAATTAATGAATGAGAGTGAGAAACCCGAAAGAAGAAAAATGTGCCCGGAGACTCTTTGACTTTGAGTAATGCTGGTAATTGAAGGGACCATACAGAGACGCGGTGGGCATGTAGTATTACCAAATGAAAATGGGGTGCATGTCTCATCATTTATACCTTTTTGTGAGTTAGGACGGAAGAAGTCGCAGTGCAAACACAAAAATGTCCACACCGCCCGACGCTGTGGAATTGAGAAGTAGCTGCTGCTGCTCGTAACCCGTCCCTGCACTGATAATTTATCAAGTGTGGTAAAGCCGCGCGGCAGCTGATACCTTCTGTTAGAGTGTTACGATCTTATAGCTCTGGCTGATTTATCTGCTGTCAGGCTTCAGCACTCTCCTGTGTGTTTAGGTGCTAATTAGGGTACAACACACACACACACCTTCGCTCGAGCTCACACACAGACAGACACATCACAGTCCCAGTGGTGATGTAGACAGTGTCTCATCAGAAGGAAGAAAATGTGAGTGTTTCATCGAGAAAAAGAACAAGGCATTACCGGTGACATTACAAGCAACACACACTCAGCAAATACCGTACTGTGTGCAACACACAGTACGGTATTTGCGGACACCACCAACGATTGTCTTCATTCTTTTCTGGTTTTACTTTTGACTTATTTCGTCAGTAACGCTGTAATGTATCATCAACAATGCATAAACTTCCAATACGACCACGTCACAACCTCCTCTTAAGATCGTCGTCATACCTTTAGTTACTGCAGTGTTAGATAAAGAGAGTAATTACTGCATTGACAATGAGATGGGATTTCCATCCATTCATTTTTTTATACCTGCTTTACTCAGGAATGTAGCAGGCTACAGCCCATGCTAGTTTCTTAATAGGTGAAAGGCATCTTTGACAAGTTGTTCACAGCAGTGGACAGTGGTGGCCACTAACTAAAAAGTTAGTTGTGCTAACGCTTGAGCACCAGTCAGGAACATTAGTTCCACTAACACTAAAGTATTGCATCAGCATTGTATTTAGCAGACGCTAGCGCTATATGAACATGGTATTTTGCAGGAACTAACACTAAAGCACTATGGTAGTATAAATTCCACCATGTAGCAGTGTGGTATAATATAGTATATTCCCCTAAACAGCTTCAAATTTGTCATTACACACCTACCTGAATGGTTTACACTCCAGGAAGAGATTCTATGGCACAAGCCTTGCACTCCTATTTTCACTTTTATAGTTGTCGAGTATTGCTAACGCTCTTGCTTATTTGGCCTAGCTGACCACGGTATGAAGAGCCATATCTTCATCAGGTACAAGAATCTGAGCCCAACACCTTGCAGTCTTTACCCAAACTTTGTTTCTCCTGTGTTCTCCTTTTCCAGAATGGTGAATCACTTTTGGATCTCAAGGTAACTAATAGCTTCATTCAAGTATTTTATTAAATTGAATCGAGTTGGGAAATAAGTTGCCACATATCGATAGCTCTATGTTTCAGTAATTTATTCCACATGTGCAAAATGAGTGAAAAAGCACACTCTGGTTACGTTTGGGGGAAAAAAAACCCCGAAACTTGTTGAGTTTGCCGCAATCCCAAAAATGTGTGATTGTGGGAGTTCTGGTTGAAGTGGAAGTAGAGCTTGACGGGCCTTCAGCGGGTGGCGTATTCATCAGAATCTCATCTCTGCTGCCTTCTCGCCCTCCACCTGTCCTTCTTCTTGCGTTCTTCGGTCCTTTCAGCAGGATGAACATCTTGTTCCCTCATCACATCCTCACCACCTTACTCCTGCCTATCCTCTCTGCTGCTGCGCGTCCCCGTCTTTAGCCCCCATAAACCGTCCTCCCTTCTCCTTTGCTGCTCTACGCGACTTCAAATGACTTCAGAACAAAGTTATTTGGAGTTCAGGAGGAGTTCAGATGCGGACCTGTTGGCGTTTCTCTATTCTCCGGGTCTAAGCCGGCATGTGAAAGTCTCTCCAGGCTTCTCCTCTTGACATGAGATCAGCCAGCGAAGCTCAGAGCCTAAAGAAAGGCAGTTGTGATTCGGTCCCTCGCGGCCCCGGACTTTGTTTGATCAAGAATGCTACTGTCTCCGAGTTTGACATTGGACTCCCTGTTTTTAATGGACGTTTTCTTTGCTTTACAACACTGAGACAAATAACATAAAGACCATATAAAATGCTGAGACTTAAGAGATGTTTTAGTTGGTTTTTTGGTACTTATGTAATCACTTATGGTTCAGGTTGTTGTCATTTCTCTATTCTATCTTTGATTCATTTTCCTTTGTGCCACTTCTGTCACTTAAGTGTCCATTGCATAAACGCATCATATTTCTGTAGCTTTTTGGTTTTGGGTCACATCTTTTCGCGTTTGTTTTTTTACACATCGACATTTTTCCTTTTTTTTTTTTTTGTTTAAGGTATGCATAGTTGTACAAAAGCATGTGCTTCTAATCATGGTTTTTAATGTATCTCTTGTGTTTTTGTACCAGCAACCTTACTTCGGTTGAGGTTCACTTGTTCAAAGATACATTGAAAAACTGAAGCAAGTGATTGAATTGAAATATATTGAGCTAAATTATCACAAGTAGTCAAATAAAGTTTACTCAAGTACATTTATCAAGTCAACAAGTTAAACGTAAAGTTTGACAAAATTCAATTACATGTGACACATTTACACAAATTCTCAAGTTGGCTCGTCACTCTTTTTCATTTTTTTCAGTTCAAAATTCAAGATTGATTTTAGTTCAACGTGGTGTGAGATAACTAAAAGTTGACTAAAAGTATTCGTCTTTGCATGGATGAAATGTAATAATGTAGTTTTTCATTTCAAGTAAAAATCTCACTTCCTCAATCTGTTTACCAAGTAAAACTCTCATCTTTAAACCGGCGTGAGGAAAACAAAGTTATTGTGGCGCATGAACAAACGGAAGTGGGGAAGTCCAGGTCACCTTAATTGTGACACAAAATCCTTTTTCTCACACTGACCAACTTGTGTTCCAATGGGAAATTTGAAACTATACATTTTGTTTGGAAATGTCAAAAAAAGAGTATTTTTCATTCATTCATTCATTAACATGCTGCTCAGCAGCACAGAGGCAGAGTCATGTCTGCGAAACGAGAAAAAGTCACCGTCTGCTTCAACAAGATGTTAATTACAAAACATAATGTGAAAAGAAGCTTAAAGGGATAAAACACTGAACACTCGGTCAGTGGTGCAGGTTAATAAAACACCTGTAACGTAAATGAGCTCATATGATTAATCGTCCTCCCAAAAAGAGCGTCTTTCGGGAGACTTTCTCTTTCCAAGGTGTGACAGAAGTCAGATAAACCATCTCGGCAATATAAAAAAAAAACAGCTCACTGGTTTAATGGAGAGGGAAAAATATGTAACATTTTAGCAGGATAAAGGCTTACAAAGAAAAAAGCTGACAAATTGAATAAACATATCATGCTTATTGCTCAGTGCATGAAAGAGAGTTCAGTTACCTCTGATAATTAAAGTCCTGCTTTCAGCAACCAGGCTCCGTTACGTCCTCAATCCCTTTGGAAAGCTCACCCTCGCCTCCTAGTGGGCAAAGATTGCGGCTGCACCCACAGAGGTGAGCTTTTCTTGAAGATGTGAGATGTTTCTGCGCGTCGCCGTGCCCTCATGTCGTCCAAGGACCCGTCCACCTTTTCTACAGCTGTGCCGTAATCTGCCTGACACTCGCCGTGTTGTTAAGGCCGTGACACAGCCTGGGATGAAGCTGAATTTTCATTAGCTGACATGAACGTGACGCAGCCGAGTGTGTTTGCACACACGTGTGATGAGTGTGTAATCTCTGTGACACGAGCCAGCCACGAGGGAGGGAAAGTTGAGGGCTGACAGGTTTACGTCTGCAGAACGGGGAGAGTAAATGGAGAAAAGCAAGCTTTCAGCTTGGATTCACGGACCTGAACTTCAACAAGCTTCCCTGCGAGTTTTATTACATGACAACCACAAACTTCACTGGGTTTTATTTGTGATAAATCAACACAAAAAGGTACATAACTGTGTAGTTAAAGGGGAAATGGTGCTCTCATTACTCCTCGGTATGTTTCTGTCAACTTGGCATATCTGGAGATGAAGTGTTTGGCATTTTCTCTGTAAAATACTTAAAACTCAGGCAGATTGGATAGATGAGACCTGGTTTCAGGTCTCATCGCACATTTTCAATGTGATTTAAAGCTGGGCAGACAAACACACAAATAATTTTTTTCATAAACTCCACCCCAGTGTTGTGAAGATGTGTTTCGGGCGATGTGTGTTGTGAAATACCAAAGCTTAGGATGGGCTTCTCTGTTCTCTGTATTCTTCAATAAATCTCTGGTTTCCCTTGAAAGAAATAGTATTTATACAGACAATAACCTTTACCTAAGCAGATAAAAAATTTTTTAAAAAATCTAGTTGAGATCTACAGCAGCAAGACAGAAGCAACGTTTGCAAATATAAACATTTAAATTCAACCTGAGAAATGGATTCGCTTAGCATAAAGTAATAAAAACAGCTAATAAAAAGCATGACTATCAAAAGCAATGGTAGTTAAAACTCTTTTTCACGGTTGTTCAGCAGTGCTTTTAGACAATTAAAATAGCTCTTGTGGCACGGGTACAAGAAAAGTGGTGAAAAATGACCACAGTGACAAAACAAAGTTGTAAAAGTCTTCCAAACACCAAGAAACGTTGAGACAGTCGCACCAGATTCTCCCAAACGGCAAAAGGCGCCGCCATCTTGAAAATCTTGAGACTGAACTTCATTAGGTAACGTCTAATGAAACTGGTTGCACTGGTTATTTAGGGGAATCGGATTTAAAGCGACTGGATACAGATACAAACAAATCTGTGAGACAAAGAATGACTAAACAAGAAATTAATAACATAATCTAACAAAAATAACTAAAAACCTACTCAACAGAAACAAGACGAATATAAACAAGGAATAAACCAAACTACAAAACCCGAAACAACTCCACAATCGAACATTATATCCAATAAACTATACTGTAAGTGCATCTGTCAGAGGTTCGTGACTCAACCCTTACTTGAATAAGTTCAAGCAAAGATTGAACTTTCTGCTTGGAAATTTTTTATTCAGGTCAGGCCTCTTAATTCCAGAACATATTCTCTTCTCTCTCAGCCATATCGTCCCATTCCATAGTCATTTGTTGCCCTTCTATCATATCACAGTGCATTTCCCTACCAATAAACGGAGGCACTCTGCTGAGGAAACGTATTTATCTTCCACATAAACTCCGCTCTGGCTCCACTGGTCTCTCTTCAGTAGCTCTCGCTGGCACTTAATTTCTATTAATGGTTCCGCGACTGGCACTTGAAACCGATCCGCTGTTGGGGTGAGCGGTGAGCGCACGAGAAGAAATATGCATAGGCAATTATCCTCGGTAATGTGCGCGGCGCCGTCCGCTAGTGCAACCATGCTCATTGTGTGTGTTGGGGAAACGCCATGGAATCGAAGGGACGCGTACACAAAACGGTTTCCCACTGAGGCTGGCGTTGGGGGTGAAGAGCCCGTCAGGTCGCTGATGTGGTTAGCAGTTTGGTAGCTCTCACTCTCTGGACTAGCAAGCAGAAGGATTTGTTGCATTAGCATTTGAGGAAGCTTACAGACACCTGGTGTACACCAACCGGTAACGATGATCATCATCAACTTCATCCGCCAAGTAGTTTCGTCTTTCTTCTAAGTGATGGCATCGGTGTTTCCCTCGCTCTCTCCCATTGTTCTCCAAGAGTCCTCCAATAATTGCTCAGCCATCGGCTGGTTATAGATTTAACACGGCTCTTTCGGACAGTGACGGGAGGCCAGTAACTGGGGACGGGTGGGGGCTCCTGGGCTTGTAAAGCCTCCATCTGTGGAGGAACCACGGAACATATAAACCCAGAGGAGCGGACGGGCATATACAAACCTATTAGAGCTGCTGTAATGACACTGTGGAGTGTGTTCACAAACACCAAGGTGTGTTAAAGTTTTATAGCATGAGGTCAGCGATGAGGCGGACTCAGATATGATGGGAGGAGGTCTAATGGGGTGTTTTATAGACGCTGTGTGTGTGCGATTACGTCTGAGGGTCTTTGTGGGCACATGTAAATAAATATGTCTTATGGATACATTCCTTGTGTGTGTCTCTGGGTGTGTGTGTGTGTGTGCTGTCATGCTGTTATGCTTATCAGCAGCCTTCAGATCTCTGCGGCTCACCTAAATGTTAAATGTTACGGATGGCAGCCGAGCCCCCGCATCGGACCATCACCTTGTGAATAAGCGGTGACAGAGCTCACACACACTCGCACATGTAGCAAACCCCCTGAACCTGCATGACAGGAGGTTTTTACCAGACATCTTGCTTTGATGAGACTCTTTTACCTCGAACAAGAATTAATACCGTTCTTTTCCACTTGTTTCCAGGGTTGTTTCTTTTCGTAGACATCCATTAAGTTCTTCTTAACCTTAGAAACTCTTTCTAAGGTTAAGAAAGGTTGATACAATAAAAGCAGATCTTTAATGTATTGTGGTGCTAAGCCGTTCAGTGATTTATAAACTAACAACAGTATTTTAAAGTCTATTCTTTGAGCTACAGGGAGCCAGTGGAGGGACTTTAAAACTGGTGTTATGTGCTCTATCTTCCTGGTTTTAGTGAGAACGCGAGCAGCAGCATTCTGGATCAGCTGCAGCTGTTTGATTGATTTGTTGGACAGACCTGTGAAGACGCTGTTGCAATAATCAATACGACTGAAGACCAACTGAATACGACAATTACAAATTTATTGATGGAACTTGACTTAATGCTTTGTTTTTGATTCTATGTTGCATTGTGTTTCTGTGTTTGTAATGATGTAAAGCACTTTGAAATGCCTTGCTGCTGAAATGTGCTATACAAATAAAATTTGATTGATTGATTGATTGATTGATTGGTGTTGAAACCTTTGCCACTGTTCAGCCGTTGTGAATGAGGTCAAACATAAGGGCTCAACACATCACTTTCCTATGGAGCTCACACGATCGCTTGTCCTCCGAAAAAAGTGACAGACAAAATTTGTGCATGTGAAATTTCGTGTACTGACCAAACTGACCAGCTTGGTCAGTACAATGCAAAGAAGTTCTGATATTGTCAATGACAGTACAGTGGTACAGGCTAGATGTTTTGGACGTAGGGTCCATTCAATCCATTTCACAGTGTCATTACAGCAGCTCTAATAGGTTTGTGTATGCGCGTCTGCTCATTTCAATCCAACCCTAGTTTGTTTGCCCAGAAACTCTGGTGTGACTGTGCAGTTGAACTGCGATGCAAAACAAAAAAGCAAGCTCTGGTCCTCCTAAAACCCATGTCTTGGTTCAATTCAAGCAAACTTTGGTGCGGCTCGAATGCACATGTGATTGCCAAGAGGACCGGAGGCCACTCCAAAAGCAGGAATTGGACTGTAGCACAGGGCATTCTGGGTAAATACAACCAAAACAAAAATAACGGTCTAGCCCTAGAGAAAGAAATGACCTTGCTACTTCTTTTACCAAAGACAAAAGGGAAACCCTAAACCTCTAAAATCAGACAAAACTCCATTTTCGTTTACAATTTGTGAAGATACCAATTGTCCGCCACGTTGCTGAAGAACTGATTATTTGGGCTCATATCAGCCCAAAGCAGTGCGTCTGCAGTAAGTAGCTTAACAAAACTACCCAAACATCTCAGTTCAACTTTCCAGTGTATGAGTGGAGGGATGAGGATTTGGACTTATCTTCCTGCCACAGAGCCCTAACACCTTGCAGTGAAGTCAAACATAAACAATCTATAGCAAAGTCTCATAAAAATGTCTCGCCTCAACTGTTCAGCGTGGTGGAGACATGATGAACTCCTGCCACATGACCTGAACATTTTTCAGTTAAGTTAAACTAAAAGTGGAAAGTGAGACAAATTGTCCAACATATTAGCACAGACGCCTCCTTCCTCATGTCCAACATGGTGCTGGAAGCTGATCTGTATTTGTTTTACTCCCACGTGTCCTGAACTGCATACATTTAAGTGAATTACGGGTTAATATTTTGACTTTACTCCGATTTCTTAAATAATTACACCATGTGATGTTTGTGATTGGTTGTTCAGCTCCTGCTGATGTACATTTATTTTCGGTTTATTTTCGTCTCTGATACATAAACATTCAAAAGTGTTTTTACTTGGGGGGGGTGGAGGGTATGAGGAAAAAAAAAGCCTCTAAGTGGAAAATGACACACTAAATAATTGCATTAGATTTATTATTTTCACATTTACTGTACTGTGCACAGAAGTGTGTTTTGAAAAGCAGGCCTGAGGGGAATGAAATTCTCGCTAGTGAACTCCATCCCAGAGCTAAATTACACAAGCCAGCCATGATTTCATGCTTCAGTACATTAGTGCAGCGTTTTAAAAAAAAAAAAATTCTTCCCCCCCTTCCTCTGCTCTCTGCTCTCTCTCCCCTCCACTTTCAGTCTCATTTACCTCTGCTTTAACCCCTCACGCATCTTATCTGGTTAAAGAGCAGAAAGAGGTGAACCACACTGCCAGCCATGCGGCATGAATATTTCATCTGTGTTTAGATTACCGTTTTCTCAGAAGATTCATTGTTCTATGTTTAATACATGTGCCGTCGCTCCTCTGCTCCTCGATCGCAACCCCTGCCCTTCGAATCACAGCTGAGGCAAACCCCTCGACTGGAAGCTACCCCAACTCTGTGTGTGGGGGTGTGCGTGTGTGTGTGTAGGGGTGTGTGCGGGTGTGTGTGTGGGTGTGTTCGGGTGGGTAAACGCGAGTCGGGTTGCTGATTTCTCTGTGGGTGCGGTGCGTTTTGCCCCCGTGTTTATGTACGAGTAGATCGGGGTTACAGCAAGGCTAAAGCCAGCTCATCTCTCTCCATACATACGCGCTCCTCTTCTTCTCTCTGGCCGGATTAGATGCCGAGGTGGGGGAGTGAGTTAGATCGGAAGGGAAAAATAGATGTGTCAGTAGGATGGGGAAGAAGAAGAGAAGGGAGTGAGTAACAGATTAAGAGTAAAATTCCAGGCTTTGGCTGCTGGCTTTAAGTTCTGGGAGAGATGTGCTTCAAATGATCAGCTGCCTTATTGAACAGACTTTAGCGGGTGTGATTTTTTTTTGCCAGCCCACATCAGTTGGCCGTGTGATGGTTCACTCTTCCCTTCATCTCTTCTCATCTTTGTTTCTTTCTAAATGAGCTCTGAATGGAGGACGGCTCGCTCGGGGAGTGTTTGGTGGAGAAAATGGCCGCATGAGCCACGCTCGCCTATCGCTTTGCAGTCGTAAAAATGAGCTCTTTCAAATGTATACTTTCCCTCCTTCCCCCCCCCAAAAAATGACCATTTCTATAATTCGAAACAACAAAGTGGTGACTTGATCTAAAGCGGCTGACCTGAAGTGTGACCTGAAACAAACTCAGTTACTTCCATTGCCGTGATTTATTGTTTATCTATTTTTTTTCTCTCTTTCTACCAAAAACTGGATGATAAAAGTCTTCAGTTTGGTGCTTTGGTCTCAAGCTGGAAAATTTTGTTTTCAAAAAAAAATATTGAAGAAAATACCTTATTAATTCAAACCAAACATCTCAGGTTTCCAGGCTTTCAAATTTAGTAAGTTTTAAAAGAAGCAATTTTTCTCAAACGCTATTTAAAAATGCTAACAACAAACAAGTTGTGCTTCGGTTGAAGGATCATTTAAGCTACATATTACCGTGGCTCTATCCAAACGTCCGTCGCTGTTTGTTTTTTTTAAGCAAAATTTGCCAATGAACACACCAGTCTGACTCGCTTGGTTCTTCTTTTCACTCCCATTGCGACTTCTGTATTGTTGACCGCAGTTCAAGGCCGTGTAACTAAGCAATCCTACACAGGAGAGAGACCTTTAGGTCTAAATATGTAATGGAATTAATCTGCATTGTGTAATATTAACACGTTAAAGTTTTCAGTTTCACGCTTGTATATACTGTATGTCTGTAGCTATTTAAGCCACTGTAGATGAGAGAAGCCCCAATCAAGACTTGGGTTTTAATTGGTTTTCACTTGATTTTTCACTTATCAAGCAGAGCTGTTGCAGGAAATATATTTTAGTACACACTAAGTATTCTCCTTCAGTCACCATAATTTCCTTTAGTAGACAAAAAAATGTAAGATTGAGAAATGAAAATGTTTTGGTGCATTATTGCTCTCAAGACCAAAGCATTTACCTTTTTTAGCCATCAACCGATGATCAAATGCCGACGGAGGCTCTGGAGGATGAAAGTCCCTTGTTTTTAACTCTGAATTTCTCAATTTGAACTAATTGTTGTTTGTTTGTGAGGGCGAAAAATTCGCAGCACTGGTGATCAAACCCCCCGTGGGATCTTCGCTCTTAGTTTGGATCATCAAAACCGCTGCGTGCATCTCATTGTGTTTGTACTTTACTCCTCTGCTTTTATTCCCGCACATCCTAAAGAATCTCAGGCTTGCTTCGACTGAGACCGCAGAGTTTCGAATAAACGTGTCCTTCTTTTTCTTCATTTTTGTTGTGTGTGTGGTGTTACGTTTTTGTTCAACTTGCGACACGCAGAGATCTGTTGTTGTGTGGTTAAAACAGAGTTATCAAAGAACTAATCCACTTGGGGAATATCCACGTGAATTGCGCTCCTCCAACGGCCTTGGGTGCACCTTCAAGTTTGTTGATCTTCGTCTCCCTTTGTTGCAGTCATCTGAAATGTCAGCGTAGAAAAATCAATACAAACGGAGCACGATTCAGGAAGGAAAACATCCTCTGTTTTTTATTTGAGTACATTCCTGTTCAGAGAGCTCCTGTTATTTGAATTTTACAGAACCTGGATTTTGTTTTGCTGGCAGCGGCCTGAAAAGAAGCCATCATGCTCCCTGTGACTGATGTCCAAGGCCGTTTCTCCAAGCTCATCTTTATTTTCATCATCCTCTTTGGCCAACAGAACGACATGTTCGTCATATTTTCCAATGACGCAGTCTAAACTTTGTGTAATTGCTGTTCTTCTCGGGGTTTGTCAAAGTGCAACAATCACAACTGTCAGCCAAAACTTAAACGTTTCATTGTCAAAAGGTTTAAAGCGGAACGATTCATTGTAAATCTCTTCAAAGAGGGGACTAACACGCAAATGTCCAAACTAAAGTTGAAGAAATCTGAAGTTTTAGAGACGTTTTGTTCTTTTGACGAAGGTCGTCCACCGTTACGACTTTTTACGTTCAGATAAAATAATCTCTTTCTCCACACAAGATGATCCTGCAATTGTTAAGCAATGTCCAAATGTAACGTCTAGGACTATGAAGCCGCTATACGAAACAGCTTATTTACATCCATGTCAGCATATATTCCGAAAATGATCTTAAGAGTTAGTCTGTTTCTGCAAGTCGTAACTTCTAAATACTTACACTGAACTAACTTTGTCTCCTCCCTGCTTCGAATATTCGTAACCTTGCAGGAGTTCACTGCCTGCTGCCAGTGCGCTATTGTTATTCTGTTGGTACCAAACCCAGCCTTAGAGTAAAGTGTCTTTATCACTTTATCTAAGGAATGTTTTGGGGCTTGAGAACCTGCCAGACCTCAAAGGCCTTACTCCCTTTGAATTATTTCGGCTCTCTTCAGAACTTTCTCTCTGACTTAAAACTATTTAGAACTGACATTTTAGTTAAACAGTGAAGTGATATTCTGAACATTGATTCTCAGTTAATTTTCTTAAGCAGATAGATTCACGTGTGCTGATTATAGGGGGTTTTTATGTTGTTTTTTTTTCTTATGTATGAGCATAATGGAGAAAAAATGTTTTTTTGGTAAATTATTTTTAACTTTTTACCGAATTAAGGCTGCAATCACACCATCACTGTTTAATCTGCTTTAATAAGACTCAAGTTCATTTGCTTAGAAAGTCCAGTTTGTTTGGGGAGGTGTGAATGCGCAATTGAACTATGATGCGGACCAAAAATGCAAACCTAAACCTAAAAAATTAGGGTTCACCTAAAACCCTAACGAACTCTGATGCGGTTTGAATGCACATGTGAACACCAAACATTACCAGAGGCCACGCCGAAAGCAGGAAGCGAACTATAGCACAGGGCATTCTGGGTAAATGCAACCAAACCAAACACGGGTTTTGAGTTAGCAGGAGAAACGACTTGTTGTTTTTTGCAAAAGACAAAAGAGAAATCCCACAACTGCTAAAATCTTGTTTACGTTTTGTGGAGAAGGAAGTTGCGCTCAGTGTCTTCTTCAGGGGTTTTACGTATTGTTTCCGTCAGTAGTTCTTGCTGCAGCGCCACTACAGACGAGGAGGGTGAACAGTTTTGTCAAAAGGTTTGGATCGTTTGAGACAGTGCGGTGTGAAAGCAAACCACACCAGCTGAAAATCTAACAAAATGTCCGCAATCCAACAAAGTTCACCGGACTATCAGGTGTGATTGTAAATTGTTAAGGGTGATAGTCCTAAAAATTATTACGTTTTAAGGATAATGGCGAAATGTGGAGGACAAGGTCAAAATTCTGACTCTGAAGGGTCTGAAGGGTTTTACTCATTAGAAAGTCTGAGAAAATGTTTGGCTTCAGTATGTGTATTTTGTTAAAAATCTAACACATTTTAAATTAGAGCATGCTGTCTAAGGTAAACATTAGGTACTTCCTGCCGGGGAAAAAAAAAAGGTGTTTTCGAATCACACGACAATTTTAATTTCTTAATTTCCAGTTGCAGCATCTGGTTGTATTTCTGTTAACATCAGGCAGGTTGAAGGACTAACACCTAATCACTGTTTAATATTGACCCGTATACCTTCATCAATATGTGACATGCTGAATAAAATACAGTCATGGAAACTTGAGCTGGCCTCACAGAGTGCATTTGCCTCACGTTGCTTCATCCTGTCTGCTTTGACTGCTTCCATCCATCAATCAGCGCTAGCTGACAGCTACTGCTAACGCTTCCCTATTACTGAACCATGCTTCAAAATCTACCTCCACATTACTGTGTTTTGATCAGGTTCTGCTGCTTGCAGACCCGGTTTGCCTCATATATGTACTCCAAGGTGGCAAATTCTTTGACTAATAACAGGTGTATCTATGACCCGAGACTTGCTGAGCCATGAAAAATGTCCTGCTTTGGATCTAAATATACTCTGGTTTAACAAATTTGACGCGTTGCAAAAGGAAGTAACCTTTGGCACAGAACGAAATACACACGGATCTCCTCAATAGCAGTCATCATATATGTATACGCTGCGATGATTTGCCACAACATCTGTGCGCAGACATGCTAACAACTTTGACAGTCACACTCCATAATTGGCAGGCCAGCGCTTGCTTAGATATTCAGCGATAATAAGAGCAGCTTTCTCTTTGTCGCTCTCATAAACACACACACACACACCCTCACACACACACACACTCTCTCAGGGAGGCATATTTCCATATCTCCAGGGAGCATGACAACTTACACTATTTTCTTTTTTTATTACAGCTTAATGTGTGTTGCCTTTTGCCATCAAAAGCACAAAAAAATTTCTCTTTCTTCATCGATGTGTGTCCTGTTAATTAGCTAGACAATGTAATCGAGATATAAGGAGTTTTAAAACAACTCCCGCTTCAAAAATGTTAGAAGATGTAATCGTATAATCTCCACTGTTCCAAATCTTTAATGACGCACCAGACAAAGTGTCAGAGTGACTGGAGTTTTTTGGGGGTCTGTACGGAGCGAAGAGTAACACCCCACCAGATGCTACTTAGTGCCGATCGACTGGCTGAGAGAAAGCTCCAAACATTTGCCCTCACTTAGAAGAAAGTTAGGGTAATGTTTTTCTAAATAATTCTGGTTACAAAAAATAAAAGAAAACTAAAAGAACTGAACTCAATATGTCTGTATTTGGTATTGTTAATGAAGTGTGTCTGGTGACAAAAGAATCTTTAAGACTGCATTCATTAAATTGCTAATGGGGTAATAATCACTGCAGATGTGCAATACCGCATATCGTCACCTGCCTGAAATAATGGCTGATGTCTTTTTCTCTTTTTTTTGCCAAGAGTGATTTTATTTTATTTTTTTGCTAGCTAATTTATCTTTTGGTAAAAAAAAAAGAGAGATAGTGATTTTTATTTTTTGCGAGAATCACTTTCAGTAAAAACAAAAACGACATAGGAAGGTGACGATATTTTGGGATCATCCCTTATAGGCGATACCAATACTGATACCGATACTTTTTATTCAAGTTTGATATTTCATCTAACTTCTGACCTTTCAGTATTTCATAATTTTTCCTTTAAATTATTTTTGTTCAAACCTAGAACAGATGTTACAGACACCTACCAAATATGGTTTTTTTAGCATATTAGCACGATTTCTATGCATTTTCCTAAATTTGAGAGTAAATCAAAACTATTAACAATTACAACTTGCTCCATAGCAACTGAATACCTCCATTTTTCTGCAACCTCTACTTCCTGTTTATTACAGCCATGCGTAACATCAGTAACTGATAAAATTACTATTTTGCGTGGCCTGGTGGAATTGCGCCAAACCAGTAGATAAAAACACGGCAAATTTGCGTTTCTTTTTTGGAAACGTTTTAAAATGTTCGATGGAAACGTAGCTAATGTACCATCTACAAGCTGATCATCAGATAACCAGTGTGCTACAGGCTTTTGGATGTCAAATTCTGCTGTATAAACACAAGTATAGGTATAGGATAGGTCCCTATCCTAATGAAGCAAAAATACTGTGAATCCCACACACTTGATCCCAGTACACATGCACCATTCAGAACTGATACACTTAAGATATCACAGGGTTTGATGTTCCACAGAATATCCGTCATTTCCTCTTGTAAGGTCTCTGACTTCCTGTTTTTAATTAGCTTGCACAGTTTTCTTACTGTGACTGTGATATTCAATAGGTTTTTTGCAACTGTGAAAAATAATAATTGCGAATTTGCTTTTATAGAAAACCATCATCTTACAGATTTTTGTTTACATTTTTTTGTGCAAGTAACCTACAAATATAAAAAGGTTAATGGTTATAATGCTATGACTATCACTTAGTTGTAAAAAAAAAAAAAAAAAAAAAAAAGCAGTCTGAATTCTGGGCTAGTAAATTTTGAATGGACAGCGGTAGGATTGTCATTCTAGTCATCAGCAGCATATCTTACTAAACGGAAAGCACAATGCGAGTTTAAGTCTGGAGAAGTGAACTTTAACTGACCTCTCTGCCTCTTCAAATCCATGATTTTGGCGATCAGGGGATGACAACCCCGTACATCCGTCATGAGAACCCGCTCATCCCTGACATTCGCATTCGCCGAAAGAGCAAACTCAATAGAAGGGAAAACATTTCAAATTCGTCTCCTTCAAACATTTCTTACTACTTGTTTTTTTTTTTTTTCAGGACATAAATAAAAAGACGCGACTTTGCTCTGACATTCCAGATCATGCGCTCTCAAAAGATCTATATGTAAATGCGGTGTCCCTTCAAAGTGCCCTCAGTGAAACTTCACTCTGTGTTTCTGATACTTCTCTGTATTGCAGCGGTGGTATTTCTCCGTTAAATCCCCTCAGTTCTGCTGCCGTATCCCCTCCATTAAGAAAGGTTAAACACACCTAAGCACAGGCAGCGTGACTGATGCCAGGGCTGTTTCTAAATGTTAATGACGCCCTCCGGGCACAGCGCCGTACGCTGCCGTCTCCCGCTGTAAGAGTTATAGAGTGGTGGCGGTGCCGTAGTGGCTCCATCTGCGTCTCGCACAAATCAAAACGTGTGCGGGTGTGGACAGGCGCGCCGGGGACCGCCCCGCCGTACGGCTGGCATGCAGCCAGGGGTCCTTCCACCGAACGGTCAGGCGGAGAAATCAATCAAACACGACTTGTCAGGAGGCCCCTGACTCCATTGTGGCGGAGAGAGTGATGAAGCTTGAGCAAACGGGGATGACGAGAAGAGACAATTAGCAAGACTTCAGGCTGTTGTTCAAGGCGAGCTTTGAGGGGGTGGGAGGGATGATTTGGTGGTCGCCGCGCGGCCCTGTTTGGCCCACCTACCCTCAGAGCCGCCAACGGACACACGAGCTCGCGGCTTTATTGCCGGTAATTCACCAGCCTTTAGCGGTTTAACGTCCTCGCTCTTTACAGCCAAAGCAGGCGAAATCTATTAAAATAAACACAAGCACAGCAGAACGACGGCTGAGGTGCTTAAAGGGCTGGTGGTACAAGTCTTCCAGGGCCAGTTTAGTGTACAAAGTACGGTGCCTTCATGTCCAAATGAACTTTTTAACTTTTTTTTTCCATGCTACAATTAGAAATTTATTATATGGCCAAAATAAAATTTAAAAAAGGGGGGGGGGGGGGGGGGGGCTGATGCTTGTCATTCATTTCAAGAAAGAAAAAGGTGTTTATTGTATTTTATTTGGGTTTTTTGTGGTAAATGTAAAGTAAGAGAAAAGGATATAAGGTTTTTCATATTTTAAGGTGTTGTTAAATCATGTCAAACCTTTTTTTTTTATTGCTTTACATTGTGTTACTCTGTCATCAAAGACATACCTGGGGTGCCTTGATTCTTTTATGCATGTCTGAGAAATCCTTGAAGCTCCATGGCAATGTCCAAAACGAAAACGGATTCATTTCACACATGCAAGTTCTCATTCGACCTCACTGAAATATAAAATCCATAATCACAGCAGCTTTCAATCTAACAAAGGCACATTTTTGAGAGTGTGGAGCCACTAAATAACCCTGAGGTGATAAAGTTGTGCTGGCGGATAAGCTGATTGTCTCTAAAAACCATGAAAACTGTGAGAGATCTTTCGGCAACTCCTCAGAGCTGCAGTTTCCGAGCTTCTGAGCTTCCAGCTCACAGATCAAACCTCTCCCCAGTCAGCTCCTTCAAACTAGTTGGCTGCAATTAGCAAACACCTGGTGGAACTTCGACTTCTCAGTGAAACGCTGGTAAAAGCATTGTTAAAGAGTTAATAGAGGAGCCATGGTGTGATGACTTTCTGTAGGCGGAGTTTCAGAGCAGGAGTGTTTAAAGAGACAGAGGCCCAATTTCAAGGCTTTAAATCTGGAAGTAAAATTTCTTTTAAGTCATATTTGATATATGTAGCATTTTCATAACAACCGAAGCAAACAGTTTCTTGATTGTGCTGCAAAATGGTTCTCTGTGGCTGGAAAACACACAAAAAGAAAAAAAATAGCTGGCCTGTTGTATTTTGTTTTTAATTTACAACAAGCCCCTACATTTTTAGATGCAAAACTGTGTGGCAGTGTCTTGCTGTCGGGATGCTTTTTTCAGTTGAGACAAAGACCCTCCTCAGAGTTGATCATATGAAATGAATGAAATTAAATACAGGACATAATGCAAAAAGAAAATTGAGTGACTATAGAAATGGTTCAGACTGAATGGTTATAACAACATAAAAAGGCTGACCTGAAGACCAAACCAAAATACCACTGAGAATCTGTTCTGATAATAGATTTGCTAAGCCGGCAGACTTATAACTCTAACCCCAAGTGCAGCACAAAAATTGATTCATCCACACAAATGCATGTCGCACATTTTCAAAACCACGGATCATTTTCCATCCACTTCGCAATAACGCATCTCGAGCTAAAAGATCTAAGCATTGTACTTGGAAATTGTTTAAAGCCTATTTTTATCCATATTTTGAACAGCCCCGATGTAACACGACAAATCCTCATGCAGACGTTGTTTAACATCATCGGCTTACCTCCAAAATTAGTTACAAGATTTCCCAAGAGATCAAGGATTACAGATTCAGAAACAATGTGCAGAGAGCTCTGTGCGAGTGAATACATAGCCATTACTCATATATAAACTCATTACATTGATCTAATAGCCCTGTCTCATGACTCTGCCCATGCCTGCCTATGTAGAAAGCGGATTAGTGCCTACGTATGGAACAGAGAGCTGGAGTTCATTCATTCCTCTCTATGGTATGGATCAGGCAGATAATTAACTGCGGGGACATAAAGTCATTGTTCAGACGGAGATTGTGGCCTGGTCTAATAGGAGCTCACATGGGGAGCGCAGAGTTACCAGCACTTTCTTTTTAAACTGTGATATATGTCACAGTGTGCGCCCGGAAAGGCTAGATGAAAATTTGCAATCTGAAAAACGAGAACATTTAGCAATTACATACTCAGACGATGGAAGTCTTGAAACCATGGAGGAATAAAGTCTCCTTCTACAAAACTCTGAGAAACGCGTCTGCTTTTGACGCAAAAATATTAAAACCTTTGACTTAGAGTGTTTGCAAGCCTGATAGTCTGGTAGACTTGGTTCAAATGGGGACCAAAATTTCAACATTTGTTACATTTTCAGTTGGTGCGGTTCACTTTCACACCACACTGTGTCAAACGATCTGAACCCCATGGAAACAGCATGAAAACTTCAGAAGAAGACACTGAGCGCAACTTCCTTCTTCACAAAATGTAAACGAAATTCTAGTGGCGTAAGACTTGAGCTGTTTTAGGATTTCTCTTTTGTCTTTTTCAAAAGACCACGAGCCATTTCTCCCTCTAGCTCTAGACACAAGCGTTTGCTTTGGTTGTATTTACTCAGAATTCCCTCACCTATAGTTCACTTCCTGCTGTTGGAGTGGTCTGCCAGGCATTCGAAACTCATCAAAGTTAACTTTATTCTATCCGAAACCTTTGATTTTGGTTGACTGCAGTTTGCTTTTCTTTTCCCCATCAGAGTTCGACTGCGTATTCACACCTCCCTAGTCGAAGTGGACTTTCTAGGCAACTAGACTTTAATTAAAGTGGTCTAAACAGGGATTGTGTGAATGCACACTCACAGTAAGAAATGGATGCTGCACCATGATGCCAAATGTTTTGTTTGTTTTTTTTCTGCTGTGAGTGGGATAAGGTGACCATTTTAATTGAAGAGGGTGGAGTTGAGGGCGATTCTTCAAACATGTCTGAACAAATGAGTTACCCAACTAATGACACCAATGTTCTACAAAATCATAGTGTGTCTTGTATTTTGTACTCTTATGATCATCCATCCATTTTCTGTACCTACTTATTCAAATAACTTTACAGATAAATCACATGTTAAAAAATTAGTCATTTGATGTTTGATTTTAGGTAAATATACAAAAACCACAGACATTTTCCCGTGTGTGTTTTATCCTATTGGAGACTGTTAGCCTCTTTGCCAATTCCCAACTCCATTTGGTACGCATTGTGCTGCCATTCTGTCCCCTCAGGTCTCCTTCATGTTCATGAACTTAAATTTTTTTCTGTACTTTGTACTACACTTGTTTCCGTTGAACCCTCTTCTGATTACTGTTTGGGCCCATTGATTCATATATTTGACTGCATTAAAAGAACAAAAACATCCAAGGTAGATATTTAATTGAGACACTTTACATTTTTTGTACATAGATTATAGTATGGGATTTCAAATCCCTGGCCACTAAAACGTACAAAACCTTCCGATTGCATTGAATTGATGCATGGTTGTTCCAAAGCATGCCATGGCAGATGACTTGTTTTTGTTCTCACCTTTTACTGGTATCAAAAAAAATCACCAAAATTACAAAAGTAGGACATGCTGCAGGACCGATATGACCCATCTCCATCTGTCCCAACTGCACTGAAATCGGGGAGTGATTCGCTTGCTTTGTCTTTTTACGGTCCCGAGTAGGTTCCTCCTGTAAAGACAAATTTACAATTTAATTTGGGAGTTGACCGGGACTCGAGCACAAGGCCAGTCTGTTCTTGACCTGACTCATAAAATCTGAGTTTCAAATCTTTGAATAGGACCTTTGTGCTGGACCCCGGAGCCATTGTCTGGTGGGATTCAAATGAGAGAGCATAACTTCTTCTAATGATCCAATAGGAAAACAACTAGGAACTTTGTCCTATTGCATCCCCCTATGGGTCATATGGGAAAAGGAACCTACAATATTTGTTATGTTAGTGTATTTTGGGGTGTATATATATGGAACGGAGAATTAACATCCAGCTTGTGTGGTTCGTACTCTTCTTCGGGGGGGTTTTCCCATAAGGGTAGACTGTAGGTTTGTGGGAACCTCAACGGAATTGCTAATACATTGTATATGTTTACAGTGCATGCCTCCTTGCCAGCTTGTCTCTGTTACAATATTAATCAAAAGACAGCCGGACTAAAAGCAAGAAGAAACTTTAGAATGCATACGCGGCGTGCGCACGGGTCCTAGTGATTCTGCTTGTTCGGTGCTGGAGGCTAACGCAGGCAGACAGAAACCGGGCCAAACATAGGATTATTCCAAAATGACATACAGCTCTTTGTGGCTGTCCTAAGAAAAATGAGTGACAGCAGCAGGGCAAAACACAATGAAATAGTTGCATCACCCTATCTAAGAGTCATCTCCCCCCCTCTTCACCCTTGCCGTATCCACTTCTCACATGTATGATTTATATAGGTGCGCTGAGGAATTTCTTCAAAGCTCTTGCATGTTTATGAGTCCGTAACATCTGACGTGTTCGTGTTTACGCTCCCAAGCCACATTTGACATTTTCTGGATATGATGAATCATTAATGACGACCTCAATAGGCTTTCACATCTTTGGCCCGCAGATCAATAAAGTGGTTAGGGGAGTAGGTCAGCGACTCTCCAGTGGTTGTCTGCCGGTGCGCGCGCGTTTGTTTGTGTGTGCGAGAGTAGTTGAGCGTGCTTCGCCAACGGTCTCGCCCAGCGAGCGGCTGTAAAATGTTGGTACTAATTGGCGGCCAAGCGCGGGGCCTGTCTCCCACACGGCGCTCCGGGGCTGGCAGAATTGAGGATGGTTTTCCAAGTTTCTTTTTTTTCTTTTTTTCTTTTTTTTTTTTCCAAGCGATCCCTGCATGTCAGGCTGTGGGAGTTCCATCCATTATTGATCACATCCAAGGATGAAAGCAGAAAGGCTCAGTGGGGACCGAGCATCTTTGGCCCCCACACAGGATTTCAAAAAAGAAGGAAAAAGGAGAGAAGAAACACAGCCTTGACCGCCAGCTCTGCATGAAGTAAGACAAGGAAATATCTTTTATAAGTCATATTGAGCGTGTGACTGAGAGCCAGACTAGACTCAAAAGAAAAGTAAATACAGTGAAGTCATGTTAAATCAAATTCACACAGGATGTGAATCTTTACTCACACGTATCATTATTTATTTAGTTTTTTTGGTTTCCAGTGATGACATTATGCTACGCTGTTGCTTTGCCAGCAGTGCTGTTCAGCGATTCAGCTGTGCAGAAATGACCTCCACCTCAGCTTGGCAACTCTCCCCAACCAAATGGACAATTGGCTGCCAGAATACACTCTTGATATAGAAATCAGGCATGCATGCCAATGATAACACACACACACTACTTCCGCAGATATCCAAACACATGCACTCTCTGGAAAAGGTTGCAATGCTGTTTGAAACAAAGGGGCAGATGGTTGACTGCGACGCATTGCCAGCGCTGGCATTGGGGTTAAAATCTGCATTTGCATTAGTGTGAGGTTGAGAACGTATCCACATGCATGTCTCTGTGGTATGTTTTTTTATTTATTTATTTTTTTACAGGGCTAATGTTCACACAGCATCAGTCTGAATTTCTCCCAAAAGCAAACGGATCGCTTCGTTTGGGTTGGCTTGTTGGAATGTTTCTCTACAGTCTTGCAGCGAAACAGATGTTTACTTAAAAGTTGCTCTAAATGTACATACTCATCACAGGAGGAAAGTATTATGTACTACATTTTTTTGTACTGGGTTTGACCACATGTGTGACAGAGTCAGAAATGTGTTGGAATCATTTCTCCAAAATTTTGGATCGCATGGAAATGATATTGTAATATAATCACGTAGTCGCTGAGGATTTGTCAATTGGACATCAATAGCTTTGTTTCCATAACAAATGTGCGCAAATCTTTGTATTCTAATATAAAAAAACCCGCAATTTTACAATTACATTGACAACTTCTTTTGATTTTTTAGTATTTTAAAAGGTTTCATCTGCACTAGTGGCTTTTATTTAACAGTTGTCAGACAGGAAAGTGCGGCATAGGTCAACAGACTGGGAATCAAACCTGTGACAGCCGTGTTGGGTCACGGTTTTCCCCTGTTGTGTGCTGCACCCGACACACAACTTTTTATGAACTCTGCGACACTGTGAGAGCTCTGTGGGGGAGCCAAATGCACGTAGTCCGAAAAAAAGAAGAAAAACATCCTCCTCCTATCACTTCCTGTTGTCTTTGTTGTTTTCGCCAGTAGTAACATACTGTTGTTGATCAAGTGACTCGTGTGATGCGAAAAATTTGTGTTTCCATTGTCGTTTTGTGAAAAAAAATCTACTGTGATGTGGCCAAAAAACCACCTCATCCTAGCGCAAAAACTTGCTAGCGAAAAATGTGAGGATTTTCTTTTCTTCAAAATTTCACGCAATGTGTGTTTGTTCTGTTTTGCCGTTGCTTCCTTTCAAGCTGAAGAACGGATAAGCTCTAGAAAAAACTAGCAGGATGTTTTAATAATTAAGTCCCAACCTCAACATAATTGAAATACTGATTTTCAGATAACAAATATTTGCAAACCTTGATGACAGTGGACCCAAATGTTTTAAGCGACAGTGGCTCTTTGGTAGAGTAGTCGTCTTGCGATCGGAAGGTTGTAAGTTCGATCCCAGCTTCCTCCTGCCACATGTCGATGTGCCTCTGGGCAAGGCACTTAACCCCAAATTGCCTACCGATCTGTGTATCGGTGTATAAATCTGTGCGTGCTTGTGAGTGCGACTGGGTGAATGTGACTCTAGTGTAAAGCGCTTTGAGTGGTCAAAAATGACTGGAAAAGCGCTATATAAGTTCAGTCCATTTACCATTTAAGCATGATGTGAGAGACGGAGAGAATCAGATAGTTACTCAGTAAATACTTGAGAGTTTGAGCTGCAGGAATCTTCTATGAAGCGAGAACAGTTCATATCAGGAGCTGTTATCTTTAGTATCAAGCCGACTTCTTTTAGGAGATAGAATGATGCAACAGAGTAGAAAACATGCTCTCCCTGAAACCTTGAAATCTCTTCGTGATTATATAAAAGAAAATGTTTATCAAGATCAATGGAAGTTCTATTTTTCAGCGTATGATAGACTGATATTGTGCAATTAAATATTTGCAAGTTCTTGCATCCTATTATTCGCATTTTATGTAACCCAAAAGTTCAGTTTTTAAAGAAGCGTGGCCTTCCTGCTGTATGTCCATACACTCCAGTTCTTTCTTTTTTTCCACAAGAGTGAGTCTGTCCACTCCATGTCACTGCCAGACTCAATGGCCATCCAGTCTAATCCATCCCAGGTCATTAGCCCCCGTCTGCAAGGCTAATCATCATCTCCTTTGGCTCAAGTTAGCCAAAGAGTGAGCATCGCCAGAATGAGGTTGTTAAATATTCATGTCCCACTGTGGTTTAATATCCTCCTCGATGATGTTTGAACCTTTTGACCTGAGGTAATCGGCAGTAATCACACACTCACACCGATCGCTGATGGATTTGATCTGTGAACGGTTGAGTCTGATGAGCTTTTGACACAGCCGAGCTCCTTCATCTGCCAAAAAAAAAAAAAAAAAAACTCCAACGGTGATATTGCCACTTCCAGCTCAGGCGCCCCGGAGCGCTCCCGAAAGCACCGTTCTTTGTGACAGACAGTTCATTTCACCCCCACCAGCACCCTCCTCCGTCCCCAAGCTCGTAGGTATGACATCACTCTATTAATAATGGAGCAATTAATTATGACCTATTAGATTGATGAATTAGATTAGATAGGAAGGAGGAATGTAGCCGTATGATAATATTACATTGGCAAACGTTAATGACTTCTTGGGGAGCGGCGTGGAGGGGGGCCAGTTTGGAATGACATCGAGTCAGCTCTCTAATTACATCAATGATAAATGGTTTTGTTGATATAATGATTCCTTTTCTCCAGCACATATTCCATACCTGTAATATAATTATGCTCAAACTGTTGGCTCCGTCATGGTTGGACTTTGAAAGCGAGCCCTCAGTCCAGTCATGACACTTTTGAAGCAGCTACACTGAGCACCATGGCACTAATTTCACTTCCTCCTTTTACTTCGCAGACTCAGCCTTTTTATTGGTTTCCACCATGTTTTGAGTTCTCTCTGACCTGCAGTCGGGCTCCTTCATTGAGTCTCTATGCCTCAGTGATGAGTTCATAAAAAAACCTGAGAGTAAACACTGTCATACAAAAGGAGTCTCTAACCCTAGTCCTCAAGATCTACTGGCCTTCAAGTTTTAGATGCCTTCCTCCAAATGACTGAATTTCCTCTTCAGCCATCAAAGGCCTGGTAATGAGCACCTCATTTGATTAAGGTGTGTTGGAGCAGTGTTGCATCTAAAACCAGAAGGACAGTAGATCTTAAGGTCTAAGATTGGAGACCCCTGTCATACACCCTCCATCCATTGCCTGTCTATCTACGTGATACGTTGGGTAGCTGAACATACAGTGATCTGGTACAAACAACAAGACCACCACCTTACAGATACCTCATAGTCTATTGGGGCAGTTTTTGCTGCCACAACAGACTTGTCTGGGCATGAAGTCACCCAGGCTCTTGAAGGTGTGCCAAGGTCCCCAAAACCAGCAAGTTAGGAGTAGATTGATTAAGTCCTGGTAGCTGCTAGGTGGGCCATTAAACTGGATCATGGATTGGACCTCATTTTTTTCAGCTAATTCCACAACAGTTTACTCACAGCCTAATATACCTCTGTGGATGAACAGGGGCTTCAACGAAAAGTTAATTAGTGCTATTCACATCACCTTGTAGGTGGTCTGACTTTTACTGGATCAGTGTATGGAAACCACACCCATATCTTGCTAAAACATTTGAACAGAACACAGATGACATACTGAGTGGATGCCAGAACCAGACAATGACTTTGCCACCACCATGCTGGACAACTATAACACTGTTTTTAAGCTTGTAAAGGTCACCTTAATAATATTCCTCTCTTAATGACCGCCCTTGTCCTTCTCTAAAGCTGCAAATTAGCAAAGTTTTGTTTGTGTATTTATATATTTCAGCCCATATATTTGATTTCAAGCTGCTTTAAATTCAAAATTGTGCCCCCAGTTTGTCCCCTATCAAACTCACTCATTTTGTCTCCTTTTGAAACATCAATCATGAGAACATAACAGTCACTCACACAGCTTGACAAATCACACCCTTTAATACGTCGCCCGAGTGGTGTATGTATTAACATATTTCTTTTTACACATATGTTTAGTGCTAAGATCAGCCGAAAACCAAACATTAAAATTAAACTTGAAGATCCGTCTGTGACTGCACACACACAGCAAACGAATATGACCTTTAGCACAATCAGGGCACGCGGATTAGAGATCTAATATTGGTGCGGGAAGGCAAACTGAGATTTCTCAGTAATCAAGGAAACTGTGACGACACCCCGCTGGTGTTCGCTCCTTACGTTGCGTCGTGCAGCAGCTTGGGGGTCTTAAACGGATGAACTGCATGAAATGAATTCATGATATGCATTTGGAAGTATGTTGACTCAAGAAACAAGCAGTTTGCACTCCTGAACTCTGCAGGCATGGCTTTCATGTCTGCGCTGCGTGCCACTGACATCTAGTGTCAGAAAGAGGAACACTCCGGACTTGACCCTGCACAGGTGTGTGTGTCAGTCTGCAAACCCTCTTACACTACCACCCATCCCCTCAAGCACACACACACACCCGCACACACACACACGTGTCATCTACTTCCCCATACATCAGCGCAGTCTTATTGATCTGCTAGATATGACCTTGAATGATCAGACTAGTGGAAGTGCCGCTTTGGAATGAAACCCATCCATTCCCACTGTCTGCCGCTCGCTGCTGTAATGACTCAAGGGAAGTTGAGGAGGAGGAGGAAGAGTAAGAGGAGGAGCAAGCCGCTCCAGAACCAGTCAGCTCTGCAGCTGCCTTATGTCGCAGACGGCTTCCCCTCCAGGCACAGTCTGTTTTCCTGGAAAAGACGGAGAAGTGGGTCAGTTTGTCTGAGACGCAAAGAGGTGATGCGTGATCTGGGTAATTTTCTGAACATAAATCTCGACTGACAAACAGATAGAGAACAGAAAGTTGTAAGTGGACCTGCCTTCAAAAGGAACGTCTTACATCTTAATATGCAACATAGTGAATTAAAGTAGTAACCGTGAAGACGGATGACGAAATGGATCCTCCAGAGCGGAAAGACGAGGAAGAACCCAAGCTCAGGGGCGTTGCTGGAAAGCCCTTAATGGGGCATGTCTCATTCAGAGGTTTTCACGTGTCTGAAAACATACGGCTAGACTGATTATGGTTCTTTCAAACTTGTCTGGAAAATGTACATGTCCACTGTAATCAGTATGTGCCTGTAAAAACGGCAGCATTTGCCTCTTGGTATGTTCATGTGAATTTTGTAGTGTTTTGTTAATTTATAGTATTATTCGATGATATCCAGCCAAATTTGTTTTTCCTAAAGGGTACGCATTAATCTCTAAATCAACTATTTCTTTTAGCTTTACATGTACTCCATACATGGAGTGTTGCTTTGTTTCTTTCACACATGATTGAGAAATCCTTGAATCTTCCACGGATGCCGTTCTGAGTGCGGAAAAGGGGCGATTGCTTTACAGCTCCTTCAGACTAGTGGCAGCAGCAATTAGCAAACACCAGGTGGCGCTGTGCATCTGCTGAGCTCATCATGCAAACTGCTTCTCACTTCAACACTGGTAAAAACGTTAAGCGCTTGATAGAGAAGCATTGTTGTGACGACGTTCTGAAAGCAGACTGTCGTAAAGAGCAGGAGCTTCTTAAAGCAACAGAGGCCCAATTAATTTCAAGGCATTAATTTGTGAAGTCAAGTTTCTTTGATACTTAACAACTGAAGGTAAAAATAATTACTTGATTGTTGCATAAAATGGCACCATGTATCTGGAAAATACATAATACTGCATCACTCTGACTTGACTCTGGTCAGTTTTTTGTCTTCCAGTCACAACACCAAAGCAGGAGCTTCCAAAATAGACTCCGCCTTTTCAGTTCAAATTAGCCAATCACACCAGCCTTACAGAGAGGCTAAAGGGAAAAACAAAGATTAACTTTCAGATAAATAATGCTAACATCAGCAATTATTTCATCAGCAGTGAAGCAAAAAGCAAACATGTCATGTATACGCAAACAACAACTTATGTCATTTTATGCTTCTCTTAACTACTTTGACTTTTTACACATTGCCAGCTAATCAAACTCGTGCTTTACCAGCTCACTTCCTGTAAAAGAGCTGCATTTGAGGTGGGCTTCCTCTTTAGATGCAATACAAGATGGCTGCCATAGAGGACACACCACATTGATAACAACCAAACATTTTGTAATGTGATGATGTGACACTTACATCACTATCAAAGGTATGAACTCAGAGACGTTTAAGCTAGCAGCTGACACAATGACGACAAATAAACTCGTTGAAAAATTATATAATTACTGTCCAAATTTCAGAATAAAGGTCTTGTCTCTCAAGCTATAGACCGAAAGTAGATTATTGTGAAATATAATAAAATTTATATTATTACAGATACATTCTACTAACTTGAAATACGTATAAAAACACTACAAACTATTTTTGAGTAACAGCAGCCGACTCATTAAAAGTGTTCGGTTTTAATGTCATTAAGTCAGTATTGTTTTAATGACTTTTGACTTGATGTGCAAATATCTTGCACACCAAAATATTTGTGACATATATTGATGTGCACATATCCCCTCACTGTCAACGAAACTCATTATTGTTACTGAAGAGTTTTTCTTTTAATAGACTCTCCCTTCCTGACAGCCACAAGTCAAGAATATAAAGACTAAAGAGGGATATACATTTTAAAAAGCTGCTTTTTGCAAGGAATTTTATCAGCACATTCACACACACACACACACACCCACGCACACACGCACACGCATGCAGACACATCCACCACATCCACACATTCCCCTACCTCTTCATCATTGAACATGACACCCGACGGCCCATTAGCTCCCAAACTACTATTATATTCTAGGAATTCAAGTCCTTATAGAATATTTAGGTTCTGTGTGTTTCCCTCTGCTTGTCAACATGGAATGCATTATTCATGTTAATGCGCCATTATATGATGCTTCGCATGATGTAACGCGGCCATTACGCGGCCGGCGCAGCCTCAAACGCACGCGCTGACCTTCTGAACTGCGCGCCGTCGTCGCTGCGCTCACAACAGCATCGAGAGAGACAGGAAATTTGCGCTTTTATTGTGTTAAAACGCATTCCCGCACAAGCCGCAGGATGACATGAGAAAAGATTTGAGGCTTTGGCGCGTTCTTAACCTGTTTGCCAGGAATCCTTGCTTTTGTCTTTTTTTTTCTTTTCTTTTTTTTTTTTTAAAGGAGATGAGCAGCAGAGTCAATCTGAACGGTTTTTAATTATGCTGTTAAATAGGTGTGCTGGTTTTTCAGATAGAGTGATGCATCCTGGCTGTAGGTGAGAGAAGAGGTGAGATGTAACATGCGTGAGAAAAGAATTTGAATTCAAAAGTCTTTAGTGCAATTAAAAGATAAGTCAAAGCCTCTCATTTGAAAGGAAACGAGAGAGCTGCTTTAACAAGAGTAAGTCTATTGTGCAGCTTTCAATGTTAACTCGTGTTTTTATGATTAGAAACAAGAAAAGGGAAATGCGTTTTAGCAGAACTATGACAACGGTACTGGTCGTTACGATTGGAGAATCAAAAGACTCAAACAAAAATGATGCACATGTGCGGCTCTGATTAAACCATACTAAAGCTACTTTTGGTCTTTTTTTTTCTTATCTGCTAAGTTGTGAGTCTGGGAGGGGCTCATGTGGACACAAACACAGTAGTTATTATAACACAAAGTTAGGGTTTCGTGCTAAAGCAAAGCAGCTGAGACTTTACTGATTCATTTTCATTTTCTCACATTAAGACAGAATGAGATGGGTAACATTTTCCAAAAGCTCATTTAGTCAATCACAAAACAACCACTAACGTTATAATGACCAACAACAAACAATACTGTATTCCAATAAAATGATAGTTTTGTCCATTTTAAATGCACTAGAAAAATATGTTAGCGCTTAAGAAAATAATTCACAAGTTATTGTAGTTTGTCGAGTTTAATAAATTTTATAAATGAACTTGGATAAACTTAATTTTCTTACTTGCTGGCACTAAACTTCACCGGTCAACAGTTCTTAAAGGGGCAGTGTCATGGGTTTTCCAGCCACATAACATCACTTTATAGCGCAATCAACTAGCTGTTAGTTTCAGTTGTGGTAAAAATGCTCTCTGTATAAAATGACTTGAAATAAATTTGACTTTGTAATTTAGCGCCCTCGGGGCGTGCCGTGGTGGCGTAGGGGATAGCTAATTGCTGCTGGCTAGTCTGAAGGAACTGAGTGGAGGAGTTGCGGGGGGCAGGGCTGCTTTTTAATCTGGAAGCATGTAAGTTTAGAAACTGCAGTTCTGAGGAGGAGCTACGTTCTTGAAGGAGGAGCTAAGTCCACCCAGGCATTTTGCTAAGTCCATCTAGCTGAACGGATGCCATGGGAGATTCAAGGATTTTTCAGACATGAACGGAAGAATCAAAGCAACACGCCAGCTATGTTTTTGATCAGAGAATAGCATTATAACACGATGTAAATCTCAAAAAAGTCAATTTCACACAATACTGCCCTTTTAACAGACTGCGCTTTATGAAGATTTAACTTGTTTAACTCACTGATTTTGTTGTTTTTAAACTAGCACTGAAGCTTTTATTGTACAATGGTGCAAGGCGGTTCGTGCTTTAGGTCTTGTGGCAGGCATTAGAGCCTATAAATCGTTTCTACTCCCACATTATTCCCTCACTTTACACATCGACAGCCTATAGTGTCTATAAGCTGTCGCTGGTTCCTGTTGGATGATCCCAATGCAGTCGTCTAATTCTAAATGGAAGGAGCCTGTATGGAAGCTGTTGTTCCTTTAAGTTTACACGGGAATCAAGCGAATTAAAAATGTTGCGTCTTTGAAGCGATCAAAAGCGGACTGAGCGGGGCGAGCGAGAAAACATCCGCACGGATGAATCACGGCGCTTTTTATTAGCTCCTCGCTCGAACTGTCAGCTCGTCAAAAGCGTCTCCCGGTGCATGCTGGGACGGCCGCCACCATCCCGACCACCTCCAAAAAGAAAAAGAAAAAAAGAAAAAGAAAAACAGGATTAGACAGGTGGAGAGAATGCAATATTGAATCCGCTGTCTCAGTCATCAAAACCTAAAGATTGCTCTTTTTGGAAAACACTTCACCGTCTCTGTTTGACGAGCCAGTAAATGAAAGGCCCTTCACAACGAATTACCATGATTGCTCGGATGTTCCGTGATATTGACTGCGTTTTGGAGTTGTTGTGTTTTTTTTTCTTTTTTCCACAAGCTGCTGTGGGGTGATGCGCTGCTTATTTTCAAGACAACAGACAAGCACAATGCATAATTTATCACACCGAAGAATAAGCCTTCCAAGCTGGTGAATTAAGGAAGAAATAAATGCAGCACAGGCCTGCAGCTGAAATAACTGATAATGCTTTTTTTTTTTTCTTTGTTTTTTTTACGACAGCTTCTAAATAGAGATGGAAATTTAAAAAAAATAAAAAATAAAAAAATCTGTTTGCACATCATCTTAAAGAAAGTGTAATTATCTATGAACCAATCAACACCTGGCTTTCACTTCATGTGCCTGACCTTGCTGGACTCGTTACCATGGAAATGTTTTCTCTCTGTGGCAGAGCTCAGCTTTGTTACACAGAGACCTGTGTGTGTGTGGGGGGCGTGTGTGTGTATGTGGGGTGAGACGGGGGGGGGGGGGGGGGGGGGAGAGATGATGATGAATGGCACACACACACAGCCAGTTTTTCATGTCTTTCTCCCAGCAGGGCTCCCTGGAAATAGTCTCATCCTGCCCTTTATGGCTTCTCTCATACTGTGTCCAAATAACAAATATGTGGGGAGTGATGAAGCAGTGGCGCAAACATTACCAAAACACTGGCAGACTCATTCTGCCTGGCAGCAAATGTGACTTCCAAAAAAAATAAGGCATAAATGGCTTTTGTTTCTCTTTCGTTTCTGATCGGTTGTGACGGACGGCATAAATAATGCATTTTGGATGTACTTAGTAGGCACATATCAGCAATACAGTGTTGTGAGGGAAAAAAAAGCAGGACACCTCACTGCAGTCTGTTTTCTAACATATTTGGACATTTGGATATATATTTATTTCCTCCACAATACTGAGAAATTCAAGCAAAGCTAGAACTGCAAGCAGTAATCAAAGGGCTCCAAACCCGACTCAGACGTACGCTGACCCCACCAAGGTGTACGAATCCAAAATTCAATACAGAAGCTTATGTGTCAGTTTTCAATATAACTGATTAAATATCTGAAATATGTTTTAATGAATTGCATACAATTGAACAATATCTCGACAAGAAAAGTTTAATACTCAATAGAAGGTCACCTTCCATGTTTGCCTGTTTTCCCGGAATAAAGTGAATGATGATTTTTTTATTTTTTTTTTTTCAAATTCAGTTTTGGTTACGGAGACGTTTTGCTGTTTTGTTTGTTTGTTTTGGATATTTAAAAGTTCCAGTGTAAAATGTTCTTTAGAGATTAAAGATTTTTGTTTTTAATTTTGAGTGGATAAACCTGCATTAATAATCTACTATTATTATTATATTAGTTGATACATGATATTGTCAAGATGGCAATATCATTTATCTTGATATAAAATATATTGGCGAAATAAAGAGAGACAGCAATGGCCATATGAATGCCTGCGTCATTTATGTGTGACATAGCGCCACTACTGGTGAAAAACAATACTGCACTGCCTCGCCTCAGACTTCTTTCATGTATGACAATGAATATATTCAGCAATCTTGACCATAAAAATGTTATTACCAATAAAAACTATTTTATAGAAAAGTCAAGTGGACAAAATAGATTTTCTCTCATTATTGCTTGCATCTTCTTTACTTCTCATGTGCCTATTTTATGTGTCGGGATTGCACATTGATTTTTTTTTTCCCACTTAAAATGAGTGGTGAAGTCCATCGCCTCGGGTGCACATGATGAGAGCATCATTACTCAGCATCTTGAAGAAGGTTTAGCCGGGGCGTGCTCCCGACCGCGAAGTGGGAGTGAAAATCAAAAGAAGTTCTGGAGCGGTTTATGTGTCTGGTAAGGGGGTTTAAAAGCGCTCTCAGCTGAACTTCAAATCTACCGTTTCATTATACAGAAAAGTCTTCAGCGGGAGGACATTGAAAATAGTGTTTAAAAGAACCAGGTCTGACCATCCAGCCATTCTCACCCCCAGGAAGCAGGCTGGAAAAGTCCAAATTGAGTCTCCAGGAACAATAAAATGTCATAATAATAACGAAAAAAAGGACCTACATGTGGCAGGGCAGCATTGCTAACCAATGAGTGAGTGTGTTGTTTTTTTAATGCAACACAATTGACTGCTGTTCAAACTATGTGCCTCCCAATCCACAACTTTAGCCTTTATGTTTGTTATACTTGGCTTGTTGCAAACACTTAATGGTTGTGGCTGATTTGTAAACCCGCTGGGATCACATAGGGTCTCAGTATTGTTTCAAATCGGTTTGAAGAGAGAATCTCTCAATCTTTTGCCATATCCCCCCCCCCCCCCCCCCCCCCCCCCCCCCTGCCCCCGCATGCAACAAAAACTCATGGCTGGCCTTCAATTGCCAACTATCAACACAAAGATGCTTTTGTTTCCATTTGGTTTGCTAGCTCTCCTCATTTGTTTTGGTTTTCGAGTCAATTGTAACAGTTATAGAACGCAATTATTGCAAAAAAACTCAGAAGCCAGTTTGCAGCAGGATATGAGGACTCGACAGACCGGTGAAAGGTCAGATGAAACCAAAACAAAAATTTTGAAAGAAGAACGTGCAAAATATGTGGCGGAAAATGAACACATCACGTAAATGAGTAGAGACACATAGGTAGAGTTGACAAGAGGCCAACAGAACTGAAACAAGAAACACCATAAAAATCCATTAAAATGTTGCTGCGTGTCTTCTCACCTTCTCTTTTTACCCGTTTCCTGTCTGATCTTCTTGCAAATAAATAAACAATTCTAAAACTTGCAACACAAATACGAGAAAGTTGGGCAGAAAAGGACATTTCCCTTATGACTGAATCGAACCGTAGCATAAAAAAGTCAGAAAATGTGTTTGGACAACTTTGCACTACATAAATCTGGCCTTTATGCAAGGAGAAACCCACTGTTGGAAGAAAACAATAAGAGGTTCATCAAGAAGTGGAAGAGGTCAGATAAGAGCAAAATGTAAAAAAAAGAAATAAAAGCGCACAAAACCATGAACACATCATCTCCATAGAGTAACGTGGGAATTAATTTCTTCTGCAGAAACAGGCTGATTACAGCTGATGGATGCATGAAAACAGTCGCTGGTCTTATTGTAATGAATTATGTAGGGTAGCTGATTTCAGATTTTTTTCTGCTAAAGTAAATTTCAACACCATGTATGTTTTTTTTTTCACAGCTTGGACGTTTTCAATAAAATACATTTGAGTTGACGAAACATGAACAAGTTTAAAGAATGTGAAAACTTTAACAAGTAATTTTCTCTGAATCTTAAAAAATAATAATAATAAAACAGTCAATCTGAGTCTCCTCAATATATTTCTCCTTCCTTCTCCGCGCATGCTCAGTGTCTTGACTCAGCGGACCTAAATATCGACGGCAGTTGGAGATCAAGCGGTCCGACGACAGATGGATGCCCAGTGAGAGAAGCGGTCCGCTCCGGCTAGGAGAGGTAAGACCGAACCTCCCCCCCCGCCCCCAGCTTTCTCCTGGCGGTCCCCACAACCTGTCGGGGCTCATGGGTGGCCGGAGGTGAGTGCGGTGAAACCCTTCGACTGACGGAAGGGGGGAAGAGGCTGCGCGGTTTGCGGTGACTCGCTGTGAAGCCGTGGCGGCGGTTAGCTGGTGCGAGGCGAGCGACGCGTTAAAACGACCGCAGGACGGCTCGTGCCCTGGCGGTTCGGGGGGCACGTGAACGTCTGGACCGCAACCCGACTTTCTGTCTGCGTCATAGGAGGTAACCGCCGAATTTGAAGCTGGGCCAATAAAGTCTGGTGTATCCGAACAATTTCGGGTTCGGTTTACCTTTACTCTGCCTGAAGCGAAGTTTTCAGCACGACGGACAGTTCCGGGCTGAAGTCCTAAATGAATGCGGCTCAGTTACTTTCCTTTTTTCACACTTGTGGGATTGTTCAGGTTATAAAGTGGAAATATAAATAGCTAGGGTGTACCCTGCCTCTCGCCTGGAACGTAGCTGGAGATAGGCACCAGCAACCCTCCCGACCCCATTAGGGACAAAGGGTGAACAGAAAATGGATGGATGGATAGATAATTTGTTTAAGATATGCAGAGAGACCAGCTGCCCGCTCCTCCGCTGTTTATTCATTAGGATTGTATAGTGGATTTCAAAGTTGAACTTTCCCACAGACTTTTACTTCACAACCACAAGCTTCAGTTTTTGTTTCACTTTTGTTCCTAGCAGTGCTCTTTATTGAACTCCATCAACTCTATCCAGTCAGAGTTGAAGAAAGCATCCCCGCACCATGATGCTGCCACTATTGTGTTTCACAGCTGGGCAGATGTTTTCTGGATGACGAACTGTTTTGGTTTTCTCCCACTTAGTGACTTTGAATTTAGGTCTCATCTGGCCTGTCACAGTAAACAACAAATCACTTGATAGCATGATAAATTAAAACCAGCTCAATAACTTCCATTTGCATGATTTATATTTTTTTTCTCTTTCTACCAAAAACTGGTTGACAAAAGTCTTCAGTCTGGTGCTTCAATCTCAATCAGGCCTTTTTTTTTGTTTGTTTGTTTTTTTAAGGACAATTTTGTTTATTGTTCATTTTATTTCTTGTTTCTGTACCTGTGTTCAGTTTGGATATTTAACATGTCTTTCACTTCCAGTGTTAAATGTTCATTAGAATTTAAAGATGATTGATATTGAAAATGCCTTCTTGCATTATTATGTCATTACTCGGAAATGTTCTCAAAACAACGTTGTTGTTTATCGCAATAACAATTTTTGTGGCAGGCTTCACAAATATGCACTTCCTGTAATGCGACTAAATGTTTTAAAACGCTATGAACACTTATACAAGACTGTAGTTTTTGTGGCTTGCTCTTTTTCCCTTCAAACAACAACAAAAAAAATCTGTGTGATTTACTTTCTTTTACTAAACAATTTGTTATTTAAGAAAAAAAAAATCAAACATAGAAATAGAACAAGTAAGCAGGTTCCTCCAGTTTTGGACATATTATGGTGAAATCTTCCTCTCGTTCTTTTTTTTATTTTATTATTTTTTTACTATTTTAGTTGTGAAACAGCATCCAGGCACAGTCTTTCATTAGAAGCTCTGCTCCAAGGCAAACTGGTCAATGAATCAGCAACAAGGGGACATGAAGACTCCACACAGTCACTTGGACATGGGTGACTCATCCGTGGGTGGTGAGAGAGGGAGGCTCAGGCCAACAGTACACTGTAAAAAAAAACGGCCTCATTTTACGGTAAAAAACTGGCAGCTGAGTTGCCAGAAGTTTACCGTCTTTATACGGTAAAAGTCTGGCAACCAAAACTGCCATTTTTTTACCGTATTTCTAAAATACGGTAAAATTCTGGCAACCAAAGCTGCCAGTTTTTTACCGTATTTCTAAAATACGGTAAAATTCTGGCAACCACAGCTGCCAGTTTTTTACCGTATTTGCTAAATGCAGGATTTCACCGTATTTTTGAAATACGGTAAAATTCTGGCAACCACAGCTGCCAGTTTTTCACCGTATGTTGTAAATGCAGGATTTTACCGTATTTTTAATATACGGTAAAATTCTGGCAACCACAGCTGCCAGTTTTTTACCGTATGTTGTAAATGCAGGATTCTACCGTATTTTTAAAATACGGTAAAATACCGTACTTCCTAAAATATTTTAAAAAAAATAAAATGTGGTTTTGCCGTAGTAAATACGGTCATGCTGACTGAGGCATAATATCTACATGAGTGAAAAACACATCCAGACTGTATGATATATTGACATTTTATTGTAAACCCTCCCCCCCAAAAAAAACTTATGGTAAATTACTGGTCTCTGTTCCTACCAGAATTTTACCATACAAATTATAGTACAACAACCAAGGAAGTGTAACTTGTCAAGCATTTCTATACAGAAAGTTATAAAGAAAATAATTTCTAATTAAACAAAAATACAGATTACGAGTAATCCACTTAAAGAAACAATTTCTATTTAAAAAGTCAAGTTAAAAAAAGAACTGATTCTATTTTATGTCCAGTTTCCTCACGGTATTACTGAGATCTGGAAAACAAAAACAAAACAAACAGTATGTGTCCACATAAGAGATAACATATTGTAGAAGACAAAATGGTGATAAAAGGATTCTTGTTCTGGGTTGAGAGTCACAAGTCGCTGAGATCAGACGTTGCTCAGGATGGTTGTAGTCTTCCCAGTCACAGGTTGAAATTGAGACTCGCATGTTGTCAATCGGGTGTTTCCTCTCTGCTGGAAAACAAAAAGAAAAAGTTAGAAAGATGCACTACATGAACATCTTATTCGCTTAAATGTTTGTTTCACCTTTGTTGACTTGCATATGGACACAGGTACTTCAACCAGGTGGTGTGATCATTTCTGACTGAAAATTCAGTAGTTAAACCTTTGTTTGTTGTCAACAGGTGTGATCCTCTGGTCTGCAACCAGACAAAATACACAAACTAAAAACAAATATAACTGTTTTAGGCAATTTATGAAATAGATACTCACCATTTATCTGAGTCTCATGAAGGCCAATAGGTTGTCTTCAACCATTTATGTAAGTTACATTTCCTGCAAGCTAGCAGAAACAAAGCTGTAAATGTGAACACTTTTCATACAGGCAAACAAATTGATACAGCTGAGACAATTTATGCTAGGTTAGTTTTTCTCAGTCACTTTTGGTGCATTTCTCGAGTCATTGTTGGCATTTACAAAACAGTAAGCGCATTTCTCAAAACAATTTGTAGAAACAGGAAAAATAGCATTTGTTTGCTTTCAAAATCCTTAGTTCAGCTCTTAAAATCCTGTCTGTTAACATATCAGTGACTCAAAATAATAAGTTATAGTCTCTCTATGTACAGATAAGACAGTCAAATCGATTAGTCATGAGAAGAGACTACAAAAGGATCATTTACGCCAGTGTTTCTCAACCCTGGTCCTCAACGCCCCCCTGCTCTGCATGTTTTAGATGTGCCTCTACTCCAGAACAGCTGATTCAAATGATTGGATGACAATCAAGTACTGCAGAAGCTTGTTAATCATCCAGAGATACAATTCAGGTGTGTGGCAGAAGGGAAATACCTAAACCTGCAGGACAGGGTGACGCTGAAGACCAGGATTGAGAAACACTGATTTACGCTTTTGCTATAATTTATTCATGGACCATGCCATGGTGATTCAGAAAGAAAAAGACAGAAATGCAGAGAACAAAAAAAGTAGAAAAGGAGCCACAGGACAATCTCCTCAAGGAAAACTGTACAGTGCTGTAGAAATTACATTACATTTTAATTTCCATAGTCACTTTGTTCCTTAACTCCACTGAGGAATCTTTTTTCCTCAGTGGGGTTAAGGAATGAACAGTAGGGTGGGAGGACCTCCATCAGCATCATGTTGTGGGTCTCAGCCATGTCCTGATGTTGGACTGATGGAAACTGGCAGATGTCCTCAGCCTCTTCTGACTCTTCTTCTGCTTTCCTCCCAACTATTTCCTCCTCAGCCTCACTCCTCTTCTTCTCTCTGGCTGTTCACTCTGCCCAGATACTTGTTCATCAGTTCTCAGACATGTAACATTGTGTTGTGTTCTGACTATATAGAGCATAATGTTGCCAACTGATGGTTCACAAGATGCACCTCCAATCTGTTTCAGAAAACTGGTTGATCGTTGGTTGAGCTAATGGTTCATACACTGACCTGTTAGAGAAACTCAGGACTCACTTGGGAGCAATTTACCAATTCAGGACAGATTTAGAAAATAATAGAATATAAATTAATTAATATATGATTCACATTATGACAACTTTAAGACTTATGCATGTTAAGACTTACACAATGAACTGATGCTATTTTGGAAGTTGAGAATTCAACACAGACACGTTGTTGTCCTGTTGTCCTCATTTTCTGTATACACCCTTTATCCTCCGGGTCAAAATGACCCGTCTTCAATAAACCCCCAATATAAGCAGCTTAATTGAATTTTAAACACCAAATTCTATCTTGTATATTGTCACTCACCACAAAATGTGTGAATACTTGACTTTTCCCTCTCCACTTGAATTTCTATAGCTTAAGAAAAAAAATGTGCAAAATGAGTTTCGAATGCATTTTTATTCATCACAGTGACTAATTTTCTTTTACTTTTCTCCAGTGAACAAGAGGATGTACAATACAAAAATATGAAAAATAACATAACCCATTCAACTAATTGGCACATGTAGGGCAGTATGCAAGTGCACAGCCTTTGCAGATATATTTCTTACACCTGCAGCACACAGTATGTGTTTTACAGTCTGAGGGCAGAACTGACATCTCTTCCTCTTACTTGGCTTAGCTGAGGAAGTGGCTGTGGTAGATGGATCCTCAGGTTGATCAGGAGCTGCTGCACTCTGAATAGCTTTCACAACTGCTGCTGAGGCTTCTGTGTGGGGGACATGCTTCCTTCTTTCAATGAGTGGAGTTACAAGTGCCTTTCCTAGCTGCTCCAGGAACACCCTCTTCTTGTTGTGCTTATGAGACATCCAGGTTGGGTTGATCTCTATCCAAATCACAAAGGCATTGTAGGAGGACACATCAATGATGTTGTGGAAGATGACCAGGGGCCAGCGGGCAGTCATTCTTCTGCAGCTATATGCTCCAATCACCTTATCTAGGTTGTCCACACCTCCTTTGTTTCGGTTTTATTCCAGGATGATGATTGGCTTCCTGTCCTCACGGTCACTAATGTCGCCGTCTTTGTGCAGTGTGCTCAGAAGAACTACATTCTTGTTTTTCTTTGGGAGGTAGGAAACTAGAGTGGTGGTGGGTGTGAAGGCAAACTTTGAGGAGAAGACCTCTCTCTCCTTTGACCCAAGCAGTGCAGGTGGGAGCTCAGGCTTGTTCTTTTGAACTGTACCAACCATGGTGATCTTCCTCTTCAGGAGCTGCTGTCCGAGTTCATAAGAGTTGAAGAAATTGTCACATGTCACATTGTGACCCCTCAGTCCCTCTGTCACATCAAGCACAACTCGCAACCCCTGGTTCTTCTCTGGGCATCCACTGGTTGACTTCCCAGTATAGACTTGCATTTTCCAAGCATAGCTTGATTCAGAAGCCACCCATGACTTGATCCCATATTTTGCTGGCTTGCTGGGCATATACTGCCGGAAAGGACAACAACCTTTGGACAAAAGACATTAGCATCAGTGATTAGTATCAGTGTCACAGAAAACAGTCAAAGAAATCAATAGTGAAAATCACTTTTATTACAAATATGAAAACAGATTACCTCTAAATGGAACCAGTTGCTCATCCACTGTTACATCAGGCTCTGGATTGTAGAGGTAGGGCAACCGCTCCACCCACTTGTCCCATACCTCTCTTATGGCTGCAAGTTTGTCTGTCATACGTCTTGCTGGTCTTGATTCACGGTCATCAAATCGCATCAGTCTTGAGTAGGTGTGAAAGAGTTTGACTGGCATTGTGGCTCGGAAAATTGGCCTTCCACTCTCTGCTCACTTCTGCTACTGATTGATCTGAGACACAACTAAAACTTTGTAACATTTTATGGTTTGTAAATAACTCTGTGACCTTGATTTCAACTCCATTTGCCTCACGGGTCATTTTGACCTGAAGACCATCTTTGTACCTTTTTTTGTACAGCTTACATGGAAATGAGAATAAAAGCAACACTGAACTTTTTCTATTGTCTGGGCCAATCTAGGAAAAGTCTTAAAATCTCAAGTTAAAAAAATTACATTTAGGGGATTTTTTGGGGGGGGGGGGGGTTTAACACAGTGGCGGGTCATTTTGACCCGAGGACAACAGGAGGGTTAACATATTTTGATCAAGACGATAAAAGCAAATTACAATTATAAAAGCATAGAAGTGTACATAACCAGCTACATGATGTACAAAAGCAAAACTTGCAAAACTAATTGTTTTGATGTGCAGAAGTGACACAGTAATTTGAAGATTGAACAGGTAGTTTTAAGAATTTCAATTCTGTTCTGAGAGATGCACCCAAACTGAGAAAAGCTGTAAAATATTAATATTTAAATTCTCTTATCTTCAAATCCTTCAACTGTCATGGACCCAGTGACTTTAGTGCAAGTATTTTGGGTGTGAGAGTCAAGAGGTCAAAGGAAAATATTAAATAATATCTCTGATGCCAAGCTTTATACTTCTAAGTATTACCAAAATATTGAAACAAAAGCTAACATGTTCTTCAGAGATTTAACTTGCATGCATGAACATTTCACACTCAAAGTAATTCAAATTAATTATTGAACCAAACTTGGAAAAAGTTGCTTCTGCCATTAACAATAACTTTAAGCACATGTAGTCTGAAGTAGACCAGAAATATAATCTATGCAGCCGTTCCTACAGAAACATTAATGGAAGTGTTGCATCTGTGAAGATTAAATGTTCCATATAGTAAAAATATCTAGCTGCAGTGCATGTACATAAACAGCATGGCTCAGAAACTACACATTTCTTTGTCAGTTGGTTAAAGTTAGCTAACTTCAGTTGAAACCGTGAAAGGGACTCACCTGTGATGTGTTGCCCTTCTCCTCCTGAACGTGCAAAAATAGCAGAAATTTGATTTCAAAGACAGTAGCAGCATCTTGACAAGGACCAGGCCTACTGGGCTCTCAGCACCCTAGTTAGCAACCTTAGTTAGCACAGTGACTTTACTGTGTTGAGTTCAGGACACCACTACAGGAACAGAGTTAAAAGAATCTTGCTGCTGATGCTGAAGGATCAAGCAGCAATGCAAACTAGATAATTATTTGTTTACATGACAAATAACAGTCTCCATTTACTGTAAACCCTACTATTTATCACAATAACAAAATGAAAAACTCTCTAGACCAGGGGTCCCCAAACTACGGCCTGCGTCATTTGGTCTGGCAATGCCGGATCTGGCCCGCCTCCTCATACCAGAGAGCATTCAGTGTATTTTTTCATATATTGTATTTTCTGGTTTGTGGATTTCTCTTCAACCACCAGGGGGCTCTTGAGCAGATGTTAAACTAACTTTCCCTCAAATATATACTAGTCAGTCCCAGTCACCGTTTCACTCACGGTTTTTTCCATTTCCATTCTGGGTAAAAATCTATCTAAAAGCGACCGCGAATGTGTCGTAGTCAGCAACCCCCCCCCCCCCCCCCCCCCCCCCCCCCCGTCGACAGTTTCAAAGACAGAACAGCCCCCCCCCCCCCCCCCCCGCCGACAATAAGTTTCTAAGGTATCTTTCTCCAAAAACTAAGACCGGCCCCCGAGCAGAGAAAGGAACAGCTATGTGGCCCTCGCAGGAAAAAGTTTGGGGACCCCTGCTCTAGACTATTCTCTACTAATAGCACAATATTTAAAACCAAGTGTGGGATTTGTGAAACTTCAATGATGGGTGACTTTACAACTTGTATGATTTTGGATAACACTAGAATTGTTCTTTATTGAAGTTTCACAAATCAGATAAAGGTTTTACAAATCCCACACTTGGTTCTAAATATTCTGATATGAGTTGAGAATAATCTAGTCCAGATTTGAAGAGTCTAGGTGTTGTAGTTTTTTAGCTAGAGTAAATTAAAGATGCTGATTGCAGTGAAAAATTAGGTGGAATTGCCCTTTAGCCATTTCCCAAATTGGAAGCAGCAATTGGAAACCAACTTCAGCTTCATTCAAGCAAGAGGGGCTAACATACAGTTCTCTTAATGTTAATGATCAAATGCTCTCATAAATGATGGTGGCGTTGGCTGTAGGAGTTTGCTTTGCAATCGGTGGATCGCCAGATCGATGCCTGGTCTACTGCTGAGATTTCAGTTTGGTGTATTAAAGGCATTATTAAAAAAGAAACCAAAATATCACACCAGCATTCTGTTCTTTGTAAAAAATTATTTTGCAGTCTTGTTTACGCTTTTACATTGTAGATCTAAACATCAGCAAAATTTGTAATTTTGGCTGATTGCTACTGTTAAGTTTAGGGTAATTAACTGCTGGCAATATTACAATTTTTTAAGAACTTTACAATTACTTATATTTTTACACTATATTTCTGTATTTTCTACATTCGTGACTGTCACAATTATTTAGGATATATGTTTATTCAGTTATGATAATGCCATGTATTTTCTACGGCAGTATAATGCTGTGAATATTCTGGTCAGTAACTGCTGGCATTTTACAATTTTTTACCGTAAATTTACTGACTTTCTTTGCAGTTTCGACTTACGGTAGTTCCATGTAATTTCTACGGTAATGCAATGTTTTTGGATACGACGGTCAAAAACTGTTGGTTTTTTACAGTTTTTTACCGTAAATTTACTGACTTTTTTTACAGTGTAGCTGTCAGACATTGTCATGCAAGCGGCTGATGATGATGATGATGATGAGTTCACAGGTCACGATGCATGACGTGTCTCTGCTGAGATACAGGAATAACCAATTGTGCTTTGCTTTTGTTGTTGCTGTGGTTGAAACGCAGACTTCAGTGTTTGTTTGGGTGGATTTGATGTGACGAGCCAATAGGAATTGCGAGGTTGGAAATGACATCACTTTCTATTTTGCAAAAACCCTGTCAATAATCACGGTGGTAGCAGCATCATGTGGTGGGAGGGGGATGCTTTTCTTTATCGGGGAAGATGGGCGGAGCTAAACGCAAATCAACACAAGAAGGAAACTTGTAAAAGACTTAAAGGGGCGGAGTTCCTCCTAATCAAATGGTGACCTTTGACATTTGGACAGAGTTAAACAGAATTGATTAGAAGATACTTCGTGACAAGGAAACCTTGTCACAGTAAAGCGTTGTTCCCAGACTTGAAAACCCTTGAGATTAAAAGCTTTTTTTTTTTTTTTCTTTTACAAAGTATTACGGGCAAACCCGGTAGAGAAAAACCACCAGCTGTAATTGCAACACAAAGGTACTTCTTCAAATTTTTGAATTCAGGTGAATTCGCACAGATGTGTGCCACAGCTAAACATGTCGCAACATGCAGCTAATCAATAAATCAATTAATCACATAATAAATTCAAATGAGCTCGATAATTTCCATTTTGATGATGAATATTTATTTGAATGGCAATTTTGTTTATGGAATTACACATATGATTGGTGGTTTTGGTTGTGTGTGGCATTTAGTTCCATTTTATTTCTTATTTTCACGTTGTCACATTTTATTTTATTTTGGATATTTAAAATATCGTCCAGTTCCAGTGTGGTGTGTTCTTTACAAAATGAAAGTCTGTTGTTTCTTTGATGGGGTGAACTTGCATTAATATGCCATTTTGAGTTTGTTATTTGAAAGTGGTCTCAAAACAACTACACTATCGTTTATTGTAATAACTACTGAGCAATTTATTGTCCAGATATAACATGCACCTGTTTACTCTTTGTTTTTACTCTAGCTAAAGAGGTGAACAATGGTGCTGTGTCCTGAAGGTTGTACATCCGGATCAGGAGGAGAATCTTCTTGCAGTGAGGTGAGCTAGCTAGCTAGATTACAACTGAGAATCATCTGGAATTTAATTTGATGTATTGAATATTTCTGCTCCACCAAGTCTCTATAGTTCAAAGCATATTCAATTCAACAATACTTTACTGATCCCAAAGGGAAATTAAATGTTGTTGGAACTTATTTAATTAAACAGTGATGGTAGATATTGATGGCTGTAAGTATGAAAGATCTGCTGTAGCAGTCTGTGTTACAGCAAAATTTGAAGAAGCCTCTGACTGAAGACAGGCTTTGTACAGTTTTCATTCAATCTGGCATAAAAATGGCAACATTTCAGAAATAAAACTACACGTGGGCCGTTTGTTTTGTCATGTCGTGTGCTGTAGTCACTTTGGTCATAATGCTGTTCCAGGCGGGTTCCAGCTGTCTTCAGTTTGGAGTTCGCTCCTATCTGCATCACTTCTATGAAGAGTGTTCGTCCTCCGTGTGGGAGAGGGACCCAGAGAACCGGGGGTCAGCCCACAGCCACAGAACCGCCCTGTGGTGGAACTCAGCTGTCTGGAAGGTAAACTCACTGAGCTCTGCACAGCCTTCTATGGAAGCCCTGAAAGACCAAATTTTACTTTGTTCTTGACTTGATTGATTAAACTGTTTGAACGGGGGGGGTTCCCTCTTTGTGTAATATTTATTTTCTAAAGTGGAGAATTAAAAAAAATATTCTCCACTTTAGGAGAATAAAAAAATAAATTTGGTTAAAAAAAAATTGACCACGTTTGGTAAATTTTTGCCTGGGTAAAATTTGACCAAACCTGTTGGTTTTTTGCTATATAATTTAAAGAAATATATATTTTATAGGGAGAACTACTTAATAGAAACACATAGCTGGTAAAATTTTACACATCAAAATTGCCTGCTGTTAAAGACTGCTACCTCTTATTGCCTTCTAGCTTTTAGCGCCTGTTAGCCATTAGCGCCTGCTAGCCATTATTGCCTAATGCCTGCTGGTAGTGCCTGTGAAACGTAATCTTCTGTTAGCTGTTGTTGCTTGCTAGCTGCTGGCGCCTGTTAGCGCCTGCTAGTTGTTAGTGCCTGTTAGCTGTTATCTTCTGCTAGCTGCTAACTTCTTGAGCCTAAGAGATTGTGTACTCTGCGCTTTGTCTCTTCATGAGAGACTGCAGACATGTTGAATGAGCCTGTGGTATTTGTATCGTCGAGGGGAGTTCATGCAGACCTCCTGCTTTGTTTTTCCCTCTCTAATATGGTTAACCTTTCATAATAAGAACCTTGGAGCTCCATGCAGAGAGCACAACCTATAGAAATGACCTCCTCAGCTCTTTTCGTGTATTTGCTAACTACAGGTGTCCTTGGCTCTGGGTCTGCTGATGCTGACGGCAGGAGTTGTGTCTCTCTCCGTCGCTTACTCCGCACCCCACAAAATCGAGTCCTTCGGCGAGGGAGACCTGTTCTTCGTGGACCCCCAGGCCATCAGCTACAACAGGGGTCTGCACTTCAGCACGGCGTCCGGGATCGGGCTGTCGTGCCTGGGCTCCGCGCTGGCTGTGATGGGGGTGGTCGTCTGGGTCCTGCCCAAGGCCAACCTTAAAGAGCGGCTGTTCCACCGACCGAGGGAAGCTGATCAGCGGGGGGAGCCGGGCTCGAAGTGGAGGGGATTCAGGGATGTGATAACTAAGCCGCCAGATACAGGAGAAGGAAAGATGCCTTTTACTCTGGCTAAAGTGAAAAATGTGCAACCCGCTTCCTAGAGAGAGGCACATAATCTGATTCTGACCCCTTGTTTACATCTCTTCCCTGTCGTCTCTGATTGGATTATAGACTCACACATGCTGTGTAGTGCGTTCACATTTTAACTCTGATTTTTCTTTTTAAAGTCTTCCATCACCATCTTCAAAACACATCAAATTTATACATTTTATAGTCCGAATTTGGACTAAAAAAATGATTTATTTTTATTACTGAAGTTCTTCTAAGGATAACAATTACTTTCTTAAGATTTCCTTAAAATACAGGTGTTTTTGAACAAAACTTTAAGCCATAACTGGGTTACTTTATGAGCCCTAAAGAACATTAGAGGCACCTGAAGAGTTCTGATAATTAGAAATAATCATAACAGCTTTACTCTTTAATAAAAATGAGACCCAGAGAAATGACCCAGTTAACGTGAAGAAGCAGAAAAACAGAGCTATTGACTGTGGGATGTATTTGTTCAGCACACAACCGTTATAATTTTAACACACACCCAATAACACACCAGATAGCTTATTGAGTACATACTATATTGACTGATCAAACACAATAAAAGTATTGGTATAATGTAAGTTGTAAGGTTTACAGACAGCTTTCAGCTTGGTGCGGTTGACCGGCAACCAAATGGATCGAACTTGAAAAATCCAGTTATATTTTATCTTCTGTACAGTGAATTTGCCCTACCTAAGATGATACTTTACACCATTAACTACCACAAACGGTATTCACCACAGATGTATTCCTGCAGTTTAAAGAACATATATAACATCATACTTGGAAATGATTTTTTTTTTCATACTTGTAGCTCATGATAGTTGCAGTAGTAGCACCACCTGTGAGACAAAAAGATTGAGCACAAGAACTGAGAAGTCAACCTTAAACACAGAAGTCACCTCGATGAAAGCATGAATAGAAAAGTGCTAAATAAAAACAAAACATATGTCAGGAAACGGATAGAAGTTTTAATTTCTGCTCCGGTTCAATTGTGCTCACATTTCTGCTAATCTGCTAATAGCGGTGCTAATTTTTAGCTCTGCGCTTTAGTAGTTTTGCTAGCTTGAAAATGTTTAGCGCACTTAGCTTCCCCTCAGTTAATTTTTCCAGATAAATCCCAAACTGATTATTTACTGGACTATTTTGTAAACTTTCAATTAAATGAAATTCAACATCTTTGTTGAAGTTTTGGTTACCCACTCTTCATTCATGCTCTTATTTTGAAGTGGGTGAAGGCTGTTTAATCTGCAGCTCCGTTTCTTTTCTTTACATGCTTTTTTTTTTTCTCTCCCTCCCAATAATTTTATTTAAAGTTAAAAAAAAAAACACATAAACAAAATAAAACTGACGGTAGAGATCAAGATATAAACATAAAAACAATAAGTAAGGACATTATACAGTGGTGTAAAAAAAATGTGTGTCCCCTTTTTTTTTTTTTTTGTTTGTGTGAGCAAATATTTGTGAATAATGCTTTAAGGCTAGAGCGATTAGTTCGTTGGAGACAGGTTACTGTTTTCTAAATGAGGTGGACGATTGTGAGGGGGAAGCTGATGGTCAAAAATGCACGAGTTTTGACTACATGTTAAATTATCAGCACCATCTAGTGGCCCGGCATGACAACTACAGCTGCTGTGTTGTCTAAACATGGAACTTTTTCCCCAATCAACATCTGAAAATACCGGCAGTTTCCAGACTGCAGTCTCATGTAACACATGGTCGGTACAGTCAAACAGTCTCCTTCATTTGGCTCCTGCACTGAATAAAGATAATTGCATCTGGCACATATTGTCATAAGTGACATTCAGGTGGAACATTTTAAGAGACAAGTTGTTTTCTATTTATTAATGAGATTTGCTGTTATCAGTAGACTTTTTTTTTTTTTTTTTTACCTGACGGACAGAAAAATTTAAATCCTACAATGAAAGAGCAAATTTTCCTGCTCGACGTACTTTGTGTCTCTCCAAAACCAAAACCTGTCATCACCTCAGTCGTTTAGCTGCTGAATCCCTGCTAGAGAAATCTGTCTCCACTTCGACACAAACCACGTTGTGTTTCATCCCGTACGTTTGGGATGGTCCTTATCATCCCAGCTGTTTTGTAATCCTTTCAAAAAGAGAAATGGTTTTTGCTGAATAAGAAAAAAAGAAATCCATCCTCCTCAGCTACCTATTATCAAGAAGCTCAAACACGTTTCCTGCACAGATCAAAGCAGAGAGTGCTTACTCCATCTTTTTCCTGCGGTGTCAGTAAGCAGCTTCAGATTCATTTGATGTAATACCTTTGGATAGGTCTTTTCCTCAAACACATTTTACTTTAACAAAAGCAGGCAATCGCGCTCTCCGATCCCAGACGAGATGTAATCGTTCGTATATGTGAGCTCCTCTCTGTTTTAGGCAGATAAGACTCCGAAGGTTGTTTTTTTTTGGTTTTGTAACTCTTAAAGTATATTTGTTATCCAAAATGCTCCCACTTTAACGGATAACATAAGTTGTTTTCATGGTAAAGAAGTAGAAATCTTTTTGCAGCTGCAGCTGTCAAGAAATATGCCTAATATAAAAATGTTAGCAGATATAAAGTGAGTAAACTTTAACCCACAGTAGCATATTTTTAACATCTGAGAAATTCACATGCAGACTGTTATTGCAGGTAGCTATGGCAACCTTGCAAATCGCACTAATCGCACTAAGTTGTACACAGTTCAAGTCATTCATCTCTGTAATTGTTTTGTCTTTATTTTATTAAAATTACATCCTAATTGACTGGATAGTTGCCTGGAGCACGACAGCTGTTTACTGCCACGTTCAAATTAACTGATAAGATTTAAAAGATCGAAAGTCAAATTTTCAGTTCATCCAGGAGTTACAAACTTTTTCCAACTGTTTATGATGTTTGTTGTGTTTTTTTGAGAGAGAGAGAGAAATCTGAATTCATTCGACAGATCAAAGCTGTACAAAACAAGGAATCTCAATTGGAGTCACAGTGATTGGTGAATATTTTGCGTCACAACACCTCTTGTCTCTTTTAACTGCAACGTTTTATTCCACTTCAGTTTTGGGGTGGTGACTGAGTTTGGCTGTAGACTGCCTGTTGTTTTCAATCACTGTCCAGTGATGGAGAGGATTCAGTGGTCTATGCTGTGGGTTTTACAGAGCAGCAATATCTCCATCCTGACTAAGCGACTTGGTTTCATAAGCTTTGTGGTTATTCAGGTAGTTGTTTTGATTTGTTTTAATTAAGAAAACAGTAGAAATATGGATGGCAACTCTTCTTTGAACTACTTTTTTGTTAAATTACCAATGACGCTCTGTAATATACCATGTTCCTTTGACTACCTAAGATTTGTAGATTATTTTATTATCTGTAATTTTTTTTTGTTTTTCCATATATTGTTAGACATGAAATGGAAGACTTAGAAAAGGGCATGCTTTTTTATTTTAATTAGATTGGATTTTATGTCTTTGACAATTTAGCACTTTTATTTTTATTTTTTTTTAATATCAACATTATTTTAAAATAATAACTATGACTTCCACATAGAGGACCCTGTGTGAGACCCTCATCAGTGCGGTGACATGCAGACGGAGATAAGAAAATATTTATTAACCAACTGGTTTTACATTTTCACACATCTGCGCTAATGCTCGGTTTTACTGTATGAAACACATGTAGAGTCACGCATGCTGCCATTCACCCGGTCACCCACACACACACACTGTAATTTGTACTCCTTTGACAGTACCACCTATTTTCTCCCCACTGTAATCTGTTGCTGTAATTGCCTGTAATCTGTGTATCTAGGCAACAGTTGGGCTGCAAGTGCTCTATTTTGAACTCAGAACAAAGTCTCTCTCCTGATTGGTCCTTCACACCGCCATCTCTCTTTATCATCACATGTATCAGATTTGTTGTTTTCAGGTATAAACAGTAGTAGCGCTGAGGTAAAGGGAAATTGCCACCTGTCCGGTTGGGTCCTCCTGTTCGCCAGGAGTTAAAAACTGTAAATAGTGGGACCGCCGTAGTGTCGGGATATGCTGCAGTTGTTCAGGTGGATGTGACCGTGTTTTGTCGTTTGCCATTTTATTGTTTTCCAGAAATAAAACTGGGGTTAGCAACAGCAGTGAAAAGCAAAGGACCAAAAATAAAATTGTAATCTGCATACCAAGTATCTCTGTGTTTGGATCATTTTGTGTTAAAAGAAAAAAGAAGGACAATACAGCAGAAAGAGATGTACAGAGACTTGCAAAAATGCATCCCACCACCTCCTGTTTTTGTTTTTTTTTATTTTACATTTTTGCCACATTGTTACCAGGAATGCACTGATTCACTTTTTTCACTCTCAATACCGATATCTGAGATTTAGCATCGGCCAATACCGATCTGATACAGAAAAGCAGTGCTGAATTGACTTAAAACGGAATACAGAAATGCACCACTCATCAAGAAACAACCAATCAGAGCCAGGAGGACGGTCTTAGCGCTGTCAGTCATGCTCATCTACTTGCTTCTCACACCCTCCCACTTGCTCTTTACTAAGCTACACCTAATGCTAGCTAGCATAGCCACTGATGACGGCAGAAAAATGGTTTTCCTGTAACGATAAGTTGTTTCTCCTAATTTCCCCCCCACAGATTATCTGCCTCAATATAGTGACAGTTTTAACAAATATGTGAAAAACATTTTTTTCTCAAAGTTGCATACTGCAGCTTTAAGGAGTGTAAATACAAGGCACTGTGTACATTAAAATGCAGAAGCTAGTGATTCTGATTTTGAATGCAAAACAACTCATTGATGTAGCTATTACATTTTCACAAAGCTTGCGCCAGACATCTGGTATCACAGCACAACTTGCACAGAAGATCATTTAAGCTAGTCTGCATTCGGACACTTTTGAACATCTTGTACAGCATGTCACCACAACAAGACATTTCTTCTCATGCAGTCTCCTACAGTGCCTCGCAGAGAGGAGGGTCTTTCGCCGGCTGCAGTCACTTGGGGTGAGTGAATCCCCAGACCGGAGCTACAAAGACTAAGCCACACACACACAGCGAGATTCTCAAGCCTTCCGTACAGGCCTGAGGTCAAATCAGGATAGTAACTGGTGGGATGCTGCAGCTCAGCAGAGAAGTGTAGCTAAAAACAGGAAAACTTAGTCATTATGTTGGTGCTAGGAAGATGCTGTGATCTAACTATTCAGGCCATTGGAGACATTGTGTGCTACAACAAGCGTAAATATTCATGCACTCCACAAATCAGGTCAGAGTGACAGGAAAGAAAGAATTCCCGTTTAAGCAAACACGTGGAAGAAGGTGCTCTTGTCACAAGATGAGATTGAAATTGAATTACATGCAATGGGTGTGTGTGACATCAGCTTGAACACACTCACTGAGGTAGTGGCAAAAAAGGAGTCGTTAGGAAGGAAATGGCGTTGAAGATAAGGGCATTTACCTCAATTTATAGCCATAGCTGCAATGGAATTGTTCAGATCTAAGCATATTTATATCTTCAACACTGGCCTAGTCAAAGTCCAGACCTAGGCTTTTGCAACCTGGACAAGAGGTTGTGGGAATCAAAGGTCTATGTTTACATCCAAGCATTAATAGTATTGTAGATTTTCCAAACATTGATTTTTTTGTCCCAAACAAAACTACAGTATATTGCTTAGTTAAACTTCATGCCAAGTTTTCAAGCAAAACAAAATTTTAAGATATCCAAATATCCCTCGGCTCCTTTTTGCAAGCTGTTTCCTACTTTCCTACTCATGGAAAACCGTTGTTAGAGGTGGGTAGATCGACTCAAAATATTGATTAATATCGATACCAACTTGGTATTGGTATCAATACTAGTGTGGTAAGATTTGATATTTTAGAATCAAATTCCCTTTTGAAACTCCATTTTATTTTGATGCTGCAATTTCTCACACCTACCTCAAAAAAGATTTTGTTTTGATTAGCTCTGAAATGAGGATTCCCCACTTTGTTTCAGGAAAAATGCACACAAATTTGTTTTGATTGGTTTTTTGTCGACCCATTCAAACTTTGTCCAAATTCTGCCCTATGTTTTAACAAAATAACTCAAAGAAAAATAACAAAACACGTGAAGATCAGAAGTTTGATGATAAATCGAAGCCAAAATAATAAAAAGGATCAGTATCGGTACTGGTATGGTTATTGGTATCCAAATTTGTGACACTGGCTTTATATTAATTTGGTATCAGATTGATACCAAAATATCAACATCTGTAATGTCCAGCTGACAGCCTCTGTGCTCTACAGAAGTATGAAAAAAGTAGTGCAACTGAAAGTGTGTAGCCCCGTACTTTAAGTGTATAGACTTTAAAGAGGAAAAACATTCTGTAACATGCTACATTTGAAGATGTTGCCTGTTAATGTTTAATCGGGTGTCTTTGTCAATTACCATATTTTGTATGTACTTGAAGTTCTCAGTTCAAAAATCTCTCCTTTCTCTAATGGGATTGGACAAGCAGGTGTCGTTTCACGATGTTGACCAATTGGGAAAAACTAAGGCCCAATGGCGTAACCTATCAGGTTAGGGGGGCGGGACCTTGATTCGGCGGCTTGGTGAAGAGGAGGTGATGCGAGGTAAAAGATAAGGGTGACATGGCGGCGCTGCACGGAAGATTCTTTTTGTAAGTTTGAGCTGTTATTTATTGGTTTTAATGTTAGTACTTTTAATGTTACGTTTTGACATTATTTAGTATTTAGTATAAGATGGAGAAAGAAATTACTCGATGTCTGGGGTCGAAGTTTAACTGTGTTTGTAAACTGTCAGGAATGAGACATGGACGTTGTACTGTTAGCTTGGAGCGGAAGCTCATGGGCCAAAGGTTTCTGCACCGAGTACTTAAAGTGGAAATATTGCATTAGAATGTACTTTTTGTCGTTGTAATATGTATTATGAGCTTATTTGGGATTTGTGTAATGTCTTAATAGTGGACTTAGATGAGCTGCCCCTGAAACCGCGGCACCGGATGCGCTGAGGTTCAACTCCTTTCCACGTGCAGACAACAGACTTGAAGGAGGCTGACACGTCATTGGTCCGGACAAAAGAGGAACATCCTATCGACTGTTTATAAGGTAACTGATGGAACACATCAGGAAAACCACACCTCTGAACTCCAACAAGCGCGTGAACAAAGTGGTACCGCCAACTAGTCGTTCACGCTGCACCCTGAAGTCCTTTGTCAAATCGGAGGGTTTTTTGCCGTTCACACTTCCAAATATATGCGACTTGTATGTGATCTCCAGTGTGAAGTTCAAATGACCTGAAAGTGCCCCGCATGCGCAGTACAGGGCGCATTAAACGTCAGTGTTTTGCCAGCCGCCATAAAAAACAAGTAGTGCTCAGTGTTTGTGGACGTAAACACTGATGCTAACAGTGGAACATGAACAATTTAATCCTCATTATAATTCCTCATGGTTTGCGAGCATCAGGGCGCAGAATAGAGACATTTGTTGAGTATCAGTGAGGTTCAGGTCAGATGAATGCAACATTAGAATCGGATATGTATCGGATATCAACGTGGACTGGGTCGCATTTGAAAAAAATCTGACCTGTGTTGTTCAGACTGTTATAAAAAGATCAGATACAGGTCACATTAGGGAAAAAAAAAAAAAAACGGAATTGGGTCACTTCAGGCTGCTGTGTGAGCAGCCATAAAGAACTAAAACTCCAACGTATTTTGATTTGACACAAGTTCAAAATTTAGGTTTGGTTGGTTTTTAAAACAAATGATAAAGATTATTATGGTTTAACCCATTTTTAAGGGTATTTACGGGAGTTTGCCGTCTCTGTAAACATTGATTAGCTGAACCGACTATTTTAAGCACCAATTTTCATCAGTCAAACTTTAGGTTGTTTGAACTATTCAATTCACTTAAGTATTTTAGACATTCATTATCTGGTTTTGATGCATAACATAATTTATTTGACCTTAAATGTTTTAGAAAGGTAAAAAGTCAAACTGGAGTGGGTGGGCTATATCCCTTGTTTTTGTTTTGCTTACACAACCGGCTAGAATCGGCGAGATGTAAAACATTGTGCATTAAATATCAACGCTACAAATACTGTATGCAAAGTGTTTCTGTATAATGTGGTTGTGAGGTATGTGTGTGTTTATGAGCTGCATATGTGCCTGGGTGTGTACTTTCTGCTGCTTTAACGGGATGACTCACACACTCGGATGTGAGTCATCCCGTCTTGTCTCCCAAGTCGCGTACTAACAAGAGAGACACTTAATGTTCGCCAGTCGAGACAGAATGTGCTCAGACAGTTGATCGCAATCCATATTTATTTCAGGTCAACACTTTATCCTCACAGTTCTGTTTGTTCTGCAGTTCTTTTGACCCCCGAAGCTTTTCACTTCTTTTGCTTTACCTTTTTTGAAGCACTTTAATTGAATCTTATTGCCTTGTTGAAAATATCCTTGAAATGAAGAGAAAACATTGTTCACTAAGAGTGTGTTTATCTTTAGTTCTGTAATGAATTAATTACCAAATGCAGTAATATGGAAGATGCACATTTTCCCTCCTATGTCTATCTGTTTACCTTCTGAATGATAGTCGTTCCCCCTCAACAGATGGTTGTGAGGCTGTTTGTTCGCCAGTGTTTTCTGGCAGACCTCTGCTGCCTTCACAGAGTATCTGTCTTTACCATAAGAGTGCATTTACACCAGCCCAGTTTACTCCGCTTTTATTGAACTCCACTTCATTTGTCTAGAAATTTTTGGTTCGTTTGGGGAGGTGTGAATGCGCAGTCGAACTCCGATGCGGACCGAAATGGCAAACTCTTGTCCCGCCTAACACTTAGGTCTCTGTTCGGTAGAAGTGCACTCCGGTGCGATTTGAAGGCAGATGTGAATGCCAAGCGGACAGCAGGCTGCTCCAAAAGCAGGAAGTGAACTACTTCGCAGGGCATTCTGGGTAACAATAACTAAAAAAAATAGTAATAAAATTTCTCCCGGCGCTAGCAGGAGAAACAACTTGTGGTCTTTTACCAAAAACAAGAGAATCCTACAACCTAACATCTGACACAACTCCTATTTTTGTTTACATTTAGTGAAGAAGGAAGTTGCACTCATGTCTTCTTCAGTGGTCCTTGGTGCAGCGCCGCCACAGGCGAGGAGGGGAACATGTTTGGTTCGTTTAACACAGCAGCTGAAAATATAACAAACTTTGGTCCCAAATTGAACAAGTCTACTGGACTGTCAAGTGTGAAAACACCCTAATATTAACTCGATTTATTAATCGGGTAACCTCATATTTGTTTGAGTATCTAAAAATGAAAGGTGGCCCGCTTTTCTATTCAACCACTTTTCCTCTTTGAAGACCAGGTGTACTACTTTTTCAAATCAATTTCAAAAATACTTTATTGATCTCAAAGATAAATTAATTGTTGTTGTTACTCGTACTAATTCAATATCCTTCAGAGTTATTGTAGATGGCGATGGCTATCGGCAGGAAAGGTCTCCTGTAACGGTCTGTGTTGCACCAAATTAAGTTTTTTTTACTTTGTGTTGGTCTATTAAATGAATTGCTCATAAAATTCAAAGAGTATGAATACTTATTCAACGTTAAAGTTGCCATCTGTGCCACAAAATAAAATTCCTATTTTCTCTGTCTCTGCTTCATCCTTCATGTTGATTTCAGCTGGTAAAGCTTTATTAGTGAGCGCACATGAGGAGAGTGAAACCTGAAAGCGGAGCCAACGTTTCCTGTGAAGATGGAAGTCGGCGCGCTCCACCGACCGCAGAACCTCAGAGAGTGAGTCACGCTGTTGTGGGAAGCTGAGGATTGTGGCTGTCGTCTGGGCACATGATTGGCAGCTACTGCGGCAGAGGGAGCTGCTTCCCTGGCTTCCTCTGAATCTGCTCTTTGCGGTTGCGGTACCATGACATCACATCTGCTGTTTACGTTTGATATTACAAAATGCAGAAAGTCCTCCAGCCAAGCAGTTACCTCCCGGTGTGCTGCTGCTTCGGTGGAATTATCGATGGCGGCGTTTAGTCTCGAGCCAGAGATATTTTTAACTGTTTCCTGCTCTCAACAAACACATAGAATTTTAGAACATTATGTAAATTATCATCTGGTCAGCCGAAGATCGTAGGTGGTGTTAAATCTGATCACTGTTTCCATGCCAGGTTGGCCCAGATACAAAAAAAGCATCCTGAATTAAAAAGCTTCCAGTGGTGAAGTGGTGCTTCAGCCAAACTTTCTATTAAACTTTTTTTTTTTTTAAATCCTCTATGCTTTGGAGGTTGAATTCTTTTTCTTTTATCCTGTACTTTGACTTTATCACCTAGTTTAAAACGGCCCAGTCAAAGTTCAGGTCAATTGAGAATCTTTTTCAAGTCTTAAAGAACCAATACCATGTAAAAATTGACTTTTTTGAGCTTTACACCATTGTAATGTTATTCCCTCATCGAAAGCATACCTGGAATGTTGCTTTGATTCTTTCATGTATGTTTGCCTGCATTGAGCTTTGATGTAGCCAAACTCCGTCAAGTGTTTGTTTTATAAATGTCATATTAAATTCGTTCTGTTGATGCACTTTTACGTGCAATTTTCCGTCTCAACACGCAAACTTCCCCATTCACTCTCTGCGCGCTGAAGTTCCTCACCGCTGTTGAAGCTACTGCACGCTTGTGCAGTGTGAAGCAAAGAGGAGATGAGCTGCCCAGGCAGGTTGCGAAGTGAGATACAGGTGATCAGTTTGTGTGATCGGCAACACAAGACCATGATCGACCGATTATGATGGGTATGATAATTACTACACTGGTGGGCTTTCCCGTTACCCACAACTTCCTCACTCTCCGTGTTTGCATTGGATCGAACTGGGAATGGCAAACAGAAAGGTCTTGAAAATGTCACTTTAAGCCACCGATTTGCTCTGCTGATTGCTTGAATGAGTGCAGAGTTGCTGAGAATTTCAATTTTATTTGAACCCTTTAAAAAAAACAACAAAAAAACAAACTGTTTTATTCCAGTTTGTTATATCAATCGGCACACTTCTCTGGTTACTTGACTATACTAAAAAATGGAACTATGTGCCTGGAAAACACAATATTATTATTTTTTTCTCCGTGGCTTTTCACTCAGGTTTTGGTGTTGGTTTTAATGCTTTACATAAATAAAGCTGCATTGTATTGTATCACAAAGAATTCCAGTAAAATACACTGAGCTTGTTGATTACGATGTGTCAAACATGGGAAGCTTTGATGGGTGTAAAAACATCTGCAGGGTGCTGTAATGTAGTAACCCACATTTGAATCTTCCTTCAGTTACCACTTGGTCAGGGAGGAGCCTGGCCACCTAGATTACCAGCTTAACACACACCGGCAGGCAAAGGGAGAGAGAACCCAACCAGAGAAATTATTGTTATTAATAAGTTCCAGAATGACTGTGTGGCAGCCACTTGGAGATGATCCTGGAAACAGGTGTTAATATGCAGTAATAGCACCTGTTCCTCTGATCCTTGTCAGTAAATGAACGCTAGACATGGAGAAATGACGAACAACAAGTATCAACAGCATCTGTTCCTTTGTTGTGTGTATAATGTATAAATTCTGGTAATAGCGAGACCTCGATAAAAGAGGAATATTGGCAATACGGACTGTTTTGTTTTTTTTTATGTCCCCCCTTGAACATGATGTGAACCTTGCTGTGATGTGATCTCCTGTTTGAATGGCCTTGGAAGAAAGCTACGTTGTCCTGAGAAATATATGGGAGTGCATATCTGCAACATATCCTGATATACCAGAGTCTGACTCTAGTGGTCGGGGGGTGATGGGCGGGGGCACACTGCAAAACCACAAAATCTTACCAAGTCTTTTTGGTCTAGTTTCTAGTGAAAATACTTCATTACACTAGAAATAAGACAAAAATAACTTATTCATGGATTTTCAGCAAGATATAGGAGAAATAAGATAAAGGAGCTTGTTTTGCATCATGAAAAAATAGTAGTTCCACTAGCAGATTATTTCACTTATAACAAGACATTTTTCCCATTATAATTGAAATAATAAATGTTTTCATCAATATTAAGGAAATATTGACTTAAAACAAGCTCTAATAAGCTATTAATTATTATAGCTTATTAAAAGTTGCTTGTAAGATATTTGCACTAGAAACGAGACCAAGATTACCTTGTTTTGACATGACATGGACATCATAAAGGTTAATAAGTGTTTTACAACCACAGCAATTCGAGATTCAGTTCTTGGGGACATACGTATTTACAGTATGTTTAGTAGAACGTTACTCTACAGTATTCGTGGATCTTTTTGGTTGAAGAAAATTTTATTTCTGGGCTGTCTCTCGCATCAGAGTAGACAATGTGCTGAATGAAAATAATGAAATATGAGCTTCATTATGGTTTATGTACTTTTGAATGGGTGTGAGAGGAGGGGTCTGTTTGTACAGGTGTAGCTGCGTTTCATTAGAAATGCGCACAAAATATTGTCAATATTTAGTTGATTTCGAAGAAACACAATTTTGCAATTGCAATGTTTCCCTTAAATCACATGAATAAGTTTGTTCACACAATACGTCAGTAAAAAAACATGCCACGCCGTGGTCTTCCAACTACTTCCGGTCGTCTTCTGCTTCGTGGTTTGCACCAGCGGAAACATCTGATTGTTGGATATATGACTCATCTGATGCGAAAAAGTATTAACATTGCAGTTTTGCAAAATAAACCAATTTAGATATGGGGAAAAAAACACTAACCTCATCCTAGCACCAAAACTTTTGATTGAAAAACAAGTTGTTTTTTTTCTTTTTTTAATTTTAGTGTTTCCATTAAGCAAATTTATTTTTCAAAATGTACAAGTTTTATTTATGTTTTTTTAGAAAATTTCTGAAATGAATCTCAAAAGATCTGTTTCTTGGCAGAAATGTACTCTTTAGATATCTGCAATGTGTCATGAAGTGCGGGTGGTGAGAGTGGTGAGGCAGATGCAGCGGACCCAGGTATGATGAATTATGATGTTTTTAATGAAAATAACTTAGTCCAAACAACGAGCAGGAGTAACACACACTGAACACGAAGAGACTAAACATTGACGAGGACCCGACGAGGAACAAGGAACACAGGTGGAGTTAAATACACGGGAGGGTAATCACAGAAACGAGACACACCTGGGAACAATCAAGGGGAGGACAGGACAACGAAGAGACTTAAGGACACAGAAAACTCTAAAAAAACACAGATCCTGACACAATGGGCCTAATGTTCCTAATGTGTTTACTTGTTTTTTTGTCTCACAATCACATGCACCCAGGTAGAAATTAAAAATGTTCTTCTAAAGGAACCAGAGATGCACGCACAGGTCCAGTACAAATGAAGTAGCAGCAGGCAATCACAGCGCCGATGAGCTCATCAGAATGCCGCTGAAGAAACGGTTACGGTCGACCACGCTGATGTCTCGCACATCACGACATGAAGGGATGTTATTTCCATCTGCAGTCACAGCTCAATCTATCCACACGCGGTGGCCAAATTCTTATCCGAGGAGCGTAATGTTCAATTCATCACCATGAAATACTCTACAGTAGGTCACAGTACGCTGCACGCATGCACAAGGCTGATGGTATGTACAGTAGGGTGGCGGTAGCCGGGTCAGTGGAAGAATGCGTCTCTTGAGGATGTTTCTGCAGCTTCAAACTCGTTTGCTCTGGTCGTTCCGCAGGCACTTGATTTAACAGGAAGTTGTTCACATTTAAAAAGCCCTTCGGCCTGAGCTGTGCTGATGTTCTGAAGATGAAGAAGTCCTACTGGGAAGAGGAAACTCCAACGCCAAGTTGGAGTTCTCATCAGTTGTTGGTTTTGACACATCTTTGATTTTAACATCAAGGTGAAAAATGGAAAAAAAGGAATATATATATATATGAAGATATGTATTACTTCGCTTCAAATTCACTGTTTAAACAAATACTTTCCTTAGAAACCTGCTGTAGCAATTTTATTGAATGGATGAAAGTTATTTTTATGGTAGTATTGGCATGACAGCAAAAGCTTAATACCAAATACCATAACAACCAATTCTTAGCGATGTATTGTTGTGTTAAAATGTCCAGATTGGTAAACCCTTGGTATTTACGGGCCTAGCTGAAATCCACAAAACCTTGAAATTATTCCTCGAGTGATTCGAGTACCTCAATTATTAAAATTCCTCGAGGAAAATTTATCTGCCTTGAAGCTTCGTCAAATTATGTTTTATTATTTGATGCACCGTGTTAAGAGCCTGGTTATTACTTGCGTTGCACAGCGGCTCTCACTTCTGCCTGAGTTGTTGACAAACCTTAAGTGTTAGCAGCATAATGTCCAGTTTTCAAGTTTGGCCTGGGAGGATTTTATTGATTGATGATAATGTCCGTGTCTTTGTCGTTTCTCGGGGGACCAATAGACATCTTTAAAATGACTGGCGCGATGCCTGGTGTACGGCAGCTTTTCTCCTCCCGGAGCTGCTGCCTGGTGGCGGTTCAGAGCGAACAGCGGGGAAGAGCTGCAGGTGTATTTATACAGGTGAGCAGACAGACTGAACACTGCGGGCGTTCTGCGCATTAGATGACTAACGTAACTGTAGCTTTATGGACGAACCGGAAAATAAATTTCTTATCATCCCGGTCTCAACAAATGTGTGGCGGAGCTCATCGTGGTAGCACGTAGCTGGTAGATGAGTTTCTGTGTGTGACGAACGAAGGTGTTAAATCCTGTCGTTAACATGAACACAGAAGCTATAAATGTCTGGGCAAGGTGAGAGTTCATCTATTAAACTGACTGAAGATGAATACATAAACCAAAAGCTGGAGTATAGACATTTTTTATAAGTGTATTTGTGAGCCTGCCTCTTTATTATTGAATTGAATATAATTTCAGATTCTTGTATAACTTTTCTTCAGGTTAACTTATTATTGTTACAGGTTCATTTTCTAAACTACAGAAAGGTTATTGTTAGGGAAGCTCAAATATGAAAAATTGGACTGATGTCGATATGCGATATTAATGCTGCTGTTATGTTAGATTTACCAATGTTTTATTTTTTTTTTATCCGATTAAGACAAAATCGGAGAAAAATTTTATCCGATTAGATAAAATCTATCTATTTACAACAGCCCTACTTGAAACCCTCTCCAAAATACTCATAACTGTATATTTTAATAGTCCAAACACAAGATATACGTTGGTATACATAAATACACACAGTGAAAATCGTCTTGGTACTACCGCAGACGCTAAAATCTAGTCTTCCTTATCTTCAGCCTTGGAGCTACAGCCAATCAGCTCCAAGAAAAAGCTGCTCCGGGATTGGCTGCTTTGAAAATAACAGCCAATAGCATGTCAAGTACCATTGTGTCTAGGTATTTAAGCTGACAAGGCTGCTTTTTCTTTTAAATATTTTAATCACACCAATCAGATGTGCAACTTTGAAAAACTAAGTCATAATATGTTTTTTTTTGTTTGTTTGTTGTTTTTTGAGAGAGAAGAAAAGGCAAGCTTCGCCTTTTAGATTAGGTTGGATCCCATCTCTCCCTTTCAAATTCTTTCAAACTAAATCTGGTTTGGTTTTGATATGCTAGAAAGGCTTCATGAAAAACTTGCCTTTTTGTCCTCAACTTCTTTAAAGAGATTTTTTAATGGTTTAAAATGAAAGAGAACTCAGATTTTGTGTAGGAAACATGCATGAAACAGATTGTCAAGAAATCAAGAACCTAAGCAGGCAGAACTTGGGTTTGATGACAAGAAGAGCAGGAGCAGCAGGAGAACCAGGGAGTAAGATTAGCTGTGGTAGGAGTCGGCAAGAGGGTAGGTACAGCTTTGCAGACAATGTATGGAACGGGAAGACGGAGGTAGTGGATGGCACCATGGACTTTGGCAAGCAAGCAAGGTCTTGCTTCTGTTGATTCTGGTTGCTAGGTAACAAACAGCTGATGACAGTTGCCGTTTTGGATTGACACACGCATTCCTGAGGTGAAAAATAAAGATAATACATATATCTAAGAGTTGTTGCTGTGTAAAATGTTATTATTCAGGGGTGACAAGTCACAGTGGGTAAGAAACAAAGATTCCCATTAAATTCCATAGGAAATGAATGCGGCTCATTTTTGACCCACTCACGGAAGAAAGGGGTAGTAATAGAAAACATGCCATTTCTTAAAATGTATAAAAGGTAATTTAAAAATTTGAATTGCATGACATTAGAAACATGTTTTCTGAGGAATACCTGGAATATGAAGTGATGAAAATGTTTCATTACAAAAATATTGCAGAAAAATGACCTCACTGGGTCAAAAAAAAGACCCACTTACGCATCAGAGGGTTAAACAATGAATGAATTATTCAGTGGTTATTGGCTCAGGCTGTTTAAACAAAACAGAAAAGGCCCATTAAAAGAATAAAATATAAAGCCTTTTCTGCAGTGAAATAACAGTTCTTGCCAGGTGTGAAAGCATAAGCTCACCAACAAACCTGTGAGCTGGCACTCTGCATAAATTAACAGCGCAGGTACACGCCAGCTGTTTGCTGTTTTCACTTTCAGACACCTCATAAAAAATTTTTTTAAAAAAACACAGCAAGAGAAACTACGGCAGCAAACGCGTAGAAATGACAAAGTTCAATGTGTTTTTTAAATTTGTTTTATTCAGGGGCAATGGAGAAGCGAGTTAAAACCTTATAATTTTGCACCTGTGATGTTACTGCACCCGTTGTCTCCGTCCTGACTGAGGCAACAACTCACAGCTTCCCTGCTGGCTGTCACAAGTCAGTCATGCAAAGAGCAAGAAATAAGTGAGTGAAAGGAGGAAAGTGTGACCGGCTGAGGGGAGGCGCAGAGGAAGAATGTGGAGGGATGGGGGGGGCAAATTAAAAACACTTCATCACAAAATAACCGCAGGAACACTTTCAACATTAACATATTGAAGATATAAAACAATGTTAGTCTATAGAGGAATGATTTTATTATTAGCATTAATAACTTGCAAAAAAAAAAAAAGTCTCTTCCTCATCCATTTGAGCTATTCTGTTCTGCTGTAGTTAAGCATTTATGAGATGAAGGTGACAAATGGGGAGCTAAATTCACAGCTGCAGGTTTGAAGGTTTTGAATAATTCTTGCTTTGCAAAGGACAGTATTCGAATCCATGAGTCGTCGGCTTTTTATCCTGATATCAATCGTCAAAATACACAGCATCACCTCCATTTCAGTTTGGGTGTAATCTTATCCATCACCAAAAAGCACCTTCAAAAAGTATTAAAGGGGCAGTTTTATGTGTTTTCCTGGCAAATAGTGAAATTTTATAGCATAATCAAGTAAGTGTGTTGATTTCAGTTGTAAAAATGCTGTATATATGAAATATAATTTCTGATGTAATTTAATTGCTTGAAATCGGGCCTCTGTCCCTTTAAGAACCTTCTGCTCTTGCTGAAACTACCTTCAGGATGTCACCACAACATGGCTTCTCTATTAATCCTTTAACATTTTTTACCAGGTACACTCCAGGTATGTTTTTGATGAGGGAATAACATAACATACTATAATATAGTCATTTTTACGTAACATTGTCCTTTTAAAATGCTGAAAATATCCAAAACTCCGGTGAATGATCACCTCACCTGGGCAATGACCCTGAACCCAAGCTACAGTGGAATTGTTTACATTGAAGCATATTCCTTTGTTGAGCTGGTCTAGCCAAAGTCCAGACTGAAAACCAATTGAGAAATTGTGCTTAGAAAATCCAAATGTGCTTTTCTGAGTGCTTCAAACCAATCTGAGTTGAAGCTAATTTGAAAGAAGCGTTGACGAAATATTTAGTTTCTAAATTTGAAAAGCTAGTAGAGATACACCACAGCAACATACAAGTGAAACCATAGCAACTATGCACTCCTTTTAGGCTAACCTAAAAGTTAAGATGGAAATAAAATACTTTGTGGTTCAAATGTGGGATGTAAGGGAGCATAACCTAGCTATCTGGTAGCTTAAACGAACAACAGAAGGCAACTGCCATGTCTGATTCAAACAACGAAAGACAAATAAGGGCTTTTCTGTTTCCTCTCCTACACAGTATTTGAAGATTAACTTTTTTTTTTTCTAATCTCAAATTCAGCTGACAGGGAGCGTCCAAACATCGGTAAGCTAATCAAAAGTTAGCAATGCGCAGAAGTTATTTCTCTCGCTCCTGTTATTTTTCTCTCTCTTTCTTCCTCCGAATCCCATCAGGAGGTTTAGCGCCGTCAAACACCTCTGCATATTTTGCCGTCACCATCGGTTTGCTGAGCATTAAAAAATGTTAATTGGAACCTTTTAAAAAGGAAAGAAAATATCGCATTACCATCCCACCTCCTGCAGTCACAGCCTGTCAAAACGCAATATTCCAAATTAGATTGTATTTGGATAATCTTTTGAACTGTAATGGGTTTCCAGCCAGCAGGCATATTACTATTGGCACATCATTATTAAACAAAAGTGACACCGAACCATCACTTTGCAGGCGGTGCCAGATAAACGTTCGACACCGTGCAAATAATATTAGTTCTGCTTCCAGAGTCACCGGCTTATCTCTGGGATGCTATATTGGGTTCATATCCCTGTCGGCTGGTGAAGGCCTTCTGACGGAAGTGTCTAAATTTATGAGTGGCCCGTACGTGTGTGGTGAATGTATGAATAGGTGGCTCTGTGTGTGTGTGTCGCACATTAACACTTTTATATGTAAATGCTATAGCGTTGTGTGTGGGCGGCTAGATGAGTGCGTGCAAAACTGGATACATTCATATGTAAATAGGCGGTGTGTGTGTGTGTGTGTGCCTGCGTGTGCAGACGGGACCCATATCATGGTGTAATGAGACCCGCCACTGTTGGTTACCCTCACACAGTGGTAATTATGGCAGCGGTGAAAAGGACCGATGCTGAAGGCACGATGGACGCTTCCACAAGCACATTCAGCCACACACCGGTCTCCCTGGACAGAAGGCTGCAGGCTAAATGACGACCCGTCCGTTTTTGTTTTTTTTTTCCAGAGGGATGGCGATAAGACTGCGTTAACTGGAAATGATGAATTAGACCTGTGCGCGCCTTCTGATCAGCCCCATCTACCTGCCCACGCACACAATGGCAGATTGAGAGGACATTTGAAGTGATGCTTTCCAGCAGAGTGTGAAAAGATAACAATAAAAACATGGAAAACGAGAAGAGGAGACGTGTCGTGTTCGTTCAGCCGTCGGAAGACCCTCGCTTGATTTGACTCGCGGTGATTTCAGGAATGAATTGAATGTCACAGAGTGTAGCAGCAGCTACATTCCCGTTGACCATGTAGTTGTGTAACCGGATCCCTTCTGCGTTGTGCTGGTTATTAGATGTTAGTCAGGCCATGACTCTGTTTGGCTTTCAAAGATTTATTCTGACGAAAATATCCAACAGAAAAACAATAGTTACAAGCTGCCCGCTCCAAGTCCTCTCCCGCAGGACAACATGACAAAAGGGCGCGGGATCATGTCTCACATTAAATAAAATAAACCTTTTTTATACAACATACCTGACGAAAATATCCAACAGAAAAACAATAGTTACAAGCTGCCCGCTCCAAGTCCTACACAAACAAAAATACATAACAGAAATTAACTTAATAAATCTACAAATAAACTGGAAGTATTTAGATAGAAAGTAAATAGGACACACCTCTCCCGCAGGACAACATGACAAAAGGGGAGGGCCTAAGGGACGCAAACATTTTAAAGACAAAACCATAGAAGAAGAAATAAAAAGGAGGGGCTACTGTTCTTAAAGTAACACATTCAAAACAATGACAGCTTTTCGGTCAGGTAGAGAACAATACAAACAACAACAAAAAAAGACATTTTGTGTAATTATAACAACAACCAGGTTACAGTTGCGCAAACTGGCTTTTCTAAAAAAAAAATTTAAAAAATTGCTTAATGAAAAAGCAATTTTAAAAAAACTAGTTTTTCGATAAACATTTTTGGTGCCAGGATGGGAAGATTTTTGGCATATCAAAATTCATTTTCATTGCAAAACTGCAATGAAAGCACTTTTTTTGGATCACACAATTCATGCGATCCTCCAGGTGTTGCCCCTGGCGAAAAACCACAAAGACGACAAACGGGAAGTAGCTGGAGGATGATGCCGATGCATGTTTTTTTAACGACGTCGTGTGAACAAACTTATTCACGTGTGATTTTTTAAAATTGCGTTTGTTTCTTTAAAACGCTGCAATTGCAAAATAGTTTTTTTTTCAACATTAGTGGAATATCGACAGAGTTTGTATTGGAAATGCAGCTAGTGAGTCAAGTGATCTGGTAAACGGAGCAAAATGTAATCCTAATGAATTGCACTTCTGTATTAAACACGCCCCTTCCCCAATGCTTAACACTGATATGCCAGCTTTATATAGAAAATAGAGACGGAACAATCTGCCATATTGGATCAATGACAAATGACAACGTGAAGAGAAGCATGGTCTGAACCACCCCTCCTTCGGTGTGCTTGCATCCTGTCCCATGTTGGTTCCTAGCATCTGTCATCTCTGTAATTGTCCCTGTGCTTCCGCTTCGCCTCGGCAGAGTGGCCGACCCGCTCGGCGGTGCTGCCGACAGCCCGCTCTGCCTCGTGGGCTCTTCGTCTCTCTTCCTCCCAGACAATCCCATCAAATAGAGTTCTGATTCATTTCCTTGGTGCTCGCCTTGAACCCTTCAACCACAATTTCGCTCCTTTTTACACCTCTCCGTCTCCGAACGCAAGCATTTCCTCCTTGCTTGTCTCTGTGGCTAATGGACTCCACGGCGCGTCTTTTGTTCCGAGGGGCCTTTAATCAAATGCATTTTTCAGTGCCTCATATAGGCAACGCAGTGGAGAAGCATAAAGGATATGGCAATATTCTGTGAGTGGAAGCCATCGACCATCAATATGGTGCACTCAGAGTACACACGTGCATGTAGCCATTTTCCCCAGCTTTTTATGTGGCTACCCCTTCAAATGGCTGAGTTGAAAGGCTTTTATAGCTGCTTGTCAACAAGGCCATTTCTCCCAAACTCCAAACCATCTTAATCAAGCTTTTGAATGCTCCCACCTTATAATCCATCTAATCATTGTAGCCGTAATGGTAACATCGTAGAAGAGTTCTTGGAAAAAGCAGCCTTGCCCTTGGCACTTTCCTCTTGGCGTGGCTTTGATGTAATTGGATCGCTGTGACTAAAGCAGCAGGGGGCTTGTTCCTCCTTCTAAGGATTTCTTTTTAATTCCCTTGCTTCTGACATTTGATGTTTACAAGAAATACATATATAGAGAGAGAAAGAGGGAGAGAGAGCTATACTGTTGGATGTGACAGGATAGATGTTCAAAAGTGAGAAGATTGAACCATGAACATGTGGAAAGTGACTCAGAAGTATTTAGAACATGCGTTCCTCATGCAACACCTACACCCACCGTTTTTGAAATTGGAAAAAAATGGGAAGGGGAGTCGATGACGAGGCCAGAACAGTAAGCGTGAACAACCGCTACTTTAAACGGGGGTTTTCAACAATTTCATGTCATTTTTGGACCAGGGGTGTCCAACGATTTGTTGTCACATTGGCCAAAATCAGTGAGTCAAAAGTACTCACAGGCTAAGAAAATTAAAGAATATAATCAAGCAAATTAATTAGTCTGATTTTTTTTTGTAGGTAAGGGCTGTTACTCACTGTAGATCCAAAGCAAAAGATTTTTCACATTTGTTGTTTTAACAGAAACGAATCTAGTTTTCGAATATTTGCTGTTTGAGTAAATTTATTTTCAATTACAAAAACAGCGCTCGTTTGATTAATTAAATAAAAGCAAATTTGGGTTCAGCAAAGTCGTTTTTTGTTGTCGTAAAAGTCTCCGGATGAACGTGGTTCTACTTCTGACAAAGCTTGATTGTGTTGTGAAAACATGAATACGGTACTTTGTGTAGTACTTAATATTTTCCCTTGTAAGAATATTATCTCTAATAATTTTAGCCTGGTTAAAAATAATACGTCTGCATCTGCATCAACCACCTGGCTGAACAGGACAAAGTTATCATTCTTTTAACTGTAGTTGGGGGCCAAATGGGCACAAATGGCCCCTGGGCCGCACTTTGCACACACCGTTTTTAGGTACATAGATGAGGAAAAAACAACACAGCTCGATACGGTTCACCCATCTTTCACGATACACTTATTTTAAGGGTAAAAAAGTGCATGCATCAGAGTATACCTAGTAAATTTACTTAATAAATTGTTTCATAAACAGTTCTTGTCTACTAATCTTTGGTGCAAAATTATAAACCTGCTAGGCTACAAATATGCTTTTCACTCAGAGGTCAGCAGCGAAACGCATTTTTTTTGTATTTCGTTAATAACACAGTTTTCAGTGAATGACAGTGAAGTAGCTGAGCTGTGCTGAGGATTTTGTTCCTCTGCTCCTCAGAGTTCTGCAGGATTTAATCAAAAATAAATAACCTGTTCAGTATTGAGAGCACCGCTGCGACGTTTTTTTTTTTAATGAGCAGAGTTGTTGCAAAGGATTACGGGGGGGGGGAACGCACATGTTGCTTTAAGTGTGAAGACGAGTTGTGCTAATTCACAGCTAGTTTGTATTTTTAGCATGCCAAGATGGATGAAAACAGAAAAGGCCAGAAAACATTTGTAAACAAGTGTGAATATGGGAATATTCTGTAAGCAAAACCAACAGATGTGAACGGCTTGGAGTTTATTCATCTATATAAACCCTAAAGAATAAACAAAAAAAAAATCCTTACTGGATAAAGGAAACGGAGAGGCTCAGCCTTGGTGCTGGAATGCTTTCTAAAGCTTTTTGAAGCTTGCATCAAAGCAATCAGTTCTATCAAAGGGCAGCTGGTATTTAGTTATTAAGCAGTCATTAAGAAACCCTGATAGGGAACTGTGGAGGTTGAACATCTGGGATTCCTATCAAAAAATACTTAAAGTGGCAGTATGTGACTTACAGAAACAATATTTGTTACATATTTGTTGAAATTGTCACTATGTCTTGACAGTATGACATAAGACAGATAATCTGTGAAAAATCTGAGCTCCTCTGCCTTCTCCCAGTGCTTGTTAGAAACAACCAATCGGAGCCAAGATGCGAGTCTTGGCGCCGTCGATCACAATCGCGTGATCGACAGAGATCTGTTAGCTGCACTGCATGTTAGCTGCAGTGCTAACATGCAGCTAACATGTTAGCTGTATGTTAGCAGACTGCTATGCTCAGTCTAGTTAGCATAGCCACAGATGACGGCACATGAACAGTTTCCTGTCATGGTAAGTTCTTTACATTTAGCAGTGAGGAAATGAGGTTGACTAATAGCGCTTTGCCTCTCCTCCTGGCTCTGATTGGTTGATTTTGTGTACCTGTGTTTCTTCCAAGAGGAGCTCAGGGAGGAGGTGGAGGAGATCGATCTTTTCACAGATTATCTGTCTCATAACATACTGTCACAACATGACAGTTTTAGCAAATATGTAAAATATATATTTCAGACTCAACTGTTTTCAGTTGAGTCTTACTAAAAATGTTACTAAAAAAACATGTTCATTATGAAAAAAGTTGCATCCTGCAACTTTAAAGGAGGAGGGTAAGTGTTATAAGTGCTGGAGTATTGAGAATGTTATGTGCAATGTAGAGGTGTTGTGCTCATGTAGTGGCTTATTCCATAGTTTGCCTAGCACATACTGATTGCTACATGAAAGTAGCTTGAGTACAGCACTTTGTTTTTAGATGTGAAAATAATGGATGTTTATTTAAGCAGAGATGTTGGCATAGAAACCAAGTCCCCGGTATTCTTCCACCAAGAATTACAGTTTGAAAACTCTCGTGGTTCATTGTGAAAATTTAAGCGCAGGTTCATGATTTGCCGCAGGTGACTTCTCACAAATGTTGGACCACCCATCCACATTCTGGTTGAATTTGAACTTTTGCCACTTTTACAGTCTGGTGAAAATGGGCTTTCAGGAAAACCAGTTAGATATGATTAAGAAAAATAAACATCTAACAGACAGCATGATATGTAAACATCAATAAAATTAAATCGGTGACAATCGGGTGAGTGGGTAACAAGTTACTCAGCAATACAAGCAGTCAGTGGCAACGAAGGATGCAGAACCACAAGCAGAGTTGACATTTTCCCTCTGTGTCATCAATCACTAACTCACCACCACGCCTCCAATAATTTATATTCTTTCTTTAGCAGTGAATAGTTTAACAGAATCAGGTCACAGCTTAAATCCGTTGAGAAGCAGAAATATTTAAATAACGCCAACTCAACAGGAACATGGCTCCGGAATCAGAGCTGCAGCTGCTGGTTGAATAGAATTGAAAAGATGAGATTTGACAGCTGAAGAGGAGATTATCCAGCTTCCAAGTTAGACTTTAACACAAGGATACATAACGTAGCTATTATGTGTGGCGCTACACCAGCTTTTTTACAAACTAAACATGATTCACAGTTCCCACGAAAAGTATTAATCACCCTTTAACTTTTTTATTTTTTTTTTACACAGCAAACTTCAATGCATTTTAAATCGTAATTTCATGTAGGGTAAGGAAAAGTTGTGAACGGTGACGTCGATTTTCTACACCATGCTAGAAATGTGTTCTGTCTATAGTTTTAACAGTGTTAGTGGAAATGAACAAAGCCGTTTGGTCTGTGTTGGCCACGCTTCCAAATGTTAATAGCCGTCCCGTCCGACATGGCACTTCTTTCTTCTCAGTGAAGATGATTGTTTATGGTTAGTTTCGTAGCATCGGGATGGTGCATTACATTCATCACGGCAAAATGTTCGCGAATGGCTAAACTGTAAAACGGAAGTGTCCACGCCTTCAGCAAGCAGTTGTCTCTCAATAGCCGAGGCTCCAGACCAGTTCCAGGGCCAGAGTCCTGCAACTAATGGTGAAACTGAATCACTAGCTGTGTTTCCGTTACGAATGTATGCGAGTCTTTGTTGATATTCTGCCAATGTGGTTTCGTCACTCGTGTGATGCGAAAATAGTGCCTCTGTTTCGATACGACCAAAGATCTGCCCCATCCTAGCTCAAAAGCTTTGGATCCCCCCCCCCAAAATTGCCATGTTTCAGTTAAGCAAATTAAAGTTTGTATTTTCAGTTTGCGCAATCCTACGGTTAATGGAAACGCGCCTACTAGCGTGCGGTCAAACTCTAAAAACTGGAGGGTGGTGTGTTGAAGCAGAGTTTTACCAGGCTACCCACCATGACACATACACACATATTTTAATTAATTAAACACTAGTTAAGTAAATCCACAGTTTGTCCACTGTTGCTTGTTGGAGAGGATCACAAGTTATAAGATTGCACACTTCCTGGCAGCTTTAACAGATTCACCGTCATAAACACTTGTAGTCAATGATGCCAAATTAATCTTCATTACAATTCTTGTCAAATTTCAAACAAGCTGTACTGAATTCGGCCCTGGCTGACAGAAGTCCCCGGTTATCTCCAGTGGATTGGTTTGAATGTGTCCTAAAGTGCAGTGGCTGGGATTAGATGCAGGTTGGGATGAACCGTAAAGATTTTTTTTTCTTTTTTTGATTTTTCTGGAGCCACTTTTGTTGAAGCAGGAGAATGTGGGGATGACTGCAGAGAGGAACTTGTATGTTCTCCACAAAGCTGCTGCTATTTCATCCCCTTAAGGCTGGTCTTAATTGTTCGACGCGATATCTCCAGTCTGCCTCTCCTCTTTCTTTAACTGTTTTCTTCTCTCCCCTCCCTCCCTCAAGCTATTAGGGATTGGATTTGGAGCAGAACGATCCATTTAGTCTCTCTCCTCCACACCGATCCCTCTCTCCCTGCTTCCACACCTCCTCTGCAGGTTTGGCTCATCAAAGCCCAGGCTTAATCTGTCTATTTTTACCTGAAGGAATGAAAGGAAGGGATGAGGTAATGCTTTTCCTGTCCATCAAGTGGGCACCGGTGCATGGGAGGCTCTTCAGTTTGTGCGTGTAGCGCAGGGGTTTAGCGCCACCATCTGGACTGAGAGCAGATGACAATCTAAACTGCCTATCCTTGAAGAAATTAATATGAGCACATTGAGATACAAGGTTCCTTCCCACTATAAATATTTAATACTTTTTCCAGATTGTGAAGTTCCTTTCATTTTAATTACGTTCTTAAATTGTAAATACAAATGTTCACTGAAGTCTAATGGATGATAAAAGTAAGCAAGGAAAAAATAATGGTAGGTAATTTACTCAGGTAAACAGGAAGAAACACAGGAGAAAGGATGATAGGAATGAGAAATGAACAAAGTAACTTAATTTGTCCCAAGGTATGAAGAAAGGATGGAAAATTTGAGAAGGAAGGAACAATTGAAAAAAGAAGGAAAAATTGAGAGAAAAGAGAAAAAAATTGAGAAAAGAAGAACAAAGAATGTACGAAAGAACATTTTTAAAATGATGGACACGATATGGGTCTAAGTTTAAATAAATTTAGAAGTCATATTTTGATCGAGGGAAAGCAAAGCGCCGCCTGGTGGCCATAAACAGAGACTGTCAATGCTACAAGTGAAAGAATTTTAATTGAACAATAATAAAAGTTGTGAAATCTGACGGTTGCGTTAATGATTCCTATTCAAAAACAGAGAAGCGTAACGGTGACGGTGCATTCACAGGGTAGAAAATGTCTTTTCATCACTTCTGGAAAAAATTGGATCTTTTCCCCAACTGACAAAATTACTTTGCGAAAAAGGCCACAGAGCTGAGATATTCTTTCAACAGTATCATTTTTCTTACCTTTTTACTACAGTCCTTTAGAAAGTTAATCATTTTCCCATTCTCACGGTTTTGTTTGTTTTAAACCGGTTCTAGGAGCACGACTCTCCTTCTTAAGCGTTTAATAAAACCACCACACCAGTTTTGCTCCTTGCATAGAGCAGTTGACGTTGCAGTAAAGCAACAATAACATTACTTTTTAATAGTTTTTTTTTCTGTCACTGGGAATATTGCTCTGTCATTCAGAAGTAGAGAAAAGTGAGCTGGTGTCTGCTGTACCTGAGAGCTTTCTACTTAGAGGAAACTATAGAACTGACTTCTTAAAATTTTTAATTGTAGTATAAGAAATTATTCATCTTTTATATATACGTTTTTAAAAAATGCTTCCTTACACCGAAGTATGCTCTAAAACAAAAGGCAGAGAAAACTGAATGAAGACTTTCTTTCTTCCGCTGCACTTTAAGGCACAGAAGAAGCAGGCGATTCACAACATCTTGATAGAACCATCAAACCAGGCAAAAGAACATGGAGTCTGTTATTTAGTCGTCCTTGTTGTGTCCATTGCAGTTGTTTGGTCGACCGATGCAGCCGCGACGAGGATGATCCTTAAAACTGAGGCAATCCACAGAGAAGTGTGGACGTTTCTCTATGAGACACTGAAGCTCGTCTAGGGAACAGGAAGAGACAAAAACAGGTTCAAGAGATTTAGGAAGTAAGCGGCAGCGTAAAGCACAGCAAGCGATTAATAAACAAAGATCCTGTCACATCAACAGATTAGAATCTCTGTTTCACACCTGCGGATCTGAAATTTTCTGGATTGTTTTAAAGACGAACAAGATTTATAGCGTGATAGAAAGAGTAGCTGCGTTTCCACTGACCATAAAATTGCGCAAATTGGAATTACAAAAATAAATTAGCTTAATGGAAAGGCGTCAAATTTGAGGTTGGGGGGGAAGACAGGTTTTTTTCAATAAACTTTTTGCACTAGGAAGAGGTGGTTTTTGCATCGAAATTAGCGAATTTCACAAAAACTCCGACTGAACGAATTTTCAGATCACACAAGTTGTGTGATCAACAACTGGATGTTACTACTGGCGGGAAAAGATGAAGATGACAGGAAGTGGTAATAGAATGATGGCACGGTATGTTTTTTAATCGTCTTATCACACGAACAAACTTATTCACGTGTGATTTTAAATTGATTTCTTATTTCATGGAATAAGCGAATGTTTTTTGACATTAGCGCAATGCCAACAAAGTGCTCTGCACATTTGTAAAGGAAACGCTGTGAAAAACAGCATCAACACTTTGCAGAAATAGTAGGTGGTCAGTATGAAATCCCTAGCAGATGGCATTTATCTTCAGTAAGGACAAGAAAATATTAAGTTATAATATTAAGCTCAGACGAAGACATGGGGACACGTTGACAGAAACCATCTGACATGGTTTCAATTATGTAATGTACCTGAAAATGCTACATATTAGTAGCATTTGTATTCAGTCGAAAGTTTTCAGTGCGAGTCTCTCCAGAGTCACAGTGAGGCTTTTATTACATAAAATCCCAATAAATAAATAAAAAAGTCAAGTAAATCATTTGTAAGGCAGAAAATGACAAAGTCTTACCATAAGTGATCTTTGCTGTGTGTTGAGCTTCAAGTTCAAGGAACAGAGGAGAGAGCTCCACCTCCTTTACTCCCAACATTATTTCTAAGATGACGGCCAGGTCGTCTCCTGCGACTCCCCCGCTGTCCTCCTCGTACAGCTGCAACACGACAACGGGTCGTTTTAGAAACAGTGGCCCAAATGACCCACGCAAATACCAGCAGCGCCACGCTGAGGCTGCTGTTCTCACCTGGAAGGCCAGCTTTAATGTGTCCGTGGGTTTATGAGGCCGCTTCACAGCAGACAGAGCGGTGACATAGTGTCTGACGTCTATCTTTCCGTCTCCGTCCTGATATAAAAGACGAATTTAGTCAAACACAAAACAGGAAGTGCAGCACATCTGGACAGTATTCGCAGCGCTTCACTTTTTCCACATTCTATGTTACAGCCTTATTCTAAATTTTGCTCTTTCCTCAAAATTCAACACACTAATACTCCGTTATGATTATGTTAAATGGTATGTTTGCCAAATTGTAATAGTTTGGGGCTTGTCATTATGGTTTAGATTTGTTTCATTGTGACTTTTTGTTTGACTAATTCAGTTAGTTTGAATTAGTTTTTGCTATTTGTTTTATTAGTTTCTAATATTGTTTAGTTTAGTTGTAGGTTTTTCAACTACAATTTTGGTGCCCCTAAAAATTCAGCACCAAATTTTTAGGGGCAGAATTAAGAAAGGTCAAAGTATTGTATGGTGATTATTTGTGCATTGATTGGGTAATGAACAGTGAGCAGAAGGTATCAATTAAAAAAAAAAAATTCAGTTATTGTTGAACAACCTGGTTTTGGCAATTTGGCAACCAACCATTTTGGCAATTTCACATTAGTTTGAAAGTTTAATAAATAGATTCATCAATACGAAAACAAAGGATACCACATTTTTAATTTCAGTATGTTTTAGTTTTAGAAACGCACAATGTAGTTCCACTTAGTTATAATTTTTCCCCTTCTGTTATTGTTTTTATTTATTTCAGTAAACGAAAATGTTGTCTCAATTTCAATTTTGTTATTTCGTTAGCTTGAGTTATTGTTAACAACCTTTTTATTCACTCTTGGTATGAGGGAAAAAAAAATCTGTCCTTTTTTGCCTCTAGCTTATTTGTGATTTTCTTGAGTTACCTCTGGATATTCTGGACACTCACTGATATTTGAAGTAGTTTAATTTTGGAAGTTGTTGCCTCTATCCTTCCACACTGACCTGGTGGAAGAGGTTGTGGACTTGTCTGAGCGTGTCTGTAACTGGAAGGCTGAGAAACTGGGCAAAGCCCTCCAGTCCCAGTCTGTCCCCCTGCAGCTTGGCGGCCCTGCTGGCCTCCTGTTGCAGCCGGTCGCCTCCGCTCCCCGACTTTAACCTGTCATGATGAGAACAAGAGGGAAAAGGCTCTGACATATACACCTGTTTGGGCCTGTTTTTGTTTCTGTTTCAGACTATTTGGTTACGCCATTATCAGTAATTGCGATGAATGGATTATTTGATATAATCAACTAATGGATTAATCATTACCTGGAATAAACAGTCAAAAAAAACAACATACCCAGAGGAGTAATTCAGCCAAAACCATACAGACATGTGTGCATATTGCATTTAAGACTAAAAAAAACACTTGGTGACTTCACCCGATTCAAACTCTGTTAAAGAAAATATTCTATTAAGCACCTTTTGCTATTTAATGATTAACTGCTTAATCGACAAAAATAGTCAACCGATCAGCACAACTGTGTGTTGATGTTAAATGAAGCAGAAAGGGCAGAAGGGAACCTTTCACATGTTGATGTTAGAAGTATTTTTTTTTTGTAGACGTGTTCACTAAAAGAACAGTGTGTCATTGTATTTTAGGCAATAAACTGTTTCTTATTTTAAAAATAACTTTAAGTAATCAAAAGAAAAATCTGCAGAGTGTGTCCATTTATTTGGTCCGATTATTGATTATTAACTATTCTTAAAACTGTTAGTTGAAGCTCTAATTATTAATGTAGAAATTCATTTTACAAAGCAAAATACACTGGGAATTATTATTCCTACATTTCAAAGTGAGTTAATTGTATCCTGGACATTAATAATAATAATAATAATAATATTTTTGTTAATAAAGGGAAAAACAACAGGATCTGCTTTTGAATACACAACTACTTCTTTTGATATGTATATAAATACATCCATTCAGTTAAAGCCATACCTAGTAGCAAGAATTGTATGGAACGCTTCAATTTATGACATAACCACCATTACATCCCAATATTTTAGTTATACATACATCTTGGATCAGTTGATTACTTGGCGAGAAACACCTGCAGATTTAGCAAACGTAAAGTTCCAGTAATGGCCCTGTGAGAGTGTGTTTCTCTCCTTCCACCAGCAGGGGTCAGTGTTTCTACACGTTGATCCTCTCCCCAGCCCGTTCAACAGGTCCGCTCTCTCTCCCCTGCCTTCACTCACCCCAGTTGGCCCAGCAGCTGGTTGAAGTGCAGCAGGCTGGTGCAGTCCTGTATTCTCAGTGGGCCGTGTGACAGGATGATGTCCCGGTCGTCGAAGGACAGGTCTGTGAGGGGAACCTCCAGCGCCCTTCCCGGACAGAGCACACATTTGAACGTACATGAGAGAAAACAGGAAAGTGGGTTTTAAACTTGACTCAAACATAAGCAGACGACCTGCTCCTCGGTGTTTGCGCAAAGCACGGCTGCACGCGAACTCACTCGGCCATGATCTTCCTGACGTTGCTGGCGAACAGAGCAGGGTTTTCCCTCTCCTTCACTGACGGGTGGTAGATGGGTAAATACTGCAGAAAACGGTGAGAGGAGGTGAGCCGCAGTGTAATCGCAGCACACTGAGAAAATTGTGGCTTTTTAAGCGCTCACCTCGATCTCTACAGAGTTGTGAGGCTGACACAGAGTGAGCCACAAAATCTTAAACCTGAAGAAGAAGAAAACATAACTAGATAACTGACGTTTCGTAGTGTTTGTGTTCATTTTGATAGGAAACAGATTACTGGTGTTTCTAATCACAAATACAGCCAATCAAAAGTATTCACACCTTTTCCTTTCTCATGTTTTGTCACATTATGACCAAAAACTTAAATGACGTCTTAGGAATTGATGTAACTGTCACAAAGTAGAGCATTAATGATGAAATGTGATAAAGTTATGGGGTTTTTTTACATATAAAAATCTGACAACTGTGGCATATGATTATATGAAGTCCCTTGAATTCTATTGAAATTTACTGCAAATAGTCCAACAATGTGCTATTTAATGTAAATCCAGCTGTTCTTTGGAGGCTTCAGAGGTTTGTTAGAGAACATTAGTGAACAAACGGCATCATGAAGATGAATAAACGCGGCAGACTACAATGGAATAGTTTAAATCTAAGCACGTCATATGTTGGGACGGCCAAGTCAAAGTCCAGACCTAAATCCTACTGAGATCCTTTCAGATGACTTGAAAACCAATGTACACGGATGCTCTACAAATAATCTTAACTTTTAACAAAAACATTTGATGAAAAAAGATTGTTATATTTTTAAAACTGGTAGACCAACGGCAAAAGATTTAGATCGGGTGAATAAAAACACGTTCCGGTTTTATTTGTAAAATACGCTGAAACAATGTGTAACTTTACTTCCACCTCAAAATGGTGTTGGTATGGTGTGTAAAATCGAAGTAAAAGGAGTTACAGGTTGTGGTTCTGATGTAAAAAGGTTCAAGAGGTGTGAAAACTTTTGCGCCGTAACCAATTATACACAAGTCTGTCAGGAATCATCATGCACAGAGAGAAACTCACGCTCCAGGGCCGCGCCACGTCCACGAGAAAGTGTCCTGCAGAGATGGAAGAAATATGTTACAACACATACAACAGGATCCAAAGTATTTTGGACCACTTGTTACTAGTTATTCAAAACGTATGAAAAATATATTCCTCCTATTGCTATATTTAGCATGCTACCAGCAAATGGTAGCTGAAATTAGCGAGGCAAATAAATAAACAAACAGGGCTGGCAGCTGTCTCGAAAGTCAGGGCGGTGACTAAACAGAGAAGTTGGAACAAAGACTTTCGAGGGAAGCGGACATGCAAACCTTGGTAATACCAGCTGCATCATTTATGAGCGCGTGAGGAGAGGCGCCGGAGGCGATGGCGGGGGAAGGAGATATGACACCTGTCGGTGCACGTCTGCGAGCGCGAGGGGCGAGAAACAAACGGGTGAAATATCATCCCGCTGGAACACGAAGTCAGTCGACACAAGAGGGGAAACGCACCCCGGCACGACAAACGGCAGCCATTACATCAGAGGCGGCTCGGCGTGCACAAAGTGTGAGGTCGCGGTCAGACCGGGTCGCGGGTCTAAAGGTAGACATATGGAAGGATGAAAGAAGACGCTCACCAGTTTGTTTGGGTATCGCAGCACCACTGGCTGCACTGGGAGTCCTGGGATGAAAGCACCTTTTAAACACAAACATGAGAGAAAATTATGAGTAAGAACGCAAAAAAAACATACCCTCACCCACACAGGATTGGATTAACCTAACAGACAGCTTCCCTGTTGGCACTTTAATGTATCCTGATGATGACAGACGAGCTGAACAGCTACATGCAGTATTAATGGCTTCAGGAAAGACCTTTCCAAGCTTCTGTGTGCCTTTCGAAGGCTTTATTATGTGAAAATAAACAGTCAAACAGGCTACATGTATAATTCATCTGCAGGTCGTTAATAAAAGATATACAGTAACATTCATTTTTCACCTAAATCGAAATCTTATATAACAGGAGAGCTACAGTTTCCTCATCTACTGCGGTCAAAGCAAAAAGCATTTGTTAAATTTATTCAAGGCTTTAGCTTTATTATCAGGTAGATCTGACTAAATATGATTTAAGCAGCAGTCATGAATTGCATTCAGTTGAGAGATAAGGCATAAACAAAGCAAATATTTTACATAGTTTCTGGTAGAGCAGCTGATTGGAGATTCAGCAAACTGTTTAAACAGCACTATGCTGCTACAAAATGCTAAAAATTGAATATTAAGCTAACTCACTGGGTAGCTAATCACTGAATGGTGATTCTCTCCTTGCAGTCCTAATCAGATATCCCTACATATCCATTTTGGTTTACCATCTTTGACCTTTATAAGGTTAGAATACATAACAAATTTGCTTACTTTGTGTATTTAGCTTGTTAATAGAATTATGGGTAATGTCGAACATTTTGTTAAACAAATCTGTGTTCTTCTAGTCAAGTCAAGTTTATTTCTATATCACATTACAGCTAATAACAAATTGTATTATTACAGGATTGAACCTTGAGAACTTGCCTATTAACACAAAGTAGTTCCTGTTCTTTACGTAAGATCTGATCCAGCTAAGTTCTGGACCAGGGAGTCCAAACTAGCTCCTCAAATGTGGGTCAGAACTAAAAAAAAAAATTGTAACAGAATGTAATATGTTTTTAAAACTATACAGTTGAATTAAATTACATGTCAGATATAAGTATTGTTTGTCCATTTATTGACATGGTACTATGAAAACTAAACTGGTACACCATGGGTACGAAGTGGTTTTCAAAATTAAGAAGAAATAATTAAAAGTGAAGAAAAACCTCTTGAATTTAGGAAAGGACATAGAAAGCAAAAGCACATCTACCCAAACACACACACAAACTCCACACATAGCTGGTGTGCTGTACCGAGAGATGAAACAGGAGGAGACATGACCAGAGAGGATTGGAAGCACACAGCAGAATGATCAAGTTGGCTTTAACCCACATATACGCAAACACAGCAAGAGCTGTACCAACCCACAGGGCTTACTGGGAAAGACTGAATAACAGACTGGAAAAAAGGGGATTAAAACGAGCTGGCATCAGACAATAGCTGACCACATAACGCCCCTCATGCGCCCACACATACACACGGACGTTAGCGGAAAAACAAGTCTGATAAAAGAAAGCAAAGGGTCGGACTTTTAAGTACGAAGCAGCAGGACGCCAAACGTCCCCGCCTGCTGGGTTTAATTTGTTCTGACATAAACGCTGGGAGCTGGTTGCAACGGAGTCAGAATCCATTCACAAATGATCATGTAAAAGTCCAAACAAACTAAATTATAGGGTGTCTGCTGTAATGCGGACACACATTTTATTGGAAATCAGCCGGAACGCCAAATAAAACGGTTCTGCTTTGGTTTGCGCAGTAAATGCATCACCTGCTGCTCTGGATAAAAAACAAAACCTACTTCTAATGTGACAACAGAGATGAATATTTTCTGTTTTACTCCTATGGATAAGAGTAAATCAGTCTTGTACTGAAATGGACTGAAAGGTCACTTGGCAAGGAAGAAGCCATTACTCCAAAAGCAGCATAAAAAAGTCAGATTGTACTCGGGGACAAAGACCCTAGTTTTTAGCAGACATGTCTCAGTGTCATAAATAGGCCTGTCGAGACAACCAATAAATCAATTAATTCCATGATCAATTAAAACATGCTCAAGAATTTCCATCTGCATGATTTATTATTCTTCTCTTTTCTGTTTCTACCAAAACCTAGACAACAAAAGTCTTCAGTCTGGTGCATTAGCCTCAACAAAATTGTCCCTTTTTTTATTTTTTTAAGGACTTCATAATTCATTTTATTTGTTGTTTCTGCCGTTTAGGTTATTTGTCTTCCAGCTCCAGTGTTGAATGTTAATTAAAATATAAAGTTTCATAATATTTGAGAATTTAATTCAAATTTGTCTGATTTAATCTCAGACAAAGAAAAATGTTTGTCCTTTTTATACAGTGTATATGACAGTACCTCCAGTTTTTTACAATTTTGCGATCATGGAAATTCACACAAAATCAAAAGATCATCGCATATTGCAAATTTTCTGCAAAAATTGTGAAAAACATTGGGTTTAATTGACTGCTAACTCCCACCTGCAGGTGGCAGTATGTCTTACTCCTACCACACTGCTGCCTTAAGCAAACTTGATGTCAAGTTGTAGTCTGTGGTCGTTATGGCGAGTAACAAAAATCAAACCAATTACGTTCTTTAAAGAATAAAAATGTTTGTGTTCAAACTGTCTGCTTGAAGAAAAAAAATACCGTAAAATTCCTTGCAACTATTTATAAAATAGCACCACAAAATCCATGATTTTAATTGGAAAAAAAAAAATCACAAAAAAAAAATTACAAAATCCTGGAGGGACTGATGCAAATGCACTGTTTTCATTTGCTTTGAGAGTTTAAGAATGAGGGTCAAAAATAACTTCCTATAATATTCTGGTCATGTTCTAGCAGGTAGGGGACTGAAAACATACCAGCCTTGAATAAGATGAGACCCGACCTGTTGGTGCAAGTCCCCTCAGGGAATATCATGATCTAGAACAAGGAATTTAACATTAGTATAGTAAACACATAGAAACACGGAGGAAAATTCTTTAGTTTCTTTGACTGCGTTTGAAGTTAGACCTGTGGGTGTGAGTGTGTGTGTGTGTGCGAGTCGGCGTGAATACAACACCTGGGGCCACTTTCCTCCAGACTGGGCTCTACGTTTGATCTCCTCAACAGTTTTTCTCCTGGAGCTCTGATCCGACCGGAATACCAACACGGGCCTGATGTAGCTGATCAGAGCTGGGGGAGGCCGTGATGAAGAGATGCATTTTGGAAGCCAATATGAGAGAAAGAAAAAAATCAAAATTATTAAGAAGGAAAACATGTCATTAGAAATGTAAGAAAATGCAGCAAAAAATACTACAAGGACCAAAAGTCTATCAACATACATAGAACTACTTCTAATTTTACTAAAGCAAGTTATAACCTTAAAAAATAATATAATCAAAGTAGCAGTGATGTACTTATTATTTTTAAAAAACTTTGGCAAAGAGTGTTTGGTAAAGAGCTTTAACGCTGACTGAGAAAGAGTTTAGTTTCCTCAAAACTGTAGGACTTTTTTTAAGGGAGCTACCTTGTTGCTGACTCCTACAAATAATAGATAAAAATCTTTTTCACCATCCAGGTTACTGAAAACACTTGGAACTGAAGAACGCAAGTTAGTAACTCTGAGTATCAGTGAGGCGCTCAAAATGAAGTCAGAAGAAGCAAGTAGGTGAATTTATGTATGAAGGGCCGAAACAATTAATTGAATTAATTGCCATCAATTATTGAAATAATCATCAACTTATTTAACAATAAATTAATTCTTAACTGAAGTATACAGACAAAAAAAAGCCATTTGCTGAAAAAAACTAATTCCGAGCAGTAATTACGACAAATATATGGATATATACATTTTGCATTTAAGATAAAATCACCTTTGTCTGTAAATATGTTTTACCCAGAACTCCTCAAGTGGAACAGATTTAGCTTCATCTGGTTCTAGTTCATTAATGGGCAGCGATGTTATTGCAGCTTGGGCAATGAAGAGTTTATTTCCTTTTTGAAAAAGGGAATTTAATCATTTGTAAGTTTGCCTCTTTTAATTATTGATTAAAATAATTAATCAATAATTGTTGTTTTGATTATTGATTGCTGATTTCTGCAGCAATTATTGATTGCTGCAGAAACTTGTTATTCACCGACTCATTCAAGTCAGGTGTGTCAGAAGGGATACACCTAATAAATACATTTATTTATTGATTAATATATTGCATGTGGTTGCTTATTTATTTATTTATTTGTTTATATCTAGTCATTTTGAACTATTCACTCTTTATTATTCACTCTTAGGTGTATATATATTTTACGAACTTTGTATTTATCACCTAAGATGGAGTAGCTTTCAACAAATAAGCAATTTCCCCTTGGGGATCAATAAAGTATATTCTATTCTAATAAGTTTCTAATATCTAGTAAAAAAAAGATTGAGGTTTTAAGCATTTTTTGTGCCAATTTTGTATCCAATTAATCGATTATTTGGCAGACTAATCGATTACTAAAACAATCGTTAGTTGCAGCCCTAAGGACGTGTAGATGTGTTGAGAGACTAGATTCTTTAAATCTAGACTTCCATACAAACACTGTACTCTTCTTCCCTTTTTGCATTTTTTCTTTTGTAAGCATGGAAATGTCAATGACTCACTGCCCCAGACTGGGATGCTCCGGCTCTCCAGCTTGGCGACAATGGAGCACATGGTCATGGTGACTGGGATTGCGTCGAAATAGGAGGAATGCGGGGCTACGGTGAGGATGGGAACTTCAGAAGGCGGCGCTCGCTCCCCTTTCACTTTGATCCAATGGAAACCACCACAGAACCACATGGCTCGCATAATGACCCGAAGACAAAGATCTATTATTCTGACAAAGCAAACGTTTTATGCATTTATTTCTTTTTGTCAGACCTAAAGACGTTACAACCCGCCTTTGATCAATGTTTCTTACTGTACCAACTGGCGCCAACACACCTCCTCCACCACGACTGTGGATCGGGGACAAGCTCCGAACGTCCCAGCGAAGCCGTGAAGGCGAAAGGCCACGCCAGCAGCATGAAGAAAGAGACCAACAGCAGCCGGACTGGAAAAACTGTAACTGACATGAGTCCGATCTGGAGACGAGAGAAAAGACACAAAAATACAAATAATCAACAAATTACTGCGGTGCTGCTACACGGTGTAAACCCAAAGCCTTGCAACAATGTTCACACCTGACGAACTTTTCACATTCCTGTCATAAAACAACCTGAAACGTTGACTTCATTTTTGTCCAAACTTGTTTCATCGGTTTGTTTTTTAAATGATTCTGTTGTGTCACATTTCAATGTCTGATTTACGTTGGTTAATTTCCAGTGAATTATTCCTTTTGTTGATGTCAAGTTATTTTAGTGACCTTGTAGGTTTTTTTGGTCCTTAACAAACACTTTTGGTCATGTGTGTAACTTTTTGTGTTTTTTGGTATGAGGATCTTTGCAAGTGACTGTAAATAGCTCAAACTAAATGTGCATGACACATTCGTATACAGCAGAGAAATGTGGCTGTACATCCTGGAGGGCAAGGAGGAGGAAACTCACATTCCATCTGAGCCTTCAGGAAGGAGCAAACACTCATCCATCAACAGATCCCTTCTAACACCATACGTTTTGAGCATGCAGATTTTCAAGTGTATCACATATTTAGCTAAACCCTAGGTCATAACAGTCGCAATAAATCTTGTTGGTGCAGATAACATGCAAGTAACTCAGAAATGTCATCAATCTGTTCAGCCTGACTCTTTTCCAGGATGTTTACTGGAAGTTACTGCAGTTACGTACACTAAAAAGTATTGTAAGTAAAAGCAATAAGGCCAGATGCACTATTAATACTAATCCTAGGTCTAAACTTAGTTCTTGGGATCACTCATACTAATTTGGATAGTGTTGCCAGGAATAGGGGTGTCTGGGTGTCCATCTTGGTCTTGCTATCCCCTAGACCAGTGTTTAATTCCAGTCCTTAGGGATCACTGCCTTGAGTATTTTAGATTTGTCTTTGTTCCAGAACACTTGATTCAGATGATTGCATGACCCCCTCTGCATGCCATCAAGTGCTGCAGAAACTTGTTAATCACCGACTCATTCAAGTCAGGTGTGTGTCAGAAGGGATACGCTTAAAACATGCAGGGTAATGGTCAATGAGGACTGGAGTAGAGAAACGCTGTCCTAAACCCTATCTTGTATAAGTTGTAGACAATGGACAGATGAACTCTTTGCTGTACCTCTATGTCTTGGGCTAAACTTAAAGGCTTTGCAAAAGAAAGTCAAGTACCAAGCTCATGAAGCCCCTCCCCTCACCTCCTGAAAAATCCCAGATTCTAACAATAGCATTGTCTAGGACTGGACTGTGAAATACAGCAAAATATCTCTTTCAACTGTCCAAAAGCACATGTTGATATTCCCTTTGACTTAAAGCATTCCCCAATTTTAAACTAATTTAAATTAAGCCATAAAGTTTGCAAACCACCTGTTTTGAGATTAATGCCTGCTTGTTCCATGAAGACTTTCCATATTATAGTGAAACGAGCAATGATCAGGAACTAAAACACATCCCTTGTGCAATCCCCAAAGGAAGGGTGATCAAGTTGGAGGAGTTTGTCTTGCCACAGAGAGATCACTGACCAGAGAGAGTTCAGCTCTGCAAACCTTATGGTTGCAAAGGACATAAAGCTATCATAGATGTATATTTTTCTAGCACGCGATGTACTCTGTGGTCCTCAAGGGACACGGAAAAAGATCAGGTAGAAGTGACACTCCCATCACTTGAATAAGTAAAAAGATGAATCCTTTGTTCCATTGAGCTTATCAGAATATCAAGGCAACAAAGAGGGTTTTTTTTTCCAAAAGGCAGGCCCTCTGGCAGTGATTTTTTCTCCCGCAGTGTTGCCTTTTTTAACGTAACGTAAGCAGTAGCTGCAGAAGAAACACGCTGACTAAGCTGTCATTCCTTGTCTCTTTCGGTGTGATGATACAGACGTGGTGCCGTGGATAAACTACCAGAGTCCCAGCTTGCTGAGTAAATTCAGACTGTGACATCTCTGGCTTCCTCCGGTTGATTGCCCTCCCTCAGTTCAATCTTCTCATCTCCCACTCTGATTGCTCTCTTCCCCTCTTTACACCTTAAAGGATCTCAGGTCCCCAGAGTCTTCCTCTCCTCAACCATCAGCCCATCAACCCCTCACTCCCCATCGCCATCTGCTCCACCACACGTTCATCTATCACTCTGCTCTCCTCCTACTTTGGAATGACGAGCTTGTTGTCACCGCCCCTGGGAGTCGTATCTAAGCTCCTCTTCCTTCCTCTGCCATATTTCCATTCTTCGTGATGCATGTCTGGATGTGGAGGACCCAGGTGTGTGCTTCGGGGCTGTATTAATAAATAAACACCACCGGGTTGATTTATGATGCTCAAACACTCTTCCCGACTCTCCACCCCTCCCGGCTCCCTGCGGTTGAGCGTCATGGTTGGAGCTCGACAAATCTGTCTGGGGTGCTCCGCTTGACATTTTCTCTGGAGGTGGTAAAAGAATGAGCTGCTGAAGAACAGATTGAAACTGAATTTTATAGGGAACAGATATCAAAAGGCTTATTTGAAATTTGCAATAATAATACACTTACTCACTTTTAGCAGCCTATTAAAATCAGAATGTCAGGTTTCAAGTTCAAGGAAAACTGCTTTTTCCTGTTTAATGTTGCAAATCCCAACAGCAACATTTGAATTAGGGCCCAGCTGTGAGAAACATTTTCTTTCCTTTCTAGCTTGACAATATTTATTTTCCAGTGGGAATAAAGGAAGCATCAAGTTCTCCAGAAGTTCCTGTAAACACTGGCGAACTCAGACTCTGGGACCACACTGGTACCAGCAGATGGCTTGGCTCCCAAAATCACAGAGGAAACGTTACAATGGAACTAAGGGTTTGATTCTGTGCCTCTCCGCTCTTCCTTTAGACTCTGGGACCTTAGTGTCTTTGTTCATTCCACTCAACTTTCCATTACCATGTTCACATTTCGCATATTGTAATCAGCCAGATTATTTGGCAATCACCTTTTGTGCCTTACGCTCCTAAAGGAGGAATACAGTGACCGCCTGTTGGGTAACTATCCAGAGATGCAAACGGTAAGAGGAAAAGTTTAGCTTCTACCTTTTATCCTCACCATCTTGTTTGTTTTTGACGTGGAAGGCGTGTTTACATGCAACTCCACACGTGTGGGCAAGTGGAAAAACGGCTTTAGAAAGCCGGTGGCGGAAGGTGTGAAGCAGACACGTGATGGGTGAGCTGCTGCTGTCAACTGTTAGCAATCATCTCCTGCAGGCCTGAACGGAAAAACGACCCGTTCCTGGCAATAACGGAGGAAAGGGGCGGGAAAAGCATCCTGCTAGTCGAGGGGAAGTGGCCAAAAGCCTGCAGCAGGGTTTTTCTGCTCATCTCAGCAGAACGGTCGACTTTTAAAGGATCGGTTTTGCCAGCGTTACTGCCAACTTGCCGAACATTTACACATTCCACTCAGAGGGAAAACGAACTTCTCTAAGCTTGAAGCATAACTTTATTTCTCCCTTTAAAAGGAACTGAACTGTGAAAAGGTGTTTTATTTAAATTTGCATGGAAGTTGATGCAGTTCCTCGTTTACTGAACACACATAAATGATGTGTGTTCAGGGGATCGGCGTGCTGTCGACCCATGATGTTAATCATGAAACATGTGGCTCCTCCATAGTAGAAGATACCCCAACTACTCTTAGAGCATTTGGGAGCATGCTGGGTCTCCAGCCGGAACTATTGATGACAAGACACGGACAACATACAAGCACTGAAAGTTGTTCAGACGCTGAAGGAGGCAACGAACGGCTGGATGTCTAGGGATACGTTGAGCTACATCACAATCGTAGTGCTCACTATCATTACCAAATGGGAAATGTATTACAGCAGTCCATGCATAGTCAAGCAGTATCCTAAGGTCAGAAGGGGCACGTTGTGTATCGTCTTGTGAGTTTTAGGTGTGCAACACAGGAAACCAGGAAGACGATCTTTGTCGTTTGAGGACTTCTTTGAAGAAAAATCATGAAAGATCAAATACAGACGTTAAAATGTTATCAGGAACAACATTTAGAGGAACGAGCTTCAGATTCTTCCCTAAACAGCCATTCCATTATTCTGTTGAAAATCATAGTGAAACATTTAACAGAGAATCAAGTAAGACAGAAGATGTATCCCTGGTGTCTATTTATACATGGATGCATAGGTAGTTGGATATTCTGTTATTTTCTGGGAGAATTACTCAAGAGATGATACAGTTCCAGATAAAAGTCAGCCTAATAAAGTTAAGAGTGTCAGTCTGTGGATATTTATAGCAGGTGCTCAGTTAAAATCAAATGCAAATATAGTAAACTGATGTTAAACTGTGGCTGTACCTTCCTCCAGGAAGAGAGTGGTAGCTGGGGTCCCGGTGAAACCACAAGTTTCAGATAAAACTCTGGCAGTTAAATTATGATTGACCAATTACTGATACCAGATCATAAAAAAGCAGCTAGTAGTGAAGCAGCACAGGTATCAGGTGGTTAACAGTGAATTCAGGTAACAGTAATGCATTTTTCACTTTTCCGGACTCAAAATGTAGGTTTTTTTTTTTTTTTTTCTTCTTCCTCCCAACCTTTTTCATATCATTTTGGTCACTTGAGTTAAAATTATTTACCTCAAAGTATAGGAAAGTAGGTAGATTTTATTATCTGGATTTATCACCAATCATGAGAAAACTCCATGATTCAGCAGAGTAGTAAAAGGTTGTTCGCTTCCCCCCCCCCTTCAGGCCGTAATGCTTAGACTTGTCAAACTATGATTTTTTTTTTTTTTTTTCAAGTTTGCGTGCTTTGATTCACCGATTAGGCTTTTCCTGGTTCACGCTGATTTTCTTTAGTGATGATATGTCGACTCCATTTTGGAGAAACTCGAGATTTATTTTTTCGAATTTATTCCAAGGACCGAATCGCATAAAGGAGAAACTAGTGAGCTGTGCTTTACTTGATAGTGGTAGCAGCTTTGAATCCATTAGAATTACAAGTTCATCCCTATCATCACATGAAGCTGCAGACCTTGTTTACTATATTGAACTTAAAAACTGTGCATCTAATTAAGATGCACAGTTCGACGCATTTATAGAGCTATACGTTTTAACCAACAGTGGAGAAAATTGTAAAAATGGTACAACTAAGAACGCAGCCATTTTTGGGTTGTTTTTGTTGTTGTTAAAATTAATTGGAGTCTATTTTTGGCATTATCCAAATTCTCATCATAAGATTTATTTTTCACAATAATGTTAAATGCTCACCCCTACAGAATAAATCAAGTAAAAAAAATTTTTTTAAAAAAACATTATTTGGACTATCAAGTATGTAATATTCCATTCCAATTTTACTTTATACCAGTTTGTGAAAAAAAAGAATCTGTTTTAATGGATCATGGTCAAAATTAACTGAATCAATTTTGACCATGATCACCGACAGATCCAGTTAAAACACCGCATCTTTCTATTCATTCTGGAACTTTCTCAAGCATCTTGTAGAAAGTACCGTAAAACTGACTATAAAATTGAGTTATTTTTTAAATCGAACCTTTTCCACTGATTGTTTCTAACACTATTGAAATGCATTTTAGCACAAATTAAGAGTGCTGAGAAAGTCTAAACGCGTTATAAGTGTACAGTTTTGAAAGTATTTTAATTCTGCATTAAAACTGTTATTGGCTGACTCCATCCAGCGAGTCCAGCTGTCACCGAAACCACAGAGGAAACACATTTCCTAGAAGGATGCAGCACTCCTCTTCGTCCAAGTCTCCATGTTGTTCAGCATTCTTTACATTTTATTTCAGCAGAATGCGACCGGACACACAAAACTACTCGCAAAGTGTCTATCACTTCATTCTGACACACAATACATGTAACATTGGAGTAATTCCAACTGCAGAGGAACAAAAGTTGACATTTTTTAAAAAATGTCTCACCTTTATTTTGTCTGTCATGGAAAACTTCAGCTCGTGGACGAACGGGTTTCTGTCAGTTCCCGCAGGCGGACTGCTGGAAGTCTTCATTGTTATACGGTCAGGAATATATATATATATATTTCTATAGCCTATATATATCTATTTGAAAGGAAACTTTCAAATAGAAAGGTCCTGAATGTCTCGAAACCCAGCGGAGAGCTTTACCCCGCCTGCTGTGGCCGAAACTGATGCTGTCTGAGCGGAGAGCAGGGAGGATTCAGTCCGCCTCTAGCAAGTTATGCGGCGTTACCCACGCTTCCGGTTTGACTTCTTCCAAAATAAAAGCATCGGGTTTGCTTCGCATAATCTGGCGGGGGAAAAAAATCACCATCAGCGGAGGTTCAAAAAAATTGTTCCGAATGTAATATCAGTTATATTTTCAGTTGTACTATAAGGAGTTGCAAGTTTTTTCTTTTTGTTTTGCTTTTATGTTTATACAGAAAAGAAACATCCACACTAGGTTAAAATCTACAGAGAATTCAATATAATATTTATAGCAATGTTTGTCATAAATATGACAGTGGGGAAATTCAGGTGTGCCAACAGCAAGTTATAAGTAAGTAGAAGAATCTATATTCAAACTAAGGTAAAAATTAAAAAAAGCAGAAAACAGGAATTGGACGGACTGTAAGAGCAAATGTACAACAAAGAAAAAAATAATACGTTACCGCTATTAAAATTAGTATACTCAAATCAAAATATGTAACTGAGTAGAGCTATTTTTTTAAAATGTACGAGATGCGTATATTTGTGCGACAAAGGCAGCAACAGGCTACAATAATTTTAAAACGACTGCATATATCAGTCTGCTTTTATTTTGAAAGTAACAAGAAAAGACCATATTCAAAATAAAAACAGTCTGTGAACAACTTATAGATGGCACTAATAAAATTACATGACCTAGATGCACTTACTGCTCTGCTCTTAATCTTCTCATTAGGAAGAAAAGTCTTAAAATCCTGATTGTGTGGATTAATAATTAATAATTCTGAAGTAGCACAATGTCAGAAAGTGCTTGAGAGTTATTGTTTTTTTTTGGTTTTTTTGTTGTTGTTGTTGCTCACCCTAAATTATTAAATACACTGTTAAGGCACACACGTACATTTAATTATTTCCAGATTATAACATTAGCTTTACTAGTTTTTATCTCTTCTATGTCTACCGTCCACCTGCTGGAGCTAATTGTGTTTTTTTATAGTCACTTTAATTATTATTTCTTACATTTTCTATCTCTTTCAACCACCTTCAGTCGGTTTCCATTTGGAAAAGTCAAAATGTATCTTAAGCTGACGTTGATAGTCGCTCACGGCGGGGGTTGGGTCTCCACTCGCTGTGTTGACTTGCTGTCAGAGTTGAATTTTGACGGATTACAGTTTTTCCTCTGGGTGGAAAGCTTTTTGATATGATTTGCGTATTTGTTGCGTTGCAGGCCGAGCGTGGGAATTATGCCTCATGTTTCCAAGCTCCAGACAAGAGATAAGATTTGCGCAGGAAAGAAACAGACTGCAGGTTCAGGTGCAAGGGAACGAGAACTGGCTTAATTATTAAAGTAAACACGTGAACCTGCTATAATCTTCAACCAATAGAAATTAATATTTAAGTAGATTCGAGTTCAACTTTGCAAAGAGTTTACTAATGATCCTTCATTATGTGACTAATTGGATTGTTACAAATGATATGAATAGTGATGTTCATCAGCAATTATTTCTTTCCTGCTTAAAAAAATGCAATTTCATGTTAATTCAGTTTAATTTGTTTATAATTGTTCATTAGGTTTCAATGAACAAAGTTACTAAGAGTTATTAAGGTTGCAAACCCCTCATATAGTGGCAGTTCACTACAGATGTTTACAACATAGAACTTCACAAAAAAAAGAACCAAAAGAAAAAGATAAATGTACACAGAGACATTAAATATGCAGAAGAACTGGTTCGGCTGCAGACAAGTTCCCAGCCTGTCGTAAAATCAATAGGATGGCAAACAGTAAACGCAGTCAGTTGGCAGTAGTAGCTCAGCTTTCTACTACTCCTATTACTGGAGAGTAGTAGGAGAAAGAAGCAGGCTGAGGAAAAGTGGTCAACGTGTCCTCTAGCAGTCTGAGGTTACAGCAACACAACTACAGAGATAGACAGGAAAGTTTGAAGCCTAGAGTTAAAAACAGACGGTGTGTCTGCCTGGGGTTTCGTTTCACAGCAGAAGACGCGGAAAACTGGTAGATCTACTTTCAGAAACCGTTGGAACCAAGAGCAACACTTACAGATTATCGGTTGGGAACATATTTAGCAATTTCACCTCTGATATACATTGGAGCTTGCTTATTATTAGCTGTAACCTATAGAGCTATTTTTATTTACACTGAACAGTGTAGACAGCAATTAATAGTTGGGGGGGAAAAAATATGGATCAAGCCCATCACAAGTGGAATTTTCGCCAAAACTGATTTAAAGATAAAACAGAAAATCATCATTGAGGCAACAAATAGGCTGTGCAGCAACACTGAATGAACTGCAGGAATTTCCCAGAGCTGGTGTTGTATTACATGTGACAATAATTTCTGGTATTCGCGCTATTTGGACTTAGGAGTCAAGTTACAAGGCAACAGTCTTTTCTTCCGAAGGACACGTCAAGGTCTGGCTAGAATCTCCCAAAACCTTGTGGAAGAATGTGGTAACATTTTATAAAGCCAAACTTGAACTTTGAAGCCTTTTCCAAAAGAACTGTTTCGGATTGGAACAACACCACCCATCACCAACAGCACACACCAAACCAGGTGTGTGCTGTTGATTGTATTGTCAGGACAATCACACATCTAAATCAACAGCAAAAGTTTTGGAACCGTCCGAGCCAGAATCCAGAACAAAAGCTGACAAAGTCTTTGGATTTACATGAAGAGGACAGTGGACAACACATGTCCAAACAATCTTAGGTCATAAGGTTTTGGAGAACATTTGCATGTTTGAGCAGCACTTATTGCAAAGTCAAGTTGTAGAGTACTGATGGATTCTTAAGAGACAGTACTTCTTTTCTTTTTCTTCACAAATCAATTGATCTAACATGCTTGTTTTTGGGACCTTGTTGGGATTCAAACGCAGGTTCCTCTTATTGCAAGGCAACAGTGTTAATAAAGAGGCAGTACTATGTATTTTCCAGGCACATAGTGGCATTTCTATAGCACAATCAAGTCATTATGCCACATTCAGTTGCTGTATAAATGCTGTATATGTCAAACATGACTTAAAAGGAATTTTATTTCACAGTGTAATGCCTTGAAACTGGGCCTCTATCTCTTTTAGAAGCTCCTGCTCTTTCCAAAATTCCGCCTTCCGCACGTCATCACAATGTTTCTCTATCTAGCGTTTGTCAGAGCACCGGACTGAGAATAGTTCTTAAAATAAGCATAGCAGATGCGCAGTTCCAGCAGATGTTTGCCAATTGCTGCTAGTTGGAAGGAGCAAGCCTTTTACTAACCCGAATGGTTGCCACGGGAGACTCAAGGATTTCCAGGTATCTTTCTGATGAGGGCATAACTTTATAACACGATGTAAAGCCCAAAAAAGCTTTTACGTAACACTGTCCCTTCAACATGAGAGTACACTCTAGACGTCCACTGTACCTCACCCCAAATTTGTATCTTGTCTCGCTTTTCAAATGATTAAATGTGAAAAGCGACACTGAAACATTAGACAGGTAGAGTATAAAAGCCTGCATCACATGACACCTGCATAAACAGCCGCACACTCGTCCTCTCTAAAACAACATGTGGCTTTTCAAGTCAACCAGAAAGTCTGCCTCACTAACAAGCTGAGGATGTGCGCTGTAGATGTTTCCAGGTGATTGGCCCTCATTGAAGTACATTTATCTGATGCTTTGTTTATTCCACATTTGATCCGCCCACTAATTTCAGCTCTCTTTTATTTTCTAGAAGACAGCAACTGTCCATGTAAACAGACTTTGTTGGAGCCTCAAAGCCACAGATGGCTGCTATCTACAATGAAATCCTCAGCGGACCGGGTCATCGGCTTCACATCAAAAGTTGGGATCAGTCAGTATTTACAGGTGGAGTCAAACCAGCCTGTTAAAAAAAAAGACATCCTCAACTTGCAAAGCTGTTAATTAGCATCCCACTGGGAATTTTAACGCTTTTTCACTAAAGGGTTGTAATTTCCATCATAATGTGGTCTCTAAAAGGCAGCTAGCTACTGCTGTGTGTTCGTATGTAATGCTATTCATGTGACTGTTTTATTGTTCTGTGTTCCTCCATCAGCAAATAGTAACCTTTTGGAAACTCATTCAAGCAGAGCCATGTGTACTCTGGTTTGTCACCAAACGTCTTGTAGCCAGCTGGGTTAGCTCAACCTGGCTGCTGGCACGCTGAGGACGTTCAGTGTACACCAACTGGCAGTGGGTGTAGCTACAATATTCCAGGCTAAACAAATGATTTATTACATTACTATAACAAAAGATAATCCATTCAAGAGGAAAGAGAGTAAAAGAAAGACCGTCTTTCTGTTTTTTTTGGCGTCCCCTTCACTTTCGAACGGGGTTGCTATGTAAGCGACTTTGGCACCCCCTTGTGGATTAACAATGACAAAAACCCATGTAAAAAAATTAGTCCCTTACGCATTTCTTCTGCTTTTGCTTTTTGTTACACTGAAAGCTGCAACATTTAACTTATATATATATATATATATATAACCTTTAAAAGTCTAAGTGTCAAATGATTGAGCTTTCGTCAAATTAAATAAAAACTAAACAGGTTTTAGTCACAGGAGTCCAGCCACTTCCGGCTGTCGTCACGGCAACAACCTCCTCATCAAAACGTATATATATATATATATATATATATATTGTTGAAACTGTCACTATGTTGTGACAGCATATGAGACAGACAATCTGTCCTCTACCTTTTCTCAGCGCTAACTGGAAACAACCAATCAGAACCAGGAGGCGGGTGTTAGCGCTGTCAGTCATGCTGGTGCTTCTCTCCCTCCTCCAAATGTTCAAAAGTGAAATACTGAAGTGTAGGGGGGAAAAAACAAAATGGAAGATGTGTCTGAAAGGGCAAATAGTTTCTCAAAGCGAATTTCAAAACTTCCAAATCTGAAACATAAATTGAAAAATAAGTTCCTTGCAGAAAACCTTCATATTTTCTATCTAATGAGTGTTTAATTTGTTTTCTACTGCAAGGCTTACTCATGTTTATGTAAAAAATGTGAATATCTTTGACTCCTCTGTTGCCTATTAAAAGACGTCACATAAATCCCAATGACAATATCATGACAATTTATTTTGACAGCAGTGATTCGGTAAATCCTTTGTACATTTCTCGACACGCTCTCAACAGTTCAGCCCTGCCTCTGCTTGTGTCTCGGGTGCGTCTTGCAGAACACAAACAAGCGCCCCCTCCTTCGGACAAAGAAGCAGTCTTTGCAGCGCTTCTTCAGGGCCGACTTGGTCTTCATCCCCGCCGAGGGATGGGCCCCGGGAAGACGCAGCAGGGACGGCGCGCCCTGGACTGGGAGGACAGACGACGGAAGAGGCGTAACTCTGGCCGCCAGCAGGAGCATCGAGCGCGGGGCGGCCGCGACCGTCCACAGACACCTGTACGCACTCGCCGCTGTCGTGGAGACGGTGGGATTGAAACGGTTCATCTGGAGAACCTGTCGACTCAGCGAGGCAGCCAGGTGCTTCAGCCAGAGGGGACCCATGGTGACAAAGGCTGCAGAGAGATTCATGAGGAAAATTAGAGGTGAAATAGGTTAAAAGCGGTTTAGGCGAGTACAGTTTATCTGAAAGATATGGACATTTTACACCTTGAATTTTTCAACGTTTAGTCTACTTCAATGTATTTTAAAGGAGTTTTGTGCAACAGACCGATACAGAGCTCATAACTGTCGAGGTAGCAAAAAATATATAGTTAAAATGAGATAGAAAAAAAAGGACTGTAAAGTGTGGCATGCATTCACTGGATTCAACACACTTTATTCTGACAGCCTTCAGTAGCTAATTTCATTCCAGAATAGCATGTATAGCTGTTCCGTTAGATAACAAACTGCATTGCAAACAGCAACAATATCGTGTACATGCCAAACTCATGGTAAAACACGGTGGTGGCAGCATTAATCCATGGGATGCTGAGGTTCTTTTCCTTCCACATGATAATTATGCGCTACTTTGTGTTTGTCAGTGCCATTCAATTCAATAAAATACACGTTAGTCTGTGTTTCCAATGTCAAAACGGGGAAAAACAAGGGGTGAAATATAAAACACAACCATACATAAATTAATTCCACTTAGTATAACTATATGTTAAGTATTTGTAAAACAGCTACGCGATGTGCACCAGACGGTTCAGTTTGGATAAATAAGGCTTAAACATAAACTCGCACATAACGCTATTCATTTATGAAGTCAAAAATTAAAACACACCACCTGATAATGTTGAGTAGATTCAAAGCATGTGTTATACCACCGATATTTGCCTTTGAAACGTCGAAACAAGACCACAATGCTACTCTTGCAGTTGGTGTCTCAATGTATGGTTCCGGGTTAGGTGTTAGTGACTATTGTTTCCCCCAGTATGATCTTTAAGGTTGTTTAACTGCGCGGCTTTAAAAAACGGTACGCTTATGATGCGCTAAAATAATACTTTGTTAGTTTGTATTTCTTATTTTGCCAATGTAGTGTTTCAAATGTACGAATTTAAGTGAAATGTATTTGCAGCCTCCAGCTTGTACTTGTACCTTACAGGCAGTACCCCGGGAAAATTATGTCAGTCTCCTTCCCAACCACAGGAGCTTGACTGTTGTAAACATGGCGGCCGCTGTGTGCAGAGTTCTGTCCTTCACTAGGAACGCTAAGGTGCTCCTTCAACCAGTGAGGTTGACTGCTGTACCCGTCCACCGATACAGCGTGGAGGTTTCAAGTACCGGCGAGGCTATCACTCATACCGGCCAGGTAGGTCCAAAACGTCCCCTGCTTTTAGTGCTTAACCGTAGGCCCACTGTTAGCTAACCTTAGCCAAGTTCAAATGTTGCTATAGCTCCATTATCGGACAGCACCTTTACTACAGGATATGTGCTTCTTATTTTGCTCAACATTCATTAAACACTAATAGAATTGCATTTTATCTCAATTTGCAATCATGTGATATAGATGACGTCGATGAAATCAATGTAAAGGCTGACTGGAATGTGGTTTCCTTTAGGTGTTTGATGAAAAAGACCCAAGAAGAGCTCGGTTTATTGGAAAACAGAAAGAGGTAAGAAGTAGTCAATGCAACAAACTACAACAAACTATCAGATGAATTAACCAAATGAGATGCACTAGATACATAAATGGACATGTTGAAATACATATGGGTGCAGATGATTAGATCTAAAACAGGGATATGAAATTCAATTGCATAAATGGAAAGGACCATAAACTTGCACGAGCCCAGACAGGATTATTCTTTTTTTCATTAAAATAACTTAGCAGAGGTCCAGTCAGAAAAGTTTGTAATTTTATAATTATATTGAATCATATACATACATATAGCTTGTCATGGCTGCTGTGAAGTGTTTTAATTGATTATATATATATATACTGTATATATATATATATATATATATATATATATATATATATATATATATATATATATATATATATACAGTACCAAAGGTTTGGACACACTTTCTCATTGAATTCAATGAGAAGGTGTGTCCAAACTTTTGGTCTGTACTGACCATATATATATATATATATATATATATATATATATATATATATATATATATATATATAGCCAGAAAATCCAAAGTAAAGAATACCAGAAATGTACATGTCATTGAATATTTTTTATTCATTTGTTGCCATTTTATTTAACTGGGTACTGGTTAAAAGGCAAATTTGTAGTAATTTTTGGTTGCTATGTGAATATGCGTTTACAAAGGAACTATATTTAAAGAAATATTTAAAGATATTTCTTTAAATATATTGATAGAAAATGTACATAAATATTTGCTCTCAACTACCTTTTAATATAACTTGTTTGCACTGCTACTAATATCTCATCTCTTCTATTTTGTTTAATGACTTCTTCTCATCATAAAAACTACATTTTAGAAAGAAAAACAACAACGTTGCTCCTGGGCAGTTAAAACATGTGTTGGCGGCTTTGTTTGAAGATTTGTAGCGTTTTCTTCTTTTTATTTATGTACTGTTTTAAGGTGAATAAGAATTTTGCCATCAACCTTGTGGCAGAAGAGCCAGTGACACACTTGGAGGCCAGAGTGGTGTCTTGTGATGGAGGCGGAGGAGCACTTGGGCATCCCAAAGTCTACATCAATTTGGTAAGATTTATGTATGTCATTGGTAATATAATGAAAATTGTGTGAAATAAGTACAAGGAGTATGTTTTCCACCAAAGAAAAGGTGAATTCTAAGGAACCAACAGCCCAAAATTACAGTAGAGGAATGATCCACTTTTTTGTCTTTGCAACAGCCCTCCATATTGTCACGTATTAATTTCTTATATAAAGCTAACATCCAAATGTTACAGAAGCATTTTTATACTTTGCACACGAGGGTTGGGCGATGTGAAAGAAAAATGTCATTAATGTTGATTAATAATCATAATCAATACAACTATTGTAATTTTCAGAATGCCGTGCGGCAATAAAGTGTTTTCCTGGTATCAACGTGTTTCTCGTAGTAGATACCCTAGTAAAATCTTTTGAAGTTTGTGTTTGTAATGTGTTCAAGTCTGGGGAAAAATCTGCAAAGATTGTTGTATATGGCACTGTAAATGTACATGGCCTAGATAGTGTTTCCACTAATACAGGCGTCTTTTTGTTTCCACTCAGGATAAGGACACAAAGGTGGGGACATGTGGCTACTGTGGACTGCAGTTCAAGCAGAAGCATCATCACTGAAGCATCAGTCCTGTATTTGCTTCTCTGTATAAAATAAATTATGTTGTCTAACGGGGAGAACTTTTTTTTTTTTTTTTTAAAAAAAAAGCTTTTCTTTAACGAGGGAAAAATAATGAATGTGATACTTATAAATGTTTAAAAATAGAGGTTGAATTTTACTGGATTCCTGGATTCTGTTTAATGCAGTTCTAGCATTTGACCAATAGAGGTCAGTGCTGTGCTACATATGTACTTCAGCTGACTGTCCAAACAGTGAATTGCTTTTTAGCGTCAAACTGTAGCTTTTTTGTTGTTGCTTTTTTTAAGAATAGGTATGAAATAAAAGAACAACATATATTAATCTACATTGCTTTCACAACATTTGCAGGACTTTCATAATCTTGAATTAATCTTGTCTATGAAAGATTAGGCTCATGCCTGCAGAGAGGACTTTAGCTTCATAATGCATCTCCTCTCTACGATCTGTCTGGGAAACTCCGGGCCCTTCCTGCAGAGACACAGCAGAGCGGAACAATACATGTTTGAAGAAGATCATATATATATTTCATCAGGTCTTATTCTCCATAGACCCCTGCATGCCAAATTGGCCCGTGCTCGGCTCAGGCTCCAGACACCGTTGGCGTGTTCGGTCCCTGGTGATGCAGCCAGTGGAACTGCATTTTTCCACTCCATGGGGCTCAGGTTGGGTGGGGCGGGAGTTGTCAGGCTGATATAATTGGCCCTGGTGGCTCCTGGAAGTACGCCTGATGCTGTAGTTAACCCCATCTCCAGTCAGACCACAGTGGATGATTGAAGGGGAAGGGAGTGGGATGCATTGTTAAATCGAGGCATGTGAGCCGGGTCGGTGTCAGGGAGACGACTGCTTGGTCTGGCGGTCAGTGTGTCTGGTTGATTCGGAGGTGACGGGTGGTTGAGTTGGAGGCATCGCCGGCAGCAAAATTTTACCGATGAAACTGAGCATATGAAATGAGCTGAATGACAGAGTAGTGTTTTTTTTATGCTACGTTTTGCTGCACCTTTAAATTATTCACTGGTATTAAACATGCTTTCTGTTCACCCTTGAAAAGTCTGGAATCATTGAAGTATTTTCAGGCATTTAAGGAGCATTTATATCACTGGATTTGGTCTATCTATTCATCCGTCCTATTTTCTGTCCACTCATTTGTTTGTCATCCTTAGTTCTGTCTGTACGTTTATCTGTCTATCCATATCTCCCCATCTATAGATTTTTCCAATATTCATCCATTCATCGGCCTATTCCATTATCTCTATTTTTCCACCCATCATCATTCATCCACCCATTTTTCAGTTGGTCATTTGCTCTATTATTCATTCATCAGTGTGTCCATCATCCACCTATATGTTTGTCTACCAGTCCATTTGTCTGTCCATTCATCTGTTTTTCATCCATCAGTTATCACTTTCTTTGCCCATCAACTGCCCAAGCACTTGTCTTTCCATCTGTTTGTCTGTCTCTCATCAACCTTTCATCTGTTTTTCATTCATTATTGGTATCTATTCCTCATCCACCCATTTGTCCTTCAATCCACTATGCCCATTCATCCATCTATCGGTTTTTCTACCGTCCATCTTTCAGTTTCTTTGTCCATCTGTCCGTCCGTTTGTCCATTAGTCAATCATTCATCAGTGTCCATCGTCCATCCACTCATTTGATTAATTTGTCTATGTTCCACCTGTCCATTCCACTATCATTCATTCATTGGATTTTATCCATCCAATTTGCCACTTTCTTATTGAAATGTCGTTAATTTTCTCTCAACTTTTGTAGTTATATTTGGTCAAAGGAGATTTAAAATGGGCTGGGAATTTGGCTGATTCAATGCTGGAAAAGTTTGGAATTTGGGCATTAGGAATGTGTAGGAACGCTGTAGACTCATCACCCAGTATATTATCGTATTCCCCAACAGTGTATGTGTCAAGTAAGTCCAGGTTATAATTGTACATTCAACCAATTTGCGGTTGGACTCATTGAAGGGTTCCGTTTTTTGAGTGGTTTAATCTGCGCAGGGTCTACCACTACATCCAGCCCTCCTCTGTCCCTCTGCATAATATCAGAGGGTAATTGCAAATACAGCTCTGCCTGTTGTTTGACCCGCACTGCCGGGTCAGAAGAATCAGAAAAAGATACGCTCAAATGAGACTAATCACATTAGAAATGTCCCCAACGCAGAGCAATAGATAATGGAGTTAAATGCCAGGGAGTTCCTTAATACAAAGTCCCGCGCACAACAATCACTCACTCCACACAAAACATCCTCCTCTTCTCTGTAATTGCCCTATTAAAATATTTCTACTTTAAGATGTGTCACATTACAGAGCCCCAGGCTCATTATGGAGCTCCATAACTCCAATTATCTGAGGCTCCACGTCCGGAAGCCAACCTGACCCGAAAGGGGGCTCACGGGCAGATCTGGGAGCAGCCCCATCCTCCTCAAGTCCACGCTTGCTGCGAGAGAGGCAAATCAGAAAGCTGACCTTTGGTCATTGTCTCGAGGCGACTCCACTCGGCTCGGCTTTTGGTCAGGTGACAGAGCCTCTGACCTTTACCATGAAAATAATGACTTGTTCTTGTGCCAAGAGCTCAGGGGGTTACCGTGGGGAGCGAGACACCTCTGGCGACACGAGACGGTATTTGGAGGACAGAGTTTGCACTCAGCGCTTTGATAGCCCCGGAAAAAAAAACAAAAAACAAAGTGTGTGTGACACGACACAAGAGACTTGGAACTGTGAGTGTATATATGCCATTGGGTGTGTTTGCGTGTTTGGATTTGCAACAGAGGCTCAGATGGTGTTGAAAGGAAATAGGTGTCAGACTGAAGGTGCAGAGGGGAGTAGTTTGAAGTTGTCAGAATTTTGTTTTAAGACATTCCATCAGAATATTTTCAAAGCATAGAAAAAAATACACAGCTAACAGACACCAGTCTGAGTTACTTAGATAAAAACCTCTTTCCAATCATCTTTTGGGTCTAACGTGGCCTGAACTGTCCTGGAACGCCATCAGTTTATCCATCCTGTTTCACTTCAACGTTGAGTCAGGTTTATTTGTATAGCACATTTCAGCAACAAGGAAGTTCAAAGTGCCTTACATCATAAAAACTGTCATCAATTATGAAACACGCAACAAACATTACATTTTGCCAAATGCCATCCTTAAAATGATCAAATATGTTGTTCAATGTTCCAGTTACTACTAATCCAACGCAACTCTTTAACAGGTGGGTTTGTAGCTTGGATTTTTAATGGAACTCAGTGTTTCAGCTGTTTGATTTGTGGTACACAGAAGCTGAATGCTGCTTCTCCATGTTTGGTTCTGGGGATGTAGAGCAGAACCAGAAGGCCTGGGAGGTCTAGAAGGTTGATACAATAACAGCAGATCTTTAATGTGTTGTGGTGCTCCGTGATTTATAAACTATCTGATCTACAGGGAGCCAGTGGAAGAACTTTAGAACTGGAGTTTTACTGGTTTTAGTGAGAACATGAGCAGCAGCATTCTGGATCAGCCACAGCTGTCTGATTGAATTTTCTTTAGGCAGACTTGTGAAGAAACTATTGCGGTAATCAATACAACTAAAGACAAATGCATGAGTGAGTTTCTCTAGATTTTGCTGAGACAGTCGTCTAATCCTGGAAGTGTTCTTCAGGTGATAGAAGGCCGACTTTGCAACTGTCTTTATGTGACTCTGAATATCTTACTCCAACTGGATTCAGGGACTGATCTAATAGTTTCTGCTGAAGCTGCTTGCTGACTTTAGACTATTACTCTTTGGGTCCAAAGATTATAACTTCAGTTTTGTTTCTGTTCAGCTGTCATGATCAACAGTGTCAAAAAATATATTATTTTTTGGGCAAAAACAGCAAGAGCAGTTATTTCTTTACTGTAGCAATGTGTCTTGGTAACTTATCTTGTGGTGCTGGAAAGTCCGAATGAGTTGAGCATGTGGGCGGCCCCCATGGAAACTTTCCAAATACACTCTGCAGTAAATCAACCATCACCAATTCTTTGAAGTAGGTGAAGACTGTTTACTCTGCAGTTCTGTTTCCTCTCGTAATGCCCTCCACCCGGGATGCGGTTCAGCAAATGACGATTATTTTGTACCCAGAATGCAGTTCTACTGTTTAGGACTTCTATCCTATACGGTATCGTAAACCGCTTAAAATCTATTGATGTCCAGTGTGGTCAGTTAGGCAAAATCAGAAACAGAGTTTTTGTTTTTTAATCAAGATTTATTTCATTGTCTACCATTTGAAAATCTAAAACTGGTGGTTTATTCCCTCTTTTCTGGACAAATAAAAAAAAAAATGCATCACCCAAACAGCAAGAGGTGAGAGCAAGTTTACTTCTCCTAACTCCTATACGGTTGCCGGGCCAGTTTCTTCACGACACCGCCGCTTCGAATCTGCCTCGATTCCAAGACGGGAACAAAACTGTGTTGTTCCTGGCCTGTTAAATTTAGACAAAGTGAAAAAAGAAATTCATCGTAACTATGAAAGATAAATTAGCAGCCAGCCACGGCGAAGGTCCTGTCAGGATGATCGCAGAAGAAAGAAAAGTTTTATCCAAATAAGAAGACAGATGCCATTATTTATCATCTCAAGTCTTACTTATTTATGAAGCAGAAACAGAATGAAATTCTCGGTTGAATTCATCCTGAATTATTTAATCTGAAATGGTTAATTCCATACAAAGCCCAGGCAGATCCCTCCTCTGTTCCGATAAATACTTTATTACCGCTTCTAAGTAAGAAAAAATAAAAATAAAAACAGGAGCAGGAAAAGGACAAAGATGGGAAAACAAGTTCTTTGCATTTCTTTATGCAGTGGTTGAGAATTTCTTTTATTCATTGGTTTTTAGAAAAAAGCTAAAACTTTATGGCCTTTAAACATAGCTATTTGAATTTGAACAATTTCTGTTACCTGCAAAGGTGGAAAAATATCATGTATCAGATAAAGGTGTGACACTTGGTATTATCCAGATGCTTTCATGATTTAGTTTTTTCTATTCGTGGGAAGGATCTTCCTGCTGTCCAAGGTTGACAAAGTCAAAAAGCGCCTAATGAAAAGAGACGCATCGCTGATTGCAGCTATATCTGGAGCCGAGGTGGAAGTGGCATCGATTTAACAATTTAGCAGCACCCTCCTCTGTGTGTTTCCATTAGTCACGGCTGAATACCACCCACTCCCCCCCCCCGTGCGCCCACTCTCACACCGCCCCATTTCACTCCGTCCAAACACACACAAGCAAACTCTGTGGCGCACATACACACTCAGCCAAAGCTTCAGAGGTGTGTCCCTCAGCTCCAGAAAAGGCTTTATATCATCTAAAGGGATTCCATTACAACGCTAGGACACACCAAAAACATTGCCATGCTACAGGATACACTTTTTATTTTTGTGACTTAGTGCATGTGCAGGCCGTGGTGCAAGTGTACAGTCATGTGTTTTTCATTTCATGAGTGGAAACTGTACAGGATTTGACTCTGATCGCTGAAGTACATTAGAGCCTACGAGTTATAAAAGAGTCGAGGATTATTACGTTTTTAAAATAGGATCAGGTGCTACTCACTGTTTCCTATAAAGGAGCTTTTCTCAAAAAAAGAAAATGTTCTGTGAAGTTAAAATAGCAGTAATATTTCCCTTAGCTTCAGGTCAAAGATGTCGCATATAAGTTTGGAGATAAGTGAAAGAAATCTCAGAGAAATTGAGATCTAACTGCTAGCCATTTTAGTTTATATTACCAATTTGAAATCACTGAATATTAAAATGTTATCCTAAATTGGGACATATTGTGTGTCTACGCTTTAACTATTACCAACTTTTCCAAACTGAACAGCGCTCATGGTACTGTTAGCGTAACTAGCAGATGCCTCTGCTACAGTAGTTACGCTAACAGACGCCACCAGTTGTATCGATATGCCTCGCCACCTTAGACTCAATCCACTCTAACCCCGCAAATTTAGGATTTGCGAGGTTATCTCTTCATTTATGCGATAACATTGCAGATGGTATTCTCCTTTGCTTTTTATAGTTTGCAAAATTATCTGCCCAGACTCATGGTAAGCCAGTCAGGCAGATTGATATCTAGCAGCTTCTGAAAACATATTTATGCATAGTAAAACAGGCAATGTTTGTTAAAAATGTTCTATTCTTAAAGTAATCAATGGCAGTTGAGATGGCTTAGCTAGCATTGATGTTAGGTAAGTTAGTGTTAGTGAGTTTGGCTTAAATTTCTTAAATCACTAAAGACTGGGGTCTGTGTAAATAGCTTGCCAACCTTCCCCTAGTTGTGAGTCGCTTGGACAATTTTTGGTATGTACCATCTTTGATGCTGACGGCCATTTACAAATTCTAAAAATTTCTGCCACTCCAGGTGAATTTAGAGCAGACTGATGAATCACAGCTGATGTATCGATACAACTAGCAGGGCTAATCAATGTAACTTTAGCTTTGTTAAAGTTACATTATCGTACACACTTCGCACAAGTGATGGTCGGAAATCCAAAAGTTTGCTCCGTTCTTGGAGAACATAGAGCGAACTGATCAAGCCAGCTAATACAGCTACCAGCCCTAACCACCATTCTTTTAGCTCAACAGTGATGCTATTTGGCTAAATACAAACAATCTGAGTAAGCAAAAATGTGTAGATACCTAACATACGCTAGTATAACTTTTTATAAATTTGAGTCATTTTAAATGGACAAGATCAGATTGAGCTGTCTGACTAGCTATCAGCCTTTGACCGGTCTGAGGATTTCTTCACTTTTTCTCAGATTTGAGGTAAAAATGCATCCTTTGAATACAAATAGGGGAGCTTTACTGATGAAGCCTTCACAGAATCTCATTTTAATATCTAAACTACAAATGTAATTCATACTTTATCATAAGTTTTCATCAAGCAAAACTTTAAATTTTTTTCTGGGTGGAAAGTGTAAGAGTGTTTTAGGACCAGACCAGCTCTACAGTATAAAACAGACACAAGGATGGCTGGAGATTGCATCACTGCTACATGGAAAATTCTACTGACTTTTTCTTTTCGAGCTAAAATAATTTCTTTATCATTAAGCTCTTTATGACTTACAGTATGGTGGCAGAACAAATCCCATTTAAGACTCTAAAGTTTTTTTTTATTTTGCAAGAAACCAAGTCTTGTATTGGAGAACTTGATGTTCCATTCCATCATGGAAAGCAAAATGTAGACTTTTGTTTTTAGTCCATACGTCCCAGTGCTACAATGTTCACAGACTACAAACACGGTGTAGACTGCAAGAGTTCAAAGGACTGGACAGACGTCCCGCTGTCGTTGAGGCTTTTCCACGCCTCCGCTTGTTTGGGCTGCTGGAACGGAGGACCGTGGAACACTCCGTCCACCCACTCTCTCAGTGTGGCCACTGGAGACTCTTGTTGCCTGTCCACACTGGTGAGCGTCATGTTTGTTGAGTACACGGGAGAGGAGGACCGGGTCGACGATAGCATGCATGGGGGGTATTCTAGTGGGGAGCCGGCTTCTGGGGGAACAGCAGTGTGCGCGATAGACCAGATTTTGGGCTTTGTGTCGGGACTTCGAAGGTTTGGATTCATGTAGAAGGAGCTGCTTTGATGGTTGACTGGTGTTAGTTTGGGGCAATCCGCAGACAGTCTTTGCCCACGTGGGTGTTCTGCGTTTGAGTTTGCTTCTTCGCCCTCTGGTAGAACATGTGACTTCGGGTCACTTTCAGAAGCATCTGACTCCACCATGTCGAAGTCTTCAAGGTCACTCTGCAGTTCTCCACATTGTTGATCTGAAAAAGACAATCAGTTCAGGCAACAGTGAGACTGTGATTGCCAATTGCATCCAAAAGATGAGGAACTGGCTTTGGACTTTCTTACCGTGAAGGTGTGTGCTACTTCTAAGCGGCTTCTCGGCTTCACTGCTGTCCTCATCACAGCCTCTCTCATCAGAAGTTTTACAAGCTCTTGGTGACCATGTCACCTTGTTCTCTTTTTTTAGTCTCCTGCGTGCATTGGCAAACCACGTAGACACCTGAAGGACACAGAGAGGCACTTAAAATGAGTTCCAGATGAAGGGAAATTCTAATAAAAGACCACAAAAAGTAGAAAATATCTGCATGACATTCGGGAAACATAACACAGCAATGAATATTGAGTTGAAGACATTCGTATTATTGTAGTCTTTTCCCAGCATTTTTATGTGTACACCATTTTTCCTTAAGCTTTAACGTCTTGCCCCAATCCTGTGCAAGTACACAGGATTGGGAAAGTCCATCCAATTGGCAGGGTTTGAATCAATAGTACATTGCCCATGAAATATTGCTTCCAAGCTGTCTTTGGAATCGTAGTATTGCACAAACTTCCATTCAATTTATTGTGGAGCGCTAAGAAAAAAACCCGAATGAAGTGTTACCATTATAGGTGTTATGAGACGTGATATTTTTCTATCCAAGTCCTGATTGTGTCAGCATGCCACTTTGCCTGGTTAAGTAATTGTAAGCTGTTAAATTGAGTCTTTCCTTTCCAAGTTAGTTTTCCAAGTATTTTAGAGTTTTCAAGACATCAACTTCCTTTCCAAATAGCTGTCCGATTATGTTGATTGTCAACGTTTCAAGATTTCTTGCTGAAGTGGCCTTCACCTTTTAAATTGTTTAGAGGGCAAGATTTTGGGTAATGGAGAACAGAAAGTCATCAGTGGCGAGACAAAACGCGATGAAAATGATTTTATAAGCATTGTGAGAATATCCATTAGCCGCTAAAGACAATAACCACCAGCGCTGCACCTAATTCTGTTCTTTAGCCGAATCTGGACTTTGTTTTAGCATTTTTATAGCTTAAATCAAAACTACACAGACTTATCAATTCTACACAGAACAGAAACTCTTTGTGTAAACATGAAAAAGGAGCATTTTTTTATTTTTTTTTAGCATTAGATTTAGATGTTTGACTCAGGTTTGAGTCATCATTAGATGAGTCAAACCTGGACTGGAACGTTGACTTCAGATTATTTGTAAATGAATATATATATATCATTGATTCATTGTTTCATGTTTAAGTATTCATGTAATAACCATTAAGTGTTGAGCATTCCTGGGAACCCCCCCCCCCCCCCCACCTGTGTGAGCGTCATCCTAGTGATGATGGCCAGCATGATCTTCTCCCCCTTGGTGGGGTACGGGTTCTTCTGGTGCTCCTGCAGCCAGGCCTTCAGGGTGCTGGTGGTCTCCCTGGTGGCATTCTTACGACGGGAGGAACTATCCGAACAGGAATACCTGAACCATCGACAATAGACATGGGCAACAGAGAGAAAATTGCTGTAAAAAATGTTGTTTTTTTTTTTTCTTTCTATTTAGCACTAAAAAAAAAAAGTTTTGAAATTTACCACACTCAAATGTTTTCATGTCCTTGACCACATTCAGACAGTTTTACAATGTTTACATATGATAATAATATAGTGTATTATAATTATATATTAAGCAGCAGATGTTCTACCTAGTAAATGGTTTAAATCACAACGTCTTTCAGCTGAGAGAACGAGTTAACTTACCCATATCTGTCATAAGGATATTGACCAAATGTGTATTCATAAGGATAATAGGCGGCGCTCTGAGATGTCCCCAAATGCACGGGTGCAGTTTCTTTGGGATCTAGTGGCCCCTAAAAGTGTTAAAGTTTAAATATCAGATATACAACTTCCCTACATTCTTTTCTGACCTGTGCAAAGTGGTTTCCATTTGTATCAGTGCTAAAATGATAAAAGTGAGGCCTGGCTCTCACCCTGGAATAGAGAGAGGAGGCGTCGCTGGTGCATGTGTTGTAGTAGCTGTGGCTCTTTGGGTAAGCGCCGCCGTAGACTCCGATGCCGCTTCCAGGAGGAAGCTGGTGTCCCGGGGAGCGCAGCACCGGGTGGGACGCAGGAGAACCAGAGGTCATCAGAAACTATGGAGAAATCAACATCAGTCATTTTATTCAAATGTTCAAATACAATGGCATAAACTTCTAATAACCAATCAGTTTGTTTTCAGTTACGTTAACAGTTTTCATATCCAAACAAAAGCAAGCGACAAAATGAACTAACCGATGCTAAACATAAAACTTCTAAGGAGAGCTTCCAGGTAACAATGTTCAAACTAAGAACACAAGTAATTGAAAAATGAAAACAGATGCACCAATAAATACATAAACCAAAACTAAAATCTGCATTTCATTTAAGCATTTAAGCTATATAAAAGCTAATAAATCACTGCAGTAAAAAAAGATAAAACATGACCAACGTAATGTCGAGCTAAAATTGCCTGGTAAAAAGTAAACCACTAAGTCCTTTGAATATTTATATACAGTTGATTGATCACAAACGCAAACCAATAAGTGATGTAAAGGAACACATTTCAAATCAATATATGAAGTCAAAACTACAAGACCCTAGTAAAAACTAAATTAAATTAAGATAAAATTTACATCTACATTAATCACAACAAATACAATTATTCAACATCTATATAAACTCTAACAAAACGTACCTAAATAAATAAATAAACTAAAGCTGTCAGAAGCTATCTAACAGTTTATTCAAAAATAATAATATTGCAGTTTTGTCATTTTGATTATTGGAGAAATTAAACTCAAAGTGCCTCGTGGAAACTAGCAAATCCAGTTAAACAAACAACTGAAAATTCATGACAATGAAGCCTAAGATATAAACACAAAACAGTTATTTCAAACCAATATAAAGTCAAACCAAAGGTGGCCAGTAAAATAAACAAATATAAGTAAAACATGAGAATAAACAGAAAAGGTAACAATAATAGAAAGAAATTAAGAAATGAATACAGATGTAAAAACAAAAACAAAAAAATTAGTTCCGGTGAAGTGAGTATAGAGGGATTTACTGTACAACTCTATTTTATCTTTGAAGTATAAACGGAGCATTATTTACTCAAATGAACGTACAAAAAGAGCTTTTCTCATCTTTTCCCATCAACATAGTAATAAAGTTAATAAATCCAAATAACTTTTTGACGAGCAGTCTTCACCTGTGGTGTGGCGGAGTAGGAATATCCCAGCTGTGAATACGCCATGGTTCAAAGTAGGAAAAAAACGCAAAAGCTGGAAGAAAACCGCGTGGCCACGTCCGACGGCATCCGTACCACCCGCCGCTTGTTTACCCACGGACACTAATGCATAAACACTCTTACGTTCCGTTTTTTTTTTTTTTTTTTTTTTTTTTTTTAACTTAAAATCACAAAATCATCAGCGCTCTGATCCAAGTCGTGGCGCGCAGACGTTTACGCGCAGCTGTCATCCCTGCGCGCCTTAGGAAGCAACTTCTCCGCTTTACTCTCTCCGCTGCCGCAGCTCTCTTACAACCATCAGGCTTTGGTTTGCGCGCGTATCTATGTGTGTGATCTAAGCACGCGTCTCCCCGTGATGCTGCTCTTTGGATTTTTAAGGCGCGTCTCCCTCTGACGTCAGCCCGGTGTGCCCATCAGGACGAAGAAACTCGCCCAATTAATTCCCTCCCAGCTTCCTCTCAGCCCCTCCGTCCAAGAGGACAGTTCAGATCCACTCAGATCCAGTCCCCCCAGGGCGCAAAGAGCGCGTGATCAATTCTCCAAACAAACACCCACAGCTGCGATGTTTTTGCACGCGCGCGCGCGCGCTGCAAACATTTTACAACCTCGCGTGGCCAGAGGAGCGTTCCGGAGGAGAGGGACGGTGATGCGTTGACACCACATTGACACGGGATGATTGATGACTACAACCTGATATTAGCATAATCGTTTTTGCCTCTGTAGTTTAGATAACTTGTCACCGCGGAGAAATCTCGCTGTCACCCACAATATTCATGAGTGGGGAACGGAAGGGGGGGATTTCAGGTCTCCCCCGAGCAAATTAATCAAACAATGAACAGTCCACGCATTCCCTTGAGTAAGCACCTTTAGCAGCTGAATGGCTTGTCATGTTTTTAATAACCAAGTCTTAAGATGCGCCGGAGGAAGTGGGAACGCTGCTTCTTCAGTCTGTTGCCTTTTTGGTCTTAGAGAATTGAGGAGATAAATGGGCAGAGTGGTAGATCTAAAATGCAACAATGTTTATATTCTGTAAAACATGTATATATAATTGAGCTATCTTGTGGCTAAAATAACGGAGGAAAAAAGCAAGTTGTGAGAAACTAAGTCAAAACAACAGTAATTAAGGTTCTTTTTTTTTGCTAGACACTATAAAATGTAATTTTGGGGAGTTATTTAAATAGAGTAGATGTAGCCGCCAACTGTTATTCCAAGTGGCTAGTCTGTTTATATGGGTTGTAGAAATATTCTAAATGGGCAGTGTTGTGTATTTTCTAGGCACATAGTGCCATTTTATAGCACAATCAAGTAGCTGTTACCTTCAGCTGTTGTGTAAAGGCTGTAAATATCACACATTTCTTAACCCTCCCACAGTTCTAGTACAACGTTTAGGCAAATGACGATCAGACAGCCTGGAAGCAATGGGGGAGGAGGGTGGTCCTGTCAGACCGTCAGTTCCCAGAACCACTCGCCAAGAGAGAAAAAAAAAACTAGCAAAAGCGCACACAGGGTCAGTGCAGCTCCTCCCATACACAGAATAAAAAGCTTGTGGGGTTCAAATGACCCCGTCTCTTACGACCATTAGAGGGTCAAAAGACATTTGATTTTGCAATTCGACGCCTTGAAATTGGTGTCTCTTTAAGAAGCTTCTGCTCTAACACTTTGCGTTTAGCACATCATCACAATGTTTGTCCATGATGCCCTTTACAGCCATTCTTAGGAGCGTTGTACTGAGAAGAAGTTCATATGAGCTCAACAGCCGTGCAGTTCCATCAGGTGTTTGCTAATTGCTGCTGGCTAGTCTGAAGGAGCTGAGAGGGAGAGGGGCGCTCTGTGATGAGGGAATAACATAACAATACCCTACTTTAGCTCGGCAAAAGTTAAGAACAACCCATTCCACTTAAGAGATCGGTTGCTGTGAAAACCTAAATATAGTTTTGCAGAAACACTCTACCTCATTCTGGAGAGTCCTTAGGCAACCGCAGGCTAAAAGGGAACTTTAGGTCTTTGAAGGAACACATCTCAGCCTATTTCAATACGTGAGCCCATCTTCCCAATTGATGGGCTCAAGGAGGCAATTAGAATCTAGATGGACCTGTAAATCAAAAGTATTTTGACCTAGGTCTTTCTTCGCCAGATCAGATCGGAAAATGAGCCACATGACTGCAGACATGAACCACATCTATCCGTCTCCTACTTCATCCTGCCATAATTTCGGTTACAAGGCACCAAGATTCTTCAATTCCTTCATTGAGGCAGAGACTGACTGCTGATCTGGAGGCAGCAATAATCACTTTCTCGTTGTGCAGAGAAGCCTCAGAAGAAGTGACTCCTGCCTCTGCTGGTAATCTCTAGTTTAGCAGTTATGGAGAGTCATAAGTGGTGACAGTTCAATGAAATGGTGACAGAATATGTTGATTCAACATTTCAGAATATGTTGAATCAACATCTGATTTTTATAAAAGGAACCTTTGCCAGTTGGAGTTGGCGCAACTTCCTGAAGATCTGTAATATTTTATGGTGGGAAATTTTTTTATTATCTCTTTACTTCCAATTATGGACCAATGCAACACTCAGGCAATCCAAACTCCTGTGACTTTTTGGGCCACAGGAGGTAGAAGGATTATTTCTGTAGTGTGGTTATAATGGACTCAAAGGTGACTCTGCAAAGCAACCCTGAGTAAAAACTGTTGTTCAGAGTTCTGAGAATCATAAGCCAAGGCAAATGTCTGCGCAACAATGATATAAACCCCCCCATCTGGAGCATTCTTCTTAGAAAATGTTAGAGATTTCAAGGAAACACAGTAAAGCTGACCATCTCTGGAGAGAACTAGATGGAGCGCTGAAGACTCTTCAGTGGTAGAAATTTAGGCTTTTCTTAGGAAAGAAAATTCAACTAAGCATATTAAAGCCACAACAAAATGTTAGAACACTGTATGTATTGGCCACAATCTTCTAAGTTTAACTGAATATTAAACAAACGAAGTTCAGTCTATTAATGAGTTTGGCTTCCATATACTTCCACTTGTTGGGGCACTAACAAAATTTGTCGAGAAGTTACCGAGAAACAGAACAACTATGAAAACAAAGGAGAGTTGAGTAAGGAGCTTTTTGTGCAAGGCTCCGACGTTAAAAAGTGGATGAAGGGAAAAGGACGCGCATAAAAAGAGACAAAATTGGGGAGCCGAAGAAATCGTTAAGAGCCGGGGGGATCTGAAATGGAGCGAGGGGATGTGGAGAGGTAAAAGGACGAAAATATACCCAGTGCACCCAGAGTGAGGCCAGAACAACAGAGCTGCATCACCAGAAAGCATCTTGGTCCCCCGCCGGGGATGGCGCATCTGTGTACCGGTCCTTGATTGACATTCCATTTGTCCCGTGAAAGGTGCTCATATGCCGAACATGGACTCACTGTCTTCCCGCTCATCTGTGCTCAAAGCTCGGAAATGAAGCTATCTCCCTGCGCTGGCGTTGCGCGTCTCCACACAAAAACATATGTCATTCAAAGAAAATGGCAATTTGTTTAGCCGCTGACAATGAACATGATTGGGTTTAATCTTTATCTCGCTGGTGTTTATGGTGAAATAACTTGTGAGGTTTACAGAGACGAACAGACTGTAGATGGAGTTGATCTTTTTTCTTCCAGGTTGCTGCCCAAGGAGGGACTATAATGCACGCATAGCACACAAGAGGTGCGCGGGTAATGCTATTTCCCTCTTTCTGAATATTCAATCAACTACTTGTATATTAAAATATGGTCTGTTTATAAATTTATGCCACAGCTCTAGTATATATTTCTTAAGGCTCTGCGTTCGTTAGACCGTGATTATTTCTTTCTGATCTCGCTCCCCACACATCAATCATTCATTCTAGATGCTCCACAGAAAAAAAAAAGGAAAAGAGAGGAAACTCATTCTTTCGTTCTTCCGTCCTGCATCCAGCTCCAGCTATTATCCAGAAGGGTGAGGGCGTAGGGGGGTTAATGATAGAAGCGTGTTAATGTGAGCGGCAGAGGAGGGATGAGCGCTGAGGAAAGTGTTTGCAGGAAAGAGCCAAACAACTCCAATCACAAGTTCCTTCAATCACAGCGTGTTTCGTGTTTGAGCGTTTTCTACCTTAAGTCTGAAATTTATGCAATTTTAATCTGTTTAACATGTAGATGCTTTTCCAGCCTCTGTCTTGTTTTCTAGCTATTTCACCTTAAAAAAGAGGGGGAGGGGGAGGTGGGTACAGATGAAAGTAGAGGGAAAGTGGAGTGGTGATTTTCATAGTTTTTTTTTTGTTTCCAGAATGAAATCACGTATATTGGTGTTTCTCACGGTCCGCAGTGGCTCAAGTTAATTTGAGATTCTGAAGTTAGATTTGGGTGTCAGTGGATGAGAGATTATTTAATGTGTCTGGGTTTCCCCCCGGATGGACAGCAGCTCTGACCTCTTGCAGTTCTTTTTTTAGTATTATTATTGTTCATAATGGTAAACTGGACAATTTGTATTAGTTCTAACCAGTGAATCTAATCAAATATTATGTATAAGTGACAACTAGGACTGGGACTTTAACATGTCGGTTTTGATTCATTTATTGCATAGTTTTTAACGTGAAAATTTTTAACGCAATTATTCACTTTTTTTTGTTTGTTTGTTTTTACATACAGTGGTTCCAATTGGAACCCATGTATTTGTGTGTTTCTAGTACACCCACAAATCTGATGCACAAGCGACATCAGCAGACAAAAAACAAAGCCGCTTCTCTTGGCCAACTGGGAGGTCATTTTTACTTAATAAAACGATCTGATTGGACGCTGGAAAAGACCATTGTCAGCCTCCACGCTTCACATAAAAAGAGATAAGAAGTATTTTTTCGAAGTAGCTTCTTTTTTTGGCATTTGTGCTCCTAAAAAATATTGTAGCCTTTAAGAAATGTGGATTGTGTTTCTCTCCACTCTTACTCCAGACTCTGGAACCGGGATTTCCAAATGAAATCCAAACTTTACTTTCATCTGAAAAGAGGATTTTGAATCACTGACAAACAGCCCGGCTCTTATTCTTCGCCCTTGTCAGCTTCTGATGTTGGTTCCAATTCAGGATTCATTTGTGCTGAACTGATGTGCTAACTTCAGCCTCAGTCCGCTCCTTGTGAAGCTCCCTGATAGGTATTTTTTCAAACCTACATAAAAAGAGAACCACAGACGACGTTTATGAGTTTTCAACCAAGCTTCTGCAGAAGAAGACACAGCAAACCACTTCTCCAAGGTGTTTACCATGCGTTCTGACTCCCTGCAGCAGAGCCTGTCTTTTTATTAAGCAGGAGAAAGAAGGGAGTCGTGAGTGAAATGTGGGAGAGTGATAAATCAAAGAATGACTATTCTGAAACAAGGAAGAACTACATTCTACACACAAGCAGTTTAAGGAGTAACCCAAGATAAGCAGCTGCAGCTTCAAGGTTTAGGGAAAAAGCAAGTTTTGTCTTTCACACGGTTTAACAAATTCCTCCTCTCTGGGGTGTGAATACTAAACCTTTAAATGCAAAACAAACTAGTAACTACTTATGTAAGAATGATAACAAAACATAATTATTCTAACACTCCCCCTAATTCTAGAATGGATTTTACTTGACAATCCTCTCGAGGTTGCGATTATCCATGTCGCCGATGCACCTTTTTACTTCCACTCTACGTTCTTTGAAAAGGCTACAACTTTTTCACGATGTTCTAACTCTCTGACACACTGAACCAGAAGCAAAGCATGTTTGTTGTGTGGGATGACTCCATATATCAGGAGATTCAGCCAGCACACCAGGAAGCAGAGGGGTAACACGAGGTAACCATATTTATCCTTTTTTTTCATTATTATTTTATTATTTTAACCAAGATAGATATAGCCAGTTCTGAATGAGATATGAAAAGTAGCCTCTTTCCTTTCGACCACAAGACACGGCCTCTTGTTAACCACGAAAGCACACACCTGCGAACAAGTGCAAAGGAGCCTCGACGTGCGCCACAAACAAGCCTGCCAACACGGAGCGAGCTGTCTGCTCACCAGGCAGCAGCTATGCTAGCGTCTGCCTCCGCCCCGCCTCTCGTCTAATAAGAGCGCCGCGGTAGAGCCGTCCGACTCCGGAGTGAGAGGCTATAAATGCCCTGGTCTTTCCTCATCAATGATGCAGGACACCGGAACAGAGACAAGCTAATCCTCTTAGCCGCTGCGCGGTGCGCGCGCGGGTGTCTGCGTGCGTGCGCGTTAAAAGACGCAGATGCGGAACGATGTTGAGGCGGGTTCAGGCTGCAGGCAGCTCTTAAGAGTGTGTACAGTTTGGAGTTGAGTCCTGGGAGGCCAGCCGTATTCCTCCCCATCGCTTCCACTTCATTACTCCGGCAGCGGACATACATTATTCAGCTCCGCAAGCCTCGGTCCGCGGGGACCGATAGACAGAGCCTGCAACAAACACTTTAACTCGCCGTCATTTGCCCAGAGATCCACGCGTTGATTGGTTTGGTCATTTGTGCCGCGCAGATGTATTCATACCTTCTGAACTTTTGTTTTCATTATAACGTTTTAACCACAAAGTTCTCTGTGCGTTTTGTGTGTGTGTGTGTGATAGACTAACGAAAAGCAATAAATCACTGAAGTGGAAGGAAAACGATACAAAAATGCCAAAGTTTTCTACAAAAAATTAAATTTGGAAATGGACTTTTGCATTCTTTACCAGTGAAACCTTCGTTTTGTACGTTTCAAAGGACCAACGTTTTCACTGATTTTTTTTCCCTTTTTTTCCTACAAAATAAACTCAGGTTGAATGTAGAGCCTCTTTAAACTTCCTTTTACAAATATTTATTCTCAATTTGATTTAGATCTGGACTCGGACTGCGCCATTCCAACTCCTGACTATCCATTTATTTAAGAAAACCAGTGTTTTTTCTAGCGGTGACCCCCAGGGGGACCCAGAGGGGCATTAACCCTAAAGATGAGAAGAAAAAATGGAGGGGGGAAAAACTGAATCCAATAAAATTTTCAAGCATACTTTTATTGAAATTTGTAAGAATAAAATTGTATTTATTTTTAAATCATTACAAAATGCAAGGTAAAATCTTTTAATGAAATTCTATTTACCATGATTATCTTTCTGATTGGCTACCAGTCAAAAAGCTGCTTTGCTCCTTTAGCTAGCCAAGCGTGAAATGGATGAAGTTTCTGACTAGAAAACACCTGAAAGAACCGTCTGGCATTTCTGTGGAGGACATGAGTGCAAAAAACCTGAACAACTCCTGGCCAACCAAAATTAAAGTTATGACGCAGCATTTATGGTAAACGAATATTGTCACGTTTCTAAAATAATGACCTACGTAATTTTTTTTTTTTTTTTTTCCCCAGTCCCAGAATAAACATTTTAGCTCACCTCAACTATGTTATTTTGTCTGTGTGTTTAAAATGTAATGCAGAGTTATAACATTTGAAAAATCAGTATTCTGGTATGCATTTTAACTTTTTGTAGGGCAAAGATATATATATATATACAAAAAAACTATTATGAAACCTTGAAATACTTTGGTTATTGTTAAAAATGCAGAATGTTTCTAATAATTATTTGAATTCCTTAATGAGACAGAACTAAAATGCAAGATGATCAACTAAAGATGAATCCCCAAAACCAAAAAAGTATACAAGAATGCACATTTAATCACAGAGTTGCTGTTTTACAGGGAACTCCACTTACTCAGGGATTAATCGCTTCATTGTCCACAGCAAATCAGTGCTTAGACCTCAGGTGCCATCCTCTGGTGTTTTGAAGCTACTGCAGCTAAAAACAATAAATTTAAAAAAAAAACTGTGGATGGGGAATGCAGTGATGTGAACGTCTCTGTGTGGTGTTGTTACCCTCAGGGTGCAAAGGGCTCGGCTTGCAGAAGTTATTGACCGGGGTTAAGGGATCAGCACAGTGTGGTGACCAAACCAAAGACAACAAAGTAGCCCTGAGTGTCTGCATGCATAGTTACACTTAGGTGTGGTTTGCAGATTTCATGTTCCATCTCTGGTTGGACCTCCCAGGATTTAAGGCCACCAACAGTGTCGGGCTTTAAATTAATTTACTCAATTTTAGACACAAAGATGAGTTGCTGAATGCCTCACGATTGTGGCTATAAACAGAAAAAGTCACAGAGAAGCTATTCACTAGATCAAACTTAATTTTCTAGAGCTCAAATCAAGTTTATTTCTATAGCGCATTTCAGCAATAAGGCTGTTCAAAGTCCCTTACATCATAAAAACACCTTACAGTCACACATTATGAAACAAGTAATAAACATAGCATTTAGTTAAATATCAGCACAATCATCAAGAAAATATATATTGAATATGTTGATCAGTGTTCTACTAATCAAAGGCAACTCTGAGCAGGTGGTGTTTGTAGTCCTGATTTAAAGAAACTCAGTGTTTCGGCTGTTTTGCAGTTTTCTGGAAGGTTGTTTCAGATTAGTGGAGCATAGAAGCTGAATGTTGCTTCTGCATGTTCGGTTCTGGGAAAGCAAAGTTGACCAGTGGTCCAGTGGACCAGAGTTTGACACGCCAACAATAAGACATCTTTTAAATGTTTTTGTGCTAAACCAAACTTTGTGAAGACACTACTGTAGTAATCAAGGCCACAAAATGCATGGATGAGTTTCTCTAGAACTTGCTAACACATTAGTCCTTCAGTCCTGGAAATGTTCTTTAGGTGATAGAAGGCTCACTTTGTAATTGTCTTTACGTGACTGAAGGTTCAGGTTAGCTCATAGCTGTGTGGTATTAAAGGAATTGTTTATTCTAATCATACCACAAAATGAAAAGCCAAAGAGAGCCTCCCTTTTCTCCAAATTAAAGGACTGATTGGGGCTCTAAACTATAAAATGAACCAGAACTCACACAGCCCAGCTGACGGAGAAGTTGCATGTGATATCAGTCCGTTAAGTGCTTCTTTCTAGTGTGCTGACGTTCCCCTGAGAAAGGCTGGCCAGTCATTTCCTCCGATAGCCCCTTTGGGAGCCAGGCTGCTGGTTTTCTGTGTCCACTCCAATCACGTCGCTAATGGAGAGGCGGTTTAGCATCTGTGACAGTGGGAAACCAGATCTCCACTCCCCCCTGAGTGTGTGTGTCTCCTGCAGATAAACAGTTGGCAGGTTTCTCCTTTCCCCGTGAACGTGCACGAACACACACACACACACACAAAGAGGGAAATGCAAGCTGGACGGGGTTAATACACTCCATTAAGCTCTATTACCCTAAACGACTTGGGCAAATGAATGAGGACTCACATTGCATCGCAAACTGTTTGCGTGCACACACGCACACATTTCATGTGTAATTACACTGTGAAGATATGTGACCCGTGAGTCATATCTCATTATCCACCAAGTGAAAGACAGCAGAGGGAGGGAGGAAGAGCACGGCGCTACTACTGTACACTGGGCACAATCCACGTCTTCAATCTGCTCCTCAGACAAACCAACAGAAAGCGTCTCTGAAAGGTGTTGAAATTGTTATGTGTAACAAATCTTTTCAAAACCCTGTCTTATTTTTCTTTGATTTTAATGGCTTCTTTTAGCTTACAACCATCTTGAATTTAGCTAAACTGTTTTTTTCTGGATTTTGGCAGTTCGACGTGCTTTACATCATAAAAACATCATACAGTCACCAATTGTGAAACATGCAATACACAATATATTTTGTCAAATGTCATGGATCAGCTGCAGCTATATGATTTTTTAAATTTATTTGTATTTTTTTTAGGCAGACCTCTGAAGACACTACTGCAGTATTCAGTGTGACTAAAAATAAACACACAGAGGAGTTTTTCTAGATCTTGCTGGGACATTAGTCCTCTAATCCTGGAAATGTTCTTTAGGTGATAAAAGGCCGATTTTGTAATCGTCTTTATTTGTCTCTGAAAGTTCAGGTTTCCAGGTATTACAGCTAGTTTCTAGCTGAAAGCTCTGTGCTGACTCTTGATTGTTCTTCTTTAGGTCCAAAGATAATTTCAGTTTTGCTTCAGTTCAGCTAGAGAAAGTTTTGGCACATCCACATATTGACTTGCTCAGTGCTTGGTTTGTTCAAAGTCACCTGGTGACATCGTAATGTATAGTTGTGTATCATCTGTCAGTTATGGTAACTAATCATATTTCTTACTATAATATGATCTAGCAGCAGCATGCAGATATGAAATAGGAGGTGGTCCTAGGATTGAGCCTTGGGGTACCCCACATGTAACGTCTGTCTGTTCCGATGAGACCCATTGACACAAAGAAATCCCTGTTCCTCCTCCTTCTGGCATCTTTCTGGAAGCGTCTTCTGCTGAGCTACTTCTGCCGATACACTTGGACATGTGTATCGGTAGCTACACTAGTAGCTACACAAAGCTACTAGTTAAGCTTTTGTATGTGCTGCCTTTTACCCTGTTGACCTGAAGTCGGCACAGAGCCAATCTGAGCTCAGCTGTGTTTCTGTACTACATGAATCATCTAATGGACTTAGTACTTCCGTTAACATTTTTGCTTCTCTTTAACACAGAAAGTACTCCTGGTTCGGTGCTGCTGTGTGTTTATTGTGTGCATGGCCTGTCTTCTCAAACCCCCAGTTGATTGTAGTAAATGCTAATTCACACACTGCAAGGTCTCCTGGAGGTTTCTTCCTGCTAAAGGGGAGTTTTCCTGTCCTCTGTCGCCACATGCATGCATCAGTATGAGGGATCACTGTTAAGTCAATGACACAACACAAGCGATTGTCCACTGTCGCCACATGCAACAGGTGATGCGATGGATTGTTCCAGGAGAAGTGACTGCTGCAAGTCAATGACTCGATGCAATCTGTTGGGTTTCTTTACATTTGTTTTAACCAATTTGACTGCTTTGTTTGAAAGCTAGGATCAAGTTTGAATGTAGAGCATGCTCGGACTAAAATAACTTGCTTTGTAAAGTGCCCTAAGACAACTTGAGTTATAAATTGGCACCATATCAATAAACTGATTTGATTTCTCTTGTTTTAAGAGCTTTTGTGGTCAAACAATCAGTAACTGTAGTTAAAATGTAGCCCAAAATGCTCTTTGGAAGTGAACATTTTAACCAAGAGTTTACTAGTTCCATCACCATTCAACCTATGGTTTGGTCTTCACAAGTATTTGTGGAGCCCTTTTCTTGCTGTCTCAGACATTTTACACACCCAGAAACCAACAAAAAAGAGCATAGATCACATATGCATTAATTCTCTGCTGCTTCCCTGCCCAGCACCAACACACCCGAACATCTGAATGGATTCTGAACAAAGACGCAGCGAGTCCACAGTCCCCCTCAGGACTCTCGCAGCAGCACACCAAGCTACGTTGCTGTGCTAGAACAAACCGGTGGATAAACACTGTTTCAAAATGGCTGAAAGGAGCCAGCGATGCGAACACCTAAACACAAACCGCCCCTAACTCCCACCCCTCCATCCTAATCTGTCTCTTTCCTCAGATTATTGCCATGAATGGGCACACAAAAGAAAAGAATCATCACTCCCCTCTTTTATAGCATTTGTTGCGTGTATGTTCCCTGTATATTAAATTTGTCTCCTTTAAAAGGGAGTGACAATGTTTGCCATTTGTCTGCATGCTACTCGCAGCTGCAACGAGACAATAAACGGAGGCTAAGCAGGAACGGCGCTCGGTAAACTCTACATTGTGGAGCTTGTTGAATTACCCATGAGTTTTGATACTTTGCCTTTGTGCGAATGGCTAATTCCACTAATCCCTATGGAGGAACAGTGAATAGCATAAATTCCCTATGATATCTTGTTCAGGCTAAACATTTGCTCACTTACGTACACACGGAGTACAAAAAATGCTTCTATTCACAACATTACAACAGATTTAACCCCTGCACCCCGCTTATCCTCCAGTCACATGCTTCGTTGCGTCATGGAAGTGCATTTCCATTTCAAATTACAGCCAACGCTCGCAGGGACCCAACATTATTTCCTTAAGTTTAAATATAAAAAAAACTGTCCCGATTGAAAATTTCTCTGGAGGCTGTTCACACCAATCGAGGTCAGTTTCACGAAAGCCAATAAAACACTGACCTGTCCTTTTGCGCTCCCTGATTCTTTCCAACACCTTTGTTACCCTCTTTCATCTCCCTTTGCTTCTTGTCTCATTGTCCTATGTTTTTTTTTTTCACCAGCCTCACCCGCATCTCTTTCAGTTCCACTGGACCTCTCAGCGGGACTATAGATTCCTAACTTGTCTACATTTACCCCCTGAGTTGGCCGGGCCATTGGCCTTCGAGGAAGGGCGTCTCCCCTTTGAGCGCCTTACCATTCTCCCAGAGTCAGCTCACGCTTTCTGTTTTCACGACCTCCGACCCCAGGCCATGGCAACATTGGCAAGAATGTCATGAGTGATTGGCAGGATAAAGAGTGCTGGGACATCTCTCCTGCGCAAGCGGATTTGGGGGGCACTTTGAGGGGGCGAACAATGGCAGAATTGGACTTGATTGGATCACTGATGAGCTGATGACTGTCAAAAGAGCACGTCGTCTTTACATAAGCCTGATTATCTCTGCGTGGCGGATGGAGCAGAGAAGAGCAGGCGAGCTAGTCGCTGTGGGATGAGGTGCTGTGTGGAGGTAGGGGAGTTTGCTCCCATGGAGAGTACGTCGAAAGTAGGGCGGGGGGGAAGGACGTACACGAGGCACCAGGCTGCAGGGCTTGGGGTTCTCTCATCCGCCAGTGGCTTTTAACAAATCTATTCATGGAACGGCGGGCCCTTACACATGTGGGCATGACCGCAGGAGGATAGTTTAAGGGTGAGGATGGGAGGGGGGGGAGTAGCACATCGAGGGCAATTATTGTTCGGTTTTCGAGCGTCCCAGCAAGACGAAACAGGAGGAGCGAAAACCGGAGGAGTTTATATCGTGGGCGAGACTGCTGAAAGAAAGGACCATTGGGATAGGCTAATCAGAGGCAAATAATCCATAATCTTCCCTCTTTAGCAAGGATTACAGCCCATCAAAGAGGCTGCGTCACAATACCAAAGTAGCAAAGAAGACATTGTTCACACTGAACGTTTGAGGAGCGATTATGCCTCTAAAATGTCTACAGATTTAAGATAACCACCAAGCTGGCAGTGTTTCAAACAACAATATCAACACTGATTTTAAGTTTCTTAGGAAAAAGATTGCATCATCAACAAAGTGCTTCTAACCTGTACAGAATAGGACTGACAACACAAATGCAATGACCTGATAAAAACCAGCTCCTTGTTCTAAGTTTAACTTCGTGGGTCAGGACTCGCAGTTATTGAGAAACGATTGCTTGTCGGAGACGTGGAGTCTGTTGAAGTTTTAAATGATTGGAGCTGATTTTATCCAATCGCTAACCTTCGGCCGTAACGTATGTAACGCGCCAACTCAATTAAGCTCGCTGGAAATTGCGCGTGGTGTAATCAACCCCACGGGGAGCAGGGCCATGACGTCGTTGCCAGCAATAAAACGTCTTAAACATTCTTCTTGCTCTGACTTTGTTCACTTCCTCCACTGCCGGTGCCAAACTACAACTATAGGCAGACTGCAATTCTAAAACAGCATAAAATCTGCCTCATCGTTCACGACTCCTTCTGTTTGCTGATAGGCCTGGTAGAAATTCAACCGAAGAAATCGAGCTCAATCAGAGGAATCCCCGAGGGGAGATGAGAATCGAGCAAAACCACTTAGGAATCCAATGACCAGACAACAAATGCAAGAATATCACAACAATTTTAGGGATTTCCTTTAAGCTAGGTGGAATGATTACACAACATGCAACTTTGCTAAATTTTGGTTTGAAGATATTGTGTATTTTTCCTCTAAACCACACACTAATATCTGAATAAACACATCTTAGGAAGCTGTAGAGATAGAACTTCCTTTCTCGTAGCCCCTGGTATTATTCTGGCTGGAAATTTCCTAATTCTTTTCTATCAGAAATGCTAGGACTCAGCTAAACTAGTCAGTTTCCTCACACTGAACAAGCTATTAGGCCATTCCAGAAGCTTAATATCAGCATTCTGCTTTGACTCTAAAACCAGTTTTGTTTGGAATAATTGTCCTGGAAAATCATCCAACACTGTCCAAGTTTAACAGTTTGGCTACTGATTTAAAGGGAAGGTAAACAATCTGAAGGCAGTTCTCCTTAAATATTCCAACCACTTTGCATTGGTGGCACTTAACAAGCCCCGCTACCTCACACTGCCACCACCATGCCTGACTGTTGTTGCAGTGTTCTTAGTTTTGAATGCATCACTTTGACTCATTCAAACATCCTTCTTGTTACTGTGACTCAATAGCTCAATATTCTTTGTCTCTAATAGGGATCATTTAAATAAAATCCTTTCTTTCTGATAAGATGATCACTTAAATACCCAAAGTTTGTTGATAGCAAAGAAAAAATTGGGTCACTGCTTGCAAAGACGTAGTGTATAAATATTAGAGCCTGTGAGCTTATTATTTCTACACTTTTCTTACTCTTTCTCAACAAATAAATCTTTGTGATGATCTTTCTTCCCTCTGTTTTAAATTGCATGCCAGTCTACTTTTGATCAAGTTTTCCGGCTGTTTAGGTGACGAAGGTCCAACATAATGTGTAAAATCAAATTTCTTAAAAAGACATTCATAGCAACACTAGCCAGGAAAAGCAAATCACGGTTTGATTTTTTTTTTCTTTTTTTTTAATAGCAAAACATATTTTGGACACTCTGTGAAACTGATAAAAAAAAAAGAAGCTGTTTGAAGTCATTTTCGGCTCCATCATGCTAAGCTCGCCGCAGTTTCCAACTCTGAAAGAATACCATATTGTTTGGGCGGGCGGAGCGTCGGTCATGCCGCCAGGCTGGGACGAAGTGCAGACGAAGGGAAGCGTGTGCAGAGTGCCTAATAATTTCCTCAACGCCGCTGATGGCAGTCTGTCAGGGCTGGCAGAGGAAGTGAAAATGGCCTCAAGTATCTGGCGTCCTTCCACGCTGCTGCTCTCACATCAATGAAAACTCTATCATCATCATCATCATCTCTCTCCCTTCCTTGTTTTTTTCTCGCCGGATTCACAGTTGCTCACACGAACTGTGAAAATATAGACAGATTGAACGATAGAGTTATAAGTATTCAACTTCGGTGCGTTTCGTTGGGATTTTGTCAGATAAAGCGGAGTATAATTGCAAGATGAAAGGGGAAGAACATTAATTTCTAATTTTTTTAACTAATAAAACATTCAGTACCCTTTCATTCTGATACCCCTGTGGGAATGCCGTTCTTTAGCTGGTTAGAGTTGACTGGATGATGGTTTGTTCTAAATACACAATGACACTGCAACAAAACCGTTCAGGTGGACGAATCGATACGAAATATTGATACCAAGTCGGTATTATTACAGTATCAACATTAGGGGCCTAAGATCAATACTTTAGTGTCAGATTACATCTTGACGTTTAATTTTATTTTTTCACTGTAGTGCCTCAACTCTTACTTTTTTATATGCCTTGTTTAGTTAGGAAAAATGGACACCAATCATGTTGATATGTTATTAAAGTATTTTGTTGACACATTTAAGCTTCGTCCAAGTTTTTAAAAAGTATCAGTATCGGTATTGGCGATACTGGCCCTATATTTACTTGGTATTAGATCGACTCCAAAATATGTATTATCGCATGCCACTTCCTTTTAGCAGGGTGACAATCCTAAACATGCAGCCACAATAAAATAATTTGGATCAGAGCATTTTCATATGCTAAAATGGCCTAGTTAAAGTAACACCCTCATGGAAACTAATAACCCGTTAAAAGACTAGAGATTGCTCTTTACTCCATCCAATCTAACTGAGCTGGAGCTATTTCTGCAAAGAGAGTTTGGCAAAACAAAAAGGGAAAAATAACAAATAAATAAAAAAAAAATATATATATATATATATAGATATATATATATATATATATATATATATATATATATAGATATATATATATAGATCTATATATATATATATACTGTACATATATATGAATGAAATCAGAACACATCATATAAAGTCCCAATAAAATACGTTTTAAGATGTAATGTGGCAAAATGTAAAAAAATAAAATAAGGGCTGTGAATACTTTTCCAAAACAGCTGTGGAAGTTTTGTCTCGTCTAATTCTATAAAAGCAAAGATAAGGTCAGCATCAACTTGTCTTTCTACATTATATTTAGTGTTTCCAATTTTCCAAATGGACAACTTCTCTTTGCCACTTGTGTTGTTTCTAAAATGTGACCGTCTCAGATATAAATTATAGATTTAAAAAAGTATGATATTCTGATAAATTGACTACTCTGCTGTTTGAAATACTTTTTAATATAACGTTTACGAGTCCAACCTACGGATTCAGGCGGACGGGAATCCTCAGGGCTCCGTTCTGCTCTAAGTTGAGAGTCAGGTGGCAGCAGCGAGTCGCCCATCTGGGTCCACAAATCTGGTGGTTCTGGTTCTTTGTTCGATATTTTCCGTGCTCCTGAATTTACACAACACTCGACTAGTTTAGCCAGATCCATCAGAACAAACACTCCACACTGGCGCTCATCAGCGAGAGCTGAGCCAGATGTTAATCCACAGGTAAAATCCTTTTATTCTTGATTCTGTCTTTTTTCCACACATTGTTGTGCAGGGCTTCATCTGAATGTAAACCTGACTAAACGCATGAACATCAGTTACTTACAAGGTTATGATAGTTAAGTAAAACTAATAAAATAACAAAAAACCGAAATTGAGAAAAAAACCCTGAAATATTTAAAACTGTTGTTAATGGGAAAACTATAACTAACTGGAACTATATTCTCCTTTTATACAACTAACTAAAGCATATTGAAATTATAAATATAATATCCTTAATTTTTGTGTTCATGAATCTATTTATTAACCTTTTGAACTGATGTGAGATGAACTTTTTCCCCTCACACTAGCAGTTTACGTCAGCTATCAGCAAATCCCCACCCTTTATAATCCTCCTTGAAGCTTTTACGCTAGTCGGCAAAACGGCGACCGCAAAAGTTGGAATAAAATACCAGTCAGTTTTTGTTCAACAATTGAATACTTTCACCTTTTTCGATTCTGCACCAACGTAAGAAAAAACTAAAACCACTACAACTAATAAAAACTAAACTGAAACTAAATATTTTACTAATAGAAACTAGCAAAAACAAATTAAAGTTAAGTGGTTTAGATAAACAAAAAGTCACAACGAAATAAAACTAAACCATAATGGAAAAACACAAAACTGTTGCTACGTTTACAGTGGACTGTCCACAATAAAAGCTGAACCTAAGAGCCTCAAACGCTGATATATTTCTAAACCAAGCACAGAGTGGGTGAGGTGGTGGTGGTGGTGGGAGCACAGCTTTGACAAACACTCACCATTAACAGCCCTAAGACCCCCCACCGTCCAGCCTCTTTCACTCTGAGCCTCCTCTCTTCGGGCCTTTGACCATCACAAGGATGCCACACAAACCCCGGCCCCATCCCCCTCGTGGGGCTGCCGCCCCATACCGGCTGCTGGCCTTTTCCCGGTCGTCTGATCCATATTTCAGAGGCAGCAGCGGAGACACCGAGGGGGTTATAATCCCACATTAAAGAACCGAGGCCCGGCCTTGTGAGCGCACGGTGCGCCGAGGTTCACAAGGTCCTAGAAATCTTCAATTTCTGATTTCCGCAGAGTCTGCAGTCAGTTCCAAGGTGCTGAGCCGAGGGAAGAAGATCATGGTGAAGAACACACAGTCAATAGGATCCATTTTAGGAGATTCTTTTGTATAATAACATTATGTTTATGTGAAATGACCCTAAATCAAAACAGGTATCTCCTGTGGCATTAAAGTTTTAAGACAATAATAATTATTCAGTCTGTTCATTGGTCAGATACAGAGGTGGGTAGAGTACCCAGAAATTGTACTCAAGAATGGCGATACTTCAACGTATTTTCACTCAAGTAAAAGTAAATAGTAGAAAAAAAAACATATTTGGTAAGAAGTCAACTCAAGTACTGAGTAACTGATCATTTAATATTTAGAGATTACATCAGCAGATGGACCAAAATATGAAGTTAGGTGGAAATGTTAGTATTTGAAAGGCCAAAATGAAAGTAATTCATATAAACAGCATAATTACAAAAATAACAATAGCAGGCAAAAGGAAATTTTCTCCAAATTAATATAAAACATATGAAACTTTAACAAGAACTTCAGATGTGTGTCTGTGTCCGGCGAAGTTTTGGTTCAAGCGAGCTTTTTCTTCATCCAGTGAAGTTACTCACAGTGAGTAAAAATACAGGAATTTTACTCAAGTAAGAGTATCAATACTTCAACGTAGTTTTACTCAAGTAAAAGTAAGAAGTAGCCTTCCAAGAAATGACTCAAGTAAGAATAAAAAAGTATTTAGTAAAAAGTCTAGTCAAGTGCTGAGTAACTGAGCAAAACATCGATCGCTTGATATTTGACATCATCAGACGGATCAAGACGTAAAGTTACGTGGAAATTTTGTTATTTTAAAAGCCAAAATGAATATAATTCATATGAATGACAAAATCAGGTAAAATCAATTTCATTCAGTATAGAACTTATAAATCTTTAACAAAAATTGTAGATTTTTGGTTAAAACGAGTTTGTTCTTCATCAGTGCAGTTACAGTGGGTAGAGTATCCAGAACAAAAAGTCGTAAAAAATATTCCTAAAAATAACATTTTTTCCCCCAAAAACGAAACTCAAGTAAATGTAACTGTAGTTATTACCCAACTCACATGTGTAGATACAGGAAGTCGATTCTGTAGGAAACAAAGGAGAGTTTAATCATATCATCAGTGTGTTTCTGGTTACTACTTCAGTGTACCATCATAAAGGTTTCATAGCCTTTTCCTATTTGTATGTTTACTCTACAGCATCCCACAATGCAACACAAATCTGGCTACAGGAAGGCATTTGGATCAAGTTTGCATCATACAACCTGGTAGCTTTGTTGGATCACATTCACTCCGTAAACAAACAAACTGTTTGGAACCGTACCGAGACCGCGACCTCAAAGTGGTTGCTCTGGTCTAGTGCCATTGGCTGTTTTCCCATCCGCACACGCAAAAACTGCACCAAGAACGAAGCGCCTCAAGGTCTTGCGATGAAATGTCTGAGGAAATGCCATAGTGATGTGTGCTCCCCCACCTGTTGCTGACCAAAACATGGCTGCTCAATGTCTCCGTCACTAAAAAGGACACATTTTTGTCTCTTTCGAATTATTTCAAGTTGTGGAAAACGCAAACAGTCGTGGCCTGATGTTTAAAGACGTATCAACTGTCTCCACGAGACGCCAGAGAACGTGATGGAGCATGCAATACGGTTCTGCACAAACTTTACCAAAAACACAGAGAAATTTGTTCACTGCCTGGACGTGGCGAGAACAAGAACAAAGTTCTTTGCAGCCAAAACATTTCGTACTTCGGTCAAAGTAAAGCGCAGAATACCTGGGAAATCATCACAGGTCTCCCTAGATGTTCCTGCACATTTAAAATCTCTGACAAATCAGGCAACACATTACAAGAGTTCTGCCCTGAACCCGAGTCGAGAACAAACTACGAGAACTCTCAAGGTAAACCACATTTACCTGTTGTTGTAGTTTTTTACTGGCCATCATACCGTACTGCCCCTGCCTCAAATGTCGCAGTGTACTGCAGTCAATTAGCCAAAAGGAGGCTACAATTTATGAGCCATAGGTTATTTTAGATTCTTATCTGAAAATATTCTACTATTGCAACAGTGTTTATGTTTTAAGAGAAAAACCCCGACTGCTTTGAATGGAGGATAGACTAACATTGTCCTAAACGCCCCCATCTTGTCAGCTGGATGAAGGAAAGCTCCTATACCAAATATGTCTCATATTAATCTCCCACTGGTTTAAAATATAGCTGACAGTATGAGTCTATGGGCCCCATATGGTTTTTTCATGACTGGATGGGTACTAAGTGGACTGGGCACAAGATGGACGTCAAAACAAACCTCACAGGTATCCCAAACTCAGTTGGGTACTCGATAGTTCCTATCTGGGTCTCATTAGGGTAATAAGAAAAAACTTTAAATTTTAACACACTTGGTAACCATTGGGTCCCACATAACATTTTTCAGACCATTTTCTACCCATATGGGCCTCATAATGTAAGTGTTGGCCGGGTCCAATTGGCATGTCATTAAATCAGCCTGGATCTGCCTCAATAACTAACCAGCTAATAGATGGTGGCAGGTATGTCACTCCATAAGCAGCAGCAGAAGAAGAAAAGAGCAATAAGTGCTACCACGGCGACTGAATCCAACAGGTGTTTCTTATGTATGTTTACGTCAATTTACAGAACAAAATGTGATAAACAATATCTTATCTTATTTTAAGACCAGAACAAACAAACGTTTTTTTTTGTTTTAAGGAAAAAAAAATAAGTTGTTATTCATTTTTGGTTCAAATGTTTTTGTAACCGTGTTAGTTTGACACATGCTAGTCAGATTTCTTCTAAAAACACTAACCAAAAAAGTGGAGAGGTTTTCAATAATAAACGCTTATACTGACATTTATTTAGGTCCCAAAAAAATATACTCTTTAAAGACAAATTCATAATGTGTATTTACAAATTTCCAAGGGTTTTCTTTTTTTTCCCATTCACAACAGAAGAGCAGAAGAAGCAAATAGAAAAAACACATAAAAGGAGAGAAAAAAACAAAACAAGCAAATCTCTGACATCTCTTTTGCATGTGAACGCTAACACTATAACTGGTCAAGCTTTCAGAAAAATAGCCTTCATTTAACTGTTCTCCATTAAATAAAATTATTCTTTTTCTGCTTTCCCCCTCCTTTTTTCTTATAGAAAGTTTTTTTTTTTGCTCCGTCTTCTCATAACGTCGTCGTCAGAACTCGCTGTGGCGTCGTTCCGTGGTGAGGTCTGAGGAGAGGGAACCAAAAACAGACGAGTTATTCAAAATAATAATACTAATTAAAAAAAAAAAGGAGCAAAAAGTGTCATTCACGCACGCGTTGTTTTAATATCGGCCTCTGCTTATGGAAATTAAATAAACGGGTGTGTGTCTCACTCCACTTCATTGCTGATGTTGCCGTCTCACACATTAGCCTCAATCGCAGAGGGGTGGAGAAGAGGGTGGTCTGTGTGTGGGGGGGGGGGGCGTCTGAATAAATAGTGGCACATTATTTAAATGACATTAGGTGGTGATAAAGCCGCTGACGGAGCAGGGGGAGAAGCAGGAGGGCTGATATCTTGCTCTGCTGCCTGGTGAGGCGTTTAAGTGCTAAATCACATGATTTATGCGCCTGCTGCCCGCTCGCATGTGACGCTGTTTACCTCTGCTCTGAGCTTCATTTAGCTGGAGCCTCGCAGAATTAGAGCTGATGGTGTCACAATAATAACGCGTCGGGAATGATCACCTGTCAGTGATGAGCTGAAAGGGAGACTTCAGGGAATCGGGTCTGCGCTCGCTGTCCTCATCTGCAAAAAGAAATCAAATCAGATCTTATCCAGAACTAATATCTGCTTAAATGTTTACTGTTTATACACATTTATAGCAATTTTTTTTTTTTAATGGCATGACAAATTAATTTTGGTGTATTTTCTTGTTTCTGGATGTTTCATTTTTCTTTTTGGTGTGTTCATTGAATACTCCATGCAATCTGCTTGGTTTCCATAGACAGAAACTTTTTAAACTGCTTTTAATAATTAATTGAGCTTCCTTTACTGTTCTGTAACTAGGATCAAATGGAATGTATGTAGATTGAATTTTAATTATTTTTATGTCGTGTGAGTGGAGACATTTGTTGTGAAGTGGCGCTATGTAAATAACATTTAAATTGAATGTCGTCACAAAATAATGGCCTAAATTTTATACGTTTTTTTGTTGCCAAAAGTGAAGTTACTTAATTATTTGAGGAAGGTGGCCACGTGCTGTTAAAAAGTCCCCGACAGATAATGGTTAACGGAAATAACATGGCTACCATCTCTTTTTGGGCTGAAGCTTCCCGATGACTCCACGTCGCTGTCATCCTCCGAGTCCGACGTCCCGGCGCCGGCCGCCGTGGCTGCGGGCGCCGGCGCCGCTCCGTGCAGCGGCAGGTGTCCGGGCGGCGCGCCGCCCAGCAGCGACCGCATGTTCAGAATAGAGTTGGCGTTAATCAGAGCCGCGTTGGCCCAGTTGTGCAGCTTGCCGATCTGACAAGTGTATATTCCGTGACCCGGCAGCAAGGCCGGGTGGCCGGCGGAAGCCAAAGCCGCCTGTTGCGCGAAGGCCGCGGGGGGAGCAGTTTTGTGCGAGCCGCTGTCGGGGGCCGTGGCGGTCTCCGCCAAAGACCAGATTTTCGGTTTGCTCTGCGGCGCTCTCTGGCACTCCGGTATGCTCGGCGACCGCTCCGCCGCGAGCTTGTCCCCGGCCTCCGTCGACAGCGTCCTCCCGCTCTCCGTGGAGGCCTGCTCCCTGACGGAGAGGCCCGCTTCCCCCTGTCCCTTCCCGGAGCCGGGCTCCCCAGCGCGCTGCTCCTCCGGCCTCTCGACGTCGACAGTTTCCAAATCGATCTCCTCTTCTTCCTCCTCGTCGTCGCTGCCGGTCTTGCCGTGCTCGTCCTCGTTGTCGCTGCTGAAGATGCGGCCGTCCCGGTCCTCCGCGCTGCGGCCCCAGGTCACCTTGTTCTCCTTCTTCAGGCGCCTGCGAGCGTTCGCGAACCACGTGGAGACCTGGGAGAGGAGAGAAAACATTTTGAAATCTTCTTAAATATATGATAAAGCGCACGCTGTTCTTTAATAGTTACATTTTATTTGTTTTTTACTGCTGGCAAACTTTTTCTCTCTCTTTTTAAAAACACTACAGCCATTTTAATTATCTCATAATTTCTACAATAATGAATAAAAAACTACCTTATATAACACATATTTTATAAAAAAGGATTTTGCTAAATCGTATCTTGTTTCACCTTAGTGCAAAAAAACATTATTGTGCGTCAGAAATCGCTGCTGCTGCTGCCAACCTGTGTGAGCGTCATCCTGGTGATGATGGCCAGCATGATCTTCTCCCCCTTGGTGGGGTACGGGTTCTTCTGGTGCTCCTGCAGCCAGGCCTTCAGGGTGCTGGTGGTCTCCCTGGTGGCCGTCTTGGCCCGGGACGGGTCCCCGTAAGGGTACTGGCCGTACGGGTAGAAGCCCTGAGCGGGGTGGACGGGCAGCGAGGCCGCTGGGTGGGAGCCCGGGCCGTCCTTCAGTTCGTACTGGGAGCTCTGGGAATAGCACCGGGGAGAGGAAGGCAACTTGTTGAATGACGTCTACACTGTAAAACGGGATTTTTTTTTCTTCTTCTTCTTCTTCTGCTTTTGGAACGGATTAAATATTAGCCCTACTTTAAATCTTATTAAAGTGTATCAGTTTTTGATGTTAAACAATGTTTACAATTTCGATTAGAATTGTTTGTGAGACCCAAAAGTGAAGAGTGAGGCTGATATGTTTATATTGGTTTTATTATGAATCAATTACCTCACTAAATAATAAGAATTATCGCAAGACTTGAGGTTCTGCCAGCATTTTAATTTGTATCGAGTTTTAAAAGTTCAGCAAAAAAAAAAAAAAAAAGTTTAGCGCTAATGCTAAGGTCAAACTTCCTGCCATCAAACTAAATGACACGTATCAGGGGAAAAGCTGGTTAGAATAGATTTAAAGTTTTATTATTGTTCTTCAGTCACAGTTAAAAACCAGTCATCGATTTTTGTTTCTTCACAACATTGGAGGATAAACTGGATGAGCAGAAATGATCTCAAAACATTTTTTTAGAGTGTAACTCATATACGTGGGCAATTGGATTTACACTGAATTTACCCTCCTGTTTTGTTAAACTGCAGAAATTATGTTAGCAAAATGTTGGTTAAATTTATTGGATAAATTGCAACCGTTATTTTAACCAGTGTATTAAATAGTGCCCCACCAAAATTAACTCCAGAAATAATTGTTGTTGTTTCGGATATAATTTTACTTCCTTTCAAATTAAAAACAAAATAATATAGTTTTACTCCAAACAACTAGCACTATTATATACCCTGCAGATTTTTAAAAAAAATATGCGCAGGTATGTTTTTGAAGTGACAAAATAAAAATAATTTTATGTAGAATTAATTTTTTTGACCGTACAACAATGTCAGATCAATTTAAAATATTTTAGCGGTGTTATGAAAAAAAAAAAAAAAGTCTATCAAAATTGACACGTTTTAGTTAACAATTCAGAAGATTTTAAAATAACTCAGCGTACAAACAAATAACGGGAGCTAAGAAGAAATTAAACTTGACTTACAATACCGGAGTTTTGCAGAAACGGCGTTTTTTTTTTTTTTTTTTCAGTGAAAAGTTTACTTTCTAGATGTTTAAATGCGCAGAAAGGGAGAAAAAAAACCACGGTCTGCGCATGGAGCTGTCTTATAACACCTGAGCGCCTAGAGTAGCAGCTCTTACCATCTGGGATATGAGGGCGAGGTCCGCCGCTCCGCTGTACGGCAGAAAGGCACTGTAGTTCGGAGCCGCCCACGGGCTTCCGTACATCCCCAGCATAGAGCCGACAGCCGCGGCCGTAGCCGAGGAGCTCACTGCGCCCTCCGTGCTTCCGTCCCGGGCGGCCGAGGCCGGCCGCTCGCTCCCGTACACCTCATGTGAGGCGCTGAGGAACTGGGGGAACCCCAGCTGAGGGAAAGACATGTCCGGGGAAGAGGGGCGTAAAAAGTCCGTGCGGTACAGAGCTCCACAAAAGTCAAAAGAGGAATACAGCAAGAAAAAAGAAAAGAAAAGAAAGAAAGTAGGAATCCTCAGATAGAAAAAAAAAGGCAGGAGGAGGAGGGAGGGTGGGGGGTTGCTGTCTAAACCTGAAGATGCCCCCTTTATTTCCGAAACTGCCAACGCGTCTCCTCTCTCTCCTCCTCTCCGCCGCCACGGAGTAGCTAATGTCAGAGCCGCAGTTTGGCACCTCGAGAGCGGAGTGATGCGAGCGTCTGGCCGCGGGAGCTTTGTGGATGTGGAGCTGACGGACTGATTGGCAGCCTACTTAAGCACCAAGCTCCTCCTATGCCCGGGGCAGGCGATTAGTGCATTGGTTAGCCCAGGTCGCGCGTATGTGTGAGTGTGTTGGCGAGTATGCGTCGAAGTGTGTGATTTAATTTCAGCAGAGCGCATGTGTGATAGTGTGTGCGTATATATGCCTGGGTGTATCAGTATTATTATTATTATTGTTATTAATATTCGTAATTACCTTTTTTTTAAAATATATTTTTGGAAGATATTTTTGAAGGGTTTGCGGGGACATTCTTGCCACATAGATCGGCCCACTGGCATCAGTCCTCGATCAGGTCCCCAAGGGAAGTCCCGTGATTATAGTCAGGAGTCAGTGGAGCATCGTGTTTTCAGGGCAAAGATAAAGAATGCTGAAGGTAATGTCAGAGATGGAAGAGGATACCAGATGGTAGAGAGATAGGGAGGACTGTGGAGTGAAAAAATGATAAACAGGGCCGGCCAAGGGCTGTATGAGGCCCTGAGCAGACATTTATTTGGGGGCCCATTTCCAGCTAACCCAGGAAGGCATAATATCATATTTGGTCTGACATATTGATTGTTGCATGTTGTCACCTTTCTAAAATAATGGCCTAAGTCTTTTTTTTCTTTTTTTTTTTTTGCCTAATTCATCTTTTGGCAAAAACAGAAGGTGTTTTTGTTTCTTTTATTTAAAAAAAATATTTTTCAAAAATTATTTTCGGTAAAAAATGACTTAAGTCATTATTTTAGGAAGGTGATAATGTACAATTATAACATCCATTGAATGTATTTATTATTATTATTATTATTATTATTGTTTTGAACCAACCTCCCTTTATATAGCTATTTTCAAGGTAACTTTGAGTTGTCTTCACTTGTTAACAACATCTGCACTGAAGAGTGGACGGCTTAGTGCTTAGAATGTTGCATTCACTGGTCATGAAAATAGTGGATTTTTAAGTTTCGGACTGGTTGAATAACCAAGTATTTTGTTCATTAGCTGATTATTTATTGTATCTCTAAGTTTAAGAAGTAATTAGAAAGTGCTTACTGTGTAGAGTAAGACGGATGTTACCTGGTAATGCTCGCTAACCTGGAGTTACTGAAAAGTCACCAGTTTGGCATCTGTAGTTTTATAAAATTTGATAGTGGAGCTACTTCAGTTTTTGTTGCGATCCTTCAGTGTTAGAAGCTTCATTTATGTTTCTGTTTTGATTGTTATTTTGTTGTTGATTTGCTTAGATCTCACTATTTTAGCCAATTTTCAATATTTCTCCCTTTCTCAATTTAACGGTATGCTTCCCGTCCCAGCTGCTCCACATCTCCTGATTTCCCTCCACCTGCTGTCTTCCCCAGCTGCCTCCACTTGTCTCTGATTAGCCCCTCTGGTTCCTCTGCCTCTCTCTCTGCTCCCTCAGTGTACTGAAGCTTTCTGGCTTGTTCTCCGCCGGTTTCACCGTCCGTCTTTCATGTTTCTCCTTTCCCATGTGTTTTCCTCCGTCGTGCATTTCAAGTTTCTTTTTGTTAATTTTTCCATTAAAAGACTTGGTTCCTCCTTAGCCTCCAAATGTGACAGTTTCCACATCGTGACTGTGTAGAAATAGCTCCAAACACGAAGGTGTGTTTTGTGTAAACAAGGTGAATGTAGTAATCTTGTTTCAGCCGGTTTAGTGGTGCAGAAACAACTTTTTAAAAGCCTGTTATGCCTCGACATCGGTAACCAGCCTGTGTTTACTCCATTCTATTCACTTTTTGGAATAAATGAATGTGAATGTGTTAAAGTTTTTGTTTTCGTCCACATGAAAAATGACAAAATTTTGTTGATCTTCTTTCTCAGCCTCGAGAAATGGCAACAACAAAAAAATTTAATTAGCATTAAAATATCTGTTGTTTACTGTCTGAATCCTGAAATGTTAAGTTTTAAAAAAAAAATTGAACTGTTTACTGTACGTATGTGGCTAATAAACAACAAAAGCAGTGTTTGAAGCGCCTCACGGTTGTTTGAAATGCTTTTCCAACATGAGCAACAAAATTCAAACAAAAATCACCAACGTGTTTGTGAACGTAGCCGGTTTTTGATCAGATCTGGAACTCTGTTAAACAGTTAACGTTTTCTAAATCACTTAAATCAAAAATATTCCGTTTTAGCATTGCGCCATAAGTTCTCGCAAAGCATGCTTATGCCTCAGGCTGGCTCTGCTAAGAGCAGGAACAATCTGATGCTCCAGATAAAAAATAAATAAGTAAAAAGTGACGTTTGGAGAATCAGGGGGGAGAAAAGACAGGTTGTTTCCTCATTGAGGCATCTCGGCTATCACAACAGGAACTCTGCTTTGGTTTGATCCGTTAAAACACACACACCCACACTCCTCGTGCCCACACACTCCTTCACACTCACACTCGGGCGGTGCTAATGAGGTCGAGCACCCTGCACCCTGCTCAGAGGCCCCGTGGCCCTCCCGGGCTCCCTCAGAGGTTAGCTGTGTAATTACTCCATCCCCATAAATACAGATTCATCATTTCACACTCTGAGCCTCTGATGAGCTTGGCTGAGCTGAGAGGGAGAGAGAGAGAGAGAGAGAGAGAGAAGGATGAGGGGTGTGTGTGTGTGTGTTTAGGTGTGTGTGTGTTTAATGATTTAATTACAGTGCTTAAAGCCCACTCTGGCTAAGTGACGGTCCGCTCTTCTGTGTCTTCTTCCTTCTGTTTCCTCTCCCTCTTCGACGCTGGCACCTAGAGGGGCTTTACTCATGAATCTCAAAGCTGTTTTTTTTTTTTTTCCCTAAACACACATAATGATGAGCACCACCACCGCCGCTATATATATATGTGTGTGTGTGTGTGTGTTTGAGAGAAACACAGAGAGAGAGGGAGAGGGAGAGAGGATGCTTAATCTCCATGGCATTTTAAATGGCATTCATGGAGGGCGGCTCGATCCTCATTGCCAAGGTAAATGGAGCCAGGGGACTCTCCATTTCAGCTCGATAAAAGAGCAATGTTAAAGACCCTCACCGTTACCCTCCCCTCCTCTTCCTCACCCATCCCCTCTCCCTCTCTCTCTCTGCCTCCCCGCTCACTTAAAATTAATGTTTTTCTCATGACAGGGGAGGGAAACGAGACATATCCACCATCTAATAGGATAATATAGCCCCCCCCCATTCACCACCGCCGCCCCTCCCTCCGCGCTCCCCTCCCCGCCTTTGTAGCTGCCTGATTTCCATAGTGTCTCTGTGGAGAGGCAGTTAATGAATTCCTCTGAGCTGGAGAAAGGGGGAGAATGGTTTGGCGGCTTAGAGAGAGAGAAAAAGAGAGAGAGAGAGAGAAAGAGGTAGGGGGAGGAAAGCTTTGAGCTATGCCATTCAACTTCACAGCCTCGGCCTGTTTGTGCATTCACCGCGTGTGTGTGTGTGTAGGTGTGTGTGTGTGTGTGTCTTTTAACATGAACCTGCTAAGACTACCAAATATTTAGACTGGCCTCAGACCTCGCTCTGTTTTTTTTGTATTTTTTTTTTTTTAAAAACAGTGACGGTGGATTGAGGGATCTCTGGAGGCAGCTTGACTCTATTTGAATCCAATTCCCTGCTATTAGCTCGGCCCAGACAAAGGAATAACTTACCGTAGAAAAGCCCTTCAAATAAAATCCCACAATCCAGTTCCTCCTGGGCAATTTGCACTGAGGTAAATGAAGACACCCCGCCCCAAAAAATATCATGAAACTGACACCTTTTCTCTCTCTCTGGTTGGTATAGCAGAGTTTGCTAACTTTATTTAGCTACAGTTAGGTTGGTTCTATTACTTAAGCAAAATCTTTTGCATAGGGATACAAGAACCTAGCATGTGCAGAAGTTTGCAGGGACTTGATTTTATTTGGATGGAGGGAGGGGATGTTAGCCTCTGAAAAATTCAAGATGAACATCACTTGCCGTGGTCGTCAAGTGATTTTTCTGCACTAAATTTGCCCATGTTTATCGCAGAGGAATACTTTGTGTCAAATCATAATTTCTTAATTCTAAACTGCCAAACACAAAAAATGAGCACAAGCAAATACCAAACCGCTACGCCTAAAAAAAATCCACAGGAAGCTGACATTAAATAAGAAAATTAGCTGAAGCTAATTCTCAGCGCATAATAAATTTAGCTGAGGCTAATGCTAAACACATAAAATTAGCTGAAGTTAAAGCTAAACTGCTAAGGACATAAAAAAAACGAGCTGAAGCTAATGCTCAACACAAATTCTGTTTAGCTGAAGCTAACGTTAAACACATAATAAAATTAGTTGAAGTCAAAGCTAAACTGCTAAGCACTTATAAAAATTAGCTGAAGCTAACACTCGACACATAAAAAAAAGTCAACACCAAACCACTAACCAAATAAAATAACTAGCAGAAACTAGTTTTAAACACATAAGTTAATGCTAACCATTCAGACGACCGTCTCTCCGTCTGTGTCACACATCTTCTCCTTCTCGTTGGCAGCTTGTGTCAGGCTCGCAAACGGCAAAGTTAGTTAGGTTTTGGCGTCTGATTTTGCTACATATTGATAATTTAAAGTTTTATAAATAGGATGACCAAAGTTGAAAACATATGATGCGACAGAAAGTTCATAAAAACGGGAAACAGTTTGTGGCAATAATTGGTTGAAGAGGGTGAGCATGGTAATTTATACGCTTGTATCCACACTTGAAAGATTTTTACAGTAAGATGCTGGAAAAGATAACAGTACAAAAGTGTTAACATTTTCCCACTCTACAATTATACAGCTAAATGTATTTTATTTGGACTCAATTTAATAGACTAATTCAAAGTACTGAGCTATTGAGAAGTGGACGAAGATTTTTTTTCTAATTCAAAAGCATATGTATACCTATCTGAAAAGTGTGGTGTGCATTTGTTTTCAAAGTGTTTGGATCGTTTGACACAGTTCAGTATAAAAGACAACCCTAGCATCTGAAAATGAAACAAATGTTGCAATTTTGGTCTCCAATCGAACCGAGTCACCAAATATTACATCATGAACAAAAAGATGTAATATTATTGCAATTCTTCTTGAGCTGACAACTTCAAATGACTTTTTTTTAGAAATTAGCATTCATCAGTGTATGTTGTTTTAAAAATAAACATACATTTTGCTAACCAAAAAACAAAACCCTCCCGCCAATCTACATTCTTGTAATCGGTTTCCAGGATGCAGCAGAGTGAAGCTAGCAGGAAGCGAGGACGACCTACAGGGGGGGTTATGAAGAAAAACCCGTCCTCACCTACTTGACAGCAGAGATAAGCAGTGATGGATTCAGCTCTGACCTGATGTTAAAACAGATGGATCACTCTGATGCATATCAGATATGCCTGTCAGCCTCAAGTAACGCATCAACGGAGATCCTTCTTACTCTTTCACTGTCGCTGCGTTCCCGTTACAAATGTGAGCAAAACTTTGTGAATATTTTGCTAATTTCAAAAAGAAAACCCCACAATTTCACCATTGTGGTGTTTCCATTAAATAAGAAATGCACTTAAAATCACGCATGAATAAGTTTGTTCACGCGATAAGACATTAAAAACCATTCCGCGCCACGATCCTCCAACTACTTCCTGTCGTCTTCTTCGTTTTTCGTGCCAGTGGTGATGTCCACTTGTTGATCATGTCAATCGGAGCGATACAAAAAAAGTGTTTCCGCTGCAGTTTTGCAAGATAAACCAATTTCAATACAGACAAAACATATCGACCAAAAAAGAGGTTTTTTCTTTTTTTATATCGCCGTGTTTCTATTAAGCCAGTTTACTGTCGAAATGACAAATTCCACAATCGTATGGCCAATAGAAACGCAGATCCTGTGGCTAGCTAACATTTCTTAATGACCTCATGTCACCTGTTACATCATAGCGACCTGAAAAGCCACTTTGCTGGCGGACGGATTCTTCTGGTTGAACATTTTGGGGGGAGGAAACGGGACAAAGAGGCCGTCATTAGCAATTAACGGGCGAGCCGGCGTTTGTTTGTTAGCAGCTCCTTTGGAAGTCCGGTGGGGCTCATTTACAGCGAATGAGAGCGGATAACAAACCCCCGACCTCCGGCGAGCTGGGTCGCTTTCCGAAACGCCAACACCGTTCCACGTTCGGCGTTTTATCCGCCAACTTTGGCCGAGAGCTACCGTTAAAAAGTGCTCCATCGTCCCCAACAATTGAGAGCGCGATAAAAAACAAGCAATGTTGAACAAGATTGGTGATTAGAGAGAGAGTGGTAGAGAGACACAGAGAGAGGGAAAAAAATGGAGGATTCACTCCTCCTTTTTGCCACAGAAAGACTTAGCGGGGGTCTATTCTCATGGCCAGGGGATCTGATTGTTTTCTAAACGGATTATTAACTCTTTTGTTACAGTAGGGGTCACTTTAATGCTTCTTAGTCCCCATTAGCATTGCTTTAAAGAGCACACACACACACAAAGATTGCTGTGTTCTAGGATTTGGCGTTTTGTGTCTTTGTTGCTCACGGTGGGAGCGGAATGATACCGTTATAATGCTGTTAAAGACAATACTTCAACTTGAAAGAGGGGAGTGTGAGGGATAAGGGTGTGGGGGGGGGGGGGGGGGGGGGGGGGGAAGGGTGCGGGTGTGTGTGTGTGTGGCTTGTGATGAAAAGGTGCCCTTAGGAAGACCAGTGAGCTTAATGCAATGGTGCTGACTTCAATGGATACCTCAAAGAAAGTGGCATTACGCAGCCCTCGCCATTAAAAATCCCTAACAAGTCCTTGAATGAGAGAGAGGGATCAGCTCAGTCTTCACGGGGGAAAACACTGGATCATCAAATCCGGAGGAGTCAGCAAGGACTCAGAGCACCTACTAAATGATGAGTACATTTATCCGTCGTTTCTCCATGCAGAATTTGCTTTGTAGTCTTAAAAGAAAAAGATTCCTAACTGAGAGGGAGAGCAAGCCGCCCTTGGGAAAAGTTGCGGTTATCGAACACGTGAATGTGACGCTTGTGGTAGGCGGACCCCGGGGACTGCTGGATCTTGGCCGGGCGACGGGCCCCCACCTTTGAGCTGGGAGGATGAAGAGGGTTTCCCTTACAGGTCTGACCCAGAGCCACCCTTGCCATCAGAGCGAGAGGTCAGAGGTCAGATCAATTGGGTCCCCGTGTCTGTAACCGGACTTAACCCCCACCTCCAGAACTGCAGGTGAAGAGGTTGATGATGAAGGTCTGGGATTGTCTTTCATCTTGCTGAGGCAGAAGCCTCTTTAATGCGTACCCAAAGTAACTCTGACTTTAGCATGTCTTGTGTATTTGAGTGTGTGTTATCGCCATTAGCTGAACTTATGGAGGGAATGGCAAAAATGTGTAAATTTCTTTACCTTGGTTATTTTTTTGTTGCGAAAATTAAAGGACTGAAAAAACTATAAATGATTTTTAAAAAAGGTTATTTATTTTAAAATATTTAGTAATATTTTCAATAGGTCTAGGCATTATGATCTTTCCAGTAACACTTTTTGAGTGAATGCTGATGGCAAAAGTGTTAGTTAGCTTTTTTCAGAATCACTGAGATGCTGAAAGTAAAGTAAGATGAAGCATAAAAGCTGTAGGAAGACACACTTGCTTTTACTATAAGGCAAAAAACAAAACAAAAACAAGACAAGGTTATTTGTATAGCACATTTTTAGCAACAAGGCAATTCAAAGTGTTTTACATGATTAGAAAGAAGCTAAAACAAAAAGCAAAAGAAACATTACATTGCCGTGACAAACAGAGCGAAAACGATGACAGGTTGAAAGACTGACGACACTTTATGATGCTCCCGTTGTAATCAGTCGAAGGAAACTCTAAACTAATGCCTTGATTTAAAAGAACTCAGTGATGCGCTCTATTTTTCTAGTTTTAGTGAGCAGCTGTCTGACTTTACCTGCGAAGAGACTGATGCAGTTATCAATTTGACGAAAGATAAACTCATAGTCTCTCCAGATCTTGTTGGGACATTTGTGCTTCAGGTGACAGAGGACTGACTTTGTAGCAGTCTTTATGTGGGTCTGAAGGTTCAGGTCTGAGTCCATCACCACACCTGGATTTCGGGCTGATCACTGGTCTTTAGCTGTAATAACTGGTCCAAAAATTACTTCAGTTTTGTTTCTATTCAGCTGGAGAAAGTTATTGTCCGCACATTTGTTCAGCGCTCAAATTAGATCATAATCACCTGGTGGCATAATGTATGGTCATTAATCTTATTCCTTATTATCTGGACTAGCAGGAGCCTGTAGATATTAAATAAGAGGGGCCCCAGGATGGAACCCTGGGGAACCCCTCATGATTTCTGTCAGCTTTGATGTGTCGAGCACGGAAACTGGACTGAAAGACGTCAAAGTCATTGTTAGCTATTTAACTGTTGAAACAGCTTTTTCAATAACATTAACTCACAAAAGTATTCAACGTTTATTTGTTTCTCTTTATGCCGATGCCCAAAATGAAATCTGGTGCAGCCAATTTCCTCCAGGAGCCACTAGTAAGAGTAATCGTCTGGAGACAAATGCAGATGTTTAATGAGACCAAACAAATATGTATTGATGGCAAGATAGACGGAGTTAAATACTGAAATTATTCCCAAAATATGTAGGAGTTCATGGTTGTAACATAAACGATATGAATTCAAGACACTGTATTCACAGTTTTTGTTCAAAACTGGAAGAACATTATTTTGCAGACATTTTTAACAAGCAAGAAAAGATTTTTGCCAAAAAGATCATCGGTCTTAATTATTAAAGCCCACACACACCATTTCCACAATATTCATATCCTCCACACCAATGTCTCCACTCTTCCAGGATAAACTCCTCACACTTAGGCAAACATATAAAATAACCTGCAATAACTGCACAGATATGCTGCTGGGTGAACATCCTGCTCTTAAGCTCTGTCAACTTCCTTATAAAACCCTACGCTCATTGAATGCATCTCCACCCTGCCATGAGGTAGGTCTGACTTTCAGGTCAAGAACCTTAAAAATGTGCTCACTGAATGGGAAATCACCGTTCATGTCCAGAAATATGATGTATTCTGCAACTTAGTGCATAGTGGTAAAAAAAAAAAAATCTTTAAAGATCCCAGATAAAAAGGTGGGGAAAAAAAGAGAGAAATAACAACAATTCAGGTTCATAAATCTTTTAATTTGGTGATGTCATCGATTTGTATCAGTCAGAGCTATTTCTGCAGATTTTTCAGGTTAGCAAGAAATATCAGGCTTTCTTTACTTTATTAAAATAAAACACGAGCTTTAAAAATAAGTATATATAACATAAATCTAGTAGTGTACATCAGTGACGTGCAGTCAGGGGAGGCAAGTGCGGCAGAGCCTCACCTGTCATCATGGAAAAATAATATGTGATAATAAAATAATTCATATTGCTATTTTCACCCAGTGGTTTGTACTATAAAGTATTTATTTTTCATTTAGCTTAACCAATTCTGCTTATTTTTTTCTCAAAATACTAGGAAGCGCAGCAGGTGAGGCAGCAGCGAGCTGAGCCTCACCTGGGATTGATCAACCTCTGGCTAACTGCGCTGGCTGCCATTCTGTGGGAGCATGTTCCTCCTGTCTGAACGTCTCCAATAAAATGGCTAAAAAACATTTCATATATGAACTGATTTTCCATAATTTTGCTTATGCATAAAATGTACAGTGCTTTTTGTCACCAACTGTGTGTGTAACGTGTTTCATGTGCTGAGGAGCGATCATAAGCGACAGACAACAGATTCAAGGTGGGGCAGGCAGTTCTCCTGAATCATGGCAGGGGGCGCTCATGATCCCAGACATCGGTTTTGTGACTCCATAACTGCAGAGTGACAGCAAGCTAGCCATACAGTAAATACGTAAAGTACAGCGATATATTTGTTTTCTCCTCTCTGCCGAAGTCAACATGGAAGACTACATTTCTACACTTAAACAGTTTTCTAAAGTGGATTTTCAATTGAAGCAGGAGATAATAACTAAAGGAAGACCAACACCGGAGCTGAAAGGTTTGCTTCGAGACAGTTTGGTGATTCTCAAACGGAGTAGTATACGAGGATAAAGACTTGGCTTTGGATGAACGGATATTTTTGTGCAGAATTGGCGGTGCATAGATTTCATTTATAAGTAAAGGTAAGACGGCTATAACATGCTTTTGTTTAGTTGTTTTTTTTTAATGAAATGTGTGTTTTGTGGGCTACAGTTTGTATGCCCAAAGAATTCAGTAAACTAGAAGCTAATCTACCACATCAATCATTTATTAGTAAAACATTAAGCCTAAAACATACTACTGCAACAGACTGAATGTTCTGGTCAGGGTGCAAAATTCTTGAATGTTTTTTTGGTGTTAAATCCTAAAACATGAAGTCGCATTGTTGTCAGTTGCTATGGCAACACGTCTGCGTGTAGCTTGGCCGATACAGAGCGAGAAAATGGTTTCGGTTTTTTCCTTTGCTGTAGATCATAGCACGAAATTAATACCTACATTTCCAAGTTTCACTGAGTTAACGCGGCTATGGGTGACATGTAAAAGAATAGTCTTTTTGCCCTTCAGCGTTGTATGCATGCGCGTAATTTCTGTACGTAAACAATGATGTACAGTGCATGGTGTCTATATTTATAAATCGTAAGTCAGTGCCTCACTAGCTATGGACCTCACCGCACGTCACTGGTGTACATAGATACTTCTCTTCAGGCACTATTTAAAGCCTTTTCATCATCTGTATTTTTCATAATCTGGATTTGATCTCCATTTACAGACCTTGAAAGCAACACAGACAGTTTTTAAAACTTGAGATAAAAGTTTGAGGTACATGATATGTATGTCAGAGATCTTTATAATTACAGCAGTGTCATCCACATACATATAAAACATGACTTAAAGCTAAGAAACTTGAGAAAATTCATAAGTATACAAGCTAAAAACCAGAGGACCCAGTGTGAAGCCCTCAGGTACACCGTCAGGTACACTCTCTTTTTTTTAACCAGTCAAATGTAATTTTATGTTTGTGGTAACTGTTTACTGTCTCTAGTGAAGAAATGAAATGCTTAAAAGTCTAGAAAGATTTTCGCTTCTACACCATCCAATCTAATTTGGCTAATATAGGCTTGAGATTTTCCAAAAAACATGCAAAAAACCACAAAAAGTAAATCATATTTGAATAGAATGTTCATTAAACATGGTGTTGTATTCAGATGTGAAACAATTTGTGTAAAAATGCCAAAAGTTTCAAAACTTCAGGAAGAAAAAAAGCTAAGTTCTTTTATAATTCATAAAACATTTTCTTGATTTGTATGCTGAGGTTGCTAAGTGTCGTTAGCATCAACGGAGTAAGCCTGTAAAAAAAAAAGTCATACACCCACAGCCAAAAGTTTTCACAGAAACTACCACAGTTACCACAATCCTTTGACTGACGGAGCACCGTGAGAATTTTAGTGAAATTTAAAGCCCAAATCAGCCAAAGCCGGTGAAATAAACAAACCACGAAAAATAAATAAATTAAAAAAAATTGGGAAAAAAACCCCACTGCGAGCGAGCACACACCGCCGCCCGACAACGAGGCCAAGACTGTCACGTATCCGTGCAAAGACTCAGGAGCCGAGAGTGTGCGCTGCCGCTGTCTGTCAAGCCTCTGAGAAGCAACAGTGGAGGTGGGGAGCAAGCATTCCTCACAGCGGCTCCATGCAGTTCAGCCAATTAGCAGCTGAGTGGTTTGTTTAAGTCCAAGTGATGATGAGCTGCTGTGCTGGGAGGCAGCCTGGTTCATTAAGCCCACTGTTGTCTCTGGTTTACTCAGCTTGCCTGGCCTTAACAGCCTCTTGGTGCTTGTTTACCAGCTGCAAATATGACAGACTGTGTGTCTATTTGACCGTCTGTTTGCGTGAGCGCGCATGCGTGTGTGTGTGTGTGTGTGTATGAGATGATGCCGGAGGTGGCGCGTTTTTATGTGTTTGCATGTGGGGGTGATTCTGTGATTTTGTTTTTAGGTGCTGGTTCTTGCAGGCGGAGTATGGTTAAAAAAAAACAAAAAAACACCTGTGCATCTGCAGGCAATTATTAAAATTCAACTAGTAATTATAATTGAAAAAAATTTAAAGTAGAATTTAAAGCAGCTTACTATGTGAAAAGAGCAGCAGCGTCTGACTCCAGCGTGACGCTCTTTGTTCTTGTTGGAAGGAAACGTTTTGTGGTTGTACAGATCAAGTTTCTTTTGGCAATGAATGACAACAGTGCATGACTAAGACAAATCCAAATTTACTTGAAGTTTAGTGGCTATTGCAACCACAAACCTCTTCCTTGATTGGTATCCTACGTGGCAGACCAACACAAAATAGGGCATCATTTTGAACGAAAAAGAAAAAATTAATAGTTTTAATAGACAGCAAGCAAGTGGGCTAAAGATAAGGCTACTTACTGCTACTGCTGACCAAAATAAATATGTTTGCCCAGAATACGTACTAACGAGCGCAAAGACTTTTGGCAGAATATTCTTTTGGCTCGTTAGACAAAAGTATGACTTTTTGGATCGCCTGCATCCCACTACATCTGATGTAAAACTAGAGTCAAACATGGTGGTGGTGTAATGATCTGGACCTGCTGTCCACCAAGAAAACCCTAAAGTCTGTCTGGCCAAAGCTGGATCAGGCTTTGGTTATGCAGCACTACAGTAAGCTAAAAACACGACGGCAAGTTCACCTCTGGCTAAAACCAGAAGGTTTTGGAGATGTCAAATCAAACTCTGTACCTCAGCCTGATCGGTGTCTTGTGGTATCCTGCCGTGTGGTTGAATTAAAACAATTTTGCAATGAACAATGGGCCAAAATTCTTCCAGAGTGATGAAAACGATTCAGGTTATTGCCAAGATTTAATGGGAGTTGTTCTCGTCAAGAGTGGCACAATCAGTTACCAGGTGTAGGGGGCAATACTTAGATAGCCATAAGGAAGGGTAAATGGATAGCTTTCCCCCCTTAAGGAAACAGTATGTAACTTTTATTTTAAAAATTGTTTTTTTTTTTTACATATTTGGTAAAAATTCTATGTTGTGACGTTATACGACAGATAATCTGTGAAAAAAATGGAGCTCCTCTGTCTTCCCCCTTGATCCTGCTGTCATCTGAACGAATACACAGCTCTGTCAGAAACAACCAATCAGAGTCAGGAGGAGGGTTTTAGCGCTGCCAATCATTCTCATGCACTGCTCACGTCCGCCCGCTTGCTCTCTGCTTCGCTACCACAACAGAGGCTTTCACGAATGCTAAGGTTAGTTAGCATCGCCACAGATTACAGTGGATAAGCAGTTTTTCTATAATGCCAAGTTGTTTCTCCGCCATTAGCATAATTAGCAGTGAATACAGGAGGATGATTAACAGCTCTAAGACCCTCCTCCTACCTCTGGTTGGTTGTTTTTGACTGGGAGCGGTGCATTTCTTTAGATGGCAATAGTAGCTGAGGGAGGGAATGGAGGAAATCAATCTTTTCACAGATTAGCCGTCTCATAGCAAACTGTCATGGCTTGGTGATGGTTGCTGAAAACATACTTTTGTAAACGTGACACATTCCAGCTTCAAGAAATGACACAATTTCCATTTTGAAAACTGCTTTTTGTTAGAGGTGTGCGATACTGCAATAATTGGTATCCAATACCAAGTATTCCGATACCAATACTGAAACCAATACTTTATATTTAAGTTTGATGTTTTATCAAACTTCTGACCTTTTTGTGCTTCTTTTCCTTTGAATTATTTTGTTCAAAATTAGGACTTTCACAAAGCTTACATACAAAATACTTTAATAACATACTAACTTGATTTGTGGCAATTATTTTTACTAAATAAAGTGCAAAAAGAGCAAATCAAATCAAAATCTTGAGTTGAGATGGAGTCTAAAACTAAAGTATCGATCTTGCCACACTACTATCGATCCGATACAACTTGGTATCGATATCATCTATATTTTTGCACCGATTTGCCCATCTTTACGTTTTGCGATTTCGCTCTACTATTGGAATAATTTATGTAATTACTGGCAGAAACAGAAGAAAACTGGGGCAAACATGTTTCATTGCTTAAGTGACGTTGCTGTGATTCGGTTCAGTTGTTGATTGTTAAGCAAATTATCTGCAAGTACAGTAAAGTACCAGACAACCTCAAACATTGCTGATGAAAAAAAAAAACCAAAACTTTTTAGCATCTTGAGAATCATTTTCAGGTCAACGGAGCGCCAGAGAACGCCATCTTTCACCACTTGGACAAATATTAGTCTGACAGTAACACTTAAAGAGTAAGCCTCCCTTTGTTTTCTCACTCAACACGAGGCACAGAGTCAAATAAGCCGTGGTGTAATAGCGGAGGTCGTTGATCTAATGAGGCCCAGACTCTCTCTCTCTCTCTCTCTCCACCCGCACCGATAAAACTGAGTCAGACTCTCACTTCTCTCGCCCGCCACAGACAGACTCGACGTGGATCTCCTTCCATGTTTCCCCTTCCATGTGAAGAGCGGTTTATTCAAGATGTCACAGCTGCCTGCGTCTCTGTTGGGGCGTTAAGGAGGGTCACAGCTTTGTGACAGTCTGCTTGCCTGCGTGTGTGTGTGTGCGTGTGAGAGAGACGGAAAGAAAGAAAGGAAGAAAGTGTGTGTTTGCAATGCAACGGCCGCTGACGGATCACTTCATACTGGGGCAATTACTTCAACTGTGACAGATTGCCTCAGCAGAAGTGAGTTTAGGATAAAACCTTTTCTCCCTTCAAATCTTCCTCCGTTCAATGAGGAAGCTTGTGGTTCTCCCGCCTAATGACTTCCTCCTCGCTGCTGCACCGTTTTCTTTCTGTGTGTGTGTGTGAGGGAGTGAGAGAGAAAGAAAAAGAGAGCAGGGGGTGACAGTACCATCTGTCTGACTGCTGTAGCCCTTGCCCCTGCCCAGCTGGTGGGCACCGAGTAATGGGAGAGGACTTCCTCATCTCGGCCCCCTGAGACACTCGCCGCATTAGTATGCAACACCTACTGTCAGAATGAACCAGAGAGACGAGGCAGAGACAGACAGACAGAGAGAGAGAGGAAGGAGTCTCTTTTTTTCTTCTTCTCTTTTTTTTTCTGGAAACCTGAGCAACCGAAAGTGTCAAGTGATGGGAACTGAATGCTCCGGCTCTGGAAAAATTGCCACATGCGGCACAGACCCGCTCGGCGCGCATCTTGCCTGTGACTGGCAGTTGGATGAATGTAAATGAACATATATACTAAACAAATGGATTTCTCTCTCTGGGAGGCGGAGATGAAATGAGAGAGCAGTGGAGAACGTTGCTCCACTCCGGTCAAAATATTGCACCTCGCACATCAAATGTTGCATCTTGCGCCCCTAAAGTCTGAAGGTCTTCGTGGGTGGAAGAGGGGTTTTTGTGTGTTTGCCGACCGAAAATGGCAAAAGGCGACTTATGTAATTAATCAAAACTTGAGCTTTTTTGATTTATAAATATGCCACTACTGGTGGTGCACTTTACAATATTCAAAAGCATATTAAAACGGATTAGGAGTGAAAAGTACTGTTTAGTGGGAGCTAGTTCTGTGTTGCTGCTTTTTAAACCAAACTCGCTCAGGCTTTAGAGGCCATACAGTCTACCACTGTATGGCTGTATGGCTGGGTAAGGGTTAGGATTTCATTTGATGTTCAATAGAAATCCTGTTGAGTAGATATGAATTGGAGAATGTAAAGACCCCTGTTGATGTTACGGTGATGGAGTCGGGGATATGTCCCCTGAGGTTTACATGTTAAAATCCAGAAATTACAGGGGATTTGAACAGAATTGGCGTCATTAAAAACGCCCACAGCCGAGTCATTCGAAGGTAGACTGGCTTGTGTAATTTGAATCAACGTCCTGCTTCGTCATGATTCCATCAATTACAGCAATGCGTGATCCATAAAGCAGCTCCAGACCGTCACCCTGCCACCTCATGTCAGGCTCACAGTCTGATGGGTTCTTTATAGGAAATGCTGCTACTTTTACACTATATGCACAGTGAAGGGTTTTCTTCTCTTTTTGCTTGTTTTTGCAAGCGGCCCTTTGTGTTCTGTATGGACAGGGCCAGTTTTTGTCGATTAATCAATCTACGGAGGCTGTTTTTGCCCTTTCTTATTTTTAAATAATGAACTTTGACCTTAGCTGAGGCATGTGAGACCAGCAATGCTTTATGTGTCTTATGATCTTCTGGACGAGTCGCAGATATACACTCTTGCAGTGATTTTGCAGAACTTTCCCGCTCTTGTAAAGAATTTGCACTGTTCCATCTCTTCTTCACTTGTGAAAATTGGATCCAGCTGCATTTCCATTGACCTTAAAATTGCTCAAATTACAAAAATAAATTAGCGCAATAGAGACGCGCCAAGTCTGAAAAAAAAACTCGTGTTTTTTGATTATGTTTTGGCACCAGAATGGGATAGGAGGGTTTTTCTTCCATATCAAATTAATGAATTTAGCAAAACTGCAATGGAAATGCATTTTTTTGCATCACATGAGTCACATGATCAACAATAGGATGTTTCTACTGGCAGAAAAGACAAAGATGATGACAGGAAGTGGTAGGAGGATGATGGCATGGCGTGCTTTTTATGACTTATCGCATGAACAGACTTATTCAAATATGATTTTAATTGTGTTTCTTATTTAATGGAAACTGCAATTACGAAATCATGTTGTTCTTTTTTTTTTTTACCTTAGCAGAATATTGACAAAATTGTATGCACATTTATATTGGAAACAAACTTCTTCGGTTCATTAGAATCCCAAGGCCTATAAACCATCTTCTAACCTTTCCAACCCTCTCCTTTAGATCCATCCATCCATCCATCCATCCATCTTCTTCCGCTTATCCGAGGTCGGGTCGCGGGGGTAGCAGCTTCAGAAGGGAGGCCCAGACTTCCCTCTCCCCAGCCACTTCTTCTAGCTCCTCCGGGGGAATCCCGAGGCGTTCCCAGGCCAGCCGAGAGACATAGTCCCTCCAGCGTGTCCTGGGTCTTCCCCGGGGCCTCCTCCCGGTGGGACGTGCCCGGAACACCTCACCAGGGAGGCGTCTAGGAGGCATCCTGACCAGATGCCCGAGCCACCTCAACTGGCTCCTCTCGATGTGAAGGAGCAGCGGCTCTACTCTGAGTCCCTCCCGGATGACTGAGCTTCTCACCCCATCTCTAAGGGAGAGCCCAGCCACCCTACGGAGAAAACCCATTTCGGCCGCTTGTATCCGCGATCTCGTTCTTTCGGTCATGACCCAAAGCTCATGACCATAGATGAGGGTGGGAACGTAGATCGACCGGTAAATCGAGAGCTTCGCTTTTTGGCTCAGCTCTCTCTTCACCACGACGGACCGGTACAGCGCCCGCTTGACAGCAGACGCTGCGCCAATCCGCCTGTCGATCTCCCGCTCCCTTCTTCCCCCATTCGTGAACAAGATCCCGAGATACTTAAACTCCTCCACTTGGGGCAGGACACCCCCCCTGACCCGGAGAAGGCACTCTACCCTTTTCCGGCTCAAGACCATGGCCTCGGATTTGGAGGCACTGATCCTCATCCCGGCCGCGTCACACTCGGCTGCGAACCGCTCCAGCGAGAGCTGCAGATCACGATCTGATGAAGCCAAAAGGACCACATCGTCTGCAAAAAGCAGAGATGAGATCCTAAGGCCACCAAATCGGATCCCCTCAACACCTTGGCTGCGCCTAGAAATTCTGTCCATGAAAGTGATGAACAGAATCGGTGACAAAGGGCAGCCCTGGCGGAGTCCAACTCTCACCGGAAACGAGCCCGACTTACTGCCGGCAATGCGGACCAGACTCTGACACCGGTCATACAGGGACCTGACAGCCCGTATCAAAGGGCCCGGTACCCCATACTCCCGGAGAACCCCCCACAGGGCTCCCCGAGGGACACGGTCGAACGCCTTCTCCAGGTCCACAAAACACATGTAGACTGGTTGGGCGAACTCCCATGCACCCTCCAGGACCCTGCCGAGGGTGTAGAGCTGGTCCAGCGTTCCACGACCAGGACGAAAACCACACTGCTCTTCCTGAATCCGAGGTTCGACTATCCGACGGACCCTCCTCTCCAGGACCCCTGAATAGACCTTGCCAGGGAGGCTTAAGAGTGTGACCCCTCTATAATTGGAGCACACCCTCCGGTCCCCCTTTTTGAACAGGGGGACCACCACCCCAGTCTGCCAATCCAGGGGAACTGCCCCCGATGTCCATGCGACATTGCAGAGTCGCGTCAACCAACACAACCCTACAACATCCAGAGCCTTAAGAAACTCCGGGCGGATCTCATCCACCCCCGGGGCCCTGCCACCGAGGAGCTTTTTAACCACCTCGGCGACCTCGTCCCCAGAGATTGGAGAGCCCAACCCAGAGTCCCCAGGCTCCGCTTCCTCAGTGGAAGGCATGTTGGTGGGATTGAGGAGGTCTTCGAAGTACTCTGCCCACCGGCCCACAACGTCCCGAGTAGAGGTCAGCAGCACACCATCCCCACTATAAACAGTGTTGGTGCTGCACCGCTTCCCCCCCCTGAGACGCCGGATGGTGGACCAGAATCTCCTTTAGATGTCAGTGAATTTACTTCTGATACGATCTTGAGTTTCTCTGGACCAGGACGTGATGTGTGGCTTTCTGAGAACTTGAGTTGTACAGTACACATTACTTTACATGTGTGGGAAAAAAATGTGAAATGCTCTTATTTTTCATACCAGAAAAACACGACATTGTCTCAGAGTCACTGATATAGCTTATATACAACAACAAAAAAAGAAAAAGGTAAAGTAAAAGCAGATGCCAAATGCAGAAGAGCAAAGCTGCCTTTTAGGCAGACAGAACCTCGGTTACTGCGGCGCTGAACCTTTAAAACCCGATCAAAAATAAAAGTAAGAAAAAAAAAAACAACTACTGGAAGCCGGAGTCGGACGTTATTTGTTTGGCGGCTGAAAGTCGGGGACTCTTCAGGCGTCGCTGACTAATGATGTTTCTTTATCTGCGCCGCGGCGGCAGGCCTGCGTTTGGATCCGCAGTGTGTGTGAGGACAACAGAGGCCGATAGCGTCCCACGCCGAGGCAGAGACCGCTCTCTGAATCTACGCCTCTCTGTTCCACACACTCTCCTCCCGCATGCTTTTCTGCCTCACCATCTCTCCCTCGCTATCCCCCCTCTCACACCCACCCTCCCCTTCTCTCTTTCTCTCTCTGTGTTTCTTTCTCCTTTCAAGCGTGGAATCATTTAATTATCGCCTATAGCTCTTTTGGCAGGCTGTTGAATGCCCACCTCTCAAAGCCTAGAGGAAACAATTTACCCAGGGATATCACACACACACACACGCCCACACACACACACGAGCGCAGGCATTTCAAGGAAAGGATTTATTACACCAAGTCCATCTGTGCTTCATAGAAATCCACCACCTAGTTCAGATTGAAAAGTGAAAAATAATAATAGTAGCGAGAGAAAAAATGGCCAATATTTCAATGTTGCTCGAATGTTTTGGGGGGTTTTTTGTATATAAGGTCATAGCTTTTAAACACTTTTAAGTAAAAGCTAATGATTAAATGATAAAGCATTTAGCGCCCCATTATGGCAGCAGCAGGAGGTGATTCGTTCAGGATGCCTGACTTTTTGTGTCTTTACGTGGACCTCCGAGGAGCGCCGATAACTTAGAAAGTCGAGGAGAAAAAAAAAAGACGGGAAGTTGGGAGAAACGGCGGGGGATCCATTGAGAGGAAAGTAACGACCCGTCTCATACCGCCGGCTCTTTCTCGTTGTAAAAGGTGTCCGACGAAGGGGTGGGAGGGCGCTTTAAAATGATGTCCGTTATGTTGGAGAAGAAGAAAAAGAAAGAGAGAGAGAAAACACTAAAGTGGATGACAAGGCCAAGAGAAGGATGAAAGGGAGAAGAGGGGCGAGAGGTGGTGAATTTTCGACAGTGCTCTCACTTCATTACGGGGCTGATCAGAGGCGAGGCAGGGGCAGAGACAAAGGGACCCAGTGTTGTCGGCCCCGCTCCGTCAGTGTTACGCCGAGGTCAGCCCTTTAACTCGTCGGGCAATGAATAACCGGGCTTTCAGGCGGCACAATGGCCTGCCAGCTTTCGCTGGGCTCCGGGTTGGACTTGCCTATTGTCAGGGAGCGGGACTGGGGAAGTCACCAATCTGTAGGAACGCCGAGAAGCTAAGGGACGCAACGGACGAAAAGGAGCTGCTCTAGGCGCGCGCGCGCGTGTGTGTGTGTGCACAATGTGGAGGTCAAGAGTACTCCATCAACACTATGTCATTAAAGATTAAAGCATGTGCTGCATAAAGGGGGCTGTACAAATTCCTTAGCCTTTCTGTGTGGGGTGCGTGTGTGTGACAGAGAGAGGCTTTGGCTACCCTTACAGGTACATGTTTAAAGTTTGGACTGAAACTGGACAGGAAAACCCAATGAATGAGTCCATTACCTTCTGGGCCAGTAAAGAAAATTGTTGACCAGCTGGCAAAAAGTGAAGAAAAACCTTAAAAATGAATCGAGCTTTGATTGCATTAGTATATTCCATCCATTGTTTATACCCACTTATCCGCGGATCACAACTAAGGGGACTGGTGCCGATCCCCAGCGGTCATTGGGCCAGATGCGCAGTACACCCTCGACAAGTCGTAGCATTTTGACAAATCCATAGTTTACTGCTATTTTTTTTTTCCAATAGGAGAGGAAATCTGACGCAAGAATCTTTACTGAGACGCTCACGACACAGAAAAGTAACACACAGCTGAACACTGTGAATTCCACCCCACTGAGCTCCTCATAGGCTGGGCCTGGGCAGCGTTAGGACATGTAGTTATGGCAGGAATATTGGTAAAAATTGGGATGACCACATCAGTTGAGATTTATATACCCATTTCTCATCTGTGGTTTCCACACTCTGCGACCTCTAATTGTTTGTGTCCAACTAGTTAAATATCGCGTTAGAATGTAAAATTCAAGTTCATAAAACTTTGAATATATCCAACAATAATTATTACATACCAAACAGTCCACTCTGATGTTGCATTGCCAATATATTTACAATATGCTGTGCAGCCCCGGCACACCGAAGACATAAGAAATTATGTTATCTTCATCGGTGCAGACAGAGCCTCAGCATGGCTTATAGTGAGAAATAACATTGTTGCTACAATATTTGCAGCAACTTCCTTAAATTTATAACAGTAGAGCATATGACCAGTATGTTGTATCTTTGAGTTGTGACAAACATTTAATGGAATTTTTAAGCACATCCATAAAACCTGTGGCAGTCTTGCTTTACCAGAGATTCAATTATGAACTTCAGTTTCAAATGTGTATAAAGTCATTTACTTAAAGCTGGATAAATGTGGTATGCTTCAGAAATAAGCAGATTTGCAGTGGAGTCAGAGAAATTGACCTCTGTGTCACAACATATTTATACCCCAGTGAAACAAAAGGAAGTAAAAAAAAAATGGAGTTCCAGTAGGTCCAGATATTTCTGCTGTGGCTACTTAACTCAATAATAAAATAAAAAATAGTTAAAAGTAAGAAAAACTGTGGCATCAGTGATTTTTGCTAAAATAATGATTTCATAAATAGTTCTCCAATTTATAAAATTGTAGAATTTCATAAATTGGATATCCAACCGGATAAATGTGCACAAAATAATAGTATTAAAGAAAAAAAGACAAATGATTTTTTTTCTGTGTGAAATTATGCAATCAGGTGATCATAACTTTATCCACGAATGTAAATTTAACAAACAACTAAAGGTTGAATATTTGAGTTGTAAGTCTGGGAGTAGATTTCCGTAACTATTCAATATCAATTTGAATCAGACTTTTCGACCTCAAGAAAAGTGACTGCCGCTGCATTTCCCCAGTAAATCACTCTGTGTGACTTGATAGGTGCTGGAGATCTCTGATAAACTCTGATTTTAGGCCGTACGTTTCCCTCTCTTCATGGTTAAATTCCCTCTCAGCTCTCCATTCACAGGGAACCTGCTTTCATCTCCCTCCAACATAACGCTTTGCCATAACTGCCTGCAGAGTGTGTGAATCTGTGCCTGCCTTCCTGGTGTCCCAGTGAGTTTAAGGCAGGCAGTTTTTTTTGCAAATTGTTGAATAAAACCACTCAGGATCTGCTAGTCAGACTGTAGGAGAGGAACCGTTGTCGAGCCTCGGGATTTTCTGACCAGCAGCAGTTTGGAGCTGCTAGAGTGGTGGGGAAATTTCTTTTATTTAATTGTTTTTCTTTCTATCGTGGGCAACGTGATCAGGGAACTTTGAGAATGAAAACAAACCAAGCTAAACCAGGTGGCTGTTTTTTTCTTCTTCTTCTTCTTGATTTTTCCCACTATATCTTACTTCGTTGTATATTTTGCAGATCAACAAATTTTGTGTAGATAGAATAAGTTTCAAATTGTTATTTTTTAACAATCTGCAGTGTGACACTCAGAGTTTTTCTCTCGAGTGTGGAGACGAGGGCCCAGCAGACTTACATTCATAAGCGGAGCATTTTGGGCTTTCGCCACGATGCTCCACTTGGTATGTAAAACTTTATTGGACACTTCTTTGGGTTTATTTCAAATGTAAAGGACACAGAGATGAAAGAGAAAGAATAGAAAAGGGAAGAAAGGTGGGGAAAAAGTTTAAAAGGGAAGGATAGAGAAGTAGAGAACACAAGTCAACATCCTGGAAGTCTGCAGAAAGAGAGAAAAACAAAACAGAGAAACTACAACAACAAACAACATAAGCATATTTAATACAAACTGTTACAACATCATTGGAAAGTACAGTTTCAGATTATTACTGTGTGTGCTTTTAATAAATGGCTGCTAGTGAGCATTCATAAAGTAAATTCAATTTGTAAGACTATTTGCATTCAGCCCCCTTTCTCTTACACCCATAAATGAAATCAATTGCAACCGATCAGTAAATAGTCCTCCTTTGGGTAATTTAGTGGCAGTATAAATCCAGCTGTTCTGTGAAGGCCTCACAAGTTTCTAGAGAACATTATTGAACGCTCAGCATCATGAAAACCGAATCGATATCAGTGTCTGATCGATTCTGGCATGATGAGATCGATATTTTAATTTCAGATTCCCAATTGTAGTCCCTCAACTTCACCATCCAAAAGATTTGGTTTGCTTTGCTCTCAAATGATAATTTTTGTACTTTATTTATTTACAAATTTGTGTTGTTTTCTATCGTTTCTGTTTATGACGTTATTATGTTATAAATACACCTTAGATAATGAAGATTGGTATCGGTGACACTGGTTCAGTATTTACTTTGTATCAGATCAATCGAATAGCTGCAGTATCACATAGCTTTATACTCAAACTATGTTAGCCACTTCAAGCATTTGGCATGCAGACATGAGTTAAACTTCGTCGGCGCAGACAGAGTATCTGCATAGCATGATATTATATGATTTTATTGAGGTCCTACAGCCATTAATTCTTGCAGCATTGGGCTCTACATGGAGTTTGTGTTACGTGCCTAATTTGCATAATTTGTACTTTGTAATTCTTTTGACATGTTGATGGAAAACCAAGCCTAAAAGGTCTAATTACATACAAAACTAGAACATAATTATGCTGCATAACCAAAACACAAAGAACATTATTAAAAATAAGAATTTATAATAAATAAATAGAAACAAAGAAACATCTCAGACATTGACATTGTAACTGGCACATCATCACTATCCACGTAAAAGGAGACTCATGCACTAATAATTAATGATATTCACAAAAGGAAATTTGCAGTGCAGTATCTGCCAAATATCACCATTACAATCATCCCGGCTACATTTTACACTAATAAATTCACATTCCAGTGGTGGCTCTAAATACCTAATTTAGCTCAGCATTTTAAATCAAGAGCTTTTTAAAAAAAAAAGAAAAAAAGAAGCTATTATTTATTTGCAAACAGCTGCCAGATCATTTAATGTGTTTCTATGCAAATGAAGTCATGTGTGGGATAACCACTGAAATATGATGCCTGAATCTCTTGATGGACAGGTGAGTGCACAATTACTTCGCCCTCACTGGCGGAGGAATAAGAAATGCCTTCTTAAGCTCACAGTTAGCGCACACACACACACACACACACCCCCACACACACACACACACACACACACACGCCCTCTCACACCCACACTCACGCAGCAGACAGAGCAGCTGTCTGAGGCAGGCAGGGTCAAACGGTGGTTAATTAGTCCCGTCACCTGCTCGGGTCATCACACCTTCAGCTCGGCTCGGCTGAATAATAATAATCTCGCAAAATTAACACCGGCTCGCTGGCTGTGAGTGGCGAAGTGAACCTGTTGTCGATATAATACATTACATCCTGCTGTCTCGCCTCCCTGACACACACAGACACACTCTCTGTGCCGTGTGAAGGGGCCACCGCAAACTGTCACTTCGCACTAATGACGGCGACAGCAGTGGTGTGTGACAGGCGTTTTTTTTTTTGTTTTTTTTTCCTCATCTTTTCCCTCACACGTGATTCCGCAGCGTCTCCTTTCATACGCTCTGCCCCTCTCTGTAAAATTCTATCAAATGTGAAGCGCAGGAAGCGGACTGTCAGACCGAAGCGGCTTTTGAAATCTCTCTGTAAAAAAAAAATAAAAAATAAAAAATCGTCTCATTAGTCGGATTTGTCTGCAAATTTCGGCAGTGGAAGTTAATGAGGTATTGGGAATGTCCTTGTAGCGGAAAGCAGGAGATGTTTTGGCTTCAAAGCGTGCGTCAGGAGGCCGTTTGGTTTGTTTGTTCTCAGGGAGAGTTCCTCTGTACGCAAAGCAGGCAGGTGTATCACGGGCACCAGGGAAGCAGGAATGATTTCCCATCTGTTTGTTCCGTGGAGAGATAAGGGGGACTGTCTTATTGGAGGTGGAGCGCATCTCCCTCCACCCCGCGCTGGGAACCTTTTAATGGGGCGGAAAACCTGCCTGCCTTCCGCCCGTCAACGTCCGAGGAGGAATTCCCATTCCCAACATGCTTGAGTTTTCTTTCCAGCGTCCAGCTCTTCTGTTTTTAAATGTGCTCTAATGTGCAAACTACTCAAATATAAGACGCCCAAAGCAGCTGCGTTTCCATTACAGACGTGTGCTGAGCTGTGGCGCCATGCCTCATTTCCATCATCCAAATTGAAATTATGAAAATAAATTTGCTTAGCGTTAGCGTGGCAGTTTTGTAAAACAAAAAAAAATTGCCATATTAAATTTTCGCTAAAAAATGTTTGCGTTATGATAAATGTTTTTTTTTTTACCCCTCCAGGGGGTCTTTTGTGGGCTCTAGTGTCCCTTATATGACAGTAGGCTGACAGGAAACGGGGAAGGAGAGGGGGGAAGACATGCGGCAAATGTCGTTGGGTCCGGGAGTCGAACCCGCGACGGCCGCGTCGAGGACTCAAGGCCTCCAAATACGGGTCGCGCTAACCGCTACGCCACCACGGCACGCCCGATAAATGTTTTTTTGAGGGGTTTTTTTTGTGGCTGTAGTAAGATAGTGGTATGTTGCAAAACTGCAATGTAAATTTTTTTTTCTCCGCATCACGAGTCACGAATTCAACAGCCGGATGTTACTACAGGCGAAAACCATGAAGAAGGCCACAGGAAGTGGTAGGAGAATGTTCTTTTGCTTGTTGTGTTTTTTTGGATGATGAGCACCTGGCTCCACCAGAGATCTCACAGCATCACACAGTTCATAAAAAGTTGGGTGTCCTCCAAACGTGTTGAATCTATCGCTCCACTGTAAAATCTCCGACTACATTTTCATCAAAATGTTCCATATGTAGCTATTCATGAGTAGGCGGGGCTTGTCGCTCAAACGCCTGAGTAAGACGCTGACGTCTCCTGTGATGGCTAACAGATGATGAGCGCTAGCGCCAGGGCTGAATTATAAACACATCATGTAAGTGCTTGTCGCTGCCATAATTTTTAACAGATTCTTGTGTGAACAAGCTTATTGATGTGTGATTTTAATCTCATTTCATATTTAATGAAAACACCACAATTGCAAAATTGTGTTGTTTCAACATTAGCAGAATATAGACAAAGATTTGGGCACATTTGTAATGGAGCTAAAGTTATAAAAACACAATCTTGCTATTGCAGAGTTTCTATTACATCAGAAACTCAATTAAAATGACACGTGAACAGGTTTGTTCAGCTGATATCTCATTAAACAATCAATTAATTGCATCATTAATTGAAATGAGCTCAACAATTTAAATTCTTATGATTCTTTTTTTTTTAGACATCATAATCCATTTTATTTTGGTTTTTAGTTCTCTTTGCATTATTGTTTTTGTTGTGTTTTATTTTGGATGTTTCATATCTTCCTGTTCCAGTGTTGAATGATCTTTACAAAATTAATGGATATTGTTGTTTGAGGGGGCGAACTTGCATTATTATGCCGTTATCAATATAATACTTGAAAGTGGTCTCTAAGCAATAATAATATAATTTATTGCCATAATTACTGGGACAGTTTATCATCCAGCTAAATTTCCTATGGTGGCCTATCCATGCCATCATCTTTCAACCACTTCCTGCCGTCTTTTTCGTCTTTTCTGCCACTAGTAACATCCGGTTGTTGATCATGTAACTCGTGTGATGCAAAAAAGTGTTTTTGTTGCACTTTTGCAAAAATACACTAATTTCTATACCGTTGACAAACCACCTCATCTTGCCGCAAAAAATTTTTTTTTTCCAAAATTGCTGCGTCTCATTTAAGCAAATGTATTTTTCAGAATTCCAATTTGTGCAATTGCATGGTCAATGGATCCATCTTAGTACACTTATTTTGATTTAGATAAATATAATATATTTAGCGTGGAGATACATAGAATTCCTCCTCAAGTGTGTACAGACACACACACCCCCACACGCAGAGCACACCGGGGGATAGACGGCTGGATAAACGCCAGCCAAGCCTCATTAGCTTCTAGCTGCCTCTGTGGACAGACAGGAGCTGGAGGCCGCGGGGTGTGAGGGGTGTGGGGGGTGGTGGTTAGGTAAGCAGAGTGGGGTTCAAAGAGAGCGAGAGGAGGCAGAAGGAGAGGAAAGGCAGGTTTACAGAGGCAGAGCCCGGCACGTTGACCTGTTGGATTAGGACTATTAGAAACCCATCTGGGGCTGCTTGACCACTTTACTGGCAGATCCTCCTCCCAGCAGCCGCTCAGCTGACCCCCCTCTGACACAATACACCCCTGAGACACACACACACACTCGATCCCTGATGGAACAGATGAAATGCTTTGTGTCAGTTCTGAAAGGCTGCATGTTGCTATTTATGACAGATGGAGAACTGACCTGTGAGCCAAGGAGCTCGTTTTTCTGTTTTATTCTCAACCTGTAGGGTAGATTATGGAGGTTTATGGAGACTAAAATGATCACGATCTGACTTCATGTGACATGGTAAGTTTATGAGGAATGTATATGGGTACGATGGCTTGGAAAAGCATTATTATTAAGCTTTGAGTTTATCAATTTTGTTGGGTTACAACCAAAACGTTTGGTGTGTTTTATTGGGGTTTAAGGTGTGGCATGCATTGTAATTATTCACCTGCAGTTACAGCTGTACGTCTAGAGATTTAATCTTTTGCCACAGATCCTCAGTTGGGTTTACATGGAGACTTTGAGTAGGCCATAACAAAGAAATACCCTTTCATCTATGCATTTCATTGTATATCTGGCTGTATGTTTAAGGTTATTGTCTTGCTGGAAGACAACCTCCATCTCAGTCTTGGGTCTTTTGGCCTTTTAAACCAAGCCTGACCACAATTCTGCTTGATTCTCATCTCCCTTCACTGTTCCATCAGTCCTTTTTCTAATTGATGTGGATTCCTCCCTGAGACTTTCTACTGGGTCAATCAACAAACAGAAGAAGTTGTGAACGATAACGTCAATTTTCTGCGCTGTTTCAGAATTGCCCATAGTTTTAGCAATGGCAACGGAGGAAGTGGACAAAGCCGTTCGGTCCACGTTGACCAAATATATTCACAAGTTAACAAGTCAACACATATGTTAAATAGCTGATTGCTCTCACGCTGTTGCACAGCAGCACAGTTATCTGTGGAAACAGTGCAGCGTAGAAATACTCTTCACTGTCTTTCACCTGACTAGCAATACTCCATTGGTTGTAAAACCAACAGAAATAGCAATACAATGTCTTGCTGTGCTAGCTTTGCTAGCTCTTTTTGCCCATAGATGCCATAAATAAACATTCTTCTGACTGTAGCAGGCCAGATGAGAGATTAGTACTCCATTAGTAGCTATTGACCCTTTGCATGTGACGTCAAGTTCTTCAGAACTCCACCCGCTAAGCCACGACGGATATCAGAACAACCTTGAAGCTCTTTTAAAGCCTGTCAAAAAACAGACATCTGTAAACTAATATTGCTTTTATTTAGTTCATTTCACTTTAAAAATGGCCATAGCGTGCTGCGTGGTCGGCTGCTGAAAGAGACAAGGATACAAACCAAACTTGTCATTTTATTTTATAATTTTTAATGAGGCTTTCAGTCAATCATAAAGACTGTCAGCTGTAAATCTGTGTAGTCACAGATTTACAGCAAACACTTTTTACAAGGCAAGAAGATTAGCGTGCATATACTTTACATATGCACGCTATATAATATTTGCTAGAAAGATATCAAATATTGCATTATGGAGAAGGTACCAGTCTAATTATCAATAACCATGGAGACAGTGTCACACTGTCATGTAGCCTAGCATGGATGGAAAAAACTGGTTAGCTTCTCGTCTTTTGTACGTTTTTAATGCTACTGTGTTTATGACATAATGATATAAATCGTGTGTTCTGAATTCAGGCGGGAGGAGGTATGGGTCGGTTTCTCAGCCAGCTGCTTCAAGCTTCTGTAAATCCTGCCGTCTAGGAGCCCCAACCAGGTGTGCTACCTTCACAGACAAATTAGAACAAGTACAAGCCATGAATAAACCAACAAAAACAACTTGGGAAAACAACTTCAGTCGCTCTGTTCGAAACTCCCTCACTTTCAGACGTCCATCATGGTGCCTTGAATGATTAATGATAAATTGCAAAAAGTCAATACTGCAATACTTCATGCTAATTTATTATCTCGTCGTGCTAGCTAAGCTAGATCTGCTCACCCATAGACGCCATAAACAGCATTTCTCCAACTGTAGTAGCCAAGACTGTAACAATTACAATTATGTCTTGGTATTCAGAGGGATATACAGTGTAAATCAACGTCGAATAAATATGCTATCTTGGCAACAGTAGGAATAATTGTTTTTTGTTGTTGTTCTTAATGGAAATGATTTGATCAAGTATTTTTGATTTGTGAAATACTCTGCCAAGCTGACAGTTCACTTCGCACCGTTTAGGTTTCACTTTCTTCTTCACTCTCGTCTCATTAGCCAGCTTTGCTTTGCTGAAGGATGCCAATCCTTTGGGGATAACTATTGTGGGTGGGTTTTCTTTAGTGTGGGTTCATCATCAGTGGCGGGAAAAAAGAAGAAAAAAAAGAAACCCAGGTCTTTCTGCTGGTTTTATTTTTGCTGGGGAAGAGCCTCACTACACGAGATTATGAGCTGCTGGGCTCAGCGCAGACAGACGAGCTCCCAGCTGAATCACTTCACATCAAACCCTTCAATCACTCACTATTTACTGGGCTAAGCACAGATGAGAGGGGCCTCTCCGTCACATCAGACACACACACACACACACCCACACACACACACACACACACACACAAACACGCCTGTGCACATGCTTAGCAGCTGTTGCAAAACTCACATACTAAAACAAACGCAAGTTCGAAATAAAAACCACAACCTACATAGGGACAAACACACCCCAATTAGGCCACGCGCACGCACGCACGCACTTAATACTAATGAGCTGCTATTAAAATATGCATCATGTCTTTGAAAAGAAAAAAAAAGAAAGAAATTCAAAAGAGAAATATTTATTAGGTTGATATCAGTGTTCCTCTGTGAAAGTATGGTCTGGATTAGCGAAAAGTGTCTGTACGAGAATCCGTCCCAATGGTGTCACCACGGGGACAAAGTGATTAGCGGTTGCTATCCGGCAAATCATGCGCAGGCACATCATTACCCCCCAGCCCCTCTCCTCCTCCTCCCAGCTCTCATCTCCATGTCTCTCAGGGGTGCGTTCGCTCCCAGTGCTCCTTAAGTGTTTTAACGTGTTAATAATCATTAGGCACTCTTCAGCGGAGCAGCGGAGGAACTGGTGGTGGCGATGGCGGTAGGGCGGATTGGGGAGGAGGTAATGATTGACTGACCTCTGACCTGCAACCCCCGACCCCTTCCGCTGCCTCTTGGGCTCTGTGTTGTGTGGCTGTCTCTCATCTTGGGGGTCCATCAGGGACCTATTAAGAGCTGTCTCACACTCAGTCACCTCACTTAACTCGCCCTTGTCAATATGCTCCAGCAGGGGTGTGTGTGTGTGTGTGTGTGTGAGGCAGTGGGAAACAGGGAGTTTGTGTTTAAATCCCTCCCCGCCCCAGTCTGGGAAGTTATTCCCTCCATCTCGTCCCACCTTTTTCTGCCCATCACTCTTTATTTCTTTTTTTTTTTTGCTCCCTGCCTCCTATTTCTCCATGACTCTCCCTCTCCGTCTTCCTCCCTCCATCCATCCATCCGTCCCTCTCTCGCCGCGTCTGTCTTTGGAGATGCTAATTCCCGGTCCGGGGAGACCAGATGAAACAGCGCAGAGTTTCTCTCATTAGCTGACACAGATGCCGAGGCGTGTGGACCTGAATAACAACACTCTGGCAGGCTGCTGCCTCCTCTTCCTTTTCCACATGCTCCGCCGTCGCTCCCACTTTTTCCGACCAGATTCCACACGAAGCTAGGCGCCGCGCAGGTGGTGCACGCGCGCGTGTCACTCCTTTCAGGCTCATCTGCATTGCATGTTTTCTCAAAAAGTTGCGTGTGCTCCTACCGTGCCATTCTTTGGGGAATCTTTGGCTAATTCTTTTTTTTTTTTTAAAGACAGCCCTCTGCTGGCCTCTGAAGCCTTACAACAAACAATCAAAACCTTTATCACTTGCAAAGATGCAAACAATGTTGCAATGCTGAGTCGCTGTTGCACATCCTATTACCGTGTTTTTTTGTTGTTTTTGTCTTGGGAGAGAAAAAATCGTAACAGAATGAATTTGAGAAAAACAAATCAAAATGGGGTACCTAGCAAAAGTATTCTGGAACTATGAAATCGTTTCACTTTTTGTCATGTTAAACCACAAACTTGAGTGTTTGTATTGGGGATTTTATGTGACACATTAACACAAAGTTGTGCTTAATTGTGAAGAGGAGTTAAGTTGTGTACTTTGTTCTGAAAAATACATTTGTGAATTGTGGAGTACATTTGGATTAAGCTCTTTTTTTAACCTGATACTGCTGAATAAAATTGAATCGTGGCTTGATAGAAATGCTAACATGCCAAGACACTGGCAGTACCATGGGCAGGAAGGACATTAGACAGAGAAGTGGCGAAGAAACATCTCAGGTGAGCTGAATAGGACAGCAAACTTCATGGTTCTGGCCTTTATGGAGCGACATGCAGAAGAAAGTCAGAAGAAGTCCTGTTTGCAGTTTGCCACAAGATGCGTAGAAAACATTTGAGTTCTGATCAAATCCAAACCACACCTGAACTTGTTTGACATGAACTCACTGTTCCATTGTAAAACCTGATGGTGGCAGCATCAAGGTTTGGGGATTAATTTACTTTAACAGCACCATGAAAGCTTGGCACTGATAGGTGGAGATAAATACATTCGTCCAACCAGAGCTATCATGGGATGGTTTAGATTAAGGCAAAGTTCAGATCCAAATCCAATTGAAAAGTTGCATCAGGACTAACCAAAGATAATTACATTTTAAGTAGTTTTGGCACTAGTGGCCTTTATTGAGTAGATGGACAGGACATAGAGAGGAGACATAAGGGGAAGACAAAGCACACATGACCCGAGTTCGGGAATCAACCCCAAGGACTCCAGCCTCTACACATGGTGCGTGCGCTTGACCAGGGTGACTCAGTACAGAGAATACCATGTACTTTCCAGGTTTGGTTATGCAGGTTGCTGAGAGACTAAAAAAAAGGTTGTGTTTCAGATTGTTGTATAAATGCAAAGTCAAGCTGTCAAAAAAGCCCCTTTTTTACATTTAATAATAATAATTATAATCAGCGCTGTGCATTGGCGGAAGTTTATTTGTTGAGGGTTTTGAATTGACTGATTCCTATTCAGGAGAAAATGAAAGATGATACATTTCAGAAAGCAGAATATAGGAAAGAAATGTTAAGCTGGATACTCCAAAAGACCAGTAACATAAAATCAGAATAAATGAAAACAAGTCTCTGCTACAAACATGAAGTCTGGTTTGCTTTTTTGCAATTCATTTCATTATTCAAAAGAAAAAAGCATGGAAGGTTTTAAGTGGATATTCTAAATCTGTGGTGTCTTAACAGGCTTTTTGCACGTACGGTGCTGACGTCACATCCGCATGAGCGAAATGCAGCTTTCTTGTTTCTTGTTCTTGTGAGTTACTATAACAGCTAGAAAAGACAAAGTCGTATTTCAAACGCAAATAAAGCAATACCATGAACATTGTTGTCTTCCAAACTTAATGGGCTTTTAAGTTTTCATGGACTGCCAAGCAATAAAGAATTAAAAAGATGGTGGCTTGTAAATATTTGTCGCTACCAGTTAAAGCTAACGCTGCGCAGCAAAGTTTGCAGATTTTGTCAAATCGAATTTTTTTTGCCGGGGTCGTTCACACTGCCACACATATGCGACCTGTATGTGTTCTGCAGGCTGAACGGGCAAAGGACCTGAAAGTGTCCCACATGCGCAGTAGAGGGCGCAATAACCCTTGTGTTGGGTCACAATTTTCAACCAACCAACCAACCCAACCTTTGGTTAGTTACCGTAACCCAATGTGTTGGGTCAAGCCATCGACCCAACCCAGTTGAGTTAAAACACCCCAGCGTTGGGTCGGTCCATATATGACCCAGCACTGGGTTACGAATTGGGTTATTCTTAACCCAGCAGTTTTTACTGTGTAAGAATGATCGATCAGCCGTCGTCATCATGGCAATCCTCACTGCTCCCAGACTGCGGCTGCGGGTTTCCCCTCTTTGTTTTCCAGCTCAAAACAGAGCACCACTGCATACTGCGTGTTCATTCTTCAGATAATCCTTTATATAAAGAACAAGGTGCCACTAGTCACGCCGATATCCAAACTTTGCGTTAATTTTGCGATCTCACTGCTTTTGCTGCTGCTCCGTTCCGTTTCTCTTTCACCGTAACTTGAGCAACTTTACTTCGTTTCTTAGCAACAAAATGCAGCCCATTGTTATTTATTGAAGATTTGAGATTTCCAAAAACAAAGGAATGTAATGTTGCGTTTCGTTTTTTACGTTTGGGAGCTCATTCCCTTTCACATAACCGGAAAAGCCAGTTTTTGACATTCGGAAAAATATGGTTTACTTATTTTAGCATAACTCCGGTTTTACTTGGCCCATTAACACAATTTAAAAACTGTTGTGTAGTTTATAATGTGCACTTTAAGGACAAGTTGAAAGTGAGACTGGGGGAGGCGGAGTCTTGCTGCTACGCCGTCACAAACCAGGCATGTTAAAAAGACGGTATAAGCCTATGGACCCCTATGGTTTAGCATATCGATACTCGTGGATGAAAAATTAATACCTTCCGAGGGGGCAAAAAAATCGATAAATATTGTAGAATCTATATAATTATACAACCCTATTGGTGCTGCGCCACAACAGGCAGGAAAGGTTTTTCGAAGGGTTTAAACACACACATACAGTGCAGAGTGAAAGCTATCCGCACCGGCTGAAAATGTAACAAACGTTGCAACTTCGGTCTCCAATTGAACCGAGTCTACCGGACTCCATCCATCCATCCATTTTCTGTTCACCCTTTGTCCCTAATGGGGTCGGGAGGGTTGCTGGTGTCTATCTCCAGCTACGTTCCAAGCGAGAGGCGGGGTTCACCCTGGACAGGTCGCCAGTCTGTCGCAGGGCAGCACAGAGACATACAGGACAAACAACCATGCACACACACACACCTAGGGAGAATTTAGAGAGACCAATTAACCTGACAGTCATGTTTTTGGACTGTGGGAGGAAGCCGGAGTACCCGGAGAGAACCCACGCATGCACAGGGAGAACATGCAAACTCCATGCAGAAAGACCCCGGCCGGGAATCGAACCCAGGACCTTCTTGCTGCAAGGCAACAGTGCTACCAACTGCGCCACTGTGCAGCCCTTGTAGTCTACCGGACTATCGGGCAAAAACAGCTAGGAAAATTGGCCAATAAAAGTAGCCACAACAGATATCGATTCCTCCGTAAGCTGTGAAATCCGGTCAGTAAATCAGACGAGGAGCAGGGCCAAAACACAAACCTCGCCCGACTGTTCTCCGCAGACCAGAAGAAGCCAAGGAACATTGTGTCAAAAGCCTTCGACAGGCGGTAATCCAGCATTAAACCAGACCCACATGTTTGTCAGGCGATACTCTGCTGGTGCTTCCCTGAGAACCAGACATGACCTCAGCAGTCCATACATGTCATCATGGCCATCGTGTCCTACCTGATCTCCACCTCAGATAGTCACCTCCAAACACGCTGTCACGCTAACGCTGCCTTACATTATTCAGCACTCAGTCATGGAGATCCAGCTCCTACCACCCTGCATAATGAATCAAAGAATAAAAGAGCTTTTGCTGCAAATGTGACTATATCTGATTTTGCATGCACGCTGCCGTTCCTATACACACACACACACACACAGTGCTGTTTAACTGAGAGATTGGTCTGAAGTGACAGTAATGTAATATTAATAGCCATGGGGGATGACAGCCTGTCCCTATTGTGTTGATACCCACAGGCTTGACAGAGCTTTGGTCACACATGCCACCGCTGTACATCTGCTAACACTCGTACAATAAGTCCTCCCTGTTTATTTTGATATAGCTTTGTTTCCCCCCCCCCCCCCTTCCACTTATTTATTTATTTACATTGGGTGACATCCAGCTGAATTTACATCCATTCAAATATTTAAGTATTTTTCCTCAGAGAACCCAGCTGAATTCACCGCGAGAGTCCTCTGTAGCCAACATCTGCTGCTTCTCTCTCTCGGGAGCAGAGCCTTGCTACTCTTCCTACAACCCACACTGTTTTATTCTTTACTTTTCATTCTGAGAACCGAAAGCAATGCCTTCACCGCAGTCTTGGAGTAAAACATGCTGTTAACTACCATTTGTCAAGCTCCTTTTGGTAGTCATATTAAAGTGTTGGGAAGATTTCTTGCGTCCAGAAGATAACTGTTTTGATTGTCTGTTTTACTACTGAAGTAATTTAATCTACCAAAGTAGTCAAGCTATTGTTTTTGTCAGTTTCAGTTTCTTTAATATTTATTTTACATTGGCCGTTATACTAGTTAAACATGTTTAACTAGTAAACATGTAAAACATGTTTTTACATGTTTAACTAAAGTCGTGAAGCTATTGGTGTAAATAAGAGTGCCGTACTTTTGCAGAATTATCAAATAAATTTGTAATTCAGGACAGTTATGTCTATGTTTATGAAAAAGAAACTTAATAGGTCAATTCAGCTCAGTTTTTTGTATCAGATCGGTATCGGCTGATACTAAATCTCAAATATCTGTATCGCAACGGAAGTGAAAAATGTGGATTGGTGTAAAAATGAGCAATGTGTTTATGTAAATGCGTTGCTGATATTAGAGGTAATAGAAAGACAGCTATAGCCTAAAAAAAAACATTTATTATAGCTCAGGTGAACAGTTTCAGAATTTGACATTTCGTCACCTTCCTAAAACACTGGCTTAAGCCATTTTTTTTTTTACCAAAATCTTATTCTATTCTTTTTGGCCAATTGATCTTCTGGTAAAAAAAAAAAAAAAAGACATGCGCTATTATTTTAGGAAGGTGACGATATACAAAAAGAGTCCGTGGATCCATCCTGCTTTGTATTATTGCCTTGGACTTGTGGTGTTGGTGCAATGGTGTAGGAGCTATTTCTACACTTTGGGACAATTGGTACACCACAACATTGAGTATTGTTGATGACGGCGACTGCTGTTTTGTGAATATGGATTAAATATTTAAGGGATGTTTCCAACACTTTGTTGAATCTATAACATGAAGAAGTTACACAGTTCTGAGGACAAAATGGGGTTCCAACCTGTTGGAGTTAAAACAGCGTCTGTTGTACTTCTATAGTTAGATGACATCTGGAATAATAAGCATATTTACATATTTATTGTGATAAATTTCTTATAATGATAAATCACAATAATTTCCAGTTAAGGATGTTTAAAATTCTCCCAAACTGTCCGTGTTGTCATGATTGTTAGCTTTAGCGTTTTCTACATTTTGTTCAATGAGTTCAATAAACCAGTAATATATGACTAAATGCAATTGCTGTGAGCAGTTTAGTGATATAAATCATACTTCTGGTAAATGTATCACAAATAGGAATGTTTTTTTTAAGATCAGTATTTGTGGAGTTATGATTGCTGTGTCACACAGTCACAGTCATGCAGATGCCTAAAAAAGAAGTAATAAATCATTCTTATCATTTTTATAATTATCACAATAGTACAACAAAATATCATGATAAAACTTTAAGCCCATATCTCACGTCTGTACGGAATATGCATTGTTTCAAGGAAATCCTTGCACATTTCAGCAAGGCAATGTAAAATGTAAACGTAGCGTTTGACCAAAGTGATCCAAGTCGGCTTACAGATACAATTTTTTACTGCTGCTGTTGACTTGCTTACAAGTATTAATAATAAAATTGTCTGTTCGGGGTTGCCGGTCCTCAGCCTTTCAGTGCCCGATAATGTGCCGCTCCACCATCCTGGCCTAAAGCATAAAGAACCTCTTTTTTTTTTTTTCCTTCCTTTCCTTCGGAGAGATGGATATGGAGCAGCAGTTCTTTGACTTTGCAGTTTTGCGCCTGGGACCAAAGAGAGACAGTGGAGCGGGGGGAGAAAGACGGAGTCCATCCGGCTTCAATCAAACGAGCGCGAGTCAAAGTCTTCCCCCATCTGAGACACAGATGCAGACGAGTCGAGATGGAGAGAAGAGAGGAGGAAAGAGGGTGGGAAGGTGGAGAGGGGTAAAGAGAGGGCGAGAAGAAGAGAGGGAGAGCAGCAGGGGAAGTCATTATCACTTTCTAACCTCACTTACAGTCTAATGTATTCAAGGGGAAACAGTTAGATTTGGTCCCTTTGGCAGCCCAGCGTAAACAAATTGATTTGAATGGGAGAGTATAAAGAGCTGTTTATAGCACCCTGCATCTTTATGTGTGTGTGTGTGTGTCTGCATATTGTCAGTATACATTTTGTGTGGCACGGTATGGAAATGCCATTACGCATGCTGTCTGTTTGCATTCTGCCTCTGCTGTACATTTCAAGAAGAATGATTACATTCTCCCGCCTGTCTGCGAGCGCAGACTTGCGCGGCGGCGGTGGCCCCGTGTTTTTTCATCTTCTTGCTTTTTGACTTTCAGCCGCGGTGGTCCCCTGTCTTCTGTGGGCCCTTGTCTGTGCCGGGTGGAGTGGGGGAGGTAGACCCCCGCGTCCGCCTTAGCCGAAACTTTTTGATGACCAACTCGCACTGCTCCCAATTTTAGGACAGAGGCGGATTATTGTAACGACTCGCGGGCGCGGGTGTTGTCCCTTGTCGAGCGAGGTCTCGACAACCTCAAACCAAGTCGGGCAGAAGGCGGGCTTTGCCGGGCAAACATCCGCACAGGGCGCTGCTTGTCCCGATTTGATTTCGGACATATTTGGGGTTCCATCAGAGAACTGATGAAAGGAAAATATAGAGCTAATCCTTGTTAAAATTAAGAAATCCAGCAGGGCGCGCACAAACACACACCCACAGGCACGCAAAAGCGCACACACACACTTACACTCTGTAGGACATGTGTAACCCAAGTCTGTTGTGATTCCTTTCCTGGTGAGGCCTGGAGGAGTCCAGAAGAGGTTAAAGAAACACGGCACGGTGTGAAACCACACTCATGAGGTGTGCTGCCTGAAATCTGACACACTCACACACACATGCACACGAGGCTTTGATTAATTGGGTCGGCATGTGTTTGCCAGAGAAACAGTATTTATTCAGGTTAGGGACCTTTTCTTAATAAAAGGTCCCTGGATAAACAGCTCACTCAGGCGGCCATTTTGAGGATTAATCCTCGGGTTGGCTTAGGTTACCCTCTAAGACGTTGAAGTTCAAAGGTCAGGGTTATGAACTATTGCAAGAAAATACAAAATGGAGGCCCACACTTGCAGGATTAATGAACAGAAAGGACTGTGGGATTTGAATCAAGAATTTTCCACAGCAGGACGTAGAAAAATAAATCTCACCATCAATGATATATTCTGCCTAATTTAAGTCAGTACGCTGGAGGAAGCATTCATTTTGGTGAGCCTATTTAAATTTTGGATATTGATAGATAAGATTGTCAGTAAAAGTGTGTTTTCTTCTTTATCAATTGAAACAACCAGTGGTGGGCACCAATAACTAAAACGTTAGCTGCTAACTCTAAAGCACTAATAAGAACCATTAGTTTCATCAGCACTAAAGCATCATACCAATGTGCTATTTAGGAAGCTAATGCTAGAGTGCTAAACTCAACCATGTTGACACCCACCATGTGTCATGAGAAAGAGTAGAACTCTCAAAACAATTCAAATATGTTTTACTGAATTTTTTCTTGTATTTGTTTGACACCCCTCGTTGGTTTTACATGCAAGCTTTTTCTGTATAACTCTTTCGATCGTTTGTTGAATGCTTACCAATTGCTCAATAAAGTTTTTTGAGAAAAAAAATACTGTGAGGAGAGGAAACAGAACTGCGACGTAAACGTCTTCACCCTCTTCAAAATAAGAGCATCAATAGAAACATCCAACAACTTGAAGACTTCTGAACAGGCGATAACCAAAACTTCAACACAGATGCTGACCTTTATTCACCTGAACGCCTACAAAGTAAATTAGGGCTTTAGAATTTAAACTGAAAAAATAGTTTAGGGGAGGCTGAGTGTACTAAAACAGCTACAAAGTTAGCAAGAATGCTAAAGTGCTAAACAAAAAAGTATCTTCGCTGTTAGCGGATTAGCAGAAGTGTGCTTCAATGTGCTTCATTGTTTCACTGGAAACAATGAACCAAAGATGTCTAACTTAACGTAAAGAAAAGAGGAGAACATAACGTACTTCATAAGACAGGAAATGGCTAGTAGAAATTAGCTACTAGCCTAAACAATACAAATGTACAACGATAGCAGTAATGAACAAGTCGCGGACAGTAGATGATATTGCGATGGCACAGGAAAAAGAAAACAACATTTCGAATTATAGATTACAGGTTCTGGGAAATGAGGAGAGCACTAAACACCTCTACTGCTTAGTAGGTTTGGCAGCTTTGCAAACCCAAACTGTTGTCGGTGTTGAGCAGAAAGCAGCAGATAATGGCCGTGTTTTCTCATCAATTTTATGTTAATAATGAAGTGTTTTAATGATTTTAGTTACAAAAGGGATATCAAGTCCATTGTGTGCAGTAATGAGCTATTAAAGCGCATGCTTTTTGTTAAATCAACTGTCTATGCAAAAGTGGCACTCCTGCTTTAAGTGATATGCTAATGATAGAGCTAATAATGGCTTCTCCGCCACTTCAGCAGGTGAGTGTGACCCGGTTCAAAGAAGCTGCTCTCTCTAACACACACGCACACACACACACCCCCGTGCGCTTGCACACCCCCACACACTCCGGGATGGCTGGCGCAAATGTTACTCCTCAATTATTCAACCACTTTAAATGGCAATCTGTCCAGGAAGAGCCGTAGGAGGACGGATGAAATGCAACCCCATAAACGGCCCGTAAATCCACGCTTTTGTAAAATGAACTGTGAATTTGTTGGGGGGGGTTGTTATTGTTTTTTTTAAAGAGTCTGACCTCCACCAGAAACAGATCAAACATCCAACTGGCTCTCTGTAAACAACACGCAGCAGCACATATTTGTGCTGCGACAACAACAACCCCTCGGCGTGCTGTGTCATTACGTTGTCAACATTTTGATTTAGACGGAAGGCACCCTGAACGGATTTTTGGGAAGACGGCGACATCAGCAGATTTTCCTCTCTGGCGGGCCCCCTCGGCCGCCCTCATGTGTTTCTGATTTCTGGGAAAACAACGCGAGAGCATTTCGTGTTCCTGCCGTACGCCTTTCCCCAGTTCTGCGCCACATGTTTGTTTAGGGATGGGAAGCAATCGGTCCCGGCGACGCTGACGCATCAAGGGATGAATAGTGATGAGGTTGGGGTAAATATTAGCCATGTGCGGAGAGGGTCTGGGGGGGGGGGGAACCGAATGCACACACTCAGGCGTTCACTCGACGCTCTGTAGCTGGGATCACTTAGTCTCCGCTGCAGGCCAGCGGCGCTTGGAAACTGTGGTGACAGACTCAGCAGTCAGAGCAGAGCTGAACGTTCAGCATCGTGCATTTGGTACTAATTATAACCCTCTGTGTGTCTAAATACTTATTTTAGCTGATTAAAAGCTAACACATTATCAATAGTTCATGCATATTTTCAGTGTCGCTTTTCCACATTGAAGGGTTCGTTTGGTGGATTGTAATTTTAAAAAATAATGGCAAACTTGATTGCAAACTAAAATATTCTGGTTGTAAATCTCCAAAAATGACATTTAACAACATATTGACCCAAACGAAACTCAGACAAAAGGAGGTAAATTATATTAAACATCATCCGTTAAGAGTTAGGGTTGTCTTACGTGTAAGACGTCCCGTATTACATGGACATTGACAATAGTCATATATCTTTTGTGTCTTAATACCTTTGCTATAAATTTTTAAGCATGTTTAGATACAGATAATGCATGTCGCATTGTTTCAAAATGAGCTACACTCACAAATATTAGTTAATGAACAAAGTAAAACAAGTCTAAAAAGAATTCAAAGTAAAATAATTTGTCTCAGTTACATTATATGACAGTAGCTGGGCAACACAGAATTGTTTTGTGCAGCATGTTGAGTAAAAAGACAAAACCATGCCAATATTTTTCAGGAAAATATTTCATTTGCTAACAGGTGCAACAATGACTGGAACAAAATACGTCAATAGTTTGAATTCTAAGGTGCACATTGACGATGCATGTACATTACCACAAATATTCATTTTCCTTCTTACGTAAAGTTTCTGTTTGTTTTAGAAGGGATGGGAAGCCCATTTTGCTTTTGCATCTTGCACATAAGTTTGTGTTACATCTGTATCCTAAAGAAACATACTTAAAACTTCAGATTTGTCACTAACGAGACATTTACACACATGGAAAAGCCGTACAAAAACATTATATTATAGCAGAAAACATTCTAGCATTGAACCGACTAGTAAATTACTGCGAGCGAACGCAAAAATTTGCGAGGTAACACAAAGGTACAACAGCATCTCATCCAGATGTGGTTTACTGCTGGACTTTGAACCAGACTGAACGCTGTAGTTGAATATAAGGTGTTTTTGTCTTTTTTCAGTTAAGTTGCTCAAGATTTATGACATATATATTTTTTTAAGTAATTGATTTTTATCAAATTTTTCGGTGGGTGTACAATTTTAAGACCGCCTGTCTACTTTTGCAGCATAGAACGTGTGTGTGTGTGTGTACTGCAGCTGTAAACGTCAGGCTTGGAAGCCAGGTCTGCTGTTGTGCAGGTTAAAGGTCGTAGCAAGGGGTGGGCACTGCAGCACCTGCTGAACTCGCCCACTATCCACCCTCCTCCTGCTCCGCCCTCCATCTTTGTATTTAATACAGCAGAGATGGGGATAATCCTTCCACTCCTACACCATGAAGATGTCTCTATCCCCTTATCTCACACACAAACACACACGCGGGGAGACTTCTGAGGTGCAGCCTCGGCGTTTGAGGTACCAATCTCATAGGAGCAGCTGTAGCCTACAGCCTATATGGAGATGGAGGGGACCCCTTCACCCTGACCCCGTCACCCGGCACACACCGCACCGCTCTCGGGGAACAAGAGGCGACAGCTGGGGGGAGGTGGAGCAGTGGTGGCGGTGGGGCTGCGGTTCACTGGAGCCGCTTCAAACGGCTCGCCACGGAGACTTTTGGAGAGCGTTATCTGATGTAGGGTGTCTGTGCACGCGGAGATGGGGGAACAGCTCAGTCCAAGCGCCAAACGGGTGTAAAACTGGTGGCCATGTTCAACATTTCGAAAATGTTTAGTCCTGGCCTCGTTCTTGACCTGTAAGAATCAAATACTATCGCACTTTACATAGTAAATGACATTCAGACACACTGTGCAAAAAAACACAAAGTCTTATCAAGTAATTTTGGTCTAGTTTCTAGTGTTAACATCTTAGCACAGTTGAAGTAAGACAAAACTAACAATAAATAGGAGCTTGTTTTAAGTCAGTAACTCCTTAATATTTATGAAAAACTACTAGTTCTATTGGCAGATTATTTCCCTTATAACGACATGCTTCCCGTGTTATAATTGAAATAATCTACCAGTGGAGCTGTGACTTTTTCATCAACATTAAGGAATTATTGACTTCGAACAAGCTCATATTTACTTGCTGACAAGTTCCGTGCAAGTAAGTTTTGTCATATTTCAAGTGTACTAAGGCATTTGCACTAGAAACCTGATAAGATTTTGTGTTTTTGCAGTGCATTCCTCCACAAATGAATTTCATTTAAACAGTTTCAGGATCCGCCAGATCAAGTTTGAGAAAGGGGCAGGTTTATGATATTTTTTCCTCTTCCTGCTCCGTGTTGTAAGAGGATGTGTTTGTGAATTAAATGACGACATTTGTTAAATCGAGTGAATAAAGTGATTGAGATTTACGAGAACCGACGGACATTCATAAAATAGTTCCTCCATACTGTAGCCCTCCTCTTTCAAATATTTTAAGCAGCTAAAAAACATATAATATATGAAAGATAAAGAAGAGTTTGGTATCTTTTAGAACATTTTCTTCTCTCTTTTTATTATATTCCCAGACAGATGTACGAATTCTTTTGTAATAAATTTAGTTTCAGCAGTTTATATATGCTTTGCAAATTTTTTGTTTGTTTTCTGGGATTTTCAAAAGTGTAGGTCACATTTGAACATCTTATTATTTAGCCTTCAAGAGGGGGGTCGCTTCTTACCATATAAATGCTTTAAAATGAACCCCTAGTGTATTACAACGGGCCGGTTGATTCACTTCTAATATAAGTGCCACAAACATGTCAGAAAAAAAAAATCCCGCCAGAAACAAAAATACGTGAATAAACGCGGTTGTTTCATACCTACTAACATGTGTTGCCATGGTGAGCTGACTGCCGCACCAGGTGTTGAGTCTAAATGTGATGTTACCTGCATGGAGCTCCGGCAGGTGCCATCCAACAGCACTGCTAGCTAACCGCAGCCGAGATGCTAGCTCATTAATTACCTCACCGGTGCTAATCTCATTCCGCGCTGCCAAATTATCTCCGGCCACCGTAGATTTGCGCTCAACTTGCGCGCGTGCAACCATGTCAACGTTTATCCATGATTACAGCCCATTACCGCCACTCAACCTCCTGCGGCTCTCCTGCCCTCGTTCTCACCACCACCAACACACACACACACACACACACCCACGCCCCCCCCCCCCCCCCCCCCCCCCCCACACACACACACACACACACACAGAGATTGATCTGCAGATAATAGTTTAACCCCGGCAGTTTTTGAAGGGTGCTTGAGATTTAATGACTTTGTAACGGCCGGTGGTAACAGAAGAAACGAGGAAAGACTCGGATGTTGTCAGATCTTAGTATTTGCTTCCACCTGCTGGTCTGAATGCAGAACCTACAATAAGACGTGAAAATTCATCTCACAGACAGCAGATGGCGGCGACGACGTCTAAGTTAAACCTCAGATTTTTTTTTTTTTACATACTGAACATTTTTAAATCTCAAAGACACCGTTAGTAAATATTGCAAGTTTCTGAAACACAAGGAAGTTGGTTATATCACTATTATTTAATTGGTCTCGGATGTTCTTCTTTTTTATTTATGAAGCACATTCAAAACAAGTTTTTTTACAGGAAGATAAATGAAATGTATAAAACTTACACATAAAATGGCTATGAAGACATAGCTAGAAGCACAAAAGTTAGGTGCAACCCAATCTTCAACCTCATCATCGTGCTGTTTTTTTTTAAATAAATAACTGTCAATAAAGACAATGTTTCTTGTAAATGATTGACAATTGATCATAAGGTTCTTTATTTGAAACAGAATTACAATACAGGTAACTTTGCCTGATTTAAAAAAAATAGTTTAAGGGGCTTCAATGAGCTGAAATGTAACTTGAAAACCTTTCAAAATTAAATAAAAGAAATCTGAATTATAAGTATATTAAAGTGCTAAACATTTTTCTGAACATCTCAAACTGAACACTTCATTATGTTCAAGATATTTCTCTTATGAAGAATTATTTTGAACTTGAACGTAGATGTTGTGAAATATTTGACAATCTGTTTGCTGCTCCAACATGGCTACCTCATATTGCATAATGTTAGTTCCAATACTACGCTGTTGTTGTTTTTTTCCTCTTTGTATCTCATTAAATCTGCTGCACACACACACAGTACTGTACAATTCCTGATTGTAAAACTGCTCCTTACTTCTTTTAATCCATACAGAGCAGAGATGTAGATTAGTATTATAAGGAACTTTATTTAAAAGATGGGAGATATTAGATGTATTCTTAGTTTACTCACACAGCTTTTAGATTTTGCATAGCTAAAGTGAAAACTCTTAGCACCAACAGCTCCCTGATGGTGGGCAAAAAAAATCTGCTCGCTGACGTTGGCTACCAATGGTTTTAGCTGTCAAGTTGTCAACTGAACGCGCTAAGTCTTAAATGTAAATGTTAAAAGAAAAAGGGACACAGTGCTTTGCTACTTATTGTCAACACTGACAACTAGATAAAAAGGTTCAAGGGTGTCACATTTCACAAGTCAGTGAGAAGTTTGAAATTAAAAAAGTAGCGAGAATGAGGGCTGTAGGTCATTTATGCTAGCTTGACTTTGACAACCTCAACATGTAGCTGTGCTGCAGAATTTGGTGTTTCAGTTCATTTTAAAAAAATAGGCGACCCACACAAGTACTCTGACAGGTCATCAGTAGCAGGTGTTTAAATTAGCTAACCAACCACCATTGTGTTCAAACAATTATTAAACAAACAATTAATAATTGCATTTTTTAATTATTATTATTTTTTGTTCAACTTTAGTCTCCCACAGTTTTAAGACTTTAGTTGGAATTTTTTTTTTCTCTTCCAGTTCACATTTATGTCATACTTTGTGTTGGTCTATCTTATAAAATCCCAGTAAAACACACAAAGGCTTTGTGTTTGTGATGTGACAGGCTCAAGCACAGTACAATGCTAATGCTAATGCTAATGCAGCTTCCTCTGTTAGGAACAGTGGCTGTGTGCCTCTCGTATCCTGCCTGTGTTGAAGACAGTTAGTGCTGTGGTGGTGCTGATATTTTTAAGTGTCCTGCATAACAGTCATTGTGGCGTCCCACTCAATTCCCAAACCAATCTCAGCCTTCAGTCTTCATTATAATTCACATTCGCTGCCGTCCTGGTCGGCTGAATATGGTTACGGACTTCAAAGCCGGAGACAGAGGAGACTTTAATCAGGGAGTTCCACCGATAGCACGGCTCTGTGACCCCAGGGTGCCGCTTGGCGGCTCGCTCCAGCCAAATGAGTATGGAGATGAAGTCCAGCACAAGTGGGCGGACCCGCGATAAGAGGATTCAGTGTTGTGCTTCATCAGTTATGATCACATAAAGGAGAAGTGAAAAGGCACCCGGGTGAAATCTGAGGAAGAGGATTAGGAACACTGAAAGAAAAATTAAAGTTACGGCTTTTTTTCCTCCAAATTTTGACTTTAATCTCACAATTCCTCTTTTTCTGAATTCTGACTTTTTGCAGAATTCAAACTTTAATCTAAAAAAAAATTATTTTTTCAGAAATCCTTTTGTTTTTTCAGAATTCTGACTTTTGTCTCAGAATTCTGACCTTTTTTTTTTGCATAATTTTGATTTTAATCTGCATTTTCTTTCTCGGAATTCCGACTTTAATCTCAGAATTCAAATTTGAATCTCATAATAAAAATTCTTTTAATTCTGACTTTTTTCCTCGGAATTTTGACTTTTAATCTCAGAATTCACACTAATTTCAAAAATCTTTTTTTTTTTTCAGAATTCCAACTTTTGACAGAATCTTTACTTTAATCTCTTTTTTTTTTCAAAATTCTGGCTTTTTTCAGAATTTTGTTTTCAATCTCAGAATTCAAACTTTAATCTCAAAAAAATTTTTTTTTCAGAAATCCTTTTGTTTTTTCAGAATTCTGACCTTTTTTTTGCATAATTTTGATTTTAATCTGCATTTTCTTTCTCGGAATTCCGACTTTAATCTCAGAATTCAAATTTGAATCTCATAATAAAAATTCTTTTAATTCTGACTTTTTTCTCAGAATTCACACTAATTTCAAAAATCTTTTTTTTTCAGAATTCCAAATTTTGACAGAATCATTACTTTAATCTCTTTTTTTTTTCAAAAATTCTGGCTTTTTTCATAATTTTGTTTTCAATCTCAGAATTCAAACTTTAATCTCAAAATTCGTTTTTTTCAGAATTATGACTTCTTTTGTTTGTTCTTTTTCAAAAATTTGAACTTTGGTCTCGGAATTATTTTTTTTCCCCTCAGAATTCTGACTTTAATCTTCTGAGATCGAAAATCAGAGTTCTGAAAGAAAGTTTTAATTCTCTTTCAGTGGCCTAAACCTTTTCGATACGGATTAATAAAACCGAGCAGAAAACTCCAGCAAGAACGGATTTCTCAAACCGAGCTACTTAGTGTGATCACCAGGGGGCGACAAAGCTCCATCCACTCTCTCTTATGCTGTTTTCAAGGCCACAGAAGAACTCGAGATTTTTTTTCTTTTTTTTTTTCTTTTGTAGAAGGGTTTGGATGAACACGACAGAGGTATTGATTAAGAGGAATTCAGACTGAGAACTCAGTGCAACTTGCTTTCGAGCAGAAAAACATTCAGGCATTTTTGTTTTGTTAACGTCTGCGACAATCACAAATACCTCACCCGAGTGCTCCATAAAATGCTTTGTGTAACCAGAGGAAAATAAATGTGTCTGTGAGACTCGTTTGTAAGTATTGGAGCGATTCCAAGTCGGCTGAAATGGGGAAAAAAAAAAAAACATACAAGAAGGCGTTAAAGATTTAAAGACAAAGAAAAAGGTGACATGAAGAGAGATGGGGAGAGCAGACAAGGACAAGACGGTGTGATAAGGTGACACGTCGTCCTTGCGTGGCGAACTCCGTCTACGTTCCCATGGTGCCTCAAACCCAGACCTAATAAAAATGCAACAGGGCATCGGCCTGTCTCCCCTCCTCTCTCACGCCACGCACCTCCTCCCCGCCTCCCGCATCTTATCTATTTTCATGCTTTACTCTCCGAACACGCACTCTACCCTCTCTTCCTCCCTCGTCTCATCTCGCAGCCTGTAAATACTGCAAATCCCTTCGTCCGCGTTTCCTCCCCCCTCCAACTCGAATTGTGACCCCGGGGGCTTCAGGAGTGATCTCATTTCTGCCGCGCAAACAATGTCCTACACAGTCGCCACCTTTGTGCAGGTGGGCGTACAAGTTTCTGCATCAAGAAGGGACAAATCACCTTCTTTTTCTTTTGGTTCTAATCACAACACATCGCTGTAATCCTTCACACCCATCCGATTGATTGTCTTGCCGACATCGACGCGGCGTCCGCAAGTCAGCCGGCCGAAAATCACACGCGGCGTGGTCACGCTTTGCCTCGTTTCAACCCCGCACGTCACCGGAAAACGACTACAAACAAAAATGAGTAAACCGTTCGTTTCCTCAGACCAAAATTCAGTATTCAGATGGAGAAAGGGAAAAAAAAAAAAAAAAACTTCCACTGGGGTTTTTGTGGATTAGAAAACATGTTGCGCTTTTCGCCACCTCCCAATCAGCTTTTACATGCGGGAGCTTTCCATCAGCTGTCAAGGGCAGAACACCCGCTGTGACATCTCTGATTGGGGAAGTTCAGCACATCTAGAAGTGTCAATCTGGGGGAAGCGGTACAGTACAAGTCTTACACAGTCAATTTAATGTTTGAACTGTGGTCACACACCATTTGCTTTCGTGACCATGTATGCCGGCTTGTTGGAAACTCTGTTCTCAGGTCTTAATGTGAGGAAAAGAATGTGATTTAGTGATTTTGTCATGTCTGTCCAGTACAATGTGTGCTGGTTCTGAATGGTGTCTGTATGTTGGGATCAGTACTGTGGAATTCACGCCGTTCTGCTGCATGTCGCAGGAATGTCGCTAACGCAATGCAATAAGTCCTGTTCTGGTATCGATGTGAAACCAAGTAAACACAGGGCCTGTATCGCCAATATCAATATCAATACCTACACTGATACTTTTCATTCAAGTTTGACGTGTCAACAAACTTCTGACATTTGAGTATTTGTAATTTTTTCCGTAGAATTATTTTGTGAAAACCAAGGACAGAATTTGTACAAAGTTTATAGGCGTCTACAAAATACTTTAATAACACATTAACATGACAAACAGAATACGGAAGCAAATTTGTGTGAACTTTTTTTCTAAATAAACCAAGTACAAAAAACATATATCATTTTAGAGCAAATCAAAACAAAATATTTTTTGAGGTAGAGTTTAGTTGAAATTTCAAGAGGGAATCTGAAACTGAAGCATCGATCTTACCACACTAGTGCCGATCCGATGCTGACTTCAACTTGGTATTGTGGTATTTGTTGCTTTTTATTGATCCGATGTCAGTTGAGGTGATTCGGACATCCGACGGGCGAAGACCCTCAAAGAAGGACCAGAACTCATTAGATGGATTAAATGCTCCCTCTGGCCAGAGAACACCTGGATATTTCCCAGGTGGAGGTGGACAGTGTCGCTATAGAGGAGAATATGTGTGGGGGTTTTTCAGTCCAAAGGACAGAAACATTGAACAATAACCTGTTTATCACAAATTCAACTGTTTTACTAAAGACAGCTTTGAAGTGTTTAAGGTCATGGCATTTTGACTACACAGTACTCCAGATTGATCAGTAAAAGAAAACTTTCTCACACAAGTTTTGGCCTGGAACATTTTCAGGGACAAGCAGCTGTTCTGCTTCTTGGAAGCAAGTCAGAAAGAACTCTGCTGTGAAAATCGACTCTTTCTGTATAGCAGGAGGTTCTGTATGAACACATATGCTGTCAAATTTGCTGCTAAGCTGGAGCAAAGACTCGTTTTAATGGTGCCAGTCACTAGGACTCATATTTCTGCAAGTAACTTGAGTTTGGGGGAAATCACTGTAATTTATTTATTTATTTATTTATTTTTTGTTTGCTTTTACAGATTTGATTTTACACTGAATACCCCAATCAAACAAAAATATTCTGAATCAGAATGACAAAAAAATATTTCTGCATAGTTCTAATGTTTGCTTGTTCTTTATGAACTACCAATGACAAACAAGATAAGAGACAAAAGGTTTGAACAGGCCAGTCATGAAAATTACAAAAAGAAATCCTTTCTGCTAACCCAAAGATTCAACAGACTAATGGAGCCATTGTACAGGAGTCTTTGTCCTGAACAACTTTAGTAAAGAAATCATTGATTTAACTGACAGGCATCTAACACAGTTTTCCTTTGTAGATGCTCCTTGAGTATTGCAGGGCTCACATGCCATCTGTACAACACATGTGCACTGGCGCAATCAATACAGCTGAAACGGCACTTCATGGGCTCCCATTGGAAATGCTACACAGTCAAAAATTACCAGCAACGACTTGACTTATGCAGCAAAAAGAATATGGAGGTTAAGTTTTCAAAGTCACATTTTCACCATGTTACTCATTCATTTATAAATGTAACAGTTTCAAGCTAAATATTTAGTTAGAAAGCTAAATAATTTGGTCCAAACTAAATATTTAATTTGAATAGAAATATTTAGTTTGGAGCTAGCTAGCAAGCTAAGTACTTGGTTGAAGCTAAATGTTTACCTTCCTAGCTAAATATTTAGTTTGAAGTTACATTTTCAACATACCAGCTGAATATTTTATTTGGAGCTAGATATTTTTGCTGTCAAGCTAAATATATAGTTTGAAGCTAAATATGTAGCTTTACTTAGCTGAGATATTCAGTTCTAAACTCTGACATTTATAGCTGAATGAGTAACATGGTGAAAATATGACTTTGAAAAAATAACCTCCATTTTCTTTCGCTTATCACTAGCTAAATAACCCAAATTATGGCTGTTCATTTTTGACTGTGTAACTTTACAAACGGCTTCCCATGTTATTGTAACATGTCAGATTTATGAATAACCACTTTTTTTCCCCCTTTTTTTTTTTACGTGTAAAAAGAATTTAACTAAATGTTGCGGGACAATGGTCCAGAAAAACAGTTGACCTGTTTTTGTTGGTATCATTCAGCAACACTTGCAGAGAAACTTTGGGTTCGGTCGTAACCTCTGTATCTACTTAGATCACAAACGTGGGTTACATAGCGCTGATCAAATGAACCTTGGTGACCCCGTTCTGTCCCATTGCGAACAGATAAAAGGATGCCTAAAATCAGCAGAAAGAAGTGGCGCTAACACTGATGGACGCCACACTGTGCCAGAGCGGCTGCATTTAATTGATGTCATTGATTAGGTATTTTAAAGCAGCTTGCCTGGTTCAAAGTAACATGAATATCACAAGCACTCCTGTAATTATCTCCCCAGACGTTATTCCTAGCTGTGAAAATTGCCTTAGTTTCCTTTTGTAGGGCCACAGTTGGGAGGTTTCTAAAGAATGGAGGAACGGTGGAAGCAGAGCTGTGCACAGTGAGCTCATGGTCTCATTCTGCAACATCCAGTAGAGGACTGGAGCAAAGATTTATCTCATTGGGGAGTTAAGCTATATATAGGTGCTTCTTCTGCATGTTTAACTAACTATACTTATTGGTTACTTTACTAGGCACATCTTCTTAGTACCAGGTTGAACTCCGTTTTGCCTTCAGAGCTGCTGCTATAGATCCAAAATGGTCTCGGAGTGACAAGCCCCTTGTACTTGGTATAAAGGCATACTAAAGAAATGGCCGCGTTTTGCCGAAATTGTAGTCAGACATTTTACAGAACAGCTATAAATTCAACACGTTTGAACTTTTTATGAACTGTGCGATGCTGCGAGAGCTTCGGTGGAGCCAGCTGCACCGTCACAAAACAAAAACAAACCATTGTCCTCCTACTACTTCCTGTCGTCACCTTCTTCATTGTTTTCGCCAGTAGTAACATCCGGCTGATGATCACGTGACTCGTGTGATACGGGAAAATTATTTCCATTGCATCTATTTTGATACGGCCAAAACCTTATCCCAGCACAAAAACTTTTTATCAAAAAAAAAAGTGAGATTTTCGAAATTGAGCGAATGTATTTTTGTAATTTGAATTTGTACAATTTTATGGTCATTGAAAACTCAGCTAGAGAAAGAAACTGCTCTTTTCACCATATCCCAAAAGTGCTCTATAGGACTGAGATCAAGTGACGTTGGGGTGAGGTGAACTCAGAGATGGTTAGAGTTTTGTGACATTGATATATTGTCGATGGGTTCCCTGTGTTCGTAAAGGGAAGGATATGGTCATTGTGGCTTCTGAATGATAAACCATCTGTACTGAAGGACACATCGTGCGCCAACAAATGCGCCCTACATCATTAAACCACCGTCTACTGGAACCATTGATACAAGGTGAGGTTGGTCCCTCCTTTCATGTTGTTTATGCCAAACTCTGGCTCTGCTATCTGAACAAATGTAGACTTCTCAAACCAGGCAAAAGGGGAAACCCTTCTTTGGAATTAGCTGTAGGGAAAACAATCGGGTTTGAACCACAAACAGCAGAAGAAGTTCTAATTCCCAATGTTGTGTGGAAGGTGTCCTCCCGCCGTCACTCTCCTACTATTTCTCTTTGAGTCTCCTTTTCTACCACCGCCACCTTTCATCTTCTGTTCACCACCGTCTCCTGGCTCCTGTTTCCTGGGCTGCCCCTCCCAGCCCCGTTCTGCTCCTCTTTTGGTTTCTCTTCCCAGACGAACTCTTCCCTACGACTAGCTAGATCAATGGTGGTGATAGGAAGAGCCTGTGAGAGCCAGGAGGGAGGGGAATTACACAGCTGCATTCACAGCCAACATGTTTCTTATTTCTCAAGGCCATTGCGATTTCCAGAGCTTTCATCCACCGGCGCAGACATCGAAGGAGAAACGGGTTGGAAATAGACATAGGCAAGTTAACAACACCCTCTTAAGAGCACTTTACTCCGGACCCTTCGACGCGAACGAAAGTTCCCGGGACAATTCTTTTGGCCTGAACGGCGCAGCATTTGTGTTTTGCCCAAGCAGCCATACCGTTCCCAACATGCCCTTGTGCAACCTCTGAACAGGATGGGAGTGTGCCGGAGGACAGCAGACCAAGAGGGGGGATGCGGGGCGTCCTGGATGAGTGACAAGAGGAAAGCATCTGTCAGAGGCAAAGACAAGCAGGCGTCTCATCCATTATTCACCAGAATGGAAGCAGGAGGCGGGCATGGGCGTGCATAAACGAGATAATGAGTCGTGGTCACGTGAAATGTGAGCTGAAGACCGAGATGATTGGGAAAGCTAAGTTAGCTCCACAAGCAAACTCCTTTTTGTGAATTAAATGCTAGCTTTAGCATCAGTGACTCAAAAACAAGATTTATATGTTGATTCAGTTGAACCATAGCATACTGTATATAATGTGGGAAAATGTGCATTTCACCATATTCATTTATTAGTTTCAAGACTTTGATCTGGGGAAGTGGCAGTCTAACTTCAAGTATCCAACCAGGGTCAGTCCGGTCATTTTTAGACAAATTCAGAGTCCCTGCTACGTGTTGTTGTTTTGCTGAATTTAAAGCATAACAGTAGAAAGTATTCACCCCCTTTGATGTTTTGCCCTTTTATTGCTTTCCACAAATCACTCATGGTCAACAAAATTTGACTATGACCTCTAATATTAAAGTAAAATTGTTTTCTATGACATGACCATTTAAAAAAAATGTAGCAAACCAAGTGACTCCAAAAGTATTCACCTTCTTTGACTGACCTAATTTGACAGAGGTCCAGTCAATTAGTGGTAATAGTCTCACAGTGAGTGGAATGGAGATCAGCTGACACTGGCTGAGAGTCGCAGTCCTCAGTGTTCCTGTAACTGTGGCGCATTTAGCTTTTGTGTCCATGGGATGGGAAACTAAGACTCGTGTAATGCGAAAAAAGTGTTTATGTCACAATTTTGCGAAATAAACCAATTTTGATGTGGCCAAGAAAACACCCACTTCTTCCTAGTGCTAAATCCCTTTACCAAAAAATGAGGGGGTTTTCGGTAAAAGCAAATGTATTTTTGTATTTATGTATTTGGACTTTAGGAGGAAGCCACTAAACATTTTATGCTATCTTCAATGACTTTTGCTTTTTCCAACCTATGACAGATCTACACACACCCCTCCTGCCCAGGAATCCTCAGACAACGTGTTGGGGGGTTTGTGTTGACACTTTCATGTTGACCCCTGGTCCTCTCCTGTCACTGAGTTCATCTCTCCGACCGGGCTCCAGCAGAGCTGGGTTTTTCTCCACCTGGCTCTAAAGCTGTTGGATCTTATCATGTCTGTTGGTCTATCAAAAACAAAAAAAGAAAAAGGTATTGTGAGGTCATTTGAAATCTATGAAAACTGTGTTTCACTTATGATGCTCTGCAACTACACAGGTGGTGTGTATATTGAAATGAATCGTGTAAGATTTATGGCGTGACTGGCTTGTTTCTTTGTTCGTACACTGAACCAAAATGTTCGTCAGTGCGGAGGAAACATCAACATTTAGTAACATATGATCTAGTATATTACATAGTTTTCCAAGGAAATATATAGGTATACACTGTATAGATACAGCTCTGGAAAATAAATAAGAGCCCACTGCACTGAACCCCATTGAAAACCTCCTGGTTATTCCACCAAATATTGATTTCTGAGTTAAACATTAGTGTTGTTGTTTCTAAATGAAAATCAACTTTTCATTTGCGTTTCTTTGCAGTATTTGAGGTCTGAAAGCTTTGCATCTTTGTCGTTATTTTGACTATTTCCATTTTCTGCAAATAAATACAACATTTTTGCTACATGTTGTCCGCAGTTCATAGAATAAAAGAACAATGTTCATTTTACATAAATACCTATAAAAATTAAAATCAGAGAAACTGATTATTTTAAGTGGTCTCTTCATTTTTTCCCAGAGCTTTATACTGTATATATACTATATATAGTATATATTCTTTCCGAATATATACTATATATATAGTATCAGTTTCATTGTCCAACCCCTGTATATATATACTGTATATAACTTTCATAAATTTTTATAAATTTATTATATCGATTTTAACTTGCTAAAGAAAAATTTTAACCGGACCATTTGTATTTGCGCGTTTCTGGTACGTCCGAAAATCTGACGCACAAGGGACATCCTGAAGCAACGGCGATGGAAAACAAAGCCGCTTCTCTTCTCCCACTGGGGGTTGATTCAGAAAACGATCTGGTGGGGCGCTAGAAAAGACTGATTGTTGCGTTCAAGTGGTTCAAAAAAAGAGTTAGCCGATCTAAAATTGCATCTCAATGCTAACATGTAGTAGCAGCAAAGCTAACGTCTGCGTCCACGTTTTAAAACGGTATTCTTTTCGAAGAAGTCACATGAATAATCAGTGATTTCTGAAATACACCACCAATCTGATAATCTAAGCAACAAATTAAAGATATTAAAAGTCTTTGTTGTTGAGCTCTTATATCTATTTATTCAATAATTTAACAGCAAAAAGTGGCTTTGAGTGGAAAGTGTTGCTTATTTTGTAGATATGTCAACTAAAATGTGATTAATTAGTTACCCAGTTTCATTGACAATAAACTTTCTAATGCACGTACATATAAAATAAAGGAAACTTATTGTCAGTGACCTGTAATTTGGATGTTACAGACACTAATGCCTCCGAATCCCCTCTGACGTCCTTGGGTCTTTGTACTCTAAACAAGTACAAAGTGCTGCGGGTTCTCCCCATGGGGAGCTCCCATCAATTTATGTTTTCTTGATGGGACGTAAATCAGATCTGCCCTCTCAGGTACAATTTCTGAGCTTCTGACTATTAACTGATTAACTGTCATTAGGTAAGCAGGTTTTGTGGGGTTCCTCTTACGTGTTTGAAATAATCGTGTTTTCCCGAGGAGCATTGTCACTAGAAATTGAATGATCTGTTACTACTGGGCTTCGTAATCCATTTTTGCCAGTCCATTACGGCAGTAATCTGTCCCTGGACTGGCAGAGAGCAGAAGCTTTTGACAGTTTGGGACGACCGAAGCCATTGGAGGGATTTTCTTGGACAAAAAATAGGCCTTTCATTTTCTCTCATGTCATTTCTGTCAAGGTAAAGCGGGATGTTTCAGCAGGGTTAGGGTGTAATTGAATTTGATGGCGCATCTGCTGGCTCATACAATAACATACCAGGGCCAGGGTCTGAGGCTCTAATGCAACGTTTATGATTCTGAAAGCACACGCCATGATGGATTACAGAGCAGGCATGAATAGACCAGTTGCATTCATCAACAGAGAAGTAAAACCAAACCAACAAGCATACTGGAGTTACTGGTGTTAGCATACGGTCACAGTCGTAAAATACCGCAGGATTCACGTAGAAGACGTTTATTTGAGTCAGGTGGAGTAAAGAGATTTTCTTCCTCTGGTAAACTCCTAGTGTTTCTGTGGTTAACTGTTCTTGTATGTCGCATTTGTAAAGTGGTTTTGTTTCCATCTACAGCGTAAAGGTTTGCTGGCCAATCAAGAACAGGGAAACGATGATCGTTAAACCTTTTTTTTTTGGTATTTTTAGCAGAGTAGGCAAATGTCAAGACCTGATGGGAAATGAAATCAGCATCTCTGTAAAGTTTGTCGTCAGAAGGAAGCATGAAGTTCTCTAAAATGATCTGGCAGATGGTTGAGTTGACTGGACTTCAGTAAAGCCAGTGGACCATCACCAGGAGACTACCATGGCAACCCAAACCATCCAACTTTAAGCAACATCGATTCTTTGCTTCTCCACTCTTCCTCCAAACTCTGGGACCTTGATTTCCAAACGAGATGAAAACTTTGGGCCAGTCAGCAACAGTCCAGCTGTTTTTCGTCCATAGCCCAGATAAGACGTTTCTGACTTTGTCTCAGCACTGTGAGGAATGTAACGTTGTAGGACCTGTCTGCACACGGACATGGAATTTTATCACAACATCTTGTGGTGCTGTTGAGATAAGAATGAAAATGATGATGAAAACAATTTATTTCTTTGTAGATAACGGTGTGACCGCGCCGGCATGCTGCAGCATTCATATGTAAACGCCGCTCTTGAAAAACATTTCTATTTGAAAGAGGTTTGCTTCTTCAGGATGACACTTTCTTGAAGTTTAACTTAAACTGTACATAGTGACTGCATTCAATTATATTTTCAAACTTATTTATTGATTGTGGAACAAACAGTGGAAAAAATAGTTTAAAAAAAACCCATTTGCTGTCAGTTTTGGGTTATTGTTTTTCATTACTAATTAAAATTCATCAAGACAACGTTAGATCAAAATTCTTATCATGATAGGAACTTTTTCTCAATAAATGAAACAATATGGCTCACCACTTCTCCAAACTCAATCCACACCTAGTTTAGCTTCCTTACAGCCTTTCTAGGCTGCAGTATTCCTTTTGTTCTAGCATTTTTTTTAAATCACACTTTTTCCTTCCACTCAACTTTCCATTGACGAGCTTGAATACGGCACTCTGTGAAACGTACGCTTCTTTGACAACAACCTTTTGTGACTCACTGCTCCTGTGGAGGGGCAGCTGGCAGTGCGCAGTCTGTCAAGTTGTGTAGTTTAAGGAATTTATGGCTAAACATTTTTAATCGATTTTATGTAAGAAGAAAAACATTTATTAATTTCGATTTTGGGGAGTTTTACTATCTGCAGGAAAAGTGCCATCAAAACTACAACACATAAAGGCTTGAAACATTTCCATCTATGTGTGATGAATCTATTATGTGAGTTTCACTTTCTGAAAAATATTTGGGTTTTTTTTCTTTAACGATAGTAAAATCTTTTGAGATGCACCTGTACGGGAAAAAATACAGACAGTCGGAGCAAATAGAACATTGAATTTAGCAGCTTTTGTCCAAAACACAGAGACTATCTCAAAAGAGAAAGAACATGAAAGAACTTGATGTGCTGAATAATATGTTCCTCTATTTTTTTTTTTTTTCACCTTTCGAGCCTCATCAAGCACCAACTCACTGAGGTGGAGTAACGGAGCTGAAGCTCACATCAGATCTGGGAATTTGGTCAATTTAACCACAGATTAAAATCACACAGAAGGCAAAAAAGACAAAAAAACATCAATTAGATTAAAAATAAATCAAACTTAAACCTTAAAGTGAGGCTACAAAGGTTAATTAAATTAACTTCATGTCAGTGAGGAAATGGACAATTGTTTTGAAATAAATAGAACTGACTACTTTTTTTTTTCTTCAAAGTGAATTTACTGGTAATTAAAAGTGATTTTGAAACATCAGTTTTTAATATATAAATATATATATATACAGAAACCAGTGGTTGCAAATCTACTTATTAAGTTTGAAGATTTGCATTTAAACCCCCCCAAAAAACAGAAAACCAGAATCAGATCTGGTGTCCGATTACTAACATGAGTGTGTCTCTTCAGAAACTGCCAGAAAATGACAGATATCGGCCCATTCACAGGAACAAAACGGTGCACGGAAGGTCAAAGCAAACCAGGATAAAGAGAGGAGATTAAGAAGCAAGATTGATCATAATACCAAGTCAGGTGTAAGGAAAGAAAAAGGAGTTTCAGAATGATAGGAGGGCTTCGCTCTGGTTCACTGAGTATTGATTTGACGTCAGGATGTCAGGAGATGGATCATGAACCCTCCTCTTCTTCTTCTCCTTTCACAAATGTAGTGCAGGGACAGCAGCAACATGTTGTGTAAGATCTTCCAGAGTGTTTTCACACCTGTCAGTCCGGTAGACTCGGCTTGATTGGGGACAAAAATGAAAACATTTGCTACATTTTCAGCTGGAGCGGATCACTTTCAAACTGCACTGTTTCAAACCAACCAAACCCTTTACAAAATCTGTTCCTCTCCTTGCCTGTGGGGGCGCTATACCAAGAACCACGTTCAGCAAAAGTTAGGATACAAGAAAAGTAGAATCAATATTTACACATATCAGAGACACACAGGCCTTGATGCGTCTCTAAAAGTAAATTGTAAACATGCAGCGGGGCTTTGTGAGAAGTTTAATTTACCTGAAACGGTTCAGCATGTTATTTATCGAATGTTCAGCTGACGAATCAGAAAGAAGGCAGTTCCAAAATAAAACAGACAAAATGAATATTCAATTTACAATTGATAACACTGTTGGTTGTGATGTAAATAAAGTAAAAATTTAATTAATTATAATTTTTGTATTTTTCAGAAATAATTATTTCAGAAACTTAATAGAAAGTGTTTAGTTTGTTAGAAAGAGGTTGAATCTTTTTCCCAGTTTAGCTTCTCTCCACACTCCAGTTCAGTAGGTGGCAGTAATGCACCACCACAGTTGGTCCGCCTCCCGCTATGAACACAAAACAAGAAGACATGAAGCCCTCTAAAAAAAAAAAGACACTCCTTCATTACGAAATGTAAACAAAGATGGAGTACCGTGGGATTTTAGTGGTTGTGGAATTTTCTCTTTTGTCTTTGGTCGAAGACCACTAGCAATTTCTCGCGCTAGCGACGAGAACCGCACGTTTGTTTCTGTTGCGTTTACCCAGAATGCCGTGCGCTGTGGTCCGTTTCTTACTTTTTGGAGGAAGCGTTGTCAAATATCAAAATCATTTTTCACATATAGCCAGGTTGAACAACTAATTCACCTTCCAATCTATCGCATGAAAACAGCATTTTAAAACAAACTCAGACAATGTTTGTCTGGAATTAATATTAGTTTGTCTCTCTTTTCTCTCACACAATCTTTTTAGAGACTCTTAACAACAACTATCTCGACTCACAGGATTACCATGACTTTGAAAATTGCTGGATGCTCCAAACTGTCAGCTGCAATTTATTCTGTTCTTGCTAGAACCTTTTTTGTTTTCATTAAAATGTGTTGCCATCACACTACCTGTAACCTTGGAGAAGCCACAAAGTTATAGCATCAGCTAACAAATAAAGGAGGCCAAAAGAAAGCATGAAAACATTGGTGAATTGTGCCCAAATCAATAAACAAAAAGAGAAAAAAAAAATCAGAGTGCAACCCCTGAGCTAAATATGGCGTGCCTGCAGTTGAAAGCTGAACGATTGGCTGAGCTCTGTTTGACATGGGAAGATAAAGGGATGAAACTAGAAAAAGGAAAAGGCAACATGGGAGCATCTGCAGTTTTGTTCAAGCACCTGACAGGTCTGCGTCACACCAGCATGGAGGAGGCAGGTGAAGACAAACAGGAGGGATGCTGGGCTTAGTAATGACTTTGCAGCCTCTGTGTCCTCTGGATGTTAGAACTGTCCACAGGTTGTGTGTGTTTTCCTGTCAGTTCACGCTGCAAAAATGTTGTGATTTATTACGATGAGGTAATGGACAGAGCACAGCCACCACTGATAAAGCTAGCGTGAGGCTACCCTTAACAGCTTTCACATACGTTTCTACGAATCATCAGGTCAGGTTGAACGTTTTTATGTAGTTGTCTTGAACGTACCCTAAATGAGCTTTACTTACACATTGCTTCATCCAGTCCAGAGGGCTCCAAAGCACTTTACGGTACGAGTCATACATTTTGTCTGATTTTGTGCAACCCTGAACTGCAATTGAATGATGCAACTTTTGTTCAAAACAGGTGGTTGATGCAGATGGAGACTTTAAAACCTTTTCTTATTGCTTAGAGTAAACATATTTTTTTTACTTGTTGTTCAGTTGATCCCATAATAATTGGATTCAAAGTGAATTTTAAGGTTTGGATCAAAAATATCTGACTACTTTATTTGTTTAAAATATGGCACACTTAGTTTGTTGTTGAATAGGTAAAATATTAATATTATTATTTTACCTTATTATGGGTAAAATAATAAGGTAAAATGTCCCTAAGAAGTTTTTTCATTTCTTAGGGATTTTATTTTTGTTTTTTATTGTGTTTTTTGGCTGCAAAAACCTTTGACCCGACAGTTTTAGCCCATGTTCCGAAATCTGAAGTTGCTCCAGGATGTTGCTATGTTTTTGTTGTTGTTGTTTTTGGTTATTGTTTTGACCTAAAATGAATGATTGTTTGGCACCATTGTCAAAAAGTTGCAAAATTTTTTTAAAGCTTCATTTTTGGCATAGCATAACTTACAAAAGCATTGAAATCGCTGCTCATGATATCCTTCCTGAAGGAGACAAAACTTTAAGGCAGTCAGTATCTAAAGCGCTAATCATATTTTTGAGCACCTTTTGAAATAACACCCTTATAAAATTAAAATCATGTCCTGAAGAGAGATCAAAGTGCAAATGAAGAATTTCATGTTGGTCATTCAAGTTAACATGAAATGTTTACAGTATAATCAAATCCTACATGAACATCTTAAAACTGATTTTGTAAAAAACAGTTTTAAGATATTTAAATTGTAAGATTTAAAAAGACAAATGTTGGCGTTTAGCGTCACACGAGCTTTGAACGTGTAGCTTGGACTTCCAAGACACGTCGTGAAATAGGAAGTTAAATTAAAAAGCAAGCAAGGGGATTGGTCGAAATTCAGCCGAGTCAGAAAAGGAGGAACTACAGAAAACGTCGAGGTGATTGGTCAGATATGTGGAAAAGTTGTGATGACTTTCTGCAAAACACATGAATGAAGAGTGACTTGATCCTGCGCCACAAAAAAGGGGATAATACAGACTTCAAAAAATTATATTCAAATAAGTCATGTGATTTTACGAGTTTTGTTAAACACATGTTGACGTTTACATTTTCACAAACACATAAGTTGCCAAATAACTCATGCATCACCGTTTGTGGCATGTTGTGCAACAACAACGATTCAGCCTTCGTTTTGGCAGATCATAACCTTGCACATATTTCACTGGGTGTGTGATTTCATAGCCCTGTTGGTTCTCGTCATCTTTCTGCGTACCAACGCCATCTGTACGGAAAATGACCTTTTTATCAGCCGCAGACATCCAGAGTCCCAGGCAGTGATGAATCAATTTGAGGCAACGCTGCAGAGAGGAGAGAAAAAAAACAACAACTTTGATCTGTTTTGTTGTGTTTGTCTCTGTAACACCTAATCGCTCTCATCCATCTTGCTGACATTAAGACAGGAAATTAATAATGAAGCCGGCTTCCTGTTTAATGAAGCCGCAGACGAGCAAACGCACGTGCGTTTGTAGCCGGGGAGGTAAAGGGAGATAAACATGGCCGTCTGCAGGCGGCAAACAGAAGGAAGTGTTTTATTTGTTTCTTATGATACCAATCGAGAAAGACACATATTATAACTCAATACTTATGGCAGGTTCTCCTCAGTCAATGCAGTGCTGAAATAATCTACAACCATAATAATAATAATAATAATAATAAAATAAAAAACCTGAGGGAAGCAACTCAGACTCTGCAGACTAGTTTGGAATTTGACGAAACACTGAAGACTTGAGTTTGTTAGAGGATTTTACTAAAACTAACTCTAAACAGAACATATATACGTATATATATTTACATTTCTCATTTTGAACATGAAGAAACACAAAGTCATTTAGACTGAACTAGAGAGGTTTGACCATAAAGCAACAATGAATAAAAACATTAAAAAAACAATATATGAGAATAAAGGAGGGTTGATGATTGATGGAAACTGAGATATGCATCTAAATAATGAACCTGTCAGCTAAAAAAAAAAAAAAAAATCTTTTCTATGAATTCTGTCATAGCTGGAGTATTTGGGTCATATCAAGAAACAAATGAAAAATAAAGTAATAAAATTACAAGAATAAAGTAATAAAATTACGAGAATAGTCATAAAGTTATGAGAATAAAGTCAAAATTACGAGAATACAGGTGAAATAATGCGAGAATAAAGTTGTATGAGAATAAAGTCAAAAAAATATGAAACTAAAGTAAAAAAAAAAAAAACAATACTACAACTTTATTCTCTTATTATTTTGACTTTATTCTTATACAACTTTATCCTCGTAACTCTATTATTTTTACTTTCTTAGCATTCTTAGCCGTCGCAGAGATGCTTTCTGACAGTCAGCATCTCTGCGACGGACCTAATCCTCCGTCGCAGACGGGAACTAGCAGCTTCCGCAGCTCTTTACGCTGAAACGCTGTTTTCGTTTTTTTGGGGGATTCCTTTGAAATGACTCTTGAAGTCCTGCTTAGCAACCAACTGTAACCACAACAAGCTGCTAGCTAGCACTTTAATCTGCTTTTTAAAACCAAAAGACCTGAAATGAACGATTTATCGGGACGCACGGTCTGACAAATGCAGATAAGTAGAAGTAAAGAAAACACACACACACACAAATAGCTTTGTGTGTGGCGTGTGGGTGTGTGTGTGTGTTGAGGAGAATAACTCGGAGGCTTACATAACCATACACCAAAACATGAATAATGTAGAGTCTGTTCTCTATGACTTATGTATGGAGCTGTTTGCTTTCTGACAGGAAGTTGTGTGACTGATGCAGCTTTGGAGTTTCGGTGGATATTTGGACATGTTTGAACTTGTGTCTTTGCATGTGTGAGTGAGAAAAAGGAAGACGGATAAAATAAAAAAAGAGCGAGAGAAAAGAACCTCTGATGAACACGTGAGGATCTCAGGATTCCCTTTGAATGTTCAAAAAGAGACCAGAGGGGAGGGAAGCAGAAAACGGATGAATCATTTTCATCTTTTTTACTGATTCACACGACTCTCCAACATGAATAACGGTGACACATTTTTGGAGGCATGCTTCACACCTACGGTTGAAACCAGAAGCTTCCATACACCGAATAAAAAGACACATACACCTTTTATTTTCTCCCTGCCTTATGGTTAAATCAGACCAAACTTCTCTTGTTTTAGGTCGGTTAGAATCACCAAAACTATTTCTATTTCTTAAGAGTCAGAACAATGAGAGAAAGAATCAGATTTATGTTTGTTTTTGTTTTTTTTTACATAAACCTCTGGTTTCAACAGAAATTGCTGCAAGCAAAGCTTCCCTATTGTGTGCGCCAACATTTTCATCAACAAGTACATTGAAATTATTTTAAAGGGACGGTAACATTTGTTTTCCAGGGACACAGTGCCATTTTATAACACAATAAAGTAATTACGTTACATGCAGTTGTTTTAAAAACGCTCAATGTGACTTAAAAGAAATTTGACATTGTAATTTAACGCCTCTGTCTCTTTAAGAAACGCCTGCTCTTTCTGAAACTCCGCCTTCAGGAAGTCATCACAACATGGCTCCTCTATTAACCCTTTAACAATGTTTTCACCAGCTTTTCACTTAAAAGAAGCTCGTATGATGAGCTCAGCAGATGCCCCGCTCCACCAGGGGTTTGCTAATTGCTGCTGGCTAGTCTGAAGGAGCTGAGTGAGGGAGGGCTGTGTTGTGCAGCTCTGAGGAGGAGCTTCATCCTTGAAGGCGGAGCTATGTCCACCCAGGCATTTTGCACAGCTGACTGGTTGCCACGGGAGATTAAATGATTTCTCAGACATTTGTGAAAGAATCAAGGCAACTCTCCAGGTGTGTTTTTGACGAGGGAATAACGTTATTATGACGTAAAGATCAAAAAAGTTGATTTCCCTGGATGCTGCCCCTTTAACAATCCTTTGATTCAACAAGCCTACTAGTAGCTGAAACAACAGAAATCCATGTTCAACGCCGTCCTGTCCCGTCGGTGTGTTCATGTCACTGACATCCTTCTATTGATGTTCTACATCTCACATGCTGATCCAATAAAGGAGCTGCTTCAACGACGGCTCGTTCAGCCATAAAAGTGGGAAGGGACCAAATATTAACTGTCTGTGAAGAAAATCAATCATTCTGCGGACATGTTGTGACGTTAACTAATATCGCTTACGGGCAAAGTCATTTATAACAGAGCATGTTGTTTGAACCAGTCAGCATCTCTGCATGCAATTTAAAAACAAAAAAACATCTATTCAATATAAGTTCTAGGATGTTGTGTTTTATTAGAGGTTAGACATGTATCTACACGTAATATTAATCCAATGCCACATTAAGACAAGTAAAGTATATGACTTGTTCACGCGCATTTGCTAAAAGTTGATTCTTCAGCTCTTCACTGGGCTGCGGGAATCTGGTCATTTTCTCCGCACGCGTCTCATCAGACCTGCCCCGAGCGAAAGCATCATTTTCCTCGCACAATTCAGATTAATGACTCGCGCTCCTCCTAAAAATGGTCACATTAGCGCATCAGCATCCACACACACACCCACGCACACACCCACACACACACACACGTGCATGTTTGCATGCTGGGATTACTCACATGTCCGCCCGTGGATATGAAAGCGCACACAATCTCCTCCACCCACACGTGAGGGTAACAGAGGAGAGAAAAAAACACACCAGATAGAGATGAGAGATGCTGATCCATCTGGCCCGCCGACTGCCTGTGTGTCATAATAACAGGAGGACGAAAAAAAAAACCTCGTTAAATATTAAAGGACAGAGTGACACAGAGATCAAAGTGTGAGAGCTGGAGTGCATCGTTTGGTGAGTAATCTTGTCCGTTTGTGTCAAAATTCTGTTCTAAGCCGGATCGTTACACACAGCAGATCTAACAGAATTATTCAAAACACAAAACCTTGTCTAGTTTCAAGTGCAAATATCTTAGTACTCGAAATAAGACAGACTTATAAGAGACTTTTCAGCAACATACAGGAACTTGTTTAAAGTCAAGAATTCTCTAAAGGGACTGTATTATGTAAAATTGACTTTTTTGATGTTTACGTGATGTTATAAAGTTATTCCCTCGTCAAATACACACCTGAAGTGTTGCCTGGATTCGTTCATGCATGTCTGAGAAATCCGTTAATCTCCCGTGGCAACCATTCAGCTGTGCAAAACGGCTGGTTGGACCTAGCGCCGCCTTCGAGGACACAGTCCTCCACCGCGACTCCCCCACTCAGCTCCTTCAGACTAGCCAGCAGCAATTAGCAAACAGCTGGTGGAACTGCGCATCTGCTGAACTCGTTATAGGAGCTACAGTGCTTCTCAAACAAAAGCTGGCAAAAACGCTGCTAAAGGGTTAATAGAGGTGACATGTTGTGATGACTTCCTGTCCTGGAGTTTTTTTTTTTGAGACAGTCGCAATTTTATTGCATTAAATTACAAAGTTACATTCCTTTCAATGAGACCACAGTGCAAAACCGTTTTAGCTTTTGTGTCTATAATTCTCTCACAGTTTTCCTACAAAAATTGGACTTATTTATCCTTTAGATTAAGCTACTGCATGTTTAAAAGTTCATGTTTTTAGTAGGTTATAAACCGAAGACAAAATGGAAGACTCTGCATAGCAACTCCACAATGAGAATGGAGCAAAAAGTTCTGTTTAATTTGAGACTGATGGAGAGAGAGTTACAGGAGCTAGAAGACGTCAAAACACCATGAAGCCAAATTAAAGGGACCAAAATGTTGGTTCTGTTCCCAGATAAACACGGAGAAACGGGCCTTCTGAGGTGGAACATCACCTTTTTATTCATCCCACCCGATTCTTCCCCCTCTTCTCTTTTCTCTTCCATCTTCTGTCATCATTCTTTCATAATATATTGCCTTTGGCTTCTCTACCCCATTTATCACCCCGTTCCCTCCATCTACTCACCCCCAGTCTCTTTCTTCTTCCTTGCTTCTCAGCTGGGTGCAGAAAGCTGCCAGTCTGTCTCTGCCCCACACACACACACACACACACCCACACACGCACACACCCCTCTGGGGCGCATTGGACATCAGTCTGTCCCACTGCGGCACCGATCTGCTCACCGTGGTGAGGGAGGTGTCGCTCCAGATTTGATCGCCCTGCCCGTTCGTCTGAGAGGGTGAAGTTATGGCGATCTGGCATCCCGGGATGCTGGAACCTTTCGTTGCCAGTTTGGGTGTGGCCGTTGGCTCTTTCTCAGTGCATGAAAAGTAAATGAAATAAAATAAAACATGCACAAAAAGCTCAGAAACTGACATTTGGGGGAGAGAAGAGGGGTTGGATTGAAAACTCATTCCTCCTCAGGTCTCATTATGGCACAGTAGGAATAGTTCTTTTTAAGAGGTGTGAGAAGGCGCTTGAAAGGTGTGTTAGCTGTAAAAGCCCGACACAAAGCAACACCAGGCCGGCTGAAATAATCCCGGCCAATGAAAAGACATTTAAGATGATTTAGCCTTTATTCTCTGAAGTGCTCCCAATCAAAACCTTATTAGGGACGACTGATTGCTTCACATTTATTGTCTCAGAAATAATAACTCTCAAGTTGTCGAGGATCCTAAATTGCACTTAAATTCAATACTTAATTGTTCCAATCTTTCATTTCGAACAATGGCAAAAAAAAGGAAGAAAAAAACAATAATCACTTGCATTTCGTTCCCCTCATCTCCCCTCCAGAGTTAACAATGTTTTCGCGCCCCTCCTTTTACCTTCCATTATTATTATCCTTTTATTTTTGCTCAGGCACCGCTTTCACGGCCGCTCGCTTGATTGCGGCCTCTCAGTTTCCATAGCGATGCCGGAGCAGATTATTGGACACAAATTGGACAGGAGAGAGATGGAAAAAAGGAAGAGCCGGCTCTCTAGCGGCACTCTGGACGCTTCTTCTAGACGTTTTCACGTCAGCGCCGCACTTCACCGCCAGCCAGGCGACAAGGACCTGTACTTGGGTCAGGCTGGACAGAGTGCGGAACGTGCTCCTGATGACGTCAGCGCGCAGCTGGGACACCTCGATGACGCTGCCGCCGTTAAATGCAGCTGTTGTTGTTTCCGTCCTGAACTCAGACATCTGCAGACTCCAGAAGGAGTTGCTGCTTTTAAAGTGAGCAAATTGCCAGCTTTTCTTCAGATGGATCCCTTTTTCGTGTTGCTGTTGTTGTTGCCTTCGATAACAACAAAAACTTCTAATTTTAGGCTGTTTGTTGTAATTCCACCTCTAGTGAATAATATTCAGGGCTGGATTTCAAAGGTTGTGGGCTGGAAATTACTCACTAAAGAATATGGCTAATGCTAATTACAGTACATTAATAGCTGATGACTGTAGGTTTAGGGCTGCACAGTGGTGCAGTTTGTAGCACTGTTGCCTTGCAGCAAGAAGGTCCTGGGTTCTGGGTTCGATTCCCGGCCCGGGGTCTTTCTGCATGGAGTTTGCATGTTCTCCCTGTGCATGTGTGGGGTAGGAGTAGCAGTAGTCGAAGGTTTACATTTGGAAAACTTGGATCAGACAACAGATCTATTTTTCTCCCACCTAATAAATTGGCATTTGAGACAAAGCTCCACTGTTGCTCCTGGAGTAAGTGTTGTAGAACGTTGGCTTCTCCGGTTACGTCTGCGCACACATTAGCAGTCTTGCCTCTGTAGAGTGTCTGATTGCACAGAGATGGTGTTACCACGGCAGCGACAGGGCACGGTTCCTCCACAACTGAAGAGAAATACCTGCGAAACAGTTTGACAAACCGAAGGTGACTGGTAAGGAACAGAAAAGATCGGTTGACTTACAGGGACGGAGCTGACATATGGTGATAGGGTGACTTCCTCAGCTGGATGCCTGTGACCAACAGCTTCCCTCCTGAGAGAAATCCTTCAGTGTGTGTGTGATTTGTGTGCTCATGAAGCGTGCCAAATGCCTCCATCTGTAATCCACACTCCTAATGTTGGGGCAAATAAAGGTTACACTGGGACTGTTGCCTTTTTCTCTTCTTTGACTGGACAGCTAGTTGAGGAAAAGGGCTCACTTCCCTCATTGTTTACAGCCCGTTCATGAACGCAGCACACTTTCAAACGACAGAGTGATTTCAAATTGTGTCTTTTTTTTCTTCCTATTTTCAGCCCAGTGGAGCTGAAGACACAAGGAAAGGGCTTTTCCCTCTTTTGTTTTGTGGATGCTGAAGTCCAACACTACAAAACACAAAATCTTACAAAATATTTTCTGTTTAGTTTCTAGTGTGAAATTCTTAGCACACTTTAAATCGAACAAAGCTAACCTACAAGTAACTTCTCAGCAAGATATAGGAACTTTTAAGTCAATAATTCCTTGATATTGATGAAAAATTATGAGTTCAACTGGCAGATCATTTGACTCCCCATTGGTAAAATAATCTGCCAGAGGAACTAATACTTTCTCATCAGTATTAACAAGGCAGTTTTGTGCATTTTCCAGGCATATGTGGCCATTTTATAGCAGGCAGTCCAGTTGCTAGTCACCAGCCTCCCCAAAGCTAACTAAGTGAGTATTCTGTTCCTCCTTCTCCAGCGCCGGTCTCTCAGTTACCGGCTTCGGTTTATCATTAATAAGATCAGTAGCTAGCTTCAGAGCGGATGCGGCTTCCTGCTACGAGGAAGTAGCCACCGCTGCGTGAAAAGCTAAATATTTTTGCTTGGAACTCTTGACATTTATAAATGTAGCAATAACATGTTGAAAATATGAATTTGAAAAATAAACACCAACATTTTTTTTTCTCTCTATCATAGACCAAATAAACCAAATTATTGCTCTTAATTTCTTTTTTACTGTGTAGCTTTACAAACGGCACAACCACGTAACAAGGCATGTACCCAATTTGGCTAAAACCGAACCCGGCGGAGTGAGATTCAACAGCGTTTTTACAGACACTCTGAGTTATTACCCAAAACCTTTTGGCGATACGATCAGTTGTCCTCCAGAGGTTCAGTGGAATCTCAAAATGTTCATGTAAAACGAATCAATATTAATGTCTTTCCTACAGATAAATTCGACTTTATTTGACGTGTTTACAGCCTGCTGCCAGCGTTTAGCCGTAATGGAAAAACAACAGTAGCACAGCTCGCCGGACAAAGCGCTTCAGTGAAACCTGGCTCACAAAATGACGAGCCGTAAAGCAAAATTCCAATCAAGATGCTCCGTTATTAGCGTGTTTATGATTTGTGGAGCTCGTATGTGTGACTGGGGTCTTTCTGATTCGTAGTGATTAATCAAAGACCGGCATCTGCATCGTCTCAGAAGCCAACCGCCTCCTACTGCTCTGGGGAAAAGTTTTTCTTTATTAAAGCAATTTGAAGTCGGAGTGGGTTCGCTCTGCAAGCGCCAAAGCTTACGCAATGACCTGTTTGGATCAATTAGGGATTCTCTGAAACAGTAATTGCCATCTAGATAGATGTGTGCAGGTGCACAAACCAGTGCAGTTATACATGTTAGTCGCTGAATTAGAAAATAACTGGTGATTAGTTTAGGAGTATTTCTATGTTTTGTAATGAATGAAAAATATGGGGGGGGCTGCACAGATCCAGGAGTATTTTAAGGTCGTACCACAATTTTCACATTGCTTGTATCAAAAAATACATTTCTAATTGTAACTTTTCTGATACTGTCTTCATCTTAGCACACCACTCTAGGGTTTAGAGATTCAGCAGTGTTGATGGCAAATAACCTGAGAAAAGAAAAGGCTGCTAAATGTTCCCCTTGCAAAACTGCTTATAGTGAATAAGATTTCTAGATTTACAACCACTACAGCGTCAGAAACAGTATTTCATCATTGCCGCTGATGAAATGCTCCCTGATTTAAACCCGCAATCCTCCTCAACTTTTGGCAACGTGTTGTGATAGCTAAGCAGTGAGGAATACGTTCTAATTAACTGGATGGATGGTAAATGTTCAAATAAGACAGCAGAAGTTCTCGATTTCAAGGAAAAATTTATTTTTGGTCTAGTTTCTGGTGCAGAAAGCTTGAAATTAGACAAAAATAACTTACAAGTAACTTTTCAGCCAGATATAGGAGCTTGTTTTAAGTAAATAACTTCTTAATATTGACTTTTAAGTACTAGATAGGGTGGGCAAGTATAAGCCTTCAGGCTGTTTCTTTTCTTTTTTTAGACTAAAACTCATAGACTACTGTGATTTTGGTTTCAACCAACTTAAAGGAGCAGTAGTACAAAAAATCAACTTCTTTTTTGAGCAATACATTATGTTATACTATTATTCTTTCATCAAAATCAAACCTGGAGTGTTGCTTTGATTCCTTCATCTTTGAGAAACCCTTTGATCTCCCATGGCAACCTTTCATCTGTGCAAAACGCCTTGTTGGACCTAGCCCCGCCTTCGAGGGCAAAGCTCCTCCTGGGAGTTGTGGTGACTTCCTGGAGGCGGAGTTTCAGAAAGAGCAGGAGTTTTTAAAGAGACAGAGGCCCAATTTCAAGGCACTAAATTATGAAGTTAAATTTCTTTTTAAGTCATATTTGACCCGTGTAGCATTTTTACAACTAAAGTTAACGTAGTTACTGGAAAACAAATAATGATGCCCCTTTAAAAGCAACGTTTTAAGGTAGGTGGTTACCTTTTTTTTTTTTTTACATAGGATGATTTAGGTACTTTCACTTGAAAACTAAATTTTGTATTTTGAAGTTGATGATCTTAAACATTTATGAGTGACAGGAAAGAAAAAAGGAGAAGAAATCTGTTTTTAAAGTTGCCTTATTCGGGCCAGAAAATTGGGCGATTCGTGGCGGAGTTACTGGCTGTGCTGCACCTGCTGTTACAAAATTGCTTAAAAAGCCATCTTCTGTTGCAGCCTTAATGCAGCCGTGACCGTATCAAACTGCGCTGGAGTGAAGAGCCGCTCTCACACTTTCCCGGCATAAAACGTGACGTGTCGTCGTTGCACTCGACACAGAGAAGGAAAACCTTTTTACACCTGCTTCCCTCAGCCACCCTTGGTTAAATTTACGATCCTATCTGAGAGAAATTAAATCTGGATGGAATGGAAGTTGATTCAGTTCACACTCTTATGTAAACGCAGAGCTTTTGTGGCTGCTCACGTTGCTCAGATCAATAATGCACTGAGAGATGGAGAGAGAAAGAAAGAAAGAAAGCTTCATCTTAGGCAGGTGATTCACCAGGATGCACAGCCACAAAGGGAAGGGGGAACAGTGAGGACAGGATATGAAAAGAGATCAAAGGTGAGACAATTTAGCATGGAAAAAGTGCTGAAAAGAATCCCAGGAAGACACATGAAACAGATTAAATAATAATTTATTCAATGGGTTTTAATCCCTGTACAGATTTTGTGTCTTTTTGCCTGTTTTTCCACACTTAAAGGTATCAGATCTTCAAATAAGTTTCAATATTAGTCAAAGATACTCTGAGTACATGCAAAATCCAACCCATAAATGAACAATTGTTGTTTTCAGCACCAAAAAGAAAGTAATTGCCCAGTAAACCTAAAAGCTGTTTGTGCTAACCAGGTGTTTGTGATGACTTGGCAGTAGCGAGTTTACTTTACAAATGTCAGCAAAACATTTTTGATATTTTGCAAATGTCGAACAATCATTTCACAATTGGGGTGAAATTGGGAGGGTGTTTCCATTAAATAAGAAATATGGTAAGTTTGTTCACACGATAAATCATTAAAAAACATGCGGCGCCATTATTTTCCTACCACTTCCTGTTGTCCTTTTTGTCGTTTTCGCCAGTAGTAACATCCGGTTGTTGATCACATGGCTCGAGTGATGCGAAAAAAAGTGTTTCCATTGAAATATACTCCTTTCGATACGACTGAAAAACCACCCCATTCTAGCGCGAAAACCTTTTTACAGAGTTTTTACAAAATTGGAATGCTCCCATTGAGCAAATTTGTTTTCGGAATTTCAATTTGCGAAACTTTCATACTTTCATCAAAGGTGGACTTGTTGTTCTGCTTTGGATCAGGCCAGCATGAAGCAATTGTGGTCGATCACAGTTAATGAATGACTGAACTAGGAAGAAAAACCTTCCTCCTATAGCATCACGTTGGTTTGTTGGATAGCTTTTTCCTTCCTTAGAGGATGTTTTCATTTGAAAGCTACTTTTTGTACTGCTTGATATTTATCTGATATCAAAATTTAATGGGTGCATGGATGGTGAAAGTGAAGCTTTGACAATGTGCCCTCGTCTCGTAAAACGATTAAACTTATGACGCATTTTCAAAACAATCTGCCAGTGGAACTAGTCCTTTTTAAATGATGTATATTGAAGAATTAGTGATTTAAAACAAGCTTGTATATCTTGCTGAAATGTTACTTTTAAATTAATTTTGTCTTATTTACAGTGTACTAAAATATTTCAAACTAGACCAAAAAATGCTTGGTAAGATTTTGTTTATTTCACAGTTCGGCCGAATAATTCCACTCAACCTCTGGATTTAAACCAAAGCGCCATTAACGAGCTGCTGCAGAGCTGGTGTGCTGGTTGAAGGGACACATCTAAAAAGGGAAGTGGGCCCTGAGGGACGCCGTTGGGTCCCCTGCTGTACGTCATCCAACCACTTTAAAATGTATAGCGCTCAGAGACAGAGGAATGCTATTGTAAGGCATTTCGTACCCGTCCGTACTTCCTAATCAGTCCATCAGAATTTAACAACCAGTTTTGTTTTTCTATTTTACGACACTAAAAATGTCTTTAAGCTATCTTATTAATGCAAACAATGGACTGTGTACGATCACTTGTGTTCCGTCCTGTCCTTGTCTCTGTTCCTGGCCGCTATCCGACGCCGCTAACTCCTGTTTTTATTCCCAGATACAGTTAGAGGGCTGTAAACAGCCAGGCGTGAGATTAGCTTTTAAGGGAAGATTAGTGTGCACCCTTGCTTTCCTCACTACCTGTGTTCTCAGCACCCTCCGGGGTGAGGGGTCACTAGTAACCCATGGTGCTGTCGTGACACCTCATTACTCATCTCCGTGCTCCCCGGTTGCTGCACTGTATCGTCATAGCAACACCAAGAGAAAAATTTTCTTGATGCAGAGAAGAATGGAAAAAAAAAAACAACAGCTAAGAACTGAAGTCATAGTCTGCAGTCTGTGCATGTTGGTGTCTTTGGGTCTGAGTGTGTTTGTAGCATATGGCGCCTGCTGCATGGGCTGAGATGAGAAGAGAGTTCCTCTCATGCTGGGTTAATGTTCATGCACCCCCACAGGGTTGGAGGTTTCCCAGATACGAAGGGGGAAGGTGAAACCTTTGAGTCAAATGATGGTTACAATAATACTGAACAATTTTAGGAAAACTGGTAAATTCAACTGCCATCTATTTTTATCTATTTTATGATGCGGTTCATCTATTACCTCTACCTAGATCTACTTTTGACTATTTACCTTTTTCAAGCGATTATAACAACACTATTGTATTGTACATCCTGATTATTATCTGTGATTATAATTAACTATTGCAATAGACGTGATCACTTTCAATAGATTCCCACAGCCTTACCCACAATGCTAGCTGGCATCTTAAATAGTTGCTATCTCAACTAGCTAGCAGTAAAGCAGCTAGCTAAACAACCTGCTTAGTCGGCTGCAAGGTTAGCTAAGCAACCTAGCTAATCTAGCTAGCTAAGTAATTTTACTTAGCTAGTCACTCAATTAGCCGTTAGCTAAGCACCGTTGCTTAGCTAACAGCTTCACTTGTCACGGCTAGCTAAGCAAGGTTGGTGGCATCAACCTAATCGCTCACTGTTTGGTTACCTAGCAACAACCTGTTGAGTAACTGGCGAAGGAGTCGTTTAAGGTTTCGCCACCAAGCGTCAAAACTGCTTAAAAATACAAAACGACGGTGTTTAGTGAAAACTGTGGACAAAATAGGAAAGGTCATGTCACCAGATTGGAAGTTTTCAGATATTTGTAATAAAATTCTAATCAAAATGATCAATATTGAGTGAATATAAAATGCCTATATCATGATATGTTTTTCAGACATATCACCCAGCCCTGCGATATTATGAAAATTAATTCATGGTATGTCCAAACGTCAGCATTTTTATACAAGAGGTGACAATAAAAACTGATAAAAGTTTTTATTGTCAACAAGCTACTTACAATAACATGTAACATCCTAATAATGTAGCACTGTTTTTATAATAATGCACTAATGAAGGCATACCATGAATACGACGGTACATTTGTCCCATTTTTTTTTAAAGAAACACATAGCTCAGATTTTCACAGATAACGTGTCGCTTAGCAACCTTTATCCACAATGGTCTCTCCCTTTTTTTATCAGTCGGTCGTCCTCTAGTGAAAGCTGCTAGTCGCAGCACACAGTTCAAGAAATCGATGCTTATTTAAGGTTGTGTAAACACACAGCACACACTCTTTCTGATGTCTTAGCAGGTGTGCCTAAGAAAGACAGAAAGGACGATCGATTGTGCTCTACATCCTTTTGTTGCGATAAGACCCACCCACCCAGGAGAGTGTGGCCTGTGGACGGCATCAGCGGAACGAGCCGATGGCCCGTTCATCAAACGCAGACCTATCGGTCCAGAAAGTAGAGAATAACAACCGTTGAGCCAGACAGATCCATCTAATACGTGACTTTTCCTTTCTTACCATCAGCCTCTCACTCTGATTGCTTTCTTTCATATGTTTTTATTGCTTCAGCAAGAATCATTTAGACTGGCTTTCTACTCTCCATATTCATAGAAAGTGAAAGAAATCTCTTAGCCTCTTAACAGGTTCTCTTTTACATCTCTCTCTACATGTTCTCTTTTACTGTGAGAAAATCTAAAAGAAAAAAAAAACTTTATGAGCGCCAATAAATTCATTTAAAGGTTAGTGAAAAACTGGTCAGGGGTCACATCACAGCACTTCTCCCTCCTGGCTTTGACCACCACCAGTTCGCCTACAGAGCCAACAGATCCACAGAGGACGCTGTGATCACGGCCCTCCATGCTGCTCTGTCACATTTGGAGCAGCAGGGGAGCTATGTGCGGATGCTCTTTGTAGACTACAGCTCTGCTTTTAATACCATCCTCCCTCACAGACTGGTGGACAAATTGGGGGACCTGGGCCTCCCTCACTCCACCTGCATGTGGATTCTGAGCTTACTGACCAACCGACAGCAGAGAGTTAGGGTGGGAAAACATACATCCACTGCCCTCAGCCTTAATACGGGCTCTCCACAGGGCTGTGTGCTGAGCCCCCTGCTCTATTGTCTGTACACATACGACTGCACCTCTGCCCACCACAGCAACACCATCATCAAGTTTGCTGATGACACCACAGTGGTGGGGCTCATCTCAGGAGGCGACGAGTCCGCCTACAGGGGTGAGGTGGAGCGGCTGTTGCAGTGGTGCAGGGAGAACAATCTGCTCCTCAACAACTCAAAGACAAAAGAACTCATAATAGATTACAGGAGGAATAAAACGGACATTACACCACTAACCATTGGGGGAAAATGTGTGGAGAGGGTAGCTGATTTCCGTTTCCTGGGGGTCCATATTGAGCAGGGCCTCACATGGAACATGAACACCTTCCAGCTGATAAAAAAGGCCCAGCAAAGACTGTACTTCCTGAGGGTTCTCAGGAGGAACAACATCAAGGAGAAGCTGCTGGTGTCCTTCTACAAGTGCTCCATAGAGAGCATACTGACCTATTGTATCTGCGTATGGTATAACAGCAGCACTACGGCTCAAAGGAAAGCTCTCCAAAGGGTTGTGAATACAGCCCAAAAAATCATTGGCTGCCCTCTCCCCTCACTGGAGGACCTGCACAGCGACCGCTGTCTAAGAAAAGCACAACACATCACAAAGGACACTTCTCACCCCGGACATTCTCTGTTCACACTGCTGCCTTCAGGCAGAAGATACAGAGCAACCAGAACAAGAACCAACCGTCTCAGAGACAGTTTTTACCCGATAGCAGTAACAAAACTAAATGCAATCCAAAACAACCATTAATCATCATAAATGATATATGTGAGAATGTGGCTGTTCTTATTTTTTGTTTTTTTTTGGGGGGGGGGTTTGCCAGTTGTTTGTTGATTCTTGTGTTGTGTGTGAATTGTGAGACAGTTATTTTTTGTTTTTGGGCATGTGCACTGACTGATGGCACCTTTTGAATTTCGTTGTCCTTGTGACAATGACAATAAAGATTTATCTTATCTTATCTTATCTTATCTTATCTTATCTAGTGAGACCATCTATCTATCTGAAAAATCTAGCTATCTAGTTAGCTAGTTAGCTAACATGCAGTGTTGAGTTAGCTTTTCCAAACAATTGATAGCGCTATATCAATCATTGATACCTTTGCAAAGAAAATATATATTTTAATTTTCTTTTATTATTTATGTATATTTGTAATAATATATATATATATATATACTATATATATATATATAAAGTCAATCTTGATCATTTTTCAAGATTGACTTGCCCTGCTTATTTTATATGATGCAAATACTGTACTTTTCAGCAGACTGTTACCAGGACAGCAAGTAAACGCAGACACACACAAACACACACAAACAGAACCAAGCTGGAGAAATTGCAGACAGCTTCAGCCTTAAGAGATAAATTGATCTTTTATCGTCTTCAGTTCAGTTTATTTTCTAAGCCAAGAAAATAAAATACTGGTTCTCTGCAGAAAAAAAAAAAGCATTTTATGCTGAAACATTTTCAGTTTCTTTTCAGGTCTGCTGAGTGATGTCAGTTTTATCAACGAAGTGAAAACACAATTTTTGTTAACATTTAAATACATCACTCCCTCAAAGAATATCATTAAGAGCTGTGATGTCGTGTTCGGTCTGTCCAAAACCCCAAAACCGTTCTGGAACAGAAACACGATTTAGCTCTCTAGACGTTTAATTGATTCCACCAGAATATTGCGGCGGCATTAGCGGCCTAATGAAAGGGAGCACAGCTTGTTCTGTCGGACTTGGACAGCCTTCGAGTGGGCAAACAGAAACTATGAATCATGCTGCTACGGCAAGTTGCTGCAGTGCATCTTTCTCCAACAATCCTTCTGCTTTCTGGTGCACCGTTACCGCGGGCGACAGAAGCTCAGACATCAAAACAGCCACAACATCATAAAATGCCAACGTAGTGTGAATCCAGTACATCTATGAAGAGTTCGGGGGCTGCCTAGGAGATTCCCCAGGAACAGCTGTCTGGAAGACGGAGAACACACACAGATGTGATTTGCTGCCTCAGACTTTGCTGATTTCCACTGAGCCCTGGTTCAGACTGAGGGAGAATCTCAGGGCATCATTTTCTCCCCGCTGGTCATGAAATATTAACCTGATGTCGAATGAATAATGTATCTTTCATTCCTTTTGTTCCACAACTTTTGACGAGCTGTTGTCACAGTAGTGTAAAGAAAAAACTGCTTCCAGTACTTTCTACGGACATGAGCAGAGGCGCGCACAAACATTTCAGGGGCAGGCAAAAAAAAAAACAGGGCACCTGGACGGACTATACTGGACAGTTGTCTAAATCTTGATGCCAATTTGCACAAGCTCACAAGAAAATAAACATCTTTCTTTGAAATTAGCTTTTATTTTTTTAAAAAGGCAGACTGTCCAGATGAAACAATTTGAGGGATTAGGAAAAAAACAACCTATAAATACCTGAAGGGCAAAAAGACTGACCACCCACTGCCGCAGTCAAACAAAAATGAAATCTGGACATGTAGGTATTATTAATGTAGCGCAGTGCGCTAGGGAAAATAACACAGAAAAGCCATTGAGGAACAACTCGAAACCACTCGTATTCTTCTCTTTTCTTGCTCTCTCTGTCAGTTACTGATTGACAACTGATGGACAGCAGCTCCACTGCTGTATCAAGATTCAACATCGAAAAATACGCAAACATTTCCCACACAAGAAAAAAAACATTCAGTCCATTACAATTTTATGTGTTCAGGCTTGATGTTTATTTTGCGATTATTAATAAGTGACAGTCTGCGATGGTAGAATAGCTAATTTAAATATCTGCTCTACTGATTATCTGTTGGAATTAGTGTTTTTTTAACTGAACCGAAACACATTGAATTCCACAGCATACCTACATGTTAAGATTGTCATAGTCAAGCTAGCATAACAGAGGTACTTCCCTCTCCTTTGCTATTTTGTAAGTAAAACCTTTCACTGACTTGTGAAGCGTAAAATCCTAAGACCTTGTTATATAGTTGTAGTGTTGACTTTTCTTTCTTTTTTCTTTTGCTTTTTTCAAGTACTACACTTACATGGCGAGTTAAAATTTATTTTAAAAATAGCCTGGGCATGAGCAGCAAAGACATTTTAATGCTCTGAGAAGCACTGAGAAATTTATACCCCTTGAATTTTCTCACAATTACGCCACAGTTTAATGGATTCCTGGAGGGATTTTATATGATATACAACCAGAAAGTAGAGAATAATTGTGAAGTGGAACGAAAAGCCAACCTGGGGCTGTAACTTCTTAACTTAGCAAGTAACAACGGAGGTTTGACTCCAAATCTTGGTCTTTCCCACTAAAACACAGAGACAACTGACGAGGTGTGGTTAGAGTGGTTGGTAAAGGAATTCATCCACTTGTACTATTTTTCTATTTGCCTTTTGTTGACTACAAGATGACCAGTAGCTCACTGCATTAAAGTCCCGCCCACACGGAGACTAGACTACGTTTTTGGGGGGGGGGGTTACGTTTAGGCTGAGATGTCCACACGGATGTGACGTTTTGGGAGACCAGAACTTTAGAAAACGGGTTCCAGAGAGGGGAAATTTCAAAAAGCCGGTTTTGTGTTTCAGTGGGTGGATGTGAGCCGTGTCCTTTTTGAGACAGTAGTCTCCATTTGGCCATAAAATTGCGCAAATGGGAATTACGAAATTTGCTTAATGTAAACCCGTCAGTTTAAAAAAAAAGACACTCACATTGTTCAATAAATCGTTTTTTTTGTGCTGGGATAACGTGTTTTTTTCAGACGTATCCACCAGAGCTCTGACAGCATCGCACAGTTCATCAGAAGTTGAATGTTTCGGCTCTTCTGTAAAATTGTAGTGTACAATTTTCCCAGATCGTCACATGTACATGTACATGTAGCTGCTCCCACGTTTAAGGGGCTTGTCGCTACTTTGACACGACTTTATACGCAAACAACGCCTAACGTACGTGATGTTTACACGTCGAATAGGCATCAAAGTGTCACGCGTAACTAATGGACAAACGTCTAACGTGCATGTTAAAAGTATGCGAACGTGTAAAATATGTGTAATGTTCATGCCTATGTGACACCGTAGGCGTTCCATAATCGTTCCAACGTCTGAATAACAAACAGAAGAATAAAATGCCAACATTTTGTCTCATGGCTGATGATAATGAGCGCCAGCACCACTTTTTCTTAATCGCTAGCAACAATTTTAATTGTTCGTCTCCGTGTGGGCGGGGCCTATAATTTCCTTTAATGAAACCGATTAGGCAGCCACAGGAAGTGCCCACTTTGGACTTCTAAATTACAAACATAATAACATTGTAAACAATCAGTTCTCTATACAGTGTGCTGTTAATTATTGTTGTCGTTGCAGGTCAGAAATGGCTGACTGGAGCAGAATCCATATGGCTGACACTCAGACGAAAGACTTGAGCTGATTTTTTTCCCCCCTGCTAATTAACACTCTCCTTCTCGCTCTCTCCTCACATCCTCCCATCCCCCTCTCTCACGCCCTGCTCTTTTCTACGACACTCTTGCGTAGTTTTAGATTTTTCTAGCTCGCTCCTTTCTTTCCTAAACAATCAGCTGCTGCATTTCCTCCAAGGACAACGAGAGCATGGCTGGAGTTAACTGTGACAGCCAATCAAATGTTAATCACGGTCTCCTAGGAAGGCTGCTCCCACCTTCCTCTCATTTCCTCCCCGTCTGTGCTTTTATTAAACCATTCTTTTCTTCTCCTCCATGGGCGTGCTTTCAGACGCTCTTTGTTAGCTTATATTACACTGCGCAGAGCGGCAGGCGACCGTGCCACGGCCTACTTTTGACGAGCTCGGTGGATTGTATGAGTCGACGAAACATGCAACACGTCGCCCCGACAGCTCATTTCTGAACTCGTGCGCCAAAGCTGCATTAATTCACAACGCTAAGGAGACGTTTCATTAGAACAAATGGCTCTGTGGAAATCTGGTCAAAACTTTTATCATTTTTACATTATTCCTCAGCGACATTGTTGAATTGTATGTCTATTTTTGTAACCTGAAAATGAAAATTAGCTTAGATTTAGACATTTATTGTCCCTTTAAAGTTTGACGTACTTACCTAGCATGGGTTTATTTTCACTCCTTTTAACCAAAAGGCTGGTTGAAATGGTTGAAAATGACTGTCATCATTTGTGTGAAAATATATTAGCAAACAATAAGTAAAGTTGTGTGCATGAATATAATATTATTGCAAAAGTACTAACATCCCATTAACTTTTTCATATATGTCTATAGTGCTATAATGTTGTTCCTTCATCAAAAACATATCTGGAGGGTAGCTTTGACTCTTTCATTCATGTTTGATAAATCATTTGATCTCCATGGCAACCATTCAGCTTGGTTGGACCTAGCTCCACCTTCAAGACACAGCTCTTCCATGAAGCTGCGTTTTCCAAAATTCTGATATTCCACCTCACAGAGAAAACTTCCCCTTCAACTCCACCACGAAACTCCTCGAGACTAGCCAGCAGCTATTAGCACTCTCTCCCCGCTGGGTTAAAAACGTTGTTAAAGGGTTAATAGAGGAGCGATATTGTGATGACTTCCTGAAGGCGGAGTTTCAGAAAGAGCGGGAGTTTCTTAAAGAGACAGATTACAATTTCAAGGTGTTAAATTACAAAATCACATTTCTTTTAAGTCAAATTTCATATAGCATTTTTTAACAACTGAAGTTAACATAGTTGTGCTACAAAATTGTACTCTATGCCAGAAAATACATAATACTGCCCTTTTAAAAGGTAACGGAGTATAAAATAGATTAAACGTTGGCTGAAGAATTAATATATTTAATGAGGTTGAAATTAAGCTTTCATTTAGATTCAAATTTATCAGAAGAACAATGTCTCAACAGCAAAATATTCACTGTTCTGCACTGCACTGGTCAACCTTGTAGCTAATTATCAGCTGAGTAAAAAATAATGTACAATTTCTCTTTAAAAGAAAATTCCACCTAAATCATTATTCAGTACCCTCTTTTTTTTTTTTTTTTGAAGATGAGAGGGTGTTGTTTTCACTTTCATATGCAGCCCTGAATGAACTAATGTCCCTGACATCTTGACAGTGCTGAGGTATGCAGAAAAAGGTTCAAATACTGGGGCACGGAGGGGGCGGGGCTTCATGCGGAAACTGGGGGATTACTCTCCTGAATACAAAATGATATCGCATTACCATGCCTTCACATGCCTTGAATTAGCATACATCAGATGAAACAGGCCCCAGACTCCTTGGTGATTATGCATCCAGGCCCACGTTTGGTTTCAACCATGTTTTATTCCTAATTATCATATCATTATCACGGCCCTGCTTCTCGGCTGTTGTGTAGTCAATTTGGTCTAGACCGCACCCTGGGGAGTGGGAGACAGGGTTTACCCTGACAGGTCGTCGGCCCGTCCCTCCGTACATTGAAACATTGCTTCTATGTGAAAATGTATGTAGTGCTTCTTGATAATCATTGTTTTAATTGACCTTGTAACTTCAGTGTCTTGCAAAAGTATAAATTTTTCGGCACCACAAACTATGAGTACAAGCTAAAAACGGGGAGTTAGATGTAGGGGAGTCCTGAAAGGAAACCTATTAAAACCTATAAAATACTTATTAAAACCTATAAAATACTATAAAAAAATCTATTTCTACGCCTTTGTGATTAGAGCAAACCACATTGAGTCTTTAACAAAGTCCCAGTCAGGGTTACTGTATTTAACTCAAACTGATTCCAGTTTTGTTATTTTATTATTTAAATTTTTTTTTTTTGGTGAACTGAAATAAATCAAAACGGTAATTAATGAGGGAAAACTATAACTAACTGGAAGGAACTATGTTGTGTGTTTATAAAACTAACAAAAACACAAAAATGAAGGAATTTTGGTGTTTATGAATATATTTATTAGCCTTTCAAACTGATGCAAAATTTTAAAAAAAATTCCGTCAGTTGTCTGCACATAAAGGCACTCCATACTCCTGCTGGTGGCACTTATGCTAGGCCGCAAAATGGCCGCAAAAGTTGAGAAAACGCCAGTCAGTTGGTTGTTCAACAATAAATTAGCCCTAAATTGAAATCATTCTCTGAAAATGATATATTCTGTTGAATATCCATTGCCCAATCAATGGACATAAACATAATACAATACTTTGACCTTTTTGAATTCTGCATCTAAAAAATAACCAATGTATGAAAAAACTAAGCTAAATTTAACTAATAAAAACTAGCAAAAACAAGTTAAAACTAACTTAATTAGACAAACAAAAAGTCAAAATGGGATACAACTAAATTATAATGAAAAGCCCCAAACTATTATAACTCTTAGTTCATGTTCTGCTCCATCCTATTATAATTAGTGAACAAGGGACCAATATATAAACAAACTGATTCCCCAGTCTGGTCTGCTGAAGCTGCGTTGGTGTTTCTGCACAACACTTTCATTCCAGTTTCTAATCCCCCAGACTACAAAAGAACAACACAGCATGATTAATAGAACTGTTTTGCCTTTTCTGTTTCTGCTCATCCTATCTCCCACGTTCCAAATATAGCTCGGACAACATTTCGTCATTTATTAAACTCCAGTTCAATTTGCAACCTGTTAGTCTCTTGGGTCCGCCAAGGCGTCCGCATGAAAATGCTTTTCGAAAGGAGAAGACAGCCCAGGAGTGGGCAACGTGAATCGCGTACAAACAGTACTCGAGCAGCCGAGTACAAGCGGCGTCTCAAAATAGCTCCGGACCGACGCGACGCAGCAGTTTTGTGCTGTGTCATCCTCAGCCACTTGCCAAATAGGGATCGAGGAAATTGCTACCGACTCATCAGACTGTGCAAAAACCCTTTACATAAGAGCTGCCCTTGGCAGGACCGAGACAGGTCACTAGCATTTCCCTGCTAGCTAAATTAAGATTTTATTTATCTGATTGAATTGTTGCTCGCTATTATGTAAGACTAATCAAATTAAACTCTGTTCAAAAGGTTTTCCTGCTGCTGTTTAAAGGAAGGGAAGTCGGATGATTGGCCCAACACTCTCTCTCATGTTCCAAAGCAAAAGAACAAAAACAAGACTCATTCATTGATCTAGAAGTCTTTGTGTTTGTTTCCGTGACTCAGTTTAAGCCACTTACAAGGTCTATTCCTGTGTCTGTTGATTGTAGCGCATAGGCGCTTATATAAGCTTAAGGAGCTGAACAGCAGAGTTATGTGCATGTTTGTGAGGGAAGAGTCAGCCCGACCTCATGTAATGACATTTAAACAGAACACGGGGCCAGAAGACACTCGCATTATGAACTCCGAATGCGTCACGTGTCACACGCACACTTTTGACTTTTCGGCTCACGGACACGCGAGTGGACGGAATCGTTGGCTGAGAAATGACGAGAAACAGCGCGTGTGCACACCAAGGCACGGAAAGTGACTTGCTAACGTGGATTAATTAGCAGGAATAATATAGCAGGATCGCACAAACAAGCCCGTCGCCGCCCATACACACCGTCCCAGCGCTTCCTGTAATACCCTGTTCACACACTTAGCAGAAATTTATTTAAATGATGTGTGTTTCCTTGGATGAGAGGAAAACTTTGTGAGTACAGGAACACACGGAGAAAACTTGCCACTTCAATCAATACACAACAATTTATGTTTAGGAGTTTGTTCAGAGTCAAGCGCGAAATAATAGTGGTTTAGGATAAATCGCAGGATTAGGCAGTAAGTGTCATCATTTGGATTTGGTTAAAAGGCACGTCTGATTTTTTTATTTTCTTGTTTTTTTTATTTTATTTTAATGTTTTATCATGCCTACTAAGAGTTTTCTGGGTTTAAGGAGTTCCTTGTAAAAACTGTTCTACGCTTTACTTTGTACAGAGTGTCTGGACTCTCAGCCATTGAGAAACGATTGCTTCCTGGAATCTGGAGCTAGCAGAGAAATGCTCAGAGTCTCAGGACTCTGTTGAAGTTTTAAATTTGACCCAATTGCTAACATCTGTCCATGACATACATATAATGCGCCAATTCAATGCTATGAAAGCTTACAGGAAGTTGGGTGAGCTGTAGACAACCATCCTCCACTGCAAAGAGTGCATTGCGGAGCCGAAAGAGGCAGCTAGCGTGGCTAACGTGTACATTCACTTGCTCCGCTGCCATTGACTACAGAAATACCATAATTCTAAAACAGAGCAGAAAATCCACGTTATTGTTCACGACTTCGCCTTCTGTTCTCTGATTGGCCCATTTGAAATTCTACCGTAGGAATCCACTTGAATGAGAGAAAGTCATGACGGAATATTGAAGGGAGATGAGAATCGTGCGGAATTGCATAGGAAGGAAATAGCGAAGCTTGATAATATAAAAATGTCAATCATCAACTGCAATTCATTCAGTGGATCAGAACCTGGTTTTCCACCCCAGTAGTCGTGTCTCCTCATTGTTCAATCCTCTGGTCTTATTCTCTGGTTTCTAGTTTTTTCAGTTGTCAACCCATCATGAGTGCTCACTCCTCCTGTAATCTCCTCTTTTTCAGTCCTGCGTTCTTGTGTTGTACATTTGAATCACCCTGCCTACCTCCTGCTTGCTGTTGGATCCTCAGCGACAACTAAATACGACGGTAAATTGGGAGCTTGACATATGGCTAAAGCAATTGGAAAAGCATCAGTAGCTACGTTTCAAACGTTGTCGATATTCCATTAATGTCAAAAAAAAACATTTAAGTTGTGGTGTTTCCTTTAAATAAGAACCACTTGTCTTTAAATAAGACACGCGATTAAAATCACATGTGAATACATTTGCTCACATGAAAAAAACCCCCACCTCCTACCACTTCCTGTCATTCTCTTCTTCGTGGTTTCCGTCAGTGGTAATATCCAGTCATTGATCACATGACTCATGATGCGTTGTCTTCTCTCTTCATTTTCTTTACTTTCCATTATGACGTTTCACCTGACCCGGTGATTCTGGGAGTTGTGTTTCCTGTCGAGGCGGGCCCGATTCTTCTGGAGGTTTCTACCTTTTAAAAGTGAATTGTTGGTTTCTTCTGCTGCAGCAAACAACAGTTTGAAAGGACAAAGGAATATATCGAAGTAAAGACCTGTTGCGCTGAACTGACCTGGACCACACATACCTAACTAACTTTGTGTGCTATGAATTGAATAGATTTGGATCATATGTATCTGGACACGAACTGGAACACGTTTTCTGTTACATTCAAGTGGAATTGTAAGGACAGCTGTTTGAAAATGAAATTCTCCCTTTAAATTTTCATGTCAGTCTTGTAAATCTTTTTTTTTTTTTATGCACTACCTGTTACACCGCCCAGATAGGACAAAGCAGATTAGAGCCATTTTCTCCGAATAGCACGACACAAAATCCCAGAACACGTCACCATCCGGCAGGAGAAACTCAGCTTTATTATTCCAGGAAGCTCCAACATCAGCTGCTTTTCTGAGCCCACGAATGCATGACATCACCGTCTAATCCGTCTACATCCATGTTACGTCACCCGCATGCAGTCAGCAAGCCTCGCTGATCCAGCTGTCTAAATACGGACACGGGAACCTTGGAGAGGTTTCCACTAAGAGAGACACACCCACTTACAGGATCTGGCAAAAAAAAACAAAAAACTTGTAAGAGTTCTTACTCTCCACTCCACGGGCTTTATTTGTTTCAGTAGGAAAACACAAAGGTGCACATATAGTAGTAAAGAAATATCAGGGTTTTCTTTATTTTTATACATAAAAATATAAGAACTGCGAAAGTATTTACCTAAGTAAATACAGCGCATCTGGAAAGTATTCAGAGTGCTTAACTTTTCCCACATTGTATGAAATGAATCGATTCCCTCAAAATTCTACACACAGATTTTCTATTGAGACCGCTGGGATTTTGTTTTTGAGAAGTTAGTAAATTTATTAAAGTGGCCGTATCTTTTAAAATCGACTTTTTTGAGCCTTCACATCATGTTGTCATGTTATTATCTCACCAAAAACATGGTGTGTGTTGCCATGATTCTTTCATGCATGTTTGAGAAATCTTTTAATCTCCGTGGCAACCAGTGCAATCTAACCTAGCCCATTTTTAAAAAATATATATTTCTTCTGTAATGCAGTGAGTGATTTTCTGACCTATGAAAGGAGTTCTATAAGTAACATTTACTTATTTTACTGAAGATGGATCAAAAATGTATAGAGCAAAACATGTGAATACTTGCATCTTTTGCTTAATAGATGCAAATGTGATTTTTTTTTTATTAATTTTTTTTGGTTTCCCAGTTAATAGATTTCCAAAACACATCAAAAAGAGAAAAAAAAACTGTCCACATTGTCATAATGGTGTATTTACATGCAGGACTTTGAAGAAATCAATTAATTCAACGTCATTTGGAATAAGACAGTAACATAAAATGTGGAGCGCTGTAGCTCTTTCGTTGTATCTAATGTGAAAAGCTGACTCAAGTCTAATTTAATTATCTGTAATAATCGTTTTTCATCATACATCTGCATTTTGACGCCTCTGATGCTCGGGATTTTGACGTCTTCCTTCGGGTCAGATCACGATCTCAGATGAAGGAATCGCTTTTAATCAAACAACTCCAGTAAACGACACATTTGCCCAAAGATTTTGCATGTACAATATAAATTTTAAAAAAGACAGGATTAACACGTGCCCGCTTTTTAAAAAAAAGACAGATCACCAACTATAATGGTATATTAGATGGGAAACAAAGGGAACAGCTCCAGAAAATGACTTTGGGTAAACGCAAGGTCCTGACTGCTTTGTAGTTTATCGGCGGCATTAAAGCCTACAAACTCAGGGGGATTAATTGCCTTAAATGAGCTTATATGAGCACAGAAAAGAAAAGCCAGAGACATCCCAACCATGACACCGCCTGGTGAATTTTATTGTGCAGAGGAATGGGAGGAGGGTAAGGGGGGTGTAAAGTAGGTTAAGAGGAAGGGAAGAGCTGAAAAATGAAATGCAAAGCTGCCGGGTCTTTGAGGGGAGGATTAGTCTCGAGTCTTTGCACATTCACAGATGAATATTAATGCAGTTTAAGTCCAGGATATCTGGAGCGTTATTATAGGCATTCATGGATCCAAACACAAAAGTCACAACATGCACATTGTGTAAGTGTTTATCGTCGATACGACGCCGGTTAGCCAGAGCACATGCAGGAAGCCTGTTCTGCACTGTGCAAACTGCGTGTTTTTTATGCTTTTCTGTTCATTTTCATTTTTTAGAGGCGGTTTACAGTTAACATGATTTCTGCGCCTGATTCGGTCACGTACAGTACATTCATTTTCATGTAAATTAATTTGCAAGTCGTCGTAGTAGAGACTGTTACAGCGTGTTCGCAATCAGTAAGTCGTCACTTCCTGGTTTCAGTTTTACAAGTTTGTACACGCTTAGCAAAAAAAAATAAATTATAAAAGAAATCATCCTAGAGCCAAATGTTTTGATCAAAAAACAAGTATCTTTTTTTTAAACTGGTGTGTTTCCATTAAGCAAATATATTTTAGAAATGTCATATTGCGCAATTACACGGTCAATGGAAACGCAGCTAATGACAAATTAGTAGTAGTTTAGTAGTTTGACATTTTTAACGCACATGAAAACAAAAACAATTGAGTATTTACACTTTCTGTACCATATTAATTCAAATCCGTTCAGAGGTAAAATGGAAAAAATATGGGGGTTTTTTTAATAGAAATTTTACTGAGAGAAAAATCTATTAACCTCCTCAGTCAAATTCAATGGTAATTTAAAGAAAACTTGCAAGGAGTGAGTTACAGTTAAAATGACATAAAACATGGGGAGCAGGCCACAGAGGGGAGCATGTAAACCAGAAAACACCACAAAAAAAGTCAATCATTTGAATATCTCTCTTAGACCGCAAACCACTTCCTCCATTATTATTATTATGCTTATTATTATTGCAGTCACAGTTCTGACTGTGGGGGTTTTATTCTTCAGCGAGGACGAGGAAGTGATTTGGAGATGATGAGACGATAAATGTGGAAAAACGACACCAAACATGCAGCCAGAGCTACAAGGAAATGACGAAGTCCAGGAGCTTTCTTTCCGATCTAAATGAGCTTGAGCTATTTGAACAGAAAAATAAAATAAGTGACCAGAAGCAACGCTGTCTATTTATGTCTTCATCAAATAAAGAAGAAGGCCAGCATGTTTAAAAATGTAGCGATGCTGAAGCCACCGTGTTTACATTCATAAACGGACCAGACAAGAGTTTTTTTCTCCGTGTCAGTGTTATGTTTTCAACACAAGTCTCAACACCGCTAGCTGCTTTTCTGACCAAAGTCATAATTTGTATCATAAGTTCAGTAGGTGGGGCTTTCAGCACCACGGAGAGCAACACTGCAGTCAGCAGTCATGAACCAGGAGGGTCAGAGGTCAGAGGGTCAAAGGCTTTGATTCAACTGCACCGATGAAATGGGTTGGAACTGAGATTTGTAATGTAGAGAGCACTGTACTTATATTATCACTCACAAACTGAATTATTTCATGACCTAAACCTGCTTTAAACTCCTCTACCGCTTCCCTTCTGATGTGCTCTTTTATATTTATGAAACAAATTTATGAGGCAAACAGGTTTTGCATTAAAGAACAACACATAAAAAGAAAAGACAAGATATTAATGCATAAATGACACATTGTGAGACAGTTGAGGGATACATTTAAGCAAGGTAAATAGAAATGCATATTTTATGGAACTGATAGCAATAGCAGGAAATAAATGAATGTAGGAAGAAGAAAAAACATAAACAAAAAAAATTGAAGCAATGACTAAATTGAAAACCAGATGTTTCAGGAAAGCATATTTTGTGAAAAGAAAGAAACGGGTTGCTCTCTTTTATCATAAATCAAATTGAGGGATTCAGTCAGACGTTTCAGGGTCGACAGAAAACGAGTCATATGAGTAATCGAGTTAGCAAGCTTCTGTTTGTGAATGAAACATTTAGCACATATGATAATGAAATAAAACATAATGTTTACCGAACATGATGTTTACCGAAAACAGTTCGGTAATATCTTTGTCTTAAGTGGGCATACACTTAAAGAGCGAGACTCAAGGTCACTCCAAAAAATTTGATCTCACAACTAAAAAAATTAAAGTTGTTTCTCTCTCGTTTTTTTTTCTCCAAAAAGTGCCGGCGTCACTACTAACATCTGTAAAATTAGCAACCTTGCAGCTCGTCTTCCGCTGCTCGAACTTCAAATTACTCTCGATGACGTCACTACACATGTATTTTTACACTGTATTTCTCCTTTAGCTCGGTTTTTGTGTTTAACCCGCTGTGTTTTGTGTAAACCTACCTGGGCCTCGCTTCCGGGCCTTCTAATTTTACCTCGGCGTGTCTGCGGTGAGCAAACAAAGCGCTGATGCTGTAGGAAAAGTCAGCAGTTGGCTGCCAATCTAAATTTAGCCGACCCGCAACTGCCCGTTTAAAAATAACGTCCCCGACACGCACCTCCACCTCCACCCGCTGAAACACTCCGGGGATCGGAGCGAGGCGTACAAGACAATGACAAATTTCCCTCCGCTGTAATTTCATCACTCGAAGCAGCGAAAGCCATTTAAAAATAAAAAAGGTATGACCGCAGATGCTTGCACGCGCTATTTTGTGTGTGTGAAACTGTGTGCGCGCGCGCATTCTTATAGATTATAATTCGCGTGGCTGTTATACCGCAGGCCGAAGAGGCACAGAAGCCCACTTTCAGCCGTGTCTGAAATTACTTTCTTTATTTTTTTCCCGGAGCAGGTACTTCTACTTCTCTCTCCTGCTTTCCCTAATTCAGTCATCGTTTTTCTCTCCCCCCGAACTTGAGGAGACACTTTCACAGTCCTACATTCCAGAATCAAGAAAAAATGTATGTCCCTTTAACTATTTTTGAATCCGCAAACCTGCACAAGTGTGACTTATTCATAAAGCAGAGTGGCTTTAGTTAAACTAAGCAGTAGTAAAACTTACATAAAATGATTCTAAAAAATTTATGCCCCCATCCGTGTGGCTTTTTCTCTCATGTCTAATTGAATTCGGTGGTTATTCAAAGTCGAAACGAGAGCGATAGAGAGAGAATAAATATATGTGTAGGGGGGCAACAACAAATCTTAATAGCAGATTAACTTAACGTTTGTGTTACGACTTCAGATGCATCAGAACTGGTTGTCCGGAATCCAGAGGATGTTATGTAACTGTTTGACAGCCATCAGGCTTAAGCTCTGCAAAGTGGAGAGACTGAACAACGCAGGGCGCAAAGTCCCCGTAGTTTGAGTCTTAATAGAGCAGAAAACTGTCGGTGTGAAACAGAACCTGAGACTTTTTTAATCACCAACGACTGATGGGTGTCCAGCAGTGGTGGAGAAAGTACTCAAAAAATGTACTTAAGTAAAAGTACAAATACACAGGCAAAAATGTACTCAAGTAAAAGTCAAAGTACCACATTAACATTTTACTTAAGTAAAAGTAAAAAAGTACTGGCTTTTAAAAATACTTAAGTATTAAAAGTAAAAGTACTTGCTGAATACATAACCTAATCGCTAATATCATTAAGTGTGCCGATAGTATTTAATTTGAATACATCATAAATGTGCCATTTTAATAAACAATGTCACAGATTAAACATGTTCTTATTGTGTTTATTCTCTGTAAGAGTTTAAACTTAGATATGTGATTCTATGCATCATAATTTCAGGGATGGAAACATCTTATTTCCTGTCCTAACGTAGCATGAACTTCATTAGTGACATTTATTTAGAAAGAAATCCAACTGAAAGGGGATGTGTCAGGTTTGACACCTATTAAAGACAAGTTGAACAACACAGAAAAGACAAGAGAGTTAGATTCTTTTGTACTCGCGAGGAGAACGGACAGAGATGTGTTTACAGTTACAAATCTCCAACCGCCCCGAAACACATTTGTCCGCTCCTCTCTTTTTATTACTTTCAGAGTCCCTATCACAGAGAGCACTGCAACTCTAAAGGGTGGGGACAAAGCATTTTAGTTGCAGTGCTAAATGACAATCACTAACTAAACACATGTTATCTTGCATTAAAACACAGAGTAAAAACAGAACAGGTCGTATATCTTCAAGGCGACGATTCGTCAGCTATCTAACAGCTCAAAGGAAGAAGAAGTCCTGGCGAGCAACGAACCCCGTGAGCACGGTTATCACTGCTTCTCTTCAGGGAGGCCCTCTTGTGAAGACGGAGATAAAGTAGATCAAAACATACAGAAACAGTCTTTATGTTTAGAGAAAAGAAAACAATCATGGAACATCAAATATGAAACACTATTGTTATAAAGGAAACAACAAATATATGATAATATATACATTTCACCTAACATTCCCCCGTGTTTATCACATATTTGTTCTAATTCTCATATCCCTCCAAAGGCAGCCACTTCAAACGATTTTCAGCCAGGAGTTCATTTTTTAGGAACGCAAACATGCGTACACTCAGGGATCATATTCAGCCCACAGGTTAGGGTCTGGATACAGGTTAAGAGAGTCGTCATCAGAGTATTCTTCGTCAGGCTCAGGATGTTTTGCTAACAAAGGATACATCTGTGCCTTCTGGTCTTCCATGGGAGAGATAGCTGTGGTAATGAGACGGTTAAACAAGGAACGCAGGCAAAGAATACAACAACATCCACACAAGGTTAAAATTACAGCAAAGACTGCAATTGATACTAAGACAGAGGACACAAGGGTTCGGTACTCTCCCAAAAACATCCATCCATGCATCCCACATGGAAGTATTCACACCAGAGAGTTCTGTCATTTTGCCATTAAAGGTACGGAGACCCGCAATGGCCTTCGTCAGGCTCCCGTTAGCTGCTGTGTTTGGCAGAAATGTGCAGCACCTTCCTCCAAAGATAGCACACACCCCCCTTTTTCAGCTAGCAGCCTGTCAAGAGCAATGCGGCTTTGGAAAGCCATCAGTGAGGTAGCGGCCAGCTGCTCGTGCACCGCCTCGAAACCAGCCTGTGTCCAGTTGCCCAGTTTTTGCACGTTGTAATGGATGTAATTGATTCCGTCTATGTTTTTGTTTATCGTACACCACCAACAAATCGAAGATTCAAAACCAGCTGAAATTTGGTCGACTAATTTATATTCATCAGGTACACCGCGAGGGACGCCGATGGCGTCGATGTACGTGGGATCACCATAATTTTTCCATGTTAGATCGCGTTTCTCTAAATGATGCCACTGTTGTGGCAAAATGCTAGATAAGGTGTGAATTAGATCTTGTGCGGACATAGGATAGACAGACACAGGTAACAGTAAGGAGACTAATGCACAAAACCCTGTCACCTTTCGAGGTAATCTATCAAAAAGTCTGTCGTCACCGCACCACCACCAACATCTGCACGAGAAACAGGGTTAAAGTCATTGTTTACATTGATTACAGTAGTACACATGGTGTCTGAAAGATTTCCCAATCTTTTCCCAGACCCTGTTATATTTACACATGAGAAGTTACTCGGAGCTATCTTTAGAAGAAAAGGTTTCTTTTCATCTGCTGCTGTAAGGGGAAATATTGAATCATAAATCACACAGGTGCTATTAGGATTAGTCTTAGTCATTACTTCTAATAGACATTGTTTTATAATGGTTGGTGGAGTCACACGAAGTAGAGGCCTTGGTTCCATACATACTACACAATACAACAGTCGTTCCCTGATGAAAACGCACACAAAAAAAAAAAATAAATAAATAAATAAAAACAAAAACAACATATTTACTCGCAATTTCATCAAAAGTGCATCAAACCTAAACTATCAAAATGTTATTTAAGAAATTTAACGGAAAAGTGAAACTTCTAAGATTTAAAACAGTAAAAGTGCTTATTTCTGGCAGTTTTAATGATTCTTTACAGCTACTAGAGACCCAAACTTTAGCTTCTCAGAAAATTAAAACATTAAAGACCAAAGAAAAAGGATTTTGAATAGAAATGTACCACAGCAAAACAATCTGGCTCTTCATTGAGAGCTGTATGCAAGCATATTACAGAAAGGTGAGTGGAAGGTCTTAATCCTGTCAATTAACTTTTAGCATGTTTTCTTGAACCAAAGGTCAGAACTTAAAGAGGAAAACAAATCAGTATCAACAAAAAAAACCCTCGTCGAGTATTTCTGTGATTAAATTTTAAACAACCCAACCCCTCTGACAACATAACAAGTCTGAATATGGCCATTTCATGAATACACACATTATTAGGTCCTTTACAATACAATAAAATGTATCAAGTAAATAGTGATGGTCAGTGTTTCTCACACTACGTTACATATTGTGAGGTAGGTGTGCCTTCATTCCACGGCAGTACTTCACTTATCACTACATATGCCTCATAAATAACCCTCAAAAATTCTTGTAATGAGTTTGTAGCCCTTCATATCTGCGAAACATCAAGAAATGAGAAAAACAAAAACAATGTGCAACAAAACTACAGATAAATGCACAGATGGACTAAGTACATGATCACAACTCAAAAGGCAGAGGAAAGCACTTTAAACTTTAGTTTCAGCTTAGAAAAGAGCATACAAAAGTTTTGACTGTTCGTATACTTGATTGTTTCTGAGAGAAGTTAGGAAACTGTCTAAAAACACAAAGAAAACCTCAAAAAAGCCACTTCTAGTAGTCATTTGTAAACATTCATAAAAACTCCTTCTCCCATCCTACAAAAAGCTTTAGCTGAGCTGAACCAGGTGTTTATGTACAGATGTAGGAACATCTGCGATAGCTGGTAGGTGCAGCCTAAAATACCTTAAACAATAATCATTACATCAGGATGAGACAGAATGGAAAAAACAAAACAAAAACTAAACAATTATATAACAGAAACACTTCAAGTTGAAGCCCGAGGGTGGAAAACAGGACTTATTCAAGATCTACAAACACACGCCACACTATCTAGTTTAGAAGAGAAATATGCTACTGGTCCCATTTTATCACCATGTTGTTGAACCAGTACAGAAGTCATAAAATGACCTCGACAATCTACCATTTGAACAAAAGGTTTTTTATAGTTTGGTAGAGAAAGTGCTGTGCTTGACACAAGGGCCTGTTTTATTCTGCAAAGGGCCTCTTCTGCTTCATCTGTCCAACTCAGCGGAGAGGACATTTTAAAATCTTTTTCATACATCAATTTGCTTAAAGGAGCCACAAGTTCTGCATAATTGGGCACCCAAGTTCGACAATAGTTAGTTAGTCCTAAAGAGGACATCATCTGTTTTTTGTTTGTGGTTTTGGGGGCTTGGAGAATTTTTTTTTTTTTTTTATCCTCCAATATGGTTCGTCCCCCTGCACTCAAATCATGACCCAAATATTTTACTTTTTCTTTACATAGCTGGAGTTTATTTTTATTGACCTTATGACCTTCTTCAGCTAAATGTTTTAAAAGCGCTAAGGTGTCTTGCTTACAGGTTTCCATGTTTGGAAAGGCTAATAAAACATCATCTACATATAACAAAATTTGGCTCCCTCCTGGGGGTCGAAATGTTGACATACTGGCACTCATCACTTGAGAGTAGATTGTAGGTCTCTCACAGTAGCCCTGGGGCAGTCTGGTATATGTGTACCTGTTCCCTTCAAAAGTAAAGGCAAACCAGAATTGACTCTCCTTATCAACAGGTACTGAGAAAAAGGCATTACTGATGTCTACAACAGTGAATACCTTTGCATCTGATCTAAGGGAATTCAACAATGTGTGTGGGTCAGGTACACACGGTGCCCTCTGGATTACAGCATTGTTTACTGCTTGTAAATCCTGAACCATCCGCCATCCGACAGAAGGGGGCTGTTTTTTGACAGGAAAAATAGGAGTGTTGCACGGAGAATTGTCACACCGTACTACGACTCCTGCCTCAATGAGGTCTTTAATTACTGGTCTTATACCCTCCTGTGCATCTTTTTTTAAAGGGTACTGTTTCACCTTTGGCCTATATTCAGTTTTAGGTCGGACTTGCACTGGCAAGGCTCCCTTCACGAGGCCAACATCCGTGGGTCCCTTGGACCATAATTTATCAGGAATGTCCTTTAAGAGAACTTCCTCTTCTTCTGTAAGCAACAGATGTCAGTGTTGTCTAGAGTGCAAACGCTGCCCCTTTTGAACCCATGCTGTCCAAAAAAGTGCTTTTCTAGTTAACCCAGTAGACGCACTAGTTGCCACATTTGCGGAGGTTGCCACCCAATCAGTAGCAGCTTCTCCTTCCTCAACGACCCTGCCCAATTTATCCCACTGCTCACTTGTATGTTTAAACAGGGACACGTGGAGGTGTCCATGTTCTGTTCAAAAATTTTAGATACTCTGGGAGGCTCACTGCTGCCACCGAGGTGTGTTGTGTGTCAGTGTACAGATAGGTCACTGTTATCTTGGCTGGGGTGACCTTGTTGAGCCTGGCTTCATAGTTCTTATCAGGCCCCGGAGTTGTTTTAACCCAAAGAGTGATGTGAAGACTCTCAGGAGATCTTTGATCCTGCGGGGCAGAGATGGCTTTACGCCCCTCCGCCAGAAGAGTCTGTGCAATGTTGTGTGGAGGCCTGTTAGGCACATCCAATGAATAGTGATAATGTGGTTCCCCATATCCCTGGACGACAAAGAAATCTTCCTTTTTTATTTCTGATCCCTGCCTCTAAAATCTCCCCTTCCTCGTCCCCATTGATAAAAAACTTGTTCCTCATTCTGGAGGAAAACCCCTGGAACCTTTTTCTTCTCTTTTACTACCTTCTCGGCATGAATAGCATGATTAATGTATTCATCTAAGGTTCCAGTCCCCAATCCTACGTAATGTTTAGTTACCCATGATCTTATTGCGTCTTTTGACCCTGCATGTAGTGCATTTTTTAACTGTTGTTTATATGGACCATTTTCGTCATCATTTTCCACCAGTCCACTGTGCATCTTAAATGTGTTCATCATTCTTGTCCTAAAATCATCAAAAGTTTCTTCCTCCTTCTGTTTGATCCTGCTTATCTCAGTGTAGTTTGCTCTGCGTTTATATTTTTGAATTGTTCTTGCTGCTAAAGCATCAACTCTGGTTGATAGTTCCCTATCGTTATGTGCAAGAACTGCAGGAGGAGACCCACTTAACGGGTTCCACCCTCCTCGAACATGGTGCCAGTCACTACCTAGGGCAGTCATCCATGCTTGCTGGACTTCGTGTCCGTTCAGATGGTAGGACTGGCGCAGGCTATCCATCTCTTCAACAAAACGGTTTACATCCTCCTTATAAGATGTAATCCCTGCTAGTGCTTTTTTTATGTCCTCCAGGGTCCACGTTCTGTAGACCAGAATCGTGTCCGCTGCCCCCTCTGCTCCCGCATTGGGATTTGCCACTTGTATCATTGGATACAGTTCAGATGTATTTGGCGGACTATCTTTCCCTACTGAAGGAAAAAATGGGGGAGGGAGAGAAGGCGCGATGGAAGCAGTGGCCCCCTGCACCAAGCTCTCCCCTAATGTTTTAGACCATTCAAACTTTTCTCCTTTTGATCTAGTGATAGGTCTGTCACTATCGCTCTCCTCATATTCAGGGGGCGATGGCAAAGCTGGGTATAAACTTCTACTCTGCCCTCCCTGTTTTACCCCCTCAGCGTTTTTTGTAGAAGCACCATCTAGTTCTCCACCCCCACCCGCTGCTTGTTGCTGCGTTATCTGCCTTCTTGACCCAGTTTCATTATCTTCGTTGCTGTAGTACATCACATTCCTTTCTTTATTCTGTTCTGCACTCCTTTTTTTAGATTTATTCTGTCCTTTTTCTCTTTTTAGCGCTAATTCTAACCAAAAATCCACGTCGTCATACCCCTGTTTGCGCATTTTCTTTGGATTTGACTTTGTGTTTTGTTTGATGTTATCCTGCAGTAAAGTTAGTTTTTGTGAGTTAAGACGGCCGTCAAAGTTATAGTTTGTTATCCAATTATCCAAATGTTTTGTTTTACCAGGATCCTGGGTTTCGACATATTTCCAGTCATTTGATGTTAAACTGTCTGTCGGCTTATTTCTACTCATCCCTTTTCCCATTTTTATGAAAATTTGGCCCAGTTTGTCGACGCCTAGGGAGTCCTAAAAACTGGGGTTCTGTTCAGTAGGCCAGCAATTGAAATAACCTGTTGAGGTAACCCACGCTTCAACTCTTTCGAGTGGGGGTTCTTACCTCTGCATCCTCAAGAGGTTTGCTGGTTACAGTCCTACTGTTTTATATGAGGTAAAATACCAAGTGGTATTTCTACCTCCAATCACTCGCACAGACACACACACTCTTTTTCCTATTTTTTATTTTGTCGCGGAATTTAAGCGCCTGTTCTCGCAGGACTCCGCCGTCCTTTTTTGCAACGGGTATTCGTCGGGCCCCGTCTCCCTGAACAGGAAGGCACCAGGCTCCGTCCACCTAATCACGGAATTTTGCGCGAGGACTCCGCCGTCCTCCACGGATTTTCGTGCTCTATTTGTTACCTGTTAGAGTCTAGAATTGACAGGGTTTTCTGTGCGCGCAATGACCCTCAGTCACTCGCCACTTTTAAACAAGAATCACTCACCCCCGTTGTCTTTTCCTGGAGCACCGTCAACCGTGAGATCCCAGCAGGCAGGTCGAGCTCCAGCCCTTGAACAGGATCTGATAAGTTTCCACTAGGAAACTTGCCGTGCGCACGGTCTGTACTGGGGTCGACCAGACCTGCCGGAATCCTTCTGGTGTATTGGCGACCGGCAATCGAAGGACCAAGTAAATGTCAGGTTTGACACCTATTAAAGACAAGTTGAACAACACAGAAAAGACAAGAGAGTTAGATTCTTTTGTACTCGCGAGGAGAACGGACAGAGATGTGTTTACAGTTACAAATCTCCAACCGCCCCGAAACACATTTGTCCGCTCCTCTCTTTTTATTACTTTCAGAGTCCCTATCACAGAGAGCACTGCAACTCTAAAGGGTGGGGACAAAGCATTTTAGTTGCAGTGCTAAATGACAATCACTAACTAAACACATGTTATCTTGCATTAAAACACAGAGTAAAAACAGAACAGGTCGTATATCTTCAAGGCGACGATTCGTCAGCTATCTAACAGCTCAAAGGAAGAAGAAGTCCTGGCGAGCAACGAACCCCGTGAGCACGGTTATCACTGCTTCTCTTCAGGGAGGCCCTCTTGTGAAGACGGAGATAAAGTAGATCAAAACATACAGAAACAGTCTTTATGTTTAGAGAAAAGAAAACAATCATGGAACATCAAATATGAAACACTATTGTTATAAAGGAAACAACAAATATATGATAATATATACATTTCACCTAACAGGATGGAACGAAGGTGTGGGGGGGAAGACATGCAATCGAGGAGCCACGTAGCAGAGTTGTAGTCAAGACCACTGAACACGAGACCAAGACCAGCGCCCTGCGCTACATGACACAATAAAATGAAGTGCACCTATCAAAATTGGTTCTCAGATTGATCTGAAAGATCCACATTTCCATAAAAACACCTAGATATAAATACTTAGAGCTGAAATATATTTAACCAGTATCAATTACAACTCATTTCATTCTGTTTTGCTTTCATCGCTGTGCTACAATCCGCAGAGGTCGCTTGCCATCCCTATAAAAATAACGCCCTGGGCGGTTGCCCATATTGCCCATGTCAGAAACCACAACTGTCTGCACCATTAAACCATGAAACATAGCAATTAACTGTAATTGCTATGAACACAGTGTTCATAGTGTTTAACAACACTATGAACACTGTCCAACGGCGCAACAAGCAGAAGGAGCACCATGACTGTTCTCATCCTCCCTTCCACTGCATGTTTGCCACCATGACAGGAGACAAAATCAATCAATGAGCATGCTCTGTGTTCATACGTTCAACTTTTACTTATTCGGCAATTAAATAAATGTGTGTGTGTGTGTATCATGGGCGTAGGTTTAGGTATGGACGGTCGTGACATGTCACGACCAATATTCAAGGGATATAAAATAGTCCCGACCAATTTTTGCCATATAAATTAAAAAAAAAAAACATATGTATTTTTTAACAAAAACAAAATAAATAAACGAAAATCTACATTGATTAGTTTAATATTTCAATATACTACGCAGTGGTAGCATTCATTTTAAATGCTGGTGAGTTGGTGAGTAAGTTGTAAGGTCCCACCAAAACTTAGACCAAACCTACGCCCTTGGTGTGTATATATATATATATATAAAAAAATTCCCTTCTCACCCACCGCGGGTGGTTCTTATCCTCTGAGCTCGGGTCCTCTACCAGAGGCCTGGGAGCTTGAGGGTTCTGCGCAGTATCTTGGCTGTGCCAAGGACTGCACATTTCTGGACTGAGATGTCTGATGTTGTTCCTGGGATCTGTTGTAGCCATTGGTCCAGTTTGGGGGTGACTGCCCCGAGGGCCCCGATGACCACAGGCACCACTGTGGTCTTCACCTTCCAGGCCCTCTCCAGTTCCTCCCTGAGGCCCTGGTATTTCTCTAGTTTCTCGTGCTCCTTTTTCCTGATGTTGCAGTCGCTTGGTATTGCTACATCTATCACAACGGCTTTCCTCTGTTGTTTATCCACTACGACAATGTCTGGTTGGTTCGCCATTACCATTTTGTCTGTCTGGATCTGGAAGTCCCACAGGATCTTAGCTCTGGCGTTCTCCGCCACCTTTGGGGGTGTTTCCCACTTTGATCTCGGGGTTTCCAGTCCATATTCTGCACAGATGTTTCTGTACACTATGCCTGCAACTTGGTTATGTCGTTCCATGTACGCTTTCCCTGCCAGTATCTTGCACCCTGCTGTTATGTGCTGGACTGTCTCAGGGGCCTCCTTGCACAACCTACACCTTGGGTCTTGTCTGGTGTGGTATATCTGGGCCTCTATTGCTCTGGTGTTTAGGGCCTGTTCCTGGGCGGCCAGGATGAGGGCCTCTGTGCTGTCCTTGAGTCCAGCTTTTTCCAGCCATTGGTAGGATTTACTGATATCAGCCACTTGGGTTATTTGCTGGTGGTACATCCCATGTAGGGGCTTGTCCTGCCATGATGGTATCTCATGGCAGGAGATACCATCCTGCCATGAGATACCATGGCAGGATGGTATGGTATATATATATATATATATATATATATATATATATATATATATATATATATATATATATATAGCTATTGCAGTGTATACAAGAACAAAGAACAGCTCTCAGTGAGGCTTCAGTCCCATCAACCTTAGTAAAGATCCGTCCAGAAGAATCGGATCGTTCCTGAATCAACACAATAATTCAGCGCATGAGTGACAACTTTTTTTCATCGCAGATGCAACATGTGTCTCAGTACAGCTAGCTTTGCTAGCATCACGTCCACAGATCTTACCTTTCTTTAAGCTTTCCTTCCAAGTGACGCTAAAAGTTGGACAAAGTCCCACCGTCTGTGAAAGCGAAGCGCTGCTGGTTTTACATGTCGTCATATCTTATGATTTATGCAGCTATTATCGATTAGTTAGACATCTTCTCCCGCTCAGAGGAAACCACTGCGCATGTCTGGAGCTCCGCGTGCTAGTAAAGGGGGAGGCGATGGGTGACAACAGACACTAAGTCACGTTATTGCTTGGATTTTACGGCGCCACCTTAAAGTCCCTGAACTTCATATTTTAACGGACAAAAAGAGAGCAGTGCGACTTGGATGTAACGAGTAACGCGACACTTTTGTAGAAATGTAGTGAAGTAGAAAGTACAGATACTTACTGTAAAATGTAGTGGAGTAAAAGTAGAAAGTACCCATTATTAAATCTACTTAAGTAAAGTACAGATACATGAAAATTGTACTTAAGTACAGTAACGAAGTACTTGTACTTCGTTACTTCCCACCACTGGTGTCCAGAGATTGTGTTACGCTACACTCACTGATAAAAAGCTCGCAGTTGGTCAAAAAGCTAACAAAATGTAGCTAGCAAAATTCATCAAATTCACATCATGTATTATATCGTAGCCTCTTCGTTTACATTTGTTTTTAGCAGCTTTTTAGAAATACTTCAATATTTTCTATCATTATTTAAAAGCATACGCGATATATCGCGAATACAACTGAAACCAGAAGTTTATATACGCTGAATAAAAAGATATATGAGGGTTTCTTTTTTTAATCTCAGAGCAAACTTCTCATTTTAAGTCGGCTATAATGACCAAAATTATTCATATTTTGTCAATTCCACAATAATGAGAGAAATAATCGGTCAGAGATTTATTTATTAATGCCAACAAAACCAGAAATGTAAATAGAGGATGATTACTGTCTCTTTAAACAGTGAGGGGGAAAGCCCAGATGATGATGTCATGGCTTTTGGAAACCCCTGATAGGTTAACTGACACATTTGGGTGGATTGGAGTCACACCTGGAACACACTGCTTTCTTGTTTGATTGAATGGGAAAGTGAAAAAGAAATCAGCCAGGATATCAGGGAGAGAACTGTGCAGCTGCATAAGTCTGGTTCCTCCTTGGGAACAATTTGAAGGCGCCGACTTCCTGTTGGTTTTCATCTGTTCAGTTATACACCGAGTTAGACCCGACTGGCACCGTGGAAAAGTTTCAACTTTTGCTAATTTCAAGCCTCCCAAAAAGCGCCCCAAGACTTTCTTTGAGACAGTTTTGAAGACTGCAAATGTGAACGGAAATAAACACACAGTAACACCACGCAGACTCACGCATTTGTCTATAAAAAAAATGCATAGATGCAAAACAGCTCTGCAGAGCAGGCGTTTTAGCTAGCGCCCCAGACGTTGATTAATGAACCTTTGTTGTTGCTGCGTAACACCACAGCTGCAGCTATGGGGACTTCAGCACAAATCGAACACAGCAGAGCCTACCATTGCACAGTCAGTGACCAGACGAAGTAAGCACACACGTGAGCACACACACACACACGCACACACACTTGTTCTCTCATTAGACTGTAAGCATCCTCATATGAGCCCAATGCAGGCACGCTAACCCACAGTAACCTCGGCCCTCACAGTAAAGCCTTAAAAAATTAGCACCCAATTTGCAGAGTTTTTTTTCTTCAAATATCTCCCTGTGATTATAAGTTTCTGTTAATACCAAATAATTGCAGATTTAGTTTATGACTTTATTCCAACTTTTATGAACATAGCAGTGACTTGTGAAAAATATGCAGAGGACAGGAACGTTGACAATCAGATTTTTAAATCTTGCCTTAATGTCAAATTATTATCATCACTGCTTCTCCAGAAAATTTCTGTGCACTACAAAAAAATATTTTTGATAGATTTTATATATTTTCATAATCTAATTGTTGATCAAGCATAGTGAGATGTAATTGTTACATTAGTTACTTTAGTATGGTAGGAAATTCTGCTCAAACATTTTGAAGAACAGAAAAGGTTGGTTCATTGTGTGCAATGCAGAACATAAAGGAAGAGATGTTAATACTGATTATAGTAGCATAAATAAATGTACTAGGTTTGAAAAAGTTTTCTGCTAACGTAATACTTGTAGCTGTGAATATTACCGAGTTGAAGAAAGAGCTTAAGTTAGTTATAGCTAGTTTAGCAGGAGTAATAATGATAAAACCAGACTTGCTAGCAAGCTACTTTGAACTTTATAACCCTGTAAGCTACAATAAAAATAATTTTTTAAGAGAATGCATAAATAATATTACCCATTAAAACTGTAAAAAAAATAATTTAATCAAGAATTTGTTTGTGCATTACATTCAGTAATGTAGAGATTCTAACATAGGTTGTTTTATTGTGTTAGTAAATGCTACTTAAACCGTTTGATTAAGATTTTATTTGTCTCCTTAAGGCTTCTTAATAACTCTCACTGTGTGAAGTGTCTATGTTTAGGAAAAACTTTGTCAAGAACTTTTAGATAATTGGTTCCGTTTTGAAGTTTTAATGTTGGCGTAAGAATTTTAGCTTGCTCCCAGCTTTAGCTAGCAAAGGCGCTAAATTCAAACTTGCTAGCAAGCTGAGGTTCTTGACCCAGAATAGAGCTACGCTCACTTCAGGTTCATCATGTTAAAAAAAAAAGCTTCTTTAAGTTTAACGTTCTTATTGAATCCCTCTTCACACGTTTATTTTGGATAGCTATATTTTATAAATAAAATGCTAAAATTAACCGAAGAGTTTGATCTTTCTTTTTTTTTTTACCCAATCCACTCAGTAGTTTAATCACTAGTAGTAACTTTTTGATCTGTATGTCTGGTACATGGTCAGATGTTTGGGGGCGGTATTTTGTGAGATGTGAATGTGGCCGGGTCACCTTGTATGAGCTGTTTTGTGTCGTATGTGCGAGTCGGGGAGAGGAGAGGGGAGGGCTGATTGGCATTTATGCCATGACCTCCGAAGGGGTCACATCAGGGGACAGAAGTTGATGCCAAATGGCAAAACAAAGCCGGGGCGTGGTAGTGGGTTTTATGGAGGCTACTGTGTGTGTGGGGGGGGGGGGGGGGGGGGGGCGTGTGTGTCCTCTGGGATAAAAGAGGCACCCTGAGGACAACAGGGCTTATGAGCAGCAGCTGACTATGGGAGAAAATAGTCAACAAGCAAATTAACATTTCATTCCACCATTTGGGACCAAGTCTCTCAAACTTACACACAAGCTCATGTCAAAGTGTTTCTCATCACTTCCCCTTTAAATTTTTAAAACATCTCTTCAATCTTTACTGTTATTCATTTGTTTAGGCATAACTGACTTTTATGTGAACCCTAAATTGCATACAGGCCAATTTAGGGTTAAATGTTGCTTTTTAAATAGTAACTGGTTAAAATTAAAAAAAAAGAACAGTCCACAATTAAGATTAAACTACTGTTTAAAAGTATTGAGCTTTTGCATGAGTTTTTAATTTGAAGGAACAAGTTACGTTAAGTTTTGATTCCATTTATTCAAACTAAAATCTAATTGAATCCTGAAGCATCGTGTTTAAATAAAAAAAAAAGAGTCTGAGTTTAAGGTGTGATAGTATGTAAATCCCTTGGTGGTGTTATCATGTTATCATATTCCTTCTGAACATTTTCTCTAACCCAGATATAAAAAGAAGAATAGCGACTCTATTCATGTTTTAAAAATGTTTCAATCTCCTGATTTGGTTAGTTAAATTCCAATGTTTATTTTTTTTTTTTTACAAACGTCCAAATTTTACAAAGTAAAGTTGTTCATGTTTGTTATAAGCTTAAAATCCAACAGGAACGTCAGAGTGATTAGTCGCCGGTGTCCTAAGCCATTTTTCACTTACGAAAAAAATTAAGTAGATATCTGGCAGCATTTTCACCCCATAAAAAAACTGCCACTGCACAGTATAGTAGAAATCCTTGATCAGAATTGTAAAGTCTACCTGAATGCAAACAGAATTAGTTTTTTGAAATGCTAATTTTTTGCTACAAGAGACTGTCGATGTGGTGAGTTACTGCATAGGCATGTTTCCCACATAGCGCTTTTAAGTTCCTGGGAAGAGAACCAGTTTGCTAGGTTTCAATGCTACTGCTCTCAGACAGCCTTATTGGACAAATTGCCATAAAAATCTTCATCTTATGGACTCACATTTCACCTGTAGACTTTACAATCGGGTGGACATATTGTCAAATATTAATACCTGCATTTGTCAGTCAACCTTCAGTTTTTGGGAATTGATATGACTACAAGCCAAAACAACAACAACAAAAAAACATGGCACGGACTATAAGGCACAAGCACTAATGACTCATTTCAACATTTCTCCAGCAATCATTAATTCTCACTTTTACGCCAGAGTTAAAACACCATGGGATCGGGGTGTGTGGCAATTAATCAATATCTTTGTTATGAGCTGTTAGAAGCTGCCACCTGACTGACGTGGGAACCGTTGACTGGACGTTTTACGTCATCAATACACTCGGCGGTCGCTGGGGAAATTCTGCTGGGGGAGGGCGGAAAAAGATCTCTGTGATGCTATTGGTCGTAAAAAAAATAATTAAAAAAAAGACACACTGGGACAACACAAATAAAATATTTGTTGTTTGAATTGTATGGCGTATACAGCATTCCATCCAAACTTTTGAGTCATACTGCATGCCCAAGAAGAAAAAACACACAAGAGTGTCTGTCTCATGCAGGTCGGTTTCACTTGATAAAGTGAATGTTAAAGTCATTTTTCAACGACAAACCAATAAATTGGCCCCAATTTATTTATTTTAAAAAGGCCAGTGTCTGTTTTACAATAGCTTTTAAGTTTTGTGTGTTTTGTACAAAGAGATTAAAAAAAAACTAAAATCCCAGCCTCAGGCAACAAACAGCCTCTGGCTGGAAAAACATGGGAATCTCTGCTGGTCGACTTCCCATGCATTGAGCACCCAGGAACTTATTAGTCGCCCTAATCGCCGGCGCTGCGTCTAGGAGGAACTGCTTACATTTACATTTACACTTCATCATAGTTGTGAAGATGATGCTGCACAGATTTTATAAAATGAGACGCTGCCAACAAGTGAACACAGTGACTTCCTCTGCTCATGCTTTTCAGACTCGGCGCTGTGCCCTCTCTTTGTTGCGTCTCCCATTAGGACACACACGCCCACACTGAGATATATCATCCTCATTGTCATTTTTACTGTTAACATTTAACGACCAAAGCTAAACGAGCGAGCCTGTCTCAAATAATTAAACCCTCTGTCGTTGTCGTCGTCGCCCTCCTCTCTTCTTCTCCTGCCGCCTTCATCCCCCCTCTAGTCTTGCCGCCTGTGAGCAAACACACACACACACACACAGGCCGGGATGTGAGCGAAAACAGCAAAAGCCAAAGAGAAAGCGAGAGGAAAGGAGCAAAGCACACATGCCAGCAGTGGGGGTCACAAAGCACAGATGCAAATACTATTTTCCATCCATTAAGTGCCATCTGTGCCTCTTGTTGAGAGGGCAGCGATTCAGCCGCCGCTGTTAGCCGCTCTGAGTGATGTCGTGCAGCAGGCGTGATTGAGCTAATTTATGGTTTTCATTTAATGTCTTTATCATCCAATTACAGGAAGATATCAAATCAGGAAGATGGGATATCAGTATGCTTTGTAAGACATGTGGCGAGGGGGGGGTTGTTTGTTTTTTTGTGCTTGGGCCTCATTAAAGTAAGGTTCTTTTAAAAGATTCAAACCTAATATAGCATTTCAACACTAAATGTGTAGCAGCTATTAGAGTCGTCACCATGCTAACGTCGGCATCCACATTTCTTAAAAGGTAATTTGACATGAATATGTGACCTCTGATGGTCGAATAACATAAATAACAGAATAAAATTCAATTGAAAATGTTTGTCTTTTTTGCTATATAGTCTTCAAATAATATGCAATTAACTTTATTCTAATTTTTAATCAAGTCCCACCACTATAAGGAACCTGATCCATTCTCATGTTGTCGTTTGGTCGTACTTTTGGTGGTTCTGGTGGCTGTGCACCACCAATAATCTTCCTCTGTGAAACACATACTGAAATCAAATCATGCATTTCCCATGAGAGTAACCACTGGCTGCACATAAACAGCTACAATATTTTTATTTTTTTCACTTTACATTTCATCCTACTGTTCTCTCTGATGTGAAATGCTTCACATGTTCCATTTTCAGCATGTGTTAAATGATTATATGGTACACAGCCCCCTTCCTCAATTTCTTCTGTAAGTATTTAGTGATTTCTCTAAATAATTATTTACACCAACAATGCAAAGGTGTTGAATAATAGGTAGAGGTTAATGAAATAGCGCTCTCATTTAACTCTTTCGCATTTTCCACTGCGGTTTTTATCTCCTTTCAAATACACTTGTTAGCTCCAGCCTTGGGAACGAAAGGTGTAACATTTTATTCTGAAGCCGGGCTTTCCAAGTTTCCAATCAGATGTCCAACAAGAAGGTGAACTGAAATGAAGGTAGATATTACCATTTAAAAATGTTCAACAAAACGTAATTTCAAAAATTCTGAACTATCCCTTTAAGGATTCACTGACTTTTGCTAATTCCATCAAATCGTGACGTGTCCGCCATCCACAGATCATTACGTAAGACAGCTGCCGCGGCCGTGACATGTTGCGCATTTCATCAGACTTTTAATACTTTTCAGCTGGGCTCATTATCACAGCACACACTTATAACATTAGCCACACAGCACTCTCTTAACACACACACACACAGCAAAAAAGCTATTGATGCAGTATGGGTGACGCCAATGGGAGTGGTGTTTCCATGGCGACCCCGGCGGCAGAAGGAATAGGGGGTCTGTCTCCTGACCCTCATTGAGAAGGTGAATGAGTGTCACCGAGCCGAAGGAGAACAGGCAGCAGACACAATGGCGCGGAGAGGACAGCGGAGGCAGCAGCAGCCGCCGCCGCCGCCGCCGCCGCCATGTCAGCCCCATCACGGCTGTGGGCCGCGCGAGCCGCCGCGGTCAGTCGGAGGCGCTTCACATTAGCATTAGAAAGATATTATGCTAATAGCATCAAAGGCAGCAGCACCCCCTGCCTTTGTGTTTCCTGCACCAACCCAAGGACACCATGGGATTTTTTTTTACATTTCAACTGCCGCACCCGTCCGAAACACACAGAGCGCGTGGAAGAATTAAATAGTACCGTTTCCTTCGTGAAAAGCCTCTGAGTCCTCCCCGTCACGGCTGCGTCATTCGTTTTTTGTGTGAAAACTATTTTTTTAAAACAGCTTTGTGAACTTTTGGAAACAGTTATTTCCCTCTGGTAAAAGTCTTTAAATGAATTCATCTTCTGTTGCTGTGGCATAATCCCACTCACAAAAATCTTTTAAAATAGCTAACTGATGCAGTAATATATTCATAGCTTTATATAAAAAAATACAAATTATTAGAGTTTCTGGGAACTTTTAACTAGTAAGTCATAACTTCCTATTACCTTCGGGTTTAGATAAGGCATAACAGAGACCCCTGTTTCTGCTTCGGGACTAGATGGGAGGTTCATATTTAACTGGCCACCTCTCACAGTGAGGTAAAACATCTCCACAGCTTACTTTTAGTAATGTGGGTTCAAAATGTGGATTCTTACCTTCAGCAAACCATCACATGTAATCGTCATGCCTGGAGTCTTTTTTTTGGGAAGTGAGCCAAGAAAAGTCTTGTCTGTCCTACCATCACAGATGTGAATGTAATATCTGGACTTTAACTGGAACTGTATGGTCTGGACAGATAAATATGGTGACACACTGGATGACTTTTTGCCTGATATTATCCCCGATTCCCAGTCAGGAAAAGTTGGCATCAATCTTAAGTAGTTGGGGACAGTCAGTAGGTTGAGTTGGCCAAAAAACAAAAAGACCGATGTCTGCAAATGTGAGATGGGGTACAGCTTCCTGACCCAACTGTGATGGAAATGTTAGAAATTGATCCAAAATGACCCACTTCCTGTTGGTTTTAGAACTGATCATCAATCATTTTAGCCCCCCTTGTCTTGAAGAGATCTGTGTACCAAATTTCTACATTACAGTTTAATATTGGTTACCTCTTGGAGGCGATATAGAGCCATTTGACTACACCCCGTTTCAAATCCATTGAAATACTTACATTTCACACACTGACGTGAGTGCGAAGATTAGTAAGTTGTCATATAAGTTTAGGCATCCAAAAAGTTAACTCAGCTGATGGAATAAATGAGTTATCTTTATTTAACAGTACAGTTAAATAAATTAGGAATGATGCGTCTCATGATGTTGGTATTTCCATTCTGAAGCTAGCTTCTTTCAGGTTTATCCATCTTTTAAGACTATATTAAATAGAAAATGAAAACAATATTGCCTTACTAAAATATTGATATGTCTTTTTCATCTTGACTCGTTGGAATGGCAAACTCAGCAAATTTCATTAGGAATGAGCAAATACAAAGTAGTGCAGAGTTATGTACATATATAGACATAAATTCACGTTAAAGTCTGTAAATTTTACAATGCTTAACCTCCACAAAATACATTGAAGTTTGTGGCTTAATGCAACAAAACATGAAAAATGTAGAGGGATGCGAGTTATATTGTAAGGAAGTACAGCAAAGCCAAAGCAAGAAATGGTAGCAACATATATCACCCCCCGTTTCATCAGCTGTATCTTATTGTCACATTTCTCTCCTTGACCTTTTTCCGTGTTTTCAGGGAACTAAATTAAGTATTTAGAGCCTGCAGAGCATCACGGCACCCGACACCCCACCAAACGCTCCCTTCCAGGGTGATACCTGCCTTTGTTTGTGGAAAGCTGTTTGCTCAGCGCCCTCCTTACATCATGAAATTGGAGAAGAATGGGCTCCTCTTGCAGAGAGAAATGAGACTTTGCAGGTTCTGCCTGTTTTTACCTCCATCGGTGTGGTTTATGAACTCCCCTTGTCAAAGGACCAATAAAATCCTGGGAGAATCAGGGCTAATGGTAGGGGGACAAGGACCCTCCCTCGTACGACTCGTTTCAATTAACCCCACTCACATCCTTGAAGCACGGGGAAAAGCAGTCTTTGGGATGAAGAGGTGTGTTTGTGGAGAGTGCAAGGAAGATGAGGTGAAAGGTTCTTCGAGTGAGTCATCCAGCGCACCTTGGCGCTGCATACAAAGGCGTCATTACAGTACAATATTCACAGCCTCTTCCTTTTGCTCCTCACTGCTTAGCGAAGCATCACGACGTAATGGACGCCCACGCAGAGTCACCCTGTGAAAGAAAAGTCGGTGGTTCTCCGGAACAAACACAAAATGGGTTTAAAGAAAAAAAAAAAGTGATTTAATTTCAAATGTTTCTGATCTATCCAAAATGGCTTATTATTGGAGTGAAAAGGGCGCCCTTGACTGCTGCCGTTCTGGTCGGGATGCTTTCATCCACAATCTGAAAGGAAGGCCAAAGGATGAGGGAAAAATAAAGAGAGAAATGAATAGTAGAGAAATGCAGGACGATCAGTGATGCGCAACATGCTTTGGCTGAAAACTGGAACTGTTTACATCACCGCAGAAGAGTGAGTACGTGAGGTGATTGTAGGAAGTTTACTTATCGAGTTAGACCAACAGATAGCGGATTACTATGAAGCAGAATTAAAATGATACATGGTTTCTATCCTGGTTTTTCTCCTGGTCATGGAACACCGGACCAGCTACCAGTCTACATGAGATTTATAAACTTGGAGAAGGTGTTCAACCATGTCTCCAGAGGAATCCCCCAGGTGGTACTGTGAGACTACGATCGTACAAGGTCCCTGTATGATCTGTGTCAAAGCTTGGTCCACATTGCTGGCAGTAATGCTCGTTTTCAGTGACAGCTGGATGTCAAGGTTGCCCTTTGTCACCGATTCTATTTATAACTTTTATGGACAGAACTTCTAGGTGCAGCCAAAGTGTTGAGGAAGTCCATTTTGGTGGCCTGAAGATCATGTTCCGCTCTTTGTAGATGTTCCTATTGGCTTTATCAAGTTGAGATCTACAGCTTTCCCTGGAGCGGCTTGCAGCAAAGTTGAAGCAACCAGGATAAGAATTGGTGCGTCCAAATCTGAGATCATGACAAGCAAAAGAGTAGAGTGCCTTCTCTGGGTTGGGGAAGAGGTCCTTCCTTAAGTGGAGGAGTTTAAATATCTCAGAGTCTTGTTCACAAATGAGGGAAAAGTAGTGCAGGAGATGAATAGGCGGTTTGGTGCTGCATCTGCAGAGATGAGAATGCTGTAACGGTCTGTGGTAATGAAGAGACAGCTGAGCCAAAAGTCAAAGCTCTTGATTTACCGGTCGATCTACATTCCTACTGTGGTATGGTCGCGAGCTTTGGGTAGTGACAGAAAGACCAATTAAACTTTCTTTCAAGGCTTTTGGTGAACTGCATGTCTTATGGCTTTCTTTCAACCACTTTTCCTTGTGTAGTGAGTGGATACTAACTGTTGTATTGATACTTTCACCTATGCTGTGAATCTTTGCAGCTCACCCAGAGTGAACATAAGCTTCTTAGCTGCTTCTTTCATTAATCCTCTCATTGCTCAACCCATTCATTTAGGCAGATTATGAGGTGACCTACAAAGGCAGTTGTCTACACTAGTCAACTCTAGTCTCCAAATAAAGGATACGTTATTCATATATATAAATGTCAGTTTTTGTTTCAAAAAAATGTTGAGAAATGTCAATATTTTCTCCTCCGGAACAACTTTGTGTTGGTCTTTAATACTAAATCCCAATAGAATACAAAGAGGTTTGTGGTTGGAATGTGAAAAAGGGTTTTGTACGTCACCAGGCAATAACAGGGCTCATTTTCCTCCTCCTGTCTCAGAGTATCAGGCCTCAGGGGTCAGGTGAAGCCGACGCTGTGGTTAATCCCTTAAGGTGGAGGCACACTGCACTGTTACCAACAGGATGACGCAGCCTCGTCTATCTCTGTGCGTCTGTGTTTCAGCGCTGCAGACTTTTACAGGCCGGATATAGTTTCACACAAGGTGCAACCTGAGCCGAATGATCCCAACGACGTCAAAGGCAGATCTGTGTAGGGTACAGTGCCTCTTTTTTTAAAACTTTTAAATAACATCTTGGATATTTCTCAAATGATCTGCACAGCTAGAAGTCCTGTTTTTTTAAATTATATATTTTAAATGGGGTTTTTTTTCCAATTGGAAATGTAAAAAAAACTTACGCTTTCATGTAGACATGGGCCAATATTCTCAAAGTATGATCATTTTCAGTAAAAATATGTATAATCATACACAAACACAAATGCTATTTCTATTGCTTCTAAAATTTCAATTCACAGTTACGTTATCTACATTTTATTTTACTTTTGATTAAAGACAAGGTTCACATCATTTAAAGCTCATTACAAAGCTGCAGACTGTAGTAAAGCTAATTAACGTGTTCCTGTTAAAGAAAAGATCCAATTTATCTTCAAAGAATTTATTTCCTCTTACACTTTACAAATGCTACTGTTTCAACGTACAAAAAAAATGGATTTATTAAACATTACAATATAAACACGTGACAAAAATTGTACGCTGAGGCACAAAGTTATTGTCAAAAAAACATTTCCATTCAATCACCATGGCCTTTAGTATCCTGAGCTTGACACAAAATCTCATGAGTTTGCACAACTAAAAAAATACAGGTATAAATATACAGTTTGTGAACCAGATTCTCTTCCCTAATACTTAGAAATGAGCCCTGAAACCTTTCTCTCTGTAAAACTTAAGAAAATGAGTTCAAACTCTCACAACACAGCCAAGGCGTTAAAAAAGTGACGTTTCTCCAATAAGAATGGTTTTAAATAAAGTTTCAATGTACAAGAAGGTAATGGCTGGCGGGGTCAGGTTCTGCTCCGACCTACGACCTTCATCAACGGTTAGCAGAAATGATAAGCGTTCATCACACACAGCCTGTGGGCTATTCATTCAGACCTTCCATACAGGAGGAGTCACAGGGTGAAGGTCGGGGAGAGGGCCGTGAGCTGCAGATACTAGGAAGGCCCATCTTCTTCACGTATGTCCTTATATTTGGCCATTTCCTCAGGAAAAACTTTGCTGAGCTCGGAAATCAAGAGGCTCTTGAATTTCTACAGCGCAAAGGAAAGAAACAAAAAAACAAAACAATAGAAGATGAAATAATGGTGATCTAGAAATCCTGGTGATTTTAGAATGAAGACAGTGACAGTTCGGGTGAGAAGTTGATATTCTCTCAGCATAATCAGGAATGTCAGATTCGTTTAAGGACTTCATAGATTTTGTGAAAAACCAGAGTTTTGGAGTCTAAACAGAAATTAATGTCATTTTGATTCCTAAGCTCGTTTTCTGTTGCCGTTGCCATGGGTGACGGTCATTTCACCTCTTCAACTTTTTCCATCTTTGTGGTTTTGATTGTCCTCTCCTCTTTCTGCCATTTTAATTTGAGCAGAAAGCATAATGTATGTGAGATCCACCGTCAGGACAAATTACAACGTACTTACAAAGTGGAATGTGCCAAAAAGAATGTATAAAACAAGCTTTGTCTTGACAATTGCATTGTTTTTGTGACCATTTGGAGCCAGAATCGGATAACTAAATACTTTGGGAAGGCGATGCCAGCAGCCTGCTTTCATTGGCTACAATGACAAGAATAATGTTAGGAGAAGTTGTGGTGAGGAATTGGCACAAGCTAATATATTTTTAACCTAATCAGCCTCTAAGAACTCTACGTTTTTGCCAAGAAAAGTTAAGTAAAGACTCAATTATTTCAGTATTTGGATCCGTCGATGGCTACAAAACAGCTAAGTTGAAGGTCTGATGACAGTTAACCAAATGTCAGCATACAGAGGATCAAGTTTGAATGTGTGATTTAATCTTGTGGCAGAGAGGTTTTTAAAAAATCCAACTATGTGTTGTAACTTTTTTCTTTTTTTTTTTTTTACTTTTGTGCCCAATTCTCGTTTGTAAAATTCACTCAAGTTCTTATTTTAGCAATTTAAAACTACCCAGAATGCTCAGAAATAAATAAGTTATAAAATAAAACTTGAAGTAAATAGGCACAGTAACATGTGAGTAAATGGTTGACAACCATTTACAGATTTTTTTACATTCATTTAGTCAGTTTCTAACCATTACTTTAATAGTTTGACTCAAAAAAAAAAAAAAGAGAAGACATCTCTGTAGGATGAACAGATGTGTAGACAGGTGGATGACGTGACTGTTGGAGATTAAATTCAATACAAATACTTTCCATGCCCTGCTTTTTTCAATACTTATCCAGTTCTGGAAAACACTGACATCAAATCCCAGACCTTTGCAGGTTTTTTCCCACAGGTCAGTGTCCTCGCTATAATCTCTTACCGTCATGGTGTCTATCTTCCCTTTGACCTGCTCGTTCCTTGCCAAGGCTCTCTCCAGACATTCCTTGGTGTACAGCTGTGGGTTTCGGCCTTGGTCGATGTACCTTTGGAAACACAGGGTTTAACATGAAATCATGGTAAGAAGTGGTACAGATAAAGCACAAACTTAATGAATTTAGTAGAGGTTTTGCGTACATCCGAAGGCTGAATGTTTATTTACTGGTAATGAGAGGTGAATAGTAAATTTATGTTCCACTTGCATCTAAAGAAACACCAGAAAGTGATTATGATCTTAAATTGGCTAATTTTGTTATGGAGTTCGGCGTGGTTTTACACAGCGCCACAGGTGCTAACTGCGCCGCAGTAAGAAAAGTTTTGTTTTTCCCCCTCTATTTGTATAAAAAGGAAGCTGAATTGTAACAATGTGCAACAGAACAAGCTGCATGACTCACTCGAACACCTCCAGAGGGACGTTGATATCATGAAGCTGCTTTTGGCACTTATCGATGTCTTGTAGTCCGGATATCATGAAGTTCCTGGAGGGAGAGGTGAATGGAGCGGCTCAACGTGCAGCTTTTTACCGCAACTGTCTTTAAATGAAGCTCGTAAGAAGCTAACTCACAGTTTCTGGTTCAGGACCGCCTGGCTGCTCGGCTGGAAGTCGCTGACGATGATTCCCAGCTGCCGAATGTTCTCGATGAATTTCTCCAGGTGCTCCTCGAGATTGTCGAACTTTTCAGCCATTTTGATGCTCTTAACAAATAAACCGGCTCTTAACAGCGACGTGTCAGAAACGCCGCCACTAAATTATCGGCGTTTACTGTTTAGCCACCTAAGCTAGGACAAGCAGAACGCCGCTGCGCTTTACGGTCTGCAGCCAGCCAGTGGCTGTTGAGAGCCGGCTGTCTATGCAATCCTGTTACCTCGGAAACAAGTGGTAAAGGGTTGTCGTACTGTGTCGCAAAGTGTCGCGCCGCCTGAGAGAAGGGCTGCCCTTTATTAATGAGACGGGTGCAGTTTAGATTTAACACATTTGAAATGATTATGCTTTAAAAAATAAAAAATAGCACCTCAGTTAATATTACAGCGCTAAATTTAAAAAAAAAAGAAATGACGTTTACAGGGTTTATGAAATATTCTGTGACGTTTCAACCAAATTCAGAATTGACATTTTATTAAACACATTTAATATTACTAATTAAATTAATACTTAATTAATATGATTAAGCCCACAGGGAAATTAAATATCGTTGTAACTCATAGGCTACTAAAGAGTTGCTGACAGCTGTGGGCTGGAATGATTGGCTGTAGCAGTCAGTATTACAGGGCATCTGAACAAGCCTCTGACTGAAGACACTCATGTTGTATAACAGTCTCACAAAGAGGATACTCAGGATTGTCCATATTTTTTTTCCATTAATGAAGAATCCTTCATAAAATTAATAATCATAAGCAATTATGACTGTTGTTAGAAGACATGATTCATATTTCCCTTAAGGAATATCCAATCAAATATTTTGACTTTATTTATTTTTGATGGATTTTTTTTTTTACCCCTCCAGGGGGTCTTTTGTGGGCTCTAGTGTCCCTTATACAACAGTAGGCTGACAGGAAACTGGGAAGGAGAGGGGGGAAGACATGCGGCAAATATCGTCGGGTCCGGGAGTCGAACCCGCGACGGCCGCGTCGAGGACTCAAGGCCTCCAAATATAGGTCGCGCTAACCCCTACGCCACCACGGCACGCCCCTTGATGGATTTTGAACACACTTCATGCTTGAATAGATGAGACAAACAAAACAAAAAACAGAAAATTGCACTGTCAGCTAAATTGTCAAGTTGATTATTTTCTAAAGAAATTTCCAGTAAATTTTTGCCCACTATAAACAATGCTGAAAAGCTTGGAGGCCATGTACACAAAGTATTTACAGTCAGCTAGTGATCAGGCCTCAGCCAGGTCCTGGCATGAACAAAAGGTTTCTAAAAAAATATACATAAGCCAAAAAACAAAAAAAATAAGCCAAATGTTTTCTCTATTATAAAATCAGATTTTCTAATTTAATTCTACATTTTATATTTCCATTTGAAATTTCTAATATGAAATTACAAAATAAATATTGATTAGTCATTTTCCTGCACATAACCCATAAAGTAAAACCAAACGACAGAAGTAAACATTGACCTATTTGACATAAACTAAATAGGAAGTACTTGTTTGCTTTTATTCAAATTGTTTGGTGTAACTGGCTTCAGGATCCTTCCTGCTCTTTGCTGAGCTCCACAACAACGCCGAGCCCTTGCTGCATTGCTATTTTCTATTCTGAAGTGCACTGGCACCCACGGAGCTGGGAACAAAACCAAAACACTCAAAGTGAAAGTTTGTGTAGTTGACATTGCTTGGTTTTGCTTTGATAGATCCCTTCCTGCCAAAAACACGGTTTCAAAGAAACACCCCAAATAAGCCGAGCTGAACAGGAGTTGTCCTCTGAAATCAAACTAAGACAGTGGTTCCCAAAGATTTTCTGGGCCCCCCTGTGGGTTACAATGCTCTGATCAGGTTTTTTGCTGCCGATTCCGATACCGATCACCCATGGTATCGGATCACCCATGGTATCGGATCACCCATGGTATCGGATCACCCATGGTATCGGTATCCAGGCGATCTTTGCCGATCGCCTGGATTGACTGTTTATTTTTCACGTTAGTTATAAATGATACTATGTGATCTGGCAAAATTTTAAAAATGATCTGGTAATAAATTCACCTAATTAACGTAAACATGCAACATATTTGCAGACACTATACAGCAGCTACTCAGTCAAAAGAACAACTGAAAAACCTGCAACCAGTTAACCAACCTTTAACAGTAAGGCTCTCTGTACCCTAAATTATACACGGGTCAAATAAGTCTCTCAACACTGCCTATATCAAATAATGTCTAGTAAAAGAGGGAAACATTCATTCAAAGTCAAATGCAGGTTGCATCAAAAGACGTTCAGGGTGGAGCAGAAACGGCGCCCAGTAGCGCATAGCGGCGGTTCAACAGCGAGAGCAGAACCAACATCTTTCACCGCCAGCTCGAAGACACAAATTATTTTTCGGGCTATTTGTTTAGCTTTGTGACCCGTGATGCTAATCCGGGTGAGTGTTGGTAGTTGTGCGCCGTTTTACCTGCTATCTGGCCGCTCCGGATGTCATTTTTTGTGGCCAAACTCTCTCAAGTGCTTGTTTTTTAAAAATATCATATTAGATTCGTTCTGTTGATGCATTTTTACGTGCTTCACCCCCGAGGTAATTTTACACTCTTACACAGTTCCTCACGACAGAATTTGTTGCTGCACGCTTGCGCAGTGTGGAGGAAAGAGGAGATGAGCTGCACACGCAGGCTGCGAAGTGAGATACAGGTGATCGTTTTTTTGATCGGCAACAAGAGACAGTGATCGGCGATCATACACTTGCTACTCCTGTAAGGTTCTAATCAATAATAACTTGTCACACCAAAATGTCATCTGCTGTTAACATGTTGGGCCCCAAATTGAAATCTGCTCACTGCCCCCAAAATACTTGCGGACAGCCCTGCCTGGAAACCCTTAAATTTACTTCCAGCCTTTTCCAGGCTCTAAAGGAACCCAAAGGCTTTTATTTTGAAAGGCAGTACTCCCACCGGTGAGCACAGACGCTGCTAAGGAGAAGAGAAGGATTTGGTGTGTGTGTGTGTGTGTGGGGGTGGGTGTGTGCGTGTGTGGGTGTGTGTGTGTGTGTGTGTGTGTGTGGGTGTGTGTGTGGGTGTGTGTGTGTGTGTGTTTCATACACGGCTGCATTAAAGCAGGAGCTGCTGCAGCTGCACACACACATCGAACTTCCTCCTCCTCTTCCTCTCTCTCTTTTTATCTCCTTCTCTTCTTCATCACTGCAGCTCTCGCCGACGGCAGGTCCACTGGATGGTGGAGACCTTTTATTCCTCCCTCCATCATATACATATATTCACACAGAGAGAGAGAGAGAGAGGGAGGGAGAGACAGACACACTCACGCAGGACCGCGGAATCGCTGTCCGGGCTGTAGTTCGGGACGCCACGCATTCTCCGGATTTCAGCGGACCTCGGTAACCTCAGAGCCCCTCTCCATCTGCCGGACTGCTGCTTTTAAAGTGCTGGTTGTGTTTGAGGCGGAGCGACACAGAAAAGAAGAGCGGACAACTTGATTATAGGCAATTGAACTGATTAGATGATAGGCCTGATGTGGATTTGTCAAAGGTACAGGCGTTGATTTTATTTATTTATTTATTTATTCATTTTGTTTAACCGTGATCGATTTGAAATGACTATTGGCAATTTTTTTTTAGTAGAGATTCGTTAATTATGTTCCTTTGCCTTCCTGTAACCATGACATCATCTTCCTTAGATTTTTTTTTTTTTTTCCTTTTGTACGCGCTGATGATGAAGCGCACACCGTCCTGTAGAAACGGATTATCACCTAATTGCTTCTGCGGAACGCATCGTCCTATCGTGACACAACTGCAGTCATAATGTCCGATCGGTTTATGTGCAGGAGGAAGGCGGGTCAGATCGGATGTTCTGCTTGGTGTTATTAGTGGATTTAATTGTCTTGACGCTGTTTTTCTGCCTACAGATGAACCGCGTCGAGACGATGCGCTGAGACGCAAACGGCCCAGGCTCTCCGGTTGTGCGCTCATCCAGAGGCTACAGCTAACGGAGAGAGAGAGAGAGAGAGAGAGAGAGAGAGAGAGAGAGGAGGGGGGGGTGGACTGCGGAAGAAAAGAGAGAGGGGAAGAAAAAAAAACCCACAAGAGGTTTCTGATCCATAAAGGTTGTGCCTGACTCAAAAAGGAGCGAGTCTCGCCCCTGGAACAGGGGGCGGATAAGCGGAGAGGTAGAAGTCTATCCAAACGATGGCCACCCTACTGCGGAAGATCGGTCTGATCCGCCTGCACGACCGAGACACGGAGGATCCGAAGCACCACCAGGGCTCGCTGAAGGGGACCAAGGGGAACCAGAAGAACAACGCCAACAAACACTGTCAGACCGCCAACGAGACCAACCTGCTGAGCACCCCGGAGATCAAGGCGAGGAAGCTGGACCAGCACGGCAAGGACAAGCCGGCCGGCAAAGACAAGCAGGGCAAGGATGCGAAGGAGAAGCAGCAGACGGTGGGTGGAGGAGGAGGAGGAGGTGGTGTTGGCGGCGGAGGAGGAGGAGGTGGCGGCGGCGGGAGCAAAGCCCCCAGCGCCTCCTCCGTGCCGCCGCTGGCGCCTCACCGGCAGCACTGCACCCAGGTGCGGACGCGACGCCTGATGAAGGAGCTGCAGGAGATCCGGAGGTTAGGGGACAACTTCATCACGGTGGAGCTGGTGGAGGACAACCTGTTCGACTGGAACGTCAAGCTGCACCAGGTGGACAAGGACTCGGCGCTGTGGCAGGACATGAAGGAGACCAGCACCGAGTTCATCCTGCTCAACGTCACCTTCCCCGACAACTTCCCCTTCTCGCCGCCGTTCATGCGGGTCCTCACGCCGCGCCTGGAGAACGGCTACGTGCTGGACGGCGGGGCCATCTGCATGGAGCTGCTGACCCCCCGCGGGTGGTCCAGCGCCTACACGGTGGAGGCGGTGATGAGGCAGTTCGCTGCCAGCCTTGTAAAAGGACAGGTGAGCGGGGTCGGTGCTCAGAGCGTTCGGCGGCCCATCCGAAACATTAATCATCTCTAAGGCAGGATGGGGGCAGTTCGGTCAGGAATTCAGGCGAAAATTATACTTTGAATGGATTTTTTTAAGACCAGAGAGGGCAAGAGCAAACCCTAGGGATTTATTGGTCAGACCAGATAGTGTGGTGTGCATCATGTTTTAATATGATTTTAAGGTGGGCGAGTGTGCATTTTGATAAGTTTATTTGTTTTTATGTTGTTTTGTGTATCATTCAGAGACTGCCCCTTTATTTACCGTTGTATTGCCTCCCATCTGGTCATTTCCTTTTGGTATCACCAATAAATACAAAGCCAATGCCAGTTAGATGTGTTTAAGGGTTGGCCACCAGGGGGACATTAACAATCTTGCAGAGGTTACAACAAAACCCAAAATCTAATATCAGGAGATTTTATTGGTTTGATTTTAGAGATGTTGCTTTATTGGAGCTTGAACATTTAAGTTTGATAAGTTCAGGTTGGAATTCTTAAATAAATTAGGCATCAAACTATTTTCAGACACAATATAACCAAGTTGGGCCATCGAGGCAGGGCAATGTGGGGGTCAATGGCCACCCTAAGCCCTCCAGCTAGACAGTCTTATAAGAATAATATGGCTTATACATTTAAGGTTAGCGAGTACATCATTTAATAAGTTACAATTAATAAAAACAATTTCCATTGACAGTGGCTCTGAAGTGACCTACATGCAAAAGCTTTCAAAATGAAAAATCAGCATGTTGGGTAGTAACTGACAAACTCCCTACCTGGCCTTTACCATGTGATGACATTACATGATCACAGAAAGTTCTGTTGTAGCTTTTCGCTCTGGGGTGCCACTGAGATTATCAGGGGCCCCAGCTGGCCACCTTGAGGCACCCCTGGATAGAATCCTTTGACCAGATGGACATCCAAAGTCTTTTGCAAGCTGTCGTCACATGTGGACCACCCCATAAACTTGTGATGGAACAGCGAAATACTGCATTTCATGACCTATATTAGGTTAAATTAGATACAACTTTAAGCGGAAACTAAAATACTCAGTTCATATTTTCAAGTTCCTGCAGTGTACTCAGAACGTGGCTTTGGGTCAGTTTGCCCCATCAGCAACTTTGCACCCACTGGTTGCCATTTTTATTCCCAGATTGTACTATTTACGAAACATTTCATAGCTCTGTATGTGCAGAGACAATTTATTTGTCATTGATTATTTAATTTAGTTTTTGTGAAGAGTTTATATGACGCGCTATTTCCATATATTGTGGTTCTGATCTCCATCTAAGTAGGTCTGTTGACTGTTATGAAATTTCTCAGATTAGGGTCATTGTTCAAACCAAATTAACTGATGACCCACTGGTGGTAGATAATATTCACTGGATTCATAAAGTCATATTTTCTTGTAGTAGATTATGGAAAATACTGGATAAAATCAGTTTGTTTTCCAGCTGCCAAAGTGGTCACAAAACATCTTGTTGATGGTTGTGAATTGGTGTACGGTCAGTGGAATAACTCCCATACCAGACGTCTCTATTATGAACCCGGGAAATGGAGGTATAAACTGGCAAAAGGGTGAACTGACCCACCAAAAGTCAGTTCGTATGGTTGGTTAGCAAATGCTTATTTAGCCATTTAGATAAATGTCTGACCTAAACAAACCATCTTTTTATAGCACCAAAGTTTTTTTTCAAAGATTTTTTTAGGAGATAGAATATATTTTGGGCCGGGGCAGAACAGGTGGGTACGATATTTTGACAGGTTTTCAAGAATAATAATAACAAAAATAAAAATATATATATATTTTTTTACATAAGTCTATAAATATTGTTATTAGCTCCCCTCTTCTCCACATTCAGGGTTTTCTGAACGTTCAGGGTACCCACATCAGTGTAGATGTGGGAACTAAACTGAATGATTTATTTACCCAGGTATTTATTTATCAAGCTATAACTCAAAAATAAACAACCAGCTTAAAATGAGGAGTCAGCCTTATTTCTGACATCTTTCCTCTGAGACAAATTTGTCTTAAAAACTCGGAATATCATCACGAGTATGACTTTACCATTACACTTTAAAATAAATCAAACAGGTTTGCTTCTAAGACACTTTGTATATCTTTCGTAGCTCAGTTTATTAACCCCAGGTAGCTACACACTACTCAGGTCTTGTTTCTCCTCCAAGTAAAGCCAGAACTGTAGCACATAGTAAATTTCTGTGACTTTATGGCAGCCATTTCATGCAGTGCATCCATGCTGGCTCTCCTCTCATCACCTCCATAAATCAGCAGGTTTTGACTACAAAGACCCGCCGCCATGACACAGAAACATCCGCCTGCAGTTTTCCACCGCTCTTCTCATGAGCATTCGCACTTAGCACTGGGCTAAAATAAAGCGTTTTATTCAACACGTGACGATGGACGGAGAGACAGATGGAGGCGTACAGACAGCAGCTATGTAGCCTACGGTTGTCCTCTGTGATTTAGGCTGACTGGATTATGTAATCTTGCCAAATCTGTTTTTCATATCCCCTGAGCGCTGGCAGCGGTGCACAGCAGCAGCTCCGCAGTTCCGGTGAAAACGTCAGCAAGGACTTTTGCGCTCAAAAGCCGCGTTTTAAAACGGACATGTTTTTGCCATAATTTCATGCTGAGACCGCTCTTTTAGGGGTTTTTTTTTCTCCCTTGCTTTGCTCTGAGTGCTTTGGTGTTACATCTTACAGAAAGTGTCATAGAGACTCTCCCATCCTCTGCCCCCACCATCCCACAGAGCTTTGGTGACATAACGCAGCATTATTCCAGAGTCATCTGTGGTCAGAAAGCACGTGTGTTCAAGAGAGGTCATGCAGAAGCTGTGCCCACTTCAGAGAGACCGAGAAAGATGTGTGCGCGAGTGTTTGTGTGCGTTGATCTTGACTTGCTGCTTGAGGAGATGAGCAAGCAGCTCTGGAGCATTCACTAATTATGGTACGGCGTCTTCCTTCTTCTCTGTTTTGCCAATGGAAACAATATTGATGAATTATTCCTGTGTGTGCGTGTGTGCATTGCTTCATCTCTTTGTTGACGTGTCTACATCAGCACTTGGGATGTACTGCGTCCTGATTACCCAGGCGATGCTTTCGCCTCCCATGCATCATGTCTGACCGAGCACACAGAGCTCTATATATACCTGGATACACAGGATATATTTATCTGCCCTTGGCCACAGGTTCCATGTGACAATAGTGATGCTGCCCATTTAGAAAGTTCCTGCCTATTTTTAGTGTGAGAGGATACATGTGGTGACACAGCGCCGAGTCGAGAGTCAACACAGTCCCTTCGCAAGCAGACGCACGCACGGTCATCCACGTGTTGATGTCTGTGGACGGGTATCTAACTTCCGGTTAGGAACCCAATTATGTTTCCTGCGTCTGGGTAAACAAAGGTCCCAACGCCCCCCTTTTGGTGTGCAGAAGGTAGAAACCTCCAGTCTGGGGAGCACAAACACAGCCGAGGTGTCTTCGTAACACAATCCAATTTGGTAATCCGATCTGTGCTGCTGCCTTGTTGTGAGTGCACAAGTGTTTAACGATACACCTGTGTACGGAGTTGCGCAATAGTTAATTTGATACGGTGCAACCAGCTCCCCTCTCTTGTCATTCTTTACTGCAGACAGATCCTAATAGAGTTTTTATGTAGCACATTTAAACTCCAAACCACTGACTCGAGAAATGTCAGACAGGCGTAAAAACGGCTTGGTGCTTGGATGAACGTTTTCAACGGAAATTAAATTAATTCGGCTGTCACAGTAGTTTTTTTTTTTTGACTGCCGCATATGTTGGCATATTTAAGTACACGTCAATTTGAATGTGCTGTCATTATGGATAGTGTGTTTGTATTGGTAGGAAGGGGGTAACATTCCTCATTCTGTGTCCAGACAGGGTATGCTATCTTCATATGATGGAAGCTCAATGCTCCTTAAACAGTGTGAGAGACCTCAAGTGCCCAAATAATTATTGGTCAAACAGTTCCGAATGAGCTCAGTTCGTAAATCTTCATTGGTGCAGACTAGGCATTTGCATGGTTTAGCATGAGATAAAGTATAACGCTTTAAGAAGTGACAGTTGTGTAAACTTACGTAGCAGTGACACTTATGTGTGGTGAATATAACATCCCATAGTTTATTTTGGTACGTTACAAACATTTGTGGCAGCATGGCTTAGTCAGTGATCAAAATGCATGTGCTGCAGTATCAAATTCATCAAAAGGTGATACTGAATAACTGTTTCCTTAAAGCTACATATCTTTACAAACTTTTGAAGCCTAAGACTGGCATGCAATAGTTTGATGGTAGTACAATACTGCGTAAAATCACCTAGTATATCTTTATCAGATTGCATACAGTATGTATGGTGTAGCTGAAGATCATACTTATATGTCAGATCCCACTGTCTAAAACTACAGCCTCTAGATTTGTATGGCAATGATTTAAGATTTGTACCTTATCATGGGGACAAAATTTTGCAAATTCAGTTTAGACTTTTAGAGTTTAACATAGTTGAGGCAATGTTGCCTTGCAGCAAGAAGGTTCTGGATTGAATTCCAACCCAGGGTCCTTCTGTATGAAGTTTGCTTGTTCTTCTCTTGCACGAATATGTTCTCTCTGGTTGCTCTGGCATTATCCCACAGTCCAAAACTATGACTGTTCAATTGGTCACTCTAAGTTATCTTTAAGTGTGTTTGTGAACATATTGTGGACTGGCGACCTGTCCAGGCTGAACTCCGGGTCCCACACCCTGAAGCCCTTCAAGGACCAGAGGGTGTAGACAATTGGTTGAATGTAGTTGGGTTTTTTTTTTAAGTATAGTGCACTAAACACACTTCAAAATACTAAAAATGTAGCTTCCGGATAGATAGATTCTGCCAGTTTTACTTCTCTTGACTAAACTGGATACGACAGGGATAATTAAACGTGCCTTATCAGGAAGCTACAGATGGTGTCTTTCAATAAAACTGGTTTTCCTAGAGGACCTTTCCTCTGCAAACAAAATTGTGTTGACATGTTGCAGAAAAGATGACATTGCCTTCCATCTAAACAACATTTAAAGTTGACTCAAAAGCGAAATGTGAATATGACGTCCCCGTTTAAATTCGGTTTGGATGTGGCAGATGCTTCGATCAGACTGGACAACCAGGTCTGACTTTTAACATGACTTAAAAAGTCCAGTTTTTACCAATGTTGGAATGCTTTGAAAGATGTCCATGGACATTCAGGGTTTCAGAGCGATGTTTTAAACAATTATTCTGAGTGGCAGAGTTAATATCAAAAGTGTTTACCTTCTGATGACATCTACAGGCCTTGTTTGTAAAATCTGGAGGACACCTTGAGTTAGGACTGTTTTTGCAAAAAGAATATCCATTTGACGATGTGAAAATAGAAGTTGAAAAAAATGACACTCATTGTGTTTTTGATTCCTTTTTCAACTGTTTCGCTTTTCATGCTATGAATTTTATTTCAAAGAAAACGGCTCTTTACCACTGAATGAGCATCCGACAGAACCATAGGGTTACTGAACTCGTGATGGCATCGATCCTCTAGCTGTGTATCCCGACCCTGGGAGCACATGTCCACATTATGCAACCCGACCCCAAGAGCTACCTCCCAACATGCACTGGGGCCATCCCTGCTCTGCCCAGCCCATTGACTGATCTCCATTCACACGATTACCCAACAGCCACTCTACACTAGAGTGTGTCCCTCTCAATGAGCGAGTGCTTAGCTGAGCAGGATAAACACTGGCATGGCACAGCGTCCGCCTGGGGCGTTCGCTGAATCACAACACACACTTGCGCACCCAAACACACACACACCTTGTATTCCACCTACCATCTCTTTCAAACTCTGGCTAATTGTGGTGGATTTTGTTTTTAGGATGCAGAAACAGGTGCTTGGCTTTTTCGTAAATTGGACAAATCAAAGCCTATCAACTCGAACCCTTTATCAGGTTCACTGGTGTTCTAATTCTTTACTAGTAAGATATCAGAATAATTGTAAAAGGAGGCAACGGGCTGTCATTTTGAGGTTTACGATTCGTTTGCATCAAACATTTAAATCAACATTTTTCAGCCTCAACTTGAGGCTAAGCAGGTTTTAAAGACAGGTGGTCCCATGTTGTTTAGGTTTTACATGATCAGATGGGCCATTTGAGAAAAAACGACGATGCCATTTAATGTGACTTTATGAAAAGTAGGACCACAAAGCAAGTACACAAGCACCACTGCAATATAATGTCTGTCTGAATGAGTCACCCAGTGAGTCATGCATTTATTTTTCAAAACAAATGACGTAAAAAAAAATCCTACTGTTTGTCATTGCAGCGCTAATAGGCTTCAGACATCGTCTTACTGTCCGCAGTGACATTACTCACCGATCTGTGCATTCACCTGGTTTCATTTAATGATTCAAAACTCCACATTTAAATGACCTGAATCGCCCTGATGGACTATCTAACCGGAGAATTAATAGGCCACGCTCAGCGCTGCTGAGAGGGGTTGGCTGGGATGTATGTGAGAGTCTCTAAGCCCTGCGGTAAAACGAGGCCACCGTTGCTACAAGAATGGAAACTGCAGCCCTAATCTCCAGATCATTCTGTTAGCACCTCATCCCCTTTTATCCGCTGCGTAGCTTTTGGCCTAAAATAGCCAAGCAGGGACATATTAGGGCACACTGGTATTCCATCAGATGGCCATAGAATATTCCATGAAGTGTCTCACTGCATCATGGTAATAAAGTCCTAAAATCACATTTTAATTAACAGACATTCACTGTTCAGTTAGGTTTCACATAATAGACATCTATCTATCTATCTATCTATCTATCTATCTATCTATCTATCTATCTATCTATCAGATAGATATGCTCCTAAATGTTCAGTGGGTGGTGCATTTTTTTTCCCTCTATAACACCACCTGGCCCAGAGCACGTGGAGTAAATATTGGATTTTTCAGGCAAATTATAATTGTCAAATTTAGCTAAATTTTGCTCACATAAGTTTCACCAGATCCAATACCCAACCCCAGTGTGAAACCCGACATAGTTCAGGAATGCATGATGTGTGTGTGAAGGAAAGCCTTTCCAAATGAGATCCTTTGACTTCACAACAGCAATTAACATAATTTAAAGTGCATCTTTCACTTTAAACAATGTATTGTAACAGGTGTGACATAAAAGGTTTATGAGTAAATACGGCTTATATTTCAAAATAAAAGGTGCTACTACTGCCCTTACTTACTGACCTGTTTGCTATTCTGTGTTTGTTCTTGAAGCAGAGCTTTCCTTTTTTTTAATGCTCTAAAACACTTAGAAGGTATTTGGAGAGCCAATTAACAGTTTCACCTCAACTAATGTTTTTCTAACATTTATAAGATGCACTTTAGCAACTCATGAATGTAGTTTGTATTCAAGGTCAAGAGCAGGTGTCATGGTTTAGGGTTCAGGCTTCAGAATCTAAGATCTGGACAGAAGTTACCAGTTTTGATTATAAACATGTTCTCAGGTCATCTTTGACACTTTTTTATTTATTGTGGAATCACAGCTCAAATTCAAACACAAAAATCACTAGAAAACCAGATTACGTCATTTGAACTGTTTTCCCTGCTGCGAATAAAAAAAATGGGTCATCAGAATCCTGCACAAAGGATCTGCACATGCTCTCTCTATCTGTTGGCAGTTTTAGCTCCGGTTCATAGATGTTCAGATTTGCACATTTTAAAGATAAATATTCAAACAAAATCTGTCTTTTTTTCACACAACTGAGCACAAATCCAGCGAAGCTCATTCCAGAGACGTGTTTCTTTAACAACTAATAGAAGAATAAAACGCCTCAATAGTAGTTTATGACCTTTTTGTGCGGGTTTAGAGTGACGCCTCCTCCCCCGACTCCTGTACATGGCAGCGCAGGAGTGCGCGGCGATGTGTGATGATACGGGGTTGCTGCTGCTCTGCGCCGCGCCGCACCGCACTGCAGCATGCAGAGGACCTAACCTCTGAGGAAATTTCATTAGTATTGGTTTCGGCTCAAAGACTCGACGCCACTTTCCTCTGGCCAGAAAAAAAAAACAAACATGCCTGGCGAAGAGAAATGATGCAGCGTTCCTGCACTCCTACAAACAAATCCAATAGAAGACTTACTGTAACGCAGTATTATTTGTATTTTTTATTTATTTATTTATTTTGTAAATGCTGCCGAGCGTAAAGAAACTCGAAAGCGCAGAGGTGATTTTTTTTTTTTTTTAATACATGCAAAACTGTGGCTGCTGGTGTGAATCAGAGCGTTGTTGTCATGGCCATAGATGTCTCCTAGCAGCACGGAGACAGTTGTCTCCTTTCCTGTTGGCCCGCCTACGCAGGCTTCATCAGGGAAGACTTTAACACCGCCGATAGCAGCAGAAGCAGCAGCTCTCATCATTCTGCTGAATTTATGTTTCCCTCACGTATATTCTTAGTCCCAGGCTACAGTTCGGTAGGCGAAAATGCGTCAGTCAGACGCTGCGACGCTTTTTGCACTGAGCAGGGGAAGACTTACTTTGTGCACACGTGTACGGCTTTCCCATCAATTATTGCAGCGGCTGCTTCTGGTTTTGGCTTCTGATTGAAGCTGACGTCTTAAAAGCTCATTCTCTGCCTTTTAAACATTGATCCGGCGCCGGTCAGCCCCGCGTTCAGGCTACTCCTTCTGTCAACATCTCTCTCCCTGCGGCAGAGCATTCGCCATTAACTTCATCAATGTGCGTTGTGTGGCCTGTTTTTTTTTTTTTTGTTCTTTGTAAATCTGTCCTGTGTTGCCAGCAGGAGTATGACAACGTCGCTAAACAAAGGAGCCATATTTCTTTTTGCCTGACGGCGTACAAGATATCAAATGCCGATTGTTCTGACGTGAGGTGCTCTTTGAAGTTCGAACAAATCAATTCTTTTCATCCGTTTAAAGCTGAGTTCCTGCTTCCCTTTAAATTGTCTGTTTCCATAAAGTGGCGGTACTTAGCAGTGATTGGAAAGAAGCATACGGGTCATTTCGTCCTGTCGCCATTTTTGTGGTTTAGCCATTTCAATCTTTTCTTGGCTTCCTTTTTGGTGGCATCCTTTCTGCTACCCAAAAGGAGAAACGTCTGTTGTCGAATGTTTCGTACCGATCAATTCGTATCAATATCATTTCTTTAGAACAGAGTTAAATAAAGTGTGAATTTTTACCAATTTCTCCGTTATTGAGGAAAATACATAACCACCAAGAAATACCAGTTTCTCAATGTTTATGAACTGGTTTGATAGGGGTGTAAAATTTGCCTCTTTATAATTATTTCAAGGATGTCGAGATGAAACAATAGATTTTATGGAAAGTTCACTTGGGAGCAAATTCTGATGAAATTCATTTATTTTTCTTTTAAAACGTGAGTGATCAAGTTTCCTGTGTGCAATTAACTTGCTGCCTCTTGTTTCGGTGTAAACATAACCGGCATACTGTCGTTCTTTGAACCATTGCAGAATGAATGGAAACCTCCCTGATAGATCATGATTATTTTAACGGTTTCCGACATGCTAAGGAGAACGGCTAATCTATTTTAAATTAAAATGTTTGGCCTGGTAATCAATAATGACAATAATTATTAAGCACGGCGTTAAAATCTCCAGGCAGCAGCTTTGGATCTAAAACGACATTGATTCTGTTGGCCTTGGAGCAGCAGCAGGTCTCGGGAGAAAACCTGTCCTCGTTCATTTTTTAAACATCAGCTGAAACTGAGTAAACCGTGGTTTCTTGTTTGATGTTATATAAATTTTAAAAAAGCTAAACAAACCAAAAATATTAATTAGCCTCCACTGGTACTGCTCGATTGACAAAAAAATTCCTTTTCAGTCAGAAACGTCCAAAATACAGTTGTTAAAATTTCACAGAAAAGTCCCCAGAAGTTGTCATTTTAATGCCTATAAGTCAACAGTTGCACACCAACTCTGATCTCCTAATCAATCCAAGATGGCTGACTGGCATACATGCACTATTACATGAGTGAATGCGTAGTACTGTCTCTGAAAAACACAGAATGTAAAAAAGAAAAGAAAAGACAGGTCACTTACCTGAAGAATGAGGAAATACTTTCAGTTTCTGAACTCGTAGGTGGAACATTCTTAAATTTGACTCCCGAAGGTATTTTTTTGACATCAGAGGTATATGAAACGTGGCACAAGTAGCCATTTCATCCAGCCTTACCACTGAATACAACTAAAGGAAGCTCAAGTTCAGGAAATATAAAGTATGTATGTGTCTAGACTGTGATACTAATATCCTACAGACCGTAATTACGTGTGCTAACGTTGTTACGCCACACTTTACTAACCTCTTTCCCTCTTTCTGTGTCTTGCAGGGCCGTATTTGCAGGAAATCAGGAAAGTCCAAGAAAGCTTTTAGTCGTAAAGAGGCCGAGGCCACATTCAAGTCCCTGGTGAAGACCCACGAGAAGTACGGCTGGGTGTCCCCACCCATTTCCGACGGCTGAGTATCCGGCCGCCATCCCTCCACCCGCCCGTGCTAGCCGGAGAGAAGAAGAAGAAAAAATACAAGCTAGCCTCGACGCGCAAAACAACACACCATGCTAACTCAAAAATGACTCATCTTCACTTTTGGCTGTTTCACGCAACGGTTTTTTTTTGGTAACGTTTTTTCATTATTACTGTTACCACACTACTACAGAAGCGATTTTAGCTTTTTTTCTTCACCGTCTTGTCCAGGGAATCTTTCTGCTAACTCAGAAAGAGGCAGCAGAGCAAGGAGGGTGTTCGTGTCTGAATGTTTCACTTTAAAAGAAATCAGCTGGGAATGTGCGTCACTTCCATCGGATTTATTTATTTCTTTTCTTTTTCTTTTTCCCCCAGCACACACTTATGTAGGTGCAGCCGGACAAATCGGATATGCGAACTTTTTTTTTCCACACCATGTGAAAGACTACTGAATAAAGGAGACTCATCTTTCTCGCCAGTCCTCTCTTTAGCACTGAACTGGCTACAACCAACCATTCGTGTAGCTCTCGGGTCATTTCCATACAAATTAAGCTGTTAATGTTTAATAGACGGGCAGCGCACTGGCATTTATACCCACTTGTTCCGTCATTCGTTTAGTTTTTCTCCCTCTCTTGCTTTCGACTGTGCCGTTGCTCACGGTTCAATGCAACATAACGATTGTAATTTACATGGAGCTGTGCTCTTACGCTTTCTTCTTTAACTTGCTTTGTTTCTCTTTCTCTCTCTTTCCTTCTCTTGTGGCTAAACTTAGAGCTGTGTTGCGTAGATGGATTTAAAAAAAAAAAAAAAAAGTCTCACGTTGCTTTATGCAAAGACCTTGTATGATAAACAGAATGATAGTCAGTCACCTTCTTTCGTTCTCTCTCTGCATTCATGTTAGCTTGTCTGTAGGAGTGGAAGGAGGATGTAATTCCCATGATTTAGATACCAGATGGTCCAGCTGAAGGCCGGGCTTCAGTGTGTCTGTGTGTGTGTGGGTGTGTGTGTGTGTGTGTGTTTACGAAGAGACAACCCTTTAAAACGGTGAAACACTTGGCTAACTGCGACTGACGCTACCACTTGAAGGGAGCGCTAATTTCTTTAGCTAAACCACTAGCCGTCTTGTCCCACTGTGTCATTACGTTAAACATGAGTGGAGTTTTAACCGTAGACAATGTCTGTCGACCCTTCATGTAAAGAAGAAAATGTTAGCAGGGGGAAAAAAAGAAAAGAAAGGAAAAACCTTTTTAGCTCCACACAGGGCGCTTTAAGTGAACGAATGCATCAGAGAACTCCTGATTGATGCGGCGGGGAGAAACGGAGGACAAGGAAGGAAGAAGAAGAAGAAGAAGGGAAGGGGAACTGAGCGCTCTTTGATCACTGCCGGCTGCTCTTGGGAAAATGTCAGGTGGCTTTGCAAAGCGGCTGAGCGACGGGTTTTATTTGCTCTACCTGTTGAGTTCTTGAGTTCCATCCTTTTGAAAGGAGTTTCTAGGCGTCGGAAATCAAGCGTGCAGCCACAGTATCAGTCATGGGCCTTCTGGGCAGAGCGTCCCTCCGTCCGGTCCGGTTTGTTTTGCTACGTTCCAGGTAAATGTCAGAGGAAAGGCCGCTAATTGGTCTGACATTTCCGCAGACCGTCATTAGAAAAGAGCAGCGAGAGCAGGAGGACGGAGGACGTCAAGCCCCGCGCTCGGCACTGACATATCGTCGCTTTCCTCTCCCATTTCGCTTTCGAAGCGAGGGAGCGGCCTGTTCGTGGCAAGATGTAGCTAAATGATAAGTTCGGATGAGCTGAATCGTGGTTCGCGGCCGTTAGCAAACATCCGTGAGCAAAAAAAAAACCGTCAACAGAGACACACCATCTGGTATGTGATCATGTTCTAAAGCGTGCTAGTGGTTTCTTTCTTTTTGTTTGTTTGTTTTTTTTACGAGTTTGGCTCTTTAATTTCAGACAAAACTGTAATCTGAGTAATTGTTACAACAAAATATCTCGAAAGCTGAGTGTTTGCTGGTTCCAAGAGAAACCTTTTTTTGTGACATACAGTAGTTTAGACTGGTAGTTTGCAGAAACTAACTGGGTTAACTGACTATTTGTAATATATCTGCATGTGTTACGTGATTGGTAGCTAGCTACTGTATATCGTTTTTCAAGAAAAAGCAAGAAAAATAGAGAAAACAAAAATGCAAATGCTTCTCTTTTCTTTATTTTAATTTATATTAATATTTTTTGTTCTTTTTTTGAGTCCTGTACTGTATGGACTTTCTATTTCTTTCTAAATGTCCTGAATGGGGAAAAAAAAAAAAAAGAAGTCACATTGTGTTGAATGTTTGTGTTTTAATTTATTTGTGGTTTGCCAAAACGATGATTTTTGAAGCATGTTGCAGGAAATGTCACCGGGAAATGAGAGGAAACAAGCAAAAAAAAAAAAAAAAAAGTAAACAAATAAACAAAACAAAAAAAAGATAGCTTATGTATTTGTGCGATAGGGGGAAGGTGTGTTTTCGTTGGGGGTGAAAAAAGATTACGGGAGGGCAACACATTCACTCGCTCCTTCCTGTTCCCCTCCGTAACGTCGCCACTGCCCCTTCCCCGCTGGTCCTAATCGACACACTGATTTGGCTCGAGTGTAACGCAGTCAACACGGCCTGGACGCAGGCGACCCTCAGCAGCAGATCTAGGATCAGTAACTTCTCAAGGGAATCTGACCCGTGATCCGCTTACTTGCGAGCAACTTGTTTTTTTTTGTGCGTGTGTGTGTGTGTCCCACTCCTAGCTTGAAAGCGTTTGGTCAGAGACCGAGGTCTTAAAAAGTTCAAAAGGTGAAAGGTCGTTGCAAGACCAAACAGGAATGTGCAATAAAAATGACATCTTATTGAAACCCGACTGAGCTGGTGGTTTTGTTTCTGATTCTGAGTCCCGAGCTACACTTTCATGCATTTTAATGATCCACTTCAGGTTGCCGTGTCCTCTGCTCGGCCTCCCCTGCATTGTCCCACTTTTGTGCTCGGTAGGGGCAAAGCTTAAAAACCCCCGTCGGTCGAGAAAAGGGCTGGAAGCACCAGCCCTCTGTGCTTTTATGAGCCGCTTTGTCCAGCCTGATGGAGATTTGCTGTTTCTTCTGTGCGAACAGAGCAGCTGTCTTACCATACCAGTCCTTTTTAGTGGGGTGGGGGGCGAACAAAAAATCTTGTTTGCACAAGTGATGGGGAGACGTTTCTTTGGACTGAATATGTAATTTAGGAGCAGTGTGAATTATGTGGAATTACTGAATTGCAACAATCGTATTCGAAACTACACCAGACTGGATTGGAACACCAAAGATAATGACGAATGGTGTGTGCTAAAAGAACAACAAAGTGTCTGTCTTGTTGGCAGTTGATTGTTGTAAAAAAAAAAAAACAATAAAAATGGCAGTTTTGTGTTTTTCATTTTTGAGTATGATAATCAAGTAGTTGTACAATACCAGAATCTAATTCATCTTTAACCCTCCTGCGGTCTGAAGAGGTGAGGAGATTTGTATTTTTTTTCACTCTGTGCTCAGGGGGGCGAAATGCTTTGATGAGTTTTTTTTGTGTGTGTGTTTTGGTTTTGGGAACTGACGGTCTGACGGGACAACCTGCCCCCTAAATTCCCCGCTGTCCGACCGTGACATTTGCCGAGCTTCTTCCTGAGTGTCGTGCTAAAACTGTGGGAGGTTTAAAAAATAATACAGTTGGAAGCATTCTTTGCTTGCAGGAAGGAGGCCATTGGGGTCAAACCAATGCTGGGGTCTGCCTGTTCACCCCATGCTTCTCCATTAAAATAAACCGGTTAGGTTAGTCAATCTCTACAGGGTGTACCCTAGCATTGTCCAATAAATGGTGGAAAAAGACACTGGCCTTCCATGACCCTAGAAGGATAATTGGGTATTGATATTGAAACTGCATGAATGATTTATAATCTATCATTGATACATTTTTATAATCTAACTTTTAATTCTAGTGCATTTATTCATCTCACAAAGAAATAACCCTGAATAATTCTGCAAAATACATAAAGTTAATCTTTGAATTCAAACCCTGAATTTCTGCTTCATTTTAATAAGTTAATCAGATTGCCTGGTAAGGGCTAATCAGTAATCCATGACTTCCTGTTTCCATAAGGTCTACCTGAGACAAAACAAAGGCTATTTTCTCCTAGCCACTCTTCAGAAATCAAGGTGCATTTCTAGTACAAATGTGCTCAAATCTTTGCATGTATTCTGCCAATGTTGAAAAAACACAATTTCCCGATTGCAGCGTTTCAACAGGTGAATAACTTTGTTCATGCAGTAAGCCATTCAAAATCATGGCAATGATGCATGTAAACAGTTACATGAGATGATATTCCTAATTCAGTAATGGCTCTCATCATCTATCAGTGATCAGAGGAATAGGCGTCGTATAGATGCGTTTTAGCAACAAGCCCTTTATACTTTTTTTTATACTTTATACATTTTGGGGAAATTCTAGTCAGTGATTTTATAGAAGAGCTATCGACACGTTTGAATGACAAAAATTTGTATGAACAGCATGAGAGCCATGCTGTGAGAGCTCTGGTGGAGCCAGCTGAACGTTGTCTGAAAAAAAACAAAACACCAAACCATCATCATCCTGCTACTTTCTGTTGACTTGTCATTTTGGCCAGTAGTAACAGCCAGCTGTTGATCACTCGTGTGAAGTGAAAAAGATGCTTCCATTGCAGTTTTGCAAACTACATCTACCTCCACACAGCAAAGAAACTACCTCATCCCAGCGCAAAAAAACTTTTCATAAAAAAAAAAAAACATCGAAACTGGTGTGTCTTTATTAAGCAAATGTATTTTTGGAATTTCAATTTGTGCAATTCCACGGGTAATGAAGGCATATGTGTTGACCTTCATTAACCATGAAGGTTAATGAAATTTTGTAGATTTAGGAGCTGTCTACAAAAAAACGGCTACTTGCATGAACATCTAAATATCTACAGTCAGTGCCATAGTTCAAAACAAAACATCTGGAACAATGACGAGGCTGGATGAGAACACAAATTTATCTTGCCAGCTTGCAGAGTGGTCATTTTGGATGGTAAGGGATGTAGACATGGGCGCAGCATGGGAGGGGGGGGAGTTATGACAATTCTGAGGGCCTTTGACAACAGGGCCCCACAAAAAAAAATCATATATTTTATTTTATTTTTTTTTACAGAAATAGAAAAAAAATTGGGGCCCTGTCAATTACTTTTATTGTGTTTTTTAAAATTGTTTTTGGCAGTAAAAATTAAATGTTACCCCTCCCAGACCAAAAAGCACACATCCATGTTTGCACTGAACTCCCCCCGTATCTGCGTTAAATGCTGCTTAGCGCGATTGACGGTGACGTTTTCAGCAGCAGTCAGTAGAAGACAAGAACGACTGTGGCAGTTACTATGCTGCCTAGAAAAAAATAAAGTTTTTTTTTTTTAAATAGAGATAAGAGAGAGAAAAAGACAAGAGTATCTATTTGTAACAGTTTTTCTCCAAGAGAGGTGGGTAGACTGAGATTATCAACCATTTAGCATAGTTAGCTTAGCTACAGACTACTGTTTGCCTCCATAGCATTTAATGAATTAAGGAAAAGAAATACCAAGATATTCATAATTTTAACTTGTCCCTGTACCTTTTACCACACTTGACAACAGGTCAGCAGCAGCTCTAATCCCCGATACCAACATAAACCCCTCACCCTGTCCCAGTGAAAAAGGTGAGCAAAACTGTATCCAATCACAACCTAGTTAGCATCATTCCAGGGAATCTATAGGTGTTTCTCTGTGTCTTTGCTCCTAAGTGAAATTACAGCTGCAGTATGTAACTTTTATTAAAAATAAAAAATTTTTTACATATATGTTTGAACTGTCATTGTGTTGTGACAGTATGGCATGAGAGATAATTTGTGAAAAAATTATTTCCTCTGCCTTCTCCCAGTGCTATCTAGAAACAACCAATCAGAGGCAGGAGGCGGGTTTTAGCGCTGTCAATCACAATCTCATGCGGCTGCTCAACCTCCCTTCCCCTTGACCGTATAGCTCTGTGCTATGCTGCAGCTAGCATAGCACAGAGCTATGCAGATTCAAACTGTGAATGCTCAGTTTAGTTAACATAGCTACCAATGACGGAAGATAAACAGTTTTCCTGTAACAATAAGTTGATTCTCCACCATTAGCACATTTAGCAGTGAGTGAATGAAGTTGATTAACAACACTAAAACCCTTCTCCTAGTTCTGATTGGTCAGAACGGTGCGTTACTTTAGCTAGCAACAGTAGTTCAGGGAGCAGGTGGAGGTACGTTCTAAAACTAATAATAATAAAAAATTTAAGCAACCTATTTGCATGCAGTGTGCGGACTGTTGCATGTAAAATTCACTAACAGCAAATATTGTGCTAGTATCAGCATCGGACCAAAGAAAGCAAGGCAGTTGCAAGCCTTTAAAATTGTGATGCTTTTGATGGGTCAGATAGACTCAAGAAACTGTAACAGCAGGGGGGGCAATCTAATTTTTTGTCACGGGGCCCAAGATTCCTGTGGCCGCCCCCAGATGCAGATATCTACAAAGTTCAGATTTAGAGAGGTGAAGCAAAGAGTGGCAATGTTTGGGTCATCAAGCATCCATGACAGTCATTAAACACCATCTACATTCCCACCAGTTGCTTAGGGGCCAGTCAGGAAAAAAAGGCTTTTTATATCCTAACATCTACTGGGATAGTGGTATTGGTTAAACAAGACAGATTTTTTATTTTTTTTTTATGTATGTGCTGAAAAGTCGACTTTGTTGCAACCAAATTAGCTTTTATTTAATTCACTAAACTCAGCTAAATATAGCAAGCATTTTGAGAGAAACAAACCCGAATCGTCAAACTGGGTGTGCCAGAAAGTGTGCCGCTTAATGTTGACTAACATAAAACATTTATTTCCCAAATGGAATTTGTTTTTTTGTTGTGGCGAAAATTTCCCAACGTTTTTTGGTGTGATGTTATGCAACAAAAGATTAATTTATTCACAGGTCTTTCGCACATTTGCACCAGGAGAGCAAATAACTGTGGCGGGCGCTCGGCGAGCTCTTCACTCTAACACAACGAATCAAAAGGCGTTGTGACAACTTTTCAGGAGGACAAATGATAAAAATCATCCATGAAATTTGGGCCTCCAGTCCCACGATGAAAATATTGCGATATTTTCTTATCGCGATATTTTCTTATCGCGATAAGTCCTTTACAGTGAGACTCAAAGGGTTGATGTTTGTGACTAGAAGCTTTTCTTTCAGGAGACACTCAGATTTCCTTTAGCTAGGTCTTTAAAAATAAAAAATAATAAACTTCTGACAAAAATGACTTACGGAGGTGTAAAAAGAGTTATGACTGAATAAAATGTGTGTTTATAAGAGTGAACAAGAAGCATTACTCAGCTTATTTCACTGGCGCTGGTTAACGTGCCCTTTGGTTGTCCCTCTGCCAGTAGTTGTTATCCAATACATAAAACATTTTTTTATGTTTTGCATTAACTGAAGGAGTCTAATTGAGACTGCTAGCAGCACTGTTGCTTCAATTACAGCATAAAATGCCACCAGTGAAAAGGGCCAACTACCTATTACTGTAATAGGAATCTATGAAACTGTTAGTGTTATTCCACTAATGCAAATAATACCCTGCTGCTCTTTTGAGTCTTTTTATTTTATTTAAATAAATAAAAAATCCTAAAATTAAAGTATTATGCTTAAATAGGCACAAAGCAGAAACTTCACCATTTACTTTCCTCAACTACATCTCAATCCAGCTATTTCAACTTTAAGCAGTACGTTTCTGTCGTAAAATAATGTCAGCCAAATAGTTTTGTAATGGGTAAAATGACAACTGCTGGGAGAAAGGAAGGAGTGGAAACCAAAAGAAACAAAAACGTTACCTTCAGCTTCAAAACCTTACACTGACCACCTGTGAAGCTCTAATGTGAACTTAGCCTCCTGTTTAATGTCATAAAACTGCATCGTGATATTCAATTTATAGATTTTTCTTTTATGTCAGAAAGCCTGAAAACAGCAAAAATGAGTGTAATCTCGTTTTCTGTGGGCGTGCCGGCTTTTGCGTTAGATTGTTTCGTATCGAGGCTTTGAAAAGACGCCGCCTCGCTGTGCCTGGAACAACGTGTTCGGAAAACGTGTTGGGGGTGTGAAAGGTGATGATTGTTGTGGCTTTCTGGAGCAAAGTGTCCTGACCTGAGTCAGACTGCGGGTCTAACAACTCTGCTGGGAAAAGCTCCCGCACTCGGCAGAGTTATAGAAACACATGGAAACAAATGTTGCACAAAATGTATTTTGTGGAAAATACATTTTGTATTTTTTTAAAATGTATTTTATTCATTTACCTGAGTAGAATTGCGGTTACTATAGCCATTGATTCATTCTAATAGATACATTTTAAGTAAAACTAAATTAGTAGTTTGTAGTTGCAACGTGTCAAAGTTGAAAACACGAATACGTTTGTATTTTGATTTATTGGCTAAACATGGATCTGATGTAGAATTAGCATCTTCGTGCGTTAGCTTAGCATTCTTAAATTTAAGGTAGTTTATTCCCAAGTTTTTAGTTGTCTGTTTATGAGGCTTTTTATGCTATTTTTTAATCTGCAAGCATGATATGAAAGCCACGTTATTGTCACTTACTGCTCCTGGTAAAATGTATAGCAGCTAGCTTAGCTTAGCTTAGTTTACACAAGGCAATCTGAAAGCAGCTCCCAAGTCTTTGTCTTAAGATATCTTTGTCTGTCTACTTGCACCACTAAATCTCATTAACTTACGCTTTATCGAACAGAATCGCTATACTTGGATTAACCCTTGTCTTGAGATAAAAGCTAATTTTAATTAAACAGCCCAAGTAAAAAATAAAAAAAAAACATACTCTAATCTTAATCCATGTCTGGGAAACCGATCCCATTCCTTTTTGTTGGAATCATGCACAATAAAAAAAAAAAAAAAAGTGGTAATAATTGTGATTTTATGAGAGATGATGTGAGAGGAGCCTAAGCATAAACTCATTAAGTTAACAGGTTTTCACGTTAATTTGCCAGGTATTAGCAGAAACCCGTGAAAGGATTTGTGTACATTTTTTTTAAGAAGGTACTGAATGCCGGCTCTCTGCTGTTATCATTGCGGGGACGTCTCTGTTAATTGATCCCCGAGCACTTTTGGTTTTGTCTAGTTGATATTTACCCACTCCTCATTAGGGGAGAGAGAGAGACTGAACAGTGGATCACAGCGAGCCGGCGAGATGTGATGACACCGAGCTTATGCCGAGTGCTCCGAGGACGCCGATGCAAGCAAATGAGCTTAATTTTCTGATTAGTTAACGCCGCGAGCATACAGAAAAGCTAACTCTGTGTGTTTGAGTGTGCGTCACAGAGGGCAGGGCGGGGGGGGGAGGGGGTACTATTATTCAGACGTGAGATAATACCTAATCCCCTCAAGGTTACTTTGACACGGAAATTCTCCGAAACAGCCTCGGCCAGGCTCGGAGACGCAAAATGGAGCTGAAAGAAGGTGACCGTGACTGTTCTTGTGTATTCAGGTTATTGCTTTTATATTTAAATAATCACAAACCTTCCCCCGACACACACACACACACACCTCCCTCTCCCAAAACCCTAGTGAAGAAAGCTGTGATTGGTAAAAGGATCACGCAGCATGACGAATAACACGACAATGAATGGGCCGCATGCACATAGCTCCTGGAAAACACTCTAAGTGAGATTTCAAAAAGGGCTAAAGTATGAGATTTTGTTGCAAGTGATGTATTTTATTCAGGATTATGAATGCAGAAGCGGGGCATACGGGATGTGACCTCTCTCCAGCTAAACTCTTCATCACCATTCTTTGGGATCGCAAGGCAAAGTGATGTAGCTGTAAAGACCCAGGTTTCATGCAAAAAAAACTAATATTACTGACCCTAGAAGGAAGCAGCTACATTCAAGGTTTTTTTGTTATTTTTATTTTTTTATCTGAAATCATATGTGATTTGCTCTTTAGTGGGGCTGCCAACCCTTTTCAGAAGATGAAACCACAAGACGTCTCTGATGGTTAATGCTTGTAAAATGAACATATACAAGGTTTCCAGTGGCCGGCTTGATCGTCTTGATTCCTTGCCAGGAATCAAGGCAGTAAATATTTCACTTTGGGTGCATGTTCAACTAATGACTGTTGAAAACATGCACTAGGCTTTATTTAATTATAAGTAGTTCTCGTGTGGCGCAGTTGGTAGCACTGTTGCCTTGCAGCAAGAAGGTCCTGGGTTCGATTCCCGGCCGGAGTCTTTCTGCATGGAGTTTGCATGTTCTCCCTGCATGCGTGGGTTCTCTCTGGGTACTCCGGCTTCCTCCCACAGTCCAAAAACATGACTGTCAGGTTAATTGGTCTCTCTAAATTCTCCCTAGGTGTGAGTATGTGTGTGCATGGTTGTTTGTCCTGTCTCTGTGTTGCCCGGCGACAGACTGGCGACCTGTCCAGGGTCCCCATTAGGGACAAAGGGTGAACAGAAAATGGATGGATGGATAGTTCTCGTGTGACGTCACCCTTCCGGGAACTTCACAGCTGACAGCCATCTTGGTAGGTACCGTAAATTACTGTCATGAGTTGCTATGACAACAATAAACAAGCCAAATTTAGTTCTCGCCTCGTTCCTATCTAACTTATAAACAATAAGTACATTACAGTTATTACTCAGTGACATTTATAGTAGTACTAACTGCCAAACTAGCTAAATCAGCTTAGCGAATGTAGCTTTTATCTGCTGGCTAAGGTGGACTGGCTATATGTACTTACTCTGCCAGACACCAGAACCTTGTCAATCATGCAAAGAGCTTGAACAACCTTTACAAATCCATTTATACGATTGGATTGGATTGGATTTCAGGGCGTGAAGCTCCTCTTTATGTCCACAGTAAACTATGTCATAGTAGACTGGAGGCAACTTGTCCACATCTTCTGACATGTTTCTATTTTCTGTCTCATACGGGTCAACAGCGATTTTGTTGATACCTATTTCTCTTGCATGTCAATCAAAAGTGTTAATGTATTCTCTTTGCCATGGTTCATCTGTGCCTTGCGCTGCTCTTGCCTACCAAGATGGCGCGGATCACGTCCGGTTCAGACTGGTGGTGAACTACAGTATGTATAGGTGCACCAGTGAACGACGTGAAACAAGTTCTCGTGTTCTGACATGTCCGAACTTTAACTGAGACTCGTCCCTGACTGTGTGATTATTAAAACACACGAAGAAGAAGACTAGCTTAACGACAAACAGTTGCTTCAAAATACAGCTTGCTACAAGCTTCCAAAAAAAAACTAACTTTCCTGCAACTTCAACTTGGGCACTTAACCATTTCTACCACAACACCATCAGGAATAAGACGGACAGAGTGAAAGTCTGTTTTTAAGTAGTGAGATAGTTTCAGAGCTCTGACTGAATCATTTACACTCGGTTAGAAAAATTTGATTTGGAACTTTTCCATTTCCTCTGCTCCCCACACACTTCATTAAACTTAAAACCTCGTGCATCAATGTTTTCCCAGTGGCCACAGAGTCGAGAGGAAAGGTTTGGAAAGGGCCAGAAAAGAAAAAAAAACGGATTATAATGTAATCTACTTTTACTGCCTTTACAATCACACATGGGTCAGAAATTATACTTAATCTAGTAAGATGGCTCCCTTTCATGACGATGATAAATAATGATGTGGTCAAGGGGGAAAAAATCCTTTTTTCATCATTTAATAAGAATTTTTCTTGCCAGCTGTAAGAGACTTGAGAAATAATAGCAAAAACTGTGTGCGTAAGCTAAGCGAAGCCGCATCTCTGGTGCAGGATGAGTTGAAGCTTTCCTGTGCAGAGATGCAATTTTCTTCCATGCAGCAAAATATGAATTATTCTTCCGTGACCGATTCAGTAGCATCTCCCAGGGAAATGTGGTGCTCAATCTGAAATTTGTTTTCGGTGTTACACACGCAGCAAGAAGCTGCATCGAGTTTGTGTGTGTTAAACGAGCAATATACGAAGAAAAATAACAAACTCTAGCAAATAAATTTAAAGAAGAACACGAGAAGCATGTTGAAAAATTGAAGCTGTGTCACAACTATTTGTAAACTCAGAACTATTTGCTTGATTTTTAATAATATTCTTCTTGGCGTATCTAAATTGATCTTTGAAAGTCTGGGAGAGCAAAAAGAAAACAGGAAGCTACTTTTTAAGAATTTCAATGTATTTCCATTTTATCTGCTTAAATCCCAGCATTTTATATACGACAGAATTAGCTACAGTAAATGAAACTAACTTTGTAGGTGTTTACTTTCATTTACGGTAGAGACAGACGTACACATTCTGGCAAAAAGAGAGAAACCATCTTTAGAAAGATACTTAGTGAATGAAAAAACATTATTTGGTGAATGCGTCTCTGTGTAGCAAAAGCCACTGAACTGTGACTAGTTCACCATGTCCAATGTTATTTCAAATAAAGACTTGCCCCTAGTTACCACTATTAGATAATAATTAGCTTAAACATCAATATTGTGTTTCCATTGACCATATAATAGGGCATATTGGAATTACAAAAATAAAGTAGCTCAATGAGAAATTTTTTAAAAATCCTGTTCTTTTGATAACTTTTTTTGCACTAGGATGAAGTGGGTTTTCAGCTGTCTCAAAATTGGGTGTATTTTGCAAAAATGCAATGGAAGCATTTTTTCCTCTATATCACACAAGTTACGTGATAAACAACCGGATGTTACTGCTGGCGAAAAAGACAAAGGAGACGACAGGAAGTGGTAGGAGGATCATGTTTTTTAATGACTTATTGAGCAAACAAACTTATTCACGTGTGATTTTAATTGTGTTTCATATTTAACGGACACACCTCAATTGCGAAATTGTGGGGTTTTTTTTCAACATTAGAGGAAAATCGACCGTTTTGGAAAGCATGTGTTGCACTAGAGCTCAGCGGCATAGGAGCTGTATTGCCTCAACTCTCCTTGTGAGCTTTGAGTTTGAAGATTAATTGAGAGAGGCAGAGGCCAGATGAATACCTCTAATATCTAATGCTAAAGTTTGAGTGGGAAGTAATATTTCCATTACTAGAAGTAAATTTGTCTTTAAAATGTCTAATTTCCCTTATTTTTGGTGTCTCTCCAAGCTTCGGAAAATCACATTGTAGCAAGTTGTAGGGCACCGAAGAGTGAGGCTGATAAATATAGGATCCTGTAGAAAGAAGTGTTTGTTTCTTTTTTAGTATTGCTCTCATGCTTGTGTTAAACCCAGATAGAGTAAACCTTGTACTTGTCCCTATCAAACCGCAACTGGCTCTTATGTAAGCTCTGGCACTGGGATGGGAAGTACAGTGAGCTTTGGCAGCCTCGTCCAGCCTCTTTGTCTCTCTCACACGCTGCAGCATCTTTATCATTCTTAGCAGACCATTCGGAGCTGGCTATAAATATTTCATATAGCACCGTGCAGTTGGAAAAAAATATATTTTTAGCCTCTTTCACAAGCAGCATTCACAAGAAAGCAGATTCGCATGAATTCAGTTCTTTCGGCTCAAGGTTGATCATTTGGATCAGCTTTGACTACGTCCCACCGGCAACAGCTACAGCATTGATTCCCAATCATTTCCTTTAGGATACGGTACCCTTAGTGAGTTCTTAAGTCGATAAAGTTCGAGAGTCAGGCTCTGCTCCTGAGCACGTTTGGGACGTAACAAAAGGTGATCTCTCTGTCCCAGAGGACAGTTAGATAGATGGAGACGCTAACAGAATAAGACAGGGGCTGTGAAGGAGAACCAGGAGTTAGTTTTTTTTCCTTTTTTCCAGTCTGGTAGGGGGTGTTAAGATGCAAAACACAACCGTCTCTCGGCCTCAAAGACATGCTCTGATGAGCAAAAGCAACAGGACAGCTGACAGACAATCAGAGATGAAGAAAAGGTTGGATGTTATGAGTTCCTGTATGTAAAATGGAGTAGAAAATAAAATCAGCAGTGGCATCTCTAGACCTGGTTCAGGTCTGAATAGACAGGTCAGGATCACTGAGTGGATTTCTGTTAAAAGGTTTAACCAAATAATTGAATAATAATGATTTTTCTTTTTAAAGTATGATTATCGGTATGGACAGTACTGGCCCTGTATTTACTTGGTACTGTATTGATACAAAGACTCCCCTAGTTTTGAGGGGTCCAGGTGATTCTACAGGTGGGCATTTATCTTATCATTTATCACGGTACATTTCTTATGATAAAAGTTTGGATTCATTGTTGTCACAATAAATCCCAATTAATGATGTTTAAGTGCCTCAAAACTGTCTGTATTGACAGGATTATCAGTTTTACTGTGTCCCCCCCCCACCCCCACCCCCACCCCCACCTTGTTCAATGAGAGTATCAATAAATGTGAAAGTATGATTAAATGCAATTACGGAGTGCAGTTTAACGATACACATTTATGTGACCGGTGTCCCAAAGACATGCATTATAAATAGGGATGTCCTTCAAGAGCAGGATTTGTGTTTGTGGGGATTGGTATGTCAGACAGCCACAGCCATACAGTTACCTAAAAAATAATGAACTGTTCTTATCGTCGCTTGTATCGTTATCACAATAGCACCACAAAATATCGTGATAAAACTTTTAAGTCCATATAACCCGCCCCTATGTGGTTCATACGTGAGAAGCAACTCTGAAATATTTGTAGACCAAAGACCTACGAATAGGTGGTGCTTCGTCAAATCAGTGCTTCACAGACCATGATGGTGAAAGCGATTGGATTGGAGCTTTTAGATAACCCGCTGACATTTTGAGAAAGGAGCTGCTCTAAGTTGATAAAAGGGTGCTTTGGTCTTGTTCTTATTGTTCTAGAACCTTCTAACATCTATAACATCTGGGCTGGAAGAACATAATGTAACCACATTTCTGCCTCCATCATCCAGAAAACACTGATTTATACAGCTAGTTATTCTGCAACACGCCTACAGCTAACTTGTTCCTCTGTTCCAGAGTCCCTCATCCGGATTGGCGAATCAGGAAGCGTACCTCATTTCTCATTTTCTACGCTCTAAAGCAAGACACGGAAGACGAATCAGTTCCATTAAGAGAAGGTTGGATGCGTTGTGATGGATGTGTGCTTAAAGATAACACGTAACGAGGCAACGAATGCTATAAAAACAACCTTGATGGCTGTGATTTTTTTTTTGCGTTTCTTTTTCTCCCCTCTGTCGAGTTTTCCTGCTTAATCTGTCCCTTCCCTCCCCTTGCCCTCCTTTTCTCTGCGTCTTTCTGACAGGAGGACAGCAGCCAACCTGACTGCTAATGAGGGACAAGGCCTTTGCTGAGCGTAAGCCGGTGGTGGTGGTGGTGGGTGGAAACAGAGAAACGGGGTGTGTTTGTGTGTGTACTGCCTGTACTGGGATTCTGGCAGAGGGTTAAGGCCAAGAACAGAAAGAGAGCGAGCAAAAAGATAAAGGAGGATGTGCTCTCCAGCTTTCTACCCTCGATCTGTTTCCTTTCTGTTACTAGGCAACACCTGCAGGCATGCACTAAATAAAGCCTTGTACCCTCTATTCACCCAACCCCTCGTACTTCCCCCCACCCCAACCAGCTCAGTCTCTGTCTCCATCTCCCCTACCCATCACGTCATCCATCTCTCCTTCATCCCTTCACAGGCCGCCACCCCTTCGCCGCCTTATTTGATCACTGATTGCATCTCGTTCACAGACCTTCTTCCTGTTCTTTTCCTGGTTCATCATTTTCTCGCTGTACTTAAAAAGGTCTACTTAAAGGACCAGATTTATTTAGAGATGAGCTGAAATGACGGAGCCCCTTTGTTTTATGAAAATACAGGAGGATGTCAAGGTAAATCATGCCAATGGTCAAGAATGAGCAGATTGGTTCAAGATGACAGAAGTAGCTCAGATCAGCAGTGTTTCCATTGCAAATGTACGTGAAACTTTGTCAATATTCCGCTAATATCGAAGAAACACAATTTCGCAATCGCAGGGTTTCCATTAAATAAGAAATGCGATTAAAATCACACGTGAATAAGTTTGTTCACACTAAATAAGTCATTAAAAAACATGCCGCACCCTAATCCTCCAACTATTTCCTGCTGTCTACTTCTTTGTGGTTTGCGCCAGGGGCAACATCCAGTTTTTGATCATGTTACTTGTGTGATACGAACAAAAGTGTTTCCATATTTAAGCGCCTGACCGAACTGATGACGCCTAGCAGGACAATGTACAAAACCACAAATCATCTCAAACTGATTCCTTCAACCTGAACGTACTCAGTGTGTGTGGTTTTCACAGTCCTTAGATCTCAGTCCAATAGAGCAAATCGGATGCTAGAGCTCACAGACACAATGGTTAGAGAACCTATGAATTTAGTGATTTGTAGTGTTTTTCTTTGACAATATAGTGTATATTTCCTACAGACGCTTGATCAATAGGTTAGCTAACGTGGTTGGATAGCCGTGGCTTTGTGGCACTGGAGATCTAACATTTTGTGTTAGATTCTGCTGCCAACTTGGGCTTTACTTATTGGGCAACCTTGTTTGATATCTATTCAAATATCCATTGCTTTTGAGGTATATGATGTGGACCCAGCAAATATCACACCTCAGTGGTTCCTTGGACGACTGGTGGATGAATCATTATTTACTATTAGTTTGCACCCTTGAAGATCCACAGATGGACTTATTGAGTCAAGGTACGAACAGAACTGCTTCTCTAGCTATAAAACACCTGGTTTAAATTTGAAGTTTTCGTTCTCTAGGACTAACACTCTCTCTTGTAAGTCAGAAAATTAAGATAGTTTATGGAGGGCAGAGGATAGAATCAGATTTACAACCAAACCCAAGTTGCCATATGGCCTTTGTGGGCTGTAAGTAAATTAGACAAATTTGATTTTCCAGAGCTTCACTATTGAACTTGTGGTCTTTATGAAAATATGCGTGTACTCTCTTACAAAAAAAAAATCCCATGAAAATCACATGTGCCACATGAAAGCCACACATGTGGTTCACACAACTTTTCACATGTGAATGATGTGTGAAAGATGTGAATCCCATGTGAAAGCACATGTATATGTGTGATTTTGGAAGGTTTCATGGTAAAATATGCACGAAACGTTACACTAACTGGGTAGCTAAGCTAATTCCCCGTTGGTGGACAAATGAAGGTTACTCTGTTCTTTCCTAAAGTCGCTCCTCGGGCTTTTACATCTACCGAGCAAGTTCACTTTGGATACAGATGCTGTTGCCAAGGTGAATGTACCAAATCCCATGAGTGCGCCACATTAACACACAGGTCACGAGGATAGCCTGAGCCAGTCTGAATTTTACAGGATATTACTTCACTTTCGTTGGGATGGCTCCAGGAGACGGAGACAGACATACAGCGATGGGGAGGATATAAAGACACCACAGTCTGAAGCACTGGCAGGAAAAACTAACCCCAAAATGTCACTCTGACACACTATCCCACCTTTTTCTCTCTCTCTCTGCTGTTAAAAAGGATTACCTTCAACGCTTACAGAAAATCAGTCAACTTGACAAGGAGCAGCAGAATACAGCTATGCAGTGGCCTTGTGCTATTTGGAAGCTTGACTGGTTAATGAAGCTTTCATGCTTTTACACAACTTAATGCTTTTCAACCAGAGCTAGTTGTGCTTGTGGGCGGTGTCCATGCATCCTTTAAAAAGTCTTAAATTCATGTATGCAAAATTAAGACCTTATGTTATCTTAAATTCATTGGAAAATAGTTTAAACAAGTTAATAAAAGGTCTTAAATTTTGTTGTAGTGGGACTGTTTGGTCTTGTATAGTGTAGATTGTTTCTTTCCTGGGACTTTTCTGTCAGGTAAAAGTTTGAGTTGCACGCAGACATCTTAACATTCTGGAACAAGAGGAAGTTGAGGCAACTGCTAGCTAGCTTTTTGCATATATCATCGGTAAGTGTGAATTATTGCCAGTTGGCTGGACGACGGTCATCTTTGCCACTGGCTCACTTCTGTTGCCAACCCATATGAGGCTACATGCCTTCTGTGCAAAAAGGCTTTGGGCTATTATACAAAATATGCTAATTTTTTTGTACGTTTCTGTCATGAATCAGGCCTTAAATTATATTCATGGTGTTCTTAAAAAGTCTTAAGTTTGAGTTGGCGGAACCAGCAAAATCCCTGTTGTGACTAAGTGTGATCTTCACACTATATATAATTTTACTCAGTTTAGTTGGCCCAATACACATATAAATATATGCACACTAAAAATTCTAATTCAAAATTGCATTTTTTTCTTCAGCACAGACGACTGATGCCATTTGAGACGTTTTTCTCATTTTAATTTTAGAAATCTTTGGTGAAGTTTTCCACTGACAATTTCAGAAACAGTCAATGATGATTTCTTTGTTTTAGTTTAATTTCAAGATAAAAACAGATAACAAATGTCCCTGGTCTTTATACCCAAAAGCAGGCCTTTAATTCAATTTGGCCAAATTCTCAAAGCCATATCTCATTGTTATTGCTTAGAAAAGTCTGAAAATGTTTTACAACCTAACAAAATAGAAAATTAATCTGGAAAATTTAGGGTAAGAAAAAACAGTTTCCCTTCATCTTAATAAGACAGACATGCAAAACCTTTTTTTTTAAAAATCACATTTGCAAAAAATCATAGATTGGTTTTCAGCAATGATCAGACAACTTTATGCATTATTTTGAAATATATTGTATTATTAAATACAACATATTGTTAAATTGTAACTAAAAATAAAATTTAAAAAAACCCATGAAATGTAATGTTACATTTTCAAAAAAATTTAAACAAATCTTAGTTTTGTGACCAATTGAGAACTTGCAACTCAAAGATTTTGGCCCACGTTACTGTACTAAATTACAGTAAATGATTGACATACTATATGTTAGGTGATTTTAGATAGAAATGTCTGATACCTCGATAAGAAAATGCACATTAAATTGTATAATGTTCCCACATTAGAAGTGTGTCTGGACTGAACAAAACAAATAAAAGAATTGGCATCAGATTGGCAGACAATGAGGACAAAAAGGTTGTTCTACGCCAAGCATGCTCAGCCCGAACGAGTTGTGTCGTAGAAAAGAAGCTAAAAGTCTGACATGTAAAAACTGGACATGTGCACGCACGTGCACACACACCACGGATACACACACCCTCTGGCTTCGCACAACAGAAGCAAAGCCCATAACCAGAGATTTACCAGAGGACTTTAAAAGGGCCAACAGTTGTGTGTAGAGAGAACCGAGTGGGATTTGGTTTAATCCAAAAACATAAAACACCAGATAAATACACACACACACACACACTCAACCTCTCTCTTCCAACATACGCACAACAACACCGCCACCGCACTCTGTATCTCTCCAAGTGTGTGTATGTCAATTTGCCTCCTGCAGTCTCTTTTAGCGTTGCGTAAGCGCTTGATTATATAATCCCAGATATATGTGCGTCTCCACAAGGCCGAGTGCTACAGGGCATAAACTATGCAAGAGCATCAAACCGGAGTGGAGGGTGGAGGGGGGGGTGGTGATGATGATGGTGGAAGGAGAAAGAAGAAGGTAAGAAAAAACAAAGATAAAAGAGCTACAATGTGGCACTTTAAGTGCTATTGCCATGGAGATGTTGAGTAAAATCACATATTTCCTTCTACATTTTGATGTAAGATCATGTTACACTGTTTTAAGAAGAAGATGGTGTCAGTCATCTTTCATGGGTGTTGTGTGGAGAAAATACTCAATCTGAACTTCCTGCTATCCATGTTGTTGTCCTTCAAGATAACTGCATGTGAAACTCAGTGAAACAGTTAACAAGCCACATCATCTTCATGGAGCGAAGGTGAACGTGTGGCATGCCTCCGTCTGTAGATGTGAAGCTTCGACGTAGCCGTGGAAACCGGTCCTTGAAGTGGATGGCTGTCAGATGCTTTTTTTTTGATGTGCACTTATCTCAAGAACTACTTTGATCTGCTTCTGACAGGAATTAGATCGACTCCCTCATAAATAAATAACGACTCGGGACGAATCCTGCCAGAAGGTTTTCCCTCCGGTAATTAGATGCAAGTTAATTGACACCTCAACAATTATATATTATAAATTTATACTTTTTATATATACATATTTGATCTGAATTATGGAGATTTAATATTTGGCTCCTTCCATCAACTTAATAGGATGGTTTTATATTATGTTTGTTTGCCATTTCATGTCTACTACGTATATATTTGAAATAGAGATTTCTTTCATTCGTTTAAAATCTTTTCCAGCACTATCTGATTAATATTTACTGCACTGAAATCAGTTTTCACATTTAAAAAGATATTAAAAATGAATGAAAAGAGATCTGACAAGAGAGGGCTGTGAAGAAATGCACCTATTGTTTTCCAAACTCTTTTGCACAAGACCTGGCGTACGAAGACAACAATGAGTAGCTCTGTGAACATTTGGGTCAAGTTAGTAGATTTTAAAATAGCTTTCAAGGTTCTTTTCCATATTGAAATGAATGCCAACTTGTCTCACTGTGTGACCTAATCAGTATTTAACAATAAACCAGAAGAGAAGTCTGAGAATTTAGCTAAAGATTCAGAATAAGAAATCCGGTTGTCGATAGAACACACTACTGGAAATTACATGAACACATGTGAAATATTAATTACATGGAGGAACCGCAGCTAACTGACCTGAGAGTAAAAAGGAATGAATAAATAAAAGGTTGAGTGATGCTTTTGACAAATTGCGGTTCTTACTTTGTCATTAAGGCGTCCGTAGGCCTGTCGCAGTAAATCAGTTAATCACATCATACATTAAAACGAGCTCAATAATTTCCATTTGCATGATTTATCGTTTTTCTCCTTTCTCCCTTTCTACCAAAAACTGGATGATAAGAGTCCTTGGTCTCAGCTAGCTCTTTTTTTAAAATACAATTTTGTTTACAGAGACGTCATAATTAATTTTATTTGTGGCTTCTGCAGTTTTGTTTATTTGTTTTGGATATTTAACATGTCGTCCAGTTCCAGTGTGAAATGTTCATTAGAACTGAATTGATCTCAGAGTGTGTTCTTGCATTATTGAGCCATTATTGTTATATTACAGGAAAATGGTCTCAAAACAATGTTATCGCTTGTCGCAATAAAAACTTTCAATCCAATCACACATGCACATATTTTTATCATTCCACGCTATCCATTTATTGCACAATATCTGACTAAAACAGATTACAATAAAGCAAAGTAACACTGCAATTCTTCTTTAGAGATTGAGAGAAAGAACCTTCTGATGACCGACGACTAACTCAGATTTAGGAATCTTCTACTCGTGGAAAATGTCCAAACTGCACCGCAACCACAAATTTCTATAAAAATGATATTAAAAACAAAGAAATGGTGCAGGTTCACTCATCTAAGCAGAACCCTGCAGTTGATCACAAAACCATTTTTATTTTCCAATTCTAAGAAAAACAAATGTTTTTTTCCGAGGAAGTTTCAATGAAAAGCAATGCGCGTCTGCATCGTCGCAACATTCTCCACCGAGACAGCGAGGAGAAGGACAACATCGTTTCCATGAAAACGCGTCTATTGAGGGGGAAATAAAGAAAAAGCCGCATCTTAAGTTGAGATTAAAAGCTGGGGTGGGGGTGGGGAAGAAATAAAACATTTTCTTCAGTGCTGGAGTGCTCTTAAAAAGCTTCTCCTGGAGAAAAATAATTATAATGAAGAGCAAATTGGTTTGTCTGACCAGAGACTAAAAACAGGAAAGAAGGAGAGGAACTTCAAAGGGTAAAACAAAAGATAAAACGGTAGAGAAAGTGGAGCGGTTCAGTCGATAGCAAAGGAAAAAAGTAAGAAGAAAACTCAAGCAAAGTTTAAAGTCCTGGATAGATTTTAGCCATTGATAATGTTTAATGCCTTTTAAGGTTGAGGTGAAAAGGCAGAGGTCATTACACACACACACACACCCCCACACACACTAGGACCACACAAAGATTGGCCGAGCTGTAATAACTCAGACATACACACACAAATACTTGTCCTGTCCAACTGAGGACTTTGACTTCCATTCATTTTAATCAACTACATTTATGCTGAAGAAACAACATTTTGCAACTGCAGTGTTTCTGTTAAGTAAGAAATGCAGTTAAAATCAAACAGGAATAAGTTTGTCTAAGCGATAAGTCCGAAAAAACAAAAATGCCGCTCTGTGATTCTCCACAAACCACGTCTATCTTCTTTGTAGTTTGCGCCGGTGGCAACATCCTGTTGTTGATCATGTGACTCGTGTGATGAGGGGAACAAGTGTTTCTGTCGCAGTTTTGCTAAATAAACCAACTTTGATTGGTCAAAAACAAAAAAAAACTCCCACCTCATCCAAAAGTTTTTTACCAAAAAATGAGTTTTACTAAATTGGCACGTTCCAGTTAAGGGAGTTAATTCCCAAAATGTCAAATTGCAGAATTGTACGGTCAATGGAAACACAGCTGTCGTGTGTGTGTTGGAACCACAAACAGCGATGTTTGATAGAAGAGTGAAATAGGATCTGCAGTTTACTTCGTGTTTCTTTGTAAGAATTGGTCATAAAGTCACAGTTACCTTGCTGCTCTATTCTCACTATGTAAAGACTCTTCTGTCCTCAGAACTCTGCTTCTCAAGAACATATCTGTCGAAGCCAAAGGTACTCGACATGACAGCTGCTCTCCTGAATCACCAGTGCCACACTTTCACACGTCAGACGAACAAAACAAACACCAAACCGACCACACAAAAAGCAGATAAATGCAGGAAAAAAAGAGAGAGCATGGAAGAGTACAGGATGCTCTCTGCGGTCTTTCTGTCCTCCCGTGTTCTCTCCTATCGCCGCAGAGAGGTTGAGGGGGCCTGTTGTCATGACAGCTGTTGTCAAGGCAGTAGGACGAGCTAATAAACAAGAGCAAGACACTGCCAGCCATCCATCCATCCATCCATCCACCCGGTGCGGCGACGATGCCGTGGAAACCACTGACAAGATGCGGCAAAGATGTGAGATGCTGAAAGTTTTTTATTTTTTCTTGAAATTTGTTCCCCTTTATCCGCACTCTAAGGAAATTGAACAACCTTGAGATGGTTAAACAGGACGGGTCAAGGCCAAAGCTTGGACACTTTAGATGGGTCCAAACTGTATAGAATTGGAGACATCTTCACATCAGCTGCCTTCCACTCAGCCAACATCTGACACAACAGTTAACAGCCATGCCAGTCACAACATCTACAAAACACGATTCTATACACCTACATTCATTTACACCCGGAACCTAACCTGGTATGAGAACAGCATAGTTATGATTTTTGAGTATGCGAATGCAAGAGCCTGTTCAAGGCAGAAAAAACAAAACAAAACAAAAAAACACAGTTAGCATCATGACTGCGTGGTCAGCCACGAACACCAACCGGCGCAGCTCCCACTCATAAAGTCACATTTTTCCAGCCCAACCACGGGAAAACTATAAATTATATCAGCAGATGTGGGGGAAGGCGAGATAGCGCCTGAAGGACCCGTTGCATGCAGTATGTCATCATACCACTAGGGGGCGCTAAACATTTGCAGCAATTAAAAATCTAACTATTAATACATATTATTATTTTGGGTGAAATTCAATCATCTTGTATATATAAATACATACATACAAAATAAATAAAAATTAATACATATTTCTCTCCCTGTTACACTCACCCCTGCTGAATTTATCTATCGGCCAAAAATAATTAAAGGTCGGTCCTCTTTAGGTACAAAAATAATAACTTCAGTTTTGTTTCTGTTCAGCTGGAGAAAGTTTTGGCACATCCACACATTTATCTGTTCTAAGCATCTGTTCAGTGATTGGATGGTTTCAGAGTCCCCTGGTGATATCATAGTGTAGAGCAGAGTATCGTCTGCATAGTTATGGTAGCTAATCGTATTTCCTGTTATAACCTGAACTAGTGGGAGCATGTAGATATTGAATAAGAGGGGTCCTAGAATTGAACCTTGGGGTACCCCACATGTGACTTTTGTCTGCTTCGATGAGAAGTTTCCAATTGAAACAAAGAAATCCCTGTTCTTTATGCAAGATTCAAACAGGTTGAGCACTGGGCAGGAGAGTCCGGCCCAACTCTCCAGTCGATTCAGTAATATGTCATGGTCAACAGTGTCAAAAGCCGCACTGAGGTCCAACAGAACCAGCACTGTGGTTCTCCCACAGTCCATGAGCATGAATACACGGACATGAGAGATGCAGCGCATTGTTTGGAAATGGTCCAACAATCTCTGAGAAGAAAACTCCAGGAGCTTCGGATGGAGTTGAAGAAGGCCCAGCTGACTATGGATCAGCAATCCGGAGAGCTGGAGAGTCTTTCTGAGGAACTGGACAATCTCCAAAGGCAGCATGAGGCAGATTGTCTAGAGATCCAGAACCTAAACAGGCAGAACTTGGGTTTGAGGGCTGAAGATGCTCTGCTTTGGGAAAGATTGTGGGAAAAGAAGGACCAGGAGCAGCAGGAGAGCCAGGGGCCAAGATCAGCTCTGAGAAGACTCAGCAAGAGGGTAGGTACAGTTTTCCAGAAAATGTACCAAACGGGAACACTGCGGTTCAATACGGGGCGCAACATTTAACAGTGAAATACGGGACGATTCCGTATTTTATGGGACGGGTGGCGACCCCAGTTGCAAGACAACTACAGCCACCTGTCATTGTAAGCTAGCTTCTGCTAACCTGAATATTTACCACCCTCCTGTTGATATACTGACACTGTCTTTCAACCACTTTGAAAAGCTTTTCTTCATCCCTCCAACAGGGAGAGCGACAGGAGGGGAGGTGAAGGAGCGAAGGGGCGCCTAATCAGTGCCGTTCCTCTGTTGGTGATCATTTCATACCACAACAAACAGCCGGTAACAGAAAATGCAGACTAGAAAAAAAAAATTCCCCACATCGTTTTTGTGTCCCCTATAGTGCAGCGCTCCTATGCATACCCACTTTTTGCGCCACTGGTCACAGGGTAACGGGGTCCAGGCCCAGGAGAACACCCCATACTTCAACCCCCGGTTTCTCTTCCACATGGCACCTCAAAAAGATTTAGCATCTTGGCTGTTTATTGCTGCTGCAGAAATGCTTTCCATATCAATTAAAAATGCTCAATTTGGTAAATTATCGGTGCTAGGCGAATAGTTTTCTATTAGTCAGCTAGCTGATGACACAACTATCTTCTTAAATAACCTGAATGAAATTCCCAAAATTCTCAAGTTGATCGAAATTTAAACAAATGTGAAATTTTGCCTCTAGAAGACTGTCCTATATCTACTGCTTTTAATATTCCTGTAAAGTCCAAAGTCAGGTATCTGAAAACCATGGCGTCAGGTTGTTTGGACAACGGCAACGTTGCTAGATCGGTTTCTTCCAGAGACTGAACCTATTGCCTAAAGCTGGAACTTCATCTTTATTAGGCTGGTAGGATTAGAAATTGTGCAGATGCCCGTTTTTATTGTGTAAATGAAAAATAAATAAATAGAACCATATCAGCATTTTTAATCACCTTTGTACTTCTGATTACATTAGTTGGTGGGTATCTAATATAGAGGGGGGGGGGGGGGGGGGACAGCCACTTTATCAGCGAATTATGTTCGGTAAAAGAACAAATAATAAAAATAATAATACAAGTCATTGAACTAAAAATATAACTCCTGAAGGGGAGCTGAAATAAAACCTCTCAAAGGAGTCCATAACTGAGAGGAAGCTGGTCTTGTGGTTGACCAGAGGCACGTTATGCTCTGTTGGACACGTAGATCTCCAATCAGTAATCAGTCCGCCACGGCGCCCTTCGTATCTTTCAGCTGCTGCTGCTCCTTGTTCCCACCCTCGGTCTTTGGCTCCAGTGATCCGTTTCCATCGCCGTTCTCCAACTCTCCCCCTTTTCCCACCGCCTCCTTGGCTCCGTCCCTGCTCTTCTGCCCCAGGCCCTGCTTGTCTCTGAACACCTCCACGCCCAGCAACCGCAGGTAGTGGAAGCGCTCGTTGCGGGGGACGAAGGCTCGGATGGACGTCTTTCCCCTCCAGCCGCACAGCTGGATGGGACACTGAGGCTCAGAGGGGTCGCTGTGGGACAGAAAAGGACGGGGTCGGTGGGAGTATGCGAGCGCCGCAAACCACGACTTCACATTGAAAGTTTTATAAGACGAAGATTTAGGCAGCTTACTTCGGGTTTGGGATGTACTTCAACACTATGCTGCCCATTCCTGCGGAGAAAGACAGTCACGTTAACGATGATTAATGACTACGAAGCGATAGAGGATCATTTCAGAGTCTATTTCTATACCTGCATGAGGAGTTCTAACCAGGCTCGCTACTTGTAATTAGAACCCGAGGAGCAGATGAATAGCTTATGCCGTGTCAGCGATTTTTTTTTTTTTTGTGAGGAGGACGGAAGATGAACACGTTGTATTTTAAAAGCAGCTAGGTTCGGCGCGAACTTGGCAGGGCGTACCCGTTTGCTTGGCCTGAGCGTGCGCGTCGTTCTCCAGCTTGCTGAGGAAGGGGTTCTCCTGCGTCAGCAGCACTTTGATGTCCTCCACACTCACTCTGATTATCCTGGAGCGAATGTACGGCTGGAGGGTGTAGATACCCTGAGAAGGCCAAAGACGAGATGCGGATAGTGAAGTCGGGGTTCGGACGCTTTTCACCAAAGTAAAATTCAAGCACTTTTTGAGGTACATTTTCAAATTTAGAACAAAATGTTATGTTTTGAAAAAAAATAAAAAATCACAAGCAGAGGTTGTGAAGAAATTCATTCAACTGTCCAAATTTTAGCACGGTATCTAAAGAAGAACGACAAGAATGAGACGGTCTGAACATTTTGGTAAAGTCGTTTGATTCCAAGACGGCATTCAAGGTCATTTTCCAAATCTAAATGAATGCTAAAATATCTGAATATATGACCTAATCGGTATTTAACACTAAATCAGAAGAGAAGTCTGAGAATTTAGCTCAAAATTCAGAGTAAGAGATCTGGCTGTCAATAGAAAACTATAATAGGTTTTTGTGCTTCAAATGTGGAAAAACTGCAAGTTAATTATTTGAAACAACCATAACTGCAGTTCTTACTTTGTCATTAGGACGTTGCGTGTTTCAATTCACTACTGTATGACATCAGTTATTACCGTTATCCATAGGTTTACATAGCGCCATCTTTGTAGGGAAGCGCAGTGCAAAACATATGTTGTGCTTCATTACAAAACTGTACAGTTTCCAGGACTTGATAAAGAAATCAAGCACTTTCCAAACCTCAAAAAGACCTCATTCAAGTTCCAAGCTTTTTCAACAATTCAAGCACCCTTACAAGCCTTGTAAACTGTGTTTTGACATAACATAAATGAATGTGGGTTCAGTTTGCTGGAAAGCTTGTTATTTAGGCTCAAATCAATGCATCATTTTCACTCCGGAAAAAGTTGAACGTTCTATGAAAACATTGGTGGAAATTTGACAAGGGTAATTGTAACTTGCCAAAGACTGGCCTCTATAAAAAGCACCCTGTGTGTGTGTGTGTGTGTGTGTTTACCTCCTGAGCCAGTCTGAAGGCACAGCCAAACTCCTCTCCGTCGCTGTTGCGAGACCACACCTTCACCCCGGTGTTAATGACCTGAGGAGAAAAGCAAAACAAAGACGACTGAGGCCGACATGAAACCACCACAGACGTGTTGGACAAAAGGATTACATAATAAGACAAGTTGTTTATTTCATTACATTAAGCTACTATGGGAAAAGTCCAGAAAAAAAAAAATCTTCATTTTGTAATGAACTCCAACCTCCAAACCAGGGTAGAGAGAACCAGAGGGATTTGGGATAGAAGAGGGACCCATCTGTTCGCGCCGCTTTAGTCACAACGACACACACTCGCACACACCCGGAGCGACACACGCACACTGAGCAAAAGGCCGCTGCGATAAAACGGCTTAATGCACAACAGTTCGGATCAATACCAGATATATTTTTCTCCCAGAATGAGCCGCTTATGCATCAGGCTTTAATGTCCCCCTCATCGCAATAAAACTCAACTTATGCAGACAAAAGAAAAAGAAAAAGAAAAAAGCTAAAGACAGCTGCCTGGACAAGAGAGCAGGGAGAGAGAAAAAGAAAACACACCTTCATGCGCTCGCCGTTGTTGAGCAGAACGTTGCGCAGCTCTTTGGACACCATGTACAGGTGTCTCTTCTTGCCCTCGTGCGTCCTGGTGAGAACGTTGAGCTTGGGGAAGTCAGGAGACAGATCGTAGAACGATCTGAGGGGGGGAGGGGGGGGGGGGGGGGGGGGGTTAGCATGTTTTACCGACACGCTAAAACCATTTCTACCCAGAATCCAAAGAGTTGCTCACTGTATGGTGGTGAAGACTGGGTCGTCTTCAGTCAGGAACACAAACGGGTCTTCTTTATAGCCAAACACCCTCAGCTTTTTAGATGGTGGAGGTCTGAGAGACACAAAGACGATTGTTCCAATACTTCCTCAGATATAAAATTAATGAAGCTTGTTAATCAATCTACAACCAACAGCCAGAGAAGCTGCGGGACAGACGTCAGTGACCAGAAGTCTTCATCAACAAGACATTGTAGGGAGCTCTAGTAGGACCAAAAACAGGTCAAAGAAACATCATAGGGAGCGCTGGTTATGCCACCAAAAAGTTTCAAAAATTCACTATGGGGAGTTCTAGTAATGCCACAAACATATCATCAAAACATTGTAGGAAGTTCTGGTAGAGCCAAAAAAAGAATATATTTTGGCGGTTTTAGTTTTATTTCTTAGAAAATGTGCCTAAATTTCTTGTAATTGTTCCTTTTATACTAGATTTCCAAACAATACACTTCAATTTAACAATTTCTTATTGTTTTCTTATAAATGGATGAACATAAATGTGGGTAATGGAAAAAAAAAAATCAAAAGTAGGCAATTTTAGGCGTGTGAATATAGGTTTAGTAAGTAAAAAAAAAATCCCCAGTTTTGTAGATGTTGCGAACCTGTGCCTAGGGCAAAATGCCAAGTTTTTTTATTTTTTACTAAAACATTTTTTTACATTCATTTTACATTAGTTGTATCAATTTTTGCACAGATAACGCGGATCTATGGTTTCCAAAAGAGTGTAGTCATATTTAGAACAGTTCTAAAAGATTTATATACTATGTAACGACAAAAAAAAAGTTCTTTTATATTCCATCCATCTTCTCTAAAACTAAAGCAGCTGCTGTGATGCTTTCACTTCTGACGTATCCTCCCAGATTTTAGCTTTATTTTGACACCAAACTGATACAAATAGAGTTTGTAATTGCAGGAAAAAAGAAATTCAATTAAATTTGGGTTTGTCATTTTATGGGAGTGGACACCTCTCTCTTGGTTATTGGCTTAAACAGGACTCACCCACACACAGCATCTTGTTTACCAGCAGCCTCCTGAGCCAGTGGAGCTCCTGCGGTCTCCGTCTCCCCGTCTCCTCTCCCTCCTGGGCCGCCGTCCTCCGTCTCCTCCGCCGAGCCTTCGGGGAGAAGACGGGGGACGTCTGCTGCCAGCGAGCCTCCGGTTTGGGTCGGAGCGCTCTTCCTCAGCTGCGGGCGAGGTAAGAAGAAGAAGAAGAAGAAGAAAAAAAAAATGAATAGAAAGGAAACCTGGCTGAGGTTAGCGGGCGTGTTTATGTAGTTGTCGTGGGTTTATTTGCGGGGTTTTGTTCAGGATCAACGGATGTTTGTCGGAAGCACCTTGGGGTGTCTTTTGTTCCACGGCATGGGGGCTTTCTTCACCAGCACGGCCACAAAGAAGCCTCCGGTGTTCTGGTGATGAGGCAGAATCCTCATGCTGACAATAAAACACAGAAACATCAATCTCAGCTGTGACTGTTGGAGCGCCACCTGCTGGCAGAAAGCCACGACGTCGTTAAATCGGTCAGACAAAAGAGGCGTCGAAAATGTGAGGCAACAGCGCCCTCTAATGGTCTAAATCTGAACAGTCTTCAAGCTGAATTTGTAAAGCAATACAATTACTTTTCCATTTGCTCAAGGGGATTAATGTCGTACGAAAAAACACAAAACAAAAGAAGCAAGGTTCGGTAAGTTTTCCAATCCGAAATTAATTCGATTTTTTTGATATTCTAAAACAAGAGGTTACACAATAATATGTCTATTCGAAAACAGTCAGTTCTTAGAGTAAGGCCGTCTCCATATTTGAGAATAAAACATGTTTACACCACTTTGGAGTTTGGTTGTTTTTTTTTTTTTTGCTTAGACAGCCCTGTATCCCAGCTGTACCTGAATGCAGCATGCACAACTGTCTTATCAACGGACTGATTGGATGGAGGTTCTATTTTAATCATTTTTTTTGTTGTTTTTTTTTATTGTTGCCAATTAATGTTTACAAACAAAACAGAAACCTGACCTTGTTTTTGAGATTTTATCCACTGTTTGTTCAGTGAGAGCGTCAATGAATTTGAAAATATCATTAAAAGCAGTTACCGTGTGCCGCCGTCACCCAAAAAAGTAGTGATAAATAGTTCTTATGTTTGTTGTCGTTACAATAGAACTAAGTCCATATTGCCCACCTCTATTCTATTACCACATGTTTATGTTTTTATGATACCAACACTTTTATAGACAGCTGAATCAATCTTTTTGTACCTTTTGTAAACCTCATGGTCAACATGACAACACAACATTTGGGGCGGGGGCGGAGTAACTTTGCTCGATTACAGCCAGAGAAAACTTGGCATCTAATTAAAGAATCTAAAGTTTTATGAGATTAAAGCGTTTTAAAGCGTTCGGCAGCATGTAGCAGCAGGCTGACGCTTTGCAACAGGCTGCAGCAAAAACACGGACCAGATTCCTTCTGGTTTCGTTCCAGTGAGCCGTACGCAAGCGCGTGAACTGGTACCATCGCTCCAGGTGCAAGCCGGCCAGCTTCTCCGGGTCTTTGGGTGGGAACATAGTGGGACGGATCTGAGTGTGGCGGCTGCTCGGAACCTCGGACCAATCGGAGAACCACTGGCCCTCCTTGGTCATCAGCTGCAGAACAAAAACAAGATAGAGTTCTTTCCTTAACTTTGAATGCTGAGTTGTTATTTTAGTTTTTTGGCTCTATTAGCATTTATTTGAAAGTGATATGACAGGAAAGTACGTGAAGAGAAAGAGAGAAGGCTTGCAGCAAAGGTCACCAGCCTGGGAATCGAACCTGCGGCGGCCGCCTGTCAAGGACTAAGGCCTCCTTATGTGGGTTGTGCTTAACCCCCGCCCCACCACAGCACACCCGAATGCTAAATTCTTAAATAAGAAAATAATAATAAGTAAGATAAACTTTGCAGTACCTTCCAGGAAGTAACCCCGGGCATCCACTTGAGTCCAGGCAGGTCGGCGGATGCGTCAGCCAGCTCCAGCGCTCCTGCCATGATGTGGACGGGCCGAGAAGTTTCAGGTTTGATTCTTGGTTTTTTTTAGGGATTAATAAACTATAAAAACTTCTCTAAACATGTGAAAAGTGTCTGTCACCTTCACTCTTCTCCAGCAGTGCCGCTATGACGGCTTCGTCCTCTATCGGGTTGAGCGAACAGGTGGAGTACACCATCCTCCCCCCTACGGCCAGCTGCTCAACGCCACGCACCGCAATGCGCAGCTGCAACCTACAAAACACACACACACAAACAAACACACCCGGGTAACGCACCGGTGCCAACTTTGGAAATCAGTGCCACACCAACGGCTCTTTCCTCTGCTACTTCGGCTTTGTCTTCCTTGAGGAAACGTCCGACTCACCCGTGGAGGTGCAGGCTGTTGCTGGTCGTCCATTTCTTCCACACGTCTATGTTCTTCCTCATGGTTCCGTCTCCGCTGCGGAACACAGGGCAGAACCGGTCAGCACGTCTACATGTGGAACCAAAACCTCCAGACCGTTCGGGTTTCAGCAGACGGACGAGTTCATGCCTGGTTTCGCCCCTGCTGAGTTTGGCAGCGTCTCCCTTGGCTCTGGAGCCGACCAAACTCAGACAGCTTTGCAAACTACTGCAGTTTGGTTTTGGCTAAAGGATTTTACATAACTTAAAAAAAAAATAATAATCCTTTTTTAAAAAGTCACTTTGAAAATACCTAAATGGAGAACGAGCCTCGTCTCCATTAACACAAATATCATCTAGTTATTTTTCCTGAAGAGCAAACGTCATTGTGACCCTGCCTTGGTTTTGTTTTTGGAACAGATAAGTCATTTTTAAACACTTTTCTGAGCTCGACACTGAGCCAAAACCATATTAGCTGCGTTTGCATTACAAACGTGCGCAGAACGCCGTCGATATTCAGCCAAAATTTTCAAAGATACGTTTTCGCGATGGTGCCGTTTCATCCCAATTAAAAATCACACATGAATACGTTTGTTCGTGCGAGAAGCCATTAAAAATCATCCGGCGTCGAGATGCTTCCACCACTTCCTGTCTTCTTCTAGCAACATCTGGCTGTTGATTGCGTGACTCATATGATGCCAAAACAGCGTTTCCATCACGATACAGCCAAAAAATACAAAAAAAAACAACAAAAACCTTTTAGTGTAAAATATGAGATTTTTCAAAATGAGCAAATTTATTTCCATAATTTCAATTTGCGCAATTATATGGTCAACTGAGGCGCAATTAATGATTTTTAAAAAATTTTTTTTACCAAATGACCGACCATTCTTGTGGCTTTAATTAGAATGAATGTGTGTGTCAGCTCATTGGCAACACACAGATGCAAAAAAAAAAAAAGAGTGAGCACTCTTACTTTTTTCCTCAAAAGATCATCTAGATCAGTGGTCCCCAACCCCTGGTCCGTGGACCAATTGGTACCGGGCCGCGCAAGAAATAATTAAATGTTTCCATTTATCACTTCCGATGTCCACCGGACTCTCAGTTGCCATGTCAACTGTTTGGGATTCCCCTCCGTTCTTACATCCCCGCGCTTTCAGATTGGCTGCCTGTCACATTCAACTGGCTGCGTTCTCGCTCCCACTCAGTGAAAACCCCACAGGCTGCGATAATCGGGCCAAGACAATGTTGAGTATTCCCGATTTTAGATCGGACATATTCAACACACCACCATGTAACACACCACACACTGCAGGACGTTGTAAGATTGTCAGAAAGGGAAAATCTGGGCAAAAAACAACAACAAAAAAAAGGCTTTAGCGGGAACACCAACATCCAGAAGCATTATCTGACGGTTCCTTTTCTTTTCTTATCTTGTTGTGTCTCCCGTGTTTGTACAAAACCCCCCACTCTTGTCCACAGTTTACAGCTTGTCGTAAAACGCCTAAAACTCCAGCCGGACGCGCCCTCTGACCTGCAGGGAACGTCACACAGGACTCGGTCGTAGAACAGGACGTCCTTCCTGCCGCCGGAGTCGATCTGCAGCGTGGGGATGCAGGAGGCGTCGTGGTTCACCACCATGATGCACGGACTGTTGAGGCGCTTGGCCTGGTGCACCAGCAGGTAGCAGCGCTTGTTGTCCACGTCGTTGGCAATCACAAAGCCCTCTGGGCGGCCGAGACGGAGGTTTAAACGCTAGTTAAAACATATAGTGTGGACTGATTTTTCTTTTCTTTAAACAACTGCGTTCACCTGGAAACGGCACGTCCATGTCGGAGTGAAGCATCTCGATCAGTTGAGCCGTCTTTGAACCGGGAGCGGCGCACATGTCCAGGATCTGCACAGGGAAGCGAGTCGGCATTTAGAAATGCAGCTGCGAATATAACTTCAGCGTGGATGGAAACAAGAGAAATCAACTTTTTCTCTGTTCCAAATTAGAAATGGATGTTTGCCTACCTTGTGGTGGGACTCGATTTTCAGGAGCAGAGGAGGGATCATGCTGACAGCTTCCTGTCTGCTGATGTTACCCTGCAAAGGAACGTCAAGCAAAGTTCTGAGGGGTGTTCAAGTGATTCAGACTTTAATTAAATGTTTTAATTAACAGGGGGAAGAAAAAAAAACAAAAAAAAACGTACAGATTCTGTCTCGCTGACCAGGAACTGATGAAACTTCTCCAGCAGGGGAGACTTCCTAATGAGCTTCCTGCTCATGTTGGTGTGCCAGGCCTGCTCATCGGGATACCTGGAGAGAAGAGCTTAGATTTATCACAGGTTAAATCTGTAAACAAAAACAAAAAAACACAGGTTGAATCTGTAAAATCTGCAATAAAAACAGACTCTGCAGTTAGTAAATAAAGGTTAAATCTGTAATAAATATAAATTTCACAAGTAAATACAAATTTTACCTGTAATCAATGAATTACTTAATACAGATTTAACCTGTAAAATCTGTGTTTATTACAGATTTCACAAGTTAAATCTGCTTAGTTAAAGACTTGCCAGCTGAGAGGCTGTGGGGCTTCAATCTTCTGGCTGTCGATTTCCAGCTCCTGAATATCTTTGAAGTACTTTTCCTTCAGACAGTGGAGGATCTCCTTAGCGTGACTGCAACATGGTAAGAAAAGAAAATAACAACAAATCAGGAAGTTGCAAGAAATTGACCTTAAGTGGACCTCAGCCTCATGCCGCTCACCTCTTGTATCCGGTGATGCGGATGGTTGCGGGCAGCGGCTCCCTCATGGCCTCCATGAACTGGTCAAACTCTCCCTCTGGGATCAGGCCTTGTTCCTTGTAGTAGTCCTCAAACAGCTTGTTCTCCTTGATGATGTCCGCGTAGCCTGCTCCCCAGCCCTGGAAAACACGGACGCCTGTTTATGAGCTGAGGGAAACGCTCTGAATAGTGCATGAAACCATGCGGGCTTTTTACATGCAACTGCTTAAAAATGTGCATTATATGGTTCTAGTGAAGTTCGACGTGTCAGATTTGTCTTTCAAGCCTACTTTAAACCTTCAAACTGCTTGGCAAGTCTTTAAAGACTAAATTATTGTCTGCAATGTCTCGTGTAGATGTTTTTTTAAAAGACATTTTAACTGTAGGCCTTAAATTAAAGAAGGAAACCACGTTTACGGAGTGACAAACTGTCCACACACATGGCAGCTATAAAGCAAACTTTCCACTTTTGCTGCTCAGGCCCTGCAGCAAGTTTAGCTAACCAGACTAACCACAAATACCTCTGATGTTCACAGAAGCGGCGTGGTTTTACTTTAAATGCCGTTAAATCGTGGCTGACTGAACCAAAGACATTAGCGGGATTTGCTACAGCAGGAGTGCGACTCTCTTACAGCGTTGTCTCTGTCGTCTCTGCTAGCATTCTGGTTTTTCTGCCGCTGTCGGCTTCTTTTCCCCATGCTGGACCAGCAGACAACTCTGGAGAAAAGTCTACGCAACGACGTGGAAGTCAGGACGCGCGAACAGGAGACTTGAAACTCGGCAAAACAAATCTCCGACCAGCAGCCTTTGGGAAGAGATGCGTTGCTCTGCTGGGTATCACCGGAACGTGTTGCCTGTGTGACGCACGTGAATCAGGACCCATTCGAGGTAGCCATAACATTTGCCAGAAGTAATAGGACACACCTCCAGGGCACTGGGGCCGTTTATATGCCTAAAAAAATGTGTCTATATTCATAAGTAAATCCGTTGTGTCCAGAGTTTTAGGTAAAGGCTAATAATAATAATAATAATAATAATAATAATAATAATAATAATAACAAATACAACTAAGCTAAATAAATTAAATGTATTATTACTATTGTGAAATAAATGCTTAATTATAATAACTAAAACTATACAATATAAAGATTTCGTATTAAATAAGAGGGGTAAATAAGAGCGTAAGTCAGATTAAACTTTCGTGCTTTTTTTCCACCAAAAAATAAAAATCTAAATAATATTTTAAAAGCTTCCTGTGATCACCTCTACCACATATTATATTTACAGTGACATCACGGGAGGAACAAATTTTTTGGATCAGATCTAAAATAAATATGTGCCACTGAATGCGAAAAGATTACTCCGATTTAGTTTAATTGTATTATTATTATTATTATTATTATTATTATTATTATTATTATTATTATTATTATTATTATTATTAATAATGGTAGTAGTACTAGTAGTTGTGCATATTTTGTGGTTGTTGGAAGCGAGCTTGCCCCTCACAATATGGTGACCTCGTTGCTGTATTGAGTCTCCTGTTAAACTAACCCCTGGCTCATAGGTGGCTCTGATAGGTGGGTTTTTAAGAAACACTTTTGTCTGATTGGCTAATTATCCATGCTTATCCACAACGGATAACTTGGACCTTTCGTATTAAAAGTGCTATAAAAGTGCACAGCAACAATAAAATCACATTAAGCTAATTTCATAATGGAAACATAAATAGTTTGTAAGCTTAGATAGCATTTAAACAAATAATGATTTGATTTGTTGTTTCATGGAATGATATGGTCCATCTTTTCTAGTTGAGTTTTGTGATTGGCTAACAACGTCTGACAGCATATGGTTCGAAATGTGATTGGTTCGACGCGGTCCCTCTCGTGCGCTCAGTCGGTATTGCGTTTTCTGAGTGACAGCAAGTAAACCAGTTCATATCCTGTGAAACAGGAGCAGTATCATACGTTTTGACCCGGTATCGTTCACCTTTCCCTTGCAATGGACGTCTTCCTGTCCTGGCTGTTCTCCTCGGAGGAGCAGGAGCGGTATATTTTGGACTGCATGGCTTACTTCATGGATTTCATGGCAGCCTGCACATTCGTTAGTTTACTTTTCCAAAACGTCCCATACGGAAGGTATGCTTCGAGCAAATATGGGTTTCCTGTTAGTGTGAAGTTTGCCTGGTTCATCCAGGAGCTGCCCTCCTTATTGTTGCCTCTGTGTTTGGTGTTTTGGACATCTTCCTCTAAAACGTCTCTATTACCCAATCAGCTCCTCATTGCTATGTTCTTCTGCCACTACGTTCAAAGGTAAGTAACCAACAACCTTTACATAAACTTAATCTTTACGTTAGATGTGTCCTTGTACTTATATTATTACCTACATATATGTAACTTTGTGTGTTATATAAATGTGCAAGTCTGTAAAATATCTAACACGTTTTATTATTATTATTATTTGTTATTTTTTGCAGAACCCTTATTTATCCATTTTTAATTCGAGGGGGTAAAGCGACACCGTTCGCTTCATTCGCCCTGGCCTTTGTCTTCTGCATATACAATGGCTACATGCAGGCTCGATACCTGAGTCACTATGCAGAGTACCCTGCAGACTGGGTTACACATCCGCGCTTCATCACAGGTGAGGGTTCTCTGGCTAATCAGCGGATCTTTCATAGTAGCCATTAACAGTAGAATTCCGCGAGTTGAAATTACGAAACTAAATTAATAAAAATACGCCAACAAACTTGATAAAATAAAAAAAAATTTTAAGTTGTTGTGCTGGGATAAGGTGGTGTTTCAGTCCTATTGAAATAGATGTATGTTGTTGAACTGCAATGGAAACACTTTTTTTCCGAGTCACGTGATCATCAACCGGCTGTTACTACTGGGGGAATCCACGAATAGGACGACAGGAAGTGGTTGGAGGATTTTTTGTTTTGCTTTGTTTTTTTTGGTCTGTTTTTTTTCAGACAATGTACAGCTTGCTCTCACATTTTTGCAAAGTTCATAAAACGCTGAGTGTTATTCGGACGTGTTGAATCCACTGCTCTTCTGTAAAATGAACATTTCCCCAAATGGCTGCACGTGTAGCTGAGGCCGACATCTCCTCTGATGGATGACAAATGGTGAGGGCTAGCACCAAGCGTTAAAAAAAAAAAAAAAAGCTTATTCAGACTTAATTTTAATTTCATTAAATGGAAACACCGCAATTGCACAAAGTTGTGTTTTTTCGACATTAGCAAGAATATAGACAAAGATTTGCTCACATTTGTAATGGAAACGCAGTTAGTGACTCGCAAATGTCTTCACATTTTCTCACCTTACAACTTGAATGTGTTTTAAGTGATAAATAGACCGACACAAAGTAGTGTGCATTACCCAAGCGGAAGGTAAATGGGTTTCTCTGTAAAACTCTGTAAAAATGTGCCCTGCATTCCTCATTAACTCATTATCCCTATCTGTACTATTTACATTCTGCAAGGCTGAATCTTCCGCACTATCTAAACACAGATGCGTCCCCCTCAGGGAATGGTCGGATAAGGGAGGCTAGGAAACATTTGCGTCATCAGCAAAACTGGTCACAGTGACCTTTAAAGATCGAGGATGTTCTGTGCCCAACCTGGCAACCCTAAGTGGGGGGAAATTTAGTCGAGGATAACAGGTGAAAAGCAATGAAGGAAACCGTACAACCCTACTGTTGATCGTTGATTGATAATATCTGCTGACAGAGCTTTGGGTCCGACTTCAGGTTCTGCTCTGTGGCTGATCGGCTGGCTGGTGAACATCCACTCTGACCACATCCTGAGGAACCTGAGGAAACCCGGCGAGACGGGTTACAAGATTCCGAGAGGTAAAGTGTTTTCTCTCAGCAGATCCACACAGAAGCGTTTTCCTACCGTCACACTGACTAGAAACCGCGGCTCTTTAGACCTTCTACCGTTTGCCCTTAATAACTTTGGATAAAGCGATAAAGAATCACCAAACCTGGCGTTAAAATGTCTTCGCAACATTTTGTGGCTTTTATAGTAACACCAATAGAAGTGACAATAAAGTATTAGCAACTTCTTTTGGAAATGTATTTAGGCAACTGCGTGTCACTGCAGGCAAACGCAGTCATCACATCTTCATAATTTACTGATGCTGTAAAAAGCCAGACAGTAGAGAAAATAGTATAAATAAATACTCAGTTTTAGGGTTTTCAAACATTAATAGGAATTTGCAGTTGCTGCGATAAATTCAAAATTATTTTAAGAAACACAATATGTGTCTAACAGATATAATAAGAAATGCAGGTTTTTGCTGTCTTTTGCCTCTAAATATGAGTCATATTATTTTTTTCAGATATGCCTTGTTATGTTGAAAACTGTGTTTTTTTTCTTATCATTTTCTGCAAATATCAACAGCCCGTAGAAGAAAGTGTATTGATTTTCTCCGCTTTAAAACCTGAAAACAGAAGTTAAATTGTGGACAGATGGTGGATATTTCTCAGAAATGATCGTTTTCTTTTTTTCAAAAGCTTGTGTAAGATTTGTGGCTCCAAACAAGATTTATTTATATGGAAAATGTTTTGTGTAAGTGTGTGTGTATTTTATTTTCTGTCCTGTAATGCTGTTTACATTTAATCAAAAAAAAAAGAATAATGTCTCATTATATGTTTTTTTCCTGGAGATAGTCAAAATGTTGCTAAGAAACTAGAACTGCTGGCACATTGTGTTATTTGTGAAAATGGCCGTGAAAATCTCTCCAACGTGTTAAAGCTGATCAGCGAATCTTGTCTTTATTACATTGTTCACTTGAATGAGCTCAGTTTTATTTGCAGATTACAAACATAGCAGAAAAAAAAAATTAATATTATCCAGAAATGTGCATTTTCATGTGCAAAAATTGTTTAATGATATTCAACATGTAAAACATGGGGAGACGGCTGTCTGATTAGAGTCGCACTTTTCTCATAGCTATCAAAGCAGGAGGTGCCTACAGTGCCATGAGAGTCCATTTACTTTAATTGTTTTCCTTTTTGTCACATTAAAACCATAAACTTTAATCCAGTTTATTTGTAATTTTATGCAACAAACCAATACAAAGTAGTGTATAATTGTGAAGTGGAAGGACAATCATATGTGCTTTCCTGCAAATGCCAGAAAAGAACATCTGAAAAGTGTGACTGTTTGGGGGAAACCTTGTATCATTTTCCTCTCTCCTTTGCGTTGGTCACATGAAATCCTAAACAGAATCGTCAAAGTTTGTGGCTATGAAAACGCATAGGAGAATCCAGAAGTTTGAGTCATTTTAAATGGGACTGTATTTAACTATACAGTGTCTGATCATTGCCTCCTTGTATAAATGTTTTTCCTTAGCTCACGCTCAGTTGGTCTTTTTTTTCTTTTTTCTACCATGTGCCAGCCGGTCCAAACCCATTCTTTATATTTACATCTTTCAAAAAAGCACTGCGCTGCTTAATCAGGGTGTCCTTAAAAAGTCCTAAATTCATGTATCTAAAATAGAGACATTAAAGTGACTTAAAAAGTTAAATTAATTGATCTACAACTTCCAAATATCCTCAAATAAATGCGGTGTCCAACGGATTTACATAACTAAATATATTTCACATTAACAGTGGAAAACAGCCTCCTTACATCACAAGAGAGCCGCTGTAGATGTCAAACAGCCCGGCTATGTCTTCCAGAACAGCGACCTAGTTAAAGTTGTATATTGTTTATATATATATATATATATATATATCCTCTCCTCTTTTCCCCGGCCTCAACAGGCGGAATGTTTGAGTTCGTGTCCGGAGCCAACTTCTTGGGAGAGATAACAGAGTGGGCCGGCTTCGCTCTGGCGGGCCGCTCGGCTCACAGTGCAGCCTTCTCCGTCTTCACCACAGTGGTCCTCGCCAACAGGGCTGTGGCCCACCACAAGTAAGAATAACATGCACGCCGAGTTGAACTCTCGTGGGGCGTGCGTACGTTCACCCTGAAAGGATCTTTTCTTGTCTCGCCTCGCAGATGGTACCTCGCTAAGTTTGAAGACTATCCCAAAAGCAGGAAGGCACTGATTCCCTTCGTGTTCTAGAAAGCTGCAGAACCGCTCCGGAAAGGTATTTCTGACATAAACTTTGTTTGTTTTCTTGCTTTCTTTTGCTTGGAAATGACGTCTGTCAATATTCAGTTAAGTAATAACGCGGACGGACGTCGCTAATTCGTTCATAAAGCAGCAGGAAGCCCCTACGACTTCAGCTGAAATGCCACTCGAGTCACGCTCACAACACCAAAGACCTTGTGCGACGCTCGGCCTTATGCCACAGGGAAATACGTGGATCCTCCTTCCATCCTAACAAACTGACAAAAAAGGAGTAGAGACTGGAAATCTGAAGCTGATGTTGAATGAAGACCAGTGGTGTTCACAGATATCTTGGGGATCAGGTACTCAAATTTTTTCCCACTTTGTTCAATGAGAGTATCAATAAATGTGAAGATCTGATTAAACCCACTTACTGTGTGGGGATACGTTACACTGCGTTCAGCTTCTGTGCAGCAGAAATCTGGAACAAACTTCCAGAAGACTACAAAACAGCCGAAACACTGAGTTCCTTTAAATCAAGGCTATAAAACCCCACCTGTTCAGAGTTGCTTTCCACCCATAAACGTTGACCAACACACACGATGCATATTGATGATTTTGACAATGGCACTCGACAAAACGGTACGTTTGTTACTAGTTTCTCAATTGATGTCTGTATGATGTTTTTACGGATTTCTGTTTTCGTGTTTTCATGATGGAAAGCGCTTTGAACTGCCTTGTTGCTGAAATGTGCTGTGCAAATAAACTTGATTGAAATTACACTTCTTTATGTGAGCGGAGTCCTGAAGAAGCGTCTTACAAAGGGGAATGTTTCTCAAAACTAGTACCTGTGTTTGTGGGGCTGTAATTGCTGCGACACAGAGTCACAGCCATACAGTTGTAGAAAAACGTAGTAAATGGTTTTAATTTAGTAGATACTGAATTTATGGTGATATGGTCAAAGATTTAAGAAGGGCACTTTTTTTGTCCATAGGAACAAAACAGCAGGTGCTCTAGCACCTCCTAGTGTCTTATCTGTGCATGCCTCTGATGGAGACATTTCAAATCTGGTCTTCCTGCTTCATTCTGTTCTGTTTATCACTAAAGAAATCTAAAAACCAGACAGAAGAGTCTTTGCAGTAACAGTAAACGCCTGATACTTTTATCCGGTTTCAACATGGAGAACACGCACCTCCTCTCAATAACTCACCCAAGCCTGAAACAAGGAGATGAGAGTCCTGCCTGAGCACCGCTATGGGGGCTTCTCCACCAATCAATGAAGAAGAGGAACTCACTGATAAACGTGGATAGCACGTTAGAGCCACACGGAGAACGTGCAGAGCTTAAAAAGACAGAAACTCTGAGAAAATATACAAGTGGAAACGTTAGAATTGCTTTGAATGTCTGGTAGCTTCTGGCCTTTGTTTTCTGGTGACTGTTACTATGAGTAAAGAAATGTATTTTTTTTTTCTGAGTGAGAACTGTTATAGATTTATAATAATGGGATGAAATGTTCATCAAGTGACATTAATTCTCCTCTTTTTTATGTAAACAAACATGTTCAAAAAGCATTTTCCTTGAAATTATGTTGTATTTTCCTGTCACTTTTTACAATTGTACACAACTTAGTGCTGTTCTGTCACATAAAATCCCAATAAATTGATTTTTTTTTTATGACTGCAACATGAGATCATGTGAAAGTTTTGATATCTTTTCCAGGCACATAGTGCCATTTTATAGCACAATCAAGTAATTGTGTTAACTTCAGTTGGTATAAAAATGCCGTATGTATATCAAACATGACTTAACCCCTTAACCTTCACCTCCGGACAATAAAATGGAAAACCGGAACGCAGGCTGCTCTGTGAGGCGGAAGCTCAGAAGCTTGGAAACTGCAGGAGGAGGAGCTTCATCCTCGTAGGCGGAGCTAGGTCCACCCAGGTGGTTTCACAGTTGAGTGGTTGCCACGGGAGATTAAAAGATTCCTCAAACATGCATGAAAGAACCAAGGCAACACTAAAAGTATGTTTTAGATTACCATTATAATGTTATACAGCTAAAAAAAAAAAATCAATTTTACATAATACTGCCCCTTTAAGGCTCTGCAGTTCAGCTTAGTGCTACACCGAGATGTCACCGTCAACATCTTTTTACAGACCTACGTGTTTTGCTGTAATTTTTCCACCCATCATCAATAAAAACTTAACCACTGTATCTAAGAGTGATGAATCTGTGACGGCTCTGCCACAGATTGACGTCCATCATTTTCCAAATCCCTGCTGGCGTCTCGCTCCTTCTGCTTCTTCTCCGGGCCGTTTCCTCCATGCATCCTCTTTAGCCACGCTCCTTGTATTTGCATCACTATGTTCCACTCGACAGTTTTAATTGAGACTTCCTCATAATTTTAGCATTTTTCATTTTGGGGAAGATGGAAGTGAGAGCTCTCTTTCTTTTTTTTTTAAAGCATAGCATCTTGATGAAAGGTTTCGGTTTTGGGACTGATTTCCTCGGCCTACTCAAGCGGTGTGGTACGTTTAGACTGCATAAATTTCACTAAATGCATGTAGAAGACCTAAAATAAAATGTTAATTCCAAACTTATCTACAGAAATATTTTAGAGTGAATTGATGTCTATGTAATTAATCAACCGAATAGTGATTAAGCCTCTTCTGTCTGTGATTTGTGCTGTTTAGTCATAGTAAGATAGTTTTCCTTTACGGCCAGTTAAGTTCAGAAATCAGATGCCATCTTTTCAACTATTATTCACTCGGAGCAAATTATAAAGCTACAAAAAAGCATCAAAAATGATGAAAGGAAACATTTACAGTATATGAATAATACTTAAATTAAACTGCACTGATATAATGTGACGTTGGTTATTTCAGTTACAAAGAAAAAACATTTTTTAGAGATGAATCTTTATGTTCTCTAAGCGATATTTTCCTGAAAGGCTGAAATTAGATTTATTTACCACAAACACAGCTACTTCCTACAACTTATTTATAATAACTTACCACTAACAACTAAGTGAGCTGCAAAGTAAGTACTATGTTATTTTTTTTTTTTTTACATCTGGAGCATTTGGGATTCAAAGGTCCCACAAATTTACAGCAACTTTAATATGCGCAGATGATTACATAAAAGAAAGAAAAATCCTTGTTTTGATCATTTTATAAATTTATTTCTTAATCATTGAAATAAATCATGTGGTTCTGTCATCAGTACATATTACTAAAAGTTAAAAAAAAATTAATACCTACTGTCTGATATATTTTTAAATTTTATGACTTATTGTTTGAGTTCATTTTTACATAATAGCAACCTATAGTTTATAATATTATGTTCCACTTTGTGACATTAAATTGTCCAGTCGGGGCAGATTTTAACTTTCATAATGTTGTCTTCAAGAGGCAGAAGCTTTCAGCGCAGCATTTCAATAAAACACTAATCAATAATCTAGTTACATTGAAAACCTGCATTTAAAAGATAAAATTTGACATTTTTATTGTTGATGTCAAAAAGCAAAATCCTTCCTTTTTATGACAAAAGCTCTTTAGATGAAAAGTTTTCAGTATGTCCACAGATACTTGTTAATATGTTTCCTGTCTAGATTGAAGTGAGCCATTGCATAATGTAAAAAAAAAAAAAAAAAAAAAAAAAAGGGAACAAAATGTTCTGCTACCAATACCTGAACAATTATCCGTGCCCGTAGAGGGCACTATTGAGCAGACTTGAATTTCTCTGCGTTTTTTTTTATTTTTATTTTTTTATCTTCAATCTATCTATTTTATGATGGGTAAAAAGCAGTCTAGCAGAAAAAAATCATATGTATAAACATCTGGAAAATCTCCTCTCTTTATGTTTGTAAAAAATCTCTTACTATGCTCCCTTCTATAAAAGATGAGTATAAGATAAAGCAGCAGTTTGAAAGCAATAACCTTCTCAGGCTACTCTGTCACTTTGAAGCTTGTGTTTTGACTTGATTTCCGCTGGCTTACAGTGTGAGTGAGTAGCTGTGTACATCCCTAAGTATGCTACAGCTACATATCCTAGCTGACACATGGCTTCCCTTAGGGGGGGGTTTCCTTGACGGGGTCACATGCCGCATATGAGTAACAGACTGAGGCTGGAAATTATGCGAGTAGACCATCTCCTCTCTCTCACTCCTTTTTTGCACGCGTACACAATGTTTTTGCTTTGCCTTATCCAGCAACTCTGTGGCACTTTAGAGCTTTAAAGGTTTGGAGAGAGCAGCACCTAGAATGATCCACACCATCTGCTTTTAAAAAAAAAAAACCCCGGATGCAACAATAAACAGAGAGGGAGAAATTCCTGTTGCACTAACACAGCAAAAACACACAGTGCCTCACAAAAGAATTCATGGTGAAGCAATTTGCTCTCATTAGATTGACAGTTTATGAAACAACAGCAAACCTGCCAAGACATCTAAATTGCTTAGACTTATTTATTTTATTTTATTGAAGAATGAGCATTTAGAAATTGAACCACTTTACTTACATGCAAATACTAATAAGTGTAAATAAGACACACTGCTAACTGGTACGTTCGAAAAGTAGTCGAAACTCAAAAATTGCAGCTACAAATCGTAAGAATTTGTAGCCTCAAGCAATGGTTGCTTGGGGGTCGCCATATGGGAATCCGAACAACTCAGAGTATGTTAATGGTGTGTTCCATTTGTAGTCAAAGATAACAAATTCCAGCTCTCCAGTTGGAAAGAAATCACCCAGAATGCTCCTCAAAGTCGGACTTCCCACTCGGAAAGCCTGAAAGTCAATTTTGAGATCCAACATGGCCGCTCCTAGCATCAACAATAGCAAGCTGTGGTGGAAACACATTTATTTTATAACACACACTTGTACTGCGACTATAATCAATGTTACCTGTAGCGAATGTTACCTGTATAGAAGAACCAATTAAAAGTGGTGTTTGCGTGAGGAAGTATGTCTTAAAATGAAGTTTGTAAGAGGTGCTACGGACAATGGTGACTTTGGTGTCGCCATATTGGAATCCCAACTACTCTCACTCCTCCCAGAATGCTAACAGTGCATTCTGTTTGTAGCGAGGACTCGGAAATCAGCTGGAATGCCCCCGAAATCGGACTTCCCACTCAAAAAGTCAAAGAAATCTCAATCAACAATTCTGAGATCAAATATGGCCGCTCCCAGGTTCAACAGTGGTAAACTGTGATGGAAACATGTTCATTTTACAAGAGTACAAGTGCATTTAGAATGAATGTTACTCGTAGCTCTGGCAACAATAAGCTAAACAAAAGTGTTTGCTTATGGAAAACCATCTTAAGGTTAAAACGATCTTCGTAAGAGGTGCTACAAACAGTGGCTACTTGGGCGTCGCCATATTGGAATCCCGACTTCTCCCTGTATGCTAGCTGGAATGATGGTTAACTCGGGTGTGACGTCATTCCCAGCTCCAACTTCTGAGATAAATGGAACCAGCGTAACACTTCTTATGCCTTGTTTTAACACACCATTACCATGTTTTACTCCACAATTAAACACGGTAATGGCAGCACTATGCTGTTTTCTTTTTCAATGGGAACCATAAAGAAGGTCAAAGTTGATGAACATGGAAGGAGCAAAATGTAAATGTATATTTATACAGATTTTTAAGTGTATATGTCATTTCCTTGTCAAATAAAATAAGGAGATATATAAAGGTTGGAAGTCTGAATATTTTAAAGAGGTCTGAATACTTTTGGAAGGTACCTTCTGGGGAAATTTTCTTCTGTTTTCCTCTAGCAGCCTGGAGGCTTTTTTTTTTATCCCACATATCAATTTAGCAGCTGCTAAATACCAATTTGTATGATCAGAATTCCACCTCTACAACTTCAACATGTGGTTACATGTTCTAGGACAGCAATTTGTGGTTAGAGTGCCAATATTTGTCAGTCCTGATGAAAGATTTAAACCCAGTGTTGTGGCATACAGAGAGGGGATCCCTGTAGCTTCCCTTCCATGCGCCCCCTATTGGTGATATCCGGAAAATTGAAATCCCGGTTTCGTCGACCTCGTTGAACTTCCAGAAAACTGCTAAAAAAAAAAAAAAAATCAACTGCTCGCTCGCTGTAAAAATACTTTTATCAAATAAATTGTCAGGTGTTTCTGTTGTCATATTCTTCATTCGTTCGACTGTGAGGAGTAAAAAAAAAAAAAAAGGAAGAAAAAAGAGGAGTGGGTGGATGGGGGCACAGTCATTTAAAAAAGGGAAAAAAAACTGAGCAGAGCGCATGCGCCTGATTTGAAGAGAATACGCCATATTGAATTCCCGTAGGAATCACGGCATTCTTGCAGCTACGAGGGCCAGTTTATTAGTGGTCCGAAATTGATCTCATGTTTTTATTTCGCTTCGTTCTGTGACACCGAATAGCTCAGCGAGTCTCGTCGGAACCGGTACAGCGACGCAGATTCAAAACGGACTCGCTGACGACAGGTTACTTGTCGGGGGAGTGGAGGCTGGGGGGGAAGGGGGGTTTACCAGGCAGAGGAGTTGAATGGATCCGAGGGTAGCTTGGATTCAGCCGGAGCAGAAAGGACCTGCGAACGCCTTATGGATGCAAATCTGGGAGACCTCTCAGGGAGTACGGACGCTCTCCGCTCACACTCGGAACCACAGCCGGTGTGTGAGTTATGCGGCTTTGATGGCTTTGAATAATGTGGCGGCCGCGGCGGCATCGTGCAAGAGCGCCTGCAGCCCGAGCAACGGGAACGTTACGGGCAGCCTGAGCAACGGCAGCAGCCATCACAGCATCATGAACTGCCCCGCACGCAGCGGAGGCGGCGCGGCCACCTCCACGCAAGGGACGCCGGCGACCAACGGGACCGCACAGAGCTCCCTCCCGATGGCGAACGAGCCGGGCCGGGCCAAAATCCCGAGCCCGAAGACGGGCTCCGTCTCCTCGTCGTCCTCGCAGGAGTCGGGGACAGAGAACCCCGTTTCCAGCAGCTCGCTTCTCGAGAGGACTTTGGGTGGCAGCGTGGGGGGCGACTTCAACAAGAACGTCTGCGGCGCCGGTCTGCTCCTCGGCTTGAGCGACGGCGCGGAAAACAACGCGAACCTGTACCATCAGCGACGTCAGCGCAGCCCGGAGGAGCGTCCGGCTTTTAACTCGCAGCAGATCTGCGCGAAGCAGCATCAGGTCCACCACTCTGCCGTTAATCACACACACAGTCTCCACCCGGGACGGAGGAAAAGTGACAACAAGGCGAGCACCTATGGGATGAATTACCTGTTTTCGAACTGCACTAATGGGAATCATGTGAACAATTGGACGCCGTGGAAGAAGAGGAAATACAGCTCAGGAGTGCTTGGGTGAGTTGCGTTAAGGATTTAAAATAGAGTAACGTCTGTCTTTCTGTCGTTGCTTTCAAGTGTCCGCCATTCAGGTTTTTTTTTTTTTTTTAATAACGTAGGTTTTAGTGAATAGTAGTATTCGAAGTATGGTATTGCACTTTGAAAGTACTCCACTGAGTAGAAATGTTCGTTTAATGCTTTTCTTTTTTCTTCCTGCTCTCTTCCCGTTGGCTGGCTGGCTGGCCCACTGCCGTTGAATTGTCCACTTGTAGTTTCCTACGTAGCTCACTTTGTAGTTTTTTTTTTTAAAGAATTTATTGCTGCTAAAGTTGAGCTGGAAAGTTTGTGATATTATCAGTAAATGTCAATAGAAGCATTTTTGAGACTTGTGTTGTCGCATATAAACCATAGATGCCGCCTTAAGTATGTCCCACATTTCGAAATGCAGAGCAAGGCGCGATAGAGCGAGTGAACTGGGAAACAATTGGTAGGCAGCTATGGACAGGAACCGGAAGTGTCCCGATTTGTTTACTGGGATGTTTGAAAGGATTAAGTGTTGTATCTGAATGTACAATTATGAATATCTGTTTTTAGATTCTCTATGGATGCTTCAATAAGATATGAAAAGATTCTCAAACATGCCAGAAGTAATAACTTGTATTGGTTGATGATTTTTTAAGTTTCGCGATAAGTTTTAAAGTCTGTGCATAAATATAATTTTATTTTAAGGAATTAAAAAAAAAAAGACAAGATAGCCATCACTGTAGAATACTTAAAGTTGTGCTATTCATTTAATGTCTTTCTTTTTTAAATCTTTTTTTTTCCTTCCCATTGGCAGATTAGCTTGCCTTCTGCTGTTGTATGGCTACAATTGTCCTCCTGTGTCCTACCCAGTGGACCAAGTAAATTCACTATGTAGTGCATGTGATATGTAAGGTTTGAAAAATTATTGGCAGTTTGTGTATTTAAGGTCTTTTTGAAGCCTTATGTCAAAACAATAAATATTTCTCAAGTTAAATGTTGAAATACAGAGCTATCTATTCCTTGCAATAGATAGCAAGGAAACATATAGCACCCTTCAAAGACCACAGTGCAGTGTTTTGGTGTCTGACTTTTTAAATCAAGAATATATAAATAAAATGTACATTTATAACCATTGTAAAAGATTTTAAAAAATTATATTTAGAATTGAGGGCGGGGGGGGTCATATTACAGTTTTCACTGCAAACTATGACCAGACATTTTTAACTGATACAAGCAGGCGGGAATACCTTTTTATTAGGGCTGTATGGCAAATAAAAATGTATAGCAAGTAAAGGATGCAGTCAAATTAGAAGTAATAGTAATATTTCGATATAAGTAGCTAATTCTTCAGAGGCATTCTGTCAAAAACTGCAACTGATTAGCTTGTTTTCTGCTGTTATATTGCTAAAAGGAAGCAGTAGCAGTGTTCCAATTGTTTGCTCGCTTCCTGTGCAATGCACTATGCATATAATGTTTAACTGTATTTCTCCTCCTAGGGGTGAAGAAAACTTGCGCTTTGAAACATTTAAACTTGTTCTACCGAGGCTAGCCGATGATCATGTCCCAAAGCAGACTGCATTTGTTATATTTTGAACACAGTTGTGGAAACATGAGGGTTGCTGATTGTTATTTTTATGACGTTCAAGTGTAAATGAAAAGATATGCATAATTTAAATGAGAAAAAATTGGCTTTTCGTTTGTCTTAAATAAATGATTTGGAGGCGTATGGTTTGATAGTCGGAGGTGCTACGCATCTTGACGCATGAATTTTTCTAAAAAGTTTAAAAGTTGCTAATAAAAATTGCCTGACAAATAACGGATCATGTAGGGCTGGGATTAAACAAAAATTACTGATATATTTGTTACAGATGAAATTAATTACAGCCTCCGATAAAGAGGATCTCTGATTTTTTATTTTTTTTAAACTAGTGGCTGCTCCGAGAAGGGTTTGGTAGTACGAGGACAGAAAACAAGGTGGAGGTTTTATCCCTGGAAGCTGTAGCTGTTTTTTTGCTGTCCCTGCTGCCATAACAGCGTGAGAAACCCGCGTGACCAAATGCTGCTCCTTTCTGCAGTCTCATCCTGTATGCTGTGACACACTCGCCTGGTAGAAAGCTGGATGTCGTTAAAGAGAGCGGTGCTCCCGACTGTAAGCAGCTTGAGCGAGACGTACAGTAATGCAGCAACGTTTGGACCTAAAATATGCAGAGACCTGTTTCACGTACTCCCTTTTAGTTATAGTTATAAACACAACACTGAGTGCTACACGCTGTGACGTTATTGTATGAGGGAAAACAATTCCAGCAGCGTATGGTTTCTACGATTTCTGGACGTATGACGACCCTGGGTTTTGTTCTTCCTCAGACTCCACGAAGAGGTGATGGACTTTTACAACTTCATGTCCCCGCGACCTGAAGAGGCAGCTATGAGGAAGGAGGTGGTGAAGCGAATAGAGATGATCATCAAGGAGCTGTGGCCTACTGCGGATGTAAGATCCATGAGTTCACCAGCACCTCTGAAGCTCATATCTGTCCGAGTCGGGTCCGTTTTGAAAAGTGTTGTTAACTCTCTCAATTCTTTGTTTTGTGCAACATGGAATTGTAAGGGGTGTGTTTCTATATTTTCCTTCAGCGACTTGGAAAGGGGCCAGACTTTAGAAAGGGATTATATGGCAGTAGCCCAGGGCCTCAGTGTTTAGGGGGTGGCCCAAATAATTTTTTTTAATAATGGTTGCATCTTTTGCATTGTTTTCTATATAAAACTAATAGGCCGATAACCGATTTAATTTTCTTAATACTTTGAAATTTTAAATTTACTTTGAATTTTAAAACCTCAACAAAAACTCAAAACATTTATGGATTTTCAATTGTAAACGTCTTTTATTTTTCTGTTCTATTTTTTTAATAAGTAAACAACATTGTTTTGAAATTGTACATGGTGTAAAGAAGCATTTAAATTGAGTGGTGTTAGGAATGCAGGACTGGTACAATGAATCAAATTAATCCTGGTTAATCGATTGAAATAATCGTCAATTAACATTGTAATGATAATGTGTGATAATTATGGAACGTTGACCTTTACCATTAGCTCTGAAATGTCCTGAAGGCTGCCAATATTTCCTAATCCAGCGTGTTCCCCTGCTGATTGGAAGCTCAGGAAGATCAAACGGAGAAAGTTTGCTCAGTCTTCCCGGTATCTGCTAAAAGTCCTGCTCTCAAAGACGTGTCTCAACATGTCTAAAAATAACACCGTTTCCTTTGGAATAGCTTTTTACATCTGCGATTCTTTTGACTAGCTTGATCCACACCGTCTGCTCTGACTTTGACTCTTTTTACCGAGTTAAAATCTTTTCCACCGAAGAGAACCCGTTGATGCTTAGCTTTGCTGCGTTCACTGATCAGAAAAATATCTGATATTTGAGTTTCTAACCAGCCAACGACCTGGACAAGTAACCAGACAGGATCTCGGTACGTCTCTGCAGCATACGCTATCGTTCAGATCAAATTATCGACGACATGTCAATAAGAAACCACTTTGAGTGAAAGCTTTGAATTTGCCTACAAAGTAAATGTAAAGTCAACAATGTGGACAATGTAAAGTCCTTTCTGTTTTTAATAAACCCAAATGACAACTGGACAAGAACCTGCAGCTGAGTAGACTTCGAACTCAATAACCACAGAATTGTCATATGAAGTCAGTACATCTAAAAACGTCTTAATTCCTGTTCATAAAGTAATTTTCTGAAAGAAGAGTACTTATTTTAACTAGAAAAATTGCTGTTCCTAGCGAAGCAGCCGTGAGAATGCATATTTGCAGAATGATTGCTGCAGAAATGCAAGAAAAAGCAGAAAAATGCATAAGAATCTGAAATATTTGAAAAAGCTGAAAACTAAAACGTAGCAAAAGAAATGGCATAAATTAGCAGAAGCATAAATTGGTATAAAACCTGAAATAGTTGAAAAGGTTGAAAAGTAAAACGTATCAAAAAAGCATAAATTAGCAGAAGCAGAAATTAGTACAAAACCAGAAATAGTTGAAAAAATAAAAAAAGTAAAACATAGCAAAAGAAATAGCTTAAAGTATCAAAAGAAGCAGAAAATGTTGACATATGAATTGCTAAAATTTATGAAAGTTTGCAGAAGACCTTTGTAGAGCGTAAAAGCAGAAGGCATATACAGATGGAAACCGAGCACAAGCGAGAAATGCATTCAAGGAATAGGAGAAGTTGTGACATGTCTTTACTCCAGAAGAGTTTGACAGAAAACAGTAAGACCAGTAGCAATAATAGTAATAGTTCCTTAAAGTAGACATGCGTGGCTACGTTTTAATGCATACATTATTCCTGTACAGCTAAATATGTATGAACAGCATCATTTTGTTTGTCAGAAAGCATGAAACGTTCAAAAATCGTCAGTTACTAGAGTGTACACAGAGAATCCCACCATAGGATTACATTGTAAACCTGAAAACCATCAAAAATCTGCATAAAACTTAAATCGCAAGTGTGGAAAAACCGTAAGAGATATCAAAAAACCGAGACATTCGAATATAGTTTAACGTCTTGTGATTTGTTTAAAAGTTGAATGGAGTTTCTAGGTTGAAGTCTAGGCAGAAGTAGTACGCTATGAAAAAGCAGAAGATTTCAGCAGAATTCTGTGGAATTTTGTAGAATTTCAATGTATTTCAATGGGGCAAAAAATGTGCACAAAAGCACAAATATTTCAAAAAGTACAATAGTGAATTTTAGCAAAAGTCATAGCAGAAATCTCCAGACAAAGCAGAACGTTTTGATATATGAATTGGCACAATTAGTTGAAGGTAGTTGAATGTAGTAAAACGTACAGAACATTATATAATAATAATAATAATAAATATTCTCTTACATATTCTCACTGGCGGTATTACACAGTAAATCATGTCTTATCTGCCTCAAATTCAACAGCGTGGAATCAAATTTCTGTTTTTGTTCCAGTTGTCAAAAATCTGTTCTTTTACTTCGGATTTTAAGTAAAAGAAAAATCTGAAGTATTAAATAATTTCAAGAATTTTTTAAATAAATGGTTTAAGGAAATAACCTAATTTCCTAGAATTAATTTGTAATCAAATTACGTTTGATAACCTTCATTCAGAATATGTATCTGAACATTTTATTCAGAATGTCCGCGTATCCTTAAACAAAAATCTTAAATTCACGTATTTAAAAAGTTATTTGAAAAAAGTAACGTTTTAATTTCATTTAAATAATGCATGTCAGCTTTAAAACGTTAACCACAGGTCTTTTGTTTTGACAAGACTTTTTTAGTCTCATATTTACATGTATGTAGTTTTTTTTGTTGTTTATTTCTCGTTGGACTTTTCTGTCAGGCAAAAGTTTGAGCCTACTCAGACATCTTAATTGCGTCTTGAGGGTTCCAGTAACAAGCAGCTAATATATGTCTGCTAGTTACCGGTAGCCAGCTAGCAACTTGCTAGCTCTTTGCATCTATCATGGGTGATGACTCGACGAATGACAGCGACGCGCAAACGTCACCACCACTTGGGGTGAAACCCAACACACTGGAGGCGATAGCGGCAAAAGTCTTCAAAATTTCTTTTTTACATTTTTTGTCTCGTCCCAAGCGCACATGTATAGGAGGGCAAAATCTCACATGCCTGAATATTATTGGTCGCTTTTCTGGAAAAGAGCAAGCGATTTAATCCTCGTGCAAGGTCCATAGGAATTGGACCAGCCATCTCTGATATAAATTTTCGTTCAAGATGAAAACGTCTTAAAAAAGTCGTATATTCAACTTGCTGAATCCTGCAGGCGCCCTGTTATAATACAACCTTGTAACATTTCCCCTTTAAAGTGCTAATTACTAATATGTAGAAGCAGAGGGGTCACGCAGTGCGGTAAGACTGATGTCATTTCCCAGCTCGTTACTTAACGGCGTAAAGTACGAGCGGTGGTGATTCATTCATTTCCCACTTCCACTGTGAGCCACATTGTTAGATAAATGGACTCAAGTCCCCGCATTTGTTCCAGCTTCCTTTTTTTTTTACATCCCAGCCTGTTATTTGAGGCCCGTGCCGCTGCCTTGTCGCATTTAACAGAAGGAAAGGGAAAGAACTTCATTCTGCTTCCTTTCAAGAGCTTTCACTTCAACTCCCCTCCATAAAGCCCCAGCCCTTTGTTTCCAAACCTTTTGTGTGCTCCAATTGGCTGCTGTATACTCACCTTGGCAAGGGTTTACGTCTCCTGAGAGGAACCCAGAAATGCCTTTGTTGATGGCAGTTTGCAAACATTCAACTGAATAAACGCACCACGACTTCAAAATATGTCATCTAGAAAGATGTGGTTATCTTCAGCAGTACTTCAGTAACGTCTCTTGAATCATTTTCACCAGGTTCAGATATTTGGCAGCTTCAGCACGGGGCTCTACCTTCCAACAAGGTAAGGTCCTGCAGAGACAGACTGTCACTTTAAATCCTGCTGTACTGCTATCATTTAATGCTTGCCGGTATTATTTTTTTTCCCTTTTACCCACAGCGACATTGACCTGGTGGTGTTAGGGAAGTGGGAGCGCCCTCCGCTGCAAGAGCTAGAGCAAGCTCTTCGGAAACGCAATGTGGCCGAACCTTTCTCCATTAAAGTGCTGGACAAGGCTACAGTAAGTAAAGTGTGGCTTAGATCTTCTTTTAAGTTTTTCTCCAGCTCGTTTACATTATTACATTTCCTTTTAAAGATCCTCATGAACATCTAATTGCTGATATAGCGGTAAAGAATGTCGTTAAACAAACAAAAATGACTATTGGAGACTAAATACTCTTCCCGTCTGTGATCGGTTGTCCATTTTTTTCAGTTTAGAAGAACTTGTTCCTATTTTCTCCCACATTTTTGACAATGATAGAGCAATAATTGGACTCATTTTCAGGGAATGCTCATAGTGATCAGGACTTCCAGGGGTCAGAACCTGTGAACCTTGTCAAGGACTCTGCACATCTGCTCTAACGGCTACGATTTCTCCCTCAGGCTGTGAAACGACTGTTAAATCTGTATTACTGCACATACTTTACCATTCACTCCCTCACAGATTTGTTCTGGGGTACTTTTCTGTCACCCCAATATTTCTAATCAACAAGCAAGTTAAAATATCAGACAAAAATAGACTGAATAAAAATAAAAAGCAGTTTTAATCATGGTAACTATCTATTCTTAGGGGATGCGGGAAAGCTGTCCTGATTGAATAAATAGCCAGTGGTGGGCTCTGCTAGCTAAAACGTTAGCTGGACTAAAGCGCTAACTTCAATTCAAATTATATCTGTGCTTAGGACTACAACCCTTGAGCACAAATTTAATTTTGACATCATTTACATATTCTAGAATGCTCTTAGATATGGTATTTGTGTTTTATATTTTGTTATTTTATTCTTGTTTGAAATAAAGTCATTAGGGGGGAGAGAACGTAAGGAGAGGAAACTGAACTGCTACATAAACATTCTTCACGTGCTTCAAAATAAGACCATGGATATAAAAGTTTAACGACTTGACGATAACTAAAGCTTTATTCAACTTTTACGAAGCAGTAAAAGTTTAGTAAATTTATCCATAAAAAGTGACTTTAGGGAGGCTAAGTGTGCTAAACGTTTTGAAAGTTAGCTAAAGCACTAAATGAGAAATTAACTTGATTAGCACATTAGCAAACTAGAGCAGGTGTGCCGTAACAGCCTGATTTGTCAATTCATGACTGAAATAATAACAAACAAGCCTTAGACTGCTTATGCTAATTCTACCTACGGCTACTTACTCTAGCTAAACAAGTTAAAGAAACTCTCAGAACAGATTAGGAAAAAGGCACTGAGCTCTTTCAGTCTTCAGAGTTACAGAGTTTTGACTTGGCCAACATGTAGGAACCCTGAGGTCAGAGATGGTTCCCCTCCGCCATTATTTCCCTCCATTGTGTTAAAGCCAGAGCCATCTTTCCGCGGCTAATCGTAATTTGTTCAACAGCTTGGGTGGAAGGGCTCATGCTAACAATACTGCAGCATTTCCACATATTAATATCCTGTGGTATTTGCACAAAACCCCGGCAAACTGTCAGAATGCTGCATTTCCCTTTAAACAGTTAATGGTTTCGTTTTTCTCTGCTCTGAAGCGCCTCAGTGTGGGACTCAGGATGTCGTCTAACACCTGTTTTTTTTTAAATTTGTTTTTGTTTTTCTTTCTGAAATCTCTGTTTCAGGTGCCAATCATCAAGCTGACTGACCAAGAGACCGAAGTCAAGGTGGACATCAGTTTTAACATGAAAAGCGGGGTGAAGGCGGCGAGCTTCATTAAAGACTACTTAAAGGTTGTTGACGACTCGGATTCGCACATGAACGCGACACGCAAGTTCACTGCGGGTTTCTCCGGCTAAATCAGATCAATGGCCGACCCAGAATACGCACAGCTGGAGGGAGAGAGCTGGAAAAGGTCATGGAGATGTATTAAAATAGACACAAAAAGCCACTCAAGTCACATAATTATAGTTCCTGCTTCAGCATTTAAGTAGAACTTTGGAAATTCCCTCTTCGACTCGCTGAGCAGTCCGAGTCGTTCACTCCAGGCAAGCTGGCTCATCTCTGTTTAAACTTCAGAAAAAAAATCACTAATTAGGATTGTGTTGTCAAAATCCCTTCATCTGCCTGGAGTTTTTTTTTTTTACCTCTTGGCTCTGAAGGAATTCCTGCTGAAGGCGGATCTTTGGCCATGTCAGTCACAGCTATTAGCTAATGAGGGGAAAGGAATGTCTGCAGCTCATGTTCCAGCAAGCTGTCAGATCCGTTCTTTCGGCCGCCGCTGGTTCGCACCTTGTTTACTCTCTCGTCGTGCGGGAATGCGTGTCGCAGCCTGAGAGGCCTCGGCCTTCAGCATCACTCAGCGTCAAGCTCAGCGAGTGCCGAGTGACGATGATGGCTCATCTTAACATGCGAGGTGTTCAGGGAAGGAGGTGAAGCACCTGGTGTCAAGAATTCATGTAATAGAAGCTGGAGCAAGAGCTTCTTGTTAGCTTCAGTACCTTAGAGAAAGCACTAATTATGTCTCCATATGAGTAGTTTAGCTTCCAAAGGTAAATAGCAAAATTGGTTTTCTGATTAACACGAAACTGATGCTACACAAATTCTCTATCTGCATTAGGCTACATTTTTACATATTATTAGTTAATTTTTACTGTTGTCACTTTCTTAAAATAAGTCCAACTAAGACTAAGTTATTTTTTGCCAAAAGGGATTTAGGCAAAAAAGAAAAAAAGGGGTCGCTTTTGGCTCAACTCGGGTCTCTCCAGGTTTTTGTCTCATTGAAAGTATTGGAAAGACATAAACTTTTTAAAACCTTTGCCACCGGTTTGCTCTCTGTGCCTAATCTTAAGGGAAAAATCAAGTTTTGCTTCCCTCATAATCTGCTGGCTTGTTGAATTTTAAAATGCATCTCAAATTTGTAGGCACCACCTGAAGAGGTGGGACTTGAAAAGTCTCATTGACGCAGTTGTAGCGTTATTTCATTTCCAGATTATTTTAGCTATGTGAAGCTTTTCTGAGTGGAATAGATGTGAAGATTTCACCTTTCATCGACATTTTTCTTTCTTTTTTTTAATTCAGTAGGAAAAACTGAATTCTTGGTTCAAATTAGGGTGCACCGATTGCAGCTTTTTGGCTGATTACCGATCTTTAAAAATCCTGACCTGCCTATTCTGATTTTGTCTGATGCAGATTTTTGGGGGGGGTTTTGTCTCAAAACTTGCTAAATATATCAACAAAGTTGATTGTCGAACTTCCAAAATAATAAACATTGTGGCCAATTTATTAGCTGGCGAATTTATCGGTGCACTCCTACTTTAAATCTGTTGGGCAGAAATTAACTGCACAATATTTTATCCTTTCACTAAAACCACAACAGCAACATTTCCTACTCCTGTAATAAAATAACAATTTAATTATTACTGTTCTATTAGTATGGGATTTTTCCCTCATAGCCTGTACAAGCAGAGTGTGACTCGGTGCTTTTAATTCCTGTCCTGTTCTTCCTTCCTCTCGGTTAACCACTAGGTTTCTCATTGTTGGACTGTTGTTGTTTTTTTTTGTCGTCTCTTGCAGAAGTATCCTGTGCTGCCTTACTTGATCTTTGTGCTGAAGCAGTTTCTGCTGCAGAGAGATCTAAACGAAGTCTTCACTGGGGGCATTAGCTCTTACAGCCTCATCCTTATGGTCATCAGTTTCCTGCAGGTATTGTTGTACAAGCTTTCAGGGCAGCCCCTGTTATTTGTACCCCTATGATATAAGCCTTTAAGTAAATTCATGTTTTATAGAAGTAACATATGTTGAAAACTGTGGGGGGGAGGAATAGTTTTTTTTCCATGTAGTGTAGTATTTAAGAGACCCTTAATCTCTATGAAATCCATTAAGTCCAAGGTGGTCGGTCTGTGTTGCTCTGTGTCTGCCTCCTTTCCAAAGGAAACCTTATTAGAAATTAGGGTCACGTGATATATTGAGATCACCATATTAAGTCTTTTTTTTTTTTTCTTTATGTATCGGCTTCGGTCTGACATGTAAAACTGGACTAATATTAATAGCCGATTATTATATCCGTCTCGTTTGTGTTTCAGGAGTAGTTGCGTGGTTTCTGTTGGGTCATGTGACAGAATCAGAATCGGTCAGGGTCTTTAAAGATCCTTTCACCGAGTCTTTAAATGTACCAGTGATCGAAAAGATATGGCTAAATTCACACAGAAATGGTTCGTCGTAGCTTTTCCCATAAACCTCTGCCTCCAGATCTTAAAATAAAAAAAATGGATAGGTGAAAATAGTTTAAATTCAAAACTATTTTCCCACTGAAGAAATCTTAAATTTACGATTAAGTAAAGGCTTTTTACCCATCTTCTTTTGGAGTTTCTACCCTTTATGATTAGTAGTAGTTCTTATGTCGATGTGTTAAGAAGTGACATATAAAAATATTTTCTCCCTCTGCCTCAGCTCCATCCACGTATCAACGCCAGAGACCCCAACCAGAACCTGGGCGTGTTACTGATCGAATTCTTCGAGTTGTACGGCCGTCATTTCAACTACTTGAAAACAGGGATCCGCATCTCAAACGGAGGTGCGTACGTTCCCAAAGAGGAAGTGATGAAGACCATGACGAACGGATACACCCCATCCATGCTCTGCATAGAGGACCCACTGCTTCCAGGTAAGCAACTCAATCCAATTCAAACTCGACTTCTTCAAGCCACACATTTTGCTGTTTTGTTACTTGACTAAAAAAAAAGAGAGTTCTACTCTTTCTGTAGCCTGGTTTTGATGAAACACATTTGATTTATTGATATTGCTGGGTTCTAACTTATTTGTGCTGGCCTGCTTTGTTTTTTTGCATCGCTCTGGTTTTCAATTTTCTTGTTACTGCAAATGCAAATAAGCTGAGGAAATGTCCGAAATGTTGCTTTCTCTAATTCGGTGTTTTCAGAGACCCACCATAAAGAATTCTGAGAAGTGTAATATAGCAACAAAGTCACTAAATTAGCAACAGTGGAGTATCTAATGTAAACCGCGCACATGCAGATGTGACCTGGTGGGCGGGTCTGTCAGTCAGCCGTCTCCAGGGTGTCCGTGCATCCTTAAAAAGTCTTAAATTTGTGCATCTAAAAGTAAGGTTTAAAGTTGTCTTTTATTCATTTAAAAAGCTGAGTTGGCCTTAAATTTGTTAATCACAGATCTTAAATTTAGTCTTGGTTGGACTTTTCTGTCAGACTAAAGTTTGTCACATGCAGACATGCTAATTGCCGTCTGCTAACATACCCTTGCTAGCTAGCCAGCGTTTTTGTAATTGCAAATTTATCGCAAGTTGGCTGGATGAAGCTTGCGCATTTCTTTTGCAGTATAGGTCTTAAATTCCATTCATAATGGTCTTAAAGTCTTAAATTGGAGTTGGTGAAACCTGCAGAAACCCAGTCTCTCAGCTGCTAAGTTTCAGACCTTTGCGGAGGCAGATGAGATCAGAATTAAGAAAATCTGAGCGTTTTATCAGTCATAGTGCTGTGATTGGTTTTATAATTATGTTGTGCACTGCAAACCTATTTGAGGGGAAAGGGGGAAAAAAACTGTCCAATTAATAGTAACACTGAATCTTTGGACAGTAAAATTCAGATAGCAAAATCAGAGAGGAGAACGTATCTTGCCCAAATGTTTTCTTTACTCTAACTGCACATCAATAAATAATATCCCAATTTCTCTCAAGCAAAACTATGAAATGATGTAACATTCAGTTTTGTTTTCTTCCCACGTAGGTAACGACGTGGGGAGGGGCTCCTATGGTGCCATGCAAGTCAAGCAGGTGTTTGACTACGCCTACACGGTCCTCGGTCATGCCGTGACGCCGCTCGCCAAGTCCTACCCCAACAAAGACTGCGAGAGGTGAGGATTCAGCCGAGAAGCGTTTGTTTTTCACGAATCAAAGCGAGACGCTCATATCAAAATGTCTGTCTTGCTCCACAGCACGCTGGGGAGGATAATAAGATTAACCCAAGAAGTAATTGAATACAGGGAGTGGATTATTAAGAAGTGGGGAGGCAAGGATTCGCCGCAGACGGACAACAGAGGTAGCAACGCGCTTCCGGAGAGCATCGTAAAGATGATGTCACCGATTTCTTCTGTTTGTGCGAATCATCGCTTATGTTTTCCTGTAGCGTCTTCTCCCAAGGAGCCTGTTTCGGAGCAGGAGTCCTGTGTGCTGGGTGGTGGTTTTGTAGGTCCTGAGGATCAGCAGAGGGACTCTGCTTCACCTCACAGCGCAGACTCTCCCATGTCCATCTCCAGCCCCAAGCAGCACTCATCGGCCTCATCCGTTTCCTCGCTGTCTGGCTCCGACAACGTAAGACACACCTTTCATGATGCTGCTTTTTAAAAACCGAATTCTGAAAAGCCTCATTCAGTTCAGTGGGGATTAATGAATTATTTGATTAAAGTTAGTACCAGTCGATTAGCTTGTGATGTCCTCTTAGACCGTCTTTCAGTGTTTTAGTCTGGCCTCCATCCAGAAGAGGGCGCCGCTGTTCATCCTTAAGCGAATAAAGCAACATAGAAATCAAAATGGCAGAGGGAATTAAGAGCGGATTAAAGAAACTTTCCAAACAGAGGTCGGTGTGGGAGGCAAAATGAACTTTATGCGGTTCTGTTTGGAAATATAAACACTCGACAAACTCCTCACGTTTCACCTTAATGGTGCTTCATTCAGTCGAGTGCCGACTTCTCATCCAGGAATTAATGTTGTACTTTGAAGGTGAGGACAAGATGTCTTTAAAAGCAGAGCATAACAGACAAAATATGCAAAACCATTAATGAAATAAACATGAAGACAGTAAGCCAGGTTGATTTTTGAGGGCTGTCGTGAGTTAATGCACGTGAAGCGAAGTTTTATCGTTCCTTCAAGAGCAACATCTGTAAACTGGTTCGTTATCAAACGCCGCAAACAAGCCTCTTCCAGAAAATATTCAAGAAATATTTCTCAGCACAGATGGGGGAATATAATTTAAAACAAATTTGTGTGCGTACAACTGTTATACAATTTTCAGTTTCTATATGTGGAGTGAATTCTTTCTGTTCATGGGAATTAGGTGTGTCAAACATTTTTTTATCATCTTTTATTTTTCTATTCTGCAACCTCAGAGGTTCCTGTTTTGTTGTATTGCATAAATATGTTTATGTTTAATAGTCTGAGAAAACATTTTTTTCTGTTTATTCAGCTAGTATTTAATACAGCAAAAACAAAATAATGTAAGAAAATTGTCATTTTTAAAAAAATCCTACATATTATGAAAAATTTCACCCTTTATGGAAAGACGGTCGGTCCTTTTGATCGGAGAGAAATCTCAGGTTTTTGAGAAAATGGCCGCTTATCTTTCAGTTGATGACAATCAATCAGCTTTAGACTAACTCGATAATGGAAAGTTTACATTCCGGAAACGATTTATTCTCCCTGACAGCTGTTTTTTGATTTGCCAGGACTCTGACTCAGCGTTGTCATACACCCTCCCTCCTCCGACCCTGTCGACGTACGCGTCGTTCCCGGCGCTCGGCCTCGCCCTGCAGTCGAGCGTCCACCTGGGCACCGGAAAGCACACCATGGGAGGCCATCTGCTGCTTCCTCCGGGTTCACAGGTAGGCCGCAAGCCCTCTTTCCTTCAGCTCAATACGACACATTTGAACCTCAAAAATACTATTATTAGTGGCTGAAAAAAGTCAAGACGAAAAATCTTTCAAATTGTAAACATATTTTCTTTTTAAAAATTGCTTTTTAAAATATATTTTCTATAGAAACCCAGTGTTGTCCTGTTTGCTCTCCAGGCTCACGTCTCTCTGCCCAGTGGTCTAGCAATGCACTCCATGCCTGGCAGACAGGTGTGTATGGACACCGGGCTCCCCTCCTTCTACCACATGCCCCTCCCAGCCCATGCTCATACCCCCGCCCCCTCCAGCCCCCAGCCTCCGCTCAGCCCCCACTCCAGCCACACACACAAGGTAGGCGCCGGATGCTGCAAACGCTCTCATGCACTACATCAAGGGAAACCTTGTCTCTCACTCATCTTTGCGCCTTACTCATCCTTTATTCGTCCGTCTTTTACAAGTTCCAGCCACTATTTTATTTCTTTTTCTCTCATTCGGTTCACACAAACCCGCTTCTTTCCAGCAGCAAGTGACGCTGGAGGTGAGATATTCAGCTGTAAAACTGGATGTTTGAGCCTTATGATTTCCCATAAAATATCCAGACTCGTGTTTCTTAAGAAGACCGCAGAGCAATTCTGCAAATTCATGCCGCCGTCTTTGCAACAGATGCTGAGCTTTACTTGGCTGGTCTGCTCGCACATTTTCCCCATTGGCTGTCCCGTTCAAGGTTAGCACAGAGTCAATATGAGCTGATACGTTCCTGTTACGCCCTGCTCACACAATTCTACCAGAATTAAAATTTTGCTCTCTCTTTTTTTCTGGATGCTACTTGCTTGTACTAGACACCTGTGGTGTCCAAATGTTTTGCGCCGCAGGGCAAAATCATAAGGTTAACTTTTTTTTTGTTACACAAAATTTTATTTTATTTCTCTCTGTTTTATTAAAATATTGCATGTTTAATTTGTTGTTGAGCAAGTAAAAAGTAAAGAGCTAATTATTATTAATGTAGAAAAGGGTTTGACAAGTTTGCCTTCATTTGAAGAAAAGGTGCATATTTTGATAACTTTTTGGGTGCGATGTTTTACATTTCTTTCGGTTATACATGTTTTTAGTCTATTCTGTGCAACATAAGTTTGCTTCTGTAATAAGTAGTTGTGTTTCCATCAAAAATGTGCACAAACTTTATAAGTAGTCTGTTAATTTTGAAAAACACTTTGCAGTGTTTTTATTGGATAAGAAAATAGATTAAAGTCACAGCCAACACCGCAATTGCAACGTAATTTTTTTTTTACTTTAGCGGAACATCGCCAAAGTTTTACGCATATTTGTATTGTAATCGGAGCTAATGATGTATTTTTAAAGTGTTTGTTTTTGTTCATTCTGATAATTGCTTCCTTTATTAATGAAATTCACAATCAAAAAAAAAAAAAGATTGCACCTTTGCAGAACCCACACATGCTGGACACAAACTTAGGTTCCTGCTACCAAAACATGGCTGTTTGTCGTACAGTTTTAGTCAGTTACTCCTCTAAGCAAAATAATTATATTTGTACTACCTGCCTTTCTCCCCCCCCCCCCCCCCCCCCCCCCCCACCTTTTTTTAAGTATTTAAAAAACAGCTGTGCATGCAATGCTCTTGATATGAAAGTCAAATTCCCTGTTTGTGAACACAAAAACAAGCTGAATCTGATTATCAGCTTTGTGAGTTTTAAGGTAACTCTTTGTCCCTCTCTGTGTTTTTTCCTTAATTCGTCCACCAGAGTGGAACGAAGTTCAACGTGAAGGGCTTCCACAACCCGCCGCCGGTGAACGGAGCCGCCCTGGCTAACCGCGGACACACACACGCGCAGTACCACCGCAACTCGTGGGCACGGCGCAGGAAGAGGGACAGCCTGCCCGTCAGCCTCAGCAGATAGAAACCACTGCTTCTTCCCCTTTAACCCTTCTCTCCCTCTTTTTTTTGTTTTTTGTTTTTGTCTTAATTTTATTTTTTATTTTTTGGTCTCCCCAACTTGACACCCATAAACAGGACGGACGGACAGAGGGAGCAGAGACCAGCTGTTTTCACTTTGTTTTCGCGGAGCAGCATCCCTTTAGATCCGCATCCTCCTCTTCTTCGTTTCAGTATTATGTTCCTGTCAGTGTTGTCACTTTTTTTTTTTTTTTTTTGTCGTTTCCATCGGTGACGGCACCACCAGCTTCACTCGACCTCGCTCTCCAGTCCTTGCGGAAAAGCCCCTTGTGGTTTTTTGTTACACTTTTTTTTCTTTTTTTCCCAGCACACTTAAGCCGATTTTTTTTTGTTTGTTTGTTTGGTGCAATAATGTTTTTTCTTTTCAAAATTAAAGCTGTTATTTAATTGTGTGTGTGTATATGTAAAGGCATTTTATATTTTTATTTTTGTAGTTGTAAAATTTTGTTTACAAAGCGTCTCCCTGGGTGATATCTGTGGAGGCTTAGAGCGTGCATCTCTGTAGGTGATAAAGTTGGGATGGACCTGACTTTGAACTTTAAACCCCGCCCCCTCCTCCTTTTCCTTTTTCTTCCAATGCGTTAATCTTCTTTATTTGGCATCAATGTGGAGGTCAAAGAAAGCTTTGATTGCAATATTGTCTGTTTTTCATCCTACTTCTCGTTGAGTTTCAATCTCGAAGTTTTGTCGATGTGATTGTGCATATCCTCCTTCCACTAAATCATTAGGATTAGGGATTAGGAAATGCTTCAGCTCAGTTTACTTGAATTTAAAGATCGAGAGTCTGAGTAATGGATATAAATCAGTGCAGTCCGACAATATTAAGATGCTCAGCAATTAGGTTTTCTCCTTTTTGGAACAAATGGAGGGAGAAAACAAAAAGAAAGAGGAGGTGGGAGGGGGAGACCTGATGGGAGTTAGTTCTTCCTGAACCAAGAACTCTTATATTTTGATTCCATCCAGGAATCTGGTGTATATTTAAATGCCAGGTACTTCCGCTAATTGTTTGCAATGCCTTTCTTTGTGTTTACTCAGAGTGTGTGTCCGTTTTCTGCAAACACACACACAGATACATATATATATATATATATATATATACACACACTCAAACAAGTCTGTGGAAGGCTGAGCAGAACTGGTGTTATTACTATGCAAAAGGATTCGTCTTGATTATCGTGTCAACCGTTGTACGTTCCCATGACTACACCGCTTTCGGACTGACTCTCAGGCTTGAGCCAACTCATGTGAACTCCACCCCCCTTGCCTCCCCTTTTTTTTAATTTATTATTTTTTTAATGAAGGCCCTTACGTGTACTGAAGTCTATAGTTTTCTACATATGTCATAAATACGGACTGGGGAGAGCGGTGTTTATGCCAGCGACTAAGTCTTGGGTTGGTGTAGTGTGTGACGTAGTAAAAAAAAAAATATATGTGTGAGAAATTGAGAATTTGTGTCTTGCCAACGCAGGTTTTTAATCAGAAAAAAAAAATATTAAAATTACAAAAAAACAAACAACAAAAAAAAAAAATGCCTGACGGTTCATGAGCGGTGGTGCGCCCGGAGAGCGGCTTGCTCTCTGCCGGCTGCACTTTCAACAAAAGGGGGCGCCAAAGTGTCCGAAAAACAATTCTTGAGTTTTTACTGAGATTTTTTTTCCTTGAGCTCTGTTGAAACTATTTATTTATATGTTCTTGTTTCAAAGAAAGCTCAGCAACTCTACTCTGTCAGTCAAAACTGCACCTGGCGTCCTATTTTTGTTAAATTTAACCAAAAGTTTAAAGGGAAAAAAAAAAAAATCACAATGGGTTTTTTGTCATGCATTGAGGGTGGAAATCGAAGGTGGTTCAGATGTGTTTGGCTACAGATGACCTAGCTAGAGATAAAGTGGACATGATTGACTAGTCCACGCTGAACCTGGAATGAAATCGGTGAAGGAAGGCGCCTTCGCTGGGTTAGAGTTGTGAGTTATCTCTGGAAGTCTGTATGGATTCAGATTCTGTGCGTCTCAGCGGTCCAAGGAGACTTGCTCTTCTGCGCTTCCCTCCTCCTCACCTCAGAGGTGGTCGGTAGAACGGTTCTAACGAGTCTCGTTCAGATCTTTCCTCATCGTTCTCACTTGTTCAGATTGGTGTCTTAAGAGAAAAGGCGAGCAGGAATGAAGAGGCACGGAGCGTCGCCTGGGTCGCTGAGATTTACACGTTGATGCAATGTAATATTCCCCGTACCCCCATTGGGACACAATGAGGGATTTTAAACTGGTGACCTGCAGCCCATCACTAACCTCGTCAGTTCATGTCACCCTCCGATTGGACACTCGTCTATCAGTGACCAGAGGGAACCATTGCCAAGCTTTTCTCTCTTTTTTTTTTTTGTTGACATTTTTATGTAAATATATTTTTTTCTATTTTATTTTTTAAATAAATATTTTAAAACTGCCAGTTTCTTGTTTGTGTTTTGTATGTAAAGGGTTTACAATATTTAAAGCTGTAAAGCACATTATTTTTATTACTACTGCCCTGATGGAAGTACTTTTATTAAAAACCTTTCTACTGTTTTGACATTCGATCCAACTAAACTTTTTAATGTTTGAGGTCATTTATGTTTACTACTTTTTTGTTCTTTTTTTTTTGTACCGCAGTACTTGGGTCAAATGTTTTGGGTAGCCATAACAACTTCCTGGGATTCAGGCCCACTCCTTTGGGCAGAACTGGGGAAATGGAGTTTGTTTATAGCACTGAATGGTTGAGACTAAGGGTGGGCAATTCAAAGGTAAAGTTTTTTTCAGGAGTGACTGTTTCAGCGGGTCCACTCTGAGGGCAGGCTTTGTAGTCCATATTGTCAGAAGTATTATTCTGATCATTTTTATTCACGGTTTTTTGAATAAAAGTGTTTTAAACATAAGCTAGATGTTATCGTGCGTGAACGATAAGTCAAAATTATATCGAGTTAAATTCCTTATCACGATAGATGACAAATGCCCTTCCTACTTCGGACACTAGGCGAGTTTATTTTTTCATCTTTTCAATTTGAGCTATTTTATAGTTAATGGAAATGTAAGTCTTCCGGTTCTTCGGTAGAATTTCAACCGGGCCAATCAGTGAACGGAAGGAGAAGTCGTGAATGATGACGTCCAATTTCGGCGCTGTTTCAGTATTGTAGTCTGCCTGTAGTTTTAGCGAACGACGCAGTTTATTAGCCGGTGTTCTGTCACTTACTATTTACTTACTTTTTATTGTGTCTCTTCTCGCGTATGAGCATTAAATTTAATTTATTTACTTACTTTTTATTGTGTCTCTTCTCGCGTATGACAAGCTGACGACTCCTCTCAATATCGCGGACCTCCTGCAGAATGCGCATGCGTGTGCGCATGCGCTCTTACCATATGTATGCTATTCTGACATGTATGGCTATCTGATAGAACACCGGCCTTGGCCACGCCTCCAAATGTCGAATCCTCTTGTTCGGCTCAGTGCTTCTCTGTTCGTAATGGAGGATGGTTGTTACAGCGCAGGCGGTCTCCGGTAAGCTTCATAGCGTTGGATTTTCGCATTACTCGTGTGACAGGAACATGTTTAGCGATTGGGTAAAATTTAACACTTTCAACTGAGTCCACAATAGTTGGACTTAGCTTCATACAGGACACAAATTCTCAATTTCTCACGCACATATTTTTTTTTTTCCTGTATGAAGCTAAGCGTAGAATAAGGGCTGGTTTTTACCAGGCGAAGAAAATGTAAAGCTGTCCAACATATCTCTGCCCTAATAAAAAAGAAAATGAAGTTATTATTTAACAGCAATAATACCACAAATCAAGATAGAGAGACTGTTAATTGCAGGATGTTACAGAAATTAAGTGTTTCTAAATGTCCAGTGTTTTTTTTTTATTCGTTTTCACTTTAGCTATGAAGATAAGGCTCCATCCATTTCTTCTACCGTCCACTAGGTGGTGTACATGCACTGCTGAGAACCTTTGGAAATGGAGGCTGCTCTACTCTGCTGTTTTCAGCAGGCTTTAAACCCAGAAACCAAATACAGAGAGAGGCGCCGATCCCACTGTGCCAGACTTTGTCCACGAGCTTCACATTCAGTCACACCGAGCTCTTCACAGGACCTCAGCTGTCTGTAAGTGGATGGATTTGTTCCGGATTAGCTGTTCTGTCTTTGCCTCAGGTGGCGAATCAGAAACATGTGCCCAGGACTCTTCGTGCCCATTTTTTTCCCTCTCTTCCCTTCAATTTTCATTATGATAGAAAGAAGGGAGAAATCAGGAGAAAGCCTCCCAATATTTCCTTGGGAGCGCTAATGGCAGAGGGAGGTCAAAAGGGTCAAGACACAGAAAGAAGAATCATAATAGTTAAGCAGCTGCCTGACAGAGCTGGTGAGATGCATGGGTTAGTGTTCAAAGCCAAACTCTAGCTGAATGACGCAGTGAAGGTTAAGAGGGGAAAAGAGCGGGAGGTGGGAATCAAAATTTGCTCAGAGTGATTTTGACTCCAATAAGAAAGAAGCTCATCTTTTTGAAATTGGTTAATACAGGGGTCTCAAACTCCAGTCCTCGAGGGCCACTGTCCTGCAACTTTTAGATGTGCCTCTGCCGCACCACCTGAATAGAATAATTAGGTCATTAGCAAGACTCTGGAGAACTGATCTACACAAGGAGGAGGTAATTAAGCCATTTCATTCCAGTGTTTTGTACCTGTGGCACATCTAGAAACTGCAGGACAGCGGCCCTCGAGGACTGGAGTTTGACACCTGTGGGTTAATATATCAACTTTTCTATCTGGAACAATGTCCTATCAGTGGCAAACATAATTTAAAATGGGTAAGAGGGGATATTATGTAAAATTGACTTTTTTTTTTTTTTTTTGCGTTATGTCATGTTAGTGTTATTTTGTCGTCAGAAACATCTGGAGTGTGAAGTTTTTAATTATATTTAACATAAGCAGCATTTTCATAACAACTGAAGGTAACATTATGATGTAAAATGATATTATGTGCCTGGAAAATACACATTGCTGCCCCTTTAGAAGTTTGAGAAATGCTGCAGTGGAAAATTTCCATGATCCTCAGTTTATAAAAAAGAGTTATGTAATCAATCAATGGCTGAAACGTAATAGAGAACTTTTTATACCGACATGTGCATATGTTTTACAGAGACTATAAAAAGGACAGACACGTACATAGGCAGAAAAAACTATTATCTTTATTGATAGTAAAAACGATGTTAAATTGAGGGCAAATCGATTAAATACCGAGGATGAGGACGTTTTCAAATGCAATCAGGTTTGATATGCAGAGAAACAGTGGAGATGTGTGAATATTTTCGGACATAATGGAGAAACGTCAGTGGCGTCCCCAAGAGAGGGGTAAGTGGAGGCCAGGGCCCCTCTCTTGAAAAAAGAAAATTACTTTCAGGCCATACTGTCATCTTTTTCAGTCGAGACTTAAATGTAAAACACAATAAATAAATACATTTATAAAATGAAAGAATTTTTTAATATAAATACATATAATTACTTGCATGTTTTATTTTTTTTTTTTTAGCTCTGTCCCCCTAGAATTTGTACTGGCATGGTCTGGCCACCTGTATAAAAATCTTCCGGAGCCCATCCAGATATTTTATTTGGATTTTATTTGACCAACACAGAGTTGCACATAATTGAGAAGTGGAAGAAAATTATTTGTTTCAAACAAACAAAACAGAAAAATCTGAACAGTGTGGCAGACATGTGTATGAAGCCACCCCCCTTTATACAAACAGCTAAATAAAATGCAGTCAGAAGTCACCCAAAGTAGGAAATAGACTCCCTGTTGGTGGAGAAATGGGTGAGAGGTTTTTCTGACCAAAGAGCATCATGATAAACACGGAACACATCGTTCTGGTCATGGCTGCAATGTGATGAAAATGCAGAAAAGTTCAAGCATCTTTAACCACACTGACGGACTTTAGCCCACCAGACATTTCATGCTGCTCCGGTGAGGTTATGCTCCCACCAGCGATTCATCACAACGCCTGAGGCTTCACACCAGCTCTGAATGAAACCTTTCGTCGGTCAATCATCAGCTGCCTCCACACTTGATTCGATTCTAACGCAGGAGAGATTTTGAGCGGCGGTGCTGATGAGTTTCTAACGATTTCTGGATTCGATCCCGGCAGCCAGCGGGGTCCGCCAGTCCGACAGAAAAACAAACCAACCGTGCGAGGACACGCTCACACATAAACAGCAGTTTAGTCAGCAGTTAGTATCACATGCGTGGGGTTAGATGATGTGAGAAAGCTACCAGGGCGGGGGCGGTCGGGGGGACGGCCCTTCCTGGGGAGAGCATCAAGATCCCGAACACCAGTAGCAAACCAGTATGGAGCAAGTCTCACTTCCTAAACTTAATCCTAAAATCCTAAATTCTATTCTATAATGTTTTATTGAAAAAGTAACATGGGTTTTCAGATTTTTGCCCTCTCACTGACTTTTAAGTACTTCAATTCCAATGACATTTTATTGGGGTTAAAAAAATGTATTCTCGGTTTAGAATTCTGCTAGATTCAAGCTCATTGAAAATAACTGATGACCTTCAGTCTGACTGATCAGAGCTAGTGTCGTTATCTTCTGCGAACCAAATTGTTCTGGAGGGAAAGTTGTCTGGAACTGGTCCCCGTTTAAGCTGTTTACGAGAGGACGCAGGTTATTTTTCATAAAAAGTAAAATTCGTATTCTGGCATTGTGCGATTCTACTTAATTTTTGTATCAATTCAATAAACACAAGACTAGTATTGCCGATATAAGACTGATACCTCTAATTTTTGTTTTATTTCATCAAACTTTTAGGTGTTTTTGTGGTTCTAGCTGTTGAATTATTTTTGTTCCAACCTAGGACAAAGTTTCTAGGTATCTACAAAATACTTTTATGACATGTTAACGTGACTAACGGTAACAACAGAAAATCAAAAATGAATTTGTGCCTTTTTTTTTGTTTTGCTTTTACAAAATAAACAAAATGCAAAAAGTTATATGAGAGCAAATCGAAATATGATCAATGCAGCTTGTGTGAGGCTACAACTTTTATCTAACTTCACCCTCTCCAAAGATTTGTACAGTAAAACACATTTGAGCAGCATTTCAACAAATCTAGAAACACGATTCTACAACAAGCAATCCAATGCAATTAAAAGCTTGATTAGCCTACTTTTTTTTTTTTTTTTTGCAACAGTGCGTCTTAAGTGTGGCTCATATTACCAATGCAGACCGGGCTGAGAGGACGACATGTTTTAAATCTACATGTTTGATTGAGAAATAGATTGCTTCATGAATCCCACAGTGGTAATGGATGTGGGTGCCGTCTCCTTTCCCGTCACCCTTTCTGTCTAAAGCCCCCCCACCTTGATTGGCGCTTATGTAGGTCATCTCTGTGTGCTTTAATCACTGCTGGGTGAGGAGAGAGACCCAGTTACCAGATTAAGGTCACTTTTATCTTATCAAATATGACAGTTTGGTTTATTTTGAGCATTTTGTCAGTTTTACTCTGCGGTTTAAATGGAGTCCTAACCAGGCAGATCAACCGTTTTGTATTCATAAGATGCTGTGATTGTTTTAGTCTTCAAAAAGCAACTGCATTTTCTAATTTTCCATGCATGCGCGCTTCAGAGGATACATCGAAAGGTGACCTCCGTCACTGCCTTAGATGTTTTTTGACGACTGCTTAAAAAGGCAACAGAGGAAACTGTGCTAGAGTGTAAATGTTGGCGTCCCAGTTCTTCCTGACCTCATGCTGATCTGTGGTTTTAAGAGATTGTTCTCTGCAGGCCTGCAAGTTTAATGCATTCTGATTACTCATTAGCTGATGGGGGAGGAAAAAAAAGAAGAAACAAAGTGACACAGATGTGTTTTTGCTACAGGATTTAGCCTGATGTCGGATTTAGCCTAATTTAGCCACTCAAACGGTTTCCTACGCAGCCTGGTACAGTCTGCACGAGTAACCAGTTGGATTCAAGGATTCTCCAAGACTGGATTAGTAAGAAACAAAATCATTTTCAGAACGCATTATCTGTCCGGAACGAACGAGCTAGCTAGCTAACTAGCTAGCTAACTAAATAACTAACTAGCTAGCTAGACCCCATAACAAAGACTACGGTAAGTCTTAGCCAGTTTATCAGAAGACCAAAATGCAGACAAATAAAAACGAACACTATGAGCAAAGACATCCACTAACTTGATGTCATTTTAAATTTCCAACACGAACACATTCATTAAATATTTAATAAACAGCTTAATGTAATTAAGCCTCAGCAAAGAGTAATTGGACCATATCTCAAAATCCCTTTAAAATGTGTATTTTGGAATCGCTTTCGAGGCCCATGAAACGTCTCTTTCAGGCTCGGCAGGCAGAATCTTTTCTTTCACCTGAACACGAGAGAAGCTCTGATAAATGAGGTCAATTGAAACAGTCTACTTCGCTTTAAAAGCTTCCTGACTGAGAGAAACGAACAGGAAATATCTAAAGTGGCAGCCATGATAAAAGCCTGTCTCTGGATGTTAGGAATCGGCGCGTCGGCCGCTCCCTTACTTCTGTTAAGAAAGAAAATAAAAAAAACCGGTTCTCTGTGAAAGAACATATGAATATTCTGTCACACTCTTTTTTTGCAGATGTGTTTTTATATATTATGGAGGATGCCTGTAAACAAATAATCGGGAAGAACTGAGACTTTGAGCAGTGGAAAAGAACAATCAGTTGGAACATGTGGAAGTTTTGTGTCCATTACTTTAAAAAAAACCAACATTTTAATTAAGTCAAATTGGGAATACAATTCTTTTAATGAGCAGTTTGATGAGAATGTAACAGCTGGAGTTTCACTGCTTAGTGTGCTGTTGGGAACATTCTTTGCTTCACTGCATCAGGCATTCAAATGTTGACAGAAGACAAAAAATATGAAAAATGTGATGTTTTGCACTGTTTACACAGACCGGATCTTCATACCTTGGCAAATAAAATCTTCAGATTTCCAGCACAAGGCAGCAATTAAACTCAAGAGTACGTCTTCTTTTGCTGTTGGCAGACTGGCTAGGCTGGATAAAACATCGTTAAAATGCAGAATTGTGGCGTATTTGACGCTTGAGTTGAGTCTCCTTTTAGAAACCGTACTGGTTTTGTTTGCCATTTCTAAGTTGTCTTAAATGCAAGTGGATTAGTTTTGTTTATGACTAAACAGTTACGGATTTGGTAATAAATGTGGGATTTTAGGCAGACAGATGGAGGAGTTTGCGAAGAGTCACAAGAGAACATAATTCCCTCTTTTACCTTTCTCTGCAGCTGGAAAGTACAAATATAATTCAAGTATTTCAACAAAATACAGTGTGCTAAAAGCCAACTCTAAAGTAAATTGTGTTGTGATTCTTTTGTGACCGGGTGGCATATTTTATAATTTACAACTAAGCATCAAATACGACACACTTCCGTATTTTGAGGGAATTTTTGGCGATGGCGTTTCGATTACGAATATGAGCAAAACTTTGTTAATTTTCCGCTGTTATAGAAAAAACCCAATTTCGCAAGTGTGGTGTTTCCATTAAATAAGCAATGCTACTAAAATCACACTTGAATAAATTTGTTCATGCAATAAGTCATTCAAAGATTGCCATGCCATCATCTTCCTACCACTTCCTGTCGTCGTCTTTGTCGTTTTTGGGCAGTAGTAACATCCGCCTGTTGATCATGTGACTCGTGTGAGCCGAAAAAAAAAAGGGTTTCCAACAGAGTTTTGTGAAATTCATCTGAAAAACAACCTCATCCTAGCACAATAACTTTTATCTGAAAACTTGAGGTTTTTTTTTAATTGGTGTGTTTCCATGGGTGTTTATTTTTCCATTTCAAATCATGAAAAAATACCAGTTCCACTTGTAGATCATTTATCCTGTAACATGGAAAATATGATAAGTGTTATAAGTGAAATAATCTGCCAGTAGTTTGTCATCAATATTAGGGAAGTATTGACTTAAAAACCTCCTATAATTTGCTGAAAAGTTATTTGCAAGTTAGTTTGCTCTTATTTTATTCGTACTAAGACATTTGCAGACTTATAATACTTAGTAAGAGTTTGTGGTTTTGCAGGTTACCGGCCTCATTGATTTGGACGTCTTCGTCCAGTACTGAAGTTTGATTCTTGAGCTCAAACAGTTAAGTGTGACCTAAAGTGACAGAAACAAATAGAAAATCTTTAAGGGGGAAATCTTCTTTTTGATTCTGATTGTCTCAAATACACATCAGTCCATCTGTAATGTATCTGCATTAAACCTCCTTTTTATCTAAAGTCGTGTGACTTTCAGAGTCGCACGACTTCGGCGGTATCGGTATCACCTCCAACATTACGACTGACTCGACGTGCTGATCTCCCACGGCGCACGAAGGCATCCCCGCCCGCCGTCCTCTCTCCTCGTCCCGACACTTTCTGTATGTCAGAGGGTGTTGACGCAGAATCGGCATGTTAGGGCCGATCTTCCTCAGTGTGCTCCCATTCTGTCAATGCACTGAGCTCTGGAGGTGTGTGTGTGTGTGTGTGTGTGTGCTGGTTAGCAGGTGGTCACCTGCTGAAAACTTGAGCAGCTGAGGGAATATATAAAAGCGTACTCTATTTATAGCTACTTAAACTCACATTCAACGAATTTTTTTTTTCTGCTTCACAAGTAGAAGGTTAGTGTGGTATTTCTCTGTCAGACGCAGAAAATTTGATTTAATTATTCTTTTTTTCTTCTTCCCTTCAATCTCTTGCCTAAATTAAATGCCAGCGATTAGTTCCGCTTTATTTGTTTGTGTGTATTTTGTTGGCAATGAGTGATTCTCCTTATTTAAAGCAGACCTGCTGAAGGAGCTCTAAAGAGCAACATTTATCACACTGAATGAGTGTGAAGTTCTAGAGATGAAAACGGCTCACAGTTCCAGCCGTCTCGTTTGGCACAGTCAGCCAGACGCACTTCCAGCGACGGCGTTACGAAGCTGTGTGTGTGTGTGTGTGTGTGTGTGTTGGTACGTTGTGTTTATGTGCCGCGGGGCGCCAGAGCTCTCTTCATTTATCTCCTCTGTTTTGTGTCGAGGCAGATCAAATGAGATCAGACTCACTTCGAGCCGCCGAGCAGGAATCTTATATTGTATGTTCCGATATTATGCAAAAGTATTCAGTTTTTCAAGTCTTTATTTTTTCATGTTACAATCACAAATATTTTTGCTATTTTAAAGGGTTTTTTCATTTAGGGTGCACCGATTACAGTTTTCCAGTCAATCACCGATTTTTACAAAGCCTGACCGGGGGATTCCGATTTTGGCAATTTCTTTTTTGTTAGAAAAGGGTAAAACAAATGCAGACACCCTCCTTTGCCCATATTTATTTGTAAAAATGCTGAAAAATATGCATCACAGGGCTTTCAACTTCACAAATGTGTAACAGTTTGTGTTGGTCTGTCGTAAATTCCTGTTGACTACACTAAACTTTGAGGTAATAATGTGAAGAAATATGAATACCTTCAAGCAATGTCAAAATTTTGAGGTGAATTTAAAGGGACAGTATCATGTAAAATCAACTTTTTTAAGCTTTATATCATGTCATAACATTATTCCCTCATCAAAAACATATCTGGAGTGTTGCTTGGATTCTTTCATGCATTTTTGAGAAATCCTTTAATCTCCCGTGGCAACCATTCAGCTGTGAAAAAATGCGTGGGTGGACCTAGCCCCGCCTTCAACACAAAGCTCCTCCTCTGAGTTGCAGTTTCCAAGCTTCCACCTCATAGTGCAGCCCTGGACTTCCCCACTCAGCTCCTTCAGACTAGCCAGCAGCAATTAGCAAACACCTGGTGGGACTGCGCAACAACTGAGCTGCTTCTCAGTGAAACGCTGGTAAAAATGTTGTTGAAATGTTAATAGAGGAGCCATGTTGTGATGACTTCCTGAAGGCGGAATTTCAGAAAGAGCAGAAGTTTCTTAAAGAGACAGATGCCAAATTTCAAAGCCTTAAATCAGGAAGTCAAATTTCTTTTAAGTCATCTTTGATATATCTATAGCAATTTTTAGGACAACTGAAGGTAACATAGTCACTTGATTATGCTATAAAATGGCGGTATGTGTCTGGAAAACACACAAACTCCCTTTAATAAACACAGCTGCTTTGGGAAAAAGTAAACAGATGTATAAAGCAACAGATTAAGATGTTATCACACAGAAGGCGTACTTGATGTGACAATGAAACACGTATTCGCCGCCGGAACAGTCTCACAGTTAACACGAGACAGAATGAGCAACACCGAGCGGATTGTAAACGCATCGCACTTCATGCCGAGCAGCTATCAGCTTGTCAGAGGGAATCTGGGTTATTACCACACGCGATCGCCACCGTCAGTCGGCCTCTCTGTCTCACGCTCTCTTCTGTTTATTAAGTAAATACTCGGGCCTTTGGCGCTCCAGAAGGCCGGATCTTTCACATCAGGAGGTTGGTGACACAGAGAGCGGGATTCTCATCCGCCAGTCGCCCAGTGGAGCTTCGACATCAGACTTTACATTGTTTATATTTTATATCTTTGTGATTAGCAAAGACATTTTTACTTGATTGCCTTACTTTCCTTAGGCAAATTAATGCTTCACTAGAGTTGTTCCAGAGTCATTTCTATTGCAAAGTTAGTGCAGCTGTTCTCAATCTAGGAAAATATGCAAATAAACTAAAAGAATTTAAGTTCAGATTCTTTTTTAGCACTAGATATAATATATTCCTAAATTTAATGTTAACCAATTTATGAGATTATTCTACGGCAGTAAAAGTTTTCTTAAAGCTTTTTACACTGCTTTGGGTAATAAATAGAAAGTAAGTGTTTACATTCTTCTTAATCAAACTCCTACTTAGGTTTGAAATAATTCCCCATTAGTTTATCATAATTGTCTTGATTAAGTCTATAAATTGTTTATGAACATACCTGTGAAGCAAAGTTATTTTTTTTTACACCAGACAAATGTGCTACAAATTCAAATTTGTCTGCACAACGCGTGCGTGTCATGACGTTCTGTTCTTTGTAAAGTAAAATAGGTTTCCATACATAAAAATGTGGCTTTTTGTAAAAAATGGTAAAAGTTTAATGAATTTTTCCCATTCTGTTGTTTCCACACAGCTGCAAAGAAACAAGTCATTAAAATGCAAAAATAATTTTATAAAGTTTTTTTTTTCACTATTTTGATAAACTAAACAATGGATAATAATATTAACAATAATAAAAAAAAACATTACATCTTGGAGCTACTAACCTTAAAATCATTGGTCTAAAATTGGGTGTACCCAGGCCTGATTTTCCAATTAGATAAAAATGAAAGGAGGAAACAAATGCAGCGAACAAAGAAGAAACATCTGCATCAACCGCATGTTCTGCCAGACCATGATACTGCTGAGCTGCAAAGTCAGGGTTGGTTTTTAAACTGTGACTTTTTAAAATTGTAATGTACGTTGAAACTTCTTACTGGTCCATATAATATTTTTTTCTCTATTGTCCAATTTAATAAAAATGACCAGGAATGTATACATTCCTGGTCATTTGGAACACGAATATATTCAGAGATTCAGTAACATACAGTATGTCTAAATGCCTATGTTTAATGAAATTAAGTGACTATTGAAGCAGAGATTAGAACCTATGCAAAAATAGACTCTGTGGTTCAGGAAACGGCAGAAGCAGAACAACTAATTAAAATCATGGTAACTGATTTTTATGGGCAAGCGGTTTGAAGATTATTAACGGCACCCAGCTTGTGAGCTGTGTAAAAATCTGAAATTAGGAAAAGACTAAAATAAAAAAGCCTTAAAATTCATCTTGAATTGTAAAATTAGCAGTGTGTTTATCTGTGTGTGTGAGGTCATTTTAGTGGATTGGTTATGAAATATGGATTGTAGCTGTGCAGCAGCTTGAAAGTGACTGCTACGGTCTGAAGTTTTGTTGTTTTATGTCCAATAAATTTGATGCAACAGATGGGCAATTCAGTTTACACGCTCTTTGAGTTTCATATCAGAATTACTACAGTTTATGTCCCAAAAAGAGAAACAGAAGAAAATATAGAGTATACTATAGAAATGTGAGCATAATAAGACAATGGGGCTCTCTCCCTGCAGAATGAGGCTAAACTACAGGAGTTAAACAGGTCAGTTTTAGCCCCGCCCCTTGATTTTAATGACATGTAATAAATTAATTTGATAAATTATCAATTTAATGTATTTTTAAAATTTTGTTCCTTTTAGCCCTCCATACATTACCAAAACCAGAAAGGTAATATATTTCATGATTATCATTAATAATATATATATAAAAAATAAGTAAATAAAGCATTAATCATAGATTAAAAGCTGTTCTGAAAAGTTATTAGGGTTCATTGTGGTAGATTAACAGGAAGTAGTGGTAATTACGACATGAAAGGAAAATGATTCATGGTTTTAAAAATGTTTTATAGATGAAACTCTGAAAAGTGTGGCGTGCTTATGTATTCATTCCTTCTTTGCAACATAATTCAGTGCCTTTCAGATTGGATGGAGGAACCAGTTTATGTCTTTCATAGGTTCTGATTGGATTTACGTTTGGACAGTAAGCGGGCCGGTCCCATCGCCCTGCACTCCATGATGCTGCCACCGCCACCATGTTTTCAGGTTGGAACGCAAATGTTAAGCTAGACTTCATATTGAAAATCTACACTCTTCAATTTTTGTCTTGCTTTCTCATACACTCTGTCAGAAAGTTGAATTTCGCTGTAATGTGAGCAGAGCAACTCCTGTTTGCCGTGTCCCACAAACGGCAAACAGGACTTTATTGGGACTTTCTTTCCAAAAATGGTTTTCCTTTTGCCACTCGGAGTACAGGTCACGAGTCAAATTCATGGCCGAAATAGAGACACACATTATGAGATGGTACATTTCCCCATTTTAAATTAATATGCGCTATTTTGGGTTGTGGTTAGAAACTAGCTTGCTGGAGGAAATAAAACAGCCAATTACTGGGAAAAATTGTAGATTTCACACAGAAGATCTCGACAACCCGTCCCAATAAGATGACTTCATTTAAAACCCATTTAAAATTATGTGGAAAAACTTGAGTATTTATGAATATGGATAGATTTGTACCTTCTTTCCTGCTAATTTCTTGCTAATAGACAAACAGGTGGAAAATTTAGAGACAACCCAGGTTTAACTATAGTATTTGACATTTTGTTATTGAATATAATCCATAAAAGATTGTACGAAGCGTCCAAATAGGATCAGGCATATGGGTGTCACAGACAGTCGAACACGTCTCCGCCGTCCCGTTGAGACAGTCGGGGCCGTCAGTTGTCATGGGAGTGCTGTCAATGATCCTCCGTCTCCGCGCTGCACTGTCTCCCCCTCCATCTGTCTCCTGGGCAGCCTCTCTGTTCTAACAATCTTTTATCTCAGAGTGTTTATCTTGGCCAAGAACACCGCATTAGTCCGAAGGGAAGACATTATTAACGAGCTACGGACTCAATCTGTTTACTGACCGCGCACGGCTAGAGAAAAGGAAAGAAAGGAAGGAAAAAAAGATCACATGGAAGGACGACATGATCCGCTCGCGCAAACACCTGGTCTCTCTTCTTGGAGTCCGTCCAGAGCTAATTCATTAGCACGCTCGCCGAGAACAGCATAAAAATCCGAAACAACAACAGAAAGAAAAACTAACCCACAGTATGTCCTCATCCTACCTGCACAATATATGTTTATTCATAGTTGCCTGTTTGTACTTTTTATGTTTGTCACATTTTTTTCCTAACGGTAAAAATAAAGGTTTAATAACCACAAACTAGGGATGCACCGATCCACATTTTTTTCACTTCCGATACCGATATCTGAGGTTTAGTATCGGATGATTCCGATCCGATACAGAAAATCAGGCTGAATTGACTCAAAGCGTTTCTTTTTTTAAACAAATGTACTGAATTACAAATTTATTTGATAACCAGTAGATCACATTTAAATAAAAGCTTGGTCAAACATGTAAAAATTTGTTAATTTGTTCGGTGCAATTAGGGAGTAAAACAGCCAATGTAAAATAAATAATTAAGAAACTTACTAAAACAAACTACAACAAACCTTTTTTCAAGTGGTTCATGAAGTGCAATTAGGAATCCTAAATATAATGTAAAATAAATAATAATGCATGATGTCACTTACGACACAAGGCATAGAATTACACTGAACAGATCTTCCCTGATCACTGATACTCGATCAAGAAGTTTTTTTCAATATCGGAACTGATACAGATATTAATATCGGATCGATGCTTCTCTCCTTCAATGCAATCCATTGTTTTGTTTTCTGTTCCTGTGTCATTCTCTCCCAGCCGGTAAAGTACGAAAAACATTCGTAGTAATAATAGTAATAAAATAATATGAATAAAGCATTTTTACTCTGTCATTCATTACAATCTGCTGTGTTGTAAAAACCTATTTGCCGCCTCGGAGCTTTTGAATGGTTCCTCTCTTTCATACTTAGATGTTTCAGATCATTAAACAAATTTTAATACCAGACAAAAATAAGCCGAGTAAACAGAAAAGGCAGTTTTATGATGATGGTTTGTTTTAGCTGCCATAAAGAGTTAGTGCTTAGTTACGGAGAGTCTTTTATCTTGTTGTGGAGGAATTGTTTTGTTCCCCCCTGATCTTGTTTACAGAACTGCTTTAATTCAGCTGCAACAAAGAGTTTTGAACTCGTTTAAAGTCCCGCCATAGCACCTCAATTGAATTTATGTCCAGACTTTGACTAAGCCATCGCACATAAGGGAAGGTTTCCAACTTTTCCTTTTTTTTTTCTTCATTTGTGTATAATAGACTCTCTCTGTGGCTTGTTGGAGACAAAAAGAATGAGCAAACCCATTCCATACAGATCTGTTCAAACTATTCAGCTGAAGTACATGTTGCTATTTTGCTTTTCTGAGATCTTTTACCGTACTTCCTGTTTGTCAGACAGGTTCTGTTTCAGTTATGTATTGATTCTGCAGGTCCTGGCATTAATCTGGTCTAAATATTGCTGTTGAAATTATTCAAATGTGGTTAGTCAATGCTAAGGGAAGAGTGGAAACATTCACATTTCTGCTTAGGGTCATTTGGACTTGGAACGTCATTTTGTTTTATTTACTCACGTTAGCTTGTGTGATGTAAAGATTTAAGCAATACGGCGAAAACAGAAAATTTCTGTAAGTCAAAAATATTCTAATCTTGCTCCTGTTTGAGTAGTGACAGAGTTTTATACCTAAAATTGTTGTTTCCTTTAAGAATGAGTGAGAAATGTCAGTGTTAAGCAGCCCAGGACATCATGCATCATTATCAATGTCATCATTATCATTATTCCCTCCAACTGGATCGCAATTCATTAGGGATTTCTCGCCTTGTTGCTCCTCTGCTGTGATTGATTACTCCGCTCCGGCCCGTTGGCTTGCAAATCGCTACAAAAGCCTCTTCTTTTTCTCTCTCTTGTCACACGAACCCTGGATATGCCTGCGACATGCTTTAATCTCTGAGATCCATTTGAGCCAACGTCAAACCCAAACCAAAGTCGACGTGCTCCAGGAAAAAGACGCAGCGACGCCTCTACGTTCGCTCAGACGCCCCTTTTCTTACCGCATGTACTGGTAAAGCGACTTACAGCATTTTCAGAATTAGAAGGTAATTATCGGCCCTGTTTTGAACTGGCCATATGTGCAATCTGTCCAAACAGGAAAACAGAAAGTGCCCGCCAAAGCAGATTTGTGCTGCCATGCTCACAGCGGGCTCGGTTTGAGATGTCTAGAAACCAGGAAACGAGTGAAATCACACATGGCTGATGATGAATTACCCAAACAGTCAGTAATTAAGTCATAAAGAATCTCGGATTCAATATCTTATTAAGAACTCCACGAGACATAATCAAGTCATTGGGGCACAGGAATCATAATTCCCACTAAGTGACAAATGTCATTGCTGAAAATTGCTAAAAATATGAAGCATTTTATATTGGATCTAATAACTGAACCAGTGCTGGACAAAGACTGACATTGTCCTATAACAGATAATATTAAATAAAACAGAAGACAGAGGGGGCGTGCTGTGGTGGCGCAGGGGGTTAGCACGCCCCACGTTTGGAGGCCTTAGTCCTCGACGCGGACGTCGCGGGTTCGACTCCCGGTCCCGACGACCTTTACCGCATGTCTTCCCCCCTCTCCTCACCCTCCTTCCTGTCTGCCTACTGTGGAAAAAATACGCCGCAAAAACTCTTCGGAGAAGAGAAAAAAAAAACAAACAGATATGTGAATTCAAGACACAAAGCAGAAATAGTTTAAAATGGTTTAATTAAATAAGACCCACTAAAATGAGTGGAGATGTTAAAGCTGTGTCTTACAAGCCACCCTGAAGACTGCTTGATTTCACAGTGAGTGTCCTTACAGCCAGGAAATGGCCGCCTTGCGTGGTAACACGACTTCTGTTCAGATTGTGACAGCCTTACACTTTAATGCAACAGATTTCAACAAACTATGTGCATGTTTCAGAAATACATCTCTTCCTCTTGACAGCAGTAGGGTCTCCCTTCACAAGCCACCCTGAAGACTGGGTGGCTTGTGAAGGGACAAGAAAAGAGTGGTAAACTTTTAGCACTGTCATCTTTTATTAAAATGTTCAAGTACACAGAAGTATAGAATCCTCTTATTAGATTTGCAGGGTATATAGGACTCTGGTGTCTACTTCCAGCAGCCACTGAACGCGAGGCGGGGTCCCTGTGCCGAAAGATTCTCCATGCCAGGATTCAAACCAAGAACTTCCGTGCCACTCTGTAGTACAATCAAGTAACTACTGTACGTTACCTTCAGTTGTTTTAAAAACGCTACATGTTTCCAATATGACTTAAAAACAAAAATTGTGTTTGATATTTAAAGTCTTGAAATTGGACCCGTCTCTTTAAAAAAAACTCCTACTCCTTCTGAATCTCCGCCTTCAGAAAGTCATCACAACATGCCTCCGCTATTAACCGTTTAGCAACGTTTTTACCAGTTGAGAAGTAGCTTGTCTAACGAGTTCGGCAGAAGCACAGTGTTTGCTAATTGCTGCTGGCTAGTCTGGAGGGGCCGAGTTGGGGAATCGCATGGGAGGGTTGTTCTGTGAGCTCCGAGGACGCAAAATACTTTGACCAGGATACTTAAGCAAATTGCAGCCTTTCTACAGGTCATCAGGACTAAACCAGCTGATATCACTGACACTGATCAGAGGAATTGCTTTCTAAATACTGAAATGTTTCATTTATGCAGTCAATTAGAGTGTCATTCCAGGTTCTTTCTCTGTACGTGTAAATTGCTTGGGCTCCTACTGACAACATTTCAGAAATATATTAAACAGAAAATAAATGCTTCAGTTCTTATTTTTGATCCGACTTCAACTCCACGGTGGAAACCACGAACACTCTTCAAGCACGTTAAGTGCATTTCATGACAGTCAATTTGGTTTGAGTAACTTTTGTTCCTCGCTTTCCGCCACAGAAGCCGAAGCATGAACCCATCCTGACATTTTCCCTCGTCGCCTTAACACCAGCTGGCTTGTTATCCCGCTTCCATGCTAGCTAGCGCGGGATAATGGTCGCACGCAAGTCGGCTTTTATCTGAAAACGTAAAGCCCACGGTTTCTAAAAATACCTCCCAGTTGAATGCGCCTTGTGTTCGACGTTACCTGCTGTGTGCTGGTTTCTCGCAGACTCTCGCCATAAAGATGAGGGAAGACTTTCTTTGGGGAGGGGAGGGAGGAGATGAGGCGCGGCTAGATGGAGTCGCTAACAACGTCGGAGGCGGGAAAAGAGCGGGATCGATGATGAAGGAGAGGAATGTCGGGATCTTGACTCGTCAGATGTTATTTTTACCCCCCCTGTCCACACACACACACACAGTGATGTTCTCAAACTTTCACTCATTACCCCCCCTTCGTCTCTCCTCCCCCTCTTTCTGTTTGAAGCTCCTGATCTCTCTTCCTCCCACACTCTGTCTGTCTCCTGAGGTTTCTTCTTTCCTGGCTTTGTTTCTTCTTCCTCTTCCTTCCTGCCCCTCCATTCCTCTTCCCCCAAACACACACTTCTATGTGTGTGTGGTTATATGTTTCATTTTACCTCTCTTTTTATCTTGTCGCTGTCTGCTAGGGTGGCATTTCCTTCCCTCCACTCTCAGCTGCTCTTCTTGGTTTAGCACAGCTGTCACAACTCTTCTCACTCACTTTCATTCTGCTTTTTGCACACACACACGCACACACACACACACACACGCATGCACACCCAAGTTTGTATTTCTGTCCATCTTAGGACTTTGCATTGACTTCCATTCATTTTAGTAACTGCATTAATACCTAAATCAGACGTTTTCCCTAAAATAAATTTGACATTTATTAGCTGTACATCATGTTATAATGTTATTCCCTCATCAAATACATACCTGGAGCGATGCTTTTATTTTTTTCATGCATATTTGAGAAATCCTTTAAGCATTCAGCTGTGCAAAACGCATGGGTGGGCCTAGCTCCACCTTGGAGCTGCAGTTTTCAAGCTTCCGCCACACAGAGCAGCCACTCCCACACTCGGCTCCTTCAGACTAGCCAGCAGCAATTAGCAAACACCTGGTGGGGCTGCGCATCTACCGATCTTATTATAGGAGCGCCTTGCCATGCCATTGCAATGCTGGTAAAAACATTGTTAAAAGGTTAATAGAGGAGCCGTGCTGTGATGACTTCCTGACAGAGGAGGTTCAAAAAACAACAGGAGTTTCTTAAAGAGACAGAGACTCAATTTCAAGGCATTAAGTATGGAAGTCAGATTTCTTGTAAGTCAACTTTGACGTATGCAGGATTTTTAGAACAACTGAAGGTAACTGTGCTATAAAGTGATGCAACGTGGCTGGAAAAAAACATAAAACTGCTCCTTTAATTCACGCCTTATCTCTAAACCTGACCGCATTAGAACAGGGCTCTGTCTTCCCAATGTTAGTAAATATGCCACAAACAGTCCTAAATAGGACAGTTAAACAAGCACACACACCCCGACACACTCCTCTTCCTCCCTGCCTCCACTTCTGCCAACTTCACACTTTTCCTCCCTCCTGTCGGTGTCTTGGGTCACTTCCTTTTTGCACAAGATCGCGCAAACACACCCGTAGATGTGCACACACAGTCGCCTCTCTCTACATATTTGCTTTTCTCACACATCTTTATCTTCACATTACCACTTTTCTCTCCCTCTCCACACTTTTTTACCCAATAGCTGTCTCTCTCTCTCTCTCTCTGGGGCTTTTTCTCTCTCTCTTCCAACACATTGATACAGCCTCTCTCTCTCTCTCCTCTCTCCTATCCTCCCTCCCAGATATACACACACATACACGCACTCTCTCCCTCTCTCAGTCCTCATCTGCACCTCAGCACGGTAAGTCGCTGCTTCGTCGCGGCTGCAGCGCAGAGCGACGAGCGGCGACGGGGGTTCTGCCGGCTCTCCATCACCCTGTGACCAATCATAAAGAGCAAACAAGAAGCTGGAGGAGGAAGAAGAGGGTGGAGGTTGGTGGAGGGAGAAAGCCGAAGTCTCATCTTCTTCCCTCGGAGTCCAAACAACCCCCGTCTCACTGACAGAAGGAGGAAGATCTGTTTTCACACTGTCCTGACTCAGTTTGTCACCTCCAGCAGAAGTAGCAGCAGAGGAGGCACGGGGAAAGAAGAAAGTTCTCTCTCTTTGCAACTCAGCTCTGCGTCAATTATTAGGAGCCGAGGAAACTTTTTCAAGAAAGGAGAGGAAGGGCGGGGGGGTGGCGGACGGTCCTAAGGGAGAAAGCTCCCCTCGCCCTCTTCCTACCCCCTGTGCGCCCCCTCTGTCCACGCGACGCTGCTTTTCTATTTTTCGGGGGGGTGGGTGGTATTTGTCAGGGAGAAAAGCAGCGCCCCAAGTTCCCCGCACCCCCCATGTGGCAGGAGGCTCTGTGGACCCGCGGACGCTACCTGCTGGAGAAGAGCGATGGGGGCGGCGAGGGGGCCGAGGGGCCCGACGGCCTGGGGGACGGCGGCGGCCCCGGGTTCCAGGGCGAGGCGTGCCCGGAGGCGGAGAAGCCCCAGGACTGGCTGTACGAGTCGTACTACAGGATGAGCCAGCAGCATCCGCTCATCGTGTTCCTGCTGCTGATCGTCATGGGAACCTGCCTGGCGCTGCTGGCCGTGTTCTTCGCATCAGGATTGGTGAGTGCGCGGCGACGGGCGTGAAGAAGCGTTAAGTGCAGCATTTTGGAGGTGTGGTAGTTAAAAGCCCAGAACGATGAGGTCAGGAGGAGTTGAAGCCTGATAACAACAACAACAGAGGCAGCGTGCCGCTACGCTTTCCTCACAGAATAAATAGAAGGACTCCTCCTGCATGTGAAATACGCTATTTTTACATTTGGGTGTTGCACTTTATTTTACTTCCCATATTTGGTCCAAACCCCCCAGACCCCCAAAAAACGAGCGTATAAGATGTATTTTGCACCATGATTTATGTTTTGCCAAGAAGGAAGCTAGAAAGAGGGGGGGGAAAAAAACATGTTTTCAAGTTCAAGTTTATTTGTATAGAGCATTTCTGCAACAGGGCAGTTCAAACTGCTTTACGTCATAAAAGCACAAAAATAGAAAGTCAGAAAAATAACATACAGTCGACAGTATAGAAGCCACATTTTGACAAGTGCCATCATCACAATCATCAATACACGTATAATATATCAGTCAGTGTTCCATTAATTATGGTTAAAAGCAACTTTTCCAAAGCAAATTAGAGGCATTTATACTTTTCTAATACTTTTTTGGTTTGATATTTCTGTTCACCTGACTTGTGCTGCTTGGATAGGTCACTCTTGTGAGAGAGTTCTTAATCGTAATGAGTTTTTTTGGGGTTAAATAATATATTTTTTTGTTTTTGAAAATCCCGATTGTTTCTTCTTCTTTTTTTTTCGGCTATATATATTTTTGGTTATTTATTTATTTATTTGAGCTGCGTTTGAGGGTTGCTACTTTTAAAATGTCATTGTGCTTTCCTGCACAATGACAAAGGATTTCTGATTGTAAAGGTTTAATTAAAAAAAAGAAAAACCTTTTAAGTGCAATATCTGAGTATTGTTTAAAAAAAAAGTTAAAGTATACAGTGTGCAAGTCTAAACTGCAAAGCCTGCAAATTATACATGTTACATGTAAATAATTTTGCGCTTAAACGATTTCGAAATAATAGTTTGAAACCCTCCAAATGAACCAGTTCTTCTTCATATGTTTTCTTTTTTTTTTTACAATAAAGGTGCTCCAGAAACAATTCTGGATTATCACTGCATGATATCTTGTGGTTACCGTTGTCTCTGCTTACAGTTACAGATTTTGATTTGATAGGAAATAAGACGAGTATCTCCCAAAGGGCAATAGAACTGTGTGTAAGGGGAATCCTTTTCGAGGAAAAAATGTTAATGTTCACTTTTTATCAATGAATGAAATGCAGAAAAAAACATTCCTGCCCTCCTTAATAGACTATTTTGGTATTACGGCAATCAAACACTTCATCTCCACTGACTGCAAAACATCACTACGACTTTCAGGCACAAGAAAGAGATTATTTGACATTTTAAATCTGTCAGAGGTATGAATCATTTTGAGCCCAAAGGACGTTGGGAGCTTTAAGTCGCCTTTTTCCTCCTCTTTTGATGTCGGGAACGTGTAAGTCGTGGCTAATCGCAGAATGTCCGTTGTTTTGCGGGTCTTTGGTGAACAATGCCAGAACGCTTTGACTACAGCTGTTACCACCACGGCCTGTGAGGTCAGCGCTGCTCGGCTTTGTGAAACTCCCGATTTAATCTAGGCAACAGCCTCACCTCTCACGTAAATGAAACGAACATCTGTGCTGCCATTTCAGTTCTGTTTACGTTTGCGACGCTCAGAGAGAAATCCTAAGCTCCTCATCGGCGGCGTTCTCCTGGCGGATTGATAAAACTGATCTGGACCAGTTTGTCGATCTTGAGTAGAATTTCAGAATCACTTCCCATAATGCGTACAGACTGTGGGTTTGACGGCATGTTGCTGAAAACCCTCTATATTGAAGCACTTGTTCCTCTAAAGCCTGCATCTCTCACCTGTCGGTGGCAGGCGCTTTCATCCAGGCACATGCTGGCTTTTAAAGCGAGCGTACAGATCGCCTCACTCTTTTAGCCTGCAGGGCGTGTTGTCCATCCAGAAAGTTCCCTTCATACTCATATTATTGAAATAGTTATCAACTAATTTAGTAATCAATTAACAGGAGTACAAAAATGATTAAAAAAAGGCCATTTTCTGGAAGAACAACAGACTCAAAGCGATAATTAAGCCAAAATTGTACAAAAACAACATGCGTTTTAGATTTAAATAAAGAAAAAAAAACCTTTGTCTGTACATTTGTTCTACCCAGAACCAAGTTTTAGCTTCATCTGGTTCAAATTCAGTATAAAACCTCCAATTATTAACCAGTTAATCCAGAAAATAGCCATCAGATTATCTCTAACCTGTATTGATGCCAAGGACAGAGGTTTTCATATTTTTAAAAATGTTTTTTTAGCTGCAGATGCATCCTTTGCTACAAATGATACTCTAAAGGAAAGTCGTTATTGCATTTTAATTCAATAAAATGTTTATTTTATCACTTTGAAAAGGAATTGAATTATTTGTTCATTTGTATTTCCAATATTGTATTTTATTTATTTTTTTTAAAAAAAGGCTTAAGCGGTTAGATGAATAATCTGCAGAAATTGCTAATTGTTTTCCATCCGATTAATCGTCAGATTAACCGCTTACTAAAATGATCGCTAGCACCACAGGAGAGACATTAGCTCATTGTGAGTGAGCTCTAGCTTAGAAAATGTGTCACTATTTCTGAATTCTCCTTCTCATTGTTTCCTGTGAAAAACAACATTTTACCAGTCCTGAGCACATCCTGCGGTTTACAAAGGAGAGAGACGAGTTGCTCTTTCATAAAGTCCCACTTGGTAAACCAGCGATAGATTTATTGCCTGCTATTTTATTTCTGCGGCGAAGTTTTCAGTGACCTTTGACTCCGGACCGCCTCGGGGAAACGTGAATACTTAAGTAATCTGACTTTACCTGAGCTGGCAGCAGGAAGCCAAGCTTCGTTAGCGACACGTTCTCTGAAATCTGAATGCTGCATTATTAAAAGTTTATGAATCACTCATTTACACACAAAACACAAGCAGAAAAGATTGAATTAGCTTCCAGTAATGACTCTATTAATACAACCCTTGAGCAGCTGGCGGGCACGCCTCAAGTGTCTTCTGGTGGGAAATGTCTGTCTGCCGGTTTTCATCCCGTCTCCATGGCAGCCAACTGCTGTCCTGGCCAAAACGCAGCATTGGAGTCCAATAAAAAAATAAAAATAAAATAACAATAGTCTCTCATTCTAGTGTCATTTGGCTTGTTCGTGTCTGTAAAATTACTTCCACTACATTCAAAACTAATAATTTTTTAAAAATGTGGACTTGTAAAACCTTGGCAACTTTGAAGCATTGAAGCTCCAAATGCGCGACCTTTCCTACCTACCATAGATTAGTTTGTACCTTCCAGGCGGATGTTTCTCCCTGGCTTTGTTGGTTTAGAGTGATTTTTCTATCTTCTGCTCAAAATCTCTCATAATCTAGAGCAAGAAAATGTAGGTTTATGACAGTAATGTATGACATCTACCTGCAGGGAATGTTAAATTAACTTTGGTTTAATGTAAGGAATTCGGAACCGAAATGAAGGGGAACAGAGCTTACAACAAGATGACTGGAAAGTAATATAGAAATGATTATATTATGTCAGATTTGAGTAATTTTAAGACTATATTCACATTAACTACCAAGATAGTACAGGTTTATCTGTACTATGCGTTTCAGCAACAAGGCAGCAACAGGGCAAGTGCTTCAAATGACAAAAACTTGAAACGTCAGATAAACTCTACATTGAAGTGGTTAATAATAATAATGGAAAGCAATGGAAAATTGAAACATTGAACTTCAGTTAATGATATTCTAGTTCTTACCATGAAAGGCAACAATAAACAAATGGCTTTTTAGCCTTGATTTACAGGAACTCAGTGTTTCAGCAGTTTTGCAGTTTCCTGGACGCTATCTCAGAAGCTGAATGCTGCTTCTTCGATTTTGGTTCTGGTTCTGGGCAGGCAGAGCAGACCGGAACCAGAAGACCCGAGAGGTCTGACAGGTCGATACACTGACAATGTATTTAATGTCAGCAGCATTCCAATCATTCATGAACTAACAAAAGTATTTCAAAGTCTATTCTTCTGAGTTTAGAACTGGCTCCCGGTTTTCGTTTTCAGTTTTTGAAGGTTAAAAACCGGACCGGCTGCAGCGGTCCAGAACAAAAGAGAAATGAACAGAAAGGCAGCGTTCTAATGTGAATATGTGTGAAATTGTTTGCTCGCGGGTAGGAAGGGGATGTAGGAGAGAGAGGAACGTCAATGCGTAGGCGCCAAATGGCAAAAGGACAGCTTGACCCGGACCAGTGTGAGTCGTCAGGATAGACAATACTGTTTTTTTAAAAAAAAAAGTGAAAAGCTGGAAAGCTGCAGGTTTCATTACAATCAAACATCTTGTGTGCCACATGACTCCCATTATCAACCACTGCACAGAGAGTTTTGCTTTTAGCGAGGGGATTGAACGGGACGGAGTTCGGGGAGGGGCGGCGGTATCCCTTGTGCATGGCTATGCGTGGCGCCATAAGTGGCTTTGAAGCACTTTGGATTGCAACGACAGCCTTGCAGAGTGGATCTGGAGAGCGGGAGGAGAGCTTAGCTCGCAGCTGTGTGGGCGTTGGTGCTTTTGTCGAGTGAAAAGTGTTGTTTGGCGACAAACACTCAACCGCAAACACGAGCCATTGTTTCTCAAGTGCTGCTTTTGTGTTTTATGAAATGGCCTCACAAAGGAAGGCCCACTCAGAACTGTTGTTGTTGATATCTCAAATTGATTGTTTTGCGGCTGGATGCTTAAGGACAGGCCGTGGATTTGTTCCGCCGTCTCCACGTGTGCGTCGTGGGGCGTCAGCGTAGCACCTGGAGAATAGTCCAGAAGTGGTTTCTATGTTAATTTCAGCAAAGTAAATAGCTTCTTCTTGGCTGTACTGTCATCCTATTCAATCCCTTCACAGTCATTTAATGCAAATCAATACATTTCACTGGCCTGCTTTACTTACCAGGACCTTATTTTTTGCTTCTTATACAGTGCAACCCATATCAAAAAGGCTACTTTCACACTGCTGGAAAATGCAACCCAAATCCACTTTTTTTTGCCCATATACAACCTATGTCCAGCTTTTTTCACCGCAGTTTGGACGACCCATTTCTGATCATTTTACTCCCCCCGCAAAATCTGTACCACTTCCATAAGCGGAACTAAATCGGATACGTATCGGATTGTTTTCAGTCTCAGTCTGAACGGCCATATCGCATTTTATACGGCCTTTGTGTCACTGACGTGAGACAATGTGTCAAAAGTGGTAAATCAGGACATTAGCAATGGCTGAAAAATGCCCTTCAGTGTGTTACTGAAGGGCATCGCATCACAATCCCACCACTCGTGGTTTTGATTACACGTCCAAACAGACTTCTCTACAGAAGTTGCCGTTCGTGCTCCACAAAAGGCCATTGCTATTACAAGATGTCCACACACCCTTAAAAAGTCTTAAATTTATTTACCTGAAATTAAGACCTTAAAATGTCCTAAATTCATAAAGAAAATGTAAGTTAAATGTCCATATCAGACAAAAGTTTGAGTTGTGCACAGACATCTCCACTCTCTGCGGTTAAGGCCACTGGTAACAAGCTGCTAATACTTGCTTGCTGGCTAGTTTGCTTGCTAGCTAGCAAGCGAACAAACAAACCATTAGCAGCTACAATATGGCTCATTGGCAGTTAGCTCTTTAGCTTGCCAAAAAGATGTATGAAAGGTAGCTAGCTAGCCCTCTAGCTAGCTTCGTAAAATAATAAATGCACATGTCATGATATCGGCCTTAAACTCTTCATTTTGAGTTGGTTAAACTTCCAGAAACCTTGCATCAGTTGTGTTTTCTTTTTATTAGCCTCCTATCTTCCTTTTCCTTGGCACGATACTGTCAGCTCCTGAGTAAACTTTAAAATCGACCCATAAACAACTCCATCCATTATTATTTCCCCAAACAGTGCGCTGTTGTTGTGTGACATCAACATTCTTCTTCTGTGCATGTTGGGTCGCTTTGGGGCCATACATTGCATTGCAGTCGGGTTTAATTAATAAAGTAAACAACCAGGCAACAAAAAAAAAAGTGCGTTTTTACAAAATGTCAGAATTGAGCAACAAGACTTGCTGTGTGAACGTGGCCTAAATTGCCATCATTTGCAAGAAGTTTGGCGTCATCTTACTACTTTTTGTCCTTCTGGAATAACAGTGGTGATGAAACGGTTGTTTGATGAGGCGTGCGCATTTCTTACTGCTGGGAGCAGAAGAATGGCAGGCATAAATAAAAGGTGGATTTGGAGTCGGGGGGCAGAGGAAGGAGGGGCGGATGTTGTTGTAAGTTTTCTGGCTTTATCAAGGAGCCAACAGGAACCCAACGAAAAGCAGAACTAAAGCTCCTAAAGGTACAGCGCACTTTTATCTTTCTGCACAGATCAGGGCTTGAATGGGTGACTGAGGTATTTTTAAGAGACGTAGGCGCCGCCACCCATTATGCTGGCGTGTGTGTGTGTGTGTGTGTCTGTGTGCGCGGACGTGCATCTGCGGATCTGTGTGTGTGTCCTTTGGGTGAGTTTCTCAAAGGAAGTCTTGCATTTCCTTCGCAAGCTTATCTGCAATCTTCAGGGACAATGTTCCCCTTTTTTGCTTTTTTTTTCCTCATTTTTTTTTTTTTTTAAATTGCAAGTGTAACGTAACGCTTGTGTATGTGTCCATCTGTGGGTACACAATCCTTGCAATTACATGGCAACATGCTCGCGTAATGACATCTTAAAACTCAATTTGACAGACTAATTGAGGTCAACATAACATCTGATAATGGTTCTCTGCAAATCTAAAGTAGTTCCTCTTGCTTGGGTGATTGATTACACGGCCGCTTTCTGTTGACGAGTTTCTGCCATCTTTGACTGATGCGCAACATTGTTTTCCAGTTTTACAGTCTGTTGATTTTAATGTAAAGAGAAAACCTCGGATTTTGTTTCAGCTCATTGACAGCTTGATAGATGCGCCGGGGAGGCTGGTTCTGTGCTGATGGATCTGTAGCTGTTAGTCAGCCTCGCATTGACGCAGATTAATAAAAACAACAAATAGATCTGCTATTCTGCACAAATTCATGAATTCTACTAGCGCTGGAAGTCTGCCTGAACTTTAAATCACAAATTAAAACCTACGAGGCTCGATTTAAACTTTTTATTTTGTCATAAACTGGAGGTTAGATTCACATGTTCTAAAAATGATGCATTTCAGGATTTTCATAGAGACGTTAAAACTTCATGAAGAGTTAATGTCTGACCTGCAGTCGGTAAGTCTCTTTGTGTAGTTTATGGAAATTGAGGTTTTTGTCTATTAAATGAGTAATGCAAAGTAAAAGTGAATAAAGTAGCACTTACTTTAACCGCTATGTCAGATTTTTAATAATAATGTTAAGAAATAATGTTAAGAAAAAATCAACACCATCATTGCTGTTTCTTTAAGAAGAAAAGCAATTATTCCAACTTATGACAAAAAACCCTAAACAGCTTTTGATGTTTACTGCTAAATCTTATGCATGACACACAAATAAGCTGGTTAACTAGTCAGGCTATCTGCTCAGGTAAACAGCCATCAGTCCAGGTTGATTGACCTGCTGCTTGTAGCTTGGCAACTGCAGTTTTAAACCAAGTCCACTTAATAAGTGATGGCTGGCCATCCATTGGTTTCCTCACATTGATTCTTCCAGTCTGTCACTGCTGCAAATGTTTTTATTTTTAAGGTACGGTAAATTTCTAATTGCCTTTATTCATAATTGTATTTCAGGATCCTTTGGCCCAGAGAGGAAGCGTCCATTACCTGAAACACCAGATTATGTTATCCTTATTTTTATCATAAGTACCTGTGACATTTATAGGAAAAAAGCAGAAACATGGAATTCTGAGAACACCATCCTGAATGGGAAGTTGTAGGTTTGATTTGCTGCTGGGGATACTGGTACACCCTGTTGAAGCAAGATGGCATCACGAGTAAAGATCATGTGGGAAAACTGCGGCAACATCTCACGACGTAAGCCTTGAAGTTAGAGCTTGGGCAGAGACGGACAGTGACTCCAAACACACCGGAAATTGGCTACAAAGTGGATGAAGGACAACAAAGTTACTTCAGAGTGGAAATGACAAAGCCCTGGTATGAAACCCGTAGAAAGTCTGTGAGTGAAGCTGAAAAGGTGTTTGAGAGAAGTTGGGCGGACAATCCCGACTCGATTCCATCGAAGAATTTCTGCAACTCTTGTAAAAAGCCAACAGGACACCAGAAATGACTGACGCCATGACAAGCAGATTAAATGGAAATTTTACCAAACACTAAGGAAAGGTAACGCTAAGAAAATGCACTTTTATGAATTTGAATAAAACATTGGTATTCTAATACGTAGCGGACAGAAATAATTTGGGCAAATTCAGTTTACACAGTCGGCAGAATATGACATTTTCCTCACACAAAACTGGGTTCTCTGTCAGAGAGATTTAATATGAGCCATTATATAGCTGAAATCTATATTTTGTAACGGTCTTCCCAGCTTGATCTCCTTTAGATTTTGAGCAGTTTCGGGGGAACTCGTTAACACTTCTCCGCGCTTCGAATGGAGACGTCGAGGGGAAAGCTTGTTGATTATTGATGAATTCCATAACCAAAGAGGAAGACAGATTGAGGAAATCTGCCTCCAGCTCTGCTTCAGCCACAATAAATATTCAACAGGGACCCAACATGGAAAGTGAGGAGAATGCATGAGCTGCTGCGGTTCCATCACATCCTCCCGTGACAACTGTCTCCTTCCCCTCAACTTCTGACATAATTTGGTCTATTTTTGTCTGCTGAATTTCTGTCTCTTGGTGCTGCCGTTATGTCCTCCCCACCCCCAAAGTCCTCCGTTTTCCGTTCTCAATGATAGCTGGATGAAGCAGGCTTAAAAGGAGAAACAAAAGGGGGGAGGAATTGATTGTTCTGGGTTACAATGCAGTACAATGTGGCGGGCAGACACGTCGAGGGAAACGGCATTAAACGCCATCGCCGAGGGTGGGGGTAAGCGGATTAGACGGGGCTCAATCAGAAATATGCAAAGTGCAGATGCTTCGTTTTTGTTTCCACAAATGAGTGAAAAGCTTAACCCTCCACCGAACTCCCACCCCAACAGTGAAGGCAGTGACAAATCCTCCACTTCCCTCTTCCAGACAGCTGCGAACGTGTGTGCTTTTCGAAAAATATCCGCTTTGATGCGACAGGGAATGTCCTTGTGAGTGAAATCTTCCTCTGGGGGCCGGGGGGGGGGGAGGGACGTGCGGAGCGTTTGGTGTTCCTTACATTCTTGTTAGGATCCAATCTGGGCTCCGGTCTCCTCACTGTGAAAAGCTGCTGTGGCATCAGCAGCGACACCCCAAGGGATTCCTTTCCCAGACTGTGACTCATTGCCATCGTCTTCTGCACGCCGCTGCTACATTAGCGCTCAGCAAGCCGCTTCAAGTCTTATTTTGACTCAACGGAGCCGTCGGCGTTCTCCTCGAACAAACCCTGGAAGCCAGACAATGGTCAAAATCGGTCCACACGGATTCAGAGGCGCGGTTCGGGACGTCTCGTTACGACTACTTTGATGAGGGCAGAAGAAAAAAATAAATCAAAGACATTTCAATACCAAAACTGATTTTCATTTGACTTCAAAATGACATGTAATCACACAGCAGCCTTCTAATTTTAGCGCCTGGGGCCTGTCAGCGTAATCATGACTCGGAATAAGTTAAAATGGTTTCCGTGGGTGTTTGGGCACAGGGTGAAGCCTGTGAGAGTGCCACTGATGTGCTCGTGAAAGCTCTGTGCCTTCTGATTTTTTGCATTTGCTCTATAATTTACACATTTTAAAGAGGGCTAAAAAAAAAAAAAAAAAAAAATTTTTTTTGGTACCTGGAAGCCTGCTTTATTATTAGCCGTTTGCTAGTTAGTGCGTGGTTTCCGAATCATAGAGGAGACAGCTGGAGGGTTTATTTAGAAACTTTTTGCAGCCACCGTTGGATTTCTAGTACCAGTTGAAAATTGTGGAACTGAATGGAAGAGAAAAAAAAATGGCATCACCCATTGGCAGGACAAGGTCATTTGTTCTGTTTTTGTGCTTTTTGCCACACTGAAATCTTTCAGATAATCAAACGCATTTTCGCATCAGACAGCAACAACCTGATTAAAAACAAAATGGGGCGTGCCGTGGTGGCGCAGGGGATAGCGCGACACACGTTTGGAGGCCTTGAGTACTCGACGACGCTGTCGCAGGTTCGATTCCCGGACCCGGTGATATTTGCCGCATGTCTTCCCCCCCCTTTCCTGTCAGCCTACTTTCATATAAGGGACACTAGAGCCCACAAAAGACCCTCTGGAGGGGAGAGAAGAAACCAAAAACAAAATACAGGTTTTCACATGATGAGATTGAAAACAAAACCCAAGCCAACTATTAACTTGCCATCAAGTTTTTACTAAAGCTAATGGGCTGGACACACGGGGAGAGTCAAACGATAGCAACAGACCAAAGTCGTCGCTGCCCTGTGTGAAACCCAACCGACAGGACAAGATTGTGACAACAGGGACAAAAATTGTAACATTTTTCAACTGTCTCGTGCCGTGTGTCTACGTGTACGAGCTTGAACTTTCACAATCGCAAATTTTGCCGGTCGCTTTTCACAAGTTCCACAGGAAATGAGTGAGCAACATCGCCTCCCGTGTGTTAAGGACTTAAAAGACAAAAAACTTGTCTTTTAAGTCCTTCACTTTTTGGAAGTGTCACATTAGAACAGGAAACAGCAAAATTCAAAATAACTTTACGCTTACTAGAGGTGGTTTCTGAATTTTCCGAAAAAGAGTCAATGCGCGGAAGAGGAGGAAACACGCTTGCTGAAGAAGTTCTGATGTAGCGAACTCTCCCACCAACTAGCGGGTCTGTGCCTTACCAGAGGCACGACACAGAAAAAAGCCTTCTCATGTGGTTTATTACGTATTACTCCAGAGGTTGGGATTTCTTAAAGTAAAATAGAAAGTTCTTCAACAGCTTTATTTAAGAGTTTTAATTTTTTGGGGGGCTTTTCTAAAAACGAGTTAATGCACTAGCATAAAGGGGAGACAGAAACACATTTGCCGAATGCTTCCGTCCACTGGTGGGTGGAGGCACAAAACTGAAAAATTTCAAAGTCCATACCTCCAGTTCGGAGGGAAGAACTCTCTGCAACCTTTACGTCCTGTTTATTACAGCTGAGTGAGCGTCAACATCTGACGAAATTACGTTTTGCGTAGCCTGGTGGATTTGCTCCAAATCAGTAGATGGAAACACACCTAATTCGCATTTTCTTTCCTTCGTTTTCTGACATTTAAAAAATTCACTCAACATTCTCATGACAGTTGGATGGAAGCACAGCTAATAACTTACAACTTGCAATGTGACATCATTTCCAGTCCCGAGCTCCGACTTCTCAGACAAACTGAGAAATTCAAAACATAATTTCTCACAATTGGAAACTAAGAGTTATTTCCAACTTATGGTTAACAAGCAGTTTTTACTGATATTGTTGTTTATATGCTGTGACATGAGAAGAGAGCCGTACAGATAAAGCGAGTTGTGCTGAGCTCATGGAGCAGAGATGTCTGGTTCAATGTGAAGAGCAAGTGTGTGTGTTGGTGTGTGTGTGTGTGTTAGTGTTGACAGCCTCTAAACGCTGACTCCAACGGTGCGAGTGTGGAAGTGATGCCGTAGCACATTCTCGGTGTCTGCCTAGCGATCTGGATGCCGTCTGTTCATCTGTTTTGTGTTTGGACTCTGTGGTCACTTTATTCTGTCGAGCATGGCACGTTCTCAATGTAAAACACAAAGGACAATTTCAGACGTTTCGCCGTTTGGCAGAAAGAAGCATTCAAAGCATTTTTTTTTTTTTTTTTACCATCGGTAGAGCTGTGGAATTTGTGCGAGGCGCTGTACGTAAACCTGTGTGACGTCATCGTTTTGTTTCTGCTTCTTTATTTCTTCTTCCAGAACACGGAGGATCACCTGACGTTCCTGATCGCCGTGTCCGCCGCCCTCTTCCTTTTCCTGTCCATCTTCATCCTCGTCTGCATCGAATCTGTCTTCAAGCGGATGCTGCGCCTCTTCTCTCTGCTGACGTGGGCCTGTCTGGTCACCATGGGTTACCTGTTCATGTTCTCCGGCGGCAGGCTCAGTCCCTGGGACCAGGTACGGAACATCTGGCTCAGTTTCAGTTTATTTATGTAGCACCAAAACACAACAAACGTAGTCTCGAGGCGCTTCCCAAAAGTTGTTTCGGTTCAATCGCACAATTGATTCTAGTTGTCAGGCAGTGCATTAAGCTCAGTTAGATGTTCCAATTAGTTTAAAAAGTTTCTATTTAAGTCCAGTTTGGGACTGCATCTGCTCTGTGTCTTTCAAAACATATTTATGCCACATTACAGCAATAAACTGCAGTGTATTTAATTGAGATTTAACTTGATAGACCAACTAAACTTACTAGTAGATCTAGCAGTACGTTTACTGTTTTTGTCCAACATCTAATTCAAATCATTATGATTTAATTAGCCTGTAACCACGTTCAGTTAGCTGTTACTAGCTGCGTTTCTGTTACAAGTGTGTGCAAATTATTCGTCTGTATTCTGCTAATGTCAAAGCAAAAACAAAAAAACACAATCTCTCTGGAGCCGGCTGCATGTTGTCCGAAAAACCCCAAAAACAAACCATCACCCTCCTACCACTTCCTGCCGACCTCGTGTTTGTCGTTTCCACCAGTAGCAACATCTGGCTGTTGATCACGGGACTCGTCCGATGTGAAAAAAGTGTTTCCATCGCAGTTTCACGCAATACATCTGTATCAATATGGCCGAAAAGCCACCTTTTCCCCATGCAAAAACCTTTTATCCGAAGTTGCTGTGTTTCCATTAAGCTACTTTATTTTCAGAATTTCAATTTGCGCATTTCTAGTTAATGGAAACACAGCCAATGAGCTGGACAGGAAGGCTCAGGCCCCAGCACCCTCCGAGTTCATCCCGCTCCGCTCCGTTTGTGTCCTGTCGTTGACCTTCGCTCCAGCAGACATGTTGACGCGTCGGCGCGGGATGAGCACTGATGAGGAAAAACTGTTGTTAGCAATAAATCACCTCCATTAACTCTCCCTGTAAGCCGGTGCAGTCAGCAGTCCTTTGTCTCGCCGGAATTGAAAAGCAAAGGATTCCTTTTCTCTCCTTTTTCTTTTAACAAAGAGATTTCTTCTGACTTGTTTATTACTGCAAAATGTTATGAACTTGACCTTGATTCTGTTATACGTGTCTCACCTGTCAGGTTTTCCATTCTCTAAACGCACGGTGTTAGTGATGACGCTCACAACGATGATAATCATGATCAGGCGGCTGGATCAGGCTGTATTGCTGAAGGGAAAGTTCATCTGAAACATTTTGAAACATTTTGTTGGCAGTAATTTGGACTTTATTTCTACAAAATGTACAGTTTTATCACGTTTCAAACGCAAAGTGTTATATAAGTTGGATGTAGAGTTTGGCTATTCAACAACATCATAGGCACTAAAAGTTTCATAGAGTAAATCCAACACATTTGATTTAGTTTATTTGATTAGGACAGTGCACATTAATCAACATTAGCACAATTAATGGGAGTGTAAATGCAGAGGAGTTAGCACAAAAGCTAAACTAGCAAAAAACAAAACACCTCACTGTGCATTTCACAAGACAAAACACGGTACACATGGTTCTATTAAAACAAATAGAAACATTTACATGAGAAATAACTGACGGACAGAAACAAGCTTAATAACAATAAGCAAAATCAAAGCATGGCACAACTGAATACCTACCTAGAGTTTTAAACCGACAGGTTGGGCAAGAAAAGTATAATTCCTCTGGAGGAGCTGCAAAGTTTCACAACTCAGGTGGGAGATTCTGTTTTGAGAGGGCAATTGTTAATTCACACTTGAAAATTGTCGTTCACACGTTCACAGGTACTCGGCATCCAGTTTGAGTGAATTTTCGCTAAATTGCGGCGTTCTATATTTCTGTATGTAAAAAAAAAAAAAAACAGTCGGAAACTAGAAACAATCCTAACAGTGAACCCTGAGGAACTAAATCTATGGACTTCGAAATTTATTCATCCTTGAAACTAAGTTAATAAACATGTAGCAAATGATCATTTTTCAACAATAGCAATTCTCTAGTGTGTAATCAGTCTAATTTTTCTTTTGCACATCCATTCCCCGCTTTCCTGCGCGCCGTTGCATATTCATGCCGGCTGCCTGTGTGTGTGTGTGTTTGCGGCCGTGCTCGTCTCGGCGCAGAATTAATTCTGTGTGTTAATGAGGCCTGATGAGAGCTGGAGGTGAGTAGATCAGCAGACAGACACATTAGTTTTCGCTGCCAGACTCCGTTTCTCTCCTCGCTCTCAAGAATCCTATTTTGTCCTCATCTGGCGCCCTGTCTCCCACAATTCATCAAACCCCATTTTCAAAGCCGCAAACGTCTCCGCCTGCCTCCGTTTCTCCTTGTAAATCACCCCCAACCTGCCCAAATTTCCTCACTCCACTTTTCTTTTTTACTTTGTCAACTCTGCTCCTCCTCCATGGATGGAGGTATTTTTATCATCAGCCACCTGTGAGAGCAAAATCATTCTGCATTATTAATCACTCCACTCTGCTCCCATGACTCTCCTACTTTACACATTTATACACTCCTGAAAGTTTTTCTACCGCTCTGATATTTCTATATATAGACAGGGAGATGAAAGCTGCTGTTTTATTTATTTACGGGCGGAAAAAAATTAACTCTAATCGAATATCTGAGTGGTGAAAGCACGTCAGCGTCCCTTTGACCTCCCGATGCAGCAGCTAAATATTTCCAGGAACCAATTCATCGGTCCTGGTGATCAGCTTGAGAACTTTTTTCTTTTTTTTAACTCGTATCTGTTTCTACAGAACAGTAAAAGCTTCAGGATGTTGGCGGGTTTTCTAAAATGCTTGCATGTCTCTCAGTCTTATAAATAATAGTGAAAAAAATGTAGAAATGTATTCTGGTTTGAATCTTCAGGATATTTCTATCAGAATTCATCCATTTAATTCAAACCATGATACGACCGCCACTGTGTTTCACAGCTAAACTCTGACGGAGCGTTGAGAGTTTTCCGTTACTAAATGAGCTTTCAAACAGTAAAATAAGTCAATGTGAAGTTACCCATTTGATTATTTTATTATTATATTATTTTCCTTTTTTTTTTTTTTTACATTTTCTTGTTCAGGACTATTTAAAAAGATTATGAGCTTCTTTTGAGATTTTCCAAGTTTAAAATTAATCAAAAAAAATTTCTACAGTGCTAAAAATTGCAACATTCCAAAACATATAACTGCTGAAAATGCAGTGTAGAGTCAGAGATTGTTTTTTTTTTTTCAATCCAGTATCGAGTTATTAAAGGTCAAGTCCAAGTCAAATCTCCAGCCTCTAATGGCGGAAATCAAGATTTTCTCATTAAATTGTTGACATCAGTGCAGCTCTGACCCCGCTCCGCTGTTGGTCAGGGACCCAAACGTGCTGCTCATGCCGAGGCGTAAAATTACCATGTGAAAATGTTGCAATTATCTTCAGGTCTGTCAATATTCAGAAACAATTATGTGTTAACCTTAACATTTAACATTCAATTTAGCATGTAAAAGCTACTAAAGTCTGCTTGTTGTTATTTTTGGTCCGGAAATGTAAATAGGCATTCATGCGCCTAGACACGTAAAATAGATTTAAACCTTTTCAAATTGAATTTCTGAACCAATCTAACTAACTTGTGTCTTTGTAATGATTAAGTTAACACCTGTTTATCCCTGTTTTCATATTGTCTTCTTCTCCTCTATGTACTCCACTAAATAGGGTTTTGCTTGTTTTCTTATGAGCTAGAGAATTTTTAACATTTCAAAACAATTTTCAAATTCACAGTTAAAGTATTTTTTCTCAAATCTAGATAAATATGAAAGTTAAGATATAAATTACAACCAAATGAACAGTGTGGTAAGCGAATTAATGTGTGTTAAACACCTTAAAAAACAAAGCAGGAAGTGCTTTTATTTTGATATTTGCCTCCTGAAGTATCCTCCAGAAGCGTCTTGGAGAAACTACAGTTCATAGCTACAGATTATTGTTAAGCTACAGCTAACATGAAGCTACATGTTATCTACAGCTTATTATGAAGCTACAGCTAACGTGAAGCTACATGTTAGCTACAGCTTATTATGAAGCTACAGGTAATGTGAAGCTACATGTTAGCTACAGATTATTATTATGCTACAGCTAACATTAAGTTATATAAATCTACAGCTTGTGATGGAGCTAACATGAAGTTACATGTTAGCTACAGTTTATTATGAAGCTACATGTTAGCTACAGCTTATTATGAAGCTACAGGTAATGTGAAGCTACATGTTAGCTACAGATTATTATTATGCTACAGCTAACATTAAGTTACATAAATCTACAGCTTGTGATGGAGCTAACATGAAGTTACATGTTAGCTACAGCTTATTATGAAGCTACAGCTAACGTGAAGCTACATATTAGCTACAGATTATAAGCTACAGCTAACATTAGGCTACATAAATCTACAGCTTGTGATGGAGCTATCATGAAGTTACATGTTAGCTACAGTTTATTATGAAGCTACATCTTAGTTGCAGCTTATTACAGCTAACATGTAGCTTAACATGAAGCTACATGTTAACTGTAGCTTATTATGTAGCTTTTATGAAGTATAATATGAACCAGATCTGTAAATCTCTACCAGGTTTTCTTCCAGGTTGTAGCTCCACGTAGCTTCCCTTCTCCTCACAGCATGATCAGTTCAATATTTTATTTTCACCTCACTATTATGTTTTCCATTATCTTGGGCTGCAATAGCATATAAGATGAGGTTGTTGCAATAAATAACTAAATAACTCGTGTCACAAATTCTCAAATGAAATAAAATTGACAGGAAGTCACATTTTTTCAACTTAATTTTTCACTTGTTCTGAGGCTTTCGTTAACAATCGGAGAGGCGCGGGGGAGATAAAGGAAACGGAAAACCGACCAAAGCAAAAGCCACACAGGAGAGCAGAAGTCTGGTGAAAGGAGCGCGGTAGAAATGCATCCCGCTCTCAGTGGGTCGAATTGATTGTGATTACTCAGAGAACAGAGAGTGTGATGGAGCACACAGAGCTAATAACAGAGAGAGGGGGAAGAGAGGAACAGAATGAAAAGGCACGGACGACATCCGCCGCTCTCTGCAGCTAGTCTGTCCTGACCCCTCTGACCTAATGTGGACAAACGCATAAAACAAATAAAAAAAACTACCTTCCATATACACAGCTCAGCTATGTCTGCAATAGGTCGTTTATCATGGCCCTGCTTTGATTTTGAGGGCAGATTGAACAACACTTTCACACCTGGTACCCTCCAACAATACACAAACACATTTTCCTGTGCAGACTTGGAAACAAAAGTGAGAGTTTGCTTCTTAAAAAAAGAAAAAGAACTCGTTGGAGCTGCTACGCCTCATAAACGTCTAAAGCCAGCGGAGACAGACTGTTTTTTTTAATGTAGGTATTCAGGTGTACATATCTATGTGTCTGCTTCTTTCGTCTGGAGCCCAGAGAAGCGCTCAGATAGAGACGAGGAGGAGAAAAAAAAAAAGTAATGGAGGAAGCAGGAGAGAGATGGTGTCTGCAGCTCCCATCACAACGCGTTTGAAGGTGTATTAGGATTCAGGTTGGAGTGTGGGAGAGATGGTGTGTGTGTGTGACAGAGAGAGAGCGAGTGTGTGTGTGTGTGTGGTAGGTGGAGGCAGGTGATGCAAGTGAAATTGGACCGCCGCTCTCGATTCCTCGCGACCGCTCAATCGGACCGGATGTCACGCACTCCGGATGATCCCGGGGTTGTTATGGTTTTAAAGAGAGGAGCCTTTCCAGGATTAGGATTCGAAGGTTATCTCAAAAACACAAACGAGTTTGAAAGCTCAGCGTTCGCCTAGATGTCAGCATCCTTCCTGTAGTTGGTTCCCCTAGCAACAGAAGGTCTGAGCCCACACAAAACATCTCTCTCTCGCTTTCTGTGTGTTCTTACTGTTAAGATCTTCTTTTAGAAGGAACTAGGTCAGCCAAACAATTGCTAAAACCCAAATGTTGACAACACATTTAGTTTTTTTAAGAATTTGTTGTTTTTCTTCCGGCGCTAGTGGCCTTTATTTCAAAGTAGTCTGACGGGAGGGGGCAAATGAACCGAGAGCGGGAGTCGAACTCGGGACGGGCCGCGTCGAGGCTTGTATTTACGGGGCGCGCACGCGCTAACCGACAACACGTTTCTAGAACGTTCTTTTCATTTAAAATGCTGGCGACCTGTAAGACGCGTTGGGATGTAGACGCTGTCGGTATAATTTAGGCTTCACTTCGAGTCAAATCCTGTGTACACGCCGCCGACTAGGTGAACCCGAACAGGAAGTTGAAGCGGCGGCAGGAAGGTCATAGTTCACCTTGTGTGTCTGCTGTAGCTTCGACCTGAAACGCGCGCCGGTCGCCACCATAACAGGAAGGGCAGGACAGACCGCCGGCGGAAGTGGAAGTGGACGGTGCAGGAGGTTAAACAGGGAGGTGCCGTTAAGAACGACACGCTTGTCATATCTCGTTTGCATTTACAAAGAGAAACATGAGATGAATTTAGTCAATTTTTGTAAATTTCTTTACTTGTATTTTAGGTGTTAAAGAGCTATGTAAGCCGCCCACGCTGCTCAACTAAGTTATATCAGGTTTGACATTTTGGTCTTGGATCTATTTCTGTGGAAGCGATTTCTGCCCACACAGCTGTGCTCTGTATTTAGACCAACATCAGAGCAATATGCATAATCTGAATGTTTGCTGGCATTCATTTGCTTGTGTTTTCTAAACTCCATTGTGGGACTGTTGTAATTGCTAGTATCACTTGCAATTTGTGCACAGCCCTCTCATTTAGAGTCATGATTCCCCCTCCTCTAACAGTGTCGGGAGAAAACTGCAGCACATCCAGGAAAAGAAAAGAATTACATTTCGAGTTTTTTACAGCCTGGGGATCGTTGAGAGCAGTGATCCTCCTCTCCAGCAGCATCGATCTGCGGTCACTTCTGTTTCATCAGCGCATAAAGCCTTTTTGGTGTTTCATCCTGTGAGTCAGATTTGGAATTGGTTGTGTTTTAGTTCGCTTTCCCGTCTTTTAGAGGAGTCGTGGCACATGGAGCTCACAAGAGGAGATGGCACACGATACTGGGTCCAGGAGAACAAAATGGGTTTTTTAGCAATGCATCTTTTTGCTGTCATGGAAAGAGAAAATATGTCACTAATCTGAGGCTGCGTTTCAAAGAATGAGTAGAAAGTCTAGAATTTCCCAGTCCACATCTTGCCGTTCATATGCTGGTCAAAAAGCATTTAATTGCTCCGTTTTTTGTGTTTTAACACATATATTCATATATTAACAAGTTTCAGATCTAGCACGTGTTATGGATGTTTTTTTTGTTTGTTTTTTTTTAAATCTGACAATTTCTTGGTTTCTTTTACTAAAATATCCAATGTTTGGCTTAGTAGAGAGAAAAAGAAATCATAGCAAAATGTCCATCCATCCATCCATCCATCTTCTTCCGCTTATCTGGGGTCGGGTCGCGGGGGTAGCAGCTTCAGAAGGGAGGCCCAGACTTCCCTCTCCCTGGCCACTTCTTCCAGCTCTTCCGGGGGAATCCTGAGGCGTTCCCAGGCCAGCCGAGAGACATAGTCCCTCCAGCGTGTCCTGGGTCTTCCCCAGGGCCTCCTCCCGGTGGGACGTACCGGAACACCTCACCAGGGAGGCGTCCAGGAGGCATCCTGACCAGATGCCTGAGTCACCTCAACTGACTCCTCTCGACGTGAAGAAGCAGCGGTTCTACTCTGAGTCCCTCCTGGATGACTGAGCTTCTCACCCTGTCTCTAAGGGAGAGCCCGGCCACCCTACGGAGAAAACCCATTTCGGCCGCTTGTATCCGCGATCTCGTTCTTTCGGTCATGACCCAAAGCTCATGACCATAGATGAGGGTGGGAACGTATATCGACCGGTAAATCGAGAGCTTTGCTTTTTGGCTCAGCTCTCTCTTCACCACGACGGACCGGTACAGCGCCCGCTTGACAGCAGACGCTGCGCCAATCCGCCTGTCGATCTCCCGCTCCCTTCTTCCCCCATTCGTGAACAAGATCCCGAGATACTTGAACTCCTCCACTTGGGGCAGGACACCCCCTCTGACCCGGAGAAGGCACTCTACCCTTTTCCGGCTCAAGACCATGGCCTCGGATTTGGAGGCACTGATCCTCATCCCGGCTGCTTCACACTCGGCTGCGAACCACTCCAGCGAGAGCTGCAGATCACGACCCGATGAAGCCAAAAGGACCACATCGTCTGCAAAAAGCAGAGATGCGATCCTAAGGCCACCAAATCGGATCCCCTCAACACCTTGGCTGCGCCTAGAAATCCTGTCCATGAAAGTGATGAACAGAATCGGTGACAAAGGGCAGCCCTGGCAGAGTCCAACTCTCACCGGAAACGAGCCCGACTTACTGCCGGCAATGCGGACCAGACTCTGACACCGGTCATACAGGGACCTGACAGCCCGTATCAAAGGGCCCGGTACCCCATACTCCCGGAGAACCCCCAACAGGGCTCCCCGAGGGAAATGGTCGAACGCCTTCTCCAAGTCCACAAAACACATGTAGACCGGTTGGGCGAACTCCCATGCACCCTCCAGGACCCTGCCGAGGGTGTAGAGCTGGTCCAGTGTTCCACGACCAGGACGAAAACCACACTGCTCTTCCTGAATCCGAGGATAGCAAAATGTGGTTTTGAATTTGTATTTAAAAGTTGAACCTTTGGTGCTTGCAATTTCGCAATTTTGGAATCACTTGGCAAACATTCGGACACCACTGTTCTAAGCATTGTTGATTTTGAACAATAGATGAACAAATGCAGTCCAGACATATTTTAAAAAACCTAAAAACATTTAGTTCAGTGGAAAAAACCCCCAGCTAACATTAGCTACTACAGTTGTTTATGGCAACTTTTATTCAGTTACAGTGCTCTCCTGGTCATTTGGATCTTATCAGTCACTATTTCTTGTTTCTATTGAGTCTTACCCAAAATGGTGCAGTTGGTTTCACTGTTACCTTGCAGCAAGAAGGTACTGGGCCTGGATTGTTTCTATGCATGCATGAGTTTTCTCCAGGTACTCCAGCTTCCTCCAGCAGTCCAGAAACATGACTGTTGGGTTAATTGGTCTCTCTAGATTGCCTTGAGGTGTGAGTGTGTGTGCTGGTGTGTGTGTCTCTGTGTTGCCCTGTGATGGACTGGCGACCCATCAAGGGTGTAGCACTGAATGACAGCTGGAGATGGGCACCGACCCCCGCAGCGACTCTGCAAGGATAAATGGGTTTATACAACTAATGGACGGATGGTACCTGAAATCTGTCAACACAAGAATTGCTTTTTTCCTTCTAAATAAGAACATAAATGCAAACTTAAAGCACTGACCTTTATGTCCGGAACGGTTTTAGTATAGATTACGTCAAAATATTATTCATTTACCTAAGAGGCAGGTTAATCTAAATTTTATTTCCAGGGTCGGAAAAGTTTTTTTTTTTTAAAGATTTTTTGTTGATGAGAATTCATGAAGTCAGTAAAGTTACAGTTGTCGTCTTAACAGAAACATCCATGAAGTCCAGCTTATTACCTCCCAGAAATGTAATTGGCAGTAAAATATACCTCTGACCAGGCCTGTCAAAATAACAGATTTTGCTGGACGATAAATTGCCCCAGAAGTTATTGTGATAAATGTTAATACTGTATTGTTTTTGAGACCAATTTCAGGTAATTTAACAGCACAATGATGCAAGAACACATTGTCAAAGATCAATGTCACTTTAAATTTGAATGAACGTTCACCACTGGAACTGGAAGACATTTAAATATCCAAAATAAATAAACAAATCAACAGAAGCAACAAGTAAAATGAATTATGAAGTCTCTGTACACAAAATTGTTCTTCAAGTAAAGGGGGCAAGTTGAGACCGAAGTACCAGATGGAAGACTTTTGTCATCCAGATTTTGGTGGAAAAAAAGAAAGAAAAGAGAAAAACAATAAATCATGCAAATGGAAATTGCTGAGCTCGTTTAAATTCAGCATGCGACAAATTGATTTATTGCGACGGGCCTACCTCAGAGTGTAAAAATATTTAAAGCATCAGCTGAAAGTTGTCACCTAATCTCCAAAACGCCTCATTTTAACCTGGTTTTCTTAAACTTTCTGTCACTTTCCGCCTGCAGGTGTCGTTCTTTCTGTTCATTGTGTTTGTGGTCTACACCATGCTGCCCTTCTCCATGAAATGGGCCGTCATCGCCAGCGGTATCACCTGCCTTTCACACACAGTCACCCTCAGCGTCTGCCTGACCTCCACCGCTACAGAACTGGAACCTCTGGTGTGGCAGGTAAGACCGATACTCGTCCGTCCTCGAGCCTTCAAGCGCGCAGGTCAGCCGTACGAAGGAAATTGACTTTTTAAAGAACTTTCTGCCTCACCCACAGACGTGAGGTGACTGTGTCGTGAGCTCGCCATTTGGGTCTTTTGAACACCTGGATGACTGTGCGGCCGCTCCATTACCTTCTCTAAACATCGCTGCTGAGCGTACGCTCTGCATAACTAGAAACGATGGCAGAGTATTTTAGACAAAGTCTAGGTTATGAAGTAGCTGACCCATCACGACGCAGCAAATTCAGACGTAAAGTAATCTCCAAGAACAATAACGTCTCTAAGCCTGAATAAAAATGGCTAATCATAAGGGTGCGCTTGATTGTGCAGCACACACGTCTCTGAAGCTGGCACCCACTCACACACGCTTAGATGCTCTGCAGTCAAGCCTCACAGCAAACACTCTGATAGCACTCTAATCACGGTGGCTCTTCTCAGTCTTGTAGACACTGAACGTCTGCATCAGCCATAAAACACACTCAGAAACGTTCATTAGTGAGTGAACAAGGATAATCACAGCAACAAGGATAATCTATTGATCCGCGGATCCTCTTTTTAAAAGGCTTGAGGTTTGGGTAATGACGGAGAGCTAACACAAAAGTGTGTTTTCTCCTGCTTTTATGAGGTAATAATAAACCCTAAGTGGACGGCAGAACACTGGGGAACATTTCAGGCGCGGACATAAACGCAACGCGGATCGTATGCTGGCAATCTTTTATGGCTGCTGAGTTGATGTATATGCGGCGTGTGTGTGTGTGTATGTGTGTGGCAGATCCTGGCCAATGTGATCATCTTCACCTGTGGAAACCTGGCCGGGGCGTATCACAAGCACCTCATGGACCTGGCGCTCAGGCAGACCTATCAGGACACCTGCAACTGCATCAAGTCACCCATCAAACTGGAGTTTGAGAAGCATCAACAGGTACAAAGTCCAAAATCTAGAGTTTCAAAGAATGGATTGATGTGGAAGAATGATTTAAAACTGGTGCAAATTCTAATTATTTCCTGTAGCGACTAAATATGGCAGAACTCTCAGCTTTTTATTAAATGTTTAGATATAGTTTTACATATACTAGAGTTAATTTCTGTTTTGTTTTTGTGTTTTTTTTCATGTGTTTTTATCAGATTAATGCAGTGGAAATGCATGGACTTAATGGCCTCAGAAAACCTCTCTGAAAAATGTTTGCCATACAACAGGAACAGTACGCATTGTGAAATTTGAGCTTAAATTTGAGACTATATTAAGTCAGAACGCAGTCACTAACAGGGCAGACTTTATTCAGCAGAAAAACCAACACTGCAGTGGGTGTAATACTGAACTCTATTTGTGGAAGTCAGATTTTCCAGGTTTCCCAGGTGAAAATGCAACAGGAACACCCGAACTCATCATTCTGAGTTCAGACCCGAGTCCCATTCCCAAAATGGGCGTCTAGCATTCAAAACAAAAAATTTAAGTGTAAACTATTTTAGTGTAGCTGATAGTTTGTCTCTTATGAAACCAGTGGAAATTATAACTACGCATGTTTTTCCTTTTGCTTGTGTTTGAACTCAAACATTTGTCTGTAAATTATCACCTTTTATTACCACAACAGTTAGCTAATCCCACTTGTTTTATCATATGCAGCTAGAAAGCTAGCTCAATAAGTTGTATCATGGTTACTACACCCAAGTTCTGAGACAAACACAAGATGACAATAGTCTTGGTGTATTAGCTGTTAGCTGGCTAGCTAAATAAGATTAGCTAAGTCTAATTGTAAATTGAGAACCAGCTGATTTCACAGCTAATAGTTTTCACAGTAACTCATAAAGTTACTGTGAGTTAACAGTAACTCACAAAGCACAACTCTACAATCCTCCCCATATCCAAAGCAGATAACTCTATAGGGTTTCCCATTCTTATTGTTTCCTATCTGCCCTACACTATAAAGAGCCAAATTAAAATTTAATCGCATTCTGGTTACTTGCCAATTCACACTACTTCAAAGTTTCGTCAGAGAAGGGAAGTTGGTAGGTCAGCCATGTCTTAAGTGGCATTTTGCTGTGACATTTGCTTGACATTAACGTCTTTGTCGTGACATTAGGTATTCTTCCCGACCAGGGAAGTGACATATAATATTACACAAATAATTGATGGTCTGCTCAGAGGTGGTTCACTATGATGACCTTTTATTTTTCTTTTTGTCTAACCCTTACTATTGACAAAATAAGCAATTTTCCTATATCAGTTCAGGACAGCATCATATTAGCAGCATCAAACTAAACATGCCAGCTACTTTCTGCTATTTTGTTCTCTATTTCACCAGCAAATGCAATACATGCCTACAATTCTAGCATATTTGTGTTGGCTTTCTCTCACACTAAGATGCAAATCATTCACTTTTTTTCCCCTTGGCATATTGCTGGCATATGTTTCTCTGCAATAGTTTGCGTGTGGGAAGAAGTGTGTGCATGTTAAAATTAGCGCAGATACATGCAAATGCCGGTTCATGACTTCACAGAGCCGAATCTCATTCAACAGCTGACTACAGATCTTATTAGTTCATTAGTCAAACATACAATTAATAACACTACAACTCTTCAGGCTGCCATACCCCCGCCTGCTGCGCGCCGCGTTCAAACTGCTTCAGTGCTGAATAAGTAAATAAGGGAGGGTGGTGCGCCTTTCTATTTTTAGCGCATCCCCTCAAACCGAGCCCCTCTCCAGACTTAATCCGCTGCTGTGTTTTAGGAAATGAGCCCGTGGTGTGTGAACAATGTAATGACCCTCTTTCACTGCGAGCTGCAGTTGTGAGTCATAACTGCGTGCGTTTTGCGCGCTGCACAGGCAGCTGCTCGGTCAGCAGCGTGCGCGCGCCGGTCGCGCACACATGCTCTCGCGCTTGCACACGCGTGCCAAAATTGAGCTCAAAACAGCCCCTCCATGTGATGCATCTGGAGAAAAATTGAAATAACGAACTTCTATAACAGAGTTTCATATGCTCTTATGTTTGAATCTGCTGTACAATACAGTAACTATTGTGTTATTTTTAAAAATACCAAAACAATAAGGAACACGTACCGCTTATTTCGATGCCAAAGGTCTAACTGCTGGATTCAGTTTTGTGTCACAAAAGGGGTTTCTAATTATCTAAATATTTTTCTTTCAAGAAATCAGAATTTGATTTTTCTTTAAACTTCAGCTATCTTTCTTTCTTTCTTTTCTTCTTCTTCCCGTTTCCCAAACCGTCACGCTACCTGACTCCATACTCACACAGCTTTGCTCTGCCAGACAGGCTGCTAGAATAATTGGTGAATATACTCTATTCTCATATCCCCCTCTCAAAAAGGCGGATATGATTGTATAGGGAAAGGCTGAAGTGTAAATGAAACGAAAATCCTCTGGCCTAGTGTGGCTAAATCCCTTGTTATAACTGTAGTTGTAACAAAATATGCTGAAGTGGAAAACAAAGTGTTGCAATTCTTAGGATAGTGACGGAGAAAACATGAATAAATGTGGAATAGTCGATAGTCCACTGACTCAACAAAAATGTATGTAAGAAGCTCTTGGAAAAAAGCAGCAAACTCCATGTCGATTTAGACATTTTAAAAAGCTCTAGATTTTATAGACCAGTATTTATTGCTCTCAAAATTATCCTGTAGGCTTAGTGGATAAAAAAAAGTTTTCAGTGGGATAAATGACTGTGCTGTTATTAAATGTAGGTTTTTTATTTTGATGATGAAACATTACAGCTCCAGTCCATTCATTGTGGCGTTCCACAAGCTTGTGTGTTGAGACCTAAACTTTCTCATTCATTTGGGGAATGTATTGAAAAGTAGTGGCTACTGTTGAAGATGACTCTAAATTTGAATTGTTGTTGTTGGTAGATTTTATAAAGGTTATTACAGAAAGTACGGTTTGTAAAATGGCTAAGAAGAAGTGCTAAAAAAAAAAAAAGAAAGAATCTGGTGAATATAAAAGTAGTCAAAATGAGTAAAGATTGAGTTTCGATAGGAAGGTTGTTTAGGGATAGGTTTTTAAAAGTTGATTAGGAACATAAACGTGTGTCTAGGTCTCATATGTGCTCCGTGGAACGTATGAAAAACCACTGCAATATTAAAAAAAGCTAAAAATTTAATAACGACGTTAACAATTTCAATTTGACAACATTTCATATTTAGTTGAAGACAATACATTGTTATTGACCAACACCCAAAATTTTGAAGACTCGGTTGATCTAATTTTGTGTAACCCTCGAAATAAGAATTGAAAAGATTTCACAAAAGTTTCTCCCATCAATACAATCAAAAAATCAATCAATAAAATATTATTTTATTATTACTATTAATATACGGGCCCTACATTAAAGCAGGTCTGTGTTTGATTGCATGGACAATCTGCAGCGCTTTAAGAAAAGTATTCATCCGTTCATCAGTGTGAGAACGACTTTACCTCCTGTGAGTCACTGGCAACCTGTTTGCATATTCATGCTTCTGGTGCGATAAAGATTTTGAGAGTGTGGGTGGAAAGAAAGGAGTACCTGGAGAAAACCCACGCGGGCAACGAGAACATGCAAACTACACATCGGAGCACGAGCCAGAAACGGTGCTGCTGTGAGGCAACTGTGCAAAGAAACACGGCTCTGCCACCTGGATTTCACTTCTGGTTCATTGTTAAGCCTCACAAAACTTGATCTATGACTCATTCCACACATAGCAGACGCACCGAAGGCATTAAACAGTCTTACAAATTCTGAGGAGATGGGGGGGGGGGGAAGAACAGAACAAATGGTCAGATCTGCAGCGGAGAGTGATGTGGTTAAAAACTGGAATAGCCAGTGACTGGAGAAAAGCGTGTTTTGCTTGAAATATGAATTTCGAGGGTGCAGATGAGGACTCTGGCATAAATAGTTAATCACAGAAGAACAGCGGAAATACTGAAGGAGCGTTTAGTTCACCGCCACAGTGACTGACTTACTTATACACATTGCTTCATCCATGCTTTTTTTCCTTGCCCTAGGCAGGGGTCAAGATGCATTTAATTGAAGTAAGAATTAATATTTAAACTGGAAAAAAATATGTTTCTCTTGGTTTTCACCCTCATTACCGGCAGATAATGAAAAAAATCAGAGTGCGGGGTAAAATAGTCATTGCTCTTCTGACGTCGGCCTCCAGTTCTTCCTGATAAATGAACCCCAATAAGCCACGGTTAGAGAGAATTAATGATGGCGCTATATTTAGGAGGTTAAATAATTAGAAACTGAAGTGAGAAACAGAAATGATGTATAAACTGAGTTTGCCTGTGGTGGATCTTTGTGCTGAAATCATTAAAAAACCGTTGCAGTCATTTGACTTTTCTGTTGGAGAACCTTTAAAGTGAAAAAGATTTTGTGTTTGTGAATATTTTTAGGCTTTGAAGAAAATCTACAAAATGTCAAGAACAAGGTCAGACTATGTCCAGTAAACTGTAAACTTTTCTGCAGCTTTGATTTGTTTAATTTCTAGCTACAAAGCATTAATAACGGTTCAGTTCAAAAGATAGTTTTCTGTCACAGATGATATAGTTCAGTTTTTTTTTTAATGATTTTAAGCAGCATTTTATTATCTATAAAGCTCAGAAGCTAAAACACTCAAGCATGAAATGGATAATTCACTAAACAAAAGTTCTTTAAAACGACAGTTTCAGATGAAAACCACGTGTCATTTTCCACTTAAAGGGGCAGTATCATGTCAAAGTCTACTTTTTCGGGCTCCACATCATGTTAAAAATGTTATTGCCCCATCATAAACACACCTGGAGTGTTGCTTCGATTATTCCATAAACGTTTGAGAAATCTTTTTTTCTCCATGGCAACCATTCAGGTGTGCAAAACGCCTGGTTGGACCTAGCTCCGCCTTCAAGGCGCAACTCCTCCTTGGAGCTGCAGTTTCAAAGCTTCCTCTTCACAGAGCAGCCCTCCCCTTTTCAGCTCCTTCAGACTAGCCAGCAGCAATTAGCAAACACCTGGTGGAACTGCACATCAGCTGAACTCGTTATACGAGCTTCTTCTCAGGAGAAAGAGTAGGAGTGTTTAAAGACACAGGGGCCCAATTTCAAGGCATTAAATCTGGAAGTAAAATTTCTTTTACTACTACATATATTTGATATATGTAGCATTTTTAGAACAACTGAAGGTGACACAATTACTTGTTTATGCTACAAAATGGCAATATGTACCTGAAAAACACATTAAACAACTTTAGCAATGTATGTGCTCCTCTCACACAACATCCAGCTACATGAGAAGTTCTTGATTGTGTCGCTGGTGTAAGAGATTTTCTCATGTGTAGAAAAACTCTTCAGACACTCTGATGCGATCTGTTTGGACCTCAGTAAAAATATGAATTTTTTTTGTATGCATTGTAGTCAAATGGGGAGCTGGCAGCATAAAATTCAATTATACTGCTGACGTGTAAAAGCCTAGGTCTTGGTTTTCCACACTCAATTCCAGTTTAATCTGCTGGATTTCTCGTTGAGAGAAACGAGAGCTGAATGTTTGACGTAATGGTGCGTATTCAAAAAGAATGATCCGGATCGGTTTGGTCCCGTCTCTGCCTGTCCAGGAGCGCTTACTGCTGTCCTTGCTGCCCGCGCACATAGCCAGAGTGATGAAAGCCGAAATCATCCAACGGCTGCAGGGTCCAAACTTCGGTCGCACCGAGAGCACCAACAACTTCCACAACCTCTACGTTCAGCGGCACACCAACGTCAGGTACGGCTCCCGCTTCCTCCACCTGCTTCCTCCACACATAATAAAGGTTATGATTCTCTGCTCTCATCTTGGGGGCTTGATCGCTCCATCCTGTCCTCCCTTCGCCCCATCATCATCATCACCATCACCACTCTTTTCTCGCCACCTTGTGTCTGATTCCTCTCTACCTGCTGTTAAATTTGGATTTCTCGCCTTTTTATTACTTTTTTTTTCTTTTTTGGCATCCATTTCCTCGCTCATGTTTCCGCTCCTATCTTTTCCTTTCCGGTCATCTCCTCTCATGTTCTTACCTCACTTCTTTTCATCGCCATGGTGAAGTTCAGCTGAAATTTAGCCCCTCCCGTTCTCCCGTTTTACTCTAAGGTCACTTTACCAAACAGAAAAGGAGCTTTTGTCCTCGCCTCTCAATGACATCCCTCTCTGTGCTGCGAAGGTTTATCGTCACAGCACAGAGGCCACCAATCTTGGCTCACGATGAGAGCAACAGTCCCCGGAAAACCTTTTCTTTTTACGTCATCCCGGAGCTTTACTCAAGAGGTTGTATTTCTGTCCAACTCCAGCCTCAGCTGGGTTTATGGGTGAAAGCGAAGTGTCCTCGCGTTGATCTCGCTGTTATTCCTCCATTAATAACAAATTCTCATACGGTCCAGCGGGGAGAGGAGGCCAATTTCTTTTCACACTCAAGGACACGCATCTGTGTTGCTTTACTGGGATCTACGCTGCCTAACATGCTTTTTCTTTTGTGACGCTGCTCAAATTCCTTTTTTTTTTTTCTTTCTTTTTTTTGACGACAAGCTGGGTTTATGGAGTGTCGTCTGGTTTAAGCTACAGATGATGACTGAGCTGCTCTGAAATGGGGCCAATAAAACGTTCTCCGGTTCCCACATTTCCTTCTGTCTTCTAAGAGAAGCAGAAAAAGATTCAGAGCAACACATAGCAACACAATACAGTACAAACATACAGCGATTAAAGACTCAGCGTAGTGCACACACTGCAGAAACACAACATCTTACCAAGTGCTTTTAGTCTAGTTTCTAATGAAAATATTTTAGTTCAATTGAAATAAGACAAAACTGACTAATGAGTAATCAAATATTACTTGATATTATAGACAACAGAGCTTGTAAGTTAATAACTCTTTAATGTTTTTGGAAAAAGTCTCAACAGAAAAATGTCTTGTTATACATTGGCTGAAACAATCTGCCAATGAAAGTAGGACTTTTTTCAATCAATATTAAGGAATTACTGACTTAACAAAAGCTAATATACTGTATCTTGCTAAAAAGTTACTTGTAAGTTGGTTTTGTCTTATTTAAAGTGTGCAAAGATATTTGCGCTACAAACGACACCAAAAAATATTTGGAAATATTGTGTGTTTTTGCAGTGGAATATTTATTTAGGAATCGCAATGTTGCATAAATGTTGATTTGATTTAATGAAGTGACCGTGGATATCAGCAGATATTATGTACTAACAGAGGAAACATGAAAAGAAAAAGGAAAACGAGACATTTTCCTGTCAGAAAAACTTTATGCTCACAAACAACAACCGCAGCCCCAGTCACTAGAGCAATCTGTTGATGTTGAGGCATTAGCTGAAGTGTTCCCCTCCTTCTTTGGTTTGTCTCATCCCCTATGGCTGAGATTTTTTCTTCAAAATTTCGGGGCCAAACAGAAACATATTACTTTGTTACGCTGCTAGAAATCAAGCAGAGCAATGCATGTAATTTAGTTTCAGTTCGCCATGTGAGAATCTTTATTCAAATCTCACCAAAAAGTGTAAACATGCTGGTTTTGGGGTTTTCTTGTCTTTTATCCCCCAAGAATCAACTCAAATAGTGACCATTTCTGAAAATAAGCAACTAAAACACATATGTATTCATAACATCGCTATGTGTTGTTTGTTTCTACTTTCTGCAGCATACTCTACGCCGATATTGTGGGCTTCACTCGGCTGGCCAGTGACTGCTCCCCTGGTGAACTTGTTCACATGCTGAATGAGCTGTTTGGCAAATTTGACCAGATTGCTAAGGTAAAACAACCTCACATCACACGCCTACATGTCTTGTTTTCCGGTCAAATGAGGGATCAATTTCTAAACATCACATTTCATCTAAACAATATTTACATTTCAGGTGATTGTTGCATATAATGACAAGACTTTCTGTGTGCTTGTCTGGGATTGAAATGTAAGGATTTGAAGAGAAAAAACAGATTTTTATCGCTGATTGAGGTTTTAAGAGCTTGAGGTAGATGTGTGACAGTACACACATGGAAGAAAAAAACTTTTGGGACATCTATTAGGGAAGATTAAAGTTTCATTTTCATTTACATTGAAAAAAGTGCTTTTTAACATAAATTAGGTAGCTCTTAATTACTAAATTTCTCATGTCAAACTATGACAAGCTGAATGTAAACATCACTGGTTCTGAGAAAAACAGGCTAAAGTCCAAATCCAGCTGCCTGCTGCATTCAACCAGATCCGAATGCAGCATGAGATTTTCCTAGTCTCAGACATTCAGACCAGAAGTCAGTTTTCCCAACAGTTGTTCTTCCATGGTGCGTTCAGGTACAGCTGGTAACCAGATGTCCACTCAGCTCTGTATCGGCTGCTTTCTGTAATTCTAAAACATGCAGATAAAGTTGAATTATTGTCAGATATATGAAAAACGTAGCGGACCATGACTTTAGATCCGAAGTATGCGCTGAATCGCCATTTTAAAATAATGGATGTTTCAGGCTTAATCAAGTGATTTTTGTTTCTATTAACCCATTATTCAATTGCCGTATCCATGTTTTACCCTCTTCAGGCGGGGGGGGGGTCTCAGCTTTTCACATTGCGAGATGCGGAGTCGACTCTGGACCGGCCGGGTCCAGTCAGAACGTATTAGCTTATCCGACTGCACTGGGGCTGATTATAAAACAGCCTAGATGACAATTTCTATTTCCGACCAAAAGCCGTTTGGGCCTTGTTATCGTCCGTTCTCCGAGCCCGGTGTGTGTGTGCGCGTGGAGGGGTGTGCGTGTATGTGCGGGTGGAGGCGTGGGTGTGTGCGTGTGTGTGTGTGTGTGCAGGATGCCCACAGTGAATGCCAGTCTCATGGGTGCTCAGCTATAAGTTGAGTCAGGCTTCCTGAGCTTTGTGTCCAGTTTCTATCTCTTCCTGAAGCTGCAGTTACATAAAACAAAACAAAATAAAAGCTCCAACGGTGAGCTGTTACTCATCCCACATGTGGAATAAGAGCTAATGTGTCGTGCGTGTGGGCGACTAATTTTTTAGGCTTCATGGATTTGACTGCAAGAGTGCGAGCGCCGAGGGAAGTGAGGAGTAAGATGAAATGCTAGCCACTAATAAAGGCGTCTAATCAATGCGGGTGTGGTTTGTTTGACTCGTTCTTTAAGGAAAACGAGTGCATGCGGATCAAGATCCTGGGCGACTGCTACTACTGCGTGTCCGGACTCCCGGAGTCGCTGCCGAACCACGCCAGGAACTGCGTGAAGATGGGCCTGGACATGTGTGAGGCCATCAAGTAAAACGCCAATTCCACCCCCCGCCCCACCACCACCAACCTCACCAACACCCCTTCACTCTCCCGCTCCTCACTCTTCTTCTTCTTCTTCTCCTCCTCCACAAACACAAACAAACACGTGCCTGTTTAAACAAATTGAGCAGAAGGAATGTCAGATTAAATTACGGTTCTGTTTAAACACAGGGTGAATTCAACATAATAAGCCTCTGAACCGACAGTAAAAATTCAAGCAGATGAGTACATATCGTGGTTTATGTGTTTATTGTTTTCTTGCTCTCCGTCTCTCGTTCATACGTAGAAATGCGCGTTATTTTGACGGACAGATGTGTTTTTGGCTGGCCAGCGCTGACCTTTAATCACAGTCGGCAATTACTCCCCGCAATTACAAAGCAGTTTGTGGATTTCACTGTTGCTTGTTTTTTTCTTCTTATTGTCCAACTGATTTTAATTAGATTGTGGACAAAAAAATGTTTCTGTTTGGTGAGGACTCAAACTGCGGTCTACTTTGACCTCTGATGTGGTTTTTAAAATTTTTTATCAGAACTATTTTCAAAGCCTTGCAAAAGGGTTAATACTCGCTGAACTTTTTTGTTGCAGCCACACACTTCACTGTAATGTATCTGGACTTTATTTGTCAGACCAAAATAGAGCATAATTGTGAAGTGGATTGTTTTCCATTGTAGCTTTTGCTGGATTTTTAAGCACACAACTAATAATCCCCTTTCCACTATACAGTCACAGCGCAGTTCGACCCGACTCAGCTACATAGTCTACATGGTTTAAGGGTTCCTCCATTGCAATTGATTATCAACTTTAGCGGGTGGGGTTGTCATAGCAAGGCGTTTCCAGACTCTGAAAAGCATCGAGATGTGATCTACAGGTGAAAAGTAGCTTAAATTAAAACTGGCATAAAGCATCTTTCATTAATCCTTCCGCGTACTGTCCCTTTAAATAGACTAAACTTGTGACACAAACAGAACGCAACGCAACAATGGAGGACATGGAAGCTCTGATGAACAGTCTGTGGCTTTTTGCCAGACTCAAAAAGAGGAGGACAGCCAGAAAAAGATTGAAACTCTCTGGAGAAGTTTTTACGAGCCACCCATCGAATCCTTGTAAGCGAATCGCTCGTTACGCCGTAGCCAATCAGTGCTTACTCCACTTGAGCAGCAGCAGAGATTGGATCCAATCAATCACATCCCAGATGATTTGCACCTGACTCACCCAGCGGTTACAACAAGCTGAGAGGCGTTAAACAGAAGCTAAAAACGGGAGAAGTTACACTGCTAGCTTAAGTGTTGGTCTAAAACCGAAAGCAGTAAAATCTTTGTTAAAACAAAATGTTGGGTTGGATCACGTTTGGACACAATGCCAATGGGTTGAATTTTTCAGGGTCCATCTAAACTCTACTCCAGAACTCCCATGATCCTCTTGGTTGCTTCTCTAATTAATTTGATCCTGCCAGTTTAGGTGGCCGACCATATCGTCTTCGATTTTTCAGAAGATGAACTGAGCAGAGCCCTGAGAGACGTTCAAAACTAAAGTTCTAACAAAATACATTGAAGTCTGTGGTTGCAACATGAAGGGGACTTGAACACACGATTCATCCTCTCCTTGGATGTCGCCCTCCGGTGAAAACAGAGGTCCATTTCTGCTCTGTCCCCCCCCCGTCCACAGGAAGGTCCGCGACGCCACCGGGGTGGACATCAACATGCGCGTCGGCGTCCATTCCGGGAACGTCCTCTGCGGCGTGATCGGCCTCCGCAAGTGGCAGTACGACGTGTGGTCGCACGACGTCACGCTGGCCAATCACATGGAGGCGGGAGGAGTGCCGGGGTGAGAATCCTCAAACGGACGCAGCAATTTCACAGCAGTGTTTGTTCGTAATTACTGTGCAACCATTACGGTGGCCCCTAAAGGACAAACTCCCACTGAACATGTTCCAAGTTCAGTGGGACTTGGAACATGAGACAAGTCTGTTTATAATTACACTTATTATAGCATTTTAGTAAATTATAACTACCTCAGTTGACTAAGCAGCTCTGCATTAGTTATGTCGCCATTAGGTCTGCCTGCCTGGCGCTGTAACAAGCTCGTGAAAATTGGCCGGTGGGTTGGTATACGCTTCTCTGAAAATAAGCTCTCTAGTACCGCAGTGTTGTCTCACCGGGCTGCTAATGGTTTGTCTCCTGCTAAGAGGTATTTGGAGGGGAGAAAAAATAATAATAAAAACCCACATCGGCTGAAAAAAGTAAAAACAAAATGTATTTCCATCTTCTCCTAACTGTGAGTGCGAACGTAACAAACAGAGATGAGAAGGGAGAACTGCAGGCGGGAGTGGTTCGAAAGCCGGCGAGCAAACAACCTATTTTTTTGTTTTGTGTTGTTTTTATAAAAGCCGTCAACAGCACGGTGACGCAGGGACTTCGCCTCTCATTATGTGTCCGCTCATTCATCTCCAGGCGGGTCCACATCTCCTCGGTGACGCTGGAGCATCTGAAAGGCTCGTACAAGGTGGAGCCCGGAGACGGACAGAGCAGAGACTCCTACCTGAAAGAGCACAATGTGGTCACCTACCTGGTCATCAACCCCAAGGTGAGAAGCAGCCGCATGGATCCATTGGCCCATTGGAAACTCACCTACCAGTGTCACAAGTCTTAACCTGTAACAATGAATATAAATGACTGGAAGACTAATTATCTCCAGTGGAGGGAACAAAAATAACTAGCTACCTCCATGCAGATTTATTCTGTTGTGTTTGCCAACAAAATACAAAAAATATATAATTTGAGAGCAAATCAAAACAAAATCTTTTTTGAGGTGGAGTTGAGTCGCCACAGTACAAAATTAAGATACCATTTCAAGACTGAATCTGAAACTAAAGTATTGATCAACTAATATTGATTCGATGCCGACTTGGTATCGATGCTTTAGATCAATCCAAAACCAAGGGCTTTATTTTTGTAAGTGTTATCATTTTTCATAACTATGAGAATTTCACTGTTGCTGTTTTTTTTTATTGTCCAACTGATTCAGCTGGTCTCCTTCTCAAATCTAAGCAGAAATAAAAAAATACATTTTAGTTGAATATTTTAATTTTTTGAAATTACTCATCTTTTGGGCACATTTAAAAACCTTTTTTTTCTTCTTCATTTGCAGCTCTAGACAAGTTATATTTTCTCACTCTGGGGCAAAAGCTTTGCTTTCCATGGTCACATAAAAACCCAATAAAACAGATGAAATCGTGTGACTGTGATGTGATAAAATGTGGCAAACTTGTACAACGTGCTATAATTATACGGTTTTGGGTAATTATAACAAGTCAAAACAGCCAAAAAGCAATCTCCCTCTGTACATTTGGACACCCCCGTTAAGGTTAGCCCAGAAAAAAAAAAAACACAGACTAATCATCTCCACCCTTCCTCCTGCTCTCAGACGCGCCGCTAATAAACACAGACATTGTCAAGTAGTGGAAAAATAATAGAGTGTAGCAGTGACTAAATGTTATCAAATGTTGGCAGGTGTTTGGTCAGTCTCTCGGTTCGGAGAGGATTATGTTTACGAGCGCGCTGTCCGCTGCGGGCGCAGTGAGAGGATTGTGACATTGTGCAGCTCCTCCTGACAAAACAGGACATTAAGGTCTGATTGGGGATATTTAAAGGACCTGACTCTTCTGTGAACCGTCCATGGAGAACATCGCTTTTTTTTTTTTTTTTAATAATTCCCCTGACATCCAGAGCGCGCTCAGATTGTTTGACTTGGCAACAGACAAAAAAATAAATAAATAAATTTAGCTTTAACCGGAGCGTAAATTGGCCAAAATGCACACTTTCTTTCTGTCTCTAAATAATGAGCAGGAAAACCTTTTTGCCTCCTTCAGGCGGTCTCTGTTCACCCTCTATTTAATCTGATGCATTCAGTTTATTTACATGGTTTACGTTTATCTTTTCCTTCTTCTTCACCAAAATGTTGTCACTGTAATTAATAGATTTTTGCACATGTCCACTGAGCTTTTTTCTTTCAGTATTCTAATAAGTATCAAGACAAGGCTGCAGGTGCTCTCTGACATTTTCATTGAGCCCAGTCCAAACATGGTGCCCGTACCACAGAAGGTGTCATCTCTGCTGTCACTGTCATTAAGCATCACTGTTGGAGCTGAAAATAGCCTCAGCCGGACTTTTTTTTTTGTATGCGTGTATGTGTGTGTGTGTGTGTGGCTTGCGAGCAATTAAAACGCATCGCCCGAGGTGCAGCTCTTAATCCTCCGCAGATTCAACTTGAGTGGAACTCTCTTTGTTAGCAGAAAAACACTCGTCGCCAAAATAAACGCCGGCCGCTGCGTCATTCGCTGCTGAAAAAAGTGTTTCAAGTGGCTTAAAACCACTGACAGGCGAGTGGAAGGTGTGGAAGGCTGTCAAACGTCCCCAGCTTCCCCCTCTCCCGGCTCACTGTCCTTCTCGCTTTTACGCCCAAAGAATCGGTGCATTTTCACCTGTCGGGTTTCCTCTTTTTTTTTCAAAATGTTGTCCTCAGATGGAGAGGCACAGCCCACTGCTGGGCGTGCGTTCCCGACCGTCTCTGGACGGGGGGAAGATGAGGGCGTCCGTCCGGATGACCCGCTACCTGGAGTCCTGGGGGGCGGCCAAGCCCTTCGCCAACCTCCACCACCGAGACAGCATGACGGCGGACAACGGCAAGATCAACACTAGAGTGAGTCGCCTGTGTCTGTTTGTCTCTGCCTCACCCGCGCACAGAGCGCCGGCGCTCACAGTGAATACGTTTTATGTTCCAGGACGTTCCTATGGGGCAGTACTACTTCCAAAAAAGAGAAAGGTGAGAGAGGTGTTACTCCTGTTCAAGGCACATGCAGCAGTTTGCAGTTTCCGGTTTTAAAACACAAACTTACAGTATATGTGTTTTCATTGTGACTGAGTGCGATTAAATCAACCCAAATAGTTCAGATTGCGTTCGTGGATAAACTGCAAAAACTCAAAATCTTACCAAGTATTTTTGGTCGAGTTTCTAGTTCACGTATCTTAGTACATTTGAAATAAAACAGACAAACTCACAAATAACTTTTCTGCAAGATAAAGGAGCTTATTTAAAGTCAATAATTACTTAATATTGGTGAAAAAGTGCTAATTCCGGTGGCAGATTGTTTCACTTACAACAAGACATTTTTCCCATATTATAATTAAAATAATCTGCCAATAGAAGTAGTAGTTTTTCAAAGGCTTTCATTTATTAAAGTTTAATTGTTGGTCAATCACATAAAAACCCCATGAAACACACTGACGCTTGTTGACATTTCTTATCTTTTTCTTCTGCTTTGATCATGTTCTTCTTTTCCTTTAACTGAAGATCCAAATCTCAGAGAAAAAGATTTGAGGAAGAACTCAACGAGCGAATGATTCGCACCATCGATGGCATCAACTCACAGAAGTAAGCTCAATGTCTGCTGAGAAACCCTCCTGTTTATCAAGCATAATTAAAGATAAATCATATAAAAATACAGATAAAAATAAATGCAATGGAAGCTGAAAGTCAGTATCTCTTTCTGAACAGAAAAACATTTCATGTTATCAAGTCCAAGTTTTACTCTCAATCAAAATGAGTTTCAGGCAGAAACTGAAACTAATTCATCTGCAAACAGCAAAAAAATCCAAAGACATCTTAAGACATGTATTGGACCACACAAATGCAACTTTTTGGAGAATATTAACTATTTAGCATTGATTGTGTAGCTGGTCGAGGGTGGATGTTACTTTACACACTTATGCTTTATTCTGAACCAGCACACTGCAAAAACAAAAAATCTTACCAAGTAATTTTTTCCAGTTTCAAGTTTTAATATCTTAGTTCACTTGAAAAAAACGAAGCGAATGTACAAGTAACTTTTCAGCAATAAATAGGAGCTTGTTTTTAGTCAGTAATTCCTTGACATAGATAAGAAAGTACTACTTGCATTGGCTGATAATTTCACTTATAACAAGACATTTTTTCCATGTTATAAGTGAAATAATCTGACAATAAATTTAGTGCTTTTTCATCAAAATTAAGGAATTGTTGACTTAAAACAACCTCCTATATCTTGCTGAAAAGTTACTTAAAAGTTAGTTTTGTCTTATTTCCATTAAACTAAGATATTTGCACTAGAAACTGGAATAAATTACGTGGTAAGATTTTGTGTTTTTGCAGTGTACAGTCTGGTTTGGAGGGAGGTTTCGATACATCATCAAAAGAAAAAACCCAAAATGTCTCTACAGAAAAACACACCAGAGGAGCCATGATGGATACGGAGATATTTTAGGCAACACAAAGAGAAATTCTTTAGGCTAATGCCTCTGATCAATGTAGTTATGTGCTTGATATGGTGCTGGGATCACACGAGGGACCGCAACTTCCTTCTTAACATCAACCGTTATCACCTATCCTCTCCTGAGGAAAGTTGCCAAACTCACTTATTCTAGTTCCTCCTGAGACCAAATCAAGGTGAAGGCCCCACCACCTACAGCGTCTCAGCTGGTAAATAAGGCATCAGGAGGATTGACTCGTCGTCCTGTGGTCTGTCTGCTCCCGTTGTGTTTCCAGACAGTGGCTGAAGTCTGAGGACATCCAGAGGATCTCATTGTTCTTTCACAACAAAGCGCTGGAGAAGGAGGTAGGCGAAAGCATACACAACCGCAGACAGCTCGATCCACCGGGGAAACAAATCAATGGAACAATGTGGAATAAAAAAGACAGTTTGTCACAGAGAGACTGCAGGCTTGTCAAAGTCTCTGATCAGCTTTGTCTTCCCACTTTGAAACTTTATCCTGAAGTTGTTGTTGTTCCGGTAAACATTTCAGGTTGTTTCTGCTTCTCTTTTGTTGAATTTTAGACGCGCTTCGAGAAAATGGCCGCAGTGCCTTTGCTAAAGTATTAAAACCTCTTGAATTTTTTAATACTTTACTGTGTTACATTCACAAAATGAATCGTTATTTTGTGGGATTTTATTTGTGAGACCAGCATAAAGCAGACTGTAGCTGTGAATTGGGAGGAAACCAACTTTTTTCCTGAGTCAGTAGGTGAAAGTGGGAGATTGAAGACTTCTACCAAAAATAGCATCACTGTTGGACGATGTTTCCCACAGCATGCGTTAGTCTGATGCTGAACTGGAGAGGTCTTTTGGTGAAAAATTGCCGCGTCCTCAGTGCCTCAGTGCACAAAGAAGCACCTGCTCCAGAATTATCATGGATGGATTGGACAGTTTTTGTAATAATACCGCTTTAAATTTCTTAACCTATCTTCCATGTTCTATAAGAGTGTATTCACACCAGCCTTGTTTAGTCCACTTTAATCAAACTTTTGTTCATTTGCCTGGAAAGTCAGGTTCATTTGGGGAGGTGCAATCAAACTCTGATTTGGATCAAATGGCAAACTGTAGTCTGCTTTAAACCTACGTTTAGTTCAGTTGTGAACTCTAGTGCATTTCGAAAGCATATATAGTTGAAAATTGGACCGGAGACCGCTCCAAAAGCAGGACATGAGCTATAGCGCAGGGCATTCTGGGTAAATACAACCAAAACAAACACTTGTCTAAAACTAACGGGAGAAATAGCGTGTAATCTTTTGCCAATAAGATAAGCGAAAACCTACAAACGGTATAAACTGTTTACCTCTGTCAAAGGAGGAAGTTGCACTCTTGTCTTCTTCTGAGGTTTTCATATCATTTCCTTCAGCAGTCCTTGGTTTAGCGCCCGCACAGGCAAGGGGAGTGAACAGGTTCCTCAAAGGGTTTGGCTTGTTTTACACAGCGAACCGCATCAGATGAAAATGTAACAAATGTTGCAATTTTGGTCCCAAATCAAACTGAGTCTATCGGACGATCAGGCAATAAAGAGCCTCCAAGGTCTTTACAGACCAGCTAGATTGAAACCGAGATTGCGTTACATCCAGCAGGACTCTGGTTACTAATTAAGTGACTTTTGTACAGGATTTTATTTATTGACTGATCTGTTGGTCTACATAAAATCTCAACAAAATAGCCTCTGTTTATTCCTTCTGGTTGTGATGTTATGTTCATGGTTGATTACGCTTTGCAGCATTCTGCTTGATCCCAGAAGCATCTTTCTCATATTTATGTTCTCTCAACAGTACAGATCCACCACCTTACCTTCCTTCAAGTACTACGTCACCTGCGCCTGCCTCATATTCTGCTGTATATTCGTGGTGCAGATCCTCGTCTTGCCCAAGTAAGTCTTTGGTCCCTTTCACTCGACTCGCATGGCACACTCCGCCGGCAGCGTCGGCCGCCTCCAGCTGCGGTGGCACGCTGATGCGCAAAAGCCATTTGACGCCAGCTGCCTCATCAACGGGGACCCGGCTGAAATGAAAGAGGCAGGGGAGCAAGAGGCAGAATGTTTAAAAAGCCTATGGAGATGAAAGGGCACCATGTCTGCCAGTGATTATAGATCAGGTGAATCAAAAGCGTGGCGTCGCTTCCACGGCGAGGACAGAAATTCGCAGTCATGCTAATTTACCGCTTCTCTGAGCCAAAGGCGTAATTCCGCTTCTGAGAGGCCATTGATTTTCTAATTTGTGTCTCTCTCCCCACGCCGCTCGCCGCTACATTGCTCCGCAACGTCGAGACGTTACCTCATCTGTTTTATGGCAGTCGTATTTAATTTTCTGCCGAGCGGTATTTATGCTCAAGAAAAATGTCCGTATTGAAAGCTTTGCTTCCGGAGGTCCGGAGATGCCCTAAAATTTCCTGTTATGTCCCATTACTGTGAATGGATTGCAGCTCTGACACAGAGCAGTAGAAACTTCATCACGGTTATGCGGCCCTGGATGACTCTGCTGAGTGTGTTTGTGTTGCAGAACTGCTGTGCTGGGGATCTCGTTTGGCCTGACGTTCCTGCTGTTGGCTTTGATCCTCCTCCTTTGCTTCGCTGGTCACATTCTGGTGGGTTTGCTCAGTCTTTGCCTGACTACACACACACACACGCACACACACACACTCTCACATGTTATCTTCCACTGTCTTTACCAGGACTTTACATCGACTTCCATTCGTTTATATAGCCTAACCCTGACCGTTACCCTGGCAAACCATTACCAGGGCATGCATTGTTATAAACCCTATACATAACCTAAACTCAAGTCACAACAACACTTATCCAAAAGCAGTTGGGCCCCACAACGTAGTATGTACTAGGAAAATGGTCTTTACAACTCACACACATCATTGTATTTCAACATAATTGAGGACTTTGTGTTCATTCCCATTTGTTTTAATCAATCAATTAATCAAGTTTATTTGTATTGTACATCTCAGCGACGCGGCAGTTCAAAGTGCTTTTCACTATAAAACATTATACAGTAACTAAATATGAAACGGTGATAGACATTTCTCAAAAACCTTAATCAAAATCCTCAAACAAACATATTGATCAATGCTTCAGTTGCTACTAATCAAAGGCAACTCTTAAAAAGGTGGATTTTTAGTCTTGATTTAAAGGAACTCAGTGTTTCTGCATCTTTGCTGTTTTCTGGAAGTTTGTTCCAGATTTGTGGTCCATAGAAGCTGAATGCTGTTTCTCCATGTTTGGTTCTGGATCTGGGGAGGTAGAGCAGAACCAGAAGCCCTAAGGGGTCTGAAAGGTTGATACAACAGCAGCAGATCTTTAATGTGTTGTGGTGCTAAGCTATGATTTATAAACTAACAGCAGTATTTTAAAGTCTGTTATCTGAGCTACAGGGAGCCAGTGTAATCATGGAAATGTTCTTCAGGTGGTAAAAGGCCGACTTTATTACTGTCTTTATGTTTCTCTGAAGGTTCAGGTTTCAGTCCATCGCCACATCCAGATTTCAGGCACCTTTCACAACAGGTATTTAAAATTTTGCCAGACTGTAAGTTGGATTTAGGTCTGGACTTTGACTGGTCTTTTTTTTTTTTTTTTTCCCTTTTTTTTTCTCCAAAGAGTTTTTGCGGCGCTAGTGGCTCGTATTTTTTCTACAGTAGGCAGACAGGAAGGAGGGTGAGGAGAGGGGGGGAAGACATGCGGCAAAGGTCGTCGGAACCAGGAGTCGAACCCGCGACGTCCGCGTCGAGGACTAAGGCCTCCAAACGTGGGGCGTGCTAACCCCCTGCGCCACCACAGCACGCCCCAGACTGGTCTTTGATTTAAACAGTTTATTGTAGCGATGTGTCTACTTCTAAAGGCAGTGGTTTGTCATAGTAGAGGGAATGCAAATGTCACTCTCTTCACAAAAAGTCAACTGCTCTTACATAAAGTGTTCAAAGCTATATTTTAAATTTAGCTCTACGCATTTAATCTTCTGTTCTGTTAACTAAATTATTTTACAAGTGTGCAGACAGTCAGAGGAATTTCATATGCCACTGTTTGCGTTGCATGTTTACGGTTTCTCCTCTCTCATTCTGCAAATGTGGATTCGCATAGTGTTAGTTTACGTACGTGATATTTTTATCGCTCCCATCTGCACACATTTAAAGATTTACTGAACGTGTGAGAAATCCACCCACTGGATGTGGCATATAAAGAAATCTGCTCTGTATTCATTCAGAGACTGAGAGCCCCGAAGAGCAGTGTCTCATGAATAAATGATTTCATGCGTTCTCTGCCAATCTCCATATCTGGTCTTTTGGAACTGTGGAAATCACTGAGCACGTCAGCTCAAACGCTTTAAGTCAAACGTCGCTTCTGGACACGTTACAGTTTTGTACTATCATGAGATGAAAACTCGGGCTTTCATGAATTATTTGGCCGTCACTGTAAGTTGCGGCGTCAATTTTAGGAAACTACTGTGAGAGACTAGGAAAGACGCCTGGAGGACATCAGCTTAATTTTGACAGGCTTGTCTCCTGAGTTTATGAATTTCTAGATATTATTTGTGTTTAGAATAACTTTTTAAAACATTCCTTTCTTAGTTGAATTCTGAATTAGCTCCAACATAAATATTTAGTTAGGAAACTAAATGTTTAGTTTTCAAGCAACATATTCAGCTCCAAGCGAAGTTAACAAGCAACATGTAGTTTGAAGCTAAATACGGAGCCTGCTAGCTAAATAAGGTTAAAAGGTAATTTTGAAGTTACATATTTATGCTAAATAGTCCGTTTGAAGCTAAATTCACAGCTTGCTAGCTAAATATTTAGGTTACAGCTAAAGTTTGAAGCTAAATATTTAGCCTCAAAATATTAGCTTGCTAGCTAGATATTTTTGCTTTAAACAAAATAATAAGCTAGCCAGCTACATATTTAGTTTGAAGTTAAATATGGAGCTCGCTAGCTAAATATCTCGGTTAGAGGTAAAGTTTTAAGCGAAATATTTAGTTAGCACAGTAAATATTTAGTTTGACCCTAAATATATAGGTTGCTAAGTAAATATTTATTTCAAAGCTAAAGTTTGAAACGAAATATTTAGCTAGCAACTAAATAATTAGCCTCAAACTATTTAGCTTGCTAGGTAAATATTTTTTTCAATTTAAATATAATTTGGAGCTAAAAATATAAAATAGTTTTCTCTTTTTTTTCTTGCCAATTAAATATTTTGTTTGAAAATGTGACATCTATAATTAAATAGATAAAATGGTGAAAATACAAGAGAAAAATTAACCATTATTTTTAGCTTTTCTGACAGACTAAATAAGCCAAGTTATTACTGTTAAGCAGTGTAACTTTCTAAATGTCACTGTGTGTCATGGTAACACACTCCTGAGAGTAACCATCTACACACCTTTGGTCATGAAAGTGATTCGAACACTGTCCTAAAATGATTTAGAGAGGTGACCCTGTAGTTTTGGAAATGTAGTGCATAATGTGTAATCCAAGGAAATTCTTCTTTAGTTTTCTTTGTACTTTATTTATTCAGCTTTTCCACACTCGTCTCCCATCTTTGTCCTCATCCCTCTCTGTTCTTGTCCTAAGTTTAAATCGCTTTTTTCTCTCTTATTCTGGGTTCCAAAACCCATAATCTGCTACCTGCCTCCCTCCACTGTCATTAAGAAAATAAAATAAAAAGTTGTTGCGATAAGGCATAAAATGTCTTGGGTCCATGAAATATTTACAAGCATTTTTTTTTATAAGTTGTATTTTCCAAACCATCCTAATTTTTCGTACCTGAAACCTTTACTGTGACTAGTTCAGAAACACATTTGAATATTTAACAAATATTTTCTTTGTATTGAATTAAATCAAGTCAAAGCCCCATTGCACTTTAGCTGCTTCTCATCCAGCTTGAGGAGAGCGCTGTTGGTATTTCCATGCTGACACGGTTACCTGACTCTGGGGCTCCACTGCCGATCAATAAAAGATTCCTCGCTCAAGAAGCCCATTTCCATCTTCCTCCCCAGGAGAGTAGTATCACCCAGTAAGTGGGTCAGTTTTAATTGCTGGGAGGATAACCAATAACCTTGGGTCTGTCCTGACCCAGGAGTCGGACTCGTATTCTGTTTAATTAGAAACAGAAGGCGGGAACAAAAAAAATCAGGTTTGATGAGTTTGTAAATCAATTTTAACAGTCCGCGTATTCCCAGCGAAAGACCCCGTGGTCACTGCTGAAAGAGCAGCTAATTGGCTAACGAGGAGGCAAAACAGTGGGCGCATGTTTTATCTCCGCGCGACTGGTCGGCTTCACGGACGTCACTGTTAACGAGGCACATTATTGCTAAAGAACATTCTCTGTTCGTCTGTGGAAGAGTTCATTACGCGCTCGCTGCGATCAAATGCGTTTTCTGGGAAAACGTCCTTTCGGACCAAATTAGCCAAGCCGCTGCTAAGAGAAGGAAGGCACCGTGTCAACGGCTGGAGAGACAGCTTTCAAGATAGAAAGATAAAGGGATTGGTGTTTCATGGGAATTAAAAATAATATCTGACCTTAAAAAAAAAGGGGATACATCCTAATGTTAATGCTAATGTTCCTCCCTTCTTGTTTAAAAGCGTCCCTGTACCAGGAAACCAATTTAAAAGTGTGAGAGCCATTAGAGCTCATGCAGTGTGAACATGCTGCGTTGAAGAGCGAGCAATAATGGGTACCAGTCACACTTCTGGACTCGGGAGAATGATTTCAAAGTAGCACAACGTCCAGAAGAACTCTTAAATTACAAAAGGAGCTCGGTCCAAACTTTTATAAGAAAATTAAAAAGTTGGACCATTTTAATAAGCTGGAATTGAGTATTTCAGTGGGGACACGTTTGTTGGCAGACCTGGTGAAGATGTGTGAAAAACCTTAAGATAATTACTATTTCAGTTCAAAAATACTTTAGCGATCTCAAAGGGAAAGTAAATGTTGTAACTTATATTGACTTAAAATTCTTCAAGGAGTTATTGTAGATGGTGACAGTAGCATATGCTGTCAAATGAAAAAAATGTGAAAAAAATCCAACCTTATTATGTTGAGTACATTTGTTCTATGTACAGTAAGTAATATTTATTTTTCTTTTCTGAATCTCAGTTGATGTGTGATCAGTTATTAGTTTCCTGCCAGACTTCATCAGATGTTTATTTCAAAGGGTTTTATGTTGCAATACGTTCCAACAAGATTTTGGGAGTGAAACAGGCCCACAGCATCACAGATCCTCCACCATGCTAAACAGTGGGAGTAATCCCCCTTTTCATCCCCTTCTGCTTTACACTGCACTAACAAAACATCAAAAAGTATCTTTGGTCTAGTTTATAGTGACCAAAATATCTTAGTACACTTGAAATGAGACAAAACTAACTCACAAGTAAGTTTTCAGCAAGACATAAAAGCTTATTTTAAGTAAATAATTCCTTAACATTGACAAAAAAAAATGCTTGTTCCATTTGCAGATTTTTCCACTTATAACACGGGAAAATATCTTGTAAGTGAAATAATTTAACAAGAACCTTTTCATCAATATTAAGGAATTCTTGACTGAAAACAAGCTCCTTTATCTTGTTGTAAGTTAGTTTTGTCTAATTTTACCAGGGTTACAAACTAATTTATATACATCTATTGCATTCTGTGTGTTTTATATGATCAGTTTTTAGGGTTGATTTTTTTAAGTGTATATTGCTGATATTATTTTATACAAATATGCTGGAAGTTTGTCCACTGCTTCCTCCTTTTCCCCGCTGCATCTTTGAGTCACTCCTGCTGTTTCCTTGGATCCACAGCAGGGAGGGAAGGGGTCCTTCTGCTCTCTGCCATGGCTGCCGGCTTCCTCTCGCATCATCGTCACCAACAACCCCTGGCTGCGATTGGTCCTCACCATGACGACCACGGCTCTCATACTGGTGATGGCTGTGTTCAATATGGTGAGACTGGCTGGGTAGAAAATGTTGCGAATGTAGTTTGTCTTCCTGCGACTGGTGGGTGTGTGCATGATCAGCAAGCAGCTGCAGATAAAGTGTTGGCCTGTGTGGTATTTATAGCAGCAAGGAATGCAATAAACTGTGGGTTCGGTTTTATGAAGTCAAATACTGCAGCGTTACCAGCAAAAATAATCACAGAGGATAACTAATGCAGAGTTGGAGGCAGATCAGATATTTCCTACCCAGTAGGAGCAGAACTCCTCTGTTTGGCCTTTGCACCGTTGTTCTAACAGCAAGGATGTCGAATAGTTGAGAACTTTATCGACGTTTCTGCAAATCTACCGTTAATGTCAGAAGTTTACCTACAGCACTTTGTGTCTTGATAAATATGAATATATAACCATGAATATAAACTGTTCCTTTTTTTGCAAGATGAATTCAATTTAAAAAATTTGGATTTTCACTAAGGATGCACTGATCCACTTTTTTTTACCGATACCGATCTCTGAGGTTTAGTATCGGCTGATACCGATCCAATACAGATGCTGAATTGACTTAAACGTTTCTTTTTTTTAACACGGAGACATAAATTTGCTAGTCAGTTTCTGTTTAGGATATTTTATGATTTAACACCATTGTAATTTGACTTTATTGTTGCTACTGGAACTGATCTGAACTCAAGAACTGAACTGAACTCAGCTACTGAACAAATGTAGGAACATTACAGCTATGATTTAATACAATGGACAGTTAACTTTTAAACATAAAACCAGATTGATTTGGATTTCTTTTTTCCCTTTATCAACGAAACTAAGGATGCACCGATCTAAAAATTTGGGCCAATTTCAATATCCAATATAAATATTGCTGCCGTTACCGATTACCAATATTTACAAATATTGTATATCTTGTATGAGTGATTCTTTTTTGTTTCATGTCCTCATGTTTTGCTTACAATGATTTTTTCTAAAATGTGTGAAATATTCACAACAAAGTATTTTAATTATACATTTAGATGTTTGCCATTATTCAAATATAAATGAAATGCATTTTAAATATTATTTTGTACTTTACACACCATTTTGGTGACACACATGCTCAATTTGTAGAATAATATACATCGCATATTTCTACCATTTCAATGACCACACTGCTGATTTCACCACTGCTTCTTCGCTTCTGTTAAACTTCCCACAATCCTTTGCTGCATCACTATCACTGTCACATGACCAAACAAAAACCACATGACCAACATTTTCTCCCTCCCCCTCCAGAAACTAACAGCAACGAGATGGAAATAAATGTTGGTTGTTAATATCGGCCCAGTTTTATTTATTGGACCGATACCGATGTGTTAAGAACGAATAATAATAATATCGACCAATACCGTTGTTAGTTTGAAAACAATTTTTGGTATTTAATTTAACTTTGTCTCACATTAAAATGTATTTGTTGATCTAAAACATCTTAGCATAATTAAAAAATTAAATAGTAAAACTAGATATAATGTTAACTTTTGAATCCAAATCACTGTTTTTTTTGTTTTGTTTTGAATTATTCATTAAGACACCAAAATGAATGGAGGAACAGTATTCTAGAAAGAGGAATTTCTCTTTTCGATATGTTGAAAGGAACATGCCACTCACAGATTAATAGTAACAGGAAGATTTTTCCTTCCTGCCACCAGACCTGTGTGGCTCCAGGAGCCTCGGCTGGCAGCGTCAAGTGTAAATCATAATTCCGGGGAACTGCAGCAAAACCTTTTTTCTGGAATAAACATGGCTGTTTCTCAAGTGACAATCAGGCATTTTGAAAGGAATTCAAAAAAGAAGAAGAAGAAGGAAAAAAAAAAAACGTGACTGCCAGAGCACCTGCAGGAGAAGCTGATGCAGCCAAGAACAATGGCAGCGCCGCTGGATGAAGGCGAAAACAATCGCAGGTTTCAAACCTCCGCACGGCTTCTGCAGAGACGGCTTGATAAAAGTTTCAGGGCTGAACAGACTGAACCGGTGAATCAGCGCTCCGAGCTGAGTGGCGGGGCTCAGCCTCTGCGCTCTGGTGCTTCACGGCTGCAGGAAGTGGCGAACTTGACCTCGCGACTGACATGGAGTCTCTGCGCTCGTTCAGCAGAACAACGAGGAGCGCTCAGACCAGCTGGAGCTCAATAATAACCGCGGTGACTCAGTCGCTCCGCTCCGCAGTTGATTTTCTGTGATTATGTCGGGGCTGATCCCGTCTAGTAGGATTATTCTCCAAGTGATAATTCTCGCTAATCGGCTCATAAAAATAAAAAATAATCAGTTAAGAGAACGACAGGCTGACACAAGCTAAATATGCAGCACAAACCGCAGGATTAAAAGTAAGTCGCTTGTTAATCGTGCCAAACTTTTACAATAGCTGCAGACTGCACGGGATTTTTCAACGAGGCTGGAGAACAGCTTGATGAAAAACCTTCAGACGAGCTCTTTAAATTCAGTGTTTTGCTCACTTTTACCAGGAGCAACTCAGATCTGCATATCTCAACTCATTGCCAGGAGGTAATTCGTGATGTACCATAAATTCAACTTGTTTCCCCTCTTGTGCCCCCTGGATTTGTTTGTCCAGTTCTTTGTGGAGGACCCTGGAGGACCTGCAGAGGACATCCAGACAGCTACTCTCTCTGCGAATGTGTCCAACAGCAGCCGGTCCAACTACCTGGAGGACAAAAACAGGTTTTACCTGCCGGTAGGCACGGCTGGTTGACAGATTTGTGCTTTGTTATGTAATTAAAACTCGGCTCCTTCAGACTAGCCAGCAGCAATCAGCAAACGCCTGGTTGAACTGCGCATCGGCTGAGTTTGTTATATGAGCATACTTGTCAGCGCAACGCTGGTCAAAACGTTGTTAAAGGGTTAATAGCAGAGCAGGAGCTTCTTAAAGAGACGGATGCCCAAATTCAAGGCGTCAAATCTGTAAGTCAAATTTCTTTAAAGCTATATTTGGTATTTATAGCATTTTTTAGCAACTCAAGGTGACATTTGCTACAAAGTGGCCTGGAAAACACATAATGTTTCCCCTTTCAGACGAGGATTTCTGCTGTTCTTTACGTCTTCAGTACTTCATCTACTGCTGCATTCTGGGCCTGGTCTCGTGCTCAGTCTTCCTGAGGATCAACTACGAGCTGAAGATGGTGGTGATGCTGGTCGCCGTGGTGATCTACAACATCATCATCCTGCAGACTCACGCCTCCCTGCTGGACGGATTCAACAAAGCCCTCTACCCCACGGACAAGGCGGACAGGTACCGGCCGGTTCTCCTACCTTTTCACATTACAGAGATGGGAAATCTGGTTAAATCTGTATAATCCGACTAAAATCCCACATCTCTCTCTGACCTTTGCGACCCCGTTGGTTCATCCCGGCCTATTAAAATGAGCAACTCTGCAGCAGGGGACCACTGAAACAACTCGGTGGCGGAGTTGGCAGCGTCCCATTCTGCTGTCAGCGGAGCGGAACGGCTGGAAAGAGGGGATGATGAGTGGCAGAAACAGATAATGCTGCTCGTGTTGATGGAGAAGGATTCGGCTTTTGCATTTGACTGACAATCGCTGGGGAGAGAAGAAGAAGAAGAAAAGAAAAAAAAAACCTGTCGAAAGTTTCTCTAGCTCTGAGAGTAGCTGGCAGAAAAAAACCCTCGATTCCTCGGTTTCTCACCTTGCTTTGTTAGCATGAGGAGTGAGTTTCTGCTTCTACAGGCAAATACAGGCGAATCATTTTGAAGTGCTAAATGAAAAGGAAATAGACCAAGGCTGCCTAATAAACCTGATTCCTGACACGTCATCAACATCTTCAGTTAGCGCCACTTCTCTCACAAGTAACAGAAAAGTGTGAGGGTAGAGATCAGTCAGCTGAGGTAAGGCAGTGAATTCATCTTGCAATTTACAGTTCAAATATGTATTTCTGTGCACGCAAACATAACAGCGTTGTCTCTTGTGAGCAAAAAATGCAAACAGAAAATACTGTTCGATCACGTTGAATTAGTTGGCATTTAAATGAAGACGTGCCTGTGTGTCAATGAAACATCCTCCATATATACTGGTGACTCTTCTAAAATGTGCTTTAAAAAATTCATGTCATAAAAAGTAGCATGTTTAGAAAAAAACTGTAATTTGTAATCTAAGTGCGCGTATTCAACGGGGGAAAAGGTTTGTACCCACCATCCTTGTATAACACATACAGAAGGCTTTTTAGGAATTCATATTCTACTTTTCTTATATTTATAATATGCAATATCTTTTATTAACAGTAAATTGAGAAATAAAGGCCCCATTCATGTATGTTGAGTCACTTAAGCAGAACATCACATAAAGTCAGAAAAAAGGATTTAAAATAACAGTAGCCATGATAAACCAGGCGGGGTGAGAACCCAAAATGTAAAGAGTACCAAATTATTGCTAAAAAAAAATTTCAGAAATAAAATAGATTGAAGAGATTCAAGTCATTCTTAAGGATATTTACCCATTTTAGAGACAGTGCTTGGGATCACAGAAACATAAAATAAAGAGAAAAACTCTACGTTTGATTAGAAGGGTAGATGTGGTGAAACAAGCAGACACTCTGCAGTGCTCATAGAAACACAAAGATTATCTCGGATCAGCTGTTACAGATGGAAGCTATTTTGATCAGCTTGTTCGAGTCAACAAATAAGCTCAAAAATGTTTTGGATTGAATTCCTCAGTGTGAACTTCATCTTTCCAGTTATTACGTTACAAAAATAGGCTGTTTCAGGAAGCAGAACATCCTTTGTATTAACTACCAATTTAAAACTACAGAAAAAAACGATAATTGTTTTCTGTAATATACTGTGAATATTATTCACAGTATATTACAGAAAACAATTATCGTTTTTTTATTCACAGTATATGAATAATATTCATATACTGTGCTATTAATCACATAATTACATTTGTTAGTTTGAAAAAGAAATCCATGATTTATGAATTTGTTTTATCTAGAAAGGACTTACACTGGCGGTCGCCCAGGGCCCCAAGTTTTGGGCGGCCCCAAAAACTTGGAATATTTTTGCAATTAATGTATATTTTATTTTGTACCTTAATATAAAACTCATAGGCCCATATGAATTTTGTTGTTTTGCAATATTGTTACATTGTATTATTTAATACAACACTAAAATATTTGAAAATTCTGAACTTATTGTATGTCTTTAAGGGGCCAGCATGGAGCGTTCTCACATGGGATATTTTAAACCTGCAGCTGTATAGGCCTACCTATTAATATACTATAATTTGCCTGAGTAAAATGTTGTTTTTTAATTATTTTGTATTTATATCAGTGATGTACTGTCAGGGGAGGCAGGTGAGGCAATTTATATTGCTATTTTCACCTTGTAGTTTGTACTATAAAGTACCTCTTTTTCATTTAGCTGAACCAATTCTGATTTTTTGTTCTTCAAAATCGCTGAATTTTCGCATTTTCCCATTCAAAAGGTCGGAAGCGCAGCAGGTGAGGCAGCAGCGAGCTGAGCCTCACCTAGGATTGATCAACCTCTCGCTAACTGCACTGGCTATCTAGATCTATCTATATACAGTACAGACCAAAAGTTTGGACACACCTTCTCACTGAATTCAATGAGAAGGTGTGTCCAAACATTTGGTCTGAACTGAGTACAGACCAAAAGTTTGGACACACCTTCTCATTGAATTCAGTGAGAAGGTGTGTCCAAACTTTTGGTCTGTATTGTATATCAGTGACGTGCGGTGAGGTATATATATATATACTGTACATATATATATACAGTATATTGGATAGGGAACCAAAAGTGGCTGCAGCCCATGGTCTCTTAACCTTCTAAATCCGGCCCTGCATTCACCATTAATAATCTGCTGTTTAAACGTTAGATAAATCCCACAGCTCATGGTCATTCATTAAAAATTATGTTTTGAAATGTAAATAAAAAATGAGATGCAAGTAACAACAAGAACAGCATCACAAGTCTTAACATTTACTGAAACTTTTACTTTTTCAGACAGGACAAATGTGTGTATTGGATTACTTTGTTAATATGTCCAGAAACAAAGGCTTGCTGCATCTCTAAAAACAACATTTTGGCATCAACTAAAAGGTTTTTGATCGTTTAAGGAGACAATGATGAAATCATGGTGGTAGTTTTTTCAAACCTGCTGATTAGGATGTAATTGCAATCAGACTCTGATCGGACCAAATTCTGAAGGAGTTCTTGTAAACAGGCGTCTTATGCTATTTGTCTACAGATGTCCATGAAAGTTGTTTCTTTAAAGAAGAACTGGACTTGATTGGCAGATTGTCTTTAATAGTAAATAATGGAAAAAGGCTGGAAAAACCTGCCGTCGCTGAGCATGGATGCATCCATGCTTTGTAACAACGACGCACTAAACCACATTCTGCAGACTTTAAGAAGCACAACACAGGAGGAGTGGAATGGCCATCCTGCAATGCTGACTATTTCATCAGCAGGGCAAAACTGAAATAACTAAGACTGCAGAGAACCTTCTGGGTCACAAATATCTGGAGAAGGACGGGATACTATTTACTTTATATAATCACGCTGTCTAAGAACATTTATTAGTGAGTTTTGCTCTTTTTTTTTCCTTCAACAAACACAATTACTCACATTAGGACTTGTTGCGTTGCCTTCCATTCATTTTAGTAACTAAATTTACAACTAACCCAGACATTTCCCTAATCCTAAAGACGGCTAGTCTGTTCCTAAACCTAACCTTAAATTTAGATGCAGTCGTTTAATTTCCATTCTTTGTGTGTCATGTAGCTATTGTGGCCCACAGTCAGTAGTTTTTGTCACTGCAGAGAAAAGGTTACATGTATTCATCAGCTTCATGGATAACAGCACATTGTGGATTCTCTGTTCAGTTTGTTGCATTTAATTTTCATTTGGCTAATTAAACCGAATAAAAATTAAATGTGACTGAATTTGTCGTTATTATTTTATTTTATTTTTTTAAACTGACAGGTAAACATAGATAGACGTAACATTTTAGGCGTCATCAGCCAAAATGACAGATGACAAAAGAAAAAGTCAAGCACAACCTCTATATAGTAAAATGTTCCATGAGGAAAAAGTGATTTTCTGTTGGCAAATGGACACATTTTTAACTGTGGCGTTGTTACTGTTACAAATGAATATGGATTTATACATGTTTACTACCTGCAGTTAAACCAAAACACTGTTTCCAAGTGAACATTATAATTACAAGGGTTTTCAAACATGTTTTTCAGACCGGGTGTGCTGAAGGACCTGAAGACTATGGGCTCCGTGTCTCTGTTCATCTTCTTCATCACTCTGCTGGTATTAGCCAGGCAGGTGAGTGGCTTTGACTCCTTCAGAGAAGGATATTTTTACCGTCCAGAAGGTTTCGGTGTATAAAAATACGTCTTCAGACATTTTGTCTTTTGTGGTGTTGGTGCCCCGCCACCGTCCTCGCGTCATGTGACACCGTAACGCCGCTGACTTGGATTTTCTGCGGGGAATTGAATCTTTTTTTAGGGGTAACATCTATCATCTCAAAGCAGATGTTCCGAGCTGGGACTTCTGTACCCACATCCGGAGCTCCCCAGAGAAACGCGGCGGCCCAATCGGCTTCTTGCGTTGTTCTCGTTCTGGGTCACCCTCGGCAGAGAAATAAAGGTTTTGTTGGCCCGACTTGGATGTTTAAAACTCCTTGTTCGAAGCCGATTCCGTTCTTAAACTGCTTTTTTCTTCAGTTTCAATTACAAAATTCTTCCATTATCTACCGCTAAAATGATCATTGGAAGACCTCTTTGCCCCGAGCGGTTGATGCGCTCAAAACGATTCTGCACGCTTCATGCAGTCCGTTGACAAATTTTCCTCGCCTAATTTCTTATCAGCTCTAATGAGGTCTTTTCTCAGAACTTTCTTCAGAGGGGAGGAGAAATCAGGTTACAAGGAAAACAGCATCAGTGATTCATCCCCCAAGATCAGATTGCACAGTGGAGCAAAACTCATTTACAGCCTCGTTTAGCTGCTTTCTAAACGGCATTTGGAATGAGCTGGCCTACTTTCCGGACTCACCGAGGTAGACTCTCCTCGTCTACGTTTACACGCGCAACCCGAATGAGGAACGAAGGTGGAACGCTGTTTCTCAGAAACTCCCAGACCCCAAAACGCAGCAGATCCTTCCGTCCGTCGGTGGTGGAATCTTCTAAATTTGCCACGGCTGACGCTAATGTCAAGGAATAAAATAAATAACTCAGTGCATTTATCTATCATTCAGCCTGCTAATCAACTACATCTCCCCGGACGGTCAGTATAGGAGCCCGCCCACCAGACCCTTCTAGCCTTCGGATACAGAGACGGTGCGCTCCGGAAACGGAGGCGCGAACACGCAACCTCAGGATGTCTTGACCTTCGCATGCGAGTCCTGCTAACATATGCAGATGTATTCAAAACTACCTCAAGCTTGAATAACCAAAAAGCACAGAAAGAGAGAAGGAAGCAGCAGCTATGTTTTATGCAAAGCAGCTCTGTCTGCTTTTTCCTTGAGCAATAGCTGCGCTGCTGCTTCTCGCATTGTCTCGCTGTCTTGTTATTGGCACTCTGATTATTTCCATGAATACCAAGCATTCCAAATACGACCGCCTCGCAGTCGCGACGCATTAGGAGAGAAAATAAGCCACCTGCCACTGAGAAGCAATAAGCTGAAGGTGTTTTTGCTTAAGGCCTTTATTTCAGGGACCAATCAGGTCAATCTCACTGCAAAAATAAAAATTAAAACAATTTTTACCAAGTATTTTTGGTCTAGTTTCTAGTGCAAATCTCTTAGTACACTTGAAATTAGGCAAAATGAGCTTACAAGAAACTTTTCAGCAAGTCAATATTTCCTTAACATAAATGAAAAGTATCAGTTTCACTGGCAGATTATTAGGCCCGAGCAGCGAAAGCGCTGAGAAGGCCTGTTGTAATCATAGTGGTTTTTTACTTATAACTTGGGAAAAAGTTCTTGTTATAAGTGAAATAATCTGCTAGTTTTTGAAAAATAAATATTTTATTAATTATGGACTTAAAACAAGCTACTATATCTTGCTGAAAAGTTACTTGTAAGTTAGTTTTGTCTCATTTCAAGTGAACTTAGATATTTGCACTAGAAACTAGACAGAAAGTACTTGGTAAGATTTTTTTGTTTTGTTTTTGCAGTGCAATATTTAGTTATTAATAGTATTGTTGTGCAAATGTTGATTTAATTTAATAAAGTGACCGTGGATATCAGCAGATATTTCGTACTGACGCAGGAAACATGAAAAGGAAAAGAAAACACAAGAAAATAACGCATATTCTTGTCAGAAAAACTTTATGCTCACAAACGACAATCCCTGCCCGAGTACAGCTAGATATTTCCAATAGAAACTAGACCAAAAATACATTAATTTAAGATTTTTAGTTTTTGCAGTGATTCAAGTAATGTGCTGTTTGATGGAAAATAAAGACAGTGGTGAAATTTGGTGGTGGGAGTATGATGCTGCGGGGTTGTGTTCTTTAGCAAGGCGTTTACAGAAAGACGTTCGAAGCTAAATAAAAAAACAATCCTGAAAGAAAATGGGAGCATTTGAACCAGAGCTGCAGTGACAGGGGTTAAATCAAAGTGTGTGTCAGTATGTGTCAGAATGGCCCAGTCAAAGTACATATCTAGATATAACTGAAAATTTGTGGCAAAACTCAACAGTTGTTGTTTTCAGACACTACCCGATCGGGTTTGAGCTATTTTGTAGAGAAGAAGTAGCGATAGTGTCACACCTCAAAGCACTTGGCTGGATTTCTATTTGTTAAACTTTTTGAACACTTTGCATCATTTTACTTCTACTTAACAATTATCCATTATTTTACGTTAAAGGATCATAAAATCCTTCTGAAAGTCTTTAAGTCCAGGCTTACAGAGAGTCTCCCCTCTCCTCTTCGTCCCCCTCCAACAGAACGAGTATTACTGTCGGCTGGACTTCCTGTGGCGGGACAAGTTCAAGAGGGAGTGTGAGGAAATTGAAACCATGGAGAACCTGAACCGGGTTCTGCTGGAGAACGTCCTCCCGGCGCACGTGGCCGAGCACTTCCTGGGACGCAACTGGAAAAATGAGGTGAACAAAACATATCAAGATGTTTCTAGATTTTGCAAACATTTAGAGGCATGGATGAAAACGTAGATCAAATCAGAAAATGTTCCTACTTGGATGTCATTTGTGCGATATTATCGTGCAGAAGTCTTCAGTCAGTCAGCGTTCCTTTCTATTTTGTTATTTCTGACCTGAAATTCTTTATTGTAGCCATGACCAGGATTTCTTTCGGACTTCCTGAAACTCTTTTTGTGCTTTTGTTTGGATGATTTTAGTATATTTTCAGCTCCTTCTGATAATTTCTAAGAGAATCTTCTCTTTGTTCCTTGAACTACTTTATTCTGACATGTGAATCATTAAAACATGAAAAACTCAAGGGATGAACCAGTGGCAGACACTTTTAAACAGGATACTTCCTCTATTTGCTGGTAGCAATCACAAAGTGCTTAATCTGAATCCATGAAAGCTGGGCTTTATCTTATACAGTTTCTGATTTGACAAAGCTTAAAAAGAACAATAGAACAGTCAAAGAAAAATAAACAATATTTCTCTGCCTGCATAATAAAATGACTCGTTGGCTTGACAATTCTCCGGGTATTTTGACTGAGTCGTGCCTCAGTGAAGTAAAAGGTGCTGTAATGCACCTGCGCCTTTCACTTCAGGCTTCAGCTCTGCCTCACTCGTCTTCCTCGGTGACCCAGTTACGACGGTGGCAGGCACTTGCATGGGGACGGGGACCGTGCATTGCAAATTTGAGGATTATTTTCTAAGAAAAGCCGAACAGCAGTGCAGCAGTCACTCTGCGTTTCCACCATCTCTCAGCGTTCAGTAAACGCTGAACACACTCCGTGTTCTGGGTGGCACCCCTGGTGAAGATGTGTCCAAAGCCTTAGAAGGAATTATTTTATATACACACCCATATCAATATGAGTACGTTGTTCCCTCTGCTGTTCATACTATGAACAACAGCGTTTTATGCCCTTCTTTGCATCTGGATGTCCCGACACAAATTTTTTCCCTCCTGAAACGATACCAATATCGCAGATATGAGCATTGGCCGATATCGACACGATATCACCACAAATCACACACACTTTTATTACTAATTTTGTGGACTTTTGTTCGAGCAGTTTCAATCAAACAGAGAACAATAGTCAGCAGCAGTAGGTATGAGAATGTCTGAGCCATTTATTATTAATCAATATCAGAAATTGCTCTGATATCGATACTGGAAATCGGTCCAACTTTGATATCGCACTGATTGGGACACCTACCCTAATCTGATTACAGATCCAGTTAAGGTTCTGGTTGTGTCAAGCCAACTACCACATGTTTACATTTGTGATGGTAGCATTTCCAAAGAACTGACTGGCGTTTTTCATGTAATGGTTGTCATGGAGACGTGCTGGCCCCCAAGATGCCCCTCTCTGCAATGAGCCTCTGAGGTTTCTGTTTGTGTGCGGGGCAGATGAAAATAGGTCCAGCTTTGTGGCCAGTGGCTGAAAGAGACGGGTCTCTGTGTCATGTTATGAACACAAAGAAAGACAAGATGGCAGACGACTAAATAGAAGTTTCTAGAAAGCCTGACGAAAGAAATAAAGTTGAAATGTTTGCAACGCTCGGGTTTATTTAGAGGAAATTCTTTCTACAGGCAAAGATAATGGTTTTGCTGAAAACTATTTAACAGGGTGGGACTTTTATCCACAATGAATAAATGTAGTCAAGTTAATTCTCCTCACTTTTTTATTATTGTGATAAATGAATTGATCTCAGGTTTTTTTCATACATTATTTACAATAGGTGCCAATAAATTAGTCCACATTCGCATGCTGTTGTTGATGTTGTTTTTCTTAGCTGTTAGACTTTGCATGATCTCTTTGCCCAGTATGACTTGCTTTACTTTCTGGTCTGAAACATTTCCAAAAAGAAAAGTTGCACAAGACAAAACCCCTTTCGCTCTGAGCGTCACCTGAGCTGCTCTGTTCTTACTTCCTCCTTTCTAAAGATGAATGCCCCTATTTTCCGGCTGCCACGGGGACCCGGCGTCCCTGCAGAGATGATTAAAGCGTCTTCTTATTTATTTAAAGTCTAAGTGTCAGTGTTCAGCATGAGGCATTTAGGTCATGCTGTTTTATTTTTTTGTAAAGCCCAATGAAACCACAGGCCATTTCTCTTCATCTTTCTGCCGCGAGTGCCTGTTCGATACGGCCCATCTAGCTGTTATCTTCTTCTTCTTCTTCTTCGCTTGTTATCAGGACCTTTATCATCAGTCGTACGAGTCAGTGTGTGTGATGTTCGCCTCCATCCCGGACTTCAAAGAGTTTTACACAGAGTCTGATGTCAATAAGGAAGGACTGGAGTGCCTCCGACTTCTCAACGAGATCATAGCCGACTTTGATGAGGTAAACTCCTCTCTTACTAATAATCCTGACTGTCTGGAAGTGTGGAAAAAGACAAAAGAAAGATTTTTGACCTTCTCCGGGGAAGTGTCGTGATGCTCCTGAGCGGAAGGAGCACAAAGCCAGGCGGTCGTTGGGATGCTGCTCCTGTTTCATACTTTGTGCTGGGTTCCCTCTGCGTTCACAGCTGCTGTCTAAGCCCAAGTTCAGCGGCGTGGAGAAGATAAAGACCATTGGTAGCACCTACATGGCTGCAACTGGGCTCAATGTGGCTCCAGGACCAGAGTCCACACAAGTAAGCTTTTCTCCACCTTAACAGTAAGACTCAGCAAATCCGAAGACAAGTAGCTTGTAGCTACAAGTGCATTCTGTCCCAATCAAACCACTATGTTCTATGTATTTTACTGGGATTTATGTGGGAGGTAAGAATGGCTGGTTTTCATAACTTTTGGAACATTGATGTTCAACTTCAGTCTGACTCCTGAGAACAATCAGCAGGAATTTGAATCTCCATGTTTGAAGCTAAGAGAAACATAATCAAAAGACCTGCAGCTTTAATTGCAACATAGGGTGGGGTCTACTGATACTAAACTCTCTAAAAAATTCAAGATGGCCACCACAGTCGTGAAGGAAAATTAATTTTTGCTCTTGATTTGCCCATATTTATCACAGATGAATACGTTTAGTGTTAAATCATTCATAATTGGACCCATGGGTTTCATATTTACTGATAATGTTTTGACTTCTCAAGATGGCCACCATGGTTGTCATGGAAAATAAATTTCTGCACTAAAATTGTCAATTAGATGAATGTGTTTGGCGTCAAAACATGGCCTTCCTCTTTTGAACCATAGAAATCATGTGGTTCAAAATGGCCGCCAAGGTTGTAATATAAAATATATGTTTGCACTAAAATCAGCTGTAGTTATTGACATTGTGGGCAAGACTTAACAAATAGTTAGGCTCATTAGCTCTGCTAACACCTAACTGCTAAACACATAAAAAATTTGAGCCAACTTGCACTAAACTGCGAGACATTAAAAAAAATACAGAATGCTATTGCTAAGATGCTACATATAGAAAAATATGGGGAAGCTAACGCTAAACCGCTAACCACCTAATAAAATTGGCAGAAGCTAACGCTAACTATTTAGATGATGTCACAAGTCTTCGTCTCAGTTGATGACCGGTGTGAGAATCGCAAACAACAAAGTCCTGCATTTCAGTTTTGCCGTCTGATACTGATACAAAATTACTTATTAATTTAAAATAGTATGAATAGGATGACCAAAATGGGGAACATTTTATGTCAATAACTGGTTAAAAGAGAAAGGGGAAAAAAAAAAACAACCTTGAAAAATTCAAGTGGCTAATTGTAAATATGAAAAACATACGACCTGAGGGTAATTTTGTATGCTAGTATCCACACTTGAAAGATTTTTACAGTAAGATGCTGCACTAAAAGTGGCTCGAATGCAAAATGCACACCATTGACACACTCTACTTTGTCCTGGATTTATTACAAACCATCATCAATTGAAAACACTAAACTTTGTCTTTGTGATGCGACAAAATGCCAAGAAGTTGATTGGTTATGAAGACTTTTGGAGGCTCTATTCTGAGAATACAGCAGCTTCATGCAGGGCGTCAACAGAGGGCATCTTTTAGTCCCTGTATGTACATTTGACAAGTCCCTGGACTTTCCCTCCTAATTATCTACGGGTGCCTGAGGCCACAAAAAATGGGGCAGTGAAAAGCATTGCAGCGTCAACGGCGTTCCAAGCGCAGCTAAAAGCCCCGTGTGGGTCGCTCCGTGAAATCTGCAGCAGCATCACCCGTCCATCAGTGATTCATTGCCGCACATCTGAATGCATGTGAACAAATGGGGGTCTTGTTCAGACATCAGCGCTGTGTCAGGAGATCTGCCTGATTGCTAAAAATCTGGATTAATTGGGCGTTCACTCAGCCCCGCCTCCTATTCAGATACTGTTAATGCATCAGTCAAGAGGTTTTCTTTAAATATGTCTTAACTTGCCAACGGGACAGACTCATCAATCGACATTTGTAGTTATTTTTGCCTTTTAGTTTTCATGTGACATTTATCTTGTACAATTAAACTACTAACCCCAAACCCAAATATATATATAAATAAAGCTACCAGACGGTTAAAGTGTACGCTCTTTAACTAGTCAACCACATCCTGACTTTGTTATACTTCCCCACTCTAAGTTGTAACATTTTCTCCAGATCTCTGACTGTGAGGACATCTTCTGATAAAGTAAATCATGAAACCTATTTTTATCAGTCACAGATAACCTGACCAAAAACAAAACACAGTTTTCAAATATTTTTATTCATTTCGAGGGGGAAAAAAATGTATCCAAACCAAACTGGCACTTTGTCTTTCTGAACCCATCCTAACCTGAGCCATCAAGCTTTTGTAATAACAGGAAATGACATCACCATAGATTAATTTTGATCCAGTGTTCTTTGGCAAATGTCTTTAAATTAGTCACACTGGAGGATATTTAAGTATGATTAGCATATTTAAGACCATGGCAAAGCATTTCAATGGGATTTTATGCCAACGCCATTTTTGAAACTTTGACTAGGCCACTTCAAAACTTTAATTTAGCTTTTTTTCTAAAGATAAAATCACTTGTGTACTTCAGATCATTGTCCGGGTGCATAAGCTAAGCTGCTACTGGCACTCTGATTCGCTGTATTCTCCAAAATTTAGAAATTGCTTTAAAATCATTTCCAAAATTATTTTAAAGTTAGTTATTGAATTACATCTGAACAACTTTGTTTCTCACCTTTCGTCAAAGTTCTTTAAGTCGGTGCAAACTTCATGTCCTTCTTCATGTTGCCACGAGTTGCTTCTTCATTTTACATGTCGAGCATTTATAAAACAAAGACCTGGTCAGAGAAATTGAGACAAAAATCTTCTCTAATCACTGTTAACTAACTGGTTTATATTTATGTATTTAAGGGGGCACATTTTCAGAGCAGCTACGTTTAATCTTGAGGACCTACTGTACACATTTGGTGCATGAAATCCTTTGTGACCTCTCCGCAAAACTCTGGCTTAACCTGAATGATTCAAACGAGCAAATTTCAAGCTAACCTCAAGGACAGCTGGTCTCTATTTGTGGTTCATCAGATTCCCTGCAACAGGTGGCAGGTGCAAACTTAAGAAGACTACTTCCTGTAATGCACAGTTATGCTAGCAGCTTGTTCCAGCTCTTTTCTTCTTTTTCAGCTTCTCTTCAAACAGATTGAACCGAAAACAATAATTAATCTCTGTCAATTCAGCGATTGGTTTCAACCTGCTGAGACCCGGGTTTGATTACTGCCAGCCTGGCAGAGTGAATAAACCACGAAGAAGAACATGAAGTAGGCCAGGAAGTGACATAACAGGCTCTTCAGACATCGATGTTTTGATTTCAGTTGAGCTGCGTAGGATAAATGTCACATTAAAAGGCAGAAAAGGTTTCGACGCAATTTCCCCCAGTTTCATTTCTCATACTTATCATCACTTTTCAAAAGTACTGTTTATTTTATGGATTTGACAAAAAGAAACAACTCTCGTCATTTCCGTTTTGGTCACTGATTTTCTGAGCAGACGTCTTGGAGGTAAACTTGGATAACTGTGGCTTTGTTTCCATTACAAATGGGCGCAGATTTTTGTCTGTATTCTGCTGATGTTGAAAAAAAAACCCCATCATTTCACAACTGTGGTGTTTCCATCATATAAGAAATAAAATGAAAACCACACAGGAATAAGCTGGTTCATGCAGTGGAAATACTTTTTGAGCATCAAATGAGTCACGTGATCAACAACCAGATGTTGCCACTGGCTCAAACCAAGACGAAGACAGGAAGTAGTCAGGTGATGATGTCGCGATATTGACTTATTGCATGAACAAACTTATTCATGTGTGATTTTGATCACATTTCTTATTTAATGGAAACACTGTAATTGCAAAAATTTTTTTTTTTTCTACATTAGCTGAATATTGACAATCTGTTGAACACATTTGCAATGGAGACGCAGATTGTGACTCCAGTTTGAGTTCCTCGTGTTTTTGTCATTGAGACAGAGGTTTGGTTGCTGTTCACCTTAACACACGTTTCTGTTCACTCTGCATTTTCCTCAGGAACACGACAGACAGTACATGCACATAGGCACCATGGTGGAGTTTGCCTTTGCGCTCGTCGGGAAGCTAGACGTCATCAACAAACACTCGTTTAATGACTTCAAGCTGCGAATAGGTGGGAATCGTCTCCACAACCTTAAAACTGTGCATATTTGTTTCCGTCTATTTTATTCAGAATCCATTTTGTTGAATATTTGTGAAGATTCCCCCAATGTTTATCTCTTTTGGTTATGCTGCTGTTTTGCCAGGTATTAACCATGGGCCGGTGATAGCGGGAGTCATTGGAGCTCAGAAGCCTCAATATGACATCTGGGGGAATAGTGTTAATGTGGCCAGCAGGATGGAAACCACGGGGGTTCTGGGTAAAATCCAAGTAAGACGTCTGTATGATGCATGGCTATCAATGTACAGCTGAAATCAGAGAGAGTTTTTCCTCACTGATAGCAAATTAGACTAAATTTGTACTGATCATCTAAGTCAGTTAGGATTACAAAATTAACACTATTTTCTAAATGCCAGAATAATTAGAATAATTAATAAGAGAGGGAATTTTTTCCCCTCTCTTCAGTTTCAGAAATGTTCATACATTGCTTTAGTATTTGGTAGAATTGCCTTTTAAAACTGGGTAAAAAAGACTTGGGTAAAAAGTTGTCAGTGTCCTGCAAGGTTCTGACAGTAGCTAGCTGGCAGATTGGCCCATTGTTTCAGAGAGAACTGGTGGCTCTCTACACAGGCTGCCTGCAGGTTTCACAAAGTATTTTTAAGACCTTTTTAATGCCACCCAGAATGAAATTTAAGACCCGTTTCATTACTTTTCATGTGCGTTGAGTGGCGATCACTTTTGTCTCTCAGTATTGTTCGTTGCTCTCCGTGTGTCAACAAATTCACCCACTTTAGACACAAAAAAGCTAGCCAGCTAGCAAAGGCATGTTAGCAGCTATAGCTAATACCTCAACTGCCTCGAGTCACAAAACGTCCGAGTGTAACTCAAATTTCTGCCCGACAGAAAAGTTCTGCGAGGAAAAAAAACTACATATGACATTAAATTGTAGTTTCAAGAACTAAGATTAGCATATTTAAGGCCAACTTACTTTTTTTGAAGACATTTTAAGGCCTTGATTTGAAATCACATGAATTTAAGACTTCATAAGGATGCATGGATACTCTGTCTACAGGACTGAGGCCATGTTCTTACAAAAACAAAAATCTCCGCCGCATCCTTTTGAAAAAAATAAAGTCATACACTCGGAACGTATGAAAATCTTGCATTATTCTTAACATTTAGCAAATAAAAATAATTTGGTTATCACGTCTTGGCAAACACAGGAGAAAGTTTAGCTTGACAGTGAGAACAAAACGTATAAATATTTGGTTGAGACTGTAAGTCTAAGCTTCTCAATAATCCAAAGGCTTTTGTGACATTCAGGTGACAGAAGAGACCAGTGGCATCTTGTCCAACCTGGGCTACATGTGTTCATGCCGCGGCATCATCAACGTGAAGGGCAAAGGGGAGCTGAAGACCTACTTCGTCCACACAGAGATGAGCCGATCTCTGTCGCAGGGGACCGTGATGCCCTGAGCACGCCTCGACCGCCAAAACACGCCTGACAACAACAATCGCACAAAGTGGCACAGAAGTGATTTGTCATGCTCTGTAAGTAGAACCCATTACCAAGAGCCAGCGGCGCACTGGGCCGGCATCCGTCAAGGAGGCCAAGGTAGGCCGGCGCGGTCCTTCAACGCTGCACTCTGAGTGGGTTTGCACCTCTCCAGTGTTACGAGGACGTCACTCTGAGGAGTCTCTTCACGGCCTAAAGGAGAGCCTGACTAAAGAGAGGGTGGCTAAATTAGTGCAGCTCTCAAGGACCCCCAGTCACCTGTCTGTAAAATAGTAGTAGTGTGGAGCTAATTACCCATGCCGGTGTCGCAGTGCTTCACGGCCTTATACTTGAGCAAATTGAGCCGCCTGTCGAGTCGATTTGTTTTGTTTGTTTTGTTTTTTTGTTGTTTTTTTTTTTATCAACTCTCCGCCTGCCTGATTGGCACTGAGAGCTGATTTTTGGTTCATTTCATTTCCAAATGGATGTTACAATAATTCTCGTCATATAGGGGCTGTTGGTGTCAACAAATTGCCAGCTTGATGGGTAGTTTGCCAAAAGAAAAAAAAAAATAGATAAATAAAACCTGTGATTGTATTTCTAGCTTTATAGCTGCATATGTGTCCCACGTGGCAACAGGTGGAGTCTGACTCATGAATCAAGGGGGGAAGGTTTCTGTTTTTTATATAATTAAAGCTGGAGCCATGCCGACAGCATGTGTGTGAACGTTCACTGCCATCTCTTTTTGTTATCCATTAAAACATTTGTATATAAATTCTCAGTGCGTGTTGTTTTAATTCTCCAAAAGCTAAAAAGCCCACGTTGGAACCGTCATTCAGTAAAAACATGCACAGCGTGCTTAAAAATAGTTGGGACAGACTTGGAGTAAATATTTTCATACATTTATCAAAATGTCAAAACAAATAATAACTAGTTAATTCCATTTCTATAAACTCTGCTATGGGTGATCTGTATAAATTATTAGAAAGGACTGACACGGGCAGTAGCCCAGGGCTCCATGTTTTTGGGCGGCCCCAAAGATATTAAATGTTTTTTGTAATGAATGCATGTTTTAATTTCATCAACCTAATAGCCTAGTTGCCTAATAGCATAGTTGCCTAAGTCCTATTGGACTTAGGCAACTATGCTATTAGGCTAACGAATTGTGCCTTATGTAAAACAAATAGGCCAATACGAATTGTTGTTTTAATATTGTTACACTTTTATAAATGTATACAATAGTCAAATATTGGAAAATTATAAACTTGTAGTACATCTTTTTGATACCAACTTGGAGCCATTTCACATGGGACATTTTAAACCTACTAATGTGCAGACTTACCTCATAATGTGATGTAATTTGCGTGAGTGAAATTATTATTATTATTTTTTATTATTGTTTTATTTATTCTGGATAGGGCAGCAAAACTGGCTCTAGCCCATGGGCCCTTAACTTTCCAAATCCGGCCCCGATTACGACCACAGTGTGCAGGTTATTCACTGCAAAAACACAAAATCACACTAAAAGTATTTTTGGTGTAGTTTTTAGTCAAAATATGTTTTTGCATTGTTGACCCATACTAAGAATTTTATTAAATTCAATTCAAAAATACTTTTTTAATCCCAAAGGAAAATTAAATGTCGCCAATACCATTTACATTATTAGGTTAAGAGTTATTGTAGATCCTGATGGCTGTGGGATGAAAGGATCTCCTGTAACAGTCCGTATCACAGCGATTCTGAGGAAGCCTCCGACTGTTTTGTTCTTGTGAAGATGAAACCCGGGGTTGTCCGTAACATTCTTCATTTTATGAAAACTCCTTCTTTGCCCCACAACAGAGTCAGCTGAGAACGTTTCAGACTTTCACAATTAGTTATGGTAAGTTAGCAATACTTCCCTAATCCAAATAACATGTTTTAAATGCCTAAACCTGCAAATATTTTCATTTGGAGGACCAATAAACCATATATATGCTAAAATCCAGTTTGTTTTTTAAGAAAGAAAATGTAAGCCTAAACTAAACAGAGAATTGTTCCAGATCAAAGCTGCGTTTTGAGTCGTATTGTTATTCAGTTGGATTTATTTTTTTGCCACTTAAAGAAAATGCAAGCAAAGAAATAATATCCAAGGCCATGATTAAATATTTTATTATATGCTGTATCAGAAAGGACACATTTGAATACAACATTGTATAGAAATAACCTATAGAAGCACTTCATCTTGCCTCTTGTTTCACAAAAGCAACTCACTGCTCCATGAAAATGTTAACAAGGAAAATGTAAGAGACATTTCAAGTATGTTGGCATTAATATTCATAAATCCATGCAGCGAGAACAACGATCTTACAGAAAAGTGCCAAGGAGCAACAGACCAGATTTTACTCCTCGGCTCCCTGAGGTGTGAAACCAATTATTCTTAAGGCTTTAGTTAAAAACTACTACCCCGTGTTACAGCACTGTTCATTTACTCATCCAGTTTCTTTTCCCTTCTTATTTGAAAACAGAAAATATCACCTTGTGTGTTAGCTCCTAATCCTCATTAACAAACACCAAACAAGACCGAAATAGCTCCCCGCCGCGCTACCGAGAATAAAAGGTATAGTTCTACCATAAGACAAATATCAGACAAATATCCCGACTAAAGTTATTTGATATACAGAGACGGTTCTGGTTGTGTAAGTTCACAGTTTGCGCACGATAGGAAACAAGGAGCCTGGTGAGTCAAAGCAGATTGTTAAGGATAAAACAGGCGTTTGAAAAAGGTGAAGGTGGAAAAAGAAAAAAAAAAAGCAACAAGCAGTCAAAAAATACAAGATGTCTGAAATATAAACATGACGCCTCAAGTATTTTTCCAGTTCAGGGAACCGGTAATTTGATGTGAAAAGCAGACCACTGACCATATGATTGCGCAATTTGACATTTCAAAAATAAATGTACTTAATTAGAAGCTCGCCAGTTTTGAAAAACAAAAACAAAAGACCTAGATTTTCAACAAAAAAGTTTTGGCGCAAGGATGAGGTGGTTTTTCAGCTGCATAGAATTGGTTTATTTCGCAAAACTTCAATAGAAACAATTTTTTTCCGCATCACACGAGTCACATGATCAACAACAGGATGTCGCCACTGGTGCAAACTATGACGAAGAAGACGGGAATTAGTTGGAGGGTGATGCATGTTTTTAATGACTTGTCGCGTGAACAAACTTGTTCATGACTTTACAGTGATTCTAAATCACTATTTTGTGTTTAATGTCACTGTGTGTTTACTTTCTGATTCATCTGTAGAGAAGGTAGCATATCTATGAATGTTATTCAATCTGAAACTCGATGTCAAGCATATATCTAAAAAGGTGGTAGAAACTGTCCTATCACACAAAGACAACCTGGTGAAAAACACATTTATTATGCAAAGACAGAAGGAACCAGCCCCTTGTATGTCAGGGTGGGACAGAGCTTTCAGAGTGGAACCACTGACCCATATCCTTCTGCCATACTCCAGATGATCCCGCTTTTTCTGTAAAAATCGGATTCGATCAAAGCCACGCGTGGGTGCCGCTTCGCTGTTCGGTTGATGGTTGAATTGAAACGACGCCCATATTCCGAAGACGACAGCAGAGCTACCGGTCTGGACTTCTCCTGGTAGGGCAGAGAAAGTGATGCTTAGAACTGGATACGCCGTGGTGCTTTCAAACGTCTTTGGATAGATTCGGAAATATCCTAAATCTGAGCTGAATGTTTAGAAATATTTCAAGCTAAATGTCTTCATGCAACCTCTTGCAAGGTTGGTGCATACAGAAAGGGGACCTTTGAATATTTTTCTTTAGTTCAGCAAGAGTTCTGGGTTGTTCTTGTATTTGTTCTGCTCTTCAGCTACACCCCGGCTGCAGGATTTATGCCGAGGGGCAAATGGGACGATCAAAGAAGAAAGGTTGATTTTCTGTCTGGTGGTGAACCACTTCTGTGGAGATCTGGCCAAATGCTTTGACACATTCTCCTGTTCAAATACCCAACAAGGAGCTATTTTCAGACAACCCACGGCATCACAAGAGACTAAAAATCGGCTTAATTGGTCGAGTTTGTGAGCGCAGTCAAGGAATTTAACTTTGGCTTCACACCATCTGTACGCAAACTCGTTGTTGTCCTGGGTCAGACTGATGACAGTGGTGTCATCTACGAACTTCAGGAGTTCTGCAAACAAGTCAGCTGAGGCGAAGTCCTTTGTGTAAAGAGAAGTGGGGTGAGAACACATCCCTGGGGAGCACCGGTGCTAAGTACATAAGGACAAACACTAACCAACTTTTAATAGTCATTAAAAAGAGATTCAGGAGTCAGAGGCTATCGATATGATTTTAGATCTGTGTAAGTTTAAACAAGTAGCTCTTTTTAGGGTCATTTCCTGACAACAGTAAACCAGATCAGTTTAGAAATACCTTATTAAGATACATTTGAAAAAAAGATGCTCATAAGAGAGACGCTCTCGTCACCTACGAAGACTTTCAATTTGAGATTCTGTACAGTTTTTTTTTTTTTTTTTTACATTTCTCTTTGCATTTCCCACACAAAATAGATTTGGTTTACAAGAATAGCAATGTAGAAGTGTGAAGGGCAAGGAAAGTGTTGCAACAAAAACATTGCTGCTAAAATAAACGTCCAGAAGAACCCGCTGGCAGGAAACCGATATTAGAGCAAAAAAAAAAAAAGTTCTTCTCATTTGGTGGCTCCCCAACTCTACTACATATATAAAATCTCTATAGGTGCAACAGCGCCCACTCCTGGCTCTGTGAACTACTCGTCTCGGTTTAATGGGTTTCAGCAAAAACTATGGGGCCAACAAGAAATAATCCACTCTCTGAGCACACAAGAGAATAGTTTTATTTTACATTCATATTCAAATGTAATCCTTGGAAAAGCAATGTCCTAATTCAGCAGGAACTGTCAGCAGCCCTGACAGCCAACCACTCAACTCGGGGTAATTACAAGCTCAGCGGCGTGTGTTTGCCTCCGCTTTGTTCGTCGCTCTTTCTGCTTTCAGCGACCCAGAAACTCACTGTGAGCTACTTTTCCTTGACATGAATAATTACTCCAAGGAACTGAAAAGGCTTCAGAAAGGAAACGTTAAACAAATGTCACAAAGCTCGCATGTCAGCGCCGGGGCACTAAAAATACTAAATCAACACCAACATGTTTGAGGAGCTGAGGTTTAATAAAAGGTAAAATGGAGGAATCAGTTGGTCCCTTTGAGTCTTTTCTGCCCATTCGAGTCTCTCACAGAGGTAAAACACAGACAACTTCACTGTTGCCTCTCGAATACTTTGCTGTACTGTTTACTAAAAGGTTGCAACTTGGGTTGTGCAGGTGTTTCAAATTAAAGTGGAACTATTAACTCTCAGATAAGAGAGGCTCTCTCCTGGGATTCCTCCCTGGCCAGACTCAACAACAATTTGTTCATCTTTTTTCGTATTGTACTGTCGTGACCTTTGGCAGACCTATTGACAGAAACAAAGAAAACTGAACAAAAGATGGAAATAAATCAAAAAGTGGTTCGACAAAGTATTAGTTTAAGGAGTGTAACCGTCATATTAAATGTAGGAGAACTTGAAAGAAGATTTTTATAATCTGATTTTTTTCATTACAAAAAGCCAGCAATGCTCTCAGTGGTTATTTGAGAATATCTGCATTTTTTTGTTTTTGTTTTTATTATCTGAGGAGTTTATCAACCGTTAACTCAGTCCTAAATAGAATTGAACTAGGGGAAATGACCTGTCGCAGCTCTTACCTCCTCGTTTATGTCGAGTCCTCTCCCACACTTCTGGGTGTGGAATCGCTCCTTCATATCGAAATCCTCAGTGTCGTGGTACATTCGGTCAAACATGGGCACTTCAGTGACCTGAAAATGGAGAAGATGCCAACATCATGAATGTGTTTTGCGGCCTGTAGAGCTTCAGTTTTTTTTGCCAGTATGTGTACGTAATATGTTGCTAAGAGACCTGCATATGAAAGAGCAGTTTTCCATCTTCTGCTCTACAGAATCATGTTGCCACCGGTGCAGAGCTTGCTCAACACCGAAGCGTGAGAGTGCGTCTAGACGCCAAGCATGTTAATATGCCAGGTTTCGAGGGAATGGTTCTTTGTAGCTAAAATGTTTGTCAATCTGTCATCAGATCCTAAATTATAATCCATTAATCTATCAGGTTTTGAGGGAGGTTTTCTGCCAAAACGTTTCATAATATGATATTCAATAGTTGATTAATAATCAACCACTAAAAGCATCCTGAAAATGTGTAGGTTTTGGAATGAGGAATAGTAAAAGACCAAATTAAAAAAGAAAATATGAAACACTACTATAAAACCTAGAGAGTTATTAAGAAAACTTTAGAAATCAATATATTAGAATGGCTGGTTAAAACTTAATGTAGTTTTGGGCGTGCCGTGGTGGCGTAGTGGTTAGCGCGACCCGTATTTGGAGGCCTTGAGTCCTCGACGCGGCCGCCGCGGGTTCGACTCCCGGACCCGACGACATTTGCCGCATGTCTTCCCCCCTCTCCTTCCCCGTTTCCTGTCAGCCTACTGTCATATAAGGGACACTAGAGCCCCCAAAAAGACCCCCTGGAGGGGTTAAAAAAAACTTAATGTAGTTTCAAATGTGACGAGTACAAAGCTAACACTGTAGGAATCGAACATAACATTATGACGTTATAAAAATGTACTATTTAACCTCGAAGGGGTCGAGAGGACCCCACGTGGTGAGATTTTTACCCTGCGCGCGGTTCCAGAGGGGGTGGAGTGGAACCTCACGTCGGACTGACGTATGTGCGCTTTTACTCCCCCCCGCGCGCCGTCGCGGCCGCTTTTCTATTTTTACCCATTTTTGATTTGCTTATTGTGGGTTTGGCTTTCGACACTTCCCGTCCGACCGTGACCTCTTTCTCGCAGGGACTGCGCACTCATTGTAATTTGTACAATAAAGAGAATCAGAGTGCTGACATTTCGTAACGATATCAGTTGAATTCCACGTCGTTAGCTTCATTAGCATTACCTTTGCCTTGGTGTTGAAGTAAGACATTTCTTTGGGCTCCTTCCGTCGCGGTGAGATTAAACTGAAGATTGAGGGTTTAACCACCGCTTTGGTTTGATCCTCGGGTGAAGCGTCCATCTTCCACACGAGCAAACAAACGAGCCGACCTCCCCGAAGACGGGAACTGTCACAGCCTGAGAGACCGGTAGTGTTTGGCGGTTGCTAGGATACCGAGCGGAGGTCGGATGTGATGCTTTCAGAGGCTCGTTGTTTGACTTGGAAATTGGAGATTCTGAGCCATACACACGTGTAACCTTTTAGGAATTGATTTTAGTAACACCCAGGGAAAGCAATTGACAAATTTCCTTATGTGATTCGAGCTCAGTATAAATACAGATGTTCAGTCTAATTTAACTGGCTCTCCTAAACATCTGAGGACGGCATGTTGTCTCACCGCTGTTATTCTCCGCCTGCAGTGGCATTTATCCCTTGGAGGGCCTTCAGACCTCTGTCACTTAATTTGACAGCAAATAGTATTAGAAAGATTGGACACAATATGCCTCAAGGACATGGCATATGTGGCTCAATTATGGACGACATTTCAATGATTCAAAATATGTTTTTTTTTTTTTTAGATATTCATATAAATAACCATCCAGTCCATTGGCAATGTATAAAGTAGATGGTGTGGTACCAGTTAATCTGAACAAACTGAATCTAAAGGTCAGACAGACTGGCAAAATTGTGAAATGGAAGGTCTGACACATCCATCCATCTTCTTTACCCGTTTGATCTGTGCTGGGTTGCAGGGGAGATGGTTCCTACCTCCAGGGGCCATTGAGCAAGAGGCAGGGCACACCCTGGACAGGCTGTCAGTCCGTCACGGCAGTTGCCATCTAATCAAGCATGCATGTTTTTTGGGCCGTGCCGGAGTACCCGGAGAGAGCACAGAGAACATGCAAACTTGAGAAGCTGGGATTTGAATGTAGGGCCGTCGTGGGAGGGAACCGTCAGTAGTAACATCTGCTCCACATTTTCCTAAAATTACACCAAGTCTTCTTCTATGCAAACTAGCTCTAGCTGAGACAGACACTAATAGCAATTTCCATTTACAGCTACAGATTCCTTGTTCAATTTATTGCTGGAACATGACCAGACTGTGCTAATACATGAATGACCATTGATCTAATCCACTCCGTTTTAGCTCTGGCTGTGTGTTTCAGGTAGTTACCATGCTGGAACAACCTCAAGTCCTGAGATTTGAGATGTTCTTCCAGAATTACCCTGTATTTAGATCTATTTTCCAAAAATCTCTGACAAACTTTCTTGTCCCTGCTGAAGATAAGCAACCCTAGCATTATGTCTCCACTGTCTGCTGCGCCTACTATATGTCTTGCGAACACATTGCAAACAGAACCTGTTGTGACTTTCTTTGTGGTGATGTCTGGCAATGATGTGGTTGATTCGCAGTTCTGCTACACTCTTTATGCTGTCAGCTGGTCAACTGATCTGTTTTCTGTGAAATGCTCAGCACTTTGCATTGCTCTGTCTCATAAAATCCCAATAAAATACATCCAGTCTGATCAGGGGAGGGGGCGCAACTTTGTACCTTCTGAGGCGTTTTCAATTCAAATTCAAATTCAGAAATACTGTATTGATCCCAAAGAGAAACGTTATCATAAATCACATTGATTCAAATTAGAATTGGGAAGACATTACAGGCGTGCCTCTGTTACTGATCACATCATTTATAGCCGTTAAATACAGAAAATGCTGACTATAAATCCTTTTTACCCCATTGTCTTGGCGCCCCAGTGCATTTTCACCCACTGAGTTTGGTAGTTGTAAAATAATAGTTTGAAGGGGTGTAAACTTTGTTTTTTATCAAATAATTGTATATATAAATTGCATCTGTGACAAACTAATTGGAGCAGCATTCCAGTTAACCTATTAGTTTTAATTCATCAGACCCCGGCCACCTTCCATAGTCTGTGAGCCAATCCCACCTGCTGCCATTTCTCTCTTCCTCCTCCTTGTAATTATGACAGCGTTAGCAGGGGGTAACTAATGCAAGGACGCCACTCTGCTGAGAGCTGTGCCTGACTGCAACACACACACACACACACACACACACACACGCCCACACACACACACTACACAGACCGCATGCGGGTCTGGAGAGCGGAGATTTGGACCGCCAGTGGTTCTTTCCAGCAGCAGCGAGGACAGTCAGGGGGGATATGTGGACAAAGCACGGATAAGGGCACATGATCGTCACCAGCTTTCTTTCATTTCAGAGGTTGTCTCAGAGCCCAGGAGTAATTACTGCTGACATTTCGGAGGGATATATTGCTATTTATCGGGGGAGGGAGGAGGCTGCGGTGGGAATGAAACAATCCGAGGACTTGGGGTCGGCCATTCAGCGGGGCTGAGTTAATAAAAACAAGCCACTGCTGTCACTGCGTTTCCCCTGAAATTTTCCACTGCTCATTTAAAAAAATAATTTAAAAAAAGGAACAAGAAGTTTCGACACTCTTGTTACCAATGAAATTTCACACAGCTGTGCTGGATATCCCAAGTCCCTGTAACAGCATGAAACCAAACATCCGTATTCACTGTGATGAGGTCAGAAAAGACTCATTTTCTGGGTTTCAAAATGGAAAATGAGGTTCTCTACTTTTTGTGAAAAAAATAAAAATAAAAATAAAAATCCCAGGTCAGGATTTGTACTTGCAACACGGCAACAGTGCCACCAACTACAAGCTCATGTGTCTCTGAAACAGACTTTTACAAATATTACGAAAATGGAGGAAAATTGTTTTGTCAAACACAGATTTATTTGAAGACTGAACATGGCCTTAAACAAAATGTTATATGGGGGGCCAATTTCCCAGTCACCACAACAGCTAGTGCTGTTTAACTAAGAATTAACATGTTATATAAAATCTAGCTTGCTCCCCATATTAATCATCTCACATTATTTAGAACATGAATAGAAAAATCAATTGAATTTGGTTGGCAACTATATCCATTGTCCAGCTTTGTCTCACAGACTGTTGCACCAGGAAGGTTTGTATTTAACAACAAATAGACGTTTTCAGTTATTTGTTGAGATTCAGTTGTAGTTCAAACTTAAAATGTGGTAACTAAAGAGAACGAGAAGGTTTCCCCCCTGCCGTCAGCCCTTCTAAATATTCAATAAACACAGATTTTAAATTTAAATGATTTTAAATTTGACATTAGCAAAATTTCAGAGCAAATTTTGGGAGTTATCTGTACGCATACTAACAAATCTGAAGTTTTGACATCAATATTCTCTGTAAGAAGTCAGTTGTCCCGCAGGCCCTTCTCCTGCTCAAAGCAGCACCTTAGCTTGCTTATTGGGCCAGCTTTGACAACACAAGAAATTTATGGGGACTGTTAGTTTGAATTGTACCAATCAAATATAGTTAAACCCACAACAGCCATGTAAAATTTTGATGTGTCTGTGTTAATATGTCTAATCCTATTATTATTATTATTATTATTATTATTATTATTATTATTATTATTATTATTATTATTATTATTATTATTATTATTATTATTATTATATATTTAGAAGCACGATGGATCTATTTCTGTGAAACGAGCGTAAACATTCCTGGAGATGCTAGCTGAGCATTGGTATAACACTCCCCCCTGGTGGACAACACAGGAAACACAGCATATGTGGCGGACGGGGAGTGAAGCTGTAGTTTATTTATTATTGTTTATTTAAAGAATAAATTAAAACCACTTCTACATTAATGATGTCTTAATGTTTGACCCAACTCCGTGTGTCATTGTTATAATCATTAGACAGGTGTACTCAGATAAAGGAATTGATAGAAAAGCAACATGAGGCAAAAGAGAACAAAAAAACTAAGTCAGTTTTTGAAAATGACGTCCCATCATCCCTCTACTCAAAACAAAACCTCGCATGTTATCGCTTTGTGGAGACGTCAACATTTTATAGTTTCTGCCAGTGTTGTATAAAGTACTGAAATCTCAGAGTCAAGTAAAAGTACAAGTACCTCTCCAAAATATGACTTTGGTAAAAGTCGAAATCACTGACTGAAATGTTACTTGAGTAAAAGTCTTAAAGTATCTGAAACTTCTTGTACTTAAGTATGGAAATTACTGTAAAAATGGATGTACTCAAGTAATGTAATGAAAAGTACAAGTAAAAAGTAAAACAAAGCAAATGCAGTTTGAATGACATTTTTTATATTTTGGTAAACTTGTCAAATACACTTAAAATAATGTACACAACCAAGTGCAGGCAAAATTAAACCTGCTAATAGATATACCTGCAGGCATCATTTAGTTAAGAAAATTAGGTGCTTTACCTATAGCACAAGGTTAACTTAACCTGCTTTACAACTGAACCAGCTTCTTAGTATACCCTCCAGGACAGAAAATACAAAGTTTTTGTAAGCCTTAAGTTTTCCCTTCAAGTAAGGTCAGTGCTGAAAATGAGAAAAATAAATAGTACAGAAAATGCGGCCAACATGAAGAAAAAGAGCTGTTACGATTACTCTACTTCACAAATCAGTGAATCAGTCAATGCTACAGTCAGTAGGTGGTGCACACAACTGGTCATTATGCAAAAGAAAAAAAGAATTGGGAGGGAAATGCAGCTTATTGGCATCTGTAAACCTGGTTTTGAACTTGCATGCCTTTCCTATATTCGTTAAATTTAGTCTAAATTGCTATCGCTATGGCTTCTGTCCCCCCTTGAACAGAGGAGTCTAGGTAGCCTGCTACAGTCAACATTAGGCCTAAGCTAAATACACCACGTGTGGAACTGAAACAATGCCAAACAAAGTTCATTTATGGTCAAGATTTCACAATACAGTAGTGCCTAGTGACCAAACTATAGTTACTGAAACAGGAGGATTATAACCATTTCATAAGAAGTTACCTTGATGTGTTTCTTCAAGTTGGACGGGGAGTTTTTGTAAGATAGAATTTCCATGTGACTGCTACTGATTGCGAGACTTGCTTTGTGTTTAATGGGAGAAGCGAAACAGGTGTATCCTAATTAAAAGTAAAGAAATCAAGAAATGGCAAAAAATGTGGAATGAAGATAAGAAAGGAAGAAGATTATATGAAGTACAAAAGTCAGTTTGAATTCGAAGCATTAATGAACGAAACAGAAGAGAAGAAATAATAATTAGTAGATTAAGAGTAGGTCATACCTACTTAAATGACATGCTTTATAAAGTAGGGAGGAAAAATAATGATAAATGTGAGAGATATGGAGAGAAAGAAAATGTAGAACACATATTGATGAACTGTAAGTCAAATGAACTCGAAAGGGAAGAATTAAAGAGAATAGTTAGAAATATGGGGCATGAATGGAATCTTAAAGGTATATTAGGAAATGAAGGAAACATAACAGATATTCACAAATTAAGGAAAGCATTGTTTATTTATATTAAGAATACAAAATTAAAAAGTAGAATTTAATAGATATGAAGTAATGCTTCTACACACTCATGTACAGTAGGTGGCGGTATGCACCTTAAAGTTGCTTGTGATCCGCCATAATAGAAAAGAAGAAGAAGAAGAAGTATCCTATTGGTGGTGATGAACAAGCCCAGGCAAGCAGGCTACAGACTTTGTTCGGTAGCCTACTTGCTACTTGCTAATCAGTAGGTGGGATCAAAACACTTGCGTTTCTCTCTCTCGCTTTTTTGTAACGAGTAACTAAACCACACATTGAAAATGTATCGGAGTAAAAGTACGCAATTAAGTTCGGAAATATAGTGAAGTAAAAGTGAAAGTCATCAAAAATTTTCATACTCCAGGAAAGTATGAAGTACTCCAAAATATACTTAAGTAAAGTAGTGAAGTATTTTTACTTCGTTACTATACAACACTGGTTTCTGCACGTCAAGTTGACAAGCAAATGAATGTATTTCAACACAGGATTATTTTGTTCTGTATGTAACAGTAGCAGATTTGTCAGTTGCAAGAATCTGACTGAGCTGGAGCTGTTTTGCAAAGAAAGATGAGGAAAAAAGCCCCGCTCTAAGTGAGCAAATTACATAGAGAAATGCCTAAAATGGAGATGCAAAAAAAAAAAAAAATGCCTTGGGAGATTGAATGTAAATGTATGCTACAATATTCAGAAAACAGCAACAACTTAAAAAACAACTTGTAGAGATTCCCCCCAAATGACGCATAATTTTCATTTTAAAGTATTTTATTGAGGTGTTTTTTGTTGTTGATAGAATTCTAATATAATACAGTTTGTGGTTGTAACTTGACAATATGTGAAAAAAGTTCGAGAAGTATTGCATGTACACAATCAAGTTTTTTATTTCATACATGATGTTGGACCAGATCTAATGCATCAATTCCGGATTCACCCAGCAGATGGCAGCAGCCACAAGCGGTCAGCTCTCGCCTCATAAAGCAGGATCTTAACCAAAGCAGCGGAACTTTTCTGGTATTGTTGTTTCCGGGAGACTTTCCTTACTGTGGTTTTACTTTCTTGAAGAATTAGTAACTAAACCTTTAGCATTCCCTTAAAACAGTCAGTTTCTATCTGTTTGTTTACTCCCAAGTTGTTTCTGCTACTACAACAACATACAGCTCATAGATTAAAGTTAAACTGTGAATTCAGTGACTTAAATGCTTTCATTTTTCACAAATATAATACGAGGCGCCGTTTTGTCACATAATCGTTTTTGTTATAACTTGTAATAATCCATATTTGGCCTCTAACTTGCACTCCTGTTGTTCCTTGATGACCCGACGTCTGCTCATTTCCGAAATCTGACGGAGATTCACCGAGCCGAGCGACCCAGCCCCTCCCGCCGCCTCACAGACTCTCCCCTCGGCTCCACTCCGAGGAGGAACCCGGTGCCCCCTGTCTGATCGTTTCCAATTACGTTACCCCAAGATGGAGGTCTGCAGATGGCACGGCTAACGCTCACCAGTCCCCGCAGCCATCCGTGTGGCTTCCATGACGCTTTTTTCCAGGACGGGAGAGACCGTGCTCAATCTTTTTTTCGCTTTTTGGAGGCATCTTCCACTTAGGAGGTACTGAGCTCGGGGGATCTGGTCGAGGCAGCCATGAGCTCCGGGGAAGGAGCGGAGGAAACCACGAAGGACGCCGGCGACATAGAGGCGTTCTTTAAGACCGGTAAGGAGAGGGAGACCAAGCTTCATTTGGTCCAGCTACTAGATGGACATTGTTTCCCATCCGTGTGGTCTTCTTACTGGCTCATAATGAAAAAAGGCTGTAAATTCCCCTCATATGCTTAAGTGAAACGCAGAGTAAATAGCCAAGGCTAATGCTGTTGTGTATATGTCCTGTCTGATCGATTTCTGCTACTACAACATATAGCTCAGCATTAGCTGGACTGCTAATTCTCCTAAGTTCCATTTTCGGACAGCTCCTCGATTTTGCTGTCTGTCCGGTTCTAGTGTTTGGTTGTTCAACCCTGTGCTCTTGTCTCTATATGGTTATTAAACTCACAGAGCCCAGCAGTTACATAGCAAAACAAGAATAGTGGAAAAACAGCTGGAGTTAAATTGTAAGGAAAACTGGAATGTTCTGCTTTAGCCACCAGACCTGTATGTGTCAAAGCGGCTTTGAGTCAGCCTATAGTACAGGAAGAGTGATTTATTTTCGGGTACAAATGGAGTATTTAATTTTTATTGCATGAACCCAGTGTTTGATAATGGGCTGGTTGTTTAATCTACATGTTTGAATTCTGTGCTTCTGCGTGCTAGCCTAGAAGCTAATGACTCCCGGCTCAGATTTGGTGGGTCCTCACTGCTGGCTAGTGGATGCTAGCTCCTTTAAGCTGAGCTAGCTTGACTGTGGGTGGACCAGTCACCAGCCCGATTCATGTCTTCCCAGTTTCTCTGCAGATTAAGCGGGGATATAGATAATGCGTGTTTGTTCAGAATAATGCATTGGTTGGCGTTGGCGTTGGTATGCGTTGTTTCCCATGCTGTCACAGCGAGCACAGCCGCCACAATACATGTAAACAATACATGGCGTGGCACATATAACCTGGGTGTGCACTGAACAGCCAAAGCTAGCGTTTTTTTCCCCTCAAATAGCTACCATGGCTAAATGTTACCATTTTCTCCCCAGTGCCAGCCATTGCCTATTTCCGTATTAAAACGTGTAATGTAACGTACCGTCATATACTTCTTTTCACAGACTGTATAATAAAATGCTAGCATGTTATTTCAGCAGGCTAATCTGTGTGTGTGGACTGTATGGTGTAAGCAGATGTGGGCCTATAGTCAGGGCAACAATGGCTCATAAACTGTGAATTCCAGAGCTCCTTGTGGAGATTCAAGCGGTCACTTAAACACAAGGTTCTGTTCTATTTTAACCCAGCATGCTGAACATAGAGAAAAATGTGTGAGCTGGGTATTTGTTTTGATACTTCCATGCGTTTAAACGCACATTAGGTAGGTGGGTTAGCTCAGAACTGTATATCAAAACAAACGTGTCAAACTGACAGGGCAATGCAGTTTCCTTGTTTTTGAAATTTGAGATGTACAGAGTAGTTAATGGTAAAGAATTAGGACGGCAACAGCGAATTTAAAACTGTTATTCTGGGGTAATATACGGCATGTCCCTCAATTTACATTAGAGTCGCTAAAAAGTTGTCACTCAAAATGAATTAAGCAAAAATAAAACCCAAGTAATATTGCCATGAAAGTTTGAGAATATAGTTGACAAAATGGCATTTAATTGACCTGTAATAATTCAGCTGTTTTCATCAATAGAAACAGTCATGGCTCAACCAAACCGTCTAATCCAGCTTGCACTTTTTCAGTGTAAACGTCATAATTTAATTAGAAATTGAGATATATATATATATATATATATAAAAAAGAATGAGTTTTGATAGACTCAAATGTTGATAGGACTACGTAAGCATGAATTTTGAATAAGTGTTTTTTTTTTAGGTTTTAAACAAGTTTAGGTTTTAAAATTTCGGAGTTTTTTTCTAGCAAATTTTAGACTTGTCAAAGTCAGAAATTTCCCTCTTTTTCTAGAAAATTTCTGAGATTTTTTATTTTTTTTTTGGCAGTAATTTACCCTTTTTTGTTTTTTTTACCTTCAATGGCAATTTAAAATACCAGGAAACATTTGCGGGTGTTTTGAGTAAATTAGCCAATTAGACCGTGACACAAAGAGTTTCCAAATTTAACTTCAAGATATTCTAATGAGTTTCAAGCTTTCACTGTGTGTGTGATATAATCATCAAAAATACAAGCAATGTAGGCTTGATATTCCACTCTATTTGTGATGTATCTATATAGCTCTAGTTTCACTCTCTGCAAAAAAGTGACAGGAAATATGAAACTTTTTGAAAGTATTTAAAAACATTATTTTAGACATACCCGTATATGTACATACCTGTCTCTTTTTGTACAACCCACCTCCCCCCACACACATAAGGTGAAAGTGACACACTGGACCTCAGTGAAATGTCAGACTTTGGAGAATATTTAAAGAAATGCTGTTAATAAGCAGGAGGATGCAGCGCGTTGACTCGACTCGCCACCCTCTGGCTCCTGCGGTTTTGGGTCTAGCGAGATAACGAGCCGCAAAGGGAAGTTCAGTATCCGCATTGAGGTGATCTTTTGGTTTCCGCTTAAAAAGCGAAGCAAGGAGCATTCTGGCAAACACACTTTGTTTTTTGTGAACTGCACATCTTTCACGTGGAACTCTGCTATTCTTTTCTCAAATTGCGACAAAGCTATCTGCAGAGCGCCATAAACGCCTCCTTATCTCACTTAGACCATTCATTACCTTTAATTTAACAGGTTGAGAAGCGTTGCCGATTTAACCTTTTTATGCGTTTATGGCCGTGGCGCAACCGCTGCAGCAGAAACAAATAAAAGCGGTCTCGGGAACAAATCTGCCGCTGTTAGCCGTGACGAGACTTTTGTTCCTGGTGCGTTTTGTCAATCATTGCTGATGAGGTCTGCATTTGAAATCTTGCGACACAACAAACCCTGACCGGCATGTTGTTGTAATATAGTTTTTGAGACCTAGACACATGTGGGTAAATATAAAACGGTGGAAAAATGTTCCAAACGAGATGCATGTTCTTAGATAGAGGTAGAAGTTTTGAATTTAACGGGGGGGGGAAACAACAACCTGTTTGTGAATTTTTGCAAACTCAAAATTTAATGCGCAGAACTACACATGTTGTTGATGTGCTTATCCATAGAAAATGCTGGGAGATCTGAAACATTTAATGAGAAGGAACTTAAGAAACTGACATAATTTCATAATGCCGATCAATGGAAAACGTCCGCAATTTGGCGAATTAAGTTGAATAAACCAGTCCAAATTAGATAACCGATATTCTATATTTTGCAGCAGAGCTGATTGCAGTTTGTTACTAATCTGTTGACGATTCCAAAGAAAAACTGTCTGGTTCTGGAATAAAAATGGCAACAAACTGATTAGATTAGCCTTTAAAGCTAATGTTGCTGATTGACTTCCTTGTTCTGATCAATGATTCCAGTTTTGAAGAGAGTGTGTGGCTAAGACAGATGTTACTTTTTTTTTTAAAGCAAGAGTGAAGGGGAGGGGGAGACTCTTTGTGTTTTGCTTGTGAACTTCCTCTTCATGTATTTGAAAAGACTTGTCATGACTTGCAAAGTTTGAGGTTCTTCCCACAGGAGCCCCTCCACCCCCATATCAAACTCCATACACATCTTTTCCCCTCCCCGTTCTTCATCATTTACCTTCTTTACTCAACTGTCTGCTTTCTTTACCTTCTTGCCTGTTGTCTGTTTAATTATTTTTTTGCCCTTTACCTATTTTTCACTAATATCTATTTCATGTTTTTCTCCTCCTTTGTTTTCGTCGCATTGTTTCGGGCTTCTTTGTTCTAAGACAAAATGAAACCAAAACAAGTGTCCTGTGTGTGTTTCACTGGAAGCTAACGGTAGAAAATCCACCACTCTTCAATACAGAAATGTTTTTATTTTTACTCTTTTTAGTGCGCATGTGTGTGTGTATTTGATTTTAAGTGTCTTAGTGTTATAATTATTGTTTAAAATCTTTGTTTGTATTTGTGCTAGTAGTGTTTCTACTCAATGCATTAACATGAAGAGCCCCCGCTGGCCTTTGGCTACTTGACAGCCTTTAAATCACTGTAAGCCATTCAAATACTTGCTCTGTAATATCTGAATGAGCATGCTGTGTGTTCGTACAATAAAAGAAGGGGAAACAGTTAAGTACGAGGAAAAGGAAGCAGAAATCTGATCCAGAGCCCATGTTTATGACTCGGGTCCCATTCATCCAGGATGAGGTCTACGAGCACAGATGAGAAGATGGACGCTCTCCGAGGCTAATGGCTATTGATCTGAGAGATGGAGACTGATTGAGCTCCATCGGTGGAAGGTTTCCTCCAGGCTCAAAGCTGCCGAGTCAGTCACACGGCAGAGGCTAAAGTCTAATGCGGAGCGAAGCAGATTTGCGTTATCGTTCTGTGTTTTTTGAGATGGAAGGATACAAATGATTGCAATGTTGTGTTCAACGTAGACTTTATACTTATTTATTTATGTTTTGACAGATTGTTTTTCCATGCGTCTGCAAGCCCTGAAATGTACTAAAGATGTCTGGACGTCAGGCATGTGTGAATAGCATATTTGCTTTGGACTTCTTGTTCATATAGTAAAATGTCAAACACATTAGAGAGAGGGACAATTTGTGAATATGGCAGCAATTCCCTGGAAGGCTTTTAGTGAGGTAGCCTGTTGGCAAGAGTGGATTTGGGGCTCGAAGGAAACATTTCCAAGAAGGAAACCAAGACATCCGTCTCTGCATCTCGTTCCTAGAGGGGAAGGAAAATGTATTTCCTCACAGGACATGCTGCTCCCAGTGGGATGTGCCTAGATGACCTCAAAAGGGCAGCTATCCAGCAGGGCCACTGGTCAGTTTGCTCCATTACCGTCTTGTCCCCTTGTAATACATGTTGTACCCTTACCCACCTGCCTTCTTCTTTCTGTTTTGGTAATTATTGTGAGAAGTGGCAGGGTGTTCCCAAGTGGTCTGTATGTAAAAGGTGCGTGCGAATTCTGGCGTCGCGAAACCACGACGCGACCCAAAGCCAACTGCTCGGCTTCGGGTGAAGTATGGAAGCGCCTTCGTCAGACGTCCTCTGACGCGCGCGACCTGGATGTTTGCAACTTACATTTTGGGAAAATTTTGCATCATGCTTTGTTTTTGTAGTAATTGTATAGTTGTCAAATAATATGCACCTTGAAATCAGTGGTTGCAAAAGCGGGTAGGAAATATCCCCATGGTAGGTTTGAATATTACAAAAGGTTCCCTGACAAAAAGCTTCTTTGGGTACAACTTGGGTATAAAACAGCAACGCGGTGATGAAATGACCAGCAACCGTCAAGGAGAAATCCTAGTTAGCTTCAAGTGAATCCTTTCAGCTGTATTTCAAGCTCTTTCCACATGATGGGTCTCCTTGCTCCAAGGCAAAACCCAATAACCTAACAGAGGTAGCACTTTTCTGAGACTTTCACAAGGCATCTTGGTTTTCTTTTCAGCTGTTATCCGTGTGTGATGGCCACAGGTGAATGGTGGCTTGTAGCCAGAGCAGTAAATAAAGCGCTAAAGGCGAAGTTCCTGCTTTACCACGACAGACTAGAAAAATCCCCTGCTTACACTAGATAAAAAACCTACTGTCCAAACCTTTGGAGAAGCAAAATGAAGCAAAGAAACAACAAAAAAAGCTATGTCGAAGGACTGAATTATTCCCCATGCGTCCTTTTAGACCCAAAATTGTTTTTATACTTTTATTTTGTAGCTGGTCAAAGAGGACCGCTTAAATAAACTGCATACGCTTTCTAAACATTTACGTTGTTAAGTAGTCTGAACTTCCCAGATTTCCGCTCTCTTCTCTGTCTCCAGCTGAAAATGTCTTGCTGTGAAGGGCATGTATGAGAAGCATCTGTGAAAATAAGCTGCAACAAATTGTCCACACATTCTTTTGAACATCCTCACCATGCGACTGTGAAAACGGCTTACAGAACAGGATATTTGACCCCCTCAGCCCCAATATTTGGCTGCGGGGGTCAAAAAAATTAGCTAAAAACATTTTGCTAAAATTTTGTTAGCTAATTTTTAGCTAACAAGTTTGTTAGCTGAAATTTGAGCTAACAATTTTAGCTCAAATGGTCTTTCACGCCTGCTTGGTTATGCTTTCGGATAAATTTGAGAACCGTGTTGTGATAAACTGTAGATTTAAGTAAAACAAAACTGTAGAATGCAAATAGAGTTTATATGAAATGTAGATATGATTTTCGTGTCCGTAATGTTTCTATGAGCAGATTCAGTGCGTTTGAAAGAGGACTTCTCCACTTTCACGTGGTTCACACGACGATGAGCCGTGTGAAGTCACTACCGTCTGCTCCCTGTCGACAGCTTTTCACGCTTCCTCACTTTCACAGGAGTATTTTAGCTTTTTTTTTCTACCCTGGTTAACCCAGTCACCTGTATTATCTTTCAGACAATGAACTAGGTATAGTCTTTCAACGAAGCTTCCTTACGTGGACAGCTGTCGAGGCTTATCTTAGCACAGAGAAGGCCATGTGACAAACACAGGGAGCAGCAGCAGCCAATTCAGTCTCTCTTTCACTGTGAATGTCATCGTAAAGGGTGGAAAAACAGTTAATTTGGTTGGGACACCGCACAATTGTAAAGTGACAGGACTCTAGAATCAGGGACTCCAAAGTCAGCCTTTTAGAAATCTCAACATCTCAAGTTTTGTTCCCTCTAGCTTGGATCCACACTAGAAACGCCTAGAAGGTCAATCTAGGGTCATGGAACCTGGGTTAACACACACTAAGAGAGCAAAGCCATTCTGTAAACTGATGATCTGCACTGTTTTGTATTTAGCCCAAAGCGTGTATGATGTCAGCTCGAACTTGTCTGTGCATTGCTGAAATCGAATCCACTTGAACAAAAAGAACCAGACTGCGATTAAGACGGAACAATGTTCACTTCTCACGCTGAGAGGTGTGTCTCAACAGGTTTTTAAGTGTTCTAGGACGGAAAGAGTGACTTGTGTAAGGAGCGAGTTAATGAAACCTTTTTCAGTTGCGATCACAAACATTCGAAAGTCCAAATGTTTGTGATCTTGATCCTGATCTATAGAGACTACATGCAGAGAGCAGCTGGATGGGAGCAAGGCAGGTTCCTTGGCTCGGTTGGCTTGTGTGATGTTGTCGGCTATAAAGGCTTTGACTGTGTTGGAGGTGAGAGATCATTGGATTATGCACGCTGACCTAATCTAATCTGGTCTTTATTCTTCGGGATTACTCTTTTTTTCGGTTGGAGTCTACCAATGTAGAGACCTGGAAAGAAAGGTAAGGAATTTAAAAAAATAATGGTAAGATAGCCAGTCATACAAAGAAAGCAACAATTGGTATTTAGATTTAGTCAACAGAAGAATAAAAAAATTTTGTTAATGTTCATTTAAAAAGTTTTATTCCTAGGATATGTTGTACAGGATCTATCCCGAGGGAAGATGTATTTGATCCCTTGTAGATATGGTTTTTTTTATCTGGCACTTTTTGGCACCTGTGTCACCATAGCAACAGCAGCTACCATGTCTGTGTTGTGTGTGTGACCCATGTTTTCTCTTTAGGCTCATTCTTAAAATAGATTTTCTAAAGGCTCCGTGTCATGACTGAGCACTTTACTCAGTGCTCAGTGGGCAAATTGAAAGATGCAGATTCTGTCACCTAGCTACAGGGCAGACGAGTTTAGAGGTCGTAGGGGTATATGCCACTGAGTGTAAGGGTTTTACATTTTATGTGCAACCATGCAACCTGTGCCAAGAGCTGTCAGTTAGGTGACAAACCAAGGTATTTTCAATAAAAGTTGGGCGAAGTAAGCAGAAAAGTTTTCATATTGAATTTTGACGTGTGTATTTACAAAATGTGACTTTAGTGGTGAGTTAAAGCTTGATATGAAGGGATGCACTAATAAGTCAGCCAATTTTCAGCTTGATATGTTCTGCTGATTGGGAACTCAAAAACCTAGCTTATTGTTCTGATAAGCTAACACACTGTTAGCTAGGCTCCTAAACTGAGCTGACAACAACACACTGCGGTATTAAAGCTGTTACGGGGGGATAAAGACCCTTACTTTATATTTTATTGTTATCAGCGAGGTGTTTGGAAAAACAAATTATAATTTCTAAAGGCATGTGAGGTGTTTATTGAGGCGGCTATGACAGAGAGCTAATTTTGCTCGTTGTCAGGTTGCTTCTTCGCCAGCACTTGATCCAATTTTCGTCTTTGTTTCGGTAAATTGCTAAAGAAACAAACTGACCCTCCTTTAGAAGTTGACTCCTGTCTGTCATGGACCATACGGGGTGTAGAAATGGTGGTAAACTTCAAGGAAATACACCTGGACACCACTAGCTTAAAAGTTAGTAATGCTAACGGTGCTAAGTGTTAATATACATTGCTGAAGACTACTTAAAAAGTCATTGCATACATCCAAGTGACATCAGCCTCGCTTCTTTTATTATTAATTGATGAACGCTTATAGCGTTCAATATTTATTTAAAAATATATATTTTTAGCTGTTAATGAAAGTTTTTAAAGAAAAATGGATGGTTAAAAAGGGTAGGTGGCCAGTCAAACTTTGGAGAAACCAGTTTGGAAACCATTCACAATTATCTGCTCTGGTCTAGGAATCCTCCTATTTGTCAGACTGTTTATGATAGATTTAAATTGGATATTATTTTGCTTTTTTCTTTTTTTTCTTCAAAAAAAGTTAAAGAAACGTGTAGCACACACTCTCACACACACACCAGCATGCCAAACTCTCACCTCTTCGTGTGTTTATAAAAAGGTTCCTGTCCCACTTTCCACCCCCCTCCCTCCCCCTCCCTCTCATCTGCCGTGCTCCCGTTCTGTAATTTCTCCGGCGTGACAGCTAATTGGTGTGAGCTCGGGGAGAAATTTGCTGCCTCGTTGCCGTCTCCTTACTACAAACTGGAACCAGAGAGGGTAAAGAGTGGTGCAGGCGGTAAAGAGAAACATGGAGAGAAGATGGAAAAGAGGGAGAAGACAGGAGGTATGTTGTTGGGCGGGTGGTGGGAGGGGAGATCACATTTTTGCAGAGAAGTCTCTTTTTTTGCATATTCCTCTCTGAAAAGCATAAATAACAACCCTGAGAGTGTGAATAGCGATGCAGACATGTAGAGTGAGTTTTATAAGTCTGTTTAGAACCGAGTAGAAACAAAGAAGAGGATGTGTAGTGCCAGCCTGAGTAAACAGTTTCAGTCTAATGAATAGCATCACCGTTACTATAGAGTTATCTCTCAATTGATTATAATTGGTGGAATAGATAAAATTGCCAAAAGGGTCTCCGCAGCTATTAAGAGTAAAGAGACTGAACCAAACTGGGACAAGTCCTGAAAGACAATTGTGCTCGTTTTTCTTTGGGTCTCTCTGGTGCATTCAAAACTGCCTTCTCACCGCTGCCCTCCCCTATCACTCACAATTCCTCATTCTTATTCTCACAACTGTTTTCACATCTTTTTTGTTTCCCCGCTCAAGCAACGGCGCTAGAATGCCATAGAAACTGATCCAGTCAGCGGCTTGTATAAAACCCAACTGTCAACGGCAGGAGGTCTTTGAGCTCGTCCCCTTGCGGTCCTGGTTCAGGCTGGCACCCCGTGGTACTGAACTTCACAGCAGAGCTGGAGTTTCTTCATCTTGGCCACCTAACAGGGGCAGTCTCACTCCTGGGATCCATTTTGAGGGCACACAGTATGATTGCATCGACAGTTTGCCAATTGAGAGTTTCTGTACAAAAGAGTTCACGCTGTAGCCTGATTAAGGGGCTTTAAGCACATCTGTCACACAATTACGAATTGACCTTCTCGTTGGGCAATCTTTGCTACAAAAAAATAAAAGATAATTTGCTCATTCTCTGGGTTAAGATTTATTTACGATCAACGCTAAAGTGAACAGTTCAATTTACAGAAACAACCTGGAACTTGTAATCAATTGCAGACTTTTTTTTTTATTATCAGTCAAGCTAAGGTCCACAAAGACTTGCTAATGATTAACTGAACTAAAGATTTATTTCACATCACCTAATACTCTGTTGCTCCAGCCTTAAAATTATTTTAAATACATTTGTTTTATTTGCACAACAAAAAAGTTTTATGTAATTGTGATTAAGTTTCATTAAGTTTTAATGCCTAGTATTAGGGCTGCAACTAACAGTTATTTTAGAAATCGATTATTCTATCGACTCTGACGATGAATTGATTAATCGTATAAAAAAGTTGGGACAAAGTATAAACTATATTAAAAATACATAAACAGATTCAATAAAGAAGTAACCCAATTCCTCTGTTAAATAAGGAAATATATTTTATTACCTATAATGTAATAACATAGCATCCTTTTAGTGAATTTGAATTAGGTGAAGCTAAAACCACTTGAGGACTTTTGGGTAAAAAATATTTACAGACGAATGTTTTTATTTTCAGCTTAAATGCCAAATGTACATATAATTTGCTTATTTTCAATTACTAAATCGGTTGACCATTATTTCAACTGAGTTGATCGTGATGAATTAATCACGATTAATGATTGGCACATAACATAGGAGAATAACGTATTCTCCTACGTTATGTGCCAGTTTTCCCTAGGTTTGCAGTTTGCAGCAAAAGGTTTTGGCTGTGTTGTTGTCTTTTGGCCTTTTTAGGCAAACTAACAAATCCTGGACAGTATCATAAATCTCGTCATTCTCTCTCTCTCTCCAGGTATGTTATATTAGTTTCTAGTGTGAGTTGCCAAACCATAAAATGTCTCGAATGAATGACTTCTTACTCAACATGCTACTACCCGCGCCTCCCCTTGACATTTGCGTCTTTCGTCTGACCCCTGCAGCCGTGTCCTTGAAAACAACAGCTGATTACTCACTGTATTTGCACCACACACCTCCAGTTCAGTCAGCATGAGCCACACGATTAGTATTTCCAAATGAAAGGGAGAGATGGAGGGAGGACAAGGGGGGGGACAGTCCTTTCCTATTTCTGCGTGAGTCAAACGATGAGTGGGCCTGCCGAGAAGGGGAAGTGTGGGAGGCCCACAGAAAGGGTGGTCTCCAGTTGACGCCGGCGCAGACACAGAAACGGTGTGTGTTTGGGACGAGAGCGGGCCGTCTGTAGAAGAGGAGCTCGCTCTACGGACACAGTGTGGCCAGTGTTTATCTGGCCTGAAGTCTAGGTGGGTTTGCTGTCGGGAGAGCAAAGAGGGATTGGATGTTTTACAGGACTGAACCCGGCGCGTTTATCTCCGTAACGGCCGTTTGAACATCTGTGAGATCTCTCCGACTTTATCCAAACAGCTTGAGTGACGTTTGAGGGGGTTGCTTGTGTTGTAGCGGAGTGAGAGCGTATATATCTTCTCTTAACGGCCCCCGTCCTGGAGGAAAAGGCCTCCACTTGTGGCAGCATGAGTTTCTTTAAGCACACGTGTATTAAGCATAGTTTTCCTTTTGTCCATGCATGTTTGACTTTCTGCCCAATGACAAGTCCTACTGTTTAGATTGTGGCCAACCTCTAAATGCCGTCTGGCATTACATGGTTTCACACAACGGCTTAAGTGCTCTTCTTTGGCATTGCAAATATGTAAAGTATGCAGGTCTGTCTCGTGCCTCCCTTTGTCTCTTTCTCTCTCTCTCTATCTGCACCTTTATCCTTCTCATTCCTTTTGAGGTTTTCCCAGGTAGCCGGACTTGGAGAACATTCCCTTGGGATCTTGGCATTTCTCTTAGAGTTCAATTTGCCTTTTTTTTGTGTTTGTACAAGACTTTGGCATTGGTTGTTGTTGCAATCAAGTACGCTCTTGTGCCAGTTTCGGTGTATTCCTGTGCTCTATAGCCATTGCTTGGGAATCGCCAAAGGCAAAAATTCTACTAAATTCCACCTTCCCTGAACATTCTCCTACGTTATGTGCCAGTTTTCCCTAGGTTTGCAGTTTGCAGCAAAAAGTTTTGGCAGCGTTGTTGTCTTTTGGCCTTTTTAGGCAAACTGACAAATCCTGCAAATGCAAACAGTTAACATTTTAAGTTTTGACTATAGTTGTGCAGAGCAATTTATCAATTTTCATCTCTTTCACAGGCCTAACTGATGTAGATACAAAAATGTAATCTTTTTCCAATGAATAAATTAAACTTTCCAAAGGACTGGCAGCTTGCGATGACATCACATTTCTGTGTGTCATATACAGTAGTTTGGAATGATAACAATAAAAGTGATTGTTCTTCCTTGGCAATAGACTTTATGGGACTTCTGGACACTATTAACATGAAGTAGGCCAATTGAATTACACAGAAATAAATGCATTTAAGTATCCCTTGTTAAAAAAGAAAGTGTTGCTGCTCCCAATGAACAAACAGTAGGAAAAGAAGAAAAATAAAGTAATTCCCCCAATACCTTTATAGTTTACGGTTAAACTTCATACTTCTTATGATGCTAAAATTTTACCATCTGTATACTTTTCGATAGTTGCCAATCCCTGGTGGGACGCTGTTGCTGAGTGAACATTAGCCCCTGCTCCATTGTCAAGTCTCACTCTAGCCAGTCAATGCCAAGGTTGGTTCTAGCCAAGTTGGGTGAGTCTGTATTGGCATCGTGTTCCTCACTAAGTGGATGTGACTATGGGCAGGAATGTGGAACGGTCTCTGGTCCGTAGACACACAGGAGCTGTGGTTGACGCTCTGATGACGTCATTTTGAACGTGTCCCCTTGGGCGACCAATCAATCAATCTCGATATATTTGTCTGTCGCGATTTGCCCCACAGATGACTATGTATCTCCACTTCCGTCACATAAAAATCAAACAACTACTACGATCTCGTCGCAGATTTAAAATGGTGGCTAAGACGTTCTTGTTGACGTAAATCCATGGGCCAACCAATGAATGGGGAAGAACCACACAAAATCTGCAAATTGAGATGAGTCTGGCCTGGTTTGACTGGTGAAGAACTGCTTAAAGCTATGCCTGTGATGAAAGGACTATTGAATGTTAGCATTTTTATTATCAGTTTAGGGTTTAAAACTGAGGTCAGATGAAGCACGGGGCTGCAATAAGCTTTTATTTACATGCGTGGCTAATTCAGGCTGCAAGAGAGCGAGAAAAAGCAAGACTTAGATTTAGAAAAGTTGGCCACCTTTTGGAGATCTTGGAATCTTCATTCTTGAGGTAAAAGATATGAAAAAGCCTGCTTTAGTACTGCTAATGATAATTTCAATAATAACCACATTATTTTCTAATCTAAAAAGAATGGCCTCTTTGCAATCCATTTGGCTTTATGTTAGAAATAGTAAAATTCTGTGTTACAATAAATTCCCTCTCATGCATGGATGAGGCGTGAAGTTGCCTGTGCTCCTGATGGAACACTAAGCTAAAAATATTTTGAATGTTAATTAATCTTCATATTTTATGATTCTTGAAGAGAAACCAGAACGGCGTTGTTGGCCAAGCTCTGCACTGGTGGCAAATGATTCTATAAAACAGATGGGAAGATCCTGGCACTCGTCTGTTACTCTTGGATGTTCCTGAAGTTGGAAGATTATTTGTGCCTGGGGAAAAAGTTGTTAAACTAACAAAGCTTTTGAAATGACTAATATGGAGCTGATAATTCAAAAATAATGATTTACAGTTGATATAAACTGTCCTAACAACTGAAGCTAAAAAAATGATACAAATCAGAAAGATAATGTAAAATACGAAGGCGTACACTGAAAAAAAGCCAATACGTCTTGATATCGAAGCCCAACTTTTAACATCCAGGCACTACATCAACTATTTAATAACCACGGTGCTGTAGCAGGATAAGCTCCATCTCCACCCATTTGCTGTAGGAACAAACAGGAAGTAGTTGACCTTAGTCAGAGCAGAGGCAGCATGTGCCACAGAGTCAGTGGGGCCAACATGCAGTTTGTTTACATGTCGGCAGCACATGACGCTGACTGTGTCCTCGCCTCAGCAGCAGCCGCTCGCTCACCAGTTCTATAGGCTCCATCAATGAGCCGATTGTTGTCGCGAGCCGAGGATCCGCTCGGCCCCAGTCATGAGTTGCAGCGTGCCGGGGAGACGAGTCGTGTGTAATCTGCTGCAGACCGACTCTGGAGAGGGAGCTTTATCTCACCAGCTGGCTTTTAGTTTGCTCCAGAGCGCTGCTGCCGTACACCAAGATGGCTTTCTTAGTTGTTTTTATTTTTACTGTGGTTGATGAGGTAACATAAATGGGACTTATTTCAGCTCTGTTAGTACAAAAATAGTTCTGAAAACTTAATATTCACCAGAAAATTGGGGACAGATGCAATAATTTTTACATTTATTTGTTTTTATAACCTACCTCCGTTTTTAGGTTTGATTCTTTCTTCCTTTATCTTAATTTTCTTGTGATTCTCCTACTTCTTTTCATTCTATTTTAACTTTCTTGTCGTTTGTTTCTTCCCTCCTTGTGTCTTCCTTTCCTTCCTTCATTTTTTCTCTTTCCTTCCTCCCATCCACCCTACATCTTTTTCTGTCTTCTTCCTTTGTTTCTTTTTTCATTCTTTCGCTTGTTCTTTTGTGTTTTCTCTCGTTCATTTGTTCTTTTGTTTTTGTTCATTCTTTCTTCATTTATTCGTTCTTTTTTGTTTGTTCATTTGTTCTTCCTCGTTTGTTCATTTTTTTTTATTGTCTCTTTCGTTCATTTGTTTTGTCTCATTCTTTTAAACATTTGTTCTTTCATTTTTTGTCTAGTTCTTTTCTTTTCCCACACAAACACACCTGTGGGACATGTTTCTAAAAATTTAAAAAAATTATAACATAACACCAAAATAATCCACCAGCTACTGTAAACATTTCAGAGGTATTAAGAATTGTACCAGTTGGGTTTGTTTTCTTTTCAACACAATTATTTAACTTTAGATTTTTTTTCTACCCTAAAATATTCTCAATTTCAAAGTTTACATTTTTCTAAAATGTCTCATTGTGAGATGCTGCTGCTGCAGTGACAGATCAATCACTAATAATCTGTTGTTGCTTCTTTGCCAAGAGCTAAACAAACTGTGTGTGTGTGTGTGTGTGTGTGCGTGTGTGTGTGTGTGTGTGTGTGTGTGTGTTCGTATCAGCAGGACGGTGTTTCTGATCAACTGACACTTTTTTTGATCGTCTTAGCTTCACCGCGTTAGCTGCATGCTAACCTGTGAGCCGGCTCTTTGTTTTTTGTCGCGGACTGAAATGCCAGACCAATTACCGGGCAGATTGTTTACTTCTAAAACGTTTGAGCGGCGTGTTTTCTGACATTTCAGTTGCACTTGTCGTCACGGTGTTGTGGACGCGCTAATTGAATATTTTTCTCTGTCGACACTAAGATTACATGAACCTATTAAATTGAATGGGTTCTGTTTCTTTTTATTATTATTATTATTAATGTTTTATTTTTGTGTCTGCAGATGGATCCCTCCCTAAAGAGCCAAAAGGAGAGGTGTCGAGCCAGATAGCAGGTAACAAACACAAACACACACACAGGAATACAGACATGATGTTTTGCTGCTTCGTTTCACCCTTGTCTTGTCTACAGAGGACAGATGTGTGTTATTGATGGTGAAAGTAAAGCATGCCGCACACACTCGCATGCAAACAGCATTAATAATGCATTGTGACAGTGACAGGTCATTGTCCTCCGAATCCCTGACATCTCCTTGGTATTCCGCCTCTTCCCTCCCCTCCCACAGCGATCTTGGGCAGGCGAATGGGTGGCCATCTTCTGTGCCGTCTGCTCTGTTATCATTTATTAACTCGGTGTGCCTTTCAAAAAGCTTTTTATTCTTTCACCAACACTTGTTGTGGCTGTTGTTAATGTCACGACAGAGCTCGGTGTACTTCTGTGTGTTTCCCTTATTTTCGAGGGGATTTCTTCTGTTTTAAAAATCTACCACTTGACTTGATGTTTTACACCATTGCTCGCCCAAGTAGGAAGTTTTCTAGAGACGCTAATACTGTATAGCGGCAAAAAATGTCCGACATTGGTCTGAGAGTTTTTTTTTATTAGTGTTGCTACCTTCAGAGTAGAGGGAACGAGAGGGATGAAAATCTCAAACCCAAGATCCAAAGGAGGACAATGAGTTGGCAGGTTGCTCCAAAGCCTCGGGGACTTCAGGGAGGCAGCCTCAGTCCATCCAGAAGGAAAGGGACCGAATGAAGGAATCTGAATCTGACGTTTGATCTGTATTCACGTCGAAAATCTGCACTTATTTATAATCAAAAGGACGATTAAAGGTTTCGAAGTGGTGTGTTGATTATATCTATACATTTATTGGAAACATTACAACCACAAACATCACTGTTTCTTTTGGCTCTTAGTGACAGATCCAACACAATGGAACAGTAGCGGTGCACTGATTGCAGTTTTCTGGCCGATTGTCGATTTTTAAAATTTTTTAAAAAAGCCAATACCAAAATCTCATAAGGTGACAACTCGCCTTCAATGTGTTGTGACCCTATGAGCGATACCTGTGAAACAATGCAAACTTTCTTTAAATGAGGTAGTGCTGTCAAAATAAACTACTAAATTAACTAAAATAAGCAAATGAAAAAGATCTCTTTTTTTAGTCATGTATTTTTCACATTTTAGAATATTTTCAGCCCGTCCTCGCAGCCGAGCAAAACAGGACGGTGGCTGATTTTCAGACCTTTGCCGGCCTATATAAGATCGGTTTAACATGTAAGCATCGGCCCATCACTAATTTTCCAAAATAAAGGAAATCAAGATGAGAAATTGTCCCGTCACTTTGTTTTCAAACAAAGTGAAATGCTCGCTTTAAACAAATAAAGCGAGCATTGCATGTATTTGTTTTCAACTTCCTCTGAGTTGATAATTTTGTAAAAGCACATTTTTGCTGTTATTAAGGATGAAAGTGTTTTAAGCTGAGCCCCAACTAGCTTTTCACGTCAGGAGACTTAACACTTTCGGACATTCTTCTTTGAAAAGTAGATCGAGCTCCGCCAGTGATCCTCGTTTTTTAAATTGTCTGGACGTTGACTATTCCATTGTAGCTCTGGTTGTTTGTTTGGGGTTGTTGTCCTACAAAGTAAACTGCTTTCAACAGGTTCTCTTCCACAATAGCACCATACTGCCACCACCATGCTTCATCATAGGGGATCATCATTTAATATTTTCAAACTTACTGATATCTACTGATGTTGTCATGGAGTAAGTGTTGATAGTAAAATAGTAAAAAATTAACATTTCAGTAAGTTTTTTTTAACAATAATTGAAATTTGTCAAGACAACGATGAATAAAATTTTTTATAAGAAATTTCTCTCGATAAATGAACGAAAGCACCCAGCGACCCAAACACTGCCCACTCCTACTTTGTCATGATAAGGGGACTTTAATCTGACCAGAACATGTTCTGCAATTAGAACATCAGTCTTAACATTTTCTTTCCCTTTTCAGCTTTTTATTTGTGAAAGCATGTATATTTTTCTTCCTCTTCACAGTTGCAACCCATTTAGTTACAGAAAAAAACCTAAAGGGATGCAGTAAAGTTTGAGGTAGTAGCTAATGTGAATAAATGTGGGAAAGTATAAGAGGTATGAATACTTTTGTAAGCACTGTGTGTGATGCAGTTAAAGCCTCTGGGCCTTCACAGACTTTTGGTGTCATTACTGTTTGGCAGCTTGTACTAGAAAGGACTAAAAAAAAGGAAAAACTAATCCTGCCAAGTGTAAAATATAAATCGGCTCTTCTGTTGAATGTGTGCGGGCTCGCTGTTTCGCCTCCAGATGGCGCTTTTCAGGAGCTTGAAAACAATTAGGTTTGCATCGGTTGGACCTGCAAGCGTCCTCTGACTGTGAACGTTAATAAATCTCTTTAGAAATCTCGTAGGTGAACCTCACCCAGGGAGGCAGGAAACTACAAAAAAAAGAGAGAGAGAGAGAGAGTGTTCGGGGATCTTTAATCGATGAAATGCAAACAGAGCCTCGTTCTTTGTCTCGTCACGGCTCATCAAACAGAGGTGGTGGCAAAAGACCCGGATAAATGAACTGCTGGCACCGATAACAAGCGGTCTTTCAACTCGGTCTCTTTTCCACAGTCCCCCTTGTCCGCGCTCCACCCGCTCTCCCGCTGTGTTTGGGTCGCTGAGTAACCCTGGCCTGTTTCTGCCTCGGTTAGACTACCCTGCTATTAGAGGTCTGGATAAGACGGAGAGAGCAGAAAGAAAGCGAAGACCGTCTGCCGTCAGTTCTGGTTTCTTCCAGGGCAGAAGTTGGTTCTTGGGGTGGGGGGGATTTAGACAAAAGATAAAACACAAATAGCGTCTGCAGTTCTATGTTTTATGTCCGAACTGTTAAGTCTTTCTAGAATTGAAAAAGACAGTAACGTCTAAATAAATCTGTCGAAATAGAATAGAAAGTAACTGTATAAGCATACCTGTCAAGTCTCCTGTTTTGGTCGGGAACCTGCCGGTTTTTACCCCACTTTCCCGCCGTTCTCCCATAGTACACTCTCTCTTACGTTAGTCTTACACCCCGCATCCCACCCGCTTTAACGGAAGCACCGAACATCGACATTTCCCCTACCTAGTCACGGGAAACGTGACTACACAAACTTGACAGGTGTGTGCATTCGTTTCGTTTCGTTACCGACCGCTTGGGTGCTTCTGTGTTTTTGACAGGAACTCCTCTGTTTTGGGCCTGGCTGAACCAGCAGGTCGTAATTAGACGTTCCTTCTTGTTGACTGGTCAGTCACTTGTTAGCTCGTGTACGGTGGCATAACCAGTGCCAGCTGGATTCCACAGTGAACGCATTGTTACCGTGGCACAGCTGTGCGTGAGAGCCCGTCGGCCAATCAGATTAGCTCGTCTTGCTTCCGCGGAGCGCAGTAACACAGCCGGTGCCACGACCAGTCGGAGCCTCTTTATTAGGCCAGAAAAGTGGGGCAGGAGCCGTCAGAGGTAAAGTGGACTAATGATAGCTAAGGCAGGGTGAGGAGAGTGAGTCAGTGGCAGACTGCGATGATCTAATGGAAATGATATTTTTAACAAATGTGGAGGATAACTGTATATTCGGTGAGTGGTTACTTTGAGTTAAGGTGCAAAATTTATGCAATTTAGGCAAATTATTCGATTCTTCAAAGACTCAAACATGGCGTTCGGAGTTGGAACTTGCGCTTAAATTGACTTCTTTTTCTGTAGTGTCGTAGTCTGGGTTTTTTTAGTTTTTTGGGGGGGAATGGGTGTACTGTGATTCCCGTCCTACTGTCAAGTTGCAAACAACGCCATACATTTACAGTCACACAGAAAATATATATATTTTTTTATTAGTAAAGATCAGTAAGGACATTTGTTACAAAAATGACAAGAGTCGAGCAGAAAACTTTGTCTTTAAAGCAACTAACAAGTTCAGATTCAGGTAAAAACAAATAGACATTGCTGAAATTAAGTGTCCACTTTTTATCCAGTATTGTACTTTATGCAACTAATTAGGGGGGAATCAATGACAATAGTTTGATTACAACAGTCCAGTATCTGTGCACTCCTTTAGTAGTTTCATAATATTTTAAATTAGGAAAACATGATCCTTCAATATTTTTGAAAGATAATATCCATTCGTGGTTAGTCTGGATTTTCTTCTCTTCTTTTCTTTTTTTTTTTTACATCGTTGTAAAAGCAATAAACATTTGACAGTAAATGTTCACACTAGAATAAAGCCTTTCGGAAAGTAGTCAGCGGCGAGAAAAAAAGTTTTGGAGAGATGGAGGTGCAAAACTTCTTGAGGACGGGAGCAGGAGAGTGAATCAGTCATGGCTGAGACGCGGCCGGTAACAAGGTGATTATTTGACAGGTGAAAAAGAAGACTGGATTCAGTCGACTCGCTGAAGATTTCTCCATGGCGCTCACAGTTCCAGGACCTTATTTAGCAGAAATTATGTGAAAAAGGCCTCAGAGGAGTAGTGAGTAAAATAATCTGTATGCAAGAAGAAGAAGGGGCGGGGGGAAATCCTTTTAACAATAACAGAAAATCTCATACTGATGCAGGAGGCATTTTCAAAACAAATGTTTTCTCAGGATTGGTCATTTTAGATACAGAGATGGATTATTTCAGCTCTTTTTTTGTCTGTGTTGCAACAAGAAGAGTTCAGTGTATTAGATGGGAATGTAAAGATGGTTGGTTTAGTGTGTGTTGAATTGGTCATATGTTTTGGAACATTCATATACTGAAGCACTCTATAATGTCCCAGTTTCAGTTTGCTGACAGTCTGTCAGATTATTTATTCAAAATCTGCTATTTGAAGCAGCTAATGATGCCATGGATTCATAGAGCATTCCCACAACCTTTAAAATTAAAGTAGTGCTACTTCCTTCTTCACGAATTATAAACAAAAATGGAGTAGCGTGAGATTTTAGCGGCTGTAGAATTTCTCTTTTGTGGTTGACGTTTCTCACGCTAGCGTTAGGCTCACGCTAGTTTTGGTTTTAGTCACCCAGAAAGCCCTGCGCTGTAGTCCACGTCCTGCTTTTGGAGCGGTCTCTGGTCTGCTTGGCGTTCACATACTCATTGGAACCGCACCAGAATTCACTTCAGTGCATCTGAGACCGAGGGTTTTTAGGCAGACCAGAGTTCGATTGCGCGCTCACACCTCCCCAAGCGAACTGGACTTTCTAGACAAACGGACTGGAGTTTGATTAAAGTGGAGTAAGCAGGCCTGCCGTGAATGCACAGTCTCCAAATGTGTTATTTTTTTTATTCTTTCTGTACTTGTTTCCATTTGCAACTTAATCTTGTTTTTTATGAGGAAGCTAAAATAGTCCAGCACTTCCATCGTTTGTACATGTGGCTTGGAAAATCAAAAAATTTGAATCATGGGAAATGTAAAACCTTTCCATGATGAAATAAATCAATTTAAACAGTCAAAATTAGATTAATTCCTTTCAGATGTTTTCCCATGTTGAAGCAGCAAGGCTCGTAGAAAAAAAAATCTATCCTGTCCAGTTTCTTTCTTTTTTTTTTTATTGAGGCTTTACTCGTGAGCGGGTCGGAGGGGTTGTGTTGTCAACGCGCTATTCCTATCCCCCCCCTTCGACCTCAGAAAAATCCCTGCTATTCCCACACATCCCTCAACCTGGAATTTCTGGCATGATGTGAACGTGGGAAGTTCGGAGCTACACACACGCACACATAAACTCACGTGCGCTCGATTCTGGTTCCTCCCGAGTTACGCCAGCTGGCCCAGGACCAGGTTGACCCAGTCAGCTGCTTCGGAGCCATTAAGAAATTGAGCCTGCGTGTTACTACCCTTTAATCAAACGGAGAAGATTGAGCGAGAGCTTCCATTTGTCGGCATATTTTCTCCTCACCGCCTCAGCTGACTGCACCACCCGACCCGTCTGTCCCTGTCCAGGCAGCTGTTGTGTTTCCCATCTTCCCTCCAACCCCCTTCCTTTCTAAACATGGACTCCGTCCGGTGCCGCCACCCTGAAGTATTTGTCATAATCACATAGTAAGCTTGTTTACATTGAGTGCTTTGTTGTTGCATGTGCAAGTTAATGCCCACTTGACCCCTCGGAGGAAGTCTCCGAGGTGAGCAGAGTGTTGACATATTCCGAGACAGAAACGGGAACCCGACCCGGCGACGGTCGTGGCCCGGAACGGTGAGCGCTTGACTCTGGGTCGTTTTCTGCGAGGAATGATGGACACGTCTGGCATTTTGCTCTCATCTGTTGCCCTCTCTGTGACTCACGGGGCGCAGCCTTAGCGGTGATAGCCGCGTTTCACACCCTCCGCACAAGTCCCTTCACCCCGCAAAGCATTGGGACTCTGTTGTTTGGGTAAAACTGATCTGGGTTTAGTTTTGTCTTGCGGGGAAAATCAGAGCTGTAGCAGTTCACTTTAGTCTTTTGAAGAAGATTCCTGGCGTGAATTTAAGGCCGGACTGAGGTTTTTCACTTTCTAAATGTACTTGCCGTTGTTGAAGTAAATGCTGCTATAATCTACGGTAAGCCAAAGAGACACTGAGAAATGAAAATATTTGTTGTTCTTTTATTTATGTCTGATTCTGAATGTCAGTGATTTAGTTTTGACTTCCTTTGAAGGATTTAAAAAACATACAAGAAATAATGTGCAGCAATTTCTTTGCTATAAACTTAGTAGTTTATAAATTAAAGACAAAAATGAAGGAATTACAAGATTGTTTCCATTTGTCCATCAAAATCTATGTCATGTAGGGATAAAAACACAGTGAAAGTTAATCTAACTAGCAAAATCTATGCTGGGCAAGCAGATGAATGCATGGCAACTGCTTTAGATGCAATACATAAAAAGCAAAAGTAAGATTCATAGCAGGTGTGTGAAATTAATATTTCTGCATAAACATCTTAAGCAGTTTTCTACTGAGAAAGAACTTCCTTAACAATATAATTTAAGTCGTTTGTTCTTATTTGGCATGACGTAGAGGAGCTAATAAAATTGTGGCCTGTATGTAGCCTGCAATAAACTTACAAATGAGTTTACAAAAACTCTGCACTCTCAAATCTTGATCATATATATATATATATATATAGTACAGACCAAAAGTTTGGACACACCTCTTAATTCAATGAGTTTCCTTTATTTTCATGACTATTGACATTGTAGATTCACACTGAAGGCATCAAAACTATGAATAACACATGTGGAAATATGCACTAAACAAAAAAGTGTAAAACAACTGAAAATACCCCTTATATTCTAGTTTCTACAAAGTAGCAACCTTTTGCTGTGATTACTGCTTTGCACACACTCTGCATTTTCTTGATGAGCTTCAAGAGGTAGTCACCTGAAATGGTTTTCACTTCATGGGTGTGCCCTGTCAGGTTAATAAGTGGGATTTCTTGCCTTATAAATAGTCATGAAAATAAAGAAAACCCATTGAATTAGAAAGGTGTGTCCAAACTTTTGGTCTGTACTGTATATACAGTACAGACCAAAAGTACTGTATATACAGTACAGACCAAAAGTTTGGACACACTTTCTCATTGAATTCAATGAGAAGGTGTGTCCAAACATTTGGTCTGAACTGAGTACAGACCAAAAGTTTGGACACACAGTTGTGTCCAAACTTTTGGTCTGTACTGTAGTTGTGTCCAAACTTTTGGTCTGTACTGTATATAGTGACTGATTGTCAGATTTTTACGAATGTAGATGGGATCGGTGGATTCCCATGGAAGTATCGGCCGATTGCCAGTCTCACAAAATTGAGGAAATCAAGGCCTTTAGACTTTAGTTGTTGTTGTAGTTTTGGATGATTCTTTGAGCATTATGCATTCTGTTATGGCTAAGATGTCCACACCAGGAAATCCTGGCTGCTGTCTGAAATGATAGACACCAGGTAGTTCGGAACTGACCCAATGTAACTTCCAACTATCTGTCGTGTGTTTGTGTTCTTGAGATTAGCTTGGAACAACTTTAGAACTTGATGCTTTTTATTTCTTCAGAAAACCTTAGAAGTGAGTTGAGTTGCCTGGAAACAACTCATTGACTTTGTGATCGTCCCTTTTAGGGAGCTTACACACCAAATCTGCCTCTTGCCTTTGTACAATCCCACTTTCTTGCAGATTGAAGTGAATGTGGGCTGCTGCCTTAACCACAGATAGTTTAAATGTCTACTCCAGCTTCCCTGGAAAGACTTGTGATGTGTTTTTGATGTTGCAGCCAAGTCCCTCCTGAACTGTAAGGACTTTTCCCATCCACCTCAAGTCTCATGCTATGCTAAGCAGCTTCCTAGGGTTCATAAATGCAGTGCAGGCATGTTATAATTACTGCCCCTCCTACACAATTAGGATTACCCCGGGGAACTCGCCTTTCCAAAAGACAGAGAGATTAGCGGCTCACCTTATGCCACATGAAATGCACACTGGATGCTGCGGCTGGCGCGAGGTGAGGCGTCCCTTGCCGTGGAAACGTCTGCTTCAGCTTTTCCATGCGGACGTGCATGGAAGCGGCAAAGAAATGCTCGGTTTTTGGTCGTCTGGAGCGCTGGAATATCTCGCCTCAGGATTCCCAGGATTAGCTTTAATTGCTGCCGTAGCTCTGCCCACTGTGGGTCCCTTCAACACGTCAGCCATCCGGCGGATCAAGAGCTGAAGACGGCGGCGGACCCTTTCTCCGTCAGAGGAGCCGAATCCCCGGCGACTTATGGATGTTCTTCCCCACGGTTTACGCACGAGTGATCGAGCATGGCTTGTTGGGCGATCAATCACAGGTGGCAGTACGCGCACACCGGCTCTGCCCTCATTCCGCTGACAGGTACCATTTCCTGTCTGGCGAAGATAGCCAGATAAGTTAGTTTCATTGTAACTCTTATAAATGTGGAGTTTAAACTTTCTGAAGAGAAAGTGAATAGGGGGAAAAAAGAAAAGTTGGAGAAGATGAAATAAAAGACAGGAGAGACTTGACAGTCTTTTTTTTTTAGTCCTTTTCCTCAGTCCAGCTCATTATTCCGTTCCTCCATCAATCCGTGTTCAGTTTCACACACTTATTTTCCTTCAGCCTAGTTATGAAGACTCAAAGATGTCTCATTAGCCTCCCATTTTTTTCCAGCTCTCCCTCTTTTTTTAAGTTGTGTTTGCTCATCATTTATCCAGAAATGTCTCCTTGTCCCTCTGCATGAGCTAAGTGTGTGTTTGTAAGAGAGAGTGGGTGTGACCTGGCTAGTCTATATTTAGCTGCTGTGCCACTTTCTCCTGTCCCAGTGCACGGCAGAGTGCAGAAAAGTGATGAGACTTGGTTTCTAAACTTTCCTTTTTTAACCGCATGCACTATATCGAGTCCAACATGCAGATGTGCGCCACCCGAGGCTAATGGGGCACCAATGAATCGGATGGACGATTATTTCCTTAATTTTGGGAGGTCACCAATCGGCCGATACTTACGTGAGAAACCAGTCTTATCCAGCAATCTTATTTACCTTCAGAAAGGTCTGAAAATCAGCCACTGTTACTTTTAGAGAGAGAGCTGACTGGTCATGTATTCACATCTGCATCAGGGTGACAAAAGTTAGCCCAATTTAGCAACTTTGTGTCTTTACTTAGCAATTTTTCAGGCAAAAATAAAGCCAAAATTAGAATCGGTAGGTCAGGTTTTGTAAAGAGATGTGATGATCGGCCAAAAAGCTGGAATCGGTGCACCCGTACCCGAGACTCTGGATTTTACTGGAGTTACTGGTTAAAGTAAGGGGAAAAGCATCTAATGCCTCCAATGAACCGTCGGGTTTATTTCGGATGTATTTTCAGAAGATTCTGTGTCGCTGAGCAAATTCTAACCCAGTGACCGTTAAATTTCACCGCACAGTATCCAGCTCACACCGTTAGCGCGGTCAGTGTCTGCTGTCCTTGTACACACACACACACACACTCTAACAGAAACACACTGCGGTCCTCAGCTTGTAGTCTTGTCAACATTTGTCTTTTTTTCTTTCTTTTTTTTTCTTCCCCCCTTGACCTTTGATTTTCCTCCTGCTCAGTGGCAGCCGGCCAGGCAGACAGCAGTTTGCGGGGCCTGATCAAACGTTGTTGTTGCTTCAGATGATAAATGGCTCAATAGTGAGAGAATCCAGACTGATCTCTTTGTTCGCTCACATGTGGGGCTAAGCTCCTCCAGCTGCTCACAATGTTTACCGCAAATGTTATGTAATGATGGGAAGGTAAAGAAAGAAAGCGTTCACAATTTCAGATTGTAGGGATTTGCTCTCAGTTTTTAACCTTAACTTATTGGTCCTCACCCCATTTCCACTGAAGACTACTTTCTACTCGAGCGCGCAGGGAAATGTAGTTAAGCTTGCTAATTTGTTGTGTTTTCCCTTGAGAGAAGGCGGGGAACCAGTTGAGGGAGTGAAATGGAGTAAAGATAGAAACAAGCCCTGATTGTCACCAGTTTCCTCAGGTGGCAGAAGAGATTACCGTCTTATTAGCATGCTCTATTAAATACAACACTTTGCTTTGAGCAGAAGCTGGAGTTACTTCTAATTCTTTATTTTTAATTCAGTGTTACACACTGTAAATGTAATTACCTCACACAAAATGAGATATAAAGCCATTCATAGTGCCTTTCAATATTTATATTGTATTAGGGCTGAAACAATTAATTGGAATCAATTGACTGTAGACATAATCCTCAACTAATTTAGTGGTAGATTAATTGTCAAAATAAAACTGACATCTACTGGAAAAAGAACAGATTCAGAGCCGTAATTAATCCAAAATTGTACAAAAAACATCTTCATGTTGCATTTAAGATTAAAAACAACTTTATCTGTAAATAGATTTTAGCCAAAACTCCTTAAGTGGTTTTTACTTCACCTGGTTTAGATTTACTAAAGGAATCCTATGTTATTGTATTTAGGCAATTAAATTTTATTTTCTTCTTTAAAAAAGAAATTAAATTGGTTATTTGCATCTAATATTGTATAAAAAATGAAAAATATGTAGAATGTGCCAATTTTGTACGAGAGAATAATTGTCAGAATAATCTACAGATTATTAATGTATAGATTATTAAATAATTGTTAGTTACATCCCTATGTTATATATATATATATATTAGGGAAGGAGAATAAATCAATAACAATCTATATTGTGATAGACACGTGATCGATATCAATAGATAATACGTCTGATAGAATATTCAATAATTTCATGAACTCCGATCCAGAACCAGCCTTCCCTCGGCTAAAGCCTTCCTTCTGCTTTAGCCGCTCAGCGTCTCATGCCACCAACTTTCTAAGCAAAGTTGGTGGCATCAACCAACTCAATCACTCTTTGGTTACCTAGCAACAACCTTTCAGCAGCAGTTTAAGATTTGGCCACTGTACCTCATAACTGCTTAAAAATAAAAAAACAACGATGTGGAGTGAGAACTGTGGATAAAACAGGAAAAGCCACGCCACCAGTTTGGTATTATTTCAGAAAACTAACCAATAATTATCCATATTTACTGAAATGCTTTCATGATGCATTTTTCAGCCATATTGTCGCTAAATTAGCAGCCCTAATTTAAATATGTATTAGCGGTTAGCTTAATTAGCATTATGACTTTAAAAACAAATCTGTATTCATACTGTATGCAGATCTAGTTTTTTTTTGTTAAGTGACAAAAGAATTTGCCAACATTTCTAAATCTAGCATGCTTCATGATTTAATTGAAAGTAAAAAAAAACAACAACAACACAACAAAAAAAATAACAGAACAACAATTAAACCTTCCTGTATCCTCCTGGACTCTCATTCTCTCTCTCAGTAGCAATCTGAATACCTCAGTCATCCCAAAAATAGTTTATGGAGTTTACTTCTCTCTATAAGATCTTCCACACCAAAGAGTGTTATTAGGGTGCTCCTGTAGTGTTTTAGTACCTTTGATTGAAAAGATACTGACCAGCTGTTTGCAGCTGTTATTGGCAGCAGCATAGAAGACCGATACTGACACGGATTCAGCTCTCTGCGTACGTTGGGCAGATTACTGTCGCAAAACGTCCCAGAAAAAGGACGATGTTGAGAGTAACGCATCAGAGATGGTCTGGACTCTGATGTCTAAGAATAGGAAAAAGAGGCAGAATGTCACAGAGATGCGTGGGCGGACACGTCCCGTCCGGCTCATCAGTCACATTAACCAGACGTATGCTCTGTCTGAAGGACAAAATCTGTGTTCCTGTCTGCTGAAGCTCAGATGGGAGATAATCACTTTAGGGAAGGCTGTGTCTGTGCGCGGCAGTTACTTAAGCAGGTTTTCACTTATTGAATATTTTCTCAACTTAAGCTCAGGATTACAGTTCACACCACAATGCCCATGAGATCATCCAGTTTGACATTTATAGGGTGATGGTTAGCTGTGCTGGGTATCCCTGCCAGATTATTACTATTTTTTTGCCATTATTTTCCATATTTGCTCCAGATATCCTTGCATGGAAATCATATCAGTTCTTTTGTGTGCCAGGAGATTTTCACAAGAAAGCACCGCGGTATTACGAAGAAAGGAACTGAGTGAAGGTTCAGCTGCTATTGGGTGATTCATTACACAGTAGCGAATGAGTAAGATTAGTGGTCTGAGAAGCCGAACTGAGGTTATTCCATTTACATTCAGGCTTTTTTTTGTTAACAATTTGCTTACTTTGATAATAGCTACTTCATTTAAAATTCTCTCCCAGGTGAGAACTTTAGAGTTTGTGTGTTGCACGTGTTAATGCCTCATTAAAGTAAATTAAAATTGATCCATGAATGGTTTTGTGTTATTGGTATACATGACAGTGTTGGGTTGTTCAATGATTCATCAGACAGTTATGGTATAGGAAATAGAATTGAATAGCATAGAAATATCAGCAGCAAAGGCAAATGGAAGCATGCAGATTCAAACAACAGCAAAAATATCAATACAGAAAGAATCAGAGACTGTACAGGATTCAAGAAAAAATTTGCTCAAATGAATCAGGTCAAATACGGTGCTTGAGATTATTGTATGTTTATTGTGTTTTTGTCAGCTGCTTGAGGATTTAAAGATGCTAATAAGAAAGTCTGCATTTTCATGTTAAAATTTCAACAGCGTACAGCGATTTTAAAAGGGGCAGTGTCATGTGAAATCAACTTTTTGAGCTTTTACATCATGTTACAATGTTAGTCCCTCATCAAAAACATGCCTGAAGTGTTGCTTAGATTCTTTCATGCATGTTTGAGAAATCAATCAATCTCCTATAGCAATCATTCAGCTGTGTAAAATGCCTGGGTCGACCTAGCTCCGCCTTCGAGGACGAAGCTCCTCCTCACAGCCGTCACTCACCTCCTTCAGACTAGCCAGCGGCAATTAGCAAACACCTGGAAGTAGCTCATTACACGAGCTACTACTCAACGCTGGTAAACTCTCTATTAAAGGGTTAATAGAGGATGAGATGACTTCCTGAAGGCGGAGTTTCAGAAAGAGCAGGAGTTTTTGAAGAGACAAAGGCCCAATTAAATTGCGAAGTCAAATTTCTTTTCAAGTCATTTTTGATATATGCATATATAGCTTTTTAATAACAACTGAAGTTAACATAGTTACTTGATTGAGGTACAGAATGGCACTATGTATGTGGAAAAAATGTAATGCTGCCCCTTTACAATGCGCACCGTTGAAAAATCTGCAGCTTCTACTTTTTGTGTACTTTAGTTCATGACATCACAGGAGGTAAATTAGATAAACTTCTTGCAGATTTCAACCTGGCTTGTGAATTTCATTCCAGGCCATTCTGGTCCTGTTTTATTGTTCCCGAGTTTTCCTCAATAATTTTTCTCCCGCAACCAAATAATGGTGAGCAGCTTGTAAGGAGTAATTTAACTGGAAAAAAAAATACAAGAAAACAACTTGGAAAAACAGAAATGAACACAAAATAACTAGTTGGTTGCCTTTTGCCGTATGTGACCAGAACACTAGAACAATGTGTTCATTGATTCTTGTTAGCTGCTTGCAGATTTAAAGATGCTAACAAATTGTGCAATGTTTTCCATTGCGCAATTCAGGTTTAGCAGCAAAATAACTACACAAGTACAAAGAAATGGCCACGGTATGTTGTTCTGCAGGTGACAAACTATTATCTGAAGGGTTTTTAAAAAAAATTGATTTAGCAAAAAAATAAGAAAAAAGAGTCAATTTGGAAGCTTTAAATGTACATTTAAACTCGGCCGTTTTACGTTGACGACTGTCAGCAGAGTACAGAAAGAGCTAGGAGGCCCGTCTTTCTTTCCTTCTGTTGTTTCTGGCCTCTCTTTCTCCCACTGCAGCCGTTTCTCTGGCTGTTCACTCTCAGCTTTGTCGTTTCCAAGTGTGTAAGCGAAAAAGACAATAAATCGTGACGTAACCCAGCTGCATGTGTTTTTAAGCGCAGATCTCCAGATTACAATTAGGCGGCATCTGCTTTGTCCCAAAGTAATCTGCCCTGAAGGGGTGGGAAAGAAAAAAAAAAATACACGTTAGGCTCACGGAGAGAGGTAAAAAGGAACAGTGATGTTTTGTTTTATTATTCTTCAGCTCTAAGCTTTTTTTCTTTCTTTCTTCTGCTCCTCTTTAGGATTTCGGAGAAATGAGGAGATGAGAGCGATGGAAGTGCTCCCCATCCTCAAAGAGAAAGTTGCTTTTCTGTCCGGTAAGATTTTCTTTTCAATTTTTTTTTTTTTTACATTCCACACACCCACACGCGCACACCCCCACACACACACACACACACACACACCCCTGCACACCCCCACGCCCACACACCTACACACACACACATCTCCAAACCCCAGCTGTCTGTTCAGGGCATATCAAAGTGTGTTTACAGTAGGCTGCAGAGACCCATCACACACAGGTAGCTGGTATTAAGCTGTAGATGCTCTACGGTGGGTCTCTTTAAGTGCTTCAGCTCTCTCTCTCACACAGATGCACACACACAGAGTGTGGACATAATAACAAGCTGCTCACTCTGCCTGTTAAAACTCAGGAGAAGGAAGGTGAAAGGGGAGTAAGTCCAAGGCCCGAACACTTAGCCCCTGACCCGTCTTCAGACACTTTGATGCATACACACACGCTACCCTCAGAGCACACACTGACTGGCGTACATTGTATAACCAGTGTCAACAGGACTGGAAAACAAAGAGCTGCGGCTGCCCGTGTCTTCTCTTGGCTTCGTCTAACACACACACATCCTAGAACTCACGCAGACAGCTTGAGTCGTGCCAGAGAAAACTTGCAGCAGGCCCCCAAAAAAACGTCCAGCAGGATTCTTTGTACTGCACGCGAAAATATTATCCTTCCTGCATTTCGGTATAAAGGAATAACGCTCATGCAGATTACATCCATACCAATGTAGAATGTGTGTGGGGGTGGGCGTGTGTGTGTGCGCGGACTCCTCTTTTGGTCCCCGTCGTTGGTGTGCTGCAAAGGTCACAGGTAGAAGCACAACGATGAGGACAATGACTCAGATGAAATAATACTGAGGTGGCTAGAGGGAGATACAGAACAGCGTTGCCATGGAGATGACTTGCCGTCGGCCAGCGCATCCCAGGGTAGACGCTCGCGGAGTAATTGACTTTGAAATGGACGAGAGAGATAGAGAGGGAGGTAAAGGAGAGGCTAATGGTGAAGAGGGAGAGTAGATGAACTAAGCTTATTATCCTGAGTCTCCCTCCTCCTCCTCCACCTTTTTTAAATCGCCCATGCTGTCTGTCAGTTGTGTTTGTATAAAACTACACGAGCGTTTGATTTTTTTGATTTTTGATTTTTCTGAGGTTGAGCAGAGAGGCGCAAGACAACAAGACCGAACCGACCAATTTGTGGGCCGACTGCGCTCGGCCCACAAATTGGTCGTCACACACACGTCTTTGCAAGTTTCCACGAGTGTCTGTTCATCTCCAAATGATCTGGAGCGAATTATTATTTCAACCAGACGAGCCTCAGGCTAAAAACACGACGACAAACGGCGAAAAAAATTAGAATCAAAGACAAAGACTGAGGCCAGAAGATTCTTAGGCTGAAATGATCTTATTTTTTAAATGTTGTTTTTTTTTTAATGCAAATTGTGGCTTATTTAAGTGGGCTTATGATTTAATTTCTGACGATTTATTTGTAATTTGCGGACAGCATATCTTTATGCCATATTTTTGCTTTCCAGATATTGACTATTGCAAAAAGACACATTATTTAACATCCAGCTTTTTTGCTGTATCTAAAGTTGTACACCAATATGTGTTAAAAGACATTTGTTTCTTTTTGGAGCAGCAACTTTGTGAAATTATTATTTGTTTTTAATGTTATCTGTATCACATGATCACAGTTAGTATTAAGGTTGACCAGGCAGTGCTGGTAAATGAGCTCAGAGAAATCTTTATCTGGTTATGTTTATGCAGCATTAGTGGAGACCCGTACAGATAGCTGCATGCACTCCATGGAAACCACATTTTTGCTATTGATTTTTCTTTGGTTTTGAATCGGAGAAGGCCCAGAGTTTGTGATTTGCAATATCTTTAACACAGTACGTAGGATCAACTACCAGCACGTCCTCGGTAATACACATAAACACTTGTATTGAAACAAGATTACAAAATCAGAAACCTCGGTTGTGTTACTAATTTGATCATTATTATAGATCATTTCTTCCCACACTGACAACATTATGAGCTAATCTAGCTCTGGGTCAGCAACCAGCTTGAAAGCAGATTTTTCAGTGATATTGTCCAATAGGCATGGGCCTAATTTCTGGTTTGAAGGGATACCAAGGTTTCAAAATGTTCAGTTTTCAAAGCTTTTTATGCTATTCCCACATTTTAAAGTTATTTTAGCTGGATGCCAGAGCAAGTGCAGCGAGAATCTCAGTTCGGAGTTAACTTTTTGAGAATTTATTTAAATTGTTGGGGTATTAACAGCATTACATGGTGTCCGAGGTAATTAATACTTTCTGAAACAGGTGTGTTGGAGCAGGGACACATTTGAAGCAGTTAGAACAATATGGACTGTGGTAAGAAAGAGCTATGAATCCTAATGAGTCATTAAAAGACATTTTTTTAACTATACTCAAATACATTTTATTTAATAAAAATTTTAGCATTTAAAAATGTTTTTGTTCAGTTGGCTAAGAGCTAGCTACTAGCTCTGAAATTAGCTCGCTAACAGTGTTTAGCCAGTAGTTTCATTATAACGACAGGTAACTGTTTAGAATAGTTTTTTGTCATTTGCTCTTTCACGTTAAAATGCCCTCCATTAGTCATTACCAGAGGCAGTACTTTTTTGCTTACCATTTTTTAAAATTGTGTTTCTTTTGTCTGGTGCTTGTTAGCCAGCTAGCTGACCAGCTAGCATTCCAGCTAGCCTAGGCATGCTAGCTGGCATGAACCTCTAGCCTGCAGCGTTTGTAAATAGGTAGGCACAGGTTTTACTGGGGAGTTTATGTAGCTTGTTTTATTCGTTTTTCAATTAATTCCACTAACTACCAGTACTTTAATTAATCTCTTCTGTGTTTCTTTTATTTCACCTTAGATTAAATACACACAGAATGGGCCGTATGAGATTCTCATAGCATCACGGCAAAGCAGAACTTTTCAACAAAAAACTATTACATTTTTTTTTTTAGCTAAAAAAAAAAAAGCAATACTTTGTCTAATGGCTGGTAAAATCAGATAATGAAGTTCACATTTATATAGATTTTATCTCACATTGGTTTTGGTACATTGATTTAAGGACAAATATCAAATGAAAGCTGAATTAAGCTGCTATTTTCAAGGGCAAAAAATGGAAAATCAGGCGTGGTTATAATGCCTCAGCTTGCGTTTCTGTTGCCTCAGGTGGAAGAGACCGACGTGGTGGTCCAGTATTAACATTTCCATCACGAAGTAACCACGACAGAATACGAGCAGATGACCTGAGGAGACTGATCGCCTACCTCGCCTGCATCCCCAGGTTAGATATTCATTACATCCCTATCCGTTTTCTAACTTTTTTCCCTTCTTTTTTATATTAAAAATAAACTTAAAAGATATAAACAACCAGAGAAAGTGGATGTAGCGTGTGGTGTAGAGACAAAAACGTGACGGGGTTGAGATGAACATGTGAGCAGCGAAGCAGGAGCAGTTAGATAACTGCAGCTTCTCCGCTCCCAGAAGTCATTTTTATGGAAGCGGGGATGCTGAGACAGTGGAGGGAAAAGCCTGAGCTGAGAGCGGGGACACGAACCAGACATCTGATGACAACAAGATGGAAAGCGGTATCACCAGAGAGAGGAGGGCGGGGGGGGGGAGCAAAGCGGAGAAGGAATTAAAACGGACAGCGGCGGAGTGCGCATGCGTGAGGAGGTGTGTGGAAGCGAGGAAGAGAGAGAGAGAGAGAGAGTGTGTGTGTATATGAAAGCAAAACAAAGTGTCGCAGTAGCTGAGGCGGTGCAGCAGGGAACGGTAGTTGCTGTGGACGAGGAGCTCCTCATCTCCCAGGTAAAATGTCAGTCGTCTTTACCTCCATACTCTTCCTCTTCCTTTAAATTTAATCCTCCTTTCCGCGTTCTCCTCCTGCTCTGACTGCTCAGCCAGCTGTCAGCCCTGTATGTTACTGCTTCACATTTCTTGCACATTCTGTACTTCCCTGTAAGCGTACTCTCTTTTCCATCTAATCATTGAGAAATATCTGTATATATAGCGTGAGTTCTTTGGTGACTGAATAATTCCAATTTTCTAAAGGCAGCCTCTGCACACAGCTGTTGTCTGACACTCTGCTCCGCTGACAGAAGATGATGATTAGAGATATAAAGATACAATGACTTTTTGCAGTGAAATGCATTAACAAGAGCATTCCTGCGTTTTGAAAATTGTGCTGAATTATTGCAAGTGCGTTTTAGCGACGAAAAGCAGTCCTGTTGTAAATTACGTTGAGAAATATTGATGATTGTCTCTGCAAGTCAACCATTTGTTTTCAAAATCCCTCCAAATGTTTTTTTTTTAGACATTTGGAGCTGTTTTTCATTTCCGAGTTGCTTGCAAGGTGCAAACGTTGCAGGGCAAAGAGGTTGCTCAAATGTCCTGATGTGTGTTTATGTCTCAAAGCAGACGTTTTTGACTCATTTATCGCAGGTTCATGTGCTTTATACATGTGGGCGGTACGTGTGGGATGTGCATTTGCCGCGTAGGCTTCTCACAGTAGAGAAAATGCGTCATTTCACTGTTTGTTCTAATTGTCTTTCGCCGTCTCCCCCCCCTTTTTTCTTTTCCAATTCCATTGCCTTTCTCCCTTCCATCCTCCCTCTCTCATCCTTTCCCACGCCCGCCATGTGTCTCCTCTCGCTCTCTCTGGATTATGCTCTTCAATCTCTCCACCCCCCTCCTCCCCGTTACTACACTTTAATTCCTCCGGCTAACCTCCACCGCTGTCCTCCAATCCCAGTGAGGAGGTGTGTAAACATGGCTTCACAGTCATTGTTGATATGCGCGGCTCCAAGTGGGACAGCATCAAGCCTCTGCTGAAGATCCTGCAGGAGTCGTTTCCGTCCTGCATCCACGTTGCCCTCATCATCAAACCGGACAACTTCTGGCAGAAGCAGAGGACCAACTTCGGCAGCTCCAAGTTTGAGTTCGAGGTGAGAGGAAAATCTTTAAAGAAACTTTTTATCAAAACAAAAGACGAATAGAAACATATGCGCGATTAATTACGAGGACGCTGCATGGTCCTACACTGATGGAGGTGCTGTGACTCTATGAATTCAACACACGTTCTGAATCCCGTTTTCTGTCAGCTGAGCAATGCTACCAACCACTGTAGCTGTTGCCCTGCGCTCAGCTGCTCTTTGTCAGAACATTTTGTTATTTTCAGCTCCTCGCTGCTTTGGATGCAGATATCATCAGCCAGGGGAAAAAATGTCATCATATTCAACAGACTACACAAACAAGCATGCGTGATGCTGTCAGTCATGTGTTAAACTGATTTTCACTGCTCATTTAGAGACGTAGTATGAGACGGAGAATATTTGTTTGGTCGGTTTCCAGACTTTAGATTCTGAAAGGTTTTGGGATGCTAAGGCCATTTTTTACTCCACTCAGATTTCTCCTTAAGAATAAGAACATGAGAAGAAATAAGAACACAACCGAAACCATTTTCTTCTCCATTTACTGCTGTGAGCGCTTATTAAGTTAAATCCTTTGATTTTATATTGGTTGCTAATCACAGCTAGCAAGACAAAAAAAAAACAACAGAAGTTGCAGTGATTATTTGGTAGGATGTAGACCTTTACCTGAAATGTCCAAAAGTTTGCAAACATGTTCAAGTACAGCGTGTTCAGTAAGCGTAAGCTTGAAAAGACAAAACAGGGCAGCTTCTGCTGAAAGTCTGGCTCTCTCTCACTTTCTCGCAGCCTGGACGACTGTAATACACGTGTTCAAGAAATTTTTTTGGAAAATACAACTTTCTTTGAAATACCATCTTTCATATTTGAGTTTCCATTGACTTCACCTAGACCTCACCTATACAAAAACTGGGTAACTTTGGTGGGGGATTTTTGCACGGCATCCATATTGAACAGGACTGTTTTTAGAAAGACCTCTTATGCACTGTAAGAACTACCAGGTGGATCAACTTTGATTTTTCAGACTTTGGATGCGTTGGCAGCACAAAACCATGCCAATGCGTTTGTAGTCTGAAAATCAGGTAATTTCTTGTGTACTATAGAAGTTATTCTTGATGGGACTAAACAAAAGCTTTACATGCCAGTTAATCTCCCACCCTTGCTTACTGCAATGTACAGCTGTGAAACGTAGGCTGGTAAAAGCTCAATGATTGGTTCAACTGGTGCAATTTCTTGTTGAATTCTTGTCCAGTGCATTTCTTTGTGGAAATGTTTGACCAAAGCAATGTGAGTGAACTGAGCGATGTAGAAACGACTTCGATCGCTCGCATGCTCATTTGCAAGCATGTTCAATGTAGTCTGATGACATTATATTGATTTATTTTGAAAGGAGTAGTAGCCTGCGGCAGGGCTACACTGTCAAGGCCACATGATCATTGATTGTATACGCTGCTACACGCACAAAGGAATAATTAGGTCTGCTCGTTTCTTTACCTTAATATGAACGGTTTGATAAAAATGTCCATATTTATTAAGCAGCAACAGGAACAAGTTTTATTTTAATTCAGTAAAAATGATATTGTCAGTGGAATAGGCCTAACCTATTTACTAGCACCTTAATGGGGACTTTAAATTGATTCATCAAATAACAATAAGACCAGCAGCACATCATTTTGACAAGATAACAACGTTAGTCAACTCAGTAAGAATAATTTAGCTGCTTGGTTAAAAATAAAACCTTTCTATTAGGCATGAGACACAGTGAGATTTTCCTATCATGGTAACGTTAAGTAAGTGTTCCAGGGGTTTACAGTATTCATGTAAAAAAAAAAAAAAAGTTCAACAGGACCAATTTAGGTGTGCACCGATACATCGGCCCCGATTTCCTTAATTTTGAGCAATCAGCCATTGAGAAAATGATTTTATCCACCAATTTTACCTACAGAGGTCTGAAAGTTGGCCACGGTTTCCTTTTGCTCTGCCTTTTGCTCGGCGACTTTTCAAACCAAAAAAATTGGTATCAACCAAAACCGAAATTGGTTTTGTAAAGATTTGCAATCGACCAGAAAACTACAATCGTTGCACCCTGTAATTTAAACATTCCTACATGTTGATTATTACAGTTTTAATGTTATTACTAATATTTGTGTGTATATATTTTTGATGTATCCATTGAAGGCAAATATATAGAACACATTTACTCTAAATTTGGACTTTTCCAGGTAAACTTTTCTGATTATTAGTCAACCAGAAAGCTGAACTGGTGGCAGCAGCAGTAGTAGCATCTTAGCAGATGCTAGCTATCCAGACACGTCGCTCATAGCTTAGAAAACTGTACTTTTACAGCTGCATTAGGACTGAGGGGTAGTGCTCTACTTTAGTTTCCAAACCATTGCTATTCTTTGTTTTTTTTTAGCAAGTGGAAATATTTCCAAAAAAATTCATCTATCTTTATTTGTAAGAGAGGATTATGTTTTAGAAGCCTTCTTTCAGCTAGCTTAGCGTTGTGTTCCTTGTAGCAGTGTAGTAATGAGGTAACCTGACCACCTGCAGTGAATGTGGTGGTGTCAGTATGTTTTCTTTCTGTGTTGTTCAAGCTCCTTTGCTTCTTTACTTGAGGACAACAGTGCATCTGAGCATTGTTTGGCCTATACAAGCTATCTCTTGGTCTCCATGGTTCTCTGGCCATGTGTGCGGGGGTGTTGTGTGGAGGTGGCTCAGCAGAAACACAGAGGCAAAGAAGCCAAAGAAGGAAACGTGTACCTCTGAAATTAATTCTTTAATGTCTCCTTGCTGGGAGGATTTAGGTTTTTTTTAAGGTTTAGAAACATGTTTCATTCAGAGGAACTCATTTAATAACTGAGAAAGTTCAGGTATTTTTGGCTGCATATCAAAGATTTGTATTTGATTAAGAAGTTGTCATTAATATTAACGTGACGCTTTCATTTCTGGAAACAAAATACATTTGTTGTATTTGAGTTGAAAACGATAAGTTTCGACTTATCAAATGGCTAACCGCAACCTGCATCTCTACACCAGACAGTCATGGTGTCGCTCGAGGGTTTGACGAAGGTTGTGGACCCCTCCCAACTCACAGCTGACTTTGACGGCAGCCTGGACTACAACCACGAAGAATGGATAGAGGTAGGAGAGACCACAACCCTAAAAAAACCCAAAGGAACGCAACTTGCGCTATGTCTGATGGTGAATTTGGGCGATTCACTGGGTTTTGTCATTTGGTTTGACCAGGTGCGAGTCGCGTTCGAGGAGTTCTCTGGTCACGCCACCCAGATGTTGACTCGGCTGGAAGAGATGCAGGAAACTGTGTCAAGAAAAGACTTCCCCCAAGATCTGGAGGGGGCGAGGAGGATGATAGAGGAGCATGCTGCGCTGAAGAAGAAAATCATAAAAGCTCCAATAGAGGAGCTTGACACCGAGGGCCAGAGGTAAACAGAACATAGTATTTTTTTTTTTTTTTTTAGATATTTTTCAAGTAACTACATTTTAATCAAAGTGAAGCAGAAGGTATAAACCTAAATGTACAAATCTAACGTGCAACAGCGTTTGCAAAATCACTTGAACACTAGACCTCTCTTAGATAAGAGCCATGAGTTGTCTTATGTCTTTTTTTCCTTTCTAAAATACTGCACTTGAAAGAATTAGCTGCAAAACAGTCTGTGAAATTTCACAAGTTGAAAATAGATACTTGAAGACTAGGGTGCTGTTTTTGCAGTGCATTCCTGTGAGTGTCCAAAGAGTGTGCAGAATAGTTTATTAAATTATCCTTGGACAGAGGCTGGTAAAAGAATGATCTCGTTTGTTCTTTGGTCAAAAAAATTAGCATGGTTTAAATTGAGAAATGTGCTAAAGTCATTCATAAACAAAGTATTTTAAGGGTGTTATTACATCAGCCCTGTTTAACCTTTTTTAGTTGAACTTTAGTTTGTTTGCCTAGAGAGTATGATTCGTTAGGGGAAGTGTGAAAGCGTAACCAAACTCTGATGCAGACCAAAAGTTGAACTCTGGTTTGGCTAAAAGCCTAGGTCTATGTTGGATTGAAGTGAACTATAGTGCGGTTCGAATGCATTTGTGAACACTAATGGAACCAGAGACCACTCCAAAAGCAGGAAGTGCTGTAGCGCATGGCATTCTGGGTAAATACAAGCAAAAGAAATGCATTAGTCTAGCACAAAGACAGAAGATAAATCCTTCACCTGCTAAAATCTGACGCCACTCCATTTTTATTTACATTTTGTGAAGGAGGAAGTTGCGCTCAGAGTTTTGTTCCAAGGTTTTTGTGTCGTTTCTTTTAGTGATCCTTGGTGCAGCCCCCGTCAGGAGGGGGGTGAACAGGTTTGTTTGACACAGTGCAGTGTGAAAGCCAACTGCAGCAGCTGAAAATGTAACAAATGTTGCAACTTTGGTCTCCAATCAAAGTGAGACTACTGAACTATGAGGTATTAAACACCCGAATTCTTTATGACTAGAAAAACGTTTGGTTTTTTTTAGGGATACTTTTAGCTAATCTGTTAAAGTTCTTTATTTAGGAAATGCAGATGAGCAGCCAAAAATATCCTGTCCAAATATGAAGCTAACAACATGACGCTTATGTCTACACTGAGAATATTAAACTTCACGTAGCGCCTTAAGTGTGATTCAAATGCAACCTACTTCTGAATAAATCGCTAAATTATACTTTAAGAGCAAAAAGTAAGAGAAAACGTTTTTTATTTTTGTTTAATCCATGTCCAGGTTGCTTCAGCGGATTCAGAGCAGCGAGGCTTTCTCCAACCGAAACGGCAGCACCGGCGGCAGCAGCAGTAGCAGCAGCGGTGGCAGCGGCGGCGTCTGCAATGCCGACACCCAGGGCCTGGTCCCGCGCATCACCCAGCTGCTGGACAAGCTGCACTCCACCCGACAACACCTCCACCAGGCCTGGCACGTCCGGAAGCTGCAGCTGGATCAGTGCTTCCAGCTCCGTCTGTTCGAGCAGGACGCAGAGAAGGTCGGGGTTGTGCAGAAGTGACCTATAACAAGAGCTGGTGATCAGTGTGGGGCAGGCAGCTGTCAATAATCAGCTAAAACTTAATTACGGCATCGATTAACGCCGTTTGTGATGCTCACACGTACTCGTGTCTGTCTTTTTACGTTCCTGTAACGGGGGGGAACCGAACGGCTTCATCCGATTACAAGGCATTACGACAGATAATAGCTAAGGCAGGCTAATACAGGTAAAGACCCGCCTCTCCTGGCTCCAACCCAGACGGCTCCGGCGATGACAGCCGCGGCAAAAAATAGAGACGGGGAGAGAAATTCAAAGCTCCATGTTTGAGTGATTGGAATAAAATAGCAGGCTGCAGCAGCAAGGAGGACTGCAGTATCGGATACACTGCAGCAGCAGGAGCTTGTTGCTAGGACACCATAGGCCACAAGTTTGTTTTTTTTTTTGTTGTTTTTTTTTCAGGAGAGCACGAGAGGATGCCGCTAATAGAAAGCATTCGATTTCTGTGTATTCTGACAGCGCTGTGCTCAGTCTCACTCGGGTTCACCAGCATGCAATGTGTCTTGCTTTGTTTTCCGACGTCCTGCTGTAATAAGCTGTAGATGTTACTGAGGAGTAGGGCTGGGCGATAAATCAATTTTATTGATTTTATCCATTAATCGAAGTTTTGGTTTTTGACGATTAAATTTTTGGGAAATTGGGATTTTTTTTTCCACCCATGCACTCCTCGTGTTTCTTAGCGATGTCAGCACGCCCAGAGTCACCATCATGTTGTTTTGAGAAACGTTTCTATTTATTTGGACTTTGACTTCAGCTCAAATCTACCAAATATTAGCGCCGGGCTATGATTGTTTTTCTTTTTTAAATTAAGTAACTAACTCACAAATACAGTCATAATCATGCAAGAATAAATTAGTTTGATGATAAAGTCAAAATAATACAATAATGCAGAATTAATGTTACCAGAATGTAGTTATATTGTTAGGAAAATAAAGTAAAAATTTTATGAGAACACTTACCTGAAAATATGGTATCGGTTTTACATATAAGGAAATATTTCTTCATCTTTTGACATTATTAAATGATCAGTAGCAGAACTTTAAAACAGTTGAGAAAAACACCATGTCTATTTCGAACAAAGAACCCCATGAACTGAGGTGGTCACGTCAGATCTCCATAACTTTATTGAAGCTTTTTTTCTCACTAAAACAACTTTTTCTTGTAATTTTAAGACGTTTTTTCCAGCATTATGACTATGCTATCGTAATTAAGCAAAGATTCTCGTAGTCTGGCGCTAATGTTGCGTCGTTCAACTCCCAGAAGGGATAAACGAAGTAACAGCTACTTTTTGAAAATACTATTCTGTCATTTAAAATTTCAGTTTTAGAAAAAAAGTTTAAGAAAATTTATTCAAATCGGATCTGATATAATTATTATTTTTTTTTGATTAAAAATTTTATCTTTTTACCTGTATCGCCCAACCCAATCGAGGACCCTGTCCACCTGCTGGGAGATGCTCCTTTGAATATACAGTAGTTAACTTTTGTTTTTTTTCTCTCCTGTGTCTGTTTCTGTGTGTGTCTGTTTTGACATCTTCCTGCCTCAGATGTTTGACTGGATCATGCACAACAAAGGTTTGTTCCTGGCAGGCTACACAGAGATTGGCAACAACCACCCCCACGCTGTGGAGCTGCAAACCCAGCACAATCACTTCGCAATGAACTGCATGGTAAGACACACACACACACACTCGTACACCACCACAAATGTTCTGCAGGAGCTAATGCTTTTCCGCCCACTAGGACTCAAGTCCATGCCCCTTTACCAACAGCATAATCATATTGTTATTGCACTAAGTATCAACCTCTAGTTCTGGGTTCGGGTGTTTGTTTAGAGCAGCCTGCTCATTTCCCACATAATCGCAGCAACACAACTAGGTATTAAGTAATCCTATTCTCTATTCACGATCGACCTTACATAACTATTATGAAACAGTTGAAGAGAGGAAATCGTCCTTCGGCTAAGGATTCTGGAGATTCTTCAGATTAATCTTTCATTGCTTTAGGTTTGTCTTTTTTATTGTGCATTTCTCTTTTTCCACACTAAAAAAACTCACCACTACAACAACTGATTCCAAAGAAATTCCCAAAGAAAACGACACGGTAGCTGCTTTTCCATAACAAATGTGCCTAACACTCTGTTGGTATTCCATTAACGTAGAAAAAACACACAAGAAAAACTTTTTTTTTTTACATACCACAACATGTACAAACAAGCATGGTAATTCACAATTGTGCAAATATGTAGACATAGTTAGAAATGAGAACATCAAAGACAAAACTGATTTAAATTAAAACCGTTTTTCAGTTATACTGTTAGCACATCTCTAAAAATGTATTTAGGAAGTGTAATTTTCAGTTTGATCTCAGTTTTTACGTTATTTCAAAGATATTTTGTTTTTGTTGCATTCATAGGTCTATTGTTCCTGTTTCCTTTTTTAAAAACTGAGCAATTATTATGATCAACAATGAAACAATTCAAAATTAAAATTTTGAAGTTCGACTCTATAGCTTTTATGTCAGAGATTAAAAAATAACAATCTTCTTCCTTCCACTTCCTGTCATTTTTGTGGTTTTTGCCAGTAGTAACAGCCAGTTGTTGATCATGTGATGTGAAAAAAGTGTTTCCATTGCAGTTTTACAAAATACACTAATTTCAATGTGGCGGAAAAACCACCTCATCCTAGCACAAAAACTTTTTAGCAAAAAATTAATAAAAAAAAAAATAAAAAATTTTATTTTTTATTTCCGTGTTTCCATTCCATTAAGCACATTTATTTTTGTTCTTCCAATGTGCGCAATTCCATGGTCAACGGAAACACAGCTATTAACTAAAAGTTTTTTTCAGTTTGAAAATTTTTTCTTTTACTTTAAACGTTTTTGCCTTTCTTCTCTTCCTCCGCTCTCCACAGAACGTGTACGTTAACATCAACCGCATCGTGTCGGTGGGCAGCCGGCTGCTGGAGTCCGGTCACTACGCCTCCCAGCAGATCAAGCAGATCTCAGGTCAGCTGGAGCAGGAGTGGAAAGCGTTCGCCGCAGCGCTCGATGAACGCAGCACGCTATTAGAAATGTCAGCCAGCTTCCATAAGAAGTGCGACCAGGTGAGTCTGTCTGACCTGTTCTCGCTTAGGGTTTTGTCTGCTTGTGTATGTATGTATTTATTTGTTTTTGTTTTTCGTTTCCTTTATTTTTTCATTAAATGAATATAAACTTCCATTAGCAAACCCTTTTTTCAGTGGTTTTCTGCAAGCGAACTGGCTGCTGCTGCTCAGCGTACAGAACACGACCTCAGTATTGATCTGTTCATGTAACCGAAGCCAATGAGCATGCTGTTTATTCTCCGGTTACAGACTGTGACAAATAGGGTCTGACCGGTGCTGTAAAAGCTCTGCATTAGGAACCATCTGCCTGCTGAACTCGCACTCATAAATCTCCTGCTACTTTCAGAAACCCTCCTTTCAAAAGGATTTTAGATGTGAAAGCCGTTGCAAATGTTTTCATTTTTTATTCATTTTTCCATCTTGGTAACATTATCCAACTCGCGCTGATGTGCTGTTTTGTGGCACCCAGCTGATGTTTTTACTTATTTAATGTGTGCATTTGAACAGAAGACGACTTTACTTACCCCCCAATTCTGCAAAGCAAAATGTATTTTTAATCGCTTTTATTAAAAATAAGGAAAATAAAGTCAAGGTAGCTGCGCTTATTCGTCTTTGCTGCTTAGTTGGTCCAGCCTGGAGTGAAATCTTCTCTAAAATGCATCCTAGAGTGTGAGTGCAGGTAACGCAACTCACAATTATTTTTGTAATCAATTATTCTGATGATTAATTTGATTAAAAAAATGGCACATTCTGCAGATTTTTCATTTAACCACTTAAACCTTGTTTTATACTATATCAGAAATACATCATAAGATGCTAATAAACAAATAAATAAATACATTTTTTCTAGTTCAGGATGCACTCATAGCGAAATAAATACTTCTAGCATGAGAGAAGCTCGGCCTTCTCTGTTGGACTTAATACAGTGTAAAGCTGATGTGTTGATTATCTTGGATTAATCAATTAATAGTTTGATTGCAAAAGATGCTTAATAGGAATTTGTCTTTTAAACAAAATTTAATTTTGAATGGGAAATCTATGCCTCTTCAGGAGTTTTGGGTAGAATATATTTACAGACAATTTTTTTTTCTTAAATACAAAATGCATATTTTTTGTACAGTTTTGTTGTAATTACTGCTCTGAGTGAGATTTTTTTTTCACGAGTCTGTATGCTCCAGTTAGCGATTAATCGACTACTAAATTAGTGGACGATTATTTCAATAACCGATTCATCAAGATTATTCCGATCAATCGTTTCACTCCCACTTTCAAACCGCAGCTCTCTTAATCTGTATGTTTTGGTGCTAAAGCAATACTACAGTGTTCTGTCTTATTTTTATCCACAAGAAAATCACATCAATTGAAAACTTTACCCGATGCAGGCCAGTTCAACTTCTATATATGTGGAAATGTATTCAAATTCCCCAAAGTTTAGCTTGTTTTGTTTATGATGTCGGTCTTTATAAATGTGTCCATGCAGGAAGCCACCTTAGACTAATAACTCTCTTAAAACTTTCAACTTCTACGTGTTTCAGCTTAGTAACAATAGAAACAAGCCGCGTCTTCTGTACTTCCAGTCTTCCTAAAGTGCAGCTCCTGTTAGCATGTCTGCCTGACTCGGTGTGTGTGTGCGTGTTGTCGCTTCAGTACATGAGTAATGTGGACTCGTGGTGCAAGGCATGCGGCGAGGTGGACTTGCCCTCCGAGCTGCAGGACCTGGAAGATGCAATTCACCACCACCAAGGCCTGTATGAGCACATCACAGCTGCCTACTCTGAGGTAAAACACTCTGCAGAAATGTGCCTGAAGGTACACTGTTCAGTCAGCTGGCGCTACATAGTATCCCCCTTGAAGTTTGCCTCAGTTGTACTCTGAAACAAATTCTGGTATTTAGTTCTGTGTAAATGTGATGCTCCTCTTGGAAAAAGTGCTAGTGGCTATTTCTGCCAGGTTTCATTTTTAAACATGTTCTCTTATGTTGGAGCTTGGCTCGTGCAAGGCAGAAAAAGTCACAATGATTTGTCGATGGATGTCGGTCCGCAGTTTTTTGTTTACCTTCAAACATTGTAGCAGCCTGTTTACCAAAGACGGCTGTGAGTACGGGACTGTGTTTGACTTTTAATTGAGACCGATTTGAAGAAACACAGCTGTTAAATGTGGAAATGTTCTCCATTAGAAAGAGAACGAAACCTATATCTAAACATAGCACTCCATTCCGAACATCCAGAACTTTTTTTTTCCAGTCTCTCTTTTTTTTTTTTTTTTTTGGTTAATTCTGTTTTTAGGATGAAACACAAGAACCTGAACTGAACTCTGTTCTATAACGTCATTCTGTTTGGTGATTCTTGGGAGAATTATTTTTTTCTGTTTTTGGAAAGTTCCTCCAGACATTTGTTGTGATTTGGCGCTATATAAATAAACTTTCAGCTCAATTGAACATTTATAAAGTATTCAGTTGAGCCCAGTCTGGCTCTTGTTATAAATGTAGAGCTCAGTTTCATATACCAAGTGGAAGAAAAATAGTTTTTTTTTTTTTTTTTATCCTCCAAATCATAGATGGCCAAAAACAAATTACTAATTAAAATGTTAATTTGTATTCAACAAAATCTGGTGCGACAAATTGTCTTCAGAAGTCAACGAGTTACTAACTAGAAAAGATTTAATTTTCATCCGTCCTCACATCAAAGTATAGTATTGGCAGCATTATGCTGTGGGGATGCTTTTGCTTATCAGGGAGAGTTGATCATTATAATGAAGCCAATTTAGTGGATCTGGGGAAAGTTAAAGGGATATGAATTGTTGTACCTCCTGTTTACATAATGACGCCCTAAATAAAACATGTGAAGTATTTACTTCTTGCAGAAATACTTTATACGGTGAACCTTGAGATAAATAAATAATTATTAAAATATGTAATAAATATGCCCATCAAAATGATTTTGTTCTGGTTGTGGATTTTTAGCGGCCTTCTCCTTATGAGTAAAAATGTGCGAACATTTATTCAGGTGAGTCAGGACGGGAAAGCCCTGCTAGACAAGCTGCAGCGACCTTTGACCCCGGGCAGCGCCGACTCACTAACGGCTTCAGCCAACTACTCCAAGGCCGTGCACCACGTCCTGGACATCATCCACGAGGTGCTGCACCACCAGAGGCAGCTGGAAAACATCTGGCAGCACCGCAAAGTGCGCCTGCACCAGCGCCTGCAGCTGTGCGTCTTTCAGCAGGACGTCCAACAGGTACGACGCACCAATGCACGCAGGATGATGCATTCGGAGCATCATCATCCTTCTTCTTCTTCTTCTTTTTTTTAATACACGTCACAAAAGGATTATAGGGCGATTTAGTGAGTGGAAGACTTTAAATTTGGATTCTGCAGCTGCAGTCGGGAGCATGCCTTCATCACGGAGTCCAAATATGATAATACAGTTCCTGCCTGACAAAAAAAGAGAAAAAAACCAAACCAACCCCGTGGCTGCTTCCGAGTGTGTTGACATGGCAACTGTTGCTGCGGTAACCGAACTGGGTCATATGTCCGTGCAGATGGTGTTCCTCCATTCACATCGTGACTGAATGCAGGACGGAGAGCGTTTGGGAGCAGGCTCAGAGTTTTTCTGGGTTTTTTTACAGAACACGACTTTACTTAGCATCTTAACAGTTCCAACACTCAGCAGCTCCGCTTTCACAGCGCGCCCCCTGGTGGTCGCCCCTTGTTCAGTCGCTCCCGGCTCCTGGGTGAATCTGGTGTGTTTTTTCCTCGCAGGTTTTGGACTGGATAGAAAACCACGGCGAGGCCTTCCTCAGCAAACACACGGGGGTGGGAAAGTCCCTCCACCGAGCCCGAGCGCTGCAGAAACGCCACGAGGACTTCGAGGAAGTGGCTCAGGTCTGTGTCTGGATTATAACTAACACAGAGACGCATTGCAACCCTAACTGTTCACCTTAAACATCTAAACGTCTGCAAGCCAGGAATATTACTCAACTATTATTGCTTTTATTTTAGAAATAAAATGAAACCTGTTTACATATAAAGCAGGCTTCTGTGAGTTTTTCTACATTTGGTAGACATAAAATTAAATATAAATCCCTACATATATGTGAATGAATAACTTTAATGAACTCAAATTTGAAGTTTTATTAGGGATTACAGTACATAAAAGTTTTTTTTTCAGTATTTTTCTCCAGTTTTATGCTCCCAGAGTAGACCTCCATATTGGTAAAGTTATAAATGCTAAAATTTACAAAAATCTAAGAATTGAGTTAAATTGAACTGCTGTTATAAGCACAACATGTTACATTTTCTAAAAACATTGTTCTCCTTTTTTCCATTGCTTGGAAAACAATCTGTGTTGTTTGAACATTAAGAAATCAGGCTGCATTTAGCGTTTAGATTTTAAAATTAGATTTTATGAAGAATCAAAGATTTTCCAGATACGATAGAAATGGATAGCTTTTAGGTTTGAATTAAATAACACATTTTTCATAAATACAGAACAGTATTTTCCAATAAATGCAAAAAACCCCAAAAAATACATTTTACAGAAAAAAAGAAATACTGGCAAAATCCAGATTTAAAGTTTTAATTTTTGCCAAATATGATGTGTAAAACTATGATGACAGTTGTTCACTTACACCAGGGGTGCAAAACTAATAAAAAGAAATGTCAGGAAATGAGAATAACAATTTTTAATGGAGAAAATTAAACATTTGGACAAAGTAACGTAAAAATGCAGGAATTCTAGAAACACTTTCAAAATTAATTCAAAAGATGCATATTAAACATACACTTAATGTTATTTAGTATAAATCTTAAATAGAACTAACAATAAAATAAAAAGATAAATATTGAAAGTTAAGAAGCCCAATGGAACACGCCAAAAATACATTTATACAAAATGTCATGAACAGATGAAATTTTATATATTTCACATATTCTTTAACTTAACATTAAGTTAAATAAGATGCTACTATTGAAGCTAACTTGTATGTCAGACTAAATACATACACATTTGTTATTCTTTTAAAGTAATTTGCTTAAAACTACTAAGATATAATGTAACGTTACGTAAATTCTAATATAAACAAATTGCATCAATTTACAATATTTAACTATAAGACCGCAGATGAGACCTTAAATTTAAACCTGAATGCGAGTTTAGATTTTTAAACCACATGATAAAAACTTTCTACCATATTACTTTGAGAAACATTTTAACTGATGATTTCCTTTATTTAAAAAAAAAAAGCAAACTGTATTAAACCTAGAGATAAAAAGCTACATAGCATGACATCTGACAGTTAAAATGCATCAAAACACTTGAAGGAAGTAACTTAATTATTAATCTAATTACTAGTTTTATTGAAACAAAAATCTAAAGAGTTTAATTACTTTCTTTAGATGTAAAATCTCAATGAGTTTAATAAAAAGAATAATCTGTAAAATCAGCCTCTTGATACTCTGCCTCCTGTTTCTGTTTGTTGTCTCAACATCTCTCTCTTCCTCTTCATCATCATCATCATCATCTGCATATCCTGTTTTTCACTTTGCTCCTCAGCGCCTCCGTCTCTTTCATAACAGACGTTTTGCTCGTTTCACGCTGCCCCCTTGTTAAAACCCACCTCTCTGTCTTTGTCCCTGTCTCTCCGTAGAACACTTACACCAATGCGGATAAGCTCCTGGAGGCGGCCGAGCAGCTGGCCCAGACGGGAGAGTGCGACCCGGAGGAGATCTACCAGGCCGCCCACCAGCTCGAAGACAGAATCCAAGACTTTGTCCGCCGCGTGGAGCAGCGCAAAGTCTTGCTGGACATGTCTGTCGCCTTCCACACGCACGTCAAAGAGGTGGGCAGGGGACGGTGACACAGCGCTGAAGTGGATGGTGGGCTGTGTGCGTGTACCGATGAGATGAGAGCTCTCTGAGGGAGGCAAAAAAAATTACCTGTTGAAACGAAGCGTGGAGTACATTACATGTTCAGTCCAATTAGTCAGAGAAATATAAATAAATATTTTAGTGTAGGTATGTCTGCAGGGTCGGTTTTGTGTATAGATATCCAGCTTTACGTTTATAAATACTACAATTTACTGTGTGGTTACATGGATATTAAAAACCAAACATAGGATTGTTTGTAATGAGAAAAAAGCTGCTGCCTAAGCTGATGTCTGTGTCCGTCTCCAGCTGTGGACGTGGCTGGAGGAACTGCAGAAGGAGCTGCTGGACGACGTCTACGCCGAGTCCGTGGAGGCCGTCCAGGACCTGATTAAGCGCTTCGGCCAGCAGCAGCAGACCACGCTGCAGGTCACCGTCAACGTCATCAAGGAGGGAGAGGACCTCATCCAGCAGCTCAGGTGCAGACAGACGGGCCTAATGCTTGAGATTTTTCCTCATGTTAGACATTAGTCCTTTAATCTAGGAAATATTATTTTGTTCAGGTGATAAAAGGCTGACTTTATAACTGTCTTTATGTGTCTCTGAATGTTCAGGTTTGAGTCTAAAACTGTCCTCGGCTGCAAAGTTTAGACACTGTTTACCCAACAGTCGTCTTTGATGCTTGTGTTCTTCATCGTAGCTCTAATTCAGGCAGAAGTGGATTTGTAATTTGAAATAAACGTGTCAACACTCAACAAAGCTAAATATACGCTAAGAGAAATCTCCCTAGAAGACATTAATGAAGTGCATTAAGCCCAAAAACGGCAAGCGGCGATGATGAGAGGCGGTGTGAGAGAGGTGGTTGCGGCTGTCCAGCTTTATTTTTATGCAGAGGATGTTCCAGTGCCTCTCCTCACTCCCTCTTTTCTCTTTGTGCTCGGCACCCTCTCCCTGGTGACTTGGCTCTGCAGCGGGTTCTTACATAAGACCACTTTTATAAACGTGTGTCTAATTGTGCGCCACTCTCTCTCTTTCTCTCTCCGAGAGGCAACTGTAGCTTCACACACTTTCTGCGTGTAGGACTGAGCTGTTGGAGTGCACAACATGTTCTCCACCAACACCACCTCATCATAATTAGCCTTTTTGTGAAACCACTTGTGGATTTATATTTCAAGTAAACAGCCGATTAGCAAATTAGAGATAGCTTTAGACTTTTTTTTTTAAAAGCTTCTTTTCCATTCTAGCGCTGCCGCAGCATTTTATACCAGCACAGCACTTTCCAGAGCAGCTCGCCCTGACTGGCATGATGCCCCGCAGGATCTTTTATGGCTCCTCAGAGCTGCACTCTGCAGATTATGGCTTAATTGCGAGTGTTTTTTCTTCCAGGGACTCTGCCATCTCCAGCAACAAGACGCCCCACAATAGCTCCATCAACCACATCGAGAGCGTCCTCCAGCAGCTGGACGAGGCCCAGGCTCAGATGGAGGAGCTCTTCCAGGAGAGGAAGATCAAGCTGGATCTCTTCCTCCAGCTTCGCATCTTCGAGAGAGACGCCATTGATGTAAGGGAGAAATTGTGAAACTGTGTGCTGTAAATAATAATATACATTTTTAAAAAGTTGGAGATTGATTTTATGACGTCACAAGGGCGCATTGTAGTGTTTGGAGTTAGCAGTTAAAATCCCAGTACTTCTCAGCTTGCCTGAAACGATTAATCGTGATTAATAGATTGTTGAAAAAGTCGTCATTTAACTTAGTGATAGATTAATCATTAATCGGCGCAGACAGACAAAAAATGCCATTTGGTGAAAGAGTGACAGCTAAAACTACAAAAATGTAAAAAATTTTAATTCAAGTTTTAAAAAAAACAACAACATTGTAAATATGTTTAACTTGCAATACGTTGGGATGAAATTTTTTTTTCATAGTGTCTTGAAACTCTTTTGTAATCCTTCGTTAGATCATCTCAGACTTGGAGTCATGGAATGAGGAGCTGACGGGTCAGAAGAGCGACTTTGACACAGAGGACTTGACGATGGCCGAGCAGAGGCTCCAGCACCACGCCGACAAGGCCCTGACCATGAACAACCTGACGTTTGACGTCATCCACCAGGGGCAGGAGCTGCTGCAGTACGTCAACGAAGTCCAGGCGTCTGGTGAGCTCCTGCCTGCATACACACCTGTAATGAACCTCAGGTCTTTGACCCATTGACAAGTTTTGTTAGATTATAGACATGTTGCATGATATTGTTTATATCAGGAAGTTTCGTTCATGCGCACAACACTGGAGGGCAAAAAGAAGTCTCAGTAGAACAATTCTGTTAACAAAATAAAACCTGAAGATGGAGAGATTATTAATTTACTGCAGTGCGCCACAGGAAAGGGAAAATAATGCAGAAAAACCGTTGAACAACGACTCAAAACAACTATTTTAATTTTTTTTCGCTTTCTACGCTACACACAGGCCTGTTGCCACAGCAACTGATTGATAACAGCTCCATTAGTGTATCAAGATTCAACAAGAAAAACCCAGAAACATTTCCCACACAACAAACAGAACATTCAGTCCGTTACAGTATTATGTCTTCAGGCTTGATATTTATTTTGCGATTCTTAATAAGTGATGGTTTGAACATAGACTGATTAGGTAGTTTAAACATCAGCTCTGCTGGTCTGCCAGAGTTATGTGAGTTGGCTTAATTTTTTTTAACTAAACAGAAACGAACCAAATTCCACACACATCTACGTGTTAAGGTTGTCAAAGTCAAGCTAGCATATCTGACCTACTTCCCTCTCCCCCTCTATTTGTTTTAATTAACACTCTTTCCTGACCTGTGAAATGTGACATCATTGGACCTTGTTATCTAGTTGTCATTGTGTTGACAATTAGTAGATAAGCACTACGTCCCTTTTTCTTTTATATATCACACATTGAAGATTTAGCGCGTCATTTCTTGTGGACAGGTTTTTGCCCTCCAGCAGGGAGATGGGAACAGGATTTTGCACACATTACATTGAAACGTGTCTGTAAAGTTTTTTTTTTTTTTGGTTCTTTTCCCTTCTCATTTATTTGCTGCCTCACATTGTGTGTTTGAGTGTTTGGCCACCCCCCATCATCAGGTTGAGGGATCCTGCAGGCTGCAGCTCATGTTCAGCTCAGTGTTGCTACAGATTTCTGTGTTGGCTCCATTAGTTTTCTTGTGTAGGTGTCCCGGGTCAGATTCACTCAGAGTTGGTGATGAGAGGCACCCACTCACCAACCATAATAACTCACCTGTGAACCTAAATGCTAATAGGTGCTGTGTGACAGCTCGCAAGGAGAGGCTGCATTATGCAACATGCAGTGAACACAGAAAATATATAAACAGAATATTAGTAATTTTGATCATTTTCAGGTCTACAGATGTGAATTTCTGAAAAATCACATTTTTATGTTGATTTTATTCAGATAATTTCCTTATTCTTTGGTTTTCTACAACATTTCAGTGAAATGAAGGTATAACAAGACTTGGTTAGAAAACAGGGGTTTCTTAAATTGTGACAATTTTATTTTCTTCAAAACTGTTGTAAAAAAGAGCAAGTTAACAGCTTCTCTGATCTTCAGACCTTCTTAGGTCAGAGTTTTAAGTACATTGTAGGTTTTATCCTCACTTTCTGTGCTACACACAGGCCTGTTGCCACAGCAACGGATTGATAACAGCTCCATTAGTGTGTCAAGATTCAACAAAAAAAAAAACCCAGAAACATTTCCCACACAACGAACAGAACATTCAGTCCATTACAGACATAATACTGTCCGTCCGTTACAGTACATTTGGCATGTACTGTTACATGCCAAATACTTGCAAGTATTTGTCAAGTACTTGGCGAATACAGTGAACCCTCGCTATAATGCTGTTATTAGTAATAACCTAATAACAGGTTCACCTTTCACGGCCTCGCTGCTTCGCTGAGTTTTTTTGTGCAGTTTTTTTTTTCACAGTGCATTGTGTGCTGCGTCCTGATTGGCTAAACAGTCTCAGCGCTTCTTCTCTGTGTGCCAATAACGTTACGGTATTTAAATATACCTAATACAGCTTGGCAAATTTTGGCAAATATTTTTGCCCAGAAGAAAAAAGAGCAACAACAACTACCGATAATAACTATGTTCTTCTTTCAAAAAAACACACCTGCACCACAGGCTTCAGAAGAAAAAGCCACTAGAGAGCGGAGTCAGGCTGCAGCGTCACAGTCAGAGGAACAGTGAAATACGCGAGTCACAATTTGTCCTACTGTTCTTCGTATTGACGATTAAAATGATTATTTTACTGTAGTTATTTGTAAGAAAGCGTTATATTTGTTTTAAAAAAAATGCTTAGGCCTGAAAACAGTGTTTGTTTTTTGGTTTCAATGTAGAGTATTTAATTATGCTGTATAATAATTGTAAAAAATAAAGGTAACTACTTCACAGATTTCGCCTATCACGGGTTCTTTTCGGAACGCAACCCCCGCGAGAAACGAGGGTTCACTGTACTTTTTTTTTTGTTTTGAGTTTTTATAAGCCTTTTTTACAAGTGTGACCTGTTTGCTGGTAGTCAGGTCTTCTCATCTCCATTCGAGGCTCATGTGACTGTTCCGTCTCTGTGCAGGGGTGGAGTTACTGTGTGATCGCGACGTGGATATGGCCACGCGGGTTCAGGACTTGCTGGAGTTCCTCCATGAGAAGCAGCGGGAGCTGGACCTGGCAGCAGAGCAGCACCGCCGGCACCTGGAGCAGTGCGTCCAGCTGAGGCACCTGCAGGCTGAAGTCAAGCAGGTCGGACTCACGCACACGGCTGCGTCATGCCGTCAGAGTTTTAAGGAGATTCAAATGAAGTGTTAAGCTTCGTTTTTGCCGCCTCAGGTTCTGGGCTGGATTCGAAACGGTGAATCGATGCTTAACGCCGGTCTAATCACGGCCAGCTCCCTGCAGGAGGCGGAGCAACTGCAGCGGGAACACGAACAGTTCCAACACGCCATTGAGGTAAAGCGCTGCTGGATATTCCCATTATTTCAGTTTTCTGCTCGGATTTCACTAAAACCTCCTCTTTTCATCTTGTCCCTCTGCAGAAGACCCATCAGAGCGCCCTGCAGGTCCAGCAGAAGGCGGAGGCTCTGCTGCAGGCCAACCACTACGACATGGACCTGATCAGAGACTGTGCAGAGAACGTGGCTTCCCACTGGCAGCAGCTCATGCTGAAGATGGAGGACCGACTGAAGCTGGTCAACGCCTCCGTGGCTTTCTACAAAACATCTGAACAGGTAGAAGACCCAATCACACTTCTTTCTTTGTTTTTATTTCTACTAAGAAGAAATTGTTGCATTTTTTTTAATAGGACAAGCAAAACTTTTCATGTATGTTAGTAGGAGAAATAAGATAAACAACACTGCAGGGGAAAAAGTTGACACAAAAAGATTTTATGACTTTGATGGTTAAAAACAGTAAACATCAAGTTTGTGTTTATTTTTTTTATTTTATTGATGAATAACCTGAAGGAAGTTTTCTTTCTGTGGATTTTAACAATGTTGTTTTTGGTGGTTTGTGGACAGTTAGTTCTTTATGTTAATAAACAGCTTACTGTTTATTAGATAATAAATTAGTTTATTAAATAATTTATTAGTATATTAGCTAACTAATAAATGAGTTAGCTAATAAACTTATACTAGTTTATTAGTATAAGTTTATTAGTTACTTATAAGTTAACTAGTTTAAAGTTTATACTAGTATAAGTTTAAACTAGTATAAGCTTATACTAGTTTATACTAATAAACTAGTATATACTAGTATATACTAGTATATACTAGTATATACTAGTGGTGTTTGAACTAGTATATACTAGTATATACTAGTATATAGTATAAACTATATACTAGTTTATACTAATAAACTAGTATAAGTTTATTAGCTAACTCATTTATTAGTTAGCTAATAAACTAATAAATTAAAGGAAACTTATACCAGTTTATTAGCTAAACTAATAACAGCATTAGCTGTTTATTAGCTAATAAATGAGCTAATAAACAGTATTTTAGGGTGTAAAATACTGATGTCATAATTTTTATTGAAAAATAAATGTGTAGCTAAAAAATTATTTTTTCTTTTTCTCTTTCTTTGTCTTTTTTCTTTTTCTTTCTGTATTACCTTTTTCTTTCTTTCTTTTGTTCTTCCTTTGCTACTTTATTTCTCTCTTTGTTTCTCTTTCTTACTTTCTTTGTTTCTCTCTTTGTATCTTTTCCTCTTTTTCTTTTTTGGTTTCTCTCTTTCTGTCTCTTTCTATTTCTCTCTCATAATTTTTATAATATTTCTTTTTTCTTCTTCTTTTTTTTGCTTTAGTAGTCCTGCATTGTACCTACAAAACAGTATCCTATATGAAAAACCTGATACTGTAAAAGTATAAATAAAATGTTAAAACATGAAGCCCAGCTGCTGTTTCTGTTCATTTAAAGCACTGCTCTGTGTGACTGACTTTGTGTGTTCAGGTGTGCAGCGTGCTGGAGAGCCTGGAGCAGGAATACAAGAGGGAGGAGGACTGGTGCGGAGGAGCTGACAAACTGGGACCCAACTGTGAGACCGACCATGTGACCCCCATGATCAGTAAGCACCTGGAACAGAAGGAGGCGTTCCTCAAGGTACGACACATCATGTCAAAATGAAACCAAATCAAGTCTTTGGTCACACTTCTGCTCTGACGTTGTGTGTTTCTGCCAGGCTTGTACTCTGGCCAGAAGAAACGCAGACGTCTTCCTGAAGTACATGCACAGAAACAGCGTCAACATGCCGGGGATGCTGAGCCACGTCAAGGCGCCAGAACAGCAGGTTAAAAGTAAGTGCTGGATAATTTACTGAATTTACTGAGGCTGCATTCACACAGTAGGTTTTGATGCTCAATTCCAGAATTTTTTTTCTTTTGTTTGTTTGTTTTGTTTTTTTCGGCCTGGTTGTTCATAATATTAAATAATGTGGCCGAAGTTAGACTTGTGTGTGAATGATTTACGTCCCCAAAGTGACTCAGAACATCGTCACACAGCAGTGGGCTGTTTATAGAAATAATAGTAAATAATAGAAATTTTAAAGTTTATTCAGCATTGGCAGCTGACAGTCTCATCACAAGATCATAACAAGACAAAGGAAGCTAATAAAAAGAAAACACAACTAATGGCGATGGCCTCATGTGGAGCATCGACTTCTATGGAAAAATCTGTTTGGATGCGAAGTCGGAGCCAGTAGTGGTGAGATTGTGATGTGATGCAGTTCAGTGACACAGACGTCTTTCAGAATTTCATAATTATAATTCTCAGCCATTGATTACGTTCAATGTGTCTTCTTCTGGCGCAGAATTATGACGCATGTCTCTCATGAATGACGTAAAAGTCGGATAAAATGCAACATGGCCGTTCAGACAGCAGACGCCTTGAAAACAATTGTATACATTTCTGATTCAGAACGACAGAAAGGGCGTAATTCGGATTTTTTTTGGAGGGTGAAAAGATAGTCATTTAGTTGTTCAGACTGTTGTGATGCTGAGCCTATATGACCTATATGACAGATATAGGTCATATTTGCCGGCTTTTTGAATCCAGTGTTAGTATTTATTTATTTATTTTGGTGTAAGCTCGAATACAAAGATGTTTTAGTCAGCTTAAACAAAAAGCCAGTTAAATTATTAATACAGTGATAGCTTAGGAAAAATGTCTGAACTCAAAAAGGAAATGGAAAATAATTTCCATTTCCAAGAAGCAAAATGTCATCTTGCCTGTTTAAGCAAGATGACATTTTTAACTGGTTATGCTGCAAAACAATCAAAGAGAGATTTGTTAAGTTAATTATTCATGAAGACTCAGGGTTCCTAATTGGAAAAACTGCAGTAAAAGTAATGCAATTGATTTACGTATTATTCACATGTGGATAAGTATAAAAAGTGAAATAATTTACGCTACTTCTAAAATCTTTCTGATTTCACTAGGCTGTTGCAGAGCAAAACGTCTCCACTGAAATCCTTCCTGTTTGTTTTGTGTTCAGACATCCTGAACGAGCTGCTGCAGCGAGAAAACAGAGTTCTGCATTTCTGGACCATGAGGAAGCGGCGACTGGACCAGTGTCAGCAGTACGTGGTGTTTGAACGCAGCGCCAAACAGGTACACCAAACACATCCAGAGACAGAAATCTGGAAACCTGATGGGAACGGTGTGGTTTATTCAGAGGGAGAGGACACACACTGACACGTAACAGTGTCAAACAAATGTGTGTGTGTGTGTGTCTAGGCTTTGGAGTGGATTCATGACACCGGGGAGTTTTACCTGTCTACACACACATCCACCGGCTCCAGCATCCATCACACGCAGGAACTCCTGAAGGAGCACGAGGACTTCCACATCACAGCCAGGGTCAGAGGTCGCAACAACACAAATTTAATGTCTTCTTCTACAGATTTGAATATTAAACTCACTCTGCTCTCCTTCTAAAGCAAACCAAGGAGCGCGTGAAGCTGCTAATCCAGCTGGCCGACGGATTCTGCGAGAAAGGCCACAGCCACGCGGCGGAGATTAAGAAGTGGGTGACAGCTGTGGACAAACGCTACAGAGATTTCTCCCTGCGCATGGACAAGTACCGCAGCAGCCTGGAGAAAGCCTTGGGCATCCCGTCAGACTCCAACAAGGCGGTACGGGGGATCGATGGTTAAAATCAGGGCTCTACGATAAATCAGTTTGAGCCATTAGTCAGATTTTTGTCGTATGAAGATTTAATTTGCCAAAAATCTGGATTTGTTTTTTCACCATTTCACTCCTTGGGATTTCCAAGGAATGAAAAGAGTTTTCACTCCAGAGTGACGCCATTCAGAGTGATGCCACGACGCCCAGGGCGGCCATCTTGTTTGACTAGCATGTTTTGCAGCTTCTGTTTATTTAAACTTTGAATTCAGGTCAACTCAACGACAAAATATAAGGGTCATTTCTTTTTTTTTTCTTTTTTGTGAGAACAAAGCTATGATGTTGCAAGAATACAGTCTAAATAACAATTAAAAAAGTCCTAATATTAGGAGATTTTTTTTTCTTACTTCCCCCAGTAACAATTTTATATATCTAAATGTATTTAAAGTCAGATTTACAGTTTTTCAGTATTTTTTGTATACTCCCGTAGTCAGGAATTTGTTGCCAAATTCACTGTTGTGTCTTTGTCCAATGACAATAAAGTCTGAGTTTCCTAAAAAAAATAACAAGAAAATTATCTAGCTTTTTTCCCCATTAAAATAAAATTTTTCTTGTAATTTTAAAACTTTCTTCTGGTAAAAATTCCATTTTTATTCTTTTAATAATATCACTATATTCTCATAATTAGACTAAATTCCCATTGCCTGGTCCTAATATTTTTTTTGTAAACTCACAGAAGGGAGTAAAAGCCCCTTTTTAAAATTATTTTCTGTCATTTGTAAATATTTATTCAAAAAATAAAGCAAGAAAAAAAATCTGATCTGGCATGAAAAAAAGTCAGATTTTATTATTAACCCATATCACCCTTCCCCAGTTAAAACCTAATTCACTCCCATGATGCCTCAGTACGCCCACTGATCTTTGAGTGTCCTTCTTTTCTAGAGCAAGGACCTTCAGCTGGACATCATCCCGGCTAATCCTCCGGGGTCAGAGGTCAAACTCAGAGACGCCGCCACGCACGAGCCGAACGAGGAGAAACGCAAGTCGGCACGCAGGAAGGAGTACGTGAGCCGCTTCCTGTTTGCCACTCCGTTCGGAGCGTTTCACGAAACCTCACAGTCATTCAGCAGATTAAAAGCAGTCTGCTTTATGAATGTAGTCAGGACTGCGTTTACTTTACATAATAAGGAAACAATAACAAGTCAGCGCTTTCCCTTCAGAAACCAAAGATTTACTGCCGAGTTAATTGAATTAGGTGAACGAGAAGCCTGGCGCTCTTTCTAGAGGACGAGCTCCAAACTGATCCGTTATTGTTCTTGTCAACACTGAATAAGGGAGTTTAATGTAAATGTGAAGGCATGATGGACTTTAAACATCCTTCTCCATCTGTTCGGCTTGTCTTTGCTGCGCCAGGCGGAGGGGGACTGTGTCATTTCAGCCTCGTGCCACAAATCAGCAGCATAATTTATGTCACTCCTGGCAGGTTTATGACCGAGTTTAATGGCCCCATAAGGCTTTCATTATTCACTGCAGTAAATGGACGGCGCTGACAAGCTGAGAAGGAGCTATTGATTATTCACCGTTTGAATGAGGACAGTATGACAAGCTGCCAACTTGTGCCTGTGTGTTTTTTTTGTGTGTGTGTGTCTAGGTTCATCATGGCTGAGCTGATTCAGACGGAGAAAACATACGTGCGAGACCTGCGGGAATGCATGGACGTAAGAAAACCTCAGAGACTCGCACCAAACGTCTGGAAACATCTGGAAAGTACGGTAACTGTGGCATTTCCGCTCTGCTCTTCACGCAGACGTACTTGTGGGAGATGACCAGCGGCGTGGAGGAGATTCCCCCAGGAATCATCAACAAGGAGCACATCATTTTTGGGAACATGCAGGACCTCTACGAATTCCACCATAAGTAAGACACACCTATTTAAAGGCACAGAGCATTGTTTGGTTTAATCAATCAATCAATCAATCGGCTTATTAACAAATTTCATTATTGATTCATAAACACGTTCTCTTACGACACATTATGCACATGTGCAAAAGGAGCAGGAAGAAGAAAAATCTTTTATTAACCTGTCCTTTTCTCAGTAATAAATCTTTTTCTTGTTTATGATACACAGTTATGTGTTTTTTTTGGAAAATGTTAAGCATGATGGTTATGCAATAATTATTTGGGGATTTAATTTGTACCCAATGGACTGGAGCTACACATGAATTTCTGTATATAACTGCATTAATGTATGAAATATGACAAACACTCAGAAAATCTGCAACAAGCAGCTGAAAAAAAAAGAAAGTCCAGACATTTTAGTTACTGTAGTTGTAACCTAATAAAGCTCGGTATAAATAAACGCCTGCAAACATCAGTGAACTGAAGGAATTTTTAAATGAACAATGGGCAGAAATTGCTCCTCGACAATATGTGACTACTGCTTCCACTCATTGCTGCTGAAGCTGCTCAATAATAGGGTGCACATAGGTTTTCATATCACTTTTAGCAGTTATTTAAACAGTTTTTGTGCAATTATTTCCATGTAATAAAGTTGTTTTTTTTAATGTATTTCACGTTTTCATCTCACACTCCTAAATTTATTCCAGCATCTTTCTCAAAGAGTTGGAGAAGTATGAGCAGCTTCCAGAAGATGTTGGCCACTGCTTTGTCACATGGGTACGTATCACTTGGCTGCAGGTATTAGCAACATGTCACCAGACCTAAACAGAACTGCATCCATTTGTAACATTTCTCTGCTCTTTAAGGCCGATAAGTTCCAGATGTACGTGAACTACTGCAAGAACAAACCCGACTCCACGCAGCTCATATTGGAGCATGCCGGGAACTACTTTGACGTGAGTAGCACCGCTAGCGAGAGCGACACCGGGAAGGTTTTATCGGCTATGTACGATCAGAACTTACCCGACGTTTTCTGCCCGGCGACAGGAAATCCAGCAACGACACCGACTGGCCAACTCCATCTCCTCCTATCTGATCAAGCCGGTGCAGAGAATCACCAAGTATCAGCTTCTGCTGAAGGTCGCACATCTCACCGCACCTCACAGCTGCTGCATTCAAGAGTCTCCATCGTGCTTCTGCTGATTCCTGTCCGCTTGTCTGTTTAGGAGCTCCTGACGTGTTGCGAAGAAGGGAAAGGAGAGATCAAAGATGGCCTGGAGGTGATGCTAAACGTTCCCAAGAAGGCAAACGATGCCATGCATCTTTCTATGCTGGAAGGTGAGCGCCACACAGTGGTTGGACTGTTGATCTAGACGTGGTCAAACCTGCTAATTATTACTTCGCCAATAATATCTAACTTGCTAAACTGTTTCATGTCTGACGGAAAGTGAAAATAAGGTTTGGTTTTCCTAAGATTTTATTCACACTTTTTGGAATAAAATGTAAAAGAATGTAGACACGAGACAGCAGCTCGTTGTTTATGGAAGTAATAATATATGGAGCCGTTTATGGATCGATTTTAAAGTTTATTCAGCAACGGGAGCCGACATGTCGTCACAAAACCACAGCAACGCGAAGGAAGCTAATAGAAAGAAAACACAACTAATAGCAACGGCATTTTGTGGAAGTCTGGACGTGTAGTCAGAGTGATGGGCTTGTGATGCGATTGGCTTCAATGACACAGACTTCTTTCCAAGTTTCATAATTACAATTTCATTTTCAGCCATTGTTTACGTCCAGTTTGTCTTGTCGTGCAGAATTATGACACGTGTCTCACATCGATGACATAAAAGTCAGATAAAATGCGACATGACCGTTCAGACAACAGACACTTTGAAATCATTTTAATATGAATCTAATTTAGTGCCATATATGAAAGTGTCTGAAGACTGGAATTGGGCCGTTCAGACTGCTGTGAAAAAGTCGGATATTGGTCGCATTTTGGCAAAAACAAAAATCATATTTGGGTCACATTTGCCTTCTGTGTGAATGTAACCAAAGAGACTTAAAAAGACTTGAGATTAAAACTGAGAGTTATTTATTAGTCAAAGCTTTATTTCTTATGACAGAACTAACGTGTAAAATAGGGAATATTTGGCAAGACTTGAAACTGACTGTTCACAATGTTCCTGATTTATAGTCCAAACTATTTTGCAAAGAAATGAGTTCCACCTTAAGAAAACCTCTATTTAGCACAACTCTACCACAAACTAAAAATAAAATGCATCAAAGTTTCAAGCTTTAATGAGATAACATAAAAAAAAGTTGAGGAGAATGAAAGCGAAGTATGAAAAAAAACGTCTTCGACAAAACACTGATTAGATTTTAAAATGAGTCTCTGTTCAAATCGACTGTTTTCCCCCCAGGATTCGATGAGAACATCGAGTCTCAGGGCGAGCTCATCCTCCAGGACTCCTTCCAGGTCTGGGATCCCAAGACTTTGATCCGTAAAGGCCGAGAGCGCCACCTCTTCCTCTTCGAGATGTCTCTGGTGTTCAGCAAGGAGGTGAAGGATTCCAACGGCAGGAGCAAATACATCTACAAGAGCAAGCTGTTTGTAAGTACATGAGGACGGATCCAAACGGAGCTTTCAAACTTTGGTGCCTTTATCTCTGTGATTACAATCAAAGGGAAAACAAGACTTGAAACAGAGGTGGTTGATATGTATACACACATAGATTTATATTTAAAAAAATTATTTTGTTTTTGATTTTGAGCCACTAACTTGAAAACTTACAGATAATTTTGTTTTAGCCTGTAAACAAACTCATGTAAAGTCTTAACTCTCTGCAAAATCAAAAGCTAACTTTAGCAATAGGTTTGTAGAACATGCATGTAATAAAAACCCACATCCGGTGTCAGATTTGGGGTAATGAATTGCCACCTTTTACCCCAGGACAACTTTTTTTTTCTTGTCTCCACTTGGCATAAGAGGGAAATCATATCCAGCCTTGTAAAATAGGAACAACCTGAAACGTTTGGTGCGTTCTTTCTTTCCCTCCTGCAGACGTCTGAGCTGGGCGTGACGGAGCACGTCGAAGGAGATCCATGTAAGTTTGCCTTATGGGTGGGACGTACCCCGACTTCTGACAACAAAATAGTTCTCAAGGTAAGGAATGAGAGAGTTTCTCCTTTTTCTTCTGCTGACATGTTCTCCAGGGTTGGCTAATACAGTTGTAAGAGGAAGATGTTAAAAACTACATTGAGGAAAAACGAGAGGCTAAGATTTTATATATGTTATGATTTTGAATCACCTGTATTGGTCTAACCCAAATGTGTGGCTTTCCTTCTCTTTCTTTTTTCTCCCTTTTCTTTAATTTGTACGACAGAGTATTAGGGCGGTACTAAGAAAAACATCTACGATTTATGGGAGTAAAGTTTAAAATAAGTTGCATATTGATAATAGTCAGTATTACGCGAATAAAGGGATACTGTTATGAGAATAAAGTTGTGATATTATGAAAAAAGTTGTAATAATATGACAATAACGTCATTATATTACAAAAATGAAATTATGGCCTTTTGAGAGTAGTCGTACGAGAATAATTTCTAAATACAATGAGAAAAAAATTGTAATGCTACAACTTTTTTGTAGTATAACAAAAAGTTATTTTTGTAATAATATAAATTTATTCAATACGTATTTATGTAAGAATATGATTTCCGTCTCATACTTTTGTTGTATTTTTTTTCTTAGTCCCTGATGCTCCATCGTAAACTTGTAACGTTTTATAAGCTGCTGAGTTTTCTTTCAGCCCTCCTCTGTCTTCCTTCCTTCCTTCCTTCCTTCTTTCGCTCTGTCGTCTTTGTCCTCCGGTCAGATCAACTTTGTTCCATCTGTTCAAAAAAAAAAACCCCGCAAACACATCTGTAAACCCGGGGCTGTGTTTTCTGTGGATGTTTGTACATCTAACTCTCTATGTGGGCTGAATCGCTTCCACCAACGCTGGTGACACCGTCAGCTCATGAACGCCCACGGTCCCTCATGCCACTTCATCAAAGTAACACGTCGTCTCCCTGTTGAAGCAGAAAAACGATCTTTTAATCATCTGGACCCCCCCACACACCTCCACCACCCCTCCATTCATCTTCTGTGTGTTTTTGTTGTGGAGCTCACAGATGGATTAAAGTTAGCGTCCGCCGCTGGAACAGCATGAGCCCAGAAACCCTCCACACTCAGCTCTGTTACACACGTTCACTACTAAGCTAACCACTGACTAGTAGTCATTCAGTATGTGCGTTGAAAATTGTCTCCCCACACACACGCACAAACACGCACACACACTTTCCTCATTACTGTCTGCACATTTAAATGGCCATCAGTACTCTGTCAAAGGCAGATTATATTAATGTTTTGCATTTCTATCACGTGACTTCATTTCTTTTTTGTTTTGTTTGTGAGCGCATTAAAAAAAAAAATGTCCCGTATTTTTTCTTAAGCCAAATCAGTGAAATTCTTTATTCTATATTTTAAATTCAAAGCTAAGTCAGGGAGCCAAACATGGAGCAACGGTGAGTACAAACGATCCCACAACACAGCCCTCATCTGCTTCACACAAGTCTGCACGCTTCCTGTTTACAGGACGGCCTTGGCTGAATTTGTTGCACATCTTTAAACGGCGTACTGCTTCACAATCCTGGATACTAATACAAAAATCCTTGGCAGAAAGAATTATGGTTTTCCAAATTAAGAATTTTAAGTTTTATCTTTTTGTTGAAAAAAAATACTGATTCATTTTCTTTGTTGATAACTTTGTAACATCGATGTGTGCGGCTATTTCTGTAATATTTTTTGTCACTCATTTCAGGAAGTGAAACTCTTATAGATTCATTGCACAGTGAAAATTTTCAAGTTTTAATTTCTTGTAATCTTTTGCTTACGGCTTGTAGACCATTAAAACCCAAAATGCAGCGTCTCAGAACATTATGGAGGATCAATAAAAGACGTTGAGACATTTTGAGTTAAAGCTGAAGTATGTAATTTTTTAAAAATATATTTATAGTTTATATATTTGTTCACATGTTTGTTGAAACTGTCAGAATGTCATGACTGTATAAAATGAAAATCTGTGAAAAAATTGAGCTCCTCTGCTTTCCCCCAGTGCTCCAGGTGAGAGCTAGAAACAACCAATCAGGGCCAGGAGGCGGATCTTAGTGCTGTCAATCAGTCCATGTACGCGCTGCTCACCCCATCACCCCCTTTCCTCGCTCTCTGCTAGGATACAGCTTCATCTGAGCCTGTCATGCTCATCTGAGCCTTAGCATAGAATATGCTAACTAAGGCTAGTTAGCATAGCCACTGATGATGGCTGACGAACTGTTTTCCTGTCATGGTAACTTCTTCCCCTGCCATTTGCACATTTAGCAGTGCGTTCATGAAGATGATTGACAGCGCTATGACCCTCCTTCTGGCTCTGATTGGTTGCATTTCTTCAGACAGCAGAGTAGCTCAGGGAGGAGATTGATGTTTTCACACATTATCTGTCTCATATTATACTGTCCTGACATGGTTTTAACAAATATGTAAAAAAAAGAAAATAAGATTCATACTGCACCGTTAATTATCTGATTAAGGCAATTAACAGTAATTATGAGAAACCGTGAGTTTCTGATATTTAACTTATTAAACAAAAACTTGAAATCTTTCACTCTGTATGAAATCTATGAATGTAGCATTCAGAAATGTAATTTTGTCCCCCCAGATGTACCTGTAAATTTGAAAAATACCAAAAGTAAAATAAAGAGAAGTCATTCAGACTTGTGTGAAACGGAGTGAAATTTCATTAACAAAGTTTTTATTTTTCGTTTTGAGATCTCCCGCCAGATCTCGTTCAACATCTTCCTTTCCTGCCCTTTCGTAGGCATCAAACATTGAGAACAAACAGGACTGGATCAAACACATCCGGGAGGTGATCCAGGAGCGCACCATTCATCTGAGAGGAGCCCTGAAGGAGCCCATTCACATCCCCAAACCCAGCACAGCCAAGCATCCCAAAGGACGAAGGTAAACACGACGGGAGTTAGAGAGGGAAACATCTTTTCTCCTTCTGAGAACGATGGCAGTATGACACAATCCTGTGTTCTGTGTTCAGGGATTTAGAGGACTTGGACAGTCAGGGTGAAGGCAGCAGCCAACCAGACACCATCTCTCTGGCGTCACGCACCTCTCAGAACACGCTGGACAGCGACAAGGTGACAACACTCTGCACTTTTTAAAAATCAGAACAAAAAGAGTCAGAATCTGATCCTGTATCGTCCTATGAGAACTCTGAACGGGGTCTTCTCTTCCTCAGCTCTCCGGCGGCTGCGAGCTGACTGTGGTGATCCACGACTTCATGGCCAGCAACAGCAACGAGCTGAATCTGAGGCGAGGTCAAACCGTCGAGGTCCTGGAGCGTTGCCACGACAAACCCGACTGGTGCCTGGTGAGGACGACGGACCGCTCGCCGGCCCTGGAGGGCCTGGTCCCCTGCGCCATGCTGTGCATCGCCCACTCCAGGTCGTCCATGGAGATGGAGGGAATCTTTAACCACAAAGGTTCGGATCCGACCGCTGCAGTTCTGATCTGCAGAGATTTTCACATTCAGACTACAAGCTTCAGTGGTTTTTGTTTGGATCTTTATGTGATAAACCAAAAACGTGGTGCATGATTGTGAAGAGGAAGGCAAATTTGACAATTTTTCTTTAGAAACATCTTAGAAGTGGAGGTACAAACCTTTTATTGAAGAGTGGCAAAGAAAGCTGCAAGTTCTACTTAAGGTTTGTTAATCTAGAGCAGTGGTCCCCAACCACCGGGCCAATTGGTACCGGGCCGCACAAGAAATAATGAACTACTTCCAGATCTTTTATTTTGAAAATCCTAAACCGGATTTTACCGGTTACGTCTTGCGCGTCAAAATTGAGCCAACTTGCAGCAGAATGAGTAACAAAACAACATCGGAGTACTGCCCCCCACCCCATTCGAACAACAGCATCGGACTCGATACTTACGACGTTCCCCCTCTTCCCCCCCTCTCCCCTCCCCGGTCCGCAGCAAAATTGCGAAGGGCTGACCGGTCCGCGCAACTAAAAAGGTTGGGGACCGCTGATCTAAAGGACAGAGGAAAACCTGTGCAAGAAGTTCTCTGGTCAGATGGGACCAAAGCGGAACTTTCTGGCATTTGATGAAAAGCTAACACTAGAGATCCCTCCTAGCTAGGCCTGTCACAATAACAAATCTTTACTGGACCATAAATTCTCCCAGTAACTCTAAATTGGTGGGTTTTAAACCTTGAAATAAAGGAAGTCAGTGTTTCAGCACATTCACACTTTCCTGGAAGTTTGTTCCAGATTTGTAGAGCATAGAAACTGAATGCTGAATTGAAACTGAATTTTACAAAGTTTTGTCTCAGGGGTTCTTAATAACAAAACGCTCAATTTTACGAAATGTTTACGAAAGACTTTGACAGAAACAATCCACAATCATGTAGCACTTTGCCTCCGTCAGTCTTGTAGAAAAAAATCCTTTCAAAACACATTACAAAGGTGGTAACTTGATAAGATGTTACAAATTTCAGGGCGTATGAATACTTTAGCAAAGTACTGTTGCAATGTAATTCGATACTTTGAATACGCATACCAGAGCGTCTCTCTCTAAAGCGTCCTCTCCTCTGCCTCTCACAGACACTCTGTCGGTGTGCAGCAACGACTCCATCATGCCAGGATCTTCAGCCACGCTGCAGCCTGGTCATGGCATCGGCTCCCACAGCTCACCTGGATCCAAACGACCAGGTAGGCAAAGATTTTCAAAGATGGCGATTATAGCTCATGTTGTATGTAGGTCTTTTGCAATAAGCAATAAATCAATTAATCGCATCATTTCCATTTGCATGATAGATTGTTTTTCTATTTTGACCAAAATCTTGGTGATAAAAGCCTTCAGTCTGTCGCTGTGGTCTCAACTAGATCCTTTTTTTGTAAAACAATTTTGTGTACAAAGACTTCGTTTTTTGTTGTTGTTTCTGTTGTTTTGTTTATTTATCTTTGGCTATTTAACATGTCTTCTTGTTCCAGTGTTAAACGTTTATTAAAATCTAACCTGTTGTTTTTTGTTGTTTTTAAAAAATTATTTTGCCATTAGCATAATACTACATGAAAATGGTCTCAAAGCAATATTATCGATATCGCGAGAACTTCTGGGACGATTTATCGTACAGGAATATTTGTTATCATGGTTGTGTGAGTGTATTTCATGTTTTGCCAGAAGTTGTTTGACGCCGTGGTAAAACTGAGAGGAGTTTAACGTTGAAACTGTAACTTCTACGTTTCCAAGGTAACACGCTTCGCAAGTGGCTGACCAGCCCGGTGCGTCGGCTCAGCAGTGGCAAGGCGGACGGCCACGTCAAGAAGCTGGCCAGCAAGCACAAGAAGAACCGGGAGGTGAGGAAGAGCGGCGAGATAACGATGGGCTCGCAGAAAGACTCTGACGACAGCGCCGCCACGCCTCAGGATGAAACCCTGGAGGAGGTGGGTGGACACACACACACACACACACACACACACACGCACGCTTTGATTTCCATAGAATTAGTTAAGCAACATAATCTCACCACCGCCATTCTTGCGTGCATCTCAGAGGGTTCGTAACGAGGGCCTGTCGAGCGGCACGCTGTCCAAGTCCAGTTCGTCAGGCATGCAGAGCTGCGGAGAGGAGGAGGGAGAGGAGGGGGCCGACTCGGTTCCTCTGCCCCCGCCCATGGCCATCCAGCAGCACAGCCTGCTGCAGCCGGACTCGCAGGACGACAAGGTGAGGACAAGGAGACTCGGCCAAATCACCCAGGAGAGGAAGCTGGGATTAAGATCTGACCTGCTTCATGTCAGATTGGGATTTTCAGATTTTTGTAAAACAATAGTGACACATATGTGCATTATTATGTGCACAGCTGCTCATTTCCTGTGACCAGTCAGCGGTTCTGATACTAAACATCATTTAGCTTTGGATTTAAATAGTCATCCCAGAAAGCTGTCAAATGTAACTTTTTCTTTTTGTATTATTAGAAATGAAACATAAAAGTAATTGCCTTACTTGTCCCATGTAAGGAAAAACTCTGTTTTATAGAATGAAATGCTTTAGTTACGTTTACAGTGCCTAGTGAAACTGCAACAAATGACAACTTGAATGTTTGTTTTGTTGGGATCCCATGTGACAGACCAACACAAAACTGACAAGTAGAAGAAAACAATAAAACAGAAATGTGGAAAACAAAAGGGGGAGTTTATATTCAGCTGATGCCTCTAAATAAAATCCAGTGCAACCAGTTTCCTGCAGGAGTTTGCTGATATGTAAACAATAAGTTACAATAGTTCTATAAAGATATCAGAGGTTTTTAGAGAGCATCAGTAAACAGCTTCATGGAAACCAAAGCAGACTTCCACATTTAGCTAATGTTGACTATGTCAAGAATTACTTTTATTATTTCTTTTAGTTTGTGTCTCAGATAGTTGGCAGTTTTAAGTTTTCATATGAAAAATCTGCATTTTTTTTTTGACTGCATGAGCATTACTATTTGATTCCTAAAATGGTTTAAAATGTCTTACATTTCAGATATTTAAAACGTTTACACTCAGTTCTTTCGAAACTATTCACACCTCTTGAATTTTTTTTGGTCACCTTACGATCATAAGCCAAGTATTTTATTGAGTTTTCATGCCATAGACCAACAGAAAGAGAGGCATCACAGTAAAGTTTTTATTTTTATTTTTCACAAATAAAATGTTAGAGTTGTCTCGTATCTGTGTTTAGCTAAGCTGAGTAAATCCCAAATGACCACTGTATATTATCTCTGGTTGTGTTTATTATTATTATTATTATTTTGCATTCTGCTCCAGTCTCAGGTCGTTTGGCTCCAACCATGTTGCTATCAGCTCCCCCACATCATGATACTGCCAGAATCATGTCATTGTAGTCGGGGTGTTTTCAGGATGATGTCCAGTTAGTTTTTCTCTTCATGTGACGTTTTGCATCATTCCAGATCAGCATGTTTATTTGAATTTTCTCTTTCCAAAGTGCTGCTTTGTCTTGGTCTATCACATAAAACCCAAATGGCAAATATTAAACTTTAGGTTTATGAAATGACAAAGCAGAGTTACACCAGATGTAACTCTATAATATTCTGTACTTTTGGTCCATTGTTTTAAACACTTTTTTTTTTTTTAAATGAACTTAAGCTGAGTCCATCTTTCGCTAAGACGTCTGATCTGTTTATCTCATTTCCCTTAAAATGTCATTTTCTGACGGAAATAAATCAAACCTTCATGTCATGCTGAGCATTTTTCTCTTCCTATTCTGCCCTGTCTTTTTTTAAAAACAAAGTGTTACATTTTAGGCAGCAAAAGACTAAAGCAGATACTCTTCTGACACTAATTTGTGTTTCTCTTTTGTTTTGTTTCCTGGTTGTATTGTTTGCTGTTTGCCATGGCGTAGCATTACCTTGATTTATGTCCTGTCTTTGCTTTGTCTCAGTTTCCATATCTCTCCATCTGAAAGCCTTGCTCTTCCCCTTCTGTCTCCTCCCTCAGTCTGATTCTTTAATTCCTACTTTTTTCCTGCTCCTTCCACTTTAAAATGCCCTTTCTAAAGCCTGTTCTTTTTGAGGGGAAATGACTTCAAGCTTCTTAACTTCTTTGTTTGTTTTTTTAAACCACTCTGGTTAACTTTTGTACTTTAACAAACTCATAACATTCCTGAATTCCTTTAGTTCTTTTATTTCCTCGCTTGTTTGTTGTTGTTTTTTTTTTTTTACTGTAACTCTACGGTGAGCGGGTTAGGACAAACTGTAAATAAATAGAGAGAGGACACATGTAGCTCCTAACTCTGAGTGGAGGGGGCAGCGTGGAAGTTTTTTTATTTTTCCCCTTCAGCGGTCAGTTCAGAGTCGAGGGATGCACTGCCTTATTTCTGCCAGCTTTACAATGCCTTGAGCATGCTCGACTTGCACTTGAATGCAGCGTATTTGTGCATGCTTTAAGAAGCCGCAGCAAGGGACGACAGACGCTTAGGAAGGAACGAGCGGCTCGTAGGAAAGCGGGTCAGGTCCCCCCACCCCCCACCCCGTCAGCCTCCTCTCTAACAATCTGAATAAAAGCCACGCTGAAATGAAGATTCAAACCCCCCTCCTGGTCCCACCTCCTGTCATCCCACCCGACCAATCACAGCTTCCCGTCCGTCACCCTCCCTCCTCCCCTGCTCGTCCTCATTCCCGCTCTTCTTACCTTATGTGCGTTACCTCATTACCCATGCAAGTAATTGGCATCTCTAAATGCTGGCGAGGCCAGAAGGGCGCACATCACAGAAAGGGTGAGAGTCTCCTGAACTATATCTGCACAAACACATCCATGAAACCTCTTTCATCCTCGCTGACGGCATTCTCTCCTCCATAACAGGAACACGACAGAAAACCTCTCTTTGCATTCAGATTGCACTTTTTTTTTCTCCCCACATTCTTTCTATCAAACCTTGAATGATTTTTTTTTTCCTCCTTCCACATTTCTTTTATCCTTCCGCCTCATGTTTTCCCTTCTCCATTTATAGTTTTCTGAATTTCACATAAGTTTCCTTTGTTTTGTTTTTTTTTTTTTTTTTTTTTTTTTTTTTTACTTTAGTTTTAAATGTAACTCCTCGGAAACGTGGAGTTTCACCAATTAGAGGAACCTCCTCAGATTATATCACTGATTTTTTTTTTTTTTTACTAAACCTGGAAAAAAAAACATTCACAAAAGACAACTAATATGCATTCAAGTCATTAAAAACTGACCTTTGACCACTAGATGGAAGGCATTTTCTTTGCTGTCCATTAATGGATTTCTCTAAATTGAGAATTAGAATTAAAATCAAGAACTACTGAACGAACCCGAGCACACAGGCTGCCACGTTCTCACGGCTGTTCTGCTTGCCTCCCCTCTCTGTGGCTGCTCAGACGTCATCCCGTCTGTCCGTCCGTCCGTCCAGTTCGGAGACGCCCAGTGCCGCCGAGTTGGTGAGCGCCATCGAGGAGTTGGTCAAAAGCAAGATGGTAGGAGACAGACACACACCGTGTGTGCGCGTGTGCCGACATTCACAAAAACGGCTTCGTGGTCATGAGTTTAGGCGCAGCGTCCTCCACAGTTATTGACATCCTTCATACTGTACAGATATCCGAAAAGCAGTAATCTCACACTGAAAATGTAAAAACCTGTCTCTCATTTATTCAGTGTGGATACATTTTTACCATAAAAATCACCTGCCCTGTTTTTGATGCTTCAACAATTTCCATAAAACAAAAGTGATAGAAACCGTTTGTTCTTACATTTAATTGATCGATCTATATCTGGTCCTCTGTCTCTCTATACTTCTCTCTCTTTCTTTAGTTTTTTCTTTATCTATTTTCATGTCTCTCTCTGTTTCTTCTGGACTTTTCAACTTTTTAGTGTTACGTTATCACAATGAAACTAATTCATTACAAGTCTTTTCACCAGGGATGCACTGATATGAACATTTTGGCCAGTCATTATCCAACCCTAATATTGCTATCATGGCTGATAACCAATATTTACCAATATTATATATATATCCACTAAACCTTTGACATTGTAAAATGACCATCATGCTGACGTTGCTTCTTTATTTGCAGTTAAATCCCGTGCTGAATCACGATCACTGTCACACGACCAAACAAATACCACATGACCAAACTCGTCCTCCAGAAACAACAAGATGGAGATCAATATCGCTTGTTGACATCAAATCAATTTTATTTATTAGATACCGATTTGTTAAAAAACATCTGCCGATACCGATGTTAGTGCCGATATATTGTGCATCCCTATTTTTTTTCCATGCCTTCATCAGCAGCTGCTATAAAAATGAACTTGATTAACATCAGTGCTCATCATTTGAAAAATCCTGTAAAATAAATGTATATTTTAGAACTATAATCAGTTGAAATGACTCCAGCTGACCTGTATTTGCATTTTTTTTCCCCCCCGTTGTTGCGTGTGGACGCAGGCTCTGGAGGACAGGCCCAGCTCTCTGTCTGTAGAGCAGGGCGACAGCAGCTCTCCCTCCTTCAACCCCTCCGATAACTCCCTCCTGTCCTCCTCCTCGCCTGGGGAAGAGATGGATGAGCGCAGGGCCAGCATCGTCAAGAAAAGACAGTAAGTGTGCTGCTGTCTAACACAAACACACGCTGACTTCTCTCTTCAGCTGAATCATCTTGTTGTTGTTTTAGCTACGTTCTGCTGGAGCTGGTAGAAACCGAGCGAGATTACGTCCGGGATCTGGCTCTTGTTGTCGAAGTGAGCGCGCTACGTTTCTTTGTTTTCCTTTATGCCGTGTATTCAAGCTTATACATATTTTTTTCTTTTGTCTCCATAAATAAGGGCTACATGAGCAGGATGAAGGAGGAGGGCGTTCCCGATGATATGAGGGGGAAGGATAAAATCGTGTTTGGAAACATCCATCAAATCTACGACTGGCACAAAGAGTACGTCAAATGCTAGAATACAGATTTCCTTCTGTTCAGTCGACAGCTAAATAACTAAATGTTTCTCTTTCCCTTCCACTCAGTTTCTTCCTCAGGGAGTTAGAGAAATGCTTAGAAGACCCTGACAGACTGGGACTACTGTTTCTCAAACAGGTTTGTCATTTTTACATTTTTTTCTAGATTAAAACTTTGTGTTTGGGGAATTCTGAAGTCTTCTGCTTGGTGTTTTCACAGGAACGCAGATTAAATATGTACGTTGTGTACTGTCAGAACAAGCCCAAGTCGGAGCACATCGTGTCAGAGTACATCGACACCTACTTCGAGGTAAACGGTGATTTAGCTAGAGAGGCATCAGATGTAGACAGCTTTCAAACTCTGAGAACTCAGTTTTTGTTTGTTTTTCTTTTAAAATGAAGGATCTGAAGCAGAGGTTGGGGCACCGGCTGCAGATCACAGACCTTCTCATTAAACCTGTTCAAAGGATCATGAAATACCAGCTGCTGCTCAAGGTTAGTCCTTACTGACCCAGCAGAGGGCGCCGAAACCTCGACTCGGCTTACAGTAGATTCACTTAAAAAACACCTTCATCTCTGACTTCGCTGAGTGTGTTTTCCGAAGTCAAACATTACCAATGTTTTTGTCTTTTGCCGTAACATATTTGCTTTGGCTGATTTAGGATTTCCTCAAACACTCTAAAAAGGCTGGACTGGAGTGTCCAGATATAGAGGCAAGTGACTGAAAGCTTCTTCTTGAACACTTAATTTAAAAGACAATCTTTGCTTTTCTAAAAACATTTTTCATTTCCACCTCTTGCAGAAAGCAGTGGAGGTCATGTGCATCGTGCCAAAAAGGTGCAACGACATGATGAATGTTGGTCGGCTTCAAGGATTTGATGTAGGGAAAATTTCATTACACAACATTGCCTCCCAAAAGTTTCTTTTGGGCTTTTTCCACAAACCTCAGTATATTTTATTGGAATGTTATGTGAGAGACCTGCATAAAGTGGGAAAAGGAAACAGTTTGCAGCATATGTGCACACAGAAAAAAATAAAGAACTGGAAAGAGAAACAATCCATTGTCTCTTATTTTTCTCTTTAGCAAGTTAAGAGGTTCCTGTTTTGTTATATTTTATGAATATGTCCGAGGTTAATAATGTGATACAACCTCAATATTCTATTTATTGAGTCAGTATTTCATACTAAATTATGTTAAAGTTTAATTATGTTTTGTTTTTTAAATTGAGCATTTTCCAAAAAATGTAGCCCTTCTTAACAATCCTGGTTGTTAAGAAAATGGCCGTTTATGCATCCCTGATTAAATGCTTTTTGTTGGTTTATCACATAAAATTCCAATAAAATAAAATAAAGGATTGGCGAAATGTGAAAAAGCTCAATGGGAAAGTGCCTTAACTGATTTATACTGAATTCTGCATTGTGAAATGCTTCTACTAAAAGATTTTTCCCGTTTCTTTGTCTCCAGGGGAAGATTGTAGCTCAGGGTCGCTTGTTGCTGCAGGACACGTTCATGGTGTCCGACCCAGACGGCGGCCCGCACGGCAGGATGAAGGAGAGGAGGGTGTTCCTGTTCGAGCAGCTGGTTATCTTCAGCGAGCCTCTGGACAAAAAGAAAGGTTTCTCTCTGCCAGGCTTCCTCTACAAACACAGCATCAAGGTGAGAACACTACAAAGTTGCCTGATTGGTTTGTTGTGGCACAGATGTTGAGTCCCTGACCCTTTTGGCTATCCAGGTCAGCTGTTTGGGTCTGGAGGAGAGCGAGGAAGGCGATCCCTGTAAGTTTATTCTCACTTCTCGGTCAACCAACGGGACGCTGGAGTCCTTGGTGCTTCACTCCTCCCATCCGGGGGTGTGTGAAGTCTGGACCCTTCAGATCAGCCAGATACTGGAGAGCCAACGCAATTTCCTCAATGGTGAGCCTTCGGACAGACGCACAGAACCTGGTGTTTGGTGGAGGAGCTGTTTTTGTACATGGCTGTCTGTCTTGTACCGTCTCACAGCTCTGACTTCGCCAATAGAGTATCAGAGGAATCACGTCGGGGCCGGCGTGGGAGCTCAGGGCGGAGGTGTTGTTGGTGTGTCACCCACCAGCTCCGCCCCATCAGGACCGCAGAGCGTCTCCCGGCGGCCCTCCAAGATCCCCCAACCCTCTCGTCTGCCCCAGCCCCTCCGTCACCTCGCCGGGGCCGACGCAGAGGGCCCCAACAAGATGTTAGGTACGGAACGTCGCCCCCTTGCTCGGCCAGCTTTGTTTTCACGGCACATTGAAGGTTGTGACTGAGGTGTGAGTTTTGCTCGGTTGTGATCCAGGTTTGTCCCCTCGTCCCGTCCCTGCTACCCCGCTTCCTCCAGGGGGCAGTCCGCAGGGCAAGCGTCCCTTGCAGACCGCAGAAGACCAGACAAACACGCAGACCCTCACACCCGCCAACACTGTAACCCCTATTCCTCGTGCCACAGTGGGGCCTCTGCCCTCCACGCCAACCTCCAAACCACGGCCCGGAGCCGTGTCGCCAATCGCCCCAACTCCGGCCGCGACCGCCTTTGGAAAGGACGCTCTTCCTCCTCCCCCTCCCAGCCCGGGGCAGAAGACCGGATCTGGATTTTGGAGCTCTATGCCGGCCTCTCCAGCCAGCAGGTCTGGCTCGTTCACCTTCCCAGGAGAGGCGGCAGAGACCCCGGCCCGTCAGCCGGGGGTTCAGGCCCACAGACACTCCACGCACAGCAAAGAGGCTGACCGCATGAGCACATGCTCATCTGCAAGCGAGCAGTCCATCCAGTCCACCCAGAGCAATGGGGTAAGACCTCTAGCTGCGACCCACGGCTGATTCCACTAACACAAAGGCCAAGGGAAGCCTGGCGTTTCCCGCTGCTGCCAGCAGTACTAATCTGTTCCCCACTAAGCATCTCTGACAATCTTCTCCACTCTTCAGCATCACGCTCTGTAGCTTTAGATCATTTCTCAAGATAAATTCCCTTTAAAGGTTTCAACCTCCGTGCTTTTGTCCTCACTCTTCCTAAGGGAGACTCTGCACTTGGGCTTTTTGTTTCCTGACTTTTTTAACTTTACCAAAGCTCAAACTAACAACCTTCCTTCCTCTTGGCTGTCTCTCACCAGCTACTGTCTTCATGGTGTGTGACTGCACTGACTTTACCTGCAACTAACCTCTGACGTTTGTGGTTCCTCCACAAATATACGCAGATCCTTTCATTCAACGTAACGCTTTTCGTCTCATCTTTGCCCGGAGCTGCAAATACGACTGCAGAGGAAATCGTCTTACTGCAACTTTTTTAGTCACAGGAAAACAACAAACCTTGTACAAAGCCTGGTTTCATTAAATTCACTGTGATTTCTCACCCCCTGTCTCCTCCCTGTTGCACAGAGTGAAAGTAGCAGCAGCAGTAGCGTATCCACCATGTTGGTGACCCAGGACTACATGGCTGTGAAGGAGGATGAGATCAGCGTCAGTCAGGGCGAAGTGGTCCAGATCTTGGCCAGCAACCAGCAGAACATGTTCCTGGTGTTCAGGGCGGCTACGGAGCAGGGCCCCGCCGCCGAGGGCTGGATCCCCGGATTTGTGCTGGGACACACCTCCGCCATCGTCCCTGACTCCTCCGACGGGCCAATCAGGTAAGAGATTGGTTCACCATTCCTTAGGGTTAGGGTTGCATTTGGTAGGGCTTCCTCCAGAAAACTTGCTAATCTCAGTGTCAGTGGCGCTAGGGTAGTCCGCCAGCACCACCATGTCTTTTGCTAACATTGCGTTACCATGTTTTTGTGTTAAGGAGGCAGTATTATGGAAAATCGACTTCTTGGAGCTTTACATCATGTTTAAATATTATTACCTCATCAAAATATACCTGCAGTGTTGATTTGATTCTTTCATGCATGATTGAGAAATTCTTCAGTCTCCCTTGGCAACCATTCAGCTGTGCAAATCACTTAATGCTGGTGAAAACTCTGGGAAAGGGTTAATACATGAGTGATGTTGTGATGACTTCCTGAAGGCGGAGTTTCATAAAGAGCAGGAGTTTTTAAAGAAACAGAGGCCCAATTTCAAGAAGGTAAAACAACTGAGAATAACATGGTCACTTGATAGTGCTATAAAACGCCATTATAAACCTAGACAATACATAATAGTCCCTTTAAAAAGTGCTGACAGAAAATTTTATAATTGTGTTGTTAGAAGAAATTACTGACGAGTGTTAAAAAAGGCAAACACACAAAAAACAATTAAAATAAATATTACCCCTAGTTCAATGCATCAGCTGTAAGCATAGCTTATTCCGTCTTTGCTGTCGCTGTTGTGTTTAAAAAATCCTTTTTAAAATAAACAATGTTTACTCCAGTAAAGCCTGGCAGCCCACCAGGCTTATTATACACTGGAGGAAGCCCACCATTCAGTACACGAGTTTCCAACAGACATGGGGTCTTTTTGTTCTTGACCTTTGACACTTGTCTCATTGCAGCAGGAAGTCTTCATCTTGGCACACGTCTCTACGAATACGAAAGAAGTCTGAGAAGAAAGACAAGGAGGTGAAGAAGGAGACCAAGCTGGAAAACGGTTACAGGAAGTCCAGAGATGGAATGGCCAATAAAGTTTCTGTAAAGGTGACTTCCTGATTCATTGAGCAATCAGTGTAGGGTTGAGTTGTCTTTCTTTGTCTGACTCCGCCCTTTGTGTTCACAGCTTCTAAATCCCAACTACATCTATGATGGTAAATATTGACTTGGAGTTTAGAATAAATTGATTCAGGCGGCTGTAACCTGTGGATTAATTAAAGCTTTTATTTTTTTAAACCAGCCCCCCCAGACTTCCTGGTGCCCCTGAGTGACGTGACATGTGACAACGGCGAGAGCGTCACCTTACGGTGTAAGGTTTGCGGTCGACCCCGCGCCACCGTCACCTGGAGGGGACCCAACGAGAGCAACCTCACCAACAACGGACACTTCACCATCGCCTACAAGTACGGAAACAACACAGCCTCGCACAAGTCTTCATACCTCATTCACAACTTTAAAGTATTTTATTACGATTTAAAAAAAAAACAAAACAATTGCATTATTGTGAACTGGACGGGAATTGAGGAAATCATTTTAAGCCTTTTTGTATTAAGCCCCCTTTACTTCAAATGCACGTCACTATTTGGAAAATAATAAAAATGTAGAAAACATTTCTGATTTTTTTCCCCGATTATTCACAACTTTATAATATCTGCCAAAATACATTAAAGTTTGTGAATTTTAAGAGAACGTGGAGTTCAAGCCGTATGAATGTGTTGCAGGCTCAGATTTCAGTCAATCAGATGCAGGAAGTCGGTTCTTTGGGAGCCTTGCTGTAAAAATACATTTGTCATTTTAGCGATGCTGGTGAAGCCACGCTCCGGATAATCGGCGCCGCCGCAGAGGACGACGGCGTTTACACGTGCGTGGCGACCAACGAGCTGGGCAGCGTGACGTCCTCGGCGAGCCTCAGAGTGTTGGGTGAGAGTGTAAAGCGATGACAGCGACCGCCGGGTGTGTGACCGGTGTGGTGTGTGATGCAGGTGTGTGTCTTTTGCTTTCAGCCGTGTCCACTGATGGACTCAGAGTGAGCTGGAAGGACAACTTTGAGTCTCAGTACACTGAGGTGGCTGAACTGGGGAGGTAAGAGACCCGGCATCATTTTCCCATCAGAGCAGGAGGAAAGCGTTTTACTGCAAATCTGTGTTTTGGCTTTTTCCTAAATATACTCTGTTAGAACAGAAGTTTCCAAACTTTTCCATTCTACTTTCCCCCAAAGAGCGTTAACCTCGGTTCAGGAACGCTTTGCTACAAAATATGTAACGAAACATCAACTTTTCGAATGTTTTCTATTCATTATTCAAAAGTTATTACATTCATTTAGCATAAATGCTGAATCCGACCGCCTGATTTCTATGGCCATGAGTTGATATATTTTCACATAATACAGTTTTTCATCACAATCCCCTCTTTTGATTATAAGAAAATGGGATTAATTTGCAGTATTACATATCAAATTTTGTTTTATTCTCTCAGTTCTTATGTTTTTTTCTCCATGTCTTGCTGGCTGTTGTAGCTTGAGGAGCAAAAATGAATTTCACTTTCAGCCAATCAGAAATAACAGTGAAATTAATTATTTGAACTTATATTTCATTAAAAAAAACAACAACAACAAACAAACAAGAAAATGGATTTAAAAAACCAGCTCTAGATTGTTTGTTTTTTTTAATCTTTGCGTTTCTTTTTCTTATCTTCCCTCCATCTTTCTGAGGCGCCCCACAGCGCCCTCCGGCGGCCCCTGTTTGAAAAAAACATATTTAGAGACCTTTTGAATTGAACTGTGTGCGTTTCCTGTCTGCAGGGGGCGCTTCTCTGTTGTCAAACGCTGCGATCACCGGGGCTCCAAACGGACGGTGGCCGTCAAACACGTCAACAAGAAGCTGATGAAGAGAGACCAGGTGACTCAGGAGCTCAACCTGCTTCAGAGACTGCAGCATCCGCACATAGTGAGCCTGGTGGACACGTTTGAAACCCCCAGCAGCTACGCTATCGTCCTGGAGATGTGAGTGCCAGATACACAGAGGGAGAAAAAAAATATCCAGTTTTTATTTGGAATTGAATCTTCAATCTTTTGAATCTATTGATGATTTTTCGGACTTCAGGGCTGATCAGGGTCGTCTGCTGGACTACATAGTGAGCTGGGGGAACCTGACGGAGGAGAAGGTGGCCTCCTACCTGCAAAGTGTTTTAGAAGCTTTACACTACTTGCACAACTGCAGAATAGTGCATCTGGATGTAAAAGTAAGTTTCTTAGCAGATTTAGTGACTCTGCTTAACATCCTAGTGTATCCATCCCTCATGAACGTTTCCTCCTTTCAAATCCAGCTCCACCTTTTCTTTAATCATAGCTGGAAGTCTTTTCTGGAAATGTATCATAATAAATGATAAATTTATCATTTCCCACCCTTTGCCCTGGCAGATAAAGTCTGTGAAGAATGAATTTACTGTTCACAATGTGGCGCTCTTCTTCTCTTGCTCCAGCCTGAGAACCTGCTGGTCGCCCACAACGCCAGCGCCCAGCCCGTGGTCAAACTCACCGACTTCGGAGACGCGGTCCAACTCAACAGCGCCCACTACGTCCACCCTCTGTTGGGCAGCCCCGAGTTCGCCTCCCCGGAGCTGGTCCTGGGGGAGCCCGTGTCGCTGACCTCCGACCTGTGGAGCCTGGGCGTGGTGACCTACGTGCTGCTGAGCGGCGCCTCGCCGTTCCTGGACGAGAGCGCCGAGGAAACGTGCCTCAACATCTGCAGGCTGGACTTCAGCTTCCCCAGGGATTACTTCCACGGCGTCAGCCAGGCCGCCAGAGACTTCGTCCGCCTGCTGCTACGGACCGACCCGGGCCGGAGGCCGCCGGCGGGGCTGTGCCTCCAGGAGCCGTGGCTGCAGGCCCCGCCGGGGGACGGGCGGGGCCGCGGAGAGGGATGCCTGGACACGGCGCGCCTCATCTCCTTCATAGACAGGAGGAAGCACCAGACGGACGCACGGCCCATCGGAGGAGTCCGGAGCTTCATCCAGAGCCGCCTTCAGTCTCGGATCTGAACGCCGCGGGCGCAGCAGGAAGCGTCCCCAGATTTCCCAGAGTTCTCGCTGATCTTATCCTCCTTCACAACCCAGAATGCCCTGTAGTACCACTGGTAGTTCAGTCTGGAGCTACGGAGCCCCAGAGAACATCACCAACCTGACAGAACGGATGCCCTCGTCTACTGCTGCTTGCTGAGATTTTCTAGTTTTAAACAAACAAACAAACAAAAAATTTTTTTAAAAGGATGAATAGAATCATTAATATAGTAACTTATTTTCCTTGGTGGGAGTCAAAGCTGATTTGGAGGAGCTGTCTGAACGAGCCTCGACGGGAAAAAAACAGTCGCCAAGGACCGGCACGGACGTTTTGTTTATTCTTTTACACTAAAGCTATACCTGACACTTTGCAGAAGCAGCTCTATCTTATAGAAATGATATATTTAAGAAAAACACACAAAAGTACCATCCGTTTGTTTTAAAGTAAAAATAAATAAATAATAAAATGTTGAAAGTTGGCTGTACTACTACAGACGTTCTGCTTATTAAACCCATCATCATGAGATGCCATGTTGACCATGTCGCGTGCGGCGCTGCCGCACCGTCCAAACCCCCAGAAGGAATGGCGCCCCCTGCAGAACAAAAGCTGCGCTGCGCAGACAGCGACATGTTTAAGCCTTACCTTGTAAATAGACTTCTGCCTTCTTCCCTCTCACATTCATGACGGACTCCTGCTTTCAGGACGCGGGGCCGTCGGAGCCTCGGCGACGGCTGCGGGTCGCCAGGGAAACCAAGCGAATGTGGGAAGCCCCCGGAGGAGAAATCTTTCTGTTTCTTTTTGTTTTGGTTTCTTTTTGTTGTTGTTTTTTTTTCTCTGTAAATGCACTCACCGTACGTTCTGTTTGATTATCATGTGCAATGTTGCGGCTTTAACATTTTATGCAACTATTTATGAAGACATCTGTTGTATCTGTAATAAATCTAGAGAAAAGGATGTACTTGGTACTGCAGGCACTGCTGGTAGTTTGTGTTGTTGGCTGTTCCGACCGCCAGGCCTCACTGGGGTCACGACCTACAATCATGTGGTTCATTTTAAGGATTTCGGTCTGATCAAAACTTAATTTAACACGTTTTGTACTGTATGCCTCTGTAGTATTTGGTACACCAAAGTTGCTCTAGCTTTATAGTACTTAGGAAAAAAGTTTTATTGGAGTATGTTTAGGTAATCAATGACCTTTTTTGAAATGATTGTTTACAAGAGTAAAAAAACAAGGAGTGGTGGGAGGGATGCACTCTTAGATTAGCCTCTTTTTCCTTTTTAAATAGGCAGGAGGACAGAAACTAGCTCTTATTATTAACTCAATGAATTAGGAGTTAAATGGTCTTATTTCCTTAATTGTCTTCTTTCTCGCTGCCAAAATATTTCTTCTATAAATTTCTCGGATCAACTATAAAATCTCCCTGGAAGTTCGCCAGAACATTTCTGGAAATGAAAGTAACAAGCTGAGGGTGGGATGAGCCCTCTGTTAGCTTTTTAAAATTATTATTATTTATGTGATATAATTGTGCACATGCCGTTCAAAACAAGGAAACTTGGACTGGATACCTCAGTTTTAGTTTTTCCACCCTTTTTTTTTTTGTTGCATTTGTTTTTATTTACATGTTTGCAGCCACATTGTGTTTTTTTCTTCTTTTTTTTTTTATCTTTGCATGTATATTTCTTTGTACAGCTCATCATAGTCTCCCTTGTAAATATTCTCATTTTGTCATCAGTTATTTGAAAATTAAACATAATGAACAAACATGACCTGCTTTTTAAAAATATTTTGCTGCAACACAACCACTTGCTTCATTTACTTGGGGAAACTCACAGGAGTGAATAAATAGTAACGTATGATGTGCATTTCTGTACAGCTGCCATTATTTGAATTTGAACAAGAAGCTGAAAGCTGCTTCTCCATGTTTGGTTCTGGTTCTGGGGATGCAGAGCAGAACCGGAAGACCTGAGGGGTCTGGAAGGTTGATCCAACAACAACAGGAATGTATTGTGGTGCTAAGCCGTTTTATAAACTAATTTATAAACTAACAGTATTTTAAAGTCTATTCTCTAAGCTACAGGTGTTTGCGTTCGTGTGATCTGCTCCAACTTTCTGGTTGTAGTGAGAAAGCCAGCAGCAGCGTTTTGGATCAGCAGCAGCTTTTTAATACGGTTTTGAATTATTATTCACGTTTTTCAGAAACAAAATTCTTAGTGTTTTTATGAGATGAATTAGAATCAGTTCTGTTCCAGTTTAAAGCCAATGTAGCGTACGTTAACCACAGATGCTCCCAGATACATACGGCTATAAGCGTTTGGCGCCGTCTAGTGGTCAGAGTGTGGTACATCAGCTGCAATTACAAGTTCACCCACACACACACACACACACTCACATACAGTATATATGACTGTCTGATCATATGTTGTAGCTGTAAGAACACAGAAAAACAATGAATGACTGAATATCAATACCCAATCATTCTGTTGCTGTACTGTTGTAGTACAGTGTTTGACCAGCAGAGGGAGCTGAAGACCTGAGAAAAGGTAGCTCGCTGCAAAGTATTGTCCCTGGAAGGCTGCGAGGCTTCATGTTGCTTGAGCTCACCATCATCTGTGATTTCATTATTCTAACGGGAGAAGAGGATTCATTATTTCTGTTATAGATAGGAATGTCTTATCTGATCGTACAATGTAACACGTGTTACATGGGTAACATGTTACTTGTGTAATGTCTTACAACGTAATGTGATACAATGTCATGTTACAAAGTTACGTGTTACATTGTAACGTGTTACAATGTAGGCTGTTACTATTACACTGTGATAGTACATTGTATCATATGTTACACTGTGCTACATTGTAACATGTCCACAGAGACACATGATACAATGTAATGTGTTAAATGTATAACAAAGTAACACGTGTTACAATGTGTTACACTGTGTTACACTGTAACGTGTTATATTGTGTTACAGCAGACGCGCAGCGTCACCAGGTGTTTGCTAATTGCTGCTGGCTAGTCTGAAGGAGATAAATGTGAGAGTAGCACGGGAGGGTTGCTCTTTGAGCCAGAAGGTCGGAAGCTTGGAAACAGCATCTCTGAGAAGGCGGAGTATAAGTCCAACCAGGCATTTCACACAGCTGGATGGTTGCTATGGGAGATTAAACGATTTCTCAAACATACATGTAAGAATCAAGGCAACACTCCAGGTTTGTTTTTGATTAAGGAATAATATTATGACATGATGTAATTCTCAAAAATTTACAATGCTATGTATTTTTTTGTATTATTCAAAATAACACATTATTATTTTTGAATAATACTGACCCCTTTAAAGCCATGTATAATTTGATCCACTATCAAAGGAAATCCCAACCAAAAAAAAAATCTGAGTTTGTGGTTACAGCGTCACAAACGTACAAAAATTGAAAGATTGCGAAGGCACACACTGCGCTCCGATTGGGCCTCCTTCTCACTCGAAGTTGTATGGGAGGAGAGCAACACATAACAGGTTGAGCCATGTTTGGTTTATAGCAATTATGTCTTTTATTCTACTTTCCAATAAACAGAGAATATATCAGTCCCTTATTTGTACAAAAATACCTGAATAGGATACAATGGAGATCCAAGAGTTGCAGAGATAAATATGAAGCAAAGCCATGAGGGGTTTAAAGAACAAAAAAAAAAAAAAAAAAAAAAGATTTACGGTTTTTTTCTCCTTAATTCCCTGAAATGTTTTATTTTGACTTCAGCTTATGTTGATTTCAACCCAACAATAACACACAGCCAACTCATGATTATTTTTTTTCTCTTCCATTTATTTGCATGAGTCACACAACGGGGACGTGTAGCTGATGCTGACCTGTAAGCTCCAGAAAGGTACGCTTCACGGTACCTAACTGATGGTACGTGAACGCAACGTTTGGACGGCTGCCGGTTAAAGGACTGTTACTGTGTAATAAGAGGCACCTGCTGAGAAATTTAGTCAAGAAGAAACAGGATCTAAAAAGTTAGTTATGCACCTTAAAACATGAGTATATGGATATTAAAAAAAAAAAAATCCTCTCAAGCTAAAGCTTATCTTTGAACTACTTGTAGTGAAAAGTGTACAAAAGCTACAACTAAGATCACCATGGAATAAATGGTAATGTGTGTGCTCTCGATGAAACCCCGCCACGTACTGATAAGTGGAACATCATAAACATTTATGAGAGATGAGATAAGAGTCGGGGGGGGGGGGGGGGGGGGGGATAAAACCTAAATAAAAAAATTTAAAAAACGGGGACTTTACAAGATGTGGCTTTAGAGTTGGATACTCTGACAGCCTGTCAGCTTATATGCACTAATGTTCAGAAAATAAAATCCAGTTTGATCACAAAAAAAACAAAACAATTAATACTGTATATACTGCGGTGCAGATGGCAGACATGTCAGCATACACACAATCAAGTAATCAAAGAAAAAGGACAACATACATCGATAAATCTGCCTTAAATTGACGGTATTACGAGTGAAACCATAACACCCCTCCCCCCACACATAGTGATCTGTGACCTAGGTACAGTGTTAGATCTACTTCTCCATAGCTTCATACACTTTAGAAAACAGCCGACACTTTTAACTTTGTATGTTAAAACACTTGGACTTGTGTAAGGATTACATGGTAGAGCGGCAAGGAGGAGAGGACGGCGTGGGGTTTGCGTTGCTCCTCTCAGACGGTCAATAAAGATCCACAGATGAGCGCAGGGAATGCTGGGAAGCAGTGCTCTGCAAAAGTATTCACACCCCTTTGAACTTTTACTTCTTCTGCCATGATACGCCGAGAAATAAACGGAGGCAGGCGGTTTGGTCTGAAGAGACTAAAATTTGAATTTTTGGCCTGGATGAAAACGCTGTGCACGTTCAGCCGGTGCTATAACAGAATGGGTGTTCAAAGTGAGGCCCGAGGGCCATTTGCGGACCGCGATTCCGGAATAAATTAGGACAAAACTACGACTTTTAAATCCAAATCTACTTACAAAAATGTTCGATTCGATACAAAGTTACAATATTTTCCAAACTTTCCTGGTTTCCTTCTATCACCATGGTAACATTTATTCATCAACTGATACTCTAAAGTACACCAAATCTACTTTTAATTGCTGTATGAAAACTTGGCCAAATACAGTAACTTTTTCCAAATCAAGACTGACCTCCATACCGTTTTTATTGCCGAAAACAGACGGGAAAGTTTTTCAGTTTTTTTTTCTCAACTGAACCCAAAATAATAGGCAAACTGGATTCAAAAACCGTTTCGGATCGCCAAAAAACAAAATTACATTTTTTGTTCAATGAAAATAGTTCATGCTTAGTTTATTGATGAGAAGGTAAAAAAAAAGAAATTACAACATTCTTTGTGCAAATTATATATTTTTTGGCTCGCTGTTACTTTTGAGCTCACAATTTTGGCCCAGGAAACAAAAAGGTTTTGGACATTCTTATGTTACAATGTCCCAGTTAAAGTTCAGAGCTGCAATGCACTTGGTTTCCAAAAATACCCAAATAAAAATAAAACATTTGTGATGGTACATTTCAACGTGTGAATACTTTTGCCAGCGCTGTGCTTCCATATAAACTCCTGTCTGCTCTGAATCTTTATCTTCACTTGATCTCAGCCATCTGACAAGCAGTGCTCCTCTAACAGGTCAATAAAAAGATAGCAAGTAGTTTTGGCATTAAAATATGCCAAACAGAAAAATTGTTCTACATGTTTATGAAATGATAGCTTACTGGCTGGACATAGATGGGTGGAGCACAGAGCTACTCAACCGGAGTTCGGCGACTGGTGAGTTGTGGATCAGTGACAAAACACAGCATCTATTTATTTTTGGCAAGGTGCCCTCTCTCTCTCTCTCTCACACACACACGCGCGCCAACTATAGCTCTCTTTCGGGACGCGGTGCAGGAAAGTGTTTTACCTCCTCAAAATCCCCCCCAAAAAACAAAAACAAAAAAAAAAACCCAAGTTGTAATTATGGAAGCCGTCTGATAAAATCTGTCAATGGAAACTTTTGTTCTGTGATATCTGAGATGAATTACACCAACAGCACAAGTTTTACCGATCCACTTCACGCTTAGCCACACCTTTCTTAGCAACTTCCCGTAGCGTCTTTTTCAGTGTCTTCCATAAATTGTGTAGATAGTAGAAAGCAAAAAAAAAATTTAAAGTGAACTTCTATGAAACTACAGAAGCTTGCTACATTTTATTATGATAGTCTCGTCTTTTCTCTGAGTAATTCACGCCGGTTTTATTTCAATTTGGTTGTTTTTTCCAATGACCTCTAGTGTTATTGTTTTGACAGGCTGTGCGATCCTCCGGTGTGTTCAGCCGGTGGACGGTTTGCTCAGAAAATAATGAAAATGTTTTGTAAAAAGACCTGAACCAGGCAAGAACTTCCTCCAAACGCCCCTCGTCTTATTTTTTTTTTACATATAAATAAAGGATGAAAACTCTCACATTTGGCTTTTCTGCTAAACCAACAAAAAAACTTTTCATGTATTTCTATAGAATAATAGGGGGAAATTGAACTATTTTTGACGGTGATTTTTCAGAAATAAACATATGAACAATTTCAACAATAACGAAAGGCTTTAGTCCTTGAATTTGTGGAACTTGAAACAATATTTTGAAGGAAAAAAAAATCCTATTAGGATTTTTTGCTAAATCTGGATAATGTGACCTTTATTGCTTGCATTAAGACCAAGGACGTTTACCAGAATTGGATTCTTTTTTAAAACATGTCTAGTTAAAGTTTACATGCACAGCAATCTTTCAAATCTTAACTTTATAATATGGACAATTCCAGTGTTCATGAGTAACACACACAGTTCTCTCTACATAAAATTCATATTTTATTAAACCCTTTCACAGATGGATGGATTTCTTTTCATACATCTGCTCTAGATCCTCCTCCTTTAGCTCATCCAACAGGTTGTCTAAAACATTTATGTCTGGAGAATAAGATGACTGCAGGAAAAAGCTTTTTTTCTATTATTCTGGTCGATCATTTAATTTTTATTGAAAAGGTCCAGTTTAATTCAGGATTGATGATGATGAAAAGGAGCTGGCCCACAGCACCACAGATCCTCCATCATACCCAACAGCAGGCAGACTTTCTCCACATTTTCATGCCGGTCCTACTTACAGTTTTTGCTCCGCTACCTCGCCGTTACCATGTACGCTCCTCACTTTTACGTTAAAGATGGCAGAACACAACTTCAGTCAGGATCCCAAAGGTTTTAACTTTTTGTTACTCCAACTGTAGATGTGACAAAACCCAGGCAAGTGGCTTCACTGTAGCCGTTTTCGAGCTTGTATAAAGTACGGTGACGGCAAAGGCTGGTTATTACGGAAGTCCAAAAGCGCCCAAATTTCATAAACAATAAATCATTAAAATGGTTACTTAAATATGTTACTTTCTTTAACAAATACATGAAAAACACAAAAATAATTTACAAAATCTATAATTTAACAAATACATCAGAACTGTAATGTTTACAATTAGAATATGTTTCCTGCATTTTTTTTTTTTTTTTGCTATTATCAATCCATTTAAAGGACAGCAGCTCATTTCATTTCAAAGGGAGCCTTACCCATCAAAATAAGTGGGTGGGGCTAACGTTGCTCTCAAGAAGATTATTGGTTTGAAGTTTGTGCAAATAAACCAATCACACGCTGTGTGACAAGCCACAGAGACATTTAAAGGGTTTTTTTTGTGTCCCGCAACAAATAAACCATGAGAAAACTTAATAAATACTTATATAACTATTTTAAAACAGATTTCAACTAATTTTACATAAATACCTTATGATTTTAAAAACAATTTGAATGCTATGGGAAACATTCAGAGTTTTTTTGGCTTAAGGAAAAATAACTTATTGAATGATTTATTTATTTACGACATTTTTTGGCAATTTTGGAAACCAATACCCAACATGTCAGCCTTCAGTCAGGAAAATTTCCAATCTGGGTTAATAGAAATATTGCAGTGCATGTAAACATACCCATTGTCATGTGGGACCTGTTAGTTTGACGTAATTTATTTTTAAATCTACAAATCTATAAATTTGTGGCCTAAAGTTCAAGACTCAAGACAAGATAATTGCCTGTATGGTAAATATGAAGCTGTGATCTTTCATCAATAAAAAAAAAAAATGAACATGAGGGATGTGGGTAAAAATTCAGGACACAAAAAAAAAAAATAAAATAAGAAATATAATAATTTTGACAATCAAGATAGCACAAGCACCCAAAAATGTAGCTCTGGGGAAAAAAAACTCCTAATTTATATTTTAAAAAATCCAAACAAAAACGTTAATGCTTTTTCATTAACGTGTCACTTAAATATCAGTTTATAATCTCAGAGTAAAATTCAAGCTTTTGTTCAACTAAAATCTCAAATTATTTTTAATAAATTTACAAGCGCAAACAAAACAAAAAAAAAACTCCAGATTTAGCAAACAGCTCTAAAAGTGGCAAAAAAAAAAAAAAGCAAAAAAAAAAGCAAGAAAGATAATTTCCCAAAATCTAGCGCTATCCCTCAACATACTGGTTCACATAGTCACTCCAGATGTCCTGCCACCGCCTTCAAATCGCAAACGTCTCACTGTATGTGCATTTTAAGATCGCTTCTTCAATTTCATACGCATGGCTCATCATTTTCACTTAAGGCAAGTGAAGCTCAGTCGACGGACGACCGGGTTCACATTTCAAGTCATTTGTTCAAATTCCATATTTAAAGTTAAAAAACAAAACGAAACCACAAAAAAAAAAAAAAAAAAACAGTTACGAGAGTGCTTTTGTTGCTTTGTAGGAGGGAACAGTGGTCAGGATCCGAACTGGACAGCTCCAACCACAATCAGAATGATTCAAACGTGCAAGCACTGAACTCGGATTAGACTCAGGAAAACATTCAGAAACAGTTTCACCGACAAATATAACCCTTTAGATTAAAAAAAAAAAAAAAAAAAAGAAAAACAACAAAGAAACGGTAGAAGTTTGGGGGGCTGGACACTTTTCAGGAGTCTATAAAATTAGCATTCCTCCTCCTCCTCTTCCTCAGAGTCTTGAGGAGCTGCAGCTGGTTCAGGAGCACATTCATTAAATCGCGGTGGTGGTGTTGTTGATGACGATGTGAGCCACACCAGAGGTTTTAAGACGCTCCTAAGCCTCTCTGATGGGAGCTGCATAATCAACTGGATCTCCGCCTCACAAGCCGCCGCCGTCGTTCCGTCGTCGTCCAAGCGGAGCGGGCGGAGACTCGCATGTGCGCGCCTTTTGCAGAAACGGAGCGGAGGAGAAAAAGGGGGCGGCTTCGCTTTAGCCAGAGAGCTGCTGCCTGTCCGCCCAGGAGTGCAAAACTAGTTCTGCATTGAATTGACATGAATAAAAAACAGCATTAAATGACATCAAGTAATTAACTCTACAAGAGAGGCTTGTTACGGCCTTCCTGATTAAACATTCCTCTGTCCTTTTTTTTTTCTTTTTCTTTTTCTTTTAAGCGAACCCTCGCCATCGCCGCTGCTCTGCTCGTCTCGCCTTCGGCCGCTTCTTCCCTCCGTCCGTCCATCAGTCTGTCCCAACCGTTGGAGCTTCTGTGGAGGCGACGGGATTGGGGGTTGCACCAACGTGTGTGGAGTTGGAGGGGGGTTGTGGATACGTCACTTTCAACCCGCTAATGTGATGAGGAGAGAGGGACGGGGGTGTCAGCTTATCCAGACTGGACTGCACAGGTTGAGAAACTCCTGGATCCGGTTTCAGTCAGAGCCAGCGAGGTTCCCGTCCATCCCTGATAATCAGTGAGGAAGTCAGAGGGTGGCGCTCCCTGCGGGCGCCACAGCTTATCCGGCCTGAAGGGGAGGAGAAGGGGGTTTGGGTTTGGGAGAGCAATTCGAAAGACCCTAAAACACTCCTGCTGTACAACATGTCGCTGTAGTGGTCTTGCGTTTTCACAACTTTTTTTTGGCGTTGACGAACCTACCGGACCCTCCAGGGAAAACAAAAAAAAAAAGGGACGTCGCTGGAGCCGGACAAAGCTATCGCCGCGACGCCACAGTCCGAACGGCGGTAAGGCGGAGAAAAACACCAAAAACCAGGTGCCGGAGCCGAGTCCGCTCCCAAAAACCCCATGGCCTTCTGCTTTTTCCTTCTCTCTTTCTCCTCAAACCCGCCTAGTCGGTGAGGGAGCAGGCAATGGGGGGAAATCTTCTGATGTGCAAAAAAAGTGGGGGGAGAGCTGTGTCAGGTGGGTGAAGTGTCACAAGGCCACAGCGGTGCAGGGGTGTTTGAGCTTGCAGGGCAGCACTCCTCTGTTGAGCTGGTAGAACTCCACCAGGTGGATCAGGTCCGTGAACTTGGTGGCTCCGTCGTCGAGGCTGAAGAAAACCTGGCCGTCCTCCTCGACCTGCAGGGCAAGGAGCACAGGCGCCGCACGTCAGATTAAGAAAAGTTCTCCACCTGCTGGAGCTTCGATTTGTTTATTCACGCAAGCAACAAACTCAGAATTTGAACGTCCTTGAAATTCATCTTGAAATGACAAAAACCAAAAACCGTTTTTCAGCTCGAGGAAAAGGAGTTTGAATCTTTCTCATGAATGTTTTTTTTTGGATCAAATCTTTAGGTAAAAAAAAAAAAAAAGCAATATTAGTTTATATATTTTAAGCAGAATAAAATGGTCACATTTATAAGTGGTGGTGACATTTTAAGACTTCTTCAATCCTAATAGGTTACCAGTTGGTCAGATCTGTTCTTTACTGTGTTGCTCATTTAAATGTTGCACCTAAAGCTGCGTCTACGTTACAAATGTGCCCGAAACTCAATATTCTGCTAATGACAAAGAAACACAATTTCACAATTGCTGTTTTCCAATTGTATAAGATACACAATAAAAAATTACGTGTGAATACGTTTTTTCACGCAGCAAGTCGTTAAAAAACACGGTGCGCCATTATCCTCCATCTACTTCCTGTCGCCTTCTTCTTCGTGGTTTGCGCCAGTGGTAACATCCGGTTGCTGATCATGTGACTCGTGGGAAGCGAAAGAATGTGTTTTGAATTTGGTAAAGCTGAAAAACCAACTCATACTAATGCCAAAACCATGGTGTCAGAATTGGGCATCTATTATCAGCTTATGCAGTAAAACGAGTTAAAACGGGGAAAAAGGTTTTTCTGCATCTCCTGTTTTGTTTCCTACAACCTGAAATCTAGGAAGCATCAACGTCACTAATGAAAAACAATATTTTTTATCTTCTGTAATTTTATTTATTTACTTTTTTTTGCAACAATGTAAAACACCTGGCAGACATTTACGAGTAGCGATGCTGTAGTTTTTATCAGGAGTTTGCTGCTTTGCTTTACTGACCGGTAGGATCTGGAAGTGCTTGATCTTCTGGTGGTGGCACAAGGTGAGCACGAATGCCTTGGGATTACTCTGACTGTCCCGCAACAGGAACAACCTGACAGGAAAGTGGACAAAAGAAAAAAATAAAAGCTGGCAAATACTTAAGTTTGAAGTAAAATAGGATTTACAGACTGACAAAATGCTTGATGAAGAAAAACTTATTTTGTTTTGTTTTCAAAAGCGATGCTGCCGAGTCAAAGAGAAGAATATTTCCTTGCTTATTTTTTTTTCGTCCCCCTTTTGGTACATTTTATAAAACGTCTTAATTTTATGAACAATCTGTGAACTCACCCATCTACTTGGCCTTGTTGTATAATCATTTTGTGGGCTTCCTCTCTCATGATACGACCGTGGAACCACACCTGTGTCCTATGGATGACTGGGAGGAGAAACAAAAATGTGTGCGACTACAAGGGGTGCTGGGGGAAGGCTGTCAGGCAGACTGGTGTTAGTGGTTTCAGTGGGAGTACCTGTGTTCATAGAGGATGGGTGCAGGGGGCTGGGGCTGCCCAGCACATTCATACGGTGGGTTCTTTTCTGTAAGTAAGAAGAAAAAATCAAATCCCATTAAGTACATAACTAAAACTCTTTGGGTTTTTACATGTACATTATCTAATAAACTGGATACTCCGATACAGATATCTGAAGTCTAGTATTGTCCGATACCGATCCGATGTAGAGAAACAGAGCTGAGTTAACGCAAAACTTTTCTTTTTTTTTAAAAAAACCCCCAGACATAAATGTACTTTATTACAAACTTATTAGGTAACTCTCCACCAGTACAGAACACTTAGATACAACAATAACTTCACAGACTTGTATAAACAACTTTTATTTGTTCAGTTCAGTACAGTGAGGAGCTTAACAGCCAATGTGAAATAAATAATAAAGAAGCTGAAACTGACAAAAATGACCTGCATCAAACCTCAAATGGTTCAGAAAGAGCAATGAGGAGTTCTAACTATAATGTAAAATAAATAAAGCATGAAGTCGCTCAGAGAACTAAGCATAGAATTAGACTGAATAGATCTGTCGCAGATACCAGATCTATAATTTGTTCCACTATCAGGACCGATAACGATGCATCTCTAGTTTTAAAGTTTATTACCAAACAGAGCAGATTTAAATGATATACTGTATGGTACAGCAAGTTGAATTTTGAGAGAAGTGGTAGATTACATACGTTTTTTTTTCTTCCAACTACTACTTTTCATTCAAAACTTTTGCTTATGTTCATTTTAACCTGCAAATGAACATTTTTAGAAACAAACATTTAAATCCAGGATTTCCTAAGAAATGCATCAGGTGTTTTTATTTGTCTCTGGTCAATGCTACCAACGCAAACATTATAGTATTTTCTTTTCCTCCAAGGCTGACGAGGCACTACCTGGTGTAGAACGTCAAATAAAGTGTAGGAATTACTGAGGCAGAGCTGTCAGAACAAAAAGTCCCGTCTGTGTCAATGAAATCCTCAGCAGAGCGAGGAGGAATACTAGAGGAGACGCGGCGAGTAAATCCAAAACACTGACCTCAAGGCAAAATTCGAAAAGGTCAGCTTTCATTGTTTTCTAGGTTATAAACCTGCTTACCCTCCAAGTTTGTCCCTCCTCCAGGGCGGCGCTCTGGGCCTCGACGGGATTGTCGATGACGCGGCCGGTTCTTCCCGAGAAGTCCATGGCAACCAGCGAGTTCTCGGATACGCTCCGCTGTCGGGAGGAAAGGCGGAGAGAGGCGGAGGGCATGGGGGGAGGGACGCACGAGAAATGGGGTTGAGTTGTAGTGATTGGAGTGGGGGGGGAAGACAGAGGGGTAGAAAAAAGGGTCAGAGGTCAAACAAGCCAGACGCAGTCACTGAAGCATGACAAATCCTGTCTGCACACAGACCCACTTTAGTCAATCCACAAATGCTCCTCTGAGGAAAAGCACAAGCCCAGATTTCTGACCATACGGCTTAAATCGTCCACGTTCCCTTTGAACCTCAGAGGAAAGGCTTTTCTAATAAACAGAGACCTCTTTTTAAAAAACAAAAAAAAATTAATTCTGAAACTAAAGCTTTTTCTTAACATGAAATATGTTTTGATTATATTTTGTGCTGACGAGAAAAAGCTCTAGAAACTGTGAATCAAACTAAATGTCAAAAATTGCAACATTTATAACCCACTTTTTAAACTTTTTTAAATATTTTATATGGTTTTCATGTAACAAACACAAACTGGGGCGTACCCGCTTGTATGTCTGTCGTAATAAGCAATATATCAATTAATGGCATGATAAATTAAAACAAGCTCAATCATTTCCATTTGCATAATTTATTGTTTTTCTCTTATTTCTCTTCCTACCAAAAAAGCCTGGATGATAAAAGTCTTCAGTCTGGTGCTTTGATCTTAACTATCCATTTTGTTTACAGAGTCATAAACATTGATTTTATTCGTTGTTTCCGTTTTTATTTAGTTTATTTATTTTGGCTACAACTTTTGCATTAAATCAATACTTTTTATAGGTTTTTGTCTCATTTCCCATCAGAAGCAAATTTTTGCAACATTTTTTAACACCTTTTTGTTTTACTAACTTCCACTGTTGGTGCACTTCTGTTACCTGGAGTTTTTTACAGTTCCACAGTTGTTTTTTATGTTTAATACAAATGCACATGATGTGGCTTTTATATGGGGGGAATCCCTTTCTAATAACTGCACAGCAGTTTTTGTTCTAATCTTGTACAGTATATTATTATTATTTATGAATTTTGACTTGACACATCAGGCTCAGCAGGTACAAGCTATGAAAAAGATACAAAATAGTTCAAGTCATCAGTTTGAAACTTCAACTTATTTGTACAGTATAATATCATTATTAATCTTGTTCTTTTTATACATTGTTTAAAAACCTTTTGTGAGTAATTTCATATCTGTTGCTCCACCTGAATTTCCTCTTTGCAGAACAATAAATGCAGTTTCTATTTTCATTTCTATTTCTAACTCTGGTAATAATTTTTTTATTCAGTGAAGTGACTGTGTGACATTTTAATAAATGTTTCCTTTACGCCTTCACTCCTCTGTCCCTCAAGCACAACGTGACAAATGTTTGGCCAGAAATATTTCAACTAGCTCTGGTGGCCCAGGGTTTTGTTTTTCCTCGATCACAATGCACTGGTTCTTGCCAAGTAGGGAAACGTGACAGCTGGGTGGTGATGGGACGACGGCAGAGAGGAGATGCTCACCACGGGGCCAGAGAAAGACGAGTTGTTAGCCTTCCTCTGCAGGGGCACATTGTAGTTCTGGTACAGGACAATCCCGTACTGTGGAGACGGCAGAGGAGACGGAGTCAGCTGTTAGAGCCGCAGACTCGAATCCAAAACAAATAAAAGAGTCGTCGTTACTTTGAGCAGTCGAAAGGCAGTCATCCAACACGTCCTGCTCTGTTCGTCCTCGGCGCACAACATCTTGAGCTCCTTACAGTCACTCCTGGCTTTATTGGGCTGTCAACCAAGCAGAGGACACAGCGGGGCTTGAAATTAATGAGAAACACATTGGGAACACAAACACGGCCGAGCCCCGATTCCGTGGCACACAAAAGTATTCAAACCGTTATGTTTCGTAACACCGGGGTCGCGCTTTAATGATCCCGATTTGAACAACGTGTCTTCAGAGGGAACAGGGATTTTGACAACGGCTATTATGAAATATCTCAGTCTGGAGAATTCAAAAGCTTCCAACAGTATCTTTAAAAAGACAGATACTGTGGGACGCAACAACTGATAGTTTTATTACTAATATTTAATGAGCCCTGAAAAATGACCAGTGAAATTGTGTAACTGCTCGTTAAAGAGGAGATTTTATGTTGTGTGCATGTTTGAACTTGTTAGCTTCGGACCTCGTTGGTTATATTTTAGCTGGTTTCAATTATTTAAAAAGGGAAAACAAGTCAACTGTCTTAAAACAACCTATAATGTGAAGGTTGCATGGTCATCCAGCCAAAAACATGCATCGCTGCAGCTAGTATTGCTCTTTTAAATGCATGGTAACCATGTTGGATTTACTGGTTGGTGTTGGTGAAAAACGTCCATCTTTGCCACCTGAAAAGTGGACTTCAGAGAGCTTCCGTGGATTTTTTTCCAACCAGGAAATTTTGACTTTTGAGAACAAAATGAACTTCCAATAAGCCTGTCCCAATAGCCAATTGATCACAGGATAAATTAAAAGGAGCCTGATCATTTTCTTTCTGATGAAGGATATTTTTGGAAGGGCAATTGAGTTTACAGAGACTTCATAGTCTATTTTATTTATGGTTTCAGTTGTGAGGGATTTTTATTTCCCTTTGGTTGCTACGTTTTATTTTGGACATTTAAGATGTCTCCCAGATCCAGCATTAAATGTTCTATGCAAAATTAAAGTTTATTGGTCTCTGGCAGAGCAAACTTGCATTGTTTTGCGGTTACTATCATTAAATGACTTGAAAATGGCCTCAAAACAACAACATTATTGTTTATCTGAATAATTACTGGGACAATTTATTGTCCAGTAAATGTTATTATGACAGGCTGAGCTTCCAATGAAACGAGATCTTCCAACCACACATCAGAGCCAACGAACACGATTGTTTTCTTTTGCTTTTTGTATTTTGTTTTTATAATCTATTAGTGACAAAACATGACACTTTGGTGATACTTGGGAAATGCACAAATCTATTACTTAAAATGTTGTTTTTGTCCAAACTACATAAATGTACTTACACTGAATTTTGGTTAGAAAGTGTTGAAGATGCATTTATTTACACATCTTCAGCCTTTTCATAGTTTTTCATTATCCATGACCAATAAAAACGGAGTTAAATGGTGAAAAAAGGAAAATATTTCCTCTTTTAAAGCAACCTTTGGATCCCCCAGCCCCCATCAAGTGTAAAAGAGAGCTGAAAGGTTTAGAGGGGGGCGACTTGCTCTACCATCCAGAGCTTATCCCACTAGGCTTATCCCAGATCAGCAGGTGACCCACCACAGATAACGCGTGGAGCAGAGACTATGTTTAACCCCCTGGTGGGCGGCGTTAACCCTCGTGTCCTCTGACACAGATACACACATGATACCCTGCAAGCAAAGAGGGAGCAGAGTCTCTTATAATGAAGAGGTGGCATTAAAGACCACAAGTTGGCGCCTAAACTGGGACGTCTTTGTGATGAAGAAACGGCTCAGATCGCTAAACCCAACGACACAAAGTTCTGTTCTCTCATGGAGAAGTCGCTTAAGATGGCAGAAAACACGCAGGGTGTACCTTAATGCAGAACTGGAAGTCTGCAGGGGCGTTGTGCAGCTTCCTCCCAGTGATGATGGTGTAAATGTTACTGTCCTCCAGATCTGAGAGCAGCTGCAGATGTCTGGGTTCCTGTGGGACAGTGGCAGAAAGAAAACAGAGATTATAGACTATAAATGAAAAAATAAAAAAGTTGGTACCCCATCTTATTAGTTGAGGAGAAAAAAAAACATGTTTCTCACCTTGGATGTTCCTTTAGTTGAGTAATAAAGGCCTGAGCGTCGCAGGAACATGTAGAGCTTCTTCCAGGACTTTCTTCCTGGCTCCTTCACATACAGGTAGCCCTGGATCTCAGGACAGCTGCTGGAGTTCAGAAAATTCTAAAAATAAACATTAAAAGCAAAATCACATCAAACAAGAACGGTACGGATGGATTACGTACATGATTAAATGAAGAAAATTATTCATAAAGGCTCCTGTCCATTTTTGTCTCAATGTATTCTACTTTTATTTTACTTTTCAACTGGCAGAACATAAAGCTATGCCTATCAAGCCTGGCGCTCTTTTTGTGCTGCTGATCTACAGCAGAAGTAATTCTGCTATAACTGTTACGTTCATTTCCACAGGTTTTTAACCTGAAATGCCTTTTGCCTGGTGTGCTGTCAGGATTGTAACTTCCTCATTTACAGAGTCTTTCGAAAATGTTTATACCTCTTGACCATTTTCAGATCTTACATGAGAGATTGTATCGACAGTCCGTCCATTAGCTGTGCACTCCACAAATCTGGCTCTAATGGAGGAGTGGCGACAAGAAAAGCTTTTGTTGAAACTATTCTGTAACAAGTTGCGTTTGCTTCCAGCCATCAAATTTAACACAAAAATGTAACTTTTCAATTTTATCTTGAAATAAGACAAAACTAACTTACAAGTGACTTTTCAGCAAGACGTAGCAGCTTGTTTAAAATCAATAATTCCTTAATATTGATGAACAAGTACTTGGTCCACTGGCAGATTGTTTCACTTAGGAAATTTTTTTTTCCAAGTCTTGCCAAGACATTTGCACTAAAAAATTTGGAAAGTGTAAAAGACTTGAAACTGGGGGCAAAGGTCAACAACCTTAAGCACAAATCCAGAGATCAAATCATATTTAATCGTATGCTTGCATATTTCTGCACTGCAAAATCCCAAAATCGTACCAAGTATTTTTGGTCTAGTTTGTTGTAGAAGACATTTTTCTCACATTATAAGTTAGGTAAGTTCCACTGACAGATTATTTCACTTATATTTGGAACTTTTTTCATCATTATTAAGGAATTATTGATCTAAAACAAGCTATTATATCTTGTATAGTTACTTGTAATTTAGTTTTGTCTTATTTCAAGTGTACAAAGATATTTGAACTAGAAACCAGATCAAAATTACTTTGTTAAATTTTGTGCTTTTGCAGTCTGATAAAATGGCCTAGTCAAAGTCCAGGCCTACTTTCAATTCAGAATTTATGGAAAGACTTCAAATTAGATGCTCACGGATGCTTTTTTATTAAATTTGACAGAGCTTGAGCCATTTGCAACACAAATACAAATGTGTGAAACACTTTTCAGATTCTTACAGCATTTACAGACACGCATCACTTTTGTTCATAAATTGGCCACTTCTTCACAAATATGCATTTCCTGGTGCTGGTCTGACACTTAAATCCACAAACAACATACAATTCTTAAGAGTTTGGGTTTGAAACGTGGCAAAATGAGAATCGTTCAAGAGGTCTGAATACTTTCGCAAAGCAATCTGTGCATCCGATGAGACGCAAGTGAAATTTACAGCGAATCTTTAGGACGTTAAATTAGTTTTTAACTTCTTAGCAGGTAACTTTCTCACCTGTAAGAGCTGTGACTGAGGGATCGAACCGTCAGACTCATGACACAAAGCCACCATATGCTCTGGAAAAAAGTTCTGGATGGGAAAGAAGGACACAAACCAACATGCTGACAATGACTGTCAGAGAAAAGGACAAAGAAAGACAGTCACCTGAAACCACTTAGAGCATGCAAGAGCTAAGAGAGGACAGCATCTCTTTTTACAGAATAGATCTATGCGAGTGTGTGTGTGTGTGTGTGTGTGTGTAATGGGCACGAGGGCTCAAACGCTAAGTGGTGGGAAGTGAAAGAGGGCACTCCAGCCTTGCAGTAGATGCAGTATGATCTCACCCGCTGATGTAATCCCCTTTAGCCAGCAGCGCCACTCTTAGCGTGATTGACAGGCTGCAGCCAGCACTCTGCTGTTTTACTGTGCTCATTACCACAGGGCTGAGATCACCTGCTGGCTCTGACACACACCTAAATCATCCCGGCAGTAATGTCATTCTATACAGCTGCAGAGAGCCCCCAGCTGAGTTTACATCACCAGAAGATAGATGCCATGCAGGGTAGCTAACGCTGCCCGGCTGGCTGGCACCGGGTTACTGAGACATGAAGAACTGCATGTCAAGCTGCCGCGATACTTGAGTTAACAAAAAAACAAAGAAGCTTGAAAATTATTTTTTCCTACTTATTAAATTTTTTCCTAATTTTTTAAATGCATCGCTAACAAACACCGTGCAGCTTTGATTTACTGGATCTTATTCAATAGCTCTGATTCTTTTGCTTCCACTTCTTTGCAGCAAATATCCACCCAGCTTACCTCCTAAATGAGCCAGCAGAGAGTTACTTTTAATATGTTGAGTAGTTTTGTTCATCATGAGAAAATCCAGTGGGAACTTAACATGTTTCAGAGTCACTGTGTTGTTAATATTCCCGAGCTTCCAGCTAAACAATGCTTACACACCTTCTCTTAGCAAATTGGCACTTTTATTGGACATTTACTTATTTTTATTTCCTTATATTTGCATATAATGGACAAATATTTGCTTACTTGCAGTTTTTTTTTTTTTTTTTATTAAATGTTTCAGATCAAACCGGTTTTAGTATCAGACAAAGATTGCATGAGTAAATGCAAAAGAAAAAAACTGGTTTCATTTGAAACTGGTTTTAAATAAAGGTAAATGGCCTTTACCTTTATTTAAAACCATAAAGGTAAATGGTTTTAAATGAAAATGTATTTATTGAGGAAAAAAAGCCAGAAAATAGAACTGCTCCCAACCTTAGCCATAAGTTAACCTCCTAAAAATTTTTGTTTCATTTCCCAAACATACCCAGCCAGATCTGTATAATCAATAAATCCCATTACTCTAACCCATCTTGGCTGTTCTAATACATTTTAGTGTGAAGCTATTTTTGATTTGTCAAACTGAACTGAGTTTGCACCGTCTCCAAGTTGGATACGGTGCAATTAATTAAGTCATAAAATGAAAGTTTGGTTTAAGAAATATTATCCATTTTGTTTCTTTCCTGAATATTCCATCTCAAATACTTTAAGTGACAAGTTATTTTAAAGTATTCCATGAAATAAACAGCCTTATGGGTTAACATAAGTATGCAACTTTAATTACTTTTGAAATTATTTAAACTTTTCATTATTGAATAAAGTTGAATAAAAACTTGAGAAGTACTTTAAGTAAAAGTACGAAAAATGTATTCCTCTTTAGAAGAAAAAAATCACATTATTAGTATTTCAAATTTAAAAACAGAACTTCCACAGTAAGTAAAAGAAGATTAATGTGTGGACTGGACCTTCACAGCAGTGGATAAACCACAGAAATGCTCCGTTTGCAGGCAGCATGAGGAAATCTTTGCACCAGCTCAAAGTGTCTAAATGATAGCTAAATGTTTACTGCTAGTCAACTGTTTGCCTCCTGACATACTGACCTAAAGATGGTGAAACATTACATCAAACACCAGCATGTGAGCATTGATTTATAGTCAATGTACTTGTAACATGATAGACGCAGCATGTGCTAAAACACAGGTTCACAGAGCAGATTCAGTTCCTCTAGACCAGTGGCTTCCAAAGATTTTATGGGCCCCCCTAAGCATTACAATAAAATCCCCCAGAAAAAAGAGTAAAAAAATCAACTGGGCACACACATCGTTCAACCAGACATAAACCTATACACATATTTTGTTTTCAAACTCCACTGAAGTTTATTTCACACTTCAGGTTGCAACAAAACAAACTACAAACCATCTTTACAGTGAAACACTTTTGTGTAACTGTTTGTTTTTTTTTCATTCATCCATACCGCTTCCCGCACTGCGCCCCCCTGCAATGGCATTGCGCCCCCTTTAGGGGGGGCGCCCCACACTTTGGGAACCACTGCTCTAGACAGAGTCAAGGAGAAAACAAAATGTAAAAATGTGATCGTCTTGTTACATTTAAGGTGAACACAATATATTTAACCCTTAGCTGTGTATTCCCAAAACAATCAAGGGGGAAAAATAATAACTGGAAGGACTCTGCAGTGTGTGTGTGTGTGTGTGTGTGTGCGTGTGTTTGTGAGAAAGGAGCTGTGTGCTAAGAACAAGAAGTCACGGAGAGGTAAAATCAGGGATGCGAGAAACTCACGAGGGGGTTCCTGAAGAATTCATATTTGGCATAGTTCTTCCTGAAGAGGAATTTACTGTCGCTGCTCATGGAGGCCTGCACCTGAACCACCAGTTCGTGGTCCTCCACACACCTTTCTGTGAGAACAAAAGCAGATGGGCAGAGTTAGTACCGTGTCACGCATCGGTGAGAAAAACCTCGTCCTTGAAACCAATTTCACGTGTAGCAGCAACACTCATATGGTCTTATAACTTCTAATGTTAAATTCTTATGTGGAACGTTTTAGTCGGATATGTAGATGGAAATAATGTCCCCCGTTTGGCGCCGTTATATCAAAATCAAATCAGATTTTATTCGCATAGCACATTTCAGCAACAAGGCAGTTCAAAGTGCTTTACATCATAAAAACACAAAAATCAACTATTGAAATCTAAAATGTTACCAAGTGTCATTATCACACATCAAAATGTTGGTTAGTGTTTCATTTATTACGATGCAAAAGCACCTCTAAGCAGGTGTGTTTTTAATCCAAAAGGAACTCAGTGTTTCGACTGTTTTACAATTTTGCGTAAGTTTGTTCCAGATATGTGTTTAATTATATGCAGTGCTAAGTTTTCTGGTGCAGATTCTGTCATGTGGAGCAGGAGGCTTAATTTTGGTCCCATCTAGCCAGAACACCTTGCACATATTTGCTGTGTCCCCTATTTGTCTATTGGCATATCTCTCCTTCAGTAAATTTACTCCTACATTAACTTAAAATTCTCATTTAAAAAAAAACATATAAATTTCCCTCCCACTTCACAATCAGGCACATTTTGTTTGGTCTATCATAAAAAATCCCAGGAAAACACACAAATGCAAATGGTTATTGTGTTAATTTAGGGCTTTGGTAGTTTTTGCCAAGAAGAACTGAACAAAAAATAAGCCAGAATGACTAATGCTAAGATGAATTAGCATTGTTTGAAATTTTTCGCCAACTAATAAAAATTCAGCAAAAATGGTCCAGGGAGATTAAATATAGTTACAAGTTTTAGTCAAGTGGGAAGGAGGGAAAAGTTTGAAAGGTATCCAATGAGAGTGGAAAGAAGGGAAATGATTATATTGTATGATAGCAGAAGTGATATGTACTGTAACAATGTTAATATTCCAATTGTGCATTTTAAAATGATACATGTGAACTTGGAAAGCTGAGACTCCTGTGCTACTGGCATTGCTTCCACCATTGTTAATTTGATGAATTGTGTGTGTACTGTGCTTAAATACCAGAATTTGGCCCAGGATTTGGCCATTTTAGAATGGGAAAAAAGGGAAAAGTAATTAAAGTTGCATTATATAACAAGCAATGAAAAATAGCAATTAATTTGTGCCTCTGGGTGTTGTAAAATTAACTTTTATTTCTTCCACCCTAGAGTAAATATTTCAGCAAGGTTTCAAGAAATTATTTTCCATAAAGACCCAAGAGGTCGTAAAAAGCGTGCCTCTTGGATAAATTTACAATCAATTTAATCGAGTAGATTCTCGACTAAGGCCCCGTTTACACGGAACCGCTCTTCAGTTAAGCCGAAACATGTTTTTGTTGCCATCCAGCCTCTCGTTTCTGCGCACATGCGCAGAACGCACGGCTGCAGGGTTTAGTCTGTACATTCAGGGTCAGATGGCAACAAAAATAACGGCGGGCAACTTTGTACGGTGTCGTACTACTTATACCTGTTCAGATTAGCACAGTTTCTGATGAGACATATATGTGCTAAATGAGGACTTCCTCCATAGGAGACTGAGACGGTGAAGCTAGAGAGGTGGAAGCTAAAGCTAAAGAGCGCATGCTAAAGTCACAGCGCCATCTAGCGGCCTGGCATGACAACTACAGCTGGCTGAAGGTGTCTTCCCAATCAACATCCGCAAATACTGTTAGTTTCAGGGCCTAAAACTAAAATTATTACTCATTACTGAAATTGTGACAAAAGTTGGGAGAAAAATACATTTGACTAAACCTTTACTAAAATGTGCAACATTGTGTAGTTGTATTATAACAAAATGGGAACATATTCAAAGCCTACTAATACTTTTGCAAAGCAATTTAGTTCCACTCCTATACTTCCTTCTCCTGATGTCACACGTTGCCATTTTATCAGAAATGTAGCGTTTTTACCCACAAATTTATCAACTAAGGCCAATTTTGAACGCATTACAAAAATGTGTCAAATTTCGACAGAACATGCGTTGACATCCCCTCAAGCAGACACCCATTCGCAACAACCAGTGTTGTATAAAGTACTGAAATCTCAGAGTCAAGTAAAAGTACAAGTACCTCTCCAAAATATGACTTTGGTAAAAGTCGAAGTCACTGACTGAAATGTTACTTGAGTAAAAGTCTTAAAGTATTTGAAACTTCTTGTACTTAAGTATGGAAATTACTGTAAAAATGGATGTACTCAAGTAATGTAATGAAAAGTACAAGTAAAAAGTAAAACAAAGCAAATGCAGTTTGAATGACATTTTTTATATTTTGGTAAACTTGTCAAATACACTTAAAATAATGTACACAACCAAGTGCAGGCAAAATTAAACCTGCTAATAGATATACCTGCAGGCATCATTTAGTTAAGAAAATTAGGTGCTTTACCAATAGCACAAGGTTAACTTAACCTGCTTTACAACAGAACCAGCTTCTTAGTATACCCTCCAGGACAGAAAATACAAAGTTTTTGTAAGCCTTAAGTTTTCCCTTCAAGTAAGGTCAGTGCTGAAAATGAGAAAAATAAATAGTACAGAAAATGCGGCCAACATGAAGAAAAAGAGCTGTTACGATTACTCTACTTCACAAATCAGTGAATCAGTCAATGCTACAGTCAGTAGGTGGTGCACACAACTGGTCATTATGCAAAAGAAAAAAAGAATTGGGAGGGAAATGCAGCTTATTGGCATCTGTAAACCTGGTTTTGAACTTGCATGCCTTTCCTATATTCGTTAAATTTAGTCTAAATTGCTATCGCTATGGCTTCTGTCCCCCCTTGAACAGAGGAGTCTAGGTAGCCTGCTACAGTCAACATTAGGCCTAAGCTAAATACACCACGTGTGGAACTGAAACAATGCCAAACAAAGTTCATTTATGGTCAAGATTTCACAATACAGTAGTGTCTAGTGACCAAGCTATAGTTACTGAAACAGGAGGATTATAACCATTTCATAAGAAGTTACCTCGATGTGTTTCTTCAAGTTGGACGGGGAGTTTTTGTAAGATAGAATTTCCATGTGACTGCTACTGATTGCGAGACTTGCTTTGTGTTTAATGGGAGAAGCGAAACAGGTGTATCCTAATTAAAAGTAAAGAAATCAAGAAATGGCAAAAAATGTGGAATGAAGATAAGAAAGGAAGAAGATTATATGAAGTACAAAAGTCAGTTTGAATTCGAAGCATTAATGAACGAAACAGAAGAGAAGAAATAATAATTAGTAGATTAAGAGTAGGTCATACCTACTTAAATGACATGCTTTATAAAATAGGGAGGAAAAATAATGATAAATGTGAGAGATATGGAGAGAAAGAAAATGTAGAACACATATTGATGAACTGTAAGTCAAATGAACTCGAAAGGGAAGAATTAAAGAGAATAGTTAGAAATATGGGGCATGAATGGAATCTTAAAGGTATATTAGGAAATGAAGGAAACATAACAGATATTCACAAATTAAGGAAAGCATTGTTTATTTATCTTAAGAATACAAAATTAAAAAGTAGAATTTAATAGATATGAAGTAATGCTTCTACACACTCATGTACAGTAGGTGGCGGTATGCACCTTAAAGTTGCTTGTGATCCGCCATAATAGAAAAGAAGAAGAAGAAGAAGTATCCTATTGGTGGTGATGAACAAGCCCAGGCAAGCAGGCTACGGACTTTGTTCGGTAGCTACTTGCTACTTGCTAATCAGTAGGTGGGGTCAAAACACTTGCGTTTCTCTCTCTCGCTTTTTTGTAACGAGTAACTAAACCACACATTGAAAATGTATCGGAGTAAAAGTACGCAATTAAGTTCGGAAATATAGTGAAGTAAAAGTGAAAGTCATCAAAAATTTTCATACTCCAGGAAAGTATGAAGTACTCCAAAATATACTTAAGTAAAGTAGTGAAGTATTTTTACTTCGTTACTATACAACACTGGCAACAACCCACCATACAGTAAAACCCAGTCAGAAATGCTAACCTGACTTAGCCACACCAGTCCCAGAGCACCAGTGTTCAGATTAACTGTCTTTTTTTTCCTCCATTCACGCCACCAGCAGGGGTGCTTTGCCTCTATATTTATCATCACATCCCCAGTTCAACTCTTGCATACAATGACACAGCAAGAAAAATTGCCTGTTACTATGAGACAAGTGAAGGTGGAGGAAGGAGGGAGGGAGAGGGAGTTCTGAGTTGTTGAATGAGGAGGGGCTGTGAAAAAAAGCAGAGGCACTGTGAGGCAGGCGGGGAGGAGGTGAAGGTGGAGAGGAGAAGTGGTGTGAGATGGAGGAGGAGGAGGAGGCAGTGAGGATGAGGAGGGGGGCCTTGCAGAAAGGATGATGTCATGTATTTAGGCTGATTGCTGAGAGCAGCAAAGCCATAAGCAAAGTACAAGCCACAAATACACAAGCACACATTAAGAGCCTGACCTGCCCACTCACTGCTTTCCTTTCTTCTGTCTGTCTACGACTATTCCTGAACAACGAAAGGTTAAAGGTTACACCATTATCCTACAGCTAATTTTTAAAAAAATCATGTTGAAATCACTCAAGCCTTAATAAAATAAAGGTTTTATTTTTAACATTTCTTTTGTGAAAGTGTGGTCGGCGTTTGTGCTAAAAACAGATCTGTGGCTGCGCGTCAGGGGTGGAAATGTCTGGACTCCGGTTGTGTGCACGCTCACAAGCGTGCTGGCTACAAGCAGGGGAATTTCCTGTGCAAGGTTAACGGGAGATTGATTGGCCGGGACAGCTAGGGGCTCGTCCGACGGTGAGCCGCCATTGGCCCGTCGAGGTTCTGGTATGACGCTTTAAGTCCAGGCCTCTCGCCCTCTCCAAATCCTCTCCCCCCCACCCACACCTCCTAAACACCTCCTCTTTCTTTCTGTCTCCTGCTTTTTCTTCATCTCTCTCTCTTTCGTTCTCCCCCCCCCTCTTCCTCGCTCTCTGCAACTCACATTCCATCTCTTCAGTGTACTTTTTTTTTTTTTTCCAGAAACACAGCTCAAGCAGAAAAACACACAAAGCGATTCTTTGACTCTATAAATACGATGCTGGTAGGAGGACAAAGAAAGATTCAGTTAAGAAAAAAAAAAAAAAAAGAAATTAATAAAGCTTCAAAGGGAGTCCCAGCAAAAAAGTGAGGAGGAAAAGCGGCTCTTTCTTCTCTCCTTTTCCCCTTCCCAGCCCCTCTTGAGTAAATTATTTTGGGGGGGGGGGGTGCAGGGATTGTAAGTAGAACATGGAAAACGGATAATCCTGCAACTGCCACACCTCCCTCGTCAGGAGATGCAGGCGTACGCACGTTCAGCCCATGCTAGGGACGCGTTTAAGGAGCACCGGCTTCAACGCCCTGCCCAAACAAGCTTATTATGCACATCCACACTGCAATCTGCAACTTCAAGGGTTTAAGGTTGAAATGCACAGACAAACCACCATCACCTCTCTTACTCAGTTAGCCATTTTCAGTTTTAGCACGATGTTTAGAAGACGGAGCAAAAGCTGCAAGAAGCTTTTAGAAAGGAAACCGTTTTCTAGAGACGCCCACACTGCAAAAACAAATCTGGGCAAGTATTTTTTGTCTAGTTTCTAGTGGAATTATATTAGTACACTTGAAATAAGACAAAACTAACTTACAAGTAACTTTTCAGTGAGATATAGGAGCTTGTTTAAATCAATAATTCCTTGATATTGATAAACGTACTTGTTTTGCTGGTAGATTATTTCACTTGGATGGGAACAATGTCTTATAAGTAAAATAGTACTTTTTCATCAACATTAAGGAATTATTCACCTAAAACCAGCTCCTATATCTTGCCGAAAAGTTACTTGTAAGTTAGTTACTTGTAACTGGACCAAAAACACTTGGTATGCAGAATCGAAATACACTTAAAGCAAATTTTTCCAACTACCCTCTTTAACATATTTAAAATGTGACAAGCAATCTCCTTCGGCTTTGTGATCTTGATCGCGAAGATGCAGATCAGGTGGAAGAAAAAACAACAACATCCATGTTGTCAATTTTATCATCGGAGAGAAGCACCTGAAATCCTATCCCGCCGTCCAATACTGCACCCAAGCAGTCCTTTGAAAGTGTGATATTGTACACACTGACATTGCGATCACAACTGCAACTCAACATATTGTGCAGCTCTAGTTGCAAATGCAGCACAGTCACTAAAATACACAAAAAAAACAAAAGGAGGAGCATGTGAGACCACGTCTAATGAGCTTGGAGGTTGAGGATTAGGTTACAGGTGGGTCTAGCACGGCATCTTTTTATAAATAGTTACATATGATTTCATTTGGAGACATAAAATACAGAGTTTCCAATACAGCCATTCATTTAAAATCTCAGGGTATCACTCCTTTGCAGCACTAAAGCCCCTGCTAAACTCCGGCACACCCCAGATGGAGTCCATTTACCTCTGCAGAGGCACCAAAAGATCCACAAGCACAGAAGAGATCCGTTGATGGCAAATAAACACGGTTATAGCGGGAAAATATTCCTGTTTAATCTGGTTTACATGGTTTTAACGAGCTTTTGTTCACCATTAAGTCCGATAAAAGTAGCCGTCGTCAATCCCAGACAATGAAAATCGCTTTAAATCTGATCGCGATAATCTGAATCCACGTAAAATGTAAGGAAGGATTAAAGTTTGACTTCTGTAAAGGCAAAAATTTGCTATTTGCCCTATAGGCGCCTCGGTGCGTCAGAGCCACGCCGGGACGAGTTCCCCTACCGAGGCCGAGGACGGGGTGGTGCTCCACCAGCGTCCAGGCGTTGTCGTCCACGCAGTGGCTCTTGTAGACCAGCAGCTGACACACGTCTCTCGCCGTCATGTCGGCTGGAATCTCCACCACTTTGCCGGCGCCATCCTCGCTCCAAACCTTCACGATCTGAAGAGACACACGGCACAAATGAGAACGAGAACGGTGGAGGTCATGTTTTCCCCGAGCAGGAGAGAGAGAGAGAAGAGAGAAGAGAAAAAGAAAAAAAATAAATAAAAAAAGTGTGGTGCACGGTGTGTCCCGAGTTGCTCCCAGGAATTAGATTATGCGGAGAAAATAATAATTAAACAGCAGTGTCTAAATTTACCTCCATGACCAGGTCCACCCTTAAAAAAGGCTGTGTTCACATGATTCTGTCACTCGAACATGAAGTGAGCTTTAAAAAAAAAAAAAAAAAAAAAAAAACCCAGAAGGATGACGTCCAGGAAAGGCTGGCCTGCCCCTGCGCCTTCAGTTCAGCCCTTTTTGTTCACAACACAACCAAACTTCGTCCAACACCAACAAATACGCATCTGAACCTCCGCAAAAAAATCCCACGTGCAAGAAACGGGCACCTTCGGACGAGTCCACACAAAAAAAAAATGCAGAAAAAAGAAGACTCTTCTTTTAAAAATCCCATACTCACACTTCGAGATTGAACTAAGTCGGTGAGTTTGTAACGTGTTGAATTTTGTCGTTAAAAATGTCACCACTTGGAGCTGCTTAAAGCAGGAGAACCTCCCATTGTTGCGCCATTTTGAACCATTCCAGCCCAGTGCCCAAAGCGACATTTAAACCGGGTGTAATGTTGCCCTCATTCGAGTGCGCTGCTGCACAGATAACCCTCGCACAGGACTCTCTCTCACCGAGGGGGGAACCGACATCAGAAAGTGTCTGCAAACCACAGAAATGACGCCACGAAGCCCGGAGAACCTCATATAAGTGTGCGTGCTTGTGTGTTTTTTGCCCCTCGTCGAAGCAGAAATATTTTTCTGCAACTGAAAAACCGCTGCTTTAGATGACATGAAACAAGACAGAAAAACCGGTGATGGCCAAGGGGGCTGGACGGGAGGAGGAGGAGAGAGGGAGGGAGTGAAGGAGAGAGGGAGGGGGCGGAAAATGAAGTCGGGACGAAAGCTCTGCAAAGTTTAAAAAAAATAAAATAACTCAAAAGGATTTAAAACGTAAACTGCCTGGGAAAAAAAACTAAAAACTAAAAACACAAAACATCACCAGGAGCAAGAACAGCGACACAAAGGCTCACTCTGAAATCCGAAACAACGTCACTGCACTTTTTCTGCCCTCTGCAAAAGCCCAAAGACTGCCTCCTCCCTTCCCACATGCCCCCCCAACAAGAAAAACAAAATAAGTTAATGTATGACTCATGAGTTTTTGTTTGAGAAAACTTTTAAAAACACTAAACCAAGAGAGAGAAAAAAAAAGCATGCTTCCAAACCGACACTCGGTCGCTTCTGGAAAGCCCGACACAAGCCTCAGAAAAGAAAACTGGAGAAGAAACACACACTCAACAAACACCCACACACACAGAGGTCCCTTACCTCCACAGCCTGTAAGAGGCAACAGTCTGGAGAGCAGGATGGCATTTTCACACTGAGACGGTCTCCAGTGACACGGAGGGACACAGAGGGAGGGAGGAGGAAGTCAGGAAGGGAGAGAGGGAGACTGAGCGAGGGAGGAGAGAGAGAGAGGAAAGGAAGGACAGATTGGCAAGCCGAATGCAGGAGAGGTAAGGGAGGGGGGGGGGGGGGGGGGGGGGGGGGGTAGAAGAGGAAGTGACAGAGGAAGGACGAAAGTAAATGAGAGACGGAGGAGGCTGCCCGTTGTTCCTGTGCTGAGCTGCGAGGAGCGGTATGAGCAGTCGCTCCTTTCCTCCTCCTCCTCCTAGTGGATTAACCCAGAGTGGGATTTTTTTTTTTTTTTTAACCAGGGAGCTGCTACCTGTCACGTACTCTCTTATCTCCAGGGTTGTGTTTCATCCACCTGATCCCCCCTGTGTCCAAAAAACTATCTCCGTCAGCTCCTTTTACTGATGGCGCCACACCATCTCTCCCCCCTCTTTTTAAGACACGCCCACAACTCCTCCAGCACACATGCAGACGAGCTCAAACTACCGAGCCAATCGCAGGACGGAGAGACTCATCCCTTATTCTTCTGCATCTTCTGACATTTCCTTTGAGCGGGCTTGACGGTTTCAATTTCTAGCCCCTCCCTTTGCCTCCTGTCCTCTTCCTCCTCCTCCTCCTCCTCCTCAGCTGCATGTGAAATACTGGGCAGAAGTGTTAGGGCCATAGCAACATGTGTAATGCACACCGACAGCTTGAACATTCACGAGAAGAGAGAAAAAAAAAAAAAGAGGGAAAAAGAAAATTTGAAGTGGGAACTAATTGGATGCGGAGGCGAACGGATAACGTTCCACGGGTTTGGGGCGAAACTGAAAGGGTCAAGGAAGAGCTAAACAGTTGCAAAGAGGGGGGGAGAAAGAGGAGTGGAGAAAAAAAAAGATCTATTTAGGAATGTCAGTAATGCAATACTGAGTCATAATCAGGCTCATGTGTAGAGAGCCCAGGCCAAACCCAGCTGGCCCCTAATACAGTGTGCGTGAGAACTTTGAGGCACACACACACACATTCTTGAAAGAGGAAGACAAAATGTAAACTATGAAGACCATCTGCAGAAAGGTTTTTTTTGTGTGTGTGTTTTTTTTTGTTTTTTTTTTGCCCCTCCACCCGCCTTTTTTTCCACATTAGTGTTGGACTTTTCCTCCTGACTCATGCTGCAGCTCCTGAGAGAGCCGGGCTCCTACCGACTACATGGAGTCACACGTGTGTATGAACGTTCATGATGAGACGAGCGGGTGCAGGAAGCGATAACGAACATATCGCGTGCGTCACGAGGAGCCAACGTCTTCCTCCTTCTCCATCTGCTTGATTTTTGGTCCGCTCTCATTTCCCCCCTGCTCACATCTCCCTTTGATTTGTTTAATTTTGTTCCTTTAAGGATTTTATGCAATGGACCAACACAAAAGATGGATAAGATGTTTTTATAGCAGAGAACTTCAAAGTTCTCTGCTATAAACTTAAAGCCATGTCCAACTGGGTCTTAAAGCCATGTCCAACGCTTTAAGAACCTTGTTCAATTTATCATCTGAAAAGGGAAGAAGTGTCGCAATTCACCAAGACAGAAGGCAGGATGAGAAGAGCATCAATCAAGAAAGCAACCGTAGTGATTCTGCTATCATAACACGTCATAAATCTGGCCTTTATGGAAGCCTGAAAAAAAAAGGGAAGCCATTTTGGAAAAAAGTTTGGATAAAGTTGAGCAAAATTCTTGGAGTTTTAAAAGTTGGAAGCTTTCTATTGGAGTTATCAGGAATTTAACCAGGGAGGGGAGGAGAATTCAAAATAAAGAAGATTTGATTGTTGCAGAAGATGCCAGTTTTAGCATATTCTGACTAAAACACCTAAACTTTACGCCCATATAATCAATGCTATTCCACAATCAACACTGCCTCCTGCAAGGGTATTGTATTATACAGTATATCCCAAGTATTATAGTAGTGTTTAACTTGTAAATATCACACAGATGTCTGTTTATGACTAAAAAAATTTGTTTATCTGTGGATATAATAGTTTTTCTTAAATGGCATCCAATTTCTAGCTGATTCAAAACAACCCCATAATGTTATTAAATTCAGAATATTTCTGAATTTTCCTCATCTCATCTTTTGAACATGAAACCGTTAGTGTGTAGGTTTGCAAAGCTGTGAGAAACATAACCTAAAAGATGTAATCGCAACTAAATGGGATTCTTCACAACCATCTTTTCTGTGAAATTTTAGAAACGTGTGCATCGTTTTTATTCCTCCTCACAATTATTCACTACTTTGTGTTGGTCTGACACATAAAATCCAAATTTGGGACACTAAATGTAACAGGATAGAATGTGAAAATGTTCTAGAGGTTGAACATATTTTTAGCTTTACTATTATTATGCAGTTAAAACTAACTCACCTTGCCTCGTTTCTCCCTTCTTTCTGGTCTCCCTTCCCCCCTTGCTTCTCTTTTTTCTCTCCACTTTAATAGTAAAGGGTGAGAGGTGAAACGCTAACAGGGTTTATTGTCTCCTATGCCACTTATGGCAACACACACACACAAATGCTATTGCAACATATTGGATTGAAGGGTTACAAGCAGACACCTGCGCACGTATGACCAAACACACACACACTCTGGGTCAGAGGTCAAACACAGTAATCTGCACCTGGGTCAAAACCACTTGCCCAAGAGCTTTATGAGCCCCTAAACCTCTTTCTCACACACGCACACATTTTTACACAAGCACAGATGTATGCACAATTGATCTGGTTGTTTTAAGCCGGAGCCAGCCTCTTCCTCAGTAACTCGAGCTGCAGAGTGAAAAAGACTTCTTTACTCAGTGAATGACTCTGCACACAGTCTGCTTTTCTGTGTATAAACATTGAACGCAGCCAGCAGATAACTTCTCCAACGGCTTTGAATCAACAAAAGCACGGCTGCCTGCAACTAACAACTACAAGATGTTGTGGGGGTTCAAACTACATATTTTTTCCCCCCCCTAAAACAAAAGAAAAATGCAAAAGAAAAGTTAAAAGAAGCAAACGAGATTTGGAAGATTGAAACAAAAATGTCAACGTTTTTGATGTCACTTTCCAGTTCTTTAACTTTGTTGCAAGTTTCTTAAAAATGCCATCATGGACGTCTAGGCTGCCAAAAGGGGCCAAACGCTGCAATATGTAACTTTATTAAAAGAAATGTCTGACATATTTGTTAAAACTGTCACTGTGTTATGACAATATAATTACGATTGATCTGCTCCACCTACTCCCGTCTGAAGAAATCTGAAGTTTACCGCTCCTGAACAAAAACAACCAATCAGAGCCAGGAGGAGGATCTTAGCGCTGTCAACCATCCATGGGAATATGGTACTAAATGTGCAAATGGTGGAGAAACAAGTCGTCGTTACACGAAAATCGTGCATCTGCGTTCATCGATGGCTATGCTAATTAGCCTTAGCATTCATAACAGGCTCTATTAGTGAGGAGAAGTTGTATCATAGCAGAAATCAAGAGGAGTTTGGGGGTTTGGAACAATAGTGTGCAAATGGGCATGATTGACAGCATTAAGACCCGCCTCCTGGCTCTGATTGGTTGCTTCTAGTTGGCACTGAGAGAAGGCAGAAGAGCTTGATTTTTTTTCACAGATTATTTTTCTTGTACTATGATGTCACTACCTAGTGACAGTTTCAACAAATATGTAAAAAACTTTTTTTTTTAATAAAGTTACATGCTGTGGCTTCAAGGACTGAAGACAGTCTGAAGTTAAAGTCAGTTGAACTTGAACGGTTAGAATTTGCAATTTTAAATGTATTTTTAGTTAATGATTCTCCACAAGTCCAAGTGGTGCCTGAAGTCTTTGAACACTAGAGAACCATTCTGAGCAGTAAGCACATTCACATTCAGCCGTCACTGATTCTATATTTCTGTGAAAGTTTACCGCCACCTTGTGCTTCTCATGCCCAATCTCTAATGCCAGCATTTGACTTCCTGTTAGCGGTTGGACACTCTGCACTCTTTTGCAGCATCGTCAGTCAGTGAGAGTTCTTCAGGTTTCAGGCCAGTCAGAGCTGATTACCTCTGCGGAGCCGCCAAACTCAATCTCACTTCACCAGAGCGGCGCCTCAATGAGGAGCTCAACTCCACACGACCCGGCAACCGACACCGTGAGACTCTCATCAACTTTGAAAATATACAACGCGAGCCAAGTTCCACCCTTAACTTTATTCCCTTGATGTAGTCTTGTGCTAAAATTAAAATAAGATTTAATACTTCAAATTTAACAACTTTCTTTGAAATTGAAGAAAATTCATCTTCACAGGAAAGATTGTGACTACAAGAGGTGCAGAACCCAAAAATACTTTAATATCCATTAACCCAGCATTTAGGTAACTATAGATATCTATAGTTTCAGTTTTTTAAAATGCTGAAGTTAGTTAAAACAGAGTACGTTTGACTAGTTGTTACCTTTCAACACTAAAACCATATCTTCATTTCACTTCAAATTTAGCTCACAGTGACGTGACGTCTTTCAACTACCAATTGGGAATCCATTACCAAGACCTTTACAGGGGCAGTATTATGTATTTTGCAGGCAGTGCTATTTTTTAACACAATCAAGACACTGCAATCACTCTAAAATATTGTGTATATATCAAATATGACTTAAAATAAATTTGACTTTGTGGGCATGCCGTGGTGGCGTAGGGCACAGCGCTACCCGTATTTGGAGGCCTTGAGTCCTCGACGCGGCCGTCGCGGGTTCGACTCCCGGACCCGACGACATTTGCTGCATGTCTTCCCCCCTCTCCTTCCCTGTTTCCTGTCAGCCCACTATCACATAAGGGACACTAGAGCCCACAAAAGACCCTCTGGAGGGGTAAAAAAAATAAATAAATAAATAAATTTGACTTTGTAATTTAATGCCATGAAATTGGGCTTCTGTCTCTTAACCATTCCTGCTCTTACTGAAACTCCACCTTCAGGAAGTCATCACAATATAGCTCCTCTATTAATCCTTTAACGTTTTACCAACGTTTCACTGATACGTAGCTCGTATAATGAGCTCCACAGATGTGCAGTTCTACCAGGTGTTTGCTAATTGCTGCTGGCTAGTCTGAAGGAGACAAGTGGGGGAGGTGCCCAGAAGCTTGGAAACTGCAGTTCAAAGGAGGAGCTGTGACTCAAAGGCGGGGCTAGGTCCACCAAGGCATTTTGCACAACTGAACGGTTGCTACAGGAGCTTAAAGGATTTCTCAAACGCGCATTAAAGAATCAAGGCAATGCCCCAGGTATGACTTTAATGAGGGAATAACTTTGTAAAACAATGTATAGCTCAAAAAAGTAGATTTTCTATAATACTGCCCCTCTAACAAACTTCACTTCAGAAAGTCCAGACTTACCCTGTGTGTGATCACATGTCAGACAAAATGTAGGGCTGAATCGCTTCGTCAGATGAGTCGTGATGAAAAAATTGTCAATTTAGGGAATTCAGAAAGCCTCCCTTAGAGGTTTTCCAGAGATCCTTGGGTAGACCTATGTATGCAATGTAGTGGGATGTCTGGACCTTGACCCATTTACCCCATGACCCAATCTCAGATAAGAGGAAAACAACAAATCAATTAATAGATCAACAGTGTAGAAACATTTAATGTTTCTCAAAGGCTGTAGGAGTCCGAGTACAAACAAGCTCTCCTAAGACTAGATTGTGCAACATTAAAATGCCAAAGTGTTTCTTGTCAAAGAGTTATGGAGTTGATGCTATTATGAGACTTTGTCTGGCTAAAAACATGTTAGCTATTATTATGAGCCCCAGATGTACTGGTGTTTGTTTGGAGCTTGACAAGCTGTTGTGTCTATATTGGAGACTTTTATCTGAACAGAAAGTCAGCTTCAAACAGAGACGGATTAAAACGAGGTACGAACGATTTTTGAAACGCAGGGAGATTACCATTACTGGCTAATGATAACTGCTAGCCTCCAACTGGAACAGGATACACCGATTAGATTAGATTTTTGATTTGTGAAACTTTTACTTTGTGAAAACAACGAAAGAAATTTAGGATTTAAAGTTTTCCCCAAAATAATTCAAAAACCTAATATGATGTATAATCTCATGAGCTGGTTATATTGTTGCACAACTACTATGTAGCTAAAAATGATTCCCCAGGCTCCTTTTGGACCAGCATTCAACTTTATCTTCTTGCAAAGTCATGGAATGTAAGAGTGGCGGGGGGAGAAAAAAAAAAGTCTGCGGTGTGGTTAAGCAATTACTCTAACAATCCTTAGAAAACACTTTCAAGTTGCATCATCACATTGCAACTCTGCAAAACATTTTGTGCTTGGCAAAAACTACAAAGTTCCAGCAAATCTTTATTAAGCCCACAAACACCAGCAGAAATAATTACTCCGACCTGCATGTCAATCTGCACCAAATCCCCCCACAGTCAGATTACATCTCATTAGCAGGTAATGATGGAAATTGTTTGTGGTAGATTACACAGTGAACTAATGGCCATCTAGCTCACTGTACTGAGCGACTTTCTCTGAGCGCACAGACATGGACGCGAACATGCACCTTGACTGATTGCAGTGGGTCAGCAGACCATTGCGTGCAGAAATACATCAGCTGACCTCAAATCATAGGGGAGGTAGGAGTCCCTGAAGAGTGTGGGCCTAGGAGCTTTCTTCTTATTACACAAGATTAATCAGCGCTTAAGCATGTTTCTTTGAAGACAACTAATAATAGGACACCAGAGAAACCATTACATGGAAATTTAGTATAAAGTAGAGCAATAAGCACAGCCTCCAGAGTCACATTAAGATATTTTTTACAAGTTGATTGCTGGAATACAGGAGTTTACAAAGTTATTTACTCTACACCCCTCTGGTTGGTCTGTATGCAACCTGCAGCATTAACTGTGCCTTTTAAAAATAGCTCAAAAAATTCCAGACAATAAAGTTAAATTTAATAGTTTCTGAGCTCTGACCACTTAAAGTCCTGTGCTTGTGTTTTAAGGCTGGACTCAATACATTTACTATTCTTTGTTCTTTGGTAAATATCTGATGAATTCGCCCAACGCGGTATCAGAACTAACCAACCACTCAGGAGTCAAAAACAAAATCTGAAAACATTGAGATCATGTGTTTGGCATGACCTCAATGACTCAAAAAGGGCCTTAAAAAGGCAAATGTTTGCACCAGACTCTTTTTTTTTGTTGTTTTATTTAAGGGTTAGAGTCAAAAGAGATACATTTTTTAATTACTTGAGAAAAATGACTGCTGATAACTACTTAACGTTCCAATAACACTCTGCTTTGAGTTGGTCTATCACCTGAAATACCAACAGAATCCATTAAAGTTATTAGTGATAATGTGACAACATGTGAAAAGGCTCAAGGGTTATAAACGCCCCCTGCCTACCTTTCCTCTAATCTTTGTCTGACTTTACAAGCAGCAATTATCTAAAAATCAAACCGCAGGGCAAATAATGGACAGAAAACCCATCCAAGAGCATCCATCCCTAAGAAGGTCAGAGGTCAGGGTCAGCTGAGGAGCAGTAAACCAGAACCTGGATCAAGTTCAGTGTCTTTCTCAAAGCTACTTCAGAGGAGAGCAGGGAGGCCGGCTGATACACATGGCATTCATCCAAATCATCTGCTTGCGACTGAGCGTATATTTAACTGCTGGGTCCAACCCGCTGACCCTGATGTTGATTATACTGTCTCTGGCCGCAAATAAAAGCTCGAGTTGCGTTACAGCCACGGTGCCAAAGCAAACGCATTTGCTCAACGATGACGGATGGGACCTGACCAAATCCCTGTGAAAGGCGGGGGAAAACTCGGCTCAAATGAATGTTGCAAGGCTGGCACAAGCTGCATGGGAAATGGCCTTTAGAATTATTAACCATGAGAAACGGCTCTGAAGCCCCGACCAAAGTCAATTTAGGACTTCTGACAGAGACATAATGTCAGCCTGTTAGCAGATCTTCAGAACAATATTCACAGCGACAGCCCGAGGAGAAAAACACCAGAGAACTATCAGCTGATCGTCCCACGGCACATATGTGTGACTCGTCTGCATTCATATGCTCCTCCTGCTCCAAGGCTTGCATCATTTACAGACCTGCATATATTCATATGTATATGTTCTCATAACACCTACACAGGTTCTCTATGCCTGCTGTTCGCTTACGTTTAACGCAACCGAGCACCCCATCGCTACAGCAACGGCACATGTCAGAGTCAACCTGTTATGCAGCATTTAAAGGGGCAGTATTATGTATTTTTCAGGCACATAGTGCCATTTTGTAGCATAATCAAGTAACTGTTACCTTCAGTTGATATAAAAATTTACATATCAAGTATGATGTAATAGAAATTTTACTTCCAATTACAGTATAATGCCTTGAAATTGGGTCTCTGTCTCTTTAAGAAATTCTCTTTCTGAAACTTCTGCCTTCAGGACGTCGTCACAACATCGCTTTATTAACCTTTTTTTTTTTTTTAACCCCTCCAGGGGGTCTTTTGTGGGCTCTAGTGTCCCTTATATGAAAGTAGGCTGACAGGAAAGGGGGAAGGAGAGGAGGGAAGACATGCGGCAAATATTGTCAGGTCCGGGAATCAAACTCGCAACGGCCGCGTCGAGGACTCAAGGCCTCCAAACATGGGTCACGCTATCCCCTACGCCACGCCCCTTTATTAACCTTTTAATAATGTTTTTACAAGTGTAGCACTGAGAAGTAACTTGTATGATGAGTTCCTCCAGGTGTTTGCTAATTGCTGCCAGCTAGTCTGAAGGAGCTGAGTGGGGGAGTTATGGGAGAGGGCTGCTCTGTCAGGCGGAAGCTCGGAAACTGCAACTCCAAGGACGTGTGCCACTAGGTGTTTGCTCAGCTTAATGGTTTCCATGGAGATTGGTTGCCATGGAGATTAAACAATTTCTCCAACATGCAGGAGATGATCAAGGCAACACTCCAGGTATGTTTTTGAGGAGGGAATAACCTAATAATTGTCAATTTTACATAATACTGTTTTGATTAGTGACGGTTTTATCAGCTCAAGACGAGTCGATGCTCATTTTGCGCATTATCCTATTAAAAGTGAACGCACCATGTCAAGACACGCACTACGTTATGAAATAAACATTATCCTTAAAGTCTACACGCCACATGAAGATGTTTGTTCCTCACATCTGGAGCAATCATCAGAACTGTTAGTGTTAAGTAAGCCACGCTTAGCAAGCTTACTCTCAGTTTTACAAGTAAATATACAGAATTATATCCAACAAACCATTTTTATTTTAACAAGAGAGCTTTAGTCTGGTTTGTCCCACAACCGTTGTGATCTGTACTGACCACCAGTGCAGCAGAAAGAGCTGCCAGATCTCGTGACAGGAACTCACAGAACGACCTGTGAAAATAAGTCCCAAGACAGAAACTTTAAAGAAGCAGTGTGTGTGTGTGTGTGTGAGCTACTTTTGGAGCCTCCAATATTGTTACTGGAAAGTTGAAAACCTATTTGTTCCTTAATGTTTCATCATTTGAGACATGCAGTTTACACAGATCATAGCTTGTGACCAAGTACTTTCAGCATTAGCAGAAACTGACAAGTCGTGTGTTGGGTTAGCATGAAGTCGACTGGTTGTTTTATATCTGAAAGTGTGGTGTACAGATGTCCCAGTAATTAATGTGTGCATCTGGGCAGGAGTCCTCAACACTGGTCCACCGTCCTTCATGTTTAGATGAGTTCCTGCTCCAGAACAGCTGATTGAAATGATTGTATAACGAACCCCAAGCACGCCATCAACTGGGGTTCATTAAATTTGTCAAAACTGAAACTTTTCTGCTCGACGTTTTCCTGTTAGTAAACCTTTGATTCAACATTTTTTGAATTCCAGATTTTTCCAGGAAACTTTCCAGAGTTCAGTCCTTTATGTTCATAATTAGATAAATTCAGGCAAAAAGGTTTTTACAGCAGGGCAGCACAAGTATGAGACCTGACAAAAAGCAACACAAACAAACTACAAGGAAGGAAGGCAAGGAGGAAAAGAAAGGGGGTGGATATGAAGAAATTAAAGTAAAGAGAGAGGACACAATGCAGGAAAACACTGAGGCAAAGAACTGCAAGGAAGAAAGGACAAAAAAGAAGAAATGTAAGACAGCAAAAGAAAGGAAGGAGATTGACAAGGAAGACACGACAGGACAAAACGATGAAAAAATAAAAGAAAAGAGGAAGAAAAAAAAGAGGAAGGACAAGGTGGAAGGACTGAATTAAGTGCACGTGTAAGGGAATCAAGAGTTAAAAATAAAGATATTTTTTTCATACTCTTCCAGACGTGGAAAATACAGATACTAATTTCCGTACTTGTTCTTAAGCTTGAGTCGTGAATAAATATCCCATAAATAAATTGGGATAATCTTGTAAACCCTTTATTTTCTACTAGTCTCAAAACTCCTCCTGCGTCAAAGAACCTAAAATCATATTTGTCTGATATCGTCAATGATCATCGTAGTAACATTTTGAATTTAAACAAAAAAACAAAAATACTGTTTGCGTCAGTATCTGGAAAGATGATTGGTACGGGCTAAAACTGGAATTGAGGTCACTCCTGGCCCAGTACGAGGTCCGTCTAGTTCTGACCGTCTGTTGGTCGCTCAAGCTACGCCCTGTGATGTGTCGCACTAGGCAGATCTGCTCCGTGCAAATGGAAACAGTTACAAACTTATTGTTAGTCAGCCTGAAGACCGAATTGTGTCCCAACTGAACCGTTTCTTCTGGATGCTTCACTCAGGCTCCATTTATTTCATTAAGGAATCTGCATCCTACACCAATCCACATAACCATTTTAATCAGTCATCGTTAACTAACACAGTGGGAGAGACGTTTCCTTAAATAAGCAACATTGCAGATCCAAATGTGATACATTTATCAGTCGAGCTCCCACGTCTTAAGCTTCATCTACCAAAATGTTTTCATCACTGTTCTGCTAATGATAAAAAATGCCACTACCTTCCTACTTTTCTATCACCACAACGCAAAAACACAAAATTTTACCAAGTAGTTTTTGCCCAGCTTCTAATGTAAATATCTTAGTATGCTTGAAATAAGACAAAACTAACTCATAAGTAACTTTTCAGCAACCTATAGGAGTTTATTTTTAGTCAATAATTCCTCAATTTTGATGAAAAAGTGCTAGCTCTATTGGCAGATTATTTTCACTTATCACAAGTGGAAAATGTCTTAATATAAGTGAAATAATCTGCCAATCCAATTACTACTTTTCCATCAATATTAAGAAATTACTGACAACAAGCTCTTATATCTTGGTGAAGAGTGACTTATGAGTTAGTTTTATCTCATTTCAAGTGTACTGAGATATTTTCCCTGGAAATTAGACAAACACTACTTGGTAAGATTGTGTTTTTGCAGTGCAATCAGTGGTCAGTATTATACAGTCTGTGTTAACTCAGTTGTGTTACATTAAAAAAAATGGATGTAAAAGTTAGTTGAATAGTTAAATACACATCTAATGGAAAATGCTTGCCCGTTTGGACACATGGGATAATAGTTAAATGGACAAAGTGTGGACATAATGAAGATAATGTGGAAAAAACATGAGGCAACATTTAGTTCGCTGTCAGCCTCACATGCACACAAAGGATTCATTGTACGAAATGCAGACTTGCTTTGTGACTCCAGACCTTGTGAGATGATGTCAACAAAATGCTAAAATAATGCTTTTTCTTATCACGTATCTGTTATAGCCCATCTGGGTAGCTTTGTTAGGAAAAAGTGAGTGGCCATCTAAAAGAAGTTGTTGTTCAGGGTGGGCATCCTGAAAACATCTTTGAGACGGATGGAACATTCCTGGAACAGCAGGCCGAACAGGAGGGAAGGAAAGGCAAGACTGTGACAGACACACACACGCACACACATGCACACATTAACGCATATAGCCATGGTAAAAGCGTGTGAACTGCGGAAATGAGTGTGTCCTGTCAAATCCGGCAGACGGATTCAGGAGGTTCAGGGAGATCCGACTCGAAGACGTTCCCATTCAGGTCGTCGGCTCGGCAACGGAAGTCTGCACTCAGTCTGCGGCATCCTGGAGACACGGCTCACCTTCAACCCCAGCGAAACACGTCTCTGTTTTTGTGTGTGCATGATTGATAGTGATGACGCCGCAGGAGCACACACACATACACACACGCAGGGTCAGATAACCCAGGGTGAGATGTAGTGTCAGGGAAGAAAAGCGTAGTGCGAAGCCAAAGTCAACACTCGCTACTTTGACCTGAGACTAACGGGCCACTCAGCTGATTTCTGAACGCTTCCAGATTTACATCCACACAAACTCACTGCCCTGTTACTGATCAATCAATATGATAGGAAGCTAAGAGCGAGGGAAATAACTAAGACTGCTAATACGTTCCTCCTCTTCCTGTTTTGTAATTTGATGTTTTTAATTTAAGGAGAATCAAGGCTGTTGTGAAAGTGTACTTGCATGGCTGTCGGAGGTCTGAATCGGGCTGAGAATGGGGGATCCTGCTGGGCTGCACAGCTCTGGGAAAGGGTTGGGGATGGCGGGCAGGGAGGCGGGACGCAGGTGCTGCTCTTCCTTTAGGCACCTGCAGAGGGAGACAAATACATTTATGTTGTTGCCCCAGAATCAACACATAAAGAATAAAAGACAGAACACTGAATGTTCGACTAGAATGTGAAAACAGAAATTATCAGTACATTAAAAGTACAAAACACAAACCTCCATGTATTTTAATGTGATGGGAAAAAAACAAACTAGGAAAATAGGAAAATTACCCCCAGTTTCAAACTTTTTGACAAATACAAATGTGAAAAATGTGGTGTGTCATTTCTGCTATATGCTGACATGCCTAAATAAGTTTTAGTACAACTAAAACCCACCAGAAGTCGTTAAATTAGCACTGAATTGATTTCATCTGTGTAGCTTAATATTAGTATAAATACAGATATTTAGTGAAGGACGTTTGTCAAAGAACAAACTGTATCATGAGAAAGCTGCAGATCCGGTCTAGTCGACAAATAAAGCCTTTGTGCAAGAAAAACAAGCCACTATTGAAAGAAACTATAATAAGTCCATCTTGCATTTAGCCACAGGCCATGTAGAGGATATAGCAAACAGATGATATGGTAAAATAAGACTAAACTTTAGCAAACAAGCATGAAGCTAACACCACATCAGTTCGAACCCACCATCATCACGGTGAAATACGGTGGCAGAGGCATTATGGCATGAGATGGTTTGATTGAACAAGTACAAAGAAGCTTGTAAGAATTGATTAGAAGAAAAATAAAAGATTTTAAAAAAAAAACCCTACTAGAGGGTGAAAAAGACTTGATTGAAGCAAAGTTTCATCTTGCAGGAGGACAGTGACCCAAAGAATATGTTAAAAATGACTTGGAAACTGGATGTTCACAGACGCTTTCCATTCCTCCTGAATGAACTGAAGCAAACAAAGTCGCTAGATAAGCAAAGCTGGTAGCTACAAAAGACTTGCAGCTGGATTTGCAGCTGCAAGCTAATAAAATTTTTAAAAACCATTTATCATTTCTCTTCCAACTCACAATTATGCACAACTTTGTGTTGGTCCATCACATAAAAAGGCAATGAAATACACTGAAGCTTGTGGTTACAAAGTGACAAAATGTAATGTGTAAAATACTTATTGCATGTTCATACATGTACACTTTTATTTATTTATTTATTATTTTATTTGATGCGTCAGGGAAGGGACAGAACTGAATTCCGTACCTGATTTAGCATAAAATAAACTCTGTGTATATTAATTCTGCAGTAAATCCCCTTAATCTAAATTACAGCTGAATTTGACCTTTAACATACCAATGTAGCTATGGAGAGGAAAAGAGATCATTTCTGGAAGCTGCCAGCTCTCCTCTAATTGTATTTAAGGTGGTCAGATCCACACAGAGCCAGAGGCTTGGTGTGTTTACCTGACAGCCTGGATGTGCATGGGCTGAGAGTGCTTCAGTCCTTCCCTGGAGGGGGGCGAGGGCCGCAGGGGCGGGGTGTGGCGACGGTGGACCTGGCCGTGTCCCAGATGGGCAGCGTGGTGGTGGTGAGACGTGTGCATGTGACCGTTGTTTAGGAGGAGCGCCGTCTCTGCCTGCGTGGACTGCATGCTCTCCACAGAGGAGTTCATGTCATTCACCAGCTGCTCCAGGTCCACGTCGTCATCTGTGGAGGCAGCTGGGTTGTGGGAAGAGAAGAGAAAAAGAAGAAGAGAGCAAGAAAGAAGTGAGAGGCAGCGCTTAACACAGTTGTAGTCCTCCATTCTTTTACATTCCTTATTAAGAGATTAACCAAGATAACTTATAACAGGCCAAAAAAGTTCCTTACCTACCTCTGCCAAAGATATATTTGAACAAAAATGACTCCATACTTTTATCACAAGCAAAAGTTTTTCCAAGGGAAAAGGCAGAAGTGCACTTGAGCTAGTATGAAAATGCAACGTAGCACCTTGTTACCCTGAGCGATTTTATATGTTCTTCAGAGTAAACACTGTAGGACAACCAGAAATTTATTTTTTGTCATTCTACCTGACACACTCAGTCTTACTTTCCTAATACTCATTGGTCAGCTCAAATTATGGTGACGAATAATATACATAAAATATCTAAAAATAATACAACCCAGCCATGATTTTTTTTTGCCATGTTTGCTAAATGAACCTTCTGGTTTCATGTAGTAGAAATGTAGGTTATCTAACAGATAATTGTGTTATCCAGTATTACACCACCTTTTTCTTTTTATGTGCATTTTTGTGCATTCTGTGTTTTCCTCTGAGATTTTTGTGTCGTCTCCTTTTGTGGTTTTTATTGCAGCGCCGCCACAGGCGAGGAGGTGAACAGGTTTTTCAAAGAGTTTTGTTCATTTGACGCGGGGCGGTGTGAAAGTGAACCGCACCAGCTGAGAATGCAACAAATGTTGCAATTTTGGTCCCCAATCGAACCAAATCTCAGGTGTAAAAACACCCAAAGTTGGATTTTACATCTACCTGGATTACCTAAAAAGTTTGTTGAGTACACTTCATCAACATGAAGTCTGACATTTAAAGAGACCGATATATCTGACAAAGTGTGGTGGTTCCAACCAGAAGCCACAGTGCAAACCAAGCCGGTATGAAATGTGAAGGATCATCACTGAACCGTTTTTAATTAGCTAAAGTCCTCCAGGGATTTGAGAGGCCAAGTGTCAATGAACCTCAGAGTTGAGCAACGTGCAGATTATTCGCTGCTCTAAAACAATCAGTGAATTCCTCATGTCAGGAGATTTCTCTAAGACTTAAAGAAAGACCTACGCTTAGAGAGAGAGAAAAAGTGTAAAAGCAGGATGGAAAACAGTTCCCCTCATTCAAAAGAAAAAACTTCACATTAAACCCTCTTTAAAAGTCCACAACTGCCTCCTCAGAGAGTTTCTGCATGTGTTTGTGTATATGTATGTGTCTAAAGCCCTTCAGTCCTATGCGAGTCCCACCCCAACACCGCTCGGAGAATTCCAAACATTCCTGGAGAAGAAATTACTGAGCTCTGGGAGCGTTAACTAGTCCGCTCATTGCACACGGTGGCTTAAATGGTCAGGACGAAGCAGAGCAGCAAAACACCGTACACACATGCACGCTTCAGAACAAGGATGGGACACCACGTGCAATGTGCAGCGCACACAAACACGTGCTTTGGATTATACAAGTTTTTTTTGTTTTTTTTTAAAGAAAACACTGTGCTGTGCTTTAGACACATGGCGAACACAAAGAGCAGAAGGGAATCTGCTGTTCCAAAGAAAACAGGAGTCGCCGCTCATGTTTGGATCACAAAGAGGCATGGCCTGACAGTCCAGCACACACAAAAAGCACAGTCTGGGACACAGGTTCAAGTGATGTTCAGGTTCATGAGTGGGACAGGAGATGGGTGTGTGAAGGGGCCAGAGGACAAGGGGGGCTAAAACCCAGAGAGTAGAAAACGACCAACGTGCTTCTTGTGTAAAGCTCAGACAAGCTTTACCATCTGATTTTAGATTAGATTAAGTTTTACACATCAATTGTTGCCATTTAATTGCTTTTTATAAAGAAAAATGATGCAATGTTTACAAAAAGTTACCCCTTTAATCAAAAATTTGAAACCAAAACGCAAATCTTCCTAGTCCCAAAGGTAATGTCAGCAGCATGGCTCTGGGAAAGCAAGTGTTACGTTAAATAAGTCTACAGCACCAGTGATGTGAAGCTGCCATCACATGGTTTCTTATAATGTCACATATGTCAGGGTAGCCAGCTGTGGTTTCTCTGTTTGGGTTTCCAATTCCCAGTGAGAAAACAATAAAAACTTCTTTTAAAGTTGGAATTCTGACTTGGAAATTTGGAGATGGTCGATCAGCTCAGGGTTTTAAAAAAAAATCAACATGGCTGCCATGCATACAAAAAGTAGTGAAAGTTACCAACATGAAGTATTTATTGGTACTTCATGTTGAATATTGAAGCCAATATTTTTAAATTGGCTTCAAAAATAGTGCTATGAAATATTTATCTATGCATATGTTCCTTTTGTTTACGATCAAATTAAATGGGTAAAATTTACTGCTAGCTGCTTGTTCTGTACATAAAAGATGGCAGCACCAAATCAAATACCAAATCCCAATATTTTCCATCTTGCAACTAGAGTGTGCTCAACTTGGTTGTGATGTAACTCCTTTTTTTTCTGACTAAAATGCAGCATAAAAACACAGTTTACATTTGTCTGAATCACGGATGTAGTGAGAAATTTAGCTGGTGGCTTTTTTATTTCTAGATGCTCAATTGACCATTTCTGAACATGAAGAAATAAAGTGCATTGTGTCAATCAAGTGGAACTAAATATGTAAAGTTATTGTCTACGATGTTCACAGTTTTGAATAATGGATGTGAATCAAGTTGAGGATTGTCAAATATACGGTTTGAATGTGTTACAAACTGTAAAACTATCTTTTACAGTCATTCCAAGCATTTAGCATGTTAGGTTCAGTGATCTTTTCTGGTGTAGACAAAACATCTGCATGGTATACCATGAAATTAATTAACATTATTACCGGATCATTGATGTGAGATTCGAGTACCAGTGGAGCATTGGTACGAACGGGAATCCTTGAAAGATGCTTAAAGCGACATACTTTTGTACATCATTGAAACACGAGAAAGATGCATAAAAGTGTGACAGGATATAAAAAAAGGGATTTTAAAAATCTTTGGCTAGCTATCCACACCAACATGCTTTTATAGCACAAGGAGACAGCATAAGTCAAGATTAAACAACTAAATAGTGAGTACTTTGTAGCCACTAATGGGATGAATGTTCAACTGAGCTCAAGTCCATCCATCAAAAACTTTAATTGGCACCAACATATTCGATGAAGGCAATATTATGGAGTAAATTGCAAGAATAAAACCACTCAAGTCAACTGCAGAGGAAAAACATCTGGATTGTAAACTCCTGTCTTAGCTATCAACCTGCAGCAATGAGCCACGATTAGGGTAATTTTAGTCCATGGAAAATACTGGAAGATTTTTATCAACTGGGGCCTCTTTAGAGCAGCAAGCGTTCGCTTCTGTCCAGGATCACTTTTGCTGGACTTAATTGAAAAATAAGTAGCTGCCGCTGGCGAGCTGAGATTTCCGTGGGCATGTTTAAAAAGTGTAATTCATCTGCGTCTTGGCAAAACATGGGAACAAACCCTTAAATCAATATTTTATGTCCGCTAATATGGAGATCCCACACCACGCACACGCTTCCAGGTTTCAAGGCTTCTAATCTGTCTTTTCACTGTTGGAAGGGCGCTTTATCATTTAGCCTACCAGAGTCTTAAATATAAAAAAAAAGCAGCCTTGTGCGGCTTTAGGAGGATAATGATGGTTTCATTGGCATTCCTCTCCCTCCTCCTGCGGCTGGTTTGGCCAACTCCACTGTTGGCTTTGCACAGGGAGCCCAGAGGACATAGAGAAAGAAAATGCCTTCTCCTTCTTGTCCATTTACTTTGACCTGGAATGTGAAGGACTTGCTGCAGCTGTCTGGTTAGCATCTGACAACAAAACATGCCATGCAAAAGTAGATGTTCCATTCCTCTAGGATCTCAAAATATACTAACCCGAAGCCACAAAAACCAGCAATTATTGATCCCTAACCACCGTCTAGAGGTCAGTAAGGAAACCTGGAGCGTTTTCATTATGAAACATAAGGATCGTAGTTAGTATTAGCCTGAATCTTATTTATTTTTTTGCTTACTTAAAATACTTAACTTATCTATTAACAAAACTCATCTGTAGCGTTTGTGTTGCAGGTGGTGCTTTTAGGCTTCGCTGCCAATAAAGCATGTTGTCAGGTTATCAGGAAGACAGATGGGGCTATCATAAACGAAGGGCACGCAACCTGAGCCGATCTAAATATAAACCAATCCATTAGTGAGGCTGATGTAAAGTGTCTGAGTTGTGCAAGGCCAAAACGTAACTTTATCCGAGTGACTTTGACTCAAGCCCGTTCTGTAATGTGCAAAACTTTATTGTGGAGACTTCCACTTGTTTTCAATCATTCATGGCTGCTGTGTAGTGTTGAAGTCCACGAGATACATGAAGAGTAGTGCTGAAAATGTTTAATTCATAAACATGTTTATGTGCGTGAGCGTTTCCTGGAACCGTAGGAGTTTGACTGATTTTAAATGTGCTTTCCAGTCCCTGCTCAATTCCCACCCGTCTTTGGGATGTTTTGTCGAACTGGCGACGGAGCAAATTGACTTCATGGAACAAGAGAAGTCAAATACACAACAGAAAAGTAGCTCCGTTTAATCTGAGTTAAGGTCGGGGTCGTTTAAGTTTGAAACGTCAAGTCCATTTCGTATTGCACTTGTAAATTCATCAAACCCTGTTTAACACGGACTGCTCTCAAATCCAATATAGTATCTGCTCTGATTCTAGTACTGTGTAAATATTAAATGTCTTCTCGAGGCAGAAGGGCCAACAATTGTTTTATACTTTATGTAATTTTAATTAAAAGTGACTAAAACCCGTAATAGCAGGTGAGAGTTTTACAAAAAGAAAACAGAGACAGGAAAGTGTCCCAGGAAGTCTAATGGATGGATCAATACTACAAACCTAAAACAAGAACAAACACCTATAATTCATCATAATATCAGCTGTAACTTACTGGGATTAAAAATACATAATTTCACCTCAGGTGCAGGATGTAAAAACATCAAAAATTAAAAGTTTGCTGCCTTAAAGGATAAAAATCATATTGCAGATATTTAAGCATTGAGATTAGCAATTTAATGCTCTGATGTGCTTTATTTTTTCACAATATTTAAGTTTTCTTGAACAAGCAAGGGGATAAATAAATATGAATTATCTCATGTGTCTGCCTGTCAGAATAAGGACCAGCTTTACCTTCCTTAATCCCCTCCCTTGCCCCACAAGCCTACACCTGCATTGCTATAACTTAATTTTATTAGGCTGATTTATGTAGTTTTGCATTATTATGATGCCTCATAGTTATGATTTACGATGAGGTTGTGTGTAGACGGGGAGGCGTTGTGAGAAAAAGGGGTGTAAACAACGTCTCCATATGGTGAGCAGAGCATGAACTGATGAAGGGAGACAGTTTCCTAGATGGTGTAAAAGTTGGGCAATTAGAGAGAGGGACTTCTAGGAAGTCAGCGAGCGTTAAGTAGGCCATCATCTGTTTGGCTCCATGAAGACAGCAATCAAAAGAGGAGATGATGTGTGAAAAATGGACAGAACAAAAGCTGTAGGATAATGGAGCAACGTGACAGAGGAATATTTTGCCTTTCAAAATTATTTACTGCATGACTCAATAAAAAAAAATAATAATACTAAAACAAAGATTTATAATCATGTTTTCTGCAAAACAGCAACTATTTATTGGGTTGCCTTTGTGCATCTGCATCTGTGTGAGTGAGTCACCCTTTCTTCGGTTTTAAATTAGTTTCAGAACGCTAAACCATTGGAGAAATAGTTTCCACAACAGAAATTTTAATATGAGGATCTTTTCCAACCCTTATCAATGCAGTACACTTACCTCACACTGAACACATATGTGGGAAATTAGAACCATTTGTTTTGTATCGTGACCACAAAAGCTGGAACATACCTTCTCCTAGAAAATCTGCCTCTTGGCATACTTTATATGTAACTGTATAGTACTTTACCCAACCTAGTTAGATTTAAGTGTTTATTACTGAGCTGGTAATCCATGTTGTGCAAAAATAGCACTAAAATGAGGAGGTTTATCAGAAATTAATGCTTCCAGAGAATGGTGAGCTTTAATAGGCAGTTTAATTAAACTTGAGGAATAACTGAGTGCAGCTCAAAGTGACAACATCCAACAATATAAACTCTGCATGTGGACAGAGGAGATTAGGGCAAACACCAGCTCTCTTACACAAAGAAAAATTTATGCATTTTATTTCAAGGTAAGCAAAAAAAAAACAACAACCTGATTTGTCTGCTATGTAAGCACCATGTGGTCACAATGTTACATATTTGTGTAATGACAACCTAATGCTGTGTTTGTTGACTTTGTGACCATTGTGCATGAAAAGGAGCATAAAACTTGTTGTACTTTGAAAATGACAGAAGTTACTTTCTTAAATATTCTCCTCTTGCATGAAATCAGCTCCTAAGTCAGCTATATTTGCAACGAATCATCTCATTTACTAAATTTAAGCAAATATTAAACATTCTCAGCAGTGAGACATGACTGCAACCTTTTTGATTGATGACTGGACTCAGATCTGTTTTTGTATTACTTACTGAAATGTTCTATAATGTGTACATTTTTCAAGTGTGTGTTGTAGTTCTGAAGCTCAACTTGGTCAGAATACCCTTTTAAAATTATGATTATAAAAGCTGTCCATTGATGCCTAATTAAGGGATAATGTCATTTGTCAAAATTTAAGTTAGTGAAAATGATTTTCTTGTATAGGGAAATGAATAAATAAATGTAAATTTACTCATTTTTAAGCTTGAAATTTGGAAAGTGTGAATTAGAAATCTGTGTTATCTGAACTTTGAACTAGCTTTGAACACTGGCTGTAAGTGTGTCCTACATTCATAAGCATATTGAACCAAATCAGTACATTACGCCCAATTAATTGTGTTTCAATCAGTTTTCACATCAAATGTCAAAAAAAATTTGTTAAATGGCCTTCTACAGAAATGGATGTGGAGGAGAGAGGGGCATTACCATGGTGATGTGGCGAAGCTTGACTGGCTGTGCGCTGAAAGCCGGAAACGATCAGCTCCTCAGGCCGGTGGGAGGAAGTGCGCTCCATCCTTTCCTGCCCAAAAAAAATTTAAATCTTTAATTTAAAAGTGAACGTAATCAAACCACACCCTTAGGATGCCCGAGGTTTTCCTGAAGGATGAAATACCACGAGTTCAAATGGTTGAGGGGCTCTGCTTTCCAGTAACGTCAAGCCATATGCTAACCCCATGACCCTGCTGACCTGCAGCTGTCACTGCCACATCTGTCCAACACAAACATGAAGCACATCCTGCAGCGTTTCGGTTTCATCAACACATCTGCAGCTAAAAGACAAAAACAAACAGAACATTCACAGCACTGTCACACATCTGGGGACACACCGGCTAATCCGAAACAGCCTCGAGGCGAGAAAGCTGTCAGAGAGAAACAAAGGCCCAAAAGCCAAATTTGAAAATCTTCCCTTTTCCAGGAAAAGGAAGAACGCGGAAGCGTTGCTTCCAGGAACTACTCGTGGCCAGGAGTCCTGTTGTGCATGCACACACATACACACCGGCTCGCATCTCCCCTCTGTGCTTCGAAAACATCCATAAATGCCAGGAGCGAGATTTATAGCTCTGAGAAGCAGCAGCCAAAAGCTTTCCAAGGAAGACAGCTTGGCTGCTAGGCCTGTGGTCTGACTGAGGACGTTAGCTAGGGCTGAGGTACAGCAGCTCCTCTGAACTCCCACTGAAAACCAGCTGCAGCAAGCAAATATGCACAATTTATACTTTAAACGTATAGCAGTATCTTTAGAAATTATCACAAAATATGAAAATGTTTATTTAAAAATAAAAACTCTACAGGTATATCTTGATAGTGCTGCCCAGTCCTGCATCAGCCTGCCTCCTCCAGGGCACAAGGCAGTGACTGTGTGGGGTTTGAGGAAGAACAGCATTCTGGGTCCAGTAGGAGTTATCAGTAGCAGCACTGTTAACTGCTGCTAAAAAGACCCCTTAACTGGAAGCGCTCTTGCTATAAAAGAGTCGATTATAATGGTCGCATTCCCCATAAACCTTCACAATGAACTCTGATGCACTTTGACTGACTCTACGGCTTTAAGGACCCAATGAAGCAGCATTGAAGCGATCTTATGTTCAGATGCATAAGCAGCAGAACCTGACAATTACAAAATGATCTTTTAATAAGAGTGTTTTGTGTTCTTTTTAAGTTAATTTACTTTTATATATATATAAATATGTTTTACTACATCCACACTCATTGTAGTGGTCAAACTGAAGAAGCAGAGAAATGATGAACATCGTGGACCGGATTGTGGAGAAGCTGCAATGTTGTAATTTGATCAACATTGAATTTCTCTTTGGGATTTCTAAAGTATTTTCAAATTAATGTAAAAATAAAATGAAACTTGGTGCTTTACCAAATTCAACTTGTTTTTTCGATAGGATTTATTGCAACACACAGGGTCCATTTGTAGTCATTACCAATCAGTATATTTCTACTGGGAAACATTGAACGTGATTAGCAAAGCTGATAGTAAAAGTAGCCTTTAGTACAAGAAGTGATTATTATTTTGGATCGATAATATTTCATCCATGGTGCAAAACTAATGAGAGCTTCTAAACTTTTTCCTTACAAAAACTACACATTTGGATGTTTGGAAATGTTTCCAGCTGTGAAAAAAAAAAAAAAAGCCACGCGCCACAAGTGGCATGTTTGATAAGTGACCAACTCGAGCAGCACGCCCCACTATTTCACCCGCTAACAACATGTTAGGCTTGTGTTCCTTTAAGAAAGTTAAAAAAAATGTACATCAGTCTCCACAAGAAGAGTGTTTATTAGAAAACTTCCCCCAAAATTTAGTAGTGGTGAGAAACAAAGGAAGAAAAATGAGGGTAGACACAATGAACACAGACGCAAGTAAAGACGGTACAAGGAAAAAAGACCGAAAACAGAAAAAAAGAAGGGTGGAAAGTAGAAACGACATAAAGAAGCACAGAAGAAAGAATACAAAATTTAAACAGATGGGATAAGGAATAAAGTCCGAAAATAGAAAAAAATTTTCATACTTGTTCTTACTTTGAAAACACTGAAATATTAAATTGCTCAGCCTTTCCTCTTTCTTTCCTGAACAACTAAAGCCACGACTCAACGAAGCTGCAAGACAAAATGTTTCGGTGTTGTGTAACGTGAACAAATACACATTTGCAAATGTAAACTTACCCACAAAAAGATGAATTTGCAAAGAGAGACAGAAATGAAAGCAAGATTTACAGCCGACTCAATCTGATACATCTCTGGCACTGCTCCAAAGGTCTCACTGAGATACACACACACACACGCACACACACATACAAACACATAGGAGACGGGAGTGGAGCAGTGCCCAGATTCCCAAACATCCCCGGCGTTATGTATAGCATTATGTAAGTTCACACAGGGACGGCTCATTTGCTCCTTATCTATACAAACTACACCCAGAGAAAAACTCCACGGGGGGGGGGGAGAAAGAACATGCAGTCTCATCTCAATTGGCAAACTTCACACAAGAACACACAGCGACGTTATAGCCAGCTTCTTTCTGTTTAACAACCTAAATCTGCTTTTTTTCCCCTGCACTAGATGTAGGATGGAGGAATGTTTTCTGTGGAGACTCAATTCACTATTCACTGCGGTCTTACTGGAGCAAAGACTCCTTCCTGGAAGCTAAAGAGAACCAATCCAACTTAATGTCAGCTCAACAGGAGCTCTGCAGTCCCACGGTTTGGGCTAGCAGGAGGCTCCACGTTTGTACCTCCACCCAGAGCAACAAGGCGGCTGACGTTACGTCACCTCCTTCATCCCACTCTGAGTCGCAGCGAGACGTCACAGCGTCAATCCCAAAAGCCTGTCACAAAACAAAGTCCACAGCTTGTTAATGGTGTTTGTTTAGTAGTTCTATTTATAGAGCTCCACAATGCCGTTCAACCAAATTCCTTAGGTTACTGGAGAGTTGGAAAGGAGAAACCCCAAACGGAGAAACAAAGGGCTCATTCTGCAAGGATCTGGACACTGGAAGTGGGTCTGTTGTGTTGCAGAGACGCCATATTTCACCAAACCAGGCTGAGAGACCCCAACCTCGAGGCAAGAGGCCTTGCTACTGCACACATGTAGACCCCAAGAGAGGTTTGCAGAACTATAATCAAGAGGCTGTCCTTTTATGCAATCCATAACTTAACTATTACGGCTCCCACATACTTTATCCATATCCAAACAAACAATGGGCAGTCGTGTGACTTTGGCACGTTCATCATTACGCACACCTTTTGTACAACGGCACAGACCATCTAGGACACACCACTCCCGCTTCCGTGTACATCAGGAAAATCACAGCCTGCACATTGCAATTTCCATCCAGGAGTTATTAACCATTTGCCAATCATAGTATAATAGTAGTTACTTAGTGAAGAATCATACAAACGTACGTAATTCCTCACTGTGTCAGGTAAATGTTCCTCAAAAGTATTCGTGTCTCCTACAGACACAGAAACCAGGTAGTGGACTAAATTTTCAAGCAGACTAGTTGAAGATGGATATCAACATTGATGTGATTGGTCAAACTCCTGCCTGCACTCAGCACTTCGCACAGAGCTCTGTCGAATAGTTCGACCTGGGTCTAGTGTCAAGTTCGGCAGGCGGATATCTCTGCAAACAAAGTGACACCATTTTCATCATTAGCCTACGTCAATATGGGTCGATTTCTGAAGTCTGGATGAATGCTGGTGCCTTTAAACCTATTCCAGCAGCAACTAACATGAGCAAAACTCTCTGGCAGAGATGTGCTAAACTCAGCTGGTCACTGGTGTCAAGGTAAATTAAGGTTTTAAAAAGTTCCTGTGGCTTACTGGCCGTTTAAGGATATGCCAGAGAAAGTGTCAGTGTGATCAGAGCTTTATCTGGTTGTGTGAAGCGTAAAGTAAGAGTTGCCCCTCTGCACACTGCTGTTCAGCTGGCTAAAACTGAGCTTATACCATCGCTTACAAAAGAGTCGTAGTCAATGGCTTGGAAAATATTTGAGGTTGTGAAAACGGTACACAGTCATGATGTGGGAACCACAGAACATTTCTGTTGAACAGCTAATTATTGACTCTTTGAGCAGAGAGCCAAACTAATTAAACAAACAACTGGGAGTACTGGTACACAGTATAGAGCAGAACAAGAAGGTACTGTATTCTGCACAACATGCACTTAAACATCCCTACTACTGTAATAATAAAAGCTACATTGCTTAAGCAGCAGTAGAAATACATGTTTATCTGTTCTAAATAATGCCCTACATTGCTCTTTTTATTTGTTATGGAAACGTTATTAAAGAGTAAACTGGTGTTTTATACAACAGAGTATAAAAGTCTAAGTATTTTCAAGCAATAAAAAACCTATTACTTCAAAAGATTTCAGCCCGTTTAGGGTTTGATATTGGTCCCAAAAACCTTTTATGGGTGTGCAGGTTGAGCCTTGTCTGCATTTGTTGAACAATTTCTCGGGATTTAAAGCCGTGCCATTAATGCCAATAATTGGTGAAACTGTAGCTCTGAAATATAAGGCCCATTTTATGGGTAGATAAATCTAAGTCTGTCTTAAGACTGTAACTTATTTATTTTTTTCAACCCACTTCTAAAAAGGCTTTATCCAACAGACCACTCATTAATTAATGTTAAAACAAGCTAGTAATTCTAGATGAGCTTTGACAAATGTTTCATATCCAGATTAGAAGATCAGACTACATTCCTATGTTTTGTTTGTTCTTTTTTTTATTCTACTTCAAGGGCTGTTGAAGACTAACTAAGCTCAAAAAATAAACTTTGAAGTGAAAATTAGTGCTGCACACCCACACCTTAAAACTCTTAAGTCTGAAAACAGGTTTCGCCAAGACACTTAGAAATAAACAGTCGCTTTCTTTAAGCCTACTGCTGATCAAATAAAAATATTATTAGACTAATAATCTTATCCTGGATTCACTGATTGATTTCTTTTTACATTGCAAACAAGGATCTGGTTCATGCAAACCTCAGTTGAATTTCTGTTTCTAGTAAATTTGTCGTCTTTGGTGATCATCTACTGTTGGCAGCGTAAGTTGGTACTGGTTCTGCTCCAAGCTTAAGTCTGCGTCCACTATATTGTACCGGACTGTCTATCTGCTGCATATACTGTACATGCATATGTTGTTTCTGTCTATCGTAATTGTAGTAAGTCGGAGCCCCTGCAATGTTAGCTTGTTCTGTCTGGCATGTTTACTCTTTCACTCGTGCAAACGCAGGAGCTTTACTGACTTTTCAGATTGTTCTCACATATCAAAGTGTCAGTCTTCACGATGTTTTTACCAGAATTATTGAGCCATCACAAAGAAGATCGGGGCTTATTGGCAAAGGTGATTCTTTGAACACTGTTGTGACCATACTTTCATAGCTTCCTAAAATATAAAAATGGGGGGAAAAAATCCCAACAGGTCATTATTTCAGATGCTAATCGGTTAAAAGACGATACGAATGTGAACGTTCCAAGTAGCTGACAATTTCATTGTTGTTATACCTGCATATGTTGTTTCTCGGTTCAGTTTTTTCCTCTTTCTGCAGGTGTAGAAGCAAACTTCCAGGGTGTTTTCTTTTGTCCTCTTTATCCTCCTCTCTCTTCTCTATTTTTGTTCTTATGGCACTTAGGTTTATTTTGATTTTTATTGTACTTGAGTAAAAAATTGGAGTTTGCCGTAGGGTAGTTCATTTAGAGACCATATAGTTTGTTTTTTTAAAGTCACTCTTGTAACTAGTACATTTAACTTAATAGTTAGCCATGTTTGACAGCAAGAAAAGCAAAAAAATAAATAAAACACTCGACAAAAGAAGATCTAAGACCTTGAGCATTAACGCACGATTACCTGCAAAACATCAGGGAAATCAGAGCACCACATTGCTGGTACAAAATATTTTAATAGGACATTCTTCCTGTGAAGTAAAACAACCTAAAAGTTTTTATAAATGATGCTGTAGCCACATTATAAAGCGGTAAGCCACAAGTCAGATAGTTCTCAATCAATCCAGGTCGGCGCTCACAGTGCCATTTAAAGAAACCTGAATTTTAGAGCCACACTACTTCAAAACATTCATTCACACTGTGTACCACTGACATGCAAACAAGCACAAAGCTCAGAAAATATTTACCTGGTAGTTTGAGTGACGTAAAAAGTAGTCAGGGCATCCTGCTAAAGCCATGATGTTTGCCTTGTGCTCCCTCTCGCAGGGAACCCTCTGGTCTCAGCAAGCACCCTGCACAAGGAGGAGGAGCACAGCGAATAAATGAGACTAACCGAGCCTAAACGGACAGGATAATGATTAGAGGGAAAAGGAAAAGAAAAATTTTTTAAACTCCAGAAAGACAGATGTCAAAGGCCTTTCTAAAACTGCCGCCCATGCGGGTGTTGTGATAACAACTTTGTAAAACTGGTATCCAGTTTCGAAAACCCAACACTCATCTTTAACCTAAAGGAAATAGAAGAAAAGCCTGCATGTGTGCACGGCTTGTGAATGCGTGCATGTACACAGCGATTCCTGTGTAAACACAGCCATTGTGTTCAACACACACACACACACACCAGTCAGTCCTCAAACAAAGCCCAGGGGCTTATGACTAAATAAAAAACCTTCTCCAAGCTAGCAACACATGTCCACTCACCACCTGCAGCCCGTAGAGGAAACAGAGGGGGGAGTTTTTAAGAAGCCCCTTGGAAAAGCAGTCAGCTAGTTTCTTATATTCTGGGGAGGGGGCTAGCCACTACAAGATGTGAACTGGTGTGTGTTAAAGTGGACGCTCGCATGGTCATCATTAAATGTTTGTTTTAACCGCTGTCATAGCTTAAAATGTTTCATTTTCAAAGCCACAAACATTTTCCACCATGTTGTTTTAAAGTTGATAATGAGATTCAAGAGAAAGTCCTGGAATGGGCCTGGAGTTTTTTGTAGGATTTATAGCTCCAATTACCAGAGAGATGCTCTTCCCAGACCTTTATTAGTGGACTGCAGGTCAGCTAGCTGAAAGGACACTTCTTCACTTTTTCTATGCTTACAAGTACAAACTGCTTACAAAAATGTGGGCATTAGTGGTCTGGAAACTAATACATCCCTTTTTCCGAGGTAACACCACTTTAAAGCTACGACTACCGACTGAAGGCCTGCTTCACCAGCTAGCGGGCTTGAAACACAGGAGGTGCCGTCCCTCGTTTCCTAGGAAACCTGCGTGATGAGGCGACAACCGTTTGCCCTCCTCTAGCCAAGCGACAGGCGAAATTTGTGCATATGAAATTTTGAGCTCGTACATGTAAACATGACACAAGAAAGTTGAAATATGTTCAACTTTTGTCACCGTTGCCAACACATCCTGTCAGTTGGGTTCATCCCAAGTGGCGAAAAACGTTTGCCTTTCATCGCCCCCTCCCATGTGTTGAGCCCATAATATGGTTGTTTTACCCATGTCAACCTGCAAAAGCCAAACATTAGAAACTTACCAAGCTTGTGAAAACTGTTTCTAAATTTAGCTGGTGTATGTTTTGTAGTTTTGCGTACATCTACGAGTATTTTTTCCGTTTCTCTTTAAAACAAAAGTAATTTAATTATGGTATACATTTTCGTCCAGGCATTTTGATTAAATATAACAATCAGGACTATCACAACCTGGGAATCTCATACCGGCCTAATGCCCACTTATTAGTTTCAGAATCCGTGCTAGAAAGCCCGAATCACCATGAAAATCCACTCAACTACCTGAAAAACCTCACAATCCGCCAGGTTCACAAGAAGCTGTGATCACATTTAGGAGCTCTTGTTGTCGTTACTGAAACCAGAACCACATGGATACTTCAACAAAGTCCAGCAATCTACACATGCGTGCTAAACTTTGCATCTCTCCAGCCAACTCTCCGTCTGATTTCCCTATGCTTTCCCTCTCTGTGCTCCTCTGTTGTACAGGTCATTATACAACACATATGAGATGATTCAAACAATAAGTCTTCCACCAGCAACTCCGCCCCCGCCTTCTCCTTTCACCCCACTAATTACGGTTTCCACAGGGGCTCGGCTATCTTTAGGTCGCTCTCGCTGACTGAGAATGCGTGTCCAAATGTGAGTGCACAGTTGGACACACATTGGAAAAAGACGCTCTCTCCACTTCTGATAATTGGGTGGACCCCCTCCACACCATGCTTCCTTTTAACTTATGTCCAGTTTTGCGTCTCAAGAGGTTCTTTCTCTACAGGACCAGGCTGCTCACACCAATCAAACTGCTGGCCAAAAGGGCAAGCCCTGCTGATTGTATGTGCAAGCCTAATCAGCCTGAAAGCTAAGCCAAAGCTGCGAGTGCTTGACATTTAGTGACATTTGTGTCTCCTCCTGCAGAGAAAGGGAATAATTCAGCTTTTACCACCAATACAGGGACACCTAGAGATTTAATGGACTATGAAGCAACTTAATAATGCCACACTTGCTGGAGTGTTTATCCACACTCAGACTGGGGTGTATCTCTGCCAAAAAATCACAGTAAGAGTGATGGTCCTACATGTGGTCTTCTTTATGCACCAGCAACAAAACTATTTTACCAGGTGAACGCAGAGCTAAGAGAAATGACACACAGGTAGCTAGTCCTGCATGGGAGTAGCTTCTAAACATGCTGCTGCTTTAGGTAAATGCCTGGCATTAGTTTAGGAAGCACAGTTGTGAACGAAATAATCATTGCACCACTTACTGACACTGACACAACATTGAAAGAGATTTAAAGAGAGCAAACTCCTTCCAATAATAGCAAAAGTTTGTGCTCACACAGGGTAACCTGTAGGACGTCTAATGCTTTTCATCAATCAAAAACACTAAATTAACAAAGCTAATATCAGACTCAAAAGACGCCCCAGAAGAGTTTGTGTTTTTAGCATGACAAAAACTATCTATAAACTCATTTCTGACACTAAAAGCCGTCAGTAAGCTCGTCTATAGCTTCACTGCACGTTCCTACATGACAGAGAAGAATGGTTGCCTCTGACTTTACGCATATGCGCTCCTAAATTAGTTCCTAAACAAATACACAAAGTGCTTACGGTTATGAAAGGACAGCACGCAGTACAAGCTCGTGTCCAGGACGCACGACGTATCAGCGACCGGTGAAACGCTTCAACTTTCCTCGTCTGAATCTCGGCACAAACTGCTTCCCACCCTCCCCCCCCTCAAAAACCCTCTGTCCGCCGCCGTGTTCACCTTGTCCCCCGAAGCGCTGTCCTTGCGCACGTACAAACCGCACATACACACGCTTTCTCTCGCTCACACACGCGCACGCCAACATACACACACGTCCAGCCCACTCCACGCTCCCTCCCCGTGCTTCGACCAGCTGACTCTCCACGGTCTCGCCCCTATCACGCACGCGCGCGCGTAGTTCGAGCTGAAACCTCCTATCTCTCTCTCTGTTTCTCTCTCTCTCTGTTTCCCTCTCTCTTTCTCTCTCTCTGTTTCTCTCTCTCTCTCTCTCTCTCTGTTTCTCTCTCTCTCTCTCTCTCTCTCTGTTTCCCTCTCTCTTTCTCTCTCTCTGTTTCTCTCTCTCTCTCTGTTTCTCTCCCAGCTCCGCCCCGCCTCCTTTACTGCGCTGCAAAATCTAACTTATCTCACACGCTGCTGGTCAGTGGGGTTATGTTCCGACGTCACTCGTCTACGTAGCGCCGCTTTTGATACCCCCCCCCCTGCCCTCTGAGTGGCAAAACATTCAACATGGCTACATCATGGTAATAGTGGGTACTGGTACTGGGAGTATAACTATTGTGATTTTTTTTTTTAATGACTTCATTTTGAAATGAGAACATTTCATTTAAAGACGGGGAAGTATGTAAGATGATTTATTTTTGCATTTCAATTAATGTGGTTACATACCAGATCAGTTACTAAAGTTGAGCTGTTTCCTCCTTCTGTGTTTTTATTTTATTTTATGAGGCCTGAGGCTGGCTCAGTTCTGTTGAATGGAGGTTGAATAAAACTGGACCGCTACGTTATTCCCTCTCAGTGTTCTGCTCTTTTTCCACCCACAGCCTCCTATTTTGTGGTAGCACATACGTATTTACCCCACTTCGTCGTTTTACACCAGGAACAAGCCGTTACATTGCAGTCCACCATTGACCAGAACTAGCTGTGAGTTCAGTTCACTCTGGCTAAAACTTTTTGCTAGTTTCAGTTATTGGCTAAGCCATTCACTTGCAATTAACTCTTAGATCAGGTCCACATGCAGCTGACATTATTAAAAGTTTGTGCACTTTTTTTGAGCCCCAAAAATGAGTCCTCTGCAAATGAAGCATTTTTATATTTTTAATATTTTTATCTTGCACAATTTAATGGAAAAAAAACCCCTAAATCTATTAGAGAAGAAATAAAAAATTGAAAGCTGCAATTATCTGGTTGGATTAATGTGTATAAACTAAGTACTTTATTGGAGCGCCACATTAAATACTATTCTGCCTTAATCCTGCCTTTGTTAGAGAATACTGTGATCGTCTGTATTACATGCAGCACTGTCAACTAACAACTAACAAATCCAGACACAAGTCAATCATCTAAGGCCATGATCAGAGTATTAATGACTTTCACCGGTGCTGTGTCACTTTTTTGATGAACCAGTGTTGATGGTTAACCTGAATACTAAGAAAAAAAAGTATTATTAATTACAAAGTAAAGGGATTGTGCTGATTTTTTTATTTTTTTCCACATTCATTTAAAAATCCTCCCCCTAGAGCCAACGACTGGTAAAGGTTGCTCTGTTGCTTAAAGGTGCAGTATGTAATTTTTTGTTTTTTTATTTTTTAATTTAGTTGCAATTTGAACAAGTACACAGCTCCATCAGAAACGACCAATCACAGCCAGGAGGAGGGTTTTAGCGCTGACAATCATTCTCGTGCACGGGCTGCTCACAGCCTCGTCTATTTTCTTTTCTACCCTTCCCATGAATGCTCAAGTCAATTAGCAAAGCCACAGATGATGGTGGATGAACGGTAAGTTATTTCTCCGCCATTAGTATTATATGAAAATTTCATGTCGTTTCTGTTTCCTTACATCGGGTTTTTCTCATTAAGAAGACTAATGAGAAAAACCTCTAATGAGAGCTGCAGCGCCACCTGCACTCTATGTTACAGATGATGGCATTCAATTAACCTCCTGAAAAAGCCTTTTTTTTTTAAAATAAAACTTGATCATTTGCTTTTTTCTAGTCCTCTCTTTCTAAAGGGAGACAGTGGCTGGTCCATGGTCCAGCTGCTGTCTAAAAACACTGGATTTATCAACTTACATATTAGCTAAACCCATAATTATTTCTCAGCGCTAGACGTTTATGGGCATGTAATGACACCTCTCTCAGCACACGGCCAACAGAGTGACAGCAGCAAAATGCTTTCGTCTTCCACCAAAGCAGACACACACTTCTGCAAGAAAAAGGAAGCTTGCCAAAAATCAGACATATATGTACACATGCATAACCCAAAGACACACTGTAAATAGGTCAAAGGTACAGGCTGTTTTAATACGGAATCAGGCCTCCATGTGGGCCTTTGTTTACAAAACCAACAAACCTTTGCAGCTGCACTCAGCTACACAACTTGGCAGAATATCTCTGACATCTGTAGCAATTCCTTCACAGTTTTAGGCATTGAAGTAAAGATTGCAATTCCTTATCTGACTGAGCCTTTCTAGTCATCTGTTGTGGTCTTTCTTTTTAGGTTAAACTGGACTCGCGTTAGCTCTGTGGAGAGTATCTTCCCTCACAGAAGGTAATGTTTGGCAGTGCAATTAGCAAACTCAACCCAATCCAGAGTTTACGCTGAAAGAGTTTAAGATAAGAAGGTCTATATGGTTAAGGAATTGAGCTCACAGGTGATTAGTGGCTGCACATTGAAGCACATGTAGTTAGGGGTCGACATGTAGATTAAGAGCGTGAGATTACAGAAAACATGATACCTTAAATTTATTTTAGGGTCTTATTGATGAAAGTGTCCTGAAAAGATTTATTATTGTAAATCATATTCCGTTCACCCTATGCTGTATCTGTCTTATACAGACAAGTGACTTTGAATAAGGAACAGTCCAGTATTAGCTTTCTCTATACAGAACTTTATACTGTAGCACACATTACTTGGTCTCCAGCTAAAATAGGATACCACAGAGTTTGTTTCTTAGAAAAATTCAGTGGAATGAAAATCACAAGTCAGAGATGCCATTTCACCATTTCCACTGCCAAAATAAATTACACACGTGCTTCTCAAATTTTGTAGCAACAATCTAGCAATTCTCTCCTTGATCTCATGCTATGCTATGCAAACTCTCTGTCTGCACTGACGAAGAGTCACTCACCTCAGCTTGCTAACGCTTGGACTGCCAATTATTTCCGGAGTAGTTTAGCTAATAATTATGTGACCACTTGGAAGCACATATGGACTTTTTATAAAGCATCAAACTTTCATCCCCAGAAGCTGTGACCATTGCTATATATAGAAAAAGATCAACTTTAAGGCTGAATGCAGCTTAACCCTAACCCTACGCATATCGTGGCGTATTGTAAATTTACTCAGGTGATGTATGGAATGGTGGCAAACATTAAATAATGCACATCGACCATATCTGTGCCAGGATATTTCACAAATTCACTGAATGTTTTGACATTGAACCCACATGTAAAAGCATTTTTAGATAAGCCAACACACATGCCTAAGGATAAACAGTGTGACAGTAGCTTTAGCGTCCGGCATTTCTTATACCTGTTGTCACTATGATACTGTCAACAAGAACTGCTTGGGCCAAAGTCAGGACTCATTGTGGAGCTTCTGTATCGGGGACTCGAGCTACATAAGTGTGAAACATTCTCTCTTATACTACTATTTCTAAGATTTCCCTTGCAACAATGACACATTCCTGAATAAAGATAAAGTCATGAAAGCTCAACTAAGTCGTCTTACGAGGGCTCGGCGATTGTTGGCGAAAATCCCGCACCTGTTCTGCACCTCTAATCAGTAACGTAGAACTGCTGACCGCATGCCTGCATACACACATGTTGCGACATGTTTGGAGGAGGTGAAGGCAGTCAACTGGATAACTCAAGCTAAAACCTCGGTGGGTTGTCCCAAGGAGATTTACTCTCTATTCCAGCTTGACGAGCCTTAATTGTATTCCATTTTTACTGCCCTGACAAAGCTCATAAGAATGTTAGTGTCTTAAATTGATGCATTATAAACGCTTTAAGTCAGATATTTACACGTTGCATACAAAGACGCAGATTTAATATTGTTTGCCAGTGTTAAACCAGGCAAAACCTTTCCTGTGCTACGTCAGGTAGGATTACCATAACTATTCCTCAGAATCACGAGAAGGAGAAAGAGACTCTTCACTTGTTCAAATTCATAAGTTTACATACCAATTCTCTAAATTGCATTAGGTCTCTTTCCACAATCTTCTTGGAATAGTTTGCTGTAAATCTGGCCCACTCCTTCTGATACAACCAGTCAGACACGCCTCTTCAGCTCGGCCCGTGAGTTTTTTTGGTTTTTGAGGTCAAGTCTTTGTGATTATCAAACCAGTATGTTAATTTGTTGTCGCTAATTTGGGAGTTTACTGAACTCCGTCTGCTCCGAACGCCGTCTGCTGAGCAGCGTTTCAGTCCATATTGATACAAGACTCGTTTTGGTGCGGATAATGACAACTTTAGCTAGCAATTTCACAGGGTTGCTTTGTTTTTGTTTTTTGGTTCATGCACATTATTTGACCCCCCAGAAAATTTGACTGACTGTCAGTCACATGGTGTTTATACTCTAAGTATACTTGATTAAAGGCATAGTAATCTCTGTATACGTACATTTCTGAATTTAAAGGAAGAAATAACACCTTATCTCCTATTATTTTGGTGTTCATCAAAAAGGAATAACACTAATAATCCTAACTGACCTAGGAAAATAAAAGGCTACACGTACAGTGTAAATATCTGTTTTCAGTCAGGAGTATGGGTTCTAACCCAGCCATGTGTGCCGGTAAAAACGGAGGATTTTACGAGAGGATGCCATCGACCGCTTGAAAGCAGCCGGGCCTTCGAGGAAAGCCAACAAACTTTGAAGGCGGAGGCCAGGCTCCGACCAATGAGCTCTTTCTGTTTACACTCGAGGGTAACGTGGAGCGGCGTTACACAATCATCAGGGGGCAGCAACAGAAGCAGCTGGACGCTTCCCGCCGAAATGGGTCAGCCGAGCGAGCACATGGACAAGCAGAGTGTTTTGAAAACACCGAAAAGGAGCACGGCGGTTCCATAAAACGAAAATGAAAAGAAGAAGAAAAAAATGAAATCCACAGGCTGTTGTTGGGAAATAGTCCAACCATCCCAGATGTAGCACAATGGGCGTCTCACGGGAGGTCATCATATGCACACCACTGCTCACACTTTGTACCCTGGGAGAAACACACACACACACACACACAGAGGCTCACTGTGTCATAATGACCCTGTTCCTATTCTACGAGCCCACACTCACTTCTGTTTACTTTTGTTTGTGACCCAACCATCCGTGGAATCTTAATTGTCTCGCACATGAAACACGCCGCCGCTGACGGAGGCCGGCTTTGATCTAATTTTTTCGCTTGTACAAGCTGTTTGCGAGTGGGACGGCTTGGCCTACACTGGTAAGCGTGTGCACTCGTGTATGTTTTGAAGCTGGACTCATTGTGTGTGTTGGTGGGTGTGTCTGTGCGGACAACGTGTCTGTGGCTGGGTGGTCTGAGAGTTGTTGTTGACAACTTACCAGTAAGTTGTTGTTGACAACAACTTACTGGATTTAAAATATATGTATACCATATGGATGATCACCTCCAAGATGGAACGTTGCTGTTCCTTCAAAGACAAGAGGTGGATTTTGGCCCTTTGAGATGGAAAATGTGGCTCATAAAGACCTGGATGAAAAAGTTTAGGAACGATGATTTGTTGTATCTAACACTTTGACATAATCCTGGCGACGACTGGGTGGGTTGGTGTTTTATCGCCATTCATGTCTTCTGTGAAAATACGTTTACGTAAAAGTCTTCCACTGCATTATTTTTTTTTTTTAACACCAAAGTTAAGACATTAACCCAGGACTGTTTTCACTTTCATGTCTCTGTGTAGGTAAGAACACAGGAGACGTTAGACGCTTACAGGAATTAAATGATCAATACAGTTGAAATCCAAACTAGCTTGTTTTATTTAGATTAAAAGCAATTACCGTGACAAATGTCTAAAAAAAAAAAAAGTCGTAAAAATATAAAAACCACAAGTTTTTTTTTCCTTGAAAAAGTTCTCATGCCCCTTTATTTTTTCACATTTTGTCATGTTAGAACCATAACTTTAAATGGATTTGTGGAAATTAAACTTTACATGACACTATTACATAAAGAAGCGCATTGTGGGGATGTGTGTGGGGGGGAGTGGGTGCGGAGGTGATGTTTGGAGCTTGCCACAAGGCACACGGAGGAAGCTGCTAATGAGGAAGAAGTTGGTCTGGTGAGATGAGACCAAAACGAAACTGTTTGGCCAGCGAGTGGAGGAATACCGACACTGCACATCGTCATGAAAAAAACACAAACAAAGCGTGAACACACCATCAACACCCTAAAACAAGCGTGATGTGGAGACTTTTACAAAACCCCTCAGAGTCATAAGGTTTTACTAAACTCCGAGTCATGAGGTTTTACAAAACTCCTCCGAGTCGTTAAGTTTTACAAAACTCTGAGTCATGAAGTCCTGATGGGATTTAAACATTTGCTAAATATCATTTGAATAGATCATCAAGAATTTTATTTACATTGAAGTTATGTCATTAGCTTTATAATTAGCTAATTCAGACCTGCTATTAGCTCGACGCCAGATGTTCTCCTGTTTAGACACTGTTTTCTGTCTGCTGTAACTACAGTAAGACACTAACAGCTCTTATCCTCTCCACGAAACCCCACTTCTTAACTCCTGAACTGCTGCTTTAAGAGCAACATATTCTTCAGCTTTAACTGTATCTGCTCTCAGTTCATTTTTCCTAGCAAACAAAGTTTCACCAGACCATTAGCTCACTCACTTGGATTTGCTCGGTTTCTCCAAAGGATTGAGAGCACAGCTATTGCTTTTAAACTCAGCCAAATATTGCTATTTGACTTTTTCCTTCTTGGACATGAACTCTCCAGATGTTCAGAGGACACTGTGAACGCTTTGGTCCAAGAGAAACCAGTTCCCAACAGAGAGACAAGCAGTGCGTTCCAATGAGACGGCGTGGAACATGTTTTTATTGTCGAAACGGAAAGTCTGAAATGCGTTTCACTAGACGGTGCGCACTTACAGATCTGCCTTTTGATATTGCCACAGATGAAAACATTTCATCGTAACTTTCATAATTTGCGCCAATTGTCTGATTGCACTCGTTTATTTCTACTTTTGTTCTAATGTGCGGCGCGTTTTTCCTCCCCTATTGTCTAGCGTGTACCCAAAAGCGCTGGGCAGCGTGGTAAGTGCAGGTTATTTCAGCTGCTGCTACCTTATCTGTCTGGGATCATTTTACAGTCTCGACAGGAATGCATTAGTTGGAGCTGTATTTCATTTTTGTTTTGGTTTCTGTGGTATCCTGAAATCTACACGGCTGACGTTGTGATTTTGTGGCTTTCCCGAGCGCTCTCTTTTATACTTGGAAAGGCAGCAACGACACAGGTTAACCGTTTTTGTTGTTGTTTTTTACCCAGATCTGAACTATTTGGTTGATGATAAAGCACAGTCTCTATGATGAGACTGTTTCTTGCCGTCCTCACAGCATTGAACTCTCAGCATTGTAGGGAAAATCCTACATTTCAGCGTCTGAGGTCAGACAGGGAAAGATGGACCTCTCTCCTGTAAAGCAATTTGTTGAACACCTCCCAATTTCAATGATATATGAAAATGACTTCAAATTTAAGCATGCTGAATATTTGGAAAGGCCTCTTCAAGGTGCATTATAGTTTACTTCTTTGATCAAATTATACATTCGTTGCCATGGTAGCCATTTCTGTAGAATATTTTTTCTTATACTAGGACTCTGAACACAGACCCCAACAGAGGCAGAACTAGCAGAGCTTCAGATGTTGCGTCAGACTTTTGCTGGTCTACAAAAGTCGCTGGTCTTTTGTAAAACTTCACGTTTTTGTAAAACCTTAGTCTGTGACTCCTGGGAATGTTCCCTGCCGTCGGTTCTCTCCTTTTGTGGATAATGGCTTCCACTGGCTGCGTTTCCATGACGAAATGCGCACAAAACTTTGTCCATGTTCCACTAACGTCGAAAACACACAATTTCACAATTGTACTATTTCCGGTAAATAAGAAACGCGGTTAAAGTCACACGTGAATAGGTGTGTTTAAAAGCAAGCCGCAACATCATCATCATCCTCCAACTACTTCCTGTCGTCGTCTTCTTCGTGGTTGCGCCCATGGCAACGTTTGGGTGTTGATCATGTGACTCCTGTGACGCGAATGGAAACAGTTTTGCAAAAAACTGCCACAATTTAAAAAATAAATAAATAAATAAATTACTGAAAGATTTTTATTTTTTTGTTTTGTTTTTACCAAGTAAATTTATTGTTAAATTGCGCAATTAACTGGTCAATGGAATTGCTGTATTTCACTGGACTTCCAAAGAATTAGAAATTGTTTTGAAGCCTTTTCCATAATGATGAATGTCAATAATTTAGTTTCTCACCTATGCATGAAATTCTTTAGCTTGAGGATCGATGTGGTGATTTTCTTTTTTTTTTTTAAAGATAGTTTAGCCTACTTCCTGTTGTCAGACAGGTCCTGTGTAAGAGTTTTTGATTCTGAAAGTAATCTGGGTGAGTGTGATTATTACATTTTCACATAGGGTTAGGGCTTACTTTGTTTTTTCCCTAATAAACGAAATTTCTATTAGAAGAAAAAAAAACTTTTTGAACATTTTATCTTAAGTTTAGCTGGATCGTCTGAAACCTTTAACCCTGAAGGGGGGAAAAAAGTAATCTTTAAGGAAGCAAATACTTGTTCACAGAACTGCGTATGCCCGCTTAATCGAGTATTTTCATCACATCACCGGTTTACAAAACAAATCCCAACCGGGCCCTCTGGACTTTACCACCGCCTCACAACTAAGCCTGGTAGTTGCTCAAATTTTCTGCCTCATTTACTCCCAACACGGCAGTTATCATGAAATCTAAATTAGTCACCAAATAATATTTCTCCCATGTGGGATTGGGACATAATAGGGTATCTACATTACAAACCTAAATCTTATTATGAGCTTGCAGCAGTGGCTTGGGTCTCACAGATTTCGGTCCTTCTTGGCATCGCTAAGCGCACGCCCTCCCTCCCGCTCACAAGAGAGCGTTCTCTAAACTTTCCATTAACACTTAATCTTTCTCAGGCACTCTGTTAATCTTAACCTCTGGGTTTAGCAAAGAGCCGGTCGCCGTATTTGCTTCCTGAAGGGACATGCTTTTTTTTTTTTCAAGGTTTTTCTACATGCACGTCGTCTGGTTGAGCAAACGGAGACACGTCGAAATGATTCGTCTTGATCATCTGAGGGATTTCGCTCCTAATGAGCATGTTCAGTGCAGTTTGTGTTGCCTCTGAAAGGTGGGCCGGCTCCAACTCCCCTTCCAAAGTCACTAAGACTGAATGGGGAGATCAAAGTCAAAGCTGCTGATTAATCCACATAACAGGAGCTTTTCCACTAATAACAGAGCATTCCTTTCTCTCCGGTACAGCGGTGCCACTGAGCCTCAGCGGTTGCTGATCTCCAAAGGTTCTCCTGCATTGTTCTTTAAAACTCAACCAGTGGTAAGAAGAAAACCACTGGCAAAAGCCAGACATAAAGTTTGCGACACAGACGCGACCAAAATGTAACTTTTGAGCCAACATGCAAAATGCTATGCTGGGAGTAAAGCTCTATGGGACTTTTTTTTTTTAGGTTTAAACCATGTTATAACGTTATTACTTTATCAAAAAACAAACCTGGAGTGTTGCCTTGATTCCTCCATGCCTGTTTGAGAAATCCTTTAATCTCCCGTGGCAACCATTCAGCCTGGTTGCACGAAACTCCTCCTCGACGCTGCAGTTTCCACCTCACAGAGCAGCCCTTTAACTCCCCCCACTCAACTCCTTCAGACTAGCCAGCAGCAATTAGCAAACACCTGGTGGAACAGCTGAGCTCATCATACGAACTTCTGCTCAGTGATTCACTGGTAAAAACAAACAAACAAAAAGTTGTTAAAAGTCCTGAAGGCGGAGTTTCAGAAAGAGCAGGAGTTTCTTAAAGAGACAGAAGCCCAATTTCAAGGCGTTACATTACAAAGTCAAATTCCTTTTAAGTCGTATTTGATATATACAGCATTCTTATGACAACTGAAGATAACATAGTTTCTTAATTGTGCTATAAAATGGCATCATATGCCTGTAAAATACATAATACTGCCCCTTTAAGTATGGATACACAAAACAAATGTAGAAGTTGTAGCTGTTTTTCCCCCCATGACATATCAGCATTGAATGTCTACAACAGAATCTTAGTAAAAGTATCATCATCATGTGTTTATAGCTATTTTTCTTTAATTATGTTCAAAACTGCATCTTTAATTAATTTTTCTAAAAAAAAAAATTTGCTAAAGCTTCATGCGTCCAAAAATGTAAATGTAAATAACATAATGGTTATGTAAGAATGACAGCACATTTCCTGCAGTACATGTAACTATAAGTTGTCTCTTTTTTTTCTTCAAATGGTCATGTAACTTTTGCAGCTCTAAGTTTTCTTAAGTTCACAGACACTTCAGATGATGCCTGTAAACACACCTTTCTCTTTTTTCACACACGATGCGACTTGTGTGTCGTGTTAAAGGGTCAAGAAAACAACAAAAAACCCCGCCAGCTTGGAAAAGATTTGGGGTTTTTGGGTTTCGCTGAAACATCTTGCACCATGCGCTTCCAGCCGGAAGCAACAGCCCTCCACCTTCTCCCCTCCATCAAACAGAGAAATCATTTGTAATGGTATCGCACAGAGGAGGCCTGTGTTTTGTCTCAGAGAGAAGGCCTCAGACTTTTGCCGGGCAGATGTTTGGGTTGGATCGCGGTGTGGTTGAAACGCCACCCCTGCATCTGGCTCCAGCTCTGCAGGAATACAGGAATAGAGTACTGAGAAAGCAGGGAACACAACTCCCCTTTCAACACAGATTGCATGATAGAGGAATGTTCTTTCTGCATCTCCAAGTATTTTTCTTTTATGAGCATACCAGAAGAAGAGGAAGAACAAGCGGAGAGAGAGAGAGAGAAAAAAAGAAGGAAAGGCTTGAGCAAGAATCATTCGAGGAATTTAATTTTGCTCCGGCTAAATCACTCGGAATGTTTGCATTGCACCTCAGAAAGTGAGTCTGCAGCAGCTCCGGGGTTTTTTTTATTATGTGCTGAGCTAATGAGTCCTGTGAAGGAGACCGACATGAAATATCGCTCCTCTGCCAAAGTCGGAGATGAAGACGGCTACAAGCAGCCGGAGGAGTGCAAACAATATTTCAGGGGTAATAAGTGTTTTCGTGTAAATCAATCTTTCAGTTTGTTATTAGGCTCTCACGTTCCTGGCTTAACCGGAACGACCGAGAGGGCAGAAACAGAGTCAAATCAACCAGCTCGCAGGAACGACTCAGCTTAGGCACCAATCAGCTCCAAAGTCCTCCACACTCCTGCAAATGCTGCTGCGCAATTGCACATTCCTGCTATATTAAGCTGCCGACTGTGAAACAGATTAAAAGCGAGTTTTATTAGCTTATGCAGAGATTTTTTTCCTCCCTTTTCTACCAGAAAGGCGACGGCAGGCACCTCCCATCAGGCCTTGCCTCCCCTCTATAAGTATCAGCTATCGGCTGCCAAAATTGCTGCCAGTGGATATTAATAGCCACACTCGCAGAATCTAAGACCGCAGTTGTGTGGGTCAAGGTGGAGCTCAGCCTTTCATTAAACAATTCACTGAAGCTCGTGTGAGTCGGAGAGAAAGAGAAAAAAAAAAACGAGATAAGCTGGAGTTGAAAAGGGTTTAAGAGGTTAATCTGTTAAAATTTACCCAACGGGGAGTGCAGTGTGCGTTTATCAGCCAGGACACTTTTCAGAACAAGAAGCCTTTTCATCATCAACAACAACATCTCATTGTCTAATCAGCTCAGTTAAAGCTCTCTGCCTTTAAAACCGTTTCTGCTTTTGCAGGTCAAGTCACATTATGTGTGCACATGTATGTTTCTTTCTGGAAAGTGCTGTGGTTATTCCAAAAAGGCGCCTGGTCTCAGTGAGTTTCAGGACAGGAAGATAAGTCCAGAAGTTTGTCTGTGAAAGAAACATGTATACTGCAGAAACACAACATCGTACAAAGTGTTATTTTTATTTTTTTGTCTAGTTTCTCAGTAGATTTGAAATAAGACAAAACTAACTTACATGTAGCTTATCAGCAAGACATTGGAAGGATTGTGAGCTACCTTTGGCTTGTTTCAAGAGTACTAAGAAATTTTCACTAAAAACTGGGGGGAAAAAAAAACTTTACTACGTTTTGTGTTTTTGCTGGGTGAACTGCTCCACAGGGAAAACTTGAGCCAACAGAATCAGGAAAAAACCCCCGATTTGAGCAATTATCTATTTGCAACCTTGGCGAATACATACGATTTTCTTCTCCTTTTAAAAAAAACAACAAAAAAAACAAATCTGAAAAGTGTGGCGGGACAAATAGCCTCTGTTCTCAAGCAGCAATTACTTGCACAGGATTTTACTCATGGCTATCGGAGTAGAAAGGGGGATGAATGCAAATTCACATCATACTTCTGATGTTTTAATGAATACAAAAACAATAATAATTTAACAAAAACACGCACCGTTTTCCTTCCACCTCACAATTATTCATCCGCTAACGGGCAGCTAGAGCTGCTCTGAAAGCAGTTTGTGTACGCCTGTTGCGCAGACACATGCACGCCTGCAGGCGCCTGTTCGTCTTCTGTTTCTCCAAACGTTTTCTGTTGAAGAATTAAAAAAAAGTCTGACATGAATATTTATCATTTGCCTGTCGAAAAACGCAGCTGTTCATCAGAAAAAGATGTCGAGACCGGCGGTATGTGCTGCATACACTGTTATAAAATCGGACACATTATAACAGATCTAAAATGGCTCTTTTCGTGTGTTTTTTCTTTTAATTTTTGGTTTTGTTTTGGCCTGCAGGACACACCGTTCACTTCTTGTTCATAAGTGGAACACCAGCTAACCCTTCTGAGAGAAGAACAATTGAACTTTGCTTTTTAAAAATATAACGTTGTATTGTAGAGCTAGGCAAAGCTTTCTTGATGTAATCCCTCACCAATATGGTTAAATTAGCTATTGATGGCTGACTCTTCTTGACTCTGTGTAGCACCACTCCCTCCCCTGAACCCCCTTCTATGGTTTTGGGAACATAAATCGTGACAGAGGAGTCCAGATTTATTGCTTGGTTAGCTCCCAGCAGGACTTTTTCCACCTCTGATGGCGAGGAGAGTTGAAACAAGGGGTGAACATGTAGAGCGCATTGTAAAATGGAGGAGTTTCTGTGAAAGTGTACCGGCCAACTGCGATGAGTCAAATGGCACCAAAACAAAACTGACAGAGTCCAGAGCTTTCCTACTTTAAAGAGTCAACCTTCCCCCTTTTTTTTCCCTCTTTTTTCTTTTTTTCTGAGAACAGCAAAAAAAAAAAACAAACTCCAGCAGGGAGAACGGAAGAGAGGAGGAATCCAGTCAGCAGAAACACACAACCACATGTCCCTGTGAGTAAAACTTTAATACCTGGGGTCTGTGAAGAACACACACACACAAAAAAAAACAACACACACACACATACACACGCCCACACACGCACACAATGACACGCTGTAATGCACGCAGCAATGCAAAGCAAGCTGGAACTGCGACCGTGTGCACACACCCACAAGTGTTTTGGTATCAGTATCGACGGGGTTAGGTAAACATCGCCTCTGATAGCCCTGAGCTCGAGCTGGCTACTCTGATTGGCTTATCTCTTCGTGATGGCTTCAGATATCCTGGTAGGCAGCCAATAAAAACAGTGGAGGGAACACGCTGGCCTAGTCCGTGGCAAGAAAACATTTAGTGCTGAGACACAGTAAAGGAGAGAACATGTGATGTGTGCTGAGGCCTTGGTTGCTGTAGAGAGGATTTGGCTTGTCATCAGTTGTTAGGCTTTTCATTCCTCTCAGGGGTTGTGTTTGTCTGCAGATGGACTGCCATTTAAACTGAATGTGGGGAGAACTCCGCTGGTTGCATGTATGAAGGACCCAATATGCACCACGAGAGAATACGATGTAGTAGGTATGCCAGGCCAATCGGGGGCGCTGTATAACACTGCCACAGAACAATGCACAAAAACACGGAGCAACACCAAAAGGCGCCATGTTTGTTAGCGAGACTAAGGCAGGGTCGTCTCTAAATGATTTCCAACCATTTAGGTGGCTCACTAAAATGCTACAGTCTAAACTTACATAACTTAAGGAGAGTTAAACTGATTTAAAAAAAAATATTACACAAGGAAAACAACAATCCTATATATTTATATATGTCAATAAATAGTTTTACTAAACAGGTCTGGAGTCAGTTAATCTTTTTCTTGGCATCACAGATTGTTCACTCACACGTGAAGCTTTCATTTTGTTTAGGAAAACTTTCGTGAAGCAAACACTAAATGTGAGTTAATGACAAAGTTCTAGCTAGCTAGCTAGAACTTGTTAGCTAGCTAGCTAGAACTTGTTTCTGCCAGCTAGCAAGACAAGTTAGCTAGCAGGAAAAGGTAACTTTTCCTGCTAGCTAGAAGGACAAATAAACTTGCCAGCAAAGTCAAGAAGGTGCAACACCTCCGCTTATCCAGCCTACATTGCCAACAAATGAGTAACCTTTGTCCTTCGACCGTTTTATTTCTTTCGTTTTATTTGTCTTTTGCATTTCTGGCCCACTAATGTGCCACAAATCTTCTTTTGGATGACATTTGTCTGCTCCACTTTAACTCAGTTCAATTATAATTTTAAAAATTGATTTCTCTTTTCATGAGGCCTATTTTCTAGCTGCTAAAATTTTGTTGTCTTCTAAGAATATATGGCTGATTTAGTTTGACCCAAGTCTCTAAATAATATATTTGTGATTGGGTTGCTTCATGTTAATCGGGGCTCAAAAAACTCAAGCGTTTCGCTAAGTCTTCCTAAACCTCTTTCACAGCCAACAAATGGAGTCTGCTAGCTGTTTTAAGAATCCTTTGAGCAGTTCCTGAAAAGTCCTTTGTTCTTTCAGACCTCAACTCGAACTCTCCTGTTCTTGTTGACTTTTTTTTTTTTCATAAACCTCAAAATAAATGGCTTATGCGTTTCAAAATCCTCTCTTTGTACCCAGGCAGCTGGTCAGAGTTTGGATAACTTCCGACTGCAGAGACGTTGTCTGACATTGTCTGGATCAACTAGGCTTCACCAATAATGAGAATAAATAGGGAAGAACTGCCGCCAAATAGAAATCTAATGAAGTTGTAAAAACATCTAACCATGACCCGTATCTGTGCTTTCCTCCTCTTGCGAACATTAAGCAGTCTGTTCTTAAGTTTTCAACTTTTCCAAGTTACCACAGCCAGTTGTAGTTGTCCCTGCCACAACCGCAGCATTTTCTTTCCTCCCAAAGCCTGCTCAGAAAGGAAGTAGCAGAACACAATATGTCCCTGCCAGCTGTGTTCACAACAAGTACAATATGTGATCCCGGGAAAGGTTCAAAAGGGTCAGTAGCTGGTGCAGCTTATTATTTTTTTCCCCCTTCTACTCAGATCAAGTGGAGATTAACATACAAATTGTACAACCAAAGATTTGGAACAAAAGCAGTAGACGTACTCCAAGTAAAGAGGTGGTCCAGCAAAAAGAAGTGGAAGCACCTGTTGGGAATGTATCATAAATGAGCTGATCCTTTCCATTGCTTGATGCCAAATTATGTCAAGTGACCGATTTATGCTGTTCTTCCTCTTTGAGTCTTATGAGGGCATGAAAGAAAGACATGTTTGGCAAAGTCACTGTAGAGGCTCTAATGGGATATAACAATTGCTCAACTGTAGACCCCACAAGTCAAAAATTTCAAGTGATTTTTTTTACCTACATCAGTATGAATAACGTGTGGTCTTTCACTTGGCGTCTTATCTACATGTCCAAGCGAAATATCTCAGTGTTTACTGATTTGGAGGCCAATAAAGTTACTTACATCTAATAGGGAGCCAACAAAGTTAGTACTCAGCAGTCTTAATTGCTGATGACTGTCTACATTTTCTCTGTGAATCAATACAGCATGGATTAAATAAAAGAAGCAGATCAGCCCATATAGGATTTCTGGACCTGGACAAGATATTTGACCAGGTTGCCCATGGTTAGGTCTGGTATGCATTCAGATTTCATGGAGTCCAGGAAAACAGATGATTCACGCTGAAGACGTGTACGACACCATGCCAGCAGCTCGTCCTCCTTTTTCTCTGCCCGGGTCAGTGTTCACCAGTGAGGTCTTCTTGGCGAAGACATAAGTCATCGTCTTCAAGAACAGAACAAACACAGTAGTTGGAAGGACGATTGGCAAAAGCTGGACATTTTCAGGTCTCTGTGTTTTCCAAAAAGATTAAGGATTGAAATTAATGCGATGTATTTATGCCTCTGACCCAACAAGCAAGGTATTTACTCCTCCATGAAGATTGGCTTCTAAAAGAGTTAGCTGGATTTGCAGCCCCAGGGTGTAATGTAGTGATGACAGGTCGTCGCTGGGACCAGCTGGTGGGAGGATTTAAAACAAAAACACACCGGGACTATTATGACAGCACAGCATTTCTTGACGGCAGCACATATTGACATATTGAAATGAAACATGTGGTTAACACATTGGATCTGAAGAAATCTCAATTCATCCACAATGCTCTACATGTTGACCCTGCAGAGTTCCAGTCAGCAACTCCTTTGGTTGTGCAATGTGGGCAGTTCATGACTGGCTTGAGCCAAGAGTTATGGACAGCAGATCAAAGAGAGGCAGGTGACTGGAGTCTTCTGCAAAACCAAGACTTGTTCACAGTAAGGTTGCAAAGTAAAATAGTGTCATGCCCCCAGCTGTTCTCTAAGGAGGTGAACGTTTGAGAAAGTCCTGCGTCCAGTGGAGTTAAATAAACTCCATGGGCTACCAAGCTTATATGACTTCACCACAAAGACGGGAGGAGGATAATAGGAGTAGCGCCAAGAAAATTAAAAAGCATGTTGTCATGGTTCTTAGCAATGCTGCCTGGCAGCAAGAGGGTCCTGGGTTGAAGTGCTGGACTTTCTGCATTGACTTCGCATGTTCTTTCCATCTGTCGGTTCTGTCTGGGTATGAGGTCTTCTTCTTACAGGTCAAAAACATGAATAAGATAGTTAGTTACTCCAAATTGCCCTTAGAAGTGACTGTGTGTGCATGTCCTCTGTTCCCTGCAATGGACTGATGGGTGGTCCAGGGTTTACCTGCCTCTCACTTCATGACTGCTCGAGACGATGGATGCATGAATGAATGGGCGTGTGAGAGGCCATCTTGCATTGCTATGTCATGAACACCAATGAATAGCAGTAACCAAGAAAGACCTGATTCTTAGCTGGGCTACTAGGACAACCCAGCGTGTTTCTTTCAACTCAAGGAGGACATGTGAGTCACCAACACCCTCAGTTGTAGAAGAGGCAAACACCACACAGGTCAAACAGACACTTTTTTTTTTACTTAATAGTTGGCACATAATTTCATTTTCAAATTCTGATTTAACTGTCAAGCATAATAAAACAGAAAGCACCAGTAGTAGATATTGTCAGTTTTAAAAGGTGAAAACAGAAATGTCAATGCTGGCCTCGATGGGAGAATCATCTTAATTGTGACCTCTGGTTCTGCTTTAATGAACAGTTTGCTTCGCATTGAGGATGTAGGTGAAAAGCCACAACGTCCTTTTCACAAAAAAGGTCACATCTGAACCTGGGGGAGGGAGAGCTTGTGTGCCGAGTCAAATAACCACCGTTTATTTGACATGAATCATGTTGCACAGTGTGCCAATGCACATGCAGCGTTGTGCGAAGTGATTTTTACTGGAAAGGGTCAATTATGAGCTGCTAGTTGCGTTGCCCTGAGATCTGGGCGGGGTGGTGTGCGCTGGCGCTGACGCACCCAAATGCAGTCCAGGCTGTTTCTATCACCTCAGAGAGACACCGCACTCACTCCGACTCCTTTTCTGTTCACGCTCGTCTTGTTTTAATCGTAACCCAAATTTAGTCTCAGCCTATTCTTAAGCCAGCCTTTCAACCTATAATTGCTTGAGACACAGGACCGAATCTTCAAAATGCGACGTGACTGCGCGAGGAGATTTATGTCCCTGTAACATAAACCGTGTACATGTGCACACATACACATGGAGCGAGCAATTTAGCCAAAGTGAGGCCCTAAATTTAGCCACTGCTATGTTATTATCACAGCAGGGGTAAAGCTCTGTTATCTCTCACCCTTCACTCCCATTGTTTTACTACACCAGCAGATGACAGCGTCACAAAGCCTGGGGCCCCGTTGCTCCATATAAGGTCTCTTACATAAGACTTCTAGGGATGTTGGCTTGTTTGCAGGCTCTTTTCCCCCCAACAGTAACACCTTATAAATGATTTCATGTCAGATTTTATGTGCAAATTAAGTCTTTCAATGCTGTTCCGCATTCGAAATCACAATGCTGCTTTTATTTCAGCCTTTCCCTTTTCACGAGAGCGGAGCTGGCCCCCGGGCAGGCGAGGCCGACCAACCGTGACGCCTCGAAAAGGGGTTTTTGCTCCAGAAACAAAACCCAATTGGTGCGTGTATGATGCTACAGTAAAACACAATCAGTGGATTATAAAACCCCCTCTTAGCCTTCATCAGACGCTGTCTGAGCAACACCTGGACTCTGGATTGTCGAGGAAGTCCTAACTCCTTTAACACACACACCAAGACATGCACTGTTTCTTTACCCTCTTTGTTGTAGAGCATTGACATGAAATGGCCCAACAAGGGCCTGCGGAGTCACCTTTTCAGGACCAGCCACTCTGAACGGCGTGGTTGAAAGCTCGAGTCCGGTGGTCCCTCAAAACCCCTACTGCTCCGTCTGGCCGGGGACTGCCTGGCAAATCTGGATGCGCTTTCACAAAAGCTATTGTTAACAGTGCTGAATGTGTGTGGCAAGCGCTGGCCTGTTTCAGCATGTCCAAACAACAACAACAACAAATAATTCAGCATGCAACTATTTTTCATAAAAACACTCATTGTTGTTTATCAGAGTTGAAGAGTCGGGTACATCAAGTGAATTGGAGGGTCATTAAAAAGGTTATTTCTTGTAGTTTCAATTCAAAAATTGACATTTTGTATCACAGGGTGATACATTTAAAATGTCTGTTAATTTTAGTAAATGAAAAAACCCCAAGAATATTACTTTGGTTCAGCAAAAATGATTTTTGACTAAGAAATACGGACCTACTGAGCAGAAAGTCCATGGATTCTAGAAATTACATGCACTCAACACTTGGTTTGGGCTCATTTTGCTTGAATTACTGCATCAATGGTATAATGGAAGCTCAGGTTGCTTCAATAAAGCTGAGGACCAGGTGGTTTTTTTTTTGGCCGCATTGGAAATTACTTGGCGAACCTGCAGCAAAACACTTTTTTCGCATCATGTCACATGATCAACAACCAGATGTTGCCGCTGGCGCAAACCACAAAAAAGAAAACAGGAAGCAGTTGGAAGATGATGTCATGTTTTTTTTTTAATGACTTATCATGTGAATAAACATATTAACCTGTGATTTTAATTGTGTTTCTTATTTAATAGAAATTTCACAATTGTGAAATTGTGTTTTCTTGACATTAGTGGAATACTGACAAAGTTCTGCACACATTTGCAATGGAAACTCACTTGGTGTTAGTGATTGGGTGGGGCAGAGCACAAATTTTTTGTGACAAAACTCACTTTTTATTGGTTCTATCTATAAAAACAAAACAAAACAAGTTCTTTCAGCAAAGCCTTTGGAGTTGAACGTCTGTGAACAGTAGCGGGATCCCGCTCTCATTGTTCGAGAGGGGCATCCGCTTCCAGGCCCTTACGTCTCTGTAGCCCCAACCGATGTCAGTTCACACAAAGATTAGAGGCGCAAAATTAATGAGGTTTAAAGAAAAATTAACATTCCTTCTCTTTGACGTCACTGAGGGCCAGTGTTTCCATCAAAACAGGCCGAGAGGTCAGACAGGATTTCCCTCACCGGTAGCAGTTGGCTGCACAAATCCAGACCCGAAAACAAACATGTTATTGGAGAGAAGGCCACAGGAAAAGCCGCACAAAGCACCTGTGACGTAACAGCTGAAAATAAATCGCATTTCTCATCACTCACCAGACCTTGAGGCTTTCGTCAAGAAGGCCACTTAACTTGCTTCTCAAGCCTCCGGATTCAGAAATGCCCTGGCAGGGCCAGCAATCAACACACAAGTGAAGACAGGCCCGGGGTTAACGAGTAATTAGTTCGTTCTGACTGGGTTTTTTTCTCTCACCTCTAAGTAAAACACACTCTGTGAACTCGGAAGGTGGTTTCATGTTGCGTATTATTGTGCTGGGTAACTTCAAGAGTTTAAAGGCTCATTATTGTTTTGCAGACGTCCAGCTTTTTTGTCGTTTCCTCGAGACTTTCTTAGAAGAAACAACTAGATGCCCCTTTTAAAGCATCAGCACCACCAGAACAAAGGACAGAAGTGTTGATCACTTTCCAGAGATCAGCGCTATCCTCTCAGACTGAGAAGGTTGCCGGTTTGAATCCCAGTTGAGGGCATTCTCTGGAATCAACAGCTTGATGGAGTAAATTGAATACGGGATTGAGGGTGAGCTAAATATGTGGGAGATAAAAGTTGTGCGACTTCTCATCTGCCTGTCTGAAGATTGTTCGTAGAGGTCACTATTGAGATCATAGCTCTTAATTATCAATCAATCCATTAAAGCAAGTTTCATGCAGCTAGCTGGAACATAAAGTGCTTTAAATGGGTTAAAAACAGGACAATTAAGTTTTTTGAACTGTTGGAGGAAGTTGGAGCTTCCAGGGAAAACCCAGGTAGAGAGAACATTCAAACTCTATGCAGTTTGGTTTTGCTCTTAAAATATTTCTAATATTTAACACCATACATCATAAATCAGTAGTCTGCACATATACAGAAATTCAGACATTTCTGCCATCATCTAAAAATGGAGAAAATATGGAACAGTGATCAACCTTCCCAAAATGACTTGCGTCCTAAAGTACATCAAAGATCTAGGAGGTTCCTAAAGAATCTAGAACAAAATCTAAAGTACTGCGGGCCTCATCTAACCACTGCTGACCAAAAAGAATCCAAAGGTTGATCACACATTTGCCAAAAAACCCCCAAAAAACATCTTGATGACACCCAAGGCTTTCAGGAAAAATACTCTGAACTGATGAGACAAAAGTGAAAGTTCACATCTTGTGTACACAAATTCTGCTCTGTGGCCAGGTTAATCTTAAGGAGAGGTAATAATCACTATCAGTCAGTTAGTGACCTTAAGCTCAAGCACATTTGGGCTATCCATTAAGGCATTGACCCTAAAACAACAGTCAAGCAGACACTTCCTCTAACTATGGTTCTAAACAGGAGCACTGTGACAACTAACAATCAACCTTCAACCATTCCTTTGAATTTGTTGGCAGATTTTATTTATTAGCAGTGCATGAAGTATAACAGAAACACAACAAGACCAGATATGATTAAAAGTGGGAGGTGCATGTAAAGGCACGTAAGGAGACTAAACAGTTCAACAGATGCATATGGTTATATATTGGTGCATTATAAACTTGCATAAATTAATTTGTGTCTGTATGCCTCCCTAGAAGTTGATGCAATACAGAGAGAGGGGTAGGAGTGTGAAACAAGGCCCTCTTATATTCTGGAGAAATTCAACAGATTTATTGAACTTGGTTCTCCTGCCATCTAGTGGTGAGCTTGTGCAAGTATAATCCATTTCTCTGTTAATTAAATACTAAATAAACCCAGAATTTTGGTTAATATCAACTTTTTTTTTTCATCCACTGTGAACATGTTATATTGTTATTTTTTTTAACTTCATATGGCAGCATATAATAATTTCTAACACTGGCTACATTAAACAGGAAAATCCCATCCAGGATTGGATAATACTATCCTACTGTAAAAAAACAGATTCCACCAAGCCACTGTTTATAAAACAGAGATTAAGCCAAAATGAAAATACTTCATGAAGGAAGCACTAAACCTAATGTTACATGCAGTGGTGGCTGCCTGTAGGATTCCCCACCTCCCCCAATTTCAGGTTGCTGCTGCGCTCCAGCAGGTTAAGCAGGCCCAGCTGGTTTCACTCTGCCTCTTGATTAGCAGAGTATAAGGTTAGCTGGGAAACTGATTTCTTGCCCAATTGGGCAGCATGTGTGCTGCAGCTTTGTGGTGCTGTGATGGAGGATTAGTTGTTTGCTAGAGATAGTGATGGTGAGATGAAGCCTCATGAGGCATTGAACCACTTGAGCCAACTGGTTCGAGAAAGGGTTCATTTCTTGAAGCTTCATGTGCACACGAAACCACCTACTGGCCAGGTGTATAATCACAGCCAGCTGTATCTTAACACGTGTGATGCATTGAATTTTTGTCTATTATGGCTCTTGGGAATGACTTCACAAAAGGTGTAGGACGAAATCATTTGTCTACATAAATTATGTATACACATATGTGTATAATAAAATATTGTTTGAATGTATCCTCTGTGTGTAATTATTCCCAAAATAGTAGTGTCATGTGATATGGCATGTTGTGTAATAAAGTTTTTCTGTGACTCTAGAAAAATGGCATGGGCTTAATCAGGCAGAGGACAGTGAAAGTGCCTGTGGAACTAGGGAGGGGTAGTGAATAGGCTAATGCTTGTGTAACTTGGATGATTTCATGCATTTTTATTAAGAAACAACAATTTCTCCACAGTTTTTGGTTTCAAACGATTGATCTTTTTTGACACTACATGGATGAGGTGTTATTATTGTACCCCAACTCCTTGGAGCACAATAAACACCTCACCTTTACAGAAAATAAGAAACAGTGAAAAATACAGTTCCTCATAAGCAAACCTAATGCCTCTGCAAATGTTCACCTTACCTTGTTAGGGCTTATCAAATCGAAATGTTCCCACATAGGGGAAATCCTCCTCTTTCTCGCCGGCTCCATCCTACTCCTATCCTGTCTTCGCGCTCCTAAATCTCCTATCTATCTATCTCTCTCCTAAACTCTCCAAACACCAAACTAACTGTCTCAAACTAAATAACCACTATCCAAACTCTGCTATCCAAACTATCAAAACTCTATCCACTCTCTCAACTGACCGCAACTCGCCTACAACAACCCACATTTTGAATGGAGCCTGTGGGGTTTCTAAAGCTGTCAAACCCCGCGCCAACATCTGAGCCACTTCCCGAAGCAGTCACGTGGTACAGCCAGGCAGCGAGGCTTCGGACGTCATCGTTTTCGGCTCCTCCCCTAAATGAAGCAAGCCTCGATACGCGCTTTACGGAAACGCCCCCTCCATTACTCGACACACGCCTCGAAGCCTCGGCACATCACGTAACATCACTAGCTAGAGACCCTGGTTTTTGTTGTTACTCTCCCCTTTCTTTTCTTTTAAGTTCTCATTTTCGCCTTTGAGACTTCTTCAGATTATTCTCGAAGAATAAAACTTTAACTGTACCCTCCTGGTTTTGTCTCTTCATTTCCCCTGGTTTATCTATTGTTACAGCCCCCCTCCGCTACCCCTAGACTGCCTTGGGGTGTAACACCTATACTTGACATGACAGATGATGATTATTTGGCTCCAGCATGAATTTAAAAAGCATAACCTCTTGTTTTCGATACAGGGAGACTTCATTCATTAGCTGGAAACTTCATATTTATCCACCTTTGGATAAATACTTATTTTTGTGATTTTTAGGCTCTCCAAGAACAATGCCTTGTTTGCTTCCACCAGTTTCTTATGCTCTTGATCCAACTTTCTCCCCACATCTCCCTTCTTTTTTTTATTTTTTATATTATTTATTTATTTTTTCCCCTCCAGGGGGTCTTTTTGTGGGCTCTAGAAAAAGTAAAAAAAGGTTAGAATAATTTCCCTTTAAAAGACAGTTCATTCCGTAAAATGAATCTCCGTGTTGTCCTGTCTTTCCCTTGATTGTTCCCAGGTGTTTCTCGTTCCCTGATCACCTCCTGTGTATTTAATGTCACCTGTGTTTCTGCGTCTCTGTCGGGTCCTTGTCAATGCATTCTGTGCATTGACAAGGAGTCCTGTTGAGTCCTGGTCTTCCGCTCAGCAGTGCTGCCTGGCCTTTTGGACTGTTCATCATTAAATACCATCATTTCATCTCATCTGGGTCTGCTGCGTTTCCCTCGCCGCCTTTCACCACCAATTCATGACACAACCAGGGACAAAGCTTAATGAACGTCTAAGTTAGTGGTAACTAGGGCTGTTGTAAACGAATATTTTAGTAATCGAGTAATGTATCGATTATTCTTACAATTAATTGAATATAAAATAAAATATTGGTAAATTTGGCATAACACCGGTGTTACTATCAGATATCAATATCAGCCCAATTTTTCAATTTTGAGCATCTCTAACAGTTACTTTAGAGGGGGGAAGACGAACGAACAAACCTAATGTACGACCAGTAGACCAGGGGACGCAAGTAATAACGGGGGAGCAATACGGGAAGCTTATTTACGGCACCTTCGTTCGTCACACCCAGAAACTCATCTACCAACCACGGTCCCTGCGGTCTACTGCCACGAAGCGCTTCACCACCCTTTGTTGAGACCGGGATGATATAAAATTTATTGTGCGGTTCGTCTGTAAAGCTACACTTACACTGTAACCATCAACTACTCAACTGTCCGCCATGTTCAGTCTATCCGCTCACCTGTATAAATACTCCAGCAGCGCTCGCTCTTCCCGCCCAGCAGCTCCCGGAGGAGAAAGGCTGCCGTACTCCAGGCATCGCGCTAGTCATTTTAAGGATGCTTATTGGTCCACCAAAAACGATGAAAACCAGGGCATTATCCGGGTTTTATTGATTTTATCAATCAATAAAATCCCCCTGGGGTGAACTTATAAATTGAACGTTATGCCGCTAACACTTAGCTTTCGTCAACAACTCAGAGGCGGAAGTCAGAGGTCCGCGCAACGCAAGTAATGTCCAGGCGGGAACACGGTGCGCTAAATAATAAAACATAAGTTAATGAAGCTTCGAGTACTTGAATTATTCGAGGAATCGTTTCAGCCTTAGTGGTAACAGCCAAGTCACAAAGACTACCGCCATCACCACCTAATGGAGGGGACCGCTGTCTTAGGAAAAAACCCAAGAAACTGCCTTTTGACTTAGACATTTCTGCCTGTTCTTTTTTTAATTTCCTTATTAATTTACCATTTTCCCTCTTCGTTTCTGCTTTTCAATATGATAATGAGGGGCGGTGTCATCAGGCTACAACATCTCCCAATTGGTTGGTTAGCATCACACCGTACTTTGCTTCAACAAAGATGGCGACCTACCACCGGCTTGTCAGTTAGCTGGAGCTCAGCAACGTCATTAGAAAATAGTCTTATAACTCCTGACTTTATTATTTTCCGTGTGGACGCTCAGAACGTGTTTTAGTTCGGGATTTTCATAGTTTGGACGAAGCGCCCGCTGAAGTTGGCTTACGATTGAGGCTTCAGGACGCCTCTGTATGGAGTGAAAATTGAAGCGTGAAATGAGTCTCAAAAATCCTCGTGCATTCGTAACCGGATCTGTGCGTGTACCAGGCGACTTGTGCGTACTTATTTAACATTTGTAGACTAAGGAGAAGGTTTGTGAGGTTTTAGTTAAAAGGTTTGTGTGAAGAAATGTAACTTTTGTAGAAATTGTGTGTGTGTGTGCACTTGTATTTTGTATTCGTAATTTCTTCATATTTGTGACCACATATTTACAAAAACCCGGAGTTCCGCTCAAATTTTCTTTTCATGGTTTACAAATCATGTTTCACAGCTACAACTGTCCAAAGTTACACACAAAGACGCTTACACGAGTTAGAAATCCAGTATTACGCACGCACAGATATTTTTACACACACACGCACAGGTATTTTGAGACTTTTTTCACTCCATACATAGCATGGAGTCACTGTAGCATTGATTATGAGACCAAAGAACTGAATCGTAAAGCATTTCTTGGATTTTTAATAAATATGCATGACTTTGCCACATAAATAGTTATTACTAACCAACAAAGCTCTTCCTACAATAACATTGTTCCAAAGTGCTTTAGGACAGAATAAATCAAAGGAAATACATGAAAAGATAACTTGAGACACAGTATACGAAATGTAAGTAACAGTGCAGAGACACAACTTGATTATGCAGTGAAGAGCCATACAGCAAAAGGATAAAATGTGGCTCAGATACATGGCCGTTTCAAGTGATTTGCCATAAAGAGAGGCTAAGCAAGGAATGCACAATAAATTAAATTTAAAAAAAAATTATTTTAAGTTTTCAAGGTTTGGAACATACAGGTAGACAGAAAAACAAACAAACAAAACCCAGATGCACAGGGCACAGCATAAGACATTTCCATTGACATATGATGTACACACACAGCAAATGCATACAAAGTCATATATACGAAAATACATACACCGGTTAGGGGGTGACCGAGGGGAGTGTTCATGGACAGGTTTGTTCAGTTTAGTTTAGTCTGTGAAAAATGTTCCAGGAAAGGATTCCAGTAGAGTGAAAAAGTGTCCCTGGGGCCTTTATGAAATCTGTCCATCTGTATTATGGACATCAAGTCCGTCACCCAGAGGCGAAAGGAAGGGGGAACAGAGGACCTCCAGTCCCTCAAGATTAGTCTCTTGGTGATAATCAGTCCTAGTTCCAATGGTTGCCGCATTGCAGAGGGTATATAGCCCCCTGTACCTGAGAGCATCCAAAAATTATAAGTTCTGGTTCTGTCATGAATTGGTGGATGAGGTGGTGAGGCAGACGCTGTAGACCCAGGTACGGAGTAAAAATGGTGGTTTTAATGCACAGAGTTATAAACAAAAATCCAACACAGTCCAAAAACCGAGGCAGCACTGCTGAGCGGAATCCAGGGCTCAACGCAGGTAGCAATAAGGCATACGAATGGACTAGACGCCAAATGAGACGAGGACCCGACAGAGACGCAGGTGACACTAAATACACACGGGGTAATTAGGGAACGAGAAACACCTGGGAAACAATCAAGGGGAAGACAGGACAACATGAAGACTTGGGGACACAGAAAACTCTAATTAAATACACAGAAAACACAGAACATGACATGGTTCAGGTTGTATCGGAGTCTTGTATGCCTTGGAGTACCAATCAAACACTTTAGACCAAAGACCCGTTAGTGAAGGTGCTGGCTCATTACTTCCCTGGTGTAGTCAGGGAAAATCAGAACTTTGTTCCCCATGTATTCCAGTGGCTGCATCCTGGCAAGGCGTAGAATTTGCTCTTTCGTCTGAAAGTGATGTATTCAGGCGATGATGGTACGCGGTTTCTCACCCGCCGCCGGTTTGGGCCACAGAGAGCGGGGTGTGCGTGGTCGACCTTCAGTGGATGCGGGAAATGTTGTTTGCCCAGTAATTCGGGAATGAGCTTGGAGACAAACTCAGTTGGCCTCCTCTCCTCTGAGTTTTCTTTCACGGCAACAATTTTGAGGTTGTGCCTTCGGGAACGAGCCTCCAAGTCCAGCAGCTTAGTTTGCTGCTGGGTTATAAGCTTTGTGAGCTCCGAACATTTAGTTTCAAGTTCCCGAAGTCGCTCCTCGTGTGCATTGATTGCTAACTCTTGACCAACCATGCGATTCTGCAAGTCAGGCTGTGCAGCTAGGACAGATTGGAGCCTAGCTTCAAGGGCGTCGAAACACTCAAGTTTCTCCAGAATTGAGGCTGACATATTTTTACATATTTCCTGGCACATCACAAGCTTTTGGGTTTTGTCATCCGAAGCGCGGTCCCCGGTTTTGTTTGCAGTCCCACCGGCAAGGCATTAGCTTCGTTAGCATTAGCACCGCTGATGCATCCATCCATGGTCTTATTTTTCCCGGAGTTGGTGGCTTTCTTCGACGGCAACATGGTGTCCGGTTGCTAGACAGAGGTACAGTGCCAACAGCGCCGGCTCCTAGATGTTTTTATCGTGGCATTTAGATATTTGTTTAACGTTGTGGTCGAGCGCGCAGTCCAACACCTCTACATCTTACAGCGCCCCCCCCAATAAATTAAATTTTTAACCTCAATAATATTTTTTCCCAAAAATATGTTAAGCTTTGCATTTTGTAGAAAAGATTAAAAATGATTTCCCGTTCCCAATTGTTGAGATCTCTCAGATGTTTGCGACGTTACAGTTGAGTCATTGTTAATATCTGCTCTTCGTCTTGTAAAAGCCTATTCTGGCAGAGGTTCTTCCTCACCATCATTTTCAGCTATTGCTCTTTGTGCAGTGTAGAACTGTTTGTCCCATTCAAAGCCAATCTTCTTCAGTTCATTTCTAAAATGATTTTCAACAGCATGTTTAGCCCTTCCCTGGTTTTCTTCTGTCCAGTTTCCATTTCTTTGTACTCGCTCTCTAACTTCTTCCTCTCTAAGCAAGTTACTCAAACTTTCAGCTTCGGCACAGTTGCCATAAGGCCACTCCTGTTTCTCAGTCGTATCCAAGCCAAACATATTTTTACAAGAAAGGCAGGGACTTGTTGCTTCTCTGCTTCCAATGTTAAAGGCTTCACATCTGACATCTGCAGGAAGTTGGATGGTTCCATCAAAGTATGTCTTCCTACTTTTTGTAGGATAGTAGCTCATCACTGCATCAGCTACATGTTCCTCCCAGAAGTTAAGGCAGGATGCAGCAACCAGGATTTGGCCTGCAGGACGACCAGTGGTGGACATGGAGACTCCATAGTGTCTCACTGGATCTGTGCTGTTGCCAGCAGAGATGCAGATTGTGGTGGAAAACAACACGTTTTTGGAAGCGTCTCTCTTCAACTCTTCGAGTTTCTGCAGGGTTTCTCTAATATCATCTTCATGTTCTTGACCTTTCAGTTGCACAACCTGGGATGAAACAAACATAATGAGACAAAAGCTGAAATTATTTCTCCAGTAGGATCATTTTTGAGGATACATTGAGTTCACTTTTCAATAAATGTGAGCTCAAAACTGCCAACACTAAGTTCCTTTAAATTATTCTAAATCTTTGTGTTTATATAATGTAAAGCACTTTGAACCGCCTTACTGCTGAAATGTGTTATACAAATAAACTTGATTGGTTGATAGATTGAACTTTGTTGTAATAGTTTTGCACCACCAGATTTCTGTTTATGAAAAAAAGTTGATTTTGGTGACTGTGGCAGCTTCTTTAACATGTTTGCTGCACCTCTACCTGTACTGTAAAAAACTATCAACATGTCATCATCATACTTCAAAATAGAAACTACAGGAGAGTCAGAGTAAAGGGGCCAGAGTGCAAACACACACTAAAACCTTCATGTTTCATTGTAAAAATGGTTCCTTCATGTCATTTTTATTCCACTTCACAATTGTTCACCACTCACTGTCAGTCTGTCACATTGACCTCTGTGGCTGTAAAATCACAAAACCTTGAAAATTTGTAGGGGCATAAATTCTTTGGCAAAGCATTTGTCAAGAAAATCATCCCACATCCCCATGCTGAAGATTTGAATTAACAGTAACAATGAATAAAGTTACCTTTAAAATTAATCACACAAGTGCCATCTAGACCCAACGGTAGACTTAAACCTCAATAAAATCAATCTGGTTGTGTGTGTTGATTTTGTTTCCTGCAAACTTTGCTTTAATTCTACTTCTTTTTTCTATCTAATCATAAGAAATCATAGTCAGAGAGAGAGTCATGAAACAGGAAGAGCAGGTTTCCTGAAAAATGAGGAAGTAAGTTTCCAGCCTGCAGATGTATAAAAATAGTTGAGACTATTCCTTATTACAAAACATTAAAGTTTTAAAGAATGAAATCTAAACATTTTGAGTATTTGGATAAGATTCAAAGTAAAATACTTCTATTAATATTGGTTTACTTGCAAGAATACTTACACTCACACTTGTGGGAACACATAAAAGGAAAACAAGTAACTGTAACTTTGGTATCAAATGATTACAATAATAGATTATTCTTGGTTTCTTTTCAGAAAACATCTGTAATAACTCACATTACGATTATGATAAGAGTAACTAATAAGTTATGGTTATGATAAAGTTATAAATGCATGCTAAATCAAAGACACTAAAAAAAGGTATGGATGTGATTTTAACATTTAACTTGAAATGGTGTAAAACATGTAACTGCAATTAAAGATCACTGGTTGTGTTGGAGGTAGATGGTAGGTGAAAGGTTAGGTGAAAAGGGGGGAACTAACAGGAGAGCAGAGATGATCAATGCCTTTTTTGGAGATAGATTGTTGAACAACCAATAGGGTGGCTAGTACATCTACCCTCTCAGAAGAGGAAGTAGAGACTGAGAGAGTAGAGAGGGAAGTGGGGGGAGGTGTAGCACAATGACACAGTGTATAAAAGACTGTACCAAATAAATACGAATATCTCACCATGTCCAGCACACATGAAAATAGACTCCCTCTTGGTAGAAGAGAGGGCCTTTAAGACTTCTTCAGATTATTCTCGAAGAATAAAACTTTAACTGTACCCTCCTGGTTTTGTCTCTTCATTTTCCCTGGTTTATCTATTGTTACAGCCCCCCTGTACAAGTCCCTAGACTGCCTTGGGGATGTAACACCTATACTTGACATGACAGATGATGATTATTTGGCTCCAGCATGAATTTAAAAAGCATAACCTCTCATGTTTGATATAGGGAGACTTCATTCATTAGCTGGAATCTTCATATGTATCCACCTTTGGATAAATACTTATTTTTGTGATTTTTAGGCTCTCCAAGAATGATGCCTTGTTTGCTTCCACCAGTTTCTTATGCTCTTGATCCAACTTTCTCCCCACATCTCCCTTCTTTTTTTTTTTTAATTATTTATTTCCCCTCCAGGGTGTCTTTTTGTGGGCTCTAGTGTCCCTTATACAAAAGTAGGCTGACAGGAGAGGGGGGAAGACGTGGCAAATGTCGCTGGGTCCAGGAGTCGAACCCACGTCGAGGACTCAAGGCCTCCAAACATGGGTCGCGCTAACCTGTACACCCCCACATCTCCCTTCTTAACCTTGACCCAGTCCTCCTCAGTCTGCAAGAAAAACGGGAAATAAACAAAGCGAGAACCAGAAACTGTCAGTAAATCAGCAGCAGATTGTCAGAAAACCTCTTCTCACCATGTCTTCAAAGGCCTGACCATTGTAGTAGCTCTCTGTTTACTGACACTTGATTTCCCCATATTCCAGCGTCTGCAGGTTTAGGGCCACGACATGTAGCTCCTCTCCATCGTAGGCGTACAACTTTCTGTCCTCGCACGTCATCAATATTGCTCGTTGGACGGACATGACGTATCTTCATGTTCACCTCCTCAGGGAGGTAAAACATCCCCCAACCTTCCACCTCTTCAGGTTTATCTCTGTGTCTTCAAGAATTCATATCCTCAGAATGGAACAAGGTGGCTTCATTAAGGAAGAACGCTGGTCTCTGTTGTTATCAACAAACTCTGACACCTTACCCAAGTATTTGGAGTTTGCAGTATAAATGGATAAGATGTAGAGGACATGTTTATAATAAAACTAATAGGGGTACAGCCAAGAAATAACATTATGTATGATAAAGATTTGGATAACCTTTTGCTGTCAAGCACTCCTGTAACTTGAGCTTATCGACTGGCTTGTGGCACACAAGAAAAGAGAAAAGAAACCGAAAATATTTACAAAATTAGCAGCACCGGTAGTGTTATTATGAAGCTGCAAACTTTCTATTCATAGGCATTACATTTATGAAATATATACTTCTATACAGGGGCCCCTAAATTATGTTCTGCTTAGGAGCCCCTACAACATTAGCCAGTATCTGCAGAGCAAACAGCAGAGAAAAGATTTACTTAGACAAAACAAAGACATTTTTCCTGTAGGTACCTCATGCTGAATGTAGCCACTGCTATCCTCAGTCTTTGTCACCTAAATTAAAAACACAAAAGTTAATCCTTAAGTATTTTTAGAAAAACCTTAAAAAAAGGTTAGAACAATTTCCCTTTAAAAGACAGTTCATTCTTTAAAACGTGTCTCCGTGTTGTCCTGTCTTTCCCTTGATTGTTCCCAGGTGTTTCTCGTTCCCTGATCACCTCCTGTGTATTTAATGTCACCTGTGTTTCTGCGTCTCTGTCGGGTGCATTCTTGTCCATAGCCAGTCGCTACCTGTGTTGAGTCCTGGTCTTCTGCTCAGCAGTGCTGCCTGGCCTTTTGGACTGTTCATCATTAAATACCATCATTTCATCTCATCTGGGTCTGCTGCGTTTCCCTCACCGCCTTTCACCACCAATTCATGACACAACCAGGGACAAAGCTTAATGAACCTCTAAATCAGTGGTAACTAGGGCTAGAGAGACTCTATAGGCACCCTTCTGTCAAAATTTAATCGGAGTTTGATGGATGAGTGATTTATGACCCTAATCATTAATTGCTATTAATATCCCCCCCCTCCCCCCCATTTCCCACCCATCCCCCACACACACCTGTTACGCCAACTGTTATTCCCACTATGTGTTTTAAAAATAGTACAAGTATGAAAAAACAATGAAAGTATGAAAAACAATAAGTGTTAGATAATTGAGAATAATATAATAATATAGTATATTTAAATAGAACGTTGTAGTTACCTCCGGTTTTTCTCACTAAGCCATTTGGTGTTTGTGCGTGTGTGTCCGGCTCTCTCGTGCTGACTATGAGTTTGTGACATAATACCGTACAGGCCTCACCTGTCATTTGTGTGCGGGCTAAAAAAAAAAACCCTAGGTAGGCGATTCTCTTGACCTGAGGGTCAACACAGATGGCCTGTAAGGAAACTCTATGTCTCCGGAAAACAGATTTTCAAACCGTCATCGATTATCAGCTCGGGATCTGCGCGGGAAAGGGCTCCTGCCAGCTGTCCGTGTCTTTCAGGGTGATTCTCATCAATTATTAGGTATTAGACAATCTTCCTGAATGCTGTGTATCAGGAACGGCTACAGAAAACCTAGAGTTTTAACTGTTTTACCGCTTTATTTTATGGTAGCACGATTAGTCAGTGCTGACTATGAGTTTGTGATTTCCTTCATCACTTAAATTTTAAACTCTTATAGATTTTTTTTCTGTAACACTTGCTAGTGTGAAACGTTTCAGTAAATGTTCCTCATTTGTACACGTACTTCTGAAGAACATGTGACAGACAGTAAACAGGCCTACGTGAGGCTGCTCAAATTTAACTTTTATCTTTCCGCAGTTAAAGAATTTGTCCAGACTTTTCCAGAATTTGATCCGGTATCATTGTGAGTGATTTTGTTCAGTTTTTTTTCTTGCTGTTGAATCAACGCTGATCTTCCCACTACTTCATGTTTTCTCCAAAATAGTAAATCTTGGTTTAAATACATTTGAAACTCATAGATTTTTTTTCTGTAACACTTGCTAGAGTAATACATTTCACGAAATGTTCCTCATTTGTACTCGTACTTCTTAAGAATATCTCACAGGGACTAAACAGGCCACGGTGAGGTTGCTCATATGTATCTTTCAGCTTTCCCTCCAACCATTATCTTACACACTTTAGTGTGTTCACTAGCAAAATATAGTACACCTCTAATTTTTTTAATTTTTCATTATTAAAACTTTGAAATGATCAATGTGAACCATCAGTCTGTATTAAAATAGTTAATATAATTCATATTATTTATTTAGATTTGATGTTTTAATGTGTGCCCTTGGATTTATATTGATTTATTCAATATAATATATTGATTTATTTATCAAACTGAATAGCCATTCCGTTTTTTATATAGTATTTTTTTTCTTTTGGTGTTTGTTGCACAAATTCAAATATATGCTGGCTATCAACCAACAATTCAATCAGTGAATTTGTGTTTTTTTTCTTAAATACTCCCTCTCACGGAGACTTACTTACATCTTCTGACAACTAGCCCCACTTATAATAACATTGACTAAGTTTGCTATTGGTACACTTTACCTAAAAATTTAAATTAAACATACTCACTACACAACCATGCTCCAAGAGTTGCTCACAAAATGGTGAATTGTTTTGTTACCTTAAAAATGATCTGCAGCTTTTGTTCCTTGATGATGTTCACTAACAGACAGTTCAACACCTCTTGTAATTGATAAGCTTATAAATGATCAATGCGAAGCATCAGTATGCGCTAAAGAAGATCATATCAGTCAGATTAAGTAAAATATCATTAAACTCAAAGCAATCAAAATTCTATTTCTCTGAAAGGTCTTTTTTTTCAGGGAGTTTAGACTGTATGAAAGGAATCAGTGAAATATACTATGAAATATTTTATCTGCTGCATCCCCATAATAAAACTTCAATTGTGAATTGAATGATTACATTGCATCTAGATACAAAAGAATCAACCGTTAATTAGTAATCATACTGACTAGCAAGATCTGATCAAACAAGAAACTTGACAACCTCAAGGGATTTCTCACATTGGAGAATAAACCGTCTGACTTTCTTTAGCCACTAAATTTAACCTTACCAAAGTTTTGCCTTGGAGCAAACAGGTACTGAGTTTGAAGCGGATCAGACGCCTTCAGCCATCTGCTAAAGCTAGACTCCGGCCTTCCTCACTGTAAAATAAAACATTAGACTTAAAAAAAAAGTTCAAGCGAACATCACTTAATTATCATCGACTTGTTGTTTGTACTCATCTTAAACAAGTGGCAGGAACATTTGGATATATAAAAAAAAAGCTTTATAAGTTAATCTATTTAAGTTGAGTCCGTGCAACAAGTAAAATAAAAAGTGAACTATTTGAAAGTAGTGAGGATTTAGGGTGGTAAAAGTTGAACATTTTAACATGCCCAGACACTACACCATTTCTGCTCAAGCAAACCAAAAGGTTTTGAACAGAACAACCATGTCAAATAATGAGACCGTGAATCTTTAATCTATGTAGCAAATATATTGCTGCTGCTGCTGTAAGCAGAAAATAAAAGAAGTTTTACGGAGAATAATATTTCGGATGAGTTTAAGAATATTGTTTGCCAAAATCACACGGTGTAACTACACTTGTCTTTTATATGTTGCAGTAATTGAATCTTTTTGAGGCAATTGGTTGCATAAATTAAAGTAAATACAACCTATTTTCCTGCTCCACATACTTAGCTAACAATGTGCCAGTTAGCTTCCCAGTCTGAACTTCTGGGCAATGTCTTGATTCAGTCAAATTTTCTATCTTGTATCTCCTGAACTCCGATATTCTACTACATCTGTGATTGTTTTGCTTGCTGGTCTTCATCGTGCTCTGAATGCAGTATCGGGTTTCTCTTACTTTAACCCGCCCAACTTGCACCTGATTGGCATGTTAGCCTTTTGATTCCCTCTCAGTGAGGCGGTGCTTCACAAAGCAAACTGTTTGTCAAACTGTTGATCTGCCTCATGGCTGTTTTAGAAGATATGGTGACTGAGTTTTAGACAGTACTAGCCAGCTCATGCAGCTTGTTTTTACTAGATGCCAGTCCTAAAAGTACATATCTTTAAAATATGAATAAATACGTACAATTCCATAATTATTCGATCCAACGGTTGTAGAAGTTTTGTAATAATGCAATTCAGGTATTTTACATTTTCTGGACTAAAGGAAGATTTCAGTTCAACACCTGTGGTTTCTTAATGTAAGAGTTTCTGCTACTGGACAAGAAACAGGGTTAAAAGAGGATTTAGAAAGCAAAATACAAAGATGATAGTTGTTTTTACCGAGAGCAAGGCTGTGACTAGTTATCAGGACAGCATGAAAACTGTTCAATTTCTTAATCTTTAGGAAATATTTTTGGACACAGCCATCCGCAGGAGCAAGATGAAGCAAGAACATCACAACATCGGATGTATTTTTTCATCCTTCTATCCGTGATTTAAAACTATTTTTATTTTTGTGTCATCTTAAAGATGGAAAGAGTCAATTATCTTTTCACCCATGGAAAAGTGTCATGTGTTTATTATGAGTAGGATTAACCAAGCTGAAGGAAAATAAAGAAAAAGGATAAATAAATATTCATTGATACAGAACCGAATCAGCAAATATGAACTTATGAAACTATTGAAACCTTCAAGAATTTTATGTTGTGTAAGATATTTAAGAAAATAATAATGAATCTGCGTTCATAAATTTCTTTATTTGGTCGTTATCTGTAAAATACGTTTACCTTTTGTTTTGTTGAACACCAGACATCTCATCTCTTTCCCACAGTTTTTCACTTAGTTCCACTACTGCTGTGGATTTTATAGTCAATGTTTAAAGCCAGCGCAGAGTCTGAAGCGATGGAGGAAATTTACGTCAATATGGAACCTGTTGGACAAACTGCATCTAATCACACAGGTAAGAACAAAGTTACAGAGAAATTTAGTATGTATTGAATTCAATTTTGCTAAGGTTGAGGTTTTTGTTAAGGTTGGAGCAGCTCCAAAGAGAGGCTCTGCCTCCGTGCGGCTGTCTGTTTGGGAATCCTGAATGTTTTACTTTTGGCTGAACTCATCGCCCTCAGTGTACACAGTGAGTCTTGTTCTAGTTATCTTAAAGATGTAAAAAGAGTAGATTTTACGTTTCTGTTATATAAAAAATGTCATTGTTCCCCTTCTAAAATCAAACTGACCAAATAGCAAGGGTTTAAAAAAGAATAAAGCTTGGTGACTCAAAAGTTTTGCAGAGAGGTGAAACATTACACTAAGTTACATGAGTTTGATTCATTTTCAGCAATGGTTGCATTTGCAGCCATTTAGGTTAGCGTGTCTTTAATATCTTCTCTTTTTCAAACTATTTACCCAACGATTCATTGTTCAGTGTTACCTCAGTTTAAATTCTACAGGCATAACCAAAATCATGAAACTATTTTGTAAGTCTTAAGTGAAAATACGGTGTTGCCACTTCTTTTTTTGCAAACATGATTGTTAATTTTATTTTTTTTTCAGCTCATGACATGACAGCAGATTTTTCTGACATCAGCAACATTAATACACAATCAGAACGCATCAACCGATTCTCCGCAAAAATACAAAAAAAAAAAACAACAAACAAACAAAAAAAAACATTTGTTTATCATGTCAGAGTTTTAACAAGAAAGAAAAACACAGAGTACAAGCGATAAAATTGTTGTGTTATTAGATGCAGGTCACAACAGTTGGAAGTGAACATTTTATCTTTAGGGTTTTATGTAACAACGTAAGCTACATTATTGTTGGTGAATAATATCACAGTGAACACAGATCCTAATCATCCATCACTAGTGGATCTGTTCTTCTCTTCTTCCGCAGCCCCTGGATGAACAGGAACAACTGATGTTTGTCCGTTCTGTAGGACACAATTTCCCTTTAAGGAGAAAACAAACAAAGTTTAGTTTGTTTTACATTGTTTTTCAGCACACGCAAATGATAGAGCACTTAATAAATTAAAATAAAAGTTGTTCATTTACATTATATTCATTTAGACCAAAAAGGAAAGTTATTAGTTATACTCTACAATTCAGAGTAGAATTCAATTTTTAACGAGATCCAAATTTTTTAAAGTTTTGACAAACCTTAAAGTGTCTTCAGCTCGTGGAGCCGTTTCAGTGAAGTTAGCATTCATGGAGGGAAACTCGCTGTTGCTGTTCTGGTCGGTCAGAATGTTGCTGATGTCAGAAAAATCTGCTGTCATGTCATGAGCTGAAAAAAAAATAAAATTAACAATCATGTTTGCAAAAAAAGAAGTGGCAACACCGTATTTTCACTTAAGACTTACAAAATAGTTTCATGATTTTGGTTATGCCTGTAGAATTTAAACTGAGGTAACACTGAACAATGAATCGTTGGGTAAATAGTTTGAAAAAGAGAAGATATTAAAGACACGCTAACCTAAATGGCTGCAAATGCAACCATTGCTGAAAATGAATCAAACTCATGTAACTTAGTGTAATGTTTCACCTCTCTGCAAAACTTTTGAGTCACCAAGCTTTATTCTTTTTTAAACCCTTGCTATTTGGTCAGTTTGATTTTAGAAGGGGAACAATGACATTTTTTATATAACAGAAACGTAAAATCTACTCTTTTTACATCTTTAAGATAACTAGAACAAGACTCACTGTGTACACTGAGGGCGATGAGTTCAGCCAAAAGTAAAACATTCAGGATTCCCAAACAGACAGCCGCACGGAGGCAGAGCCTCTCTTTGGAGCTGCTCCAACCTTAACAAAAACCTCAACCTTAGCAAAATTGAATTCAATACATACTAAATTTCTCTGTAACTTTGTTCTTACCTGTGTGATTAGATGCAGTTTGTCCAACAGGTTCCATATTGACGTAAATTTCCTCCATCGCTTCAGACTCTGCGCTGGCTTTAAACATTGACTATAAAATCCACAGCAGTAGTGGAACTAAGTGAAAAACTGTGGGAAAGAGATGAGATGTCTGGTGTTCAACAAAACAAAAGGTAAACGTATTTTACAGATAACGACCAAATAAAGAAATTTATGAACGCAGATTCATTATTATTTTCTTAAATATCTTACACAACATAAAATTCTTGAAGGTTTCAATAGTTTCATAAGTTCATATTTGCTGATTCGGTTCTGTATCAATGAATATTTATTTATCCTTTTTCTTTATTTTCCTTCAGCTTGGTTAATCCTACTCATAATAAACACATGACACTTTTCCATGGGTGAAAAGATAATTGACTCTTTCCATCTTTAAGATGACACAAAAATAAAAATAGTTTTAAATCACGGATAGAAGGATGAAAAAATACATCCGATGTTGTGATGTTCTTGCTTCATCTTGCTCCTGCGGATGGCTGTGTCCAAAAATATTTCCTAAAGATTAAGAAATTGAACAGTTTTCATGCTGTCCTGATAACTAGTCACAGCCTTGCTCTCGGTAAAAACAACTATCATCTTTGTATTTTGCTTTCTAAATCCTCTTTTAACCCTGTTTCTTGTCCAGTAGCAGAAACTCTTACATTAAGAAACCACAGGTGTTGAACTGAAATCTTCCTTTAGTCCAGAAAATGTAAAATACCTGAATTGCATTATTACAAAACTTCTACAACCGTTGGATCGAATAATTATGGAATTGTACGTATTTATTCATATTTTAAAGATATGTACTTTTAGGACTGGCATCTAGTAAAAACAAGCTGCATGAGCTGGCTAGTACTGTCTAAAACTCAGTCACCATATCTTCTAAAACAGCCATGAGGCAGATCAACAGTTTGACAAACAGTTTGCTTTGTGAAGCACCGCCTCACTGAGAGGGAATCAAAAGGCTAACATGCCAATCAGGTGCAAGTTGGGCGGGTTAAAGTAAGAGAAACCCGATACTGCATTCAGAGCACGATGAAGACCAGCAAGCAAAACAATCACAGATGTAGTAGAATATCGGAGTTCAGGAGATACAAGATAGAAAATTTGACTGAATCAAGACATTGCCCAGAAGTTCAGACTGGGAAGCTAACTGGCACATTGTTAGCTAAGTATGTGGAGCAGGAAAATAGGTTGTATTTACTTTAATTTATGCAACCAATTGCCTCAAAAAGATTCAATTACTGCAACATATAAAAGACAAGTGTAGTTACACCGTGTGATTTTGGCAAACAATATTCTTAAACTCATCCGAAATATTATTCTCCGTAAAACTTCTTTTATTTTCTGCTTACAGCAGCAGCAGCAATATATTTGCTACATAGATTAAAGATTCACGGTCTCATTATTTGACATGGTTGTTCTGTTCAAAACCTTTTGGTTTGCTTGAGCAGAAATGGTGTAGTGTCTGGGCATGTTAAAATGTTCAACTTTTACCACCCTAAATCCTCACTACTTTCAAATAGTTCACTTTTTATTTTACTTGTTGCACGGACTCAACTTAAATAGATTAACTTATAAAGCTTTTTTTTTATATATCCAAATGTTCCTGCCACTTGTTTAAGATGAGTACAAACAACAAGTCGATGATAATTAAGTGATGTTCGCTTGAACTTTTTTTTTAAGTCTAATGTTTTATTTTACAGTGAGGAAGGCCGGAGTCTAGCTTTAGCAGATGGCTGAAGGCGTCTGATCCGCTTCAAACTCAGTACCTGTTTGCTCCAAGGCAAAACTTTGGTAAGGTTAAATTTAGTGGCTAAAGAAAGTCAGACGGTTTATTCTCCAATGTGAGAAATCCCTTGAGGTTGTCAAGTTTCTTGTTTGATCAGATCTTGCTAGTCAGTATGATTACTAATTAACGGTTGATTCTTTTGTATCTAGATGCAATGTAATCATTCAATTCACAATTGAAGTTTTATTATGGGGATGCAGCAGATAAAATATTTCATAGTATATTTCACTGATTCCTTTCATACAGTCTAAACTCCCTGAAAAAAAAGACCTTTCAGAGAAATAGAATTTTGATTGCTTTGAGTTTAATGATATTTTACTTAATCTGACTGATATGATCTTCTTTAGCGCATACTGATGCTTCGCATTGATCATTTATAAGCTTATCAATTACAAGAGGTGTTGAACTGTCTGTTAGTGAACATCATCAAGGAACAAAAGCTGCAGATCATTTTTAAGGTAACAAAACAATTCACCATTTTGTGAGCAACTCTTGGAGCATGGTTGTGTAGTGAGTATGTTTAATTTAAATTTTTAGGTAAAGTGTACCAATAGCAAACTTAGTCAATGTTATTATAAGTGGGGCTAGTTGTCAGAAGATGTAAGTAAGTCTCCGTGAGAGGGAGTATTTAAGAAAAAAAACACAAATTCACTGATTGAATTGTTGGTTGATAGCCAGCATATATTTGAATTTGTGCAACAAACACCAAAAGAAAAAAAATACTATATAAAAAACGGAATGGCTATTCAGTTTGATAAATAAATCAATATATTATATTGAATAAATCAATATAAATCCAAGGGCACACATTAAAACATCAAATCTAAATAAATAATATGAATTATATTAACTATTTTAATACAGACTGATGGTTCACATTGATCATTTCAAAGTTTTAATAATGAAAAATTAAAAAAATTAGAGGTGTACTATATTTTGCTAGTGAACACACTAAAGTGTGTAAGATAATGGTTGGAGGGAAAGCTGAAAGATACATATGAGCAACCTCACCGTGGCCTGTTTAGTCCCTGTGAGATATTCTTAAGAAGTACGAGTACAAATGAGGAACATTTCGTGAAATGTATTACTCTAGCAAGTGTTACAGAAAAAAAATCTATGAGTTTCAAATGTATTTAAACCAAGATTTACTATTTTGGAGAAAACATGAAGTAGTGGGAAGATCAGCGTTGATTCAACAGCAAGAAAAAAAACTGAACAAAATCACTCACAATGATACCGGATCAAATTCTGGAAAAGTCTGGACAAATTCTTTAACTGCGGAAAGATAAAAGTTAAATTTGAGCAGCCTCACGTAGGCCTGTTTACTGTCTGTCACATGTTCTTCAGAAGTACGTGTACAAATGAGGAACATTTACTGAAACGTTTCACACTAGCAAGTGTTACAGAAAAAAAATCTATAAGAGTTTAAAATTTAAGTGATGAAGGAAATCACAAACTCATAGTCAGCACTGACTAATCGTGCTACCATAAAATAAAGCGGTAAAACAGTTAAAACTCTAGGTTTTCTGTAGCCGTTCCTGATACACAGCATTCAGGAAGATTGTCTAATACCTAATAATTGATGAGAATCACCCTGAAAGACACGGACAGCTGGCAGGAGCCCTTTCCCGCGCAGATCCCGAGCTGATAATCGATGACGGTTTGAAAATCTGTTTTCCGGAGACATAGAGTTTCCTTACAGGCCATCTGTGTTGACCCTCAGGTCAAGAGAATCGCCTACCTAGGGTTTTTTTTTTTAGCCCGCACACAAATGACAGGTGAGGCCTGTACGGTATTATGTCACAAACTCATAGTCAGCACGAGAGAGCCGGACACACACGCACAAACACCAAATGGCTTAGTGAGAAAAACCGGAGGTAACTACAACGTTCTATTTAAATATACTATATTATTATATTATTCTCAATTATCTAACACTTATTGTTTTTCATACTTTCATTGTTTTTTCATACTTGTACTATTTTTAAAACACATAGTGGGAATAACAGTTGGCGTAACAGGTGTGTGTGGGGGATGGGTGGGAAATGGGGGGGGGGGGGGGGGGGGGGATATTAATAGCAATTAATGATTAGGGTCATAAATCACTCATCCATCAAACTCCGATTAAATTTTGACAGAAGGGTGCCTATAGAGTCTCTCTAGGGCTGTTGTAAACGAATACTTTAGTAATCGAGTAATCTATTGATTATTCTTACAATTAATCGAATAAAAAATAAAATATTGGTAAATTTGGCATAACACTGGTGTTACTATCAGATATCAATATCAGTCCAATTTTTCAATTTTGAGCATCTCCAACAGTTACTTTAGAGGGGGGAAGACGAACGAACAAACCTAATGTACGACCAGTAGACCAGGGGACGAAAGTAATAACGGGGGAGCAATACGGGAAGCTTATTTACGGCACCTTTGTTCGTCACACTCAGAAACTCATCTACCAACCACGGTCCCTGCGGTCTACTGCCACGATGCGCTTCGCCACCCGTTTGTTGAGACCGGGATGATATAAAATTTATTGTGCGGTTTGTCCGTAAAGTTACACTGTAACCATCAACTACTCAACTGTCCGCCATGTTCAGTCTATCTGCTCATCTGTATAAATACTCCAGCAGCGCTCGCTCTTCCCGCCCAGCAGCTCCCGGAGGAGAAAGGCTGCCGTACTCCAGGCATCGCGCCAGTCATTTTAAGGATGCTTATTGGTCCACCAAAAAACGATGAAAACCAGGGCATTATCGGGGATTTATTGATTTTATCAATCAATAAAATCCCCATGGGGTGAACTTATAAATTGAACGTTATGCCGCTAACACTTAGCTTTCGTCAACAACTCAGAGGCGGAAGTCAGAGCTCCGCGCAACGCAAGTAATGTCCCGGCCGGAACACGGTGTGCTAAATAATAAAACATAAATTAATGAAGCTTCGAGTACTCCAATTATTCGAGGAATCGTTTCAGCCTTAGTGGTAACAGATAAGTCACAACGACTACCGCCATCACCACCCAATGGAGGGGACCGCTGTCTTAGGAAAAAACCCAAGAAACTGCCTTTTGACTTAGACATTTCTGCCTGTTCTTTTTTTAATTTCCTTATTAATTTACCATTTTCCCTCTTTTCTGCTTTTCAATATGATAATGAGGGGCGGTGTCATCAGGCTACAACATCTCCCAATTGGTTGGTTAGCATCACACCATACTTTGCTTCAACAAAGATGGCGACCTACCACCGGCTTGTCAGTTAGCTGGAGCTCAGCAACGTCATTAGAAAATAGTCTTATAACTCCTGACTTTATTATTTTCCGTGTGGACGCTCAGACAGAACGTGTTTTAGTTCGGGGTTTTCATAGTTTGGACGAAGCGCCCGCTGAAGTTGGCTTACGATTGAGGCTTCAGGATGCCTCCGTATGGAGTGAAAATTGAAGCGTGAAATGAGTCTCAAAAATCCTTGTGCATTCGTAACCGGATCTGTGCGTAAATGCAGTTTTGTGTGTGTGTACCAGGCGACCTGTGCGTACTTATTTAACATTTGTAGACGTAGGAGAAGGTTTGTGAGGTTGTAGTTAAAAAGTTTGTGTGTAGAAATGTAACTTTTGTAGAAATTGTGTGTGTGTGTACTTTTATTTTGTATTCGTAATTTCTTCATATTTGTGACCACATATTTACAAAAACCTGGAGTTGCGCACAAAATTTCTTTTCATGGTTTACAAATCATGTTTCACAGCTACAACTATCCAAAGTTACACACAGACGCTTACAAGAGGTAGAAATCCAGTATTACGCACGCACAGATATTTTTACACACACGCACAGGTAATTTGAGACTATTTTTACTCCATACATAATGAACTGAAAACTTCAGTTCATCTGTAGCATTGATTATGAGACCAAAGAACTGAATCGTAAAGCTTTTCTTGGATTTTTAATAAATATGCATGACTTTGCCACATAAATAGTTGTTACTAACCAACAAAGCTCTTCTTACAATGACATTGTTCCAAAGTGCTTTAGGACAGAATACATCAAAGGAAATACATGACAAGATAACTTTAGACACAGTGTACGAAATACAAGTAACAGTGCAGAGACACAACTTGATTATACAGTGAAGAGCCATACAGCAAAAAGATAAAATGTGGCTCAGAGAGACATGGCCATTGAAAGTGATTTGCCATAATGAGAGGCTAAGCAAGGAATGCACAATAAATTGCATATTTAACCTCAATAATATTTTCCCCCCAAAATTGTTAAGCTTTGCATTTTACAGAAAAGATTAAAGATAATTTCCCATTCCCAACTGTTGACATCTCTCAGACGTTTGCGACTTTACAGTTGGGTCATTGTTAATATCTGCTCTTCATCTTGTACAAGCAGCCTCAGCAGCAGCAGTAACATGGCAGAGGTTCTTTCTCACCATAATTTTCAGCTATTGCTCTTTGTGCAGTGTAGAACTGGTTGTCCCATGCAAAGCCAACCTTCTTCAGTTCATTTCTAAGATGACTTTCAACAGCACTTTTAGCCCTTCTCTGGTTTTCTTCTGTCCAGTTTCCATTTCTTTTTACTCGCTCTCTAACTTCTTCCTCTCTAAGCAAGTTACTCAAACTTTCAGCTTCGGCACAGTTGCCATAAGGCCACTCCTGTTTCTCAGTTGTATCCAAGCCAAACATATTTTTACAAGAAAGGCAGGGACTTATTACTTCTCTGCTTCCAATGTTAAAGGCTTCACATCTGACATCTAGTTGGATGGTTCGGTCAAAGTATGTCTTCTTACTTTTTGTAGGATAGTAGCTCATCACTGCATTAGCTACATGTTCCTCCCAGAAGTTAAGGCAGGATGTAGCAACCAGGATTTGGCCTGCAGGACGACCAGTGGTGGACATGGAGACTCCATAGTGTCTCACTGGATCTGTGCTGTTGCCAGCAGAGATGCAGATTGTGGTGGAATACAACGTCTTGTTGGGAGCGTTTTCCTTCAACCTTTCGACGAGTTCCTGCAGGGTTTCTTTAATAATTTCCTCGACCTTTCAGATGAACAACCTGAGATAAAACAAGCATAATGAGACAAAAGCTGAAATTATTTCTCCAGTAGGATCATTTTTGAGGATACATTCAGTTCACTTTTCAATAAATGTGAGCTCAAAACTGCCAACACTAAGTTCCTTTAAATTATTCTAAATCTTTGTGTTCATATAATGTAAAGCACTTTGAACCGCCTTACTGCTGAAATGTGTTATACAAATAAACTTGATTGTGTCATGAAACGGTGTGAGGTGGAGTGGTGAGGCAGACGCTGTAGACCCAGATGAGATGAATAATGGAAGTTTGATGAAAATAGGGTCAAAAATCCAAAAACCTGGCAGCACAGTTGAGCAGAAGGCTAGGGCTCAGCACTGGTAGCAACAGGCTACACGAATGGACAACCTACATTGACAAGGACCCGACAAGGAACAAGGAACACAGGTGGAGTTAAATACACGGGCGGGTACTCACAGAAACGAGACACACCTGGGAACAATCAAGGGGACGACAGGACAACGAAGAGACTCAAGGACACAGAAAACTCTAAATAAACACAGAAAAACACAGAACCTGACAGTACCCCCCCCTCAAGGGCGGCTACCAGACGCCCACAAAAAAAAAAAAAAAAAAAAAAACACACAACAAGGGTGGGCGGAGGGGCGCTGGACGGGGGGCCAGAGTCCAGAAAAACAAAAAACAACCCACCATCGTGGGCGGAAACACAAGAAGGGCCAAGAGTCCATAAACAAACAAAAAACTACCCACAGGGTGGGCGGAGGCAAAAGAGGCGGGAACCACGGAGGCGGTCCGGCGGCCGTCCGCGGCGCTGGAAGCGGGAACCACGGAGGCGGTCCGGCGGCCGTCCGCGGCGCTGGAGGCGGGAACCACGGAGGCGGTCCAGCGGCCGTCCGCGGCGCTGGAGGTGGCGATGATGAGTCCCGGGGGCCGCCCACAGACGGCGACGACGAGCCCCCCGAGGCAGGGTCTCTGGTGGAGCACAGAGAGTCGGGGTCTCGGTCGGAGCACAGGGGAACACTGGGAGTCTCGGTCGGAACACTGGGAGTCTCGGTCGGAACACTGGGAGTCTCGGTCGGAACACCGGATGGAACGCCGGCTGATTCGGCCTCGGGTGCGCCGGCTGGAACGCCGGCTGATTCGGCCTCGGGTGCGCCGGCTGGAAGTGCCGGTCCCGGAACTGGAGCGGGATCTGGGCTGGCGGAGAGACTGTGCGGCTTGGGAGGCAGAGGGTTACCTTTTAGCACGGCGATTGCCGTCAGGCGCTCCCCCTCTGCCTCCTGCTGCAACTCCGCCAACCCCAGGTGCGGAAGTCGCGGGATCCATGAGTCCAGCATAATGACCATGCGCGTGGCTATGTTCAGGCGGTGACGGGCGGAGTATGGCCTTGCCACCTCCTCGACATAGTCCTTCATTGTTTTTTTTAAGACGGCTGGATCCATGTTAACAGCGAGCCTCACCGATCGGTCTGGTCGGGTCCTACTGTCATGAAACGGTGTGAGGTGGAGTGGTGAGGCAGACGCTGTAGACCCAGATGAGATGAATAATGGAAGTTTAATGATGAAAATAGGGTCAAAAATCCAAAAACCTGGCAGCACAGTTGAGCAAAAGGCTAGGGCTCAGCACTGGTAGCAACAGGCTACACGAATGGACAACCTACATTGACAACGACAAGGACCCGACGAGGAACAAGGAACACAGGTGGAGTTAAATACACGGGCGGGTACTCACAGAAACGAGACACACCTGGGAACAATCAAGGGGACGACAGGACAACGAAGAGACTCAAGGACACAGAAAACTCTAAATAAACACAGAAAAACACAGAACCTGACAGATTTGTTGATAGATTGAACTTTGTTGTAATAGTTTTGCACCACCAGATTTCTATTTGTGAAAAAAAGTTGATTTTGGTGACTGTGGCAGCTTCTTTAACATGTTTGCTGCACCTCTACCTGAACTGTAAAAAACTATCAACATGTCATCATCATACTTCAAAATAGAAACTACAGGAGAGTCAGAGTAAAGGGGTCATAGTGCAAACACACACTAAAACCTTCATGTTTCATTGTAAAAATGGTTCTTTCATGTCATTTTTATTCCACTTCACAATTGTTCACCACTCACTGTCAGTCTGTCACATTGACCTCTGTGGCTGTAAAATCACAAAACCTTGAAAATTTGTAGGGGCATAAATTCTTTGGCAAAGCATTTGTCAAGAAAATCATCCCACATCCCCATGCTGAAGATTTGAATTAACAGTAACAATGAATAAAGTTACCTTTAAAATTAATCACACAAGTGCCATCTAGACCCAACGGTAGACTTAAACCTCAATAAAATCAATCTGGTTGTGTGTGTTGATTTTGTTTCCTGCAAACTTTGCTTTAATTCTACTTCTTTTTTCTATCTAATCATAAGAAATCATAGTCAGAGAGCGAGAGTCATGAAACAGGAAGAGTAGGTTTCCTGAAAAATGAGGAAGTAAGTTTCCAGCCTGCAGATGTATAAAAATAGTTGAGACTATTCCTTATTACAAAACATTAAAGTTTTAAAGAATGAAATCTAAACATTTTGAGTATTTGGATAAGATTCAAAGTAAAATACTTCTATTAATATTGGTTTACTTGCAAGAATACTTACACTCACACTTGTGGGAACACATAAAAGGAAAACAAGTAACTGTAACTTTGGTATCAAATGATTACAATAATAGATTATTCTTGGTTTCTTTTCAGAAAACATCTGTAATAACTCACATTACGATTATGATAAGAGTAACTAATAAGTTATGGTTATGATAAAGTTATAAATGCATGCTAAATCAAAGACACTAAAAAAAGGTATGGATGTGATTTTAACTTGAAATGATGTAAAACATGTAACTGCAATTAAAGATCACTGGTTGTGTTGGAGGTAGATGGTAGGTGAAAGGTTAGGTGAAAAGGGGGGAACTAACAGGAGAGCAGAGATGATCAATGCCTTATTTGGAGATAGATTGTTGAACAACCAATAGGGTGGCTAGTACATCTACCCTCTCAGAAGAGGAAGTAGAGACTGAGAGAGTAGAGAGGGAAGTGGGGGGAGGTGTAGCACAATGACACAGTGTATAAAAGACTGTACCAAATAAATACGAATATCTCACCATGTCCAGCACACATGAAAATAGACTCCCTCTTGGTAGAAGAGAGGGCCTTTAAGACTTCTTCAGATTATTCTCGAAGAATAAAACTTTAACTGTACCCTCCTGGTTTTGTCTCTTCATTTCCCCTGGTTTATCTATTGTTACAGCCCCCCTCCGATACTCCTAGACTGCCTTGGGGATGTAACACCTATACTTGACATGACAGATGATCATTATTTGGCTCCAGCATGAATTTAAAAAGCATAACCTCTCATTTTTGATACAGGGAGACTTCATTCATTAGCTGGAATCTTCATATGTATCCACCTTTGGATAAATACTTATTTTTGTGATTTTTAGGCTCTCCAAGAACAATGCCTTGTTTGCTTCCACCAGTTTCTTATGCTCTTGATCCAACTTTCTCCCCACATCTCCCTTCTTTTTTTTTTTTTTAATTTTTTATTTATTTATTTCCCCTCCAGGGTGTCTTTTTGTGGCCTCTAGTGTCCCTTATACAAAAGTAGGCTGACAGGAGAGGGGGGAAGACGTGGCAAATGTCGCCGGGTCCAGGAGTCGAACCCGCGACGCCCACGTCGAGGACTCAAGGCCTCCAAACATGGGTCGCGCTAACCTGTACGCCCCCACATCTCCCTTCTTAACCTTGACCCAGTCCTCCTCAGTCTGCAAGAAAAATGGGAAATAAACAAAGCGAGAACCAGAAACTGTCAGTAAATCAGCAGCAGATTGTCAGAAAACCTCTTCTCACCATGTCTTCAAAGGCCTGACCATTGTAGTAGCTCTCTGTTGACGGATACTTGATTTCCCCATATTCCAGCGTCTGCAGGTTTAGGGCCACGACATGTAGCTCCTCTCCATCGTAGGCGTACAACTTTCTGTCCTCGCACGTCATCAATATTGCTCGTTGGACGGACATGACGTATCTTCATGTTCACCTCCTCAGGGAGGTAAAACATCCCCCAACCTTCCACCTCTTCAGGTTTATCTCTGTGTCTTCAAGAATTCATATCCTCAGAATGGAACCAGGTGGCTTCATTAAGGAAGAACGCTGGTTTCTGTTATCAACAAACTCTGATACCTTACCCAAGTATTTGGAGTTTGCAGTATAAATGGATAAGATGTAGAGGACATGTTTATAATAAAACTAATAGGGGTACAGCCAAGAAATAACATTATTTATGGTAAAGATTCGGATAACCTTTTGCTGTCAAGCACTCCTGTAACTTGAGCTTATCGACTGGCTTGTGGCACACAAGAAAAGAGAAAAGAAACCGAAAATATTTACAAAATTAGCAGCACCGGTAGTGTTATTATGAAGCTGCAAACTTTCTATTCATAGGCATTACATTTATGAAATATATACTTCTATACAGGGGCCCCTAAATTATGTTCTGCTTAGGAGCCCCTACAACATTAGCCAGTATCTGCAGAGCAAACAGCAGAGAAAAGATTTACTTAGACAAAATCAAGACATTTTTTCCTCGTGCTGAATGTAGCCACTGCCATCCTCAGTCTTTGTCACCTAAATTAAAACCACAAAAGTATTTTTAGAAAAACATTAAAGAAAAGGTTAGAATAATTTACTTTTAAAAGACAGTTCAGTCTGCAAAATGCTTGGAGTTTTGGCTTCTTCTTGAAATTTATTAGCGGTTGACAAGAAACGTTAGGTGAGCATTACCACCACTAACCGGTAAGAAGTGTGGATCACATGACATAAAACAACCCTATACCCTTTTATACAACTTACACTGTTTTAAAAAATAAAATATAGCCTGGTATCCTCTGTTTCCTGAATCCTTTTGCAGTAAATCAACAATGTCAAATTTCATTTTCATATTACTAAAGTTCCTAATTAACTTGTTTCTCTATAACACAAAATAACATGTTCTATTGTCTCATCTTTCCTGCAGTCATATTTCCCTGTCTGATGTTTCCCTATCAAAAATAATGATCTATTCAATCCAGTGTGTCCGATTCGAAGTCATGAAATAATTATCTCTTCTCTCCTGTTTTTTTCCGTTCTTTTCATTTGTCCAATTCTCTTTTGGATTATTTAAAACCGTGTTCCTTTCTTTTCTTGTACCCATAACTTTTACCACCTCTGTTTTGTTTTTTGTTTAATTATACCCTTTATTTCTGTTATACTAAAACTAACATTAACATCTATCTTTACCTGATTGGTACTCTCCTTAGAAATCATTTCCCGTAATTTTATGATGTGGTGGAACCCATATGAAATTTACTGTTAGCCCCATCATATTGATTCTATAAAGTGTTTGTTGTATTTCAATTAATATATCTGGTTCACTGTCTGACTGATTATTTTGCAAACTGACTAATGAAGAACTAGAATCTGAGCAAATGACAGATTTTAATGGTCTTACTTCTTCCACTATGGAAAACAAACCAAAATAACCAAAAGATAAGCTGAAGTGGCAGTTACTGTGAGGCTGCAAACTATTAATAGGCACAAAGATCAGGCTGCAAACACAGAGTGATGTTTTTAAATTTGTTTAGTTGGTCCATTGGAACCAATTAACCTGATGGCTGTTACATTAATTGGTCTCTCTAAATTCAATATGAGTGTGGATGTGTGGTTGTTTGTCCTTTCTGTCTCTGTGTTGTCCTGTGATGGACTGGTGACCTGTCCAACGTGTATCCCACCTTGGCCTGATGACGCTGGAGATATGCACCAATACCTGTTATCTACCATAGCAGCATTATTATATCGGTTATCAATATTGACCCAAATTGTTATAATGTTGCATCCCTAATTTCTTCTAGACACAGACATTTTGAGACATGTTACAAAAGACTCAGTATCAGGGATAACTAAACCACATGATGTAATGAATAAAGTATAAAATCTCCACTGGGCAGGTAGGAAGTCCTGCATGATTGATGCCAAACATCCTGTGGCAGATGGTACCAGAAGTTTAAGATACAAAACTACTAACAGCTACTAGAAATGCTAACCTTTTCCAAAATATCGTCAATAAATAAATACATTATTGGAGTCGATTTGTATGAGTAAATTGACACATTAAGTTATGCTGAAAAATTGCGGAATGTCTTCTACAGTACTTTAACCTCAATGGTTATTTTTCAGGAATAATGCACAAACATTTAAAGACAGATGCTCTGAGTGATGTGAGTCAAACTGCGGTTCACAAAGGAAGCTGCATCTGCAGCTTTGTACCTGTGATGCAAAGACATCGCAGGTTTCACAAAGGCAGCTTTCTTTGTGAAACCTTGACCAGACTGCTGGGCCCCATTTCAAAGAGCAGAGTTAAAAAGTTCTGAGTAGAAAACATTTATTCTAAACCACCTGACTCTGTAATCCTGGAGGTTTTTGGTTTCAGGACAGGAAATATCAACCAGATAACTGAATTGTGAGTCAAGTTACCCCTGAGTTAAGCATAGAAATATATGGAGGTCAATTTATCTCAATGTTTTTCAATCAAACAAACAAAAAAAAGTCTTTTGGAAACGTAATGAAATATTTTTTCACATGTAAACGTTCTGTCTAAAAACTTTTTTTTCTCATGGCGGAAAAAAGTTAATTGCAAAACATAAACTTTTTTTGTGCATATCATAAATCTTTGGTTACAATTCTCAATCTTTGGTTATGCTTCCTGATTTATTTTAGCTCAGTTTTGATTGCTGAGAACAATGACATCTTCGGTGGGTCCTAAGTATGAACGAGGTTTATTCTGCTATTGGCTAAGAACAATCTGGTCCAGGTTTGAATAGACTCTGTGTTGCATATTTTTAGCTATAGTAGATGAAAGATGCAGAAGGCAGTGAAAAATTAGGTGGTATCGCCATTTCCCGAATCAAAAGCTGCAATCGGAAACCAACTTCAGCTTCGTCATTTAGCCTGTCAAATTAAAATCCTAAATCAGTAAGTGTCAACGCTCTACAACAGGGGCGCCCAAAGTCGGTCCTCGAGACCTCTTTGGTCCGAAGTCCAACCAAGCAGGCCAGTGACAGACTGAATGTTAGTATTTATCAGCTGCCCAGTGCGGGAACGAGAGAGCAGACCAGAGCCAGACAGCTGAGCAACTGATCCGCCTTTACACGCTGCTGTAAACACCGTCCTGCTTCACAAGAAGCATGCTAAACTAATAAGACAAAATAAGACAGAGACCTTAATGAACACGACCATATTTTTCTAAAAGCAACTACTCTGAACCTGAACAGTCAGCTGAACCAGAGCTGCTCTACTGTTAAGCTATGGGCTTGTTGTCAGGCTTCTGAAGCAAAAAGCCTGAACCGTAAAATCCCCCGTTACTTGGTCTCTGACACTAACGACAATAAACGCACGTAATATACTTGAAAACAAGGTAAAAACATTGTCCGTTAGAATAGATGAAAAATGTTTAGATACTTAAATAGCACATTTTTACAAGAAAATGTCCGAGAATATTGCCTACTAGCATAAGCTAAAGCTAATGTTAGCCACAAAGTTTAAAGAAAGTAAAACTCACCTTCGTATCTCTGAATGTATAATGAGGCGAACATCTTAAAACCTTTCTCCAGCTTACTTGTTGGGGCTTCGGATCGATGTACATCATTAATTGTTACCTTGGACAAACCCTGCAAACACCCAGTGTACAATGACATTTTCAATAGATCGGAAACAATTGAGCCGCTTTTCCCTGAACGCGGAAGCTGAGATGCAAACAGCCCATCTACCTGCTTCCTGAAACGAAACAAAAGAAAAAACATGTAGTGGACTAGAGACACCTACTGGACAGGAGGGGATCGTCACATTACTCCACTGTGCCTCACTGTAACTTTATTGTTGCCATGAGATGGTGGATTCCAACACAGAAGTCTTTCTTCGACATGTTCCTGCAGGATTTTTTAAATATCATTCTCAATCTTGTGTCCTAGATGAACAAGGTAAAAAGCGAACACTGTGGTGCCTCCGCATGCCGGCCTGGGTAACCGCCATGGTGAAGGCACCACCAGTTAAAGACTATAACCTTTATTAATAAATAAATAACAAATAAATAACTAAAACCAAGTACACAAATATATCAAAAACTAAAAGGAAGAGATATTTTCCACTATTTCAGTGGTCAATATCTCAACCAGGGACAAAGTTTAATGAACCTCTAACTCAGTGGTAACTAGGGCTGTTGTAAACGAATATTTTAGTAATTGAGTAATCTATCAATTATTCTTACAATTAATCGAGTAATCGAATAAAAAATAAAATAAAATACTAGTAAATTTGGCATAACACCGGTTTTACTATCGGATATCAATATCAGTCCAATTTTTCAATTTTGAGCATCTCTAACAGTTACTTTTTTGTAATTTGGTAAACTGACCTGTAACAATAATAGCTCACTTTCTAAGTTAACCTGAAGTAATACAAAAATCTTAAATTATATTCAATTTAACAATAAAGAGGCAGGCTCACAAATACACTTATACAAAATGTCTGTGCTCCAGCTTTTAGTTTATGTATTCATCTTCAGTCAGTTTAATAGATGAACTCTCACCTTGCCCCTGGAGTGGGGGGTCTTGGGGTGGTGGTGGGGGGCAGGTGAACGAACGAACGTAAGATGGGGGTGGAGGGGAGGAAATAGACCAGGGGACAGACAAAAGTAAGAACGGGGGGAGCAGTCCAGGATATTTACGGCACCTTCATTTGCCACAGTCAGACACTCATCTACCAGCAATGTACCACCACAATGATTTTCGCCACCTGTTTGTTGAGACCGGGATGATATAAAATTTATTGTGCAGTTCGTCCGTAAAGCTACACTTACACTGTAAGCATCAGCTACTCAGCTGTCCGCCGTGTTCAGTCTATCCTGTATAAATACTCCCACAGCTCTTCGCTCTTCCCGCCCAGCAGCTCCCACAGGTGAAAGGCTGCCGTACTCCAGGCATCGCGCCAGTCATTTTAAGGATGCTTATTGGTCCCCCAAAATGATGAAAACCCAGGCATTATCATCAATCAATAAAATCCCCATGGGCCGAACTTGAAAATTGGACGTTACGCTGCTAACACTTAGCAACTCAGAGGCGGAAGTCAGAGCTCAGTGCAACACAAGTAATGTCCCGGCCGGAACTGTCATGATTTGAGTTTTTCTTTGTCCCTGAGTCTCCTTGTTGTCCTATCTTCTCCTTGATTGATTCCCGGTGTGTCTCATTTCCTCTTGTGTATTTAATCCCACCTGTGTCCCTCGTCGGGTCCTCGTCTCATTTTGGCGTTTCATCTGTCAGTGTGTCCTTAGTTCATCTTCTTTGTCCTTTTGTGTTGCCAGTTGCTACCGGCGTTGGGCCCTGGCTTCCGCTCTTCTGTGCCGCCTGGTTGTAGGACTGTTTATGTTTGGAGTTTTGGATTTTCTTTATTAAACCACCATCATTTTCATCTTTACCTGGGACTAAAGAGTCTGCCTCACCACCTCTACACCACTTCCTGACAGGAACACGGTGCGCAAAATAATAAAACATAAATTAATGAAGCTTCGAGTCAGGTACATTTTCCTCGAGGAATTTTAATATTTGAGGTACCGATACTCGAATTATTTGAGGAATCGTTTCAGCCCTAGTGGTAACAGCCAAATCTCAAAGACTACCGCCATCACCACAAAATGGAGGGGACATTTCTGCCGGTTCTTTTTTAATTTCCTTATTTTCCTCATTCATTTACCATTTTCCAATTTTCCCTCTTCACTTTCCGTAAATGCAGTTTTATGTGTGTGTACCAGGCAACTTGTGTGTACTTATTTAACATTTGTAGGCATTGGAGAAGGCTTGTGAGGTTGTAGTTAAAGTTTGTGTGCAGAAATTGAACTTTTGTAGAAATTGTAATTGTGTGTGAACTTTTATTTTGTATTTGTAATTTTTTTCATATTTGTGACCACATATTTACAAAAACCCGGAGTTCCGCACAAATTTTCTTTTCACGGTTTACAAATCATGTTTCACAGCTACAACTATCCAAAGTTACACACAAAGACGCTTACAAGAGTTAGAAATCCAGTATTACGCACGCACTGATATTTTTACACACACGCGCAGGTAATTTGAGACTATTTTCACTCCATACATAGCATGGAGTCACTGTAGCATTGATTATGAGACCAAAGAACTGAATTGTAAAACATTTCTTGGATTTTTAATAATATGCATGACTTTGCCACATAAATAGTTATTACTAACCAACAAAGCTCTTCTTACAATAACATTGTTCCAAAGTGCTTTAGGACAGAATAAATCAAAGGAAATACATGAAAAGATAACTTGACACAGTGTACGAAATACAAGTAACAGTGCAGAGACACAACTTGATTATACAGTGAAGAGCCATACAGCAAAAAGATAAATGTGGCTCAGAGAGACATGGCCATTGAAAGTGATTTGCCATAATGAGAGGCAAAGCATGTATTAGGTTTCCATACCTGAACACAGACACAAAGAAGAGAACAAGAGTCAGAATTTGGTTTTACCTGCAGGGAGGACACAGTCAAAACCCAGTTACAGATTTTGGCCTATGTTCTGAAGCTTCAACTGAGCCCCCTTCCTGCTTTTATTATAATTAGGAACGCCCTCGTTACATCACAGCATGCAGCTCTAAAGGTATGGGGAGCAAAGCACAGCTGCACACTCAAATGCACAGAACTTAACTATACAACCTTCAAAAGCATATTTCATAAGATAAGAATATCAGTTTGCAGTTCCTCTGGATAATGAGCTCTGGAACGTCTCGTTCATCGCACCCTCTTTTTCACTCCTCAGCAGGCTGCTTCTCACAGCTTCCTTTTCTGCAAACACTTCAAAACACTTAAAGCGCACCATTAAAATGTAAATACAAAGGTAAATAAAAAGATGATAAAATAAGACAATGTAAAACAAATAAATGATAATAAAGCTTAAAATTATTCCAACAGCATGGAAGGCACACTAAATGACATTTTTAACCACAATAATTGTTTTTCCCCAAAGATTTTATGCTTTGCAATTTGCAGAAAAGATTAAAAATGATTTCCCGTTCCCAACTGTTGACCTCTCTCAGATGTTTGCGACTTTACAGTTGAGTCATTGTTAATATCTGCTCTTCGTCTTGTAAAAGCCTATTCCGGCAGAGGTTCTTCCTCACCATCATTTTCAGCTATTGCTCTTTGTAGAACTGGTTGTCCCATTCAAAGTGAAGGTGGTTCAGTTGTCTTCCAAGCTCATTCCTAACACCATTTTTAACCCTTTCCTGGTTTTCTTCTGTCCAGTTTCCATTTCTTTGTATTCTAACTTCTTCCTCTCTAAGCAAGTTACTCAAACTTTCAGCTTCGGCGCAGTTGCCATAAGGCCATTTCGGTGTCTGTAAGTCCTGTGTATCTGAGGTCAAGCCAAACATATTTCTACAAAAAAGGCAGGGACTTTTTTCTCCTCTGCTTATAAGGTCAAAGGCTTTACATATGACATCTGAAAGTTGGATGGTTACATCAAAGTCTGCTGTACTATTTTCTACAGGATAGTAGCATGAGCTCACTGCATGAGCTACATGTGCCTCCCAGAAGCTAAGGCAGGATGCAGCAATCATGATTTTGCTATTAGAATCAGTGGTGGACATGGAGACTCCATAGTGTCTCACTGAATTTGTTCTTTTGCCAGCAGAGATGCAGATTGAAGAGGAACACAACATCGGTTTGCGACGTCTGCGCCTCGGCTTCAACTCTTGGACGAGTTTCTGCAGGGTTTCTCTAATATCATCCTCATGTTCTTGACCTTTCAGATGAACAACCTGCGATAAAACAAGCATAATGAGACAAAAGCTGAAATTATTTCTCCAGTAGGATCATTTTTGAGGATACATTGAGTTCACTTTTCAATAAATGTGAGCTCAAAACAGTAAACACTAAGTTCCTTTAAATTATTCTAAATCTTTGTGTTTATATAATTTAAAGCACTTTGAACCGCCTTACTGCTGAAATGTGTTATACAAATAAACTTGATTGGTTGATAGATTGAACTTTGATAGATTTCTATTTGTGAAAAAAAATCGATTTTGGTGACTGTGGCAGCTTCTTTCACATGTTTGCTGCACCTCTACCTGTACTGTAAAAAACTATTAACATGTCATCATCATACTTCAAAACACAAACAATAGGAGAGTAAAGGGGCCAGAGTACAAACACGCACTAAAACCTTCATGTTTCATTGTAAAAATGGTTCTTTCATGTCATTTTTATTCCACTTCACAATTGTTCACCACTCACTGTCAGTCTGTCACATTGACCTCTGTGGCTGTAAAATCACAAAACCTTGAAAAATTGTAGGGGCATAAATTATTTTGCAAAGCATTTGTCAAGAAAATCATCCCACATCCCCATGCTGGAGATTTGAATTAACAGTAACAATAAATAAAGTTACCTTTAAAATTAATCACACAAGTGACATCTAGACCCAACGGTAGACTTAAACCTCAATAAAATCAATCTGGTTGTGTGTGTTGATTTTGTTTCCTGCAAACTTTGCTTTAATTCTACTTCTTTTTTCTATCTAATCATAAGAAATCATAGTCAGAGAGAGAGAGTCATGAAACAGGAAGAGCAGGTTTCCTGAAAAATGAGGAAGTAAGTTTCCAGCCTGCAGATGTATAAAAATAGTTGAGACTATTCCTTATTACAAAACATTAAAGTTTTAAAGAATGAAGTCTAAACATTTTGAGTATTTGGATAAGATTCAAAGTAAAATACTTCTATTAATATTGGTTTAGTTGCAAGAATACTTACACTCACACTTGTGGGAACACATAAAAGGAAAACAAGTAACTGTAACTTTGGTATCAAATGATTACAATAATAGATTATTCTTGGTTTCTTTTCAGAAAACATCTGTAATAACTCGCATTAAGATTGTAATAAGAGTAACTAATAAGTTATGGTTATGATAAAATTATAAATTCATGCTAAATCAAAGAAACTAAAAAAGGGCATGGATGTGATTTTAACATTTAACTTGAAATGGTGTAAAACATGTAACTGCAATTAAAGATCACTGGTTGTGTTGGAGGTAGATGGTAGGTGAAAGGTTAGGTGAAAAGGGGGGAACTAACAGGAGAGCAGAGATGATCAATGCCTTTTTTGGAGATAGATTGTTGAACAACTTAAACTTAAACCAATGAAACAAGCACAGCAATAGTGCTAGCCAATGCAAACGCACCAATATGGTGGATAGTACATCTACCCTCTCAGAAGAGGAAGTAGAGACTGAGAGAGAAGAGAGGGAAGTGGGGGGAGGTGTTGTACAATGACACAGTGTATGAATGATTGTACCAAATAAATATATCTCACCATGTCCAGCACACATGAAAATGGACTCCGTCTTGGTAGACGAGAGGAATAACGTGTGAAAGGCTCCGGATACTTTTTCTGTAAGTCATCAACCATGTCAACATCAGCATCAAAAATTTCTCTGGGAGAAATCTTTGGACGGTTAATTTCCCCCAAAAAGAAGATGCTATGAAGAATCTAGAGAGTGAAAAAAAGAAAAACATAAAAAAGTTAATTTAGTACATGCATGAGAAACACTAAGTGAATGTGTGTGAAGCATCATACCACAATCATACACACCTCATCCACTAGTTGTGAAGTGTCTTGATTGTGTGAAGCCATTTCCACCATTTCATTAATAAGTAGGAAAGCATTTCTTTTGAACTCTGCTCTTATGTTGGCCTGAAATTGCGCTCTACATTAATAATAAGCAGAATACAATTAAGAAATATGAAAAATCAGGGATCAGTTCTTGTATTTCTATAAACTGACTTACCTCCGTTGCTCCTCAGGATCCTGTAAATGTGAAACAATTGAATTAATATGTTACATTAAAAAGCACATTTTATTGATGATTACTACGACTAGAAATGTATTAAGATCTATAAATATATGTTAAAGATAAATCTAATGGTAACAGCAAAAATAATCACACACAAGTACATCTGCTTACCATCGTAGCTTCCAAGTAAATGAAACTGACAGAAAAGTTAAGCCCTTCCCCTTGACTCAACAGATCTAGTTTCCTTTGTGTGACGTAAAATCAGACTATGTTTGTGTGACCAACCCATCTGGTTTTAAAGAGGAAGAAGCATGAAGGCTTCACCACAGGCATGTCTGTTCATGAGTAAACAGAAAGTATTTGATCAAAGTTTGCATACACACAAATATGATGTTAGAATTTGATGTTGCTCTAATGATTTTATTATGAACTCTTCTTGTTCCAGGGTTGAATGACTATAAGAAGTTTATCTTTTCGTTCCTAATGCACACAGGACCACACTTATGCCCACAGAATTAAATAAATGTTTAACATATCTTGACCATGTTTGAATTAGGGAGAATTCACTAAAAGTTAAACTTGTGCACAGAATCCTTGTATTTAAGTTATTTGCTCTACAACATAATCGTTCCATCCCTGATAAAGAATAGTTATAATAGAGAATTAAAAGTCCTAAAAAAATACAAATCTCCATTTTCTAGACTGGCTGCAAAATTTCTGACCAGAACTGCATTTTTGTTGGTGTTTATTGCAAACTTTGAATTTGATCTGCATCTCAGCTCGAACCTAAAGGGAAAGACTGTGTAAAACATCTTTAAAAACTTTTATTGAATCAAACTTCAAGTACAACTTGAATTTCAAACATATTGGTAACCTCATTCGAGACGTCGGTGTACGATGTGGATGGAAAGAGAATGTTTTTGTGTTGTATTGTGCAAACAAAGCTAAAGTAGAAAACTGAAGACCAAAGAACAGAAAAAAATATTCAGCAACCCAAAAGGTTCTAGATCACACCTACTTATGGCCGCTCCAACACCACTTTTTGTAACTAAATGAGAAAACCTTTACCGTAGTTGCGAGACCTGTTTTGCCAACAAGCTAGTCTATGTTGGCAATCCAATTACTGTATTTTCTGCACTATAAGGTGCACCGGATTATAAGGCTCACTGTCGGCTTTTGAGAAAATTGAAGGTTTTTAGGCACACTTTATAGTACGGAAAATACGGTATGTGGAGCTCTTCATTTCATGTGGAAATAGAGTGGAAACATAGCAGCCAAAAATGTTATGTTCTGTGGAAATCTCTTCAATATGCCTTTTTTTAAAAAAAACAAACAAAAAAAAAAAACTTACAGACTCATTTTTCCTTCATATATTTAGACAAACGTTAGCAAGAAGTTGCTGTTCAACAACGTTTTACATCAACTAAAATCCCTGAGTTTGATTTCCATGAACTCTAATGCAAAATTTATTGTCCATCATCAATGAGTCCATTGATATACAAGAAATGTCTTTCAATGGTCACTCATTCATTGACTGCCCATTGATAGGTGTGAAGAAATGTTTCCCCCTTCTTTATTTCAGGACTTTGACTGGGCCACTCTAATGTCTTTGTTTTTCTTCAGCCATTCAGAGGTGGACTTGCTGGTGTGTTTTGGATCAATGTCCTGCTGCAGAATCCAACTTTGTTTCAGCTTGAGGTCACGAACAGATGGCTAGATATTTTCCTCCAGGTCAGGAGTGGGCAATCTAGGCCCTTGAGGGGAGTCTCCTTTTACACCTTTTCCAGGTGTAAAAGGAGACTCGCATCTTTTGTCTGGTCAGTTCATGGAATATTTTCGGGATTATCAAGATGTGCTCTGGGAATACTGAGACCCAGCCTCTTTCTTATTGCCTAGGCATGACCTCTGACCTTACGTGAAGCCTGCTGTTCCTTGGATGTTGTTGTGGCATGTTTTCTGATGTTTTAGATGAGTCATCGCTGAGCTCTTGGGGTAATTTTGGTTGGTCAGTCCCTCCTAGGAAGTTCACCACTGCTCCATGTTTTCGCCACTTGTGGATAATGAACCGTCGCTGTGATTCGCTGGAGTCTCACAGCTTTAGAAATCACTTTATAACCCTTTCCAAACTGATCAATCTCAATTTCTTTATTCCTCATTGTTGCTGAATTTCTTCAGAATGTCTAAATTTCATGAAGTCGATCTTTTGGTGTACAGTGAACCCTCGCTATTTCGCAGTTCACCTTTCACGGTCTCGCTGCTTCACGGATTTGCATCGTGCATTGTGTTCTGCATTCTGATTGGCTAAACAGTCTCTCCGCTTCTTCTTTACCTGTGCGTCTACAACGTTGCGGTTTAATATGTACACGTACTTAAAACAGTTTGCCAAATTTAAGTTTGCAAATTCTCTTGCAATTTCAAGAATCGTTTTGCCCAGAAGAAAAAAAAAGCGACAACAACTACCGATAACTATGTTCTTCTCAACAAACACACCTGCACCGCGGGCTTTAGAAGACAAAAACGCGACAGCGCGGAGTCAGGAGGAGCAGTGAAATACAGGTGAGTCACTATTTGTCCAACTGCACTTTGCATTTTTTTTTCATAATGATTTTTTCCCCCGTTCTAATCCAATGACTCGGGTCGCGGTGGGGCGGCGCTGATCTCCGCAATTTGAAGCCTTCACTTCGTATTGATGATTAAAATTATTTTTCAGTAGGCTATAGTAGTTATTTGTAAAAGAAAAACGTGTATACAGTACTTTGATTTGTTAAAAAAAATGCTTGGCCCTGTAAGAAAAAGGTTTTGTTCTTTGTTTAAAATGTATTATGGAGTATTTCATTGTATAATTGTTAAAAAAATAAAGGTTCCTACTTCGCGGATTTCGCTTATCACGGGTTCATTTTGCAACGTAACTCCTACGAAAAACGAGGGATCACTGTACTTCACTTTATCAGACAGGTCCCTTTCAAGTGATGTGATTGAGAACAGGTGTGGCAATAATTATGCTTTGGTGTGATAAACCACAGTCATGTTTTAACAGTGGGGGGCAATCACTTTTTCACACAGGGCCATGTGGGTTCAGATTTCTATCTTCAACAATAAACACCATAATTTGACAACTGCATTTTGTGTTTATGTTGTTTTTAATATTTGATATGAAAAAAAGATGTGATAATCCTGAAAAAAAAAGGAAATCAGTAAGTGTGCAAACACTTTTTCACACCACTACAAATCCTCATACAGAAATTCCCCTTTTTCATACTTGAATTGGTATTTTCACATTGACAGCTGATGCCGTTAAAACAAGTTTTAAAAACAAGTTTCAGTCTATATGACAACAGTTTCTGAGGTGCGCTAAAAATTAACATAAATTTAACAGCCAGGTTTTAAGCCTCAAAACTGTTTAAATGTGTTTAAGAATAAACTAAACTAAATAAATTAGGGTTAATGTTGAGGTGTTTCTGAAAAATTATTTAGCGTCTAAGATCGCAATACTGTATTATACTGCAATATTATAAACAATTACCAGCTGGTTCCTGAGCAGATGATGTAATTGCAGGTTCCAGATCAGATTACCTAATTGATCGAGGTAATCACTTAGGCAAAATTATTACAGACAGGACTGTAGCAGCTCTGCCTGAGTCAGGCAGGAATAATTACAGTCTTAGATTGTGCAGATAATTTATTCACTAGACATATCTGATTGGTTCCCAGCTGTTCTGCTGAGAGGAAGAAAACACCAGAAGGTTTATGTTATTTATTATTTAATAACACATGCCATAATTCTCAAAATCATGCAAGACATCCATAGAGGAACAAAATAACTTCAAACGCTTAGTTGTGTTTTGAAACCTTGAGCTGCAATGTCAATGTCAAATTTATTAAATTTATTTATATAGCACTTTAAAAACAGGTGTAAAACTGCTCCAAAGTGCTTTACAAGAACAACACAAATTGGTAAAAACAGAGTATCAAAACACTACTTCAAATAAATGCCAAAGAATAAAAATGAGTTTTAAGAAGCGATTTAAAATGATCCAGGTTGTGGGCAGATCTAATTTGGAAAAGTAGATTGTTCCATAGAGTAGGAACAATTTTTGTCATTGCATGAATGACAAAAACTTAGTCACGTTCCACCTTTCTGCAACTGAGTCATGTTGCTTTTGGGGAGGATGTTGCCATTGTGCTGATGGCACCTGCAGGGAAGAGAATAGAAAATAATCACTATGCTGGGCTTACCCCAGTACTATGAAGAGCTCCACTGCTTTTTATGAATCCAACTGAACCTAAAAGTCGGTCTCACATCTGTAGGAGGGTCCAGTATCATTTACTGGTCAGTTTCAGTCTAAGACTGTTGGTCGTATTTAGAGATGCAACACACAGTACTTTCATGCCTCAAGTTGGGCTAACTAAAGAAAGACAGCTCCAAGTTTTAAATATATGAAAATATTTCATGTTTCACCACTTATTCTTACGCCCACCTTGAACGGACACCGAACTCTGGCTGATGTTTTTGAGATTCTTCAGGAAAGCGGATTTGTGAGAAGCCACCAGTTTACGATGCTCCTCTTCCAACTTCTTCCCCAGAGGGCCCTGCTCAACCTCCGCCCAGTCCTCTGTGGTCTGAGCATAAAACACATCGTTAGGGATCCCAGGCTGGCATTCAGGATAAATGTTCACACATTCACAGTCAATCACTCACCATGTCCTCAAAAGGCTCCCCATAGTAATAACTTTGTAATGCAGGATAGTTTACTCCCTCTTCTAACACCTCTCTCAGGGATAAAGCCACCAGATGCAGCTCGTCTCCATCAAAGCCGTACACCTTCTGGTCCTCACAGGTCATCAGGACAAGCTGGTCACATGGGTATGCTGTTCCCTCCACATAGCCGATAACCTCCATCTTTGTTATTTCGGGAAGATAAAACTTTCCCCATGCGTTCACCACTTCAGGGCTGTCATTGTACTCTGTGTCCTCCACTGGTCCAACGGTCAGTTTGGCTCCAACTGGACAAGGCAGAGGCATTTCTTTGCCTCTATTTTCAGACACAATCTGTGACCCTGTCAGATAACCTGGAACTGAAGGACATCACAGACATCAGGAATTTGTGAAGAAAAAAAAAAAAAATCATTTTCAAATACAGTAGAGCCCTACCTCTTTCTCCGTGGCGTCGTTGGAGATTGGGCGATTTTAATCTGAGATACAAAAAAATCCCTCAAAAAACATGTTACAAATAACACAACCAGCCTCATCAAAGCATCTTGTTTGAGTCTGTATTATACATTTCACACTTTTTCTCTCAATTTAAATAATGAAAAACCAACTTTAATTTTTATCTGTTCTGCTTAGAAGTAGCATCACTAACAGACTTTTTTTTTTTTTTCCAAAAATGATGTTTGACCCTTAGGCTTCAGATTCTATGAGTTTATTCAGAGATAATCTACAACACAGGAATGGCATCTGGAGTTTGGGTTTTATCCTTCTCTCTCTTCTTCCATCTGCTCCAGTGGAAACAGAGTCCTTAGACGAACATCATCCGCTTTGTATGAGTGGATCATCATCCCAGGAAATTCCACAGCTTCTTTCTTAATTCACATTCTGAAGGTTATTTAACAACTATTGAAGCAAGGGGCCTTCCTGTATGGAGTCTTCATGCTCTCCCAGTCCATGTGTGGGTTCTCACCAGGTACTCCAGCTTCTTCCCAACATCCAATATGTATGTTAGGGTAGGTTGGCTGGGCACTTTAAGTTGCTCTGAGGACAGTGATTTTGTGCTTGCATATAGCTTGTCCAACGCTGGCCTTTGTAAAAGCAGTTCCAATAAATGTCCATCCCAAAAGAGATCTTCTCAAGTCCAATAGAAAAATATCATAAGTATTTACCACATTTTATATCTACATGGAGTTGCAGCCACTACTAAACAAAAAAATATACATACAAATATTTTTATTATTGTCACATTGTAGAACAATGAGGTTCCATCAGTGGAGTTTTACAGTTTAAAAAAGAAACTGATTATGCTCACAACAGCATGGTGAGACCAAGGTTGCCAGTATTTAATGAAAATGAAATCCCAAAATGATGTCTTATAAAAGAATATCACATGGGACCAATTAAGACAGAAATGTTAGACTTATCAAAAGTATATTCATTTCTATGCACACTTGGTTGATGCTCCTGGTTCAGAGGCTAAAGTAGTCGTCTTGAAATTTGAAGGTTTTGGTTCAATTCCAGATTCCTTCCATTGTAGGTCGATGTGTCCCTGAACAAGACTTTAAAAATGTGCATCTATGTTATTGGGCCTGGTAACTCATCCTTCCCTCAACAATACCCCATAGATTTTTTATTGTGGAAAAAAAAACTATTTTCCGCTGTTCAACTTTAAAAATCGTAGTACAAAATGCAACTGTGAAACCCATAAAAAAACAAACAAAATCAATTTTTTATTGCTATACATGTACAATATATATTAGCTAAAGTCTTTGCAACAAACAAGAACATGTTAATCCAAGTTGCAGTAAGTGAGCAAAATTATGATATGGAAAATGAGCAAACTGAGCCAGACCTTATGGTACATAGTCCAAAAGAATTTGATTCATCTTCATCCTCCAGGAGACTGATCCATCGTTTGATCCCTCATGTTGTCACTTGATCCTTTACATTTTCTCACTCCTTATGAAACCCAGGGTTTGTGATCCACTAGAACTTGTCAGCACAAGAATTCGCTTATCTTCTTTAACTTTTCAGACACTCTGTCATCGGCTTGTATTTTTGGAACAGTGTAGTGCAAATATTCAAAATCCATTTAGCTTTCAGGTGTGAAGAGCCGGTAGGTCCTTTTATTTCACCTCTGTACCTTGTAGAAGAAGAAGAGCCAAAACGACTTGAGTCCACAACATTTCAGCCATGAAAAGCGCAACAGATTCCCAGAGCGGGGTTAGGTCCCAGCTGATACGGGGTCAGTCTGGCATCATCTTCAGAATTTATTTCAATCCCATCCTGGGGTTATCCTGAGGACTTTATTCAGGTCAGATCGTGTTTCTCGTCATCAGTTATGCAAGAGGCTTCTTTCCAGATTGACGTCCCCGGAACATCTCCAAATGAAGAACCAAGACTGCTTCTAATTAAATGCCGTACTTCATCAACACACAGGAACCATGGTTCTACTCACAGAACTCCTGCCATATTTCTGGGCTTTCTCCTTCAAGCTTACTCTGTAAATCTAATTCCACTAGATAAGTTCTTCGCAATTCATATTCAAAAACACATTTAGAAGAAATCTTAAAACTTGAGTCTATTGTTCCAATACTATCAACGGCCAACTGTCATGATATTCTCCACACATCATCTAGTGCCAAAAAGTGTGTTTTCACTTTTCTACTTATTTATCCAAAGGCAAACACACTGAATAATTACCTTTCACAAGATTTAACCCATTACACCAAATAAACTAAATAACAAAAATAACTGCTGAATCTTGAAAAAGTTATTTGTAAAAGTAACATGTTAAAATAAATCCTGATGACCTCTCAGGGACGGCTGTGGTGGAATATTTTTCAGACTGACTCAGACTCACCACTAAAGTCACACTGACAGATTTTCATGTCAGTTTACAAAGCCTCAAGTTTAAGAGAAAACTGGTACTTACATTTTACACTCTGCCATTCTGGCTTTCTGTCAATTTAAACAACAAACAAAAATAAATAAATATTCTTCAAATATGGATATACATAAAATACAGACAAAGATAATTTGATGAAAAATAAAAATAAAAAATAGGCCAATTTCAATAGACTTTGTAAAATTATTTCATAATGATAGTATCTTTGAACAAAAAACAAGAGTATTTTTGCTTTAATCAGTGTTTCCCCAACACTGGTCCTCAAGGCACAGTGTCCTACATGCTTTAGAGGTTTCCCTGCTTTATGTGCCTGATTCAACTGATTGCAGTTCAACAAAGGCCTGTTAATCAGTCATCAATTGAAATCAGCTGGACTGAAGCAAGGAAATACCTAAAACATGCAGGGCAGTGTGCCTTGAGGAACAGAGTTGGGAAACACTGGCTTTAATACCATATTTCAAACACACACACAAACTTTGGATTTATTTTGTAAGTGTGTTATTGTCAGTATTTCTGCATCGATTTAAACTAATGGAAATAAGAGTAATAAATCCATTTGGGCATGTTTGTATAAATTAAACCTGTTACCTTGAGAGCACCAACCTCGATCTTCCTGTTGCTGAAAATGAACTTCAGCGCTGGGATCGCTTTCTCCACACCTTCGTGCTGCTTTCAGGGGCTGACGGAACATTGTAAACAGAAACACCATAAATACATTAAGAATGAAGAATAACTTAATCAAATTATGAACTCAGAGTGACTTCAATTCTAATTAAAACAGCTCTGAAAGTAGCCATGTTAGTCTTAGCAAATTTAACTTTTAAGTGTTATATAAAATCGTAACAGTCAGTAGAAACAAATCTACAATAACACAAACAAAAAAAAGTTCTTCAGAGAAAATATAAAATTAACAAACAGTAAAAGTCCTTTTTTAACAGCATAAGATTCTGAACCTAATCAGCTTTATTTGTCTGCGTAAGAGGAATGTGACTGCGGCTTTCAAGCGCTCACGGCAAATACAAGATACATTTTATGGGAATTAAATAACGATAAAACAACATGTACAAGTATTTGCAGCCATTTTTTCCGGAAATTATAGGAGAAAAAGGTATCAAGTATATTCTTCTTCTATCGTTTATTTATAATTACATTTATTATGAAACAGTGTGAAGAGGGTTGAGGAAAAACAAAATAAAATTTTTATTCCATCTTAGCTACCTTTAATGTGTCTGCGTTTGATTATGAAATATTTGAACAAATGTTTTTTTCATTATCAATAATATGGAAACATTCTGTATGAAAAAAAAACGCTTAGAAAATTTCAGCTGCGCAACAAACCTTAAAACGCCATCTTTGTTTTCACTTTCTGTAGTTGGAAGCCTTAAAAACCTTCCGACTTTCCGCTTTTATTCTTTTAACAATATATCTCAGATGTACCTAAAACATCACATTTGGGCATTCTTACTTTAAAAATGTTATTTTTCACCTCCTTATGTTTTCGGTAAGTAAAATATTTCGAAATGTAACTTAACAGTAGCTTAACGGAATTAAAATAATCACAAATGAGTTTAAAATAAGACCGTCTACATACCTTTAACAAGTAGTTGTTAAGAATGTCAACAAATTAGACTTGTTAGCTTGAGAGCAGCTGCCTCGTTCGTCTTGTTGCTGGAAATGAACTTCCGGACTTTTATCTGTTTCGCCACACCTTCATGCTGCCTTTAGGGACTGACGGAATATTGTAAACACCAACACTCTTGTTCAATTTGACGTTGTGTTAGCGAAGACGCTCGCTATTTTGACGAAACCCTTTGACTTAGAAACTATTCCCCACTTCACTGTAGGCATCAACCCCTTGGTTTGTAACACCCTATTTAGGTTTGAGTTCAGCAGTTTTAGCTGACGTTGGAATCGTCTTATATCCCATGAAGGCAACAAAAGTATTATGCAACCATATGTTGTTTAAGCCGTTCAAGGGCGTAAATAACATATTAAATTCACCAAGATGACAGTTTTGTTATTAGTTTCCTATTTTCAATTATAGTTGACAGTCACGGTGCGTGTACATATTTATAAATGCTTTATTGTCTCTGACTTCGTGATTAGTTCACTGCGCATGCGTGTAGCGAAGGGAAGTCGTATGAGCGCAGAGCGGAAGCTGTGACGTCCTTTCTGCTCCCGGACTGCCACCATGGTGAGTTCGCCATGAGAGTCGGAGAAATTTTAACTTGAATTTCGTCTCATTTAGAGGCCCTCACATCGCTGAAGTTTCCACACGCTTTACTGAGACCCTTATAAACCTAAAATTGACACGTTATAAAAAGCCTGGTTAGTTTGTGGTGGGTTTTGTTGCCTTGTCGAAGCGTGTTGTCGGCTACTAGCCGCAACACAACGTGGTCTGTCAGGCCGTGTAGGCCCGAAGCTACCCGGTGATCGACTGAAATACACTATTTATGCATTTATAACTTCAGTTTCACTAAGCGTGTGTTTTCGTGTTGTGTTGTTACTTATTTTAAGGTTCTCAGTTGTATTTTGCTAAGCGTTAGAAACGATGCATTAGCGACGTCAGCTAAGCTGTACAGTGCTGTTATACTCGCATTTTAATATCATTGTCTGCTTGTCACGATATAAGAAGTTGATTTATTTTCATGCAGCCGGTTACTCTCAGATTGAGTTATGTCTGCCTTCTTATTTTTTCTGTAGGTGTTCAAACGCTTTGTAGAGATCGGCCGTGTCGCCTACATATCTTTTGGTCCCCATGCTGGCAAGCTGGTGGCCATTATAGATGTTATTGACCAAAACAGGGTAAGTAATTGTTGGATTTTGTATTATTGACCGGGGGGGGGCAGCAGAGCTAGAGTTTGATCAACTGCAACTTGCCTTTGCACTTTCCAGGCGCTTGTCGACGGTCCCTGCACAGGAGTGAAGAGGCAAGCCATGCCCTTCAAGTGCATGCAGCTCACTGACTACGTCATCAAAGTTCCTCACAGGTGAGCTCAGACACCTCTCTACTTTAGATGAAAAGATTCGGTCATTTAGGTGCCGAGGAAAATGAGATTCGACTACATGTCAGCTTTGTTTTGCAAAGGCTGCAGGAGATTACGGTGACTGCATCTTTACTTGTCTTCCACCAGACATTTACGTTCTGTGTCCGCGGGCTTCTCTGGGAATGTCGTGGTAGAAGTTTGTTTCGTGAAAACATCGCGATCGCCTTCGCCAGCGCTACATGTCTCGCTTTATAGTTTTAAGCTGCACTATTTGTCACCCTTTCATGAGAACTTCAGCAGGTTGTCGTTTGGCATCCGAATAAATTTAGGTAGCTTTTGGGGCCCCTTTTCACTGTCTGACATGCTTTAACGTAGAAAGACTCTGTGCGTGTCCTAATGAGTGTGTGACGGTTTCCAGCGCCCGGCAGAAGTTTGTGAGGCGAGCCTGGGAGAAGGCCCAAGTCAACGAGAAGTGGTCTCAGAGCAGCTGGGCCAAGAAGATCGAGGCGAGACAGAAGGTAAAAGTCATGTCACAATCTGTTTCTTGTTTGTTTGTTGTTGTTTTTTTTTTTTTAAGTTTGTTTTTGTTTTAATATTATTAGGGGTGGTCGATATGGACTTGAAGTTTTATCATGATTTTATGTGGTACTATTGTAATAATGATTTTTATTACTACTTTTTTTGGGTAACTGTATGACTGACTGTTTGTCGTCAGTCACAAATACCGATGTTGAGAAACACACAAACGTGTAATGCGCTTCTTTAGCACACCAGTCATATAAACCAGTGTGACAGGCTGCCATAGAAACTGCATTTAGTCGTATTTTCAAATGTATCTCATTGCTTTGGTCAATGGTATCATTGACCAAAGCAGAAATAAAATAGTAAAATTAACAGTAAAGACAATACGGACAGGTTTCAGTGGCATTAATTGTAATTTATCGTGACGATAAATGTTGTCCATCATTCCTTTTTTTTTTTTACCAAATCAAAGTTAACAGTGAGTTAATCTCAGGTGTTTTGTTAAAGTATTCATTTGGATTTTTATTTTATTTTTTTCCCAATAGATATTCTGTAAATTTATCGGTAATGGTTCCTAATCTATAGTTAGAAAAATACATCGACTTGCTGGGAAAAGTAAAAACCTCCTCTGGGTGGTGGAAAATGGCGTACAGCTTTACGTGTGTGTGTGCTATACAAGTCCACCTCACTGCGAGTTTGCTGAGATGAGATCTGGAAAGCACTGGAACACACCATCTATTATGATGTTGCCCAACTAACAATAACCACAGATCTAACAGGTCTACACACCAGCAGGCCAAACCTGGAGAAACAAGTCACTAATCTGAAAAAACTGCATCCAACACAACAACGATGTCTTGTGAATTTATAGGCTAATAACTGCTAACATTTTGTTTAATCCCACTGATGTGAACATTGTCAGTTTGAGTTGTTTAACGATGCTAAAGTGAGGTGATGTTGCTGATCAGCTTCCACCATTTGGAGGATTCTCCAGGTTCCATGTTAAAAGCCAAAATATGTACTTTAAAAAAATGGAAAACTCTAGAAATTTGAGTGTTTGAAAAGAGAAACGTTTTGACATGAAGAATGAGTTTCTGTCTCTGACCTCTGAATCTTCATGTTCACAGAGGGCCAAGATGTCTGACTTTGACCGCTACAAGGTGATGAAGGCCAAAAGGATGGTGAGTACAACAGACACAGGAGCCACCTCGATCAGGACGTTCTGATTAGTGACACAAAGCCCAACAAGACTCACATTTTCACACTGAGGTCCTGAATGCTATTTCTACAGAACTTCCTGGAACTTTTCTGGAACCTTAGTCCATTTCTTGTTTCCACTTTGGGCTCATAAACCAGATTATTTATGCAAATTACCACTAAGCAACTGATTCTTCTCAGTCTGGGTACGCAGATTTCCGAAACCGTCAACAGCAGAGTCGTGAATGCAATCAAAAACGATGAAATCGGACTAAAAAGAATTCATTTTGAATTGTCTCACCTGATTGTGGTTTCAAAGCCTTGTACTGCCACTACATACATATTTAGGCTGTTCAAATTCATGATCGAATCCATAAGCAGTGATTGATGAAGAATTGGAGCAAGTTGTTGGTTTTAATCTGTACCTCAGAACATAAATACGGTAAAATGTTCCAACGTAATAGATATGATCTGTTAAAAATGCTTTTATCAGATGGTTTCTGAAAGCAGAATTCCAATTTTATTTTAAATATTTCCACTAAGATTTTGATATTGTCAATGTGTTTTTATGTAAACTGTCAAACTTACATTTAGCATGAGTTTAAACGTTTTAAAACTGTTGTGTAATTTAAAACGGGTAAAGAAGATGGTTTCTACAAGCTGCCAACTTGGTTTGTGCGATGGTAGCCAAAAGCATCCTATGAGTTATTAGTTTGAACGTGTGCAGTGGAAGTTAATAATTTTGAAGCAGCACATTAATCAGTGCACTATTTTTTTTAATTTTTTTTTGTGCAGAGAAACAAGATCATCAAGCATGAGGTGATGAAGCTCCAAAAGGAGGCGGCAAAGAAGTGAACAATTTTCACAAAATAAATTCTCTGTTCAGTTATTCAACTGTCTTCTGTGTATTAATTTGTTGTAATTTTAATATAACTCACTATTGAATATATAGTAACTACAGCCATCCAAAGTTTTGCGTCATGCAACAAATTGTCAAATGGGCACAGACTTCCTTGAACTTTAACGGGTCGATGTGTGCGAGTCCATTTGTTCAATGCAACCTGTTTCCCTGCATCAATCGACTCCTTTCAAAGGAATTGATTACCATAGCAACATTCCTTTTTGTTTTCTTTTTTTTTAAAGCAGTGAAATGCATAAAGCTTGCATGGCAGTGTCCCATGAGTGACCAGGGTTTAACGCAGATTTAAGCAAAAAAAAATTCCACCCTGTTATGTCAGAGGTTAACGCAAAGTATTTTGTCACATGTCAACATACATGTGCCTGTAATATTGGGTCCTTGTAAAATTTTGTTCCATCTGAATAATAATGTATTTACCAGTCTATGAGTTACCTTGAATAAGTTACCTTGAATATTGAAAGTCGTTCTGCTACAATATAAAGTTTTTGTAAGACTTTACATATATATTAAAGTTTTATATCTTTAAGACAAAAACGGACCACAAAATGAAGGCAAGACAGATCAAACATGGGCTTTACATCCCTACTCCAAAACATGAACAGGAAACAGGCTACTGCTTTAAAATGAGGCTCCCCTTGTAAAAGGCTAGTAAATAGTTAAGATATACAAATTATCTCCAAGCATTTTACAAATTAACTGTTTTCGTATTATTTAAAGATGAGAAGGTACAATCTCCTGGTAACTTGCCAAATTTGTTTTCCATTTCAGACTACTTTGTGAGCACAATAAGCATTTGTAAATGTAATTTTTTTTTTTAGCATATATTATCCTTCTCACCCTTACTTAATGCATAAAAAAAATTAATGATAGATGAATATATAACGCATCTATTAGCCATCTATGAGGGGAACCTTATTGTGAAGTGGTACCGAAAAGAGCCCCCCAAATTATTTTAGAGCTATTTTCATGGCTAATACCGCCATCTGCTGGCAGTTTTGGTTGTGTGTTTTTCGAGTTGGTAGTATGCTTCATGATGGACCCGTTTTCATGTGCAGTCCCGTCTCCTACTACTTTTTATTTGTAGTAGGAAGATATATTACACAAACATGAACACACAACCTGTTTCCCGCACCAAATAATGCATGAACACCTTTTCACTAAAACACTTCCAAGGTGTACATAGTGCAGTTTTTAAATTGATACTTTCATACCGTAACTGTATATCAGTGTATTTACAAATTCATTGCAAAGAATTGTCCCCCAAGGGACTCCGTATGAATCGGACAAAAACCAGGAAGTTTACCACCGCGCAATTTTATTAAATGTCCACTAGGGAGCAGTGTCGGCTTATTCACTATAGAGGTGAAAACAAAGCAAGATATTTAATTATTTAAATTTCAGCTTTGAAGAGAGGAAGAAAAAAAAAATGCTGTTTTAAACCAAGTCCGGAGACGGTGTGTTGTCCTTTTTTTGTGTGTGTTTAATTACTATCCGCTGCTGCTGATGGAAGGAGCCATCTTGGTGTCTTTTTATAGAGCCTGCAGTCAGCTGGGTCCTGGCTGAAACAGGCCCGCGTGCTGAGAGACAGCACAACCAGCCAAACAGGTTGCTGCTCAGATCTCAGGCGGAGCTGGTAAATATTGCATAATGGTACACTTGAACACGGCCCAGCTGGTTGAGTGAAGAGAACAGGAACAAAGAGCGTTGCCAACACACACACACACACACACACACACACACACACCCTCTGTCACCACCGTTAGCCAGCCGTCGACTTCCGTAAAAACAATTAAGAGGATGAACTGACCGGAGAGGTCGGAGGCTGTTTTAATCCGATCACTGTGTTTTCATACACCTGAGCAATTTAATTTATGATTTAATTCATGTCACCTTCACGCTGTTGGTGCGTTTCATAGCGTTACGGCAGACTCTTAAATGAACAGAGGTCAGGAGGAGAGAAGTAGGCGAAAGTTAAATCTGTAAATTATCAGGGCAGATAAAGTAAACGCGCTGCTTTCCGTGCGTAGCTCTGACGTCTCAGCTTACGGCGCTGTCATTCATGGGCACCAAACCGGAAACGGCAACAATTATTCTTTCAAGATAAAAGCGCAGAATCTATTTCAGTTTGAGTACACAAGAGAAAACCAGTTTTCATGTCAGCATTGTATCCGGTTCTAATTGGGTTGTACTTCGATGCCCTTTAATTCTAATACCTACAATTAAACAGTTTTAATTGTAATAATTGTTCATTAAGTATTACATGCAATTCATTTCATTTGTCCAACTTATTAATTAAATAATTTGTAAAAGGCTCGTCTGAAACATTGGCGGCTTTTAATATGAGTGGTATGGCTCTCTGCTAGGGGTGGCATGACGCAGGGGGCGTCCTAAGCATTCAGGGGTCCAATTAGATGTGCCCTAATGAGCTTTCTATTCCATTGCTGAATTTTGAGTTTATTTTAAGCCTGTTTACCACGACTGACTAATGACTGAAGACTTTATAAAGATTTTGTCTGATTCGTTGCCTCTAGTTTAGTAATAACTTAAAAAAGTGATTTCACTGACTTTTCTTTAAAGCATCTTAGCATGTTTGCTAGTTTGTTTTCGACAGTTTATCCCCCTTTATTATTAGTCCTAAACAACCTTGTAGATGTATCTATAGATAAGGCTTAACACTGCAACAGGTGAAATTAGTAACTTTAACAAACTCTAATTATTGTTTCATCATGGCACCTGTCAGTGTGTGGGATTGTTTGGCAGTGAGGATTTTTCCTCAAAAGTCACTGTACTGCATCATAGGTGGGCAGAATGGGCAAGATAATTGGTTGGTTGAGTGAGTTTGACGGGTGATAAATTGCGACGGTTAGATGACTGGATCAGAGCGTCTTCAGAACTGCAGCTCTTGCTGTTTTGAGGATATTGGGCTGGTGTTCCCAGTCCGCTGTGGTCAATATCTATGAAAAGTGACCCAGGGCTGGAACACTGATGACTCAGCGACTCAGGGTCGTGGGAAGCCAAGGCTCATTGATGCGTGTAGGAAGTAAAGGCAGACCCGATCTAATAGATGACACCCATGGGTGATCTGTCACCCATACTGCTGATGAAGTTGATGCTGGTTCTGGAAGAAGGGGGCACTATTCTTAGGCAAGTGGTCATAATATTAACACTGATTGATGGATTTGTGGTCTTATGAGCAGCTATCAACTGATGCATGGTGGGTTCAATAGATTCCCTGGGCTTCAGCTCCATGCTGTTCCCAAAAACGTACCATCACATCATCATTTTCAAATACTGAAATATTGTCTATATTTATGAAAATCCTTAAATATTAATACAATATTTAACATCAGATATGGGCCTTTGAGTTTAATATAGAGCGCAATGTTTTCAAAACACAAATTCATAAAAAAAGGAAAATAATTTTTTTTGTCTCCCTACACCCAGAAGACAAATTGCGGCCCCTGTTGCTGAAGTCTGACCCAGCCCATTCTCATCCTAATGTTTTTTTCTGTCAGTGGACATTATACGTACAAGTATGACAATACCTGTTGAACTTAAAATGTATCTGATTTTTTTTCCCTCCATTATTTATTTCTACTTGTAAAACTGAAAAAGAAATGCTTAAAAAATAAGAAATAAAAAGAAAATGATGTTTGCAAAATAGAATAATTTGGATAACTTTCTTGTTGAAAAGTTTTTATTGTTAAATATATTTATATTTTTCTTTCTTTTTTTTTGCAGAATGCGCCTTGTTAGTTTAGTGCAGTTGAAAGAGAGAAGGGGGCTGAAGAGACGTAGTTTGCCCGGGGCACCAATAATAACAGAACCGCCTCTGCTTTAAGAATAGTTTGAGTTTGAAGATAAAATCGCGCGGATCTGAGATAATTGCTGACATAAATTTAAGATGCTTAGTGTGTTTTTTTAATTATTTTATTTTCATTTCTGACAGCTAAATTAAATCAAATCATCCACAACGACAGTCTGAATCCTTTTATTTTGAAAGCCTGGAGCTCCGCATCATCCTGCTACCTGTGTTTACTTGGCGCAGCTAATAGCGCCAGAGCGAAAGGGAAACAGAGGGCTTGAGTTGACAGTGTGACAGATTAACTCTGGACTGTTTGGGAGCGACCTTCCGCCGGTTCTCTCAGTGTAAGCGGCAGCAGTGTGTTGAACTGAGCGGTGACGGATATCAACCTGGTTTTAAAAAAGAAGAAGAAGAAGAAGAAAAAGAGAGAAAGGAAAAAAGGAAACCGTCCGAGAGCCGCGCACAATCAATCCCGCAGCATTGAAATGGACCAGATAGGACGCCTGGCGCTGCTTCGGATTCCTCTGTGGTAAGTCGGGCTGGTTCCTGGTGGGAGAATGCGGGCAGGTAGAATCCGGGGTGTTTGTGGTGAAGTTGGGTTGCGGTTCTGATGGGTTGTGTGTGTTTGTTTCATGCATCATGTTGCAGCGCTGCCCGATGAGCCGTTTGGCGCAGGCTGCTGCTGCTGCTGCTCTCTGCGCTGTCATGTTGTTGTGGATGCAGCCAGCAGGCGTGTTGACAGCAGCAGATTTCATGTGCATCCACAAACTCTACATTCAATGTATAAGTAAGTCCGGAGACTGACCTAGTCTGGATGCACATTATTATAGATAAATCATACACACGACGCTCTATTTATGCTGAGGGAGCTTTACTACAGCCTTGCATGCAGAACGAGGACAACATTGTTCAGGAAATGCTTGTATTAAATTAATATGTAGGTCATCATACACAGTTATTTCAGGTTGTACTGTGTGTAAAGGAAAACATGACACACTAAGTCGTGTTTTACCCTTATGGAGATATCATTTACCTCATATATCAGATCATAAAATATCCTGATGCAACATTCATGTCTACAGTGACATTAAGAAATCTGTAAAAAATTGAGTAGCACTTAAACCAAGCTTAAAAAAAATGTTCTGGTTAAAACCAAAAAGATGCAGCGATTCCTTCTTCCGTTATAATAATTAAGCATATTGATTACTTCCGGTGTAACGTTAAAACAATTTCTTGTTGATTTGATTCTGCAGAATATTTTAACGATTTTGATATTAGCTGGTGAATTAGCAAATCCGAAGTTGGCGTCTTAACAGGTGCCTGTCTCAAAATGGAGTTACTTTAAGAAGACGGATGTTACCACCCCAATGCTAGTCATGTGTCTCCCATGACATAAGTCAAATTAGTCTTCTTCGTTTAGAGTAGATTTCTTCTTTCGTCCAGCTGACAGCCAGTGTGCAGCAGCCTGTAGAGGATGTGCAACTCTGCATTGCTTTTTGCTCCAAACTGATCAAATTTTTGTCATCCTCTTTGGTAACAAAAAACCCCAAAAGGGATTCCAAACTGCATAACATGAGGAATAGTTGTTCATCATTTTGGAAGAGTGTAACTTTTTAAAACCTCGATAAGCTGAAGCTTAAAAAAAACCAAGAAAACTGATTTGTAAGATTCGATGGAACAGCGTGCCGATTCCACACAAGCGCCTGTACGCACCAGGTTGCAACATGCTTCTAGAGAAAACGAGGCCGCATTTTATCTTGCGTTAAAATTCCCCCCCGGGGCGTTTTCCAACTGCCACCTGGAGTGTGCAGCCATATTTTCCTTCAGAGGTTTGACTGTTCACTCCGTCTACCATTGATTGAGCAGACAAAAGAAGCAATAAAAAAGAAATGACTGCTACTGACATCTCAACTTTTCTTTCTTCTTTTTTTTTTTTTTTCGTCAACCACCTCTGGGCCTGTCACGATGACATTTTCTGGACGATAAATTGTCCCAGAAGGTATCGCGATAAACGATAATATGCTCGCTTTGAGACCATTTTCAAATATTATAATTCTACTGGCGTAATAACGCAAGAACACACTCTTAAACGCCAATAACCTTTACATTCTAATGATCATTTAACTATTTATCCAAAATAGATAACCAAAACATCAGAAATGACAAATAAAATGAATTATGACGTCTCTGTAGACAAAATTGTCCTTCAGAAATGGGCTATTTGAGAGAAAAGCACCAGGCTGAAGACCAGTTTTGGTAGAAAAAAGAAAAAACAATAATAAATGGAAATTATGGAGCTAGTTTTAATTTATCATGCGATCAATTGATTAATTGATTCATTGCTTATTGGAAGAGGCCTAATCACCTCTCGTCCCTCAAGTCTTGCTGCCCTGGACGGAGAGCCATGTCGTCCACATTAAAATCGACCACCATGTTTGATATTTTGGCGGTCTTATACCTTTACCGTACAAAAGACATAAAATATCTACGCTGTAAGGGGTTATGTCTCATTAAAAGGAGTTTAATTCATAGGAAGGGCAAATTATTTAGGTACACATCCAGGCATTTATCTGTTGCGACAAGTGATCCATATTTCAGTTTTTGCTTGGCTACTCTGAAAGCGACATGTCTGGGATGTTTCATCACCTGGGTGTCAAAGTTTCTAACTAATCAACAGTCAGATCACGCTCTTATCTGGGATTCATCGGGAGCTGTGGGAACGGTGCAGCTATTAAAACAGGCCTTTGACCTCAGATGCAGATACGAGTATCTCCCTGAACACACACACACACACACACAACTTACACACAGCTTACTTTGTAAATCAATACACCACCAGCTAACTCCCAACGTGTTATGCAACCAACTCTGAGGCGAGTGCGGCCTGTGGATAGACGCGTCGCAAAAGCCTAGCAGAGGGTGCGTATTTAACAATTCCTAACCTCATTCTTAGTTTGCAGATTTGTCAATCAGTTGCTCTGAGCCAATCAAGTGATTAAAACACTGAACACTAACACCTAAACGCTCCCTGTTTAGGCCAATAAGGAGTCTGGATTTAGACCGGCAGATCAGCCATTTGCGGATTATTAGCGGGTTTGACTCAGGCCAGCTCGGCCGCCGAGCGCCGCGCCGCAGCAAGCATTGATCTCACCTGGCCTGCCCCACCATCAGCACTCTGAGTGTGTGTTTGTGTGTGTGTGTGTGTTTTGTCCTTTCATCGCCTCGGTTACTGGAAAAATCAACACGCTTTTGATTGGCCATGTCGAAGAGAGAGAGGGGCTATATAAGAGTTTTGTTTTTTTTTAAACTTTTCTCTCAGGGTGTGTTTGTCTGCATGATGTTTGGTTGGAAAACTGACAAACTCTTTTTCTCACAGTTACAGTTTTTCCCGTTTTGGATCAGGCCAAACGCTTCCCCAGCCTTTTATAGTTTCCTTCGAGCAACCACAAGTTTCCATATAACCACAGACGGCAGATATTTCTACATCACCACTAGTCATGCCCATAGGTGTGCTTCCTTGGCAACCTTTGTTTAGTTTCATGTTGTCGTCTTCACGGAGCCCGCCGAAAAACGGGGCGCGCCTCGGTACAGCATCACCTCCCTGGAATGTTCCTCGCTGGCACGTTTTGTGTTTCGTGCTGCAAGTTTTGTTCTTGGCACGCAGGTAAATTCCTGGACGTGGAATGGCATCCTTGCCTGCAGGGTTTTTCTTTTTTTCTTTGTTCTGCAATCAGAGTGATGAAGCCACATGCTTCATCACCGGCGAGCATGAATGAACCGAGCGAAAGGTTAGAAGTGAGCAAGGCACGCAGCGTCTCAAAAGAACTCGGCGTTGAGTCATTGCTGGGAGGAAATATGCATTTATGCAACTTGGGAAAGAAAAACAGTTGATGAGTCATGGAGGTGATTGCTTGTTTTTAAAGGAGCAACAATTGGATTAATGATCAGGCGTGTCAGGGGCATGGCGCAGGGGGTTAGCACGCCCCACGTTTGGAGGCCTTAGTCCTCGACGCGAACATCACGGGTTCGACTCCCGGTCCCGACGACCTTTACCACATGTCTTCCCCCTCTCTCCTCACCCTCCTTCCTGTCTGCCTACTGTTGAAAAAATACGAGCCACTAGCGCCGCAAAAACTCTTTGGAGAAAAAAAATGGAAAAAAAAAAAAAAAAGATCAGGCGTGTCACGATAACAAATTTTTTTCTGGACGATAAATTGTTCCAGACGTTTTTGCGATAAACCACAATATTGTTGTTTTGAGACCATTTTAAAGTGACATAATGGTAATGGCAAAGTAATATTGCAAGAGCACATTCTCAAAGTTCAGAAAAATTCTAATGAACGTTTGACACTGGAACCGGAAGACGTTTTAAATATCCAAAAGAAACAAACAAAACAACAAATAAAATGAATTTTGAAGTCTTTGTAAATAAAATTGTCCTTTAATTAAAAAAAAAAAATGGCTGGTTGAGACCAAAGCACCAAACTGACGACTTTTATCATCCAGTTTTTGGTAGAAAGAGAGAAAAAGAAATAGATAAACGATAAATCACGGCAATGGAAGTAACCGAGTCTGTTTTAATTTATCACGCGATTAAAACGGTGTGAGTTGTTTTCCAGAAAAGTAGACTTGGAAGATTACAATGGATCGGAATCATCTCTGTAAGTTGGTGTCAACTCTCTTAAAGCCGTTTTATTATTGCTAAACACTTCATTATTTCAATTTAGCCTTTTTAGAGTTACACTAGGACGACTTATTTATATCTGTGGGCAGTAGATCTTTGACTTTGACACAGCAGCATTGTTGCGCCCATAAAAGGCTGTTTACAGAAGAGTGCAGCTCATCAGATGATAAAGCAGAGAAAAAAAGTGCCGAAATGAGGTGATGTGGAATCTGCCGATGAGTTTTAGCATACAGGTTCAAATTTATCACAACATGTGGAAAAAAGGCAATAGTGGTAAACAATCTATGTTTGTACCATGTAGATTCACTCACCAATGCAAAAATTTTTCACCAAATGGTACATTTGAGGCATTTATAGTTTTGCTTTCCTTCCCCAACTTGACCACTAGATATCACTTGCCTTTCATAATTGCTTGTGTTTTGGTTTTCCAGTTCACGTGTCGTTTATTCAGTCAAGAAGTTAAACTTCAAATGAACGTATCTGGAGTTTTCCAGTTGATATATGTGGTGATTTTACGCGGTGTTTTAACGGGGCTTTCATGGTCTGGACAACCAGTTTTTGAAGACTTTGCCTCAAGCCAAAACATTTTTTATTATTATTTTGCATAAATAACAGGTAATATTTGGGGTTGTTTGGACTGTGGTTTAAATTTACTAAACCATGTCACTGAACCCAGGGCCTGGTTTGGTAACCACAGCGATAGATGCATATTACAAAAAACGTAAGAAATGTTTCCTCAGGTATTAAAGAGTCAGTGTTTATTTATTACTGCTCTTGAATAAAACCTTATTATAAAAATACCTAACATGTCAAAAACCCATTTATAGTACAGAGTCATCTGCATATTAAGTGAACTTCAGCTAAGGTTAAGTATATATTTTAATCTAACGTTTATTTTTAAGTACACATTTTTATTTCTACATGCGGGTCAAGAAAGTTAAACTTTTATAGTTTCAGTGAATAAATGGTGAGACGTGATTTTTTAACAGATTAGCTACAGTTGAATAGCTGTACTTCTATACTTTGAGTGAAAAATCACTCATTATTAGAAATCACGATCTTAGCTAGATCGCGTTTGTTCTGGCACTTGCTGTCGCATTTGGGGTGAAGTCCGTTTTAATACGTTTCCTTTTCACTTTCCTCATCCTCAGATCACGAATTGATGGGACCGAGTTAAGCCGAGTGCTATGACAACACAAGCCTGAATGTTTAGCGCGACAGAGGAGATCCCTGTCAATCCTTAGACTCTGTACGACTACCTCAAGACACGGGAACAAAATAAAAGCTCCCAAAACAACTTCATCTAACGTCAACCGACTCAGGGGAAATGGAGAAGTGACAGCTGAAGACCAGCAGGCAACAAAAGGCTGATCCTCCCACCAGTCCGCCCGAGACATGTCGGGGCTGAAGCGCCATCATGACGGGAAGATCGCCGGGCTGTACGATCTCGATAAGACACTGGGCCGAGGACACTTCGCAGTGGTCAAGTTGGCACGACATGTCTTCACCGGAGAGAAGGTACGCTTGTACATGAAGCACATAAAGGTGAACCGCTTTGTTCCAAAGAGCATCATTTAGGGAAACCGTAGCTGCGCTTCCATTACAAATGTGTGCAAGTATATTTGTCGGAAAAACCCAATTTCCCAATTGTGGTGTTTCCATTAAATAATAAATGCAATTGAAACCACACGTGAATAAGCTTGTTCATGCAGTGAGTCACTAAAAGTCACGGCAACGACAAACAGTTACATGATGTATATCCGTAATTCAGCCATGGCGACAAGCCCCTTTTACTCGGGAGCGAAGACGTATGCGGCGTTTTGGCGAAATTGTAGTTGGCCATGTTAGACCAAAGTTATGGATTCATCAACACAAACAAACCATCATCTCCCTCCTAATACTTCCTGTCGTCGTCTGTCCTGCACACGAGTACGGTAGTTTGTTTCTTGACTTCTCCCTCTGGCTCTCCTCCAGGTCGCAGTGAAAGTCATAGACAAGACCAAGCTGGACCCGGTGGCACGGGGCCACCTTTTCCAGGAGGTCAGATGCATGAAAATGGTCCAGCACCCCAACGTGGTGCGCCTTTACGAGGTCATCGACACGGCCACCAAGCTCTACCTCATTCTCGAGCTGGGCGACGGGGGAGACATGTACGACTGCATCATGAAGCACGACGGAGGCCTCAGTGAAGAGGTGAGAGGGGGGGAGAGGATGGACGGCGTTGGACTAAGTGGTCACCAAGAGCTCGTCGACCTATTAGCCATTGTTTGTCTTTCATGTCATCGTCTGACCTTGGACTTGCCTCGAGAGAATTAAGAGTGATAAAAAAAAATTCAAAATTAATACTCATTATCTTGGGACAGGATGAAAATCTGCAGACGGGAATTTGGATGGATTAAAATCCCGTGTTTGAAGTGAGAACAATGTTTTGGTCGAAGGCAGTGCAACAGAGTTCAATGTTTGTCTGGCGCTCATGTTATTGTGCAGACAGATCCTTTGGAGTTCATTAGTTTAAGACCCCCAGGGGTAAGTCTGTGGCATTTAGCAGTGAAGCACTGCAAGTCAGGGCATAGAAAGGGACGAGTTGTTCAGTTTTAATAGACTTTAGTTGAGCCGTTTCTTCTTATTCAGGTATCCAGTGCCTTGATTCTATTTTGAAATAATTTGCTTTCTTGGCAGATGAAAGCAAATTATACAGCTACAGTTTAAAAAGTACATTTTATTGTTTCTCTGAGTCTGGAGTTAAATGAATTGGGTTTTACAAAGGTATAATGTGCCGGTTATAAGTTTTTAGTTGATGTTATTGATAAAGCAACATGTTTTAGCTTCTTCCTCTTTACGGGCAACTAAGCCCACTTTCCTCCGACTGGCTAACTTCCAGAAGCCTGCTGCAGTGCTCCACAGAGCCCCGTTAGCTGTGCTCCCATTACATTGCAGGTATGCTGTACTCGGAGTCTGTGGCCATATAAAGAATTCCTTTACTAGCTGACATTAGCGCGGAATGAAGTTGGAAAAAAAAAATAGCTGTAAACCTAATACTTAAAGCAGTCCTGACACTTTTATCTGGGGAGGTGGAAACTTTCTTATTGCATGAAGACATTTAAAACCTCTACTAAACTTTCCTCATGCTATCTTTGGACTGGGTTAGTTGTTTCTCACCTAGATGTTCTGCTATTTTAGCAAAGTAATAAAAACTATGACTTGTTTCTACAGATAACTCTACATTCTGAGAGCTATTTCTTTACTATCCATTTGGAATAGCTCACATTACTTCCAAAAGTACAATTACAATATTCTGTTTTAGATTCGTGTCAAAATGTTTCGCTTGCTAACAGTTGTCTTTTTGCTGATAGCTAGTTAGCAGGTTTTCTCTGTTTGTACTGTTTGTTTTTCAGCAGGTTAACAGATTTTTAATATTTGAATGTCTGACATTATGTCACACTTGTGTTTTTCTCAGACATCAGTTCATTTACATAGATTTATTTGTAACTTCTACCACAGTTTCACCGTGCGCTAGCTTGATTCCCACCAAAATGTTGTAGCTACTTCAGCAACGTGAACACAACAAATCTGTTTTTTTACAAATTCACATACAGAATGTCGCTAACTTTAGCGTTTGTTAGTATGAAATTATGTTCTTGACCCTGTTTTCCACTTTCAACAGCTTTTAAACGAAGCTTGACTTTCTTACTAATTAGCTGTTTGTTGCTTAAATATTGCTAGCTGCTTAGCGTGTTTCATTTTCTGTTCTTACATGTTGTTTCTGAGCAAGAAATACTATACAGGAAATCTTTTGCTAGCCGACATTAGCTTCAAATAATGTTGGGGGAAATGCTTAAACATCAAACTCAGCCGTTCTGACGTGTATCTGAGATAAATTTTACAATTAATTATTTAAACGCTCAACCTTCATTTTTCAACCAAAGCTTGTTTTGTTTTTTTCACACCATCATGCTGCTTAGGCATAGCGACTGCGACATGCAGTGTACATCCTAACCATGCTAAACGGCTAATGGCTATTATCTGTTTTTGTAGTTTATTTTGGGCGGTTGAAATCACCCACCAGGTAAACCGAAAGGCATCCATGAAACCACCTCTCTGACTGTGTTTCTCCCCCATCTCCCGTCTTTTTCAAGGTGGCCAAGTGCTACTTTGCCCAAATCGTCCACGCCATCTCCTACTGCCACCGGCTCCACGTGGTTCACAGGGACCTGAAGCCTGAAAATGTTGTTTTCTTCGAGAGGCAGGGCGTCGTCAAGCTCACCGACTTCGGCTTCAGCAACCGCTTCCAGCCCGGAAAGACGCTGAACACGTCCTGCGGCTCGCTGGCTTACTCGGCTCCTGAAATACTGCTGGGGGACGAGTACGACGCTCCGGCAGTCGGTAAGTCCGCAGCGGGAAGGACGCCAACCTGATTCCAACAGCCATTGGAATCAGTTGTTGCTGATGCTACAAAAAAATAAAATAAAGCGATGGTCTTTCTGCTAAAATGACCCCGAGTAATAGCGTTGACCACAGTGTTTGACCTTTTCCACATTATGGATGGACTCTGCTGACTACTTTGGCCTCCTGGCAGCTTATCAGCCAGCTGATAAAAGGGACGAAGGTGTCCAATATCCAGATTGTGCAAGTTGCAGCTTAGAAAGCAAGGTGATCAGCAACAATGCAGTCCTACACCTGTGATCTATTTTTGTTTGTATTTTGCCTTAATTAACAGTATTGGCCCTTCTACCGATAACAATATATCTGCCTAATCGGGATAAAGCAGATTTCCTCGTCGTTCCGTACTTCTGCATGCGCCTGAAGCAGCTTCGTATGCTTTGTTTCCACCGCAAGACGCATCTCTCCCAAAGACAACAAGCATTTGGGTATCAAATGAAATCGTAATGAGAAATCAAAACAGAGGCATCGCAGACCCCTCTTTCTCTACTGGGGGAGAGAAAGAGGTGCAAGGAACAAGAGGGAAGTAGACGGAGCGAGAAGAGGCGTCAGCAGTTCTTGTGTCTGCCCAGAGGCCACTGCGTCAGAGCAAATGCAGGGGAAAGAAAAGGCAGCAGCAAGAGAGAAGCAGTGTCTGTTTTTCTGACTGAGTGGATTTGCTGTGGCTATTTCCATCTGTCTTTCTCTCTCTCTCCCTTTTTGCAGAGCATCTTCCATATTCCTAAAAGTAGAGTAATCATAGGGCTCTTTGGTTGGATGTGTGTGCTCTGTCTGAGGACTCGCTTGTGTATACTGTCAATGCACGGATGTGTGTGTGTGTGTGTTCTGTGCTGTGGAGCAGCTGCATCGCCCCTGCGTTATTGTTCATTCGGCTGAGATGATGATGTTTTGATTGTTGGGATTATCCACCCAGCCGGCATGTAATATCGTTCCCCGCCGTAGCGGCGGCTAAAGCCTGATGCAGAGCAGTCTGGACGGAGGCCGGCGGTCCTGACATTTAAGAGGCTCCCGGTTACCTGTTCGTGGGTTACAAGCAACAACGCCGACAGAATCCGCAGGACGCCGAGGTTCCTCTCAAGTCACGCCAAGTGGCACGGAGCCCAGTTTGCAGCAGAGATAAAGAGGCTGTTAACACCCGGGCTTTATCGAGCCGGGCTCGCTCGGAGGTTGTCGGTCGCGTAAGGAAGTCCTTGAGAACGCGAGATAATTCGACCAGGAGTTCACGTAACAGAGTGGTTAATAAGTCACAGCTCAAGATTCCAATAAAAAAAGAAAAAGCTACATGCACAAGCAATGACGCAAGTAAAATTGCTGCCACCCTTTCGCAAAGATAATCCCCAACCTTTAATTTCAGTGCATTTAATCAGTTGAGGGGAAAGAAATGCCACATTAAGAAATAATTGTTTTTCATTAACAAACTTGGAAAAAAAAAACTATGAAGCTCACTGTTGGAGAAATGCAGCCTAGCTTGGCTTTTTTCAGTTACCTATTCTCCATAAGAACCACTGGACTTGAGCTATGCAGGGTAGGAAATAGCTCAGTCTGTCCTGCAATGAGGAACATAAAGTTTGTTCAGCTTTACTTAACCTCGCCATTGCAATCTCATCTCCCTTCAGTGCTGCTTCTGGGATTTCTCCCAATGAGTTGGATTTCTCCGCTAGAACTTCAACCAGGCCAATCAGTGCGCAGGAGGAGGAGGAGTTGTGAGCGATGACGTAGAGTTTCTGCTCTGCTTCTGAATCGTTTCCTGCTCATGGATTTAATTGGCAATGGCAGTAGAGGAAGTGAACAAAGCCATTCAGTCCATGTTGGCCACGCTTCTAAATATTGAGCAATTAAAGTCTGAGCAAGAGGAATGTTTAAGACATTTTATTACTGGCAAAAATGGCTCTACTCCATCGGGGTTCTGCAAAAGTCTCTGCAGTGGGAGTATTGTTTTTTTTTTGACTTCTCCGCGCATAATTTCCGATAAACTTTATAGCGTCGCTTCTCCACGGCTGTCGTAGCTTATTACATACGTCATGGCCAAATGTTAGCGACTGGCTAAAATCCAGTACGATTGTTTGAAACTTCAACAAACTCCACGCCTCTGGCAAGCAATCGTTTCTAAACATCCGAGGGCCCAGACCCTCTGTACGACGCGAAGCGTAGAACAAGAGGCCAGTTTTTACCAGGTTAAGCTTTACTGGGACTTTAAATGGAATTGTCCGCTTTGGTCAATCATTTCTAGCTACAAACATTTCAGGTGGGTTTGATGTGATAGCAACAGATTCATTTATTTAATTACTACTGTCGAGAACCATTTATTTTCTTCCTTTCAAAATACCTGGACATTTTTGCTTAAGCTGTGTGGTCTCAGGAAGTCTTTGAAATACCAGGAAGTTTGAAAATCTAATTAAAATTCAGACGTTTTTTTTTTTTTTAAAAGACATATTTACATTCTATTGAATTTATTGCTGGAAAAAAAAAAAATTCAGCAATAATTCCCACTCACAAAAATCCGTTTAAAATCGTATCACTCTGATGCCCTGCAGTTTAAAATTGTGCAAACGCTTGGCGGGTTATTTTCTAATTTATCTTCATCTTTTCTCCCCAGTCCTGCAGAGAATCCTCTCTTTATTTTTCTGGCAGGATTCCACTCTCATACCTGCGCCAAAATAAATTGATCTCTTAAAAAGCTCATAATGAGCAGAGCCTCCCTGGTGCTCAATGTTTTTTTTTTTTTTCTGTTTTGTTTTTTTATTCTGAGATCTTTAAGGAAATTGGGACTGATGCGCTTTTATACCCATCAGGAGGCAAACTTGGTCTTGCTCCAATTAGTGGAAGGAGCCAGGAAGAGGAGCGAGGGGTCATGATGTGACCGCTTTTGTTGACTCACAGTTAAGTAGCAGGTACTGACGAACAGGGGCGTTGTCCAATCCTTTTGACAAAACCTAATATTTGGGGAACTTTAGTTGTTTCTCGCCTCATTGATGAGGATTCTTGGTCCTCGTCATTACTTTGTTAAAAAGCTTAAAATGTTGTGAATTTTGTGCCGCATCTGCTGGTGGCCAGATTGCTGCCATGAGCCGTTCTGTTTTATTAGCGGCGGTGGAATCTATTCCATCGTTATTTTATTAATTAGCCTTTTTTTTTTTTTTTTTGACATCTATGCTTATTTGCTTGATAATTCTGCTCGTATTTGAGAAGGATTGTGTCATTAAATGAGAGCATTTGCAATTCTGTTCTTCTAAGAAAACCTCGAAGGATGTCGGAGATTTGCATTTTGGTGTTTTATTTTTTTTTTTTTTGGAGTGTATGATGTCGGACTGATAAGTGCTTTTTCTTCTCTGATGTTCTCGGCTGTGTGGGCTTTCTTTTTTGTCTCCAATAAATGGGAAGTTAAATATAGCTCTGCTCCTCCTCTTCAAAAAAGCTCAAGCTGCTCTTAAAAATAATAACTTACCTAATAGCATTCCCAAAGAACACAAGCAAGGCGCATGCATCATTCAGAGCTGCGTCTGTGTATAAAATGGGGGTATTTTGTGTCATTGTGTGTTGCATAATGCAGTGCCAGGCATATTTATTGGCGCTATTGGTAGAGATGATTAAAAAAAAAAAGAAAAAAGAAATCCTAAAATAAAGTCAACATTTATTGAGTAAGCATTATAGTTTGCCGGTTTGTGTTTACCTGGCAGATGTTGTATTTTCAGAGTACAACCAAACGTCATGTAGTTCTTGCTCCACAGTTTGAGAACCATGCTTCATGATAATGGGGAAAAAAAGATTAGTTTCTGTCTTTGTTAGGCTATAGAAAAGGCTCTTGATCTTTCAAAGAGTTCAAGATGATGATTTTTTTTTTTTTAGATGGGTATCTGTTAGGGGTGCACCGATTGTGGTCTTTAGGCCGATCAGTGTTTACCGATCTTTTAAGAAAGCCGAGTTTAGCTCCTCTTTTAAAAGAGCTCACAACCTTCTGAATGTGTTTGCCTAATTAAAGTCTCAGGCTGAATTGTTGCATAATAAGATTAGGCAAATTCAACAATGTGCCGGAGTTCGTTTTGTTTTTTTTTGTTTTTGTTTTTTTCGCAGTCTCGGTTTGGCTCATTTTAATCCTACGAACCTGTTTCCAGTTATAGACGTGCGAAGTTTGTTTGATTTTTTTTTTTTTTAAGAAAGAAACATAAACAGAGAGAAATATTCCTCAACATAGTACAATTTTTTTTTTTTTCACGGAGTATAAATGTACTCTGAATATTTTCGGTGTGTGATTTTGCTCCTGCAATAAAATCAAAATTTTACAGGAGGAGTTTTATAAATCATAACCAAGGGGAACAAACGTATTTATTCCCCAATCAGCAGGGCCAGGCTGAGTTTAGCTCATTTTGGCGCAGGGTTAAAAAATATCAGCACACAAAGGACTGCTTATTGTTGTTTATTTCGAGAAGCAGTTATATAAAAAGCAATATTCTGGGCTGCAGAAAGGAACGTTCACTCTGAGAGAGCCGTCAACACCAAGCAGCCTTCATTCAGTGCGACGCTACAGTCTGTCAACCATCTGGTTTATAAATAAAGTTAACGACAGGAAGTTCGAACGGACGGCTGACGTAAGTAAATGAGGGAGCGGGGCTTGCCGTTGCTAGGCTACGCCGCTGACGGGTGGGGGGTAAAGAGGCGGCCGCGGCAGCTTTCGCTCCCTCCATCAGCAGAATGAGACGCCGCCGCTCACGGCGGGGCAACACGTTCTGACTCCGACAGATTGGATTCTCCGGCGTGTTCTGGCAAACTGGAGCGAAGCGGAGACACGCAAAGATAAATCACCGGGGGTCCGAGGATGATAAATCCACCGGGGCTCCTCCGTATTCAGACTGCTGCAAGTTACAAAAGCACACGTTTTGTCAAGGGGGGATTAGGGATGGATCAACTTCTCCTTAAAAAGCGAGCTGTCACTTCTGTTTGGTTTTAATTTTCACCCTGAAGCACGTTTAATGAACAACAACAACAACAAAAAAAAAAAAAAAACAGTACATAGTTGTTTCAGGAGGTTCTTTAGAAACGCACCACGGCAGATTTTTAAAAACATTCACCGTGAATTAAATGAATGTGCTCTGTGAGCCAGGGGCGGTCCTAGTCTGTTCGGCGCCCTGGGCGAAAAACATTCAGCGCCTCCCTTTTCTCCCTGCTTTTTCAACCAACCATGTCGCATCATTTAAATTCCCGTACACTCTGAGAATTTCTGAAAAACATGAACGTGTGACGCAGTGTAGGCGTATGGGCTGTTTGACTGAAGCAGAGAATGAAACAAAAAATATACATGTAATGTCTGTGATATTGGTAAATATAATATCCACAATTGAAGACCACGCAGCACTTCTTAGCTAATGGCTATTTAACATGACCCGCGTTACATCACAAGATCGTTGCCGTTAGTAATTCTAGTTTCACTTTCCTATGTTGTAGTTCAGTTTCAGAAGAATTAAAATCTTAAAACTGTAATATTTTTTTGGCAGAAAGTCAAATATGTCGTCCTAAGCTGCTAACCGCAAACAACGAAGCTCACGCCGCCCTCGACGAGAAGCCGCCCTGGGCCGCTGCCCGGTCTCAATCTTTCTTGGTTTCTTTGGAGCTCACATTGTTGCTACTTTAATGTCTAATTCTGACAGAGGTCGTGTCAATGCGTTTTACACCGTGTTCCAATCTGCGACCTAATTCACAATCACCTGAAAGCCTTTCACAGCAATCTGAATGTATCTGAGCAGGCTTTCAGCTGATAGGCATATAGATTTTTTTTTTATGTTTAAATAGTAACCTAAGAAGTAGCACTCTAGTTAATTAAAGCAGGAAGAAAAGAAACCCTCTCTCCTTAAATCAGTCAGATTTTGCTGAGAAGGGGCCGAAAAGTCACTGATTGTGCGCTTCTACAGGAGTCGGCGTACGAGTGTGTGATATGTGTGTCAGTGGAGCATCCTGCTGACCGGAGCAGCAGCGACAGCCCTGAGCACAGAAAGCTGTGCTGCTGCTTCTTCTTTTTCTTCTTTTTAAAAAAATAATCAGACTAAAAGAACTGTTCCATGAAATTAGCATTTGCATGAAGCTCTGAGGGATGAACACGTTAACCCACTTTCCTGTCGACTGTGTGTGTGTGTATGTGGGTGTGCGTGCGTGGGTGTGTGTGCGTGTGTTGACATGCGAGCGCGCCGCTGGCTGCAGGCAGCCGTGCAGAGCCTCGTCTTCGCTTAGACAGACGCATCCTGAGCCGGCACGTATTTATGGAAATGGTTTCTGATCGAATGTGCTTCACGCTCCGTTTTAACCCAGGGAGGAGACAGCTCATATGTACATATATATATATATATATATATATATATATATATATATATATATATATATATATGCATGATGTTTTGGAGGGCAAGTGGAAAAAAATGGCCACTTTGTGCAGCACATGGAGCCGCCAGCAGTCTTATTTGTGTGATATTTATGACACAGATTGAACGTCATGTATATCTGCCTCTTCCAAATGGAGGATCCATCAGCAGCGAGATTTGTTTGCAAAACGCAACCAGCCACAAATCTAGCAACTTTTTTTCCTGTGGCATTGGAGACTTTGTCGACATTAGCCTGCGATTCCATTGACCATACATTTGCGCAGTTTGGCGTTTAAAAAATTTATTTGCTTAATGGATTTTAAAAAATAACAAAAAAATAAATAAATAAATAAGTTTTTTGCCTAAATATTTTTGTCACAACAATGAGATGGGTTTTTTTATTTTGCAAAACTGCAATGGAAATGCAGTCACGTGATCAACAACAGGATGCTACTACTGGCGAAAACCACAAAGAAGACGGCAGGAAGTAGTTGGATGATCATAGTGCGGCATGTTTTTTAACGACTTATTGATTCACGTCTGATTTTAATTGTGTTTGTCATTTAATGGAAACACCGCAATTGTAGAATTGTGTTGTTTCGACATTAGAGGAATATAGACAAAGATTTGCGCACATTTGTAATGGAAACGCAACTGCTGTCGATCAATTTTTTTAAAAAGTGAATCGGCCAGAAAACTGGCATCTGTAATAATAGCCATATGTTATCTGATGTAAATAAAAAGCAAAACACAAACAATTTCAGAAGGTCACTTCTTTTGTTCAGAGGAAACCGGGTAGATGCTCTAGCACCACCCAGTGTCTATCTGTATCTTATCTAGGTCACTAACCAGTGAAAACATGCATGCCTCACTTTGTGTTTTCTTCCTTTTAAAATTAGCCCTTCTTGCTTCACCGTTGACGGTGTTCCCTCTCCGTGTGTGCAGATATCTGGAGTCTGGGGGTGATCCTCTTCATGCTGGTGTGCGGTCAGCCCCCCTTCCAGGAGGCCAACGACAGCGAGACCCTCACCATGATCATGGACTGTAGATACACGGTGCCTCTGCACGTCTCCCCTGCCTGCAGAGAGTGAGTAATGCCCCGGCAACGCAAACCCACACAGAGGGACGGAGCACTCTGCAGGTGCTGCATATTTCATGTTTGGAGATGTGTGAAGGAGAGGAGAGGAGAGCAGAGGAGCGAAGGGTGTGGCCGTTCTTCGTTGTGTCCTGCTTTCTTCCACCCAGCTGCTGCAGCGAGCTGCTCCAGCAGGGATGCGGCGCTGCGTTAAGTGGAACTAATGCACCCGCTTCCAAATCGTTTCTGTCTTGTTGGGTTTTTTTTCTCTCTTTCTTTCTTTCTTTCTTTCTTTGAGCACAGCGAGGGTTTAATGTCGCATCCAGACAGAAAGAAAGAATTTTGAGCAGCCGAAGCTCGGAACGCGCGTTGTGTTTGGCCTCGACTCTATTACTCTGTGTGGACGTGAACACAGTGCTACAAACGGCGGCACTTACCCTGGTTTCCAATGAGGCCTTGGGGAGTCGGGGGGGGGGGGGGGGGGAACAGGACTTCCTTCTGCTTGTGTGACTGAACAATTTAGCCAGGGAACATCTGCTGGGGTGATGGGCGTATGATTTCGTGTTTTAAACCGGGTGAGCAGAAAACACAAATGTAAAAGAATGCTGGGATGACATTAGTCTTAGCATTAACTGACTTAAAACAGTAAGGTTCAAAGGTTAGTTTATTTGGTAATTTGTTGTATACATAAACTTTTGAACACTCCAATACCTCTTGTGTCTCCTGGGTAGGACTTAAATTTTAATGGTTTAGAGCTTCCAAGTACTAAATTTTCAAAATTTCTGGAAACCTTAATTTAATACTATTTGCAAAAGTATGTATGCTTCTTGCACTTTCCAACATTTTATTATATTACAACCCTCTAATTGGGATTTTATGTGATAGACCAACACAAGCTGTTGCATAATTGTAAGGTGGAAGGAAGACAAACATGTAGCTTTCAACATTTGTTTTACAAGGAAAAATCTGAAAAGTGTGGCATTCTTGTGTACTCTGTCCCCTCTTTTAGGGCTTTACAATCTGGCTGAAAAACTTATCACGATATAAGCGTTTCATATCAGTCAAAATTGAAAAATTACTGATTCGTTTTTGTGGCCTGATATTTCCTGTTTTATCCACAACTTTCAGTCCACAACATTGTTTTTCATTTTTAACTAGTTTCCAGGCAGTGTGAGGAACCTGAAACTGCTGCTGCGCGAGTTACTCACACACATTGTTGCTAGGTAACCAAAGAGGGCTTAATTTGCCGTGAGAGGTTCAGCGGCTAAAGCCTTTCTTCTGCCTATATCTCCCAGAATGCTGTGCAGTTCTGGATCAGAATTCAGTGAATATGAATGAATATTGAATGTTTTATCAGATGTATTATCTATCGATATTTATTGCGTGTCTATCGCAATATATATTGTTATTGATTTATTGTCCAGCCTAGTTTAATCTTATGGAGGATCTTTTCTTTAAATGTTTGTCAGAGAATATGAAGCTTCATCAAGGTCAGAGAACACACCAGATTGGTTCAGGGATAAAGTTGGGAAGAAGTTTAATAAGAAGTTTCACTCTTAAATTTTTCAAGACTTAAAGGCTCCAAAGCAGAGACGCAGAAACTACTGAAGCCTCTGCAAAGCCTCACCTGGACAGAGGAAAGACGTGTAGTCCTTTAGAGACATGTAAATAGAAATGAAGCTGTTGAGTTTAATTGCAAGAAGTCACAAGCAGAGTGATAAAACTTTAACCACCATTTGGCCTGCTGCTACTGCTCAGTTAAATGGTTATTATCTTTGTTTAACATACATTGTGTAAAACCTTACACCATTACAAGTAGGGGGGAAGAAAAGAGCCGCTTTATTTTTTAAATTTGGAAATCATCGATTGAAACCCCATGATGCTAATCTCCACCCTGCCTCCCTCCAGCCTTATAGGCCACATGCTACAGAGAGACCCAAAGAAACGAGCGACGCTAGAGCAGATCGAGGGCCACGAATGGCTCCAAGGCGTCGACCCCTCCCCGGCCACCAAGCTGTCCACCCCTCTGGTGTCGTACCGCAGCCTATCGGAGGAGGAGCACGGCTCCATCATTCAGCGCATGGTGCTGGGGAGCATCGCCGACAGAGACGCCATAACCGAGTACGTATCTCCTACCGATTGAACCATAAACATGCATACACAAGTAGCAAAAATAATCTCCACTAAAGCTCAATCGACTGTCATCAACTGTTTAAAACGCAACTAAGCCGCTAATTGTGAGTTGCCGCCATGTTGAATTCAATCTCATTTGCCGTCCCCGACCTCTTGGGTTATGGTGGTTGTTCAACAAAACAGAAAAGTAGAAGAAAAAGTTGATATGCGAGGGGAATTCTTGATTTAGGTTTTGTAACTACTGTCTCAGGGCTCTGGAGTCGAACCAATACAACCACATCACAGCTACCTACTTCCTGCTGGCGGAGAGGATGCTGAGGGACAGGCAGGAGAAAGAGCAGCAGCACAGCCAGACGCGGTCGCCCAGCCCAAGCAAGGCCCAGTTCAGGTAAATACATACTTCCCACATCGTCATACACACGCACACACGCACACGCCCACACACACGTACACACGCGTATTGGAGGTCCGCGTTTCTTGAAGCGGACAGGGAGCTGTCTCTGCAACGTCGCGTACAGTCAATCTCCAGAAAGTAAATCCGACAGAAGATGGAAAGGCAGAGCTGTTTGCTGAGCGGGGATTGAAGAGCAGACGGACGAGAGAAACAGTGAAGAAGAAAAAGCAACACTGTTTATTCATTTAGAGGGAAAGACATGTTGAAGCGTTGACCTTAAATCAGAAAAGATTTTCATTTAAATTATGATACAAACTTAATTAATGAAATCATTACATTTTTTTATTAGTATCGATGTGTTTGTGAAATTAGCTTGGAAGCAGCTAACCAGCTACCTAGCAAAGTTTAGTAATAATCACGGGTGCTGAATGTAATTCTCTATGTTAAAGATTAGTATTTAAAAATAAGTATTACTATGTACTGTATATTATTATTATTATTGCTAAAAAAAAGCATCAAGCATCAAACTGAAACTTTCCCATTTCCATGTGTATTCTTGAGTTAGCTAAGAGCTAGTGCTGGAACAGTGCTTATTTTGCATTTTCAAACATCAGCTAATGCAAATATAAAATATATTTTGTAAATATACATTTTTAAGCTGTATTCATAAAAATGAACTCTGTTAGCCTATTTGTTTACTAATGCTCTTAAAGAATATGCTGGTGAAATCATTTCTATCTGAGAGCAAGCTAAGCTCTAGCTGGCATAGCTTAGCATAAAGAGCTGGGCTCAGCTGTTGGTCCAGCACCACTTATTAAGGAATAGTTCAATGTAAACTATATAGTAATAGTGAATAGGAAACTGTTTTCTAGTTTGCCCATAAACCTCTCAGATAAACGACATAGGATGTAACTGTTAACTTTTATTAATATTACTGAACAATAGGTTAGGAAAAGAAACGTTTTTCTCTGAAAGAAGCTAACAGCTTGTTAGCATGCACTAGCTCAAGCCAGAAAATGGATTTGTTTGGCTACGTCAAAGGACTGGAAATGCTTTGAAGTTGCCTCTTAGGTTAAATTTGTGGTTTTGCTTGAGGTAAAATGATTTTTCTATTTTCTTTTTTTTTAACTACTTTGAACAAGCACTTATATGCTAGCTTTTTTTATTGGTTCTGTCTTTTAGCTTTTGAACATGGAACATTTGTGTTTTCTTTGCTAGCATCTCTCATGCTAAGCTGATATTAGATTTTATTCTCTTTAATTATTCATCTGAGATCAACGTAAATAACCTTTCTTGTGTATTTTTCACTAACATTATTGTGTGCAATCCTTCACAGGCAATCTTGGCCTACCAGAGTAGATGTTCACCAGGAAGTCAGTGACGGGATTGGAGGTCCTGCCATATCCCACCCTGGAGGGCCCCAGTCCCCCGCCCGCAGCGCTGAGAGCCTCCACAAAGGTCCTAGACCTAAAACCGCACTGCTGGACCTCAGTCAGCGGCAGGAGATCCAGACGCCACCTTCCAGCCAACCGCAGGCTGCACGACAAAATCAGGAGAAGAGTTTGAGGCCCCTGGCGAAGCCCCACTCCAACCCCCTCAGGCTGGGCTCCCTGGGGTCTGTGGGACCGTGCAAACCACGAAGTCCCAGTCTGTTCAGCGTCGAAGAGGACGAGGAAGAAGAAGGAGCGGAGGATAAATGCTTGCCCCCTTCTGCTCTGCCTTCGCAAGTAGTGCTTCGCTCCAAAGCCTCCTGCTCCTCTTCCTCCATGTCTTCTTCTAGCAATCGTATGACTTCTCGAATGAGCGCTCCGGTTCTAAACCAGATCCACGAGGAAGACAAAGAAGACGACGAAGAGGAGGAAAGTAGAGAATTACGTGGATTTGGTCCTCCTAAACCAAGTCTTAGCCTCAATTTGAACTCTAGAATTCCATCTCCATCAACGCTAATATCCTCTCCTAAGACGCCAACAAACGCCACTTTTACCCCCAGCTCAGAGACGAGTGACGAAGAGACAGAGAGTCATTTTAAACCTCACGCATTGACTGTGGTGGGACAAGAGGACGATAGGGAAGACAGGAAAGGGGACGGAGAAAAAAGAGGGGCAGGACAGGGCAGTCCGCCCAACTGTGCCAGTCCGGGGTCGGGGTCAGTACAGGGGAAGGGTACGGCCAAAGCAGCCAGTGGGCTGGTGGAGAGCCTAAAACTCATGAGTCTGTGTCTGAGCTCTCAGTTCCACAACCTGACGGGCGGAGGTGGAGGCGGAGGAGGAGGCGGCGGTGGAGGCTCCGGCGGCAGCGTCGGCGTCAGCAGCAGCGTTGGGGCCGACTCCCAAGAGCGCCCCATGTGGCGGATGTGCATGGGCGGCTCCACCGGCAGCCTGGACAAAGTGTCGCTGCTCGGCGGGCCGTCGCCAAAGGGGAACTTCTACCACCAGCCGCCACTGGGGGACGTGCTGGCGGACCCCCTGCTGGACGGACCCTGCTCAGGAACCCTGAGACTGGGGGAGCTGGACTTGGCCCGGGAGAACCACAGGAACATAAAGAACCGCGCGCTGCAGATGCCTCTGAACGAGAAGACGCTGTCGGTCAACATTCACCGTGGCCCCAAGGAGGGCCTGCTCTGCACCCCGACCCCACACAGCTGCTGCCAGGTCATATAGCCCCACGCGGCTGTGTCAGTCACACTCCACCCCCTTCTCCCGTTCAAATCACTTCTCTTCCTGCTTTTTATTCAGCTTACAACGACCGGTTGTCGTGAGTTCACACTGATTTAATTTGATTATTTTTTTTTTCGTTCTTGTTTGGTGTTGATTAACACCTAACGGTGGGTCGCTGGGAGGGAACCCAAACGGCAAAATTGCACATTTGGAGACGTAAAAAGTCTCCACGGAGGAGACGGCGCGTAGGTACGTGAAGCACTTTCAGTAATATTAAACAGAACACTAAGGGGACGTTTTGACTTGACGGTGTGTTTAATCTGAGTCTTTAAAAATAGAAGCAGATAGAGGAGGAGCTCCGAACCGCTCCGCTTCTTCACACTTCTTCTTCTACTGTATGTACACAGTGTTCGCACCTAGATCACTAAAATAAGCTGACGACTGAAAGCTGGCAAACTTTAGTATTGTGTTACATATCATGATTTGTGTTTTTTTTAAATGTTTTTTTAATGTTTTTTTAGACAATCTTTTATTATCGTAATATCGAACGTCCGTTTTCATTTGAACGAGGGAAAAATACAGGGCGAAAACGGATAACGGCACTTGAGCATGATGGAGGCACACGATATATTTTTTATCATTGTTAGATGTTTTATTTATCTTGAACATGGCCTGCAGAAAGAAAACACACACTTTGGTTTTTGTGTTTTTATTGGGTTTTTTTTTTTTTTGCTGTTGAATCTCTGCAGATTTTGTACATATGTGAATAGCCCGACAGTACTCCGTACCCGTAGTATTAATGGTAAAGTCGTATCGCAGTAGAGACCCGAATGCTAGATCCTTGTACGCCATTATCCTGTCATTCCTACTGCATCGTCAAGAGCTGTTGGGGTTTTTTTTACACGCTCGCAAAAAAAAAAAAGAAAGAACATTAAGCGAAATTTAAACTTGGCAAAGGCAGCTCTGAAAACTCAAAAGCGGCCCTCGATCGCGTGAGGAAGGGGACAAAAAACAAAACAAACAAACAACAAAATAAAATCAAACTCTGGGTGCAGACACAGACCGCGTCCATCCTGTAGTTTCTCCAGGAGCACAGTAGCCACTGCTGTAGCGTATTCCAAGACTACAACGAAAAAGGGGGTTTTTACAAGAACACAACAACACTACCCCGCCCACCCAAGTGTTGATCTCTGTAACTGAATGTGCGACCCACCCCTAGTGGAATATATAAACCGATGACAGTGCATGTGTTTTTGCTGTAGCAACCCTCATTTCTCACCCACGAGGTCAAAACCACCTGTTGTCTCTACCTAAGTAAACGGATAGAAGTGGTCACTTTACTGTAACCTCACAGCAATACCAGCAACTGCAAAATGTACAATGGATGTGCCATAAAAATCTGTCTCAAGCATATTGTACTGTATGTATATGATAGAGATCTATTACAATAAAAATGATGTGAATGATGTCTAAGAGCTGTTGGCTTTTCCTCAAATAAGAGTTCAGTCCTGACAGCTGCAGTAGGGGGTTCTGAGAAAACTGTGGAAAATTTGAGCGAGGCTCCTCCCCTTTTCCTTCCAAAGCTCCTCCCCCTCAGCAGAGAACTGAAGAAATCGTCAGTTTCCCTTTGACTTTTGGTTGTTTCTCCGCCATTAGCACAACCGCAGCACACCGACAATCTTGATCTTGAACGGCGGTACCTGCTGTGTGAGGTAAAGGTGTGAGCAGCGCATACACAAGCATGATTCACACTACTATAACACTCCTTCTGGCTCTGATTGGCTGTTTCTGACCGGGAGCAGTGTATTTTTGCAAATGGCAGTGGGACCACTGGGAGTAGCTTGAATTTTTAAAAATAATTTTTGTCAGGACATAGTGACAATTTCAACAAATATGTTAGAAAATATATAAAAAATTTTTCAAAAGGTACATGAAGCTTTAAGGTTCTACTTACGCTGGCGTACTGCGTGTACGTTCAATTTTTTCCACCATGGCACTCACTGGGAGAGACAGCTCAAGGCATATGCAAGAAAAACAACTGCTTAGGGTCCCAACACCACTAAGGGGTGCTCAAAAGCATCTTTGATTTGATTTGATAGATTGCACGTTTTGCACATTTTACATATGTGTTTCAAATTCTAAAAACAAAAGCTGTTAAACTTGCTAACGTGTTTACTGTAAAATCAGAGTTTGTCAGCAGATGTTACTGAAATTAATGTGCCACACTTAAATACCACTCTGCATTTCACAATGAAAATTAATCGCAGCCCATTTTCTTGTTTGCTCTCCCAGATGCCACCAAATCTCAAAGAGGGGCCCCAAAAGACATTTGCCCATGGCCTCATTCAACCGTGGACCAGCCGTGCTTTAGCCACCAACTATTATTACACTGAAAAAAGCTGTTTTTTAATTGTAACAACACATGAAGACATTAAGCCGTAACGCTTAAACAGGGAGAGAGAAGAAAAAACATATTGAATGAGTACATCTGTGTGTGTTTATTTTTCCTGAATGGTTCCAGCGCTTCTCTCCTCAAACAGGGGAGCAGCATAATCCCTCCAACATCTGGGCTACTGTCCCACATCAGCCAGCTGGGAGGAAATCAGATCAAACCAGATGAGATCTCGGGCCGCTTTATGAACCCATGTGACGAACTGGCTTACACACACACACACACACACACACTCACAAATCACACGCAGACTCATGATGCCAAGTGCAATCGCAACCCCTACATTAACAGGGGCACAAAAAAGACACTTGGATACACACAAAGTGCGCAGGCGACAAATTTGTCAGGTGGCTTCCAAACCTGTGAATGGAGCACGGAGGGAACCGTGTCAGAGGCCGGATGTTACGTGCGCACCGAGGCACGTGCTGCACTCGGATCGTCCCATCGTTCTAAAAGCGTCTCGCAGCTGCAAAACACGACAGAATTACCGGATATTTCACTAAAAACGGCGCTTTTCGACACTAACCGTCTTACGTCTTGGCAGTAATTTACGGTTTAGATTGCAAAGGGGAAATACATTTGTTCTGTGCTGGGGTTTTTTTTTTGTTTTTTTTTGCTAGCTAACGTTCGTTATCGTCAACAAACACTTTACGGTTGACGTCCTTTAACAGTAGAGAGTTTTAATCCCGTCATACCTGATTTTTTTCTACTGAGCAAAACAATAAAAAAATTGTCCTGCTCATTTGTACACCCCTTCAGCGACGAAATATAGAGAAAATGCACTTTTTACAAGTAGATCAAGAAAAACATACAAAAAAAAAAAAAAAATTGTATTAATTGTCAAATAAGCTATAAAATGCTTACAGATACTTTCTCCCTAATATTCCAACTCCTGATTCCGACGGACATTCTAGTAAAAAAAAAAAACAACTATATTATTTGATAATAGAAAATAATTTCAGATACTATCACTGGAAACACTTTAAATTATATTGAGAGCAATTTCATTAGGCTACCATGAACCTGAATTGATATTTTTAATGGAAAATAGCCACTTACTCCTCCCCTTGTCTAGTTTCATAGAAATGCTTCTCTTGTCTGAAGATGCTCCAAAATAAACCATGTCCACTCCGGTGGACGTGAGACCTGAAGGGGTTAAATGAGCCAAACGTAGCCTTTGTGGTTGATGTATGAAGCTTTGGACTCTTGAGCTATAAGTTAGGAAGCTGCACTCGTATCGCAGCTTTTCGGCCGCAGCTTTCTGCTGCATTCAGTGGAAAACCCATAAAAATCCACTTTACAAACTGCAGACAAAGCACATTGAGACAATGTAGCCACTATGGAGCCAGATGTAGGTGTACAAAGCTAAAAAAAAAAAAGAGCAAACAATACAAGGAATGAAAACGTCTTCCGCATGTACAAAAAGGCTGTTTGTCTACAAATTCATGATAGTATTTTCCTGAAGTAGTAGATTAAAATCCAGTAGTGAGATTTTTTCCCCCCCTCGTACACGACAAAGATTCAGACGTTTTATCACATGCATCTATAAAATCACGTGATTTATATATCTCAGCAGGTTTTTGCCATGTCAACTGGCAAATAGCCTGCAAACTGGCTTATCATTAGTGTGGTGGTCGGTATGGCAAGCTGAATGGGCGTATATTCAATGTCTTTGATACTGAGGGCTATAGTCACCTGTTAGTTCGTTCTGGTCAGACATTTTGGTTGCTGCTTCCTTAACCTAATAATGCACCAGTTGATCAGACACAATTACTATCAACCACGAGCCACTAGCAATACCTGGAAAGTCCAGACTTGTGGATGTTTTGGTTCTCTAGTTGGCAACTACTACAAAATAGTGGACATCTTTGTTGTACCTTTTTTGACCTTCATGTTTGACAGGTAAAACTAATAATTTCAACTAGTTTAAAATGTTCAAGACCTGCTCTCATGGTTTGAAGAACTAACCTGTGATTTATAGGTTAATACCTGAAGCCCAGCTATGTTAACCAAGCTTATATAAAGTATAAACTCTTCCCACTGCACAATTTTATAACAATTTATGGGTAGTTGTATGACAGCCTTTCCACTTTATCTACTTTCCTGTCAGCTTTGATGGAATCTTCAAAAAACCTCAGTATACACATTAGATTTTCAGATTTTAGCATTTCAAAAATGTTGTTTATTGTACTGTTCATTATGCAATACTGTAGGTTTTTGTAATGATGGTTAAGGGGATCATTTTCTTACTTATCAGGCTTTCAGCTCAAAACATCCATGTTCTTTCCTTTGTCAAAACTCATAAAAAGAGAAATGTGTATGTCAGACACACACAATTCCCGGTTTTAGATTTCGCATGTGCTATTTTTTTTTTTTAAACAAATAAATTGAGGATACTTTCCCAAAATGTAGGAAAGCTGAAGACTTGTGAATACTTTCCTTTTATTAACAGCTTCAGGTGTTAACTGTAGATTATTTTTATTGACAAAAACATTGTATATTACTGAAATGTTCCTGTCAAACCCAAATCTTTTACCAAAGCTATAGCTTCAGGTTCTGCAGGCTGAAGACAGGGAGCTGTTGGATCCAGTTTGTGTTAATGGGACAATAGAGTGGGCTGGAGATGCAGCAATATCTTCTTCAGGAAGCTCATGTCCTTTAATCTTTTAGGTGATTTTTTTCCCCCCCATGGGCATTAGCTCATATGTCTCCAGCGAGCATTAAAGTTTTTCATTGGTTCCATGACAAATTGCAACGAAAATAGCTGCATTGTTTTGTGAAACGCCTCACAACAGCGCTACACCACTTGATTGCTGAAGGGCGGTTTTGCCGGCATGCGCTGTGTTTGTTCTGTGTGTGGGTTAGGCTCCAGTTTGAAGTGTGTGTCTGTCAGCGGGACATTAAATCTGACTGCCAGTGGAGCTGATTGTGGAGGCTTAACAGCTGCCATCAGGCTGCCATCGCTGCTGCGGATGAAACACTCCCTCAGTCATCTCTTACGCTAGCAAGGCTGACTTTTGGTGTCCAGGCAGCTGCCTCGCACACATCAACGCACTTTTCTTCATCTCCTCCAGGACAGGCGTTCGGTGTGCGAAGTGTCTGTGGTTGATGCCTGTCCGTGTCTGTTTGTGCTTTGGGTTTAGCCAGAGCGGAACGCAAAGTTTCTGTTTGCTCGGGCCGCGCAATGAGAACCCGGCATCTGCCAGAGAAGGGCGAGCCGGGGACCCGGACGCGAGCCAGAACGAGAGATGGAATCTCTTAAACAAAAAGATGTCACAACCTGAAACAAAAAACAGGGGAAGCAGCAACAAATATCATTTTTTAAAGGGGAAGTGCTATGCATTTTATAGCCACCTTGAGCTATAAAATGGCACTATCAAGAAACTCTAAAAGTGCTACTTGACGTCCTAATTTAACACCTTGAAATTGGGCCTCTGTCTCTTTAAGAAACTCCTGCTCTGTCTGAAACTCCGCCCTCAGCAAGTCATCACAACATGGCTCCTCTATGATGACTTTAACAACATTTTCACCAGCGTTTCACTTTGTAGTAGCTCGTGCAATGAGTTCGGCCGATGCGCAGTTCCAGCAGGCGTTTGCTAATTGATGCTGGCTAGTCTGAAGGAGCCCAGTGGGGGAGTGGCTGCTTTGTGAGGCAGAAGTTTGGAACCCTGAAACTGCATCTCCGAGTAGGAGCTTCGTCCTCGGAGGGGACATTTTTGTGCCGCTCAGTGGTTGCCATGGAGATTAAAGGACCTCTATTTTTTCAAACACACATGAAACAATCAAGGCAACAATTATGTTGTTGACGATTGAGGTGTTAATGTTACGCATGGTTAAAAACTACAAATGGCCACCTGTGATGACATCATAAAAGCGCGTCAGGCTCAGGTAGTCCAGGTGACTCTGATTGTTGTGATGAAGCCCCAGCTGCACGTTTGGTGATCCTGAATAACGATGATACAGTTTGACTCAGCGCACTCTTTTTAATAACACGACAACGACGGAACAACATTATAACATGACGTAGAGCTCAAAAAAGTTGATCTTACCTAATACCGCAATCACAAGATGAAATGACTAATGGCCTAGTCAAAGTGCAGTGTAAAAAATCTGTGACCAGACCGGATAATTGATGCTCATCCCATCTTGTGATTCAGCCAAGTATTAAAACAGACCAAAATGGAAACAATTACATAATAAACTGAAAAGAAAAAGAAGCGTCATTCATGCAATACTTTGCGGTCCATCCCATGAAAACCACAACAACACAGTGAGGTTTTGTGGTTTTAGCACGATGAAATATGAAGGGTAGACTTTTGCAAGGCGCTGCGTTTCCACAGGCTCCTGCTAACGACCACTAATGTGAAAACGTCCCGCTGCTGTTCGGACGTCTCTCGCTCAGAGCTCATGAGGTTCCGTGTTCAGATGTGAAAATGTTGGCGAATTCTCAAACCGAGTGAGAGGAAAGCGCCTGCAGAGTGATGCCACAGTCTAATTGCTCAGTATTTAACATAGCAAAGGCAACTGTTGCTATGAAAACAGAAAAGATAAAAACACGCATATCTGTTGTTTTACTGTGTTTCGTAAGCAGAGGACATGTTTGGTGAGTGAGGCGTTTGAGTTTCGAAGCAGAAAGGTGCCAAAAGCAACAAAACACTAGTAATCCCAAATGTACACACACCCTGTTAAGGTTAGGAGATTATTCTCAAATTAGATTTATTCACTTATTTGTATGTAGTGGGGAGGAAAAAATAGTTACGCAACATCATTTTGTACCTTTTTGTTTTGCAAACCGTACACTTTTCAGGTATGTGAGGGAGTTTATTAAATCATTTTAAAAAAGAGAGATGAAGCTATTTTAGCAAAACGCACATCTACGGATCAATAGCAGTGAGCTGCAATTAAGATTCTCATATGATTTCATCCCAGACACAGTGCTGTTGAAACCTTTTTTTTTTCTTTCTTTTTTGGAAAACATTTAAACTCAGTCACAGGGCATATGCGAAGATTTAACAACAGAAAAAAACGAGAACCCGGCTGACGAAGGACGTTTGCTTTTGGTTTGACAGAGAAGCGCGAAGTAACTCCTAATAGTGAAGTAGAAGAAAAACATAGTTTTCACCAATTTTTACAAGGAAAATCTTAAAAGTGCGGCGTGCAGGTGTACCAATCCTTTCTAGATGCTTTTTCATTTCAATTAAAGCGGCAGATGTTTTTCAATTAAAGTTCAAGTTCAGTGAGATTAGATGGAGCAATTCTGTGACCAATAGTTTAACAGGCTAGCTACTGGATTTCAACTGGATTTACTTCTGTACTTTGACTAGGCCGTGCTTATACACAATTCTGCTTTGATCTCAAATTTTCCAATTCAGCTCTGCATGTATTTTTGGACTAATTGTCCGTCTTGAAGACGAATTTCCACCTCAGCCTCAAGTCTTTCGCTGCCTCTAACTGTTTGTTTGTTTGTTTGTTTGCTTTGTCAGGATTGTCCTGTATTGAGCTCCATCCGTTACTTCAATGTTCCTGAATAAATCCTAGAGCAACCAGTTCCCTCCAGAAGTCACACAATTAGAGCCATCAACTTCCTCTCTGCACTGACTTCCAGTTTTCAATGTCAGACTGATGGAAAAATGCACACCACACCTTTCAGCTTTATTTATAAAAATGTCTTAAAAACGTCCATCCATCCATTAATTTGTCGCGTCCCCATAAATACACAATGAATGAGTAAAGTGGGAGGGAAATGTGGGGAAAATAACTTTTTCGAACCTCTGTGTAGAGTTACGTAGCAATTGTGTCAAAATGGCTTCCTTTTCTTCTCTGTGAAATGTTTTCTGGGAGGAATTTGTGCCCTTTCTGTCTCCAAAACGCCTATAAGTTATGCTGCTCTTTTTTTTCTTTTACGCAGCAACACCCCCAAACACTTGAGAGAGGAGGGAAAAGGTATCAAACAGGCAGATCAGTCTTTTAGCTTTCAACTGGACATTGAAACAATTTCGATTAAAGCATGCGAGGTCTGACGAGCGAGGCCAAACATGGAAATGTGCCCGGTGAAAGGAAGCGTAGCTCGGGGGCCAAAGTCAGATCTGCAAGTTTCAGCGATGAGAGAGTAGAAATTAGCAGCTCCGCAGGGTTTCACCAATCAGCACTTTCGACTTTATGAATCGGCACAGAAAAGCGTCGACGCTTCCTCGGATTCTTTTCATTCCTCCCGCGAGCTGAAGAGAAATCATCGCCATCCAAACCCCCCCCCCCCCCTTTTTTTTTTCTGCACCGTGCATCATGCGCAGAACAAGCAGCCAGCTGGCAGGCAGTGGGGGCTGTTTAGCCTTTCCTGATGCACTCAGTCAGAATCTAAATGCTGCAATCATTAAGAGAGCCTGTCGCCTTTTGGTGTAATTTGAGAGCAGCGCGGCGCTGTGAAGTGCCCTCGCTGCATAATATCCCAGAACATTTCTTCTTCTTCTGTTGCTATTTGATCTGTGGTGTGGTGATGAGTGAACTTATCGGAAATGCAGGCTGGAAAAAAAAGACTTGGTGCATCAGATGTCTCTGATATTGTGCAACTGTCGCTCTGATTGCTGCGTTTGTGAGGCAAAAGCTAAAAAAATAAACGTCTGGACTGTAGATATCGTCAGTGACTCGCAGGCAAACTAGTGCAATGATTTATTCTTCTTTGACTGAATGATTGTCACATTTTTTTTTTTTTATCTTAAAACAAAAAAGAAGCACAGTTTGGAACACGCTCATTCTTATAAAATGAAATGATTTCCTCTCTCAAATTTACAAATGGGAAGGCTTTGCACGTTTTTCACATTTTGTCACATGGCTACATAGTTCACAGGGATTGGCTATCAAAGTGTTGTGTAAAATAAAAAATCTGAACAGTGTGGCATGCTTTTGATTCAGCCCCCTTCGCTCTGAAAGCGCTAAATAAAATCCATTCAGACCGTTTGCTCTAAAAGCGGAAATTTTTCAACTCTTTAAATCCTTGGTTTTAATGCCAAAGTGACACACTAGAATGAACAAAACAGAAAAAATGATATTGTCATGCACATGTATGTGTCTGATACCAGTGTGGGCCTTTTTTAAAAAAAATTGTAAAATTAGCATTAGCCCATCCACTGTGATGAACTTTGGGATTTTTCTACTCGGAAGTAAAACAATTCCAGAAAGGTATTAATGGAAAAGGAATGTTGAATCCTAAAAATGGTTCCCTTCAACAACAAAAAAATATATAAAAGAACAATTTAGTTTTGGAAGGAAAAAAGATATTTCCCAATGAAGAAATGCTTAGTTGGGGGAAATTTCTGCTTGGCCTTTTGCTGTTGGCGCCAATTTGTGAATTGGTCTGAACGTCCACGTGAGTTTTGCTGTGGCAAAGTAAAACAAAAAGTTGAAAGCTGCTGGGGGTGTCGCCTTATTGATTTTTTTTTCTTCTGAGTGTCAAACTGGTATGCTGTCTAGATGTCACTTTTCTTACTTCCCATCAAATCCGACTTGTTTCTTAATTCCTGCTAAAGAAAATCTCCACCCCATGATACTGCCACCGCCGTGTGTCACCGTGCTTCTGCCACACGCAGCGCTTCGCGAGTTCAGTTTTGCTCTCATCTGTGTACACCACCTTCTCCAGCACAACTCATAAGTACAAATTTTTATTGCATAAAAGGAAAAATCTGCGGGTAGAACAGCTAATAGTTGCCCTTTCAACACATTCCTCCATCTAAGTCACGGGGCTCCTGACCACTCCTCTGATTAATGTTCGTCTTTCACGGCCCGTTTAGTTAAGGTCAAAGGTCACGTCTCGGTGGGTTTGCGGTTGTGCTTTAATTATTCCATTGCTGGATGATGGATTGACCAGAGCTCTGAGGGACGCTCAACGCTGGGAAGTTGCTAAATAATATGACTTCACATCTTTCTATGAGATGGTTTGTTTTGGTCCAGCTGAAGTTGTTGGTTCACTAATGTGCTCTACCAAACCAGAGAGATTTACACAAATGCGGCAGTGGAGGTAATTGTACTAATTTGTTGGGATTTAAAGGCAACTGGTTGCGCTAGATTTTATTTTAGGGGCGCCAAAGCAAAGCAAACTGCACACTAATGCCAAAATGTGGAAAAGTTCAGTCGGTGTGAATAGGGTTTGGCCTTTATTGTATCGTTTATCACTTGTCGTGATCAATTTCTTACCACGATAAGAATTTTGATTTATTGTTGTGACGACAAAGTCCAATTAGTGATGTTCAAAACCCCCCAAAACTGTCCGTATTGCTGTGGGATTGTTAATTTTGTTTGCTTAATGAGAGCATCAACAAATATTAATAAATTTGAAAATATCAATAAATTTGAAAATATTATTAAATGCATTATGTATTTAAGCCACTAAAGTCCTAAAGAAGCGCGTTACAAATGGGAATGTTTCTGTGTTTGTGGGGGTTTAATTGCTGTGCCATGCACTTACCTAAAAAAAACCCAACCCAAAACCCCCCCAGTAATAAATCGTTATTTTATCACAATAGTTCTACAGAAAATCGTGATAAAACTTGTAAGTCCATATCGCCCAGCTTAGGTGTGAATACTTTTACGAGGCTCTGTCGGACTCCGAACGTGAGAAAATGCGGACTGAAAACCGCCAACAAACCTCGGAACATAAACGATTATGGTCTTATTAGTGGCCTGACAGCACAGATCTCCCTACAAGCTGTTTCTAGTTTACCAACAGCATTAAAACAGTGTGCCTTCCTGTCTGCAGCCATCTTTTTATGTGCGGCTATTTCAAGCCACTGTGCTTTCAATTATATCCAAGCCCAGCATGAAAGCGGCTGTCACATCTCTGGCTTGTTTTCTGTTTCATAATAAAATGATTTCACGATCATGTGACCGAGTGGGTGACAGAGATAGACACACACACACACACAGAGAGAGAGAGAGAGACGGAGATGGGGGGGGAAAAAAGCTAACAGCCTTTTCAATTCAAGTGAACATTATGGACGGAGGCCCGGGCACGTTGCGCGCGCACGTTTTCTTCCACAAGAGGCCGCGCGCGCATGGACTGCCTTGAGAAACAGACAGACAGACGGGCAAGCCAGCATCTTCAAGAAAACAACCCATAATTACCTTGTCCGACCGCGGGATCACTTCCTGCAGGTCGGCTAATCCAAAAGGCTCGGTCTCCGTGGCTACCCTGTTGCCTGGAGACAGCTGGGGCGGGCTGGGTTGATGTTTCAGGAGTGACAAAGATGGGCAGAGGTAACTGAGCTGCAGGAACCGGTGAAGGCCAAGACGCTCAGGGTCTTTGGATGATTACTTTCACGACAATTACTATTATTAGTAACTCATATTTCCATGTTCGAAGCAGTTCCAGAATGCTGCATGGAAATCCAAACTTTATTCCACTTTTTCGCTTCACAATGCTCCGCCGGCACTTCCAATAAAGATGTGGGGAAAAGCTTTGAAATATATTGCAGCCTAGTTTTACACATGGAAAAGATTTGGAGGAAAATAACATTTGATTTAAGTGCATTTATTCTGTTTGGAACATTTGAACCAAGATTTTCCTCGTCACTCTGGCTCTTAACAAATGGATTTGAATAAAAAAAGTATGCAATGAACTACTGTAACACTTGTGTTTAAGAAAGTTTATGTGTTGAATCAAGAATTTACGCCATTTTTAGCGTTAGCGCTGTTGCTAAAGTCAAACTTGCTAGCAAGCTAAGCTTTTTGCCAAACAACACTTATTCTGGCACTTAAATGGATTTGAATACAAATTAGACATGGCAAAGAACTAAAGTAACACTCGTGTTAAGAAAATGTGTGTGTTGAATCAAGAATTTACATTTGTATCCCACTTTAGCTGGCCTAGCGTTAGCGCTAATGCTAAAGTCAAATTGCTAACAATGAGCTTTTTGCCAAACGGCACATCCTAGCTGGGTTTTTTTTTTTTTTTTTTGTGAAAAATGTTACATTCCACCTTGTTAGAGATTTAAGAAGTTACTGACCAAGTCATTAAAGTTTCTTAACGTGTAATACAAACCAGATGAATTCATGAAGAAAAAGTGAAGGTGCTTAGGCAGTCACTTCATCTGCTTTGAAAAACATATTTTGCTTATGCACAAAATTGACTCAAAGTCTAAAACTGTGGCATCCTTATTACTCATTTGGTATTAATAAATGTGAGTTTGTAGTTTTAAAATGTAGCCCATTGAGGAAGATAATTTAAAGTTAACCGTTACTTATAGAGTAAAAGTGGAGACTACTACCTACTTTATTCATGTAATTTAGTTGATTTATGTAAAACAATGTTAAAAGCCACAATTGAAGTCGATTTTAATGATTTCTTTGAATTCAGCCATTTTATTTGATTGTTTTTGTTGTAGTTCTATTTTTGAAAAATCTACCAAAACAAAAGCTATGCTAGTTCTTATTTCCCTTTTATCGGTTTGCTTTCATCAGTGACTATGAGGCGAGATAGAACATGTCCCAGACGATGTGTCAGAGTGACACTCAAGCATCCCCCAACGAAAAGATGAACTTCATTTTCTTTCTTGACCCATTCATTTTCTGCAGACTCAAGAGTTTCTTTAAATCACAGTGATGCCTCTTTGAACAGAAGGCCTATTTTTAGTCCGACACATGCCTCTGACCCGATTCTGTCACGGCAGCTGTGACTTAGTGGTGGGCTGAGTGTCGAACGGGCTCAGAGAGAGCATCACTGTCCAGGTCTCCTGAGTGGGTCACTCAGCTCAATATGTGAGGGCTGCTGCTTTGTGTTACAATTTGCTGTTGTTCCCTCTGCAAAGCAGTGACGCCGCTGTACTGCCATCTGCTGGCCGCGCTCACTCCGTGGTTCCAAAGAAGTGAGAAAGCTTCCCGAGAGTGTCGGCGGCCCCTTTGCCCCGTTTAACTCTGCCTCACATTCCCCTCCCTCATTCTGTTTATCCTGCCTGCATCAAAAATAGCAAATTCCCTGGACAGGACAGAGCTGCCCAAAAAGAATTCAAAGAAACAGCATTGACAAGTACAGAGAAATCAAATGGATTTCACATTTATTTACAAGAAATATTTCAAATAAATCTTGGAACTTTTTGCCCAGAGAAGTCGGCTTTAGAAGAATTGGAGTGATGAGAGCCTCCAGTTTGTCAAGGGTCTTTCTCGAACAAAATAAAGTGCATGATGAAGAAGGTTATTTCTCTAGTAGTGGAATGGGTTCAGCTTTGGTCAATCTGGGGAGTCTTCTGTCAGCGTTTCACCGCTTCGTTTAGTCGTTTGTGCCTTTCCGCTCTGTCCAGGCGAGAATCCGAAAGACCGTGTGATTGAAGTCCTCCGGTTGATCAGCGAACACGTAATGGCCGGCGCCTCGGATCACCTGACGAACACAGACACCCGGGAAACGATTTTTGACATCAAGTTTCAGGCTTTTGCAGCGGAAAGCCGAGGAAAGACAACTTACGACGATTTCCGCATCTGGCCTGGTCTTCTTCACCGCATATCCGGAGTTGCTGTCGATGCTGGACCGAGATCCGTAAATGAAGGAGATGGGAATGTCGGCTCTGACCCCATCGATCCGCTCCAGCATCGGCCTCTTCGCCCACCCGTAGGGAATGGTCATGTTCCTGAAGGCCGTCTCGCCGCTGACACAAAGAGACATCGTAGTTTGAGGGCTTGAATGGAGTTAAAACAGCCACAGGCAGGAGGGCAAGAAATATGATTTTTCACCTTGGCGTCTGGGCATTGAGGTGGTAGATGTAGTCAGACACCGTGTTGTCATCGAACACAGAGGAGTACTTCTGCTTGAAGTCCGACCGGATAGTCTGGACCAGCATCGGACCTGAGAGAGGAGAATGTCCGGATGTTATGGCACCAAATCGAGCCCAGATCATCACCATGCCGGTAAACTTAACATCAGGACTTTGTGCTGATGTGCATCGTTTGGTTTCCTCTCAATTTACTGCCAAACAGCTGAAACTTGGCCTCATCTAAAAGTTTTTTGGCTTTCTTCAAATACAAATTTGAAAACCTACACTCATTGTTAGTGACAACCTTTCCACAAAAAAAAAGCCTTTTTTTGTTTTGTTTTGTTGTAATTGGATTGTCAGACTGCTGCATCCTAAGCGCACAAAGCAGCGTTAATGGAGATCCTTAGTCCCAGCAGCTGTTAGACTTTATAACCATCAATGATCCCAAAAAACTCAAATATTTACATACATTCCTTAATTTGCCGTTTTTACTCAATTTAAATTACATTTTTGATGGCATCTCCACATCTCTGCTGTTGCATCGTTGGTTTAGTCACTTATTGCAAATATTGTTGTTTTTTTTTTAATTAACCTACCCAGTTACACATTCCTTTGGCTCTGAGTTATCTAAAAACTGCACAGTGTTTGTTAAAATTTTGCCCTTGACATAAAGTATTTTATTCTTTATTCTGTTCATATATATTTTATCTTCTTATCTTTGTGTGAAACCAACTTGTTTTGATTGCCTGTCACTTTGCTGCTGTCGCAACAGAATTTCATCACTGTAGCACAATAAAGAAATTTCTGTTCTATAAAGTGTGGATTTGAGAGGCAGCACTATGGCTTTTTGCAATTCTTCTTGGCGTAACACAGTTTGACCCCCAAGGTGAACTTCCTGGGATGTCCACTTCTGGGAAAACCAGGAACAGTCCAGAATGTTTTCCACCGCTAACAGAGCTGTCTCACAGCAGAATAGTTTATTCTAAATTATTTAGAAATAGCCGTGTTTTATATTTTTTCCCTGTTCTTCTTCTTCTTCTTTTTTTTTTTTTTTTAGAATTTCCCCCTTTTTTCCTTTTTAATTCCTATATAAACTGTTGAAATGGATTTAGGTTTCGGACTAACATATTAGTTTTGTTTTTGTTGTTACCTCAGTACAACAGGCTATGCAGTTTCCCCCCCTTTTCAGACCTACTAAGGGTCAGACTTTTTTAATTTGATCCCCAATTATGTAATAGGAACTGGAGAAATAGTATATGTTTGGAACAGTAATCTGATCGTCTGTGTAATAAACTTAAACTTTAAAACACATGCATTAAAAACAAAACAAAACAAAAAAAACTCCACCAAGATCCCAGGAATGTTTAAGTGCATGTGTAGGTTTGTAAATGTGTGTGTGTTCTGACCCAGAGGTCCGGCCAGCCTGAGACCAGCCAGCGGGTTGAATGGGCTCATGACGGCCCCGATGGCTCTGATCCACACGGGGATGGAGTAGTGGTTCGGGTTGTCTGGGCGGGCCGGGAACCCCCACGGTTCCACCAGCAGCAGATGTCTCACCCTGCACAAGCAGAAACACCGCATTACTACGGGTTGGGCATTTATCGCATCGTTAATCGCGAGAAATTTCTTATCATGATAAGAATTTTGATCCATCGTTGTCACGATAAATTCCAGTCAGCAATGTTTTAAGCACCCCAAAACTGTTGGGATTGTTAGTGTCACTGTTTTCTCCACTGTTCATTCATCAAACAATATTAATACATTTGAAAATATAACTAAATGCAGTTACTGTGTGCAGTTTCATGACACAAATTTATGTAACATGTGTCCTAAAGAAGCGTATTACAAATAAATATGTTTTTCAAGTGATAAATAGTTCTTATTGTCACTTTTAATGCTATCGATAGCAGCACAAAATACCGTGATAAAACCTTAAGTCCATATCGCCCACTGCTAACAATTACTTCATAAATTTATTAAATTAAGTTAATTTAAGCATGATCTTAAAAAAAAATAGCACCTGTTTGGGTATTTGAGCGTGTAGGCCGTAGACAGGTATCCTCCGAGGTTGTGTCCAAGCAGAACCATCTCTTCCAGGCCCACCTTCTCCCTCCACTCCTCCAAGGCCGACACGAACTCCTCCTCGGCCCCCTCGGGGTCTGTGTTGAACTGGGGGCGGCTGCTCCTGCCGAACCCCAGCAAGTCCAGCGCGTAGACGGGTCCGCAGCTGGACAGCGCGTCCAGATTCTGGGCCCAGAGGCCGACGCCGCCTCCGAATCCGTGGAGCAGAACCACGGGCGTCCTGGACTGGGAGCGAGGCGGCAGGAGAGACGGTGAGTTCGGGTGCAGGTGGGTGGAAAAGGCTATGGTCCACAGGTAGTTGCCGTTGGATATGCGGATGTGCTGCCTGGAGTAGGGTCGCCTCACAGCTTCAGCAGAGAGAAGGGACAATAAGATATGGAAAAGTAGAGGAAACATAACTTCTTCTTTCTTTCTTTTTTTTTTTTTGCTTACTTTTGAGCATTTTTTCCTCTGCATCTTTCAGCTGAGTAGGAGAAGTGGGGCACCAGGAGGGGAGCCAGTTTGCTATCCACGAACTGAAGTCAGAAAAAACAGAGCTCAGCATAAACCCATACACTGGACTTTGTCCATGTGCTTTTTGTTATCAGTGCTCCCTGGTTATCTCTGGACAAGAACAAAAAAAAAAAAAAAAAACCTTGACAACATCAGGCAAGGCACAATGCGACGTCACGAAACTTTGCTCTGGGGCATCTCAAAACTCATCAGCAGTAACGTGTATTGTACATTTATTTCATAACGTCTTTACCAAATAGACATATTACTTTGAAATTACTCAACACTGGCAGAAATCCCGACAGCTCAGGTGGGTGCGCATTAAATACTACGACGACCTGCCATACATTCAGAACCCAAACATTGAAAACATTAAAAACGAGCAAATTTAGAGTTGGGAAATTTAGTTAAGCAGTTTTAACAAGAGTAAAGTTTAGCAAAGACCATGAACTGGGTTAAAACAAAGCATTTTGTCGCAATAAACAATACTAAATATGATAATATCGTATTGAAAGAAAGTTGGAAATGTTTCAGTGACCAAATGTAAACAAATGCAGACTGGTCAAAGTTTCAGGACAAGAGCTGGAGTCATACAGGGATCAAATACAACTTTCAGTTTATACGGTCCAAGGGTTTTCGCATTTCCAGCAAAATATCTATTCACTGTGAATGAATAAACAAAAAAAACAGACAATGAGAAATAACTAACCTTTGTTCAGTTCGTGGCTGAACCTCTTCCGCCATCCTTCGCATTATGTATTAGTCGTCTGAAAAGCTGTGGTCCAGCGAAACACTGCTGTTGAAAAGTTACTGCGATGCCTTCAAGTACATGCCGTAAACTTATGGAGTAGTTGTGTAGCCGAACACGACTAAAAAGAACGAGACTAACAGGAGTGTATAACCGTAAAGAACATATAAATAAATAAATAATAAAACTTAGGTGACGTTTTACTATAGTTGGCGCGAGGCTGTATTTGAGGGGTTGCTCGTTCAATTCTATGTCCGACTGTCCTTGAAGGCAGCAGCAACTGGTTGCCAAAAGCTGCTCAGGTGAGCTAATTAACTTCGTCGAGGAAAATGCGTTATTTTTAACATGGAAACGAGAAGCTCGAGTGGTTCCGTACACATCGGTATGTATATTTAAAGTAACTTTTTAAAAATATATGTATAAATGTATGTTTCACTTTAAAATTTACAGTTGCCTGTATTTTGTAAAAAAATACCTTTTCCGTGAAAATATGTAAATTTTCGTCGAACCAAGTCACCCTTTTATAAGCAGAAACATTGAGTTGAGTTTGACTTTATTGAACGTCGTGCGAGAAAACAAGTTAATTTATTTACAAAGAAAATAATTTAAAATAAAAGCAAGGAAAGAACAGTAAAGTATATTTACGCTCAAATGAGTGGGTAGAAGTAGAAATGTATTTGTTCGCCCACTACATTGTGTAGCATCATCCAATAAATTACTTTTCATATTAACTTGATCATAACATTTTTAGTTAGTATTTTATACATGCACGTGTGTAAATGGTACAATTCACTTTAATGTACATTATTGGTCCTCAAACTATTACTGAGGAAAATCTGAAAAGTGTGGCTGTTAGGTTAATGTTTAGCCCAATTAGCCTAATAGCTGTTTCGTATATCCTCCTCTGAAACCTCAGAACAGCTTGACGTAGATGGGGACTTGTTGCACTGACTTTTATTTAGTGGTGTCAGAGTAAAGAGGACTAGATAAAAATGTACTAAACAGATTTTTTTTTTTTTCACAGAATTTTTGCCACATAAAATTCCAGGGAAATATATTAAAGTATTTTGATTGTTTTTGTGACAAAATGTGAAAAGGTTAAAGCGTTTTTGTTTGTTTTCTGGCCTTTATGAAGACTTTCCTGCTTTATAATGTTAGTGTTTGTGTAAAATTGTACATTTGATAATCCCTTTACTCAGGCAAGGACTTAAGGGCTGATTCCTTATGTTTTTTTGTTGTTGTTTTTGTTAGCCTAAAAATGAATCTCTGTATATTTTCAGAGTCGTGTGTAATTAACAAACTCAAACGAAATCTATAGATTAATACCTGGCAGCTCGTCTGAACCTTTCCTTATCTTTTCCCCCCTTCCTTTAATTTAAGATAAGGCAGAGATTAAACGCAGTTAATTTATTTTATTATCCTTCAGCACTTGAGTGTACAGTATGATTACATTGCCACAGGAAAAATTCGCCTTTATCTTACCTCTTCCTTTATTTAACGTCTACACTTGCACTGAATCTCATTAAATCTTAAAAGTGGGATGGAGGGGTTTATCTTATAGATTTATGGACGTGTTATCCTTGAAAAGCTCAGGAGTATCCTTCAAGAAATAGTTCTCTCGTCGCCGTGTGCTGACTTGACATTTAGGAGTAATTTGTGTCTTTTGGAGGCTTCGAGAGCAGCATAATAGTTTGTACGGTGCCTGTGAAGGGTAATTTATATCCTTTGAATGTTTTCACATTGTGCTACATTACAGCCGCAAACCTAAAAGAAATCTTATGTGGAATTTATGTGATGGAGCGAAACGCCATTGCGGAGAGAAAGCTGCAAGAAGTCCTGTTTGAAATCAAGTAGGTGTGAAAGAAAGTGTCCTAGTTAAAGTTACACCCTGCATCAACCTGGACACATTATATCCACCTAGAAACAAGATGGTGGCAGTGTTATGCAGTGGGGATTATTTTCCGTTGCAAACTGGTCACAGAAAATAAGAAGAATGATCATTATTATTCATTTTTAAACTGCTTAAAAAAACAGTTGTTTTTTTTTTAAAACTATTTTTTAATTCATTATTGGAACTTTGTGACAAAATTTTACTCAATATGTACATTTTAAGTGTGCAGTTGAATTGCAGTGAAGTCAATGTGTATGTGTTCAAATGGCCCAGTCAAAGTCTAGGTGTAAATCCAGTTGAAAATCTGCATCACACCCTGAAAATTGCTGCTCAGGTAGTCAGGGTGACTGTCTTAGACTAATTTGGTGCTGGCCCAAGTTTGTACAGGGCCGTAAGCAGACTGTAGTTCAGGGGCCCCGCATTCCCATCGCTAACGGCGTTTCTGTACAGGTTTGGTGGAACCAGTGACAGGGGGCCGAGTCTGACTGGCTAAAAGCAATCAGTGATAATGGGTTCTGATTTGCTGGCACGTATTAGTGAACAAACGGAGCTCAAACACAAAGATTAAACTCATAGCATCAGATTGTAGCTATGGTAACACAACAGTCAAACTGTGAAGATGACTATTTGCACACTACCAGAGTAAATTTGCCAGTTCTTTTTACTCTTAAATTTAACTTCTAAACAGTTTAAAATCTTTTCATTTATCTATGCTGTAAAATCTAATTTAATAAGTACTCACGTTCCCAAACAAATGTTACTTGAGGCTTTCATAGAGTTAGTTTGCTTATGTCTTGGGCCGACTCTTCACTAATTTCAACCTTGCAGCCTAACCTGAAACTATTGGAGGTTCTACATAGTACTGAACCATGCAGGTTGAATGGAAATGAGCAAATCAGTTTGATTTTTAGTTGTCAGATCTTCTCAATTCGATCTTTTACATAAAATCCCTGTAACGGGGGCATACCGTGGTGGTGGAGGGGTTAGCGCGACCCACATTCAGAGGCAACGTAGCCTCGACGCGGCTGTCGCGGGTTCGACTCCCGGATCCAACGTTTACCGCATGTCTTCCCCCCTCTCCTTCCCCCTTTCCTGTCAGCCTACTTTGGAAAAAGGGACACTAGAGCCCACCAAAAAAATGACCCCTTGCGGGGCGAGAAAAAAAAAAAATCCCTGTAACGGATAGATTTATGCTGCCATAATATGTCAAAATGTGAGAAAGACTCGAAGTGTGAATGTTTTTGCAAGGCACTGCAAATCTTTATTCGCAAAAACAAATGTCTATATAAAATCTGACCATCCAGAACATTAAAATATAAGAAGATAAATTTTTGCAACTGGTTTTACTCCTCTAAAATGTTCCAAATCCTTGTGAATTTTTTGTCAGTTTGGAGAGAAAAAGGAATTGGAGGCGAAAGCTACCAGCTCTGTTCCACAAGGGGGCGCAGCCACGCTCCAGCAGTGCACCACTCACTCTCTGGCTGCTCTGAGCTTCTTCCCTCTAACACAATTTTCCTCTCACACCACCACCCACTTCCAGCGGCTCTCAGACTGTGGCTTGGCTGAGTGGTTCCTGAGTGCTCCATTTCCTCTGCTCCCACTGATGCACGCGCTCCTTCTCGCCATCCCTTCACTCTGCTGAGAGCTCAGAAATTTCATACGCCAGCAGACGGCGAGGCCTCGGCCAGGCCCGTGGACCGGCAGAGGTAGCGTGAGACTTCAGCTGTCTGCGGACCGAATAACTGAGCGAAGCTTTCAGTGAGGAGACGACATAAATCTGCAGCAGAGAGCCAGCAGCTCCTTATTGTTTCATAGAACTTGAAAACTAGCCTGAGGTTGCGCATTACCGCCCGGCGATTAAACACTCGTAACCTGTGGTCTGGCAGCAGATGGACTTTAAATTTCAGCAAACAAGTGCAATCTAGTATGAAGGAGCTAAATCCTGTTTATAATCCGGCAGTAAAAGTAGTAATGTTTCAGCTTGGGAAGTGTGGCCTATTATTAGCATGCAGGAATTAGGAGAGTAACTGGTGTTTATGATATCATGGAGAAATATTAAGAGGATTGTTAGTCAGGTTTTGATGTTTGTTTGTTTTTTTTAAAAGCTGAGATTTGAAATGCAGTTTCTCTCTAATTTTTCCACCTACATTTTATTCTGGCTAAATTTGGCAGAGAGAACAAAACATTTTGATGTCAACTTGGTTGAGAAAGTCCGCTTTAGTTCTACAGTTCTGCTCAGCGGCGTACATTTATTCATCCCACGGATGTATTTCTTGCTTTAAATTATTTATTTCAATTGCTCCTTTTCCTGGGTGGGATGATCAAACAGCAAACAATATCATTGTTTTTCAAATTCAAGGCTCAAAATGATTCTGTTGTCCACACAAGGTCAAAAACACAAAAATCCCATGAATACTTCATATTTCTGGCCATTAAAGAAGGTAGACTTGGACCACGTGGTTTTGTTGGCACTGATCAGATTCGGACTGGATGGTTAGCCATTCTTCTTTGCAGCAGTTAACTTAAAATGTTTGTTCTTGTCCAGCTTTCAAACTTGCTCCACATATTTTCTAGAGATCTAGAGTCGGGGCACTTTTAGAAGCTTAATGTTTGGTTGTAGCTGTTTGAATGTGTTTGACGATGTTGTTCAGTTGCGTCTAAGGTTTAATCTATCCAGCTATTGAAAACTGAGACTAAGTTAGTGTTTTCTGTCTTCATATTCCACCCACTTTCTTCAATGCACCAGTACCACTGGTCCCACTGTATGACTCTGCCACCACCATGGTTGAAAGTTGGGGCACTATTCCTCTTTTTTTAATTTATTTTTATTGGGGGGAGGAGGAAATTGAAAGCCCCTCCACTCTTCTGGACATGCTCTTGTCATTGTGGCCAAACGGTTTAGTCTTTGTTTGATCATAAAATGTTTTTCTAGGAAGCTTTTGGTTTGTTCATGATGGTTTATTTTAGAGCAGGAGTTTCTTGGTTGGCGTTCCCTCAATCCAAACTTTATTCATCTTAGACGGTTGACTCTTGGGTTCCAGCAACTCCCAGTTTGTTTTTTTTTTTTTATGCTTGGTGCTTCACGAGCATCCTGACTATTTTTCTTTCATCTCAGAATCTCAGTTTTGCTGAAAAATTTGATATGTGGCTAATTTTTGATGTTTCGGTGCAACAATTGGCTAAACAAATCTTATCAAGACTAGTTTGGGAACAAAAAAAGGAACCCTGACCTCAACCCCATTTTAAACTTTATGGACTATAAATAAGAAAACCAACCATAAATGAACTCTACTGCTTCTGCCAATAAATATTGTATCAAAATCACCCCCAATCACCAAAACGTGACATTCATAAACAGGACCAGTGGATGTAAACATCTTGCTGGAAATTTTATTGCTCTGTTTGAGGATGGTATGTTTTTATGACCCTCAAGTAAACATATTTATGTACACTGTAAAAAGGAACCAGTCAGGCTCCATTAAATGTGTCCCAGTGAATAAAAGGAAGCAGATGTAACAAATTCAGACATCAGAAAACATGGCAATTTAAATATGATTAGCTCGCATGTTAACAAAAATAACACGAGAGATTCCTGAAAAGCAGATTTAAAGATACGTCGGGGTATTTGCTCAGATTATATCGCCCCCCCTGACCTTTATCAGGTTGAAAGGCCTTTAAGGTAAATATCTCTGCAGGACTAAAATGAACCGTGACAGGCTGATGAGATAATGCTGACTAATGCTGAGTGTCGTGGTCCTGGTGTGCAGAACGGCTGCAGTGCCACCATCATGACAGAGAGAGGAACATATGACATCCATAACCATAATAAATGAACTACATTAGCTATTCAACAGAGAGAGAGACATTACGGGTTTGTCTTTGATTGTCTAGTCAAACATTGGTACTATGCACACACCTTTGTTACCAAACTTGCTTTAATTTGACAGAATGGGAAATGTGTTTTCAAATCTCGGTGTCCACCTCTTAATTCCCGGCAGAGGTAATGACTGTTGTTTACTTACTTATCCGACACGCAGCCCTGCATCATCAATTTCAGGAAATCTGCTTGTTTGTCTTCGGTTAGTCATCCTAATATGTTTCATTGGGATGGGAACAAACAGAGGCTTCAGCCTCCTCTACCCAGATTAAAGATTTATCACTAAATCATCCAATCATCTGCAGTCCATCAGTCCGACTCTTCCGCCCACTGGAACAAGTTTTTTTTTTTTTTTTTTTTTTTTTTTTTTTTTAGGGAGGAATAATAGTTTTAATTAGTTTATTTTATGTTGCCTTGTTGTAATTTATTGCATTTGATTCACAAAAATTAATTTCTCTTTCATTTCTTGCTCACCGTCTGTTACATAAACTACGTGGGTATAGTGCCTTGGGAATTAATTAATACCTTTTGAAATGTTTCACATTTTGTCATTTGTTTTTTGTGGCAGTATGGTATGCCTTTGTTTTTAGCCCCACTAGAGGGAACAGCTTCTGCCTTTTCCTGCCGTTACAGATGCCGATCTTTTGAGGTAACGCTCTATTAGCTTTGCACATCTGGAGACATTTGGATTTATTGATTCAAAGTCTTGTAGAAACTGGACTTAGGTCTGGACTTTAACTGGGCCATCCAAACAGATGAGTATACTTTGATCATAGCTACTCCTTATCGTGTTTATGTCTTTCAGTTGTTGTTCTGCCAAAGTCTCACATCTTGTAATTGGCTCCATCCATCTTCACATATGGATGAAGATAGATGCCTTTGTTTTTAACCCCTCTAGGGGCTAAAGACCCCTCTAGTTGGTTTTTAGCTCCTAGAGGGGTTGAAAACCTACTAGCCCCTCTAAGGGGGGCTAAGGGGGGCTAGTGGGTCAGAGTCCCACTAGCCCCTCTAAGGGGGCTAGTGGGACTCTGACCAAGTTCCTTATCTTTCCTGATGAAATGCACCCCACCCCACAGCATGATGCCTCCACCACCATTTTGGGGATGATGTGTTCTGAATTATGTGGAATGTTACTCTGAAGCACTATCTTTATTTTCCACCATTTTATGTAGCAAAAAACTATGAATTACAAAAATCTGTTGCTATTCCACCAGCCTTAGTAGTATGTAGTTTATGATTTCGGTTAAAGATGATTCCTAAGTTTAAATCTGAAATGCTTCGCTTTTATGAAGGAGTGGTTTTTCTCATTCAGCTCGGCGAGGGTGTACCTTTTTAAAAAAAGCATTGTGTTGATGTGTGCCACTGCCAGTGGGCGTTCTTGATCAGAGTAGGCATGATAATATGTAAATTCCTCCACATGAGGGACTTGATGTTTCTGCAATTAGGTGGAAATATATGTGCATATATTGGCATCTGGATCAGTGCCTGGACAAATTGAGTTGGAAAACATTGTCATATTGGACATTAGTAGATGTCCAACATGGTGTTGTTATTTACCTGACTTTGTCATGTGCCATTAGTTTTAGAGGACAGACCTTTTGATTCATTTGTAATCTGCTGCGTTCATTTCTTGCCCTCATCGGGCTAACGTTAGCATTAAAACTCAGCCAATTAAATGGTCAGCCTTCATATTCTTGCACGAATTTTTGCCAGTGTTACATTACATTGAAATAAGATATGTGTATTTTCCATCTAAGTGTGCCAGTATAGAGGGAGAGATCCTGACTGGTGTCTGTTACCTGCTCCCAGCTCACTGATCTGGGGTCAGTTCCTGCTAGATTTGCTCAGCGCTAACTCCGCCTCGATCTGTCATCAAGCTGTAAGCTCAAACCAAACTCTGTCAGGAGTTTTTAGGGCACGGCCCGGTGCAGTATGGGTAATCAGAGTGGCCAGGCTGTTAGTGGAAGATGGAGAGGGGATGGAGGAGAGGCGGAGGGGGTCTGTCTGGTTGCTAGGATACGCGGCCGGCGCCAACAGCAGACATGATTTATAATGTCCAGGCTCACCGTCTCGCTTTCTCCACTAGTTTCTTCCTCTCCCTCTCCTGCAACGACTCTCTTCTTCCTCGTTTTCCCACAGGTCATCGTAGCTGCCTTGTCTGACTGATCTGAGTGCCTAATGTTTCTTTTATTGGGTTATTATTTATATTGGTGATCCCCAGGTTTGCCTCTGTCAGCCATGAATTACATTTTTTTTTTAGTATTCGTATAAATGAAGATATAACTTGATTTACGTGTTTTTTATTTGAAACAAAAAGTTATGTGTGCTGAATTGGTCATGATCTGACATGATCATGAGAGTTTTTACAATTTAAGAGCAGTTTGACCGCTGAATCAATTAATAGACATAAATATAATAACCTCTATCTGTTTCACTTCCGCCCTACGATGCAGAGCTCTATCTGGACAGCATTTCTGCTGCTCTGTGCTCCAAGCTTGACATCATGTGTTTCTGGCTGTCTTTTAATCTTAATCTTAATCTCGCCTTTAATGTCCCGAGAAGATAAAACACATTTCTTAACTAGGCAAAGAATTTACAAAGAGTACATTTTGTTATGCAGAGCTTTGCATAAATGCCTTTTAACTTGACATGTAACGTTATCATAGGGAGGGAGATGGAAGTGATATTGGACTTAAAGTTTTAGCACGGTATTTTGTGGTACTGTTGTGATAAGAAGTGTTTATTTCTTCTTTTTTAGGTAACTGTATGGTGGTGATACAGTTAGATAATACAGGGATTATTGATTTTATTTGTGCTTCTCAGAATTTTGTTTTCTAACGTTGCCACATTTTAATTTGGACCGAAGAACCAGAGGATAAAATGTATCTCACGGAGCCATTACTTGAACGGACTGTTAATGTGCACGTTTACATGACAATGCGTGATCATGCGAGTGCATGAATGGATGGTATTGATTTGTAGACACTTGATCCACCTCCTGATGCGAAGGTCTTAAAGGGATATACAGCAGGACGGAGGTTGAGATCAAGTGAGGAGTGACCAGGTAGTCCTGAATAATTCACTGACCACCGTTCTGAAGAACTACTTCCTCCTGAGGAGTCGATTAGAAACCTCTTTACAGTGAGTGCAGTAATGGTGCTTTTATAGGGAAACATGGGAGAAATTAGCTTCATTTGTGCTTTAATTCTATTAGAATTTTAATTCTCTTCTCTGGAAATGTTACTAGCCACTTTTACAGTGGTCATCTAATCGAAGAGAGCGAACCCACAAATTATACTGCCAGTATCTGTCCATCTGTAGAGGCAGCGTGATACACATGTATAGGAAGAAGCCATTAGTTTGTGCTTGGATGACTGACACTTGCATTAGCAGTGTATGTGCTTTTCTTCAAATAATAAACCGGCATCAAGCCGATTGTAACTGAAACACCCAGAGTCAGTTTAGTCCATAGTAGAGCTGCACGATTTATCAAACCGCGGTCATTGTTGCAATATTAGCTCATGAAATAAGGTGTCTGCACACTGCTTGGATGCGATATTGTAACATTTCAGGGGACATGCGTTAAAACTCTGCTTATCAGTGTGTAGTTGGCCACTTGGATAGAGAGTTGGGGCGGAGTGGGGGGCTGTGCTGATGAAAAATGGAGTGTGCTGAGGAAAATCTGGGTTAATTGCAATTCATTATGTAAGCGCAATGTTTAACAATTGCTGCTGCATTGTCTTCCTAATATGCAGCCCTGGCTTGTGCCTGTCGGTTTAGATACTGCTGCTAGATGCATTTGTTCTAAGTGGGGAAACCTGGATTCCTCCAATATATTACGCATGCTTTCAGTGCTCTTTCCGTCTGCTTAGCTACATATGTACATCTCTTTTCGTCTGCAGGATTACTCAAACTCTTCGTGGCAATTTTCATGTGATTTGGAAGAGTGGATTTGCAAAGGAAGTGGTGTGGGGTCAGACTGCTTTCTGTCTAACGTTAGATACGGAGGATTGACCTTCAGACATCTACTTTAAAAGTTTCCTGCATCTTTTTCCTTAAATAGTCTATACATCCAAAGCAAGTTGATATTTATTGGACATGATGATGATGATGATTTATTTCAGACATTTTACCAACAAAACATAATAATAATAATAAAGACTTTAATGTTTCTAAGTGTAAATACAATACCTTACTATCAGATTTACTTACTCAAATACATGTAAATACACCACTTATTTGGTGACTGTAAGTCTGAAAAGGAGTATGATGAAGTTTAATTTATATAATCATACCCCTTTTCTATTCATTAATTCATAGCATAAATAGTCTTCCTGTTTCTAGTATCCTTTCAAAAAAAACAAACAATAATAATAATATCTATAATAATATTTCCTGAACCAGATGAAAGTAATACATACACCCATATACTGTATATATATATACAGTACATACGCATCTACCTGGATATATACATAAATAATATTTACCTATTTACACACCCACATATATTTACACACACATACACACGCCTGCACCCAATTGCCCAAGTCATCCACAGTGCTGTAATTCCCAGCCATAATAACAAGCATTACATCGGTGTCCAGAGTTCATTATTGTTTTTAGGACGTACTGTTCTGGGTTTGTGGCATAACCAGCTTATCTGTTTTTGTTTTAACAGCCTTAAAATAATGTTTCATTCTTAAATGTGCAATGTACAGTACCAGGAAATTTTAAGTACTTCCTCTGTTTTAATATATAATGTTAGTAGTTATTTATACATGAAATAAATTTTTATTAGTGCATTACTAACTACTTTTTTTTGAAGAAATGCCCTTTTTTGTTGTATAAACCAGGACTAAATGAACTTTGTCCTGTTTATATGCAGACATTACCTTTTCATCCTAAACTTCCTTCAATTTCAAACCTTGATAAAAGCCAAGCATTAAAAATTAATAAATGATTTAATTAAAACAGGAGTTTAGAAAGTGAAAACACAATTGGTACAGATCATAAGTAAATGTAATATTATTTTAAAAGCATCGTTTCAGCACCAGCTTAATTTCTTCTTAACTAATCTTAATGAATTATGTAAGTAATAAAGTATATTCTAAGAGATGCTCAAATCCTGTGAAATTTAACTGTGGATTTTAAAGGACTTTATATTAGTTTACATTTAAATTGATTTGATTCTGACTCTGTTTAAGAGAGTAAAAAAACCCCACAAACCTGTACAATCTCCTGCTGGTTATTTGATGGAGCCAAACACATTTCCATTCTCTAATCTGGTCAAATTGGAGAAAAATGATCAGTTATTAATTGTCAAACTGTGAATGAATTGGTGTACTGTGTACAAATTCATCCAAACAGACGACTTCTTTTCATATACGAAAAAAACCCGTTTGCTTCAAAAAGAGCAAATGTCAAAAGAGCAAAACGATCAGCTGCCTTGTTATAAAGGAATAAAGGTTCCTCTGAACTTGGGCTGCTTTAAGACTTAAAGGCAACTTAACAAAGAACCTATTTTATTTGATTGCAACCTTAAACAAAGATACAATTTGTTCCCATTTCTCTGGTCAGATCTATTAAACATACCAGAAGTAGATATTGTAAGACAGTTTGAAATATTTAAAAAGTGTTAGTAACAATTCATAATTTGATTCCGAAAGGGCTATTAGCTAAAGAATGGACTTAGCCTGATTAAGACATCGCCTCTCAACTTTTTGTACTGTCAGGTATTCAAAGAATGATCGATTCCTAAGTCCAAACAGAAACTTTGAAAGATCTTTAGAAGGCTCAAAGAACTATTGATCAACACTTATTTAAATGATTAAGAATGGGGCTTTGGTTAGACTAACATTCAGCAGTCACTATATTAGATACACTTTCCTTGGGCCCCTTGAACTTCCTTCATTCTTTACAGCATAAACCATAACAAGGTGTCAAACATTCCTCACAGGTTCTGGTCCATACTGTCATGGTAGCATCATGATGTTACTGCAGATTTATGGGCTGCAAATCCCTCAGTCCACCATCTCTGAAAAGTTCCCCTATATGATTCAAATATGGTGACTTTGTTGGCCATTGAGTTGATTTGTGCTGTATGTTGTTGGAAGTATCCATCAGTAGGTGGGTATACTGGGGTCATAAAGCAACGGGCATGGCCCGCCTCAACTGGTACTACTGGAACTGTTACACTCCCACCCTCACTCTTAAGGTATTAATAAGACGAGATGGAGTTACGGATTCATGTATAGCAAATTCTGAATGGCTGAAATTGATACCACAGCTGACATTTTGTTATCATCGGGGAACTTGTGTAAATTCTAGTTGTTCCTGTTCTCCGTTGACAGAAATGCCTCTGACTGTGGTTTTCCTCTGGTGTAGCTCATCTCAAGCTACAGCATACATGCAGAATGTTCTGCATACCTTGCTGGTAATAAGTGAGTATTTGAGCCTTTGTTGCTTTTCATGATTCCAAACCAGTCTGGCAATTCACCTCTGACCAATGGATTCTCTCCTTTTTTTCTATCATCTGTAAACCCAAAAGTTGGAAATGCGTGAAAGTCTCAGATCCGCAGTTTCAGAAATACTCAGACCAGCCAGCACCAACAACCGTGCAACATTAAGTCACTTAAATCCCCATTATTCACCATTCTGATGCTCAGTTTGAAATTGACTTAGTCATCTGGACGCCTAAATGCATCGAGTTTCTTCCATAAATGTTGACTGATTCTACATCTCTGACTGCAGGAAGTTGAACCTAATAAAGTGGCCGGTTAGAGTATAAAATAAAAGTTTTTTTGCTTGGTTTTGAGCTCTGAGGAGTAATTTCACTTTCATTTCTGAAAGACTTCTTTTTGACGCCCTGCCAGACCCGGCTGACTAATGACAGCATCTTCGTCTCCACATACCGCTCCATAGTAGCAGAGTGTTGTATGTTGTAGCTAAGCACCCAGCTGTGTCACTGTAACTGCTTAGCAACCGTGATTGGCGCTGTGGTGCTCATGTCTCATGAACACTCCAGATGTTTAGTGTTACTGCATCAAGCTAAAATGTCCCCATGTGAGAAAACGAGCCATCGCCACCCTTTCCAAGTAACCGACTTCCCAGCTTATCGGTGCCACATAAATTAGATTATTTGACAAAGCAAAGCGCCTGCTTCTGCCTTTGTTCTGCACCAGTAAAGTGATCCAGGAAAACATTCAAACTGGAGTGTCCATATTTCTCTTTTCCTCAATCTGCCCAGTGTCTTCCAGTAAATGGAGGATAATTTTAGAGCGATAAAGAGCCCAGAGGATGCCGAGGGGAGGGAGCGTTCACCCGCGCTCACATACACACTCTATAAGAAGGTCCCTCATTCCCTGTTGCACCTGCTGACCCACAGGATCCACTGAGATGGGCTACTGCTGAATGTGCGGCTTCTGCATGCGCTCAGACACACACACACATACAGGAATGTACGCACTTTGACTAATAGGCCTAATGCTTCCTGAAGAGGGCCCAGCACTGCATTAGCTACGGATGTGGGATTGATTTAGAAACTGAAAGCCTCCTAGTGTGTGTGCATGTGTGTGTGGGGGCGTGTGTGTGTGTGTGTGTGTGTGTCTGAGAGAGAAAGAGTAACTTGTGCACTCGTAGTTGTGTATTTTTACTTTTTTTTTTTCACCCCAAATTCTCTTTCTTTGGCGTTATCTAAGAAATGACAAATGATGCATGTACACACAGCAGGACACAGAGCGTTTTAGGAGATGGGTCTCAAACTAATATGCCTGATTGAAATTCAAAGAATGTTGGCAAATTCCTATTTGCATTTTTTTTTTTAAATCATGAGAAAACAAATACTGGTGGTAATTTAATTCTTCTCCAAGTGCGAAAGCCACTGCGTGAATATTTAAGCTGTCATCACACAGAAAAACTCTATTGCTAAATTTAGCCTTTCCAGAAGGACTAATTAAAACAGCTTGACCCATCACATCTATTACATCGCCGTGAAACTCTGGAAAAACTGTCCGTTTAACGTGGGAATATTCCCTGACATCTCGGCTTAGAGGAAGAAATTGGAGGTATAATGAATTGGCCTTCACTTAATTTAATGCTGACCACAGGTTGGACCATTACTGGACAGATGTAACAATTATCAATGGCTGGAGAAGTTATATCGCCTTGAAAAAATATTCACACTAGTTAATCACACCTTAATCAAACTATGTATTGACAAAATAAGCAACATTTTCAGTTGAAAAACTCTTGCTGATAAATTATTAAATATGAGCTCAACAACAAGAATGTTTATTGTTTTTAATCTGATAGTTGGTGCCATTTTACCCATTCAGCTTTCAAGTGAACCACTGATCATTCATGGAAATAATTTATTAAAATATTTCTTTAGAAATTAGAACTATGAATGTTGACATTAGCGCTGGGGACGCCTGTGTTTTTTAGCATCAAAGTGTTTTTTTAGGCTTTAATATTTTTGGCGATAGGCTAACTCCTTTTAGCACAACCTGAACACAAAAATAGTCTTTTTCCAGCATCCAGTCAGATCATTTTTTTGGAGCTAAAGTGAAACCCCGATGTGGCAAATTTCTGTTAAATTTACAAGTATATCAGAAACACACAAATACAAAAGTTCAGAACATTTAAGTAAAGATGAAAAGTGATTAATTGCATTAAAATTTCAATGTTTTAAAATCTATTAGCTACTAATTCATCAAAATGAATGTGTTAAAGTACTAATTTATTAATTTTCACCTCTTGAAGATTTTCATATTTATAAAACAAACTTTTATGTGGCAGACCAACACAAAGTTGTGCATAATTGTGACGTAAATGGAAGAAACAAAATATATGGATTATGATTTTTTTTCCCCCCTCGTGTCCCAGTGTTTCAGAGATAAAAAAGTTAGCAGTTTGCCAAAAACCAACCTGGTGACATGGCAAACCTGATCTGGTCAGAGACCAAAAACTATCTGGCTTAATGTAACACTATTTCTGATTCACGAAGAAAAACATCCCCAGAGCATGATGACCTGAAAATTGAAAATTTCTGCTTGAAGATTTCTGTCTCCAGATGATCAAACTTGGTAGACGGGGAAAAAAATAACTTTTGCTTCTGTAATTTCAGCAAAAAATGATTAGACAAAGTGTTGATTTGCAGGTATACAAATGTATGCCGCACATTACAGAGTCTGTTTCTATAAGAAAATAAAATGGAGTTGAAGTTTCAACTTCAAATAAAAGCCTGATAAAATACACTGAAGTTTATGGTTGCAACAGGACAAAGTTCAAGAGGTTTTAATGGTTTTGCTAGACATTGTGCATACAGGCGTGCACAATTGCATAAGCAATTTTTTTTATTTGCATCAAAACATAAACAAACCCTAATGTTTTTATTACTTTTGTGGATTATATTCCTCTTTTATCACATGAACTAAGCGTAGGTCTCAGTGTGTAAATGGGACCTGCTGCATAGATTCTGCTGATCAAACGGACCTGATTTGACCAACAGTCAGCATCTCATTGAAGCAGACGTTTGGTCACTCTTCTCGTTTGGATCGGGCGTGAAACAAGAACCAAAGAGCAGAGAGATGAGCAGCGCTCCGGTTTTGCTCTTAAAGCGGTGGCACAGCCAGCATAAATGAGGGCACACAGACATCCCTGCAGAGCTAAGCGTAGAACAGCTAATAACGTTCCAGGATGCCGCTGAAGCTTGGAGGGCTCACAGACGCAGCAGAGCAAACAGTCGCCTATATTATTGAACATCTTGTACCTCGGCTGTAAGATGAGCTGAAAAGCTTCACTTTTTCTTTTGAACAGGATGTAAATTGTTTACATCTGCCTGTTAAATCCAGTTCAAGCTGGAAACCGACTGGAGCTGGTTGATAATTACATCTGATTTAAGTGGATAAAGTAATGTTAACATTCATCTTATTTGAGTCTCATACTTGTTTTGACGCACAGGAAACTCAAAGTATTCATATCTAATGATTTATTTTTTTTATGAATGGCATTTGAACTAGAAGTTCATCAAGATGAACTCATCTTGATCTGAGTTCAAGATGAGGTCAAAGGTCTGGAACTACGAGCACATCCCCTTTAATAAAGAAGTTTCTTAGCTGTCCTGTCACTCTAAGTCTGTGATGTCCAAAATGCGGCTTGGGGGCTAATTGTGGCCCTCAGACTGATTTCGTTCAGCCCCCAAATTATCATTCAAGAATGATACAAATTTCTCTCTTCCAACACAGTTCATATAGATGGAGACTTTTCATCTGTAATTGGGGTAAAATTATTTTAAAAAACGATTTTCAATGAAAAATTAAGTACAACACAAACTATTTATGTTTTTATAATCAAGCTTTTATAGGAAGTAGAACCACATTTATCCAGACTTTTACTAAAAAGCCAACACAAAGCAGCTTTTATTAAAGTTGGGTAACTATAGCTAGCGTTTTTGGGAAAGTGACCCAAATCCAGCTGTTGGACTAAGAATAAATTTATTTACTTGAGCCCTCCAAAATTTAATAACGATTTCCCTTTAGTATAATACAGCAAACATGCTAAATATTTAAGCTTGTGGTCCTACAAAAAAAAAAATAAATAAAAAACATCAAACTACTTTATTTCCTTAATTTAAAAAAAATATATTTTTATATATATATTTTTTTTGGCCTACAGTTATTTTTGACTTGACAGTTTTGGCCCATTTGACATGTTTGTTGCTTGGTTTGCAGGCGTACGATACTCTTTCTATTTTCTGATGATAAATTGAAGCTTACACACCAGCAGACCTTTTTTAAAAAGGAGGTGATTTCTGGTGTTTCATTATTTTGTTTAGGTTGACCTGAGCGAAGGGGAGGCTTAAAGAAATCTTCTCCACAATTAATAATTTTACTTTAAAAAAATGTCTGAAAGCATATCTACGATCTTCGTTGCGTGCCACATTTATGTGTGACTTCGTGCTGCTTTATCGCATAAAATCCTAATGATATGTGTTGAAGTTTGTGGTGGCAACGCGACAAAAAGGGGGAAAAGTTCAACGTAGTAGAGCTTGTAAGGGGAACGAGGCCAGACTGCAGAGGGAGCGGCGTTGGTACCGAACCAGGTGACTGGCAGCAGACGCTGGAAGCGGCGAGAACGGAGGCTGAAGAAAAAGAGTTAAAGCACGCTTGGAGAGGAGGGGAGGGTGAGGTGGCCTGGGGGGAGGAGAAAAGAAAGAGCAGAGAAAGAGAGAAGCAGACATGGAGGAGGTGGGGAATTGATGAAGCAGAAAGCTGGGTTATTCCTGCTGTGAATCTATGTGTCTTTGCTTTTCCTCTGTGTGTGTGTGAGTATGAATGGCAGGCTTTGGCAGTAAATGAAACTGTTTATCAGATCAATATGGCCATCATCTCCCAGATGACTGTGGCCTCTACTGAAGAGCAGCCATAAATCACAACCAAAAATGGAGGACAGCGATCTATACTGTGTCCGCCGCTTTGTGTGTGCGCACACACGAGCAGCCGGTGCACAAGGATAGATGCACTTCTGTTTTTTTTTGTTTTTTTTTCCTTTTGTTGTTTGTTTTTCGCCTGTGGTTTTTATGCGTTTGTGCGTGTGTGTCTGTTTTTAAGATAGCCGTCTCTCCTTTGATGTTCTGAAGCCGAGAGTTGAGATGAAGCAGTCACAAAATGGAGACAGAGGAAGGACCACACCTTCTGAAATATAGCGGCGCTTCCCACACACTGTTACAGGAAATACATTTACTCTGCCCGACGACTTACACACTGGCATTACGGCGCGAGTGTGACACATCCTCCGTCCTCCTCTACAGGGTTAACAACAGTGCTCTTGTTCCGAGTGTGACGGCCCCCGGTGCTCTCACTCTGAATAATGTAGCCTCCCGATATCAGTGACAAGAGTCTCAAAACCAAAATAGCATCTTGAGCTCCGATAAATATAGAAGGTAATTAAATCGGCAGCAGGGGAGAGACGGAGAAAAGCAAGGGAAAAGGGAAGGACTGAGTTTTATGTGTGCAGATAAAAGTCCGCTGAGTGGAGAAAACGGTTGGATGGGAGGGAAATGCTTTTGGGGGTCTGCTGTGTTCGGGGTTCCTGTTCGATCTGAAAAAGTGTGGGATTCAAGGGATGTATTTCTCTACGTCTGAATAAGAATGTATGGCAAAAAAAATCCCTATTGCCAAACTAAAGTATTTTACATCTCTTAATTCACCCATCGTTAGTCCATTCCTCTATCCGTCTTTACCGGTTCATCCATCCGTTTGTCCAACCTTTCATTGATTTATACCAGTTTGTCCATTCATCCATTAGTTTCTTACTTGTAGACCATCTTCTAGTCCATTTGTCCTTTGCATCTATCCATCCTTTCTTTCTGTCCGTGTATCCATCTACCCCACAATCCAAAAATGTATTTTCAAACTTTTTTGCACTTTTCTTCATCTAGAAGCTTTGTCAGTCTGTCCACATGTACATGGGGACAGACTGTACATGTCTGTCCCCATGTACAGACATGTACATGTTCTGTGTTCTTCTGTTAAAAACACAGAAAATCCTTACTGTGTTTTTATTTTCTGTTTCATAATTACTTTCATCCTTAGGTCTGTCTGTCCATATATTTATCCACCATTAAGTCTGACCAGTCTATCTGTTCATCTGTCAATCTTTTAGTTTTTTATAAACTCTGACTTCTGTATAAATGTCTGTCATAAATTATTGGTAAACGTCATAAACTGGATAAAATCTTTTTTTAAAAAGCTAATTCTGAAAAACCATTGAATGTTTAGTTAAATGTCCACCATGCAGTTGTCAGTTGTTGCCGATCCCGTCTTGTTTTATGAGATTTGATGGACTCGGAACCTGGATCAGAACTCGGTGTGGCGTTGAGGCCCGGCATGCGTACAGTGAGTCAGCAGTATTGCATTGCCTCGTTCTCTGGGGAGGAGACTCGGCTGTAAGCGGGCGTTCGCTCCTGTCCGCATCCTCTTCACACATGCACAAACTTTCGGCTGCAGGATTTCAGCCGCCTTCACAACGCCTCTTCCCTCGGTTAGGAAAACCGGAATCACACGGTTGATCCGGAATGTGTCACCACTGGCATGAATGTCAGCAAAGAGGGGTTAAAGGTTACCAGGAGGGAGTCAAGGGTTGGAGGGGGGCTCAGATCGGTTTGTCAGAGCAGCCTGGCCCCCATCTTGACATGATCCCCTCTGGGATTGGGTGTGTGTGTGTTCCAGTGAAATGTTGTGACAGAAACTGACTGACAAGCCCTTTTGCAGCTCAACACCAGCCACCGCAGAGAGACTAATGATGACAGCTCTCAGGCCCTACACATTGCTTTCTGTTTCTTCCTCTCAATCACACACACATATACAGAGTGAAATGTCTTCCTGTCCCTCGCCCTCTCTTTGTCTTGTGTCTCTCCCTACCTCTATCACACGCCCACACAGACAATAGCATTCTGTATATTGTCTCCCTGATGCAAAGCCACAAACACACGCATGTTAACATGAAGGCTCCCATGTAGCACACGCATGTGCTGCTGCCTGCAGTCAACCAAGTCTGCATCATACACACACACATTTTTTCCCCCCTCCTCTTGTATTCGGCCTTTCTTTTAGACAAATTTTTTTTTCACACGCACACACAAACGATGCACTACTCTCTCTGTCTTGGAATTTTACATTTTGATGAAGGAGGAAGCGGAGCGACCAATCAGAGCGGCGGGAGGAGGGAGAGACCATCTGACGGGAGACGGCGGGGCGGTTCGGAGTCGGCTCCACAGGCTGCGACAGGGCTTCCTACCCCCCGGGGTCCCCTCGGCTAGGCGGGGCCGGTGGTACGATCCGGCAGGCTGCATAAGAACCCCTCCTACCCACCTCCCCCCCACACCCGCCCCTCTGCTGTCAGTGCTAGGGTGTAGCTACTGATCCCATACTACGGCGCAGAGAGCGAGAATGAAAGGGGGAGGTGGGACATCAGGTGTCACAGCTCCACAGCCCCAGATGAGGCTGCATCACCACGACAACCCGGGGTGCCGTCAGGTGAGTCTGAGGACATGCACGCACTCTCTCGCAGGCAGTACTTTGACACACAGATGGAGGTTCACATGACAGCAGCCTATTGTCACTTTTTTTCTTTGACATCTTCTGAACATTTTTCTGAAAGTGATTGTGTGCAGCATGTTCTGTATACGCGTGGGTTTGAAGCCATCAATGTACAGCCTACGGGTGGGTGCGCGCGTGTGTGTATGCGTGTGTATGTACGCCATCCCTCCCAGTGTGACGGTGGTGGGAGACAAAGGGTCCCCTCCGTCTGGCGCCTCGGCACCGCTTGCGACGCCGGCATCAGATGCGAAAGTTCAGTTTCAACATCCGCATACGATCGAGGCGAGGAAAGAAAAAACTCACTAGAGTGAGGATGGACCTTCCTCCGTCTCCACACACACTTTGCCAGCGATTCCTGTCGAACTCTCCTGACTCATGAAGATGAAAGAGCACGGTCACAGCGGCTGATCGCCCGGTCGGATGGGTTGGGGCGGTGGGTGCGTTCTGAGGACAACGGCGTCTGAGGTGGCGGCGGTCATGACACTCCTGTAACGTACGGTAGAGACGGAGGGTGATGGTGAAGCACAAGTGTCAAAGGCAGGGTCATCTGCCATGCACATGACGGGGTGTGTGTTTGTGTGTGGGGGTGAGGGCGTGTGTATGCGTGGGTTCACTTCAATTCATAAAAAGGAGTAGCTTAACGTGTCAAACTGTTAGCCATTACTGACCGATGAACCCAGACAAAGGAGTCGCTGGATCATACATGCAGTCTCGTGTCATATTCTGTGGGGGTGGGTGGGTGCGTGAGAGCGATGGGGAGGTGGAGGGCGGAGGGGAGTAGTATTAGGAAAGGAGGGTGGGGGGGAGCTTTGTATGTAGAGCAGTAAAATGCATGTATGCACAGGAATCCAGATCATCTCGGTCTGTCACCGGCCGAGCGTGTGCGCATTGCGCCGGTCCGTTTCCCCCCCCACCCCACAGCCGACACTCGGATTCAACCTGTCCCACTTCACACAGCCACGGTCATCTTCCCATCCCACTCCCCATCCCCCCCCCCCCACGAATCTCCAGCGACCGCAGAGCCGTGGGACCGGTTCCAGCCCGTCCATATGACACGAACCGATCAATCCCCTCTTTGTGCTCGCTACTGTAATACTTGTGTTCTTATCCTTAGGTGGCCTTTGTTAGAAACTGGCCATGTGATTGCAGATCTTTGCAAAAAGGGACTCCAGTCCTAGTAATGTTAGAAATGGTAAGTCAGCGACTATAGATGAGAAATGAGCATTTAGTGTGTGACAAAATAATAAAACTGACACTTCTTTCAATACAGACTTTCTTTAAAAAAATAGATTTTCTTATGTAAGAAGCATTTATTCCACTTTTCTTTTCTCTCTCTCTCTCTCTTGCTCTCTCTCTTTTGGGGCGTTTACCAGTGAGCAGTGTGGCAGAGACATGGGTGGAGATCTGAGCTCAGACTCCTGATGTGCAAGCTCACAGGTCGAACACTCGGAGAGACACATCAGCATTTAATGTTCAAAATCATAAAACAGCGTTCGGACTAATCAGCTGCTGATTCTCCAGCAGATGTATCATGAAACGACTGTACACAGATGATGTTGTGATTTACCTTTCTTTTCCTTTTCCTTCGTCTACGTTTAGCTTGAGTTTTAGACTATAAATGCATCAAGCACCAGCATTCACTTTGATTTTAATCAAAAACCACACATTGTGTCTTCTTTGAAAAAATCGGAGCAATTCCTTCACTTTCTGTTGACTTTAAACTACTAACTTTATCAAAAACGTATTAAATTATCTTGCATCCGCTGAGGGAAAAATGTGGAAATGGTCAAAAACAGAATCCAGTCGCAAATCGGTACCGGGCAGAAAAAGCTGGACCAGAAGCGTTCTCTGATCTTTATCATTATTTGCAAATATTATTTGTCGAATTGTGGCATCAAGAACAAGCTTCACATTTTCTTTCACTGTCCTTTTTCGTCTTTCTCTTCCTATTTACAACAAAATCCATTTCTCCCCCACACCGTGGACCTCTCCTCCTCGTGTGTGCCCACCGTCACGGCCGCATACATTCAGACGAGCCATGCAGCATCCGCACATACATGTAGAGTTCGCACACCGCCGCACGACGATGCGCCATCATGCATGTCCTGGTTTACACCATGGGGGCCTCAGCAGAAAGAAACCCAACACACAGTTCAGGACTTTTCTTTTTTCCAGACCTTCTCAGTGTCTGCAACGTGAGCAGCGTAGTCGGTGAAGTAGTACTTTTCGGTTACATATGGAGCAGAATTGCAGGAAACGAACGTGTAGCTCAGCAATTACCCTAATTGAGCATTCCAGAGCACCCTTGCAAAATGGCTGCCGAGCCTGTCTGTGATGGCCGACGAGTGTGTAGGTCTGGAAGGCGTGTGCACGTATGGCTGCGTGTGTCTGCGTACATCATCAGCCTGTTTTTGTGTGCGTGCGTTTGTCTGTGTGTGCTTTTCCTAAATCTGATTGTAATTCTGCGTTTGCTTTTTCAGTGACTGCTTTGTGTCACGGGAAGCCTCTGCTGCCGCAGATCTCCACTAATCCTTACTGTAATTACCCTCCTCGGTATACCTAGACTGTAGGAGTTATTATGTCAAACTGCCTTACTGTAACAGTTGGGTAGAGTTGGGGATTATACTTCTTTTTACTCTTTCTAATAAAACCCTGCTTTTAAAAGGCAGTGGTACTTTTTGGTTTTGCATCTTTCGGGAACGCCAGTGCGTTTTTTAACATTTTTATTTCCCCTGCCCAGCATCAACGCATGCCGAATGCGTTCTGCCAAACCGCTGACCTTGTTGTTTCCTTACAGCTCTCTGTGCCCCACCAGCCAAGCACCTGACCATCCGCCCAGCCAGCTATCCCACAATCTACCAATCCATCCCTCCATCCACCCCGGCGAAGCGAGGCCAGCGCCGGTCGGAACTGGCAACCTGCAGGAGTCATCAGGGTTAGTGCTCGATTGGCACGCCTCAGTGCCAGAACCATCTGCAAGCATCTGGCTGCAACTTGTAAATTTATAGATCTGCATTTAAACTTAAAGCCAGGAAATGAAAAAAGATTACAGCAAGAGGAAAAAGGGGGAAAAGAAGTCTCATTTGTAAAAAAAAATTTGTTCAGTCAAGTGTGATAATGTGCCGTTTCCTGTATTCTCCTTTATAATTTTATAGGATATTCACTTTCAGATCATTTGTTCTGTAATCTCTTCATGCTTTTACTCTTGCTAATTTCTCTGTGTCATAACCTTGAGTTAAAATAGCACCATTTCATGGTTTTTGTGCTTCAGGTTTTTACAGACCTGAAGCACAAAAAAGTGTAACTGGGTTGAAATGATGGAACAAAAAGTTAGTTATATACTATTGTTATTGATCTATATCAATATCATTTTTAATCTTTTTTTTTTTTTTTTCTTTGCTCACTTTTTGGCAACGCTGCTCATTAGAGTAGCTCCAAGCTAGCATTAGCCTATAAGCGAGGGGAACGTGTGATTAACCTTTCGGCCAGCTGATTGGAAGTGTGCAGCAACGTGTGGGGGAGGAGCTGCCACGTTTCTTTTCTCTAGCATCTCATGAAAGGGACTGTGAGCTGCATGAATGGTGACGCAGGACGTGGACTAGTTCAACCCGAAATCCAAGGAAATCATTCCACATCCGTTTCCTCATGTCAGTTGTCTAATGCGATGCATTTAAAGGTGGCTATCTTCCCAAATATATCGTGACACTTTTACGCACGATAAGGAACATTCTTTCATTTCCACACCCGCTCTTCCCACCGCTCCCATTAGCCTACACACACGTCCGCCGAGCGCAGATTATGAAGCATCACTGGATTAAGTTAAAGCCGTGCCACTCTGCTAATAACTTAAACACCGCGAGCGCTTTGCCCATTTTTTTATTTCTTTTTTTCCCCCCTGCAGTTCATCTGGGACGCACAGCAAAAAAAAAAAGAAAAAAAAAAGACAAAGCTGAACTAAATGAGTACCAGTGCCCAGGCCTTATCGCCTCTGAGTGGGCGTGGGGCTCGTGTGTCGGCGTGTAATGGAGACGGTGTGTGTGTGTGTGGGGGGGGGCTGTGTGTGTGCAAAAAGTGTGTATGAGCTACACATTTATACATACAGAAAAAAATATCTCATCCTCTATGCCTAATGTGTTTGTCGAGCAGCGGTGCGGTCAGACCCAGTCGACGTGGCAACGAGGAACACTGGGCTGCAGGCAGCAGGGCGTGCCCCTGGATGTGTGCATTAACGTGTGTGTTGCAGCGTGTAAGCGACTGTGAGATACCTCGGTGTGTGGATAATTGTCTCTTTTAATGTCAAAACTATTCCAGCATAATGGAGTCATTAACTTCATCCGTGTGAATACAGCAGTTCAGGGCAGCTCAATGCAGACCGTTTAAAAAAAGATAACTTAGAAGCAGCAGCTGCATTTAAGAAAACACTGACCTGCCTGTTTTCTTGGTTTTACTGTCGGATAATAATCAAAAAGGAATTAATTTTGCGCAACCAGATGGTTTCATTTACATAAACTCCTGGTATTTAGTGTCATACCAACAACAGTTTAAGGAAAAAAAGAGGGGGGGGAAAAGACGACTCAGTCAGAAATGTCAGGGTAAAGGACTAATCCAGTTTTCTTAACCAATTAAATTGGAATCAAATAGATGTGCACTCCAGAGTAGAAAGGAAACATGAGTACATCACTCCTGGTGTGTGTCTGCGTGTGTATACCAGTGATTGGGAGGGGGGGGGGGAAAGGCCTTTCAGAGCAGTGTAAAAAGGAAACGGATGCTTGGCAAATGCTCAGCCAGCATCTTTATCGCTGCTGCTCTCAGACCTGACCGCAGCATCTCCTTAATAATGGACACAGTCGCTTCTATTTATGCACAATAGCACCTCGCAGCCCCTCAGTATGTTTCCAGAGATAATATTTAAGCCCAAAATAAACCGCCGACGTTCAGAAGGCAGGTTATTTGCATAAACACAATCGGTTATCTGATTTATACGTAAACCTGCAGGGGGGAAAAAAGGAGATGGCGTCTGTGTATAGAGGTAAAAAGTATGTCAAAAAATTACAGTATTATTATTATTGTGGCGGTCTGCAAAGGTTTGACCCAGGCTGAGGTCTGTAGCGTATGCTGACAGGGCGGTGCGTCCTCCATATCTTTCTGTCTTCCTGGCTCCCATCCCACAGCACAGACAACAGGCGTCGTCATCTTCCAACTCGATTTACAGACGCATTAGGAGACGCTGAGACGCGCCCATCTCGCTCAAACGCAATCAGCATGCCTCTGTGTTTTAAGAGGAAATTGAGGGTGCCATTTTTATCGACTTATTCCGTTTCCTCCTCGGCAGACTCTGTTCGCTACAGAGAGAAAAAAAACACAAAAAAAACCAAACGCTCAACGTGAGCGGTTGGATACAGTTTGGAAGTTTTATAAAACATCAAAAAGAAATTCCTGAAAAATAGCAAATACAAATGTGTTGCAGTTTTGTGTGAAAACATTCATAAATATATCTTAAGTTTTGATTTTTTTTTTTTTCCTAAAGGTTTTCAATTTTCTTTCACCCGAATGCAACAGAGTACATTTCTATGTAGTTTCACTCCAACAGATCTGAAACAAATTGTATCAATATGCCATGGATTTCATCTAGATCAAAACTATCAATACAAATTGCTGACCAGTTAATGAATATATTCATTAACACATGTTGATTTTCAAAAAAATCTTACTCTTAATTCTGCCAACTATTTTAGTTGTTTTACGTTTTTGTAAAATCAACCAAACACGTGCAGCAGAAAGAACTGATTTGTCTTTGTATTAGTTTTTGCCATTTTGTTGTAAAGTAATTTAGTGAAGTTAAATGAAGACGAGTTGCCACGGTTACACATATCTGGTGACATCACATGAGGCGTTATCTAACTGATAAAACGTCCATAAAATGTAACTTATTTTCTCTTTACGCTCATATTTCTATTCACATTCAAAAGTGTTTTTTCAGGAACTATCTTTTGAATTAGTTTGGTTCTTGTACCTCTTGTGATGTCATCAACCGAATTAAACAAACTAGCAAAAAGAAAAAGCAGCTTTCTTCTCTTAGAAACATATTTAGTGAACTCCTGCAGCAGAAATCCACATTATATCACCAAGAAATGATTTATATTGTCAATCTACAAACATTGGTGGGAAAGTTTCCACTGTCTTTAATTTTGTAAAATTCACCAGCTCATTAATTTGGGATTTGTGATGCGGTCGATATGAAAATCTGCTCCCGTCCTCTGACTTCCCAGATGAAATGTCTGCGAAGTTACCAGAGTGGACTTCAGGGAGCAATTCAGGCGAAGTCCGCTGGAGACGTCTTGCCATCCTGCAGTGGTTGCGTCCTGTTTGACCCTCAGCTAAACTTATGGCTAATTGAGAGGTCGGATAAAACTGAAAAGAGAGGCTGGGAAGCCAGACAAAGGGTGGGGGTTGGGAATGGCAGGGATGAAGGGATGAAAAGCGACAGAGGTGGTTTTAAAAGAGCTGCTATGCTTAAAATAAAATTTTAAAAAGTGGGGTATCAATGAAAAGGTGGCACCTACTTTGATTAGATTTAAAAAAAAAAAAAAAGGAAAATAAAGTAGGAAAATAAGTCCCGATAAGAGCGGCTCTCATCATCTTTTACACTCCTCATTTCTCCCAGTCACCCCATTTCTTGTACCAGCTGTTCAGTCATCTGGTTCACTTTAAATATGATTCCCATCCTACCTCCTTGACATTTTCCTATTTCCCTTTCTAACCGCCACAGAAAGCCCCTTTATTTAAATCCCAGCACTTTTTTTTTGAATCCTTAAAAGAAAGAGATTGATCATGCATTGCTCCAATATTGATTTTTCTCACACAGTATATGCCGACGCTCATGTGCTGAATTCATATGTGCCGTTTAAGCGGCTGCATCTCTTCAGCAAACCTTTTTTTTTTTTTCCTCCTTTCTCTTTTTTCCGCCCAGCAGCAGCATAGATCTATAGCTTTCAGGTGTAGGGGGTCTCTCTTTCTCTCTCTCTCTCTCTGAGCATGTGGACGTTATCTTGAAATGAGGGGCTGGCTGCCATAGCAACCATATGATGAGGCAGGCGAGGCTATTTAAAGGAATTCAGCTGCTGCTCCCGTTCCCCGTCAGCTTCACACCAGTCCAGCACGAGACAAAGGCACACATGTGAAGACGAATTTAGACGCCTATCTTTTCACGTACCGCTTGCCGTTGATTCGCTCCCAGTTTTTTTGCGCGTCAACTGGAACCTTTTGTTCCACATGTAAAAATCGCCGTAGGTTTTCGTCAACCACACAAACGCGCCTTTCTTCCCTTGTTAACAATTAAAGGAATCAAATAAAAGTGAGGCGTTTTTAATTAACGCAGATGAAAAACACTAGTGCAACGTCTTGTATCGCTCGGAGCGCGTTGCACACATTCTCAATCGATTTGCATGAAATGATCGCGCACACACACATTAAAGCAGCATGCCCAAGCCAACGCTGGCTGGTCAGTGGTGGCATTTATAGCTGAAAATCTTAAATTATCTGCAGAAAGGGCAATTGTACTTTTATGCCAAGGTGTATTTCTTATTTTTTTATGTAAAGCCCAGAAGATTTCTCCAGAGGGGTTTTCATCAGAGGACCACCACGCATGAAGAAATGAGTGAGATGTAAAACTGCTCTGCTTCATGCTCCTAAACACACATTTTACACATTTTTACTCACCATCTCATTCCTTATTGTTCATTGAAACACTTAATTGGACAGCAAGATTCTGGTAGAAAGGTTATAAGTTTAATCTCTTACCTGCAGTACAAAACTCTTATCCTTAATTAGCATAGTTGGTTGCGGAGGCAGAAGCTAACTGCTGGTTTGAGAGAAATCGAGTCCAAAGCGGACTTCCGCCATCTTTAAACCAAGTCCAGCCTAGAAAAAAATCAGCGTGCTTGATGCGAGTGACTTTTTACAAACCTTTAAAGGGACAGTGAGTTTCTGTGAAGTTATTTTTGGTATTGTTCCCCCCACCCATCGTAGGCAGATGGAGAGATTTTGTTGAAAAGTGAGTAAGGCAAGTTTATTTGTACAAATCCTCAGAGCAGCGAGAGGCTTACAGCCGGTAAAACAGCCCCTCGTTTGAGCTAATTTTAGCCACCTCAAACTCGGACTTATAGCTATAGCATAACAAGGTAAATGTCAAGATATTCTGTTTTTATTTTTGTCGCCCTCCTTCTCAGCTAAGCAGTTTGTTTCCTTGCTACAGTAGCCAAAGCTCAGACTGCTGGGTCTGTCAGGCCACCTGCTCAGCTAGGTGTCAGATTAGCTAAATCATTTTCTAACAAAAGGAGAAACCTGGAAAAGCCCAGAAATATTCCCTCTGTCAAGTTGGGTAAAATGCAGTTTTTTGAACATTTGAGAAATTTACTTGTAATTTGTAAGAAAACTATTGTAGCTTACTGATGCAGTCAACAGCGTCAAACTCACTTGGTTTTGTATTTTTTAAGAGTGTAGACTGTGAAAATCCACTAATATCGCCTTGGATCCAAGGACATTATATGATACCCGAGTTTGGATTATCTCAGCTGTTTGACTAGATGTTTCTTGAATTTAATTTTTTTGTAAACTCACAGTGCTATTGAATCGTATTTTTAGCAGTCAACTATTACCACTAATAGTTTATATAGAACAACACCCTAAAAATCCATACTTTCCCCTTAATTGTCTTCTTGTTTGCATTTTGGTGATGAGTCACTAATTAGGTTGTTAGAAATAGGAAATTGAAGTTGGAGGAAGTGCACCACCAGTAATCTTCCTGTGTGAAACACAACAAGAGCTTTTCTGGTCAGATTAACTGCAAGATGAGAAAGTAAGACAAAAATAATACAGCGAACACAATTGTATTGATGGCTACTTTTATATTAAACAGTTACCATAAATGGAAACAATTTAAATGCTCTGTTCAACGCAGGAAGATCACTGTAATCTGCTTACCTTCCCTTCCCGTCTAAACAATCATAGGCAATCATGACAGTTTGAAGGTTCATAAAACAGGTTTTTTTCTCATAATCTGCTATAAAGTTTCTCAGATTGGAGTTTTCAGACTGAGGAAATCCGCTTGGGTCTTGGTCCCTGTTGGGCTAGCTGTTAGCTTCAAGGACCACGGCCAGCTAATCAGGATTTATATTAAATGAAGACGCCGAGGGAGTTGCCTCCAGTTGGTAAAATAGTGACCTCAGTTCAAACCCCCTGAACTATCTAATTTGTTTTTTTTTATCTTCCTGCCGCCAAAGTATTGCAGCCCGTTCATTCTGTGGCTTTTCAGCCTTGACACCGTCTTTAAAAAGCCAGAAATCCAGCAACGTAAGCACACTGTTAAGGGCCTAAAAGTCAGCAGAACTCCGAACGGGTGGACCCAGAAGTCCCTGTTTATGTTTAATAGTCATTGATCGATGTGTCTCTGTCGGTCTGCCCCAGAACATGAATAAATATTTGCTTATTTTGGAAATTAGGCCCGGTTAAGTAGCTAAAATGAGAACGTTTAATGATTTCTGGGATTGGTTCATCACATTTATAGGGTATTTTTCCCCCCCTCCTGCCTCCCTTGCTCGTAAATCCCGTTTTTATCATGCTGATAAAGTCTACATTTCAATGTGAAGTACGGAATAATTGGCGAATCTGCTGCTGCTCTTTTATCGCTCAGCTGAGCCTCGTGTGCGGCTCTGAGAGCAGTCAGGAAGATTTAAAGAGCTTCAGAGAAGCAAAATTATGAGTGACCGCTCTCCTCTCGTAGCGCTCCCTCTGCTCTTCACCGCGCTCTTTATCTCGTTCTAATCCCAACTCATTTCATATGCTAAGTAAAAGCTTATATCCCTCTTCGCTGTACATACACACACATTCCTCATTGCCCTGGTGTGATTATGAAATTTACATAGAGGATTTTTTTTTTTTTTTTATGATGTTCTAACTGAAGCGGGGGGCTGTGGGTGGTCCAACGCCTGGCAGGTGTGGAGAGGTAGGGCACGAACTCCCAGAACTTCTCATGTCTGGATCGTTGATGTGTACATCACAGGAGGAAGCAGAAAGTTCCTTCACGTCTGCCTGTTTCTGCTCACCTTGAATGGTTTCCTCGGATTCTCATTTGCATGTTCTTTTTTTTCTTCTCACAGCTGCCACAGATGAAGCGAAGATAGCAACGAGATGAAGAGGCAGAGCTGACTCTATACCCCCAGGGGGGTGGGGGGGGGTGTGCAGCGAGGTGGAACCACTTGCCTGCCTCCCAGTGGAGAGACACTTCCACCATCAGAGCGCCATCTGCAGACTCGGTGGGGCGGGACAGCTGGTGTTGTGAATCAGGCCGCCGTAGTCCAGGGACCGGCTACTTCCCAACACCAGGGTCTAACCCTCGCCCCTCGCACCCCATTAATCTCTCACTTTCTCCGTTTATACATCATCCAAAGTCACTGCTGCTTTCTTTTCCACATCTACTTGTAAATCAAGTAGATTTCTTCTTATTTTAACTTTTATTTTATTTATACTCATCTTAGAATTGTAAACCCTCAATCAGTGTAGCAAAGTAAATATGTCTAAAGTAAATTAATACATATGTATTTCAAAATTTGTGTGTGTCTTAAGTACTTATAACTGATAAAAAAAATTTTTTAAATCACACCAAATTGAAATTATTGAATGTTTTTTGTCCTGGGTCGGTTCATTCCGTTACAACTTTACTTTGTGCTTTTTGTACAAACCATTTCTCGGCTTACTTTTATTTGTAGTGACGTATTTTGAGGAATTGTGGCAATAAATAATCATAAAATGCCCTGATCTCATGTCTTACCTACTATAAGTGGATGTTATTTGCCGCAAACTTTGTAAAACAACCTATTTTTCTTAGTTCTGATCCCATTTGGGCCAATTGACTATTTTTGAAAAACGACAGGTACCTCTTATGACATGACACCACAATAACTCAGGGTTTTCCTTTCTCATATAATCACATTTCCTTCCAGTAGACTATTAATGACATCAAATTAGTTTAAAACATCAGTTGTCAAAGGCGGACACAAATGGACCCATGGTTGGTATTAAATGCCCGTGATTGCTTCTTTTTGTACCCCAGAAAGTCAAACGAAAATTGTGGCTGAATGAAATATCAAACCTCCATGTTGTTGTTTCCGTGTCTTTAGCCACCATTATTTGTTGGTGGCTAAAGACACCAACAAATGATGTTGCTGCTTGAATTTGAAATTGGATTTTTGTGCCATTTAATTTATAAATGATTGTTTGGTATGTTATATAAACTCAATCTGTGTGTCAACAGTAATTATTTAATGGATACATAAATATTCACATATACTGTAGCTTTAACATGTGTAAATATTCTAATTATTTTCACGTTTAAACGTGTATGAAATTCTTGGAATGTCTAAGGGTTTTTATTCAGTGCAGTTTCCCCCCCCCCAATATTATCTTAATACGCGATTAAGTATTTAACCAATTATGTATTGACTGGAGGGCTTTGTTTGATAAAAGCTCTCATAAGACCATTAATAATTTCAAAATTTTTTAAATGCCCCAATAAATATATTCTAAAGAGAAAATATGCAATAAAGAGGCTTAAGATTGTAGGAGCCTAGTCCAGGGACAATTTCAGTCTGGACAGGCAGGTAGGTGAGAAAATGGCGAAGCTTTGCTTTGTCATACTTGCCATGAGTCTTGTTACGCATGCGCAGTGTGGTTGGGCGCTACATTTGAGCTCACCTTGGATATTAATTCAGACTGTGAGAAGTACGGACTTCCATGACAAGCGACAATATTGGAGTAGGTCCAAAACAAGCGTTTATTATAAACTACTTTTTATTGAACACGTTTTAAATACGTGTATTTAGTCACGGTTTTATTGGTTAGCATGTTTCCGTCTTCTAACAGGGTGAAACTGAACCGACTCGCCCTAAAAGACGTCGTTGGTCTCAAACTAGCTCCGCGGAGGCGAAAAACCCCGAAGGCAGCCATTGGCATTTCACCTGACTTCTCAAAGCAACGTCAAAATGTACTTTCAAAGCCTTCGTCAGTGGAAGAGACCGCTTCTGTCTCTGGGGACCGAGACGAATCGAGCCAAACTGTCCCAGAACCAAAGAGCTTGGAGAAACAAAACGATACTCTCAAGCGTAACCTTAAAGGAGAACTGAAGGGGAAATACGCTGCTACACAGAGAGCCAAGAGGAGAAATGACCTTCAGTCGTGCACAGGAGACAACATGGAGCGTAAACGGAGCGGGCCAAACACTAAAGGCAAGTATGAAGATTGAAAACCCAACAGTAGAAACGAGACGAGTGTCTGCAGGGTTAGGTTGATGTGGTGCGTTTGCGCCGACTCGGACAGCCGAGTGTATCTGTGCTGAAGTCGACCACGATCTGAAAACAACCAAAATGCCCTCTCCTCTAAAACTGGCTGCTTGTAAGGCAACGGGAGGACAGGATTTGGGTAATTTTATCATTCATGAAGGGCACAGTTTCACCGCAGAGGGGGCTAGAGACATGTTTGGCAGCGTTGAAGGCAGGGATGGACAGGGGTCAGGGAAGGCCGAGGCCGCGGAAGGCAATCCGGGCTCCGCTGCTTCTGTCGGGGGACAAATGTCTGCAGGAACACCGTCAGAACCGAGCAGCCCAGCAAGTAAGGAGAACCGTAGGTCTAGCGCTAGCTAGCTCCATTGAGGTGTTTTTATTGAAATGCACAACGCATCTAACATTTTGTCAGGCAGGTTATAGATTTAACCAGCTGTTTATGCATGCTTTTATGTAACGTGTGAGATGCTAATGCTAACAGAGGGGCAAAACTTTCAACATCTTCAGCCGTACAGTATCAAATATTAGAAGATGTCTTGCAGGAGGTGATTGTACGAAACGTCAAGGATCATGTTAAGATGTGTGTCTAAATAAAACCAGATAAACACGATGATTGTGGCAGTCACGACGTTTTATGACCGGGAAGCTGCCATGTTCTACTGTTGGGAGAGATTTCGATTTGAAAACTTGAGCGGAACAGTTAGTTTGCTAAATATTTGTTCTCGCTGAGATTTTAGAGTGAAATTAATTCTTAGTATTCCTCTTGTATACGTTCCTCACTGCTCCAATTGAAAAGCATTAGAGGACGGGCCATGTAGTGCTTTTGAGCTGCAGTGGGAAAGTTACCCAGAGGTATATTTGCAGTTCTGGTCAGACGTTTACATCCACACATTGTTAGCATGAGTGTAAAATGAATTGATTTTGGCGCTTGTATTTTGTGTATCTTAACAATTGCAAAACTCGTAAGGTTCTGCCATTAGGCTAGCTGGATATTTGACCTCTTTTCTTCTGAGAAGCAGTAACAGAATTAAATTGGGTTGCTTCTTTGGCACAGTCCCTACATTCATTCAGTCCATACATTAAGAGGATTGAGTTCAAGACTTTAGATTTACAAAACCTTGTTTGATTATCATTTGGTATCTTTGTCCAGTTGAAATCCCCAAATGTGGCAAGTTTAGCTTCTGATTTGAGCGGAAGTTGGGAGAAATTGATAGTTTTCCTCTTTAATTATTCAACCTACTTTATGCAATTTATTGTTACCACAGGTAGAGCGATAGCCCTACTTAATGCCACAATGCCTGACTTCCAGTAAAGTGTACCTTAGGTTTGAAAACCTCACCTTCTTTTGTCAAATAAGTTTTGTCCAGAAGACCGGAGGCTTTTCTGTGTGATTGAAGTGTGTAAAAAATATTTTTTATTTCCAGACTTTATTCATGATCCCATTGTCTAAATATTTAATGTTAGTATTTTACATAATGGGGCAAAAAAAGTGTAGAGAATTGTGGAACTTGTGGTTAAAATAGCAAAAAAAAAGAAGAAAGAAATGAAGTAAACTGATTAGTTCTTAGTTGTTAAAAGTGTCTTGGTGTTCATATAATTACGGCCTTTCTCATTGGCTTTACTTGATATATTTCACTTTCAGAATTTGTTCGGGATACACATCTGGACCTATCTGAACTTGCTGGTTCAGAAGGGCACTTAAGAAGATCCGTTGGAGCCTCCCTCTGTATTGTGTGCGGGGAATGTAAATACATTTCCCCCCGGCAGAGGACCTTGAGTAAGCAAAAGCCAAAAAACTCTACCCCGGACTCCAGGCCGTCTTCCACTATGGTTAAGGTCTACGGCGGGAAAAGAGCCGTTGAGACGGTGGATAAGATCGTCGTGTGGATTAATAAGTACCCCAAAGTAACACTTTGCGACATTGCAGCAACATACGACATATGCAGTCACAATTGCGGTTACATTTTACCAGATGATCTCAAGAACAAGAAGATGCGTTGCTTCAAGCGGGACATGACGGCTGGATTTAGAATTTGGCCCACTTGTATAGGGCATAACAGTGAGCAAGGTGGTGAGGCTAAAAATAGCACCAGCAGTGTGCAGAGTGGAAACAGCATCTGTCAGGCTGAAAGTCTGACAGAACAACACAAACACCCAGAAGAAGGCACAGCATCGGAGGTCTCAGAGACGCCTTCAAAGCATTTCTACAATGGCTGGACGGATGTAGACACCACTACTCCTGCTTCTCTCTTAAAAAGCAAACACACAGAAGAAGACGAGATCAGGACTTGTGTGTTGGACCAATATCATCTGGACGATGCTGGACTTGGATCTGACCCGATTGCTTTGGAGATTCACAGAGACAAAAGAATGAAGCTTGGGGACGGAGTTGAGTGCAGCAGAGTTTGTCGCACGGCCTTGAAAGGACCTGATCAGACTATTTTCAGTCCGACTGAAAATGATGTATTTCAAATATCACCAGTGCTGTTCAGTGAGAATGATGAGGTGAACGTGGACGAACCGGAGTTTTTCACTTGCCAGAGAGTAAGGCCGTATTTTAGGGAACTACCTATTTCGTGTGCGCGAACTTGCATGTCCTGGCCTTTTCCAAATAGTCAGCCGAAATGTAATGTTGGTGCTTCTGCCACAGCCTGTTCAGAGACGGGTTCATCACAAAGGAGCCCCATTGACTCTGTGACAAAGAATTCAAACCTGTCTAGTTCATCCACAGGAGAAGACCACAACATGACAAACCTGAGGACAGCGCAACAATCTGTGCAGTCTGGAAAATCTGTAGCTCGTCTTCATTGTCGTTCCGTTCCATCTTCAGGCCCAGGTCGGCTTAGTATGGAGCCGGATGTTGGAGATGGATCAACTTTTCTGTTGAACCGCCTTGAATTGAACGGCTCCACCTTGACTACTACCACCCACTCGGTGCTCAGCCTGTGTGACTGGGAAGGATCCTCTGCTTTGTCTAATTCATCAGATCCATCATCAAGCGGCCTTTCTTCCACAAAGTTTTCTCCGCTCCCTTCAACGTTCCTATCAAGGAAAATCCAAAACACTGCGGGGAAAACGTTTGAGGAACCCCAACTCTCCGCATGCGGTCCTGTATCCTTTGCACTTCCAAACAACTCCTACCAGAGCCTTCTATCCTCCATCGGCTTCAGTTGTGACCAGAACAACAACGATGAATGTCTCCCAATGAAGAGTCCACCCAGTCTGGAACCATATGACGCAAGTCCGTTCAACCCAAAACATTTGTGCAACTTCCCCAGACAAAACTATGTGGACTTTGACTCTGATGGGTTTCTGCTTCCACCAGAGCTCTCCCCCATCACCTCTCCATATAGGTGCATTTTAGGGTGTACCTCATTCGAAAGCCTGGAAATATTGGAAGATGAGGAGGTTATGAACAAAGATGAAACACCAACAGATTTTTACCTGCTGCAAGTGGCTAATGGCAACACTGAGACCTCCAGTACTTCTTCTGAACACTCCAGCAAAGAAATGGAAGGCGCTACAAGTCCCAGTACTCCGACTGACATCACCGCTTTCAAATTGTTGTCTTCTCCCAGCAACACTGAAGTGGGTGGTGATGAGGGTATAAAGAAAACTTTAGATGACTCAGAGAAAAAAGTTGAGGACGTTAAAAGAAGTTTCAAGCAAGTTTCCTTTGGTCCTAAAGTACAGGCAACCGTTGGCTCGAATGTCCCGACCGAAAGCAGCCCGTCTCCCAGCAGCCATAGTGAGGAACACACAGAAGAAGACGACGAAGAAGAGCAGTGCTCTTCTACAGAAGAGGAGTCGAGCTCTTACAACACGGAAGACGACCAAAGAGAAGCGGAGGGGACCAAAGAACGGGAGTCTGACGTTTTGGACGAGTTCACAGCTTACGAACAGGATATCTTGCTCGTCAACCTTGGGCAGGAGGATCCGGAACTGTTTGAAAATCTGCCACAGAAGAGCCTGCTAAACCTGGGCCCCGTCAGGGACACCGCGGCTCCTAAAAAGAAACCAATCCCGGCAATAAAGTTTTCATCCAAGACAACCAAGTCATCAGTGTTTGATCAAAAGTAAGGACTCCTGTGTTTCTACATCATGTAGGCTACAAGTGGTTTCTCCCTGTACTAAATGAAAGGTATTTGTGTTTCAGAGTGACACCAGTTACAGTCGATCTTCATGACATCTGTACTGATATTGCAGGTAGGAATTCTGGATACGTTTTATGTTTTTTGTGGCCATTTTTGAATGTTTTTCTACTCTATTTCATGGACAAACTAATATGTTACAGAGGAGATGGAAAGCAGACCATGGAGACCTCGGTGTAGCAACATAACTACCAAAAATCAAAATCCATACCATCAAAGCGAACATCTGGTAATGTAACTGGAGGGAGTCCTCTTGCTCTTTATTGTGTCTCATACAGAGCCCCTCATTTCTCTGGCGTTTTAAATTTTGAGCATTTTATTGGAAAAACATCAGAAATGTTTGAGAAAGCGCCCTAGTGGATAAATGTTCTCCATGTGGGCAGAGAAAAAGAGCATAATGCTTTACATCAGTATAAAGTTACATTTGATCATGCAGATTTCATTACGAAAACTCGTTTAATCCATTTAAACTGAATTGAAGTGGATCACTGCATTTTAGTTTATTGGTCAAAATGTCTCGGTATTAAATCAACGTAATATTACCGGTTTTGTGGATTTTAAAAAGTACTTACACTCCTTCAATTTTATTTCCCAACATTTTGTCACATTGTCGCCACAAACGTTGATGCATTTTATTGTTGATTGAATGCGGCAGATCAAAACAAAGCATAACTCTGATGTTAGCCTGATGTTCTTTTATATTTATCCCTACGGGTTAATAATTTGTCTCGACCAGCTTTGAAAACCCAGTGACGGACATTTTTTCCAATTTTCCTTACAAAATAACTAAATTACTGTCGGATTGAATGAAGAGTACTTTTTTTTTTTTTTTCAGCGCCTGACAGTTTTTTTTTTTTTTCCATGTTTGTCCTCCATCCATCTTCCCCTCGATTTTAACCTTCATCCCTGTTTAAGAAAAGCGCACCACTGCATGATTTACCACCATTAAAATTTTTTTTTTGGCATACATACACTATATTTGTTTGTGCTAGGATAGAAAATTTACTTTTTGGTCTCATCCAACCACACCACCTTCTTCCACGTCTGCCATGTTTTTTCTGACTAACTTCACGCAGGATTTCATACGGCTTCCTTCTTGCCGCTCTTCCAGAAAAATCAGATTTGTGATGTGCAAATGATTGTTTGGCTTAGGTTTGGATTGGTACAGCTATCGCATAAAATGCCTAGAAAAAGAAAAAATCCATTGAGGTTTTTGATGTTTTAATGTGACAAAGTGACACATTTAAATAGATGTGAGTACTTTGCCACCTATGTTGCATGTTTTCAAACAGGGACGATCTGATAGAAACAACATTAAAATGGATGGATCCCTGGAAAGGTATTCCTTCACACAATTTACATGCTGAACTCTTTCAATACAGATAAATTAGTGTTAATCTCATCTGTGTGTGTTTGTTCAGTAATTTTGGTCGTCTCATCCATCCACACGTGACCTCAAGATTAGGTAAGTGGGAATAAGAAGATCAAATGTGATCTTTTCTTTTTCACTGATGACTTTTTATTTATTTAATAGAAAGGTCAGGTCCAGGTTTGCCTAAAGTGAATAACGCCTCACATCTGGCTCTTCTGCTCCTTCCACAGGACGGTGTATGAAAAACCCGGCTAACCTGACAGATTTTAGGCGTCAGAAATCAAATGAAGTAAGTATTTCTATATTGGGGGAAAAAAAGACTGCTTTAACTTTATTTTTAACACTTAAATAAGTGAATTCTACAACAATGTATTTCTTTATTTGGTTTAAAATGATCCGTCTAACAAAACATAATTTGGTCTGATATGAATTGGCACATTTTCGTTTTTATGCTTCAAACCTAATGGTTGCTTTTGGACAATATGCGTTTAAAAAAACAAGCAAAAGCGGCAAACAATAGTGCAATTCATTCAGCTAACTAAATGACTGTTTTGCTGATTCTTGTGATGGACTCCTCTGTGTAATGGAGCAAATCTTCTAATCCTCAGTACTGCAGACAGTACTTCAGTGAGTCGCTGTCCTGTGGCTTCAAAATGTGTCGCTTCCAGCATCTACCGGCGGAGGGGGACGAGAAGGTACGTCCGGCGAAACGCGTTCGTTCTCAGCTCAGACACTTTGTGCCGAAGTAGGAATCCACTGGATCTCTCTAGAGACCGTTTATTACTTCATCTGAGAAGGAATTCCTCATATAATTTTACCATAAAAAAATTCTTTCCATGCTTAAAGGCTGCTAGGTTTGCATCCTTGTTTAGATGTTTGTTGATCACAGGAGGTATGTCACCCTCTGCTGTGCTGTTGGTGTCGTTGCACATTTTCAGAGACTGTAAATTATCCTTTTTTTTTTTCCTTTTCTCTCTTTCTTCTAGTTCTGTGTTGATACGGTGACGAAGTTCGCCAAAAATCCAGCGTGCCTCCAGAAAGCTGGTCAGTATCCTTTCAATGCAAAGTTTTCACTTTTTCTCAAACAGCTGTTCAAGTGCTCTGCAAAAGGATTTCCTTTTTTCCTGTCTTCAGAAGACATCTTATTAGCAAACTTGGTCTACTTCTGGGGCTGCACAGTGGCGCAGTTGGTAGCACTGTTGCCTTGCAGCAAGAAGGTCCTGGGTTCGATTCCCGGCCGGGGTCTTTCTGAATGGAGTTTGCATGTTCTCCCTGTGCATGCGTGGGTTCTCTCCGGGTACTCCGGAGTCCAAAAACATGACTGTCAGGTTAATTGGTCTCTCTCTAAATTCTCTCTAGGTGTGAGTGTGTGTGTGAATGGTTGTTTGTCCTGTATGTCTCTGTGTTACCCTGCGACAGACTGGCGACCTGTCCAGGGTGAACCCCGCCTCTCACCCGGAACGTAGCTGGATATAGGCACCAGCAACCCTCCCGACCCCATTAGGGACAAAGGGTGAACAGAAATGGATGGACTGATGGGTCTACTTCTGTGTAGCTTAATCTCAGTAAAAGCAACAGAGGTCTATTAAAAAGAATTGATGAACGAACAGAATTATGACGATCACATTTTTCAGCAGACAGGTCAGAGAGAATGGCATCATGAAGTTAGAAAAACAACACAATTGTTTTGAGGTTGAACGTCTCACATTGTCATGTTCAACTGATCACCAGAAAATTTTAAGTTTTTGTGTTTTTTATTTTTTTGCACAACTGCAAACCTGGTAGCTGCAGAGAAGCTTCACATATCAGCAAATTTGGGCTATATGGAATAAAAAGCAGAAAAAACAATGCCAGTATGCTCTAAGTGATGTATGAGACAGAGCTAAACCTTTTCACCTAGATTCAAAACACTTTATTGTCACCTAAATGCATCATTTCCATTATTTTTCAAGATGGCGGCGCGCGTAGACGCAGCGGCTTTGTGCTCACCGACTCGAAGTTTGTCTTTTCCACTTTGCGCGGTTAAAAACACGTACAACCGACAAAATATACTGGCCATTGGTCAAGCAATCGGGGAAAGTCTGTCACAGGAGCTTTTCCGTGTCCACAACAACATTCCGGTCGATATTGCACGGACACCGGGCTCTCCCTGGATTACAATCCCAGTATCTACGACAGGGCGACGGCGCAGAGATCGTAAACAAAAGAGGGGGTGTCGCAGCGGCGTGTTAGCGAGGCTCAGGAAACAGCCACACAAACCACCGCTACCAAGCATTTTTCTCTCCAACGTGAGGTCTCTCGCTAACAAACTGGACGAATGGAAGCTGTGGATTGCAACTGACAACCTCATCCGGGAATGCTGCATTCTGTTGATCACGGAGACGTGGTTAAATCCAACCATACCGGACCCGGAGATCGAGCTAGCAGGCTACACAGCACATTGACAGGACCGATCAGCGAGCTCCGGTAAGAAAAGAGGAGGTGGACTATGCATTTATGTAAATAACAGCTGGTGTAAGAACTCCATAGTAGTTGTTAGCCACTGTTCTCCCGGCGTGGAGTTCATCACAATTAAATGCAGACCCCGATACCTCCCACGTGAGTTTAACGCCATTCTACTCACTGCGGTTTACATACCACCGGATGCTAACGCTAGCTCGGCCGTGGGACTCCTGCATGATACTATCAGCAACAACCAGAACAAGTACCCCGAGGCTGTTCACATCGTCTCTGGGGACTTTAATCATGCTGATCTGAAATCAGTCCTCCCCAAATTCCATCAACACATAAAGTGCACAACCAGGGGTGATAAAACTCTGGACACAAGCTGGACACAAACATCAGACAAGCATACAGGGCTAAACCCTTAGCACACCTTGGCCAGTCTGATCACATGTCCCTGCTACTGATCCCTGCTTACACCCCCTGCGGAAACGTGTCCCCAGTACAACCCGGACTGTCACCATCTGGCCTGAGGATGCCTCTCACCAACTACAGGACTGCTTCCAGAGAACTGACTGGGAGGTTTTTGCACATCAGGACCTGGAGAACTACACCTCAGCAGTCTTGGACTACATCAGGTTCTGCACGGACAATGTCACCAGGAACAGACTCATGAGGATCTATCCGAATAGGAAACCCTGGATGACTAAGGAGGTCTGGGGCCTCTTGAAAGCCAGGAACGCTGCTTTCAGGTCTGGGGACAAAGCACTCTACAGTTCTGCCAGAGCCAACCTGAGAAGAGGCATCTGCCAAGCTAAGGCATCATACAGAGGGAGAATAGAGAAGCAGCTCAGGAGCAACAACACCAGGCAGGTGTGGCAGGGTCTTCAGCACATTACAAACTACAGATCCAGCAACCAGCCATGCACGGAGGGAACCACTTCCCTGGCAGAGGAGATGAATATCTTCTTTGCCCGCTTTGAGGCGACACCTACCACAGCTCCATCACAGCTGCCTGTCCACAGCAGCTCTGCTCTCACAGTAGAGGAGTGTGAGGTGAGGCAGGTGATGAGGAAGGTGAACCCAAGGAAGGCTGCGGGACCTGACGGTGTGTTGGGACGGGTGCTTAAAGACTGTGCAGACCAACTGGCTGGAATCTTCACAAAGATTTTTAACCAGTCCCTGTCTCAAGCCCCTGTCCCTCCCTGCCTAAAGTCCTCTACCATTGTCCCCCTGCCGAAAAGAACCAACATCAACACCCTGAACGACTACCATCCAGTGGCACTCACACCGATCATCATGAAGTGCTTCGAGAGACTGGTGCGGAGTCACATCCTCGCTGGCCTGCCTGCTGAGCTGGACCCTCTCCAATTTGCCTACAAAGCAAAGAGGTCCACAGAGGACGCTGTATCCACAGCACTTCATGCTGCCCTGACCCACTTAGAGAAGCAGGGGAGCTACGTCAGAATGCTCTTCGTGGACTTCAGCTCAGCATTTAATACTATACTTCCCCAACGTCTGGTGTCCAAGCTAGCAAACCATCAGCCACCTGCAGTTGGATCCTGGACTTCCTAACAGGTCGCTCTCAGAGGGTCAGACTGGGCCCCCACACCTCCACTGCTCTGAGCCTGAACACCGGATCGCCACAGGGTTGCGTGCTCAGCCCACTTCTCTACACCCTCTACACTCATGACTGTGTCTCCAACCACCTCAGCAACAAGATCATAAAGTTTGCAGATGACACGACTGTTGTTGGTCTCATCTCAGGCGGGAAGGGGGAGCTGGAGTACAGGGATGAGGTGAAGCGGCTGTCAGAGTGGTGCAAAGTCAATAACCTGCTCCTCAACACCTCCAAAACAAAGGAGCTGGTGATCGACTTCAGGAAGAACAAAACGGACATCCATCCTCTCACCATCAGTGGGATCTGTGTGGAGAGGGTCCCAGTGTTCAGGTTTCTGGGCATGGAGTTGGAGGACAAGCTAACCTGGAGCACCAACACCAAGGAGCTGTTGAAGAAGGCACAGCAGAGACTGTACTTTCTGAGAATACTCAAGAAGAACCGTCTCCCCTCAGACCTGCTGCAGGCCTTCTATCACTGCTCCATAGAGAGTGTGCTCACGTACAGTCTGTGTGTCTGGTACGGCAGTAGCACATCCGTGGACAAGAAGGCGCTCCAGAGGGTTGTTAGGGCAGCAGAGAGAACCATAGGCTGCCCCCTCCCCACTATGGAACAGATTTACACTTCCAGGCTCCACAAGAAAGTTTTGGACATTTTAAATGACTCTTCACACGCTGGCCATGGTCTCTTCCAGCTGCTGCCATTAGGCAAGAGATACAGAGCAATAAAAAAACAGGACAAATCGCCTAAAAAACAGTTTTTACCCGATGGCAATCATGGCACTAAATTCAAAGGCATAAGAACTTCTGCTCTTGACACCACTTTGTTAAAAATGTAAATTCTATTGCGACACCTTCAGGCGCTGCAACCATCTTCTGATGTCTATTTATTTCTCATTTTGTACTATTTATTTCTTTATCTTTGTATATTATGTATATACACATAACCTGCATCTTAACTAGAGTCGAGCAAATCTCAATCTCGTTGTAATCTGTTGATGACAATGACAGTAAATCTTATTTTATTTTATCTTATCTTATGTTTTGGGATATTTTTTAATATTTTTTTCCAGAAACAACTGACAATCAGGTCAAAGTTGATTTGACTGGTTGGCATTAAATAAAAAGAGCCCTGCTGAACAAAATCTTTCATGATGTTTTCACACTTGCTAGTCCAGTAGACTCTGTTTGATCGGGAAACAAAATTACGACATTTCGTACAGTACAGACCAAAAGTTTGGACACACCTTTCTAATTCAATGGGTTTTCTTTATTTTCATGACTATTTATAAGGCAAGAAATCGCACTTATTAACCTGACAGGGCTCAGCTATGAAGTGAAAACCATTTCAGGTGACTACCTCTTGAAGCTCATCAAGAAAATGCAGAGTGTGTGCAAAGCAGTAATCACAGCAAAAGGTTGCTACTTTGAAGAAACTAGAATATAAGGGCTATTTTCAGTTGTTTTACACTTTTTTGTTTAGTGTATATTTCCACATGTGTTATTCATAGTTTTGATGCCTTCAGTGTGAATCTACAATGTCAATAGTCATGAAAATAAAGGAAACTCATTGAATTAAAAGGTGTGTCCAAACTTTTGCTCTGTACTGTACGTTTTCAGTTGGTGTGGTTCACTGTCACACCACACTATGACAAATTAACTAAACACTTTCAAAAACCTGTTCACCTCCTCACCAGTGGTGGCGCTGCACCAAGAACCACTGAAGAAAAAAACAGCACGAAAACCTCTGAAGAAGAAACGAGTGCGCCTTTCTTCTTCACAAAATGTAAACAAAGATGTAGCAGCGACAAATTTTAGCGGTGTAAGATTTTTCTTCTGTTTCTGGTAAAAGATCACAAGCCATTTCTGTCGCTAACACTAGACTCTCACATTTGTTATGGTTATACTTACCCAGAATGCCCTTCATTGTAGTCCGCTTCCTGCTTTTGAAGCAGTCTCTGGTCCCCTTGGTGTTCACATATGTATTCGAACTGTGCCAGAGTTCACTTCAGTCAAACAGAGACGGACAGGATTTCCCTTTTTTTCTTTTTTTGTGCACATCAAAATTCGATTGCATGTTCACACCTACCCAAACTTTTTGGATTTTATTTGTAAAGCATTGTGAAAGCAGTGTTTTGGTTTTCAACTGCTTTCTAAAGATCTATCACAGAAAATCTCAATTAAAATACACTGAAATTCATGTTTATAATGAGACAAAAAAAATTCTCATAACCACTGCAAGGTTCAGTGGAGTTCAGAAGCATGTATGTTTTTTTCCCACCTGCCCCCTCCAGGCGCTGTGTTTACTGGGTACTACCAGAACAGTCCACCGGGGGCGTATTTCTCCATGCCGGTCCTCCTCACCCTGCTCTGGGCTCTGCTGAAAGCCGGCATGATGTCCAACGTCTTCTCAGTCCTCCGCGTCAGCTTGGCCCACAACATAGTGGTCAGTGCAGCAGTCATGTATGTAACATAATCCAGCGTGTTGCCTACGAGACGGCGGGGGGACATCGCGTGATTTAACCCTCTCCTGTCCTCCTCCAGCCGGGCCACGAGTTCCTGCTGGCTCTCTTTAACTACGTGAGGGACAAGGATCTCATGAACTTCGTGCCTGAACTGATGCAGCTCACATTCAAGGTGTCTCAGTTTGTTCATCCTCGGGTTTGCTGTCGAGTCTTTTTTTTGTTTGTTTTTATGTGAATGAGGGAATTTCTGTTGCTGTTTTGTTTGACAACAGATGGCCAGCGTCGGTTTGGAGCTGAGCTTGGACTGCATAGACGACGTAAAACACAGCCCCATGTTTCAGCAGGTGGCTCATCACAACTCGCACGTCGCTCTGGGTGGAAACCACAAGTTAGTAACACCTTCAGGTTTTACTCATGATTTTAGCTGCTGTAGTTCCTAATTGTTTGTGTAATAACGTAAAAACTTGTGATTTAACTCATTTAGCTCACCTGCCTGCATGCAGAGTCCTGAGTATCTCAATTTAGTGCATGGGATTGTTGAAATAGAGGTTAGTTCTGTTTGATTTTTGGGTCATCCCTAAAGATTACACTGTTTCTTATTATATTTATTCATATCATCCATTTTGTCAGCTTTGTGCCAAGCAGGAAGACTGGAAACGGATGGGAGAGGTGTACAGGTCCATCTGCCAGTTCAGCCAACACCCAAACCAGGTGGAGCGAATCAGCGGCCGCATTGCTATAGCGCTTCTGTCTGAGAGCAAAGACAAGGTCTCACTGCCTTACGCTGCTTTCGCTAAGACAGGTGAACGTTCTCAATAATGTGTCTAGTACTTGGTACTCTTCCTTTATATTTTTAAATGCACAGTACACGTTTTACTTCTTTTTTTTTTTTCTTCTGCTTCACTACCTTCAATTCCGTTACAGATTTGCTCAGAACTTTGTCGCTATTCCGCTAATGTCGCAAAAACAAAATTTTGCAATTTGTGGTGTTTCCATTGGATAATAATCTCAATTAAAATCAGATGTTGAGTAAGTTTGTTCACGCGATAAACCTTGAAAAAAAAAAAATTAATACTGCAACTACTTCCTGTCGTCGTCTTCTTCGTGGTTTGCGCCAGCGGCAGCATCTGGTTGTTGATCATGTGTTTCCATTGCAGTTTTGAAAAATAAACCAATTGCAATACAGCCGGAAAACCACCTCATCCTATTGGCAAAACATTTTTTTTTTTTTTTTTTTGAAAATACTTTTTTTTTCTTTTCCGAAATTGGCATGTTTCCCTTTAACAAATTTATTTTCAAAATACCAAATTGCGTTGTTATATGGTCAATGGAAACGCAGCTCCAGTTGGATAATGGATATAATCCCAACGTTTGTGGCAGAAAATGGATACTTTTTCTAGGCACCGTAATGATTGCAATTTTTTATTTTTTTATTTTTTTTAGTGCGCCAAAATGAAAGTGAGGAGAATCTGGTGAAGACTTTTGTGGGCAGAATCGGAGTGTCTTTGATGTTGAGATACCACAAAAATCACCACTGGGTTAAGGTAACAAACCGCTCCGTTTCTCTCCTGCGTTTCTCCAGCTTTCTTTCGTTCGGTTAATGATGTCCACATGCAGGGCCGCATAGTGGTGGAGGTGATGTCCGCCTTAAAAGTCGACTACACAACACTGAAGAGCTTATTTGGGAACGAGGACGGAGCGTCGCGCTGCTGCCTGATCACTGTGGCAACGGAGCTCTTCTACCTGAGTGGGAGTGTGGAGGGAGCGCTAAACACACTCCGAGGTAACGCTGCCTGTCCGGACTCTCATCAGATCTCAGACAGTTATAACTGAAGCTGCTCCTCTTGGGCAAATCAGCTTACAGTTGGCTGAATATAAAAAGAAAAGTAGGTTAGCATTGGGGGTGCAACTTCAGTAATCGATTCCGCTGATGATTAATTGATTAATTGGATACAAAAATGAGCACATTCGGCAGATTTTTATTTAACCACATAAACCTTTTTACACAATACTAGAAATACATTAAAAGGTGGAAAACAAACATACGAAAATAAACATTGTATTGCTTAAAGTACAAAAACACAGCATGTTTTACTTTACACTCAATCATTTGTGGAAAAGGATCCAGCTGCAGCTAAAGAAATGCTTCTAACAACATACTTAACGCTAATACAATGTGGGGCTAATCTGTTTTTTGATTAACCAATTAATTAGGTAGCAAAAGGTTCTTAATGCTAGATCTTATTTCTTTATTTATTTTTACAAAGTTTGAACAAGGTAAAGCTGAAAACCTTTCCACTTGGAGTTCTGGGTGAAAGATATTTACAAAGGTTTTTTTTTTTTTTAATGCAAAATGTATGTGGTTTTTGTACAGTTTTGTACAAAACTGTACAAAATTAATTACTAAGAGTTTTGTTCTTTCAACAAATGACCTTTTAATAATTTTGCATATTCCAGTTAACAATTAATTAATTGATTACAAAATTAGTTGAAGATTATTTCAATAATCAATTAATCCCGATTAATCGTTTCTGCCTTAGAACTGATTTTAAAAAAAAGCTAAATTAAGTTCCTTATAGTATTATCAGAATGTTATTAGGCCAGGAGTCGGCAACCCAAAATGTTGAAAGAGCCAAAAAAAACAAATCTTTCTGGAGCCGCAAAAAATTAAAAGCCTTATATAAGGCTTTTAAAGGCAAAGGCCTTTTAAAGGCCTTATAAAGGCAAAACAGGCTTTAAGTGTTTATATTAGCCTATTATCAAAACGACTAAGTGTATACATAATTAGCATTCATGATTAAATGTTTATTCTCACCCTGCAGTGCGTCCTTAATGACGCACCACATGACTCTGTTGTACAATGATGCTTTAAGTTCACCTTCCGTTACAATATTAATGTTTTATGTTTTGTTGCATTGATAAAATTAAAGAAATACAATAAAGAAATCAGATTTTTGATGTAATTTTTATCATGAAGATTCGACAGGGAAAGGGTCTTTTTTTCGATTTGGAACTCGGGGAAATCTGCTCCCAAATGCAGTTTGCATAACGACGAATGCTCTTTGTAAATGATCACGTTAAGTGTGGGATCAAACACACAACAAAACGGAACCTGCAGGTATAATATAACGCAGTAGCCTTTTGAAAAGGTAAAGTGTATAAAATAAAATTAATACACTTAAAGTTTGATTTCTCTGCAAATGCCAAGCAAGTCAGTGCAATGGTAAGACAATAGCAGCAGCATCTTCTCTTTTGACACGCAGCCATCCTCTGACCTGAGCAACAAAACACAATAATATCGCTAGGTGTCATTCTAAATATATACTGACAAAAATCATTAATCAATTTATAAAAACAACCACTTTGTTACTAAATATATGTGCCTAAGACAGGATTGTGTTCTTACGTGTGTAATGTAACTTCTGTTTACGGAAATCACTGGACAGCTTCTCAACATACTGTATATATATATACATGTTTCCTTTTTTTTTTAATATTATTTGTAGGTGTGGCTTACAGTAAGGTGCGCTCTATAATGCGGAAAGTACTGTCTTTTTGTTATTTGACAACTTCTCGCTACAGAGCAAACATTCAGGTAATCCTTCTGCATTGGCAATGAATGCAAATGATTCGGTCCAAGAATTGTAGAATCTCTCCTCGGCTATTTTTCCCCAAAGCTCTCCCTGGCCCACCACACACCCATCGGTTTGTTTACAACAGCCACCTGCCCCAGCTGGAAGAAACGTCACAGGCTATGACGCAAATCTTCGTTGACAGAAATGTTGAAATTTAATATTTATTCTACACATTTTTATAGCATTGGAAAACGTTTAGAATGATTGTGTCGTGTTTGTCCTCCTACAAAAACCATATTAAAACAAAAAATATATTTCCCACCCCCATCTTTTTCCATTTTCAAACATTTTTGAAAAAGTTCCAGAGAGCCACTAGGCAGCACTACAGAGCCGTGGGTTACCGACCCCCATATTAGGCCAACAAAAAAGGATTTAGCATATTAATGGAAAGTTTAGAAAAACAGTGTAAAGCAAAGTCCATTCAAGAGTTTGGGTGATTCCAGAACCAGAGACTTGACTGGGTCGTACCTGGAGAAAAAGGACTACATTGATGTAACAAAAGTTCCCATTTTGAATTAAATTACTGACATAAATGAAACCTTTTCATGACATTCTAATTTGAGATGTTCTTGTAGTTGAGTTTGGGAATTCGTCCCTGCAGAACACAACTGGTTCCTGAGTTCGGGTTTGTGGCCGTGCGAGCCCACTGATCTGGAGGGCAGGACTAATCTGCTGAGGCGTCTGTCTGGGAAAACCTCTCACCGGGACACCTTGGAGGTCCTCTGTAATCTGCCAGGAGTTAAGGAACCCAGCGGTGTGTGTGTGTTTGTGTGTGTGTGAGCGGTTTTTAACATTTCCTAGTATTTGGATTTGATCTTACTGATGCTTTCAGACATTTCCTTCCCCCTCCTACCTCCAGACCTTATAGACATCTCCAGGTACAGTCCTATGTTTACGTCTCACCTTCAAGTGTGTGTGGAGAGACAGATTCTACCTGTAGCGTCAGACCTGCTGGACTTCATGCTGAGTAAACAGCTGGCTGTCGATCACTCACTGCTGCAGATGCTACTCGAGAAACTGGGCAGGCAAAACCTGTGGCTGCGGGCGCGGGAAGTCTTCAAACGTAAATATCACTGGATCACTGTCCCGTAAAAATCTCATTATTAGCTGTTTAAAACCTCAGAGTGTCCGTGTTAATCCCCCAGATTCTCTGAGTGCGGGCTACTACCCTGACGTATCGGCTGCCCCTGGTTTGATGGCGCTGGTCGTACCCTGTCAGCTCGGCGAGGTGGAGCTCGCTCTCGCCTTGGAGATGTTTGTTGCCTTCAATGCGTCAGCCATTCTTCCTCTTTCAGACACCGCCTCTTCTTCCCTCAGCATCACTCTAAAAAGGTACGTCGATGCTTTTGCAGGGTTTTACGAAAGTGCTTGATCGGCCAAAAAACTGCAATCGGCACGCTGCTAAAAATCACCAATAAAATACATCAAACTTTTTTTATTTGGAGTTGACAAAATGTGAAAGAGTTTTATTTTTAAAGGCCGCACTATGTGGTCTCACTGTGCTCTGCATGGCCTCTCTTGCAGGACTCAAACCTGCGAGGGGGAGTACATCTCGGCAGGTAACCGGCTTCTCTCCGCAGCTTGCCTGCCCCAGCCCAAACTCACTGTCCGCTACACAGCGGTCAACTCCTCCCAGGAGCAGCTGTTCCGGCTGGACGTTCCCTCCGCGCGCCGCTGGCTCCGCCACAATCACTTGTGGGCCAGCGAGATGTGGACGCAACGACCCAAAAGTGTCAACCCCAACTGACCTCGGTAACTATTTTGACGTCTTCTTATGTTCCAGCGTCCGTGAATGCTCCGAGAAACATCAATGAAATCAGGTAGAACGGCGTGTTTCTGTTCTAGTTCTACATTTCTTTTCTTCCTTACACACATGGCGACCCAGTCGCAGGAAATCACAACCAAAGACTGATGCCAGGTGATCAAACTTTTTATGTTCATGTTTATTTAAAGCTCTTTATTTTCCTGAGGTAGTTTTGTTGGCTTTCACTCAGAGTTTTAAGGGAGCAACTTAGAATTCTTTTTCTTGCGGGGAACAATCACATGTAATTTTTGGGGGGTGGAGTGGGTGTTACAGTGTTATCTGTATATAAAATAATTAAATATGTATTTATATGACCACATTATGTTGCCGTATTGTTTGTTATAATCAAAACTGTTGCTTGTTCAGGACCTGTAATTTACGATTTCTTTGAATTAAGTTTTTTATTAAAAGTTTACTTCTTTGTGTGGGTGTGTGTATTTATAGTGTTGCTGTCAATCACACTAGCGCTGTGATTAATCATGCTTAAATATGCAAACTTGAACTGTAAAATTGTTTAAAACATGTTTTATTCTCTGAAACATTTCAGGTTTTCATATTCAGGAATATTTAAAGGGAGTAATTTGTTTCAAACATCATTTAGAGACGTTAACTATAAACTGGCGGTGCTTCGGCGGAAGGATACTTCACCGTTGCAATAAGTATGTTACTTTGGTTTTATCCAAAAGTGAATCGCTTTCTTTTAGTTTTTAAATAATTTTTTAGCAATAGTGTACTGTGACAGTAATCTGAAGGGGGGGAAGAGATGCGGCAGAGGAAACGAGGACTGGAGTTGAACTCGGGACGTCCACGTTGAGATTCGTGTACGGACCGCTAACGCTAACCGCGGTGGGGTTTTTTTTTTTAACATTTATTTCGTTTTTATAATTATTTATTTTTAAAAGATAATTTTGCTGCTTTTCCATTCATCAGTTTGACTCTCCTGGCTCATCTTTTGACTCGTTTTTGCGGTCCTGCATTGTTGAACGTAGTACAACCGCGTAACGCGCTGCTGTGAACTAAAAAAAAGTAACCCTCCGCCGGAGAGAGTCTTGGGTCAAAATAGGTAGTGCGATTGATGTGCATTGTGTGATATTAACGTAGCATTTTGTAGATGAATGGCATGCGTCAACGTTGGCAGCCCTAATTTCTAGAAAACATTCTTCACATGAAATCAAATAATCAAAATGGATAGATTAATTCTAACCTTCCTGACCTGAATATAGCTCCACTTGTTAAAGTTGGAACTGTTGGGTCTTGACCTCTGTTAATGACGCAGGATGTGCGGTATGTCTTGAGGAAAATATGCTCAGCAGTTCTCCTGAGAGTGGGTTTGAACCCGGTGTCAGACTGAAAAGCTGCATGTCAGACTTTACACGCCTCGGCACGTTAAAGGTCATAACCGCAGAGGTGAGGCGTGGTGGGGGAATTTGTCCAGAGAAAGTCGAGCTTAAGTCTACAAAATTGCATCTGAACAAGGCATGAACTCTAAAACACAAGATGCAATGCAACTTCTTCTTTTTTCTATATATAAAGAAGATTGTTACTTTGAAAACAAACATGTCAGCACAAGCATCTTTTAGCAACATGGTAGTGGAGGAGTGATGATTTGGGCACGTCGGGGTTTAATCATCACTCCCTCTGTAAACCAGGACTCCTCTGTACATCACGTTGCATCTGAATGTCCAAACATGGACCGAGTTGTGATAACTCACCGAAAGTTTTGACCTCAGCCTGACTGAAATGCTTGGGGGGGAAAAAACAGAAGTTGTTTTTGAAAGAATGCCATCAACGTCAAACTAATAAAGACGAGTGGGTCGAAATTCCTTCCCCGTGATCTCACAGGTGAGTTCACACCAGAGACTATTTGTGCTTTTAAGTTTCACAAGTAAATAAATCCCGTGGTGCGTTTAGCTTTTGACAATACAACAAGATGTATTGTTTTGTTTTGATAAAACTGAAATTCCTCATATTTTTTATTAAACTGAAACAGAATTTACCCTTTCAGGTGTAAAAGGTTTGAGTTGAACTGAGGTGCCTTGCCAAAGCATTGATGGTTTCTTTAAAACGGAACAAAACTTATTTTATTTACGGTGTCTTCAGCGCCTTTAAGTTATGATATTCCGATGTGAAACCCAATTCATCCGATTGACTTCAATCGGATGAATTGAAGTGAAATAGTAGACAGACTGCACCTGTTTGTAATTTAATGTGAGTAAATCTGTAAACTGCTGAATGTAGAATTTGACTTCCATGATTTCCAGTGCAGGAAAAGTATGGAAAATATTCTGATATCCAGACTTTGTTCCCCATCCCATCATTTGGAGTGTAGTCCTCTTTATTTCCCCCTCCTTTCATTTTCATTCTTGGTTTAGCTTCTTCTGTTGATAGGTATTTTTTCAAACCTACATAAGACGACGTTTATGAGTTTTCAACCAAGCTTCGGCAGAAGGAGAAGACACAGCAAACCACTTCTCCAAGGTGTTTGCCATGCTTTCTGACTCTCTGCAGCAGAGCCTGTCTTTTTATTAAGCAGGAGAAAAGAAGGGAGTCGAGAGTGAAATGTGGGAGAGTGATAAATCAAAGAACGGCTATTCTGAAACAAGGAAGAACTACATTCTACACACAAGCAGTTTAAGGAGTAACCCAAGATAAGCAGCTGCAGCTTCCAGGTTTAGGGAAAAAGCAAGTTTTGTCTTTCACATGGTTGAACAAATTCCTTCTCTCTGGGGTGTGAATACTAAACCTATGAATGAAAAGCAAACTGGTAACTACTTATGTAAGAATGATAAAACATAATTATTCTAACATCTGTCTTTGTCTTAATTATGTCCTTGCTTCTTTCTCCCTCCTTCCTGCTATCCTACCTGTCTTTCTTCACCTCTTTCCTCTCCCTCCGTTCATAGTTTTTTCTTTTTTGCAGGTTTCATACAATAAGATAGCATGCCTGCTGTTAAGTTATTAACATATCTGCCATCGAACTCATTAACTTTTGTATTTTACATTTTTCAGTAGATCCAAAGATCCAAGGGACTAAAAAAAAAAAATCACAACTGTAAACCTGCCGAGACCTGACCAACTGAACGGACAGGCTGGACAGGAAGTGCAACGGTCGGCAAAAAGCTCTAAAGGACCAGCAGACGCTCAGTCTGTTGAAAGAAGGAACTTTGGTCCGGTTGGACCAAAACTGAATGTTTTAGCCTAGTTTTGTACGTAGGTTGAGACTACATACACAGTTTTAGCCTCCCCACACACACACACGCCCACACACACACACACACACACAGCATTACAAAACTTTGTGTAACTGGAAACTATTAGTTTGGGGTTAACCTCAATGTTCACTACAGTGGAACATGGAGGCGGCAGCATCATGTCGTGGGGATACACCACACCAACTGCAACCAGGGAAGCTGGTTATAGTCGATGAATTGAACTAAATAATAAACTTTAGAATAAAATGGGCGAAAAATGCATAAGACTTGAGATTCCCAGAGCTACAATGCAATGGTTCAGATCAAAATAATTTTTTTGTTGTAACATTACTCATATTTTAATTAGTAATATTTATCATAACCTACAGGAAACCAGCTAGATTATCGGTATTTGGGTCTACTAAATATATTATTTCAATAACTAAGGTTGAAAATGTCAAATTTGCCCATTTGCTTTATTGAAAGAGCGCATTGACAGCTGCCGCTCTTAGTTATATAGGAATTCATAACCGCCAGGGGGCAGTACAGAGCTGCCCGCAGAGGAAAAAGGGAATTTCTCTGTCTGATTTCTCAGCACCTGATTGGTTTCATCACCAGTAAGCCTACAGTTACCACAGCAGCTCTGCAGAAACTGGTAAATCCCCTCACCTCAGGCAAACTGGTCTTATTGGGAGGGATTTCACACTTCCTACAAACATCCTCCTGAGCGAGGCAGTCGTGAGCTCAAAGATGACTCTGCTCATCTACAATAAACAAATCAAAATGAGCTCTACAGACCTTCACATGCTGCTCTAAGTCTTACTGAATCCCAACATTCTTAAGGAGCCATTCAGACCGATTACGTGCCGGCGGCAGAACCGGCGCCTCCGTGAGTGTCATCCGGGGGCAGAGATAATCACAATAACACTGAACTGTTTGTGCGTTTTCAGATTTCTGCCTCCAACTCTTCATCATGTCCTCCCCTCGTCTCTCTCTGCCTCTGTCGCAGCGACGTCCCTGGATGTGTCATCGCAGAACTGATGTTTTTGTTTGTGTCATGTAAGTGGATAATGCTTGGTTTCTTGGAGGTCACACAAGCAGCAGCACAGATTCACGTCGGAAGTGTGTGTGTGTGTGTGTGTGTGTTTCGTGTAGAAAGGCATGAGCGGCCTGGTATTTTTAGCTCATTCATCCTCTTTTCACCCAGCTTACTGTTCAGTTTGCTGAATGTCTCATATGATCTCACTCATGAAAACATCTTCTAACTTAATAAACTGGAGGTTTTGGGCCACTTAGATTCCTACAGGTTTGCACTTGAAAGTCTTTTAATTGCCAATTTTTAACAGTTTTGTGGTGTGAATCTGTATGACGGTTCTTGCCTAATAAGACATTCCAAAAAGTGAGGTTTATCAGTGAAACGTAAGTGTGTTTAATTGGATTGTATTTTGTGATTCAACGACACAAAGTAGCAGCCATTCATTGTATTCAAACAGCTTCTTTCAGTTTAATTTCAGTATAAATACAGCTGCTCTATGAATAGCTTCAGATGGACAACTCTCATGCACTCCAAAAGTTTATTCTTTCGGAAAGAGCGACAGAAAACTGGTTCGCCCTGATCACAGCGTACTCCTGGCAGCGGCAGCATCAGGCTGTGGGGATCTTATTGTTCACCGGGGTTGATGGAAAGGTGGGTGGAGCCGAATACATTGCAAGGAAGAAGGAAAGAAGGCTCGCCTTCGAGTGGATGATGACCGTAACGGTTGAGCTAAGATGGAGGGAAATAGCTTAAATCAGCGCATGTCCTAGAGTGGCTTAGTTAAAGTCCAGATCTAAATCCAACTGAGAATTGGTTGCGAGACTTGAAAACTGATGCTTACTTAGCTTGAGCTAAAGAGTAATGGACAAGCATTTTAATTTCTAGAAGTAACAAACATATAGAGATACTTCAAAAGACTCGCAGCCCTAATTTAGGCAAATCCTGGTTCAACAAAGTGAATCGTTATCCTTTGTCTTTAGAACTGTACGCTACTTTGTGCTATCTTCTCTTGGTGTTTGAGGTTTTAGCAAAATTCAGTGGCTAAGTTCTTTTTTTTTTTTTGCATTTATGTTGCATTAGGAGAACATAATATTGCTGGCAAATGAATTCGACAGCACAACGTCGCTTTTAGAACCGCAGGACGAAGGGATCGATGACGGGGGGGAAAATATGAGATGATGGCTAAAGAAATGGCATCCTTTGGAAATCCAAGACGGTTGGGAGATAAACTGAAGCATTCCATTGAAACAGCAGAATTAGATTCACCCCATGAGTTTATTTTTAACGTGGCCAGGATTTATCTGAGGTCAGCAGATGCTGGAACGAAGCAAGTGATTCTCAGCTTCCAGAAATATGAAAATGGATGCATCTTTCTGAGACGAACTTATTCTCAAACCACTCTCTGGTGCTGTTTTGGAGGCGTGTTCCTTCTTAACATGACTGCTTAAAGTTGACAGGGTCACTAATATAACACGACAAATCGTAGCTTGGTTTTCCATGTACCTGTAAACAAACAATCCACCACAGAACACATTGAGTGAAAAATGTTGCAACATCCACTTTTAGGTCTTAAAGTGGATAATATTCGTCTTTCTCGCCACACTTGAGCAAGTTTAGTTTCTACGGTCACTGTTAGGAAAAACACAGACGGAAAGTTGCCTCACAACTGCTAATCCTTTTCAGGAGCTGACATTTTTTTCTCTCTGGTAGTCAGTTGTAGCCCAACCAGAATGTGATTTAGGGATTTTCCTCTTTAGGGGTTGTTGACAAAGTAAAAGGAGCAAACAAACAGGCTCTTAAGTGTAGATAAAACTGGAACCGCTGATTGCAAGAATAATCCCATCTCAGGTTGGAATGCAGTTGTTTGCACTGCAGTCTTGGGTTTCATTTTATTTTTTAGTTTGCATTTTCTCCCTGTGCAAGTATGGATTCTCTCCATGTACTCCAGCTTCCTCCCACAGACCACAGATATGTATGTTTAGTTATTTGGACTCTAATTTGCTCTTAGGTATGTGTGCATTTTTCTTCAGATTGATGTCAGAGATTGTTAGACGCCTACAAGCATTGTCTTAGACGTTCAGGGTCTGAGACAATGCTTTCAGGGTTTGTTAGTTTGGTTAGTGTCCAGCCAAACAGTTTGCTTAGCAATAGAAACAGATTTTTTACTATAATGTACTTAATGGGTGAAGCGAGTGAAATTGTTAATTAATTTAACTCAATACTCCAGACTACGACTCCAATCCGTGAACGTCAACAAAGCGGTCATTTTAATTCAATTATTCGTAGATTGAAATAAAAATTAAGACATTTGAGTCCGCACCGTGTTTGTTTTGTCTAACTCACATTAATATTAATAATAATAATAAAAATAACAACATGAACTAAATCGAATCAATTCGCTCGTTGTTTTTTTTTTTCCACGGTAAAAAATAGACAGGCAAAGCGGGACCACACAGAGGACCATTGTCCTTCACCATTTCCTCCAACTTTATCAACAAAACCGTGCACGTACGCACGTCTTCCAACGTGACCCAAGCTCGCTCGCACCCCCGCCCCCCTCCCCCTGGCCGTCGGGAGCGAGCATGCGGCACACCCCCCTCTGACCGTCGGGAGCGAGCTTGTGGCACACACCCCTCTGCTGTGTCCTCTCTCAGGACGGAAGTGAGTCCATTTTTTCCCCTCAGTGAGATAAAAGCGGCCGGAGGAGCTGCAGCCGTGCAACACGCGCCCATGTGAGGGCATACGCTATGTTTTCCGAGTGTGTTTTCGCCTCGTTGCAAACAACAACAACAAGCGAGAAAACGAGGTAACTAGAGGGCCGTCGGAGCTAGCTACTCCGTTTCTCTCTCTCTCTCTCTCTCTGCTGTCTTGTTGAGGGGGGCGAAACCCTGCGCATTCCTCCACGCACAGTGCCAGACGGGGGGATACTCGCCGACGGACTGGACGGGAACGGAGAGCCGCATTCACGCAGCGGGGGCTCCGGGGGCTAGACGGCGCGACCTGCCTCATGCTTTTGGCCGTTCGGCAGAGCCGCCGTGGCTGTTCTTTGATATGACGGTGACCCGGTGCACGCTGCGACCTCCCTCCTTTGATGAATAATTCACGTGCTCCGTCTCCGAGGCTCGCGCTGAGAATAGCGAACGACGGTCGGCCGCGCGTGACGCCTTCTGGACGGACCTCTAATGGTGGAGGCCGGGCCAAGCTGGTTTAACTGGTTTTCCGTGCAGTGGGCAGCATGAAACACGGGAGCGGCGTGGGCTCTGTGGCTGTAGTCTAGGAGCTGCTGAGTGGCCCTGAAGTCATGTTGCCTGGTCGGTGGGGGAGGAGAGATTTAGCTTCCTGGACTTCAACACCCATCCAGTTTTAGGGTTAATTCAACAACGGGGACACTTTTCATGCACCAACATTGTCCTCGGCGTCGTGTCATCTTATTTTCATTGGAAAACTGGACTCTTAAAAATTTTGCTCATTCATATTTTTTTTTTCTGAGAGATGAGCTGAAGTTTTTTTTTTTTTAATAAATATTATCTAAAGAACTGTCTAATTGTGAAAGTTGATTGCCCCCCCTCCCCCTTTTTTTTTGCATCTAATTGAACTATTTAAAGCAAATTCAAAACTTGTTAATCAGCACAGTGGAACTGACTAAGTACCTCAAGAATCTACCTCAAATGCCACAGTTTCTTCAGTTTAACTGGCTGACTCGTCCTCTGATGAATACCTCAAACTCATTTTTCCCTGCATGTGTTGTGAGCTGAGCTGTGTTTCTGCTGCAGATGGCTTCTTTCCCCGATTCTGACCTGCAGACCTGTCCGCTCTGCAAGGAGCTGTGCGGCTCCTCCGCTCCCATCTCCTCCAGCTCTTCTACCTCGTCCTCCTCTTCGCACACCTCTGGCTCCTCTAACCACGCCACCAAGAGGCTCCACGTCCTACCCTGCCTGCACACCTTCTGCAGGCAGTGTTTGGAGGGACAGCGCAGCCCCAGCGACCCGCTGAAGCTGCGTTGCCCCACCTGCGACCACAAGGTCTCCATCTCTGAGGCCGGAGTGGACTCCCTGCCTTCCTCCAACTTCCTCTTCAGCAACCTGTTGGACGTGGTGGTGAGCTCGGAAGATCAGATCCAGAATAAGAACGGTCACCATCACCTCGGGGGCCTGATCGGGGGCTCGTCCGGGTTCCACCCGTCACACGGGGGCCTGCTGCACGCGCAGCACATGGGGGAGCCTCAGTGCAGCTCCTGCGACGAGGAGAACCCGGCCACGTCCCACTGCCTCGACTGCCAGGAGTACCTCTGTGACAACTGCGTGCGAGCTCACCAGCGGGTGCGGCTCACCAAAGACCACTTCATCGAGCGCCTGGGGGAGAGCCTCCACCTGAGTCGGGTCAACTCCAACAGCAGCGGCACGGGCCAGCCGGGGGTGTCCGTGTCCCTCGCCCAGTCCTTGCAGAACAACTTCGCGCTGCTGTCCCTGTTCCAGGACCGGATGAGCTTCTGCCAGCACCATGACGGCGAGGTGAGTGGTACCGGTTACTTCAGATGTGTAACAAGATGTGTATTATTGACATAAACGGACCTGTTGCAAACTTACTCGCCTTAGTCCCTTCTACGGTTCTGAGCGTGAGCAGCAAAGAACCCATACTGTGGGCCATATGGCCTTAGGTTCAACGGGAGCTGAGAGGCTCTTCACCTAGTCCCCTGGAGAGGAGCATGCACGTTTGTTGAGCTGGATATTGACACACGCACGCACACACACCCACACGCACACACACACTGCATCCATACAAACACTTCTAGGCGTAGACGCATCTAGAGTCTGGTTAATCTTTACCACACCATCCATTCTGGGCAGAGAGACGGAGAGAGAGAGGCTTCAGCAGTAGCTGCACAACACATATTTCTGAGATGTTTAAAGGTCCTGTCTTGGGTAAGGATATATATTTTTCTTATAATGAAAATAAGGACAAGTTGGGGGGGAAATCAAGGAGGGTTTTTTTTTGCGTCGTGTGTTCTGGGGTGAAGCAAACTACCATGTGTTTATGGGAGGAGGAAACCAGCTTGTTTTTATTTCTGTCATATGAAGAATAGCAAAACATTGCTAGAAGGGTTTGGGATTCTTGGCAATATGATGATCCTTTTATGCTAAGTGGCTCCTTTGCAGAATAAGAAAGTAGGTCATTTGATTCCTATTTTTTAAGGTCTATTTCTACTTAAAAATCTTGAGTTTCTGACTTCCTGATTGAAATAACTGCAACATTGTGTTGTGGTTTCTGAATTCCAACTTTGAGCTCTCCAAACAACCTGACGTTAAATGTCCAACATGGCTGCCAACAACAGGAGAGGCAGCCACAGTTGCAACTACGAACTATTAGCAGCATTGATAGTTTGCATCTGATTACGTTAGTGGCAGAAATACTGTTGTACAACTTGGACTTTTAGAGTGAGATTTTGGTGTTTGATATCATAAAATGGGGATCTGTATACAATGCTAACACACGTTGTGTTAGCATCACAACAATCTGAAAATTCCAACTGTTTTTCTACATCGTTATCCGACTCTCGTGGTACATTATATGCAGCTTAATTATAGAGAACGGTGCACAAAAACAGTATTTTCATACTTTTATCCTTATTTCATTGTCTAAATGTTATATCCATTCGTATCCACTGGTAAATCTTTCTTTTATTTATTCATCTATCCATCTGTGAGAGGGGATATGGATGTGCGTGGTTAATAAACTTTGTCGCTACGTTTAGCAACTTTTTAGACAAAAAAAATTCAATATCGCTCAAAATTGGAACCAGCAGGGTTCTTAAAAATCCGTGAACGGCCAGAATACTGCAATCGGTGCACCACTAGTTGTATCTCTCCTGATCAGTGATGGCATAGTTACTTTGAAAAAGTAACTTTAATCGGATTTATTTTGAAAAAATAACTTAGATTAACAATTACTTGATTTGGAAAGTAACTAAGTTACATTTAAAGTAACTTTTTAGTTACTTTGAGCAGCTGCTAACAACAACGCTGTGAAAATTACATTGATCTTTGCCAAAACTGTTGTTATTTTATAACAACAGTGTGTCTCCACTTATAAGGTTGAACTGAAGGGGAGATTGTTTAATGGCTACAACAGTACAAAACAACTTTAGTAATGCGTGTTTTTGTATGTTCCACTATTCTCCACTAAACTCTAAGAAGAATTTTAGAGTCTCCCCCCCCCCCCCCCCCCCCCGTGCCCCAGCCTCCAGGTTCTGCGTTACGGCCCTGCGTTTGCTGTCACAGCGCCGCTCCTGCGGCTCCACAACTCAGATGGCTCCTGCACAGATTTGTGACATTTATCTTAATATTAATAATTAATGGCGTTTAGTTGCACAACTTTACAGACTCGTTCAGTCATGGCTGTTTTCACGTTTATTGTGCTGTTCATCTTAGTCTCCATGTTTGCAGTTTGTTGTAGCGCAACGCGAAGCTCGACGTAATTCACAGGTAATATATTAACTTGACATTAACAAAGACGCAGCGGGACGGATCATCCGGGAAATGATGGACTAAAACTAACTGGATGTCTGACAAATTCTGGGGTTTATGTCTGTTTATTTCAAAATAAGCAACTTCACGTTCAAAAACAAGCCCAAAAGCGCAACCCGCGGCTCATTAAATCTGCTAGCGACTTTAGAAAAAAACAAACCCAAAGCTACTTATAATAATGGGGCTTGGCGACAGAAACTCAATAGTTCCTGTTTTTCCAGCAACAAAATGCGCATCTCCCTCCATTGTTTATGTTTCTGTCGCTGCTGATACTGTCGCATAGAAACGCCGATCGCTCCCCAAGACGCACGGAGGAAATGAAGTTAAATTGCAAAAGAAAACAGTAACGCACAGCAACGCAAAGTGGTTTCGATAAGTAACTGTAGTCTGACTACTGGATATGAAATGGCAACGCGTTACATTACTCGTTACTGAAAAAAGTGGTCTGACATCAGTAACGCGTTACTGACATCACTGCTCCTGATAGAACACCCATCCATACTTGTGTCCATCTTTCTTACAGTCTTTGCATTTTGCAGATTTTGCATTTATTTGCAGAAAAATCTTTTTGAAACTTCTAATTAAGTTTTTTTTGAATTTTCTTTATTCCATCTCGTTAAAAGACATCTGGTTGGGAAAAGTGGATGATCTTCACGTGAAAAATGTGTAGGACCCCTGATTTGATGGCATAGATTTATGATGTATGTGCACCCAATTAAGTCAGTCAATCTGATGGAAAAAGTCAACGCTGTGTTAACATTTTTTACATTGCCAATAACAGACTGTGGTTACAATCTATTAAGTTACGGAGGCATGTGTCTCTCACTGCCTGGGTCTGCAATTAAACACTGCCGACCCAGCAGGATGCCATTCATTGTTAACAGGAACTCACAAAATCTACTGGTGCAGCCCACCATGAAGTTACATGTGCTGTATGACTTGAGTAGGTTCAGGAAGGTTTGGCATCATGAAAACTTGCTCTATTGCCCCTTTCTCTTCCCCCCAGAAGCCTCATAAGAGCCCTAATAGGGAGGCAGCACTTTAGAGATTACATTGAACCATTGGGTCAGGGGAGGGCTAAAGCAGTTCTGATTGATGAAGTGTTTCCAACGTTTTCTGTCGAACTTTCTCTTTCATCTCTGGGTTGTCCTCTACTAGAGCTTGTAAATTTTGTCAATTTGAAACTGTATGGCAAAAATGATTGTTGTTTTTGTGACCTTCCCAAGCCCTATTAAAAGGAAGGACTCGACTTGTGGCAAAAAGGAGAAATAATTGAAACCGGACCAAGAAACTGTTTGATTTCATCAACGCACCGTGGAAGGTTTGGGTCACCTCCCGGGGTAGACATGAAAACGATGTCCGATCCAGAGTAATCTTAACATTGTTGGATCACACGGCTTTTGAAGTGCAGAAATGGTGCCTGTGTGAAGCCTGGGGTTCATTGTTGTATGCGCAATGACGAAACCTCCTTCTTAAACTGTAGCAGCAGAAAATAACGGCAAGTATCATTTGCATTTTAATTTTGTTTTGCTTTCTTTTAAATAGACAATATACAGTAGTTCATAATGGCCACCTATAATAATGAAGTTAGTTGCACTCTGTGGTGCAAATAACCCAAAATGGGTTTATTACATGCAAATGGAAGCCATGCCAATGTCTTATCAAGAACCTTTTTGCTAGACAGTTTATTCATTAATCAACCACTTAAGCTGACCATGTCACATGAATCCAGTGTCGAGGTACAGTCGGGTGACCCATTGCACCCGATGGCCAGTGCAGTTAGCTTCAATTGCACTGCCCACCTAATCTACTTGCCGTTTTGGCTCTGAATACATTCCTTTGCGGCTCAAAGTGAGTAACGGCGATGGGTTGGCGTCGTCCCTCTACATTCTGTCCTGAATCAGGCCAGGAACAGGTTTGAACAAATTCTGTGTTTATTTTGTCAGTATGAGGATTAATGATTCTGTTAAAACCTGCTGTTGTTTAGCGCTTCACGCTTGTGCAGTCCCAGCTGTGTCCTGTCGTCATTAAGTTTTCCTACATTTTGATTCTCAGGAAAATGTAAATGTTTGAAAAATAGTTTTGAATACCTCTTAGATGGTAAGAGGTTCCAGATCCATTCACACTTTGCCATTTTTTTGTCTCTTCTTAATTCTCACACCTCCGAATCAACGAGTTGTTAATGATCTATTTACCATTGCGTATCAGTTTTTCTCTGGTTCTCTGATCAAATTCTTCTGCCTGTTGATTGATAGCCTCATATCTTTACATCATAAGTGATAATTGGCTTTCAAAATGGATATGGATAATTCCCACAGTGGCTATGAATTTAAACGTGGTAGGTCCAGAATGTCCCATTGCAATCAACTCTGCCGTTTAGAAATGGTAAAGGGGTAAAGTGACCTGGTCTGAAAGTTATTTTGGATTTTCAGTTTGATGTTTTGGCTGTTGCCCCCTACTGGTAGGCATCCTGGGTCTACAGAATTTTTTTATTTTACACATTGTAAGAAATATTCCCAGTTAACTCGCCAATACGCACCAAATTTACACAGCTCCTACGTTTAATTTCTTTTGGGTGGATTCTATCAAGCCATATAAATACGGTGTAATATTTGACTAGTCTCCAAACTGTATTGAAAACGCAGCTTGGAAAAAAATACTAGTGTTTTTACAGATTTTTTTTTTTCTGCATCTTATTGACGTTTTCTAATACGCAGTTCATTGAGGTTAAAAATCTTTTAAAAGAGTTAGTGGATAAACTTGGAACTTCTTTTTGTACAACGATGAGTCAACTTGCAACAACAAAGAACAGTTTGGATTACCAGTTTACTAATTTGTTTTTGTTTTTTTTCCCTTACTGGCCTCTTTTTCTGTTCTTCCCCTCCCATTTACACCACCAGTCCATTGCCAGTAAATAGGTAGGTTCAGTTTTCCAGTAAGGGCCTCATTTCCCACTCACTCACTCACTCACTGTTCCTAGCCCTGGGGGAGGGAGTGACACAGGAGAGGGCTTGTCTTTCTCTACCTGTGCGCACTGAGAAAACAAGGCCATTGTCCGTCAACCATCTCCATGTCCATCATCGTCACATTCTCCAATTTATTTTGACCCTCTGATGGAAAGATCAGTTTTATGTTTGCACATTTCAGTTCTTCTTTAGGTGCTGATTAGAGGCAAGTTTGCCCTCTTTCTCATCAGTGTGCAGATGGGTTACTATTCTTTTTGTGAGGTTTCTCATTTTATTGAAGGCGTTGACTTGAAAAGGCATTTTAACCCCTGGTTTCAGGACAAGGATAAAACACAAACGCCTCTCTAATCTACCTCATGTTGCTCCTGAAATGATCAAATCGAGCCGACAGTTTGCTCATCTGTTTGATTTTTCTTAATGTGCTAAGTCTTGACAGATCCATACATTGATGGGCGCTACTCTGTTGAAAACTACTTTTAAGTTTTCACTCCAAGAATCACTGTGACATGTTAAATGGAACATTATTCAAATAACTTGTTTAAGTGAATAAATGTAATGTGCAGCTCTGTTGTTCTGGTTATTATCAAAACACTTGAACGTTGCAAGAAAGTTCTATAAGAACAAAAAGCGTTCTTCCGTTTATACTTACCAAATGTTATTTGGCAACATGTACTCTTACAAATGAGAATTTATTTTGTGAAATTTTTTTATTTATCATGACCATAATAAATTTCCATGAATGTAATCTGAAAACTCCCATAATGGAAAGTGCTGTCAGAATTGTTAATTTGACAAATTTCTCTCGGAAAACTAATAAAGGTAAATAAATTATTAAATATAATAAAATGCATTTAAAATGTGCAAAAAAAAGGCTTTTTCAAGATGCCGGTTTCCTAAAGAAAATTTATTTCTAAATGGGAGTACTTAATTAAATTTTTTGTAATCATCACCTTTATCGTTATCACAAAATATCACAATGAAATGTTATGTTTCTATCGGCCACACCTACCACCTACAAACAAGCAGGGGTCATACTTTACCTGGGGAAAAATAATGGGGCAAACTTCCAAATGAAAAATGGTAGCTAAAAGTTGATTGCATTATTGCAAAATAAGTGTTGTAGTAAACACCTACTACGACAACATAATATCCAACACACAGGCGGCTAATGTCACTACCATGCTATGTTTATGACAACATTGCACAATTTCATTAAAAGGCATAATTTGGCTCAATCTGAGATAATTTGAAGGATAGTTTGAAAAAAGATGCTTACAAGCAACAGAAACATGACGCAATGTTGTTTTCTTCATGCACTGCATCACAAGGCTGCCTAGACTGGAGGGTATTTTGACTGCATCGTGACATAAATGGTGAGACGCCTGCTTCATTTATCCGTGGCCCTAACCACTTCACACCTACACACCATCTCGGCTACAAACCTTCCATTCCATCTTGATGATTTCACACCTTAATCCAGAGTCTTTGTGTGAAGAAGGGAGGTGGACATGCTCAGCTGCTTTTATTTGGCGCGTGTGAATTACCAGATGAGAAGAGTGGAAGTTTCACAAGTTTTTGTTTCTATTTTTGATGAAGTAAATTGAATCAAGCCCAAGCCTTGTACTTTTCAACTTATTTCCCTCTGCTTTTGGAACAGTTTCAGTTCCAGTCATTGTCTGTGGAGGGAAATATAGTTCTGTTTTAGTCGCTTTTTAGCCATCTGTAGTCTCTTTAGTTCAAGTTTACTTAGTTTGTTCACAGAGGAAGGATTCTTAGGGTTTCTTGTGTCTCTTTTAAGGAAAATGCTTCTACACACAAATATGAATCCTAGGACAGAATTAAGTTAGTCTTTTGAAATACTCAAATTAAATGTTATTTGAAGCATGCATATGAACCTTGAGTTTTTAAAGTTAGCTAATCACAGACCAACACAAAGTAGTGCGTCATTGTGAAGAGGAAATAAATAAATAAAAGTTGGAGATATGTAGCGTGTGTCTCGACTCTGAAAGTAAAATCCAAGTAAAAGTAAAATCTGAAAGTAAACCAATACCCTCCATTGAGTAGTCCAGTTTCAGTAGCTGTTCTCTGAGGGCCTCAAGGGTTTGTTGGAGAACATTAAGCCCCTTCTCCACCAGTTCTTCCCTAGTCACCCCCGACCAGATTCGTCTTCATTTGCAGATCCTGTGCAATTCTTCCCTGTTTTTTGGATCCACTTTGGGGATGATACAAGCCGGACCTAGCTGGGTACTGCCGCAGACGGCATTCGTTGATTGGCCTGTAGCTTTACGGCACCAGGCGGTACTTGCAAACTCATTGAACAACAACATCTCAACCCCCATTTTCAAGCCACGACAAGACTCTGCTAGTTGGCGAGATGATGAGCTGCAAACTAACAACTCCATGATCAAACCTTGAGGTCCAAACCTTATCAACTGCGGCAGAAAAGCGCATGCAGCATCAACTGGACGGATCAAACCGCAATGAACAAATATACTGAGAAATATTGGAGAAAAAGTCCGCCCAAGGGTATATGCGCAAGTGAAATCATTTGTGTTGACCACAGCTCCGTGTACTCATGTTCCTACATTTCTGCCCATAGCCGTGTCCACATTATGAAAAACACAGTGCTACTGGAGATGCACCCAACTTGGCTAGTACCACACCAGACATTAACTGGCAAGAGAGACTTGATAATGGAGAAGGAGCTTTAGAGAACAAGAAACATAATGAAGACCAAAGAAGACAGCAGACATGTCTGGACTAAAGCTGTGAAACAGTTTTAAACTGGGCAAGGTTATAGAACAATATCCCAATCTGCCATCCAACATTAGAGTGTGGCACAATCACTTTAGACATTCTTGTTTGTAAAGGATGGTATTAAGCTCTTGTACAATGCACTGTTTGGAGTGTGAGGTGTATTATTGTCCAGTCATAGGCAAGAAATCTCCATTAGAGGATATTGCTTCATGTTGAAGATGGAACTTATTGGGCCCTTTTCCAGCGTAATAAAAAGCAAGGTATGTGGACACACAAGCTAATATAGCGGTCCACCAAAGCGACATAAATGCCACCTTTCGACCACCAGCCCTTTCCTCATATGGACTGCAAACAGGCAGAGCATCCCACGCTGGGTGAGAAGTTGAAATGGAAAATTGGATTACATCAAAGAGCGCCCTCTGCTTGCTGTGATGTCACGCTCCAGCATACAAAGCACACACTGGCTCCATCTGAGAGACACCTAATGATATGTTAATCCCACAAAATGTCACTCCGCGCTTTAGATTAAATCGTTCTCATCGTACTTGCGTGCATGGCTTCACACGTGCGCGGCTTCACAACCCGTCTTTATGGGATGGGGAGCCTGTTGCTGGGCAATGGCTGCCGAAAATGTGTAGCGCTTTTAAGGATTAGGTGAAGTTGAACTAATCAGTTTGATGGCCTTCTAATGCCTTTGTGTCTCATGAAGGGCCCAGTTTATGTAGCTTCAACTTAAGATGTCGGACTCTCCGGGGGAGGACCGAGAATGTTGACGTACGTTGCTCCACACTTCTGCTATTCTACTTTTTATTTGCGTGTTTTTTACTGCTCCAGTTATCTAGTTCTTTTGTCAAAGGGTATCGCTTGAAACATTTGCTTGCTCGGCCTCACTCCCCTTCTGCGGAGGTCACCGGTGGAGAATGTTTGTAAGGAAACCTAACCCAACACCGACGCTGATACAAGTCTAGAGGAATTCCTGTAACCTGAGTTTATACCTCCTGGGTTCTCTTTTCCCTTCTCCCTTTTTCTTTCTCTCACACACATGCTGGGTATTTCCTCTGTCCACTCCTGCCTTTCTCATCAGCCCGGCCTGTCTGTTTTCTGTCAAAGACAAAGGACATTATAGATACAGAAAACCTCCTCAACATGATTTAGCAGCTGTTGCAGTTAAAGGGGCTCGCTGTTGCACTTTGTCACTGCTGGAAGTATCTCGGGGAGTGTGTGGCGGCAGTTGCATCTCCCATCTGTAGGTAGTTATCCTCTGAAGAGGATTTTTTTTTTTTTTTTGCGTGTGTGGCAGCAGATTTCGATTATATGAAGTTGGACTTCCAGGGTTTTAATGTGCACCATGTGCCCAGTAATTAGAGAGCGTTCCTTGTTTCCTGTGTGTTTCATTTGGGCCCAATGGAAGCGTGCACAAGCGCGTCGAAGTCTTTGATGTCTATTCGAGGCCTTTTTTTTTTTGCCCATATAAATTTTATGGATACAAAGGAAGGCATTTATCACATTCTCTTTGACAACGAGATTTAGAAGTTGTTCAGAAGCCGGAACCTGCGCCACTTCCTACTCAGCGGTTGGGCCCAAATGGGATTTTAATTGGCCATTATTTGACCTCACTCAACAGAATTGTGCTGTTAACACTTTAAAACTTTTGACCCTGCATTGTGGTCACGGCACAGCTTCCAGGTACAGTCTACCTAACGCACATCTAGACCAGTTTCATCCATTTGTGTCAATGATGAAAAGCTAAAATGGGACTAGACTGAGAAGATCATTTTCATCATTCCAGGTGTGAAAAATGTTTCAGTTTGACAAGTATTTCCTTTCATTGCTGGTTTTGCTTTCAAATCAAATGTCTTTTGATTTTCACTCCCAACAATCACAAGATAAGACAATCAACAACACAGTTGGTTAAAAAATTATTTTGCCACATTTCATCTTCCCACCTCCCAGAAATATTGTAATAAATGCTTCGTTATAATCCTAACAATGACAAAGACCATATTGGTTGGGGAGACCAGAGCAGAGAGCAGCTGAAATGCTTTGTTAAAAAAAAAGCGCAAATCTCTAAATCTTAACAACATGAACATCTTTCTATACATTTAATCCACACTTTAACTGGAAACCCTCTGAAAACTTGTTGTTTTTCATCCGAGTAAATAAAGCGTAAAAGGATAAATGATTGATCTTCACCTTCAATTTGAAAAAAAAATCAACGGCAACAAAAAATACAACTGAAAACAATGAAATTCAGATTAACTTATAAACTGTCAAAAGTAGCTTTAATGGCGCTGATTACCATTTCATTTATTCAGAATGATTAAATATAGTGTATTTTGCTTTTGAAGGCTTAAAAATAAATTAAAATCTGGAATTTAGGGTGAAAAGTTAACAGAATTTTTTTTTTTTTATAAGGCTGTGGTTTAGTTTAGTCGTACTATTATAGTGATGATGGTGTGTGGTAATCCTATCAACACTGACGGGTTTGCTGGGCCTTCTGGAGCGGGTCGGGTTGTTTACGGTGTCAGGGAAATGCTCTGCGACTAAGAATAGCTTCATTGTGTTTGCACACGTGGGCATTTGTTACCTCTCAGCGCCTCCACTTTTCATTCACACAGCTCCTCCAATTTATCGATTCTTTCATGAATCAGGCTATTACCTTCCCAGGCTCCTCTCCCCTCACCACCTCCTCCTCCTTGTTGCTGAGGCCCCTTCCTTTTCCTTCATCCTCCCCCACCCCGCCCCGGTCCCCTCCACCCGGCCAGTAGCATGCTCTCTGCATGAGGAGGCCAGCTGACTCTGGTTTGTTTTCTTTCCCCGCTGCCGTCCGGCCCAATCAGAGCATCGGCTTACAGCCACCGCCCTTCTCACCCCACCCATCCCTGCCCCGGCCCCTCTCTCCCTCCCCCCGCGCCGTGGCTGGCCGAGTTTCAAAACATCGACAGGAGGAGGCCCGAGTGTTGTATTCGTGGCAATGGGCCAGCGGGGTTTGCCTCGGCAGGGGCGGAGCCACAAGGCCAAGACGGAGAAACGGCCCCAGAGAGAAGGGGAGTTAAATTGTGTCTGAAGAAGATATTTAAGTGGCTTTGTCCTGGTTCCAGTTCTGCTTGTGTTAAATAATTGACCCTTATTCTTTAGTAGGACTGCTTAGTTGGATTTTTAGTTAAAGTCTGTCCTAAAAATCTACAACTAGTTCATGTCTGAATGTGTCTGAAAGTAAGTAAGTATTTTATCCCAAATTAAATGTCCCATAATATCTGGAAAAAGGTTCCAGCTCATGACTGACTTTTGTTGTTGATGTTTTTCCTGCTTTTCACGTTGTTGGAATTTTACTTCTGCTTGCTTAAAGCAAAGTTTCTCTTTTTGTCAACTTGTTTGAGTGCAGCTGCCTGACATGCTCACAGCTGACATCGGCCCCCAGGAATGTCCTCTTTAGGTTTATTTAACTTTTCACATGTTTCTTGTTTCAGATGTTTCTGAGACCAAAGAAGCTGATTTCAAAGGGGCAACATTTCAAGATTCTGGCTTTATTTTTACTTAAATTGGTCTTGCACATTTAGAAGTGTGCTTATTTTTTAGGTTTTACTATTATTCTCGTGGTATTTAATTGTTTAATTCAAACTACGATATGGACGATATGTTGTGGTACTATTGTGATAATGATAAGTGACTGTTCACTACATCTTTTTTGAGGTAAAAATGAATACTGCTCTTGAATAGCATTCTCATTTTTAATACGTTTCTTTAGCGCACACGTCATTTACAACGGTATGTAAACGGTAACCGTATCTTCAAATGTATTATTTATTGATGCTTTTATTGAACAAACGCTGGCGACAATAGTAAAACTGAAAGTCCCGACAACAAGGAGAGTTTTAAGGGGTTCTTAAACATTACTAATTGGAATTTATTGTTACGACGACGACAAGTCAAAATTCCTATAAGAAAATTATCACAATTAACGATATGATAAAAGTAAAAATTTCTCCAAGGAAATTAAGCATGCATAAAAAAAAAAAATTGAGCGTATTGCAATTCTTGAAGAATTTTACAAGATAAATACGCCAGAGCATTATTACGGACAAAACGTTTAAAATGTTTGAAACCTGCTGCAGTCGCTGCAGCATTTGAAGTCGCTCGTGAACAGCAGGTTAAACCCTGCACACCCCCCTATGTTAAAGGGGCCGGTTTTACAGCAGCCATAAACATGTTTACAGTCTGGTAGGAATAATGGCTTTGGTCTCTCAGCGCTGCGTCCGCTGATAAGTGGATGCAGAGGTTGCTAGCCAAAGGAAAGGCTGACGTGTTTCTCGGTCACATCCCCGTCACTTGCACAGAGCCGAGACGGTGGGATGCAGCTGGAGATGAGGATACAAGCCGCTGGGGGATAGATTTTGGGGTTTTAGAGCTTAGATTTAAAAAAAATGTTGTGACTTATAGTCATTTTTATTGAATTTTTTTGCACTTTGTATTGCTTTTTATTTAAGCACGTTAAGACTCAGTGCAGACAGCCTAAAATAAGGCAGGAGGTGCAGTAAATGTTCAGATGACTTCATCAGACCTCGTCAGACTTGTTTTTTCTATTTATTGAAGGGCAAATTCACACTTTTTGCAGAGCCATTCTGGTTTTTCTGGCGCTGCAGTGTGACATTACACAGCCCCCCAGGCCTCGGAGCCCCTCCCCCGCCGCCGCTGCCGCCTGTGTCGGCTGTTCACGCAGCCAGCGCATGCAGCACGGGGCCGTTCTAATGGCTAGTGGAGCCGGTGCCCTCTCCCCCAGTTCTCAGTGCAGCTGAAGGGGAGGATGGGAATTAGAAACGGAGCTGATGCAACTGCTGTGCGAACACAAAGCCCGGCCGCTCGCAACCATCAAGATTTTACTCTCCAAATTCCACGTTTCAGTGCTGCAGCAGGTGGTGAAGGAACCACTTTTACTTAAAAAAATAAATAAATAAGGATAAAATAAATTGCAATTATAGGTGTAGTTTAATGATTAGTTTAAATCATTTCATTTGGGGCATAACTTAAAGCTCAAAACAAACAAAAAAGATTCAAACCATGCAGATTCAGCCCTACGTTAAGTTTTTAAAAATGTAAACATTTAACTATAAAAACACAAAAACAAAAACTTGTAAAAATGTTTCGCAGTGTTTATGCGAAACATTTCTAAAATGAGGGTGGACATTTATTGCATCATTTATTGTAATAAATTTCTCACAAGAATCCTGATTTATTGTTGCCACGATAAATCCCAATTATGGATGTTTAAACCCTCCCAAAACTGTCTGCGTTGTTAGATTTACTATTTCTTTACACTGTTGGTTCACATCAATGAACACCAATCAATGTAAGTTATCGTGTGCCATTTCGTGATATAAATCAAACAACCTTTTGCTACTTTCTCCTAAATAAGCGCTTTACGGATGGGAATGTATTTTAAGAGCAGTATTAGTTTGTAGGGTTATAATAGCCAGTCATACAATTGCGTAAAAAACATTAAATAAATGGTTCCTATTGTAACTTTTGTCGTTACGATTATCACAAGATATTGTGATAAAACAGAGTCCATATCGCCAACACCCCATATAAAATATCATTTCGGACAGTAGAAGAAGAACAGACACTCAAGAAGTTTACATTAATTAATTAATTAATTAATTCTGCTTACATGGAAACCGTGCATAAAGTTTAAGAAAAATGATTAAAATGTTTTTCAGAAATAAGTCTGGCATCATGACTTGATGAGGAAATTGTTTTTAAACACACCATTTGTTTCCAGTAATGAGTTGGTGAGAAAACACCAGAGTTTAACTCGCTGCAGTTCTGCCCCTCCCCACCTGTTGCTGCACATGGCCACTTAGAGAAAGCCACTACACTTTTCCCCACCCTTCCAAATAAAACATTTCATGTTGTGAGAACCGAATGAAATCGACTTTTTAAAGATGCCACCCAAATGAATCGAGGGAAGACGGAAGAAGCCTCCGGCACGCTAACCAAACGCTACAACCCGCTTCCCGTCTCCCAGCACTAAAAACGTCTGCGCAGGATTTGCGACTTCAGCTCCACATTGTTGATTGCTTCCCTGCTGCAATTGCTCTAAATGACTGGAGGAGCCATTTCTGCCTCAAAGCCTCGTTCGCAGGGTGGTTCCTGAGGAATTTACAGCTCGGCACCACGCCCACCTTGACTCTGGGTTTTTCTTTTCTTTTTTTTTTTTTGAAGGAGGGTGTGGGGGTGTTTTTCCATTTCTGAGTCACGTGCGCACTGTGACTTTCTGTGACACTTCCATCTCATCATTCAATAGCAAAGAAAAAGACATTTTTTTTTACTATTTTTTTAGATGCGAAGAGAAGAGGAAAAGGGGGGAAAAAAACAAAACCTTTCCATGAAGCCCTGCGAGAAGAGCCTGTATTCTGTGTGGATCGATAATATTGAGCTGTTTTCCAAGATGCCCGTGTATTATGTAATCTCCGGCGCCAAGACGGGAGCGCGTTTCACCTGGAGGAGGCTGCTGATGACACCCAGGCTGGACGCTGCATTGACGAGGGCCTGCAGCTGTTTGTAAAAGCAGAACTCCACTTCTCTCCATGGTCCTTCTGGTCTTTGTTGGGAAATTACTGTCATTAAGCCTGGTAGCAATATTTGGAGCTATAAAATAGGGTCGAAAATTTCAGATTTGTCTGTTTTCTAAATGTAAAAGTAGAAAAAATACTGAGGAAATGAGCAGAATAAATAAAAAGTAAAAATAGGGTTGGAATTTTCAGATTTGTCTAGTTTTCTAGATGTAAAACTGAAAAAACAAAAATAAATACTAATCAGGTAATGAATAGAGTAAATGCTTAATCCTGTCACAAAGAGCAATAAATCAATAAGCATTATAAAGCGCAATAATTTTCATTTGGGCAACAGCTGTTAAGGAGATGATCCCGTTTTAATATTGGCCTTTTTAATCCGGCGTTTTGAGGAACGCTGCACACATTTGACACCCAGTAGGAAATGGTTTGGATTTCTGCCTGTTTTCCCCAATGCAAGATTTTATAACCATATTAATATTGTTTTATTTTGGCCATATGAAATGTTTCCGGTTTCAGTGTTAAAACGTTCTTTAGAGAATGGCTTTTGTTCATCTTTGATTGGGCGTTAATAAACCATCGTTATTGGTGCAATACGGTCTCAAAACAACAATATTATTGATTATCACAATAATTTCTGGGACGATTTATCATCGTCGTTGCTGGTTGATCGTTTAATAACTGATTCGATCAGCATTTGTCCCCCTCATCCTCCATCCATCACCCTCTTCCTCCACCCCGACCCAGCAGCATTCCAACCTTTTGTGTGTGTGTGTGTGTGCGCGCGCGCCTCGTCTCCCTCTGGAATTCAGGAGATGTCAGCGGGGGAGGGACGGGACGAACCGGGCCGGGCCGGGCCGGGCCGGTCCTGGTCGGGAAAGCAGGAAGGCCGAGCCGAGTGACGGGGCGGCGCAGAAACTGTGGCGGAGGCCGGGGAGGCGGCAAGAAAAGGATCCAAAGAAGAGGTTAAGCTGAAGTCAGAGAGGAGGAGGAGGAGGAAGTGAAATAAAGGGGGAGGTGTGTCTCTGTGTGTGTGACTCATTAGATTAGACCGCTCCCCAAGGGAACCGCCAATATTGATGGATTGATTGCAGGCCCCTCTCCGTCCTCTCCGCTCTGCTGCTATTGGAGGCCATTGATGCCGAGTCTCTTTGGGACGTGACGCACGGTGCATATTTAATTAACTTCCTATTACAACCAATCGGCGTTCAGGCAGTGGGGGGTTTACAGCAAGGCTTAGTTTTTAACAGCAAAGGTTAAATCACGTTTGTTTCCTCTGGGAAATTTTGGTCAGCCTTTTGAAAGTGCTTTTTAAAAAATTTTTTTTATTTAGCTTACTCTGTAAAAACCCTGCATGGATTCTGACTTTTTGTTTTGTTTTTAAGCTGGGACCAATTAATTATAAAAGCTTTTCCGACTCTGAAATAGAATCTCTTCACAACATGGTTCTTAAAATGAATCGAATCGGCTTTTTTTCCTTGTAGAAAATTAAAAAGTAGAAAAAAAATTAGTTTTCTCCAGAATTTATTGGAATAATTTCTAAATACAAATCATAGTCGTTCATTTTGGTTTGATTTTCATCTAAATTCCAAAAAGTGAAACTTATTATGACAAAAAGCATTTAGTAACGTAATAAAAATAATGTAAATTATGACGTAAAAAATCTGCTGACGGTTTTTATTTTTATCGAAAGATGACGACTCAATGAAATTGTCACAAAAAATAAGCTTGGATCAAATTATGTCTGACTTGACATGAAGTAGGGCAGTGATTTTTATCAATCTACAAATTTTTAGATAAATTGAATATAGTTAAACGTTTTCTCTGAAAAGCTTTTTTAAATGACATTTGTTTAAAATAAATGTTCATGTTTTGCACGGTACGACACTATAACATCGGATTTCTGCTTTGAAGTGAAAAGTACGTAAATAGCGCCCACTCCAGATAAACAAAACAAACATGTTGTGCATGAATTTATAAATGGAAAAAACCTAATGAGAAATAAAAATTCAATTCTGAGTGTATCCCCCAGTGTAAACAATCTGCTCCTGCGAAACACTTTACTTGAGAGAGGAAAGCCAGAAATGTTTGTCTGATTGAAATCTGCTGCGTTTAGATGATTGCAACCAGCTGACGTAGAATTGATCCGGTCGGCTGCATAAACTCTGCCCATTAACACGCGCAGCCACAGAGATAATCAATCACTCATCCGTCCAAATGTTTCCACAAATACGCATTTAGCTGAAAATGAAGCAGACAATGTGTCTAATTTCAGAGTTCCTCCGCCATGTTTGCTTTGAAACGGTAGCTCTGACGATGTCAACAAGTGATTAGAGGCAGACATGGTTGATGTGTGTAGTTCTCACACACACACACACACACGCACACACACGCGCCTACACACACACACACACACAGGTACTGCTGGAGGGAATCGGTTGTAAGACGGTTTGTTGTTGGCTCAAGGCATAATGAATGATAAACCTCAGTCACCATTAAAAAGTTAATTGGAATATATTCAACATTTGTAAATTTCACATGGAAATGGTTTCAATATCAAACATGTACATTTATATATATTTTTATTATTTGGACTTGCCTGTAAAATTCAAATGGAGTCTCTTACGCCCTCATATGTTGGATATTGATCTGGCTTTGCCTGCCTTTGGCTCCCGTTTTCCTCCTCCGACTGTGTTTTGAATGAGAAACGATCTCCGGGGCGGCGGAGGACGCGAGGCTCCCTGGCAACGCATGCATATGGATGCCTTGTGTTAGCATTCATGGCCCTTCTCTTTTTAATTAGCTTTGTGTTTGTGGGGGGAAGTGGAAGGGGAGAGGACGACGCGTCACCAGGGTGTTTAGTTTGTCGTGGTGCCGGGTTCGTTTTGTGTCATTTAAACACCTGAGTTTTAAATAGAAGAGCATCTGTGTGGAAAACAAAAAAAAAAAAAAAAACGGCGTCAATTTAAACATTTTCACTGAGGAGTTCTCATAAAATTACTTCTGCATTCTAGTATTACAACTTTATTCTGGTTTTATCTTGACTTTATTGTTTTGCGACTTCTCATATTATGACACAAAGTAATACCTGATTGATGTCATAAAGTACGGCAGCTACTTTTATCGAGTGGATGCCCTAATAATATATTTTCATCTTTATTCTGTTAATAAATACCTTATTCCTGCATCATAGCCTTTCTGGTATTGGTTTGTCTTTGTCATACGACTTTATTCTCATAATTACTTTATTATGACTTCATCCTATTATTTTGACTTTATCATACATTATTCTTGTATTTTTACTTTATTATTTTACAAAGTGTTTTGATGCATTGCAACATTTTGTTGAGTATTATGATGCCTCAAATATTACGACTTCTTGTATGGACTTCATTCTCATATTACTTTCTCAGATTACAACCTTTTATTTTTCTGATGACTCTTTTTTTTCTTTTTTCCTTGTGTTCTTAATTTTTGTATCAAAACTAGTTCTTAGTCTGTCTTAATACTCTGTCACTTTAAATGTAGTTTCTCAGTACCTTTAGTTAGTTTTTTCTGTTAATCATAAAGGCAACTTGAGTGTAAAGAGTTCAACCAGACTCGACGGTAGCACGTAGTCTTTAAAATAAAACTAGCAGGTTCTTCCGCTGCATTAACATTTCCGATTGGGGCCCAAACGTTTCCCCACAGACCCGCGTTCGGCTCGCGCTTTCCCAAATGTGGAAACTAATTCCCCCTGCGACCGTTTTTTTGTGCAGGTGTTCCTGTTCTTCTGCGAAACCTGCTCGGTGCCGATCTGCAGGGAGTGCAGCGTGGGCCGTCACATGGGCCACACCTTCGTCTACCTGCAGGACGCCGTGCAGGACTGCAGGGCCATCACCATCCAGCTGCTGGCGGACGCTCAGCAGGGTCGACAGGCTGTCCAGGTGAGGGCGTGTTGGGTCGTCTCTCAACATGTTGCGGTTTCCTGACTGTCGGTGTTTAACGTTTATTGCTAGAATAGTTTGTATTTATTCATGTAAAACTGAAAACGAACGACATTTCCTCACCACTGTGGCTTGCCGTTTGGTCGCCCCAGAGGAAACTCCAAGACGACGTATCGGGTATTATTTCTCATGGTAAATTCCTCATCATGATAGGAATTTTGATTTATCGTTGTTTGATAAATTCTAAGTCATGATGTTTAAAAAAGAAACCAAACTGTTACGTTTTCTATTTTCCTCACTTTTTTTTTCCATCAGAAGTATAAAAAAACAAAACAATAGATTTTAAACTGTGATTAAATGCAGTTACTGTGTCCAGGTTAGTGATTTAAAAAATCCCACTTCTTTATGACATATTTTTATGAAGTGTGATTGTTGTCCTAAAGATACTTGGTACATGTTTTTTCAAGAGCAATATTTGTGTTTGTGGGGCTATGAATGCTGTGCCATTAAGTCATGTTACCTAAGAAAGAAGAAATAAATGGTGCTTATCACAACATCACATCACAACAAAATATTGTGATAAAACTTTTAGTCTATATAACCCAGACTTGTCAGGAAAGGTGAAATATTTTCTGTGAAAATTTTGATTTACATGGCTAGTTTAAAATGAACTAAAAATCCAAAAAACATGAACAGGGTGCAACACCAGACAGGAACGGCAGAGTTGCGCGCATTTATTTAGAACATAGTCAAATTAATAGCAGTAATGGCTTCACTAAAATCACTCCACTGTAATAAAATAGGCCAAACAGATTGCTAACAAAGGAGAGGTCTCCCATACAAGAGTAAAGCTCCCAGAGCTGCCCTCATCCATCTCCTCCAAGCACTAAGTAGGACCTGAGGGGAGCAGCTGTGCCTTTAAAAATCGCAGCAGCAGCTAGCAGCTAGCGCGCCCGGACATCAGAGCCGCTCAGCTTAGATATCTGAGAGAGTGACCAGTACCGGGCGGCCGGGGAGCCCCGGGGTTAGAGGTGTCCAGCTGGCCCTTAAATAGGGGGTGGGGTCGCATGAGTTGAATTCCGGCGGGGGCAGGGCTCGGGGTCAGAGGGGGAGGACGGGGAGGAGTCTCACAGGGGGAGCTGGGGGAGGGTAGGTGAGGTATTTAAAGGATTTCAGAGAAAGGAAAATACCCACTTCTTTTAAAGAAGTGGAACACTTGCCCTTCCCCTTTTCACTCCTTCACCCACCCACATCTCACTCCACCCAACTCTCTCACACATACGCGCATACTAATTAGGCCTCTTCATTTACATGATTATAGTTTAGGTTGCACCTTCTTGAACTTTCTTTACATTCCGGTTTTATCTGAACGTATGAGAAGGGGGTGGAGGGCGGTCATGTTTTTCCTTTTCACCCAAAAGCTGCAAATGGGTCGAGTCTGGTGCCAGCAGGCTAAACGTTTAGCATTTCATCATTAGTTGAAACAGAAGCATGAAATGTATATATGTGAAGCAGCTCTATTTAGAAGGGGAGCAGCATTTTCTTGTGTTTTTGTTCCTGAATATTTTTGGAACAGTTTCCAGTTTTAGGTGTTGAACTAAAACAGAAGGAGTCTCTATTGTCTCACTGCTCTTCACGCTGCTGACGGCTGCTGCAGTTTAAAGGCACCAGCCGTTTATCTCCAAGGGTTTGACTTCAACGTGATAACATGCTTTTTTTGTGTTTTTTTTTATCTGCGTCTGCTGACATTTACGTCATGACTTCAACTAGGAAATCAAAAAACTGTTGACGTCTGACATTTTTTAAAGACTATTAGAAAGTCAGGGAAAAGCATTGAAACCACAATCAATTATTTAAAGTGAACAGAAAATATTCCTTGGCATGTTTTTTTTTTTTTAGATTTCTGAATACAAATGTTTTTTTTTAATAATAATAAAATGCCTGTTTGTGAACATGTACATAAAATCTGTTTAGTAATCGCGCTTCACATTTAAAACATACAGCTAAAGTAATTGCAGTACCATCCTTTCTTCCACATATTTTAACAGCGTGCCTCATTGCTTAAACTAGGAATCAGTTTGACGTTTTTTGGAAATGCACAGTTAGACCAGGATGTGGCACCAAAGAAATTACGATTGTTTTCAACTATTGGCTGAATTCAAATAATATCTGAAACTTCCCCCGTTAGAGCACAACCTTTGGAAAGGTCCGTTCATTTTGTGCTCCCTTTGTCACAACAGCATTTTTAAAATATTGCAATAGAAATAATGTATATTAACTTAATTTGATCATTTGTATAAAAAAACTTTACAAATTCCTAAAATGTAACTTTTTTAAAATTCCAGTCTTGGTGTATAGCAGTTTTTTTTATGTACCAATATGTGAAAATAATAATAATATTTTCAGGGAGGAGTGCTCAGATCTGCCACTGACACGGATTCTTATCAAAGCTTTGTGCAAAATTGCTACATAGTGATAAAAAAACATTTTCTTAATATATCTCCCAAATTTAGAAATGTTCATATTTACAGTACATGTTAATATCTTTACCTAGAGGAAGAAAATGAAACATTGAATTTTTAAGTAATCCCAACACACGGGAATAGGAAAAAAGTGAGAATTTAAAATGAGATTACAATGGTAGGGTAGTCAGATTCTGTTTTCCCTGGAGACTAATCGATGTTTGTAACAACGCTTTTGAACATGCCTGGTAAGCCCTTCGATTTCCTGCATGGCTGTGATGGCGAGGTGTAGCATCTCCTTCACTGGAAAAACAAGTATTAATGGAGGCCATCTTAATGCAGACAGATGTTAAGATAAGACTTTGACGACCTTGACCGACCGCTTTTTGAGTTTCATCAGAGATTACCTCCAGAATTTGCACGGGGAGAGGAACGGTCTTCCTACATCACCCTTTCAAACTCTAACTATGACAAATTTGTCTCCATTTGTGGTTTCTGTCCTGTTCTTCCCTGTTCTTTGGAGCCTCCTCTGGAACCGGTCCTAGCAATTTAATTGGGAACAGACTGGATTTGTTGATTGGTCCATGAACAAGCTAAGCGAAGGCAGTACTTGTTCAAGTAAGAGCGCATACAGCGTCAACTGGAAGGTTCAACTGCCAACGAACAAATATACCGAGAGATTTCTAAGAGACTTGACGCCAAAGTCGGCTTGAGCTAATTGACTTTGGAGCGTCGATTACAGCTGCTGTACCCTCATGTTCCCGCCCACACGGTTAGCAACGCACTGCCAATGGAGACCCGCCCAACTTGGCCAGAGCCGAACCAAACACGAACCGGCTAGAGTGAGACTTGACAATGGAGAGTTGGCTTTAGCCTCAGCTTGAATGTGCTGCTGGAGCCAGATTGACCAGCACAACGAAATTAGAATTGTTACCTGAAAAATCGGAAGAGTTTCCATTCCCCCTTAAACAAAGGTTTGTTAAAAGAATAAAACGTAATGTTTGTTTTTGTTTCCTAAAACATTAACCGAGTAAGCTGGCTGACATGGACAGAAAGGATTTGTAAGGTTTCCAATGGGCAGAATCCACACATAAACAGAACATTGTCTGGTTCCTGTCACCAGTTTCTCTGGTTTTAAAAAAAATTCTTGATATAAATTTTCTGCATAACTTATCATTCAACTCTAAATAATTTTGATAGTGTACTCTTTGCAGATAGTGTTATTTATAGCATAATCTTTGTCCATAATGTAAAGTTTAAATCAACAATTTCTGCCAAGAGAGGCAAAGGAACGACTCAGAAAAGCAGCTTTGAAACCTGCAGAGTTATCAGGGGCAGGTCAGAAACGCGGCGGTTATCTAATTTGCCTGGAAGGTGGGGCAGAGTTGTGACCTTGGCAAATACTCGCCCCAAAACATGAAACACGAGCTTTTCCACTGAGGTCATATGACATTCAGACATGCATTATCTCCAGCACACGGAGCATGTGCCCCACCTATCCATTTTCTCAGCCTGACCCCTCGTCTGGTCGGGTCAAACTTCGTATCTTTCTGCCGGAGTGCTTATGTCACTGCGGGTGTTTGTTGGATTCTTTTGAAATGCCCAGATATCACAAAATGGCTGTTTCAGGCCACGTTGTAGGAAAATTCGCTTAACATTGAGGCTCCATTTGTAAAGAAAAATAAATGGTGACCACATCAGTGAGGTTGTGTTTGATAAAGCTACAGGATGTGAGCCAGGAGACGCACCACCCACCGTCCAGCAGCACCTTGAGCCGTTCGGCGTGTTTGTCCACTTCTATCCAGGTCACTGCAGGACTAAACGCTGACGCCAGATAATATGTAAACACAGGCATACGCTTCTGTCCCCTGAGGTAGGAAATTTCCGTCCACTCTACACCCATTATCTCCCCTGACCTCTGACCCGGGACTTGTGACCTCCTAGTTGGTCAAAACTCTCTGCTTCTGCTGTGTTTTTTTTTTTTTTTATTGGTTAGTTCGGCTGTCTTTGTACGCCAAGCTGTGCTCCTTTGGGAGCGTTGATGGCGACACAAAGGCTGGAAGGAGTATCGGATAAATGGAAGAGAGAAAAGGATGAAAATGCTGCAGGAAACGATGCGCGTCACACTTTTCAAATTTTATTCGTAAACAATTTTGAAAGCTTTCGTTGAACAGCTACGCTCTGTTTTACATACATTAAATCCTAATAACATACGCTAAGACGTATGTTTGTAGCGTTATAAAATGTGAAAAATAATGCTTTTGTAAAGGTTCTAGAATGACCGTTGGTGGAAAGACCTAGAGAAACAAACGGCGAGTTGCAGAGAGTTAAAAACTTTTCCTAAGGACTCCTGTCTCAAGCGATATTAGCTCCCCGTTAATTCCTTCCCTTCCTGCCTGATTTAGTTGTTCCTTTTGCCGGCCACATCGCGCGACACGGCCAGAGAAAAGAAAGCGCCCGCCGGGCCGCCTTTGTTCCTGCCGGGGTGCGATGGGGGTGGGCCGTATGCGTCTTAAGACAGGGATTGCGGATCACGACCTGTAGAGGTTTAGGTGACCTTTGATCTCAGTGGCAGATATGACAAAGGAAGCCTTATCCCACCTCCCCTTGGAGCCTGTGAGGTCCAGCTCACCTCGTGACCTCCCAGGAGATGCCAGAGGAAAAAGGCCCTGATAAAACACAGTGGGCAGAAGGAGACAAAGAGAATACTCCTCATTTAGGCCAAATTGTGTGTTGTAAAAGCTACGGCCCGGCTTTTTTCTTTTTCTTTTATTGCATCAGGTAGTAATAAAAGGGGCGCCTCTCTTTTAAAGTTTGATTATTTAATATTGGCCTGTAAAATAGGACCAAACAGTATCCAGGTTGGTGCAACAAAATCATTTCCTTTTTAAATTCCTGCCTCATTAAAAATATTCTGTAAGGTTTAAAATTATGTGTTCATTTTTGCAGTTGGAACAAAACAAACAATAGGTTTTTATTTCTAAAAGCTGCTGATTTTTAAATGACCTCTTTAAAAATCTGGTGAAATAGTATTTAATCACAGTAGAGAAAATCACATTTTCAGCTACTTTCTTTATTTGCTTTTCTCAGGCTTTCTAACGTCTCATCCTCTTCAAAAGTTCCTGAAACTTGTGAAAAATATTCCGCAGTCAGGATGTTGCCGTCTGGCGTTTTTAGGCAACTTTGTGGGCCTTTCGACTTATTCTTTCAGCTGCTTCTTTACCTCGACTCTTCTCCAACATGTCATTGAAATAGACTTGCAAATGAAAAGCACAGAAAAAAATGTCCATTTATAGAAAGATGAATTATTTACTTTGGAAAGAAAATCATCTTCAGTTCTTTTAAGAGAAGCAAAGAAATGTTTATTTTCCTTCTTAACACTTTGATAAAGTTTTAAACAAAGATTTGTTTTGTCTTTATAATTTTTGACATTTGCACTCATGTTCAGGATTTTTGTTTTGAACAGTTCATTTCTTACATGGAGGATAAATTCTCTGCGGTTCTCATTTAGTCTAATCCAGATTAGTTTGTCGCAGAGGCTAAAGCTAACAGCTAGCTTAAAGACAATTCTTTTTCTTGGCATCAAAAACTCATTTGGATTTTTAAAGCAGTGAATGTCTTTTATTATTTTTATTATTAATTCCTATTTTTCTGCTATTTGTTTTTGCTCTTTTCAATCTTGCGTGTTGGAACATTTGTATTTCTCGTTTGGATGTGTCCGTTAAGGTTTCGACATCATGTGGTGCGGCTCACGTTAAACAACACTGCCTCTATTAATTACGTTTTCTTGCGTTTCCATAATAAAATTCCTACTCTAGAAAGAGTGAAAATTTTCCCAAACAGCAGGATGTTAATCATTTTATGCATGAGTGAAGGACCTCCCCATTCCTAACCCATGCTTCCTTTTTCTCTGCCTCCAACCAGCGATTGTTATAAAGGAATGAAGCTAAAACAAAGAGCAGGTGTTCATCCATTCACTTGCCAGGAAAACGTTTTCTTTTTTTTTTTTTCCATTAATGTTTCCTGATGCTTTGTTTCCTGTTTGTGGGGGTCATCTATACTTTGTGTAAAATAACAGATAAGCCAATAAGCATTTCCTGTGTCTCGGTTTCAATTTATTGATTGTCTTTTTCATTTTCACGCACCTTCAAGTCTCTACCTTGTAATGGCATTTTTTTTTGTTTGTTTGTTTCATGGCTTTTTTTCAATTGTTTTTTTTTTTTTTTTTTAATTTCCAATTTTTCAGCTAAGCATGGAAAAAGTCCAAGCCATGGCGGAGCAGGTGGAGATCAAGGCCAAGGTGGTGCAGACCGAAGTGAAGGCTCTCGTTCTGAGACACAGGAAAGCCCTGGAGGAGAGGGAGTGTGAGCTCCTGTGGAAGGTGAGCCGCCGTTTGACTCTGGATCTGGGAATAAAACCTCGCCCACCTTAATCCTGTCCCAGTTTGACTTGGTAAAACCAGTGATTTAATCATTGTTTATGCCCAGTGAGCATTCTGAGCAGCTTAAGATAGAAAAAGACGCATTACTCGTTACTTTATATACATCTAAATGATGATAGAGGGCGGATACTACTAGTGAAACTCAAATACACAATGCTAACCATGCTGATCGTTCATCCACCTCAGGGTTAGAATAGCTTAGAGTTTTTTATTATAGTTTAGTTTGATTTTGCTGTGACTTTTTGTTTAATTCAGTTAGCTTTAATTAGATTTTAAATTCTGATTCCTGGTTTTTATTAGTTGAATATTGTTTTTAGTTTTTAATAGTTTTAGTAGTAGTTTTAGTTTTTTTTTAAATACTTTGGTTAATTGTTAGGTTCAGAATTCAAAAAGTGTCAAAATATTGTGTTGTGATTATGTCCGTTTTCATTTATTTCAGTAAAATGTTTTTGTTTTTTTTTCAGATTTTGTCAGTTTTTTACTAACTGAAAACCAGCTATCTGTCTGTTTCAGTAATAACTGTAGAAAAATATTTACTTTTACATTAACAGTGAAAATCATTTACCTTTAAAAAAAAAGAAGAAAGACTGAAAACCACAGAAACATTAAATCTTAAAGCGTGGAAAACTCCTGCATGAAATGTGTCGACACTAAAAGCTGTGAGGAAAAAGATTAAGCGATATAAATCTTTAATATTACAGGTTTAACATTTATTTATTGGCTCCATGTTTTTAAGAGGACCTCCTTTGTATCACCTCCTGAGTGAAAGTTGCATCGACTCCTCCTCACCTTAAATCTTCAGGATTTCTCGGCCTTTTCTCCAAATGGGCTGACGGAGAGCATGTGTGGTGGCGAAACAGGAAATGATCTCATTAAATGTATAAATTTCTTCCTGTTGGGGGGGGTGGTAGTTGGCTAAATGAGTCAGCTTTGTGTGTGAAATTTCATTGTTAGGGATGACCATATGGGTAGCTTCAGGAGGGGCTGCAGCTAATCGAATGTGACGGTGATGGAGACGGGGAGGGGGAGGTCTGGTCCGAGCTGCAGCGTCGGGAGGCTTCTTCCACACGGCAGGAGGGGATCTTATTGAAACAGTTCATAGCCTTCTGCCTCATGTCAGGAATAAGCCATATGTTCTCTGTTTTTCCTCTTTTGAAGTGGCTTTCTGGCTCCTTAGATTCCCCCAATCTGTCCAGTTTGCACAAAGAGGTGAACGTTCTTCTTCACGCTCCAAGTTAAATGCTTGTAGGCTTTTACAAACACACAAGATTGCTCCAAGTTTTTATTGAAGAGCTAAAAAACCGGGAGGGAGACTCCAGCTCGATTTTGCAATTTCGCACGTTAATGGTGGTTTAAAAAAAAAACAATGCGTGAGGCGTTCAGCTGAGCAGCGACCAGCCGGTCAGCAGGTCTGCTGAAAATTACAGATGTTTTTTTGTGGGTTGAATGATGCCATTGTTCAGGTTCGATTTGTCCAGAGTGACATTTGCTTAATTTTTAAAAAAAAATTTCAATTATTATTTGTGCATTTTTTATTTTTTATTCACTACGTTGCTGTGGTTCAAATGCAACATGCGATAAGATCAGTGTCGTTTTCACAGGTTGGAACTAAAAATGCATTCAACCTAACCTTCCTTATGTAACTTTTGCTTTTTCTCTCCCTCTGCTTCAGACTGTCGTTAGTTTTTCTTCTCTCCTGAGAGCAGCGCAGTGCACAGTAGTCAGCTTTTTAAAATAAATAAAAATTTAAAGTTATTTCAAGCTCTGATTTGCTTTACATTGTTTTAACATGTATATATAAAAAAAACTTCATTCTGAAGTCGTGGAAGCTCTTATTTTGCTGTAGCAGTGCGTCACGATCAGTTATATGTAGGGGAAGCTGTATTTTGTAAATTCACAATGTCAGCCATTACCAGGTTTTAACGAACGCTGTTTCAGTGTGAGAGTAGATCCTGATGAAGACGACTAGTGGTGGGAGGAAGGTGTCAAACTCTCAAGTCAACTTTAAAACTTGTAAGGAGCTTCTAGGAAGGACACAGTTTTCATTGGCTGTTACCAGGAGAAGTTACTCATAAGCACATAACCGGAACCAGAACATATACAGAAGTTTCTTTTTTATCATTTTTAGCTCCAGATTTGTTATGGAATATGTCGGCATTAGGGGGGAAAAAAAAAAACAAGAAATGTTGGCCGGTTTTAGGAAATGTCATTTGGGAAATGCACTATGCTAAGCATAGCATGCTAACTGCTAATATATGATGCTAAGACTGTATACAAGTAATTCTGTAATCACTTTTTTAGTTTTGAGATGATACATGACTTCTCTAACCCACACAGTGAGACGTCGCCTCTTGTTTTTTGTGTAGCTATCATGAAAGAACGAGGATCCAACAGTGCATTTTGATTTAGTTTAGAAGAGAAACTTTGTGATGTAGAACTTTTCTATAAAAATAAAAAAAAGTCAATGAGACTTTTTTCTTACACTGTTTTATATGGGCTGGATTTTCTTACATGCATTTTGCCTTTAACATGCAGGATTTTACTGGTAATTTTTGACCACCGCAGTAAAATAACATCAGATGATGTAACAAAAATTTATTTACTAAATTGTGATTGTGTCCATTTTTTATTTTTAAATGTAAGAAGTCATTCAAAAAAACCACATAAAAAATGGAATGATCACACTTTATTTTACATTACAAACCAGTATCGGCACATTTCCCATTTCTAAAGAAATTCATCTGAAGCTTTTAAATATATTGTTTAGGATGTAATTTGACTTAACAAGGCAGATTGTGTCATGATGACACAGACGGGATGCCCCCTCATGTTGTCAGCCTCTCCTTTTAGCGCTGTGTGATGACACAGAAGCCGTAGAGTCCAACGCTGCAGCGGCGGCGGCCATGTTTCCTCTGGGTTTCACACGGCCGCTTGTTCAGCTCTGACCGCTGCTCCTCCTGCTGGATCAGATGAAAAACGGGATCATATCCTCGTTCAGGCTCTGCCCCTCACAACAGCCCGCTGCAACAAAGATGCAACAGTTCCAAGTTAAACAAAAGGCCTAAAGGGAGCAGGCAGAATATGGGCCTGACCAACCCAGTAGTGTTGATCATGTTCATTGTTCAGAAGGATTGTTTTCTGCTCTTTCAATCACGAGTCTAATAAGCTGTTAATTCACCTTATTTTTCACATATGGACTACATGTTGTGACTGGAATTGTTTCTCTGAGTCGAAGTGTAATGGCACTCTTTCATCTACTGTAGCTGACTGGCAGTGCTCAGCAACTTGCAGGGGAGGTTTAGTATTCTTGCCTCATGCAGCTGGAAAAATCTGGTTATTCTGGGACTTTATTTGGTTTATGATTAGAACTACAAGCCTTAATGTCATAAAGGGAAATGTTGATCAGTTGTTCTTTGATTGTTTTAGGATGTTTGTAAATCTCTTCCTGTTGTGAATTTCAAATTTCCTCCACTGTGTCCAGCCAACTGTTTCAAGTGGGTTGGTATGACTACTAAAGAGATCTCACTGTAACGTTTAAGTTATGATAGAAAAAAATTATATTTCTTTAGTTTTTTTGTTACTTTTACAACCTCATGAAATATCAGTTCATAAAAACGCTCTGCCAACATGCATTTTTAAAATGATTTTTGTTAATATTAAAGGAACCAGAGTCATTTAGTTCTGAACTGTGACGTTGCATCGTCCATCAGAGAGAGCTGTGGGGGTGTCTCAGGGATAATTTTAAATGACCATGTTTCCTCTTTAATCCCACTTACCACACTATAAGATCAACCCACTCATCCATGACCAGGTAAAATCCTTACAATCCATTTTCCTACCAATATCACAATCTCCCATAGATTTCTGTCAGGCGTTTAATGGAACCAACAGTGGATTGATTTGGTGTTTAAACAGCCTTTGTGACAGAATTCAGCTGCAACTGAATGGACTTTTAACCATTATTTATTCACTGAGATTCTTGCAGAAGTAAAATCAAGTTTGCAGTATTATGGTTTAAACAAAAGCATATTTAATCTAGAAGGCTAACATTTATTTCTACTGTTTTAAAAATGAAAAAATCTCAACAGTTCTTGTGGTGTTGACATATTTTGGATTTTGTAACTGCTGAGAATAGCATCGTAATTGTACACTTAACTTATTTAGCAGCAGTTTTTTAAACATGTGGTGTAACATTTCTTTTATTTTTTTCTATTCTGCTCTTTCTGTGGTATATGCACAGTAACAAGCTCATATTAGTGATTGGTTGGAAGCGCGATGGGTGTTTTTCATGCCGGAAATATTTCCAAACGGCCAATTTCTGTTTTCTAGTAAGAATAGGCAAAGTGTTTCAGCCAGATGATAGGAAGTACGTAGCAGCAGGTTAGGGAGGGGCAATACATTTACTCAGAGTAGCTTGCAGCTTGAGAAAACCCTGGTGCTCTGGGTAACCTCTCAGTAAAGAGACCGTATACTGTACTCTTCCACCAGGGGTTTCCAAAGCGGACCTTTGGTTCTCCCCACAGGCGCGACTTTATCCACTTCTTTCCCCGTCATTTCCAGCCACGTTGGACTTTATTTGCAGATCCTGTGTGGTTCCTTTTTTGGAATCACCTCAACAACTGAACAACCTGAGTCGTACAAAACCTCGCAAATATGGTTGCTAATTTTAGCAGTTTCTGTGATTGTCATGCTTGGTGTCAAATTGACTGATATTTCTCTCTGTGGATGAGCATCAACACTAACTTGACATAAATTCATGGCTGTGAGGCTGCGAGCAGCAACTTTCCTATAGACAGAACTTAACATACTTTATGTGGCTGTGTTTTCATCTGGAAGTGTGTAGAAGAGTTGTTTGCTGACCTGGGAAGTTGTAACATTTAAGTGGTGCTTTAAAACATGGCAGAATATCAAGAGCTGCGTCTGGCTTTTCCGTCTGTGCTTTGTTTCTCTGAAACCAACACCAGCTCACTCTGCTCCTCCGTCTGCTCTTCAGCCCAGGAACTAAAACTAGCTGCGTATCTGTCACAAAGCCCAACTCCAGGCTTTGTCCTCACTATCTATAAAATGTAACTCTAGTCTCACAGATGCAAATTGATGTTTCAGATCTTTTGGCCTCCTTGGAAAGGGAGGGGACAGAAAGAAACAAAGAGCCAGTCAGTCTATTGTGTTGAACTTTTTTTTTTTTTTTTTGTCAGTTGCTGTTAAGTGAGAGGCCGGTCCGTGAGGCTCAGGTTCTACCAGCCTCCACCCTTTTTAAGGCCTTTATGCTCTGGCTTCCTAAAGAATCAGAAATGCAGCTTTTTTTCTTCCTTTCAATGAGGTGCTATGTAACATGTAAAAGTTTGTTTCCTGTTTTATTTTCTCACACAAATAATGCATAACAAAAAATCCCTATGAGAGCTTTTTAATAAAAAGTAGATTTTTATCTCAAAGGGCTTGTAAAATTGATCTGTAAGAATCACAAAAAGAAAGGATTTTAGTCTTGTGAATTGACAATATTTAAAAAGAAAACCTTTTTTCACTTAAAGTTCAACTGTAAGAAAAAAAAAGTCTAAAAATGTCTGATACTGGCACACAGTTGCACAATAACTGTGGGGACCAATATTTGCTTTTGCAAAAGCTTTGGGTTTTCTTCTTTACAAATGAAGTAAGATCTGCTCATTGCTGCCCCCTAGAGGCCAGCGCTGCTGGAAGCAGCTTGTAATGACAAAGCCATGTTTGTATTACTCTGCAGTTAATTTTACTTTTTAAAAGTTTATAGTAAAATGTATTGTTCACATGTTTAACAAGTTATTGGTGATTTCCTGTGGTGCAGCACAGATAGACCTTTAAATATAGCTGCTGTTTGATAAAATCTATGAAACTGCATTTCCTTTGTTATTGTTTCTCTTCATTCTGGGTTTGAATGTTACAACTGCATGTTTGGATTTTCATTGGGGCATTTTTATTTTGTCCAGGGAGTTGGTTGAATAAAAATAAGAGTGATAAATAAACTTCAATGTCATATTTGGCCTCTGAGTAATTTTTGTCTGTATATAAGCTTGTATATGAAGCTTTTCTTTTATGCTCCTTTAATCTGAAACAAAATTCCAGAAAACTGCAAAACAGCCGAAACAGAGTTCCTTTAAATCAGTGCCAAAAACCTAGCTGTTTAGAGTTAGCTTGATGATTTTGGTGGAATTTGACAAAATGTAACATTTACTTTTGCTTTATAATTGTTTACTTCTTTGTTTTTCATAGAAAGTACTTTGAACTGGTTTGTTGCTAAAATATGCTATGTAAATTAAGCTGATTTAATTTTCAATTTAAAAGTCTTAAACGTGCAGAAACAATTAATAAGGCAAAGCATCCTGTTTGATTCATAGGAAGCATCTAAAAGTCTCTTTAGTTTCTTGTGCTTCAAAGCTGCAATTCAAACTGGCTGCTTAGAGGGCGCTGTGGAGCAAAATGAAACTTTGCTCCATTTTGAAAAGGAAGATTTGTAGGAATCTGGTCTAAGAATGTCTTTGTTTACCACTTTGAGTCTCGAAATACCTTTACGCTGTATTGACTCTGACAGCACTCAGTGACAGCAGACGCTGAAATGTTCCTCCTGTTCTCTCATCTCTAACGCTGCCCTCTGTTCCCAGGTGGAGAAGATCCGTCAGGTGAAGGCCAAGTCTCTATACCTGCAGGTGGAGAAACTCCACCAGAGTCTGACCAAGCTGGATAGTACCATTGCTGCTGTGAGCCAGATACTGGATGAGGGCCACCACCTGGACGTGCTGCTGGCCAGGGAGAGAATGCTGACCCAGATCCATGAACTCAAGACTCTCAGGGGGCTGCTGCAGCCGCAAGAGGACGACCGCTTCATGTTCACGCCTCCAGACCAGGTTGGGACTGACACTAGATCTCTCACTCTGCAGCAATCACAAGCTTTATTAGTCTAGTTGAACACATGGCACTGTTTGCTTGCTTTTCATGTGTGAATTTGCTCAAACAGGCTCTGTACATCGCCATCCAGTCCATGGGCCTGATCAGCAGCAGCGCCTTTGCCCCCGTCACCAAAGCCCACGGCGAAGGTCTGAAAAACGTATTGCGCGGGAAGCCCGCGTCCTTCACCGTCATCGGATACGATCACGACGGCGAGCCGCGCTTGTCCGGCGGCGACCCGGTGTCGGCGATGGTGATGTCTGTCGCAGACGGCTCTCCGTCCGCGGTGGAGGTGACGGATCACCAGAACGGATCCTACACCGTCAGCTACCTGCCGAAAACGGAGGGGGAGCACCTGGTGTCTGTGTTGGTGTGCAACCAGCACATCCAGGGCAGCCCCTTCAAGGTGATAGTCAAGTCCGGACGGAGCTACGGGTCCCTCGGCTCCCAGGTGTCGTCTTTCGGATGTGAGGGGGAGGGAGACGGCCAGCTGTGTCGCCCCTGGGGCATCAGCGTGGACAAGGAAGGATATGTCGTGGTGGCGGATCGCAGCAACAACCGCATACAGGTAGAGCCGTCTGTTGGAATGTTCTCTTTATAGTTGCACTAAACATGTCAGGGCTACATTGACGTTTTTAAGCTTAGCAGCTTTGGTGTAGTGTTTAGATTTATGACCTGAGCCGGCTCGGGTTTCTGTAATGCGTTTTGTACACCTGCAATACTTACAGCACAAAGAAAGCCAAACGAGGATCCAAGATGTAAAGTTGTGTTAATCTACTTAGTCTAAATAGAGATCTACTGGGGAAAGACAAGTAAGGTGCAGAAGTTCTTCTGACCGTAACAAGCGCAGCGGCTTCGTCATCTCCAGTCAAACAGCAGCTGAGATCGGATCCCATCAATCACACATCCCAGAAGACTTGCCCTTCACTCACCCTGCGGTTACAACAAGATGGAGCTGAAAGACGTTAAACAAAAGCTAAAAACGGAAGAAGTAACACTGCTTACTTAAAAAAAAAAACGAAAGCAGTGAAGTCTCATTATGTCTGGTTTACTTTGGGCTCAGGCCTATAATTAAAGTCAATTAGTTGAGTTGGGTCAGGCTCAGACACAATACCTGCGCTCTGGAGTCAGGTTGGATTTTTAGGTCAGATCTAAACTCTAGTTCAGCATTGTTAAACATGAGATGCATTTTGTTGAGAAAGCTTCTATTTACTTTGGCTCTCCAGGGTCCAGCCAGGACGTAACTCTTGAACTTTCGAACTGTAACTTTCAGGTCAACTGGTTGTCTTTTAAAAATCCTAATTTCAGACTGTTGAAATCCAATCGGTAAAAAAAGAGTTTCTGTCAACAGATCTTCAAGCCTTGCGGTGCCTTCCACCATAAATTCGGCTCCTTGGGTTCTCGGCCTGGTCAGTTTGATCGTCCAGCCGGGGTTGCCTGTGACAGTCAGAGACGGATCATTGTGGCTGATAAGGACAATCACCGTGTGCAGGTATGTTGGCCGGGTTCGGCAAAATTGGCTTGAAAAACTTCTGTAACATTTTCTATTTCCATGCAGGACCAGAAATATTTGGACAGCCATTTTGTATCCCCTGAACCTTCTCATCTTTTCACTTTGTGTTGGTCTTTCACATCCCATCAAGTTTATGGCTGTACAGGGAACTGTAGTGTTTCCTCCTCTCTACATGTAAACCCACATAGATTTAATTCATGATCTCTGCCTGACAGGTGTTTACGTTTGAGGGCCAGTTCCTGCTGAAGTTTGGGGAAAAGGGCACCAAGAACGGGCAGTTCAACTATCCCTGGGATGTGGCCGTCAACTCTGAGGGTAAAATCTTGGTCTCGGACACCAGAAACCACCGCGTGCAGCTCTTTGCCCCCGACGGTTCCTTCCTCAACAAGTACGGCTTCGAAGGGGCTCTGTGGAAACACTTTGACTCCCCCAGAGGGGTCGCCTTTAACCACGAAGACCACCTCGTCGTGACCGACTTCAACAACCACCGGCTCCTGGTCATCCGGCCGGACTGCCAGTCGGCTCGCTTCTTGGGCTCGGAGGGCACGGGGAACGGGCAGTTTCTGCGCCCCCAGGGCGTCGCCGTGGACCAAGAGAACCGCATCATCGTGGCCGACTCCCGCAACCACAGGATCCAAGTGTTCGAGCCCAACGGAAACTTTTTATGCAAATTTGGCACTCAGGGGAGTGGCTACGGACAGATGGACCGCCCCTCCGGGGTGGCCGTGATGCCCGACGGAGTCATCGTGGTCGTTGACTTTGGAAACAACCGCATACTCAAGTTCTAAAAGAAAAAAAATCTTTTTTTTTTTTTTTTTGCATTCTCTCCCTCTGTTTGCTCTTTTTGCAGTAACTTTCCACAATGAAGGAAATGGAGAGGAGAGAATCAATCAACAGAAAGGCAGGGCTGTTCAGAGAGGACTGAGATTAGGCTAAAAGGACTTTTTTCACATTCACTACTACTCACCCAAACATACGTCTACTTTATACAATGGGGACCTATCCAAATGGACTCGTAGTTGCTCAGTCCTCTCTGTGCGCCCTCCTTTAAGATCCATCTCAGGGAATTCTTTCACTTCTTGAAATCTCGTACCTTCTGCTCCATACCTACCTCATTTAGCTCTTTATGAATGTACTCATACTCACTGAGCAGAGGTTTTAGTCCGTGAAGTTTTACAAAGAAGAAACGTCTACCTCTATACTTTATTTAAGAGACATAAAAGTAGATTCTTGGGTTGATATTTGCACAGGATTCATTGAATTCTCTCTGTGCATTTTCAGTATGAGTAAGCGTGAACCTCCTGAATGTTGTTGCTGAGACAATACTCAGACCGCTGTAGAGGTTGATTCTGGTTGATTCTCATCAGTAGGCTCGGCTCAGAGAAGAAGACGAGGGTCAAGTAGTGTCCTTCCCTGTTTTTAGACTATTTAGGTGTTTTTTTCCCCCTCCCCTCTTAGAGAAGTAGATTGACCCTTTTCTCTATTTAGCTCAGTGGAGTTTGTAATTTCACAAATGCCGAGCAAGACTGTGAGAAGCAATGCCAAACTCAATGGAATCAAAATTAGCTCAGGTCATCGTAAAAACTGGTCCGAACGATTGGTTCTTTTTTCAGGCTTTCCTAGCTTTACTGACTAATGCTGATTTAATAAATTTCCTTATGAGTAGAAGTAGGAAATAAATGTATGAAAATCAGCTCTAAAATGATCCCTGAAATGAGATATCTTTCGATCATGATCCCTAAACTTTTATCGCAAGACTGGGACGATGTCGCGTTTCCGGCGAAGAAAGAAAAACGAATATGCAAAGAAAGCATGGTCTTCTCCGAACGGGAAGACCCACAGAATGATTTAAGAGTTGAATCCGCAGAGATCTCAACGTGTTCCTTCGCATTATCGTAGAAATGTAATTATAGAAGTGAAAGCTACTTTTTAAATGAGGCATGCTGTTTGACAAAAAGCCTTCAGAAGTAGACGCCTGTTATGGCCGTCCTGAGGACATTAATGACAACAGATTACAGGCCTAATATAATATATCAATGTCTTGGATTTAGATTGTGGTTTAAAGCCACGGCCTTTGGCTCCGAGGGCCAAAGATCCAGAGCAGCCCAATGAGAGGGCATCATCACAAAGCCCTACCCTATTTATTTATCCTTAGATCTAAGTCAAACAAAAAGAACGCCTTCAGATTGAGCGTTAGTAGACGGATTCCTCTAAAGATGGAGGTCTACAGACCAACTACTAGAATCAACCAAAGTTAGAATCTCTGCACAAAGGCCAGCTATAGATGTGGCGTTTAACGGATCTTGAAATCCCCCTTAAAACTTTTCTTTAAATAACTCTTGTTTGAAAAGTCTAACGTTCTTACAACTCGTGGAGTTTAGTTCATCGCACTGTCTTACATTAGGCTTTGGAGAAACGGAATGCTTAGGTCCCAAGTTACCAAGTACTTCCTCTCCTGTAAGGCTCTGGCTGTGGGAGCAAATGTAGAAAGTTTCTGTCTTGCAGAGGTGCTCAAAACGGAGAATACCCCGCACCAAAGAAAAACCCTTACATTTATTGCCTAAGCTCATTCAGCAATGCCATAGTTTTATCACGATTAGACTCAGAGTACCATCTCAGATTAGTCTTTTTATTATCTAACCCCCGTCCCTACTGACTGATACAGTTTCTTTAAGGTGCAACCAATCCCTTCGCCTCTTGGTTTTTGCTTCCCTGGAAGCGCTCGACAATATCAGGTTCTGTAAGCTAGTTTCTCGTTGAAACAAACAAACAAAAAAACCCCACCTCAGACTGACTCTCGCTTCTGAATTGACGATTTGTTGATACAACTTGGGAGATTTAGTGTCGGATAACATTTACCTCAATGTTCTCACTTCGTTTCTCATATACCTCAACTTTCCAAATACCTCAAGTTTCGTTCCTCATGGTTACGGTGCATTTAAAGCTTTTGAATACCTCAATTTATTATTCCTTCTGAATACCTCAGTTTTTACTCTTTCTTGAAGGATTTTGTTTTACCTCACCAATACCTCCTTGTTTGACCGTTCAGCACAAGGACCAAAGATCATTGTACTGTTTAGCGTTGAAACAGAGTTTGTATAAAAACAGCTTTCGTGTCTGCCTGATCTACTGTAACCTGCCTGGTTAAATTATTGCCTTTTTTTCTTTTGTTTTTTTTATCAGCAACAAAACGAATCGTTCCGATGCGAGCATTGTGCCAAAAACGACCTGTGAGAGTTCTGTGCCAAAACAGGATTGGCATTTGGACTGCGATGTTGTAGAGGAAGTGTCACTGGACCATTATATCAAAAGGTTTAAAATCAGAACAACTGAGGATAAATCCTCCTCCTCTGGTTTGGATGCACTGGGTTAACCCTAACCCTAACCCGACCCCTTAGCCCCATTTACCTTTACCTCACACTGACGTTGAACATACAGGTTTCCATGTGGAAGATGTCTCTGTGCTGCCGAGGGACGCGGGGTTAGAGGAAAAAACTGGTCTTTCGTAAAGAATTAGCAGCTCAAAAGTGTCGGCCATTAAACGCACATGAATTACCTCAGATTTCAGCACAATTTACCAATCTTATCAGTGTGGATTTTTAGGATGCTTGATGTTGGTTGAAATGAGTCTGTAATCTCCAATTCATCTCGTCGGATTACGCCTAATGTGTGACAGCAGGCTGGCTCATCATTTAAAGGGATATTTCTGGTTTTATTCCAAAGATTACTAGTAGGCTAACTCCTTGAAGCTAACTGGGCGTTGAGGGAGTTGTGATGACTACTTACTAGTCATCACTAGGCATACTATGATTGTCTTCAGTACAAATGCCATGGTATTAAAATATTTACCCAAAATGAGAAGGAACATGTGCATAGCGTTAATTGTTTTTGTTGTTGTTTAAGCAGCAAAACACATTTATACATTTAAAAATCACTTTTATGTTACATTAACTTGGTAACACGACAAATGGCAGTGAGCAGTTTTAACTGGTGAGGCTATCCGCTCCGTTAGCTAGCCCACAGTCTGCTGCTTGACAGAAGTGCTGATCATGGTATAACAGAAAATATGAACCTCTATGTATTAACCTCAACAAGCCCACGCCTCGTCGCTACATTTTCACAGACATGTTGACGCTGAAGCGAAATATCCCTTTAAACCAGGCAGGAGGATGAGCCAGCTTGAGTCTGCAAAAGTATTGCTGCTTTGAACACAACGCCCATCATTAACCAATGAGATTTTTTTTTTCTTCTTTTTTTTTTTTTTTTGCTTTTCAGTATTACTCCGAGATGTTCACTCAATGGTGCATCAGGTTTTGTTTTCTTTTACACTTTTTTTTTTTTTTTTTAAATTAAGATTGCAGAATTCTATCTTTAAGATCCTTAGGTCTTCACTCTTAAAGAGGAAAAATGTATTTTAAACCTTTATTTGTATTTCGTTTCATTGCATGCTTTAAAAGTTCTTGTATTATACTGATGTCTCCCAGATAGGTGTTGAAAGGCTCAGATAGGGTGGGTAGCTGATTGTTGGGATGTTTTTTTTTTTTGTTTGTTTTTGTTTTTCCAAACAAAATGTATACCCAAAGATGTGTATATGTGTGTTTAAAAAGCTTGTTGGTTGGAATTAACTTTTGACCTTTGCGATTGTATTTCTTGTTGGTTTGAGGCTCTGCAGTGCGCAACCTGTTCAGCTAGCGACGCTTCTGTTCCCGAGAGGCTTGAGAGTTTTGATCCTTACATTATTTACATTAATTTGTGGTCAAACAGCCTAGAATTAATTTAAAAAGGCAGTAAACATTTGCGAAATGAATAAACATATCTCCCCTTTTTAATTCCAGCTGTGTCCCCAACAGAAACCAGCATTCATCTCCCCTTCGGAAACAAACGTGGTCAGTTGATTATTACATTACAGCTCCCTGCTGGAGCTGTAATGAATTGCGCTCAGTTTTGAATGTAAGGGCTGCAAATTTATGATTTAAAAATTTTTTTTTATTTCTCTCTGGCCTCTTAAAACTTCTCCAGGGAAAGAAGAATCGCAAAGCTGCACCAGACGAAACATGCAAGGTCATAGACCTCCCTTTTTGTTTTAAATGATTGTATAATCTAAAAAAAAAAAAAAAAAAAAAAAAAGAATGGGGGGAATAAATGGCTTAGGAAAAATTTAGACAGGAAAAAAAAAATTAAAACAAAACTCAGGTTGTTCCCAGCAGCCTCGTGCTGCAGGTGTCTCATTTAAAAAAAAAAAAAAAGTCCCGTAGTGATAATGTAGTGACTTCTTCCCTCTTATGAACTAATCTTGATTTTTTTTTTTTCTTTTTGCGTGTCCATTTAAATATTATGAAAGAAATTATTTCTCAATCTGCTCCAAAAAAAAAATTATTAGTTTGATTAGTTTCCTCTGATTATTGTGTTGTTTTTTTTTTCCTTGTCACCTTTCTTTTCTCTGACAAAAAGTACAAATGCTTCACACCACTCGACTCGTAGGCCCTTTTAGAATGTATCTTGTGAAGAAAAGGGATAAATGGGTTCTTGTTGACGCTCTCTGCCTGCGCCGGGCCCCTGGGAGAGCAACAGGACGCAGTGGAAGGGGCCGTCTGGTGTTGCGAAACAAATAAGTCGCGTTTGTTTCCAACACGACTATTTGTCGTCGTTCGACATCAGCCAAAATGCGCTGCCCAGACAGTTTGTTTTTCTTTTTATAATATTTTTTTTTCCCCCCCTTCATGTCCTGCTCTCCCAGAGCCTGCTTTGGTTGCGTAGTGAGCTCCGTGTTTGTGCGCTGCATCTGCAATATCTAAGCAGAAATCCACTGAATGTATCCTCTCTCAGTCCAAGAGGCAGGGCGAGCCGGCGTGGCCAGCTGAATTTAGACGACCAAGGCTGATGTTTGCTGACCCAAAGCCTGCTCTGTGTGTGTGTGTGTGTGTGTTCCAGTTTAACCTCTCACCACACACACACTCACACACACAGATTGGGACAGAAGCGCAAAAGCCAGGCCTTGAGTCTAGGTAACGCACAGGAGACTATATTATAATGGCCGCCTTACCGCTCTCTCTGTGGACTTTAAACATTTCCTATGCAGTTCTTTTGGTTATTTTCTCTTGTTTTTTTTTGTTTACGCCTAAATAAAGTTGCATTTCTTTGACTTTAAATCCGGTTTCTGTCTTTTCTCCTAAGCGGCTCGAGTTACGTTCGCCTGAGTTTCTCCTTTTCTCCCGTTTTCTTGAGTGGACAAAACAAAAACACAATGACTGACTGAACCTGCTTGAGGCAGGAAAAACACCGCCTGTGTTTGCTCAAACTGGTTTGGACAGTCCCTGGTTTCAGTGAGGGGGCGGAGGGAGGGTATAGTGCACACCTCCATCCTAATTTAGGGTAATAACATTGTTTGCTTTCCCCCCGACCTCCAGAAAAGTCGAAACTCACCACAAAGGTTAGTGGAGCAGTTAAAATGGGCTAACGCCCTGACCTTTGCTGAAGGTCGAAGGTTGACGATACGGAAATATCACAATCTACATTCAGTGCCTCCCAACAGTATTCACAACACTACAACTTCTTCATGTTATTTTTCAACCACAATACACAATGACTTACTATGTTTTGTCATGTGAAGTAAGAAAAAAAAAAAAATCCTATCTCCAAATACAAACTTGTGCCTCTGTATTAGATGGTGATGCCCTTAAATAGACCTTTAAATGTCCCTTAACTGGTAATTAGACCAAATGTATCATTTAAATCAAGTCAGTTTATTTGTATAGTGCCAATTCACAACATCATCTTGAGGCACTTAACAAATACTTCAATTCAATCACACATACATTCCACTTGGTGTTAGTTATCAGACAATATATAAACGTAATTATCCAAATTAAAAACTTTAAACCCATTAGATGTTATTGACATTGACTTCCAGCATTCAACTTGTATCAACAACTGCTTGAGTTGCGTCTTTAATTTCATGCCGAGCATGCGTGTAGGCGAGAGGCCGAAGTTAAATCTGGAGGAGCTGCAGAGATCCACGGGCTCGAGTGGAAAATCTGTGAATTTTTTTAGTGGAAACAAAGATCTAGCTTTCGCCTTCACCCTGAACACTCTGCTTTGTGCTGGTCTTCCAGATGAAATATCACACAGCTTGAGGTTTGTGGCTGTAGCGTGACTAAATGTGGAAAAGCTAAAGGTGCATCAAATCACTATATTGTCTAAAACAAAACCAGGCATCATTTCTCAAGAACTGCGTTTAGAAAAAATAAAACAGCTACAGCAGCAGGACAATCATCACAATGACATGTAAATACTGACGTGTTAGAGAAAACATCGTTTAATCTAAGTTTCCTTGCACTTCGGATCCCACTTCACATGTTAAAACCCCACGAGTGAATCTTGTGTCGTGCTGCTGTCTCCCCCTAGTGGAAGAAGCAAAATAAAGCATTTAGTGATTCTAATGTTGATCTACTTCATGGAGCTGCGATTGAATCAGGTGTTGGGATTTTAAAGAAATTAAAAACAACTAAGACAGTCTTCCAGAATTATTCTATACAATCATTTCGTCCTACAAGCGTGCTATTTATTAAAGTGTACACAAATACAAAACAGTACTTGTTTGATACACGTCAACCATATGAAAAATACTTTTCCTTAGCAGGCGTGAAATAGACATTTGCATTGCTACATTTCACCTTTATTAAAGAAATCATTATTTAAAGATATTCTGCCGTAGACAAACACTTGATGCTACAATATTAGTGGCACCTTGATTAAAATTCTTAAGTTAATGACAGGGTCTGTAATTAATCATATTTTAAGTATGTCAACAAACTAAGCCATATTTTTATTTCATAAACCTGTTGCACTGCTGAATTATTGAATAAATAGACAAGAATTCAACAACAGAGATTGTTTTTAAAGTTATTTAACCATCAAATTCAGACAAAGTGCTTCTTATTCTTCTATAGAATGTATTGGCAGTTTATAATCTTTGTGTATGGACTGAGGTGTAACCACACGTTTTACTCGCCCTATCTTCAATACCCTTATTTAATAAACATAAATAAATATATAAAATTCTCTCCTCTGTCCTTTAAATACTTTATAAACGCTTCAATTCCACGTTGTGATCGAGTCTTCCCTGAAACATTAACCATTGTAACTGAAATGCCCGTTGCCTTTCTTTCTCTTGCGTACTTTCAGCATTTTGATGCAAAGTGCTATTTACACAAATCGTGTCACAGGACGAACGAGGCCTGCTCCGACTGAGCACACCTGCTGCGTCCACTTATGTGTTGCTGTGGGTATAAAATGGAGGCTCTTCCTGCCTCTCCGTTGACCTCTGACACGGTCACGTTTTCAGCATCAGTTGTTGTTTGGTTGGTAATTACTGCTTCTCCTGCACAAAACCTGCACTTTGCTTTTTTTTTTTTTTTGCTTAATCCACGTTACTTGTGAATTGAGCAACATCTGCGTTGTGGAGTCTCCTGCTTTTGCTGGTGTGGAACGCCCATCGAAAATGCATTCTGGTTCAGATTTATAATTCTAACCAACAATGCACATGGAATATTTTCCAACAACTATTTGAAATCACTCCAAATAAAACAATTTTGTAGTTAGGACCGTCAGTTGCCAGACCCCCTACTTCAGTTGGTTGTACTTTTGCCACTTCACAACTTGATGTCAGCAGCGCTACACTTTGAACTCCGTCTGCAGCCTCCCGTCTGTGCTAACCTTTTTTTTTTATTTTCGTCATGGATTTGCTACTACAAAAAAAATAAAAAAATACAGTATGCATGTGGCGCGGTGATTTTAATCAGAGTGAACGACCCATGCTGTGAAATGTGCTGCATTTATAAATGTGATGGAGATCACCCGCTGTGGAAAAGCACTCCTTCAATCTTCATGCAGGAAGAACTTATCAGCGAGTTGGGGGCAATTAAAGAAGTGGATGTTCACACGGGGATGAACTGTGGGCTTTCGGGATCACAGCGACACCGACCGAACACAGCAGCACGTCGGTCCAACTTTAACCTCTAGGGTTTAGAGATGGGACAGCGGGAGCAGGAACGCCGGCACGTACGAGTCCCCGACAGATGGATGGGACGTCCTTTGTGTGAAGGTTTATGCAAAGATATCCTCATCCCGTACGTGTGTGCGTGACTGTAGGTGGATCTCGGAGGAACTAATTAGCTGTAGCCGGCTCAGAAGGAGCCGCGGAGATGCAGACGGTTTCACTTTGCTCTGCCAAAATCAACTGAGAGCACAGTTCCATTCACCCTGAGTCACCGTTTATTAAAAAAAAAACCATTTACTTCACTTATTTTTACTGTAAAGCTCTAAAAACTGCTGTATATAAGACGTAACACAAATGAACACGTTCAAATACCGAGAACATGAAGTGTCGCGATAGTTTTATAGCTAAAACCGCTGTGACTTTAAGCTAGCATTCGATTATCTGCGAAAAGCTTTCAAAAAGCTAAACACACAAATGTCAAAGTCATATCATTTAAAACTCGTTTTACAGTGAAAAAACTTTTTTTCTTTTAAAAACTACACATGATGGCTTTAAGCCATCTTTCAGGTAGGCAGCTAACTTGTGTTCGCAGCTTTCTGAAACGTTTTAAAACCGTCGATAATGACAGGCGGGTTCAGGTGGTGCGTTGTGTAGTGAAGCGCGCGCACGTCGGACATTAACCGTGTTTTTAAAGGTTATCCAACATGGCGTCCAAAGATTCCCGTGGGCAAGTCCAAACAAACACCGATTTAGGTGGCATTTTAAACCAACCATTTTGAGACGCCACCTACCTTATGAGTAGCTTACAATGACAGCAAGAGCTTAGACATAACAAAATGTTCAGGTTAAGGTTAATTTATAATCCCCATGGTATGAATTGAATACTTTCATGAATGCACTGTTGAAATAGTCATTTTAACCTGTTTTCTTTGTTTTGATGGTGACAGTTTGGGTCAAAGCTAAAAACTTCCTGACAGGGCAGCATTGAACAGGCTACATTATTCTTCCTGAAAAGCCTAATCTACAGTCCTGACCTCAGTCAAGTTGAAAATTCACTGATTTTGCCTCAGATCCTGACAGATTACAGAAAACAAACCAATTTATTTGAGTCGGACTATTTCTAATCAGCAGATTGGTCAAATATTAACATGGAAATAAACCACTGAACTCTGTGATTTTTTTGCAACTTAAAGAGAAATTTTTACATCTAAGCCTTGACTTTCAAACATAACTCTTTCCCGTATAATCATCTAACCCTTAAGAAAGCCTCAAATTTATCATTTAAAACCCAAGATGTGGATATGTAAATTGTGGCTAATTTCACTCAAGTCTTATGTCAGTTTTTCTTTTATAAACTGAAAATAAGAAGCTTGAGAAATAAAGATGCTGGTTACTACATGCTCATCCTGGTCTATTTATATAATGAAAAAAGATTTCCTCCCTTTTTAGTGTCCTGATTCAAAGTTTCTGGTGTTTTTTTTACAATTTAAGTTTATGCCGTTTTTCACCCAAATGTACTTCAACTACCTAAATTTAAAAAAAACGTACAAGAGCGTTAGGGATTATGATCCGATTCATCTTTATTTATGGCGTGTGCTGCTGTTTACATTTGGGAACTCAATATTTCCCCATCTGCACACGGATGAAAAACATCTAAAACTGTTTCTCTAACTTTTAACCTCGGATTTTGATGCGTGGGTAGATTTCAGCAACCCCGGATGCACGGATCAGAGCTGGCAGCTGATGTCAGCCTGGCTTGACGTCGACGTGATGGCGGTCATGACGTCAGCGGATGAAAATGAGCTCCAATAACAGCCGCCGTTGTGAAGATGCCTTCATGTCCAATTTAGCCCGGATGGTGGCGATGGGTCATTTCTCAAGAAGGTGTTGCGGAGGGGGGGGGAGAGAGAGAAAAGAGCAACTGGGGCAGAGGTTCAGAGGTTTTGGCAACAACATGTGAGGAGAGAGATAGAGGAGTTAAGGGAGGGGTTGCTTCAGAAACGGAGACAGATATTGATTTTGTCTTGTTTTTCAGTCTTTTCAAAGACTTTGCAAGCGAACCGTCTCCAACACAAAGCCTGGACTTTTTTTTTGAATGCTTCTCCCTCAACCAGAAAGCCCCTTTGCTTATTGGATAACAAATTTGTCAAAAGACGAACGTACCGAGATCCCCACAACTTTTTAACTTGATTTGAACAAAAACATTTAACGTCTAGATAGTCATTTTTATTCTGATTTCTCGCCCAGCTGCGCCGCTGGAAGAGAAACGCTGTTAATGCCCTCTGTTCATTTTCTGTTCTGTTCATGGCTGTTTTCACACCACAAACATATAAAGTGGTACTTCTGTATCAAGTTGGAATTCAAGTTCAAGTTGAATTAGCATACAATTTTTTGCTTAAAAAATTGTCATTAGAAACATGTAAAGTGAATTTGTTCCCACATCACGCCCTCATCCTTTCATGTCACACAAGTCGATCCGCTGAGATCATTGGTCACTTGCTGTACAACATGATGTAAAAGGTAAGGAGTCCAAAATACAAAAGATACATTTTTTTAAATTAATGTTATTCATTTTTATGTATTTCTCTGGTTGCAAACAGTTTATCATGTTCTGTTTTCAGGACAGGTTTCACACAGGAAGATTGTTGATGTGACACGGTCTTCTATCTGTTTCCTGTGTAAATGCTAATCACTTTCTGAGCTAACAACAACCCAATTCAACTGTGATTATTGTTTAAAGCATCTTAAAATAGAGATAAGAAATTGTCACTTGGGTCATTGTAATTTTCTTTTGGTCCTAAGCTGGTCGTAGCTTTAGCATCCAGGACAAGCTAACCTTGACGTATGCTACATGAAAATGCTGAGATTTATCCAATGGAGGTTGCTTATTACCTTATAACAGAACTTCCTTTTAAAAATATAATTTAAAAATATTGATCTATCCCTTTAATTTACCACAAACTACTGAAGTAGCAAAAATAATTTCTAATGGAGGCTAAACTTGGAGAACGATGTCTGCTTTTCAAGCGAAGCAGATTGAGCCGACATGTTTAGTCATTGTTTGTCTCATGTTCGCCAAGGTGACACTGATGAGTTATTTTGTTTTTTTTTTTCAGTGAAACCTTCTGATAAAGTTGGGCGAGATGAGCGTGGATGACACTGTGTCGACGTAGCAGCTGTGGGACACGTGGCCATCGTATCATAGGATGTCCTTGGATTCATTTCTTCCACAGAGAAATTGGATCATGACATCTTTGTCTCCGTCCCGTTCTGTCAGGGAGTCATGGCAACCTCGCTGTAGCGCAGCATCGTGGGAAAGATTGTGATTGAATGTGAATAATGTGAGGAGGGGAAAAGATACACACACACAAAAAAAAAATCAACCGATGACAGAAACAATACGGCCTTTTAACCTCAAGTTTTGTCTTGGCTGTCAGCTAACTCTGCCTAATCATAACGCATCAGAGAAGTTTTGGAGACACACACACATACAAATCTGAGCCAACTGTTACAGCAGACAGTGGACTGATAAGCATGCAAAGTGACAGATGTAAGATGGAACCATGGAGGAGCTCGTTGACCTCTGCTCTGTTCGGGGCACTGTGCTCACCAGCACAAATTACCCATCCGTCCATCCCGCGTTTCCTCCCAGCAAAACAGGACTGACTGCGGATCCTGGAAATCTCTGCACAAATGTAGTCTGCCGATGTTTAGAAATAGTTTTTCTTTCCCCGTTTACTGGGGGGGGGAAGAAAAGATCCAACTGGGTAAATTTGGAAAAAAATCTGAATGAAATAGCACAGAACAATAAATTGTAGATTTTAGATATGAAATTATACGCTCCAGCCAGAAAAAAAGTATTTACACCCTGCTTTCATAGTCCAGTGAAACTTTTAGGTTTTGCCTACCATCTTTGCACTTTAAAAATGTATCCCTCCCCTCCCCCCATCTATCTTTATAAAATAGCTAAGGTTACTTTGGATGGAGACCCTTTATGAATATCAATTTTCAACTCTGGCTTCATTTTCTGGACTTATTTCCAGACTTATACTAGGCCAGAGAAACACATGGATAGATTTTGCACTTACCCAATTTATTCTGGGGCATTTCTTAATTCCTGAAAGTACTGAGATAAGTATGGCAGATTGTCCATGCTTCAATCAATCAATCAAATTTTATTTGTATAGCACATTTCAGCAGCAAGACATTTCAAAGTGCTTTACATCATTACAAACACAGAATCACAATACACAATCAATCATTAAGTCAAGTTACATCAATAAATTTGTAATTGATTACATTTCAAATACAATTCTAAACAGGTGGGTTTTTAGTTGAGATTTAAAAGAAGTCAGTGTTTCAGCTGTTTAATAATAATGTTCAAGTATGAACATTATTATTGTTTTTATTTAATGCAGGGTCTGGTGTAGTTCTGGAGACATTTTGTATAGTAGCATTGATGATTTCCCACATAATGTGACTGAGATAACAAGAAAACTGACAGACTTTTCCAGAAAAAGGCATTGATGTGAAGTTTGATATGTTTTTAAAGGGACAGTATTGTGTAAAATCAACTTGTGTTAGCTTGACGTCATGTTATAATTTTATTCCCTCATAAAACATTCCTGGATTGTTGCTTTGACCCGTTCATGCATGTTTGAATGATCCTTTAATCTCCTCTTGCAGCCATTCATCTGTGCCTGGATTGACCTAATGCTGCCTCCCTCACAACTCCCCTTCTCAGCTCCTTTCGACTAGCCAGCAGCAATTAGCAAACATCTTTGCTGAGCTCATTATACAAGCATCTTCTCAGTACAACTCTAGTAAAAACTCCGTCAAAGGGTTAATAGAGGAGCGATGTTGTGATGACTTCCCAAAGGCCGAGTTTCAGAAAGAGCTGGAGTTTCTTAAAGAGATAGAGACCCAATTTCAAGGCGTTAAATCAGGAAGTGAAATTTCCTTTAAGTCATATTTGATAAATACAGCATTTTTATAACAACTGAAGGTAACATAGTTACTTGGTTGTGCTATAAAGTGGCACCATGTGCATTTTATAGTACTGGCCCTTTAAGATCTCTGTATTGTTTAATTTTATATTAGTGTTATTTTTCATTCACTCAGACGATTTGTTACATTCATCTGGATCATCAGCCTCGGTAGATTCATGAATCAACAGGTGTCCCACTCTCAAGACGAAAGTCTTATTACTTATTCATTCAGTTTGTCTCCTCATCTCCTCGTTCTGGTTTCCTCTCAGTGTGTTAGAAATGACCAGCCTGAGGGCGCCCGGCTTTATTAACCTTAAATTCACATTCCCTTTGTTGGTCAACAAATTGGTAAATGTAACTCATTTTGTAAGCCACAAATTTTATTTATGCAAGGCCTTCAAAATTGATGCAGACAAATAAAAATCTTAAACTGGACTTCAGCTCGGCCTTCAACGCCATCAGCTCAGACATTCTGCAACTAGCTCACAATGTCAACCTTCTTTGTCCCCACAAGCACCAATCACCGCCGGCATCCCCCAGGGTCATGTTCCCGCCACACTCATTTTCTCTCTATACAAATCAATCAATCAAATTTTATTTGTATAACACATTTCAGCAGCAAGGCATTTCAAAGTGCTTTACATCATATCAAACACAGAAACACAATGCAACATAGAATCAACAATCAAAACGCGACATTAAGTCAAGTTCCATCAATAAATTTGTAATTGATTACGTTTCAAATACAATCCTAACTCGCCGTTTTTCTTCCAAACAAATGACTGTTCACACATGGCAGCACTGTCGTTGGATGAGTCCGTACAAAGACAGGAAGTTTGATTGGCCGGTCCCTTGGTGAGGTCAGAACCATCTGGAGCATAACCCACTGTGGAGATGACAGTGGACTTCAGGAGAACACCCCAACTCTATCTCCCCTCACCATTCTCAACAACACTATGTCTACTGTGGATCACGTCTGTCCCGGTTCCTTTAGACCACCATTTTTTCAGAACTGAGATTATCCTCACACATATCCTCCTGTTCGGAAGGAGGCCCAGCAGAGACTGCACTTCCTGTGACACCTTACTTCACCTGGTCATTTTATACACTGCCAACGTTTAGTCACTCCTTTGTTCATCCATCCCTCTGTGATTTAGCTAAACCATAAAACAGACAGAGCCACTCTAACATAACACTAACTAGACAGGGTAGATTATGAGGATTGACTTTTTCTCCATCCAGGACTTGGTAAATGTCTAGGGTCACTGCTATCTCTGCATGCCCCCCACATTCTGGACACAAACTACTACTACAAACTAAGTGGCGTTGGTTGTAGGAGTTCGTCCTGCAATCACTGGGTCGCCTCCTGGTTCGATTCCCGTCTGCCCGCCACTGTTGTCTCCTTCACCCGTCTTGCTGCCTTGTGTGATGCCAGCTTTCTTATGTCAGCCTGCCCCAGGACAGCTGTGGCTACAGTCCAGTAGCTTGCCATCATCAGGTAAGAGTGTCTGAGCAAATGAGAATGCCTGATTTCATCGTAAAGCTTCTCTGAGAGTCCTGAAAAGCATCATTTCATTTTATTACTTAGACTTTTACCTTTGGGTCAGCCCTGCAAAGTGCTATTAGCAAAATGATCCACCACAGAGATAGTTTCTTCTACCAGACTGTCTCTCTGATGAACACTCACCAGTCAAAATTACTATTAGTCACCGATTATTCTGCTGGGTATCAGCAGTACGCATTTTGCACTAATTAAACCTTATCTTCTTTAATAACACTGTAAGTACCAAATTTACATTTAAAAAAATCCCCTTCTCCCCACCAAATGTATATATCTATTTTTAAAATATCTCTACATTGAGAGCAAAGTAAAACTGAAACAAATTTCTTGTTTGTGTGCACAAACTTGGCCAATAAAGAAGAAGAGGGCAGGAAAAACAAATCAATGAGGTCCAATACAGGAACCTACTGCAAGGCCTAAATATCATAGAAATAAAACAAACCGGCAAAAACACAATGAAGCCCTTCACAGCAGTCTATTATACAGTTTGCAACAAATACTTTTATGAGTTTTCCCCCTTTCTCTTCTGGCTTTCTGCTTGAAAGAGGAGATTTCTTTTCTCATCTTTGCCGAGAGCAAAAACCCAGTGGAGGTCCATCAAAGTTCGTTTCATGTTCAGACACAAACGCCCGGCTTTTCACTCTGAAGTTGGATTCTGACTGGATTCAGGGGAATTCATCTGGCGTTTATTAACAGATGGGGTTAATTTACATTAAAATGACTTCTATATATTAAAATATAGATACACATGATGAAAAAAATTCTCACATTTGCTTTTGGTTTTATTACTGTTGGTTTAAGTTGGGGCTTTCATACCGAGGTGAAGTGAAGCTATTTCTATTACCCAAACTGGAAAGTTTTGAAAAAGAATTGGCACCCCCCCAGATTTCACCAACCCCATGGCAAAACACGGCGGTGAGAGCATCATGCTGTGGGGATGTTTTTCATTAAGCATCCCCACACCTGAAAGCTGGTCAGACATGGAAGTGGATGGAACTAAATGCAGGGAACGTAAGGAAGGAAACAGGACGATGAGGCGAAATAAAATATTTTAGAAACAGGTTGGCTTCAAAGTGCCAGCCAACGTGCGTCTATGAGATGTCTGTGCCAAAAATTGAAATTGAATGTTCTTTATCCAATCTGACTGAGCTTGAGGTGTTTTTCAGTGTCTACACGTGTAAAGCTAGTAGAAAAAAAAAAGACTTGTTTTTAGAAAGGGATTTTGTGTTGAACAGTCACAAGATTTCAATGACGTGCGATCAAGTTTGTTGTTGTTATAAGACAAAATGTGGAAAAGATGATTTTTAAAAGGTCCTATATAGAAAAAATAATCTGAACAGGACTCATTAATGTATGACCAAATACAGCCAACCTGATTCTGAATCATTACAAATCATTACAAAAATAAAAAAAACTGTGACCAAATTCAATCCAATCTCAAATTGGAAATTTTAGATTTTATCAGAGCAACATTTGTAAATATGCGTAACTGTGGGTGTGGCTGCCATCAGTGGCAGTTATGCAGTTTAAGTTAATTTTATGGTTTTAAATTAGAATAAATAAGTTAAAGTAACATAAAATAGTTCATGTTTATTAAAATTTGATCGTAATAGACATATTGTTGTTTTAAAATGCACAGTTAAAGGTTGCGCAATTGTTTCCAGAGTGGAACCAATGTTCGACTTGTTCGGTTTAGATCAATATTTTCAGTTACACGCCACACTCGGTAGAGGGCAGCATACTTTATTTTCCCAGTTAATGAGAAAGAGTTGGAGAATCGTGCAACAAAGTTTTCCTGCAGGTTAGGTAAAAGATGTACACAGAGTCTTTGTACTTTCGTCTAAAGCGGCCAGTGACGTATGCAATTTGTATTTTACGTGTTTGGACGGAAATAGAATGATTATTTGTGAAGGATTTGTCGAGTTTCTGTTAGTCACGTGTGTTGTGACATAGAATACGTCGAAATTTTTTATAAGTCAAACCACATTTGTCAGTGTTTTTGCTGTTGAATATTATTGGTATATTCTCTAGGAGAATGTCTTTCTCAGTGTTGTATAGTAACGAAGTAAAAATACTTCACTACTTTACTTAAGTATATTTTGGAGTACTTCATACTTTCCTGGAGTATGAAAATTTTTGATGACTTTCACTTTTACTTCACTATATTTCCGAACTTAATTGCGTACTTTTACTCCGATACATTTTCAATGTGTGGTTTAGTTACTCGTTACAAAAAAGCGAGAGAGAGAAACGCAAGTGTTTTGACCCCACCTACTGATTAGCAAGTAGCAAGTAGCTACCGAACAAAGTCCGTAGCCTGCTTGCCTGGGCTTGTTCATCACCACCAATAGGATACTTCTTCTTCTTCTTCTTTTCTATTATGGCGGATCACAAGCAACTTTAAGGTGCATACCGCCACCTACTGTACATGAGTGGGTAGAAGCATTACTTCATATCTATTAAATTCTACTTTTTAATTTTGTATTCTTAAGATAAATAAACAATGCTTTCCTTAATTTGTGAATATCTGTTATGTTTCCTTCATTTCCTAATATACCTTTAAGATTCCATTCATGCCCCATATTTCTAACTATTCTCTTTAATTCTTCCCTTTCGAGTTCATTTGACTTACAGTTCATCAATATGTGTTCTACATTTTCTTTCTCTCCACATCTCTCACATTTATCATTATTTTTCCTCCCTATTTTATAAAGCATGTCATTTAAGTAGGTATGACCTACTCTTAATCTACTAATTATTATTTCTTCTCTTCTGTTTCGTTCATTAATGCTTCGAATTCAAACTGACTTTTGTACTTCATATAATCTTCTTCCTTTCTTATCTTCATTCCACATTTTTTGCCATTTCTTGATTTCTTTACTTTTAATTAGGATACACCTGTTTCGCTTCTCCCATTAAACACAAAGCAAGTCTCGCAATCAGTAGCAGTCACATGGAAATTCTATCTTACAAAAACTCCCCGTTCAACTTGAAGAAACACATCGAGGTAACGTCTTATGAAATGGTTATAATCCTCCTGTTTCAGTAACTATAGCTTGGTCACTAGGCACTATTGTGAAATCTTGACCATAAATGAACTTTGTTTGGCATTGTTTCAGTTCCACACGTGGTGTATTTAGCTTAGGCCTAATGTTGACTGTAGCAGGCTACCTAGACTCCTCTGTTCAAGGGGGGACAGAAGCCATAGCAATAGCAATTTAGACTAAATTTAACGAATATAGGAAAGGCATGCAAGTTCAAAACCAGGTTTACAGATGCCAATAAGCTGCATTTCCCTCCCAATTCTTTTTTTCTTTTGCATAATGACCAGTTGTGTGCACCACCTACTGACTGTAGCATTGACTGATTCACTGATTTGTGAAGTAGAGTAATCGTAACAGCTCTTTTTCTTCATGTTGGCCGCATTTTCTGTACTATTTATTTTTCTCATTTTCAGCACTGACCTTACTTGAAGGGAAAACTTAAGGCTTACAAAAACTTTGTATTTTCTGTCCTGGAGGGTATACTAAGAAGCTGGTTCAGTTGTAAAGCAGGTTAAGTTAACCTTGTGCTATAGGTAAAGCACCTAATTTTCTTAACTAAATGATGCCTGCAGGTATATCTATTAGCAGGTTTAATTTTGCCTGCACTTGGTTGGGTACATTATTTTAAGTGTATTTGACAAGTTTACCAAAATATAAAAAATGTCATTCAAACTGCATTTGCTTTGTTTTACTTTTTACTTGTACTTTTCATTACATTACTTGAGTACATCCATTTTTACAGTAATTTCCATACTTAAGTACAAGAAGTTTCAAATACTTTAAGACTTTTACTCAAGTAACATTTCAGTCAGTGACTTCGACTTTTACCAAAGTCATATTTTGGAGAGGTACTTGTACTTTTACTTGTGTAACCCACATTGCGTTCAAGGATTAACAAGATTTTAAATAATCCGAATTAAAATTTATCCAAACAGTTCTTAAAGTCTAGCTAGGTTCGGCTACTGGAGGAGATGGCAATTTGTAAAGCACAGAGACAGTAAGATGGTGCAAATTGGTGAGTTGTATTTAGTATTTACAATATATATACAATATATATACACATTAGTCCATAGTGTAAAGGAAAAACAAGTTAAAGTTCCTTATACCAAGGACGTCCACCAGTCTTTGTTGATGATGGAAAAAAACCAAAATAATCCACTTCCTTCAATGGGGACTTGAGCTGATCCTCCAATTAGGTCGGAAGAATGTTCCCAGATGATAAGTCTTGTGTTTCGGTATCCTGCTTATTTTAGCTCGCCAGTCGGGTCGGTGAAACCAGACAATCCTTGCTATTGTCAAGATCCCTCCAGCCACTCCTTGCGCGAGGGATCTGCAACGCACCTGGCCTGTATAAACAGACCTAATTAATCAGTTACATGTGCAGAAGTTTCATAAGTAAATATAACTTATGCAACCAATATTGTTACGCAACAAATCAATATACAATCACAACAGGCTGGAAGACTAGTGCTAGCATACTAGCTCCCTACCAACACTCACCAGTTCCCTCTTGACTAACCGTGATTCTTGCAACGTTTGGTTGAGTAATCACCCGGCTGCAAGTTAACAGACATACACGATTGAAAAACAGACAATAGAGATCTGAAAACCTCGTCGGGAACAGACCAGAAGCCTACCTGCACATCAGAGTCCCGCAGCGTTTCCTGCCTAAGCTGCGATTTGCAGCCATATAAACTGTGCTGTCAATTTAGGACGCTGATGTGCAGCTGTCACATGACGTCAGAGCCACGCGAGAACACTATTGTTCTCGCCTGGTTGGTGTTAAATAAATTAAGGGGAAGAGGAAAAAATGTTTAAGTAAACCTTTAAAAAAAATAAATATAACAAAATGGAAAATAAAATAAATAAACTAAATCTAATATAGAAAATGATCCTGGTTACACTTGACTCTGAGATTTCAGTACTTTATACAACACTGGTCTTTCTGTATCAAGATGTATTATTATATTTTTCGTGCAGTTCTCAGGGCATCGTTAGAGACCCCCGTGTCCAATTAAATGGCAGTAAATATCCAGAACGTGTTGTGTCCGTTACAGTAGGCATTGATGTAGTTTTTCTGGCTTACGTTAAAAACTGTCTAAAAGCAAAGAGTTCCTAAATCAAACTCGTGATAGGTTTACACTTACACCTGCACTTCCTGGTTTGGTGTGTTTGGATATTTAATAAAAAACAACAGAATTTATACATCTTCATTTAATTTCCAAACCTGAAACAAACTTCTCGATCGGATAAGTTTAGTTTTAAGTCTAAATCTGCCAGGGAATTAGTCATTTTCACCTTTTGAAGAATTTCCAGTCAAAAAAACAGGCATTGATTGTGTTATGACCATTGCCTGCATAGATCCACACCCAGTTTGTCAAGAGAGGAGCCTGTGTATCGCCAGTGTGAGGGAACGCTCACCAGAACTGCTTTTTTTTTTTGCTCACCAGAACTGCTGCGTTGGGACAAACGGCTCCTTTGACACATATTGGACCTGACCAGTGGATAGTTTAATCAGAGACATTGACAAATGCAAACAGGTTGAAATGTCTTGCTGGGTGCAAAACCTTAGAGCTTTGTCCACCAATCACACGCTGCCTCTGGGAGAATGTTTCATGGAAGTGGATAAAGGCATAATTTTAAAATCCTAACTGTGATGTGTGTTTGCAATTCAGCAACACAATGACAAAGAATATTTAATCTGTAGCAGATGATGTTAAATTCTGTCACCGTATGAAAACCTTTCGGTCTTATGGATAAGCGGAGGTCATACATTTGCTTAAATTGTCACATTTTACTTCATGCTACTTCTTGCATTCATGTTTTTAGATACACAGTAACATTAAATTACAAAGATTTGCACTTTATATCTGCTGTTCAGAGACTTTTTTGAGTCAGTATCAACCAGTTCACTTGACCTCTATGAGTATTTGCATTGAGGGGTAGCGTTAATGATCTACTGGGAACATGTGGGTAACGTTTCATTGACCAAGCAGACAAACAGCATACAGAGCTAAATAATGTATGCTCAAACATTTAAATGTCGTGTGATTGCTAGATAAAGGGTTTGAACGGCTTCACTGTCTCATTGCAGATAACGATTCTGTCGATATCAATAGACTACAGCAAACACGGCTCTGTTGGCACAACAGATCACTGATCGATTAAGTGGCCACCACCAGTTACTCATTTGCAATCGCTGGTTTTGTTTGAACAAATCAATAGAAACGCTACAGCTGCATCAATAATTAGTCGTTTGAAAGCACTTCTTTTTTTTTTATTGGCAATTTCAATCGGTTTTTGGAACGTTGTAAATGTTTCAGCAGGAACCCCACAGCGCCTCACTTTGGGTAGAAACCAGAACGTCATCGTTGGAAATAACAATTCTTATCAATCGTGCTGAATGTTAAGCGTTCTCTGGCTGCTTAGTGTGTAAATAAGACACTGTTAAGGTTTAATGCCAGTGCTGATGCTGGGATTAAAGCTTTATGATTCCCCCTTAGCAAGCTTTTGATTAGTAACCCTGTTTTGTCATTTAATCTCACAGCTGCGTCAGTGTTGCTGCCTATATTCTATATTCTTTCAGAGAAGGAAAAAAAAAAAGCATTATAATTTTCTGAATCTTGGATTGAAACATCAAAGCTTAGAGATTTTTAAAGTTCACATTTGACAGTTGATGGTGCAATATCTGTGAAGCCTCTTTTGCTCATCAAATATTGAAGAGATGGGCATTAAAAATGCACAAGGTTAACAACATTGTGTTATTTCTCTGATCCCGCTCTTGGTAATCATCGTTAACAGGCTCGGACAAGGAGCTGCTCAGAGGACAAGCCAGAGACGGACCTCCGTCAGCAGGTTTTAGTCATTGTATTAATCCAGAAAAACTCTTAACAGTGGAAAAGGAAAACAAGCAGGGAATCATGCTGCAGACTACAGACACGTAGCTGATGACAATCGGTTTTAGTTGTCAACATAATGCGCTGAATCTTAAATGTACGCGTGATATATAAAATAAAAAGGGACGAAGTGCTAAGCTGCTAATTGTCAACACTTCAACAACTAGACAAGGCCAGGAAAGAGTTTTAATACAAAAAAATATCAAGGGAGAGGGGAGTAGGTTAGCTATGCTAGCTTGACTTTCACAAGCTTAACATGTAGATGTGCTGCAGAATTTGCTGTGTTTCGGTTCAGTCCATAAAAAAGCAACTCACACACCAACTCTGACAGATTATCAGCAGCAGGTGTTTAAATTAGCTAATTAACCACTGCTGTGTTCAGATGATTTCTTATTAATAAACGCAAAATAAACATTAAGCCTGAAAACGTAACACTGAATGTTCTGTTATTTGTGTGGGAAATGTTGGAGTGTTTTTGATGCTTAATCCTGATGCACTAGTTGAGCTGTTGTCAGTCAGTTCCCGTGGCAACAGGTCTGTGGTCTGCTGTGGGGCATTTCATTATATTATTAAAACCTACATCTCCATGTTTCATTTTGTTGACAGAATTGTTCTACCATGGCAGCGCGGCTATGGACGGAAGGTAAAAGAATCGTCTTTTTGCTCTCAAGCATTCTCCGGGTGTGAACAACAGCATGCATCGTGTCTATACACTTTTTTCGTTTTCATGTTAAGAACCAAAACAAACTTCCAAACATAAAATAGCTCCATGTCTAACACCAAACGACAATGATCAATCAGAACATGGATAAATAATACACACAGTAAAAAAAAATTCCGTAAAAAAACAGGAAAATGTCCTGGTAATTTTCTGCCAGCACATTTTCTGTTTTTTTTACGGAAATTCTGGTCATAAGTTTTCCGTAATTTAACAGCATTTTTTTATGTTAAATTTACCAGCACTTCTGTTAATCCATAATTGAAATTTTCCGTATTTTTACAGTACATGTCCTGTATATTCACAAACACTTCTGTAAATAATGAATTGAAATTTTCCGTTTTTTTACAATATGTATTAAAACATTCCGTAAAAAAACAGGAAAACATCCTGGTAATTTTCAGCCAGTACATTTTCTGTTTTCTTACGGTATTTTCACAGTTTTTCAATGTTAATTAACTTGCATTTCTGTTAATCCCTAACTAAAATTTTCCGTATTTTTCCAGTAAATCTGTAGTATATTCACAAGCATTTCTGTTACTTAAAAACTTGTATTTTTGACATTCAAACCATTCAAGTCTGTGTTAGACATTGACTAAGTAATAAATATAAAGCACTACATTTTAAATAAACATAAATTTAAGCAAAACTCAACTTCTTATTCAAAAGGACATTTAGACCATGAAATTTAGTGTTAAAATAGCTCATGCAGATGGGTTAACAATGAAACCATAAACAATCCATTTGCAAATTTTATTTTGCAGTTCATGGTTTTTCAATACCATATCAACACATCATTACAATATAATTACAAATTGCATTCTCAATTATATATTCAGTCAAACATATTTTTAAAGTTGTTAAGGTCAATGTAAAGTTCATTCTTGAGTCCAGACTTTGAAGTCAATTTAATAATTTTGTTAAGTTTAATTTAATTAACACAATCCAACACTAACATTAAAAAAATACAATTTTAATCTTGCAATTTGCATTACAAGATTAAAATCACAGGTGTAAACAAGGACCAACATCCAACTACTATTTTCTGAACTGCTGTCAACATAACAGAGAACATTATGAAGCATCACCTTTTACAAGAATCAAATTTTCCATGGACTGTCAAAGTCATACAGTTCATTTACAAACTTGAGCAGTCGGGGTGGAATGTGATGATGCTTCTTCCCCTTCATTTCAGCCTTTGACCCTCGTTTGGGGTTTAAGCCCAGAAAGACTCTAAAAAAAAAGGGAATGGATACTTGAGTTTAACATACAGACAGATGCGTCCAAATTACATTATCACTAGGACTACCAAAGATTCCCAAAATGGGAATCTTCGTCCAGGTACCAGAGAGGGGCCAGTTTGGCCCTGTCCCTAGAGCTACCAGAGAGGGGCCAGTTTGGCCCTCCAAGAGAGGGTGTGAAGAGGCGCCTTTGTTATGTAAATAAGGCCATTACTATCCTGTTCCAAGGACAATCAGCGTGAAAGTTGATGTAGTGAGTTTGGCTCTCCTCCCCCCTGCTCATCTACAGGGATGCTAATTAGACCATTCAGAGTCGTCAGTTTGGCCACATTTGGATGCTAATAACCCAGTTTGGCCCTCTCTCAGTAGCTCTAGGAAGATACCCAATCTGGCCCCTCTTGGTAGAGATAGGAATTTCTCAAAATCCTGGTAGTCCTAGTGTTAAAAGACAAATAAATTTTTCATATCATTGAAAAATGTAAAGGTTCTTGAAGGGCATATCAATGGGGGTTTTTCTGTAATGTGACTTCTTACTCTATTGAGGTTGGTAGGACACATTAGCTATATACATTGTCAGAGAGCATTTTCGTACTGGATTAACTTTATGCTTACAAACAACACCAATTGCTAGCTTAGTGATCTGGCTGTTTTATCCATGCATGAGATATGTCAGTGTCTTGTCCTAATTTCTCAGCTCTGGGTTTTTCCCTTAAATAGTTTTATAATCCAATTGGAATCCCAATCAAAGCAAAAAGTCAACAAAGTTAATTGGACTTCCCTACATCCGTCTACATGCACTGAAATCCTTAATGTTTCTCACATAGATGACCCTCGCAGCAAACATGCTGTGTCTTAAAATACTAATACATTTTCAAAAATCTGCACAGAATTCATGTTGTAACACCTGGCTACACGTTTTCCTTCAGGATTCCTTTTCTTTTTTTCAAAAATTGTGCAGCTGAGTGTGTCTTTAGGCTGAATACTAATGCCTCTCAAAACAAATCAATTTTTCAAACAATTGACACCCTAGAGATAGCCATAGAAAGTTGACTTACATCACTCACACTGAGCTTCTAAGCCAAATTAATGTCCATAACATAGCAGAGCAAAGCTCAGTTTAGCCTTTTAAAGAAGAAAACTGTTAATTCCACTGCTAAATGGCTTTTCTCAAGGGTTGGGTCAAACAAGCTTTTCAGCCACAGGAGGTTCTTCATTCTGAGTCATGCTGTTCTTGCTGCAAGGTGAAGACGTAGAACGATGAAAGAAATCAGAACATAAAGGGTATAAGTTGAATATTAATGGAAAGGATTTGAAACCCTCTCTGATTTAACATCTGCAGCTACCTGGTAAACTGCAGCATGAAATTGCACATTCAGAGCAGTTTGTCAATGGAGCTTTCAGCAGATAAAGCAAATGAAATGCAGAGTGGAGGAAACATATTGGACTTCTACACAACCTGATGTTTCTTTGAATATAGCGTTCCTCACAATAACAGCGACGGCTGGTAAAGATGTGCAAAAAGGCATAAAATTCATCTTTATCACAGCTGTATTAGCTCACAGTAAAAATTAAAAAGGAATCACGTCTACAAAAATGTCTCGGATATTGGCATCCCTAATGGTAAAATAAATCAATGCAACCGTTCTTGTAATTAATCATTTAGTTATTTCCTGAAATATAGCTATGACCCTCAGTACAATGTCCCTCATCCACTTTTCAAAATGAGAAAAACAAGAAAATACAACCTTCAAGTAAAGCAAATGCTCTTCATAAGTCAATAAATAACTTATGAAAGATATTTGCCTAAACTCGCCCGACAAACAGTCAGAAAAGCTGAAACGTTTTAAACATCGGGAACTGTAGCAAGGATTGGTGTTATGAGGGTCACCAAGATTCTGTAAAGATCATTAAACACTTTAAAAATACCAACCAAGAGTAAATTTGGGGGAAACAGCCACAACAACCAAGGTTTGCTGAGTATTCTGGTATAATAAATAAAGGTGCATAATTATAAATTAATTTATAATCAAATTAATTTGATTGTTTCTATGAATAAATTGGCAACTATAAGGGCGCATAGCCAATGCAGTGTACTCAGTGTACTATAACCCTGGCGGGCCACCATGCTTTACTTGCCCCCCACCAGGCTAAACATTGTTTCCTTATTGTAAATAAAGTTTTTTTATGCACCAGTAACAATGACTGTAAAGAGGAATTAAGCTAGGTTTATAGTTTGTAGTTGAAGCGTTGTACTGGGCACGACGGGGTGCGCACCAATTGCTCCGTCCTTAAACCTGCCTGTTGGCTTCAAACACCATTTCCAAATTATGATGCCTGCTTGTTCACCTCCGAATTTTTTTTACATCTAAATTTTTTTTAATACAAAAACAAGGTGTGTCGCTGGTAGACTTCTCTAGCAAATAGATTCTTTTGATGCATCAAAGAGTGATGTCATCACTGCTGATGTCATTGTTACCAATGGAACTGAACATTCTAATAGTTCATTCACATCAAACACGTTTTGAGCGTCAGGCGAGTCTGGTTTACATTCAAAGTCTATGTGGAGTGTTGGACGCCATGGACTCTCTTGACGCGTCAAACGGCCACATCGGCCCTCAACGCGCCTCCACATAGACGTTGAATGTAAATCAGATGCGCCTGACTCTCAAAACGTGTTTGGTGTGAACGCACCATTATATGTCCTGTGTCATATTAGTTCCATCATATTAGGACCAAAGCCTGGTCCTAATATGATGGACTCATTGCTTTGAGTCAGGGGTAACATTTAGAGGTAAAATGTGAATTAAGTTTTAGATAGGGTTAGGATTAGGGAAAATGTCTGTGTTAAGCAAAATCACAGCAACTAAAATGAAGGGAAATGAATGCAAAGTTCTAATATGGGTCGAAATAGTTTTGATAAATCTGTATAGCATTTTGTTTTCTAAATCATTCTATAAATAATGATGATATAATGTTAGGTTGTATTTCTGCCAATTGCATAGCTGCAGTACATTAGTAGCCTAATGTGTTGAATGTGCTGAGACACATTCAACGCATTAGAAACCAATCAGAACCAAAAGTTTGTCTTTTGGTTCTGATTGGTTGTTTCTGGACAGCAGCAGAGTCAGAGGAATTTTCAGATTCTCAGTTTCATATTTTACTGTCAGACACTTTTAACAAATATTCATCTAACACACTTATCCTTGCGCACACACATTCACACTTAGGACAATTTAGAGAGACCAATTGTTTTTTTTAGAAATTGTACCTGCTGCAGTTTTTATATATATAGGAAAGTTTTAATAATGTTTATTTTGGTGTTTTTAACTCTGAAATTGATCTTGTGTTTTATCCATTGGCTTTGGAGTTAGGAATATTATTTGCCTGTGTCTGTTTTGATTTCCTAAATTTGTGTAAAGGATATAAATACACTGCTGTTTAAACAAAACAGCGGTGTATTCATTTGGCACTTGTGCATATCAGCCCAACAAGGCCATACTGGATATTTTGGAGACGAACACATTTATCCTTGCGCACACACATTCACACCTTAGGACAGTGTTTCTCAATTCCAGTCCTCACGCCCTCCCTGCCTGCATGTTTTAGGTGTTTCCCTTCTGCCACACGCCTGGATTGAATAATGGGTGATTAACAGGCTTCTGCAGTACTTGATGGTCACGCAATCATTTGAATCAGCTGTTCTGGTATAGAGGCACATCTAAAACATGCAGAGCAGGGGGGCCTGAGGACTGGAATTGAGAAGCGCTGCCTTAGGACAATTTAAAGAGACCAATTAATTTTTTAGAAATTCTACCAGCTGCAGTTTTTATAGATAGGAAAGTTTTAATAATGGTTATTTTGGTGTTTTTAACTCTGAAATTGACCTTGTGTTTTCTCCATTGACTTTGGAGTTAGGATTATTATTTGCCCGTGTCTGTTTTGATTTCCTAAATTTGTGTAAAACATTGAATTTTCATAATGCCCAGTGTTGGCAAAACCTGGGTTTGGATTGTTATCCAGGTTAGTACCACCTGGGTGTGGGTCGGCGTAAAGGCCGAGCTGGGCTTAGACTGGCCTTCAGGCCAACGCCAACACGAAGCCCCTCCATGCAACCAGTGGAGGTTGGTCGCATGGACCTCGATGTTTGATTGGAGGTCCATCTTTCCTCAGACCTCCCTGTTGTATTGGAGGTCCATCTTTCCTCGGACCTCCCTGGTTGATTGGAGGTCCGTCTTTCCTCGGACCTCCCCGTTTGATTGGAGGTCCATTTTTCCTCGGACCTCCCCGTTTGATTGGAGGTCCATCTTTCCTCGGACCTCCCCGTTTGATTGGAGGTCCATCTTTCCTCGGATCTCCCCGGTTGATTGGAGGTCTGCTTCTCCTCGGACCTCCCTGGTTGATTGGAGGTCCATCTTTCCTCGGACCTCCCTGATGGATTGGAGGTCCATCTTTCCTCGGACCTCCCCAGTTGATTGGAGGTCTGCTTCTCCTCGGACCTCCCCAGTTGATTGGAGGTCTGCTTCTCCTCGGACCTCCCTGGTTGATTGGAGGTCCGTCTTTCCTCTGACCTCCCTGGTTGATTGGAGGTCCATCTTTCCTCGGACCTCCCCGTTTGATTGGAGGTCCATCTTTCCTCGGATCTCCCCGGTTGATTGGAGGTCTGCTTCTCCTCGGACCTCCCTGGTTGATTGGAGGTCCATCTTTCCTCGGACCTCCCTGATGGATTGGAGGTCCATCTTTCCTCGGACCTCCCCAGTTGATTGGAGGTCTGCTTCTCCTCGGACCTCCCCAGTTGATTGGAGGTCTGCTTCTCCTCGGACCTCCCTGGTTGATTGGAGGTCCGTCTTTCCTCTGACCTCCCTGGTTGATTGGAGGTCCATCTTTCCTCGGACCTCCCCGTTTGATTGGAGGTCCATCTTTCCTCGGACCTCCCCGTTTGATTGGAGGTCCATCTTACCTCGGACCTCCCCGTTTGATTGGAGGTCCATCTTTCCTCGGACCTCCCCGGTTGATTGGAGGTCTGCTTCTCCTCGGACCTCCCTGGTTGATTGGAGGTCCATCTTTCCTCCGACCTCCCTGATGGATTGGAGGTCCGTCTTTCCTCCGACCTCCCCAGTTGATAGGAGGTCTGCTTCTCCTCGAACCTCCCCGGTTGATTGGAGGTCTGCTTCTCCTCGGACCTCCCTGGTTGATTGGAGGTCCGTCTTTCCTCGGACCTCCCTGATGGATTGGAGGTCTGTCTTTCCTCGGACCTCCCTGATGGATTGGAGGTCCATCTTTCCTCGGACCTCCCTGATGGATTGGAGGTCTGTCTTTCCTTGGTCTCTTCTGTTTGCAGGGAGTCTTCTTTTTGCAGGGGGACCTCTGGTTGGGTGGAGACTCTCGGATGGTTGTTTTCCAGAGCAAGTTTCAACTTTATCTTCAGGTCTGCAACCTGACCCTGCAATGATTTCACTTTTTCCTCCTCTTCTTTGATTTTGGAAGCTTGCTCAGTGTGAGTTTTGATCTGTTCCTCAAATTTAAGTCTCTCTTTGTATCCTTCAATCATTACTTCAATCAGACCTTTATTGCGGGATTCATATTTTTCTGCCTCCCTCTTGAAGTGATCCAGCTGTTGAAGAATGCTCTTTGATTCACCTTCACGTTTGACTTGCAGATGACGTTCTCTTTCCAACATTTTTTGCAGCTTATGAATCTCCTCCTGCTGTGATTTCACTTCAGCCTGACATGCAATCCTTTTGTCTCTTTCCTCACGGAGTTCAAAAATCTTACTCTGCAGTTCTTCTTTAAGATCGTCTACCTGCTTTGTGAGATTGATGACGTGTTGGCTAGACTCTTCCTCGTCTTCCACTAAGGGGGTGATCTCGAAGCCAGCAGAAGGAGTTGTTTTCTGCTCGACTTCCAATGATCTTGGGCTCTCAAAGTCGCCGGAAGGACTTGGTTCACCCTGGATCTCCGATGATTCTTCTTCCGGCTCGCTGTCATCGTCAAAAACAAGGATTTCGTCGTAGTCGACTTGGATGTTTTGCTCCATCATTTCAATCCATGAAAGCTCAGCTGGAAAAGCTTCATGTTCACAAGTATTCTGTTGTTGCTTCATATCTATATTCTGGTAAATTATTTCTTCTCTGAAAGGATTAATTTCGAACGTGCTCTAAAGAGTGATCTGTCGCGATAGAACTGTGGAACAGGTCTGAGAAAACACTGTCTGTGAGCTACAGTCAAGAGAGAGATTCCTTTGTGATATCATAGTTATGACATCACTGCGGATGTCATTGTTACCAATGGAACTGAATATTCTAATGATGCATTAATATCAAACTCCTATAGAGGGTCAGGTGAGTCCAGTTTACATTCAAAGTCTATGTGGAGTGTTGGATGCCATGGACTCGTTTGATGTCAAATGCTCCCAACGGCCGCTAGGCGCTCCAAACGCGCCTCCACATAGATGTTGAATGTAAATCAGATGCGCCTGACTCTCAAAACGTGTTTGGTGTGAACGCACCATTATATGTCCTGTGTCATATTGGTTCTACCATATTAGGACCAAAGCCTGGTCCTAATATGATGGACTCATTGCTTTGAGTCAGGGGTAACATTTAGAGGTAAAATGTGAATTAAGTTTTAGATAGGGTTAGGGAAAATGTCTGTGTTAAGCAAAATCACAGCAACTAAAATGAAGGGAAATGAATGCAAAGTTCTAATATGGGTCGAAATAGTTTTGACAAATCTGTATAGCATTTTGTTTTCTAAATCATTCTATAAATAATGATGATATAATGTTAGGTTGTATTTCTGCCAATTGCATGGCTGCAGTACATTAGTAGTCTAATGTGTTGAATGTGCTGAGACACATTCAACGCATTAGAAACCAATCAGAACCAAAGTTTGTCTTTTGGTTCTGATTGGTTGTTTCTGGACAGCAGCAGAGTCAGAGGAATTTTCACAGATCCTCTGTTTCATATTTTACTGTCAGACACTTTTAACAAATATTCATCCATCATCATCTAACACATTTATCCTTGCGCACACACATTCACACTTAGGACAATTTAGAGAGACCAATTGTTTTTTTAGAAATTGTACCTGCTGCAGTTTTTATATATATAGGAAAGTTTTAATAATGTTTATTTTGGTGTTTTTAACTCTGAAATTGATCTTGTGTTTTATCCATTGGCTTTGGAGTTAGGAATATTATTTGCCTGTGTCTGTTTTGATTTCCTAAATTTGTGTAAAGGATATAAATACACTGCTGTTTAAACAAAACAGCGGTGTATTCATTTGGCACTTGTGCATATCAGCCCAACAAGGCCATACTGGATATTTTGGAGACGAATACTTGTGCCGTTATGCCATTTTTGGTCGGAAGGTTGCTGGGAACACTTTGAAACACACCATTTTAAATCAAGATCTTTTGAACTATGCAAGAAAAGAATGATAGTGATTCAAAATAAAGTCAACATTCCTCCTATTGAACACCTGAGCTGAAGAGAGGACAGAATGAGAGATGACACAAGAGTCTAGACAGTCTATAAAGAATAGGCAAGGTCTCAATCTGAATGTGATCGAGAAAGATTTTCACCAATCCACTACAGAGCAACAAATGACAAACAAGAGGAACCTTTATAAACGTCCACTTAAAGTTTAAAGTAGTTTACAACCTCTAGTTAACTAAACATTGCTCCACCAATGCATAGAAATTATGCAAGGTCCAGACTGAAGAGCTCCAACCAGGAATTGATCACAGTACCTTGTTGCTGCAGAACCATCCATTTGACATTAAATGTACTCAATTCAATGTTGTGCAACTGTGCTACAGTTATGAGAGGTTAATTTATTTTAAACCTACCAGAGCTTAAAATATTGTCAATATAAGCCATTGTCAAATCTGCTCTTTCAGTAATTGCAGAGGCCAATGCGTATTTGCTAAATGTATGTAAAGCCCATTTTCATGTTCACTGATTTGAAATGCAGATTTCTCCATGTAATTGTAACTCCTTTGGGACTTTCACTGTCATACAGCGGCTTTCTGGATCTGCCAGGCAATCCAATTAGTGCAGCTGATCACCAGTCCAGTTGCAGTCATGCAACTGGACTGTCTCAACAGTTGCAAATAACTCCTTGACAATCCTCAACTATGACTAATTTGAATGAACAATCACTGAAACAACAAAATTGTTGGTACACTTCTTTTAATGAAGGCAAACCCGTAACAATCACTGAAGTTACTTGAAACTGATAAAATTGTAAAAAAAAGGGGAAAAAAAGATTGACTGAAAATTAAACAATGAAAATAAGACAATGCTTCTGAACTGTGTTTCAAAAGCACAGAATTAATCAATTATTATTGCTCAGACCAAATAATTCAAAATATCAACAAAAATATACCAACCTTTGTATAAATTCCAGTGTCAGGGACATGTCTTTTGGATATTTTATGTTCAAGACATAAAACATGGAGAAGGCGTAGCTTAGGGCAGCGATGGGTGACTTGATGTGGTCATTCACAATCATTTGGTCAACAGCAACTTTAAAAAGCTGTTCACCTAAAGAAACAAATCATTAATACAAGAGTTTAAGATCCACCACAGGTGACCAGAACATGTCCATAATATGTTCTAAATACGCGCAGTAATTATATAGAAAATGTTTTATTATATTAATTTTCATATGACTTTTTTTTCACGTACCTGTCAACATATTTTTCTCTGTCCTTACATTTATTCAAAATACTGTATAATCCATGGGTGTCCAAAGTCGGTCCTCAAGGGCCGGCATCCTGCATGTTTTAGTTCTCCCTGGTTTAACGCACGTGGATCAAATGATGGCTCATTAGAGGCCTAAGAGGAACATTGACTTGCTGAAAGGTTGTTACTACCACCAGGGAGAGAATAAAACATGCAGGATGTCGGGCCTCCAGGACCGACTTTGGGGACCACTGGTATTCAGTTCCAACAATGTGTATGATATTGCATCAAAATGTATATTAGCAAACTTTAACATTATTTGAAGGTTATTCTAGAAAACATAGTACATATAGAATTTTGAATCAAAAGTTTAACAGACTGAGGAAAGCAAAATAATAATAATTGCACACCCATTATAAAGATGCATGGGGTGCTTGGCAGGTCAAGATCAGGACTCTCTGGATGCAGCAGCTAAGGAGAGAAAAGAAAATATACACAAAATAGAGAAATGTAAACACCAAAGCATGTAAATCTTCTAATAATGGACGGAACTAAACAGCTAATGTTTACAAAAAATAATTGTTAATATTTTTGGACAAAAAGAAATGTTTACAGTGTAAATTTACCTCATTTTGACAAAATAGTTGGGCTGGTTTCTCCTTGAAGAATTTTGCGATTCCACTAATCACCTGGACAGCATCACTTCCTGGAATATCCACCCCTCTGGACCCAAGGAAGTCCTTTATTGTCTTTTCTTTCTTTGACAATTCCTCTGCCAGTCTGGTTTGTACTGGGAAGCCAAGAAGGGTGGTTGTGTGATCAAACAGGTGGATTGCTTCAAAGAGAAAAGGCCAGTCTTCTAATAACTTGCTGATGGAGTTTCCTCTGTTGATTGCTGCTCGCTGGATGCTATAGGTTTCAGCCATCATTCTTCGAACATCAGACTCTGGAAAATGATTTGTTTGGAAGGCAGTTTTCAGTTGTTCCTGTGTGAATTTTAGGTTTGTCACATTCTCAGGAGTTGGCTGCCACTGCACACAACCATAGCGATTTGAAGGCAAAGACTTTTTCTGTGATGCCATTTCATCTTCGCATTGTCTCTTTGTTGAACCAAAGCTCAATGGTCTCATAACATTTTCAACTCTGTTTTCAAGCTGTATAAACAGAGAATCATATCCTGTTCCAACAACTTTTAATCCATTGACCTCTCTGTCTTGGAAAGAGCAGGGATATTGCTCTATGATCTGCTGTGCAATGTTCCTCAACTTAGCTCTTCCAGGCCTTTTTTGGTCCTTCCCAAGAACATCATCAATGATGATGCGAACAAGTTCCCTTCTGTCTTTAGGTTTTGGTCTTTTCTTTTCTTCAACAGCAATCAAAAGTTGGGGTGGCATTTTGTGCCATGGCACAGGATATGCCTCACAGGAACCGGAAGTCACAGGTGATAGTTGCAGCTGGTGGCTATTCAGCTGCAAAGGTTCAGTAGTGGGGGCAGAATCAGCTTGCAATTCTAAATAGAATCAATAGAACAAAAACAAACAAACAAAAAACATGTTAATTATATTTATATGAACACAAGATTAAACCTAAATGTATATATATATATATATATATATATATATATATATATATATAACAAAGCTGGAGTCTGGACGTAAAAACTATCCTGTCAAAGTAAGAAAAAAAAAACCCCCACCTGCGTCTCACACCCAGGTTATCAAATTGTGCTTAACAATTAAAATAACTACAGCCTGACATTTAAGAATAAGCACAAGCAGTATGACGCCATGAACTGCTAACTTTCACGCGCCATTTATCAACAGTTTGGATATTGAAAAGAAAAAAACGCATAACACCAAAGGCTAAATCAAGAAAACTCACAGCAGACGACGACTGTCATATATATCAATAATTTGGGGGGCTATGTGAGACACATTCTTATTAAGATGGTCGAAAAAATCAAGCTAGCAAGTTTCTCAAGAGATAAATGCAAAAATGGGCGCCGTACTTGGAGTGTGGGAAAAAAAAGAGAAAAGCGGTCACCGTTATAAATAACCTCGTCTTACTTTTACATTTCAGAACCAAAAACGGTATTTAAAAAATATGAGTAAAAACATTTTTAGTAAAACGAATGCAAAATTATACCGTATTTACAAGAAGATAGCGGTTCGCCAGTCTGAAATATTATCTATACTAATACTATGTTTTGTTTTTTTAATTTAAAAAATGTTTATTGATTTACTTTACATTACCCCAGAGGTGCCAAAAACCGATTACTCCAACTTCTAAGTCCAACCTGGGTCCAGGATACACATTCAGTGTCGGAGAGAGAGCTTTGAATGGCTACAGAACAAGATTTTGCGCTTCGTGCAGGTTCTTGTTCCCATGATGCAATGCGCCAAATTGAAAATACGGGAAAAATACCTGTAAAATGTAAAAACGGAAAATTCCTTCAAATTTCTACTGTACATTTTACCGTTTTTTTTACAGTTTTTTTTTACAGTGCAGGTGTTCTAGCAAGGCTGGTTTCACTACATTGCTAATATGTCCTTAGAGCCCCTGTGGCTGTTTTAGCCACCAAAGAACATCCAGTATGTATCTGCTGTGTTTTGGACATTTTAACTGTTTTATTATTGCCCAGGAAAGGCTTTTGAAGATTTTTTTTGTTCTCACTACATGTAGCAGTGAAACACAAGTGCTGCCCTCCCACTTCCACCAGGCACTGGTTAGCTAACATTTAACTAGATGTGGCCTTCAGAAAGGTCCAGTTTTTCTGCCTAACTTGCAACCAGCTTGTCAGTTCCCATTTCCTACCTACCATGTGAGAGTGTGTGCGTTTGTGAGTGTGGGTACTCGTGTACCTACCACGTTGTCTGTTTCCATTTCCTAGCCATTGTATGGGTGTGTGTGTGTGTGTGCTGAATGGAGGACCTAAATACAGGAAGACTAATAGGCATGAAGGATCCAAACCAAGTTAAATAACAAAAAAGAAAGTTACTCAAAAAGGCAAAATAAAAAGTTAAAACCAGCAGTAGGAAGATGCAGCAGTAGGATATTGCAACTGACTCAATCTTGAAGAACAGGAGAGAGTGATTAGTGAGTTGAGTAACAGCAGGTGGATCTAATTAACTAAATAGAGAAAGCTGATGTCTGAGGGAATCTAAACAGGAACTGTTTTTCCATTGACTGAATAATTTTGTAAAATGAAATTGCAAAAATAAATTCACTTTATGGAAACAGCAATTAAAAAAAAAACACAAAAAGAGGTGTTTTTTGGGGCGTGCCGTGGTGGCGGAGGGGTTAGCGCGACCCACATTCAGGCAAAACGTAGCCTCGACGCGGCTGTCGCGGGTTCGACTCCTGGAGCCGACGACGTTTACCGCATGTCTTTTCCCCCTCTCCTTCCCCCTTTCCTGTCAGCCTACTTTGAAAAAAAGGGACACTAGAGCCCACAAAAAGACCCCTTGCGGGGCGATTAAAAAAAAACAACCATAAAAAAATAAATAAATTAAAAAATGAGGTGTTTTTTGGGGGGTTGCATATCAAAATTAGTGTATTCCGCAGAACCGCGATGGAAACACTATTTTCGCATCACTCAAGTCGTGATCAACAATCGGACGTTACTACTGGCAGAAAAGACGAAGAAGACGACAGGAAGTGGTAGGAGGATGACAGCATGGCATGTTATTTTTGAATGACTTATCACGCGAACAACTTATTCACATCTGCATTTGCTTTTTCGACATTAGTGGAATGTTGATAAGGTTTTGCTCACATTTGTAATGAAAACACAGCTATTGGCACACCCACAGAGTTGTGTGTGGGAGAGTCTCTCTTTTCTTCTTTCATTTCTGGATGAGACCAGCAGGTGTGGTTTCCCCATGCTGATGTCTTAGCATCCCTATCAGTTAACACAGACACACACTTTCTTTAAAGGACGTTGTGTTCTAATGAGATAAACTGAGTTGCCCGATTTCCCGTTCACTGGTATTAAAAAATGAGGATCATTAAATGCTAGCTTTGGACAAAACCTTTGGATCCTTCCTCTTTTCCTTTTGCCCGGGATCGAGCGGTGTTCTCCATGAGCGACCCGCAACCGCGTGCTGTTAAAACGAAACAACAACAAAACGTGTTGACGTCACAGATCACGGAGTTTAATCTCATACAAAGCAATCGACAACAAAGCTGCAGAGGTACAGAGATATACATTTTATACAGACAAGAGAACAGACAACACGAAACACAAAAGACAGACAAAGGCGCCCAAAATGTGGAGGAAAAGATGGAAAAAACCTCTCTCTCTGGCTTGCTGACCTGTACTTTTAATGAAAGAGGTGTTTCCCTATTTAATATATGCAGTCAAGGCGTTCCGTTCTTTGACCAATTAGAAACTTAGAAACTCCCGGAAACTCCCCTTCTTTACAGCTCCAATGTCTGGTTTTTATCTAACCACTTCGTGCCCATCTCCGTCCGACCTGGCCGAGAGGCGCCAAGAAGTCTGTTCTGCTCTCTCGGAATTGTAAATTTTATTGCTGTGTCTGTCAAAAGGGGGAGGAAAAAAGGCCCTGCTTTGTCTGCTGAATTCCCAACTGCTCAACAGAAACTATTCCAAATTAAAGTGTTGGCTATACCTTTACACATGTCGTGGATTAGCTATATTAAGCACCAAACAATAATTATTTTCTTTACAGTTCCCCCTTTTGAGGTCTTCAAAAAGACCTCAATAAAAATTGATTAAGCCTTCTAATACAGAGCCAAAAACTATGTATTAAAAAAATAAAACAAAACAAAAAATAGAAAACAAAAGGTTGACGTAGCCTAATTATATACAGTTCCCCCTTTTCAAACAAAACCCAAGGGTAAAAACGACTCATCCTTACAGAAATATAAAATCATAAAACAAAAACACAGGACAAACAAAACCCAAAGTATAAAATGAAAAAACAAAACAGAAACATACATAGAAAAATTAGTAAGAAATGTCTGCAACTTAAAGGACAACATTCACCACAAAATTACAATCTGCCAAAATGAGAAACACACAAAGTTACAATCTGCTGCTCGTCTTTTTCTGTTTTTTTTTTTTTTTTTTTTTTTTTTTTTTTTAAATGTCCATCGACAGTCTCTTAAAAAATATGAAGTCTTCGTCAGGAAATGTTCAAAAAATGCGCGCAAAAAACAAAACGACAGTCCTTTCCAGAGTTCACAACGAACGAAAAACACGCAATAAAAGTTTATGATGATCCTCTTGCAGCTTGATCTTCTTCGACTGGAAACCTCAAGAAACGACCTGTCACAGGTCATTACACAGACATTTTGTGTTCAACATGAATTTCATTAGCATCAGAAACACAATTACCACATTCTTTAATATCATCTTCATTACAGTCAGCATAATCAAACGATGGTTTCACCTAAAAATAAATTTGTTTTGTTATTTTCCATCCAGGGAAATTATTTTAATCCTTTTTATCAAAGAACGCAGACTTTGAAGGAGACCACATCCGCAGGGCACCAGGAAACCAGCTGCAAAACTATAATGACAAGACAGAGATCAGATTTATCCAAAGGCATCATTCATTTGTGTAATTCAACACAAACATCTTCAATTCACTTTGTGTTCAAGTGAATCCTCCAACGCTCGTGGCTCTGTGGCTGTTGTCTTCGAAATAAGTGTGAAGCCGCTTCTCCAAGGAGCCCCACCCCCGCCTCGCATGACACAGCTTGTATGACAGAGTCCAGAGTCCTGGAGCACCGAGCTCCAGGGCAGTCTGTGTGTAAAACCATGAGCAACACATCACGTGAAACCTTATCTCCTACTCTGTCCAGTTCTGTTCATCAAATGGTGGATGTGATCCCTTCAATTTACGTTTCTATTATAATATACTATAGCTCCTAACCGATGGAAAACACCAAAACCCTGTAATCATTTGCTTCAAAAGACATGTTTCCAAAGTAACGTGTTCCCAGAATGTTAAACATATGCAGATCTTTTCTTAAACCAATCTTGTAAAAATAGGATTAAACAAACGAAACAAAACAATCACAAAAACTTAAAAATGTAGTTGTAAAGCTTACATGTACCACCAAAAAATGAATAACAATGTGAGTTAAACAGTCCAGTTTAAATTACCTTCATAGAAGAAACTAGATCTTACTGGTTATTTGTCTAAATCATTTTACATACGTTCCTGAAACAAAATTCAAAAGAGTTAGACCTGGAGAAATTATAATGAAACAAATCCAGACATTTTCAAAATATACCGACATTACCTAGGCTTTTACTTGTCGTCGAATTTAAAGTTTTATCCAAATTCGTTGTAAATGAATGTAAATCAAAAAATCAAAATCAAGTTTACAAAAATCATTATAATCCCGCCTATGTACTTTTACTGATTAGTGATAACTTTAATCAAGAACAGATTCTTCAAAACATTTCTTAAAACATTCATGCTCCATTAAATTAATGCTCTGAACATGGCTGACACAATAATATTTTAATTTCTATAATTATTTTCCCAAGTTAATTAACCAAAATATGCTTCATTATCACTATAAATTTATCTATTTTCTCAAAATATGTTAGCCCATTGTCAGAAAATCTTTTAATGGAGAACAACTCAAACCTATCTAAAATAAGCACATATATTACCAGAAAATATTTTCCTTTCACTTTTATGTGTAGCACAGATCAGACATGTTCTTCAAAAATTTGTTTAAGTATTATAAAAGATGAACCCATGCATCTTCTCCCCCTTTGATACATTACTGGCTAATGTATCACTATTTCTAGTATGTGAAATAACGATGTTGATGAAACAGGGTTATTATTCAAGCTAAGAAAAATCCCACCGATATGCAACGTTGCCCTCGTCTAAAAAGTAAACCTTTCAAAAACAAACAGAACAATTTATTGTAGCATGCTTTAAACCTTCAAGATTATTATGTTCAAAAAACATTTCACATTACAGTTTCAAAACTCAGTATTCAATTTAACTCTCATGATTATCAAATAATTCGTTGTAGAAACTTCTCAAAAATTTTCAGCAGTGTTTGACAAAACGTGTTTACCAATTAAAAACTCAGTGAAGGTTATGCATAAACCAGGCAGAGAGACGTTGAAAGAGAAAAAAAATATAGTCTTAGTCAAGAAAATCTAAAAATGATAAATTTCGAAAAATACTGGTCAGAATATAACCAAATCTACAAATGAAAGAAATTAAACTAAAGACCAAAGTTCCCTATCCCCTGGTGAAGGGTCCAGAGGAAACTGATAACTCAAAAAAAAAATAATTCGTTATATTTAACAAAATAAACAAAGAACTGACACAAATAGCCAAATAAAAAATCAGACTAATGTAAAGAAATGTAAAGAGTAAAATCCTAAATTACTCACTACTTAATATATAAAGTAATATGAAAGGAAAACAGAAAATCATTACCAAGAGTGTCTGTGTGTGACAGGCGACTCAGTGTTTCGATGCTACAAACTTATATTTTACATTTTCCAGGAGGTAGTTTAAACGATGGGAGAGAAAATTATTTGCCTTACAGTTGTTTGTTCTTTTCTGCTGAGCTGCTGTGAGCAGAGGTTGCTTTGTACTTAAAATTAGTGATATGCAAAAAGGTTTCACATGTTAATTAGTTGACTCTAGTGGGGGTAGAAATTACAGCACAGCTGTAGCTTGTTCTCCCGTGCTGAACTTCTGTGAATGGGGGTTGAAACTCCTCCCTGAGCTCCATTATTCTCATATCTTAAATAAACATACTTGTCGCTTCTTCTTGTTTTGTTCTATGTATTTATTTTACTTAATTTTCTTATTTTATTTTATTCGAAGCCCTCTCGTCTGTCTATAGGCAGTATTGAATCATCTCGTATTACAGTTTAATATTGATTCTCTACAATAGTTCCATATAATCTTTTTTATTTATTAACCAATAAGTTATTTCAAACTTAATGTTATCCTTCAACAACAAATCTTGTAAATTTTAGCAAACTTTTCTATATTTAACCAATTTCTATTTAACAAGAGAGTGACTTCTAATTTATCCTGTCTAATTATCCGTAAGTCCTGTAGATTTAACAATCTTTTATCTATCTTAAAGTTTTGGTCTGTTTGAAAAAGACTGATTGTGAAAATATCTAGAGTCAGTTGTATATTGCAGTTTGTTGTTATCTGAACAATTACCTCTTACAGTTAGAGCCTGTTTCTCTAAAAATCTTCGTTTTTTTTTTTTTTCTTATCCTCAACTCATGAAAAAATCCTATTTTACTCATTGTATGTTATTCCATTTTCCTACTACCTTCACAGCCTTAGAAGGAATAATTAACATTATATCCACTATTCAGTTCTCAAGTCTATATAAATTTTTATTTAATTTATTTCATAGCTGTACCTAATCAGTTATGTATTTATCTATTTATCCATTCAGCATATTTATGTATTTAACTATTAATTTGCCAAGACAGCATTTCTAGAATCCTCTGTGACCTAATTTTCTTGGCTTATTCTTTCTTTCGTTATTTATTTATTCATTTATTTAACCGTAGAACCCATATTGTAATTTCAATTTGTTCAGATAATGTATTTTATCAAGATTCTATCCTTTAATCACCTTCCAAACTGTACACTGCAGGTCACAGTTACTGCTGTTATTGTTTAATTTTAAGAAGTTAGTTCAATTTAACACAGAGGATGTTTGTAAAAACTAGAAATTTTGCACCATCAAACAGCACTGAGAAAAATTCAGTAGTTATATGACATAAAATACCAAATGGTATTTTATCTCCAATCACACACTCTGTCAAACCAACATGAATTATAACACAAACAAAAACAAAATCACACAACACATTACAGAAAACACAAAACACACACATCTGGCCAGGTTTTATAGTCAGTCAAAATTTCATCAGTCCCCAAGTGTCAGTCTGTGGTCATTATTCTATCAAATTTTACTGTAATTTATATCAATTTTACTAAAATTTATATGAAATTTACTGAAGCTTCAGAAATTGTCCAATGTTGTCATGTGTCAATTTAATTAATTTTAAAATCCAATCGTCAGGAACCTTTTAATTCCCCGTGCACGTTTAAAAAGAGACATCTCAAAGTTATGTTAAAATCAAACCACAACCAATAATTTTGTTTTCTGGTACCAGTGTTATGTACTGAACTCCTATTTATTTTATTTAGTTATTTATGTTTTAAACTAAACGACCACGTTTTCGCCATCGTTCTACTTTCCCCGTTAAGACGAACCCCGACCATAAAATAGCGTACAGCACGTGTCGCAACTCAGTGTCCATAATAACTTCACAATAAAACGCAGCAAAATCAATGCAAATTCACACACACAGCGCTATCCAAACAACTTAACACTCTGCTGAAACACACAGCCAGCCCGAACTCGTGCACGCGCACACACACGGCCACACAGACACACACGCAGACACACATACGCACACACACATACACACATACACACACCCAGAGCTCTGGAGCAGACAGCCACGTGTCGCGGCAACAAGCACAGATCGCGACACACAGAGAAACATAAACACGTTTTCAGACAAACGTAACAGACAGACGGGGAAAAATAAAATGCCGGCCAAAAAATAAAAAATGCACCATATCAAAGCCTACCGCAGGCCGTTTATAAAGTCTACCGCAGACTATTTGTCAAAGCTTCCCGCAAGCTATTTTTAAAGTGTGCCAAACACTAATACTTGATTCCTGAACAGTCTACCTCAGACTATTGTCAAAGCTTCCCGCAAGCCATTTTTTTAAAGTGTCCCACACACTGAATAAACCTACCCCAGGTTATTTCAAAATACACAATTCCTAAATTTCTTTCTTTAAGGAGCACAGCCATGGGTCTCCAGGGAAAAAGACATAAACTTAAGAAAACCCAGCTTTTACAACTGAGGGAGCGCAAAATCCTCAGTCTGAACCCGCTACGGTCCGCTGTACATGCGTATTTCCATACAGTGTACCACACACTGAAAGCCTACCGCAGGCTATCGTTAAATTCCAATTATAACTAACAACAGACTATTTTAAGAGCAAAACTATCCACCCTTGCAGCTCCGAAACTCCGCGTGGCTGCGCACAACAAAAGAGTAATTAAAAAACGTCTTACCGCACCAGCCGGACGGATCGATCGGGGAGAGACCGCCACCCGCCAAGATTCCAGAACCGGACGAAGCCCCCAAATATTAAAAAATGAGGATCATTAAATGCTAGCTTTGGACAAAACCTTTGGATCCTTCCTCTTTTCCTTTTGCCCGGGATCGAGCGGCGTTCTCCATGAGCGACCCGCAACCGCGTGCTGTTAAAACGAAACAACAACAAAACGTGTTGACGTCACAGATCACGGAGTTTAATCTCATACAAAGCAATCGACAACAAAGCTGCAGAGGTACAGAGATATACATTTTATACAGACAAGAGAACAGACAACACGAAACACAAAAGACAGACAAAGGCGCCCAAAATGTGGAGGAAAAGATGGAAAAAAACCTCTCTCTCTGGCTTGCTGACCTGTACTTTTTAATGAAAGAGGTGTTTCCCTATTTAATATATGCAGTCAAGGCGTTCCGTTCTTTGACCAATTAGAAACTTAGAAACTCCCGGAAACTCCCCTTCTTTACAGCTCCGATGTCTGGTTTTTATCTAACCACTTCGTGCCCATCTCCGTCCGACCTGGCCGAGAGGCGCCAAGAAGTCTGTTCTGCTCTCTCGGAATTGTAAATTTTATTGCTGTGTCTGTCAAAAGGGGGAGGAAAAAAGGCCCTGCTTTGTCTGCTGAATTCCCAACTGCTCAACAGAAACTATTCCAAATTAAAGTGTTGGCTATACCTTTACACATGTCGTGGATTAGCTATATTAAGCACCAAACAATAATTATTTTCTTTACACTGGTCATGAGGTTATGTCTGACTGGTGTATGTGTTTGAAATTGTTCCTTTTTTCTCGCACTTTCAGCTGCATTCTCAAAGCAGCTGCCGTCGTGATCGTCTCTCTTTGCTCCTCAGGTCAAGCTGCACTAGTAATTATACATCTGTACATTTAGACATTTCATCTCATTACGTTTGCCCATACGTTCCTGGCTCCCTCTGCTAATTGTGCCTACCCTTTAACGCAGTTTAACGCCCGTACTTTCTTGCTCTATATACCAATTTAAGAAGGATGGAAGAAACTCATTTTGAAGTGCAAATGTGCTCTCGCTTCTAATTTCTGTCTTATCTCGGCCGTCTTTTTTTTTTTCTCTCGCTAAAAAGTACCTCTTCTTTCTCTTTTCTTCTTTTGTCCTCGCTCTCTGTGCAACAAAGGTTGTGAGTAAAAACTCTAATGAAGACCTGGGAGATTTCCTTCCTTCTGCGTCACCATAAAGGTCTTGGGGCATGAATAAAAAAAAAAAAAGACAAAGTGACGTGAAAGAAACTCCAGCTCAGAACAAGCATCGTTAGTGTGATGGTTAATCAACATGACAACCCTTCCATTGCTGCAAACACATTCCATCCTATTACATGTGAAATAACAAGCAGAAGTATCCAGATTCAGGATATCATATCTTCTAAAGCTTCGATATGCTTATTATAACCTTCAGAAGCTGCAACTGTTTCACTGTCTTCAAGTCGAAGCACTTCGTTTAAGTTTTCCTGAACCTTCTGCACATTGTCATGACGTCTAAAGATGGTATTGGGGGGAAAAAATCTATTTTATTTCAGTCCACAGTAGAGGTTTTAATCCATTAAAAGTGACGGAATATGTGTAAAAAATTAAAACCATGAAGTAAATTATTACTATCATTACTAATTACAAATTTAAATGCATTTTTGAGGGTTTTACGTGAAGGTAATTGTAACTTGGAAGAAAAAGCGATACGTAGTTGTCTGGGTTTTTTTTCTGTTTTGTTTTTTTTAGATTGAAAATCTTTAGATGAAAGAAAAAACACCAGTCTCTTAATTGTGGATCATTTCGTTCTTTGCACGTTTCGCATGTGACAAAAAAGTTATTTTCTGTTTTTGTTTTGGTGTGAACTAACTAACTTGACTCGGTAATTACACCGGGTCAGGATTGAGTGAAGGCAGCCGTTTCTGAGATGTTATCGTCCCTCGTTTCTAATTAACAGGCCTTCGGACAGAAAACAGCAGATCGAGTTCAGTTTCCTTTAGCTTGTTTTACACAGACTGATAATCAGCAAACACGTTCACTAAAACGACAGATCAAGACACGTCTTTCTACCAAAACACCTCGGATTTAAAGTTACAAATCCTTCAGCGGGGCCCCAATGCTTCATTGATATAACTACTGAGAGCATTCCCAGAATATTCTCCATGAATTAATTACACACTGTATTTTATTACACATGTCTCAATTCCAAGAGTTTCATTCATTTTGATCACCAAATATTTGTATGAAATGTGAAGAACTGAATTGCAATCATTGAAGTACTTTACTTATAGCAAGAGCAATAAATAAATAACACATAGTCAGTCAAAAACCAAATAATAAAAATGATTTTCTGAAATGATAGAACAAGGATTTAATCTCCCCATTTACGTCACTAGCAAAGCTAAAGGCAATTTCAACAATTGAGGTGAAAGGTCAAGGCTGCACAATCAACACATGAGGTGCAAGAGGAATGATTAGCAACAAACTAAACTGCTTCTGTTTTACGTTTGCTAAAATAAAAAAAATGTAGAGCCATCCATCAAAATGCTGAAGAGTAAAAAAAACAAACATCTTTAGCATATAAATAAAACGAGATTGAATGTCTTCGTAGCATCACTCTCAATGGAAATACAATGAAATACATAGGACCAAGAGTACAGCCCTGTGGTACACCCTACGGCAAAGAGGCCACAGAGGATAAATCGGACCCCCAACGTCACGCTGAAACTCCTGGTGGAGAAAATATCCAATGATTCCCAGACATGATCCACAGAGTCAAACACAGCGGTCAGATCCAACAGAACAAAGAAAATGTCATTCTTAACCTGTCGGTGGCGTTACGTTTATGCCATGTGGATGACGGTGAAGATTTGTGAACAGGTATGATTGGAGTCTGGAATTTGATCCGTCGGGTTGTTTCTGAACCACCGGGTCATTTTATGGAGGAGGTGGCGATGAACAGAAGAATACACCATACACGAATGTCTCTGTAATTTATCACATATAGGAAAAACAGAGATGCCCCAAGACAGTTCTGAATTATCAGTCTCCATGTTTCAGTCTCCTGCATCATCTCAGAAAAAGCAGAAAGAAAAAGAGTCCTCTCTCACTTTAGCCTCTGGGATTCTTAGATTTGTGTCCAGTACACAAACAGTTATCAAGCCGTAGCTCTTCTTCTTCACCTGAACTCTAAAGATCGAGTACCTTAAGATACCCACAGCTTTAGCTCTTCTCTACGGGGATTTGTTGGAGTTTTTTTTACTCAGAATGTCCCGCATTTTTACTTTGGAGCACAACTGCTAACCACCTGTAATAGCCTGAGGAAGAAATGGCCCCACTAGATTGGCAATGTTTTCTGGAGTCAGCCTGGAAGAAAAGAAAAGTGATCCCTGCCTCTGGGGTCATGTGAGGGTAGACGTCCATGGAGGGAGTTCTTCACTGGAGTACAATCTAAAATCACGCAAATTCGCAAAACTGTCAAAGTTGCTTCTAGTAACTTGGTGTCAGACGCGGTCCGCTACTTTCACCTTACCAGAATCCAAGAACTGTTGCAAAACTGCAATAGAAACAATAGAAATGCAATAGAAATAGAAACACTTTCTTCCGCATCACACGAGTCACATGATCAACAATGGGATGTTGCCACTGACGGAAACCATGAAGAAGAAGACAGGAAGTAGATGGAGGATGACGGCACGGCTTGCTTTTTAATGACTTATCGCGTAAACAAACATATACACGTTTGTTCTTAGATAATTCTGCAATTGTGAAATTTTTTCGACATTGGTGAAATATTGGATTAAAGTTTTGTGCACATTTGTAACGGAAACACAGTTTGTGATTGGATCATTGCAAAATATTCATTGTTTTCTTTTTCATTCAGTTTATTTCAGATTTCCAGCTTTACGGTTCTCCTGTTGACGACCCAGCATTTGGCCAAGCTTCAGCTTTCTGGAGTCCCATCCAAGACTCCAAGACTTAGTGGTGGTACGTAACTCACTGGCTGCAGAGTGACTACCGTAGTTTGCCTGTTTGCATCAACAGGTTCTTCTTTGTGGTCACTGCTGAGGTTTTCCATCTTTGAAGCTAAAACTGCTAAAACTCATACTATTATAGAGGCGGAGAAACATTTTGATGATCAGTTTATAACTTTGTGGCTTTTAATATCTTTCTCAATTCATGAGGGAGGTGTACTTAACATTTCCAATAGCTCTAAAGGTTTTTTTTTTCTTACATTGACAGTAAGTTCTAGTTTTATCTTTGTCAAAGATGAATTTACCTTCTTTCTGCCAGGTTAAAACCTAAGCTTTCATTTTGTCTCCTGGCTTATTCTCGATTTAGGATCTCTTGGTGTGACACTACCAGAAACAAACGATCCTTAAGTCAGAAGATTACTAAGACGTCCTCGAGAAGACCTGTGCGATCACGTGAAATCGAATCAAAACAAGACTTTCCTTAAGCTCAGGAACAAAACAGAGATAGAAGACAGCACTTTCGTTCTCAGTTGACCAGAGTTTGACCAAATCTAATTGCTGTTTGCTCTCACAGACTTGGCCATAATGACTTATAAAGAGATTTTCTAACAGCTACAGAAACACCATTAGTTCTTCATGCAATTTGAAGCATACACCCCCCTGATTGCTTGAGATAGAGCCATCTGGGAGATGGGCGGCTTGGCTCCTCTGCGATCGTCTGTCGAGCTTTAGTGCTGCCTCTCGCGTTCGGCTTCATCTCTGCGGGATTCTCTGTGGATTCAGGTTGCTTTTCTCTTTATGTTTTCTTTTATTTCTTTCTGGCAGCCAGTGTGCCGCAAAGCTGACTAATGGATCGATGGTTGTGTGGATAATGGTGACTTTGCACAAGTTTATGTCTCACTTAGCATCCCTTGGTGTCCTGTGTGCAGGAATAAAGAAACAGAAGCTCTGGAAGAGTTTCTGAAACAAACATAAAAATAAACAGCTAGTGGCTGACATCTTGGAATATACCGAGATGTGCTGGTTTTACTTGATTCGATATCCCTGAGAAGTCGTGCCATTTAAGATTTTTATAACACAAACGGATATGAGTTTACTTATCAACCCAAGTGATCGACTGTGTTCATGTTTTTCATTGAAAAGTAACTGAAGCTCAGGATGTTTCATAGAGAGGATCTGTGAAAGTACATTTTTACTTTCTACTACATATTATCAAGTTGATTTTGGTCTGGACTTTGACTGGACCGTTCTAAGACATGTATGATGTAAATCTCACTCTTTTAGGGCTCCTGTTCTGCAACTTTTAGATGTTTGACGTCTTCTAAAAACGGTTCAACCAAGGACTGTGTTTGCAAATTAGCCTGTGACTAGAAAAAAAAAATTTGTTCAAAACAATGGTTGCTTTGTTTTTATCATGTGACATCGTTTACTGTACTTAGTGAGATAAACTTGAAATGAATTGAATGTGTGAACCAAATGGATGAATTATGGCTGGGTCTGACTGATCCGTTTGACTCTATATCTGCGATTCCATTACAAATATGCGCCAAACCTTGTCAATATTCTGCTAATGTTGAAAAAAATAAAAAAAATTTGCAATATTTCCGTCAAAAGAGAAATCCATTCAAAAACATGTGAATAAGTTTAACACGATAAGTCATTAAAACCTTGTCGCGCCAGGATCCTCCGACTACTTCCTGTCGTCGTCTTCTTCGTGGTTTGCGCCAGTGGTAACATCCGGTTGTTGATCATGTGACTCGTGTGATTAAAAAAAAAGTGTTTCTATTGCAGTTTTGCGAAATGAAACCAATTTTGATACGAAATTGGTGTGTTTCCATTGAGCAAATTTATTTTCAAACGTCAAATTGCTCAATTTCATGGTAATTGAAAACGCAGCTTGTGTTGCCCTGTGATGGATTGCCTTCCATGTACCCTGAGGTTGGAGGGGGTATGAATACTTTTGAGATGAGCTGCATGTCAAGCTTGTCTGGTTTCTCTTTTTTTGTCTTTTTTATGCCCGGTATTTATCTTCGACAAAAAACTCCCCCAAAAAGACGTCCTCGTTACCAAGAACAGCATCCCCACTTGAGACGGAAATGACATGAAACGCGGTGGAAATTGGGAAGTAATTGCGCAGCTGGTCTCATGTTTTCAGACCAAACTAATCAGGCCATACCTCGGCAAGTGAGTACATTGCATGTTATTTTCAATAACAACAACAAAAAAAGAAGAGGAGGAGGAGGAGGAGGAGTAAGAGACATGGACAAAGTGGAAAGAAAGAGAGAGGGACCAGACTTCCTCAAGTGCTGATTGGTGAACGGGGTCCAGGTGTACTGGAGATGAGGGGAAGAGGGACCATCTGCTTACCCAGACAGCGCACGACAAATACGACATGTTCATTATGATTCAGAGGCACACAGGAATGCTTCCTGTACTTCAGTTTGGCCTGGAGCGACGTACATCCATATGCAGCGAGCTGACCGTTGGCTGCTGCAGTCGGTTTGTGTGTGTGTGTGTGGGGGTGTGCGCGTGTGTGTGTGTGTGTGTAACGGGCTCTCGTGGCATGTTTGCCCACACAGCTGACTGCATCTCACCATGGCTGCCAGGGATGTGACTAATCCTTTCTTTCCTGTTCTGGTTGGCATCGTTTAAAATCACTTGCAGCTTTCCGACACCTTTTTATTGTATTACATTGTTTATTTATTTATTTATTTTTTTTCCCGAACTCAAATTTTCCGATTCAAATTGAGTCTGGTTAAGATTAACTGTAAGATTATTTCAGCAACAAGGCAGTTCAAAGTGCTTTACCTGAATTAGAAGGAAATACAAACAAAACAACAAAACCAAAAGACAAACATGTAAAAGTATAGAGCTACATATTAGATCCCCATGTTTAACAAGAATAAGTAGTCTGTAATTTATAAACTAATAAGGGTTTCTATGGATTCTTAATCTGATAAAATGAACGGAGTATTTTCTCTAAATGAACTAATAGGACTTTCTTTGGATTCTAAGTTTGTTCTAATTTCTGCTCTGGGTTGAGTGAAGAATGTAAACTAAATGTTCAAGAGTAATCATTATAAAATATTTCAATTAAAAAGTACAATAAATCAGTGTATCAGTATTAACTAAAGGCAGCTTTGATCAAACGGGTTTTTAATCTGGATTTAAATTTATAGGGCATCAAAAGAAAACCTGACTATGAATTTATGGCATCTGTTCCTACTGTGGAAACATTTTAAGTATGACAGCAGCAAAAAGGAGGGAAATGAAGGATGTATACAATGTGAAAATATATAAAAGCTGCCTTTTGACACCATATGTGTGATGAGTCTATCCATAATAGATGAATTTGACTTTCTGAGATGACTTTAAGCTCTAGATATTAAATTTTTTTTTACATTTACTGATGTATCCAGGAAGTTGCTTCAGTGAAATTTCTCCCTTCTCCAGACTCGGTGGGATCCGACTCTTCAGTAGAGCTGTGCTAATGCAGAAATGACAGAATGTCGAATTATTCTACCACCCGTTTGAAATCTGCCTGAACTGTCCAGACGTAATGTTCACGTTTATATATGTGTGACAAAGAAATCATTTTCTTTAATGATTTTCCGGGAGAGATTTAAAACCCGCTCACTGTTCAAAAATTAACGTGCGTAACTTAGAAAAAGACACAGCTGAGCAATATTGCGATATGAACCTGCTGGAAAGTGGGGGGAAAAAAAGGGATTATTCTTGATGAACAGCTGTAATATTCTCACATGTGGAGCTTATTAGGGTTTAACTGTATTCTGACGTACCTGATGTTACCTGTAACCTGCCACCAGGCCGTATGCTGTTTTCTATCAACTTCTCTTTATTACAGTTTGGCAAATCGACTCTGCTCTGTGCTTCCTATTTCATTACACCAAACTGTTTTCATCTGAAAGTTTACAGGGATGTTGATCCTGATCACATCTCATTTCTTTGGCCCTTCACACAGTGAATACGATATAAACAACATGCCAGGTACTTTTTAAGCCTCAGGGACCCTCAAGCACAGCAGCAAGTCTTGTAATTATTTTTTTTTTAATAAGGGATTAAAATCCCCTGCAGCAGATAAAGCTTTTACAATTTAAACTAATTGATTCTAAAATTTATCTTGTAATTTTAAGGAAGTCATTTGTTACCAGCCAAGTTTATCTGATGGTATCATATGCGTTTAATTTGGTGCCAAATAACAACAATTATCTTGATTTGTTTTTGAGGAGGACTATTAATAAAACATCTGATCTGGTCATGTGATTATTTTTTTATAATGCTCCACATAACTGTGTGAATTAGGAATAAATACCAGATATTACAATCCTGTTGTATCTGTCTCCATCATTCAGCTCTAGTACTGGAACCACAGCTGCAATTTGTGGAACCATTAAAAAAAAAAAAAAAAAAACGCAAGACATTTTTGATTTAATGGATCTTGTCATAACCTTTTCAATCGCAGTATTTGCTTTTTCTGCCCTTCATTTGCAATAACGTTCTGAGTGAAAACAGATTGGGTCACAGCGCCCCCTGTCTGTCTGTCTTCCTCTGCCCGCCGGGTCAGAAAGCGGCTGAAACGTTGCCGTTACATGTTCTGACGTTCAGAGCAACGTTGCTGAGTTTGTAAAGCAGCAGAGCAACTTCTTCTGTAAGTTTTAGCTGCACTTGGAAAACATAACAAGCTGAATTATCAACGAGTCATATCAAAGCAAGAAATAAACACACACCAACAAATTGATTTCATGACTCGACTTTTAAAGAACAGAGTTTATAACTCGACTACTGGTGTATAAAACACAGAGTTGCTTGTTAAATGTGAACCATGTCAACCTCTCCTTTAAATGTGGAGTGAAAACTTTTACTTTGGAGCAGCTTTTGATCAGAGACGCAACGTTTTCATGCTTCTGCTTTTACTTTTCCCATAAAGCCCCTTTGGATTGCTTTGTGTGTGAATGGTGCGGTATCAACATACTCAGTACTGCCTAGTATTTCCCCGACACTTTAGCGAATTGATTCTCATCTTTAGCCAGAACAACACACAACTGTACCGAAGCCTCCGGCTGAATGTGTTGAGTCAGATAAATGTTGGACTTGCAGAAACTTCTGCTGCCTTGAAGAAAAACTGCCACTGCGTCCTCCAGAAAGTCACGTCGGAATGCAAACATTGAGCATGCATCACTGATGAAATCTAGGCTGTGTTTTCACGCAGCATGGATTTCTAGAGAAGTATCTGGGACGCAGTGTGGTATATTCTTTATTTAATCGGGTCGGCATCAGGTGGAAAAATCTTGATTACATAATACATGTTTTTCTTTTCGTATTTTCTCTTACAGCAGAAGGAAGATGTAACAACAACAAGATTTAACACGCAGTGTGTTCAGACACCAAATGCACAACTCACTGCTTGAAGCAAACTGCTCAGTTCTACTCAGTTTCTTTCCTTCTTCTTGAGCTAATATCTCTTTTGAAGTTTTTAATCTGTCAGTCATTGCTCACCTCCATGCTGTGTAGCTCACACCCACCCTGCCTGACTCTATTGGACACCTTTGCGGGCAATAATGAATTGGTTCTATCTGTCAGCGCTATTTTTGTAGGTGAATATATCTGCTCAGCCTTTTTTTTTCTTCCTGCCTTTTCTTTTTATTCTCCAATTTAAGACTGGTCAAATAATGATTTGATATGGTAAAGCTGCTATTACTTTCATAACATGTATATTAAAAACATGAGTCCAAACAAAAGCAAAAGAAGGGGATTATATCATGTGTATGGAGCTAAATTAGGGCCATATAGTTTGCTCAATTTGTTTTGAAACTGAGCAAAATGTAAAACTGAAAAACGATTTGAGACTGAAAAAACTTTCCCACTGAAAAATGTTAACTTCATAGTGTTATGCTAGATCAAATCCCCCTTTGTTTCTTCAAAATTCAAGTATCGTCTAGTGATGCCCTCAAGTTATCAGAAAGTTGAACAAACGTCCCTTTCATTCTCAGTTTCAAGCATCCGGCATGCTGAGGTGAGTGAATCTACACAGTATAGCATAAGATTACACAATGTTTTCATTGGGTCGTTGTCATCGCCTGGCCATCGCTTTCCTTCACAGTTTCGCCTGATTCTCATCTCCCTTCAGTTCTCCGTCTGAAATTTGTCCCATTGAGCTCGATTTCTCAGGATGCATTTCATCAGTCGGCGAACAGAAGGAAGAGTTGTGAACGATGGCATTGAGTTTCCTCTGCAATTTTGAACTGTGGTATGCCTGTGGTTTGTGGTTTGGCAACGGCAGCTGAGAAAGTGAACAGGAACCTTTCAGTCCACCTCTAAATATTTAGCAATTAAAAACGGAATGCTTACGGCATTTTATTGCTGGCAAAGACAACAAGGCTATACACCCCACCGGTTGTTTACGGTGCAAGCAGTTTCCAGTAAGCTTACTAGCGTCGCTTCCTTCATGACCAAGCTAGCGTATTTCATACGTCACGGCCAAAACGTTAGGTTTTGGGTAAAATCAGAACCAACCGTTTAAAACTTTGACTTAGTCCACGCCTCCAGGAAGCAATCGCTTCAAAACAGCTGAGGGTTCAGACCTTCTTTACCAAGCAAAGCGTAGAACAAGAGGCTGTTTTTTTTGTTGTTTTTTACCAACCTGTTGTGGTAATGAAGCATTTTTGTAGCAGTCATCCACATGTGTGTGGTATGAAGTGGTTATTAAATGATGTTTGTCCCAACGTCCAATGGGTAGTAAGATGATAATGGAGTACTATTTTACTTGGCTGTCCTCTCTTTTTGTGCCATTGAAATGAAAGACACATTTACAATAATGTGATTGGGTGATACAATTTAAACGAAGCACTTCTGTAGAATTCGTACCTTGTATCCATTGGAAGCATGTAGAAAACCTTCAAATGGAGTGAAGGATGATAAACAAGCACTGAACTTCATCTTTGACGAAGTAACTCGGTGACGGCTTGATGTGCTAATTGTTGGTTTCCAATCCTGACTTCCTCAACACCACCGTTTAACACCTCACCACAGCTCACCTTCCCTCTGTGGATATTACTTGTACCCACCAACCCCCCGACACACACCCCCACACACCCCCCCCCACACACACACACACCTCCCTTTGGAATCTGCCTGGACACATTTCTTTGGATAATTGCCAAATTCGTGTCACATAGCCGCTCTGAACTTTCAGAGCTGTCGCTGCCAAACTCCGCTTAGCGTCTAATAAATTATACATCATGTGGGAGGGAGAGAGCGAGGACGAGAGGCAGGACTGTGTGTTTGTAGATCATTAAATCCTCCGATGTCTCGGGCGTTCAACAAGTCTTTAGAAATGGGTGACAAGCCAAGAAAGCAATATGAAACGAGAGGAGGAAGAGCATTTGCATGGTATGGCGAGTTGGAATTAAATGACACTAATTTCTTGTGTAATGTGGGGTGTGAGACAGGCGAAAAACTTGTTAGAATCCTCTGCCTATCGACTCCGTGTCTGTCATTCATTCAAATTCATCGCGGCTGACAGGGAAGGCAGCGTGACACAGAGCATCTGTGACACAAACGCAGCATCCACTGGCTGCAGGCTGCTGCATTAATACTTTTTCACTCCAGTGAAAACCTGAGAACAATTTTAGCCGTTTCTCTGCTGGGCTTTCTGGATGTTGCACAACCAAGTTTAAGATTCAATAAGATGAATTGGTGTTCTCATAACGGGTTAATAGTGCTAACAGGGAGCAGAAAGGACTAGCTAACAGACCGGTTGCTGGTGAACTGCTTTATAGCTGATATAAATGATAAATAAAGCAGCAGTTATTTATTATTTGAAGGTTTTCTGATGAATGGTGACGACTTGATTAAAGACGCTGTGAGGCACAAGCTGTTGCTACCTTCAGACCGGCTTACATATGGAGCAACTTGTTCCTTCATATTTGCTTCCATGTGATGTTAGCCCAGCTGTTGCATTTGGATTTTATTTGAAAACAAACCTAGCAATAAAGATCGCTTTGGTTCAGTAGGTGGTTTAGTTAGAAAAGGTTTCATATTTCTCCTATACCACTGCAGTACACGTAAAGGAAAACCTCTACAGGTATTTGTTTAGTTTTCTGATGAACAAATATGAACGCTGAACATGGAGTGACGTAATCCCATCAGACCGTTTACAGTTTTCACCACGGCCTCAAGGGCGGCGACAGTGCGGTTTGTTCGGTCAGCCAGGAGCTCCTCTGGGTCTTTGTGGTTCCTGAGATATAATTTAACAAATGGGAATAACAACTGACCTCCAAACATTTCATTCCTTGAAAAAGAAATGTTGTAGCTTTTGTTCTTCTGCACTTCTTCTGACCGGCGCCATCTTTTGAAAAAAGCATGGTGAACCTAGTCAGGCGGTACCTAGTTATATTTTACTTTCTTTTTTTTTTTTTAAGTTTTTTTTTTTACTTGTAGGACTTTCCTGTCAGGCAAAAGTTTTAGTTGCACTCAAATATCTTCATTGACTCGTTTTGTGACTTGTGGTGGTTGAGTCTACCGGCATAAACTGCTAGCAGGACTAGCTAGCTTTTTTTTTTTTTTTTGCTATGTTTGCTCGTAATGCAGCAAGTTCCCACAACCATCTAATATGTCTATGGTTTTTTTTTTTAATCTTACATTTTATTCATGGTGGCATTAAAAAGGTTTAATAATGTCTTAAATGTAACTTGCTGAATCTAGCAGATGCCCAGTGCCACCTCCACTGGTCTTTTCAGTTTTCTGCTCCATCTTCTTGGAACCAGTTACAGAAATACATGAACCTAAAGGTGCTGGGTTTTTTTTACTGATTTTGAGAAGGAATAATCTGTTTGTAAATGTTTTAACTGTTGAATCGGCTAACTAATTTATTTATGTTAACTTTCTGTCTTGCTGTCAATGTTCCATAATCGCTGTGTGTTTCTGCTAATCTTACCCAGGATTCTCTTGTAAAGAGATTTGTAATCTCGATGAGATTTTCCTGGTGGAATAATGGTTAGTATGTGAAAAAGTAATGATTAGAAAAGAGCAAATAAAAATAAATTTAAGTAGAATCTGACAATGTGTAGTAAACTAAAAGGTCTCGAGGAGAATTTGTCATATTTTGAGGCAAATGTCTGACGGGTGGGTTTCTACCTGTGACGCCGGGCAGAAATCCAGGAGAAGGAAGGAAAGTTTAACAAGTGTCCTAAACACAAAGTTTCTGGTCCAGGGTGGTGCTTTAAGTCTGGCCGGAGGGCTGCTGCGAGGACGAGGAGAGACGAGGAATGTAGCTTGACTGGCAAATGTCAAATTCCTCCCATTACCAAGAAACCAGGTGATGTGGAGGAATGAGTCCAGGAAGTGTCCAGGTAAGATGACTTCCTCTTGGGGTAAACGGGAAGCATGAGAGAACTTTCTAGAAGGTGTGCACCTGTGTTTGGATGATTAAATATTAATTACATTTTTTTTCCCCCCACCGTCACAACTTTGCTACCTCATTTTCCTAAATACTGTGACTTTCAGTGGTGATAACCCGACTTATTGATGGTCGTAATACCGTTACATCATTTATGTGCTTTCCTGAGCAAATGAAAACATGATATCATTAGTAGAAACGAGTGTTGGGTTATTTTCCGACTCTGTTTGATAGTTACATCTGCAGAGATCAATACAGATTTCTATCAGCCTCATTAATTCCCAGCTTTTTATTGCCAAACTCCTTCCTGTGTTGCATGCAAGAGAGAAAAAAAAGTGTTTTATTGTGTGTAACAGGACGTCCAACACCCCCCCAAGCGCGGAGAGATGTTCTGAAACTGACTGACGATTGATCCGTTATTTTATCCAACAAATTTCAGCCTAGATACAGGTTACTGAGAAAACCACCCGAGGAGCAAAGATATGATAAAACCCACATTAGAGAACATAAACGTGAGGAAATAAGTCAACGTGTTCCAGTGTGTCACACGCAGGTCAGTGAGAATTCAGTCTTTGTTTTGGTTCTGACCAAAAATGGGGAAAGTTACAAATTTTTTCCCATTTCCTCGCTAACAGAAATTGGCAAGCTTAGCTTAGCTAATGTCTTTTAACTGATGTTTTATAATATAATTTTACATATTTATATTTACATCAACATCAAGTTGACATAGATGCAAGTATGATGCACATTTTTTCTTAATTGTTTACATAAATGTACTGGTGTAGACAGGCCAAAGGCTCTTGTCCTAAATAAATCATAGTTCCATCATTTCCCAACAGTTTGCGACACTCAGACTTATAACTCCAATGAATTTATCTACTGTTCCTTGTTCACTGTCACCATTGCCCCACTTTCAGCTGTGATGCGTTTGAGGGTTTCCTTGGATCTACGTCTCGTTTCAAGTCGCCCCACAGCCTCTCAATAAGATCAAGGTCCAGGCTTTGAGTCCGATGTAGCACTTTTCATTTCTTAGTTCTCAGCTGCTCCTCGGTGGATTTACTGTCGTGTTTTGGGTCACTGTCACGCCGCAGGGTCCAGTTCTGCTTCGGATCACATTCTTCTCACATGGCCTCATGTTTTCTTTATGTACCATTGTCCAATTTTTGGTCAACTCTGCGATTCTGTGGGCTGCCCACGTCTTCCTGGATCAAAGAATCACGACGCCAAGACACGTCCACATGTACTCTGACAGCTGGGATGCGGTTGGTTCTTTGACTTAATGCAAGATGTATTTTCTCTTCTCCTTTCCAAATAATTCAGCTTTAGACTCATCGGATTCGGTTCCTGTAGCTCCAGTCTTTGTCTATGTTCTCATTTGGGAAACTTCAGTCCGGTTCACTCTGTAAGTTTTAAAAATTGTCAGCCGACTTTCAAAATCTGAGACACCACACACGACGATTACATTTTTTTTTTGGCTTCAACAGGTTTGGATGTACACAAGCCGATTCCACTCAACATTTAAATGTCAGACTGGAAATCAAACATGGCCGACAGGGAGGAAGCAACGATGAAAGTTTGTGAACGATATTTAATCCACTGGACTTTGTGGTGCGCCACGGCCGTTGTTTAGTCTTCTGTGAATTTTGGATTTCCCTCCGTATTTCCGTCACCTCTGTTTCTGATTGGCTGCTTTTGTCTGTCATTGCTGAATACTCCAACGCTGTAATATTGGGCCAAGACAATCTAACGTGTTGAATATCCCTGATTTTAGATCGCAGAGATCAGATCAGATCCACATCGCTCTGGCAAGAATATCTCTAAAGATTATCTCAAGAGTCATCCCGATAATCGGGGCGGGGCCTTAAAATAGTTGGAAATCGGGACAAAACTCTGTATAAAAATCTGTCCATGTGAACTAGACATTAATTTATGACTCCTTTCAGTTCCTTAGAAAACTGCTACAAATTTGTATCCTACGTTTTTTTACATTAAGATTTGGATGAGTGTATTTTTTAAATTTTTTTTAGATGGCAACAGTAAATCTGCATTTCAGCCTGTTATCCATCAGGATTCGTGACGAGAAGACAGGCGCCGCAGCTGCAAACGCCACCTGTGAGTTCCGCCTCGTTTTTGCCTCGAGCTGAAAAAAACAATATATATGTTTTTTTTATTTTGTGGTTCTGTGTAAGAGATTTCTCTAAAGTGTGAAGCTTAAGCACTACTGAGCAATCAGAGAACTGGTAATGGATCACGGTGGGAGAAAGGTAAAATTGCAAAACGTTTATGGCATGATTGAGACGCCGTAGAGCTTCGCTGGCCGACAAGTCACGTACCGAGGCTGTTAAGCTCTGCTTTTGTCAATGTGAGGCAAATCCCAGAGGAAAATCTGAGAGATCGGGAAACTCTTAAAAACTACACTACCGACCGGATGGACTAAGCTAATAGCTGTTTGTGTCTTGTAGTGTGGAAGCAACACATTTGAACCTCCTCTGACGCCTCAAATGGAAGTTCAACGTGGCAAAAAAAAAAAAAAAAGGCAAGACGTACGCGCCATCTGGACCTGAAGCATGGCTTTGATGTTTCACATTGAAGCAAGGATCACCAGGTGTCAGATTTGACAGGTTTATTTCCTTTTTCCACCAATTAATTGCCCACAGTTTGACTTCAACATAAGGGTTAGATAAAGAAACTCATATTGCTTTTTATTTCTTCTTTTTTTTTGGGAGAAAAAGATTATAACATGATGCAACTCTTGGTTATTATGGGAGAGACACAGCGTCATAACGGATATCTTTTCATTCTGTGATGCCTCTGTTTTCTCAGTGGGAGTAACCTATATGCACTCTTCCTCCCCAGCGACACGCCACAGGATCATTAATAATTCAGTGCACAGCCATCAGCAGTTTAACAATAACCAGCCTCTCTTTCTGAACACAAGGCTTTTCTCACCAAGCGCGGAGTAGCTGGGCAGAGTTGAGTGCACACAGCAAACAAATGACCAAAACACGAGTTTGGTAAGCTAACGCAGTACAAAAACAGCACTTCCACTGTGAAACATGGAGGTGGCAGCATCATGGTGCGGGGTTGCTTTTCTTCCTCATGCACAGGGAAGCCAATCACAGTCGGAGTTGAGTTTAGGTTCATGGCCCGACTCGAAATAATTGCTTCTGTGATTGTTGAGTTCAAGCCTTCAATACACACAGCACAGAGAAAAGCAAACAAACGCATGATGCAAAGTTGTGTTAGTTACTTATTACAGCATAAACAGTGGAGCTGGTAGTTTGACCTGTTGAGGAAATATTCAAAGCAATTCCTCAACAGAAAGTTAATCAGGCCATAACAAGCGCAGCGCACTCGAACGCAACTCCCATTTGAGCAGCGGCGGATCGGATCCTGTCAGTCACTGATCCGGTTTGCACCTGACTCACCACCCGGGTTACAACAAGAGACAAAATGGAGCTGGAAGACGTTGAACAAAAGCAAAAACGGGAGAAGTTGCACTGCTTACTTAAATGGTGGTCTAAAAACAAAAGCAGTAAAATCTTAATTAAAATGTCAGGTTTTACTTCAGGCCGACTGTAATTAAAGTTAACTAGTCGAATCGGGTCTTTTAGGATTACTTTAGGTCCGATATAAACTCGAGGTTGGAGAATGTTTCCTCATCAGCTGAGATCAAAACTAAACTTTGGCAAGAATAACAGTCTCTACCTGCATCTAGCCGACTTTCTTGCACATCTTTTCGGGTAACAGATTCCAGCAGTGAAGTGTGGTGGTGGTAGCATCATGCTGTGGGGATGCTTTAGTCAATAAGGACAGGAAATCTTTTAAAGGCTTATATAGGAAGATCACAGAGCTAAAACCCCAACTATTCTGGAGGAATAAAATGTTAGCAGTTCGATGTTGGTAGAGACAAACGCACAGCGATTTCCCACCATAACTGCTGCTTTCCATTCCTGCACAGGCACCAAGTCGGGACTAAGAAATGACGGTTTTAATCGCCGCACAGCCACCTGAAGACCAGGTTCTCCTCACCAAAGCTTTTACTTATTTTTGACTTCAGCTGTCCTTCTCTCAAAAAGCTTTTTAATTGCCTCAAGTTAAGAAACGTGGTTGCCCTTAATGAGCACTCATCAACTTAATTGGATGCAAAATATCTGCGCAGAGTTAACGTAGCAGCTGACTGCACGGATACGGATGAGCACTGAGGAGGACACGCCGTTCCAGTCAAACGCTAATTTTCGCAACAAGCTTGCCTGCTGAATCATGTTTTTTTTTTGAGGGAAGTTTGGTAGAGTTACTCTGGAAGTAAAGTCACGCTGAGTGATAAGCAGCTGTGGCCGTTTTTTTCTTTTTTTTTTTACTGCTTTGCGGTGGGAAGCCACAGAGAAAGATGCTCACTTGGTGAACCTGTTTAAATAAAATGAGACTCGTTTTTATTCGGGCATTCTGTTGGGAACAGACAAGCTCATGTCCCCGGACGTGAAAATCGATGCTGCTATGCAACAAGTGAAGAGAAGTCGCTGGAGATGGCGACACACGGCGGCGGTTTGCATGGCTGTGGCCCCGGGGGCAAGAAAGGCAGCAAAACATCAAAATGAAATCCAGCAACGGTTCCTGGATCCAGAATCTTTTATCTCATTTAACTTTTATGAAATGTGAAGCTAGTCCTTTAGCAAAACCTAACGGCTTTAATGACGAACTGGAAAGTTTTTGCAAAGAAACCGCATCGAGTTTATCTGGCGGGAATGTTCCTTTACAGAAAGAAAACAAAATTCAATAAACGGGCCTGTATGTACGCACAGTTATCAATTTATTTCAGGAACTTTATCACTAAATGAAATACATTGTATAGATTTATTTCACTTAGATGGATGCTATTTTTATTAATCATTACAGCTAATATAAGCATGACATTTAGTATTTGAATATTATAAAAATTCAAATAAAAAATTTAATACAGAAATGTAGCCTTAATGAGAAGTATGTTCAATTCCGGCTTAAAGATATTTTTAATCTGACAAATGAGCTTCACTGGGTATTCAATAGAATATTTTCTATTGAATATTAGAAAATGTTCAATACTTTTTCTAACGTAATAGATATGACTGTAAAAACTGAAAATTGTATCTATCATTATGTAACTCATTACTACCATTAAGAGATGAACTAATTTTGGGCTTTACAAAACAAGCAAAAACACATAAAGATGACCCCACTGTATCATAAAGGTTTTGGGGATTTTAAAGTAGCACAAATTCTTTTAAAAAATTGCATAAAATAAATAAACACAAAACCTTAATTTGATTTGGACTTTGAAGCTGTGAGCAGATTCCAGCTTCCTAAGCATCATAAGCCATATTTTTATATTTTCCTGTTTCTCTACTTTAACATGTCCAGTCCATCAAGAGGCAACAAAAGATCCACTGAGTTTTATTCATATTCATAAAAATCCGAAAACATCAACGCAACTCGCCTGGTATACACTTACAAGTTTTATATAAGGTACAATATTTGTGAAACATGGATTCATCAAAAAAAAAAAAATTAAACAAAAAAAAATCTTAGGATCCTTCAAAACATTGTGGCCCTGGGCTACTGCCCTGGTACGCCTTTTCCAAAGTCTGGCAACAACTTGGACTGTAACTGGAACCAGACACTTTAGTCAGATAAGACAAGCAGTGAGGATTTTTTGGCTGGTTTGGCAGGAAGCAAAAGATAAACACTCTGTTAACTGTTAAACATGGAGAAAGACCTGTGATGCTGTGGGTCTGATTATTTTCCAAAAACTCCGGAAGCCAAATTAAAGTTCATGGTAACTTGAACCCTTTGAAGATTTGAAATAAATACTCAGTAGACTAATAAAGTATTATTACTTTGTTTTGGTAGAGCATATATACCATAACACATTAAAATACCTGCTTAAAATAAATTATTTAGCCTTTGAGTAACTATATTTTTTATTCAAAGACGAATTGCAGACCAAATGTTGGATCTCGAGGGTAAAAAGTTACGAAATAGCTATAGACGGACGTTCTCAAACTGGCTTCAGCATCAATGTCAAAGTTGTCCAAAACGTGAAGTTTCCAAGCAAAAATGTCCAAAGTTGCTTCAATACTGGGGAAAGAAAAACCCTCAGCTGCTTTAGATCAAAATAAACAGTGACTGGAAAACCAAACAGACACCCACATGGCCACATGGATTAACGGAGCCTCCTCTAGACTAACACTGCAGGTCTGCCGGTCCAACTCAAACATCCCTGATTCTGTATCCACAAACACAGAGGAGCTGTGTGTCTAGGAGAACATCACTGTTTATTCTTCAAACCGGGCCTGTAAAAAAGAAATAAAAAAATGGAGCCACGTTCACGTGGCATCAAAGGCTTCAGTACGGGACGGCTTACTTATTAACAGAGCAATAGTCCCTAAAATTACTTCTAGATCGTTAATTAGACGGTTTGAATTGCCTGTAATGGCTTCTTAAAATAAATGGCTCCAACAACAGCATCATCTGAAAGTGCTGAAAAAGTCGAAAAGCTGCAGAGCGGCTTGCGAGGCCGATGTACGCCTGAGGTGGACCGGTCTGAGGAAAATGTTGGGGGGGGGGGAAACTGTTTAATGTCTAGTACCATTTCCCTGTGGAGACCTCAGCAGATATCAAAGTCCTATTTAAAGTAAATTTGACTGAAATGCAAACAGTTTTCCGTAGCATAACAGAAATGGCAACAAGGAAGTAAAATCTTTGAAGTAGTTTTAGCTTTGTAGAATTTGCCATTTTAAGAGGAAAAATGATCCTGATTGGCGTTCACTAATTGTTTATCCCTTTGTACGATTGTTCAATAGTTAGCCAGTTCAATCGGTTCTGTTGGTACAAAAGGCTGGGCGGAGTCTGATCTGGACTTTGTAGTTCACTAGTGGAGCAAGTGAACTTCTTTCAGGGCATCACTTCCTTAAACATGTATTTCTGCTTCTGTCTGTTTTTCTTTGCTATGGCAAGCCGTTTGAGACAAACGTCTCTCTTTCTTGATTCTGGTTTTTCTCAGGCAGTTTTTGTTTTTGCTGCCTGCTTGGGACCAGGGATTTACCTTCTGCAAAGATTCCTAGCAGATCTCCTGGACAACTTTGAACTAATTTGTATTTTGTAGCGTTCCATACAATAAAACATCCTGCTAAGTTTGACTTGCGGGGGACTGTAGTTCATAGAAACGTCTTGCAATCTCAAAGTTGTGGGTTCAGTTCCAGCTTCCTCCTGCTCCTGTGTCTGTACTGGTGTATCACTGTGAGTGTGACTGGGTGAATATGGCTCCAGTGGGAAACACAGAGTGGGCGGCATCACTAGAAAAGCGCCATATAGATCTTGTCTATTTTATTTGAAGCCAGTTAAATCCAAGGGGACCACCTTGTAACATGAACCAACTTTTGACCTTTGACCTTACATCTCCAAAGACTTTCTGTTCTTCTGCGCTCGCTTCAGCTGAGCAGCTCGTGTTTATTATCTAACTCAGTCTAGGCCAAAATAATAAATCCACCGTCTCAACATTTATGATCTTCCAGGTTATTTTTGTCTTTGTTTTTAGATGGACTCTGTTATTTAACGAGAATAAGGCATAATTATTCATTGCGAGATTTAACAGTTAATGTTTATGTCAAAACAATAGGTGTGAATCTGATTCTTACCCGCAGAACGATTGCATGTTTTAAAATACCTTCAGTCTGCAAAACAACTCTTGACAATATTCTTACTAATAGAATATTATATTTCTGTTAGTAAACTCTTAGATGTTTTACATCTTTTTCATTTAAAAAAATACAAAAAAAACCCCATCAAATGATAACTTCCGTCTTCTTTTTTTCAGGTGCAACTTAAATCTCACCAGAGGTTAAAAATGTCTCTTCAGATGAAATTATTTCTGAACAGACTTGTTGAACAGAGGAGAATGAAGTCTTTAAGGTGGTTGGTAGTTGCTCTATGGATGATAGTTTCTGCAGTTCCTTTGAAGTGTTTTTTGGAGGGAGCTTAGATGTTGCAGAGTGTGGTGGCACTTCCAGCTGTGTCTGTCTAAACAGTTTCCAGCCACAGTGACTAGTTAGAGTTTGTGATATCCACAGATGGATCCGGCCTTGGGGCTGTAGGAGACTCTGAAGACTTCATTAAAAGATGGAAGTTGGAAGCCACTGATCTTTTGTCATGTAGTCGGTGATGATGGTTCTCCTTTAGAAATCAAACATCCACTGTTATCTGTCTTCATTAAGGCTCTCAAGTCCATCCTTGTGTTGCTTGGTGACCAGTATAGGCCTTTGCTGACGTGGACACCAATGAACTCACTGTGTCGTAGACAAATTTCACAAATTGCCACAATTAGGCAGGAGGCAAATGTTCCTCCTGCCTACGTTTGGACAAATTAGCTTATTGGTTCGCTTTGGGTTGCAGAAAGTATGTTGTTACCGTCTCCTGTTCTTTAAGTTCTAGCTGGCTCAAAATGGTTCGATATCTGCCCTGTTACAGTGGTGTCATCATCTGCAATCTAAATTATGATTTAGAAATTATATACAAGTCTGCAATCTCGTGTGACAAAAAAAAAAGCAAGAGTGGGCTAAACACACAACCCTGCGGCGCTCCATTACACCACCACAAAGAAGTATGGCAAAGTCCAATTTCTCATGCTTAAACTGGAATACTAGGATAATGTCCCAGTTGCAAGTGTCTTTTTTTCCACATTCCACATGCCAAAGGCAAGCCCTGCCATGATTATCTCAATATTACGTCCATGACTGGTTTCACTGGTCATGGACAGTGATTCTGAGTCCATCATCAAAGGGTACAGGCCTGTGGGTCTGCTGCTTCATCCAATCACTGCACTGAAGCACACTGATGAGGATGGGCCTTGTTGCCTTTTTGCTTGTTGCTTTTGGAGAAAAGACACAAAATGACGCGATGAACATACAACAACGAATTGGGCGTTTTTAAAATGTTATAATCAAAAACAGGTGGATATACCTTAAGATGCCACATATTTATTCTCAAGCAATGCATTGTATTGTTTGAAGGAGGTTTGAGGCTATGGATACAAATTATATATTAATGCAGGAAAAACATAGAAATAACGAAACTTTATCTTATTTATACATGAAGGTCAGAGCGATGAAGGGTTGGAATAAAAGGTTCCAGCTGACGATTCAACAACAAGTTTGGTTGGAGTAACTTTTTAAAGCCAACTAAATGGCAAGCGCTATGCCGCTAGATTACATGACAGAAAATTACGAACTGCTCGACTTCTAATCCTTCAAACGGCACCATGTGATTTTGATCTGACAATCCAAAAAGTTGCTGCCAGCTGGTAGTTTGGCCCTTGTCCTGCATGCCTGTCACCAGCAATGGGAGGAAACCTTCAGAGCAAAGAAATTTTTAACTATTTGCACATCATAATACGTGTGACCGTCGCCGTCATAATGGCTCAATTGCTGCGTGGAGCTGAAATCGGGCTTATCAGCCTGAGTGCCAGGATAATTGATGGGGAGCACAGAGTGTAATAGGTCTTCCTGTCCTTTCTGTACTGGTGCTTGATCTCCTGAGAGATTCATTCACGCGACAGGGATGTCAGCCCCGTGGGGGGGAGGAGAAGAGAGGGAGCCTTCGTGTGTGGAAATGAATCCTACACATCAACCCAACGGAAGGAGAGGAAAAGGTGATTCGAAAAGATTGTTGTAACAAATCAATATTCATTGGACTTTTTCTGCCTATTGCCTATACAACTCCATCACAGAGGCAACGGAGGATGAGAATCAGACGTCTGTTGGGGCAGAAATCACACGGACGGCACAGTTTTAAAATTTTATTGCAAGCCGTCACTAGTCGTGAGATCGCTGACTCGACGCTTTTAAGTCAGAGATTTTTATTTCATCGCAAAAAGTTTTAATTAGGATGACAGATTGTGAACCCAAATTAATCCGAATAAATGTTCAACATGGCCTTCCTGATATTATGTTACTATTACCGTACATGGTTTAGTCTCCAGCTAATCCAGCTAACGTGTCAGTTCTGGATTTTTTATACAGGACAAAATAATTTTGCGCACTTACAGCTTAGAAATGATAATTAAGCATCACAGCAATGATTTAATATTAAATTACTGCGTTTACTGACTTGGCTCACATCTGCTTGCTAAATACTTGAAGTGACTCCAACTTAAGGCGACATGACCTACTTTCTTATTAATTCTAATAATCACGTCACACTTGAGGGTCCTGAACTTTTATTTCTAAAGTAATAATTAAGTGTGGAGAAAAATTGGGTTGGTTATATTATGACAAAAGTAGCATACGACTTCCTTTTACACTCTTTATCCCAGTATACATGCAATATGCAAAGCAGGAGTGGACTGGACACAAAATGTGGAAAGAATTTCAAAAAAAAAAAAGAAAAGAAAGAAAGCAAACACATGTTAAAAGGAACTGAGATTTGTAAAAAAAAAAAAATAAAAATTAAATTCCACAAATATGCATTTCAATTAAAGGTGTCAGTTTATCTGGACAGTGAGGTAAAATTATTTAAATCTCTTTCTGCGTTTAAAAGAAATGTGAAAATCACAATGAAGCGGAATGGCATTGAATAAATAAGCTGATGTTTCATTGTCCATTTTTTGTTTCGTTTTCATGCATTTGAAATATAATCTGAGCTGAATCGCTCATTTTGAATAGGTGGCAGAATGTTACAAGTTTAACCCTCTTTCTGCTGCTTTTCATTCACATTTTTAAAAATTTGTTACACATTATAGAGCGAATGAAATAAAAAAAATTAAATGGAGTGAAACGAACAGGACTTGACGCTCCATAAAATGTGTTTCCATATTAACATTCAGACCCATATAAAACATGCTTCTGATACAATTACTAGGGCTAAACGTGGCTGGATGTTTCTCTTCAAAGTGTTGGATGGCCCACAAAGTGCCATTTAGTTAGTGCTTTAAGCCAGGCTACACTGTATTTTTATGAGATACGATGGTGAGTGCTTTGATCTTGACACTCCATATCTGTGTTTGAAGTAAGACGGGAAATGGCTCTTGGCTCATTAAACCGGTTGACCACAGTGGGTTGCGTTGCTGTTTGCCCTGCATGTCACTGTGTTGCCCTGTGATGGAGTGTTGACCTGTCCAGGATGTACTCCCCCTCACCCAGTGAGACACCAGCTCCCCTCCACCCTGTAAACTCATTTTTATTTTGGCCTGTATCAAGACCTTGAATGTTTTCAAGGGCCAGTTGTGCGAGTATGTATTGATAAAAAAAACTGTTAAAATATTAACAACTAACTTTGATAAGTACTTCTTACAATTAAATAAAATCGAACATCTTTTCACGTTGATCCGTCCCTGCAGGACTTCATGATTGTTTTTGTGATTTTTAAAAAAAATTCAAAATCACTGATTCCATGGAGCCATTAGAAATAGTTGCAAGGTATTTTGAAATATTTGTGCTAACATATGACAGTAAATGTGACTTTTTGTTACTCGCCGTATCGATTACAACTTGATATCAAGTAAGACTGAGGGAAAGGTGTAAAATGAAATGCATAGTGCCGCCTGCAGGTGGGAAAAACTGATTGACGTGAGTTGTTGTCTGGAGTTTAGAGGGCCACATAAAAAACTACGGGGGGCCAGATTTGGCCCCTAGTCCTTCTCTTTGACATGCGTCAAACAAGCTAGTTTAGAGAACAGGACGAAAAGAATACTGAGCTAACCGTTAGCTGCTAACAATGCTAAATTTATCATCTAAAATGTTTCAACTGATCAAAAATGAGTCTGATAATTCAGCGCTGAGTACATATTCTTTCAATGAACACAATTCAAGACTTGTAAAAAAAATTTTGTATGTTTTTAAAAGCAAATAAATAGTTTTAAAGTCGTTTTAGCATAAAACGGCATTAGCATTAAGTCTGTTTAAAGAGAAAATAAGCTAATCCACCGACAAAAATATGAGTGAATAATTGCAGTATGCTTATGTTTGGTCACGAGTGATTTTAAAAGAAACCGTATTTACAGTCAGGCAGCGAAAAAGCAGTTCAAAAGACCAATAAGTAAAACTGAAACTCCCGACCGCTCACTTGTCCTCTTCCTCTGCTCTTGCTCACTGCGGCTCTCTCACACGTCTCTTCCTAATAACACCATCATGAAACATTTTCATCACAGCTCCATTGGGGTTTTTTTTATGACAACTCAGACTGTGTTTGATTGCACCGAAGACACTCTACCACTCAGGGCGCTGAAGTAGAACTGGACGTCTCATTCGTCTTAACTCGTTTCAGCTGAGCTGACCATCACAGCACACAATGGATCCGTTTGGATTCTGGAGGAGAATCAATAAGAGCTGGACTTCTGTTAGGGGAAGTAGTGCTCTTGTATGCCATTCCTGCAATAACCAGATCAAAAATGACTAAATACACCAAAATTATTTAGACCAGCTATTTAAAACACTGGTACTTCAGCTGCTGAGTATTTATTTATTATTAAAAAAAAATTTTTTTTTACTTACTTAGATCCTACTAACTCATGTAAATGATTCAAAACGTTCATGAAATGTTGTATTTTCTTAAATGTATTTCTTGCACACCTCAATGTGCGAGGCTCATCATGTGTGAGAACGAAGGCCTTCATCTTTAATATTAATGTTTAATGTGACATTATTGATACGCACAAAACAGGAATAGTTCAGACAACGTGGACACTCTGATGTTCTACGAGAAATTCAGACTCAAGATTCCTGATCTTGAAATTAAAGCAAAGTAATTAAAGTGTTTTACAGAGTTTGGTTTCTGACTGATTTTTTAAAAAAGTGCTGATATTACTCTTTTTTACAAAATACTTCTACATGTAGTCTCATTTTTTCAACCATTGGCTGACTTGCCTTTGTCACAGTGACGTCGGTCGGTTGTAATTTTATTGTTTTCGTATGTAGTTTGATCTTTTGATAGCTGAGCTCCTCTGTTAGATTTAATTTTTATAAATTAAGATTGCAGTCTTTTAAAATCTGCCACCGTTAACTTTGCAGTTTACTGAAGGATGAAGCAACGATAAAAAAATGTGGCAAGCGCTGAGATTAAACACGTGAAAGTTAAAACATAAAGTGCGATCAAATTAAGACACATTACCTTCCTGGGCAATCTTTCTAGGCGGCTAGCTTGTTTTTGTGGAAGAATAATTTACTGCCCTTTTCTGTTTCTACTTTATTTACCAATCTAAACACAGATAACCAGGCCAGAAATCAGCTCTAGAAAACTGTTTTGGTAGTTGGGCAATACTTTCAATATTACCCTGAACCTTATGGGCTGAGCTTTGAGGAAAAAGGGTGCAAATCAATATTAATTAGTACATTTTAAATTTAATTTTTGCTGGTTGTTTGTCTTCTATGTCTCTCTGCTGTCCTGGAATTTATGCAAACAAAACAGGTGACAAAAAAAAAAAAGACTGAGGAAATTATGTGTTCCTGGTAATAAAGTTTATTAACGCCTGTAGCGTTGACTCGCCTGGAGAAGCTCCGATTTGAGTGCATGACTTAAACTGAGCGGGACGCATTAATAGAGCCATTTAGCGTTTGCTGTCTGTAAACTGAAGCTGCAGTAAATTGTCTTCTGTTAGCCTCTTAGCCATTTATAATCTCATTTGTCCGTGTAATTTCTTTTACACGCTGTCAAAAATGAAGCACTTTAACCGGAATTGACTCAAAATCTCTGGCTGGAGTCGTGCAGCTTGAAATACCTGAAGAGGTTGGGGGGGAAACTTTGCTCGCCTGAGAAGGGATGATGTTCAACAGGTCGCCCGGGGCCTGCTGGCAAAGCATGAACAGACAAAAACACCGAAAGGTAAAGAAAGTCCTCAAACGACGTAAGGTAACACGTCTCCCACCCCACACGGTCAATTAATTCTAATTTGAACGCCAGTGGCCTCACCTCCTACACTCATTGTCTTGTGATTGTGCCTTGAGAAAATAAAGCAGTTTCCTCCGTGTGCAGATGAAATGAAAGCGAGACGGAAAATTACATATATGGGGGGGGAGGGAGGGGGGGAAATAGGAAGAAAGTTGAGTCATAAGATTGAGCATATCTTTTCCATAGCAGGTTTTTAATCAGAGCCTCCTGGGATCTCTATGACATGCTGAGGTCTCTTAGCATTTATCTGATTCACCAACCAATGCAGCGCTGTACCCTGAGAGCAAAGTCTCTGACGTCATTCTTAAGTATTTTCTTATTATTTAACATCAGTTTAATAAAGCATGCGTGAAGATAGAGCTCCATTGGTTTCATAGTGCCCTCCATTTTGTACCTGTAAACAAACCACTTCATACCTGTGTCCTTTATCCACTGTATGCCGGTTTATTTCTCCATGAATTATGGGGATAAATGGTCATAGAAATGCAAAAATTCATGTGTATTTTAAATTAACTGTATTATACATAAGCATAAAGTGAGATTCTGTAGACTGTATTTCTTTAGGGTGACTGTCAGAAGGTTGAAGGTTCAATTCCAGCCTCCTCCTCTCTAATGGGTGAAGTTGCCTACTCATCTGCAGATCAGTGTACTTTCTGCGTGGCTGTGAACCTGAATGGATGAATGTGTCTCCAGTGGAAACGATGCTCTACAAAAGCACTAAATCTTACCAAGTATTGTTGATCTCGCTTCTTGTGCAAATATCTTGGTACACTTCAAATAAGACAAAACTAACATCCAAGTAAGTAAGATCTAGGAGTTTGTTTTAAGTAAGTAGAGCACTTCTGGATAGATGCAAACTACATCTCGTTGCTTGTACTTGTGACAGTGCAATGACAATAAAGTTGAATTCTATTCTATTCTATTCTATTGTTGAAAAGGTTTTATAGTTCCACTGGCATATCGTCTTACTTATAGGAAAACTGCCTTGTTTTAAGTCATTTCCTGCTTCTTTGTTAGCTCTGGGTTTATAATTTGTATTATTTGAGTTTCTGTATACTTCTAGGTGTTTACCTCTGCCGTTGTTTACCTCTTATAGCGTCTATGTTCCCAGATCTACCCAGTAGCTTCCCCAAGTGTCTCAGCAGGTTGCACTCTCCCCACCTATATCTCATCACTCGTCTGTCTAGCATTCCAAAAAACAAGCTGCCTAGTATAAATATTACTTTCTTTACGTCAGATTTTGTTATTTCCATCAAGCCTGTTTCAATTTCACTTCAGCATCCAGCATGTGACTGACTCTTCATTGGTGCAGACAGAGCTTTTGCACGGTATTGCATGATGCTAAGTAATGTTGCTATCGTGTCATACCTCTACAATGTTTAGCGCCCATATGTTCAGTATACACTGGCTGCGTTTCCATTAGAAATATGCCCAAAACTTTGTCGATATTTTGCTAATGTCAAAAAAAAGAAAAGAAAAACATTTCGCACACGTGCAAAACTTTGTTCATGCGGTGACTCATTAAAAAAACATTCCTTGCCATCATCCTCACCATTAGTACGGTTGAAAAACCACCTCGATCAAAACATTTTAGCAAAAAATTTGTTGTTTTTTTTAATTGCCACATTTTTGCAAATTTATTCCCGAAATGCCGGTTAATGGAGACACAACTACTGGCTGCTGACACTTAATAGTATGGTTGGGGTGTCATTCTACTTAAATTATGAACAAAGTTTAGATAAAATTCAAAACACTGTTCATCCATGGTAATTCTTTTTTTTTTAATTTTAACTAATTAATTTTGATTCTTATATTTCCTTTAGACGGACCTCTACTCTTGAGAAAAACTCTTTGGATCAGACAGCTGGGGGCTTCGTTAAGCCGCCAGTTTAAAAAATATATATAATTAGAGTAGACAGGACAGGTCATATCATCTGCTGGTGTAGGTAGAGACGTGACTTATTGGGTAAACTGATAGACATTGACTTAATGAAGGAGAAAAGCCGTGTTTCAATACACACACAAAGCAATTAAAGAATGTGACAGGTGTTTGAATATTAACGCGTAGAGTTTTTGAGGTTCACAGATGAGTTTTTGAGAGAAATGAACTCCAAATTCATATTTCACTGAACACCAGCACACATTCTATCAAGAGCTGATTACTGTGAACGCATGCGAGCGTCCGCTTCTGATCTGCCAATCATCTTTCTCTCCTCATTAGAGCAGCAGAGTGAACAGGGTGTCCGTATCCCTCTATGAGTTCGCCGCCCATCTTAACTTCAGTTGCAAGCCTCGACCTCCTTTGTTTCAGCAGCAAGTGAAACATCAACCCAACCGTGCATCAGCGGACCTTCAACCCTACTAATAAAAAACATTAAGTCGGAACATTTGATCGATAGCCATCGACTCAGACCCACTGATTTGCCACCCGGCCTTGATCGATGAACCGGGTTAATCCCTGGTGATTAAAGCAGGGGTGGGGTGAGTGGAGCACCCGTCCTCCAACGTCTCACTCCCACCTGCTCCAGGAAATGAGCAGCTCTCTTTGGTGCCTCTCACTTTTTCAGCATCTATGCGTGGGCGCGTGTGCATACACCTACTCCGCCATTCCCCCCCCTGATCCCAGCTGTATTACACATTCACAAAAGCACTTTATCTGTAAAACTACCCACTAAAAACCCCTCGACTTTTTAAACATTTCAACAGCACTTCACGGTTTTTCTTTAGTCAGGCAGTTTGTTGCCAACCCACAACAAACATGCATCTCCAGATCTACTAGTTTATGACATGCAAACAGGCAGTAAAAGAGAAGCATGCTGTCGTATCACCAAGGCTTCGTTTGCATCAGCCTCACGAACATGGTACACACACTGACACACACACACACACACACCAACTGAGAGGGGCTGAGCGAGGAGTATAAAAGGGGGCATCCTTCCCACTCACCAGAGAAGTGCTCTGTTCTTGCACACTTCTTGAATACGGCAAGCCTGTTTTCTCAAGGTAAGGCTGATTTTATTTCGGTCCCGAAGTGTTTTATGACATTACGTTGAATATTTTTAGTGTTAATTAATACATTTACAGTGCCGGTGGTCTTCCCTTGTGGTTGTTGTTTTTAAAAATCGAAATGTCATTTTATTGTGACGTGAGGCATATTCTTTTAGATTCCATCAAAACGAATATTTTTCTTCTCAAAAGATAAAATTCCTTGATTTTTTTGGGAGGAAGTTTTCCCCATTCAGTCTTTATCTCTCTATCTGACCATGTTAAATTGAATTTATGAATAAAACTGAAATTCTTTACGGATTTAATTCATAGAGATCAGTCTTGGGAGATTTTGCCTGATGACAAAATCGACCAAGAGTTTTTTTTAAAAATTATTATTTATTTATACATTTTTTTTTTTTAGGTCAGTTTGACCTGCTATTCAGGTTCCCCAGGTCCGTCTCACCTGCTGCGATAGAAGCTGTTATATTGTGGATGACTGTGTGAATATTCTAACTCTTTGTCCTGTGGAAGAGCGGCTGCCTGGCAGACGGTCCGAGCCGTCTCATCGTGGGAGAAGAGTACACCTAAAAGAATAAGCCGCAAGCCGCTCTCCTCTCTGTGTTTCAGATGACTGTCGGACTGTGTGTGTGCGCTGTGCTGGCGGTCCTGTGTTCGAGCTGCTTCGGGCTGCCCTTCTCCCCAAAGCCCGCAGACGAGGACCAGCGCTACTTCTCAGTTCCCTCTGAAGGTACTCGAGCGCGTTCCGGCAAATCCAGGTTTTTAGATCAGAGTGCGTGACCTCATGTGTGTGTGTGTTTGTGTGTCGGTTCCGTAGGCGTCTTCGAGGCTGACGCCCCCACCCTGGGGGAGACCCACCTCCGACACAGCCGCTCGAGCCCCCAGCTGAAGCCTTTCTCTCAGACTGAGGAGGACGCAGATTCCCGCGCGAACCTCAGCGAACTGCTGGCAAGGCTCATCTCCTCCAGGAAAGGTGTGTGTTGGCGTGTGTGTGAGAGAGAGAGGGGGGGTTGATATTAGGGGTTTGCTGTGTGTGGACAAACATAACGAAACGTCTTGTTGCACTTGCAACAATGTTGATTTTCATACACAAGTGCTTTCCCCCCCCCCCCCCCAGCCATTCGTCTCCCCTGGGTCATGGCTAATTACTGGAATTAGTGCAAAGGCAGCTTTGTAAAATGAATTAGTGGCTCTGGAAAGCTTTTGTGGCTTGAAAAAGGGTCTTCCAGGGTGAGCAGCCTTCCGGTTGATCCTCTCATACGATTTAAGTCCGAATCTGGCTTCTAATCACTTGACTTTCCTTTTTTTTGTCTCCATCTTTCCTATTGTCAGTATTTTTTTTTATCTCCAGCGCTCTGATCTCTTTGGTAGAAGGGATGCACACATCAGGATCTCAAATTTCCTGACTCTCTCTCTCTCTTTCTCTGTGTGCATCAGAGCTTGGTGTAGAACAATTTCACCAAAGTGAACTGTGGGAAATTTGATCGAAAAGATTCTCCTCGAAGCTTAAAATCAGCTTCAATGACGAATTTTTATTTTTTATTTGTCTAAGCAGAAATATTGATGGAACTCACTCGTTTCAATTTAATAAAAAATATCTAAAAGTTTGAAGAGCTGCAGGGTTTAGGTTATAATCATGTTTTTTTTTCTTTTGAATCTGTGTGAAAGGAGCGAGTGGCCAACTTATTGGTCAAAACTAAGGAATGAAAATATAAAAAGTGCCTTTATTTTCCATGGCTATTTGAGTAGTGCCACTAAGCCAGTCTTTTACTTTTGTTTTATTTGATTTATTTAATGATTTATCTTAATTAATGAATTAACTAAATAACCTATGTTGTCATTTTTTTGTGTGTCCCTCCTGTCATCAGCTGCTAGTCAAAACATTGTGAGAGAAAACCTTAAAGTAACTCATTCATTAATCAATGACTTAATTACTAAAAATAATAATCTAACTCAAAAAGGGGGAAAAAAATGAAATAAACATTATTTTTACATGTCAGACATTAAGATGTTTTTTTTTGCTTTAACCACAATGAAGCAGCTAAAGTTTCTCCCTGACTCTTGCATAATACGCATAATCATTAACAAACCAAAAAAAAAAAGAAATAAAGAATTAATTTGGAAGCTGTTAAGTCAGACGCCGAGGCGCCGAAGCAGCCAAAAGGGCAACTGAAATTCAAATGTAACGCCGTATGAGGCTGAGCGCGCCTCTCTGTTCGCTGGGTGTCAGTGGGTGTGTGTTGCTCGCGTTCTCGCTGTTCACTTGCATGTTTCGGTGTGGGAGGTGTCGTTGTCGAGCCTTCTGCGGCCGGTCTCCTCAGCTTAGCAGGAAGCTGAGGAAGATATCTGTGTGTGTAGGGGTGTGTGTGTGTTTGTGTGTGTGTGAGAGAGAGAAAGATGCGTGGGAGGATGTGGGTGGAGTGAAAAGTGCATCTCTGCGAGAGCGGGATTGATTACCGAACAGATAGCGGCTCTGCTTCCCCTTCACTTGGAATCGAATGAGTTGAAAACTGGGAATTCGGGAGATCAGAGACAAGAGAGGCTGCTCAAGGCGTTGGGGTGTCAAAGGGCGCGAGAGCAGGTTGACGTAGGTATTCGGAGAAACAGGAGGCTCACATTTGTCCACATTCATGTGCGGTCATGTGGATGCACAGGATAATGAGGAGCTTGTCAGGCTGTAATCCAGCCGCTGCTGCTGTGGTTTCCTTTTCTTTTAGCCAAATTGCACGTGTGAATGTGGTTTCTATTTGCGTCTGGGTTTTCACAGAGCAAATAAGTTTAAGATGCAGATCTAGAAAGGAGTGTAGAACAAATCCAAGCATCTTTAGATCCCAGAAGCTTGTTGGAAGGCGTAAACTCTTAAGTTGAGTTAAACATTTGTGATTTGTTTGCCGGTTCAGCTTTCTGCTAAATTCTGTTTGAAGGCAGCGAATTTGACTTTTCGATGTTTGTCATCCTGAAAGCCTCATCTCACCCAAACCAGTGAACGTATCTTTTGAATAATTCAGCTTGAGAGGGTAAACATCTCTAGTGTCTTGCTTCTTAGCTGTGTTCAGAGTCAGATCTGTCAGAGGTTCTCGGTGAAATAAAAGTTCTACTCCAAGAAGATCTCTCTGCTCTCAGGAATACTTACTTGACTTTTGTTCTTCTCTTCCGCCCACGATCTTTCCCCTGCCCCCATCTCTGCCTCCAGGTTCTGTGCGTAGAAACTCCATGGCCCAGAAAAAAGGTGGTCTGGACACCAAGCATCGGATAGCGGACAGGGACTATATTGGATGGATGGATTTTGGCCGGCGCAGTGCAGAAGAGTTTGAGTACGCCTCATAAGAGGAAGCAGCTTCTCCTCCATGGAAAGGGGGGAAAAGAAAGAAACACACCAAGCTGGCTCCCCACTGTCACCCAAAAAGAGCCTATTTATGACGTATTTGTTGTACATTTGTTTGTAAAACTGTAATAACGCAATATTCATACTGTATGCCAAATTTTTTGCAGAGAGCTCTTTCTGTTTGTCTTCTTGTTCATCTGGTTTCTTTATCATTTGGGGTGAAAAGATTTGGGCCTGTTGAGACTAACTGGGCTGAATAAAGATTATAAATACTCATTTGCAGATGATTTCTTCAGAAATACATAGTAATACAACAACAAGTATTCCAAGTAATTAGTATCATTAGAACTAATACTTACAATGATTTGTAAGTATTAGTTACTACAAACCAGATCAGACTACATCTGGTGCTCAAATGGTACACATGGTGGTCAGTTTATCCATTACTATGGAAAACTTCTTGACTACACAAGTCTAATCACAAAACATTTAACTTTTCTGCATAATGTCTGTGGAATTCAGCAATTCAAAGCTGATTGTTGAAAGCTTTATCTTCCAACCAGTCTGTCTACAGTTAGTTTAGCAGGGACAGTTACTTTGTATCCAAAAGATGAATGGTGTTAGACAATGTTCAAACATGCAACAAAAAATGTCTACGAGTTGTACAACAGTGCTTTGGGAAAGTATTCAAACCTATTGCATTCACTCCCTCTTCATTTGTGACTACAGTACATCTTGAGATTTCACCCATGAGCATCGTGAAGAGAACCAGGTTAGAAGGGGCATCTTTGACGTCATCCGACACATACTGAACATAACCCATTCGGACTCCACATCCCCACTATCCTCTGGTATATGAGAGTAACTCTCTCCTTGAAAACCTTGGCCACATGTTCTCTGTTCATTCTCACCACAATCCAACTCAAACCAGGCGGTGATCAGTTTAAATTTCTAGACTTTTCTTCTTCACCCAAATCTTGATTTGATTATAGAATCGATAATGAACCTTTGGCCCAAGGTTGTGTGGTATAAAGTACATTTGGGAATTACCTTGTATGTGACTGTGAAGTTTGTTCTAGCCCTCTAATGCCTAGCGTAGATCTCCAATAACAAGTCACTTTCTGGATTCAGATCTAGGAGAATGTTCCTCCCAATAACCCCCCTAAACATACCTCCTCACTGCCCACATGGGCACTACGTCCCCCAGGTGCACAAGGGAATCCCCTTCCAGGGCAGCGACCAGAGACTCCAAGACTGAGGAGTACTCTGAAAAGTTGCTTGGTGGTTAAGAACAGAAAACATCAAGATGCTTTGCTTAGGGGCTTGAAAATATCCCCACACTCAACTAGTGTCTCTCCCTGGGCAACACAGGAGTAGGAGATAGACCAGTCTCTGGGATTCCAGAGAGCAAACGGTACGCAAAGGGAATACCAACTATATCAATCTAGTACTGCTCAACTTCACACCCCAGCTCGGAGCTGAACGACATACCCTGTCCCTGGAGTCCAATTATGATTATTAGTACTTCAGGGTAATCACTCTCATCTGTTTCCAGGCTTCCACTGCACCTGACCGCAATATCCCTAGCCTAGTCTCGACCATCAACCACTCCCCAGTGAGTTCTACCTCCCCTCCCTGACTCTGGGGGGGGGGGGGGGGGGGGGGGGGGGGGGGGGGACATCATATATAGTCTACCATTCATTAAAGTCTTAAATCATTACTCACTTGGTCCTTCCCCTGAGGCCAATTTACCATGGGAGGAGGCCTTACCAGCGGCTAAGGCCCTGAATAGCCACACCCAAGGATGATATTTGTACAGAAGGGGGTAGATTTCTCACAAATGACCAGTGTGAAATACATTTGTATTCATCCCCATTTATTTTATTTATTTTTTACCAGCTGCCTTCAGAAGCCACCTAATTAGTATGTAGAGTCCACATATGTGCAATTTATCTCAATGTATACACATCTAAAGTAAACTGAGTCTGTGGTAAGACTTAAAAAGTTACTAAGCCAAAGGAAATGCAGCTGTCATGTTTCTGGAGTGTCAGTGTGTTTGGGTGTGTTTTAATAACTATTGAACTACAGGTTTCCATCAGGTTGACTGGAATCTTCTCATGAATGCTGCTGGAAATAAAGCGGACTGTTGGACCATAATTCTTCACCTTCATGATTGACCCTTGTAATGTCGTCAAGCCTCTATTTGTATTTGCTTCAAGCCATATGAACGCCACACATTCTAAAATCTTTGGACTTCGTTGAACTGAATACCTACCACAGTCATTTTCTGCAGCGTCAGTTTCCACAATTGCTACCTACGTTTGTTTGGAAACCACTGGAGAAATCTCAATTGACTACCATTACTGGAAGTAACTTCCAGCATCAGCAGAGCTTCCCTCAGTGTGTCATCTGTGTTGCCCTGTGATGGACTGGCAACCTGTCCAGAGTGTACACTGCCTCTCCCCCAATAACTGCCCGGCAGTCAACCCTGCACAAGAATAAGCTGGTATAGATGATTGATGAACATTGTACTGAACCCAGATCCTGAAATACTTTTGGCACTTGTATATCAGTCCCAGGAGCAACGGATTTAAATCTTTAGAATTAATTTCTTATCTTGCAATGATCCAAAAATCAAAGCAAACTCCAGCCTGTAGTTGGAATTAGTAAGGGGAAGAGTGCAGATTCGAAGCGGTGCTGAATTGTAATGAACAGCGCATATTACGTTTCTTCCCAGCGTGTGTGTTAAGTGAAAGATGTGTCTGCGTGAGGGAGACGTGAAGAGGGGGATCGATGAACAAAGCAAGCGGGCTGAATTATTCAGAGAGGTGATTTGAAGGTGCCCCAGGGGAAGAAGACGGTCTACCATGTTTTTGTGTGTGTCAGGCATTAAAGTTGTTGGCTTGGAGGGAGGACAGATTTGAAGAAAAAACAGAGAGGAGATTAATAGAGATCCATGGGCATTGACCCAAACTTTGTGTTTAAAGATCTGAGAAGCAAAAAAGTGTAAAAGGCTGACCAAAGATTTAAAAGGCTTCAGTTGGACCGTTGGTAAATGTCTCCATTGTTTGTGTGAGAGTTTCTGCAAAGATATTGACTTCAAAAGGTCACAAACACAAACGTGCAAGAATACTTCAGCATTGATATAGAGTGATAAAGCCCCTCCATGTATAAATGCTCCAGTTTTGTTGCTAATGTGTAAAAGCACACATTCCCGAAATGAAAAAAAGATGAGCTCTAAGCGTGGTCACTGTGCTGAAAATCCACTACCGCTGACGGACAGATGGTCCAAATGATTCTCAAATCTGGCTGAACATTCTGCACGCAATTCTGTTCCCCCATAAAGGTCCTTTTAAAAAATTAGATCAATCAAATTTACCAAGCGTCTATAGCCAAAATACTTCAGAGTCAAATGTGAGTTCCAAGCTGCAGAGAGGCAGAGACAGCAGGGACTGTGATGAAGGCCGTGCAGTTATTTTTAGTAAAACGTTGCTTATCTGCTTTTTGCCTAAATTTAAAGATACTATTGCCAGTTAGTTCAAGCCACTTTGAATATATAAAATATTATTGCATCACAGTAATGTAATCCTTTCCATATGTTTTCCAACAAAGTGCATTCATCTCTGGGACACACGACACTCAAGGAAGCAGTGTATTTTAAGTTGTCACCCAGATGTGCCTCTAATTTAGTTAAGTGCTGATGATTAACCTACCAGAGGCTTGCAAAACTATGAAATCATTATCTGGGCTTTCCAAAATTATTTAAAGGCATAGTGACATAGACATTGGAGATTTGGGCCAAATTAAGACTATTGCACCTAGCGGCAGCTACTTCCTTGTCGCAAGAGGCCATGTCTATTCTGAAGTCAGCAAATGATGTGATTAATGGGACCAATATCAGAGAGGTCAGCGCTGGCAAATGAGAAAGAGACTACTCACTTGCGTTAGCATTGGTTAGGCTAGAGATTAGCATGCCAAGGCTGGTCACCCATTGGATTGCCTTCTTCCTCTACTGTCCATAAGCAAAGAAAGACTAGCATTAGCATTGGGGAGGCTAATGACTAGCATGTCTGGGATCAACGTTAGACACAGACTTTTTTCTTTAAAGAAAACCTTATCAAGAAAAATGCTTGGCCTAAATATCATACGTCACTGGCATGTTTTCTTTTGATACATTTTACTGTAATCCAACATTACACCAAGTGTTGGCTACTAATTGCAGTTAAAGTTTCAGGAAATGCCTTAAGGGCAATTCCACCTAATTTTTCACTACCTTAACCGTCTTCAATCGGCTCTACTTTAAAAACTTCAGTAGGCTACGTTGATATGAGACCGTTGTCTGGAAACTGCCAGTATTTTTGGATGTTGATCATGGAAAAGTTCCAACTATAGACGACACTGCCAAGACACCTCAAGTCTACTGTTGTTGTCATGCCAAGGCAGTAGATGGCGCTGTGATTTTAGCATGCATGCTGTTTTGACCTTTAGCTACCACCTCACTAGCTTCCAGGTTGTTTAGAAAACAGTAACCTGTCTCCAAATGAACCAAGTGTTCATGTAAGACACGTACAACCATTACCAGAACTTGTGTTAAATTGAACAGGTTAAGTAGCATAACACAGCACAATGCTATCCGCCATTGTTTTGTTGTCATCTGCCCCTGCGTAGAGCAAATGTATGCTTGTATGTATTGATAAATCTGTTTAAAAGGTTCAATGTTTTGAACCTCGTGTTGAATAAATGTCTTCTGAATCTAATTTTCCTGGAATATGATGGATAACTCAAAAGAAATCCCAACCACAGCTTATTCTCTATCGTCTGCTGTTGTCTGGCAAACGTAGAGGAATCAATAGTTCATTGTTTACCAGAGAAAATTTGAGCGGTTTCTTTCCACTGGTGGTGAGTCAGTCTGAATAATGGCAGCATATTATATTTGCAATAGTTTATTTTTAGCATTCTTTCGTTTTTTCCCCTCTTTTAACCAGAGACTAAACTGTAACAAAAGGACTGAGCTTGCTTTTGAGTCCATCAATCATTAAATGCACTCTTATGCTGCGAGTCATTTTTAAGCCTCCACTTGAGGAAACTTAGGGATAATTGTGTTTCCAAAGGACACTTCCTAATGAGAAGGCTGGCGTTGAGCTCACCAAACAAATTTGTCAATTTTTTGCTAAAATAATTGTGTTTTGTGTTCAGTTTTCTTGTTTAATGTTCTTAATCTATTCCCTCTCGGGCTTTGATTTTTTTAATGATTATTCTCGCTTTGCACTCCCCTTTTATATTTTGTAATCACAATTCCTGCCATGTTTCTTATAATCACTTTTTATTATTTAATTTCAAAGATTATATTGTTGAACTGTTGCAAATTTGTAGATGGTTCTTTGCCCAGTCTCAGAAGATCACTAAGAATTATTTTGACCAGGTTTCATTACCAGTCCTATGTGCGAGAAAAGCATACGCAGACCTTTTTTGTTTTTTATTTGGTCATGCTTACTTATCAATGTCAGCCAGAGGTAAAATTAGCAAATTCAAAAAGCATTTCTCAAATAATGCCTTCATTAATTTGCCAAACAGAGTTATCAAAACTAATCTAGTTCTGTGTGGAAAATAAGACCTCCACCACCTCTCATGAATCCCAAATTAACTGAAATTTACCAAACCAAGGCTTGCTCAAGGCCACACTTGTACAATTAGGAACTCACCAAAATAGAACCTGTCTGACAAGACAAAGTAGGCTGAAACATCCCAGAAAGCAGCTCATTATGCCAAAAACGGAAGAAATTCAAGAACAGAGGGGGAAACGGCAGCCAAAAAAGTAGAGAAAAACCATTTTGATAAGGCCCAAGACTTTTTGGTGAATAGGGCTCATGAGGAAAAACTATACTTTTTTAGAAGGTGTGCATCCTGGTGTAAAACATAACCATTATTTCAGAAATACTGGTTTAGTTTTGATAACTTTCATGGTAGTGTGATGATCTTGGACTGCTTTGCTGCTTTAGTGCCTGGAACACTTTCTGTAATTAAGGAACCGTGAATTATGTTCTCTGTTAGAAAAGTCTGATGAAGAACGTCTGCGCTTCAGTTTATGAGATGCTGTGGCAGGACCTTAAACAGGCCATTCATGCCTGAACAACCCCCAGTCTTAACATCAATCATATTTAAACATGAGTCTAATAAAGGGAATCATATTCCTTACCATTATCATATTGCAGTTGTTTTTGTTTTGTAAAAATAATAAAAAATACCTAAACTCATGAAAAATCTGCCCACATATTAAACTACCAACATTTTATTATTGAACTTCCGGAAAAGTTAGGAAGCTTTTGACAGTGACAAAACATGGCGTGAACAGTGCTTCGGCAGAGTTTGAACCCGCTTGCGCATTTGTCCTGTTGAGGTGCCGGACATGGGCCGAAGATAAATGATTGCCAAAATGTCATTCAGAGATGACACCACGAAAGACGCCCGTGGCATTTGAAAGACTTTCATTTCATCCAATTAAGACTCCCGGCCAACCGAAGTGGCATTTTTCGATTATTGCTCACCTCCGATTCACCTTTTTGGTTCCGCCTGAGGTTTAATAAAGAGTCCCTTATTGCATCCCTGAAGGAAAACAGATGGTGAATGGGTCCGGAGTTATGACTGATCAAATGAGGAAGGACAGATGCACAATGTGCTTCATCTATTCACTTTGTGTTGAGTTATTTTTGAGCTCCATCTGCTGGACGAGAAGCAATTATTTCATTTTTGGGAGGGTTGCCTTGATAACTTTGGCCTTGAAGTAGTTATGGGTTCATACAGAGAGGAAAACAACAACACAGTCAGATTAAAAAAAGAAAAACAAGATTTTGGTATTATTGGGAACTCTTTGCATGTTGTGTCATTTAAATGACATTAAATGACATATTGTGTCATTTAATGACACAATATGCAATATATAAAGTCACCACACCAGCAAATCCATCTCTTAATAATGAGAAATCCAGTATGAAAGTTTTGGAGGGGGCCTAGTCAAAGTCTAACTGAAACCTTAATTTCTAGTATGGCTGAATTAAAACAATTCTGCAAAGAAGAGTGGGTCAGAAAGTTGTCACAAGCAGTTGATATTAGTTGTTTTGTTTGGATAGGTTTGTTTTTCTTAAAAATGAAATCCTTTTTTAAAAACTTGATTCTGTATTGACTCACTTTACTTTGGTCTTATACACCGTGTTCCAAATTATTATGCAAATTGGATTTAAGTGTCATAAAGATTACATTTTCTGTTGTGCTATTAAATTTATAGATGGTATTGTGTGTCAGGGCTCTTTGAATCACTCTAATTAATTTCAGAGAGCTGGTTGATTAGTTTGTCTGGTGAGCTCAATTAAAGGAAATCTACTTAAGAAGGATGTTCCACATTATTAAGCAGGCCACAGGTTTCAAGCAATATGGGAAAGAGAAATTATCTCTCTGCTGACAAAAATCATCAGATATTGTAGTGCCGTATGACAAGATATGAAAACATTAGATATTTAACAAAAACTGAAGCATTATCATCGTACTGTGAAGAGATTTGTGGCTGATTCAGAACAAAGGTGGGTTTGTACAGATAAAGGCAGAATGAGGAAGGTTTCTGTTAGACAAATTCATCGGATTAAGAGAGCAGCTGTTAAAATGCCCCTACAAAGCAGCAAACAGGTATTTGAAGCTGCTGGAGCCTCTGGAACCTCAAGGTGGAGGATCCTCCAGAGGCTTGCGGTGCATAAACCTACTATTGGGCCCCTAACCAGAGCTCACAAGCAGAAATGGTCACAGTGGCTCCAGCCGTACATGAAGATGAATTTTCAAACAGACTTGTTCACCGATGACTGCTGTGCAACCCTGGATGGTCCAGATGGACGCAGTAGTGGATTGATGATGGACGGCCACCACGTCCCAACACGGCTGTGACGTCAGCAAGGAGGTGGTGGAGTCATGCTGTGGGCTGAATTCATGAGGAGAGAATCATTGGTCGGCCCCTTCAGAGTCCATGAAGGTGTGAAAATGACCTCAGCAAAGTATATGGACTTTCTGACTGATCACTTTCTTTCATGGTTCAAAAAGAAGAGCCGAACCTTCAGTAGCAAAATCATCTTCATGCATGATAATGCACCATCTCATGCTGTAAGGAATACCACTGTGTCATTGAGTTTCCTCAAGCAGAAGATCTGAGGGTGGAATGCAGTTCATATCAAAACAGCAGCTCTGGGAAGGTTTTCTGACATCCTGCAAAGAAATTCAAGCAGAAACTTTCCACAAACTCACAAGTTCAATGGATGCAAGAATTGTGCAGGTGATATCAAAGAAGGTCCTATGTTAACATGTAACTCAGTCTGTTAAGATGTTTTTGATTGAAATTGCTTTTGATTTTAGTACATGTGACCACTTAATGCTGCACATTCAAATAATGACCATTTGCAGATCTTTACATTCTATAAAATGGTTAGAAAATCTGCTGTGCATAATAATTTGGAACAGTGCATTTTGAGTTTTTTATTTTTGAAAAAAAATACTGTTCAGTAAAATTTGATTTATACTGTAAGAGTTCATGACTTGAAAATTACACTGACCATCATTTGCATTGACCATTTAAGAAAATCAGAGAAAATATCACTTGCATAATAATTTGGAACACGGTGTAAATATAAATAGATTTTGAACAAAAAAAGAAGCAAAAACAGATGTAAGTTGATCCAAAGTTCAACTGTTTGCTCTGCAAAGGTGGGCAGAATGTTCCAAAGATTGTACTCAAGAAAGATCATCAGTACTGCAACGCGTTTTTACTCAACTAAAAGTAAAAAGTAGCTGAACAAGAAATTACTCAAGTAAGAGCAAAAAAGTGTTTGCTTTTATATAGTCTACTCAAGTATTGAGTAACTGATTAAATTATCAATCATAATCAGACAGACCAAAATATAAAGTTAAGTGGAAATTTTAAGTGGACGTTTTAAGGACCAAAATGACAATATTTCATATAAAATAACAAAATCAGACTGTGATCCATCTCCCTTTAATCCTTACTCATTTCTTCTGAATGTTAGATTGCACTGAGACACAAGAACAAAACTGGATTTCATACCCCAACAATCTTGGACTTTCCAGCAACACAGGTAAAAAAAAGATGGCTGAAGATGGCAGTGACCAACCTGTGCCTGATGAGCTTGCCAGCATTTTGGATGAGAGACTGGAGAAAGAAAACGTAGAACTAAAACATATTGGACAAAGTCTCCGTAGAAAGACTGAGCTCTCCAAGTCTAGCGGAAGTGCTTGCAGGCGACCAGACCTGTAAACAAAATGTGATATGCTGGCAAATGAAAACGATGCATTAAATGCACAGCTGGTGTCTCTTCGTGCAGCGCCTGAGGAGACAGGGCAGGAATACACGGACATGAGAGACGCAGTGGATTGTTTGGAAATGGTCCAACAATCTCTGAGAAGAAAACTCCAGGAGCTTTGGATGGACTTGAAGAAGGCACAGCCGACTATGGATCAGCAATCCGGAGAGCTGGAGAGTCTTTCTGAGGAACTGGACAATCTCCAAAGGCAGCATGAGGCAGATTGTCTAGAGATCCAGAACCTAAACAGGCAGAACTTGGGTTTGAGGGCTGAAGATGCTCTGCTTTGGGAAAGGTTGTGGGAAAAGAAGGAATTGGTTAAATTCAAACTGGAAGACTCGTCAAGATTAATCTCACCTGCTCAACCAAGCATGCCATCATGCGCCTCGATTCCGACCTATCGGTGACGGTCTCCTCCTCCAATCATCAAGCGTCGCTCCCTTGATACGGTCCAGCTGCTCATCGGCTTCTGCTCGTTGGCTGAGCTTCGACCTTCCTCCAACCCTCCTCCACCTTCAGCTCGTGGCTTCTTCAATATCCATTCAGTCTTCACCATCCTCTCCACCACCAGTGTCCGGGCCAAGAGGGAGGAATCTTCATACACAGCGGCTCATTCTCTCTGACAGCAGTTACCAGGGCAACGTCTTCCTCCTGGGTCCGAGCGCCAAAGATTTTCATTTGTCAGTTAAACTTTCTAATACCACCGTCTCTCTCTCTGTGTGAGTCTTTCCAGGTTGAATTACTGGTTGTTCTGGTGAAACTGCAGGGCTTGTACCGGTCATGGAAAACCTGGAAAGTCATGGAATTTGCTAATAAAGGCTACGTGTGTTTCTGTGGTTCTCGTCTCGGACTCGACCGCATTTGGTCTCTGGCGTTGAAGTTTCACAAAATTTCCGGCATGTTGTCCAGTTTATTTGACAACATGCCGGTGAAAACAAGAACAACATTCTTGTTTTCACCGGATGCAAAACATACCGATTCAAATCCAAGCAATAACGTGACTTATTAATGACGTGTTTTCAAGGCAGTAGGAACAAGATTATCATTGGGGGGGGACACATATCGGAAACCTGGCAGATCCGTAAATAGCTTGCGCAGAAATGTCATAAACAATGGAGTCATCAACATGTTACTTAGTAACTCCTTACTCTAATCTGACCCCTTGTTTCAGAAATGAGTAATCTAAAGCATTACTATTTACAATCCAATAGTCAGATTGTCACAGTATGTTACTATATATTTCTCATTTTATTCAGTAAAAACATACATTGTTGCTTTCCTCTTTTTTCTTGGGGAGTTATGTCTCATGTGTAACACCAGCGACACAAACTTAACGCATTTCCTAACTGAAGAATAGATTAGATACATAAATTAACTACAGTATATATCACAGGTATGTGTTTTATGATCTCAAAGTGGCACACTGCCCCCAAAAAACATATTTTTCCAGTTCCTCTTGAACAAAATGACTTGCATCTTTAATCTAACAAAATGACAGTCACTCCAGGACTGAACACTCACTTCATCATTTGCCTCACAACTAGCAAGCTAAAAACTCTGGTAGCACACACAAGCTACCAGATTCTGATATATTTTATTGGTCAAGATACATGTGATTATTGCTTGAAACTGCATTTACATATGTTGACTGGCAACTGAACTGGTTCCGCCTCTTTCTAAAACCTTAAGTAAAAAACAGCTCGTAAAATAGGATTCGGCAGTTTTACACTCAATACAGCAGGTTGACCAAGAAAACTAAAGTCTAAAAAACAAGCTTTGTTCTTCTTGAACAACTCTCAACATCAGTGCAACAGTTTGATCTACAAAAATGAATAAAAATGATATTTTACACATCTAACAAACACCTTAGCTCGGTGGTGCCCAGAGTCGGTCCTCGAGGTCCGGCATCCTGCATGTCCTCGTTCTCTCCCCAGTGGCAGTAACAACCTCTTCAGCATGTCAGTGTTCTTCTTAGGGCTTCCACTGAGCTATTATTTGAACCAGGTGCGTTAAACCAGGGAGAGAACTGAAACATGCAGGATGCCGGCCCTCCAGGACCGACTTTGGGCATCACTGCCTTAGCTTCTCACTGATAACTCAGTGTGCCGTCTCACTTTCCAGCCCTGCATTCAGTAATTTGCCAAACATGAGCCATGACTCTAAAAAGGTTGAAACACACAGACTGAGGCAAAAAATCCAAAATGTAGTTTTTTTTTTCTCCTGTCATTTTCAGCCACAAACATTTAATTAAAAATATCCATTGTTGTGTATTACTGTCTCTCACCTGCTGGTCTGCTTCTGTCTCTCCCTCTCTCTGCATCCTGATGTCCCTGCACGGCAACCATGTATTTACAACAGACACTACTCTAACATACAGTATCAGAATGTGAACTAACTAAAGACAAAAAAATGTATGTTTATCATACAGAAAAAAATTTTAGCAAGTGATTTGCAGATGTATACATTATTATACATGTCATAAGCTGTCAACTCTATTTACTGCATAACAATATTGTGTGACTTTTACCCCCCAAAATAATAAAAACATTTAAAAAAAGAGAGAAGTCTAACTGCTTCCTTTGTATTAACAAAGACCTTCTGGTAAATGCCCGAAAGCTTCCAACCACAGACTGAATGAACTCGCCACAATCACTTACCCCAACTCCATCTCCCTGCCCTGTTTGTGAGCTGTGGCTTCTGTGCGTTCATTCACTCAATTCAGGGGAAGTTCTGTCAAATTCCCCGTCTAATGATCAATTAAACAAAGAAAAAGCATCTTTTAGAACGCAGTGATATCGACCCAATAAACTATTGCAAATGCCTCAGCAGATTCTCACCCGTTCACTTCAAGTGGAGCGATGGCTTTGTTTGGATTCAGGCGACACGTTTCTATTAAAATTTGACATTTATTTTTTAAAAAACACAACTGCATTTCAGTACAGTGGGACAGAGGAAGAAAGGCATAATGTAGCGCCTCAGTAGCTGGAGATAGCCAAACAGTGGGAGTGCACTTGTCTAAGACTGGATGCGTGTGGGATTTTGTGGATTTCAGAGTGGGAGTGCTACATCTAGCCAGCAGACTCGTCGGCCTCCAAAGCAGAGGTGTTGGTGGATGTGGCTATAATTTTGTTCTGGTGGGTTGCTTGACCTCCTTATATAAACAAAAGTTACATAAAAAAAAATATTTTGTGTGTCATTTTTCAGTCATTTTGTAAGCATTTAGCTGTGAGCTACGTCCTAAAATTAGCATGCTAACATGCTAGCAGTGACAGTCCCAGGCCTGTTCTTGTTAATACATGTACCGAAATAATTGCTCTGCAACAAGAATGCCTAATTCTTACCATAAACACAAAGTGAAATTAGTAGATAATAAATTCTAAACTGTTTATTTTTATTTTATTTTTTTGAGAAAACCAGGACTTACTTTGGATTAGCTTCAAAAGGTCAAGTCAGGGGTGAGGCCTTACAGTGGAAGTGAGAAGCCCCTAGCTAATTAAAAATATGTAGATGTCAAGCGCAGGGGTATTGCACTGCAGTCCACCAAAAAATAATAAGAACTGTAGTATTTCATGAGCTTTTGGCATAAATGCTACTTCAGAACTTTAGAGATTTCGATCCTGCAGAAAATAGCTGATCTAGCCTCTCTTGCCAGAAGCCCATTAAAATGCTGTCTACATCGTTTTAAACTGTGTGATTGTGAGCGTGAATGGGAATAAAAATAGCAATAGGTATTTTGTTCCATATAACACAGTAGGAGTGTAACAGGTAAACCTTCTATGGATGCAAACTCGACTAAAAACCCCACCTGTTTAGGATTGTATTTGAAACGTAATCAATTACAAATTTATTGATGGAACTTGACTTAATGTCGTGTTTTGATTGTTGATTCTATGTTGCGTTGTGTTTCTGTGTTTGATATGATGTAAAGCACTTTGAAATGCCTTGCTGCTGAAATGTGCTATACAAATAAAATTTGATTTGATTTAACATAGACTATTTACAGAAAAGTGTTTAGTTATGTACACAGAAGAACCACATGGTACGTGGTGTGTAACATTGATCCCACGTGTTAGACACAAAAACAACAAACCTAAACACATCCGTCCAAATAAACCAGCTGATTGACAAGTAAGACATGGTAAAAATCAAGGACAGTTTTGTTTTGGACACCTCATTAGCTTTGCAGTGAATAAGTGAATCTGGGTAAACTCAACATGCTGTTGTGATGATGGACTCTGGACACCCACAGTCTTTTATTGTGAAAATTGCTTGCTTCCTTCAAGTTTTCTGCAGTTGTTCTACTTTAGGTATTCATATCATCCAACAAATGTTGATGTAAACCAAATTAAATACAAAAAGCTACTTATAGCTTTTTCAATTATTAAGGGAAGCAAGCTATCTAAACCAATCTGGCTCTGTGTGAAAGTTTAAGTCCTTCTCTTGTTTAACCATGAATTAACTAAAATAACTTACCAAATTTTTTGGAACGCTAGGTTAAATTTCAACCCTTTAGCACTCAAGCTAATGAAACCTATAAAGCCTGCAGTTTTCTGATGCTGTGGACATAGTTAAAACCTGAAGGAATAACTGTCTAGACTTCTGTCAGGTCGGAAAGATGCTAACTAAGAAGACTGGAAGCAAATTAACTATTTCCTGCTGAAAGCAAGAAATTTACAGGTCGCAACCTCTGACCAGAAACCTCACATCAAGAATCTGAGCGAGCCAAATACTGTATAGAGAAAAACAAATGACAAAACGTTCCAGATGATTCTTGGAATAGAATCATAAATCAAATTTGATATCATGCAGGTCATTAAAGAGATTTTTTTTTAAAATTCAGGAACACAAAAGTAAAACTGCTTTTAGATTGGATGGTTGAAATGTACGTATTAACTAGACTTTTATTTCTTTAAATGAATTCCCTTTATTTCAGGCATCAGCCGGCTGTTAAATTAGCGCTAGGGATAAAATTCAAGTAGAACTGCAGTGGAGATTTTTGTTGTTTACAGTTGGAACCCTGCAGGCGACCGCTCAGCAGCCGGTCCGGTTCCTGTCCTCCCTACTCAGCAACAGTGCAGACTATTCCTGGGGCCCCGGGGTCTTCATGGCCATGCTGGCGCCAACCATGGCCGGGTAACTCCTGTTCCTTCTCATTCCATCCGGCCCAAAGGGGGACCCAGACCTGCGCAGTCCCCCCAGAGGCCCCAGCAGGGGGCTGGGGCTCGCTGCCCTGCCTCCGGCCACGCCCAGTCGCTTCACCTTGTCCAACAGGTTGAGGTTGTAGACGGCCACGCTGACGTCCGTTTGGCTCTCGCAGTCCCTCGCTCTCTGCCGGCCTCTCGTCTCCGTCACCTCCTTCAGGATGGAGCGCGCCGGCTTGGACGCCAGGAAGTTGTCGTACGACGGGCTCTTGAAGTCGAAGCCTTCAGAGGTCGTGGCAGCCGAGGCGCCGGGCCTCGTCGGGGAGTTTGGAGGGGTGGCGGGTCGTAGGTGTTCGGTGTTGGATGCCCTGTTGGGGGCGATGGAGGTGCTGAACAGAACTCCTCCAGTGCCCTGGCTCTGGTGGTACATGGCCGCTGAGATCCCCCTCTCCTGCAGGAGGCGCACTAACCCCAGGGAAGTGCTGGTGGTGCGCGTTCCATCTCTACACGGACAAGAATCAAACCACGACCAAGAAATGTTGAACTTTCTGTCCTCCTTTCTTTTTTCTTTCTTTCTTTATTTTAAACAAAAAATTCTTAAATCAAAACAGATTAATGTGAAATACTTTGAAAAACCTTGCATCTGTTTATGTTGGTACAACCACAAACCTAAATGAATTTTATTGAGATATTTTGTTATAGTCACACAAAGTGGAAAGAAAATGTTTTTACATTTCTTTGATCCATTTATTATTTTGAAACCTAAAATCCCATTTGTACAGACAGGCTTCAATTGTTGAAATAATCGTCGGTTAATTTAGTAATCGATTAATCGTTACCGAAGGCATACACACTCAAAAAAAAAGGCCATTTGCCGAAAGAACAAAACACTCAGAGTAGTAATTATGAAAAAACTATACAAAAGATAGAATAAACGTTTTAGATTGAAGACTAAATGAACAGATTTGTCTGTAAATTCATTGGTTTAGCTTCACTTGATTCAAATTCTATAAAAAAAATTCTATTGAAGACTTTTTGCCTGTAAATTATTAATTGGTAAATATACAGTATATATCAAATTAGCTGTACACTGTAAACTGTGTTGATGTCAAGTCGAGTAGAAAGGTTTGAGCTTTTCACATGTTGATGCTACACGTATTTTATTCAGCTGCAGATGCATCCAGGAGATCACTAAAGGAATGTTGTGTAAGTGCATTTCAGGCAAGAAGAAAATACTATTTTCTTGTTTTTATGCATTTGTTCTCTAACAAACTTCTGCTCTCAAAAGCTGGATTACTGCTGAATTTCAGGTGAGTTCTGGAGCAATTGCTTTCACTGGATTTTACTGACGGGTATCAGAGTAAAGTGGGAGTAAATACAAACGCGTACCATGATTAAAAGTCAAAAGCCGGTATGGCTTTCTTTCCACTTTATATTTACATACAACTTGGTGTTGCTCTGCCATGTTAAAATGTGGGGCAAAAAGGTGTAACTCAGTCAATTTAATATTTATAAAATAAATACTGGCAGCCTATTCATAAAAAAATAACTGTGTGTAGTTTGGTTTCTCATATTGATTATAAAAAATTGTAATTATTTATTATTTGCATTTTACTTATTTCAGCACAAATACTATCAAATCAAAATGACTAAACATATTTACACATTTCTGCACCAGGAATCGCACCACACAAATATAATTGAATCAATAGTTTTTACTTAAAGTAGAAGTTCTTAATATCTATCCAGTCATATTCATTTGAACTTTGTTGCCACAATATGTTTCCAAGTAGACAATTGTCACACTTTTCTGAGAGAAGACGCAGTTTAATTTGAAACGGTTTCAGCCTTGCCTGAGGTTGGTGGATGATTCAGAGGGCCTGAGGCTGAGCCTGCGCGGCGTGCAGGGCGTGGCGGCGGGCGTTCCCCACAGGCTGCTGCTCATCACACAGGAGGACGACGTGGAGACGGGGTTTAGACTAGCAGGAACGACAGCAACAGACCGACTTAACACCAAAAAAAAAAAAAAAACATCAGCGACTCCACTGGCATTTAAGAGCCCGCGCTGCTGCCAAACAGCAAAAACAGCAAACAGTAAGCATTCACATGCATTATTGAGCAACTAAATGTTGGTTATTCAGAACAGGAAGCAAGACATTGGCAGGGGAATGTGCTTAAACTGCATTTAACCTGTCAGTTCAGTAAATAAAATACATCATTTGAACAAGACAAGGGAGCCATTCTGGGTCTTTATTAGAACATTACGGTCGTTCTAGCAGAACAGGAAAGCTGTGGTTAAGTTTGAAATTATTCATACCCCTGGCAGTTTTATGTGCAAACTAGAACATTTCTGAAGAAATTTAAACAGGGCCTGCAAAGTGTGCCCGTCGGTTGGAACCCAGCATTTTGATGCTAAAAATTAGCATCAATGCTAAAGTCAGCTACAATGTAATCAATAACATGTGGAGCAAGATTGACTTACTCCATTGAGTATGTTAAAATTAGTGTATGAGCTAAAATTAGCCAAGACGCTAAAGTTAGCCTAAATGCTGCCGTTCAACACAAAAGTAAAAGTCTGATTTATACAGCATGGTAATTCCTTACTAGAAAAAAACGCTCATCTCTTAACACCACATTAATAACAAGTAATATTATTGTTTATAAAACATAATCTCTTTTGAAATACTGCTTATCTGCTTAGACAAAAGAAATGTACAGTTAGTAAATTTTGCAGAAGTAAAAGTCAGATGTTTACTACGTGGCACTTGGTTACCAGAAAACGCGCTCATCTCTTAGCGACAGATTGACAACAAATATTGTTATTGTTCAAAATAATAATATTTCTAATGCTCTTTTGAAAAACTACTAATCTTACGCTACTAACTACTTAAGAAGAATTGTGCAGCTGGTGAATTTGGCAGAAAAGTGAAAAAGAATATTTTTTGTCATTGGTGGTAAATACTGTATATTATATAAAACAGACATTCAATACAAAAATAAAAATCTGATTTATACTTCGTGGCAGTTCGTTACCAGAAAAAAATGCTCATCTCTCAACACCAAATTAATTGTTTATAAAAATATAAGCTATTTTGAAATACTGCTTAGACACAAGACATTTACAGTTGGTAAATGCTCAGCAAATGTAGCCCATAGGCGTAAATTCAAGCTGTGAGAGTCTCTTCAGCCTACCGGCGTCATAATTACCACGCCTCAGCCAACCAGCACCAGATTGTCGCTCTGCTCCAGCCAATCGTCACGCAAGAGCTCCTTCAAATGGCCAAACAACCACGGATCCACCTGCTTCAGCCGTGCTTTGACCCACCTCCTCCCCGTCTCCACCCTCATCCTCCCTGGCATCTTCCAGACTCCCTCCAGGCTCCTTCCTCTCCAGGCTCCACTTGTCTTCCGGGGGAAGACTACCCTGAGCTTCGCCCCGAGCCGATCATCCAAGCTCACGGCGATTCTCAGCACCCACGTCTTCTGCCGGTGTCCGAGCGCCAAAGAACTTCGGGTCAATAAAACTTTCTAACTGCTGCTTTTTCTCTGTGTGAATCTCTACAGTTTGAATTATAGCAAGAGTTTGTGTTATTCCCAATAAAAATTGCTCCATTGATTAATGAGATAGAAATAAATTTTTTTTTTTTTAAGTAAAAAAAGTCAAATTAATTTGCTCTTATTCTGTGTTATCTTTGGAGAGATGCGTATCCCATTTTCTATCAGAAACAAACTTTTTGGTTGAATGAAATGACTTAAAATCTAAATCTGCCAGCGGTGTGAATAATTTTGATCATAACTTTATTATCCACTGTGACGTTGACATCGGACGTCTCTTACCTTGGTGTGACGCGCGTCTGTTCGTCCGTTGGATGGAGGATCCGACACGTTGTGAAGGTGTAAGTGGAGCTGGTGTGGGCCATGCTTTTTCCTGGATAGTATGCAGCTGAAAGTTGCAGAAAACACAGATTAGAAATTCATTTTTAGCACAAGTGGCACTAGCTTGTGCAAAAGGATTATGTCGACATTCAGTTTGCGGCGTGATTCCACATGATAGGAGAACCAAAACATGGACAGAACTCTCACTTTTATAGGCTTAAATATGACTAGACACGCCGTCTAAAACTCCTGCACTAATTTCACAGTTTGTTCTTATTGTTAAACGACCATAACACTTCTACAAATATAGCTTACATTCAATAGAATGTCTGTTTTTCTAAGTGAGTCACTCTTGTATTACATTTCTATCCATTCAACAATTTGGCAAACACAATGCAGTGGCCAACTAAACCATGTTGCCAGCCATCTTTTTTTGGGGGGGGAAATGTCAAAATGTATATTCCAAAACATTATATCCCTCATACGTATCTCATCTCTGCCATGAAATGTAAATGAAGTCAGTTTGACTTCTCTTAGATTAATCCCCAAGCTACGCCATGCAAACGCTCTGCACTAATGAAGATTCACTCATCTAATGACTGAATGCTCTGAGTTAGGAATAGGCAGTTTATAGGTATTGTTTGTGGTTCTGAATATTTTTTTAATAAGAAGTGTGTTTTATCGTGACATTGAAACAAATATGAACTGATATTTTACGGTGGAATTGTTACTTTTGCTATTTTGTCCACTCTTCCATGAGAGCCTCTGAAAATATCAACACATCTGACAAAAGGTTAGTCCTGAAATGTCCTTTTTGAGAATTTGTACGTTTTTCTCTCTTTCATTCCCACGAATGCTCCGGTCATCCTCACCCAGCGCATCGGTGTTGCTAAGATGCGGAGACGGGGACGGGGAAGGCGGAGACGGCGGGCCAAGGCTGCACGGGGGCTGCCTGAGGTTGGTGTCCCCCGTGCTGGAGACGGCAGGCACAGCCGGCGAGGCCGTAGAGGACGAGGAGGAGGAGGTGGGCAGATTCTGGAAGTACTGTTCTCCTGGTTCATCCTCCTCGAAACCGCCCCATGGGTACACCTGATGTAACAGAGGAGGACCCGGGTCAAATCAGAACCTGCAGCGTGTTGAGGCTGTGGGCCGCACAAAATCAGACCAGGGGCCGCAAATGGCCCCCAAACCGCAGTTTGGAAAACCTGGGTTTCATTTTTGGGTTATTACATGACATTAGAATAAATGCACAGAGAATCTTGTGGCTGTAACATGAAAAAAGAGAAAACATCCAAAGGTTATGAATCTGTTTGTAGTGTATAATCTAGAAATCCTTCAATCAATTCACTGTGGTCTTTGGTTATTTGGGGTGGAATAATTATCCTTTCCTGACTTTCTTTCTTTTTAAAAAAATATATATATATTTTAACCAACAATATAACAAAAATATTATGGGATGACTTCCTTGTCTTCCACATACAAATGTAGGGACAAGAAAATACAACCAGTTTTTGTAAACCAGGTAGAAAATAGTCTACCAGTTACAAACTGGTAGACTTTTTCACCTACCAGTTTATAACTACCTCCAAAGTAAATCTCACACACACACACACACACACACCTGTTCCAGCTCCAGCTCAAGGGGCCTGTAGCCCTTCGGCACGACGCCGGGCCTGGCGTCCAGGATCACACCGAGGTGAGGCTGAGCTAGCTGCTGCCACTGATGCAAGATGGCCGAACCTGGAGGACAGACACGAGGAAAACTGCAAAACCTTACAAACACAATCAGATGGAGGAATACTTCCGTCCTCCAAAACAAATATAATATCACTGCAGTGACACTATAAGACAAGAAGGTCATCAGTCAATGAACTTTAATTGTTTTTTGGAAACTATCATAAAAGTCTTCTATCATAACTTCTGGCATTGGAGTGTTATGTGCTGCCTGGTATTTAACACAATGCAAACAATACAGAGTATTAGGGTCATACAAAGAAATAATAGAAAATAAAAACATAAAATTATATGAATAAAGTCATAGTATGAGAATTTATTCTAATAAAATATTTGCATCATAATATCACGAGAGTAAATAATGGGATGAAAATAATATTATTACTTTATTCTCATATTATTTCTATGTCGAAATAATATAACTTAATATTAAAGTTATATTATAACTTTATTCTCTTCTAAGTTTATTCTTGTAATATGACCTTATTCTCGTAATTTTATTATTTTTATTTTCTTAGTGTTCCTCCTAATGCTCCGTGGTAAGATATTATACAGTATCTAATTAAATAGTAAAACTATAACCCATAATGTTTTTAAATGTAATTATCTGATCGTATTACTGTTGTACGTATTTGTAATAATAGTGAGATCTTAAGAGAAAGTGAAAACGACATTTGCAAACAGAAAGATGGCAAACAAACAGAATCAAAAGCAGACAAATCATGAAAATGAAGTGAAATGGAAGCGAAAAGTAGAATGAGACAATAAGTTTATTAACAAAATCACGAACAAAAGGCAAGAGAAGAAATGACAGAGCGAACATGGAGACATGAAAGAAACAACAAAACCAGAGGAAATCACTGAATTACTAAGATAAACGTTTCTAAATCATTCTAAGCTGTTTTCTTTCAAATAGGTGGAACTTGGATTTGGGCTTTGTGTAAAAGAAGGATCATTTATTAAAACTATCTGTGGTATAATTATTACACCTTGAAAAAAAGTCTTAAATATACCATTAATGCCGATAAAGAGTGTATATAAACTTCTAACTACTGCGGTATGTGTCCAGTATGTATATGCAAAACAATGGTCTACATTAAACCATAAAACATGCTTTAAGTTCAAAATGAGCGGAGTTTAAGGGTGTTGCCACACTTTTAAGTTCAATGACTTCTTTCTACCAGCAGAGGGCAGCACAGACCTCCTGCAGGCAGCGCTACGGTCTAAAACGCTGCTGTGAGCTTCTTTACAGTAAAACAATGAAACATCAGCTGCTGATTAAAAACAGCAGAAGGATAAAATCATTTTTAATGGAAAGGTTACGGATCTGTGTGCACTTTCTATGTTTGGTTAGTTTTCTTTACAAGTCAAAATAGTTAATGAACATTAAATCACAACAGACCAGTTTGAAAAAGTGACCACATCACTTTTTCGAACTATTTAGTGGTGTGTGAAGGTGTGTGTGCGCGTGTGTGTGTCTACAGCCACCCTCTGGGCTGTGGCTCTTTATAGTAACTGCCATATTTGTGGTGATGCATCAGAGACCAGAAGGAGTTGAAGAGCATCAGCGGCATAGGCCTCTCCTTCTTCTCCTTTGCACTCCTCCTCTTCCTGCCGCCGGCTCTATCCCTTGCCCACCTTCTTCCTCTCTCCCGCTCCACCCCTGCTATAGTCCTCCTGGCCCAGCCCCACACCCTTTCCCCCTCGATTATTCGCCCATGCCGACCCTCGCACGTGTCCGTCCCCCAGCCCCACTTGCTCCCTTTCTTGGTTCCGACGCCCCGGTGGCGCTCGGCTTCCCAGCTCCTGCCCGCCGTGCAGCTGCTTCCGCGCTCGCTTCCCCTCTCACCTTCGAGCGGCTTGACGATCTGCAGCTTGTCGGGGAGGTACGGCCCCCGGGAGGCCCACAGGTTCAGGTTTCCAAGCGACATGATGCTGTCGGAAGGGGTCAGCACGTTGTCGTGGTCGAGGGTTCCGTGCACTCTGCCCCGTCGGCGCTCTCTCTCCTCTTCGAAGAAGCGTCTCTCGCTCAGGTTGTTTTGTCGGCGCAGAGACAGGCGGCGCAGGGCCAGGCGCAGGTCCTCTGCCCCGCTCGCCTTCTTCTCTCTGCACTCTAAGCTGCTGAAAGAGACGAAACCACTCAGGAACACAAGGACACCAGTTTAGCCTCAGCGTCTTCTGGCTACCACTCACTTGTCCTGATTGCATGCTGTCTCCATGAGAATGGTCTGGGTCCGGTTGTCATAGGCGACACCGTCTCCGACGATGTCCCCGCCAAACATGGCGGAGTGAGGCGTGGAGAGGCCGCTGGACTGGGGCGACGTCCGAGTGGACAGTGATTGGTTGGAGCCTGGGATGTTGGAGTTGGTCGGAGTGAGCGAGCGCTGGCGAACGGTTTGGTTCACACTCTTCACCGTCTCAAACACTCGCTTCCGGTGGATCCTGCACACACAAGAGTCTCGCTCTGTATGCTGAAGCCTTCACATGACAACAAAAGCAAGTCGAGTTTATTTGTATAGAACATTTTAGCAACAATGAGGTTCAAAGTGCTTTACCATATAGAAATCTAATACAGTAAGCAATAAACATAATGTTATTATCATCCCCGACATTATCAAAATCATCAAGCAAATACACATCAAATATATTGATCAATGTTCCAGTTACTAGGAATCAAAGGCAACACGAAGCAAGAAGGGATTTTTAAGGAACTCAGTGTTTTGGCATCTTTGCAGTTATCTGGACGTTTGTTCCAGATTTGTGGTGTATAGAAGCTGAATGCTGCTTCTCTATGTTTGGTTCTGGTACTAAGGATGCAGAGCAGACCAGATCCACAAGACCTGAGTACTCTTGGAGGTTGGTACAACAACAACATATAAATATTTTGGCGCTGAGTCGTTCAGTAATTCATAAACCAAAAGAAATATTTTAAAGTCTATTGTCTGAGCTCCAGGGAGTCGGTGTAAGGACTTTAGAACTGGGTGATGTGCTCCATCTTCCTGATTTTAGTGAGAACACAAGCAGTGGCATTCTGGATCAGCTGTCTAATTTATTTTTTTTAGCAAGACCCGTGAAGGCACTATTGTAGTAAACTAAAGATAAATGCATGGATGAGTTTCTCTAGATATTGCAGGGGCATTTCTAGGTCTTTTAAGCCTAGAAATGTTCTTCAGGTGATAGAAGGCCAACTTTGTAACTGTCTTTATACGTCTCTGAAGATTCAGGTCTGAGTCAATCACCACACCCAGTTATTGGGCCTGATCGCTACCAGCAGAGGGCAGAGAGATCATAGCGGGGAGAGCCCAAATCATACATACTTCTGCTCTTCACACTCAGGATCGTCCAGACTCAACTCCTTCCTCATCGTTCCTTCGATCTCCGCCGCCAGAGAATCCTGAAAGACGGAGACGCTTTAAGCGACAGATTCTCCTGTCGTCCGCCAATCTGCAGACGATGCCCCTCACCATTGGGTAGAGTCCCAGCGGGTGGTAGCGTCGGGGAGTTCCTGCAGGGTAGTTCCTGTTCCTCAGGTTCTTAAGCTCCTCCTGGGCTTCATGCAGCATCTCGATACACTCTGAGTATTTCTCCTGCAGCTCCTGCAGCTGTTGCGTTGCAGTTCTCACAATCAATTTTTGCAAGCTCTCTACAATAACTAAATTATGACTGCAAAAACCTGAAAGTTACCTCTGCTGTAAGCTGCCTCTGAGCGTCCTTTGCTGCCACTAGGTGCTGAGATAGCTCCTCATTTTCAACAGCCAGCTGCACGAACAGTTACAGGTTTGACTTGGCTCCAAAAGTATTTAGAAAAGTAGTTTTAAACTTGAAACGTGTCTGCTCACAGATTTAGCCTTCTTTTGGAGATCCACTATCTGAGAGAGGAGGTGCGTGATCTCCTCCTGCTGACGGGAGGCATCTTCGGTTTTCCGAGCCAACTCCTCAGCGATAGCAGAGATCTGCAGACTGGACAGCCCTGGTAGGATACGTTGTTAGAGAGTAAGATATGTGCACAGAGTTGCAGAGCGGCAGTAACGTGAAAGTGTTACGGGGAGGAGACACAAAACTTACGGAGCTCTTTGACACAGTCACTGACAAGCTGCTGCTCCTTCTCTTCATACGTTTCCGTCTCTGACTTAAGATGGCTGGCCTGCGCAGAATCAGTGACCAGAGAAAGGTTTAGTAGCATATGTTGCATGGACGTTGTGCAACTAGTGGGCCGTATGCTGCACCTCTGAGCGGAGTGACAGGTTCTCCTCTTCCAGCTCTTTGAGTTTCCTCTGGAGCGTGTCACTAAGAAAGACTCCCGAAGCTGTTTCTGCTTTACTCTTCTTGCCCCTTTTGGAAAAAGAAACAAGTAGACTGATTAATTCATAGGCAATATCCCTCGTTTCTCCTTCCCTTTCTACTTATACCTCTTTAAAACCCTTCTTTTCCCACTCATCCTCCGGAAAACTTGTTTCGCTGTCTGTATTCTTCTCTTTATATTTGTCCCTCTTTACAGACAGTTCTTTATCACACTCATCCCTCCTTCTGTCATCCTTCATTCCAACCTTCATTCATCCCTTTTACAATCCTTCTCCATCCCACTCATCCCCTAAAGACCTTTTTCATCATCTGCAATTCTTCTCTTTACATTTGTTCCCCTTTAGAACTCTTCCATATCCCACTCATCCCTCCTTTATCATCCTTCATTCTTAGTCGTTCATCTTTACAATAAATAGCGTCTAAATTCCTACTGCAGTTAAAAAGGGAAAGCAAATCGTTGATGCTGACGTGGGGGAGGCGGCGGACTCGTCCTCACACTCCTCCACTGCGTTGGTGTAAAACTGAAGCAGCTCGTCCTTCAGGTTGAGCTCATGGTGAAGCTGGGCCACCTGGAGGAGGGAAAATGTTCTTCAGACCACTTGGCTCAACCCCATTACAGCTGATAAAAGACCAGAGTCTGTTTTTAATACAGAACCTCCTCAGTGATCTGCCCCACTTGCTCCTCCAGGTAGTCATTCTGTTCAGTCAGAGTCCGGTTCTTCTTGAGAAGAGATTGGCCGATCTTTGCAGCCAGTTCCAGGTCTCTCTCTTTCTGTTAGATGGAGGGTAAATGATTTCATAGTTTAAGTCATTAAGTATATAAGCGATACACGATACATCTGCGCTAAGATCGGGTATCGGCCGATGTTAGTAATTTTTTAACATATCGGTATCGGTCCGAAAAAAAAAAAAAAAAAACTGGGCCGATATTAGCGATCAATATTTAGTTCCATATTGTTGCTGTTTGTTTCTGAAGAGTAATAGAGGAGATTGGTCGTATTGTATTTGTTTGGTCATGTGACAGTGATAGTGATGCAGCAAAGGATTATGGGGAGTTTCACTGAGGAAGAAAAGCAGTGGAGAAGTCAGTTTTTTCTAGGTGTTGAAAGGGAAATATACATAACAACGGTAAATATCGGTTATCGGTCACAAAGGAAATATTAATGTTGGCCCAGATTTTCATATCAATGGATCCCTAAAATATGTCAATTCACAGAATGAAAAGACAAACACATATTTCTCACTGTCTGAAATGATATCAGGCTAAATATGTTCCTTCATAAACTTTTCAGGTTTATGAAAAGTTTTTTTTTCCTTCCAACAAATTGGGAAATGTCGATAATGTAGATAAGACTGTGATGCTTTTGAGCAATTTTGGAAAAGTAAGTTCATAATGTCAAGGATTTGAAGGTTCTTATAGCTTACTCCACAACATTTGTGTGGCATCATGGGAAAATAAAATGGAATCATCTCAGATATTGGGAAGAGAACTGGTTTATCCTTAGATACAATTTCCAGATCAGTTAAGGTGCCATTCATCTGTTTAAACAAGTAAACAATGGTATTTTACAACATATATAAAGGCGTAAAACATTTCTATGCTTCAGAAACATACCGAAATGCTAAAGAAAAGAAGCATAAATTTCAGAATTTTGAAAAATCATTATTATTGACCAAAAGGAAACAATTGTGGCAATCCAAACCAATCTGAAATAGGAAAAGAATAACCAGATTTAATTTCCTATTACAACATATTATGGACATTGTGGATAAAAAAAAGGAGTACATTTCTGCCAAAAAACACCAGTTTCTTTGTTTTTAGAAAAAACAAAGCAATTTCTGAGTTTCAAAGGTAAAAATTTTCTACTTTTTAAAATCAGAAATGTTCAAGTTTCCTTCTAGTACATTTCTTTAGATTAATGTAAGAATTTCAGAATTTTTTTGGCAGAAATTTACTCTTCCTTTTTGAGAAACAAAGTTATTTTAATACAGCCTGCAGCTCTAACCTTAACTATCAGTGCAACTATGACTCAACCGAGAAGAAGGAAAAAATCAGCTGCATTACCTCCTCCAACAGACGTGTGACAGCATCGATATCATTGTAGGTCTTTGTCATTTGGCCTACTCTGTCTGCGCACATCACTGTGGAGACACAAAACAGTGTGAAAATAACCGCGAACGCAACCGGATGAAAAAGAGCAGGAAGAAGGAGAAAGAAAATGAAACAATCTGCTAACTTCAGGAACATCTCCTCTGACCGCCTACAGTAAGCCAGGCTATGTGACAGGTTGCTCATACGCAGCCAGCTTTACGTAACGCACAAACGCACGAAGGCTGTGACTGATGCGTCATCTATAGGCTACAGCAGCTCCATCAGCTGTTTTATGGACGGGAATCAAAGCTAAAGTGGAGGGAGCTGTTTTCCATGGTGCACACTGCTGGCTGCGCTGCCCTGGGGGCGTCTCTCATCTTATCGACTCCAGAGCCGAGATCGATAACATGCTGAACAGAGATATTGAATGCATTATGGTAAGCCTCTGTAATACCGTCAGTATTAAATCTAGTTCATTAAAGCAGGTCTAGAAAGTTGGGTTTTTTTAATTTTTAAAAGAAATTAAAAATAGGAAACAAGGTTTTAAATGAATTCCTTATAGGGGTGGGCATTTATTGTATCGTTTATCATTTATCGCGATAAATTTCCTTTCACAATAAGAATTTAGATTTATCGTGACTTGTGTCCTAAAGAAGCGCACTACAAATGGGAATGTTTTTCAAGAGCAGTATTTGTTATTTGTGGGGCTGTTATTGCCGTGGCACACAGTCACAGCCATACAATTACCTAAACAAAAACGTAAGAAATATTTTTTATCATCACTGTTATCGCAATCACAACAGTACAGCAAAATATCATGATAAAACTTCAAGTCCATATCCAATAATTCCATGAGTAGTTTTGCTTAAATGAGCCATTGACCTTAAGATAACCCAGGGTCACAATTGACTTTCGATGAATCTGGATGTCATAAACCATAAGATCCGTTTTACTCTTGCAAGTAAAATTCACACACAAAACTGGGAATATTATTATACAAATACACTTTACCTTCCTTTTCCTCCTTACAGTACCAGCCCTTCCTTTCACATTCATCCCTAGCTAGTCCCTCTGGCCGGTTCTTGCTATCCAAGTCTCCCATTTGTTTCGCGGTGATCGATGGTGCCGTGACAACTGAGGGTCCAAATCCCATACACTTTCTACGTCTCTCTCAGCCCCAGTGCTCGGAAGCGGCTGTGGTTTCAGAAACCCGATTAACCTCCGCCCACATGCGTGAGAGCGAACGTGAGGGAGGCGGAGAGATGGCAGAATACAGTCTACTGGGGTCACACAGAGTTAGGCTGTGCTGTGGTGATTAGATGAGTTTTTTTAAAGGTTTTATTGGGTCCAGTGGCCTTTGTTTGAAAGTAGTCAGACAGGAAAGTGGATCTGCATGTGTTTGTGTTTTGCTCATTCTCTTGTTGTTTTGCTTATGTTGTATAGGCCTTGTCATAGTCAGTTCATTTCTCTGTCTTCATTGTAGTTGTAAAGGTGTTGCCATATACTGTATGTGAATTCCTTCTTGTTTAGTTTCTTAGTTTATTTCTATGTTTTGTTTCTTGTACGTTTGAATTGATCTATCTTAGACTTCTGTCAGGCATTTTCCCTCTTGGTTTTTAGATGTTAGGTTACACAACACGCCTTAATGCTCCAATTCGATTTTTCTCTGCTGAAATCCGTTTTTTTTTTGTCGCGTGGTCGTTTGTACTATGAATTGAACCCGACCGCAATGAGACTTCTTTGAGTAGAAGAAGGATGTAGATGTCACACAGCAGCGCAAAGGCTTTGGAAGTAATATTGGATGGATGGATGGATGTTAATGGATGGATTTTAAAATTATTCAGCAACGAGAGCCGACATTTTGTCACAAGATTACAACAAAACAAAGGAAGCTAATAAAAAAGAAAGTACAACTAAAGGCAGTGGCCTTTAGTAGAGCATTGACTTCTACGGAGTCGTTTGGATGCGTACTCAGAGCTACGAGTGGTGGGATTATAATGTGATGCACTTCAGTGACACAGACTTCTTTCATAATCATAACTTTCAGCCATTGCTTAAGTCCGGATTCACCATTTGGCTTTTCCGGTGAAGAATTGCGACGCGTCTCACATCAGCAACATGATTGTTGGATAAAATACGTCATGACTGCAGATGCCCAGAGTTTAGTTTAGTTCCACAAACAGAAGTGGCAAAAACTGGATTTTTTTGGAGGGTGAATTAGGAATTAGGCCATTCTGACTCGTGAAAACTCGGTTTATAAGTCATATATGGGCAAAAAAAAGGGATTTGGGTCACATTTGCCTGCTGTGTGAACATTGTCTTACTTCTTACTTTACTTCAGCTCTGTCTGTGCTTATTAGTCGTCTCCCTCCTTCAGTATTTAACTCCCCGTTTTTCATTTTTGGTAACTGATTTCTTCTGTTCACTACCTGCTGATTCCCCTGCAAGTCCATCTTATTTTATTAAAGTAATCTGCTCAACCGTAGTTTGTTTTTTTTTCTCCGTGTTTAAGTCCTTAGTAACTGTCAAACATGACAGTTAGAGGCAGAGGAGCAGCTACATGCTCACTTCTGATTTCAAAACTTGGTTTCTTTTCCATGAAGGAAAACAAATGCTAATAATTATTAGGGAGTTCAAAACGGCATTAAATATTCTCAGAATGTGTCAGGAGAAATCTCTCTTGATGAAGGGGTCATACTGAATTGGTTCAGGCCCTCAGGCAGCTGCTGGAAACAGATACCACTACATATTGGAAATCTGTGCCACATTACTGTCTGTTTTACATTCCGTTAAACGTAAAGATTGTTCCTGGAAACATTCCCTGTTAGAAGTCGTAGATGCTCTGTAACAGGGGGAAAACAGAGAATCATCCTTTTTAGCGGTGTTGCTTCAACATTAGAATTTTTAAAGAAACAAGTGTATTTTTTATTTATATATATTTCAACATTATTTTTGTTTATTTCCTAGATGTTCTTCTTTTTCAGTTTAAATGAAGTGGCATATTTTATAAAACTGTAGATAGAGATGGTCATTGGACGATGCTGGTATTGGTACAGATCAGAGGTCTGCAACCTGCAGTAAACATAAAGTTATAAAGATTTTTTAAATTTTTTTAAATGGAATTAAATTTGAATCTCCACTACAGAATGACACTAAAATGATTTGCAGTCATTTTCTTTCGGTTGTATTGGAAACTGTTTTTGTTTTGGTTGTTTGTTTTCCTAAGTTTTTTATAAGTCTCAGCATCCCAAAGAAGAAACTGTAAGGCGTTTATTTTAAAGTCTAAAAAGCGTAATAAAATAGTAGTTACATTGACAAAAGTGACAATAAGAACTGTTTCTTACATATTTGTTAGGTAACTGTATGGCTGTGACTGGGTGCCACAGCAATAACAGCCCCACAAACACAAATGCTGCTCCTGAAAAACATTCCCATTTGTACTGCACTTCTCTAGGACACGAGTCACATCAGGAAATGTATGATTTTTACTACTAAACTGCACCTGTAACTGTATTTCTGAATTAATTGGTATTTATTGATGCTTTCATTGAACAAACAGTGCAGAAAATAGTAAAATCATCAATCCTGACAGTTTTGGGACTTTTTAAAGAACACTAGTTGGACTTTATTGTGATCTGGAAAGATCCAAAGAAATTTATCAAAAGTAAAGGAATTTATCACGATAAATGATAAACGATACAATAAGACAGCCTCTTATTTAGCTGTCTTTTCTTTAGCATCTGTATCAGCTGCAAGTACAATCGTTGTCATCTTTACTGGGAGCTGCCAGAAAGAAGGGCTTTGTCTTGAGTTTAAAAATTTTAATTTTTCACAATCCCGATAGACGCTCTACGCCCAGTTCTACTATTTACATCATTTCTCCCGTTCAAGGATATTGTGTCATCAGCCCACCTCTGTAAAACTGCGTCCATGCAGCATGACCTCGGCACACGCTCAGTGAGACTTACAGAAGTATTTGAGTGTCTCTTCGATCTGCTCGGTGGTCAGGTCGAGCCTGGCGTCCGGCGCCACCAGGGGCGTGTGGAGCCAGTCATCGTTGTCGTAGCCGTAGACGGTGTCGGCCCGCAGCCGGTAGACCGGCAGCTGCTCCTCCAGAAGGCTGATGATCTCAAACTCTGGCAGGTCGGTGCTGTTGCAGACATCTGAGCGACACCAAAATCACAAACCAGATTGCTTTGGATTTCTTTTTCTCATCATAAAAAAATAAAAGCCATCATTACAGAACTGAATGTTCTCAGTAAATCAAACAATCAGTAAATCTCTTATGGTATAATAATATAACATGTCACGCTAACTAATATATTGTCCCAATAATTATTGCGATACACTAATACTGCTGTTTTGAGACCATTTTGAAGTGATATGTTGATAATGGCATAACAATGCAAGTTCGCTCTCTCAGAATCCAATAAACTTCACAATAGACCTAGAAGAGATTTTAAATATCCAAAAATGAAACGCAACCAAAAACAATAAATAAAACAGAAATCAATAGCACTTACAATCAAAACCATTCATAAAATGTATCATGACATCTCTGTAAACAAAATTACCTTTCAAATAAATATTAAAGGAAATTACTGAGCTAATTTTAACTTAGCATCTAATCAAATGACCAGTTGATTAATTACTTATTTTGACAGGCTTATTAGTGACTGGTTAGAATCCGTATCATGTTATTACAAACTTTTAACGCATACCAACTTATATTAAAATGGTAAAACATAAGCTCTGACACAACTGGAAACGCTACAACGCAGCGAACTTAATACACCAGCTCAATTCACCGGTGTTATTCTAAACTCTCCAATTCAAAAATATTTTATTAATCCCAAAGGGAAATTAATGTTGTATTTCTGAATATAATCTGAGAGCTTAGAATAATACCAGTGGATTGAGCTTGTATATTAAGTTCAATACATAAAAAACAGATTAAAACCATTACAGTTTCGAGTTAATATTGTATCGGCCAACACATAATATCGGTTATCGTATTGAAAGTGAAACGTTGTATCGGGACACTTCCAGCGCTGACACGATAATCTTTAAACAGCCCATTTTCACCTTGTGTCAGCCTCATGGCCGAGGCGTCACTAAATTCACCTGTGATGGTTTCAGCGTCCCTGCAGGAAGGAGGCGCCGGACCGGCGTCAAGCGGGCTGCACTCGCCCACGCTCACATACTGCTCTTCGTGAGCGAGACGCTCGACCGGCTCCGGGTCCGGATCGGGATCCAGGTCTGGGGCCGGGGTCAGCGGCGCGGCTGCCGGGGAGGCCAGCTTGGCTCAGAGCTGTGGAGGAGCAGGGGCCATGAGCCACTGGAGCCGGAGCCCCACGGGGGTCAGCTGCTCCACCTCAGAGGCCGGAGACAAGGGTGGCGAGAGGGGAAGATTTCTGCCAGGGGACGAGCACAAGCAGAGACGTTAAGAGAGTTATTTAATGTAACTCAAAAGTCCACACTCATCCTTGTTTTCACTTGACAGAGTCTTTAATTTAAAGAAGTCTGCTGAGTCGGCAGTAGACCTTTTGCCAGCATGACGCATCAGCAGCTCTCTGCAGACATCGATTTTTAACGGTTGGGAAACAAACATGGCGGCCAGAGGGAGTTCCGGAGAACCAACACCTTGAAAAAATATTCATACCCTGTGGACTTTCCCACATTTTGTCATGTTATAACCAAACACACCAACGGATTTAACTGGATTTTTATTCAAATTTCAACACAAAAAAAAAACTAAAATACTTTATTAATCTATTTATGTAATGGAACACAAAAATTAGACATGTTCACATCCCTGGCAAGTGACACTCAGGCTACTGAGCAACATAAGCTTACACTCTGATCAGATGGGACCAAAAACTGTTTTTTTTTTTTTTTTTTGCCTACAAGCAAAACTTTTGTGGTGGAAAACCGGAAAACTAAAACTGCATAGCAACCTCTGTAAACCATTTCTATGGTGAAACATGGTGGTAGATGCATCATACTGTGGGAAGAAGCAACAGAAAGGTAACGACGCTAGAAATCTGAGCAGACATGCAATGCAGGGGTTGAGATCAAAGGATGGTCATGACCTAAATCCAATGGAGAATCTGTGGCAGAACATGAAAATTGATTTCCGCTAATATGCTCCGTCCGATCCGACTGAGCTTGAGCTAGTTTATAAAGAACTGGTCAAAATGTGAGCCTCTAAATTTGCCAATTATTGGACGAAGTGAGCTGCAAGGTTCTGCAGTGTACTAAATCTGTGCAGCTGCAGAAAATGAGTCTAGGATACATTTAAAGGATTTTAAATAGCAATGAAGCTACCTCTGACCTTGCAGTCACCCCAGGAAGCCTCACACATCCACAGTGATATCAGTTTCAGTGACCTTGCAGCTCCGACTGAGTTCTGCAGGAATCACCATGGCTGCAGAAGTAAACACACCGCGGGCTGAAATCGTGACATCACTGCTGTGACAGATCAAACATCAAGCCTGCAAGCTTCAAAACCAGAGGCTAATTTAAGCATCTGTTTACGTGTATGGGTTCTGGCACACCTCGTTGAGCGTGGGGAGGGTGGGGGGAGTTGTGCAGTAGAACAATAGAAACAAAGGTTGAGTTCATGTGTTTTGTAATGCTTAGCTCTGTTTTAGGTACAGCTTTCCTCGTGCAACACTCTGTAGACTCAGCTTAACATCTCTGTTGTGTTTTCAAAATTATATTTCTATATTTGTTGAAATTTGTTGGGGGGGATAAGCCCACACCATGCAAGTACAAAACTAAGTACCAAAAACAATGCTTGCTAATAAAATACAAAACACATACAATGACATTAGCCCTCTAGTTCAGTGGTCCCCAACCCCCGGGCCGCGGACCGGTACCGGTCCGTGGACCAATTGATACCGGGCTGCGCAAGAAATAATTAAATATTTCCGTTTTATGTATTATTTGAGTCTGGAGGATCTTTTATTTTGAAAATCCTTTAGTCGGATTCTCTCGGTTACATCTTGCGCCAACATTGAGCCACAAGCAGCAAAATGAGTCAGAAACAGATCAGATTCTATGGAAAGTTTCTTTATGAAGGGAAAAGGCCCAGAGAAGAGACAGGAGAATGGATTTATCCCGGTAGGTGATTCCCACAGTCCAAGCTCTGCATGATATGGTCACCGGATGTTAATGAGACAATGAGACCAGGCACCCTGTGCATAAGCAACGCTTCTGGTGTCATTGTCTCTCTTCACTCCCAGATGGACCGTCTGGTTGCAGAGAAACAAGCTCAGGGCTCCCATTAGTCGTTATCGTGAGTTAAAATTTTCATGAAAGTAAAATGTTCGTTTTTTGTGGCGCATCGGTATCTTATTTTGAAGGGATATGTAAACGTTACCATAGAGACCAGAGTCAGCGCGTTATGGCAGTGGTCAAGACGAGATGAGTAAAGCTTGTGAGTTTTAAGTCTGGTTCACACAGCAGGATTTAAGGATTATCGGCCGATTTTCCAAACCTCTGTGACCACAGAACCGATAAAAGTCCAACAGGTTCGGTTGGTTCGTGTGTCCAGCAACACACCACAGGACCGATTCCACTCACGAACATCCCAGAAGAAAATCCAGTAAAACCCCCAACATACCAAACATGAATTTAGAATAATCAAACACGGAATGACGATGTAGAAGCAGCAGTGATAGTTTGTGGCTCATTTTAAGCGATAAAAGACGTAAAAAGAAAAGGCGTTTGATAAAAGATGGCGGAGCAGCCGCTCTATTTGCTGCACTATGATTGGGAGGTGAGTTATGTTTGTTCGTAGTTAACATTTTTAACTGAATAAACATAACCACATATAATAAACATATATAAAAATGACCTTTACATATAGTAATAAACATTTCCACATATCACCTCCGATGTCGACTGGACTCTCAGTTGCCATGTCAACTGTTTGGGATTCCCCTCCGTTCTTACGTCACCGCGCTTTCTGATTGGCTACCTGTCACATTCAACAGGCTGTGTTCTCGCTCCCAGTCAGTAAAAACCCCACAGGCTGAGATAATCGGGCCAAGACAATATGTTGAATATGCCAGATTTTAGATCGGCCATATTCAACACACCACCACGTAACACAGCACACACTGCAGGACGTTGTAAGATTGTCGTAAAGGGAAAATCGGGGCAAAAAAACAAAACAAAAAACAAAAGGCTTTAGCGGGAACACCAACATAAAGAAGCATTATCTGACGGCCCCCTCAGATAATGGGGGCCGTCAGATAATGTGGCGGCCCCACATTATCCCGATAATGCGGCCCGTGGTCCCCCTGGGGACCAGCAAAATTGCCAAGTCTTGACCGGTCCGCTGTAATAAAAAGGTTGGGGACCCCTGATCTATAATGTACAATCACTTCAGGAGTAACAACAAACTTCTTAAAAACAAACCAGCATAACATTTCAAACAGTGAAGACATTTATTACAACAAGCTGATATTACTTTTTTTTTTTAAATTATAAGCTAAGACAACGGCGATGTAAGATGTATGATGCATAAATATTTGAGTATGGATGCTAATGTTAGCCTAGCTGTTGTGATTGGTTAATACGGACCCCCCAAAACCGTTTTCTGCTAACTTGCTGACATTGGCATTTTTCAAACCCTGTTGGTGTTAAAACCACCCAAACCAGGATTTATTATCAAAAATAACCTAAATAAAGTTGTCGGTAGAAATGACAGTATGACACGAATCATGTAGTTTAAGCTGCCTCTGCAGTCGGTGTGGTTAGTGCCAGCAGGGTTCACAGAAACAATGTTGTTTGAATGCCGTCTGAGGGGCGTGGCTTCACCTCCATCAGCAGGTCGCGTCATGGGTGAAAATCCTCGTTGTTCATGTAGAAATCATGTGTCCTCTCTCTCACACACACAGCGGCACGACGAACGCGATCAGCTGACCTTATGGTGGATGACATTGGCAATAACGTGAGCTGCTCTCTACTTACTCTCACGACGAAAGGATCCGGGTGTCCCGTCTCAGTGAGACATCCAAGAGGGGAAACTACAGGCAGCCAGGCGGGCCGGGAGGATGATGATGATGATGATGATGATGATGCTGGGGTAATATTCCAGGGATGGGCAGGAACAGAGGCAGGCAGGCAGGCCGGACGGAGCGATGGGAGATCTGGGACTCTGTCTCTCTGCGGCGCTGGCAGCTCCGGAGGATCAATTACAATTCCGACTGGTTTCCAAAGGATGCCCGGACCCGGTCCACTCCTTCGGCCTCTCATCCATACATCGCGCCCCTCCCCCGCCCACCTGTCCGTCCTTTCCAGCGCTTCTCCTCCGAAGCTTGTGCTTACATGCAGTCACAGCGTCAGTGGCAGAAACAGGACGACTTCTGGGCTCCCGCTTTCAAAATAAAAGCTTCACGCACGAAAACACGAGACAAAAGCAACCGCGGTTGGTGAGGTGTACTGTTCAAAAATAAATAAATAGACAATTTCAAACAGCATTAACATGCAACACGTTAGGAAAATGATTATTTTAAAGACAAAATATTGTTTGTATAGTATCTGTGACTTCATTTGTGGTCATTTCTGATATGTTTCTCTTTGAAACTGCTTGAAAAACACCTCCTTTTTTCAATTAGTTCATCCGATTTGTAATGCACAAGTAACATCAACATCAAAACATCCACAAAGCATGATGCTGCCGCCACCATGCTCTGCATTTGTTCATGTTCTCAGACCTAGCCTAACTCTATCTTTCTTTGCCAGCTGACCACGAACCTTTCCTATGAACAAACTTATGAATTCAAAGAAAATTAAAAACAAAAAACAACAACAAAAACACAAACAAATGTTCTCGCTAAGTTTTCTGGCAATTTTGCAAATAGCAATAATTTTTGCAGTTCTAACCTAAAACAAGAGAAGTTTGGTCTGCTTTAACTTCGGAGAGTGAGAAAAAAAAGAAAGGTGTGTGAGTATTTTTAATGCAGTGTATGTAAATATCTGGTTCAACTGAAGATATCAGTTGAAAAAATTCTGAACAATTTCTAACTTGTGCAGCCATTTACACAAGTTGTCCCACTCAGGAAAGAAAATTTTTTTTTCAAATGAATAGTTAAAAATATTTAGATTATTCTCAAAAGTTTTCTGGTGAGGTAGGAGTTTTTTGTTCTGATTTTCATGTGTTTTTAAAATTGTGTTTTGTTCTGCAAAGTGTCTCTTTCCTCTCTTTTGCTTTCGGAAATACTAAGCTGGGTTGCTGTGTGCTTTTTTTTTTTGTCTACTTCTAGAGCTGCGACTTAAAATGTTATTCAGAATTCACATTCTTGTTTTTCTGGACTCAGTGATCCAAACCGTAATCAATCAATGTGCTTCAGTGCTTCACATTTCAGGACTCCAGCGTGTATCAGGTAACTCAGACCTTCTAAGAAAAGCAGCCATTTCACATTCTGCATCACTGATTCGCCTATAATCTGTTTCACTCTTGAGACAGATCACAGCATTTTTGTCTACATTAATGTGTATTTGCACAGTATCAGAACAACAAATGTTTATAACAGTCATTGTTGATTAATTACATGCTGTTATGCAAGTATAGTTGGTTTAGGGGTAAATTTTAAATAAGAAGCTCCAGATAAAACAAAAATCTTCAAAGGATTTCTGGAGTAAAGAAACACACAATCAAAACTGAAAGCAGAAATATATAAACGGTCCAATAAATAAATCAATATGCTTCAAATGCACCACTTCATTTTTCAAAAAAGGACAAGTTTACCTCGTGTTTTATTATTCAAATGAACTTCGTATTTATCTTTTCAGTTTAGTTTCAACAAATTATACATTTAAGCACACAAGTTAAATTTTACTGTTTTTGAAAGCATTTTTGAATGTTTTTTTTATTTATAGATGCATTTATGTCTCTTTATTTTTTATTAATTTCTTAATTACTTAAAAAATATTTGTGAATTCATTTAAAACATTTATTTTTAAAAAATTTAATTGATGTAAAATGTTCACATTTGTTCTTTTTACATTTTTCCTCTTATTTTTAATGACGTCAGTTTCGATCCTCCAAATATACAACAAAAACACACCAGATTTATCTGAAATCTTCCACCGCCTGATCGAACAGCAGATGGCAGCAGAGAGCTGGTGTGAGCCAAAGGCACGTGCACCACGACCATTTTATGCAAATGAGATGCTTACAAAACGGTAATTACACCATTGAATTATGAATTACGACGCGTCCTGTGCATCGTAATTCAGAAACCAAACATATTGAATATTATGTAATAAACGTGCCTTTCAATTATCGCTTAAAATCCGAGCGTGTTGTCCAGGATCCTGCCTCGAGTGGGAAACCAGAAGCACGCGGGGGGGGGGGGAGGTTCTGAGGGATGCGAGTCTTCTCTCACTTCTTAAAACAACAGCGCCTCTGATTGTGGACCGTTAATTGCATCCGGTTTCCCGCGCCTCTGGCTGGTGAACCTGGACGCGCGCGCTCCTCCTTCCATTATCTGATGCGGAGAGAGAGAGAGAGAGAGAGAGGGAGAGAGAGAGAGAGAGAGAGAGAGAAAAACTTTCACGCGTGGATCAGGAGAACTCGGCTTTTGGAAAGAGCAAGCGCCCCGCTGGTGGAGGCATGGAGGGGGAAGGATGACCTCGGACTGGAATTGAGTCAGATAGTTGCTGTGTCTTTTTTTCCTGCTGCACATGGAGGAGAAGATACACCTTGTTTACATCCTGGTCTGACCCACTGCCTGGTGCTGCAGAGGAGCCGCTCTTCCACGTTGACCTGTAGATCCCCATAAAGTCCCACCCTATGAATTTCGACCAGATCCTCGCTGCCGTCGGCGGCTTTGGCAAATATCAGAAGATCTTGTACATCTGGATTTGTTTGCCTCAGATCCTTCTCGCCTTCCACATGATGGTGAGCATCTTCACCGGGGCCACGCCGCCCTACCGCTGCCGGGAAAGCTCCAGCCCAGGAGCGGGGAATCAGACTTCGCTCCCCGCAGAGAACGCCAGCCTCTCGGAGTCCTCCTGCTTCTCCTCGGAGGTGATGCTGCGGCCGCAGGGCAACCGGACGGAGCGCGTCCCGTGCGGCCGCGGCTGGGTCTACAGCGCGGAGGTTTTCCACAGCACCACTGTGACCGAGGTACCGGAGGCTGATGCGATGCGGAAATAAGAGCTCAGCTCAAGAATAAATTCATAAGTTTCGTAGGAACAGAATTTTAAATATATATAATAAGGTAGACCACGTTGCTTAATAAGCAGTGGCGGTTCCTGCGTGAATGGTGTCCTGGGTAATCCCAGAGGGGAGCCCCCTCCACTCCACCACCTTCTGCAGCAGCTTAGTGCATAACTTTGGTAAAACAAAAATTTTAAAAAAGGAAAAAAAAAATTTTTTGTACATAGTCTATTTATTGAAACTGTCATTATGTTGTGACAGTATTGTATGAGACAGATAAACTGTGAAAAAAATCAAGCTCCTCTGCTAGCTAGAAACAACCAATCAGACTCAGGAGGAGGGTCTTAGCACTGTCAATCATGGTTGTATACGCTGCCTCTTCCCCTCTCATCTTGCTCTCTAGCTGCTACTCCACAGCTTCTTCCCGATAGCAGAGCCTCTCGTGGATGCTCAGGCTAGTTAGCATGGCCGCCGATGACGGCAGATATTAGTTGTGTTTAGTCAACATAAACTGGTCCCAAAACAGTTTGTGGTGGTATGAGTCCGTTTCCACTTTTAGGGCCTCACGAGTTCCACGATGCGGAAAGGGCGGAACCGATCTCGGTATTTAGTAAACAAAATGGGATCCACAATAAATCGCAGAGTTTCACAGAATTAGCTGACATTGGCTGGAAGGGAAGGCTAGCTGTTGGAAGGGAATAAATTTTAACACCTTATAAAACAAATGTTCTGTTGAACCACAGCAGTCTGTTACATTTGTGAAACAAAATAACAGTAAATGTTGGCCTTTAGCTATTGGTTTGTTAATTTTGTTTTATTCACACTTCATACTTCACACTTTTTGGGTTAATAAGGATAAAATGGGAAAAAAAGGAATTCAGAAAAATTAGAACGGAAAAAATGGAATTTGGAAAATACTAAAAAGGATTTCATGGGGGCCTACCTATCCTACAACACTTTAGTGTTTGCATTTATTTGTTAGATGAAGCTAGTTTTATTTTTATTTTTTAGTAATAGTAAACATTTTGAATAACACAAACACAAACACACCCAATTACAGTCGCGGCTCAGTTCCATTGTTTGTCCTGGGTCGGTAAAATAACTCGTGTTAAACTCCGGAGCGTACCAGCAGATGATGACATTTATGTTGTGCAGACGTTGTTGTCGAGCGATCTGAGAGTTATGACTAAGTCCTTGCATCGTTCACCTCCAGAGGGATTATCAACTCCCTATGGAACGGGTTTGCAAATAACCAATAGGAAGCTTGTTGTTCCTGAAGCAGCTGATAGACGCGCTAATGGAGGAGCCCTCTGGGTTGTGAGCCACACCGAAAACAGCCACTGCTAAGCATTTATTATGGAACTAATTAAAGAGTGGATCATAAAATGAGCAAATCTTTAGGAGGAAAAAACACTTTTGTGTGTGATTCTGACACACACTTACACACATCGTGCAGCAGACTTCCTGACAGAGACCAAACAACCACAAACCTCACAGATATGATGATTTGTGGTTGTTGTTTTTTCTTTTTCTTTTTGCTTCCATACGCGTCTGCTACAAATAGTTTGCAACATTTAGCACATTGTGGTTGTTTTGGCCGTGCTGCTTGTTAGCAGTTTCCTGAGCCTTGTTTTTTTTTTTTTCTTTCTTTCTTTTTAAAACACCTAACTGGTGTTTCCTACACAGTAGATGCTTTTGGCTCTAATTGTCGACACATTTACATTTTTCATTTCTTGTGCGACATTTTGTATCTCCTTTCAGATGTTTTTTAATCTGTTTCTGTGTGTCTCGTCTTTCTGCGTGAAATCTGAAAAATCATGGGTGCAGAAAAGCTCAATAAGTTAAAAAGAAAGAGACTTGATTAAAAATAAAAACCAAACATTTGTTTTAGCACCTTGAGAGGACTTTAGTATGAAGCTGGTATATGGTACGTGGCGAAAATGTCAAACAAGTAAAAATTGTATCCCGCCTGGAGAAACCCATCTGTAAATGACAGAACAAATAGGATTCAGTAGCAACTTTTAACTATTTCCTTTCTTCTCCTCCCAGTGGGACCTGGTGTGCAGCAAAGCTGGACTGAACAGCCTCGGATCGTCCATCTACATGTTCGGCCTGTTGGTGGGATCTGTGCTGTTTGGAGCCATGGCTGATAGGTAAGGCTGGAATCTCGGACTCTGAGTCAAGACGCCAGACTCGGCCGATCCAGGCTGATCTTCAGCATCAAAGCGTGGTTAAAGGGGCGGGCGCCGCTGGAGGAGTCCTGCTGGCATGTGGTTGTTATGTGTAAGTAGGGAGGCTGACAAACCGCGGTGAGTTAGTTCAACAGTTAAAAATACACAAGGGGGTTTGACTCAAACTGGTGACCTCTGCTTTGAGGTGGAGTTTGTTTCAGACGTATGACATCTTCTGAGAAATGGTGGTGTCCTTCCCCAACAAAAACAAAACAGAATCCAGGAGAGTTTAAAAGCAGGTGCCTTGGATTTAAAGGCACAGTTCAGCACGCCTCGATCAAGAGAAACAAACAAAAAATATATATATTTACTTTATTCAGCAGTGAAAAAAATAAATATATATTTTTTTCGTTTCTTTGATTTATTAGGTCTTAGACCTGGAAAGAGTTGCTAGTATAGAACTCTCAGAAGCTCTATTTTAATTATTTTCAGGGAATTAAAAATAATCTGATAAAGCCAAATCCTGGATAAATTATACAACAATAGAACCACCTGAAAATGACAGATGTTTTTGAATCAGTCAGCCTTGATAGTTGAGGATTTAAAAAAAAAAAAAAAATGCTTACGTCACCCTGGAGTTGTTTTGATATATACACAACCCAGTGTTCAAATTATCCCTGACTGCACCTTAAAAGTTCAGCTCTGGGGTTGAACTCTTCTTATAGGGAATCTTGTTGTGCATTGACATCAGGCTGGTTGAAGGCAGCTACAAACAGCAAGACTTATATTTCACTCTGGCCTAGCTAAATATTCAGTTAGGTCTGAGCTAGCTAACTGTTTACAAACTTACTAATTAAATAGTTAGTTTTCTAGCCAATTAAATATTTTTGCTTCAAGTTAAATGTTTAGTTTGCTTACAAAATATTTGTTTTGGAGCCAAACATTTAGTATGCTAACGTAATACCTAAAGTTGTGTTGGGTGTATGAGTTGTAAATTTATAACATATTTCATAAAAATACTTTTTGTGAAAAAACTGAGCAATGTGAGAATGAAGATGTTCTGCATGGAACAATGGCTGAACCAATTCCAGCTGTAGTTAAGCTAATCCCTGCCATAAACCCTTACCTTTAGGACGGAAGCTTGCTGCTTGTTCGCAAACCTTGAGTTGTTCATTAAGTGCAAAGAAAAAAAAACAACCACAGCAAGAAACCACAGTGACCATTTTGTGAGTCAGGAATGAAAATGCTGATACAATAGAGAAGATTTAATGGGGCAAGCTGTCAAGATTAGGGGCCATGAGGTCAAGCCACGGAGAACGGCAAGATATCAACTTCTTACTGTCATGCTGAGGTCTAACTTCTTAGCCCACATGCAGAACAACACCAGAAGCCGAGATTGATTAAAGAGATTTATTACAACCAAGGGGAAGGGGGAAAAAACAGATAAACAATCCGGGAGCGCTTGGGACTGGATCTCAGGTCAGCTAGGGAAGAAACAGACGGTAAGTTTGGGGCCGAGGAAATTTGGAGATGGCGCTGACTGAGAGCTTACCTCCGATTGGAAGGAGAAAGGACTGGGGGAAAAACCTGGGAAATCCGGAGTCTGTTTTGAGGTGCGGAGGGCTGCGGGCTGCGGCGGCGTTGGAGGACGGACAGGTAAGTCTGAACTGTTCTGCCAGAAGCAGGCTGCCGAGCTGTAGGTTCGGAGGGGTCCTGGGCTGGATCTATCTTCAGCACGTCTCAGGTCAATCAGCTGAAAAAAGGTCAGAGACACAGGTGGATCAGAATTCAGGAAGCAAACAGGACGAGTAGAGCTGGAGTGAATCGGTACCATAACTAGCTAACAATCTGGCAGGGAAGTGTCAGCAGCCTCCTCCAGTTATACAGCTCCTGATGGCAGAACGGTTTCAGGTGCGTGGTTCAGGAGACGCCCTCAGATGGAACAAGGCCTCCAGCGCCCTCTGGTGGATGAACAGCTCCGGATCCCAACAGTACCCCCCCCTCAACGACCGCCACCTGGCGGTCCAACCGAGGAAGGCAGGGAGGAACGATAATCAGAAATCAAAGAAGGATCTAAAATAAAAGAACCAGGAACCCACATCCGATCCTCCGGACCGTAGCCCTCCCAGTCGACCAGGTACCGCCAACCCCGGCCCTGTCGACGGGAGTCCACGATCCGGCGGACGGTGTAAGCAGGATGCCCATCAATCTCCCGGGGGGGTGGAGGGGGCCCGGACGGAGGGCACAGCGAGCTGGTCAGAACAGGCTTGATCTGCGAGACGTGGAACGTGGGGTGGATACGGAGAGAAGAAGGCAGACGTAACCGGACAGCAGTAGAACTGATGACGGACTCGATCTTGTATGGGCCAATAAAACGAGGAGACAACTTCTTGGTCATGGATTTCAGTGGGATGTTCCTGGTGGACAACCAAACTTGTTGACCAGGTGCATAGTCAGGAGCAGGACGTCTCCTCCGATCAGCGAAACGGCGGTTCCGTTCAGAAGAACGATTTAGTGCTGTGACAGTGTTCCGCCAAATGGAACGACAGCGGCGAATGTGGTGCTGGACCGATGTAACGGCAAGCTCCTTCTCATCCGCCGGAAACAATGGAGGCTGGTACCCTAAGGAGACCTCAAAAGGAGAGAGACCGGTAGCTGATGAGACGTGAGCGTTGTGTGCATACTCAGCCCAATGCAGGAACTGGCTCCAGTCAGTGGGGTTGGTGGAGGTGAGGCATCTGAGTGTAGACTCGAGTTCTTGATTCATGCGCTCGGTTTGTCCGTTCGACTGAGGGTGATAACCAGAAGATAGACAGACTTTAGCTTCCAAGGCGGCACAAAAGTGTTTCCATACCTGAGCGGTGAATTGTGGTCCCCTGTCCGATAGGATCTCCTGCGGAATGCCATGCAGTTTGAAAACGTGTTTAACCAAGAGCTGAGCGGTCTGCAGAGACGTGGGCAGTTTTCTTAGCGGAATGAGGTGGCAGGCTTTGGAAAAGCGATCCACCACAGTGAAAATGGTGGTCATTCCTTTGGATACAGGTAACCCAGTAACAAAATCAATAGCAATGTGCGACCAGGGTCGTTTGGGGATGGGCAGAGGTTGAAGCAGACCAGAAGGGGGCTGATGAGATGATTTGTTTCGGGCACAAACTGAGCAGGCCAAGACAAATTCTTTAACATCTTTGTGTAGTGATGGCCACCAAAAACGACGGGAAATTAAGGCTATGGTTCTACTGGTTCCAGGATGGGCTGAGAATTTTGTTGTATGCATCCAATTAATTAACCTAGCTCTGACTGAAGATGGAACATACGTACGGTTGGGCGGCCCTGTACCAGGGTCCGGCTCGGACAACAGTGCGTGTTCTATGATGTCGGAAACCTCCCAGGAAACTGACGCAACTGTACAACTGGGGGGCAGAACATTGGCTGGTGTCTCAGACTCTTCAGTAGAGTATAGTCGGGACAGAGCGTCTGGTTTAATGTTTTTGGACCCAGGTCGGTACGTGATGGACAGGTTGAAACGGGAAAAGAAAAGAGACCAGCGGGACTGACGGGGATTGTGTCTTTTGGCGGATTGAAGGTATGACAGATTCTTATGGTCTGTCCAGACCAAAATGGGATGCTCTGCGCCCTCCAGCCAATGTCTCCATTCCTCCAAGGCTAATTTGATGGCGAGAAGTTCTCTGTCTCCAACATCGTAGTTCCTTTCAGCAGGGGAGAGTCTACGAGAGAAAAAGGCACAGGGGTGAGTCTTTTGGTCAGATTCGAAACGCTGAGAAAGCACAGCTCCGACTCCTGAGTCCGAAGCGTCTACCTCTAGGATGAACTGTTTCGTGATGTCCGGCTGAATGAGGATAGGAGCATTAGCAAACCGAGTCTTCAGCTTTTTAAAAGCCGTTTCTGCTTCGGGGGACCAGTGGAAGGATCTCTTAACTGAGGTTAAAGCAGTCAAGGGTTGGGCTGTCTGACTATAGTTCCTGATGAACCTCCGATAGAAATTTGCAAACCCCAGAAATCGTTGAAGTTGTTTTCTATTCTCTGGGGTTGGCCAGTCTAGAACAGCTTTGATCTTCTCCTCCGATGGTCTTACCTGTCCGCCCTCGAGCACGAATCCCAGGAAGGTGACTGATGGGCGGTGAAATTCGCACTTCTCAGCCTTTACAAACAATTTATTCTCCAGCAGTCGCTGGAGAACAAATCTTACATGTCTCTTATGTTCTGACAGAGTCCTGGAATAGATCAATATGTCATCAAGATAAACAAAAACGAAAATGTTCAAAAAATCTCTCAAAACGTCATTAACTAAGGCTTGGAAACAGGCAGGTGCGTTTGACAGGCCGAAAGGCATCACTAAATATTCGAAATGGCCCAGAGGTGTCTTAAAGGCGGTTTTCCACTCATCACCCTCCCGGATCCTGAGAAGGTGATAAGCGTTTCTAAGATCTAATTTAGTGAAGACAGTAGCTTCCTGAACCGGTTCAAACGCTGAAGCTAGGAGAGGTAGCGGGTACTTATTCTTGATGGTGATCTGATTTAACCCCCGGTAATCTATACAGGGTCGAAGGGAACCATCTTTTTTGCCCACGAAGAAAAACCCCGCCCCGAGCGGAGAAGACGAGGGGCGAATTATTCCTGCGGCTAGTGACTCATTAATGTAGGTCTCCATACTTTCCCTTTCTGGTTTGGAGATATTATACAGCCGACTGTTGGGCAGAGGCGCTCCAGGTAGGAGATCTATGGCGCAGTCATATGGGCGATGCGGAGGTAGAGAGAGAGCACTAGCCTTACTGAACACAGGGGCTAAGTCATGGTAGTCTGGAGGGAGAGTAGCGAGATCGGGTGGGTCCGCCTCCTGCCGGTTTGCCGGTGACTGACCCGTCGGCACGGCAGAGCGGAGGCAGGTGGAGTGACAGGAAATAGACCAGGATTCAATATGCCTCTTAGACCAATTTATTCTGGGGTTATGAAGAAAAAGCCAATCGAAGCCCAGGACAACAGGTGAGTTGGCAGCCGGGAAGACAAAAAATGATAATGTTTCACGATGGTTACCTGAAACCAGGAAATCCAACGGCTTAGTTTGGTGTGTGATGTCAGGTAGTTCCTTGCCGTCTAACGCTGCAACTCTGAGGGGTGTGGCTAACGGATAGGTATCTATGTCTAGTTGCCGGACTAAGTTTGAATCGATTAAATTTTTCTCACAACCAGAATCTATCATGGCGGATAACGTCAATGATTGATCATCAGTGAACAGTGTAGCTGGTAGCAGCAGACGAGGAGAATTTCCAGATTGTAGATGGTCCGCCAGTCTCCTCATTTCCTCTGGCGGACCACGGCTTTTGCCTTGGAGGGGCAGGTGGAGATGCGATGTCCAGATTCACCGCAGTACAGACAGAGGTTCTCTTTGAACCTTCTTAGTCTTTCTTCCGGGGAAAGCCGAGTACTCCCGATCTGCATCGGCTCCGTTTCGGCTGGTTCTGAAGATGGAAAAGCAGAGTTACTGGTTCTGTCAGAACATGATCTCACAAACGGGTGGCAACTCTTGGCTCTTTCCCTATTTCTGGAGCGTAGCCTATTATCCAACCGGATGGTGAGGTTTATCAGTTCCTCCAGGGTCTTAGGCTCATCTAAAACCGCTAACTCATCTTTTATCGAGTCGTTTAATGCATGGAAATATGCGCTTTTGAGAGCCGTCTGTCCCCAACCTGAAGCTGCTGCCTTAATCCTGAAGTCAATAGCAAACTCAGCCACCGATCTTCTGCCCTGTTTCAGTTCTAGCAGACCTCGGGAATCCGATGTTTTATCTGTATCCTGGTTAAAAGCCTGCTTAAACTCCTCCAAAAAGTCATCAAACGAGTATCCGTAATCTGCGGAGTTGGGAAATCTAGCCTCGGCCCATTCTAGCGCTTTTCCTGATAGATGTGACAAAATGAAAGAAATCTTTCTTCCATCATGGAGGAAGCTCTGAGGGGAATGATTGAAGATAATGGTACACTGAAACAAAAATCCTCTACACTTGCTGACTTCTCCAGAAAATCTTTCAGGCAGGGACGGACGGAAATCTGAAACTGTAGAGCGAACCGAATCTACAGACCTGGAAGTAGCTTGTGGATCCGGAACTGGAGCGGGTGCTGAAGCCTGGGAGCTAGATCCTTGCAAATAACTTGCAATCTCCTCTAATCGGCGGTTTGTTTCCGCTTGACGATTGTTTAACTCTCGCAACGCGGCGTCATGGTTCTGAATGAGAGTGTGCTGTTGTTCCAAGGTTTTCCGGAGTGTTTCCGCAGGGCTAGGTTGTTGGCCAGATTGTTCTGTCATGCTGAGGTCTAACTTCTTAGCCCACATGCAGAACAACACCAGAAGCCGAGATTGATTAAAGAGATTTATTACAACCAAGGGGAAGGGGGAAAAAACAGATAAACAATCCGGGAGCGCTTGGGACTGGATCTCAGGTCAGCTAGGGAAGAAACAGACGGTAAGTTTGGGGCCGAGGAAATTTGGAGATGGCGCTGACTGAGAGCTTACCTCCGATTGGAAGGAGAAAGGACTGGGGGAAAAACCTGGGAAATCCGGAGTCTGTTTTGAGGTGCGGAGGGCTGCGGGCTGCGGCGGCGTTGGAGGACGGACAGGTAAGTCTGAACTGTTCTGCCAGAAGCAGGCTGCCGAGCTGTAGGTTCGGAGGGGTCCTGGGCTGGATCTATCTTCAGCACGTCTCAGGTCAATCAGCTGAAAAAAGGTCAGAGACACAGGTGGATCAGAATTCAGGAAGCAAACAGGACGAGTAGAGCTGGAGTGAATCGGTACCATAACTAGCTAACAATCTGGCAGGGAAGTGTCAGCAGCCTCCTCCAGTTATACAGCTCCTGATGGCAGAACGGTTTCAGGTGCGTGGTTCAGGAGACGCCCTCAGATGGAACAAGGCCTCCAGCGCCCTCTGGTGGATGAACAGCTCCGGATCCCAACACTTACTGAAATACAAATCATCAAAAAAGAAATGAACAGCGTATTGATTGGCTGGTTGAGAAAAACTTTGACACTTTTAACAAGATTATTGCAAATATGAGAAAAGGCAAATAGATTATGAGGAAGGCAACTCAGAAAACATCAGGAGGTAAATCCCAAACATAAAGTTAGAAGCCACTTTACAAGTCATTTACACTATCAATATGAAGCAATAGAAAAAACCCTTAGAGAGGAAAATTTAAATAGTATGACACCGTGGAAGGCGCGTTACCATAAGACATTCACGTGCTGAACACCTGCAACCAAGAATGTGTTATACAGTCTATCTTTTATAAAGACAGGTTTTGGTTAGGCTGCCTTATTTTGGAAGATGTCTCTGGTTCAACATTTAAATGTGTTATCCGGGCTGAAAGCTTTACATGAACCCTAAAAACTACATCTTGAGCCATCTTGGGATTTTATGTGACAGACCGTCACTATCTTAAGAGTGCTCTCTTTGTGAAAGGTACGGCCGACGTTTGGTCCTGCTGTTGTCCATCGCGCTGCAGACTGTGTTTGGAGTCGCTGTAGCTTTTGCGCCCAACTTCCCAGTCTACGCGATTCTTCGCTTCGCAGTTGGGACCACCATATCTGGAGTCATTATCAACGCTTTTGTTCTTGGTACGAACTAAACGATCACACTCAAAGACGAACAAGACAAGGTGAACTATGAACGTTCAAGTTGTAACCTCCGACTTCCTGTTTCCCTGTCATAGATGTGACATTGCGTATATTTCCATTCTCTTAAGGTGGATGTGTGTGTTGCTTTACATTAGTCTGTATCAGAAAATAGCTGCTTGTCTAAACTTGCCCAAATCTACAGTTAGAGCTAGAGCTATAGAGTTAAAAACTGGAGCTAGAACAAACAAGGCTTAATGGGGAACCATATTTCCTTTGTAAAATATTTTTTCTTACTATTTCTTTTCTCTCCTACTGCAATTAAATATAAACTCAGGTTTTTCTGCCTGATGCATTACAGAAAACTATTATTTACGTTTTATTGATTTCCACTTCCACTTGTATGTTATTTTAATATTTTAATTAAAAAGTATCAATTGTTTTCTTTGTAACCCTTGCCACTTTATCCTCCACCTCACAGCTCTTGTCCTCTTCTCTCCCAAAACCTCCTCAATCTTCCTACGCCAGGTACTGAGTGGACGTGTACCAAGAGACGCATGCTGGCGGGCATCATCACGGACTACGCCTTCGGCCTGGGATACATGCTGCTTGCAGGGGTGGCCTACCTGATACGAGACTGGAGAAAACTGCAGCTCGCCATATCAGCCCCAGGCTTCCTGCTTATCTTCTACATACGGTGGGAGGTTCAACCGGAAAATTGGATCTATGCGTGTTCATGCTATACAATGAATGCCCTCTGTGTGGCGCTGAGTTCCTCCTCTCCCCTTATATCTGCTGTGTCCTCCATCAGGGTTCTGCCCCAGTCTGCCCGGTGGCTACTGGCCAACGACAGGAGAGAGGAAGCCATCGCACTCCTCCGCAAAGCTGCGCTAGTTAACGGCCGGGTCTTACCTCCCGCTGTCCAGGTGTGCGTTTGTTTCATTCGTCCTTCCATCTGTCCATTCATGTGTCAGTCTGCCGGTCCAATCAACCAAGCCAACCGTTTGACCATTCATCAAGTCATCCATCTACACATACAACCAACCAGTCTGTCCTTCCATCCAGGCAGATAGTGTAAAGTAAAAGAATGCCAGTCCAAAATTTAGGGGAATTTCCTGTAACTTAACAGTTTCATCTGTCTGTTCAACTAATCCAGCTGTTGCCGATCTGTCCTCCAGTCCATCCCTCCAAAAATCCATCCATTAATCAGTTCACCTGTCCAACAAATCCATCCGTCCATCTGGGCATCTATCATCTGTCTACCCATCCAACCACCCTGTCCATCAAACTAACCAGTCAATCTGTCCGTCCATCCGTCTGGCTGTCCAACTAACCAGTGCATCCATCTGTCTAACCTATCGTCTATCCATCCATCAATCCAACCAATAATCGATTTTCATATATAATGCTTGGCCACTCTTAAATATCTCCCACAAAGTTATTGAAAATAAGTGGCCAAAAATGTTCAACCCTAGGAATGTATGTTTGGAACAAGAATATAAGAAATTGACAGAAAGGATGTTAAGTTGTCTGTAATGTCCTTCCAACTGTTCCTAAATACAGCTATTCCTGTTACCATAAAACCTGAGTATTGTTCCTGTTCAGACAATCATGCCGGTTTTCAGCTGCTTATTGCACTTACTCAATTTCAGTCAAATTTCTTCTTGTGTTTTAATGTGCTCAGAAAACATTTTGATAATTGTAGACTTTTGATGCTATGAACAGACATTTAGTCATTTGATTGAAATTCAAAACAATCCTTATCACAGTGCTGAAACCAACTCGGCAAGCTTTAGACAAATCAGGAAATGGAACCTCTTTTATGTATTTAGTTCCTCCAGTTTCATAGGCTCGAGGTCAACCGGAGAAAATGCATTTTTAAAAACTTCTTTACAGAAATTGGATGTAAACACACGATGGAAGAGGACCAGTCCAAGTCTGAAAGGCTTGGACAATTCCAGATACTATAGTTCTTCTCTGATGATGTTTGGACTGGCCTTTTAGTGCTGAGGATTTAACATGCTGTTTGTTTGTGGGTCTTTTATGTTCAACGTTCATTAAGTAGAAAACACTCAGAGTTGCAGTAAGGTTAGATAACTTACTTAGTCATAATAGAACATTGCATTTCCTCGACTGCAAAGGATCTTCTTCAGTCATCTTCCATTTGTGGTGCTTTGCTTTCAGCTGCATACTGCTCCTGCTCTTTTGCTTAAAAACTCGTATGGTAAAACTTATGTGCTGAAGTAATTTTCTACCAACAAGTTTTTTATTTGCTTGTGTGTCATATTCATTTACACATCAGGCTGAAAAGTGGGAGTTTTTCGGCGGCTCAAAGCGAAGTCACTCGGCTATGGATCTAATCCGGACACCACAGATGAGAAAGAGAACCATCATTTTGTTCTACATCTGGTATGTTCTGTCTGCCTTTTTCAGCACTCCTCAACGTTATTTCTAGATCTTTCTTGATTCTTCTCTGTTTGCAATCACAGGTTTGTGAACGTGCTAGTGTACTATGGGCTGTCTCTGGGTGTGTCTCGGTTGGGGACGGACCTCTACCTGACCCAGTTTGTGTTTGGGTTGGTTGAGATCCCAGCCCGCTCTCTGGTCCTGGTCGTCCTGCCCTTCAGCCGACGCCTCTCCCAGAGTGGCTTCCTGGCGATTGGGGGTCTTGCCTGCTTGTTGATGCTCGCCGTCCCTGCAGGTATGGTATGGAGGATGGAGACCAGGGTTTGGTTGCAGTGTCAGAAAATATCTTAAAATGATATGCGCTTTGCAGGATCTCGCAGCTAACTCTCAGGCGTTCCTACACAGTCTGGAAAAGTTTGAAATTTGACTTAGTTATCTTCCAAATATAGATAAATATGTAAAAAAGAAGAAAGAACGTGAAAAGATGAATCCATCAATTCCACCTATTAATTTGTCCATCCAACTAGCAAGTCAATCCGACTGTCTATCTGTCCAACAAAGCAATCTATTCATCCATTTGTCCATTCATCCATCCAACTAATTCATCCACCATTCCATCCATTTGTCCAACCAACCAGTTCATCAATCTATCATTAGTCTTTCCATACATCTGTCCGTCCACCTGTCCAACCAAACAAATAATCCATCTATCTATCCACCATTACATAGATGGAAGATAGATAGATGGTGGTTGGTTGATTTAACCAACCAACCAACCAACAATCCTCTTTGTCCAACCAATCACTAATCTCATCCATCGGTCCATCCGACCAACAATTCCATCCATCAGCTACAAATACATATAAAATCTGCTCTCTAAAATGTCGATATTTTTCTTTGTCTGTAGATCATCCCAATGTCCTGACGGGGCTTGCCATGGTTGGGAAGTTTGGTATTACGGCCTCATTTGCTGTCATCTATGTGTACACTGCTGAGATTTTCCCTACTGTGGTAAGGTAGGACTTCTACGTTTTCTGTCAAGTAGTTTAAGGTTTCCTCAGGCATGCAGCTTTGCAGCTTCGGCACTTGGTGTATCTGCAGGCAAACAGGAATAGGCGTGTCCAGCATGTTTGCGAGGATGGGGGGCGTATTGGCGCCCATTATAAACATGCTGCACAACCACAACCCCGTCACGCCGCTTATCATCTTCGGCACTTCCCCGCTTCTGGGAGCCATTCTCGCCTTGGCGCTGCCTGAAACTGCTGACCGACCTCTGCCAGACACGCTGGAGGACGTAGAGAACTGGGACATCAGGTACTGCGGCTAGATAAAGAGCTAGTCCCTGGAAATAAAACCTGTTGCACTGCTGCGTGTTAGCCTAGCCATTGCCTTCCAACGCAATTCTGCTCGATTCTAATCTTGATCTTGGCTTTTTCCCACTGAAGGGGATTTCTCTGATACTCCTTCTGAGTGAGGGACACCAGAGAACAGTCTAGTGGAGGTGTTTTTGACAAATGAAAACCCTGAGGATTTTCTGAAGAAGAGTATGGGGGCACCATCATCAATATCTCCAGAGCCTGTAGACTGTCTGAGTCCACCTAGGGATACTCCTTCTGAGTTAGGGACATCGGAGAGCAGTCCAGTGGAGGTGTTTTTGACAAATAAAATCCTGAGGATTTTTCTGAATAATGGGTATTAGTGGAACGTTTGCCAATTATTTTAGAGGAAGAACTTTCACCACAGCATTGGAGAACCTATTCAAATGACCCAGGTGCTGGCGGTGACACGACGGATGACGAGGCTTGGGAACCTGTTTGGATACCTTTTTGGCAAACAAGTTATTATTCAGTTGTGGAAAGCAGCTCGGATTCAGACGCTTTCTCTGACTCAGATTCTGAAACGTCTACCCAGTTGAATGTGGTTAGACATTCCTCTTCCACAACAGAGGAAGTGTTGGTGGAAGAGAAAGATGCGTTTAACAACGAGTATTTGATTATCAAGGCAGCTATTGCAGTTTTAAAAAGAGTTAAAACCTCTGTACTTGGATTAATTGAAAGTTTGATTAATTTAGCTTTTTAAAAATCTACTGCCTTCCAGAGAGTATTGAATCCATGCAACAATACTATTTTGATAAAGTCTGGAGTGCACTTCAAGGACAGTTTGTCTCCAGAGAACGAGATTTTTCACAGGTTAACTAAAAAAGTAAATTGTAAATCAAAATAGTTTATCGTTCTTTTAGCTGTATATGACCCAGTATCCCGGGAAACACTTGTGGAGTGTTTTAAAAACCACTTAGCTGGCAAATAATGTCCGTCACTGAAGCGGCCATTTCACCCCATGAGAGTAGGGCGACACGGGCCGTGGTGGGCGTCCCTTATTTTAATTTCTGAAAGGTGGGAACCATAGTCATTGTACTTTTTTCATATTTTAATATCGCTTTCTTACTTCTCTGGTATCGGACTTTCACTTACTTTTTAAGCTTCACAAGCTTTCTGTCGTAACCCAGGGTAGGAGAAGCGCTTAGATAATATAACGACTAGCCGGTCTCCTTCCGCCTATTACGTCCGGTTACATTTCAAAATAAGAGCATCACCATAAATCGCATTTAAAAAAAATAATAATTAAGTGATTTTTCATAGAGGTTTATGAGTAGGGTGGGCTAACTGTTGATACCTGACCATTACATTTAAAACAAAATCCGTTTTGGTTACTGAAGTAATATGAAATAAGTAGTTAAAAAACAGTAGTAAAAAATATAGATTTTTATCCATCCATCCATCCATCCATCCATCCATCCATCTTCTTCCGCTTATCCGAGGTCGGGTCGCGGGGGTAGCAGCTTCAGAAGGGAGGCCCAGACTTCCCTCTCCCCAGCCACTTCTTCTAGCTCCTCCGGGGGAATCCCGAGGCGTTCCCAGGCCAGCCGAGAGACATAGTCCCTCCAGCGTGTCCTGGGTCTTCCCCGGGGCCTCCTCCCGGTGGGACGTGCCCGGAACACCTCACCAGGGAGGCGTCTAGGAGGCATCCTGACCAGATGCCCGAGCCACCTCAACTGGCTCCTCTCGATGTGAAGGAGCAGCGGCTCTACTCTGAGTCCCTCCCGGATGACTGAGCTTCTCACCCTATCTCTAAGGGAGAGCCCAGCCACCCTACGGAGAAAACCCATTTCGGCCGCTTGTATCCGCGATCTCGTTCTTTCGGTCATGACCCAAAGCTCATGACCATAGATGAGGGTGGGAACGTAGATCGACCGGTAAATCGAGAGCTTCGCTTTTTGGCTCAGCTCTCTCTTCACCACGACGGACCGGTACAGCGCCCGCTTGACAGCAGACGCTGCGCCAATCCGCCTGTCGATCTCCCGCTCCCTTCTTCCCCCATTCGTGAACAAGATCCCGAGATACTTAAACTCCTCCACTTGGGGCAGGACACCCCCCCTGACCCGGAGAAGGCACTCTACCCTTTTCCGGCTCAAGACCATGGCCTCGGATTTGGAGGCACTGATCCTCATCCCGGCCGCGTCACACTCGGCTGCGAACCGCTCCAGCGAGAGCTGCAGATCACGATCTGATGAAGCCAAAAGGACCACATCATCTGCAAAAAGCAGAGATGAGATCCTAAGGCCACCAAATCGGATCCCCTCAACACCTTGGCTGCGCCTAGAAATTCTGTCCATGAAAGTGATGAACAGAATCGGTGACAAAGGGCAGCCCTGGCGGAGTCCAACTCTCACCGGAAACGAGCCCGACTTACTGCCGGCAATGCGGACCAGACTCTGACACCGGTCATACAGGGACCTGACAGCCCGTATCAAAGGGCCCGGTACCCCATACTCCCGGAGAACCCCCCACAGGGCTCCCCGAGGGACACGGTCGAACGCCTTCTCCAGGTCCACAAAACACATGTAGACTGGTTGGGCGAACTCCCATGCACCCTCCAGGACCCTGCCGAGGGTGTAGAGCTGGTCCAGCGTTCCACGACCAGGACGAAAACCACACTGCTCTTCCTGAATCCGAGGTTCGACTATCCGACGGACCCTCCTCTCCAGGACCCCTGAATAGACCTTGCCAGGGAGGCTTAAGAGTGTGACCCCTCTATAATTGGAGCACACCCTCCGGTCCCCCTTTTTGAACAGGGGGACCACCACCCCAGTCTGCCAATCCAGGGGAACTGCCCCCGATGTCCATGCGACATTGCAGAGTCGCGTCAACCAACACAACCCTACAACATCCAGAGCCTTAAGAAACTCCGGGCGGATCTCATCCACCCCCGGGGCCCTGCCACCGAGGAGCTTTTTAACCACCTCGGCGACCTCGTCCCCAGAGATTGGAGAGCCCAACCCAGAGTCCCCAGGCTCCGCTTCCTCAGTGGAAGGCATGTTGGTGGGATTGAGGAGGTCTTCGAAGTACTCTGCCCACCGGCCCACAACGTCCCGAGTAGAGGTCAGCAGCACACCATCCCCACTATAAACAGTGTTGGTGCTGCACCGCTTCCCCCCCCTGAGACGCCGGATGGTGGACCAGAACCGCCTCGAAGCCGTACGGAAGTCTTTCTCCATGGCCTCTCCAAACTCCTCCCACGCCCGGGTTTTTGCCTCAGCAACCGCCCGAGCCGCATGCCGCTTCGCCCGCCGGTACCCATCAGCTGCTTCCGGAGTCCCACAGGCCAAAAAGGCCCGATAGGACTCCTTCTTCAGCCTGACGGCATCCCTCACCGAAGGTGTCCACCAGCGGGTTCGAGGGTTGCCGCCGCGACAGGCACCGACAACCTTGCGGCCACAGCTCCGATCGGCCGCCTCGACAATGGAGGCACGGAACACGGTCCACTCAGACTCCATGTCCCCCACCTCCCCCGGGACGTGTTCGAAGTTTTGCCGGAGATGGGAGTTAAAGCTCCGTCTCACAGGGGATTCCGCCAGACGTTCCCAGCAGACCCTCACAACACGTTTGGGCCTGCCAGGTCTGACCGGCTTTCGCCCCCACCACCGGAGCCAACTCACCACCAGGTAGTGGTCAGTGGACAGCTCCGCACCTCTCTTCACCCGAGTGTCCAAGACATACGGCCGCAGATCCGATGAAACGATGACAAAGTCGATCATCGAACTGCGGCCTATAGATTTTTAAATCATTAAAAACATTATGTTAATTAAACTGACCTTGAAATAAATAAATTGCACAATTAATTTCTTGTCTTCTTCTTCTTCTTCTTCTTCTTCTTCTTCAGTGTTTTTACCAGGCTAGCTTCGTTTAGATATATCAAATAAAATGCCAATAAAAGTTCAATTTATATGGTTCAAGGTACTGTTAGAAATCTTTACGTTTGTATTTTTATCTCTGGCAGGATGGCTCCCATTTTGGAAAACCTTGAGCCGTACCAAGACTTCGAACCACCAGAGAGCAGCTGCAACATCTAGTGAGCCAGAACTCAACATCTGTGTAACAGAGATGAGCCGATTCTGTCAACCAAACGTTTCGCTGCCTCAAAGCTCCGATATCTAACACACTCAATCATCTTCTATGCAACTGCAAGTCACGATGTGATTATGAGCTCTATCCAAGAAAGCAAGACATTCTCCACACACCAAATCAGCACAAGGTGTTCACACACAAACACACACACAAAGAAGGCATTCAGCGCTCCTGCCAAGGCCAATGAAAACCTCCCTGTTTAATCAGACGCAGGTGAGAACCAACAGTCAGGAATAGTTGCAGTTTACACTTCCGTATATCCGTCGTCCAGTTTGTACCTTTAACCCAGTTTTACAAAGCGAATTCATTTAGAGTGCCCTATACATGTAAGGAAGTAGAAAATAACTCACCTTAGGAGTTTGCAGACAATTTTTGCATATTTGTATACCTTTATAAATGTCTATATAAAACTGCCAGTCCAACACTAATGCAGCTTACAGGCCTGATAAACTCCGTAGGGTCTCGTTGAAAAGCAGAAGTACCTTTCAGATCTAGGGTTTTATGTATAAGGACATCGAGATAAGTGGTTTAGCAATTTGGAAAGTACACCTCAGATGAACAACACATTTAACAGTTGTCATTATTTATTTATATGATTTACATATATAATATCCTAGCATTTCTGACTCTACGAAGATTTCTTTTCTTCAACGGATCAATTTACTTCAGTTCACCGAAGATTGCAGACATCCATTTTGTCAACATTGCCAGGTTTGGTGCATCTCTTTCGATTGTTATCAAGTTGCGTGACACAGTTTCATGAACTAGTTTGCTCCCTTATGTTCAAATTAGACTGTTCCAGAAATCCTGCTTCTTTATCGACACAACGCTGCAAATTTAAAGGTGTGGCATTTCGTACCCGTGTAGACTTTCATGTGTACGAAAAGGAGCTGTCAGTCATGAAGGGGCTTCATGCGCCATCCATACTCACCAGGTGTCCCTTTGGAATCACTAAAGTATTTTTGAACTGAATTGACATCTATGAATCTTAGAAATAATACATTTTAGCAGGTCAACTTGGAGTTATTTTGGTCTGATCATACTCTACCTTATGATAAACTGTCCCTAAAAAGATTTTAGTATTTTGTAATTTCCTGAATAATTCAAAATACTAAATTAACAAGTAAAATAAACTAATACGCAGTGATTTTTAGTGTACTGGTACAAAATCGCAACGCTTGGGTAAAGAAATATAGGTGTTAGGGTGATAGCTATGGAGGTTTTAAATGTTTTCATGCCTGACCTCAGACAGGCATTTCTTGGTTGATCTGCAGCTACGTTAAATTGTTCAGTCTTTGTTGCCGCAGAATGATGGATAGTTCAGAAAAGACATCATAAATGACCCAAGTCATTTTGCTGACGACTTTTCACTCAGGATGCACCATCCAATATTAATGTTGTTGTTCTGGCTGATAAATTCTATTTGCCGATATTATATATATTTCTCTACCCTTTTGATATTATAAAATGACCACCATGTTGACGTTGCTTCTCCGCTTCAAGGTACACAATCCTTTGCTTCATCACATGACCAAACATTGCCTGCCTGATAACGAAACATAAATAGCAATAAAACGGAAATGAACATTAGTTGTTAACATCGCCATAGTTTTACTTATCAAAACAATCCGATAAAAAATGACCGTCATCGGCCGATACTTATGCGATATATTGGCATTAACATAGCTCTACTTTTAAAATTGGAATATTCCATACTCTTTCACATGCTTAGAGCAGTCCACTCAATGTAAAGGTGCTGAGTCCTATGGATGATGACTGCACCTCTAACCCCTTCAACTCACTTTCAAAGGTCTGCTTTCGCTTTGCTACGCATTGCTTCTATCTGTCTTTACCATATGTCGTTCATATGAGTTTCCATCTTCCCAACTTAAAGGCCTTTAGTTTGTTTAAATCTGATGCATTTAAACTTCACTGAACTGAAATGACTGTAAATCCCGGACATGGCTCTTAAGCATTTTTACATTTCATACAAAACACTTTTTCCAAAGTGTTTCATGTCTCCTGAGTTGTAATGTGAAGCATGATTGTTGTATTTTAATGCTGTTTTTCCAAGTAGCTGCAGCCGAGATTAGTTTGCATGCACTAGTTCCTTTTGTCATGCGCTGTGTAGCCTGTGTATGACTTCTATAGACTTGGTTTTTTATTGAAATCATGGGATGTAACAGATCAGCATGAATCAAGGTGCTCGACTTTAGTATTTTTTGTAGACATATGCTGTTTTGGATGAGTGAAACGTAATCACGTGTGAATCAATCTATACTCTGTTGAGTTGTATGATCTAGTAGGTTTAAGGACTGTAGTTGCATTTTGTAGAAGAAATGGTTGAGAAAAAGTGTAGGCATCAAGTTGCTGCAGATTTCTGCTGCAAAAAAAATGTTTTTAAAACAAAAATTGTCTACAGCCAAAAAAAAAAAAGTTTATATAGATTCTTGCATATCTTGATATTCTTCATATTTTCTTAAAGCACGACCACAAATTCTAGTGGATGTTATTGGGATTTTCTGTGATAGACCAACACAAAGTAGAAGATAATTACCAAGTGAAAGCGTGTTGGTTTGTTACAGGGGTCTGCAACACACGGCTCTTTAGAAACTTCCACAATAACTTTGGATAAAATGATAAAGAACCACATAACCCTTCTAAATATAAACATAAGGGTGAAGCAGTACGCCTTAAAATGTCATCACAATATTTTGTGGTGTTTATAGCGATACCAATGGCAGTGAAAATACAGTTTTTACAACTTCGTTTGGTAATTTATTTAGGCAACTATTTTCTCTACTGACCGGTCCATTATGGCATCAATAAATCTGAAAATATTAATCAGTAATGTGGTAATGTTTTCATATATTACCACATATATTTCATACATACATATATATACTGTATATCAACAAATATATATATATCAGATATAATTAATGGGATTTTGTAGTTATGATAAATCAAAAAATCTTTTAAGAAACAAGAAATGAATGTGTCCAATAGCTATAACACATTAAGGTTTTAGCTGTTTTCTTCATCTCATGGAATAATTACATTGAATTTCCACAAAAGAATGACATTTGAAAGTATATTTTTTGTAGATTAATATTTCTTGTCATGTAGAAAACTTTTTTTTCCCCAAAATATTTTCCACAAATAACATCTGATAGAGGAAAGTTAATCCATTTTGTTTTTGTTGAAGATTTTTGGTTTTCTTTATTTCAAAACTTAAAAACTGAAGTTAAATTGTGGTTATAAGGTGAATATGTCTCAGAAATTATAAGTTAAATTTTTTTCTAAAATGTTGTGTAACATTTGTGGCTCTAAACAAGTTTTATTTAGGTGAACTGCCGGTAAGAATGGCTCTTTGGGTTGCAAAGGTTGCAGACCCCTGCTCTATTTCCTAAAAATCCATTTTCAATATTTTCAAGCTTGTGATTTTACCAAATGTTTGCGGGAATACTTCTGCAGGCATCGTGAATGTGGAAAGTTTTGACATTGAATGAAGTGAAGAAAGCACGCCTTAGAGCCTGAGATGAAGCAGAAATGTCACTGCAAGCGGAGAACTTCCAGCGTTTTTATTGTCACAATTTTGTCAAATGTGTAACGATCAAGTGGAAATGAATCAAGTGTCATGAAATGTATTTTGTATAACTGAAATGAAGGCGTAGTGCCTTGGTGCCTCCAGCAATAAACACGTTTGAAACGAAACAAAAATAAAGACGACATATTTGTGCAACTTTTGCAAAACAATACTTTTGGAGATGCACCGATCCGATATTATCTGTATCGGTTCCGATATTGAAATAAAATTCTAGATCATGAATCAATGGCAACGTGCTTGATCCACAAAGACAGATCTATTCAATACAATTCTATGCTTTGTGCTCTGAGTGATGTCATACTCTAGAATTGCTAGCTGAACTTCCTGAGCCATTCGAATAAAAGTTTGCTGAAGTTTAATTTACACATGTTCGACCAAGATAGTCAACCTATTGTCTGTCAGTTTACATTGCCTGCTACACTCCTAATTACACTGACTTAACAAAAAAAGATTTGCAATGCTATTGGTGTCTTTAAGTGTGCTGTAGTGGTACAAAGTCATAAAATAATTTTGTAAGTCAGTACTTCAGTCTGTGTTTAAAAAAAAGGAAAGTTCTACGTTAATTCAGCACTGCTTTTCTGTATCGGTATCAGACGATATTAAACCTTAGATATTGTGATTGGAAATGAAAAAAGTGGATCGGTGCGCCCCTAAATATCTTCAGGCTGCTTAGACGCTCACACCAAACATAAAGTGTCATTCAGACCCAGGCACTGACAACAGCGTAAACATCAACAACAAACAGGAAGTATCTAGGCCAGAGTGACGTATGTAGCGTCTGTAGTGACTCCGCAGTTGTTGTCCTTCGTAGACATCAGGATGTAGCCGTCGTTGCCCCAGTACGTGGACCAAGAGTTCTTAACCAGCCAGTACGGCTCCCCGTTCAACGTGCCGTATCCCACCGCGAGCACGGCGTGGTCCAAATCGTCCGTGGTGTTCCCTGAATCGATAACGGAATGGAACGTTAGCTTGCAGACGGGAACAGAGACGTCCGGAACGTCCGGAGAGACGTAAAGCTCACCACAAGCCGGTTCGTAGTAAACGCCGTGGCTGTAAAAGACAAACGATCGGTGCGAGGCGTCGATGCTGACGGCGGCCGGGCCATTTTTGAAGAGGGCCAACCTGAGGACGTCCGCGTCACCCGATGTCACGTTGGTGTAGCTTTTGACGTGGGCGGTGAGCTGCGACGAGTTCAGATGGCAGAATCCGTTCTGTTCAGGGAGGGGGGAAAAAAAAAAAAAAACTGACTATGGAAGAATAAAAAAATGTGACTGACCTCAGAGTGGAAAATCAGTCATCAGTTTTTTTCCCTATAACACCTCTGAACGTGTTTGAGGTTTTTCGGCGATATGAAACACCTCCGCAGCTGTTAAAAACCTCCGAGTTGTGATGAAGTTCGGCTCACCATTCCCATGTAGGCGCCGTAGGTTTCCGTGGTGGCGATGCCTCCGTGTTTCATGATCCACTCGTACGCTCGCCACTCCTCCCCACCGTCGCAGCCGTTGTTGCCAAAGCCCCAGGAGCAGTCCACCAGCATCTGCTGGGACAGGACCTGCAGGGAGCCCGTCTGGAAGAACAAGGGTCAAAGGTCAGCTACCTGGTCTCACCGCTACGGTTTTGGGGGGGGGGGGGGGGGGAGGGCGGAAAAAAGGGATTATGCTAAAGATTAAAAACACGCATTTATTGTTGATTCTTTCAATAGAGAGAGAACATTAAGCCACACTTTCTCTTCTGTTTTATAAGAGATATTCTAGTAGAACATTTGATTTGATTTGATTTGATTTGATTCAAAGAGTAAAAAAAGTAGCTTACAGCTGCACCGTTCTGGCTGCTGAACACTTTGCATCACTGCATCGCACAGATGAGATTCGCCCATTTATTTAGAGACAAACATTTTTTCATTTCAAAGTTCCAGTTTTTTTTCCCAAACCGACATTCCCAGATGTAAAAATTTACTTTATATTCATCTATGAAAGATAAATACAAAGGTTCCCCCATAAGTTTATTACTGTTTAATCAGTACAGACTGCTAAGGAAAGATGGAAGGAAACACAGAAGAAAAGAAGGAAATAAACAAAAAAGGGAGGATAACTTCTAGGAAATATGAAATTCTTCAAAAGTTTCTCCTTTCTTATAATCAGTTCTTCAAACACTTCCGTAAAGTTTATCCAGGGAAACATTTAAAGGTTGTACATCTGAGCCACTAATTAAGGAAACACACAAATCTGCCTAAAAGACTATGACTTGAGCTGAATGTAGGCAATGGTGGACATTTCACTAAAAACAACCGTCTCAGCACTAGCTTTAAAAATTCATACAAAAAAACCAGACAAAGTGGAAACAATTTCTCACAGAATTTTTTAAACTATCCAGCAACCCTGAACACGTGTTTAACAACCGATTTATAAACTTCTCTAGATAAAGTGAAACCGTCCTCAAACAGACAGAAACTTTCTTGGACCGGCTGTTCCTCCACAGATCTGCAGAGCGATGCTGTGAGACGGTCTGGAAGTGAAGCCGGCTGTGTTTGTGAAGCTGCCGGTGAGGACCGGGGTCACCGCTCTGCGCAGGTCACCGTCCCACTGCGGGAGGGGAGCGCCACATCCTGGCAGATGTACAAAGCCGAAGCCCTGGGGCCCTGGCGATACACACACACACACACGGCTCTCCCTCCGAGCCGGAACATTGCGTTCCTGCCACCGCTGCAGAACAATTAGGCAGCACCGACTCTAAGAAGCTCCCTGATCGAGCTCGACATCTGTCGCCCCTCCCACCCCGTTCCCGACACGTCTGATAAATGGGGAGAACTATGAAACAAAACACGTGAACGACTTTAACGTGTTCCGGTCGATAATTTATTACCTTAACTGAAGCGTCCTGAAAAGAAAAGCGCACACAGGCTCCTACGCAAAGCTAATACTGATTAGTCTGATGAAAACAACTGGAAATATAATCTGTAAAATGTGGTGTGCATTTGTATTCCTCCACATTTTACTCCAGTTACCCCTGAATAAAATCCAACAAACAACTAAATTAAATTCTAACAAAATGCATTAAAAATTTGAACAAAAAAGGAGAAAAAGTTTAGCAGGTTTGATTACTTGCAAACCATTTGTCCTCTACTGGACCTGGGCCACGAGACGTGATGGAGAGCGACGTGCGTGCGAGACGGAGTCAAAGAATTTGCTCACTTCGACAGGGTGCCATCAGATCCCATAATAAACTGCTCCCATGTTTGGATCGGTTGCTAGGCGACGCAGGAGAAGGAATGCCTTTGAAAATTGACAGCCTTTAAAGCAGACACTAAACATACTTTGCATTAAAGCTGCATTTCTTTACAGGTTTGATGTGATATTCTAATGTTAAATGTCATGTTTTTATTAGGTGCAAGTGGAAAATAATCAATATTAACAAAAATAAAGGCTTTCAAACGTCCATCTGAATGTTTTGATCTATATAATGTGCTGGTGATAGAGTTTCTGAAATAAATTAGCTTTTCAATAATATTCTAATTTGTTGAAAGAGTCTGTATGTCACTAAGGACTCAAATAACTTGATCAGTTTTGCTTCCTATATGAAATGTATTTTTATTATTATCATTCGCCCTAAATGCAGTTAATGATAAAGTGATGCCAGTTTTTTCTCTTCATCAGAATTAAGAGCAGTGAAAATAGTGAATAGATGAGGCGTTGTGCTGAACATCTGCATCCTCAAAGAGAATAGGAAATTAGCCCATCAGTGGAAAACATTGGAATGGGGTCACTCGCCATGCTAAAAGCTGCTTCTTAATTCTGCCTCACCTTCAGGAACAGGGCGCCCTCTACTGCTCCAGTGGTGGCAAAGCTCCAGCAGGAGCCGCAGATGGCTTGGTCCTTCACTGGAGTCACAGCACCTGAAAATGGACACAGGATGAGCAAAAAGTAAAGTGCTGACAAATCTGACTTCAGGGGAAAAGATTAGCGTCTCAGGCGTACCGTACAATCTCCAGTCCAGAGACTCGGGTACTTTCACCCCTTCGTACAGCTTGGTTGGGAAGGGGAGACCCTTGTTTGGGGTCTTGCTTCGTTTTCTCCCCCTCATGGTTGCCATCTCCGACATGGTGCGGTCCGACAGAGAGTTCAGAGCCAGGGAGAAGGACAGGCCAGCTCTGTTCTTAGAGTGGACATACCTACAGCAACAAGGAAACATTACTGGAGACCTTTCCACGCCATAATGGTTAAAAATCAATAGTTGTAACAATTTTGCATCAAAGTCAAGGTAAGACCTTTTTGTATCTAGCTAACTAACTTTTTCCATCTATTTAGCTGTTTTGCATCTATATTACTATCTTTTCTACGTCTAACTAGTGAACTTTTTTGCATCAATCTAGCTAGGTTTTTTTTGCATCCAGCAAGCTAACTTTTTGCATCTCTCTATCTGCAGCTGATGACTTTTCTATATCAAGCTAACTGTTTTGCATCTAGTTAGCTTTTTTTGTATGTAGCTAGCTAGCTTTTTAAAGGCCTTACATTTTAAGGCCTTAATATTTGATGCATGAATTTAAGACATTTTAAGGATGCGTGGACACCCCGTTTAACCTGAGGTTGTGAAGAAAAGCATGCTCTCTCTTCTCGTGCTCCATGTCGTCGCCATACTGACGCTGGAACTTCTCCTTGAAATGACTGAACATCTTCTGAGAGTGGCCTGAAGCCGAGGTGTGGATGAGTTCTTTCATCGGGTTAGCCAGCAGGTGGTGCTCCGCCCCTGGACCTGGGAATCCCCCGCAAGTCATCCCTTGACGGAAAAGGAAGAAAACGTAACTGCTGTCGCCATCGGATGATTCTAAAATGTTCCCGCTAAATCCGACGGCTCGCCCTCAAACCTTCAGGCAGAGAGAAAACTATGGGGTCAAAATGGGTGCTGAACTCTTTGTAGTCCACCAGGTACTTGTCATAATGGGACCCCAGCAGAGTGTTGTATCCCATCATCTCGTAGTGTAGGGGTATGGAAGTGCTTTTCTGTCCGTCTGCGCTTTTCTCTGCATTCGTCACCCACAGTGTGTAGGTGTTCTTCTTGTAGCCCACGGTGGTCACGTTCTGCCAGACTTCGCACAGCGAGCCGCCGTAATACTCCATCCTCAAGAACTACAGAGGAAAACGGCAGGGTGAGAATGAAATGCTAACCTAAGTGGATGATTAGCATTTTTGCTATCGCTGATAACTTTCTACAAAGTAAAGGCAGGCAACTTCAGTATGTTCTGCTGTTTGAACATGTTGTTGGTTGTGAAAACGAGGACAGTTGGGGTGTGTAAACTAAAGCGGCGCCGCTTGTTATTCTAATTACAGTAGTGATATTTTAAAAGTATTGTCGCCAAACTTAAAGAAACATACTGTTAAGCGGCAGGCTGTAGGCTAATATAAACTTGTTAAAATATAATGATTTCAGATATTCAAGTCTGTTTTGCAGTTAGTAACACAGTTTAGAAGTGTCAAAGCCTTACAAAAAATATACAAAATCATCCACAAGAACCATCCTATATCTATAATATTGCTAGTTTCTTCATCATTTTAGAGACCCTAGCATAGCTGCTGCTTACATAGTTCTAAGCCATCTATTTCACTGTCAAATTTTAATGCTAGTTTAACTTAAGGAGAAGAAGAGTTTTAAATGTGATCAAACTGATACCCTGAAATGTCGTCATTGGGGTCAGTGTGAAGAACGCAGCCGTACCTGGAAGCCCCGCACGTCCGGCAGCGACGCTTGCGGCTGGACCGCTTCGTCCTTCGTGCCGTTCACCTGAAAGCACTTCATGACGTTTTGCTCCACCTCTGTGGTCTCAGGAGTGATTTTATAGGAAACACCAAACTCCTGCTGAGCCGCCAACTGGTAAGTGGAGACCTGGCCTGGTGAGAGGGAGCCACAGAGGGAAGCTTAGAGCGACGCAGAAACCACTAAACCGACACCGGTGGTCTGCGTTTACATTATGGATCGAGTTAGCTTCCTCATTTTCTGACCGCCTGCGGCAATTTTATGGCTCACATTTCAGTTGGGAAAGAGGCTTTTATACTTCTTCATGTTACAGTCAAAAACATTGCTTTGTTTTTAAAGTTACATCTGATTGAGCAAATCACAAGTAAACCTGCTCTGGTAATCAATTAGTGGCAGGATAAATTAAAATGAGCTTGAAAATTTCCGGTCTGATGATTTATGCATTTTGAAGGGATTTTTGTTTACAGAGACGTTACAGTCCATTTTATTTATTGTTTTGGTTGTCATGTTTTATTTTGGATATTTAAAATGTCTTCCACTTCCAGTATTAAGTGTTCCTTACAAAATTAAAGTATTATTGATCTTTGATAGAGCAACCTTGCATTATTAGGCCATCATTAATATATTACTTGAAAATGGTCTCAAAACAAAAAGGATTATCATTTATCGCAATCATTTCTGAGGCCTAAGCAGAAGGTTGCGCAAAATTGTAATGAAAACAGACACTTTTGTTTCCCCCAAAAAGTGTGGTGTACATTTATATTCCCCAAAGTAAATTCTTTGTGAAGCACTTGATGCAACTAAAGAGTTTGGGGTATTTCTCCATCAGTTTTGCATTTCAAAAGACTGATTTGTCAATTCTTCTGCTCAAGCTCAGATATATTGACCAGAAACCTCACTTTTCAGATCTGACCACAGACTATCAATCGCCTTTAGGAGTCGAAAAGGATATAGATACAGATACATATATTGACATTTACAACAAAAGAGCAACAGTCCAAAACATAGCATCCACTACAAGAGTTTGAAGATGCAATCCTTTAGATTTCAATTTTAATTACATAAAATGCCAATACAACTAACTGAAGGTGGAGACAAATAAAAAATAAAAATCTGAATATGTTAAGAGTGTGCATATTTTTGAAGTGACTGTCAATTTCCCTTAAAAAAAAATGCTTGGTCATTATATTTTATATGTCTGAAAAATACAAATCTGAACTCGGGTTCAATAAAAAAAAAAACCCTAAAGTGATGTGTGTCACATGAGTTAGCTGGTCAAGTTCTCATTTCTTTTTAACTTCCTGTTCACATTTGATGATGCCGCTGAAGTCTGGCTTCTTTTCACTGACACAACAGGATATCGGGTTTGGATCCATTCAGTCCATATATTCCTTTAAAACACAGAATCAGCTGTAAGAGCCTTCTGCCTAAGGTCTATTATCTTACCATGATAATAGTCTATACGGCTGGACTTTGCTGCGAGGTCAAACCAGCCCTCAAATGGCTCCAAAATCTCAGCATAGGGCAGAGAGATCACACCTGCAATGGCAATGAGAAACCTCAGAGTGTAAGGATACAGATCCCTGTCATCAGGACTAAAACCCGCCATTATCCAGCTTACCTTTGACGTGATAGGTGTCCCCGAAGTCAGGAAGAGAAGGCACAGCTTTTGCCTGTGTGGCTACAAAATAAGCCCCCCAAAAATAAAACAATGAATGTCACGGATTTGGCATGTAATTTAATACAACCAATGTATCAAAATAGCATTTTTCCGCCGTATAAAACACAGAATATAGACACTCCTCGTTGTGAAGTGTTTCAACTCAGCCTATTACCCAAAACAGCTGAGTAATAACAACACATGTCAAGCTTTGTTGTGCGAATTACAGTTTAACAGCATAAAACGTAACTAAAGCACAAATTATCATTATTACTAGCTGTCAGCTAGTGGCTAGGAACGTTATTTCAATAGCTGCTACTATGCAGCAATAACGCCTCACGCTAGCTCCTTTAATAACGGGGTTCACGCAACCTTCGCCGACTGAAAACACGCGACGGGAAAACAACGTCGTCTCTTACCGCTGGCAGCCCAAAAAAGAACAACGGCAACGTACAAAGGCCGCATTGTGTCTGAACCAGGTTTAAAAAATACGGAGACGAAAAAAAAAGGAGCCGGACTACAGTAAAGAAAGACGACAACACATGACTCCAAATGCTACCCAGTATCTCTCGAAACACTCGATAAATGAACGCGAAATCATTGACGTCCCGTCTCGACCAATCAAATCACAGACAGGAAAGGTGTTGGCCAATGAGATATCAGAGGCGGGTTCTAGTGTTTTAATGTCATGTGACATGGGTCATATGACCTAAGGTGATCTCCGGGGTAAGTTGAGCAACTTTCTGCTGTTCTTTGCACATTTCTAACCGACCAAAGGTGCAGTTTTTTTTTGTGTGTTGATGTTTCGAAAGTTGGCATAGCTTTAGAGGGAAAGTTGGGGAATGACTTGAGACACTTTCCTGACTGTTGTGTCACTGTAACATTACAGATACCTGTTGTTTGTCCAACTGTCTGCAATCTAAATTTGTTGTAAAATCAACTTGTATATATCCATTGTCTGTATAGCCATTTGTTTGCTGGTGTCTATATCCAGCAGTCGTTTGGTCATGTTTTTGTACTATGGAAAGCTGGAGCACCCAGAGAGTACCCTCACATTTACAGGGAGAGCATTCCAACTCCATTTAGAATGTTTACAAATAAGTCTCAAAAGTATTAGTCTGCATTAGTATTTAATACCCAATCTGATGCCCTTAAATGAAACCCAGTGCAACCTAATGGCTTTAGATGCTGCTTTAATGGAGTCCTGATCTCTGTGTAAATCCAGCTGTTCTGTAAAACATTAGATGGTTTTTTTTTTAGAAGGAAATGAAGACACTGTTAATGTCATTAGAAATTCTTATCTCTAAATTTTAAGGGAATAAAACATATAATAAATAAAAACAATAGCTAAACTGAATATTTTAAAATGTCCAAAAATAGAGTACCTTTTACCACTGCAAACCTAACAAGACTTGACCATTCACCTAAAACTAACAGACGCCACCCTCATGGTTACACATGGTGGTGGCGGCATCTTACTGTGGAGATGCTTTTTTCCCCCAGAAGATATAGGGAGCCAATGAAAGGGTGATTTTGAAAGAAAAGCTGTTAGAGGCTTCCAGCAAGAAAACAACCATAGTTTTTGTTCAAATACGCTTCCAACAAAGCAAAATTGGAGTAGTTTTGTTTTGCCAAACGCCTCGTAACACTGTGCACTCAAGGCCATTGCTAAAACCTGTATGAAGTCTCAAATTTAAAAGCATTACTGTTAATACATATTGTTCTCTTAGGACAGAATAAAAGTGAAAACTGATTTAAACCAATTTTAAATATGCCAAGGAAAAAAACTCGAATGGATAGTGAAACTGGAAATAAAATACAAAGATACATTCTATCACAAACATAATTGTTATTCATGTAAGGATTTTAATTCTGTGTCTTATTTTTCTTGAAATTATTTGCTACCATAGTTGCATAATTTTCCACTTTTTGTGAAATATAACATAAATTAGCTTTAATGGGTGTTGTACCATTTGTTTTATATGAGGAATGTTACAATAGTCTTATATGACTGTAATCTCTGTTAACAACTAAACATAGACTGAGGGGGGGAAACAATAAGTCTGATGTATCTTTTAAAACTCTACTTGTGTTCACTATGTGTACATCAACACAAATCCATAACGCAACATCAACACTAGATGTCAGTATATTACAGGGCATGGCTACACATAATTGGAAATATGTTCCTCATGATCTGAGTCCAGGGTTATTCTGGCACAGATATTGAAACTCTAGATTCTCTGATGTAAGTGAACAGCAGCAGCCTGCAGTCAGGACGGTGTGGCGTTAGACCACGAAAGACGTTATTCTGCGTTTAACTCGGTCAGGTGGGTGTCTGGTCGCCCTGAGTGAAGTCATGAGATGACGGCGTGAACAACTGAGCTGTCAGTGGGACTTACAGCAAGCCATGTTTTATGGAATAGTAACAGAAAACGGTGCAGATAAATGTTCTCTTCAGAGTGGGAGCTCATGTTTGAGTCAGAAAAATCATGAAGTCAAAGAAATCTGTCAGTAAATAACCGTTTGTTTACATTTGCTACTAATTATGGGGTAGTTCAGTGAATGTCACGAGAGCACTGAAAGTAGTCGGAGTGTAATCTGATGACTCAAACTCCGAGTTCTTACGCAAGGCCTTTCCCCAAAGAAACCAAACCCCAAAGACAAACAGGAACACCTTTTCACTGCCTCTAAATCAGATTAGTGTGTTTAAACACAAAGATCTTCCTCTTAAGGGATCACTTTCTACTGCAACTAGTGCCTTACAGTTTATGAACTCTCATTTTTGCTTTCGGAACTAACAACATGGATTTTCCTGAAAAGCCCAAAGGAAGCAGAATTAATCTAATGTGTCTGAACTTCTATAATTAGGTGTTGATTTGAAATGGAAACATCGATATTTAGAGTTTTCAGTCACTACACTGACACAAGTGTCAAGTCTACCACAATCAGAACTCGGGAGCATGCCTGTTTTCTTGGGTTATGAACATTTGAGTGGAAAAATGGATTTTCTACTTTGTGTCCTAAGGAAACAACAGAAAATAGTGCCTGATAATGAGCTGCAACAGTAAGAAAACATAATTTTGAACATTTCTGTTAACTGCCTAGAAGTGGGGTCCTGACAACATCTTTGGGAACGTCTGATCTACAAAACGTCGTTTCTTATCCATCTAATTTGCAGAATAGCTCAACGTCTGTCGGATTAAATAAAAACCTCCCATTAACATCAATTTACAGGTCTCACTACAATTTGTCAATTAGATTTAGGTTTAGACTTGGACTGGACCGTCCATCCATTTTCTTATAAATTCAGGCCACCTCCATGTCCCACTCAAGAAGAGAATTTGTTGCATCTCCTACATGGCTTTTGAAAAACTTTGAAAACATTCCTTTTTGCCATTCCTCCATAAAGACCAGATTTGTGAAGTTCACAATTAATCGTTGTCCGGTCATCGTATTGTCCCACCTGAGCTCCTCTAGGCTGGTGGTTGTCCTCCTTTCCAGCCTGTGAGTGTAGCTGGATGACCCCGTCTCTCTAGGCTTTTCTCACTTTCAGATGACAGGAGTAAACAAAGCTTCTTGAGACGTCCAAACGGTGGGATGTAGCTCCCCCAACCATGTCAGAAGTTTCTCTGACATGACTGGAATGTTCCTTTGTCTATATGAAGTTCCAACTTCACTAATGCTCTGCCTCTGAGGCCTTCGTAGAAAGTTAAACTACTAGGCGACGACTTCTGTTTTACAATAGGGGACTTCTGGAGGCAATTGGTTGCGTTGGATTTTACTTAGAGGCAAGACGCATACCAGTTATTTCCTTCTGTTATCATTTGCTCACAACTCTGTTATTCGGCACTGTGTTTGTCTGTTCCATAAAATCCCATGAATATACAGAAGCTTGTGTGTGTGATGAGAGAAAATGTGGAGATGTATTTTTTGCCTTAAAATATTATGAAGAAGTGGGAAACACCACAACATACATAATACAATTGAACTTTGTCTTAAATTAGGGAAAAAAATCAAAATGAAGAGTAATGTAGCCCTCGGTCATTGATTGAGCTGTTAGAACTGTGGATTTTAAAGTGAAACGTGACATGAAGATAAAAAAAATAGACATGCTTTGTATGAAATGATAAAGGTCAGTAATTCTTGACCTTTACAGAAATGCTGCAGAAGAACAATTTCCACTCATTGAAAAGTTACACGAATCCCAAGTTTAATGCTTATCTTGTGCTAAACAATTACAACAGTAACCACAAAACATGTTTCATATACAAGAATACATGAGTATAAATATAGAATATCTCTAACACGGGGTAATAGCTGAACAACTGTCCAAAACACACAACACACACAGTCAAAACAACAACAAACTAAATCATCCACTCAGCGACACAGAAACCTCAGAATCCTCTCTGAACTTTTCACTCAGTAACACATTCACTCACTCTTTCACAAGTCCCAATGGAAGACTGTTTATGTAGCTAAATGCTAAGTCTATGTAGCTAAAGCTGAAAGTCTCTTTAGTGCTCAGAGTTTCTTCCAGTTGCTTCCCTCACATCGCTCCAAAAAAATCGACACCATACACTTTTCAACATCGAGACCGAAAAATAAATGGCGGCTCGATTCTGTCCCGTCCGTATCCTCAGGTGGTACAATGCCGATCTCTGGTTACAGTAAGGATTAGGTTGGACACGTCACTGCATAGCGTTAGAACATCTAAAAGGAAATCTACATCTCCGTGTTATGGCACGCAAGCCTAGAATGGAGGTCTCTTTGCGAACGTGGAGCAAAGAAAGTCAATCCAACAGGAAACCGTAGGAGTTTCAGGTAGAAACCTTTAATGCCCTTTGATAATACCAGCACTAACACTACAGAAATCCACTCGCTGTCCGATGTCCTCCACCCGCTGATGTTTATCATGTCCACACGGCTTCAGAAAATCCTCGAAGAGGGTATAACGATGGTAAAGACACCATCAACACTGATGTGTACACAACACTGAGACGGGGAGTCATGCAGGAGAGCAGCTTCAGCTCTCGCTGTCTCTTTCAGTCCCACTTCAGCGTCCCGCTCTGTCGGTGAGTCCCGAGTTAAGATCATTAGACGCCGTTCAAGAGCAGAACAGAGGCGGCGGAGCTGGGGGAGGTAAGTTCAGGGTTGATGTAATGGGGATCTTCCTCGTCCTCGGACTCGCCGGGGTTTCGGGAGGCGGTCAAGGCGAGCTTCCTGAGGCCGCCCTCTAAAGAGGCCTCGGCTCCCTCCGCCCTGTCGCCTGCAACGCAGAGGGAAGAGGAAAAACTGGTTCAAAATTTACCTGCTGGAGGCGGGGAAGGCCAACTGTCTACAGAGGACTGTTCACAGCCACTGAATGTTTATTTTTAATTTTGTGTGTGATAGACCAACACGAAGCAGCACAGAATCACTAAGTGGAAGTAAACTGATGCGTGGTTTTCCAAATAAATAAAAAAAGCATTTCAGTCTTTGCAGGGGCTTTGTAAGGAAATATGTTTTCAAAACATATAAATCCAGTCATTTCAAGCCAAAAAGCAGTTTGTTTAACCCTCCCATGGTCTTAAGAGATGGGGTGAATTGGACCCTGCAAGATTTTTACTCTGTGCGCAGTCCGATAGGGTCGCACTAACCCCGCGTGCGCTTTTTGTAGTGTGTGTGGTTTTGGGATCTGACGGTCTGACCCCACTCCGTGACTATTACATCTGCATTCGAAATCCTGAGAATTGCAATAAGACCGGGGGGGAGTTAAGGTTAAGGTTGGATTTTAGACCTGGTGCAGAAAAATCTGCTTTCTAGAAAACGAGTATCTGACTCAAAACTTAGGAAAATTAGTGTTGACATCTGACTCTCTTTCCAGTGCAGTTTTATTTTGATAATTTATGCACAATATGTTTGCTGCATTACATTCCAAGCAAACTGTTTATCTGGTTCTGCCTATGCCAGTTACCGTTGCAGTACTCCTTACAGCATACTCGACAGCAATCTTTGGTTACATATCGGCGTAAGCCAGCTAGCGGTATTCAGCTATTCTGAGGTTCTAAGATGTTTCATAATCCTTAAACTTTGCCATCAGGCCTTTACTAAAGTTTAAATTCTTTTTCATGAGGTATCATAAAGTTCCAGGGTTTTTTCTGGCTGTTTGGACAATAGTGGTTTCCTCTACTGCATCCGTTTCTGCAAACCGCTGCTAAGCTAGCAGAGAGAAAAAGCTACCGCTGTTACCAAAGAGGAAGAGAAGTAGTTGATGCCAACCACCTTGCTTAGCTAGCCGTGAGAGGCTGCCTCCATTCCCCAGAATGCTGTGCAGTTCTGGATCGTAGTTCAGTGAAACGATTAATATTCTATCAGACGTATTTTCTATTGATATAAGTCACGTTTCTATTGCGGCCGTTATTGTTGTTGTTTTGTTGCCCGGCCCTAACTGGCATATGGCATTTCACATTTCTGACACAGGAAAGCACATTCCTAAAACCAGTCCCCTCCCCCACCTGTTGCTTTGAGAAATCATAGATATTTTTTTCACCACAAAAAGAAATTGTAACATTTTAAATTCATATGACACCGGAAAGCATATTCATGAGTGCAGTACTAATGACTTTCAGTCTCTATACTGAAGGTGTGTAAATGGGAAATACCCAGTAAAAGATAGAAACATGAAGATAGAAAAGATAGAAAAATGATTTCCCATATTTAACGACCTACTGTAATATTTCGTGTGCTGTTATTCTACTACACACCTCTCTCCTGATCGCAGTCTGGGGAGGAAGCTCCACTGCACTGACTGCGAGGGCCCAGGACAGGTGAGACATGACCGGAACTGCACATCAGGTCTGGGCCGTGAGAGGCGCAGAGGGCCTCTGACTCCAGACCTTCAGGACAAGACGAGGAGGAGGAGGAAGAAGCGGCGAGGAAGGAGAAAGGAGGGTAGCCGGACGAGCGGGGCATGCTCATGGGAGTGGAGGCAGAGGTGGAGGGATGGGAGTACGAAGAAGAAGGTGAGGAGGGCGTCGTTCGGCACGAGGAGGTAGTGTGGGTGTCTTCCTCCTCCTCTGAGCTGCGACTGCTCTCTTCATCAACTGAAACTGACACCACTGAAATAAATACGCACACACACACACACCATTAAACATGCAGGCCACGAAGGTGCACCAACAAAAAACACAAACGTGGATTGACAAAGAGGGGCGAAAGAGGGACATTTTCAAACACTTACTAGACAGGCCGTCTGACTCCATCTTGAAGTTGGCGATGTCGTCGTGACCTTCGTCGACCTCGGCGCCCACGCCTCGCTCCCTGGTTCCCATGGCGTGGGAGCGCCGGTGCGCGTGGATTTCCTCCGAGATGCTCTCCAGGCTGCGTAGCGCTGCGCGGTACTCGGACTTGGCGACCACGAGCTTGGCCTGACGGTCGTCAACATGCTGCTTCAGTTGCTGTGACAAACCCAGAATCAAACATCAGGCAAAAAACTGGAGTCAAGTTTATTAGTATAGCACATTTCAGTAACAAGGCAGTTCAGAGTGCTTTACACGGTAAAGACATAAGAGTGACCAATTATAACAGAAGCAATACACATTCAATTTCGCCAAATGCCATCATCAAAATGAACAAACAAATGTACATTAAATATATTCATGAATGTTCCAGTTGTTATTAATCAAAGGACACTCTAAACACATGATTTCATTTACAGGAACTCAGTGTTTTGGCAGTTTTCTGAAGTTTGTTCTACATTAGTGGAGCATTATAAATAAATGCTGCTTCTTTTAGACATTCAGTGATTTATAAACTAGCAACAGTATTTTAAAGTCTATTCTCTGAGCTATGGGGAGCCAGTGTAGGGACGTTAAAACTGGTGTGTTGTTTTCTATCTTCCTGGTTTTAGTGAGAACGCGAGCAGCAGCGTTCTGGATGAGCTGCAGCTGAAGGGTTGATTTTTTTTTTAGGCAGGCCTGTGAAGATACTGTTGCAGTAATCAATGCGGCTAAAGACAAACGCATGAATGAGTTTCTACAGATCCTGCTGAGACATTAGTCCTCTAATCCTGGAAATGTTCTTTAGGTGATAGAAAGCCGACTTTGTAACTGTCTTTATGTGGCTCTAAAGGCTCAAGTTTGAGTTGCAATGGTATACATGAGACACACTTTGCTATGCTTTGACAGAGTGTGGTTTTAACTAGTGGTGGCCCACTCCCCTCCCCTACCTGTTGCTTTGAGATTTCATAGGGATTTTTTCCCACATAAATAAAACAAACAAAAAAAACAAAGCTATTTAGACATTTTTGTGGGACCAAACAACTCATTATTGCTTATGGTGCGAATGAGACTTGGTGAAATAAACAGCTTTCTGCAGGATTTTCACACTACCAGAGGTACTTTAAAAATAACTGACATTCTGGATGTCAGGTAACTAAATTAGTGTAGTTAATTTAGAACCATAACTAAATTAAGAAAGTACGTAAATATAATAAATACATTTCTAATACATAACAATGTTGTGATAGTTCACAGTTGGATGTTTAGAAGTTCAGCTAAAATCTACAAGCTTTCTATATACATACCTCAAGCTGTAGATAATATTTAGCTTTCAGTTCAAAGTACGGTCTGCAAAGGAAGAAAAAGAGAGACAAGGTTGAGAGGGGGGAAAAAACTGTCAGAAGAAAAAAAAAACAGTCTTCTGTTAAAAAGTCACATTCCTTGTCTCTCAAAAAGGGAGCACAACCCAGAGCTGTCCAATCAACACATGGAACATCTGGAGTGCATCAGGTGACGCTTAAAGAGCTCTCTATTTTTCAGCGCGCTTGCATAACACTAAAGAGGCCCAAAGAGGGGCAGTGAAACCTGTGAGCGTCATTTCCAGCCAATCAGAATGGAAGCGCTGACCTGGATTTGTTTATGGAGCGCTTCAGCTTCTTCTCGATCTGCTTCATGTGGCCGATGCTGGAGTTGTAGTTGACTGCTGTCTTTTTGTGTTCGGCTTCGCTCCGCGTTCTCGCTTGCTCCGCCTCCATCACCTGAAAGCCAAATCCGGACAGAGAGTACGCCGGAACTGTTAATAGACGCCGTGGTTTAGCAGGATGTTAGGATGGACCCTCTTTGCGGGTGAGTCGACCCGGGCGTACTTACTCTCTGGGTGGCGTGGTTGAGCATTTCCTGCCAGGCGGAGTCAAACTGACGGGTGTCCTCCTCCAGAAGCTTCTCCTCAGCCAGGGCGATGGTCTCCTTCGCTGCCCGCAGGATCTCCACCGCCCGCTGGAATTCTTGGGTGGCTTTTTGGGCTTCGACCTGGGCCTGTGGCGCCAAAACAGGAAGTCACGGTTACGACTCACTGGAAACAAGGAGTCCCACTCAGAGACGTGTACAGATAGACTTTTTTCCTGTGGACCAAAAAAAGTGTGCCCTTCTGAAGTTTTTTTTTTTTTCACAGCGTATAATGTGTTTATTGCTTATGCCTATTGCAATAAGCAATAAATCAATTAATTGCATAATAAACTAAAGTGGGCTCAATAATTTTTATTTGCATGATTTATTGCCTTTTTCTTTTCTCTCTTTCTACCAAAACACTTGATGAGAAAAGTTTTCAGTCTGTGTACACCACTGGTCCCTCTCAGTGACACTATTCAGCTTAGACCTGCACATATTTTAGCAAGAGAGCTGTAGTTTCAACTTAAAGATAGATTAGAATCTCATATAAAGAATACTTCTTACATTATTATTATTATTATTTAGCGTTTCATGGTGGTCTAATGAGCAATTTTTATGGTGAAGTACTGTTTTACGAAGAGGTTTTAGGTACTGCAGAGCAGTTGTATAGTGCATATGAACATTTCCACATGTTGTCATGTTACTTCATTATTTTTAGGTGAGTACGACAGATGGCATCGTAGAAAAAGGTGCTATTACAAAGTAGGGGTCGGCGATACTTACTTAAAGTTTTATCACAATATTTTATAGTGTTATTGTGATAATGATAAAACTGACAATAAGAATTATTTATTACTAATTTTTTAGGTAACTTTAAATGACTGAATGGCACAGCAATCCCAGCTCCACAAACACAACTACTACTCTTGAAAAACAATGCAATATGCTTCCTTTGGACAACAGTCTCATAAAAAATATGATTTGTATCACTAAATTGCTCTCTGTAGCTACATTTAATTATATTTTGTAATTTATTGATACACTCAATGAAAAAACAGTGGAAACAAATAGTAAAGTTAACCATCCAAACAATAGAGACAGTTTGAGGTGATTTAAAACACTACCTGAAATATAGCGTGAGAACGGTAAATCAAAATTCTTATGATAATGAATTTATTGCAATAAATGATAAACGATGCAATACGATACGATAAGTGCCCACCCTACAACAAGGCATTAAATCCACAGTGGATGAATACGAACGCATCCCACGTTTGTGCATTAAAAAAATAAAGAATTTAAAGCCAAATATGTATATTTTTCTTCCACTAAAAACTACACTCTGCTTTCTGTTAGTCTATCAAATAAAATCCTGATAACATACATTCAAGTTTACATTAAAGGAGACCAAATGTGAAGCAGTACAGCCTGCGCTGTCTGCTGCTCATAAAACTTCTTTTAGTTGGTCGGATATAAACAGACCCAGGGAAAAAAAAGCTACTTTAATCGTTTTTAGCATGCTGGGAACCACTTCTGAGGAAAAACACGCTCCACAATGTTTACAGGAATCCAGCTCATTCCCATCACTTTCCCTGACCCAAACTGCTGCATAGACTCCGTACTGCAAAGTTACTCTTGGTATGCATAAAAAAAAACCCCAAATAGCAGGTTGTTACAAGTTTGTAAGTGACATTGAGATATGAAAATGTTTCTCCATATAGAGTATTCTTCTTCTGCTCCTGTGGGCATGTTTGTCATTTCTATGCATGCTTTGAAGGATCCGTGGAGGATTTTTTTTGACAGCCAAGGAGAAACTAAGAGGATTTACCACAGTGTACCACGGCACACACACTCATTCAGAAAGACAAGCGTGCCTTGATCCAGCAGACAAACAGACACTTTGTCTCTGAGGGGCTCTGACATGCTGTCAGTGGCCTCTGCTTGCCCACTGCCACAGTCAATAGGGAGATTATCGCCAAGCCCCCCACCCCCAGTACATATCTGGACCCACTCACGTCAGATGAATAAGCTAAAGGTCATTGTGATTCTGTTACGGAAACTATTGGATTAGATGACTTTGCATGAGGTAAAAATAATTTTTGCAAAGTTGTGCGTTTAAAATCTAACGGTGAAGATGGAAAAATGACAAAAGTGAGTTGGCAGCGATTTCAGAACATTCAGGAAAGGTTCCTCTTTGCAGCATGGGTGTTTACTTTTCCTATCATGCACTACTTTCGAACTTATTACTTTGGTGTGAAATAACAGTACAGACCAAACTAAATTGAAAATGGAGGTAAAGCTGGAATGCAAAACCTGGAAACAAGAGACACCGTGACAGCATCTCAGTCAATTTCAAGATTATTATTGCAGCTGTAACTACAGACTTATGATAGTAGACAATAGATTTTATTTCAAATATTAAGATGTCGTATTCAGCAGTTTACCAAAAATAAGAATAAGGAATATGTAACAAAGTGATCAAATACATACATACATACATACATACATACATACAGTGTATAGGAGAAGCAACAGAACAAAGGTATGGTGAGTACTCATTATTATTGTATTATTTATGTTTGAAATTATTTCATTATAAATTGTAAACATTTTCCTCAAGACTAGCTTGAGTGCTATTAGTCTGTAATAAATAAAGGCATTTAATAAATAAAGGCCGTCCAAGCAGGTCTGGTAAGCTTCCAGAACCATCTCCTACTTAGACTTCGCCATCATGTTGTTACCAGAGGCACAACGCCGTAAGGTAAAAACTTACGGAGAACAGCTTAGGAACAAGAAGATTAGCATAGAAACCACTGCCAAGGACATACTGAAATTCTTCAGGAAGAAGGAGGGGCAGCAGAAGATCAGTGCAAAGTTATATTTCCTAAAGAGTATTTTTGCTTGTTTCTTACATATGGAAAATCATTTGTTTAGATCAGAAAAGGTAAAAGCTTCCGCGACCCTTGTGTTGTGCAAACAGAGAAGCATCCAGATACATGGGTGGGGTTGCTTCTCATTAAAGTGAGTTGACTGACTAACTATTCTACCCAAGGAGACCTTTGTAAAAAAAAAACAGGGGATAGTGTTACATGGGACTTAAAATGCAGTGAAATGTGGTGAAGGAAGAAAACTAAATTGGGAATAGGACACAAAAATAATTACATGTACCACATGCTGGTTTTATTTATTATGAAAAAAGATAAAAGCTGGCACCTTTTTAAATTAATAATAATTATTATGAGAAATGCAGCTACAAAAAGGAATCCTTTGCCTTTTCCTCTCTGCATGACCCATTTCCCAGGGTGTAAAAGAGGACAACAGACGGAGGATGATGGATATTTGATGAGGTGAAACTGCGTGGCACAAACAGAAGATGAACTAAGACTCTGAAGCTCTGTCCATCATTGCTGTTTTTATGTCAAAGTGAAGATCAAAGCTAAGACAAATTTTTTCTCAGACAAAATTGGTGTCTTTTCCTTGCTGCCACAGAAACAACCCAGGCTGTGGTCTATGACCAAACTTGCTAAATATGTGCTTCCTCCCTTCTTTGCTCTTGCAAAAAGAAGTAAACATGGACACCCTCCATCCCATAATGTGCAAAAATTTCGGTCTCTAATTGAGCAAAGCTGGTAGAGACATACGTACTTCAGAAGTTAGTGTGAGAGATGGTTCCACGTGGTTCTGACTCAATGGGCTGCAAATGCATACCACATTCTACCCTTATACTTAAAGAAATTGGGAAAACAATTTATCTTTCACTTCAAAATTATGTTGTGCTAGGAAGACAAAATCTGATGGAACATGATGAATCAGTTATTGAAATAATCATGAACTAATATAGTAATTTATTTATTGCTAACTGGAGAAGACAAACTCAAAAAAAGACCATTTGATGAAAGAATATATACTCAGAGCAGTAATTCAGCCAAAACTGAACTAAAATATATATGTTTTGCATTTAAGATAAAAAAAAAAAACTTTGTCTGGAAATACATTCCACCCAGAAGAAAAAGCACTGCCTTAACTTTCCGTAAAAATAATTTACATTTATTTTCTTATTTAAAAAAGGAATTGAATTATTTATTTGCATTTTTATGTATTTCTAATATTCTAATATTGTATAAAATAAGTTTGAGGTTAAACAAAAAATCTGAAGAATGTGGACATTTTTTCCCAGATTAAACAATTAATCATCAGAATAATTGACAGACTAATCAATTACTAAAATAACCATTATGTACTACTTTGTGTTTATTTTCTTTAATAAAATAAGTTTATGGTTGATAAAACATGAACTCAATTTACCTTGAGTTAAAGGTAAATTTGCTTCAACCTTTGTTAGGATTTCATAATAAAATTAATATTTGGTGCTTTTCAAAAGAACGCTACATATTTCCTCTGTAAAACCAACACATTGTAACCTCGTGACATTTTTCCATGATCACTCATCCCACCCTACATGCTTCTCATGTCTGGTGTGTCACTCTCCAGCTGATTCATTTCAGGTTTTTTTTCCATCTAGTCTAGCACCTCCAGATGTGTGTCCTGTTTGTTGCTTCCAATAGAGTCTGGGGACAAAGGGTGGGTTTGGCACAAGTGGATGAAGGTGGATGAGGGTTGCAAGTGAGGGCAGAGACATTCGCGCTGACAGCCAGTGAGACTGAGGAGAATGCTGGGTGAAAAGGACAAAAGATAGAGCGGACCGGGCAAATTCCTGCACTCTCCCCCTCAGCCTCAGTCTGCTGGAATGTAAGGGGGTTAACATGGGGAGGATGAGATTGGCAGATGAAAGGGGGTCGGGGAACCACTGTTGACATTTCTTTTGCTGTAGGGTCAGTGAGGACATATCTGAATCCTTTGGAAATAGGTCATACATTAAATATTAATCCATAAATCGTGCCCACACAATTTTTCTGTTTGACCTCAGGCCTTTATTGGCTTTGGTCTATTTACCAGCTACATTTATACCTAACCCAAACATTAACCCTAAGAATAGGGGTCAGCTGAATTAAGATCTGGCTTTGGTCCCCATAAACCCCATTGGTCTTCTTTTGTACCAGCAAGGTCCTACTAAATCCTAAAAACAAGTACACATACAGACACACATATATATACTTAAACGCCTAAAGATGGATTTTGTCACGTGAGTACGAGTCCCATCACCATTCAAATCCTCCCTGTTTATCCCTCACGTGCTGACATCAGAACTAATGCTGCTCACATCAGTATTATCTCATTACCTTACAAACAGACACAAGCAAGGACACACACACACCAAAATCCTCAAATCTATTTCAGCACAGCTATGACACACAAATGTCAGCCGTCTGAAGTCTGACTCAGAAGATCCCAATTCCTTGGCCAAGACATGGAGGCGATGGATTTCACAATTCCTTATTGTATCCAATCAGACTGAAGCATCAACATTAGCTTTAAAGATTAGCTGGTAAAGTATTCTGCAAACGAGAAAAGCAAAGTTTGGGTTTTAAACCACACAGGAAGTTGTTCTACCCACCTGCAGCAGTGCAGGAAGCACTAAAAAAACTATAAAAGAAAATGAGCAAGAACATGAAATTTGTTGCAAGTCTATCAGTAGTTTGTAAATGTATACTTATGCTAAGTTAGCTCAAGGAAGCAAAAATAGCCCTCGTGTGATGGCTCCCTTTAAGTAGATATAAGTAGAGTGCTTTAAACTTGTCAGTAATCCTCAGTAAACTCGCCGTTGGTGTCTGTCAGCTTCAGAGTCAATCCAGCTTGACTGTACTCTGTGTGTGTGCATGTGGGGGTGTGTGTACGTGTACCCGTCTTGCCACTTTGCGGGCCTCCCAGTAAGGTTTGGAGTCGTCCACAGCCCGTCCGATTTTCTTCAACACTTCGTCCAGCTTCACTGTCGCTTCCACCAGCACCGCTCGGAACCTCTGGCGGAAGTCCTGCACATGTGATGACATAAAGAAGGCAGCATATATAAGCTTATCAAATCCTGCATGGTAAACATTGTTTGTTGAGTGGTCAGGTACTTTTTAATTATAACCAGAAACCAGGCAAGGGTCACCTTTGAGGTCATGATTGAAGTTGGCCTCTGTTGTGCCTTTTTATAAATCAAGATTTCATTGCTCTATTAACAAACGCACAACTCCAACTCAGAAAATGTTCCAATGTTTCCATTATGCTATTCCAGGTCCTTTATCTCCAAGACATTTAATTATCGTAAATCTCTCCTGGGCTGTTTGTCGTGTGCATTTAAACTACCAGCACTAAGTGTGTTTTTACTTATGCGGATGCTGAAAATGTTTTATTTAAAACCCCAAAATATCACTTGATTAGAGAAATATGTGCCTACACATATATCTAAAATCACAAGTCTGTTACTTAAAATCTATTAGTTACAAGTAGCATAAAACATGAAATATAGAAGAGTCTAAACAGTGAAAGGATGCTGAAAATCATCTTCCAAAGAGAAGTGAGTCGCACCCAAGTGACTAATTTGATGACATCTGGGGGTCCCTTCTGATCAGGTTTTCAACGTTAGCCCCACTTTCTGATTATAGCTGCACAATAAATGTGGCAGGCCATTGTGAGGTTACAGATCATGTTGCTGGGATTGCTGAATCAAAAGGGAGTAGCTTACAATTGTCACCTTTCCTCTGCAGGGGATCTTCGCTATGGGATCTCCCCAGGGCTGAGCTTTGCATCACTTACCCTTTAAGTGTTGCCCAATAAGATTCAATGCCATGACTACGAGCAAAGGTATTGTGCAACATCAATAGTCAGTAATTATCTTCATCAGATTTTGCAATTTTTAAGATTGGATGAACATGGACTATGATGTGTAAACTGTTTGCTAAGTGGTAATATGAGGTAATATGAGATTCCAGAGCGTTACTCGGGTTCTGCAATCCTGTATTATCCCTTATAACTCATAGTTAGGCCTGTCACAATAAAAAAAACACTGGATGATAAATTGTCTCAGAAATTAATGCTATAAAGAAAAATACTTTTGTTCTTAAGACCATTTTTAAGTCGTATATTGATAATGCAAGTTCGCCCTGTCAAGACATATAAACACTTTGCACTGGACCTGGAAGATATCTTAAATATCCTAAATAAAACATGATGGCCCAAAACAATAAATAAAACATAAATAAACACCACAAACAACCAAGTTCAGCAAACAGTGCATGTTGCTACGATGGCACAGAATTGACTGTTTCCTAGCGTGGCTCCCTAACAACCAGTTGACATGTTGAAATCGTCTGGCGGCTGTTATGGGAACATGGTGACCCCAAATCACTCAGGCCTTGCATGTGGAAAACCTTCGCTAGAGACTACAATATTCACCACAATTTAAAACTTCATAGTGCAAAAATGAAGCCTAGTGTGTAATTTTGCGGAGAGGAGATATAAGAACAGTGCAGGCATCTGGAATCTGCATTTCTGACCGTTTTTAGGTTGCACACTCCAAACCAAAGCTAAAACTCCTTCAGTAATCACAGCCTCTCTGGCAGTCTAGGGTTGTGTCAACATTTTCCTACTTTCTAGATGGTCTCTTGTGCAGAAACACTCATGCTATTTTTTATTGTGACGAATAAAAACCATGACCACAGAGAGAAGAGAGAGTCAGGTTACTGGATTGAGCTGCCTTCATTCATGACCTGTCAGCAATGTGTGTGAAGAATTTTAAAAACTTAATCCTCTGGTATCCTCGGAGCTTCGGTGAGGATAATGCGCGAGTGGAAACCCAAACAAATGCTGTGTATTCGAAGATTTGCATTTTTATGCAATTGAAAGGTAATTTACTACCTGTTTGCATATCAGTGTTTGTGTGTGTGTGCGTGTGTGAGATGCCGCCTCTGGTGGCCTGGGGAGGCTGTAATTTGGAGAAGCCGGGCATAAAAAGGCAACACCTGCATCCTGTTCATCAAGCTGACCGAGCAGCAAATGAGAGGTTAACGAAGGAAAACGGAGAGGGCGTCGCAGGAAGCGCACTTCCTGTGACATCATAGCACTTCCTGACGAGCCATTCCTGTACTGAGATAATGATGCAGCTTTTGAATCCAGGAGGTAAATCCTGTGTACAGCTGCACATACAGCAAACTTTACAGGTGAAGATCTTAAAAGAAAAGCATTGAAACGAGTTCATATTTTATAAACACCAAATTTCACATTGAGTAATTTAGGGAAATCCAACCTTTAATACACACATTTAATCAGTGAGAAAATCTCGTGTTGAAAAATAAAATCACTGGTGGCATAATTATTGGAACATACAGTATAACAACCATCTATGTATCCATAGTGTGTACCCACATGTATCCCTGCAGGGTTAGGGGAGACCTAGCAGTATGGGAGCAACGATTCCAGTTTTTAAGCTGATCACCGATTTTTAAAAAGCCCGACATGCCAATTCTGATTTTGGCTGTTTGTCTGAAACAAATGTTTTTTGTTTCAGACAAAAAGACTTTTCAGACATTTTTTGTCTGAAAAGTTGTTAAATATAGCGAGAAATTTGCTAAATTGGCAACAGTGCAGTGACTATTGTTAACTGCGCATCAGCAAACATAACATGGTTGGCGGGTCCGTCAGTTAGCCGTCACTCTTGACAGAGAGAAAGGAGACAGCGGTTGATTTTCAGCAGAGGTGGGGACTCGAGTCACATGACTTGGACTCGAGTCAGACTCGAGTCGTTACAATCACGACTTGAGACTTGACTTGAAAAAATGCTCAAAGACTCGGACTTGACTTTGACTTTCATGCCATTGACTTGGGACTTGACTCGACTTGAAGCTGTTTACTTGAAAAGACTTGATATTTTTTACTCAAAGTCTTAAAATTTAAAACACATTATTTATAAAGTGGCGTCATTAATTAATTTCACTCATTCCGTATCAATATGCGCAGACCGTCGCTATGGTTTTCCTCTCTCCTTATGTATGTATGTGTACGTAGCTGCAGCACAACCAATCAAATTAACAGGATTTGGACGTTTAAAAAAACGCGGCAAAGCTACAGAGCTCAGGGAACGAAATACAAAATAACCGCTCAATATGCTTCCGCGAGTAATTTCTTTTGGCTACGTAGGTTATGAACTTTCGACAAAAAAACGAACTGCAACTTGTAAAACATGCAAGAAGAGAATATCGGATGGAGATGCCACGACGTCCAACTTTGTCCGGCATTTGAAGCTTCACAAAGATCGGTAGGTGGCGCTTTTCTTTTGCTGTAAGATAGCTGACTTTAGCTAACTTCGTGTTAGCATGTGTACTCCGGGTTAAATTGGTGATGATTTACCATAAATCCGGTCCTTCAAATGCCTCCACAAATAATGTGCACCGTGTTAGCTCAGGAAGCCGGTGGATAGTGAGCGGGGCTCCGGAACAGAAAGCAGATTCTGGACCTGAACACAGGGAACAGAGTCTCTCTGTCCCATCATGATGATGAGCCGGGTCTAGTATCATCTAAGGATGGTTGGTGTATTTGAAGACATCTACGTTGGGAAATTATATTGACAATATATTGTTTACTGCAGTCAATGCATTAAGTCAACTGTTTTTGACTTAATGCACTGACCGGCGTGACTGTCACATGTCGCACAGAACCCATTTCCAGATTTTTATCATTTGAGACAAATACATATTTTAAAAAGAACAAATGGTCTATTATTTGAATTTTATGTATAATTGCAAATTATAAAAAAAAAAAAAAAAACGACTCGAAATGACTTGAAATTAAAGGTTCCTGACTTGAGACTTGACTCGACTTTTGCCTGTCTTTATTTGAGACTTGACTCGGACTTGAGGACAGAGACTTGAGACTTACTTGAGACTTGCAACACAGTGACTTGGTCACACCTCTGATTTTCAGACCTTTGTACAGGTAGATAAGATCGATATTACATTAAAGTATTGATCAATTGCCGATCTCTCAAAATTAAAGCCGATTTTTCAGTGCACACCTAGCTAGCAGTCAGATTTTTGGACTATGAGACGAATCTAGAGTACCCAGAAAGAACCCATGCTTGCATGAGGAGAACATGCATCCTCCTGGGATTCAAACCCCAGACTTTTTGCTGCAAGGCAACAATAGCTGCGTTTCCACTGACCATGTAATTGTGCAATTTGACATTTTGAAAATAAATTAGGTTTGAAAATAAATTAGATAAACACGGCAATTGTGAAAAATCTCTCGGTTTTCAATAAAGTTTTGATACCAGCATGTGCTGGTTTTCTTGGCAAGATCAAAATTGGTTTATTTCGCAAAAACACGAAGACGTTGACGGCAGGAAGTAGTTGGAGGATTATGGCGCGGAATGTTTTTTAATGACTTATCACGTGAACAAACTTATTCATGTGTGATTCTAATTGTGTTTTGTATTTAATGGAAACACCGCAATTGCAAATTTTTGTTTTTTCCGACATTAGCGGAAAAATGTGGTTGACAAAGCACATTTGTAATGGCAACGCGGCTAGTGTTACCAACTACACCAACATAACATAATAATTTCTATAAATCATATAAGATAGAAGCATTTTCTTCAAGTTATCCGTTTTCTTTTTAAGTTGATCAGAGTGTCTGTTCTCTCTGTTAGTCTTACACAAATACCAGTTTCGTTGGGGTATAAATATAACATTACCCATTTCTCTAAACCATTCTTCAAAGTGAGAGAGAAAAGAGAATATTTACTTTGAATAAGGTAGATTTGTTTTGATCTTCTTAAACAGGAAACGGCTAAGAAAAGCTTATCTTAGTGTCGCTAAGTTTCTATATCAGGTGTAAGATTGTAAGATGACATGGCGGACTCTTTGGGGTTTTTCCTTGAGTAATTCATCAAAACATACGGCCCAGTCGGCAGCAAAGTAGCTCAACAACAACAAAAAAACTAATTCCATAAAGGTTGGATTGTTTTAATTTTTATTCAGCGTGAGGCTACTCTGCTCCAAAAAAAGCTGAATTTATTTTACACATTTCTACCAGGGTTTTTGTATTTATTATCCTTCCTGTAGCACGCACACACACACACAGTTCTACTTGTGGGAGCAAAAAGAGAGCTTTATAACTGTGTCAGAAGCGTCGCACACAGTTTGAGCAAGGATTTAACTTCACTGTCTGATTTTTTTTCCCCCCAAATCCTGTAGATCTACAGCACATTTTCCTTAATCATGTGCTGGCAGTGCAGGGAAGCAGCCTGGCTGTTGAACGTTTAGCCTCAGGATGTTGCTAAATGTCACAGTTGCGAGTCGTCATTCCAAAACATGGGATTCTTGGTGCGTTACAAATGACGAGAGAATCTTTTTTCTCTTTGTATTACAGAACAGGAAACAGAAAGTAAAAAAGGAGGCTAATCCCACCCTCTCTTGATGAGGAACAGAAGAGGCCTACTTTTAGGATAAGAAAACCTGTGGCCTCGCTCTGGAATGTTTAGGTTGTATCTGAACGCAAGCCAGAGCAATGAAAAAAAAAATCCCGTCTACTAACAATCAATCTTTTGAGAGTTTACAGCTTTCTTTCTCTTTAAAAGCATTTCATTTCTGCCTTCACAATCAGGGGAAGGGAGTTGCAGCTCAATAGCGAGAGCAACAACCGGTCTGTAAGTTGCCACAGAGGTGCTATTAAGCAGCTGTTCCATTTTTTTTTTCTATAGAAAGAGGCCAGAATTTTCCATCTTTCTGAGGCTCTTGAACCGTTTTAAAGCCAAAACACTGTTGCTAAGGAAAGCGTCAAGCACCTAGCAACAGCTTTCATGTGATTTTGTCATATTAAAAATCGCAAACTTTTATTTATTTTACTGGGGATTTCTATAATAGACCAACACAACAGTGCATAGTAATAATGTAAAACTGCAAAACTATATGAAAAAAAAAAGCATTTTATTTTTAAAATAAATAAAAAAATTTTATTCAGTGCCTTTTATATGTGAACTAACTGAGTCAAACTGTGTTTGATTTATAAATGCAGCTAAAAGTAGCACTACGCTTGACCCCAAACACACCATTCCCACTGTGAAACACGGTGGTGGCAGAATAGTGATGTGTTTGAACAGGGAAAAGCCCAAGATTCAACAGAAGGTTTCAAATCAATAGCATAAACATGCTGTAACGGCCCAGTCAAAGTCCCGGCCGAAATCTTATTAAGAATCTGCTGGGGGAAAAAAACACAGTATTGACACAGAAGATACATTTTTTTCATGTTTTGAAACCCAGCTGTTGTTTTCCTTCCACTTAACTATACAGGAGGGACGTGGACATACTGGTGTTTTTGGCATTAACGTGACAAAATGATGGGAAGAAAGGATTCAAAACGACCAGAACTGCAACTGAAAAGAAATGCTCCCGTGTTTAAATGAAAACATCTCAAGCTGTTAACCCCTGGCAGGAGAGACCCAGTAGTGATACAGATCATCTTTATTTGATTATATTTTCCTACCTCCAGCTCGCTCTCCAAGCGGTTGATGTCATCCGTGGACTGGTTCAACTTCTCCAGCTCTCCCTGTTTACAGAAAACACGGCGGGGACAAAGAGAGGCAGACCGTTAGATCAGAATGGAGGCGATGCGCAGTGACTTCTGTTTAGTCAAATTACCAACTCTGTGTCCCTGCATTTGACCCCCAAAAAAACACGTTAAAAGAGACACATGGATTCAATGTACTCGAAATAATACACCAATCAATTATTCACAAGACTGTTTCATCAAAACTTTTCCAGACATCTCTCACCTGGATTCTTGGATCTACTTCTTCCTCCTCCTCGGCACACAGAGCATCGTCCTCGCAGATATTCCCGTCGCGCTCCATCCTCGGGGAATATCTACAAAAAAAGGTTTGCGTGTGTGTTTGAAGAAGCGAGGGTCTCCAGCGCAGACAGTGGGGGGGTTGCTGGGCGTCTGGCAGCGGTCCGCCCTGTTTAACCTTCACGCAGAGCGCCCGGCAGCCTGCATCGCTCTCGGCGGGCTCGCAGGGTCTACTGGGCGGACGGGAGGCGAGGTGACCGCGGGGTCCGCAGAGCGCCGCGTCCGGCCGCGGCGACGTCCACAAGCAGCCCGCGAAGGACCATAACTTCGGCTCGCGAACGAACTGCAAAGAAGAAGAAATTTACCTACGCTGATCGATAGGAGTGTTTCCGGTTTGGGACCTTCAAAATAAAAATAAAACTGAAGCGGAAACTTCATTTGTTTTCGAATGAAAACATTTCAAGTTAGAAAGTAAATTTGGAAAAATACTGCCAAATATGGCGGCAATTTTTATTTTTTGGGGGGGGATTTCAGGACATTTTCACTAGATGTCCCATATGTTACTGCTTTAAATTAACTGTCAGCGATTAATTAATTAAAATTATATTACAATAAATTTTAGGGGGGCTTGGTGTGACACCGAAAGATACTTAAACTAGTGTCTTTTGAAAATTATGCTTGACCTACCATTTCAATTCTCTCTATTTCGTAATGTTGCATCTACCGTTGTCAATATATCCCCCAGCATGATGCTGCCGCCACCATGTATTAGGTGTGAGATACTGCATATTTTGGTATTGATTCATTAACAAATAAATACATGACCACTATCACCAACATCAGTACTGATATTGATACCAATACCAACATTTTTTATTATTCAGATTTGAAATATCATCAAACTTCTTACCTTCAGGTGTTTCTGTGGATTTTTCTTTGATATTGTTTCATTTTTATTTTGTCGTGGTTAAAATCTGGGACAGAATTTGGACCGCATTTTAAATGTGTCTACAAAATACTTTAATAACATATTAAGAAGACAAATTTATATATATATATATACACACACACACATATATATATATATATGCATTTTATATATTTTTTTATATAAGCTGCACAGTGGCGCAGTTGGTAGCACTGTTGCTTGCAGCAAGAAGGTCCTGGGTTTGATTCCCGGGGTCTCTCTCCCTGTGTATGCGGGTTCTCTCCGGGTTCTCCGGCTTCCTCCCACAGTCCAAAATCCTCCCTAGGTGTGAGTATGCGTGTGCATGGTAGTGTGTCCTGTGTTGCCCTGCGACAGATTGGCGACCTCCTCACCTCTCGCCTGGAACGTCAGCTGGAGATAGGCACCAGCAGCCCTCCCGAACCCACTAGAGACAAGGGTGTACAGAAAATGATTTGAGAACCAATCAAAACAGATTTCAGAAAATACAAAAATAAAATTACATTTAGCCGCCACAAAGTCTTTGGAAATGGATCTGCATTTGGAGGGTTTGTTCTCTGAAATAACAAGTATGACTAAAGAGTTTCTTTTTCAGTATGAAACCCAGAAAACCTTTACTTTGGTAAAAGCATTGTGATGAGACTGAAATATGTCCAGCTTGTTGGAACTCTGCGACAATACGGACTTTTCGGTTGTTCCTCTCCGCCATCTGGTGGCCAGGACTCCGGGGTGGGACTGGAAGTGTCTGGATTCCTGTAAACAGAGCTTTTTCTCCAGCAGTGGCTCCCAGCATGCTAGATCCCGTTAAAGTGCTTTTGTCTGCATCTGTCTATTTCTAGGAAACTGAGAAATACTGTTTACTGCCAGTGGATAAATATTTAGTGGCGGGCTGCAACCTGTCCAGTCACATAGAAAATCTTTTGTAACACAAGGTACTGCATGATTGTGAAGTGGCCCAACGTAAGTCAAAGTGGATGGAAAGAATCTGCGAACATAAAAATTTCAATTATTGCCACGGATTCTCAGACGATTTAGGTCTGTACTTTGACTGGGCCATTCTAACACTGGAATATATTTTGATCTTGTAAACCAACAGTGTCCTGAGGTCCAAAACGGGCGATTTTAAACTATTCATAAGCCACAACAATCCTTCAATAAAAAAAACACTTTTTTTGTTTGTTTTTTATTTTTGACTACTTGGCAATAAACAAAATATTAACAAAATCTATAACTCAATATAGGTACAAAACATTAAAAAAAAGAATTTAAACACATTTCCAAATATTGTGGGTCGTCAATTGTTTTCTATTTTGTTGGTAAAGTTGTGGTTCCACCTGTGGTCTGGGGCCGAACAAAATCATTTCAATAGCCACAAATGACCCACGGGCCACAGTTTGGCCTCCCCTGGTCTAAATCCTTGCATTTTAACTCTAGAAGTATGTTTAGCACCAATTTCCTGCTGAAAGGTGAAACTCCACTTCCGTCTCAAACTTTGACATGTTTCACCTCCGTTCTCTTCTCATCCATGCCCCTGTCGGAGAAAAACATCCCCGCAGCATGATGCTTCCACTACTATGTTTCAATGTGGGGATAGTGTACGCAGGGTAATGTGTGATTTATCTCCCATGAAGTGCAGCAAACTCAAACTCAGTGCCTTGGATGTGCTGATTAGGTTGTTGTTGTTGTTCCACGATGCTGTTTATTCGCTAATGTTCTCCAGTAAAACTCTCTGTTCCTGATCAGCTGGACTTAAATGACTCTCAGACCCTATTCAGTACCCATAGGACTCATGTGGTTAGTTGCTCTGGATTCGATTCAAAGCTACTAAAATGAAAAGCGGTTGCATAAACATTGGATTTTTATTTTCTTCCTTTACAGCTATGCAGAAATGGTTGTTGCTCCATTGCATGCATCTAATAAAGGCTATGGCGTAAAAGGAAGTGAAAAAGTTCAAGGGGTACGAAAAGGCTTTCTTCAATACACTAAAAGTTTTAACTATGGGGGCACACGAATTGAAGTTTTCTAACTGATCACCCATTTTAAAAAGCCAATTTTGGCTAATCCCTTTTTTTTTTTCTTTCAGAGTCCATATAGCGATAAAGTTGCCAACTTAGCAACAATTAAGAACAATTTAGAGGGTTCAATTAACCGAACAGTAAAGGTGCACCAAAAGCCAGTTTGGCCAATATTGATTTAGTTTGTCTTAAAAGTTGTCAAATATAACGACAAGTTACTTGCAAACAGCGGGGTGACTATTATCAACGTGACCCGGTGGGCAGGTCTCTCTGTCAGCCCCTTTTCACAGCAGAGCACGACAGGATAGTGGCTGATTTTCAGACATTTGCAGAGTTAAATAAGATCGGTGGATAAAATCGATGTCACTTAAGTATCGGCCAATGGCCGATCAATCGGTGCACCCCTAGTTTTGTTGCATTCAAATGTATCATCAATCATGCTTGAATTGTTATTTAACTTTAAGTAATTATTTGTTTTGTCGAGAAAAAAAACGTATGAAATTATGCATAACAATTTTGCGGAGCTGACTTTTGCTAAAAAAAAAAAAGAAGAGAAAAAAGAAAGGGGGGGGGGGGGGCTCATCCTGAAGGATACATCCAGTGACGTAATCTTTTATGTTTTTTATATATGATCCCTTGTTTCACACGGCGTCAGCAGGTTAAATGTCAGTCTAACTCACTAATGTAGCCGACAGATTGCAGTGGACGGCTGGGCCGCTTAGCCGTTCGTCATCGCCTCTCTCTCTCTCTCTTTTTTTTTTTTTTATCCCAGCGTCTCTGCTGCGTACGCATATATGCGACGGACGGTCTGATTTCATAACGCGGCGAGGAGGAAGAGAGGAATGGGGCTGTGAGAGGCGGATGAACATCAACCCCATCGGTCGGCTCACCGTGCAGAGCAGCAGCAGCTGCAGCCGCCGTCTCCACCCCGCTGCTGTTCGCCGCCGGTGCCGCGCAGAAGAGATGCGCTATAGCGGAGGCTGCTGCTGATGCTGATGCTGCTGATCTTTGCGTCTTGAGCATCATCGACGCGACGGCCAGAGGGTGGGCACGGGGGGGTGGTGGGGGGAAATCGATCTCCGGAGCCAGGGACACACGGTAGACAGGACAGCAGAGGATGGAGTTCAAGCATCTGGTGGAGGCGGCGGAGAAGTGGTGCTCCGGGAACCCGTTCGACTTGATCTTCGCCGAGGAAAACGACGAGCGGCGGCTGGACTTCTACGCAGAGCCCGGCGTCTCTTTCTATGTGCTGTGTCCCGGCGGCACCGACACCTTTGTAAGTGGGCTTCTGCAGGGCCTTAACTTAGCTAATGTGTGTGCGTGTGTGTGTGTGTGTGTGTACGCGCTTGTAGGAGTATATGGGCTGGGTAAAGGAGGTGATGGAAGCGGGATAAGAGGGGAGGGTGAGCAGCATGATGTCATTTCAGTCTGCCTTCACACCTCTTCTCTCAGATGTGTTTAATATTGTCCCTCCTCTTGTTTTATTTTTCTTTGTTGCTATTAATTATTTCAGCATGGCTATCTATTCAGGGCGGCATCGCCTTGGGGGTGGCTAGAGCGCTAACATTTTTCTTTAGCTGTTTTAAAAGGAAGAGGTCACCATCTTGTGTTTTGTACTGGACAGTAGAAGTAGCATGTGATGCTACTTCAGTATTTAAATATTAGCATTATCAATAAAAAAAAAGAAGATTTTTGACATCTTTAGCATATCTGTTACAAATGAACACAAGAAGTATGTTACAGTAACCTTCTACACTTTTACAACTTTGCTGAAAGTGAAAAGCAGCAGCTTGCTCTGCACACCGGAGGGCTAGTTTTAAAACTAGCTAAATGCTGTTAGCTTCTGAATAGGAATGCAATTGTATCCCATTTGCATTCCTATTGGGATGCAGCAAGAATTAATTTGCACCCCAAAACATTTACTTTGTGTGAGGCTCTATATTCAACCACTCATTCATATCAGTGTTTAAGTATTTTCCATGCATTGACCATACAGGGATTTGTAGTTGATTGGTTGATATTAAGAGTGTTTGATCAAATCTCAATTGTTCAAATCGTAAACTAAAAGAGTGAACTCTTTTATATCACGTTTTTTTGTATTTTCTAAAAATATATTGTGAATTCATTTCATTTAATTGGTCTCTGTTTTTTGTTTTAAATTCTCTCATTTATATATATATACAGTGAAATATATATATATTGTATCAATTTTTTAATTTATTTACTCTGCACAAAAGCATTTATTTGCTTTTTTGCTTTTGCATTTTTCAGCCGCCGCACATAACTGTAGTCAGGAATCGTTTGATATTGGCTAGCATCCTATTCTGGAATTGTTTGTTATTCCAAAATGTTCATTCTAACGATGCTGCAAATTATTGTAATATGGCAAATTTTGATTAAGTTTAGCATTCGTTTGGGGAAGACGGATCAGTCAACCGGCCGACCAATCGATTGGACCCGATTTTCTTAATTTTGGATGACCGGCGATCATCCCAACACTTACAGTACACGTGGAACCAATTTATCCACTAATATCTACCTCCAGGACTGACTTTGGTATCTGCTAAAATCAAAATCTCCAGAAAACTGTGTGCAGTTGAAAGCACAGTGATTGCAGTGCAGAAAACTGCAATTTGGTATAAGATGATTTTGTTAGTCTATGCTCATTTCTAGACAATAAGACAAGTATTAACGTAACACAATACTTGAATTTCATTCACAGTTTAATATTTATTATTAATCCGTCCGTCCGTCCGTCCATCATGTTTCTTCAAATTAACGTTAATTTGATGTGAAGAGTGATAATAATAACTGGCCGAAACTCTAAATTGGCCTATGTCAAACATCACTTCAAATCAATACTGATCCTCAAATGCTTTATCACTGTTTGCACCCTTCCTGTTTGCAGCAGAAACATTTCTAATAGTTCCAAATAATAATAATAATAATAATAATAATAATAAATAGTCAAAGTCTTATTATGGTGGGCATAATAACTGCAGATTTGTTAATCTACAAATTGCAACCAAATTATTCTACCTTCTACTGTTATTATAATTTTTGTTTTTCCCATAGCACACATGTAAAGGCCTTAATGGTGGAATCGGCCTTCAAAATTCAGCCAGGTCAGCCAGATGCACCAAACTAGGCATCCTAATGGTGGACGCAGCGCAGCCACAAACTGTTTCCTCAGAGCTGACTGTACGTCCTGCGGCCATGTGATGCAGTGCTGGAGTTATGAGTCCAAAAGTCCCAGAAGCCCGACCCGCTCCTCCTCCCCCCACCGCTCAGTGACACGGGCCAATAGGGCGGGGGAGCAGATGGAGATGACCCAGGAGCCGGGGCGTCTGTTCAGTCAATAACACATTATGTCACACGGACTGTGCCTCTGTTGTGCTTGCACGCCTCGTCTGAACGTCGGAGCAGCGCCACTGTGGGGCGTTTAGATAGCTGCTGATGAAATTTAGTCCTGCGCCTGTGGCCATGCTCTCCCTTAAGAAGCAGATTCTAATCAAAGCAAGCAAACAAGACAACAGCGGATTCTTTCTGCGATCTGTTGTCTCTCAACAGAACCAGTTTGCTCTCTAGTCCTTATGTTCTCCCTCCCTGCTCGCAGCTTCCTCCTGCTCTGTAATCTAATCCATGTCAGATGTCTTTGCAGCGCGTCCTCTCATGTACTCATCTCCGGCTACATGCACAGTCAGACAGTCAGAGTTCACCGCTGCAACGACACTACAGGCTGCAATCATAATTCTCTTAATATTTTATGTGGAGGTATTCACAATCACACCATATGCCACGGAGTTAAAATAAATATAATTAAAATAGATTGAGCCATTAGTCAAACATTTGTGTAATTGTGTGTAGTAGAATTGCATTTTGATCAAGACTCAAATTCATAAACAACTGCCAAATATTGTCTAATTATTTTTAAAATAAGACATTTTACACAATTGCACTTCCAGAAACTCAAATTAATTTGCACAACTGTTATAAAAAGTCCTAACATACTAACTTGCATGCAGTAACTACATTTCAAGCAAGACATAGGCTAACTGCAAAACTGCTTACTAGTCTGGCAGCTCGTGCCGCCCAAGAGGAGAAGCCGCCCTGGACATCTGCCCACTTAATCATTTTCAGAAAGCGCTACTTCATTTATTGACGCTCATCAAACCTCCACTAAACCCAGTGAAAATGCTGCCTTGTTATATTTTCAATAACAGATTCAAAAAATCAAAGTTTAAAATAAAAAAAGTGTTAAAGGTAGAAGCATGCAGTTCAGATTAGACCAACCCACGTGTTTCTGAATTTGATCTAGAGAATATTAAAGCACTGAAGCAGCCCTTTACTTTAGCATTCATTGGACGTTATTTTTTTTTGAGGGGATAACTTTAGCATTATTAGCCGCTAACAGTTAGCTAGCTGCAATTCCATCTTCGTAATCTTTTCATGTTGCTTGTAACTGTTTCTTTTTTCTACTGACTACCTACCATTCAACCACATGAACAATTTAAAATGGTGGTGGGGTTTTTTGTAATGCTAATGCAGTTAGCTGTTGTCCGTCAGACCGACAACAACATCATTACAAGCCTAGTCTTCCATGTTTGAATATTTTTGCATTGTAAATCTTATATTATGAAAATTATGGTTAACAACTAAAAATATAACCATTAAAAATACATATGTAGTAGCGCATTTACTTACTCTGCAACCACATTTGAGTTGTATAAATTTTTGCTATTAGCACTTCAGATAAGTTTTCTCCTTTCATGTTAGAATAGCCAGTTAAACTGAAACGTTTTCATACCTCTGCCAGATTTAGATTTAAATAATTATTAAAATTTTACCATTATGTTTCTAATGGTAAACATAACGATAGACTGAACGTACTAATATGTTGATAGTGGCCCAGCTAAAGTGAAGAGTCATCGCTTGGGAACTGAGTGGCTGAATTACCTCCTCAACATGTCGTCACGTTCTGCAGGCAGCTGGTAAAAAGCCATACATTCGACTGAAACAGGAAGTTGCAGGACGGTGGCTCTTGAGGGCCATAATTATAGACATTTGCTGTAGAGCAGCGTTTCCCAATTTCGGTCCTCAGGCCTCCCTGCCCTGCATGTTTTAGGTGTTTCCCTTCTGCTACACACCTGGATTGAATATATGGGTGATCAAAAGGTTTCTGCAGCACTTGATGGTCATGCAATCATTTGAATCAGCTGCTCTGGAATAGAGGCACATCTAAAACATGCAGAGCAGGGGGGCCTGAGGACCGGAATTGGGAAACGCTGCTGTAGAGAATCTGCGGAGGAAGCCCAAGATTACAGTGATGGCAACCTTAGAAACTTTGAGCTCATGAAAAGAGGTGAATGTTTAAAAATATTTGTAGATACATGCAAGAATGTCAATAATTCTTTTCTTATTGATCACTGAGAAGGTTGTAAATTATTTTCAAATGCTATTTTTATTACTATCTATATACATTACACCATAAACACCGTCTTATTATTCAAACTTCTTTTCTGGTTTATAAAGTTTGCTTAAAAAACTTTGTCAAATGATAACTAAACCTAACTCCGACCTAGTCTTGATCTTATTCTTAAATATATAAATCCATATATTTATGGACTTATGTGATCCATAAATATAAGGAAAGTTTGATGACCTATAGAGGGATAATGATAACAGCAAACTGCTGTCTCCAGCTCTTTAACCTCCTCCTAATATGTTCTAATAGATATTTTGTTTAATTATTGAGCTGTATCATCAGAGATAAACATTACCAAAAAGTCAGATAATAAGTAATACACAGTCACAAATTACAATATGCTTTGTTTTAATTTTACAAATGATAATAGTTGTTAGATACAAGTTGAAGCATTTGGGGGTTTTTTTATATATCGTTTGTAATAATAATCTACGATTAAAAAACATTTCCCAGAAGAACATGTCAGGTCTCCCTACTGACCTAAATCAGATAAGCCTAAAGTAACACTTCAGACGTCACAATTTTCAATACGGGGTAACCTGCGGCACAGTTCCTACCTCAAGCTTGACTGGACACCAATAATGCCGTTGACTAATACATAACCTAACAGTGTGACCTTTAGACTCTGATTGAAGGGATGTTAAGTACACAAAGCATCATAGCTGCACTGGTCTATCACACGCAGCTGTTTCCATAAAATCCTTGACCAACTTCTTCAGGAACGGATTGCCTCTGATATCAGCCTATCTCTAGTCAGTGCTGATTCATTGTGTGTATTGAAAGAGGTCACATATCTCAATAAGCAGACTCAGTTGCCGTCCATTGCAGCACATCTAGAAGCAATTTTTTTTTCAGTGCAAAATATCTTGAGTTGGACGACATTTTCACGTCTTCCTTTGCAGCTCTGGCTGTATGTTCTGGAAGGTAAACCTCCATCCCAATCTTAACTCTTTTTCGGCCTTTTGCAAATTTCTTTCCAGGATTGCCCTCTATGCTATGCTTCACTCAGCTTCCCATCAACTCGGACTTGCGTTCCAGTCCATGCGTGCCTAAAAGTTACATTTTGGTTTCATCTGATCCGAGTTCCTTCCTCCACATGGTTCTTGTGATCCCTACTTGAAACAAACATGAAACAAGACTTATTAGAGCATATTTTTTCCAGCCCTGTTTTAAATTTCTTCACAAAACAGAATGTAACACACATAAATGTATTTGACAGAGGCAATTCTTTGCTAGATTTTATTTAGTGGCATAAAGAGTACCATTTTCGTCACACTTCTTAGATTTTTACTCTTGAAAAGAAAAATGAAATTTTGAATTCTTTACTTTTCACTTCACAGTTATGCACAGCTTTGTTGCTCAAACGAATCAAATCTGAATAAAATATATTGAAGTTTGTGATGTTTACGTGACAAAATGTTTTAAAGGTGTTTTAATGCTTTTAAAATCCACTGTAAATGGATTAGGAAAAAAAAACTTGTAGATTTCTAGCATGATAAAAGTTGGCTTTAATACTGAAAAAACTAAATTAAACCACAAAGTAAACCAGATCCTTCTTTTTGAATAAAATCAACAAAGAGGTGGGGGGGTTCTTATGAGGTAATGGTGTATTTCATAATACTATCAGATGCTGCTAATTTTTCAAAAAGTGCTGTAATTACAGATTTATGATCTACAAGATTGTTTAATTGTTTTACCCTGAGAATGTATTTTATTAAATAACATTGAATATCCCTTGTTTTTGTTTCACTTAAGTCTCATATTTTTATTTTTTGTGCCAGTGTTTTTGTTGCTTTTAGAACGAATGATTGTGTCTTCAAAGTTTCTGTCTCCTTTGCCAGCGCTTGGTTGAAAATATGTTGTTAACCAGAGTTTGCATGTGTGTGTATGTGTGTGTGTGTGTGTTTGTGCAGCATGTTTGGAGCGAGAGCGAGGACTGCCTTCCGTTTCTGCAGCTGGCACAGGACTACATTTCCTCCTGTGGGAAAAAGACTCTGCTGGAGGTGTTGGAGAAGGTCTTCACGTCCTTCAGGCCTGTAAGGAAACTAAAAGCATGCAACTCACTGTGTCAGTTTGCTTCCTAACACATTGTCACAGCAAAGTAACTTCTGTTCGCTGAGTCTAGGTCGATTACAGACTTGATACATTCTGTCCTCTCTGCCCATAAAAGACACCATGCTGAACTAAACTCAAGAAACACTTTCAGGTACTTATTGGTAGCTTTAAATGAGCCGTTTTTCAAATGTTTTCAACACCTGTGTGTCGGGGTGTTCATTGCTGTGGCAGAGGGTAGAGTAAGACTTAAGTTTTTAATGTTTTGAAAGTGCAGGGTAAATATAAAACTAAGCTGGTAAACTCTGCCGAATGTGTTATGATCTCAGTTCATCCAATAATTACCCACAACCTTATTACTTCCTGCAATTTAGAGGTTACAAGAAAACACAATGTCGTTCAAGCCTGGTAAATACATAATATCTTAAGACATTAGTAAGCCACACCTGCAAACATACCAGACTGGACTGAATAACATATTTTTAAAAAGCAACACTCTTCAATAGGGAAGACGTCTGCCGATGTTGACGCTTTAAATGAGCCTTTAGGGTTGGTAGTAGCAGTCCTTGCACTGAGTTTTGGGTAAAGTCTCTTAAAAACTGTTTTAGAATTAGTTGAACAAGCAAAATAATGGTTTTGGAGAGGCTTTAGGAGAATTTTAGACAGTTTTTTTAAAAGCCTAGCTAAAGCTTTTTACCTCATTATAATTTGATGTTAAGCTAAACTAAGCTAATCCTCAGTCTGACAGCTTCATAGTTACTGTTTCATAGAGACAAGATAGTTACATTCTAAATTACCTATCTGGAATTAACCAAAGCTAATATTTTTACCAGATGCTAAACTATGTTTACATTTTGGGCCTACATATTCGGAAAGAGAGATACTGTTGGCATTCTTGTCCACAACTGAGACATCGGAGCATTTGGGATATTAGTGGATGAGGCCTTCAAGTGTTGTTTTCTCTTGTTAAAGATTTACCATCTGTGGATAAAGCTTTTGAATCAAACAATAAATGACCTCAATTATATTTTGACAGACATTTTATTTGACCTGATCTTATCTTGTCTTTTATCACCACCCAAATTGTTTCTGGAATGTTGGTGAAGTTGCTGAAGCTCTTAAAAAGAAAATTGAAATTTCTAATTTGCATCCCCTTTATAAACTTGTCTGTATTTTCATACATTATGGAGATAAATGATAAGAATGTAGAAATCTCCAGTATATTCACAGTGAATTGTGTATAATTTTCTCCAGAGTTAAATGCATTACGTTGTATTTCCAGTGTTTGCGGCTGTTTTTGCGATTTGGACAAACTGTCTCCTATAAAGTATGAGATATCATGACTGTCCTCCTTTCAGTAGATATGATTTATTGAAGTCACATAACCTCATTTTCATACAGTAAGTACAGCACAAGAGTTAGATTTTAGAAAACATCAGATGTTTATGTGTGCATGAGAAGTTGCCAATCAAAGTATCAAAGTATCATAGTCAATACAAAATATTCCACTGAAGATGCCTGTTTTTCACATTAAAAACAATTCAGGTACAAAAAGAGACTAAAATGGCAAAATTCAAAAGATCCAATACCACACACCATTCTTAAATTTTGACTACAATATAAAAATACATCGATGTTAATATTTTTTTTACCCTGTCTCTCTATTGTTGGTATTTACAAATGCCAAACTTTATACTCTACCATTACTACAAGTGGACTTAAAAACAAATGTCCTGCCAAATATATGGAAAACAAAAAACAGTCTTGGTAAAAAAAAAAAAAGACAAGCTTGCTGCACATTCAAACATTGTTTATCATCAAAATTTATGTTAATTATATGAATTTCTCATACTGGCTCATCCCTACTGCTAACACTCTACTGCCCCTCTCGTTGGTCTTTTAGCTGCTAGGTCTTCCAGACATTGAAGATGACAGCTTTGAGCACTACCATGCAGACATGGAGGGGGAGCCTGGGTCTGACCACCAGCAGATGGGGGTCAGCCAGCAGTGATGACCCGCCGAGAGGATCCCCGAGCCTGGACACGATTGCTCCTGAAGACTTGGGCCTTGATACCTTAGCTCACTTAACAGCACACACTCTTGCAAACTTATAGTTGACATGCTGAACTATCACCACCTTGTTCTTGAATGTTTCAGTGGCTTTGCTTTCCAAAGACTGCACTTTGTTGCCCTCCCTCACCCTGTCCTTTTCTAAAAGACACACACAGAAGTTTGCATTTTCACATGTTAGGACTTTGTATTGACTTCCATTCATTTTAGTATAATGACATTTATGCCTAGCCTTACCAACAACCCTTACCCTGGCAATTACCAGTATATTTGCAACCTTAAACCCAACCAAAACTGGATTCACACCATACCTCTAAACCTAACTCCTAACTCTAAAAATGGGGCCCCACCCCACACGTAACTCCCCAAAGACTTTTGGCAACATTGGTCCCCTTGAGTCCTTTTTGGGTTTATGGAAACAAAGACTTATGGGGGCTTGAGAGGACATTGGTCCCCATGAGTATTTTTTGGAGTTATGTGGACTTATGGGGACATTGGTCCCCTTTAGTCTTGTTTTGGAGTTATGGGGACACATGGGGATGTTGTTCCCCCTGAGTCTCTTTAGGAGTTATGGGGACTTATAGAGACTTTGGTCCCCCTGAGTCTTTTTTGGAGTTATGGGGACTTATAGAGACTTTGGTCCCCATTAGTCTTGTTTTGGAGTTATGGAGGCTTTGGCACCCATGAATCTTGTTTTGGAGTTATGGGGATACATGAGGATGTTGGTCCCCATTAATCTCTTTTGGAGTTATGGGGACTTATGTTGACAAAGACTTATGGGGACATTAGTGCCCATAAATGTTTGTTTTATGGGGACATAGGTTTAATTGTACCAAAAGATCCTAATTAGGCTACACAACCAAGTACAAATACAAACATACATACACAAACATATATACACACCACTCTTATGCTTTGGGGTTATGTGAGCTGTAGCCATGTACAAGTTATAATCATTCACAGTCCGGTTAGTTAAAGTTACACATCACAGCAATATTATATCAGCTTTGTTATGCAGAAAAACATTCAGATGTTACGGCAATACGCACCCCAGCCTCCACGCCAACCCCGACCTGTGGAGGCGAATGTGGGAGATTGCTAACTTTTTCAGCCAGTCTGACATAAATGACGCACAAATAACCAACAACAGGGGAAAAACTGACAGTTTGTGGCTATGTGAAAGCAAAGGTCTAGCAGGTGCAGGAAAGAGAAAGGGAAGTGAGGAAATAACATGCAGTTAGTCGTGACACAGATTCACGCTAGCAACATCTAACATAAATGCAGTCAAATAGGTTAAGGTGATTCCCTAGATGCAATCGCTCCTTTGTGTGGATTAGAAAACTCTACAGCTTTCCCAGTAGCATGGATCATTTTGAAGTGTTTGTTAATGTTTGTAAAGCTGTGTATGGAAAATCAGTTACAAGTTGAAGATCTTTTTGACCACTGTTGCTATCTTATGACTGTCACAATAATAGCCTGTGCTGCAGCTTTAATCCTTCCTTATTTGGGTGTCTTGATGCCATGCAACACCCAGCCTCTTGAATGTTGTAGTCTTCCTGTTGATCCGAGGTGTGCCTCTCTTCCTGGGCACCACCTGAGGAGATAACCCTTGTAAAGCTTCCCAAAATCCCACTCTTTTTCATGAAATGTTTTCAATCTGTTGTCTCAATTATGGTTTCTTCAGAATAGGTTTACAAAGGACACACTCACACACCCCTGGACAGCACGGGAGGAAGGGGTAACTAGATACTGTTGACCACCCGTTTTGTGTGGAACGCTATCAGGCCAAAAACTTGTGACTTTCATGTGTCTTCAATGTTTCTACGTCATTTACTGGATTTAAGAGGTTGTGTAAACTACAGAAAATGTGGTGTGCCCTACCATAATAACAACAGATTAATGGTGTGCATCACCTGCAAGGTTTTTAAGCTTTCAAGAGTTTCCAAAAATTATCTTTGTACAAATTTCTTAAAAGTTCCTAACTCATCCAGCATGTCAGGTATGGATGTGGAGATGTGATTAAAGCAAGTTAGTTACGTCTGACATGCATGGAGTTGAGATTACATTAGCAATGGGGGCCATGACGTTGGTGCGTCATAATTTCCTACACAAATCATGATTATATTATACATCAATCAATTTTATAGGTTGATGTATAATCTATAAAAAACAAAATGACAACATATTGTTTTTTGAAATTCATTAAAATAAAAGCTTGGGGCTCCTGAATTTTCCTTGTTTCTTAAGTCTATCCAAAGTCAATTATGTTTCTTGACTGGTTGGTTGAAGGCAAATGTTGTTGATGTGTGCTTAATACACAGACAATGTGCAAGCACGTTGTTTCACGCAAACAACACATATTTAACGTATGAGTCACATGAAAGGTTATGCGTTTTTGACCCCTCTGGCCTTCCATAACACAACTTTCAGTTCAAATCTCAGTCAATGCGCTGCAAGACTTCCTTTGGCTTTCTACAACTAGGGCAACACAAAGGACTAACGGCTCCTCTGCCAAGTTACTTTGTCTCGTAAATGTTTTATTATTACTTTCATCATCATCATCATCATTTGGCTGTTTGAATGTTTTCCATGCAGTATATCCTCTGTCCTCTGACGTGTGTGACATTGGTCAATAAACGGTGTGAACTGAGAGCCTCTCGCCGGTGTGTTTGAGTGTTATTGGGACCAAAACGGACACGAAGGGACTTTTCAGGTTCCAGTTGTGGACCCTCGACCTACTGCTCTGCTAACGGCCTGCTAATGTTATGGAGCTGACGTCACGTGGCACCTGACGCGCATCCTCGTAAAGCTGCGCCAAGGTGGAGGAGTAACCGGATTTCAAGGTTGGCTTTCAAAATAAAGGCATAAAGGTTGGAAAGAGTGCTCACAGTAGTCCCGTTTCCATTATTTTCCTACAGTTTTTACACAGATCCAAATTTTCCAAACATCACATGATAAGCATTTTACATAATTGCCACATTACACAAGAAGCCATCAGTCATGATAAAGAAAACGAAGCCCACAACACAATAATATTTTTTACTAAATTTGGGGCTCTGTATGGCTACTTTTAAATGGAATAACATCCTTCTGTTATATATTCAAACAGTTTTCTTTTATTTGCAAGTTGCCATGCTTCATTTAATAGTATCTAACCAACTTTGATTGCCCCTTGCAGCATGCAGGGTGTAGTTTGTAAAGTTACAGGCAATGTTTCATTTTTTTTAAATCAGAATTTCATCGTGTTTTTAATGCATTTATAAATGTCACAGTTTCGAAATAATATTTATTTAGCAAACTAAATATTTCTAATATCTCTAAATATTTAATTTTAATATAAAATTAAATATTTAGCTAGCAAGTCACAGCTTCAAACTAAATATCCAGTTAGCGATTTATGTCAAATAATTTCCAAATTAAATATTTAGACAAGGTAAATATTTATCTTCCAACTTAGCTTGAAAATATTTAGTTAACAAGCAGAATTTCTAGTTTTTAGTTAGCACAAAATATTTAGCTTGAAGCGAAATATTTATTTAGCAAGCTATTATTTTTGCTTTAACTAAGTTTAGTTTGAAGCAAAAATATTTAAACTAAACTAAATTTAATTTGAAGCTAAATAACAGCTTGCCGGCTAAATATTTAGTTTCAAGCTAAATATCTAGTTTGAGGCTAAATATTTAGCTCGCTAACTAAATATTAACATCTGGAGGAACTACAGTGGTCCAGAACGCCAGAGAGAAAATTCTCAGTTTAGGACAAGATTTAAACTGCCAAGCCTTCACTTTACTGTTCACGTTTCCATATTTAACGCTTTTATTTTTGAAAGGCGGACCTTGTTTATTTGACTTCTATGAGTATGCTTGACTTAAGCGCCCCGTCACAGAAGGTGGAGGAGGAGGGCAATCCCTGCTTTTATTTTTCCTTCCCGACGGCCGCAGTTAAGCTCAAAAACAAACTTGGACCAGACGAACTTTACGCAAACATTTGCGTTCCTGCGTTCGGCTGCGGCGCAGGGAGGGGAGGCGTGGGGCTCATCAGAGCTTTTTTTCTTCTTTCCTTCTTCATTTCTTCTTTGTTGAGAAAAGGGGAAGGGCTCCGCTAACTGGGGAGAAAAACAGAACAATTGAATATCAAGTTTAGGACGCTGAGAGTGCGCACTTTACGCACGGAGCGCACCGCAGGAAAAAACTCCTGAGATGTTGGATCACCTCGACGGTCTCGCCCTGCTCCAGCGTGTCTCTTATTTCCTTTGTTAGTGTCAGCTCTTCTGAACTCACCGTGAACATGTGTCGTGGCTGAAATACGCCAAACTTTCCAGCGCAAAACAACAACAACAGCAGCAGCAGCAGCAACAAAACCTGTAAAAGAGACAGGCATGGGGGCCAAGCAGAGCAGCCCCGCTTTGGACAGCAGAACTCGGGCTTACTCCAGCTCAGACCTCCCGTCTGGAAACTCAGCCGCGGCGGACGGGTTCGCGGGGTTTAGGTACACAAACGGACCCGACGGCCCGCGGATCCGGTACACGGGCGGAGGGCCCACCAACTCCGGGATGAGGATCCCGACCGGCAGAAGGTCGGGGTCACACCATCAGGGTCTGGATGGCCCAGACGGGGATGAGGGCCAGCTGCCCCCAGAGGCGCACCGGCTGTTCATAGGGTCCTTACCGTCTCACCTGTCCCCTCGCCTGCTGGGAGGTAAGGTCCCCCGAGCACAGATTGCACAACCATAACAAAAACAATCTCTGGAAGACATAGACGGAATCTCATATAGGGGAACTGAATGTGTATCTGTCTGGTACGTCGTTTTACGTGAATTATTTGATCTTTTTCACTCTAATCTGTACTTTGAGCAACCATACCTCACAGCACAGTTTTTTTTTTATTTCATGGAGTACAACTGCATTTACTTCCTGTCTTTATAATCGGCTCAACACATCATAGCAGATGTTTTGACACTCTAGCGGCCAACATGAGATTCACGATGCTTAAAGATTTGAAACAAAGTGCTTGGAGCATCATTACCTCTTAATAGAAGTGATCCGTGACGCTTCATTAGTTTCTCACACAAATATTTCCAAACTGCTGAATTTGACTTCCTATTAAGGGAGAGAAAAGGGCTAACTTTGTTTCAGCCAGCTGACCTGCTGAGTGGAAGGCAACAGGTGGAGGGGGCAGTGCTGTGTTTAGTCACTCTAGCGTCACATTAAAATAATTTTAAACCATAGGAAATCCAGCCCATTTTGTACCTTTTGGGACTGTTGATGTATTTTTGTGTTGGGGGGAATAATCATAGGTAATTCTTGAGATCTTGAGTTGTTCTGTTCACATAATGATCATCAATACTTGTTTAAAACATATTGAAGAAGTCCTCATCAGTTTGATGAGCCCAACATCAGGCTGGGCTTTGGTAACTATGACAACTTGGGGTGCACCAATCGCAATTTTTTGACCGATCACCAATTTTTAAGAAGTCTAAACTGACTATTCTGATTTCGATCAATGCGCTCTTTGTTTTTGTCTTGAAAGTTGCTAAATGTAGAGACAGAGTTGCGAAGTTAGCAGCAGTGGGGTGACTATTGCTGACCGAACACGTGCGGACATGAGCTGGTGGGCGGAGTCTGTCAGTCAGCCTCTCTCACAACACAGCAAGTAGACAGCAGCTGATTTCCAGACTGCTGCAGAGGAACATTAGATTGATTTCGGCCGATTGTCCAAAATTAAAGAAATTGGGGCCAATTTATCGGTGCACCCAAAATTACAAGATAACATATATTTTGATCCAAACTATATATATATATATAAGGAAATTAAAATAAAGAAACTCAACTGATGAAAATGTGTTTCAAAAATTGCAAAACACTCGAGTAAAAAGCACGGTTTTTAACTTAACCTAGCAAAATATTGTAAAGCTTGTTGTGTTGCTGGACCTGTTTGTTGTAGAAGTCTGAAATTGGCTTATATTTGATCGGAGAAAAAAATGAACCACGTTCTTTTTTTTTTAAACCACCAGACCATGCTACTAATATTAGCATTGATTCTTCTTCTGGGAAATGGCCAACATCTCCCCTGTGACTGGCTGTTTTTGTGGCTTTATGTGAAGCCCACGTACTTCCTGCTTAATCACATGTTGTCTCTCATACGGATTGCTAAAGCATATTTTAATTTATTCCTTATTCAAATACTGAGGTCATTTTATTACCTGACACTAGCCATGGAAAAAAAGTAAAGGGAAAAAATCTTCAAAGGGAAAATTTAAGATACAACACAAAATCTCTTTTATTTAAAGACTTTTTTTGCATTCATATTATTTCCGTAGTAGGTAGTACCTCAAAGGTTAGCCACCTTTTTACTCAAAAGCAGATTTGTGTGAAGAAATTTCTTAAGCTTTGTTAAATAGCAGTTTTTTGTTGTTGTTGTTTGAGGAAACATTGACCTACGGCCCACTGAGTCAAACTGTAGTTTCTATTTAAATACGGTAAAAGTCAGAGATCTTCTTTTGGTCTTTCTGAAAGTATTTACAGATATAGTTTCCTAAACTAGTGAGACTTTTTCTACTTTTCTCTTCTTTGTGAAGTCTTCTGGACCCTGGATTTGGATTGGACCAAAATATTCTGCACTGTTGTTAAAACGTGATTGACAAGAGTCTTTGTTTACCCCAAAACATGGCTAAAAAATTTCTTTTCATCTCGTGAACTCGCTATCTTGTGACCTCTTACTCATAATCATTAGATGTTACGGTTGCAGTCCCGACTGCTTGGTATTTTTCCATTTGACATTCGATACCTGGATCCGTTTAAAAGCCGTATGATGACTGAACCCTTTGTTTAGCCCTCCTGCACATTTATCGTAGCCACAGGTGGCTCTGCCGCCGCTGCGCCGCGTTGCCCTTTGTCGTCCTTCTTCTGCTTCTCCTCTGTTGTGCAAAACAGGCCTGCGCTTTTTTTTTTTTTTTTTTTTTTGCTCTGAGAGGGAAGAGAGCACTATGTAGGTCAACAGATAAGCGCTTCCTGCTGGTTACACATTGCCTGACACGGACACACACAAACACGGAGTGAAACTCGCAGGACGCACTCAAACTTCCTGAATCGGCAGGTTTAGCCGTTTCTCCTGAACGAGTGGGAGTCTCCGGATCCGAGCACAACGAAGCGGGAGCGGGGGAGGAAGGCGAGGGAGCTCGCTCTGTAAGGGTCATGGAGCTGAAAGAGGAAACCCTGCTACACTTTTACAAACGAGATCCATAAAAATCCAACTGATCTCTTTCTCTCTCTCTGCACTTTTTTTCATCTGAAGTTACTGGTAGAGGTAATGAGGAAGTCTAATCTCTGATAAACTCATTTGTAACCTTTGCACCCACCCATGAGAACCATGTGACTTATCGAGTCTCACGCTGACTTTACGGAGTCCCTTATAAACACATGACACATGTATGAGGCAGACACCAGGCACAGTGACGGTGGGACAAATGCTGCGTTTCTTCTTCTTCTAAAAAGAGGCCAGTCTGTCTCAGGTTGAGCGGCTCTTGGCTTAATAATCTTTGCCTGGAGCAGAACATGGAGGATCGGCTGTGATCAGAAAAGATATCTGATATGTCCTGTACAGTAACTTTTCAACTGGCAGACATTTTGCTACATCTTAATGTATCTTAATGTGAAAATATGTGAAAAAAGCGGCACGTAGCATAATTGAAAACCCCTAAATAAAATTGGATAGAATTTTGATAAGAAAACAAACTTCGGACAGCTCACATTATTTAATTTTGTCTAATGTTGCTATGTATTTTAATGGATTTGCTGTACTTTTTGTGTCATTTATGATGTTAGTATAATATATTTTTTCCACTGTGTAACATTTGTTTAAAAGTGCTAAACCACGTATTATTATTATTATTATTATTATTATTATTATTATTATCAGTAGTAGTGGTAGTATTGGTAGATGTGGAAGAAGAGGATCAATCAATCAATCAAATTTTATTTGTATAGCACATTTCAGCAGCAAGACATTTCAAAGTGCTTTACATCATTACAAACACAGAAACACAATTGCAACATAGAATCAATAATCAAAACAAAGCATTAAGTCAAGTTCCATCAATAAATTTGTAATTGATTACATTTCAAATACAATTCTAAACAGGTGGGTTTTTAGTTGAGATTTAAAAGAAGTCAGTGTTTCAGCTGTTTTACAGTTTTCTGGAAGTTTGTTCCAAATTTGTGGTGCATAGATGCTGAAAGCTGCTTCTCCTCGCTTGGTTCTGGTTCTGGGGATGCAGAGCAGACCAGAACCGGAAGACCTGAGAGGTCTGGAAGGTTGATACAACAACAGCAGATCTTTAATGTATTGTGGTGCTGAGCCGTTCAGTGATTTATAAACTAACAACAGTATTTTAAAGTCTATTCTTTGAGCTACAGGGAGCCAGTGTAGGGACTTTAAAACTGGTGTTATGTGCTCTATCTTCCTGGTTTTAGTGAGAACGCGAGCAGCAGCATTCTGGATCAGCTGCAGCTGTTTGATTGATTTGTTGGACAGACCTGTGAAGACGCTGTTGCAATAATCAATACGACTGAAGATGAACGCATGGATGAGTTTCTCTAGATCTGGCTGAGACATTAGTCCTTTAATCCTGGAAATGTTCTTCAGGTGATAGAAGGCCGACTTTGTAACTGTCTTTATGTGGCTCTGGAGGTTCAGGTCAGAGTCCATCACCACTCCCAGGTTTCGGGCCTGATCTGGATCTGGTCAGTTGAGACCAATTTTGTTTGGGTTTTTTTTAGCGTCAATGGAAAACACTAAGTATTGGTTACCATTAAAGCAGGATAACGTAGACGGAAAGACAGATGGATGAAAACACAGGATCATCTTGGAAGAAATCCTACTAAAGACTTCAAGCAGTGGACGGCGTCCCTAAGTCTAGAGCCAGAATATAACTTGTTTATTTTTATTTTATTTTTGTTTGTTTATGTATTTCATTGTCCAAGTCATAGATCTAACACATGCTAAATGTTGCACATCAATTTATAGATAGAGCTACAAACCTGAGCATGCTCCTTAGCAGACTGTCATACAACAACAAATCGTCTTCAGCCAGAGGATAAATAAGATGTGCTGTAACACAGACTGCTGCTGGAGACAGCTCCTGCCGTCACCATCAGTAGTGACTCTTTGAAGAGACTTCTATGTTCCTTAGAGGTTATTAAAGTTGTTTTTTAAATGTTAATTATGGGTCCTAATGTTCTTTTGTACTTTCAGGGTTCCACTGTCCAGTTTGCTCCAAGTTTATGGCAGCAGATGAAATAGAGAAGCACCTGCTCATGTGCTTCAGCAAAACACGCCTTACCTACAACAGTAAGTTCTGGCTCGGGGGAAGGGAGCGGCTCTGAAAGTTGTTTTCTGTTATGATACAGCAGACGTGACGAGTTTTTTTTTATCTTCCCCTTTCTGCTTTAGAGAGACGCAGAACAATATGTAAGCTGACTTTACTTTTAATCAATGTTTGAGTTTTCTTTAACAGCATCAAAATATTTTCTTCAACATTTGAAGAAACTGATTACTTCTGATTTTGCTTGCATAAGTAACCAGTGCGAGCAAATCAAGTGGTTGAATTACATCCTGACCGTGTTATCGAGTTCTGCTGAAGCCTGATAAGGAGCCATTCATTTGATTCAAGTGTGCTGGAGCATTTGCGAGCCCACAATAACCAATAAGGCACATAAATATATTTACTCCCCCACGTCAGACCCGTGAAGGTCCAACTTCGATTTGCTGTAGTTGTTCATATTTGTGCTGAAGTATCAAAAACAACATCTAGAGGGAACAGCGGGGAACCCGGGCCGTAGGGAACTATAAAAAAAGCAGAAGGTGGTTGCAAAAATTATAAAGAAGCACACTGTTTGTGTGATATTAATATTTTGGCTATGAAGAATAGCAGCTGCATCTCTGTAGGTACCATTAGAGGCCCATAAAACAATCGTTATGATTATCCGGTCAAATTACCGCTAGATAAAAGGTTAGTTGCGCTAAACCTAAATCAGTAATTATCAATAAATGCTAAAGCACTAATTTCAATTCAAATTTGATCTGCCCTTCCAAGACTAAAACCCTTGAGTACCAATTAAATTTTTATGCTATAATTTACCTTTTCTATAAAGCCCTTAGATTTTGTATTTGTGTTTATATCTTGTTCTCTTTTGAAAACATGAGCATTAATATCGATGTGGTCTTACTGTTTGAAGTATTCTTAACAGTCGAGGACCAAAACCTTAATACCGGTGTCGGCTAGCTGTTAGAGAACACTAAAACGATTTATTCATTTAGGGGAAGCGAAGTGCGCTAAACGTTTTTTTTAAAACTAGCAAAAGCGCTAAACGTATAACTAGCTCCTCTACTAGCGGGTTAGTGGAAGTGTGCCCACCACTAGGTATTACACTACCTAGTGCTCACTGGCATGTTACTCATAGAAAGATTTTTATGTGAATTTCCAAAGACACTCACAAGCAGCCCCCCACATGCATCCAGAATGCAAAGCACCGCCAAAAATCCACAGACTCAATTGCACTAATCAACCCTTAAAAGCCAGCTGTCTCTGAATGTAGCCACTAGCTAAAACTGAAATTTCATTTTGTTTAGTCGGTGTCTAGACAACACGGTTTCATTTAGGCAAAAAGTCAACCCAGTGTTGACGCATACAGTTGGATGGGTGCATGATTGTCGACGAAGAACTTTCCCCCCTCTACTCCCTTTCTCTCTCTGAAGATATTTTTTCATTGCAAACCCGGTTTGTGGCCTCTGGCTCTTGCAGGCTGGAACTCTGTATCAGTCCTTTGTAGGATATCAATGGTCCTTAAGACCAGAGCGGATCGTCATCTGCATATGTGGAATTTGCACAATACAAACTCAGTCCGTGGAAAAACTCAACAAACAACGCTACGTTTTGACTCGCACATCTAGAAACGCTCAAAATCCAGGTAGCCATCGCTTTGCGTTTGCGGCTTGACATGATTGAAATCGTCAAGAAATTTTACTCTTTGCATTTTGTCAATCCACAAGAAAGAGATGAAAGAGGAAACTAATACAAACGCAGCTGAATGCCTAAGGAGCGTGAGCAGCACCTGCACGAAGCGACGCACAGGAAAGACGTTTAGAAAACATCAGAAGCAGACGGTTGCCATGTGCAGCGCGAGGTGCGGGCCTCTTTCGTCGGCTCGTCGCTGTTTGCCTGAATGCCAGCGGCGGTGGATTCCTCTTTTGTTTTGCGGCGCTGCATTTGCTTATTCGCGCACACACACACACACACACCCCCACGGTGGTGTCGGTGTGCATGTTGCTGATAAATGTGCAAATCCAGAGCAACTGCTGAACGGCGTCAATCAGCTTATCGCAGCCATGCAGATGTGGAGGATCTGCACAACTGCTGCTTCATTCTTTACCTGCGCTAGACTTCGTACGTAAGAAGAACTTTGTGATGGAGCCTGCCTTTTGTTTCACTCTGATGAAGCCCACATGCAGTTTGAAAACCTTTTCCTTTTGTATTCTCTGAAAGATAAATCCAAGCATATTTACAGAATCAGTTACATTTAAATTTAAAAAGGAGTGGAAGAGTTTTATATTAAAAATACTACAATATGCTAGTTGTGTACCTTGGTATATAAACAGGAGAAAAAAAGGACAGGAGATGATCAGAGGATATTTTTACTTTTAAGCTGACTGAGAAAATTAAGAATAAAAAAATTAATACTACAATGTGAAGTAAAGCTAAATTTTGTACATGATGGAGCCTGTTTAGAGTCCTTAAAACGATCAGATACAGGCTGTTGCCAAAGTATTGACCTTCATTTCAAATTCTGCTACCTTAAACAAAATACACATGAAAAAAGTCGGACACTGAGTTATAGCTTCATCTCTTTCAGAAGAGCTGCTCTTATTATCATTACTATTTTTAAAATTGTATTCAAAAACAAAAAAGATTGATGGCAGTTAAACTCCAAAACTCAGATTTGTTTTCATGAAACAAAAATATCTAACAAGGTTTATTCTGACTCATTTGATCCGAGATGTGCACTTGGACTAGGCCATTTCGAGACATTTATCTGTTCCCTTGCTGTTTTTGGAACTGCTCACATCCTCTTTAAGCTGTAAGGAGACAAAATGTGAACGCCAAGAGGTTGATTTGTGTATTTTTTTATGATGCAAAGTACTTCATTGATTGATTGATTGATTTTTAATTTTTGCTCTTTGGTGCGTTGTGTAGCTCTGTGCTCAGTTTGCGCGTTTTGTCTCTTTCTCAGAGGACATCCTATCGAGAGACTCCGGGGAATGTACGATCTGCTTAGACGAGCTGGAGCAGGGAGACACCATTGCCAGGCTGCCCTGCCTCTGCATCTACCACAAGGGGTAAAAACACTCAAATATGTGGAAGTGAAAAGAGAGAAAGTGAGTTTGTTTGTTGCAGTGCTCAGTGACTGCATGTTATTAACAGAAAAATGAAGGCCTGGTCCTCTGCTCTTGAATCAAATTCAAAATACTTTCTTAATCTCAAAGGGAAATTAGACATATCTTGTTGGTGTGCCACCCAGTATGCCAACACTTGCGATAGACCATAGTTATCTGGAACGAGACTCCACTCAACCATACAGACACCCTTTCACTCTATTACTCATTTACCAATACTGCAAATCAGCTGCTGACTGAATCTAATTAAAGTGACAAAGATTTCCCCAAAACTGATAAACGATTGACGCCTTACGTTTGGTCCCTTTGGACTCCTTTCAAGATTCTCATTCGACGGTCAGATACCCAACAGAGTCCGGGTCCGTACTGCGTTCACTTACTGTTCCAGGATGAGAATGAGCTGCCCAAAAAATATCTGCTAATTATGAGGAAAGTAGAAAAAGAACGCGCCAGAGATCCTCCATGTTGGTGATCAGAATCAGACCGCCTGTTTTGTCATCTTTCTAATCTTTCATGCTAAGATGGATCGTAAAAGAATGGGAGTGACAACGACATAATTCCCTAGCAACCAAAGCAGTTACTCTGGAGTTTTCAATCACAAGATAGGTAAGGATAATTTTGGACATAGACTCTGAAGAGTGTTTAGATTATTCTAGACATGTTTGTGCTTCACGCACTTCAAACTGATATTTTTAAGGTTGTCTTTCAATAATTACTTACTTATTGCTTTTGTTAAAGCATAAATAAATAAATAAATAAATAAATACAATTTTAAATTCCTCCATCAAGTTCACTTCACTTGTTCTATCATATTTGTGGTAGCATAGGCAGAAGATGTGAAAAAACCAACAAATTTTAGGTGTATGATTACTGTTACAAGTGTGTATTAGTGAAGTAAAATGTAAGGACTGAGGACTGGATGTCAGTAATGTTCTTTACTGGTAGCTGACGCTGTGCTCCAGTTACCCTGGTCAGAGAAGGCTGCACTTCAATACAGCGACGTCCATAGACATTGTTCGTGGTACTTGTTACGAACATCATTTTAAGCTTTATTTTCCATAAGCAAACAGAACGTTCAATATGTTCAGTTTAGAGCTGCAGAAGCTACGTGTAACATTGATTTTAGACGCACTCCTACATGCCTGTCTCGTAAAATAAACATGCTTCCACTGAAGCTTGCTGTTGTTGATGCGTGGAGCGGCCATATTGAAACGGCTTTACAAGTTGTAACTGGCGACAGTCGGAGTCGCTCCCAGTTTCTTTTGTGGTAAATTTGATTCTGGAGTCTTGTTCCAGGTGAATTTGTCCAAGCATTACTCAGGCTAGCTAACTAGCTAACTAACCTGAACTGCTAGCAAGGCCTTTCAGGAGTTGAGGAGCAGTTTAGTGTCTTTGTAAAGAGATTCTTAAAGCAAAAGGAATGGCTCGGTTTGTAATTCCAATTTTTATTTTTCATTAGGGACAAGATATTAATGACCTCTTCTTTTTTTTATATTGTTTTTTTTTTTTACCAGGTGCATAGACGAGTGGTTTCAGGTGAATCGCTCCTGTCCGGAGCATCCCGCCGACTAGGAGCTGCAGAAGCGCAGCTTCATTCAGCAGTTCATCGCCGAGGCCGACTGTGCACCCTGACCTTATCCCAACAGCTGCCTGGTCCAGTGAAACGGCACACTTTTCCTCAGGGTCTGCGGGACGTTACGACACGCAGGATTCCTCTTATTGCCTCACCGAACACCGATGGACTTTGGATGTGTTTCTCTACTATGCTGCGATGTTGCAAGAGCCACAATCGGAGACGTCTTCTTCTTCTTCTTCTTCTCTCCGATTTCCGTGAATTTTCCTAATCGCCATCTGCCGGCCTGAAGTGGATGAGCGCAAGCTGGGTTCTGATCCAGACAGTTGTGTGGGTCAGGGTGCGGCTTTGCAGCCGTGGACCTGGATCCAACGGGGTGGAAGGAGGTTTCGGCTTGGTGGCAGAATGTTGATGTTGTGCAATATGAAAATTAGCCAAACAGAATTTCAAGCGAAGCTTATATATGCTTTAAGGAATTGATTGCTGTGTTGATGCTAGTCAGTGAGTAGGTCCAATTTATTATTATTTTTTGGCTACCGGTGTCCTTTGTTAAACAATCATGTCTCCTAAACCAAATTGTCTAACATGAGATTGTTGCGCTCCATTAATCATGTGACCATTTGGTAGCACAGTGATGTGACTGTGTAGTTGTAGTGTTGAAGCTAAAGAAAGGTTCGGACATATCTAATGGTGATTTATACTCGCTCTAAGGAGTGCCATAATGTGCTGCTATGTCATAGACTGGAAAGTTTTCTTTAACCTTTGAGCCTGTCCGTTGTCTGTCGTTCTCTCCTGTTTGTACTGTAATGAATCGCACAACAATAAATGTTTTTATGTTTGTGTCTTTTTTCTGGTGAAAGAACTGTTTTAGGTTTCCGTGTACCATATGCGTTGAATAAAATAAGCCCTTGATTAAAAGACAACGCGGGAGCAAATGTTCTTTGTCTTTTGGGAGAAGGTTTCAAACAGGGTAAAATAATTTAGATACTACAATGTATTGGCACAGGTACATTTCCTGGCACCACTGCCTGATAAGACCTAAAAATGATTTCAACGTGTAATCTCACAACAACAAAATTTTAAGTAAGGTGGAAGAAAACCTATTGCACCTTTTTTACTTTTTAGTCCTTTTAGAGTCCATATTATGAGGAAATGTAAGAAGTATCAGGACATTTAAATGATAATTATGCCACCAGTGATTTTACTTAAAATAAAAAATGCTCAATCATTTACGCCCCAACGAAAAGAGATTGTTTCAACTAAATGTTGGATTTCACCAAAAAAGTATTCCTGTTATTGCTAATAAAAGCTGACTTTACTTTTTAAACCTTAAATTTTTACATTTTAAATTGGTTGTATTGCCCAATTTTTAAATATACATCTCTACTGTTTCTTAAATATGCAAAGGTGGGTTTTATCCAGCTGTTTACAGTTTGCCTTACATTAAATTTTAGTGATTTATGTATAATTTGAAAATTTGCCAAAAAATAATATTACAACCAATCACAACTTAGAACAGTGTGATCCACATTGAAATCTGAATGTACAGGTTAAGCAGAGTTAAAGTATTCCTGAAGGAGTCTATCTTTATCTTTATATTATTGATTAATAATATTTTTTGCAGCATTTAGATGGAACCGAAATGTTTTTTTCTACGCCAGTGCTGGCGTTTTACAATTTGTAACTTACTGAAACATTGCTTCTTAAACCTCAATTAAAAAAAATAAAATAAAAACGGTTCAACAACTGTTACTAAAATGTTTTAATAAGAACAATTGTTAATTAAAAAACTGTTTAATAAAACCCTTTTTTGAGTTTGAAAGGGTAAAAAATTGTTATATATATATAGATATATAACAATTTTATATATCTATATATATATACTGATATATATATATATATAGATATATAAAAACATGACGTACATAAGTCGCGGCTACCTTGTCGCTAGTCAGGAGAAATGCCATTATGCATTAGAAGACAGCAGCTAATGGTCAATTATTGGATAAGTTTAAAAGGACATAATGCAGATCACCCTGTTAAGAAATTATTAGGAGAGTGTTGGGAAAGAGGAAAGAAACAAATTGATAGCTTTGGGTGGATTGGGGATGATAGAGCGAAAATTTTTAATGTATATTATAAGGAATTTAGTCCAACTGTATTGTGGCCTTTGAGACCGACATGGACTTGGAAATATATTAATGTAGACAGAACACTAACAAATATTAGGAAAAGGAACACATTAGATACTTGCCAAGAATTTTATAATCAAATGCAGAATAAATATAATGAATATTTGCAAATTTATACGGATGGGTCGAAAGACCCTAAAAGTGAAGCAACCAGTATAGCTGTAGTGATTCCTGAATTAAAGATTAGTATTTCAAAAAGAACATCTGATTATTTGAGTGTATTCGCGGTAGAACTAGGTGCTATTTTAGTAGCTTTAGAATGGGTGGAGGAAACTAATAGGAATAAAATAATAGTTTGTAGTGACTCTCTATCTGCGTTGATGAGTATCGGAAAGGGACGTACAAAAAATCATCAAAATATTTTATATGAGATTATGGCGGTTCATCATAGGATATGTGAACAAAATGAAAATGTTGTATTATTCTGGACTCCTGCTCATGTAGGTATTATGGGGAATGAAAGAGCGGACAGGCTGGCTAAGGAGACAATTAAAAAAGATGATATTGATATGCAAATAAAGTTATCTAAATCTGAAGGCAAAAGTATAATTTGGAAAGAAAGCAAGAAGATATGGGAAGCTAGGTGGGTAAATGAAATAAATGGAAGACATTTATTTAGAATACAAAATACAGTCGATGTAGAAAGGATCAGAGGATTAAACAGGAGGGAAGAGATAATTATAAATAGAATAAGAACTGGGCATAGTTTCCTAAACGGAACTCTTTTTAAGATGGGGAAACATCTTACTGGTTTATGTAGATGGTGTGATGAAGTAGAAACAGTGGAACATGTTTTGATTAACTGTAGGAAATACGCAAGTCAAAGAAGATTATTAAAAACAGAACTAGGTGTTAGTAGGGAATTGAAATTTGAGAAGGTGATCGATCAGCTGAATAGTATTGAGGGGACAAAGAAGATTTTTCGTTTTTTAAAAAACACTGGGATTTTTAAGAGAATTTGAGGTGTAGGTGGTAGGAGTCAATAGAGGGCAGTAGTGCAACGTAAATGGATGCAAGCTGCCGTTAAAATCTAAAGAAGAAGAAGAAGAAGAAGAAGAAGAAGAAGTACCTTGTCGCTAGTTTTATGACGTCATGGCTATTCCTGGGACGTTTGTTTGACGCGACGAGACGTCCAAGACAGGCAACATTCAACAACAAATAGCTTTTTAAAAAACATTACTGTGTTACTTTACTCGGTAGTTGGGCATTTATTTCGATACATAACACGCACTTGTTAATTTAAGGTGAGTTTTTATATTAATTTGGTCAGAGTTGTGCTTCCTCTAGGGTTTCTTTTCTGTTTCTTCCAGATTTTTCCTCAGCTAACATTACCCAGCGCTAGCTACGTTTAGCTGCCTTGTGTTCCGCTACTCGGACCGGTGCATTGTGTTTGTTTCATGTCCGTCTGTTTCCCCCCTCAACCTTAAACCTCGCATGTACTGACCTGCAGGTTGGAAGTCGCTTTCTTTGAATCAAGATGTCGTACATGTTGCCACATCTCCACAATGGCTGGCAGGTGGACCAAGCCATCCTGTCTGAGGAGGACCGAGTCCTGGTCATCCGCTTCGGACACGACTGGGACCCGACGTGTATGAAAATGGACGAGGTTCTTTACAGCATCGCTGAAAAGGTTTGATTAGTTCGTTGGCGTCTTTGCTCTCGCCGGAGCAGCATCCAAAGTTTGCTCCTTAGAATAACCTGCTGCTTTATTGGGTTTTGAAACGGGTTTAACTTCGTGTTGTCAGGTCAAACCCGCTGTTCATTGAACTACACATATTTATGTGAAACATTTCAGTTATTGCTAAATTTAGACGTTTTTTTTTTTGTAACGAGACCCAGTATCACCAGCAGAGGTCGCTGTTTCTTACGTGTTTCTGATTAATAAGTTTGGTACTCATCACGTAGTTAACAGCTTACTAGAGATACGCCAGTCAGTGTTTTGTGGCCATTTTCTAGTCAATTAATTTGTAAACTGGTTTGCTTATAAGTACCATTCTTACACAAGGCAATCAACCTCTATTTAAAAGAAACTAAAGGGAAGATGAGATACACAAACTACTAAATCTTTGCTTAGAGGCCATGCTAAACATTTAAAAGTGTTGCGTCAAATAGATAAATGTTACAGTATATTTTTCATATAAGATTTCTACAGAAGAAAACAGAAAAATTCTTTGCTCGGGAATTCCTGTGCTTTGTAAGAGTAACCATTATCAGTTTTTTTAAATGAGATTCTATGATTGAAAGCTGCAGTAAACAATTTCACTTCAAGCCAAATGAGCAAATTGTTTTTTCACAACTCAAGCCTTCAGGAAGTCCTTTCAGCCAAAGGAGCCAATACATTTCTGCATAATTAATATGTATGTGGCCTCTAGGAAACGAGCTGAACATGTGACATATTATGTGTCGCATGAAGTCTTGCAGAAAGGGTAAAACTCTTATTGACTCATTTCTTAGACCCACTATTCTGTAATAATTGACCTTAGCTGATTAATTGCACCACATTTCTCAAATATATATATTATAAGCATTTACACATTTAGAGCAAGTTGTTATTAGGGCTGTTTGAGAATAATGAATAAGGATCTCTAGTTGTTTTTACACCTCAGGTGAAAATATTTAGGTTAATGTACAACCGTTTATTGAATCGTGTGTTCATTCCTTTGTATTTAGTTTTAACGGGCAAACATTCATTGAGTTTTGATTAGAGGTGCACCGATTGCAGTTTTCTGGCTGAAGTTGCTAAAGATCTTTGCAGCGTTAGATAGGATCGGTTTCTCAAGTTTTTTGCGATCTCCCAAAATTGAGGAAATTCGGCCAGACTTGTCAGTGCACCCCTAGTTTTTTAACACCGGCATAGTTGACTTTTACTTTGTGGCTTGTATTTTTATTTTTTTTTCTACTACCGTTCTGCTGGTTTTGTTGGACACAGTTTGCAATAAACGTTCCTTTCTTTCGCCCAGGTCAAAAACTTTGCCGTCATTTACCTCGTGGACATCACAGAAGTGCCCGATTTCAACAAAATGTACGAGTTGTACGACCCGTGCACCATCATGTTCTTCTTCAGGTAGGTCACTCTCTGGGGGTCAGCGTATGTGACGCGACGGTTGAATGGATGGATGGTGCAACCACGGACACAGATTCCGTCTCCTGGTGTTAAACGATGACGTTTCTGTGTTTCCCAGGAACAAACACATCATGATTGATCTGGGCACCGGTAACAACAACAAGATCAACTGGATCATAGAGGACAAGCAGGAGATGATAGACATTGTTGAAACAGTGTACCGAGGAGCGCGGAAAGGAAGAGGTTTAGTGGTGTCTCCCAAGGATTATTCCACTAAATACAGATATTGATTTTATTTATTTTTTCCTTTGCCTGCCTCTTTTGTTCAGTGTTTGCCTTTTCCCATTTGATAGTTTGACAACAGAGAGACAGTAAGTAACGGAAAGCGAAACAAAATTGATTTTATTTTTGCTTTGTCGATGAAGGAGGAGAGGGTCCTCATCTAGGGTTTTGTTACTGTTTGTTTCATGTTTTTCCACCATTTCATGAATATTAGGTTGTGTCCTGTGTTTTTCGAAATCTTATTTCTGTGAAATAAGAGTAAAACAGATCAGACGCATTGTATTTGGCCTCTTATTTGACTGTTGTAAAAAAATATGAATTTCTACTTTAAAACACTTTCAGTCTGCTGATTTTTTTATTTGATTAAAATGAGTTTAAAACTGCAGTATGTAGAATGGAATATGATGTCAAAGAAGCAAATGGAAAGGGTTTCAGAGCAGGTCTTAAGTTTTTATAAGATTTAAAGTTATGCTAATTAAAGAGAAATGGACAGATGTAACTTTAAAGGATACAATCATGCACATTCTGCTTTCATACTACTCACTTTGACTTTATTTCCTTTTTTATCTTACAGACATAAGTTTTTTTTGTATTGTTTCACAGGTAAGTCTCAATAAATTAGAATACAATTTAGAAGTTTATTTCAATTTTTCATTTTGAAAGTGTAACTTGTATAGCTTCATTACACACACAGTGATATATTTCTAATATTTCATTTTATTTAGATTCAGAGATGAGGCCAAAGTTCAGTTTCTCAAAAAATTAGTTACACTAGACAATTATGAGAATATCTAACACAGAGATGTTGGTGTATTGAATTATATGACCATGTTTTAAATTGCCTGCATACGTTTCCATAAAATAGTAAAACTAGCTAATAGTTTCAGCCTTGTGATATAAAAGGACTGAATAAAAAAGTATCACTAGTGTCACCAGTTTCTTTGTTTTCAGAAAGCAGATATTGCATTAAAACAAAGAAAATAACTTTTAGAACTAATAGCTTCTATTGCCTTTACATTATTAAAACGCATATTTCAGTGCATTTATCTGAGCACAACCATGTTGCCTTTTACAAATTTATCTCAACAGAAATACTTAGGAGCTTTGAAACACGTGCTCAAAAAATCCCCACTAGATGGAGCCAGAGTACTGAACAGTCTAGATTTGATCTAAGACGGTCGCTTAATGCAGATAAATGAACCAATCTGGCTTTTCTTGATCGGTGAGGATTTCTGTTTTTCTTCGAGGTCTGTTCTGCCGATTTCGATTTTTTGAAAGATTCTCTTTCTATACTTTACCGTTACAGGTTCGTTAATGGAGGTTGCTTGGATTCTTTTGGAAGATGCGAGACCTTCCCCATTTATGGTTAAAACACTTTTTGCGTAACCTAAGTTACAGAAATTAAGTCTATCTTCTACTCCATGAGAAACAACTAGAGAAAACAACCATAGCTCCTCCCTCAGACAAATTAGGAGGTATAAGATATGTTAAAGTCACTGCTTGCGTCTTCACTTTGAAGCTTAGACAAAGTACACTGACCAATGGCCTCAATGAGGAGGTGCTGAGGTGGCTGCAGCTACCAGCTGGCAACTGAACAGCGTTTGAGCAGAGAAGAAGAGGCAACCAACTGTTCTGGCTGCTGCAATAACTTGGCTGTAGGCACACCAAGAGACAGCCGCAGCTACAACATGACCTGATAGCTCTACAGTCTGCACTCTGACCGTCAGAAACATGTCTGTAGTAGAAAAGAAGCTCGTATTCTCATGTTTGTCTGTGTGTACGCCATGTTGAGGGCCCACAACAACCCCCTCCAGGCGTCCTGCGTCCTTTCCAGTTACATTAACCCGGAGTCTGGCATGGCTTTGTCTGGCCCGTCCCTGCAGGACTCATGCACACCATTCCAAAGCCGCTGTTTTCATATGGAGCATGGGGCAAAAGGCCGCCGCCATTGGTCCATTGTAATTCACATTATCATGCATTGTTATTCCCTATTAGAGTTAATCAGCTCAGCCTCAGGGGAAGCAAGTCCAGCCAACTAAGGGATGGTGACTAACTCCAGTCTAGACGTGAGAAGAGGTGAGGTGGGACGTACAGTAAAACACAGCGAGGGGTAAAGACAGACAGAAGAAGAAGAAGAAGCAGCTTTTCCTATGGACGATATGAGGAATATGCACGCTCATATGTTGTAAAGCCGTTTAATCCGTAATCTGGTTTCAACTGATAGTGTTTGAATGAGGGGAGATGATCCGGGCGCCAGGGGGAAGACACACTGGCATCCTGCCATCCCCTGTGTGTCTCTTGCTTTCCAGGTCTGTCACTATCCATGTGGATACTCAGTAAGGAGCGGGGGAAGGGAACAGGACATTTGCCAGTTTCTGGGACACCGTACCCCCCTTACCTCCCTGCCGACTTCCATACTGGCACTCACACGGATGCATACACAAATAAAGCTTTGACGTTTTGTTTCTACCCAGCAACTGTTTGCTCGGTCTGATCTTAACATACATTAAACATGCTAACTAGTACATATTCACTGCTAGCATCATTGATTTTTGTCATCTTTCAATCTCCGTTCAGTGCGCCATTTCGGCTTCCTCCCATTAAAGTGGATTTCTCTGGTAGAATTTCAACTGGGCCAATCAGCGAACAGAAGGAGAAGTTGTGAACAATGACGCTAATTTTCGGCACCATTTTAGAGTTGTAGTCTCCCTGTAGTTTTAGCAATGGCAGCGGAGGAAGTAAACAAAGCCCTTTCAATTTGCGTCGGCAGGCTGTTTCCGGTAAGTTTCAAAGTGTCGGACTGGCGCCCAAACGATAGCAATTGGGTAAAATTTTAAACTTCAACAGAGTCCACCCAAGCAATCGTTTCCCAAAAGCCGAGGGTCCAGACCTTCTGCACGAATCAAAACGGAGAGCAAGTGGCTGGATTTTACCAGACTACGTCTCCAGGGACGAGGCTTTACCCGATTATGTCCCAGTCAGACCCGGCCACATTCTTCTCCATTTGCAGATCCGACCCAGTTCTTCCTCGTTTTTTGGAACCACCTCGGGGTTTGCACAAGCCTGACCCAGCCACGTATTACGCACAAGTTGAGATGTGGTTGATTGGCCTGTCAACAACACCTCAACCACCATTTTCAATCCACAATGAGAGTTGGTGAGGTAGCAAACTGTATATTGATAATACTACGGTCAAACCTCGAAGTCCAAACCCCTTCATCAATTATGTGGGAAGAGCGCATACGGCGTCAACTGGACACGGAAACTCGCAATGAACAAATATACTGAGAGATTTCAAAGAAACTGGTCGCAGAAGGGTACACGATTATGACGCCATGCTAACCATCAAGTGTGACCAAGAATCATCCTGATACATGATTCTGAGAATAAATACATTTTCATAATTGTCACCAAGTTTGCATTCTAGGCTCTCTGAGAATCTCTTTCAGATTGAAGACAGATTAAATATAGCATTTTATTTAGTGAGCCATGATTTTCTTTATACATACTGACACTACCCATGCATGTGAAGAAGCTTTGATGACACATTATCCCTTTAAACTACTACAGCCACTGCAGTAGTTTGGTGATTTAGCTCAAATGGGACACAGACCAATAGTTTTCCTGGTACGTGACCGATGAGCTGGATGAGAGAAAGTGGAAGTAGATGCTGCGTCCCGAACACACACACACACACACCCCCACACACACCCACACTGTCTGTTAGCTATAAATAACTTAGATGGAACGACGCAGAACACCCTGAAGCTATGGGTCATCCGGCGCATCTAGAAGAGGCCATTAAAATACGCTGAAATGCTCCGTATGTGAAAGGAAAGGCTGAGATTCTGAGGCATGTGACACGACTCGGTGCTCCGCTGAGCGTTTTTAGTAATGAGGACGATGTTGCGCTCATAAAGTGGATTACAGGCTTTTAAAGTCCTATAGAAACATTCTCAGCGCTAAATTCAACAGACAGACGGCTTCTATTTTCAATCAAATGAGGAGGGAGGCACTGTTTAATGGCAAATATGGAGGCTCATGAGGCCTGGCGTTGTTTTACTGACCTTCCACTGGATTATTTTTGTGAAGCCCCTTCAACTTTTTCACATTTAATCATATTATATCCACAAAGTTCGCTGTATTTTATTGAAATTTTAGTTGTAAGACTAAGTGAAGTTTTAACCCGAGTAGCTCAAACGAAGAATGAAAGGGGAGCTTCTATTAACAGCAACTCTGATTTAGCTCTGGACTTTGACTGGACCAAAATTGTCGAGTACAAAGTACTTGGAAATAAAAATGACTAAAATCAAGCAATATATATTTTTTAATTGATTTATTTTTCTGTTGTTGTTTGTTTTGTTTTTTTGGAAGAAAATGATCTTATTCATTGTAGATCCAAAACTTATAAAGGATTTTGCACATTTTCTGTACTAAAAGTTTTCAAAATATTTTGGACTCGATAGAGCTAATCTGTTTTCAGTTATAAGAACAGTTTTAATAAATTATATTAAGTTTAATAAGTTAAAATAAAGCTAATTTGGTTGCAGCAAAGCCAGCTTATCTAGTAAAAGTCTCTGGATAGCGGTGACTACTTATTGTTGGTTATAAAAACATGAATACTTTGTGTTGTACTTTACATTTTCTATTGTAAAAAAGTAAAGTTGATCATTTTACCCAGATTACAAATTATAGTTCTCTATCTGCATCTGCTGGAAGGGCCAAATTTGTATCATTCTTGAATGAGAGTTGGGGGCCGCACATCATCAATCCAAGGGTCACAATGGGAAACCTCAGGTATAGCCTCATAAGTGGACAGTGAGAAGTTTATTTTTAAGCTTTTCAGGCGTTGGACAGACAGAATGTGAAATAGGATATTTACAGTAAATCGCTGCTTCCTGCACTTCTTCTTCTCTGTTCTTGTATCTGTGCACAGAGATCCTGTCAGAGGCGCTACCGTCAACGTAAAGTGCTGACCTCATTCCTACACGGCCTACAACTTCCTCCTCGTCCAGGCAACTTCAACTCTTCTTGCGGGTCACATCACAGCCCCTTTACGTAACCGACTCCGCCGGGGGCGACATCAAGCCTCATTCCTGTCTCTTGGCTTTCTAATTACTCCAAGGCGAATGTCAGCTAATAGATTTAGGGATGAGATAGGAGGAGGTGGCTCAGTTTTAGCGTGGAGCTTATCGCCGAATCACTTCTGAATCGAGACGATCTCGGGATTCCACGATGGACTCGTTGGCTGCAGGGCGGGTTTGAGTGAAGAAATCAGAGTAAACAAACCGTCGCCTACAGGCTGGCAGAGATTAGGAAGCAGGGATGTTTGAGGGTGATAATATCCTGAACTAAACACACACACAAACCCTCTGCTTTTAAACCACTCCTCCTCCTCGTAATGAGGAGGAGGACTCCTCCTCCTCCTCCTCCTCCTCCTCCTCCTCCTCCTCCTCCTCCTCCTCCTCCTCCTCCTCCTCCATACATGCTGAGCAACTTACCAGCTGGGTGGTATGTTTGTTTTCACACCCTGCCCACCCCCCTCCACCAAGTTTTGAGTCCTTCTTGGGGATTTGTGACTAAACGGATTTGCATTCCCAAAAAAGAAAAAAAACAAAACGATGCCATTCCTCCATAAGCAGTGGAAGCTGAGGGTCCGCCGAGAGAGTCACCAGAACTCAGTGGGGAGGCTGAGGTAAGGAGAGTGGGGCTCCCCGACGTGCTGTACTAACACACGTCACACGAAGGGCCCCTCGCATTCAGCTGCATCCGAGGTTCGGCTCCTCCATTCAGAAGCTTCAGAGCCAATTAGCACCTTTCCTGTACTCCCAGGCGGGACGGCCCTCCCGCTACAGGGAAGGTGTGATGCTGAGAAATGCTGCAGCTGAACCAGCGTGCACAGACTCTCATGAATGTAGAAGTGGAAAACTGCATTTTGTCTTGTTTTATTTATTTTTTTATTCCTTATGAAATATGTTTGAACCTTGTAGACGGAGATGGCTGGTCCTTGGAATCTTGCTTCCAGTTTGAAGTGACAATCCAAACCTTTATCACATCTGGCTCACCAGTGTCTTCTTTAAAAATCCTCTTAAAATCCTCATGTGGTGTTTTGCAAGCAATTTAAACACATAAACTTAAAAAAGAAACATTTACAAAATGCATACAGTCATAGTCAATCAATTAGAATATATGACTACGTCTCCTTTGTCAGCACAAATTTCTCCCTTTGTCCTAAAGCAAGTTAGTACAAAAAACAAAACACCTGACATAACAATATAAAAACAGGATACAAGACCCTCCCAACTGGTGTGGAGACACCATGGAAGTATCTCCACACCATGGTACTCCCACCACCATGCCTCACCAGTAATGTGAAGTTCTAGTTTTCTCCACAGTCACCATAGCCCTGTTGACCACTTCTCTGATTAACACTCTCTGTGTCAGTGTAGGTGGACTTTTATGTCTTCGTGTGGATTCTAGGTTGGGATGATAGAGCGGCTGGTTTGAAATTCGGTTCTCTTTCTCACCTAAACCCGCTGCTCCCTGACCTGGCTGCTGTATTCTTTGGTCTTCGTGAAGCTTTTCGTTTCCTAATGTTCCCAAACAAACCTCCCAAGACCTTCGCTGACCACGTAGATTCATGCTGAGATTAGATTTTCTCACGACGCTGGTCACACCGCACCGTGCAGCCCTCCGCACCGAGTCCCACACTCTCACTTCACGAGTCTCGCCAACCTTAACGTTAGGCTTTGTGTATGTAGATGAGCATGTGGGCAGCTGCTGAGCTCAGTGTGAACACCGACGGCATTTGAATTTATGTTTTCAGTGTGTTTTGGCGTTTGTAAGAGGTATTCGGTCTCTTAAGATCTCAACGTTACATTATGTCAAATGTATCCACCTGCTTCTCATCATCTCAGGTCCCTACATAGTCTTTAAGGGGGGGCGTCCGCTGACAGAAAAGTGGTCGCTCATCTCTCCTCTCTGCCCTTTTCCCCCACTCTTCCTCCCACTTCACCCTGCTGTTCCTGTCGATGTGGTCTCCCCGACCCTGCAACACCCCTGCCGAGCTCGCGCCGTTAGTACAGTCTGCCTGTACTCTCTCCTTATAAGGGCAAAACACATTGACAGAGGCAGAGAGAGGGGGCCATGCCTCCTCAGGCAGGCAGGTAGGGGGACAGTGGCTCAAGCAGGAAGAAAACAAGACGTGATGAAGAAGAAGAAGCAGCGACGAAGAAGAAATGATACAGCTGATGGAGTGCAGTGTCAGAAGGCTGGATTAACTCCTGAGAACAAAGAGGATGTTTTATAGGAAAAGGCCAACACCTCATCATCTTTATAGAAAACATCTTTAAAAAAAAAACCTTTTAGAAGCAGGGACTCCAAAGCTGTAACGTTTTAATGCACAATATACTGTAGATACATCACATGTTAAAAAGCATGTAGTACCTACAAATCCCTCAAAAAATAATCCGTAGCATGATAGTAAAAGTATATTCGCAACGTTATTGTTTTGAATGGCAGTACTGCAAACACACAGTTGATGGTTACAGTGGATATATCTAAATACACTGCCAGCCTGAAAAAATTGATGCATACACAGTATTACAGAAAACTTGAAATTGGGGGGGATGTTCACTTTCCAACAGAACAAAGCCCCCCGAACATAAAGCTGGAGCTACAATGGAACGTTTTTTTACAACATGTTTACTAATGACTAACGGCTTAGTCAAAGTCTTGACCTGAAAATTGATATTTACAGATGCTCTCTGTCTTCTGACTCAGTTTGATGCTTTTGATGAAGTAAAATGGGAAAAAGTGCTGTAATTGGAGAAAAAAAATGTGGTTCTTCAAAGTAATGATTCAGGAGGGGGAGTACATCCTGCAAGCAAAAATGTTCCGATATTTATCTGAAAAGTGTTGAGGATGGTCCATCTAGTCCAATCCCAATAAAAATCGTTTCCGTTTCCGATTGTTATGTAACACTTTTGCAAGGCATTGTACCTGTAACATCCTCACTGAAGACATTTAACCGCTGTAGGTAACTGAGGGCAAGAAAGCTTAGAATATTTGGTAACTACAGCATGTTAGAGATGGATACCTCATACTTCTTTATGCATGTTAGAAATTGCTTGTTTCAGCTTCTGCCCATTGAGAACAAGTTTCGGTACTTGGGTCTTTCAGGTTTACTGGCTTCCTGAAAAAGGCACAGAATGTGGTTTTACTTTGACAGTACCTGCAGTCAAAGCAAAAGAGCAAACCACTGTGCACTGGCCACTAGCTTCCTTTCACAAAGGCACTGCCAAAAACATTTTAAATATCTATTAAAAAAAGTATTTAAAAAGAGTACGTTTGTCCAAGATGTACACTGGACACGTTGCTGTCCCCAATGACCAGCAACCAGGTGTGGATAATAGAAATGACCTTTCTTTACCACAATTATGGAGAAGCATTTTATGAAAAAAATGTCTATTTTACTATGAGAGTTGCAAGGTATAACAGATGTTAGCTCAGTTTCCTTGCAGCAGAAATGCTCCCAGTTCCAATCCCAGCCCCGTGCCTTAATGTCTGTAGTCACCTGCATGACTTTGCTGTTCATTTGTGGTTCCAGAAATAGATATATTAAGTTGACGGGCCGATCTAAATCAACACTATATGTGTGTAAAGAGTAGTCTTGAGGTGTCACCTGATCAGAGAGTAACCTATATCTCCCCCATTCTCCACCTGAGGCAGGCACCCGGCTCATTATGGGTATAGTAAGTGAATGATTGGATGTTTCACAATGTCCTTTTCCTCTCCATAGTACCGACTGTAAATATCTATTTCTGCACCAATGGAGGACGCCAATTAGTCCTGAGAAAACTGATTCACCTCTATTAAAATGTTGAGGAGGAAAACACTGTGAGTTCTTGGTTTTACAGTGCTTCAGCATTCTTGGCCAGGGTAAGCATTCATCTTCTACTAAATAGATAGCTAAAACAAAGTGCTAACCAAAACGTTGGTCAGCTTTTTTGTGCTCACAGTCACAAGTATCAACTGCATCTGACATCTCTTCATAATTCATAAAGCATGACTTGGCTCATTAAAATGAGACACACCGACAAGTCTCTGCTTTTCACAAAATGGACACCAGCCCGAGGAGAAGGAGCTAAAGCAAATCATAGACACTTTATAAATAACACAAGGTTCTTCACCTTACGCTGGTTGGCAATTCTGTCCAGGTATTAATATTTCAGCTACACTTTTCTATATTTCTATATGGCTCTCAAAAATGATCTTGACCTCTTTTTGCACCTGACTATTGACTAGCGTAAACCACAACAGATGTGAATTTAACAACACACTGACTATGGCTACTAATAGACCACTGCTTGAGAATCTTCTTTTCATTAGATGGGTTTGGCAGTTCATTGTCTCAGGTTTATTTCCCAAAGAACTGTGTACAGTAGTTATCTTTGTAGGCAAACTTTCCCCAGAAGCTTATGCAAATTGACTTTCTCATCTGAGCGGTAACCTTGGATACGAGCAATTTATCCATTTTGGGTTGGAGCAAAGCTGTTATCTTGCAGAACAATGTGCCCACATTAGGTCATAATAATATTTCTCAGGAGGGGGTCTGCACAAACATGTTTGCTTCAATAGCATCATGGAGATGCCTCAGCTCCACAGAGCATGCACACTTCTTAAACTATTGCAGTACTACTTCAGTAAGTACTTCATTTGGTCCCTCTATGTCTTTATCCTAACATTCCCTATGACCAGATAGAACCAGATACCAAGATACTTAGTGAGGCAGAGAATGATCCTTGACCTGAAAAAGGCGGCAAATGTGAAAGCAGCTAAGACTCGAGGACTGGAATGAAGCAAAACCACAGAAAATGGGTGAACGTCGTTCAGATTAGAAAGGCTGGGCTAACCTCACCAGTGAGTGCCTTGGTGATCTAGCCTCGGCTTGGCTGGGCTCAATCTGAAATACATGTGTGGTGGGTTACTGAGATTGGGTCCAATGGCTTAGACTTGGGTGTAATTTAAATCCATATCCATAAAACCACTTCTAAACTCTGAAAGAGTACTTCTGATGACTGCTTTTTGGACAAAGTCTTTCCAAGAGGACCTCTCTGGTTTGTATGTTTTATGACATGAAAACAGACACAGCGGGATGACTCCACCTTCAAGAGTATCCTCAGCCAGTGACATCTGAGCAATGTATCTGTTAACCACATTCAGGATGATTCAACACAAGGTACTTGGTCAAGCCCCAAAGCCCCCACCACACACACACACACACACACACACACACGCCAGTGCATCAAAGACGTTTATTAACACACAACAGACAAAACTGCCCCCAACCTCTCTTTTCTTCTCAAGAACATCTGCTTGGTGTTGTGGTTGTGTCGGGGGTGGTGCTGCTTGGCGAGAAACTGTGAAACTGTGAATGTTCTGTTGTCTAAACACCTTATGAACTCTATTTCCCATTAAATTAGCAAAGCACCCCAATTGAACTGTCTCGTTCTTACATTTTGGAAAGTACTCCCAGAGGCCGAAGAGCCGCCTGCTGTTTAGGCAATTGCTAACTCGTTGTCTGTTCCTATGGCTTTATGAGAGTGATGTTAACTGGCTAGAATACATCAAATTACTTGTGAAAATGTCAAAGACCGGCCCATGATTTCCTCCCATCTTTTGTGTACAAAGTGTTGATGTGAGTGGCGGTGTAAAATAAGGATGAAGTAAGACAGAAACGTTTGTAAGGCTTGCGTGAGATTACCAGCTGCTTATGTGCTCTTGGTTGAGCAATCTTGGACACTGTTTGGTGATGTGAAAGTATCAGTCAGAAAGTCCACTTCTCAGACACAACCACAAAAACAGGAAGAGCTGAGTGTGAAGTTGGACATCTGACTGTCCCTCTGTTCTACATTTAGCTCTTCCTCCTATGTCAGGCTTCAGTAGGTCTGAATTAATTAATAAGTGATGTCTTTTGTATAGTGCCTCTCCCACATTTTGTCAAGAGAGCTATTAAAAGACAGCCATAAGAAATTTGTCACAAGCCATGTTGGGGATAGACACATAGAAGAAGAAGCTCACATTAGATGAGGCCATTTTTATCACATAAAATCCCAATGAAAGACATTGACCTTTTTGATTCTTAACAATAACAAAAGGTAAAAGTGCTTTACTAGACAGTGTCTTAGTTTGGTAAGGCTGCTAATGGTTTACAAAAACACAGTCATGAACACTGAGCTCTGATGAAGTTCTAGCTTTGTCTTTAAGCTTAAAGCAAAAGTGGATGCCTCTTTAAAGTCATCCAGCATCTGACAGCAAGATGGTGTCCTCTTTTACCCATCAGCCTATTCAAATATTAACAATGACCACAGTGGGAAGACTTCATCAACTGGACTGCCCCACGAGTCACTCCCATGACCTGACCATAAAAGGGCACCATGTCTTTGTAACCCCAGCTGTGGCACCGTAATAAACTGTGGAGAAGCATTGCACAGTAACATTTGGTCTTGAGCTCCTCTACCATGTCCCTGTACCCCCGGGTGGGCTGCCACAAGCATTGGTCTGGGCAGAAGACCTCTAGACAATAGACTCTCTGTTCCCCCAAACACATACAAACACAGATAAAGTGACAATTCAGGCATGGCTCATTTAATGCTGCCCTTTTGTCCAGGCTTCGACCCCGAAGTAGGTGTCCCTAACGGACAATTTGATGTTCATGAAAGTATTCAGACCCTTTGAAATGTTATAACCACAAAGTTCGGTCTGTTTTGTTGGGTTTTATGCTTGCAACAAAGTTGTGCATATTTTGAAGTGGAGGAGAAGTGATAAATGATTGTGCACTTTGTTGACCCTACCTCAGGCACTGGTGACGTGCAAGTCTTTTGGGGTGTGTCTTTATTTGCTTTGCACATCTAGAGACAGAAATATTTGCCTTTCTTCTTTGCAAAACTTCAAGCTCAGAGTGAACATCAATCAGAAAGGATTCCCCACAACATGAACCACCCACCTCCATGTGGAGTGTGTGATGCTTTTTGTCCACTAATGTTCTCTGACAAACCTCCGAGGCCTTTGACGAAAAGTTTTTGTTATATGACATTAGACTATAGACACATTAGCTAGAGAGCATCAATCACTCTTGATTTCATTTAGGGGTGTCACAGTAAAGCGGCGTGGCTGCAAATGCATTCGACACTTTCCAGAACTGACAAACAAGGGAAACGTTCAAAGGTTACGGATCCTTTAGCAACGCATGGCAAGATGAGGACAGATGCGCACATAATCAAGTGAAGGCGCATCAGGAGCAAAGTTTGGTAAAGTACCGTTTCTCTTTCGAGTTCAGTCTAACGAGTAAATGCTCACGCCTACACCTCTGATAACCACAGAACATAAAAAGCCATAACATTTCCTTCCCCTTAACAGCACAGTGGCAAATGATGCTCAACAATCACCCACACACTTTGCAAAAAATACACCGATGCGCATCCCTGCCCCTCCATGATTCACTTTCACACCGTGCGGACACAAAAAGTCACTCTGCCGCTGAAACAATGTCAAACACAATGCGACCCTGAATCCATATGCACACAGATATGTGTAAGTCAGGGCACACAGAGTCTCACTGCCAGCAGGCCAGTGAGAGATGTTAGTCAAAAGAGGAGGGGGTGAGGACACGCTAGATGTGTCTGTGTGTGTGTGTGTGATGGGGGTCTTTGTGAGCGAGCGAGGTAGGAGGAAAGGGGGAGAGGGCGGGGGACACAGTGTTCTATTTCTCATAGAGCAGCAGCTGCCGTCTTTAGTGCGGAGACAGAGAGCGGGAGAGGGAGGGCTGCGTGGCGTGAGGCAGTGCGTACTCGCGATGTTTAGGTGAATCTACAGCCTTCTGCCTCACAACCGTAAAGCAGCCTCACTGAGTGCACGCACGGCGGCAGCACGGAGACCTCTTCCTCCTCCTGCTTTCCGCTTCCTCTCTCTCTTTCTCCTCGTTTCATCCGGCTGCCGGCGTCTCTACGCCTGTTCGTGTCCGTCCTCCTCTTTTGTTTTTCTCTCCTTCATCCGTCTCGGCCCCGGAAAGAAGGAAGGAGCATCGGAGTTGAGAGGCATATCGTCCTCCCTCATCCTGCATGCCCAGCCGGTAAGCTGCGACATCTTTACTTCTCAGCGCTGGTAGAAAGAGCGGAGCTGGATAGTCCCGCCCTGCAGCATCAGTATCAGGGAAAGGATGCTGAGAGATGCGGGTCAGGATGGGGGGAGGTGGAGGCGGCAGGTGAACGGTGGGTATAACTTCCGCTTGGATGGTGGATAGATGGAAGTGTAGGTATCAAATGTAAACCTCTCAGGGCTGGTCAATCAATTTTTATTATTATTTACTGCATTTTCCAGGTGGGCTAAGGTTGTCACAAACATCTGCCCACTTAGCAAACGTCTATACATCAAACCAATAAGGCAAACATGAAGTTTCTGTGGATTTTTCCCTCCCAGTTATGTAGGACATACCAAGAACTACCGTAGCACATGTCACATAAAAATGAGACACATTAGTCAGGCATGTCAGCCGCCCACCCCTCACCTTTCCATCTTCATCACGTCTCGTGCAGCATACCGAGAGTTAGCTGGGGTCGACAAAACAAGCTAGCTAAAAGCAACGTAGCCCCAACGGCGAAAGCCGAACAGCGTCAGGAGGGAGAGAGAGAGAGGTGAGCTAAAAAAACTGAATGGAGGAGACAAATGAATGAGAGCGATGGCTTTCCAGGAGAGTTTTGTTCTGGCAATTGTGGGAAAGACTAAATAAAGAAAGAAAGAAAGAAAGAAAGAAAGAGAGGGTGAAAAAAGCTCGCGATCTGCCTTGTGACTCTGCAGGTCTTTGTGTGTGAAGGAGCCGAGAGAAGCGGAAGTAGAGATGCTAAAGAATCTTTATTATATAGCTATGACATGCCTTGTATAGTGATAAATTACATTGAATAGTAATAGATACACGATTAGTAGTATAACCTATCATGATAGCAGTAATAATAATAGTAATAATAATAATAATAATAATATTAAATTAATGACAGTTCAGTTAAAGTGTGTTGACAATAAGCATAAAAATGTAGAAACGTATAGACAGAAAGGGAAAGGAAGTAATCAGCATGTAATTGAAAGTTCAGATCTGTGTCTGTTCCTCTGGTTATCTACACACTGGTTTTATATATATATATATATATATATATATATATATATATATATATATATATATATATATATATATATATATATATATATATTCATTGATATTCACTGATGTGTGTCTGCACCACTACAGCTATCTTTAAATAGAGCACCAGTCTTTGAATCATGTGTGACTGCCTATAGGTTGTTTTTTTTTATTATTCCCCCTCAGCTGCTGCTATGGTATTTACTCCACTGTTGCTAGGACACTCCCTTTGAACATCTTAACCGAGCCTTTCCATTGGCCCGCCGCAGTGATGCAAGATTCCCTCACCCCAAATCTGTCCTGAGTGCCCATAGAAACATGCCCGTCTGCGTTTCCTCCTCGCTCCTTCCCTCGCTGTCACTCTTTTGTCTCACGCCCTCCCCTCCTCTCCTCTCTTCCTCCTTTCGTACTCCTCCTCTTCGCTCTCCTTTTTTCCTCTCTCTCCTCCAGTCCATTCCCCCTACTCTTCTCACCTCTCCGTTATTGCCCCCCCCCACAATATATAATTAATTCTCGCTTTCTGTAATCCTTGGCTCGCATCGGTCTTGATGAACTCTGTGCTCTGTGTCACTTTTCTTCCCCTCATAAAGTCTAATTGCCCGCTGCTAAATCGCATCAGCAGCATGTGGGAATGCACAATCATTCTCTCCTGCTGTCTCCGCGGAGGATTGCTGGTTTTGTGCGTCCCACAATGCCCCACTTCCTGCATCCATATGGGGTGAGTGAGGCATCTGATTAGCCCTTCTTACCATGAGTCAGGGGGAGCAGGTTTGACAGGGCAGAAGACGGGGATGGGGGTTGGTGTGTCACAGAGGAGGAAACTCCGGTTACAATCACTAACTTGTATGGATTTCGTTAGAATCTGTGAGTGAGAGACCAGCTCTGGAGTAATTGATAAATGTGACGTGGAAGGAGAACGAAACACGGTTTTCTTGTTTTTAGAATGGAAACCACAGAAAAGTGGCTCAGACTCAGGCGGATTAGAAGGAGGTTGTCTGTCTGTTTCAATTTCAAAGTTTTGCAACAGATTCTCAAACGGATTGGGATCAGGACTTTGACTAGGCCTTTATAACACATTAGCACGCTTTGATCCGAGCCAGTTCACCATGTCTCTGGTTGTATATTTAGGGCTGTTGTGCTGTCTGTTGTCATCTTCCTCATTAAACATACAACTGGAGCTACTAGGCGGATGTTTTACAACAATAACATTCCCACAGGATGATGCTCCAGTATGTGCATCTTAATTGGCATATAGGCCAGATGTGGTGTTTTCTAACTGGAACATGCTCTTCCACATGTTTGCTGTGTCGCCAGCGTTGGTGCAGCAGCTAGCCTCGTTGCTTTTTATTAGCTTGAGGGAAACCAGAGAGCTGTGGCTGTGGACGGATTTTCAGTAAACAGGTTTTCTTCAAGGACTCGCCTGTATTAAGCTCCAACCATTACCAATTAGATGACATCAGAGCTCAAATGGTTGCGCGTAGTTTTTATTAAAATTTCTATCAAAATGAAGGGTGTGCCACAAGTTTCAGATTTTTATTTGTAAAAATTTGTTGAAAACCTTAAATCGTTTTCCTTCCAATTCACAATCGTGCTTCATTGTGTCGGTCAGTCATAACCATCCCAATAAAAGACGTTGATAATTCAATAGAGTGGAACAGAAGAGAAGTTTAGGTGTAACAGGAGCATTAGGTATAAAGGTTCATGCACAAAAAAGTTCTTAAAGTGTTAAAAACAATACATAAAAAACAAGATTAACAATAATAATAATAATAACAATGAGGTACTGTACAAGGCTGTAACAAAAAAAAAGACTGCTCAGTTATCAGAAATAAAAATATCAGACTCACAATCCTGGGAATGTCCATTGGAGTCTTATCACTTTTCCAAAAAATGCACATCATTTGTATCTGTGCTGAACACTGAAAAAGATGGACTATTTACAACATCTTCTATTCCTTTTATGATTGTCACATGACAAAATGTGAATGCAGGCGGTATGAATACTTTCGAAAGGCCCCCCTTTGTGCACGTCATGCTGTAGGGACCAGAAGACGGGTTTGTCTGGGGTTAAGTCTTCAGATGCGTTGTCTAGAATCATAGTAAAACGATGTGAAATCATTTCGACTGTTTACCAAGCGAGGCACGGTGGAGGCTGTCGATGAAAACATGCGGCGCCAAATCCAGCTGTGACTACTCATGCCTGAAATCTATCGAATCCTCCACTTTTACCAATCATTTAAATACGAGAAGAACATCAAACACGTCTGCCCACACAGCTGCTAATAGATCGTTTTATCTCCAACTTTGAAAAGCGGTTGTTAAATTCCCCCTAACAAAATAAAACTATGGAATAAACTGTTGTTTTCCCCTTTTTTTTGATGCACACTCCATGTGCTACTCCTTCAGTGAAATACGGCACCCTCTCCATAAGTCAGTGGGAAACATCTGTCATTCGGGGCTTTTCCTCACAAGCTAGATCAGTTACAGAGCCTGAAATAATACCGGAACCCGAAATGTGATCCGTCTGCACCTGGTAATTGTGTGCGCATGAGTGTGTGTTTTCAATCCAGCGCTGTCAGGATTTAGGGATTACGTCCTCAGAGCTGCGATGATCCCGTTAAAGGGGCCACAGGCTGGAGCGCAGCGAGAACCACAAACAGAAAGCTGGAGGTTTAATTTGCCGCAAAAAAAAAAAAAAAACAGGGACAGTAAAATGTTTAATACTTGCAGCTAAAGTAACAGGGTTGGAAAGAAACATTGACTCACATGCAAACTTTTATAGACAACACTCACGTCTTTACAAATATGTTTATTTGGTTTCAGGATGAAGGGTAACAGTGAAGTGATCGATTCAGATGGAAACGACTTTAGAGTCAATCTGACAGAAGCAGGTCAGTTCATGTAGCTCAGAGGCTGAATAAGGAAGAAAACAAACACTCTAATCTCAGTTTAATAATAATTGATGCTTGGTGAGAAATCTGTTAATGACAAATTTTTTTCTCCAGAGGAAGCCAGCAGCAAGGCATTACTTAGAGGGATTTACTCGTTTAAGTGAACTTGAAACATCAATCTCACTGTCCTGTCATCTAATAAATATATACAGCATTTAATACATGCGTGTAAATTAAACGATAAAGCCTTTTAAAGATTCTTGCAATGACAAAAGTCATGTAGAGTTGTTTGTTCTGTTCTACACGAGACAAATAAAGCAGAAAACAAACACTGAGCCGCTTCCTAACACCGAATTTAATCGGTTTGTTCTCATTTTATTTTAAAGATGATCGTACATGTCGGAAGGGCATATTATTTCTCTGTGATAGTGTCAAAGTAGATTACATAATGTTCCAAAACACAACATAGATACACATCGCTTTACAATAAAATCGTAAGTCTTAACAGCTGTTTGTCATTTTAACAGCTTGAAGGCAGGAGGCTTTGTAGGAGCCTGTTGTTTCTGATTTTAATGTTGCAGCGCTGCTTGTCGGATGGGAACAGTTCATAAAGTTCATGGAAAGGCTGTGAGGAGCCTCTGACAACGTCCAGAGTCCTGTTCCTGTAGGCAACGTAAAGCACATCCTGGAAGAAAGTCGGGATGCTGCAGTGACACTTTCGGCTCCCGTCACTGTTCTTTGCGTGGACCTTTTCATTTACGTTCATGCGGCCGATGCTTTCATCCAGCTCCAGCTGTCGGCCTGAATTCAAAATTTTACTTCTGAAATGACTTAAGATTAAATTTAAACCCGTATTCATTGAAACCACAGGAGCTTTGTTCAATTTTTGTAAACAATTAACAACCAATTTTAACATTAAAGCTATATTTGCAAGTTGAAAAACCAGAGAGACGCTTCAGTTGCTATGACGTCTCTCACAGGTCCATAATATTATTTTTCTGAACGTGTACACCAAAGGAACATGGCAGTTATAGAGTAGCCTAGTGTGTGCACCTCTGCTTTTACAAGACACAACTGCCAGAAGAGAAAATAAATACTTTCTCGAAACTTTATGTGTGGAAGCCAAGAAGTTGACTTTTTAAAACCAGATTTCCAACTGCAAGAGGCGATCTTGTTATATTTCCAATATGTAACTACAGTAGGTCAAGTTTGACTTCCCAATACAAACAGAACAAGCTATTTTACTCTGTATCAAAGGTCAAGTGGTCTTGGGAGCCTCCTGCTGGCCGGGAGGCCTTAAACTGTGGCTTAATTTACTTACTTTATGCACTGATCTATATGAAGCTTATGAACCACAAGTCATGAACTTAACAATTAACTGATAGTAAATTTTCATATTGAATATTCTTAACAGGAAATTGAACTCATATATGCATTTGAGTTTACAATACAGAAATGGTAAAGGTAACAATGAAAAATGTTTCGATGAGTGTTTGGCAAAATCCATCGTATAGAAGTAGCGTTTTTGTTGTTGAAGGGAAGGGTAAAGATTAATGTCTATAAAATGAAGAACTCCACTTCATATGTTTCAATGCTTTACAGCTAGAATCATTTAACGGACCAAAAAATTGGCCCACTTTCACTGGTTTGAAGAGAAAAAGTTATAAAAGAATGAAGAAATTTAAGAAAAATCTTTGAATCTATTTGATTCTGAGAACTGAAAGTTTCAAGATCTGATCAATCTTCAGTGATTGCGTTCACCTCTAAATGAAACAGACTAAAGTGGATCCATTCCAGCCTGTAACCAAGCTTAACTTAAGCAACAAAACTTTCTCTTTAGTATTGAATGAAGGCAGAAGTGGGCAAATTTCTGAAAGTAATCAGTTTACTCAGATCTGCCCCCGCGGGACTTCCGACAGCGTCCGGGCCTGCAATTTGTCGATGAGATCAATCGCTGTCCGCTAACGTCAACAGATAGTCCGAATGTTCACCCTCTGGACATATTTGAGATCAATGCCACCAGGTCTAGGGAAGCTGGAGCCAACGGGACCAAGTGGGAGGCTGAAGTGAGGAGAGTGGGAGGAGAGAGGACCGTTTATTGTTCTGCTGCTAGATTTCAGTGAGTGAGAGGGAAAGTCATCTCTCAATGTCTACAGCGTGGGAAACAAGTATATGGATTTACATGGCAGCATCATTTTAATGTGAAGAGACAGAATATCGAATAAATATCCAGAAGGAATTTGTTATATAAACGTTGTAAACTGATTTGCATGTCTACAAGCGAAAGACGTACTTGCTCCTCTGCACTGCAGTAGAAAATCTGACACAAGATTGGATAAGCAGTCATTTGGCACATAAATCTGTCAGCTACTAAATACACGTGTCCATAGATTCATGTTCTTTCCCAACCTAACCACTAACGTGTACGACCCAAGAGCAGCCAAAGGACCACAGGGCCAGGATCGGACCTCTGTCAAAGGCTGGAGGGGTCTACAAGAACATCAGCTACATGCTAAGTGTGTTTATTTGGAACTAGATGAAAAGACAGTCAATGGCCCTCAGTCTGAAGATCCATGCAGGATGTAGTCTTTGTGTGGATGATCAACAGAAATATGAGGAATCAGATTTGAAAGCAGTGCTGACTACAGTCACCAAAAACACTACCTTTTAGCGCAGCATGCTCTGCTGAATTGAAATCGTGGACCTTCCTTACATTCTTGAGGAAGATTTCTTTGATCAGATGAGACTGGAGTCATTGACATCAGCTTGACCCATTTGATTTGGAAGAAGGGAAAGGCTGATGAATATGACTGGAAGTACGCTTTCTACACGGTCAAGCATAGAGGTGGAACTGTCATGCTTTGTGGCTGCTTGTTTGATAAAGGTTCAGGAGGAGCTAATGCACGGTACCATGTATCGCAAACTCTGGAGAAGAACAGGAGCTTTATTTCCTCCATCAGAACACGGAGAATCACCCAAAACATGTCACCAAGACAACGAAAAGGTTAAAGAAGAAGACATCTGAGCTTCTGAAAATCTGTGAAGGGAATTGACACTTTGGGTTGCAGAGACGCAGCAAAGAACCCCGGAGGATTTCTGTAACGACCGGTGGGCCAGAATCTCTCCTGAGCTAAAAACAAACCTGGTAACCAATTACTGAAAATGCTACTGCTCTGTGCTCACTAGTAAATGTTTCTCAAACATGTTCTAAATACTGCTTTGCTGATTGTCAAATAACTATTTCATGTAGTACAAATGGGTTTTTAACTTATCACAAAACGAGAGACTCAAGCCCCATCTCCCTTGTCAAGTCTCATTCTGGACGATTAACGTCCAGTTCCGTTCTAGCCAAGCTGGGTGTTCCTCCACTGGCAGTGCATTCCTCACGATGAGGACATGACTATCGATGCTCCGATGATGTAATTTTGTGTGCGTACCCTTGGGCACACAGTTTCTCTGAAATTTGTTGGTATATCTTTATTCGTTGTGGGTTGCCTTGTATAGTTGACCCTGTGTGCATTCTTCCACTACAATTGATGAAAAGGTTTGGATCGCAAGGTTTGACCACGGAGTTACCGATTTGCAGCTCACCACCTCAAAACTACTACAGTATCGTCAATTGAAAATGGTAGTTGAGATCTTGTTGTTGACGTAAATCCACGCGCCAGTCAACGAAGGCACTCTGCTGCCAATCAAGAAGCCTCTTGCGCCCAATACCTGGCTAGGTCTGGCTAGTGCCACTCCTGATGTGGATCCAGAAAACAGCGAAGAACCACAGAAGATCTCCAAATGGAGACAAATCTGACTGGGGAAGAACCGGTTAACGACATGCCTGTGGAGAAGAGGCTTAAGTCCCTTAAATTTAGGGTCTGCAGGTTGTTGATGTAAAATCTGAGATCAGATTAAATTTCTTCTTTTTTGCTTGACCAAGGCAAAACTCTGCAGTCATTTTCTATTTTTAGTGGAGCAAATTGGGTTTATAGTTCAGTAAGCAACAGCTGAAATATATTAAGATTGCATCATAGCAGAAATACTCGTTATTCCTCATCCAATGCAGGTTTGCAGAATCATATTTTAGAACAACACAGGCTGTCTGATTTCCAGATTTTTTGTCGTTATACAGAATTTTGGGGCAGTCCAAAACCAAAACCCTTCATGCATGTTCTATATTTGTTTGGTCAAATGGACTTTTACCTGGAATCATTCAATCTGGTGAACTGTTTTCATCATTGTGAATCGTGCACAAGTTTTCAGTCACCTTATGGAAGCTCATTAGTGGTAGAACAGAGAGTACGACAGTGTACTACCGCGGTATCAGTTCTCCTTACAGCTTTTTTAAAATCAGTACCTCTGTAAGTGTCTGTGTGTGTCGGCGTGTGTGTGCGTGTGTGTGTGAAAGTGGCTTTGAAACCCATTTTCTTAATGGTTCAACTCTATGAAGTTAAAACAACAAGGGAGTGTTTGTGTGTTTGCTCATGTGTTTATGCCAGATCCTAGCATGCCACGGACACACCAGGACGCTGGCAGCCCCGGTTTTATTTCATGTTTGATCAGGCTTGTGAGACAATACGAACACAGTTTTTTAATGTTTGTTTCTTTCACCCCCTTCTCCCCCCTCAAATCAATAGGTTCTCATCTAGTTAGCTCCCATTGCTATTTTTCATCAAAACAACCAAAAAAAAAAACAAACCCCCAAACACAACAGGGATAGAAAATATCCCATTAGACAAGAATAAACCTGAAAAACGGCCAAGATCTCACGCTTTCACACCGGGGATTGACCGCATCCATTTTTAGTCCACTCTCTTCTTGCTCCATCAATCCCACCCCCCACTACCCCTACCTTGCGCTGAAGCCAATTTCCGGCGTTTGAAGGTGCTGCTGCTGCTGCTATTCTTCTCCTCCCAGCGGAGCAGGGAAGAGTGTAGCGCTGCATCGTCTGCCATGTGAGACGCGCTGCAGCACTCTGTGAAGGAGCATCGCCTCCGTCAAGGACGGGCCCAGTCGCTCCAGCGGGCTTCGGCGCACAGAGCTCAATATAGACTGCCGGTTGCACAGGGGGTCAGGGGTCAATGCGTTCCTCCTCTGTGGTCATGAGCCGCTGGCTGTGGATTTAAACACAATAGGACCCGGTTCTGCACTTTATTGGATTCGCTCTTCTTTTCCCTGCGTTATGTTTAGATTTTAGTTCATTCATGATGGCGGTTTTGCTTTTTTGCCCTTGTTGGAGCAGCCAGTGTTTTCCCACAGAACGTGCACCCGGTACAATTTTACTTCCTCGTTCCATTCTTCATTCCTGATGAGTTTTGAGGTGGACATATTTGGATCCAACGCCGAAAGATAATCACTGGCATTGCACTGTGGATTTTTTGTGAAGTTATTACTCCTTTTATTTGACGTCAAACCTGACCTGGGAATGACATCCCAATGGCTTATATGGGCAGCCATATTGGATTTTGAAGCTATTCACTGACGTCCAACTTTCTTAGTCAGACAGCCGACTTTAGTGGGAGTTCTTGTTGTGTTTCTGACTGAAAAACATAGGAATAAAACTCAACTAAGTTGGTTTTGCTGTTTTAAAACGGTAACTTTATAAAACTATGGTACAAAACAAAAACGTTCTGCGCTGTTCCTGCGCTTTAAGATCCAGAGAAGGTGCCAAAATGACGGAAGTTTTCCCCTGCACATATTGTGTACATTTACCTGCACACAATCAGTCAGCTGGCTGAAAGAAAGCAGACACACATTTCCGATGCTTACGGGGAAAAGTAATCGGCAACTACGGACTGGTCAGGTCATGAAAAATAAAGACAATCCTGGAAGCTAACGGAGTGTCACCCATCTCTTCTACATAAAGCAACAGTCAGAGATTCGACTTTTAGTGTTTAAAACACTAAAAGTTTTACCATCAGTAACCCTGAAGTGGCTGACTGCAGACTGGCTCCACAGTAATATAACACAACTTATTAACCAGCTGATATCTACTCAATTAAGAGGAGAATGACCAAAAAAATAATAATATTCGGAACAATATTCATTTAGAATCAACTACATTACATATATTTTTGCCGAAGTCTGTTTCTGAAATACAAATAAATCATAACATATAACATTTTTGTAACAGTACTAATCAGTATTTGTATATTATGTGGATTGTTTTTCATGAATACTAAACACGTTTCACGTAAAATTTTGTATAAATATAGCGAAACCATAAAACTGTCTTGATCATAAAAAAAAAAAAAACTCATTCCAACTTAATGCACATATAAGCAAACCATCATTAATGTAAAATCCCAATTGGCCTAAATTTGAGTTAAATCAGACACAATTTGTCCCTTCAAATCAACTCAAACGTCCTTTTGTTTTCCACCCCCCACTGAACGCAACCCGGCCTATAACAGCCCCCCAGGCATGCGGGCGTCTCCTGACCCGCAGGGAAGCAACGTGTGAGCCTCCCGCCGAGGACAAAGAGCAGCTCGCCTGTCTTTGTTTACAGATAGCGGGGCTTCTGGGAAACGGCGTTTAACGACTACATACAGCACGGCCGCATCATCAGAGCCCTGAAAGAGCCAGGTGTGTGTTCTCGCTTCGACAGGCGCTGATGAAACGTCCCACTTCTCAAATAAATGTTGGCGCTCCAGTAGATCCGGATACCACTAAGCCTGAAATGCTCCTGCTTTTCTGCCGTTGTAAAAGCCCCGACGCCTTATCGTGGTATTCATATTAATATTCATGGCTACGTTAAGTATAAAACACAGTCTCTTGGTGTGGAAAAATAAAAAAAAGATTAGAAAGTAATAAACTTCATTTTCTCAAAAAATGGTCTGTGGCTGAAAGGAAAAAGATCAGCAAAAAATACAAACATGTGGATTAGTAATTTAAAGATGGGATCTGCGCTTGCAGGGTTACCATATATTTAGCTTTTTTTTGTAGTTTAATTGAAAAAGGATTTCAGATCAAAATGTTTTTGCATTTAAACATGTCATAACATCCCTCTCCGTCAATCAAAGCATCCTCTACGCTTTTCTTTGTCAGCTTCGCAGCACAGGCTCACAATGCTCATGGCTCTGGACCGGGCATGTGTATGCGTGTGTGTGTGGGGGTGTGTGTGTGTGGCACAGAGGAAGGGAGAATAAAGGGGGAGGGGCTGTGCAGGAGTGTCACAGGCTTCGCTTTTTAGTTTCCATCTCTGACATTCTCTTTTCCTTAATGAGAAACAGTTACATTTATTGTTGCCTTTCAAAATAAGGCGTATCAATACTCTTCAGAATAAATCAAATCATGTTGGTGATGGCCATAGCAGACGGTTTGAAATACCTAAATGCAGAGTTACTGCTTTGGATTTTCAGAATGAAGTTTAGCCTCGCTTCAAAATAAAAGTTTATAAGTCCGATTAATGCAAAAGCAAGTTCCAGATTACCAACAGAACTATGTGAAAAAAAGTTGTTCTAATAAATCTCGCAATTTTTAAAATGAGAGGCTCGCTCTTTTATTTGTTGACTTACTTTGAGTAGCTTTGAAATATCTCACAGGATTTCCATGATAATTATGGATATTCTTGCAAATTTAACGCCTCATGTTTCATAAATGAGTTTATAACAAAATGATGTTTCACATTGCTAAAGAAAGTACGACAAAGGTCATTTTTAATTTGCCTTTCCTCATGATTAGCAATTTGGAAAACCAGGTTGAGGTTTCTATGAGTACTCTTCAAAATAAAAGCCTCCATATTTAATAGAGCAGATTATTGAAAAGATCAAATCCACAAGGCAATGGGGAGCTAAACCTGGCATGAAATAAACTGATTCGGTCGACCCTTTAAATGATTCATCTTGTATAATCTTCAGTGTTGGTCTTCAGCAAGAGTGGGCTTCAAATTCCTAATGGGCCTAAAACCAATTGAGTTACAAATTGGGATTTTCAGAATACAAATGTGGAAATACTGCAGTAATAAATGCCTTAAGATTAGCAATGGAAAACACAAGAAAAAAAATGCAATGAAAATGAGAAGAATCGCCTCTAGTTCGGGTCTCACTTGAACTTTTGAGATACTAATCAGCTCCCCGATGTGAAAATACTTTACTGCGACAGCTACGCGTCATAGCAACTGTCCAAAAGTCACATTTCTGCAGCTCAAATCTTATGATGGTGCGTTCCATATTCCATTTAGGCTTTAAAGACAAAAGCATCTGTCGTTGGGTCTAAATCAGATTGGAAAGGCATTTTGGTGGCACGCAGTGCTACAGGATAAGTGGCAGCCATCACCAACCTGAGGATTTTTATTTTAGTTTCCTTCAGTGCATCAAGTGTATCTGTGGCCTGAGGCCAGTTGGCTGTAGGAATCCATTAGCACTGATGTTTTAGCTGCATTTGACAGAGTTAGCTCCCACTTTATTCCGGAAAGTCACTCTTTGTCACATATGCTGGGTTTGTTTCGCATTTTCTCTCTCCTTTCTGTCCTTAAATAACCCGATCTTCCTGATGTGATCTAAAAATTAGACTTGCATTGGTTTACGTGAGGCTGAAAAGGCCGTCTGATTCCTCGCTCTTCGAAGGCACAGCCACAGCCTCCTGCTCTCATCGCTATCTTTAGATATGCTGACAAAGGCAGAGGATCAAAAGAACAAGTCAAACAGGTGTGTGAGAAGAAAGGTGCATCAAGCAGAAGGCATCAAAGAACAGCCTTTATGGACGGAGAGAGCGAAAAAGTCAGACAGATCGGATTAAAAAAAGCATTTCCTGCTGACTTTTTTTTTATCTTATCAAAGAAGCATCTTTTTCAGCAAGTTGTACAAGCGAGTCTTTCTATGCGAGCAGTTTGTGAGAAATCTACGACAAGAGAGAAAAAAAGGATTAAATTTCCACCAGAAAACTCTGAAATTATGAGACTTCTCCAATTTTTTGACTTTTAAAAGTCTGAAATTTCCTCGTTTTTTCTACAGATTCATCTTAGCATTTCCGAATATTTTTGTAGCAATGTTTTTGTTTTTTGAAACTCTGACGTTTCTATTTTTTTTTCTAGAAAAAGCCCTGAGATTAATCTCAACATTTCTGAGTATTTCATTGGAAATTTACTCCTTTTGACGATGGCCCTGATACGCTGCTGCTGGACGGTTAAAGCTCTCCAGACCCTTCTCATCGTGTCTGCTCTCTGGAGAAGGCAGAGCAGGCTAATCTTTGATTAACGGGACACTGAATCATGGTGACGCTCATAAGTGCAGTGTCAATATCAAAGTCTTCCGGGATTCAGGCTGATTAGGTGCAGCCTCCTTCAGAAATACACACTAACCTTATGTACTGCGGCTCTACCACACACATTGTTTTCATTTTCGATATGCTGCTCAGACAAACAGCACAGTGTACTGAATGACGTGATGCACTGCAAAAAATGCCAAATATTACCAAGTATTTTTGGTCTAGTTTAGTTTCTAGGTCAAATTTCTTTGTAGACTTGAAATAAGTGGGCGTTAATACCACTTAAACCCAACATTTTTGACTTATTTTGCAGAAGTTTTGCAGAAAACTCAAGAGAAAATGTGGGGATCTATTGATTCAGAACAGAAGAAACTGATTGATGTAATTTGACAGTGTACAGGTACAAAACTGCTTTGGTTTGTTAAAATAATACTTGAGCACACAGCTGTTATCCACCTCTGGAGTCTAGAGGGCCACCTAAAGAGCTATGACAGGCCGGATTTGGCCCCCGGGCCTTGAGTTTGGCCCATATGCTCCAGATAGTTAGTTGCAACTATTCTGCTTTTGGAGTATGAAAATGTACAGGGGAGAACGATGATATTAAGCATTAAGATATTAAGCTCGCGGTTAAATTTAAAAAGTGCTGAGAAAGCAAACAGAAGGTTTGGAACTCAAACAGCAAACGGAAGCGCTAAGCTAATTAGCAGAACTGAAAATAGTAATCCATCAGCGCAATAAGAGCCCTGGGCTTAGGATAAAATTGGAAACTTGCACACATTTAGATATACTTAAATACTTTAACACAAAAGGCAACAGCTCTGATAGGTTTAGCATATTGTAAGGTAATGAGATTTTGTGGATTTCTTTAAATACCTCTTACTAACAAAGCTGAACACAATAGAACAGATAAATCTCACTTAACAGATGATGTTCCCCTCCGTTATGTCCACAGGTGTGAATTTGACCTATGCACAGGGGCGATCAGCAGTCATTGACCCTTTGACCTGGGTCAGTTTGGTCAAGTTCCCAAAGTAGATCACTGGATGTGGAAGCTCCACAAGAGCAAAATGTTTCATGGACGAATCCGGAAACACAGGAAATAGTGAACCGAGTACGGGCCGTCGTTATCCAACCGACGAGCCGTGCTGAAAACATCAAGCCATGCCTGAGTGTGTGTTGCCATGAGAATGAGAGGCTGTGTTTCCCTAGCAACCACTCTGCAAATATGCCGCCTTCCTCCAGTCTGCACTCTCTCCTGATGAGATTCGATGATGCAAGGGCGGCAGCAGCGGTGTTAATAGTTGCACCAGTCAGCGGGTCAGACGTGGCCCAGGCTGCGTAAGAAGCACAATAATGAGATTCATTTGATGAGCTTTAAAGTACAGAAGAAAATGCGACATGTGCGTTCAGCTTTCCAGGTGTTGTTTTTACAGGTAGTTTTGAAACTAAGTTAGCAAGTTTATGTTGCTAACTTAACTTAGCTATAGCTTTAACATTGCTCCTTTAAGAAGGCTCCTTGTGTGAACCCGTGACACAAGAAGACTGGAGGTTTTAGCCTCACATTGCAGGCTTTAAGGCTCAATTCCAATTTTTTTGCTAAAGTAAAATTTTTGCGTGGTGGTTCACATTTCCAAATGTATGCGACCTGAATGTGTGAACTGCAAACAAACTAAAAGTGTCCCGCATGCGCAGTAGAGGACGCAATAACGTCACACGTATCAAACATGCTAAAGTATTTGTGCATATTAGCTGATCACCATCCCCAAACCCAACGAATACCGCAAGCCTGTTGTATTGATGTTTTTCAGCCACAAAGCCGAAAAGAAAGATTTTTCTTCGCTTACTGCCTGGTCAAACCCCAGCCATTTTGCTGTGGTGTGCAGAGTTTGATGATGATCCTCTTTCCTTTCTGTCCGTCTTTTCCAGGTGTTGGGTGCTGATGCTGTAACCAGCGCGAGGAGCTGAGAAGCCCCGGTTGATGCAGTGAAGTGTTCCAGTGGGATAAACACAAGCAAAGAAGGTAGGGAAACAAAAGACAGTGAGAAAAAAAACGCATTACTTTTTCGAGAGCTGGCTCACTCTGCGCAGCCCCTGAGCGGGTTTGACCCGCAGGCCAGTGAGCGTCCCGTCACTCAAGGGCAGTTTGCGGTTTCCAGAAAGACTCTCAGAGGGTATAGAGGAAGCTCGAATTGGTGAGTTAATAGAAGTTGGACTTGGCAAAGAGAGCGAGCGCTGTGTCTTTGCTCAGCTGCTGAGCTGTAACAGGAGGATTCTTTCAGTGGGAGCTGAAAGGAGCCAGGAAGACTTAGCTCAGCTGCTTGGCTCCCGGTCTAAACCAGGTTTGCTTTTCATGCCCATGTGGTCGCAGAGATGTGTCTTCATTGAGACTCAAGGAGGCCCCTCGGCTTGGTTCCTCCACTTTGCTCCCCGGTTGCGTAAGAGGAATTATTTGCTCCACTTTCACTCTGGCTATCTAAAGGTTGTGTCTGTTTGCATGTATGAGAAACTACTTCGACCAGAAGCCAGCGATCGCACTTCCCAATTCCAAAAATGTCGTGCCTCAATGCTCCAACAGTCAGTGATCTAATGACTATTATGCAATGCGTGGCCCCTATTGCCTCCCGCCTCGCTCTTAGACGTCTTTGCACCCAAGGGCCACCAGCGAGAGTGAGTGGCCTCCTGACGGAGATGTCCTGTGACAAAAGGAGGCCAAAAAGTCGGGAGAGTGCTGCTCAGTGGTGAAATGGAGAAGTGAGGCAGAAAGGAGAGCTGCAGGGAATATTTTTTGAGGAACCCATCGTGGTGTCAGAAACTAAAAGAGAAAATGAGCTTTTCAGTGCAACAGAAACGTGAGCAGCGACAGAGAGGCGTCAGAAAGAGGCAGAAATTAACAGAGCCTCGGGTCTGCGGCGAAAACCTCGACGCTGCACAGAATCGCCCTCTGAACAAGGTGTGAACAAAGAAAGAAAGAACTGAGCAGCATCCGGGTTGAAGCTAATAGAGAAAACCACAGGGCTTTAAATAGACGTCGAAAAGAGAAGTGCGAAGTGGACTTCACACTCAAACAGAGGGAGGAAGAGAGACACGAGTACGACTTTACATCCGTCTCCAGAGAGGCGGCGAGTGGCAAACCGGAGCCACTGGGGGACTCTGAGCTGGAATAACTGGGGGATTTACTCTCGGCGACACTTTCAGAAGGCACAACAAGAAAGTAAGACAGGAGGAGAGAGTTGGGGGTGAAGAAACCGAGGAAGAGGAGCATCACTGAGAGGAAAAGAGGGTAAGACGACAGAGAGTCTATGAGATTCTTTTCTAATTTTCTCTGTCTGAAGCTCGACATGCCGTGCCCTGGTGATTGCCACGAGAGAGGTGCAGTTTAATTTTAAAGACACGCATCACAGGTGGTACAACAGCGACCGTTTGTGCAAGCTTCACACCGTTTTCCCCTCCATCCTCGGCTGCGGCGAGCAGACAGCATTGCCAGGCCAACAGTATCCTGGCAACCATGCGCCGAGCGCTGCTCTGGGGATGGACCTCCTGCTGCTCCAGTCTAAGCTTCTCATGTGTGTGCTGATATGTGTGTGGATACCTCTGACAAAGGGAAACATTGCGTCACCTGGTTTTAGTCACTTGTGGTCGAGGATGTGGTTCGAATCTTCTCGACTCGACATCACGGCCCCTCATTAAGTCTCCTGTTCATGTATTCTCCAAGGCTATAAGGTAAAGTTAGATAAAGTGTGGGCTAAACTCGTGTGTTAGAGCAATGACTCAGCATGCAGAGGTACTTCTTTGCTGATGCAGATGGAGAAGGATATTTGAGGAGGCATGGGTATCATCAGAGATGACGCAGAACGTCAATACCGTCCGGCTGTGTCTCGGTGCTGCATTGCGACCCTCGCTCTCGTTGAGTGGTAATGAAAAGACTGGGCCTTGTTCTTTTTCTACACGAGGGACGGTGGCATCTCATAAACATGCTAATGCTGGCTGTAAATCCTTCCTCCATGGACCGATAGGCCTCTCCCGAGTGCTAACATAGCACATAAAGTCAGCAGGGGAAGTAAAGCCTTGGTTTCTGTCACCATAGTCCTCCCGTTGTACAACAAGAAACACAGATTTTACATCACAGAGCTTTGTGTCTGTTTTTGCCGTACATGTCCCAGTTTGGTTTAAACTTTCTGGTAGTGAATGCTCCTGTTGCTCTACCTGCTCTAAAGACGCTCGGAAAGACTTTGAATCTCAGCAGTGTGATACCTTACCTTCAGTGCCTTGCAAAACTGTGCATGACCTTTGAACTTTTTCACATTTTGACATGTCACAATGACAAACCTCGATGTATTTTACTGGGCTTTTATGACATAGACCAAAACTAAGTAAATTGTGAAGAGTGCGGTGCTGTTTTCTTCTGATACCCAGACTCAGATGCCATGTAATCAGTGAATAAGATCTGCCTGTAGTAGTTTAATGTGGCAGAATGAATTTGGCTCAGTGCTCAGAGGAACTAAGAGCATCACAAGGACCAGGATGAAGGTGTGTGAGGTTTAAAGCAAGATTACAGGACAACTGTTAGTCATGCAGTCCACATCTCTGCCACTGTTTAATACGAATAAACAAGTTGGTTAGACTTGATGAGAGGACAGATGAAGCTAAATAATCTCCAACTTCCACACCTTCCCAACTCAGCTCCTTCAGACTAGCCATCAGCAATTAGCAAACATACGATTGACCTGCGCTTCTGATGAGCTCATCATGGAAACTATTTCTCAGTCCAGTGTTCCTAAGAACTGTTGTAAACAGAATAATGGAAAGGTGTTGTTATGATGACGTGCTTAAGGCGATGTGTCAAAAAGAGGAGGAGCTTCTTAAAGAGACAGAGGCCCAATTTCAAGGCCTCAAATTGAAAAGTCCAATTTCTTTTAATTTATGTTTGATGTATACAGTATTTTTATAACAGCTGAAGGTAACATAGTTACTTATCTGTGCTATAAAGTTGTACTATGTATCCAGAAAATAAGTAATACTTATTTTCGGCAGCCTAGCACCTTTAAATATAATTCAGAATCTTTGTGAAAACTTTAAAATGAATGATCACATTCACGTTTAGTTTATTACTTCACAATTAAAGACTACATTTTGTCCGTCTACTCTTGAAATCCCAATGAAATTCATCCTTATGAATATAATGTTGCAAAATGCACATGGATACTTTTGCAAAGCACTGTACTTCTCATGCTATGTGTGTTTTTTTGAGCTCTGGCATCTACCATGTTGGTTCAAAGGTAAAAAAAAAAATCTCTGGAAAGCATCTATAGACCACACTGCCTATAAAAACCATTAGATGGGAGCAGTCTGTATACGGCAGGTTTTTATTGGGTTACTATAGCAATGTAAACGGATTAAGACCACTGCCCAGCTCTAGTGACTCTCAGTAAGTGAGCTAAATGATTCGGCGCTGGATTTAGACCACGCTGTAAGTGGATACAGCATATTGGACATAAACTGTGATCAGTGTCACTGATGGCTGGAACGTCTGCTTCCGCTCTGGAGATGCTGCCTCAACAGAAGGACGGAGAAGACGAGGAACAAGGCAGAAATGCAGACTGGTTAGACGAACCCGAGGTGTTCTCCATGTCTCTGCTGTGTGTTGGTGTGTTTTCTTGCGCGCTGCCAGGTCCTGTATGCATTTTGTTGTTTCCTCCCGTCCAGGTCGCTGGCCATGGGGAACCTCATTAAGGTCCTTGGCAAGGATTTAGAGAACTGTCCGCATTTTTTCCTGGACTTTGAAAGTAAGTGAGCGCCAGGGTGTGTGTGCACGTGTCCGTGTGCTTGAATTGTGAGTGTGGAGCGGAAGGTGGCGCCGTGGGAGGTCGGTGGCCGGGTACCGAAGGGAGGGCAGGGAGGGAAATGTTCGGGTGTGAGCTGCTGAGTCGGTGATGGTGTGATGGAGTGTTGTTGAGGGTGTTGTTTCTCATTATCAGATGCTCTTCAGTCCCACTCTCACTCAGATAATTGTGTAGATACCATTATTAGACATCAGCATTTCTGGGAATCAGAACAGAATCACCGGCAGCAGACAAGGCCTGGGCTGGCATGACATTCTAATGCCCTAAACAGAAACACCTTGATTTCATGGTAATACAGCATTCACAAAAATAAAGTACTATAATCAGCTTTGCTTAAAATACACATAATGCTTTTTTGGGGTTGTTGGGACAGTAGGAGTACCCAGAGAAATCTCATGCGTTCCCTAAAGCCAGGACCAGGAAGCTACATTTTATTTGTATAATTTTTCAGGCTGGAGTTAGCAATTATTTTAGTGATCATTTATCCCATCAAATATTCTGTCAATTAGTCAAGTAATCCAAAAATAAATGGGCACACTATGAGTATAGTCATTTAAACACAACATTCAAAATACATAAAATAGGCAAATAAACAATTCAGTTACTTTTCTAGGTGAGAACAGAAAAACTGTGTTGCTTAAGTTACAATAAAATTGCATTGCTTAAGTTTAGTGCACACGATTATTTGGTTACTAAATTAGTTGTCGAGTATTACACTCGACAACTAATTGTTTCAGCCCTAATCAGTTTTAGCTATTCACATTTTGAGACAAATACAAAAATGTGTAAAAAGTATTAACAACTTACCAATTGCTTGTTGCTAGGCTGCCAGCACGTCCTCTGGACTGAATATGAATTCACAGGCGTCTACGTTAGTTGTTGCCATTCAGTAGACTGTGTCTGTATGGATATTTAGTTTAGATTGTGTAGATTTTTTTTTAAGCTCGAGGAAAAAATCTGAATTTAGACTTTTTCATAGTAGTGAGTTAGCTAGCTCATCAGGGAGCTAGCAGGCTACGTCTGTTTAGCTGATGTACAGAGTGATGAAAAACTGATGTACAAAGTGGTGAATAAGACAAAATAAAAGCAAATAATGACCAATTAAATTTTTCTAAACACCTAAAGTAGTTTTGCTTGTTTCACCTGATGTCAGGAGCTTGACAAGGCCTTGTTAGCTAACTACTTTAGCCATGTAGCTACCGACATGATTAGCTTCACTTGTTTCATAAAGTTAAAGGGAATTTTCTTCCTTTTACCTTCATACACACCTGACTGACAGCTTGCAGCTTCAGGTGAGAGGTGGGGAAGCAGAAAACTGGACTTTTGAAGACAATGATATACCTTAAAACCAGCCTTTGCCTATCATAGAAAAGTATACAAGCTTTATATTTAGGATTAGATGTGTGTTTGTTTTTTTTTGTCACCACAAACTAGTGTACTCCAGGGATTTAGCCATGCAGTTATTGTTTCCATGCAGGTTTCTATGCTGCGTTGGTGAGCAACATGAGAGCGGGACTGAAGATGCTCTGTTGTCAGTGTTGCCATGCATCACCCAGGCCTTACTCCCACCATGCCATTCCAACAAACCGCTCTCTCATCCGGTCGCCCACCTCCACCACGCCGCCTCCTGCACGCCACACACATATGCGGCTCACACACACACATATCCATACACCCGTGTGCGCACAACCCAGCCCCCCACCCTGACACGGCCATCCCCTCATCACCCACAGACTTCTCCCCTCTCTCTGTTCCAGGGGGCTCATGGGAAACCTCCTGAAAGTGCTGGCTTGCGCCGAACTTGAGCATGGGCCAATAGTTTTCCTTGACTTTGAACGTGAGACCATCAGCTTCTTATTTTGAGTTATCCCTTTCTCTTTGTTGCCTTTCCCTTTTATTTCAACACCATTCCATCCGCCTTAGCTAACCATCGTACCATCTCTACTTCCTGGTTCCCCCCCCCCACCTCCCTCTGTTCTGTTTCCCCTCACTCTTTATCTTTTCCTTTCACGGACTGGCATTTTTGAATCATTTGGCTTCTTTTGAGAGAATCCCTCAAAAGAAGGGACTGCTATAAGATGGTAATCAATACGCTTTGATCGTCACAGACAGAAAGATGAGAACAATTAAACAGCAAATGTCAGTCCTGCGTGGGTTTTTTGTTGCTCGCCGATGACAATGTTACACACAATCTTTCGTCATCCGAGTACATCCTCCTCATCCTCCTCATCCTCCTCATCTCCTGCTGGATGTCGGGTCTTCCTGCGTGTTTGCTTTCCACTAATGCGGGTGTATGAGAGTGTGATGAAGAGGCTGAGAAAGAGAGAATGACTGTGGAGAAAACTGTTGTGAATACAATCACTCGTGCTCCTTCTTCCCCCACTTTAGAGGCTGCAGTGCAAAAATCATCCATCCTAACAAGATCTTTGACGCCTTAAAGTTGATTGAAATCAAACGAACTGCAAAGTTATTTCCATCCTCACTGATCAAATATCAGTTTTCTTCTATATTAGTTATTACTTATGTTACCTGCTAGAAACTTGACAGGACCAAAGAGCCTGTTAGGATGTAGATGCACAGGGTGGTAAAAGTATTTTCCTCCTTAAAGATCGCATCTGTTTTTGATTTTTTTTGGGTCACATTTAAATGTTTCAGATCAAGCCAGTTTTAATATCATGAAAAGCTCAGTAATGCAGTTTTCAAACGAGGTATTTCATTTGTTACAGGGGGTAAAGCTAGCCAATCTGTGAAACCATGTGAAAGTATATTTGCTCACTTTGGTAAACCATCAACTAGCTGTAATTTACCACAGTTTGTGTCATTAGTCAAACCCAAGTCTGTAGAAGCAAGAAACAGAACCTGTCTGACAACATGAAGTAGGCTAACACGCTCCAGTCTGCCAAGACTCCAGGAAATCCCAACAAGAACAATTAGAGAAGAAATAAAACAGTGATGAACCTTCTCAGGACTGGCCAGCCTCCCATTGTTGCTCCAAGATGAAAAAGACAAGAGTTAACAACTGAACAAAGACAAAGAAACTGGGCAAAATGGTTTTGGTGGCTAAAACTGCTGTTTACCAAAATAAAACCGCCCAAACACAAAGACCCGTCTCATGTATATTTTATTCATATTGGAGGGTTTAAGAGGATGGACAGCATGTTTAAGGAGATGGCTCAGCATCTTACTGGGATTTATGGGCATTCTTTGAGTAGGCCACTCCAAAACCTTTTCTTAGTTTTTCCAAACCATTTAGACGCAGACTGGCTGGCGGGCTTTGGATCATTGCTCTGCTGAAAAACCCAAGTCCGCTTGCACTTAAGGTCACAGACTGATGGTCAGGCGTTCTGATTCAGGATTTTTCTGCTAGAGAGCAGCATTTATGGTTCCATCAATCACAGCAGGTTCTCCAGAAACAGAAGCAGCGGAGCAGTCATTGACCTCGTTTGACTGTCGGAATGATGTTCTCTGAAATGCTGTTAGCTTTGAACACAACTTCCAGAAGGTTCAGCTTTTGTCTCATCAGTCCACAGAATATTTTTCTGAAGGATTTTGGGGATCACCAAGATGCTTTTTTTTGGTGCCAAATAAGTCTGGAAAGTTTTGGCCAAAATCCCTCCAAAGAGGCGTAAAAGACTCAATGCCTGTTGTCACTTGATAGCAGTTGTTACCACCAAAGGTCACGTAACGACTTATAGGTTTTTCACACAGGTTCAGGTTGGTTTGGCTAGCTTTTTTCCTCATTTACTCAGATTTTCCTCGTCTGATGTTGAAATTTACTTGACCTGAAACGCTGCAAGTACGTCGTAGTGTTGGGGCGGGGGGAGGCAAATACTTTCTCACAACTCTGTATTTGCACTGTGTCCGTTCATATCCTGCCCTTTCTTTGCCACCTTCCCCCCTTTAACAGCTGTCTTCCTCCTTCTCCTCCTCCCTCGCCAGCTGTACGTTAGAGCAGGAGCCGGGGGAGCTCACTGCTGCTGGCGTGAGACGTCAAACTGTCAAATAGGCTGAATTCCTCCCCCCGTTTCATTATGCATGTGATTCACTCGACTTCAAAAGCAAAAATGAATGAGTCAGAGTAGGGAATGGCAGCTTTAGAAGACCCTCCTCATCCACCTCTGTGCCATCTGTGAGCTCTCTCTCTCTCTCTCTCTCTCTCTCTCTCTCTCTCACTCTGTGTTTCTTTCTCTCTCTCAAATCTGGGGAGGCACTCACCTCTGTCACACAAGTCTGGTTTGAGCCGACCTTTGCTTGAAAAGTTAACCACAGGGCTGTGTTTGAATGGCTGCAGGCGACATTTTGTGGACAGCTTTTTAAAAGTTTTAATCATGACAACATCATGCTTAAAAATGAACATTTTAGAAAAAGTTTTACCATAACGATGCACAAAACTGGGTTTTTAAAGCCACAACATTGGGTAGAGAGATTAGGGTTTACATGTGAATTTAAAATTACACACAAAAAAACATTTTGCACAATAAAATAATTTCAGGAGTAACTCTCTGTTTCTTGGTAACACACCCAAAAGAAAAACAGCCAATCACATGGCAGCGGCTTACCTACACCTCCAAAACAGATACCTGCACATCATCACAAATCACGACTGGATTTTTCCAGCATCAGCTCCATCGATCCACTGCTGCAGCCTCTAAGGTTTCTGAGCTCCTACAGGATTGGGGATTTCTCCTTTTTCCCCCCATTAAATTAATAACAAACAAATAAAATCATGACAGGAACAGGATTATTCCGATCCGTCACACTGGATGAAAGAGAACGAAACTTTCTGGTGGACGACACCGAGCAGCTGGGTCCGTTCAGATGACGATATCCTAAACGTGGTTATCCGATGGAAAGAATAAAATGGAGCTTTATGGTGCAACAAATCGATGAGTAGAGAGAGGAGCGAGCCTGCAGGGCGCGCAGTCAGGCTACTTGTTGTTTCCTCCTGTTTTATCTTGGCTAAACTAACGAACACACTTCGCTTACAAGAGGGATTCCTGCTCCTCCCGTTTAGGTCTTCAGATTGGTTTGTTATCGCTCCCTAATTAACACCTAGTTAAGACGGCGTGTTGTTTATCCGGAGAATACAGGAGGCTGTAATGAGGCGTTATAAAAATAGTAAAGGTTGCGGCGCTTAATAGGGCGGCCGGTGTGTGCATGAGGACGGCACATTTCCCATGACTGCTGGCTCTCGGCAGGGCGGCTGCCATCATCATCGGCGGCGCTGCGGCCCGGGAAAACACTCCCTCACGTTCCACCTGAGTCACACACACAGGCAAGAAACCCAAACGGTACCATGACTCAAAGAGAGCAGGTCCTGATCTTTACGTCCACTCACCATTAAAATAAATGCTAGAGTGATTCTGGTCTTTTAATGATTCACTTGAAAGCTTTTTTTTTATATATATATATATAGGTGGGTGTGATCGCACGGCTCACATGTACGCAGCTGTTTTCAGTCTCTGCTAGTAACAGGTCGCCTATTTATTAACTACACACACACTCAAACACACTCGCCGGACCTGATTGCAGTTCATGTTTTGCAGCTTTTGGGCCTGGAGAGAACCCACGCACTCGGAGGAAGGCCAGGATTTGTGTTCAGCACACACAAGCAAAATTCAAATAATTGTGTAAGCAACAATTAAGGAGGGAAAAAAATTGGAGAGTTTGGTTTTCTCTAATCCACACAGGTTCAAAAATTAAACGTATAGTCAAATTTAATACTTGGATACATATCCTTGGACAAGTTGCAGAGAAATCCTTTTTGCCTCGATACCCACCAATCGGCTTCTGGCATATCTCTGGAGAATATTTTGTTATTATTATTATTTTAGTAGGTAGGTCTCCAGATACAGACATTTTGACACAGGCCGTACATTATTAATGGGGATTAAGCAGAAGCTTAATCTGCCATTATTCATTCCAAAACACATTTTAATGCGCTAGGTATCAGGAGCTGCGTTTCCATTCATTTTAAAATGGAATTGTATGTCTTTATTTGAGGCAAACTTGTAAAAACTGCATGATGAATTCAAACTTGTGCACCTGATTCTTATTCCTAAAATTCACCCAAGTTGTTCATTTGAACAGAAAAGTTCATTTTCTGTTCAAAGCCCCAAACGAATAGGAAATTTAAGCCAACGATGAGGCTCTGTGCCAAAGCGTACAAGAACAGAGCCGGTCTGGATATTTTCTTCCTTTAGCAACTAACTTTAGAGACAGAAAAATAAAATAAAGCTGCATCAGTCCACAAAATTGTTGGATAGCTATAAAAGTGGTAAAAAAAGAAGAAGTATAAGATAATTACATGGATTAGAGGAATGGACAGTTGAGATATTTTCAATCCAGCCTCCCGAAAACTATAACTCAGATAAATCAGTGTGATTTACTCCATTTGGTTTGCAGTGTGTAGTCAGACCTGACTGTGTGACGGAGGGCCTCCCAAACTAACCTCTTGACACGATTTTAGTAAGAAGTCAGTGAGTGACTCTTTAACTCCCAGCCCAGATATAAACCTTGATTTGATGAAGTTCTGCAGCCTCAGAGAGAGGAAGAGAGAGAAAACTCAGGGGGTTTTTTTTCTCGACCTTCTAGGATAATTTTCGCTCTTTCTTCCTTATTAACCTCCTTCTCTCCTCTTTTTTTTTTACCCCCTTCTCTCGCTCTTGGTCTTCTTTCTGTGAATACGTTCATCCCTCCTGTTCGCCTTACATCACCTTCCTCCCCCCTTCCCCCCCGATCAGATGCCCAGCCCACCGAGGCGGAGACGGCCGTGTGGAACCAAGTCAGCGCCGTGCTGGAGGAGGCTCACGGGATCCTGGCCGAGCTACAGTCCTACAACGGCGCAGGGCAGGAGATACGAGAGGTGCGGCACGGCACACACACACACACACAGAAACAACAGAACGGTTTGGACTGAGAGCGTCACATATGGAGGTGACAGATACAAATATCCGAGTGACAGTGTTTAAAAAAAACATCAAGAACATAAAAGGTTTTGAACTTTTGTGTTCTGCTGTAACAAGAAGGACAAAGTTTGTCCTTCTTTGTCCTCAAAGGAGGACCAACTTTGAGGTGTTTTGTTGGGATTTTATGCAAAGTCAGGGTTTCCCACAGAGTGTCATAAGCCTGGCGGGCCGCCTGGCTAAGTTTATTTACTTTAGTTTTCTTTTTCCTGTTTGCCTTTATGCAGACTTTATAGGTGGTCTGTAGGTATTGTTAATAATGTCTTCCAACTACACATAATTACTCAGTGATATTTTAAAATTTTCTTTCGACTTTAAACATTTCTGAACTCCAGAATACAGCAGGCCGCTGGATGACTGTCCTAGCGCCCCCTACCTCCAGGCTTAGCAAGTTTTCTTTGCAGTGGGAAACCGTGAAAGTGAATCAATATTACTTTGTAAAATCACTCATCGCTGCGAATAATAATAATATTTGGGGAATCTCTCTACCAGCTTTGCACATTCAGCTCGTTCCGCGTTGCAAACTGTGGAAATCTCAGGCAAACTGGATGGACGGCCTGGTTGAACATTGATTTGAAATCTTGCCACAGATTCTCAATTGCATTTTGGTCTGAAATTAAACTAAACCGTTACCTGTGGTTTGGACTGTAACTGTTGCCATAAAGCTAGCTCAATATTTTTCTGTTTTGAATCTGAAAAAAAGGTACATATATATCTATCTATATATATTTTTATATATAGATAGATACATTCAGGGTTTATTCTCAGTTTTTGGTCCACAAATGCTACATGAAGGCCAAAAAGATCAATTTCGGTCTCGTCTGACAGAACACCTTTTCCCACGTGTTCTGTATCCTCTTGGAGTTTCTTTTACAACCCAACCCACTTTCATCTTCACGACCTTTAACTGTCGTGTTCCTCGGTCTTCTTGATGTTGTTTTTCGTTCACTGATGTTCTCCGAAAATCTACACACAAGTGGGCTGCAGACGCTTTTAAATAAATGAAATATTTTCCTTCCACTTCCCAACTATTCTTATATGAGATGCATTGAGTTTTGCTGCAACATAAAATAAATGTAGAGCGGTTTTTATGGGGTGTGATTGCCTCTGGTGGAAACTGTACATCAGGCATTAACGTCTATCAAACATTTTCTGCTGATAACTTTCTTCTTCTAACTTCAGTTATGAATGCTGAATCATTTCTGCTCTTTGCTGACACTGAGACTTTGGAGGAATACTTTTAACCACAAAAATCCATCAGTCCGTGTTTCGCCGGGGCCTGGTCGCTTTTTCATATTGCATCTTCAGTCAGCAAAGTGTAGCAGCAGCAGGACTGCTGCTACATACAAATACAGTTAGAACAATACGAAAATAATTATTTTAGATTAAAAGTATGACTATAGTTGTGTATTTCTTATGAGAAATGGACTTACGTATCACATTGTAGCCAAAATAGCTCAAGGATTTCCCTGGAATTTGATTGGTTTAGTGCAGCAAACTCAGTTATTTAGCTGGATTCGTTGGGAGTCTCCCAACACCGCTGCATCTCAGTGGTGTTGCAAACTTCATTCGCATCCTGTTAGAACTTAATATGTGACGCTGTGCTAATTGCCCCAAAGGCAGAACAGAAAGATGTTTCTTTCACGTGAAACACGGCTTGAGGGTGTAGATGTGAAGGAGTTGAAGCGGCTTCTGTTTTCCTGCTGCCGTCCTGCAGGCCATCCAGAACCCGGGCGACCTCGCTCTGCAGGAGAAGGCCTGGAACGCCGTCTGCCCCCTGGTGGCCAAGCTGAAGAGGTTCTACGAGTTCTCCCTCCGATTGGGTGAGACGTTTATTTTCTGCGTGGAAGAAAAAGAAAAAGAAAGAAAGAAAAATCATCTCAGAGGGTCGCAGAACACCAAAAAGTAGATTTATGAAATATACAAGGAGGGAGCTTTTATAACTTATTTTAGTACTAGTACATGTTACTTACAAATCTAAATTAGCAAACTAATAATAAGGTTTTTATTAAAACCTCAACTTTTCTTATTGTTGCTTTTCTATCTTGCTGCTGCACCTGGCTGTGCTGCAGTTTTACCCCTATCATGTAAATAAACAGGAACAAAGGTTGAGTTTCACTCTTAGCTCCTGCAAAAGTTTACATCTACATTCATGTTACAAAAATTAGGACACTCTACACCAGCGTGTGTGTTTTTCTAATATACTTGGACGACATATGGATGTTTAAGAACAACTGCAAACAATATCGCACAGAAATTTAAACAGGAGGAAATACTTTTGAAATGTTCTCTTTTTATGGAAGAAAAAGTTAATTTCTATGCGAGACATAAATCAGAACACATTCACTCCAACTTCAAAAAGACCAAAGTTGCGATGTTTCGCTTCAGCTGCGTGCAAAGTTTAAACCTTGAACGTCGGCAGGTCGAAAAAGTCGTCTGAAAGAAGAATGTGGAAGGGTGTAAGTCTGGCAAGTAGGTCTCAAAATCATTGGAAATAAGCCACTCCGACGTTTGGAAAATAGTCTACAAGCAGAACACATCCAGAAGAGCAGCCTGAGAGCAGACGGCAAGAGGCTGAATGAAGACTCCAAAAAACCCAGAATGTCCTCGTGGAACCTGCAGCAGAATCTACCGGATTTCAGCACAATCAGAAAAAGGCTGCACAAGTTGAATTTTAATGGCAAAAGTGTGCAAACAAATGTGAAACCAGCTGTAAAAAAAAAAGAAAAGTTAAAGCAAAAGCAGAACTGATACCTTTGACATTTAAATGACCCGAAGCGTACCAGTAAATCCACCGAGAAGAGGCTGGAAACTAAGAAGTGGAAGGTGTTGGTCCGAATCAACGTCTGGGTCTGACTGGAAATGGGGATTTACATGCAGATGAAAATAAAAAACAACCCTCAAACATGTGAGAGCTGAAAGTGAGGAGCTAGTTAAACTTTCCTCGGCCTGCATATGGTTTAGGGTAAATGAATACAAGCACTGCAAAAACAGAAAAACTTACAACATTTTTTTTTTCTCCTAGTTTCTAATGTAAATATCTTCCTACACTTGGGATAAGACAAAACTAACTCATTAAGTAGCTTTTCAGAGAGATACAGGAGCTTGTTTTGTTGTAAGTAAACAATTCCTTAGAATTGATGAGAAAGTTCTAGTTACACACTTACAAATTTTCATCAATATTAAAGAAGTATTTACTTAAAACAAGCTCCTGTATCTTGCTGAAAAGTTATTTGTAAGTTAGTTTTGTCTTATATCAAGCGCACTTAGATGTTTCAACTGCAAACTAGACCAAAAATACTTGCTAAGATTTTTTTTTTGTTTTTGCAGTGAAATTGGTCAGTTTTGGGTGCAAAGTTGGAGGGGAAAACGACAAAACGGGAGAAATGCGATGCAAGAACCGCATTCACACAAACACACAATATAACTGACTGATGCTTGAACAATGCTTCCCCTTGTAGACCTGACGTCTCCCCGGGTGGGGTCGGGAGCCTTCAGGTTTTAGACGCGTCCCCTCTCCACTACATATAATACTCCATGCTACATTTGTTTGAAATGCCAGGTCCGTTTAAGGAGAGGAACATCTAAAACTCACAGGAAACAGAGAATCAAGCTTCCACCAAAAGACAAAGTAGTCAGATGTCAGAACCGCCATGCAAAATTTAAATGTACTTTTAATTTTTAGTCCCACAGTATTCCTATAAGCACTCGCCCGAAGCGCAGCAGCGTCCTCGCCAGGCTCTCCGCAGCATCCTGCCCGAGCCGCCAGGCAGCCGTTGCTAGGGAAACAGCTCTACACGGCCGTCCGGTGCTGAAAGAGACGGGGAGAGCGAAGCAGAGTTCAGCCGCCGCCTCTGCTCTGCCTTCCAATAATACCTCCATTTCAGGGACTCGCTGTTCTCAGCTTACCATAAAGCGAAGGCCTGGCTAATAATTGATGAGGCTGTTATCAGACCTCAACCTCCGCCATGATGGAGAGGGAAGCGGCCTGGATCATTCAGCGATCCGCAGGGTCCGCCTCTCGCTTTCTGCATCCTGAGCCGATTTTCTCTTTATTCCCCACTTTTTGGTTCCGTTGTGCAAAGCAAAGCGACGCTTCACGCAGGACGGAGAGCAGGGGCTTCGTGGGTTTCTGCCCCCGGCCCTTTAGATTAAACACTGCTCTGCCGTATTTATAGAAGGTCCTCATGCATTTTTAATGCGGCGGAAGGAGGCTTCGCTTTCGACCCGTCCCCACAGCAGGCGGCCTGCGAGGTCAGGCTCTGCGGTCACATTTGCTACTGGCAGCAACACCTGAGAAAGGGCGAGACGAACGCCGTTCATTCAGTCACCGACAGGCAGAGGGACGCCGAGGAACACACACAGCAGGAACACACACAGCAGGAACACACACAGTGTCGGCTTTTTATCGCTTTTTGTCACACACCTGGATGAGGTTTTTTTTTTTAATCGTGTTTTCTGTAATACGTCAACACCAAGTAGCGCATAATAATGAAGTAGAAGGAAAACTCTACAGTGAAACATTGGTTTCATTTTTCTGCAAAGACTAATCTGAAAAGTGTGGCCTGCATTTGCATTCAGCCCCTCTGGGTCGGTGGTTTTGCGGAACCAACCTCTTTCTTTTTTTTCCAAAATCACTTTATTTGTAAAGATTTTCAAGTACATTTATATCTGAGGACACAAAACCAATAAGGAGGTAAACAAAAACAACTGCCCCCCCCAAAAAAATAAAATTAAATCGTAATCCTACACAAGTAGACAAATTGTAAATAGATAAATTAATAAAAGGTTCATATTTGTGTCACCTGCTCAGACTTAAGACTTTAAAGGGAGCATCATCGCTCATTCACATGATTTAACTTCAGAATGGTACCAGAAAGTTCCTGTCTCAGTCTTTCAATCGGTACCAATATCGATACCGATACTTTGTGTTATTCAAGTTTGACATATGATCAGGATTTCTCACCTCTAGGTGTTTTTGTGGGTTTGTCTTTAACTTATTTTGTTAAAAACCTGGGACAGAATTTGGACAAAGTTTTGTTATTGCAAGTGACTGCAAAACGCTCTAATAACATATTAACATGATTTACAAAAAAGCAGAAAAAGAAAAACAAAACAAATGTGGGCATTTTCCCCCTAACCAAACAAAATGAAAAAAATAAATCATAATTTGAGAGCAAATCAAAACGAAATCTTTTTTCTGAAGTACAATATAAAAGTAAAATAAAACTTCAAGATGGAATTTCAAACTAAAGCATCATGCTAGTTTCGATCCAATACCGATACCGATATCGACTTATGCCGTATAGTGAACGTCCCACTTTGTAAAACTGTTTATGTCTTTGTTTTAAAGCGAAATGAACAGAATTTTAAGACTGAGTTTGAAAGGTCTACTTTGGAGTTTCTGAGCTGTGGTTTCACTTTTGCAGAGAACGCCCTGCGCAGCCTGCTGGAGGCGCTGACGAGCCCGCCCTACGCTCCCATGCAGCACCTGGAGCGAGAGCAGGCGCTGGCCAAACAGTTTGCAGAGATCCTTCATTTCACGCTCAGCTTCGACGAACTAAAGGTCGGAAAGAGTCGCTTTTAGAATGAGCTCCACGGCAGAAATCTGACCCGCGTTTCGATTTAGTGACACCTTGAAATCGATTCCGTCCCATTTCCTGTCGTGCAGATGACAAACCCGGCCATTCAGAACGACTTCAGCTACTACAGGAGGACTATAAGCAGGAACAGGCTGAATAACCAGCAGGTGAGATCAGGACAAAGCCCACCGAGGCAGAATGGGTTTGCTTTATTAATAAGTCAGTATTCCATCCGAGAACTCAGTATAATAACGGAGTCACAATCGTAACCTGTCACCAAACTGTTGCATTCCTTCCAGCTGGATGCAGAGAACGAGGTAAACAACGAGATGGCCAATCGGATGTCTCTGTTCTACGCCGAGGCGACACCGATGCTGAAGACCTTGAGTAACGCCACCACCAAGTTTGTTTCAGAGGTACGGTCCATCACAGGTCAAAGTTTAAGTGACAAAGCCCCCCCCCAAAAAAACACAAGTAAAGTGAGTAATAATGTTTTTGGTTTTGTTTTGTTTTTAATAAAACATGTAGTGACCAGTGAAAAGTTTAGGGGAACACAGCCAACAAAACAAAATAAAAAAAGAAAATTATTTCTTTATTATTTTGTATTTATTTATTTGGTTTTACATCTTCATTGAAGAAGATGACTCCTTATGTCTTTTTATGACATTAACAAGACTCTCAGCATTTTTCAGGAGGGGGCCATGGCCTCCCCTGGCCCACCTCTGAGGGCCGCCACTGGAAAAATGGACCAAGTATTGCAAAACCCAAGCAGGTTTTATGGACTTTCAGGGCCTGATCACGTAATCAATCAGTCAATTACGTTTATTGGCACATTTCAGCAACAAGGCAGTTTGAAGTGCTTCACGTCATAAAAGCACAACAGGAGTCATAAAAACAATTCAATCTGGAGAGACTCACACAGAGAAGAAAATAGCAGTTAAAAAGATTTAATGGTACAATTTCTTTGGCGCTCGGACCCGGCAGAAGACCGTGAGCCGAGGATCGCCGTGAGCAGGCGGTCTGCTCGGCGAGCTCGGGATAGTCTTCCCCCCGGGACCGAAACTGGTGGTGGAGCGGAGCTTGGAGAGGAAGAGCACAAGGGATCCTGGACGACGACCCTCATGGTGAAGGTGGAGAAGGGGAGGAGGTGGGTCGAAGCACGGCTGACGAGCAGGAAGACCCCAGGGTAGCTCGGACTTTTAAAGGTGTCTTTGGACGACGATTGGCTGGAGCGGCGTGAAGCTCCGGTCCGGATTGGCTGCGGTCGGGCGTAGTGATTAGATGATGTGGTGAAGCTGGTCGAGTCTCCCAGTTTGAATTTTCGCCAAGGCTCCATAATACATTAAACAATTGAGAAACCAGTAATAAATATTACATTTTGTCGAGTGCCATCATCAAGATCATCAATATACATCAAATATGTTGATCAATTTTCAATTCATTATGGTTCGAAACAGTCTTAATCGTCTACACTAGATTTAAGGCTAAAGAACGCTGTCCCTAATAAAAGCAGTCTCATTGTGACCTTGTTTTTAACCCAGTGTGATTCTGTTTCTGTGTTTGTTGTACAGTATTCTTGATAAATGTTTAATTTGCTGATCTGGAAAACATTTCCAAACATGTTTTGAAGTATTATCCTCTTCTCGTAACAGAAAGGTTTTCTCTCTGATTGTCTTTTTCTTTAAAAAAAAAACAAAAAAAACAACAACAACAAAATAACAATAATAATCCGTTATTTTAAAAAGCTGCAGAGTCAGTTTCCTGATGGGAGACGCTGCTGAGCCTCATCCAAAATGCAGAGGACAGGCTGCTCACCCACATCTCTGCCAAGTCGCTTTCCACTTTATATTTTACTTTTTTGTGCGCTCTGTCTCCCCCTAGTGGTCAGCCTTTTCCGGATTTTTTTTTTCTCTTTCTCCTATTCTACACATTAAAGGTCCTGAAGTTAATAATGTGCTCTCTGGCTGTCTGTGCGCAGAACAAGACCCTGCCGATAGAGGACACCACAGACTGCCTGAGCACCATGGCGTGTGTGTGTCGTGTCATGCTGGAGACTCCGTGAGTGATTTTTTTTTTTTTTTCCTTGATGCCACAGATCTAATTTGTAATTAACAGCCTTTCAAAGTGAATAAGATAGACTCTCCGAACTATGAGAAGCTAATCCAGTAGTTTCACTCTAGTACGCACGGATTCTAGATGTGAAACTCTGTGTAATTGGATTTGTCTTTTGGTCTCTTCTCATCTGGGGCCTCATGCATAAAAAAGTGCGCAGTTTTCACACTAAAGCCTGGCTTACTGAAAAATGTAGAGAAGTGAGGCGCACAAAAAAAAAAAAAAAAAAAAATCGGATGCATAAAGCCGTGCGCACGCACGTGGCCGCGCAATTTTCCTTTATAAATCCTAATTTGCGGGAAACAGAGCGCAGCTGCTGGTCCGCCCAGTCGCCACCCATAAATACATATGTAAATTAGTATAAATACCCGGAAGTCTGCCACCACGTGGAGCAATAACCATGGCAACGTCCTTGTTTGAAGCAGTATAAGTAGTTATAATAATAATACTTATATATTTTTATTTTATTTTAAAGGTGCTTTGAGGACACATAGTGTCACCTCACACAAATAAAGATACATTTTAAAGAAAAAAAAAATCCAAATTAAAAATATAAATAAATAAAGAGATCCTGCAAATGCCTGTTTGAACAGCAGCGCGTTCAGCCGGGATTTAAAGACAGACAGCGAGTCAGAGAGTCATTGAGTGGGGAATGTGGACGTTTATTCTAAATACTAGATGCTTCATGTCCACAAGGCGTGTTCACAAACCGGGCGGCTGGACTGGAGGATGACTGCAGCTGGACCGGTACCGGTACCGGTACCGCACGGCTCTTTAAGTTTTGCTCAGAGCTCCGGGATGATCAGTCTGGATTAATCTGAAATCTCATAAACCATCATCAACATTTCCCAGCATGATCAATATGATCTCCGATCAATCGCTCCCTCTGAATCCTTCCATTGGCGACGTTCTCCATCTGAGCCAAAGCGCTGCACAGTTACGCGGCTCACCTGTGCGCAGCTACTTATATACATGTGATTGCATGCACACCTTGATCACCTTAAAAATAATCAAACCTGTTGATTATTTTTAATCAGCATGTTTGAGTTAATCTGCTGATCCAACCCTGTTTTCTTCTTTTAGTGAGAATGAAATGACCCCATAGATGCATTCCATGCGGTTCGGCGCACGGACCGATGCGTTACATCTTTATGAGACAAAAACTGAGAAAAAGTACTATTTACATTCAAGCGAGGTTCTCACGTACTTTTATTTTTATTTCCTTTATTTTGTCTGCGTGTTAGCTTGTTGTCTGAGGATAAATGCGGTTCAGTTTCATCGTTTACGTTTAAACAATAAAATATTAAAATCATGAAAAACATCGGATGATTCTTGGTCTGAATAACACCGAATGTCGTCAGATTTCAGTGTATTTAGGTGAGTTTTGACGCTTTGTAGTTTGATATCGTCCAGCGAAAAAGTCTGCGTGTATTTACGCAAACTTTGACGCAAAGTAAATTTTTATTCATGTCGACTTGTGCGTAAAATATGGCGCCGCACATTTTTTGTGCGCAGCACGCTTTATGCACGAGGCCCCAGGTCACCTTGGTTCTACACTGTAAAATATTGCTCACTCAACTTGACTCCGACTAGTTGCCTTGTTAAGGTAAGTTGTATCAACTTTGAAGTTCAAAACAGAATTTTTCCTCTTTTTGTTGGCCAAGTCATTCCCGTGAAAGATTTTCTTTCATCTAGTTAAATAAAGTTTTAATAAAATAAATAAATAAATAAGCGTTTGCTACAACTTCAGTTGACTTAACTAAATTTAGCAAAAATAATTAACTAAAAATTTAATTTAAAAAAAAAGTTGTCCCAACTTAATTACTTGAGTTTTTACACTATTTCAAGTCGACTTAACAGAAAATTAACTCTATTTTTATTACTCTTTTCTACGTTAAGTCAGCTCAGTTCATGTTTTGATTCAGACTTTTTTTTTTTATTTCTACTTTAAAATTGTTATTGACATAAAATAATTTATACAACATTTAAGTGTTTACAAATTTCCGCCAAAAAACAGAAACAAAAATCCTCTTCCAACTTTAGAAAAATGCACGGGTTTGGATATGTGTAAATTTTTCTGAATGAAAAAACAAAGTATAACCAGCAACGTGTCCTTTTCTGCTCTTTAATCTGAATGCAGGATTTCCTTTCGCACTGCAAAAGCACAAAATCTCACCAAGTGTTTTTATCCAGTTTCTAGTGCAAATATCTTAGCACACCAGAAAAAAGACAAAACTGACTTAAATCTGACTTACAGGTAACTTTTCAACACAATGTAGGAGCTTGTTATAAGTCAATAATTCCTTACTATTGATTAAAAATCTATTTCAACTGGCACATTATTTCACTCGTGAAAAATGTCGCTCTAAGTGAAATAATCAGCCAGTGGAACTTGCACTTTTTCATCAATATTAAGGCATTTTAAAAAAGCTGAAAAGTTACCTGTCTGTTAGTTTTGTGTCATTTCACTAGAAACTAGACCAACAAGCCACTGCTAGGTGTCGTGTTTTTGCAGTGCGGAAGCTGAGCCTCTCTGTGTTGCAGGGAGTACCGCTGCCGGTTCACCAACACAGACACCATGCTGTTCTGCATGAGGGTGATGGTGGGGGTCATCATCCTCTACGACCACGTCCATCCCGTCGGAGCCTTCGCCAAGACCTCCAAAATTGACGTGAGTGCGGCCACGTACGCGCCCGGAGGGTCGCGCGTGCAAAGTTAGCGAAAACGTTGCACATTGTTGTTGCATGAGGGGTTAAACTGGGATCAAGGAACAACACCCAACACCTTCACTTCTTTCATCTTCATGTGAAAGAAGTGAAGGTGTTCAATGCAGATATCTCAGTACACCTGAAATAAGACAAACCTGACTTCAGTGAGATATAGGAGCTTGTTCTAAGTCAGTAATTCCTTAATATTCATGAAAAGTACTAGTTCCATTGGCAGATTATTTCACTTAAAACAAGTGTGAACTAATCTGCCAATGGGAGTAGTTACTTTTCATCAATATTAAGAATTACTTAAAACAAGCTCCCATATCTTGCTGAAAATGTACTTGTAAGTTCGTTTTTTTTCTTACTTCTAGATGTCTGCACCAGAAATTAGACCGAAAATACTCGGTAAGATTTAGTGTGTTTGCAGTGTGACCGATCATGTTACGGAGCCGGATTTAATCCTTCATCTTAAAATAGAAGGACTGGCCGGACGAGACCCAGAGGTCTACAATTTACAAATCTGACTGGATCGTGACTAAAAATAAACGTTTCTGCTAACATATCGATAAAACATGTCACTAACATGCTGACACGTCAGCAGGCGTGTTTGAAGAGTGGAAAGAATTTAAATATTTGCTCCAACTAGTGGAAAACTCGCCGTCTGCCATCTTGTGTAAGAACTGCCTTCCACATGATGGCCCACAGTACTTGTTGCTATGGGAACGCCTCCCTAGTTGTGAAAGAAATGTCCGAAAAGGGAGGCAAAAATGACTGGAAGTACCCAAATAAACTGACTAAAATTTGAAACAAACAAGAAAATATTAAAATTGCAGAAATGCAACAACAAAACAAATCCCATAAAGAAAAAAGCAGTTTAGTCGTCCTCACATTTCCACAGATTGTAGACGGGTAGACACGGGGTGAGGTTGAGCCCAGGTTGTTGACCTTTAACCTGCTGTGCTCTGACGCTGTGTCGTCTCTGTTGGCTGGCAGATGAAGGGCTGCATCAAGGTGCTGAAAGAGCAGCCGTCCAACAGCGTGGAGGGGCTTCTGAACGCACTGCGGTGAGTACGGAGGCTGGGATGGACACACTTAATGTCTCACTGCAGTAGGATAATCTGAGACGGGGGGAAAAAAAATATAAGAGAAATGTTGTGTTCCATTTGAATAATACGTTGGGGTTGTTTTTTTGCTGTGTTTTTTTTTTTTTGTTGTAACAAAATCCTATGTTCCACACTTATTCACACACTCTCTATCAGTGTAATTAAAATCTGAAAATAGAAAACGTTTGGTACACCGCAAAGGATCCACAACTCATTAACCACGTTTACTACTTAACTTATGCTCTATGGTAAATAAAACCTCCATCATCCACTGGCTGTAAGTCCAAAGCAGACTTCGGCTGCACCTATTCGTTAAATTTAAACGTTTTCAAGGCAACAAAAAACTGACCCATATTTTCTTTCTTTCTTTTTTTTTTTGTTGAGAATACACTAAAAATCAAAGACGTAGAAACAACTGATTGGAAAAAAACAATTTGGAAATTGTATGTATTCCTTTTAGTACGGTAAACGCAGAAAAATATTTTTTCATCTTTGGGATGTACAATAATCTAATCTTCCCTCCAAAATATTTCCTGACTTTATCCAGCTGCACGTTTTGAACTATTTTCCTGATGAAAGACCCAGAGGCCATTGATATTGAGTTGTTTCTTTATTATTAATATTAATAATAATAATAATTATTATCATCATATGAAATGTCAAGAAATTTTTAAAAAATTCATGACGACATCCACCAAGTTGCTCTGGGCCTTTGTAAAAGAAATGAGCCCTCAGCATGACAGATCCTCAACCATACCTAAAGGTGTTTGTTTCATCTGGAGTCAGGTTTGTTGTGTTGACAAAAAACTCAAAACTATAATAGAACCAAAATGGTTTCAGTTACACTTATTAATAATTATTACCATTTATTACTACCGCTTATGGAAAATATAAAATTAAAAGTCGATACTCTAATTTTCTTGTGCGTGAGGTTACGCTAACAGCGCTGCCATTTCAATTAGATGTTTTTTATGGGTACTTCTTGCTTTTTATTATTGCTAACTTGTACCATTATGAATCATTTCTCGTCATTTCTGTGTTTGGCGGTGTGTGTGTCAACTGTTTTTGTTTATTTCTGTAATCCTGCCAGGGGACCACAGATGCTAATTAGCCCTTGTGGCTACATCTAGCATATCTACGCTGTCGTTTTACTGTTCTCACGTTGGTTAATGTGCTCTGACCTGTTTTTGTTTCTCTCTCTCTCTCTTCTTTAGGTATACGACACGACATCTAAACGATGACAGCACCTCCAAACAAATCAGAGCCCTGCTGCAATGAAGGAACGCCAGAGGAGAGGGAGGAACGTCGGAGCGCACCTGAAGACGGAGAGAGGAGGGGAAACAGACGCCAGAGGCTGAAAAAGCTGTTTGTTTACAATAGACGAAGAGAAGCATCTCTGGGTCTGGAGCAACCTGAAGAGAAGAAGAAGAAGAAGAAGAAGAAGAAGAATTTAATTCTATATATTATCAGCCGTCCATCATTCTGTCTCTCATTTTGTAAAGTAAGAAAAGAGAAGAAAAGAAGAAGAAACCAGAAATGAAGATTATAGATATTTATTAAAAAAAGTGAAACAGTAAGCAGGATTACAGAAGAAGCTCTATTGGGGGGGGGTAAAATTTAAAGGTCAGAACCGAAATGTGACAATAACTAGAGTTACGTGTTCCTGCTGTTAGTCAGACAAGTTTTGCACACTCCCCTTTCGAGAAAACAGCATCCGTCTTCTTACTGGAAGCCTCCCCCCCGTCGCCGCGGGAACTGTGGCTCGGCCCCTCGGTTATCCCTCAGCTGCACTGATCCCCACGCTCAGGCGAAACGAAGCAATGTGATGGATCCACTCCGGAGATTTGCTTCTTGCCTCTCTGCCCCTTCTGTCCCCCCATCACCACATCAGTACAGCTGTGGGCTACCGGATGAAAGGACCTACATTTTTTGTTTCCCCCTCCCTGAATTGCTTCCTATCCATCCATCCATCCCATTTGTAGTTTTCCTTTTGGCACGACATCCACACTTGTAACGTTGCAGCACACAAAAAAAAACCAAACCCTTATTAGGCTGTCTTCTCTCCATGGTGCTAATGTTGCTAAAGCTATCTCAAGAATGAAGCAAAACCAACATGCTTCATTATGGAATCACATCCAGCTTTTTCTGCTGGAAAAAACAAACAAACGATCAAACAGTTAGCAGATCAAACCTGCGCACCAATCCTACAGCACACTTCTTCACCTAGTGCCAAAAAAGCTGAGTCGTTTACACTCCTGTTACATTACCACGCTGGCTGCCGGGGACGAGTTTTGTAGTCCTGACGTGTCGCTGATCATCTTTAAAAAAACGAAAAGAAGAGATGACAGGCAGAGATCTTTTAAAAAAAGAGAGATGTGAGCCTTATGGTGTAAATAAGCGAAGCTTCTCCTGTCCGACACGCTCCTCTTGAACTCTCAGCCCACATTCCCACTTATTCCGCCCAACCAGAGTTCTTTCTTTTAGTGCGAAAAGGCCGAGGGCCAGCTAGTCGGAAATAAAACTTTTAACAACAACAAAAATATTAGTAAAGGAGTGCTGTAATTTGGTTGTCCATAGACCTTAGTCTGATTTAATTTATAATATATTTTCTATACAGGGATGTGTGCCCAATACATACATACATAGATGGCATGTTGTAAAAGTTCTGACAAGAGTGTGTAAATAAGGTGTTTTTATTCATTTTTAATTGTTCAGTGACGCTGAATTCGGGTATGTGTTGTCTCTCAGAATTACCATGCGTTTGGCTTGGACCATCGGACTTGCCGTAGTCATAGGTTTCAGAAATTCAGCTTCATTAAGGCAAATGAACCAGAGGGGAGGGGCTCTCCATTTGCTTGTTCTTTTTGTATATTTTGTGCAACAATAAACTTGTCATTTATTACATTCAAATGCTGACGTTGTGCGTTTGTGTGTCATATCTGGGACATGACTGACTTTAGGTCATAAGTATTTTAACTTCCCTTCCAGCCACCATGTTTGTCAAATTTCAATTTCAGAGCCAAATGACACGTTTCTGTGAGAAGCTACAAACATTTACAGATTTTGTGTGGCATGATAAACTGTGTCCCTGAAATATTGTTTAAACATCTACATTAGTGTAGTGTGGTTAAACTTTAGCAAGTAAAACGTGTATGAAAGCAGGACTTCAAGCTGCCTCCATTCTCTGCTGCTTTCTCTTTACTATTGTGAGAGCTACTCGCAAGCTAGCTAAAGTTGTGTAGCGAGCTTGCTAACTCTCACCCAAGAAGTTAAGTCAAATCCCCGCTAAATATTAATTACTTGCAAGTTGGGTAACATTACATAGCTAGCTTCCTAACTCTCACACAAGAAGCTAGGTGATATAATCCCCAACAAAATATGAGCTAATTTTAAGCTAGGTAACGTTGCGTAGCTAGCTTGCTAACTCTTACACGAGAAGTTACTAGCCGTGCACTTCCCAACAAAATGTGAGCTACTTCCAAGTCAGCTATCAATAGGTAGCTTGCCAACTCTCACCCTAAAAGTTACTAGTTGTACAGTTTCCAACAAAATATGTAGTATCAGCTTGACAACATGTCTACTGGGTGATAGATTTTTTATTTCTTTTTTATATATATAGCTTCACATTGTCTCATTAAACAGCAAAGTTGAAAATAAAAAGCAAGGTGTGTTTTGTAAAGCACATAAAAAGGACACAAAGAGTTAACTAAATAGACATTCAAGAAGTAGCTGAGAGGCTAACTGTTGTCAAAGTATTTTAATAAAATAAATCTGAAATGTGTGATGGGCATCCCCCCTTTGATAACTAAATTAAATTAAATTGCTTTTACAAGTCACCTTAGTCAGCCATTTAAATCTTATAATAAATACATGTTTTATTAAGGCCTCAGAGATCTAACAGAGAACATTAGTGAACAAACTGGGAGAAAATTGCAAAAAAGATTCAAGATTTGGCTATAAATGTCCATTAAATGTAATGGAGGACTGTCCAATCAGTTGTTTAGAGTTAAGAGAGCCTGGAAAATTTCCAGATCTACAAAAACCTAAGCTGAAAGTTTGGGTAAAGATAGCATTAATGAGATAAGCAAGGACCGAGAAGCTAATCAGAGCTGATGGGATTATAGCTGGAGCTAAACAGAGGCCAATCCTGGAAGAAAACCTTTCATATTCTCCAAACAATATGAGACTTGGGTTAAGGTTAGGTTTGTAGCAGGATTACTACCCTGGACTCAGACAGACTTTATCCTTCTAGTCTGACAGAACCTGAGTTTTCCTACAAAACAGAAAGCACAGAAGTCAGTAGCTGCACAATGCTGGTCGAGTTACAACCTGAAAGGTTTGTGGCTGTAATGTGTTTCTACAAAGTTCTGGCTCAGGCCAACTGACTACAAAAGTATGCCACACTTTTAAAATTTTTATGTGCCAGAAACATTTTAATAACTCTGTTTGGGTCTCAATCCCAATAAGATACATTGGAGTTTGAGGTTTTAAAGTGACACAAATTCAAAATGATGAACACTTTTGAAAGGAAAACACCAAAAAGCTTTTAATTGGACATTAGTTACAAACTTCACTTACATTTAAACCCAAGGGCGTAGGTTTGGTCTAAGTTTTGGTGGGACCTTACAACTTATGGAGTATTTTATTGTATAATAATTATAAAAAAAAAGGTCATTACTTTGTGGATTTTGCCTATCTGGGTTCTTTTTGGAATGTAACTCCCTCGAAAAATGAGGGTTCACTGTACTGCTGCAGGAGCAGTGATGTCATGGGGACAAAGATCATGACATCACTCATGACATAGTAATGACATAGACAATGACTTTGATATAGTCAATGACCCTGACTATGTCAAAGTCATTGAGTTCCAAGAGTTCCAAAGTAAGAGTACTTTCTGTGATTTAGAGAAGCAAAACGATTGCTATCCAAAAACAAGAAGAAAATGAAGCGTTCAACACAAGATTCGCAGACCAAGGCCAGCTCGGATCAATTAACTGATAATAGTCCCCGATCCCATAAGAAACTTATGAAAAGTGGGGGTGAAAAAGCTAGAGACACAACAAAACGGCAAGAGGACAACCGACCAGAAACTTATCTGTGCAAGGAGAGACTACAACAAACTGAAAAAGATTTACGGAAGCAACTACAGATCACAAGTTCGCAGAAGAAAGAAATAAAACAGCTAGAGGTTAAAAATTTTAAACTTACTAACAAATATGAAGGGATTTCGACTAAACTTCAGGAAAGTGACAAGCGAATTCAGGAACTAGAAGGTCAGTTAAAAAACACGGAACAAGCTCTTGCAGATAAGTCATATTCACTCTTTACGGAAATCGGACGGAGGCGCGAACTGGCTGAGCTAGTGCAACCACTGAAGAGGTTCAAAGAACAAGCGCTGGACGCAGAAAAACAGGTGAAGGAGCTTACGGATGACAACCAAAAATTGAAATTACAGTTAGACGCGTCTATCCTAAAAGCAACCACATTTAAAAATGAATCAGAGACCCTTAAAGTTGAGCTTAAAAAACAGTCAGATGTCATGAGAGCTAAACAGAACACAATTGGCAATCTTAAGACCGCATTGGATGCAAAACAAAAGGCAATCGAAGCTCATAAAGAGGAGATTAAGAGACAACGCAAAGCTGCACAAGAGACAGAAGTGGAAGTGAAAAGAAATCGCCAGATTGAAGAAACAACAATGAAGCGAATAAAACACAAAGATGAAGAAAATTTGAGCCTACGAAAGGAAGTCACGTCACTACACAAGTCTTTGTATGATTTTGAGATGAAGTTGTCAAAACTAGATTTGCAGTACCAAATCCTCCAGGAGAAATCTGAACAGGCTCATACAGACAAAGCAATCCTGGAGAAAAAAAACCACACACTGGAAATTTCTACAGCGAGTCTTGAGAGAGAGGCTGTTGAAACCCAGACACTGCTAGAAAAGTCCCAGCAAGAGAATGAGTTACTTAAGAATCAAGTGGAGCAGGTCAAGATAAAGCTGGCTGAAACGATTCAGAGCTCAAAGGAAAGTAAGATCAAATTTGAAAAAGACCTCCTGCGTACACAGGAGGATTATATGAAACTGAATATGGAGAGAGAAGAAGCTCTGACAAAAACCAAAAGAGCCACAGAAGGACTTTACTCTAATGAGAAAAAAATTGGAATACAGGCAGATTTAATTCGCGAACAGGAATGTAAGATTATGGAGCTCACTAAGGAAGTTCTGCGACACCATGAGAATGCTCAGAAATTTAAAATGGTTAGAGCAACTTATTCTAAGGTGCAAAGGTTAGGGTTAGATGAAGAGAAAGGAGATATTATACTTCTCCCAGACACCGACAGGAAAACGGAAAAACTCAAAATGTATCGCGCTGAGAACCGCAGATTGTCGAAAACACTGGAAGAGAAAGACATAGAAATTGAGAATCTCAAGGTTCAGGAGGACAATCTGCAGGATGTGGTGAAAAATCTCAAGTCTAAGTTAGACTATCTGCCGGAAGATACATTGCATAAAATGCAGGTGAGTCAGACCGACATTAGAGCTCTCAGAAAACAGATAAAAGCCCAAGAAGCAGAGATAAAAACGTATGTAGCAACAATAAAACTGCAAGATGCCAACATCAAAGAATTGACAAATAAGCTTAAAGAGATCTCATTTTCAAAGAAAGATGATCTTCCGCCAATTGAGTCAAGAAATATCAAACTGAAATCTCAGGACACAAACCCAAGGTCTATGAAGAAACCCCAAAATATTGTTTATCTTCCACCTCTTCTAATCACTCCATATGGAAAAGCGAAAAAGTAAAAGGATGTGGTTGTTAATGTTTGACTGATGGAATGATAGCATCTGAGAAAGACGTAGGCAGGACCTCAGTATGTGGGGGAAGGTCATGGAGAACATGTGGAGACAAATTTTGCCATATGGGTGGATTTTTGACAGGAGGAGCGTTTTATTGACTTTTCAAGAGGGGCGGTCAACTCTCATTATTTGGGGGTGCGGGGGCTCCTGCATGACATGTGGGGACAAATCAGGTTTTGTGGATGGATTTTTGACAGGAGGAGCATTTTATTCATTTTTCAAGAGGGGTGGTCAACCCTCTGTGTTTGGGGGGTTCCTGCAGTACATATAGGGACACATTGGGCCATATGGGTGGATTTTTGACAGGAGGAGCATTTTATTGACTTTTCAAGAGAGGTGGTCAACTCTCATTATTTGGGGGTGCGGGGGGTCCTGCACGACATGTGGGGACAAATCAGGTTTTGTGGATGGATTTTTGACAGGGGGAGCATTTTATTGACTTTTCAAGAGGGGTGGAGAGACTCAGACGGAGAAAGACAGCGATTAAAAGGGTTTATTGACATACAGTACAGACCAAAAGTTTGGACACACAGTTGTGTCCAAACCTTTGGTCTGTACTCTACATGAATTAAAGTTCTTTGGCGCTCGGGCCTCGGCTGAGGACATCGAGCTGTGAATTGCAATGAGCTCGGATGAGCATTCCCAATGTAGGTTAAGAAAGTCATCCCCCAAAAAGGGAGCGCTGAGGCCGGGGAATTCCCGACGAGGAAAGTAGGAGCAGGTGGGAGAAGCTACGCTAACTCGGGCTTACGGGCTGGGACTTGAGTCTGTAAAAGGCGACATTGCTGTGAAAAGGGGGAAAGTGATGTGAAGCTGGCAGATAAAGGCCAGCTGGGGATGGCGCTAGGCGTGGAATGGCAGGATGCTGGTAGATTAAGGACAGCTGGGGTGATGCGGTGATGCAATGAGATGGTGTTTAACAGGTGCAAGGGGCAGGAAGTCCAGTGCAGGGCATAATAAAGTTCAAGAAGGAATATATTGGGGGCTTGGTTACAGTAAATGAGTGCGAGATGCTGTAGAAAAGAGGTTGGTGATCCACCTTGGCTCACTGCTGGGAGGGAGGCTACTATTTATTAATTTATTCATGCATTCATTCAGTTAAAAGCCCTGAAGCATTTGAAACGCATAGACTAATAAAAGTTCCTGCGTTTCCTAGCGTTGCACATCATGAATGCTACGTCTTACCCCGAAAGCCCGAGGCGGGCGTAGCGGGAAAAATTCGATGGGAGGTGCTGATGAGCGGGTTCACAGCGGCTATGCGGAAGTGAGAGAAGCTGTTGACGTGGCTGAACCAGAGCGATGAAACGGTGGAAAGGCGATGCGATGAACGGCGGTGGTGAAATGGAGAGATGATGAACGATGAGCTGGGAGGGTGACGTAGATCGGTGCAGCGAGACTTTGGCGGGCCCAGCCAGGGCCTGAGGCGAAGAAAGACGGGCCGGGGATGCAGACGGTGGGATTATGTGTCCGCCCTTACAAAAAAATCACATGAAAATCACATGTGACCACATGAAAACCACACATGTGGTTCACACAACTTTGTTCATGTGAATGATTTATGAACGATGTGAACCACATGTGAATCACATGTATATGTGTGATTTTGGAACGTTTTGTGGTAAAATCACATGTGTATCACATGTGAATCACATGTGATACACACATTTCCACATGTGGAAATATGTGTTATAAATATAGATACAGTATATACAATTATAAAATAATGATTATCTTTTTATGGATGGTTCTCCCCCCTTTATTGCTACATTCCTAACTTTACCTGAATTTAATAAAGTCAGAAAACAGTTGTATCAGCTGACATGAACTTTGCATGTTCTCCACTTGATCACAATAACTAGTAAAACTACAGGAACTAGTGAATTCTCCACTTTAAATGGCCTCTAGATGTTTTTCACCCTGTAGTGAAAGCTTATACAGAAGATGAATCATTCTTTTTAACCCATACATGACTTATTTAGAAATGCTTGTTGGATCTGTTGGATTTTTATTGAATCCACCCTTAGCTTGCGTTAAAATGACATGTTAGCTCAAAACCTAACACAGCATGCGGTGTCAAACTTGTAACCCAACCCCATTGTGTTAAATGACCCCGAGCTACTCTGGTTGATATAATATCCAGCAGTGGGTGGAACAACAACGTGAAGGGGTTTACTTTAACCCAGCTGTTTTATGGGACGTTATCTCCTCGAGTTTATTTTATCACTGTTGATTTCTCCTATGTTAAAACATTAGGAACTCATTTTGGAAAGCATAGTTAGCTTGTTGCACATACTTGAAGTTTGATTTCCAAAGTTAAAACATACTCAGATGGAGGGATTACTGTAATGAAGAGATGTCATTGGCTTGGCTTCCTTACACTGACAACGTTTTAATATTAAAATGATCAACTGAACTCTATATTACTACAAATGAACTGAAGTGAATTGTATGTTATTGGATTTGAATCTGACCACAGCTAAGCCAAAAAATATTAATACTCCTGGCGGATTTATGAGTTTAAAGTAATTTTTTTATTTTACAAACATTTTTCTTTTGTCTGGAAGTAATTTTAATATTTTGCAGTAGAGAATCTGTGAAAGAAGTTAAAAATTAAGGTAATGGCATACATTAATGGTAATGGTAATGGCTACAAAGAAAGCTAAAGCGGGAGAGTGACGGAGGATTGCATTTTGGGTGCAGTTTGCAATTTGCTGTTGAGTCTAGAAGTTCAAATGATGTAGTAAATGCTGGCGGGCCTGAAAGCAAAGAACAAACAGCGTCTTGCTGACAAGATAAACATACAGCACATACGCTGTTTATAGTGATGGGAATGTGACGGTAGTGTATGGAGGTGGAGGGATATCACATTTGTTTTAGTCAGCTGCTGTCAGCATGTAGATGAAGTGAGAGATTATAAAGTGACTACTGTGACGGAAACCTGCAGGCTTTGTGTTGACTATGAGGCATGAGGTCATTGCGTTCAAAAGAACTGAATCAGGTTCTGTGTCAGGGATTGTGAGGCCTGATGAAATAGTCTTGGCCAAATGTAGTAATGCGTTAAAATGACGTTGTAAATAAAACCTTTAAGAAGTTGTTTCAACAATAAGGTGCATTAGTTGAAGTTAATTACAACGCTGTTAAGCTGAATGATTTCCTCTGAATGGGTCAAGTAAGAAGACTAAATTATGCTTCTTTTGGCTTCTTTTCTAAATTCTTAATCCGAAGCTGTCCTCGCTTGACAAGGAACAGATTAAAACCTAACCAGTAGGACTGTCCTAACCAGTAGGTTAGGACAGTCCTAACCAGTAGGACTGTCCTACTGCATTTCTATCCAATTTCTATCCAATGCGCAAAGTGTTAAATTCTGGTTGTTTCATGAATCACAATAACAACAACGAAAAAAAGACAAACAAACAGCGAAGCAAAGCTGGGTTTGTTTAACATTTTACAATGTTATTTTTGTAAAATATCAAGAACAACAACATCCTGTGAAATATCTTTGCGATGACTTCCAGGAGATTCTTTTCGTGGTCAGTAATGACCCTCAACCAAGGCTTTAGACCAGAGGTGGGGACTCGAGTCACATGACTTGGACTCGAGTCGTTAAAATCACGACTTGAGACTTGACTTGAAAAAATGCTCAAAGACTCGGACTTGACTTTGACTTTGGACTTGACTCGACTTGAAGCTGTTTACTTGAAAAGACTTGATATGTTTTACTCAAAAGTCTTAAAATTTAAAACACATTATTTATAAAGTGGCGTCATTAATTAATGTCACTCATTCCGTATCAATATGCGCAGACCGTCGCTATGGTTTTCCTCTCTCCTTATGTATGTATGTGTACGTAGCTGCAGCACAACCAATCAAATTAACAGGATTTGGACGTTTAAAAAAACGCGGCAAAGCTACAGAGCTCAGGGAACGAAATACGAAATAACCGCTCGAATATGCTTCCGCGAGTAATTTCTTTTGGCTACGTAGGTTATGAACTTTCGACTAAAAAACGAACTGCAACTTGTAAAACAAGCAAGAAGAGAATATCGGATGGAGATGCCATGACGTCCAACTTTGTCCGGCATTTGAAGCTTCACAAAGATCGGTAGGTGGCGCTTTTCTTTTGCTGTAAGATAGCTGACTTTAGCTAACTTCGTGTTAGCATGTGTACTCCGGGTTAAATTGGTGATTATTTACCATAAATCCGGTCCTTCAAATGCCTCCACAAATAATGTGCACCGTGTTAGCTCAGGAAGCCGGTGGATAGTGAGCGGGGCTCCGGAACAGAAAGCAGATTCTGGACCTGAACACAGGGAACAGAGTCTCTCTGTCCCATCATGATGATGAGCCGGGTCTAGTATCATCTAAGGATGGTTGGTGTATTTGAAGACATCTACGTTGGAAAATTATATTGACAATATATTGTTTTGACAGGTCAGAGAAAAGAGGAAAAAACTGCTGTTATGGTTCTTTGTATTGTGCTGTGGAAATGTCAGCATTTTCGTCATTTTTTATTGAATATCAAGTTTAACAGAACTGGGCAATAAAGTGGTCCAATTTGAAAATGTTTTTTATACTTTGTATTCAGCTACACATGTTCTATCATTTGAGATAAATACATATTTTAAAACGAACAAATGGTCTATTATTTGAATTTTTTGTATAATTGCAAATTATAAAAATAAAATAAAAACGACTCGAAATGACTTGAAATTAAAGGTTCCTGACTTGAGACTTGACTCGACTTTTGCCTGTCTTTACTTGAGACTTGACTCGGACTTGAGGACAAAGACTTGAGACTTACTTGAGACTTGCAACACAGTGACTTGGTCACACCTCTGCAACTTATTCACCAACTCACCAGCATTTAAAATTAATGCTACCACTGCGTAGTATATTGAAATATTAAACTAATCAATTTAGATTTTTGTTTATTTATTTTGTTTTTGTTAAAAAATACATATGTTTTTTTTTTTTATTTATTTATATGGCAAAAATTGGTCGGGACTATTTTATATCCCTTGAATATTGGTCGTGACATGTCATGACCGTCCATACCCAAACCTACGCCCATGTTTAAACCCTGGTGTCGTTTCATCTAAATTTAAAAGCAGATTTTTTCAAACTTATTTTCAACATTATGTTCAATTTGTTGGAGAATGTGCTGCACATTACCACAAGGGGGCAGCAAAAGATCGCTGTAAATGTGCATGCAAGGCTCCACACCTAACGAATACATAACCTACTAACCTGCTTAATCTGGATCAAAAGACACAAACATAACAAAATCATTATGATAAATATTTGCGCACGTCTTTCTGCATAAAAACAGTTTAATTTATAACAAATGTAGACTTAAAAACAGATTGTTTCAGCCTTGGTTTGTTAAAATAAAGGTAAAATTCACTCTAAAGTCTAACGTCTTGGAGGCGTAAAGTGGGGTTATAGTTAAAGTGGTCAGCAGGGATAAATGTAACAGAAAGCAGCGGGATAAAAAAACCTCAAAACAAAACAAATTCAAGCTAGAAACAAAAGACAAAAAGCTACTTGGGTGCAATCTCAATGAATACCTGTCAGTCTGTATATGCGTCCCAACTGCCATGTCATAAATGGGGAACCATTGTCTCAGTTTACTTCCCTACTTTTACATTTATAAAATAAAGCTGGGTGTTTATTATCGCTCAGTGAAGGCTGTTTGCTAAAGTGTAGCCAGAGGCTTAAACAGGCAGGTTTCCTCTATACAGTTTAACCCTCATTTAAATGCTCTGAGTATTTCCTTTCAGAATCCATTTGTGCCATGTTGCAGGCAAGAAAAAGAGGAAGCAAAACATGCAAATCCATATTTCATTGTTGACTTTGGAGAGTCTTTAAGTGCAACAACGTGTGCGCCGCTGTTTGCTCAGCTAACAGAGTCAATACGAGCTGCGGCTTCAGTTCTTCCAACAGTCAAACATTATCTCTCATCACTCTGTAGTTCCTCTGAAACGCTTTGCAAATCCACCTCTTGCTTTGCTGTCCCCCCCCTCCCTTCCACGGTGACAGCGTGGAGCGCTAACCGCTCCGAGGAGGGAGCACTTATCATCCGTGCAGACACCGATACACAAAGGCAGTGGTTTCGCTTCACCGCCTTCCGCTTCAACCGACTGGTCAGCGGCAGCCGTCCCCCGAACGGAATCATTTCACAAGTTTTTCCACCTTTCCTGAGACCTAAGAGCTGTAAAATTCAAACCTCAAATAAAAATACATGAACCTAAAACACAGGGACGCACGATACATCGGCACCAACATCAGTATCGGCTTTTAGTCGATTTATTATAACATTTCGGAATCGGTCCGATAATTGCACCCAAATTTTGTGGTACAATTTTTCATTAGAATGAGAATAGTGACTCTATTCTGCTCTATTCCATAAATAAAATATCCATCTGTATTTATTTCCGTGGACAGAAGAGGGAGTGGAGGAAGTTCAAAGCAGATTGGTCATGTGGTATTTGTTTAGTCGTGTGACAGTAAATATCAGTTATTGGCGATATTAGTATCGGATATTGACATCGGCCCAGATCATGCTGCTACGTTGCTACGTTGGAATAAATACAGCAGTTTGCAGACGTCTGCACTCTGTTCGATACTTTCTTGAAGCAAATTTTCAGATCAGATCTGGATTCTCCCATGTTCCACAACTTTACCCTTCTCCTCTTGAAGCCGTTCTTTTGTCGATTCGGGCAAATGGTTTGGGTCATTTTCATGCTGAACTGTAACTTCCTCTTCGGCTTTTTTTAGCAGAAACCCGAAGCTTCTTTGCTGAAATTGACTGGCATTTGCAGAGATTTATAACTCCATTTATCTTGACAAATTCCCTTAAAAAAAATCAAACTAAATCAGACCACAGCATGCAGCTGCCACCGCCATGCCTCAATGTTTGAGTAAAGTGTACTCTTTTGTGTATCTTTTGGAATTCAATACAGAAGTTCAACCTGTTTTTGGAGACTTTTGGTATATTTTTGCATTGTTTCGCGGGGCTTGGATGTTTTTCTTTATTTAAAAAAAAAAAAAAGCTTTCGTATTCCTACCTTACAGCCCATTTGACAAACAGTATTGAAGATAGTCTTCAAAATTCCCAAACAGCTAATATCTTCTGTTCTAACATTGCTTCAGACCTCCCCTCATCTGAATCGTACATTAAAGATGAAAAAAAGATTAAAGAAATTTCTAAAATGTATCAAAATTTTCTTTGCATCTCAAAACCATGACAGTGAGAGGTTACAACAAAGCTGCTCGCACACTTAGAGCTTGAAATATCTCGGCGCGTGAGATGTGAGAGACCCAGCCAGGTGTGCGCTCCGTCCTGCTGGACGTGTTCGGGTTCGTTATAATGGGGCCCTTGAAATGGGCCTGAGAGGACGTGGGCGAGCCGCTCCACAGGCCAGCTACATCTTTGTTGCGTAACACGTTTAAAACATGAGTGAGCCATGTGCTTCTTTTTTTTCTTTGCTAAAAACAGCCCCACATCTGTTTTAAATACCTGCATCAAAAAAAAAAAAAAAAAAAGTAAATCAAAGCTGAGGTCAGGGTCTCGGTTTTTATTGCCTGAGCAGATTCAGGAGGCTTTGGAAAGCGTTTAAATTTAGTCCAATCTCATGTTGATTTGAACACGTGATGGACATGTTGGAGGGTCAGTGCCTGATAATCTTGGCACTGTGCTCCTGCAAAATACAACATTGTTAAAAATGTCTGAATGCTGTAATACATATTGTTCTATAGATCAGTGCATTAAAGAGGTTTGACACAACAGATTTTGGTTATAAAGTAAAGAAACACAAAGACCTTACAAAATGGACTTTTTTTAAAGTATAATTTTGCATCTTCTTCACACATTTGAACATAATTCTACAAACCCTTGTGGTTTCTTCAAAACTTCTGCTCTTCTCAGGATTTCTTAATTGTTTTTTTGTTTGCTTGTTTTAAACCCAGTATATCTTCCGCAATTTATTGGCAACATTTGCATCTGTTCCATCCCGTGGATTTTTAACTGATTAATATTTACCGACTCTGCTGTGTGCGGCCCGGCACCGACAGCGTTAAGTGCCGCATAACGGGGCGGCTCCGGCCGAACTCGTTTGCATATCGGGCGGGAAGCGGCGGCGCTCCGCTGCTGAGGCCGGTCCAAAACCCCACCCACAAAACGCCGCACTGGCGGGAAAAAAGCCGGCTCCGGCGCTCAACTCCCTGACAATGGAGAGAGGCTCAAAATGAACCGTGCGTTCACTGCAGTGAGTATGTACTGCAAAGCGTTACACGGTCAAGCATTCGCGTGCCAACACACACCAGGTGTTTAGGTTTGTTCGTCTTACAAGCTGGAAAAATGGCAGGGAGTGTGTAAACCTGCAGGATTTATTTCTCCCTGCAGCCACGATACAAAAAGGGTTAACAGCTCTTTTTTTTCTTTTGCTTTCCTAAAATAAGCTCCCCGCCTCCAGTACGTGACAATTAAATGCGCGGCTGAGCGCTTAACTCCACCAAACTGCCGCCCTGGGAAAAGAGTTCAGCGGGTTGCTGGAAAACACAGGGAAGGATATCACTGGCTCTGAATCTGGGAGGGTTTGGAAAGTAGCAAGTACAAGAAAGAGAGAAGGAGAGAGACAGAGAGAGAGAGAGAGCGGGCAGCCCCCGCGTTACATAACGAGCCGGGAAAAGAGGCAGAGCGACTGTAAGAAGCCGACGCTCCCACACTCTGCACCTTAAAGGGCCTTTCATTCACATCGCGGCCCTCCCATCTGCTGCACCTTCATGTACAGAAAGTGGCTGCAGGAGCCAGACAGCATGACCGAGAGAGAGAGAGAGAGAGAGAGGAGCTGCATGAACTCACTGAACCTCCATCCTATAGACAGACATGAATAAATGATGCTTTGCGCCTGGTTCCGACACATACGTCACACCGGATTGTTACAGAACACCGGCTCAATCGGGCCGCAGCGGCTCGCTCAATAGAGGTGGGCGGGGTCTATCAAAAATATCGAATCGTTAGTAGTATGAAGGAAATTTTAATTCTTTTTTGTATTGTAATAGATGAACTACTTCAAAAAGATTTTGTTTTGATTTGCTGTCACATTATATATATTTTTGCATTTTATTTAGGAAAATAATGGACACAAATTTGTTTTGCGTTACTATTTGTTTTTTTTCCATTTATCATGTTATTAAAATATTTTGTTTATAGACTTCATCCAAATTCTAGCCCAGGTTTTAACAAAAATAATTAAAAGGAAAAGCCACCGAAAAACAAACAAACAAAAAAAAACCACACCTAGAGGTCAGAAGTTTGAAGACTTCTCGAACATAAATTATGGAAAGTATCTGTGTCGGTGAAACCGTCTCTGTGTTTACCAGGTATTTGATCAATACCAATATGTGCAGAATCTAACACTAACACTTGTCATACAGATTTTGGAGAGCAAAAGTTATCAAAGAATTGTCGCTGCGTCAAAGCCTGTGGGCGTGGCCAAGTCTCAAAATCTGACCATTCGCTCTCAGTGTGTCTGACGAAGTGGGTAAAAGTATCCATATTCTTCACACACCTTAAACTTCATTGTATTTTATAAGGACTTGACAAAATCACACTAATATTTTCAAACAAAATGTTAAATTTTACCCATCTCTACTCTGATACCCCAAAATGAAAAAGTGGAACTAGTTGCCTCAGTTATTCCCTAATGAGGAATATTAGTCTAGAACTGACACCTTCCAGGATAGAGGCACTCAGGTTCTCCATCTATAGGTGTTCACGTTTTTCCTGTGTTGTAGATTCTATCTTTTTCTCCATCTCTTTGAGCCTACTTTTTAATCTGCTGACACACACACACGCCACAGCTTACACAACCATGTTTTTGTATGACTGACGCCAGTCGCTTTCTGCTGGATATATCTTCCTGTTGGAGGGAAGTTTTTCCACTGTCACTGTTATGTATGTGATAAAACAATACATTATTCAATGGCACTATTTTGTGTACTATGTGGAAGAATACCAAATGTGGTATCAGCGCATTGATCTCACTATGTTCTTGGGAAAAATGTTTAGTAAACTAAGTCACGTTCCACTGAGGTTCTGTTGAGTTCATATAGTTAAGTTATGAGAAGAAACACAACAGTCGCTATGTGTTTGTCCAACAGGACTGGGTTTCTTTAAATGGAAAACTTTAAGCTTATTTGAATGAAAACATAACCTTGACGCAACTGTTTGATAACTCGAATCAATTTAGAATGTATGGAAGTGAATAACGAAGATGTAGCCTATCACAAAAAATACCGACAAATATATGAAACTTTTGATTGCAATGTAATCAAAAGATACATTACAACTTCAAGGAACTGCACACCCGAGTGTTTCGAATTGAACTGGTAAAACCAGGAAAGATACCACAGCTCACACACACACACACACACACCGCACAATAATACTGCAGGAACAAAGCCTTTTAAGAGTCAGAGTCACACCTGGCAGTGTTATGTTTCTCACTCGGGTTACGCAACCTTTGAGCCATCGTCGTCTACAGACGGCAAAACACTGACCCCGACCCACAGGAAGTTACACCTGAGGAACTTTAAAGATAGGTGGGGGGCAAGGGGATAATAAAATAAGCTTTAAAAAAAAATCAGGTCATAGATCGAAATGAGCTCTGTGGTCAGGGTGACACCCGACCTTTAGATTCTTAAATGTTTTGTAGCTCCCAAAACATTCTCAGCCAGGTCCTTCACGCTCCACACACACAGATTACAGGACCCTGTGGTGTCTAGTGTTTTGCCATTCACAAACATTTTAGCCTTCATCTGTAAACACGCCGTGCGCTATCCGAGTTTTCCACAAAGTCTTCGGCTACAGCTGCGCCTCAGTCTGGTTAGCTGCCTGCGTTAGGTACGTGAGGAGGTGTTTTTTTTTTTTTCTTTTTTGTCTAGCCAGGACCAGATGGCAGGGAATGTTTAGTCAAATGGGATTAGAGATTAGGATTAAGTGGACTTTAAATTACTCAGACGCACAGTCACTGGATGACACACTACTACGCCGCAGCTACGAGTTGAAGAGGAGAACAACACGCCAATTTTTTAAAAACTCCTCCGGTGTAAAAGTGGTGAAAACTTAGCAAGACGAAAAATGTAATGTTGCATAAAATGCAACATTATGAAATATACCGCTAAACATTGCAGGGGGGGAAAAAATAGATTTATATTCAAGGAGAAAAAGTTAAAGACTGTACTTATACTTTAACCATAAGAATCCTGACTATTCACTTCTTTATGTCAAACAAGGACGAATCAGAAATCCTATTAGTCGATACAAAAAGAGAAACAAGGACCATTCACCTCGGGGAAAAACAAAGTCACTGGGTTAAAGGGTTAAATAAGGTCACAAGTGGCTGTTTCCCATTCACATCTCAGGAAATCAAAGTTGCAAAACAGCATTTTTTTGTTTTCCATTTCCATCTTTCAGACACTAAAATAAGGTAATTTGGATTTGAAGAGATGAAGAAAACTAATGGATTTCTTTTAAACAGACCAGTTCATTGTAGACCCAGTCAGATGTTTGGACACTCAGTTTGGAAAACAAATAATCAGCTTTGAACGTTTTTGATGATTCTTATGAAAGAACCGTACAAAACAGAATCTTGTTTCGTTTTATTTACTTTACATTATGGTTAGAGCTCCTCATTGCATTTTCGAAACCATTTGAAAGAAGGTTTAGTGCAGTTTATTTCTACATGTTTGACCAAGGTAGTCAACCTATTGTTTCTGTCCGTTTCAGTTTCTTTATTTATTTTACAATGGCTGCTATTCTTCTAATTGCACCGAGTGAATAAATTAAAGTTGTTTTCACGAGTTTGACCTAGCTTGAGATGTTGTCAGTGCATCTAGGTGTGGCGTTCTGGTGCAGAGTAATCAAATACATTTATAATTCAGTGCATTTATGTCTGTGTTTTTCTGCATCGGCTCGGTGTCGGTCGGTGCTAACCCTCAGATATCGGAATCGGTATTGAAAGTGAAAAAGGTGGATCGGCCCGTCCCTACACCCTACATGCCAATTGGTGCAGTGCTGTTGGGTTATTGTGTCTGTTCTTGGGGCCTATTCCAACCACACCCAAGCAGTTGACACACTGTTTCTCATCTTTTAATGTAAGCTAGTACATTGAAAAATGTGCGTTACATAGGTCTAACCCAGAGGAAATGAAGGAAATTCTCTGGGACATTAAGGTCCTGTCGTTTCTTTAAAGAATGTCTGGCGGTTTTGATAGAACTGGTTCTGAATATTGAGCGCTTATTGGGATCAAAGGTGTGGAACTGCCATCGTTCCACAGCGTCAGGACAAACGCCTCAGTTTTACCACAAACTTTTGTTTTACTTAGTTATTCATTTATAACAACAAGCCAAAAGGGGTCCAACACATCAGCTTACAAGGAGATCTGTCACAGAAAGCAATAAATCAGTTAATCCCATGATAAATTAAAACAAACTCGCTAACTTTTGTTTGCATAATTTATTTTTTCTCTTTTCTCTCTGGATGATAAAAATCTTCATTCTGGTGCTTTGGTTTTAATTAGACCCTGTTAAGAAGCACAGAGACTTCCATTATTTGTTGTTTTGTTTACTTACTTTGGATATTTAAAATGTCTTCCAGTTCAAGTACTAAAGGCTCATTAGAATTTGAAGTTTAATGATCTTTAAGAATGTGTTTTTGCGTTGTTTTTCCATTACCATTACATTACTTGAAAATGGTCTCAAAACAACAATATTATCGTTTATCGCGATAACTTCTTAGACAGCTTATCGTCCAACACAATTTGTCTTCTTAAAAGGTCTAATCATAGGGTTAAAACATCCGATTCAAACACGGCTACACTGCGTCTTCTTAAACTTGGTATGTAGATATCTGGTTTCGACAGCACAAAGGTCAGAGAGCACGCTACACAAGCCGGGCTGCGGCTCCCCTGCGCGTGGCCTCAGCTGCAGGAACATTTACATTTACAGCCTCGGTTCAGTGGGACGGGGCCGCGAGCCGAGGATGGAAAAACCGAGCGGAAACAGGACGAGCGGTTGTGCAGTGAGTGCAGGTAAACACACACACGAACACGCCCACACAGGCAGGTGGGACCTGCGTGGAAACACTGAAGAAGTCTGCAGAGAATGTCTTAGGATTTGCTCGGAGTTGAACCCCCCTGTGTGCGTGTGTGTAGACAATCCACTGCGTCACAGCGAGCACAGCCGCTAATTAGCCTCGTGACCCCGGAGGTCGTGGTACATCTGCACTTCTGTGAACTGGTGTGCAAAGTTCAACGGCTCCTGGCGTCTCTGAATCGGTGGAGCACCTCCAGCAGCGCCTGGAGAGCACAAAGTTAAAAAAAACAACAACAAGAACTGTTCTCTTCATTCAAACTGAAACATTTCATTGTTTCTCCATTGGTAATAATGGGGTGAAAACATGGGAAACTAAAGAAGGAAGGAGTTTTACCTCACAAAACGCATGGGGAGGAAAAACAGATGATCCAAACATAGAGCGGGTTATGAAAACCAGACACCAGTTGCATTCTGACCTCTGCTCCCATACTGTATAGCGAGCTCCCAGTAAGCTTGACCCAGTTTGGAAGGAGAGAATGTGGGACACACTTCCACCTATTATGCGGCTGAACCATATTTTTAGCCGTGGAGATGAGGTCAAACTGCAGGAGCATGTGAACCAAACCAAACCAAACCAAACAAAACAAGTGTTTTAATATTGACAGTTTGAAAAAGTGGCAGAGCGGCAGATGGAGAGGGAACGACCAAAAAAGGCGTTTTGGAGCGACGCCAAGATGTTGTGTTAGCGCCTAGGCAGAGACCAAAAGGTTTGAAAAGGCTTCAACTTGCTGCTGGATAAACAGACAGGAATTTTTTTTTTAAAAAGCCTGAAGCCAGCCAGTAATTAAAACGCACACGAAAGAAAAGAAAAAAGGTCCAACAATAAGCCGGCAACAGGCAAACAAAGGACAATACCTTTTAGCGTTTGTGCTCGTCGCTGGGAGATCAAATGACGGAAAGGAAACACCACTGGTGGAGTCGAGTGGAAAACTTGGAAATTCTCAGAGCCTTGGAAAAGACTTCATAACGATTTTTAAGCCACACCATTTTATGCTGATTCTGGTTGAATTTGACAGAGCAACACATAGGAGTGCAAAACTGTGAAGTGGAAGAAAGGCGGCTTTATACATTAAAAATAAAACACTAATGCCCACAGCATGATGCTGCCACCACCGAATTTGACAGAGGGTGTGGTGTTTTCAGCAGGGTGATGTGCATTGTTCGTTTTATGTCACACATGCAGGTCAAAAAGGTCAATTCTGATCTTGCCCAACACCTTCTTCTTGCCATGTGTCCTCCCTGGCTTTTGTCCAACAATAGCGTCGTTATTCCCACTTTTTTAAAATCAAGACAGATATTATTTGCCATGTACCACTGACATGATTCCTGCCAACATATTTATTTATCTTACAACTCCTAGAGTTACCAAGAACTTTGTCTCTGATTGCTGCTCCTCTCAACGGTCGCATCTTGGTAACCTAAGGCACAAATCCTAAATATTGTCTCCGCTAAAGGCTAAAGTGCTGCACCGACGCAGTATTTAGTGGAAGCTAATGCTAAACCAGTGGAGCGGATTAGCAAAACAAAATTCTTTACAGTTGCTAACCAAAATTTCCAACAGAAGTTGAATTTTATTTATATAAAACCAAAGCCAAAATACTAGCAATTTAGAATTTATCCGGCAAAATTATTTCAGGACAAGCTAAGAGCGCTAAGAGTTTTCAAAGCTAGCAAAAATGTGAAAGCGCTAAACAAAAAATTAGATAAGCTATTAGCATATTAGCAGAAATGTGCTCAGTGCTGTTGGTAGCACATTTTAACTTCTCTACAGGTTTCACAATGATCTCCTAATGTAACTTTAGTTTACTGAAGTTAAAGCCTGAAATGTAGTTTATCGGGAAACCGACTGCAGCAATAGGAAAATAAATAAAAATTATAGCACTTCATATGAGGCCTTTTCTTCAAAAAATATAGAACTAAACAGTTCTTATTCAAAATATAAAAAAGAATTAAACGTGCAACAAAACCGGATTTCTTTAAAAATTTGCTTTGTGCGCAATTCTACAGGATCGTGTAGAATTCTGAAAAACGGCGACATGACGCAAAATATGCGAGTCAGAAGAGCTCAGAGGGTCTGGAAGCCTGAGTTGAGGCAGACGTGAATCGGAGAGCTTTCATCGTATCCCAGGAACGTCTGTGTGCTCCGTCCTCGATTCTTTGGAAGAAGCCTGAGGGGTTTCAGTGCCGTCCAGTACTTCATGAGCAGCTTGTGCAGTGGTGCTCTGGGGCGGGTCACTTCCTGGATCGGACTTCCTCTTCTTCCTTACATGATAGTGATGCTTTTTGGATTTCAGGTGAGCTGCAGGTACAAAGAAGAAAAAAAAAAGGGACCAAACTCAGAGATTGGTTTCTTTGTTACTTTTTGCTGCCTGTTATAAAACAACAACACCCTTCACAATTACAAAGACGGACAAATAAACGGAGGCGGCGTAGCATCCTCACCTGACCACTCTACGTCTCCGATTATGATTTTGTCACACGCGTCACAGGTGTGGTGGCTGCGTTTGTTTCTCCGCTGCCCCTGCAGTCTGATAGGGGGGAAAGCCGGCTCCTCACCCTGTCACCGGAGAAACAAGGAAAGCTGATGTTGCTAAACGATGTTCGAACAGGAAACAAGGAGAGCTAAAGTCCTTCCTTTATAAACTAGAACCACAACAAGAAAAAAACCCTATTAGGTAAATGATCAACAAGTCATATAAAAACACAGAGGAAGCAAGCTAACATTAGCATGCTAATTCTGCAAACTGATTTGAGATACTTGTGTACTGACAATGTTTTAGACTCGGCTAATCTGTTAGATATAAACAATATAGACTTTAAAAACGTTTTGATTTAACATTCACAGTATTTTAAAGTTGCATATTTTTCGTTTATCTTCCTTCGTATTTACGACATACGTCGAAGGACAAAAAAAAAAAAGAAGTAAATATTACAATTGGCTGCTGTGTCTCTCAGTATCCCAAAGTTTTATCTTTACTGTTTTTATATGAAAATTTATTTTATCTATATCTTTCATACCAGTGTGTAAAGAAAAGCACGAAATTTGTTTGTTGGGGCGTGAAATAAAATCCTCCTCATTTGCAATTCTCCGTTAAGTTACAAGTCAATTTTATAGAAAAGATTGGAATTGTTTGACCTCATCTAAAAATCTGAGTTGCTTTGCTTTTTTAAACATCTACGGTCATATTCCATAAATTTGAATACACGTCCAGATGAGTGTCATTTTTCAAACCCAAAGTACCTTTTCAAAATAACAACCTTTAAGCAGGTATTAAACATACTTTTCATTCCAAACCGCATTTCTGTTTTCAAAAATAGTTGTTTTTTTTTTATTGATCCGATGTCATATTTTAACTTTAAATGTTATATTTTCATCTAATGTACGTGTTAAAACATGCTAATCACCAGAAATGAATGCTTTCTAACAACCACCCGTGTGAATTTAATCTATTTCACGTGTTTCGCTTGATAAAATTCCGAAAATAAATGGAAAACCCAATCTGGAGAGGAAAGCAGAACGAGGGAAGAAAGTTCCAAAGGAACAAACAAAATTGGAGTACAGAAAAGTTGCAAAATGTGGTAAAAAGAAGGAATAAAAGTAAAGAAAAGCACAAAAAAAAGAGCACAAAGTAAGCAATAACTAACGAAGGAGAGTCAGGAGGACTGTTGAACCCGGCTGACCCCCCGGCAGTCGGCCCCACCTTGCTGAGACTGTCCAGGATCTGCAGTGCAGGCTTCAGCACCGACTCCTCCCATCTGGACACGTCAGTTACATCCAGGCTGTACACAGCCGGGACGCTGTCGCCTGGTCCTACACACACACACACACACACACACACACACACACCCACCCACACACACAAACCATCACTGAACTTTTTAACAACACATTTAGCTGATCATGTGAAACGATTTGCTCTCCCTCGTCGGGTTAACGACGGCACTGCTTTTAAATCTCGGTGTCGGCCTCTCTGTGGAGCGCGGGCGTGCCGATCGATTTCACACTCCAGGCGTCGTGAAACTGAACGTGATAAATTCAATCCATCGGAGTCCGTGACCCGCTCCGCCTGATTCTGAGCGGACCGAACAGGCTCCGGCTGGTTTGACCGAAAGAAGACGACGGGCAGAGGGATGGTGGGTGGGTGGGTGGGGGGAGGGAGTGACACGCCGCAGCCGCACCCCGAAGCTCCGTCAACCTGCTGACTCACAGAAGCTCGATAATGTCTTCCTCTCCTTCCTCCTCCCATCATCCTCCTGCGCAGCATCCCTTCCCGTTGCCATCAGTCTCGTTTCGGCTTTCAGTCACTCCCTCGCTCTCTGACAGTTTCCTGCCCCCCCCCCCTGTGCGTGTTGGGGTGTGTGTGTGTGCGTGTGTGTTCGTTTTGCACCAGTCAGCAGTGTCTGGGCCAGGCCTTCGCTTTAAAGCGTCCCTGCCCTCCACCGAGTCAGGACGGGCTGATGCAACGCCAGCATGCAGCCTGTTACAAACAAAAACTTTGACAGATTTTAGCCTCAAATGTTGATTGTGTCTCGTATTTAGCTCCATACGTTTTCACTTTCCAGGCGACAGACTGAACTGATGCTGTTCACTGGTTATTTAGGGGTATCAAAGTAAAGGGGTCCGAGTACAAATCCTATGCTTTAAAAACAGTGAAGCATTTTTTTATCCACCTTTCTTAACGAGTGTGAAAACATTTTTGCAGTTTTTGTTAGATGGAGGTTGTTTTACACCTACACAGAAAATAAAGGAGTTTTTGTACATTAAACAAAAGCAAAAACAGAAGAAAAAAACCCAGAGTGAAAGCAGTAAATCTCTGCTTGTCTGTTTTGGTTTGTTGCGTCACTCAGATAAGCAGTAACCAGGGCCGGATGTATAAGGCTGAGGGCCCCTGGGCTAGAGCCGGTTTGGTGCCCTATCCGCAACAGAGGAGTTCTTCCACTAATAGAAAATGACACTAACAGGTAGTCCTATGCATAAGCAGGTATGCAGAGTCTCCCCCTAATTTTATTTTATTTTTTTAAATTTTTAAGTACTTGAATAGTGTTGACATTCATAAAAATCCCAAAATATTAATACAATTCACCCGATGTGGGCTTATGAGTTTTATATAAGACACAACGCAAAAACATGCATTAATGAAAAAAGAAGTCTTCACAGCCCCCCCAAAACTGAGCTGCTGCCCCTTTAAGCTCTTTTTAACGTCTGGACCGGGCGGCAACCAAGTGGGTAAGTCTGGAGACAAAGTAGGCGTTTCCTAAAAGCCGCAACTGATTGGACAAAATTAATGACCGTCATTTGACTTATTCTTTTTTTAAAATTATTGCAAGCTTACTTTTAATTTGTTAATTTAGTTTAATAGAGAAACTGAAAGTTGAAGTTGTAACCCAGTGTATCAGAAAACCTATTAGCCATTTAGACATAATAGCAGCAGGCAGATTGTGCTAGCCGACCCGACATTAGCGGCGTTTACGTAACTCCTCTTGACAGAGAACATTTCGTCACATTTCAGAATAAGAGCATCAACATAAATAATACTGTTTTAACAACTGATACTAGTTAGATTCGATATTTAAAAGATGTTTAGAAAGTAGGGAGGGCTAAATGTCGATACCTGCCCATTACGTTAAAAACAAAATCTGTTTCGGTCGCTGAAATAATGTGAAATAGACATAGGTTGTTAAAAACAAATAATAAAGAAACAAAAATAAAATTATCATTTAAAAAAAAACTAATATAAACCCTTAACTTCCTATTTTCTTGTTGGATGTTTTGAAACAGTCAGTGATGGCATAGTTACTTTGTTAGCCCTGTGGAAACGCCCACTTCCAGTCTGAAGAGAAACGATAGAATTTGGCACATTACAGCTAAAAACTTCTTTCTGTCAACAACACCAACAACAGGCAGTCCAGCTTGTTGAAACAGTGGGGTGTCGTTAAAATCACTTATTTGAAACGCATGTGGAAAGTCTGAATATAGTTTCGCTTGCTCAGATTTGGAGGCTTTCTGGCACCAAGACGTCATTAAACTCGCCACTTAGACGAGATACTAGAGCGGAAAGGCAACACTTTCTCCCATTTTCAAAGTACAAAACGTCATTCAGCTCCTGCTGGTCCCAAACTTTTGGCAGGTACTTCAAAATTTGCCTTCTTGTTATTTTCACTCTTCAGTACCTGGGGTGGCTAAAGCCAAATCAATTGAAGACTTGAATGTGGATAGATTAGAGCCAATAGCGATTACTTTTTCATTTTAATCATGCTTATTTAGTCCGTTTCTGGCTTTTACCTGCCAGTGAACCCCTTCTTCTTAGCTATTCCTCACTAATTTGTACAGCTTTTGTCCAACTGCTGTAGGCATAAATGAAATGAGTGGGCTCCAAGTGGGTTTGCAAATCAGCACAACAATAGTGGACCCAATCAGAACCGTCAGGTTTCCGATTCGAGGCTGGATGCTAACTCACCCCCCCGCCCCCCCTTTTAAAAACGGCTCGTTATTTTAAAATAACCAACCAGGAAGACCTCAAGCTCAGCTTCAGCTGTCCAGAAGCTGTTTGTTGGACTACAAACCTTTAATGACACCACTTGAAACTTTTTTTTTTTAAATCGCAAACTTTGAACATCTCACGCAGGAATGAAAATGGAAAGTGTAGCACAGAGCATGACAACGACCAAGAAGATGGAGGTTCACCCTCCAACAACCCTGAACATGCAGACATACAATACGGAGTGGCTATGTGTTACAACGGCCCAGTTAAAGTCCAAATCTGAAGCTGTATCGCATTAGAAAAAGTTTATGGAAATGGCAGAATTCAAAACAGCTTCCCCAGTTTCACAAAAAACGTTTTTACACTCGCTTGACGTGTTGTTGTTTTATTTCCCCCCCCAAAAAAGAGTTCAAGTGCTAAAGGTAAGATGGAAACACATTCACCGAATAAGTTCTGACATAGCGAACGTTTACCTCACTGATAGACTGTTTGCGCTGTTATAATCATTAGAAGAGCGTTTTTTTTCTCTATGTCTCCGAACAGCATGTAGCATTGCCAATGCTAGTTGACATGACTGAACAACTTGCTTCAAACAGAGACGCATTCCTAAAAAATTTTCTCTGTTTTTCAGAGAGTTTCCGGGATGCGAGTTTCAGAGATATTAGCTTCAGAGACGCTAGTGTCATGGATGCTAGTTTCAGAGATATTAGCTTCAGAGACGCTAGTGTCATGGATGATAGTTTCAGAGACATTAGCTTCAGAGACGCTAGTGTCAGTAATGCTAGTTTGCAACCTCAACTTCCTGTTTACCACAGCCATGCGTAACGTCAACATCTGATGAAATTACGCTGACCTGGCTGATTTGCTCCATCCTTACAGATTGGGCACATTGTTACCGCTAGATTTTATTTTAATATCGGGACTGATACAGATATTACTCTTGGATCGGTGCATCTCTACTAAGAAATTGCCATAGTGACCTGTTGGGATTGATGCCTAATTTATTCTGGGTTTCTTTTCCCCAAATTGTGCACAAACTTCCCATTATTTAGAAGTCTGGAGACGTATGAGAGAAAGCTTTCACATTTAGTCAGACTGTCCTTCAGTGGGACGTATTGACCCAACACCGCATGTCCTTGCAAGTCAGATCTTTCGAAAAACAGAATAGAGGGGTGTATTTATTTGTCTCCCGAGTTCAAATATGATCAGTCCTTCGGCAGACTGGCTGGCCCCACCTTTAAGCAGATTCTCATGCAAATGAATCCCATTAACCTTTATAGTACTGTTTGCCAACTCAATTATGGCCTAATCCTTTTCACACAGACTCAAGTGTGAATTGGAGGGCAGCAGACAGAATCCTGACCGATGCTTGCAGCTCTACTGGGAACCGTCTGGGCCTCCATTACTACAGAGGACCACAAGGCTGCCTAATTTGACCGACTGAAAAGAAAAAAAAAAAAAAGAAACACTACCTCGGCTTCACAAGAACAGGAAACGTGCATCCAGAAACGGTTTTAGCATTTTAACCACCTCCCGTTTGAATTTGCATACGGCGTGTTTGATAAGCAGTCGAGCGTTTGAACATGCGGTGTGGCTCGCTCTTTTTCAGGTCGGGGCAAGCGGTGCGCGTTTAACTAGCCCACGAAGGGCGTGAAAGCAGAATAAACAGATTGTAAAATGGCAACATCTCTCTCTGCACCTGCCTCATTTAGTTGCACAGCGAGAGCTTTTCTGGGTTTATTCACCCCCCCACGCACTGGCCTCCGTTTGAGTGTGTCGATTTTTTTATTTTTAATTTTTAACCACAATTGGGGTTAATCAGAACTGTGCCGTTTACTTGTTCACCGCGTTTCCGTCTATGTGAGAGTCGCACAGGAAAAGCCCAGGTCTGAGATTCTCGTTCCCTACAACGCAAGAATCCGGGTACAGGCGGCATTTTTACAGTTTTTTTTTTTTATTTCAACAAAACGTAACATAAGTTCTTAAATGTATAACATAATGTCAACAGTTTGCTGTAAAGATGCTGTAACAAATGTGAACAGAGTAGCATACCCATGAATACTGCTGCAACGCAACCAATCAATAGTTGCGTCTTAATAAATTCAGCATGTTATTCTAAAGTGATTTTACAAACCCAATTCAAAAAATAAAACTGTTATGATCTAGATCACACTCTACAAGGACAGAAAGTTGTTCAACTCCATGTACATAAGTGGAAAGTTGAGTGGAAGGATGCACTGACGTGATAAGTTTCAGTAGCCTGGCATCTCTTTACTTCAAATCTTTACCTATTCAATATTTCATTAGAATTAATTGACTTTTGATGCACAGACTTCAGCTAAAACTAAATCCACACCTGCTACATTTAAATATAGTTTTAGTACTTATGACACAGAATATTGTACCAATTGATCAAACCTCTCATATTTTTCTATATTTTAGAAAATGTTCAAATTTCTCTCATTTTGTGGATTTTCAGGCCAAATCAAAATTGGTTTATTTTGCAAAACTGCAATGGAAAAACTTTTTTCCCCCTGCATCACACGAGTCACACGAGTCACACGGATGCTGGCACAAACCACGAAGACGACAACAGGAAGTAGTTGGATGATCGTGGCGCAGTATGTTTCCTAACCACTTATCGCGAGAAGAAACTTATTCACGCGTGATTTTAATTGCGCATAGAGATTTTTATTTTTTTTTCGTATTTGCGGAATATGGACAATATTGTGCGCACATTTGTAACGGAAACACAGTTACTGAGAGCTGACTCCGATGATGTAAGGGAGAGCCTTGAGAGTCATAATGATAATCTCTTCGCTTTGTGTCTTTATCTCTCCGGACACAACCACTCATCCCATAGTTGCCCTTGGCATTCACCAGCCTCTGGGGCAGGGCAGGGCGAAGCGGCGGTAAATGAAACGGTGGACGCAGCGAGGTGCAGGTGCTGGTCAGAAACCCCTGTCCCCTCGTCCTCCGTTCTCGTGAAATCCAAAACTTTTAATCCCCTCCTTTGTCAGGCGACGACCGATAAGACGACGGCGAAGGGACAAACGACAAATATACCACTTCAGAGAACATTAAACTGACATTAAACTGTCTAAGCCTGGCCGCAAACCCCGTCTTTAACCTGAAATCTAATTATCTAATCCTCCGTTAGACTATCCTGACTGTAAACAGATCTAGGTGTTCACACAACACGAGGAACCCGGAGCCCCACATACACACAAAGCGAAAAAGGTTCGCTTTCAGGCTCGTAAGGGGGAGATCGTTTTGCTAAAAAGACTGAGAATAATCCGCTGCTGAGCAGCTGCTTGCCAGCGCTCGAGTGTGTGTGTATTGTGTGTTGAAACAGTAGTCCACCTGTTGCAATAAGCGGGCCAAGAGTCACTTGCAGCACCCGCTCTCGTGTGTGTGGGTGCGTGTGGGTGTGTGTGTGCGTGTGTGTGTGTGCTGCTGCTGTTAACTCGGCCCCTGGACCAGCTGGGATTCGCCGGCTGTCGCTCCAACCTGAACGCCGCCCGTACTCGCTGTTCCGCTTTCTTTCAGTTCCTCTTCCACCTTGTGTCTTCCTCAGCTCCCGCTTTAATCCGCTGTTCATAACCGACAGGAGACTTATGGAAATATATGTTCCTAAAATTAATTTAACTGTATTTTCTTTTTCCCACCTGTACTTTTTTTTTTGTTGTTGTTGTTGTTGTTTTTGGTTGGATCCGATGTGGAAGAAGTTCCAGTTAGTAATCTGAGATTTCCCGTTTTCCTGGAGTATGAATTTGACAGTCTATGTATATTATTTTTCAACTAAAGTTTCTGAATAACAGACTGTACTTTAAAGATTCTGTGTGAGGAGATAAATATTATCAGACCAGTCTATGTTCTGTGAATTTCGTGCGTGTTTCAATCTAATGTGGTAAACAAAAAAGCTTTGAAAATGTGCTTTAAATATTTAATGAGCCTCAAACTGTGCGGTGTAAAACAATGCAGCATTTTAGATGTTGAACTAGACACGATGAGTCCAGACCCATCAGAAACAGAGAAATAGCCTTTTTGCTAACCCTGAAAGCAACCTTTGACCGAAATGCTAACGTTAGCATCGTTGGCGCTAGCTGCTACCCCGTTTTGGTTATTCTTATGGAACTTTAAAGTCATGTATGTCTTTTCTGTCACTACTTCTTAGTTATATTGAGTGTCTCCAATGAAGTCTAAACCGCTTCTGTCACATGAACAGACTGGAGCCATTGGGTTTAAATTTAGGTTAGCCAAACGCTAGCTTTTGGGGTCCAGCAGAGCTGCTGTTTGTTGTCACACTGAATAATACAGACATTTCCATGAAGACGGTGGAAAAAAAAAATCCCTTCTGAGTGAGAAGCTCATGGAGTTTTTATATTCTGAAACCAGTGGATGAAAGCTTTATAAATATAGCTTGATTCTCAGCTTATCCCAACTACCAGCACTTTTTTAATTAGAAAAAAACTAAACAAAAACAAACTAGAATTGAGTTTGCTAATTTGTCATTTTGGCAAAATGACTCATTTTAATTGCATGTGTGTGTTATTTAGCAATTGTGGCATCCAATATTTTATACATAATGGTGTTTCTCATCGCTATGTGCCTTTCCATTCACCGTATAATTGAGCAATTTGACATTTAGAAAATAAATTCACTTCAAATTCACAGACACTGGGCAATTTCGAAAAAAAATATCTTGTCGATAGAATGTTTTGGCGCTACGATGAACCAGACAACGCGACTGTCATAAACCACAAAGAAGACGACGACAGGAAGTAGCTATAAGATCATGGCGTGGCATGTTTTTTAATGACTTATCATGTGAACAAACTAATTCATGTGTGATTTTAATAATGTTTCTTACTTAATGGAAACACCTCAAATGCAAAATTGCGGGGGAAAGGGGGTCTCAACATTATCGGAATGTTGACAAAGTTTTGTGCACATTTGCAAAGGAAACGCAGCTAAAGTCATAGCATCGGTTGAATAAAGTCATGTGGAAGGATGATGTTTAATGATAAAGAAATGGAGTAAGGAAAAGCTGAAATTAAAAAAAGAGAAAAGTAAAATGTGTTCCAGAAATCTCCGGATCACTTTGATCACTTTGATGCTGCCACCACACGGTGGTGGTGGCAGCATCATGCTTTGGGATATACCGAAGCGTGAACACACAATATTCTGGGGCTCAACTCTTTCGACGTAAAGGCAAAAAAAAAAAAAAAAAAGGCAAGCTAATTAAACCATAACATCAGAAAGTTTTCTTCTTCACACAGAGGTAATTTATTAATTAATTGCCTCTTCTGAGTCACATGCTTTTAAAAGCCAGCGGGTAATCACTGACTAACACAGACCTGTCTGGAAATTAAATAAGGACTCTTCAGTCACACACACACACCCGTACCTTGTGAAAACAATTCCAGTCTTGGCTTTATCTTGTGTGTGTGTGTGTGTGTATGCGCTCGTGTCGGCTTCGCGTTCGCTGGAAGATGGAGGTGTGAACTCGGCCCGCACCTGTTCCCCCCGGCTGAGTCGGGTTACCTCCCCTCTTCGTCCGCGTGTCACTCCATCCACTCACTCACTTACTCTTTTAAATAAAAGAGACAGACACCGCTGTTACTTAACACTCACGAGGCCGCTGTCAAGCTACACCTGTTTATTGTGCTTACAGATGTGTGTGTGTGTGTGTGTGTGTGTGTGGGTGCGTGCGTGTGAATGTGGGGGGCCGTTGTTCCGGCACTTAATAAAATGAATATAACCTCACATTACCATTTTCATTAAGGGTAATTAAATCCTTCAATTAAAACAGCCCTCTCTGAAAGACGCCGACACACACACAAGCACGCACACACACCTGCGCTGGATGTTTACAGCCGGCCTACACATGCACTTAAAGCTAAGTCACTGTGAACTTGCTTTCATTTGAGCTGGCCGACCGGCTGTTTAAATCCCCACGGTAACCAAAGCCGAGAGGACGGCCAACACCTGCCGCACGCCTGTTTAACGAACCGATTCAGCTGGAGAACCGGGTTCAACCTGAGCTTCACACACCGTTCCGAGACATAATGTGTGTGTGTGTGTGTGTCAAAATTCCTAAGCTTTTCATGTTTAAAATAAAAGAGCTCCTTTTTACTTAAAAGTTTAAAGGTAGATATACAAAAACTCCCACTGAATGTATGGGGGACACTTCTGTAAAGGCTAGGCTTTAAAATATGTAACCTGGAATCAGGGCCGGCCCCAGCCTCCATGGGGCCCTACGCGAAATTTGGTTTTGGGGCCCCCTAGTTCTACTAACAATGTGGACTGGCTGCAATCAGCTGTCTGATCATTAGATCATTCACACACCTGCTATAAACTTATTGCATCTCTGGCAGTGCTGTTTACATTATATACATGTATAATAGGATACATTTATTGGCCAACTGATTTATCAATCAGTCGATTTCTGGGCGCCGATTTCCTTAATTTTGGGGGATCGTGATTGACCGATACTTACATCTGAAGCTGATCTTATCCCCTAATCTTATCTTGGTCAGCAAAGGTTTAAAAATCAGCCTCTGTTCTCTTCCTCTCTGCAGTGAGAGGTTTGACTGACAGACCGGTCTGCACATTTACAGTTAACAATATTCACCCCACTGTTGCCAACTCAGTGACTTTTTTGCTATATTTAGCGACATTTCAGACAAAATCAAAATCAGCAGGTCAGGCTTTTTAAAGATCAGTAACCAGGGATCGGCCAGAAAGCTGCAATCGGTGCAGCTCTACACACATATTCATGACTTTCTTTGATTAAATACATTTCTCTTTAGCGTAACTCCAATAGCTAAAATTTTAATTTATACCAGGTGAGTCTTTCTCCACTGAGAATGTGGACCGGTACCGGTACTGGACTGATTCTGAGCCTTCAAATGATTTTAACAGAAGTTTCACATAACTTAGAAGTTGATGTAAAAATAATGTTTGTTTTAGCCACAAATGATTATGCTCAGCAGCAAGCAACATATTTCCAACTACAGCATAGAGTAGCTCATCGATGTAGCAGCCATGTAGCCTGATGGAAAAACATTTTGCAAGATAATGTCAAACATTGAGAAGTTTTAATTATTGTTATCAAACACGGCGTTTTGAAGCCAAAAATACCTCAGAAATATCCAGAGCCAACCATGAGAATCGACTCGTTTAAAGTTTAAACTCAGTTTCACACAAACACAAAGACGCTAGCGTAAATGTTTGGCTGTTGAACTGGACCGTTCCAGGTCGCTATCAAGCTAATTTTCTATTAGCAGCTTTACAAATCTTTTACATTACATTACCAAGACACATTAAAACAAACCTTTATCTTGGCTTTTTTCTATTCTTCCTCTTTCTTTCCTCCCTCCCTGAAGGATAAGTCCTTTTTTGAGACATTGTCTTGCTGACTTAACTTCTGACCGGAGCTTTGGACGTTTGGATGCTCACTGCACGTTGCAGGGCAGCTCATGTTACCGGCGAAGCGTGCGGTACCTACCTACAAATTTATTTGTTTTCTTTTTATCAATAAAATAATAATTTCTACATACACTGTCAAATATATATAATTGCAAAAACAAATCAGTTCATAGTGACATTGTGTGTTTTTGATATTATAATGACATAGAAATTATTACAAAAAAAAAAAATTTGCTCCACTAAGGGGGCCTCTTGGTAGCCCTGGGGCCCTAAGCGGATGCTTAGTTTGCCTTGGGCCGGCCCTGCCTGGAATAAATATAGACTGTATGGATCAATGGATAATCGACGGACGAACGGATGGATTATTAATGGATGGATGATTGGCTAATCAATGGGTTGGAGGCTGAAATGTTTAATAGATAGATGGATGAAGAGATAATCAATCAAACTTAATAATTGAAAAAATGGAGGAAAGAATGCAGAGATTAACGGATGGATGGTTAAACGGATGGTGGAATATCCAATGACAATCAGATGGATGATCAACAGATGGATGGATGGATGCAAAGCAAGGAAGGATGAGAAAATGAAATTTAAAAAAAAGTCAGACCTTTCCCATAGCATGATGCTGCCTAAATTATGTCACATAAAGCACCGTTAAATCCAGCCTTCCAAGATCGGTAAATAGCTTCACGCAGCGTCAACACGATTCCTCCGAAGCCAGGCACAAGCACTCTAAAACACAAACGCCTGTGCAAAATTCAGATGACTCCATACGGATTAAAGCGTGTGTGAAGCAGCGGTAACACAGCTAGGTGCGCGCACACAAACACACACACACAAGGCCATATGGTGCGTGTGGCGCAGGCAGGCAAGCCGGCGGGCGGTCACAAAGAGGGGGTGTGGAGGTTTAGGGCCCGGCTGTGGCCTTTAAGCCACTCGGGGCTAACAGGATTAGGAGGCGGGGTTACTGAAGGCCACGCCGCTGGCTGGGACACGGCCGCCTTCTGGGTGTTTGGAAACACACAGTCGGAGGTGAAACGGGCCGCGACCGGAGCGAGAACTCGCCAGCGTTCGTGGGCACGCGTCCATCGTGCTGCGACGGCTAATCTGGGCCTGCGCCCAAACGCTGCGGAGGACAGGGGGGCAGCGGAGGACAAGAGCTGGGAGAACGCAGCTAAAGTTTCTGAGCTGCTGGTGTGCAGAGAGGATGGATGGTGGAGCATTATTCTACGACACAGAAGCTCCAACTGTCCACCTCATCTCACCTAAAACTTCCTGTCGTACCGTTATCCTTCCCCGTCTGAAAACTGTGTAAAAGAAGCTGCTACAAAGTCTAGTTTACTCATTCTAAAATGTTCATAATATACATTTTTGATAACTATTTATTCGAAAAGGAGGTAGGCAGAAGTATAAACTTATTTAGTCATGCCCCCCTTTCTCATACTTTTATACATTATTCTTAATTTAAAGCTGCAGTACGTAAATTTGATTAAAAAAAAATTCTTACAAATTTGTTGAAACTGTCACTGTGTTGTGACAGTTTATGAAACAGATAATCCTTGAAAACATTCATTTCCTCCACCTCTGCCATTGCCGTCTGAAGAAGTGCACCGCTCCCTGTCAAAAACAGCCAATCAGAGCTAGGAGGAGGAGCTCAGCGCTGCCAATCAATCCCGCGAACACGCTGCTAAATGTGCCAGTGGCGGAGAAACATTTGACTGTTACAGAAAAAGCGTTTGTCCGCAGTCACTGGTGGCCACACTAACCAGCATGATGTATTCACCCAACATGTTCCAACGTGTCCGGTGTCAGCTTATCAGCACACTCAGCATGATAAATGGACGTCAAAATGGTTCAGTTATTGTTTCCTCTGACCAGACAACCCAGTCCTCCCAACACGTCACTCCTTTCTTCCTGCTACTCTTCCAAAAACAGCCACAATTACGAAGTGCCAGACAATAGGTTAGGTTATGTTTGATGAGTCCACAAAGTCATATCCTGTCATTCCAGCAACCGTGTTCCTCTGCGTGAATCTCTGAAACTACGCGGACAGTTCCATGCGGAAAAACATGGCGGACGAGCAAGAACTTCTTTCCACCCACCAGGCGGACAGCAGTCAGACCACTGTTTGACTTTGGTCGCTATATTTTTGAGCTTTTCTGACTGAAACAAAAACAAAACAAAAAAACAAACAGAATTGGCCAAAGTCAAAATTGGCAGGTAAATTTTTCTAAAGATCGGTGAGTGGTCAGAAAACTGGAATCGGTGCATCTCTATTGGTTTGTAGTCGTGACAAATGAGTTTCAATTTGCAATGGGTTTGGTTTCCGTAAAATACACCAAAGTTTGTGGTTCTAATGCGGAAAAAAGAAAAGAAAAAAAGAAGCGAAGCCACAGGAATACTTTTACAAGCCTCTCTGTATGAAAAGGAGAGCCAGAAACAAACACGCATTTTCACAATAAAATACAGTCTCACAGAGACTCTTTAGGCGTTTAATAAGGTGCCTGAAACTCAGTTTGTGAAACAGAGACTGATCATTAAGATTCACGGCTCTGGAGGAGAAAACACACAGACGCCCCCACACACACCCCTCCATGCACAAGTTGGCAGACAGAAACTCACGTTTGAGGAAACGGTTGCAGACCCACTTATTCTGTTTGCGGGCGTAGCGCTTTGTGGCGATCTTCAAAGCTTCTACGCCTGAAAAAAAGAGTTCAAAGAGGGAAAAGATGAAGCAGAAACAGAGAACGGTCAACCAGACCACAAAACTAGCGAGTGTGAAGTCCGAGCAGGTATTCCTCTGACCTTTGTCTCTCAGCTTGTCTTTCTCCTGCTGGCTGCTGCTCTCCGGAGCCGTCAGGTAGTCGTGGAACTCCTTAAAGCCGATCGACTGGAAAATCCCGTGCTGATAGTCTTGGCTGCAGGAAGCAGAGGAAACACGACCCGTCGATATGTAAACTTTCCTCCTTTGACGTGACATTTATGGCGCCGGTGATTCAGATCTCATTTTCCTTCCCCTCCATCACTCCTTCCAGCCCCACATGCAGACATAAAAACCCTTCCAAAAAACAGAGTGACTGGCAAAAAAAAAAAATCATCTGAACGTAGAAGGCATGAGGACTCACAGGTGGTAAAACTCGGCAAGTTAATCTCCTGGCAATAAATACACAACTTGTTTACAGACACAGACTGAATCAGACACTAAACACTGAGCAGAAAAGTAGAAATTGGTTGTGATAAGATCTGAGGAATCCATAAGGAAGTTTGTAGGAAGGAAGTCTGGTAAAAAGTTCTCAAAAGAATTCGAAATCAGAAATTTCACTCCCAGAGTCAGCAATTAGGGGGATAACATGCTCAGCCCATGTTATTTTACCTTGAAAGCAAGCCGCAAGATGCTGAAAGAAGTCTCCAGAAACCCAAAAAAACCATCACAGGTCAATACAGCTGCTTTTTCTTACTGTTTATATAAAAGTACATCCTGGTATCATCAGAGAGACGCTCTAAAAGTTATAAAACGGCCGTGGACTTGTTATGTTCCAACAGTATTTATTGAAAATGAGCAAAAACACACGTTCTGCTATGTTTGCGCCTCGTGTCCGCATGCTAACGGTTTCACGTCTAGACGGCTTCCAGCAGGAGAAACTGGAACAGGAGAGCAGCGTTTTTCCAGTCCGGTCTCACTTGGTTCCTCAGTGTTTCCATAAAAACTGGAAAGATCATCAATATTTGAACAATGTGGTGGATTATTTCATCCAACAGTAGCAGTAAAAGTGGTGGTCGCTCTTAGATAATGTGATAATATTCTTGTGTTACATTTTCTTTTCAGCAGTACAGATAGTCGAAATATTTTCATAACACTATAACACCCACTTGGGGGACGAATTTATGCTAATGAGCTAATGCCGGAGCTAATTTCTGCTTAGCGCTATTGCTAATTTTTAGCACACTTAGCTTCCACTGAACTATTTTTCCAGGTAACTTCTAAAGGAGCTAATTTACTTGAATGTGCTGTAAACTTTCAATTGAATCAAGTTTGACATCTGTGTTCAAGTTTTGATCATCGAGTTATGAAAGTAGCTAGACGCATATATTTATGCTTTTACTTTGAAGAGGGTGAACGTAGCAGTTCCGCTTCCTCTCCTCACCTTTTCTCTCATGTTGTTTTTCCCAGTAACTTTATCTCAAACAAAACAACATACAGGAACAAAGTAAAACACAGGCAGTGGAGTTGAACAGAAGTTAGCATTTAGCATTAGCTTCTGCCAAATATTGTGTTAGTACAGTGCTTTAGCGTTAGCAGAACTAATATTCATGGTTGGTGGGATAGGGTTAGCTCAACTAGCTCTCTACTGCTACAGTAAACATATTGTAATTTTTTTTAATATTTAACATCAAAGTATATGATTTTGAAAATGTAAATGGATTCTAGCAAGTGTCAAGATGAGACACGCCCACTGCTCTTTCTTCAAATTACTTTTTTAGTTTTTGTTGATTAAAGAAACGGATCAATGCATGCTGCCAGATTCAATACAAATCGCTTTTTGTGTTTGTAGGTTTTTATTGAAATTGAAGCAATACCCGAAACCAAACTGGAGTAGTGAAAAGAAAAGCGGCATATTTAATCAACTATTATTGCTAAAAAGAAAAAAACAAAAACAAAAGTGTTGCGTCTCAGTTACCCGATCCCTAAATCCACACGCTCGGAAGAGGAACAAGAAGAAGGAAAAGATAAAACTGGCCAGACGGGAAGAGGCAAAAACTGGAGTACAAGCTCCAGAGGACAGGAAATGTAGGGAGGAAAAGAGGGAATGAAGGAGGGAGAGATCTGACCTTGATGTCTGGTCACAGCAACCAGCAAGGGATGGAAACACGAAAGTGGAAGAGAGAGAGAGAGCGGCAGAGCGAGTGGCGAGTGGGGCGGAAAGTGAACGGATGATCAGATTGCCGGGAAGGCAAAGGAAGACGAGGAGCAGAAGGTGGGATGGGATGAAGAGGGAACGGGGGGCACAGAAGAGAGAAACCAGCAGCAAGCTCGGCATCCGACTGTCACAGTAACACCATTTCACACACACACACACACACACACACACCACTGCTTTGGGTATCACAGAGATTAAGTTATTACTGAAGCCCACTGAGGGGCGTGATCAAACTTCACACAGAACAAACAAAATCCTAACGTTTTCTTATCTCTGATTGCGTGATGCTAAGCGCTAACAGGTCAGGCTGACAAGGACACCGCTTTACTGCGGTAGGTAATTTAGGAATTAGTGTGGTAGAAGTACCTGGTTTCTACTTAAAGAAAGACAGTTATTCCTGTGGTTTACTGAAGCTGCAAAAGAGTGAGAGAGAGCAAGACTTTCAGCAGATAACAGAAAGGTTATCTGCTGAACCTTTCAGCAGAGGTTCAGCAGCAAAGTCACTCTATGTGTCCTTTTGAGTTTTTAACCTGAGTCTGCTATGAATCTATGTTTTTTCGGAAATGACCTGGAGACTGCTGTTGTAGTTATGCTAGACATGCTAATTGCTAACAAAAGATGCAAGAGATAGCTAAAACATTAAATTATTTAATCTAGCGGCAAGGTTTTTTATAAACCTTAATATGACCCTGTTTCATGGCGCTCTACTCCACCCACACAGTCTGATGGCTCCTCTGCTCCTACTATAAATTATTAATGACTGCTCAGGGCAGAAAGGCTAGGGAAAATATATACGTCTTCCTTACAAAAACTGGAGATTCGAAATTGGACATGTAAATCTAATGTGCGCAACTCTAAAAAACGAAATCGGAACTTAGAAACAGCCCGGTGGAAGGGCACCAGACGGAGAGGAAAAGCTTGCAGCTGGAAATACAAATGAAGCCTTCCTGGATCAATTTCTGGAGAGCTTGTGAGCAGGAAAGTCAATCCAGACGTTTTCCATCGTGCCTCCAACTTTGGAATTCAAGGACGATCGCTGGGATTCTTCTTCTCTTACTACTGTCCTCTTATCCAAAAAAAAAAAAAAAAATGTAGAAAATTTAAATGGCTCTTCAATTACATGAGACAATGAAAGCCACGTGATTGCACTAGGCCTCAAGGGAACCTCTTTCTCAGGTATGTGGATTATCAGAAGAAAAACAAAAAGGCATTCCGTCATCGACGCCAAGCACTCTGAAAATCCGTCGAGAAAGTGAGACAACCCCGATGAATCCAGACCGCGTCTTGCGACCTTTCATAGTTTAGTCACGCCTCACACAGATGATGACTAATCAACAGTGGCAGCCTTGGGAGCAATCAGAGGGAGCTGCCTACGAGTTGACTCTGAAGGTCACTTGCTTGCTTTGAAGAACATACACGAGATACGCCGTCCCCTTTACTCTGAAGCCCCTGAATAAACAAGATCACAGCCTCAAAATCTGTGGGAAGATTGGATCTTCTAACAGGGAATACATTCCTTTAGGGAATAAACTCCGATCAAAGATCTTCTTGATAGGTAGCAACTTGACTCAGAGAGGGAGGGACTGGTCAGTTGGACGTGAATGGGGCTCGCGGCAGTCTGGGCCGTCTCTAAATAGGTCTGCAGGCCACTGGGAGCCAGCAGCGCGCAGAAAGAGTGACCCGTCAGACTGCGACGGGGGAGATAAATAAGCGGACTGTCGCTTGGCAGAGCTCACTTCCCTACCATCGCCCTGGTTACGCAGAGGAATCGAGAGCGGCAATCTCCAAATCAGACGGGGCGCATGGGGAAATAAAACCGTACTCATCAGATTCCTCTCGCTCGCTTAGCAGCATCAGTAAAATCAGTTCTTCAACAGGCGTTGGTAGTCTGATGGTAGGAGTTTTTGGTTTATGAAGCAAAGAAATGCCTCAAAACCAACCCATATCTCAAACCCGTTGCTTCTGTTTGAGCTAAAACAGAAGCAACGTTCCCAGTGGGTGCTAAAGCAACACACTGGCAACTTTCCTCTCAAAGTGTGTTTACAGGTTATGGGGGAGCGCTGAGGGACAATGTAGAGAGAGCCTTTTATGGTTCCAGCGGGACCATAAAAGATGGTGTCTGAGAAATTGCTTTTTCCTGACGTCACCAAAGTCTCCTTCGGCTGCGAGCGGAGCGCTTTTTAAGAAACTTAAAAACCTCTGGATTCGGAGGCTGTAGTAATAAGCCTCACCGACCTCTGTAGGCTTCACTTTGAGCGTAATTGAGGAAGGGAACACGCAACTAAATCTCAATAAGGGCGACGAAAATTTGAGTTGCATTAATGAACTCCTCACCTGTCGTCCTGGACTTTCTGTCGGTTGTATCGGAGATGGAAATCCCGGAGTTCCTCTAACAGGCCTGTAGCCAGCATCTCATCAACACGGGCGTCCAAGCGCTGGTCCAGAGCTAAAAGACAAACCGGGTCTGATACGTCGTCGTGTTCGTTTGTCCTTACGTCTACGAATATGGTGCCTTGCAAAAGTTTTCATACCACATGTTGCCAATCTCAAAATTCAGCGCATCTTGTTGGGACTTTATGCGTCAGAGGAAACTCTTCAAGCAGGGAAATGTATTCATCGTTAACTGAAAAGTGTGGTGTGCATTTGTCTTTGACCCCCTTACGTGAAGACTTTGTAGAACCAGTTATTGTTTTAATTAGAGCTGAAACTCTACTGAGGGGTGCACCGATTGTGGGTTTCCAGCCCATCAGGGATTTTTCAAAAGCAAGACCTGCTGATTCCGATTTTGGTGGATACCGATTATTTTGTCGGAGAAGTTGCGATAAAGTCAGGTAAGTTAGCAACAGTGGTTGCTAACTTACCTGATGCTTGTTAGCTGCGTAAGTTTGTTAATCAATCCTCAGTGGATAAAATCGGTTTCTCATGCAGATATCGGCAGATTCCCAATCTCTCAAAATATCGGAAATCGGGCCCAATTTGTCTGCTGGCTGATTTATCGGTGCGTCCCTAACGCTAATGAAATACTTTGTATATAAAGAACAGGATTTTTCTCTAGGAAATGGCTCAAACTCAGTCAGATTGGATGTGGAATGTCTGAACATCAATTCCTTAATTTTGCCACAGATTCTCAAATAGATTTAGACTTTGACTAGGCCACTCTAACATACTAATTTGCTGTGTGCTTAACCATTCGACTGGAGCTCCTTAGGGTTCTGATCCTGCTGGAAAGTGAAATTCCATCCTAGTCTTAAGTCTTCGGCATCTGGTGACAGATTTTCTTCCAGGACGGCCCTGAATTTAGCTCCATCCACCTCAGCATGATGCTGCCAACCTCATATTTCCAACAGGTGTTAGCATGGTCAGGCTAATGTAGCGTTAGTTTGCGTAGCATTTTACGCACAGGCCAAAAGTTCAACTTCATATCGCTGTTTTCCATACTTCTTTATAGCTGTGATTCAACAATGGCTTTCTTCTCGTTACTCAGAGTAAAGGGGGTGAACAAAATGCACGCCACACTTTTAAGATTTTTATTCCGAATTTAAAATATATGTATATATATTTATGATTTTTCTTCTGCAAAATTTGAACTTGGAACATGCTAAAAATTTAAGTAAATGTTGTACAAGAAGATGATTCTGCCATCCTCACCCGCCATGTCTGCATGCAGCCAGAAGATGCAGGGGTCGGGGAACCTCAGGGGCCCTCCCAGGCCGTCGCCGCCCTGCCTCTGCTCCTCCAGCCAGTGGCTGTGAGGAACACCCGTGTCGTTGTGAATCTGAAGACTTCTGCGAACAAAAGCGGGGAAAGAGGGCAAGCTCTCACTCCGTGAAGTCTGATTCCCTTTTCTCGCATCCTAAGTCTCTCCGGGTAAAACCGAGATTAGCCGAGTTAACCGCCCACTCATCCACTAAAGCCGCTGCAAATTAAAACCTTCAGCTCCCTTTTCTGAGACACTATTAATCACGCGGGTTAAGTCGTTGTGAACGCTGACGACGACGACTGCTGGGTAACGCTCCCCAAGGACACGTGAAGAGATAAATAACAAGATCCCACAAAGAAACAGATTTGAATGCAAAGCGCATCTTTTTTTAGTTACGCCCGGCTGGACACCGAGGCCAGGAGGAAAAGATGACGCCTGTCAGCTCCAGTCTGAATAAAGAACAGGGTAACCTAACCTGCTCACATAAAACACCGCCGTTCCTGCTGCTACCCATCAAGCGGCGCTCACGAGAGGAAACCGGCGTGCAGCTGTCAGGCCGAGAGGGCCCAGTCTCTTCAGGCTAAACCCAGAGGAAAAAAACCTAGTGGGAAGCAGAGCTGGTCCGAGGAACAAATGGTTTAATTCAAGCTATGAACCGCAAGATATGAAAAAACAAAGAGCAGCCTGGTGTGAAGCAAAGGGAAAATGATGTGATTTGTGCAGGTTTTTCTGTTTTGTTTCATCAAAACTGGTCTCTCTTGTACATGACAAGTTGGATCTCAATGGGATAACCTGTATAAATAAATGTTACAATTTTTTTAAAGTATTTTTGTTTTCAAATGGCGAATAATGTCTGTAATATTCTAAAATAAATTTTAAAAATTACAAAAAAAACTGAAAAAAACTTCTTTTTGTTAATCCTAACTAGCTTAAAACAGGAAAAGCTCAGTCTGATTAAATGTGCGACAGGCAGCAATAAAACTGTTACTTCTCATTCTATGTAGTGTGTTTAAATATCTGGTTTCAGCTGTAAATGTAATAAAAAAACACTTGCCTGATAGGACTAGTTAACTTTTTTTTTGTAAAAAATGAAAACAAAAAGAAGTCGCTGCTTTTGAAACACAAAGAACGCGTATGCTGACGATGTCACTCCTCTGGAAAAAGTAGATCTCAATGTAAATTCAGGGTCATGTTTCTGCTTAGGACCTTCATATTGGGCCCTTCAAACAAAACTAGATAGTCACTGATTAAAACTTATTGACTTTGTCACTATATTTACCAATTTCCAGAGTAAAACCCCTTATTGATAAAACCAGTTTTATCTCTCGCTCTCTTTCTCTCATGGGGATGTTGTGAATGAAGTTAAGGGAATATGCGGTAGGTTGGAGACATAATTTTATGAATTACAAATATAAATCTGCAGCATTAGGCGATTCAGAAAAACGACTCTAATTACTGTGCTGTTTTACCTCAAAAAACGTGTCGCCTAAGAATATCCCAGCAAACTGCAAGATGTTACTCGCAAATGTGAGTTTAATTAACTCCTTTTATTCTGTAGATGAATTATTTCTAACTACTTTGTTTTTCTTCTAGCAAGAATATGATTCCTGTTATTTCCCCATTGCGCCGATGGCTTTCAGTGGCAACAACTTTATGCTTTGTAATGAAAAAAGAAAGTAGCTTCCAGATGTAATAAAGCAATCCATCAGGTGAGCTTTTGCTATGAGTTGTGGATTACGAGTTTGGGGCTGAGTACACGGCACACCAAGTCGAAACAGGATATCGTTCAACTCCATCGTAATGGAAAATAGTCTCTGAATAAACAAGAAGCTATTCAACGAGATTTACCTCTGACTAAAACAGTGGCAAAGATTCATGTATAACCCCATTGTTAGCAGAAATGCTATTAAAATTTACTGTCAATTACCGTTAGGTTATAAAGACGGGAACCTGCTTCTTTCACAATGCAGATTAAGTTTGTTTTTACTTGTACGACGCTAAAAATGTTATGCTAACCCGCTACAGCGGCATTACAAGCAGCAAAATGTTGACAGTAAGTGGAAGGGAGAGCAGACATAGACTTGCACCTCTTTCTAACAGTCGCTAAACAGTAAAATGAAGCAAATCTATAGTTTTGGAAAGAAGGGCCTCTTTGTTTCTAATGTCGATTAAAGTTAAAGAAAACTTCATACTGTGAAATCTTTATATCAGAATAGTTTATTGAAAAATAAGAACATAGCACTAAGCTAACACTTTTGTACACGTCGCTTTTGTTAGCATCTGACTGACTAGCTTACGTTAGCATCTAGCACAGCTGTTGTAAGACAAACAATACAGAGTAATAACTACCATATCATGGACTATGTTTTCACACATTATATTCCCAACCCATTATATGTGTCATTGTATACTAAGCCTTGCTCATAGTAGCACTATCTTTGCTTCTTTTGCTAAATGATAAAGGACTAGTTAAGGAAACTGTATTAGCAATCATCATTTCATCCCTCACTACATTCATTTCAAACAAACCGTTTCTTGCCCATACACGTAAACCAAAGTGTATTAGTTTATTTTTATTTGTAGTTTGGTATTTCTGAAAGATGCATCAATCTATCGAACTGGGATTGGTATCTGCTAACTTTTCCTTGAGGGGATCTGATCCAGGTATAAACGTAATACTTTGAATTTTTACACATGCTTTTATCGTAGAAATAGAGATAATAAGATTGTCATTATTTTTAATTAGGATTCCAAACAATAACCTCAATTATGGAATACTAAACAAATCTTTAGCCTCATGTATAATAATCCATAACTAAACTAAAAATAAATAAAAACTTTTTTTTAAATGGTCGAAAACGGAACCAGCAGGTCAAGACCTCAAAGAAAACCACAAACTGGTGGTTTGAAAACAAAAAATCATGGTCCATTTTTCTCATTCCTCCAATATTTTCATGAAATGTGGAGAAAAAACAATCATAAGACTGTTTAATCGTCTCACACGGTTTAGTCTGATCGTACATTATTTGTTAAAACTTTGCATTACATCCCATTTGTTTTGGCTCCGATCCGACTTTGGGCCGCTGTGACTCCTATATTCAACGGAATATGACTCCAGATCAAACCAAAATCAACTCGAAGCCAACTTAACAACCCAAGGAACAGAGCAACAACAACATGACCACACGCTGTTAATAAAAGAGAACATTTAAACCGTGACATATGGAGCTGATGACATTACCAGCTGCATCACCTGGCTATCTTGCGCTTGTCATTTGGGTGCAGCATGGAGGCCATTTTGGGGTCCACCTCAGCCAGCCTTTTATGCAACTCCTCGCCTCCCAGTTTCTCCAGCTCCATCTTCCTGCTTTGGCCTCCGTCTGCTCCGTCCCCCGAGTCCTCGTTCTCCTGCTGTGAGGCATGTTCGCTTCACATATCTTCAATAATTCAAGACTTTTTAGTTGAGATTTAGCCAAATGTACAAAAACCACAATGTATGGCATCATTAGCATAACAAAAAAAAAAAAAAAACGACGACTCCAAACATTCCAAACAGGCTAACTAGACATCACCAAATCTAAACCTTTGACTTAATATAAAGAGAAGTAAGGAGGAGGATAAGTATTACATAAACTCGCTCACCCCCGTGTCCAGCAGGACCTTCCACAGCAGAGACTCGATGTAATAGTTTGTTCCTCCAACAACGATGGGCAGCTTGTTTCTGCTGTGCATGTCACCGACGTTGGAGCACGTTAAGGAGGATGTCGAAGCCTTTGAGGATGTGTTGCATTTTGTTGTAAAAAAATTAAAAAATTCCACCCTTTATATAAATTTTAGTTTTGGAAGTAACTTAAAGGGAGTGTTGGCAACCTACTAGAAAAACTACCCACAACAATTAATTTCCTCATATTCATCTGAGATGCAATTGGCTAATGCTTACATAAGAAACCAATTTTATCTTTTGCTGCAAAAGTCTGAAAATCAGCCAATGCCCCGTTACCCTACCCCGTTACCCTACCCCGTTACCCTGCCCCGTTACCCTGCCCCGTTACCCTACCCCGCACACCAGGTCACATCTGAATGCAAGCGGTTAACGATAATCAGCCAATTGTTGCCAACTTGGCAACTTTGTTTGCATTTTTTAGCAACCTTTCAATCAAATAAATTGGTATCGGCCAAAATCGGACTTGCTAGAAAAGACTTTTTAAACAACTATGACTGGCTAGAATAGAGTCCTTGCATCCCTATTAAAGATGTAAAAGAGAGATAATTGATGTTTGTGTTTTACTATCATCTCACTTTGAATACTCACTTAAATTCAAAAGAATGAGCAACAGCGAAAACAGAGAAACTGGAGGACGTGAGCTCCTTGGCGTCACAGACAGAAGTGCCACACCTTATTTCCTCTGTCGCATCTTCTTTCATCCTAAGCCTCCTCCCCCCCGCCTCTTACTGTGGGCTAATCAAATAACCCCTCAAACCAGATAAGAGCCCATCAGGCGTCATCACTTGCCTTTTGTCCACTTACAAGCCTGCCTCTCCGCGCTCGTGGAAGAGCGGAGGAAGGTTATTGACAAGCAGCAGCAACAAAAATCAAGAGGATGGGAAGCCACAGGGGGAGGGGTTTGTGCGAGTGGTGTGTTTAGTGGTGGTGGGGGGGGGGGGGGGGGGGGGGGGGGGGGGGGGGGGTGATGCGACATCAGATCCTGTGTCCTTAAACTTAAGCTCACACCGACTCAGTTTCTCTCCTTTTCCTCCTAATCTGTATTCAGCTCTTCCTCTTCGCCACCAGCAGGTTCCTGCTGCACCGACCCTATTCTTGGAGCTCCCGCATCCCCTCAAAGTGTGTGTGTGCAGGAATAAAAAACGGGAATCGAGCATGTGTGTGTGTGTGTATGTGCACGCGCCGATCTATTAATACCTCCCTCTTTCTCTCTCTAGTTATCGCCTCCTCTCTGCACATCTGTGTGATGTGGCCAGCGTCTGCGGGGCGTGACTGCCCAGAGCCGGCGCCTGTTAGCATGCGTGTTGGTCAAGACACACCGCAGACGCACTCCGCTATAAATATCAACTCTAGTGATCTCCTGCTTTGCGTTTTTCCAGGAAAGCATCTGCAAGAGGCAAGAATCAGGACACGGCGTCAACAGAGCTGCTGCGTTCGAGCCAATGAGTACGTTAGACCTGCTAAGTTTCCCGCCAAATAATCTGCCGTGTGGCGGGTCGATAGCACGCCGTGGAATCAGGTGGAAGAAGAAGAAAAAACACTAAACATTTTCTTGGTTATCGATTTTGCAGAGTTTAGGATATGAGCTCCAGCGCTTTGTTCCTGAAGTCCACCACCGTGTAGGTCCGCACCAACGGGTCCACAAAGTCCAACATGTGGTGTGCGCATTGGGCGCGCTCTTCGGCAGTCACCTTATTTGTGATGATGTCCAGACCCTTGTACACCTGCAAGGGACAGAAATGAGTAGACATTAAAATATGCAGTAGTTGGTCTGACTCTCTCTTTTGCTTTGCGGTCCGATTCCAGTTCTGTTCCTCTTTACAAAGGACAACGTTCTGGGTCGGGCACTGATCGTATTGTTTATCCTTTATCGCGATAAATTTCTTACCATGATAATATCTTGATTCATCGTTGTCATCACAAATTCCAATTAATGATGTTAAAAATAAAACCTGAAACTGCCCTGTATTGTCGGGATTGTTTGTCTTACTATTTCTCTCCACCTTTTGTTCAAATCTGAGCTTCTGTGAAGCTCAGATTTGCATGGCGCTCCTACTTACAGGTGAGTATTTATCGTATTATTATTTATCATGATACATTTTGTAGAACACTTTTGATCTATTATTGTCACGATACATTCCTCTTAAGGATGTTTACCCTCCAAAACTGTCCGTAGTATTGGGATTGTTAGTTTTAGTATTTTCTCTAATGTTTGTTGAATAAAGGTTTATCAATAAATATGATTAAATGCAGCTACTTTGTGCATTTTCGCAGGTTTAGATTTCAAAATGGTTTCATCCAACCAAGAAGTCGGTTTCCGATAGGATTTCAGACAGGCATCCGTCGCAAAATTTTAAAATATAATCCGTTTTATTGACATTGTATCAAAAAATGTCCTGCTGAAAATAACTTATACCCTCTTCAATAATCAATAATCTGTACATCTAAATGTACCCGGCGTGTGCAGAATTTTGGACTCGCCGTCAACATTCAACGACAGTCCACACGCTCGCTCTGATTTCCATTGGTGAGTGAGGAAGCCGTCTGAGGGAATGTGATAACGAGGTGACAAGCAGCCCCCAGTTGGGATTTTCATTTCACACACGGTGTCTGGAGTTTGAACAGATGCAGAACACCGTCTGCTGGGAAGTCCTGCGCTCATGTTCCCCTTCCCTGGGTGTTTTAAGGTTCTGGTAGGAGACACAAATCTCAAGACAAGAAAGTAATTTTTGTCACTCATCAGCACATTCGGTTTTGTGGGTAATGACATTGTTCTTTAAAAAAAAAAAAAACTACGGTTGCATGTTTTTTTTATTCATATTTTAAAATGATATTTTTAATATAGATTCTGTATAGAATTGTTCAAAAGAAGAAAAACAGAGCGTCAAACACTATGTGTTGAATGAAAGTTCAAATAATTTTATGCTAAATTACGAAGTTATGATTTAGAAAGAGTTGGGTGGATTTAATTAACGCTATTTCTATCCAAATACAAACGGAAACAATTACATACAGACGTACAACAAGAGATTTAGCTATTTGAAAAGGCCAGAATGTTTCTCGTTTCAGTGCCGTCTGCCTCACGAAGAGCAGCGTAGCTGCTGTCAGCAGTGAAACACTTTGATAGAGCTCAAGGTGGACATTTTTCCTTAGAGTCTCATTTAGAAACAAACAGAAAGTTATTTATGCTGCCTTAACGTATAGGTATAGTCATCCAGGAGGGACTCAGAGTAGAGCCGCTGCTCCTTCACATCGAGAGGAGCCAGTTGAGGTGGCTCGGGCATCTGGTCAGGATGCCTCCTGGACGCCTCCCTGGTGAGGTGTTCCGGTACGTCCCACCGGGAGGAGGCCCCGGGGAAGACCCAGGACACGCTTGAGGGACTATGTCTCTCGGCTGGCCTGGGAACGCCTCGGGATTCCCCCGGAAGAGCTAGAAGAAGTGGCCGGGGAGAGGGAAGTCTGGGCCTCCCTTCTGAAGCTGCTACCCCCGCGACCCGACCCCGGATAAGCAAGCGAGCGGGCGGGAGGGAGGGAGGGACGAAAGAAAGAAAGAAAGAAAGAAAGAAAGAAAGAAGGATGGATGGATGGATGGATGGATGGATGGATGGATGGATGGATGGATGGATGGATGGATGGATGGATGGATGGATGGATGGATGGATGGATGGATGGATGGATGGATGGATGGATGGATGGATGGATGGATGGATGGATGGATGGATGGATGGAACGTATAGGTTTGTCCGCTTCCGGTCGTGGGCACCACAAACTAAACAGTTAGCTGCGCTAACCCTAAAGCGCTAGTCATTAACATGAGTCCACTATACGTCCACTACAAGACCTCTATGAGTTAGCTTCCAAGTTCAGAGGTAAGTGAATGACAGGACAATACACAACAACAACGAAAAGAACAAACACTTTTGACATACCACAACTGGCTAACTGTTAGCTGCTAACAGCGCTAAAGCTCAGCCATTAAACTCAACTCAGTTTGGTTTCAACCTGAACTGCAATCGCTGAGCATATAAGACGTAGAAGGAGTCATCTTGGAGATTTGTTACAATTCCTCCACATATTGATAAGGATTGACCGTGTTTGTTTGCTCTAACTGCTCTACAGCAGATCAACAATACGACACACTCCAGGAAACAGGCCTGGGTAGACCAGTGAGGGTTATTGATCACATCCTGGGTGACGGGGTGTAAAAAAGGGGACGGGGGAGGGGAGGTTTTGGTGTACTCCACCAAATGTTTCTCAGCTCTGCAGCATGCCAAAAAGAAAGGAGCAGGGGAGGGCGAAGGAACCCAGGGTGATAAATTATGCACGGCTTCGCTGCATGACAAAACCACGAGTGGATGAATGGATGATCTATGGCTGAGTGACACTGTATGGAAACCCGCATGGGGACGTAAAGTTTAAACGGCACACTGCGTTTGAAATCTGGGGATCTATCTGAAGAAAAGTAGAGATTTTTTTATTATTATTTTAACAACACACATTTTTCAATGAATACCCATTTAAAAAACAGAATTTGATATCCTGAGAAACATTTACATAAACAAGAGTTAAGAGCCAACTGCCAATTCAGTTTTTGCTGTTTTTAACCATCAAAAATGAAGATTGTGTCAACTTCTTCCCCTACAACATTATTTATCTCATTTATTCTACATGTAGAAATGGAAAATTTTACTTGTCCTATCAAAACATTTTACAATTTCTACTTAGTAGCTCCTACTTTCTGTAACCGGCACCAAATATAAAAGCCACTTAAGACAAATTAACTCCACATTAAAAAAATAAAAACATTTTCCAACAAAACAATCAATAGTGCAAGAATGAAAGCAAGAATTAAAAGAAAGACTACAAGAAAGGAAGTACATAAAAACAAGAAAGAAGGAAAGTGAGGACAAAAGAAGGAAGGGAAGGAAGAAAAGGAAACAAAAAAGAAAGAGAGAGACAGAAGGCCACGTTCTCTGTTCTTAATGGCTTTAATGTACATCAAATAGATGCAGAAGCATCCGCTCATTAATTCCTCGAAGATGAAGAAGACAAGCGAAAAGGCAGGTGATGTAAGTTCAACGTACAAAAAGAGTCACTCAACCGGAAAATGTGGAGAGGCGGGAAAAGAAAAAAAAAAAAAGCTCTGAGCGAGGGCAGCAAATGAGAGAAAATGAGAGAGAAATTAAAACTTCAAGTCGAGGCGGTGGAAATGAGCGACAAATTGCTGCGACGTTGGAGCTCAGAGTCATAAAGGAATCAAAGACGAGAGCCGGCAGAGCTAATGGTGTTTACACGTCGTCTGGAGGAGACGAAAAGAAAATGCCTTCACAAATTCATAAATTAGGACAAGCGCATAACTTCTTCGCAGCCCGCTAAGTAAATATGCGAAATGACGCTCATCATTTTCCCCTCGCCGTCAGCTGAGCCGGAGCGACGACGCAGAATACGGTTATCGACAAGACGGCTCACAAAGGGACGGGAAAAGAATTGATAATCATTTACATCTAGTGGGCAGCGCTCATATTTCACACCGGCCGACGATTTAAAGCAGGAAAAAATAAATCCACAAAGCGCTTTTTGGAATAAGATGCCGTTTTTCCTTTTAGAGAACAGAACAATTTAGGCGTTTAGTTCTCACACCCGTGGAACACTTTTCTTTTTTTTAAAACATTTTGTCATGTGGAGGCCTCAGAGGAGTATTTTTTTAAAAGCAGAAGAAAACAAAGACAACACTGCGAATAAGTCAGAGAGGGAAAAAAAACAACATCAAAACAAGCTTTGAACATCTCATAAGAACATTTGTCAAGATAGGTTTTTCTGGACGATAAATTGCGATAAACGGTGATTGCGATAAATGATAATACTGTTGCTTTGAAACCATTTTTGATTATATGAGTAATATAATGCTAGTGGAATAATAATGCAAACACACTGACAAACATTTAAAGCTGGAAATGGAAAACATTTTAAACATCCAAGATAAATGAACAAAACATTTAGGTGGCAGAGCAGTCATTGTGTCATTGTGTTTTTGGGTTAAAAAACGTTAAAAGTTGACAAGAAATTTGAAAATATCACTTGAAAGATGGAAGATTAATACCTGAACACAAACTATAAAGTGTTAAAAATGCAAACATTTTATAAAGACTTAAATAAATAAGGAATGCTAAGCCTGGTGGGGGCACAAGTAAAGCTTGGTGGCCCGCCAGGCTTATAAAACACTGGGGGGAAACCCTGACATTCATGTGCTAGCATGACCTAGTCATTTGATTTGTGGTTGAAGTGGGACAAAATGTGACTGAGTTCAAAGGCTCTGAATGCTTTTTCCGAGGCACTGCACTGGGAACCTTCGTCAAGGCAGCGAAGGAATGAAACAACCCATGACTCTTTGGAAGAAGCAGAAAAGAGAATCCCTCAGGAAATGTTTCAGAGTCTGAGTTCCTCACCTTAAATGTCTCTGATTCCTAATCTCATAAAAACACAGATAATGGGGGAAGAGAGAGAAAGCAGGGGATTCAGGTGTTTCAGTTCCCCTCCTCCTACCGTCTTACAGTGAAATGAATGTGAATGGATGTGACCGTGTGGCTTAACGGGAGTGTGTGCGTGTGTATGTGTGTGGGGGGGTGGGTGTGTGTGTGTGGGTGTGTGTGTGTGTGTGTGTGTGACAATGAGCTCAGTGTTTGAGCCCGCAGTCCGGCGGACTGGCCAACCTTACGCCCTGCACGAGACAGCTGTTCCTCTGCCACATTAATAAGGGAGGGGCCAGGCAGAATGGAGAGAGAGAGAGAAACAGAATAGAGGGAGGATAAATGAAAGAGAACAAGCGCTCATTCAGGTAAAAGCTAAGATACGGACAGGGCACAGACAAGAAAAGAAATGGTTACTCATGACATGGATACATTTTAATCAAAAATTATTTAGGAAGCTTATTTGTTATTATGTGCATACAGAGCTACTTCTAATATTATCCCCTTTGTAGACTCTGCATTTTAAGGCCTAGTCAACAAGTAGCCAAGTCTTTTTAAAATGATGTAGCAGAGATATTAGTTAACATAATCTTGTCCACACCTGATCGGTTTAAGAAAAGTGTTCATCTCGCTGAATCACACCGCTTAGTGTTGTTTTAAACATGCCAAACCCATAGGGGGCACTGTAGGGCAACGCTAAAACCTACATCAGCCAATCACAGTCCTTCAAACAACTTCCTCATTGGAATTAAACATGGCGCTAAGAGATGCATTTGTGTGGACAGACAGAGAGGTTGAGCTACTTTTAAATACTGTGTTAGAATATAAAAGCGTGTGGATGTTGAACGGCATCGTGTCTCGATTGTAAACCTTGTAACCAACCGACTGATTGGTTGTAGCCAACCAATCGTTGACCTCCCAGCGTTCTTTCTCCTTCGCAACTCAACCTATTGGAACAGTCGGGCTTATAAAAAATAAAAAACAAGTAAAAAGTGTATGAACAAACGTAAAAATCAGCACCTCTCTAAAAGCAGTCATCTTTCCTCCACTAAACAATAGCAATCCCCTCATGTGATTCTTGATTTTTGTTGAAGACTGTTGTGCGTTTAACATACAGAATTTTTTCTTTCTTTACTTTTCACACAATGTTGTCCCCACTGCCTGTGAGATTTTGTTTTTCAGACAGGTAAGATGTGCTTTAGATATGGGCATTAAACGCAGTTTTAGTTCCATAGAAAATTCAGTGTGAAGTGACCAAAAATGGCAAAAGTAGAAAATGACAAATAGGATAAAACACATGCCCCCGATTCATTCATCAATTGCTTAGACGAATAATAAGTTAGACATGATAAAGCCTCCATCCTCACTGCTTTGATTCAAATGGTCACTCTGACTCGGTTTGTACAGATTGCAGATGGTGGAATGCCTCCCTGCTTTGACCCCAGGCAGTTTGTTTTTAACCTTCCCTCTGAATCTCTTCCTGAGTTACACTTACAGATAAATCACCGTCTTCCTCTTTTTCTCTCTTCATACAGTTTCTATTTTTCCTTTCAAGACACCATCCTTCATCAATTTATCTCTCCATCTTCCTCTTGCTCTGTCTCTCTGTGGGGAAGGGCCCAGTAATGCCAGACTAATAAATCATTCATGATGAATACCCATCACCCTCCTCTCTTCCTTCTTCTTCCTTCCTTTCTTCCTCCTCCTCCTTCACCCTGCCATCCTCCTTTTCCGCCTTACAGTACCGACCAGAATCGCCACGCCCCGCAGACGGTAATTCACACTCAGACCCGCAAACACGTTGAACACGTTGGGTTCGTCAGCCGGCGTTTCTGGCGCAGTCCTACACCGGCTTGGAGGACATAAAGCGGCGCGTCGTATATGCTGGATGTGGGAGGCAGCGTCGCCTCAGATGCGGTGCAAACAGACGCGTCAAAGCCCAGACAGGTCACAGCCACAGCAGACAGCCAGAGAGACAGCAACGTGGGGAGCGAGAGAAATAAACATGCCCAAGGAGAAGGAGCAGAGGAGGAAGGGATGCCTGTGGGGCAAATCAGAGGGATATGTGACACATAGCTGCAGTCATTCAATGGCTTTCACACCAGGATTAGCCAATGGTTTTGGCAGAACGGCGACACCACCTCATGTTCCGAAACTATGATGGAAAGCTAACCTTATCTTGCAGTGTCCGCCGTTCAGGAGCCTCGTTTACTGCACTTTTATGAGACTGTAAGTGCCAAGACGACACTCAACAGCTGCCCTGCTGCTCGGCCCTTCTCCGTCTTGTTCGGCGGAAAACGAATAAGTCTGAACAGTCCGCCTCCCTCTCACCGCTCATGTCATCCTGAAGAGCAAACGGGCGGTGCCTACATCCAGACGTGCATATAGCGAAAGGTCAACGGCCACCAACACTTCCAAGCACAACGCAAACCAAAGTAACGATGCATGCATTTGCATGACCTGTAAAAATCGCCCTCGGCCCCCCCAGGGCATCGGATGGCCCTTCATTATGACCCCAACACCCCTCCTCTCCTCGCACCCCCAACAGCCAACAGCCATCCCTCCCACCATTTGCAAAAAAGCCCCAGCTTCCTTTTCACTCCCTGCAGTGCAACAATCTATCTGCCGGAGACAATAGCCGGGTTTCCATTCACTTGCAAAGCAAATCTGAAGCAATGTTCAGAAGGAGAAAAAGAAAAGAAAAAAAAAAAACAAAGAAGGAAATGCAAATCCCACTTGTGCGTTAACTGGTGTCAAGCAAATAACATAAACTAGCGCAGCCGCAGGGTGGTAAAAGCTCCACTGGTTGCGGTTGTAACACATTAAAAGCTCAAGGAGAAATAAAAATTCCCTCACTGCTGCAGTGGAGATCTTCTATAGGAATCGCTTTCATCTCTGGAGACATTTGGTCTGTCCCTCCAGTTTACTGGGCACCAGCTCAGAACGTTGAGTCCCACCTTATCAAGACTGGGTACAATTTGAAAAAGTTGTTTCCATGACTCTAACCCACACCGAGTTTTTTTTTGTTTTTTTTGTTTTTTTTAAACGAATACAACCTCTTTAATAATTGCTTACTTGCACAGGGTTTCTACGGCTTGATGCTGAGGAACACCAAACGTATACCAGCTTCTCTCCAAAACATTGTTGTAGAGAGGGAGAAGTACTAAAGTACCTTTGTATTAGTAATTTCAGACTGCCAGGGAAGAAACTGTTTTCCATTAAATTTTAATAACCATTTGACGAACCTAGTAGAATCAATATGACGTCCTTAGCGCTTCCCTCTCTAACAAAAACATGAAGGACAGACTTGATAGATAACATTTGTGGCAGATTTAGTTTGACATTGAATTATTTGGACATCAGAACAGAGGACCAAATAGAGCCATCCAGGAAAAGAACCTCCTACCAACTGTGACGCATGGAGGTGGAAATCTAATGCACTGGGAATACTTTGCTGAAGGAGGACCTGAAAAGTTCCCCAACATAGAATCCACCATGAATTCCACCATCCTTGAGAAAACTGGTGGACCATTTGTAAACGGGAAGAAAATGGAAGCAAGAATTGGATGGCGCAGCACGGCAATGACAAGCAAATTAGCGGAGACTTGCTGTACGAGCCAGAGTCGCCTCAAACTTTCTAAATTTTGCTCAACTTTCCTCGGACCGATTCGGAAGACGGCTGCAAAAAGTACATCCGTACAATTTGTTTGACATCCAAAGAAAAATACACTAAGACTAAACTTTGAGCATACACGTTTCTGTGGTCGGACATTACAAGCAGTTTAAATCTCTTAAAGATGTCCTGGAATGCATAGGGGAGCTATACTGCTCCTTGTAGGTCTTATGTCGCACATGCACAGAACGATGTGATACTTGATGATGCGCCATAACAACTAAAAGCATCATCACTGACTTATGGGAAACGAGGGAGCAGCTGACAGATTGCACTGCGGCAGAACCTGCAGCTCGTAAAATGATTTCGAGCGCTTCAGACTGCACGGATGAAATATTTCAGTCTGAGCGCTGCTCACATGAGTCGCTAAGCCTTCCTTCTTCGCCGTCACCCTCCATGTCAGCCACTTCTCGTAGCAAACAACACCTTGTGAAGTGCTGTCTGCAAGCGATGCTGTGATACATCAGTGTCTCGCCTCAGGACACAGGATCTCATGAACCTGATTTGACCAATTAAATAGTGCACACAAATACACTTCTTTATATTGGATGGAGACTTTTTTGCACAGTAAATATCGGACTAATTGGTCTCTAGAAATTAACATAGAACTGAGATGATGTGTGAATCATCCAGTGTGTCCCATGTTAGCCTGGGATGAACTACCGAGACATCCATGGTACATCCCGCCTCTCGCCAAATGACGGCAAGAAAAAGCCACCAATGTTGCTCCTTGAAGGTCTATTTTTGTCAGATTAGAAGGGGATTACAGCATACAGGGCTGGACACACGGGACACGACTTTGCTCCCTCTTTACTCATTTCCCACATAACTTGCACAATGAGGCGACCATTGCTTGTCCTTTTCCAGAAGACCGACCAACGAAATTCGTGCATGTGAAATTTGGAGCTTGTACACGCAGGTGTGCACGCGCGGACTAGTGACGCGACACAAGAAGGTTGAAAAGTGTTCAATTTTCTCAGCAGCAGGGACATGCTACCGATGACGCTGACAAAAGTCTAACATTTTTCACCCTTTTTGTGTTGCGTCACTGGCTCACGCATGCACGTCTACAAGCTTAAAATTTCGCATGCACAAGTTTCGCTGGTCGCTTGGTTGGAGGACGGTAAATGATTGTTGCCTCATCATGAAAGTCCTGTAGGAAATCAATAACTAGGGTGCGATGTTGCCTCCTGTATGTTGAGCCCTTTAGAACCGCCAACCAGGTGCTGCCACTGTGATTTAAGATTAAAAAAAAAAAAAAAGCAGGGACATATTTTCAGCCCTGCACAGTGGATTTTGCCCCTATCTAACCAATAAGCTGACATCAGTTATTCCTAAACCATAGTCTTAGTCAAAGGACCCCCTACTGATCCTTGGATCCCAGTTTGGGAACCTCAGACTCACACTACTTGGCAGTGCCTCATTCAAGAACAGTACAAGCAAGACACTTGTGTGTGTGCCACAGATAGCATGTTCATTTAATGAGTGAATAATATCCCTCCTGCATGTCCAATGAACTGTGGGTTGAGGGAATGGGGCAGGGGCATGAGTGGGGTGGCGGTAATACAATAGGAGTGTTAGGGAGTGTGGGAACCAATTCTCCATGGGACAATAGGCACTTCCCAGTGGCCACAGTGTATCCATTCACTACCAGTTGCTGGGCCGGCGCGGCACGGCGCTGAATGTGCACCAGCTCAGCATAACGTTGCTTTCTCCCAAACAAGACCAGACTGTTTCCTATCCCAAAGACAACACGGTCCGGCTCGAACCTACACACAGCCCCATTCTCACATAGGCCGTCTCTCCGTGTCGGCGCGCCTCTCCCGCTTTCTGACACCAACACTCACACCAACAAGAGGAGGAGCGCGACAAGGCCGCGGATTGTGAAGATTGTGGCTGCCTCGCCGTAACTAGGCCACCGTTTCTCCACCGATCGTGGAGAGATATTCTGGGCTGAGATGTTATTAGTGTGACCCAGTTTGCCCATCACCAGGTGACTGCAGGAGGAGGTACGCCCCACAGGGACACGGGCTTTCAAGGACAATGTGTGCACAGTTGAGGGGGGGGGGTGTTGTTGCTGAGGTAAGAGGAGCAGGGATGGAAGATGTGATTAGTTGAACGCTGCACTCAGGAGAAACAATCTCTGGACAGTCACAGGTGTGAAGAACTGGAAGTGACCCAATCTCAGGCCTTTGCGCCAACCTTTTCTTTTGTGTGCATGCCCTTGGGTTGCTGTAGCAACAGAGTCTGAGAACCTCCCACCCCAAAAAACCCCCCCAAAAAAACAAGCTTTGAGGAGCAAATAAGAGTGAGAGTTTTCACAGAGAGAGAGTTGATGCCCATCAGAAGTGATGACATAATTTTGGCTTCATTTATTTTCCCACACAGTCATGTTTGACTGTTACCTAATTAAACATGCTTTTACCTAAAAAGTTGGTTTAGCTGTCCGAGGACGCAAGAAAAATTTAAAGGAACCACCTGGAAAAAGTCAGCATCCATGAGAATCACAAAAAGACAAAATAAGTTCACACAGTCTATCAATTTGCCTGCTTATTGTCAGGGGTAACATCCACAGTGATTTCAGGAATGCATAAATTACATTTCCAAATCAACTGATCTCTGGCCTTTGACTGGGCCATTCTGACACAAATCATTGACATTTTCACGCTCCACATGTCCTGTGTTTATAGTTGAGTTGACAACAAAGCATTTATTGACCTGACTTTGATTTGATTGGACGATGACATCGTAGCTCTGGCTTCCACCAGAAGGGTTGTCGGAAGGCGTGCCAACCTGGTGTATGTTCTCATGTGTTGACCTCAAATCTTTTACCTGCGAACTCTGACCTGCTTCTCTCTCCCCACAGCATGATGCTGCCATCGCCACGTTTCCGTTAAGTCTTCCTTAACAGTAGCTTTCTTCTGCTCATTTTTCCAGAGACAGTAACGATTCTGCATTTCTGAATCATTTGAAGACGCCGTTTCTCACTCAGAGATTCCTGAATCACTGAAGCACAAGATTTCCAGACAGAAGATGTCAAATTCTCCTCTTACGTGTTTAACCATTTTTGAAAAAGAAGTCCAAGGTCAGTAGCAAGACGCAGCAATAAAAAAACGGTCCCAATAACAACATCCAATGTTAATATTGCTGTTATGCCCAGTAATTGATATTTACTGATAACATACTTTTCCTGCCCTTTCGAAACTGAAAATAAATCGACTACACGGTTCACACTGCTTCCCAACACCGATCCAAAACACAAACAACAACGTGCAAATAAATGTTATTAATATTCGCTCAGTTCTACTTATGGGGCTGATATCAATGTGTTCACCGCCTCGAGGAAGGATTTAGTTAGTGCGTTCAAGTTGTGGTCACGTGTTTGTTTACAACGCTTTACGGGGACATTTTCGGCACAGCTGGAGTGGTTTCTATGGAAACTATTGATGCTGCTGCTGCTGCTGTAGTGATGAGGTCTGACGATACCATGACAAAAGATGCTTGAATTGAAACATAGACAATTTTTACTTTTACCTGTCATTTTCAAAAATGACTTTCTGCCTAGTCAGAGTATTTATATTTTTGTAAGAAGTCTGATTTGCAATATGATCTTCTTGTCCCTCCGACCCAAGGGGTTAGCATGCCTTAAAACAAACAACATAAAGAGTTCTAGGGGAAGTTGAGGAAATGTGAGGCCATAATGAAGACTATCAGATCTGGGGGGGGAAACAAAAACAACAACAGCACCAAACTAACCTCACATTATCAGAATAAAATCTCAGTCCTGTCATGTAAAGTGATGGAGGGTTTATTTAAGGGCTTTCTGTTTCCCTACTTTACAGTCAACGTGTACATCAAGATTTCTGTTGCTTCTTGCAACATACATACTCTGATTTCTGTGTAAGTGGTATGGATACTTTTGCCAGACACTGTAGATGATGTCGCTGCTAGTCTATTTCAATTAGGATTGCAGGATTTCTTTACGCACACTATTCACGTTTACAGTTACAGCTCGATCCTGTCCATATTCATGCATTACACAGAACACGTTTTAAACGGGGTTTAACGTTTTTTTGTCACTGATCTGATCGCCTTGTCTTGAGCACTAGTTTCATGTCAGGTCACTGCAGAGTCCAACACAGGTAGTGCAGACAGAAAACAATCGGATTCATGGTAGTTTTAACCGCAGTCCTCCAGGGATTATTTATCTAAGAAGCCCATGCTTTCGGATCTGCATTTATCTCCTTAGGAAACGGTGTCGGAATTGAGCTACGGCTTCCAGAAGGCAGTTTACAGCGTAGTGGGCTGCCGGCCACCATCGTCACACAGCGAATCCTCTTACCTGCATGGAGTCGGCGCTGATTATTTCTCCCTGAAGCCGCTTTCCGATCTCGATTGCCAGCTTGGACTTCCCGGTACCGGTGGCTCCCAGGATCACGACTAAAGACGGGACCGTCGCTCTCCGTAAGACGCACTGCACGCGCAGAGTGGAGGCCGCCATGATGCCGTCTCCTCCCGCTGCCCAGCTGACGCCCTCGCGCGTGCGCAGAAGCCGCGTGTGGTTTACGAGACAGCTGGGCCGCCGTTGCTATAGCGACACTGGTTAATTGGCGATTATTCGCGGCTGCCGGTGCGTTTTACATGTCATTATGCAGTGTTATCTGTTTATTATCATTTTTGACATTTCAGTCGGTTACACTCCGCTGTTTGATTTGTGACAGTTTCTTTTTTTTTTTTTTCTAGTTTGAAGTAACGGGATGTTCACCGCCTCGAGGGAGGATTTAGTGCGTTCAAGTTGTGGTCACGTGTTTGTTTACAACGCTTTACGGGGGACATTTTCGGCACAGCTGGCGTGGTTTCTATGGAAACTATCGATGCTGCTGCTGCTGCTGCAGTGATGAGGTCTGACGTTTGTTACCATGACAAAAGATGCTTGGAGGTTGCCTTGGAGACTGCTGGAAAACAAAAGTGGATCGGGAGATAGAGCTGAAAAAAAAAAACCGCTAAGAGATAACAGCCAGTCACTGGATGTATATCAGACACACGAATTCAAACACTTTGGCTTTTGATCTTTCGGTATTGATTTTTATTGATTGATTTATTTTTTATCCAATGCCTGATTTTATCACATACAAAGACAGCAACAATACACAAAGGACTATCCTTCCCTGATTGGTTTGTAACAGTGCAATTATTAACTTTTCCTTTGCTTTCTTATTTTCATTCTTTTCCTTTTTACTTTCTGCTAATTTAAATTTTAAATTTAATTAGAGCCGCCCCAATGTAATCGAGCTCAGAGAGCAACCTTAAAGTTCCAACATAGAAACCAGACAATCAGCTAGGCCATGGAAATTGATGTGAAAACATTACTTTATTTTTATTTACCAGACAGGCTCATGAGATACTGAGACTGAAATGCCGAGATTATTTTTTCCAAAATCAAAGTAGAGCCTTTATTGCAAATAAGCAATGCCCACAGTTTCTACGACTGCGACCAGTCCAAAGCAAACAAGCTCCTGAATGACAGAAAAGAAGATCTTCACTGTGTAAAGTCAGCAGTGTGGTGTCCTCTGGTCTTGGGAAAATATCAGACGTCAGATTGGGTCTCAGGACGCTGTCCAGTAAAGGTCCGACTAAATGCCTGAAAGAAAAACATTTTACTGCTGGAGCTGTTCTGAGGACCCAATCCTTCTCAGGCCTTACCAGATGTTACACCCAATCCTGAGTTACGATTCCACTGGGGGAAGTTTTTTTCTTTTTCCTGTCAATGTAGAACCGAGGGATGAACTGAAAACATGATCTGAAACCCTAAAGTCACAGCTTTCTCCAGACTTACCTTGTAAGTGCCTACATGGCGAAAATGGGAGTTCATAGTGTTTTTCAGTCTCTCTCTAGAAAAAGTCAGGAAGTATAGATTTTGATTCCTCCAAACTCAAGATCACCCAAATAATGTAACAGTTGTTAACGGTGGAGGGTTGGTCATAGGTCCCTTAGTCAGAGTTTGTTCGACCTGAAGCCATCTTGTCTTGAAGTTGTTTGAAGGTTCGTCAAATGGGGTTCAGTCAGAGTACGTTTGGTTTGCAGGTGATTGGACGAAGTATATTTCGTCAGATGACCAAAAGGGCATGAGGTCAATTGGCGAGTTGGTTTGGTGCGATGATGTTGACCGTCTGTCGTCACTTGGTCTGAAGACCTTCAAGGTGTGTGGTCCCAATCTATTTGGTCTGATTTTTCGTTTCGTAAGACCTGATTATTTTTGACTGTGGTTCAATGCTTTTCCTGAAACCTCTGGATACTAAAACAGAAACCATACAACAGATCCCCCCCCCATCCTATTCGTTTCAGAATACCAAATCGCTATCGGCAGCTGCGTTTGCGTCAAATACAAAAATATTAATCAGCTCTTGCCAAAACACAAACTTGTAAGGAAATATAATTATCTTGTTTGACTTGTGCAAGGAAACTCCAGAGACAGAAACATAATCCAACTATTAACCTCAGCAATGAAAAGAAAAAACAAAACATAGTGACAAAGTGGTGTTTTATTTCAACGGGGGTTTTTTTCCCTCCTTTAGAGTTTTATTAACAAAAATAGAAGCTTTTGAGTCGTCTTTGAAAAGCCAACAAGCCCTACAGAAACTGGGATGAGTAAACTTAGACAGCTCAGGTTTTGGTTTCGCTGTACAGTCAAGGATCTATAAACAGAACATCCAACTGGATAGCTTACATACATAGAAAGGCTCCTAAAGGCATTCCATCAAATAGATTAAAAAAAAAAAAAAAAGGATAAATCAGACAGCAAGATTAAATAAATACAGCTGGAACTCTTGACTTCAATTAGAAGATGGTATATTTTTTAAAAACAAATATTTAAGCCAATATTTTAACCTAAGCTGACATTCACCTTTTGGCTGATCTTCATGGCACAACAATAAATCTCAGTAAATATTTTAGTGTTTTTTTTATTATTATTATTTAGATGACCTGTATTGAAAAACATTTCAGACATAGCCTGTTTTCTGAAATTGCTACAAAAACAAACAAACAAAAAAAAAGGCTGTAACTGCAAGGATTTTGTTGTAGCATGCAGCAGTAAATGGTACTAGGGCAATAAATGGAGGAGGGAGGGTTGGGTGCAGGGAAAGTCGCTCAAACTTCTCCATTACAAGTCAGTTTCAAACAAAGACTGACCAACTGCTGTTGAGGAAAATGGGAAGAATAGGGGGGAAAAAAAGGCAGGTTAGATAGATAGATAAATCTTTATTGTCATTGTCACAAGAACAACGAAATAGTCATTAGTGAAGCCTGAAAAACTAAGATTTATTAGCAAAATCATGAATTTTGACATTCCTGACCAGGTACTAAAGAACAGGGGCTTTGACCAAAGCAATTGACAATGCCAACTTTATTTTAAGACACGTTTTAATAGTTCTTGTTGGGGGGTACATTTAAGAAATATTGAGTGACCATGAGTAAATTCCCCCTTGCAAGATCCAACAGAAATCCCTCGAGACCTCAGGATACTAAAACGGAAACCAGCCGGAAAACGGCCGTCCAGATAGCTCTGTCACTCAGAAGCTGATGTGCAAACCACACAAAAAATAATAAAAAAAATAAAACAGCAAAAAAGAAAAAAAAAATCCAACTCCTCTAATCCAACATGATTAGTGAGCAGTGTTTTTGCAAATTTCACCTTGCAAGATCCAACAGAAATCCCTTGAGACCTCAGGATAGTAAAAAGGAAACCAGCCGGAAAACGGCCGTCCAGATAGCTCTGTCACTCAGAAGCTGATGTGCAAACCACAAAAAAAGTTTTCAAAAATAAAAAAATAAAGAAAAAAACAGCAAAAAATAGAAAAAACAAATCCAACTCCTCTAATCCAGCATGATTAGTGAACAGTGTTTTCCCCACTTTATGCAAGTCGCCTTCAGTTCAAGTGTTCATGTGAAGGCAACGGTCGATTCCGGCCTTCAGGAGCGTTTGAGCTGCGCCAACCGCTGCAGCAGCTGTAGCTGCCGGGCCTTCAGCTGCTTCCTCTCCTGAGTCTTCTGTCTCTCGGCGGCGTGAAGCTGCTGCAGGTACTCCGTAGCTCGGGTCAAGATGGCCACCTTGGGGGTCTTGGCGCAGTCCGCCAACCCCGGGATCTCGTCCCGTAGCAAGAGGAAGCGAGAGCGGAGGTCATTGCGCCGTTTGCGCTCCAGGAAGTTGTGCGCCTTGCGCTTGTCCGTGTCCTCGCAGTCCGAGGACAAGGGGCTCGACATGCGGGAAGGGGGCTTCAACGGCAAGCTATGGTGGGATGACGAGGAGGAGCTGGGTGGAGACGAAGGCGACGAGGACGAGGTAGGAGAGGACGCGATAAGGTTGGGGGACTCTGATCTCGCCCCGGCCGCGGTGGTGTGAGACTTTCTGCTGTCCAAGTTCAGAGGCGCGTGGCCGGGCCGGGGCTGGTTGTGGAGAGAGTTCTGGGGAGGCTGGGTCGCAGAAGCATGGACTTGCTGTCGGACCTTCTTCCGGGCGGGCTCGGGAGCCGCGGGGAGAGTGTCCGGGGAGGGCGCGGCGTAGTTGTGTTGCTGCTGATGGATGGAGATGTGGAAACGCTTGGTGCCGGGGTCGTGGGGGTCTGCTCGCACCGTTATGGTCACCGGTTTGCGGGTGGTGACCAGTCGACGGGGTTTACGCTGCTGCTGTTGTTGCTGCTGTTGCTGCTGCTGCTGCTGCTTGTGGTCCACCGTCACCACGTCAATCTCCTCTTCATCCTCATCGTTTTCGTCTTCGTTATCTGAAAAGTGAATATGGTAAATGTTAAGTACTTGCATAGCGCTTTATCAAGCAGGCAAGTCTTGTTCAAAAATACAATGAAATTGGCAGATGTAGCGGGAATCGAATTGCCAAACCACTGATTGTCCTACCACCGCCAACCTCATCCCAGAAGGGATACATAAATGTGATCAGACAAATGAAAGGAGAAAATCCACTACATTCTCTCTGGATGGTATGATCCAGTTAACCTTTACTGTAAAAATGAATCAAAACCCCTGGAAACTATGACATGCATCATGACACACACTCTTACAGAGAACAGACACACACTCTGAGCCAGAGCTCCTTTAAATCAGCCCCCTCAGTAGGAATTCCCTCGCTTCATTCATGTGTTGAGAGTGAGGACGAGGCAGGAAGGAGAGACATGGGGAGGGGGGAGAGTTTAAAGCTTGTTAAAACAAGCTGGCCAATGTTCAACTAGGCATGGCTTGAGAAAAGGTTTCCCACAATGTTTCCTCAAGTGGAAAGAAAACATTAAATTCTTATCAACTCGATTCTCACAAACTTATTCTCATGAGAATCAATCCAAAAAAACAAAACAAAAACAAAAAAAACCCCAGTAAAGATCTGGGGGGTTTTCCCCTCAGAGTAACCCTGTAATGGACCCCTCCCTACGTTTGCCCATCCACCTTCGCGAAGCAGATAAGATTCTGCAGAATGTGGCCAGACACACCTCCAGCTTCCTCCAGGGGAATTCCGCGGGGCGAGCCGACCTCCTAAAAGGCTAATCCTGCTCTATTCAAGGCCCCGGCTGGCTCGGATCACACACGCGCAGACAATAGTAGCTGCAGCCTGTCGGAGCACAGGAATGCAGCAACAGGCTCCCTTTGTGACATTCCACACACCATTACGCGCGGTCCAGACCCCGACAGATCACATGGCAGCCTGCATACCAAACTCAAGTCATATGGGCTCCAACCGGGGCGGACGAGCAGGAGGAGGAAGCAAGGTTTGAATGAAGTCGGGTCGCTCCTTAGCATCTAGAGGGTTTTAAAAGTCTTGATTTCAAAATGACTAATATTCTTTTGTTACAACTGCCAGTTCGCTGGCTGAACTACTTCTACACTTCCCGCCTTGCTTACAAGATGGAATTTCATGCCACTATAGTGACATGAAATTCTAAAAGTAAAAAAAATTAAAAAGAATTTTAAAAAGTAAAAATAAATAAATAAATAAATGAATCAACAACTTGCACATTGACATGCTTTTTTGGGTTAAATTTAAAAAAAAAAATCTGATAAAAAAATCTGAGACCCATGTTTTGATGAAAAAAAAAAAAAAAAGATCTTGTATTTAATTTTGCATTAAAAAGTACAAGTTTTATCAAAAATCTATAAAACAGAGTTCAGATTTTATTATCATCTTTGTAATCAGATGTTAAAAAAGAGGCCAGAAATCGGTACCGGTCAGAAGACCCATCAGTGCATCTACAAATTAATAATTTTTTCAAATTAAATCTCTGTGTGGAAATAAAGACTGACACTGTGACAGTAATGGTAAATGCATTATATATTTTGAGGAGTTCATGTCACAGGTTTTGTTCGAAATGTAAACACTCTTGTATTGTCAAAGTTATCTTACATCCAGAACGTCAGACAAGCTCATGCCGAGATACAAATGGCTTTCTCTTTCCCCCCCTTTTTAACTAGCATAAAGTTAAACTAAAAGGCACTTCGTGTAAAAAGTCAGGAGAAAACGGAGCCAAACAGAAGTTGGGAAGACATTACTGCCATAAGTCAGACTGAAGAGGGAGCAGCTGGTCTGCTGGACTCCTGCCAAGCAGCAGATGTTTCAATGGGTGTGTCACTCTTGGCTTCAAGCATGTGTTGCATGCAGCAAGGTGCAATGCGGTCAGGAGGAGCCCTTACCAACTACTGCTGACACACAACTCTCACGTCTTAGGCTTAATCGACGTCTTAAAGCTAAATCTCTAAAAACACACAGAGTTGACTGGGGAAATATGAAATGAGCTACTGACCTGAGGAGTCTGTGTGCGACTCCGAACCGGACCAAATCTGTCTCTTGCACCCTCCGGGTAGCGGGAAAGTGAGCACGGCAGCCGGGTCCACGCAGTCCGCAGCCAGGCCACCCGCGAACCACGTGTCACCCTGCTGGGCTTTCCACGGAGACAAAACGTTGCCTCCGGCGCCGAGCCGGGGACGCTCCCCTACCACCCTCTCCAGCTGCTGTCCGGCAGAGAAGCAGCTCCACATGCAGTCCTGGATGATGATGGAGCTCAGGTTGCCGAAGGAGTCGCCGCTGGTCGCGAGCTTGCAGGGCAGCTCCTGCGCGTGCTGCTGCTGCTGCTGCTGCTGCGGCTGCTGATTATGCTCGTCCTCCTGCCCCAGGAACTGAGAGACCCACTCCAGCTTGTCCCCGAGAGAGGGACAGAGCAGCCCGACCTTGCCCGACCCTTCCGCCGGCAGCCGGATGGGGGACATGGGCGGGGTCGGAACCAGCTCGAATTTCTTCCATATGTCCTCGCTGGGCGCCGTGGACATGAAGAAGTCCTCGTCCGGGTCGTGGTCGTCGTAAAAGTAGTGCTGGTAGTGGTCCATTTCCCAGTTTTCATAACGAGGCGCGGCGGAGCTAAAGCCCGGCATTGGAGGCAGACAGGCGGGGTGAGGTGACGGGGGGGGGCTGGAGGGGGCGTGAATCACTCCGTGGTGCTTCTGTCTGTGGAGGTACACAGGCTGAATTAGAGACGTGTTCATTTATACAATTGTAGAAAAATTATATTTTAAAAAAATATATACACATTTTAGCTCCAAGAAACCCATTAAAAAATATTTTATTTTCCCCCCTTGCGCCTGGGGTAGGCAGAATAAATAATTGTATATTCATTTCCCTATTAAAAACAAATCGGTTTGAGTTTTTTTTTTTTTTAAATATATAGACTGAATTTAGGATTGCTTTTGTTCAGCGTCCTTCCGGCGCGTCGTTTGGGTGAAAATGTGATTGAAAGTGATCAAGTTCCGACCTACAACTACAAGTTTCGCAACAGCGCCTCCGTTACATAACAAGAGCGCCACCAGTTCCCTGTCACAGCGCGGCAACAGGGAGAGGGGGGGGGGTCAGTCGGTTCAGCACAAAATAGACTGATTAGGTTAGATTGAAATAGATTAAGCGGCTGGAGTAAAGGTAGGAGTCTCGGCCGCCTGCTGGAGGAAGCCTGGAGAGAGCAGGCGGCCGTATGTATCTGGCTCCTCCTCGGCGATAAGGCTTATCAAGCTCCAAGAATGCGCAGCTGCGACTGAGAAGCGCACCCATCACTTAATTAGGCAGCGCGGAGGAAACTGCGCGAGCCTCAAACTTTAAATCACCGCCGAAGAGACCGTCCGCGCGCGCGTCTGTGTCTGCTGTGCAAGAAGCGCACGTGCGGACCGGAACCGACTGAATAAAAGAGTTTGTTTACCTGCGGTTGCGAGAGGATGACCCGTCCGCGTCTTCATAGGTCCTGTGCGTAAAATTAAAGGGTCCAAAAGCCCGCAGCGACGAGAGCCGTCCTTCCCCTCCTTCGCTCCGCTCCGTTGGACTCCAGCTCTCCCGCTTCGAAGCGCGTAGCGTCCCGCTGTTTCCCCGTCTGCTCCTGGAGGGTAGGAACCCCCTCGGCGAGGCGTCGGACGGTCCGCTCGGTTCGCGCTCCCCGCCGCTCAAGTGGCCCGGCTGCGGTCACTTTCTTCGCAGGACTGCTGCACGAATATGGTCCAGAGCGACGGCGGAGAATTGGCTGTTATGCGCGGGAGGCGGGGCCCGTAGTAAGCGGAGCCACGCCTGCTGTTTAAAGGGGCAGCACACCCAAAACAAAAAAAGAAGAAAAGGTTACATGATGCCCCTTTCATAAACCACGAGCGCTTTTGCAATATTTTTGTTGTTGTTGAGGTCACAGTTTCACTCTGCTGCCTCAGTAAACTGTAAACACACATAGAATTCATCTACATAGACGCTGAAAAGGGTTTTTAGCAAGTTTATATGCAAAGGATGTCGGGTAAAATGGATAGAATCGACAATTTCAGTGGCTTCAATCTGCTATCGTTTTCTTTTGGTCAAGAAATATGGCACAAAAAGAAAGCTTAAGTCAAGACAAAAGTGTTGATTTCATTTTTAAATGAAAATGGGCAACTCTTCATTTTGTGTGCATAAGTCTGACGTGAAACTGTCGTAGACGTGACATAACATCTGTCATGAACATGAAGGAGTTTTCATGAATGTTCATGACTGTTGCCATGAAGAGTCCTTTGAAAAATAATGACACTTTTGGATTATTTACATAGTGAAGTGGCCTGATTAAATCTGGACTTAAAACCAATTGAAATACTGTGGTGACCTCAGGGCAAACATGCTCAATAAGATTCCAATATGGCTGAATTCAAACAATTCTGCAAAGAGTGGGCCAAAATGGATCCTCAGTGACGAAAAAGACCGATTCAAAGTTATCGCAAACTTCTCTGGACTCAGTAGGCGATCTCTTCTTCACAAATGTCCCAGTTGGTCTGGATATCTAATTAAAAGAATTCATCATTTTATCTTTTTTTTATTTTTTTGCATCTGATCAGGTTGTATTTGTGTCATTTTTGGGGGTTAGGATTTGACCATTTTTAAATCAGGGGTGGGCTGTGATTTAAAAAGCCTTTCCTGCCGATTCCGACAATTTTTTTTATTTTTATTGGGTGTTACAAAGTCACAATAAACGTTCAATGTCTCCATCTTGTTTTCTTTTAAAAAACGTTGAACAATACTTGCGTAACAATACAGGTGTCCGCTGCAGAGGAGGTTGGGGGTCTCAAAAACAAATTCAAAAGTTTAGACGTGACCTGGTCCGTCAGTCAGCGCTCTCTCAAAACACAACGAAAGGAGACGGTGGCTGATTGTTAGCGCCGTTGGGAAGGTGGATAAAACCTTTTTTTATGTGCAAGTATCGGGCCGATCACCCAGAATTAAGAGAATCGGCACCGGTCGGTCGGCCGAGCAATCAATCGGTGCGCCCCAAATTTTAATCTTACCAAAAAAAGTTTTTAAAAAACAGAACAAACTATGCACAGATGGTAAAAGTGTTATGTAATCAGAAAAAAAGGAGAAATTTTTAGCAAAACTATAACCAGGTTTCTCAAGACGATGGCTCTTTTAACGAGAAATGATTTTCCTGAAACGTGGCAGTGAATCCTACAGCGAGACCACCAGGAACGGGGCAGAGAAAGGGTGTTTGTTGTGGTCACATCCATGCAGACATATGGCTGCAGGATCTGGTGTCAGCCGTCCCTCTCTTGGTGCCTGCAATCAATATCAAGCTTATAATGTAAAGCTCCCCCCCCCCCCCCCCCTTTTTGAGAGAGAGTCAATATGAAAGCAACACTCATCCTCCTCTGTGTGTGTTTAAGAAGGAGAGAGAGAGAGAGGGCTTCTACACAGCTGCACACACACACACACGCACACACACACCCCGACAACTGCTGATGTCTGTTTTTCTTTGCCACATGAAACCAACTCCCTGGTGTCTTTCTCCAGGACGATGACTGGGACCGGGAGGCCATCCTCCCCCCCCCCCCCCCCCCCCCCCCCCGTCACCTCCCCTCCTGAATCGTCATCCGCCGCCCTGAAACTCGCACCCGGCCTCCCTCCCAAACCTGTCCGTTCTCTGCTTATCAAGTTTGAGCTTGGCCCTCATCAGAAAGACAAAAGCTGAAGAAAAAAAAAAACAAAAGGATCTTGAACGAAACTCCCCCCCCCTCTCACTTCCCCCAAAGAGAGGTGAGACAAAGTCCCAGAACAAACAAACCGGTGGAAAAAGAGGCACAGAGTTTCTCCTCTCGCAGCTTTTCATCTGCTTTCTTTTGCACTTTGAAACGCCTTATCGGCTCCCTTTCTTTTGAATTAATCATCAAAAAGTGAGTAAGTGTGAGTGACGGCTTGCTTTCAGACACACAAAGACGCGTCTCCTCAGATAAAGAAAGCGATTAGGTTTAAGGCACAAAGGGGGAGACGTGGGGTCAGGGGGCTTCATGCCTTTTTACACACATCCAATAACGCAATTAAATGCTGTCTTCTCATAGACAGCATTTAAGCGATGAACAAATGTGAACATAATATATGAAAAATAAAAGCAAACTTCAACACGGAGTGAGTGTGATGAGGAATTTACAGTCATTCCCTGTTGGCTCAGTGAGGCTTATTAGCATCACAACCCGGTTCATGCTGGGTACGCCAGCTCAAGTTTATTGAGACTCATATATGCAGCATATATACGACCCTCAGAGACGCCGAGACATTATCACTCCTGAGGTATCAATTAAGTTACACATTTATATTCAAAAGCAATAAGAAGGATTATTATCAGTCTCTGAGTAGAGCGGCACAAAAAGGGAAGTACACAAGCGCTGAAGGGGCTTGTTGTGTTTCATAGTTTAGATTTTTTTTTTTTTAATGAAACTTCTCACGCAGAAAATGTGAGGTTAGGATGTGCATAAGGGAGAAAATTGGAATTGACCTTGTGAGGCTAATGAATGAGCACAAAACCTTAATTCAAAAACACATATAGACTTTCAAGCCAGCTATTAGTGTTGTTTGTGAGCATAAAGTTTCTCAGATAAGTTTTTTTTTTTACTTTTACTTTTTGTGTCCTCTGTCAGTGTAAAAACATCCCGATCATTTTGACTGAAAACAATAACCGCTCTCCTCCAGCTGTCGCCTCGATGTGTTTACCCGTTAGCTGCCAGCAGCAGTGACTTGCTTTTTCTCAGTGTCTGAGCCAAGTAAACCACATATCATATGACAACATTTTGACCTCCTTTCCAACCATCACGTGCGTCGTCTGAAGTTACTTTTCGTGACAGAGAGTGGCCTGACAGATGGAGCCCTCGAAATAAATAAAGTTTGTCCGTCTGTAAACACAGTCAAAGCAAGGACTTTTTTTTTTATCGGGTGCCGTGTTGGTAGGTCTCCCATTTCTCCTGACTTCCTTCTTCTTCTCAAAGAACAAATTGCCTTGTAAATCTTCAGTTTATGAACTCACATTCAAGATGATCACTCCTCTGGGACGTTGGTTTGTGCGTTTGACTGAACTGTGCTCCCTTTAAAGGACACAGGAAGTTTTGTCCTGAAGCTAAAACAAAGCAGCTGGGCTTGGGTTGAAATGTTTTACATATTGTTATCAGATCAAACTTGTGCAAAATTAATTAAAAACGATACATAAACGGGATAAAGATGAACAAAACACGACAAATCAGGGGTTCGCGGGCAGTGATGTCAGTTTCAGTAACGAGTAATGTAACGCGTTGCTATTTCATATCCAGTAGTCAGACTACAGTTACTTATCGAAACCACTTTGCGTTGCTGTGCGTTACTGTTTTCTTTTGTAATTTAACTTCATTTCCTCCGTGCGTCTTGGGGAGCGATCGGCGTTTCTATGCGACAGTATCAGCAGCGACAGAAACATAAACAATGGAGGGAGATGCGCATTTTGTTGCTGGAAAAACAGGAACTATTGAGTTTCTGTCGCCAAGCCCCATTATTATAAGCAGCTTTGGGTTTGTTTTTGAACGTGAAGTTGATTATTTTGAAATAAACAGACATAAACCCCAGAATTTGTCAGACATCCAGTTAGTTTTAGTCCATCATTTCCCGGATGATCCGTCCCGCTGCGTCTTTGTTAATGTCAAGTTAATATATTACCTGTGAATTACGTCGAGCTTCGCGTTGCGCTACAACAAACTGCAAACATGGAGACTAAGATGAACAGCACAATAAACGTGAAAACAGCCATGACTGAACGAGTCTGTAAAGTTGTGCAACTAAACGCCATTAATTATTAATATTAAGATAAGTGTCACAAATCTGTGCAGGAGCCATCTGAGTTGTGGAGCCGCAGGAGCGGCGCTGTGACAGCAAACGCAGGGCCGTAACGCAGAACCTGGAGGCTGGGGCACAGGGGGGTTTAGTGGAGAATAGTGGAACATACAAAAACACACATTAATAGAGTTTTTTTGTACTGTTATAACCATTAAACAATCTCCCCTTCAGTTCAACCTTATAAGTGGAGACACACTGTTGTTATAAAATAACTTACAATTAAGTTTTGGCAAAGATCAATGTAATTTTCACAGCGTTTTTGTTAGCAGCTGCTGAAAGTAACTAAAAAAGTTACTTTAAATGTAACTTAGTTACTTTCCAAATCAAGTAATTGTTAATCTAAGTTACTTTTTCAAGGAGTAGTCAAAAATCCGATTAAAGTTACTTTTTCAAAGTAACCATGCCATCACTGATTGAAGGCCATTTTGTGGCTCTGACAGATTTTTTGCGGCCCCTGACATTCAGAGATGCACACAAGGTTGATTCAAATGAAAACTTTTTATTTTTTTTAATTGGGGCAAAAAATGATCACAGATTAAAAATCTTTTCCCAACAGAAGATAATGCCGACGACACAAAGTGTTTGTCTTGAAATACGAAGGCCTTTTGTTTTCATATAGGTCTACATCTATGTAAAAAGCAAACTCTGTAGCACCCTGATCAACTATAAATTACTACAGTTGTAGTGATTAAATTAGTATAGAGTTATTGGAATTGTTCAATTAAACTTGGCTAAATACAGGAAGCATTTTTAATTCAAAACCGACGTAAAATCCTCTTTTTACCGCTCAGAACGGACCAAATCCAGTCGAGACATAAATGAATTGGAAAAAGTTGGCGCCTTTCTTTTAACGAGGCAAAAACCTTTTTACGACAACAGCAGCAACATACAATCCCTTTCCAACAAAAGCTGACGCTGCTTTATTTGTTTAACTGAAGAAGCTCAGTTTATTGTTGACAAGGGGGGGGGAACCTCATTTTTGATCATGATGATTTTGGTCCATGTGACGAAAAGTTTGTGATAGATTATGTAAATTCATAAAAACAAAATGTTCTGGGTCTGAGAAGGTAAGTCCAAAAAAAAAGAGAAAATATATATGTATATACTCTACATATTCTTGTATTCTCTGTATTTGTTGAGCTCATTTACAGCTAAATTGACTTAATATAATGTTGTGGCACGTCTACATTTGCCTGTGAAAAGACGAAGCAGATGAAGAGGAGTAACAGTAAAGGACACAAAGGGAGAAAACAGCAACTTCAAGACGCCCCCATCCTCCTTCACAGGCCACCATTCCCGTAAATCCCACGGCCCACCCTGCGCTCCACTTTAACCTTCCAGACTGATCAATGGCGATCCTGTCCGGGTCCCGCCCGTTTCTGTTTCTGTGGCGGACGCAGGCCGTTCTGGGTACAGTACGTCGGAGCGGAGAGGAAAAGCGGCAGCTGCTGCCTACTGGATGGCGCTGACCTCCCGCTGACACGCACACGGCATGCGAGAGGATCGCCTTTCAGTCCAGATGCTCATTCCATCAAGAGCCGCAAAAACACACGCGCGCACACACACGTTTCACCTTCAAGAATCATTTTCTGGCTCTCGTTTCCTCCAAAAAAACCGGAGCCTTCTGAGACCTTAGATAACCTATTTTGACATCCGTATACGTACGAGGAGGAATGGGAAATCTGGGCCACTTCAAAAGATAACAATAATAAAGTGTAGAGCTGCACAGTAGGTCAGTCTATTGATTTGTGTCCACAGATTTTCCTCTTTCTTCTCACAAGTGGGTATAAAAATAACTACAGAGTAATACAGTCGTCACCAATTTGGGGTCATATTTGCTAGTGAAAATCTCAGCCTTCACATTGTAAAATGGATGAAAGAAATCAGTTACAGGAGGTACATAGTTGAGGTTATGTCTTTAAAAAACACTAACTGTTCACGTTTAAGATTTGAATCAGGTGACTTTGGGTAATTGAAGCTATTTTAGCTGCCCTAAGAAACAATCTGTCTGATTTAAAGTCAGATCATGACAAAAAGTTGTGTCTTTCTTTATAATGTATGTAAACATCTGGTTTTAACTGTTTCAGATTTTTGGTTTCTGACACTTTGCCACAATAAAAAAACAACAAAGAAAATCCAAATAAAGTTGTCTTAAATTGCACAAGTTAACTGGTGAAAGTGTGTAATGAAAACTCTATCCTAAAAAAAAAAAAATCATAAAAAAAATAAACACATGCTACCAAGGTATTAAGAAGTCGAATTTGCCTTGCTTTTGCTTTTCGGTTTATAATTTGGTTGACTAAATTTTGAGTAAATCTGATTTTTTTTTTAATTTTCTTTCTCACACCTGATTGTCCAGTAGACTCGATTCGATTGGGAACCAAAATTGCAACATTTGTTACATTTTCGCTTTCACTTTGGAGAAAATCCTATAATTACAGATATTAAAAAAAATAAAATAAAATTTGATTGGGGAAATGAACAAAACATAGTTTCAAATCCATCTTCCTCTTGCTCCAGCGGGCGTTGTTTACTTGTGACTTTCTGTGTGCCTCATGTTTCTCCCTACATAGCTACATCTGTGAGGGGGGAAAAAAACAAACAAAACAAAAAAGAAACAGTAGCTGCGTGAAATCAATTTGGAAACTGATTGGAGTTGAACGACAGCAGCTGAGCTACTGATCAGCACTTAAGAGGAAAGAACTCAGAGGCGGCCGGAAATCCATCTGCTCTTACAGGGAGACAGGATGCACTGAAAGGACTTCTAACGTCTACTTAACACGTGGCCACTGCAATGTCTGAGCATCTCCGCTTGCGACCAGAAACGCAGAGAAATCAATCGAGGAACATGCAGCGTCCTGGGGAGACGGCGGCACAGAGAAGAGCGAGCTGTTGTTCAGGAGAACAAGACGAAGGATGGGAGGCAAGGAGAACGAGTCGGAGGCCTGGTTTGGACGCTTCCAGGGAAGGGCTGGCTGAGAAATGTTTTCCATCAGGGGAACGATTGGTCCAGAGGGAGGAACAGAAGGGGTGGAGAGAGAGAGAGAGAAAGAAAGAGAGAGAGAGAGAAAGAGAGAGAGAGAGAGAAAAGGATATTTAGGGAGGTGAAGAGACTTCGCAGGAACAGACGAGGGGAAATGATGCAATTACATAACTGATATTTGGAGGCATCTCTGAGCATTTATGAAGCGTTTCCCAGTGTGGTGCAGACACACACACGCACACACACACACGCACACACACCACCAGCAGATGCAAACGCTCACACTCCGTCCGGTGTCGCTCAACGGAAGACGACCTCAAATTTATGCATATGCAGAGAAAAACAAACAGCATCTTTAGATACTCGGTTAACTTAATCTCGTGTTTTGGACTAATAATCTTTTGGGTGACATTCTGATTTAATACAAGCAGAATAAGGCAAGATCTTTATATATGAATAATTCTGTACGACCGACGGAACACAATAATTCATACACACGGTTTGAGTCTACCATAAATCTACCATACAGCCCATTGCAGAAGAAGAACACACAACCTCTCTCAGTTCTTGGATTTTGTGCATAGTATTCATATCCAGCCTCAACAATCTATAAAATCAAACAACAGATTCTAAACTTGTTGTTTGAACTAGACAAAATCAAAAATAAACAAAAAACTTTCCATTCAAGTAGCAGATAATCAACAACATCTCAACCATCGTTTTCCATCCAACACAAGACCGTAGTCATCGGCAACCGTCTTGCCAATTGTGACGGGACGACCTGCAAAGAACAAATATGCCGAAAGATTTCGGAGAAACATGATGCCAAAGCGAACGCGTTGCCAAGCGACGAATTTAGATCGCGACGGAAAAAAATCAAGCCCGAACTCGTAGGCATTGTGTCGGACCTGAACTCCTGCACCCTTCTTACTTTATTTCCTTAACAGGCGACACCATCTACTCCTCTGTTTACACTAAAAGTAGGTTAACACAACTTTACCATCGTGCAAACCAGACATTAATTGGGACTGAAAATGTCCTCAGACATAACACACAAAATCTGGAATAGAGTGTACGTCTGTATAACCATAACTATGCCAAGGTGCTGGACATCTAGCTGCTGTAGCTGTCAGATGGCCAAAATCTTTAAATTAATCTGTATTGTACTGCTTTACAGTCAGTCTCCTATGGATTTGTTATGGGATATTTTTTTACTAACATCATATCTGAACTATCTGGAAACAGTTTTACTCGGCTTTCATCGTTCCTAGCGAACAGAACTGCTGGTTGTGTTAGAAAAAGCAGCAAATGCAAATCCAGAATTGTACATTTCTGTGTCCTTGCAGGCCCCTTTGTGCATTGCATGAATTTTTCAGTTCTGAGACAACTAATGGGAGGAACCGCCTCAGAACTGCTGACGATCTGAACGGACCGTCGGCCTTGACTTTAGAAAATGACATTAAAATTAAATTCAGCTCCTCGAACCTCTGCCGCCCTGAGCCTTCTGTGCGGGGACGACTGCGAGGCATACAATCAGGTATAGACTGCGGCGAAAAGCGTCGTACGGAGCCGTCAGGGGCAGCACAGAGCGTACGGTGCCTTCTGCCTGAATCTGCCGTCAGACGCCTGACAGGACTGAAGTCATATCTCTTTACTTTTGAGCACACAAAACACAGCCTTGGGAAGCCGATAGAACAATCTCTGCAACTGGCATTCGTGCAGACGGCAACGCAATGGCGTTTCGATGGAGAGCTGCTGTCAAAACAGAGCGTCTCTAGAAATGAAATTCAATAATCAAGTAGCTTATTAGATATTTAAAAAAATGTCCAAAGGAAATTTTAAAGTATTTGGGAAAGCTGTATAATCTAAAACTGGGCGTCAGGATGGGAGGTTTTAAAGGTTACAATAGTCAGATAGCGCACCTGTCAGCAGGTCCATTGAGTTGCATGTCTTTAGTCTGCAGAAAACCCAATCCTCTCAGCATCCCTCTTCCTGTGTGCGGACAGCTGATCTATAAAATGAGCAAACTGTTGACTTGTGAAGCAAACCCCCTCTGAGAGTTATGACCCGAGTCGATTTTTTTTTTCTTTCTTTTTCTGTCGCCTTTGACTTATGCCACTCTCGGTTTTTGGTTCAAGCTCGAACTGTAGCGCCTCCCTTTTTCTTTTTTCTTTATTTCCCCAGCTGAAAATCTGCATGGCTGCTGCATAAAGTACCAAATGTTATTTTGAATTCAGCGTACCAGGTGGTGTTACAGGATGGAGCAATTAGTCTCTTTAAAAAGCAGGATGCCTCCCCGAAGGGGTGAGGGGGTGGGGGGGTAAACCAAACAAGAGCCGGACTTACACATTTGCCATGCGGCAATAAAACAAGCCCAGCAAATGGAGGCAGGGTTTGGATCAGAGAACACGGGTGAACAAGCAGCAACATGAAGTTTAGGGAGCAGAGCGGACACATCAGGGGTAAAGTTGTGAAGACGTTTTTAGTTAATTGTTTCACCAAAAAAACATAATAAAACATGCAGTATTCTGCAAACGGTTTACGATTTAGCGCTACTTTGTGTTGGTCCGTCACATAAAACCCCAATAAAAACATTGGAGTTTGCAGCTTTAAATGAGGCAAACTCCTGATTTTTTTTTGTTGCCATTTTATAGCATAACTATGTCAACAACTAACGCTATGAAATATAACGCTATATATCAAATATAACATGAAGGAAATTTAACTTCTTAATTTAATGCTTTGAAATTGGGTCGGTGTCTCTTTAAAAACTGCTGTTTCTGAAACTCCGCCTTCAGGAAGTCACAGCAACATGGCTCCTCTGTTAACCCTTTAACAACGTTTTTACCAGCGTTGCTCTGAGAAGCAGCTCGTCTGCTGAGCTCTGCCAGGTGTTTGCTAATTGCTGCTGACTAGTCGGAAGGAGCTGAGTGAGGGAGGGCTGTGAGGCCGAAGCTTGGAAACTGCAGCTCTGAGGAGCAGCTCCATCCTCGAAGGCGGAGCTAGGTCCACCCAGATGTTTTGCACAGCTGACTGGTTGCCACGGGAGATTAAAGAATTTCCCAAACATGCATGAAAGAATCAAGGCAACACTCCATGTGTGGTTTTGATGAGGGAATAACATCATAGCATAATGTAAAACTCAAAAAAAAGTTGCTTTTTACATGATACTGCCCCTTTAAATGTAATTTTATTTCTGTCTCACTTCAAGAAATGTGACTTTTGTGGTAGAAACAGCAACTGTAGGTGAGACACGAGGCTACATTTCCAGCATGTCAAGGCAAAGTTACATAAATAAATATGGAAATATTTCAAGCTACAGGAGAAAACGGTGACATTTACATTAGAAACAAAGTAGCCAGGTTGAGTTTGTTTAACATCATCCTCAGCTTAATGAGGGGAATCCTAAACTCTGCAGCCTGAAGGACCCCCTGAGCTGCAGGGACATGTAACCCACGGATCAGAGCCCGGAGATGAAGAGAGGCCCCCATATACACGTCCCCACTCCCACACATACAAAGGGCCCCGCGGCGATCAAAGCCAGGGATGTGACTCTGACCAGTCAGCACTAAAAGCTATTTGACAGAGATATCTGGTCTGTGTTGTGTTGTTAGAAGAAGTGACTTGAAAGATGGGAGTTGTCCTTTTTTTCCATCATCATCTCTGTCGCTGGGTCAGTTATTAAACATTTCCACATAAATCTTTTGGTTTGAGGCGCTACCTGCTTTCTTGATTATATCTATTACTGTCTGGACAGAGGGTATGAGAAACGAATGACTAACTGCTTAGTAGGACTTGTCAGGTAAAGACAAACGTTTGAATAAAAAAATGTGTAATTGTGAAGTGACTAAATAAGAGATTGAAGAGGACCTTCTGATAATAGAGGTGTGAGACTCTGCATATTCTGGTATAGATCCAATACCAAGTAAATACAGGACAAATATTACCGATATTGATACTAATATCAATGCCGCTCTAGGGGAACTACACCCAAACTGCCCAACACATTCGCACACAAAGCATGACATACCGTACATTTTAACAGGATCTATGTAGGCCAAGTGAGAATTGAGAAACCAGTTAGGACTGGCTTAGTATTGACACACACAATGACCAGGCTAGCTAACTACAGAAAAACAACCCAGTAATAGCGGGCAGTTTGTTTTGCAATGCAAATAATTATTTGCCTTTCTATGCCTTCCAACAGATACATTTACTCTAAAAGAGTTCATTTGAGAGTACTCTTTTACGTATGTGTCAACGTATGTGACGGTTTTTATGAGAGACAAGCTATAGCACTTTATACATGCGGCGACCATATTGGAGGGCTGGAGTCAAAGGGACTTCTTCAAATGTCCAGGATGTCGGAGGCGACATGAAATGTTCAGATTAGGACGTTTAGCCGACGTCATCTCAACAGGAAACGCTGAGCGTCCACAATAACACGTCAAGGGTTCTCTGCAACTGGACTGTCTGGTTGACTGGAAACGGAAACGACCCCAAAATGAATCCAGATTTCTCCCGGTGTGTTATAACCGGTGGCGGGCCACCAGGCTTTATTTGCTCCCCCACACAGGCTAACTTTATTCCGTACTAGTAACAGTGTCACAAGTTAAAGAGTCTTTTTATTTTTAATTCATCACAACTTAACAACTTAAGCGAATAAAGTGACAAGTCAAGGATTAAACGATCCAAAAATGTTGGACAGTAGGATGTCACAACGTAAGTGCAAAAATATTATATTTTAATTGTATGTTGCTTTTATTTTTTGGCTTATGCAAGACTTTATATGTGTCTTCCAATTACACTTAATTATGAAGCCTTATTTTAAAAATTTCCTGTCGACTTTAAACGTTTTTTTAACTCAAAAACATCATAAGTTGCTGGATGACTGCCACAGCGCCCCCTACCACTGGGCTCAGCAAGTTTTCTTGGAGAAATCCTGACAATGATAACGTCAGTTTGTGTCTGTTCAGTCATAGCAGCTAATGGTAAAGATTTTTGAGGAGCTGCAGAACTGATCCACAGCTCAGGTGGGAGAATTTATGCCATCACAGAAGTGGAAAACTAAGAATCGGTTCTGCGCTCTTGAGCTGTGGAAACTGTCACAATAAAGTGCAAGACGAAAAAATCCTTTCTGAAGTGGAGACAGAGTTTTGTTATAACTCTGCAGGAGAAGACCGGCAGAAATCAAAATTCAATCTGCCGGCTGGACGGCGGAATCGGATGAGAATCCAATTTCCTACCTTTGTGATGGCATGTTATCTTTGGGTGAGGGGGGGGAAACTCCCCAAAAACACTTTCATCCACCAACAGGCAGTGAAGACACTCCAGCCAAGATCATTTTGAGCTCGTGGAGCAATAATAAATAAATAATAAAGCTTAAAATGTAGCTTCTTCACTCGTGATAAAAAAGAGAAAAAAAAAGTGTCAGCGATGGCCCCAGAAGAATTGTGGGAGTTTCTTCTGACTCGCGAGCTCTTGACGTAAGACAGTCTTCCAAATGACACACAGAGTGTTCACCCACCACACAAACAATCTGCTTTTGTGTGTGTGTGTTCATTCAGGCCGTTTTGGGTCCTCGCTTTGAGGCCCCTTTCCAACTCAGTCGACACTGCCGAGAAGGTAGACAATGGCTGGCATCAACAAAGCCTCTTCCGGGCCCTCCTAAGACTTGCTGAGTAAATGCATGTTTGTGTGGGAATGTGTCTGGATCTTCTTCCACTATGTAGCTGGAGCATATGTCAGAAAGTGACCTCCTGTAAGAAGAAATTCCAATCTCTCTGCCTAATTTCTGTTTGGCAAATGTGGTTATAGGAAGCGCTGATGCCTGAAACACACACACACGCAAACACACACACAAACTATAAAACATTTCAGGTGGCTTAACTGGGAGTTGAAGGTTGAGCTGCTGTCTTAAAAACTTTGGTTTTAACTTAAGACATTAATGTTCATCAAGTTGATTTAACAGCAAAAGACAAGACTGGGAGTACCAGGGTTTTCGACCTCTCCCCTGACGTACCGAAACAGGGTCAAAAGACCCTGAGTCCAAACTGACGACTCTGATGGCTCAAATTAGCATCCCTTCTTCAATTGTAAATGTGGCCGTTGACCGTCAGGCCAGAAGGTAGGAGTGTGAATAGTCCATGTTGGGGGTGGGTATCTATGATACCAACAGGAGACCAGATCTCCTGTAGGTAATGCTCTTCAGTCTAGTTTTGAAGCATACATGAAGTGTTTTTGGAGAGATGTGACCTTTTGCAGCTGATCCACGATGTTGTGCTGCATTATCCAGGTCATTTTGCCAAATGTACATAGAGTTTGCAAAACATACAATCTGTTTCAAGAAATATGCAAAGGTTTTTCTAAAAGAAATTAGTAATGTTTTTCTTTTAAATAAAGCTAAGTGGGTTTAAAATGACAGTTTAGAAATAAACTAACCAAATTAATTGTGTTGATCCACCTCAAAAAAATCATGCAAAAAGTGTAAGCAAAAGAGATCTGGGAGACTTTGCACATGCAAATTTGCATGCAGCCTTTTGTGCTGTGGAGGATAAATAGGTGACTGCTTCACCTATTTAGTTCACAAGAACTAATGGCATTTATTTCAGTCATAATCTTGCGGGGGGTGACCAAGGTTCCATCACTATGTGACAGCTGGTCAGCAAACCTGGCAAACATGATTGACATGGCAGCACTGAATGCACATGTGCTTTATCAGGCATGCATTGGGGTGCAGGAGAGACAATGTATAGGCTACTTGTGGACTTCCTGGTTGAGCTTGCAAAAGAGTTGGGTAACTCTCATGTGAGTGAGAAGAAGGCACACAAGGAGAAACTGCTTCGGCAACAACCTTCCACACCCAGCTCAGGCAAAAGGGCGAAGTGTCAGGTCAACCATCGATGCAGGATGCGTGTCCCGAGGCCGAAACATCATCAGTGACCCTTCACACCCCCACCATGGACTGTTCTCCCTGCTGCCCTCTGGAAAGAGGTTCCGCAGCATCCGGTGCAGGTCCACCTGGTTCCGAAACAGCTTTTTCCCACTTGCCATCAGACTGCTGAACTCTTAACTGGACTGCACTCAAAAACTGGTCTCCACTTTATACCTTGCACATGTACAGAGCTAAATAACTTCTATTCTACTGTCAGTCCTGCACTTTATATTTTAACTTATATTCATATTTTATACTGTATTTTATTTTACTCACAACATTGGAACCTCAAACATTGTCCTGAGCCGTATGCAACGAAATTTCGTTCTGTATACACCCTGTGCATGCAAAATGACAACAAAGTCAGTCTAAGTCTAAGTCTAAGGAACAATTGTGCAACTGTGAGATGCGTTGAGGCCATTACCAGGGTACTTATAAGGTAATGGCCTTATTTACAGAACAAAAGCACCTGCTAGATAAAATCCTTCAGGTCAATCGACCCATCTCTGGGGTCCAAAGGTAGAAATGTTAAATGACCTTTCTCTGGTACCAGCAGTGTTAACTGGGAGTTGAAGATTGAGCTGCTGTCTTAAAAACTTTGGTTTTAACTTAAGACATTAATGTTCATCAAGTTGATTTAACAGCAAAAGACAAGTAGCCTATACATTGTTTTTAAAGTTAATTGGTTTTAGATTGTGAGTTGTTTCAACTTATATACTTTTATGTAAATGCAGTTCAAACAATTATTTCAGATTGTACAATAAATTTGTCCTTCGTGTTGAGCAAGCACGTGTTTCTGCAATATCTTCAGTCACATTGAAATAGCTTCTAATTTTAAGTGAGAACAGTTTAAATTCTTGACACAATTTGAGCGAACAAACATTTTGACATACATTTTAATACACATCACACCAAATTCTGCTCAGAAACGTTACTTTGAACAAAGCTTATGCATCGTGAGAAGACGTCGTCCTCTACTTTCTACCGTTGCAAGTTGATAGTTGCGTTAAAAAGAATATTTGCCTTAATAACACACAAGAGAAAACACAGAATACAAAATCCTGGGAAATAGTTCCCACTCCTGCCTTTTTTATTTTATTTTATTTTATTTTATTTAGTGCTAACTTAAAAACCCTCGCTTACTGAACTCTTGGAGATAAGACAAAATTAATAAAGGTTAACTTCAAATTTCTACGGCAAGTTTGTTTTTCACAAACTCACTCACCAGGGTTTTCGACCTCCCCCCTGAAGTCCCGAAAGAGGGTCAAAAGACCCTGAGTCCAAACTGACGACTCTGATGGCTCAAATTAGCATCCCTTCTTCAATTGTAAATGTGGCCATTGACCGTCAGGCCAGAAGGTAGGAGTGGAAAATCATGCAAAAAGTATAAGCAAAAGAGATCTGGGAGACTTTGCACATGCAAATTTGCATGCAGCCTTTTGTGCTGTGGAGGATAAATAGGTGACTGCTTCACCTATTTAGTTCACAAGAAACAAAATGCAGAAGAGGTTCACCACTCAGAAGGCATTGGAACTGATTCAGAGCAGTGCCAGCCCTTGTGATTCAGATGGAGAAGACATAGACCTTCAACCGGATTCGGACTCTGAGCTGTCTTCAGGTTAGATTTCTCAACCTACCTATTTTATTTTCCTGACTATTTTTTATTTAGAACCAAACAAAAAGTTAATTTGAAATTGTTTATCTTGCAGATGAGGAGACTCTCCCTCTACCAAAAAAGAGAGCTCGTTTGGGGAGTGAGCCGTCAGAGACCGCGAAAGATGGCACAGTGTGGCGTGAAGAACAAGTCGGGACACATCTCCATTTCACTCCAATAGAACCGTACGCCACAGATGGAAAGCCAAGCGCTAAGGCCAGACGAAGTATCCGGAGTCGCCTTAAGAGCTTCCTCTGTTTTATCACTCTTGACATGCTTCGTAGCATTCAAGAATGGACTACTCAACATGCACGTCACACGGAGCAGCTGGATTTGTTCATGGATCTCCCGGAACTAATGGCATTTATTTCAGTCATTATCTTGCGGGGGGTGACCAAGGTTCCATCACTATGTGACAGCTGGTCAGCAAACCTGGGAAACCCAAGGATCATTGCAACTATGGACCGAAACCGCTTCCAAGATATCATGCGACACCTATGCTTTGATGACATGCTTACACGCAGTGAGCGAGCGGAGACCGATAAGTTTGCTGCAATCTCCGATGTTTGGGGATCGTTTGTCACTAACTGCATCGCATCCTACAACCCTGGTCGACACATCACTATTGATGAACAGCTTTTTCCATCAAAGACTCGCTGCTGTTTCCTGCACTACATTGCAACAAAACCGGACAAGTTGGGCATCAAGTTTTGGGTGGCTTGCGACTTGAAATCAAAGTACATCTGTAATGTCTTCCCATATCTTGGCAAGGACCCCAGTCGTCCAAGCGGGGAGAGACTGTCCGAGACTGTAGTGATGAGGCTGATGGAACCGTTCATGGACAAGGGCAGAACTGTAACCATGGACAATTTCTTTACATCACTGTCACTTGCACAACGACTGCTTAGCCGGAAAACCACTATCCTCGGCACAGTCAACAAGAGACGCCGGGAAATTCCTGAATCCGCTAGACAGATGGATCGCACTGAATTCACCACTCAGGTGTTTTCAACCACTGGTGCCACGCTGACAGTGTATGCGCCCAAAAGGAAGAAGGCCGTTTACGTTCTCAGCAGCATGCACAGCGTGGTTGAGACTGAGGATACCACCAAAAGGAAGCCAAACACGGTCACACAATACAACAAAACAAAGTGTGGTGTGGATGTGATGGACCAAATGGCGCGGGAGTACAGCGTGTGTGCAGGAACACGGAGATGGCCAGTTGCGGTGTTCTACAACATGATTGACATGGCAGCACTGAATGCACATGTGCTTTATCAGGCATGCATTGGGGTGCAGGAGAGACGGGTGGACTTCCTGGTTGAGCTTGCAAAAGAGTTGGCTAACTCTCATGTAAGTGAGAAGAAGGCACACAAGGAGAAACTGCTTCGGCAACAACCTTCCACACCCAGCTCAGGCAAAAGGGCGAAGTGTCAGGTCAACCATCGATGCAGGAACAATTGTGCAACTGTGAGATGCGTTGACTGCTACAAATACACATGTGGCAAATGCACCAGGGTCATACCCTGGCAGTGCCAGGTATGTTCCGACAGTGCAGGCAGACTGCTGAGTGAGTGCTGAAATGCCAGTCACACAAGGACATGCCACTCACACACACACAGCCCCCCACTGTGCCTAGTGTAAATATGTGTGGAATTGTTTTATTTCTTGTATTTTTTGTATTGTTTTTAATGACAAAAATAAAAAGCATTTAAGTTCGAAATCCAAAACTTGCAAGATTTCTTTGACTCAACGAGTAGGAGTTAGTAGACGCAACTAAATGTGGCTCAAATGTTTTACAGCTCATACGGAACCACGATATTAACACAAATCTGTTCCCTAATAACAGGCTACTCTCTCAAAATGTCTGCTTCTAGTGTGTCTTGGTAACTTTAAGGCAAACACACCAAGTTGATTAAGTTACTGCTGATTGCGTAAAACCTGCAGCGGGATGCTAACGCACCTTTTGTTCTCTTACGATGCTGATGGGGAAACCCAACAGTTGGCGTCGTTAGCAGAGCACTTTCAATTTGCATTCATCAACCGGAGTCTTCAAAAGTCATCAGATATCTTTTTCAAGACCAACAATTGGTGTTTGTCTCCAGCAGAAAGCCGTTTCGGTATGCGCTTAGTAGTCTGCATTTGCATTCAGCCATCCTGAGTAGATACTTTGTTGGAGCCACTTTTGGCTGCACTTTGTACTAAAAGCTTTGACTGGGACTTTTATCCTTCTATTCCACTACAAAATAGCTCAAGATCAGTCAGGTTGGATAGAGTACGTTTGTAGGAAGCAATTTCCCATTTTTTTTTAGTTCTAGATCTGGACTTTGACTGGGCCGTTCTAACACGAGAATATTCTTTGATCTAAACCATTTTACTGTAGCTCTAGCTGAATGTTTCGGTCGTATTTCTGGAAGGTGAACATCCTCCCCAGTGTCGGCCTTTGAAAGGTTTTCTTTCAGTGGATTCATGATGTTTTCCATTTGCGGTCAGAACTCAGAAATGAACTATAAAACTCTAAACTGAACAAATAAAAAGTGGTGTTTGCATGTGGAAAGTACATCCTAAACCGGACGTGACGTCATTCCCGGGGTAAATGATGTCACGGCATTAGCTGCAGCAATCTTCCCACAAATTCTTACCATCGTCAGTCTTTCTGATATAGATAAGCATTGAAGCAGCCACCACCATATTTATCTGTTGTGATGGTGTGTTAGGTTTCATAAAATGCTGGTAAACTCCAAATTGATAATCTGCAATTTTCTTCTTCCTCAGGTTAAATTGGACCCATGTGGACTCTACAGTATTTACTACAAACTACTTTGTGTTGGTCTGTCACATAAGATGATATTCAAGTTATTGGTTATAACCTTACAGAATGTAAGACTAAGAGGTACAAATACCTTTCATTTCCCAATTCTTGATTACAAATCTTTAAAATATACCTTAAATAGTAAGTGATTATATCTAAACCTTCAGTGGCCAGGTGTTGAGTGGTGACTATCTCCAGTGGAGGGTGAAAACAAAAGGAGGGCGTGCGCAAACAGATCTTTATCTTGATCAAATTCTACAGCAAATTCTTAAAACGGTGACAGGAAAGGATAAGAAAGAATAGAGAGCTGAGGAAAATTAAGATAAGGATGATGCTCGTCACAACCGGAGTTGACTTTTAAAACTAGGTTTTGATAAGGAGACGTGGTCAGCGGGGGAGACAGAGGTAGCGGCGCACTCTGACCATTGTTGTGCCGTTTCATTGCAAAACAACAGAGACGGGTGGAGCGTTGGGATCAAAAATCAAAAATCCATCCACTTTCATTAAGAGCGGAGGGGCTGGCCGGACAGGGGCCACCATACACCCCATGTGTCAGTTTGTACAGCCAACGTGCGAGTCTTACGTAGAACTCCAGGGCGTTTTTGAGTATGTTATCGTTCTGCACTGCTCCTACGCCGGTGTGAGCATCTTGTGCGTTAGTCTGTGCCTTGTGTCTGGACGTGGTGATGTAGCGTCCTCCAGGGAACTCTTTGCTCAGATCCAGGCTGTCAGTCCTTAAGATTGATCAGTCCCACTCCCCTCCCTTCCTCATTCCAATCCAATCCTCCACATCCTGTCCTCCCACTCCAAAGCCTCCCAGACCCCCCATGATTAATCACGCATTCGGGGAGACAGGTACCACTGACATCATCCGTTACGTCCAACAGGCAGTTAAAAGAAAGACACGGAAGACCTGTGGTTAGCTCAGACGTACAAAAAGTATTCAGTCCAAATGATTTCTTAATTTCAGGGGGGGGAAAGGACTGAAGTGAAGCGCTGGTCCTCGGTACTGTTGATCATGACATCCTGGTCTTTCATACCAATCCACTGGCTTTTCTACAGACTATCTTTTCCTATGCGTTCAGTTCATGGGTCTTCTTCTTGCTACCCGAGTTTCACAAAAGACATCCCTGGATGCATCGCAATTCCTCATCCTTGTGGAAACCACACACTTAGGTAGCGTTGTGCGAACATCTGCTGTGTTTCTATTGACTGTAAAATTGCGCAAGTTGGAGTTACAAAGATAAATTTGCTTAAGGGAAAAGATTTTGGAAAAAAAAAACTCAAGTTTTTTGCGCTGCGAAGAGATGGTTTATCAGCCAAATCAAAACCTGTGTATTTTGTAGGACTGTAATGGAAACACTTTTTCGCATCACACGAGTCACGGCAGTCCGTCTGTAACTGGAAACCACGTTTTTGTGGACATGGCCTCCTTGTAAAATGCGCAGCTGTCTCCGCCAGATGTTTCACAGCATCACTCGGTCTATGAAACGTGGAGTTTGTCATTCAAAAGTGCTACTTGTTGCGCGAACAGGCGTGATTTTAATTGGATTTCCTGGTCAGCGGAAACACTGCAAATGCAAACTTGTGGTTTATCGACATTAGCAAAATATTGAAGAAAGTCTTTTTCACATTTCTAATGGAAATGCAGCTATAGTTGCCGTGGTGTCTGACTCATCTTCAGATTGCATTTGAATGCTACACTGATTGGATTTAAATACCACCTTTCTAAGCATATTGCTCTCTTAAAGGGCTTTTGGGCTTTACAATGGCCCCACTCACGACTGCTGGGGGTTAAGTGCCTAGCTCGAGGGCACGTCGACATGGAAGGAGACAGGAATCCAACTACTCTTCTTTCTTATCCAGAGCTGTACTTTTACATTTTTAAGTACTTGTGTTGCAACTCATACATATTCAAGCATAGAAAATCCCTACAGTTCTGTCAAGTATCATTCCTACACAAGGCACCACATCTATGTTTCAGTCTTAGATGTCTTTGAGTTTTAATTCAGGTAAAACCTCTTATAGGTACAATTTCGTACCATCTTCCCAATTTAAAAAAAAAAGACTTTAAAACTGAGGCATTATTCTTTTGAAGTAAATTCTGTATTTCATTTAACATGAAAACATAAACAAACTATTGCTGCTAACAACGTGCTTTGCACACAGCGTCTCAATTAGATTTCCATTTAGAAATAAAAGATTGACCAAAATATATATATATATATATATCACAAATACAAATTTATAGAAGCCAAGAAATGACATGTTTTATTACAGATTACTCAAATTGTCTCAATTTGAAGCAAATAAAAGCTTGCTTATTAGTTGTTTTGTTTTTTTTTAGATATAGGTTGACTTAATTCATTTGACAGAATAGATCTTTTTTTTCATGATTATTTTTAGAAATCTCAATAAAACAGAAACGGGGCGTCCCGTTAGAGCACACTGTGGCTCTCATACAAAATGATGATCTTCTACCAACAACCCAACAGATTACTGTTACATATCATTAACAATAATGTTTATGTTTTTGTTCAAAACTAAATGAAAGTCTCTCAAAACAAACAAACAAACAAAAACCCATTTTCCACGTGACAGAGTTTAACAAGCGCTGAAATGACCAAAAGAATTGGACAAAAGCTTTTTGTTCGGTCAACTCCTATCAATCGTTGCAGTGATTCTCTATTGTTTTCTAAAAAAGCCAACCAATTCAAAATGAATCGAGACGTAGGCAGCAATGCTCCGACATGTAGTGGTGTTTTTGATCGTCGGTGGGCGAGCATGGAGCGAACGAGGGCAGCTGGAGGTCAGATTGGCTCCTGGTGTAGCTGCCATGTTGATGCAGAGTTCCAGCCACTGAAACATCTAAAATATCCTTTCACAGGTGTCCGTTTGACGTGCAGCTCGGCTGACAAAGCGCACGATATGTCCGAGGAACGGGTGTGTGTGTTCCCACTAAGGCCTTCCAACAAAAACGCGAGTCAATGATTCGTGATTTTGTGATTTCGTTTCAGACAGAAGGGGGGGAAAAGGATTTGCGTCCGTTCATAAAGGACCTGCACGCATCCCTCATCGCATGCAGTAATACCCAATGTTTAAAAGGTAACAAAAATCTTCAGAGTCTATCCAAATGTCCTCTTCACTGCAGAGAATCTGAATAAAATGCTGCGGCGGTTTTCTGAAAACTCCTGCATCGTGACACGGGCTTCATTGTGAGAAGGGCTCCAACAACCTTGACGCGTTCTTTTCACATTTTTCGCATTCCGACTCGCATCGTGTTTTCGGTGCAACGTTTATGCGCCAGCAACAAGTGCGAGAGTTCCTTCTGAGAGACCCTGAACACTGTGTGAAATCGTCAAGGTCTTCAACAACGAGCAAGATGTGCTTTTATTGTCAGTCAGGCTACGTTTGATCTCAGTTTGTCGCATAAAGCAAAGCCGTTCCGATTGCTGCAGGTTTTCTCATCAGGAAGTGTTTGTCACTAACAAATAACTGATCGTCTGTGTTGCAATTGCTTTGTCTGTGAGAAACAGATTGCATTTCCTCGCCAAAGGTCAGTATCCCAGGGGTTTACGTCACCTTTCACCTCCCGTGTTCAGGGCTGCATGTAATCGACTGTCTGCTATGTATTTATAACAATGTCATCCATCAAGCGCAATAAAATATCTTTGGGGAGAAAAAAAAATTAATAGTACTGTCTAAAAAACATGCATCTCCCCACAAAAACTAGTTTACACACAGGAACAGCAGCCAAATACCACAGGTCTGTACCGCCCTCTGCTGGATAATTTGTTTTCCTGCACACAAGATGTGCAGGGAAACATATAGAGAAAGTTTAACATGAGTTTTATTAGAGGTTGAGTGGTTTTTGTTTGTTTTGTTTGTTTGGACTGAAAACCGTCAGACCTGGCAACCCTGCCGAACGGCGCCATGTTTGTTTATGAGCTAAGCTAGGTCGCAAAACAAAATTTCGCTGTTTCTCTAAGTGATTCTAAAACTGTATTAGGCATAAACTGGTTTGACTTGAGAAAAAAATAACATTTTCACAACTTGAAATGTTGTGAAAATAAACATGTATATATTTTTTTTCCATCCATCCTACATTTTGATAACGCAATATAAATTGCTGCTCCAGTATGTTCCGGCTCTTACGGCGAGTTACGAGTGCCAAATTACCATAAGTAACTTATGAAATATATTTTCTAAATGTGTACATTTATTAAAACTCTTCACTCTCCACAGAATTTGAGTCATTTGAGCCATCTTTAAATAATATAGGTTTCTCCACTAGTTTCTTATTTTAAAAATGTACCATAAATGTTCGGTTCGTATTTCATTTCAACACAAATCATTAACTTTTTGTAGTTTTGATGTTTCCGCTGCAGGAAGTTGGATCGGACCTTACTCTTCCTCCTGGGATCCGGAGATCTGTGCAGATCGCCGCCATGTTAGCGGGCTTACCTCTGAAGCTTTTCCACTAGGTGGCAGCAGAGGGACAAAAATAACATGTTCTGTGGAGCTGATTTTAATCGCGTTGTCTCCCTCGCATGCTTCCGTAGCAACCTGGCTGTCTCAGCAGTGTCATTTGAAGGACTCCACGTGGTCATAGCAGAACAAAAGTGCATTAAAACTGAATGAAACTTCTCCAGAAGTCAATAAAACACCGAATCCTTACCGTGACAGTTCACAGAAAGTGTACACAGCAACTTAAAAAAGAAAACCAACCAAACATAACATGACTTCATGAATAAATGAGCTTCCAGTCGCTCTTTTTGCACTTAAAAACCACAACATTTTTAAGAGGAGATAGCTGAACCGTGATAGCATAAATTGTCTTTATTGAGCTTATAAAGACAATTGCTAATTAGGTCAGTTAATCTTTTACTGCGATAGATATAAATTTTATGAAAGCGCTTAACTAGAAACTATCTATGTTTTGTAATGGATTTATAGCTGAAATAAACCAGCTGTTAAACGTATCTAACGTTGGAATATTGGTTGAGAAAACATGATGACATGCCACTCACACATAAGAGAAATGTAATACGACTACTGTCCTTGTGTCCCATTGTGAGAGAGGCAGGAATGCGAACATTACACACACACACCCACCAACACACACACACACACACGCGCACACGCCCACACACACACACACATGCCCCCTTAGGTAGGGACCTGCACCCGTCACAGTTCCCATCCTAAACATAAATAAACCCCATGCGAAGTTAGTCGTTTGCATGATCTCGTTTCGGCCACATGACAACCGGAGTGTCGCTGGAACAAACGACTCAACACACACAACGTCTGAGCGTGTGCGCTCTGAGCACCGCAGATCAATAAAACAGGTTGGCTGTGACACATGTCACTTCCACATCTGAATCAATGCCCCCACCAGAGGAGGATCCCGGGATCGGGATGTTCTTCTAACGCCACAGGAAACGTCCGGAGGGGTAAATCATTAAAAGGTCAGGCAGGCAGGCAGCGGTGGCACAAAGCACATGATCAGATATAAATACAAATCCAGTACGAATATATTGGAAAAGCCTGTGCAATACCACAAGCTCTGCAGCTTGTGGTATTGCACGAACGTGACCTCTTGAATTTTCACAGTTGATATTTTGTAGAAACACCGTTTGCCTGCACTGCTAGACTGAAGTGCAGTAAACAACTTTTGGGTTGTTTGCCAAAATTGCTCAGATTGGATAGAGAGCATGGCAAGTATCAGCTTTTAAGTTTTCTCACGAATGGATGTAGGTGTGTACTTTGATTAGGCCACCGAAGCACGTGAATACAGTATGATATGCAGGGTTTCCTTCTAGTGTAAGCCTGGCGGGCCACCAGGCTTTACTTGCTCCCTCTTCTCTCTCCCACCAGGCTAAACTTGTTTCTTTATTTATTTTAAACAAGGTTTTCTATAAACCAGTAACAGTAATAGCAAAGACGAGCTAAGCTAGGTTTATAGTTAATGCATAGAACCATTTGAACCAGCAAATCAAAATCCTGCACCAAACTACAGACTTTACTAAAACAAAACAAAAAGATCGAGAAAAACACAAGGAAACTTAAATTATACTTGAATTTTGCACCCTAAGAATAATTAGCTAAGCACACAAATGTGCTGACTCATCCTTGTCCATTGTTTATTGAAATTTAAATGGGATCTTGTTTTAAGATCTGCTGGCTGATTATTATTTCATTAGGATTTAACTGAAGTGCCAAAAAACAAAATTATTTATTTTAATTGTACTTCATTGTGTTTGCCTTTAAGACTCGGTAGTTGGTTTTTTTAAGTGCTGTCAATAGTGTTTTCCATATTTACAAAGTCAAATTTTCACATTTCCAATCAACCTTTGACATTTTCTAACACAAAAACATGGCGGGCCTCTGTAACGCCCCATACCGCCGGGCCTTCTGGGAGAAACCCAGCTGTTGTGTGTGTCTTTTCTTCCAAATGGCACATTTGACTAAACTGTCTGGATTCAATTAAAAGCTGGATGACTGAAAGTTTCCTCCAGCAGAATGAAAAAAAAAACTGAACACCAAAGTAGTAGTCTTCGCACCAGAAAAAAAAAACAACTATAAGGACAAAGCAGATCCTTGAACCTCTTGGTAATTTGGCTAAATCTTCGGTTGGACGTCGAGAACCTTTGACCCAGGATTTACCCTAAAAAAATTGTGTCAGATTTCTGCTTCATTTCTGTTTCAAAACATTGCCAAACTTATCCCTGGGCTGTCTGACCAAAACCTCCCTAGACCGGCTGCAGTCTGCTAAGTTGATGTTATTCTGTTTGTTGAAGCACTTTGTGATTTCTATCTTGAAAGGTGGAGCATAAATAAAGATTTACTTACTTTCTAATTGCTGACTGTAATCTAGAGCGTTTCACAGTAGAACTTGTCGTGGCTTTTGGGGCGTCGTTGCTGTGGAAGACAATCCTCTTCCCGAGTTTAAGGTCTTTTGGCCTGATTTATGAGGGGCAAGAGAAAATCTACCAAAGAGAAAATGTTGCTCTTTGGTAGATTCATCTACCCGAGTTGTGGCTCTTTAGTTGCCACAGACCTCTTGGCTGCTTCTCCAATTAATGCTCTCCTTGCCCGGTCAATCGTCCATTAGGTGGACGGCCATGTTTTGGTGGCTTGCCGTTGTGTCACGCTCGGTTCGATGACTAATCAAAGAACATCTGGATTCATGCATTTGTATTTATTGCATCCAGATTGTCAGTTTCCGGCACGTGTTCAGGTGTTTTCTTCCTAAACCGTAAACTGCAAATGGTTTTATTTTTAGTTCAAACTGTTGCTCCTTTTCCTTGTAACTCTTTATTTACTTTTTGGGAAACCCTCGCGTTTGGTTTTCTAGCTGAGAGTTATATGAGTCACCCAGCAGTCGGGTCTGAAGCTATGGGGAGCGGACCAGGGTGGTTCTGTTCAAAGGTGGATCTTTATTAGTCTCATTAAACATGTAAACAGCTGAAAATGACTTTATGACTCCTTCTTGGAACCTTTTTATTGACCAAGAAGGTCGTTTGAATGTCCAGCAGCCTACTTCCTGGTGACATGATTCCTCAAGTAAACGGAAACTTACGGAGGACTGAACTTGCCCAAATCATGACTCATTACAAAATAAAGAATTGTCCCTATGGAAATGTTACAAATGTTTTTAAACATTTGTATTTTTGCAGTTGTTATTGTTTAATCTGGAGGGTTTTTTTTCCATCAATTTGTTTCAATAATAGCTGTTATTTTTAAATTTTCCTACAAACCAAAGTTTAAGATGTACTTTCTTTCTTTGTGTAGTTACCATTTTGGAAATGTTTTCATCATTTCCAGACTTCTTGGTTTAATAAATAATCACTTTGAATCTTAATCTGACAGGGATATGAATAGTTCTGTAAAACTGTACAAATAAACAGGTTGTTTCTGCAACTATTAAGATGCTTTGTGTTTGCGACAGCCACGTTGAATTTTGAGGTTGGGATTGGTGAGGAACCGCAGACTTTCCCAGCCGCAGTAGTGACTTCACAGAGTGTTTTAGTGTATTTTTCTACCTTAAAACTACCCAAGTTCCAAAAAGTAAAGTACAAATGGAAGATAACATCGACTAGAAAGCAGCAAAGACACAAACACTACTGCGGTTAATAATACAGAAAGCAGCTCTTGATGAAATACAATGAGTAGCTGCTGGCGCCATCTTTGGAAGTCACTTTTGCATTTTCTTCTTTTAGGCACTTCTATATCTCTCCCTTATTTTCATAAACACACCGCATTTATGCAAAGGCCTTTCTCGTCAGCAGGGAAACGCACATGAGGAAGTTGATGCGACAGAAATTTTTATATGAATGAAAAAAATACAAATAAATAAAAAGCGAAACGGTAGCCGTGTTTGGGCAGAAACTTTTACTTTATATACTTTCGAGGGATCATTTGAGCACAATCCCTCTTTCATGTCCTGGTTCCTCCTTTACGCGCCGATGAATCATGTTTATGTATTTTTGTTCTGATGTTTTGGATGATCCTCTTTAAATATCCATTTTCAGACAGAGACCAACAGCTAGACATCAAAAAGTAAATTGAGAGAAAAGGTGGTTATACATCAACTAGTAGGCTCCAAAACCTTTAACTACATGTTGGTTTAGTTTAATTTCTTGTTTAGGTCTTTTCAGTTAGCCTTCACTGTTGATAATATACCAGACAGCAATTACAATATCCAGTAGTTTTTGTTTAAAACGTTTTGGTTTTGTTTTTGCATAGAGACCATTAAAGAGTGAACTCCTTCAATGAATAGGCCATATGTACCAATAAGTGTGTCGTTTTTACAGCTCTACTGCCCCCCTTCATTTCGCCTACAGAATGTTTTCCCCAGCAGCTTTCTCACAAATCTCACATTGTCGTTTTCTTCCTCAGTGGTGCCTGGAATCCTTCATGCTTCTCCAGTAAACTATCAAGACACCGAGCGCAGCGAAAACCGTCCCGCTGAGATTAAAAACATTAAATATTATCCCTCTCTGTACATCTCGCCCTGTGGTGCCAGTCTAGTCTTGGCCAACATCTCGACTGTGTTTTCATTTGCTCACAAACTTGTTCAACTTCCATTCTGAAACGTAAAGCTCCTGCGGTTATAAGCGACAACAAAAAACAGGTTTGAGAAGCTGAAGCTTTGACTCTGAAACTGACGTTCATTCTGTAAAAAAAATGTTGTGGAAAGGAATTTTTCCAATGTTTCTATTCGCCGAAAGGAAGTGTTAAAATGTTGACATTTTTTCTTGATGACTTTGGAGGAGTTGCGGAGTTATGCAACTCGGGTGTGTGACAGGGCAACCGACTTGGTTGTGCCTTCCCAGGATAAATGGAGTGAGAAGTTAAAAACAGCCTTCCACCGTCCCATTTTCAGCTTAACATGGAAAACTAATACTGCTAATCAGCCCGATCACACCCTCCCCTATGGAGCTAAATTGGGGCCATAAAGTTTTTTTCCAAAGATTTGAATCTGGAAAAACTATTTTGAAACTGAAAAATAGTTTGAAATGAAAAAGAAAACCACTTGAAACTGAAAAGTGTTTTTTGACTATGTTTTTCAGTATCAATTTTCTTTCAGTTTCAACTTTAGCCGCAATTTAGCTCCATACTCCCCACTGTAAATCACAGCCTCACTACCATACAGTAGGAACAGAGTCCAGATTGAAAGCCTTTGGTAGAGCTTTTCACCAGATCTAGCTTGATAGTTCCACTTCAGTATGGTGTTCCTCAGGGTTCTGCTTTGGGGCCCTTGCATTTTCTGATTATTTTAACTACATGCTCTCCCTATATGGCACATTCTGAGGACTTTTAAAGATGTTTATTTCACTGCTACGTGGATAATATTCAGTTATCCATTTCGTTTATGCTCTTGACTCAGGTTGTAACCGTATCTTAGACTCACACAATGAGACAAGACACTATATTGAGTTAACGAGAACATTCTCGTTACTTTCAAGAAAACTTGTATTGTGAAAACTTGTGCTGTAAAAAGGCCTCTACTTTGCATTTTTAACGATAATTGGGGCATCTTGTGTCGTTATCAGGCTGACCGCCAGTGGCAGGTGGTTGCTAGGCAGCGGTCACCTCAATCAAAAGCATTTTGTGAGATCTTGTATGATGGGATCTTGTTACTCCCCTAGTCATGACGTCTTTCACCTACATGGCTTACATGCAAAATTAAGGGTAGATTATGTAAAACCTGAATGACGAGAACTCTCCCTGGCTTAATGAAGACAACACGTTCCTCCACCCACAGGGGCGCCAGTGAGTCAGGAGGCAGGGAGTTGTCCTATAACTGATGGCTTGGCAGTTGAACCCCTGCACTGTCCACCTTAGCCGTCGTGTTCTTGGGGAAGACACTTCAGCCGTCAGACCTCCTCCTGGTGGTCAGAGTCCCTGGAGGCACCGACTGCATGACAGGGCAGCTGTGGTTACAATGTAGCCGCTCACGTCTTCTGGTTCTGGTCTACTCTGCATTACCAGAACCAGAACCAAACACGGAGAAGCAGCATTCAGCTTCTATATGCCACAAATCTGGAACAAACTTCAAGAAAACTGCAAAACTCAAGACCCCCAAAAAATCAAGGCCCTTAATCCCACCTGTTTAGAGTTGCTTTCGAACCATAACAAATGGAACATTGACCAATATATTCGATGTGTATTGATTATCTCGATGATGGCAGTCATCAAAATGTAAAGTTTATTACTTATTTCTCATTTTGTGGCTGTATGAGGTTTTTATGACTTTATTTTTGGGTTTTTATGATGTAAGCACTTTGAACGGCCTTGTTGCAGAAATGCGCTTTGCAAATAAATTTGATTGATTGACAGAATAAAGCTCACCAAACCTACACCAGTGTGTGAAAATACATGTATGAATTTTAGTGTGAAGTGCTTTGGAGTCCTTTGACTTGATATAGTGCTATACAGATGAAGGGAATTTGAAATTTTTCCACTTCATTGTGGTAAATTTGTCTAATTTTTACCTTAGATTTTATTTTCATGTTTAATCTTTATATTTTTTTATCACCTATGAAATATTAAGTAACATGAACTTCAAAATGTGATCTGGAACTTGCTGCTAATGCACTGGAAATATGGATTATTGTACAAGTCATTATTCGCCTGCCTGAATAAAGCATTCCTTGATCTTGTGCAGGTTGCTCAGTTTATTAAAAATACAAAAAAAACACCACATCTTAAAAAAATTACTTTTCCTCGACTACGTTAAGGTATGTTGTTTTTAACTTCTCTTTTGTACAGCTACATAAGTAAGGTTTTGCATACTTACCGGAGGGGACCATGGACGGAGTTTAATATATTTGAGACTGGAGGGACTTGAAAGGCATGAAACTACTTTGCGTCCAATCTGCGTTAGAGAAATAGAAATAATGTTCGTGTCGTCTGGTAGAGGCATACCTCAAAAGATTTGCAGTTGTAATTATGGCAAAGTTGGTTCTGCAAAGTATCCACACGTTTCAGATCTTTATTTACTTATTTGTTTGAGAACTGTCAATCATTTCCCCTCGACTTCAAAATGATGTGTTCAAGTATGGCGTTTTTTTCTAATACAATCCCACCTAAATGAATTAAGGATTGTGAATAATGCTGCAGTGCAGGTTAGAGTCGTGGAACCGATTGGCCTGGTTTCAATCAGTCAATCAGAACACGTTGGAAGCAAATTAAAGTGTCTCTTTTTTGCCGCTGGACTTGGGCAAGTCGATGCACAGCCAACATAAACACACTGATGTCACCAAATTGGGTTAAATGTCACGATGCCACAGGATCATACCACCCTGGCTAATGGAGGTTCAACGTTCAGACCGTCTGAGCCACATTGACAAAAAGATGAACCTTGAGCCTCTCACCTCAGCCGAGGTCGGAGTGTGTGATTCTGTGTGTGTTGTCACCCGGGATGTTGTGTCTGCAGCGCGCGGGGTCATGCTAGGGACAGACCGGGGTGTTGATTCATGCTGTCTGTGTCATCGCTCATGTTACAGCGATGTAACTTCCACCGTTTTCTTTTTTGGAAACATAGAGGAAGGCACCGTTGATGTCGGTTCATCACTGTGGATTTAAATAACGGTATGTTACGGATAAATCTGGAACCATCTGTCAAAAATAACCTTAGCGATTTGAAAACCAAAACTCGACGGCTCCGTTTTGAACGAATTAAAGTGTCCATGGACTTTAGACTGTACTTGTCTTGTTATGTCTCTGTGAGACATCTGATAAATTTCGATTACATTATCCCTAATGCATGTCCAACACACGCTCCAGGGGTCAAGGGAACACTACTAGGTTGCCTCGGGTCAGATTTGGCAAAATTCAATTTGTTCATGGAAAATTGTCTTCGCGTTCCAGGATTACTTGAGGAACACAGCAGGGTTCCGTGTTAGAGCCAATTCTCTTTATTGTATGTTTACACTTTTAAAAAAAACCTTCTATGCTGATGATACTCTGCTATATTTAGTTAAACATCCTAGAAAGCCAATCAGTTAGGTAGGTACTTCTCTTCTCCTGGGTGGCTTTAGATTGGTCGACAATAAAGTAAAAAAAAAAAAAAAAAACACAACTTGTTTTGGTTCATAATAAATCATTTAAATCCGGTGTGAAATTAATTTCAAGATATTTTAGGACTTACTGGAACATTTCCAAACACTTTGTAATGTTTGTCAGCTGGGTCCCGTTTGTTCCACAGGTTGCATGATCATCATCATCACCTCCACTGTTTTGCCAAAATATGAAAGGTTATGCAGAAAAACTACCCCATAGATTTGGTCCTTCAAGGTTTCTACTTTTATAATTCTTTATTATCAGGAAGTCATTTTGTGTTTTTGCTTCTTTTTTGGGGGGGGGGAGGGGGAACCTTCAACATTTCCAAAATGCTGGAGCAGGACTTCTGATGTGAAATAATAATAATAATAATAAAAAAGTGATATATCTTTCTCCAAACTTTAGCTTTTTTTCGTTAGCTTTCTGTTAATCCAGAAGAGAATAAAAAAAAGCCCTTAATTCTTAACATTTTTCCATACATTCCCAACAGAGTGCTTCGTTCTCAGACTGAATGATGGTACAGACATACCTCTAAAACCTTCAAAGTGGAATTACAGCCATAAGTGGTATTACAAAGTACCAATACACAGCACATTCATTAGTCAAAGTGAAATTTCGACGACTGCGTGTTACTATTTGTCATCTTCACAATGATGTCAACTGAATGTTTGTCTACTACGCAAAATTTAAATCAATATTAAGCGTGTGTAGCAGTTCAGGCCATTTCTTCATCTACACTGTAATTCTGAAAGTGACAAGTTCTCCTTTCTTTTTTTGTTGATTGCACAGAATTAATCTCTTTAAACCAGAGAAATGATGTGCCAAATGCTTTCGGTTTACATTTGAGCAAGCGTCCCGAACGACTCGTCTCCTCCTTCGTGTGGAGGAGGCATCTTGGGTGCGGCGTCCAGAATTTCAAGTCGTGATATGTCCGAACCTCAGGACAGCTGCCTGCGTCAGATCAGGTTCAGAAAAGTGCTGCAACACTTTTGAACCTTGTTTAGATTGAATTTTCTGGTACGATGTAAAGTCTTCTGCAAAAAAAACCCCGCAAGATTTGGCGCTCTTATAAGCTGTTTTATACTTTATGGTGCTAATTTACATTACATAGGTTGCAAATTCTTACAAGTTTTGCATCGTGTTTGTAACCTGAATGCATCCCTTTATTAAATAATAATTAATAACAGGTTCTTTCTGAAATGCATAAAACATTTTTGATCTGAAGGGTTTAAATCAAGTCGATGACATTTAAAATCATTTCCCAATTTCAACATTTTCCTCTGCTGTCTATGTGGTATTTTCCACCACTTATATGGATGGAAGGAAATACCAAAAAATGTATCTGTTTCTGTCATCATAACTTGTTCATTCTTGACACTTTGTGTTCCCACGGTAAGAGCATTGCTGAGAGCTAAACTGAAGCTGACAGGAATCCTGCTACGCTGCATAGTCTTTGACTCCAGAGAGGAACCAGTCCACTTAAAGCCTCCGGCAGAACCAGGCTCTCTGTATGAGCGCACACTTTGGGTTTGAGAAGACAGATCGAACAGAGAAGAATCGGAAGAATGCCTGATAGTCTTGGTTGCATTTGGTCCAAAATGGAACGTTCGTTGGTCCAAAATGGAACGTTCGTTCCAAACGTTCGTTCCAAAATGGAACGAACGTTTGCATCGGTTCCAAAATGGAACGAACGTTCCATTTTCAGCTGGTAAACGACTGCGTAAACACAATCCAAACTAATTGAAAAACCTGTTCACATCCTCGCCTGTGGGTGGCGCTGCACCTGAAACTGCTGAAGGAAATGACACGGAAACCTCAGAAGAAGACCGGCGCATCGTCGTCCTTCACAAAATGCAGACAAAAGGGGAGTACTAGGGTCAGATAGTAAATGATAATGAAGAGAAAGATAAGATATTTAGCTTTTTTTTTTTAATACCAAACCCATTAAGAGAATTTGAGGAAAGGAGATGATGGGTTTTGCAGTTGTGCAACATTGATGGATGCAAAGCTGCTGTTAAAAACTAAAGAAGAATTGGAGGATTTCTCATTTGTCTCTGGTAAAAGACAAAAAGCCATTTCTTCGTGTAGCGCTAAACTGATGTGTTTGTTTTGGTTGTATTTACCCAGAATGCCCTGCGCTATAGTTCGTTTCCTGCTTAGCATTCGAACCGCTCCAGAGTTCACTTCAACCTAGGTTGTTAGTTCGCTTTTTTGGTCCACATTAGAGTTCAGTGGCGCATTCACTCCTCCAGAAACCAACTGGACCAGGGCCACTTTCTACGGGAAGCAGAAAAACTTAAAATGAACCGTGGCAGTAATTGCAAATATTGCATAATGAGCCTAGAGGCCTGGGAGTGTATGGGTGTTATTTATAATCAACTGTATTTGTATTGAATGTCTGCAATTAAACTGACATGTTGATCTCCCATATTTCTTAATTCTGACTCAGCTCCACCCTTTATTCAGCGTTATTGTGTGCTTAGTTTTTTGTTTGTTTGTTTTGGGGTTTTTTCCCAGTACGGCTGCATTAAATACACAAAGGTCAAAATAACTTTAAACCAATCTACAAATTTCTGCATCGGTACATCCCGCTCACTGTCATTACTGAACTGAGCGGAAAGAGCGTCGACACAACACCACACGCGTCGGAAAGTGACGACGATGGAGGAAAGTAATTGATGCAAGTCAGAACAGGCTGGGCATAACCAGCGAAGAAAGCCCCACCTTTTCTTTTAAAGGTGCGAGTTTCCTCTGGGACTCACTGGCTTAAATATAATGACAGTCTCATGGAACACGTACAGTACAGACCAAAAGTTTGGACACACCTTTTAATTCAATGAGTTTCCTTTATTTTCATGACTATTGACATTGTAGATTCACACTGAAGGCATCAAAACTATGAATAACACATGTGGAAATATGCACTAAACAAAAAAGTGTGAAACAACTGAAAATACCCCTTATATTCTAGTTTCTTCAAAGTAGCAACCTTTTGCTGTGATTACTGCTTTGAACACACTCTGCATTTTCTTGATGAGCTTCAAGAGGTAGTCACCTGAAATGGTTTTCACTTCATAGTTGTGCCCTGTCAGGTTAATAAGTGGGATTTATTGCCTTATAAATAGTCATGAAAATAAAGAAAACCCACTGAATTAGAAAGGTGTGTCCAAACCTTTAGTCTGTACTGTTTAACTTAACAAAAGGATTTGACCTTTTCCCGTCTTTTGTATTCCCGACCTTTACTTCATGGGAAAATTCGGAGCCCCTCTGCTCCTCTTTCATGGTCCTATGTCTTCTCTATCTGTCCCCCTCCCTTCTAACTTTCCACCCCACCTGCAGTTCCGTGTACCCTGCTGCTGCGCTGACGCACACGGCGTCCAGCCCCCCCACCGCGCCATAACGCACGCTGTGTTTGGCAACAGACAACTCCCCGGTCACGAGGCCCCGTGCCCCCGCGTGCATTATAAACATATATTCACTCATACGGAGCTGAGATCTAGATAGCTGCCGAACAGGTTTGGTATGGCACAAAGTGTACCCACGTGTTCGTCTTTTATTGTGGCCCCGAGCGTCCCCTGAGTAAAACGAGTCTCTCTCTCTCTCTTTGCACTCGTTGGCCCATCTCGACAAGTAAAATCTGTGCCATCGTGTGTTCCAAGTCAGGCTCAGAATCGCAACTGTCCCTTCTGGGATTCACGTCTTTTTGCTCTCTGTGTCCCCCTTTTTTTTTCCGTCAGCGCAGTTCGAAAAGAACCAGGAGAAGTGTGTAAGGTGATCCATGGGAAAGTACAGTGATGGTTCTGGATTAGATCCCCGAGCACAACCTCTGCGTTGTTGCAATAAAAAGAGAAGGGACGCTGATTTGTGCTTGCTGTGGAAGGGGTGTCCTTTTGGGTATTGCAAGAGAACAGGAGTTGAATGTTTGCCCTTTGACTTGGACGCTCGGGGTTACCGATGCTCACATGACTGCCCGCGGCGATACATGCCACGTGAGACCGTGTTTTTATCTGAAATTAGCTAAAAGCAGTTACACTTTTGTTGTTTCTTTTGGTTGCACAGATTATGATGTGAGATTGATTTAAGCAACAAGTCCTCCTGCTTTTAAATCCTCTCTTTCGTCATGGGAGCAGACAACTAGAAGATGTACAGAAATGAAAGTACTGCACTTCCGTTACAAAATGTGCGCAAAACTTTGTCAATGTTTTGCACAAAAAACAACAACAAAAAACCCCAAAACAAAACAAAAACACCAAAAAAACATTTTCGCAATTGCGGCGTTTCCATTAAATAAGAAACGAAATTAAAATCACACGTGAATACGTTTGTCACGGGATATGTCAATTAAAAAAAAACCATGACATTCCAGTTACATCCTGTCGTCGTCTTCTTCGCGGTTTCCCCCAGTGGTAACATCCTGTTGTTGATCATGTGACTCGTGTGATGCTTCCTGACAGTTTTGCTAAATAAACCGAGTTCGAAAAACTTTTTTTCTACTCGAAAGTAGAATTTTTTCAAAACTGCGGTGATTCCATTAAGCAAATTTATTTTTGAAATGTCAAAATTGCGCAATTACATGTCCGATAGAAGCGCAGGTACAAACACATGACAGCCTTCAGAAGTCATCTAATTTAGCTACTAAGCATCTCCTCGTGTTGCAATCTCGTTATGAATCCAGTCGTTCGGTTGAAGACTTCAAAACGTTTTGGAAAAAAAAAAAGAGGTGCTGCCAACTCAGTAATTTTAGAACGTTGCCACATCGTGGAGGAAATAATTCACCGAATGGTTCACACCACAGACGTTTCACAACGGGCCGCTTCATGTGCAGAGCTAAATACGGCAAAGATTCTGTGGCAAGGTTTACAGAGAACTTTTGCAAGAACTAAAAGTTAAAGTTGGACACCTAAAAAAAAAAGGAAAGGTGTTTCTACAAGAGTAATATATTACTCAGCGAATATCTACAACTTTTTTTTTAGATTTTTATAGGTAAAAAAATATTTTTTTAAAAATACAGGAAACCACATTTCACTTTCACATATTACAGAAATGAAGAGACTTGGGGATTGGAAGGTGACGAGCGGTAAAGTCCAGTTCCCTCCTGCTGCGCTGGCTGAATTTACCTGCCAAACTTGAATGGCTTTATCTAATCTGCAGGGCGTGTTTACTCACATCGATTTATCTGCCACAGATTCACACTGGCTGGGTGCAAACGGCCTGAACTTGACTGCACAGTTGGCGAGGTCAGGGTTCAACAGTCGGAGATTGAAGTGACACAGATTGGGAATGCTCTTGAAAGGCCTGCAAGCAAATATAGGAATCGGAGATAAAGCTGCGCCGCTGCATGCGCGGCGTGCGAGGTCTTGTTTGCCCGATGAGCTGCTGTGTTTGTGCAGGTCACCGCAAGCAAACATGCGACTGTCTATACGTTTTCAACCCAGCAACGGTTCGTCCTGCAAACACACACAACTGAGTATTCAAACCTGTACAGGCATGACGCTGTAGGGTTTTTTAGGAATGTGTGCTCAGCTAAACCGAGAGGGCAGAAAATACTTCCCCCCCCAGTGCGAAACTGTGGCCCCAAAACAAATCGACGGGCAGTTAGAGGATAGTCTCCAGACAGGGGGCCTCCACCACGTTTGATGAATCATGTGGGCGTTTCGGTCGGTCCGCCCGGCTGTCGGTGTAACTTTTGGCTTTACTGATGGTCAGAACAGACGGAGGCGGTCACTTCCAGCGGACCCCTGTGTACTTTTTACGGGTGGTCGTCGAGAAAAGACGCAAACAGGCAGACAGACGCACAGGTTTGGTCTAAGTTTGTTTTTAAAAGGACTCAACATCACTGGGGTTCCTTGAGAAAATCGTCAAAGTGGAGGCCCGATGTGGGAGTTAAAAGGTGATGTGCTTTGATATTGCTGACATCACACGAGGATGTAAAAGCAAAAAAACCCAAATAAACAAAAGAGGCATCTTAAGGTCAATTTCTACCCACATTTTCAATCCCCATGTTGCAGTTTTCTCCCTTTTTGTTTCTGTTATGATTTTGGAACCTCGTGTGAACTGTTCCATCCCCCCCTGCGTACCAACTCTCACGTGCCGAAGCGTTTCTCACGTACCGGATGCTTCTGGTGAGTTGTCGAGATAAAAATGTGTGGAAAATGACCCCCCCCCCCCCCCCCCCACACACACACACACACAAAAAAGCCATTTTACAATCACATCAGTGCACTTGTTCTGCGCGAAGAAGGAGCGTGAGCTATAGTTGAAGCAAAATTGAAGAATTTGAACATTTCTCTGGTTTTAACATGTGAAAAGTTCTGTTTTTATTGTAAATAACAGGCTACAATATTACAAAATGATATGCATGCCATTTTACGCCTGAAAAAGTCGCGCATAAACCAAAACTGCAAATGTGCAAAACACGAAATTTATTTCTAGAAGACTGGCTTCTACTATTTTTTTGTTCACACAATTAAACTATATTTTGTTTTAATAAAGTGCTCAGTAGAGGATCCTTTAAATTTATAGAGGTGCATGCTAATTGCGATCTGAACAGTTGTGACTGGCTGATGACATTGTATATGATATACAGTATATGCAACCAGCAGATTTTTCTCTACTAAACAAAAGCTTATTGTCTTTAGACAAAAATCTGTTTGTTTCTGCGTAGGCTAACATAAACCCAGTGAATTCTTCAGACTTTACATGTCCGAGTAAGGAAAAACGGTGACACACTGTACATAATTTTTTTTTTACCACCACATCAAAAACCAGGGGGGGAAAAAAAGACTTCAAGCAAACTGGGACTGATCTCAACATGAAAACTCAACCCAAACCTAAGGCTAGAGAGAATGTTTTTGCTTTCAATTTACCATAATTGTGTCAAAGGAGTAGAAATAATAATAATAACAATGTTTTTATTTGATTTAAAAAAAAAAAAAAAATCAAACTGAAAATGAGAAACTAGGATAATAGAAGATTATTTTACGCATGCATGGTTTACGCAACATTGTGTTTACACTTCTCGATAGAAGAGTTCCTGGAGAAATGAGTAAGTACTCGCCTTATCACCTCGTTGCAGGAGTCTCCGCCTGAGTGGGCGGGGCTAGATGTGGGGTGAATAGCGCGTTTCAAACCGGGGGCGGGGTCCCAGTGAGAGAGAGGGAGCGCTCTAACATTACTACCGTACCTTCACCCTCCTCTCGTCCTCCTCAGTTTGCAAACATTTTGTCGTAGAGGGAGGATACTACAGGCGCGGTGGCTCAGACCTTTTTGGTTTTATTTTGGGCCAAGTTCAACGAAGCTACCTGCTGTTTTCATCTCCCCCCTCCGTCCCCCCACTTCCCCCGTTTTTGTTTTGCGATGGCCAAAGGAGAAGGAGCTGAACAATACTCCAATGCCAGTTTATTAAACAAGTCGGTCAGCTCGGATTCTATCAAGCTCTCAAGAAAGGTAAGAGAAATTTTTATTTTTACCAATCTTGCTTTGGAGGGTTTTTTTTTTTATTTTTTAAATCCTATATATTATTTCGCATTAAAGCGGAATGAGGCACGTTTTCAGGAGTGAGAGTTGAAAGCCGGATTGAATGGAGCACACACCCGGCAAGCTGACGTTTCAAAGGAGTGAATCACTTACGTTAGCCGAGAAGGGGCGCGCGACGCTCACTTTGATCTCTTTTATACATTGGTTTAGCAAAATATGGCTCACTATTACCCCAGAACTGCATAAAATGAATGAAATAAAAGATATAATAGGTGTATGGAAGCAAACATTATCAATTCAATTGAAAAAAAACCCGACACAAGCCCACGCGTGCCTCCCGCCCTGTCTTCTTTTTCTCTCGTCAGCATGTCCTCTTAATATTTAAAATATGCTAATCTCGTTTAAAGGAATCACGCGCAAATGAAGCTTTAATTTTTTTTTTACATTTGCACGTTATGTATTTTTTTTTTCCTCCCCCTCTGCTCTCAAATAAGCCATCAAAACTAAATGTAAACCTCGAAAAATGTTCACGACCGGGGCTACATTCGTGTTATTTCATACATTTCACAGCCATCTTAGCAGTTAATTTGTCACGTGCATCAAAATGTGTCGGTAAGAAAATAACATTTTAATTTCAGTAAAATTACCCAGCTGAAAATACGATAAAATCGGTCGTCGAGCAACATGTTCAGTTCAGGAATAACGCGACAATAATTTTGAATTACTGTTCGAAAATAGGATGAAACTTTGCCTTAGGCTCCAACTCTACTGCCATAGGGGGATAGAAGGGTGTGACTAAAGTCTGTATGGGCTTGTCTGTCTACTTTGCAACATAACCTCAACAACTAATTGAAATTCCATAGTAATCTTGGGAAAATATTCATATCTTCCATCGCCCTGAACGCAACAGGAAGCGTCCGTCAAGGTGACGTGTCAGAAACAGCTGAGCCAGTCAAAAGTCCCCGACCTTCTCTATCTGTACTCAAACAAAACCGAGAGGCTGGAAATCACAACTAACCTAATTCATAGCGACTTTGTTTGGAAAGCCCCTCCTCCTCTTTTCCCCACGTAATTCCTCTTATCAGAGCACAGTAGTAGCATGTAGCAGCAGCACTGATGTGTGCTGTTTACAGCCAGTGAGCTGACATCGAGGCTCTGTAAGTAGTGTTATAAAGCTTCTCCTTGTGTCACCCCTTCATCACATTACTCAGTTAATAACTTATGTATTTCAGATCAAACTAGAACTTATGAAACGTCAGCTTGTGTTTTACTGCGTCCCAGGAACATCCCAGAGTGCATAAAGAAGATAATAAAGATGGAGGATATATGTTCTGGTGCTTCCGTGGGGAATAATCTTGTAATTCTTCTTCTGTTCTGTTAAAACTGCGGGTTTATAAGGTGGTCAACAGCTCGTATTTACGTCTGCTGTGTGTTCAATTTGTTAAAAGAAAAATATCAGAACTTGTCAAAATCAGAATGGGCATGTCTAAAAAAAACCCAGATATCGGTATCGGCTAGGAAAAACCTGATTGTTGAATGAGGGAAAAATGTGATACATATTCCTTTATGCATTGGCTTAGAATTTATCTAGATATAAAACAATTACACCCCTATTTGATCACCCTTTATGCATCAAATCAGCTGACGTTTAATCTGATTTGAATAAAAAAAACAAACTTGTCATGGGAAAAATTGTCAGATGCCGATCTCTGGGTGATCGGTTCATTTTTTTTTTTTGTTTGTTTTTTATTTTCATGTATTTGTTTATTCTCCCTCATTGCAACAATGTTGCCATATTAACCAGTGTGGCAGCAAAGCTAAGCGAGGACACCTGAATGAGCACCAGAAGTGACACGTGGAGGAACAGGAAGGTGCACAATTCTTTTGCATTCAGATCGAACAAGGTGTGGCCCAATTGAGCAAGGTGAAGGACAGAAAATCAAGTTTTGCTTCTGCCACGGTGAATAAAATCTCACTTCTTGTCACAGGGATCGCTTTTGTTGAGAAAGAGGGCATTCGTGGCCTAAACAAAGCGCAGTTGAGTGCATCAACAAGGGAGAAGCCCATTTACTCACTTCGAGACGCAGCGTTGTCATGCTATGTATTGTTTTTATGCCAAGTATTTCGTCCACACTAGTGACACACGTGGAACAAGGAGTGGTGGAAATATACCTGTGTGGTTTAGGAAACATTTTCATACATAGATGGTATCACGCGGGTTCATTTCGACTGGCCCCAGCGGCAGCTTTGTTGATCCCGGCGCTCCAATTGGTCAGGAATAGGGTGTGCTCTCACCTCGCTTTCTGTGGTCAAACTGGCAGCGCTCCCCTTCTCCCCGCTTTGGGCTATTAAGTCAGTCCAGACTGCTGCCAAGGTCCTGTTGCCCTGGCAGCTCCTGACATGACCGACAACAGCGACGTTGTCGTGCCCCGGCCGACACTAGTCGCCTCGGTTTGTGTGCTGTCATGAGACAGTGTTTACAATCCTGTCTGTTGAAGTGTCAATTACGTCGACGGTGGAGAAAATGAAGAAGAATTGGCGCTTGTTGGGGAATCCAAGCTCGGTTGTTTCCTCGCGGCCGGCTGCTCCGTGCTTACTGTTTCTTCTGGCCAGCGGGAACTCTCTTGTTCTTCTAGGACTCTGCGGTGATTAAAGATTTGGGCCAAATTTCTTATGAGACTCTTGCAAACATGTTTCTCCGTCCCAATTCTGAGCGGTGAGAGAGTGGCGACGCTGACGAGTTAAGGAGTTTAGAAAGAAACGGAGGGGGGAAGCTCAGAAAATGACTCCAGAGGTTTGGGCGTGCTGAAGCTGGGCGTTTAAACGAAACCTGGAAGGTTCCTTGAATGTTCATCTTTCATTGACTTTAAAAATGAACCTCCATTGACATCATGATACATTTATTTAAGATGCAGCGGTCGGTTGACGGATCAGAGTAGACCAATTATCAAATTGCAAGGGGTGCACCGATAAATCGTCTGTTCGATAAATCGGCCCAGATTTCCTTAGTTTTGGGAGATCGACAATCGGCCAAAATGTACGAGAGAAGGCGATAAGATTGATTTTTCTCATGAAAAATTGTGATCGGTGCAAATACTGCTCAAAACTGAGTTTCTGACATTTTTGGTCTATAGTTGAATCAACTAGCAGCTTGTCAAGCTTTTGATTAAAAATGGTATCATTTTTACTTTTTTCGGTAATTTAGTAACTTCTCCATTCACATGCCATAAAAGGGAAAAAAAAAAAAAAACGAGTCTAGAAATGGATAAGCAATATTTAAATTTCTGTTAATGGCAGACCAAAAAATAGTAGAAGTAGAAACACCTTCACATTGTTATGCATAAGGAACCATCGAAATCAAAGCAGCAGAATCGTTCCTGTATATTTTTCACAGCTTTAATTTTCTGCTGGATTCAAAACTGCCATCTATAAGTCAAAGAATTACAGAGAAAATACTGGAGCAGCTCTTCCCAACTTGTTGCTGCACACAATACTTTTTCACAAAAAGTGTTTACTGGGTTAATCAAGCCTCTTTTTTTTGTTTGTTTGTTTGTTTTTCCCTCCCCAGCATGAGCAGAGGACCAGGTTGTCGGTCTGCAACAAGATCTGCTATGCAATCGGCGGCGCGCCCTACCAGATCACAGGATGTGCTCTGGGCTTCTTCCTGCAGCTCTACCTACTCGACGTAGCTCAGGTAAGTGACCTAAAACTTCACAGTTTAAAAAGAAAGTCTGTTCGTAATACGACGGGGATTGTAACTAGAAGAAAAGGTTTCTAACTTGCTGACATTATTGGCTTTGTGATTAGGCTCTACTGTATCTGAAAGGATTAATGTGTGGGGTGCTTGTTCTATAAATATTTTGGAGGTGGGGAACAAAGCCAGGCCAATGAGGAGGGTCTTAGTTTAATAGGCTCTTTCACTCTTTCACTAATCTGATGGCTCAGGCCACAATAAGCCCCCGTTGAGCCCGAGGCGTTGCTGGGTTTTGTCTTTGTCGGCCGTCCAAGGCGGCTCGTTACGGGGCCCCCTTTGGGTGACACGGCGTGGCGCAGATCGTACAGTCAGGAGTCGAAAGGCCTCCTTCTCCTGCTAACTGTTGCCATATAAAGTTTACAGTTATATATATATATATATTTTTTTTACTGTTTTACTGCTGCTGTTCAACTTTACAGGAGCGGTTTGAGATGTTTTCATCTGACCTGGAACCTTTACAGTACCTGTAAAACATCTACAGTGAAAGTGCTGACAGTTTCTTCCTTGCAGTTGGATCCCTTCTACGCCTCAATCATCCTGTTCGTCGGCCGAGCGTGGGACGCCGTGACGGACCCCACGGTGGGCTTTCTGGTCTCCCGGAGCCCGTGGACTCGTGTCGGACGGATGATGCCCTGGTACGCCTGTTTTTGTTTTTTATACGAAACTATGCTTCTCCTGCTGAGACTTTTCGGTAGACCTCTGTGGAAGTTGGGACCCTGCCAAATGCGACCCCCTCCTGATGAGGCCCGGTTACATAACTTCACTTGTTATCACATATTTGGTACTGAAGCAGCTTACTGGAGTGGTGGGGCGGCCCAGTAAGTGAATGGAAGATTTCCAGCCAGACTGGACACGTGTCATTGTTTGGGGGCGGGGCTTGAAGTGCCTGAGTCATCGTTAGGAGAGAGGTTACTATGAGGCATAATCTGCCTCTTCCTCATTGCACTGCTTTGCACATTTGTCTTCTCTTTCCTCCTGCTCTATTTTCTCTTTCTATTTATCCAGTGGAGTGATTAACATTTCACTGGAAGAATCCGGAATAGATTTCGGGAGGTATGAACAACAAACAAAGCTGTTGGGTGTTGAGCCTAAACAAATCGAGCTTCTGCAGAAACGTTCTCTCGCACTCTTCCAACTGCAAGATCCTTTGCATGATTCTGCCAAATATAACTCCTATGCAGGATCGTGGATAGATGGACACCAGCTACTTTACCTACCCTTTTTCATCTGGACAAAAAAATGTGCCCTTCTGAAATTGTTTTTTTTATATATAGATTATTATTATTTGTAGCCCAGGACATCGTGTCTATATTTAAAAACCTATATTATTTATTGCCCAACATTTTTTGTAATTTTTGTATTTCTTACCTACCATTTTTCTTCTAGATAAAAAAGTGCCCTTTTGAAATTGTTTTTTAATTTTTTTTTAGTATGATTAAAACATTTTTTGGGTGAACTTTATTAAACATCTGCATCAGACAGAATATTGGTAGAAGTACATGATGTTTAAGCTGTGCCTGTATAAATTTCATACCACTAAAACAGTCCTCTTTTGTTTGGTTTTTTTTTCCCCATATGAGCTCCTGCCACCCTCCCAAAAAATATCTGTGCACGCCCCTGCTCCCACCTGATGCAGAACTTGCCCTTCTTTTTCTCTCTCTCTTACAAAGTACACAATGTACTTTTCAGAAAGTATCCCTACTGACACACTCCTACTCTAAAGTGTTATCTGACAACATTAATACGTCATGACACCAGTTGGTACCCTTTGTTTCTCACGTTTTGTCTCGTTACAAACTTTGAAACTTTGTTTTTTTCTGGTGATAAACTATGAAATGTGTAAATAGTATCACACTGAGTCATACGGCATGAGTCTGTTTCAAATTCAGTTGATTTTTTTTGTGTGTGTGTATTGTAGAAGTCCAAAAGTGTCTCCTGCAAACGTTGGCCTTCATATCTGGTCGCCATATTTGACACACTGAGGGGAAGGGGGTGTAGGGTGTCAGCGAAGGGTCTGATTATAGAAGAGCTGGTCAGTTCCCTGTCAGCACATGGCAGTGTGATTGTTAGGGGGATGGAAACGAGCCAGCTGAGGAAAAGATTAAAAAAGGAAGCGTCTCGGTGGTCCCAACTTAACATCTTCAAACGAGCTCTAAAGGGAGATGCATTATTCTCCCTCAGGTGTTCAGTACACAGGAGCGTGTGCTTTCATTCAGTAATGACAAAAAGAGATTAAGTGGAGGTTTCCTGCCTGAGCTACAAGGATCAATTCATTCATTAAACATTTAAATCGCATCTAAACTTCCAGCCGCGCTTCACTTTTGATGGAATAAAACAAACTGTCCTCATGATTAGCTAAACCGTTAAGCACGTTTTAAAACCAGGTCACTCAGGATGCTGACGTGACGAGGCGAGACGCGTTTCCTCCACTTTTTATTTCGTCATTGGGGGGGAAGAGAAGGAGGAGGTGGGTGGGGAAATGTTCTGGGAGTGGGTGGAGGAGGAATGGTCGGCATGTTGGGTCACATTGTCCCCCGGCTCGGCTCGGTAGTACAGATGAGCGAAGCACGCGAGACACGGGAGGAAGCGGGCTCCATTGTGAAGGGGGCGGGGAGGGGAATGGAGGCAGCTTCTCATTGGTCTAGCTGAGAACACACCACCTGTCTGGGCCAATCGCGTAGCAGCTCACAGACCTGTGGAATTTTTCTTTTTTTTTTTTTAAAGATTGGTTGAGGAATCCAGAAGGTTACTCCAGTTCAGATTTCAGAATGAGGCTCTCTGTTGCAGCAGGGTTACAAGTGAGCAAGTTTTAAAATAAATAAAATGTTGTGGAAGGTCAATAAGTGGCTTTTCTGCCTCACCACTGAGGCATTTATGAGCACTTTTAACATTTCTAAAATGTCTTTAAAGCATTAAGTCAACAAGCCGCCGCTTGAGAACCAGAATGTTTGGCCAATTATTGCTACAGTGACACACCCTAAAACCATGAACCTGAATTAAAACAAGTTCAGGCAGTTCTGTGTGGCCAGGTTATTTTTTTTAAAAAGCTGTCACTTGTTGAGTGGTCTGTCAGTTAAAGTGGCGTTTCCCCCCAATCAGCAAAGCTAATAATATGCTTCCAGCCGCGGCATCAGGTTAGCGCTAATATAGGCTAAGCTGTCGGCTCCGTTCTGCAGGGTCACTGAGTGTGCAAGTGTTGAAAAGTCTGGTATCTGTTGGTAAGATACAAGACAATGTCATTAATACAGTAGTGTTTTCTGCTGAGGACAAAAAAAAACAAAACTAGACATCATGCTTGATCCTGTGTGAGATGCATTTATCTTTGATGCCGCCGTGACTTGCCTGTCTTTTCTCACTAGGTTCCAGTTAATGACATCACACAATAAGTAGAGCAAAATACCCCCCCCCCCCCCCCCCCCACCCCCCACTGTGCCTCAGAGCTACATTAGAAATAATGAGAGGCAGGATTTGTTTGGATCCTCGCCAGCGACTCCGTGAAAGGAATCGGGGGCGTGTCGCTTTGTTTATATACATTAATGATTGATCGTCTTGACATGCACATGACTTCACATCTTGCTTTGGTATTCCCGTCGATATTTTAGAATGACGAGTTCATTTCCTTCTCTGTTACATTCCAGAGAGTGCAAGTGTTAAGAGTGCTGGTTGGCCCACTTTTTTTTCTTTAAACGAGATTTCCTGGATCTTTTTTTTTCCTGGAAAGAAAGATCCAGGAGATCTTCCGTACAACATGTTGTGTAGCCGCATTCTTCTTTTTTTTAACCAAATGTAACCCTGAGATCAGGCCATACCCGAAGGTCACACCACCAGAGACGGACCAGTCGGAGCTTACCAGCTGATGTCCAATCTCTGGTGGTTCTTCCAGTTCTGATTTTACATGAACCTTCTGTAATAGTAGATTTTTTTTTCGGGCTTTTTTTCCCCCTGCTTGTTTGTTGATGTTTATGTAAGTAGCAGAGGTGACGTCACACTGTGTGAGAGAGCACATATTGCAAAACAATATTTTAAATAATAATAAAAGGGTCTGTAGCGTCTTTATCAATGATTGGCCTTGATTAGGGCCTCTAACATCACCATGCATAACTATCAGCGCTGTTGGCACAAATCCATTTTTATTTATTTATTTATTTTTTTAAATCAGATATACTGAAATTCAGTGACGTGTAAAACTCAAAACGCTACCATTTATGTTCACAGTAAGAAACTGTCAACTCCCACACAATATTCAAAAAATGTTTAGTGACAGAGAGTGGAGTTATAATTTAAGAGAAGGAAATAAAAAAAAAAAAAGATGTATCAGAACAACCAACAAGAGTGTCTGTATATCAGTGTGTGCGGTAGATCTATGGAAGTGATTAAACTATGAGCTCAAACAAAGTAAGAATAGGAGCCAGCTTAAAAAAAAAGCTGCACAAAAAGGAAATCACAAGATCTTTGCTCTTCTGCCTGCTTCTTTTCAATTAAAGTGTGCAAAATTCAAGACTATTTAACTTAGTTTTCTGTTCTTACTTTTTATCATCTGTTCGAAATGAATAAATGTGTTTTTCTGCTTCGTCTCATCTTCAGTCTCTGATGTTGTTCTCTCTTTTCGTCCATCTGCAGGATCTTACTGTCCACGCCTTTTGCCGTGATGTCTTATTTCCTCATATGGTACGTCCCCCCCTTTGAACACGGCAAAGTCATCTGGTATATTTTCTTCTACTGCGTCTTCCAGACCCTGCAGACAGTAAGTATCAAACCCAGATCAGAGTCCTAAACTTTGTGTGTTTTGAATGTCTTTGTTTATTCTTTTTCTACACTACTTACAGGGTCAGAATTACAGACCCTGACCCCAAATATATATGCACACAAACCCCCACTAAAGTATCTGTCAATCTGTCATCACTCCATTGTATTAGGAGGGCATGTTTTTATTTCAGTACAATGACTTTGGAACATATTATGCTTGTGTGTGCGTTTGACTTCACGTCAAAGCTTGGTAAGGCCTCAGGCATTTCTAAGCGAGCAGGATGAGCAGCCCGCTTCCTGTTCCGTAAAGCAGACGTAGAAGACAGGTGTGGCTCAACACGGAGAGGGGCGGGGCTGCAGATTTAGAAGGAAAGAGGAAGGAATTGAGCAATCTACACTCACCTTTTTCTCTCTCCAAATGGAGCAGGAAATGTTCCGTCAATGACCTCGACATTCCAGACGTTTCATGTCTGGAACGTTTTCCAAGTTTCAACCCTCGTCATTTGAGGGATAGTGTGTCGGCGCATCCTTAAAAAGTCAGTAGTGTATCTAAGGGTAAAGCCTTAAAATGTCTTAAATTCAGTTTTAAAACGTAAGTTGGCCTTAGATGTATTAATCACGGGTCTTAAAATTTGTCATTCTTGTATATTACATGAAGCAGGTTTTTTTTTGTTGTTGTTTTTTCTGTCAGGCAAAAGTTTGAGTCGTGCCCAAACAACTCGAGGCGGTTGAGGCTAACGCTAACTAGCTGCTAAAAACTTTGCTAATTAAGTCTTTTTGTATGTCTCTCATGGTTAAGTGAAAAAAGGCTTGTCACTAAGGGGGTTAGAGAACATTGCAAAATATGCAATTTCTTCTGCAAATTTCTGCCATAATATAGGTCTTAAATTTCACTAGCTGCATTTCCAATGACCATATTACTGCACAAATTGGAAGTAGGAAAATACATTTCCTTAATGGAAACACGGCAGTTTTGGGAAAAAAACAACAACAACAACAAAAAAACTAGCTTTTTTTGATTAAAAACATTTTGCGCTAAGATGAGGTAGTTTTTCGGTTGTATCAAAAAAGTTGAATCACTTTTTTCGCACCTTTGATCAACAGCCAGATTTTACTACTGGTGGAAAATACAAAGAACAGAACAGGAAGTGGTAGGAGGAAGATGCCGAGGCGTATTTTTATTTTGACGACTTAACACATCAACAGACTTTTTCACGTATGAGTCTAATTGCGCTTCTTATGTGATTGGAAACGCCGCAATTGTGCATTTTCGACGTTGGCGTAACATCGACGAGGACTTGTGCACATTTGTAACGGAAACGCAGCTACTCTTAATGGTATAAAAAAGTCTAATATTTGAATTGATGAAACCTGCAGAAACCCTGAAGGGTTCTAATAACAGCTGATTAGTGTTGTTAGAAGGCAACACTAAAGAAGCTGGTAAATAATTTGCTCAGCTCATATTGTAGCCGCCTCCTCAAATTTTGTCCAAAATTTTGTTTCAAAGAAAGTTGAAGTATACTTCTTTTTTTTGAGTCATAAACATCAATTTGATCGTTCTCCCCACCCCCAGTGCTTCCATGTGCCATACTCTGCCCTCACCATGTTCATCACCTCCGAGCAGAAGGAGAGGGACTCCGCTACGGCGTACAGTAAGTCCGACCTCAGCACGCGGGAAACGTTTTATTCAACTCTTAAAAAAAACAAAACAGATTTTCCGTCTGGTGGCCTGACTTGATGCGTTCTGCTGGTCCCATCAGGGATGACGGTGGAGGTTCTGGGCACCGTCCTCGGCACGGCCATCCAGGGTCAGATCGTGGGCAACGCTCACGCCCCCTGCCTGTCCTCCAACTCCTCCATTCCCCCGAGCCACAACATCTCCGACCATTCCCTGCAGCACACGGTAAACAAATACTCTTTACACTTTTTTTTTTTCCTTACGTTTTTTTTATTTTTTTAATCTTTAACAGAAGTCAAAGTGAAATTTGGGTTGGAAATGACGAATATCCGCAAACATTTTTCTTTATTTCCTCTTCTTCTCTTGCTGTTGCAGAGGAACGCGTACATGATCGCGTCCGCCGTCATCTGCTCCATGTACATCCTGTGCGCCGTCGTCCTGTTCAGCGGCGTGAGGGAACACGGTGAGCGCCGACTCCGTTCACATCAGCTCTCGCTCGGTCACATCAGCTGATTGGCCAATAGGAAGCCTCGGATGTGGCCTGACTCTGTGGGCTGACTCGCGCGTGAGAACAAGGGCTCAGCCAGCTGTGGTTTTAAACTGAAAGCCTTGTGAGGCGTAAAGAGCCTCACAAAGCGGGTTTGTCCAGTAAGTGATGAGCTTTGAAGACGGCTTGATGTGGGGGAAAAATGCGTGAAGAATCAGAGAGAGGGTGATTTCTGACGTAGGCATCAGATTTAATTAGTAATGTTTTACTGAATGCTGTTTTTCTTTGTGTGTTTTTCAGAGGCTGTGGGGATCAAATCGAAGCCGATGCCCTTCCTACAGGGCATCAAGATGGTGATGGGGTACGGGCCGTACGCCAAGCTGGTCATGGGCTTCCTCTTCACCTCGCTGGCTTTCATGGTGCGTACCGACCCACGTGAAAAACCCAGGGGGAGGGGAAACAAATCATTTCAGAACCTTTTCCACCTTGTCACGTCGCACACAAAAGTAAAAGTCTCCACGCCCGAACGTGGGAATCGATTTGGATCAGGTTGCTGTCATGCTGCAACTTGATTCCTCTTGGTGTAAGAGAAATGTTAGAAATGTTCTCAAGTTTACTACAGCCAGCTGGACATCGCGATAGCCCAAAGCATAATGCTGCCAACACCATGCTTCACGATGTGAGGTTATAGTTGTACTTTTTGGAGTTATAAAACGGTAAATATGGTTCTGATTTTCCTAATTTTGGGATACTGGCAAAACATTCCAATCGCTGTTGCCAACTTAGCAACCATGTCGCTATATTTACTGACTTTTCAGACGAAAAAAAAATAAAAAATCAGAATTGGTGATCTGAAGCAGCATAAGACAAATTTTTTAATTTTCACTTGTTAAAAAGCTGGTTTTGTTTTGTTTTGGTTAAAAGTCAAATTAAAAGAGGAAAAAAGTTCTCGAATGCATCGACTTGTTGGCATTTTAATACAAGGGGTTTAAACTTTTCATATTATTCTATTACAAACATATTTGGATTTATTCATCATGCTACACGCTATCACAGACGCGTGTGTTTTTTTTATAAAAACGTGACTTAGCGAGCATTGTTTCTTTTTTTTTTCAGCTCCTGGAGGGAAACTTCGCTCTCTTCTGCAGCGCCACGTTGGGATTCAGGAAGGACTTCCACAACATCCTGCTGGTCATCATGGTGAGCGCTCGCACGCCTTCACACGGACAGGTGGCGTTTTCAGACGGGACGGAACCCGCGACGGGTCCGTTTTTCGCGGAACAAAAAGCTCTCCCTGCCCGAGGCGAGGACATAAATCGTGTCCGGTACAAGGCCGGCTCTGTGGTCGGACATAAAACAGTTTCTCCTGGCTGGACCTTTCTGTAACTCAAGGCGCCTCTGCCTCTGAATGCCGCGCCGTTCCCACAGACGGTCAGGGAGCCACATTCTTCTCTCGCCTTTGTTCCCCCAGTTTGATATAAACCTGAGAATCGAGTCGGCGGATCCCGACCTTTTTATTTGACATCACAAGCGGCGGGGCCAAACGAGTCCAGGTCAGCGAGGGCGAAAAGATTACTTTAAGCTTTTACTTTATGGAAAGGATTACAAAGCCACTTTAATGTAAGTACATTACATTTAGTGAAGCGATATAAAAAAAAAAAAAAAAAGAAACTAACCCCACATGAAATTTTCTATAATCAGCACTAAGACGTCCTAATCCCTACCTTCTGTCATTTTAGTGAAAATGTCTGGCTAATCCGACGGGATTACAGAGTCGGGACGTTCATGTCTTGGAAAAAATATTCACATCATTCTGGTTGTGACATGACCAGACATTTAAAAAAAAAAAAACCCTCAAACTTATTGCCAATTCTTCACTGCAACATTCAGAGTTACTCAAATTGGACGTAGATCTTCTATTCAAAGTTTCACAATGGATTTTCTATAGCACTGGTGTCCAAACTGAGGGCCGAGGGCCGTTTGTGGCCCTTGGAGTCGGTTTATTTGTCTGCAAATTTGACCCACCTGCAAATGGAGTCGATGCCGATAAACACTTCCCTTAATTATTTTTTATATGCATTTTTTTGAGATGAGCTATTCTTAAATGAGTTTCATGACGATATACTTGTTTAAAATACCCCAAAAATGAAGGCTTTACTATAAATTATTTAGCATTTTTAATTGGGGGCTTTTTGGATTCTTCTCCAGGAGATTCCACTGTGATTTTCAGCATTTAAAAAAAAAAGAAAAAAAAAAAAAGTTTTAATTTAGCTTGAATTGACTTGGGTCGGCGTGTTTACATGATAAAAACCTAGGTGGCTGACAAGTGTGTTTGATTCCTCTGGAAGAAGCAGATAAAACCCCCAAAAACATGGTGGAAAACTACTCCTGCACAATTACCTTTTTTTTTTTTCCTGCTCACTCATGAAGATGTCCAGCTGGGTCAGGAAGCGGCTCATATTTGCTTTCGTTGGAGCCTTATTATATTGGGCGTTTCTGGTAAAATAGCTGCAGGGACACAACTGAAGGCCATCAGTTGGAATGTTGAGCTCTTATTTGCAAATATATTGATGGTTTTTTTTCTTTCTTTCTTTCTTTTCCTCCCTGTGCAGATCTCCGCTACGCTGGCCATCCCGTTCTGGCAGTGGTTCCTGACTCGCTTCGGGAAGAAAACGGCAGCTTACGTCGGATCCTTGGTAAAGCTGCGCTTCCTCTCCAGATCTGGTGTTGCTAGTAAAATTTTGGAATTCTGATTAACCCTGTGATTATTTATTTTTTTTCCCCTTCTTCCTCACAGTCTGCCGTTCCCTTCATGATCATGGTGGTGTGCGTACCGAGAAACCTCATCATCACCTACTTCGTGTCTTTTGCCTCCGGCGTGGCGGTGGCTGCAGCCTTCCTGCTGCCCTGGTAAAACCTCCCAACGCTAACCCCTGATCTGGATTTTTTTTATTTATTTTTTTTTATTCTGGCACTTTGCGGGCAGCTTTTACGAACCGGGTTTTTGTTCTCCTCCTCAGGTCCATGCTGCCCGACGTCGTTGACGATTTCCAGGTCCAGAACCCGGACTCCACGGGACACGAAGCCATCTTTTATTCCTTCTACGTTTTCTTCACTAAGTTCGCCTCTGGCATCTCGCTAGGCGTTTCCACGCTGAGTTTAGAGTAAGAGCTCACACTCAAAAAATAAAATAAAATAACAACTGCACATTCTAAACTATTCTGGACCAGGCACAGGCTTGGATTTACAAAATGCAAACTAAAATATACGGAGTCACTTTAGGGACATTTTTTTTCCCCCCCATGTTTTCTTTTTTTTTTCCCCCCCAACTTGAACCAAACAGTCTAACTAGAAACGGCAACATAAATGCTTTTAAAACGTCACGGTTCTCCTGCAGTCCTAAAAATAATGGAATATGATTTGATTATTTCTTAATGTGGAAAATTGGAAATCGGAGAATTTCTTTTCGAATGTCTAAAAATGAAACTCTTAGTCTGAATTGCTTAAGGATATATAGGTTTTTAAGTTGATTTTTACAGTTTGCTGCGTTGAAAAATATGTTTTCTGTGTGTGAAGTGAAGGTGTGATTTAAAGGATTTGGATTAAAGTCCATCCAGATTTTATAAATATTATTACAGAGTACAAGTAGCGGTGCACCGATTGGAGTTTTCTGGCCGATCACCCTAATACAGATATTCTTTTTTTTTTTTCTTGGTCTAAAAAGTTGGCAAAAGTGAAGGTGGGAATTGTTAACCAGACATGGTTTATGTTCAGACTTTGGAGGTGGATAAGATCAGTTTTTATTTGTATTTATTATTTTTTTTCGTATCCCAAGATGAAGGAAATCTGGGCCGATTCGTCTGTGCACCTCTAATTTTGACGCATCTAAATTTGTCCAGATGCCAAAAAGAGCGAAATATGCCTTTGCTTCCCTGACGATAAAAAAAAGCACCTCAGTCATTGTCGTTTCTTGATTTGTGGCAATAAAAATGGAGTGAAATCAGGTAATTTTTCAGAAAATGTGCAGAAAACACACACAGTTTTAAAAAAAATCCAGAAAATTGAATGTGGGAAAACGACGGCATGTTGAAAGCATAGCGACTCTGCCAGGCCTTCAAGGGAGATGCGTCAGTTTCTAATCAAAAGTCTAAATCCAGTCAGATCAGCCAAATCCCAATGACGGATGGCTAACTTTCTGCTCTTCACTTCTCTGATTCAGTTGATTCGCTGCGAAGGTTTGTTTCTGATGCATAACCGTTTTTTTTGTTACCCGTTTTTAGCTTTGCTGGATACATCACCAGAGGCTGCTCCCAGCCTAAGGAAGTGGACCTGACCTTGAAGCTGTTGGTTTCGGCCGCCCCCATCGCCCTCATCTTTATCGGCCTGGGAATCCTGTACACGTACCCCATCACCGAGGAGAGGAGGCAGGGCAACCGCAAGATCCTACAAGAGCTGAGGTAAGATGTCTTGGACAGTTGCCATGGAAACTGTTCTCTTTTTTTATGTAAAGATACTAAATAATTTTCCAAGGATGAACAATACGACAACTCTAACACCGTTGTCTGCTGATATTAGTATTTTTATTTTTTTTTTAACATATCTGTATCGGTCTGAAAAATACCAACAGATTTTTTTTTTTTTTTTATCATGTTGTCGTCTGTTCTTTTTTTTTTTTTTCCCCAAAGTGTCGAAACTGTATTAAAATATTGGTAGATATCGACGTCAGCCCAAGTGTTCACATCGGTGCGTCCCTAAAACGTGTCGTCATTTCAACACGTTTGAACAAAAACAATTCTCCCCCCGCTGCAGGGACGAGGCGGACTCGGAGTCGGACTCCACGGAGGTGACGGAAATGATCTAGCGCGTCTTCTGGAAGCAACTTCCGGACCAATCTGTTGGCCGGCTGGCATTTTGCACTGGGCGGGACCAACGGACCAGGACCCGGACCTTTCTGTGCCCGTAGGATCGCACAAATGTCCGCATCGTCCGACCAACTCTGCTGCTGCTGCTGCTGCTGCTGAAGATCCAAGTACAAACCGTATGAGCCGCGCTGGCCTTTCCCAAAACATCCCGCTCCTCCATTTTAATTTTTTTTTTTTTTTTTTATATCCGCGATGTTTTCCTGGTGTGACTTTCGACGCCTCGCCAAAAGCCTTACCTTTTTGTACGACATGCTACTATCGAGTACAAAGTGAGAAACTTTTTTTTCCTTTTAAAGGTCGGTGTCTAAATGAAATTGCACAAAAAAAAAAATGTAAAAAAAGAAGGAGGGCGGGAGGGGTAAACTTTGCATTAATGGTGCTTTTGTACGTGCGACACTGAACAGTAACGACCTTTAGCACTGCGCTGGAAATGACGTCACAGTGGACTTTCAAACATCGGAAGAAACTGCCATTTTGTAATTTTGTGTTTTTTTGCCTGAATTTCACTCAGATTGCAGAGGCAAAATTTGAAAAAAAACAAAAAAAAAACACAAACCGACGACGAGTGCCAATCGCTCACTGAATATCTCATCGTAGTTTACAAAAACGGATCAAACGTTCGCGTCGCGTGAGCGCGGCGAGTGTGCGCACAAACAAAGAAAAACTGCACAGTTTCTCCAGTCAAATGTTTTTTTTGTTTTGTTTTGTTTTTTAATTTATAACAGCTGCTGATGACCGTGCCATTTCTTAACGCTTTAATTCCTGGAAACCTGGAGCGAAACCTCGACGACAGCTAGCACATATGTTTAAATATTAATTTAAATATTTATTAATGTGATTTTCACAGTCCTCCTCCTCGCAGCATTTAAAACCTATTTAAGGTTCTGTACAGTCGCGCTAACAGAAGCTGCAGAGGTTTTTGTTCAGTTTTTTATTTTTTGTGTGACCCGTGCATCTTTCAGTGGATGCTGCCATTACTACAATCTTACAGTAAATAAAAAGTTTGTAATCTCCTGTTAAAAGAGCAGTAAAAGAAAAAAGAAAGACAGAAAATATGCCGGATAAGATTATGAAACGATTCACCTTTACATCGTAAATTCCTGCCGTTACAACAGGAGTGTGTGGACTTTTTTTTTTTTTCTATTACTACCGGTACTCTTACCTCTTCTACAACACTGTATGTATTAAAAAAAAAGGGAACACACACAGTTTTGATTGGAAAAATGAGTGTAAAAGACAGAGCAGTGAGTGTTTTTTTTTGTTTTTTTCCTTGAATCTTTAAATATTGTTTATTGAAACAACCAGGACACTTTGCGATCACCTCAGTTCTCCAAAAGTGAAAAAAAAAAAAAAAACTCGAGGACTGACATGTTTCATATCTACCGGTATGGAAATGTTTATATGTAGTGTCATATGTTATACATACTGTTACATCTTGAACGTGACAACCAAGTTGCCATAGTGATTTTTAAAAAATTTTCTTTTAAATGCATTAACCTCTTCCTCCATCTCTTCCGAACGATACTGTACGTGCCATCGTCACTCACTGAAATTGTAGTTATTGTACATCCTGTAAATGTTTGGTTCTGCGTAGTGTTTTTACTCGTGCGTCTCACGACCGAGGCTGTTGGCAAAATGTGTGCGCTTCGGTCCAACATTGGGGACACGCAGGCCTCGGCGACGCCGCCTCCTGTTCATGTGTAAATATTGTACCTAAACATGTAAATAGATCTATTTGTTTGCAAGTGAATGGATTTCTGTACACTGTACTGTAGTTATTTAAGGAAAAAAAGAATACTGTGATGGAAGAAAATAATAAAACATGATAAAGTGGAATGAAAATGACTACTTTTTCCCCCCCCCCCAATTCATGCAAAATACACTCCATGTAACGCGAGCGTTGCATATTGCATGTGCAATTTTTCACATTGCACATGTAATATGATTTTCTAACACATTTTTAATGTTAATAGGAACAAATGCTTAATGTAGTACTGTGATGAATCTGTATAATATGTAGGTTTCACTTACGCCTACACATTAGGTATTATGTGTAGGTATAAGATAATGGCGGACTCTTCTTTTATGGGTTAGGGTAATTTACTGTAAACCGATTACAGTAAATTACAGAGAGAATTTACTGTAATGGGTTCAATTTTTGATCAGACTTATTTAGAATCGGCTGGGCTTAATATTCATAAAATATTAGCAGTAAATCCGATTAAAAATTTTTTTTTTACATTAATGAAACCTTGAAATCCTACATTAAAGGGTTGAACTTGATTAATATTTTCAATATTACAAACCGACGAAGTCTTCAAGCTAGCGCATACTGCCACCTAGTGTTGGCGCGGTATAAAACATTCAGAACATTGGCAAAAAGAAAATAAAAAAATTATGTTTAGCTAAATTGTGCTAACCTGTTACACTTTTCAAAATGGTAAACACAAATGTGCGCCACACTTTTTAGAGGTTTATCGCAAATAGAAAAATCCGTATCATTTTCCATCTACTTATTTTGCCCTACTTTGCATTGATCTGACATAAAATCTCATACTACACTGTGGCACGTTGTTTGTAATGTCACTAAATATATAATAAAATAAAATAATAAAAAATGCGTCAAACAGATAGTAAAAACAGACATAGTTTTAAGCTGTTTTTCAACAATATTGACGATTCGTTTTATTTTATTGTGAAAATCAACCCTCAAACCGGAAGCGCTTCCGTTCTTGTAATTAACCAACAAAAAGCTATAAAATTTATTTACAAATTTTAACCCACAAAGCGGAAGGTATCCCAACAAAACATATACCCCGAATAAGGACACCTAAAGGCAACTTAATCCTCTCCAGCTCCGTTCGTTGGTTTGTTATTAAGCCGTAATGGCCGCCAACCCTCCCGGACAGGGCTTCCAGAACAAAACCCGAGTGGCCATCCTGGCGGAACTGGACAAGGAGAAGCGGCGGCTGATGCAGGGCCAGTCCATGAACAGCCCCGGAGCCAACATCCCGCTCTCGGGCCGGGGCAGCCTGAAGGAGGCGAGGGACAGCGCGGAGCAGCAGCACATCGCCGCCCAGCAGAAGGCCGCCCTGCAGCACGCTCACGTCCACTCCTCCGGCTTCTTCATCACCCAGGACTCCTCGTTCGGGAACCTCATCCTCCCGGTGCTTCCCCGCCTGGAGCCCGACCTCTGACTGAGCAGCACGGCTGATCCTGGTGCTCCGACTTGAACTCACTAAAAAGCGGAGCTTGTTGGCTGTGAACTGAAGAGTGGCACCACGGTGTTTTCTTGGTCACTTTTTTTTTTTTAAATTATGAGATAGAAACGTAAGAAAGTTATTTCTGGTTCAGAATGTCGTTCATAAGCTTAAAGTATGAAACCTTCAGTTAAAGAGTTACATATCTATGTCACGTTTACTTTCTGTTTTCATTGCAAGTAGAAGACTAGCAGCACATTTTGTGAGTAAGCTGTTGGACCACAAACAGTGTTTACAGTTTACGGCCAGAGTTATGGCTCTCTGCCAGGGTGCCCTTCAGTCAGAGGGCGTATGAACACTTGAAGGAGAAAAAGTGGTCCAACAGATGAATCTCTAAAGACTATTGTTTTTTTGTCCGTTCTAGTTCATGTAGATTAGATGCCCTCCACCTGCCTTATGTTGTGCAGTGTATGCACTATAAGGACAAAATGGCTACAATATTTTTTTTTTCCTTTTTTAGTCAACATCTATCTACCCATCTGTCTGTAACGCAGCTGATTGTTCTGTTTCATACTATGTAACATACATTAGTCAGTACTACTCTGTACGTCACGTTTATGTTTTGTTTGTTGCCATTACAGGTTTTCATCGTTGTAATTTTCATTCAAGTGTGTTTAATTATCCATTTCTTTATTTCTGCCTTTGTACTGTGTACAGAAATGCGACGTGCAGCTAAAAGATGTGTTTATTTCCCTAAAATTATTATTTTTTTTTTCCCCCCTCTGTTTTGAAAGCAGCGTATACGTTCTAAGATCTGAACGTCAATGTTCTGGACTTTAAGCTGCCACCTCTAAAGTGTATAAAGGATTTTTCTAAGTCAACAAAAATATGAATTATTTTTTTTCTGTAATTGATTCATTGTGATTTTAAAGATATTTTTCTCACTTTTTAAGTCTTGAATTGCAGGCAGTTAGGTTGAGGCTGAGCCAAGGTTTTGGGATCAGAGGATGGGGGTTCTGAATATTAAGTCATATTTTTGAGGTACAAGACAGGACAATAGTTTTTAAATATTTGTTCAGGCCAGCAAAAAAAAAATTGCAGACCCCACACATTCTGATCACAAACTGTTTAAACTTTTACCATCAGGTTGACTCTATTATGGAGGGATATTTGCAAAAGAAAAAATCAGTCGCCACAGAAGCTGTTTCTTGTCCCATACTGTCTCTTTGATGAACACAATCACCAAAGTAGGTTTTTTTTTTTTTTTTTTGCACTGTCACATCAACAGTTCTTTCTTAATCTATAAAACAAACTAGAAAATTTGGCAAATATATCGACACATCGTTTCTTTATGCCTACTTTATTTAACCTAAAGTATATATATTTATACTTTTAAGTATGCACGATGTGAGCGCTTGAAAACCGACGTCGAAAATGTCTGGTTTTTCCATTTCATCTTGGCCAATAAAGTTATTCGGATTTTGATTCTCTGCTCTCTGCACTCGATTGCTTTCCCCTGGAGCGGATCCCAGAGCCGAGGCTGCCGCTGATGCAACCTGCTGACAGGTCCACTCTGGCGGCGGTTTCTCTTCTCCGAGACTCGTTTTGTGAGCACCAGTTCACAGGTGAGCGGTCAGCTTTCAGGATTGTATCTTAAAAGCAAACTAACACGGATGTATGGTAAGTGAAGCTAACGTTAGCTGAACAGATAGCATCGTCCGCGCCACCGCCTCGGTAACTTTAGCTTCACATGGTTTTGTTGCTAACTAGATGAAGTCTTAGCTTCCTAATTCATTCATTCAGTATTTCACCGACTTGTATTAAATGTGAAAGTTGGAGCTCGCTGACTTAAGCGAAGCTAATAGAAATGAAATATAAAATAAAAACGAGTGCTTCCGTGAATATTTAGGAGGTCGAGGTTTGTTTAAGGCGTGCGCCATCGTTCCCAGTGTTCCCAGTGCTGTTACTACACAGTAGTGATAACTCTGACCATATGAACCGACAGCTTCTTGTGTCACGAGGCCCCCGGCATCATGGCAGGTCAGCTCGGTCCGGAGGAGAAGTTCAACCTCATCACCAGGAACCTGCAGGTGAGCAACAACCTCACGCGAAGCCTCCCTTCACGCCAGCCGGTGTCGTGATGCCTCTGCTCGGGTCGCGTTGCAGGAGGTCCTCGGCGAGGAGAAGCTGAAGCAGGTCCTTCAGGAGAGGGAGCTGAAGGTGTACTGGGGCACGGCGACCACCGGCAAGCCGCACGTGGCTTACTTTGTTCCCATGTCGAAGATAGCCGACTTCCTGCGGGCCGGCTGCGAGGTGGGAGCAAGCGAAAACTTTCACATTCATTTCAGCATCAACTTTATGCGCTCGTTGTTTTGTGTTTTACGTCAGGCCTGTCACGACGACAGCTTTTGCTTTCCTGATAAACATTTCCAAGAAGTAATGATGCCGGAGCACACTCTCAAAGATCCATTTAAAATCTAGAGAACATTTAACACTGGTACTGGAAGACGTTTGAAATATCCAAAATGAATAAACAAATAAAGTGAATTATGAAGAAATTGTCCTTTAAAAAAAAAGGGGCTTAGTTGAAACCAAAGCGCCGAACTGAAGACTTTTGTCATCGAGTTTGTGGTAGAAAAAGAGAAAAACGATAAATCAAATGGAAATTATTGAGCTCATCTTGATTTATCATGCGATTAATTGATTTATTTCTTACTGCGACAGGCCTATTGAACAGTGAAACAAACTGAAAGTGAAATTAAGAGTTTTAGTTACACCATCAACAACGTGGCTTTGTTGTTCCCCACAACATCTCCTGATAAATGAAGCGAGGCAAAAGATATCTTTATTTTTTTGTTTCTGGATTAACTTCAGTCACTTTATCTCACATTATCTTCAAAAGTACCAAATTTGTCCCATCAGTTGTAACACCTGCCAGGTTGTGCCATTATAATCCCAGTTAAGCCATTAATCACATGATACATTGAAATGACCTCAACATAACTTCCATACCGGACTTCTAATATTTTTCTCATGTTCACGTTCTGCCGTCTCTTCCGATCCTCAGGTCACGATCCTGTTCGCAGACTTGCACGCTTACCTTGACAACATGAAGGCTCCCTGGGAGCTGCTGGAGCTCCGGGTGAAGTACTACGAGCAGGTGATCAAGGCCATGCTGGAGAGCATCGGCGTTCCTCTGGAGAAGCTGCGCTTCATCAAAGGCACCGATTTCCAGCTGGGCCGGTCAGTTTGACCCGGCAGTGACATGCCCTCCGCCCAAACTAGCGCTTAGCCTCGTAGCTGAACTTTGTTTCTGTCCTGTGACGTCGGATAGAGAGTACACCCTGGACGTGTACCGCCTGTCCTCCATGGTGACCGAGCACGACGCCAAGAAGGCTGGAGCTGAAGTGGTGAAGCAGGTGGAGCATCCTCTGCTGAGTGGGCTTCTCTATCCTGGACTGCAGGTAATAGCGAAGCGCGAGTATCACTATTCAGATAATTAGTGGTGTGAGGGTCGATTGTTGTAAAAGTATTCCGAGCCTTTTCATTTTTGTTCACATGTAGTCCTGTTTCCTCCACAAACTTCAGTTTGTTTCGTCTGGACTTAGTGTGAACAAAATGAGAGATGCACCCGATCCGATATTAATATCTTTATCGATCCCGATATTTAAAAACATTTTGGATCAGGTATCTGCGATGATCCATAAGGGCAGATCTAGTCAATCTCACTGCATTCTTTGCGCTCTGAGTGCGTTATCATTTATCTTTATATTTAGAATTCCTAATTGCACTTTCTGAACCATTTGAAAGAATTTTGACTACCGTATTTTTCGAACTATAAGCCGCCATTTATTTCCCACGCTTTGCACCATGTTCCCAATGGTTCCGTGTTTTTCTTATAGCCCTCTGCTGCGTCTTTGTGGAAAACCGAGAGCGGCGGAGATACCAGCGGCTTCTATATGTACGTTTCCAGTTTTAAAAAAAAACCAACTTTGTGGGTGCGGCTTAGAGTGAGGTGCGCTCTATAGTCCGGGAAATACGGTACACGTTTGACCAAGGTAGTTAACCTATTATTTTTCTCAGTTTCAGTGTCTTTATTACTTATTTTATGTTGGCTGTTCTACTTCACGGATGGAGCAAATTAAAGTTGTTTTCTATTGTACATGTTTGACCAAGCTTGTGAAGCTGTTGGTGTATTTCAGTGTGTTGTACTGGTGCAGAGTTGTCAAATACATTTGTAATTCAGGACGTTTGTGTCTGTGTTAAAAAAAAAAAAAAGAAGTAAATACAACCCTGTTTTTCTGTATCAGATCGGAATCGGAAATGAATAATATAGAATTAACGCTTGGTTCTCAAAAATGGTGGCAAAGAAAATGGTAAGAAGAGTGGAAGGCTTTTGTATTCGGCCCCCTTCTTACACCTTCTCCATGGTCAGACATGGTGGTGGCAGCACCATGCTGTGGGGGGGGATTTTTACAAATTTTTCTCAGCAGAGAAAATGATGAAAATAAAGATGAAAAACAAAATTGGATAAAGTTTCAAGGGTCTGAATACATTTACAAGGCGGGTCGTTCCCATCGGCCCCCATCCTCTGATAGAGTTTCTGTATCAGATCGGTATCGGCCGATGCCAAACCTCAGATATTGGCTTCGGTACCAATATCTGAGTATTAGCGTCTTTAAGTATTTAAACTGTTGACAATTTTCTAAGGCTTTAGACGAGGAGTACCTGAAAGTTGACGCCCAGTTCGGAGGAGTTGACCAGAGGAAGATCTTCACTCTGGCTGAGAAGGTAAAACTCAGCTCAACTAGGATGGAATGAATTTATACGAGATGTTAGAATATGTCCAAATAAGCTCCAATTTTGCTCCTTTTTTCCCAGTACCTTCCCTCTCTTGGTTATGCAAAACGATCACATCTGATGAACCCAATGGTTCCAGGACTGACGGGGGCTAAAATGAGCTCCTCAGAGGAAGTAAGGCTCTATTCAAACACTCTGTTGAAACGTTTCCCGCCAGCCTTTACGCTGATATCCGACACGTGCGCGTAGGAGTCCAAGATCGACCTGCTGGACTCCAAAGAAGACGTGAAGAAGAAGCTGAAGAAGGCTTTCTGCGAGCCGGGAAACATCCACAACAACGGCGTCCTCTCTTTTGTTAAATACGTCCTCTTTCCTCTCCAAGGAGGTTCGGAAGCTGATTAATTTCTTTCTCTTTTTTGTTTTCAGCGTTGTTGTGAACGTCGTCCTCACAGCCTGACTTGATTTGCTTTTCAGAATTCTCCATCAAGCGGGATCCAAAATGGGGCGGAGACAAAGTTTACGCGGACTTTGAAGAGGTGGAGAAGGATTTTGAAGGCGAGGTAAAGCTACATTTATCTGATCCCGTCTGCTAGTAAGCAGCGGGCTGGAAATCCTGGAAAAGGCTTGAATTTCAATGAGGTGTTTTCAAGGTCTGGAGAGTGCTTGACTTTCAAACTACAAGTTCAAACAGGTTTTTTTTTTTAAAAAGTCTAAATTTGGAAATTGTTATTTACAGTTGAAACTAGGTATTTCCACGTAAAAAAAAAAAAAAAAAAAATCTTATTGTCTGAAGTTAAATCAGACCAATCACCAAAATGATTTTATGTTAGACAACATGTTGTTGTATTTTAGTTGACCTTGTCCCACCTGATTGAGGTCGTTCCCATCGGCCCCCATCCTCTTCAAATAATAAAACGGCGTCAGTCGTTGGCGCTTTGTCTTGAGGATATTAATAAACGTTACCAGAGGTCACGGAAGGTCGACCAGCCTTTCACTTTTGTGCTTTTGTTTTGAAGCTGTTGGTCGAAGCCTAAAGGTCAAAAGGTCAACCCCCGCCTTACCCAAATTAAACAAAATCAGCGTCTTGTCAACTCTGCTATGTTTGTGCAGCAGAAATTCTGGTTTGTGCCGCTTTCATTTGAACTATTTTAATAAAAATCTTTCCAGAGGGCAACCGGCCCCTCCACATTTACAAAATCAAACAAAACTCTGTGACTTCTGCTACGTTTGTGCAGCAAAAAAATGTACGTTTGTGCTGTGTTTGCTTCGAAGGTATTACTGGAAGTTATTTTGGCCTGCGCTTTTACGAGGATTTTCTTTTTGCGTGGTTTCGCTTCCCCGAAACAGACAGATGTTATGTCTGCCGCACTTCTGAGCGCCGCTCTCCTTCTGGGTGTAGGAGGGTAATGTCTTCCAGCTCCATTTGTTTAAACCGCAGGATGAGTTGAGTTTAATTCTTCGCAGAGCCGCGTCCGCATTGGTTGTGCAGCGCACTGTGCATGTTACCGGCTAATTAACTTCTGCACCTTTATTTATTTCCTCAAGATAAACTCCCGGCTCCTCTGTTTACACACTATAAATGGATTAACACAACGTTGCATTCTCTTTAGTTTTCTCTGTTCTGTATGTAATGGAGACTGGAATGAAACGCGCCGTTTCAACCAAAGATTTCTACCAAATGCGCTTCCTAACCCAGACGCTCCAAAGCGTCCGGTCCATAACCCTTCAACACGCCATCAGCTCCCGGTCAGAAAGACGCATTTAGTTCAGTGTCCATGAGATGATATTCAAAAATGATTTTTTATTGATTGATTTTAGTTGGCTCTGCGATGAAATCTTTGCGTAAAGCCTATAATGTCTGCCCATGTGCACCAATCAGGGGTGTTCATTATAACCTGCCAAATGACCGACGGGCTTCAAATTTTTCCGTCGTTTAAAAAAAAAATCCCCGGTCAAATACAGAAAATATTCAGTTAACGCGACCTCTGGCGGGGAGTCTGGTTGACCTCTGAAACCATTTTTTAACATCTTTAAAATGACGGCAGGACAAATGAACACGTTTGCTGCAGAAGCGTTTGATTTGACAAAAGATGGGTGGGCCAACTTCACTCATGTCCTCGGCCCTGCTGTAGGACATTATCACAAGACATTATTAATAACAGTAGTAAATGTAATAGTGAATTGAAACTTCTGTAGTTCAGTTGTACTGTTTTTATTTGCAAAGTTTGAAAACTTGCCTTGGAAGTCCCTGAATTTTCCTGTGGGTAAATTGTACGAGCGCTTTCCTCATTTTCAGATGATCCATCCCGGAGACTTGAAGGCCTCGGTGGAAGTCGCCCTGAATCAGCTCCTGGAGCCAATCAGGAAGAAGTTTCAGTCTCCAGAGCTCCGCAAGCTCACCAACTCCGCTTATCCCGATCCGTCCAAGACAAGTCAGCGTTTTAACCGCGACAAAAACAGTCCCATGCGAACGCTGAACGCTTCACGCTAAAACCTTGTTTTATCCGGTTGATTCACAGAAGCAGGAGGAAAAGGCGCTAAGACAGCCGGAGGCGGCGGAGGGGACGACGACGAGCTGGCGCCCTCCAGACTGGACATCAGGGTGGGGAAAATCGTCAGCGTGGAGAAGGTTAGTGGCTTGGATCGTCGCCGCATGCCGTGAAACGAGCCTCGGTTGCAGCTGTGACGTTGTAACGCGCGCAACCCGCAGCATCCGGACGCCGACTCGCTGTACCTGGAGAAGATCGACGTGGGGGAGCCGGAGCCCAGGACCGTGGTGAGCGGGCTGGTGGCCTACGTTTCCCAGGAGGACCTGCAGGACAGAGCCGTGTTGGTGCTGTGCAACCTGAAGCCGCAGAAGATGCGAGGGATCGAGTCTCAAGCCATGCTGTTGTGCGCCTCCATGTAAGCGAGTCGACTAAAACTGACAGGGCAGCCTAGAAACGCCGTCACGTCCAGGGTTAAAGGAGTTCTGGGCTTTAGTTGTAGTTTTTTTTTTTTTTCTTTTGTGACTTTTTGTCCAATTCAGTTTGTTTTAGTTAGTTTTTGGAGTGAGTTTGCCAGTTTTTATTAGTTATTGTTTACTTTTTATTAGTGGCAGTGGGTGTTTTAGTTTTTTCAGATTTTGATCTTTTTGGAATTCTGCACCCAAAAATGAACCAAAGCATTGCATTGCTATTATGCACACATGGATTGGGTGATTAATGCTCAACAGAAGATACCATTCTCATAAAATGGATTCAGTTATTGTTGGAAAACTAAGTTCTGTCAGCATTTTGCGGACCAAGTGCCACCAGGAGAATTATGTGCCGTAATTTTCCCACAGTTGACGTAAACTGCTTGTGTTGAGTAAAAAATAATGAGTTTCTCATCAGTTTCAAAGGCTAATACATAGATTCTTAATAAACATTAAAACGAAGGATCGTATGCCTGTAATTCCAGCACGTTTTTGTTTACATCACAACTCCACGGTTTCTCTTGCTTCCAGAGAAGGTGAGCCCAGGAGGGTGGAGCCCCTGGACCCTCCAGAGGGTTCTTCGCCGGGGGATCGGGTCTTCGTGGAGGGCTACGAGTCGGGGAAAGCGGATGAAAAATTGAACCCAAAGAAGAAGGTGTGGGAGAGACTGCAGGTGCGTTCGAGCCCCGTTACTGGTTCAACGTTCGGACACACTGCCCCTTCCCAGAGCACACTGGCTAACGTGGCGTGTCATCCCACAGGCGGACCTGAAGATCTCAGACGAGTGTGTGGCTCAGTGGAAAGACAGAAAGCTGCTGACCAAACTGGGACAGATCACATGTAAGACGCTAAAAGGAGGCAACATCAGCTAAGTACTCAAACGGACTCCCGTCGATCGCCAACGCTGCTCCACACATCTCCATGACAACACCATGAAGCTTCATCTGGATGGTTTTGGAAGGGTGAAGGGATATTTCTGTCTAAATAGACCAATTGTTTTATCTTGACTGAGGAAAAAGTATGAAGTCATTTGCTATGACCAACTATAACTAATCAAAGTTTGTTACTTAGGCACTTATTGTACTTGTACAACAAATATTTGACTGAGTGGAGGTATGGGACGGTGATCAGTTTGCTCCTTTCTAGGTCTAAGTAATGATATCTCAGGTTTCTGAAGGGGAACTCAACGTTTTGGGTGTTTTTCTGGGTTAAAAGTGTCAAGACAGAGGTCAGCCTGCCAAATCTGATAAAAAGAGATGCTTTCAAACTTTCTATACACCTCATGTATGTAAAATCCATATGCCTCTAGATGGAAGACGGTTGTACTTTTGGGTAATGCACAAAAATCTCTGTCTGATTGTCTGATTAATGCATCATCCGTAAAATGAAATAAACACTGGCAGAATCAGAGAGCTGCTGGCAATAACTGTCTTAATGTGACTGATTGAAGGTCTCAGCTTGTTGATGTTAACCCACAAACTAGAGATCATCAAATCCAGGCCTCAAGGACCGGGTGTCCTGCAGGTCTTAGATGTGGCTCCGCTTCACTACACCTGAGTCTTATAATCAGGTCATTAGCAGGATACTGGAGAAGTTGACTGCACTGAGGCGGTAATTCAGCTACGTGACTGAGGTGTGTTGAACCAGGGACGCATCTAAAAGTTGCAGGACACCGAATGTCGAGGCCCGGATTTGAGGCCTCCTGCCAAAGACATTCTGTGAGGTTCATGTCGGGGTATTTGCTGGTCAGTCGAACAGGCGTTGGAACCTTTAGCAGTTGGTGCCAATTCTGCGGGGAAGTGAAAGCGTCTTCATAAAGCTTGAAAGCAAAAAGGAAACATTAAGATCTCTAAAATGACAATGCACATGTGCCGCCATGATTTTGGACTTAATAAAACAGCAGACGCCATGGCTCCCTAAATCATCACTGCTTGTGGAAACCTGACAGCAGTGTGTATTCTGTGCCTCTTCAGCCTTCTAGTGTCTTTTAGCGTTATCTTCAGAGATGCACCTGTTAGGACACAAATTGACCGGAGTCTCCAAATATTTGTTTTTCTTTCTGACCACTTTGATCAAGTAAACAACTACTATTCTTTCAGGTACTAAACTGGTCTAAAGAAGACCGCGGGATATCCGTTCATCCTTAAAACAAATCTAAAGCCTTAAATTGATGTATCTAAAATTAAGGTTTTAAAATGTTTTAAATTCATTTTTAAAAAGTAAGTTGGTTTTTAATATGCCAATCACAAGTTTTAACTTTTGTCTTTACAGGACTGTTTAATCTCGCATAATTCTTTGTATTGTTTTTTCTAGCGGTACTTTTCTGTCAGGCAAAAGCTTGAGTCAGTGGCGCAAAAAGTGGGCATGCACTGTATGCAGCGCATAGGGGCGCTGCACTGAAGAGGGCGCCAAAACGGAATATTATCTAGTAGGAATATTCTGTATTTAACAGTTGTTTGTGAATGTATGAAATGATCAATAACAGAGGAAAGGCACTGATTAGGGGCTCTCCGCTCCTTCACCTCCCGTCCCACACAGGTTGATTGGGCATGTGCCCCTTCGAGAACGAACGCAGGCTCGTTTTTTTCTTTATTTTAAATTTGAATCGTCTTATATAGGGCACTTGACAAGGTAAAGATGGAGCAGTAGGAAAAAAAAGCTATCAGTGGTACAATAAAACAGAAAATGGAGGAGGGAGGGGGATAAAGATGTTGGAGGGATGAAGAAAAGCTTTTCAAAATGACTGAAAGATACTGACTATACACACACATACATATATATATATACAGTATATACTGTATATATATATATATATATATATATAGTACAGACCAAAAGTTTGGACATACCTTTTAATTCAATGAGTTTCCTTTATTTTCATGACTATTGACATTGTAGATTCACACTGAAGGTATCAAAACTATGAATAACACATGTGGAAATATGCACTAAACAAAAAAGTGTAAAACAACTGAAAATACCCCTTATATTCTAGATTCTTCAAAGTAGCAACCTTTTGCTGTGATTACTGCTTTGCACACACTCTGCATTTTCTTGATGAGCTTCAAGAGGTAGTCACCTGAAATGGTTTTCACTTCATAGCTGAGCCCTGTCAGGTTAATAAGTGGGATTTCTTGCCTTACAAATAGTCATGAAAATAAAGAAAACTCATTGAATTAGAAAGGTGTGTCCAAACTTTTGGTCTGTACTGTATATATCAGCTGTTAGGCTACTGCTAACATCTAGCAAGCTTTTTTTTTTTTTTTTTTTTAACCCCTCTGTTTTTTGTGGGCTCTAGTGTCCCTTATATGACAGTAGGCTGACAGGAGAGGGGGGAAGACATGCGGCAAATGTCGTCGGGTCCGGGAGTCGAACCCGCGACGGCCGCGTCGAGGACTCAAGGCCTCCAAATACGGGTCGCGCTAACCACTACGCCACCACGGCACGCCCTAGCAAGCTTTTTTTGCGTCTGTCTTTAGCAAATGAAAATTTATCACCAGTTGACTGGGCGAATCTGTGGAGAGATACATCTTACATTACATTCATAATGGTCTTAAAAGTCTTATATTTGAGTTGGTAAAATCTGCACAAACCCTAGACTAAAACATTTACCTGTCGTCATAGATGTTTGATGGAGAGAACTTCATGTAAAAAGCATCTGATTCATTTCACTTCCACACATTAGAGAGGGAGCGTATTTTTGAAACAATGAACAAAAGAAACATTTGACACAAGTAGAATTTATTAATAGAAGTAATAACTGTACATGATTCTTTATAATCACCAAAATGGAGATTTTTTTTAAAACACCCTTTATAAAGAGTCAAGAATTGACTTTATATGATTCCCCTGGGGAAGGGGTTTTTGTGCAAACAGTGATGAGCTTAATTCTCCATTCTAAAAGCCTAAGTCAAAGTTTTAGGAACAAAATCTTTTAATAAAAATACCAAACCAGCTCCAGTGTATCAAATTCCCAAGGTAAGTCACCAGATTTGTTACTTCAGAAGTGGTTTTTATTTAATATTTGGTAGGAAACGGTGACTTCCAGTGCTGCTAGTGGAAAAAAACAAATCTAGTTGTTTTGCTGCTTTAAGCTTCATGTAAAAAAAAGTATTTGCACCTGTACCAAATTCTTTTGTTTTAAATTTTTGTTTGTCATGCTTACATGTCTAAGCTAATCAGAAATACATCAACAAAGACAACCAAAGTAAAAAAAAAAAAAAGCTAAAAGACGCCTCAATGAAAATAAATTTATCAACATCAGTCTGAAAGAGGGTTACAGAGATCTCTCTAAGAATTTGGGTATTTCAGTGAACCACAGTGAGAACCATTATTTTGACAAGTGAAGTCAAAATGGAACTCAAGAGCATCTAAATCCCTGCAGGCCTCACTTGCTTCAGTGAAGGTCAGTGTTCAAAAGTCAAAAAATAATTGACAGGGCATAAAAATGCATTGATGGGACAGCTTCAAGACCAAAACCCAATGCTGACCGAAAATCCTCCAAAGGCCCGTCTTATATCTGCCGGAATTTGTTAATGATCCCCAAGACTGACAGGAAAATGTTCTGTGGACTGCTCAGACAGAGAACATCATAATGACAGATGGTGGTAGAGTGGTGGCCTAGGGCTTTTTTACTGCTATATGATATCAAAATGTTTTGCCATAATTGATGGAACTACAAATTTGCTCTCTCCCAGAAAATTCTGATGGAGAATAGAATATATAGAGGATAAGGATCCAACTCAAACAGGATTGTCCTCTACTGAATCTCTGTGGAACCGAAGGAAAGTCTTTGGAGTGGCAAGACCAAGATTTGAATCCAATTGAGAAGCTGAGGCATGACCTTAAACCTTAAACAGGCGAATCATACTCAGAAAGCATCTAATACGGGTGGATTAGAACCATTTTGCAATAAAAAGTAGGCCAAACCTTCTCTCATTTGTTGCTGCCGAGGGTCTCAAAACTACTGATTTGGTTTAGGGGCCAATTACTTTTTCACATAGGGCCAAGTTGGCGAGGATAGCTTCTCCTTTATTAAAGAATCCCTTTCTGGAAACTCCATTTTGCATTTAGTTGGGTTGTCTTTGATGTTAACATTTCTTCAATGATCTGACATGTGCTTCTGTTGGCAGATACTGTATTTAAAGATTTTTTTTTGCCTGTTAACAAATTACCACCTGTAGCTTTACAAAAGTAATTTTGTCCTAAACAACAAAACATCCCATAGGATTAATCGTCTTCCCTTTTTTCTTTAATACTTTTACACACAGTGAAAAGCAGGACTAAAACTAAGTTGAGTAATTTCTGTACAAGCGTAACCAAGGAGACAATGTTTCATCCTGTCCTTGGTTGGAGACTCTTGTCAGCCCCAGTGAGAATCATTACTATGCATTGCTTTTTACTGCAGCATGGGGTTAAAATGTACAATAAACCCCTTTCTCCAACTTTTCTTCTGAGGATGCACTACCTCGTTCAACCTCTGGGAGGCGATCTTACACAAACCAAGCTGAGATTTCATGTTATGTGCATCAGTCCACTCTGAGGGGTCCTTAGATTAGATTATGTAGAAAAATACTTTAGAATAAAGCTTTCTTTAGAAGTCGAGGGTTTTAACACAATCTTTTCTTTTTTGCATAAATATGTAGGAAGGCCATTACAGGCTAAGGCTTTTGGATAAAACACAACAAGACTGGGTTTATTGTCTCTTAGTAATGTCTAAATGTTGTGAGTCATCCTTTCACTTGCTTGCCATCTTGTTTTCTTCCTCCTGCGAGTCTGGTCACAGATTACTCGTTCAAAACAACGTTTCAATCGTGTCCACCGTCACTCTTGTAGCTGTAGGCAGGAGATGAGAGGAGGATATGCGCCATTAGTATAATACAGTTACCGGAACACACCTAATGAATATTCCATCCCAATCTTATTGAATTATTGAAACATGATCATGAGCTTCAGGTTATGGCTGATTAAAGCATGTGCTTGACTAGAAGAAAGCTGCAGGTGAGCCAGCAGTATCTGTACTGTATGCGCACAGACCACAATATAGCTTGTTAGTGAAGTTTCTGACCTGCGGGTATGTTGAGCACGCAGCATTCCTCTTTAAAGGTAAGCTTAAAACTGCTTTGTTGCTCAAAATTAGGATGTTGCAAGAATTAGCATTGTGCTTTCTCATGATAAGAATGCTTTGGTAATTCAAGGATTAATGGAAGCACCGACTCAGGTGTCCACGAGGTTACAGACTGAGCAGCAACATGCAAATGCTTGTAACTTTCACCAAAGTCGCTTTAAGCTCTTCACCCTGCCATAAACCACAGACCGCTCTTTATAGTTCAATTGGTCAGTCACGCCACAAGGTGTGCTTTGTTTGCGTTTGGAGCAAACACGGTTCTGGGATTACAGAACCAAAGGGGTGTTATACAACTCTGTGAGATTCACCTGAGTAATAATGTAAGATGTATAAGAATTTTGTCAGTTCATGATGATTAATTTAGGATTATTCCTGAAGAGTCAGTTGGTTACTCAGCTCTGTCTGTATCCCAAAACTTGGCTGCTCTGTTTGCATTTTATCTCATCTTGCCTCAATTTTGAGGTACACCAGACAGCCCATAACAGTTATGGGTCTTTGACAACCTCCTGAGATGGATCAGAGGAGTAAGCTTGTAAAATTCACTTCAACCCTCCTCTTTCCATGTTGGAACCACTCTATTGATTGCCAGGCATAAAGAGCAGATGTGGATTGTAGATTCAAAGAATGATCCGAAAGGTGCCAAAGACAATGACAAAGTCAATCCACTTACTTGTTGTAGTTGGTGCCACAGGTTGTGCAGTTCCAGGATCTTTGCTTCCCTCAACCCTGAGCTCCATCTTTGCTGAACAGCTATGGGAGCTCAGCAAGGGACTTGTACTTCCAGGAGTTGGCTTCTTGGCTATCGGCGGAGGAATTCTGTCAGTCTTGACTCTGCCGTTTGAGAGAACACCAGCCTTTGATTGGTCAGAGACCTGCCTGAGCTCTGCTGCTAAGCTTTGCTTCAGACTTGCCTGAGCCTCTGAGGAGGAGGCGACTACAGGCTCGATGACCACCTTTTTTGTGCTTCTAGAGAAGATAAAGCTAGCTGTAGATGCTGGGGATTTAAGAATATCGCATCCTTCAAGAGGTTTTAGAGAGTGTCCCCCTTGTTCACCAATGGAACTGTGAGTAGGGGATTTAACACCCAGTCTGTGGGGAAGACAGTCTCTGGAAGACATGGCTGCAGTTTTCATTCGGATGGCCTCCTGCAGACGCAGGGAAGGAGAACTCATTGTCACAGTGGACGATTTTACTGTTTGAGGAGGAGATTTTACTGACAAAGACTTCCGAATGGGCTTTGGAGGAATGTCTTGAGGTCCTTGGCTTGAGACGGAACAATTCTCCTGAGCTGGAGTTGCCTGATGTGCTGTGTCTTCAGATGGAGCTTGCACCTGATCTTCAGTCATGCTGACCGTTCTAAGGCGAACCATCTGCAGCAGCGAGGGGGTTACGAGTGGTATGTTTGCGTCCTCTTTAGGAATTGGTGCACTTTTGTGGCGAGAAAGTAGCTCTTTGCTCCTGGCGTCTCTGTATGTGCCACTGGGTTGCCTTCTGAAATTAACTCCAGGGGTTACATTTTCCATTGGTGGAGGAGGTGCTTTTGGCACTGAAGTTGGAGCTGAAAGCTCAGGACTTACTGGAAGAGTAGAAGGAGACTGCTCTTCAAGTTTTAGGGAGTTTTGCCTAAGATAACTGCTGGAAGGAGACACTTCCCGGACCGGCATTGGGATCTCTACTCTGGCAATAGGTGGTGAAGGAGGCAAGGGTGGAACTATGTCAGTAGCGCATGAAGTATCTTGGGAAGAAGTCTCAAGAGCAGTGTCAGCTTTTGAAATCTGTTCAACATCAGCAGATTTGTTGTCAGCTGAAAGTGAAACTGGAGCGACTGGGGTTAATTCTGTCATCTCTGTTACATCATCTCTTATGGATGGTGGAGGAGGTGGAGGGAAATCTACCTCATCTCCTCCATCAAAGACAGGTTCCCCTTCTAATGGAGGAGGCGGAGGAGGCCAACAGGAATCTACAACATGTGACATGTCATGTTCCTTCTCAGACTCATTTGGCATTGGAGACACTAATGAAGCAGCAGGTTTCCTTATCGGAGGAGGTGTAGGCTGGTAAGCTGGAGGAGGCGTAAGTGGTGGTGAGAGCTTACTCATTTTGGGGACCTCAACTGTAAGTGTCTGCATAGGCTGAACTTCACTCTTTTCAATGTTGTTCTTATCAGTGGGAACTGTTGCAGCATTTTGGGATGGCGTTGTATGGTCCTCAACAGACAAGTGAACTTCTTTTGCAGCAGTGGAGCTCAATGTCCTTTCTTGTGTCTCTAATGGATGCCTTATTTCATCTCTGAACGGTATTTTTGTTGGTTTCTTCATGACAGGAGGTGGCTGTTTCTTTGGAGTTGTCTCTTGACTTTCTGGCTTCTTTACAACATTGATTTTACTCTCTACTCTGCTGTTAAAATCCGTGTGATCCTCATTTTTATGCATATGTTCTTTATCTGAAGATTCTCTAATCTTTAATTTGCTTTTGCCATATTCAGGATCTTTTGTCACAGTGTTTTCTGTATGTACAGACATTTCCAAAACAAGATTCTCCTGAGTTGTCTGGTTTTCGACTGTAACTTCACTGTCTTTTCTGGGCTCTCTTTGAGTTTCTACTTGTTTTCCTTTCAGTGGAGTTTTGATGACATTAGGAGCTCCACAGAGGAGCTCAACAGTCCGTCTGCTGTGGGCCCATGTCTCCGGAGGCGGTGGGCGAGGGGCTTTCACTTTAGGAGGAGAAGGGATGTTTAACAGTTCTTGTACGTCTGCTCTTAAAGATGAGAGCTTGCCACTCGGAGTAACTTCATTTGTTGGTGAGGAATCCTGCGGAGACAGAATTGTGCTGCATGTTGTAACATCGGCATTTGCAGGCTCAGATGTACCTGATGACAGGGAGGTGAGTGAGGAGGAGGGAGAAGCTGCTGAGGATGAGGCACGGGATGCGGATCTCTCTGGTTTGATGGGTTTCTTTTTCAGTTTGTCTGGAGAATTTGGGGAGATTTCTTTCGGGGAAAGTGTTGGAGTTCCACTCTGGCTAGAATAGCCACTGGAAGGAGACATTGTCCGTTCAAATTTCCCTACATCTGGTGCTGTTTTCTGTGGAGAGGAAGGGTCGGATTCTTGTTGTGATGCTGTCGCTTCTTCAGCCTGGTTAGGGGAATCCTGCAAAGGGGTTAGAAATGTGGAGGAAGAGTTTGTTGAGCTTAGCCCAGTAGAGTTTGACAAAGGTTCTGGGCTCAAATTGGCATTTGTAGCAACCAATTTAACTTCATCCTCTGTTACTGTATTTTTTGATAAACTTTTTACTTCTCCTGAGTTTCTAGGTTCTTCCAGCTCCACCACAATCATGGTCTCACTTTTTACCTTTTTGCCATGCAGAGAGTTAGTTCTTTGTGGAGGTGCTGGAGGATGTTTGGTCTTGGTAACCGAAAGACTATGTATGCAATTCCGTTTGTTCTTTGCTTGATCGCCAGCAGTCAATGACTGTGTTGCTTCATGCCCAGACTCTGCTTCTGTTGTGTTTACTTCTGTTTTGTTCAGGCTGCTAATTGCATTAGCTGGGATACAAAAACTTGTGAGATCTTGACTGTTACCAGACTCCTGTGTCTGGCTTTCTTGTACATTAAACCCCCCTCTATTAGAAGATGAAACTGAGGAGTCTGAAATAATAGTCTTAGAGGATTGAGACTCACTCCAGTTTGAACCTGAGGCTGACCAGGGCATTAGTGCAGAGTCATAGTTAGAGCTATTTGTTTGGGAACCGTCACCATCTGATCTTCTTGACAACAGAGGACTAACTGCTGATTCCTCAGATGTCAGGCTGCTTTTGCTGACAGCACAAGCACTGTTGCCATGATTGACACTGCTGCCTCGAGTTCGACTGTTGCTGCGGTCAATCTCAATTACTTCAACTGCAGCCGGTAAAACAGCATTAGGGATGATCGTAGACAAGTAAGTGGCCTGAGGAGAGATGGACATCACCGGACCCTACAAGGAATCAGAAGCAAGTGCTTTACATCCTAATAAAATGATTGCTCAAATTACATTGAGAAACTGCAGTGTCTCATGTTAGAAAATGAAACGTGTGTAAATCCTCAACTCAAACCCTGATGGTATTCTTACCTGAGGCTCTTGGAGGAAGTGCAACATTGATGGAGAGAGTGAAAAGGATGTTGTCATTCCAGGAAATGCCAGGGACTTGGGTCTCACTGTAGGACAGAGATGGGTCTGCTCATCTTGGTACCCTCCCTGAAGGTGCTTCCTCACCACCTGCTCATCCCTAAAGACCTGCTCCGGCATTAACAGAAGACCACGTTAAGGCGGAAAAAAACAGAAGCAGACGTTTTAATTTAGAACTCAATCTTTGGATCTTCTTACCTCCAGTTCTGAAAGGTGTACCCTTGCTCCCTCTTTTTTTGCTAACGGAGTCCCTCCGTCCACTGTAGGAATGATAACAACACTTGACTGGCTGTCACCATTGTGATTTTCATGATTAGTCGAAACAAGCGGCTGAAAGGTGGAACTTCTGTTCAGAGCTGTAAACAATGTGAGCCACTGTTAATGGCACATTACTCATAAAGTCACACTAAACACTTTTCCGTTTCATAAGGAATATGGATGGGAACGTACCAAGTTCTTTCTGGACCTGGTTGGGAATGCCCATGATGGTGGTCCTCCTGTTCCTCTTTCTGCTTCTATCAAATCTTTTCACTGGATTCAAAGGCTTGAATGTGGAGCCTGATGGAAAGATGAAAGCGTTTTACTCACCAAGATAGACCATAAATTCGGTTAGACTTGAGGTGATATTTAGCAGCTTACCCTTCCAAAAGAAAATAACTTGAGCAAATCTGTGCTTGTACACTTACAAGTTTACCATATTGGTTTAGCATGCTAACATAACACTTTTTAATTAGTGCTGGATAACTGATAATTGTTAAAGTAATTTACTCTTCAGGCCACAATTCTCACTAAACAACATACTTAACCAGATGACACTGTAAATAATACAATCATGAACATAGCGGTAATAAAACTGAACAATAAAAAACCTACCCCAAATTTGGAAAATCATACAAGCATTTTAGCAAAAGCACAAACTATTGACCAAGCGAATATTTTAGGTTTTCAAAATACTCATAAAAGGCGTCTGAACTGCTACACAGATGTCTGGCTAAAATTCGGTTGAATATGATGAAAAAAATGCTGATCAAATTCTGAATGCTACAGAATGAAATGGTGTATTTCAGTGGCGTGCGGTGTTTGTTTAATTTTGGTCTCATTCGGCAAACCTCTTAGTGTTTGCTGTTTTTCCTACATAGATGATAAAGCTAGTATCAAAGTGATAAAAAGTTGAACAATATAAATACTTACAGGGCACTGTCTCTGACGATTTATATTTTCCACAGGAGACCATATTGTTGTTTTCACTAAAAACTCAACAAGGCACATTGAGTAAATTCTTTCCTTGAGGTTAAAAAAAACCAAAACAACCTTGATCTGTACGATCAGTATCATATATGATCAGAATACCAATTGCTCTCGCTGCGTGGGCACATCCAGCCTCTGTCTCTCTTAGTCTCAGTAGTACTGACAGGCAGACTCAGCGGTGATGTGTAGAGAACGCCACAGAGCTGTCTCACATGCTTCCAGGAGTAAAAAACCCTCCTTATCTCTGCATATGAGTGTGTCAAGTTCTTCAAACCATAACTGCAGAGGCATCGAGCATTGAAGAATGAGTCATGCACTTTTAGTAAGTTTTCCCGGCTATGACTCTTGTTAAAGCAGTGACCTCAGGAATAAACTCAGACCCGCTCCTCTGCTGACATAATTAGCTCCTGTAACTTTAAGATGCAGGAAATATTGATGCGAAGCACCAATAAACACACACACACACACACACACACACGCAATGTTTACCTTGGTGAGTAATCCCAGGCCGGTTCAACACAGCAGAAGTTGCTGCGGAATCACTGTTAGCGTTGGGTCTCGACCCCAGAGAGCCGCCTCTGTCCTTGGAGCTGATGTCCTGCTCCGGGCAGAGGGTATCTGTAGACTGCAGGGGTAAAAACACACACACACACGCACACATACATTTATAAGTTAGAAGGAATTCTTATAATCTCCAGGAAGTGGATGCGGTATTATCTACAAAGCTATTCGGCGACTTACGATGATGCTTTCATCGTCCGCAAAGTTTACTCCGTTCTTGTCCTCTGCGCGAAACAAATCAACAACGGAAGTGAGTCTCAAAGCTGCTGATTTTATTACATCTTTCACATCTGTAGTTTTATAAATGATGCCTTTGAGTGTCGTACCTTCCTGTTGTAGTATCTTGAGCCCCTCCTGAGCTTCGGTGTGCAAGTCTTCCAGGTACTGAGGCCTGCTGCCTTCGATGAACACATTCTCCTGGTAGTGCTGGGAGGCCGTGTAGTGAACCGTCAGCCGCTTCTGGTTGTCATTGCCCTTCGGGCCAGCTGCTTGAGGGGGAAACAAAAGAGAGAAAATGTTAGATTCTAAAAAGGGTGTGGCAATAAATGAGTCGTATATCAATCGTGCTGATGAAAATTGATACAGTATGGAACCTTATAGAATTGTTTTAAATACATGTACTGATTGTTCACACTGTTAGTCACATCATTGAAACAGAATCTCTAGACCGTTTGAAAAGAAAAAGTTGCATCTGATTTAAAAATAGTTTCTGAATGGAATCGTGACCCTAAAACTCGGAATTGAATCGGATCACTAGACGCTGAAAGACTTGCATCTCTACCTAAAGGTGACCATTTCAAATGGGGAAAGTTTTTTAAAAGCAGTATTTGTGTTTGTGGGGCTCCGATTGCTGCTTCGCCATGCAGTCACAGCCACAGTTACCTTAAAAAAAAAAAAGTAAATAGTTCTTATCGTCACTTTAATCTTTATCACGATAGCACCATAAAATATCGCAATAAAACTTCATGTCCATATCGCCCATCCCTAGCATACACTACCCCTTCTGTTTCACCTTTCAGCCAGAATCACACACAATCATCATTTAAACCGTTATGGTGTTGTTTTCAAGTTACTGCCTCCACGCAGCCAGCAGGTGTCTGTGGACTCACACATCTTCCTCGCACTGAATCCTGCGCTCCACCTGCCGCGGCGGCTTGTTTACTTGCACCTTTGACGCTCAGGAATTCGGAGGACAGATGTCCCGACCTGGCCGAGGCTTTTAGCTGAACAGCCACGACCTGGCTAATCTCCTGCTGCGTTTTAATGCCTCGCTGCTAGTCCCCGCGGGATAAGATAATCTGGCCCGTCCGCCTGTTAAGATGCTACGCGACCCACCGCGGCGGGACCTCCTGTGTGTGGGAAGTGGGTCGAGTTCTTCCTGCAGCACCGGCAAACACGATGCGGACGAAACCAAAGCCGAACTTGCCTGACTTTGTCGACCTGATGGAGAATGTGGCCAGTTTTTGTGCCAAACCCAGATAGTTTTAACTTGACTAGCAGTGTTTGGATTTGCAGGAGGGAAAGAAGAATATAAACGTAGTTTTGGGTTGTTGGGTTTGTAGGAGGCAAACCCGCTCTGGCTTCATTTGCCATTTTGTACCAAAAAGTACAGGACATTATGTAGAAATTAGTCCGACTTTATATTTGTTTTCAAATTAGCAGATTTATGTACTTAGGAGAGGGACATTGCACATTAGTTAACAACTCTAACCCAAGAATAATTTTCATAAACTTGTCCCTCAGCAGGTTGATTGAAACAAAACACATAAATTAGTCAAGATATATTTGAAGAACCCATGCAGGTGTGCACACAAGTCATCAACGTAATTACAGACTTAGCCCATAATGGCCGCGTAAGTGACGATATAGAACATAATTGACTTATGTCCAGCATTGCACATATAGAACATATTCTTGCCATTTTGTTGCCATTTAGTCCGTTCTGAACCGCATAAACTAAGCATCTGCCACTGCATTATTATTAAATACGGAAGTGGTCACGACAAAAACCAGGAACAAGTCTCAAAGGAGGCGTTCTGAGTTATTTACAGATTCTAAAAGTTTTATAATACAGTAATACCAAACACACAGAAGAGGGAAAAAAAAGATATTGCCATTTGATTGCTGGTAATCTGGAAGCAAAATTAGTGAGAATACAGTCAAAGAAAATTTAAAGTGTCCCTAGGCTGTTCATTTACATTACTTTGCAACAATAATGAATTATGATACATAATCAAAATAAAGTACCACTTTTCTACTGGTAGATCAACACACTAAGAAAAGTGTCTAGAAAATCATTTTAAATCATCTGCTGTAGCAAAACGGATCAGTAGAGGATGATTCTGTTTCATACGCGAGAGTCGGGAACAAAACCACCAAAAACACGAAAGAGATGAATTAACCAGGCATGATGGCACAAAAATTTTTACATGTTAAAAAGGAAAGAAAAAAACCCGAAACGTTTTATTTGTAGAAATGTTTTACAGGGTTGAAAATCCTGCAGAAGATATTTGAAAAATGTGTGGAAATGTTTAGAGCTTTTTTGTGGAAACACATAGAAAAGTAGATGAGAAAAATGATTTTGTTTTTGCTGCGCTTCAAGTATTTTCCCTCTCTCTCTCTTACATCCTCTGTTTTGAGAAGATAAACACGACTCCTCCTCCGTTCTCGATGGTCCACTGTCCCAAATGTTGAGTTATACTCACTGCAAATATGGTCAATTTTAGGCGAGAAACCAGTTTTTGACTTGTGAAGACCAACATACGTGTTCATGTTCTCTTGTTTTTCCCCATTCTGAGAGCCAAAACGTAAATGACTCAAGATGTTGTGGATTTTACTAATGACATGTTTGTAGACGCCTTGATTCGCTGAAGTAAAGGATAAACTTACTTCAGACTGCTCAGGTGCATTGTTAGCGATGCTACAGTGTTCTACTGGCACCTTTGTTATAAGTATGTGTATATGTTGAGACTCCCCCCACCACCCGTCCCCTTTAATTATTTTTTTCACAAAGTCGGTGTGTATGTGTGTGTGTGTGTGTGCTCTATTTTGTCCTCTGTTTGGGGGTTTCCGTTTCCATACATAAATGCAGCAGAAAAGAGCCTAATTGCGTCTCAAGTTGCGAGATTGAGAGGAAGCTAAGTGAAGCGGAGTGGCTAAAAGCTGAGCTACACAAGGCTCAACGTGAGGTGTCCTCTTTCCCTCCTTTGTCACTTTTCAACACCGACTCTCAGTTGCACCTGATTAGGTAACGCCGTGCATTCACTCTGCATGTGAGTGTGTGTGTGTGCACACTCTTGCATTCACCAGAACCATCTGAACCGTCTGTGTAAGGAGGTGGGAAATCTCGGACTTGGTTGTATAGAATAGTAGAAAACAATACAACTGCAGTCATTTTAGGGCTAATAATGAGTAATAATAATGTTAAGATGCTCATCGTAGACTCTGCCAGACTCCTGCAGAAGGTTGAGGGATTTTTTATTTTTTTTTGGTTGATTAAGATGATCAATGAAAAAGTCAGTAAAGCTCCTTTATCTCATTAAAGAAGACCCCCACAGCCAGCCTGGGGGGGGTTAAGACGGTCGCCGGCGAACTCTATCCGTCTTCAGATCCCTACGACATCTCCAACTCCACAAGTCATCCCGAGCCCGAGCCTCGAAACGACCTCCCGTCCGAGCCGGCACTCACCCTTCTTCTTGAAGAGCGACAGCAGAGAGCGGACGCTCTTCCTCAAGTAGACCACCATGCCTGCTCTACATGGCACGCGCAAAAGTCCAAACGTGGCGGTAAATCTGGCGAGCGCAGGAAGTTCTCGAATTCAACTCGCTTCCAGGGTGGAGATGCTCCGGCCCGTTCGGATTCTAGGAAAATGACGAGGACGAGACGGAGATGCAGACTGCAGCTTGGCTCCTGTTTGCCGTAGCGACTCGTGCAGAGTGTTTTTGAGAGAGAGACAAGTGCACAATGAGATCAGCTCCCAGCCAAAGCTGCCCGTCCCAGCTGCCTTATCCTCTGGGTCTGATACCCTCCGCCCCTCCCCTCTCTGATGGTTCCCTTTGAATCTCTCTCTCTTCTCTCTATTGTCAAGTGACACCCCTTCCCCGCCGCCCCGCTCCTCTCCATCCCCTCTTGCTTTAAACGACTGTCAAAGTTTGGCTTTAGGGATTCAGCCGCCCCCACTTTCCCCCAATCTAGACACACGCGTGTGTGTGGGGTTGTGTGTGTTTACCACCAACACTCTCCGCCTCTCAGTTTAACCCATCTCATAGGGATGGATTTGAAGACATTTTAGAGCCTAGAAGTACAAAAATATGTCTCCCCCCCAAAAAATGTGTATTTTGTGTGTCATTTCTTAACTTTTAGAGTGTTTGCGTGATCTAGATTTATCCCACAACAACTCCTGTAATTAAGAGACATGAAGTCTTGTTTGTTCCTGATGGAGGCCTTCAGCGAAGTGCATCTGTCTGACTGTCTCATTATGCAAGGGGCTACAGGGGCTACAGGGCTTCCTGTTCAAGGCAGAGGTTGTGTCCTCACAGTCAAGAGCCGAACTCTTAACTATAATACCGAATGTTTTCTCCTCTTCTCCATCCCTCTCTCTCTCTCTCCTCTCCTTTAGTTTTCTGCCGGTCTGACATCCTTCCTTTCTCCCGTCTAACCCTACGCGGAGCCGCATCGCAGACACAGCTGCAGGAGATGCGGCGCCTGGCCACGTGAACCACAACTCCTTTTAACTTTTTCCGCTTTTCTGGTCGCATTAGAACCACCAACTTTACTGGTTTATTTGGTTAGGATTTTGACGCGAGAGGCCAACACAAAGTCGCGCGTTCGGACGCATTCATTAAAGGAGAATATTACTGAGAAGCACAGTTATTTGAGGAACTAAGTGAAACACATTAAATGGATTTATGACACGCAGATGGATGTTTCATTGCCCCTATTTCTGTTAATTACGATGATTTCCCATCGACAGTTAATGAAAACGCGGCATTTGAAATTCGAATGTTACCTCAATCTGTTTCTCACAACAGAAATGTGGATTTAATGAAAAATGTTTTTAGTGTGATCAACTTTTTATCTGTAAAAAAAAAGAAGAAAAACTTAGTTTTCCTTCGACTTCACAGTAATGCACAACATAGTTAGTACGCAAGAAATTCTGACACAACATACTGAAGTTTGTGATTCTAATGTAGACAAAGTGGAAAAAAGTTCAAGGAGTTCAAATCCTATTGCAAGGAAGTGATTCAAGATGTCAACTTTATTTAGAAATCAGTTATTAACTTCACCAAAATCCTGCGCAGCATTCATAAATCAAATTAAACAGGTCAGGTAGATTACAATATCAGGCCTTATGTAAATGCCAAAGCATAAAAATGAGTATCAAGAAGTGGTTCGGAGTGCTCCAGACTACGGGCGGGTCTAATGTTGAAGGGCAGATGCCCTCTGCTGCACAGATGCAGATTTTCCACAAAACAAACTCTTAATTCTCAGGAATGTTTCTGCGCTGGAGGAGCCGCCCTTTTGATCCACTTGCTCTCTGATTGGATAAGAGTCGCTCCAGCTGGCCGCCGGCACCAGCTGGAGGACAAGGATCTTGGTCCATTCACCAGACTCCAGGCGTTGGGACGTGTTGGGGATGCTAAGCTTCCCTCCTGGCCCCGGGGTCCGGCGACGGACCGGCAGACCCCGAACGAAAGCTGGTGGGATTGGGGAGGGTTTGGTCTCCAGGTGGATCCTGAGCCTCAGAGCTTTTCCAGCGGATTGACTCCTGCTACTATCTCCTCCTCCTCCTTACTCACACTCCTTCACACCTGATTTGATTCTCTCTCTCTCTCTCTCTTTTTTTTTTTTGGCAAAACCAAATCCCCTTCCTCACTCTGTCGCTTTTTGCGGAAGTTTCTTTGGGCAGGATTTCTGGTCCAACCGTGGCTACCCCCCTGTTGTTTACCAAGACCCTTTGTATCAATATTCATAAGAGGGCCAACTGAGACGCCATCTGCTCCTGGGGGAAGAGGGCAGAGAGAGGGGAGCCGCGTGCATGCCTTTGATTCGCCGCACAAACCCCACCATTCCCTTGCGCGAGAGCGAGGCTTCCTATTGGCCAGATTTGGAGATCGCAGTACAGCTGTAAAAAAAAAAAAAAGGCTCACACCTTCCCAGCACTGTTAAATCGGCCAAGTGTGGAAGTTATTTTCAAACTTTCCTGTAAAGCAAAAACAAAAAGGAAAAGCTGTAAATCACTTGTTTTTCTTGGCCGACGGCGCTGTTAGGAGGACAATTACAGCGCAAACACCTAAAATGCACAAGCTCGGTTTAAAACCCCACGAACGCTTAATTACAGAAACGTTTAAAGAAAATGACAAGCACCAGACGCGGGTTTCTGCTTTTATTGATTTCCGTCTCGCGTTGAAAACTCCAGCCAGGTATTTCTGTCACTTTAAGCCGCTTTATGGAGAGAGTAAGAAGGTCCTGAACCCGGGGCTCTTTCTCGACAGTACATGTGGCCCGCATGGCAAATTCAGTGCAGATTTTCAATCATTTTTTTTTACTGCTCTCACTCTAGTATATGTCATATCTTTCGACCACAACAAGAGATCTTTGCACTTTTGCCCAAGTCTTTGAATCTCTCATTACATCGACCAAACTCTGAAAATACCGACTCTTATGACTTTTAATTAACAGTTTGAGTACAGCGAGGCAGCCCGGTTTCCAACGCAATTATGTGGTTCAAGTAAAGTGTTAAATAAGCAGAGCCCATATCAAAAGGAGTGATTGCTTCAGCGTGTTATTTTATTTTCTTTTTTTTTCCTGAAGCGAGCGGCACCAGGAGGCTTCATTTCACTCTCATTTCAAAGAAACGCCACGTGAAAGCCACATAAGTAACTCTTTGAGTTTTTAATGGGCCGAACCGAACAATCGAGGATAGAAGCCGTTTTGCGATCCCCGCGACCGTAGCGCGTCGAAACAGTTGGCATGGCAACTGAGAAAACAATAAATAGGGCAGGCCTTTAAAAGCAACAGCATTAATAATTAACAGTTAACAGCTGAACCTTTTTTTTCTTCTTCTTCTTTCTATTAATCTCTAGAAAATGAGTCTTCCGGCGCCGCCAGAGCAGAAGGTACCAGTTAAAACACAAACCTCTCCTTCGACGAGGCTTCGTAGTTTCTACGGAGTGCTAAATCAGCTCGGACCCGCGCTTAAACCGCCGGTATGAGACTGCAAAAGCAGCAGGACATTTGATGAGGCTGTTTGCTGTGGATTCACATGACCAGTTTGTATTGATGATGAACAGAGAGCTGCCAAATGTGAAATATGACTCCCAGAGGGCTGACATTGACGCGCACACACACACACACACACACCCACCCACCCAAACACACACACACACACACAGCTCTGGAAAATGTAATTCCTTGACCACACGGGGTGTGTTAGTTCACGTCATGTCCTCGACTCACCCTCGAGTTTGCTGCTCTTGAGACAAAGACAGGGTGGACTAAAACGGGGGTTTACGCAAACGCTGCCTTTGTGATTGAGAGAATCAAGGTATCAGTCAGCAAAGTTTATCGTGGACAAACAGAGCGCTCTCACTTCATGCCCCCGCCGGAGGTCCAATCAGGTACGAGGTCAGTCTGAGGCCAGTGGTTACAATCTAATGATAATGAGATTTTAGCTTAAAACTCGTCAACAAACTTGTTCGTAGACTGGAATGCTTTGTGGGATCGGTGGACACATTGACACCGTTTCAGTTCTCATCGGATTTGGACTTTGTTGGATTCCAACATGGACGCCCTGTGTTTCACAGGGGCCACCAGTTTTTAGTGGTGGACACATCGGTCCCGTTGGGTCCCCTGGTTCTCTGCACAAAATGTCCCTAAAGAGTTAGGAAAACCAGGGTTTGGTTAAAACTTATAACTTTTAGCAGAATGCTAAAAGGACGTGGTCTCCTGGAACATTTTTAAAAGACCTCTCCGTAACCTGGAGACAGAGACTTCTGTCCTGCTTTAGTTCTTGTTGTATCTAACTGGTTTTGTTGAAAATGCTTGATATGTTTGTGTATTTCGGTATAATGTAACAATGCCGCACCTCTCCTCAATGTGGCTAAGTCATAGAGCGCTACTTAGTTCCTGTTTTAGTTCAAGTTCAAACTTGAACATCTGCATCTCTTATACTGAAGAAATGAAGCAGTTTTATAATTCAAAGCTTTGAATCCAAACCAAACCAGAAAATGCATATACAATGTGCGGTCTAGTGCAACATGGACTGAATCATTTAGCTCTTATTATATTCCCGAAACAAAGGTTTCTGTGAGGTCATGTTTAAGGCCTTTACGTGATTTATGAAAGTATTCTGCTAAAATATCTTGTTCTGTAGATGCCATCATTGGATATCCTCTCTACCCACGAGTTTGGATTTTGTTGATGGAAGCATATTGTGTGTATGTGCTAAATATCTGGAAAAGAATACACGCAAGAAGAAACTTTTATATAAAGTTTCAACTTATTTGACAAACTATAATTTTTTTCTGAAACAAGATTAGTTCCCCAAATAACTCTGCCGTCTAATTACATAAAGAAATATACATAAAACCACTTTCTGCATAGCTATGGTCAGTTCAAATTGAGTAAATATAAAACCTGACAGTCAAAGAATCTGACTTGTCTATCCGAGCCTCGTTTCTGTTCAGTACTGTTGATTTCAAATCTGTCCTCCTGAAGCTGTCTGCGCCCCACCCAGTGGAAATGAGAGCTTCAGGTGGTTTGCGCGTAGCGACAGTCAGTGTAGGCTGTGATTTGTGCGCCGTCCTCCAGGTTCCCTTTACCTTCCTCGCCTTGTTTCGATTCCGCTCCTCGGCCTCTCTATGGCCCCTTAGCGCAAGTTTTGTGTGTTTTATTCTTCCTCTTTGGCTGTTAACTCAGTGATGAATTGGCTCAATCTAACAACTCAGAGTTCTTTTGGAGCGCGCCTCCCCCTGTTTTACAGGCAGCGTTTTCATCGCTGCGTTCTGCCTGGAGAGGAGAGGAGCGCTGAGTTTAGCTCGCCTTCTCTTCGGTTAATATTAAACCTCTCGGAGTAAGAGACCTCGTAACTCAGCTCCACAACAGCCACTGAATACAAATCAGGGGTGCAGCCATGAACGGAGTAATAACGCCCGTGGTTGTGCGTGTGTGTTTATTGCTGGTCACATTTTAACCCCGTCTTCCTTCGTTCTGGCAGCTTCAGAATAAAATAAGGCAGCCGGACGAGACTGTGGACCAGTGGTCACAGTTGGGTTACTCTGAAACGTAATGACGAATTAATCGAACAGAGAGGATTGAGGAGACAAAATGTAAACCTAAAACTGGTTCTCAAACATGTTTTCTTAACTTGACAACAGGAAAAAGCCCAATTAAAGAGGGACAGAAGTGCAGGTTACAGCTTTGGTCCAGTATTTCTACTGAGGTTCTAAGTTTATTCCTTAACCAAGTTCTAAATTCAACTTGAAATACCAGAAAGCCTAGTTCGTTGTTGTGTTGAATGACTTTGGAAGCCATGGCTAATTAGTGATATAGTTCCATGCAAAACTATTCATATCCGGTGTGTTTAGTAGGGTAACTTTTGATCTAAGCCACTTCCTGGTAGCTCTGGCTGTTGGGTCATTGTCCTATTGGAAGGTCAACCTCTCGTCTCCGATCTTTTGCAGCCTCTAACAGATTTTTTTTTCTATGGGGAACCAACCCCAAAGCATGATCCTCCCACCACCATGTTTGAATGTAGGGGTGTGTGATCTATACACACCCCTACATTCGAAGTGTTTTGCGTGCAGGTTCTCTTACTCTCAGCTTCCCAGAGCATCTACTTCCTCATGTTTTCAGTAGCCGTGTTTCCATTACAAATGTGCGCAAATCTTTGTCACTGTTCTGCTAATGTCGATAAAACACAATTTCCCAATTGCGGTGTTTCAATTACGTAAGAAATGCCATTTAATAAGTCATAATAAATCATTAGAAATCATGGCAGTGATGGATGTTCACTAGAAACATGAGATATATTTAGACTTGAGCCCAGCACCCGTTATCCATCAGGAGACGTCGACGTCTTATTCAGGCGTTGGAATGACAAAAACCCCTTAAACTTTGGAGCGGTTACGTGTGCTGCGTTTTGTGGAAACTGCTGTATGCGACTTTACAGAAGAGCTATGGATTCGGGACAAGGACAAACCATCATCCTCCCGCTACTTCCTGTCATCTTCTTCTACGTTTTCGCCAGTGGTAACGCCCGGTTGTTGGTCTTGTGACTCGTGGAAAAAAGTGTTTCCATTGTAGTTTTGCGAAACGCTATAAAAACACCTCGTAGCACAAAAACTTGTTTTTTTTAAAACTCTAATTAGTTGTCATCCTTGTCAGCCAGTTTAAGTGGACAGCCATGACTGCATGGGTTTACTGATGTGTCACACTGCCTCCATTTTTACGTAACAAAATCAGCAGAGCTCCTAGAGACGTCAAAAGCTGGGAATAAAACAACAGCTTTAAACATTAAACTGTTCTTGGGTCTCCAAGATGCCGTTTGTTCACAACTGTTTTCTGAAAAACCTCCGAAGGTCTTTAAAGACGGAGATGAAATTACACATCGACTTCTTATAGCGTTTGGTTTCCCTGGAATCTGCTCAACTAGATTAAAACGAGGCTTTTCTGACTTTTCATTTCTAAGTATTATTGCAAACTGTGTCTCCTTTTCACTCCAGTTATGTGCTGCTTTACATTGGCCAATCAGATAAAATCCTCGTAAAAATCAATCGGCACTTTTTATGGACAAGTCCAGCTTGGATTCTGTGGCGACAAACCTCGTTTTGTTGGAATGTCTGAGTTTTACTCGGTGGGGAGGAAACGACCAGAATTTCTTTCTGAAATCATTATTCCGACTCATAAACAGATCTGGTCATAGAGATGCAATAAAACTAAACAAGACGGGGTGAAGCTAGTTGTAATGCATCTTTAGGAATATTAAAAGAATTGCCGTTACTGAGACCCAAGACCTCAGAGATTAAGTGTAAATAAATTTTGCTAGCTTTGTTTCATGCAGAGCTGCTTCTAAGCAGAAGAAATAAATAATTTGGAGTCTTTCATCCTGACCTGAATCAATCTGAATCCCAAACTGAGGTGACTGATTGCACCTCAGGTTCCCCTGTGAGGGTGCAAAGCCGCGGAGCTAAACTTAGCTCCAGCTGCGCATAAAAATAGTGTCACTCTTTTTAAAAAAAATTTTTTTATTATTCCTCTCTGGCTCTGCTCGTCATTTTCTGTCTCTACCTCTGGCGGGTAAGAAAATTGTGGGGATTTTTCCAGGGAAACGTGAGCCGCTCCTATCACTTTTAGTCATTTCAACTAAAACGCTTTTTGAGAGCAAAACTGAAAGCTCTGCAAACATAGTTACACACAACGATGAGTCAGAGCAGAGGCACAGTTCAGCCTGTGTTCGAGGCGGCCGTCCACAGACCCGAAAACAAGATAATAAATCTGTTTGCTTGCTAAGTGGTGGGTGGGAGTGAGTGCAGGAGTCCGCAGGGTGACCCCTGGAAAATTAGGGAATATTAGTGACGCAATATTGTCCAGAAAACCCCACCCTGACAGAAGACAGACAGCAGATTGTCCACTGGTGACGCAGGGACTGAAGCCAATCGATGCAAAATTTGAAAAAACTCAATTCTAGGCAGAAATCATGGAATATAACGCTTCTCAGATTATTTGAGATGCAACAGCCTTTCCAATAATACGTCTGATTCCTCATGTGGAACTAACATCTTCTCAAATGCATCAGTGTCCATAGTCCTATGATTTGGCTAGAAGTCAAAGCCATTTTAAATGTACTTCAAAAGAGGAAACGGCAATATTTATTTATCGCCAGTAACGGCCTTAGGATTAATAAAAACCGACACTAGCAGTTAGCATAGTAGCAAAAACTAACGGAAAGTTAGCATATCAACAAAAACCAACAGAAAAAGTTAGCATACTAGCAAATAGCAACTGGAAACGTTAGCATACTAGTACCAAGTACCAGAAAATGTTAGCATGATAGCAAAAAGTAACAGATAAGGATAGCTTGTTAGCAAAAAGTAACAGATACGGATAGCTTGTTAGCAAAAAGTAACAGATAAGGATAGCTTGTTAGCAAAAAGTAACAGATAAGGATAGCTTGTTAGCAAAAAGTAACAGATAGGGATAGCTTGTTAGCAAAAAGTAACAGATAGGGATAGCTTGTTAGCAAAAAGTAACAGATAGGGATAGCTTGTTAGCAAAAAGTAACAGATAGGGATAGCTTGTTAGCAAAAGGCAACAGATAGGGATAGCTTGTTAGCAAAAAAGTAACAGTTAAGGATAGCTTGTTAACAAAAAGTAACGAATAAGAATAGCATGTTAGCAAAAAGTAACAGATAAAGATAGCATGTTAGCAAAAAGCTACATACATATTTGGAATAGTATCAGAGACCAGATGTTTAGCATATTAAGGAAACCCAAAATAGTTAGCATATGAGCAAATATTTAGTTTTTATCCTTTTTCAAATGATCAAAATAGTTATCTTTTTAATAAAAAGTAATTGAAATAGATTGTAGCTTGAAAATAGAAATAGTGAGCATATTACCTAAAAGTAACAGACATTTGAAATATGTCAACACAGTAACAAATATATATATATATATATATATATATATATATATATACACACAGTATATATATTTTGCAAAAACTACAATAGCTCGTTTTCAAAACCTAACAAATAGTTAGCTTGTTAGCAAAAAGTAACCAAAATTGTTCATAATCAAACAATTGAAACTTCAGACACAGACAACCATAAACGAATGTTTAATAATATAAATTGTATTACTGTTAAATTTAGCAAAGTATGAGCTTTGCTAAGCTATTTCAAATGATGTCAGAAAACTGTAAGGCTATAAATAAATAAATAAATCAACTGGTACCTGGAAAAAGCTCCGGTAGTGGAAACAGGCGTTAGAATAAAGTGAACTAAATAATAAGCCTATTAGCAAAAAGTTAACAAATATTTAGTTTTGTCTAATAGTTACTAAATCCCTACTTGTGCCTGTAAACTCCAAGGTAAAATTGAAAGTTTTGTTGTAGCTCATCTCTTTTCTTTAAGGAAAACAGACATTATCCACAACCTTCGTTTTAAATGATATATACTCTCATGCACAAGGCTTCAGGTTCCTCGTGGGAAAGTCCAACATTTTACCAGTGATGACCTTTAAATTTAGACACACTGTTGCTAATCCCACTCTACTCTCACTTTGTTGCGAACACGTTTAGTGCGAGCTCAAGCTGGGAAACCGAGGTTGTCAAACTGCCTGACTGACCTAATCCGTGAAATGTTTTTCATCTGCTCTGAAGAAAAGATATATCTTATCAGGCTGAAAGCTTTAATGATTCCGCTTCTGTTTTCAGGACAACTAAAAAAAACCCAACAACATTCAACTGCTTTATAAACGGTTAAAATAATGTATCCAAAATCTTGTTTCTCTAGATGAAAAACCACAAAACCTCTTGTTATGATAAATCCTCTGAAATATTTTCATTTCAGATTTAGGAAAATGTGCTCATGGCTGCAGCTCCTCGTATTCCCAGCCTCCTTAACCTTTTTCTAAATTGCAATAATGACTCAAAGTCCAAATGTCAAAATCTCCAGCAGCTTATTCTTGAACGAAAGAAATGTCAGCTTATGAACCCAGCTTTCTCTATTAAAACAAAATTAATCAAGTCAATTTTGTAGCTATTAAATAAACAACTTAGCCAAGAGGTTGTTGGCAAAAATCTCGCTTATATTCTAATTTTTTTTTTTGCTGACAAACCAGAGGAAATCTAAACATGAGAACTGTGAGAAAGAAAAATGTGAGCATATTTAGGAGAAACAAAGAGGCCAAGTTTAAACTCCAGACCAAAAACCATCTGCTGTGGGGTGGAAGTGATGAGCCTGACTGTTGTGTGTCGTCTGAATCACGGCAGACACATTAGACCTGAACAGATTGAGTCTGTTCCCAATATTTTCACATGGCAACACATGCAAGTGTCGCCGTAGCGATAGAGACGCCGACAATACGCGCGTGTCTGCGAGAGACAGAAGAACAAGTTTTCCTGTGTTGGACTGAGTGGCCAGCAGACACGCCAAACTGCGAGACTTCACTAATGCTGCTGGAAACAAATTCTTCCTCCTCGCGCTTCGCCCCCTGAAATCCCAACACGCACGGTACACAGAGCGAGTCTCCCTTCTGTAAACAAATCTGAGGGATTTCGACGGAATAGGTCTGTAAATCCGTGTGAAAAGGAGTAAATCGGGCGTACAACAAACAAGCCAGGGTTGGCACAGACTAAAATAAGTCAAAACCTTGCAATATCTTTCGAGCCCGAGGTTTCTTGGCGTCAGGAAAACGATATGAAAAAATATTTGCTCCGGATTTTGCTGGCAAACGCCATCAAATTTTAGGTCCCAAAAAGTTAGCGGAGTTTATATATAATTAAACACGCTATAAACGTTACATAACGCCCACATATGCATCTTCAGTCATTTACATGTCTGTTTGCAGAGGGTTGTAATGGAAAATATAAAATAATTGGAGGTTTTGTAACGGGTAAGATCTGCTTGCTACATTTTTTATCCAGTAGCAATATTTGACAGAATAGGCTATTTATTTATTCCAAGCAAATTAAATTGACTCGGTAAATACGAAGACATCTACATGAACGTAAGCTGTCATGTCTGATGTAGAATTATTCAAGTCTTTTATTTTTAGCACTCATCTTTTTCGGGGAAAAATGTTTCATCATAATTATGAGACAGGAAACCTTTGCTCCAGGTTTGAGTCCATATTTTCCACAACAAAAAATATTGAAGTAGTTCTGCATCTTTCAGGGCTTCCACATTTATACACTCAAGCTAACAGGACACACTTGGGGCCAGAAGTTATTTGCATACTTTATGTTGTGCTTTTCTTACATCAGCCGGACAGAACATGCTAAGTCACTCACTCGACAATGTAACGTCATAAAAGGCAGTTAATGCAGCTGAAGATGATAAAGTATATTTAAGCCAAACTGCATCAAATTCTGTTTAACCTCAAAGCCAGAGTGATGACCACTAACTGCATGGGGCTTGTTTTTTGTGTGCACTGTGTTTCAAAGCATGGATTGGTATTCAAATTACATTACATGGTAATACAGGAAGCCAGAGGCTGAGGCCTATTACACAGCAATCCTTAGTTCTTCTGTTCAGAAGAGTGAGCTCACTCCACTGTAACATGTTTACAATCTGAGCAGCAACATGGAGTCCAGAGATAAAAGTGAACGGTCGCCGCTTTTCTGGAGTCTTCCACATAGCATGTTGAAAATATTCCTGTGCAGACGCACGTCTTCAACCATTTATCAAGATTTTAGCAAACTTCAAAGTTATCTTTACATGTTAAATGGCTTTTTCGAAGCCAAGTAGTTTCAGTTTTGTTTTCTCTGATTACTGTAAATATGTTGCATCAGTGATTTTGTAGTCAGAGCAGTGGAAGGCTAACAGCTACCGAGCTAACAGGTACTCTGCTAACAGCTAACAGGCACTCTGCTAACAGCTAACAGGTACTCTGCTAACAGCTAACAGGCACTCTGCTAACAGCTAACAGGTACTCTGCTAACAGCTAACAGGCACTCTGCTAACAGCTAACAGGTACTCTGCTAACAGCTAACAGGCACTCTGCTAACAGCTAAACAGACGTGACGGCTCTAAGCTGATGTTAGTCATTTATAACAATTAAAACAAAAACATTTTGTCTCCTTGGGACACGACACTGATTCAACAGATGTTAAATGTCTGCACCTTCACAGGAGGCAAACTACTGTCATGTTTCCAAGCTAAGTCAAGCTAGTTGACGCTGCTGGTTGCACTCCAAGTCCACCTTAGTGTAACATGGTGCATCTTATTCCATATTTTCAGAGTGAATTCTCTTTTATGTTATTTTATTTTATTTTTTTTGCTGATTGTCATGGTCCAAACGACAAATGAAAAACTAGATTTTATGTAAAAAAGACAAATACAGGTGGTTTAATTCGTAGCTAACATGCTAGGTTTGAGTGAAAAGAGGATTGAGATGACGATAATAACAAATAATTTCAAGGATTTTTTTCCCCCCTTATTATAATTGCAAATAATCTGCACAGTTTAATTGGAAAATAAACAATTTTGCAACAATGATGACGCTGTAGTCACTGTGTTGCAATTTTTATATATACAGCATGGCACTAAATATATCCGTCCACTGGAGCAGGGAAAAAAACACGGATTAAGAAATGAGTTCAGGGTCTAAATGTCAGCATTAACCCTTCATGGGATCAATTGACAGCTGTGTCAATGCATGTCTACAACTATTTCAGTCTAGAGTTTTGGAAACAAAGGTTAAGTGATACGTATAGGTAATGTTCTGCTGGGAAACCTTAAGTCCAGCCACTCACAGGAATGCTACTTTCACACCTACGTCCTAAACCTAAACATTGCACCTAAGCTACATCTCTCCTACAAATAAAGCTTCCCTGAGATGCTTTATTATTCTACAGTAAGCTACAGCACACTGCAGGGAATTATTTTTCACTGACAAGTTCGAAAGTTTGATTTAGGACAGGCTCTAACTAGGCATGCGAGGGAATGAATGAACAAGCGTAATCCCATGCGGAACTTGATGGCTTTTACACCAGCGATTGGTGGGTCCTTACAGAGAAAGTCAATCCTCTAAGGCTTGTACATTAAAACTCCTGAACATTTAATTAAAAAGAAAATCCTGTCAAATTTCTTCCATTCCTCACAACAAGCTTATTCTGCCACTGAAGACACATTTAAGCCCAAACTTATTTTTATTCCCGGAAGATTAAGGTTTTCAACAGGTTTCTTCTTCTTGCAAGTAATATTAAGATTCTGAAGTCCCAGCTTGAATGTGATGTAAAATCTGTGGTAGGAGCTAAAGATTAGGGTGATGGCAGGAATGCCTTCCAACCACAAACACTTGGAGCTCATCACTAACGATAAATCCCTACAATACCGGTGGAAACAGGCAAACAGATGGTTAGCAGCTATGCAAAGAGTGTTACTGCTGTAATTCCAACAAAAAGTGTTTTATTAATTGAGAAACTTATCAACGATTTTTTCCAGTCACCATTTTGAAATAAGATGTAAATACAAACAGAAATACACATGCTACTCCGTTTACAATGTTGTATATTTTCTCTCGTTTCTAATGATAAATACTCTTTTGGTTAAATGAGAAAAAAATGTAAATTTTAATCTACAAAACTGACTACAGCAAAAACATCGGCAAAAGTTATATTCCAACACATTTTGAGGGATTTCTTTCAAAGTTCTTTCAGATTCATTATTCTCCACTGACGACTCGCCGGACTAGAGGCTTGCCCTACCTGTGCTCTCTCAACTCAGCCATGACCTGTGCTGAGCAATTTTGCAATTCAAAGGCAGCCGGAGGACTTGACTCCATCGTTATGCCTCCGTCTTTCAGCCACCGCATCAAATTATTGTTATAAGCACCTGTTGGTGCCGTCTGAATGACATCGATAGTTACGTATCTTACATTACCTGAAGACACACGACTAACGCCGCCTGGTGTAACATCCGTTGGAGAATATAAATCTGGTATATGCCATCCAGTGGAGTCACCGGATGTGACATTGAGAACAGAATATCAACCCAAATTGTACTTTACCCAAAATGTCAGCAACATACAAAACGATGACGGTCAGTAGGGAAGACCTTTGAGATGCTTCTGTAGATCCAAGTCCATAAGAGTTAAATGAGGAGCAAGAGCTCAACTCAGCTTATTAGTGCTGGGGGACAAGATCATGGGAGGACAAGGCAGAAGAGATGAAAAGTCATCCTCTCCTTATTTTACTGTGTGTTGCCTAAGCTGCTCTGCGGGGAGTCCCTGACTTTGACAGTGACACACATTGAATGGGATCTTCAAAGGGAGGACCACGAAGGGAGCGGAGAGCGTCTTAGCCTCGCTCGCAGATATCAAAAGGCTCAGGCGAGCTTTCCCCAGCAAGGAAAATGAAAATGTGGGACATCACGCCTTCCGTACAAGGCAGCTGAAATTAAAATGGCGGGGACGTCAACAGGCGGCTTTATTCCCGAATTAGACAGAAGACTATACGCTGTCTCTTCTCGTCTTCCCTCGCCGTTGTAATCTCTGCTCTTGTTTCCATCGTCCCTCCCTAATTCTGTCAACAGCTTCCTTTTGAATGAGCGCAAGTCTTCGTGCGCTCGCATCCAAATATCTCACCTTTCAAACGCTGGGAGATAAGCCCGTTAGGCAGCGATCGAAGGTCAAGGAGATAGCGTCACTGAGCGAGGCAAGAGGAGGGGAGTGGAAAGGGAGTGAAAAGCCACAGAAGGGATGGTATTTCAAGGATTCAAGGATATCCAGTGATAATTCAGCATTGCAGTAGTACTGTTTTATTAGACAGCTTATTGGAAGTCTTATCTTTGCAAAGAGAAACCATCTCTCTTTTTCTCAGAGAAAAAGGTGGATGGGAAATTGATTTGAAACAGCTGCATTGTGGGGTTACAAAAAGATGTCAGTCCAGACTGGAAGTAACACTTATGGCATGTCAGATGTTTTCCATTTAAACTTTGAAAGATGAAGATTCCTTTAGTTTTGGGACTCGTGTTGCCAAAAACGCTGAAACACAACATGCAGAAGAATCTATAAAGAAGATTTGGAGCAATGGGCTGGAGTTAATGGGGAGGGTTATGACTAGGATGAGGGGTAGTCCTAAAGTCTCTAATCTTGTCTAGAATTTTTGCAAAGGAGTTGAAACTGAATCAATAACAGTCCAGGAAATAAATGTTTGAGTTAACCTTTCTATACAACAAAGAGACGATATACCATCAACTAATCCATGTTCAGAGGCTTCAGTCCTTCAGTTCCCATTACCAACAAAATTGAGAAAACTATGCTTCCATATGCATCCACTCCACATGTTTCTGTGTAAACTGTAAGTGAAAGAGGAAGTGAACAAAGTGCAACAAGTGGTGATAATCACACACATATCCACAGACATTAACCTGTTATTGTGTTTCTGGGCCCAAGGACACATTGTCTGACTTGCAGAAAGAACCATACATGTGCTTTCCGGGTTTGCCTGGTGATGTCCATAGTAGTTTTGTGTAGAGAGTAGCTGATCCACTGCCTTTCTACAATCAACTGGTTTGGGTGCCTGTCCTGCTAGTAGAAATTTTGCACATTTGAAATGTGAAGGTTGAGGAAATTTTGCACAAATTCTCACTAATTTGTTACACGTTGGCCTTTTAAAAGGTGTTAAAATTCAGACTTTGGTTTGTAGGGATGCGCCTGTTGAGTTTCGGACATTCGTCAGCTGCTTGAAGGTTGCCCTTTCCGTTCCAATATGAGCCAGTCATTTAAATCCACATCGGCTGTGGGCATCAAGGGCGGGAAGAGTTCATGCAAATTGCCAAATATATTATCAGCTAGCAGAGTGCGAATTCGGTAGACCTCACGTATGTCCAGTTAGTAATCTTAACCGTGGAACGCTCTTTAGTCTTGCAATCTTGCTGATAGGAGATGACTTTGCAGGGTAAGGCTTCACTCACAGTGGGGAAGGAGTGGAAGGTTAAAAGTCAGCTGAAATCAGAACAACGTGTTGGACTTTTGCTTTGTGTTCTGTGAAACCTCAATTAAATAACCTCTTTCTTGAGGACTCGTCATAATAGTAGCCTCCGGAATACGGCAATACTCCAAACACTACAATATGCAGCACATACTGAGAGGACAACAGCATTTCTATATGAGACACATCTATGTCGTTAGGTGTGCTGTTTGAAGGATGCAGTAAAAACATGCCAAACCCCTGGCAGCCCCAAATAAAACGAACAACGTCCACCGCCTACAAACTGAGAAGCGAGAAATGGAAATCTACTTCTGAGAAACGGGTTACGTCAGCAGAACCTGAGTGCAAAAACAATTCACATCCGCTGAGCATTATCTCACAATCTCTGCATGCCTGTCAATGTGCGATTGTGTCGAACCAGTTCGTCAGGTGGTGTTTTTTTTTTTTTTTTGTCGCTTCGGGAACAATTAACAGAGAGACAAGGATCAGTTTTCCATAGCAGGTACGGCATTCCACACAGTCAGGGGAAAAAAAGATTCCCATTATTTGCGCTGAGATGGAGTCCAGCAGACTGTGTTAGCACCAGGAAGGAAGAGGATGTGGTCGGACTCGGCCTGCAAAATGCTCGACTAGTTATTTGTCAGCAAGAAGTCCAAACCAGTGGACCAAAACACAGGGAAAGAGGAGAGGAGGGGGGTGGGGGGGGGGAGAAATCCACTTTTGCTAACACACACATTCTTTTGTACGCCTGTGCAATAAGCAGGGACGCTTGAAGCTGACTAAGATAGAGTCAGCATGGGAATAAAGTCACCAAAAAGAGCTTACAGCAGGTCTTCACATGACCACACAAAACACCAACAGACACAACAAACTACATAAGATGACTTCACTCTTATCTTTTTTTTTTTTTAAAAGCTGTTTTGTAGATGACTAACTCCTCCTTCCTTCCTGCTGTCCTCCTACCTGGACTCTGTCTGTCCACACGTCCCGGCAGACGAAAGCTTGCAGCTTTTTGCCGCTTGGGACTCGGGGTCACCGACGGAGAGCCCTCTTCGGTCAACGCGCTCTTCTTCTTCTTCTTCTTCGTCTGGATGCTGTTCCCCATACTGGGGCCGTTCCTAAAGTGCGTCTACAGCATCTTGACTCCTTGGTAACTTTACGTCCGCGTTCACCAGCTTGAGTGGACGTCGGCAAGGCATTCCTCAATCCCGCCAGTCAAACCATTCCCGACGATTCCACCCTTCCAAACACACCGGGTTGTTGAGTGTTTGAGCTACAGACCTACTGACATCATTCCTACAAGAGCTCTTATTAAACATGCGGATCCAGAAAAGAAAGCAGAGGAAAAAAACACACACACACACCCACACACACAAGCGCATTCAAATCAGTCGAGCGTCTCGAAGCTGACACCCAGCTGCTCTTGTGCATCCAGCCGCTGACGGAATGGCAACATCCAACGCTGAGACGCACAAGTGTGTTGCACGCGTGTGTGTGTTGCATGTGTGTGTGTGTGTGTGTGCCACTCCCACTCCTCCTCAGCCTCTCTGCGCTCTCAAACCGCGCCTTCACACATCTGAGCACTCTCTCACGCTGAGCTCCATCGTACGGATCATTCAATAATTCACACGCTCCTCTTCCTCCCACCGTCCCGGCGTCAGAGGCGATCGGTTGTTTGTGCTGCCAAACATTACAAGCGCAGCCGGCAGGTCATGTCCACATAACTTGGAGGAACCCAGATTCCTCTGTGTGTGTGTCTCTCTCTCTCTCTCTCTCTCTCACACACACACACACACACAGAACAGGGAAGGTGAACCGGCGGGAAGAGAGCGGCACATCAAACGTGCTTGTCCGACGGAAACGTGAAACCCGTAAACAGCCACGACGTGCTTAATAATGCGCTGTGATTTTTCTGAACGCACACATGCAGACTCTGGTTGAGGAGACGCAGGCCAGAGAGCCAGTCCCACCGATCAAAGCTGGCTTTGAGATGAGAGCATTCCCACTACGTTTGGAGAAAATACAGACACGGAGCCAGATGGTCTACACGAAAAAGATAATGGGGAATTTTGGAACCTGAGGTTGTTGTTTTTTTTTTTTAAAGAGACCCACCAACACATCAGTGTCTTTTCTTTTTTAAAGCTGAACTCCTTCGGTGGCTTTCAGAAACGTTCAACCCGTTTGGACCTTCTCGCATTTGTCAAGTTGGGACTGTGGATGGAAGTCCCAACTCGACCAAAATTAGCATATTTGCTAAATCCGACATATTTACGACAACAATGTGCGTTCATTGATGTGCACAATAGGTCCCATTTAAGTAAAACCGATCTTGTTAGCAACCACTTTATATAAAATGGATTTTGTGGAATTTTCCGCCGTATACCAACGCAACATAGTCCATGTTGGTAAACAGGAAAGGCAATTAGGTGTGATTTTTGGCAAATAAAAAAGAAAACCTGGAAGCGGTTTTGTTTGTGTCTAATTGCCAGAGATGGGAAATAAATTCAGGAGCAGTTTGTCGTTACGACAAAAAGCTTTCAGGTTATGTAAAACTCGCTGCGACTTAAGTTGTTAAAATGAGATGAATTTGATATCTATTTGTAATGAGAAACTTTCTCATTACAAATGAAAGTAACTTATGTCTTGTTAGTGTTAACAAGACATAAGCACACGCTTCTCTGAGATTATGACTTTTTAAAAAGGCATAAATTTCCTCCCTCGCATTCTGCTTCTTCTCGCCTGCTTTCTTGCAGACGACACACAAAAATCCCAAGATTTTTGTGTGTCGGTTTTAATGCTGCTCCCTTTCTTATTTAAAAGAGAATATATTTTGGTTTTAATGAGATGTAAATGTTTTAAGTCGTTTTTAAAAAAAAAAAAAATCTCATTAAATTGAGAATTGAGATCTTGACGGGTTTTACATCGCGTTATGACGGAAACATCTTCTCATTTGAACGAGATGCTGCTCCTGAATTTATTTCAAGGTTTTTGCAATTAAGCACTTCGGGGAGCAGGACATGTGTCTAACGGTACTAAAGTCCAGCCAGAACGTCTCGATTGGATTTAAGTGTAAACTTTGACTGGGTGCTCTGTCCATCTGTCCATACTTGAAACCAGGTTTTTAATAGGATTGTTCAAACATCTAAGAACAGGAATAAAGGTACTTTACTTTGAAGGGGAAGCATTATGTGTTTTCAGAGCACAATCAAGAAACTATTTTACCTTTAGTTGTAATAAATAAAAGAAATTTCACTTTGTAATTTAATGCCTTGAAATTGGGTCTCTGTCTCTTTAAGGAAAACATGCTCTTTCCAATACAGCAGTGGTTCCCAAAGATTTTCTGGAACCCCCCTTTGGATTACAATAAAATCCCCCCCAAAAAAGAAAAAAAAAATCAACTGGGCACACACATCGTTCAACCAGACATAAACCTATACACATATTTTGTTTTCAAACTCCACTGAAGTTTATTTCACACTTCAGGTTGCAACAAAACAACCTGTTACAGTGAAACACAGTTGTGTAACTGTTTTTTCCCCCATTCATCCATACCGCTTCCCAATGGCACTGCACCCCACCTAGGGGGCGCGCCCCACACTTTGGGAACCACTGCAATACAGGAAGTGGTTACAACTTTGCTCCTCTGTTAACTGTTTAACGACGTTTTACCAGAGCTGCAGCACATGCAGCAGTTCCACCAGGTGGTTGCTAATTGCTGCTGGCTAGTCTGAAGGAGCTGATTGGGGGAGTCGCAGGGGCGGGCCGCTCTGTGAGGCGAAAGCTTGGAAACTGCGGCTGTGAGGAGGAGCCATGTCTTCAAGGCAGAGCTAGATCCACAGAGGTGTTTCACACAGCTGAGTGGTTGCTGCAGGAGACTTTAGGATTTCTCAAACACGCATGAAAGGATCAAGGCAAAACCCCAGGCATGTTTTTGATGAATAATAATATTCTAACATGATGTAGATCTCAATGTTACATAATACTGACCCTCTAAGTTACTTTGGAGTTTGTGATATTCAGACAATCCAGTGAACAAGATGTAGTTGAACAGACCAACAAAAAAAAAAAAAGCAAAAACGTCAAAAAGGTGCAATGGTTAAGAGGCGCCGCAAATGCAAATATAGCAGCTCCTGTAATTCGCAGATATTTTTTTTTGACACTCGCAGCCGGTGCAGCCACTCAGTCGCCATGACCTTCATTCTGGAGCTTCTGAATCGACACCATTCACCCAGAATCACGTCGGAGAGAGACGACAAGGGCGAAGATGACACGCGCGCCGTTCCGGACGGAAGTCGCCGCTTCTGACCTCCATGTGTAACGCGAGATTTCTCCCAGGAGCCGAACGGGAGCGGGAGCGGAGGCAGGGAGAGAAAATGAAGCCGCGCGCTCATCAGAGTGGACGCCATGTTCATGTTTTTTTCTCCCAGACGTCTCTGATGTGCTGAGAACAACCAGAGGAGATGAAATTGAGAAGTAAAGCGGATTCGCAGTGATGGCGGACCGCGTTGTTCACTGAAAAACTGATGTGTCAGATTCACATTTAAAAATAAAAAAAAAACTGCAAACTGTGTGAGGTTTGAATTTAGTTAAGCTAAATTCAAACACCATGAATGCAAGTGTATTAAAAAAAAACCAAACATCTATATCTTGTAAATTATGCTAAGCAGAAAGCTAAATAATAAATTAAGTAAATGTTACTTTTTGTCACATGTACTTAATAAAAAAAGTAAAATGAATTAATTTTTCTTCACAAAATGTAGATTACATGAAAAAGTTGAGTAGCTTCACCTTTTTGTGACTTAAATTTACTTATTTGCGTTCATAGATCGGTGAATCTTACTCACTTTGAAATAAATCCTACCAGATGATACAACTACGATAACTCACTTTCCAAGCACATCAGAATATTTAAGTAAAAATGAGAAGGGACTACTTGATATATTTAATTACCATTAAAAGTTTGTTTAGTCAGTGTGGGGCAAGAATACATTTCCAGTGCCTTGTTTTTTTCTGGTATCGATTGTTAATCCGAGAAGCGGGAAGAGTTTTTCTGACGGTGAAACATGGCTGCTTAGAGAGAAAGAGGGGGATGTATCTGTGCAGGACGTTACTCAGCGTTGGTGTTGGGCTGTAAAGTGATCTGCTATCATGCGGCCTCTTAATGCAGAACCGCGCCCAGTACATTTGTGATGGTGGAGAACCGCCTCAGAGAGAGAGAGCACTCAGACACCCCGAGCTGCAAAGCGCCATGCAAAACATGCCCCAGATCCATTTCAATGGGAAAACCATCAAAGTCTGTGACACATGTCACCATTAGACAGGTGCAAGAAACTCGCAGGTGAACAACAGTGTGTGTGTGTGTGTGTGTGGACACATTAAAGGACTCCGGTGTGGAGACAGGTTGCTGTCAGGGAAAGTGGTTGTCAGGGTTACCGTTAGAAGCGTGAAAAGACGTGAATGCTTCCCTCTGTTTCTGCTCCTTTCCAACACGGTCGACGTAAACGGCGCGGGAAGACTTGTTGAAAGAAAAAGCAATCATCTTTCTATCCGTCATTCTGCTGCCTTTGCTACGTTTGACCTTGATTCATGTCTTTACGGACGAGTTCTGAAAGCCAACAAGTCAACTCAGTACTCCCATCTAGTGGCAAAGCGCTGCCATCGCCATTGCAGTTCAGGTTGCTGTTGAACCTGAAGAGGAGTGGAATATGTTTGATTCATGAACAGATTACAAGAAATATGTGGACTTTACATTCTCTTCATGCAAGAACCACAACTTTGAATGTATCTTAGTTTATGATGTTATGTAATGGAGGATAACAGCAAACATGTTTTGCTCTGGTTAACCTTTTGAACGACCATTCCTCACATTACTTAAGTGGATGCATACTTGGCAACAAAAATTATTTATTTTTTGTTGACTGGTGATATTGTTGTTTTTTTTTTCTTCCTCCCAGTACAAAATAATTTATTGCTTATTTATTTTATTTCTTTCCAGATTACAAAATATTCTTGCCTTCCTCTAAAACCAAATAAATATTAAAAGCTGACAGTAGTGGGAGAACTCCCATTGTGTTGCATTCATAAGTAAAACTGCTTCCGATGCAGAATCCTGAACGTTTTTTGCGTGGATGAAAAATAGCTTACACATTTCCCTTTGGTTATCTCGTAGGAAAGAAAGTTTCAAGGAAAGTTATTGCGTTTTTCTTTACGTTTCAGGTGGATTCCTGACTTCTAGTCCTCCGAAGCAGCAGTGCAAACCTCAGCGTTGCGTCTGGACTTACTGCCTAAGCTGGGCTCTAACATGAAGATGTGAATATAAGGTATCACTTAATCCCCTCGACACGCTGCGGCACAAACAGGCGACTGGCGCCGGTGTTGACGAAGACGTCGGTCTAATCTCAACACAGAGCATTTTCAGTGAACCTCAAAGGGGATGAAACCCAAAAGGCTAATCATCTCCAGCAGCAGAGAGAATCATCCGCCCAGTCAAAGCTTCTGCAAAGCGTGCCTTTTTTGCACACCCTCTAAGGCAGGGGTCTCAAACTCCAGTCCTCGAGGGCCGCAGTCCTGCAACTTTTAGATGTGCCTCTGCTGCACCACACCTGAATAGAATAATTAGGTCATTAGCAAGGTTCTGGAGAACTGATCTACACAAGGAGGAGGTAATTAAGCCATTTCATTCCAGTGTTTTGTACCTGTGGCACATCTAAAAACTGTAGGTCTGCGGCCCTGGAGGACTGGAGTTTGAGACCCCTGCTCTAAGGTGTGAGCTTCAAACACACACGCACTACCACCGCGAGCCCAGCAGGGGGCAACGGGAGGCGCCCAGGTACATCACTGCTGCTAAATTTACTGCCAATTGTCGATGTTGCGACAATTCCCGTAAGGCGCACTGAGCCGCATAAGATAAACATCAGAGTTCGCGCGTTTGTGAAGACACAAGAGACCCAGAGACGCAGACGATTAAGCAGCACTTCTTTGAGTTCGAACATGCAGAAATCATCAGAGGATTGACGATTACTTTGCTAAAGACGGATTGAATTCCCAGGTTGTTCTCTCATTGTGTCGCCTACCCTTTCCACACAGAGAGACTCAGTGGGAAGGAATAAGCAGAGTTCAACAGGTGTATTTGTTAATCCGTGTTACATAAGAGCCCTCCCGCCCCCCAAACACACACACACACACACACACCCCACACACACACACACACACACACACACTCGGACTGTCCTGAGGGGAAATTAACTGTGTATCTCAGTGTAAACAGAGACCCACTCCCTCAGTCCAGGCTGATGTGTTCCAGCTGCTCTTCCACCACTTCAAACATCCTGCATGTCCAATGAAACAAAACATTATCACTAACCCTATAAAGAAAAAGCTGCAGGAATTTGGTGAACTGCCCATGATGTCTATTTGGTTTGCATCTGGGGTTCTGTTTGGTAAAAGTGGACACAGACCGGTTTAAATGTGCTTTTATGAAACAGGCTTATCTGCAGTAAATTAAAAAGTAGGGCTAACAAAAAGTAGGAGACAAACATGGTCAAAATATTTCAACGAGATGACGTACGCTGTTGTCATTAGGATGACTTAGTGTGATAAAGCAGGTGTTAGCTATTTAATTGGACGGCCTTGAAACCATATGTCTGAGACTCTTATTTTGAAGTGTGAAAGGAAGTAGTTCTCGAGTTGCCATGTTTTGTTGACAAATTTGACATCTTGGCATTCTGAGTCGAAAATGCAAAAGACTGAAATGAAGAGAGAATTCCGACTCGGAAAGTCTAAAGTCTCCAAGTTTATTTTTCAACATGGCTGCCGAGAATATAATGTGTAAACTGTTTATCAACACTTCTGACAGTATGTCTTTCATGAAATCAATCACATGTACTTTCAGTGGTTAAATTCATAAAACTGGGAGAAATGGCTGCACATTTACAGTCTTGAATTGGTAGTAGTAACTAGTACCACAACTAGCTGGCTAACTGTTAGCTGCTAGCAATGCTAAGGCCTGTAATCTGGAGTTTCCTTTTGGCGCTAAACTAAAAGGCTGCTTCACAGTTCTTTATGGCTATGGAGCTTATTCAATCAACCCTACTTCTCAATACAATATTTAGCCTCTGACAATTTGATTACCCACAAATTATTTTAAAAAAAATTAAATAAATAAAATGTAAAAAAGTGCCGTCATAGAAACTACAGTGATGCTACCAGACGTTTTAGAATGTTTTGCCTAGCACTGATTTAGCCTGGCTAAGGATATCCACCTGCATTTTTATGTGGTTTATAATGATGTTGTCACCACCTACTGGTATGGAGTAAATATTACATAACATTTTCAATGAGTCCCACAGACAAATTTAATTGAAAAAAAGATTGGTTCTATCTAGACTACATAAAAGTGTGGCAACAAATAGTGAATTTGTAGAACTTTCGGCTAAATGTGAACCGGATTTTAACCAAATTTTAGGACAGATTCTCCAAAGCTGAATAAAGACAAACTTTCAACCATATCTTCAAAAGATATGATTGAAAGTTGTACATGCAGACTCTTTCTTTAAAAGCCATTGCCACAGTAAATGTGATCAGAGTTTGAAACGTGTATTTTATTTGCGAAAGCACATTCCAAAAAAAATCAGTGTTTTTTTTAATGCCGCTAGGCCACTGTTAGAATTAGACAACCATCAAAATGGCTCTAACCATTTTTCAGTATGTTTTGACATTTGCCGTGCCACACCCTAATGAGGGCGTGTTTTAGATTTACTCCAATCCAATACACAACCTTCACCGTCTTGGCCTTTAAGGACGATGAATGTCTCGGTTTTTATTGTTGCCTTGCTGTATTCCTGCCACAGTAACGCGTTGCTGGGAGACATTTACCTAAGAGCTGCACCTTCAGGTCTGCGGTGATGGATGAGGGTCGGCGGTATCTGCTTACCCAGGTAAAATTACCTCTCTCATTGGCTTGCCGCTGTGTGTGTGTGTGTGGTGAATGATGGTTGCACAGGGACATCATGGCGGGGTTGCATTAAACTTGTATACGCCGGCACACTTTCGGTCGCTGCCCTTAGCCTGCCAAACTGTATTAAAGCCGCTCTGAGTTGTGGCCTGTAATAGAACTAAAAGCTATATACAACGTTGTCTGCGTAATGAGACGTTGGCAGCTCCGTTGCTCTGCCAGGCCCTGTAATCTGCATTACAGTTTGTAAATCTACACACCCCGGCCGTGTTTTGTGATGTGGCAGCCACACACATGCATGTAAGGAAAACCCAAGCAAAAAGGAATGGCATGCATTACCAGCACGGTTTTACAAGGCCTGCATCTGTGACACACAGAGCAGTGCCCTACGCGTGCAGGAGACCATGTCTGAGCACACGGACGCACACGCGGGAATGGGAAAGTGACATCAGGATCCGAACAGCGCCATTCGTCACGTAGCAGACAGTCGCAGCGCTTTCTGTGAAAGGCCTTATGCTCGGAGAGGTGATGTAATGAATGCGGGCGCCGCCCTGAAGCCCCGGCAATATGCCGCTGACACACAAACACAGATACACCCGCTGATACAGGGTTGCACCCGTCCACGCGGGGACATCCGCGCTCGCGCCCGTAGCTGTCAACGTGAAGTGCAGAACAAAACACTTTCAGATGCAAATTGTTTTTTTAAAAAAGTAATAAGTTTGATGAAAACGTGAAGACTGCGAGACTTGTAGGGGTGTGTGTGTGTGTGTGTGGGGGCGTGTGTGTGTGTTTGCTCTGAGAAGTTTCTCTAATTAAAAAAGCATTGAGAGAGTGCTTCCCTAAGAGTCCTCTTTAGGCTGAATAGGGCTTTGTGATTCGTTGTAATCTCTCCCCTGCATCGCATAACTCTGGGCCCAATCTGGCATCCCGGCCGCCGTGCTTGCGGCCGGGATGCCGCAAGCACGGCATCCCGTGCTTGCGGCACGGGATGCCGTGCCGCAAGCACGGCAGCAAGCACGGCTGCTTCAGCAAGCACAGAAGCAGCCGTGCTTGCTGCTTCTGCCGCACGGCTCAGAGGAATTCAGCACGTAAAAACAGACCGGACAAACTGGACAGGACCTTCGACGTCTAACTGATGGATCAAAGCCGGACTGCAGAGCGGGCGCATCTGAGGCAGAGGCGAATCAAGACGTCCAGCGTTGACAGGAGGATCAACAAGTTGGCTTCACTGAGATACAGGGAGAAACGAATGTCTGGTCCGATTTGAAAAAAGTAGAAAATCAGCAACACAAACACAATTAAGTTGACTATTTTAGTTAGTTCATGTAACAACATGGCAAGAAAAATCTAATGTCCTGCAAACATATTGGACACTCAAAAGGGAGCCTGAAAGAGTTCAAATCTCTAAAGTACAAACTTCACCAGAGTGCACACTTACGCAAACTCTAAGACATTCTGGTGAAAGGGAACATGTCACTGCGGCATTGTCGATGGCTGCTATCACACTGTACATGTGTCCAATTTTCCAAAACGCCAGTTGGGACTGAGCCACTTTTTGCCATCTCTATGTGTTTTTTGAAGAGGTTAATCTACTGAGGCGAAGGAAAAGTCAGCCAACCTGTTTAACATCCCTGTCTTGCTAAGAAATGTAGCAACCACCCTGCATCAGAAGTAGGGGTACACCATCCCTCCTTAATTTCGGGTGATCGGCAATCGGCCGATACTGAAATGTGAAGGTGATCTAATCCATTGATCTTATCTATTTCCACAAAGGTCTGAACATTAGCCACTGTCCTCTTATTGCTCTGCCATAAGAGAAAACTGACTGGCCACAAAGTCAGTCAGTCAATTATTTTAAAAAAAAATCGCAATTGGCCAAAATTTAAATCGCCTTGTCAAGTTTTTTAAAGATCAGTGATTGGCAAGAAGAGCTACAATCGGTGCAACCCTGATCATCTGGCATAGAGGCAAAGCCATGTCATAGGGACGGTCTATTGAGTCCAGTGATCTCTAGCTACTGGTTTTAAGAAAGTAAACAAGACGCAGAAATCATTTCAGACAAGAAGAGTAAGAAGGTGAGATACATGATTTGTTGGCCAAGCATCACGTTTTTTTTTTTTACCAACAAAAGCAAATGCCTATTCTTGGTATTTGTTTGGCCAACAAATGGATAACTAAACTGTGTTTGTTCATCATTATTGATTTGACAAAATGCCTTGGTGAGTCTCTGACACAGGCTTCATGTATATTGGTGTCAATGACGCACGACATGGCTGTTGTCTGACACTGTGGGCTTTATTTTTGAAAAGTCACATCTGTGTGGCGTATTGCTGTCTCCCCTTGTGATTATGAATGGTTGAAAGCAGCTCGGAGTCTGGACGTCTTTGTAGTGATAATGTACAGCTTGCATGAGGAGGCCATTCTAAAAGGCTCACACACCGATGACCTGACATTCCTGGGTTTCGTTTTCTGCTGGAGAGCAGAATTCAGAGTTTGACCAATTATGGCAAGTCACCCAGATCCTGAAGAGTAAAGGCAACCTGACAGTATACTATCACCATGTCTAAACGCTAGCATGGTGGGGTTTTTTTTTATTTCCTCAAATGCTGTTTGTTTTACACCAGCAGCAATAGCAAAAAAGTTCTCCCTCCGTCTCATCAGTCCATGTAATTTTTTCCTAAAAGTCTTGGGAAACACGTTGTGTTCTTTTTGGTTAGAGGGAGTTTTGCCCTCAGAAGTTTCCCTTGGATACTTTGGGTTAGAAGTTACTTTTGGTCGCCGACGTACTCTTGGAGTAACTTCGGAAGGATTGCCACACCCGGGAATGTTCTCCACTGTTACAGTTTTCACCATTTATGTGTTTTGGCTCTTACTGTGGGCTCGTTAGAGTCCCCAACTCTTGGAAATGACTTGGTAACTTTTACCAGACCAGAAGATAGATGTCAATAACTTTGCTCCTCATCTGTTCTTGTATCGAATGGCGTGTCTCCGTATGACATTGTTTAGCCTACGTTATGTTGTCGGTGAAGTTCTATTAAAGCAATTTCTTGAATTTGCAAGTCGAATATTAAACCATTTCAGCACAGATTATTTTATTACAAACAAAAACAGACACGAGAGTCAGAGAGTTTGACGTTCTCCAAAATGCAGTGCTATTTTCCGTGTGCCATTTTCACTGCAGTCAAGAGTTGCTTTTGTTCTCGCTGGAATCCAACCCTCAGAAGACCTCCAGGTCTGCAGAGTTGTAGACCACAGGCTAGTTAAACTAAACCAGAAAAACGTGTTTAATCGCCTTATTTTCTGATTCGCCAAGCGTGGGGTAGTGACATTGGTATGGGTAGATAGGTCTCCTAAAACCACAAAGAAGAGGAAGCGATACAGATCAGTCCTCTACAAGCTCAGCTAAGTTGGACAGGAAAGCAGTGAACGAATTCTGCGGTTCATTGAGTTGAACCAAGTATGTTAATGCAATGTTTCTTCACCTAAATCTAAAAATGACTTCAGGGAACAAGCTGAAAGTCCTAAATATAATTTGTCCTATTTGACTTTGGCCTCTTCAGTCTGTTGCCTGTCATGCCTCTTGACGTGTTCTCCTCAGGCTCACGCTGGAAAAATCCCTGACACAAAATGCCAAAAAAACATGGTTCCCACACATTTTCAGCATCAGCCTTTGACCTCTGCTAAGGATTTATTAGCACTATTAAGTTATTAAACTGTCAACTGGTTCAACTTTGGCTTCTAAAGGAGACGCTGTCTGTTACCCATCCAGAAGGTTGAGGATACTAATGAATCACGGAAGCCCGTCGTTTTGGTTGGACAAGTCAATAAAAGTCCTGAATTCATGACAATGACACAAACACACACACACACACACACACACAGGCACACCCAGAACGACAAGAGAGAAAGGGAATACTATAGGGATGGAACAAAAACAGGAAATGGCGAGTGTGGGTAATCTCTTTGCTGCCGAAAAAGCAAACGCACCAGTAAACAGAAAAAAGGGGATTAGACCCCTGAGTCGCATCAGTGAGTCACTGGCCAAAATACAGATGTGTAGACTGATGTCTTGACCAAGAATAAATCCCTCTTTACATTTTACCAACACATTCCTCAGATGTAAATCATCACCGAGAAGGCTGCGATTAAAAGGAAAGCCACAACAAAGTTGCCAGAGAAACGAGAAAGACTTAAAATAGCTGATCTACAAAAGAAAAAAAGTAACTGCTACAGGAACATCAATGGCAGACCCTCAGTGAATGGAGAAAACCTACACAGGCGTACTTCCTGTCAGCCAGTAACAGTGATAAGATTCAAACGCAACAGTTCCCTTTGTGTCTAACCATTTAAGAAAGAGATAAATTGTGTGTGTGTGTGTGTGGGGGTGCGCGTGCGTGCGTGTGTGGGTGTGTGTGTGTGTTTTAAGCAAAATCTTTTTGTGAATTGTAAAACTTTCACTAACATAAAAAAAGACAAAACAAAAAGGTGTAATCGTGGATGTGCCCAAAAAAAGCACATTTTCTCCATCTTATTTATCTCACCGAAGCCTATACACCTATATATTTCATAAGAGTCACTTACTAAAGTTATTATAATAATAATCAATGGAAACGAGGGAAAAAGTAAAAGTATGTAATTACCTAACAGATTATTTATGAAATGAAAGTAGAAACAGACAAAATGACAAAGTTTCGGTCTGGAATAAAAGTGTAAAATGGCAAAAGGGGCCTTAAAAAATAAATATACGGGCATGTTTCAATAAATTTGACATGCGTTCTGATGCAGCTGTCTGACTTGAAGTATTTCAGTAAGCATTTAGTGATGCTAAATGTTATGCTTTCATGAGCTATAAGTGGAAAATCGACATAATTTACAGATATAATGGCCTGACAACATCAGTCTACATAATTAGCCTATAATCTATACAACAATGCGCTTCAATAGGTGAACTGACGTACTGAAACAGATTAACTTTTGGGATTGATTGACCTGTAGCGAAGTATCATAAGACCAAACACGATGACCTTGAAAATAATTTTTTTCCCCCTCCTGGAATCATTTATGTGCAAGTGTTTCCATCCATCCATCCGTTATCTTACACCCTTAACCCTAGTGGGGTTGGGACAGGTGCTGGTGCCCATCTCCAGCGGTTAACGGGTGAGAGGAGGGGTACACCATGGACAGGTCACCAGTCCATCACAGGGCAATGTGCAAGTTTTTCAAGTGCAAAACATAAAAACAAACCGTTTTACCCCTATGAGAAAAAAAGATTTGGATTTGCTTTTTTCACCTTCCTGCTGAAAATCTGCTCTGTAACTTTAACGGCAGGAAGAGTCCGTGTTGAAGTTTGCCCTGTGTGTGTTAGCCGATGGGGAGCTTTCTTAATTTTTAAATGTTTCCAACATTCAAAATCGTCGCAGGTTTACAACACCATCATGACACTGAAGCTGCAGTGAAGTGAAGCATTTACAGAGAAGCGACGGCATGAGAGGGACACTAACCCTTCGCGGCGTCGTGGTTGAGAAGTCCCGGTTTATTATCCGCCACCCCGGTGGGAGTACGGCTCACCCCGTTGCCGAGGTTCTTCTTCCTCCGGCTCTTCCTCAACCAGCTGAAGGCCTGTCCCAGGGAGCCTCCCGACTTCTTCTGTCCACGCTGAGCCCTCGCCTCCTTGGCTAAGATCTCAGAGATGTCCCTGGGCACCAGGTCACCTGTAGACCTCCTCCGGGACATTGTGAGGTTGGTCCCAGTGGGTAGAAATCTTCCCCCCCACAACACTCCCTTCAGTTGTCTCCGCTTGGAACGATTCACCGGGTGCGAAATTTCTCTCCAGGATTCGATGAGAGTCACTCTCTGGCCTCTCCCCTGGTATCAGTTCTTCCTGACCGTCCAACCACCTGGGATAACAGTGAGATCAGCAGGATGAGACACACAAAGTGGAGCCGGAGATGGAAGGCGTAGGGAAGGGGTGAGCGAGTGAGACATCAAGAAGAAGAGCTAGAAAATAACCCAGGCTGAGGGGAAAAAAACAGACACCAGACTCCAGCTGCACTGCGTTGAGCATGCTCCCGTTGTCCAGCTGAAGTTTTCACATCCCTCCCACACCCATCCTGCACAGGCAAGCCAGATCTTTGTACCGTCGCATTTGCGAGCGCACATGCTGCTCAAACAAGCAGAAAAGTAACTGAGGATGAGCTGGAAGAGCAGAAAGAGAGCGAGGAAAAGCCTGCCGTTTGACTAAAACAGAATCAAAAAGGGTCAGAGTCAACTGTGTGCTTCCTCTACCTGTCGTTGCAATCCAAACATGTTTGCTTTTGCTGCATGACAATCTGCAAAAGACACTATCTTAAGCAACTTACTCAGCGAAGCGTTCTGTCCTCTCCTTCTGCTGCTCCTTGCTTTTTTTCCCCCCTCGGCCTGAGAACAGCTTTCCAAGGGATAGGCGAGTGTGCGTGTGTGTTTTTTAGCAGAGTGAATGAAGCTGCATGCTCTGTGAAACAGCCTGTCCCACCCCTCTGCCCGAGAGCCAGCCTCTCCTCCACCCTCTCGCGTTGCTGTTTGCAGTCGGCCCCGCAGCTCCGGCGCTGCCTGCTTCCCTCCACATTCCAAACTGACTTTTTAGCTTTTCGGTGGGTTTTTCCTTCTGCGCTTTTTGCACGTTTTTGCGCCTTAGCCTTTTGAATTCTTTCCAGTTACGGTGCCAGGCGGCGGTGTTTGCTGATTTGAGATTGAGTTGTGCATTTATTTTGTGGGAGAAAAAGAAAAGTCTGAATCAAATATATCAAGAAAACTACTAGATTACGATTGAGATGTTTAGTTTTCCTGACGCTGTCCCCTGACCCCATGCAGCCCAGAGGAAACCTGACACCTCTTGTTAAATGTGACACACACACGTAATTAGGGAGACAGGTAGGGTGAGTCACAAGGGGCCAGTTACCTGTGAGTCTGTCATGTTTTACTTGCATTCACGTTTAAAGCGAACTTTGTGGAAGAAATCTGTCATGAATTACAGATTGCTCTGTGGTATGGGGCTGGGTGGGTGGGCTGGTGGGCAACGACACCAGAGATGAGGGGGCTGGAGGTAAGTGGTTTGTAGCTACTGAAGCAACATGGTTTATTTGATTACAATAGATAGATAGATAGATAGATAGATAGATAGATAGATAGATAGATAGATAGATAGATAGATAGATAGATAGATAGATAGAAACCAGAGTACCTTCTTCGACCGGTTTGTAGTATTTGCGTTTCCATTGGCCGTATCATTGCACAATTTCACATTTTGAATGGAATCAAAACAATTTCTACAAAAAGCTTTGGCGCTAGGTTGAGCTGTTTTCTTTGAGCAAGTATCGAAATTGGTTAACTTCACTAAACTGTAATGGAAACACTTTTTTTCCCGCCACGTCGCACGAGTCACATGATCAACAACCAGATGTTGCCGCTGGCGCTAAACCACGAAGAAGACGACGACGACGACAGGAAGTAGTTGGAAAGGGCGGGAAGTGAGGGAGATCGTGGCGGCGCGTGTTGTTTAATGACTTGTCGCGTGAGTAAACTAATTGCGTTTCTTATGTAATGGAAACACAGCGATTGAGAAATTGTGTTTTCCAACATTAGCGGAATACCAACAAAGTTTTGCATGCTTTTGCAATGGAAACGTGGCTTGTAGAGTTTCCTGCATGGAAGTCAGAATCCCAATAGCTTGTCAATTCTTAATGTGCCAACTTTTTGGCTGGAGTGTATTCCACCTTTAAGCCAATGGCTATTGGAGATAGGCACCGGACCTTGCAAGTACAATTGGCTATAGACAATGGATGGTTGAATTCCTGTTGTAACACACCAAACACTTCCAATTTTTTGTAAAAACAGCGTTTGCTAAAGTGAAAACTCCAGCAACACTTAAAGTCCTAAAAAAAAAACCTACTTTATTGGGAGACCAATGCATTTCGATTTGTGGCTTTCGTCAAGTTGTGTGTTGGCCCTTCAAGTGTTGCTTGATCTGTGACCTTCTCCATGCACCGTGCGACCGGGTGAAGTTGTGCCAGAAACATTTTGAAAAGCTGAACTTGGTCAAAGACTAATTGGCTCCGTCTGCGCCATCTTTAGCCGCCGACTTGTGGGTCAATGTCTTCATTTAGCTGCTGGGATGAGGCTGCAGATTACCTGTCCGTTGGGATTCCTGGGCTATTTCTGACACATCGCCTCAACCCATTACTGTCAGTCCACCTTCGAGGCAAAAAAAATATCTTCCAACACATGGATCTCATATGGTTCAGGTCGCCTCCTCTCTATCCGATTTTTTCTTTCTTTCTACTCAGCATTAGCCAGAAGCGGTTTTTGTCCTGTTCCATCGGCAAACAATGGAAAACTCTGAGGAAGATTTTTGGCCAAGAGAGAATGAATGCACTCTGTGTCCATTATGTCCCTGTTAGATTGGGGTGACGGATCGCCATTCTGCTTCCATTTAAAGTAATTAAAACTTAATTAACTCCCCCCATGTATCAGACCTGTTGGCAGGTTATGAAAGTGAGATGATTAATGACATGTGAGGGTTCTGACGTGAGTTTTTTTGTTTTGCTTTTTTGGTCCTAGTGTGTGTGGGAGAGCGTGGGGCGGGACGACAGCGGGCTCGGTACTGTAAGCGGCCGAGCCGGGGAGGGGTTAAAATGAGTCATAGCTCCGTCGACTTGTGTTTAACAGACTGAAATGTTTAACGTTTCCATGGCAATAGAGAAGAAAACAGTCATCCTCAGTGTGTCTGCTAAAGGTCCCTCTGGGAATGTGTGTGTGTGGAGAGAGAGGCACAAAATCATTAACCCATAGAACACCGTGAGCCTACTGGGGAATGTATCGCCAGTCACTCCTTAGGTAATCGGCTCCTCTTTGCTACAATCACAGGGGATGCCTCTTTACAAGCCTCCTTCCTGCTGGTGGAGGATTACAAGGTTGTACGTCATGCCGTTTGGTCAAACAATAGTGATCGCGACGCGTCGCCGGTACAGCTTTTCAAGTTTTTCAAGCTGATTTTAAGGTATTTCATTGGAATTCACAGTTCTGGAACAAACAGATTTCTCCGTGATCACAAATTTTAATGGAAGATGTGGGTTACATCAAGACTGACCCTCTCACCCCCCTTTTCCCTTTGCTAGTTTGTGTTCGATCAGAGATTCTCAATCAGATTTCCATCTGGACTTCGACTAGGGCATTTGAACACATGAATTTGCTTGGATCTAAACTATTCCATTGCAGCTTCGGTCAAAGCCAGGTTGTCTTCCCTGCATTTTGCTCCATGCATCTTCTTATCATCTCTAACAAGCTTCTGCAGTGCTCAAAAAAGTGGTTCCACAGCGTGATTCTGCCATTACATTCATATTTTGCACGTTTTTGTACCTCCCATTTGGGTCTCTACTACTTGGTTTCTTTCTTTGTGTTTTTCAATAAATCCATGTTTTTTTGGTGTAGAGAAAATGAGCCATTTCAAAAACGTTGCAAATGTAACGTCACAAATCAGCAGACACTACCCTTTGCCTAGCAACCCCAGTGGTGCTCCAAAACATTTAGTCGGCTGGTTTTACCACTGTATGCGCTGCACAATGGCTGCTGGAAAACATAAGCGTTTTGTCCTTGACTTAACGTCCAGAAGCCACTTGCTGCGTTCTTGCTGATTGTGCACGAGGCTGCACTTCTGCTTTTCAAACATGTACGATTGTATAATTGAGCATCTGTTTGCAGCCATTTTCATATGCGAGTTTAACCGTTTGGGTTGGGAGGAGAGGAGGCGTGGCCAAGCAGTGTTTCTTTTCGGCTTTAAAGTGACAAGAGGCCCTAAAACGGCTCCTTCTGAAAGGAGCTCAAAATAGGCAGAGCTGAAAAAACTAAAATCTTGTCTAAGGATAATTTTCCATAGGTAAAAAAAAAAAGAAAAAAAAAGATAAGGAACATGTCTTGTATAGCCCATAGACCTAACTGTTCAAGGAAGCATAACAACTTTAAAAAAGTTTAAAGTTTTTTAGAACTTTTTCTGTAAAGGTTAAAAAACAACTTTACAGAAAAGCTGTTTTGGTAACACTTTATTTGACGGGTTGTGAATAAGACTGTCATGACACTGTCATAAACATGACATAACACCTGACATGACCACGAGTAACGCTTTATAGATATTTATGACTGTTGTCATAAAGTGTCATTCGGTCAATCGTGACACTTTTAATACAAAGTTGACATTATTCGTTTACTTTTATAACACTATCTGTTATAAAAGTATTACCGATTAAACTGTAGCTTTAATAACATAAAGCTACATAATTTTTAAAGTCTAATCAGTAACACGTTTATAACAAATTCATGTCGGATCGTGATTTCTTGGTTAATGTCAAGTTGTCGTAACAAAGACATTTTGAATAATGTCAACTTTGTATTAAAAGTGTCATGATTGACCGAATGACACTTTAAGACAACAGTCATAAATATTCATGAAGACTTACTCATGTTCATGTCAGGTTGTTACGTCATGTTTATGACCGTCTTATTCACAACCCGTCAAATAAAGTGTTAAAGCTGTTTTCATCTTTTTGTCCCATTAGTGTTTATTTTGGTTTTGTATGATGGATCAACACAAGTATTTCATGACTGTAAGCTGAAGGGAAAATTAAAAAGTGGAACAAATAGTAGCTCAACAAAATATTCTAATATTTAAGTAAAAAAAAAACATAAAACAACAGACATCTGGGACAGCAGAATCTGCAAAAACTTCAGTGAATTTTGGAACCTGATCTGGTTTGACTGACTCGGTTGAAAGAGAGCGACCCAAACCCTTCAGGAAGGGACCTGTGTGTGAGACCATGTGTGTTTGATGGGACTGAAAAGCAGACTGCGGGCAGGAAATCCACGCTGCCGGCCGGGATAAGCCCCGCTCTCTCAGAGCAGCATTGTCATTCCCGGCCTGCTTTTGTCCCGCGACCGACCCAAACAATTCCCCCCTGCGCTCGCCTCGACAAACACTGCGGCGCCGCGTCCAAACCGAAACACCAGCATCTGTTTCGGCTGCGCTAATTAAACGCTGGTGTTCAGTGTTTTACCTCCAGTAAAAGCAGGCAGTGTGTTATTTATAGCGCGGAGCAGCAGAGAGGACGGGAGGGGTGGAGAGGAAGGTGAGAGGAGAAATGAGGGTACAGCAGGAGAATTATGGCTGTAATAACAGTTTTACGAAATAGGGAGAGGTCCATGCTGAGCGGTGGGAAAGGAGAGGGGATTCCTGTTCGTCTGACCAAACCCACTGGAGATGACGGCGGGTAGAGAGACGTTTAAACCACGTTAAGAGCAGATACAACTGCCGAGTAAACCGAGAAAGACAAAAATGTGTCAGCATTTCTTTGTTTGACATCTTAATTCACTAGAGCAGAGCTTTGTGAGAAGGAGTTGGAGGAAAGTACGTCAAAAATCATCATTTAAAACTGAAGTTTCAGAACAACAATGACAACAACGACAACCAGCTTTTACAACACGTGACTCAGGTGGAACGTCACGGAGTCACGAGACTCATCTACCTCCTCCGGAGTGGTCGACCCACAGTAATCGCCATCCAATACTGAGCCCTGAAGAGTGCAGACGTGACCTCCAGCATGTCCTCTGTGACCACGGGCCTCCATCTGGACCAGACCCGCTGACTGTTTTCCCAGGGATGAGTTCATCTGAGATTCCCCCTCCAGCCCCTCCACTCTCCTCCTCTCCTCCATACTTTGGTTTTTAAATTTTCCCCTGTAAAACAAGTTCTAAAGAACTATTAAAAGCCAACATAAATAAATTTGATGGTTTAAATTAAGATGGATAGACATGTATCAAATATCTAAACACATTTTTTTCAATTTACTTTAATGGTCGAAATTTATTATTCAGTGAAACAATTAAATGGGAGAGTATAATAAAAGTTTGAATCAATGTGTTTATGTGTTTTCCAGGCACATGGTGTCATTTTATAGCGTAATCAAATATCTATGTTTATTTCAGTTGGTATAAAAATGATATATGTACCAAATAGGACTTGAAAGAAGCTCTGATTTCTAATTTGATGCCTTGAAATTGGGCCTCTGTCTCTTTAAAAACTCCTGCTCTTTCTGAACCCCCCTTCAGGAAGTCATCACAACAGCGCTCCTCTATTAACCCTTTAGGAACATTTTTAACAACGTTTCACTGACAGAACATCGTAAGCTCAGCTGATCACTGGGGTTAACCAGCAGCAGTTAGCAAACGCCACCAGGCGCTTGCTAACTGCTGCTGGCTAGTCTGAAGGAGCTGAGCGGTCAACACTGCCCAACACACCGTACCGCCGGTGTGTTGGAAGTTTACTGAAAATGAAAAACAAAAACAATTGAAATAACGTCAAAAATTTTGGAAAACTGGGATATGAAAGTCACATATTTTGTTGTGCTTCATGGGAGTAGTTTTGGCTCAGCATCCAGGCAACAGAGACAGTTTGTTCATTTAATATCTTAATATATATACAGTACAGACCTAAAGTTTGGACACACAGTTGTGTCCATAGTTGTGTCCTGTATATATAAAAAAAAGAACTTCATTTGTGTTTTTTAGGCACTATAACTTCAATCTGATCAATCATCTCGACTGTTGATGGTAAGGATTTGACCATGAAGTCCTTCTTTCTCCAGCTGTTGTTCCCAGACAATCTGAAGGGTAGAGCTGATCCTCTACGTTCCCCGCTTCCAAGTTTTCCCTCTCGCCGATAGAGGAGGAGCTGGTGAGTAGGACTCAGCCTGCGATGTGTTAAAGCATCAGCCGCTGGACCCCCACAAGATGTATGTCAAATCTTTTATCTCTTTCCAGCGGCAGGAACAAGTTAATTCTAGTCGGTACAAGTTCACGGGGCCCCTGCCGAGCTAATAAGCTTACGCGACAAGAGATGTAAAGAGCTGGATAAAGTCAGAACTCCATGTTTTGGAGCTGAAATCCATCAGTTGTTTCAAATTGAACTGAGAAGTATTTCCCAGAATTTGGAAAGCAGTCTGAGCCAAACCCGGCCAGCTGCGTGGAGCGCCATCTGCTCAGCGACTCGCACACAGAGGTTTAAATCCACACCTTTGTGCAGAGTTCGCCACAAAAATCAGAAAATTCCCAATCCAATGCATAAAAGTCAATTTGAAGTTGTTTTGTTTCTTTTTTCCAGCCCCTCTTTACTGGGATTTCTAAAAAAAAAAAAAAAAAGTGTAACCAACTTCCTTCAGTGAAAAACCAGCTGATGTGCCAAAGGGTTTTGAAGTTTGCTAGAGAACATTAGGGAACATGTATGGAGCTAAATTGGGGCCAGGAAAAAATATAACTGAAAGAAAAATGTTTAAAAACTGAAACAAATGTTCAAAACTACTCTTCAGATTCAACTCTTATTTTAAGTCTCAAACATATTTTCCACTTTCAGATCTTGTTTTTTTTATTTTCAAACTTTTTCTTCAGTGAGTTTGCTGGTTAAAGTACTCTAACGCTGAAGTTGAATTAATTTTGCCAACAAACTTGTATAATGGAGAGACGTTTTTTATATTTACTCCATATTTGTGTCATATGTTTCTGGACTCATCTCTTCATCTGTTCTCTTTTTAACAGTCACATCAGTCTTTTATACACAATAAGTGAAACTGAACTACTTGCCTGTTATTTTCTTGTTAACTAGATTGTGCCCCGACTTGATCATTTTGATGTAAATTACTAGTTTTGCTAATAATTACCCTAAGCAATTATCTACACCAAAACCAGATGTGTTGTTGCACAACACTGAACTCGATACAATTCTTCTAAAAACATGGGAAAATATTCAAATGTCCCTTTCAAGGCCCTGTAGAGGCAAAGACAAGACATTTTCTAACATGAGTGGGGGGAACTTACACGTTTTCCTAACAGCCCTGCTAAAAAAGTCAAAGTATTTTTGCAGCAGGAATTTCTGAGAGGGTGTGGTCGCCGCGGGGCTGTTTGGGGGCTGGACAAAAACAAAGCCACTGCCGCTTTCCAACCCTCCCACCCAGACTGCCCCTCTATTTGTCTCCCTCTGCCGCCGTCTCTCCTGCTTTCCCCTGTTCAGCGACCTGTTTTCGCTCTCTGCAGCGGGTCGCCCGGTGATGTCACCATCAGGAAGCCTGAGGTGACCTCCCGCCGTTCCTGTAGCGCGAAAACAGGGGCCGGGACTCGCCGCGCCGTCTCATTAAGGGCGTTAAAAACAGAGCGCCGATCCTCTCCGGTCAAAAACCGCTTTCAAATAAGGACGCCGGCACACTCAAAGTCTGAGGTTGTTTCTCTCTTTTTTTTTTCCCGGAACATTCTTGGCCGCTCCGCAAATGTCATAAAACCCACTTCATTAAAAGATAGCAGTCACAATATCTACTTAAGTATTTTAAGCAGCATTTACAGCACGCCATTAGGTATCCCGCTCCGGCGAACTGTACTTTCAGAGACGCATCGGGTTGTGTTTCTGCGCCCACGCTAGACGATGACTCATTACACTAACAGGCCGACTTAAAATGTAAGCTTTATGTGTTTAGATTTGAGGCGAGTGTGTCGGGAGAATTTTAAAGCTGCTGGTGAAACACGGCAGAAAATGAAAATAGTATCAAGTATGAGAGTCAGATCGTCCGGGAAAGAGAATATTTTTGAGTGAATCCAAAACTGTTGACGCCTCAACATACATACACTTGGCAGCTGTAACAAGTTACATTTTTTTTTTTTTTTTTAGGTTTCCCATCATTTTTAGGGATGTGTTTGTGAGTATTTCTTCCAGAAATCCATTTGGGTGGTCAGGCACTGACGAGCAGCAAGGATCCGTAGGAAGCGAGAGGCAGGAAGAGCTGAAAACTGACTCGGATGAAATGGAAGCAATATGTGTAAGTGAGAGTGATTGCTGGCATGGGAAACAAGTGATACTGATTAAGTGTACTTAAAACAGCTGTAGAGGGAGCTTAAATGGAGGAGCTGGAAAACACCAGGAGAACATGAGGTTCAGAGGAAGAACACCAAAACAAAACCAAGCGTGACTGAGCACCAAACGAAGGTCTGAGGCTGAGAGCTAGAAAGCAACAGGTGCAGCTAGAAAAGAAAAAAGGTATGTAGAGAAGTGCAAAGCATGAAGAGACTACACTTGAAAACCAACACAAAGAACATAAAGTACAAAACAAAGCTTTCAGAATGAGCCCAATGTTCATAAACATGTCTATATGGACCTTTTTGCATTGTAACAGGAGCTGCGTCTCCATTACAAACGTCCACAAAACTTTGTCGATATCCCGCTAATGTCGAAAACACACAATTGCAATTAAAACCACACAATAAGTCCTGCCCTGCCATCCTCCTCCTACCACTTCCTGTTGTCGTCTTCGTCTTTCCGCCAGCAGTAACGACTGCTTGTTGATCACACGACTCATGTGATGCGCGAAAAAATGTTTCCATCGCAGTTATTTCGAAACAGCTGAAAAACTCACCTCGTCCTCGTGCATAAACCTTTTATTAAAAACCTTGACTCCCCGTCCATGTTTTTTTTTTTAAATTGGTGTGTTTCCATTAAGCAAAATTAGTTTCGTAATTCCAATTTCCACAATTATTCGGTCAATGGAAACGCATCTAGAGTCATGTTGGAACAGGAAAGTGTAATCCGCAAACGGGTTCCACGCAAAAAAAACCCCTCCAACCAAACAACATAATGGTCTCCGCCCACCTAACTTTACACTGGGCACAATGCCGTCACCAAGCAAGGTTTATCTGGCAACCGGCAGACTCATCCATCGAATTTAGCCAGATAGTGGAGAAAGATTTATCATACCAGCGAACATGTCTTCATGCTTCACGCCATTATATTGGACACTTTGTACTGGACTTGGCAGTGTAATGCTTGGATGGTCGAGGAAACCTATTCCGCGAATCTCTCTAGACTTCTGTCCTCTTCAGTGTTCTGTTGTTTTAGGTGGCCTACCACTGAGTGACTGAGTTGTTGCTGTTTGCAGAAGCAGTCTGCAAACCTACGTGAATTTAAACACTGGTTGCCATGGTGTTGACTGACACAGGTAGACTTCATTCCTAATGTTGCAGTTCATGCAAAGTGAGGTGCAGGTACAGCACCTGATTGACCAGCATTCCTCAACACTGTTGCTGCTTTCCCCGCAGCCACAAGTGTTGCTTAAAATGTCAAAACAAGCCTGTCAAACTTTCCTGTATTTTAGTATCACAAACATCTTCTCGAACACATGATTTACGGTTTGTCTCTCATGACTGAACAAAGGAGATGTAATCTTTTCCAGTTTTCCCATCTCCTACTATCAGCCGTTTTCATCAGCTTGTGCAACGTCTTAAAGGTGACATGCTGAAAGAAATGATTGTTACAAAAGATTCATGTGATGAAAGAAAAAAAGAATCAATCAACATCTTAGGATAAAGGCTGCTGCTAAAAAGGGATTCCTGCCAGAAACATCCCCACATTTTGAAATGAAAATGAAAGCAAGCTTCTGGTGAAAGAGTTGGGATCATTAGGAAAATCAATGCATATCCGTCAGAGGAAAAACAAAGGCTCGGCACCATTTCAGCAAATTAATAAGTGATCCCTTTGGACTCATAAGCACAACATGTCCAAACAATGGGCACCTAATTTCAAAACGACGAGTGCGGCTGATAGTTACGTAACAGAAACTCTCTTATCGAAGTAAACACCAGATAAGCTCTCTGTCATTATGTTTCTCTAGGCTGTAGAGTTACACTGCTGCAGAAATTAGGCTAGATGTTATGAGGTTGGCGTTTTGGTTCTGTCTTTAAAACAGAAAACCAGCTAGCTTTAAGGGAAAGCTGCATAGAGACACTTAAGGAAGCAATGTTCTTCTGTTGCTCCTCAAGTAGTCATTGGTTTGCTGATAAGTAACAAAGGCTGCATTTCAGTGAAGAACTTAATTGTGAAAATAGGATTACAAAACATGACTGTGAATCAAAATGCTAACGCTTTTGGCCAATGACTGCTGGAGATTGGCACCAGCTCTGAGGAAACACCACAAGGATGGGCAGGTACAGACGATGGATGGGTAATTATTACTGCTTAAATTGACTAGTATAATACAGTGAGATCACCTTTCAACATTTGTAAACCGATAGTGTAGTAGTAATAATAATGCTAATAATAATGCTACCACTACTAAAAATAAGAAGAACAGCAGTTGTGTTTTAATAATGCTTTACATAGAAAAAATAAAGAAAAACACAACAACAAATAAAATTCAACAGCATCCAATTTAACTGGTACACCTAAGGGTTAAAAGGACAGGGCTTAGTATTGAGCCTTGGGGGTCTCCGTAGGTAATAGGAAAGTGTTCTTCCTGAAGCAAAACTATCAAGTTTGTTTAGGAGTCTCTTAAATCAGTGATTTACCTAAAAAGTGAAACTGCCTCTGTAGCCTGTTCAGCAAGATTTCACACAGATTTTAAGCAACGGTTAAATCCAACAGCCCAAGAGAAGTGAGATTACAAGAATCTTGATTTATTGTTAAATCAATCAGCAGTTTCAAAAGAGCTGTCTCCACGCTGCGTTTGACCCTAATGCCAGATTGAAATACTTGATGAAAATTGTTTTTATAAAGATAATTGTTTAACAAATTCTTCATTATTTTACATTTAAAATTAGCCTGTACTTACTAAGGTTACTGTTATTTTTTGTGTGTGTGTTTTTTTAAGGAAGCTTTGGGGAAAAAATGTCACGAATGGGGGAAAAAATTCCTCATTGTAATGACTTTTTCAACAATTCCACAAAAATTAATTTAAATGTTACCAAAATTTTTGATGTATTTTTAAAAGATTTGAAATATATGTATATTTTTTAAAACAAAGACACGTAATTATTCTTGTGAGCTACACATGTTGAGACCACATATAACCTAAATAAAGCAGGAATCAAAAAAGGCTTCATGCATTTGAACAGTTCAAAGAACAAACTATTTATGGACAAGCTTTAGAAGTCATCTGGGGGGGAAAAAACAACCTTGTTTGCTTTGAAGTTTTGCTCCAAAAAAAAAAAAGAGGGGTGTGTTGAATAAAAGCACACAAAAATGTATCTCTTATCTCTGATCCCATGCCTGGATTGCAGCCACTGATGCCCAGCATGGTGACCTGTATAGGTGGTCCTCCGCTGAGCCAATTAGCTGGGCGGCTCCAAAAGTCACAAGAGCTTTGAAACGATAACAAAGTCACCTTTTGTGCTCTCCATCTTTGTAGTAAAGGAAACAGGAGTTCAGCGATATGTTACGGCTCTTTGTGGAGCAGCGACGGGGTGGGAGGAGAGGAGCAGCAGAAGGCGGAGGAGGACACACTGACAGGACGCTCTGGTGAGTTTGGACAAAACTGTAGATTGGAGCAGAAAGTAACAGAGCAGTCCAAAAGAAAGTCCAGCATATGGCCTGTCTCAGCGGGACACTTGGTCCTGAACCACAACTCCCCCTTAAATCTGTGGTTTTCCCTGTTTTCTCGGAACACACATGCGCTCCCTGCATCCTTTGCTCAGGAAATGAACAGGATAGAGTCAAAAAGAAACTAAAGAGACTTTGCTTTTTGATGGCAAACATGACAGGGAGCAATCCTGAAATCCCTAAATCCCAGCGGCTGTGTGGGTGTGCATCATTACATATATGACGTGTTGTCCATTACATCATGTAAATTACAGTCTCCCGAAGCCCAGACTTACTAAATCACCAAGGTGATTTGGTCAAGAGGGTTGAATCAACATTACATCTCGTCTTATGCCTACAGGGAGCAAAAATGTTTTCATAGAAACCCTGAGTCTGTATCTCCAAAGGATAACGGACGTTTATTTACAGGCTCTTGACAGCAGATAAAGTACATTTTTAAAATAGGCTCAGTAATTTGTTACTGAAAACATGCAGGAGAAATCTGCCTGCATGTTTTTTGGGAAGCAGAGGTTTGTTTTCCAATAAAATTCAACACCAACTAGTGCTGAAATTTACTGTTCAGTCATGAGTTCAATACATTTTAGAAGCAGTGAGTGTTTTCGAGGATTAGATTATTCCCTGCTATGGGAAACAAGTTTGTTTCCCACAGCGGGTGAGATTAAAGTTTGCACTAGTGTGCCATCTAGTGGTCTTTGAATGTATTGTCTTATGCAATCAAGCAACAAATTCACCAACCAAATTAAGAAGAAACAAATCCTACTGAAAGCATGTCCAGATAGTGTACTGTGTGTAAACTCAGTACTTGAGGCCGTTGAGGCTCCTTTTTGTGTTTGTACCTGCTGCAGCACAGCTGCCTTCGTCTCCTCTGTGTTTTAAAATGTCCTGGTTGACGACTAATAAAGAACAATGAAGAATACAAGAAAAGCAGTGGTCAGACACCAGCGTGACGTGGCTCCCCAGATGATCACTGAGTATGGAAATTTCACACTGGACTTCCAGCAACTTGGGTTTTGTGCCAACCCACTCCCCAGAGTCTGAAACTTTGATTTTCCAAATGGAATGCAAAATGTACTTTTATCTGACCGGACTTTGGACCACTGGACTGAAACCACTGTTTCGTCCTTCTATGTATTATATACAATATGTGCCTATAGCTATAATATATAGAAATTCAGTGAAGTTAGACAGACCAAAGTTTATTCATATTTCTTTTGATATTCCAAATATTTTGGATGCATCTGATCTGCCCTGTCTCAGTGTAGCTGAACTTATTATCCTCTGCATCATCTCCAAGGGTCATTTTTCACCGTCTCTACTGCGTACTTCCTTGTATTTCCTGTCTTGTCTGGCGAATTTGTGAGGTCAGAAGTTTAGGTGAAAACCAATCCTCCCTCGGGAAGTACTGTAGTCACAAAAGTACAGGCAGCTATTTAAAAACTCCTCGATAATGACGAGGCACGGCTGGAATCCTGGACCGACGCTCTTTCATTGGAAACGTGCCTCCATTGCTCACATGTATAAATTTACACAACCACTGAACAACTTACAAAAAGACAAATTTAATCCTTTAAAGAATATATTCTGTTCAATTCTTTTCCTCTGTCAGGTTGAAACAACGTGCTCCTGTGCGTCTTTCTCCAAATCCAGTGTTTATTAATAAACCTAAACATGTCTGGGGTCGTCATGGTCACACATAGCAGCACGGTGAGTGTGAGGGAAGAAGGAGGTCGGCTCAGCTGTCTTTTTCACCCTCCCCTCCTCTTAGAGTTCATCCGCACCCCATTCTCCCGCTCATTCCCCAACCGCTCCGCTCTCTTTTGTCGTCTCAACTACAAACTGTTCAACTGCTTCCACACACTCACCATCAGGAGACGCCACACTGAAAAAGGACCTGGGATATATATGCTAATTGTAAGTACAGTTAAATTACAATTGACATTTTGTGGTTTGACCAGGTTTGAATTTTGATGCTGACAATGTTCTACTGCTGCAAAGACAGAGGACAAGCAAAAAAACATCATATTTTACAACTTTATAAACATTAGATGAGGGACTTTTACTGGAAAAGTGGAAAAGTTTACATTTATGCTTACATCAGATGTAGGTCACTAGTCCCTCTGGGTGCAACGCAGCCTCTTGTCCACATCTGTGCTGCAACAAGACAGACGGTCGCTTTCTTATCCTGCTCAGAGTTTTCTTTTTGTAAAACTTAAATGTGATGCTAACCAAGAGAACAGATGTTCTGAACAGACTAGAATCAACTTGAATGTATCCAAATAGCATCGTGCCCCACTAACTTCTGCCTTACAGACATCATTGACTCAATCTAGTCAGTTTCCTCTTAGACTTCTAGACAGTCTTAAATCTACAAAAACCACTACAATATTTAAAACTGGAAAACAAACATACTCGTCTATAGATAGACACAATGACATGTTATGGTAACGTTCTTGGACGCATGCAGTGCCACTTGCTGGAGTTTCACAGCTTCAAATCCATCAGGCTGGCTTTAGTACCCATGGCATTACAGTGTTTATATGTGAAATCATGAATAGGCCTGCCGAGGCATGTCCAAACATTCCAAAAAGCTTTGACGCCTGGACACCTGCCCCCTGACGAGACAGCTGTCAGTAGCCTGCCATTTTCAAAACTGCTCTCCTCCACGGACCCAGAAGTCCCCGTGGCATCACAGCTTTCAGCGTCTCGCCATATTAGCCTAACCCCTCCGTTAACAGGTCATCAGTGTCAGCGAGGTATATCACTGGCATGATAGAAACATCTTCATAAAATAAGTACAGCTGTTTTCAGTTTGAACGTAATAAACAGAATGTTCTGGCACTTGTCTAAAACACGAGTCAGTGCAAGATCATACGAGTAACAGCATTTACTTTGTAAAAATAAAAACCAAAGAGTGTGAAAACCAAAGAGTTTGAAGTCCATGTTCCTCAGAATTGGATCTTAGATGCTTTCTGGACATCTCTGTGTTACTTCCAAAAAGAACCAAGACAGATGGTATGGAGTCAATCTGTCACTGTTGCAGTTATGAGACACCAAGCAAGGCACTGACAGCAGAGGAAGACATATGTTAGGGTAACCTGGCTTCACAACTCAATGGAGCGATGCAGCGTTGACAGGCACTGATGTGACCACAGGACTTAAGGTAAAAAAGAAATGGCAAACTTTTAATGGATTAGCGTTCAGAATTCATCCAAATAGGTTTCACTTCATACTGCCTGTAGGTCTGTCAATTGCTTAACTTATGAGAGCTCACATGTGCATGGGATATGGTCAGCTGGATTAGGTCCACCATTGGCTACGCACTGGCAACTGTCTTAAATATTTTACCTTCTTTCTTGCCATAGAAAATAGGCAACAAACTTCTGAAATTACCTCGTCTTTGATAAGGTTTGATAAGGATTAAAAGTCACCTGAATGATCCAGAGAAGCAGAGAAGCAAAAGAGCCAAAACGTCTGCTCATACAGAGGCGTTCCTGCTTGCTGACTAGGTTGATGTCTTTGATTGTCAGTGTTTGACCCACTGGAATCATATGAAAGTACTAGTCAAAGAATATTTTTCTGATTTGGCTCATATTTTCACAAAAAAAACAAACACGTCGGTCCATAATAGTGTCTCTTACCTTTCAGCTGAGGTGTTATTTACCAAATATTAAGACTTGCTGATGACCAGGTGATTTGCTGACCAGGCAAAACCTTAAAAACTGGAACCTTTTATTGTGATTTTTGTTGTGTGCCTGACATAGTCCTTACTTCTTGTCAAGGGTTGTTGCAGGACCTAAAGGAGATCACTTCACCAGAACAGAGTAAAAGAATTTGGCTAACCCAATGGAAGACCAAGAGGAGGACTTATCTACTGGATTTGGGCCACTCTTTATCAGAGAAGAAAAGGGGGATACAGATGGAAGCATCGTGGAACAGAGTGATGGTAACCAAAACCCCAAAGGGCAAAACTTCACTGGAAAACAGGGTAACCAACCAATGCCATACCTACAGGAAATGGACGTCTTACTGAAAAGTTGTGAAAAGCTTACAGGTATTCCTTTTAGATCACGCCACATTGAGGGTTACTCCGAAGCAAGTCTGAGTAAGTCCAGTTGGAATCGAGGCAAAGAGGAGATCCGAACAGAAACCCTTGTCGAAGCAAGCAGTTCTCCTCTAGACAGCAGTTCCTCCTGCTACATTGACACACATATGGACCGGACTGAAACAAAAGCCGAACGGGCAGAAAGCCAAAACTTAGGCACAATAATCCACAGGCATGGGACGTCTTATCACTCAGAGATGCCTCTATTTTCAGTTGGCAACAACCTGTGTGCCAGCATGGTGGAGTGTGAGGGCCAGCTGTTGGGGATGTTGGCCATGCTTGAAAGTTGCATGGAGGAGGCTGGCATGGAGTTCGAGCCACAAGATCGGGCAGCAGACGCAGGCCAAGACTATGTGCACATCAGAAAGGATCCACAACATCCTACTGGTACAGCCCAGACCGAGGATCAGCCAGAGAGCCAAACACTGTTGCCAGTGAATGCTGATTCTTTTGGCAAAGGCAATAATGCTTCAGAGGCTGGTGAGATTGGAGAAGCAATAAATTCAGCAAGAAAAAGAAGCCCACATGATCATTTGGTTGATTGCTCAAAGGAGAGACCAGAGAGGCAAAGTAATCTTGTAGTAGATCAGAGGCCTGACTTCTTGTTTTCAGATCTGCAAGTGCCTCTGGAGCAAGCAAACCAAGATCCAGAGGTCTGTGGGGACACAAGCACTGGACAAAGGTTCAATGAAGAGATTGAGACTATAGAAGACATTGCCAAAGCAGGAATAGATGACATAAACATGACTGAAGAGAGGCATAAAACTGATCTTGAGTCGGACATGAATAGATTGAGGTCTCAGATGGAGGACTGCATAGAGGAGGTGCAGCGGTTGGAGAAACGGAGGAAGGAGTTACTGTTGGAGGTGCTGCAGCTGAGAGGGCCCAGAGACGAAGAGGATGTGGAAAGGGGAAGCAGGGACGAAGAGGAGACTGAGGAGTCGATTGACAGAAAAGCTCTGGAGCTGTTCACTATTCTCAGGGCAGAAGAGGAGGGAAGGCGAGAGGAGAGAAAAAGGGAGATTCAAGGCCTCAGGGAAGAGAGGGCAGAGGAAGAGAGGAAGACATGGAAGGTGAATCTGGAGAGACAGGGACTGCAAGACGAACTCAGGAGGCTGAGGAGGAAGCTGTTTACTGTGGCAAGGGACTGTGCCCAGAGTCAGGCAACACTAAACAATCAGCGCTGTGATGTGGAGTTACTGAAGACGGAGGAGGTAATACCACCACCAGCAGCAGCTGTAGAAGCATCACATCTTTTAGGAAACACTGGGTAAAAAATGTTTAATCCCTCTCTTCCTTTTCCCAGGAAAAGTTGAACTCTTTGGTGTTGCAGCTGACAGAGGAGACTTGTCAACTCAGATCAGACCAGCAGGAACAAGTGTTGGAGCTAGAAGCAGAGCTTCAGCGCAGAAGCTCCGGACAGACCTCCAACCCTCAGGAGGACCTGACTGAGTGCAGGAGGAATTCCTGTGAGGACGTCCAGCAGTACGTCCAGGGTGGGCTGAAAGCACTGGAAGACAGGTGCTGTCACAGTCATCGAATGCTTTGAGTGCATGAAAATACTCCATTCAAAAATATCTATTCCTGATTTTTCTTAAATTACCGCATCTGAGTCAATAAAATCCTAATCAAATATGGGCATCAAGGGCAGTGAAAGTTCTTGATCCTTAAGCAACTGTTATTTAAATTATGCAAACCTCTCAAATATTGTATTTATCCACTCTTATGCCATTCATGTTCTGTGTACATTGACACTGTGATGACAAATTTGAGTTGATATATTGCTCGCCTAGATACGAGCCCATTTTGGAGGCACTGCTGAAGAGAAAAGAGGCAGCGGCTGGTGCCCTGGTGAAAGCCAAAGAGCAGTCACAGGAGCTGAGGGTCCAGGTCAAACCTCTGAGGGAGGAGATTCAGAAACTGGAGCTGGAGAGGACCTGTTTGGAGGAGAGACTCAAACTGACCTACGTGCAGAGGCAGGAGGATGCAGGTCGCCACAAGGTAGGCAAACTGTGCTTTTTGAGCATCTCTGAAAACTGGTGCCGGCATTCCCTTCAATGGATTGTCTAATCACTGCCCTCTGACCCCCTCTTTAGGAAGCTGTGCGTTTTCTGGAGGAGAGAATCCGAGAGCTGAGGACAGAGCTGGAGATTCAGAAGAGAAAAACAAAGGACCTGGAGGAGTTGAGAGAAAACCTCACCAAGCAGCTCCTGCTTTACAGGTTCTTCATTGTATTTTTGTCAGTTTAATATTAAGGATTCAAGGATCTAACCTGGTTGTTGTCTTTCTGTAGGACACCAACCGAGGTCCACCACAGCTGTGATCAGCAAGGAAGAACATGATCATGCTTTTCTTTTTGGTTGGAAAACAGCCTTGTCATTTGTGTTGTAATTTTGAATTTGCAAAAGAGAGTGAGCTTCATAGATTTCAAGTACGCACTTTACCCAAATTGTTTGCCTGTAAAGTAGGACGCACCATGCAGGAAGGTTTCTGTTTCGAATAAAGGCCTGGTGTTTCTAACAGTGTGAGTCTGGCTGATGACTTAATGTCTCTCTAAAGAACAGAGAGTGCTTCTTAGGCTTATAAGGGCAAGATTTTTGAAGAACTAAACAGTGCGGACCAAATTAATAGAGTGAGTGTGCTCAGGAAACAGGGGAGCGCCGATGTGCCAGGACAGGCACTCATTTCAACAACGCAGAGACGAAGCTGTAGCTCTTTAGTCTTAGATTAAAGACTTGTAAGCATACCTGCTGGGTTAGTAAGGTACTAGTACAGCTCATAAGTAAGAAACACTACTTAGATGGAAATGCAGACAAGTAGGTTCACTGGCTGCTTAAGGAAATTCAGTCAAATGTGGACTATGTGCAACATTAAAATGCTGAACATAAAAATGGAAAATAAAAACCTAAGTGGGTACCTGGACTGCTTTAAAACTGAATTTCAAGGGGAAAAAAAATCTTTTCACAAAAATGTTTTTCGTTCAAAGAATGTAGGTGAGCAAGTAGGTAAATAAGAACGAGGCAATGTTTGAATCTTAAAAGAATAATGCATGCAAAGTTTTGGTGTAAAACTGAGCAGTAAACAAACATTATATATAATAATTGCAAAGACACATTGGATAACTACGGAAGAGAATTAGGGCCGGATTAGGCCTCTGAAAAAGACCCCAACTGAATTGTGACTTTAATCTCAGAAATCTGACTTCAGTGGCCCTGATCCCCTTCTGTAGATAACCTAGAATATTGTAATCTGATGCAGTATAATGTCAACCATATATTCTTCTCATTTAAATTCCACCAAACTGTTGAATTTATAGTGTTGTATTATGTTTTTGTAGGAACAAAAACATAATGAAGGTTGGTAGCAGCAAGACACAAGAACTGTTTGGACGAGAAAGGGGAAGAAAAGAGCGCAGGTGTGTATGGAGAAGTGTTGTAGGATATTTACAACATTAGGAGACAAACGGGGAGATTGTAGATCACTGAGCGGATTTGCCATTTACGTTTTACAAAGGAATTTTAAAAAGCCTTACCTGGCTGTTAATACAACGTGCAGCTGCTGCCGAGTTACAGAGATGCAGGAACATGAAGAAAAAAAAGTGCAGGAAATATTGGGACATGTCCACAGCAGTCCTTCAGGAAGTCACACGCCTCAGCTTTTTGAGGACAACTTACATTGGTCAATCACCCCAATTTACATCATTTTTTTAATCTGGGGGGAACCGGAGCACCCGGAGAAAACCCCCCACTAACACGGGGAGACCAGACAAACTCCCACAGAAAGAGGCGCCCGGTTGAGAACCAAGACGTCTTTTCTGTGAAGATGCAGCGCTAACCACTGCATCACCGTGTCGCTCTTTTTTTTTTTTTGCTCTAAAATATGAGATGTAATTTGGGGTTTTGAAAATGGTTCAGGACTGACCTGGACCTGGACTGACCTCTAAAACAAGCTTCTTGCTTTTCCCACAACAAATGACTTCTCTTTCTTTTTGTTGTTTCCACAATCTGAACCGTTTGCAAATTCAATTTTCTAGAAATCAATGCTACTGTTTTTTTTTAGGACGATTTACATTGGTCAATCACCAAAAGTTACATCATTTTTAAAAAAAAAATCTGTGGGGAACCGGAGCACCCGGAGAAAACCCCACACTTAACACGGAGAGAAAAGACAAACTCCCACAGAAAGAGGCGCCCGGTTGAGAACCAAGACGTCTTTTCTGTGAAGATGCCGTGTTAACCACGGCATCACCGTGCTGACTTTTTTTTTTCTGGTCTAAAATCAGAAATGCATTTTGGGGTTTTGCACACGGTTCAGAAATTAACTGGACATATTTTCTGAGTCGCTTGATTCTGAGGTTTTCTTGGTTTTCTTCCACTTTTGTGGTTTTCTGAGCCCCAAACTGTGTCGAATCCTTTTCCAAAGCGATTTCTTTTTGTCAACTGCCTCCCCTGATTCCTCTGACAGATTTTCCACACGGCACTCTGTCACTTCCCTGGGTTCCATGTCACTCAGCCTGTCTACCACAAAGTCACTTCTGTCCTTGGGAACATGAGGAACATCAAGATCTTCTGATAGGGTTTGCGCTAAGAGAAGGCCCACACTCAAGGACGCAGGGTCAGAAATGTTATTTACAGAGGTCATGCCTTCCTCATCTGGATCTTGCCACTTTGCCACTTTTCGTCTGTCTCTTTGTTGACGCCCAGTTTTAATTGTTTCCTTCTTGGCTTTGTAATGAAGCCCACAGCCGGAGTGCCGTCGTCGGAAGGCAGTCAGTTGTTTTTTTAGATTCTCCTTCTGAGTTTGAAGCTCGTTGATAATCTTCTGGTCATTTGTCACCTTCTCCGAATAAACCCTCATCTCTTTATCTACACTCTGGTTGAATTTTTCTGTCTGATCTATTAGAGCAGAAACATTACTCTCATATTTAGTTTTAAGTTTCTGGTAAGTAACTATAGCAAACTCCAGAGTACTTTGAAGATGTTTTATTATCTTATTTGATTCATAACGCAGGAAAGAAAACTCTATTGCCTTTCTCTGATCCAGATTGTACTTTTCTGCTTTTAGTGTATTGATCAGTTTAACAAGGTCATCCTTTGCTTTTTCCAAATGAGTTTCATTCTCATGACTCATTTCATCTGGATAATTCTCCTTTTCCTGTCTAGCATCTGATTCATATCTCTGCTTTAGCTTTTGGTAGGAATCCTTCATCTGCTCCAGCTCTCCCTGCAGACATTTCTCTCTTTCCTTGCAGTCGTCGATCTCCTTTGACATTTTCTCTAGCAGATTTTGGTCCTGCATGATTTTGTCTTCATAGGCCTGCTTGTCAACCTGCGGTTTTCTCTCAGTAATCTCTGCTTCGGATTTTAATCGAAGCTCCTCGTAGCAGGCCTTGATGTGATCCAGCTCTTCCTGGAGGGCGTTATTCTTTTCTTTCTCTGCCTTAATCTGTGAATTGAACTCTTCCTGTTTGACAATAAGAGCAGGGCTGAGAGTAGCTTGACTGTTTAACTTTTCTACTGCCTGCAGTTCTCTCTCCAACTCTATTGTCCTGTTGATAAAAAACTTCTTAATAGTTCTCTGCCTCTGTAACTCATTTTGTGTCTCCTCCAGTTGTCTTCGGGTAGAGGCCATCTTTTGGTTCTCGTCAAATATTCTCTCTCTCTCCATTTCTAAAAGAGTTCCAAACCTTTGGAACTCTCTCTGGATATCAATCGGAGGAGGTCTGTTCTCTGTGCAGCCTTGCTGTTGTTCATCTATTGAATTTGACTGCTGGGGTCTCATCCCACCGTTGGCGTAATCTTGCCTTTGATATGACATGTTTTCGCAAAACAATCAGTCTTTATCCGCAAATATTCTCCCTCTGAAAGCGCTTTGTCTACGTCTGAACCCGTCAGTAGTGCAGCAAGCAATGACAAGAAGGTAGAAGTTTGTTTCTGACATACAGTGCCGATGACATCACAAGCATGACTCTAGTTGTGACATCACAGAGTTTTCCTTCAGCTTTGGAATGACGATGATGATGCCAGTGTTTGAGAAATCTACCACACTGACCAACCAGCCTGCTCCCCTCCCCCACTATTGAAATTGGGCTGGGTGGAGCTTTGGGGGGGGGGGGGGGGGGGGAGTTATACAGTGTTAGGGTGACTGATTAATTATTTCTATAGTCTATGGTTCATGGTTATTTGTTGTTGAGGCATTGCGCCTTAGGACATTGTCCCGTCTTTTTTGGAATCTGTTTTTAGGAATTAATCTTGTTGTTTTCCCATGTAATGTAATTTACTTTAAGGTAACAGGAAGAGTAAGAGTGTGCAAATGTCTTGGAAAACTGTAACTTCAATTAGCTGTATTGGCTTTCCTGGAGATTTTTCGTTGTTCTGTAACCAACGAACAACGAAACAGTCAAAGTTTTAAGTTTTGATCGCAGAAACCTATTATGCACTAAATCATCAAGAACTTAATATCTATTCACGGACATCGCAAAACTATATACTACACGATCAAGATTATGCTCACTGGGCATTAACCTTTTTTTTCCCTACTTTTTATTGGAATAATATTCTTTCTGCTTTGACTGATGTAATCATTTATTTGCATATTAACGGATGTCTGGGAAGGCAAGTGAATATATCTGGGAAATGGCAATAAAATCAAAAATGATATAGCTTCACACCTCTTTTTATTTCTGTTCAATACCTCTCTCACGTACAAAAACCAAACAGGTTCCTGACTTTTTTCCCTTTTGCAACACAAAGTCATCAGGCGGATGGACGTCATCCACCTCAGAAACAGTAGAAGGTTGACAGGACACAGTATCCACAACAAACACCGTTTTAATGTTATGCTGTAATGCTGTAATATTCCTCTCTGTCATTCCAAACCATGGAATCAGGATTGTCTATGGACCATGAAAACATGAGCCTGGACATCAACTTCTTATGCAATTGCACTTTTAACACTGTTGCTAATATTGTTACTCCCTCTTGTGGTCATTTAGAAATTTACAGATGACAACTATCAAACTGTTAATCATGCTGTATGTACATCTGGAACATTAATGTCACTTCCTACTTATCTCTACTAATGAAATGGCAAAATCTTCCTTCAAAGTAATTTCATTCAAGAAAACTGAACAAGTGTCCTTCAGTTTGACAGTTGACATGGCAACTGAGAGTCCGGTGGACATCAGAGGTGATATGTGGAAATGTTTATTACTATATGTAAAGGTCATTTTTATATATGTTTATTATATGTGGTTATGTTTATTCAGTTAAAAATGTTAACTACGAACAAACATAACTCACCTCCCAATATAGTGCAGTAAACAGAGCGGCTGCTCCCGCCATCTTTTATCAAACGCCTTTTCTTTTTACGTCTTTTATCGCTTAAAATGAGCCACAAACTATCACTGCTGCTTCTACATCGTCATTCCGTGTTTGATTATTCTAAATTCATGTTTGGTATGTTGAGGGTTTTACTGGATTTTCTTCTGGGATGTTCGTGAGTGGAATCGGTTCTGTGGTGTGTTGTTCCTGCCGAACCAACCGAACCTGTTGGACTTTTATCGGTTCTGTGGTCACAGAGGTTTGGAAAATCGGCTGATAATCTTTAAATTGTGTCGTGTGAACCAGACTTAAGACTCACAAGCTTTACTCATCTCGTCTTGACCACTGCCATAACGCTCTCTGACTCTGGTCGCTATGGTAACGTTTACATATCCCTTCAAAATAAGATACAGATGCGCCACAAAAACGAACATTTTACTTTCGTGAAAATTTTAACTCACAATAACGACTAATGGGAGCCCTGAGCTTGTTTCTCTGCAACCAGACGGTCCATCTGGGAGTGAAGGGAGACAATGACACCAGAAGTGTTGCTTATGCACAGGGTGCCTGGTCTCATTGTCTCATTAACATCCGGTCACCATATCATGCAGAGCTTGGACTGTGGGAATCACCTACCGGGATAAATCCATTCTCCTGTCTCTTCTCTGGGCCTTTTCCCTTCATAAAGAAACTTTCCATAGAATCTGATCTGTTTCTGACTCATTTTGCTGCTTGTGGCTCAATGTTGGCGCAAGACATAACCCGATTAAAGGACTTTCAAAATAAAAGATCCTCCAGACTCAAATAATACATAAAATGGAAATATTTAATAATTTCTTGCGCGGCCCGGTACCAATTGGTCCACGGACCGGTACCGGTCCGCGGCCCGGGGTTTGGGGACCACTGGTTTAGGTCACACCACACAGAGAACAGGAACTTTAAGGCGCCACTAGATGTGTGCTCTGGATTTTAGCTTGTTGTCCTAAACTATAGTTTTTTGCAGTGAATGTTATTGTTTCTCCCTCATCAGAAGACTACCCTAGTTTTAGCAGCATTTATATGGAGCTTAAACAATTTTATAATTCACAAATGCACAGAATCCTTACGTCATGTCTACCTACTTGTCCATGCAGAGTTGCGAGATGTGCTTGCTACCACCTTTCTACCCATGCAGCTTTTTCAGTAAATAGTAATTTTCTGTCTTTCAGTGATGTCTGTTTAAAAAATTGTGACAATAGAAATATTTTAATCTTAATAACATTAAGTACTTAAATTTATTTTTAATCATGTAAAGCACTTTAAACTGCTTTAAAGCAGTTAAAAGTGCTTTAAGTAATTAATTCAAGTAATTAATTACTTAAATTAATTTACTTAATTTAAGTAATTAATTTAAGTAATTAATCACTTAATTTAAGTAAATTAATTTACTTAATTTAAATTAATTTATTTTAATTAAATTAATTTAAATTAATTTATTTTAATTTACTTTCACGTGCAACTATTCATCATAACGGGGATCTATGACAACAAACATTTTCTTGTTGGCGATTGGTGAATGCCGGATTCACCGTTGAAGTATGAGGCTTTCTGATTGGACGAATCTGGAAACCCAATCCTCATTGGCTAACGGCAAGGCGGGCGGGTGAACTCAATACCTCAAGGCAGGAAGTAGTTTGTTTGCTTAGCCAACATAACGGGCTCCGTGTCTACCGTGAGTTGGGGGGCTTTAAGTCATTATGTCTGCGGCTGATATGTCCGCCGTGTTGAACATTCTCCGGTCTCTGTATCGGCACATACAGACGCTGGAGGAGTTCGCTGACAGCATCGAGTTCAAGGAAGGAAAGAAGCCGGTTCTGGTTGAGCAGTCGGACCCGAACCGCTTCAAAACGTTTGTCAGAGGTGTGTTTGTGTGCTTTGATAAGGAGCTACAGCAGAGTCCCAGCTGCAGCGAGGTGAGATGAACTCAGCAGCTTTATGAAGAGGGCACAACACCCCTCTTCATTATCGACACGTTCTAAATATTGACTACTGGTGGAAGATGATACAGTGTCTCCCAAAAATATTCATACAGTTTGACCTTTTTCTCCATGTAACAAGTGCATGTTTTAATGCTTTTTATGTAATGGCACAAAGTAGTGCATAACTCAAAAAACATTGGGTACTTCTAAATTCATTTAGTTGTCCTGAATTTTATTGACTGCTATAATAAGGAGGCTCAAATTCACACTTTTCAGATTTTTATTAACTAAATTTATACATTTTATAATAAAATGTATTTTATAATATAGCTTATTTATTATATGTTTTATAATAAAAAACTCTAACTCCTAATCCTAAAAGTGTGATTTTGAGCCTCTTTAATATACCAGCCAATAACACAGTTATATACACAGTTGCAAAGTTGCACAGTAACAGGATGTTATGTAACTTGTGAAAATAAGCCGTACTTTGAGAAAGTATTTATATTCCTTTTCAAAGTGGAATATAAATATGTCATGTGTTTGATGCAAAAACAACCTCAATCATATTGAGAGGTTTGGTTTTCCTAATAATGAGTTATTTTATGTTGTTGCTAGATTTGCACTCTACCAGAACTCCTGGCTTTTGTTCTCAACACCATGAAAAGGAAAAGAAGAAGAAACGTCCTGGCGCATGGCTACAACCTGCTGGCCCTGCCGCAGGAGGATCGGGACGCAGACCACTTCAAATTCCAAGGAGACGTGACCCAAAGTGCCGCCTATGTCCATGGCAGTGACCTGTGGAAGAAAGTCACCTTGCGCCTGGGCACAGACATCACACGCTACCTGCTGGAGAGCTGCTCCGTATTCGTGGCGGTGCCACCTTCGTGCGTTTTCCAGGTGTGCGGCGTCCCGGTGTATGACAGGGTGTCCACGGGCCCACCCTCGAGTGGGTTTCATCTTCAGCCTCGACTTAGGGGGCGCAGTTTGCCTCAGTATGGAAGAGATCAAAGGTCACGGCGCTTTAGGAGAAGACAGAAGGTTGAGAATCTGGCTCAATGCCAGATTAGGAGAAGAAGAAAGGAAAAAGGGAACAAGAGAAGAAGAAAGAGGGGACTCGATCAGCTGGAGGAGGAGACGGGGACTTCCTCAGGAAAGAGGAGACGGTTAGCAAACACGGAAAGCAATCAGGAGCAAACGGTTGAGGAAAGACAGGCTAGGTTTGCGGAACCAGCAACGTCTAGGAGGAATGTGGAAAATGGGACGACTGGTTTCAAACAGACAATTGAGTTGCCATCAACCGAGGGCGGTCCCAGTTGGCGTTCAGGAGCTTTTCCTCCTTTGCCGCCCTCACAATGTTTTATCCGCACACTGGGATTCCTGTACGGCGGCAGAGGCCTGCACAGTTTCCTTCTCAACAGGAAGAAAAAGAGCACCGATGGATCCAGAAGGTTACAAGGGAAAGACCTGATACGAGTCGTCTTCTTCGAGGGCTTGATGTATTTGAACGGTTTAGAGAGGAAACCGAAAAAGCTTCCCCAGAGGTTCTTCAACATGGTTCCCCTCTTTAGTCGGCTGTTACGGCAACACAAGAAATGCCCTTACAGCAAGATCCTTCAGAGAATCTGCCCTTTGGTCGAAGAGTGTAACACTGGACCCGGAGAGCTAAACTCCCTATTACCTAAACACTGTGCGCCCCATCGGGTCTTCCTGTTCGTCAGAGAATGCCTCTCTACTGTGATTCCTCGAGAGATGTGGGGCTCGGACCACAACCGGGTTCATTTCTTCGCCAAAGCCAGGGTTTTTCTCCACAGCGGCAAGTTTGAGAGGTTGTCGCTGGCTGAGCTGATGTGGAACATGAAGGTGAATGACTGCGACTGGTTGAAGATCAGTAAAACCGGTAAGTCAGATATGCTCTCAGATATGCTATTTTTTTTGGTATTGAAAGGTTGAGAGATGTCTGCAGTTCATGCAAGCAAAGGTTCTGTTACACACACCGTTTAGTCCTTAGAAGGTCCGGTTCATTTGGGGAGGTCTGAATGCGCAATTGAACTCTGATGAGAACCTAAACACCAAACTCCGGTTTGCCTAAAAGCCGAGGTCTTGGTTTGGTTGAAGTGAACTTTGCCATAGAACTCTGATTGGTGCGGTTTTAGTTGCGCTTCGTGTTTTTGACGTTCTGAACTGGCTCGTCTTACCTTCAGGCCGAATCCCACCCAGCGAGCTTGCGTACCGGACGCAGATCCTGGGTCACTTCCTGACCTGGCTGCTGGACGGCTTTGTCGTGGGTCTCGTCCGCGCTTGTTTCTATGCCACGGAGAGCGTGGGGCAGAAGAACGCCATCAGGTTCTACCGACAGGAAGTCTGGACCAAACTTCAGGACTTGGCTTTCAAGTATGTACTGAGGTGGTTCTCTGATTACACCCGAGTTTGGGATGCAGAACAGACAGCTTCATTTAAAAATAAAAATTTGTTCTCAGAGGTCACCTCTCCAAAGGTCAGATGGAGGAGTTGTCTCCTGCTCAGGCGGCGTCTCTCCCCAAAGGCACCGTCATCTCCCGACTTCGTTTCATTCCCAAGTCAGACGGCATGAGGCCCATCACACGAGTTATAGGAACGGATCCCAAAACGAGGGTACGCCGGGACTTTTAGATACCTTATCTTATGGAAGTTACAGCTGTAACTTAATTCCTCGTGCAGTTGTTCCAGGCACGGGTGCGGGACTTGCTGGACATGCTGAGGGCCTGCGTGCGCTCCACTCCGTCCCTCCTCGGCGCCACGGTGTGGGGGATGACGGATATTCACAAGGTGCTGAGCTCTCTGGCACCAGCCCAGAAAGACCGACCGCAACCGCTCTACTTTGTCAAAGTGAGTCACAACATCTGATAGTTTGGTTTTTCTCTCAAGCCATTGCGAAATACCTGTTTTTGTAAAATGACAACCAAGGAAGATTTGTATCGGTGTCTTATTTGTCCAACAGGTGGATGTGAGTGGAGCCTACGAGAGCCTGCCGCATGACAAACTCATAGAGGTGATTGGCCAGGCCTTGCGCCCCGTCCAGGATGAGCTCTTCACCATCCGCCGCTATGCCAAGATCTGGGCAGATTCCCACGAGGGCCTGAAAAAGGCCTTTGTTAGACAGGTGCTGTTATTTGACTTCATAGATAACTATGCTATGTGACTAGTGTAGTGCTAGAATCTTAAATGATCCTTCTAGCAGCTAGAAGGATCATTTTATGGTATAGAAGGATATATACCATATATGCACAGTTACTTTATGTAGTTGGTTTACACCCAATGCTCAATATAATATCATAAGTATGAAATGAACATACTCTTGTCTCATTTTGCTGGTTTTAATCGACTATTAATCCTTGCAGTAAAAAAATCTTACCAATTATGTTTGTTTCATCGATCGTAGCAGCTGTTTTTATCTATTTTTATAAAACATGTTGACCATGCTGGAGAAAAAAATTCATTGTTGGTACAATATTTATGCTATTTGCATCCCTAGAGCTCTATCGCATTTTGTCACAGCCTCTAACTTTAACATACCTAATAGGGGTTTTAGGTGATAGACACATTGTTTTTAAATTTTATTTTACAAAAAAAAAATGCCCTTTTCTTTTTTTTTGGGCTACTCTCTCGTCTGGTCTCAGATTCCTAACTTGATAAACTTTGGCTAAGTCAATCTAATACATGTGAATGTGTTGATGTAAGCTATGCTATTGTAGCTGCTGAAGAAAAGCAGCCCTGATGCTGCTTGCCACCATGTTTCACACTGGGTACAGCTTTTTACATATAGACTAGCATTCTCTGTTCCCTACGTTTGTGGCAAAGTGCAAGCAGAACTTTTTATATATACTTTTTTTTTCTTCTTGCCACAACTTTAGATTAAATCACACACAGTTGGTCTCTAATTTCTAACTGAGTGACTTTTGAAGCACTGTATCTGTATTTCTTTAGCAGCGTTCGGGGAAAGCAGAGCCCACCACAAAAGTGTGTCTCACATTTCACTTTTCTTCTTTGGGGAAAGAAAATGTCTGTTTTTCTCTGCTGTCATTTTTGTTGCCATAGGCAGACTTTCTGGAGGGCAACATGGGATCCACCAACATGAAGGGATTTTTAATGTCGTTGCAGAAGAGTGCAAAACTCCACCATGCCATCCTAGTAGAACAAGTGAGACTTGGATTACAATTTGAAGCCCTTTTATGTTGGGATTTAAATAAATTTTCCCACATTAACCTCAATTTTTCTCTGTTTTTGCAGCATTTCTGCTCTGATCTCCGAGGCATAGAAGCTTCACAGTTCTTCACCCAAATGCTAACAGGCAGCGTAGTTCAGTATGGAAAGAAGTAAGTCATGCTTATCTTACTAAACATCCTGGTTTGTTTAATACACTTGTTCCAAAGCACGACCCCGCACGTTGCAGGACGTACCACCAGTGCCGAGGGATTCCTCAGGGATCGGTCGTGTCCTGTCTGCTCTGTTGTTTGTGTTACGGCCACATGGAGAACGTTCTATTCAAAGACATCACTAAAAGCAAAGGGTAGGGCAGAAACTTCCTGTTGTGGTCCATCTTCTCCAGAAGGGGGCAGTGTTTTTGGATCTCACTTGTCTCTTTGGTTCTCAGGTGTTTGATGAGATTGGTGGACGACTTCCTCCTTATTACTCCAGACCAACATCAAGCACAAACCTTTCTGAAGTATGGCTCAAACATGAGAAACCTCATTTTCATGATCTGTTTTTAGATAAACACTCGTATGTACTTAAATGAGTCTGAACTCGAACACTGGGTGCAGGACCTTGCTGGCTGGAGTACCACAGTATGGTCTAATGGTCAATCCACAAAAGGTGGCGGTCAACTTCCAGCTACCGGGAAGTGTGGGCTCCTGTACGGACATTCGCATGTTGCCTCCTCACTGTCTCTTCCCGTGGTGTGGGCTGCTGCTGGACACCCACTCCCTGGACGTCTATAAAGACTATTCGAGGTGAAACCTGTCGTCAGCTGAGCCATTACCTGCAGTCTGTTTGGTTCAAGTTATTGCACTTTTTGCCTTTCCTTTATGGTTTCTTGTAAACTGTGTGACCTCTTCCTCCATGCACTTTGCGCCAAGTCGTAAATGACTCCCATGCTAGTATGGAGGATGTTTTTCCTGGCATTCAGTGCTTTGCCAAGGTTTTTTTCTTTTTTTAGATGACAATGAAATGCAGCACTTGTTATGTGGCACTGAGCTTTGTAGCAGGGTTTTTGCAGGTTTCAACAACTCGGATTTAAGACTTTTTAAGGTTGCTTTAAGACTGTTGTTAATGAAATTCAAAACCTGCGTCACGACGGAAATGTCCCCCCCCCAAAAAAATCACAAATAAATAAGTTGTATGGCTTGAACATTGTTTAGTCAACTGGCAATAAAATTCCACTTACCCATAATGGATGTAACAAAAAACATCCATCAGCTAGAGGGAAATGAAAATGCTAGCAGCTAGTGGGAAATAAAAATGCTAGCTGCATAGCTTTTTTTATCTATGCAATTTAGTCAGCTATCTAGCAAGGGTATATTAACAGATAGCCAAATTTGCATTTACCCATGATGGTTGTAAGAAAAGTAGCCAGATAGCTAGACGTATAACTTCTTCTATTACAGCCATCGTATATTTACAATATACAAAAATGTACATTGTAAAAAATGTATCTTTTACAATATACATTATATATATATAATTCTTTTTTATCTCTTACAGCTATGCTGGCCTGTCTCTACGATACTCCCTCTCTCTGGGGTCTTTCCATTCAGCTGGACACCAAATGAAGAGGAAGCTGATGGCCATCCTTAGGCTCAAATGTCATCCTCTCTTCTTGGACTTGAAGGTTGGAGTTGAAAGGACCTCGTAAAATTTTAGAAATGTTAAAACTCAACTTGGGTTTCTACTCTGATAGATGCTAGAAAAATGTACAGCCAGTGAAAGGCTTGGATCTTTTTTTGTCACAGCTGGTTGCAGCTTTAACAATCACACTAGGCTGGATAGATGTGTAGAAATCGGTATTAATTTCCTTGATTTTGGGAGATCTGCGATTGGCTGATACTTAATATCGGCTTGTCAGATTGGTTTCTTCTCTACCTCTGCCATTGCCGGAATGCAAGTATTGACCGATCTCCCAAAATGCCTCATAGGTCGACCTTATCTAAGTCCACTAAACACCAGTGAAATGAATGGCCAAACTCTAATGACCAGATTCATCCCACAGTTTCACATCTAAGGCGAAAGCCGCCGTTCTCCCCTTCAGACTGCGGTCCGACAATAAGTCGAAGCTCATCCACACTCACCATATCGAACTATGGCGAGGTTTGAGTTTTTACTGAGCGTTGGACTGGTTTTGCTGTAACCAGGCCAACATAAATGCTGCAGGTTGGCCAGCAACTGTCATGAATTTAAACCAACAGGTTTGACTCTCGGCACATTGTTGAGAACTAGACTTACAGTACTGCACGGTACAGGAAATGTATAACATACAACAGAAATACTCACAGATGACAAAATATTTCTCTCTCTTTGCTTTCATGCTTCGAAACAATCACGTCGTTTTAGACTAACTCCCTTGAAGCGGTCTACAGGAACATCTACAAGCTGGTGGTGCTGCATGCATGCAGGTAAAAACAACTGAGTTGCGACTCTTTCTGCATTCCTTGTGTTTTTGTTTAAAGCCCCACAAGATATCTTCGGCCGTCTCCTGCCAGCATCGTCAGGATTTCTGCATGTTAAACATGTCAGGGAGGACATGCATGACTCGCATGCCTTCCCCATGTAAACTCACCAACCTCAACCTAATAACCTCATTAAGATAATACCGATACCAAACTAAACTGCTGTTACTCAATATCTGCTCTGACCTGGAACTTAATTGTTCAGCCTGTCATTCCCAGAACACACTTATCTAAAGGTAATGTTAGTTTTATCTTTATTTTTTTCCAGGTTTCATGTGTGTGCACAGAGTTTGCCCTTTGGTCAAACAGTTGCGAAGAATCCGCTTTACTTCCTGCAGATGATCTGGGACATGGCTCAGTATGCCAATAAGCTCCTCAGGTCCAGCAACAAGGGTAACACTTCCACAAAAGAGTTAAGAAAAGCACCGTATTTAGATCTTCCCTGCATAGTTTCGTGTTTTTTTTCTTTTCTTCAGGGCTAATTTTAGGCAGTAAAGCCCAGACAGGCATCGTGCAATACGAGGCGGTGGAGCTGCTTTTCTGTCTCAGCTTCCTGCTGGTGCTCTCTCAACACCGTCAGCTCTACAGGGACCTGCTGACGCATCTACACAAACGTTTGTATCCACAGAGAATCATTTTCCAAGAAAATGATTGTAGTTATTGCTGTTCATCCTTTAAATGCTGTGCTTCCTCCGTTCCTGTGTTTCGATCTCAAAGGCTTCGTTGTTAGCAATGGCGTGAGGTAGAGTTTAGTTCAGGCCTAAAAAAAATCCAACCTGACCCGACTATAGGCCCGAACCCGAAACAAACCCAACATGTTATTTTGATAAAAATTTTACTGCTTTTATTTTTAGAGCATCATCTGAGTAAGCAGTGTAACGTCTCTGTGTTGAAGTCGAGCAGAAAGGGCCGAGAATTTCACATGTCGTTAAAAGTCTATTTTTAGTTGCAAATGAATCCTTTGCTACAAATGATCAAGCATATACTAAAGAAATACTATAATTTCACATTTTAGGATATAAAATGTTTGATTTCTTATTTTAAAAAAGGAATTTAATTATTTATTTCTAATTTTTATATTGCACGAAATAAACCAAAGTGTTTTAATGAATAATGAAATGAAATCTGACTTTTTTTAAAAGTCCGATTAATCGCCAAAATAACTTATGAAGCAATTAATTAATTAATGGTGGCAGCCCTAAATTTAATACAGCCAAATCAACTTATTTGGAAATCTGTGGCAACAGTTGAGTCTGATAATTTTAGTCATGAGTGTCCTAGTAAAAGTAAAAACAAACCCAAACCCCCAATCAGACAAGATATTTTACATTTTCATAGAGCACTTTCCCTCAAAATTATACCTAATAAAATATTTTAATAGAGTGGGACTGTTTAGTGATTATCAGCTGATGAAGATGAATCTGATCAACTTTAATCAAACTTCACAATTGAGAAAAGCTTTTTCTCATTTCTCACATCCTGAACATTGCAGTGTTTTCCTTTCAAGTGTCAACAGGCAATAAAATTTCATATTTATCAAAACATGTCAACATTCGCAAGAGGTCATAAAAACATCCATCTGTTTCCCTGAGAGTTGGAATCAAACATTACACATTTAGTATCAGGCAGATGAAATGTTGCCATCAGCGTTGTGACAGTTCGTCCTTAATGACGACTAGCTCTACATTCAGTTTAACCGGGTTTGAATGAATGAATTTGTAGATTAATACCTAAATGTTTTGAAGTAAGTTTGAGCTTTAGCTTCCACTAGTTCGTCATATCATCACATGACGTCATTTCCAAATTAGCGTATTTTAATACTTGTTTGTAATTGCTACCACGCTCTTCCTTCTCATAAAATCCTGACTGTTTTCTAACTGGTTGGCTAACAAAGTCTTCAGTTGGATAAGTAAATAAATAGTCACTTTTTCTCTTCATGTGTCTGATGGTCTAAGAGGAAAACTAGAGCGCAGCAGGATCTTCTCTGCTCGTCTTTGCTGGATTATCTGCCCATCAATAATAAATCGCTGTTTTATTTGTTAATTCTGAGGATTTGAGTTTGAACCCTGAGTTAATATTCTTGTTTATATAGTGAAGTTAAAGATGGCATAATAAAGTTATAAGTGAGTGGACCTATGTCAGCCAAATGTGAGTTTTTACAACAACTTCTCGCATGCTAACACACACTGTTCACCTCCAAACAAAGGCACCACTACGGCTTTGCCCCACTCTGTGATAAATATGTTGAATTAGAACTTTGCTTCTCATGTTGTTGCCAAAGAAAGCTATCCATAAATTGCATGAAAGCAGCTATTGCCGTTAAAAGAAAGCCCATTGTTTGAAGTGTGAACTACGTTACGGGTGTTATTCCAAGGTAAAATATCAAAATACGACTTTCGATGAAAACCTGAGTTGCTTTTTATTGCCAGCTTTTGTCTGATTTTACTGGGTGGATTGTTTAATTGTATTGTTATAGAATTGAAAAAGCCGCCTCATCCGCCGCTCTCCTCTTCCTGACAGGGAAGCGCAGACTGGAGCGACGGCTGGGGGATTTGAGGCTGGCCAGGGTTCGTCAGGCCTCAAACCCCAGGACCCCCGTGGACTTCTTGGCCATCCGAATGTAATCGGCAGCCCTCTGCGGGAACTTTTTCACCCTGTGCGCAGTCCCAGCAGAAACCTACTGACCCTGCGTGCGCTTTTGCGTTTTTTCTTCTTCCTTTTTTTTGGTGCGTTTTCGGAAACTGACGGGCTAACGCGACACTGCCATCCCTTCCCCGTTGACGGCTGCAGCTCTTTTCCTGAGCGTCGAGCTGGGACAGAGGGAGGGTTATGGTTTCCCCAAATGTCATTGGATATAAAGGTCAAAACGAAAACGCAAGGGTTTCTTCTGGTGTTGACAGAGAGGACCTCTGGTGTTTTACTGTCCTGTCACCATGCCAAAGAATTGACGTTTTTATTCCCAACGCATGGAGGAAAACAGTCTTTAGTCATATGGTGTAAAACATTTAGGAGATAAACCTGCGTCATAAACATGCCCTATTAAATAACAGGAAATCTTGTAAAGATGAATATTTAAACATCGCCCAGCTACCAAGGTTTTATCCCTGAACTGTTTGTCTGTGGACTTTGGTTTAATCGTGGTGGTAGTTTTCCACATAGAAAGCATGATGTCACCGAAGAAAATATTCAAATACAGCATGCTAACAACAGGATGTTCTACTTATTTTTTTTTATGCCAATTTCATAAACTCATCCAAATCCAATTTTTTTTTTTTTTTTTAATTTCTGACATTTGGAATTACAGAATCTTTGAAATCTCTTTTTCAAATAAAAGAATCGAGTCTCTGTTTCAGAACATGTTCAACAAACATGCAAAGTATATGAAGGAATTCACTGTTAAATAAAAGTCTTTTCAAGTGTGAAAATTGATCGAAGTGTAGAAATATGTCTCTTATTATTTCACATGTCCAGTTCAAATGTATCTTCATAATCAAATTAATGGGAGTATAATGGGCGACTTCGGACGGAAATGCTGTTCATCCTTTAAATGCTTTGTTTCCTCCGTTCCTGTGTTTCGATCTCAAAGGCTTCGTTGTTGTAGGGGTTGGGGGAAACATTGGCAGAAGACCTCTTAATTCCACAGCAGATCAGGTTGTAGACGGCCACCACAGGGATAGAAAGGACGGGGACAACGATGAGGAGGACGATTATGCCGAACACCCACTTTGGGTATTCCTTCGGCTCAGTTTGAGGAAATTTTTCCTAAGGAAAAAGAAATACAGAAGCTCAGAAAAATGGAGTATACTTTGAAAATAAATGCAGTGAAAGAACTTTTGATCTGAATGAACCATATTTCTATCTTTTTGATCATAACTAATAGCCTTTAAATGGGTTGGGCTGAAATATAAATGTGACATTGCAAATTACAATTTTTTTTTACGCTAAGCTAAATTTCTTCTTACAGTAGGACATGTGTTGCTCATTACGGTTAGGTTAAACGGCCTGATACGTACAATATTACCTTTTGTGTCTGTACATTAGTTAAAACTAAAAAAAGAATATATCGCTCTTGAAAATTTGGGCTGTTCAGAAATCGGCAAGTTATTTTATTTTCAAAAGAATGAGCGCAGAACTAGCATAGCATAAACCTGACGCACACTGTACCTTTAAAGCTTAAAGCCAGCTACCTTGGTGATGTCACTTTTTTGAGGCAAGTGATAAATAGATTTCACTTCGTTTTAGCTGAAAGAAAATGTTTCTATTTGGTTGATCAAGGATTTTTTTTTTCTACTATTAACAATTTGTTAAGTTGAGTCTGTTGAGGTTTTAATTTTGTGTGTGTGTATATATATGCCATTTTAAAGTCAATAATTAAAAACTTCCAACTGTAAGTATGATGTCATGCAAAAGTTGACTTGCTTACATAATCTGGGTTCCATGCAGGATATGTTGGATATGCATTAGCCTGGAGAGCCACGTAAGCAACAAAAACCACCAGGAGCAGCAATGGACTAATCACCATCCAGCATGCCTTCCAGTACATGTTGAGCTTCCTCCCGGTCATGAAGTAAATGTCTTCACTAAATCTGTCAGAGGAAACGGAGTTGTATGGAAGATAGGATTATGTCATTTGCACAAAAAGGTAAGCAACTTTATGTTTGGTTGATTTTTCTTCCTTAAAGAATTATTCTCTGTAATAATTCTTTAAGCAAAGTCTGTTTATTGCCCCTTCAATGTCACTTCCTAAGGATGATGTAATGAAAACTTGCCATATCCTGTCTGTCAATGTCAAAAAATCTTTTTGTGGAGGCAATGTCAATGCAGCGAGACATGAAAATATCCCATATCTTCCCTTTTTAGGGACCAAACTCGAACCTCCGAGATGTCAGCGCCTTCTCCAAGCAAAGCCGGGATTCCCAGAGACCACCTTCAGAATTCAGAGTGGAGCATAAGGTCGGCTCATATTCTATACCTCAACTCCATTGAACGCATTTTTCACCTGGGTGCTGCTTTTCACGCCAGCGGAATCACTAGAACTACATTGGATGACTTGTGGGAAATTTTAATCCAAGAATAGGATGCCATCCCACAATGACCAAGTTGGTGACTATAAGGAGGAGATGCCAGACTTTGGTGATAGTGTAAGGACATGCCATTGCTTGTCAAAATCATAAACTGTAAAATTTTCATTTTATCTTTTTATTTGACCTTTAATCATCCTATCCAATGGATATGGAATAATCTTTTTATTTAAACCTTTTATAGAAAAAAGTTGTTTCAATGAGAAAAAAAACCTTTGATAGTTATTAAGATTATCAGATCTTCTCGTGACCACTGATGTTGATGTATTACAAGATTAGGTCTTTTCTTTGACTTTATTCTCGTATTACTCCAACTTCATTGTCTTATTTTAATCTCGTTATCACTTTATTCTATTTATGCTATTATGGTATTAGTTTGACTTTATCGTCATTCTACTTTACTCTTGTAATTCTTGTAACACTATGACTTTGTTCTCACAATATTCTGACTTTATTCCTGTAATATTGTGACTCTTTTCTTGTAGTTTAAAATGTTTTTGTCTTAACCTGGCTCTAATACTTTGTCGATATAGAAATGAATTTTCCTTGCCAATGTGATGTCGTTTAAAAGCCGATAAACAGGCTTTCCATTGGTATTACATTTATCACAAAGAAGCATTGTTGCAATACAGAAATAATTAACCAAACTCAATTTTTTTTTAATTGTATAGTTGTGCAAGATTGTAAGAGGGGCCATGGGGAACATGGAGGAATACTTACGTTTTCATTCCGTGGACGTAAGCGACCCCGATAATCTCACAAAATGCGATGATGAGTAGCGGTACGGATCCCACATAGCTGTTGAAGACCTCCACCCAATAGTTACCGGAGCCCAGGGTGAAGATGAGGCCAACCAAAAACGAGACCAAACAGACGATCGCTAAAGAAGTGAGGGAAATGTTAATTCAGAGAGGGAGTTCAGTTCCTCCATGAATAAGACCGGATACAAGCTGAATCACCTGTCAAAACTTCATGGGAGAGCCACTTTGGGACCAGTTTGAGCTCCTTGAGAGGCGTGAGGATTCCCTCTATGTTGCCAAACATGGAGGACAGTCCCAGACTGAAGAGCATAACGAAGAACAATATGGCCCAGACCTGGGACCCAGGCATCTCTAAGACTGCCTCTGTGAATACAATGAAGGCCAGGCCTGTTCCAGAAGCACTCTTGGAGAGGGAGATTAAAGTCAGGCAGGAGAAAATGCTTCATCATGTACAAAAAGAATGTTTAGTCTTTTACAGGACAAGGAGCAACACAAAGGATCATAGTGTGTGGCATGATTGAACAAGAGGAGTGCAGAAAACATGAGTACCTGATCAAGAAACTCCTGTAGATCACAGACCCTTAAGGGTAAAGAAGATATTTCTCCTGGATGTGTCAGATTTAAGTAATCAAACCACTGGTCGTAGTTTTCCAGTGTCATGTTTCGTTCTGCGATGTCAAAGTGGTTAGTCAGAGTCAGGATGTTCCTGTAGACGAGATTAGAGACGCTATTTCTACAAATTTCGCTGGACCACACTTCATTCTCCGTAGAAGCAACCACAGATAGCCATGCAAACGTACTCTTCTAGACAGGTGTTGAAGCCAGTCCTAGCTTTGAACCCCAGGATGGAAAAAATGGGAATGGATGCATAGAGGGATGTGGCACTGTTTGTTATTCCCACAACAAGAGCATCTCTCTCACAGTCATTCCTAAAAGTCAAGAAAAAAAAATAAAACGGAGGAGTCCCCCCCCACTATTGGTGGGGGGGGGACCCCCAATACTGGGGGTGCCCCCCCCCCACTAACTTGATCTGCCTCAAGTTGCCTCTCAACTTGAGGCAGATCAAGTTGAGAGGCAACTGACCTGCCTCTCAACTTGATCAGTTGTTTGATGCCTCACCTCTCTGGATTATAGCTGGAGAATGCTATTAGACCTCCGAAAGCCACAGAAAGAGAGAAGAAGATCTGGGTTGCAGCGTCTAACCAAACCTGGGGGCTCTTAAGTATTTCCCACTGCAGTAAGGAGAACAACATATCAATTACACCTGTTTTTTTGGTTTTGTTTTGTTTTTGTCTAGGGTACAAAACATGTTATGTCACGGGCAAGCTCACGTCAGGAGTGAAGAGGTACTGCAGCCCATCAGTAGCTCCAGGCAGAGTGAGGGCACGGACCAGGAATATGGTCAGAACCAGGTAAGGGAATGTGGCCGTCACATACACAGCCTGAAAAGGTTCAAAACATCTCGATGAGAGATTCTGGTTTTCATTTAAATCAAAGGTGTAGTTGTTTATTCATCTGCAGCAGGCACGGAACGCTATCAGATGACCTTTAGTCAATTACCATAGTTTCATTGTTTCAGGAAAAAAAAAGGTTACATAACATTTATTAACTGATTTTACAGTGATCTAAAAAATATTGCAGATCACTATCAATATCTTGCCAAAAAGATATTGGCAGGATCTACTGTTGAAGCGCTACATTCAGCAATGTTGAAATCCAACGCGTCACAATGAGAATGTGAGGATGCTCTCAATCTAATTCATATAGGTGAATGTTTTCATGTATTTCATTAACACTCCTGGTTGTTTATGGTGGTGTTGAATTATTCTGTATCTCGTTCGTTAGTTCATTTGTTGTATATTTGCAATTTTCTCAGAGTTTTCTGGAAAAAATAAATAAATTAAAAGCGAAACTCATGAGCATAGTTTTCACCCACTTAAAAATAAGAACGAGTGTAAATGTCTACGACTAGAAGAAACTTTTTACGGCTTATGACCAAAACTTCAACACAGATTTCAAGCATTATTCAACAGAAAGTTCACAAAATAGCAGAATAAATCAGAATTTAGTCGTATAAAACAAGCAAGAGGAAGCTAGCCGCACTAAATGTTCTCAAAATTAGCAAAAACTGCTAACGCACAAAATTAGTTCCACAGTTAGCCCATTAGCCGATTAGCGAACGTGTGCCCACCACTGGAAAATGACCAAAACTACGAAGGTACAAATTGGTGAAGGGGTAAAAATACCTAGCATGTAGTGTGGTAGTACTTCTCTGTTTTTTACTGTGATATCACTGTGATATCACTGTGATATCACTGATATCACAGTATCAGTGATATCAGTGATTAACAGTCTCTGTTAATCGTTTTCTAATAGATGACTGCGTGTTTTTTAAAAACTCAATTGTTTGTAAAAGTTTTGTGTTTCTTTTTCTTGTTAAGTTCAGTGATAGTTTTAATTTATTTTCAAAATAAATTAAACTATCACTGTTACTGGGAGTATAAAAACTGGTACTTAGTTGAGGAAACAGCTCAAGTAACTTGCCTGCAAGTGGCACACTGCTCGTAGTTTCCTCACTGTATTTTTAAACCAGAGTTGCATTAACAAGATTAATTCAACTGTTTCCATGAAACGATGGAAAAATATTTCGACAGGTTCTCTAGAATCTCACAAAATTGTGAAACCTTGACTTTTTAAAACCTGGTCTGCGCCTTGGTACCAGCCAGCAGCCCATGCCAAATCACAGATTTTGCGTGCTGACCTTCCCCACGGAGTCGATGCCTTTGATGAAGCAGATGTAGATGACGGACCAGGCCGTGGCCAGACAGATGACCATCCACCACTGCAGCGAGCCGCTGATCTCGATGTCTTCGGTGATGTTCAGCGTCTCGCGGTACCAGAAGTAATTCACCGGAGTGCTCTTCTCACACTCGAGGCTGTAGCCTATGGGAACACACCACACCCATAAGACAATAACTGGGATATTAAAAGAAAGAACAACTTTAGGTGATGTTTTTACTTAAAATTACTTCTGATTTCCTTACAGGACGGGTTTAAAAGAAAACACATTTAAATCAATAACTCTTGGTGTCATAAAGCAGTTCACCTGCCAGTATAATAAATCCATCAAAAATAATTCCCGCTCAAAGATTGATGGTTAACCCGGCTGTTAAGTGGTAATCCCTAACTGTGGTTTTCAGCTTATACGATCTTCTCAAAGCAAATTCCCCCACCCTCTCGGACAACTTCCACTGGCACCACTGTGCTTTAAACTTCCTAGTGAATCGTTATTCTTTTATTATTATTACACTGCGTTCAATAAAAGGTATCGAAAGCAACAACACGGCACCAACGTGGACGTTTCTTTTGCTGTTGTTATTTTTCCTCACCTGTTAGGTTATCATTCAAAGGACACTGGCTCCATGGCAGCGGGTTTTGAAAAGAGTGAAAGAAGTACCAGAGCACCCAGGCTATGATGGTGTTGTAGAACATGGAGACCAGGAATGACACCACCATGGAGGCGATGCCTGGACACAAGGAAGAAAAACAGTCAGTCGGAAGGGGTTTTTCCAAAGAAGCCTGAGGAAACAGTGTAGCCGAACACGAAACGGGCTTTCACACCACAAGTAAACAACTTCTTATCAAACTTAGTGTAATTTTTCAAAGAGCTGCTATCAAAATGTGCAACGTTTGCCTTGAAAACTGGGATTTTAGTAGTTGGCTCAAACAAGCAATAAGCATTTTCAAGCTTATTTTGTGGTGTATTTAATATTAGTTAACCTAAAGGTTTATCAGAACCAGAGGCCATTGCTAGAGCTAAAACACGCTATGGACATAGAGTTATATCTAACTTGCTTTAATTATTAACTGAAATATAACCTATTAGACAGGTAAAGTTATTAGGTCAAGGTATTTTTGTACTTTATATTGGGCTCAAGTTTCAGTCATAATCATCTTAATCATTTCAATCATTTATAAGCTTCTTCCCCGCGAGGGAAAAAAAACAAACGAAAAAAACCTTTTGGCAAAATTTAAAAATCAATAAAAAAAATCACGTCTATTTTCCGGGATAAGAATATAATTTGGTTCACTCTTTCAAATTATGAAAGTAATATTTTCATAATAAAAATAACTTTTATTTTTATTATAGCTGTATAAAATACAGTCAAATCCTGTATTTGACTGTTTTTGACCGAGCTCAATAAATTCATTAAAATCATATTTGAGTCTGCCATTGAGTAAAAGTCACTTATTCGTTGAATGCAAAAGGAGTGATAAATACTTTGCATCTTAAGTCATTCTTACTGTGTCAAAAAAAAAAAAAAAGGAAATTTTTGGGTAAAAAGTTTTGCCTTAATTTAAAGACTAAAAAGTTTCCGTCGGCATCGGCCACCTGATGCAAATTTGACTCATTTTCAAATTGCTGCCACACAAAGTCAGAAGAGTGGCCCCCCGGCTCACACTTTGGACAAACCTGTTTTAAATCGTTCTAAAATTTTAACCCCACGAAACGAACAAATGCTAAGCAAGGATGCATCCCGCAGGATTAGGAGCTGAACTTCCACCCACCGACTCCACCCAGCAGCGGAGAGATGTTGTTCCAAACGCCGATGCTGCCCATGCGGAGCCTCTGTCCGATCGCCAGCTCCAGGTACAGCAGGGGGAGGCCCTCGAACACCAGCGCAACCAGGTACGGGATGAGGAATGCACCTGATAACACCATGAAAACTGAGACCTCAAGGCTAGGAGGCTTTATCGTTATACAATAAATCATAACAATTCTGATATGTTTTAACTGAAGTATGAAGTGAATGTTTGTACCAATAAACAGGGACTTTTTTTTTTTTTAAGAGATTCTCTGAGAAAACTGTAGATTTGTAACCAAGAATCCAAGAACACTTCAATGCCTATGTGACCGGCTAATCATTCTGAGGCAGTTACACAAAAACCCGAGATCCTCCCCGTGCGAATCTAAATCTCAGAGTCAATATGTAAAGTTGATAGAGGCTGAGCACCTTTTACTGGAAATGCCTGCTTGCACAACTTCACCTGTTCTCTGGAACTCTTTAGCTTTTGACATACCACCCTGGGAACTATGAGGAAGTAAACACAGAAGTTGGGCACATTGATCCGAACACCTGTCCCCCTGATGTCAGAAATCCAGACACACATGAGATACGAGGAACTCAAAGGCAGCATCCTCACCCCCTCCATAGATCTGGCACAGGTAGGGAAACCGCCACACGTTGCCAAGCCCAACCGCAAAGCCAATGCATGTCAGCAGGTACTGGACCTTGTTGTCCCATTTGGGTCTCTCCTCCGTAGCAGAATTCTTTTCTTCCCCCATCCTTGGATAATGCAAATAAACCCCCCTTCCAAAGAAAGAAGGCTCAACAAGGTCACAGTTGTTGTATTAACCCAGGTCTTATTCCCTCATGCAGGTAGTTCTGATTTGGTCCAGATTTCACAGTCCGGAGCGGTCTTGTCAGAGTGATGCCCGGAGCTCCTCTCCCTGTCCTTTATCTGACTCTCCTCCAATGGAACTACTGCTTCTGACTCAAGAGCAGCAGCTTTTTATTGGATTTTCTTTTTTTTTTTTTATGGTGAAATCAGGTCGCAAACAGGGAGTGAGAGCACACAGCACGAGTGATTTAGTGGTTAAACCTCCCTCCGTGTTCAAAATGGGAGTGTTCCCAGCTAATTAATGGATAACCTGGTGATGCTGCGTGCTGCAGTGAACGACATCTGCGTGAGGAAGAACCGATCGCACAGAGGCATCGTGACCGCAGCGCTTCCCGACCGCGAGCCATGTCCGTGCTCGGTCGGGAACAAAAAGGAAAAAAAAAAAAAGACTTTACACAAATGAGGTAATTTTTTCTATATATTTGTAAAGGTTTTCTTTCTTTACTTTTCCCACTTACAGCTAATCTGTTCAGCAGCTGCAAGTGCAGGACAAGTTGTAATTGCGTATTGTGGTTCGGCTGCTCAGAACAGACCACAGATCAGAATGTCCAATCCAGTGAAGCAGCTGTTGCTACTTTATGTATACATGTAACAAAGCAGGAGAAACAAAAAAGTTGTCATCTTGTGTTACTTTATGGGGAGTGGGAATTTCGATATCCGTTTTCAGGTTAGATAAAAGTGTCACTTTTTAAACTTTTAACTCGTGTGTGTTTTTTTTTTTAGTTCCTGTGTAATAGTTTAAAAAAAACAAAGCATAATTCTTGCCTAGACGATAAAACTGCTAAGTTTTTAGTAGTGCAATAAAATGCCGGATACACAAAGCTGTAAAATGCTTTATGTGTTGCATAAAATGGCGGAGTGATCAGTTGTGGTCTGCCCTCAATTACTCCTTGCAAACATTGGCAGATCTTGCATGAATGCAGATGATCAAACATCCACTCATCGGCCTTTGGATTTAGCTTTGAATCAAGAGCTTCACTAAAACACCAACATTATAATCAGTGGTTAGCAGTGCTTGTGGCGCCTCCCCAGGTTATTCTACCCTGGGAGGTGAGCCATATCCACAACCACTACTGTCTGCAACTCTCCCATAGTAGCACAGCAGTTAGATTTAAACAAAGAATGGGTTTTAAATCAGTAAATTAGAACAAAAATAAGGAGTTAGTAAAGCCTAATCAATGAATCAAGAAGGGAAAAAAAAAAGATGAACGATTACCACAAAAGTTCCACCAGGAACTATTTTAGCTAGCTTTTAATTGCGCCTATGAGACTCAGCAGCCTCTACTGTTTTGTAGTCAAAATCGTAACGACATCAAAAGCTAATTAATCAGTAACCTCCACATTTGGCACTCGATGTCTGATTTTTTTTACTGTCTGTAGCTCGGCTGGAATAAATGTCAGGCTGTCACAACAAGCTGTTCTATGTCAAAATTGTGCAAATGGCTTGTAATTTTCCATGCCCTGGTTGTCATGGTGTCTCATCTGGGTGAGTCCTTTTTTTGTTCTCATTGCCTCGTATTTTATTGCAGACCAGTGTGAAAATGTTTAACCATGGCTGTTTGTTTTCTTTTCTCTATCTATCTATCTTTTACTTTCAAACAACCAGAACCTTTTGTCAGCCAACAACCGTGTGCAGCACATCGAGAAAATTGTTTTTCACTTTCATCCCCTGAACTTTTGGTTATTTTCTCCCTGCGTGTGATTCTGCAAATAATGTTGCAAAATCTGTGGCTAAAATGGTGTCGCAAAAATAACCACAACTTTTTCTCAGAATGGAGAGGAGACAGAAAACATCTACTGCTGATGCATTCTTCAGTTCGAATGTGTTTAATCACTGGGGGGGGGGAATAATCCAACATTGATAGACAATAATTTTTTTCCCCACACAATTACATGTATAATGTTCAGAAAATTTTATGTAATTGAAATAACTTTATTTAAAATTTCTAAATTGTTCATACTGTGTAGGAATATTTTTGAAATAATCCAAACCTTTCTCAGTCCCCGGGGCGTTAACAAGGCGTAGCGAAGGGGCCCATCTTGTTCAGCCAAATTTCCAGAAGTGTGTTGATCTCTAAAACTGAGAAAATGCCTACAAGAAAATAACTTCTTTCCCACGTTGCCATATTTAATTAAATTGAAGGACCCAACTGCAGACAGGAAGTAGGCAATGTCACGAGGAAGTAGGAAGGAAGAGCTTACCAAACAGTAGGAAGAACGCAGAACCAGAAACACAGGGGGAAAAAAAAAAAACCTCCAGTGAGGAGAGATGGAAAATTTGAGGATGAGAAATTCAAGAGCAATGATTACCAAAGCGAGGAAGGGGGAAGTTGAATGAACTCAATGAGTAACAGCTGTGTGGGGAGCATGAATACGGGGAGCAGAGGGAAAATGATTAAAATGTAAACACTTCAGAGCAGGACAGATACTGGGAATCGCTCACGCAACGTGACTGGGACAACAAAAACAGAAAGCGACAAGCAGAACTTAAACTCCAAGGGATCATAAGATAAACCTGCAAATATGAACAGTCGAGAACCTGAGCATTTCCTTACACCACACATCTGTTTCCTTACACCACACATCTGGGCAGGATGGCAAAGGAGGTGGAAAAAGACATCTGTAGGGCGCCATGTATTTATTATTAATATATTCATGTGATGAAATATTTTTATTACAAAATCTGTGTAAACCTCTATGGAGGCTGTTTGTGTGTGCACGCTGCCGAAGATCAGGTTTGAGCAGCGCTTTTCGTTTTGCAGGGGGAACGTGAAGGAGGGAGTTCTGCTCAGACAGAAGCCAAGAACAAAAAGAACAAAACACGATGTTTCGCGGGTTACTTGTGTGTGCAACCGTTGACAGAAATCCTTAGAGTGACGCCAAACAGCTGACAGCACAAAGGAGCAATTAGAGCTGGATGTAAGCTTTAATGCATGAGTAGTACATTTCTAACACTGGCAAACTTTTCTTTGTACTTTTTCGTAGAGCCTGTAAGTCTTTGAAAATGAACACATTCTGGTTGTTTATTCATGCAAATACCACATGGTTGTGTTTAGATGCCTCTTTGTTTTTGCTCACCCTCAGGTTTCGTCTTTGTAAGATCGCCCTCCACTGGACGGTTTACTCTTCTACATCCTCTGTGTTTCAACTAGTCCCTTATTTAAATTAAAAAAAAAAAAGTAATTTTGCTGACTTTGTTGGCAACAAATGATGCGTTGAATGCAAAATATAGTGTATATTTCATTTTTATTCACTCACTCCAAAATGTTACTCTGCCTGGCAATAAGACATGCATGTTTTAATAGGAAAACATATTTTCAAGCTATAGAAAATGGATAAAGTGATGACACCTTATAAGTGTTGTTGATTGAGAAAACAGAAATGCATCAATGAAATACATTTATGACAATAAATAGGCAAAACACTCTGCAGTAATACACAAAGTGTTGCCAAAGATAAAGCTAAGCTCATAAATTTTTCCTTTCTGCTTGCACTTAACGTAGACCAGCCGACATACTGCGTACGCGGCCATGGCGGCCAGCAGAAAGATGACGGCGTAGATCCACGGAGGGTGCGGTACCGACGCCTGAACCGGAAACTCTTCCTGGAAACAGACAAAAGTAAAAGCAAGAAAGAAGATAAAAATGTGAAATTAAAATTACAACAAACTGTCATACCCAACTGGCATGCAATTTTGTATTATCTGTTTGAGAAGGAGCAGGTGGAAGATACGAGGTCTTATGAGTTCCTACCTCTTTAATAATCATCAACTTATAAACAGTTAAATCTCCAAACACCAGATAAATAATTTCCACCTTACATGACACTTAAATCTCACATTCTTATCTTTAAATGTACAATTATTAAAAACATTTTTTATATCATCAGTGGCATATATGGACTTTGAAACACTCATCTTACTCAGCATATTTCCCAATAAGCAAAATTTGAAACAGTTTTTTTTTTTTACATTTGTACTTTTTGTGAACTCATCATTCAATCCATTCCATAAATCTACTCCACATTTTAGTTGTACATTGATTTTTAAAATGCCCTTCTCCTCCTAAATTATAACCCCCCCCTCTCTGTCACAAAACATTTTTTTGTATATTTTGTTCACTGTGTGGAAGTTGATGGTTTCTCAAAATGTGAAAACCTTCACATCACAATGCCCACTGTTTTAATGACATTGTGTCACATAACAACCAGAAACCTGGTGTGAGGTTGTGAGTGGAGCAGTCGGAGAAGCGTCATGTACGTGAAGGAATGAGAAGAATCAAACCCCTGAACACTTTGAAGTTTTGTTAAGTTCTTCAGTTTTTTTAATTTTATCCTTCACTTTTGTCTCCTATATCTTGGTCAAGGGGGAGAGCTGAGGCAATTGCTTGTTTAGTTGCACAAGTTCTATGTTGACGCTCCAGATATATTTAATGAATGTGAGTGAGATATTTAGCATTTCTGCATAGTGCCTCACTGATAGACACACAGAGGTTGTTCTTCTTCTACGCATTGAAGACTGAAAACAGTCGAGGAAAAGAAACAAATAAGAGTCGTCACAGAACCGTTCAAGGCCACGCTCTCTGGCTGCAAGATTTTTTTAGAATTGAAAGGAAAATAGGAGAGAATGACGTTTTGCTTCTTATTTTTATTACAGAGTGACATTTTCATGGAGAGGGATAGGTACACGGACTTCATATCAAAATCAAGGTAAGATCATATACGATTTTTTTTCTATTTTAATTAGAAGAGAGAGGGATCAGCCAAATAAACATTCAAATAAAAAGTGACTTTATATAAAATATTTCATTTTTCTCTCTATTATATTATTGAATTGATTAAGGCATACTCAACCGATTTAATTAGTTATGGCCAACTTTAAACTATAAACTTCAATATTGAATTTTGGATTTGTACATCTGACTCTTGAGGAGCTTGTCCCTCACCAGTCATGAACTTCACCACATGTCACTGATTTTTAGTGAGTTGTTGTTGACTTCAGTGTTTTGGTCTATAGATGTTACATCTCTGTCATTTGGGGTGCATGTCTTAACAGCTTTTCATATCTAAGGTATTTTTTCCAGTACTTTCTAAGAAATGTCATTGAGGTCGATGATCGTCACATCTGTGAATATCAGTTTACAATAAGTCTTGCCACAGGTCCTCAGTTGAATAAGGGTCTGGTTTTTAACCAGTGGCATTAACAAGTCAGTTAGTTGATTGCCTGTTTCAACACACCTGAATTAAAGGAATTGGTAGTTGGAGCAGGAACACATCACATAATTACTTAGCCAATCAATCTCAAGACTCCAATTGACCAAGCTGGTTTTCTTAGCAATATGTATATATATGTATATGTGGTGATCACATAAACCCAAGCTAGTAGGACTAATCTAAAGTATGGGTAAATGATTTATTTGATCCCTGAGACAAGTTTTGTTCTAAATTTGAACAAACCACATAAAGGCAAACATTAGTCTTTCTTGCACTTACTCTGAGACACGAGTGTCGTATTTCTCAGTGGCCCTAAAGCCAGTGATGGGGTACGTGACCGAGGCAGCGTAGACTGAAGTGAGACCCGTTATTGCGGTCAGCATTACACCATCTTGCCTGCAGTTGTTGCTGGGAGGGAAGAAAGCGACAGAATACTTAACCGTTTGTCTTCAAAATCATTTTTGACAATGAAGTGAGTCCAGAACACACTGAAAGCTTCTTACTGAACAGTAGCTTGTAGCTTGAGAAGGAGATGAGGCCGCCCCACGCTATGCTAAAGGCGTAAAACACCTGGGCACCTGCATCCAACCAGGTTGTTGGATTGATCAACTCATTTACCTGGAACACAAAGACATACATTGAAGACTCATATGGATTTGTAGTACAAAGTGTGTGTTGCTTATTTGACATAGACTTTTAACACACACATCCGGGGTGAAGAGGTACCGTATCCCGCTCAGGGCGTGGTGATACTCATCCGATTTCTCACTGAAGAAGAAGCCAGTTGTGTTTTCATTCCCTTACTCACCAGCTCCAGTCAGATAGGGGCTGGTGGTCTTCCACACACCAACGCTGCCTTTCCTCAGACGTTGACCAATGGCGAACTCCATCAGTAAGAGAGGCATTCCTTCCAGCACCAGCAGGATTAGGTAGGGAATCAGAAAGGCACCTGGAATATTTCAGAGGTTGGAAAAATGAAGACTGCTTCCCCACTCACTCTTAAAGCTCTCCTGTTCTTCATCCAAAGGAAATCGGCTCTCATTGACTTAGACTTGTGACGGAAATTGTGTCATCTTGTTCACAAGGAGGCTTCCTCCTTCCCTTCCCAACAGCCTTCTTGACACCAGGCTCTGTTCGAGCAGAACTCTGTGCGATGTGTTGTGCGATTAGTCAGAAGTTCATGGGTATATTCTATGTGGTAATGGACAGCATGTTGATATTTTGCTTCAACTAGTTTGCTGCAGCTGTTGAGTTTTTGTATCTGCAGGAGACATGAATACTTTTGAGGAACGTTTATCAGACATGGTGTGGAATTAAGTACATTTATACGATTCTTCACAAAATACCTACAAAGATAGTCAATCGGCTGAAACCTTCTGGTTGCAAATTGCAATGTCAATTGCGAAAGCACGGTGCCCTCTCTGTTTCATTTGCCCATATGATTAGGGTGTGACGTATACTGAAGTGGTAGTGGTGTCCACCGGTGGTCTGCGTCTTGTGTGAAAGCTGTGTGCAGATACAACCACACAGCCACCAATTGACTGTTCGCCTTCAGGTGAAGCATGGGAGAGAGTAAATGGTTACGAGAAATAAATCTCTATCACATTTATAAACTTGAGATCATGACGTACATGGAATGTCCCCAAAACCAATAAATGTACTGAAGTTAGTGATGAATTTATTTTTAGAGGCTTTGCATATCTTTACCAGGGATACCAATAAATGTAGCCGCCATTGAATTTCTGAGGTTTAACTGCTGTAATTGTGTCATTATGCTGGCACTGTTGCTTTAACCTGCCCATAAATGGTAATAAAATGCTAAGAAAAGGACTAAGCAAGTAGGCACGTCAGAAATAAAGAGTTCCTTCTTTGTTTTTTAACTTCATGATTTTTCTCAGCGTTATAATTGTACACACATTAATTGGAAGCTAAGATTGATCAACTTTGTTTAGATTATGCTCAGAGAATGACAATAATACCTGCCAAGTGTGTAGCTATTTTAGTGTGGGTGAATGACACTGTGGACCTGCGAAGGGTCGGGGTCAGTTCTACCCTGGAACTACAGCTCTTCTCTTCCCAAATCTGATCATTTATATGTAAAAAATAAAGTAAAACCCTAAAACAGCCTAATTCAAACATGAAAAGTCAGGACTGAACTTTTATGCAACTTTTGATAATAATTAATTATAATTGTTTCAAATGCAAGATAATGTGGGAACGATTCAGTCGATGTCTGCATGTAAAAGAACAACTATTCTATGATTTCTTCGTCATTATGAAGTTTGATTTGACTGCCCACATGCCAGTAAGGGAAAAAGTCAGACATCTCGTATTTTTTTAATATACGAGTCTAATGTGTTCATGAAAAATTGTCAATAAATCATATTTTTGGTTTCTTTTAATTAGCCTGAAGACAAGGCAATAGTAAGAGTTGGATGGTTTTGATTATTCTAATAATCCCTACAGTAATTATATTGATACACTGGAAAAAAGAATCCTCTCTTGCAAAGCTCTCGTTAAGTCATCTTAGCAACAATGCAGCTTGAGCTTTATGGCTCATTTTGCAAAATTTCACAAACACTCGACTCAGTGATGGCCACCCAAGCTTACCTCCTCCATGAGTTTGGCACAGATAAGGGAATCGCCACACGTTGCCAATTCCAATGCAGAAGCACACGCAGGTGAGGATGTACTGAGCTTTGTTGTCCCACCTGGGCCTGTCGCTCACCTCCTCCGTCTCCATCCTCTCCAGCTCCTGGTGGCTCTGGATCCGCTGATCCAGCCCCGGGGTTGGGAATTACCAGCCTCATGGTAGCTCCCCTGAAGGCAAAGTCAAAGTGAGGGCTTTGACTGGGGCTGACACGACTTTATGATCTTTTACAGTTTTCAGTTCACAGATTAACAGGTTCACACGCCATCATATGGTGGCTAGAATCAAACACTGAACATAGAAAAGGTATGGTGGGGTTGGTTTCTATTGTACCTTATGGATGAATCCCCGTAGGCACCGGTAAATTTAAAATGTCATAAGAACAGAATGACAGAAAATTATAGCGGATTTGAAACCACAACTTTTAAAAGACTTTTGATAGAGATAACCAGGTTATGCTTGTCTGGGACCCATATAGGAAGACAACCATAACCCAGTTATGCCTGTCTTCCTAGCATAACCACTGAACTCATACCCACAGCTCTCCTGTGGATATGAGTTCTAGATGTGCCGTGCAATTTGAAGCAATTCTCTCAACACCATTTAAAGCCCCAGCGTAGACCTAGGGTGACCAAACGGTTTTGTCATTATGCATTGCATTGAATCAACCAAACCCCCACACAAAAACTCTGTTGTCGACCCAGGTTGACTTTCTACCCATCCAACTGAGCAAAACCCATAAGGTGGGCCCACATACATATGTTAGTTGAATGAAAAAGGATAGCATGTAAGTCTTTGCCCTGAAAAACACACAGCTTGGCTCAGGGGTGTCCGGCCACTTTTAGATGTGTCCCTGCTCTAATACTGCTGATTGAATCGCTCTAACTAGCACGTCATAATGTTCTGGAGAGGTCACCTAACGAGCCATCATTTGTCTCCGTTGTGTTGAACCAGGAAAAGAACTAAAACATCTACCAGTCCTTGAGGACTGAATTTGGACACCACTGGCTTAGACGAATCATTCACAGTTAAGGAAACCAGCTTGCTAGCAAGTTTGACGTTAGCCTTTACTGTACCCAAGTCAGCTGAGGTTGGATACAAACTTAAATTCAGGTTCCACAAAGAAAACTGCTCACCCACAAGTCATGTGGAACTTCTCGTTCTTTACTGAGTTGGTTGACATATCAGCCTTACTGTTATCACACGACATTTTCAAACTAGTGTGCCTGAAAGAACAGCTAATATTTAATACTCTCCGAAGTTCCAGTTTACATATAGTCTGGAGCCAGGTTATGCAAGTCCCACCTCATACTCAGGCTTTGAGTTCTCACGGTCCTTACAGTCATAATAATAAGTCACTCAGTGATGAAGGAAGCTTTTGGTTGCGCAGCATGCCAGTGTATGAACATGCATGTCAAGTGTGTCAGTTTATCTAGCGTTTATCTTTAAGTGTGTGAATCATTACCAGGACGTTGGATTGACAAATTCAGGTTCTGTTCAGTGTGGCTCAAACAACGTTTCATTGTGACTTTCTATTGGTTATTGTATTTACGAAACAGTAGGCCGTTATAAGTGAAGCCCTGCGTTTGCTGTTGAGATTGAATTAAATGACTTCCGTGTTGTTTGTGCTTAAATCTGTTAATATTTTAGTCAAAGACGCCGATCGAACGCCGGTTTAACTGAAGGTATTTATTTAGCAGCCATTTGTAACAAATGTCATGTTAAGGCACTTTACATGACAAACAGGTGTTATTCACCATGTACGCTTTTTCTTCCATTCCACAAAAATGTGCTGCTTTTATGAGTACAAACCTTTTAATCTTTATTTATTTAAATGTTTTTCATTGTTTATTTTAATGCTGGGTATGTTTTTAAAAGGCTAGGGAATTTTCTGCAAAAAAAAAAAATCACAGCTTTCTTCTGTGTGTTGCTCTGACCTCATTATTAATGTTCATTCAACATTAGGGCACCATCTTTTGGCGTAGATTATGCACTACATCTTCTGGCTGTTTTGTGTGAATATTTGCATAATAAGAGTTGATTATTGTTGTTGTATTCTCAGGTCTTACGACACACCAAGCTCGTCGTACATTTCATGCATTTTTCTGCTGTTGCGGTAACAAAATAAGTCAAACAGCAATTAGAATTGCCATCATTTATTTCACAAAATGAATCAGCAGAAAATTGAAATCAAAGTATTTTTTTTTTACCAAAAACCATAAACTATGAAACAAAATGTCAGTAAGGTTGTGATGAACATTGAAATGGAGTTAACAGTGTCTGCACTGTACGAATACTAATCTGTTAACCAAAGCAGCACACGGGTATGAGGTGAAATGTATAACGTTATAAGAAAAAAAACAAAAAACATAGCTGGATTTAAGACCTTGAAGTTAGTTTTTTCTACATGAAACATAAATCCATCTGCATAACGCGTAAGCAGGCACAGCCAGGCAGGGGACTCCCGCCACGAGGAAGATCGCCGCGTTGATCCACGAGGGGTACTCCACTGCTGCCAGAGCCGGAAACGCATCCTGTAAGCACAAAGCTTTATCATTCAGCGCATACTTCGGAGAAATGTCGATAATACAGATTATTATAATTGTTTACATAAAGGATGAGACATAGAGATAAAACTGCTCCAAATTCAAAACTTCTAAAACAATCACAAACTTTTAAACAAGATGGAAACAACTGTCCCACTTAAAAACAACAGAAAGTGAGACAACTTAATATGATTGTTTTTGTCAAGCTACTGCTAAAGATGTTAGTAGCATTTTAGATGATATTAATTTGCAATTGAACAGACAGTGTTCAGAGTAGCTTGTAGTTTGACATCCTCACGAGAACATCGCCTTGATTCTCCAAGAACTCTGACTGCTTTTTACCCCTGGTGAGGCACAGACCACTGAAAACTAGTCCAAATAACCCAACGTCAGAAGAACCCAGCATCAAAAGATGCGCCACTTCCACAAAATGCATCAAGTTGCCTAGATATAACTTGGTCACAAAGTTTCATATCTTACCGAGTTTGGGTCCCAGACTAAATAGGTGAGCTTCTGTTGTACTTGAGTAACCAGATAGAAAATGAGGATGACCAAGACAATCAGCGGACTGACGACTCTCCACGTAACCTGCCAGAAGATTGACGGCTTGCGTCCAACCATGAACTCTATATCCTTGTTGAACCTGTTTTAAAAGAGAATGTAAAGCATATCTTCTTTTTTTTTTTTTTAACAACAACTGGGACACTTGGAAGAATTTTAAAGTTAATGTCTTGACTGGATAGTTTGGAAAGGTCAACTCACCTGTCTACGCCATAAATGTAGACAACAGCTATCATCTCAAACAATCCGATGGTCAGCAGGGGAACTGATCCAGCAAAATTATCGAAGAAAGAGACCCAATAAAGGCCTGAATTCTGCGTAAACAGCAGGCAGATGATGAAGGAAACGACACACGTCAGCCCTGAAACAGACGTACAGTAAACCAGTGGAGGTCGAGTTCAAAGACAACGAATGCTTCTGGAAATAGTCGGGTTACCAGTGAGTGCTTCGTGGGGCCAGTTTTTCGGAAATATTTGCAAGTCTTTCAAGGGAACCACCACTCCCTCGATGTTGCCGAAGAGCGTGGAGAGTCCCAGGCAGAGGAGCATGACGAAAAAGAGGACGGACCAGACCGGAGAGCCGGGCATCTTGGTGATGGCCTCAGTGAAGACGATGAAGGCCAGACCTGTTCCCTCCACTCCCTGAACGAGTAAGCACACATTGATCATCACTTTAATTATTTATGGCATTGAAAAAAATCTCGTGATTGTTTTTTAAAGATGAACTGATTGCACTTGCGGATTGGACTCCGGTTTTTATCAAATTTTGGCCTATTAATACAAATTTATGCCATTTTCCAATTTTCTGTAAAAGCTGTAATTAATTAATTAATTAATTCTGTTTGAATTAAAGTCATTCTACAAGTTAAAAAGCAATATCTTAATGAATTTTATATATATATACATATATATACAGTATATATACAGAATATATATGTATATGTATACTGTATATATACAGTACAGACCAAAAGTTTGGACACACTTTCTAATTGAATTCAATGAGTAAGTGTGTCCAAACCTTTGGTCTGAACTGAGTACAGACCAAAAGTTTGGACACACAGTTGTGTCCAAACTTTTGGTCTGTACTGTATATACTGTATGTATATTAAAGAAAACAAATATAGAAGTTATTGTAGATCCGAAATTCAACAAGGTTTTTTTGCACATGTGGCTTTTTGTAAACAAGATGCAATATTTATGCTAAGTTTATTCGGGAAAAGTGTTCCTAAAAATGTTTTAGTCTCATCAACAAGAACATATGATCCACAGGGGTTTGTGTTTTAGTTTTCATTTGTGTTCTGATCATTTCGTGGATTTAGTTACGTTTCCAGGCTTTCCATATTCAGTTCCTTTATTATTGTCGTCAAAGTCTAGTCATATTAGTTAACTCCTTGTCGTTTAGCTTCTTACTTCCTTCTTGTGTTTTGTTTGTGTTCTTTTCAGGGTTCTGTGTGTTCAGCTCCCTCTGTATTATCTGTGTTTATTAGACTAACCAGCGCCTTACTGTTATAGAAGCTTAAATCAGAAAATGCCGTTTCTTTCAAATAGATTTTGTGCGTCCTCTGGTGTTGGATCTTAAACACCTTGATGACATTTTGAAGAAGATATCTTCAAGTCTTCTTCCCTGGGTTCCCTCTTCTTCTTCCACACAGAAGAGGGTTACTTTTAGCACAGACTATTAACAATTTGTTGCATTTACTGATCAGGAAAAAAATTCAGATTTTAAAATATTTGACTTGTCAAGCTCCGAATCATGTAAAAAAAAAAAAAATCATCCGATGGCGATTCCTGGGTTTTTCTTTTCTTTTATTATTTTTTTAAGAGTTTACCTCACTGAGGAGTTTCTGCATGTCACAGGTTTGGAGATTCAGTCCGAGCATGACATCAGGATAGGAGCTGTTTAGGTGATTGAAGGCTACATCGTAGTTGCTTGACGTGATGTTGTCTTCAGGGAGGTCAAACGTATTTAATAACCACACAATGTTTCTAAAACAAAAAGCAGAAGAGAATTTGGAATCACTTAGAAGCGATTAAAGCGTGGGTGATTTTATTTGGATCGTATACAAAATGTACCGTACTTACTCACTGATACAGGTGTCGTATTTCTCAGTGGCTCTGAAGCCAATGATGGAGTAGGTCACCAGGGCGGCATAGACCGACGTGAGTCCAGTTACGACAGACAGGATCACAGCATCTTGCACACAGTTGTTGCTGGAGGGGGAAAGAAATGTACAGAAAAGGGAAGAGACTCAGAAACTGCACTGTGTTGGGGAGAAAAGATGCGCCGCTTCCACAAAGTGTCCGCGTCTTACTGAACAGGGTTGTAACTTGAGAAGGAGATGAGGCCTCCCCATGCCAAACCAAAGGCGTAAAACACCTGAGCTCCTGCATCCAACCAAGTAGTTGGTTTAATCAACTCCTCCGCCTTAGAGAGAGAGAAACGGTGAGGAGATGTGGCGTAGTCCAGAAGCAGAGAGCGTACGCTTTTTCCTGATGGGTTTTCTCGAGATAAGGAGTCAGTTTCCAGATTTCATTTGAAAGACGGAATCGGGTTTAACACACCAATCATTTTGTGATCTCACAAACAAACTAAAGGCCTTGTCATGACTTTGACAAAAGTTGTTCAGGTTTTTCTCGAGAAAACTCGCGAGCTTGAGAAAATCATCTGGAAACTAACTCGTTATCTTAAGTTAATTTCCTGATGTTTTTCTTATCTTGAGAAAACCTTTGGGAAATTAACTCGTTACTTTGATGAAAGCTTTGGAAAACTATCTTGAGAAAACGGAAAATGAACTTGCTGTCTTGAGAAAACCGCCCTGGAACCAACTTGTTATATCAGGGGGAAAAAAAGTATCTGCTCTCGCCTCCTGTAGCATTGACTTGTGACATCACAAAATAATGTTTGGTTGGTTAAAAAAAAAAAAATGCATAAAACTCACATCTGGTGTGAAGAGGAATTTTATCCCACTCACGGCACCTTTCAGGGTCGCTCCTCGGATCAGGAAGATCGCCAGCACTATGTAAGGCAGGATTGCTGTGACGTAAACCGCCTGAGGTCATGACGAGAGAAAAAAACCTGGGATAAGTGGTTATTAGAGCGCATGTTTGGCCCAAGGCAGAAACAAACAATAACGGCTGCTACGTTGAATTTGAACCTCCACACCAGCAGGGGGAAGTGTCACAAAAGTTAAAATTTGTACAAAAGAAGCTTTCTACTGGTTTTGATCAGACTCATCTCATCTACTGTTCCCTCATTCTCTACGACAAATGAAAATTTGCCTTGTTTTTTTTTAGTTTTTTTTTTAAATGAACTAACCTTCCCAGAAGTGCTTATCCCTCTAATGCAGCAGATCGCAACAATTGTCCAGGCTGCCAGCAGACAAAGCACCATTGGCCACTGGATTCCCTCAGACTCCGATATGGAGGCAGAACTATTCAGAGTCTCTCTGTAAAAGAAATAATCCACAGTGGAGCTCCGCTGGCATTCCGATATAAATTCTGAATAAGATAAAAAAAAACATAAAGATAGTCAGTCATGATGTCTTGTATCTGGTGATGTGGACAGGTGTTGTCTGAAAAGGTGGAACTGAATACCTGTCCCGTTTTCATTCAGTGGACATTGAGCCCATGGCAGAGGCTGCTGAAAAGAGTTGAGGAGATACCAGAGGATCCAGGCTATCAGGGTGTTGTAGTACAACGCAACCAAGAAAGACACCAGCATGGAGGCGATACCTTTGTGCGGACATCATGACAGATGTAACACAAAGTCAAGATACTGAAATGTAATGTATATATATCTTTTTGTACCCACCAATACCAGTCAGATAGGGGCTGATGGTCCTCCACACCCCAACGCTGCCTTTCCTCAGACGTTGACCGATGGCGAACTCCAGCAGTAGGAGAGGCATTCCTTCCAGCACCAGCAGGATCAGGTAGGGAATCAGAAAGGCACCTGGAAAAGGTAGCAATCCATGCTAGTCACTTTTCTTTCACAATAACTTGGAATTTTGAGGTGAAAGGTGATTACGTTTAAACTTTTCTCAGTGGAATGCTTAATGGATGTTTGTTGAAAAGGCATGCACTTTTCACACTGATCCGCTTTTTCCAGTTCTGATACCGATACAGATGTCTGAGGTTTAGCATCGGCCGATACCGATCCGATACACAAAATGGTGCTGAATTGACTTAAAATGTTTCTTAAACACAGACATAAAGGTGCTGAACTGCAAATTCACTTGATAACTCTGCACCGGTACAGCACACTGAAAAACACCAATAGCTTCACAAGCTTGGTGAAAATAACCTAACAGTGCAATTAGAAGTATAAGAGTCAATGTAAATAAATACTAAAGAAACTGAAACTGAGTGTCTTGGTCAAATGTAAAAAAACAAACTGCAACAAACTTTATTTCAAATGGTCCATAAAGTGAAAATAGGAGTTCCAAATATAATGTAAAACAAATAATAAGGCATGACTTCACTCAAACTGCAAAGCATAGAATTAGGCTGCCCTTATCGACCGGCCACATTGTCACCAATTTAAACCAGATCACACATCTCATGTTTTTTGCTTTTGTATCATTTTAGCTGTCTCTCAAATACCAGCTCTAAAATGTTCCTTTGACATCCAAGCGAACCAAAAGCCCAGTCATTTGCCCGATTGTTGTGTCGCCTTATAAAATCTAATCAGTTTGGACGAGGCTGGAGTTCAACCACCGTGGATGTTTGCCATTTGAACCTTAAAAACAATTACTGTTTCCTGTTCACACTGATTCACCTTGTAAACATTATTGCCACTGAAGGTACTTTCCCCCGTTCAAACATCGAAACATTGGTTTCCGATGCTTTATAGTGAAAAAAAAATACGATTGGGAAATATGTGTTTTTTTTCCTACCTGAATTCCTTAATTTTCTTGAAGTGGTGTAATGGTTTATTTTTAATTTTAGTCTTTAAAATACAGAATTTGCACACATATTATTTTACATCATTTGCGCAAAACAATCAAACATTGAGTCAGTAATTACGCATACAATTCTCTTTACTTTTACTACAATGATTTGTTGGATAGCTACTTTTTAATTCTCCTTAATAATATGTTGAAGTGGTTCTACTGTTATTTTGAGATAAATATTTTTTTTTTTACCCAATTCCGTCGTTTTGCATTATTATTAATACAAGGTAAATCCCTGATCTCTGTTGTACGTGCAACTTTATTTGCACTTAAATTCAACATTTCACAAATATTATTTATTCTCTTGCAGATTCTTAAAGGAAGAGTGAAAAGATTTGTTGCGTTTCTTATTCAGGACTAGAAAATAATCTATAATGATTCATGTTAACATATGTTCTTTCATCTACTGAATTTAATTGGAACCTATCCCTAACCAAAATACAAAATATATAAAAACATGGTAAGAAAGCATAAAAATGTTGAGCCTCAATCAAACTCTGAACAACTGGAGAGTGATTGTTTGTAATGTCAATATTAGTATTGACCCCCTGGTGTTACCTTCATATATCTGTTTGATAATGAGACAGCGTGGCAAAGGTAATCTCAGGCCATTGTTCAAGTTTATGCAGTGTAAAGTGAGGAATAAGGCATTTATTGTTTAGATATGATACTGCCGACAGGAAGCCGCCATCACCTCGCAGGTACAAGCAGCTTTTATTGAGGACGTGTCTGTTTGAACAAAAGAACACATCAGATATCGGTAATCAGCCACAGCTAATCGTGAACAACTGTAAAGATTAGCCGTTGTGCAGAACATAACGAGGGCTTATTCTTATAAAGTGCTCCCTTTATGCGCGACATATTTACTTATTTAATCTCTAAGTTAAGGCTATTTGTCAGTGTTTCAGACATCAGTTACAGAAGAATTGGACTAATAAACCCAGACGAAACTCAGTCCAGCTAAGAATAATGTATATGATAGAGACTGCTTTTAAAACAGCTTCCTAATTCCTGTGGCTCAGTGTGCAGCATCAATATTAATTTCTCACCTAAATCATATGCAATGGGAACACAACCACGTAGATTATCTTTAATCCTTAAGCAAAGGCATCTGAAGCCTGAGAATAATTAAAATAACCTCATGGCACATTCATGAGCAGAGTGCTTTGTACTCGTACATAAGTGATTCATTAACTCTCTGCTTGGCTGTAGATTCACTGGACCAGTCATTTTTTTTTACAGAAAGAAAATTCCAGCTAATTTTTTATTGATGCTTTTTTTTTATCAGCATTTTGGCCTTTTAGATAAAAAAAAAAAAAAGAAAAACAAAAAAACACTACAATTAATGTGCATCATCATGCGTTAAGATTTCAGTCCGTTATTCTCATCACTCACCTCCTCCATGACTCTGACACAGGTAAGGAAAGCGCCACACGTTCCCCAGACCGATGCAGAAGCCCACACAGGTCAGAATGTACTGGGCCTTGTTGTCCCACTGGGGCCGCCCCTCCGCATCCTCCTTCTCCATCCTCTCCAGGTCGTTGTAGTCGGGGATCCGGAGCTCTAGGCCCGGGTTGGGGAGCGCCAGCCTCATGGTGAAGCCGCGTGTAAAACCGGAGCGCGGACTGCGCGTGTGTGGAGTGCGCGCACGTCGCTATTTACACAGCAGCCTTCAGCGGCCACGACACCAATTTATGGTCTTTTACTACTTTGCTCCATGAATAGATAAACAAATAGCAAAGCTTTGCATTTATTTTTGAGCACTCAGTGGTTTTTCATGCAAAGGAGGACAGTGGCTTTCACTGGAGCTAAAAATAAAGTCCTGGATTAAGCATAAACTTTAGAAAAGAAAAAAAAAACACATGTTGAGAGCAAAAAGAGCCTGATTTTAATTAGTCAAAAGGTAATTATTGATCAGATCTTTAAATAATTCATTAATAGTCCTGTCTATTGTCTTCACATATTTAATATGCATATGTGTGCATATGTTTCGTATTGAGCGCTAAAAGTGCTAAGATACAGAAATAACATTTCATATAATAACTTACATAAACTAATGATAATACATAAAATATACACCAAAAAAATTATCTGTCAATGAGTGTCATTAGATTCTTTAAAAGTGCAAATAATTGTACATTTACATATCTTTATTTGAAATCTGTATTCAAATGTTTTCATAAGCTATGTTCTTATTTTGGCATGCATGTTTTGTTTTGTTTTTAGTTAACATATTTTTTTGAACTGTTCATCACGGTCATTTTTAACCTGCACACAAACTCAACTGTAGACTCACTTATCTTCCAAAGCAGAAGCAAAAATCCATTAAAATTACTTTAGAAAATACAAATACTTAATTTATAAATACAACTAACGTCCGATGATTGGGAATTTTAACGAATTTCTTTTGCAGGCAATTATTTAATTTAATAGATTTTAAATCATATTTAAATATGCATTTCTTTCAGGCCTGTTTCCAGTTTCGTCAAAACGATCAGATATGCAAATATTACATAATAATACTATTGTGTAAGTTACTGATGCTGTTATTGGTGCCACTAATAGAGTAGCAGCACATCATAAATGTATTTTCAGTTCTCCCCATCAAAGTCCATCATTATTGGTCTTTCATGATGGACAGGTCAGCTAAGTTCTTCCTGATGAGCCACACTGACACATGAAGGAAATTAGTTTTTTTATTTGAAATTTTGTGTACAAAATATTAATAAAAACATATATTTGTTCATTTTTGGCCCTTATTTAAATGTTGTAATTCTTCTCTCCCCCCCACTAAATGTTTTCCTTTTAGGCGTAATGAATTTATGTTTATTCCGTTCAATTTCTACAACTGCAACATATGCTTAAGAAGCACAACCACTATTTCATTGTGTTCTGCGTGTTTTTTATTTTTGATTTATATCTGAGCAAATGAGCACATACATGTCACGTCAACTGTAAATGTGGAGCGGCAATATACGTGCCACCTGAAATAAATTAACCCGGGGACTAATTTTTGTCAAGCAGTGCCTAAAAAACAGTAAACCCCTTCGACAAAGTAATATTACATTTTTCCAATCACAGAAATGTAAAACATTAGGTAGTGTTCAAACGTGTGAACAGAAACTATCCATCTAAAATGCTTATGTACAATATTAAAACCATCATTTTGAACATATTAGAAAAAAACAATTTAAACACAATATCAAAAGAATAGCAAGACATAGAAATAAGGTTATTTTATGTCTGTATTGCATTTTTGCATTGAAGCTCATAAACCTCAAGCTAGCTTAATGTTTCTGAGCTACAAGCAGCTGAATTAGCTTAAAAACAAACAGTGATTTTTATTAGCTCAAAATATTTACTCCAAAAGCTGTTTTAAAATTCTGGCATTTCAATTCTTGAACTTAAGAGACGTTTAATAAACCTAGCTTAACTATCAGGTTTAGCTAAGCTATGTTGTACATTATTGGAAAAACACTTGAAGCCTTTAGGGTTAGCGCGCAACCTCCAAAATGTTGGCTGTGCAAACAAAGATGATGCCAGTTTTGATATAACAAGATGAGTTCCCTTTTTTTTTTTTGTTTAGTACAGAATACAATACGCAGAAAGTGGAGAACACCTGGACAAATCCAACATGTAATGTTACTTTTAATGGTAAGTAAAACGAAACTGCAAAGATTTGTCGAAGTAGTTTAAGGTCAAAAATAGACATTGGTGTTTCTTAAGCAATAATTTCAACGGGTACAGTTAAAAGAGAATTTCCCGCACTAGAGCAGCATGGTTCCTCACCAATATATCTAACAGAAACCCCAAGTCATGTTACAAACTAGGTCCCCAAACACCAACAGTGCCACTCAAATCAACCAGAACCCACAAACAAGATCAATAAATTTAGTGCTTACAACAATGTTTCTGATATTTCAACAACTCAAACAGTTTATTTGTGTTGCTATGTGACTTTCCCATTAAACAAATTCTTATTTATCCCAAAGTATTTTAAACATAAAGGTTCTACAGAGCTCAGTGTCTCATTTCAATGTTTATTCTGTACTAGCATACAGACATATAACTAGTTTGTCTTTAAGTACATGTTTATGTACAAGCCTGTGCCGCTCATGCTGTTTGTGTTGCCAATGTTGTACACCCAGTGCGACAAGTTTTCATACTACACAAGTGTATTATTCACAATCCCTTTATACCTTAACCTAGTCAATAATATCTTTACTGCTGTCATTGCATGGCATAACTGGATGTTTTCTTTAGTAAAAACACTAAAACGTAAGGCCTATACATACTTTGTAAGAACAGAGCCATTTGTTCGCTCTCCCAAGGATGCAAGAACAAAGTGACGTGATTCTGCTTTTACAGCTCTGGTTTAGGAGTTCTTGAAGCTTGTTCTTGACAGACATTGTTGGGAAAACTATGATGGCTTTCTAGAAGTTGTGCACAAGGGTTGTTAAGTACAAATTGGCCTGGCCTGAAAGAACTTAGTCGTCGTTCTTGCAGCAATGGCAGAGAGAACAAAACTCTCTGTTCTTGTGGAGTATTTAGTAGTCTCTGTCTTTGCCTTTCAAAGATAACAGTGAGTCGTCGGCGTACTGTTGTATCATTACAACACACCAGCAAAGTCCAATAAACATAATTTACAAGTTTGTTGATATTAAATAGCCAAAAGAAGAACAGTTATCTAAAACTTCATTTTGTCATTCATTTGTATTTTGGCAGAGACTGTGTCCACTGTACTGTCACTGTAGTCCTTTTTGCAGAATTTCCTCTGGATGAGTTTGTAAAGGGCAAAGAAGGGTATGGCTAAACTGGGAACTCCAGCCAGGATGAAGATCATGATGTAGACCCATTGTGGGTAGTAACGCTCAGCAAGGGTGGGAAAGCTCTCCTGTAAGTAGAGCAGAAGATTTATCAAACCAAGGTTTGCATATAACCACAATTAGAAGAAAAGATAGTTGGGGTGAATTTTTCTTCTTTGCATATTTGGAACCTGTGGAGTGCCAAACTTACCGCCTCCTGGTCCCAGACCAGATAGGTAAGTTCCTTCGTGACTTGGGTGACAAAGTAGAAAATCAGAATGACAATCATGATGAGGGGGCTAATCACTCTCCACGTCGCCTGCCAGAAGATATTGGGTTTGTGGCCGATCATAAACTCAAGGTCTTTATTAAACCTGTTCCAAAGCAATAACAGAGAGATGCACTGAGGTGAGTGTGACGGAAGTCGTAAAAGTCAACCTTGTAGTTTTTTCCCCCGATAATATATCTCAAGAAGTTCGACAGATTTAGATACAAACATCTTTGCATTTTTTTATATGACATTTTACAATGTATGACTGTAAGATTTTCAAAAATGTTTACATGTTTATTGGCTTCTATTACCTTTTTAGTAACAACTAAAAAGAAATGCTTTCTGAACTCATAACCCACGTCGGGACAACAAAACGAAACACAAATCGTATTTTCCACATTCTCCAAATGGCTACAAGACACATTCTGTACTTTTCTTATCTCTTATGAGATAATGTGTCAGTCTCGTCTGATGACTGACACATTATCTCCCCTACAAGGACAGAATATAAAACGTGGCTATTTCCGGCTTTGTTTGAACTGTAAAAGCATCTTACTGACCGTCAGACACCACCATTGACTAGAACTAGTCTCAGCCTTTTTTTCTTTTTATGGCAGTACTTTTGACTTTGGCCATTCAAATGATACACTGTGTTCATCGATGGCGTTACTTGAATTTCCCATAAAAAAAAAAAAAATGTTCAGGCCAGGCAGGCAAATTTTGTAGCAAAAATCTTGAATGGATCCTTTCTGAATCCAGACTAATAGAGTCTGAATCCAGACTCTATTAGTCTGAATAATAGTCTGAACACAAGGTGTTTTTTTTTACAGGTGCTGTAAAAAACACTTAGTTTTGGATGTAGTAAAATCCAAGTCATGACATGTGGTGAGACATTGGGTTCATGATAATGAGACGCAATTTTTTCAATATCTTTGGAGAAAAATTAAGTGTTTCACAAACAGACAGGCTTTGTTGACCAAATACCTATAGGGGGCGCTGACATTCTAATTTTATATAGATACATATAAGGAGAAGAAAAAAAGAACTGGAAAGAAATTATGAATTGAGTTATCACTAAGTAATCAGTGCAATTTTAATTAATTATTAACTTAATTATTGCAGGAAAACAGAAGATATCTTTTCACTGCATTTCATTTTTTTTCTGCTCATTGCCTGACCTTATCTTTATCCAAGTGTTTGGTGGCACCCTCTGGGAGAATTATAGACTCTGTCAGCAAGGCAGAAACGTGCGCCGTTTGGTTTGTTTCTTAGGATAGCCATTGCCATGACAACATACTGCAGCGTGGACTTCTACAGAGATCCCAAGTTACCCTTATTGGTGGGATGTCAAATCCCATATTGAGTGATAATATAAACGTTTTAGCCAACTTTGGTGCACTACTGACAATGAAATGTTATATTACTGTTGGCTAGCTCATGCAAGCTGATGTTAGGTAATATAACCCTTGTAAAAAGCCTTATTACAGTAGCATAATGTCTCACTAAACAAAATTGCATACAGTGATCTTTGGAGATAAAGACACACTTGGGGCCCCTGACCATCCACGTTTATCATGACTGTACAGATGGGCAGTTTCAGCTAGTACCTATCATCTTGTAGCCATTTCCTGACTTATGAAGAGAGAAACCTTTAACGTCCTATGGTAGAAATATCAACATTTGTGGGCAAAGTCACAATTGCCTGCCCGTGACTCACCTATCCATGCCATAGATGTAGACAACAGAAATCATTTCAAAAAATCCGATGACCAGGAGCGGAATCGAGCCTGCAAAATTGTCAAAAAGAGCCAGCCAGTAGTTCCCAGAGCGAAGAGCGAAAATGAGTCCAAGAGCTAGAGATACGAAGCACGTCAGACCTGAAAAAAGCAATGCAATTTGTCACTCTCTTGTCATCAGATCGCATATGGGGAAAGTTTGACTTTGAATTGATCAACGGAACTAGGAGAAAATTACCACTGATAACTTCTTTGGGCCAACTCCTGGGTAGCACTTTGAGATCCAGCAGAGGAGCTATAACACCCTCAATGCTGCCAAACATAGTCGAGAGGCCGAGGCAGAAGAGCATGATGAAGAAGAGAACAGACCAAAGAGGGGAAAACGGCATCTCTATGATGGCTTCTGTGAAGACAATGAAGGCCAGTCCTGTTCCTTCCACACCCTAAAGAAACACAGACTCCATTATTCTGCCATACATGGAAGACGTCTTTTTCTTTGTAAAAATGGAAGAATACACATTATCTTACCTGGCTAAGGAAAGTCTGCATGTCGCAGGTCTGTAAGGACAATCCCTGGATGACATCCGGACTCGTGTGGTTGAGGTGAGTCAGAATTTCGTTGTAGTTGCTCTGTGTGATGTTGTTCTCGGGGTAGTTGAAAGCATTCATCAACTTCAAGATATTGCTGTAAAAAAACCACCTTAGTATCATTTGAATCCAGTTTGAATAAAACAAGCTCAATTTGGAAGTATTTGACTCACTCTCCGAAGCATTCATCGTATTTCTGTGTTGCCCTGAAGCCGATGATGGAGTAGATAACCGTTGCCGAGTACACCGATGTGCAGCCGTTGATGATGGAGATGAGGACAGCGTCCTGCTCGCAGTTATTGCTGAAATGAGAATTTTGAGGGAGTTTGTGTGAGGTAAGCTGGGGAAAATTCCTCCCCCTCGTTTTTACTGAACCGCCAGCTCACTTACTGCACAGAGTTGTAGCTGGAGAAGGAGATGAGACCTCCAAAAGCCAGCGAAAAGGAGTAAAACACTTGGGCTCCTGCATCCAGCCAGGTTGAAGGATTCATTAGTTCATCTACCTGAAAAAATATATTTAAAAATTCTTAAGAAAAACTATTACTTCCTAGAATGTTGTTAAACTTTTCCTTGGCCTTTGACTTTAACAATTAGGCATGATGGTACGCCTAAATTAGAAGATTGTCTGTTTAACACAACAGAAAAAATGAGTTTCAGTGTATGTATTTGCTAAAAAACATGAGCTGCTTTTGTTTCTAAGTGACATCAAGTTTCCAATTTTAGATCCATTTTGTACACACAAGTTGCTATTTCGTCCCCTCCAATGCCCATTTTGTACCTATTGTCATGTTCCGAGTTTTTCTGTGTATTTATTTAGAGTTTCCTGTGTCTCTGAGTCTCCGTGTTGTCCTGTCTCCCCTTGATTAGTTCCCAGGTGTGTCTCGTTCCCTGATTACCTCCTGTGTATTTAGTGTCACCTGTGTCTCTGTGTCTTTGTCGGATCCTAGTCATTGTTTCGTCTGCTGTCCATTCGTAAACCCTGTTGCTACCAGTGCTGAGCCTTTGCCTTCCGCTCTGCTGTGCTGCCAGGATTTTGGACTTTGGATTGTGTTCTTCCCTCATTAAAAGCATCATTTCTCACTTCAACCTGGGTCTACAGTGTTTGCCTCACCACCTTCATCCACCATTTCATGACACCTATGTAGGTAAACCATTCCATGTCAAGTTACTTTTCTTTGCAATAATGAAGATAAATACCTATAAAAATGTTTAAATCTTCTATAATTTAACTATGGACCTAAAGCAATTTCTTAATCAATATTATTTTGTTCCTTCTGATCCAAAATGTTTGGGGTCCGGTAGAGTCTGGTTAAATAGGAGGACGGCTGCTGATCAAACCAAACTTCTGTTAGTCGATACTATTCTTTTGAACTTTTCTTATTGCAGAATGTTACTAAGTTCAAGGTTTCCCCCAGAAAACTTGCTAACCCCGGTGATTGGGTGTTAGGACAGTCAATCATCCAGCGGCCCGTTGTGTTTTTGAGTTAAAAAATATTTAAAGTTGACAGGAAATTTGAAAATATCACTTGATAATTATGTGCTATTGACTGGAAGATTAACCCCTGAACACCAACTCTAAAGTCTTAAAAAATTGAAACATTTTAAAAAGACTTAAATAAATAAGCAATGCTTAGCCTGGTGGGGGCACAAGTAAAGCCTGGTGGCCTGCCAGGCTTATGAAACACTGGGGGAAACCCTGAAGTTACTTTTAATTGTCAGCTGTCAAAGCTGGTACGAAATGTACTGGTACATTATGAAACATCCCATGGAAATTCATTGTTAAAAAATTGGGTACAGGATTATCCAAACCACAAAGCTACAAAAGGCAACGAGGGGAAACGACCATCACCAGTTAGCCCCAGTTAGCCACCAGTACATTGGTTCAGCTTACTGGTTCATCTTTCAAGGTAACATGAGATTTTATCAGTTTTGAAATGAAGGTTCATGACAGGGACCTTGATAGTAGTGTCATCTTTTTTATCATTTGGTAGTTATCTCAAGTTTCTTCTCATCCTAGATTAAGATTATCGCAAAGGTAAGAGGATAGCGGGTAATTTCTGGACGCACGGGCCGTGTCCAGATAAGATTAATATCACTTTTATGGCCATCTTATAAATATAGGGTTGCAGGTGGCAACTTTTATCTTTTACCAACTGATAGATGAACATGGAAATAAGTCATAAAATGTGTTGTGTGTTTGTCACGTGCGCGTTCTCCATCTTTTGCTGCGATGCAGCTTAACGACATGCTGTTTTGAGCTTGAACCTCGCAGTTGAAATTTTCAAGATTCATTTTTAATTTCATCTCAAACAAAAACCATGAGGTTGAAGTTTAAAAATCCAGCATGGCTGCCCAAACAGGCAGTGATGTCAAGTTTATTAGCTTTTAAAGCACACATTCATGCTTTTAAGTCAGTTATCTTATTGTCCATATCTGTCAATGAGTCTAACTTACACTAAATAATATTTCAAAACCTATCCGCAGCGCAAAGTCTCGTAAACTTCCAAGTGGGTCATTTATTAAAATATCAAAAAATCAGATAAATTCTTGATAGTCATATAAATTAAATTAGTCTATTAACTCCTGACTGTACTTTGTATCAAACAGAAACATACCTCGCTTCATACGCATAAAAACCAAAGCGTGTTTGGGAGAATTCATGAGCAATTAAACAGGAAATTTAGCTGGTCAGGAATCATAGTCTGTCAAAAATTTGTCAAAATGTCTTGCCAATGGGACTAGGGTTGAAAATTATCCCCCTGGCTGTAAGCCAACATATTTGCATCAATGAATGTTCATTGACATGTCTTGTCCTGTCTCATTTTTAAAAATAAAGAAAATATATCATAAGACTGAGGACAAAAACCCCCCAAAATGGGAAACGAGGCAGATCACGAAACCCTGGGAAAGTTCCTACAGTCAGACTAAATCATTGTGAGATCTGAACATTGTTTTTAGCATTATTTACCTACATCCTGCTTCAAATACTTTTAACTACAGAGAGAAATAAATAAGCAACGCCAATGGATGAACACTGTGCAATTGTTTGGGACGAAATGGCAGCATAAGGCTACCACAATGAGAGTACCAATCGCTAAAGGAGCAACTAGACTCAGCGGTCACTTCATTCTCCTGCTACAGATTAGCAGAACAAAGAAGTCAAACCCAACATAGAAGTGGTGGAAGATCTGAACACTGTTTCACTCTTTAATCTACTAGCATTTTCAGAAGGATAATCAGCTAAAAACCCTCAGAAGACAGTTTTCAGACCAAGGAACATGACCTTCGCCCAAACAGAATGCTATCATCGCCAAAAGACAGCTACACCAACATAGTGCCTAGAAAGCAAGATTTTGAGAGAAACCAGTCACAATATTTATCAAAAATAATCAAACTTCCTTCTTTTCTGTTCCTAGGTAATAACATCGCTTACATCTGGTGTGAAGAGGTACTTTATTCCTTCTGTAGAGCCTTTTAGAGTCAATCCCCGGATGAGGAAGATGGTGAGGACGAGATACGGCAAAGTGGAGGTGATGTACACAGCCTAAAATAAAAAAAGATGGATGTTTGAACAATGACACAGGAGTCACCGCAATAGAAGAGTTTTTCAGATGCAACACGGCCTTCAAACCTTGCCGGTCGTCTCGATGCCCCTGATGCAGCAGATGTAAAGCACAGTCCAGGCGGCGATGAGGGCCAGAACCATCCACCACTGCAGTCCCCCGGACTCATCGATGGCTGTCGAAGTGTTCAGCGTTTCTCTGTACCAGAAGTAGTCGACGGTGGTGCTCCGCGCACACTCCTCCACATATCCTTAAGTGGGGCGGTAAAAATTCAAGATCAGTCGAGGGGAAACCGAGTGTCAACAGCCTCGGCAGGAAACGTTTTAACCCCGCGCCATAAAAGCAAATGGGTGCTCCGCTTCAAGCACCTACCTGTCCTGTTAGCATTGAGTGGACACTGGCTCCAGGGCAGAGGGTCCTGGAAGGAGTTGAAGAGATACCACATGATCCAGGCCATGATGGTGTTGTAGTAGACACCCACCAGGAAGGACACCAGCATGGAGGCAATGCCTGAAAGCGAACGAAAGACAAGGGAAACATTTTCTACTGATGTCCCTCCAGCCTCGCTTTGACCAAGTAACTCAAAATCATAATTAGTGGAGTTACTGTGTAATTCAATATCTTCTAATAAGAAACACCCAACTGTATTAAATCATACTTGAGATTTTAGCAATTTTAGAATTGTTTTTCTCCTGAATTTATCAGAAATACTCAACTACGAGAAACAGTATCACAAAGCTACTTGAAGCTGTTCTGCTAACTACAAATATACTCAAAATCACATGTTTTTCTGTTGCTTTAATGTCTTTTTTGTTTGTTTTTTTGTACACACCAACTCCTGCCAGATAAGGATTGATGGATCTCCATACGCCCACGCTGCCTTTCCGCAGACGCTGACCGATGGCGAACTCTAAGTGCAGCAGTGGGATTCCCTCCAGAACCAGCAGGATCAGGAACGGGATCATAAACGCTCCTGAAAGTAAAAAAAAATAACAACAAAAAAAACTGTTCATATTTTGTGTGTTTCTACAAACTAATTCACTTCTTCTTCTTTTTTTTTTTTTTTTTGCTCTTTAGCTCTAAGGGAGGACCCACTTTAGCAACCCACTGCTTGTTTGTGCAGTGGGCTTCACAAACAAGCAATCCCATAGAAACCGTTATAAACAAACCTGTAAAAAAAAAAAGTTATTTTATAAACCATGATTCACATTTTGGTTTCCCCTAGGAACAAATGAGAGGGATTAATTTTATTTCACTTTATATGAATCAATCCATTTTTCTGAATGGATTAAGTTTTCACACAAAAAACTTAATGGACATTAAACTTTCACTTAAAAGTTCTTTTTAAAAACTGACTTGGAATGACGTTTTCTTATGAACACTTGATTAATAATGCTTGAAATCTCTTCAACTAGAGCGAACGCCACGTATCTCCATTAAAGTCGCTGATGCTACGACTCTCCTCTTACCTCCGCCGTGACTTTGACACAGGTAGGGGAACCTCCAGACGTTGCCGAGCCCCACACAGAAGCCCACGCAGGTGAGCAGGTACTGGGCTTTGTTGTCCCACTGGGGTCTGTCCCCAGCCTCGTCCTTCTCCATCCTCTCCAGGTCCCCGTGGGACGCGATCCTGTCATCCAGTCCCGGATTTGGCAGCTTCAGCTTCAGCTTCATCGTGTCTCCTTTTGTAAACTTCGAAAAAGGAAAAAAAAAAAAAAAAATGTAGCTCCTAAATCTGATTAACCACTTGTTACTCTTTTGCAAACCCTCCCAGCTGCCGTATCCTTTTTTTTCTTTCTTTCTTTCTTCCTTTCTTTCTTTCTTTCTTTCTTTCTTTCTTTCTTTCTTTCTTTCTTTCTTTCTTTCTTTCTGAGAAACAGCCTTCTCTCTGGAGACGGTTGCTGACTCTCTCCCTCTGAGTCCTCAGTCCCTTCTGACTGCGGCTGGAAGAGTCAGTGAGGTATCGACTGCCACATCTGGCACCTAAATTGCAGTTATCAGTAGCTCATTACTGTCTGTGTTGCATTATGCAATGTCAGCAGGTATGCACTGGGGAGGGGGGAGAAAAAAAAAAAAACAGCACCACCTCATTGATAGTGGTTAATGCATCACAGGAGGTACGTCTTCCCGCTGATGAGTTTGCGCTTTAAGTTTATGGAGACCAATCACGGAAGGACTAAAGTGCAATTCTAAGACATTTTTGAGGGACACCTTTTTATTTTCTTTAAATAAAAAAAACAACAAATCTCCAGTCACTTTGTGTAGCACTCATGTAGATTCACCAGTAGTGTAATTTTTCATTACCCATTGAGTGCGAGCAGATATTTTCAGCGTCTCCGTATGTTGCAATAATTAACCAAAGATGGGCCAACCGGTTGGCATGGGGCTTATTTGAACTGAGTCTGTAAAAACCACCTTTAAGATGTTTTTGTTTTTAGTATTTTCGCGTTTTAAATGCTCATGAAAGAACGTCGGTTTGAGAACATGTCCATTTATGTGTTGGGGTGACGGTTTAGGCTCATCAGCTGCAGAACCTTGGCACATTGCAGTCACTAAATCCCATTACAAATATGCACAAAACTTTGTCTATATTCCATTAATGTCAAAAAAACGACAACACAATTTCGCAATTGTGATGTTTTCATTTCACAAGAAACACATTTGAATAAGATTCAAAATCATGCCACGCCATCATCATCCAACTACTTCCTGTTTTCTTCTTCTCCCTGGCAACATCCGGGTGTTGATCACGTGACTCGTGTGATGCGAGAAAAGTGTTTCCGTTGCAGTTTTGCGTAATAAACCAATGTCATTATGGCCTAAAAAAACCCCACCTCATCACAACACAACTTTTTACTGAAATATATAGTTTTGAAATTGGTTTCTATTGAGTAAAATTACTTGCGAAATGTGGAATTGTGGATATTGTCAATGGAAAAACAGCTATTCAGTTGTTCATGAACTCCTTTCCAGTTGAACTCAGAACTGCGAAAGTTTGACTTCCCAGTTGGAAAAATCAACTGGGATGCTTTCCAAAGTCAGATTTCACAAACTACACGACGACTAGCCCCCAGGTACGACTTTTAAGGTGGACTTTGCGTTTCAGTATGGCCGCTCCTCGCGTCAAGAGTAGTAAGTAAGTAAATAGAAACGTTTAATTTACGAGACAGGCACGTAAGAGTGCGTCTAAAATCAGTGCTACATGTAAGCACCTAGAACTCCACCTTTAAAGTAGAGTTCGCTTATAAGCTACTGCAAACAAACCACGTTGAAATTCCGGTTTCTTAACTAGAAAGTTGTTACTTCGGGTCTGACCTCAAACCCAGATCAGAGTTCAGAACTTCCAAGGTAACCGGAATGCAGCATTAGTCCCCCAAAGTACTCTAGAGTCAAACATGAGGGAGTGTGTGTTGGGTAGGTGAAGCTTCGTCCTTTGGTCATAACAGGTGTGTGATCTCAAGAACTGAAATCTACATTGACATAGCTGAAGAAAATCCCCATCTAAACCTGCTTGAAAATGAGCAAAGTAGAAGCAAGTGAAATAACTGATCAACAGTGAGAGTCTCATAACTGTGCCAAACAAAAAAATGATCAAATTTCAAGCAGCAAAGTAAGATATCAGCTACGGACATTTGTATGGTTTCCATTCCCTTCAAAGCAAGACTAAAGGTTGGGTTGCCCATGATGGAGATAAGTTTGTTCTATAGAACAAAGAGATTTGTCTGGATAATTAAACGTAACATAACACTGCATGAGAAAGTGGCTTGTAAATTTCAACAACTCATCATTACGGCTCTTAATTTCCTCGTTATCTCGCTGAGGCGGGTGCTCATTCAGTAAAGCAGTCAGCGAAGGAACATGTGCGAAGCCCCCGGTGTGTTTATTATCGAGCGTGAAGGTGGAGCCGGACCGAAGCTGAAAGTTCATTCAGTTAACACGCGGCGACCTTAGGTAGGCGAGGTCAACACGCTGATATGGAAACGGTGAATGACGCACCACATTATGGTCCTTGTAAATTTTCCCTTTTAAAAGACGTTTTTAGCAAGAAGGTGGCGATTACACCCAACTCCAAACGGTGTCAGTGAGCTGAGACGTAAACCATCTGCAGTCCCGGCTTTATATTAAGCGCTTTGGCTTGACGCCGCTGGAAGTACGACGGCTGGCTGTTTTTATTTTTTATTTTTCCATCGTCATGATGACACAGACATATGGCGCACTCTCAATTTTGTTGATATCCATTAACTTGATCGGAACAAATTTTACACTGTCGTGTATGTCCACAGTTTCTGTAAAGTCCCAACATGACACCATTACCTTTAGGTTTGAAACTGAGCGTTTTGACTTCTTCATATTTACTGTGCAGTTTGACATTTCGACAATAAATTCGCTCAATGGAATTACACCAGTTTCGAAAAAACAGTTTGAATAGAAAGTTTCGCCGCTTGGATCGGTGCGGTTTTCTTTAGCCGTATCGAAATTGGTTTATTTCATAAAACTGCCATGGCAACACTTTATTTTTTAGACACATGATCAACAACAGGAAGTGATTGGACTTTCATGGCACGGCATTGTTGTTTTTTTTAAATGACTTTTCGTGTGAACAAACTTATTCTTTAATTTTGTTTCTTATTCAATGGAAACAATGCAATTGCAAAATTGTCTTTTCTTTTGAACATTATTGGAGTATTGAATATTGCACAAATTTCTAGTGGAAATGCAGCTATTGCATTTATTTGTTTTTTTAAATTATTATATTTTCTTCCTTATTTCTTCTCAAAAGCAACACCTGCTGCAAAACATAACATCATGAGTGATGTATCCTCTTTTAACTGTCGTGTTTTTCATTTTCTTATTCTCTGGTGAACTCTCTGTAGGAAATGCTTCAGTGTCCGGAGGGCTGATGCTGGGAGGTCTCTGATCAGACCACAACACTGACCAATCTCATCACACATCTCCCCCCCTGCCGCCCAGAGGAATGTGCACGTTTCAGACACTTTAGCCCAGTCATATGATACAGTGCACTGCCCTTTCTTTTCAGTGTCAAATGTAAATAAAAAAATAAAAAATTGACAATCTCACTACTTGTCCTCAACACTAAGACCTGAGTTATTCATAAACTATAGCAGATTTATAGGTTTCAGGGTATCTTTTAATTTTGTCAACATGTTTACTCCCAAAACGTGCCACAGTGATTTCTTGAAGACCTCTGGAAATTGCGTCAACCTGCGAAAAGGAGGCATATTTTATACACCCTTCAAGCTAAACTTGCTTATTTACGAACGGTGCCCTTTGCCACTGTACATACTGTTAAGTTGGCTCATCTCTCATGCAGATCTCCTAGAAATCTCACATTAGGAAGGACTTTCGTCCTCTATTGCATTTTGTTACGGCAAGAAAAACCTTTTCCCAGCAGGACCGCACCTAATCTTCTCCTGTATCATTTCACGAGATTAGAGCAAACAGGGAACTTTGACCATTCCTCTTTGCACAATCTCTCAAGATCATCATCAAGGGTCTTCAATGCTCCCTTCTACTCCCATCACAATCTTTTCTTTCAAAGGATTTTAGTCCATATGTGATAGTGGTTGATTTTGTGTCCAATCTCCGAATTTCTCTTGTAACTTGGATAATTTTCCTGTTAAAGATTCTGCTACAGACCCACAGCTTCACGTATTCTAAAGCACAGAGTTTCTGTTGCTGAAAAGTCATCTCTTAAATTCAGTTAAAGCCTTAATAAGGTACAACAAACTCCACATGGTAGAACAGAAAAGGCTTTCCCCCCCTCTAACATGCATCCCAGTTAGTGGTTGGCATGACATTAGCTTCTAATGGTTGTTATGGAGACCAGGTGATCCTGAGATGCCAACCGCGACTGTTGCTTTCTAACACCTCGATTTGAAAAGGATTTTCACTGTGGAACTGCGCTTCTTTTTTTCTAAATGAATGAAAACTAATAAAGCATCTTTAAAAGTGATGACAACAAGACGGTAAAGGCTCTGATTGTGCATCTCGCTCGGGCCCACAGACAGATAGCAGGCAGAAGACGGCAAAATGAATTGAAGACGTTTTTACAGCCTCTGCCCACGTGGCGTCATAACGCCGGTGGAGGCAGAGCAGGAGGAACCAAAGGTTGAGGCCAGAAAAACAACAGGGGCAGCTTGAAAGGAAAGGAAACACGATAAGGCACGAGGCGCAGAATGTTTGTTTTCTTAAAGGGATATATTTTTGACTTTATTTAAATTTTTAGTTGCGGTAGGAGCTTACGCTCTGCCTGGCTAGTGTTTGTGTACTGACTAAATAGCGTGGCGTATTTGGTGCAGAGAGCCGCAAACAGCCGCCGTTACAAGAAGTCCAGTTCTTTATTGAAACGTATGTACGTTTGAAACGAACCATCATCAAACAGATTAATAAATGAGGCTCTTAGAAGAGACTTTGTACTCCTTTCCAGACTGATGGATCTCAGTGTTTTCGGGCATATTAGCTCAGGCTGTGACTTGTGGCTGTTTTAGGTCCTTCATCCTGCTTCGCGTCGTCAGGCAGGTGCTATTTAAGTGATTAATTGATCCTACAGGTCAGTTGAACTCATCTGCCCAGAAGAACGTGGTTAATCACATTTAATTTACATTTAATAAGGAGGCAAAATCAGATCTTAGTCCTGTCAATCATCCTTGTGTGTGCACATCTCATGCTAGTTAGCATGGCCACCAATGATGGCGGATAAACATCTTTAATGGATCAGCAAGTTGTTTCTCCGCTGTTAACACATTTAGCAGTGTGTACATACGCTTGATTGACAACACTAATTAACACTGAGACACTCCACCTGGCTCTGATTGGATGCTTTTGACCGCCTGTTGTTTTTTTTCTTTCTTTGAGAATCGCTATAGTAACTCAAGGAGGAGGTGGGAAAGCTTTATTTTTTTCACAGATTGTCCGTCTCATAAACAAATTTATGAGAAAAAAAAACCCCTTAGATTGTTTATTCAAGTTACATGCTGCAGTTTTAATATAATCATCATTTAAAAACTGCTTTCTTGTATTTTCACAGGTCGTCTTTGTCGTATATATACATATATATATATATAACATATTTGATGATCTGAAACATTTACATGTGAAGGAAGAAGAAGAAAAAGCCAAACCAGATGAAATGCGACGTCCCCCCCCCACAAACTTTCACAGTGTTCGTGGAAACATGAACGATAAAAACCCAAAGATCAGGATCCGTCTAATCAGTGGTTTCTTCGCTCCTTACACAGAGCAGAACGGCGACACGCCTAAAAGGCATTTACATCCCGCGACTTAACGTGCGAGTCATTCATTGCTGTTAAATTGGTATCTTAGCGTTTTATTGTGAAGACACAACTCATATGTCTGAGTTAATATTTAACACAAATGGCTTTAAAGCGCGTGTAAATGCTGGCTCACGGTGACACATCCCAGTTGTATAAGGCAGGCTTTTAGCATTTCCAACTCGAGCCTTTTAAATGTTAACCTTCCTACTTCTCGTTATCAGTTTCGAACAGTAAAATGGAGTGCTTGGCTGAAGTGAGCACTTCCCCTCCCCTGTTTCGGACCGGAGGTCTAAGACGCAGCAAAAACAAGCCCAAAACATTACAGGCTGCATAAATAAACAGCTGGTGAGCCATTATGTACCGTCGCCGTCGGTTTTATTTGCTTTCCCTGTCCCCCATGTTGGGAGATCTGTTTTCCTGGACCGTGTTTTAGGCCATCACACCGCGACAGACTCAAAACAACAGCATGCTCTGTTTACATTCGCATGCTTCTCCTCAGAGGACGGTCTCATGGCGGAGACATGAGACAATAAAACCTGCACTGGAAGAAAATCAGTGCAGCGCATTTAAAAAAAAAAAAAAAAAGAAGAAGTATTTCTACCCTACACAAACCTCAATGTGTTTTATTGTGATTTTATTTGACTACGTTAATTCAATTCAATTGATGCTTTATTGGTCCCAAAAGAACTATTTAATGTTGTTGTAACTCAGTTGCATGAAGAGTTATTGTCGATGGCGACACGGCCGTGGTGGGCAGGAAAGATCTCCTGTAGCGGTCTGCATCGCAGCGAACTTGAAGACGCCTCTGACTGAAGTCTCATGAAATCAAGAAAACCTTAAGGTTGCCCATTAAATAGTATGGAAAGAAAGATTTATTATTTTTTCAAAGCACTTCACTTTTTCCACGCTCTGCTACGCTTGTTCCAAGTTGTGTTGGATTATTTTCTTCCCTGGAAATTCCACACGCAATTCCCCTCTTTCGTAAATTCATCAAAAATAGTATTAATAATAATTAAAAAAAACACCCGAGAAATGTAATTTACATAAGTATTCACAGCCTCTGCTGCAAAGCTCAAAAACAAGAGGCTTCCACTGGTTATGGTTGAGACGTTTGGTCAGATTAAATGGAGTCCAGCTGAGGTTAATTCAGTTGATTGTCTCTATTAAACACCTAGAATGAAACCAGAGGTTTGTGGTTTGTCTCCAAGCCACAAACCTAAGATGATGAAATGTCCTAAAAACAAAAGTTCTAAAAAAATCTGCATCCCTCAGCTAAATTTTAACCTTGTCGCTTCGTAAACATGTATTTAGATTTGGTCACAATCCCCCGACCAGAAGGTCAATTTGCCCGAAAGATTAAGAAAGGAACAACTGTAAATGAGTGACAAAAAAAAGACTCTGTAGGAAAAGTGCAAATGTTATCATCTTTTGAAACACTGGCGAAAACACAGTAAGATTGGGCTTCGGCCGTTCTGATTGAATCCCTCCAATTCTGCCGTCAAGATGCCGACATTTCATTTTTGAAAGCAACTGCAGAGCAGAAAAAAAAAAAAAAAAATCCGAGAAAACCTCACGCAGCTACGCCTGCGTGACCAGGAAGAAACTCCACAAGCCACGTGTCCAAAGGTTGACGGAGGTTATGCCAAATGCATACGCAGATCTGCAGATCCTCAGCAAAATCTGCCGAAACTGGACTTTGTCGCTTACTCACCGGTGTAAAACGGGAATAAAACAGGATTCTCTGATAAGTGAGTTATTTACGCCATGCAGTCGCCTGGAAACTGCTGAGCTGGTACAGCGAACGCAAAAGAAAGCAAAAAAAAAAGATTTTTTTTTTTTTTTGTTTGTTTTGCAAATATTAACTTTCTGCCCTGAAAAATCATCTTGCAGCCCTAGAAATTCGGGCCAAAAGTAGAGATAAAAACAAGCCGCTGTGAGAAACATCAAGTCTGTTACAGGTAAAGATTCGGTGAAATATTTCTTAGATTTGAAAAAAAAAACAACAAAAAACATCTCAACAGCCCTATTTATTCAATCTTCATAATATTTTTCTGTGATTGGAGCTGTGTTCAGATTGGTGATGAAATCCAATCACAGCTTTAGTTTAAGTTTTCCAACCACTCACTTAATTTAGCTCCGGTTAAAACAGAGGGTTTCTGCCCCCTTGTGGTATGAAGGAGATTTTTTTTTTTTTTTTTGCCAATTCTTCTCTTTATTACCCAGGAAGTTGAAGCTAGATTTAGCTGCCAGACGGCCAGCATCTTCAGTATTAATTTTGATTAGTTAAAAAAAAAAAAAAAAAAAAAAAATATATATATATATATATATATATATATATATATATATATATATATATATATATATTATTGTGCTTTGTGTTTAACCTGTAACCCTACCCAGTTTCTACTGAGATTTGTAAAAGGCTTTAATGTTTAGCGGCTTATCTTTTTTTAATTTATTGATAAATTTGTGAGTCCTGCGTAATCAAAATAGCTTCCCGAGGCAACCAGCAGATGGCAGCATCGCGATACTGATATGCTTTTCACACTTTTTTTTTTTAATAGATAGATAGAATCATCTATTTTGACCGAATTTTCATAGGAATTATATATATTTTTTATTTTGTGTTTATAATTTCTAAATTCAATTTTAAACTAATTCAAAGTTACTTAAAATCAATCTGATATTTTATTATCTTTAAAATTTAATAAAAATTTTAGTAAAGAGGAATACAGTGTTTGGTCATTCAAATGATCAAGCAAAAAAAAAAAAAAATCACTTTTTGTTGGTCCAGTATAGAAAATTCCAGTAAAGTACAGCGCAGTTTGCTGTAATGCCACAGAGACTGAAGAGACTGCAGCTGCAAGGTGTGGCCGCATGATGTCGCCAGAGATCAACAATTTGCCACAGCAATAACGTTCAAAACAAAGTTCTGGTGTCAATAAATAACATAAATAAATGAATAAATTACAACCAAAATAAAGCAGTATAGATTACCTAATTTCCAAGCCTAAATTCTATCCCGAAACCCCTCATTATTATTATTATTGTTATTTTTTTTTACAATTATTATTCAGTTTAAAATGTTTTATTGTTGTTGTTGTTGTTTCAGGTGACCATCGGATTAGTGCTCCGATGATTTTCATGGAGGAAGCCACTGGAAAGCAGGAGAGAGTGAGGGAGGAGGAGGAGGAGGGCAGAGGGGAAAATAGACACAGCTCACTCAGAGAGGGGTGGGGTGGATTAGGCTCAGACAGACAGCAGACCGGCTGTCCCGGCCAGGCTGCGCTGATCCTTCACTCTCCGCTTTGCTCCCTCCTCTTCATCACCGGCCACCTGCCTCTCCGAGAATAACTCCCGACCGCTCAGGACCGAGCGAGCCTCGCCGCAGACGGGGAAAGAGCGACAACCCCCCCCCCCCCCCCTGCCCCCCACACACACCTTCTCTCCGGCCGCTCTTGGCGACGGGGATTTTGTCGGTCGCTACCGGCTGAGGAGCGCTCCGGCTTCTCCCACCACCCCCCTCCCTCCAAACCCCATCGACTGCCCTCCTACCCTCTACCCTGCCCCGTCCGTCCCCTCAGAAGAAGCCACTTGCATGGATGCAGCATGGCCACGTTCGTCTGCAGGGTCCAGTTTTTAGATGACACCGATCCGTTCAACAGCACTAACTTTCCAGAGCCGACCAGACCCCCGGTGTACACCTTCAGGGAGGACATCCCCCTCATCAACCAGCTAGCGGGCGTCCACCGGCTCCTCAAAGCTCCACACAAGGTAGGATAATCCCTTTGGTAAACAGCGCTGGAATCACCTTCCTTTATGGAAACAAACAAAAGCAAGACGAAACATGGAGTGTTGATGAGTTGATCTGACAGAAATCTGTTGTAGAATATGAGTTTGTTTATGTTTTTAACGTTTGGATGTGTTTGGGGGAAAGTTAGAGCAGAACCACATGGAGTTTTTGGACTCCTGTTTTTCTCCCCTTCAGGGCTCCTGCAAATACACTCCAGCAACCAGTATTCAGAGGCTATTTTCAGAACACAAGTGACTCCAATCTGTGGAATGAAACAAGGTTGCCACAAAGCCTTCAGCAGCTTCGAAACGCTGCCTTCACTTACAAGAGATTAAATATCCAGGGGCGGTCGCAGGAGGGTTATAAAAAGAGCTGGGGTCACTGATAATCTGGGTTGGCACACGTTAAAAACAAAACCCAGAATGAAATTTCACAATTTTAATGGAGTTTTCCTCAATGAAGTACATTTTTTATTGAGGTCTTAATGTGTATACTGCCCTTACCAGTTCTACAGTAGTAAAAAAAAAGAGGTCTTTCCTTTTGACCCTGCCGTTTTAGGGGTTTCTCAGTCTCAGAATGAACCCCGTCAGGTTGAAATCTCCTGCAGCCGAGTGAACCCGATTGCTGCATATCTGTGCTCTACTCGTCACTCTAACAGGTGGCTGCAAACGCAACAGGGCAACTAGATATATCCCGATCTGTCCCGCTCCTCTGGCCCCAAGTGACGGCCCCACTGCTCAGGCGCCCAGCAACCCCAATCACAGATGATCGGCTCAGTCAGAGGAGCGTGTCGGAGCAGGAAAGATGCAGCTTTAGGGCCGTTTTGATGGGGAGAAAAAATGACGTTGAAACAAAACGGTACATTCCTCACTGACGAGGCTGACTGGAACACATGATCACACCAGGCATGGGCTGGTATGACATTCTCGAGGGATGATAGAATCGAGTAAAAATAACATGGTTTCCACTTGATATTGGTATGAACACAAACATTTCCTGGAGTTATTATTAGAGATACACCGATTTCTGATTTTCTCTGAGATCTGACTGGCCGTTTCTGTTCTGACTGATGTTTTAAAAATAACATCAGAACTCCGAGATTCTGCTGCAGGTTCTTTGGCAAAGCTGGTTTCTGTTTATTAATCATGGCATGTGTTCCTAAACTTTACATTCTTATGTTATTAAGCTAAAATAAAGTTTATTTAAGTGCATGCTCTGAGTTAATGTATTTTTAGAAATAAAAACAGTGGAAGTTCTTATGTCTTGATGAACAAGGGGAAAAATATCCCTTTTTTAAAAATACTTGACCTGCTGATCCCTGATTTCCTGATTTGGGTTGCATGATATTAGAAGACATTTTTGGATAAATGTGGAATATAGCCACATATATCACTGGAAAATCTAATTCTACTGCATGGCACCTGAAATATAACAACCTACCCAATGTTACATTTTGGCTGCTCTTTGTGGTTATGATAGTGCAGAGAGTGTATTGGAAGGACAGTTGTTCGATATGTTTCCCAACATCAAGTCAAGTTTGCGGATGATGTACACAGCAGTTACAACACGTTGAAGGTAACTGGGCCTCGCAGACCGCTAGCAATTTCCTGCAATTGATTTCTTACTCTCACATGAATAGTCGATCTTCATGAGAGAAAAAAATCGTATCGGCTCATGAATAGTCGGTCGCAATTGGTGTTTCTTGAGCTTAACCCTGTAGAATACCTTGTAGGTCAATTAGAGTAGAGATTAGGGGTGTGTCGATAAATGGACCAGCTGATACATCGGATCTAATTTCCTTAATTTTGGGACTTCGATGAGTGGCCGATACTTGAATGTGAAGCCGATCTTATCTACCTCCTTAAGATCTAAAAATTAGCCTCTGTACTCTGAGAGAGGATTGGCTGATGGACCCACCCAACGGATCATGTCTTCATGTTTGCAGCTGGCAATGCAGTTGGCAATAGTCACCCCACTGTTGCCAACTCTGTGAATCTCTTGCTATATTTAGCAACGTTTCAGAAAAAAAAAAAAAATTATATCGACCAATCGGCAATTCAAGCTTTTTAAAATTGCTGATTGATTTGTGTCTGACCTCACAGATATAAGAATCTCCAAAAAGTCACATAAACACACAGCTAAGCCTGGAAGAAAGCCTTCAAGTAAATACTTTCAATGGTACAGTGTAATCTCAAGTGGTCAAATCTTGTTTCTCGTGCATAAACTGTAGTAGCCCTCTCTAACCTAGCTGCTAATGCTGACCAACAAGTGGGGAATGCTTCAAAGCATAAACTATGGTGGCACATTCTCTGGCATCTCATTGAAAGCTCGTTGTACCGTAGGATTGCATGATGGTTTTAAAACCGTAACTCTTTAGTACCTCGGTATCGGTAACCAGCCGATGCCCAGAACTCACCCAGGCGAGCCGTCAAAGTGACGCAGACCTTATTATACGCCCTCTTATTTGTGTGATTTTCACATAAGCAGACAGTAAAGTTTAAATTGAAAATCAAAGGGAGACTCGGGGAGATCGAAGGGCTGCCGCATGACCCCGTCGGCGAGCCAGCGCTTGACAGCAGAATGGCTTTTTCCAAAACCAGTGGATCTTGTGCTGCCCGATCCTTAAAAGCCACAAAACAAATGAAAAATAGCCCACAGCACAGAAAAGCTTATGATTACAACTTACGCAAGGACAGATGGTGCAGTCTGTGTTTGTGTTTGCAATTTTATTCCCATCACGGAGGAAGACCGTGTGCTATGGCAACTGGATATTGTGCTTAGATTATAGGGATGGGATGGAATCGCTGTGCTTTTTTGCCCGTCGTATAGTCGGGATCCGAACTTTGGGGCTTTTTAAGGATTTACTCTGGAGATAACATGGGAAAATCTGAAAAATGACACTTTTTTTAAGTGATTTGTTTGGCTTATTGGGTTATTTCTCAGTCTTATAAAGCGACCTTTACTTCTCACTCTACCTCAACGTCCTGAACTTTTCTCCCTGTGTTATTATGCTGCGATGGGAGAACTCTGCGCTCGACTGGCTCGGCTGCATGTAAAGTATAGGTCACTTGTCCCAGAATTCCTGTGGCCGTGGCCTGGATCCTTGCGACACTTTGTTCTCCTCACTTTGGGCGCTGTGGTTTTCCTGTCCTCTTCCTCTACGTCCTCTTCCACCTCTCTGACCAAACACAAGTATAAACACACAGCCCGGGTTGCTAGGGCTAAATCGGAGAGCCTTGGATGTGTTGCTTGGTCCAAACTGCTCTTTCCCTTTTGTCAGAGCAGTTCTGATAAATCATCATCAAAGAGAAACACGTCAGGTCCAGCTCACCGCACTGGTTTCGGTCTACTGCAGTGGTGCTTTTTTTCATATCTTGCACCATCACAACAGCGAACTGTAGTGAATTTCAATGGGATCGAGGTAGAGTTTATGCATTGTTTTGGTCACAGCAGCGCAAACTGTCACGTCTCGCGGTGGGGATGGGTTCGCACGTACACCAGAAAGTAATATTTTGTTTTTAAAGTCGACCCTCAAAAAGGATTTTCCTGTTGCCGATTGTTCTTCGATCACACGCAGGTTGAAGCTCTCCACTAATGAGGTGATTTCTGAAGATTTTTATTAAGAATAAGCGAACGCTTAAGTGAGCTTGTATTTAAATGTCGCGTGTAATGAATCCAAACGTAGCTGAAGGCGCTCCCCAAAATGTCACTCCCTTCATTTGATCTAAATAAATGGGCATTAAAGCTAAAAAATGTGTGGGTGGGGGGGAAAACAGATATATGACAAAATGTACAAGAATGCATAATAGTATTAAAAATATATTAACCAAAAGAAAATAAATGACCAAATAAGCAAATAAAATATTATTTCAAAGCCATGTCAAAATCTTTTTTTTTTCTGAAGACATTTTGCAAACTCTGTTCCAATACAAATGCATGCCACACCTTCCAGATTTTTAGTCGTAAGCAATTTGAAAATTGTGCATTCTTGTCTTTCAGTGTCATTTATGCGTTTGTCCGCCAAGCAGTTTCCCAGGAAAATACGCTGAAGTCTGTGGATGTAATGCCACACAATGCGCCCAAGGGGCACCAATAATTTTGCAGTGTGCTGCACACTTTTACAATAAGGAACTCCCTTCCCCTACAAAAAAAAAAAACACAACAACAAAAAAAAAAAAAAACAGTAAATCCTGCACTTCAGAGGTCGACTTTTATTGAATTAGCGAATAGCTCTTGTTAAAGCAGCCCCGAGAGACTTAATGGCCACATGGAAAAGCCCTCCCTCCCCCCACGCTCTTCCTAGAACAGAATCTCCTGCGTCGCTAAAAGTCGCCGGCTAAATTACGTAAGGGCATCTATAACTGTCGACTGACCACGATCATCGGCAGGCTGGGTGTTATTTTAACATGGAAGTAATTACATCCCGCCCCTCTCGCCCTCCTGTCCTTTTTTTTTTTCTTCCTTCCTCTCTTTGCTTCACTTCTTCTGGGAGAATTTGGCTAAACGGGTGTAAAGCATTTCGGTCACTATGTTCCTCTGGCCCCCGTTTTGTGGAGCCGACTCTCTTCCGTCTACAAACAGCGAGACGTGTTTTTGTTACATTAATACCTGCATCACCCGAGACAAGTGTTCATCGGAAGAGACCGGCTTTGGTTGACGGTGTATTAGGAGGTGTTGTATTGACTATTTGTCCCGAAAACTTAATTCCAAAATCGAAAAAATTCAAATCTCAAAAGTGATCAAAACAAAATGAAATAAACTCAAACAGTCAATACTGGGCATCATGGGTTCTGGTTTACGCAGTCCAACAAAAGGTCAAACAGTCAAAATGCTCTTAGTTTACTTTTATTCAATCTTTTGCTAAAACAAGTTACAGGCTTCGGATAAACCTATCCTAACTCCTGCACCTGTTCTCACTGATAACACTGACTAACTGACTGACTGACGGACAGACAGGTAAAAAACCATATGACCACCCATGTGCCTAAAGACTCATCTAAACTCTACGTATTTATACTGTGAAACACACCCACTTCCCAAACTGAAATCAATTAACTAATTAAGTGAATTACTAACCAAAAACTTATTTAGAAACAACAAAATAAACAGTCTAATTATAAATCAACTATAAAACAAAAAAATAAACTAAATAATCTACATTCTAAACTTTAACTGAAAATAATGGAGAAATAGCTCCTACACTCCAGCCCCTAATTGTGCATTAAATCACAATTAAATCTCTAATTAAAGGAGCTATTCTAACAACCTCAATATTGTCCTACATTAATGCAAAGACATAAATTCTTCTTTGTCCTTCATTTCCATAATGACGAACCTGCAAGAGAAAAAAGAAAGAATAGAATAGGATAGAGTAGAAAGAATAAGAATGTCTTTAGTCTGCAGATGCCTCCAGGAGCAGACAGAGCTTCGTCACTGGCCTCTCCAACACACTGGTTTTGGTCTGCAGTTGCACTGAACGAACCAGTCCTCCTCCATCAGCTTTGACTGCCAGGACTCTCCCCATCTGCCAACATCCTCGGGGTGCAGTAGCATCTGCGATCAGGACAATGTCTCCAGGAGAGATGTTTCTTTTCCGTCTCATCCATTTTTGTCTTTCATGCAGTAAGGGCAGATACTCAGTGATCCATCTTTTCCAAAAGAGTTCAGCCATATACTGTACTTGCTTCCATCTGCGTTTGAGATACAGATCTTGTTTCTGAAACAGTCCAGGTGGCAGAACAGGTTGGTTCTTTAACATCAGGATGTGATTTGGTGTGAGGGCTTCTAAATCGTTTGGATCATCAGAGACCAAAGTGATGGGTCTGTCATTCAAAATGGCTTCAGCCTCACAGAAAACAGTTTGCAAAGTTTCATCATCTAAAACCTGCTGTTTTAAAACTGAGGTGAGTACACTCTTGACTGAACGAATCAAACGTTCCCAGATGCCACCATGATGTGAAGCTGCAGGTATATTAAAATGCCAATTTATGCCATCTTGGACCAGAGCCTTTTGGATTTTACTCTGATTTAATGCAGCCAGACCTTCTTTTAGCTCTCTATTGGCTCCCACAAAATTTGTGCCATTATCTGATCTGATAGAAGAGACTGGACCACGCCTGCAGATGAATCTTCTGATTGCATTAATGCAAGAATCAGTATCAAGGGTATGAGCCACTTCCAAATGGACGGCACGACTAGTTGGGCAAGTAAATAAGACTCCATAACGTTTGAGAAGACTTCTGCCTCTCTTAACATCAATGGGGCCAAAATAATCAACACATACATCTAAGAATGGAGGTTTGTCTGGTTTTACCCTTTCCTGGGGCAAGTCGGCCATTTTTTGTTCTAGAAGCTTTCCTCTATTTCTTCTGCAGGTGACACAGTCAGACAGGATCTTTCTGGCAGCAGAGTTTGCGCTGATTATCCAGTATTTCCGACGCAGCCTGGACAACATGTGGCTCCTTCCTGCATGACCAAGCAGATGGTGAATGTAACGCAGAATTAACGTTGCCACGTGCATGTTTTTACACAGGATGACTGGATGCTTAATTTCAAATGGCATAGCAGCTTTTTTAAGACGTCCGCCCACTCTGAGGACTCCATCATCGATCACTGGATCGAGTCGATACAGCTGGCTGTCTTTGGAGACTGTCTTGTTGGCTCTGAGTGCGCTTATCTCTGGCTCAAACCTGTGATGTTGTTCGAAGAGAATAATGAAATGCTCTGCTGCAGTCAAATCTTCAGATGTTAAACACTGGATTTTTAGCATAGTTTTAAACTGCTGCATCTTTTGCAACACCTTTTGCTCTTTAATGTTTGCATCTTCTGCAGACTCATGCATCATGTCAGAAAACTCTTTTCTTTTCTGAGACAGTTGAAGAAGGAGTTCTTTAAGCTTTAAAACCCAGGCTACAGATGTTTTTAGCTTCATCCAGGATGAGAAGTAGGAGATGAAAAAACTGGTAGGGTTTTTAGCCTCCTCAACAACAGCATTAACAATCACATCCTTTTTTATTTCAGCATCAGCAACAGGAAGTGAGTCATACTTTACACCCAACTTAGGCCATTTGTTTTCAGAGTCGTACAGAAACTCAGGACCATCAATCCACTTGCTGTGCTCCAAGAAGTCCTCTGCTCTCATCCCTCTTGATGCTTCATCTGCTGGATTGTCTTTGGAACTCACATATCTCCACTGGTTAGCTAATGTAGCTTCTCTAATGATTGACACTCTGTTTGCAACAAAGGTATGAAACCTCTTTGCTTCACTACAAATGTATCTTAGGACAGTGGTGCTGTCTGTCCAAAAAACAGATGCCTCCAGAATTACATCTTCACAGAGAAGATGCAGTTCTCTATGAAGCAGTTGGTCCAGTCGTACAGCAAGGACAGCTGCAGTGAGCTCCAGTCGAGGGATGGTTGTCTGCTTGAGGGGAGCAACTCTGGCCTTTCCTAGGAGGAATGCCAGATGCACATGATGCTCACTTTGAAATCTTATATACGACACTGTACCATACCCCACTTGGCTGGCATCGGAGAAATGGTGGAGTTGTGCTGTAACAGGACAAAAATTTTTAGGTTTAATGCAGCGACTCACTTCAAACTTTGAGATCCTCTTCAGGTCATCCAGCCAGTCGGTCCATTGTTTGGAAAAATGATGGTGAACTGCATCATCCCAGCCCAAGTTTCTCCTGCAGAGCTCTTGTAAAAGAAATTTAGCAGTGATGATGAAGGGAGCAAGAAACCCCAAGGGATCATACAGTGAACTCACCACTGACAGTATTCCTCTTCTTGTGCGAGACCGCTCTGGAAGGGAAGCTTTAAATTTAAAGGAGTCACTTTGAAGGCACCACTGCAATCCAAGTGCACGTTCCATTGGAAGCTCCAAATCCATTTCTAACATTTCTTTTGCTTTGGTGTTGCCCGAAACCATTTGCAGAACGGCGGGACTGTTACTGAGCCACTTTGAGAGCTTAAATCCTCCTTTATTGCAAAGAGATGTCAAATCTTGAACAAACTTTATTGCTTCCACTTCTGTAGGCAAAGATTTTAAGCAGTCATCCACATAAAAATTATGCTTGATTGTACTGACCACTTCAGCTGGAAACTGCTGAGCATTATCTTCTGCTGTTCTTCTTAATGCATAATTTGCACAGCTTGGGGAGGACACTGCTCCAAACAGATGTACTGTCATCCGATATTCCTGTGGAACTTGCGATGTGTCACCATTGGGCCACCAGAGGAAGCGAAGACAGTCTCTGTGTTTCTCTGGAACATGAACCTGGTGGAACATAGCTTGAATATCTGCCATAACTGCTATTGGCTCTTGTCTGAAACGCAGAAGAACTCCCACAACTGAGTTAGTCAGATCAGGTTCCTGTAGCAGCTGGCAGTTCAGTGAGATTCCCTTGAATGTTGCGGCACAGTCAAAAACAACTCTTAATTTGCCTTTTCGGGGGTGATAAACACCGTGGTGGGGTATGTACCACACCTTGCCCTCATTGCCCATTAATTGATCATCAGGTACAATTTCAGCATATCCATTACATAGCATGTCATTCATAAATGCAATGTAATCTTTCTTAAAGGTGCTGTTCATGTTAAACTTTCTTTTCAGGCTCAGAAGACGTTGTTCTGCAACACAACGATTAATAGGCAAGACGGAACTTTCAGATTTAAAAGGCAAATCAATACAATAATGTCCATTTTTTAATTGTGCCGAATTATTCATGATATTCATGAACTTGATGTCTTCTCTAGACATTTCAACTTGCTCTTGGGATGTTTTTTCATTGAAATCATGATTGTATTGTTCAATCAACATTGTTTCCAGATGTTTAACAGAAATCTTGTTTACAGTGAAACTATGATAGCCTGTTTTGTTCCTTTCACTCCGGAGTGGACCATTGATGACCCATCCAACTCGGGTCCAAACTGCATATGGGCCTTCCTCCTGACTGTTGATCAGCTCCCATGGCTCCATTACTTTAGGTGCGTCTGTGCCAATGAGCAGATCTACATCAGCATCTATGTCGTGGAGCTTGATGCTTTGCAGGTATGGCCACTTGTCGATGTCCTCCTGTTGTGGAACATTTTGCTTTGAAACAGGCATTAGTTTCTGTGTCATGACATCTGGAAGGTCAATGAAATCATTTCTATCAAGTGCTGCCACTTGAAGTCCAGAGATGATGTTTGTACTCACAATATCTTTGTGTCCCATTGTTTGCAGTTGAATGCTTGTTCTTTTACCTTTCAGTTGCAGCTTCCGGGCCAAACTTTCAGTGCAGAATGTTCCTGTGCTTCCTGGGTCCAAAAATGCATATGTCTGCACAGTGATGTTGGTTTTTGGACTCCTGACTTGAACTGCAACAATAGAAAGGTTTGAGTTATCTTCATCACAGACCCTGACATGACCACAGGTCTGAGTCATTGTGGAGGTGGTATTCAGAGGATTCTGTGGATGTCTGGAGAAAGTTCCTGTACTCTCCTTGTCGATGTGCAGGACACTGGGATGCTGCTGGTGACAAACAGAACAGACCAAGCGACCTCTGCATTCTCTGCTTATGTGACCCACCTTCAAGCAGCCAAAACACATTCCCTTTTCCTTAATAAAGTTCACTTTATCTTTATGTGACTTGTCTTTAAACTTAAAGCATTTGTCAATTGTATGATTACTTAGGAGACAATACAAACAGCTATAACCCTTTGAGGACTTGTTCTTATTTTCAGATAGATCTTCATTTTTTACTGCAAGAACATTTGTAGCAAAACTATTCCCCCTTTTCTTCTGTTTGGTAAAGCTGCTGTGGGTGTTTTTAGAGTTGAGCTGTTGAAGATCTATAATGTTACCAAACAGTGGATCAGATACAACTTTAACTTGTTTTTCAATAAAAACAACCAAATCAATGAATAATGCCCTCTGACCCCTGTGTTCCTGCAGGTCACAGGCTACATTTCTCCAGCTCTCTCTCATTTTATAGGGAAGCTTTAGGATTATGCTCCTCATATTTGATGGCAAGTCCAATTCTTTCAAATGAGTAACATATTCTGTTAAATTTGAGCATCCCTTAAGAAACAGAGAAAATGCTTGCAGTGATTTAATGTCCTCATTTTTAATAGCTGGCCAGTTGTTAATTTTGTCCATGTAGGCCTGCGCAATTTTATATTCGTTTCCAAAATGTTCAGAAAGAAGACTTTTAGCTCTAGGATAGCCCAGTTCTGACGGCAAATGCTGGCAACTATGCACAAGGTCTCTAGGCTGCCCCCTAGTGTATTGTTCTAAAAAGTGCAAACAGTCACTCAAATTAGACGTTTTGGCCTCCACGCTGTTCTCAAACGCTCTTATAAATGATCCATATTGAAGAGGATCACCATCGAAAACAGGGATGTTTCTTGGTGGCAAGACAGAGTTTTGGTTTTGCTGAACCAACATGGCAGTGATGTCATTTTGCCGCTGCATGATGTCAATAATACTGATTTGTTGAACAGTTAATTCATCACAGACACTTTGTGGCTTATCAACACTTTGAATTGGTGGCTTTTGTTTCAGCCTAACAACTGGTTGCTCAGCGATGGCAGAAGCCATTTTAAAATCGTCCATATTTCTCTCTGGAACGAATACTTTGGCACAAGGATCAAGCGCCATGTTGGAATTGCGCTTTTCAATATACGAATTCATGCCATCAGAACATTTTGAGCCACACTGTGAATTTATTTCCAACACACGAAGTTTCGCGTTAGCAGCCGCTAACTCAGTCTCAAGTTCTAGTTGCTCTTTTTCTTGTTTTAGCTTTTCCTCCTGCGCTTCCAACTGATGTTTCTTTTTGAGTCCTGCAGCGCGCTCCAGCAGCGCCGCTCTCTCGGCCTCCGCCTTAATGCGAGCCGAAGATGTAGAAGAGACACGGGACACCTGAGAGCCTGACTTAGACTTTACAGAGCGCACATTGGAAGCGCTGTCTTCAGGATTAATTGCGTTAACATCATTCTTGTCTTGATCGTAATCATCTGCACTGGGCTGCACAAAGGGCGTCTCCCGTTCACATAACCAGCCCCTGACAAGCTCAGTAAACTCGTGGTAAGAACTCATTTTATTCTGGAAATGTTCGTTTTGTTTCATGAGTTCATCAGAGGGGAGTGGCAAACTTGCTAAGTTTTTATGAGACGCCTCTGCATCCTGAGAACATTGAATAAATGTAGCAAGAAGAGAATTCACTGAGTCAGCTTTATCATTTGACTCCATCAAAATATTTAAATCGTCCATTATTCGTCTTGCTTGCTTCAATTTAGCAATTCTTTTATTTTGGCACATTTTTATATAAGACATCAAGCCTTTCTCAGTCATTTTAATACTTCGTTTAGATGAAATCTCCGAATCACTCTTGGATGACTGTGCTTTCAATACATCAGACATTTTAGCCAAACACTTTGAACTGCTTGCAGTTTTGTCTATAACTTTCCTTTTTCTTTAAAAGTCACTGGCTGTGCGTAAAGGTGCAGCGCTTTAACTCAGTCTTTCATTCATCATGTTGACAAACTTGTACGGTAACGTTGATCGCTATCATCAAACTCCTGTCGTTTGGCCGTTTTCCTTTACAGCATTAGCAATCATTGTACATACCGCTGTCACTGAAGAAAGACGTGAGCGTTTAGAGCTTGGAGGTGAAGCACCTTCATGGCTTGTGGGCGTGGCCGCTTCCTCCAGCTTTCGGCGTCCAGAGAACAAAGGAAGTGGTTCCTCCAAACTTTACGGAGCCATCCGCCAACTTGAGACGGTTGATTAAACTCCAGGATCGTCTTTCTTACTTGCTATCGTATCAAAAAATGCCAAGGTCAGGTTTTTTACTTGAAATGTATTGACTATTTGTCCCGAAAACTTAATTCCAAAATCGAAAAAATTCAAATCTCAAAAGTGATCAAAACAAAATGAAATAAACTCAAACAGTCAATACTGGGCATCATGGGTTCTGGTTTACGCAGTCCAACAAAAGGTCAAACAGTCAAAATGCTCTTAGTTTACTTTTATTCAATCTTTTGCTAAAACAAGTTACAGGCTTCGGATAAACCTATCCTAACTCCTGCACCTGTTCTCACTGATAACACTGACTGACTGACGGACAGACAGGTAAAAAACCATATGACCACCCATGTGCCTAAAGACTCATCTAAACTCTACGTATTTATACTGTGAAACACACCCACTTCCCAAACTGAAATCAATTAACTAATTAAGTGAATTACTAACCAAAAACTTATTTAGAAACAACAAAATAAACAGTCTAATTATAAATCAACTATAAAACAAAAAAAAAAACTAAATAATCTACATTCTAAACTTTAACTGAAAATAATGGAGAAATAGCTCCTACAGGTGTGTTACGAAAGATGATGTGACACAGAAGAGATGAGGGAGGTCATAGGTGCTGTGGTGGATGACGCAAGAGTTTTGAATCCATCAGAAAATGATGGAATTACAAGATTATTCTCATTAATGCATCAAAGCTTAAAGTCTCTGCCGTATTTGATTTGCCAACCACAGATTCCAGTAGAGACGCATCTTTCAATAGGTCAAAAATTAGAATCAATCAAGTAAAATTTGATCGATTATTATCTGCGCTTGACATTTTCTATATCAGTTTTTTAGTTCCCCCGCCTCCTATTCATTAGGGCCTTGCCAAACTCAAGGCCCGTGGGCCAAATCCGGCCCGCCATAGCTTTTTATGTGGCCCTCTAGGTTCTAAACTAAACACTAAGTGTGCTTAAACAATAAGTTATCAATAAAATCAATGCTGATTTACTGAGCATTGCTGATTTAATCTGTTTACTACCAAATTATATCAATCAATCAGTCCCTCGACCACCTTGAGAATTATCGTGGAAATTCATGCAAAATCAGCAGATCCTCTGACTTTTTTTGAGCTAATATATAATTGGGAGTTAATTGCAGATTTTTCTCAAAAATTGTCAAAACCTTTCTTACTTGTACTAAACAGCTGCCTCAGCTTTAACTGATGTCAGATTATAGTCCATAATCCATACAATCTAGTATTAAAAAGTCGCATATACTGTCATAGATATAAGTGCAAATATTGCAAATATTTCCAAATTAGTGTCGCGAACACTTTGTTTTTTATTGCAAAAAAAATGACAAAAAGAATTACCTAATCTTGAAGGGACTGAAAAGATGTTCAATAATATTTATTTTTAGGAATTCATTCATATATTAACAATCTGCGAATGGGTTTTATCAATACATTCGGCACAACCGGCCCTTTAAGAGCCTTAATGATCTTGATAGGGCCCAAAACGAAAATGAGTTTGACACCCCTGCATTAGGGCATTAAAACTAAGAACTCCCTCTATTGCCACCCTTTTTTTAACCTTGTTTCAGTAACCTGTAAGTAATTGTCTTACAGGATAAAAAAAAGGGAAAAAATTTGAGATAAAAAAACAAATTGAACAGGTCAAAGTTGGAATAATCAAACCTTTAAAGAAAAAACAAAAACAATAAGAGAACAGTTATAAAGAAAAACCTGACTGGTGAAATTTAAGGTGATGTTGGAGAACGACTGTGGAATGGGATTAAAAATGCTTTTGTCTGATTTTCACAGCAGCAAAAAAAACAAGGGCAGTGGGACAGGACATGAACCCCCCCTCCACCCCCTACTTGTTGTTTCCACTCCTTTTGTCCCAGTCCTGGACAGATTTACCAGTTCTCACACACACAGAAAGTGTGAGCAACAATGGTTTGACATTTGGGATTAACTTTACTTGGATTCACCTTACCGCACTGTGTTGTATCTGATTTTAGGCATAAAAACCCAGATTTCTCTTTCACGAAGCCCCGCAGACCAGGATAATTTTGGCCATAGAATAAAATTCTGACACTTTCTGTAAACAACCCGTAAATATTTTTGTTGAAATGTGCACAGAAAACAATTTATAAACTGTTTAACTTTTTTTTCTATTAACATTAACCTAATGTTGTTGTGAACACCAAGCTCCCCCCACACCCCCCCAAAAAACGTTTTTATCTGAACATGATGCTAAGCTAGCTTTAGCATTCTGGGTTCCTCTTTTTTTATGCTAGCTTTTCTTTCGTAACCATTTTCTTTTGCAATTCTATTCTTCTTTTGTGTTTTGCCACCTACCATAGTGTGTGCTTTGTTTGAGAAAATACACAAATCCCAGGTGTTTAGCGGGCCAAAACATCTCTGCAGTTGGACTTGTGTGCATTAGTGGTGCGTTTTGCTAAGTGGATTAGCTAGTTGACACAGATGGATTCAGGTTGTTCCGAGGGAAAGAGAGGGAAACTGGAGCAGGACTGCTGCCATTATGCCTGATTATTGTATAAGATTAGGGGTACTTCTTCTTGGATTGACTTAAGAGGAGCGATTAAAAAAAAAAGACCTGAAAAAATATGCTGGTTGTATCTCAATCTGTAGTAAAAGTACCTGTTTTTATTTGTACTCTGTAGAAATTTACAAATTAATCATTTCCAGGACAAATACGAATAATTTAGTTGCTTGTAGAGCCACCAACAACCAAAGAAGGTGTGTTGCTTGATACAGAAACTTTCAAAAGTAGTGAGCGGTGAAGTGGACTCTGACTCCACTATGGGTGGTGTGTTACGTTCCAGTTAACTCTGAGCTTGGAACTCGGATGTGGGGATTACATCAAACCCAATTATGCTCCAGTTCCAAACTGGAGAACCAGTGGGATTCTCTATTAGATATGCTTAGCGACCAGGCCGGCTGCTTCTGGCGATGCAAGTTAATAATATATTCTCTGCATTGCGTTTGTCAACGTTGTGGGACAAGTTCAGCAAAGAAGATTGTATGGAACTGTGTTGGTGGAAGATTAAATTGTAGAGCAAAAGAAGAAAAAACAACTTTGGTGTTGGCTTTTGAGGTTAGGGTTTGTGACTTTAGTCTTTTTAAATTAGGAACATTTCCATTGAAATCGAAAATCTAACAAAATGATCAAAATAATGACAATTTGTTCTCTTTTTTGTTTTCTGCTATGTAAAACAACAACAACAAAAAGTCCTGTTGCAGTTGCGTTTGACAAATATCTGTGAATGCAATGGTTGTCGTTGAAAAATGTACAAGTTCTAACTATTAACTGGAGTGCTAGTAAAAAACTAAGAGAGCCATTGTCCTAGTCTAAGCTCAAACATAAGCATAGGGAATTTGCAACACACCTTCGCTGGCAGACACACGCAGACAATCCAGTTTAATTTGAATGTCCTAACATTCGATTTCAACTCAATTTTTTTATATTTGTCCAGAAATCAGATCCCAAATCTGATGTTCCGTTTGCTAATCGTTGGTCAAAAGTCATAAAATACCTGTCTGTTTACGATCTGGACATGTTCAAATCAAACAACAACATGCTAACGTTGGTGTCTGTCCTGGTTGTGCCCCCATTTGACTTGAGGTCTTTGTGGACTCTCTCACCCTCTACGCCCCGAGTGCGCGCTTGCCTCAGAGCAGAGTAAATATAGCAAGAGTTATATTTATGGTGCGAGTCCGTCCGACAGTCCGTCCCCGTTTCCGCGTGAAAGGGAGGGACGGACTGACGGGGAGCAGGAGCAGGTTTTGCCCTGGTCACAAAGTGTCGTCAGGCCTCTTGAATGGTCGGCTGTGGAGGTGTGTGTGTGTGTGTGTGTGGGTGCGGGGTGGGAGTTTATTGGCAGCACACCTAATATTCCCAACGATACCACCGACCTGCTAAATACCGATGGATGACTCCTCTGATCTCCAAGTCAAGTTTATCGCACATTTCAGCGACAAGGAGGTTCAAAGTGCCTTACAACGTAAAAAACAAAAAAACCCAAAAATTGTCATATAGTCATCAATTATGAAACAAGCAACAAACATTACATTTTGTCAAACGTCAGAATCAGAATCATCAAGCAAAAGCACATCATGTTGACCAAAGGCAACTCTAGACAGTGTTTCAGCTGTTTGCTAGTGTTCTGGACGTTTGTTCTGGATTTGTTCAGCATAGAAGCTGGATGCTGCTTCCTCATGTTTGCTTCTGGGGTTAGCAGAGCAGAACCAGAACCCGAACGACCCAGTGACAGGTCTGGAAGCTTTGACACGAACGGCTTTTAACCGGGAACTACGACGACACTCCCAGCAACAAAGATGTAAGTCCCTTTTTGTGAGTCGTCTCCGATAGTTGTTCACACCTGCTCCCAACTTGTGACTGCGCTCATAAAAGATCCACGCCGGTGGGGGGCAGAGACATGGCCGTGCACCTGGTTCCAAACCCTGCAGGGTTTCCCGTTACACACCAAAACCGAGTCAATCTCTTGCAGGGTTTTTTTTTTTTTCGTTAGTCTTTTTGTCGATTGAACAGCGTCTAGGTTGAGATTTTTTTAAATTTTTTTACGAGAAACAGACTGTGCTAACTCATATACAGTACAGACCAAAAGTTTGGACACACCTTTTAATTCAATGAGTTTCCTTTATTTTCATGACTATTGACATTGTAGATTCACACTGAAGGCATCAAAACTATGAATAACACATGTGGAAATATGCACTAAACAAAAAAAGTGTAAAACAACTGAAAATACCCCTTATATTCTAGTTTCTACAAAGTAGCAACCTTTTGCTGTGATTACTGCTTTGCACACACTCTGCATTTTCTTGATGAGCTTCAAGAGGTAGTCACCTGAAATGGTTTTCACTTCATAGGTGTGCCCTGTCAGGTTAATAAGTGGGATTTCTTGCCTTATAAATAGTCATGAACATAAAGAAAACCCATTGAATTAGAAGTGTGTCCAAACTTTTGGTCTGTACTGTACATGTGAGGAAGGTTTTGGGTGAAATCCCCGTTCACAGATGCAGAGACACCTAAAAATGCTGAATCTTCACGCCTAATACGAATTTAAGCAAACTTCAAGTGTCACATTTCCCGCAGCCGGTATTTACATGCACTAAAAGCTTCCCCTTCGCTCTGTGCTCCACTCTGGGTTTGGTTTCACGTCCCTGCAGCTTTATTACGAGTTAATTCCCTCAGCAGCTCCGCCGTAATGCCAAAAGCAGAATCCCCACCGCCGCAAGCGGCCGCCGCTGCTCCACCGACAACTGTACATGGCGTTTGTTCGAGCCAATAAAGCGGCTTTATTTCAGTGGCTCACATTGTTTCTTCTCATTCAAGGGTGTGAAACATAAATAGATGTAAGCAAGTGACCGCTTGAAAAGCGGGTCGAGTCGCCTGCGTCAATCACCAGATGGACTTTACAGGCCCTTTTTCGGGGGGGGGCCGGAAAGCGAGGTTTGAGTTGCGTTGAAATGGATGTTTTTGGTTGCTTCTGGTTCGGTTTCTGTGTTTCATGACGGCCGTGTCCTTCTCGTGTTTTTGCAGCTCGACGATTGCACACTTCAGCTGTCCCACAATGGGACCTACCTGGACCTGGAGTCCTCGCTGGCCGAGCAAAGGGACGAGCTGGAGGGGTTTCAGGCGGACGATGCAGGGTAAGACCCTTCCGCTCACCACCGCACCGCAACGAGACAAAGGCTCTTCCGCCACTTTGCCCCTCACAAAACATATTCTCTGAGTTCCTTCATTTTCCTCATATAACGAGCAGAATCACAAGCTGCTGGATGTGGATGTTTCTTTTTCTTTTTCTTTTTTTTTTTTTTGGAAGCACAAGTTCATGGAAAGTATGAAGCACTCTGTAAAGCAGGTCAGATGTGCCCTCCTTTCTAGAGCAATAACTCTTCTCTCTGTTTCTTTTTCTTCTTTTAATAAATGACACACTGGTCTTTAGTGTAGTTAAAAAAAAAAAGAAAAATAAAGAAAACTGGAAGGTATAAAGGACAGGTTGTGCAGACACTAAATTGTAGCAAAAAACGTCGTCACGTATATCGCCGTAGCTTTCCAGTTTGTGTTTCTGTTCAGAGCCAAGAGAAACCTCTCCCTTGAGGCTTCAGGATTTGCTATAAAACCTGAAACTATGAGAGCATTCGTTGCCATTTGCAGGGGTATTAATACCCACTGAGATTTTCCACACTTTGTCACTTGCAACCACAAATCCAATGTAATTTATTAGGATTTCATACTCCAGACTAAGAGTCAGCAACCTTTTACAATCCGAGGAGTCATCTTTTTTTTTTTTCCGTAATCAAGCGCAAACGATCAAAAAAAGTTAATATTTTGATTAGTTTTTGTTTGTTTGCTTTTTTTCTTTCTTTCTTTTTTTTTTACAACTGCTATAGGAAACTTGTTTTCATGTTTCAATTCCAGAACAATTTTACTCCTATTTTTAGGCTTAATATATATATAAAAACATCAAACCTTTACAAAAATAAAATAAATAAATTTGATGTTTAACATATTTATAAAAAATACTGCAAAAACTTTTTATTAATTTATCTTTCTGCTAATATTGTTTGTCTATTGTGTTTATCTTTTGTTTTATTTACGCCGAATTGTTATTCAATTAGTGACTCTAGTTAGTGGATGAATGGTAGAGGTGAATGCACGGCCTTGGGATTAATAAAGTTGTCTGAATTTGAATATCATAGCAACTAAGAGTGAGATTTCTTAGTGGAACTTCTGCACAGACATTGCCTGAAATCATTTTGTCTTAGTATGTATATTTTTTTAAATGTTCAGTTCTTTATAATTTTTTGGCCAAAGCCATTAAGAGTCAAGAGTATCGCTGACCTTCTCCCGTCTGCTGCCGTGCACTGACGGTCAGCTGGCTCAAAGACGACTTGCTTCGCTTTCTGTCTTCTTACAAGACAGAGAAATCAAGCTGTTGGAAATCTTCCAGTTGTAATCTAGACTCAGTTTTACCCAATGTTTTTATCTCCAAGTCTGAGCCCTCGCTTAGAAACGACGACCATTACAGATACATCAGCCTTCCAAAAACAAGTGACTAGAAAACATTTTCAGAGTTTTGTCATTGTCACAGCCCCGTTTTCAAGACCAGCCAAACAAATTATGTCCTTTTAGCATAGTTAGCCTTAATAGCTGGTGTGTTTTTTTTCTCTCTCTATAATTGGAAATACTTTGGTGAGGTTAGGAAGATATTCAGTGACATAAAAATAAAAAAAACATTGAGCACACTGCAGGAAAAAACACAAAGTAATTTGGACTTGCTTTCTAGTCTAAACATTTCAGTACATTTAAATTAAGACATAATTAACTGACAAGTAACTTGTCAGCAAGACCTTGGACCTTGTTTTAAGTCAATAATTTCTTAACATTGACGATAAACTTGTAGTTCCACTGGCAGATGCCTTCACTTATAACAAGACATTTTTTCCCATGTAGAAAAGACTAGAAATCTGTCAGGGGAGCTAGAACTTCTTTTTTAATATATCAATATTAAGGAATTATTGACTTAACACAAGCTCCTATATCTTACTGGAAAGTTACTTGTGAGTTAGTACACCTGAAATGAGACAAGACTAAGATATTTGTACTAGAAACTTCACAAAAGATACTTTGTAAGCAGCAGAACGTTTGAAAGCCCCAAAACAATCATGAATGCGTTTAACCACGTTTGCTAGCTAACTCCTAGCTTAACAACGAGCAACCCCTGCCAACTTTAGCAAATTAATTAAACCACACTTTAGAGGAACTTTTTTGTTGTCTGGTTTTGTTTTTTGCGCCTGAAGCGTGTTCCCGTTAGACCCCTGAGTATCACACACACACACGCCCACACACCCCCACACACACACACACACACACACACGGCAGCTGCTAATGGGGAGCTGCTTGCACTGTTGGGACATTGTGTGTTCGTGGAGAGTTGCGGTCTGCTGATCTGTTTGGGGACGGCAGCGTGATCGGTGCTGGCTGTCCCCCGGATGAACGAAGTTCTTCGTGTCTATTTGTATGCGTGTTTGTTTCCATGTGGATATTTCTTAGTATCCGTGTGCCCAAGTGTCCAGAGGATGGGCAGGTGAATAATAATTTGTACCAGTATTTCTGACTGGTTTGTATTGGTATGACTTTCCTGCCCCATCATCACTCTTTAAGATGGACACTTTTTCAAATTTGTAAATTGTTCACAGTCAGAATGACTTATTTTTTATTTATCTATTTATTTTTTTGGTTTAATGTGTGTTCTCTAGTTTAAGATCTCGTAATTACTTTGAGAATCAACAACATGTGGTGAGGCTAATTCCTGATTGGACGTGGCTCTTTGTTCAGTTACGTAATGAGGGATTCCAATACCTGCATTTGACAAATCCCCGTTTTATATTACACACCCAACGCATGCAAAAATAAATGGTTTTACCTGGATTATTTTTATACTAAATATTTCAACTTCTAAGATGGATGGAAGGCCCAGAAGAAGGAAAGAAAAACCCCTTTGGCCAGAGAACTGCAGTTTCTAATACACGATAAAGCATTTTGGTCACCAGATTTTCACTCCGAATTTTCCCACAAGCCAAATATGCGTCGGGACTCCAGCTGTGGCGGGACGCTGCTCACCGCAGCTCGCAGTAAACAAAGTCCCTTCACGGCACGGACTTCTCAGCGTCCGAAGGCCTGGGAGAGAAAATCGCTGTGAGATTATGTCGCGCACTGACCTCCTTCTGAGTTGTCTTTTTTTTTTTATTTTGTATCTGCCTTTGTATCAATTAAAACATTAAAAGTAAATCTGAACTAGACTGAGTCTCTGATCTTTAATGCTTCATTTTTTATATCCACTTTATGCAAGTGTTTCTTTGCTCATTTTGAAAATCTGCGCCACGTTATTGTAGCTTTGCTAAGGCAACAGAATATAGAGAATACTTTGAGAGATTGTGTTGATATTTTCCATCACTTCCCAGCTGATAACAGAAATCTGTCTGCTCTCTTCTTTATATTTTGCTTCTCTGCTTGTTTTGCATAAGTGGTGCTTTCCCTGCTTTTGCTGGATTTTATCATGTTGGTGATGGAAGACACTGATTCCTCCGGAAAGATCAGGAGGAATCGTCTTGCTGAGTGTGAACGCACATCAACATGTTGGCTTGCAGAGTTTATTTTTGTGTGTGTTTTTTTTTTTTTGCATGTGTGTGCGTGTATGTGTGTGTGTAAACGGGGACAAGGGTGTAAAGAAAATGGATGGATGTGTGTAAACGTTTGTTGTGTCTCCTTGCGTTTCTGCTGTCTAATCTCCAGGTTCAGATGCGTATCAGTATAGGGGCGCAAATTTGATGCAGGTCACTGTCTGTCTGCAAAATACAAAACCTCTGTCGCTTCTCACACAGCAACATAAATTATTACATGTGTCCAAAAAAAGGAAAAATCAATAACTATTTATTCGTCATTTTTATGGTTGATTTGTTCCACTGTTTCAGGTCCAGAGGGAAGAAGCACAGTGTTATTTTGCGGACCCAGCTGACCGTCCGTGTGCACGCCTGCATCGGTGAGTGCTGTCTGATGAGTTTCTGCTTTCGTGCGACACTCTTTATTTCTCCTGACGCTCTCACACTTCCACCCCCCCTCCCACACACACACACACCCACGCCCACCCCCACACACACACAAATGTCATCTGAAACACCGTCTCCTAAAAATACACACATCACACCGTGTGTTCGAGGTACTTTTAAAAACCTGAAAAGCGCCATCATATGCGGCGTTGATTAGCGTGTGAAAACGTCTCTAATTTTACCGTCGTTTAAGAAAAACTGGTTGTGAACTGATTTAAATTAGCAGTGAAACCTTTGAGGTTGGTGTGACCACACTGCAGCTCACCACTCCTTTTACTGTAGAGTTTTACACTTCTTTGTGACTAGCAATGTTTTTATTAGCACCGTTAGCTACTTATTTTAGCCGTTTTTTAAAAATATGTTTTAAAGACCCACAATTAATAACATTTAGAAATGGTTGGGAGACAGAGAGACTTAAAATCTATTTTATTTTGTCAAAAGTCAGAAGGATTTAAATGGCATTTTAAATTTCCTTGTGATTAGCGATGTTTTTGTTAACAACGTTAGCATCTGTTAGCTACTGATTGTAGGTTTTTTGGATCTGTCTTTAAGAAACACAATCAATGACAAGTAAAAATGGTTGAAACAGGGAGAGTTAAGAATCTATTTTACTTTTTCAAAACCCAAAGAGAAGGATTTAACATTTTAAACTTCTCCACGATCAGCGCTGTTTCCATTAGCCCTGTTAGCTTACGTAGCACCAAACATCAGTTGCTATTTGTATTTCGTGGAGATTGCAGACCCTTAAATATTCACTTAATTTCAGAGGACAGTGTACAAATCCTCTCAATTTCCAGGCTAAAATCCATCCATTTTTTAATGCTAGCTAATTAGCAATGCAAAAAACAAGCTTGCAGATGTCTGATGGCAATGCGGGGAGTAAAAATGTAAAAACACAAACTATGAAAATAAAGGAAAATGAAGAATCTGAGGCGGTTGTTTAGATTTATTGTAATAAATAAATGTTCAAGTACTTGCTACTCTCCACAATAAGGTTTCTGAATAATGTTTAGGAATGACACTAATTTGTTTGACTTTAAACTAGAACCATAATGCTGCTCGGTAATCACGACGGATTCCGCAGGTTTTCGCTTTCTTTCTTCCTGGTAAAAGCTTCTCTTCTGCTTCCTCCATGACTGGCCAACATTCTCCGTGCCACTGATAGCCGTGCTAAATCTGGACCACAGAATCGCTCCAGCCAATTGGTTGAGAACGTGACGAGGTGAAAGGTCGCTCCAAACCGGGGCGTCGGATGTCAGGGAGAGAAAAGTTGCTCATGTAGGAAAATAATAAATATTTGACATTATTTAAGGAGATTTTTTTATTTTTTTATGTTTGAAACACAGTTGAGCAAGCTGCATCAAAAATATGAGATTGATTTGAGAACATTAGATATTTTATGTGTGCTGCAACATCTAGTAAAGATGTCAGATTCAATTTCTGTACGTTGTAAACTCTGATCCCACGGGTTTACACGGGTCGTAACCGTGCACAGATAAATCTCTCTCTCACGCTGATGTATGTAATGCAAACTAAATGCACTAGTTTTGAGGAAAACCAACCTCTGGTCTCTTCTGATAAAAGGTTCTTCCTTATAATATTTGATGTATTATATTTTTGAAGGGTTTGAGTAAATAGCAACACTGAATATCAACCTAAATGGTTGAAATATAATGTTTATGACATAAAAAAATACATAATAAATTATTAGCTAAATGTTCCATGACATAATCATTTTAAAATTGTATTTAATAGACAATTAATTTATCAATTTTGTAGTACGAAGAATCAAAAAATGAGGCTAATCTAGTGGAGCTCAAAAGATCCAGGATTAGCTCCGCCCACAGGTCCGTCCCTGACTCCGCCCCTGATTCCACCCAGATAAAGTTATTTCATGGTGACGTAGAGCTGGACGATAAATCAGTAACAATATATATCGCATCAGAAGGATCGATAGCAGTAGAGATAATTCTCAATAATTTACCTGAAATCCGATCCAGAATCAGATATATCAATTAGACATTTTTTATTATTTTAATTCATGATATATTTAATTAATGATTTGCTGATGTATTTATTGTTTTCAATTTTGTCCCTTTTGGCTCTCCATAAAATGAAGCCTGTATGCTTGAAATGTTGCAATAAACAGTCAAAACAGACCCATTCACTCAGCAGATCTTCTGGCCCATAACCTTTAGTCGTCCACGCATCTGACTATTCCGTAATCCCTCTGGCTCTTGACCTTCAAATCCCTTCAGTAGCGGTCATCCGACTCTCCGCTAAATGAAAAATCTGTCGCGTGCAGATTGTTTGCGTGGGGAGGACGCAATGTGGTCGCCAGGCAGACGACTGCGAGCCGTGGGTTTGGATTAAGCGACTCTTCCGATTGGTTGTGCCGTGAAAAGAGTTCAGGGCGTACGAACGGTTCCGCGAGGCATTTTTAAACCCAAGAAAAGAGTTTTCCACGAGTCGCCTCAGTTCCGCTCTGCCGTTCTTTGCATCAATGTTGGACGTGAGGGAGAACCCGCGGCCTTCCTCGGTGCGCCGCTCGTCTCTTTTCATAAGCGTGAGAAAGAAAAAAAAAAACCCAGAGCATGACTATGGAAAACACGGCTCTCCTGAGAATTTCTTAGCACTGCCGTGGAAAGATCAAATTACATGCAGGCTTCCCTTCTTGGGATTAAAGAAGCTCTGTGATAGGCGTGTGTGTGTGTGTGAGGGCGTGGCAGTGTATGTGTGAGCTAATGAGGTTTTATGTTGTAGTTAAAAAAATAGAAAGAAAGAGAGGAAACAGTGGTCAGGTCAGCAAAACGGCCAGGTCCATTTTTGGGACAAACTCCACTCCACATACAGAAAGAGACACTTTTCGTCCCACGAGGGAATCTGGCTGTTTTGTCTTTTTCATGCAGGGCGGGTATCCGATATCCAAGGTGTCAGCTTTAGGTTAGCCAGGAGCTCATTATTTTTCCTGTTCAGATCTTGTTTATACCTGTGTACGCTCTTGCATCTTTTATCCCCCCCCCTCTGCTAATGAGAGCCTCTTGTTTGAGGTTTAATTTTAGTTTTCACAGCAGAGTCGTTGTTCGTTAGGAGGGTGTAAAGAGGTGGAATGACGCCGAGGTGTAATCTTTAGGAAACGTTGACGGCACAGATACATGTAGAGCTCTGAACGTCAACACGTCTAATGGCTAGACGCAGGGGGAGGCTAAAAGGGCTTTAGGGATCCACTGGGGTGAATGTGTGTGGGGGGGGGGGGAATGGTGAATTGTTCCTTTTTGCTGCACAGTGGTGCAGTTGGTAGAGCTGTTGCCTTGCAGCAAGAAGGTTCTGGGTTTGATTCCCGGCCCAGAGTCTTTCTGCATGGAGTTTGCATGTTCTCCCTGTGCATGCGTAGGTTCTCTCCAGGTTCTCCGGCTTCCTCCCACAGTCCAAAAACATGACTGTCAGATTAATTGGTCTCTCTACATTCTCCCTAGGTGTGAGTGTGTATGCATGGTTGTTTGTCTCTGTGTTGCCCTGCGACAGACTGGCGACCTGTCCAGGGTGACCCCCCGCCTCTCGCCCAGAACGTTAGCTGGAGATAGAGACCAGCACTTCCCAACCCCACTAGGGACAAGGGTGTAAGAAAATGGATGGATGTTCCTTTTTGTCACCTTCTCAACGTTAAATGCATAGTCAATATCAGTGCTTCAAATTAGGAGAAAGAACAGGTTTGGAAAATGGTAAACATAACAGAATAAGTGGGGAAATAATATATTTTCTTGACATCAGCATTCAGTAGCTTAGCGTACGGGAAAAATAAAATAACTTCAAAATAAAAAAGAGAAAGCACCACCCAAGTAAAAATCTGCTACATAAGAAAAATGTGAGATAGAATTTCTTAGTGTTAATTTTAAGTTATTATAATTCTTTTGCTTTATGTAAACAGTAACCCAGATTGGACAGATTAAAAACAAGGATTTAATAAAGTGTGAACTGGCTGCAAATGTGCCAGTTCACACCAGTAAATTTACCATTCGGCTCCCCTATCCATCACACTGTCACATATGGAATATGTTTTCTTTGTATGGTAAAGTGTTTTTGCTAATTTTCCTCAAAAGTGGTCAGTAATACTGGGTCTATGTGACTGTTAACTCCCACCTGCAGGGGTCAGTATTTCTTACTTCTACATTTCTGCCTAGTCCTTACTTGATGTTAAGTTGTTGTCCGTGATCGAAATTGCGAGGAACAAAAAGTCACGTTTTTGTCCTTAATTAGGGCAAATACTGCAAAAAATTTCTTGTAAATATTGCTAAAGTAGCACCAGAAAATTAGTGATTTTGATAGCAAAAAAAAAAAAAATGTTTTAAAAAATCACAACAGTCTTGAAATCCGATAGAGATTGATTTAGCAAACTTTAACCTTGAGGTAAAGGATTTGCAGCAAACAGCAGGTCGACCAATTTGGATTTTGATATATTTTTTAATCATTTCTAGCCCTCATACATCTATTTTGAAGTGATGTTGCACCTCATTTCGCTTCCTTCGGTTTTTGTCCCAGTGGGGGAAACTTCACTGTTATCAGCAGTGATAGATACTACATGCTTACACCATGAGTAGAATATAGAACCTAATCCATCTATTAAAAAATCTCATGTGTGACCCGTCTTTATTAAAATATGACCCCAAAAAATAGATTTTGTTTTTCAGTTCTGCCTCTGCAAACTGTTTCCTGTTGAGCTGCTTAACTAAGATTGTTTGTGCCCTACCTCAGCTTCCTTCATGATTTTATTGCGGCTTCAAACAAAACTCCTTGACAGCTGTCTCTAGCTCTGCAGGATTGTCTTAATGAAACGTTGGCATCGTACGGAATGTACAGGGTGTACTTTACTTGGCTGTTTTATAAACTTTCATTTGAGTAAAGTTCCACATCTGTGTTGAAGTTTTCGTTATCGATAGTTAGGGATTCTTCAGGTTGTTGGTCGTTTATGTTTGTGCCCTCGATTTTCGAAGTAGGTGAAGACTGTTTGCACAGCAGTTCTCATTTATTCCGTACCCATAATGCATCGCTGCAGAGCTAGAGCTAGAGCTAGAGCGACGGTAAACAGTTTAAGGTCTACTAACGTCTTGGATGTTTTCTAACTGAAAACCTGGTCAATGTTAGCAATAGTCAACAGCTATAAAACTTAAACCGTGAGTGAAAGGTCTGTTCCAAAGCGTCACCTCCTGAATTGTGCCAGATTAGAAATAGACGACTGAGTTCTCCGTGCTTAAGATAGTTAACTCTGCGTCACACTCACTAAACTTGCATTTCAAAATGTAGGTTTTGTGTTTTGTGAGTGGGACACCTGTAATGTAAAACACACTCTTCCGAAATGGTTACACGGTGTCAGGTTTTCTTTGCTGATGCTTTGGTAAATGAGTACTTGCTGTTGTCAAAACAATGCAAATTAGACATAAAAGATGTCCATAAAGTAAAATTATGTCAAATCTTTATATAGACTTTTGCTAGTTGTTATATGTGCAGGTATTGAGTTAAATATGGTGGGACAAAATGCTCTCTGTTTCCCATGCAGCCTCATTTCCCAGGCCTTCCCGAAGCGAAGGGATTCTCGGTAATTCATGTGATAAAGTAAGAAGAGGTGATGTTCTCTGACAGGTAAAGCTCCCCGTAATGAGAGGTGCAGCAGGTGAAACAAAAGAGTTCGACTGCAGAACAAAGGGCCTTGCATGTGTTTTTTTTTGGAGTCTGTTCAATCCCTTGGCACCGTGTCATGGAATTCAGCCCTCTTCGCAAAAAATTTGGCTTCCCACTCTTGGATTTCTGCTCCCTCCCCCCCCACACAATTATCCCATCCCTAATCACCCCACACAGGATCGCAGAGGAACAGCGGGGCGGCAAAAGGGTCGAGCCGGAGTCTGACTTCCTCTCGCCGCGCCGTTACATAACAAAATCCGGGCGGCTCGGCCCAAAACCCGAGGGTTGCTCTGAAATTCGCTGCTCACCTTCTCAGCCCCTAACAAGATTCCCTGCCCCCTCAAAACAAAACAAACCTGTCGTCACACTTCCATCCTTGCAGGAAAGCAAGGAAAGCACATGCGGCAACAAAGATCCTACTGTGTTTCAAAACCCGAACGGTTGTATTTTGAGGATTTGACGGCATCAGCGAGTTATACAATTGAAAATCTTTGTAAATAGGGGCTTACGGACAGGGTGGTCTGGAGTGCTATTAGGGGTAGATGCTGCCGATAGCTTCGCAGTGGTAGTGGCGACAGTGCATTGTTAGCATGCAGCACAATGAGTTGCAACAGCTGTTTCCAGCATTGGTTGCACTGTGTTGTCCTCCTGAGGGCGGCGATAAGGCCTGCTAATGGCCTTATGTGAGATGGTTCAGCTGAGAGGGAGGCAGCACAGTGTGTGGCTGCACAGTCAAAGTTTAGGCAGATAAAGTGTTCATGCTGGCACGCTTCCTTCTATCAACGGGGCGAACCTGAAGGCGGAAATGCTCTAACCACTCTTTAATCTGGCTTTGTTTTGTGCTTAACTTCAAACAGCTATGCTAGTAAATGTTCCCCACCATCTCTTCTCCTTTTCTTTGCTCCTCTGTAAACTTTTCTGTCTTTGTCTCGTGGCTCATTACGAGGTTCTCCCAGCATGATACGTACAACAGTATCAAGGCGTTGGCGAAAGGATTTAAAACCAAAGTGGAAATCAGGGTCCAACCTTCATTTAGCCATAGTGGTTCCTACTGTTAAATGATCAGAAATATTAGCCATTTCTGATCATTTAACCGTTGTAATTGATGTTTGCTATGACACCACATTTAAAGTCGCTATAATAACATATTTAGCATTTAATTATTGTTAATTTGATTTTGACACTTGCTAAAAAAAAAAAAAAACCCAACTCAAATCTTATTTGCACTCAATTACAAAGTTTGTTTCTGACAGGAAGTGAACGCTTTTTGCATCTTTCCAGTGTTGTTTATTTAGAGGGAGATTATATCCACATCTTTTAGGGTTGGAAGGCTCTGTTCCATAACCCTAATCTTTACCTTCCTCCACAGATTCTCCATCAAATTCAAGTCTACATGCTGGCTGCAGCTCTCAACAAATGTTGAGTTAATGTTGAAGTTAAAGTCAGAACAATACAGATCGCTGTCCATACCTGTGTGCGTGGGTGGGTGTGGGTGTGTGTGTGTCGGTGTGTGCGTGGGTGTGCGTGGGTGGGTGGGTGTGTGTGTGTGTGTGGTTTCCCTTCAACCAGATGACAAGTAGTGTGCAGAAACAGGAGGGGGAGGGGAAGTGGTGTGGTAATCTATTATCTGGTAACACTCAGGTGTGTCCTTCAAACAACTTTAACAGTAGCTTGTTAAAAGGCACCTCCTTTTCTTTGAATTCTTTGACGTTTGAATTCTTTGCGTTGTGTTTCACGGTGTCTCTTTCTGTTTCATCTTGTACTATTACCCACAATTCCCTGAAAAAAAAGTAGGTGGGCGGGGGGGAATCAAGTCTTACTTTTTTAAACATTTTCACACCCAGAGAGGAGGAATGTAAAAAATTCAGAAGCAGTTTTTGCTTTTTACCTCACCACCAGCTAAAACGCGCCCACATGTCATGCTTTAGTTACTGCTGTGGGATCAAGAGATGTGGGAGCGCTAACTGTGGGAGCGCTAACTGTGTTAGCCGCTTTAGAGAAGCCATTCATCTCTCAGCTGAACTTTTTTTTATAGTTTAGGTTGTGTCGTGTCGTTTGATGAATGAAGAACCCAAACGTAGGAAGTCGGTAAATTTCTTCAATACAAAATCTTTACAGACACAGGAAGTTAGGCAAAACGTTTACACAGTCAAGTTCAGTAAATCGTTGTGATGAGGCTCATTTGCTAGATTAAAATTACCTTTTGAAAATGCTAACCTTTAAGCAGGTATTAAACATACTCTTGATTTCTGCATTAAAAATGTTCTTTGCATTGGTCTGATGTAATGTTCTAATCTTAGATCTTTGTATCGGGAAGAGTGATTTGTGAACCAAACCAGGTGGCTGTTAGCAAAATGTTTGTTAGCAGCTTGTTGCTGATAAGCTGCTAACAGCTGGAGCTGTTAGCAGCTTTAGCAGCAAGCTTGCTAACGTGAGGGTCAAAGGAGGGAGCTAAAGTTAAACTGAGGACATGCTAACTCCAAAACATTAGCTAAAACAATTTAAGAAAAATAATTAAGTTAAGCTATACTGTTAAATGTAATCATAGAAATGGCATCTAAATTAAATTGCTTAGTGTAATCTATGACCAAAAACCTAACATAACTCAAAGACAACAATTAGCAAGTTGTGAGCAGCATGCTAGCCCTTTTGATTAGCACGTTTACATGACGGCTGACGCAACATTTAGATTGAGCTTATTTTCTATTTTTGCCTGCAATTGGAAGTCAAAGTATCCAGAAGGTTTATTTAGTAATTCCTCACTTTAAAAGTGACTTATGAAGTGATTTATTTATTTGTTATTTTTCCATAATAAATAGCTATGGAAAAATACTGGTCCTAAATCATAAAATTGTCAATATTTAGAGTAGGAGTTGTGATGGAACTGTGACGAGCAGGACTTGATGAAGAGCAAGCTTTATCTTGAAGCTGCACACGGTAAATGTGACGTTAAGGGACACAGTAAAACATCCAAAGCTCGCAGTAAGAGAATTACACAATGTTCCGTGTCAGATTGTGCTACTGCTGCAATAAAATACAAATTTATTTTAAGGCTTTATGCGCATCTCCACCAGGGTAGCCAGTAAACGTGGAGTACAAGTGCCTACAAAACGTTCTGCTAAAGGAAGACATCAAGTTGTAATGAACTCAGCGTATGTTCCCGAAATGTATTTCTTTCATTCGGGGTGACAGTTTTACCACCGTCTTGTAATGTGTCCAGGCAGTGCGAGAGTGAAAATTACCCTACAACCTCGCTCTCTTTCCAGAAGTGTGTCTTTTCTGGGTTTATTGATCCTCCGCTGCGGTGCGGCGGGTTCTCTCTGTGGATGTGGCAGGGTTTTTCCCCAGGGCTCCGGTTCTGCTGACGAACACGAGAGGCTCAAACTGTTGCGTTGCGGCACAACACGCTGCCGTTTGTGGTCCGCTCCCCCCAAAGCCTGTGTGTGATTACTGGAAGAAGGCATGAAATATACCATTACCAGGGAGCGTTTCGTCTGGGCTTGTTCGTACGCGCACCAGAGTGTACTGGCACGAAACCTCTGACCGGTCTGGTTTAATAATCATTTTCGAAGCGATTACATAATGCAATAAAACATTACAGTTGCCACAAGCTAAGTGCGCAGAGTGCACAGTTGGATTCTCATCCAGGAGCCGAGTTGCGGAGATGATGGGTTTAGAGGATGTGTGGAAAGAAACGGGGAGAGAAAACGGTTTCCAAGGGAATGGTAGATCACTTAGGGTGGAGGGGACACCAGGGGGAAACAAAGCGAGGAGGAAATGCACCTGCCAGACTGAGCAGCAGAAGTAGGACAACCGAATGCTGCAGCGCACAGGGCCTTGCAAAAGTATTTGTACCCCTAAAGATTTTTTTTCCTTTCACATTTTTGCGGCATTACACCCACAAACTTGCATTTAATGCAATACAGCAAACATAATGTTCATAATCCTTAGTTCTGATAATTTGTTATCTGTTATCCTAATGTTTATTTTGATTAGCTTAGTTTTCTGCTTTGCTTCTGTTCAGTCATTTCTTAGTTATACCAGTTAGATTATGTTTAATTATATATCCTTTGCTATAGTAGTACAGATTTTCCTAGTTCCTCTGTTTGTGTGCTCTCCCTCGACCCTTTTCTCTCTCTCTCTCTCCTCACACCTGCAACCCGTTAGCTAATGTTATATAATTAGGCTATTGTTAATCAGGTTGCACTGGATTTTATTTAGGGATATCAGAGTAAAGGGCACACCACATTTGTTAAAATCGAAATCTTTGTTTCACTTTCCTTCAATTTCACAATTATGAAACCATGTTTAGTAGTTCGTCACACAAAACCCCAATAATATACCTTGATTTTTGTAGTTTTTATGTAAAAAAAGAAAAGAAAAGAAAAGAAAAGAAAAGTGAGAAGTAGATTATGAACTGCAATGCTGCTGTGGAACAGAACACATTTAGGCAGCAGCTCTTGTTGGAGGACAGAACGCGATCTGAGTGTATGTCAGACAAGGATTTTACTCGGTTAATCCAGTCAGCAGTGAGCAGGTATCCCCCTCTAGCCTCTTTGTTTACTCACGCCGACTTTCCTCTGGTTTCACCGTCTGTCTCTCCCGTGTTTGTCTTTCTGACTCACCTGCTGTCGCCAGAACGTTTCATGGAAGTCCAGACAACGCTCAAGCGCTATTAAAGATATTTGCAGACGGTAACGCAACGTTATTACCCTGCTTTGCATGAGGATTAGGGCTCAGTGTTTGAAAGAACCCATTCACAAATGAGAACAAGTTGTCGTACAAAACTGATTATGATTATTACGCACAATCACTTCGCTCGACGGCCATGTTTTTTTCTTCCCCCAACTTGGACGGACAACGTCTTTGCACATGCTCATTGAGTCCAATTAGTTAACAATCAGAGGAGCGGCGAGCGTGAGAAGTGGAAAAACGGATAGGATGTGTATGAGAGAGACCTGATGACAAAGAGTGGGGTGATGTGTGTGTGTGGGGGGGGGGGAGTGATGCAGGACGTAACAGTGACCACTTGTTTCACACGTGCACATTTTGTATGCAAGACCGAAATATTTCCCACCACTTGGTTTCATGTCTGAGCGCACTCCATTAAAGGGTAAAAAAAAACAAAACTCTGGCTGCACTCTCTAAGAACGGCCTCATGCCGAAGCAGAGCAGTAATGGACATGAGGTCAGCCGCACGCAAAAGAGCTAAATGAGGACGGATTGGAAAGAATGCACCTTTAATGAGCCACGGTTAAAATTAACACCGTTAGAAATCTGTAATTTGAGAAAGACGTCTATTTTCTTCTCTTGTTTTGAAGCTACTCTGTCATCCCATTATAGATCTGTAATATAATTTCTTTCAACAGCCTCGAAATGTAGAAATGAAACACCTTTTGCTTTGGGCAAACATACATTAAAACATTTTTGATTTATCTCACACCTCAGCGTACTTTATGGTAATCTAATTTCAGGTGTTCTTGCCAGGATTTTGTGATTTAAAAAAAAAACCATCTGATTTTGTGATGCTAATAACTTGACATCAGGCTGCAGTGTAGTGGAAGTAAGAAATACTGCCACCTGCAGGTTGGAGTGAGCGGCTGCTTAAACCCAATGTTTTTGACAATTTGCAATATGTCACAGTTATGCATCACTGTGGACAAAATGTGTGCATCTTTTGATTCTGCGTGAATTTCTGCAATCACAAAATCGGCAAAAAAAAATAAAAAGAAGCTTGGACTTGTAAGGGAATGGAACATTTGTTTTCTAAATTTTATGTGTGGGGAATAAAAACAGAAAAATGGGAAATGTGTTTGTATTCAGCTCCTCTGAGTCACTACTTTTTACAGCTTAATGTTGCTGCAACTACATCTGCAAGTCTTTTGCCAATTCCAATATATTTCCTTTCAGCATTAGTCTTCATCATCAGCTTGGTGTATCTAAAAACTCATAGGTTTTTGGTTTTAATATGATAAATTCGTCTTTTTTTAATAGCTTTGAAAGGCATCGTAAATGAACGATTGCTGTCTCTAAGGCTGCAGTGCAGCAGCGATGGTCTGTATTTGTGTCTCGGGGCCTAAATCTAGGGCGATGGGGTCTTAAGCCCACGACAACACATGCTGCTGGTATTAATCTCAGAATACGCCGCATTTATGTTGTACTTATTTGCGACCGAGCCTTTTGGACTCAACCAGAAGTGCCAGGATGTAAAAGGAGGGTCACAAGCAACTTTCTTTGCAAGGATGTAGAGTGTTTGGCATCATCCGTATTTGTATTATGCCTGCAAATGTTCATGTTAAAGTAAGTCTGCCTTCCTGAGGCCATCTGTTTTCGAGCTTTTAGCACAGCTGTTATCCTTCAGCAAGTTCAAAGGTGCAGTTCATCATCTAAAGCATCAGTGTAGATTTGCATGGACAGTCAGAGGCAGTGAATTTCTGCAAGGTGACTGATATTGGAAGTTAGCTTAGCCATGACTTGGAAAAATAGTACCAAAAAACATCAAAAGTTGACATGCCAACAAAAGTCTTTCAGGCTGTTGCTGCTTTTTAAGCAAGTGTTTGGACTGCGGCACAGCTGGCGATTGCAGGAGGTCAGAAGAGTAGCAGTTTAAGACTCCCGTTAGCTTTGGATTTAAAAGTCATGTGACCGGGACTAATCCATAGGTAGTTTTATGTTACGTGCCAAATTACGTGCGCAGATAATAATAGTAGAGTTTTTTTCTCAGCCATAAGTGTTTGTTCAATTCAATTCAATTCACTTTATTCATATAGTACAAATTTACAACAAATGTCATCTCAAGGCACTTGAACATCATTTCAATTCAATCGTACATAAATTCTAATTGATCCTAGTTATCAATTAATTATTCAAAGTAGTTTACAAAGTTTCAGTCTAAGGAAACCAACCAGCTTGCATTGAGTCAAAGATTTGCTTTGCTGCACAATGAGATGTTTTGAGAAGCTACCCATTTGTCACGAGTTAAACTGTAAAAAAAAAACAATGTTACGTAACAAGTGTTTCCCATCTTGATTTAGTTTTTATTTTTTCGCGTTTGAGATCTGTATTTGTACAGATAATTCACATTTAGCTGTTTCCCACTTTGTCTCTCTCGTTTTCACACACTCATCCGCGCCGTCGGCAGCTTCCAGCAGTCAGACTGTTGGCCAAAACCAACAGACTAAAAAAGAAGAAAGACGGTCGCAAAGTCCTCAACAGTCTAGACCGAGACTGAAATTGTTTGTTATTAAAAATACGACCTAAAGGCAAATTGAAGGATTTTTTGTTGTTGTTTTTTCTCTTTTATGTCAATCCAGAGAGAAGTTATTAAAGAAAGAAAGTACATGTCAGCTTTTGCTTTTGCACAAGACACTAAAGCTGACGTGGAAAGAAATATTTTTGGCCACTCGTACACAAGGAGAGTTGTTATTTTGAGCGCAGTGTCTTCAAAGGGAAACAATTGCAGACGCCACAGGGAAAAGCTTTGAATTTTAAAATGCCCCGTTGAGAAGAGAACGACGCAGTGCGTGACCTCAGCAGAGCTTGAACTCTGGTGCTCAGGTCATTACAGTAGACCTGACACCTAATACGTCCTAAATATAGCGAGACAGCGGAGAGACTTCCGGGGATTTAATCAAGCTCTCCAACATGCCGACACACTTCACCCTCCTCTTGATATTTTTTTTGTTTTCCATTTTCTGCCTACCAGGTTTAACAACAGACAGACTGATCGGCCCAGACAGCCGTTTAGGGCGGCTTATTTTAAGGGGTGCAAAGAAATCCCCAAGAAACACGAGTCTGCGGTTATTACTGGGCTTAAATACGGGGCTACCAGCTGTGACCCACCTGCTTTGGCTTGATAAACACACACTTGGATCAAGTAGGAAAATATAACACTTGGCTAACTGCCTGGTTAACCAGATAGGCACACACAAAGTGTGCCTGTCTGTAAATATCTTGCGTCCTGATATAGATACATTGAAATGAAATCATTCCTTCAGGGTCGAAAGGAAAGTCAGTGGAGTTTATATGCAGTCTTGGTGATTTCAGGGTGGTTTGCTATACATGTTTGTATTTCCTATTGCTAGTGGTGAGCTAAGCTAAGAGCGCTAATCATAGATATTTGTTTTGCTAACGCTGAAGAACTACAACAGCCATTTTTAGCAGAAGCTAATGCTAATGTGCTAAAGCGCTAACTTGAATTAAAATATATCTACCCTGGAAAAACTACAACCATTTAATTTTGACAGTATAATTTATCTATAATGCCCTTAGATACTATGTTAATATTTATATTTATATTTTGCTCCTGTATGTTTCTTGTTTGAAATAAAGTTATTTTTTGGGGGGGGGGAGAGATACAATGCCACGAGATTAAACGTTTTTGCCCACTTCAAAATAAGAGCATGAATTATAAACGTCAAATTACGTGACGAATTCTTACCAGTCGATAACCAAGACTTTAACACGGCCGTCGAACTTCATTCACGTGAAAATTTACAAAACAGCCGAGGAAATTTGTGCTTTAAAATTTAAGCGTAAAAATTAAGCGCAAAATTTAAGCAAAGTCCGCTAAACTTTATTTTTTAAGTTGGCAAAGGTGCTAAATGAAAAATTAGCTCTGCTATTAGCGGATTAGCTGAAGTGTGCCACTGCCTATTGCCAATCATTCTTTCACTGTTTTTATGTAAGGCTTTCTTTCACTTTGGATTTCTTGCCAAAGTGAGTAACTCATTATTGAGTTAGAAAAACGTTCCTCTTATAACCAAAACTCATCTGAAATCAGGTCTTTTTTTTTTTTTTTTTACTTTATTTTAGTGCATTATGTGTTTAGTGGACATTCTTTCAACCCATCAATCACCTCTAAGAGTCTCTAGCTAAAACCACTCAGAAAAAACCCCGTCAGAACGACCCGCCCTGAAATTACACACGACGTTTCCGCTTGATGATGATGCAGAAAAACTCAGGCAGAAAGTTAGACAACGCCTTTAGTTTCTTGTCCTTGTTTGATTTGCCACGACTGAAACTGAACCAGGAAGTGGCCGTGGCATCACTTCAAGTGACACTCGTGAAGGCTGACCTGTAATCTTGGATTATTGGCAATAAAATGTGGTCCGGGTTGCCATGGTAACATGGCAACATGCTATTAACACAGGGAAAGTGCAAAGAAAGAGATTTGATTGCTTTTATTTAAAACAGGAAAGCCTTAAATCTACTGCTGATGGAAAAAAAAACATTTATTATTAGTTTTAATTGTGTTATCTGTGACATTTGTTAGATATATTCTGATATCTCTCTAGAACAGTGCTTAGCTGCTCCACTTGTTTTTTAAAAAACTTTTATTCAAATTCAAACTTGTCACCTGTCACAGCTGTGGTCAAATACATACAGACTGTACAATGGACTCCATTGTAGGATGATGAGTCTAAGTCTTTGATTTTGTAACTCAATAGTGACTCATGTCGAGGTGTGAAATTTCAGTCACTTCCTTTTTTTTTGGGACAGGTGTTAGAGTCTCCATGGTGACATCACAACTAATCAATTCAATTCAATTCAGTTTGTTTATATAGCGCCTTCTTATGGCAAAAAACCTCCAAAACAATCTATTTGATAGAAAGATTTTAAGTCCACCGTTCAGAAAAAAGCTCATCTTCTAACTTCACTCTGAACATTTTTGTATTGTTTACTCATTTAGTACTGTTCCCCCCCCCCCCCCCTTTTTTTTTTTTAAAGTTACAGTTCCAAATGTTTCTTATTTTTTCAGCTTAGCTAAAACTTGAATGTGTGCTACGGCTATCTAAATTTCAGTTATCTTATCCTTGGAATAAAGTATCAACAATCCACAGACGCTCATCTCTAGATGACAGAAACACTTCTGTTTGTAGTTGTTAATCTCTTTTTAGACCTCTACAAGTTCTAACTCAACTCAAAAAATGTGCCTTTCTAAAAAAACACGTAGATGGTAGGCGTCTTTTAGCTGCCTCGCTTCAGCAACAGGGTGGGGAGGGGATACTCTACGCTCCATGAGGGAGCATAGAGATGCTCTTTCTCTGGCGCTCATTGAAGTTACTTTAAACTGTAGCGATAATTAAAATGGAGACGTCCAGCTGTTTTGAAGTCTCAAGTGGCCAGTTTTCAGGTTTCCCATCTTTGAAATGCTGAAGGAGCCAAATGTGTCTAAAGTGATGCATTTCAAAAGAAAACGTATTTATTTCAATCTATCTTTGTTCTGTGATGCACAAATACTGTTAGAATACAGCAAAGATAAACAATGCATCTGTTTATTTTGAGCTCTGATTTTGACAGCCTGATGATTAGTCTGTAGTAGTGCAATTATATATACGTGTACATATGTGTATATATATATATGTATATATATATAATGTTCAGTTGGCTACTTTAAACATTTAGAGAGGGGAGAATAAATCTGTGCTGTGGAGTGGAGGGCATGTCTCTACATTATCTGTTCGTGTCCACCTGCACAGTCTCACTTTTATTCTCCTGAATAAACCGGGTCCCCTTAGAGAAACATGTACTTATCTGACTGCCTGTTGTTAAGACTGAGGATTAAGCTCAGAGGCAGTAAACTGTTTGCTAAGGGCTTTTCGGTAGAATAAGACAGCAGTTACCTGGGGACTCTTTTCTTCTTCCTCTTCTTCTCTACAGTTGGTGCAAATATTGTACTCGACCAAACCAAGAGCAGATCTCTGTGCTTTAGAGCAGCAGAGGACGAGGCCTTGCTTTGTCCATCTCGGCCTTCTCTGTTTTGGAGGACGTGTGGACGGTGCAGTAAAATGTTAAGGGATTAGTCAAAGCTGAAGGGGTCACAGCATTAATCGCATTGTGACAGGAGGGGTAGGAGGAGGGATTGGACCACTCCTGAACGACAAAGCAGACAGCCCGGGCAGTCAGGGAGTCTCTGCTCCTCTGTGGAGGAAACTCACACACACACACAGAAGTAGGACGGTTCAAAAACGACCCCCATTGTCCCCCACATAATTTGTTTCGTTATTATTATGTCAGCGTTTACATGGATTGCTTTAGGGATGCACAGATTTGCTTTTCTCACTTTCAATACTGAAACGTATATATTTATATCTGATACAGAAAAATGGTGCTGAATTGACTTAAAATTGTTCTTTTGTTGTTTTACATACAGACACAAATGTATTAAATCACAAATTTCTTTGATAACTCTGCAACAGTACAGCATAATACACCAGCAGCTCCACAAGCTGGGTCAGACATATAAAAGTAAATAAACTGCAACAAACCTTCTGTCAATTGGTTCAGAAAGTGTAATTAGGAATTCTAAATTCGCTAAAGTCGCTAAAAAAAGCACAAAGTATAGAATTAGACTGAACAGATCCGCCTTTATGGATCAGGCACATTGTCAGAATTTTATCACTATCGTTTCAGTGCGTCTCTAATCACCACGGCAATATTCACCAACTTACATGATATCCGAATTTAAGGTGGCCCTACAAGGCAAATATATATATTTACTTGCAGGACATTTAAAGAACTGCGTACAATTAAAATAAGCAAAAATATCCAGAGATTTGAAACATAGGTATTAAAGGGTTAAAGAGGTTGTTTTAGCTGTCAGTGCTTTGGGTAGCAAACTTGAATGTAATTTCTCAATTAATTCATTCACTTTTAATGTTAATGATTAGTTCACCGAGAGAATCACTAATCAATAAACCAGTTCAGAAATGTTTCTCATATGTGTCTGGACGTGAATTCCAGAAGAGTGGTATTTGAAATATAAAAGTTCAAAAATCATGACAGGTAAGATATCGTAGTTTTTAGTTGCTTGTAGCGATTTTTCTCAAAATACTTTAGAAACAACGAAGGTAATCTCTTGTTTGACTTTCACCTATACTTTAAGGAGATTAGGACCCTGGAACCGGAGCGTTGTCCTGAAGGACAGGTCAGGGCTGATGTTGCAGGGTCATCTGAGGACGTGGGCGAAACAGCGCGGACACGAGCAGCGAGTCCTCCAAAACAAAACCGTAAAACTGCAAGAGGGCCTATAAATGAAACGCGCCTCGCTGTCTTTGCTTTCGTCAGTTTGTCTGCCGGCCCCGCTCTGGCTCACACATGTACGCACAGAGCACATCAGCAGGCGCACAGGCCACAATGACACATCCCAGTGAGGCTTGATGCTTTTCTTGTGACAATAAGGAAAGCAGGCGCCAGGCGAAAGGAAGGGTGACCAGTTAGAGACACGTGGACACTGCAAACCATGAATCTTTTATTTTTTTTTCCACCTTCTAATCTGATCTGTGTGTTGGAGTTGGAAATGTAGACGGGGTGTCTTTTTCTTCCTTCTTTTTAAGACCAAATTTTTTTATATGTTTTCTCAGGAAGCTTTAAATTTGGGCGTGAGCTGCAGTCGACCTGGATCACCCTCTTAAGAACTGACAATTAGACATCTGCATTAAAGCAGGTGGTTGGATGCGAGAGTTATTTATGTTCCAATCCTTTCCAGCTTGTTTCCGCAGTGTTAACACAGCTGCAGCCCACGGTGTCAACTGGAAAGCGGTCCATTAATTATTTAGCCTGCCCAAAGCATGTTTACTCTGGAGCAAAATGGCAATAATGCCGACCAGGTGTATCCTCGCCATTACTGCGACAACACTGACACAGCAACAAGGTGGAAAGTTGATACTGCTGTTTCATCTGTGGATTTTATAGCTCTATACGATAAACCCAGAGTGTAGGAGATGGGGTTCGAAGAAAGCATGTGGAGCAGAAATACCTGGCGCATCTGACGGCATCGCAAGCGAATGAAGCCAAGGTTAAACCTTATCACTGTTGCTGACGTGCTCCAGATGCACAGGCAGGCTGTTGGTAAAGGTTACCCTGACAGCGCCACTCGTGCTCTGATGAAGATCACAAATAACACACAGAACGGCTTTAGAATGGAAACGACGGCCAGATGGGGCGTTTGAGTGGCCTCTTGATTTCCAGGGAAGCCTGGGCAAACTCAAGTCTGCTGGATTTAGCCGAGTTTACATTAGTCTATAATTTATAAGGGTTCTCAGAAGTGCACACACCCTTTGTTAAGCTTCCAAGAAAACGAGCCCATGACAAATCTTCACCGGACCTTTTCCGCTTATTTTGTTACATATGACAACACAGACATTTGTTACAGAGAGAGAGATATAAAAAAACACTAAAAGCTGCGACAACCCTGCAGGTTTTAGTTCTTGTGTACACACCTGCTGTATGTTCTGGAGAATCTGTTGAACCGAAAATAAAGTTCAGCTGTCTTAGTACGATTTCCTCATATTTGCTTGTAAGCATGAGCGTCATTTCTGGACTTGTGAGAGCACCTGAATATAAGCCACGCCCACCTAATTTAACCCTCCCACAGTCTTGGCGTGACGCTCTGGAGGAGCGCGGCAGATGTCACGGTTGGGCAGCGGGGAGGTTGTCCCCTCAGACCATCAGTTCCCAAAACTACACACATAAACAAAAACTTGTTAAACTGCAGGTGGGGTGTGACCTTGTGGGGCCACAAATGGGGTAAAAAGCTTGTGGGGTCCAAATGACCCCACAAGCCTTTTGTGGGGTCTGTAAGGTTCCACAGTCTTACGATTGTGGAAGGGTTAAAAAGAAACAAAAATTGTACGTATATCAGCCGCACTCGTCTATAAGCCACAGGTGTAGATGTTGTAGAGACATTTACACAGAAACATATATTTTTTTATTCTATTGAAATACATATTGTAAATGCTTTTTCCAAACAATGCCTGTACCACGACTACTTGAAAGAAATACAGTAGCGTCACCGGAAAAGTTATCGATCGCTATCTTTGCACTAAAACCACCAAAGTCAGGGTTGGAATTGAACAGTCTCAGAATCTCTTTTGTTTTTGCTTTCGTCTCCAGGCAAAGTGACCTTGTGCTGTGCTCTTCATCCCGCATCCGTCCGGCCTTTTAAAACCCGTTGGTAAAAATCCACACATTAATCGCATGGTAGTGTTCAAAGCATGTGGAAATAGTAGCGACTTAAAGTTCAGGAATTATTTGTATTTTGGTAAAACCATTGTTTTCTGAGATCTACAAAGTTGGAAAGATGCTTTAAAATTCTACAGGGTTATGTACACAACAATTCTTCAAAGGTTGTGAAAAGAGAAGTCGGAAACTAGTCAGGAAGACTTCCAGGAGTCATTCCAAATCTTCCATTTGTCAGGATTAAGGAGTACGGTTGTAAATCAAAACTTTTTCAAAGAAAACATCCAACTGTTGGAAAATCTTCCATAAATCTCGACCCGGAATATGTTAAGTTTCTATAAAAAATGAACTTGCTCTTTTGCTATTTCTTTTATAGTTCCATGCATGGTTTGTTCGGCAGAGAAACAACGGAAGCAGAATTAGGCCGTAAGGTTCCTTTTCATCGGTTTGAATTGGACTTTTTGTCAATGTGGACAGTATAGATAGTTCAGTCAGTCAGAGACACCAGCCAAACAAAGGTTAGTAACACTTTATTTGACGGTTTGTGAATAAGACTGTCATGACACCGTCATAAACATGACATAACACCTGACATGAACACGAGTAAGTCTTCATGAATATTTATGACTGTTGTCATAAAGTGTCATTCAGTCAATCATGACACTTTTAATACAAAGTTGACATTATTCAAAATGTCTTTGTTAACCAAGAAATCATGATCTGACATAAATGTGTTATCAAAGTATTACTGATTAAACTTTAGCTTTAATAGCATAAAGCTACATAATTTTTAAAGTCTATGTCATGTTTATGATGGTGTCATGACAGTCTTATTCACAACCCGTTAAATAAAGTGTTACCCAGAGGTTTATGCTGGAATAAAAGCTTAAATGTGTGCACATTTATAAAACCAGGCATTTACACCTGCTTTTTTTAAATGGCGAATTGTACAGGACAAATCTCACATCACAGTTTTGAAATCAAGGTCTCAGTTTTTACATCCCAATGAGAAATCTTTAGACTTTTGAGTTTCTGTAGTGTTTTTATATTGTTTGGATGAATTTGGGTAAAATCCAATGGTATGTTTGGTATGTTGGTATGTTTATTGATGAGTTTTTGGGTGTTTGGCTCCCTCAAAGCCCTTGCTAACCTCGACATGTTCATCGTGTTGCACCACTGCCCCGTTAAGACGGATCATGTGGATGATTTAATGACCTTTCATCATTTGAGCACCACTATGTTGGCTATCAGAGGTTCAAATCACGAATGCCGTTGCTAATCTCTTAGAAATTGTCCTACAGAGGTGGAGACGGACGGGCCTGTAATTCTTTGTCTGAATGAGGAATGATAATGATTCTGACCCTTGAGTTGGGTTAGCTTTGAGTAGCAAACAGGTACCATGGAGCCAAAAACCGTCTTTTCCTTCCACGCTCAACATCATCGTCATCATCAGAACGAACCTTAAACTGTACCAGCAGCTCACTTTAATGCGCTGTATGTAGTACACACTTCCTGTTTTGCTATGGTTACAAATATGACACGACTCATATGAGTTAGCTCTTCTTCAAAAGTGAAAACACTTGTTAATACAGACGGGCAGATGTGTGTTGATCGTCATATTGAAATGTCTAAGCTTGGCCATTTTTAAATTTAATTTATTCTGGGATAGATGGAGGATAACGCTTCGAAACATGTATAGACATATTTCACCATGGCATGATACATTAACGTGAGCTCGATATTTTCCATTCTGATGATTAACATTTATTGACGGACATTGTTTTTTATAAACTTCATAACCCATGTTATTTATGGTTTAGGTTGTATGTGGTTTGTGTTTCCTTTGTTATGAATTTTTTTGGTCATTGTGTTTTATTTTGAATATTTAAAACATCTTCCAGCTCCAGTCTGAATAACGACCTTGCATTATGATGCCATTATCAGTATATCTGTTCTAAACAGTCTCAAAATTGCAATATTAACGTTTATCGCAAGAGTTTCTGGGACAATTTATCGTCCAGCAAAATTTGTTATCACAAGGCTTAATCGTGCTCAGACACAAAATCAGCATTCTTCCATGGTCATGTTGGTGTTCATGCTTCAAACCTATAGAAAACATGAGCTAGGGAGAAGAGAACATAAGAGAAATTGTGCAGAGAGACATGGCCAAAGATCCCTCTGATTCATTCCTATGAGACGTTGTTATAAAGCACTGCTGTAGTTGTATGAAGTTTCATGTCAATGTAGTAAAAGATGTAAGAAAATGTAAATAAAACCTTAACAAAACATCATGCTGTTCTCTCATTCGAAGAACTTCTCAACAGGTTAGAGATTATTGTGAGGGTATGAAGGCCTGTAGACATTTGCCCTGAAAAGTTTCCGAGTCGTGACCCGAATACTTCAATGTTGAACTCCAGCCAGCAACCCATTAACATTCCAACAGACCTCGGATCGTCCTTGTGTCATACATGTGTGTGTACGTGTGTGTGTGTGTAGGAAACATTTCATCCACATGCCTATGGAGAACTTGGTAAAAGCGTGTGATAAAGCCCTCGCCTCAGTTTACCAAAAAGTGTGGTTTTGCTCCGTCAAACTGCTGCCTGTTGTGCAACTTCTCCACAGCTGAAACTCATTTCACTTACAGGTTTTATTGATCCTCTCCTCACTATAAAACATGTGAAGACTGGAGAGAGATGAAAGATGTTCAGGGAGATAAATGTCAACATGTTGCTGTGTCCCAGCCTTTGTTGGGTATCATAAATGCCCTTTGCTTTGTGTTCCTCTCTGCAGAGAAACTCTATAACTCCAATGGACGGGACTTGAGAAGGGCCCTGTTCTCTTTAAAGCAGATCTTTCAGGTAACACACTGTAAATGCAGCAAGCCTCAGTTTGTTGTCACAGACAAACTGAGATCTTCTTTTCACCTTAGCATTTCTCTTCCTGTGTTTGCGTTGCCCATATCGGCTGCCTTAGCGGTTCATATTTGGGTGTGAATAATTTACAGAAGAGAGTTTAGAGAATTCATTTTCGTGCTCAGCTACTTTGAAGAAGGACTATTATGAGGCCCAAACAAACTAAGTCATAGGAGCTGCTTCAAGCTAAAAATAGTGCAGCTGAAGGCAACACTTCCTCTGGTACTTTTCACTTGTTCAGCCAGCTATGCTAACTTGTGTTGCTTAAAATGTTTACAAAAGTAAAAAAAAAAAATCTGAACATTTCACTGAAAACCCTGAAGCATTTATTAAAGTTAGAAAGTTGTGTTAATCCTTGTTCTGCACACTACCGACATCATGTGGTAATACGTGAGATTGCAACTTTTAATGAGTTTTCAATTGTAGTTTCAATGCCATTGTATCTTACAGTCAATTTTTTTTTTCTTTTTCATTTTCTCTCCGTTATTTCAGGATGACAAAGACCTTGTCCATGAGTTTGTGATGGCTGAAGGTTTGACTTGTCTCATCAAGGTGGGAGCAGAGGCGGACCAGAACTACCAGAACTACATATTAAGAGGTAACTCGTCTCTCCATTGCATCCAGTAATGACGTACATATCTGGAAACCCCAAAACAATCATGTAAATGATATAGAAAAGGTAACGGCAAAGCTAAACTCCATTTGGGTGGAAAATGACCCGCTGTTTGCGTCAGTGTAAAGTCGGTTTTCTTGCTTCGTTAAGTTACTGTTTGAAAATGCAACAGGTTGACCAGTGGTGGACTGTAGAGTAGAAGTGAGCGGTTCAACTCCCAGGGTCCCGTCTGTTGTAGGTTTTAACCTGCTTCAACATAATTCAAATGATGAGTCATCTCCAGCCAAATTCTGCACCTCCCTGTTCATGACCATTCATTTAAGTCATTTAAAAAGTGTGTTCAGGCATAGGTTCATGTAGAACGAATTCGATTGGATGTTCTTGGATGACATAGTTTTATCTAAAATTAATTAGATTTGAAAAAAGTGCTACAATGAGAAGTATAATTTTTTTTATGTGTTATATTGGCCAGGTAGAGAAGCGCACCTTAAAAACTTAAGGTGTAGCTGGAAACAGATTTGATCTACCTGAACATGAGTAAATTTTTAAACTATGGTAATAAAATGACACATCTGGGTGCATTTGAACTTGTGCCTCCAAGTGACCACTGTCACCACTAAGACCTTGACTGTCCACAACTTCTCTATTTTATTAGTGAGCTCTTCGTATTTCACTAGTTTCTGTTTCTTTAAGTAACATTTATACACCGACACGATGGGAAAATTGGGGTTCAGAGAGACATCGACATGTGACAGGAGGAAGCTGGAATCAAACCTACAAACTTTATATCAAAAAGACAACACTACCCGCTGAACCACAGTCACTCCATCCATCCATCCATCCATCCATCCATCCATCCATCCATCCATCCATCCATCCATCCATCCATCCATCCATCCATCCATCCATCCATCCATCCATCTCTCTCTCTCTCTCTCTCTCTCTCTCTCTCTCAGTGGTCCCCAACCCCCCGGCCGCGGACCGGTACCGGTCAAAATCAGCCGCGCAAGAAATAATTAGGTTGGGGACCACTGATCTATCTCATATATAAAAATATGAGGAGCTAGCTACCGCCTCTCCTCTCCTAGCGAGCTAGCAAGCTAGCGAGCTAGCTAGCTCCTCATTCACAGTGAAGCATGGTTGTAGCCACGCTGTGCTCTGAGGTTAATCCTCCTCCAAGTATTGTGAAGGACATTGCAAACAGATAAAAATGCTGTCAGAAGATTTTTGGTCAACTATATAGTCAGAGAAAAACACAGTGTTACATTTCTGACAATGGACGGACAATGATTTGGACTGAGTCAGGAAGAGCCACTCCTGTGGCTGAGGAGTTAGCAGGCAAAACTCAAGAAGAGGCTGAGCATGGTGGCTTCCATCGCTCAGGATGTGGAGTTCCTCTCACACTGCTCTTTATTCCTTAATAACATGTAGGACTTTTTCTCAGCATGGAGATAGAAAGTATATGAAAACTGCACTGTAGGTTTCCTTAAGGAGATTGTCTTATGTTCTTAGTGCTACTTTATCTTTTTCTGCTTTCTGTCATTTATGCTTTCACAAATCACAGTAAAAGCATAAATGTGAATCTTGTCCAGTCTCTTGCCATTTGTCTCCCATTTACAAAACAAGACATCAAAACTTTAGCCTTTAGAACAGAATGTCCCTCCAAAGTCCACTGTTATATTGTCAACATGACTAATCAATTTGTCTGTTTTACCCAAACACAATCAAACAAGGACTTGTCATTCTGAGACACTGATGTGTTCATTGATCCAGGTAGTTCATTTTGATAGCTGAACTAACGACTTTGAGAAAGATGCTGGGTTTTGCAGGTAACCCAGGATGTTTTTCTGCTTGTGCAAATCGTTTTGAGAAATCCACGTACCGTTTTACAACTGTCGAGAATGATTCCAGAAATGCTCCAAAACCACTGAGAAAAACCGTAAGATACAGCATGCAGCAAATCTCTTTATTGTCAAAATAACATGTGAAAATCATGTATAGGGCATAAACATCCTGCTAACACACGGCACACATGAGATTCTCCAGTCAAGGCCATAAACTTATAGGTTTGCCTGGAAATATAAAGATGTTCATGGCAGCTTTTGTTCCTGAGTCAAAATGCCTCAATAGGCTGGCAAAGGGGTATTTTTCCTGACCTTGTGTAAAATTAATTTACCATCATTTACTAATGTTATCAAATGAGTTGGAAAATAAATTGTGTCTGGTTTTATATTATAAATGCAGTTTACTGTGGAAGATGACATATTTAGCATTTTTGCCTTTTTATGTGACTCAGATTTTCACCTGAAAATAAAGATTGAAAAGTAAAGTTTTTGCTAGTGGAAAAACCCAAACTGTTCTTTATGAGTTGACAGCTGAGGGACATAAAAGGAAACTCCCAGAGCCAAGCACGAGGAAACAAACCAGCTTCCCGCATGTAATATTAAAGATTTATCTGGTAGCCCTTCTCGCACTCTATTATTATTTATAATATATTTGCCCTTGTTTAAGATTTACAGCTAAATCAGAAAATGATTCGTTCTGAGACTCTCAATAGGATTAACTAGAACTGTTGCCAGTTTGCTCTTTTGTTAGTTTTATGTAGCTACAGATCTTGAACAATCCTTGCTCCTGCATAACAACTATTTTAATAAACTTTATGATACTTTGATGTAAGCTTGAATCAAAATTGCAGTTCTAAGCAAAAGATCTTGAACATGCATAGAAAATGCCGACTTTCTTCAGTATGTGAATTGTCTTCTTGGCCTGTGTGAGGACATTTCAGTTTGAATGCTTCTTGGCTCTAGTTAAAGTCACAGTTCCCGTCTCAGATTTCCTTGATCAGAACGCCGTACGGACGTATTGAACTCTCAGCGATGCGTTTCTCCTCCTCTGCTGATGTTCCCTCCGGAACAGGGATGAGCCAGTAGGGTCCATGAATCTGCCTCTTCTCTGGTTTGATTCGGTTCTGCATGATCACTTTGCAGGTTTTTCCTGTGATGTTTGACGTGAAGGTCTTGCAGTAGCTCTCAGCAAGAGAAAGTTTAGGCGTTGAGTAGATTCCTCTTCCGTATGCTTGTCCACCTCCAGCTGTGTAGTGACTCCTGACGATGCCTCTGGCTCCTTCTAACCCGGTTCCATGGTAGGACACAGGCCACTCTCCAGGCACGGAGTAACTCCTCCATCCGCCGGTCCCCAGCCAGGTGTCTCCATCCGGATATTTACCTTTGACCTTCAGGGCCATGCGGTACCAGCCGTTTGGGCGCACATATGGCTCATTTCCTCTCATGCAGGCAGCCGAGTCAGAGAGATTAGTGAAGTCAAAGTCATAATCCGGGTCAAAGAATTCCTCCTCATTGATGAAGAACTCCTCAGCATAGCTGGTTTTCTTGCCGAGGATCATTTGTATAAGAAAATCCTCAACTGATAAAGTGAGAGCAGCTTTCCCAGGGTTTCTCTCATCGAGGGCGGTTATTTTGATCCCCAGAAGCGCGGACAGAGCCTCAAATCTCACATTTGGGTCCACAACCATGTTGGACAGAGAAACCAATTGCTGCTATCTGCAGCTAGAGAAGTCCGAGTTTCGCGCTGTTGCGACAGAATGTTCTTATCAATTAGTCAAACAATGAGACAGGCGGAGGTCTTACACTCTTACTTTCTGTTTTAAAGGGGAACAACCCTAGAGAAAACTGGGACTCACAATGAAATCACGTTTAGCCATTTTCCAAACGTGAGTTTGCTGTTCAAAGGAGTGAAATTTATATCAAAGCAATACAGTACAGATGATATCTTTACAGTTTTTTCATAATTACTCACTTCAAGCTGTCCTGTTGAACATGTTTTTCCACAACATATTGAGTATTTCTTATCAAACATGACTTTCTAATTTAACGCCCTGAAATTAAGGTCTATTTGTTTATTTGCCTTCATTTTTCCAGAATTATTGAGATTATCAATCAATAGAGCTTATTTTAGCACACTTCAGAAACAAGGCAGTTCAAAGTGCTTTAAAAAAACACAAGAATTAGAAGTCATGAAAACAACATACTGTCAAAAAAAAATTTGAAATTGATGAAATTGAGACACCAATTATTCATCTATTTTCCAAGGAAGCCCTTGGAAAGATAAAAACTCAACACTATATAAGACGCAAACAAGCCACTAGATTTACAAGATACAACACAAAAACTAACAATATTAATAAATATTTTGGTGTAATGACAATGTGTCAAGCAATAAAACATAAGAAATACAATACTTGGACGTTGCAGGTGCAAGATGTGACTAAAACCTGATCTGATCTATTCGTTGGGCATTTTAGAGCAGAGCTGATCATTTTATGGCCTGAGTAACATCCGATTTTTCTATTTATTTTATTTTCTAATCTTTTCTTTTCTCCAGGAAAGACGTCCATTTTGTTTATTCAGCGGTTTTACCAGGTTGTCCTTGGCAAGATAAAAGCACAAAGCACTGCACAAGATGCAATTAAGCCACTACATTTACACCATATAACACAAACAATAGTATTACATTATTTACAATAACAACAAAGTAAGCAATAAAAACATAAGAAGTACAACACTGAGTAAAACCTGACTGTTTCTTGTCACATCTTGTATCTGCGAGATGTTAATAGATGAGAACTTTTGCAAAAGATTACCAACCCAAGTTTTCTTCCAGTTACCAGCTAAATGTAAGATTTTAAAGAATATACAAGTAGGTGATTTATGAATGCTGTTTAAGTTTAGGGTAAGCGTTAGGTTTCGGCTTCAGAGAGCTGAGAGTGACGCCTGCAGGTGGAGACCTGATGTGCCGATCACCCGGCACATGAGTGTAGATATTCAGAATATATGTAAAAAAAAAAAGCAAAAAAGTCTACATTGTTTTGTTAATGTAATGAAAAAAAGCTGCAATAGCCTTATCTGAAGCGCTGTATTCTCCATCACATTTAACAGTTTCATTTAAGACATTTTCCTCTCACAATGCAGAAATGAAAGTAAGCGATTAGACTGCGAGTGGAAAACCCCGGTGTGGCCTTTGTCTGTTTAGCGATGACTCATTTGTATTAAAAAAACCCCACCAAGCAACAATGAAACAACCAACAGAAGAATACTTGAACTAATTATTACTTTATTTTGCAAACTTGAAATAAAATACGTGAATAAAATCAAAATCAAAATCTGCATTTTAAAATACTGGCAGCTGAACATAGAACAGGAGTAAGGACTAAAAGGTATAAAATAAAAAATGTTATCTTCATGATATCTTCACAACTGCAACTCTGTGAGTTGCTTCATTAAGTTTCACTCTTTTTTTATTCAGAACAATATAAGAAAAATCCAAACACAAACAAAACTGTCAGATTTAAGTGATGATGCTGCATAAACTGACTTGCATTTTGTAACTTTAAACTAGTGCACCTATATTTTAATCAGCTAGGATTTTATATAAAGTCAAAGAATAATTTACAGAATGCTCATAATGTGAAGCTGATCAAGCCTTTCCTTTGTTGGCTCAAGGCAGAAGAGGTAAAATGTCCATATTGAAACAAATTAGAATTCATGCTTCTTGGCTCTAGTTAAAGTCACAGTTCCCATCTCAGATTTCCTTGATCAGAACGCCGTACGGACGTATTGAACTCTCAGCGATGCGTTTCTCCTCCTCTGCTGATGTTCCCGCCGGAACAGGGATGAGCCAGTAGTTTCCATGAATCTGCCTCTTCTCTGGTTTGATTCGGTTCTGCATGATGACTTTGTAGGTTTTTCCTGTGCTGTTTGACTTGAAGGTCTTGCAGTAGATATCAGCTTCAGAAAGTTTAGGTGTTGAGTAGATTCCTCTCCCAAATATTTGCCGATTTCCAGCTGTGTAGTGACTCCTGACGATGCCTCTGGCTCCTTCTAACCCGGTTCCATGGTAGGACACAGGCCACTCTCCAGGCACGGAGTAACTCCTCCATCCATTGGGGCCCAGCCAGGTGTCTCCATCCGGATATTTACCTTTGACCTTCAGGGCCATGCGGTACCAGCCGTTTGGGCGCACGTATGGCTCATTTCCTCTCATGCAGGCAGCCGAGTCAGAGAGATTAGTGAAGTCGAAGTCATAACCCGGGTCAAAGAATTCCTTCTCAATGATGAAGAACTCAGCATAGCTGGTTTTCTTGTCGAGGATCAGATGTATAAAAAAATCCTCAACTGATAAAGTGGGAGCAGCTTTCCCAGGGTTTCCCTCATCGTAGGCTGTTATTTTGTTCCCCAGAAGCACGGACAGAGCCTCAAATCTCACATTTTTGTCCACAACCATGTTGGACAGAGAACTGTGTTTCCTTCCTGAAGCTCAAGATGTCTGAGCTTTGCTCTGTTGCAACAGGTTGTTATATTCATCCAGTGAGATGGGCGGAGTGTCTTTTCTTACTTTCAGTTTAAAGTATGATATTTTTTTTTACCAACACCACCAGAAGCCTCCCTGCAGATTATTGTGGCTCTTAGTTCGATCTGTAGTGTGTAACTTTTATGAAAATATCTTTTTCCCAAATGTATTAAATCCATTACATGACGGTTTCTATGAGACGGGTCACCTGAAAAAAATCACGTTCTTCCACCTCCTCCCAGTGTGACTACTGTTGTCTGCAAAAATGCAAAAACAACCAATCAGAGACAGTTGGAGGGTCTTAGCGCTGCCAATCAACCTCCTATAGACTGCTCTATGGTGGAAAAACAACTTACCGTTACAGGAAAAGCGTTTACCTGTCGTCATCCGTGGCTATGCTAACTAGCCTTAGCATTCGTGGCAGGCTGTGTTGTGGTGAACCAGCTGTAGCTTAGCAAAGATCAAGCAGGAAGGGGTGAGAGTGATTGACAGCGCTAAGACCCTCCTCCAGGTTCTGATTGGTTGTTTCTGACAGAGTAGTGTATTTCTGCGGTTAGGACTGGGAGCACTGGGAGAAGGCAGAGGAGCTAAAAATGTTTTCAAACATTTTGTGTTAAAGCGACACTGCCCACGTTTCTCCTCGTGTTTTTTCTACTCTCACAGTTAAAATCTTGCAACACTTTTGATTTCTTTCACCTCAAATGAACGAAAGTTCATTTCTTTATCTCTATACTCTCATACTCTCTTTCTTTCTTTATCTCTAAACCACATAACATTTGCTCTACCCTATTCAGTCTTGACTCTGTAAATGTGAAACCAAAACAGATTTCAAACACGCTGCCATGTTGAAGGAGGACTAAAGCAAAGAAAATTCCAGCTGGTGAAATGAAAAGCAACAAAACCGTTACCGACGATTTGCTTAATGTCATTATAAGTTCTAGCTCCAAACTCAACGGGAAGGTTCAGCGGCAGCCGACTTTTAACAGGTTTCACTGAAGCAGACGTCAGTGAAAGTTTAACTTCCCTCAAAGCAGAGGAGAAAATTTCAACCTGTTGTTCTAAAGATACAAACTTGGACGCTTTAAACTGTTGTGCTCAGAGCAGAAATACAATTACAATATTTTTGTAATATTTCTATTTTCATATTTAAAACCGGCTCGTCAGGTCAAGTCAAAGTTGATCTATGCAACAGCCTCAGCTGACCAAACCGCTTCACAGCAAACACAACGTCACAGGTAGATAAATGACAAAATAGAAAATAAAATTGAGTTTATTAATAAATAATGACAATTATAAAATTGGCAAAAATATTGTATGTATATATATATATATACATATATATGATTCCCTTAATCTTTTCAAACTTACAGTTACTTTTAATTGTTTTATTTTGTTTTTTAATTGTCCTCTAGTATAAAAAAGTGTATATTCCTGTCAGCTGTATCCCTAAAAGTGTCTCTGATTGGATCCTCTGTTTGCACCATATTTAAAGGGGCGGTACAATGTATTCTCCTGGCACAAAGTTCCAGTTTATAGCACAATTGAGTCACTATTGTATCTTCAGTTATCATAAAAATGCTGTATACATCAAAAGTAACTTCAAATAAATTTGACTTTGCAATTTGACACATTGAATTAGGGCTTCTGTTTCTTTAAGAAGCTCCTACTCTTCCCCCTTCATCACGTCATCACAACGGTGCTTCTCCATAATGCCGCTTACAACTGTGTCGGACTGAGAAACAACAAAGAAATTTTATTTTATTTTTTTCTGATGGCTTAATTAACAGAAGACTCTCTCTCATGTTACGGCACAATCAAAAGTCGCAAGAAGTTTTTTGCTTTTATTTTCGTTGTGTTGATGTGTCGAAAACCGTTTTAAGAGACTTTAGAACTACAAATTGCGTGATTTCTCGTCCGTCACCATTAAATGAGCTTGTTTCTGCTTTGTGTTCAGTACACAGTTGTGGATAAATATCTCAAACCTTGTATCTCTCTCCTGATCCTTTTGTCAGCCCTGGGGCAGATCATGCTGTACGTGGACGGGATGAACGGCGTCATCGGCCACCCGGAGACCATCCAGTGGCTCTACACTCTGGTTGGCTCAAAGGTAACGGCGAAGCGTCTGTGCACAAAAAGAGAAAGAAGAGAAAGAAAAAAAAAAAGACTGCAGGCTGTCATTAGCTTTGAATAGCCACCCATTGTTTGGGAAACTGTATTTTTAGCAGCCATCCAAGGAAACGCACACAAACACATCTGTGAGTGTAGCCTGGCGCTCTCAGCTGACGTGGTTCGTTTTTTTTTTCTCCTTCTTCAGCTGATCTTGCGGAGAGCCTTTAAATGGATATTATAATGTGTGCGGCATATAAACTCCGCATTTAGGACTCTGCAGCACCTTTTGCTGGAGAACTTCACCGGTTGCTGAGGGAGGACAAATCGCATGCAACAAGGGAGGAGGGGTCCCATAAAAAAAAAAAAACAACACTAAAAATAATCCGTTTTACCATAACAGCCACTTTTATGACCGTAACTGTCACCCTTAACATCAAATGCAACCCTAACTGCAGTTTGTCTCTGAACTGACTCTAATCTCTGAAACGCATTTTGCATTATGGAGTTTTTTGTTTTGTTTTTTAAATCACCGAATCCCAGCACCGCGTCTGTGTAAACAAGTGCACATCTTCCCAGAAGTACCACTGTTTGCTTAGAGACGGAGACAAACAAACAAGGGAGCAAAATAACGTCTGTTTTTCTTTGCTTCCACATCTTAAAACTGTGCCATTCATTATGTGTCGAAGCATAAAGCAAACTGAGTCGCCCCTAAAAAGCGTCGTCGTGTCACTGTTTGTACCAAAGTGTGAAAAGGTAAATGTTTCTTCCACCATTACTTGGTGGAAGAAACATTTTGTTCCCACTATGTCCACAGATCTTTTAAATTTTCTACCAGCTGTTAAACTCTGAGATATTTTTGGTTTGATTATGTGTTAGGATTTATTTTTCTATACAATAAAACAGGTTGAATGAGGATTAGAAACAGACTCAATGGGAATATGACTTTCTTAAGAAAAAATAAACACAATTGTATTAAAATATACATGAAATTTAAGCATTTATATAACCATTTTTGTTCACAGTCCATCTAGAATAACAAACCAAGTGAAGTGGGGGAATGAAATGGTTTATTTTGGGGAATCAAATAAAAATGGGGAAGGGAGGAAATAGTAAGGCGTGATCATGAAAGAGGGTAAGAACAGGCAAACTGACCAGGAGCCACCAAAAACCAGGTTAGTCCATTTTTAGAAATGTGTTTTCATGTTTGGTTTTTTTTTTTGTTTTCCCCCCCTTTAGTTCCGGTTGGTGGTGAAAACGGCTCTGAAGCTGCTGCTGGTGTTTGTGGAGTACTCCGAGTCCAACGCGCCGCTGCTCATACAGGCCGTCACCTCCGCGGACACGAAGAGAGGTACAACCATGTACATGTGTTCCTCCTCATGTCGATTTTTGTCTCCTTGAATGCAGATGAGATAGATGAGAGTTCATATTTCATTATCCGTGCGAATTTCAGGCTGCAAGTCTTGGTTCAATGCAATGGAGATCTTGCAGGAGAAAGACGGAGTGGACACTGAGCTGCTGGTCTACGCCATGACCCTCATCAACAAGGTGGGTACATAAGAGCTCCTTCAGAGTCCTCCATAACTATTGGCACTGGCTTTGCAAAGAAATCGTTTTTATGATTCATCTTGGGCCTTGTCAAGATCATGAGAGCTCTCAGAGGGCCGTTTGTGCCAGAACGTGTTGATAAAACCCATTAACAAACTGCTAAAATATTAGCAAACCGCTGTGTCTGCATTCGATAAGATTAAATGACTCTAAACATCTCTTCACGCTGATGATTGGGATTTTATTTTTTTGCAGTCAAAATCCCTGATTTAGACATATTTGCCAGACATTTTGCAATATTTTCGCTCATGTGTGATGGTAAAAGTGACTTTTTTATATACTCTCCACATCGACCGCTGACTAAAACTGGACATCATATAAGGTTGAGGCAGCAGTGAGGTAGAAGTGACAAATACCGCCACCTGCAGGTGGGATTTAACATCTTGGAAGCTCAAAGTCTTTGACAATTTTTGTTGAGAACTTGTAGTAAACTCACAATAACGAGTGAAAAAAGTGTGGGATTCTGTTGATTTTGCGTGAATTTTTGCGATCACAGGATCAAAAAAACTGATTGGTTGGTAGTTTAAAGACAAAAAAAACTGCTTTGATTTGATTGATAGAGTAATATTTAAGCACACAAGGATCATCTAGAAGGTTCTACTTAAGCTTCCTGCTGGACCCTAGTTGGCCACATAAGAAGCCTGGCTGGATTTGCCTCTCCAGGCCTTGAATTTGACACACGTGTTCTATAACATTTTCACTACATGACATATAGCGTATATGTTGTGACTTGTGTTTTTGGTGGTTTCTGCAGACACTCGCGGCGCTGCCTGACCAGGACTCCTTCTACGACATGGTGGACAGTCTGGAGGAACAAGGCATGGACACAGTATCCCAGAGACACCTGGGGAGGAAAGGCACTGACCTGGACTTGGTGGAGCAGCTCAACATTTACGAGGTACAAGCGAACTATGCATTGGTAATGTACAATGTGCTGCAGATCAGATGGGCCATGTAGTATATATACTGCCTTAGATGAACCTTGCTTCTCTTGGATCTTCCAGAGAAGAACTTTTTATCACTCAGCAAAAACATCAAATCTTACCAACTATTTTTGGTCTCGTTTCTAGTTAAAATGTCTTAGTACACTAGAAATAAGACAGAACTCATTCAGAAGTAACTTGTAAGATGTGGGGGCTTGGTTTAAGGCAATGAATCGTAATATTGACGAAAAAGTTTTAGTTCCTATATCGTGCTGAAATGATACTTGTAAGTATGTCTTATTCCAAGCATACTAAAGTGTTTGCACTAGAAAGTAGACCAAAAACACTTGGTAAGACTTGGCATTTTTTGCAATTCTCTTATTTTTCCGCCCCCCGTCTTCCAGACGACTCTACGTCACGAAGACGGCGACGACGGCAGCCAGCCGCCGCCCGCGGGATGCCGCGACCGCCGGCGCGTCAGCCTCGGCGGAGCGGAGAAGCGTCGAGGCCTGGAGAGGCGTCGGAGTCGCCGGGCCTCGCTCGGCCGACCCGGGCAGGCCCCCTGCAGCCCTGCGTCCCCACAAAGGGCCGGCTTCCAGCCGTTCAGCGGACACAGGACGGAGGATCTCAGTGAGAGGTGAGAGCGCTCGTCCACAGGACAGTAGATGAGTTATGGAGTTTGCTGAAAGACGACCTTTCAAAGCCAAACGTGTGTGAACCTCGAAGAGGGGATCTGATAGTTTTACCGCTTTTTGCCTCAGAGCTCTGTCAGGTTTCCTTCCGTCCATGTAAGTTCAAACATTCCTGGGAAGCACATCGACTCCTCATGCACAGGATTTAACAGCCACCAGTGTGTCTCCTCCTCCCATCCCACAGTAACAGTGTGGATTTTCCTTTTGTGATGAAACGTCCCTGATGTCTGCTCTCAGCTGTGTTATCCCACCGTCGGAGTCATCTCCGAATCTAATCCAAGCCTTCACTCTGCTAAACCGGTGCAGTGATGTTGCAGTGCTGTGATCATTTCCTACATATTAGGAAATCTGTTTTTAACAAATTCCAGTCTGTTATCTCTCGTCTTAATGTCCTGTTTCATCCTCGCTCAGCCGTGGTCATGTGACCAGAGCAGATTAAGGTCCAAGCCCCAGATATTTTGAAAATGTAAACTCTGCCCATGAGGATTAACACTAATCTAGAAAAAAGAAGGGAAATCCCAATGCTTTTTTGTTTCCTAACGTGTTTGCTTTCATGTTCTTGACTTTGTCCTACGTCTCATTATTATGCGTTCATCGCAAATGTGCTCAAAACTATATATAATACTAAGCTAAATATAATATCCTCATGAATCACGTTGAGGTTTCTGAATTTGACATGACAAAAGATGGGGGGGGATAAATAAATAAATAAATTAACACATGAATATTTTTAAGCAGAAGTCATCTCATTCGTCACACACGGGGGGTCTAAAGTTGTGGACTCGACTGCAACTCGTCTGGCTTCGGTACAAAACAACATTTCAGCGCCCCGATGCTGATCTCCAGTCAGTTTTCCATCTCTCCTTCCAGCATTCCTTTCCTTTCCTTCGTCCCTGCCGTCATAACTTGTCTTCATGCGCATCTTGACCTACTGGAGGCACCGAGCGTCCAATCAGAAACACTCATCCGCCAGTGTCCCCCCGGCGTCATTTTAGAGTTCCTCCTCGTGTTTTCAGTTAGCGCTTTTAACCGTCTTGATCTAATATTTGCCACATCCCTGCTTGTCGTCTCCCAAACTAAATGCCCACAAGGCTCTTAGGTCATCTCTAGTCATTATGTCGGCCTCATCTAACCTTCCTTGTTTATGCGAAGGTGTCCATTTGCATGCTGGTCTCATGTACCCCTTCATCTCTTCCTCAATCTTTCCCCCGAATCTTCCCGTCGTGTGTGCGTTTCCCTCCTCCACCGCCCACCCACGTCCATAGAGAGGAAGAATGTGACATAGAGGAGAAAGAGGAGGAGGAGGAAGAAGAAGAAGAAGAGACTCCTGTGACTGAATCTGATTCGGATGAGAAGGAGGGGGCTAATCAGACCACCTCCAGGTATTTTAGGTCTTGGTGGTGACATGGAAGTCAAATGTAGTGCTGCTTTCATGTGTCTTGGTGTTTTGTGTAGGGAAGCAGTAGTAAATGTGAGCGTGTGTTTCGTCTTAGATACGCAGCTAGTTTGAGCTTGTGACCCAACAAGGTGTCAACGCATTCGTAAGAAGTCTTAAAATGTCTTAAATTCATAAAAGAAAAGTAAGTTGGCGTGAAATATTTTAATCAGAGGAATTACATTTTGTCTTGAGAGAACTATTTAATCTTGTTGTAAGCAGCTTTTTTTGTCAGGCTAGAGTTTAAGTGGTGTGCAGACATCTTCAATGCATTCTGTGACTCAAGGCGGTTGAGGCTACCGCTAACTAGCTGGGAATGTATTCCTGCTAGCTAGCCTTTTTTGCATCTATTTTATAATTAAGTGCAAATTTGTCACCAACTGGCTAGACGACATTCCACTGGCTCACTTCTTTTGCTAACCCATGAGAGGCTAGGTGCATTGGTGCTTTTAACCGTCTTGATCCAATATGACGGTTGAAAACTCATGACAAGTTTTTAGCTTGTCATGAGCTAAAACGTGTTTAGTTTGGCATAAAGCCCTCTGTAAAGCCATATACAGAGAGCCATATGTAGTGTGGGAAACACACAGAGCCGCAAAACAAACCCCAGAAATTTCGTCGTTTTTTGCTGGGCACACAACACGATTCCTCGACCATCCTCTGCGTTTACAGTTTTTTCAGTCTTAAATTCATTCAAAGTGGCATTAAAAGGTCTTAAATTTGACTTGTTGAAACCTGCAGATGCCCCGCCGAAGTGTGTTGTGGTTTTGTTAACAGCCTCTCTCCAGGTATGTTTTCTGAAACCTTCAATCTAATCCTCTGTTCCCAGGGCTTCGTGCCCTACGTCCACCGTCCACAGGACCACCCTTCAGTCCATCACCATCTCCTCCAGAAAGGGAGCCACAAAGGACAATGAGCAGAAGAATCAGGCAGAAATACACCTGGCGTCTACGTCGTCCCCCTGTACCCCGACTCCCCCTTCTCCAGAGTGTGGCAGTAGTCTCAGCCCCCAGTCCCAGCCCTCCCTGCTGGCCACCCTGCTGGCCAGGAAGCGCTCTACAGTCACTGTCCCCGCCACCAAGGAAGTCAGCCCGCCGCTGCGTGGCAGCTCCCACCTGTCCCCTGACCGTGTCCCCTACCTGCCCCACTCGCCCTTCCACCTCTTCTCGTACGACCTGGACGATGAGCCGGCGCCGTCGGCTCAGGCTAAACGCAGCGAGGAGTCGCCCAAAACAACACCTCCCAGGTCAGACGAAGAGCAGAACTTCTTCTTCTTCTCATGGCTGCCAGGAGATGTTTCTTCTTTTTTCTTTTTTTTTTTTTCCATGCATCCACTTTCTGTTTCTTGCTTTTATGTTTTATGGCACCGACTTTGGATTTCTTTCGGCACCACTTTTCTTGCTCACCGACATGTTTCCTTCTCACTTCCTTCTCGTCACGCTTTGCGCCTCGAGTCCATCGCTGCTGTTTCCTTCCTCTCTCCTCTCTTCACGTAGCTGTTCTCAGTCTTCTCCTGCTGGGTCGGTAATCTGCACTTGTTGGGAGCTTTCACAGTTCCAAGCTGTCCCCCTGTTTTTCAGCACACAGTAGTGCATCCACTGATCCCTTCTTATCCTCTCCGTCTTTAAATCTCACTCCCATTCCCCTTAGTTTCTTACCTTTTAGCAATGCTTTATCTCTTCTTTCTGTTTCCATGCTTTGCTTTAGTACTTTCCTTTGTTTGGGGTTTTCACACAACCACTATCATGTAGTTTGTGAGGAATATGGGTCACTCAGTTGACTCTGTTAGTGAGTACATTCATTGTGTTCAACTCTGTTTCTGAAACAATGTGCCTGAATTTGTTTCCATTCTTTTTTTGCTATAAAAAATTATTTTATTCACATCCACTCGCAAATGTATTCACACCCGTTGACATTTTTTCTTCACATTTCGGAAGTTTTCTACCATGTTTTTCCTACAGTTAGCTACTGTTAGTTTCCTCAAACCCAGTAATGAAAAGCACACCATGATGCTGCCACCGCCACATGTTACCCTGGTAACGTGTGAAAGGGTTGTGCTCAGGGTTTCCACCATGCAGAGTTCTGTAAGTCAGGCAGAAACGTCGGTTTTCGTCTCATCTGATCAGGACAGCAACGGAAAGGTTTTCACAAAACAGCTGTATTTTTCAAGACACTACTTTAAAAAAATGATTGATTGGTGTTGCTTTTTTAAATTATTTTTTAGAGTTCTCAGAGTAATGAGTAACCGTAACGACAAAAAAATAAAATAAAATCACACCAAAATGCCTCTGTGAGGTGATAAAATGAAGGAAAGTTCAAGAGCTATGAGCACGGTTTTCTTTAGGCGTTATGTCATCACTTTCATTTGGGCAGCAACGTTTTACATCTAAAGCCAGCAACTGTTTCAGAATCGCACAAACGCTTCAGTAGTGGATAATTAGGGTCACCTTAGTGCTGCACCAGCCGTATTACGTAAGAGGAGGGTCTGCTCAGAGTTCATGCCTCGAGTCTTACGCACTGAGTGTCAGGTGACCGGGCGACTAATGACTTCCATCAGTGTTGCCTTTTTCTTTTTCTTTTTTGACTGTTTTTTTTGTTTCCTTTAGGAATGGAGTCGCGTCGTACACCTCCCTCAGCACCCCGAGTACACCCACAACGTCGAGGTGAGGGGGCGACGTCGACGTTTACTCCCAACGCTTCCTGACAGACAAAAAAAAAAAAGCACACCAATGTGGAGGGAACACGTTTGTAATAAACATATAGAAGTCCTCACGACAGTGCCTGTTTGTTGTTAGGGTGGCGTTAGGGGGGCTGCTGTCGTCGTCCTACCGACAGCACCAGGAGTCTCTGGCGGCTGAGCGAGAGCGCCGCCGTGTGGAGAGGGAGGACAGGCTGCAGAGGATAGAGCGAGAGGAGAGGAACAAGCACAGGTGAGGCAACGTTTGCTTTGTTTTAAAGCGGAGTCTCGGAAAGTTTCCTGGCAGTAAAAAGAAAACAGTGAGAAAGTGGAAGCAGCAGAAACCAAAGACGTAGCGTTTTTATTCAAAGACATGAGGAACGTTACACTTCATCAGCGTGGCTCAGTCTTGATGACAAGGTAAAGTAAACGTGTTCACTTTACCTTAAAAGCCCGGGGGCCAAATCCGGCTCGCCATAATCATTTCTGTGGCCCTCTAGACTCTAGAGAGCCACATAAATATAACTTTCAATATAAAAGTTGTGTTTTTGAATATTTTAGTGATCAAATCAAAGCTGTTTTTCATTTGTGTATTTCCAAAATACATGAAAAAATATGAGCTAATTTCAAGAAGTACTCATCAAAAGCAAAGACAGATATTCGTTAATATTTTAATAGTTAGTGGGTCGTGTTTATCAATATATTCTGTCACAGCTGGCCCTTTAAGGACATCTGTGATCATGATATGGCCCAACATGAAAACGAGTTTGACACCACTGCCTTCAGTGTTTAAAGCAGGATAAGACATTTTTATTTTTGTGTTGAATTCAGAGCAGTTTATTTATACAGCCAGAGGCTGCTATGAATGTCTCATAATCTAATAACTTTATGTTTGTCTGTTTGCTCACGCTTAAAACAGAAAAACTCAATTTTCTTTCACATTTATTTAACCATGTTGGTCTCATTGATGTCAGAGATTTATTTTTGCAATTGTTGTAATAACAAAAGTTAATGCTACAGTAAAGTTATCCGTTGCATACGTGTATAATTGTTCAGATTTACTAAATGTAGGTTTGGTTTTCAAGGTGTGGGTTAAAAGAAAAGAAATCTAACAAACTGGTTTTACCACGACACAGACTGGAATTTACTTTTCGTGGTTTTTCTTTACCACACTGGTGGCATGATGTTTATCTGTATCAATTCTCCGTTTGTGTGTTTGTGTGTGTTCCAGCCGTGACTATGTGGATAAAATGGAAGAGGCCCGGCTCGCGCGGGAGGAGCGGTAAGTTCCCGCTTGTTCTTAGGTTGAATCGACACCCTCAGCACACTTCGCACTGTGAGGCCACAGCCTCACAGTGCGATGTGTGGGTGTGTGTGTGTGTGTGTGGGTGTGTGTGTGTGTGTGTGTGAGTGTGAGTGTGAATGGCGTGAGCTCGCCTGTTTTCTCCATCCTCCTCCCCGTTTGGGAGTTGATTGTTTTAGCTGCGCGTCTCGAGACGACCCGATTCGGAGGTCTTCGCGCTGAATCCTCGCACCGATCCTCTCCTTACACGCAGGAAGAGTTTTCACGACGCCTGTAAATCTGTGTTTGTGTGCAGATGGGAATCACAGGAAAGCGAGGCACTCGGGGGTCATGCCAGTCGTTCTCAGTGTGGCCCTTTTATATTTGCAAGCCAGCTGTTTAAAAGCTACACCCAGAGTTTCTCTGTCGCTCCCCGTTTTAACCGAGAACAGCTCCTGAGAAGATGACTCGCGTCAGCGCGAGGGAGCCGCGGTGTGTTGTATTTACGACGCATTTGGGTGTCGTGCTTATCGGGCTAGCACACATTTTTGTGTCCTCCCCACCTAATGTCCCTGCGGTATCCATTTACTTGACAAACAGCACAGAAACATCTGGTCCAAAAGGAAGAGTTGGAGCTTTAACTCCAGATAACAAAACAGATCGTTTGACAGCCTGCTCTCTCTGTGGGCTGCACTTTGCAACAAGCCATATTTTACGCTGCTGAATGAGTTTTAAGACATTAAATATTTAAACCTGTTAAAAGTTTAAACAGTTACACTAAGCCTACTAATGTTACAAGTGTTAATATCACCCAGCTTAAAGCTCTTCAGACAAACAGGATACTTAAATGTTCTTAATCTTAAAAATCTTTATTTATTTATTTAGAACATGCAAAAAGTCAGAAAAGAAATTTGCACAGCAATTAAATAAAAACAAAACTTAGTCAGATTAGTAGGCAAAACCACAGGGAAATAAATGAAGGGAACAAAGAACCAACAAAGACTAAAGAAAATAAAAGAAAAGAATAATAATAGCAAAGAAATAAAACAGAAAGGAAAGAAGTGAAGAATTTAGCCAAGTGGTGAAAATGAAAGGAATCTGTGAAAGTTGGGAAGCTAACACGGAAGGAAGCAAGGGGAGAGAAAATAAGACTGAAGGAGAAAAAAGACAAAAGGAAGTGTGGAAGAAGGAAGGATGGAAATAAGAAAAGAAGGGGGAGGAGGAAAGAAGAAAGGACGCAATGAATGACGAGGAAAACGAAAAGGAAGGCAGCAAGGGAGACTGAAGTAAAGAAAAGAGAAAAATAAGAAAAAAAGATTAAAACAAGAAGAAAGGATCAAAAGAGGTATGGGTGTGTACAACATGCGAACATTAAAACTGAAAATAATTTCCTGAAATCTTTGTGTTCTGGTTTTTGCTCTCAACCTGTCCTGTAAAACCCTTAAATCCAATTTAATTCTATTCCATGCAGCCCAGAAGCTTTAGATTAATTACATATTATAGATATTCTAATAAGATGCAATAGTGAACGCTTTAAAACATAGATTAAACATTTACAAAGTTTGCATTTAATGCAGTGAATGTGTATAAAAATAAACTGCGTATCCAGGTTTTAGATAAACTACTGAAAACTAACTTATTAGACCACTGGTTAACTGCCACACTACACTTTTGCCTTTTTGTGGGATTAGTGAATATGCAAATGCTCTTCAACTCTCCCTTCTGCAGCTTGTTACTTATTCCCAGGATCATCCAGAACACAGAGAGCGCCCTGCGCCCAACATGTGACCCGGCTGGGGTCACATGTTGGGGGCGGGTGGGTTTAGTCACAGTGGAGTGATGACTTCTCAGCCCGTCACTTGGTGTTTGGTTTTCTGCAACACACACACACACACACAGTTGTGCGGCTCTGACACAAACGAGCGCCAGCGAAAACACACGCTGAGCTAAAAGCTCACCATTTATAAATGCAGAGTTAGTCTGAAAAGCATCGAGAAGTGAAAGAGAACCAGACAGAGAGGAACAAAGTACTGGCAAAGAGTCTGAAACTCATCTGAATTTAAACTAGTGGGGAAAAGCTGCATTATAGTTAACTACATTACATCTCTTGCGAAAGTTTGCATTGTTTCAGCTGCCTAAACTAAGTTTTAAAGGGAAGAAAGGGAGATGGTCACGCTAACCGTTCGTCTTCCACCAATTCTACCATCTAACATTTTCTCCACTAGGTTCTGGCCGACCGTCCAGTCTCAAAGCATGCTAGCTGCTTTCTCAACTGCACAACTCTGCCAGATTAGCATAGATTATGTATTTCACATACATTTGTGTGAAAAGAAAGGTTCGCAGATTATTAACTAGCTTTTTTCATCTCTTAAGTGAGACTCTGCTTGTACTGTAGCTGTCTTACCAATCAGTCTGAAGAAAGTTTGCCGTGCTCTTCGCTTTCAGCTGTTAGATGTTTGAGGGTTTATGTGGGGGGAAAAAAAAGATTAAACCAATGGTTTATGTGGAAAATCTAAAAGAAAAATGTATGCTGGAATGTAGCTTTAAGTAAATTATAGATAAGTTGTCTCATTTGTGATGGTGATTTTGCTTGCTTCTGTGGTCGTTTTGGTTCATCCTTAGTAAACATGAGCAGATTATACAACAGTGTATGCTTTAATTGGTCAAGAACAGTTCTGCAGAAACGTACAATGCTCTGTTTTCAAAGAGGGATTAACTCACAATCAGCTCTCAAAGCGGGAGAGGTGTGTTTTGCAAACTCTCATTCATGCGCTTGCAGGGGTTTTTTGCGTGTGTATACACATACAGTACGTTGAAGCCAACTATACACACTTGGCTCACACTAAACTGCGGTTCACGCCTAATCACATGCAGATAGGGGACCCAACACACACCAGAGCGTTCGTGTCTGGTTTCTTCAGACATCTGAAGTGTCCTGATGCTAATGAAGCCCTAACAGAAGCTGCACACATTCACAGTGCGGTGGGAAAGAGGAGGGGTTAGAGAAAGAAGAAAGACACTGAAAGAGAGAGAGAGAGAGAGCGAGAGAGGGTTGACTCGGTGCCCTAAATTTCCATGAGGGCCAGCAGGTTGAACGGGGAAGTTTAGTGGTCGGAGAAAGGGTGGAAGTGAAGAAGGAGAAGGACAAACACGTGGAAAAGGACATAAGGAAGGGATCTGCAACAGGTCTGGCCTTTCTTTTTTTTTTTCTCTACTCTTTCCCTTTCTTCCAAACCTTTACGGCTGGCAGGAGTGATGCTGAAAGATTAGCAGATGAACCTGAACATGGGGAGGCAGAGGAGTTACTTGTAACGTCGTGTTCAAGTGTCATTGACAGCAGTAGAGGAGACATGAGATCCACTGACTCTCCGTTGCATCGTTTATAATCGATATACCGTCGTTGGTCGAGGTTTTTCAACAAGTGGTTTCGCTTTAGCCAACATCAGCGACTCATCTTTGGCTCTCTTTCAGGTATAAAAACGTAGAACGTCTGGCGGCGGAGGAGTACGAGAGGGACCGCGTCCGGGTGTCGAGGACTCGGCCTGACCTCAGCCTGCCCTTTGAACCCTCGGAGGCCTGGCCCTCGTCATCGCGCAGCAGCACGCCATCATCCTTTGCCTCCCAGGAGGAAGGAGAAGCTGATCTTGAGCCCGAGACGCCGGGCACGGCCTGCACCCCCTCTGAGGCTGGTAGGAGGAGTCGTGTTTTAACAGAATCACCTGGTGACACAGGCTTTGCTAAAATGTCCAATCTTGGGCTCAATAGGACGTAGGCTAGCTACAAGCACAAAGGTTGACCTTGTTTTTTTTTTTTTTAATTAAATCTATGTACTTACCATTCTTTCAATAAGTCCCCACTCGTTGCTGCTGTAAAGAAACCAAACATTTCTTGGACAACTATAAAAAAAAAGACAAATTTGGTGGTTTTGAAAATATTTCTTCTCAAGAAAAAAATGCATAGTGACATTGCAGAAGCTAATGTCACTGTGCTTCTGTGACAGTGACACAGAATTAACCTAAATTTATTAGGTTAATTTAGTAGTAAATTAACCTAATACATTTATTAGGTGAAAGCTGGCATGTCTATTAAACCTGCTAGCCTTACAAACAAGCTAGTCTCAGCTAGGTATACTTGCTTTCCATGAAAAAAAAAAAGGATTCTGAAATTATGGCTTTTATGTTGCTGATAAAACAGTTCAGTTGTATTATACCGATTTGAATCAATCCTTTCTTGTGGGGGATAAATGGTTGAAAGACTTAAATGACACATTTTTGTAGGCATGACAACCTTCTGTGAAGCTGAGTTTATCTGTGGTGAGCAAGTTCATAAATGCTAGATAAGATGTCTAGCTAACGTAGATGTGTGACCCATGTGGACTTTTCTCAAGTCTTGTCTCAAAGTGGACCCACTTGGGATGACTAAATAGCTCGCAGAGGGGTTAACAACGTTGGGCTTCCTCCACAGGCAGAGTCAGTTGTCAGGGTCTCAGATGGGTCATGAAAAAAACGTTAAACATCCATTTTGTGTTACACGTTTTACTCATTGTTGCCTTCCATTCAAGCTAAATAAGCAGTTAGCATGCTAGGGTGAGGTAGCCCTTACACAATCCTATTTGGAGCTAACCCTTTTCGGTCATTTATTATATCTTTGGGCCAAACATGTAAAAAAAAAAAAGATTGGTAGCATCTAACGGCATATTAGACTAAAACTAGCCAACTTTAAGCTAGCTTTGACAGGCTATAGAAGGTAGCACACAATGTATATATTTGTCGTCACAGGGTGACATATTGAGTTGTAGTGTGTGTAGGATATAGGGAGTTAACATGTTGTCATTAAGTAACACCCCAGTGGATCCCCGAACATCATCCTTAATGTTGGCTGATTAGCATCTAAAACTAGCGAATTTTGGCTTGTTTTGACGCGGCGTTGTATTTCTTTGTGTGTGTTAGCAGGTCCTTGAGTCTGAATGAAAACCAGAAGGTCATCTGTTCAACTCCCAAGCATCTGTTTTGCCCCTTAGCAGTAAAACGAAAACTGCTTCACTTTGCCGTTTCAATTAGCATACAACTATGTGCAGTGGAAGAGAAAAAAGAAGGCAGATTGTGGACGCAGTAAGGGAAAGGAGGGGATGCGGGAGGTTCACAGTGACAGGGAGGATATGAGTTCAAGGGTCAAATTGCTTTTTGAAAGAAGCTTTTGACAGAGTGATCCCCAAACATGTCATGCAAGAAAAAAAACAAAAAAACAGCCTTGTTTTGGAGCACAAGCGAAGCCATGGGCCTCAGCACTTTAGCGCACAGAGGCGAGCGTCTGCGGCGTGTTTTTCTAGACCCTGCCTGCATCACTGCGCGGACTGTGCTGCCGATTTACGTGTGTGTACCGTGTACACGGGCGAGATTCGATGTAAACAGGAACTTAATTCCTCATTTCCTGCTCATATCGAGCTCCTCCAACAGCCCGGCTTTGTGCACCGCCCGTATTGTTTACATTACGGCACGGCTGCGTGTTTTTATTTCTCTTGCCGGAAAATGGTTCAATTCCATCCAGGCCAATGTTTTTGCCAGATATAAATAGCACTTCGCTACAAATAACTCTGGTCTTTCAAACTCTTATTCAAGGTGAACGAAATTCTAGTGTGACTAAACAGCTGCGCTCTCTTGTGACAGAAGAAGCCGACGACTCCAGTGCCAGCGTAGAAGCGGAAGAGAAACAGGCAGGAGCCGAAGCAGAGGAAGTGGAAGAGCAGAAGGAAGTGGAGGACGAAGAAGTGCAGGAGGAAGTGGCGACGGACAAGGAGGAGGACGTGAAGGAGCCTGAGCAGGAAGTGGAGAGGCAGAGAGAGGAGGAGGCGGAGGAGGACAGCGGCATCCTTAGTGACAAGGAGCGACAAAATGAGGAGGTAAACGAGAAGGACAACTGCTCGGCCTCCAGCATCTCCTCCGCCAGCAGCACCTTGGAGAGAGAGGAGAGGGTTAGCACGGAGAATGGTGGGTAGCCTCTAAAGGAAAATTATCAAAATTCTCCTTTTTGTGGCTTTAATTTTCGGGAATTTCAAAAATAACTTTGGGATTACCTCTTTACTTTTTTTTTTTAACCCCCAGGCTTTAAGGAGGCAGAAGTGAACGAAAATTGCAACAAGCTCCTCGATAGCAAACTGTTCATGCTGGACATGCTGTACTCCCAGAGCTCAAAGCCCAGTGCCGAGGAGGAGGAAGAGGAGAACGCGGAGAAGGTGAAGGAGAAGGGGGAGGGGGAAGAAGAGGACAGGGAGACCCATCAGGAGACGAGCCTGGAGAGCAGCAACAAGGAGGACAAGTCGGAGCAACGACGGGGTATCCGTCCGATCGCCGAGCGCTTCGGTGACCTGGTCAAAGACCTTGGCTCGTCCCACCCCCACCTGGACGCCCCGGCCAACGAGCCGCCTCCTCCGCCTCCGCCCCCTCCCAAAAAGGAGTCGGACACCATCTGGGACCAGCTCCTGGCCAGCCCCGGAGAGCTGCGCATCAGGGACATCAGCTTCACCGACCTAACGGACGACGATGACAAGGACATTCTGGACGCCGTTCTGATGGGAGGGTGTGGTGACCTCCCGCCTCCGCCACCTCCTCCGCCGTTCATCCCGCGGCTTCCTCCACCGCCCCCCATTCTAGGTTGCTGCCCTCCACCGCCTCCCTTGATCGGCGTCTTGAGGCCTCCGCCGCCTCCGTCCTTTAGCGGTCCAGCCACGGCGCCCCCTCCCTCCGAGCCGCCTCTCTTCAACAAGAAGAAGAAGACAATTAGGCTCTTCTGGAGCGAGGTGAGTCGGGAACAGTTCTAACCTGCTGATACCGATTTTAGCCACTTATGATTTTCCCTTTTGGAGTTTGTATTAACGGCATTCTACAATACATGCTTTTTTTATGTTGGCCTTCCTGCCCTTTCCTTCATGTCTCTCTCTGTCAATTTCCTGTCTGAATTCTGGAAATAAAGGCCACTATTGCCACAAAAACCTAAAATATACAGACCGACGTGAACAGCAAACACGACTCTGTATACGCAGAAGAAACAACTTCTTCCATCTTTTGTCCTTCCTCTGCCTTCATTTCATTACTCCTCACTGATACTCAAACTTCTTTGCTCAGTAACAACTTCCACATTTAGGAATTTTGTCAGCACAACCTTTTGGATCCAGACTAGTCGTCATATTGTCAAAGTGATTTTGTCTGTTCAGCCACCTAATTGGATTGCCTGGCAGATCCAGAAAGCCGCTGTATGACAGTGAAAGTCCCAAAGGAGTTACAATTACATGGAGAAATCTGCATTTCAAATCAGTGAACATGAAAATGGGCTTTACATACATTTAGCAAATACGCATTGGCCTCTGCAATTACTGAAAGAGCAGATTTGACAATGGCTTATATTGACAATATTTTAAGCTCTGGTAGGTTTAAAATAAATTAACCTCTCATGACTGTAGCACAGTTGCACAACATTGAATTGAGTACATTTAATGTCAAATGGATGGTTCTGCAGCAACAAGGTACTGTGATCAATTCCTGGTTGGAGCTCTTCAGTCTGGACCTTGCATAATTTCTATGCATTGGTGGAGCAATGTTTAGTTAACTAGAGGTTGTAAACTACTTTAAACTTTAAGTGGACGTTTATAAAGGTTCCTCTTGTTTGTCATTTGTTGCTCTGTAGTGGATTGGTGAAAATCTTTCTCGATCACATTCAGATTGAGACCTTGCCTATTCTTTATAGACTGTCTAGACTCTTGTGTCATCTCTCATTCTGTCCTCTCTTCAGCTCAGGTGTTCAATAGGAGGAATGTTGACTTTATTTTGAATCACTATCATTCTTTTCTTGCATAGTTCAAAAGATCTTGATTTAAAATGGTGTGTTTCAAAGTGTTCCCAGCAACCTTCCGACCAAAAATGGCATAACAGCACAAGTATTCGTCTCCAAAATATCCAGTATGGCCTTGTTGGGCTGATATGCACAAGTGCCAAATGAATACACCGCTGTTTTGTTTAAACAGCAGTGTATTTATATCCTTTACACAAATTTAGGAAATCAAAACAGACACAGGCAAATAATATTCCTAACTCCAAAGTCAATGGATAAAACACAAGATCAATTTCAGAGTTAAAAACACCAAAATAAACATTATTAAAACTTTCCTATATATATAAAAACTGCAGCAGGTACAATTTCTAAAAAAACAATTGGTCTCTCTAAATTGTCCTAAGTGTGAATGTGTGTGCGCAAGGATAAATGTGTTAGATGATGATGGATGAATATTTGTTAAAAGTGTCTGACAGTAAAATATGAAACAGAGGATCTGTGAAAATTCCTCTGACTCTGCTGCTGTCCAGAAACAACCAATCAGAACCAAAAGACAAACTTTGGTTCTGATTGGTTTCTAATGCGTTGAATGTGTCTCAGCACATTCAACACATTAGACTACTAATGTACTGCAGCCATGCAATTGGCAGAAATACAACCTAACATTATATCATCATTATTTATAGAATGATTTAGAAAACAAAATGCTATACAGATTTGTCAAAACTATTTCGACCCTTATTAGAACTTTGCATTCATTTCCCTTCATTTTAGTTGCTGTGATTTTGCTTAACACAGACATTTTCCCTAACCCTATCTAAAACTTAATTCACATTTTACCTCTAAATGTTACCCCTGACTCAAAGCAATGAGTCCATCATATTAGGACCAGGCTTTGGTCCTAATATGATAGAACCAATATGACACAGGACATATAATGGTGCGTTCACACCAAACACGTTTTGAGAGTCAGGCGCATCTGATTTACATTCAACATCTATGTGGAGGCGCGTTTGGAGCGCCTAGCGGCCATTGGGAGCATTTGACATCAAACGAGTCCATGGCATCCAACACTCCACATAGACTTTGAATGTAAACTGGACTCACCTGACCCTCTATAGGAGTTTGATATTAATGCATCATTAGAATATTCAGTTCCATTGGTAACAATGACATCCGCAGTGATGTCATAACTATGATATCACAAAGGAATCTCTCTCTTGACTGTAGCTCACAGACAGTGTTTTCTCAGACCTGTTCCACAGTTCTATCGCGACAGATCACTCTTTAGAGCACGTTCGAAATTAATCCTTTCAGAGAAGAAATAATTTACCAGAATATAGATATGAAGCAACAACAGAATACTTGTGAACATGAAGCTTTTCCAGCTGAGCTTTCATGGATTGAAATGATGGAGCAAAACATCCAAGTCGACTACGACGAAATCCTTGTTTTTGACGATGACAGCGAGCCGGAAGATGAATCATCGGAGATCCAGGGTGAACCAAGTCCTTCCGGCGACTTTGAGAGCCCAAGATCATTGGAAGTCGAGCAGAAAACAACTCCTTCTGCTGGCTTCGAGATCACCCCCTTAGTGGAAGACGAGGAAGAGTCTAGCCAACACGTCATCAATCTCACAAAGCAGGTAGACGATCTTAAAGAAGAACTGCAGAGTAAGATTTTTGAACTCCGTGAGGAAAGAGACATAAGGATTGCATGTCAGGCTGAAGTGAAATCACAGCAGGAGGAGATTCATAAGCTGCAAAAAATGTTGGAAAGAGAACGTCATCTGCAAGTCAAACGTGAAGGTGAATCAAAGAGCATTCTTCAACAGCTGGATCACTTCAAGAGGGAGGCAGAAAAATATGAATCCCGCAATAAAGGTCTGATTGAAGTAATGATTGAAGGATACAAAGAGAGACTTAAATTTGAGGAACAGATCAAAACTCACACTGAGCAAGCTTCCAAAATCAAAGAACAGGAGGAAAAAGTGAAATCATTGCAGGGTCAGGTTGCAGACCTGAAGATAAAGTTGAAACTTGCTCTGGAAAACAACCATCCGAGAGTCTCCACCCAACCAGAGGTCCCCCTGCAAAAAGAAGACTCCCTGCAAACAGAAGAGACCAAGGAAAGACAGACCTCCAATCCATCAGGGAGGTCCGAGGAAAGATGGACCTCCAATCCATCAGGGAGGTCCGAGGAGAAGCAGACCTCCAATCAACCGGGGAGGTTCGAGGAGAAGCAGACCTCCTATCAACTGGGGAGGTCCGAGGAAAGACGGACCTCCAATCCATCAGGGAGGTCGGAGGAAAGATGGACCTCCAATCAACCAGGGAGGTCCGAGGAGAAGCAGACCTCCAATCAACCGGGGAGGTCCGAGGAAAGATGGACCTCCAATCAAACGGGGAGGTCCGAGGTAAGATGGACCTCCAATCAAACGGGGAGGTCCGAGGAAAGATGGACCTCCAATCAAACGGGGAGGTCCGAGGAAAGATGGACCTCCAATCAACCAGGGAGGTCAGAGGAAAGACGGACCTCCAATCAACCAGGGAGGTCCGAGGAGAAGCAGACCTCCAATCAACTGGGGAGGTCCGAGGAGAAGCAGACCTCCAATCAACTGGGGAGGTCCGAGGAAAGATGGACCTCCAATCCATCAGGGAGGTCCGAGGAAAGATGGACCTCCAATCAACCAGGGAGGTCCGAGGAGAAGCAGACCTCCAATCAACCGGGGAGGTCCGAGGAAAGATGGACCTCCAATCAAACGGGGAGGTCCGAGGAAAGATGGACCTCCAATCAAACGGGGAGGTCCGAGGAAAAATGGACCTCCAATCAAACGGGGAGGTCCGAGGAAAGACGGACCTCCAATCAACCAGGGAGGTCCGAGGAAAGATGGACCTCCAATACAACAGGGAGGTCTGAGGAAAGATGGACCTCCAATCCAACAGGGAGGTCTGAGGAAAGATGGACCTCCAATCCAACAGGGAGGTCCGAGGAAAGATGGACCTCCAATCAATCAGGGAGGTCCGAGGAAACATGGACCTCCAATCCAACAGGGACATCCGAGGAAAGATGGACCTCCAATCAAACATCGAGGTCCATGCGACCAACCTCCACTGGTTGCATGGAGGGGCTTCGTGTTGGCGTTGGCCTGAAGGCCAGTCTAAGCCCAGCTCGGCCTTTACGCCGACCCACACCCAGGTGGTACTAACCTGGATAACAATCCAAACCCAGGTTTTGCCAACACTGGGCATTATGAAAATTCAATGTTTTACACAGAAATTTAGGAAATCAAAACAGACACAGGCAAATAATAATCCTAACTCCAAAGTCAATGGAGAAAACACAAGGTCAATTTCAGAGTTAAAAACACCAAAATAACCATTATTAAAACTTTCCTATCTATAAAAACTGCAGCTGGTAGAATTTCTAAAAAATTAATTGGTCTCTTTAAATTGTCCTAAGGCAGCGCTTCTCAATTCCAGTCCTCAGGCCCCCCTGCTCTGCATGTTTTAGATGTGCCTCTATACCAGAACAGCTGATTCAAATGATTGCGTGACCATCAAGTACTGCAGAAGCCTGTTAATCACCCATTATTCAATCCAGGCGTGTGGCAGAAGGGAAACACCTAAAACATGCAGGCAGGGAGGGCGTGAGGACTGGAATTGAGAAACACTGTCCTAAGGTGTGAATGTGTGTGCGCAAGGATAAATGTGTTCGTCTCCAAAATATCCAGTATGGCCTTGTTGGGCTGATATGCACAAGTGCCAAATGAATACACCGCTGTTTTGTTTAAACAGCAGTGTATTTATATCCTTTACACAAATTTAGGAAATCAAAACAGACACAGGCAAATAATATTCCTAACTCCAAAGCCAATGGATAAAACACAAGATCAATTTCAGAGTTAAAAACACCAAAATAAACATTATTAAAACTTTCCTATATATATAAAAACTGCAGCAGGTACAATTTCTAAAAAAAACAATTGGTCTCTCTAAATTGTCCTAAGTGTGAATGTGTGTGCGCAAGGATAAGTGTGTTAGATGAATATTTGTTAAAAGTGTCTGACAGTAAAATATGAAACTGAGAATCTGAAAATTCCTCTGACTCTGCTGCTGTCCACAAACAACCAATCAGAACCAAAAGACAAACTTTTGGTTCTGATTGGTTTCTAATGCGTTGAATGTGTCTCAGCATATTCAACACATTAGACTACTAATGTACTGCAGCTATGCAATTGGCAGAAATACAACCTAACATTATATCATCATTATTTATAGAATGATTTAGAAAACAAAATGCTATACAGATTTATCAAAACTATTTCGACCCATATTAGAACTTTGCATTCATTTCCCTTCATTTTAGTTGCTGTGATTTTGCTTAACACAGACATTTTCCCTAATCCTAACCCTATCTAAAACTTAATTCACATTTTACCTCTAAATGTTACCCCTGACTCAAAGCAATGAGTCCATCATATTAGGACCAGGCTTTGGTCCTAATATGATGGAACTAATATGACACAGGACATATAATGGTGCGTTCACACCAAACACGTTTTGAGAGTCAGGCGCATCTGATTTACATTCAACGTCTATGTGGAGGCGCGTTGAGGGCCGATGTGGCCGTTTGACGCGTCAAGAGAGTCCATGGCGTCCAACACTCCACATAGACTTTGAATGTAAACCAGACTCGCCTGACGCTCAAAACGTGTTTGATGTGAATGAACTATTAGAATGTTCAGTTCCATTGGTAACAATGACATCAGCAGTGATGACATCACTCTTTGATGCATCAAAAGAATCTATTTGCTAGAGAAGTCTACCAGCGACACACCTTGTTTTTGTATTAAAAAAAATTTAGATGTAAAAAAAATTCGGAGGTGAACAAGCAGGCATCATAATTTGGAAATGGTGTTTGAAGCCAACAGGCAGGTTTAAGGACGGAGCAATTGGTGCGCACCCCGTCGTGCCCAGTACAACGCTTCAACTACAAACTATAAACCTAGCTTAATTCCTCTTTACAGTCATTGTTACTGGTGCATAAAAAAACTTTATTTACAATAAGGAAACAATGTTTAGCCTGGTGGGGGGCAAGTAAAGCATGGTGGCCCGCCAGGGTTATAGTACACTGAGTACACTGCATTGGCTATGCGCCCTTATAGTTGCCAATTTATTCATAGAAACAATCAAATTAATTTGATTATAAATTAATTTATAATTATGCACCTTTATTTATTATACCAGAATACTCAGCAAACCTTGGTTGTTGTGGCTGTTTCCCCCAAATTTACTCTTGGTTGGTATTTTTAAAGTGTTTAATGATCTTTACAGAATCTTGGTGACCCTCATAACACCAATCCTTGCTACAGTTCCCGATGTTTAAAACGTTTCAGCTTTTCTGACTGTTTGTCGGGCGAGTTTAGGCAAATATCTTTCATAAGTTATTTATTGACTTATGAAGAGCATTTGCTTTACTTGAAGGTTGTATTTTCTTGTTTTTCTCATTTTGAAAAGTGGATGAGGGACATTGTACTGAGGGTCATAGCTATATTTCAGGAAATAACTAAATGATTAATTACAAGAACGGTTGCATTGATTTATTTTACCATTAGGGATGCCAATATCCGAGACATTTTTGTAGACGTGATTCCTTTTTAATTTTTACTGTGAGCTAATACAGCTGTGATAAAGATGAATTTTATGCCTTTTTGCACATCTTTACCAGCCGTCGCTGTTATTGTGAGGAACGCTATATTCAAAGAAACATCAGGTTGTGTAGAAGTCCAATATGTTTCCTCCACTCTGCATTTCATTTGCTTTATCTGCTGAAAGCTCCATTGACAAACTGCTCTGAATGTGCAATTTCATGCTGCAGTTTACCAGGTAGCTGCAGGTGTTAAATCAGAGAGGGTTTCAAATCCTTTCCATTAATATTCAACTTATACCCTTTATGTTCTGATTTCTTTCATCATTCTACGTCTTCACCTTGCAGCAAGAACAGCATGACTCAGAATGAAGAACCTCCTGTGGCTGAAAAGCTTGTTTGACCCAACTCTTGAGAAAAGCCATTTAGCTGTGGAATTAACAGTTTTCTTCTTTAAAAGGCTAAACTGAGCTTTGCTCTGCTATGTTATGGACATTAATTTGGCTTAGAAGCTCAGTGTGAGTGATGTAAGTCAACTTTCTATGGCTATCTCTAGGGTGTCAATTGTTTGAAAAATTGATTTGTTTTGAGAGGCATTAGTATTCAGCCTAAAGACACACTCAGCTACACAATTTTTGAAAAAAAGAAAAGGAATCCTGAAGGAAAACGTGTAGCCAGGTGTTACAACATGAATTCTGTGCAGATTTTTGAAAATGTATTAGTATTTTAAGACACAGCATGTTTGCTGCGAGGGTCATTCATCTATGTGAGAAACATTAAGGATTTCAGTGCATGTAGACGGATGTAGGGAAGTCCAATTAACTTTGTTGACTTTTTGCTTTGATTGGGATTCCAATTGGATTATAAAACTATTTAAGGGAAAAACCCAGAGCTGAGAAATTAGGACAAGACACTGACATATCTCATGCATGGATAAAACAGCCAGATCACTAAGCTAGCAATTGGTGTTGTTTGTAAGCATAAAGTTAATCCAGTACGAAAATGCTCTCTGACAATGTATATAGCTAATGTGTCCTACCAACCTCAATAGAGTAAGAAGTCACATTACAGAAAAACCCCCATTGATATGCCCTTCAAGAACCTTTACATTTTTCAATGATATGAAAAATTTATTTGTCTTTTAATCCTCAGGCAATGACTCTTTCTCTATGTTCCAGCTCTGCTTTTTTTCTTTTTTTTTTGAAAACAATCCGAGTCAATCTGTTGACTATTTGTCCTCAGGTGCGTCCAACAGACTGTCAGTACCAGGACCACAAGTGGAGTGGAGACTCCTTCTGGTCCAAAGTGGAACCTGTAAAGTTGGATACAGCCAAACTGGAACACCTGTTTGAGACCAAATCGAAGGAAATACCAGTGACAAAGGTAAAGAGACCAAATCTTGAGTTAGGGCAGTGGTTCCCAAAGTGTGGGGCGCGCCCCCTGCAGGGGGCTTATTGCCATTGCATGGGGGGGTGCGGAAAGCGGTATGGATGAATGAAAGAAAAAAAAAAACTATAAAGATGGTTTGTAGTGTGTTTTGTTGCAACCTGAAGTGTGAAATAAACTTCAATGGAGTTTGAAAACAAAATATGTGTATAGGTTTATGTCTGGTTGAACGATGTGTGTGCCCAGTTGATTTCTTTTTCTTTTTTGGGGAGGATTTTATTGTAATCCAAAGGGGAGCCCAGAAGATCTTTGGGAACCACTGAGTTAGGGATATTCAAGATTTTGAGTGTCCCTTCCCTCCCTGTCAAGCTTTGTGCTGTTAGCTAAAGTCTTACTTCCTGTTTAAAAGTAGAGACCAGGGGAAGCACCATGTACGCTGATGCTATTGGTCCTTGATGTTTATGGTTTGAGCTTGGTCAGACCATTCCCATAGTATGTTGTCAACCAAGTCTGCAGAATCCTGTTACTTTCTCCTTAGAGTAATTCAGTGATGGTGAAGCAGAGAAAAATAGAAGAAATGCAGAATAGCTTTTGAAAGTCATCGTTAAAATCCAAACTACATTTTTGAGATGCCACCTCCACTTTATGTTGAAAGAACCACATCACAGCACCAACCCAACTTTAGCTATCCCTGTTTAAGAGGAATGATGTTCAATTGTCCATTCATGATATTTTTGTTTTTAAATTTCCCGATTTTTTAAAATGTATTTTGAGTTTATTTTTAGATATTTGTTTTTATCCAGATCCTAGCAAGGGTATTTTCTAAGTTCTCCCTCTGATTTCTCGAATGCTTCACCTTCTAGGGTTAAATGAGGTTGTGAGTTTTTGATCCCGATCAAACAGGGGAGGTTTGATCCCTTTGTAATTTTCATAAAGCCTTTAAATAAGAGCCGTGTGGGGTTCAAAGGAAGAGAGCAGAGGCCGGGACTCTCACTCTTTGAACGCTTGAGCCCTCGCTTCAGAACCGGCAATTTCTGCGAAGCCGAAGCCCGATCATCGGTGGCTCTGCATGGTTCAGATGTGACAGGAGGCGTGACGGCGGTTAGCGGCGGTTAGCGGCGGTTAGCACTTCTACTGGACGACTTTGTTCACTTCACTTCACTTGCACTCCAACACAGTGTGTGTAAAAGGATAACAGGTAAATGATCAAAGAAATGTTGCTAATCCCTAAAATAAAGGTATTTCCACTCATTGAGCACGTTGCAGGTCATAAGTTTACATACACTCATCTTCATAATCATGACTGCCATTTTAATTTGAGGCTTTCAATGCTGCATTTAAACTGTTTTTTTTTTTTTTTTTTTTTTTTTTGAGGAATTAAAAAGATCCAACAAACAACAATTATGTGCAAAATTATTTAGATTTTTGTAGATTTTCTCTAATCTGAACAAGGTTTAAATTATATAGATATATGAAGTATGTGCATCCCCACTAATGTGTGTACATGTGTAAAGCCTACACATAGTCCTGATATAATTCTGGCTGGAAATGGTAGACTTAATTTAAATTAAATTAGTTCATTTAAATTAAATTAGTTTTCTGCCAAAACAAGAAATGGTTTGTAGTATAAACATAAAAAAGCTACTTCTATCATTTTTTGTGTGTTTTTCTTTTATTATACAAGTAACACTAAATATACAAGCATATATTTTCGGTACCTTCTTTTGTTCTGTCTTTCTTTCCCATAAAGTTGGAGTTTTCTTTGGTTTAAGAAAATGGTTTTATGGTCTTCTCATAAAAGGTTTAAAATGCTTTTTGTTCCAGAACCTAGAATTGGATAAACCATTTAGCTCTTTAATTAAACAGTAAAACGTAAATAATTGAAGCAGTTGGTGTTCATAAAACTTGAGCCACTTTCTTTTTCCAGGGGTCACTTAGAGTTTACAGCTCCAGACGTTTCTTTGAATTGACTCTTTAGAAATGTCAAATTGCTGACCTCTGGTTTAGCCTGACTTTCACCTCTGATGCGGTGAAGCTGCTCAGGAGGTGCAGGAGCATCTTGAGAAGATTTAAGTCGCCGTGAAGCGGAGAGGAAACTCTTGGGCCACCGTTGCGTCTGTCCACAGTGGTGTTTCACACACATGCGCCAAGAGCCTGATGACCAAGATTGATGTGGCTTCAAGGTCAAATGAAACGAGCAGCTGCCCGTTTCACATGGACAAGTCAAAAACCTTCTGGAAAATAAAACAGAACAGCTTTTCCACAAAGACAAAATTGCATCGGTCGAGGTCAGGTTTTCACCCCAAAGAACATCATACCAGTGCGAAGGCATAGTGATGGATGAGGGATTGTTTTTCCCTTAAGTGATATTGGTGAAACAGGACTCAATATTGATTTTTCTTTCATGGTTGTTCCTAGAAAGCTGGATCTGTTGAGGAAAATTCACCAGTATATATATATATGAACAAATTTGACCAGTTTCAGTTGGAAGAGTGGTCAAACATCCATCCAGAGTTACACCAGGAACTTGTTAATCACCACTAAAAGCATGTAGGGTTTTTTTTTTTTTTTTTTTACATGTAATCAGATTGAGCTTCTATGTATTTTACGCATTTTCACTTCATGTGGATGAGAGAAAATCCGAAATAAAAGCGGACTTTAGATCCAAGTTCTTGTTTTTATCGTTATCTGAAGTTTGTTGCATCATGATACCACCCTGAAAAAAGAATGCATTAAAGATATAGTTAAAAGCACTCATGCTCGTGATGAGTGTAAGTAGATTTCCTACCAACATGTTAATTACTGTACCATAAAACACTGTAAAGTAGAGCTGCAAGTGTAAGTGAACTGGTGTCTCTTCCGTAGAGGCTATGAGGTCTTGGCAGCTACTCTGTTACACTTTTATAAGGTAATATTGTATGACTTCATCCCTTTAAGAGCTTCAAATCACCTCCAGCTCTGGTAAAGGTCATATATGGTCTTGCAGCGGCGTGAAACGGTGCCTATAAATTGATGGAAACACTCTCGTAAACCTAAACGCGCGTGGTATTTCCTGCTTCCAGTATCCATATAGCCCCCACAGCTGCAGTCGAGTGAAAAGTTGTCGAATCCTTACGGGCCTGTAAAGTGGACCACAGTGAAAGAGGAAACAGGAACAGATGGGGAGCCTGACCCTTTTCTCGATCTTCCCTTTGTCTAAGAAAACGGCGGCGGACGGCAAGCGCCAGGAGATCATCGTCTTGGATTCGAAGAGGAGCAACGCCATCAACATCGGCCTGACGGTCCTGCCTCCGCCGCGCACCATCAAGACGGCCATCTTGAACTTTGACGAGTACGCGCTCAACAAGGAAGGCATAGAGGTGAGAGCCTTGGGTGATTTTCCAAAAAAAAGAAGATGCCCGCGTTCCACTAATGTATCGCTGTCCCGTCCCACAGAAACTTCTGACGATGATCCCGACTGAGGAGGAGAAGCAGAAGATCCAGGAAGCCCAGCTGGCCAATCCGGATGTCCCGCTGGGCTCAGCGGAGCAGTTCCTCCTCACGCTGTCCTCCATCAGCGAGCTCTCCGCCAGACTCCAGCTCTGGGCCTTCAAGATGGACTACGAAGCAACGGAGAAGGTCAGTTTGAACTTGAGGTTCTTCAGTTTTGCTCATTTCGGTGACGTTTACTTTGTATGTAAGTGCGCATCGAAATTGATGTGCACTGCAAAAACACGCTAACTCTTTCCAAGCAATTTTGGTCTAGTTTCTAGTTTTGGTATCTCAAGTGAATAAGAAAAAACAGACTTACAAGTAACTTTTCAGCAAGATAAAGGAGCTTGTTTTAAATAAATAATTCCTTAATACTGATGGAAAAAGTACTTTCTTGGCAAAATATTTCACTTATAATATGGGAGAAATGTCGAGAACTTTTTCAACAGTATTAAGGAATTATTGACTTAAAATAAGCTACTATATCTTGCTTAAAAGTTACTTGTAAGTTAGTCTTCTCTTGTGTCCAGTGTACTAAGATATTTGCCCTACAAACTAAACCAAAATGACTTGGTAAGACTTTGTATCTTTGCAGTGAAAATGAATATGTGTCTTTGCAAACAAGCAATAATTTGTTTGATCACGTCTATCTTGCACTTGATCGCTAAATTCAAGCAGGAAATCTCACTTTCCTGCTCAAGTATGGAACCCCAAGAAGGCCAAAAAAGGCTCGAAATGTCATGATGCGATTGCAGCTTCCTGGAGGGACTGCAAGTATACCACAAACATAATGTATTTTGTAAGGATTTAATGAGAAAGACCAATTTTTTACACTTGTTACACCAAACACAGAGAAGTAGGGTTCAGTTTTTACGCTCCTCTCATCGGGAACAAACTTCCAGGAAACTGAAAAAACAACAACAAGAACAAAAAAACAGCCAAAAAACTCAGCTAAAACCCTACCTCATCATAGCTGTCGTTGATTAGAAGTAAGTGGAGCATTAATCAACATTTTTGATGTGTACTAGCTAGTAATGTAATGTGGATTGCTTGCTTCTTAATGTGTGGCTGTATGATGTTTTTAGGATGTGAAGCACTTTGAGCCGCCTTGTTGCTGAAATGTGCCATACAAATAAACTCAACTTGACTTTACGTGCTTCTGAATTGCAATGAGGAGGACTACCGGGTGTCAGAATTTGTTGCACCAGGCACAAGTGCCATCCGGTCCAGGTGTGCTTTTTTTGTTCATTGGAAACAAATCGCCAACTCCTCTAGCTGCGGAGGTTTGTGGGAAGGTGCGCAGCATGTGTGCCGGCATGTTTGTGCAGGCAGGAAGAAACAACATCCTGCAGAACATCAAAATAGTTACATCACAACAAGATATGCGCGTTTTATTAGCAGCACCCCTGCCTTCGTCGTCATGCGCGCGGTGATTACTCCGGCAAGGAATGCGTCCGCGAGGAGAAGTTCAAAGCCGGAGAGCCATGAGAAAGAGACACGCGTAAAGTTTACAGGTTTTCGCCGCCTTTCATCTCGATGCGCCCGAGACGCAACCGCGGCTTCTCACGGAGCGGCGCTCACGGCTCGACCCTTCTGGTACGGGGGGGGACTGTCCGCCGCTGAAATGCTCAGCATGCCATGCAGGGAAAACAAACGCGCGCACTGGAGAAGCTATTGCTCGCTGCTTAGAAAAACTCCGGGTTCAAGCAACCTGGAGTATATTTTATGGCAAAGGACCAACCTTTAAACAACCTCTGATGAACCTTAAGCGAGAGCAGATGATTTGTAGCGGGAGGCGAGGTGCACCTGTCTTGCCGCAGACTCGTAAAGCACATGTTTTCCGAGAGTTCTGTTTGGGTCCGCTAATGATGTACTGCTCTCCTGACAGGAAGTGGCCGAGCCACTGCAGGACCTGAAGGAGGGGATGGAGCAGCTGGTGAAGAACAAAACCCTCAGATGCATCCTCTCTACGCTGCTGTCCATTGGAAATTTCCTCAACGGCGTCAGCGTGAGTCATCCGTCGACGAAATGTGTTTTTAAAGAACATGACACGACAAAAGATTATGATAGTAAACTTTCTGTCAGTTTATAAGGAGGAGGAAGTTGGAGGAATGTTTCCTTATTTAAATAGGTTGGAGATCTATCAAACTGGCACCCTGGTAGATAGAATTTGTAATGTCTGGTCTGTTTCCACCGTATGTTATCATTTCTCTAGGACTATTGTTCTCACAGCAGGCAAATGTGACCCAAATCTGATGTTTTGTTTTTGTTGTAGTTGTTCTTTGCCACATTGACCCCATATCGGACTTTTTCACGACAGTCTGAATGACTCCATTTGAATATTTTCACCCTAGAAAAATCCGATTTGTGCCACTGTCATATGTGGTACTAAATTGGATTTTCAATGCGTTTGCAGTCCTAACGGTCATGTTATCCAAATTTTATGTCGTTGACGTCACACAGGCACCAGAAGAAGCCAGCAGACTTTAGCGATGGCTGTAAATGATACTTCTGAAAGTACTGAAGTTATGAAGGAAGTTTGCGTCACTGAAGGACAACACATCACAATCGCACCACTCACCACACATCCAAACAGACAGTTGCAGTCAGGGTGCCACACAGGCCATTTTGTGCTTCCTTTTTTATCAGCTACCCTCGTGACGTCACGATCTTGTGACCTTCTGCCACTCAGTAACTTTAAAATCGACCCTAAGTCAGCAGCATCCCTTGTTTCCTCTGTGCGCTCCTGTGTGACGTCTATGCTCTTCTTTTGTGCGTTCAGGTTGCTTTGGGGTAATAAACTGTTCACACAGAAGTCTGATCGCATTAAACTACCATAGTACTATAAACAACCATGTAAAAAAAAAAAAAAAAAAATCGAGTTTCAGCAAAAAATCCAAATTAAACGTCAAGACCTGCTGTGTGAGCGTAGCCTAAAGAATAAAAACATGTGGCCAGACTACTTCAGCATCATTTGTTACGTCAGTTATTTGGCTCAGACACTGAGAAAAAGAGCAAGCCACTGATGCAAGTAATTAGCATGGGTAAACACGTAAATGGAAAGTTTAAGCATAATAGCTATCAATGTGATTTGTGCTTGGAGAAACTAAGACCTGTTTTGTACTGACAGAGGACCCAGAGTTATCCCGTTTAATCCCAAATTTTGTCCTGCAAAGTAAGTGCATGCATTTCAATCCTTTGACCTCTCTAACACATGATGTTTATGAATTATTACATTTTATGTTGGTTATGGTCACTGGTCATTAATGTATGCTTTAAATTTTACCCATGAGCTTTGAAAAAATAATAATGAAAATATCATTTCTTCCAGGATTTTTAGGTTTTTCAGGAAGTTATTTGATATTTTCCCACTAATGTTTTCAGGCCAAAGGCTTTGAGCTGACATACTTGGAAAAGGTCCCAGAAGTAAAGGACACAGTCCACAAGCAGTCGCTGCTGCACCACGCCTGCTCCGTCGTGGTGGAAAACTTCCCAGAGAGCACCGACCTCTACTCCGAGATCGGGGCCATCACACGTTCCGCAAAAGTACGCTTTAGAAAACTGACCGGCAAACTGTTTTACACCACAGGACTTACAGATTCTAGGAATTAAGCAAATAAGTCAAATAAACCAGTTGGTTCCCAAAGTTCAATCATGTCTTTCCTCGTTGGGCGTATAAATAAAGAATCTGCTCGTCCTCTGGCGTCCGTCAGGTGGATTTCGACCAGCTGCAGGAGAACTTGTGTCAGATGGAACGTCGCTGCAAGGCTTCGTGGGACCACCTCAAGGTGATCGCCAAGCACGAGATGAAGCCCCAGCTGAAGCAGAAGATGTCTGACTTCCTCAAAGATTGTGCTGAAAAAATCATCATCCTCAAGATCGTTCACCGCCGGCTAATCAACAGGTAGCCCCGCACGCCAGGTTTATACTGCAGGATTTACAATGATGGCTACCCACGAAGGTCTGGTCTGTTCAATAAAGTAAGCTGGATACAGATGCAGACCACACTTTTCAGATTTTTATGTAAAAAAAAAAAAAAAATTCTGAACAAATTTGTACTGTGATCGAATTTGTTTTTCTCTTTAAAGCAGAGCCGCTACTAAATGATTATTTAGTTATCGATTGATCTCTAATTTTTTTTGACGATTAATCGGCTAATTGGATAAAAATGGTACATCCTACAAATTTTTCATTTAACCACTTATGCCTGTTTTACACCTTATTAGAAATACATTGATATATGCAAATAGACAAATAATTAAATTTCTTTACAAATTAGAAAGTAAACATTTTATTTCCTAACGTACCATAGCATTTCTTTATTAAATCTGAACCGCGGGAAGCTAAAACTATGCCACTTAAATTTATGTATTTTTTGAATAGGGTGTAGGGTTCTTTTCAGGTTTTTGAGTCTGAACACTCCAGTTAACAAGTAACTGATTGCAAAAATAATTAACAGTTATTTCAATAATTGATTAATCACGACTAATCACAATTAGTCACTAGTTTAAATAGGACTTTTTCAGGCTAAATACTGCAGTTAAGGATTAATCGATAACCACTTTAGTTGATGATTACTACAACAATTGATTTATCACGATTAATCGCGATTAATTGCTCCAGCTCTGGTTCAAATAGGACACTCGTTGTATTTTTCTCCTCCTCGTGTTGTAAACTGTTGCCGGGGGTTCCCCGTCACTTTTCCCTGCTCAGGTTCCACTCCTTCCTGTTGTACCTCGGCCACCCAGCCTACAGCGTGAGGGAGATCAGCGTCAACCGCTTCAGCAAAATCCTCAGCGAGTTCGCTCTGGAGTACAGAACCACCAGGGACCGCGTGCTGCAGCAGAAGCAGAAACGAGCCGACCACCGGGAGCGCAACAAAACCCGGGGCAAGATGATCATGGACATGAACGCACCTGTGAGCGCCTCACACACACACACACACACACACACACGCCAACGCCGACATCCTCAAACACTCCCAGCTGTTTTATTTTTTCCTTTTGCTCCCTTTCGAGTTCTGATTTTCACTTTTCTCCCTGCTTCTCTCTGATTTTAAATCCTCCTTCCTCCTGTAGTCTGATGATGAAGAAGAGCGAGAGGTATTGAGACGTGCGCCAGCCCGTGTGCATGCTTGTGTGACATTGACACCCTAACCTTTTCCTGGATCAGTTTTTAAACTCTTTACCTAACATCTGAGTGAAATTGAACTGGTTTCTTTCATGATTTAACTTAGGAAAATACAGATTTCACAAGCAGCCAACTTCTGAACTCCGGTTCTGACCTTCTATTCATTGCAGTGCGGTCGCGACGGTTCAAGCTGTAGCAACAACGGCGCCCCTAGTGGGCAGGACAGCGACCAGCCCCAGGGTCTGGGTCACACTGAGGAGGCTGCAGAGCACGAGCACATGAAGGCTGTGCTGAGAACAAGCCTGACAGGGAGCGACAAAGAGGCCGTCGGAGTGCCGGGACTCAGGACGAGGACCAGATCTCGGCCGGGAAGAGGAGGTGAGGGAATGCTGGAGGTCCGATGTAGACACGTTGCAACGCCCAAAATCCCGCCCAGAAAAACTGCTCACCAATAACGACTACCACACGTTTTAGCTGTCAAGTTGTCAACATAATGCGCTAAATCATAACTATATGCCATAAATTGAGGAAAAGGGACTCAGTGTTTTGCTATTAATACTACAACAACTAGAAAACAAGGTCCAAGGGTGTCACTTTCACAGGTCAGAAAAAAAAAAAGGACAATAATAAAAAAAAGTAGCCAGGGAGAGGGAAGTAGGTCAGTTATGCTAGCTTGACTTTGATAACTTTAACATGTAGATGTGCTGCAGAATTCAGTATGTTTGGTTCCTTTAAAAAAAATAAATAAAAAGGTCGACCCACACTCTCTGTATCAGTAGAGCAGGTGTTTAAATTAGCTAATTAATCAACACCGGCGTTCAGCCGATCACTTATTAATAATCTCAAAATAAACATCAAGCCTCTGACAAAATAGCCCTGAAGGTTCTGCTCTCTGTGTGGGAAACGTTTGCGTGTTTTTGGGTCGTTGAATTCCGATGCACTTTGAATGTAATCTCCGCCCCATCTGATAGTGGGGATGTTGTCGGTTGCTATGGCAACGGGTCCGAACGTAGCGTCGAGTCGACGCAGAAAGTGAGGCAAAAGAAGAATACGAGTGGCTCTGAGTTATTCTCCCCCGGTTTTTCTGCGTCATTTTTGCTTGCTTTGTGCGAAGGCGGGAATTTTCCGCATGTGAACAATAACATTCAGCATGTCCACAAGATTAGACGGTCCTTCAGTGCACAGACATTTTGGGGCAATTTGTGTGTCACATGGAACCACAACAGTTTGAGATTTTACACAAGCCATACAATACACTATTTAAAAAAAAAAAAAAAGATTTCAGAAGGGCACTCTTTGTTCAGAGGAAAAAAGGCCACATGTTTTAGCACCACCTAGTGTCTATCTGTGCCCCGTCCCCTGCGCTCTTTTATGCACACAGTTAAGCTTCTGCCATCTGTGGGTGCAGGTCGCACCGCGCAGGCATGGACATCAGCTGTGGAGGACACGCAAGCCTGCGGAGACGACGCTGCAGACGAGATCATGGAGCGCATAGTGCGCTCGGCCACCCAGGGTCCGGGAACCAGAACGCAGCCCAGAGAGAGGAGGAGATCCAGAGCCAACCGCAAATCACGTACGACCCAAACTACAGCGCTTATTTCCTGTCTGGCTAAAAACCTTTGAGTGTAAATCAGACTGGAAAAGCAGAGACGCACCAATCAAAAGTTTTGTTGTCAATTTTGTAAAACTGTGACGTCCCGGTACCAATTTTAGTCAATTTTTCTATGCAAGCAATAATTAATATATTATTAACAGCTTACTTTATAATACAATATATTTAAATAAATGTAAAATTTGTATATTGTACGTTCAGAAATAAGTTAAAAGTAGAATTTCAAAGAAAAAGTTAAAATTCTAAAGAGGTCTTTGTTACAATTAAAACTCACCTAAAAGAAATTACAGCAAATGTTTTTTGGGTTTTAAAAAAAAACAACATATTTTCAAGTATTGCTGTACATCATATGATAGAATCGAAAATTACGTAACGGCTGTGTCCAATTTAATGTTTGTGAGAGGGGAAAAAAAACCCAGTGATTGTCATGTGAGGCGCAGGGATCAGACCAAAATGCATACAGGAAAGTGAAAGTCTTGCATTAATGCAGATGAACAGGCAACATGAAGGAGAACTACTGACAGATATGGTAATCAAGGAAATGGGATACATTTTTCTGTATGTGAGGAATTAGCAGAGAGAAACAGGAGATCAGTGAATCTTGACACAAGGGGGCAGACATGGCACGGGTAAAATAATTATAGCTCAGAGAAAATGACTAATGGAGATCTAGAAGGAAATAAGCAGAGAGAAAACAAGCTTAAAACCTACAGGAACAGAAATATGTAATGGGACAACGCCTAAATAATTCCTTAGATTTGCCAAAACCTAAGGAAATACATAATGAGATACAATATTAGCCTTACAACCGAATCTAAGGGATGATCTTCTACAACTTTCCTATTTGCTTGTCATAACCTTTTATGGCTTCATTTCAAATATCTTACTGATAGTAAATACTGTTAGCTTTAATGAAGGGGTCAAAGGCTACAGTTTTGACTTCTCCAGTAGCCAATTGCAGGTGGCAATGGCAAAGCAAAAAACAAGGGCTGTCTTTGAACTCAAATAGCTCACTATAGCATTCAGAATTTTTCAGACTTCTGTTGAATGTCATCCATCCCTTGTCACTTAGTGGGGTCAGGAGGGTTGCTGGTGCCTATCTCCAGGTTAGGTTCCGGGCGAGAGGCAGGGTTCACCCTGGACAGGTCGCCAGTCTGTCGCAGGGCAGCACAGAGACAGACAGGACAAACACCTAGGGAGAATTTAGAGAGACCAATTAACCTGACAGTCATGTTTTTGGACTGTGGGAGGAAGCCGGAGTGCCCGGAGAGAACCCACTCATGCACAGGGAGAACATGCCAACTCCATGCAGAGAGACCCCGGGCCGGGAATCAAACCCAGGACCTTCTTGCTGCAAGGCAACAACTCTACCAACTGCACCACTGTGCAGCCCCGAAGGTCTTCCAGTGTACATTAATACATATTAAGTTATATTTGGTGGTTGAACTATTAAAATAGGCAGCTGTAAGCACTTTGGAAGAGGTCTCAAGTATTTGCGTATTTTTGCTATTTGAAGGTGGCTGTGGTCCCAAACCCCTGCAAATAGGGATCCACTGCACTACACAAGACCAATAGAAAGTATCTTTTTAAAACAGAAATGTTGTGTTGCTGCCGACACAATCACGAGGAAGGATGTTGACTATTGTTTTACAATGAGATCAAGCCAGAAAAGGTTGAGTGAGTCCTCTTCGTTCAGTTACTTCATCTTGTTACTGAACCAAGAGTAACAATTGTGAACGTTGTAACAGCATCCACAATTTGCAACATCAGTTGTTAGCTAGCTAGATGCTAGCTAGCTAGTTGTTAGCTAGATGCTAGCTAACATCTTGCTGTTAGCTAGCATCTAACAGCTAACAGGTGTTGGCTATTAAATGCTAGCTACAACCTCTTAGCAGCTAACAGGCTGTGCTGCTGCTAGCATGACCTGTTAGCGCTTAACATAACGTGATTTACAGATTTAGAAAAAAAAAAATCTTTTTGAGTTTCCAACCAGAGCAAGTTGAAAGTCATTTGATTCTGGTCGCAATATGATTCTCCAACGCAATCCTACGTAAAAGTTATCGTATGGGATTCTCTGTATATGGCGTTGTGATATTTTTTTTCTCTCTTTGTCTTTTGGCAGTGAGGCGGACTCTTAAAAACGGCCTTACACCAGAAGAAGCTCTCGCTTTGGGGTTGACCGATTCTCCGGACACATAAACATGCTGGCCTCCCTTCACCTTGACCCCTGACCCCAACCTGCCCCGACTGCTGTGGAAACGCGCCAGCGTGAGACGCCCATGTCAGCCTTTAGAGTTTTAGCCCACCAGCAACAAGCCTCTTTGGGTTTTGCACCAGCTGCTACTAACGTGTTTTGAGTGAAGACGCTGCCAACCGGGACGGTGTGTTTGTTCTGGTTTCGCATTCTAAGCACAGAAGCGGAAAACGGAGGTGAAGAAAGACGTGTTCTCTCCAGGACTAGCTTGAAAATCTCTTTCAGTCACACGCAGGTACTATAAAGAATTCAACGTCTTGGATCTTTCCAAAGTTCTTTCAAAGAAATCCAAAGGGATCTTTTCTGATTCATTGAAGCTGTGAATTTTTTTTTTTTTTTTTTTTTGCTGTAAAGCAGTCGATAGGAATTTTAATTTGTTTTTCGTTTTAAACCAGAATCCAGGTGATCTCCCTAGAAAAAAGAAAAACAAAAACGAAGAAAGTATTGTACATATGAAATAGGAATATGAAAGGTTTTCAGGCTGATGAGTGCCTTTCTTTTTAAAAAGGGACAATGCAAGCGCCATCCAAGCTACGGTGGCTCAGAGGTGTCACATTTACAGTATTTATTTCGCAAATCTCTGACGTCTCGCACCTTAACTGACATGTATCCTCTCTTATGCTGAAACGAGCGACTGAAACGGAGGAGTGTTTTAATCTCAGAGGAAGGTCTTGTATTAAAAAGAAAAGCAAAAAAAACCGATGATGACAATGATGAAACTTGTAGCGGACACGCAGAGCACTCTGCATCAAATGTGTAAATGCCCTCATCAGGTAAAACATCCTGTAGTTCGACAGTGTGCGCGCTTAGTGAGGTGGTGTCATTTTTTTTGTTTTTTTTGTAGAAACTTGTATTATAGTCTGTGAGAAAGGTGGAGTTTCTGTGGATCGTAATTGTAAAGAAAACCCATGACAAAATGCGTCCGTCCCAGAAATCTTTGTCTTTTTTTTTTTTTTTTTTTAAATGTTGGAGTGAGGAAGTGTTGGAACTCTCCGTTTTGATTTCTGTGCTTGCATTGTACTCGGTCCGAACTTGAACAGAGGACGCGGTTCGGACACGGAGGAGCGCCGACAGACACTTGAACTTGAAATGCCGTGTTAAACACATTCTGCAATAAAAAGCAAGTGAATGTTCACCTCCTTTTTCTGTCCTCTTCTTTCACCTCTGAGTTAGACATTAACTAATGGGTGGGCCTTTGAACGCCCGACTTTTAGAGAAATTAGAGAGTGGGAGTTGCTCAGTCGCTCTTGACCACGTTTCCCAGACAGAGCAGTGAGGTTTGTGTCTGACTATGGCGAAGTCCATGTATCTGCTGTGGGGCTCCGGATCCTGTCCTTGCTGGCGCGTCATGATCACCCTGGAGGAGAAGAAACTACAGGGATACAAACAAAAACTGCTGTCTTTTGAGAAAGAGGAACATAAATCTAAAGAGGTTTTGGAAATCAACCCCAGAGGACAGGTAGGTGCACAGCTAAACACTGCTTGAAAGGTTTTTATTTCACGATTTAAGCTGGTGCTACGGAGAATTAAGTTTGAAGATGGACTGTTAAATTTCTGCTAGGACTGGGGCCCCGTCGGGGGCGGGGGGTCAAAGTCTACAGTCGTAACCTCTCCTCTGGTAGCTAACTGCAGGTACAATGACAAAGCAGAATACAAGATCATGACTTTGAACTTTTGTCTTATTCTAAAATAGAACTGATTGCAGCTTGTTGCGATTGTTCCAGTCCACAAATCGTGTATTTTCACCTGAACACTGTTGTGCTTTAGACTGTTCCTGCAGCAATGTGCCTTTTAATAATAATTTAGAATGGAGTTACAAATGGAAATTTGTGATGTGTTTCTGTTCATTTTTTTGATTGTGACCGACTGCTAATGAGAAGCCAAACTCTCCAGAAACAAATCAGTACGACCAATAGCAATCCTTTTGCTTAAAATAAAATTAAAACGTCCATTTTGACAATCCAGTCATTGTCATCTTTCACAAGTAGGATCAGCTACAAAAGCTCCTTCGGTAAAGAAGTACATGAATGGAAAGTTGAGTTGAAGTGAGGATTACAACTGTGCTCAGTTGATGCAGTGCTAATGCTATTTTTTTTTGTTGGCTTCTTTTCATTTCTTAGATTTTTTCATAAAGGAAACAAATGTTTATTTTAATCTTTTTTATAGCAGCTATAACGTACCGAGGTGAAACTCACAAAAACGTTTGCAAACCACTGATCCTGACGGGAAACATCACAGGTCGGTTAACTCCTTCACAGTCAGTTTTATAAACCAGTATTTTCTCCCCACGTAAGAAGCAGAGGAAGTGAAAACGTCCCACTGAAACCTGTGAAACTTCGACTGTCCTTTTAGCACAACTTAAAAACTAGAAGGTGTTGAAACAGCCATGGTGGTCTCACAGGCAATGCTAAGCCTTTCCTGTTTTTCCCATTGTTGTCAACCCGTCACCTGAGACAGGCTGTTGTTAAAAGTTGAGATGTGGCGGAAACCGCTCAGCAGGAAGCAGTAAGGCAGGAACTGCTACAAATAATGGCTCCATATGTAATCTTGCAATTAAGTGACAGTGTCACTTAATTGACACTGTCACAATTATGAATGAAACAATCTGAAATAACAATTAGAGGTTTTTACAAAGTCTTTAAGAAAGAAATATTCCTACTTATCTGCCTGGTATATTTTAAATTTTGAAAACTGACAAATGAACCATAAGGCCCTTTTAATACAAAGGTTTCACCTCAAATTCCAATATGGCTGACATGTTTAACATAGAGATATCTCCTGTATTATAACGCGTATTTTCATTTGTCTGTAAGTAAATCTTCAACAAACATTAACAGATATACAATTTCTACAACTTAACATGTTGCTTTAGTGTTTGAATGCATATGATGTGGAGACATGCATTGCTGTTAGCTTGTTATTGGTATTTAACCAGTTCAGTTAACTGGGTCATGGTTCAATTGGGTTCGATATAGTTCTGCTCTGAGCACTGTCGAACAGTCCTAGTCCCACCGGAGACACTTGTATCATTTTACATCCCAAGTCCTTTAGCACAGCGCTTAGCAAAGTGGTTATAAATGCCTGCGTTTAATCAAGTAGCAGTGCCACACGATGAACTTTCCCAGCTGATATTATTGTGTTGTCAACATCTTCCTACCAGCTTCCTACCTTCAAACATGGAGACGACATAATCAATGAGTCTACTGGAGCGTGTCTATACCTGGAGGTAAAGCATAGTTCATAGTGAATATCATCAATGTATTGTTTGAAAGTAAAGTTCCCAGGATTATGTTTGTTTTTGTCTCCTGCGGTAAAAGAATCAGTTCAAGTCTCAGGGAAACAAGCTAATCCCTGACAACCCCGCAGAGCAAGCTCTGATGTACCAACGTATGATGGAGGGTCTCACTCTATATGAGAAACTAAGTTAGTTCCATTCATACATGTGTACATCTGCTACCATACTAGCTTGAAAAATACTAAGGACAGAAATAATACCATCAACACTGGTTGTTTCAGACTTGGTTGCCTTCTACGACTTCTACTCCCCTGAAGGAGAGCGCCATGACTCTGCTCTGAAGAGAAACAAGGACAATCTGGTCACTGAGCTTCAACTCTGGGAGAGCTACCTGGAGAACGTAGGTTTGAGCGCCGCACACACAAAGACACGTGGAGAAAGTCACACGTTATGCTGACGACAGTGCTGTTTTCGTTTTTTCTGTGTATCAAGGTGGCTGCAGGCCGCTACCTAGCAGGAGGATTCTCTTTGGCCGACGTTGTCGTCTTTCCAAGCCTTGCTTATGCCTTCCGTTATGGGTATGTAATTAAGTTCGATGTTTGCTGAAAGATCGTTCTCATCAACATCAAGACTTGGTCTTGGTCTTTTTTAGGCTGTCTGCGGGACGTTACCCCAAACTGGCCAAATACTACAGTCTTCTCAAGGACAGACCCAGCATCAAAGCTACTTGGCCCCCAAAATGGTTCCAAATCGAACAAAGATCTGAAAGCCTGAAGGACATCTGAACAATGAAAACACTGTCTTCATCTTTTCTTAATGTACTTCTCTTTTTGAAATTACAAACTTAATGTAGCATGATTACTATACCTTGTTCATACAGGTCGAACGTCACATGTTTTCTCTACTGGTGGATAATGTATCAGGTCAGATGTGTCGTGTGGGTTTTACTTATAAACCTGAACTCAGATCATCAAAAAAATTAGACTACCGGTAATCACAGTTCATTTACTAATAACTAAATGGATGTTATGCTTTGTCACTCAATAAAGTCAATTCAAAACTGCTTGTTTTGTCAGCTTGGTTTATTATTATCTGGTATTAAAATATGTTTGATGATCTGAGAAGCTTAAGTGTGACATATAAGTCAAAAACGTAAGAAACCTGTAACCTGTGGAAAGTCGCTACAGGTACTTTTGGTGGCGTGAATTGAGTTTTGGTTAAGGTGAGGGTTAAGAATAGACTAGCAATAGTAAAGTAATGTCAGGTTTAGGCATAAACATATTTACTAAAATGAGTGGAAGTTAATAGAGACTCTATTTTACTGTAGAAAATACACGTGTATAACAGAATTCACATTTTAAGGCTGCCTTTAGAATCAGTGATTAGCTGATCTCACAAATATGTTACAACCAAAACAATATTACAATGGATGCCACGTGTTTAGCTGCCCTTTGCATCTTACATTAGCCTTTAGCATGTGTGGAGAGTTATCCGTTTTCCTTGCTACGTTCTTGATATATGAGGTTGAAGAAGAGTCGGCGAGTTGAATTCATGAATTCCATTTATTAATACAAAAATACAGCTGGTCCACTTCTCATGCTACCAGTGTTGTACTCGACACCGGTCTTAGTCTCAAGACCATTTGTCTCTGAGAACAGTTCTTAAAGATGCAGTGTTTTCAGCAAAGTTGAGCTGAAACTGGAATCAATTTCAGGTCTTGTCTCATTTAATTAGCTCTACTTCCTTAAGAAAATGAAAATGTATGTTCTTTTGTGAGGTAATTTATATTTTACGGCTCCAGTGATACCAGAATTAATAATAAATAATAAAGACTTTGTGGTATTCTGATTTAGTAACATAATTAGATTGTTGTGTTACCACCCCCACGCCACTAGAGGCAGTAGCAGGGCCGAAAAGATGCGACTAAAGGAGCAGATTTAGAAGTACACCGAAAGCTACAGAGTTTGTTAAAAACTGAGCTGCGCTGAAGTAAATAAAAGAGAGAAGTTCAAATACATAATGAGAGTGAAAATCCTTCCTGAAGGTGAAGATATATCACAGATTTCAAAAGAAAATAAAAACAGGCTGCAGCCTCATTGAGAGCCCTTCTTTGTTCTTGTAATGCTCTGCGTACACTGCAGTAGCTATCATAAGTTTATTTAATTATATACATTGATATTTATAAATTAGCAAATAAATAAAACATAAGAACGAAAGAGCATGCGCATTGCTCTTTGACTGTTTTTGTTCAAAGTGGCAGCTGTAATGTCTGCCATGACGGCAAACATTACAGCATTGTGCTTAGGGGCGCAACTACATTTTTTTGAGGTGGATGCAAACACATCATCGGCGTCCCCCCGACCCCCACCCGTCTCATACAGCTTTCCTCCCTTAGTCATGTACTTACAAAATGCAGTAGTCATATTATGGAATTTTTTGATGTTACATATTATATCAGGTGATCATTTCAATCATAAGCAAATAAGAAGTTTAATAAAGTACAAATATATAACAGTAGTGGCACTCAGTGCTCAACATTGTCTGTAGCGGAAATATGAAATCTTACAGCCTGAACTCCATGTCAGAGTTTTAACATTTATGACATTTAAACTGTTACATTCCGTGACTTTGCACTTGCCCATTTGTCAAGTATAGCATCAAATGAAATAGACCGTGCCACACTGTTTTCAATAGAGACCACTGCTAACTGGGACAAGCGGCCATTGCTCATATTTGAACGAAGGTATGTTTTGATGAGCTTAAAAAAACCAGTGAGTCTGATGGATGTGGGTCAGCTTGGTGAGAGTACGAGCCTGAACACTGAGAAACATCAGAGAGAACACACAGAACAGAACAGAACAGAAGTAAACCCAAAAGAATCCAGGAAATGGCTGCCCTGTGTGAATGTTGCCTAGCAACAGGTTTAAGGCGATTCATATTGGTTATAAACACCAGATAGCAAAAAATAACCAAATAAACAACCAAACAAAAAAACTAAAACCTGATATTTTTCTTGTTTGTTTAAAATCATATAATCGTATGGGAAACGAAGAACCTGCAGCAGGGCGTTTCCTAGCTAAAAGAGATAGAACAAAAACACAGAATTAATTATTCTCAACACATGCTTGTTACTAGCATGAGTAACATTTCCAAACGACTCCTGAAATTTGTAGATTCCAACAAAAGTGGACACTTTAACGCCATAAAAGAGCAGGTTTGGCATTCTCGCATCCAGCCTTCCTGTTATCTGCTAAATCTCAACTCTCTGTAAATTCCTACATAGAAATACTTTGCTGTCTAGAAGCTTGATACACCTTTTGTGGCTTGTCCAACTTCATTTTAAACATCTTACTGATGGATAGTATCACTGACATTGATGGAGTGAGGGGTAGGGTTGACGTTTACAGTTTTAACCTTTCCTCCATAAGATAATTGTAGGTCCAGTGACAAAGCAAAATATAAGGGTTGACTTTGGACTAATATCTCACCTTAAAACATAACCGACTGCAGCTTGTGATTGTTCAAATAGAGATAAAAAAAAAGCTGTTAATTTCCATCTGAACGCAGAGGAAATTTTTTGTGAAGTGTAAAAACGCTACAATGATGAAACTTGTAGCGGACATGCAGAGCACTCTGCATTACATGTGTAAATGCCCTTATCAGGTAAAACATCCTGTAGTTTGACAGGGTGCACATGGTTAGTGAGGTGGTGTAATGTTTTTCCTAGAAACTCGCATTATGGCTTGAGAAAAAGGTGGAGTTTGTGAGGATTGCAGTAGCAAAGACAACCCCTGACGAAATGCGTCCGTCCCAGAAATCTTTGTCTTTTTTAAATGATGGAGTGAGGAAGTGTTTGGACACGAAGGAGTGCCAACGGACACTTTCACAAGAAATGACGTGTTAAACACATTCTGCCAAAAAAAATAAAAGCAATTGACTGTTCACCTCCTTTTTGTTCTCTGAGTGAGGCACAAACTAATGGGCGTGGCCCTGAACAGCCGATTTTTGATAAATTAGAGAGTGGGAGTTGCTCAGCCACTCTTGACCACGTTTCCCAGACAGAGCAGTGAGGTTTGTGTCTAACTATGGCGGAGTCCATGTATCTGCTGTGGGTGTCCGGATCCACTCCTTGCTGGCGCATCATGATCACCCTGGAGGAGAAGAAACTACAGGGATACAAACAAAAACTGCTGTCTTTTGAGAAACAGGAGCATAAATCTAAAGAGGTTTTGGAAATCAACCCCAGAGGACAGGTAAATACTGCTTGAATTATTTATTTATTTTTTTTCTGAATTTTACTTGACACGACTGAGAATTTTGTTTCCGCACTTTTTCAATTGTTGCAAGGTGGACTGTTACTAGAGGATACATACATTTCTGCATAGAAACTCAAATCTCAACAGAACTGATCTCAGCCTGTTGCAGTTGCTCACGTAGAGACAGGAAAGGTTGTTCATTTCCATCTGAATGAAAAAGCAAAAATATTAAGGCCAATATAAATCGTTAATCATTAGGTCAGCATTAGAGATAAATTACTTAATTTCTCCCTTGTTGATTATAAAATGTACTCTGACCTCTGAAACAATGTCCAGGTCAGACCGGGGACAGTTGTACCATGCTACACCACAACTCCTTTAGCACAGCACTTAGCAGAGTTTTTATTTTACAAAAATATGGTGTTGAAGAAAAAAGTACCTCATAATTATAAATCTGATGATAATATTCTGCATTTCATCAAGTAGAAATGCCACAAGATGAACTTTACCAGCTAACATCATTATGTCAACATCTTCCTACCAGCTTCCTACCTTCAAACATGGAGACAACATAATCAATGAGTCTGTTGGAGCTTGTTTATACCTGGAGGTAGAGTACGGCGCACACTGAATATCATACATGTATTGTTTGAAAATGAGGTTCTTATGATTTTATTGCTTTTGTCTCCTGCGGTAAAAGAATCAGTTCAAGTCTCAGGGAAACAAGCTGATCCCTGACAACCCCGCAGAGCAAGCTCTGATGTATCAACGTATGATGGAGGGTCTTCCCTTTCTTGAGAAAATAGGCAAGTTTCACTCAAACACTCCACTTGGACTACCGTGTCAGCTCAAACAATGCTCAGGACAGAAACAGTAATATTAACACTGGCTGATCTGTCTTAGAACTGGTTGCCTTCTACGACTTCTTCGTCCCTGAAGGAGAGCGCCATGACTCTGCTCTGAAGAGAAACAAGGACAATCTGGTCGCTGAGCTTCAACTCTTGGAGCGCTACCTGGAGAACGTAGGTTTGAGCACCACACACACAAAGACACCTGGAGAAAGTCACACGTTACGCTGACGTTTTTGTTTGTTCTTTGCTTTAAGGTGGCTACAGACCGCTACCTAGCAGGAGGATTCTCCTTAGCCGATGTTGTCGTCTATCCAAATGTTGCTTTTGCCTTCGCTTATGGGTACGTAACTAAGCTTGGTATTTACTGGAAGACAGATCTTTGTCATCACCATCCTGACTTTGAGGGGTTTTTTTGTTGTTGTTTTGTAGGCTGTCTGCAGAGCGATACCCTAAACTGGCCAAATACTACAACCTTCTGAAGGACAGACCCAGTATCAAAGCTACTTGGCCCCCAAAGTGGTTCCTAATTGAACAAAAATCTGAAAGCCTGAAGGACATCTGAAGACAGCTGAAAATTGCAATTACACATTTAATAAAAAATATAATTAGTATAATTTGCTAACATGGCTAGATCACCCGTTTTTTCAATTTGTGTGTAATGTAATAGGTTAGATGTGTGAGTGTGCCCTGTAAAGTTGAAATCAGATAATCAGAATATGTGACTAATCACAGTTCATTTATTAATAACTGAATTGACATCATGTTTTGTATGACTTGGCTACCCCTCAATAAATAAATGTTTTTTTCCAACAGTTTATTATTGTTGTCGGCCATTAAAATATGTCAACAAATATGTGACAAAGTAGCAAAAATGGAAGATAACAGGGCCAGGCATTTTTCCTTGTGCATTACACATATGGTACTTGTGTGAGACCAGGAAAAATTCACATTACATATTGATTAATTTCTAAATTTCCAAAAAAGTAGCCATAAATAATCCATAAGCACGACAATGACAAGATTGCCAAACTTTATTATTCAGGGCTTTTAAGTGAAAGACCAACACAAAGAAGAATAGTAATTTGTATCTCAGTGTAGAATAAGAGTGGATAAACAGCAGAGAGACTAGTAAGAGAACAAGGCCAGGAGCGTGTTGTGAACGTGCTGTCGTTGTCCTTGAATTCATTAATCATGTAAAATGTATTGTTTCATATTTGCATTGCCAACATTTAGCGCTAAAACAAACAAGTCCCACTGTTTTCTGAATGTCAATCAGAACGTCCTCATGTCGTGTGTGGAGTTCGTCTACTGCTCCGACTTCCATCACGGCCTGAACGCAGCATTGACCTCTGGAGATGCAGTTACCTCTCTCTGCCACTGGGTGGCAACAGAGACTCGTTATTATTTTTTTCCCCGTGGGCGTATAAATCGAAGAAAGCGAAATTCCGCCTAGTGCCTGTTGTGCAACAGACTGACTGTTGCTAAGCTCGTCGAAAGCGTGACTTTTGAAGCTCTTGAATCTGAAATCATGGCCCAGGACATGACTCTGCTGTGGGGCTCCGGCTCGCCTCCCTGCTGGAGGGTCAAGAAAAAAACGAGCCTGAGTTCGTTCTCGAAGGGGCACATGCCCAATCGACCTGTGTGGGAGGGGAGGTGAAGGAGCGGAGAGCCCCTAATCAGTGCCGTTCCTCTGTTATTGATAATTTCATACATTCACAAACAACTGTTAAATACAAAATATTCCTACTTGAAAAAAAGAAGACCAGTTTTGGCGCCCTCTCTAGTGCAGCGCCCCTATGCGTTGCATACAGTCTATACCTACTTTTTGTGACACTGATTTTGCTACCTGGCTTCAAGCAGTGGGAGAGAAGGTGAGGACAGTCATGGTGAGCGCCTTGTGCTTGGTTAATTTTTGCTCTTTGGTCAGCGTTCATAGTTGAGCGTTGTTTACCATCAGGGCATTGCCTCCATTGCTATGTTTAATGGTGCAGATAATGATGATTTCTGACATCAATGATATGGGCAAATGCCCAGGGCGTTATCCTTTTAGATAAGCAGAACAAAGAGTTTGTTCTGCTTTTAATATTGGTTAAATTTATTCCAGCTCTAAGTATTTAATATCTAGGAGTTTTTATGCCAATGTGAATCTTTCAAATCAATTTGATTAGCAACTTTGATCACATTTCACATCTTATTGTGTCATGTAGCGCGGAGAGCTGGTCTTGGTCTTGGCTCGGTCTTGGACCCTAAAAGTCTTGGTCTTGGTCTCGGGTTAGGTTTTCTTGACAACACTCCATGCTACCTTTAGGAGGTAACAGGACAAAAGGCAACAAACAACAGTTGGTAACTTCCTTTGATAGCCTCTGTCAAGGCTACGCCCTAGAGAGGCCGTTCCCTAGTGTATCATTTCCTCTACCGTTAGCTTTGAAGGCGTTTCCTGACATGTCATTTCCTTTAGCTTTAGCTTAAGGCAACTAGCTAAAAGAGATAGAACAAAAACACAGAATTAATTATTCTCAACACATGTTTGTTGAGAAAAATGCATGAGTAACATTTCCAAAAGACTCCTGAAATTTGTAGATTCCAACAAAAGTGGACACTTTAACCCTTTCATGCATAGTGGTCACTACAGTGGACAGCTATCTAAAAGCCATTTTCTTGTGCTTTCTGTGGATTTTTATGTTATAAATGCACACAGACCACTGAAGTGGACACTAATGCATCATAAAATATACCATCAACTACTGGCCATCAGCTGCAAATGCAAGAAATTATTTTTGTTAAATACAATATGGCCGACAGACAAAGAAGCATGAGAACCGACCCGGTCCCTCCTTCTACTGTAGACGACTCTTGCAAGTAAAAAAAATATTGTGACATCAGATAACCCCTAAGGAACAATACTACTGATGTATTTTTCAAATAATAACTTTGTATTTGGACAAAATTACAATTGATCACATAAAAATAAAAAATAAATTGTTTTTACAAAAAAAATTTCCTACCTTTTTTTATGCCTTAAGATATTTTTTTTTTTAAATGGAAAAAAAATTCTTAAGACATTTTTTTTTAAAAATGGAAAAAAAATTCTGACACAAAGGATCATAATTCATGCATGAAAGGGTTAACGCCATAAAAGAGCAGGTTTGGCATTCTCGCATCCAGCCTTCCTGTTATCTGCTAAATCTCAACTCTCCGTAAATTCCTACATAGAAATACTTTGCTTTCTAGAAGCTTGATACGCCTTTTGTGGCTTGTCCAACTTCATTTTAAACATCTTACTGATGGACAGTATCACTGACATTGATGGAGTGAGGGGTAGGGTTGACGTTTACAGTTTTAACCTTTCCTCCATAAGATGATTGTAGGTTCAGTGACAAAGCAAAATATAAGGGTTGACTTTGGACTAATATCTCACCTTAAAACATAACCGACTGCAACTTGTGATTGTTCAAATAGAGATAAAACAAGCTGTTAATTTCCATCTGAACGCCAAAACGAAAATATTCAGACTATCAATCATTAGTCATTAGATCAATATAACAGCTAAATTGCTTGTAAATAGTTGATAACAAATTGTGTTCTGAGAATTATTACACAGTCTGTGAGGCAGCATTCTTGGCCCAAATTACATCCCAAACTCTTTAGCAAAGTGCTTATAAAAGGAGTGACTGAAATGGAGGAGTGTTTGATTTCAGAGGAAATTTTTTGTGAAGTGTAAAAACGCTACAATGATGAAACTTGTAGCGGACACGCAGAGCACTCTGCATTACATGTGTAAATGCCCTCATCAGGTAAAACATCCTGTAGTTTGACAGTGTGCACGTGGTTAGTGAGGTGGTGTAATGTTTTTCCTAGAAACTCGCATTATGGCCTGAGAAAAAGGTGGAGTTTGTGAGGATTGTAGTTGCAAAGACAACCCCTGACGAAATGCTGGTTGTCTTTCTGTCCCAGGTTTCTGGGACAAAGATTTCCGTCCCAGAAATCTTTGTCTTCTAAATGATGGAGTGAGGAAGTGTTTGGACACGAAGGAGCGCCAACGGACGCTTTCACAAGAAATGACGTGTTAAACACACTCTGCAAAAAAAAAAAAAAAAAAAGCAAATGACTGTTCACCTCCTTTTTTGTTCTCTGAGTGAGGCACCAACTAATGGGCGTGGCCCTGAACAGTCGATTTTTGATAAATTAGAGAGTGGGAGTTGCTCTTGACCACATTTCCCAGACAGAGCAGTGAGGTTTGTGTCTAACTATGGCGGAGTCGATGTTTCTGCTGTGGGGCTCCGGATCCACTCCTAGCTGGCGCATCATGATCACCCTGGAGGAGAAGAAACTACAGGGATACAAACAAAAACTGCTGTCTTTTGAGAAAGAGGAGCATAAATCTAAAGAGGTTTTGGAAATCAACCCCAGAGGACAGGTAGGTGCACAGCTAAATACTGCTTGAATTATTTATTTATTTTTTTTCTGAATTTTACTTGACACGACTGAAAATTTTGTTTCCGCACTTTTTCAATTGTTGCAAGGTGGACTGTTACTAGAGGATACATACATTTCTGCATAGAAACTCAAATCTCAACAGAACTGATCTCAGCCTGTTGCAGTTGCTCACGTAGAGACAGGAAAGGTTGTTCATTTCCATCTGAATGAAAAAGCAAAAATATTAAGGCCAATATAAATCGTTAATCATTAGGTCAGCATTAGAGATAAATTGCTTAATTTCTCCCTTGTTGATTACAAAATGTACTCTGACCTCTGAAACAATGTCCAGGTCAGACCGGGGACAGTTGTACCATGCTACACCACAACTCCTTTAGCACAGCACTTAGCAGGGTTTTTATTTTACAAATATATGGTGTTGAAGAAAAAAGTACCTCATAATTACAAGTCTGATGATAATATTCTGCATTTCATCAAGTAGAAATGCCACAAGATGAACTTTACCAGCTAACATCATTATGTCAACATCTTCCTACCAGCTTCCTGCCTTCAAACATGGAGACAACATAATCAATGAGTCTTTTGGAGCTTGTTTATACCTGGAGGTAGAGTACGGCGCACACTGAATATCATACATGTATTGTTTGAAAATGAAGTTTTTATGATTTTATTGTTTTTGTCTCCTGCGGTAAAAGAATCAGTTCAAGTCTCAGGGCAACAAGCTGATCCCTGACAACCCTACAGAGCAAGCTCTGATGTATCAACGTATGATGGAGGGTCTCAGTCTATATGAGAAACTGAGTTAGTTCCATTCATACATGTACACTTGGACTACTGTGTTAACTCAAACAATGCTCAGGACAGAAACAGTAATATTAACACTGGCTGATCTGTCTTAGAACTGGTTGCCTTCTACGACTTCTTCGTCCCTGAAGGAGAGCGCCATGACTCTGCTCTGAAGAGAAACAAGGACAATCTGGTCACTGAGCTTCAACTCTGGGAGCGCTACCTGGAGAACGTAGGTTTGAGCACCACACACACAAAGACACCTGGAAAAAGTCACACGTTATGCTGATGTTTTTGTTTGTTCTGTGCTTTAAGGTGGCTGCAGACCGCTACCTAGCAGGAGGATTCTCCTTGGCCGATGTTGTTGTCTTTCCAAGCCTTGCTTGCGCCTTCGCTTATGGGTATGTAACTAAGCCTGGTATTTGCTGGAAGACAGATCTTTGTCATCACCATCCTGACTTTGAGGGGGTTTTTTTGTTGTTGTTTTGTAGGCTGTCTGCAGAGAGATACCCTAAAGTGGCCAAATACTACAACCTTCTGAAGGACAGACCCAGTATCAAAGCTACTTGGCCCCCAAAGTGGTTCCTAATTGAACAAAAATCTGAAAGCCTGAAGGACATCTGAAGACAGCTGAAAATTGAAATCAGATGTTCAGAAAATGTGACTAATCACAGTTCATTTATTAATAACTGAATTGACATCATGTTTTGTATGACTTGGCTACCCCTCAATAAATAAATGTTTTTTTCCAACAGTTTATTATTGTTGTCGGCCATTAAAATATGTCAACAAATATGTAACAAAGTAGCAAAGATGGAAGATAACAGGGCCAGGCATTTTTCCTTATGCGTCACACATATGGTACTGGTGTGAGATCAGGAAAAACTCAGATTACATATTGATTAATTTCTAAATTTCCAAAAAAGTAGCTATAAATAATCCATAAGCACGACAATGACAAGATTGCCAAACTTTTGTAAATCCAAAGACGATTTAAGGTGCAGAAAACTTATAATGCATCTTTGTTTGCAAGAATAAGAACTATAGGGCAGAATTATACTGTGAAACAATGCAGAGCACATGTTTCATTCATCCATAACAATGACAAACTTTTGAAATATTGGCATAACTGTAAGTACTGTGGAAAATCCACTTCTACGTCTTATTTTGTTTTCACTAGAATTCCTTTTAGCTCTATAGAATAAAACATGGTGTACTTCAGTGAAGCTTAGACATCGGAGGCCAAAGTCATTTGTAAAAGTGAGATTGTATAAAGGTATTTTCACCATGTCTTGGAAGCTAGAAAATATTTATTATACTTACAAATGTTCAGCTAATTCACAGAAATTGGAAAAAGTGAAGATTCAAAGCAAGCGTGTCGTTATTTCATGCATCTTCCTGTGGTATTTGATGTAATTTTTTTTGTCTTGAACTTATTTTATGTATTTTTAAATGGCACATAATATCTATTCTTTCAAGGAGTGTTCCAGTTGCCTTTTCTGAGTCCTGTGGGACAGGGCATGCAGGACAGGTCTTGTTTTGTGCTGTGACTGTTTGTCTGATGGTTTCCTGTTTTTCCAGATTTGATTAATAGAACATCACATTCTTCTTTTCTTTTCTTTCATTTGACATTTTACATGTAAAAACCAGTTATGATCTGTCGCTAAGTTGTTAATGCACACAAACTTTTATTATTCAGGACTTTTAAGTGATAGACCAACACAAAGTAGCACATAGCTGTGAGGGGGGATAACACACTTTTTAAATCTATAAAAATCTGTAATGTGGCACTTACTTGAATTCTATCTTCCAAAAGAAATCATGTAATTTTTTATCTCAGTTTAGAATAAGAGTGGATAAACAGCACACAGACTAGTAAAAGAACAAGGCCAGGAGTGTGTTGTGAACGTGCTGTCGTTGTCCTTGAATTCATTAATCATGTAAATGTATTGTTTCTTATTTGCATTGCCAACATTTAGCGCTAAAACAAACACCAAGTCCCACTGTTTTCTGAATGTCAGTCAGAACGTCCTCATGTCGTGTGTGGAGTTCGTCTACTGCTCCGACTTCCATCCCGGCCTGAACGCAGCATTGACCTCTGGAGATGCAGTTACCTCTCTCTACCACTGGGTGGCAACAGAGGCTCGTTATTATTTTTTTTCCCGTGGGCGTATAAATCGAAGAAAGCGAAATTCCGCCTAGTGCCTGTTGTGCGACAGACTTGACTGTTGCTAAGCTCGTCGAAAGCGTGACTTTTGAAGCTCTTGAACCTGAAATCATGGCCCAGGACATGACTCTGCTGTGGGGCTCCGGCTCGCCTCCCTGCTGGAGGGTCATGATCGCCCTGGAGGAGAAGCAGCTGCAGGGCTACAACAGCGTCCTGCTGTCCTTCGACAAAATGGAGCACAAGTCCCAACAAGTGCTCGACATCAATCCCAGGGGGCAGGTAGGTTGAAGTTTCTGCAAAGCAGTGCCGCACTGAAACAAACATTTTGCAGACTAATGTTCCCGAGTCGCTCTGATTGTATTAAAACTAATAAAAAGGCCGAACTACTCCTCTCCAGTGCTTTGGTTTTAAAGTGAAATTCCGGGCACAAAAATCCAAGGATGTGATTATTTGATTAGTTTCACACCCAGCTGCATTAAATTTCCTACAGCATTTAAACGCCTCCCTTAAGCTCAGCTGCATGTCAGGCCTCTTGCATAAAAACGGTTCTGATTGTTTCATAACCCTGAATGAAGGCCTGCCTGCCACTTCAGCCAAGTCACACACAGTTCACCCAGTGAATAGCAATGAATCCTCAACTTGGAAATGGGTTTTCTTCTATACCGTAATATTCATAAGTACATTTTACACATTTTACAGAACAACTTGTTGAAGGAAAGGCTTATAATGTTTTCTACGTTAGTCAAATTTCCAAAAGAACTTGTCAAAAGTTTCCAGTAGAACCGATAAGCATTTCAAGTGATACCATCGTATGTTTACAGAAATTAAGAAATCTGCAGAATCCTTTTTTTTGTCTGTTGTCGCTTTAGAAGTGTGCATAAAACTTTCTGATAATATTCCCCTTTTTTATTAGCTGGAATAAACACAAACAGAGACTACTGCTGTGTAATTTGAAGAAATTTAGTTTGAATACTTTTTCAAAAGCACACCTAAGAACTACGTTGTGAAGTAATGTTTTGTTTCAAGCCGTAATAATCATTGTAAGCTTTTATTTTTTCAACTTGCTTTATGCAATGGCACTGTGTTTATGATTGCAACAAAATAAGAATGGCTTTTAAAAAAAAAAAGCAACGGTGCAGTCAAAGTCCAGGGGCTGAAACGATTAATCGAATTAGTTGTGATTAATTGATTATTGAAATGATCGTCAACCAATTCAGGGATCAACTAATCGCTACCAGGAGTGTACAGATTTAAAAAAAAAAAAAAAAAAAAAAAGCCATTTGCTGAAAGAACACAGTAATTAAACAAAAACTGTCCAAAATTTTAAAATGCTTTTTAGATAAAAAAATAAATAAATAAATAAACTTTTTCGGTAAATATGTTCAACTCATAACCCTTCAAGTTAGATTAGGTGTAGCTTCACCTTCCTCAAATTCTGAGAAAACTAAAGCAAACACTTGTAATCCTTCTGTTTATTTTCTTTTCTCATTTCATTTCTTTATTTTCCTCCAGGTTCCATCATTCAAACATGGAAATGTTGTTGTTAATGAATCCTATGCAGCCTGCTTTTACCTTGAGGTGAGGAAGCCAGTCTGCAAGCAGCAATCTACACAATTGCATATGATTAAGGGAAGAAAAAAAGAAATCATGACCGTTCTGTTTTGCAGAGTCGGTTCAAATCCCAGGGAACCAAGCTGATCCCAGACGGACCCGAGGAGCAGGCGCTGATGTACCAGCGCATGTTTGAGGGCCTCTCGCTCTACGATAAACTGAGTACGACGAACACGAGTCGGGGTCGTTCTGTAGAAGTGAGCGGCCGCTCGTTACGCCCGTTGGATCAAAACCCGCAAATTTCTCCTCTTTCCAGGTGCGGTCATCTTCTACGACTACTACGTTCCCGAAGGGGAGCGGCTCGAGTCGGCTCTGAAGAGAAACACGGAGACCCTGGTCACTGAGCTCAAACTCTGGGAGGGTTACCTGGAGAAGGTTTGGGGAACGACCCAACCGACATAAAGCAGCTAAACGAGTTCTGCTGCACCCTAACTGGCTCTTTGTTCTCCCCACTCCTCCTCCTGTAGCTGGGCTCTGGTTCTTACCTGGCAGGAAAGGATTTCACAATGACAGACGTGGTTGTTTTTCCAACCGTTGCTACTGCCTTCAGGTTTGGGTAAGAACAAGCAACATTCCTATCAGTTATGACTCTAGGGCTGCTGTAAACAATGATTTTAGGAATCTATTGATTTTATTCTGACGATTGAATTATCAAATAAAAAATCTGATCAAGTTAAATATTGGTAAATGCTGTCATAACAGCAGAGTTAATATCCGATATAAAGTTTGGCCAAAACTTTTCAGTCTGAGTATCCCTAACTTACTTTTCTGTTGCAAGATCCCGCCTCCCCAACTCGCCCTGGAAGGTGAAAAACTACCATTGGTTTTAGTTGTCATCATGTTGCACTAACTCTTAAATGTACACATAAAGGAAAAAGGGCCTCGCTACTAATTTTCAAACTACGACAAATGGATAACAGAGTTAGGAAAAAGTTTTAATAGAATAAAAAATAGCAAGGGAGGGATAATTAGCTATGCTAGCTTGACTGTGACAACATTAACATGTAGATGTGCTGTGGAATTTGGTGTTTCGGTTCAGTTAAAGAAAAGATCAGTAGAGCAGGTGTTTAAATGAGCTAATCTGCCACCGCAGCAATCAGTTATTAATGATCGCAAAATAAACATCGGGCCTGACAACATAACACCGTAACAGATTGAATGTTCTGATCTTTGTGTGGGAAATGTTTGGGCGTTTTCTGGTGTTGAACCCTGATGCATTCGTGGCGTTGTCAGTCAGTTGCCATAGCAACGAGTCTCTTTGCCCTCCAGCCTTGCTTGCATGGGTGAAATTTAATTTTTTAAGACGACCTGGACACACAATCTTTTATTAAATTATAGTCAAATAAAAATAATACAACTCACTGTTTTTCACGTCTCTGTTTGATCTACAGGCTCTCTGCTGGGCGTTACCCCAAACTGGGGGCGTACCACGCTCTGATGAAGGAGAGGCCCAGCATCAAGGCCAGCTGGCCTCCTCATTGGCTGGAGAACCCCAAGGGACAAGACACCCTGAAGGACATCTGAACCGGACCGGGTCCAGTCACTCACGAGGAGCCTTGTAGTTCAGCTGTCAATCAGATCTTCTGGTAATCAAGAATGACTAACACAAGATTCAGATGTTGTTCTCTGAAAGGTCAAAAAGTTTCAAAGATGGCGTCTTCTGAACTGTTTTTTTTTCCTTTTTTTTTTTTTTTTTTTGACAGAAGATGATTTTAGTTTGCCGTTTGTTGGTCTCCTTCCACTAAAGCTGCATCTCTTACAATCTGTTTTCACTTCTGCATAGAAAAAAAAAAAACGTGTAACAAGTGTCTAACAATTTCCTTCTTCCCACAAGTTTGTTCTGCTTCAAGTTTTTCTACACAACATCCAGAGGCTAGCCCAAGAAATGTTGCACTACAAAAAAACAAACATTGGGGCCATGATTGTGGAATAGGTCAAATAAGGTCGGTGTGTTTAAAGGTGTTCAAAGTATGACTGTGAGAGATAAAAATGATCCGTGTTATCTGGCTTATCGTTTGAAAATCATTGTCAGAAACTGGTTTGCGCTACTCCGAGGGTGGCTCGAATGTCACATGCTGCAATGACTTTGCATGAATCAGTGCTTTAAAATTGCGTCCTTTGCATAATTTTGCATTTCATGTTCAGCTCTCAGACCATCTGAGACCCAGCTGTGTGCTGTATGTAGGTCAGTGTTTATCTCATTATAATGTGAGAGTCGGTCGCCTCCATTGAACGAGTCTTTTCTCGCTGTAAACATGAACATCATGTCCTGCACGTTTGGAGAAACTGGCACCATGTTTTTGAGTATTCCCTGTTTTTTTTTTTAACCCCCCCCCCCCCCCCCCCCCCCCCCCCCGTTAGTCTCTTTATTAAATGTGACGTTTACCAGTTTAATAAAATACGTTGACAGCACCATCATGTCTAAGAATGTTTTATGTCATTTATGAGTTTTAAAAGGGTTCCGATGCATTCGTGCGAAGTTTGCTTTTATCACTTTCAGGTCTTCGCAGGACGTTAAATGATTTCCAGACTGCATTCCCTTTATTTAAAGAGAAAGAAAATAGTTTTGATTGTTTTACAACACTGGAAATTAAATTTTTACACAAATGTAAAATAATTGAGAAATACAAATATATTTGTGTAAAAGCATTAAAGAATCTACAGTGTATTCACACCAATTCACTTTTTTTTTTTTCTTTTCCACTTTTTATGTTGCATCCATGTCCCACATTGTAATAACCAAACATCCCCATAGCACAATGCTGCCACCACCATGTCATAGGGATGCTGACGTTGATTGCCAGCCCCAACGTCTGCATTGTGTCTTCTGGTTAGTGGAACTTGACACATTCCTGGATTAAATGGCTCAAAAATGTAGATGGGCGAGTTTGAAAACTCGTCCATCTACATTATGTTGGCATTTTGAAGTGGAAAATTACACAATAAATTGCAAGCTTGCTTTCTAGATCAGATTCTTTTTTTTTTTTTTTAAATGAACGTATAGAGAAAAAAAAAACCTTCACCGTACTTAGTCAACTCCGGTTATTTCAAATGATGTCAGATGGATTTTCCCAGGGTGGCACAACTAGTTGCCAGTTGATGTGCAACTTTTGGTGTGCAAGAATAGCAGAAACCGGCTTTTTCACCGGTTTTTAAAGCAGAACAAGTAGTTTCAAAACTGCTTTTTTTTTTTTTATTTTAAACTGAGGTCCAAAAGTTGTGTGTCTTTGAAACAGAAAGCAGATGTTTTACAGATACTCAACATTCTTATTAGGTACAGGTAGATGCTAGATCTTATATAAAGGACATAGATAAGAAACGACAAAAAAAAAAAAAAAAGCTCGAAGGGAGCAACTCCAAACTCTGACTTTTACTTCAAAAAGGAAGCGGCCAGTTTCTGTATCAGCTCAGGTGAATCCTGAGGTAAACTTGGCCACTATGCTCAATAACCCAAGTTATTAAACAAATATCGTTAGATAAAAGCAGGTTTAAAATATTCCACTTGACTTTTTCTCCAAATTGAGAGCTTGATGACGGTGAGGTATGAGAGATTGCAAAAATAACAAGCGCTGTATGTTGTTAAATGCTTGTATGGGCAATAAATTCTCGAAATGTTGAACCTAGTGACTGGATTTCAAAGTAAGAGCTGCAGTATAATCAATACCCACAGATGCTCGGCATGAGTTTGGTTGTGCTTGGTAGTTGTAAAGGTATTTAAGACTTTTCTAACTTCAGCTCAACAATTGAACACACCACCAAAAAATTACCCTTAAGCTCATTTTCCATTTTACACTACTTGTCTTTTCTGCAGGCATAGTTTTGTTTTTACATATTTTAACTGATTGACACGTAGCGTATCAATATTTTATCTTCCCTGCCATTCATAAAAACTGCATTAATTTAAAGTTCCTTTTGGGGGCCAAACGGCACATTGTAAGAAAAACGGCTAATGGTATTTGCATGATGGGAGAGAACTTCCTTGAAATGACACTTTGATGCAGCTAAACCCTCACAACTACAGCAAAGACTGTTTATTTAGATAAGTGAGACTTTCAGCCGCTTCCTTTCACTGTTGCTGCATTCCACACAATATAAAAGTAGTCTGTTCTGGGGACACTTAGGAAAGACAACCTCTACTTTAATTTTCAGATTATAATTTTGTAACAAACAGTCATTCATCATGGGCTGAATGGCAGGTGGATTAGGATATCGGTAAAAAACCCAACTTTTAAATACCTGGGTTGGGTGCTGGTCTGGTAGGTCTCCCAGGATGCTGTTCTCCGGACTTTTGCACCACTTGCCAAGTAAATTTTCATTTTATGCGCTCAAATTCGAGCTGGAAAGTTTATATCACTAACTTTGTCTTGTTTAGCCATTAACAAGACAAAGTTAATGCTAGAGTACTGTTCTATTTTCTTCTAGTTTTTTTTTTTTTTTACAATATTGACTTTAGTCATCCAGCCATAGAAAATAACCTGTTGTTTGGATAACCCTACAATGGCAAGCTACTGAGCTAGTAATTTTATCGTGTGTCTACAACAGAGTGATTTTCATCACCCAACAATAAACTTTTACTGCTGGTTTTATCTTTGGGTTTTTGTTCAAAGTTCACCCGACATCAAAGAACTTCAAGAGCATGTGTCGGGCGAACGCGATCGTTTGGCCTAACGTTTGTCAATCCTTTCACACGTTTGCTGCGTCGGTCATCGTTGGTGATTGGATGAGACGTTTTCAAACCCTCCAATCCCATAGTAGACTGAAAGAAACAAACCGCTCTGGACAGAGCATTTGCTTACATCTATTCTGTTAGATGTAGCAGCTCTCTCTGAAGCTATGGCCAAGAGCATGACTCTGCTGTGGGGCTCCGGCTCGCCTCCCTGCTGGAGGGTCATGATCGCCCTGGAGGAGAAGAAGCTGCAGGGCTACAACAGCAGACTGCTGTCCTTCGACAAAGAGGAGATCAAGTCTCAGGAAGTGTTTGACATCAATCCAAGGGGTCAGGTAGGGAGAAAAGCACATTCATGAGCAAGATGTTTGGCCAGCAGCAGGTGTCTTTGTATGCAGATGGAGGTGTGCCTGAGTCAATGCTGCATGTGGAGGTCGGGAAGGTCACATAACAGTGTGTGTTAATGATTCAGCAGAGAGTAGTTGTTGCAGGTCGCTTTCCTGAATAACGGATGAATTACTAGCTTTCAGTTCTAAGCTTTTTCTAAATTAACATTTTATACTTCGATGTCAAATAATGAATAAATTGAATTTCTTTGCCAACAGTGGATCACAAAATCAAACTGCAGTGCTACGAAAAGTACTACCTACCATTTTGGCTTTTTAAAAATTTTTTTTAATTTTTTTACATGTTTCAAATCATGAAGCAAATTATAATATCAGACAAAAACAGCTTATTTATTTATTTATTTATTTATTTCAAACAGACAAAAAGTAGATATTTAAGACCACTCTTCTTTGCAAAGTAGTTTAAATTTGAAATCACCTTACGTGATTCAAGTCTGTACTTTGATTAGGCCACTTGAAAGAGCAGCATTCGTGTCGTGGATTCGTCAAATGTAGCCATCCACATAGCAAAGCTGACCCAAATCATCACACTAACACCCTCACGTTTGACTTTTTCTAAAAAAAAAGAAAAAAGAAAATTGGTCAATGTTACACCAGAGATACCTGGACCTTCTGCAAAGTTACACTTTGCTTATTCACGCCACAAAATATTTTTCCAAAAGTTAGTTTTTCACACACAGTAACGTTGGCTTGTGTATCTTTTTTTTTTATTATTTGGAAACTATTTTTGTCCGAAATTAACGACGAGTTGAAACATTTAATTGTTGCAAGAAAAGCAGAACAGATGTCAATAAAAAAAGTTCTTTTTCACTACGCTGTATGAACTAAAAGGAGTACAAAAAAGGTTGAAATAATGGTCTAAAATCAAGAAAAATGATTAAAACAGGTTGACATAAATGATGTATGCGAGTGAAGTTAAAAGCAAATAAGCTGAAAATTTATAGTTTATGTGGTTTGTAAATAAACATGTACTCTGTTTGTTTTTTATTTGAAAATGAACCGACATTGAAAATGAATTTTAAAAATCCTTCTTTTAGGTGCCGTCTTTTAAACATGGAGACGTAATTGTCAACGAATCCTACGCAGCCTGTTTTTACCTGGAGGTGAGGGGGGCCACTTCGTCAACTAAAGCCTGAATCTGAAACAAACACAGATGTGTACACTGACCGAGGACAACTCAACATGGTGAGCATTTAATGTGACTTTTTTTTTCTTCTCCGTTTTTGCCAGAGCCAGTTTAAGTCTCAGGGAACGAAACTGATCCCAGACAGCACTGAAGAACAAGCGCTGATGTACCAACGCATGTTTGAGGGCCTCACTTTCTACGACAAACTGAGTAAGAAAAGCAGTCAGAATGAAGCAGTTGCCTAAATCTTTTTACCCTTGGTTTTAAAGCTGCTAAAACACACTCTCCACAATATTTATCTGCAGAATAAAGAGTTCAGAAATTGCAGGGGGGGGGGGGGGGGGGTGGTTGTTGTTTCCTGTAGCAGCTAGCTGCTTGTGCCAATGCTAGCTTGTAAAACAGAAACAAACAATCAATCTCAGCTGTATTTTTATTTTTTTTTTAACTTATGTACCACAGCTAGAACATTTTTGCTAGCTTCTCTGCTTCTAAATAGAAAAGCTGTTCTTTGCTGTTGCTTCAGTAATGTTTCTGTTGCATCATTTTGCTGTAACTATGCAGACGCCACAGGGGAGAACCAGCTACAAGTCTCAGAACATGCTTCTCTCCCTACCTATAGGGTTAGTTCAGGATTGTTTTGAATAAAGAGTTGTCAGAAATTAATTGTTTACCTGTAGTAGATAACTCTTATAAAGTATAACTCATAATAAGTTGGGTCCTGGTTTCAAACCCTTTTTTTTTTTTTTTGCTAAGGTCATTAATTTCCTTATTGAAATCCCATGCCATACTTTAAAATGCTACCATTTCTAAGATATCAATCTCTTCTTTTTTTTTTTTTAAGTCCAAGGTGTTTATTTGAAAAATCAGCACATTTTTTCATCTTTCCAGCTGCAGTTATTTTCTACGAGTACTACGTCCCCGAAGGCGAGAGGCTTGCCTCAGCTGTGAAGAGACGCAAAGAGGCTCTGAGCACGGAGCTCAAACTCTGGGAGGGCTTCTTGCACAAGGCGTGTGAACGCAGCTCAAGAACACAAACTATCTGAAGAATCCGTAACATATTCTCATCTGCTGTACAAACTCTCTTCTTTCTTTTCTAGACGGGTTCTGGCTCTAACCTGGCAGGGAAGTCTTTCACGCTCGCAGATGTAGTCGTTTTTCCAACCGTTGCCACTCTTTTTAGATTTGGGTGAGTGAGAAAAACAAGTGACGTTTGCATTTAGCTCTTCTTTTGTATGTTTTGATCAGCAGTTAATCAAAGCATGTACAGTTTCAAGAGTTTTCCACTTGTTTTTCTGTAGGTTGTCTGAAAAGCGTTACCCCAGACTGGCAGAGTACTACGCTCTGCTGAGGGAGAGGCCGAGCGTCAAGGCCAGCTGGCCTCCCCACTGGCTGGAGAACACCAAGGGTCAAGACACCCTGAATGACGTCTGACAAAGAAATATTTCAGTCAGACCCCGAAAGTACCATTTTATATGTGTTTTCTTTTTGTAACGGCATAAATCCTTTCCCTCAAAAATTGCAGCTGTTTCGACAATCTTGTAACATAGAGTAGCAACATGATAGGATATTCCTTATAATAAACGTGTGTGAACTTTTCTAATGAGTGTGCCGTTTGGATTTCTTTCAAATAAATCTGAAATAATCCAACCAAAGTTATCACTACCACAGATTCTACTGGGCTGCAGGTCATGTGGTTTTTGGAGGATAACAGCAAAAATGCCTTTTAGACAGCAGATGCAGACATGATAGAACATTTTCTTAAGACGGTCTGCATTCTAAAATGGATGATTGGTGTTAAATCACAATTTGTGTTTTTGTTATAAGAATAATACAAGTGCAAAGACTAACAGATAGCTAGGTAGCTATAATGCTTGCTAGGTAGATTTGTAGCTAGCTAGTCAGCTGTCTAACTAGCTATATATAAAGCTAGCTAGCAAGATATAACACTTGGCAAGCGTTATATCTTGCTAGCTAGCTTTATATCTGGCAAGCTAGATTTACATATCCAGCTAGCCAGGTAGCTAGCTGGATATAAAGCTAGCTAGCCAGACAGATTTTTCAAAGAAATGAAGTGTCAGTTGCTATAAGACTATAATGTCCCCATGTCAGTATGACTGCAAATGCACTCAATGAAATCCTTTTAGTATTTCACTTCTACAGCAAACATTTAACAAGCTGTAACATTTTTTCTTTTCTTGGCCAGTGTTCATGCATCACTTTGGGTTTTTTGTGCCTGCACCTGTTATTTTCTGGTTGTATGACTCCATCTGCTCCAACATTCAGAATATCAGAAATTCAGCTGTAACCACTGCCATTAGTATGTTTTAAAACAGCAAGGCTTTTCTTGTGAACATCTATTTGCTTTACCATCACACCACTCTATGCAATACTTTGGTAATGAGAAACCTGTTTATAGGCCATCAGTTAATATTAAACCAGCTGATAATGGTTTCACGTAGCATATTGGTTTTGTTTCTAAATAACGAAATCGACTGGTTTCTTCACTTTCTTTGATTTTTCCACGCCTTTTTCTTCATGTGCTTGTTACTTATTTTCTATACTTATTTTCTATACCGTTCCACTTTATTGGTTAATTTATGGACAAATTTACGTTCATTTCTTTTTTTTATGTGTGGATTACTAAGATTGTTGCTGACATCTGGTGGGAATTTGATACCAATCGCCTCAATAGAAATATTTAGACTAATGTGTTGACATGCGTTCCGATGAGGATCAAAACGACCTTTAAGCTGGTATTAAACATGCTTTTCATTAAGACCACATTTTTGTATTAATATATGGTTTTATTCCTGTGGCAAATTACTGGAAGAATGGACACACGACAGAAATCTCTTTTTTTCCTCTGTATGAGTCTATATTTGCAAAGACGATGTGATTTAAAGTCATAACAATAAATTTAATATTTGCCAAACAATCAAATTGGTAAGCTGGTCCATCCAGTGGCCAAAAAAAAAAAAAGAAGCAGGAGTTCAGGAAGGAGCGCCCAGCGACTGTCGCGTGTGAGAAACTGGTATTTCTGGTCAGACAGGTTGCAGAGTGGGTGTCAGCCTGGACAGCATGGCTTCTGTGCCTCATCATTTGAATGTTTGTGCAGGAAACTAAATTGACCTGCGCAAATCTCATGTGTTGTCATGACTTTGCACTATTGAGTCTTTTTGAATGACATTTGCTACAAGCCATTCTGGGTCACTTTAAAAAAAATTTTAGCTGGCTTCGACGGCATGTTTTCCAACTTGTCCACACACCGAGACATATCTCAAGGAAACATTTTTACTCTTTATTACTTTGTACACAAACAAAAGAAAACCTTCAAAGTTTGAAAGTTAACAGTGGGGCTATTTACAGTTAATTTATTAGGGTTCGAATTGAGCCTATCTACTCTAATTACTTCTAAGTACTTTTTTATCTTATTGCATTTTACAACTTAAAGAGCACAGGTCAATTTTTTTTAAATTTTTTTTACAACCTTTCCATTTAGATAGGCAGAGCAGCTAACTCACGATAGTTATGCAGATTTCTTTTGTCTACAGGATGACGAGATATGATGAAATAGATAAAAAAAAAAAAAATGAATAAACAGTCAAACGATGCCAAAGAATAACAACATGACATACGAGAATCTATTTCGAGAGGAGAAATAAGAGTGGTGCCCGATGGGACAGATTAAAAATGCTCTGTGGTGTGCATTTTCTGCTCCAGTTCTGACCAGCATTGTTACTCTGAGGCCAATAGAGGTCACCATTCAGTGCCAGAACATTTCATGTTAGAGGTCCATGCAGTTACTGTGCAAGTCTCACTTTTCTCCACATAATCAGGTGTGAGGGTGAATATAAACTGTGCCGCAGTGTTGTAGCCGTCTCTGTCTGGTTGTTTTTATTAGGTGAACATTTTTCACACCCCACACACACACACCCACGCACACACACACACACACACACACAGCTCATTTTTCTATAACACTGTGTTGTTTCGCCTCGAAAAGTCTCTAAATGATGGAAAATTAAAATTAGTCTTTTTGTAATTTGGGTCAGAAACTGATGTGATTTACCAGGGGGGAAAAAAATGATAATTTAATTGAACATTAGCTAACTAATAAAGTGGAAACAAAAAGCAGAAAACAAAAATTGCTTACGCAGCTATTTCTGTTGAGGGCCTCTCTCTGCCTTGGCGATGCTCTAAAATAAAAGCCTCATTAATACAATAAAAACTTAATCCAAAACTTTGATAAACACTCATAACTCAGTGGTTATAGCGCGTAACACTAAAGCTTTCTGTGTGCACAGGAGAACATTATGAAATCTACTCATCCATCCATTCATCCCCTGTTTATGCAGGGAGGCGCATAAAACACTCTATTCCCGTTTATGGCTGCCCTTTGCACACAGGACGATAAAAGCCGTCAATGACAAGTCAAATAATCAAACTTGCAGTAAACAAACACGGACAATGAATGATACTTTACAAAAGGTTGGAGGGGAGAAGCCATTCTGTTTTCCTTTGTCTGCAGCTTTCACAAAAGGCCCACATGTGCTTCAACCTGCTCACCTTGACGGGGCGCGTTCGCGCAAGACCAAAATATTTTTGCTTCGTTGTGCAGGCGAAAATCAAACAAAGAGAAAAGAGCCTTGTCATCCCTGCACAGCAAAAATACTCAAGAGGACTTGTTAGGCAGAGCCAGCATAGTGATGAAGGTACAGATACAATATTTGTCTCTTAGTGATGAGAGAGGGGAAGCATGCGCCAACGAAATCATTCCTCACAAATCTCAGGGTTTTCTTGTGATTTTGCCTTTACTTTTTTTTTCTTTCTTTCTTTCCAGGAAGTCACATTTCGAGAATCTTCACCCGTTGTTTTCTGCAGCTTGTAACTAGAGGGCGAAACAAGCAGCTGTTTGTTTTCATTTCGTTTGGCGAGAGTCTTCTAGAAATATGAAGTCGTCCCTGTTGCCAATCAGGCCCACAAAAAAAAGGGGTTTTGGAGGATATTAAATGTTAGACAAAAAAGCATTTTAAGTATCAGTCACTGTGAGATATGGTTCAGAAGTAAATGACAGAAATAAGCATTAAATACTAAATATGAAAGTGAACACTAGCTCAAGAAGAACGTTGTGTTTGAGCACAAAGTAGACTTAAAGACCCAAACTTTAAATCAAATATTTTTGATTTTCTCTCTCTGCAGTTTAACTGCAGGGAAAACGTTTAGTTTTCGCTGCTGCAGAAAAGAATCAAAAGTGATTTTTTCCCCCTCTTTTTTTTTTTCCACCATTTTGCCTATGTGTTAATCTCTAAACACCAAATCAACCTTACTTTTGAACACCGGAGTAAAAATCAGATTAGCTCCGTGACAACGAATTAGAATTGAACTCATTTTGTTGCAAACGTTTTAGAAATGGGCTGGGATTCTGCTAATTCGTTCACTATCTTTTAACTTTTTTACGCTTGCATCATTTCTGCTACTGAAAATGTGTTTCATTTTACCCCACTAAAAAGTATGCAGACTGTCACAACAGTTGTGCATGATAAAATCTAACTGCTTTGCTTTATCGCTGCAGGAATGCGACGGTGGCCGAGGCCAGCTGCTTTCTATTTGGTTTGTGCAGGGGTGAATGAGAAGTGCTGAGTCACAATGAGTTTTCAAAAAGCCTAGTAAGTAGCCCAGTCTTGTTGCAGGAGGATACACCCTTGCAGCGGGAAAAGCAACTGCACCCTGGGACAAAAACATAAAAAAGTAAAATCCAGCCATTATTATTTCTGCAGGTTTTTGTTAGCATGCAGTCCATGCGTGCAATTTTACTTGTTTGTCTTTTACTTTTAAACCTTTTTTTTTCTTTTCTTTTTACCATAAGGGTTAATCAGAAGAAATAAAGAGCTGCAGCTCAAACCAAGAGAATTCCCCTCCTCCTTGCATGCCATCGGAAGCAACCTCGGTGCAATCAACTGGAGCAATAACACGCATTCTCAGACATAGTAAAAATGAAATGGAAATGGACTTTGGCCGCAATACCTTGTTGTCTAGGGTCGCAAAGTAAAGCAGTTCAACATGTTTAAACGAATTGTTGGCTGTCTTAGCTGCCTAGAGTCGCTTATCTTTGGCAATATCACAAACATGGGTTGGGACTCAGGTCCACCAATCCGGTTGTGGAAGGCTGGAGGCTGTTATAAAAACAGGCGTGGGGAGACTTCCAGACTCACTCCTCATTCTCTCCCTCGTCTCGCTGCTGGGAAACGACCTCTCACCCTGCAACAATGGCCAAGGACATGACTCTGCTGTGGGGCTCCGGCTCTCCTCCCTGCTGGAGGGTCTTGATCGCCCTGGAGGAGAAGGGCCTGCAGGGCTACAACAGCAAACAGCTGTCCTTTGAAAAGGGGGAGCACAAGGGGAAGGAAGTCCTCGCCATCAATCCCAGGGGTCAGGTAGGTTCAGGTCATTCAATTCTGCGACACAAAAATTGTAAAAAAAAAATTTTTTTGACGCACTCACTAATACATAGAGTGCTGGCCTGCAGAAAGTTCTTTGACTTTAAACATTATGCTCTCTGTCTTGAAGCTTCCTGCCTTCAAACATGGAAACATCACCCTGAACGAGTCTTACGGTGCTTGCCTGTACCTGGAGGTGAGAACCTAGTTAAAGTTTTATGCAGTCATGGGCCTCCAAAGAGTTAACAAGAGGAAACAAGGGGGAGGGACGCTTTTCCCCGTTGCATTCAGCGCTGTCTTGCAGACAAAGAGACACCTTACACCACAGAGGGAGCCGAAACCAGAGCCTCCGTTCATAACTTGTTGCTCATAACTTATGCTCTTTTTTTCTCCTTGTGTCTCCGACAACAGGAGCAGTTCAAGAACCAAGGCAACAAGCTGACGCCCGAAAACAAAGCCGAAGTTGCACTGATGTACCAGCGCATGTTTGAGGGGCTATCGCTCTTCGACAAAATAAGTAAGCTGGCCCTGACGCTCGAGGAATTCAAAGCATTTCACTTTTATTGCGCATTTAAGGACAAGGATAAACACCTTACTCTGACACCCTGAGGTCCACCTTGTGGGACTTTTGCACCTGGCAACGTCAAGCACCATGTCTGCAACCTTAAAACCCGCTGAGAGTTGTCACGTCTTCAGCGGGCCTCCTGAGGAGGGAGTGACGTTGCATCAGATGTTCCCTCCTTCCTCACGAGGACCCGATTTGTTCAAAACAAAACACACACCTTGTGCGAGCTCAAAGAGCAAATGAGGTCACGTCAAAATCTTAATGTTAATCCCACAGAGGATCACATGATAGCTGGCGTGCACAGATGAAGCCACAAGATGTTTGACCCCATTTCACAGGGCAAGGAAATAACAGATAAGTGACAAGGAGATTCACTGCATGCCTTTTCCTCGTCTCCTTCCGTGACACTCCTGACCGATCCCGATCTATGTTGCACGCAAGGAAATGGCAGCAATCATGGGGGTTGACGTTTGCCACACCGGGAAGTCGCTCTCGCTGATTGCATGTTTTTCTCCCATCAGAACAATCCCTCTTCTACGACCGCTTCGTCCCCGAGAACGAGAGGCACGACTCCGCCAAGAAGAGGAACGCCGAGGGACTGAAGGACGAGATCAAAATCTGGGAGGGCTACATGCAGGTAAGCAAGACGTCCTGCAAAAATCTTTTGGTTTGGCGTTCGTTATTACCTTTTACTTTTTGTTTTTCCTTTGGTACGGTTAAGACTGGGATGCCTTATTAGAAACTCGTGCAAAAAAGAACATGAGGTATTCTGTGGACTCTTTGTCGTTGCTTGTCTCGGGACATTTAAAAAAACACGACTACTCCTGACATGTCACCTTTTTTTTGCTACCAAACACCTAGCTGTGATTGGATTATATATCAAGACACACTGACCAGCACCAGCTGCGGTGTTAGTCCTCATGTCTGACTGTCAGGATATAAGTGATGTAAAGGTACACAGTTAAAAACATTTTTGCTTTACGTTCTTCTAGACAACGGGTCCTTACCTTGCAGGAAAGAGCTTTTCTCTGGCTGATGTCATCGTCTTCCCAGTGGTCGCTTTCCTCTTCCGTTTTGGGTAAGTGGGCGAAATTATTCCAAATTGCTTCAAACTGAATGAAAAAAAAAATGAGCTGAAGGAAACGGTGACATTAAATCCCTTTTCGTTTTAAATGATCTGCAGCTTGAATGAGGAGCACTTCCCTAAACTGGCAGCTTACCACAACACTGTGAAGGACAGACCCAGCGTCAAGAACACCTGGCCTTCCAACTGGAAGGACAGTCCAGGAATGGATACACTGAAGAACCTTTAAGCTGGAAACAAATGTTCCCTTTGCATTTACTATGAAGCTACATCTTCTGCTGCACTACTGTAGAGGTTTACATGTTAAACAAAAAACCAGACAAACACTTTTCTTTCACTGCTAGGTGCTTGCCTGATACCATTTGTATGTAATTTCCTATAAAGATGTGTGTGTTTGGTGCTGTGACCAACAAAATAAATACAACTGAAATGAGTCCGTCTCCGTTTCATCATTCTAATTGTGACGCTCGCATTAGCTTTTCTCCAGGTCGATTTATGAATGAGATGTGTCCATTTATTGCCAGGTTTTGGAAGAGGACGAGCAGCCCCGACCCACGACTCCCCCACTCAGCTCCTTCAGACTAGCCAGCGGCAATTAGCAAACGCCTTTTGGAACCTCTCATTATTGGAGCTACTTCTCAGTGAAAAGCTGGTAAAAAAAAAAACGTTAAAGCGTTAACAGAGGAGCCATTATGTGATGACTTCCTGAAGGCGGAGTTTCAGAGAGATTAGGAGTTTTTAAAGCGACACGGGCCCAATTTCAAAGCGTTAAACTCAAAGTTTTCCTTTAAATTACATTTGTTACATATAGTATTTTTTCCTAACAACTGAATTTAACATAGTTACTTCATTGTGCTATAAAATGGCCCTTTGTGAGTGGAAAACACATAATACTAAATAGTGTTAATTGAAAACCCCCAGTTATCTACGAGAAAGACTCAGAGAGTCATTTCATTATTTCTAGTCTCACGGTAAGGAGAGTATGCTTTCAAATCAGCAAAACAATGACTTCACATGAAGAAAATTGAAGATTTTTAGAGGCCTAGCAAGAGTCCAGCTCTAAATCTGATGAAGAGGACTGAGGACCAAGAACTGTCAATAGAAACTGACGCATTTGGAGAACGTTTGCGTTTGATCAAATTGTGTCAAGCAATCCCGTAAGCCGTAGATAAGCTCCATTTCAAGTGAGAACGATTTATTATTGTTGTACTTTGTTACTATGGTTTGTACACTGTTTGAAATCCCCTGTAAATTATTAATCGAAGGATTTATTTTTGACACAAGTGTTAATTGAACTAGATTCTGTCTAAAGCAGGAAAACGGTGGCTGGCAATGAAATCAGCAAACGAGTCAACATCATCGCCCTATGCAGGATTGCCACCAGAAGATAAGGTTCTGTTCCTCCGCCAAGGGGAACATAAAAAAGTGAATCATTTACACGAAGCCTTGCTCTATTTGCCGAACACAATCTGGTTGTTATGTAACAGCTTAGGAGAATCAAGTGAAAGGTTCGTCCATGTGCTTCTTCAATTGAAAAAAAAAATACAGCAGTTTGAGGTTGAAACGTGGCAATTTTTGATACAAGAAGATGTGACTGTGTAACTCGGCCAATGCCGATGTGAAAAGTTTACGATTACATGCTCCACTTCCCGAAAACACGCTTATCATCACATTTATTTTATTCTCTCTTATTCTCTTTATTCTCTTCAGCTGAACCCAACTGCAAAAGTCGTAATGCTGAGGGAGGAATTTATATTCAGGTTGACGGTTTTCTCAAGGCACTGATTCTGGATCCATTGAGCAGGTGTCGCCCCCTGTAGGACACACTGGTCTTTTGCAGAGAAAGTAGCGTTGGAGAGAAGGATGTCATGAAAAACTCGATATTAATCATGTACTTTTTTTTTTTTTTTTACTTTTCATTATGAAAGACGTAGTTTAAAAGCACACAGAAATTTGGGCTTTTAATAAAAATACAAGAAGAATCCATAAAAAGGAACGGCGGAAGTGGTTTCGTTACAAAGACGAGCAATTTAAGAGCCTGAAAGGTGGAGGATATTGATTTATTATTAATAAAGTTCTGGATTTATGGATTTAAAAGTAGAATGAAACCTTCAGAAAGTGCAAAATGACGTTGGCTGGGATCAGTCTTTTAGTTTTATTTATGATTCATGACCTTTTTCTTCTCTTTGATCAAAAAGTAACTTTCTTTGTTGACGGTTTTAAAAAACTGAAACTGTTTGTCTGCGAAATGGAGCTGAAGTTTGTTTGTGATGTACTTCAACTCCATTCCAACATAAAGATCCATCTTGGTGTCAAAAGATCACTTAAACAGCTTTCTAGATTTAAAATCCATTTGGACTTTAATGTTGCTGCAACCTTTACTGCATTTTGTGGGGTGGGGGGATTTTTTTTGCATGAAAGTCAAGACAAAGTAGTGCATAATTGTAGAGGAATGTGTTTTATTTCAATTTTAACAAAATTCTACTGCATCTTTATCTCTGAAAAAAAGGAGCTTGACTTTTTCAGCACGCAGGAAAACTCCAAACAGTTTCGAAACAGACACAGATTGTGTCTGAAACGTGACACAATCCGGCTGCGTAAACAGGCTGTGAGGTAACTTGTCCTTTGACTTCTTTGTAAACTTGTCCTTTGGCTTGGCATTTGCAGAACCAGTTCTCTTAAAAAGCAGAGGGAGCTCAGCGCCGCGTCCGCAGAAGAAGATGGGCAGCTGTTCGATTCTGGTGGGCCTTCTGGTGGCCAGCAGCTTTTCCTTCAGTAAAGGTAGCACACTAAAAATGACTTAGTTATTTCCAGAATGTCTATGCCATTTGTTTATCACATGTACACTTTTGGCTTCTCTTCCCTTCAGCGTGCCCTAATGAACTTCTGGAGAACGTGGACTTTCCCGGATCAGACATAGCGTCTCTCCAGTCTCCTAGCGTGGAGCACTGTCAGCAGCTGTGCACTCAGCACCCCGCCTGCCTCTTCTTCACCTTCATCAGGTCCGACTGGACCAGAGACAACAGGTGGGACACACACTTACTAAAATGATGGTTTAAGAGAGGAAGAGTTTCAATGAGAATTGCCCCAGAGAAGAAAGAAAAAAACAGTCAAAAACACTCCGGGCATTGTATAATTGTATTAATATAGTTAAAATATAAAATAATTTAATAAATGGAATTTTAAAAATGATGAAATTCAGATGAAAAAATATGATTGCATTTAAAGATGTTAGCAAAAAAGGACTTATTAACTTTTCTAGTGTACAAAAGCTTATCTGTTTTATCTGCAACTGTACTTAAATATGACCAATATTTAAGATATTTCATGTTTAAGTCCATAATATTGAACCAGTGGTGGTTTAGGCCTTTTTGTAAATCTGTGACTTACATTTGTGATTAGTATCTTTTTTAAATTATTCCTTTACATTTAAATTTTTTTATATATATACAGTATATATACTTGTGTTTGTAATAAAGTTGATGATGATTTTTATTTAATTTGCATTGTATTTTAATTTCAATATATTTGTGTCTTTAATGAAGTTGATGATGATTAATGATGATGATGCTGCTATTTACCCCCCCCCCCCCCCCCCCCTCTCTCTCTCACACACACACACCGACACACCCTTTATTCTCTTCAGGCACTTTTCCTGCTTCCTCAAATCCACCCCCTCCGGGCAGCCATCTTCCCAAGCTCCTCTTTTGGGCGTCACCTCTGGCTTTTCTCTCAAGTCCTGCAATCCAGACCCAAGTAGGCTCACATGCTGAAAAATTACAAATGATTATTTCATGCTAAGGACAAAAAAAAAAAAAAAAAAACAGCAACATTTTATTAAGATTTTAAGCAAAATTAGGAGAGGACTTGACCGGGAGGCTTGTCTATGCTAACCATGGCTTCTTGAATATTTCTGCCAGGGCCTTGTTTTTCGCAGGTCTTCCAGGACGTGGACTTTCTTGGCGCAGACTACAGAGCCTTGTTCACGCCAGACTACCAGGAGTGCCAGAGAGTCTGCACACAGGATCCTGGGTGTCAGTTCTTTACTTTTTTAAAAGGGGAGTTCACAGGCCAAAACTTCAGGTAAAAGTTAATTGTCTTCTCGTTAAAGGTGTAGAGTGCAAGACCTTCAGTAGGAATAAAGTGATGTGAAAGCAATGAAACATCTGCTGTTGCGAACCTGACTGAAACAATAAATAAAAAAAGAGATACAAAATTGAACTTCAAATGTTTTTTTTGCCCAAGTTGAAGTGTGGCACGCATGAGAACTGTAATGTAATCTCAACCACTAGAGGGCGTGCTAAAGTTTAAAATGAAGGGCAGTGGCTGATGCTCATACATTGATGTGATTTTTTTTTAAACATGTGAGCTCAACATTAGTTTAACATTTCTAAAGTGAAGTTCAGTTGAAAGGTTATAAACAAAGCGAACTGTCCACTACCTGCAGTAGATCAGTAGTAGTTCTGAACCAATCAGAGACAAATTTGAAGACAAGCAGAATCCAAAATAAGTAGAAATCGATGATATCGAATATGCCACACAAAAGAAATTTACTTGGGTTTTTACTAAGTTTGCAAAACTAGCTTGTAATCAGTCGAAGTAGCAAACTGCTTCTGTGTAGAATATTCATTAAACAATCATTAAATATAGATTGGTGGTAAACATTTGCTGCCATATTGCAATGGTTTAATTACAATGGGAATGACCTCGCTGCAAACTAAGTTTTCTATAGCTAAATACAGGCTTTTACCAAAACAAGCAAAAGTCCACAAAAGCACTAAAAGTCACCACTAAGGAGAATTAATGAGTACGGAGGTGCAAACGTTTGTGTTTTAGTTAACGTGTGAAAGAAGAAAATACTACGTAACCTTGGTAATTTCATCAGAGTGGTCAACTGCTGAATGAGTCTGAAGCAAAAACAAAGCTGCACTTTCTTCAACTTACTGGAACTGCTTGTGTTTAGAGGTATTTGCGGCGCCATGACCCAGGTCGCTTCCACATTTTTTTCATGTCCACGGAAGACAATGAGTCTCTCAGTATTGCATTGCTCGTGCTGAGCATTTGTTTTTATGTTAATAAGTTTCTGACGATTGCTTAAATTCCTTGTAATGTGTTCCACTCAAGAAATCACGCAGCGGGGCCTCCGAACATCTTGGCTCTGCCATTTAAATGCCTGTTTTCTTTGCTTCTAGATTCAAGTGCCACCTTAAGTTTAGCTGGAGTGTCCCACGGACTCCTATTGTGGAAAAAAAGGCTGGAGTCACATCTGGATTTGCCCAAAAAGCCCAACAGACTCAAGAACTTGACACACGTAAAAAAAAAAAAAAAAAATATCAAGAGCTAAAACGCTGGTGTTTTATTGTTTTTCATTTTCATGTTGTTGAATTTTTTTTTCTTTTTTGTTAAATTCGCAGCATGTCAGAACCAGTTTTTTGCAAACACCGACATCCCGGGAAGCGACCTTGAGCAGGAGAAGTCTGTTTCCGTTGAACACTGTCAAGTCCTGTGTTCGGCTCATCCAAAGTGCACCTACTTCTCCTACAGCAGGTAGTGAACGATTCATTTATCGTAGCTGTTCTGATGGGTCGATCCAGCTGCGACGTAACACGTCTAAAACCTTTCTAAATGTTTGCGATTCCGCAGCGATGACTTCAAATGCCATTTGAAGAACAACCTCAACGACTTGGCAGCTAAACCAAAAGACGGAGTCACGTCAGGCATACCGGCACACTTCTGTCAGCTTGATGACAGTACGTACCATGAATCGACGCAAACACTGAACAGAACACACTTTCTGCTCTCTGCTCATCAGCAGAGACGTATTGAAGCAAAGTCCAAAGCTGAAATAAACGTTGGAGGTCTTTGAGTTACGTCAAGTTTAGTTGGTTAACTACTAATGTTACCATAACTGTGCCCGTTCTAGACTCAGATGTTATTCTAACAGCAGAGATTTGACCAAATACGTCTTTCCTACCAGCGTGGGTCAAGCAGAGCTATGAAGGTGTGGATTTCCGTGGCTCCGACATTCGATTCGAGCTGATGGATACGGCGGAGCTCTGTCAGTCGAAATGTGACGAGGATCCCAGCTGCCAGTTCTACGCCTACGTCGATGAAAGCTTCTCTGACCGTGCAGAGTGGTACAGTGTTCCTCATCCCAAACAGCTTTCTTGAAATTCAGGTAGAAATCCACTAATGTTGCCACTTTGTCGCTGAACCGATATTCCCTGTTGTCACTGCTGCAGGCGTCGCTGCTTCCTGAAGAGGGTCATCACCATGCCGGCTCCTCCCAAAGTTTCCAAACTGGCCAATGTTGTGTCTGGCTTCAGCCTGAGGGACTGCAGAAAATAACTTGTTTAAAAAGACAGAAAGCTTTCAGAAATATACTTTAATTTTCTTTTGATGGAAATTTTTTGTTACCTTCAGACAAAGATAGATATATATATATATATATATATATATATATATATATATATATATATTTTGCTAAAGGTTTTGTTTTGATTTCTTGGTACAGTTTTAACAAAACTGATTGTGAAAAGGTTAGCAACTTTTGGAGAATAGTTACGATGCTTGTGCAGTTTTAGTCAGGAAATGGATTATAATAGTGTTCCAAATACATCTTTCCTACCAGCTTACTTCAAAAGGATGTTTGCGTGCTTCAGTAAGATCAGTTGGATGCAAAAGTCTAAGTTTGGATAGATAAGAAAATAATAACTCAAAAAGTCACATAGGCTGTTTTCACATCCCCTAGCTGTGGAAATATCCAGTCATTATAAATTGAGCCAAAACAACAAATCAAGGGAAGGGACACCATTGGCTGAAATTTCCAAATATACGCCAATATGTGTTACGTCCTATAAAAGTTTTATAACCATTAAAAGTTGGGAGATTTCATGCATTTTGTAAGATCTTGGAAGTTCTGTTGCAACTATTGAATGTGTTGATGTGCTACATGATTTAGCACATCATTTATTTAGATCTGCTAAATAAATCTCCTCCCGATTGGTAAGACACGAGTCCTGTGATGATTTTTTTCATTCCATGAGTTTGCCACTTTTCATTCCCCAATATGAACATTGCTGTAACAAAATTATGATGTTACAGCAAGTCCTCCGATTGTCGCATGACGTTTTTTGTTTTTTCTGAACTGCTGAAATGGAGCGTAAACCCACCAAAATAATTGCGATAAAGTTCTGAGTTCTTCTATAACATTCCAGGTAAGTCATCATTGGGATATTGGTGCAATCTGGTAGACCAGTTAAGCAGCCAGTCCTTATAACATTTATCCAAATACCATAAAGTTTTCTCTATGTATGTAAATGTCTAAAGATAGAATAACGCCAACTGAATACATACAGAAGTAAAAAAAAAAAAACAGGTGAAGAAGCTGGCAGTCGGAGAGAACAGACATCTTATATCTGATCCAGGCATATCCACAAGTAAAGGATAAATATCAGGTCAAATTAAGTCAAAGGGCATTTTTGCAACCTGCCGGGTCTCCTGTCAATCCAAGAGGCCGGAAAAATTCCCTTATGGTCTTGCTAGTGCAGCCAATGAGGCGGAACGGAAACCAAGTACAAATTTCTAAAAACGTTTGCTTGTCTGATAATTATAATGTGCTGAGAAGCTGTTCATTTAAATAGGTATAGTCTAAAACCAACAAAACAGTGTTCCATCTCATATTGGTCACATTGACTTGTGTTATCTGATTTGAATGGACATGTTGAAATGTCACTGCAGCGAGGTGGGCATTGCAGGCAGGGGGTGACAGACTGGCGACGGGTCAACGGTCCATCCCAGACAGAAAGAAGAGGTTACTGAATAACAACCTCCATGTCTTTTGCCCTTCAGCACTTCCCATCATGCAACTGCACTGTTTTATGAAAGGAGGAATTCAAAGTTAACTTGGGATCTCATCTTTGTGCTCAGTTAGTTTTAGAAAGCAATAACCGCATTGCAGCCTTAAATTTGTGTGATTTTTGGGTTGTTGATGGCGCTTGCCATTAATGATGTTCTGTGTGAACTCGTGTCTTTCTGTTGATTCTTCTGTTGCTTATGTTCTGTTTATTGATCTGGATTCCTTTTCTTTTTTTGACCTTTTCAATTACTATTCACAAAATGTTGTGCCATGTGAAGATTTTATTAATCCAGTCTTGTGCTAAGATCCCATTTTGTGTTACAGGAATTAAACTAATTTGATAGCAGGCACCTTATCGAAGGTTCATAACCTTACTTTTGAAAAGTCACTTTAAATGTAAATAAGAGTCACAGATTTAGTCAAAGTAAACTTGTATTTATGTAAGTGTTAGTGTGGTATTTCAAAGCATAAGAAGTCTATGGATTCAAGACTGCATTGACAAGGCTAATCTGTTTTTGCTTGGACCAGAAAAGTAAAAACTGTAATCTTGGCATTAGTGATTAGAGAACAGAAGCTTGACATTTAGTTCTGTTTATATTGTTGTAATGTCATGACCTTTATATATAGTGTATACGTGGTCTTTCAACGTATTTTGTTTTGCTAACTCATCTGCTCAGGACGACGGAAACTAGCTAGCGGTGCATTGTCCCCGTCTTAAATGAGCTAATCTAAAACTAAACTTAAATTACACCGTGTTGGATCTCAAGCGAGGCTCTCTGTCTGTTCTATTGTGTCTGCTGTCGGGTGCTGAGAAGTTCGCATATTGTTATTTTATTCTTACACTTTCCTAATAAGTCATGAAATCCATTTACTTTGAGCTCTTGTGAAACATCTCAGGTATTAGTAACTCTTAAGTTTTAACCAATTCAATTGAATTCAATTGAGTCCTTTGCAATTTTATGGTCTGGCCCAGACCTAACAGTCAATACTGTAGGTATCAAAGGTGTAGTTAAATGGATAAGCCATTCCAGCTTACTGAACTGTGTTGAGAGCTTTTTATGGGATTTGTGTAAAATGTGCAGCATGACTTCTAATTCTCCATCTCAGATTAAAGGTCAGTTATATCTTCAGGTATTTAATAAATATCAACTGAGATTTGGATTTTTTTTTAATACTATAAATGTGTTTTAAAAAAAGAATGACAACCTCAACTTTCAGCTGTTTGGTTCTACGCTGATAAAATACTGTTCCACCGCGGAACACTGTCATGTAGAGAACAAGGTGTAAAATATGTCTGGCCTGTCGAATGTTCGTTTGTAAGAAAAGTTAAACCAAAACCACTGCTGGATAGTTTAATTAATTTTTTTTGTTTAACTTTTTGCATACACAAAAACACAGGAAAAAAAAATCTGTAAATATTTGCTTGAAGTCAACAGACGAATTCTGTCACATGCAAACAGAGCTTTAGATTTTTTTTTTTTTTTTAATCCTGAGACTTTTATGCACTTCTACAGTTCCTCAAGGTGAAGCCAGACTTGACATTGTCCACTTTCTTAACTTGGGAAGGCGTAGGCATGGTGATGACTCGCTTCATGTAGCAGCGGTGCCTGCAGCACAAAAACAACAATACATGTATCGCCGCTCAGCCAAGTAGGAACATTTGATGACTAGAGACGCCGTACCGATGGTCGGGGTGGAAGAAGCTCCCGTTGTGGTAGGTGTAGAACTGACAGTTGGGGTCCTCTGTGCACTTCTCCTGGCAGATGTCCACACAGGTCACCACCTCGGACCTAAAGTCAGAGCCGCGAAACTCGATGTCTTTGTAGGTCAGCTTGGCCCAGCCTGACAGCAAAAGTAGGTTTTATGGTTAGATTTTGATGCCAAACTACTTCAGGGACATGTTGAGAAAAACAGCAGCTTCCTAGAATGGAAATAGTTCTAAAGGTTTGGCACAAGAAGTGCATTTCAACTCTTAACACTTTAAAATAATATCATTAAATTTGATTGTAAATGGAAGATTAGGGAAATTAAGTAAGCTAGAGTGCTTCAGCCTCTGTAAATTAATTGGCTGAGATAAAAAAAAAAAAAGCAACCTTTGATAACTGGCTATTTGCTCAAATATAGTTGTGAACAAACTGAGATTCAATTCATAGCTTCAGATTTGCAAGTATATTAGAATCAGGGATGATTGTTATATTTGCACTTTTACAAAATACTCTTGCTATTTTCTTTTTAGCTTAAATACAATTATTAAACCATTTAAAATATTTCAAATTTTCAATGCTGAAATTGGCAAATTAAACTTAATTAAATTCCCATTCTTAATAAAGTAGTATAAACATGTTAGATCTATGATCTGTGCAAAAAGTCAAGCCTTTATGGGAGACCCCTTATGGTTTCGGGGCTCTAAGCAGCAGCTTGGTTTGCTTAAGTCTTGGGCTGGCTTTAAGGAACTCTAATGTTAAACACTATTAAAATCAAACCAACTCAGATGAAGAGTTTAGTTATGTAGCACTGTTCACATACAAAGCAATTCAACTGGATGGAAAGGAAAGACTAATGTGACAATCTTTGTCTCTGTGGCAGCAAAACTGCCATCGATTCAAATACAGCAAAATGAAGACAGGTGTGTTTTAAACGGCGTTGCTCGTGAAAGCGTGTTCTGTTCTGGCTTTCGTGTTGATCAGCTGAACGTACTCTCGTCAATCTGACAGAGGTGAGATGATATTCCTGACGTGAAGTTGCTTTTGGTTCTGGCCACCATGCTGTTTGGATTGTTCTTCAGAAAACACCTGAAGTCGTTACTGTAAAGCATAAGACAACAAAACAAAACCGTCCAAGTTTCTCTAAAGTAATTGAAGGATCAAAATAAATCAAAACCACAATCTATAAATATCTTAAGACAGACCCATGCTCCCCACCTGCTGAAAGAGAAGTAGGTACACTGTGGATGGACGGAGCACAGGAACTGACAATGTTCGGGAGAGACGGCTTGTGACTCCAGGAAGTCATTTCCTCTCAAGTCGGTGTTTGAAAAAAGATGGCTCCGACAAACTGCGCGAAGCACAGAATAAAGGCAGTAAGGAGGCAAAAATGTCGATGTGCATTGCATCGCCACGGAGACACTCCAGTCGTCCGCGTACCTGTGGCGAAGTGTTGAGTGAGTTGTGATTTCTGGGAGAATCCAGAAATGACTCCAGCCTTTAGCACTACAGCATCAGGTCTGGGCACGTACCAGCTGAATTTAAGGTGGCACTTGTACCTAGAACAGAGGCAACGACAACGTTTTCTAAATGGCACAGCCGATCTGGTCATTGGATTAACACAAAAACAAAAGACAAACAGTTTCAAGGTGGTTGAGGAGTGTACCAGGCCATCCTAGGACCAGGGTTTGGTGATACATTTTGTAACTGTATCATCGTAGCTGCGGTGTTATGTCTTGGACCTTAAGCACCAGTGATAATGGAAGCCATTGAGCTGATTGAGTCTTTTAGGGATTGGTTGTCCTTGGTGACTCCTAAAGCAGCAGACGGGTACCAGGGGACCAAAAGCTTCTGTAGTTGGAGGAACATGGGAGGATCCAGACTCAGGACATGACGGGTTGATTATTTCCGTAATCCATATGCTATGTGAACATCAGTACCAAAGATCTGCTGTTGTCGTACCGACCTTCCAGACCTCTCACGTCTTCTGGTTCTGGCTCTGGCCAGAACCCATACCAAACAAATAAACAACAACAAAAATATCATTAATATTGTTGGGTAGTTCAGATTTACCTGACATCTGGAGACGAGAAGTTCCCCATTACAAACGTAAAGAACTGGCACACCGGATCAAGCGTGCAGACCCTCTGACACTCCTCAAAGTTAACAGTGAATAAGGTTCTGTAATCCCCACCGTGGAAGTCCGCATCCTCAAAAACCTGAGGAAAACAAGGCGCTGGAACCATGGCGACAGAAATATGATCAATAAACGTTAGAGAAATCTGGACACGCATGGGTTTTGTGGGGGACGAGGGGAAAACAAGTGAGAGAGAGTCACAGCTTTACAATTATATTCACTCAGGAGTTTTGTTTTGTAGAAGAAAAAAAATCTATAAGCATTTTTACAATTAATTTTCATCACCACATTAATATGGGAACAATATATACAACACCAAATGGTTTACAGCTACAGCCTCGTAAAATTTAAGTGAACTTACTTGGCTCCAGACCGCAGGCTTTGAGAGAATAGCCAGAAGAGACGCCCAACAGTAAAACCTGAGACTGTGGGTGTCCGGAAGAACTTGATTTCAGGTAGCATCGAAAACGCCTGAAAAGAGAAGAAGAAAACAAATTGTTTTTAAATATATTTTTTTAGTACTTGAGTGTTTTATAGAGCATATTTTTCTTGCCAGCTCTCTGGTAAAATGAAATAGTAAGCTAAAGATATTTCTTCCCAAAGCCTGTGTCAACTTTCGAATCATTATTTTGCTTTTTTTTTTTTTAATTTATGCATTTTAAGCTATTTTAATATTACATTTTGCACAGCGTCTTGGTGAAATCTTTTGTTTGTGTTTTTACTGCCGCCGTCGCCCTTCGTACCCTGAAGACTTGTCAGGCCGATTGAAGCTGAAGAAGAGGCACGATGGGTGCTGGGTGCAAAGCTCTTGGCAATGCTCCACGGACGGAGAGTACATGTCTACTACGTCTGACCCGGGAAAATCCACATTCTGCAGAAAACCTTGAATACAAGCTGAGGAAATTGGGGAGAAAAAAAAAGATGATTATATGTGCAATTAAAAAAAAAAAGTGGAGTAGTAAAAATAATTCACGCCTCGGGGGAACCGGGGGAACGCAATGTCCGTGTGCAAAAAGTGTACATTACCTTGACCTGAAGAAAGGCAGACTACCAACAGCAGGAAAACTCTCACACAACGGGACTCCATCTTCTTCTGCAGATGGTAAAGAGAAAAAGTGAGGCTGCTCTCATCCGAGAGATGGTTAAGTAACAGATTTATTAAACACGGGCGGGGCAAAGGGCAGTTTTGCAACTCTCAGTGGATGAGTCTGAGAACTCAAGCAAAATCATTTTAAAGCTAAAATATGTCAACTATATTCCAAAATTTCACAAAAAAAAAAAACACAACAAAAAAAAAAAAACTAATCCTGGATTGTAATTGTGATGAATGTACTAAGTTTATCATTTACCCACCCGTATGGTATACGTTTTAAGAAATGCTAAAACTTACATGACCTGCTCTGGTGTTATAGGTCAGACTGACCTTGTTTAATTGAACAGGATGGCATGACATAATACGTTGATGGTGAGGGGGTTGTGGGTCAGCAGTCAGTGGCTGGGAGGAAGGCTGCAGCCTGGGCAAGCTGCCAGTTCAGCACTGATAAGGAGAGGAATTGAATAAGCAACCAAAACAAACTAGAAATGATAGAAAATAGGGACTGCGTTGCAGTTTGTCTGTCATTAAAAACCACTGAGATGCACGTTTTTCTTTCAAGTTTTTATAATGCAAAATTTGCTTTTGATGATTCTCGCTGATGACAAGCAGCGTTGAGATGTTGATTTCATTTTCCAGAGAGACTTGGCGCCTGTTCACCTCACCAAAATACCAATAAGTGACCTTAGAATCACTGGTTAATTATTGACCAGTGAAGTAACATGACCTAAACGCCTGAGAACCCAACACTGTCAACATTTTGACGAAAAAAAAAAAAAAATCAATTTACTGTCTATAATCCTGTTGAAGAAATAAACACCTTTTCCACAGTTTGAGTTGTTAAAAACTAGATATTCTCAAAATAAACTCTGAGGACAGAAAAACACAGAATCATTGAGGTCCACTTTAGGGTTGTCTGACATTCTAATGTATATTTTAGAGATTATTTTTAACTGTATGAAATTCTTTCAAAACCCCATGACACACAGTTTTTGTTTTTCCATTTATTCGGTGATTTTTCTACCTCGTCTGAAAACTTTATGACAACTTTTAATGTCACTGGACAAAAATTCAAAAGGTTTTCCTCCTTTATCTTCAGATCATATCTCATCTGCTATGCGTAACTCAGCAGGACAAAGGTTTTGCCAACCAGCTGTGGGACAGCTGTGGGACAGCTGAGGGACAGCTGTGGAGTCAGAGTCACACAACTGAAAAATACAACATTTGTACTGACAAGGATTCATTTGGTTTACACAGAAGTTACTTCTTCTGCTTTTGAAATGCTTGATAACATTTTGATTGTTACAAAATCTCATGTTGATGTTTTTAGCGCTTGATAAAATCAGACAATAAAAGGCAACTGTGTAATAATTCTTTACAAAAAAAAAAAACCCCCACTGAATTGTGAAACTGTTTTCAACTAGCAAATACAGGCTGATTCCATGAATTACAATATGACTGAAAAGTTCCTTTGTCAGCAGTTCCATCACCAAGTGAAAGACATTACATAGATTAATTAGATTACGTATGTTTTAAAATATTTATATTTCGTAGTATGTTTAGTACCTAGTAAAAGATTATTTTCGAAAGGTGCTATTAATCTGACAAGCCTGATCAGGACGTATAGCCTAATTTATTGAATAAGAGTGTCTGGCTTACATGTGAATACATGTAAGGTTTTGATTTATTCTTAGCACTAGAAAAGAAAAGGCCTTCCAATAACTGTGGGTGCATCAGCACACTAACCCCTCCCCCCACCCCCATGCTCCTATTCATCCCCACCAACTTGCAATACAAAGTTACACCCTTGTATTGCAATATTCTGACATTATACCACACCCTTGTAATCCATAGCCCCATTGTTAGCCTTTCTGTAACTTCTAAAGAAAAATATTGGCTTAGATCAGGTTAATTAGATTTATTGTCATTGTGTAAATATGATCCTTTTTAGGACGAGGAACACAGTGGTGTTGGCATACAAACCAAACAATCCTTTTTCACTCTTATCTGATCAGAGTTGTTTTTGTCACATGCTTCCTGTTTCCCATTCGCCAGGCCCAAACTGCAAATGTGAGCCCTTATTGCGTTCAGCAAACACGACCGTTTTTGTATCAGTTTACAAATAGTAAGTTTCCAACCCTGAAACATTAACATGTGTTTAGTATAAATAGATGGTTGATTGCCCCGTTAGCATAAGCACCATGGATGTTTAATTACACATCATATGCACCTCAGTATTGCTGATTATGTCATCAGATAAAGCCAACCCTCATCTCTTAAGACCAAAGAGGGGTTAACAATTAACACATTTTGGGATGTGTGCAGTATAATAATAATAATAATAATAATAATAATAATAATAATAATAATAATAATAATAATAATAATAATAATAATAATAATAACAATAATGATAATAATTAGTGAATTGAAACAGAAAACGTAAAAATGTACTAAAAAAAGATTAGAGACACATCTTCACTAAACACTTTCTGGGAAAGTTGTAGCCAAAATGTGGAGATGCTCACATAGGACCATTACAGGACTGAAACATCAGTCAGACTTAGACTTAATGGTATAAAAATAATATAAGGTTGTAGAGTTATGAGGCATTTGTGTACAAAACTGCAGTTTTGTACATAAACATAAACTTTTGTAGAGCATTGCTTTTATCGTCTTTGATTTGAAATAATGCTAGGCTAAACAAGTATGTTGCTTGGTGTCCAACTTAAGTGTTATTGTATCTTGCAGGTCTTACAACTCACATCTATGATTAACTTTATTTTACATTGATATATGGTCTTGCTACGGCCATAACTGTGTGTTTGTACAGACATTACATTTCACAAAACACTGATAAGACATCTCTAGCAGAGTTTTTTGACATCCAATATGAAAATATCTACGTAGTGAAAGAGCCTATCGATTTAACATGGTTACTCTCCTCTGGCGTACAGTGTTGTGCTTTGTTTTTCTTTTTGAAACAACACAACGTGCCTCCAGTAGCTCATGTATCGTGTAAATTTTAATGATGAGCTGGCATGGCCAAAAATTTCCATCGTCATTTTTTTGGTCCCAGTCCAGCCCTGGTCACACCCCCCATGAAACAAATAAATATGACCTGCAGTCGTTCCTCAGCTAGTTGACCTCATTGTCTGCTGCTGTTTCCACTGAGACCTTCCTGGCTGACTGACAAGATGAAGACTCTCTTCATTTTAGTGGCTCTGCTCTATTTCTGTGCTGGCAGCTTTGGTAAGAATTGTATATTAAGTTCGGGTGTTAGTATTTGTTTTAATGTTAATACTAATTAATATATATTTTTTTTCCAGGATGTGACTCAGGACTTCGGTTGAATTGGGACTTTCCAGGTTCAGACATCAAAATCCTTTTCTCTCCGGATGCTGAACACTGTCAGTTCCTCTGCACTCAGGAGGCGCCTTGTCTCTTTTGGGCGTTTATTGGTCCTGACTGCTTGGTTGATGACAGGTACGCAACCACCAACAGAAATGAACATGTTTTCCTTGGTTCACTGCTGAAAAACTCTGCAAAGAGAAGCCACACTTTTTCTTCTTTTTTTTTTTTTTTTACACCTGTGGCAGATTTCGACTTCAAATTATTTCATTCCATGTTTTATATGCTATGAGATAAGTATTTTGAAAAGTGTAATAAAACATGATAAAAGGAGCATGTTTTTTTTTTTTGTTTTGCTTTTTTAGAAAAAAACATGTGAATAACAATATAAATAAATAAAATAAATCTAAAAATCTTCAATGACTTTAAACGTTCCTGACAAGCGTTTTGCATACAGTATGCAGCTGATCCAGAATGCTGCTGCTCGCGTTCTCACTAAAACCAGGAAGATAGAGCACATAACACCAGTTTTAAAGTCCCTCCACTGGCTCCCTGTAGCTCAAAGAATAGACTTTAAAATACTGTTGTTAGTTTATAAATCACTGAACAGCTTAGCACCACAATACATTAAAGGTCTGCTGCTGTTGTATCAACCCTCCAGACCTCTCAGGTCTTCCGGTTCTGGTTCTGCTCTGCATCCCCAGAACCAGAACCAAACGAGGAGAAGCAGCTTTCAGCATCTATGCACCACAAATTTGAAACAAACTTCCAGAAAACTGTAAAACAGCTGAAACACTGACTTCTTTTAAATCTAGACTAAAAACCCACCTGTTTAGGATTGTATTTGAAACATAATCAATTACAAATTTATTGATGGAACTTGACTTAATGCTGTGTTTTGATTGTTGATTCTATGTTCCATTGTGTTTCTGTGTTTGTAATGATGTAAAGCACTTTGAAATGCCTTGCTGCTGAAATGTGCTATACAAATAAAATTTGATTGATTGACATTCCCCTAGTATTTTCAGGGTTACGTTCAAAGCTACTGAAGTTTGAAAAGCTACAGAAGGAATATGTTTGGGAAATTAAAAGATGAATTCAAATCTAAATCCAACAAAAACATCAAGTGTTGTCGGTTAAATGTTGTAATACAATTTATTTCAAGAAATAAATTGTATTTAGTCGGCATGGCCAAAAACTTCCAGAGTCATTTTTTGGTCCCACTCCAAAAAAATGACTGGGACCGTTTTTCTGTTTTAGAAATGTCTAGCTGTAATGCAGACTGTGGTGTTTGGGGCGTAAACAGATTGAAAAAGATTGCCCTTGATGGAACTGAGCTCATTGACCTCACTTCCTGTCTTCTCGCCAGACACTACCAGTGCTTCCTTAAGGCCACCTCCTCAGGAAAACCGGAAAAACAGAATCCCAAGCAGGGCACCACTGCCGGTTATTCTCTAAAGTCCTGCAGTCCACTACCGAGTAAGCACACAGCCATTTATAACATCTGAAATGTACTGGTAATTAAGCAGTAAAACTTTTCACTGTTGTTCACTTCCTGGTAGCGCCTTCACTATCCAAAGTTTATGAGAATGTGGACTTCCCCGGAGCGGACTACAGAACCTTCTTCACAGTGGATTACAAGGCGTGTCAGAAAGCCTGCACTGACGATCCTTTCTGCCAGTTCTTCACTTTCCTCAATGGGAAGTTTAGCAACACAAATGCCCGGTAAGTTAGCAGAAGTTAAAATAATATTTTCTGCTTTGACTGTAGACATTCTGCAAGTCTGACAAACCTATTTGTGCTTAGGTACAAGTGCCACCTTAAATACAGCTGGTCAGTACCAAGAACCCCAGCTGTTAGAGCTCTTGCTGACAGAACATCTGGATTTTCTCGTAAATTACAAATAATTCCATCCTCCCAAACAGGTAATCAAACCCTCTCTAACAGGGTCAAAATAATATCAGGATGCCATCCGTCAGCCTTCTAATTGTACTGTTTGTGTCCTGCAGTGTGTCAGCACACACTTTTTCCAAACACTGACTTTCCTGGTTACGACATCGAGGTTCACCAAGCCGGCTCTCCTGAACTGTGTCAGGTGTTGTGCTCCGCTCACCCACTGTGCACTTACTTCTCTTTTGTCAGGTAAACAATGTTGGTTTTACTTTCAAACACAAACCACGGACAGTAACAAGAGAAAATTTTGAGGACTTTAACAGAAAGAGAAATCTGTATGTTTTGTTTTCCCCTAGCAATGAATTTAAATGTTATCTGAAGAACAATCCAAATCAAATGGTCCCCAAAGATGCCAGCGGTATCACATCTGGGCTGCCATCCCAATCCTGTCCGCTGCGTAACGGTATGTTACGCAATGCAAAACTAGCTTTAGCATTTAGAGGACAGTTATGTTGGAGAAACACACACAGTCTCTGTCGGATGGTCCTGTTGGCTTTAAAAATTTATTCCATTTCTGCAAACTTCCTGTTCCAGAGACGAATCCATTCTCACCAAGTCACATTACAACGTATGTAGGAGTGGATTTCCCATACTCTGACATTCGCTTTTTCCCACTGAACAACGTTGAGTCGTGTGAGAACGCCTGCACCTCGGACCCCAGCTGCCAGTTCTACAGCTACATTACCTCAAGGTTCAACAACACACTCAGATATTTTAATAAAACTCAATCTTAGCTATTATCCAGTAAACAGAACTGTCTTAATTATTTGTGCTTTATTGTTTTTATCTACTTTTTTCCAGACATTTTCCATTTTGACTTCTTTGACTTATTAATAACAGGATGGTAAAATCTGGGATGTGCACTTTTACATACTTAAAATCTGATTACATTTTTTCCTTGGCAAAGTATAGAGCAATGTTTTAAACTACGACGGCATCAAACAGAAAAAATAAATTAAATGAATACACTTTCAGTAAGTTTAATAATAGATGGCCTTATTATTGTTATTGTACAATAAAGCCTGGTAGACAGCTAAAGGGCTTTAAGCTAAAATAACGTTTTTGTTTTACAGCCGTGTCTGCTATCTGAAGCGTGTCATCACCATGCCTGCTCCTCCCAGAGTGACCAACCTAGCTGACGCGGTGTCGGGCTTCACCCTGAGGAACTGTTTCCTTTGAATCCTGCAGCTGCATTCAACTTTTAAATGACTGGGCTTCTTACACAACTTTTATAGCAAGATGAACAATTTTCAACTGCCAAGTGCTTAGAGTTTTAAGTGCTTGAGAAATAGCTATTCTTATTATCTATGTATTTCCATAAATAATACAGTGCTGGCTTTCAATTTTCATATTGTGGTATGGGGCCATTTCATATATTTGTGGGATCAGGACTAAGTGCTCAGCTATATTTTAAAATCGAACTCTTGAACTTGTCAAAATAGGGAACAGAGTCTCCTTATCCAGTTTAAGAAGACTAATGTCTACTTCAGCCTGATTTTAAAGTTGTGTAAAAATCAAGCAGCTAGTAAAACTGTCTTTTTAAAATTTTTGAGTAATTGGTCCTTCAGTCAATATATATATATATAATAAACAACCTGATGCAAGCTAAAATGTTATGTAACATCCTGACATCCAAGGTTACTGGTTACATATAAATTTTTTTCAGAAATGTATGATCAAACAGCTACATTTATTAAATATTATTACATGTTTCACAGTATAACTGTTGTGATATGTTCTGATGTAGCCAAAAGAATGATTCGGGAGCAGCTCCGTGTGGCTTGCTTGATTATTTTCCCATGATTTTAATCCCAGACTCAGTACTTTAATAAGCAAGTTAATATATATAATTCAGCAGAACACAAGCAAAACCTTCCATGTGTAGAAGGTAAATGTCATCACCGTGAATAAGACATTGTTTGGGAAAGGTGTGTGCACATTCACAAAATATATGGAAGCACAAGTTCACTAATATAATGTAGCTTGAGAGAAGTCATGCTCATTAAGGCTGAGTTATAGTCGCGCTATTGAAAGTTAAAGCTATGACTTTGAGATTTTTAAAATAGGGATTGGAGTTTTCTGCCCTGCATGCAGATTTTATTTAATTTGCAAACTTTTCAAACATTAAAAATGTGTGTGTTTTGCTTGGCGTTTTAGGCACAGTTCAAGAAGTTTAAGGTCTTTATCAGGTCTTGCATCGAAATCAAGCAGTGCACTGAGTCAGTGAGTCAGTGACTAAGCAGAGGAGAGGAAGTATAAAATGTTATCTAAAATCCAAACACCAAAGGTCAACCGTCTCATTTTTTCAGAAATCAATGATCAAGCAACAACAAATATTTTTTAGAATTTGTAAAAAATTGAATTAGTAAAAAAAACAAAATTATAAATTGGGAAATGTTTCATTTTTCCACACAATTGTTTCTTTACTAGACATACAAGAGAAGGGTTGTGATGAGTATCTTGATTTTCTTTTACTAGATTTATTAAAACAATGCAGGGATCTTGTATCTTTAACAACATAAACATTATAATCAGCATATAACCAAATAAATGATTCAACAGCAGCTCTGTGTCATTGTTTGTTTTTTTTCTCCCTCGTTACTTAATCCCAATCTCAGTCATTTTAACAAACAACATTTTCTCTACTTTTCAAAATCAGCTGAAACATCGACTCAAAACTGTGGCTGAAAATATGTTTTCACCACAAGTTGGATTTTACCGCATGTATTAATTAAATAAGCATTGATGAGGTAATTGACCTCAGCTTAATTTAGCACAGTAGGTTGGGGGGTGACTAAAGCCTGGCTGTGTTTCTGATCACGTCAGAAGCGGGTCAGGATGTTGCTTGGTTTCTCTTCTTGCACTGAAGATTAAATTGAAGAACTGCCTCAATGTCTTTGTTTAGAGACAAGCTGTTCTTACAGAAGCCTGATTTCTTTTGTCTGTTTTGTCTTGTCTTCCAGTAATTTTACCGACAGGGGCCCCTCCACAATTTATTTATTTATTTATTTTTTGTTCATAGAAAAAATAAAATAAAATTGGGGCTCTGTCAATTACAAAATTAATCATATTGTATTTTCAAAGACTGTTTTTAGTAGTAAAAATTTAATGTTCCCACTCCCAGACCAAAAAGCAGACATCCGTATTTGCCCTGAAGCCCCCAGGTTCTGCGTTAAATGGTTCGTTCCTCTTTGGAGCACTTCACGGTGACGGTGTTCAGCAGCAGTCACCATTTTTAATGCTGCTGAGTGACTCATCTGTTGTTAAGTGGTAAAAGGTACAGGAACAAGGTAAATATATCTTGGTAAGTTTTTTCCTTAATTCATTAGATGCTAGTGAAATGGAGGCAAACAGTAGTCTGTAGCTAAGCTAACTATGCTAAATGGTTGATAATCTCACACAGTCTACTCACCTTTCTTGGAGAAAAACTGGGTTATAAATTGACACTCTTGTTTTTTTCTCTCTCTATTTCTCTATTTTTTTTTGAAAACCTGACTTTATTATTTTTCTTAGCAGCATAGTAACAGCCACAGTTGTTCTTGTTTTCTACTGACTGCTGCTGAGAATGAGGGAGTGCGACAGCGCTGGATATGAAAAGTTACACAAATAGCAACCTCTCCCTAAATCTTGAACTTGCTCAACACTCAACTCACTTCTCAGTTCAGAGTTCCAGCGTTTGAGGAAAAGAGAACTTGGAAAACGATTTAAATGTCGGTCTTTTAGAACATTAGAAGCTGACAACGTTGCCCTATTAACTTTCTTTAATGTCTTCTATGAGGACTGCTACCTGCAGTGCCCTTTTCTGACCACAAGATGCCACTCTTACAGAGTCCGGGTGATTTTGATCATCCAGACGAGACTTCCTATCCACTCAGCCCCATCCAGACATGAAGCAGGCAGGATAACAAAACTGAAAGACTAAGAAAAAAGCAAACAGAAAGGAAACTGAGAAAATACTAAGAGCATGATAGAGGGAGCCCAAGGAAATGAGCATATATATTGTTGTTTTAATATGACTATGAGCAGAAATGCTATGGTTCAGACTGAGCAGCATAAATAAAACAGATTAATAAAGATAAAACTGCACCTGTGGGAGCTGTTAATTGGCCATGGAGGTGAAAATTATAAAGTAAAAAGTTAGGACAAAGCCTATATTTTTTGTTTTCTTGTCTGAAAAATAAGAATTTGATGTACATATTTACAGAAACATTTTTCCCAGCCCACTATATACTGTGTTTCACTGTACGTTGACTTATTTGACAGTAAAAAGGTGTTTTTAGCCACTCTTGGCTAACATGCCAAACGTTTTTGCTCAGTCCTAATGTTAATAGGTAAGAGACACAAACACAATGTTGCTCCACACAATGTTGCATTGTGCATTTAATAATGATTCACATGACTAATGAGTTTGTCATCTAATGTGCCTAAATAGAGTCAGGATTTTATTATACAAGAGCATCATAGTTTTGTAGCTGACCGGCCATGCGTGTTTCTGACTGCAATTAAGTCTTCAAGGGCTAAACAATAAACTTGTAATATTAAGAAAGTTAAAAGTGGCCACAATTACACACATAGCCTCTAAAATGTCTTTAAAATTTGCTGAATGACGGTAATTGTTTTGCTAATTCAGTCATAGTATGTGAACTAAATCACTATGAAGGACCAAAACAGATGATACATAGTGGCATTATTAATGTGCTTATTTGTTGTGAGATTAGATGAGAATATTGAGTTTGTGAAAAGAAATCACACATTTCAATCTGACTGCACTGAATTAAGAGATAGTTCTTCAAATTTCATTTGTTCCATTTAAATTTAGCACACGAGTTTACAATTTTAACGCAGCACAATATTTAATTGAGAAAAATATTTTGTGGCCTTCTAATTTACTGCCCTTCCCTTCAGCCCTCCTACCTTGTGACAGAACCCTCCTCTTTTCCTCACTAAGCTTCCATAAAACCTTTGCTCAGAACTTCCCTCTTTCTTTGCCCAACATTCCCTTCCCTTCTTCTTCTCTGCTCCCTCGGAGCGTCCCCTCCCCCGTGGGAAAAGCCTGTGCGATGCGAGTGTGGTTGTCCTTCCAGGAAGCTGTGGTGGTGACTCTGGCTCCTCCACTCAGAGGATTGAATAGTGCCAGCCAGCTTGTGTTTTTGTCCATAACTATGTATCTCTGTGTGCGAATGCGTGTGTGCGTGCGTGGCACTTGAGCGGGCCCGCTCCTCGAACATTCCACCACCATACCGTCCGTCTGACCGCCGGCGGGCCTCGCACGAGAGCCACGCCGTCACTGCGGTCGGGTCCTGACGCCAAGCTCCGAATACTCATGTTACACGCACACACAGGCACACAACCGGGGGTTGCACACCACATAAACAAAACACTGACACACAAAGGCAGTGGAAGCACAAGGGGACCGGCTGAAGCACGCACTAGCACGCTCACTCAAATAAACAGTGCGCACTTTGCGGAACACACACATTTTTTGGACCGCAGACCACAGACATTGCATCCCGAAGTAGATCAAAGCGTTGGCCAGCAATAAACACACACAAAACTCCTCTCATCCCTCCGGCGTGCAGCTCTGGTGAAACACAGCATGGCCATGCGGATCTTCAAGAGAAAACAACTGCTTGCAACTGCCATTTATCACTCTTCAGGGATGTGTTGTGCACACTCTGTGCTCTGGCCAACTTCCTTTTATTCAAAGTATGCTTCTCTCTTTCCATCTGAACCTTCACAGCCCCTCTCATCAACCCCTAACCCTACCTCCCACCCCCACCCTGTTATTAAACGTCTATGCCGAATCAGTCACTCGACCACAGACCTTTAGATCTGTGCCTTTTGTTTTCCCTCGTCTTCATCCCTCCCTCTCCTCAGTCCGTCCATTGTTGAGGAGACAGTGGCGCAGACAAACAGAGAGAGAAGATATCCGCTGGCGTACCGCAGGATTGAGGAGTAAGAATGGAAGGGAAACGGCGAGAGGAGGAGAGGGGGGATGCATTGGCTGATATGAGGACGAAGTTAATTACAGGGGAGTACCAATTAGAGGGCACAGTGATGGGTCTGTTTGCCTCACCGCGGCATCCCAAAAACATCACCATCTCCCACCATGTTTATCCTCCGCCACCACAAGACCACAGCTCCCATAAGCTATGACTGGAGACAGCTTACATGCTCAAAGAGGGTTACGGCTGGGGAACATGTTGGCAGTGTTTGCAGACGTGACAGATATGGATAAACGAGGAGTACAGCTCTCTGTCTCTTTGCCATTCCTTTGCTCTTTGTGTTGACAGCTGCAAAAACACGCCGGCTATTACTCATGTAGTCAGTGAAAGAAAGCAGAAACACATACAAGGGTGAAGGCACTTAAACTTTATAGAGGTTTTCGTCAAACATTCTCTGGAAAGCAAAAAAAATAATGTAATCAAATGTATAAATGTTTCAGAGAAAATAAAGGAAAACATCACAGCTCAAAGTCCAGTCAAAACTCACCCTCAAGTTTTCTTGAGGAAAACAGCATATATGGCTCTGTGGGACACTATATGTGTTTTTGTCAAACAAGATCATAGATACAACAAAGAAATTCCTTCACATTCCTTCATTTATGATTGTAAGCATCGAAAACTTCACTCATTGTCTGATATGGCTTTTAGAGTCCCTTAAAAGAGACAATGCTCATACGTATTTGCTACATGGTGCAAATGAAAGGTCCGTGTCCACTTTACAGAGTTCATTTGTTAGAGATGATCTTCAAAACGCTCCGATCTCAGTCCCCCACCCCTGTGGCGCCTTGGATGCTCCGCTTAAGCTCCTGCGCTGGGCTATCGGCGAGCCAAGAGGCGCAAAAGGCCGGAAGGACACTTGTGGAGGGGCAGAAGATGATGAAGTGGAAGACGAGGAGCAGGGAGAAGAAGAGGAGGCAGTCGGGAGAGGTAGAGGTGAGGCACAGTTGGTGCTGTGAGGGGACGGCTGGTTCGGTCTGGAGTGGCCCAGAGCAGGAGACGATGGAAGAGAGGCCACCCTGTGAATGGAGGCCAGAGCTGTCGGTCCGAGGAGCGGGGGGGCCCCCTGCTGACAGCCAGCCAATGGGGCCAGACGCAGCGAGACGGATGATGGGTAGCTCCCCAGCAGGGCTAGATCCCTGCGGCTGCTTGGGAAAGATGGCGAGGAAGGGGCTGTTGTAGCAGGGGCAATTGGCGGGAAGGAGGTCCATGGCCAGGGAGGGAAGGGTAAGGTGGAAGCAGGGGGTGACTGTAGGAGGAGAGGGTCCAGCTCACTGGCACAGTGCGAGAGGTGGGAAACGAGGCGAGCTCCTATTGGGTCCGGAGACTCCCCCTCCAGAGAGCTTAGGTACCGTACAACCTCTCCAACGCACTCCCTGAAGCCAAGGGTCCTGTAGTCTACTGCCAGTGCCCTTGCGTCAAAGTACCCTGTGATTGAAATCTCAGTTTAATTCAAATCTTTCTCAGTAAGAGGTGACATTAAAAGCATTTCAAAGTGCTTCCGTCCTTGTACCTTTTCCTCCCATTGCATGCAACAGTTTGAGATGGTCCACAGTCATCTGCAGAATTTCTGCTTTTTCCAACTTAGAAGAACCCTTAAGGAAAACAAAATGAGCCACATTTTATTCAAAAACACTTTGAAAGTCAAAGTGATGATCTAATTATGACATCCTCCGTCATTCTCTATCGTGAGAATCTACCTGTTTCTCAAAAGCACTTGGCACCAGCCTCCGCAGCTCCGAAAGGCTGTGGTTGATCCGGTCTCTGCGCCTTTTCTCTATGATCTGGATCACAAGAAGAGCAAAGGGACTTTAAGAGTCAAACCACATCGAGACGAGGATCTTAGAAAGTGAAGATCCAAAGCTCCCGCTCACCCCTCTCCTCTTCTTCCGTGCCAGAATCTGCGAGGCACTGCCTGGAGACATGGACCCGGTGACGGGGCTGCATTATGGAGATGGAGCAAGTAAAAAAGTTAGATGGAAAAAAAGACTAAATGTGGTAACATTGAGTCGCCTGCATCTTGTTGTTATTACCCTGCTTAATGTGACACAGGGAGAAGAACAGCGCATCAACCCCTTTGAATCATACTGGTTTTTGGGCACTGAGAAGCAGCAGAGATGAGATTGGCTTTTTTGGTTGCATATATTCTTGGAGAAAGCACTTTTAGGAAGATAATTACGTAGCCCTGGGGCGACGCTTTTGTTTTGCAACGGAGGCTCCAACAGGAGACATGGGAGCTGTGGCCCTCCAAGTGCAGTCGGCCAAAACGGATCACGTTCGTCTGTGAACTCTCGTCTTGCATGCCCTGAGAGAGTTCCACAGCTCGGAGTTCCCTTCAAAACTGTCGCTGCAGAGACGGATTGAACTTCCATTAGATTTTTTTTTTTTTTTTTTAACTTGAGGGCTGCCAAATCAAGAAGACTGTTTTTGTTTAGGTTGATTTTTGATGATGAAGGCCTTGGAAAAACAGCGTAGTCCTCAGCTCGAACATCAGAGGGCAGTTCAAATTCTTTAAACCCACCAAACCCCTTTCTTGTGTCACTGGCTCACTTTGCGTTCGTGATGTAACCCAGTCTCTCTTAATTCTGCCTATATGTGTTGGAAGCACGCACATTCGCAAATATTTCCTTTAATCCAGATGCGTGTGAAATTTTCCGCAAAGGAATTTGACCAGTTCAACTAAAAACTTAAATGTTTCAACGGCGTTTAAGGAGAGAGCGCGCTACATTCAGAGTCTTTTTTTCTTTTTTACAGCTTATCAGGCATTTTGAACAACACTGAAACAACTTGTCATTAAATAGGCCACATTTGAACCTCAAGTGACTGAAGAAATCAATCTTTATGTGCCAAAGCTAGAACTTTGTCTTTACTAACTGATCCTTCAATAAAATAATGTTGATTTAGCTAGATGAGAAAAATGAGCAATTTAATTTGTTATTCCATAGAATGTTGCACTGAGCCAGAAACTATGGTGGAAATTTTCAAAATAACAGGTCACATAGCTAACTAAAAAAAGAAGCTAGGAGCTCTAAAAACATAATACAAAACATATTTATTTGTACAATGCCTTTTTTTGGCCTTTGAGTTAGTTTCTACTTTCTGTTTATAGATGTTTAAATGCTGAAACTGCATACGATGCAGATGTAAATTCACATAAACCCAACATGTTTCAGGAATAAAATTATTTTTTTTTTACCTTTTTTGCTGCACTGCATATAAAAAATATTTAAATACCATTTTTTAATATTAAGCAAACAATAAAAAAAACTGCATGTTTCAGAACCAGCAGGCCTCAGATAATATCGACCTTTTTTGCAATATCTTCCTAACTCTTTATTAACTGACATGCACCCAGATTTGATGCATTAAAAAAATTCTGTGCAAGATACTTTATTTTTAACTTGTACCTTCAGCTTTTTCTATTATTTTGGATTATTCCAATGAGGAAAAACTGCCACGCTTGCTAATCATAGTGAAAGTGTAAAAAAAAAAAAAAAACCTCAATAAGTTATTGCTTTTAATATTTACATTTCTGCTATGCATCAGTGTCTCGGCCCTGAAAAACCAACATCTTCCCCCCCGCACTCTTTGAACTTCGATGCTGTGCAACACCCATTTCTCATCACACGACATGTTTGGAGCCTTCGCGCGTGTGTATATTTAGCCGGCGAACGCAGCGGTGTAATTTTACTCTGGAGGGAAACGCGCTCCAGCCCTCAGGTGCGACTCGGGCGGATGCTCACCAGTAGCTGTCCTCTTGCCCCACGTCGATGAACTCGTCTGTGTCCGAGTCTGGAGAGCTGTAGTCGTGAGGTCTCTTCATTTTTATTTAGTTTTTCCTTTAACCTTTCACCTCTTCGTCGGACAGATGATGATGGATGAGCTGTTGACCGCTGCCTCTCTCTCTCTCTGTCTGTCTCTCTTTCGGTGGAGTCGCTGGGACACTGAAGAGTGTGACTCTCTTGACGCTGTCAGTTCTAAAAGCTTTGTTTTCCTTCTTGTCACTTCTGTTCACTTCTTCCCGCGCCGCTGCTTCTTCGTGTGCCCTCGGACCTCTTCTTCTTGAGCAACCCCCAAGGGCCCATGACAAGTAAGAATACTCACGAGCCGCTTCAGCCTTTTTACACAATCAGTGGCATCCAATCGTAGTCTATTCCTCTCTTATGTCTCTCTTGGCTTGCTCTCTCTGTCACAGGCACCCAATGACAAAGTAGGACTTTGGCAGTTTGGGGCAGGGTTGCCAGCCTCTGCTCCCCCGCCTCCTCTCCTCAGGCCCTCCTCCCTCCCTTTAATCTACCCTTCCCTGGCCTGTCACCCTCCCTTCCATCTTCCCATCCTCCCATCTTTCCATTTTGCTCAGTCATCCCCAGTCAATTAGCTTCCGAGCGTCCTACTATTTTGTTTCCTCACTTTTGTCTTTCTATGCTGCCTTAAATTATGCTGCTTTGTTGGACGATGGTAGCAGCAGCGAGGAGGGAGGTCAAGGCTGTGGGAATGAGGCGTCTACAAAAATAAAATTAAAAAAATACAAAAAGCGACAAAATGATGCGCGGACTGTAAGCTGAATGTAGTGGAAATATCGTTTGGAAGTCATTATAGGGGAAATAACGTCAGTTTTCAAGCTTTATATGATCGTATCTGCAGGATTGGATTTCAAAAAGTGTTGCTTTTGTAAAATTCTTGGATCCGAATGTTAAAGAACTTTGCAGCCAGATTTTAATCTATTTTCTGCTGAGATCTTGCGCAACATGAAGCAAAAAAAAAAAAAGAAAAAGAAGAAAAACTCCAAACTGTTTGAGGCGGCCCTGTGTGCATGCCAATGTGTGCAGACATGAGGGGCAATGACAAAGGGGTCAAGAGAGGAATCAGCCCAATGAGTGTCTGAACATCTGTGCTCTTCACCGGACAAGATAGCGCTCTTTATGCTCTCACATTCATGCAAGCACACCCCCACACACACACACACACACACACACACACACACACACACGGCTCCCCGCAGCACTCGGTGCTGGGTTCCGCTGCCACCGTGGGAAGATCGCTGGTGCTGATTGCCATGGAAACACAAGGCCGAGGCGCCGGTTGTTAGGAGCGATGCCTGACTGACCCAGCACTGTGAGCATATGTGTGTGTGCAAGACGGAGAGAGGCCAAGTGGCATGCCCCCTTCAACACAATGCCCAGCTGAGTGTGGCTCTTCCTGCCTGGCAGACTGGAAGGGTGGGTTAGTTTAAACATGCTACAATGCAGAAGTGCAAGATCTTTGTTGGGACTTTTTGAGTGAGTAAATTGGCTTTTTTTTTCTTTTTACCTCAGTCCAAAACAAAGCTCTGAAGATTTGAACCTATATCCACACATGTGTGATAAAGCTGCTCAAAAAATCCTAAAAATGTTTTTCGTAGTGACCTTTTGACCACAGGATGTATCTTTTTTTTTTAGAACCCATTTCAATCACAAGTGTGATGTGTAATGTTGGCACTTGGTAAAATGTAACCTTACTGGCTTACACAGCTTGGTAATGACGTATGAATTTCCACTGCAGGATTTCACAATATATAATGTTTTAAAAAGCTGCCCAAAAGGAAGCAAATGTGCTTATTCTGCTTTGTTTGTATCTGATTTGATGACATCACGAGAGGAACCGCAAACCAACGATTCCGCTGATTGGTTGCTGTTAAATAAACTGACTTTATGCATCCTTAAATTTAAATGTAAGGATTTTTTTGCTTAATGTTACTTTTAACGTTTCAATAGTTATGTAAGTATACAAATGAAGTTATTTAAGGTACATACATAAAATGTACAGAGACCTTGTAGATTTATTAGTGTAATATAATGTTGGTTTGAACAACTTTTGATAGTTCCATCTATCCAGTCCTTCTTCTCGACTTGCATGTGGTTTTTTTGTCGCAAGATTTTCCTACAATCCATTCCGTACCACATCATATAATCAAAAGGCTTTTCTTTTCAGAATCATTCTAAGCACCTTTAAATGAAGCAATACCGCAAAAATAAAAACGAAAGAACTACAAAGTGCAAACCGATCTCCTCATAACTACCCAGTCTTATAAGACTGCGTAGTTCACATCAGACTGCATAGTTCACGCAGTCTTATGTGAACTACGCAGATCACATAAGACATCAGACCTCATCTCTTATGTGATGTCACCAGAGGCTCTTGGATGAGAAAGCTTGTTTTTTTTTCGGAGGTCAGATTTGATCTTACCTGAATGAAAAATTGACAAAATTGTGACGCAAGCTAAAAAGCAGAACATGCCGAGTTGTTCTATAAGTGACATGCTATATAAATAAAGTGAGTTTAATTGATTTCACACAAAAAAAGTCTGGCTAGTAGCTGACCCCGCCTCTGTCAAATTCACTTTGAGCTGAAGTGGCACTGGCGATTTTGATAAAGCAGTTTAATAAACATCAAAATCCCAATTTTTCTGTTTACCATTTTTACCAATAATTTTTTTTATGTACAAAAGTTTCAACACCCCTCATTGACGCTTTTGGGGTTTTTTTTCTCAGTTAAAAATATTTTTTCATCCATTTCCTACACATCATTTTTCAACTCAGCCCCCACGGCCGTCGCATTTTAGGTCCGTCTGCCAGCTTTCGTATTACACGTCTGAGGCAGTTAGACCAAAAATATAAACATGACCATTAGCGTGTGTTTTTAATACCCAAGTGTGAGTCATCAACATGGCCGTGACCATGAGTGTGAAAGAGAAAATCCCTTCTCCGTCTCCTTCCCATCCCATCCTTTCGTTACCAATCACTCCTTGATTCAGATCTGGATCTCATTTCAGCTGCAGAAAACTGAAAAAAAAAAGAAGAAAAAAACCCTGAAAGAGCCTGAAAGAGGAGATGCCTATGAAGTCAGGCCTTCAAGTCTTTGTTGTTATATTTATCACCCACCCTCCCATCTCTCCCCTCAGACAGATTAACTTTCTTCTCTGCATCACCAGCGAATGAAATCACTCTGGTTTCCTTTGCAGCTCGTCCTCCCATCTCCAATGCCATGAAGCAAGATGTGGGGGAAAGAAAAAAAAACAAAAACAAAAACACGCAAGTGTCGGAAAGTCATTAAGAAGGCGAATGAATAAATAAACAGATTATTTGTGGAAATGGTTCCATGACAAAGGAGAGCAGGAAGGCTGATGGGTGATCAACATGCAGGGCCGCTGGCACTGAGCGTCGGGATGGAATTCTGGCAGATTTCTGGCGATCTTGGTCAGCCACTTCAAGATGTCCTCCCCTCCTCCACCCTCCTCCACCCTCCCATCCCACCAAACCACAACAAGGCAAAGGCCCTTATTGGAATTAACAAGCTCATACTTTTACAATTTGCGCACACACGCACCGCGCCGACGCAAACGTGCGAACGGCGCACACGGACACGCGCGAGTTTGGGAGCTGATTCACAGGAGCACACGCGCTGCTCCGTCACGCGAATGCGGACAGTTCGTATAGCTGCAGTTTATAAGCCCCAAGCACTCGGCTGCAATTATTGTTCCTGATGCATGACTGCTGCTATTGTTCGGGAAGTCCGTGAGATGGAGCGAGCCCGGCGGACTGCGTACGCTCTCCCCGCGTTCACGTCAACGTGCATAACTGAACAGAAAGCAGCAGAAACTGATCAAAGAGTGGGACTGCAGTCACTGCTCCCGCAATGAGCAACTTACATAAAAAAAAAAATAATTCATTTAAATTACATATGTATGTATTTTTAGTGCCGTTGATTAATACATTCAATCATGTCACACTCTAGAGCTGCGATTAATTATGATTAATCACTGACTTATTTGGAATTTTGAAATATAAGCTCTACCTTCTGCTGCTCTTAAACCAGTTAAAATTCAGGCAATCATATATATATATATATATATATATATATATATATATATATATATATATATATATATATATATATATATATATATATATAATGTTTTTTGTAGCAGAAACCAGGTAATGTAGTCTTGCATTACTCAATAGCAACGTAGGGAAATAAGCATAGGAATGGTAGCAAACATATTCGACATAAAATAAGATGCATTTTATTTTCTAGTTCTTGGGTGGCGAATCCATTTCTGATGCTGCCCTGGGCAACTGCCCACACAGCGCGTGTCCAAAACTGCCAGTGTAGGCACGTTTAAAAAAAAAAAGAAAAAGCTAACGAAAATGTTTTACTGTCTCAAACAAAGCATGTCTGAAGAGAGTCAGTTTTCCAGGTTTTTATATTCAGGAAGCGTTTAAACAAGTCATTTCGTTTTAAACGTTAGTAAAAAAAAAATAAAAAATAAATTTAAAAAAGTCCTTCTCCATTGGAACTTACGTAATTACACGACAGTCCTTTGTCCTCCTCGAGCGACCGGCGGGATTCTTGCGTGAGAAATTTGGAGCTCGTGCACGTAGACGTACGCTCGCGGGGTTAGCTAGCAGCGCAACACAATAAAGCTGAAGATTGCTCAATCCTTGTTACCGCCTGCTGTCGTTTGTCCAGCTCATAGAGCGCTGCTGTGAACCAGGTAGGAGAGGCCAGTACGATTAATCTGCGTCATGTAATGTTAACACGTTAAAATGTTCAGATTAATCACATATGTTAACGTTGAAAATCCGTGCAAATATTTCAAATTGTTCTACTGGTTTTCCGTTTTCCTTTCACACACTTCACAAAATGCCGTTGTGGTGAAGTGGGTGGACTGTAAAATCTATTTTAGAATATTTCGTGAAAGACATTGAGTCTATCTGTGATTACCTGGCAAATGCAGCAGAGGTTCATGGCCTCACTTGAAAAATGCTGGGCGCCGAGAGAATCATGTGTGTGTTGTCATGTAAATGAATAGAGTCATCTTCAATGAAGACATGAAAAAATAAATGCTAAATATTATTTTTGTTTTTAGCTGTGCCCCACAAATTTTTTTCCTGGCCTGGATTGACCCCCGTGAACATTTTCTGCAGGCGCCACTACTGAATTGTGCCAAATACTTTTATCACTGATTGACTGAAACACTCCTGTGTTATTCCCCATTTTCAAATGTCGCTTGACTTGTTCAAATAGCATTAGTCCCAAAAAATATCCCTCCAAAAAGCCCTTTAAAAGCAAAGTAAGTGTTTGTTGACTGCCTGAGAGTCCTGTCTAGACACTAAATGTTGTCGCCAGCATGGCGCCCGGTTGGGAGCGCCGCTGCCATGTATGCTCAAAGTTAGCGGGTTCCCTATTAGTATGAGGCCATTGTAATAATCAGACAGATGCTGGCTGCTCAGTCAGAGTGATCAACATTAGATTGGCATGGGAACTGGCACCGGGGCGGCTTGGCACTCTGCTGGCTGGACCAATGAGGGTGTTATGTCCTCTTCAGACACACGAGGAATGCCTGACATGTCTAGCCGTCTTTTCAGCCACTAACCTGGATATACGAGGCATTTCTGCCCGCTTTGTGGATACGAGGTGCATACGAAGCCATCGGTGTTAAGATGGCGTCTGGCTGCTGTGATTTGAGGTGTCAGAAGGGCAGCGCCTGAGGGTCGCGCCGCCTGTAAGCGAGAGCAGGGTACCTAGAGCGTGAACAGAGACTGAGAATGAGTTGTCCCTCTTCAGCTCCCCACTCCCCCACACTCCCCATCGTCCCCGCCGCCTCCACGCAAAGATAAATAAAGAGGCTAAAAGCCGAGGAGACGCGGCAGAAAGGGGCTTTTGTGGCTTCCGAGTGGGGTCCCTTTCATGACAGTTCCCACAGCACTGGGCCTGCGATGACATTCACCATGTTTCACACACGCTTGATGGGGCCTGTGACTGCGGTGACTTTCGCTGGTGCTGGGGCCCCCAGACGGGACGGCGAGGGCCCCCCCACCCCCAACTCCCCAAGAGCCACAGGCAGCCATTGTGCTGTCGCCGCGGAAACCAGCCTCTTTATGTCAGACATGTTTTTCTGTTTGTTTTCTTTTTTATGTCTTTAATGTGGCCAAAGAAGGGAGTTGGGAGGGTAGGGGGGGATGTTTCCCCAATCACCTCCCCCTGCCCCCGTCTCAGTGCCCATCTTCCTTCTCTTCCCAACAATCCATCCAGATTTGAACCCCCATCCCTGCCCCCCCCCTCTCACCCTGCCGCCAATCTTCCCCCTGGAGATCGTCATTTGTAAAGCGCTTTGCTTGGACAGCCCCGTATCTTTGTCGCGGTGTTGCGGCCTCCCTCTCACTCAGCTCCTTTTTATCTGTACTTCATGAGGTTTTGGCACAAACCCCCGGCACTTTTTCTTCCTGTGCTGAAAAAAGGGAGAGAGAGAGAGAGAGAGAGAAAAAAAAATGCTTATGTACACAACTCTCCAAAACAACTTAACTTCTCACTCAAAGAATTCTGCCTTTCCCACACCAAGTCAATTTCCTTCATAAGATTAAACAAACTAACCAAAAACAAAATAAAAAGGGAATAAAAGGGAAGACGGGGGTTAGGGGTTTGGGTGCGTTAAAAAAAAAAAAAAAAAATCTGTTTTTGATTTACATTTTCAAAAAAAAAAAAAAAAAAAAAAACTGCCAGAAGAGGATGCCCCAAAGTCTTCCAGTGAGAAAAACAAACTTTAAAAAAGCCAAACTGATACTATATTTAAGCACTTGAAGAATGTATTTTGGTGCCGTGACTCAAAGGCACGCGGGCGCTCCTCCGTAATCAGTCCATTCTGACTGCGCTCCTCTGCCACATCACACACGGCACGGAGCCTTTTATGAGCCTCAGAGAGAGCAGAGAAGGAAGAAGGAAAAAGTGAAAAATCAAAGGGTTCAAGGCTAATCCACCCGACCGACCCACTGCCACCCCCACCCACCCACCCGGGCCACTCATGTGACTGTGTCTGATTTGATGACTGGGGGGCGGGAGGGTAAGTGGAATACGTGGTGGGAGCAGAGGGAGAGGGGGTGTTAAGAGTCGGCTAATATTAGTCCGCTTAAGCATTTTTTTTTTGTTCGGAAGCTGACCGTATTTCACGTTTATGGGGGCAGACGAATTTTTTACGGCGTGCCGTCATGTGAGGTTTGATTTCCACAGATTTGTGCTGTGAAACAAAAACAAAAACAAACAAAAAAAGACTCGGGTTTGAATTCACAGCGCTCTGCAAAAGTGTTTGTACCCCTCACATTCACAGACTTTTTTGTAAGGATTTTATGGGATAAATGACACAAAGTAGTTAATGTGAATACAAAGAATTTTAAGGAATATTTTCTATAAATACAAATGTGAAAACTCTGGACGGCCTGTATTTTTATTGAGTCTGCATCAGTGCAACATTAGAAAGACATCAATATTAGGATATTAGCTTTGCACAAGCCCGCTGATCCCCCAATTTTTCTCTGCAACATAGTCCAAATTCATTTAGATTGGATAGAGACCGCCCATAAACCTCAATTTTTAAGTCTTGAGAAAGGTTCTCAATGGGTTTTTGCCTGTACTTTGACAGGGCCGTTCTAACACACAAGTATGCCTCCATCTACACTATTCCATCTTGCTAGCGTTATTTTCCTGCTGAAAGACAAACCTCACTCTGAAATTTGTTAAAGTTAAGCTGAAACGTGGCTTGTGACCATTTGCCAGACTTCATCCTCTTTGATAAAGGACAGATGTTTGCATTGCATCTCCACTAGTTGCCCCATCAATAGATTTTTAGCTCCCCGCAGCTCTTATAGCGCCATCAAAGATATCATGTTTGCTTCTCTGATTAATGGTCTCATTGCCTGCATTGTCATTTTAGAGTAGTGACAATGTGCCTGATCGATACGGGCAGACCTGTACAGTCTAATTGTACGCTTTGTTTATTTTACATTATATATAGAATGGAACTTTCTGAACTATTTCAAAGAAGGTTTTATTGGTTTTATTTTACTTTTTACATGTTTGGCCAAGGTAGTCAGCCTATTGTTTTTGTCAGTTCCTTGTTTATTTATTTTACATTGGCTGTTATACTCCTAATTGCACTGACCAAACAAATTAAAGTTGTTTTTACATGTTTGACCAAGCTTGGGAATCTGTTATTGTTTTTAAGTGTTCTGTAGTGATGCGGAGTTACCAAATAAAATAGTAATTTAGTGCAATGTCTTTTTTTTTTTTTTTTTTTAAAGAAACGTTTTAAGTCAAGTCAGCGTTGCTTTTCTGTATCAGATCGGTATCGGCTGATGCTAAACCTCAAACCTCTGTATCGTATCGGAAGTGAAAAAAGTGGATCCCTAGTTGTAACATGACATGAAAATCCTTAAGCGGCACCAATAGTTTCAGGATGTGCCTTTTGATTTCAAAACAAATGAGATCACCACCTGCTCCTTAGAGCATGACGTGAAAACGTTAAGGTTTAGATGACTCAGAAGTCGGTTCAGCGGAGCGCCCAGAAGCACGCAGAGAGAGACGCTCTGGCACTCCAGGCCACCGCTCCCTGACAGCCTCTCACTTTCCCAAATCCCCCGTATAACTTTACACCTCAGATTAGAGTCCTATCAGGGAAGGCTTCCTGCTCGCACCTCGTTCTGACGGCAGCTCACAAGGATGAGCGTAAGCCCCCTGCCTCCACAAAAAAGAAAAAGAGAAAGAAAAAAGAAGTACCCCCACCAAGTGCACTACTGGGTCGATTTTTTTGGTTTTCCAAGAAGGGGGTTATGCTGGGTGTGTTTGGAAAGAAATGAGACTTTGATGAGGGGAGGATGTTGATGATAATGGAAGGCATTTTCATCTCTTCAGTGGACTCTTTATTGGCGCATGGACAAAACTTTTATGGGTAAACAATTCTCAGAATTATTACACTGGAGGCACAGGCTAATAAATTTGAATTTCTGTCTGCTCTTTTGCTTTTCTTATCCTACCCCAAGATTTGAGATTAAGAAAAACAATAAAAATACATTTGAACAAAGAAGAATGAGACTTAAGAATCATTATTTTTAGGGAGTCCTACTGCACTTACATATCCTTGGTTGAAATGCTCTCATGACTTGCAAACTGCATGTCATTTAACACCATAATGTTGCTAGTATTGGCATTTTTCAGGCTTATAACAGTATGCAAAGCAAACTCGAGGCCTGAGGGCCAAATCCGGCCTGCCATAGCTTTTCATCTGGCCCTCCAGACTCCAGAGGGACACATAAATAGAAGTTGTAGTTAACAATTGTGTGCTCAAATATTAATTTAGCAGTCAGATCAAAAGAGGTTTTAAAACAGTCAAATTACATCAGTCCCTCCATTTTTATTTCTTTTTCTGTGAATCCATGGTCGCGGGAATTCATGCAAAATCAATAGATCCCAGCATTATTTTCTGCTAATGCATCAGTGTGAGTTTATTGCAAATTTCACTCAAAAATCGTCTGCTAACTCCCACCTGCAGGTGGCAGCATTTCTTTCTTCTGCTGCGCTGCTGAGTCAGCCTTACTCGATGTCCGTGATCGGCATGGCAATGAACAAAAGCGACACTTACCGTCAGGAATAAGCGCAAGAACAATTAAACAAGAACAAAAAAGTGAGATGGGAAAGTGTTTTTTTTTTTTTTTCATAATTCTGCACGATAATTGTTACCCAGTACTTGTGCACGTACAGATATTCTAAGAAAACCAAAACTTCCCATTTGCTTTCATGTTTGAGGTTTAAAAATACTTTGAATTAACCATGTGCATTGTAGCTGGTGATTAATAAAAATAATCCTCTAACGACTTGTCTAATAATTAAGCACACAGTGTACATGTTTATATATTCACCGCCCACTCCTCTTCATCTTTTATTGGCCCTCCCTGCTCTGGTGGTTTGGGTGGAGGTTCGACACTCGTTTCTAAAAGCGTTTCACTAATGAGATTTTAGTAGAAAAAAAACAAAACAAACAAATGTCAGTAGAAACAAATTTCATTTGTTTGTTTAGGTATTTTTGTCTTGAGCTAAAGTAAAAAGCGAGACACGAAGGACAGAGAAGGGGAAAGAAAGTGGCAGACCAAATAAAGCTGCCACATCAAAACTTCAAGGCAAGAATTATATTTCAGACAGCTGGACATTCCTCGGGAAATTGTACATTGACAATGAGTCCATCGGCTTTGAATATCACATACTGTCTTTTATCACATAAGGTGTGACATACAGTTATCCCAAAATTATTTGTACTCTGGCAGATTCATGTTTAACATTAGAGATGCACCGATCCGATCCAATAGTAATATCTGTATCGGTCCCGATATTATAAAAGACAAATGTACGCATCAGTGGCAAAGCGCCTGATCCATAAGGGCAGATCTGTTCAGTCTTATTTCACACTTTGTGCTCAGAGCAACGTCATGCTTTATTCATTTTACATTTTATTTGGAATTCCTGGTTGCGCTTTATGAACCATTCAAATGAATGTTTGTTTCAGCTTATTTTTTACATGTTTGACCAAGGTAGTCAACTTATTGTTTTTGTCACTTTTTATGTATTTTTCATTGGTTGCTATACTCCTAATTGCACTGAAAGTTGTGTTGTTTTTACATTATTAACCAAGCTTGTGAGGCTGTTGGGAGTATTTCATCGTGCTGGCGCAGAGATATCAAATAAATTTGTAATTTAGTACATGTATGTCTGTGTTTTTAAAAAAATTTTTTTTAAAAAGAAGCATTTTAAGTCAATCCAGCGCTGCTTTTCCTGTATCGGCAGGCACCAAACCTCAGGTATCTGTAAGAAAACAAAAACTGGATCCCTATTTAAGCTAATCTTTTATTTTTACCAACATGTTTCTTCAGGAAAAAATAGAAGTTTTTCCCATTGACTATTGAGGGGAATAAATAATTTATTAAATGTCTTTTTTTTAATAAAAATGTAAAAAACATAGTGGTTCTCCACTTAAGTTGTTTTATTTCATATCAGAAACAAACTTTTTGGATGGCTGATGATTTCAAATGTAACATTTAAAAAAAAAAACATAGTAACCTTGCAAAACATGTGATCAGATATGTTGCTAACATTTTTGTCCAAAAACCATAAACATAAGTAAAAGAAACCTTTCCATCTACATGAATTGACAAACTCAGCAGGAAAATAACGAGGGACGCAGCAAAGGCGTCCAATGGTAACTTGGAAGATCCGCAGCTCAGTTGGGAAAATCTGTTGACAAGACAATTTTTGTCTTGCGCTAAAGTGAAAAGTGAGACACGAAGGTCCATAAATTTGACCTTTGGGAAAACAAAATCCAAAGCTTAGTACAACACGGTTCAAACCGCTGTGCATCAACAAGGATGAAATGAACGTTTCCCCCTTTTTAAAACATTTTAAAAAGGAGGCCTCTGACAGTCACCAAACAGGAAATGGGCAGAGAGAGAAAGGAAACCGAGTCTGCTGCATTGAGGATTATTGTCTCTGTATGTGGGGCGCTCACTCTACCTCTACACCACAGAGCGCACCCTTTAAACCTTTAACCAGCAAAGATCAAGACAAACTTCAGTACAATAAATAAATAAATAAAATGTTTCAGTTGTAAAATGTTTGACACGTAACAATCAGAAAAGTCCAACCACGAAAACACGAGACATCATCAAGACTAAAACAGCAGAAAGTTCTAAAAGAGTGACACATCATAAAACGGTATGACGTAGACATGCAAAGATATGGACAACCTGTGGTAAAAAAATCCTTATGTTATGATTTGTAATATTTAGGTCGGACTACAATGCAGACGGGAGTTTGGAATGATCCCAGGGATTCATTATATAAACAGTAACTGAACAACTTACTGGTCGCAAGCAGCGATACAGCAGGGGAAACGTAGTTAGTGACCAGCAGTAACCATGGAAGGACCATCAGACTACATACACGGAGAGGGACAGAGGTGGATAATGACATGGGCAACAGGTAATAAGTGACACCAGTTACTGTCAGGATGAAGGAATAGAAGGAATAGAGACAAATGAACAAAGAGGTTTTGTGAAACTAACAAGAAACAGAAAGGAACACTAATCTCGAGACACAAAATCCGAAAGCACAAAAGTAGATAAACTACGAGACCGAAAACACAAGGGAATGAGCAACACAGCGAGATCTAAGAAAATAAACAACAATGAAATGATCAAAATGGAAACACAAATGAGACCCAAAGCACAAACACCCAAGGATCATAACACCTTAATTAAGAAAGTTTCACTGGCAAGACTTAAGACTGAGGACCTCAACACAATTTAGCTTTTGTGGTGAGTCTTGAAAACTGATGTTCACAAACTCTTTCCACTCGGTCTGATGTGGCTTGAGCTGTTTTACAAAGAAGAATGGACAAAAACATTTGGTGTCTAGATGTTCAAAACTGGTAGGGAAAACGCACACCAAATTCCTATAAAATTTGTAGCTGTAACTTGACAAAATGGCACATGCAAAGGCACTGCATATTGTAGATTATTGGTGACTTTGGCTTTTTCTCTCTCAGTTAAAGTCAAAACTTGTGAAGCTGACTTTGTTACAGTAAAGGATGCCTTGATCTTTTGGATATAGCTGTGGCAAGGACGGCCAGCCAACCAGCCGTCACTGAGGCCCTGCGATACCGGAAGCTGGCGGTCTGGGACGGCTTCGTTTGCCACTCTGCTCTGAGGCTAAATATACGATGATAAAAAGGCTGGCAGATTTATTTCTGACTCATGCTTGTTGTCGTCTTCCGTAGGAAAAGAAAAGACAGAGCAAGAGACAGATGTCTCCAGAACGCAGAGGAACATTAAGTGATAATTACAGAGAGATAGATGGCCATAGAAAGACGAAGTTCACCCCCCGTCTCTTGCTTTGCTCTTTCTGTCCCTCAGCCACCACAGAAAGTGGCGTCTCCAAGCTACAGAGGGGCGCCCACTGTATTAGACTTGCAATGATTGGCTATGATTGCATTATTTGATCCTGTGAAGGATAAAAGAACAGCAACACATACTCCTCACATGCCTTTATACACCACTCAGTGATCAATGTCTCCTCAAAAACCAAACATGGGCCCCCTTTCTTTTTTATTTAAACATCCCTACACATGAAGCTATAAATGCTTCAAACTTAAACATTGTCTTTATCTTTTTCAACTGAGTGCTCTTAAGCACACAAGTATGCCTCCCCCTCCCCCCCCAACACACACACACACACCCATGCTCCACCATGTACTCGACTTCACCACCAGTCCACCGCACTCCTCTCGAAGCTCTTTGATCCCCGGTCGAGGGTCCTCTCCGCGGTGCCTCCGTCTGAATTCCAGAGATTCTGGGATAATTCAAACGTTTCACGGCACATACTTGGTCCCCCCAGGAGACAGTGGCGGAGATGGAAAATGCCACCATGGTCCCCGGCTCACTCTCCCTCCATTGTCTCTAGTCTTTAATCAGGCCCTCTCTGCGGCTCCCGCTGCCACCGTGGTGTGTTGTCTCAGCCTGGGAAAATGCCGGCCTAAGTGGCTGTTATGAGCTGAGGCGCAGACCACAGGGACCCAGCGGAGTGCCGTTGGAGCCCTCTGTGCCAGCCGTGGGTCTCCGAGTGGCTAGCGCACACAAAGAGTGAGGTCCCGCGTTCGGAGGCGACCTTACATAACAGCAGTGATCGCTGCACCTATTTACTTTTCTCGTCTGGCTTTCCATCGGTAAATCACGCGCCGTCATAATCACAGGCATGGGGCAAAGCCCGATCATAAATCACCAATGTTATTCGTTCCTAAAGGGTTGCTGGGTGTAAACTGGCGTTAAACTGTCACCCGGATCGGTGGCATCGAAGGAGCTTCACTGTGACTGTGGAAGGCCTACATGAGAGGGAGTTTCCTGCCATGCAGTCAACAAATGACCAAAACAAAAGGTCTTGTGTTCCCCTGAGGCGCAGTGAGAAGAAGAAGGTCAGCACCCAGAACTACCACACAGCTTAACCTAATTAAGTTTCGTTTCGGGTTCGAGTCTTTGCAGATGGGTCAACTGGCCCTTGATGACCTTGTGTCAAGTTTACAAGGCCTAAACCGAACCCCTGCTGGCTATGATACTTTATATTTAGCACAAATAAGCATGAATAGAGTTTTTTTTTCTTTTTATGAGGTACCATAAATTTTATTTTGCAAAAAAAAAAAAAAAAGAGAGAGAGAGAGGAGGCTCAAGTGTGGCGGTTCTGTGGTTCCATCAGGCCAACACGAAGCCTTTGTATTCACGCTGTTTGCCATGGGAAAATATCTGAAACAAATAAGTTGCCTGGTCGGCACCCATCAGCGCAAAAAACACTTCTAAAAGCTGTGGATTGTGCATTGAGGGTGTGGTGCAGCTCTAAAGGAACTTCTTGTTTATCCCCGCTGCGTCTGAAAATGAGAAAGGAACTATTTTCTTTGCAAAATGGAAGGCAAATAAACAAGTATTCATGAGCAGACAATGAGGGCAGGCGGGTGTGCTGCTGCGAGCTCAAAGTGGTGTAAGAAGGAGAGGAGGCGATTATCGTCAAGATCACTGGCAGGACGTTTTGTAACTAATACTGGTGTCAAAGGTGAATAACGATTTAGGAAGAATTTAGAGCTTTCTTAAATGAACCATCACATTTTTGCAAGGCTTTTGAAGTAAAAATGTATTTTCACTTGGAATACCTTGCAAAAGTATTTATACCCCTTGAATACATTTAAAATTCTCTACCATTTCAACCACAAATTCTCATTTATTGGGAAATTATATGATAGATAAACACAAAGCAATGCTTAATTATAAAGCAAAATGCAATAAATTATTCACAGTTTTCAAAATTTATTTTACAAATTAAAAAAAAGAGAAGATGCTACAGCTACGCATTATACCTCCCAGTGTCAATACTTCGGGGAACCAGCTTTTAAAGCAATTACAACAATCTTGCCACTGGTTCTTAATTTGATTTAGGTGTGGACCTTGACTAGGCCATTCATGTTTATGAATATGCTCTGGTTTGCCTGCCTCTCCTTGTCACACAGCCTTGCTTGTATAATGTTTTTCTAATCATGTGATTGAAATGTGGTCTCCCGTAGGCACAATACGATTAGTTGCAGCATTATTTGTTTAATGTCTTTTAGAGTAGATGTCTTTCATCTACTCTAAGACAACTCAATACTGGGTTGTCTTACCCAGTAATGAGCGCCTCCTGTCCATGTCCTCTACATGGCCTGCTGAAAACTGTGAATGAAATTTATTTTGGTGCTCTTACAACAAATGTATTTTCCGAATTTATGGAGCCCACAACAAAATAGTTTTCGTCTTGACAGATTCTTGCACCTCAGCCATGGATTGCGGCAGGTTCCCAGAGTTACCATGGACATCTTGGCTAATTCTCCAATTAATACTCTCCTTGCCCGACCTGTCAGTTCAGTCGGGCAAACTTAACTGCTAAAAGACATGCAAATAATGAGCATGTCTTTTAGCAGTTGCCTCACGCTGAATACCGCAATCCTCTATGAGATGTTTGAAGTTTGGGATTATTGTTTTTTAGCCTAATCCTGCTTTAAACTTCTTCTTGACTGTTCCCTTTTCTTTGTGATGCTGTTTGCTCTCTCATCTTCCCTAACAAACATAATAGCTGAATTTATACTTAAATGAAATTGCACAATTACAATTAACTGGCCTCTGAAGGCAATAGACCGCACTGGATTTTATTTAGTGGCATTTAAGTAATCAAGGCTGAATTTATATGCCACACTTTCCTGGTTTTTATTTGTAAGAAAAGTAAAAGGCTGATAGGTATGTGTCATCTTCGTTCCTATTCACAGTTCTGCACCAATTAATCCAAATAGAAAGGACTGATGTTTTTATCTGTGACAGCTACACATAAAGCTGTGCCTTCGTATGGCCGTGTGGCCTCCATCCCTGCTAAATGCTTTCTGAAGAGAACAAAATACTGCAGCATGGCATGTGAAGACAAGTCATTATGTTGCATCATCCAGTCACAAAGCCATTTTTTTAGCAACATTTGTAAACATTTCAGAAACAAATACAATAGTGCTTAAATAGTGTTCTTTATTTATGCCTTCTTTATCTCTGTTTTCTTTTTCTTCTTCTTCTTCTGTGTCATTTTTTTTTTTTTTTGTGGGCTGTGGAAAAATCTGTTTGGCACCCAAAATTAATACGGGCAATATTTTTCAATTACTTGCATATACCGTTACAGCACTTTCCACACTTTTAGTTATTAGGGCCACATGATATGTTGTGGCGAAACGGACTCCGTGAGGACTTCAGTGACGTCACTAATGCCATTTCACGTCCGACGCGGTACAAACGGGGAGACGGCGTTTGACTCTCGCTCGGTCAAATGATTGGACGAGGAAAATTTGCGTAATTGTTTAACGAAAGCGGAAGTCTTTGCTTCTGTGGGCATGGGACAATGAATCCTGCAGTCTGCTGTCTTTCTTTCGCGTTTAGGTTTATAGAGTAGCTCTGAAAACACAGGTAAGTGTATAATGAAAGGGTTTATAGCGCCTCGTATAAAACGCTTCGTAAAGGCCAGCTGCATGCTGCAGCTGTGTCGCTCGACAAAGTATTAGCAGCTAGCTACTTAGAGCTAGCTGCACAGGCTGTCACGTTAGCAAACAGAGCAAAGCGTAAATCACTTCCTGTTTTCGTTATGGGATTTTATTAGGAGCCCCTCAGCAATATTATTGTTTATAAAATATGAAGTTCTCTGTGCATTTACGGGTTTTCTTTCAAAATGTTGTGGATTTGCATGCTAAGCTAATGGCAAGAATCGAAAATAGAGCTGTTCAATATCCTTCAGTTGTTGTGTAGTTTCAGGTCATTTTAACATCGCATTTTATCATCTATAATCACCCGCAGGTTTTTGTTTTTTCCCCCCTGCTAGAATCACGGAGAAGGAAAAACATGGAGGTTCCCTGTTATCTGCCCAAATTGCTGTTTGAGCTCAATGAGCAGCGAAAGCGAGACTTCTTCTGCGACTGCAGTATCCTGGTAGAGGGGCGTGTATTCAAAGCCCACCGTAACGTGCTATTTGCTGGAAGCGGCTATTTCCGGGCTCTGTTGGTTCACTACCTGCAGGTGAGGATTACACAGCTTCTGTCTGTTTTCTATTAGTGCCAAGAATGCGTATACAGAGTTTTTGAGTAAATGCATATGCTAAAATGTCATCTTCAAATTTCCTGGAATATTTGAAGGAAGATTAGAAATTAATCAATGTTCCTGTTATTATTTATCAAGGCAGCTGTAAGCAGGTCAGTTTTTGGTTTAAAAAAAGTCAGTGTTTAAGCATTTTTGCAATTTTCTAAAAAAAAAATGTTTCCACATGAGAGCAGCATAAAAGAGAAGGCTGTTTCTTCATGTTTGATTCTGGTTCTGGGGATGCAGAGTAGATTTTAACCCAAAGACCTTTGTGATCTGGAAGCGGTTATTTCCGTATTGTTATAACAACAATAACAGATCAAGTCTTTGTAAGGACTTTACAACTGGGATGATTTGCTCCATTTTCCTGTTTTTAGTGAGAATGCGAGCAGCATCTATCCGACTGACGTTTCACACAGACTTTTAAAGACACTGTTGCAGGTATCAATGGGACAAAAGATGACTCATGAATGAGTTTCTCTAGCTCTTGCTGGAACATTACTCCTTTGATCCTGGAAATGTTCTTCAGGTGATGGAAGGCCGACTTTGTAACTGTTTTTAGTTGTATCTGAAAGTTATGGCCTGAGTCTATAACAACACCAAGATTTCAGACTTGATTGTTAGTGTTTAGCTGTAATAACTGAACTTTGGGTCCAAAGATAACTTCAGTTTTGTTTCCATTCAGCTGGAGAGATTTATGGCTCATCCACACATTGATTTGTTCTAAGCATCAGTTCAGTGCTTGGATGGGTTCGGAGACACTTGGTGACATAATAATGTAGAGCAGAGTAACAGTATCTGTGTAGTTATGGGAAATAATCTTATTACTTGTTATAATCTGAGCTAGCACGAGCATGTAGCTATTAAAGAGGCCCCAAGGGGCCCCAAAATTTAACCTTGGGATACCCCACCTGTGACTTCTGTCCGCTCTGACAAGAAGTTACTTATTGACACAAAGTTGTTTCTGTTCCCGTCCTGGTTTGAGTCTTGCTTAAAGACTCAAACCAGAAGTGTACCAGAGAGTCCTATCCAGCTCTCCAGTTGCTTAATCAGAATATCATTGTCAGTGTCAACAGTGTTGAATGTTGCACTAAGATCCAAAAGTACTGGCACTGTGGTTCTTCCACAGTCTGTATGTCTTTGAACACTTTGACAGGGGCAGTCTCAGTACTGTGGTGAGCTCTGAAACTGGACTGAAAGCTAGTAAACAAAACATACAATTTTCTGTAGAAATACTTCTATATCACTTTAAAATCAAAATGAAATCTGCTTAAAAAATAAATAATATGCCTAAATATAATTTGGGCATATTCAGTTAATTGTGGATTAATTTATCTACGTGTTAAGTGCATGTTATACATCGATTAAATGTAATTGGTAAGTTGGTATATAACAGTACACTGAAGGTTCAAGCTGTTACACAAAATCATTAACTTTAACTGATGTTTTAGAACAGTTCAAAGCCATGTTCTATTATAGTGTTTGCAGATTTCCAGTTTTAAACTTGGGAATGATTTTTCAGGACAGCGGACAGCGCTACAGCACAGCGTCGCTGGACATCGTAACAGCCGACGCCTTCTCTGTCATCCTCGACTTCCTCTATTCTGGCCGCTTGGCCCTTAACAGCAACAACGTGATTGAGGTGATGTCAGCGGCTAGCTATCTGCAAATGACAGAACTCGTGAACTTCTGTAAAGAGTACATCCACTCATCGTTGGAGATTTGCAACAAGGATAAGGAGAGGAACACGAAGAAAGAGAACCAGAAGGACAATGAAGCAACTGGACCCGCGGACAGTGGAACTCCTTCTGCAACTGTTGCTGGGGGCACAGGTATTACAGGGACAAGTTCAGAGGCTGCAGAAGTAGATGGGGGGTCGGGTTTAGGGCCTGAGGAAGGGACTTCAACAAGTACCCCCTTGTCTACCGCAGTTGCCACCCCAGTGGGCTCCAGTAGAAACATTGACAGCGCTTATTCCTCTAGGGAGGGGTTTCCACCTGAGAGGGAAGACCAAAAGGGTCACATGGATCAGACCAATCTCTCTTCCTCCTCATCTTCTGCTTTGACCCCAGAGTTAGTGAACCCTAAAATAGAGTATGACCCTGATGAGGAACTCGTAGAGTCCCCCGACACCAAAGACCTTGCGCCATATCCTGGGTCCTCTCTGCATGGCACACATCATAGCAGGTTACTTCTTCAAAGTCCCTCAGCCTCCAATGAGCGGTCCCCTTTAGGATACAGCCCTTCATTTAACACCCGACAGCTGATGGAGATTCTGTCCAGAGGTGAAGGCCCCCGAGGCCCCAGTCCTGTAGGGGACCGAGTGAGTCAGCGCTTCAACCAAGGACTCGGCAGCAGCACAGGAAGTAGCAGAATGGATGAAAGTTTGGGCTTTGTTGGGTCATCTATCATGGAGATCCAGTCTGATTGGCTCGGAGAGGACACAGGTAATTACCTCAGCCAGTTTTAACTGTCAGTGAATGAGCTAGAATAACCTAAGACCAAGTTAAATACAGTAAATCCAAAAGCAGAAGATTTGTATGTATTCAGTTGTTGTCTTTCTCCCCCTACAGGCGATGGCTTGGTAGTTCCAGTAAAACTCCACAAGTGCCCTTTCTGTCCATACACTGCCAAGCAGAAAGGAATCATGAAGCGACACATCCGCTGCCACACCGGAGAGAGGCCCTTCCCCTGTCCCATGTGTGGCAAGCGGTTCACACGACAGGAGCATCTCCGGACCCACGCACTTAGTGTAAGAGTGAAGTGTGACCGTCATGTTTTTTTATGTATCCCATTTTGTTAGTACGACTTGTTCTACAACGATCTTCAGTAATCATTTTTATGAGCCCAGCGATACCAATTGACTCCACCATGCGTGGAGTATGTATGTATGTTTGAGTGTTCCTGTTCCTTACAAACTCTAAACCAAGTCAAAACAATACCCACTGTGTGTCTGTCCATAGGTTCACAGGCACTACTGGCCAGTATCATGCAAGAGCTGCAGGCGAACGTTCACAGGGTCAAACGTCTCCCCGGGATTGAGGCGCTTCGGCATCTGCGACAGCTGCAACTGCGTGACCACCACTCATGAAGATTCTGCGCCCGCTGACCCGTCCAGCCAGCCAGAGCCCATGGTGCGTGCGGATGGGACCACAGACTGGTCAAGCTTTATGGACGATGTGGACGAGGTGGAGGTTGGCAGAGTGGAGGACTTAGTGGAGAAACAGATGCTGGAAAGACAGCTTGCTGAATGCTCTGATGTCGGTCATACACTGTGAATTTTACCATCAACTAGTAATAAAACAGGGCCTCGTTGCGCTTACTATTACTGCAAGGTTATTTATTTATTCACTCATTTGTGTCCGGAATTTCCGGTCCAAAGCTGCCTGTCATTGTGTGTCAGTCATTAGTTAGTAGCAGGAAACCTGTCCGCCATTTGTGAAATCGTGTAGATGTAACTTTAAATTTCAAACGTGTACAGTGCCAACAAAAAGTATTCACAGCCGTTCACTTTTCCAGAACCTTCTGAAACTTGAGTAATTAAACATGATTATGGAGATCGAACGTGCGCCTGTGTCTTCAAGGTGCTGCAGTAGAACGGTTGTATCAAAGCAGAAACCAAGCAACGAAGTCAAATGACTTGTCTGTCGACCTCAGAGATCGAATTGTGTCAAATCACAAATCTGTGAGCATCACTAGCTTCAAAAAGGAGATAAGGTTGTTATTCAATAAAATATTAAGCCTTGATGTAAATACTTATGAAACAACGGATTAACAAGATTATGGCAATATTGACAATAGGGGTAAAAAACAGTTCTGAAAAGCAGTTTCTGCCTTGTCATTATGGAGATTTGTTTGGAGCTTGTTAGGAAATGAAAATTTCACAAATCTTGTTTAAAATACAGCATATGAATGCTTTTTGTTTGCATTGTACTTGGATGTAAAGAAATTTAAATTTCTCTGAGTTGCTGTACGGGGAAATGAAGATTTTGTACTCATCCAGCACTATCGGGATTAAGGCGTCAGTCATGAATTCAAATAAATAATTGTCTCTAACACCTGGTGCCTCCGTTTATGTGTAGATGAAATGCGACTTATAAATGACTATTTAACTTAAATTGTTTACAGAAATGGCAGCCATGTGTGTAAAGAAGTGACCAAATAAATTACCTGTATAAGCTAGAGCATGGCAGACTTCCATGTGTACTGTACTATAAAAATGGTGACAGTGATCAATAAGCATTTCTCCATCTGTATTTTGTTTGTCGACTTTGTATTCTTAGTTTTAAGTTTACAAGGCTCCTGAAAGCAGAGGTACTCATAGATGTGCTGCCATCTTGTGGCTAAAAACTCGCATTTTCAAAGTAAACACAGGTGCGTCTTAAGCATGGAGACATTCGGATTAAAATCGAAAATGTGCTTTAAAAACAGAAATATTGCAGTAGACGAATAACGAGTGGTTTGATTATTTTATCTGAGAACAATGAAAAACAAAATAAGCCGATAAATTAAAAACAGAAATATAAATGCAATTTAAAGTTACATTGTTTGCCTTACAGATGCCTTTTGTTTCTCCAAATCTTCTTATTCGAGTCAAAGATTATATCTAGATATATGTTAAGTTCTTTACTAAGAGGTCAAATTAACTTTTACACCTTGCAGTTCTGCAAAACGAGTCAATCACGTGATGCTCCACGTGAGTCCAGTCATGTGACGAGGAAACGACTCAAACAGCAACAGGATTGACCAGGTAGATTTAAGGACTTTAAATTAGTGCCCTGTCATCTTATTTTAGGCCAACTTGTAGCAGTTATGGCTACAGTTTTCTTGCTACTCCTCCTCGCCTTCGCGTCTCCCGCAGCGGCTCGTTACACCGCGAACTGGACAAGTCTGGACGCCAGACCTCTGCCTTCATGGTACGACGAAGCCAAGGTGGGCATTTTTGTCCACTGGGGGGTATTTTCAGTGCCAGGCTTCGACAGCGAGTGGTTCTGGTGGCACTGGCAGGGTCAGCAGCCGCCTGACCCGAAGTGTGTGAGCTACATGTCCGAGAACTACCCACCCGGCTTCAGCTACCCGGATTTCGCCCCTCAGTTCCACGCGCAGTTTTTCAACCCGGAGGAGTGGGCGGACATCTTCAAAGCCTCTGGTGCAAAGTAAGGTGTTTATATGTTGTTGTTTTTTTTTGCTAACCGCCAATAAATTTCAACAACAAGAAGAAGAAGGTGTTTATATTCCACTTCCGGGTAGCACCAAAATCAGAAGCAGGGTGTGTGTCGCACTTTCTGTTCCATGCAAAACTACCCGTACATTTTATTACGTCACAATCTCAAAACCTTAATGAATTTTATTAGGATTTTTGCAAGGCATTGTTTCACAGTACACTCTTTCCAGATATGTTGTCCTGACTTCCAAACATCATGAAGGATTCACTAACTGGGGGTCTCCATACTCCTGGAACTGGAATTCTGTGGATAATGGTCCTAAAAGAGACTTGGTGGAAGACCTGGGAGATGCAGTTCGCAACCGGTGGGTGAACTCAAAGAGGTTTAATGGAGGAAAATATCTGCTAATTGTAGATTCTGGTAAATGAGTTGAATAGGAATATGAAACGCAGCACAAAACCACCTGAACCACTTCAGCTATAACTGAAAACATGTCTCATACGTGAAGGTAAAAAGCAAGAGCTTCAAAGATTTGTTGTTTTCATCACTTAGGTCGCTGCACTATGGCCTCTACAACTCCTTGTATGAATGGTTCAACCCCCTCTACTTGGAGGACAAGAAGAATGGATTCAAAACCCAACAGTTTGTGATGCGGAAACTACTTCCTGAACTCTATAACATTGTTGTAAGGTTAGTAGATTTTAAGTTTTAGTAACAGATCACACTGCTTGTTGTTTTCAGTTTCTCTGTTATTGTTGCACAAACTACAAGCCATACCTTAGTTAAAGTTAGCTCGTTCTCAGTTATTGCACAACATGATAGTGTTATATTTGCCTTGCAGGTACAGACCTGAAGTGATCTGGTCTGATGGCGACTGGGAAGCACCAGACACCTACTGGAACTCCACCCAGTTTCTGGCGTGGCTCTACAACGACAGCCCTGTCAAAGTCAGTCCTTTTTATGATGGGGAAACACAAAAACTGTCTGCACTTTGTTTTAAAGTGTTGCACAAAACTAAAATAACAGCTTCAGTCCATTTACCCTATCGTCCTTGATTTTAGGATACTGTTGTGACCAATGATCGATGGGGGCAAGGCACTGCCTGCAAACACGGTGGCTTTTATAACTGCCAGGACAAATACACTCCAGGCCAGCTGCCCAAACACAAGTGGGAGAAATGTACATCTGTGGACACTTTATCCTGGGGTTACCGTCGAAACATGAAGCTCAAAGAACTGATGGACTTACCTGCTATTATTGACGTAAAGATGCAAGATGACGTTCAGATTGCTGAAGATGCAGCCGCCTAATCTTCAGGACTGAATGCTTCTCATTTTCTTCACAGGATTTGGTCAGCACAGTGGCTCTTGGAGGTAATTATCTTCTCAATGTAGGTCCCACAGCCGACGGGACTGTTCCCAGTGTGTTTGAGGAGAGGCTGAGGGGTGTTGGCGCCTGGCTGGAAACCAACGGAGAGGCCATCTACGCCACCAAACCCTGGAGAGTCCAAATGGAAAACGGCACCGTGCCAGTGTGGTAAGAAAGCTGGAAAGTTGAATATTTAGGATCTGAGTGTTCATTTTTTTGTTTTCTCCTTCCATGCTTCCAGAAACTCAGCATGAGTTTTGGCTTAGTGGAAGAAAACCCCAAAAAACTAAATGAGCTTGATGATTGCTACTTTTTACGTTCTTTTAGGTATACCTCAAAAGGTGCCACGGTCTACGCCATAATAACGGCCAAACCCCCAACAACTACACTGAAGCTGTTGATCCCCCAAACATCAGCAACTACTAAGGTAAATGGGATTATTAAGATTATGTGTTGCCATTTGGAACAAGTACATGACCAAACCCATGATCAATAATCTAAAAGTGACTAGGAACAAATAGGAATCCGTTTCTTTTTTAGGTGACTCTACTGGGTCGTCCGTCCTCCCTACCTTGGGCACCGGTCTACCCTAATGCAGGTCTCACCGTCCTTTTGCCTGAGCTACCTTTCACTCCTGGTCAAGCCTGGACACTCAAACTGGATCATGTCCAGTGAAATTTGAAGTTACAAAATATTTACCATGTGAAGCAATGTATTAAATTCAATTCATGTTTTAATTTTCCACTTCGAAGGGATAATAGGACAATGCTTAAGGGAATTTTTTTTAACATCTTTGATCATTTCTTTGCTGATCTGAAAACTTGTTTGTTGTTAATATGACTGGGTCTTTTTTTTCTTTTTTTTTTAATGTTTTTGGTAAGTTTTTATTACCAAAAATGAAAAGTGGCATTCCTGTTCAACCTGTGAAGATTTCTCAGCTGATTGTTTCTAATTTTGTGGAAAATAAACACTCTTTATGCTTTTTCACAGCAATCCAGGAAAGATTAATCTGATTTGAACTACAGTTTGGGAGATTAGCATAACTACACAAAGCTTACAGCAAAAAAAGCGCATAGAAATGGTTTAAAGCCAACAAGGCGAAGATTCTAGAGTGTTCCAAACCTCTACTCTAATCCAGTTGAGAATTTGGGATTGGATGTAAAAAGATGCTCAAACTTAATCCCCAAGGATTCCCAGAGAGCTTAAACTGTTCTGTTGCAACTGCTGTGTCCAGATGAGCCAGTGTGTTTGAGACCATTAAGTGCATCTACTAAATACTGATCTGAATTTGATTATTTATCCCATTACCATTCTTATGTGAACGTAACTGAAATTCAATTATATTTTGATTATCAGGGTTTTTGTGGGTTTTTTTTTTGCAATTTCCTGCCCAAAAACCTGAATTATACTCACCACAATTTTATAAAAGCAGTTAAAAGGTTAAATGTCCTACAACACCTTTCACAGTCATCGTAAAGGTTGAACATTTTGCATTATTTTGTTTCTCGGAGGACCCCATCAATAAATAGCCTTAGACATGTACTATAGATCAAACTTCTCCATTTTACTGTTTAACATCATCTAACTTCTTGTGTTGTTGAAATTCCTTGACTTTAAACCGTTTCATCCTGCTGCACACAATCCCAGAACTTATCAGCAACACGTTTTATTTAAAAGGAAATTTAATAGACGTACTACTTAAAGTTCTGCATGCTGCAGAAATGGTGGCCATACTTTTCAACTCATGACTAAAAATATACCTTTCCAAACCTGGAAACAATCATTTGGGTGGAATGGCACAGTGATATCTTCTCAACTCCAGGTGACAAACTAACTCACAAACATATTCACACTCACACACCCATACAAATCCAAAAGGTTGGAGGTCATGCAAGCACAGGTTCACATTTTACTAATGTGTCCTCTCCACTTTGGCCCCAGATGAAACTTTGAGTTAATAAACTCAATTTTTGGAACTGAATCAAGCTTGGATATACAAGCCAATGGAGGGGCCAGCTAGAATCCAGAAAATTAAAAAACTTGTTATTAAGCTCATATTGAGAAGATACCGTCAATCAAAACAACATTGCTCTTACCCCGAAAGAATAATGTTTTTACTGCTTCAGTTCACATTTTCTTCAGAACATTCAGTCGAAGAGTAAACGCACCAAAAAAGACAAAGGAGACGCAGCGACGCTCGTTTAACTCGCTAAAATAGCTTTATAATAATAGTAATAATAATATTGATAGTAATAATATTAGCCATTAGAAAATGTTCAGACAACGTTGAAAGTGTTACATTCTGTGTTGGGAGTAAACCACGTCACAGTGTGCCATCTCTCCGGGTTCAGCGCCATCAAACGTGCTTCGGTTTGGACACATTTAGACCCATAAAAACATGAGAGCAAGAAATAAACTTGTATGTACAAAACGGGGGGGAGGAGAAAAAAAAACAAACAAACTAAGCATGGTTTACACTGCCTCCATCGGCCTTCAGACAACACTTCCTGGTGTGTTCTTGTGCACCACACGTGGGCGACCACTTGGTGGCGCAACAAACATTTACACTCTGTCGTGACTCTATTGCTCTGCTGGAGTCAGCCGTTTCCATAGAAGAAGAAGAACAAACAAAAATTAAGGTTTTGTATGTACAATATGCTGTCTTGGCACAGAGTTGATGATGTCTATAAAACGAGTGAATCCATGCTGAAGCTTGCTCTAAATCATAGTGGTCACCGATAACACAAGAAAGACAAGGAGGGACTCGAGAACCAAGGCCTGTTGTTGCCTTTGCTACATTATAGAGTTGAATAATGAGTGGGGTGTCTCCATCAGTTCGACGCCCCCATTTGATTTCCTCCTCTTGCTGGCGCTGAGAGTTCAAAGTGGAGTAAGAGCACACAGAGAAAGAGGTTCTATTGTTGGGACGGTCCACTCCCAAAGCTCACTTCCTTCGGCAATTCCTCACCTCTCAGGTGGAGTGTGCATCATTGAGCCCAGAGGGGGGTGGGGGGGGGAGTGTCTTCCCAGAGTTAATCAACTTTCTCTTCTTCTGCTCCATCCCCTTTAATAGCAGCGATTTATTGAACTGAACATAGAATAAACTATATATTTATATATTTCTGTTGCTATACACGTTACTTGCCCTTGATCAGCCTACAGAACAGTTTTTACTCATAGCTATATTCAACAACACTGTATTAATAATGATCATAATGGCACTAATTAAAACTTTTAATGACAGTAATCATATTAATTATATTCTAATAACAATAAATGCAATTTTAAGATAAGCAATGTCCATTGATAACAGGTATTTACACTTTGTAAACATGGCAAAGTTAGGGTATCGATATATATGTATATATATTGTTGATAATTACACAGTAATTGCTCAGTTGTCTCTTACCCTCATGGTTAGCTGTGTGTGTCCTGTAAATCTACATTACAACGTTGATACATATGCACACATACAAACAGAATTACACCTCAGTGCTAAAGGCACATTGGAGTTTCAGTTGAACATCTGCTTGAGTCCGACCTGTTCTGGAGCAACAAAGAAGGAGGGGGGCGGAGAAAACCATAGGTAAGAAACCACCAAGCACATTTTATTAAAGTAGTTTGGCCAAAGTATGAATTAAAGCATTAAGTTTCTTATTAAATCAGAGCGATCCTAATTATGCTCAGTGGTTTTCAGCAATAGCAACTGAAGGCGTTTACAGTCTGTAATTAACTCCCTGCCTATGGTGTGGTCTGCCAATAACATGCCGAATACAAAGTTCTGCTTGCACACGCTGGAGTCACTGAAGATAATACTTATGTGCAATTATTAATAATTTTCTTATGTAGATAAGCACCTTCAGGATCCCCACATGTAATTTGAACATTAAACAAGTTTCCAGCCATGACTATATACATGGGCGCCAGCAAAAATCAATGAATGAGAGAAATCTGAAATTGTAGAAGATATGGAAATGTGACACTTGAATTGATTCTTGACTAATTATCAGTGATATTTTCTGCTGGTTGTTCATCAAGTTATCCCTCAAGGCTACAGTTGCTAGCATTAGTCACTAGTGGTAGCAAAGTGCTTTCAAGTTTTGTAAAAAGTAGATCTGATTAGGACCTCACAGTAGAATTGACCATGTTACAGTTGCAAGTCAGTAAAGCTTTTCAAGTTTGCTGTGCAACTACTGCCCAAGCTACATTTAAATAACGGCCCACTCAGATAGTAAATGGGCTACAAAAACTGCCATATACAATCATTAGCTGGTTACATAATTGTCACAAGTTAATTGCTGGTTATAGGTTCGATACAGGATAGCTCTGGTTAAAAGTAGAATCTGTACAGGTCCTGGATGTATCTAATTTCAAACCAATATTTTTAGCCACAAATTTTCTAAATCAAGCTTTACCTTTTGCAAGCCTTCTAGCTTTTTGATTTTTTTTTTCCAAGCTAATTTTATATAAACATTTGATAGCAAATAAATTATGCTTCATAAAGATTTCAGGAACATTCTCGCTAAGGGAAGTCCAAACGACAGATTTGTTCATCAACGTAGCAAAGAAACAGACTGTTATTATTATATTTTTTTAACACTTGGCAGCCATATTGAATATTAAATTTATCTGGGTGAAGAGTATCACTACTTTCCAGCTAACAAATCTGACTTCATTGGGTGTTCCAGTTGAGGGTTTTTTTTTAAATATAAATTTGGAATATTTCCACTTTGGAGTACGAACAGAACGTTTTAAGCACTATGTGTTTCACTGAAAGCAATGCTACCACTAGCTTTACCAACTTCTATCACATGTCCTCTTGCTGACAGTTGGTTAAAAGCAGTAATTGAAGACTAAGCAGACTATTAGTTCATACAACTATCTCTACAACACAACAATTTGGTTTCGTTTTGACAAAAAAGTTCCTTTAACTTAGCATGAACATGGTTAGCTAGCGCCCAGAGCTAGCTAGCCCCCGCACCACAGACATAAGCTAGCTTCAAACTCCAGAGCAGCTCTGCCTCACAGTAATGTCAACTAAAACTCAAATCTGCTGCTACCACAGGCCTCCAGCTTGGCTTTGTTCCAGAAGCACAGTATGCAGCACAGACACACACAAATCGGCTACAATTAAGCTGCTGCCTCTGCCACCACACTGACTCACGCTGTTTCCTAGTCTTGGGGAAATAAATGGCTAACAGTGAATCTGGGCTCAAGCAGCGAGAGATTTTTTTCTTCCTTCTCCCCATCTCGATCAGAGAATATCAGCAACACTCCTGCGAGGATTAACGTAGCCTCGTATTATTAGGGTCTTACGGTGGGTTTAGGAAATCCCCTGAGGACAGAGGGACACTTGCTAAAAACTGAGGTACTCAGATTTTATCTGGCCATGTGGGAAGAAAGGCTTAAGATAGTTTGATTGCTGTGTTTTGTCAGTGCTGAGATAATGTTACAACACAACCAGGAACTGTGGTTTGTATGATGCTGATGTGATAGATACATTATATAGAACAAAAAAATAAATAAATACAATGGAAATCACAACCACAAAAACTGTGTTTGCTATGGACCTATTTCAAGGCAAGGTGTGGCTGGTTGACACCTCAACTTGTAGAACTCAGAGAGAAGAAAGTCAGCACAAATGAAAGAGTAGTTGTGGTTGCTACTGCGGATAAAAAAAATCCAACAAAAGAATCTTTAAATCCTAGTGTCCCCCAAGGGCAACTTGTGTGATCCAGAGACTTTGCCACCCCCCCTCGCATGTAGGACTGAGGATAGTGAGGGTGGGGTCAAGAGTCCGTCACAGTGGCGTAACAGTAGTAGAGCAGTTCTTTGTGCTTCGTTTGACGAGGGCCTGCGACAGGCACCGCTCGGATGTCATCAAGTTTTAGCGGCATCGGACGCAGAGAGGGACGCAAAAATAAAAAAAAAAGAGAGAAGGCGGCTCCGCAACTCGCGTTGCTGCGCCTCGTTGTTTTCAATGCCGGGGCACCTCGTTTGTACAAGGAGGTTGTTAAGATTCACCTGCTGAAGTCCAAAAAGCAAAACACTGGTTGGTATTTCCAAGGATATCTGTATCATTGTCTCTAAAAGGACAGAATTGTACAAATGTGTGATTCGTCGGAATAACTGCATTGTAAAACCCCAGCAATTACTTTTTTCACCCCCTCCCCCAATCACACAGAGGAAAAAGATTTAAAGGCTACAAAATACGCGTTTCTTCTCCAAAATGAGACTCTGCTAAATTGTTCAGAGGAGGCCATCAGAAAGCATGCAGTGTTCCACATTGACAAAGGGTGCCAGTCTCGCGGGTGTGTATTGCAACATGAGGGAGATTCAGGAAGTCAAAAAAAAAAAATTCTCCAACAATACTCTGCAAATTTCATACATTTCTATATACATCTCCCTCTCTCTGTCTTTCTCGCTCTCTCTCTATATATATATTTATGTATATATTCAAAGTGTAAACTGTGTTCAAAGGAAACCTCCACACATAGCTGGTTAGGCACATGTAGTTGGTTCTAAACAGGAGATACAGGGAGGAAAAGGGGAACAGCAGTACAAGTTGTGAGAACCACACACAGATATTTAAGTAGGCCTAAGGAAGGATCGTCCTTGGCAACCGCCATTCTTGCCAGAGATACCCTGTGAACCTGACTCACAAAGAGAATAAGAGCCGTTTGAAAGTCTTCTTCACATGGACTCAGTCTGGATATGCCACACAGCTATGATCTATTGTAACAATACTGCAGTGCTTCACATTTGATATATGATCTTTGTACATGTACTGTACTCGATAATCTCTACTAATCTAGAAATGTAGTTTATATTATAAAATATACATTTTCCAATAAAATATCCCATATTTCCAACATTTTCCAACCAAAATAAAAAGAATGAAAACCTCATGCTTACAAATTCGGACATTTTGTCATCTCTCTATTCCATACATTTCGACTCTTTCGTATTAACTGGGATTCACACAGACGTTCATATTTAGTTATTCAAGTGCATTCACATATGAGCCAACAGTCGTAGAAAACACCAACACAAGAAGGACGCGTTTTTGATAAGAATCCTTCAAAAAAAGTTAACTTTGTAAAATAATTTAGACCTGTTTCAGGAGGTAAATTAATGAAAAAGAAAAAAAAACCAAAAACATACAGAGCCCTGCAAAACCATTCACGCTTCTCTAACTTTTCCACATTTTGTCATGTTACAACCACAAACCTCAGTAAATTTCTGTACTTTGGGCTTTTATGCAACAGTTTTCACATTGATTAAGTTTTCACATAATAAATGACAAAAGCAGAACGTTAATCCGAGACGCAGCCCAGATGCTCATGGCAGCTTTAGGGGATGCAGGCCAGCAACTGAGTTGGGAGAAATTGACACCAAAAATAGAAGATTCAACTTTTATAGAAGCATTTGGAATAAAAACAAGAAGTCCCGTTTGCTGCTCGACACAATTCAAACAGCAAATGTTCAATTCAGACCAGATGATAACAAAATCGAATATTTTTCCCTACAAACAAAACACCCTGTGATGGAAAACACTTTTCACTCTAGCATGATGCCAAGAGATGCTGGATTGATGTCCATCACATAAACATGAACTGAAGTTTATGGTTGTAACTTGAAAAGAAGGTGAAGAAGTTCACCAGATATGAATGTGTGCAAGGCACCGTAGCTCCACACGTATCACATATTTCACATTCCCAGCATAGTTATAAAATACTACTTTTTTTTTTTTTTTTTGGAGATAATCCCAATCTGATTCGACTTGGTGATTCTTTGGAAGAATATTTTAAGGTCAGTTAGGCCTCATTTTATCTGCCAGCAAAACGAAACCATTCCTCGTTTCGTCAACGCCGTCAGGGAAACAAAATAAAGTTTGGTGATAAGATCCTGCCAAAAATTCAAGCCGCTTCTCTTCTTTTACTTAAAAACCCATATTTAGTTACGAATAAACACGATAGTAAAGTCTGTCCAAGCAAGAAAGAAGGGGGTTTGGAGGGGAAGATAGCAGTTCTGACCACTTCAATGGCTGTTTTATTAAGAGGTTGGATGGGGTGCTCACTTGTTCCTGAATAAGATATACCGAAACTGTAAAGACCACTGCTGTTGAAGCGGGGTTCTCTTTTGACCACTTGGCGGTGCTCTACTCTCACAGTGTAAAAAACAGAAGGGGGAGCATCTTCAAGTAAGTCCAGAAAAGCCACTGAAATAATTCCATGTAAAAACTCTCCCAAACCCTCCTCTTCTGAGTACTTGAGACTTCAGAGACTACACAAGGAGTTAGATTTTTTTCTTTTCTTCATGTTTTTTTTGTCTGTGATGCTACACTGAAGAAGCTCCTTTTGGCAAACACAACTACCGGAGAGCCTCGCCGTCCGATGCTGACGGACAGGGGGTTCGACAGCATCAACAGAGTGAGACGTAAAATTGAACTATATTCTGTGACTTGGTGCTTGTGTGGACAGACGGAAAGAGGGACTAAGGATTCTGTGTTTGATATTTCCTCAGGGATTCTCTTGGAGCCAACTGAGGATGCTCAAGAAATCAATAGATCTCGCCTCGGCTGAGCTGTTATCGGCGAAAGCCCGTAAGTGGGAGTCGGTTTCGCTCCGAATAGCGCTGGGGGATGGGGGGGAGGAGGAGGAGAGAATTTCCTCAGAGGTCTACTGCCTGTTAAGCCCTTTTTTGTGCCAAGTGAACACACACAGGCATGCTACTGCATGAACCTCTGCTGCCTAGTTTTACAAAAGATTTCTGACTTGGTTTCAGCCAGAGTGACTATATATATATATATATACATATATGTATATATATATATATATATATATATAAAAAGAAATTCCGACTGAGAAGGAAGTAAAAACGTCTTCGGCTAGATACCCCTCAGGCCTCTGCCTCGGTAAAATGGTTTGAATTTCAAGACACTAAAATGGCTGTCATTGCTTGTTAGGTAATAATGTAGGATGACAGAAGTTGATGGAAAATGCTAAAATTGGCGGTGGGTCGGAAGTGTATAAACAGCAATGACTCGCAGAAGATCGGGTGAGGGGGAAGCGAGTGCCGTCGTGGGTTCAGAGTCGAGTCTGGGCTTCGGGGATGTAGATCTCGATACTGTCGGCGCTCTCGGTGGCCGAGTTCTGCCTGAAGGAGGCGGTACGCTTGGTCTGCAGCAGCCTCCTTCGCGCCTCTGTCCTCTGACGGTCTCCGAGGTCCAGGGACTTCTCCCTGATGGGGAGGGTGTGCCCTCCAACGCGGGGCACCACCAGCCCCGTAGGGCCGCCCCCGGCACTAACGGAGACCCCGTCTCCCACGCTATCGGCCCGGAGGCTGCCGCTCACCCCGCCCGCCGGCTTCTTTGGTAGGGGCGGAGGAAGTTTCTTATCCTCCTGACCCGTTGAGGATGAGACATTGACATGAGATGCGGGAAAAGGACAGTGGATTTGTCATGTTAGGTGGTGGAAAAGAAGGGGGGTTTGTGACGTAAAACCCATGCAATAAGAGACAAAACCCACAACAGAGGGCAAAATAAATAAAAAGTAATCAAACGCATTATGAGACAGGAAAATAGCCCCAAAAAGGTATCGCAGCATGCATCAGTGTTGCGTTGTATGAAAGGAAATGGAAGGTAGAGATAGAGGGGAAAAGTGGAAAAAAAAGAAGAAAAGAGAGTTAGTTTTGGAGAGGATTGATAGAAAATAATGCTAAAAGCTGTCTTTTTCTTGACATAGTGCAAGAAAAGTAAAAAAGATAAAAACTTAAACATACATAAATTAAAATTAAATGCAAAATAAAACCCTATCAATTTGAACTTCCGTTGCCTCGCGGGCAAATCTGCTCAGCTCCTCTTGGTCTGTTCTGACAGTTCGCGGCCCGCAAACGTTTGGAGGCCACAGCCATCTGCTCTACCCGGCGGCACAGAGCCATCTTAGCTCGGGGAGAATGCTGAAGGGAAACCAGGGTTGGCCGGACCCTCCGGTCCCTCACCTTCTTTTCAGGTGGGAGCCTCCACCCAGAGTCCTTGAGCTTCTGGAGGTCCTGAAACCTAACCCTTACGTCCTCTATGTTGAGCTGGAGCAGGTCCCAGAAGGACGCCAAGTCCTGCGACGTGGGCTGGGGGTAGGCGGACGGGTCCTGGGCCGGCAAGGAGACAGGATGGGACATTTGATGACGGGAAAAGTGAAACCTTTTGTTCATACCCTTTGTAATGTGACCAAATAAGTAAAGGTTAAGCTAAAAACTTCAATGAATTTGGTTGGGATTTCATGGTAAGTACCATGAAATGGAAGGTAAAAGATAAAAAGTTGACAGAATGTTTGGCTAAACAATCTGAAAATTATTATGTGCGTTTGTATCCTGCCTTCCTGTGTCGATTCTTTGGTGCAGCTCCACCAATTACCACAATCACAGCTGCAAGTTTTAGAACTCTTTCTCTCAGTTCAAACCCAACCAGATTGGATTAAGAGGATCTATGCACATCAAGTTTCTCTTAGATTTCAATTTGAACATTGACTGGACCATTTTGACACAAGAATATGCTCAGGTAACCACTAACAGGGTTTCTCTCAGGATTGCCCTGTAGTTAGCACCATTCATCTTCTGTCACTACTGGCTGACTTCTGTGTCCTTCTGACTAAAAGCATATTCACAGCATGACTTAGCCACTGATATGAGGATATTGTTTTAGGGTAATGCACAATGTTAGACAATAGTCAAAAATGTTAACCGTTGAGCTCATGCGACTAGAACTCCTTCCAAACTGCAAACTGGACATCTAACACTAATGGTTTCTCTCTTGCTGTTCTATAAAGGTCAGATTTATGAGGTGTGCTAGTGGCACCCCCAGAAAATTGTAATAGCAGTGGTCAAACCAGGCTAGACAAAAAACTGAGGTGGCACAACTTAAAAAAAAAAACCAAACTACATAGATAGTAACACATAGAGGTGAAGTGTGCTTTTGTATTGTACAGGAAATCTTTCTTACAATAACTCTGAAGAATCCTGATTTAATGAGTTACAGCAACATTTAATTTCCCTTTGGGATCATTCAAGTATTTTTTAAATTGAATTTTATGTATTTATTGGGTTTTACTTTCATATCCTGATTGAAGATGTTGAATTGAACATGATTCTCTGGGGCTGCCAGTGGGTGGGCCAACATTTTTCAATGGGGCAATGGCCCCCCACAACCCTCCTCTTGGGGGCACCAATGGTGTGCTCAACTAATAGCTGCCCTGTCAAGAGATTCTATATTGCTTTCCTCCAATTTTACAATTGCTAATGTAATGTTGGTCTATCAAATAAAATCCCTCAAGACAGTGAAGTTTGGGCTATAAAGTAGCAGAGAATGAAAAAGTTGAACAGTTGTGAATGCTAACTTTCCTGATACAGAAATGTGCCGAGGAAAGCTGCAGCCAAACACATCCAACATGCATAGTAACACGCTTATATGGAAATGTGTGTTGATGTGACTTTTCACGCACACTTACAATACTTTGCTGACAGAGGCGGAAGAACTGCTGGACCTTTTGAGACATGAGCATCTGGGCACTGCCAACTGCGCTTCGAATTAGCTCAAGAGCTAAGAGAGAGAGAGAGAGCAAGAGAGAGAGTGGAAATGTAGTTCAACAAAAACAGCAACAGCAAAATGAGAAATAGTTTTTGAACTCACCATCCTCTGGAAGCTCATTCTCCTCCGCCTCCCTCTCCATGTTCTGGCACCAGCCCTCCATCCTCTCCACCTCCGTCTGCAGCAGGCGCAGGAAGAACTCTCCGTCCCTCATGCAGGGCGAGGCCCGGCCCGAGTCGGGAAGGCTGCGGGGGCCTTCCAGGGACGGTGTGGCCGTCCAGGCGCGCTCCGCGGTAATGGGAAGAGGGGAGTGGGAGCGCGGCGGCAGGTGTGGGTGCTGATGGGGCCTTGTGTCTACTTGGAAAGCTTCGGGGTTGTAGTTGCCCTGAATGAGGTCCTGTGTGAGCAGAAGGGGTGCATTACTGTTAGAAATGACACTCTGAGTTCAAAAACATAACCCCGTACCTCCCGGAAGGCCTACAACTCCAAATCGAGAGCATTAAAAATCAAAAGACAAAGTTTCTAGAACGACAAAGCGATGAACAGATGCTAACACGGTTGGTAATTTGGATTAGCAACTGTGTTGTACAATCTACACCCACTGTGTGCAGCTGAGGAGCCAAAGATTACATTTATGGAAAACAATTTCACAATTTTCAAAGAGGAAATCTAGGTTATATTACAGCTTAAATTGTAGGGCTCCTCCTAAATAAATTCTTGCTCTTAGAATTAATGCAAAAAAAAAGACAAAAATAACGATTAGTGGGATATTTACATAGAAAAAGATGTTATAAGTTGACCATTTTTTGAACATGTACTTCATAAAAAAAATACTAAATGTCTTCTTTCTTCAGAATGGAAATTTTGAAGTGGACAGAAAGAAATGAATAATTAGAATTTGTGCATTTTGTAGCTATTTTCCTAGTAAAATAGTGAATAAATGTGTGTTTTCAGCACTTTATCACCATTATTGACCACTACATACAAAAATATCTCAGAAAGATGATTTACAATCTATAATTTCTGACATCTGAATATATATTATGTGATCAGACACATAATATATAAAAGAAACAGTGGGCAATTGGCTGTTTAATGTGTTTTTTTCAGCGATACTCAATTAGCTGCTGTGAATTTTGAATAGATTAGATTTAAATATAATCTAATTAAATTGAGGTAATGTTCCATGGCTATTCAAACAGAAAAAGATCTTTAAGCAAATAGCTGCTGTATGTTTCAGTGTCTGCCTTTTTATAGACATATTAAAGATGTGTAAGCTTTATTATCAAGCTTTACGTCCTTTTTTTGTTCTGCTGCTTGTACTTTAGGTTTCCATAGATGTCAACAAACTGAGTGAGAAGTAAATGAAACGCAGGAAGTAGCGAGACTTCAATGTACAAAACGAACAATGCTTTGGAAAGTTTTTCACACACCTTAAACTTTTTCACATTTGGTCTAATCACAGCTGTAAATGTGTTTAATCTGGATTTTTAGAAATGCATGATTTTTAAAACCAAGGAAAAATAATTCCTTTTCTTTTAAGTTTAGCAAAAAACATAAAAAAAATTACCTGAATGTAATTGAAAAGTTTTATTATTTCAATACTTATTTCAATTCACATGATATAGATGATTTACAGACTTTTCAAGCCTTTATTTCTGTTAATTATGCTGATTTTCCACAATCACTTAATAAATATCCAATATTTAAGATTAGGATGTTAAATTACACCAATAAACACACTTATAATGCAGAAATGTACGCTTAATGAAAAGTTTGCAGGTTTTCTTCCACAACTGACCATCTGTCTTCCCACTCATGAAGGAAAAACTTCAATCATAATTTTATATGGTTTTATTTCTACATTATTGTTCTTCCTTTTACTCATCCATAAACACCAGATTCGGAAAGTACATGGTGATTGGTTGTCATGTCAACAGATTCTCCTACCCGTCTCTGGTTAATACCAGCCAGATTAACTGCATGTCTCAGTTGGTTTTCAGTTGTTCAGTTTCTTTTTTTGGATGATTGGTGGAACGGTGTGTCTTGAGATGTTCATACACTGGAATGATGTTTATTTACTTACTTCCTTGAACTTTCTGCTGCCCTCTGTCATCCTAATAACATTCACTGGAGTTTGAGAAAATGAGAAAGTGCAAAGGGTGCGATCATACCTGTGTAACTTCAATATTCTGCAGAACAGGATTAGGGCCACTGAATAAATATTCATACTTTAATCTAAGAATTCTTTTTTTTTTTTTTTTTACTGAATTTTTTTCCTCAAAATTCTGACTTCACCCCCCCTCAGATTTCACTATTTTCTCATAATTTTGACTTTAATATCACAGTTCTTACTTTTATTCCTCAGATTTCGGACTTTAATCTCAGAATCTTGACTTATTTTCTCAGAATTCCCACTTTAACTTCAGAATTCTGACGTAGTATCTCAGAAGATTAAAGTCAGAATCAATTTCCTCCCCCCCACCCCCAGTTTCCCTAACCCTCTTTTGTAGTATTCTTTAACAAGCACCATTCAAAGTAAAGTCTGTATCTTTCATGAGGAAGACTTCTGGCAGTGACCCACCTCTCTGTAAGCCCACTGGCCCTGCGTGTGGACCGTGCGGTGGCACTCCGTGTACTGCGACGCGGACTCTGGCTCTGACGAGTGCCTCTGGAAGGAGCAGCCAAACTGCAGACTCTTGTCCTGTGTTGGCACAGCAACGCTAAGCCCCGGGAAGCCCTCGGGGTCCAGGTCGGCCTGCACGCTCGCCGTCACGCTGTTGGAGCGTTTGAATCGAGCCCGCCTTGCAAAAAGACACAAGGAGTCACAGCGGGCTCAGAGCCATCTGATCAAACTGCACTGCCTGCAGAAGGCGTTCTCAATTTTCTTATGTTTTTTTTTTTTTTTCTCCTTTCGACCTTCTTATCGTTTCACATTCCAAACCGAGCAGGGCCGTGTTGTCACGGCAATCACCGCCACTCGCCTGGTTGTTATAAGTCCTGCTAAATCCCCTGGCATATGACGCATCGGTGCGTGCAAATGTCATGCCAGTGTGCTCACTGATGAGTGTTTACACTGTTGCAACTTTAAACCCAACCTTCCCCTCATCTGTCTCCTCAGTCTGTTCGGGTCCGCAGCGTGACTCAGATCCGCAGCGCCGGATGTCCTGATGTCATCTTCGGCGATTGCGTTCAAACGCGAGAATGGATATAATTAGGAAAAGCGCCGAGTCATGTGGGAAAGCCATGTTGTGTGTACGGATTGCAGCAGACGGGGTTACAAACATGGTTTAAAAAAAAAGAAAAGAAAAAGAGACATTCTTGGAACAAAGTGTTTCCGAGTTCAAGCTGTGCTGCTTGATGAAACCTTAAATGAATTAATTGGACATAGACGAGAAATCAGCCGTACACATGGCGACGCAGGAAGACGAGGGCTTTTTCTGAATATAAATCAGAATTATTCACATAAATTACCGCACAAAGACCAGCCGCTCCTGATCAAGCCGCATATTTTGGAACAAAGATAAATTAGCGGGTAAACAAACACCCCTCGAGCCCCCACTCTGCATTTGCGAGAGGCATCCGTGATGACAGAAACTTAAATGTCACCAAAACAAGTCAAGCTGGGAGAGAAAGTTCTGCAGATGAATAATATTTTTTTGCCGCTTTGTTTCTGGGGTTTTTTTCTTCATTTTTTTTTTTTACCTTTTCTCATCTTCCACTTGGACTCCTATGGAGTGAACCTCGGTGAGAGCTTTTCCCTCCGTATCGGAATCGGACAGAGTCTCCGAGCTGTCCACCTGGAGCAGCAAACGAAAAGTACAGAACATGAGCAGCTAGAAGTAAAGGAAAAGTTAAATAACTTCTTTGGGAAGGAGGACATTTTATCACAGAAATAAATGTAAAACAAAAACAAGCAAGAAGCTACAGCTGCTGTGGGTGAATTTATGAAAATAGATTTACATCGGCTGTATGAAGAACTTGCTGGGTTGCGTTTCGAATGCGTTTGTTGTCAGAGTACAAATGTGTGATCCGCCCGACAAAAAAAACCAGAAGTTTTGGCTCGGATATTTTCCGTTTTCATTCCAGACTCGGCTGGAATTCCTTGGAGGTGTGTTTTAGAAAAGACTCTGTAGCTTTGATTTTGACAATGCAGTATGTACAAAAAATTACGCTTCCACCTACATTTTTTTCGGTCCACACTTTGTGTTCTCGCCATTGACGAGAATTGTTTGTCTATTTCTGTAATAATTTGGTCTTCTATTTTTCTTCTTTTGATTTTTTTTCATTTTGTTTTGCTTTTTCAGCATTGTGTGTTTTTTTTTTTATTATTGTGTAAGGAAAAGTTAAAAATGACAGAAATAAATACAAAATAAGATACAATTTTTGGAAATCTGCCACACACACAAAGTCTATCCGATTATCCAGGCATTAAACTCCACAAATAGTAATTTATACATTTAGGTTGACTACTAGTGGTATAGTAGTTCAGATTTAATGTTAGCATATTAGCATAAAAGCTATATCACAAGAACATAGTAAAATAGACAATGTTGATCATGTGGATCAGTTTGCTTCTTTTTTTTTACATATTTGCTAAAACCGTCATTATGTCCTGACAGTACAATATGAGAAAGATAATTTGTGGAAAAAATAAACAAGCTTCTCTGCCTTCTCGCTACGGACCTGCTGATATTTACTCAAATACACAGCTCCGTCAGAAACAACCAATCAGAGCCAGGAGGAGGGTCTTAGCTCCGTCAATCAGCTCACACCTTCTGCAACGCTAAAGCTGGTTCAACACAACTTAGCCTGCAACGAATGCTAAGACTAACAAGCATGGCCACTGATGACGGCGGATAAATGGTTTTTCTGAGATGGTAAGTTGTTTTTACACCATTAGCACATTGAGCAGCATGATTGACAGCGCTAAGACCCTCCTCCTGGCTCTGATTGGTTGTTTTTGGTGGAGGGGGGGATTTCTTCAGATTGCGACAGCAGTTCATGGAGGAGATGAAGATTGATATTTTCACATGACTCATATTGTCACGACATGCTGTCACTTTTAACAAATATGTAAATAAAAGATTTTTTAAAAAAAATAAAAGTTACATTCCTCAACTTTAAGGAATGAATATAAACTACAAATTGAATCACCATTTGAAAATTGCATTTTTTTTTAAACTGAGGTTGCCTTTGATAAGTTTTGTTAAGTGTGACCAAAAACATAAAAACAAACAAAAAAAATTCCATAAAGTGAAAGATATTTTTCACAGCATTGTATGTTTCACATTTCCTCATCCCCACCTGCACGGCGATGGACGGCCTCCACTTCCTGGCCGCGCGCCCGTCGTCCTGCCCGCCGATCTTACTCACTATCATGTTGTTCTGTGGAAGTGACGACGACTTCCCCAGGCTGCCGCCGCCGACCCGGCCGTCCCGGTCCCTCGCCGGCCGTGGCGGCCCCTCCAGCAGGCTGTCGGCTGAGCAGCTGTGCTTTGCCCTGACTCCCACTCCGGGCCCCCCTCCGTAGGGCACGAGCTCCCTAGAACCCTTGACCCCGTCCAGGCTCTCCGCCGAGTTGCTGTGCTGGCGGGAGCGTCCGGGCCCACCGGACGTGTAGTAGCCCCCCCTGGAGGCGCGACCCGACGGCCCCTCGGAGCCACCGAGGTCTATGGAGTTGCTGTGCTGCTTGGGGCGCCCGGTGCCCGGAGCCATTTGTCCGCCGCTCTGGAAGTAGGCGTCCTGGGTGGACTCGGTGCTGCTCTGGGCGCGCACCGAGAGAGAAGACTTGGACATGCGAGGTGGGAGCGGTGGGGGAGCACCTTTACGATAAGGAAAGACTGAAGTGTAAGGAGAGCGAGGGAAAAGAAGACAGGCGTTTGAGGTTAAAGTAAACGATGTGAAAAGGGAGAAGAGGGGGCGGATACTTACAGAATGGACAGACTAGAAGGGAGAAGGGGAATGTTAAAGCGGGGAAAAAAGGAGGAATTTTGAACCGACAAAAGAGAGAAGAGAGAACACGGAGAGCATTAAAAAAAGAACAATGCTGGAGTCTACTTCTTCATTCAACAGCTTGGGTATTATTCCTTTTCATGACAAAAATATATACTTTTTTTCTTTTTTTTTTTTTTTTTTTAGGAAAAGGCAGAAAAAGCGGTGGCTATGTCAGATATAGCAAAGGTGACAGCAGGAAACCTCTTCCCCTGGGCGAATTTTTCTTCTAAAAGTTAAAGCAATTGCCTGAAACGGACACCAAAAGCAATCCATATCGCCTTCCCTTTCTTCATCACTCTTCGCATCTGTGTGTGCAAGCTTGTTTATTTCCACAGTGTAAAAGATACCAACTGAAGCTCAGACCTCCCCTGGGTGCGCGTGCGTGTCTGCGCCGTGGAGGTATTCGTGCGGCGCGTGAGCGTTTCGCCGTTGACGCGGATGATACTTCGCAGCGCTCTTAATAAATCTCGTGGGACTTAAATTTGAATCCTGCGAGGGTCTAAACCGCCTCCGATGAACAAACAAACATTAGCGAACACGCGCAGCTGACAAAAACCAGCAATTACCTGTGTAATGTAAGCACAAACAGGGGCCTTCAGCTCCCCCCTCTCCATTTTGTCACATCACAACCACGAACTTCAACGTATTTCCTTGAGATTTGAGAACACAATGCAACGCCAAAACTGAAGTGGAAGGGAAATATTAATAACTCAAAAATGTTAAGAATAAAACAAAACAAACAAAAAAAAAAGGTGCGGCAGGCACTTACAGGTACATGTTTTCGGGAACGAACATTTAGAACTGAAACTCTTCTGCGCACATAGCTCAAGCTAAATCAGCTGCGAACACTGACCCTGTTACATAATTTTAACTTTATTGAGGTCTGAACTTTATTTTTAAGCAAAAATATTCATAACTGGTAGTTTTCCTGTCAACAGATTCGCCTTAATTATGGAAGTTCCTCCAGTTACCATGGAGCTCCTGCTGCTCTCCTTGCTTTACCTGTCACTTCAGTAGGACATCTTCGTAGGTTTGCTGTTGTAATAATATTTTACTCTTTCCATTTTCAGATGACACTGAATAGAGCTTGGTGAGAAAATCAAGTCTTAAATGTAAACTTTCATTGCTCTGACTGCATAGGGGAATCAAAGAATCGAGGGCTGATAAAATGATTCTATTTTGATTTTTAAAAAATGGAAAACATGTATGTTCTTTTTTCTTCACTTTACAATTATGCACTATATTTTGTTGCCCCTATGACATAAAGTAACCTTGAAGTCGGTGGTGGTTTAGTGGTAAAATGTAATAATTCAGTTTCTATGCGTCACAAATCCCAAACTTCCAGGAAACGGCAAAAACAGCCGAAACTTCCTTCAAATCGAGGCTGAAAACCCCGCCGGCGTGTTTAGAGCGGCCTCTGATTAATGATAGCTTAAACACTGATTAACATATCTGATGTGTTGTTGCTTGATTTTGATGATGGCATTTGACAAAATGTTATGTTTATGGCTTGTTTCATAATGGGTGACTTTTCATGATGCAAAAGCACTTCCAACTGCCTTGTTGCTGAAACGAGCTGCACAAATAAACTTGACTAATGAAGCAACAGCTGCATAGGTGGACTTTTGTGTTGAGTGAAAGGATTGAAGATAAGATGTCGTCTTCTTTTCTTGTCGAAGGAAGACAAGAGAGAGATGGAGACTAGAGCAACAGCGATGGTAATAATCGCAAGCAACCTGCAGTCACGCAAGGGGGTGCGATGGGTGAGACGAGAGCAGAGAAGTGTGGGAGAGAAGAAAGAGCATGAGCAATAAGGCACATGCAAGTCTGTGCCTATAGCTTGCAAACGTACACAGAGAGGGAGAGAAGGCTGAATTAGAGGCAGAGAGAACGGAGATGCCAGGAGGCTAAAAATGAAAAAAAAAAAAAGGATGCACACGCCGCACACAGAACGCCTCTGAGTCCACTCACCGGCCCCGCCCTTGATGCTCCCCTGGGGGGCGGACATGGAGAAGACGGAGAGGCAGTCGTCGTCCTGGGAGCAGCCCGCCTGGATGGCGCGCACGTAGCTGTGGCTGCGGGTCCGGAACACGCCGGGGAGATCCAGGGCCTCGACGGCCTGCGACTCCACCTCGCCGAACATGGTTTCGCACACCGTCTCGAACTGGTGGTTCAACGCGTCTCCCAGCTTATGTAAAAAAATTAAAAAAATTACAATAATCGTGTGAGAAATGAACAAAAAGGGTTGGGTGTTCTCGGAACTGACAAATGGAGTTCAGATGTTTGTTTTTTTTTAAGAACAAAAATCTAAAATCTGCGGTTTGCATTTGCATCCCGCCCATTTATTCTGACACGATCCAATACAAACAACCTGCCTGCATTTCAGCATAATTACAGTTGTTTGAGCCTCTTAAGGAACGTTACTTAAGAAGGATAATTGTTAGTCGAGCACTCAACAAGTCTTGAGAGTGGAAAAGAAAGGAAGCCCCGAAAAGTCCTGTCTGCAGTTTGCCACAAGCCATGGAAGGGAAACAGGAAACATAGTAGAACAAGTGAGACGAGACCAAAACTGAGCATTTTAGCCTTCAAGCAAAGCATCGTGTCTGGAGGAAAAGTAATGATGCTTCCCCTCAGCAAGGACAGGAAAACTGTTCATAGCAGATGGAGCCAAATTCAGGGCAATTTAGAAAAAAAAAACCCTAAAGATATTTAAGTTTGACGCTGCAACCTAAGCAAATGTGGAAAAAGTTCAAAGGTATTTCGTATACGTTAGAATATTCCAGAATAATTGAAATGCCGTGGATGATGGAGTTAGTCACCTGTGAGCTGGTCAGAGAGCGTGTGTAGCTGCGAGAGCGAGTGTGGGTTTTAGGTGCCGTTCTGCTGTTCGGGTAGGAATCTGTGCACTGCTTGCAGGAGTACCTAAAACGTAACAGAAAAAAAAAAACAACAGCTTTATGGTAACCTCAATAGCACAAATCTCAGACTAATGCCAGTTTCATTTTCTCCTAAGCCAACACGGCGCTGATGAGCGCTGGCTGCGTTTATTGCAAACGTGAATCACAACTCGGCTGGCCGCAGCCATCATAAATATTATGAGTCAAGTTTTATGAGTGCTGAAGCGTCAGCCATTCAGAGTGTTATGAAAATGCACCAGTTTGTCAAAGCGGGGCGCAAGATGCTAAACATCAAGTAATCGGTGTAAATTCTACTAAAACTGTGAATCGTTTATCACAATTGTTTATCAAGTTTGCTGAAACAGGAGAAGGTTGAATGGTAAAATGTGATTTCACCTGTATACAGACTCACCTTCAAATATCAGGCCCCCCAAAAAAGAAAGAGAAAGTATTCAGTAAGTGGCAGCTGTATGGATGGAAATGTTTTGATATCGAAGGCAGAACGGGCAGATTGGTTTGAAATGACAGGTTGCAGTATTTTAAAGGTGACCTATTATGCAGATAAGGATAGGTCTATGGGTCATACAAATACTCATTACATGTCTTTTTGCACAAAGTCAATGTTACATAAGATTTTAGTCTGCTCAGTTCTGCCTACTTCGAGCTTCTATTAGAATGAGCTCTTTTAGGGTGTCCTGTCGCTTTAAATCTAAATAAGCTGCTGCTGGCCACGCCCCCCCACTCAACGTTTACACTCGCAAGCAAAAGTGGCTGCAACAGATGCGCAATTACGCAACTGTACATCGTTGAAAAGCAGAAGTGGCGCCTCCTGCCCAACCAACAAGAATGCAGCAAGTGTTTCCTGAATATGTCGAGGGCAAAACGCTCGTCTTTACCAGCAGCCATGAAACAGCTCATACAGCAGTAAAACCAGCTGACCCTTTGGTGATGGATCCTGCCAGTCAGCCAGTAAAACCCGTCACACAAAGTTCTCTAAACAAAAAGAGTTTCATCATTTTAATCAGCGCAAAATTTAAAGCAAATTTATTTTCCGTTCATGCCTCGTTTAAGCCAATTGAAAGCCTGGGTGTGTCTGGCACAATCAAGGACATAAGTATGAGGCAGCTTGAGCTGAGGATTTAACTATGCCAATTAAAGTGTTTTAAGGTTTGCTAAAACATGGCTAATGCCAGCTTACTGAGGAAGAATTAGCTTTTTCTTTTCCCCAGGCTAGTCTCCTCCCTTCCATAGTCACATTCTATCTTTTCGTAAATGTTCACCATCCAGGTTGTTTTTTTGTTTTTTTTTGCAGTAAATGCAGCTTGTGCCATCTTGCTTTTAAACCCAGAGATGGGGGGAGCTGTGGGCTCTCTATCAGCGGTGACATATATGCAGTTCTTGTGGCATTTAACCTTTGATCCATGCTTATGGAGCGTCTGAAGGCGTCCCTCTGGGCGATCAGGGTGGATTTGGGCGAGGCTTTAGGGCTCGTCTCTGAGTCTGCGCTGTCGTCGTCGCCCATGGCCTTGATGTAGCTGCCGCTGCGCATCCGACGGCACGGGATCTCGCCTCCGCTGTCGGCCGATCCGCCGTAGCCGCCGCCCCCCCAGTCCTCTGAAGGGACCTGAAGCGCATCTAGTGTTAGTCACATTCTCGCTACTAACATAACCAGACAGACGCACAACTTGGATTAGATGAGCAAAACCATAAAGGTGTGATGAGTGTTAAAAAAAATAAAGAAGAGGTTTTATGGTATTTTTATTATTGTAGTAAACAGACTAAATGTGTTAACAGTAAGATGAGCTCTGCAAAATGGGATATTAGGAGGGGAAAAAAAACCAAACACCATTCATAAAATGAATTCATTAGTCGTGAGATATTGAACGTGTTGTCACAATATCTGTTAATACAGTCCAAAAGACAGAATTATATTTCTCTCACGGGAAAATATTTTGCACTCCGACCAGAAGGACAGCGATGACTCAGACAGACACAGTCCTTAAAACACGGGCACACGCCATCGGGTTGTAAAGGTGACAAACTGGCTGAGCTCCATCATGCTCGTGCATGTGACGAGAGCAAAAATAAAAAAAAAAAAGACATGCACGTGCACGCAACGCAGACGCATACGTTCAAAACGCTCACTGTAGATGACACGAGAAGAAAGACAGAAACGCACAAAGAAACTTACAGAGAGAGAGAAACTCTGACAGCTGGAGAAACACTGACACAAAGAAACAGGAAAAAAAAAAAAAAAAAAGCGTGAGCAAGAAGCCGACAGATGGAGAGCAAATAAACAAATACGCAGAAAGGCAGAGGGAAGTTTAAAAAAAAAATAAAAATCACAAAGGACAAGAAAATAGTGTGTGGAGGAGGTGGCAAACAGAGTGAGCAGATAGCAAAACATAAAACAGGAGAGCGAATTATCAATGGAGTGAAAACAGGAAGTCAGGTGGGAAAACAAAAAAATAAATAAAAACCCACACAGGTAGACAGTTGAAGAACTGATATGCCGAAAAAAAATGGCATGTTCACAGTGAAGCCTCCTTAAGCCGTATGAATTTTATCAGCTATAAATATGTTTTATTTACATTATGTAATGCAATGTTTTTTTTATAAAAACAAAAAAAAGTAAATAGAAAATTTTTATATCAGGTTTGGTTCTGTTGGTTTCATAACAGTTACATAAATTTGTATGTAAAAAAACAAACAAAAAAAAAAGCAAAAATATCCAAGAACACACCTGAACTACCTGAGTAACAGACATTAATGCATAACACACTGATATCCCAGGAGGAAAGTAGTGATACATAGAGGTACAATAATCTTCTGTTCAAATTTAGGTATACAGAATTATGTTTTATATTGCATAATTCTACCTGAGAGCTGTAGCTTGAGACCTACCAAACCGGCAACCCAGACAGGGATTTAAAAGTGTCCCTTTCTGAGACCAGTCTACCTCTATTTCTATGTGCTGATGAACGACTATTTGGGATCAAATCTAAAATTCTGGCAGGATGAAAATCATTTAGGCACTTACCAAAAAAAATAAAATAAAAATAAATAAATAAATAAAAGTGTGGTTGCAATTTATTCATTTTTCCATACTTCTAAATCTTGGGTGGTTCTCTGGCTTTGACATATGTGTGCTCTCTAACAAACAAATCCTCTTCTACAACTTATGACTTTGAGAGTAAGGCTCAAAACATCCTGTTTTGTTTCTAAAATATAAAAGATTTTTTTTCCTTATGTCAAAATAAACAAATGGTTGCTTACCCTTATTAATCTGTTTGGTTCTTAACCTGTGAATTCACCTAAAAATATGTAGAAATGTAATAAGAATGTTAAGTGAGCACACTTGCTGTCGTACATCTAAAACTATTAAGAACAAGAGGGTAAAAAATGCAAATAGCAAGTTTATTACCTTTTTTAATCTATTATTTAAATTTTTATATTAGCATCTAGCGTCACCCGAGTTTCCCTTTTTGTAAAAGGACCGTTCAGTTTGGCATTCGTCTGTGTGAGTCCATCTCTTACACCTGATCCCGTATTTTTCTAGGAAGATGAAAGCCTGCCGCAGCCCCCTTACCCAGAAGGGGCCTCTCAACCCTCCAGTTTTGCAAATGCTGTCAGGTTTGCAGTCCCCTACAAGTGTGGGGCCAAATGAAAAACACCTACACGCACTGAGACACTCATCGTCAGGGCCCCAGGGTTTGGCAACCAGCTGAGTGTGTGTTTTTAAGGTCATCACTTAAAAGATGATTCAGCCTAATCTCCAGATCCCCGTGGCCACCCTCCCCCTACTATCTCCCTTATTTCCACAACCTCCCTTCCTTCCTTTATCTTAGCCCCTTGGCTACCATAACCTTCTTTATCTATTTCCTATCCCTGAGCTTGCCATCTCTGCGTCCCTCTTGCTCCCTCTCCAAGTCTGTCTTTTCCACCCTCTCTCTCACCTCGTCCGACTTCACTTCATTCTCGCTCCATATTCTCATTTTGTAATCATTTCTTATCTGTCGCTCGCAGGCCGACGATGGGGGAAGAGGGACAGGGAACGAAGAGTGTCGGGCTCGCATGCCACACATTTTGATTGGCATTTGCGCTGCGGATGAGAAACCTTACACACGTCTAACTATTTTAGACGGCTGTAATCTAAAACTTGCCAAGATTCTCTTTGTCTTGTTCAGCTTTTCCGGCTGGACACTCGACCCATGATCCAAGGTTGAGATGCACCGATACAATATTAATATTGGTATCGGTCCCGATACTGAAATAAATTCTAGATTGGTGACAATGTGCCACATCCATAGGGGCAGATCTATTCAGACTAATTCTATTCTTTGTGCTCTGTCCAGAGGTGGGTAGAGTACCCCAGAATAGTACTCAAGTAAAACTAGCACTACTTCGGCATATTTTTACTCAATTAAAAATATGTTGCATCCAAGAGATTACTCAAGAGTAAAAATGTATTTGGTAAAAAGGCGACTCATGTAATGAGTATCTGGTCAAATTATAAAACATTTCAGATTTAAAAATTACACAATGAGACGGACCAAAATGTAAAGTCAAGTGGAGATTTTGGCATTTTAAGGACCAAAATGACAGTAATTCATCTTGGCAACAAAAAATATCAAAATCAGAGAGAGACAACTTTTCCAAATCAGTTTCTTTCATAAGTTTTCAGTATAAAACTTATGAAACTAATAGGCCTGTTTATCAATTAATCGTACGATAAATTAAAACTATTGACGTTATTTTAATTATCGGCATTATCGTCTCTTCCGACCTTTTTCTCTTTCTGTTGATGACACCGAATGAAAAAAGGCTCAACTCCAGTGCTCTCCACTGACTCCTCCCTTCCTCATTTTACTTAGTGTAAAGCCCAGCGCACAAGCTGTCAGCCGATTGGAGGCCCATTTTCAAACCTGACAGACCACACATTAGCCGACAGAAATCCTAGGTATAACGGTTCGATCGGGTTCGGTCCTGCCGTGTGGTGTCCAACAATGGGCACAAAATAATGGCTACAAGTTCAGTAAACTAATTTTAAAACCAGGCATTAATCAATGCTTTACTACAATCTACCTGCAATGCATGTGGCTAGTGTCAGCGTAAAGTTCTGACTGAATGAAAATCATTATAACCTATTTACGTCACGTTAACGAAGAACAGCTGAAAAGTTACCGGGTTTATCATCTGCGGTAGCAATTTCGCTCCAACTCCTCCTCTTGTCATTTCTATATTCTTTGCATGTTGAATAAACATTAATGTTGTTTCCACATATCATCTGGTTGCGCCGTGTCAGCTGTTTGGGATTCCCCGACGTAATTTCCCCTCAGAAAGCACTGAGGAGAATCCGCGCTTTCTGATTGGCTACCTGTTACATTCAACAGGTGGAGTTAAAGCTCCCAGTCGGGAAAACCCCTGATTTAGATCGGAGCGGCAACGACGATCTACCGTAACACACCACACAATCTTAGAAAGAGCAACGTTCTAAGATTGTTGTAAGGGGAAAAATAGGAGCAAAAAATCATGTAGTGTGAATTATTGCATCAGGTAGTCGATGTGCCCATCTTCTCTATTTAAATCTAATTATTACTGAAGGGCAACATAATATACAGACTTCACAATCTACACTCTTTTCATTGAATGCAGTATTTATTTCCACTCTGGCTTTATGTTGTTTAGTTTTTTTTTTTTCAAGTGAGTTTTTTGTTAATGGAGACTGAGAATCCATTTTATTTTTGTTTTTGGTTGTTTTGTTTATTTTGTTTATCAGCTCAAGTGTTAAGTGTTCTTTTGAAAATAAAGTGTATCTATCTTTGGCAAGAAATCGCATGCATTATTACGTCATTTTCAGTGTAAAAAGGTCTTCAAACAATATTATCGTTTATCGCAATAATTTTTGAGACAATTAATCGTTCAGCAAAATTTGCTATCGTGACAGGCCTAGAAACTAACAAAAACTGCAGGTGTGCGTGTCTGGTGAATTTGTGGGTAAAACATGTTTGTTGTTTATTCAATGGATTGAGAATCTAGAAATTTTACTCAAGTAAGATTGGTGATACTTCAAAATAAAATGACTAAAGTAAAAGTAAAAATTACAGCACTGTACAAATACACACAAGTCATTTTTTTCAGTAGAGTTACTGAAGTAAATGCAACTGAGTAATTGTAATTATTTACTACCCGACTCAGGCTCTGAGCAACTTCATTATTATTTATATTGCATTGTATTTATAATTCCTAATTGTACTTTCTGAACCATTTGAAGGAAGTTTTGTTGCAGTTTATTTTTACACCAGTCTATTGTTTCTGTCAGTTTCAGCTTCTTTATTATTATTTTACATTAATTGCTATACTTTTAACGGCACCGACTGAACAAATTAAAGTTGTGTTGTTTCTCTGGCCAACCATGTGAAGCTATTGGTGTATACAAGTGTGCTGTACTGGTGCAGTTATCAAATAAATTTGTAATTCAGTACATTTATGTCTTTCCTTTAAAAAAAAAAGAAACGTTTTCAGTGTATTCAGCTCTATTTTTTTGTATCGGATTGGTATCGGCCGATACTGTACCCCAGATATCTGTATTGGTATTGGAAGTGAAAAAAGTAAATCGGTCAATTCCTAATCCAGGGTGAAACCTGGTATTTGCGTAGATTGACATAACAACACAACAACTTGACTGAGAGAAGAAAATGCATTCACAGATTAGGATTGGCAAACTACAGCAACATAAACTCTTGTTCACATCTAAGAAATCATAAAGCATATCCATAGAAACAAAAGATTGCTTTCATAAATCACAAACATTTGGCGTTCATTCTCAGTTATTTATACCTCAGTGCAAGCCTAGAGGTAACTACTCTTTTGCTTCTGTGAATATGTAATCAGTTTTTCCTGGGAACTGCACAACAAATGCACAGACAGCATAAAGCCTGGAAAACACACAGAGGCACACACGTCTACGGCACAGGAGACAAAATTAAGAGCAATGACGAGCTGGCAGGTAGGAAATGAGAAGGTGTGTGCTAATTCATCTACTGCATCAGTTCCTGCTTTGAATGCAAATTAAGCAACATTAGAGGCACATTAGCGAGAGTATACAGTAGGTGTCTGATGACTTGATGATTGTCATTATCTATATCTGCGCCTTTGAGAGATGCCTTATGTTGGATGGGAGCTGTTCTCATTTGTTGTCCTCCTGGTAAATAGAGTGTTTTAAGAGTCTTAAAGTAGTTTAATCTTTTATTACAGTTATGTAATCTTAAAAAAAATAATCAAAAAATCCAATCTGAGCGCATTTATTCAGTGTGGGACAAATTTCCATGATAAGAAATAATTGGTTGTTTACAAAATCTCCTCTAACAATCCTTAAGAAACAAAATAGACAGGTTTAGTTAGTAATCCATGTCTTCTTGCTTCAATGGAGAATAAATATAAAGTGACACAGGTCAGTTTTACTTAGCAACTCCTTCAAAATGGGAAAGACGCAGTGGACTTGCAACTCAAGTAAGTCTTATGTGTTCTTCACAAGTCACAAAACATTGTACCTGGGTCAAACGAGTAAGATAAGGCTCCAACTCTTTCTTGTGACTATGAAACAGTAGAATAATTCTCCAAAGTTGTTAGAAACTATTCAAAAACTGCAGTTATGTTTTCAGTTTGAGATGCAGTTGAAGCATAGGCTAACTTTAACTAATTTTTTATGCACTTAAGGATTTGCAATGAATAGGTGGAGTGTGTGTTGTACTTACAATATTTGGTTGGTGTCTCAAAAACCAAGCGTTTTTATGAAGGTGTGAATTACCATGTCAAATATATTTTTGGGGGGCAATGGTGCCATTACTCATACAGACGTGCTCTGGGGCAAAGAGCCATATTTCCCATTTTTAAAGCCACTTGTGCTGCTTTTACATGTAAAGTATGCTTGTTGCTAAGTAGCCTTGAATGCCCATCAGCTTATATATCAGATCACAGATAACCGGTTGATTTTTATCTGCTGGAGACAAGAAACCAACTACTTGTAAACATTCTCTATAATTCAAATAATACAGGAATTACACCTTATACAAAATGAAAACAACCGTCTTGTCCAAAACCAGATCTTTGCAGTTCTAGGCGTTACCGGTTCCATAAATGTGTGGAGTTCAACAACATCTGAACACAGCACAGAATTCAGCCAATGCACTGCCTCCTCATTTTTTCCCCCTCCCCAACACTGCCAACACAGTGACACCTGGAGATGAGAAAACCTGCAGCAAGGGAAGTTCTCTCTGTGACCTGAGGTGCGAAGGCGACGGCAGTCTCAAGAACGGAGGCAAATTGTGTGAGGTTTATCCTTTCAGAACGGCAACTCGCATGACCTCGCTCTCCCTTCTATCGGCAAACCTCAGCTGTCTGTAAAGGATGAGAGTTGGAAAAACACCAGGGACTCCTGTGACTACCTGCTGTTTCCGTAGAAACACAGCCCTGCATGGCAGCTCCAGCTCAGCGGGTTGATGTATGCGCGCGTTTCCAATTCTTCCTCTTTCTGTGCTCACTCGGTTGCCTTTTCAGCTACGCTGCAGCAATTACGCGTAAAATTTTAGGAGGCCTGCGTCCGCCGAAGAAGCAGAAGGGCATCCGTCTGTTTCTGTTCCGTTTGGGATTCTCAAAAGTGGCGAGAAGTAGGAGAAACCATTGTTTCGAGAGAAAGGTAGATAACATGTGGGCGTGGATCAATAATTTCTAGCGGTGAAATACCAAGGAAGTCATTTAGGGGTTTGTAGTTTTAAGCACGCTTTCGACAGTTGATACTTCAAAGTTGATTTTTTTTCTGCTTTAAAAATAAAAATCTTTGAGGAAATCAAATGCATTTGCAATGCATCATTTTTAAATGTTTGAACATACAGGAATGTGGATTGTGAGTGTAGGAGCTGCAGAGAGAAGCCACTCTGATGGAATACCAATAGAGCACTGTTACCGACAGGCCATGGTTGCTCCTCATATGAAAGTGTACGGTTGCTATGAAACCACTCGTCATTACATACGATTGTGTAGCTGTTGGCCGTACTGAAGAAGAGCATTTAGCAGAAGTAAGTCACCCCACCTTGCATCTGCTCTTTTTTATTTGACTGCAAAAGCACTCATCTGTTACCAGGAGATGAAAACATCTGTAGACACCAAACAACATTAAACAATATTAGTCTGAATAGTAAGAAGTACTTTCAAAAAAATAGTCTTCCAAACACATTTTCTCTTCCTACCACAAATTTTAATGTACTTTATTGACCGTTCGTGTGAAGTGCCAGTAGAAAATGAAGGGTTTTCAAATCTTTATACTAATAAAAATCTGAATGCATCTGTATGGAGCTCTTCACTTTCATTGTAGTTTTTGGGGAAGTCATAAAACCATCCATGAATTTTCCTCCAAATTACAATCATGCACAACTTTGTGTTTGTCCATCGCATAAAATCCCAAATAAAAACACACCAAAACACACCGCTGACTCCTGACATACACTACATGAAATAATATTCTACATAAGTTCATGCAGAGTGACAGAGAAATATTGACAAACAGGTTTAAAGTAGGGAAGAGTTATTACTTTGGGGGGAAAAAATAGGTTAGTTTGTTGGTCATTGTTCTAATTTAACAGCAAAGGGTTTGGGGAGAATAGCTGATAGCCATCTTGCATTTAGAAGGTTGTAGGTTGGATTCCAGGTTTCTCTTGCCACATGTCAATGTGCCCTTGGGCAAGGCATTTAAGCCCCAACTGAATGTGTGGACATTTGTGAATGTGGCTGTAGTGTAAATTCGGTCGGCAAGACTAGAACAGCACTACATAAATCTAGTCCATTGACAATTTACAACGTGACAGTCATGACTGAAATTAAGTTCACTTTGAAACTTGCTTTTATGGAGTTTACTGCTGCTTCAGCGCTTCAGGCATTCAGACGTCTGATAGTTTCAATCAGTGTCTTAGCAACAAAACAACCTAAAACACACAAACCTTGGTTTCTACCGCTTCGATTTGCTTACTGATCTCATGATCAGTCGAATCTATCCAAACCTTTGGCATATATTTACAATTTAAATAATCCTGAAATGTGTTTTTATTTCTGTATAGCAGGGAAATCTAACAATTGGTACCTATTCAATACAGTAGAGAGATTTTGTGTCTGCATGTGTGTATTAGAAGCACTGAGTGACAAACAAAAAAAGAAGGTGGGGGTGGACTACTTATCTCTCCCTGTGGCATATAGCTTTTTTAGGAGTTATTTATAACTGTTGGAAAACTGCTTCACTTTCTGATGTGAACTACTCAAACTCACAGTACTTTGAACTCGAGCTGCATCAGATCCTTCAGAAGGGTTGCCTGTGAAAACTTTAAGTCTGTTTACATGTGTGGCAGTTTGGCATGAAAAACGTCACATATTTAAAGAAACAATGCGTTTCTTTTGCTGTTGTATTGTATAAATCTTTTGAAAATATTGGTACACACAAACCTGCAGGTAGTGGAATGATCTCTCCTTCAGCTTGTTCTCCAAGGGCACCAGTGCTTTATCGTAACCTCCTCCCCTGGTGGAAGGATAAACCTCCCTGGCCTGACTCACTGTCATGGCCGACCAGGTGCTCCGCTTCAGGGAGTGACTATGGTGGCCATGGTGCCCACTGCCCTCGCCGCCGGTCAGAGCCATGGTGGTGCAAGCCATGCACTCGGCGGATCCGGGTCCTCCGCTGCGCTCCTTTGGTTTCTTCATGGTGAGCTCTTGAATGGCGGCATCCAGACTCTCGTGTCCAGTGGGATAACCCCGTCTGGCCCCGCTGACCAAGAAACTGCTGTCGCTGTCCAGGTTGTCATCGGAGCTCCACCAGCCGGCCGTCCGGCTGCGGTGACGTCGCCCCGACTCGTGCCGAGAGTCGCCACTTTTGCTGCGCTCTCGCGACTTGCTCCTCCTGGTCGAGCGAGATTGGTGGCCTGAGTAGTGAACCTCCTCCCCTCCGCTTCTGTGGCCCCCTCCTCTCTCGCCCCGGTACTCCCCGCCGCCCCTCGTGCCATTGTACTCCCTTTTGGTGGGTGCTTCAAGAGAATGGGACTTGGCGAAGAGCCGCTGGACGGAGTTGACCAAGTGGCGAATACGAGAGGGGCTCTCGCTGCGGTGCTCGGCCCCTCCGCTCGCCGTGCGTTGGTACTGCAGGGTGTGGAAGCCATCTGGGTGGAAGGGAACCTGCTTCTCAAACTGGTCCATTAGGTTTGGAGGAATCCGATGCATCTTTCCTCCATGGCCCGAAGACAGGCAATCCTCGCAGGAGTCGAACGACTGGAGAGGCGGGTGCTGGCTGGGGTGGGAGCGGGGAAAGGTGCCAGAGTGGCTATGGGAGTGCGAGTGTGCATGCGAATGAGAGTGGGAGTGATGCCTCTCCAGTGCCAGAGCCTCAGTTGGACCACCCGAGTAGTAGTGCCCGTCACTACGGCCATGGTAGTAGTCTCTGCCTGGGCCGTCACAGTCGTCCGGCGTACAGTGGCAGGGGCCTCCTCCGCCACCACCAGAGGAATGCTGAGACATGCTACGGCTGACATGGTACCCTTTCATAGGCGCCGGGGCGTGGTGGGCCGTCCGGGCCGAAAGGGGTCGCTGTGGGCGTGACAGGGCTGCACCGGTCTCACCTGAAAGCAGAAGGAAAAATACTAATAAGGTCTTGAAATTGCATTGGGTTTGTGTCTGTGCTAGCAAGTAGACATTCCCAAGGCCAAAAAGCTGATACATACTTGTTCTGTCTAGATTCTGAAGCTAGGTCCTAACACAGAATCCTAGCAGAACCTTTTCTTGCGTGGATTCTAAGAGCTATTCTGTTATTGGTGCAAAATGTAAAGCGGGAGTAGTAACTACACTGCAAAAACACAAACCTGTTTTCCGCTATACTTCAATGACATTATAATCAGACGCCTAAGAGATCATTGGTCCCATTTTGCTTCTAGAATTGCCCTGAACCATTGAGGCATGGACTCCATTTGACCCCTGAAGGTGTACTCTACTATCTAACTTAGAAGGACTCCTTTCAATATGCTGATATTAGTACTTATCACAAGAAAAAGAAAAAGAAAAAATCAAAGAGCTGATCGGCCTTGCGTAGAATCTGTGTGTTCCTCCCTACTCCATGGTGCAAACTGCAGGTCATTGTCATATGAACAACTTCTCTTTCAGCCAGGCCTCCACAATAGTAATAGGTGATATTTTTAACCAGCAACATTAAATGTCTGGCTTATTTACTCCCATTAATAGGTTTGTGTTTTGATCGTTTCTGCCTGACGAGTCAAACAACCTTGGATTAGAAAGTCGCCGAGGGAACAGTTTTCTATTTTTCTGTCGTTTCCACGGTGACAAACCCTTGATCTAAAAACAAATAGTTTTGTGCAGCATTCTTTTTCTTTATTTTATTTTGCTCAGGCACAGGACAAAAACCCTGACAATCACAACACCTTACCAACTCTAAGGAATCCTAAAAAGCAACTGATCTATGGAAGTATGTCATCATAGAGATGGAATCCTTTGATTTAAAAAAATTAAATTTGTTGCATGTATACGAATTACAATTGCATTTGTTACAGGAGAGTGCAGAAATAATTCTCTCTTTCATGGAGTCAGCACAACAGCCAAAGATAGAAGAATAATGCTTTGTTTCAGAGCAACATGTTTTGTCACATAAGCGGCACTTCATGTTTTATTCAACTCGGAACAGACGATGCTGGGGTAAACATTCATCCATCAGACAGTAACAGGTGATTACCAGCAGCTTTATCCTTCACATTCATCTCAAAGACCACCGCTCTGAAAAACAATTAAGAAAAGAACCTCTTTTAAACTCTCTTGTTGCCTTTCTTCTGTTGTGGCGTTACTTCCCTATTTAGCACCTATGCCCCCTTTCTGCTCTTTCTCATTAGATTCGCATCATGGCCGTCCTTGTTGCCTGTCTACTCCATCCTGCCCTTTAGGGAATTTCCAGGCGTTGTTGTGATTTGCAGCAAAGATGTGTTTTATTGATCAACTTGCGTCCAAAATGCAGAGAAAGAAAGTCAGAAAGAAGGATCTCACTTTGCTCATTCCCAAATTATGATGTTTCCGAGAGGCAGCATACAGAACAGTGAACACAACGAGAGGGGAGAAGTGATATTTCTCCAAAAACACAAACGTTCATTTCCTTTCTGTGTATTAGAAATCAATTCCTTTCTTTAAAAAAAATCTGTTTTTGAAAACGATGCATTTCTGTTTGTTGCTTTGGTTACATCAGAAATAGTGCCAGACAACACATTTAACTTGCTGATTTTGGGCCATGTGACAAAAACTTTGAACATCACAGCAACCACAAGGTGGCAGTAATGTACAGAGATGTTAGCTAGCAGTAAATAAATCTGTGTAGACGGCACATGCACAGATACAGACAGAACATTTCGTGGACAGTCACCTAAAATGCATCTTGCTTTCCAGAGGGGCGACTTACAGCGTTGGTAATCGTAGAAAAGGATTCTTTTTAGGAAGCTAACAAAGAAGTACCAAACAATTTCTAAGGTTAGGCATCCTTAAGGTGAAGACAGGTTTACATTTTTGTCGCTCTTCGTTACATTACGAACGTAAAGTTTCATCATGATAATTTGTGGTACTACTGTGATAACAATAAAACTTACAACTATTTATTACTTTTTTTCCCGTAAAGTTTGACTGCATGGCACTATAATCCTGGCCCCACAAGCACAAATACTGCTCTTGGAAAAACACCATTTGTTATATGCTTCTTTAGGACAATCACATCAAGGAGTACGATTTATACCCCTAACATGCACAGAGTTGCTACATTTCATCGAATGTATTGCTATTTATAGATGCACCTTTATTGAACAAACCGTGGATATAAACTGTAAAAATAATCGCGACAATACGGACAATAGGGGTTTTTAAACACCCTTAATTGGGATCTATCTGGACAACGATGAATCAAACATTTATCGTGATAAGAAATGTATCACGATAAATGACAAACGATACGATAAATGCCCACCACTAACTCAGACCTCTTGATTCATACCCTTGCATATGCAGCAATAGAAGGAACAGAGTGTTGACATACGGCCGAGTTACAATTAACACTTTATGAGTAATAAGGAAAAACAAAGGCGTATTGTTTAATTGTGACTGGATTTCTCACTCTGTTGCTTGGTGGAGGAGTTGACATATCTGAAACGGAATTTGAATAATTAAAAATTAATTTGAAAAGTTGGTTTTTTTTCTCCCCCCAAGTAATATGAGTCACATTTTTCAGGTGGCCAGACAAAAAAAACCAGCCAGTTGATGTGTCATTCTCAACAGAGAAGGCAATCTTCTCCACAAAGCATATGCAGTAAATGGAATGAACACACCCTGCAGCAGGAATGTGCCTCAATGAAAGTCCCATTATCCACAAAGCCTGACTGCTGTAAGTAAAAAAAAAAAAAAAAAAAAAAACCCGGTAAAAACTGGATAAAGAACATCTTTGGATTGCTATCTCTTGCTCATGGATAACAACCAAGATTACATCCTAAGTGTTGTAATCATGCTCTTTATTGAGCTTGCATTAAACGGTACCGTTGTAATCACATCCTCTATTAACCACCCCTGCACTGACTGCGTAATAAATCACAGTCACACAATCGGTTCACGAGGCCCAAAAGCATTCGCCGTCATTTCTAAATGTGATCTGTTTGAGATGAAATTACGTGCCGAGAGCCAGAATCAGGCTGCTTAAGCTGGATCATATTCGCCGGGCTCCTGCTCCGGTGTTTGCTGGCCTCACACAGACATGAGATGGAGGACAGATGCTGGGATAATCATTAAATAGAGCGTGGCCTGTTTGCCTTGATTGGGTGAATGAAAGCTGCCAGTGAAAAAGCTCACTCGCGTCGAGCTGTGACATTGGTGTAGCCGTGACGACGGCCCCTCTCAAAGTCAGATTTCTACCGTGAACTGATTTCAGACAGCCGTAGCACCTGGGTGGACTGGGCTACCTTTCATTAGGTGATTGCGAGCAATTTTGCAAAACATAACCTTTTTTTGTTGTTGTTGAGTATTAGTAAAAACAAAATGGGAGTTTACTCAAGCTATGTCTATCTTTCTACATTCTGAATTTCCCCATCGAGGGACAATAAAGGATATTTTTATTATATTCTATGACAGTATAGCATGTACAAGCTGCAGAGTTATGGCTTTCTAAAAACCTCTCTCCATCTCCATTAAATACTTTGTTTGTGGATTTTCTTCAATTTCTTTCTTCTCAAACGTCTAAGTTTTCAATATTTAATTGGAACATCAGATGGTGTAGGACTTTATGTATTTTTGCATAATCTCATCAAAAGTACTGCAAATTCTTTTGAATACGTATAATGCAGATAGTTACATTGTTTTCATTTAGATAGAGCATAGCCTCTTTACTGGACACAATATTTGCAAATCTGATCAGTTTACCACCCTGTGATTGGACCACAGTTAAGTTGGCTTTAATGTCATCATCGTATATTATAAAGCATAATTTAACCAAATTTGGACAATAGTAATTATTGTTACCTTCCTAAAATAAAGTTGTTTTTTGCCAAAAGATGATTAAAGTGAATATACAGTATATATATATATACACACATTTGGCAAAAAATGACTTGGACCATTATTTTAGGAAGGTGGTATTATATGACTATCTTACAATTGTAAGCCAATTTTGGCACAGCAGCACTTTCAAAAACTTGGTCTTGAAGAGACAGAAACCTAAACATGACACTTATGACAACGGATGACAACTAGTCTGGAATCAATGGAGACTAAATACATTTTTTTATTTTTTTCTCAATATTAAAACACACATATTGAAATCTACACAAAGTACTACGACATGTATATTAAATAAACATTTAATACGGGAATAAGAATTTTAGTTTAAAACCAAAATTATTGGATCAAGGCGACTGAAATTGTCAGATTTTCACTGGAAATAGAGCCATCAGACACTCAGCAAAGTTTTCCACAAGAATGAAAACACAATACCAAAGTAGTCAACACTCTTCAGTGTGGAAACTGGCACTGAAGGAAGAAGATTCAAAGTCAGATCATTTCAGTTTTATGAGGATCAATAAAGCTCCTTGCTCATAATGTCCTTGTTTTAAAAACAGTAAAACCTCGTTTTACACTCACATGGTGTGACATCACCACTGCTCCTCATAATTCATGACCACTAAAAGGGTGAAAATGTATTTTAGCGTTTCAAGACAATTATAACATAGGAACAAGCTAATAATCATATTGGCTGCTCAAAGCTTAAACAGATTTATACCATGTATTAATAACATAACATTTGTTATGAAATAATGCTGCTCTTGTACTTTTTTTTTTAAAGAAGTTAGATGAAAAAAGGCTAAAACTAGATATTCAAAGTTTAAGTCAAAGTCTCAGTTATTAAAAATCAAAAGTTCCCCTCCAAGGACCAACATCTTCAAACAAAAACAAAAATTACTGAGTGGGGTGATTTAAGAGCAACTACAACAACAACAACAAAAACCACATTGCTCTTATTACCAACCAACAGTATGTGTCTAATGTTTTGGCGACGACTTGAACTTTCATTGCGAGGGACGATATCAAATAGCATGTTGTGACAGATTGTCTGCAGTCACTTGTGACGGTGTGTGTCCCTAATTCTGAACAGACAGCAAAGTGAGCTCCTCCTCTGCCTGGAGGAGTAAATTTAACCATGTTGTGTTTATTATGAAGCCGTTGGTTTTTGGAACACCCCACCGGCTCGGAGCTGTCAGTCATGCCAGCGTACCAGCCAGGCCCAAATACTCAGGGCTCTCGCACAGAGCGAGAAATACGCATAATATGGTATAAAACACACATTTTAATGTCGGCTGTCGCTTTCCTGGATGCCCTCTCTATCTTTGTTCGTCTCTCATCGTCTCAATCTCTCCTCCTGACCTACTTCTATCCATCTTCTAGTCATTTCCCTCCCTGCCCAGCTTTTCCTCTTTGGTTTTTAATTTGATTTTTTTTTTTTCTTTTAAACCCGTCAATCCATCCTGTCTCTCTGACTTCCCGTCAGGAAGATTATGAAGTTACTTTCCATTTAATATTTCTTGGCATGTGCTGGTCTAATTGGTGCTTTCACTTATATGTTTCTAAATAGGCAATGAAAGATATGTCATATTGTACACACACAGGCTTTTATAGTAGCTCTTTCATTACTTTTTCCAGCCAACGCTTCACCTCCCTCTTTCCCAGCGTCGACGGAAATGCTCAGACGTGTCTCAGTCGGAGCTGTTAAACGTCCTCTTGTCGTTAAACGCCACTCGGCGTCGACAGGGTTGTCACTGAGGTTTTCGGGTCTGGAGCCGTTTCGGTTTAAATATTCATGCGATCACGCCAGCTGCTCTGACCCACTTTGCTAACAGCTGAGTCTGCCTGCTTTCTGGCGTCTCGATGGATACTGGGTCAGAAGCGGCACCACGTCAAGTGGAATACTGTAAGCTACATATCTGGAAAAGAGCGACTAATATAGTGATGGTTTATTTTTTCTTTTTCACTTTTTTTTTTTTAACTCAGTTTTTGTCCGTCTGGAAAGGAAGTACAATTGAAAAGTTCACAGCTGATATGCATGAAAATCAAGAAACAGGAACAGATACTTCTGTTAAACAGATAAACAGAAAAGAAATAATAATAACGATGCCCAAAAAATATTTTTCTGTTGAGAAAACTGAAGCAGCGTGACTTTACGGTTTGCAGTGAATGCACATGATTAGAGATAATTACACCAGAGATCACATGTGTCAGCCAGAAGCTGGTCCACAATCAAACTGTTAGAGAATCAACTGAACAGAACCGCTTATTAAGCTGAGGCTCCTGAAAAACAATGCTATTTAATAGCTACATTGGTCTATGGCATATATGGCTCAAAGATCATAGTGACAAATTTCTATCAGAGTATAATTTTATTTTTTTTTTACTTCTATGTGTTTTCTATAAAAGTGACAAAATTAACCTAAAAATGATTCTTTGAATGGCGGTGGCAGCTACACTGTAAAATGGCTCCCTGACATCCTGGGGTGGGATTCAGTCCCACACAAAGCAGGTGACCAGGACTCTCTATTTCACTCCCCATTGGCTGAATATCTGACAGACATGTTCTATTGTTATGTATATATTTTAAAATTTGATCTTCTTGCGACCCCCGTTCTAATGTCGCCCTGAGTAACTGCCCATATGGCGGCCGATCTCCATTTGTAAGAACTGGAAATATGAGTTTTTCAAACTGCTTCAAGTAGAAGTTATAACAACAAGATGAAGAGACAAAAAGACTTTTTAAACCGCACCCAAAATGGTTTTTATAATCTTAGCTGAAGAAAGCGATAGTAAGTGAGTCTCTAGCTGGAGCACAAACCTCAATCCTGACCTACACAAAAAGCAAAAACAACAACAAGTTACATGAGTCATGGTAGAGTTTTATGTAATCTAAGTAAAGGTAATTTTATTTAGATAGCACATTTTCAGCAACAAGGCAATACAAAGTGCTCTATTGTATTTTTATTACCGTGTCTTAAAATTAAAACTCAAAACAGAAGTTGTAAGGATGGCACTTTTCGTTTCTCAAAGGGACCATAGCTGTAAAAACAAACAAAAAATGAAGCTCTTAGCCAAGCAAACAGGTTGAACCACAAGTGCACCAAAGAATATAGAGTCTGTGTTTGGCAAAACAGAAATAACATCTGCTCAGCAACCTTTGGGTCAATTTAGCACTTTGACTGGTTTGAAGAAAGGAAATGCTCAAAAACACTGATAGGAAGGCAGTAGAGGGTGGCTGAGGAAGTAAACCCTCCATCTCATGAAACTCTCAATAGTTTGAGTCGTATTTGATTGGAAGTTGTTGTTTTTTTTCTTTGCTTCATTATGACATTAAAGTCAAAACGCCAAATTATGGAGATGTAAAGTTGTCACCAAAAAGCAACAATACAACTGAGGTTTAGCATTCCAGCCAGTGAACTTCCAAAACTGCAAAAGGAACAATCACAGGGTTCATAGTGAAGCTGTTTACTTAGCTTTATTTTTAAGGTTTTTTTTGTCTCTGCTCATTGTGATTTATCAATACATTTTTGCAAATATCTCAATACTTGCATTTTTACAGCACAGGCATTTCTGTAATATATTCTAAATGCAGTAGTTATTAAATTCAATGAAACAGTGAATTACAACGTCTTACACGATTAAACAATTTGTGTATTAGGCAAGTTGAGTAAATGCAACATCCATTTTTCAAAAAAGGATTTTACTTATTGTGTGAAATATCAGCTATCCAAACCATCCTGATCCAAAGAGGAAAAAAAAAAATATGACCCCTATTTTTTAAATTACAAATTAACTGTGATTGACCTGATTCTTTGTAACGCCGTGCTAAATTTTACTGGTCATGCCGAGATCTGATTATTGCCAGAACTGTAGAAATCCCTTAAAGCAAAGCAACGCAACATGGGCTTTTCCACAGAAAGAACCGATGGGAGAATACGTTTCTGACAGTCCAGAAAGGGTTACAACACCAGAACAACATCTATGACACCGTTAGCCTACTTTATACCAGTCAGAATCAGAATTCAAAATTCAACATGAGCCAATAGATTGGGGAAAATGTACATCCAAGTCAAAAACCTCTGCTGGCCACAAGCAATACAAAGACTCATCTAACATTTCCCGAAAAAGTACTGCAGTGATCCCAAGCTCTTTTTAGAAAGTGTTGTATAGAAAAGGTGGAAAGTTTTAGAAGTTTTATCATATGTAAAGTCAAACTCGACTCCCTTGCTGCTTCAGGTACCGGAAGACCTGTTGTATGTGGAAAAAACCCCCTAAATTCTGCACTAAGGAGAATGGCCGCCCATCAATTTGCAACCTTATGACCTCAAGCACATGTGAGTTATGATGCAGGACAATGATCTGAACCACACAGACAAGCCAACCTCTGAGCAACTGAAAAATCCTCCAACATGGGTGAAATAAAAACATTTCTGCAAGGAAGAGTGAGCCAACATTCCTCCACAGTGAAGCAAAACACTCATCAGTTACTGCAAAAATGGAGAAAAGAACCGCTCCTAAACCTCGTCACTACATCCATATTTAACAATATTACTTGCTTTTTTAAAGCAATTCATACAAAGTTATGAAGTGCAATTATGGAACGTCCAAAGAGCCGTTGGATGTTGCAGTCTTGTGGTTTAGCAACTCATTGACCGCTTGCTCATATACCCCGATGCACAAGATCCACAAAGCTGCTGTTCATGCACTTCGGTGATTAATTAGAATTCTATCCGGTGTGCCCAAGTATGCAGTCAAGTTAGTCTCAGTCACGTCAAGTAACACATCCCGCAGGTGATTGCAAATGTTTTTAATCAAGCGAGGGTTGCGTAAGCCATGCATGATTGAGAGGTGAGGACAAATCTCTAGCAGGTTGTAGCTGGAGTCGCTTAATTTTAGTCACCAATCTATAATCCTTTCGGCAATTCATTGGGAAAAGAAAAAAGTTCTCCAAGACCTTAATCTAAAATCCACAGCTTCGCTTTTATCGTTTTTTTTAAAGCAAGGTGAATTTGTATTTGACCTACAATTGAACTTTCAGATGCCAAACACGAGTCTTTCACTAGTCCCTCAAGAAATACCAGAACTGCAAAGCTTGTAGGAAGTGACAAAGATATTTTTATTTTCTGTTTAAAAAGGGGGTCAAATCACAGACGCGTTAGCAACCGTATTAGCTTGTTACATCAAAACAAGCAGCTCACATAGTCCCCAAGCTGCTATGTTTGATGTGATCAGGTCACAATGTATCTGGTTTAATGTTTGAAATATGTACACATAAACTAAACTATTATATTTAAACTTTAGCTCATATGGTTTAGTAAGTCCGGTCGACTCAAAATAACTGGGGATCAAAACTGCAACATTGGCACACTGTGTCAGACAAACCACACCCTTAGAGCAAGCCGTTCACCCCTCCGCCTGTGGTGGCGCTGCAACAAGAATGGCAGACGGTAAAGACACAAAAACTTCTGAAGAAGACACTGAACGCATCTTTCCTCATGGAATGTAAACATAAATAGAGTGGCATTAGATTTTAGCAGTTGTAGGATTTTTCTTTTGTCTTTGACAAAAGACCACAAGCCACTTCTCCAGCTAACTCTAGACATACAATTTTGTTTTGGTTGTATTTACCCAGAATGCCCCGCTCCAAATCTGTTTCCTGCTTTTGGAAGCAGTCTCCAGTCCACCTGGCGTTCACATATGCATCCGAACCGCGCCAGAGTTCTCTTCAACCGAACCGAGACAAAGGTCTCTAGAGTTTGCTATTTTGATTTGCGCCAGAGTTCGACTGCGTATTTTACAATAGCCAAACATCTGACACCAGGTGACACAAATTATTATCTTCCTGCTTTGTTACCAGAAAGTAAGTTTACCGACAGCCAACAGAGGGGATTCTTTTTTGACAACCCGGTCGCGGCATTGTCCATTATGGAAATGTGCTAAAGCTGCCCGGCTGCATCCTTTGTGAGCTTGAATACCGGCTTTGTTTGACTGCAGATACAATGAGCCGAGCCACAGCATGGCGAGAGGTAGATATGTCGACCCATTCGGGAATAAAAGCGGGAAAACCGGACAGGCGGGATTGTCGTGGAATAATGGGGGAAGTTTTCATTAACTTTGGTGTCACTCCCATACGTGCCCCTACAGTCAACTTCAAAGACATTATTAACCACTGGCATACTGTTTGCTCATAATGGAGAACGAGACAGACAATAGTGAAATGTGTGAATAAGTGATTGGCAGCGCATTGTGCTGGGCACTTTTCCTTCGGCGCCAGACAAAGACACACACGCTGAGAACCTGGCAGATAGTCAGAGTTGCTTCTCTCAGCTTTTTGCCAAGACTTATCTATTTTCATTTTCCCAGCTTTTTTTTTTCTTTTTTCCTTCTCCCTCTCTGCTTTGGACACACACACACACACACGCCCACACGCCAACTCACACACACACTCTCCACATGCTGTTCTTCAGCTGCGAGTGCCGTAACTAAATCTCCACGATCCAGAGAAAATCAAGGATGATGAGAAAGATGGCAAATTCGAAGGGCGACCCTGAGAAGACGACCCATATAAGAAGAAGAAGAAGAAAAAAAAAAAATTGTCTGGCTGCAGCTCATTAGCTTTGCACACACAGAGGGCTCGAAGTGTAAAATAAGCGACCGAAAAATAAGGATTCACACGATGCCGTTTGTATCTTTCAAGGGGAAAATGCACGGATGCGGCAGTCTTCTTGTTGAGAAGTGGCCAAGTGTTAATATACAAAGATGTTGGAGTAGGCAAGGAAGCGGCGAACATGCGGGGATACGGAGGGAATTGCAGGGAGGAGATGCAGAGTGGGATGGGGGGGCTTGAAATGTTTGTGTGTGGTAGAGATAGAGATGATGAGCACAACACAGGGGAAATATGCTCCCGTCGTAAGGGTAAAATTGAAGAGTGCCTTGGGGGGCAATTTATGTCCTGTTCTGGCAGCGCCCCTCCCCCTCCTGCCCCGTTTTCCCTTCTCTCATACTTTACATACTCATTCAACATAACCAAACTTTTTTGTTTATTCTTATATACAGTGGTGATTTTATATATGTGCAACATGTCTCATTGGCCAGGCGGGGTGGTGGGGTTGTTGTGTAGGCAAGAGGGAGGGAGGATGAGTGTGAAGAAGAGCAACAAAAGAAAAAGAAACTCATGAGCGTAGTAGTCGGAACGTATTTTTCCTTAAGGTGCCTCACATGCAAGATATTCAATTTGTCCCCTCCCCAACACCCTGTGAACAAAACTCAGCATGTGTCTGAGTTCATGGTTTGGTGCTGCAGGTAGAATTTCTACCGTTTTTTAAAAATTTTTTATCCGACTCAGTGAGCAAAAGAGATGCAGCACTGTTGTACCACTGAAGAAGCTGATTCACATTCAGCTTGTTTTCTGTCTCGAACTGAGGCGAGGCGACTTGCATTTCCCAATTGGACTGTCCTGCAAACCATTTAAGCGCTGGGGTTGGATAACATTTTTTTTGGTCAGTTTTAATATTTTGTTTTGCTTGCTGAAAAGTGGTGTCTAACTCGCAATTTCAGACCTGGTTCTCAATTAATCAGTGCAATAAATACAACTGCACTAAGTAGTTTTAGTCTACTTTCTAGTAGAAACATCTTTGTACACTTGGAATAAGACAAAAATAACTTAACTTTTAAGCAAGATATGAAAGCTTGTTTTAAGTAAACAATTCCTTAATATTAATGAAAAATACTACGTCCACTGGCAGATTATTGAAAGTACAAGACATTTTTCCCCTATTATAAGTGAAATAATCTGCCTTTGGAACTAATACTTATTAAAAAAATAATTATATTAAGCATTATTGACTCAAAACATACTCCTATATCTTGCCGAAAAGTTACTTGCAAGTTAGCTTTGTCTAGTTTCTAGAGCAAATATCTTGAAATATCAAAAATACTTCAGGATTTGTGTTTTATTCAGTAAAGGGCAATGTCACTAATTTTAAAGCAATTGTACACATAAAATTCTAAGTAAATTAAAAGTATTTCAAAGTGAAATATATGAGAAGCACAATGAGCACAACAGAGAAAAAAAAACACTACCTTCATAAAAAATTAAATAAAAACCACATAAGCTTCATACAGAGTCTTAATGCAGTTTCTGAAACTGGAAATGAAATGCTTACTTTTTGTCTCGGAAGACAAGGTTTTTTATTTTTGTGCTTTTGTCTTTGTACAGCAGCAGAAATCAATCTCACTGCATTTAGTCAAGCTGTCACTAAAGGATTGTTCAGTTTCAACATTAGACGGGCAAATAAAAGTGTCGCATAGCAAAGTTTGATGGCGAGGCGGCGATGTCCTTCATTTCTCCAAGGCACAAAAAAATGTGCACGATTTTATTATTTCAGGTAAAATGGCCGGTAACCCTAGAAGTGACTATTTTTGCCTGTCTGTAAAACTAAACCCTTGTGTTTCAAATTTTACAACTTTTCCTAAAATGTCTCTCTCCACTATCACTTTATTGATGGATAAATGACAATATATCAAGATTACTTTAATGTCACAGATGTATAAAGAGTTGATAGAGTTAAAAATGCTGCTTTGTCTGGCTTTTATATTACAGGTTGTCTGTCGCTATGTCAACTGGTTGACATCATATTTAACAAAATAAAAAAAGTCTTTTCTGCGTTGATTTATTGACTAAATGACAGATAATTATACAAAACATAATGATCAAATTTGAGACTTAATTGGTTTAACAGAGTTAAATCCAAATGGTTGGCAGAAAAAATAAAAGCCTAAATATATACAGTATATGTATACTGTGTATTCTGCGCCAATCATGCTGCAACTGTTCTTTGTTAAAAATGAAAAGTTCACACTGAGTTTTGTTGGTGTGATTCTGTTGTCTTAAAAAAATATATTTAGTGTGAAGATCCGTCAAGATCCATACTTCTTTGGATCATTAAACGTTCATGGACTATCTGACAGATAAAAACCAAAGTCCAAATCTAAGTAACTGTGAGTGACTTCCTACCGGTAGATACGATTTACTAGAGTCACAAAACCACATTTCCTTACATTATATAAAGAATAACTTAAAATTGTTGGAGCAAAATGTCCTCGTGGTAGATTTGCACTACAACATGGTAGCCATTTTGATTTCCTGCGTGTAAAACTGAAATGACCAAAGATGCGAAAGTACAAAGATGTTGAAGGGAAGAAATAACCAGCATCCATCCCATAAAAATATTACGCTCCCGAGGTATTGTTTATCTTTGACGCTACGACAAAATACCAATTTTTCTAATTCATCACAACTTTTCCAAACAAACAAAAGAAATCACCAACACATGCAGTACTGAAGCATAAAATTGTTCATTGTGATATCAGACTTAATCATTATTAACAAACGCTGACAATGTGCAGAATCACACACTGATTTGATTTTATTAAAGTGTTGAAAGTGCAACCCAACTGCAAATTCACTCGAGACAATTATGCTTTTACTGAGCAGGATTTCCCTTCAGAAAGGTGATTTGAGGTCAGCGCTAGTCTGGATGCAGCAGAGCAGAATCGACCTCCAGCGGGGAAGTTCCTGTCGACGAAGGAGATTGAATTAAAGCGTGTAGACGGTCCCGAGCTCCAGGACGGCCGTTACCATCTTGTTACGTGTCCGAGTTACAACACTGTCATTTTTGTTCCTCTTTGTCTCCGTCGACGTGTTGCACAGGACGAGGAAGATAGGAGGGGAGCCTGAAGTGAAAGCACCAGAAACCCCGTTATGCCGCAGATAACAGCCGGAGTTACAGTCGGCGCGATCAGCTTGATGCGTTTCACCGACAGAGCGGGCGCATTCACACAAACGAAAGAGAACAACGATTCACCGACTTATTTGACAAGAAAGTGAAGAAACCGATTCTGCTTTCTCAGCTATAAAATGTATTGCTCGGCCTTGCAAAACGTTTTGCTACCTCTGAAACTTTTTCACATTTTGTGATATTACAAACCACCTTTTTTTTTTTTCCTCCCCTGTATTTTACAGCTGCAGGTCTGGGTATGTCCCTGGCAGCTTTACACGTCTAAAAATGGTCTTTTCTTACCCATTCTACTTTGTACAAAAACCCAGGCTATAAGTCAGACCACGTCTAGAGCGTCTGACAGCAACAGTTTTTCTAAGCTTCGCCTCAAATTCTCAATCGCTTTTTGGGGTTTGGAATTTGAGAAGGTGGTTAAAACATGAATTTCTGTCGTGACTAACCCATTTCATCGTAGCTGTGTCTGCATATTTATTATGTTGTCATGCTCCCAGAACATTAGCTCCCTTTGTAAGAGTCTTATAAGGCATCTGAAAGGTTTCAGTACATCTCCATCTTTAACTGCAAAAAAGAATGATGTATTGGAGCTGCCAGAAATATTATTTTGTAACCCAACAAATATCTGACTCAGAATTAAAATTTTATTTACGTCTATGAGACAAAACTGATGCTGAATTCCACACTTTGCAAAAAATTACTTGTAAGGACGTTTTGCTGCAATTTGCTGCAATTATGTACTGGTCCATCACATAAAATCTTAACCAAATGCAGTATTTTCTAGTCGTAACATTACATAATGTGAAAAGTTGAAGTTGAATACTTTTGCATGGGACATAATTTATCCCGTTTAGTCAGGGTAGCAAAGCTTAACGACTAGATTAATACAAAATAGTCATTTATTTGGACCTAATTCAGATATTTTCATGAAATATTCAACAGGCCAATACATTACTGCAATAGAAAAATATAATACGGGACTAAAAAAGAGATGGGTTTTGATATCATAATCAATGTAATAAAGAAAATAAATGTATTTAGTTTTATAAGCTCGTGACAAACTCATCTTTGGCCATTCCCCCCCCCCATGCCTTAAAGTCGTATTCAGACTCATGAAATTAATGAAAAACATACAAAAAAAATCTACAACTTTATGCAAAATGTGTGTTTATTCCACTGAAAACAGCCTGAGAGGGCTTCTGACTGAGACTTAATGAGAAGGAAAATACCAACACTACTTAGCAAAGTGCTGCTCACTTGCACTTGGCCTTCATTTTCCCCCTCTCTGCTTCTGATAACATAAGAGAGAGAGTGGACGGAGGGGAGTTAGCGATCAAAGCAGACAGAAGAACAGCAGAACGGACTCATTGAGAGAGGCAGTTATTACACATTAGGCCGTGACCTTCTCTGGAGAGCCTCACGGCGCACACTAATCCACACGCCGCATGGAGAGTTTCAGGCAAGCTGCAACTCTTCAGAAGTGGCTTTTTTTTCTTTTTTTTTGGTTCTTGAATAGTTTCACAAAAATAGTTCTGGTCAAAAAGATCAACTCCTCTTAAGCTCCATCTGGTCAACCACGAATCAATATTGAGCAACTCTCACCCGAATAAAGACACACAGAACCGCGGGACGCGTTCAGCGGAACGGACCGCAGCCGAGGCTATGTTGAGATGCACCGTTCAAGGTTCCAACACATCGCTCAGGACTGAACTTCCTTTACGATCATTGTAACTGTGTAATACTAAAGTTCACACTACAAATTCGCGGCGGCAATTTGTGTAGCGGATGGACTTTAAACCTGGAACTTGAAGGAGAAAAAGAACAAAAGGTAGAAAAGAAGAAGAGACAAGAAAATTCAGAGAAACAGGTAAAGGAATGAAGGTTGGACATGCGGGTGAACAAAGATAGCAGAAAGAAAGGAAGAGAAAATGCAGGGAGGACTAGAGAGGGCACAAGGAAGAGACGGAGAGCGAGAGGAAGTAGGATACAATGAATGACGGAAGGGAAAATGAAAGGATGCAAGAAAGGAGATTAAAGAACATTTTGACAATAGCATACTATTGTCATAGTATGCTATTTCATAGCCTGAAAACAAATATTTTGCTAGATTTTTATTTTTTTCTAACCTGTCTAAATCTGGAAAATACTGAAATAAAATTACATACTGTCATTCAATAAAGCACCTTTCATAAACAACAACCGTTGATATAAAGGATACTTGTAATTTTTTTAGTAACATTTTTATTGGTTTGATGCAATATTCTAATTTTGAATGTAATGTTTTCACTAGTTGTTAGCAGAAAATCATCAGGATTACAGGAAATAAAGGCTTTAAAACATCCGTCTGTGTGTAATTTATATAATGTTTGACTTAGTGACAAAGTTATCAAAATAAACGGGCTTTTCAGTAATATTCTAAAGTGTGGCCCCGGGGCTATTTGTGGCCCTTCAAATGATTTTGTTTGTTCTCTCACCTCAAGTCAAAGATGGTAAAAAAATTTGGGCAGAAAAGTTGAAAACAATTTACGACGCAAATAATTCAGAAAAGGTATATAGACAAACACTGCCAAATTACAGCAATATGAAAAGAAATGCTCACTAAATGCTGAAACAGCTATTTTTTAATATTTTAACAGTTGCTTAACGGTAATTTTATCAGTAGTTTCTATTCTGCTACAACCGCCGCTTTGAATACACGTGTCATACGGCCTGAAGTGAAAATTTGTTCGACACCGCTGATAATCTGTAGCTGGACTTCACTAATCTCTGAAATGTGGCCTGTATAATTTATGTTAGTGGCAGTAACTGTCCCGCTTAAAATAACACGCCTCTCTGTTCTCCGTTGCATCCGCAGCTTTCTATAAAGCCTTTTAAAAAGATTCACCGTCTGCCTTGAAGCTAAACCTCCACAGGTTTTTAAAACGACCCTCAGTAGGTCGTCTTCTTGAAAAGTGGGATGTGTGCACCCACGCTCGCCATCGGAGGCTTTCTCGTTTGTTCCTTCTAAATATCTCTTTCCTTCTGTTGCGATTCATTGCAAGCCCTGCTACCAGGAAATCAAAGGCCCGATGCAGAAAGTTACAGCGTGGCAAAGAATCAGAACACACACATACAGACACGCACACACACACACACACCCGCTCACAAAGCAGATTTTCATTTCCCCCGGTGTCATGAAGCAGCATCAATATAAAAAGCCAATCTTTAGAACTTTCTGTTCAAGACACAAATGTTTCCCGATTCCAAATCGCAAATATGTGAGAAAGGTGGAGCATGAAAGTATCCTGAGTTTACCTCAGCTGTTTTCAAAATGTAAAGTTATTAAAACAGTTTTTTTAAAACCCTGTTTTTGTTAACCATATAACAAAAAAAGCAATATGTTACAATTTTTCTGCATCACCTTTATCCTTGTTTTTATCATGACGCTATTCAGATAAGCTTATGAAATGTCATCGCATTCATTTCCGCCTCAAGTTTCTTTAATCTTTCTGTGCATACTTTATTATTATTAAATCAAACTGCTGAATAAAGTCTACCTCAAACTGTCCCAAGGATTCTCTTTGAAAGGCGGACTTTGTTTTGTCCACCTGTTTAAAAAGGGACCATGAAACACAACTTTTGAATTTCATTCTTTCATTTAATTTCCTTTCCAATCAATTTTGGAATCCTATCAAGAGACAAAAAAGCTTAGTGAGGAAGAAGATTTAGTCACGTCGAACATTCAGTCATTCTTCCACTTGACCAATGGACACGAGGCCAGATCATAACACAGCCTGTGCAGTTAGCTCAGCTGACCACTAGGGGCACTCACGGTGAATTTAACATTTGTATCCACAGTGATTTGATCCTTGAAGATGGGAAAAGAAAACCTTCCTCCCTGTTTACATGCACTATACACTTTCTTTAAACACATACTATACACAGCTCTGGAAAAAACTATGAGACCACTTAAAATGATCATTTTCTCTGACTTTACTTTTAATAGGTACGTGTTTGAGTAAAATGAATTAAAAAAATAAAACATTCTATCAGCTACTGACAACATGTCTTTGAAATTCCAAGCATAAATTTTGTACTTATTCGCATAAAATGAGAAACGGTCAAAATAGCGAAAAAGATGCAGCACTTTCAGCCCTCAAATAACGCAAAGAAAACAAGTTCATTTTCATCTAGAAACAACAATACTAATGTTTTACGTCTCATTCATATTTTTCTCCCTATTACCTCCATGAACCTAATTCATAATACTCTGAACTGTTGCCATTTATTTTACATTTTGATGTTTTTAAAAGAAAAACTCCTGAACTTATTTTTCTTTTTTTCTAAACAGGAACATCTCGTCCATGGTTACAGGGCATATCAGTAGTTTAGATTTTTTTTTTTTTTTTTTTTAATCTAAAGCAAATCACAAGTTGCCTCCGTTAGTTAAAGTGTTGCAAGGAGTGGCTGACAGTTTTCCTAGGGGGTCTGACCATCAGATAAATTGCTGCTTCTTCACTCATTTTCAGACCAGAAATTGTGCCTGACCAATTTTGGGCTGCTGAGTGTTTTAAAGACTCAGTATTGACCTATGAATCATTCTAGCATGAAAAAGGCAATGTTACCCAAGGGGCCAGCTGGTATTGTCTCCACACATAACAGATTGGATCTCTCGCTCTCTGACATCCCGTCACAATGACACTGGCTGATATTTCTTTAAATTTCTCCACAGAAATAACAATTGTAGATCAATTATGTTCATTTTTTTAAGCTTAGTCAATGTTTTATACAAAGAGACATTAAACAAAAAAAAAACTTTAGATGTTTCACACGGAATCTCCTGGAAAAAAAGAAATCTCTTAGAAAATCTGGAGAATTTAATACAAGAATCAATGCTTTTTAGAGACAAAATCTTTTCACTGCTAATTTATGTAGCAGTCATTGATTTGCAACATTTTATTTTGGCTGTCAATGCAGTGAAGGGAAATGCACTAGGAAAACTCTTGCTGCTCCCTTGGGATTTCTGAGGGACAGCAGCAGTAGTCGTTGCTAATCGAATGACATTTACAGACAATTTCAAATCCATGCATTTAGCATGTTGCAGGTTGGTTACAAGCGGAAAGCTCAATCTTCACAGGAGTGAACATCAGAGTCAAACTACAGGGTCACAGCATTTAACACTAAGACAAAAAGAAAAAACAGCTTTTTTCTTAAAGCGTTATCCGAGTTAACATGCTAATTTTTTAGCATGTTATATGACCATGACAGGACCAGAAAAAAAAGAAACTGAGCAAGTAAATCTTGCATGGTAAAGTTGCACAGGTAAAACATTTCTTTGTAAAATACATTCTCCCTCTGTCTCCAGAGGAATACAGTTTGCATATTAAACATTAGGACAGCTGAGACCAACATTAACTGCGTTTCCATTACAAATGTGCGCAAATCTTAGTCTAAATTCTGCTAATGTCAAAAAAGAAAAAATTTTCGCAATTGAGGTGTTTCCTTTAAATAAGAAATGAAATTAAAATCACACACAAATAAGCTGGGTCACGCAGTAAGCCATTCAAAACCATGGCAGCGACGAATGTAAACACATAAAATATATTCATAATTACTCCCTGGTGTCCATCGGCCTCCAGAGAAGAAGTTGGCATCTTCTCTGAAGAAGATGCCAGAGAAGATGCCATCTTCGCATCGCTTGATGCGAACTTGTCGCATCAAGCGACAAATTCTTTATACTTGTGTTTTACGGAAATTGTAATTGTCTATTTTACAGAAGACTTATCTATTCAACGTGTTCACATGACGCAACTTTTTATGAACTGTGCATGCTGTGAGAGCTCTGGTGGAGCCAAGCTGCACATTGTCCGGAAAAAAAACAAAAACAAAACATCGTCCTCCGACCACTTCCTGTTGTCTTCTTCAGTGTTTTCACCAGTAGTAACATCCGGCTGTTGATCACGCGACTCGTCTGATGCCAAAAAAGTGTTTCCATTGCAGTTGAGCAAAATCCATATATTTTGATATGGCTGAAAAACCATCTCATCCCAGCGCAAAAGCGTTTTCTAGAAAATTATAAGTTTGTTTGAAATTGTCGTGTTTCTGTTATTATTCCATGATTGAGGCAAAAAAACAAAAAAGACAATTCAGGTGTTCAGAAGACACTGTAGAAAGTCCAATGCCTCTTTTTATTTATTTATTTTTTTAAAGTCATTTAAATTTTTTTCCTTTATAAAAGAATGGCCTGAAACATAAACCATCAAAATACAAACAACCAAGAAAAATCACAAGTTACTCACAAATGAATATTATGCACTGTGGTGGATCACTCTGGTGGTAGTGGACGAATTCACCATCGTTTGCCGTTTTCCTGAGGAGGGACATTTCAAAACTCCTCCAAGCGCTGCAACTACAGCTCTGTCCGAGGATGCAAATCTAAGACAGACCTGCTGAGGGATGGCCACACAATAACCAGCTGACTCTAGTGTTGCTAGGTTACTTGGTGAACTGGTTTACTAACATGTAGAATGCATTTGCATAAATCTGACATGGGTGTCGCCACTCTGTGGGACGGAAAAGTGAGACTGAAAGACGATTATTCTCCACTCGTGTGCCGACGGAGGTAAAGTGTCGTAAGCGCAGCTTAACTCGTTTGTCATCGTTTAATTCAAAATGTTTGACATGAAAATGAAAGAATGAAATGTAAAAAAAAAAAAGAAGTGCAAAAAGCTTTATCGATTTGCATAACGTGCATAAAATATGCAAAATATTAATTCTTACCTTTTGCTATATTGGATTTCCCTTCTTTACATTATTCATCTCACGTTATCTCTTCCCTACAAACGGGCCTCATTTACTTTCCTCGCAACACCTTATTAGAGCTAACTAATATCACTGCCCAAAGTGAAACATGCGGTCTGCACAGCTCCGGTAATGAGCAGATGGAAGAGACCCAATAACACTTCAAGTCATTAAGGTGCAAAATGAATATGTAGAAGTCTATATGTCATTAGGTTAATGGGCAGCCTTGCTAGCTGTGCCCCATATTTCACAGTCGTAGGTACAAACACAAAACAGACAACACAAAAATAGCCTCAGCACAGGAAGTGTCTTTTCTGGATGGGTGCAACTGTGCAAAAAGTGAAAACACTTGTTTTTTGACAGAGATAGTGGCATTTCTTCTACTATCTAGGCTTGTAACACTAGCTTAGCTCCATCCAGTGATTGCATCCTACAAGACAGTATCGCCACAATCAAACACACACACTCACACACGCCAGGTCTGAGAGAGAAAAGAGCTTCAGAAACAGGACTCCTACAGTCTTTCCCATTGTTGGGACCGTCCTAACACTGACCAAACATGCGTGACACAAAGTTAGCCTTGTTGCTAAGATGCTAACAGTAAGAAATTTGGAAATTTATGTGAAAATTGTGAGCTTAAGTTAATCAAGAGATCACAGTTGTATAATCACAATTAACTACCTGACTTTAATTTGAGAGATGTGACAACCAGTGTAGCTCAGCACTTAAAATGATTCATTTAGTCAAAAATATAAAACAGCTTTGAAAGGAAAAAAAAAACTGAATTTGAAGAAGGACAAAAATTTAAAGGGGACAGTTGTTTTTTTTTGTTGACAGAATTAAGTTCTACTTTAGTGTCATACTTGTGACATATTCTAGTTAAAACTACCACAATATTCCCTTTTTGGTTAAAGGAAGCAAATTATCCATAGCAACTAAATAAATTCACTCAGAACAAGAACAAAAGAATTTGCTGTCTAGTGGGGATGGGGCAGTTTGTTGGCACAGAGGTTTATCAAGTTTTTAAAAATGAAATTTGCAAAATTGCTAATATTTTAGAAGACCATTTTAAAGCTACATTTGGAAAGCTTCTAGCAGCATGTACGTCAAGGAACAGACAACGGAATAGCTACCTGAGCAGATAGCCTGACTAATTGATGAGCTGGTATCAGCTTTTTATACTTACGTTATTTCCGAAATAGCAGAACAGTAAAAACGAACATGTTGTACAAAAGTCACTTAAAAGCCTCAAAAGTTTGGTGTTTATTCTACATTTTTGTTGCTAAAAAATGTAGAAAACCTCCAGCTGGTTTAAAGACAAAGGTGGTGTCAAGACTTAAGCTTAATATGTACAGTCTCTGAACACATTGCTCCTTTTTAATGGCTTAACACAATTAGTGAATCTGTATAATCACGGTGTAGCAACATCTAGATGTGTTGACAACAATTATATAAAGTTTAAACTGAACATAAAAAAAAAAAAAAACTAACGGAGGACTTAAAGGATTTATGTTACTAGTGCCAGACGGGCCGGTCTAAGTATTTTGAGAATTGCTGATCGTCTCGGACGGTCACTCAGAAGCAGTTCGGTCAGAAAAAAAAAAAGAAAGGAACAGCATTTGTGGGAGGGAAAAAACCTTATTGAGCTCAGAAATCTAAGGAGAATGGGCAGGCTGCTTAAAAATGAAAGCCATGTCCTGAGATGTATTGGCAAATCAAGTTGGTGGAAGGGCGTAAAGTGGTGTGGGGGATATTTTCTACGAACACCTTCAGCTCTTTTAATCCTAACTGAACACTCTTTAAGCCATCAGGTGTTGCTATTGACCACATCTACTGCTTTTATAGACGCAGTGTTCCCATCTTCTGATGGCTTCTTCCAGCAGGTAAATACTCCACTTCAAAAAGATCAAATCATCGTAAACTGCTGTCTTGAACAGGACAATGAGTTCACAGTCACCAGAGCTAAATTGAGTAGCGCGCCTGTGTTCATTTGCACTACACAGTGCATTGCTGAACTGGAAATGGCCTGTTTGTCAGCGTCAGAAGAATTTAAGTTCTCCTACTTCGTCTTTTTGGTAGAGATGACTGATTCGTGTAATTCCGATGATGCGTCACTTGAGGGGCGCACCGCCAGACTAAAGCGATCCATTTCACTTAGTGAAGACTTTGTCGCTGGAGCACAGTTCTTGTTATTACCAAGTCTTTTGTGTCAAGTGTGTGACAGAAAGCGGAAAAGGGGGGAAAAAAGACAGAGTAGGAAGGAGGAACAGCAAATGAAGAGAGTGGCGGGGGAGGGGTGTGTGAGGAAAGAAAAAATATTCGAAACAGCCAATTCTGCATTCCAGAGGTTGCAGCTGTATGCCGTGTGAATGTGTAATTCTGCTTCCTTGATTCAAATTCAGCTCAGAACGCAATGCTCTTCTATTAGGCTAATATTACCCAGATCAAATTAACTCAGGGCAATTTCATTTCTCTAATAGATTCCATCAAACAGGATGTGCGTGGTGCCTTGTAGCATTACGACCGCCGAGAGCTCCAAGTGTTGAATGTCATCCAACGCTGGCAGTTTGACATTTAGACACGTCATCTAAAACCACACATGCACAATAATAGGCTTTTTATGAATCGGTGTTTATAGCCGTTTACAAAACAGCAGTGGATGAAAAGTCAGCTGTGTTATAAATACAGATGCCTCCTTATTCACCCCCCTTCGCCATTCAGCTCGCAGAAAACGAGGAAGAAGCGCACGAGAAAGTGACATTCATGAGTCACTGAGAACGGAGACAAAAGAACGAGTTACGACGAGGAAGAGAACGGGAAGGCGCACTGTCCTATTGTTCCCAGCCCCATCACAAAGTGCGAAATCTATGCGGCCTAACCATGCGAGGCGATGAGAGAGCGAGAGTGAAACGCGGAGGGAAAGCTGGAGATAATGAAGACTTCATTAATCAGTGCTGATACAAGCCCTCGTTTATCACGCCATTGTTGAAAGCAATACAAATTCCTCCAGCAAGATGTCCTCAAAAAAAAACAGGGCCTGATTGTGGCAACTTTCACACTTGCCACCTAGCCGAAATAATCAGCAGAAATGCCACCCCCCTGAAAGACGGCATATACGCCAACAGAGGCGTCCAAACATCTCTGCATGCTCACGCTGCGCTGCTTTACAGGTGGCGCGCACCTTTATAGACGTAATCAATTCAACGGAGCAGATCCCGGTGTGGAGGAGGCGGGAAGAACACCGTCACCCTGCTGCTACGGGCTCACTACGCCTTTGATTTTTACAGCTATGAAAGCCGCAGGTTCAATGAAATGTTAGACACACAAAATTAACAGGTTCAATGGAGAAGAGTTTTCTGATCTGGTGAAAGGAACATAGTTGGTTTCTACTCTGGGTTATGCAAAAATGAATAAAGCACAGACGCCCATTTTCCTTCTAGACGGTTATGAGTAACAGCAATGTGTTCTCCTGCACTCCTGTGGCGGTGTGCCATGTAAAACGCTGCTACAATAAATGTCTCAAATGAAATGCCTGTGGCCTTAAGAGGTTCGTATGACATGAACACATCGTAATGCTCTGTAACAGGGATTCGGTGTTGCTCAATAAAGACAACCCATGTAGGAGCTAAAACACCAAGCAGAATAATAACACTTTCCTGCGGTCTGTTCCGTGTGCAGAGCTTCAATCACTTTGACATATTACAGACACGTGATTTCTAAATCTACTTCTGCTTGTAGTCACCTGAGAGGCATTGGTGGACATAATAAACCCTAAAAATCATCTAGTCCCAATGAAGCAGGTAGTAGAACAGGCTTAGAAACTCTCCACTAATGCCTCCATTAAGTGACGCTGGTGGCCCCTTCATCTCTCCCTTCCATTTAACCGTCTGTAGGAGTCAGGTGAAAATGGCTGCCGGAGACACTGAAGTGGCTCAGATAGTTTCACGACGGGCTTATGGGCTGCAGGTATGTGGCATTAGGTAACACTTCGGTAACCTTAGCCTGACCTGGGAGAAAGCTCTAATGCCGGAGGGAGACATCCTGCCTTGTTTCAATACCCGAGAAATTTCATCTGTGTGTCCTTAATGCCTACAGACCTGTTACCCTAACGTAAAGGGGTTACGGCACTGAGAACGATGGAGACAGCGTGCCCTGAACACATCTTGGAACCTTGAATGCCCTCAAGAGACTTTTATTGGCCCACCCCAAGCAAACTGCCACGATTCAGGAGTTTATTTATCGTGCAGTGATTGGAGTTGAAGACTCCAGTGACACATGACTGGTGGAGCGTTTTGTGGTACGATGTGGCAGAAACACTTCTATGACTTATCTGAAGCAAACCATTTGTATTCATATCATTGGTATCCACTTATTTCAGCTTCTAGATACATTTTTGTGAACAGTGGAGATTTCCTTTCTGATGCCCATTTGGGGCAGTTGTTTCTATCTAAGGATGTCAGATTATGAACCCCAATTAACTCAAACTTTTGACGTTTTCCAGCTAATTAGTTCATATTTTTGAGTGGCCTGTACTTGTAGAGTGCTTTTTCAAGTTCAGAGGAACCCAAACCGCTTCATAGTACATTCACCCATTCACATACACATTCACATGCCGATGGTGGCAAGCTACTGGGTTGTAGCCACAGCTACCCTGGAGCACACTGACAGAAGCAAAGCTGCCTGCACCAGTGCCACTGGGGCCTCTGACCACCACCAGCAGGCATGGCGATTGGACTATGGACACAACGTAAACTCCTACCACCACCATCCACACATAGTCCAACTCATAGCTTAAGAGTCTCGCATAGTCACATTTCCATGCATCGGACCACAAGTAAATAGTCACAAACTACTTTAAATCAATCATTTGTCAAAGTGAGTATTAAAGGTTTGCTTAATGGTTACAAATTAACAAGTGGTTCTTTGTTTTGTTTTGGGTTTTTATTTACGAGGTTGATAATCTCTTAGCGTTTCAAAGCAATTTTCAACCATTTGCAAACTCTTAGTTTTTTTTTTGTCTCCTGCTCCAGTTTCTCCTGTTTTCATTTGTGAAGCTCCACTTAAAACCTGGTAAGGATTTAGGCGATACAAAATGCAAATACCTGCAGTTTTTTTTCCCCTCCTGATTTTAAGATTTTGATCAGAAGATTAAAGCCCTGAATGTAATCCCATCTACAGATCCTTGTAGGTAATTGAAATTTCTCTGTTAAAGTAGGACAAGTGCGGTGGATAAATGAGCTCTGTTTTGTAGTTTTGCTTTTCAACAAGCCTCTGTTCTTGTTGAGCCAACTTCTTCAAATCTAAAGATGTCGTTATCAGGATGATGGAAGCGGTAGTGAAGAGGAAAGCACTAATGAGAGCTAATGAGTTAAGAACTCACGGAAACAGCCTCTTGATTACCTACCTGACTCGCGGTAATGGCGCACAATGTATCCATGATTACTGTGTTTCCAACAGTTAAATTCAAGTTTCTCTGAGAGTGTCTGTGCTATCTAAACACCTCTGAGCTCCACCGCTCTATCCTTTCCTTGACCCTTTTACTTATGCATGCTGGAGCTGCATTATGTATTACAGAGTATAGGAGCTCCGTAGGCCCCAAAAGTGTGTGTGTGTGTGTGTGTTTTTTTTGTGCATCGTGAAAACACCATCTCTACGACGGAACCAAAGTAAAAAGAGAGAAAGGCAAAGTTTGACAAAGAATGACTCACACGGATATGTTTAGCAAAAAATCTTTAGAAGACTTCTGGATCTCTGGTGAGTTAGAGACTGCATGACTGACAAGCCATCTGTGGGAAACAGAAGAGCCAGGCTGCTGTAGCTGAGAAAACATTCTACACAAAGTAAATCCCCTTAAACTCAGTCTGTACACATTTGCAGAAGAGTCGACCAATCCTTCGTGAAGGGGAGCAGTTTGTTTTCATTTCGGGAGAGCCTTCTTCTATGAAGAGGAAGAAAAATATATTTTTTTAAAAAAAGAAATCCAATCCTGTACACTGGTGCATTGATCCCCAAGTAAAAAAATAAAAATCAAACAGGAAGAACTCTGCTAGCTCTAGGAATTGTCTGTTGTCCCATATAAATGGCTGCAGTTCATTTAGTTTATCTACAATTTTCTGTTTAATATATAGAAATACGCTTCAAAACCGATGCTGAAAAGTGAAAGATGAAAAGACTTTAGCAGTTCTAACCAGTGGTTTTTAAATGTAGTTCAAGGGTGATAGGTCAAAGGCCCTAAGCTAGCTCAGCTTTTAGCAACACACTGTACAGCACTGGAAACAGCCGAAATAAAGGTTTCCGTTTACTGCTATGCAATATTGGAGAATTAGTTTGTTGCGTCTTTAACGTTATGTAAATCTCTGATTAAAATACAAGCAAGAATTTGTTCTAAAAAAACAAAAGAAAGAATCGATGAAAGGCAGGATCTTTTTAAAATTTAAGCCTAGCATAGGTACACAGAGGGTTTAAATTGGGACGTTTGTTGCATGTCTTCCCCTGTTTTTGTCACTGCAGACGTCTTTTCTGATACCTGTTACCTGTGCTGTTAGCACTAGCACCACAAAGCCCATTACAGGGTTTACAGTAGGATTATAACTGTGCTCTAGTTTCTTCACTTATTAACAAGTGAATACTGCTCTATCCACTTATAAAGCAGAATCCACATGAGTTTCTGAGGGGAATAATCCACTCTGTGTTCAAGCAGGGTTTAGGGAGCTGCCCTTATGTTCTATTGACACCAACTAGACTTGTATTTATTTTTCAGATTTACTGCTGAAGGACTCTGACTCGGTACTCATGGCTTCATGAAAATCTCAGTTCTGCTGATAAGTGGATCAGAGATGTTCTCCTACTTCATAAATATGTTTCTATCGTTTAACTAGGAAAACTTAAAGATGTTTGACCAAATTCCCAAATTCTACATTATTTATAAAAAATTCCACGATTCACGATTTCCACTTGGGGCTCAAAAGCAGGCCATAAAACGTCCAGCTGAAAATAAAAAACAGTCCAACACATGTGAAATATGGCATTCTATTTCTCATCATCTCTCTGTGAATAACTGTACCTCTGTAATTTCCAGTCCATTACCCACTGCTGCATCATTGAACTTTACTTTCATTTAGCTCATTCCTGCCAGGCTGCAGCCCCACTACAATGTATGCAGTGATCACATTTTAAAAAATTGGTTCTTGTGTTCATTTTCATTACGTTTGCAAAGGTTTTAAATTCACAAACATTTTTGCTTCGACTGATTTAGCTAACATAACTCAGATTTCTACTACTAAAGATTAAGTCTTTATCTGAGTAGAAGATAAACATGGCAATACCAAATATATTTGTGCATAGCTTAATTGAACCAAATGAGTTGCAAATTCAGCATTATCCAGTGTTTATGCCAGTTGCACTCAATGCAGTACGCCTCCCAGGCATAAGGTGTCACTGAGTATGAAAAGCACCCAAAACAAAACACCTTCAAAACCACACTCAGAGTTGCAGCAACACATAACACACCCAACTATTCTGAATCATGATGGTCTTGTTACATTAGAGTTCTTAGAAGTTGCTAAATGCCTGCCTGCAGTGGTATTTGCAAGTGATTCAGATTGGATCCGTATCAAGCCCTGAGCATGAGAGCAACCTATTATTCTGGCATCTTTCCATGAGCCGTTGTTCTCCATGTTGTCCCTCCCCCCCACAGAGCTCCGCAAGCCACATTGTTCGCTCCCAGTGCTGCTGTCACTCTGGACCTGACGCTGTTGTCGTGCGTTGAGGCGGCGGTGACGGGACAAAGACCTCTTTCAAATCCAATTTGACCGACAGAGTCAAAAAAAAAAAAAAAAAGAAGCCAGGAGCCGCCGATTTCAGACGTTGAGGTGCGGGGCAGAACAGCCAACTCCGCGGGGTGAGGGTGCGTTGCATAAGACAGCCTCATCAGTTCTGCCTCTCGCAGGAAGCCGATCTCTCTAATCAGAATAAGAAGCCTATCAGTGCCACACTTCACAAGGTCTAATTAACTTCAATCAGAGAGAGAATCTTGCACCACATTAGCACTACCTAGGCATCCCAGAGAGGAATCCACTCGATGGGTGGGAACGCCTCAGTCGGGCTCACGTCACCTGGAGTGCGACCTCGCTGACATTCACGGGTCGCCATTAAAGCGGAACAATTTGAGCTCATCAAAACCATACTGACCCCTAATGACCTTAACTTCTCAACCAGCTGTGCTTTGGCAAGGGAAAAAAAAAAGTCAAAGATAAAAAAAAAAAAAAATCAAAAAGAAGTTGAGAAGGGGAGATGAAGAGCAGATAGCTTAGAGAAGAAGAGTCTGGAGAATCACTCAGCTAGGGAGCGATTTAGGGAGTACTGTCAAGCACTTGTTCCCATTTTGTGACTTGTGGAGGATCAGAGGAAAGCTTGGTGTCACTCGCCTGTCTGCTCTTTGATGTGTTCTGTTTGAGAGCCGAGGCTCCTGGCCTTTCATGCTCTACTTTGTATTCAAGCGTCCCACGCCTGGCCCAGAATTACTGTAAGTTAGTCGTTTAGTTGAAGCTCATCACACGGGCAATTTGTTCCTTTCAAGCCAATGGATCGTGCTTAGGTGAGGCGAAAGCGCAGTCCGGTTCGAGAAGGAACACACGACTGTATTCAATCGGTAAAGATAAGTCATTGAGGATTGTGTGTCTTTATTTCAATTTCTTGCTTGTGTTAACACTTGTCAGCTGTTATCCGTGTGTTATCATAGAAATATATCAAAAGAAATGTGAACAAACAAAAAAAAAATTGTAAGTAAAAACTTTCAGTCCTGCACTTATACTCAATAAACAGATATTAATATTGATATGACAGTAAGATGCAAACTCAAATCACGCATTGCTGCCTACTTAGTATCTTGGTTGCTTTATTTATTAACTTTTCTGACCCCTCTAGTGTCCGCTTTTCAGTCCAACAACTTTTTTTCTGTTATTTATTGGAGACTGTGTTTCATAGCAACATTTCTGAACTTCACCTCGAGAAATCAGAGCGCATAGGAACCGAAAGTGATTTTTAAAAGTGTGTGTGTGTTATGCATGTAGATGTACGTATGATCTATTTTTTTTTTTTTTTTTGTTGCTCAGTCACAAAGATAACTTCACTACAATGCAATCTAATTTACAAGCACAACAAAAATATATTACTGGAATTCTTGCCTATACATGTTCTAGAAAAAGCTGGACACACCGAGTTATTCTGCTCGGCACATGAATGGAGTTTGTTGGTGGAGATCCTCAAGTCATTTTCAGATGCACAAATATTTCACAACAGATGAAAAGATGGTCAGGATCACTTCTGCGGTTCTTTTTGCACTCTCTCTTAATCACCATGCTGAGTTGCTAAAAACCTGATTCCTGAGCAAACTGGTCAGAAATCTTCAGGCTTTCCAGTAATCATCAGTGCAAATATGGCACAAAATGGAATCACTTTTTTTTACATTAACAGTCTAGGATGCCATGTTTTATATAGTAAATAACCGAATATAACAATAATGATAATAACGATAAACACCTTGACCCTGTGGGTCATCACTGTTAATGTCTTGATGTTTATGAGACTTAAACTTCCATGACCTTTTTTCAATCCCTCACACACATTCACCACTAGCAGAGATCATTCCTTTACTAAATAGTGTAGGTACTTTAGAACTGTATTTGTTAAATAAAAACTAACATCAATTTTACACTGATGTGTCGTCGAACACTTTGAAGCACCATCACATCTTTTGTTTCGTGATCAAGGTTAGCATTGTGTATTATTTACGAAGCTCGCTTGTTTGAGCACAAACATTTAGCCGAAAAATTAGAAACATTCATTATTTAGTATGACCTATTTAGCAAAAACAGTTTACGTTGTGCATTAGTATCCCATCCTGGCAGGAGAAAAACAAAAACCTTGACCTTTGATGTGTGCCACAACATAAAAGCAGAAAGAAACATCTTTCTGCGTGTGCCCGACCTGCACTCTGTTACCGAGCGAAAAGGTTATGGAAATGCGGGCTGAGTCATGCCCAAAACATGGCAAATATACAAAACACCCACACGCCTGTAGAGCAACACACTGACAGGACGGATCGGCTGGAAAGCACTCCGAAAAGGTCAAGGGTTGTGGATCAATTCTGACAGGGCCACAGGGAAATGGACACAGATGGTGCATAATCTTCCATCCCATCTGAATAATGCAGCGTGACTCCACATCTTGTCTCAGGCCAAAGTAACAGCCAGAAACATTCACACAGACCCAGTTATGCCCTCATAAAAAGCCCCTCTTTGTTTGAGGAAAACATTGGAAATAGGACACGAGATCACAGAAGCTACAAAATTGAAAACTACAAATTTTCAAGGTTGAAGTTCCTCAAGTAAACAACTTTTTTAAAGGGGATAAATTAGTTACTACCTAATGTAGTTGCCATACTTTATATAGTAAATAACTTAACATAATATTAATAATAATAATAATAATAATAACGATAAAAAGCATATATTTGAATACCAAGCTGCTTTGCTACAGTCATGTTATGGTCATCACAATCATGACTTTACACCTGTTAGCACTTGGTCATATTCAACCTCCACAAAAATGTTTCAGCATTTTTTCCCCTCATCTTGTGATGCCATTGAAACTAAAGGTTAAAACAATGTCTTTTCAGAGAAATCATAAGCTGTGTGTTCAAAAAGTGCTAGATCGAAAGAAGCTAATGGAAAGTTGAGTGGAAGGAAAAATCGTGGTAGAAAAAGGTGCACAAACAGCAGAGATAACTGAGGTCTTGAGAGGGATGGTAGAGAGTTTTGGGGGGGAAAAAACTGCAATTGTTGCACTTCCTTGGGTTTTGACCGTATCAGAGCTGTCCTACTGTCCAATGGAGAAAGGACTGAATTGTTCCTTAAGTATACAAATCCTTTTCAGATGAAAGTAAATTTTGCATTCATGTAGAAATCAAAGTCACAGAAGCTAGAAAAAAAAAAACCCTTCCCAAATAAACTTAAATTCTTTTGACCTGCACCTAAAGTTGGATGTAGTTTTTTGCACAATTATTTTTGATGACCTAATCTTCATAATTGTACAAATAACCGAATGACGTGACTTAAAAAAAAAAAAAAAGATTTGGTAAATTTTCAATAATTACAAAAGGAATTTGTGGAAAATGTTTCACGCAAATTCCACATCTTTCAAATCTTTTGGTTCAAAACATGACCAGATATCTAGTTTTTAGAAGAAAACAAGGTATATTATTAAAAACAGACTTCTGCATGACTATCGATCATTTCACGGATAACCAGGCGGACCGTCCACAGAGACTTCTGATGGACGGTCAGAAGACATGACAAATGTACAGTAAATGTAGGCGTCATAAACCCAAAATGGGGGACAAACAGGCGTACAAAAGGATCCCCTGCAATGAGCTTTGCTGGCTTTCAATTATTGCCCTCCTCAATCCTTTTGCTTTTCCAGTTGTCCTGCGAAGCAGAGAAAATTGAATTGCTGAACACATCTCGACAAACAAAGCAACTCTCCCGCTCGCTGCCAACAGAGGGGACGGGCCAGGGCTGTGACAGCGACAGCACACCCATGTCAGAACCTGATAAGTCCACTAAGTGTTGGAGAGAAAACAAATCCGTGGGCTTAATTCGAAAGTGCAGTGGAGCAACAAATAGAGGCGCGGAGAGGTGGGACTTGCTGGTGTACTTTATGATTGCTAACTCTTGGTGCTCCGAGACACAACCCAAAAAGGTATTAGGGATTCATGTCGACGCTGTAGTTTTCGTTTTGTGAATGGTGTAATCGTGGTTTGAGGTTACTTTGTGTTTATCTTAAACGTAGAGTGTAAAATATAGGCCAGAAATCAGATTAGGATTTCATTTTTACCATTTCATGTTTATAGGAAAAAACATGTTGCAACAAATGTCATCCTATGTGAGATTATGGGTTGTTTATCTTTCCCTTATTCTATTGCAATTTTATGGTTTTTATTGTAAAACATGCTTTCATTGCTGATTGTTTTCCTTTATACTACAACACTACAAGACAAAAGTTACGTTACTTATTACTTGAGTTGACATTTGCCATATTTTCACTGCCACGTTCCAAGAAATCATTTAGACCCTCACTATAGTCTTACAAAGTTAGCTATAATAGCTATATCCGTCATACCTTGTACTTTGGTTGCCTTATTCCTTTGTTATCTCGGGTGTTGAAGTCCAGCGTCTTCCTGCCCGCATGTTGTACACCTGGTTTCAGAATCACTTCTCTAGTATCTAATCCTTCAGGTTCTCTCCCCTCTTTGCTAGTTTGTCTCGACTTCTGTCTGCATTCCAGCCTCTCTCATTGATCGTGTTATTTTTGGGCTTTTGACCTGTGCCTCATTTTGACTACCACTCTGGTCTGGAAGATATGAGAGTCCGAGTCTTGGATTCTACCCTGGGGGTTTGTCAATATCTGGGAAGTGGACACAGGAGAAGATTTGATATTTTATTTGGACTTTTTGGGAAAAAAAAATACTGAAAAAATGCAAGACTTAACTTGGAACTTGGCTTGTACTTACTTTTCAAAGACTTCAGCATTGACTTAGATTGACAAACTTAAAACTTACATTTTGCTTTGGATGAGGTCTTAAGAGTTGGTTTGAACTGACCTCTTAAAAAGCAACTTTTCAGGGACTTGAGACCTCATTATAATTGCTTCTTAAAAAAAACTAAACCTGAAATGAAATGAAAGACCTCCATTTTGACATGGGATGAAAGATTTGACACATAAACTGGACTTGGGATGGAAGACCTGGACTTTTAGTTCAGACAAAAGATTTGATACCTGACTTTAACTCGACATAAAAGACTGAACTCTAGACGTGGATGTACAAGCAACAACTTGTAAAAATATCTACCCTATTCTAACACTTCAGCCTAACTCAAAGTAGTTTGCTAATTTATAATAGTCAGTAATGAAGTCCAGTACTTCAAGTACCCAAGTTTTATCTTAACATGAGCAAAATGTTTTGTCCTTTTGCTTTGGTAGTTGCATCTTAACGCATGGAAAACCTTTAAATGCTTTAAACGTTTTGGCATGCTGTAATGGACACCCTCTTTGATAATGATAATCCCAGTAAAATATTTACTAAATGGAATAAAAACCTAAAGCCTGCTCAATTAAATAAACTGTTGCTGTCCACTGTTTGAAAACTGTTGGAAAAAGGGAACTTTTACAGGGGCTCCTGCCATGTTTTTTGAGGTCGCTATAAGTCCTCACGGCATGTGTGTGTGTGTGTGTGTGTCACCCTGAGGTGGGCAACGTGCAGCGGACAGCCTGCTAGGTCTGAAGCCGACCACCCCAGATGCCCTGAGGTGCCCCTGAGCATCCCAAACATCCTTGGGCACACAGTTGGTGATCTAGTTTTACAAGCTGCAACATATGGGATCCTTTTATTATTCATTCTCCTCTGTTGCTTGAGGGTGGGAGGGTTGTTGCTTCCTTGTTGCCTCATCGCAATCTTTGAGTTTGTGTTTGCATTCTCTACTTGTGGATGGAAATCCCGTTCAACGTTGGAAGTTATGCAACACGTCAGATGATTTCGATTTAGCATTACACTGTAATTTACACATTATCAGGCGTCACATAATGACCGCCTGAAGGTGTGTTGTGCAGCACAGGGCACCAAGATGTTTGCAGCAACACCCTAATGGATTGTTGTTTCCCTCAACATGTACTATACTGTCCAGTCACCTTTGAGTCATGATCCTACAAGAACAGCCCATGGCCTTTTTCGAATACTTTTTCAGTGACAGGGTGTACTGTAGATGGTTCGTAAAAATGCTTATGTAAGTGGTATGTCTCATAGCAATATCCAAATGGATGGTAGGGCAAGGTTTCCCAGCTTCACATTCTCCAAAGCATCATACAATCTCCAGTGGTTTTCTTTGTTCCCATAGAATGTCCTATTTGTCCCATTTCATAATCATTAGATTGTGTAAAATGAGGTATTGCTACTGCCCACAGTAGCAAAGGTACCAAAGTTCCCCCAATGGCAGTTGCAATCTCCAACACACAAACTCATCGAAGAACGAGCACACAGAAACTCAAAGTCATTTATGACAAGGTGGCAAAATCTACAAGACTCACAACTTATCCCGTCTCTCTCATACACACACTCACACACCTGCTGATTATTCCTCTGTTCTCGTACACAAGTGGACCTCTGACCAGCCGAGGGGAGCCAGAAGTGAATTACACACCATTATCAATTACACTGAAGCAGTTTCAGGGGAAACCTGAGAGCCCCTTTGGATGGAAGAGATGGGAGGGAGGGATAAGCCACAGCCAAGGTTTCTCACAAACGGAGAGAGAAAGACCACGGACTGGGAGAAGGCAACGGAGATAAAACGACTTGTGAGGTTGGGGGGTGGATAATAATGCGATTCTTATGCTGCCGCCGTAAGACTGTGCCTTTCAAAAATATTTATGTCCCAGGAACATTTTTCACATTTTGTCTATTGCAACCACAAATCTTGGTATATTTTATCGGGGCTGTTCCGTGATAGAGACAGACTAAACACAAAGTAGAGAAATCTCTGCGGTTCATCCACCGTCATTTTTACTGTGAATATAAAAAACAAAAGAAGAATCAGAAAAGTGCGGCATGAATTTGTATTAATCTCTGCACAGATCCACAGGTGAGAGACTGCTAGTACACTCCACAGATAGGACTTTTATGAAAAGTTGGCATGATTGTTAAACGAAAACCATATGCAGCTTCTTTCTAAAGTTTTCCAAAAGCAACACAGAGGACAGAAAACATGTTCAACTTTGTGTTGAACATGCAACACACCAACTTTGGAGAAAACGTAACACTAGCACATCTCCATGAACATCCAACCTGCACAGTAACAAGGCAGTGACAGCGTGGTGTTGTGTTTTCTTAAGCAAGGAAGAGAGAGATGCAACACTAATCACAAAACGTAAGCCACAAGCTAGAAGACTGGTTTAGATGAAAGCATATTGCAAATGGCTCAGTCAAAGTAAAGATCCCAAATTCAATCAAGAATCTGTTGCAGGACTTGAATATTACAAATCTGAGCTTGAGTTGCCTCTAGATGTGCAAAGCTGTTCTGTTTTCCCTCCGTCACAAGTTCATGCTTTCCCTGGAAAGATGACATTATATCAGTCACGCCGTTTAATCAAAAGCCATCATCATTTCACGGAGCTGTCTCTCGGCGTGCGTTCGTGTGTGTGTGTGTATGCCGCCGCATCAGCAACGCCACGTTTGGTTTTTAGCTAAAACAAGGCTATGTTTCCCCCGCAGGGAGACATCTCTCAGCCCTCTGAGCGACGCAGAAAGAAGGAGGATTTAAAGAACCCTCCAATCCAAAAAAGAAAAAAAAACGGAAGCGAAATAAGATGTATAAAGGAAGTGAATGAAGTGGGGAGGATGCAGAATACCCACGTCCTCCATGTGGGAAGGAGGGGCGGGGGGTTTAGGAGGGTGGCAGTGGGTGTGAGCCGGGGATAATCCTTGTCTGCCATTGTCTTCAGTTTTCAAACCAATTATTGTCATCTGCAGCTCCATGAAAGAGAGTTAATGAGGGGAGCAGAGCTTTGGAGTGTCAGGGCACAGTGAGGGGAGCCAAGATAAAAAAAAAATAAAAAAAAGACCAGGGTTTGGAGAGAAGAAGGGGATATGTGAAAAGACATGCGGCGGCGGAAAGGGACAGAATATATAATCAGAGGAAAAAGTCAAGTGCTCCGCAGTTCAGGTGGCTCAGTGATGCATTGCATTTCATGTACCCCACACTCTCCTTCCCGGTGTTCTGTCATGTCTCGACTTAAAAGAAACTCCCTATTCCTTTTTATCTGCATCGGCTTCTTAAAATTTCATTCTTCCCTTGAACCCACGCCGGGTAATCTGTCTGCATGTGTCCACAAAAGTGTAATGAGAAATGCCAGCTTAGCAAGAGCCACTAAACTGCAGCATCTCAAAAATGTGATTAATGAATACATCTGTTGACACGTGTGCACTTCTTCTTCGGATTTTGAAAGAACGCTAGCAATACGTTATCGTCAGAACGAATCAAGACGCGCAGTGGTTCAGCGAGCCAATGTGTCGGCTTGCATCATTAGACAATCTTTAGAAGAACAGGGAAAAAAAGAAGTAAAACAGTATGAGAAAGCTCGACTTCAAAGCGTTCTTTAAAGTTGAGGTGCTCGAGTTGCCTTTAGTAGTACTCAAAAGAATATTTGGCGTAAATACAGAGCTAATTAACTGTGATGCAGAGCTAATATGCTCAAGTCAAAAACAACCAACAGGACGAGAGCTCAAGCAGATAATTATCTCGATTTCGAACAGAAACAATTTGATAAAGGGAAGTGAGGTGGAGAATATTTCATCAGCTTCAACTTTAAAGCAAAATACGACCATGAACCAAGAACAGGACGGGGCCAAGCGTACTTCTCTGGTTTGGATCCGGGACAAACATCAAACCCAACTTAACCATAATCCAGTGGTCGGTTGGAAAACCAGGGTACAATACAACGCTAAAGTAGCTGCTACGGTTCACAAACACTTCCCTCTCCTTCGCTATGTGGGATCTTGCACATGGCATCACATTAACTCAGTGGTTCCCAAAGATTTTCTGGGATTACAATAAAATCCCCCCCAAAACAGAAAAAGAAAATCAACTGGGCACACACATCGTTCAAGCAGACATAAACCTATACACATATTTTGTTTTCAAACTCCACTGAAATTTATTTCGCACTTCAGGTTGCAACAAAACCATCTTTACAGTGAAACACTTTTTTTTCTTCTTTTTTTCATTCATCCATACCGTTTACCGCGCCCCCCCTGCAATGGCACTGCGCCCCTCCTAGGGGGTGCGACGCACACTTTGGGAACCACTGCATTGACTTAAAGCATGTAGAAGTTACCAAGTTATGTAATTACCTTATTTCTGTATAAGCAGGTACACATGAGAACATAAGAGACATCAATGCACACAGTCGGCCCAGCAGACTGGTACACTGAGAAAGATTTAAATCCTGTCAATTCTACAACTGCGCCTCTCGTTCTCGGCTTTCCGTGACAAATGTGCTTCATTTTTAATGCAAGTCATCTTCTTACCTGCTCAGACAACAACTGTGAGCGCTAAAAATGAAACAGGGCGACAAACGCGGCAACGGAACGCGAGATGCGATAATGGCAAATGAGGATGAGATCTGCTGTTGCATCGGTTTTTAAGAGCGAGCGCTGGAAGCCGAAGCAGAAGATGGAAACGACAAGATAAATGTCGCAGCCAACGAAGGCAAATTGAGGAAATACTCCGTTGCCACATGTTCTGACAACAAAACTCTGTCATCTGTTGAGGTAATTACAGGATTGCTACACAGCCCGGGAAAGTAAGCAATTTTCTTCAAGTGGCACTATTTCCCAGGTCTGAATAAATATGGAAATAAACATCATTCGTCATAGACTTTATGTTTTGTCCTCGTTTGAAGGATTGCTTCCATCTGTGCATTGATTATCTGTCCATCCATCTATCTCTTTTAGTTATGCTTTTCTTTAATGCCTGAAAACGTTCTATTGAAATTGTACAAATGAATGCAAGTTATCTTAACCATAAAACATTCGGAATTCTTCATTAAATATCTGCAGGAATCCTTTTTAATTTTACAGAGGAAATTAAAAGGATAAGTGTGTGAACGCAGTAGGAATCCGTAGTAAATTATCCAGACAGTGACGTTAACATAAACACAGGCGTTCATGAAACAGGCACACGTTCACAAATTTATATAATCTCATGTTTTCTCTCCCATCAAATTAATGTAAACATAAACCCAAAGCGTACAGATTCTATTCTGTATCGATTACAAATGAACAATAGCGACTCATTTTAAAGGGATTACTGCTAATCTGCATGCTAAACGCACATCATGCTCCTATCCAGGAACCGTTATTGGGGGTTTTTTGATTTATTAAATACTATAATTATTTTAACCATACGGTGGGAAACGACACTGACAGAAATCTGCATCACATTTGGCAACGTGATGTCTCAGTTAGCCTGAAGGCACAGATTAAGCTTTGAATTTAAAACCCCCCCAAAAAATGCAGAAATACATAAAAATGTCAACACGTGAAGATAATTGTGGGGAGATCTTTGGTTCTCTCTCTCGGTAGCTCTACCAATGCTGCTGTTTTGTAACCGAATCCAGAGATTGCTGCTCATTTTCGTGTTGCACTGCACCGGCTCAGACTGCAGCTTGCATTGAAAGGGGAATTGTTTGTCCCTTAACGCGTTCGATCATAAGCTACTGATTTGTGGCGTTTGAATCTGTGAATTTTCACAAAGCAGATGCAATGGGTTTCACGCTGCGACAAAAGGCCTCCATTGTTTTAAAGGAGCAAAGCCAATATTTCGCTCCCACAACGTTCCATACAAGAGCAAGAAAACATTTCACATGTCGCTGAAGCGTTCTGTGCATTTCCACCGAATGTGTTTAAACACAGCTTCTATTTTGTTTGTTTTAGGTCGTCGATATCCGTTTGTTGGCGCCTGGAGTTCGTCTATTGTAATTGTGTCAGATTTCTTCAGGGTTTCAAATTTAAATGTCAGGAAACAGAACTCATCACAGACTGACAGGACGGTCACGGCTAATCGATCTGAAAACAAGCCGCTTACACGATAATCAGGTTTGTGGATCTTTATTCAAAATCCGCTTTGTGTTCTCTGGAAAGTCGCCGTTCTTTGCTTCCTCCTTTCGAAAGAGATTGAAATGTTACCCTCACGCGAACAGGAACATTTTTCTCAGTACAAGAAAGGATCTAAATGAAGACTTGATGTGTCTGCAGTGTCGAAAAGCATTTTGTTGTCTCGGCTTCAAATTTCAAGCGGTGCTCGGTTAACGCTAAAGAAACATTTAGATGGCCTGCACTTTCACAATTCTACCAAAATAAAAGTAACTGAAAAAAGCCTTTTGATGAAAAAACGTTAAACTTGTATCAAGGCTGCTGTCATAAAACTAAACAATATCTATGAAAATATACTGTTGAGGATACAAAAGGGTTATTTTTGATAATTGAAGTACTGTGCCTTGCAAAAATAATCCATTTGAACTTTTCACGTTTTAAACATTCTTCTGGATTTTAATTTGTAGACCAACACAATTATGAAGAGGAATGAAAGTAATAAATGGGGGTAACACTTTATTTGAAGGGTGTGCATAAGATTGACATGACATTGTCATGAACATGAAGGAGTCTTTATGAATGTTTATGACTGTCGTCATGAAGAATCATTCGGTAAATAATGACACTTTTAATGCAACGTTGACGCTTCTAATGGACTTTTAATGCAAGCTTTAGTACAATTTTGCATTAAAAGTGTCACTATTCACTGAACAGGACAAAGTTGGCAATTTTAATGGACTTTTAATGCAACTTTTAGTACAACTTCAAATAAAGCGTGACCATAAATGGTTATTTTTTTTATTTCTAACATTAGAAGTGTAAAAAATAATGTGCATTTGTATGTATGCCTGTAATTTGCCAGCCTGGGCGGTGGCTCGGTGAAACACCAAGGCAGATGAAGGAGGAGCTCATCTCAGCAGCCGTATTTCAAAAATAATTTCTTCAAAAGAATGAGCAGAGTTCTTCAGAACAAGACAATAAAAAAAACAGAAATCATATATAACATTTAGATTAAAATATAAACCCAAAGATTTTGTGTCCGCACATTTTTAAAAGCCCTAACCCTCAGTGGACGCAGTGATGGTGACGACACCTACTCCCCTCGTTGTCAAGCTGCGATGTGTTTGAGTAAGACTGGAGAGGCGTGTGGGGGTGCACATGCGTGTGTTTGCGCTCTGACTGATGGACTCTGGTCATGCGATCCATGCTGCTGTCTAATTACCCAGATGTGATGGATGGGATTGATTAAATCATGTGAAGTCTGAGACAGTAGCGCCTCGCTCCCCCTCTCTCCTACTCTTCTCTTGTTAGCACACACGCCCAGGCGTGCGCACGCGGCATGTAGCCTCTTTATTTGAATCTTTACCGTGTTTCTTTCTCCCCGTTTCGGGAGTTGTGTAGTTCAGTACAGATGAACCCTACTTTCAGAAATGATAAAAGATATCCATAAATCACTCTGAAAGAGGAAGAGAGCGAAGTAACTGACAGCTGGAGGATAAAGCACAGAGTTTGAGGGAAGAAGTGAATATTAGAAACTGATTAAACCAGACTTGTGTCACATTTCACACAGACTATAAGCCCTTACTTCTTACCGCCGATTCAAAGTGTTCACTTCAGTTATAGTGAAGCGATTCATTGTATGATTTTTTTTATTTTTGTAACCATTTTTTGGATGGTGTGAAAAACTTTCTACAATCATATTCTGAAAGTTAATTTAGCTGCTGGCTGAGATAAATAGGAGGAGTCTTTGTCCATTTCTGGATTATTGTAATTCATCTCCTGGAAATAACTTACACAGTAACCTATTAACATCTATAGTCATGCTTATGCTCAAGCCTTGCTACATACTATAAGCTAAATTTAGATAAGGACTTTGACTGGACTATTCTAATGAATATACTTTGGTCTAAACCTCAGTATAGTAAGTCTCACAGTATGCATATGGCCATTGTCCTTCATCCCTTCAACTTTAATTTCCCTGATTAGGAAAAAAAATAAAATCCTCAACATGATGCTGCCACCACTGTGTTTCTTGCTGCGAATGGTGTGTTTAGGTTTGTGTGTAACTGCAAATGGAGCTTTGTAAGGTTTCCTTCGAACAAAAGCTTTTAAAAAGACGTGTGGAGCGCACGACTAATACATGTTCAAGTCAACAGAAATTTGAAAAGGTTCAAGGTGTTCATACTATATTTTCTGCCCTCGCCGTGGTTGCTAAACGGATAGATAACTCTTCCCAATGATGCAGCCTGAATAGTTGTCATTAGCTTTATTATTCAACACACCACTGGTCTGAGTAAAACTGCAAAAGAAAAAAAGATGCTGAAATGACATGTGAAGCTGACTCATGTTCAGCTTAAATGCTAAATGTGCTGTTAGCTCTTAAATCATTTTCATTACCTGAAAATATCAATTATTTCATCCAATATAATTAGCTGTTCATTGTAGATATGTGACTCTACATGTGATTTTTTTTGTTCACAAACCTTTAGGCTGTGCTCCGCCTAGCGGATGCTAAACTTCTTGTTTAGCATCGCTAAACAGGAAGTGCTAACTCTGTGACTTCTATTGTCCCTATTTTCAAAACTAAACAGAATAACCAATATAAAATATCCTAAAAAAAAAAAGTATCACATTGAACAAACAACAGTGGCTCTATAACCAGTTGCATGGTGATGTCAGCTGTGCAATTTATAATTATGTACTTTATGGTATCCCTACTCTAATATTTTTGATTTACAAAAAAGACTGAATTACACAGGAGCGTCAGAAACGTCACCCCAAGCAATTATTATACTGACGCCCCTGCTCACATGGTGACGGGCTCTCCTGCAGGCCCCCTCTCTCTTGCCAATTCATCACAGCAGTGCAAACCAAACTACAAACACCCTAATGTGCTTTCTAATGAGATGCTGTCCATCAGCGCTCCAAAAAGCTGGCGTTTGAAGTCACTTGCCCAGAAACAGTCGGCCGACAGCAGGACAACTGGGCACACGGCCACTTCCCACACGCGTGAAATAAAGATACATGTATTGTGCTGCACACAAGGCAGCGGTTCAGGAGTCACGCCAGTGTAAGAGGATACAGGAGGCTTTATCTGAGTAATCTTTTGACGTTTTTTGCAAAGCTTACCATATTGTTAAAGAGACATGTTTAACAGAAAAGAAATGTTATGCTCATTTGTGGGGAGGTTTACAGTCTTATATTTAGGTTCCACTTGGGTAGATTAATGCTTTAATGCTTCAAAACGACATAATTTAATTTAGGCAACAGTTTGGATCTGTGTGGCTTTGTACTTGCCTGAAGCACAGTTTAGGGTCTTCCTGGTCTAGTTCAGTCAGAAATACAGTTCGCTCTAATTCAGTGTCTTCAAAAAAAAAAAATCCCAGCAAAAATAATTGTCCACATTGTCAACTCATGTAACAAAGTTCCATGGTTTTAATCTTGGCTGTTGCTGGACTTCACACGTAGGCCCGCACCGTACTCACACAAAGCAGAAATTGTCCCCTTTTATGTTATTTTGAGTCTGACCTGAACAACACAGTGTTTGTTGTTCTTCACTGTTAGTTGAACAGTGAACTGAAGTTGTTTAGGACAAGAACAGGAGAGTAGTGATTACATGGTTGCCTCACAGCAAGAACTACCTAAGTAAATAACCCTAAAAGGAGGAGATAATCTTTTTTTTTTCTGTCAAAGCAACAAGAAAAATGTCTCTGAAAAGTGAAAAGCTGTTTTAGATGGAGATGTTGACTGATGTGTCAATAAGGTGGTCCTGGTGGCTCAAATTGATTCGGGTTTTGAATACAGTTGAACGATATCTATGGATTAAACAAGTCCGGTCTTTTGTGTATTCTTTTCATGGATAAATAAAAAAAATGAAAGGACCAGGAAACATAAAAATAGCCATGTAAAGACATCTGTTGGAACGGTGCCGTGTTCAGATCTTAGCCAGAGTCTTTCTGTAGAGTTCGCATGCCCTCCCAAAGCCTCACTGGGGCTGGACGCTTCATGTACTCCCAGGGACATCCTGTGATGGACTGGTGACCTTTACAGAGACACCCAAACTGCTCCACCAGGTTAAGCCATTTCTTGCCCACTCTGTCACTCAAGGCACCGTCAGCATCCTCTAACAAACAAACAGGCTGAAGCAAGAATAAAGGGTAGCTAGGAAAACCTTTTTTGGCCAACACTTAATTTGGACAAGTCTTGGGTTCAACACTTATTTATTAGGCTGTTTACCTCTCCTGATAAAGTGTCAGCACTAATTAGATTCACACAGTGTTCTCAACACACACACGCGACAGAAATTTCAGCATCGCGGGATTCCTGGGAACAAGACCTCATTGCAAACCCCAGTGTTGACTTTTCCCAGCAGTGATGATCTTTGCTAAACAGGTATTCTATGTGGTTGATTTGGATGTTGCACTAAAATTGTCAAAAAAACAATAAACCCCCCCCCCCCCCATCATTATTAAGGTGTAGCTGCCGTCAAGGCAACAGTAGTGTCTTTGGTTCATTGTTTTGTTGTACGGTTCAAGGATGCAGTAGTTACATGTTATTTAATATGAAACATTAAGTTATATATGTGTGGCAGCTGTCAGTGCCACACATATATGGCCACACTCCGTTCCTTTGTTTGGTTAAGGTGCGTTCAAATGTGATGGGGAACTTATATCTCGTTCCACAAGCCACGTTGTTGCCCTGGGGAAACATTAACTGGTGCACTTAGAACATGGGGCATTCTACCTGAAGAAGCTGGTTGAGAGGTTTTTCATCTTTACTCCTCTGGAGTCGATGCGGATTAATGAGGTACAGTTTTGTTTTATTTCCATCTTTTAAGTATGTAAATCCTCTATTTCCTGTGAACTAATTTGAGTTTATGTTGCCTTACTTTTAGTTTTGATGGCATTTTTGGGAGGCTTTATGAGACGTGTCCACAATAAATGGCTGTTGAAACCAATAACTGTGTTAAACCTCGATTAGCCAGTGTGTAACTTTTTAGGAATCTAAACATGAGTCAGCAAAAAAAAAAAAAAAAAAAAGAAATCAAAATGCAAGGAATCAGTGTCCCACATCAAGCACCAACAGCAAAGATAATTAACAAACAGCTGATTGATATGTTATGTCCGCCATACGTTCACACACACTCAATGTGTGTGAGATTTAACGGATATGGAAAGAGGAGCCAAATCAGATGAAAACATCAACACACACATTGAATCAATGCACGGTGTTACATAACGTCAAAATGACATACCGTACTTATCTCAGCACTGATGTACGTACGGAGGGCTCCGGACCGCCACATCCCACGTGTTTTGTATGAACACATATTGCTATGGCAACAGTGCAAAGCCTTCTCAGCTATATTAAACAATAAAGGTTTTCAGCTCCGTTTTGATGCAATTTTAGCAGTGTGGCACATCACAAGTCATTTGGAGGTTTAATGCCATCAGCAAAACAGGCACACAAACACAGAATGCATTCAGTCTTTCAGTAGCACTCTCTCTGCAGCTATAATTAAGTGGAAGCCTCAGAGTTTACTAAACCCATCTCAGGATAACAAGCAGATGCATAGCTCTATCAGTTGTGGAAGTGATTGATAAAAAAAAAAGGGGGGGGGGGTGGAAGGGGGAACGAGGACAGCGGATAAATAAAAATGACAGTCGGTCGTGAGGAAGATCCACGGAAGATAGTTAGGTCATTTCGGCCCATTTGAGAGGCAATGCATCCAGATTACTTCTAGACACCAGATGGACTGAGCGCTGATGTCAAAGCACTAATATGAGACAAACGAGAAAGAAGAAGAGGAAAGAGGGAGGGAAAGGAGGAGAGCGAGTCTAAGAATAGAAGTACAACCTCGAGCCAGCACAATCGGTCAGCCCTGGCTGCTATTTTTTACTTTACTACTGTGTGAGCCACATGTCGGACATCTCTCATCTCGTTCTGTTTCGCTCTCCTTCTCTGGCAAACAGAAAAGCTAAAAGCAGAACTTTCTTATATGTGTGTTTAACCGGGCCGACCCGGTTCCTGAGAAGTGCTGCGTCTCAAACTGCTGTATTATCATCTGAGGAACTTTAAGTGATAAATTGAAAACATCAAATTTAACACCAAACACCTTTCAAAATGCTTTCAATTTAGGGCCATGAACTCTATGCATCCCATTAGGTACAGTGTTTAGATAACACTATTCACCCACGTAGCATTTTGTCACGTTATGTTACAAACTTATGAGAGACCAATACAAAGTACTATGCAATTGTGAATTGGAAAAATCAGATTTGAGGCATGCTTATGAATCCATCTTACTCTGAAATGCGTAGATAAAATCCTGCACTAACCTCTCCCAGAAGTTAACTAATTGGTACCTACTAGAGATGTAGTGATACCTAAAACTCACAAGATGGGACAAGTCACAATGTATTTTTTTTAGATGTAAGATTTAATATTACTTTCAAGAAAATGTCAAAAATCAACTTTATGCTTCAAAAAGACCTGGAGTCTGTATTTTACTGATTTTCACTACAAACTCAACAAACTTGTGCATTTTTCTGATTTATTTTTTTATCTCTACAGAGCTTAGGACAGAGCTTCAACTACGCATGATCTGCAGTACGACGCTTATCATTTCCTAGTTTCAACTGATTGCGGCTGTGATTGTGATGTCGCTCTTTGCACTCTCAGACATTTCGTCAGTTGTTATGGTGATGCTCTCTGCCCATTTCAGCAACTGAGCAATTCCCAGTGCTCACATATTGTTTGGTTTTTGTCCGTCGCTCTGTGGCCATTTATCGCTCCGACTGGTAACCCAAATTGCTGCCAAACAAATGATGGCTGGGCATTCGCTATTATAACTTCATCAGGCGAAGACAAGCTGACTGCAACTTGGTAGGACTTGTTGAGACAGCAGTTACTGCAACAAAAAATGTGACGTTTTAATATCAGAAGATGTTGTAAGACGAGATCTTGCTACGTCGCTAGTGAATACTCAAAGTTTGAAGTTTCACACAAGCAAAGTAGGGGACAAAGCAAACATGTGGAAGGAGGTGTTTTGGTTGAATCAGACGAAATGGACATCATGAAATATGGTGGCGGCATCATCTTGTTTTGGGATTGCTATCCTTCCACAGAGTTGGGAAAACTGTTCAGTGTTGATGGAAAGATAGATGGAACCAAATACAGGGCGATTCTAGATGATAACTCATTATTGGCAACCATAAACATGGATCCACTGTGGCAAGGAAATGATTTGGAGGTCTTTGGGTAATGGAGTCCTGGAAGTCCCAGATGCATCCCTGGTCTGTGGCAAGACCTGGAAACTGCTGTTCACAGTAGCCGTCCACCATATCTGACTGAACTTCAGCTGTTTGGCAAAAAGGACCAATAAAAATTTCTACTTTAAATGCGACACAAAATGCTTTGTAGAACTAATACAAAATACTGATTCAGGGGTCTTGAATTCAAATGCAAGGTACCCTAGTATTTTACTACTTTCCTTCCGGTTTGAATGGATACTGGACTAACATATCCAATAAAATACAGAAAAATTTGCGATTGCAAAGTGTGAAAAAATTAAGTGGCGTGAATATATTAGCAAGGCACTGTATTAAGCTTTTTCCCTTAATCTGGGTTAATCTCTCCGGGGCTTGGAATTCAAGGACGCACGAGACAAGACTGGAGTTTGAACAGAACTCAGGTGACAAGCAGCTCCAGGAATCACTCCTGTGCCTGCGTGTGCTCATGCCCACAATCAGCTTACCACAGTCTCGTCAGAAAAAGGTGCTCCATGTCTTTACGTAGAAGGGGACAGTGCAATAAATCAGAACCAGTCAGAGTCTGTGGGGAAAACAGCAAAGAGAAAGAAAAGGAGAGAACCGTCAGGGAAGCACACACAAGACAAACCTCACATCATGCATCACACATTTCTGGCAATAAGTATTTAGCTCCATTTCTTTACACTCCCCCCCCCTCAGGGGGAAGGTACCTCTCCCCATAAGCTCTGACCTGTAAACGGGTCCCTTGCGGCGCCGGCAATGTGGTGGAAAATCTGCGCCTGTGTGCTGCTTCCTTTTTCTTTTTTCGGGTCCCAAAACAAGAAGCTCCCCCGACTGCCTTACTAACACACTTCAGCTCCCCGCTGTTCTGTTCTACGGGCCCTGGAGCTACAAACGGTGGGATGGCAGAAGGATATGAAAAAAGAGGAGAGGGAGGGAACAGCGCAGTGAAATTTGCCACGGAGATAAAGGGCTGTGTGTGAAGGACGGGAAAGAAACGGAAGCAATAAAAAAAAAAAGAAAGAAGGAAAGAAGAGGGGATGACTAAACTGGCTTAATTGAGTGCTTTCTGTCTCCAATTACATCCGAAAGGTAGCATGTGTGAAATGATTTGAACTTCAGAAAAGAACAAAATAGTGTTGCTCCATTTGCAGTGTTGGAGGAGGAAGGTTTTGTTTGTTTGTTTTGCTTTTTTATTAAACTTAAATACTCCAGCTTAGCATCTAATATAAAAAGCTTTTTTCAAATGATAAACATATCCAAACCAAACATGCGAAAATACCTAAGCCCTTGCATGTTGATCCATAACTTATTTGTAATAGCTACAATTTTCTGGTTGAGAGTGATATGATTCGTGCCAAATTACTAGATTTAAAAAGAATAAATAAATCACTGCAATAGAACTTGTCTAACAGCATGAAGTAGGCTAAAAGATCCCGAAAAGCATCATGTCACGATCCAGTTTAAAGAAACAGAGCCATGACTACCAAAGACACTCCAAGAGCATAGCTGCATTTTCTTTGACCGCATACTTGCATCACTTGACATTTTGAAAAATAAAATTGTTTATAATTGTTTATAAAAATAAAAACACCTTTGTGAGCTCGCCCTCCCATGTGGACCAACTCCCATAAGAGAGGTACTTTAGCTTATTAGAGGCAATTGTTGGCTGCCTGGAAACCACCGAGATGACTTCAGATGACTGTAAAACCTGTAACCGCTTCTTTAGACACGCCAACTTTGAAAAAAACACTCCAGTTTTTTTGATAAAAAGTTTTGGTGCAAGGATGAGGTAGCTTTTTAGCCGTATCGAAATTGACTTATTTAGCAAAACTGCAATGGAAACAATGTTTTTTTTGGGTTTTTTTAGCATCACATAATCAACAACTGGATGTTGGCACTGGCGCAAACCACAAAGACGACGACAACAGGAAGTAGTTAGAGTTTCATGACGCGTCATGTTTTTTAATGACTTATCGCGTTAACAAACGTATTCACGTGTGAGTTTAATTGCATTTCTCGTTTAATGCAAACGGAGCAATGGTGAATTATTTTTGACATTAGCGGAACAGTGAAAGTTTTGAGCACATTTGTAATGGAAACGCAGCTAATAACTCAACCAGGTAGTGACGCATGAACCCAGAGCAATGCACTGTACTTCAGTTAAGGTCATTTCTAATGATTTATAACAAAAAAAGTAAAATGCCCTATATTGGGAAGTTTGAAGATGAAACTCATCATGACCAAAACATGAAGGATTTTGGTCAGTTTTCCTTAAAGACAAAATAGTTTTTGAACCAGTGAGACAAAAGCAGAGCCTTTTGGAGTCTACACCCTGCATTCAATCTGGCATAGAACTAACACACAAAAACACATCAACCGTAAAGCTAGTGGTTTTATCATGACGCAGGACTGCTTTGCTTCTTTGAGACACAGGTGACATGCTGTATCTGATAAAACAACGATTCCTGTTACCTGCCAATAAATCCTGAAGTAGAAGATCAAACCAACGAGTTCCTGACCTTAAACCCCGAGCACATTTGACTAATCCAGCAAAACAAAACCAAGATAACACCAGCAAGTATGACTCCCACTGACCAAGTCAAAGTCTGAACTTGAATGTTATTTGTAATGTATGGCCGTGACAAGACCGTTTGTGCTGGAAACACTTTTGTGTGCCTGAATTTAAGCCATTCTGCAAAGAAAAGTGGATCTAATTTGCTTCACACTGATGTAAGGAACTCAATGCAAATGACCGATTGGCCGTTGCCGAGACAAAAGCAGAAGTAATTCTACGAGAGAACACACTGCTCGATAGCAATGCAAACGTGTGTTTGCATTGCTATTGTACACTGAAATTGAGATAATTATTAGACAAAATGAATATGGTCGTATAAATCCCCTCCATGCTACGTAAGCTAAGAGCAACAGAGCTAACTGCAGTCTCATTAAACGGTGCCACAGGGTTCCATGTGCTTTTATTACCCCTCCATTAGCCTTAGCATTACTATAGTGATTACTGAAAGCCTTAGCTCCCTTTTCTTTTTCTTTTTTTTTCTTTCCCTGCGCCTCATTAAGACAAATGCTCACCCTCAGCATGTGTTAGTTCTGGGCTCCATAGCAACGGCGGCTAATAGACGCGCCGCACCAGCTCAGTTTGAACCGTCTTGGAGGAGGCGCGCTCCTCCAATTCCCTCGCCCCACAACAAGAGTTTGATTTCATTTTCGCTGTGATCACCTTGCAATTACGTCTCGCAAAGCACAACCGAGATGTGTGATGTGCTGTTGCACCCGGAGACCGCAGGACACCATCATCACAAAAAAACCCCCCAACAAAACAGCAAAAACGAGGCTTTAATATGCATTGTATGACATGAGGCACAGGAGGAGCCGCCGCCGCCGCCGCTCATCAAACAGAACATGGCAGATGCTCTCACCGGCCCTTATCGATTTGCAGGGAAGTGTGCGTGGTACGCCGGCGCGCGCTTGCGTCTACGCGTGCATGTGTGCGATGTGTTGCTAGCTTGCAGCAGAGATAATTAGAACACAACTCTTTTGCTGTCCCTGCAGGCCACTGATCCAGCTGCTTTCATCTAATATAGGTCAGCTGTGACAAAGCCCTCAGCATGGACACTGATCTGCCCTGCTAGCTCCCACGTACACACAAGAGATGAAATTAAAACTCGTATGCAAACACGCACACACACACACGCACACACACGCATATGATTACTGCATGCTGATGGCACATACAGTCTGTGCTCTGCTCACACAGACGCACATGCACACAGCAGGTAACGCTTCCAGGGATGGCCCCAGATGTGTGGGACGCTTACCGCCGGCTTCTATGGATACAGGGAGGAGAGCAAATGAGTTATTTAAAGTCTGCTCGCTTGCAGCAAAAGTCAAATGCGAGATATAATCCATGAAATTTCATTCATCTGCTTTAAGGTCAAATGATGAGCTAAGCAGCGTATCATTTCACTTCCCATACTCAGTGATGTAAAATGGAAGTAGTTTAGAGTGATGCTGGTTACTGGAATAAAACAGGAAGCAAGTTTAGAAATGCCTCCAAAAAACTTTTTTTTTTTTATTAGATGCAGTTAAAAAAAAATAAATAAAAAAGACAAATTGCCAGCTAATAATTAAGGCCTCACAAAAGACAAAATACTTTCTGTTGCAGAGTTTTATGTCGAAGATGGTCTCAGTTTTGGCTGTGTTAAACTTGCTTAACTGTTCCAGAACTTTCTAATTGATAAGTTTTAGGTTTGGATGTCTTTGGGTCAAATTTCAACCTTCCTTTCTTAGTGCGGGTTTGATGGTAAAACGTGACAAAAATATGTTTTCCAACAAGAAAATGACGTCAAACCCACCGAAAACAGCTTTAAATGAACAAATATTGTTTGTGGGTTTTTTTTATTATATGCGATGACAATCCACTTGGCATAACCTTATGTCCTCAGGGATCCCGTTTGATTTTTTTGGTTTTTACTACTAAATGAAAATGAATATTGGTTAGCTTACATATGGCTTTAGTCATTAGCATTTTATCTTTTAGCACAGCTAAACATAGCAAGAAAAGCTCATTTCCATGTACGAGCACTGCTTTGAAAGGAGAAATGTTAATTGGCAGATTGGTTTGCAAACATAGCGCTATCAAAAAAAAAAAAAAATGAAGCGTGTCCATAGAGAAGGATTAAATAACTCAAAATCTGTTCTCAAAGCCCGACTAGAAAGTAGTTGGCACTTTCCAAATCATCCGTCAACTGGGCCGAAATATCTGCCAGTCAGACGGACAGCACAAAGCAAACGGATAAGAGAGGAGAGCAATAACATTGTTCTCTCCCCTGTGCTGCGTTACACTTTGTTTCTCTCTGAGGTTTAATTTATTTAGTGCCGGTGCCATTGCAAAGAACAAAGCCAAAGTGACTTCATCACCTCCAGAGTTTTATTCAACCTATTATATTGATGACCAACTGAAGAGAAAAGCATCATTATCTCCTGTCGCCCTACAGTGGTTCCACTAATGGAGCCATAATTGGTGCAAATTACAAAGCGAACAAGTTGCGGCATAGCCTTTGGAACAGTGAGATTAAGAAGCTTTCGCCTATGTCGCATTGCAGGAGAGGCTCTCTCGACTCGACTAATCGCCTCTTTTCTTTTCCTGTTTGGTCCATCTTTGTTTTTTGTTTTTTTGTGAGCCGGCGGGGTCACAGAGGGCTTAAAACAACTGCAGCGGTTTATGCAAATGCAATCGATACTTGATTGTCCCCTCTTTTCCTGCTTTCTCTCCTCACCCCACATCTCCTAGTCTAACAAGAGGCTGCAGTAAGGGCATTAATTAGTGCCAGACATGCTCCAGCGATCCCTCCGCAGGGCTGTGCGCCGAGGCCGTTTCATACCGGGTCAGGAGATGGTAGGTTGGGCCCTGACCACAGCAATCAGGAGACAACAAGGGACGTTAGCAGTGGCGATAGGCACAGAGCAATCTTAACTTCTTAAAGTCACTCTTATTTTAGCTGAAAACAATTGCGAAAATTAACCTTCCGGCTTCCAAGCATTCAGCAAGCCAAGATTAGAAAATCTTCATCATTGCAGACAGAGCATCAGCATACAGTAGCATTATGCTGGGTAATAATATTTTCAACCAGCAGTTATGTGAACTTGGTTGTTGTTGATTCAGTGGGATTTTTCAGCAGGTAAAAATAAAATTACCACCTTTGCTCCGCTAAGTATAGACGTTAATATAATTAAATAGGTCACAGCATCAAATAAATCAATAAAATGCGTTGTTGGAATTTTAGTTACCTAATGGATCTGTCTTCACAAGCCAAACAAAGGTAAGGTAAGGTCAGGGACCACGTGTTCGGTTTTGTAACAAAGAAATATTTTTGCAATAACTTCATTGAACATTTTCAAACAAACTAAATATAGAGTAAAACATATTGCTTAGTGTCGTTACCATTCAGTAGGACATGTTAAGGTAGGCTGGTGAATCTTTGGATTATTACGTGTTTTTTGGTAAAAACTCAGAAATATGAACGCGTACAAAATGTGTATTCCAGAGTGTGATCCATTCTGGGTAGATTTCTCAACAATAACAGAAACATGTGAACAAATAGTCAAAGACGTATTATTCAAAGGTAATGCAAGTACATAAAATATTTGTCAGAAAATGGAATCTTGTCTGTGCAGAGTTTTTAAACCATGCACTATGTTTTAGAAACATAGTGCATGGTTTGACCATCCAGGAATCCTTGTGAAAGCTTTCAAGACAACTGAATAAGTTAGGGAAATATATATATATATATATATATATGTATATATATTAAAATATATATATATATATTTTTTTTATTGCCTTAATACCAGCTATTTACCCCCCATTTTTCTTCAGTTTTAACATTTGTCATAATAATTGTGTAAAGAATAAAAGGAATGCACAAAACAACACATTTGAAAGTCTAAAAGCCGAAGTCCTACACCGATGACAGGGCATCCGGATTTTTAATACCTTCTTCAGGGTTTCCGCTGGATTATCTTTAGACAACCCAAGCAACTTCCTTAACAACCAGTCACTCCGAATAAGATCCCATTACAGAACAGTGACGGCAAACACCCTATAGAGGATTCTGATTAGCTCAGGAGGAAAAGCTGGGGAGCAGTTGCCGGCATGAATTCTGATTTTCTACTTTCCATCGTGCTGTGAAGATGTGGGAGACGCCCAACGGTGCCGATCGTTCAGTCAGACGCAGAAGGAAGGAATAATTCTCATTACATACTGTATACACGCTGCATGCTTTTAGTGTGGCAGATCATATGTACTGTAATGATGGAACTTGTGCTTAAAAAATGAAAATAACAGGGCTTCAGGTGTCTGTAGAGAGGAGAAATTAAAATTTTTCCCTGGTTAGCTGCAAAAGTAGATGAAGATTTTGAAGTGGGATCACAACAGTGGGCAATGAAAGATGAAAGAAATTATTGTTTTTAACTTGGAGGCGAGGTTTTAATGTCTTTTTTTTTTTTCAAATCAGCGATATGAACCTTAATATCTCTGCTCTGCCGTTTTATTTCAAATCAGAAAAAATGTGTCGGGTTGCTGAAAGACAATAAATGCGTAGAGATTTTAGTTTCTTGGCGTTTACTGGTAACACTGACATACGTTACCGTCTCAAATCCTACGGAAGTGGTCAATGGGGTTTTGAGAACATTATAAGAAAAAAGAAAAAAATGACATGAAGGAAGGCTTTATAGTTCTAGACAAAGTTGAGTTTTCCTTTGTAAGGTTAACTTGGGTATAAATGTGAGATTTACTGTCTCTAATATCCAAGAGAAGCATTAAACTGGGTTTTTAATGGATGGGGAGCACAGCAGTCTTTGCTCCGGGCCTCGCTGCACATGCGTTCTGCTGGATTTCCCCGTCGAGAACTGAAATCAACCCTTATTTTTAAGAGATATTTCTTAACTTTTGTGTCTGGTGTGAGTACATGTCTCCATTACCAAGGCGCAATCTTGGAAGCAGCTTAGAGAAAATCCCTTAGAACAGCATCAATATGTAAATAGGAATGGATTTTATGAATTTCTTGCATGTTTTTTTTGTGGTTTTTATCTTTGTTTTTTTATTATGTGTTTTAGCATCAACCTTTCAATGGGACTAGAAATGGAAATCAGCCACTTGGCTACAACCTCATGTATTTACATGTGTAAGTACATTAATATATATTCTACTGTTTTAAAAAATATATTTGGACTTGAACACAGTAACTCATAATCAATATATTTTCAATTTTATGAGAGAAAGAGTGGATTTTACAGTAGATCCTTGTTAAAATACCAGGTTCTTCTGATGATAAATCACTGCAAATCTTTTTCCACCCGACAAATGAAACAAAATGTGAAGACTTAAAAATGTGCAATAACCTGATTCCCAGCTTTGCCGAACAATCTTTTCAGTTTGAGCTTCTTAAATGTTTCTTCACTTTTAACCTAACAGGAGCCTGAAAGTTTTAAGTAAAGGGACCAGCATTTGGAAAAGTTCATCCACCTCAACGAAAATGATATCTGAATAAACGTTCATTCAACGCACCATCACGTCTCTCCATTGGTGGCCGTTGGGTTTAGTGAAGTGTGTGTACACCTTTGAGATCCACTGCATAGGAAGAGAAGGCATGTCTTACTAAATCCTACATCCATGTTAGTTTTCGCACCTCCTGATGTTTTTTCTCTTTATTTTTTTTTGTTCGCTTTTATGCCCACACTCCACTCCACTGCATTCATATTGCCGTAGCCTTTTCCTGCATTACGCCTAAGTGCAGACGGAACATAAACACTACCGAATCGCAGCGATGCATTGACCCCCTTGGCAGATTTTTTTTTTTTTTTTTACCTACTCAAAGGTCTACACCAATAAAAGCTGTTTACTCATATTCCAGCAGAGCTGTCTGCTATGTAAGTGCAAAAATGTTTTCCATGCTAATACGTGGCTATATTAAAAGGCAGAACACTAATCTCTATTCCTTTGCAGAGGTTTCCGATCCTGAAAATTTCAAAAATGCATATAAACAGAAAAATATGGAGACATAACCTTTGATTAAAAAAAAAAGAATACACTAATTTCTCTCTGCTTATCTTGTATAAACTCTGCTAACAAGAATGGAGGGCACTAAAAGGTCACACACTCACTGAAATACTGGTGAGCAGCATTTCAGTGAGTTTTGTTTTGCACATCGAGTATTGCAAGTTACAAACATCAAAGCAATTTGAAATAATTTTTAAGCGACAGACCAACACAAAGCAGCAGATGTGTATTAGGGGAGTGAATGAAAACTGATAAATGCTAGTCAGTTTCTTTGTGCAAATAAAACAGTATGTCGTGCCTTTAAAGATTCAAAGATGTGTAATATCTCCTTTTGCAGTCTGACCTAGCGGTGTAGCGACATGTGAAAGACGGCGCTCTGGTCATGTGACACAAAATGAAACCTTATGGGCTCACATCATTTAACACACAGTCCCCAAAGTGAAAGATGGTGGTGAAAGTATCACGTTTCTTAAGGTTTACTTTCAACTATGACTTTCTTCTTTCCATTTCACTCCAAAACCCAGACTTCCACCTGAGCTGTCGACCTCTGCAGCTTCTCCAGAGTTGCAATGGATATCTTGGCTACATTTCTGATAGTAAAGCTACTTGCCTGGCAAATTTATGTTGACCAGTATTCTTGGTTTGTCCTCAATTAATTGCTTTTTAATACATTTGAGTTAAGTAGCGCTAAGACACAAATGCCATTTCAAGGCGTTTGTGTCTGGAAATGGCAAAAAGTCCCTTTGTGTCACTTCAAGACAAAACTACAAACGCAAACTCCAAAAGTTTGAAAGACCCTTTCAAAGCTGCTATTTTGACTTTGGCAAATAAAATCAAGATAAGACAAACATAAGTTTGTGGTAATGTGAAAATATGACGACAAGTTTAACCCTTTAATGGTTATAAGGGCACTGATGTCCCCATGGACCCTTCAATATGAACGGAAGTGTTTTTGGGGTGACTTTTGCGGGGTAGGTGGAACAGGATAGTCTTTTCCAAGTCTGTTTAATATCCTCTAAATGCAACGAAGATGCGTTGGCACCTGATGGAAACAAAGAACTGCTGACAGTCCATATTTGTTTGCATAAGCGGACCTGGAAGTCAGATGTTTCAGTACGCAGCAGAAAGTCCTGAAAAAAAACCAAACATGTCCTCATTCACCCCAGAAAACTCCATGTGTAGTTAATATTAGAGTTTAAGAGAGATCCTGTCAAAAGGGTAACGTTGTTTAGAAGCATCGTTAATTAGAGGTGCTTCGAGGCAGTTGGCAACAAAACCGAGTCAAAGTGTGCTTCGCTTTTCAAATTTGTTCAAACGTGATAATTGCTCTAAGAGACAGCCTTGACACTTACAGACACCAAGATGCCGAAACGACATTACCAGCATCTTTTTTTTTTAATATAGGTTTTCCACCATATTCCGACTGTGCACAAATCAAAACGAGGGGATCGGCTCAGAGCCCGCCCGGAGTCGTACAGCGCATCAAAGTGAGGAGGCGGTGAAGGGGGGGCTTTTAGGCTGGCAGAAGTGCACGCATAAATCAGCGCCAGCACTGCTGAGCTGAACAGAAGAGGAGAAGAGGGCAACGGGTGGCTGAAAGGAGGGTTAAAGGGCCAGACAGGGGACACGGAGAGACGGGATGTTCTGGGGGAAATGGGTAGACTGCAGTCGAAAAAGATAAAGGTTTCATGGGGTTTTATGCAAGCGGATGACACAATGGCTGACTGGATGGATGGATGGATGGATGGATGGATGGATGGATGGATGGATGCGATGGAAGTATAAATGTGGGAGATTATGGTACACCTGTGTGATGACTTTATTTTGCAGATGTGGCTCATCATTCACAGCAAGGCAAATCACTTACTGCTAAGCGTTGCTTCCCACTCCCTTGGCAGTGGACCATTCCGTGACATTTCTACTGCCTCGTCTCTCTCTCTCTTTTTTTTTTTTGTTCTCACTCCAGTCTTGAGGATCGCTTGGATTCTCATTAAGCGATTCCATTGCAGCAGCTGGGAATAATGGCCGGGCATTTCTTTTCACCCTGTACCATCCTTTCAATCAGTCCTCCTATCCTCGTTGCCTGGAACTTCTCCAATTTGTACCTTCTCTCCCCTTCCTTCCTCTTTTCTCGGCATCGCCTGACCTTTTCGTTCGCCTGCCCTCGAGCGTTGCCGATGCGGCCTGGCCGATAAGCAACAACAAAGCAGACATGGCAAAAGCACTGGAGATATATCGACAGCATGAAATCCACTTTGGTTTTGAGCAACCCAAGATTGCTTCTGTTTCTTTTGTGCTACTCCCTTCCTTTGGAAGACGCCGTTGGTGAATCGAGCGGTTGCCATTCCCCCAGAGCGTCCAAACAGTAAATGTTTTCCTCATGGCAGACCTTCAAAATGTCCTCTACATAATAGAGACAGAACACATTCAAAGTGTGCGCGCACACGTATCATACTTAAAGTGTCATTTTTCATGCGTGTCCAGTCACTTGAGACCCAATTCAAAGCTTACTAATGCGTCACGGATCATTAGACAAACATACTGCTGGCACGCTGATTACAGAAATGAATGATGCGTGCTGTTTTGCTCAATTGTATGTGTGCGCCGGAGCATGTGTGTGTGCTTAGTTGCACTCAGAGAGGTCAGAGTCGGTTAGGCAATGAGTAAACGTCCATTAGTTGCACAGTATTGGTAATGTGACACGAGGGTTACAAGTAAGGGTGCACTGCGTCATCCTAAACCTCCTTAATGGCTCCATATCAAGGTCACTTTAGGAGCCTGACAGAGCATTCCAGGATTTGTATCAATAAATAGCCACAAGTATTCACTCACCAGCCACTTGATTAGAAAACCCTTCAGAGTAGTTTTGGTTGGACTCATGGAACTGCCTCAATATGTGATTGCAAAGATTCAACAAGGTTTCGGAAAGCAGAAACCCGGCAATATGTGGTATGGGGTAGTACAGTAAACATATGGACATGTTCAGAGGACCGGTTTGAGACATGACAGGATGATAACACATGGACACCATCAGCCACAATACTTTGGTGGGCTGTGCTATTTAAATTATGCGTAATTGACTGATGGACACAAAGTGAAACAAGAAAGTCTTCCCAGAAGGTTGCACCGCCACCAGGACCCTGAAGGGAGGGAGGATCTACGCTTTTATGTTGTTCAAGCTAAATTTTGACGTTATCTGAATGTTGCAGCTGAAATAACTTTGTTGAAATGAGTGGTAATTTGAGCAATCTTTCACATGTCAGTTGTTCCAAACCAGTCTCCCCAATCTCCTATGACATCAGCAGTGCTGCTGCTCATTAGATGTTTTCTCTTCCTGAAGCCAATATCTGAAAACCCAAGAGAATGTGAGAATATCAACAGGTTCTGAAAGCGTTTTTCTTCAATCTCATGCTCTGAATTCAAGCAAATCATCTACGATTCCTAAATTCACCACTTTCGCATCAACAACCTGTGAGAAGGTATTTTTTGTAATCAAAAAAATAAAATAAAATGTTTGCATTTGTCACCCTTAACCTTTTCACCAGTGCAAACTTTAGCTACTCTGTGTTTAAATGTCTTCAACATACATTTCATGGAATCTCTTCATGTTGCACTTCTCCCAGCGACAGTATACAGGGTACCTGTTATCTCCTAAACTTGCAGTGAACTTCACATTGCAACGCTCCAGCTGGCCATTAGTATATTCCGTGATTTAAATGCAAGTCTATTAGCATGCACAGCCTCCTTTGTCAGATGGATTGTTTAAATCCTGGCTCTGGGAGATTGCATCATCAAACGGAAACAGTGATGGCACCTTAATGATGCGCATATTAACTGTTTCCCTGCGAAGCTCTAAGGTGGATCAATTTCTATACCCTATAATACAAAAAAAAAGGGTTAGGGTTTCATCCTGGGTCCACAGACTAATATCTTTCCACTTACAACCTACAACCATCCAAACAAGGAACCATTTCATACCATTACTTATCTTCCTCCATTACCGTGTTATGTGAGATACGAGACTTGAAGTAACAAAAATTTCCAGCATACATACTTGTTGTGATCTCCAGGCTCAACTCAGTGGCGCCAAACAAATGTGGTTTATTTTATGCACTACTGCTATGAAATGTGCAAATACTGGAATTGAAATGTCGCAGCCGTGACTCAGTGCTGTTATTTAATCCCATGTTGCACTATGCAGACACTCTGCTTGCGCCGCTGATGATTCGCTCAACACAGCATGACAAATGCTTAGAGAGGATGACACAGCAGGGGGAGTTGGATCAGTTTTCTTATTCAGCAAATGTTTTTTTTCTGACCATTTGAAGTAGTGGGCTGCACAGTGGCGCAGTTGGTAGCACTGTTGCCTTGCAGCAAGAAGGTCCTGGGTTCGATTCCCGGCCGGGGTCTTTCTGCATGGAGTTTGCATGTTCTCCCTGTGCATGCGTGGGTTCTCTCCGGGTACTCCGGCTTCCTCCCACAGTCCAAAAACATGACTGTTAGGTTAATTGGTCTCTTTAAATTCTCCCTAGGGGTGAGTGTGTGTGCATGGTTGTTTGTCCTGTATGTCTCTGTGTTGCCCTGCGACAGACTGGCGACCTGTCCAGGGTGAACCCCGCCTCCCGCCTGGAACGTAGCTGGAGATAGGCACCAGCAACCCTCCCGACCCCATTAGGGACAAGGGTGAACAGAAAATGGATGGATGGATGGATTTGAAGTAGTCACACACTGTTTTGAGCCTTGCATATTCATACATTCATAACACAATGTGAGATTCATAAAATAGGAGCTCAGGTCATTTTTTTGCCAAAAAGTGTTTGTTTTTTTTTCCTTCCCAAATCGCCAATTTCTAAATTGTCAAAAATTGCTTTTGGCCATCATCCTGTGATAGCAGATATCAGTCAAACCATCATAGAACCATGAAATTAGTTATTGGCATGATTAGCCTGGACCAAAACAGATTCAGTTTAAGATATTTAACTTACTATCCAGTTGCTATAACAATGCTTAAAATAATGACAAAAAAACATTTTCTACTCTGTTCACAACTGGATTTTAGCATAAAGGATAACAAAATACACCCACAAAACAGGATGTGTGTTGTTTTTCCCTTTCAATTCTCCAAACAGGCTGCTTTTTAAGCAAGCCTTGGCTCAGCTTTACTGCCACACAGGATCAGCTGCTGATTCGCTCTCGATGGACCAAATCCTGTTTCCTCCGCTAACCCCTCTCAAACACATCCCGGCTGACAGTCTGTGAGAAATCGTGGCATCAGCTCTCGTTTCGTTCTATCTGGCACAGGGAGCGGCAGCCAATGAGGAGAGGCGGTTTTCACGGGGGTGCGGGGGCTGGGACGGAGGGGGGTGAACAAATCAGAACAGAGACAGGGGAGCGGTGGAGGGGGCCGGGGGTCACGCCGAGGTCACAGATGATGCCGGTGAGTCTCTTCACATGAAGTCATCAAAGCCTCATTATTCGTTTGAGTCTCCGTCCGCTCAGGGCAAATTAGCTTCACCAATCAGGACTGTGTACACGCACATGTCGCTTGTGTTTGTGTGTGTTCCAGCCTAATTTGCGGCAGGGGGGATTAGTTTTCGTATGCCTGCATGGGTACATGTGTGCACAGGTGCTAAATGAGTTTGAAGAAGCACATGGCGCTTGTGGTCGGACGCGTTTCTGGGAAAGGCCACATCGTCAGAAAACAAAAGTGGCGCAGCAAACAAATGCTTCAAAAAAAAAAAAGAAAGAAAAGAAAACAGGAATTGAAAGGGAATATCTGAGAAAAAGGTAAGGAAATATCTGGGTACAGATATTTAAGGTGAGCAAAAAAAATAAATAAAAAAAGTTTTTTAGGTCATTAATGCGTTTACCTTCAAAACCGCTGGGTCCCAACTTTTCGTCACAGAGCGGCTGCCTCTGCCGCAATTTGCATCTTTCTCCCTTTGCATAATAACGCGCACAGTTGATTTGAGTGTCTAATTACAGTTTCCAAGCGTCTGAACCGCTTGCACGTTTCCCGTTTGGGGTGCTGATCTAAACAGTCATTTGCGGAGCGCCTGCACAAATCTGTTTTTATTTGTGTGTTTTGAAAAAACAAGATTCAAGTGATGCAGTAAGCATCGCAGCAAGAGAAAGTAGAGGAAAGTTATCAATCCTCATATTATGCTTAAAAAAAAAACAATGCAAGAGACCATGTGAAGGAAAACTGTCCAGGCATGTCAGGGGATGACTGCCGCTTTTTTCAGGCTGTCAGAGACTAACAGTGGGATTTTTATTAAAACGGGTTGATTGAACAAAGTACCAAAAAAGTTGATCTATTTCATCTTTTCAAAATGTTCAGCTACTGTATGGTGGATCATGGTGGATTTTGAAACGTCTTCAGCCTTTTGGAGCTGCCTTAGGCAAAATAAGGATCTGTAGTGAGGCATTAGTGATGCCTCATTAATGCAAGATACCAGAAGTCTTTGAAATCTACGCTTTTGAAATCATTTCGTCTTTTTTTTTTAATGAACAAACTGCAAAAGACCTCTAAAAACAAATCCAGCAAATTTCACTTTTTACAAGTGTAAATGAAAAAAAAAAATAAATCAGAGAGAAGCTATTTAAATCCACAATGAAACTTCAGAATTAGAGATGTAAATGTATTGTTTTTCAGGTAAAAAACAAACAAAAAACAATGTTTTATGACCGTTTATGGCAAGCGATACATTAAATAGATCTCAGAATAACTGTGATTCTCAATCCTTTCACTTTCAACATACTTTATCTGTCCTGAGTAAAGGTCAGCTAATGTCAAAATAAAATCAACAAATTCTGCCATTAAAATCTGTTTCAAGAAATAATTTGAAGTTGAAATTTTCGCTTGCAATACAATATATTTAATGAACTAATGAGATTAGTCAGATTAAAAGTAGCTCTGTAATTAAGCTTTAAAACACACTTTTTACTAAGCCCATATTGTTCTATTAAAAACATTTATTTCATCGGTCTCATGTAATATTCTAATCTTAAATGTGTTTTCATTAACTATAAGTGGAGAATCCTCACCATTAACAGAATAAAGGCTTTAAAACACCAGTGTGTGTATAATTAATCTATACAATGTGTTTCACTTAGCTAATTGAGTTACTAAAAAGAAATGAACAGTTAAATAATTAAATCATGTTTCTGTTTTAAATTTCCCTTGCTAATACTGGAGTATCATGGCAGACTTTTTTCAATCTAAAACAGAGTCTGTTCCAAATATAAAAGCAAAGTGATCTTCGTTCATGTTCAGAATAAAGGTTCATTGTGTTTATGCTGAAGGCTAAACACATTTATCGTCCACAGCAACTTTTCCTAACATGGGGGCTGATGTCCATCCAATCCTATCGGAAATCCATCACAGATAATCACGTGTGATAAAGTGATTTAAAAAATATACAGACTGTTACTAATAAAGGTGTTTAGTTTAAAAATTGTACAAACCGATTAGAATATGGTTGGAAATGCTTTTTGCAAAAAAAAAAAAAAAAAGTGCTGCGTTACATTTGTTTTTTTTCTTCAAGAGCTTTGATTTATGTAGAAAAATAAATTACCATTGAGTTGTGACCTTGTGATAAAACATGAAACTGTTTTTTTGTCAAATCACTTACCTCTTATTTACAGAATTAAAATACATAAAATTTTTTCAATTCCTGATGATCCATCAGACCCAATCTGGACCTGAACTCTGGGAACCATTTGTCAAATATCTTTTTTAGGATGCAAGGATCTCTTTTCAAGCCAACATTCTTTAATGTATGACGACACCTCAGATCCAAGGACTGGAATCGGCACAGCCATGTTTATTGTTTAGCAACCCATGGAAGCATAGCTGAGAGGTGCTACTGTATAAGGCAGGGGTGGGCACTCCTGGTCCTCGAGGGCCGGTGTCCTGCAACTTTTAGATGCATCTCTACTTCAACACACCTGAGTCAAATAATGAGGTCGTTAGCAGGACTCTGGAGAACTTGACTGCACGTAGGAGGTGATTCAGCTGTTGGATTCAGGTGTGTTGGACCAGGGAGACATCTAAGAGTTGCAGGACACCGGCCCTCGAGGACCAGGATTGCCCACCCCTGGTATAAGGTGATGTAAGAAAATTAACTGTATTTCACCATATCGTCACCTTCCTAAGATCATGGAACAAGTCTTTTTTCCTTTTTACCAAAAGATGATTTAGGTGAAACAAAACTCACTTTTGGCAAAAAAAAAAAAAAAAAAAAAAGGGCATTATTTTTAGGAACCTGACAATAAGACAATGACTCCGAACTTTGGCTACTGCTGCACTTGTGTTTTGAAGACACACTGCAATTAGTTTGCGATATTTTCTACATCACAAAACTTGGGAATCAAGTGAGATTAAAAGAGCTAGCTGGGTGCAAAAACGTTTAGCGACGTACGTGGCTTTCAGTTTGACCCAGAAAACTGCTGATGATACAAACTCCCGCTACGTGCGCTAACGGGGAGGCGTGGCGGTGGTAGGCAGTACACATGCATATGTATATTAGGCTTACACCAATTAGCAAGAAAATGTCTGCAGAAGATTATTGTGCACCGCAAAATGTCAGAAATACCTACATGCACCGCCAGCGGAGACAGACGGAAAGAGAGGGACAACCAAACACTAATTGGCGGACGGGTGCAAAGAGGCGCTAAGAGATTTGACAATGAGAAATGTCGTAATGTAGACTCTTCCTCTCATCTTCCTCTTCTCCCATCCCATCACTCCCGCTAATTGGCTGACACCATAATGTCTTCATGCACATTTACTATATGTGTGTGGGGGTGTGCGGGTGTGTGTGTTTGTGTGGGATCGCACATGGTGATCGCCGACATCAAACCACAGCGGGCTGCAGTTCGCCCGCAGTAATGATGTGATGATGCTGATTATTCTGGTGACCTACACACACACACACACACGCACGCCCACACACACGCCCACACACAAACTGTCTCTTTTCCTCTCCCTCCTTTTTCTACCTGTTTCTCTGACACCGGTTACATCCATCTATCAATTTTGAAACTTTTTACATATTTTTTCTCAGGCTCCCTCTCAGCATGTAGTGTGCCGATGTCTGAACATGCAGAACAGAGGTCAGGAAGTCAGGCAAAACTATCATAAGTGGATGAATGTGGAAAATGCCAGCCAGGTAATAATGAACAGACGAAATGCCAACGTGTGTGTGTGTGTGTGTTACCCAAGTGCCTCTTTGTGTGCCATGTCCACATATGATCTGGTTATAGGATTATAAAGCTAAAGAAGCAACAGAAAATAAATAAATGTTGCTCAGATTATATGGAGTCAGATAGAAAGGCGTAGTAAAAACAAAAAAGAGTCAGATAAAATCAGTTCTTCCACAAAATATAAAAAAGGTGGGATAACTCATTTTCTCTCCTACTGAGATTCATCTGCAGGGTGTGGAATTGTGCGAGGCCATCTTTACCGCTTGGCTCGTCGCCCTGAGGCAAAAAACATGGGTTAGTTTCGAACTTTGTTCTGTAAACCTCCTAGTGAACAAAGTGGAAGTGAGCTTAAAAATACATATCTTATGATAAGAGGAAAAGAGGGGAAAAATAGAAGAATTATGTCTTCTAATTAAGTCAGAATTCAGCTCTCACTTTGTTACCGAGTTGTTTTCAGAGGAAGGGTGGCAGGTTATGCAAAGAAATATATACCACTACAGGGTTTTTACGGAGTTTTTTATTCTACCTTTTTTTATATTATTATTAAAACGACATTTGTTTTGTCTCTTATTGTGCGAAAAAAAAAAATCCATAAAGGTCTATGGTGACTTGCAGAGGTATTTACATCCGGTGAACACTTTTCATATGTTGACATTTTGCAGCCATAAAAACTTCAGTGCAGTTTATCTGAAAGCGATAGAGGAACACCAAGTTGTGCAATACCGTAAAGTGAAAAAAAAGTAGAGTTTAAGAACTTTTAAGGATAAAAGTGGACATGTTGAAACCCCAATCCGACATCCCAAAATGAAACCTAATTCAACCGGCCATTTCAGAAGTCGTCCAATTCCGATACTGAATCTTATGATGACCAATTAATACAGTCAAAGGTTAGGTTATTAAGCTAAATGTTCATATAAAAGCCACAGTTTTTTAACATTTCACACATCAGTCCATCATTTGAGAAGTGGAGAAAATAAAGGCAAATCACATGACCGCAAGCCTGCCAGGAAACAGTATTTCACCTAAACTGATGAGCATTAAACATAGAAACACAGAACATCTCCCTGGCAACAGAGATCCAGAAGGTTAGGTGGGAGAATCTGTTGACAAGATAACTAAACACACAGCTTAGACAACAGAATGGTTTAGCTCAAAGCATCTTCAGTACTGTAGATATTAGCTATGGCTAAGCTAATGCAAATAGCTGCTAATCAGGTTGTACCCGTGTCACAGCCAGTCAGTGAAGCCAGCAGGTGAAATTTGTTGTTCGACAGGCAAATCATAAAGGAGCAGATGAGTTTGATGAGCCTGGTGCTAAAGTTGACGTTGCTGTGTTAATGCTTATGTAATATGCTGATGCAACAAAACACAAACATCCATTCACAGCCACAGGAATGAAGTGCCGACACACGCGTGCAAAAATACAAAAAACTATTTAGGCTTACAACATGATCCCATTGCATCCAACCAATCAAATTTAACAAAAAAACCCCCCAAAAAACCAAAAGAAACCCAACATGGTTTAATGCTGTGCTAAGGATGCAAGCTGATCTTCTACAGGAGCAAGAGCAGGGTGTGTGTGTGTGTGTTTAGCCACAGCGAGTTGTCAGGCGTGATCACTGTCCCAGCTCGCCGTATGCGTCTGTGCAAGTCTCTGCTCGTTTTAAATTCATGCATTTCTCACGCACCGGTAAAACTTCCACAGAGCAGTTCGCAGCCCAAATAACAGCGCGCTGCCCAAACCGTGTGTTGCAAAACCCATTTCTCATGAGCTGTAGCACCGCATATCATCACAGTGGGTTCGCCTGCTGCTCATTTCCTCTCGCCGGCGGTCTTGTCGGAGCACATCCGCGGCGCAAACGAGAACGTTGCCGCACAAACGGGCGTCCGTCTCTACGGATATGGACATTAGAAATGTACCAACAACTAAACGTTTGTGTGTTAGATTCACAGAGCTTGTGAGCCGTATACAACAGATTCAAAGAAGTAAAAATTGTAACAAAATTTGCCTTATTTTGCTGTTGCAATGACATTAATAGGACAAAATAACAAATTTAAACTTCTGATGCAAAACAAAACAGCGTTTTTTTAAGTTGATGACAATTGCAGCTGCTTGTTTCAATATGGAGAGGATTCCTGCTTATGCATTCAATATTTTGTATTTACGTTTCCCCCCAGCACCACATTTAGATCTCCATTATAATTAGAAAAACACTCATTAAAACCCGAGTCCACAAGTTTACGCTTTTGAGACAACTGCCTGCATCCTTCATTAGGATTTTCGATTTGTTATGCATTCACAGTGAGTTCTCTGTTCATTTCCACTGCTTTGTTTCACAACAATTCAACAGCCGACTTTTCTTTTTTGCTTTTCTAGACAAGAGAAAAAGAAACGATCGGCTGCGTAAATCAATCTGCCTCTCATGTTTACCAGTTGGTCAAAACACATGGTTAAAGTAATGGAAGCAATGCTCAGAAGTAGGAAGAAAAATTTTTAAAGGAGATTGTAAAAAAAAAAAGAAGAATATATTACACAAAGTGTCCAAGCATTTGCTTAAATATGAATAATGAGATGCCAAGCTTTCACCCTGATGTTGCCATGAGAAGAGTTGGTAAACTCGACCCTCGAAGAGTTAATCAGCTCTGCATACAGGAGATCTTAGGCTGAGGAGTTTAACCAAGTATGTGATGAGATTAGAGTCGCCTTAAACTATATATTTTTTTATCTTGATGATGTCCATGTTTCATTAAAACTGAAATAATAAAAGAAAACACAGAACACGTATATGCACCAATCTCCCTTTCATAGTCAAAAACAGCTTCTTTTTTTTTTTGACAACCCAGCCCCAGCTCACGCCGTTCCTTTTAAGTCGCCATTATACGTTTAAAGCCGAGACAACGTTTCCCTTGATGATTCAGGTTCACCCAAAAACTTCCGAGTTGGCGCCCTAAGAGAGCAGGAGCACGATGAAACGAGCCGGTTACAGGTTACAGTCTGTTAGCCTGGAAGAGCATGAGACACTCGGAGGGCTGAGAGAGAGAGACTCAGAAGGCCGCATCACGCTCTTTGTATTCCACCAGGACGAGCTTAATGCCAGCACCGGATCCTTCAGGACGCAATAAACTGGCGTCCATCTTAAAGTACACCAGTGGGTATATCGGTATTAAACCTGGACACAATCCCATCACAACGGCATCAATCAGGTCCTCTTTGAAAGAAGAATATACGACAGGAGTGAGGGACTTTTCACAACTTTGACAACTGTACCGTTGGTAAAACTTTTTCTTTTTTAGAAAGTTTTGAAAAAGCTCCCCGAGTTAATAATGTTTAGCTATGCAGAAGGAGAGGGGAGGAAAAAAAAAAAAAAAAAAAAAAACAGGCCAGAGACTGTAGCTGCAGCATCTTTACAATTCAATACAGCATAGCCTCAAGAGGCTCATTGTTTTCAGTCAAAAGGTTCTTAACACAGACAGCTGATTCAATAAAAAGGTAAAACGAACTGAACAAAGCACTTTGAGGAAGCCACTCGACTCAAACAGCGCATTACAACACTTGGAAAGTGCTGCTCGTCTTTGTTGCAGTTGGCGGAGGACGTTTCACGAGTGAGCACTTTTACCCATCCAGCAACGAGAAAGCGGACTGTCATCTGGGCACTCTGGAAATCTGGATGGTAATGGACGGCGCGGCTATTTATACTATCACGGATTTCAGGTTACTGAATGTGAAATCGAAATGTGTCCAATCATGAGGAAAAATTTGCAAACTTTATTTTAACTCCCTCACTTGGGCGTGATGTACGTACGGAGAAAAAGAGACTGATTGGTTCATCAAAATCTGGTGCGGTGATGCTGCGAGTGTTGGGTTGCTTTTTGTCAAGAGGGTGTTATGCAGAGTTATCAGCAGATAAATTGCCTGCTTTAGATATAATAGACCATTTAATCAGTTTGGGGGAACAAAAATAAGTTGCTGCCATAGAAAGGTGCCACTAAAAGCAAGTCAGAGAGGGACTCGTCCCAAAGTTGATTAAAAAAAACCAGTTAGAAATGTGTCCAGATTAATTGTGAGGCTTTTAATCTCTAATAAGTTTGCATTAGAAGTCCTTCGAACATCTAAATCTTAGATGACCTTTATGGCACCAAACGACAACATGAATCATCTTAAAAGTCCATCTAGTTATAAACAAAAATACATAATCAATTCAATCCATTCATACAGAAAGACCGAAAGTAAATTACACAGATTCCAGTTTTATTATTAAACGGTGAATAACAAGCTGTACTTGACTTTTCCATCAAATTAATTTGATCACTTGTACTGTTTCATTTTACATTATCTTGGGAACAGCTCTTTTTTGTAAACAAAAACAAAAGCCCAAAAAGCACAAGAAAATCAAACTATAAAGGTATTATTGGCACAAAGTCTTGGTAGACAAAGTTATTTATAAGCAGCTGCTGTTGATGATTTAGACTTTTTGTTGTTTTAACACAAACGGCAAAATTAAACTGTTTATTATTGAGCCTCAGTCGAACGTAGTATCTCAGAATGAAATCCAGCAATTTGCTTCCAAATAAATAATCGCGAGATTTTCCAAGTTTTCAACAAACAGTTCTGATTCATCTCTAAAACACCACAGGTTCATTTTTCAATTTTCAGAACTTTCTGTTGCAGAATTTCAATCACTTTAGGTTTCAAAACAGAATCTGTTAGATTTTGTAATAAGCAGCACAAGCCTTTCTTCAGCTCACTCAGCTGTCGATGGTGTTCACGTTTTAGGCCACCACTGTTTTCTCTCTCTATTTGTTTTTTTTTTTTTTAGGATTTCTTATTAGTTTAGCAGATTGAAGGCCACTTTAAATAGATTTTCTTTTAACGCAGGTCAGCCAAATATGTGCACAGTGAGCGTAGTAGGCCTAAAGCAATCTAAATCTAATCTAAAGTAAGCTTTTAAAATGTTACGACATGGATTATTTAAATTAGGCAGGTTTAGAGAGTAATTTAGAGTAAGTGCGATCGCTATGTGAAGACTCATGCTGCTTTGAGCATCTCTGTAGGTCTTTCCCCCCCTCCTCATATCTGTTGTCTCGTTAGCCAGTCATATTCCCTAAAATTAGCATCAATTTTGGGTTTAGTTAGGCCTGTCGCGATAAACGATAAATCAATTAATTGTAGATAAATTAAAACTATCGATGTCATTTTAATTATCGGCATTATCGTCTCTTCCGGCCTTTTTCTCTTTCTGTTAATGACACTGAATGAAAAAAGGCTCTGCTCCGGTGCTCTCCACTGACTCCTCCCTTCCTCATTTCCTTAGAGTAAAGCCCAGCGCACACGACACGATCTTAGAGCTGTCGGCCGATTGTCGGCCCATTTTCAAAACCTGACAGATCACACATTAGCCGACAGAAATCCTAGGTATAACGGTTCGATCGGGTTCGATCCTGCCATGTGGTGTCCAACAATGGGCACAAAATAATGGCTACAAGTTCAGTGAACTAATTTTAAAACCAGGCATTAATCAATGCTTTACTACAATCTACCTGCAATGCATGTGGCTAGTGTCAGCGTAAAGTCCTGACTGAATGAAAATCATTATAACATATTTACGTCACGTTAACGAAGAACAGCTGAAAAGTTACCGGGTTTATCAACTGCGGTAGCAATTTCGCTCCAACTCCTCCCCTTGTCATTTCTATATTCTTTGCATGTTGAATAAACATTAATGTTGTTTCCACATATCATCTCCAATGTCCACTGGACTTCGGGTTGCACCGTGTCAGCTGTTTGGGATTCCCCGACGTAATTTCCCCTCAGAAAGCCCTCCCTGCTTTCTGATTGGCTACCTGTCGCATTCAACAGGCTGCGTTAACCCCTGATTTGGATCGGAGGGGCAACGACGATCTACCGTAACACACCACACAATCTTAGAAAGACCAACGATCTAAGATTGTTGTAAAGGGAAAAATAGGAGCAAAAAATCATGTAGTGTGAATTATTGCATCAGGTAGTCGATGTGCCCATCTTCTCTATTTAAATCTAATGATTACTGAAGGGCAACATAGTATACAAAAGAGTGCATAATCTGCACTCTTTTGGTTGAATGCAGTATTTATTTCCACTTTGGCTTTATGTTGTGTAGTTTCTTTTCAAGTACATTTTTTGTTAATGGAGACTAAGAATCCATTTTATTTTTGTTTTTGGTTGTTTTGTTTATTTTGTTTATCAGTTCCAGTGTATCTATCTTTGGCAGGAAATCGCATGCATTATTACGTCATTTTCAGTGTAAAAAGGTCTTCAAACAATATTATCGTTTACCGCAATAATTTTTGAGACAATTAATCGTTCAGCAAAATTTGCTATCGTGACAGGCCAAGGTTTAGTGGAACGCAACTGTTCAGAAAACATGTAAAAAATAAGTAAGATTCTTATTTTCCAATTTGTCTGCTTCCACTGAGCTTGAACAAGTATTCAGAAACTACCAGCAAGCTGCGAATGAAGAGGTTTTTGAGCACCTCTCAAATACCCGCTTATTCAGATCACAGCTAAAGAATGAACGCGGTTTCTTGGAAGGATAAACATGCTAGATTCAAAAGCGGTTAGTGGGAAAAGATAAAAATGGACTTAATGAAAAAGCGAACAAATATGTGTGAGCAGACAAGAAAAAATTATGACAGTTAGAAACAGTTTATATTTCTAACGGTATGAAAAGATACCGTTAGAAATTTCCTTTTGTTTTTCTTTACGAGAATAAAAGAGGATTTGACATTGGTCAAGGTCAGGTTTATTTACAGTAGCAGGTTTCCAACAACTTGAGATGCACAAAGTGCTTTACATGGGAGAGCAGCAATAAAAAGTTAAGCATAAGCAGCTAAGCTATTAAAATAATCACAAACCAAACATCTAAAGAAAAAAAAAACAGTTCAAAGGTTGTTAAACTGAAACGGAAAGGTAAAAAAAAAAAGGCCCATCCATCCATCCATCCATCCATCTTCTTCCGCTTATCCGAGGTCGGGTCGCGGGGGTAGCAGCTTCAGAAGGGAGGCCCAGACTTCCCTCTCCCCAGCCACTTCTTCTAGCTCCTCCGGGGGAATCCCGAGGCGTTCCCAGGCCAGCCGAGAGACATAGTCCCTCCAGCGTGTCCTGGGTCTTCCCCGGGGCCTCCTCCCGGTGGGACGTGCCCGGAACACCTCACCAGGGAGGCGTCTAGGAGGCATCCTGACCAGATGCCCGAGCCACCTCAACTGGCTCCTCTCGATGTGAAGGAGCAGCGGCTCTACTCTGAGTCCCTCCCGGATGACTGAGCTTCTCACCCTATCTCTAAGGGAGAGCCCAGCCACCCTACGGAGAAAACCCATTTCGGCCGCTTGTATCCGCGATCTCGTTCTTTCGGTCATGACCCAAAGCTCATGACCATAGATGAGGGTGGGAACGTAGATCGACCGGTAAATCGAGAGCTTCGCTTTTTGGCTCAGCTCTCTCTTCACCACGACGGACCGGTACAGCGCCCGCTTGACAGCAGACGCTGCGCCAATCCGCCTGTCGATCTCCCGCTCCCTTCTTCCCCCATTCGTGAACAAGATCCCGAGATACTTAAACTCCTCCACTTGGGGCAGGACACCCCCCCTGACCCGGAGAAGGCACTCTACCCTTTTCCGGCTCAAGACCATGGCCTCGGATTTGGAGGCACTGATCCTCATCCCGGCCGCGTCACACTCGGCTGCGAACCGCTCCAGCGAGAGCTGCAGATCACGATCTGATGAAGCCAAAAGGACCACATCGTCTGCAAAAAGCAGAGATGAGATCCTAAGGCCACCAAATCGGATCCCCTCAACACCTTGGCTGCGCCTAGAAATTCTGTCCATGAAAGTGATGAACAGAATCGGTGACAAAGGGCAGCCCTGGCGGAGTCCAACTCTCACCGGAAACGAGCCCGACTTACTGCCGGCAATGCGGACCAGACTCTGACACCGGTCATACAGGGACCTGACAGCCCGTATCAAAGGGCCCGGTACCCCATACTCCCGGAGAACCCCCCACAGGGCTCCCCGAGGGACACGGTCGAACGCCTTCTCCAGGTCCACAAAACACATGTAGACTGGTTGGGCGAACTCCCATGCACCCTCCAGGACCCTGCCGAGGGTGTAGAGCTGGTCCAGCGTTCCACGACCAGGACGAAAACCACACTGCTCTTCCTGAATCCGAGGTTCGACTATCCGACGGACCCTCCTCTCCAGGACCCCTGAATAGACCTTGCCAGGGAGGCTTAAGAGTGTGACCCCTCTATAATTGGAGCACACCCTCCGGTCCCCCTTTTTGAACAGGGGGACCACCACCCCAGTCTGCCAATCCAGGGGAACTGCCCCCGATGTCCATGCGACATTGCAGAGTCGCGTCAACCAACACAACCCTACAACATCCAGAGCCTTAAGGAACTCCGGGCGGATCTCATCCACCCCCGGGGCCCTGCCACCGAGGAGCTTTTTAACCACCTCGGCGACCTCGTCCCCAGAGATTGGAGAGCCCAACCCAGAGTCCCCAGGCTCCGCTTCCTCAGTGGAAGGCATGTTGGTGGGATTGAGGAGGTCTTCGAAGTACTCTGCCCACCGGCCCACAACGTCCCGAGTAGAGGTCAGCAGCACACCATCCCCACTATAAACAGTGTTGGTGCTGCACCGCTTCCCCCCCCTGAGACGCCGGATGGTGGACCAGAATCGCCTCGAAGCCGTACGGAAGTCTTTCTCCATGGCCTCTCCAAACTCCTCCCACGCCCGGGTTTTTGCCTCAGCAACCGCCCGAGCCGCATGCCGCTTCGCCCGCCGGTACCCATCAGCTGCTTCCGGAGTCCCACAGGCCAAAAAGGCCCGATAGGACTCCTTCTTCAGCCTGACGGCATCCCTCACCGAAGGTGTCCACCAGCGGGTTCGAGGGTTGCCGCCGCGACAGGCACCGACAACCTTGCGGCCACAGCTCCGATCGGCCGCCTCGACAATGGAGGCACGGAACACGGTCCACTCAGACTCCATGTCCCCCACCTCCCCCGGGACGTGTTCGAAGTTTTGCCGGAGATGGGAGTTAAAGCTCCGTCTCACAGGGGATTCCGCCAGACGTTCCCAGCAGACCCTCACAACACGTTTGGGCCTGCCAGGTCTGACCGGCTTTCGCCCCCACCACCGGAGCCAACTCACCACCAGGTAGTGGTCAGTGGACAGCTCCGCACCTCTCTTCACCCGAGTGTCCAAGACATACGGCCGCAGATCCGATGAAACGATGACAAAGTCGATCATCGAACTGCGGCCTAGGGTGTCCTGGTGCCAAGTGCACATATGGACACCCTTATGCTTGAACATGGTGTTCGTTATGGACAATCCATGGCGAGCACAGAAGTCCAGCAACAGAACACCGCTCGAGTTCAGGTCGGGCGGGCCGTTCCTCCCAACCACGCCCCTCCAGGTCTCACTGTCATTGCCCACGTGAGCGTTGAAGTCCCCCAGCAGAACAAGGGAGTCCCCAGGAGGAGCACTCTCCAGTACCCCCCTCTAAGGACTCCAAAAAGGGTGGGTAATCTGAACTGTCGTTCGGCCCGTAAGCACAAACGACAGTCAGAACCCGTCCCCCCACCCGTAGGCGGAGGGATGCTACCCTCTCGTTCACCGGGGTAAACCCCAACGTACAGGCGCCGAGATGGGGAGCAACAAGTATGCCCACTCCTGCCCGACGCCTCTCACCTTGGGCAACTCCAGAGTGGAAGTATGTCCAGCCCCTCTCAAGGAGACTGGTTCCAGAACCAGAGCCGTGCGTCGAGGTGAGACCGACTATTTCTAGCCGGAACCTCTCGACCTCACGCACTAGCTCCGGCTCCTTCCCCACCAGAGAGGTGACATTCCACGTCCCAAGAGCCAGTTTCTGCAACCGAGGATCGGACCGCCAGGGTCCCCTCCCTCTGCTGCCACCCATCCCACACTGCACCCGACCCCTTTGGCCCCTCCCACGGGTGGTGGGCCCATGGGAGGAAAAAAAAAAGGCATAACAGTGAAAACAAAACATTTGGATCAACATTTACCAAGAGGCAGTTCAAACAAAGAATATTTTAAAGTGTTATGAGACAGAGAACCTGTGTGAAAAAAATTAATAAAAATTGAGCTCATTTCAATAATTTGTCTGGATTATCTGTATATAGTTTATGCCAAAAATAGCCTCAGTTGTGGAGCAATTTGTCCAAAGAACAGCATAAAAACGTTTCTTGTAATGTTCTCCTAGTCAAACGTCAGTATGGCCTTCATGCTGGGGTTTTTGGAGGTTTCTTTTAGCATCTTGTAGTCAGTTTTGTGGGGAACTTGCTTTGACCGTCCTCAGATGGCAAACTATTTACCTCGCAGTATGAAAACTGATGTTAAGTCACTGGTCAGATACATAAGCTGCCACAATCCTTTTTCTGAAGACCTGAGACGGTTCTTTAGGTCTTACAACGGAGTTTATTGTCAGAGGAAAACAGCCAGCAAAATGTCAGAGGTTTGAACTCATTCGAGTCTTTTTTCAGGTCTTTATTTGTGTGGCAATGGGCGATTGATTTTTACAGCAAGTCAATAAAAAGAACGCCACACCAATAGTTAATATTTAACTAGAGGGCGTGACACTGAGGTCCTCCACTTCAAACCAATGCAGGTTAAAACACAAAACCTGTATATTAAAAAAAAACATACAACTGAAAAGATGAACAATAAATAAACCAATAAGTGCTTAAAATGTGAAATCTCTCACTTTAAGAGACGACAGCACACTATTTCAGACCAGTGGTTAAAACCACAACCCATTCATATCAGCTATAAGACTAACAACCCCTGACCACATTATGGACAAATACAACACTAGGAATAAATTAATGTTTATGACCACTGCTCCGAACAGAAGGGAATCCAAAGTGAGATCCAGAGGTTAAATGGTCAAACTCAGAGTAGAGATGGTGATAAGAAGATACCTTAATAGATTTTTTAAAATGTTTTTAAAGTAAAATGAAAATAAAATGTATTCAAATATATGTAATATAATCCATCAATGTGGAATTTCTGCAAATTCAAACAGGAAAATTTAAGGGTGTCCTATTTAATTCCTCCAACATCATCAACAACTAAAATAAAATAAACAGCCTGTGTTTTTTACAACATTTTGACAAAACATTTTGGATTCTTTTACAGCTTGGTTACAATACCTAAACTTTTCAATTATAGTTAAAACTGATATCAAAATCTGTTAGAAACCTTACCGGTTATTTTATTGTACATATTTCTCCATATTTTTGAGGCCTAATAAATAATTTCAGAACTCGTCTTCAACCGGAAGCTGCAACAATAAATCCAAGCCGCCAATCATTCCCTCCAGCAAACACAGCTGTTGTATATTGTATATTTAATTTCACCCTGGAAAGACACAAGTATAAGAAAGTCAAATCTAATAATATTTGTACCCATGATGACGACTACATGTCAACTTTTCATCAGATCTTTAACCTCGAAATCCCATACGCGCCGAATTGAAACCCCCTACCTCACCTCCCAGTAAAATGACGGGTGCACTAAAGGTACTCCATCATTTGAAGGTGAGCTGCTGCTCCATGGTCACAGACATTAAGTCCAGTGACATGCTTGCAGTGACTAATTAGCGCCAGTACTCCGCTGTAAAGGGCAAAATTGTCTTCTGGCTTTAGTGTGTGACACTCTGGCGGTGAACTTCCAGTCATCAGCAGGGGGAGGGAAGGGTGAGGGGACAAGACGCGGGAGGCCTCACGCTCACAAACACAATCGTAGCTGGCAGTAATTAAAGTTGCGTCACGCCGTATACGTTTCTGAAGCATTTCTGCACGACTGCTTGTTTGTTAGTCGGTAATGCCGTGGCCATTCACACTTTGTCATCATGTCATATTGTCCGTGACTCATCTGGGAAAAATAAATAAATCAAAAGGCGTTGGACACAAATGGAACGTTGAGGTCCGCCACATCATCTCCCTCTTCCACCGCGTGTTTAAAACGCGACTGGAACCCGTGGCTTCCATCTTGCTTGCAGTGAAGTCTGAGAAAGCGATCAAAACGTTAGGAACGAGACGATCGATGTCAATTGTTTCTGGAGTTGCTGCCGCCGTGTAAAGAGGGAATGGCGGGCCGTGTAATAGAGATGGAGAGGCAGTTAGGCGGCACATGTGCACAAGGGTGACGCAGACGGTGCCAGAGCGAGTCAGAGAAAATAGACTGTGCGGCACTGCGACGTTGACGGATTCTCAAAGAGAAGAGAAGCAAGGTGGATTGATTTTTTTTTGGGGGGGGGAATGGAGGAGTGAGCTTCTGGGCAGACTCCAGGCTAATGCTGTGAGGCATTACCGTATTTTTAAACGATGATCGTATTGTAATTTGAGCTGCCCTGAGAGGAACTGGTTTATTGGGAGTCTTTTGAGCACACAGGCAGACTTCCATCAAGATGTCAGAGGAGTGCATACAGGAAGTGGATGGAAAGCTGGGATGGAGCCCTCCGCTCTCCGCTCTCATGCTGGAACAGACGGCGACATTACCAAGTCGCATACATCTACCATTTACCATTCAGTTAGCAGAGAAATGCCTTGGGCTTGCGTCTGTCAGAGCAAGCCCAAGGCATAAGCAAGCCCAGCAAACACTTTGGGCGCCAGACCAACAGGGGGCCTCCAAGAGCTCCAGAACAAGTCCGGTTTACAAATATATGTATATATTTTGTGTGATAAAACAAGGAATTTGATTATGATTAATTTTGGCTTTGAATATTTAAAAATGCTACATGTATGTAAAAAAAATAAAACAAAAAAAGCACCTATTTTTTTTTACCAAAAAATTACTTGAGTAAAAAAAAAGAAAAAAAAAAGAAAAAAGAAATCACGTGGCAAAAAATGACAGGTTGTTATTTTACAAAGGTGATGACATTCAATAAAAATAACGGGTTTCCTTAAAGTAAACATGAAAAAATAATATCCGGCTGAACAGGTGCGTTCCTCTTGCACCTAATCTGATGTAATCACGTCTAAAGTTATATGAAGCTTAATCAAAATTGTAATTAAAATTTAAATGTTATTAAAAATCACATTTTAAAATAAGAGATGTCCAGTCAGACTATACTCTTTTCTACGAATAATATTTTGTCTTTAAGTTTTAAAACCTCCGCATTTCCACACAAAACAATCCCCTAAACTGCAGAAGTAAAACTTTAAAACTATGAAAACCTCTTTTTATATTTTTCTTCTAAGCGAGAAAACTGACTCAGCTAAAATCTGCATCCCCAAGTCAAAGCTTTCCAAAAGTTGCATTTGTAATTTAATGGCCCAAAGTAACTTCTTTTGGAGGTGTAACTAAGAAAATATTCAAACATAGATGATTTAAAGGAGATATTAGTTGAGATTATAAATAACTATCAAATTCCGTTTAGATCCTCGGATGGTATCTGATGAGGGTCAAAGGGATCTGCTGCATTTTAGCTTGAATTTCCAGTTAAAAACAAAAAACCAAACTGTATAATATTCATGAGTGTTAAGACTGCTGCAGATCTGTATGACAGAAAATGAAAATATCTGGTAGGTTCAGCAAATTGTGAAAGAAAGTGAGCCGGTAGATGCGCATCATGAGATGATGGATGCCGTGTGTCAGCTGTTTTTTTCTCCCTCCCCCATCTATGACTGCTCCAGCGCAGTGATGGTGATGCCTGTCAAAACTCCTCCAGTATTCTCTTTACTCTCCACCCCTCTGAAGCACTGGGGGAAAGGAAGGGCAGATGTGTAGTTAGTATTTCAAGTCCTTTTTCCCCCAGCTCTCTCTCCCTTTTTCTCTCTCTCCTTTTCCTTGTAGTGATTTCTGAGTATGGAGGGCCTCGGGCAAAACGCTGAAACCATCTGCTCTCTCCTAAGTCTGTCTCCATCTGACTTTAAATTCCAGCTTTTCCAGCGTTCCTGACTTTTCCCCTTTCTCCCCCATCCACCGCTCGCAAAAAACACCTTTCATCGCCCTTCATTTTTAGTCCGCTGACAATCATTTCTACCTGGGTTAATTCGTCCAAGGTAACCCTGAATAGTCAAGGTTCCTGCAGTAATATGTAAAAAAAAAAGGGGAAAAAATAGATTTCTTTGAAGTACTGCCATCTTTGACCAAGCAGCATTGAAGTCCTTTGGAAATCCGAGCGCTAGCTGAAGTACGTGTTCCACCTTGAATGTGCCTGAATCCTTTGCCCAGTCTTTGTTTCTGGAGCATCTGTTTACTGCAGCAAGTACAATTTCTGGCAGGTGCTGGAACATCAAACTTGTCTCAGGTCTTATTTGAATGTCAGCGTACAAGATAAAACATGGCTTTAAACCGTTATGGTGTCAGCTGTGACCCTAGGAAGAACAGTTGGTGAAGAATTAAGGGTAACCCACCCGAGTGAGAAGCTTTTTTTTTTTTGGTAGTTTAACACCTGTTATGTATTTGAGCCATACTCGAGATTGATCTCTCATTAAACAACTCGCCACTCAATCTCAAAACCTACGCAGCTAATTCCGGACCTTCAAAAGTTATCAAAAATCTGTAATGAAAGTTTTACATCTGAGTTCAGACTAATGTAAACCAATAGCCTCAGTTCACATAAGCTAATCCTTACAGAAGAGGGATGGAATATCAGAAGAATACAATTTCACAGATTTTGGGGATAAACACGGATCTGCTTCATACGAATCAGTCTCACAAATGAAAAAGAAACAAAAGGTTTTATCCAGTAACTGCATTTCAAAACTCCTGTAATCAAGAATGGAAGATGCTGTTCTTTTGTGCTGCGCTGCTTCTGTTACTACGTTGATGGCAGGAGATAGCTACCTATGTCATTAAATGAGGACAGAGGCGTCTTCAAAAAACCCTTCCTTCCACAATCAAAACCACAAAAAAACCTTTATGATCTATTTTTATATCATCAATCCACAGTCGAGCAAAAACATAACATGAAGTGAAGTTTGCTTTACGGGTTTTAAGACTTTTTTTTTTCTTGCTTTTTAATTTCCGTGCTCTTACAAGCAGTTTTTTGTTCATAGCACACTGTAGCCAACCTGAGTGATATTTAAACCATCGTGCTCCGCTCAGTCACAGCACTGTTGTCAAATAGAACTGGGCCAAGGCAGGGACTGACATCACCCTAGAAACCCACTTCAATCCTGATGTCATGGCTCTAATGTCTCCTTCACTACATAAGAAGTTCTTCATCAATACAGGATACTGTATTTTATCTCCTTGCACTTACAGTATGACAGTAAATTTAAAGCAAGAAGGCCAAGGTAGCTAACACTGTGCAGATTCCCTTTCTTTGCCTTGTAGTAGTAAACTAGAGGACTAGTCTATTCCTGCAGTAAAGCTGCTCTATTGTAAGCATTATGTAATAAACTTTAAATGGATTAAGTGTCAGGATTTGTTATAAGTTTAGTAATTTGACTCAACACAGGCACTGTAAACGTGTCCAATTAAACGGCAGCATTTAAAAGCTGTTTAAAAATGACCATTTTCCCGAAATCCTCTTTTTGATATGCCGTGGTGCATCAAAAAGAAACTAAACATGAATAAATAAATAAATAAACTCGCCATGGGTGAACACAGCTGGGTGCCCCCGGCTTGACTCCTTTGTGTTTTTATGCAATTACCAAATCTTGAAATGGTCGTGCACATTTTTCAAAGACACGTCGGATGATAATGTATTCACGGAAAAAGACAAAAATACATTGCTGGACTAGGAGCGGCATCAAAGGCTGTCGGAAAAAAAACAAGCTAGTGTTTTTGCTGTTAATAAAATATTCTGTTTAAAAATCATTCTTTATTATGCCGGTAAAAGGCCACTGCCTGGACCAAGAAGCAACAAAAAGCTCTTCCGGGCTTCAGTGTGGGTTTTCACTGGGTAAAGGTCACACTATCACACATTCAATTTGCTTTTCGTTTCCTCATTTTAATGCATATAGAACAAATTGAAAATGGGAGGGCAAACAAAAACGAAAATAAAAATTTTTTTTTTTAAAAACATCCCATGTTGGGATGCAGTGTTAAAAAGTAAAGGGAATTCAGTTATGACTATCTGTATCCAGTACGTTAGTATTCAAAGCGCATCATCTCACAAACATACAACACCTGTTAGTATAAGAAATTGTATCTTCTTTTTAAATATTTTTTGCTTTGTTCATGTTTTTAAAGAATCTGAACATTTCTAATGTTTGTCTGTCTTCAGCCTCTGTGAAGCACTTTGTGTTACACATGGCTGTATGAAAAGTGATCCATAAATGAGGTTTGGTTCATTCTTTTTATCTGGACATGAATTGAGAGAACACACAGAAAAGTGTGAGCGAAGAAGGAGCTACGACCACTGCTGTAGCGTCAATTCCTGTTCTCTTTTAGCTTTTTACCACATGTTTTTATATCAGTCTTTCTTCTGTCTTTATAAAAAAAAACTGCTGGTATTAAAATCACATCTGAGTTAACTAGTAAATCACTGTTTAATCGGGACAATTCAATAAAAACAAAACAAAAAAAACAACAACCTATGTCCACACATTCTTTAATATTTCTCTTGCCTTGTAAAGTTTCCACTGACACTGTAAGGCCACCAGGCCCACTGTGCTACAGTGGACATTTATTGTATCATTTACTATATACAGAATATAGTAAATTCTTAGACACTTATAACAATAACCACAAAAAAATATTGTGATAAAACTTTAAGTCCGTATGGCCCACCGCTAACACCAACCTACGTGTAATTATGTCAGACCAAAAATATGACTAAGTTCGCAAAATGCCACACAAATAATTACAAATACTCCAACAGATTTAAGGAAAGTTCACATGCGCTGTACAAGGACATGGTGTCAAAGTGTTCATACTTTTATTTACTCTGGTGTTGGGCTCTCCGCATCTCCGCCCAGATGGGAAAGCAGATTGCAGAATAGCTGGACAAACAGACCAGGTCAATACTCAGAAGGCAGACTTGTGTGGAGAGTTATGCAAACCCAAAAGAGACAAAACGTAATGTACCGGATTAACAAAAGCCAAGCAGAAATGAAGCTGCTTTCACACAGTCCAAACTGTAAGCAGGGGAGCTGCAGCGGAGACTGGTAATAAAACTTTCCTTTAGTCAATGGAGTCTATGAGCGCACGTGTGAGTGTGTGCTATTTGCTGCTCTCAGCTGTGTGGGAGGTCTGATTTGTGGCTGTAATATCGACAGCCAAGGCCTTGGAACGAGGTCTTTCCTTTAGGGAGCTCTCCTACCCTTTTGTTGCCTTCGCAGAAATGTTCACACACAAATATATAGAGGCATATAAAAAAAAACAAAAAGATTTTTTTTTCTTTTCATTTGCTGAGTATTTTGATTATGTCATCCAATTACTTACACCTAACCTGGGTAATGCTCTCAGAACTGTGTGTAACTTCATCTTTAGGAATTATTCATGAAGGCTTTCAAAGTGATTACATTTAGCCATTTTTTCTTTTCAAACTTCGCTTCACTTTAAAATCCAATTATCACTGGTGAAAAGGCTGCCTGAGTGTAGAACCTACGTACTGTGGTGTTCTGTCAGTCTGTCTGTAAAGTAAAATGGTGAATAGACGACTGAATTCTCTGTGATATACAACTGCATTCAGAAACGACTATATATATGCTTGCATAAAGTGTTCTAGGTGTAATTTATCTATCAACAATAGCTATTTCCTCATGTTGAATATTTCCTAAGCACAGGCAGGATTTCATATAGCCATCATTTGGACAGCACTCAGCGCTAGCTAGCTACGCAGCTAACAACTGCAAATATGTAAGGAGCTCAACCAGTGTCTGGAAATTCTGCAAATATGCACGAACCAAATGTAAAATGCCGTTTGACATTATATTCACTGTAAACTTGTCGGAGCAATTTTCATTATTTCTGACTGAAATTTTGTGATTAGACTAAAACATTATTGGCATTTCTGCTAGAAGGGAGAAAACAGTTGCAAATGTAAACACACAAGGACACACAGAGAAAATTAAAAACATTGTTTTATCTAAAATGACATGGATGTGATAATGATCACAACGTGAGTTTAGGTTTCGTGTTTTTTCTATTGATGTTTTGACAAAGTGTCCTTTGCAAAGACCTCGTAATCTTTAGCTGCCTTTATATTTGGCTCAAGGTTTGACTTTGACTGGCCAACTAGATAATGTTACTATAATTTCAGTCAGAAAAAAAATTCTAGGTAAAAATAAGACTATGTTAAACACAAATTGGCCAAGGTTACAAATAAGAGTCATTAACTGTACCTTTTAAAATATAGCAAGGTACTACATTAAGCGCTAAATAGTCTAACTAAACAGTATACGAAGCTAAAACTTGCTTGTAATTAAGCTAAGTACAACATTATCATTAAACATGTGTTTTGAGAGAAAATAAGGTTATGAAACAGTTGTAATTTATGAACATTAGCCAGGAGCTGGGTGAGCTAAGACTAGATCAAGCAGTTAAGCTAGGTAGGTTAGCTGGACGGTAACTAAGCTGCATTATTAAACTATCTTTAGCTGTAATTAGCTGATGTAGTCAAGATAGGCACTACATTATGCTAACAGTAGCTTACATGTGTATTAAATTATGAATATTATAATGGAGTAAGCTTGTAACTATATTTAAAAAATAAAACTAGAAACTTAACATAATGACCCCATACCAGCCTCTTCTGCGAAATTTAAGTAAATAAAATATCTATTCAAAACCTATATTAGCAGTTAAAGAATTTTTTTTAATACTGAGAAGTGTGAAGTGTGTGAACTTGATGTTCTGCTCTAAGCCAAGGTAATTAACTTGCTTACTGAAACTTTGCCAGCTAGAAGAGCTTTTATCCTTGAGTGAAACGATGTGAAGCCCTGAAGACTAAAGGACGGAACGCAGTTAATGGCACACTATAGAAAGTAGGTCTATAAAAAAGCTCAGGGGATTCTTTTTTTTTTTTGTGACTAACAAGTACTAGCTTCAGTAGCAACAGCAATTACATACTCCAGCAACAAGCCCTGAGAGTATCCACCTTCACTAAGCCCAGAGAATCGAACATTTCATGATGACAAAACTGGCAATTTTATACCGATGGCCTTTCCCAGTATACCATAGACTTCCTTATTCCATTTCTTCCTTTTAAAACCGTGGCTTATAAATTGTGTTCATTTTGTTTTCACGAGCACCAAACAGTCATTTATTAGGTGCTCAAAAGAAAGCTTTAAATCCAACACAACAGACCTTTAAGCCCATCTTTCTCACTCCTGCTCGCAACACTGAACACTGAAGTCACAAGGGAAGCCGACAATCAGGCTGGAGTACATCTATGGCTCTTACACCTCTTAAATCAGAGAGAGCTCCGAAGGTGATGATGCACTCTGTCTCTCTCTCTCTCTCTCTCTCGCTTTCTCTCTGCAGTTGTCCACACTTCTCTCACACCTTGTTACTCCACAGACACATTGGCCAATTAAACATCTAAACCCTGACACTCAAACTGCCTGCTTTTAGCAGGATCCGATCTATATATATTTTTTGCAGCTTTTCATTGCGCAGGTGTACATGTGCAGAAACGTTTTTGTTTTTTTTTTTGTGTCAGGCAATAGACAGGTTCCTCTTTGATGCCGAGTATGCATAACAAAAATAACAGCATCTCTAGATGTGCCGTATGGCATCAGGTAAGCCAAAAAAACACTGGCTTTTCGAAGCATTTAACAGTGTTATGATTCTTCTCTGTTGTCAACTTTAAAGCATATTGAGCTGGTTTGTTGGTTAAAATGCCAAGCGTTACCCAAGCTTTGCCAATCGTCTGAACAGAAAGAAAAGCAAATTCTTGGAATGGCAAATCCCCCTTCACAGTCGGGCTTCAGTAAGAAAGAGAACGTCTTATTTATGCACAAGTTAGTAGATAGCAACTGGAAATTGTGTTTTTAGATGTTATCATACATCACTGCAAGCGTGAGATACGACGCTGTTTTTCGGTTGCAACAGGAAATAAAGAAGTTGTGTCATCTAACATACACAATTAAAATAAAATGTGGTTATAATGTCAAGAAATATGCAGACAGTGGAGATACAAATACTTTTGCTAGGCAGTACACATGGCAGATCTTGAAGCGCAAGTGATAAATGACTGGTCAGAAACGAAAAATACGATTATTTTTCAAGCTCCAAAACAGCAGAAGGTATTGCTGGAAATGCAGCACATCATTGTCACAAGCCCGCAGACTATTTTCTGAAGTGAATCATCCAGAACTGCTGCAGCAAGCCGATGTGTGCACGTGCGACCGCATCCTCGGTAAGACGGGTGTCGGCGAGCACATTTGTATTTGGGCGGGTGTGTGTCCGAGAGTGACCGGGCGGGTGCTTGTATCCGCACAGGGATTATGGAAACAGTAGATTATATCCCCCCCCAGCAGCTCAAAGAAGCACTTTTAAAATCCCTAAATGAGCATTCAAGGAGGCGAGAAAGCGAAGATTTAGATTAAACAGTTTCTTCTGAAACATCCAAAGTGTTTTAATGCGATTTTGAGGAAAGTGACCGCTGCTTCTCAGAGAGGACAAGCTTTTTTTTCTCCCTTTGGAATAAAGCCACTATTACAACTCTGAAAACCTAGTCATGCTTCGGTTTGGAACGAAAATCTGGTTGCATTTGTTTCTGTGTGTGTGCGACACCTGTTTATGGGGAACTAAAACCCCAAAGAAAACATTCACCAGTCTGTTAAAAGTTATCTTCTCATAAAAGACAGACAGGAAGTTAAAGCGCAGGACAAACTAAACTTCAGGGCTCATTTTCATTCTTTATCCTTGAGCTTCTTTACCATCTGTAACTGATGGCAAAGAGGAGAAAAGCATAAGATATCAGTAGAGTGGATTAGTGGGTATAATATGAATATTCACCCCTTAAATTTTGAAGTGGGAACCACTAGCGGAACAAGTCAGCTTTAGGCCGGGGTGCGGGGCTAATGACCGGGCCCTATACCCAAATAATAAAGCTCATGATAATTTAACTTTACAACATAGACACGCATACAGGCACGCGCCGCATGTCGCAGCACCTCGTGCACCTCTGGATGTTTGTAACTCGGTGCGGATCGTGCGCGCCGCCGTTCACACAAACTGGACGACCTGGAAGATGCTCTTCCAGGCGGCTCCAACGTAAACCTTAACTATAAACGTCATACTGCTGTCTTGGCTCAAAAACGCTCAACCCGAACCGTTGAAAATGACTATAACTCAGCCTTCAGTCCCTGACATCACCACTGTACCACCGACAGAGAGAAAAGGGGATGTAGGCTCGGCGGCTGGGCTGATACAGTTTACAATCAGTCTACCGGTTCCTCACACTTTGTGAATAATGTTAAGAGTTGCTACCTGTAACTAGTCCGGCTCCTTCGCTGGGCTGGCAGTTTTGGCGGGTCTGAATCGCTGCCAAAAGTCCGGTTCATCTCCAAGACGAGGAACAAAACATGCGTCCAGTTTTTGGTTTTTCCTTGCTCTCTTTTTTTCCATCCTTTTCACTTTGCCGCTCCATGGAGCTCCACTCATGTTAACTTAGTCCGTAGAAATGCTCTAGCTAGTTTGCCATCTGTTGCCAAGTGACTGATGATGACGTTGGTGGACGGCTGGTGACAAGCTTTACCCAGAATACACTTGGAGACAATATGGACGATCCACTTGTAAATTTGTGTATCATAAAGTTAAATGTAAGAGTGAAAATAAAGCCATGTAGCACAACATTTTATTCAATATTTTACACCCACTATGTCACTAAAATCAGCCGGTCTTGTAAAGATTTTAGCAACCTGAGTCAACAATGACTGAAACAGGCCACTATATAATCTACTGGGGCACCAAACTATTTAATCCTACATACACCATACTGAACAGGTGAGGGCCTTCCTTCTCCAGTTCTCATTATGCTTATGAGTCATATTCTGCCAGGCCCCCCCTCTAGGCCCAGGCCGGGGGCCCACGGCCCCCCCAACCCTCCCTGACGCTCCGCCCCTGGTGGGAACCTTCTTCAAGATTCAAAGCGTTCTTCCTTCATCGAAGGTATTCCACTGATCATTCCATCTGATCATCTGTTTTTGGACCTTTTTCTGTAAATCAGAGAGATGCATAAACAAATCAACCTTCTGGATGCCTGAAAGCATTGAGTTGCAGTAATTGGCTGATTTGCTGTTGGTGTTAATTGAACAAATGTACCTAATGCACTGGCTGCTAAGTGCAGCTACAGCATATTCAACAACATGCGAACACGCTGAATAATTTCTGTCTCAGCTTTCTTTCTTTCTTCGATATAAGCGACGGTGGGGAGGAGGGATCACTCGGTTCAGTCAGAACTGAGGTTTTCAGAGTCATTACAGATCTCTGACGAGTCTTTAAAGGCAGACATATTATGGTTTTATGGGGGGGGAGGGTTCTCTTCACTGTGATGTAATCTATTAAAATCTATACTAGATGACTGTGGCATAATGCGGTCAAAACACATTAACTATAAACACCATAACAAACAACACAAGTTGTTTGGTGCTGGGCAGTTTTTCATTTTCATGTTTTGGGGGTGTGACAAAGGGGTGAACGCTTTGTACCAAGCATTTGTCATTTCCTATCCACCTCAGAGGCATTTTGTACCAGCTTAGACAACATTTAACCACTATTGAGCTAATAGGCAAATAATATACTGTACAAGTAACTTAACTGCACCAGAGTTCATCACATTAATTCAACTTAATTTGTAACCCAAAGGATGTAAACTGATATACTGTGGCTACGTTCATGAATAGGAACTGATTTATTTATGGGTAACAAATGGAAGTAGGCTAAATGTTAATGAGTGGGCACAAAGTGGCAAAGAGACAAACTGGCACAGTTTTCGTTGTCGCTCGCTACATGCTGCTGAATTCAAGTGAAAAGGTTTATGCTTATGAAGTGATATGATCTGATGAATTTCCAGTTTTTCCACTGGAGGCCATCTTCACTCACGGTTGCAGCAAGAGTGGTTGCTCTAACCCTGTAGCGTGAAATCAGCCACCGCACCCGCCTTTTGTGACATTCAAAGGTACACAAACTTCCAAGACCAAACAGATAAGAAGAAATAAAACACAAAGCCTTTTTCTCGTAGCGTGCCCTTCAACCCACTGTAGAAAGATGAAAGAGACGTCTTCTGAGTCAGACAAACAACAGAGGTCTTCATATGAAGTCAAGAGAGATAAGAGCATATGCTAAAAGACCGGCTTACGTTTGGGGAAAATCTACAAAGATGGCCTCTAGAAAATTAAAATTCTAATTAGGAAAGTCCAGGAATTTCCTAACAAAACTGAAAATTATTGTTATCAGTACTATCATCTCGTTCACCTTCCACACATTCGGTGCTAAGCAACCTCCTTGCATTCAGCCAACATCCTGCTACACCATTTGAAAGTATAAAATTCTGAAAACACAATGTAATTAGCTTGCCTCGCCAATAACAGCTTGATCACAGACTATCAAGCAGCCACTGTAACTGTTTTTTGACGTCGACACGGCAACCCCGTTTCACTTGGGTTCATGTTTGAGAAAATTTTATGTCATCCTGAGACGCAAGTTGTGAATTTAGAGGTTAGTGAGGCAAAGCAGGAGTGCTCAAAAGCACATGTTGCTGGTTTACTGTGGTTCACTTCAGTAAGAAGCACTTCTCAAAATGTTCTCTGCTGCGCTCGCCTTACTTTGTGCTATAATTGGAAAACAATCTTCTTGAACAACTTGTGGTTATTAGTTTTATATCACAGTTAATTTGTTTCTCTTTACCACTTAACTGCTAAAATGTCTTCTATGGCACCCCTCAAGACAAGCACCACCAGTTGTATACTGATCAACTTACATATAGGTAAACATTTTATACATTTTTAAAGGCACCTGCTTGCATTAGATTTAAAGGGGGTTGGAAAACAAATCCACGCCACATGTTTTTTGGATACTCATTTGTGAAAACAACATTTAAAACAATTAATTATGTGCTACTTTGTGTTGGGATTATATGTGACAAACCAAAAAGATATGTCGTTGGGATACTTGTAGGAATGGTACAAGACGTCACAAAATGACTTTAACCGGTATGAATATTCTTGCAACGTAAACAAATCTACTCGATTTATTTACAGAGTACAGAAACACTGAAGAGAAGAAGAGTTATGATTAATATGGTTGCAGTTCTATCCATGTTTTAATGTTGCAGAGCACAGTTTTTTTCCAAATAGTTTGAAGTTTAACTGGTATTGTTGTACATCTTTTATCTGGTCAATTTGTGAAAGATTTAACAACTAACATCAGAAAACGGCACAGAGCAAGAATATTTTTTTTTCCACTCTGGCTGCTGAAAGGCCTACTAATTTTAACTTGAATGTCCATTCATTGCATTTTTCGCAGACCCCTGTAAATACACTATAATTTCTATTCGCATGGCTTTTTTGTTCTCTGGTAAATTATTTTTGATGATAAATACAGAAACGACCATAAAAATTAAAACAACAATAGTGATAGTAATATTACTAATAAAATAATATTCAGTGCAAAGAAGCCTACAAATATTTTTGATGGGGGGCGGTGAGGGACCTGGATAATGGACAGGGGGGCGCTGGCCCAAAAAAAATTGAGAAACACTGTTTTAGATGATCTCATTTAGGCCAAAAACATTGTTCATAGTGACTTTTGTTTACTATTTGCCACAATTCTCCATGTTTGTCCATCAGGTAGATGAAGGATATTTCACTCAAGAACCAAGAGGGGATAAATGCACGCATAGATTTAAAATGGGCTGCTTTATCCAAATGCGAACAGGTATGACGAGTAAGAACTGGAGTTTGCGTGTGCTCCGGGATTTATGAGAGAAAGTGTGGGACCTGGCAAGCGTTTCCTTTTGGCCCTCATTGGGAAGCTGATAAATCCACAGCCGTTTGACTCCTGCCATGCGCCGCCCTCCACACGCATGAGCACACACTCTCAAACTCTGCTCACTCTACGTCTCCATCTGTTTAACTTGTGCTAGTTGCCCTCTTTCAATTACCCAGCATGCCTTTCACTCTACAGAGAAACAAGCCTATTCGGCGAGCGCCGTGGAAGAGAGACAGATGGACAGACATAAAACACAGATAAATACTTTAAGACGACATGACAGGTGCTGTAATTATCACTCCAATCAGCTGACTTTTATGCTCTGGCTAATGTGCGCGTCGAGTTAATGCTCGATAAGCTGTTAGGGTAGTTCAGGTAAGTGATGACAGCATTGTTAAGATCCGCACAAAGCTCGCCTGTGTTTTTATTCATGATGTTCCCGCTTTGTGTTTTAAGAACTGTTCCATCAAGAGTGAACGCACCTTCCAGTGCGATGCTCTTAGCATTAAACCACGCAGGAAAAAGTTTAGTATACTAGAAAAGCAAAGTTGGACTTGCTGATGTATTGAAATGGTGATGGATGTCACTACAGCTCATCTTCGATGTAGATAATTATTTATATACAGACATTTTAAAATGGGGAAAAAATGTGTCTTAGCCTATAGTTGAGCATTAACAATCAGTCCTTTTGTCAACTTGGCCCAAAAGTGTTTTAAAACTGCTAGGAGTCAGTGCCTTGTTCTATGCTTTACTTCATATAGAAGATCTGGATCCTTGGCTATTGAAAAACCATCACTTAAAGCTGTCGGGGTGGACTTTGTTGAACTTTTAGACGACTTGTTCTGATTTTACCCAATCATTAATGTTTGGCGGTGCCAGTTCAATCGCCAAGAAAGCTATGCCATGAAACGTACCTGTTAACCTGTTAAAAAAAAACATCTCCCACTGTAAACTGAGATGTGCCAAGCCGCCAGCAATAAAACTTAAATATTTCTCTTTCTCCAACTTTAATTGCTCAATACTTGGAAGCGTGGTTCAACACATTCTGAACGGCTTCGTTCACTTGCAAAAACTGCAACTGCAGGCGGTCAACAACTTAAAAATGGCACAGAAGCTTAACACCATCATTCAAAACACCTTCCGTTTGCTGATTGGCCAGGATGAAACGCGTCCTAAGAAATCCAGCTCCATGGGAAAAATTCCAGACGCAGCACTGAAGGCAGATGAGAATTGAGCAGAGTTGTGTAGGAAGCCAGCGGCCGGGCTAACATCCTTATCCAACATTTTCCAACAATATAGATAAAGCAACTGTGTGCTAGTGCTTCATAGCAATGCATTACAAATGTAAAAAAATAAATAATTAAATAAAAATCAGCCAAGATATCAGGAAGTGAATCATGGCGCTGCACAAACCTAGTTCTTCCTTGGAAACAAGTTACGGCCAGAGGAAGTGGTGCACTTCATAAAATAGATGGAATCATGAGGAAAGAAGCTTGTATGAAAACACCTGAAGCGACATTTAAAGACATCAATCACCTTGAAGGAAACCCAAAACATGTTGACCGAAGTCACAGTTTAAAGGCAATGCTACCAAATACTGAGGATATTTATGTACACTTCTGATTTTGAAGACATTAAATAAATCTGACATTTTGTGTCTCAGTTTTGAGGCGTTTAGTATATAGAAATAATTTCTATATGCTGACCTAAAGACCTAAAAACAAGAGAAGTTTGGTCTGATTTAACATCAGACAATGAACAAAAAAAATAATTAAAAAGGTCTATTGTCTGTTCATTAAGATGCTGCCACACAGGTAACATTAACCCCTAGATAACGAGTAAAGGCCATCCTGTCAGTTAAGCATGAACGCAGTCTGCTTTATGGCTCGAAAAAGGGATGAATATTAAGAAGATAAAAATGGAGGGTAGCAAAAAAAAGGGGGAAAAAAGGATCAATAAAAACAACACAGCCAAATTTGCAGGTGACATCCGAGTGATGGGAAAATCCAATAGCAGAGACTTGTTTACTTGAACCTTAATCTAAAAAGTCGCTTAATATCCCTTATTAAATCATTCCAAACATTAGAATTAAATGCTTCGAGCTTGCTTTCTGTGACGGCCATCTCGGCCGTTTACGTGAGCTACGGTCACTTCAGTGCATTAAGACGGGGCTGCTGAGACCAGCAGAACTTCAAAGGCCTGGAGAACCCCTTTGTGGCCTGCAGTGTAAACCCCAATAAATCCTCCTCGGTCATTAAGACGTCCCTGGGAGTAAAACGGGCAAAAGCGCCGCAGTCGTGCCTTTGTGGCGTCTGACAGTGTTGATTAACGCACAACGGTTTGGAATCTGCTGACTTCTAGTGGGACCCACGCTCCTTTCCCTGCCTCGTTTTGAACAGTAGGGCGGCAGATAAAAAGGGCTCCGCTTGGTCAAACGGTGCCAAAGACTGTAGGGAAGGAGCTAATGAGGGCCGCAGCCTCCGATGTGAACCCTCCGTTCAAAAGGGAGAAAACGGATTCCTCCCCCCCCCCCCTGTTTTACACCAAAAAACAAAAAATCTGTAAACAAATCAAAAGTAGGCCGAGATCACACCGCATGCGTTGCATAGGCAAATCAAGAGCGCACGCCCAAAAACTAATTTGAGTGATGTAATGCAGAGTAAAAAAAAAGCTCTTCAAAAGTCTGACATCATTTCAGCCCTGCTGCTCCTCTCTCCGCTCAGCTGCTGTAAGTAGGGCACATCAATTTTTCACACTGCCTCCGTCTCTCACTCAGTCTACGGCTGCGACCGCAGCACCTGCCGATGCACTCTTGGCTATACAGTGCCGTGAAAAAAACCCACAACATGTCCCTTTAAAGATTCCTTTCGGGTTAAACTTTTTCTTTAGGCGAACACACCCGTTTCAGATCAAACTGCGAGTAAATGCAAAATGCTAATGTCGAGTAGGTTTCTTTCACTAAAAGCTATCCAAGCCACCTCTGCTTTTCACCAAGCCACTCGAAACCCCCCTCTTCTTTTTTTTTTTTAGTCACAAACTGAAATCCCAACATACTCTTTAGCACAAATCATGTTTCCATCAGTTATGGCACACCCCAAATTGCCCTGTAATAAAGCAACCATTTGTCATTACAACTGGGACGACTGTTGTTCAGTAGTCGTTTTGCAGTCACTAAGTTGTGGGTTTAATTCCAACTTCGTCGCTATGCTCCTGGACAAGGTATTAAATCCCAAGTTCCCCATCAACCTCCATACTGCTGTATGAAGATGCGTGTATTTGTCAGAGTGTAGCTACAGTGAAATGCACGCTATGTTTTTGGAAGACTAGAAAAGGACTGTCTTAATTCAGTGATTCAGCATTTTTCTTTTTTAATCTTAAAGCGATAATCACACTACAACCGCCATGTTGCAAAAAGCTCCACTATTGTCTCATCTGTCCATTTCATATTTTCCCCTTAAGTGTTAAGGATCATGGTGTTTCTGTTGGCAAATGTTACATGGAGCGTTCTGTTCTTTTTGACCAGCACTAGTTTTCACCTGGGAACTTTGCTCTGTTGTTTTTGCTCAATCTATTTCGTACTAATGAATCATCAGCACAATTTTTAACTGATGCACGTTAGGCCTGATGTGTTTTAGATGTTTTCTGGATTCGTTTTTGACTTCCCGATCGAGTCGTCAATACATCGTAATTTTAGAAAGCCCTCACAACGCCAGAGAGTAGAAACGGCTTGACTTTTGACTATTTCTTATCAGCTATTTAATTTCTTTAGATCAAATGTAGGTTGCTTTTGGACTCCAACCTACTTCATGTTGTCAGAGATTCTGTTGGAGCAATTTGTACATTTCTGGCTGTAATCAGCCCTGGCTGTGGATAACAAAATTAAACACTTAAAAAAAATAAAGAAAAAAGGTTAATCACATAATAGATGATTTAACAAGGAGGACAATTATTTTTTAAATAGCGCCATGTTAGTTTATCTACTATTAAAAATGAGGTTTGCATTTCTACTATTGTAGAGCAATTTGAGAAACAAGATTAAAAACGGGAAAATGAATCGGTAAATATGTTTTTCCGGTTCTGAATTTTCCACCTTGAGCTTTCTTGGAAACAATTCAGTTCTTCCACCTGGTTCGTTTGGAACATTTTTTATTTTACTTTCCTCTGCAACTCCTTTGCAAGAGCATGGCATCCGTGCGCTAAAGTTTGGGGGCATGCAAAGCGGAGAAGGGAAAGCAAAACAAAAAACAGACGTGGGCATGCTATGAAAGAACTGCTCAATAACAGGTCTGCATGCAGTACAGTATCTGCAGACGCCACAAAAACAAGGACTTCTGTGTTTGTGTACGCTGTACGCTCTCAGAACTTACTGCACAACCACGGCATCAAAAATCCATAGAGTAAGTGTGTTGCTCCAGGTTTTATAGCTTTGAGGGAAAAAAACAAAAAAATCGCTTGAATAATACATTAGATTTTTCTGTGTTAGTATGCACCGTGCTCTCCATTACCAAATATAGAGCAGCAATCAGATATGTCAAGTGGAAAACAAAAGTGGCGCACGCTGGAAAACATCAAGAATCTTAACGGGATGCTCCATATAAATGATGTTTTCCTTACAACAGAGAAAGCCCATTTACCTGCTGGTGTGAGAGAAATGATTTGATCAGCTGAGCTTGAAACAGCTCCAACTGAAGAGGGGGGAAAAAAACTAAACATTTATGAAGAGGACGGCTACGCAAACATGAATCCCCACAACACAAATCATTAACGATTGACTCTTAAAGTTAATGTAAGATGTTTCTGTTGCTTTTTCTAATGAAATAAATAATGCCTTGTTTCAACAACCATTATATAGATGGCTTAACAAAATCCACAAGCTATTTGTGTGAAAAATGTAAAAGCTGTAATATTGTGTGGTTTTTGGCTGTGCTTTGTCTTTTGTCAGGAATCTACTTGCAGAGATTGATGAGGTGAAATCCTTTCAAATGCTGCGATAATAATAAGCTTTCACCTCATCAGTTGTCCTCGGTGCAGACTAAATGTTTATTCTGGACTTATTTGTCTGCCTTTGTCATTATCAAGATGAACTATGTTGTTTATGCTGTTGTTCAGTTAGCTGGGCTATCAGACCAAAAATAAATGTTGGATTGCTTTGTTTCTTGTTGAAAACAGGACCTACTTCTTATAACATTAATGTCAAGAATGCATTATTTTTTGTTAAATATGCAAGTTCGTATGTTATCTGATAACAGTTGAGGTCATTTTAAGTCCACATCAATGACTGGACTGTGTTTGGTAAAGGAAATTGTCATTATTTCATTTATATATCAAAGCTCTTTACTGTCAACATATAATCACTACTGGCATCGTTTTGACTTATGCTAAACATCTGCTTATCCAAAGCAGCTGTTAAGCCCAAAATCATTTCCCCCCCCCCCCACAGCAGATTTAGATTTTAAATTATTTTCATTCAAAAAAGAAGAGAAAAAAAATACAACAACATCAAGATATCAGTTTGGAATCAATATGCTTTTCTGTCAATGAAACATATTTTCTGTTGTAACAGAAATAAAACATGGTTATATGTAGCTGAACAGCATATTTTGATGATTTATCTTTGAACTCCGCATCTTTAAGGATAAATAGTATAGTATGTATACATAGTCTCCATACAGCCTCCATTATGTTTTCAAACCTTCCGCTGATTATCAATGGGATTCAAGTCAGACCACAAAACAAGATAAATTAGACTTAAATATTCAGGGGATTCAGGGAATAAATTTGGGCTTAACTGTACAAACAACGACTGGCAATAGGTCTTGAGTTGCCAGAGGAACTTTTATAATGCTTATGGGCAATAATGAAACTAAATATGATCCTCTTATAACATCAAACTAACCTGACTGCCACATGGCAGAAAGGAGTACCCTGCAAATAAGACAAAACCGGTTTACAAGTAACTTTTGAACAAGAAACGAGAGCTTGTCTTAAGTAAATAATTCCTTATGATGAAGTGGTACTTGCTTTATTGGCAAATAAATTTACTTTTAACAAGATATTTTCCCATGTACTTTTTCCCATCAGTATTCAGAAATTATTGACTTAAAACAAGCTCCTACATGTTGCAAAAAAGTTAATTAGTTAGTTTTGTATCCTTTCAAGTGTACTGAGATATTTACACAAGAAACAAGACCAATAATAATTGTTAAGACTTTGTATTTTTGCAATGTAAACATTCCCACAAGTCTTCCCTTTACTTCTGAAGCAATGTACAAGCAACTTCTATTTTCTAACTTCCAGTGGAAGCTAGCTGGACTACAGCACTACCAACATTATACATAACACAAGAACAGCAGGTAGTAATTCCCAGCATTTCTGAACAACAACAAAACAGTGTGTAATCTCGAGAAGGACACAGAGCAACTGGGACCTTGGTCGTGACCAAAACAAAACCAGTTTGAAGAAAAAACAAAAATCTCTTTCTGCAGTCGAGGATCGCGCCACGCTAAGCTGAAACGGCACGCTGGTACTGAGGGGAGATGATTTAATGTTTGCCGTTTGAGAATTAAGTCACACAATTCACAATCTGTGAGCTAATCAAAACGAATTATTAGAATGGAAACTGAAAATTTTATGACCCGTCTAAACATGTAATGGAAAAAAAAAAAAAATCAGTCTGAATCAATAGTAGAAAATACTATTTTACAGGCTGAATTACAAAAAACAGATGTTTGAAGTTTTTAAACTGCTGTCTGCCGTGGAACAATCTGGATTTTGTAAAAAAAAAAACAGGAAAGGAAATGTCAGAGTAAGGATAAAGATCCACGTTCTCTAATGAGTGCATGTAGGTTGTTTTTGTAATGCTAGCAGTGATGGCTAATTGCTAGTATAAACCTCTAAGGGCAGCTTAAAATGTCAACTCTGTAAACATGTTTTGGTTGTTTAAAAGTAACAGAAATATTCTGTTTTCTACCTTCTGCTCCTAATACAAATAAGAGATGACTGTTTGTGGATGGCCTTTCATAGGGAGCACATCTCTAGTGGCTGCCTTATGTGTAAAAAATAAAAATAAAAAAGCACCTTGTAGAAAGTAAACAACATTCTTCTACAGATATTTGAAGTTTATTTTATTGTACTGTATTATGATTCAATTTCCAAAGATTTTACAGGGTGTAAGTTGCCATATCCTTTATCACAGATTTGACCTTTGACCTTTGTAGCATCACCGCGTACCGATAAAAAAAACAGGGAAAATTGCTATTGCAGTATCAAGGGCTACGAAGGTCAACCAAAAGTGCCAAAATTAAAAAAAATAAGAAAAGAATGCATTGGTTGAATTGATTTTAATCTATTGCCTAAAATATGTGCGGCAACACAAACACAAGTAAAGTGGAAAAAAAACAAGAACAGAAGAAAATGTAAAGGTGTAAATGTTGATTTCTTAGCATGTTGAGCTATTCTCTAATTTTCCGGCTGTTCCACTGTTGATACTTAGGAAATCAGGTCAGATGTGACTGCTGGGACTTTGCGACTTCTGAATATATTACCAGAAAATTGACATTTTTGTAAGAACTTTTATGCCCCTAACTAACTTCTTTCACAGTAAACGACAGCTGCTGAACCAAGCTTGAAAATACACATTTTATATTTATTACAGAACATATACTTGTAGAAAAAAAACCCTCATAAACATTGCTGACCTTCTGAATAAAACCAGGGTTTCATCCCAGGCAATGGAAAAGCTTGCATACAAAATATATGCAAACACGTCTTCGCCCGGGTCTGTTTTCTCGTTTCCTAAAACGACACTAACAAAGTAGTTGTAGCTGCTAAAAATAAAGCGGTCCGTAGAGGTTTTACGTGTGTCGTCGGAGTGATAATCCATTTGTCAACCCGGGCCGCGCGCCGGGGACGGGATCCGGTACACACAGGCAGACGGTGAAGAGGAGGAAGGGATAACACTGGCGATGATGGCACAAACAGAGAGGAGGGGCCTGGAAATACGAAGAGAATGACAAACAGGGAAGGAAAGACTGAAAGGAGACAATCGAGTGATAAAGACAGATGGAGGGTGTAAACACAGGAGAGGCGCGAGGAGCAGAGTGAAAAAAAACAACACTGCCGTTACGTTAAAAAAAACGTAACGGCAGTGGCAAAAGGACGAAACAAAGACTAGCTGGGGGTCTCAAGACGCTGTAGAAGGCAATAAAACGAGCGACACTGAGAAGAAGGCCAGAGGGAGCAAAGGAAATGAAGGAACAAAAAAAATAGAAGAGAGACTGTGGAGAATCATGAGATCAACATGCATGTGCTTAAGGAAGTGAGCAGAGGAGAAGATGAGGGAAAAAATAAAAGAAGATAGAGATTTGAAAAGGAAGCAGAGTGGTAAAAATCAACTCCCTCTGGGGGTCACTGCACTGGGTCAGTGGAGTGAAAACGCTGCGCTATAAACACTCAGTAGGCTATTGCTAAAACACAAGCCATCAATTTGTCCTGGGTGTGCAGTGAAAAATATCCACATCGCTTTTCTGTGAAGTGCCTTTTTTTTTTTTTTAACATGAATGGATCTGCTATTAACTCTCTAAAGGTCCCGCAGCTCAAAGGAAAGAATCCTCCATTCTGTTTTCCACATTGTTCTTTATAACAACTGCTACAGAGCGATGGATCATAACTAATTTGACCAACATGCAAATCACTGTGTGTGCAGGAAGACTAACAAAATACACAACAACGTAAAACACCCTACACCCACAATGCACATTGCTGTTAAACATGGTGGTGGTAGCATCATACTGTGGGGATGCTTGAATAGGCTTCGAATGCCTTAGACTAAAGCCCATTTGTGTCTTAAAGTGGAATAGGTAAAAGCCAGACCCGAATCTAATTGAAAATCTGGTCTAATCTGGTTTCAAAGACAGTTTTAATCTCACTAAACACAATCTATTCTACAAAGATAAATGGGCAAATAAAAAGACATCTCCCAAACACATGCACGTATAATTACAACAAAACGTGGTTCTCAAAATGAACTGGAAGAAATACAGAAAATAACCTTAGAAACCTCTTAAAGTGGTAGTAGTGTGGATTTTCCAGCAACATAATTCCATTTTATAATACAATCAAGTAACATTTTTCAGTTGTTCCAAGACTGATAAATATGTCAAAATTTTTTTACTTGGGCCTCTGTCTCTTTAAGAAGCTCCTACTCTTTCTGACACTCCACCGTCAGAGCATCGTCACATCAGTGCTTCCCCACGAAGCCTTTAACAAGTCCTTATGTGTGTTGCACTAAGCGGTTCATGCGAGGAGCTCAGTGGATCAGCAGCGACGGCAGCCGTTTTCTGATTGCTGCTGTCGCTAGTCTGGAGGAGCTGCTCCGCTAGGTAAGAGGAACCGTGTAGGCGTTCCTGAATGGCTGCCGCAGGAGATGAAAGGATTGCTCAAAAATGCATGGAGGAATCCAAGAAACACTCCGGGTATGTTTTTGATGAGGGAATGACATTGTAACATGATGTAAAACTAAAGAAAATTCACATTTACATAATATTCCTCCCGTTCCGGAAAGATTTTACAAGATTAGCAAGCTAAATAAATGTCAGAAACCAACTTCCAAGTCAAAAACAGTTCTCGTCTTTCTCTTTTGCTGTAAGTTCAAAAGACGACAATACAGCTTAAAACAAATTCTCAAGCTTTCTGATCCTGATAGAAATGTAGCCGGTTATTATTTGATCTTCATGAAAGCCTGAGGTCGTTACAGAACGGCTCAGGCTATCCTCCTCTCTCATGAAGAGGAACAAAGAGTTTAAATGTTGCTGGTGATGTTTCCTAACACAAACCAGAGTAGACTGTAGCGGCGAGAAAAAGCGCGCGCACTTTATTTGAAATTAATTTAACGAGGAGCTCCGCCTCAAATGTTCCCTTCTTTTTTTTTTTGCTAAGTGTTTTTTGACACATTACGGGTTTGTTGAATTTGGCCTGCTCTCGACGGAGCATCTAATCCCACAAATGGACTGAAACGTGATCCGGCTGATGATGATAAAAGAATAAATTTTAAAAAGCAAGCGTTCCACCTCATATAGAGATTATGTTGTTAAGAGTTTGGCTGCCAGCGGGGAGAGATGGAGGGAAAATATGACAACGTGGTTTTTAGCTACCGAGCTTTTGAAAATAACATTTGTCAGACTGAGAGAGAAATAAAATCTCACAGCTACAGCTTTTCTTTTCTTTTTTTTTTTTTTTTACAATGCCTTGTATAAAAAAGTATTCATACTCTTAAAATTTTATACATTTTGTCACGGTCGGTATATTTCATGGGATTATGCGTGATTGTAAACTGGAGGAGTAAGACAATTTTTAAGATTGAAAACTTAAAAAAAATAAATAAATCTGAATTGTGTGGGAAGCATTTGTATTCAGCCTCCTTTATCGGTGATAAGGGTCTGGCTGTGTGCAAGTTATCAGTGTAAATGCAGAAGTAAAGCGATTTGTTAGAGAACATTAGTGAACAAGAAGCAACTAACACCAAGGAACATACGACTGAGGAATAACATTGTGGGGAAACAAACAGCAGAATTACACTGCAAATAAAATAACATTCAGCACTGGGTTGGTGAACTGAACATCCGCTTTAAACAGAAATCGATTAATGCGGATGTGCTAAAGTCTTTAAATGCACCTAGTTTCAAGCACGCTCCAGAAGTTAGTCAGATTTCATGAGCAAAAAAGAGAAGACAAATCAAAACACTCTAGGAATACAAGGCCGATGACTCGGAATCTGATACACGCCAGTAAGCATGTATTCTTTTTGCACCTTACGGGCTTATGTAAGACTTGGGAGGATATTCGACAACAACACTTCTGAAGTTTTGCAGGTTTAATTTCACTGATATGATCACCTCGGCGGCCTGAGTCGAGGCTTTTATTCAATCAAACCTCTGCCCTCCTGCTTTGTTTTACTCCTCGGGTCTGGCAAGTACACATTCGAATCGACGGCTAGCCCCTTCGGCTAGCTTCTTTTTAATATTCTCTCTCATAAACAAAACAAACGCGCTGAAAGCACAAATGCGTAGACATCGCCAAAGGTGTAGTCTTATGAAAATCTTCCACTGTGGGTCGGGGAGGAACAGAAGTCTCCCTACAATTACCCTGCACAATTACCGGCACGCTTGCTCTCATAATGGCTGGTTTTCATTCATGCGGCCTGGGTTGTTTTCCTCAAGTCTGTGCGCTCTTTCTTGCCATTATTTTTCATACGCTTTGCCCTCAAACTGGCTGCCTCAAAGCCTCTCTAATTGCATTGGGGGATCAGCCTTTTAAATGTTGCTATGGTGACCGGCAGAGCCCTCGCTGTGCCACAATGGCTTACGTTTAGCTAAAGCTTGATCACTTGTGATCTTCGCTTTCCCTCTTTTATGTGTCACTGTATTTCTTGCCTTATCTGTGCCTTTCCCACTTCGCGCCGTTCGCCCCTTAATCATCTCCCACTTTCCGCCGATGGATCTAAAAGGGGGAAGGCCTCCCCAAAGGCGCGACCGCTCCAGGTGTTGGGAGGGGAGAGTCTCACCAATCGGCGCTCTTTATGGAATAATTCACTCCACAATTCGTGCAACAAAAACACGCGCACACACACGACGGGTTTTGGAAGGAAAAGTTTCGCCTCGGGCGTCAGTGCAGCAGAAAGGACTGAAAGGAGGCTCAGACATCAAGGTTGACCTGCAGTAAACAAAAGACGCCTGACAGCTTCCGTGGTGTGAAGGCCACGCCGTCAGTCAAGGTAATATACCTTTTCAGAACATTGTTGGCACTTGATCTTTAATCCACAAGCTGTAAGGTGAACAGGCAGCCTGATAAATAACAGTAAACTGCAAAAGCACAAAATCAGACCAACTATTTTTGGTTTAGTTTCTAGAGCAAATATCTTAGTGCGCTTGAAATAACGCAAGTAACTTTTCAGCAAGATATAGGAGCTTGTTTTAGGTAAATAACTCCTTGATATTGATGAAGTAGTATTTGCTCCACTTTCAGATTACTTCACTTATATCATGGGAGAAATGTTTTGTGGTTGATGAAATAATCTGCCAATGGAGCGAGTACTTTTTCCATCAATATTAAAAAAACTATTTACTTAAAGCTGCTATATCTTGCTGAAAAGTCACGTGCAAGTCAGCGTATGACGTTTCTTAACATTTGATTTTGAATACTGCTACATAGAAAACTCTTTGTTCTTTTAATCAACTCCAACTCAAAAAGACTTTCTGTCCAGTTTGCTTGCGTTCGTGGATCTTATTGATGAGTCGCCCATCTTTCCCTTCTTACTTTTGTTGATGTTTTAGACCAAAACATACTGTAGGTTACGATTCTACAGCATGTAGAATCTGAGACAAAGTGTGGAAAAAAGTTCTAGATGTTCAAACTGTTCACCTGACATGTTTACAGTCATTTTTCCCTCAAAGTGCATTTGGATAACTTTTTTTTTTTTCCTGGTTCATTCCAAGGAATAATTACTTTCAAAATGCCGGTAATTTGTGTTGAGCTTTATGTCTCAACAGGGAATAAAGTCAGTCCAGGTTGACCATTGGAACACCATATGCTATATTTTCAGAGTTTTTATTCATGAAGTTGTTTAAGAGTTGTCAAAATCCATTTTTTCCGTTTCTTTATCCTCCAACCAAAACACATCTCCAGCCGCACACATACTTATTCCAGTGGATAAAAAGTAGTGACTGCACATCACATTGAAATCTTCACACCTTTCCTCCTGACTGCCGCGCCTGCCATCTTGTAAGCACCGTGAATGATCGGGCGTCTCAGCAGCTTCTCTAGTGTAACATTATAATATGCAACACTTTGTGATCTCTCACATGATTTTCCACCACATCTTTGCAGAGTTTCTTCACTTCGCTGAAGTTCCTGGGCATTCACTTCTGCATCACTCTTTAAACCAGTGGTTCCCAAAGGGTGGGGTGCGCCCCGAGGGGGGGTGGAGGGTGGAGGGGGGGGGGGGGGGGGGGGCGTGCCATTGCAGGGAGGCGGTGGGGGGCAATGGCAGAGTCAGACAGCTGGGAACCCGGTTCTGGTTCTGGTCGGGTTCTGTTCTCTACTGGAAAGGTTCAGGAGGTTTTGGATTTGATATTGATACCGGGAAGCGGTAACTAGGAATGAAATAAAAAAAAGTTACACAAAAGTGCTTCACTGTAAAAATGGTTTGTAGTTTGTTTTGTTGCAACCTGAAGTGTGAAATAAACTTCAGTGGAGTTTGAAAACAAAATATGTTTATAGGTTTATGTCTGGTTGAACGATGTGTGTGCCCAGTTGATTTTTTTTTTCTTCTTCTTTTTTGGGGGGGATTTTATTGTACTCCATATGGGGGGACCCAGAAGAAAATCTTTGGGAACCACTGGTTTGAGCCATTTTCAAATAGTACTGGACAAATTTCTCTACTTTATCCCATCTGTCCAAAGGAAACTGATTAGGAAATCTTCCGGTTCATTAAAAGGCAACTTTGTAATTCTAAGTCATGTTGGAGTATTGTTTTAAGAGGAAAACAGATGTTTCCTTTTGGCAGCTCTTCAAAACGAGCCAAAAATATTTTTGTATTAAATTCCACAGTGATGAACTTTAACATTTAACATGCTAATAGAGGTCAGTAGAATCGCTTGAGCATTTCAGTCAGATGGCGGAATACATTTACAGCGATTCTTGTGGATATTAGCAGCCGTCTTGAATATTTCTAACTTGTGAATAGTGTTTTGTTCAGTAGACAACTGTAAAAAAACGTAGAGAAAGAAACTAATGAAACTCCTGCAACACCTTTCACCACACATGCTAGGAATCATTTTGTTTTTACTATTTTTATTACATATTGAAAGCATTAATGCAAAACTAATACAACTACAATGCATAGGCACGGGGATATGAGAAACGTGATACGGAAGAATGTTAAAAGGGTAACAACGGGACAGAAGAAATTAAAGTCACGCCAATATCACAGGAATAGAAAAAATTACTCTTATATTCTAATTTCCAACACTTCCATACATAAATTCATTGAACAAGTAATCCTCTCTATAGCTTGTAATCATTTACTGGATTTGATTAGCAGCAAAAAATTTGACTTTTTTACTTTTTATTTTTACTAGGACTGCATTTCTTGGCATTTTGTACACAAATAGCAAAATAAACGGACCATATGTGTTGCTGCAAAACATTTTCTAAAGTCAATCTTGAGCAATTTGCGACCAATTTCCAACTAATTTCCACCTGGTTGCTGTAATGCAGCAGAAAGTTTAATTCAAACGCCTGCAAAAGGAGATTAAAGGAAAGAAAGCAGTATGGAGGAAGGAAAGTTTGGGGTATCGCACTCGGTTGTCCAAATGGCTGCGGATTAAGTGGTTGTTATCTATGCCACCTGCTGTTTAAACTGTAAACAAATCCAAGTGTGGGTGCGCATGTAGGGGTGTACGTGTGTGTGTTGTAGATGACATTGATCCACAGCCATGTTCAGCTGAGAGTTACAAAGCCAGCACTGGGGGAAGTCAGACTCCCTCTAGATTTGCCAGTTTTAAGCGCGCACATACACACACACACACACACCACCCCCACACACACGTAGTTCCTCTCTTTGCTAATGTAGACACCACGTGCACATTATCGTTTGCATGCATAAACACCGACATAACTAACAACGTGCAAAACTCCCAACAGCCTTTGCAGCTCTACTGAGCCTTGTAAAATAAGCATGAGAAAGACATTAGCGCGCAGTCTTTGTTTTTCTTCCCTCTTCATCTCTTTGAGTCCCACAAGGCATGTGCACACACGGAGAGTGCGCCACATACGTATTTCCGAAACTAGTTAGACTCGGTGTAGGTAAAACTCCCCTGCTGATCTGCATTTTTCCTCTTTGCATCATCGCGCAAACAACCCAGAGGGAAAAACGACGCTGTGCTTTTCGTCGACTTTCAGCATCTCCCCGCCCTTCCCGCGCATTTCTTTATACTCCCCGACTCTTTCCTCTCCCTGTCCCTGCACTTCTGGCTCCTCTTTCCATTCCTCCACGCGCGTTTTGCATCTCATTCCTTTCTGTGTTCAATAATTCAAGCAGCGTTTTTTCTTGACATGCACCGTATGAGGCAGGAGGCCCATCAGCGGCACAGACCAAGACGTTGAGAGCTGAAGCATCACTTATGGAGGAGGACGGGCTTGTTTTAGGAGCGCTCTTGCACGCTTGAAGACATAAAAAGCGGGAGAGCTGGGGGTCCACGTGCTCAGCTTCGTGTTGCGTTCTTCCATGTCGGGGCGAACGCCACTGGATGAATTTTCACAACGTTTGAAAGTTAAAATCTTAATGCCAAGCATTCGACGCGCAGTCCGTTCGTGTTCACACACCACACCTCCCTGCTTTCCTCATACTACCTTTATGAAACGGTCACAGAGCTAGCGCCATACTTTTCTGCAGACAGCCTCTGTGAACAATGATGTTACAGATTAAGCATTTTCTAGTCTTATTATTGTAGTAGAATCATACAAATGTACATAATTTCTCACCGTGTCAGTCAAACGTTCCTCAAAAGTATTCATGCCTCCCGCAGACACAGAAACCGGATAGTGGAAGCAGATTGGTTCGGCATAAAAATATGGCAACAACCTTCTGACCAACCACACGACACTTCGCACAGAGCGAAGTCGAAATAGTTTTGACGAATTCGCCGAGCAGAATGACGCGTTCTTCGTCACGCGTCTACATCAACGATAGGCGCTTTCGGCAGCTCGGATGAAGTACGTCGGGGCCTTTTGTCTTGTAGAAATCTCAGTCGGTGTGAAAGAGAAACGAAGGTGGTAGAGGAGGATGGAAAAACAAAGATATCAGAAAGGGCTGGCAGTCCGATGCAGCAAAGGGGAATTTTTAGGTCAAGTGGGAAAGCAGCGATGGAGTGTGCACTTCTAACAGCCTCTGGAGAATTTCAAATAGGAAACCATTCGACTTGACAAGGACGTTAAACTCCAATACATCCACATTATGAAGCCTCTGCTTTTCGGGAGGCTAGTTCACACAGCTCCTCCGCATTCACACACACAAATATTTCTTTAAACTAGACTCCCTCTTTTAGAGAGTCAGCTGTGGTATTTATCAAAATTGCTCACTTTGGGCACTTGGCTGTGGTCCCGGCGACACCATCAGCCTGATCCCTCCTCGTGACTGCTTGGCATATGCCAATGTCCATTAATACAGATTGATCTGAAAGCTGGGAATAACGGTGACCACACACAACAACACATGGATGGTTGCGAGTATGTCTGAATACACACAAATTTTCTCCTTCAATGTTGAGTATTCACATCGTTTGAACTTTGGGACATTTTGCCACATTAATACCACAGAGTTTGGTGGTTTTCATTGGACAGACCTGCACAGCATGCCATGGCGCCTTACAAAAGTATTTACCCGCTTTGAGCTTTTCACATTTTTGCTACGTTGCAACATCAAACACGACTAGGCTTTCATGTAAAAGATCAGTACAAAGCTGTGCATGGTTATAAACAGATACATGTAATCTCATCAAACCAGAGCAACCTATTCAACTGCTGTGTCTTCTATATGGCTTGTAGCGACAACTAAAACAAGTTACTACATCACGATGTCCATTTGGCTTTGGTGAAAGACTAATATTTGTCCCGTCATCAGACTACTATGTTATTTGTAGCTCTCTGCAGCTAATCCAAAGTTACCCCCTTTCAGTTTTTTTTTTTTTTCCATAATGTTCCTCTTGTTCGGCCTCTCAATTGATACTTACCATGTGCTGCTTGGTTTGCAGCTGTGCCATAAGCGTTCTGTTTTTACAAGACTGAAAAGTGTTTCATGAGAGGTTTACAGTTCAGAGTTTGTTTTAAAACCTAACCCTGGTTTAAATTTCCCCACAACCTTATCACTGACTTGTCTGCTGTGTTCTTTGGTCTTTTTGTTCACCAATACTCTCCAACAGGCCTTACTGAGGCCTTCACAGATCTGTATACAGCAGTGAAAATATAAACTAATTAGATTAATCTGACTATATCTGATTAATTAGGTGACTTCTGAAGGTTGTACCAGAATGTGTTTAGGGATATCAGGGTAAAGGGAACTTCGTACATGCCACACCTTAAAACATTTTGAAATATATAATTTTCCATCCATTTCTCAACTCTGTACAATTGTGGGATTGGTCGATTTGTTCGCCAATCACACACAGTCCACACTTTTTATTGAAATACATTTGAGGATTGTTGTCGTAACTTGAGGACATTCAAAGGGGGTGAATACTTTTGCAATTTGCTCTGGCATGAACACATTACCACTTAATGGTTATAATGATCTTTACTTCCCCCCGATGTGGGAATCCATACGCCTGTGATGGATGATATTAGGGTGCGAACTGGAGACCGGGAGGGTGAGTCTGACATTTCACCAGTCTGAGTATTACTCCTACAATTACCTCTTGACATTTCCGCACCAGATTTGTATTTAAGCCTCACTCACTGGACGCCCGTGTGCGGGTGTGTTCCTCGTGTGTGTGCGTGCGTGTGTGTGTTTCTGTCCAAAATGGACAAATAACCTTCTTATTTACACCCAGTGTAAACATTCAATCATTTACGGCTACAGTTTTCGCCCCTGCCTGTGGGTCCGTCAATGCATCAAGGCAGCTTCAACAGCTGCCTTGTGAGTTTACGTCTTTATTGCCATCATTCCTGTTTAAATAAAGGGTTCAAAGTTTCACTCTGGAGCTCTGTGAGAAGGACGTTAAAACGTCATAAGGAATCATATTGACAGCGTGAATCAAAGTCGGCGGTATTCTCCTAACTTTATAAGGCTCTAAGGAAGAATATGCCATGTGAGAGTGTGCATGTTACTGCTGCTGCTGCTTCTTCTACATTGCCCCAACTTCAAAAGCAGCGTCTCCACTTTAATCTTCTCTTCTCCTGCACTGCGGACCCAAAAGAAAGACAGAGGAGAAAAGTCTTGGCTCTCTCTGCCACTCCCAAACCCCTTCAGAGATTCTCTCTCTTTCTTTCTTTCTTTCATTCTCCCTGGGTTTCTCCCCACACCCTCATAACGCAGAGCTCCATCACATATTCACTCAGTCCTTTCCTGGCATTCAGATTCAGATGTGTACATAACACTTCTGTGCACACGTCGCCTGGCCTTGTAGCATTTGTAGCATCGCAGCTTTCCCCACCCCTGCTCCCTCTCACACGGTTGTGCTGCATTGCTAAGTGCTGGCGCAGTGAGGGGAACGTAGCCGACATACAGCGAGGCAGGCAGAGGGGAAGAAAAGCTGCAACTGGCAGCGCGCGATTTCCACCGCCGCCACGTCAAAAAAAATTGAAAAGCCAATTCCAATTGAACTTGGATAATTAGAACTGACCCGTGCGGCTGCGCTGAATGCGAAATGAGAAAGAGGAGAAAGGGAAGGGCAGAGACAAAACAAGGACAAATGACCTGCACTTTGAAAAGTGGACTTTGAAAAGTGGATGGGTATAAATGGGATCCCTTGGTGGCTACCTGTCAACCTAACGACCACATGATTATGTTTGACATGTATGCCGGTTGCGTCTGCCGGAATAATGCCAAGCTCGAATGAGTCACACACACACAAAAAAAAAATAATCAAAGAGTTGAAAATTTGAGCTCTTTCAGTCCGAGGCTTTCATGACGACTAATACGTCATCGGGTTTGGTAAATAGCTCACTAATTCACACTTTTAAAAAGTTTCTAATAAACGCATCATTTTGGAATCAGGATGACACAAGCTAATACTTTGTCACCAAAAGATGACAAGAACAATGAAATTGTATTTGCCCAAATTTGGGATGCACGATATTATCGGCATGGTATCGATATCGGCCGATATTAGCTGTAAAATTTAATATCGGACATCAGCCATTCCGTCAACATAATCCACAGATATAAAAGGTGTTTTTATGTGACAAACCAATGACAATGATGCCTACAGAACAGCACAACGTCATAAGAAACTGTTAGTATTGTTCAGTTGTTGCTTGTGAACAGGTTGAGTTGATCAATGAGTTTTGTGAAGATTTACAAATTTGCACTGTTTGAATGTTATTGTCTTAGAGAAAGCAGACGTCATGAATAAATTTGATATTAAACATAATGCAAGTTAAAAGTTTTACGTAATTTTCAGCCTCCACTTTGGCATTTGCATTTGGTAGCAGGCTAAAGTGACAACGATAATGCAGTATTTTAATACCAAAGTAGAGAAAAGCCATATAGTTTCAGAAAGCAGATATAGGAAAAAATATCAGCATTGGTATCGGTTATCGGCCAAATGGGTTTTAGTATATCGGCATATCGGATATTGACCAAAAATTCAATGTTGTGCATCTCTAGCCCAAACAGCTCTCTAATTTATGTTCTTAATGTTTTGTCTCACTAAAATTGCTCGGATCATCAAATAAGTTCTGAATCTAGACAAAGATACCCTGAGAAAACAGTAATGGCATTTTTCAAACTTATGAAAACGCAATTGAACAACCTTGTTAAATCATCTATTAAATGTGACTAACCACATTTTCCAGATCCGGTGAAGCAAACGTATCACTTAGATAGAACCCATCTGACTGAACACACAATGGAAGCTAAAAAATCTCATTTAAAGACTTCAAACAACAAAACGCCACCACTGCCTTCTAGTTTCACAGTCAACTCCACCATCCTCCGGCCTTTCCTGATTCGCACAGCGATTTGATTAAACCTCTTTATGGTGACCCCCAGTCCCTCATCCCCCAAGCTGTCTATGACCACTGACCCTCACACTTCTCTCTATCTGCTTCTCTTTAACTCCCCTGCTGGTTTTACCTTGACCCTCACCCTTATCCACCTTCCAGCCAATACGGCTACGACACCAAGACGGCAAAAATGAGAAAAGGGAGCAAAAAAAGAAAATACGGGTTGAAAAAAGGTTGGAGCCAACAGCAGCAAATTAAAAGTCAAGAATAACTGACAAGGGGAAATATAAGTGTTGGTGCGTGTAGACTTGCTCTATAGATTTCAGTTTGCATACATGCAAACAAGCAGACACGCACAAGCAAAGCACAACCCCGCTGTTTTATTCATTCCTGGCTACAAAAGATCGAGTTTATCCCAGACAACAATGCAAAAAAATTTAACCTGTGTGAACCCAATAATTTGAAGATGAAGTGCTGTTTAAAGCTGAAGCGGATGATTAAAGGGTTGTGAATCACAGCTTAATGTTCTGTGCTCTCAGCGTGAAACAAGAAGCACAATCAGTATTTCATCATCCAAACACGCCTGAAACCAGGCTAAAGGACTCTCGTCGGTTCACGCTCTTGATGCTCAGTCCACATGATGACAGCTAATGTGTTTACTTAGAGTGCAGCCAAAAACGTGGAAAAAAAAATCAGTACCAAGCAAAATAGATAGTGCTCCTGGATTGGTTGCTTTGCAAACGACAGCTAAAAGCATGTCAGCTAGCGCCACACCTGGGTATTTCAGCTTCCAAAGCTTAATTTTCGTTTGAATATTGTAGATATAAAAAAAGAAAAAAAAATCTGCCAGTAAGTGAATCTGCCCATACCACTTCAACATTCACAGGTGCTGCACATCTACTTTTGAGGAGCTACACACCTACACTACACCATACGTGCACACACCCAAACACACACACCTCTCTGTGGCAGGAAGGGGGGAATATATTCCATTAGTTTTTTGCTGCTGCAGCCACCATAACTCTGTTGGTGCTCTCTCTCTAATGGCCACAGTCATACAGCCCTACAATAATCCAGTCAATGCAACTGTCACAGTGGTTGGAGTGTGTGTGTGTGCGTGTGTTTGTGAAGCTGTGTAAGGATTTTGCCCTATGGACTTGTCTCTTATCTATTAATGTGCCCGCCGGTTTCTCTGCGTTAGCGCCAACGTTTCCACATAGAGGATTTATCAATCGGATTTAAGAAAATAAAAACGTCCAGCACGACTGTCATGCAGTACGCCGCTTCTCACTGGGTTTTTAATTCAGCATGCTCCCCTCATTAGCTGCAACCATCACACATCCCACATGTGGGTCACAGCCTCTGCTGTATCATGTAAGGCCAGAGGCCCTTTGCTCTACTGTATGCAGTCAGGTCAGAGCTGCGTGACAGCTGCGGGGCCCCTGCCGTTCTCGTAATGGCACAGGGTTCTGCTGGGACGGAACCACAACCAAGCCAAACGGTTTTGGTCACATATAGTGACATAGACCTGAAATTTGGTAGCTTTTTTTTTTTTTTTCCTGTGCAGAGCAGTTTTGATTTAACAGTCAAAATCTTTTGGTGAGCTTCACCAGATTGCCTGAGCAAAAAAAAAAACCAAAAAAACAAAAAAACAGACAGACTTAAATTAGAACTGTGTTTAGCAAAACGAAAGAATGACAGTAACTGGAACGAGGCTGATTAGCACTGCATAATTTTCTATGTTAGGATGGTGTCAGCCAGAGCCACATTTCTTGCCACTTAGGATGACAATGTGAAACAGCAATTGGCAATATAATATCAAATATGAAAATCAGCCGCCAAACATTTCTGAGCATTCGTGGTTTCTTTTACCTGCTAAAAAATACAACTAAATATGCAGTTTAGCTTGGATTACTACTTATGTGATCATTGTTTAACGCTGGGATAATTTTGTTTTTGGGTCTTTTGTGATTATTTTATTACTTACTCAATATCTGACTTTAAAAAAACAGCCAGTTTGGCTAATTACAACCCTTTTTTTACGTTGATTTTAAGTTAGCCAAGCAAATGACCACTTGGTTGGATAAGTTGGTGGTGTGAAATATAGTTCTTTGGTTATTGTAGGTTTGAAGCAGTAATAACAGTCAAACTAAAACTAACTATGGTGTTCCAAAAAAAAAAAACACATGAAAAATGTAAATTTTTCTCTAAGTATATTTCAAGGAGAAACATTTAGAAGAAAATAACGGCAGGATTTATAGAGCTCTTCCTTATGAACAGAGCAAGACCTCAAGATTCCCGATCTGACAAAATCAGAATCATGAGCTGCCAAAATATGGATGGGCGGTTTCTGCAGGAGACACAAAAATGTTTATTTTAATAACGTTTCAGGATTAATCACTACAAGGCTGAAAATACTGACGTTTGTGTTCACACCAAATCCAAATCTCCTTTGCTAAGAATTCTTCAAACGTACCACAGTTTATAATTTTGAGAGGTTGCTTGTATATGGGCTTTCTGGAAAATAAAATATTTATTTCTCAAGATTTGACATTGCTCAGTTTCTGGTGATTGTGACTCTTGGCCTTTCTTGGCCAGTTGAATAGTTATGACCACTGGCCGAGCCAAGAAAACCGAAAGACCTGCTGGTTGATGTCTGATGGCGTCACATAACCACGTTTCCTTTCACAGCATTATAAGTAGGCTATAGAAAATAGCTTGAAATCAACAGTTGTCAGACGGTTTAAAGAAAATGGATTCGAGCCAGCCGCACACAGACACCCGGTCGATATGAAACATGACATGCCTGATGGATTTCATTCAGACTTGAAAGTAGTTGGGTATAGAGAAGAAAAAAAGTAAGACATCAGAAAGTGTTTGAATAGGTGAAGCGGCGAAATAACCAGCACCTGTCTGCGCCTATTATTGTGACATCAGCGTGTGCAAATGGCTGCATTGGGGCCTGATTTAACCTAGGTTACAAATGTAGTTTTTGGCTCAATCGGAAGAATTTGTGCTTTTCAGTCAACAGCAGAGTAGTCCAACCCATCTCAACGTATGTCATATTTAATTGTTTCCTGAGAGAAAAATGTGCCTGAATGGACGCCTCAGTCTGATGAGGATAATGAACAAAGAGAATGGAAAAGCTACATTAGCTGGGAAATGCTCTGCTGGACTGCTTGCATGGATGCACAACTACAGGAGCCTTTTAAAGAGCCTTTAACCGACTGAAAAACATAACAGTGGTTTAAACTTTTGTAGCTGTTTCTGTTCACATTATGATGGGAAAGGTATTGTACATCTTTCCCTCATTATTGTGAGTGTGAACAGAAACAAAAGTTTCTTTTTCACTTCATTTGTTCTGTTGATGGTAGGAATGCATAATATATCGGCATCTATCGTATCGGCTGAAGTTAGTTATTATTTAACATGTTGGTATTGGCCCAATCTGTAAAACTGGGCCGACATTAATGACTAATATTTATATCACTTTGTTGGTGTTTGTCTTTTAGGAAGGGAACGGTAATGGATTGATCATGTGGTATTGGTATTGGCAATACCTGTGTGGGGGATCAATCCAAAATATCAATAATATCGATTTCTAGTCCGTAACAGATCAATAGCGGCAAGATTGACTTTAGAAATTCCCTTTTGAAATGTAATTTATTTTTGTTTTGTAGTTTCTCAACCTTAGTTTGTTCTCAGACGATAATTTTTTTGTACTTTTATGTAGTATAAAAATTTGTTTGGCTTCTCTATAGTTTCCGTTTATCATGTTAATGTCTTATTCAAGTGTTTTGTCAATATCTACAAACTTGCTGTCCTAGGTTTTAACAAAATAACTCAAAGAAAAAACAACAAAAGGTTAGAAGTTTGATGATATATCAAACTTTAAAAGTATCAAACTTTAAGAGTATCGGTACTGACAACACTGGCCTTGATATCGGATCAATGTGAAAATATATTGCTCACCTTTAATGGGCAATAGGAAGAATATGACAAAGTTTAAGGATCCAGAGTTGAACAAACACAAAGATCAACAGATGTGCACAAATCCACTCAACACAACATATACATGTATTGGAACAGTGCAAAGAAAACAGAGCACCCAGAGAAAATAGTCACCTGGAAAGTGAATACAGCAACTTTAAATTACTAAGCATTGTTATTTTGAGAGTTATTTGATATCTCCAACATTCCGCATCTTATGCCGACAAAATGTTTACAAAGTTTGGCAACGTTAAGTGTCTTATCCAGTGGTGCTAATTTTTTAAACAACTATGCCTTTAAAAGCCCTTTCTGGTGAACATCTCTTATCTTTCAGATAGACTTGCTTCTCTGCCTGAAACTGACAATGACGCGGTGTTGCAGTCATCTCCGACACCAGAGAAGCTTAGATACTTACAAAGTCACACATTTATCAAACCCAGTGAGCATAAAACCACCAACTGTCTTCACTGAGAACTCAAACCTGAAACTATTAACTTGGTATGCCGCCTTAAAAGCAGAGCCTCGGTTTGCGACTCCCATCTTCGATGTGAGAGAGTTGTTGCTGTGACAGGCCGACTGAGAAGCACGTGAACGTGTCATGCATTTGTGCTGACGCGAGCAACAGGTTCAGGCGACGCAGGGACGAATCCAGCTTTGGATACAGCACGGCGCCGGAGGGGCCGCGGCGTTGTTGGGAGGTGTAAAAGCAGATCTCTCAGGCCCCTCATTTATCAGCTGCTGGCAGAGTACGGCTGACAGCAGACAGTCTCGCACATGCTGTATACCACACCTCTGATGGGTGGCAAAAATACACATCTTCCTCATGGATTACACGCAGACACAAAAGCAGACCCCCACGGAGACAAACAGTGGGGGATAAAACCGGGGGGAAAAAATAAAATAAAAAATTAAGAATTAAGATGCTGCATTTGCGTTTCCATGAGCAATGGCTTGCTGGGAAGAAGGAGACCGCTGAGATTTTACGGCTTAAAACTCATTTTCTCTGTTTTTTTCTCCTTTTTCTTTTCTTCTCCCCCCAATTTCCAGTAAAAAAAAAAAAAAAAAAAAGCAGCAGTGTTTCCATCCAGTCCCAGTGTGAGTCAAGAGCCCATTGAAGGAACTGCTCAGTTTCATCTCCCATTTTCACCCGCTGTCCAGTTTGTCTGCGGCAGGCGGCTGAAGGCATCAACACACAGACAGCCTCTATATGAAATATTTCTCTCTTGGGAAGCGACTATTTATTCTTAAAAAGTATGAAGCCCTTGCCGAGGAAAGACGTGAATAAAAGGTCAAAAAGAGAGTAACTAACAAGATAAGATCACTAGAAAAACTCTTTCCATCTACATTTTACCCCCTTTTTCTTTATTCTCTTCTTCTATTTGTGCCGGTACATAGCTGGCAGCAAGGATACCAGGAGACAATGAGAGGTATTTTTCTTTTTTACAGCTCCTCTTATTGCATCCTTTAAGCTACGTTTCCTGTCTCTCTCTCTGTTTTGTGTCTGATCGTTCTCCACGCCAAAAAAGTGTGGAGCAGGTTTCTTTAAAAAAAAAAACAAATAAATACAACTTTTCAGTCAGGGGCCTAATAAATCTAACTGCATTAGGCCAAATTTCCCCTCGTCCTCCAAACGGACAGGAAGCGTCGCAAATCACCGCCAGACATTCTGACGGAGACGATCGAGAACGAAATGAGCAGCGTCACACTCCGCCGAGGGAGCGATCGTGACAGACTGACGGCGAGAGTCTGCGGCGGGGCGGCTGGGGCGAGAAGGAGACACAGCTGAGAAATCATCCCGGTAATTATGTTTCATAATGGCGTGGCGTGAAATTAAACGACGGTGTCACTTTAGGAGGTAGGCGACGGGTCCAATTCACCGCCCTGCCAGGATCGACTTCTGATGCCCGTCGCAGAGAACATTGTTCCTGCAAAGAGCCGATGAACCGACTGGGCTTTAAAAGTTCTTGTTCTCAATCAGGAAAGCGCACTTTATCAAAAATATTTTTGGACAGTTTCGGCAACATACATCATGACCTGAAGTAAAAACAGCAGTTATTCCACAAAAAGATGGATTTTTTTTAGGAAATTGTGAAAACAAAAATGAATTTAAATGCTTTTATCTAAAAGAAAAATAGAATTGTTCCTACTGCTCCTTAAAACCTTAATAAGCATAATGTTAGGATATTTAAGGATGGTATCTATAGCATTTATTTTGATAAATGGTACAGATATATATTGATATATAGATTTAACCAAAATCTTTGAACAAACATCCACTAAACCCTAAACTAACCCTCAATCAGACGATCAGAGTTTAAAAACAGCTTTTTAAACTCTAGTTTCTACTCCATCATCATAACAGTGAAATTAATCTTTCTTCCAAACAAGAACAAAAAACATATTAACCTTTCTCTGGTGTCTCATTGGCAACCTACTCAATCCCATTGCGACATTAATTTAGTCATAAACTGTTGTGGTGGAGGAGGCAGGAAATTACATTAATACAAAAAAAAACTGTGAGTAAGACTTTTCACAGGGGTTAACACGGAGATATTCCCCAAACAGAACATGACTGAGCACAAAAGTGGATAAAACTACAGATCTTAAAACTTTCCTGAATAGAAAATCAAAACAAAAATAACCACAATAAAGTTTGTGGAGGTCATGCACAATAAAGATCACACACAATATAGAAATAACCAGCCAATGAACCTTCAGATGAACTCAAAGAGAATCTCTGAAAAACGTCAGTAGCATGTTAAACCAGGAGCTTTCTCTCTACACCAGCTGTGATCGGGAAGACGCTGAAACAGTCAGTTGTCACCAAATAATCAGATATTTTATTCCTTCATTGAACATGCCATCTGGTTGCCCCAACTACTTTTTTTGGTGCACAAGTTGTCCCTGTCCAAAGTAAAAATGATACCGGTAAAAGGACGTTTCAAACTGAAAAGGCCATTTTTCCTTTCAAAATTGCCGTTGCTTGTTTACATATCGCTAACGCTACACCTAACAACAACAACAACAACAAAAAGCACCAAGACCAGAAAAACATCCATCATTAATGTGCATTTGTTTAAACAACTGAAGCTCCCCGCTTTACATGGCAGTACCATTAACCTCGACGGTAACGGTCAGAAATGCCAACGTACGGAAGGCTGAACACCACCCCTCCTATCTGCTCATGGTATCAATATTGCAAGCTTGTGAGCTGGTTTATGCATGTCGCCATCAGTGATGCCTGGCAACAATGCCTTCAGGATCTCCTGCATTATTCAAAGGGCCCAACAAGCACTAGACTCTGCCATTATCTATTTAAATCTGAGTGAAGGCATGTGCCACTGAAAGTGCACTCTCTGCCACCTGCCCTGTTTATAAGAGAGAGAGAGGGGCCTGTAGAGAGGAAGCAAAAAGAGACAAAAAAAAACCAGGAGAGAGAAGTGTTGGAGTGGCAGAAAGGTTTTTTACTGAGAGAGAGAGAAGAAAAGATGGAGGTCACAAGGAGACGAGGGCAGCAAAGGGGAAGAGAGATATCTGGTAAGGCAGAGAGGAGCTAAGGCAAACATTAAAATAAAAGAATGAGACGGATGTTATTAAACGAAAGCTGGGCAAAATGGGTTAGGAGACTCTAAAAGCGGGACGGGTAATTGAGATGCAAGGGGAAGAGAATGGAAGAAGGGAGCTCGGGAAGTGGGAAATGCTAAATGAGAAGTGCAAAAAATAAAGTCACAGTAGGCAGGGAAAATTAGAAATGCAGTGAAGGAAGGTGTGACGGTGGGAAGAAGTGTAAAAATAGGAACGGGCAGGTTGTCAAAAAAAAAAAAAAGTACATAAAATGGAACAATTTGGATGTAATGTAATGTAACCAGCATAAACCAGTTTATGCTGGTTTTAATGGGTCTGTCATGGATGACAGGAAAAGTAATTGAATAACAATCAGATCCTTATTAAACCAACCAGTTGTAAAGTGGAAAAGGGCAGAGAAGTTGCAATGTTCTGCTCAATTAGTACTTTCATAGATTAGTATTTCAGCGGTTAGTTAGCTTAGATATTACGCAGTTTTCTGCTTCTGGTCCAAACAGGGTCGTCATCCATCACATCGTCACATCCCGAAGACTTAGCATAGTCATTATGAAATCGAAATGAGAAATTTAAATCAATGTTGGAGTCATAAAAGAATAGTAGCAAACATATTTGAAAAATGTTCAAATCATCGTCTTACACCCATGTGTGATTACCGTTTCACAATTTTTGTAAAGGAAAGCTCATTTATTTATTTACTCTTTTTCTTTTTACTGTGCACACTGTAAAAAGAAAAAAACCTTCATCTATAACCAGAAAAATTATAAAAACGCTCGAGTCATATTTAGGGATCAGAAGACATGTGAATATCCTCAACTTTTAATTTCCAGCTGCATCTTCATCTTTCAAAAGACACCGATGTCTTTTCTTTGAGCAAAGCTTTTACTCGTGATTATTATTCTGTTCAAATTTCTCATTCAAAAGATTCTCTTTTTAGACTTAAAGTTGAGTATTAAAGAACACAAGACAGAGTAAAATATTAAGGGCAAATAAAATGACAAGCCCCCCACATGTTGTAGCTTTTAAACACCATTTCTCTTCATTATTTAACATGTCTCCCCCCCCCATCTCATCCTTTCCCATCATCCATTCATCAAATGACTGCCACCCCTTCAATCTGAGTCATCGATGTAATGGTTCATCCACTTCATTAGGCTATAATCCTAACCTAGCCTCTCTATTATCTTTCTGCCCCCGCCACATCGCTGTCTCTCCATCCTCTGATCATCTGGGCAAGTAACGCACGTCCTTCTTACGGCTCCAGTCAAAAGAGGGAACGTCGTTGTCTGGACCGCATGTAGATCCAGTTAAACAAGTCATTTAGTCTTAAGTCTAGCTTAGCTTAAGTCTACTTCTACTAGAATGTATTTTCCATTTCTCCTGCCACTTGGGAGAGATCATTTCACCGCAAATCAATCAACCCGTTTTAAGTACCGTACATAAACCGAGCCCAGTACTCACCCTTTGTAGCCACAAACCGATGACTCTATAGTTTTATTTTTAAGAATTCAACAATCACTATGAAATAAAGACGCCATTATTTCTATCCAAGATTGTTAACTTACTTAGCATATTTCTCTTTGATGAAAAGGATAAAGGACATTGGAACAGTAGCAGTGTTTCACCTCCCCCATATATCTTACTGGTTTTGTTAAGTCGATACCATTGTAGGAGGATTTCTCATTTCCTATAGAAACAGAAATCACACTCAATTACAGCCGAGGTGAAGATCTGGGACAATTACAAGCAAGAGACGTACATCCCTGTAGCTCAAAGAATAGACTTTAAAATACTGTTGTTAGTTTATAAATCACTGAACGGCTTAGCACCACAATACATTAAAGATCTGCTGTTGTTGTATCAACCTTCCAGACCTCTCAGGTCTTCCGGTTCTGGTTCTGATCTGCATCCCCAGAACCAGAACCAAACGAGGAGAAGCAGCTTTCAGCATCTATGCACCACAAATTTGGAACAAACTTCCAGAAAACTGTAAAACAGTTGAAACACTGACTTCTTTTAAATCTCAACTAAAAACCCACCTGTTTAGGATTGTATTTGAAATGTAATCAATTACAAATTTATTGATGGAACTTGACTTAATGCTTTGTTTTTGATTCTATGTTGCATTGTGTTTCTGTGTTTGTAATGATGTAAAGCACTTTGAAATGCCTTGCTGCTGAAATGTGCTATACAAATAAAATTTGATTGATTGATTGATTGACTGATTGATCATAGTTACAGGTGATTTTATGCATAACAACCAACAGTGGGTCTGACACGTTTCTAACCTAAACCCTACAGGCATTTAAATTCCAGTCTTACAAAAAAAAGTGTATTTTGAAGAATTTAACATTTCTTATTCTTGGATTTTTTTTCCCTACAGAATATAGTAAACCTAAAGAATTCAACAATTCTTAAAGGTTGAATTGTGGGGGTGGAGTTTGTGTGTGAAATTGTTACCATAAAAGTTTATTTTATTTGAATGCTTTTTTTAAACAAGAGTATGGCAGGTTAGGCTGCAGAATATTAAAAAAAAGCAACCAAGTGATTTTTTTTTTTCCCCACACACAAAGTTGATACTGTGGCAACCCCATACTGAGGTAAAGTGATACACTTAGCTGCCCTTTGGTGTGGGATTAAACCTTTTAGTGAAATAGTGCAGTGCAGCCACCAGATGAGACGTATTTGACTTTTTCTGGCTGCTACAACTCATGAATATTTCAAACTCAGAACTTGCTGTATGTGTAATTCACGCCTTGATGGAGAATAAGCATTAATAGACTTTTTTTTGTGTGTGAACTGCATGTATTGCCTTTGGAGTTGTTCATAAAAATTACAGAAACGAAGAAAGAATAACACGCTTTTCACAACGGGTTGCAAACTGGAGCTATTATTTCTCGCTCACCCAACTCTCGTGGCAAACGCTGCAGAGAATGTTAGCATTCTCCCTTGACGATTACTAAATAATATTTATCACAGATGCACAGATGTAAACGCACAATATGTGAGGCGGGTATTTTTTTCTCCCCCCCCCAAACACATGAAAACAGCTGAATGTATTCAATTCGGGCTTTGATTGGGTTCACAAACACACAAAAATCCATTCAGACAGAAATTGCTGTGTGACCTGAACTTTTTTCCCCACGGAAATTGACGCCAACGACTCGTGGTCGTCTATCACGGAATTACCCAATCCAATCAATCGTGGACGGAAAAGCAGGATTGAAACCCAAACATCCCCAAACACACCCAGCCACACACAAACACACCATTCCGCCAATATCTGAATGAAGATATGCTAATGCACTTCCGCTTCGTGGGAGCCCTCCAGCCGCGGTCCTCTCGCCTCTGCCTCGGATTTAGGCGTGAAGTGCTTCTGTGATCATTCTGCAGTTCTTCACGCAGCCTGTAATCACTGCAGCGTTCGCTCACTCATTCTGTCAGTCGGCGAGGAATAAAGAGGGCCCAGCTGATGCCCAGCGCTCGCCCTCTCTCTTAACCGACCCCCCGCTCCCAAATGTAACACGCTCATCAGCAAAACCGTCAAGGTACACACTCACAGAGGCGACCAAGAGCAAACACACAGCCACGACGTGCAAACACACATGCACACAAAAAAACGGGCCACCTTGGCTGGCCAACGATGGGCAGTGGACTTAGGCTCGGGGCTTGCTAGGTGGAAAGGGGAACAATTTCATGCCCAAGTGCATCAGACAAGAGCACACTGGGAACATGAGCAAACATTTTTCCACCCAGATAAGTTACAGCAATTACCCTCGCCTCTTTAACCTTGCCGCTCGCCTGCGAGCTCTTTAACTCATTTATTTGTTTTTCTTCTTTTTGGTCCCATCCGCTAGACGATTTCCAGCACACGGTTTTTGCCAACGGCCCGCTGGGAGCTTGAGCCGGCGTTCCGTTTCTCGCCGTTACATCATCCTCGCAGACGATAAGTGGTCTCGAGATATGTACTGCAAACGCATGACCGTGTGGCCGTGCTTTGGTTCCGGTTGCCCCCGTTATGCGGCGGCGGGAGCGATTAAATATGCAGCGTCAAGGGGGAAATGTGTCAAGACAAGGTGGCGACACTCCAGTAAGAGTAGCTCCACCGAGGCACCGATGGTGTGCACGGGGGCGTGCGTACAACTGAAAGAGAAGTGTGAAGTATTTGGGGGTGCACGAGTGTGTGTGTCCCTACTCAGCTAAACCAGGACCAGTGACAATATGGCGCGCTTATTAGCGTCTGCATTGTTGCCAGGCTTATTTTAGCCTGTAGATGAGACAATGAAGCTTTTAAAAAAAAAAAAAACAGAAGTAAACAGGAAAAGTAGGGGGTATCTGAGAAGCTGGGCTGGCTTTAATCCCAGTGGGCACAACTCCACTAATCAGTCGGGTATTCTATCAGTCTGAAGGAAGGAAAGGACGGTCATCTACTTTCTCTTTCAAATGATTGATGCCTTTGACATGAAAACAGGGAATTTCTCTACGTTTCTCGGGATAAACGTGGATTTAAAATTGAGGCAAAAATTAAAGAATGAGAAGGAAGAGAAGTAGGTTTCAGTGAAATCAAAAATATGCATTTCTCTGTACTCCTAATTGGCTAAAAATAACAAAATAAGAAAATCAAGGAAGTCTGGTTGCTTTGACTAAATGCAGGTTAAAGGTCACCTCACTGCAGTCTGATTACTTTTGTTGTACCCAATCTAATGATACCAAACTATAGCCCTGCTATTAAGTCCATTTTTATTTGAAAAGATTAACAAAGCCAGACAAACATAAAATAAAAAACTCAATCTTTTATCATTTTCCACTCTACATCGTTCTTTGGCTTTTTTCATTTCCTTCTCATTCAGCCGAATGGACCACGGAGCGATCGGGTTCTGTTATTTTTAACGTTTATTAGGAGTGTTTTAATTAGGCACAAAGAGCCGGACAGAGTGGGGCCGGACATGGGGAGCTGGAATTATTTCCATAATCATTTGGTTGTTCAACTAAACATAATGTATAATAAAATGTTAATAAAATGGAATAAAATGTTAGCTTTGTAACATTTTATACATTTTATTTACATTTTATTTGGTTATAGTCTGAATTGGTTTAACACATAACACTCATCATTTTGAGTCAAAGACCCAAATAAAAACATAGAATGCAGAAGCCAGCTGGTTGTTGTCCGCAAAGCACAGAGATGCCAGAAAAGATATAAACAACAACGGCTTCCCTCAGTGTGCGCCACAAGCACATCTTCAAATCATATCTCAAATCTGGAACGTTTGCACTCTGCTGGAGAGGGCAAGCTGACACTGACCCAGTTAAACCCAAGGAAAAAAAAGTTTACCTTAGGCAGTCTCTCGTGATTAAAGAAGAAAAAAAACCTCCCCGCTCCAGCAGAGATGATGGGACAGACCCTGGAGGAATGAGCTGATTTGAACCTGATAAAAACAACATGATCTATAAAGACGGCAGGAATCCACCGACACCCGCTTCTCTCCAAACTGGCAGGCTTAGTTCTAACAAAACGACCGTAAGAGTCGACATGTTCTGCCCTTTTCTTTGAAAATGGAGGACTAGCACTGAAGTTGTGTTAGAAACCCTTAAGATCTACAAAATCGCATGAAAATCTTCATAGGAAGATGATATTTGATGATATCCCACGATGTAACTTTGTCAAACATCCGGATTGTTCTCTTTATGTTAAAGCTAGAAAAAAAAGAAGTGAAATGAATTTCGTCTAAGTTTGTGCGACTCATCTTTAGCTGCAGGCTGGAATGAAAAAGTTGAGCTTTATTACAAACGGACAGCATGGAGCAGGACGTCATGAAAATGTTCATTTATTTCAGTAATTCCATTTTAAAAGTGATACTCAGTTTCCTTTCATGCAGAGGCATACATTTCAAGTGATTACTTCTGTTAATTTTGATGATTAGGGCTTGCGGCTAATGAAAACTCATGATTCAGCTTCAGAAAGTCTAAATATTACATAAGACCAACAGATGAATGACTTTTGATCCTGAAATGTTGCTAGAGCCATTCTGTGACTAACAACATCTAGGAAAACCCCACAAAAAGGGTAAGCTACAAAACGCTATTGCTATAGAAGATCACAAAGTCCTGACTTCAAGCATATTGATGGAAAGTTGAGTGGAAGGAAAAAGTGTAACTTGAAACATGGATAAGTACAGCCCTGAGGAGAGTAAGCAAAGTTCATTCAGGAGTTTAAACAGTTTTCTTTTGTTTTTATCCTTTTAGTCACACAAATACTTACCAAAGCTATTGTAATGTCAGAGAAAAATAATGAGAGTGCAATTTTTAAATTCATTTATTAGGGGAAAACGCTATTTATAATGCATTTGCGATAACAGTTTTATTTTGTCACTGTGGGAGGAATTTGGTTAACTTTTTGTTTTAAATTCAGTCAGTCCACAGCATCTCAATTCAATTTAAGTCCTGACTTTGCATCCAAATCCCTTTTGGCTGATTATCCTGCTAAATAGATCAAGCTTAAGGTCACAAACAGATGCTTGGACCATATTACTTAGATTACATTTGACTGAGTACAGTTACTTTGTGATCTAAATCATTTGTCACCAATAAATTAAAAATGAAAATAAAATAAAATCATACAAGTAAGGACAAGAACACAAAAACAAGATGTGTTTTACATAGGTGTGTGGGCGTGTGTGTGTGTGTGTTCGACTTTTATTAAAAGATTAATTTAATAGTTTTTCTCTCTCTTTTTTTAAATAAGTCTTGCTACTTAAGTCTTTTTCAACACAATCGCCATCATAGGGTTTCGCAATGAAATCAGCAGAACTGGTCCTCAAATGAGCAACCTTAAGGATGTGCACACTTTTAACGGATCTATTTTTTTATGTTCTACATATATTAAAAAGCTCATTAGTGAGATTCATGACATCAGGCAGCTCTTTTTTACATGCTAAGAGTACTTGTGACAGGAAAAGTGTCATATTCATGTGTGATTAATCAACATCAAAGTAATGCAGCTCTTAATGGACGCTGGCAAAAAGATCAAAACAATTCAGCATATTTTGTCCCATCGAACATCATTAATTCAACTCATCCCACTTTCATTACCTGTTTCATAGCCTCAGCTAGCATCTAAACAGAACCTAAGACACGGATATGCCCTGCTTTACAAAGAATCTGAAGCTGCTTTTTTCAGCTTCAGCAACATTTTAAACATCAAATCATCCCGGCTGTCCTCACCCGTCAGTCCTAGCGCCGACCAATCAAATCCTGAACACACAGCTTCTGGACAGGCGGCCCTTTAAGTGTCTGATGTTTCACCTACTGATTACCTCCAAGGGCAATGTTATACTGTTAATTACCGCGCCGACATATTGGCGAGCTAGTCCAATTAGACCAAGAATCTGTCATGGTTGCCTCCGTTGTCAGCTAAGATCTACTACGTACCTATGAGTTAGTCTGTGAAAAACAACCATTAGGGTCACTAAAATATCGAGCTTCTCTCTGCACATCTGCAGTTTTTTGTGCTCTGATTTATTCGACTCCAGTTGGATTAGGGTTAGGGTTCAGCATGACTCCCAATTAGGAGTACATAGAACGCATTCATCTTGTAATCGGATCTTTACGGTACCATGCAAACACGTTCGTGTCACTTGTACTTTTTCATGTTTTGTCACATTAAAGCTACAAACTCCAGCGTATTTAATTGGGGCTTTAAAGGGAGAGTCTTATGTAAAATATATTAAAAGGTTTACGTCATGTTATAATGTTAGCGTTATTCCCCTATAAAAATAATAATAATAAACATAACTGGAGTGTTGCTTTAATTCTGTCATGCACGTTTGAATGACCCTTAAATCTCCCGTGGCAACCATTTGGAGGAGCCTAAACGCTTGCTCTCACAATGCTCCGCCTATTTCTACAAAGCTCCACCTTGGAGCTACAGCCCCCACACCGCACCTCCAGACTAGCGGCATCAGTCATTAGAATTGTGCGTCACATTCATTCCGTATTGGCGCTTTACCACTTAACATAGCTTGCTACATTTGTAGTAGTAGCGAAGCAAATGAAGAACAGCTGCCTTGTCAACAGATTCTGCCACTTGGGTTGTTTTCACATCTGGTAGTCCAGCAGATGTTTTGATAGTGGCGCCAAGTTGCAACATTTGTTACATTTTCAGCTGCTGCGGTTAGCTTTCGCTCTGCACTTTATCAAACCTGTTCACCCTCCTCGCCTGTGGTGGCGCTGCACCAAGAACTACTGAAGGAAGTGACAAAAATCTCCGAAGACGACAAGAGGACAACTTTCTTCTTGACAAAATGCGAACAAAAATGGAGCGGTGTCAGATTTGAGCGGTTGTAGGATTTCTCCTTTGTCTTTGGCAATTTCTTCCACTAGTGTTAGACATTTGTTTTGGTTGTATTTACCCAGAATGCCCTGCAATTTAGTCCACTTCCTGCTTTTGGAGTGATCTCCATTGCAGTCGGCGTTCACATTAGGCATTCGGACCGCACCAGAGTTCACTTCAGCTGAACCAACACCTAGGATTTTAGGCGGACCACAGTTCGCTTTTGAGGTCTGCAACATGTGCGATTGAGCGTTCACACCTCCCCAAACAGGCCAGACTTTCTAGGCAAACAAACTAGATTATGAAGTAGACTAAACAGCACAGGTGTGAATGCACCCTAAAGCTTTGAATCAAGGTTTTTTTGCTTACATATAATAAATATGCATTTGTGTTCAAAATCCCTCAACATTTTCTTTCCATTTCACAATTACATCGTGTTGGTATATCGGGTAAAATCCAAACAAAAGACACTGAAGTTTAGGATTTTAACATGACGAAATATGAAAATGGTCGAGATACTTAAGCACGTAAGGTAGAATATTTCCGTCTCTGGAGTTCAACGCTCTTCATTGATATGCTGAATGCAAAGTGACCTCCGCGTGGGCCGTGTGAGTCGGGGTGGGTGCGGAGGCGGCGATCAGAAAATATGGAGAGAGTCCAGGAGGTGAGGGGGCCGCCTTTGTAGTAACACACACTCGGAAATCCGTGCAGCGCCTCCTCATGAGCCGCATCCATTCTTTGAATGCATCCGCGTTTTCTAACGACCCAATCTGAGCTGCGTCCTCGATTTTAATGCAGCGGTGGCTTTAGAGGCAGCTGTAATGATATGAAAACACTCCAAGCTCTTCACCTTGTCACAGATTCCTACTGTGACTGCCCTCCCTCCCTCTCTCCTCGTGTCAGGCCCTAGTTTTAAACAGCGATGATAATAATAATAATAATAATAACTCAGCTCTAAAGAGATATTATGTTAGTTCCAGATTAGATTGAGGAAATTAAGTGATTGTACATCTGAAAGGGCTGACTCCAAAGCAGCTAAAATCCAATAAGCATCATTATGTAATATTTCAATTGTGAGCTACTAACCTCCCTTCCCTCCTGTATTTTTTGACAATGCCCTCTCTGTGCTCATTTAGTGAAATGATCTTTACAGTTAGTTCTCATGTTATATGATTAATCATTTAGAAGAATTAAGCAGGGGTTTAGTCACGGATTGCTAATCCACAATGCTCCATAAAAGCTATCAAAAAATAATAATCTTCGAATTACATTTTTTTTTTCCTTTTTGGGTACCCTTCATATGAATTCCTTCCAATTAGAAAAGCACCATCAGGCTGTTTTCCCCCCCAAACTCAATTTTGTCTGACTTCATTTTTTTTTTTTTTATTCCAAGCACAATACCTTATAGAAGATAAAGAAAACGACCCAAAGATGCTTTGATAGATGAAAGGAATTTTGAGATGATCATAAATCATGTGCATTAAATTATATTCTTAATCTTTATGTTTTATAAAAAAAAATTTAAAAAGTGGATCAAGACAGAAAAATGCTAAAACTGCTACCTAAACTCACCAGTATTTACAGTTAAGGAACCAATTACAAAGTCTAGAACAAGAGCACACAGTATAGGCCTGTATTAATAACAAATTTTGCTGGACGATAAATCGTCTTAGAAGTTATTGCGATAAACAATATTGTTTTGAGACAATTTTCAAGTAATGTGATAGTAATGGCATAATAATGCAAGAACACATTCTCAAAAATCTAACTTTAACTTCTGATCAACATTTAACACTAGAACTGGGAGATATTTTAAATATTGTTTTAAAAGAACAGAAAAATAAAATTAATTATGGAGTCTGTAAACAAAATTGTCAAAAAAAAAAGGGAGATAGTTGAGACCGATGCACCAGACTGAAGACTTTTGTCATCCAGTTTTTGGTAAATAGAGAGAAGAGAAATTTGATAAATTATGCAAATGGAAATGATGGAGCTCATTTTTATTTATTGTGCGATTAATAGATTTATTGCGACAGGCCTAGCTGCAGTAAAATATTGTTTTAAGTTTATTTTTTAAATTTTTAACACATCTTCACAAGGAGTGATGGAAATGATGGGAGGGGCTGCATCAGGCCCGCAGTCTGCCAAGTAACTGTATCGGCAGAAACACACACAACTTAGACTGACACGTCTGTTTTTCTCCTCTTTTCCTGATCAGTTATCCCCGTGAGAAGGGAACACGCAGGGGCCCCGAGACGTGATGCCAAGACGAGCATTTAATCCTCTGCCCATCAAGATGGAGCATCTCCACTGAGCCTCCTCTGTGTGGGGAAAAAACAAACAAACAAAAAAAAAAAACAACAAAGAGTTGGACGTTTGGAACATGTGTTGTTGCCTCAAAGCAGAGCCTCGTGTGTGTGTGTGTGTCGTTCAAGTAAGGAACTTTAATTTTAAGTCTAATTGAGATAAAGAAATCATCATTTTAATTGCGTCTTGTTTTGCTAATGAACTGTCTTTTCTGGTTAATGAAGGAGGCAGTTTGAGCTCGGAGAGAAAAATTGGGGCTGTTCCAAAATGCGCTTCTGGAAATTTGCACTAAATTTAATCAGCGCGTCCAAGTCGTGTCGCAGAAAGTTTCGGAAGACGCACGAGAAATGCAGAAGAATATTATAACTTCTTCGGCTTTAGGGATGTTAGGCATTAGGGAGAACAACCAATTTCAATTACACTTTTAAATATCACAACGAGAAAGGCAATTAATGAGTCCCACATTCTTTTACTTGTTTTCCATCTTGACTACCAGAATCTGCCAGGTGCATAGAGCGAATGGCAGTAAAAGAAGTGAATTTTTTTCTACTCAAATATAACACCGACCTGCAGAGTGTCAGTTGAGATATAATGGCCTGCAATGTCTGGCGATCCATTTAGCATTAGCTGCTTTTTTTTTGTGCACCATGTCAGTAAGTCTTTATTGATAAAATGATGAAAGCCTAAAGTGTTATAATTATTTTATTAAATTTTTTTATGAATGTTTCCACACATTTTCAATCTAAAATTAATTGGTTTTGTGTCTCTTAAGGACAATGTGAGCAACATGCGTAATAAAAAGCCAATACTTGATCTGTTTCCATAGCGTTTAATTATGCATCGCGCTCCATTGACAACAATCAGATTCTGAACAGTCACAGCTAAACCTAATGAACTACAATTATAAAACTCAGGCACTTATACTCATTCTAAATACATCCTATTAAATAAACTTATACCGCATCACATATTGTTATTAAAAGGGTAGTATTTTTCAGTTTCCATGCACATAGTGCCATTTTATAGCAAAACCAAGTAACTATGCTACGTTCAGTTATAAAAATACCAACATGACTTCATTTTGACACCTTGAAATTGGTGTCTGTCTCTTTAAGAAGCTCTTACTCCTATCATCAAAGCCATTAGAAATTAAAAAAAATTATTTTTCACAAGTCATCTCTACACATCATCACCTGATCTCTAGTGGGAAACGGTGGCAGTGGCAGCATCATGCTGTGGGTATGCTTTTATTTGGCATGGACATGAAAGCTGTGGAAAGTGGATGGAGCCAAACGCGCAGCGACGAGTGCTAAAAGAAACCTTGTTAGAAGTCTCAGAAGTTTTGAGAGTACGAGGTAGAATAGTGACCAAAACAAACAATCAGAATCACAGAATTTATGTTCTGGGGCCTATTCAAAGCCTAACCCCCAAAGACAAAGGAGAAACTGTGGCAAGACCAGATATGGACGTTCAAAGATTCAGTCCAATCAAACTGAGCTGGAAAGAATAGGCAGAAATTTCTAAACTGGTGGAAATTTAGCAAACGCAATTGCAGTGAAAGTTGGTATTAAATGCCACACTTTTTAGAGTTTTGTATCAATTATGTCCTTCACAATTAAGCATTTCGTCATGGTCTGTCACATAAAATTTCCTGAGTCACATTTATGCTCCGAGGCTTATCCTGGACACACATACAGACTAAAGCAAGTCTACATCACTCAAAATGCAACCTGGATCCATTTTAAGAGACAAAAAAAAAAAAGCATGCAGTGCCTGGATTAACTTCTAGTGGAGTTTATTCAGTCATTTGAATTCACATCGAACCTCACAGATAGTGCATCAGGCAAAGATGCACTATCTGATCTCCTGGCACATCAGCCAAACCCATCAGAGCCAAGAGTCAAAATGTTTCGCCGCGCCACGGCTGTGTGAAACAGGGAGCGGCAATTTATGGGAAATTCGATGTCTTCCAGATCAGCTGTGCTCTAAAAGCTCGTTCAATCACCTAAGTGTAAAGAAATAATGTGCTGAAACTCGTCGGCACTGCACTGCAAAAAGGAATTTTGAAGGGAATTAAATGTAACGCATTAAAAATGAGTGAAATTTAAATCTAGAGAATTATTTTTCAACACAATAGTGCAACTCTGACAACTTCATTTCGGTAACTGATCAGACCCACTTTACTTTAAAACTTTACTGAAGGTAGAAGTTCCGACATCTTTTAGTCTCACTTATGTATTATCTGGTAGTATAAATGAATACAGTGAGTAAAGTGAGCACTGAACAAGTCAATGTTTTTCTAACATATTTATAATATTTCCATTGACAAGAAATTCACACCAGAAAAAACAAAAAGGAAAACAACTTTGTTCATAAATTATGTGGAATAGTGCAGGAAATAAGTACTGAACACGTGAAGATGATGTGTAAAATGGCATAGAAAGCCAAGAAACCAGCTAAAATCTAGCAAACTTTAGAAAGCAACACTGCTGCTGTGTGCATAACAATATCAACTGATGGCCAAAATATTGCACGGAGCGGTATGATTGGTAAAAGCAAATAGATCTTCACAAAAAAAGTCTTACACAAAATATAACCAAAAAGGTAGCTTTCCTAAACTTCTGAACGTTGTAGCCTTGTGGAGGGAAAAAAAAACAATTTCATCATAAACCAGCAATCATTAGGTTTCTCTTGTAGAACGCCTGGCAGAGGGATCCAAGAGCCAAGAAGCATTAATGGAGAGCTTCAAAAAGATCTTGTTTTCATGGGTTCTCATTAAAATAAAGTAATTCACTCAACCACACTGTTCCCTATGCACCAATGCACTGTGGAAGAGGAAGAAGAAAAAAAAAAAAAAAAAGAGGATCATGCTGCAGCTTGTTTAAAGCTAGCTGCAGAAGATTTGGTCAAGCCTGAGAAATGCTGACAGATGAGATCAAAGCTTTGGATGATATCGCACACATTCCATGTTTGGACGAAGAGCGGTTCTACAAATTACTCCTGACATGTCTACAGTAAAGGTTGCATCACAGATCGTAACTGGAAGGGAAAAAGAAGAAATATCAGGACAACGTTGAGAAGCGTACGTTGATGAAAACAAGTCAACCTAGGAAGAAAATGGTTCGAAAAACAAAGTCAAGGAAATGTTTGGTTTAAGAAAAAGAAACAGTTGGTAGAATTGAGGATTAATAAAATCCAGTAATCGATCAAATCCTTCCCAGGATTCAACCGGCTATTAGTAGAACTCCAAGAGTCTATCAATGACTTACTGTGGAGGCTATAAAAGACTCCAGAACAACATCGAATGTACAGCAGACCTCAACCGCCTCCGTTAAGATTGGGCTTCATGAATCAACAATAAGAAAGAGACTCGGCCATAGGTGCCACTGGAGAGGAAACGGGCCAAAACCACTGCTGGCTCAAACAAAGACTCAACACTTCAAGGAAAATGCTCTTTAAATTCACGAGATTCGTGTGGAACTTCCTGTAGGATGTGTGTCCCGTTACATCCCACAGAAATACAAACATTAAATGAATGGAACCTGTCGAACGTGGCGGTGTGATGGTATGGGGCGGCAAGTCCTTCATGACGGAATCAGGAATTTTGCTCTCAAGCAAATTTTCATGACATACAATGCAAGTCATTATTTTAGGTTAAGATCAGGCAGACTTGGGTTATGCAGCAGGACAATGATCCAAAGCATTTTACCAATGGTTTTACCGTCAAAGACTTTTAATACTCAAAAAGCATTCAATAATGCAGAATTGAAAGAAAAGAACCAAAATCCCCCCTAGCATTATCACACACACACACATACCATAAAAAAGAAAAAGCTAAATTAGGAGAAATCTAAATGGCCTAGTACCTTTTTCACATCACTGTACGTAATTTCTACACATAAAAATGTATCCAAAATGTTCAAATTTTATGACTTAAGTTCCAACATTAGGCTTCGTCTCTTAGCGGGAGACATTCCTGGAGGTCCTGAGGAATCGTCCTCTCGCGTCCCAAAGCGCCGGGACTGCTGGTGTTCCACTCGACTTTGCTTTGATGAACTGAACAGCAGTGTGCCTCAGTGTGGTGCCCCTGCAGCCTGTGCGGATCCCTCTCCGGGACGCACGTTTTAACACACACGCAGATAGAACCATTGCTTTAAGCGGGACGCGCTTTTTTTTCTTCTTTTTCTTTTTTTACGGTCAGCGAACATTTACGCACGAACGAAACTCGGTGCTTGGCAACATTTTTTAAAAAATTGTTCTCTCACCTCCGGTTCGCAATTTCGTGGCAATTTGGCGCTTTTGTTTGCTCCAGCGTATTTGCGCGAAATGGGGGGGGTGAGGATTTTTTTTTCTCTTTCTCATCTCCCCCCCCCCCCCCCTTTTTTTTTTAACCCCCCGTCATGTTGACACAGCTGGAAACCCACACAACAACCTGATGTTGAACGACGGAGTGCACCAGCGAAAGCTCTTCCGTCCAACCCGTCAGCTATCTCCATCACACATCCAACAGAAGCGGCACATGACAGCCGCTGCACCTCTTGCGTGAGCCCAGTTCCGTGCGTTCGGCACCTGTACCTTCGGCTTTCTCTTTGAATCAAATACATTAATCTAAAAAAACCCCCCAAAAAACCAACAACAACAAAAGAGCTTTAAAGGCGATGCCTCCTTACCTTGAAGTTAGGCTTTCTTCTCTGCGTTTTTCTGCGTCGGAGGAACAGAAACACGCCTATTCCACAGCTCGCCGATCGGAGAGCGCAGAGGAGGATGGAGAAGCAGCAGCGAGGACAACCAGCAGTGGCTCATCCTCACTCAACGCTCGCTCCCCCACTGAAATATTACCGGCAACCGATTGGTCCACGGGTTCCTCAGCGGGGCCCCACTCCGCATCTCGAGGAGGGGCTTAAAAAAAAAAAAAAAAATAGAAAGAAAAGAAATCAGACCGTCGAAGCTGACAGCCAACGCATCGGAAGTGAATCTCCTCCTGCTGCCTTCCAGTTTGGATTCCATGTCTTTCAGTTTTAAGCATTTGTTGTTTGTTGTTTTGCACATTACATTAAACTGGGAAACTTTCTGTGTCCTACCTGTATGTGTGTGTGTGTGTGGGGGGGGGGGGGGGGGGGGGGGGGGGGGGGGGGGGGGGATTAGCCATGACATCAGTTCCCAGAGCAAGACAGGGACCCCCACCACTAGATACCACCAAGGTGACCACAATGATGGATAGGGAATGAAGATGGGCTGGATGAGGGAGGGAGGGATCTGGGATGCAAGTTGGACATGGGATGAGGGAGGACTTAGGTGAGAGTAAGGAATGACGGGAATCAAAGATAGGGATCGTGGAAAGAGGCAGAAATGAAGGATGAGAGAGGAAAGAGGCAGTGATGTAAGATGAAGAAGGTGGGGATGAGAGATGGAGGACGAGATAATGGATGGGGAGCGATGGGAGAAGGGATTCAGAAGGATTGTGAATATAAGGAGCAAAACTAAAAAGACCAGGAAGGAAGGAGGGAGGATGTAGGATGCAGGAAATGATGGTGGAGGGAGGAAGGAGAGGATTCAGAGGCGGTGTAACTTTATTGTTACTCGTTTGCCTCAATGTAGAGTTTTCTCCTTTTTGTCTGAACATGATGTCAATTATATAGTGCGTAAAGAACTGGATGTTGACCAAAGTGCTGTACGATTCAGCTAAAGGATAAAAGAAAAAATATTTTTTAAAAAGACTCAAGAAAGTTGAGTGGAATCAAAAACTGACAGAAAAATGGGCACGAAAAGAAGCAAAGTGGCGTTCAAAATGGGCCAAAATGATTCAGTATGTCGTTCAAAATACATGCGTACATATGTACATGTACGCATAAATATACAAATATATTCTGATTTTGGTATTTTTCTACTTTTACCAGTAAATAGAACAGTTTTCCCATTCCCACTTCTTCCTTTAACATTTTAATGAAAACAAACAAACTGTTGTGTATATGTGGCAAGATTCACCTCTACCCAAAAGAATAAACTTTAACAGAGCCATTTTCACCTGCACCAGAGGTTTGATCACTTTAAATCAATAAACATGAGATTTTTGCCCTGAACAGTGGTAGGATGAATAATATCAACTAAATTCATTTGTCAAACACATTTTCTGTTTTCCGTATTCTTCTGCGAAAGGCTTGCAGCTCGAGGAATCTAATTAAATTCTGAAACTGTCTCGATGTCCAAACGGTGTCAGCAGAGGAAGAGGAAAGCTGTGGAAATAATCACTCATTTTTTTCCCTATAAATTCTGGGTACATTAGCTAAGTGTTTATCTTTTTTTTTTTTTTTCTTGCCATATTTTGCCTATTTGTTTGGCAGTCCATAATTAAGAGGCTGCCTCATTTCCGTGGGCACCAGTGCATGCCTTTACTGCTAATTTCTCATCACGCTTGAGGAATGAAGTCACTGAAACCGAGGCTTTGCGGCGAGCCGGCGCTGCAGGACGACATCTGTACGCTTCATGATGAGAACGACGTACTCCTGATGCACAAAGAAACCCAGACGCCATTTCAGTGTGCTCAATTTTCTTTTCTTTCATTTGCAAAACAAAGTTCTCCTATTGCACAACTGATAAATATTCATGGTAAATAAGTACTTTCATGTTTAAAAGTGTCTGAAGTCCAGTAGAAAGCCCAGGTTTCTTTTTTTGTTTGCTGTATTATTTTTTTTGTGTGTGTGAAAATATAATGAATTATTCCACTGCTTGGCTTGCTGTTTCTCCGGGTGATTTTTTATTTTTTTTTTTCTTTCTTTTATACACCCCCACCCGCCCACTGACAATCAGGCAGCTCTCCACCCACACTTTAATTTACAGCTGCGCCACTTCCAACACCAGCTCAGCATCTTTGAGGCTGTTAGGGGAAACTTTGTTGCCACGTTGGATGATGCGTTCACAGATTTCTGATCTCGTTAACTTCTTTCTGGGAATAGTCCCGTTGATTTTCGCGATAGGAGGACAGGAACCATTTTGGAGGGTTCTTTTTTTTAAATGTTCTTTTTAGGGATGCAGAATGTTTCAGCACCACGGTCAGTGACAGTGCTGTGTGAAACTGACAAGGTGTGGAAGTGTGTGTGTGCGGTTAGAACTGTTCTCACCACCGCTAACTAATAGAAGCAAGAGATGTGTTGGCCGTGAAAGGGGGGTTGGAGGGAGTGTTAAGAGATGAAAAACTAAACCTCTCTTTCGTCTTAGAGTCCCCAACAGTGTGATCATGCCTGCCTTTGATTACTTTATAATAAACCAGAGTTTTATAATACGAGGGCTGCTTTAAGGTAGAAGTGGGAAGGAGATTTTCACATTTTTCCATGATACAACTACAAACTTTTACGTCTGTTATTGAGACTTGATGTTCTACGCCTGAGGTCAACAACCTTTACCATCCAAAGAGCCACTTCTGCTACAGAACAGAACTTGCCGAGAGCTCAAGTCAAAAGATTATTTATATAGCACATTTACAACAGCCTTGGCTGACCGACGTGCTTCACAATATCACAGATGGGTATATGAATAAAAGTAGTAAGTTGATTAAAAAGTAAATAAATAAAATTGCCAGTAAAATAACCCCCCCCCCAAAAAATGCAACAAAAACCAAGACCATATCAGTTGCAGCAATTTCACAAAAATTTGAATCAAGTACATTTTTACTCTGCAGAAACAGAGCTGCAAAAGTTATTTTCTAGATATGTACTACATAACATGCTTAATTATAAAACCTTTTTCTATTTCACATTTAACTAAATGAATCCATTACAAAAGGAAAAAAAAGATAGACCATCAATATGGAAAATGAATAGCATAGCTTGAAAGGTTGTTGTAAATATTATACGCAGAATATTACAGAAAAAAACCTCAAAACTATCATTTATTTATTGCATCCATATTAAAAAAAGTGTTTCCTTTTTGGTTTTGTAAGACGCAAGCATGCACCTGAAGTTGCAGGTTGTAGAACAATCAACTATCTGCTTGTTTAATCTGCTCGTACGTCCTGCCTGTTTAAAACGTTTTTCTTTTGCAGGGTTGGCCCAATATTTACACCATCCATTTTTCCATTGACCATTCTCCATCCATGCTTTCTGCGTCTCCTACTTGGCTCGGTCTGTTCCTCCGCAGCCCCTTGGCTTCTTTTGTATTTTCTCATCCTTTGCCTTTAGGTGTACAGCCATGTTTCTATAGGTTTGCAGTTGTGCCACACTACTCCCTACCGATGGGTTATAGGGCAATATTAATATTAATAATATAATATAGGGTAATATAGGTTATAATATTTTGCTGTCATGTTAGCAAAAAAGCAGACCAGACATTGGCTTTGTGATGTAGGCCATCTATTGAAAACGGATTGGAATTGTGTCATGGAAGCGCTGAGTTTTTTCCATCTGAAGAATAAATATGACAGGTGCAACTTGGGACTGGCAACCTGTCCACCTCACCCAACGACCGCTGGCGATAAACACCAGCCTCACGTGAACCTGCAGGGAGAAGCAGGTATAGATAATGGACGGAAAACTTTTCTGGACCAGACATTTTCATTAAGTTGTACTTTGGCCAATGGATGTCACTAAATGTCTACATACTAAAGCTATTGCTATAGCTGTGGCTTAGCCTTACCTGTGGCCAGACTGCGTAATCCCCACTGGACAAAACAAAATCGATCACTTTCTAATACTCAGCCCCAATACTGAGCCCCAACCAAGCATGAGGAAGTCAATCTGGGCTTCCACTGCCCGAGGCGTTTTGATGCTGCTGATCCACCTCTTCATTTTACCTTTAAAGCTGTCAACAGCTGCCAATATGGGCTGTCGTGGCATTCCACTAAGATGGCAGAAGTGATCAATGGTGTGTCAGTGAGACGTTTCAGGGCTTTGTAATATAGGAGACAGCAGATGAAGAGCACAGATGGGGTCTCAAAACTTCTACATTAAACATGGAACCTAATTCACAGAGGCACATGACTCTTGACACTATGGTTGCTATGCATATTCATCCACTAAGCTACAGGAGTAGATAAAGAGCAGCTTCATTGTTTTTGCTCTCCAAATTTCCCCCTTCATTGCCAAAATGAGCTAAAGCTGCACTAAACGCCTGAAAAAAAGATGTTCCGTCATCCAACTCCACAATTTAGGCAATTTTTTAAGCTTGGGAAGCGCATTAGTCAGCGCTTTGAAATCAAAGTTAAACGGCGGAAGATCACAACCCACACTTAAAGTGATAGATCACCAAATCAAGCTTCCAAAAAAGCAAATTAACATAACCCCCCTCCCCAATAAATAAAAGATATGAACAAAATATAATCAGTTACATTTTCCTGTAACTAAAATGTAAGGTGTTGCTCAAGTTATTCTTTGACATTTTTGCATAATGGATGCTTTCGGCCTTTGATTAAATACTGAATTGGAAAAAAAACTGAAAATACAGCGTGAGATTTTGCTCCCGCAATAAAAGCATCAACATATTTTAAAAGGCTTTTTACATTTCTTTACCAATCGTTATACAGAGGGCGTCATCTATACCTTCTCTTTTCAAACTGGTATAGAAGCTGCATTTAAGCTGGGACTCCTCTCGTCAGCACACCATATAGTCTTTTTTAGAAAATCCACAGCTTTGCAAATGTCATGAATATTTAATCACAAAATATGTAAAGCCGTGAAGCCCAGCATGGACCCCGCAGCTCATCGACAGTAACTTTAACATCTTTACTGATCAAGCGGCAGAAATAGGAGAACGCCCAGCTTGCTGAGCTGGAGATTTACTGCTAACATGGCAGACTGATGGAGTAAGAGACGCGCAGCAGCGGTCCCCCACCCAAAACCCCACACAAACACACGCCCACACCAGACAGAAAACACTCGTTCAATGTCATCTCGTGAGCAGCAGCTACGTTTTGTTCGACGTTTTTCAAGGCACGGTAAATCTTGGGTCGATGCCACTCGTGACACCGACTGTTCCGTGGAAATGTGAACGCCGTTTCACTGAGGGACGGACAGCAGCGTGTTGTTGTTGTTGTTGTTGTGTTAAAGCGCTGTTTAATGATCCAGTCGGGTAACTTTATAAAACAGAATTTCACCGGGACATTTTTACATTTCACTAAAATTAAATTCAGAAGATGAAGTGAAATGTTTACCACATTTTTTTTTTAACCGTTTTGGGATTTTAGCATTGGGGTGGCTGGAGGGGGAAAAAAGCAGCAAATTAGCTCAGTGTTGTTATATAAGCAAAATATTTTTATCATCAGAAGTCTGCATGGTTGTGAAATTTTGTTTTGCTATAAAATTGTTAGAGTAGGAAAAATAAAAATATAGCTGTTGGAAAAACATTGTCTGTTAGTGTAGCCATTTGCAACCTAGCTTTAGCAGCTTGATAGCTCTCCATAAAGCTAAATTGCTAACAGAGTTTTGTTAGCGCTTTGCTCTTTTGTTAGTGAGACAAAAATAGAGTTAATGTTTTAGGTTATTGCCACCCAACGTAACTGTGTACAAATTAGCGTTAGCATTGCAGCACATGTAGCTGCTACAATTAGAAAATTGGTTGTTTACCTGAAAAAAAGTTTAAAGAGTAACAGTTGCTGAAGTATTGGGGTTGTTTATGATATATTTAAATGATTCTTTTTTAAATAAAATATCGCCATGAGCTTTTGTAATGAGAATTTTCAAAAAAGTCTTTATTTTGGTGATGCTAAGTGGTGATTAGCAACACCCAGGATCAAAGTGCTAGCAGGAGACATGAAGAACCTGACCAATGTCTCTAAAACCCATCTTGTCCAGCGACTATAAGGTGACCACACAGGTTTTTATGTTGCCTCTGGCTCCAATATTTCACAACATTTCATTTTATTATGTGGATTTGAATATGCTCAGTGTTACAAAGTGGTGGAAGCAGAATATTGCTAAAGGATTTACCGGTAAATGTTACAATCACCTTCTTGTGTGCGTAAATTAACGAAAATAGCTATAGTGAGTGGTCTAGATAGACACGAGAAAACAGTGCTATGGCTAGCTCACCTGGATTTCTCTTAATCCTTCAGTCTTGTCTTTTGGTTGCCCCAACAGGTCAATCCAGTGCCTCTTTGGACAGTCAGGCAGTTTTATTTAAAAGTATGTTTTTCTTCTTCTTCTTCTTCTTCTTCTTCTTCTTCTTCTTTTTGTTTTATGGCGGTTGGCAAACAACTTTCAGGTGCATTACCGCCACCTTCTGGACTGGAGTATGAACCAGTTGCCGAATCCCTATAATCTCCCTATTAGACCTGTTTTTCTAAGAAACCTAAACACGGAATTAAAAACCACATCTCCAGATGATTTTTGTAGCAGATCTCTAACATTTAATTTAACTTTATTCCTATTTAACTCTTCTACTAATTCCTCTCTTTCTAGATTATATTTATTACATTCCATAAAAATATGTATAACTGTTTCCAACTTTCCACAAAAATTACATAACCCCGTACTATGTTTATTTATTATTTTCAAAGTACTATTTAGCCCTACATGTCCAAATCTTAACCTAGATATAATATCTTCCTCTTGTTTATTCCTATTTTCCTTTCTACACTCCCCCACTTTTTTTTTGAATACTATAATAAAAAGTATGTTTTTGTTTTTCTCTCGGAGTAAAAAATAAATAAATCAGTTTTGCTGCAAATGCTGTTCTTAAAACACACACACACACACACACAAAGCTTTGTAACCCCCCCTCCCAGAGGTCAGTTCATGGAGACAATTCTCTGCCCTTGTTTTTGCATGACACACCCACAGGTGAAACTCATGAGCCTAATCAAGACAGTGCATGCTGGTGCATTTGCTGCTGCAGGACATTTGAGCACCATAAAGCGGACAGCTAAGCCAGTAAAAATGCAGAGGAATTCCCAATTACTCTTCAGAATTAGACTCACAGTGATGCTGATTTTTTTTTTTTTTTTTTACTTGTTCACAGTTTCATTCTCTTTGCAAAAAAAAAAACATCTGTAAAATACTTTAAAAAAAACATCACAAACTTTGCGTTTCTTCCAAATTTGCTTTTTTGAACCATTGCCCGAATCTTACAGTTTTGACTCATTAAACTGTAATAAATTTTCCAAAATATTTTAGGAGATTTAAGCCAGGCATAGGTGATTTCTTTGTAAGAAAAAGATTTTGTATATAAAATCTACTTCTTATCCCATAAACTCCAGGAAACTGTTGTCGCATATGCCTTTTCAGAAACAGATTTATCAAGTTTTGTAAAATAACTTTTTCCCCCCCATATTTTCTCAGAATATAGATGACTGCCTTCATTATACCATGTTAAATAAATAATGGTGTGAATTTTATGTGGTCTATCTGTGCAATACGATTTTTCTGACCAATTTCAATCTCTCTACAATAAACTATGACTAGCTATAGGATGCCAAAGTGTAAAACATAAAATGCGAAAGTGCAAATTGAAGTTTGTGTTCCAGCAGAGTATTTTAAGGGCATTCACGTGTCACAGGAGTTTGCATACTTTAATCAAGGCAGAAAACATTTTCGAAATGATTTATCAGAGTGTAATTTTTTTTTCAAAAAAACACTGACAGAGTGGAAACCTGCAGAAAATGGACGATTTTTGTTAGGTTTTTACTTCCGCAAAAAACAAAGGCTTTAGGAATACAGTTTATTTCATTTAAAAGATCCCTTAAACGATCTGATCTGGCCCACATTCCCATATGTTTCCTTTAAGCAGAGGAAGAAGTTTCTTTCTCTGAACAAGCCTCTCTGACGTCCTGAGTTGATGTCGAGATATTTCTTTAGGTACGTTAAAATTTAATGCGCTGCTGCGCGGGAACCACAAACTCTGTAAGGGCCGGTCTTACAAGCCATGGATTGAATTATTAAATGCTGTGACAGCCTACTAAATGATGTTTAAGAAATTTAAGCGCAGACCGAATTTCTGGGCAGACGAGCCAGCTGATGGTGTGGCTAAAAATACATTTCTTTTTTCAAATGCGCAGAGCAGTCGCAAGTCAGAATGGAAGAGTGTGTGTAGTCGGCACAGCCTCTTTTCCTCCAGGCAGTGGCTGCACTTCATCATTTAGTAAAGCAAGGGTGATTTAATACTCTTGCTATTACTTATTCATGCAGAAAAAAACAGAAACACCGACATGATTTGTAGGCTCCTCAGTATTTTCAGTCTTCTAAAGCAGCCAAAGCTGTCAAGAGAATGGACTTAGCCATTTGTTGTTACAGTTTAACCTGTGAGGACACTTCTGTCTCCAGGTATTTTTCGGACCATCAGTTTTTCCCCCAAAACAAAAACCTACGGAAAACACTCCGAAGACCTAAAATCTGCAAAGGGATTTTTATACTGCTCCTGCTACAGATTGTAGTGCAAGGCAAGTTATAGTAACAAACTCTATTGAATTTTGTTGGGATTTTTGCAGCAAATTTGGATCAACACTGTGCCGAGTCTGTTTGGTCTTTCTCAGAATAGTTTAACTCAGCAATAAGCTGTCGAGTAGCTTTAACTATTTCAAGTGTTAAAATTACTCAATCGCTTCCTGAAATGATTCTGAAAGAGTTAAACTAACGCCAATTCTGAGAAGGACCAAATAGACTTGGCACATTTAACTCTACGAAATTTGTAGCACACCAACGTAAATTAATACACAATTTAGTAGTGTTAAAAAAAAACCAAAAACATGTATTGTTTTGTTTTAGAACCATAATTCTAAGAAATGAGGCAAAACAGCATCATTAATGCCAAGGAAAACATCAGATAGGTCAATAAGAAAACTGCTGAGAAGATTGCAAAAGTCATAAAACAAGTAAGTAGATAAAGCAATCTCAATTCATCTTCCTAAAATAAAGACTATAGCACAATGGCAGAAATACCAAGCCATGACTGTCCGTTTAAACTGACAGGTTGGGCAAAGAGACCAAAACACTTGAGATTGAAGCAGAATTCAACTTTCAACAAGACAACAACCATAAACTTACAGCCCAGAAAGCTTCAGTAGAATGGTCTGCAATCGAATATACTTGTGTTAGAACAGCCTAGACAAAGTCCAACGCTATTGATTTAAGCGCTGAATACAGATGAATGGCATACCTTTTAGATTAAACAATGAATCCTTTTGCATCTATTTAACAATTTTGTTCCACTAGGGGTCACCCTGTTTCATAAAGCTTTGTGGTTAAAACAAAGCTAAAACATGTCAAAATGGGAATCAGTGACTTAGTAAGGAGATGTATTATTATTCTTATCACATCACATTTAGTTAGAAATCAGCACAACGGTAAATAAAACAATCTCTCCAGTGAGAGGAACTAATGGAAGTTGTAGCTGGCAGTTTGGTGAGGGAAGAGAGACAGCCGCCCTCCCTCCCTGATTCCTTCCAGAACACAGGCAGACGTAACGTGTCTCCTGAATAGAAGCAGTTCCATTACTCGCTGTCAGCTGTCCCCACTTCCCTCCAAGACATTCATCTACAGATGTAATGACCAAAGAAAAGAGCAAGACGCTGATCTGTCAGAATGATTCATTGTCAATTCAGCAGGCTTTTGATAAAAGTCTGCGTGGTGCACCAGTCGGGTACATTGTCCAAACCTCCCCCCTTTTTTTGTATTCTGCATATTGAGAGATGACACGGGCATGATTAGGAATAACTGTCAGGACCTGACTTCTCAGGAAGAAAGACGCAATTAGGTTTTTTATACGTTGGACTGATGAAGACCGTCTTAGCTTGTGATCCGTCTCTGTCCAGTATAAGAAGGAAAGCTGCCTTTGAATCTGTGTTTGTTGTGGTGTCTGCATTTGAATTAGACTCTGATTGACAATGAATAACAGTTCAGAATTCACCTTGACACCAGAGAGTCAATGGGGTTCCAATGAGGTTCCAATAGTGTTCCAATAGGGATCCAGTGAGGTTCCAATGAGGTTCCAATGGGTTTTCAATGATGTTCCAATAGGGTTCCAATGAGGTTCCAATAGGGTTCCAATGGGTTTCTAATGGGGTACCAATGGGGTTCCAATAGGGTTCCATTGGGGTTCCAATAGGGTTCAAATAGGGTTCCAATAGGGTTGCAATGGGTTTCCAATGGAGTTCCATGCAGATGAACGTTTTCCAAACTGACGTAGGACTGAAAATCTTGGTTGACAGCAGTGTTTCATCTCCACATTTTCCTACAAGATGAACGTGCAATCTCTTTTTCAAGTTGCCATGTTTTCATCCAGCAAAATTATTTCCGAAATGTCAAATTGTGCAATTATCTGGAAATGCAGCCATCCTCTATCTCTTATTGTTGCCTCCCAAGAGAGAGTTGTACTTGGACATATTAGGTGATTATTTCCAGGGAGGGAAAGGTAGTCTAGGTTTTGACAAAGCATTCAGCTTGTTCAGTTCGACTGTGGCAGCACATCTGCAAACAAAGCCCGTTCACTGCCAAGCCCTTCCCTGAACATAATAACAGAGCTCCCAATAAACACAAATAGAAGAGAAGCTTTGTGTGCTGTCCAAACAGAGGAGTTGATAGTATTAAAGCTTAAAAGAGCTGCATGCACCTCCAACACGAACACACACACACAGAATCCTGTTCTTTTAAGGATATATGCTTACAAGGAATGCCAACTTCAACTTTAATAACAATAATAATAATCATATCCATTTACTGTAGCCCAGTTCTCTCCATTTGAATACAGTTGGTGCTAAGGAAACCCTCAAACAAATCTCATGTCCAAAATACACCCAACCACGTTCTTTTCACGATAGCGTGCAAGACAAGAGCAGCTGCCACAAAACAGTCAAAAATGCAGCTGAAAGTTGCTGATGAGTGATGTCATGTCTGGAGTATCAAACTGTGAATCAAGCACTGCTCAACCGGGTCAAAAATGGTACCATTAGAGTCTGTAGATTGAAACTGAAATTTATTTGGTGATTTGCCCAGTGAGCAGAATGTGGAGGAGAAACATTGTCTAAGAGAGGCAGTTTGGATGATAGTATGTCCGAACTACAATATTTTGACATTGAGCCTATGAGTCAAAATAGGCGAAGCTTAAGCTCACTGTTTGCTTAAGCTTGACTGCTTGCCACACTTTGTCCTGATGTCAGACAGTGAGGGGGAAAAAAAGGTCACGTTTCTTTTTGTACATATGCAGTGGCAATATCCTGCCAAAACAAACAAAAACCCCAGCACACAAGCATGGGTACGTATGCGGGAACCAGAAATTGTAAAAAAAAAAAAAAAAAAAATACAAATAGCATAAAAATGTTTCCGCTGGTTGCAAGTTACTTCATCATAAATGATGCAGTGAGCAGCTTGTCATTATTTAAAAAGCCATTTAACGCTGAATGATTCAACATGGTCAGGCTGCGAGAGAGAGCTTCAGGAAGCACAACACATAATTTTAACCAATGCACTGAGTCACCGCGGAGACCATCTATGGGAAATATTTGGCATGAACTACAAGGGAAATGATGTAGTAGTGTGATGATAAACAGGATTCTGGGAAACAAAGCACTCTTACTGCAGATGGATGTGCCACAACAAAAGGGTACAGTAATTAAAGATAAAGGAGACCCAAAGTATTACATTAGGAGCCAAATGCTACCAGTTTACCGTATCATGCTACAGTTCAGGTAATACCACCGGCGTCATTCCAGCTAAAGATCAATGTGAAGACCGCAGTAGCGTCCTTATTGATAAATTAGACAGTAATAAAATGGTGGAGGCAAAATAACTCACTTTACAAGAGGATTACTGCCGCCGCCGACGTTTTGCTTAAGCTTGGCTATCAACGCAGAACCCATCATGGTTTAACGGTCACAGTAAAATGATTTGCAGCTCAAATCTATTTGAGCATAAACCCAATAGAAAGTTGCTCATCCGCCTTCATGTTTATTAATGCCGTCAGTTTCATTTCATGCGCTCCTTGGGATGTCCTTGACCTGAATCCAAACAAAGCTAAACTGGTCTCTGTTTTTTTTGGCTGGGGGGGGCGTTTCTTTTTTGTTTTGTTTTTTTTCCCCCCCCACTGAGCTATTGGGGAAATTTAGGATTTTGAGAAAGATCCAATTCCTCGCAAAAAGACTTTAAACTTTTTCATAATGAGACAGCTGTTTTTCATATATTCCATTACGATCATGTGACATCATAGCATAAATAAATGTAAAAAAATAAAAATAAAAATTGTATGTTTGGTTGTGATCACTCTTGTTTTCTCTGTGTCTTCCCCGGGACGTTCAGGGAAAACAATTTTTGGACACCTTTTAAAGGTTCCGGAGAGTGTGGGAAATTTCTGAGGTTGTACTGTATGAATACGATGGGGATCATGTGTAAAGCTAAGTGATTGAATGTTTAAATATTTATATTAAATGGCTAAATATTTGCATTTATATCAATGTCTTCTGTGTATAAGTGGTGAAATGATGGGGATCTGGTACACCCCTGTGAGTGAGTGATGGTATATTCCTTCCCCAGCAGAGCCCTTTGTAGTTTGACTGACAGGTGGTGATTGCTGCTGTTGTAAAGCTGGAACCCACCTCTCTTTCATGAAGACATGTTGAATGTGGAAATATAAAACACTTGTTGCTTTAACCACACTCGACCTGTGTCATCATCTGCTCTGTAATCCAGCCACTAAATAAAAAACCCAGAGAAACCGGCTGCCTTCAGAGGTCACGTAATAAATGCAGGTCTCCTGTGAAGGTGTCAGAAGTCTGTTTTAGCACACTAGTGAACAGAAATACACCACTTATGGGGGGAAAAGCTTACCACAGGTCAACTACTGGTTATGCAGTCCACCAGTTTGGCTGTATGGGACAGCAGCAAGGAGAAAGAACTTGCTGGAAGTAAACTATAAGAAGTCTCATCTGCAGTTTGATGCAAACTACGAAAGGGGTATGGCAAACTTGTGAAGAATGTTTTCTGGTCAGATTAATTCAACTGTGACCAGTTTTGATCTACATGAAAAGCGGCATATATGGGAGACGTTGACACACATGGTGGAGGTAGGATAATGCTGTGGGCTATATATTCACCCTTCACTGGGAGAACAACCCTTAGCCAGAGCTACAATGGAATGGCCAAGTCAAAGTCCAAACCTAAATCCAAATGAGGATTTTTCTTCCAATCAGACTAACTAGATCACCAAAAAAATAAATAAATAAATTCCAACCTATTAAACATAGGTCATTTTGAACATTTTGAAGAAAATTACCATTTGACATCATGGTGAAAACACGGTGGTGGCACCATCATGCTTTGGGAATGCTTTTTTTTAATTGAAAGGTAGATGGAGTTAAATTCAGGTAAACGGAGGGAAACATGTTATAGTTGGGAAAAAGGAGATTAGACTCTTAACAGGATGAAGATTTCATTACAAATCTAAAAAAAAAAAACCAAACAAAAATAAAACTCCACACATTTCACATTTTTATTTGTAAACAGTTTGGAAAACTATACATCGTTTTCCATCCACTTTACATTCACATTACTTGGCGTTGGTCCGTCATGTTAAAGAAAAGGACAAAAATGTGAAAAGAATCGAGGGGCGTGAATACTTTTTCAAGGTGCAACATACATTATGATCGATAGTTTACAAAATATGGCGAGGGATTAAATCCACCCATTGTTTCAGCCGGTTGAAGAGCTTCATGGAAGTCGCGCACCGACTGGAAATAAGGCAAGTGGCGCCGTTATGTGGTGTGATGCTAAATTACAGTCTGGTGGACAATAATCAGATGGATAATGTGTCAGCTATCTCGTAAATCGATGCGTAAAAGTTCACTTCAAAGGATCCGAAGGGGTCAGGAAATAAATTCAATTCAAATCAGTTTTATTTATAGCACCAATTCACAATAAATGTCTCGAGGAGCTTTGCAAAAAAACCCAGAAAAATAATGTGTCAGTGAAGTCGCACATTCCAACTGATATAGTTATCAAACAGTACAGTAAGCTCGACTAATTATTCAAAGTAGGAAACACAGCAGATTACATCGAGTCATTTACGTGCAGATGTGAGATAAAAATCCTAAAAACAACAACAACGCTGTTTTCATTCCAGCCATAGATCCAGATGCTCAAATGTAGATTAGGATAAATGGCTTTCTATTTTTGTAATAGTAGTAATAATAATAAGTCTATCGGTTTATTTTAAGCTGATTATTATTATTATTAATAATATTTTATCTTTCATTCGTGCTTCCGTTTCATCTTCAGTGACCGCGAACCTCCAAAGTCAAACTAAAGCGCAACAGGCGGCATTTCCCCCGCCGCGCAATTATCGCGCGCGCTGACGGCGCGCCCTCATCCAACAGGGTCAGAGCTCGAGCGTCGGGGCGCAGCTACCCAGAACCGCTCTGGGTCCATGCATCACGTTTCCTGGACGGAGTTCCTGAGGGAGGGCCCGAGCGGAGAGGGGAAGAGCAGCAGGCATGGGAAAGTTCTCCCCACTTTTTCCGATTACGGCGGATCTTTGTAAAGGAGGCAGCGCACTTCAAGCGGCGTCACATCAGCAGAGCGACTCGGAACCGGCGAGGAGACACAAGCCGCTTTAAGAGAGAGAAAGGTAAGAAGGTTCACCTGGATAAGGGGAAAAAAAAAAAAAAAATGAATACGGATGGAATTATGAGAGCATTATGAAGTGTGAAGTCTCTTTTATCGTGAATGAATAAATGTTCTGGTTTGTGTTTACAGTGGCAGGTAAAAGTTTCATTTTTGCGTTTTTAAGAATAATTCCAGTAGGTATTTTTTTTTTTATGTCATTGTAATAGGTGACAATGATCTTATTTCAATCCCTTTAGGAAATGTGAAAGTTTCAACAGAACTTAATTTAAAGTTGACTGGTTTCAAAGCCCTCGTTCTGTTCATTATTGCTGCCGTTTTCTGAGTTGAGCCAGGCTCTTAGTTGTTATGTGGCTTTTTGGTGATTGATCAAAACTTGACTTTTTTAAAAATACAGTTTGGGAACTACGCTACTGGTATGAACATACGCAAAGTTTTCCAAAAAACAGCTGTGCTTTCAAAACTAACATTTTCTATCACTGACTTTAGTCCTTTTAGAGAGATGTCAAAAAGAAAGCAAGGCGCACATTGTAATTTTTATTTCAATTTCTGACCAGCTTATTTACTTTGGTGTACGTGAGCAAATGCACCATTCCTAGAATAACCTACAAATAATTTTGTTTTGTGTAAAACCTAGAAGCAGCCAGAAGATTTGTTTTTACATGTTTTTGCTGTTGTTATTGTAAGACGAACTTTTGCCATGCTGTGTTTTTAACTGTAATATTAAACCAGAGACGTTTGTAAGACCGAAACAAGAAACAATTGAGGCTCCAAATCCGCCTAAGCCTATACATCAAAATGTTTCTACAGCTTAATATTAACCTTTTAAAATGACAGAAAATGTGCCTGGAGTGACCTGAAGTTTGGTTGTGGGTACAAGAAACAGTAATACAGAAATATAGACTTTGTCAGCACTTAGATTTGTATGTCATTTATCTTTTGACCAGGGTTGTTACTGATGTGTTTACAACTGTCTCCTTTCCATTGCTTACAATTAAACATCAGTCAATAGAAGCATTCCAGCAGGCAATTTTCTACACATTTTTATTGCTTTTATTGTAGGAGGAACTGTCATCATATTGTGTAATGGAGCGTAATTTTAAAGCAACATCACCAACATCACATACCACATTCATTATTTATCAGAATCATTAAAGTGGTTCAAGTTTTCTGGAGGTTGTTGAAAAAGATTACAAAACTGCTGAGCCCCAACAGCTTCAAGTCATTTAACTGGAAGCTAGAGAAAGTGCTACAGGTACATTTTCTCCAGCTTTTTAGATCATGGCCATCTGTCCCCTCCCCCACCTGTTGCTACACACTGCTACTCAGTTAGTTTAGATCAGGGGTCTCAAACTCCAGTCCTCGAGGGCCGCAGTCCTGCAACTTTTAGATGAGCCTCTGCTGCACCACACCTGAATAGAATAATTAGGTCATTAAGGCTCTGAAGAACTGATCTACACGAGGAGGAGGTAATTAAGCCATTTCATTCCAGCGTTTTGTACCTGTGGCACATCTAAAAACTGTAGGTCTGCGGCCCTGGAGGCCTGGAGTTTGAGACCCCTGGTTTAGATGGTACTATTTACTTGTTGTGGCTTATTTTGGGATTCTTTTCTGGGAATTTTTTTTTTTAGATAGTAAATTGAAGTTGTGAATACCATAAATATAGGGAGCAACTAAAAACAAAGACGTTTAAATGGATATACTGTAGTGTCAATATTAAGGTGTGTGACAGCTCATTCTATAATGTTACTCAAACAAAAGAAATGATATCACTTTTACTGATGTAGCACATCAAAACAATAAATAAGTATTATTGTAAGAGCAAAAATAAATATTTTATATATTTTCAGTAGCAGCAGGATCACTTTACACTTTAATTTTGTGTTAACTCAGTGATACTATAATATTTTCATTTGGGCTTCTTATACTGTGAGGTCATCATACCAGCCCACTCAAAGGTACATTGTCAGCAAATTCCTCACGTGAATTTTCCCAGAAACAGCAAAGTTACTACGCCATTATCGTCTCCGAGTTGCTTGGCAGCCCATTGTCTCCTCATCCTGTCATAGGAGTTTTTATTTTCACATATGAAGAGTTATTTCTTCCCTGAGATGGAAGAAATAACATAAAAACATTAATAGCATAAACAAATAGACAAGCATCACAGCAAAGCCTGAACTCCCCCACACAGGATGTTTATTCAGATGTGTGTGTGTGTGGGGGTGTGTGCGTGCGTGTAGGCGCGTGCGTGTGTTGCCCTTTGAGCAAGCCGCTGTGTCATTCAACAATGTCCAACATCCTCCATTTCCTAACATCCTCACAGGTCAGGACAATACTTTATTGAATTCAGTCACAGTGCGCTGCGTTACACATTGCTTACTCTTATTACCTAATACACCAAACGCATAAACGGCTAGTAGTCGTGTTCTGTAAAAAGGGATAACGGCCTCTCTTTGGACGGGTCCTTCAAAGTTTCGTCGTAAACAGTTGCAGCGCGCCCTAATCCTGCTCAAATAAAATGCTAAGTTTAGTGCCATATGTTTTTGTTTTAGTTGTTTTGTTATTGTATGGAAGCCTCGCTCCTCTGCGTCTCGATGATGAGGGCCCGGAGCCCCCTCAGAACAGCGTGAGCTCATGGAAGAACTAATAAGGGAACCGCCGCCAGATACACGCGCTCTTTCGTGAAGAAGGAACCATTATGCTGAAAAGGTTGGAGAAAATTAGCTCGTTTGTTACTTACAGGATAAAACAACGCGCCGCTTTTTTGTTGTTTGTTTGTTTTTTTTCTTTTCCTTTTCTCGAAAACCGGTGAGAATTCTGTCATGGAAATAAAATGTACCAATTAAAATGTAATTGGTACATTTTCAAGCCAGTCCTCGCGGCGTAGCTGGGCTGCGTGCCCTTAAAATTAAGCTGCAGCAACAAATGCAACACATCTTGCATGTAAAAGGATATTGTCCACTTACATCTAATTGCTTAATCTAATTTCATCTGCCCCCCACTCTGAGATTAGTCCAAAAAAGCTCTCACTGTCCATGGTTTTAAAGTTTGTCTTCACCCCACACGTAGTCAGGATTTAGGAACCACATTAGAACCTCTTTGAGAAAAAAAAAATGCACTGGAAAGTTTTGCATGCTGTAAAAATAGCCATGAGTTGGAATGTTTTCAAATGCATTTCAGAATCTATGCATTTGGTGTATGTTGTTTTACCCAATTAAACAGCAAAAACAGACTTTTTTCCCCTCTCCACAAATTAAACTTAGAGCCATTACCTTTTGGAGGCTTTACTGTGTCAGTTTTTATGTCCCTCATTACCTGTAAGCGTTGTATTCTTTGAACTTTGCTCCAGCATGGGGGGGTTCTGAACAATGTTGAATAGGTTGCTCTGTATAACTTGTAACCCGGTCCTTGTTGCGGTAGAACATCCCCCACACAACGACTCCAGGGGTTCCAGTAATGAAGGGATTCTCAGTCTCTGGGGTTCTTAAACAGTCTTTGTAAAGAAAGTGAGCTTTTCATTTTTGGCACTCTGCATTCCCGTGCTCCACATGTCTTTTATATTCCTTCCAATAGTTTGTGTGCCTTTAAATGCGGAGCATTATGTGTTTTCCAGGAACATAGCACCGTTTTATAGCATAATCATGTAACTATGTTAACTTCAGTTATAAAGATGCTATATGCCTTAAAAGAAATGTGACTTTCTGCTTTAACGCCTTCAAATTGGGCCTCCGTCTCACAACAGTGCTCCTCTATTAACTCTTTAGCAACGTTTTTTCCCAGCGTTGCACTGAGAAGCAGCTCGTACAACGAGCTCAGCAGATGCGCAGTTCTGCCAGTTGTTTGCTAACTGCTGCTGGCTAGTCTGAAGGAGCTGAGCTGAGGCGTTGCTCTGTGTGGTGGAAGCTTGGTGGCTAAGAAGCCGCAGCTCAGAAGGGGAGCTTTGTCCTCCAAAGCCACACAAGGTGTTTTTCACAGCTGAATGGTTGCCAGGGAGATTAAGGGATTTCTCAAACGTGCATGAAAGAATCAAGGCAACACTCCACACGTGCTCTCGATGAGGGAATGACATTGTAACAAAGTCGATTTTACATGATTTTTCATACCCTTTAAGGTATGAAGGTAAGAAAGCCCTGATGTGCTATAGCACTGATCAAACCAAGTTTTCTTATTATAGAAAATACATTTAATCATGTTTTAAAAGGTAGAAAATGTGAAATAATTTAATAGAAAAATATTTATAAGCAGATGAGCAGTTTTAAGAATTTCTTTTCATTTAAAAAGGAGCTTTTGGAGCAGTCCTTTGCCTCTCATGAAAGTTTCAGATGATGGAACAAACTTTAATGTCAGAAAGGACAACCAGAATGAATACACGAAACAGTCTTCAAATGGGGATTTATTTTAGTAGTGAATAAGCTCTCCCATTAAAAAGAAAAACAAAACACTCATTTCCCATTTCCCAATCAATAATTTGTTTTTTCCCCAGTCTGTTTATGCCCAAATTTGTTTGAGGATTTGAAACATAAAAGCAAAAACAGCAGAAATGTGAAAGGAGCAAAACCGTTTTTCACAGCTTTGTGTATAGATGATGTCACAGCCAGTCATTGTATACAAAGCAAATTGCTCTCTATGTGGAAAGCCTCTTCTTGTGGAAATTTGTTGAAAGGACATATGGCCGCTTACTGGTAATCGGAAAAAGAAAAGCTAAAGTGAGCACTCTTACTTTTGCCCAGTGATCCTTTTTACACTGGAAAAATAGACAAGCTTAGTGAAAATAAACAGGTGGAGAGTAGATTTAGATTTAGCCCATTGTGAAACATTCTCTCAATTCAAAGCACTTGTTGCCCTGAAATTATGGAAATCTTGGCTTCAAGAGAAGGAACAGCCACAGGCTGAAGGATGTTGACACGACACAGTTCATGTCACTGGTAAAACAAACGGCTGTAACACAGTCGGTCGCAAGATCATCAAAGCAACTTTCCCAGATTAAAGTGAGCTTGGGCCAGCCAAAGAGTTCTTTTAAATCCCTAGATAGGTTGCCAGTCTGATACAGCTGCAACCTGCAGCTCTCAGACAACGTTTTTTTTTTGTATATCTTTCTTCTGCTTTCAACTTATGAAGTTGTATTAGAGTGACAAACTATGCTGTCAGTACATCCAGTTTGCTTTGCCAGTTGTGCGTTGATGCCAGAGTTTTATGATCCCTCTTAAACCATTTTTTCGGTGCTTTTTCGGCAAATGTGCTCAGTTACAGATATAAAACTGGAAATGACTGGTGTGAGTCGCTGTCCTTAACAAATGAAATGGAAAAGTTGTAAAAAAAAAAAAAAAATTATTATACATAAACTTTGGATATCAGTCACGGTAACCACAGTTTTATATAACCAGGACGTCTTGTCCCCATTACCTGGTTTGACTTAGCAGGCGGACTTAAAAAGAGCTATTATCATGCTGAGGGTCTGGTTCGCTGTCAAGAGGAGTTTTGTATTTAGATGGTTGAAACTCACAGTTGGGTGTTCTGACAGGACAAAGATCCCAAACACACATCAGTTTTTTTTAAGGGATAATCATAATATTAAGATTCCGGTTTGTAGATTGGCCTAGCATGGCTAGGTTTGTAGCACCCTACAATGGCCATCGCCTTTCTGCGTTATTCTGTACCATTCTAATCTCTCTTTACAGCTCAGACTGAGATTTCTCCCATTCACTTGGCCCGGTTGTAGAATTTCAACCGGACCAATCAGCAAACAGGAGAAGTTGCGAATGATGATGTAAATTTTCTGCGCTGTTCTAGTCTGCCTGTAGTTTTAGCAATGGCAGCACTTATCCAAATATTAGTAGTATGCCTATGTTTGAACTTATATGTACAACTGAATAACTCAATGCAGCTCTGGAAATATACTGCCAGTACAAAGGCATAGTTAAAAACAACACAATATGGGAATATTCATTCCCATGGTTGGTAACATTATCTCTGCGGGGAATTGGCTAAAGAAATTTAAATTGAAAAAATATATATTTTTCCTGCTTTAAAAAGTATCTTCTTTCAGTACATTTTCAGGGAACATTTGGTTTTGATTTTCTAATGTGTCTCATTGCCTCCTATCTATAATCTGTCCCTCTCAGGAGCAGAGGATGTCCAGAGCTGACTGGTCCTTCCTGGAACACCTGCTGGAGGAGGGCCAAGAGTACTCAACTGCTATTGGCCGGATCTGGCTCACCGTACTCTTCCTGTTTCGCATTCTGGTACTGGGAACAGCTGCTGAATCGGCGTGGGATGACGAGCAAGCCGACTTCGTCTGCAACACGAAGCAGCCCGGCTGCACTTCCGTGTGCTACGACAAAGCCTTCCCCATATCCCACTTCCGCTACTTTGTCCTCCAGGTCATCTTTGTCTCGACTCCTTCCATCTTCTATTATGGATACGTGGCCATCAGAGGTGGGAAGGACCCAAAAGCCCAAGAGGGCAAAGGTGAAAGTGGGAGTAAAAAATGTGAAACTGTGAAAGGAAGGGAGGACGCCAGTGTGACTAAAGAAATTGCAGAGCAGAAAGAGAAAGAAAACTGTGGTGGGAAAAGGATAGCGCCTAAAAAGGCATCTACTGAAGCTCCGAAACTGAAAGGGAGGCTTCTGAGGGCATATGCATTCAGCATCCTCCTAAAGGTCTTCTTGGAGGCGGGATTTATCGCTGGACTTTGGTTCCTTTATGACGGCTTCTTTATTGCGGCTAAGTTTGAATGCACGAGATTCCCGTGTCCTCATACGGTGGACTGCTTTGTCTCCCGGCCCACGGAGAAGACCATCTTCACCGTGTACGCTCAGGTGATAGCCGGCATCTCCCTTTTGCTCAACCTGATTGAACTCATCCATCTATTGATCCTAGCCTTTTCCTATCGCCTAGAGAAGTGGGATGAGGATTGCCTACTTCTAAGAGAGCAGGTACAAGTAACTCCAGCCCTACGAATGGAGACGCCCCAGGTTTATAACACCGGCAGGGACATCAGCATCCCCACACAGGGTAGGGAGGCAAAATTACCGGGCAACCCCTGTGAAAGCTATGCTGAAACGGTAATAGAAGTGAACTGGGATGCAGGAGAGACCGGGGATAACTTGCTTCCAAGCTACATGAACTGCATGAAATCCACTGGAAAAGCAAGTTCCAAACGATGCAGTCATTCAAAACAGTCAGATCAAACAGGGACGGATGTGAAAGGTGCCCATAAGGGACATGCAAAAAACCAGAAACAATATGTTTGACGGTAGCTTCCTTTGGTTTTTGACGTTTCTGCACATGACACTTAACAAACAGGAGTGCACAGTTTGAAGGAAAGCAGTATAACAACCACTGCACTGTGAACTCCATGCCTCAGAGGCACAGACATTTGCAGGTTGTTTTTTTTTTTGATAAACAAATCTATTCAAAATGAAGCATTTTGAGAACACTGCCAATGGCGAAATAAAAATGTGACTCCATAATGAGATTTAAGTCATAAGATGCCTTCCTGCTAGGTTTAATAGCAAAGTGATGTGGAAAAAACAAGCCGAGGGGTCTGGCAAAGGGAGCTACTAAGTGTTTATGCAAGGAAATTTAGATTTAAACGTACGCTTCTGAGATTTGCACTGAAACCCCAAGAGTCTTCTGGAACTTTGCTCTCTCCTAATGGATTTGTGCTCTCTGTGGAATGCACTGGTCTCTGGACCCCGCTTGGCTCCCAGAAGGATAATTGCGGCGTGGATGAAGGCACGCATGCATGCACGCACACAATATGCTTGTCTCCTTTCGCCCAGTGAGTTCCGGTCAATCAAAAGTTGGAGATGTGGCCTTGGAAGGCGAGGCGGGGATGTGGGGAGTGGGAAGAGAAGCCAAAAGATTGGGATTTGTGGGATGGAGCAACAGTAACGGTGACCATAGCATTTCAGCTATGAAGAGACTAGAGGAAGTGGCCGCGCTGCGTGCGATGGCATTGATGTGAACCTACAGCTGGAAACTTCAATAGGCAATAGCTGCAGAGCCGTCCAAAAATACACCTCTTCGCAATTTGTTGTTTAACAACCACAAATGTCAATGTTGGGATTTTATTGATTTGACCAACATATAGAAGAAAAAAAAAACGATGCAGTTTTGATTACACTGAACACAGCAACCCCATAGCAAAACAAGGCGGTGGTAGTGTCATGCTTGCGGAGATCTTTTTCAGTGTCTTACAGGGTTTTCTCCAGGATTTCAATGTGTTTAGCACCATCTATTTGTCAGACAAGCACTCCCACAGCATACGGCTATAAACACCGTGTTTCAAAATGTGGTGGTGTGTTCAGGGTAATAAAAACCACATATCCTGTTTGTTAACATCACATTTATGCATTCTTATACGTAGGTCTGTCTCATTTAATCCCAATAAAATACAGTGAAGTTTGAGGATGCAGAGCAATACAATGCCAAAAAGGTTTTTTGCTTTTGTTCTATGGACCTCAAATCCAGTAATTGCCCATTGAATGGACAAAAAGCGGTACAGAAATGTACAAATTCAGTGAAAGGGAGTGGTTGAATATTTGGACAAATGTATTTAAATGTAATTTTTATGGTGTTGTAAAGCAATCCTGGTCATAATATTTATTATTGTTTGAAACAAAAAAACAAGAATTATTCATCATTTTTGATGTCAGTTCATAATAAAGTCTAAGGGACACAATTTTGTACCATTTATTCACTTCTGAAGTTCAAGTTGATCTTTTTTGTTTATGCCCCCCCCCCATCACATTTTACAGAATGAGATTTTTTATTTGCCATTGTTTCCTTGTCCAACAATACACTTTATGCCATCCAAGCATTGTTGCAACGCAGAGAAAATGAATCCCTCATGCCAGCAGGATAAATAATAGAAACAAAGATATGGAAGAGTATTTCACGATATCATCAGTGCAGCTTGCCAAGGAAACCAGTGGAGGGAAATAACTTTGATTTAATGTCTGTTTTCTAATCAGGGGGTTATGGCTTCGCAGTGAAAAGAGAGCATCACTCATCCGGCACCATAAGCCTGCACAAGCCGTAGCGGCGCTATGTGCTCTATTTAATTTCCCCTGGAGAAGTCGGGCTGTTAATGCTTTTTTTTCTTCCTTTCTCATGTAGAGCAACTGATAAAACCCAGAGGTCAGCGCCTTCAACAAAAGTTCTTGCTTGGGTTCTGATACATTAAGGTGATATTTCTTTTCAGCAGTATATGGCACCTCCATTACCAGTGGGCGTGATGATAAGCGATTTTTATGGCAGGAAAAGGGGTTAATAGAAAACTTTAAGGGAACCTGGTTTTTGGAACAGCTTCAACTTTAGGAGCGGTCAAAAAAGAAAAAAAACTGGAACAGTGAAATCATTTATTTCCCTGTGGGTTACCAAAATTTTCTCTTCCAATAACGATAGGAATGAGACGCCTCAACCTTTGGAGGAATGTGGGGTTTTTTTAATCACACGCCCTTGTTGGGGACAAATTTGCACGTACCGCTGAGGCAGCAACGGCTACCGGGTTCAGTCCCTGCCGCGTGTTCGAAATCTTCTGGCATTTGCGAGCGGTTCTGTTATCTCCACTTTCCATTGTGGGCGCATGCGTCGGCCTCTGTGTTTTCAGCGAAAAGCCGTAGGGGTCAAGGAACACATTGCGGAGGGCGACCTGCCGGTGCCAGGCGAAGCCAGCAGCAAATCTGCAGACGAGCTTTTTGCATCATCTGTACTTACAGATTACAAACCAGAACAAAATAATGGGCGCCTTCTATTCTTTTTCACAGACTAAACATTCCACTACCGTTCAGTAACTTTCAGGTTGACTGGAGTGACTCTTGGTCTGACAAGTCTAAGAAACTTCAAGACCCACTACGAGTGTCTAGAAAGGGCTTGGTTCCTCCTTCAGAACAATGGGGCATTAATAAAGCTTCACAGCCATCACTGGTTTGATTATCTACTTTGTCTAGACTGTTTCCCCTCATCAATGCAATCGTTCAGGGCAAAAATGTATAAGGAGTGCCTTAGAAAAAACTAATAAAACAGAGACTTCTGCTTGTGTAAAGCTGTGAAAAATTTACAAACTAAAGTCAACTTTTTCAGCAAATATCCATAAAGTTATTCCCAGGGAACATCTGAGTTCAGATGCCACTGTGACTCTACTTCCTGACATTGTTGGAGTCACAGTGGATCCACTTCCTCAATTTATCCAACGAAAATAAATGAAGCCCATTTTTTTTCTTTTAAAAAAACAAATCAGTTCTTGTAAAGTGAAAGGAACAGCATACCTGGTTTCATTTCTGAAACACAAAAAGCAAACGCCTGGAGGGCACTTTTACTTAACCTGTGCAAGTCAACATTTTGTAGAACCACCTTTTCACAGCCGCCACTCAGAACTTTAACGTTCTTTGCAGTATGTCTCTACCAGGCAGGATTTCTGCTTGTTCTTTTTGCAAAACGGTAAAAGATCAAACAGGTTTGATGGGAAGAGTCTGTTAACATCAATTTGAAAGTTACCGGCCAACAAACCACACCATTGTAACGTTGGCTGTGTTTGTAGCTATAAAAAATGGTAACAGATTTTAAAGCGTTTTAATTCCCAGGTGAAACAATGGCTAAGACAAAAACGAATATGTGAACACCGACGTATACCAGCTTACGTTGTTGAGGAGATTTATCTAATATGCATTTTCATGTTTTCCATGTAATTAGTCATAAATTTAGTGCAAGTGTGTTTGTGTGTCTCTGTGTGTGACAGGAATCTTTCATTTTTAACTTTGCTGTCTTTTAAAAAAAAAGGTCCAAAAGAAGGTTCTGGGTTAGAAAATTAGTCTGTGGCTAGAAAACCTACAGACAAAACAACAGTTGCTTTGTTTTCAACATGCAACAGTTTAATGTGCCGTCCTGGATCAAATAAGCTTCAACTGAATTGCGCTGCTTTAAGGTTAAGTAAGGCTTATTTTAAAGACTTAGGACATTATTTAACCATACTTAAATTGAACAAATAATTCAAGGAAAAAACATTGGCATTGATATTTGCAGATGTCCTTTATTGTTTATCTTTAAACTTTTTCTTTTCATTTTTTGTGTTGGTCACTTAAAATTCCAGTAATATACATTAATACTTGTGATATAGTGAATCACAATCTCAAGAATTTACACAGGGGCATTGCTGAAACATAATGTATACAACGTTATATAGGTGTCATTATTCCTACCTGCCATACAAACTAAAAGTTCTACTCATTTCTGAAGGCTGTAGTGGTTAGGTAAAAACGCGACCTCGCGAACTCAGGAAGGGCCGACATGATTCGACCTCAAAAACTCAAAATGTTCCTGATCCGCAAGGACCCAACTGGCCTTCAAATAGCAGCTGCAGGGTGGACAAGGTCAGGAAAGTTATGCAAAATCTGTATTTTTGGATCAAGTCGGAGCTTGGGCTCTGTGGCATTGCATGGGGCCGCTCTCTATGATTTATTGTTTACGCTGCGCAGAGCTCATTTGAGGAAAAGGCAAGACGTGTGCCAACTTCTTTTGTTTGCCTTGACATCCGTTCAAACAACGCACGAGAACGGATTTGTCCGTATCCATAACAATCTCCCGTCCGCGCACCGTGCCTTCCATGCAAAAACAAACCGAAAAGGCTGTCGCCGATATCTAAATTTAACTGCTGGGACAGGAAGTGAGTCTGTATCTGTTTCCTTTTCCAGTATTGTTGCTCCCTTGGGGCATTGGTGGTTAGGGATTGTTTCACATGACAATGGTGCTGTGGTGGGTATCCCGGTATTATTTTGCTTTTTGTTCCCCTGTGTATGCTCACCAAAAGCTGTAGTTGCACTACTTTCTGCTGGTCTGCCCCAGAATCTCAATGAAAGACATTGTTTTTGTTGTTGCACCTTTAGAAAATGTGAGAAGATGCAACGGCCAAGGATACTTTTGCAAGGCGCTGTAGCTTGAAGTGTTAACATCTGCAAATAATTACCGTTTTAATGTGTAGGAATAATTTATTGCAAAAAGGGAACACTTTAGGGGGGGGAGAGTGGGGAGGCAAAACCTGCGTACCTCGTTTTAAAATTCAAAGCCGTGTTGCGCCAGTAGACTATAATGTGCTTGTAATTATGACTCTCGGGCGCATCTAGGATCCGAATATTCTGCTGGAGCACTTTCAGATTAGGTAAGCAATGATTAATTTGTAATACGCTTAAGTGGAAGTGTTCCCCTACCAGCCCTTTTCCTGGTAAACACTAGAATTACATCAGTGCTCTTTTTCTGCCAGCCCTAATTCACACTTGCATTGTGAATTAGTTAAAAAAAAAAAAAGTACACTAACGAGCAATTTTCAGCTAGCTTTACAGTGTAATGCTCCTTTAAGATATGATTTCTTGTGTTTTGTTTACAAAGGCAAGGAACACATGCTATTAAATTGCTTGGATAGTAATTAGATAAGATGAAAAATGGAGAAATCTCTTGAAGTAAATAGTATTTTTTTGCAAAAAGTTGGCATGTAAGAAGGAACGTTATTTTGCTGGAGGAGTGGCTGTATCTATTTAATTTTGACCTAAGTTGTCAATGAGTGCTATAGCTAGTTTTCTTCATTGGTAAGATGTTGTTGGCTTTCATAATTTTCAGGTATATATGAACACATCAACTGTAATATGGACCTTATTATTATTACTTAGCAAAAATCAAGTCAGTCAAGAATGTTAGTCTTTGTTTCCAACAGAACAATCCTCAAAATACAGAGAAAATTCTCACAAATCATTGAACAAACTTAAAATAGATAGACCAGAAAGAACAAAGCATTTTGACTTTCATCAAACAGAGTTACAATGAAATATTTCAGATCAAAGCATATTTCCAGCCCTACATCCCGTTGAGATTGTCTTCCAGAATAAGTATTTTAGAGTTATTTTTTATTTGATTTTTTTTTATCTTGATTCTTCAGCCAATCAGAGCTTGATCTGATTGGATGAATCAGATCAAGCTCTGATTGGAGCTTGATCCAATCAGAGCTTGGATCAAAGATCCCACATTTTTTGAATGTGATCCCACAAAAAAAAATTACGACAAATATTATGCCGCTGTAATATTTGCAATATAAAGGATGTCCAAAGCTGGTAGAGACATACGATGTATACATTTCTGTGTTCCAATAAAAGCTTCCCAACAAAAATACACAAACATATTTGCCCATTTTCTGACTTGACATCGGCCGACTGGCAGTTTACTCTGTAGGCTATACATTTAGAAAATAATTCAGCATTATCTTCACAAAAAAAACGAAAAAAATACTAGGAGAGCTTGAAATTGGATTTGCTCAAACATTTGTCTCTTATAAGAACTCACTGCATTCATTGTCACTGGGATGACATTGAAAGTAGATTATAACTATTTTTAACTAGAATAAACATTTTATTGCTACATATGAGTATCTTTGAAGGAGACAGTTTAAAGTTTTAATTTAAAGCAGTGTTTCTCAATTCCGGTCCCCTGCCCTGCATGCTTTAGGTGTTTCCCTTCTGCCACACACCTGGATTGAATCTGTGAGTGATTAACAGCCTTCTGCAGTTCTTGACAGTCATGCAATCATTTGAATCAGCTGTTCTGGAATAAAGGCACATCTAAAACATGCAGAGCAGGGGGGGGGGCCTGAGGACTGGAATTGAGAAGCACTGCTTTAAAGTAAGGACTTCGTTATGAAGACAGACATTTTCACCTGGTCCTCTCTGGTCCACATGAAATGGCCACAGACATAAAGCTGCACGCGTGTGTAGCTACAGTATCTAATAAAAGGATGTGGTCCCCGTCCAGGAGGTAGACGGCTCTATTGTTCATGCGACACTTTGGAACACAGTCTCCAGCCTGTCCATTCAGGATGTTGGATTGGACCTCCTTGAGCAGATTGAAATAAAAAAAGACCAGCCAGCATCACCCACACCCATTATCCCCATCATCCAGCAGGAACAATGGCTACCGCCCCCGTCCCTTCCCAGGAACCGCGGCCCTCCGTTCCCACAGTGCCGTCCCGTTCTGAGGAACCGGAGGGCCATTGTTACGAGGGATGACCTGTCCTCCGATTGTTCCCAGGAGGACACACACAGTTTTCACACAGTGCGCTCGCCGTAACTCCCAGCGCCACCTCTGCATCTTCACTTTGTGTTCTTTTTTTTTTTTTTGAATGGAAACTTCCTCCAGCCTAGGGTAATTGCTTCTTCAAACGTGTCTCATCCAAAGTGGAGTGGGCCATTTCGCTGATGGCGAACATAAGAGCAGAGACGAAAAAGCTGGAGATGGCTGCAGATAGCGCAGTATTTACCACTGTGGTGCCAGTGGAAGTCTGGGCTTCATGATCTCTACCCATTTCGCAAGCTGGCGGGGTAATGTAGCAGAACGTATCCTGGCACACTAGAAAGACTGCAGACCACTTTTATTTTATTACCACAGAACTAGTCTGGGACCCACTTTTAAAACCCCAAACAGTGGGATCAGTTCTGTTGCTTATTTGTCTCATTTGTCTGATTCAGCCTGTGACTAATTCCAGTCAAGTTTTTATTTTCAGACCCGCATTTCGCTGTAGCGATGACGAAAGTAAAAGCGGTCTTGACTCAAGCGCATACGTTTACCAGCACATTAAATGTCAGATCTCTTGTTAACATTCATTCCCTCCGGAGGTTTTTGGAAGTTCGAAGCGAGAGAAAACAAAAATCAGGTGAATGGTGGAAAAAAAGAATCAACTTGGAAGAAAAACACTTTGCCTGTTTTATATTTTCAAAGATGCTGACTGTGTGTTAAAGGCTAAACCCGCATCATTTAACGATGTCTAAGATTAAAGCTGCAGTATGTAACCTTTAGAAAAATGTTTTTTTCCATATTTATTAAAAATGCCACCATGTGGAGGCAGCATTCCGTCAGTATGACACAGATAATCTGTGCAAAAAAAAAAAAAAAAATCAAGCTCCTCCTCATCCTCTGAATGCTACTGTTAATGAACCGCTCTCAGTCAAAAACAACCAATCAGAGCCAGGAGGAGGGTCTTAGCGCTGTCAATCATCCTTGTGTATGCTGTTCAATGTGCTAATGGCGGAAAAACAGCTTACCAGTACAGGAAATCCATTTATCTGCAGTCATCAGTTGCTATGCAAACTAACATTAGCATTTGTGGCAAGCTATGTTATGGTGAATCAGTTGATTGTACCCCTGTACTCCAGTACCCCTGATTGTATTCAGGGGTATTGGAGTACAAGGCACAAAATACAAATGCAAACCTCACTTTGCAGATTACAAAAAAATAACAACACAAAAAACAAAAGTAAAATCCTAATAAATAGAATTATGGTGGTGAAATGTGAAAATTCAAGATGCATCAATGCTTTTTCAATGACCATGTTTGACATGATCCAACAGAGTAAAGACGAATGAGTTGATTTCCCTTCAGGAATAAGTTTCGCTTTTCAGAGCTGAATGAGAAGGTTTTTGATTAGCAAAGTTACTTTTTATTATGTTGAATATGCATTTGGAATGAATTATGTTTTTTTGTGACGCATATTAAGCCAGTTTTGTGTGATTTGTCAGCAACGGACACTTTTTCAATTTATGAACATAGATTTCCTTTATTTCATATAATTTCTTTGACAAACAATTTATACACCTGGGAGTACTAACCATCCAGACTTTCTAAAATGAAAGCATCATGTTCAGGTTACAAATAATACTCCTAAAAAGCTTACAGCTCCAACGAGACCTCCTGTACTGCTGGGCTTGTTTTGCCACACACCTTCAAAGGCCAGATGAGATAAAAGGAACAACAAAGAGCCATCTTTCTTTTCCCACTTCCAGCAAGATAATTACTACTTCTTTTCTAACATTCAGAAAAGATTAAAGGACACTCACTTTGAGAAACATTCATCTTGAAAATATCTTCGAATGAAACTACCAAAATAAAATTAATTTGAGTGACTTAATGATGAAGCCACAATAATATCTGGCTCACACTGCTGTAATATGACATGAATAAACACAATTTTTTTGGTAAGTGGAGATGCGCATGTAAAAACAATCAATTAGATAAACACTTAAAGGCTCAATAAATATGTTATTAGCGTGGCTTGATTGAAATGTTCATCTATGCATTGTGAAATCTTATGAAAATTCACCGATAGAAGATTTTTACCTGATTACAAAGAATAGCAAGAGTGTGTTTGGTTTTATGTGTTTACTGTCAGCCGGGCTGCCTTTGATTCTTCAGGAGATGACAAGTGAAAACTACTCAGGTGAGTAGAACAGTAGGTGATTTTTGTCCTCTGGTTCACCTCTTCGATTCCCAGGGAACCATCCTCTTGATGGAAAAGGAAAAAAACAAAACAAAAAAAAACTGCAAGAACAAGTCTGTCGCGACACGAGTTAGCTCTTCTCAGATCTGTTCCTGTTGAGAGCAGCTTTAGGCGTGAACTCCAGTTTCTCTTTAAGGCTAAGCACCTGAGTGCCGTCTGTTCCCACCTGTTCCTGCAGCTTTCTTTCCTCCCTCAGTTCCAAGATGCTCTTCTCTTCCTCCCGAGGTTTTGGAGTGCCTCTGATGAACCACTCCAGGTGGTAGCCCACAGCGCCGACCACGAAAGCGACAGGGAAGGTGACGTACGGCGCGTAGGTCCGCATCGCAGTCCACACTATGGGCCACATGCTGCTTTAATTTCCCAGGTGCCCTGAAGAGATAAATAAATAAATAGATAAATTATATAATAGTAAGAGAGAAATTGTGGCACAGATTGTTCTTTGAAGAACAGTAATAGAAAAAAAAACTATTTTGGAAACATCAACTTCTAATGCCAGAGTGGTCATCCTCTGTCTACTGGCCCCCTCTTGTGGTCAAAGCCAGATCCCTGCAGTTAAAACAAAATTAGTTTCCATTGTCAAGGAAATAAAGTCTAGTGTTTTTGACCAGAAAATAATCAATTCCACTGGTTTGTTGCTACAGTCAGTTCCAAGGTCTTCAACATGTAACACAAATAAATTAAAATGATTAAGAAATAAAAAAATAAGTGTGTCAATTAAAAATATTCATGTGGACAAATTATAGTCAATTGTGACAATTAGTCTCAGCAGAAACTTAATTAGTCTGAAAGAAAGGAGGGAAAAAAATAAGTTTTTAAAAAGGTGCAAGCTGATCACTTTGCAACTCCATTTTCTCTAGAGGAGCCACCTGTTGATAATTAGATAATCAAGCAGTTTAGCAACACCTGGCTGCTACTTACTCTCAAAAATCCAATAAAAGCAGCAAGGAGGCATTTTTTTGTGAAACAGTATTTCCACTGATTTAATGTTGTGAAAATCTGGTGTGGTTTTCTGTTCATATTTCAGATTAGATTAAAGCAATTGTAGAAATTTGCAGAGACTAGATCAATGTTATATCCTGCTAGCCAAAATCTTAGAACTAACAGATGGAGGACTTTGTTGTTTTTAATCATGATTATTTAAATCTTACAAATTATTATTTTACCGATATTAAAGGGTTAATATCTTTAATGTTACCAGCCGGCAGACTTCAGTTCTCCTATATTTGTTAAAAAGTCATTACAATGTCGCAAATTCGTCAGTTTTCTCAGTGCCGAATTGAAAACCTGGTCTCTGCTATTATTACAGGGTTCATTTTATGTCAGGCACCTTTCGCTTCACCTTGCTTACTGGTAATGTAGTTAAACATTCTAACAGAATTCGCCATTTTTGACTCAAAATACCACAAAACACGAGCTGACAAGTCGAATGAGCGCGCACAAACTGACCATGAGTTTAATTAAAAACTTACACAAAGAAACCCCCAAAACACGAACACGTTTAGATAAAGTATTGCACGAATATCAGCCAACAAAGTCAGCATCACCATGGTGGCATAGCTGGAAGTATTTGATATTCATAATCTTAAAACGGGCACCGGAAGTATGAACATTAATCTACTAGTTTACTATGTCTACCAAGAAACAAATTACTATCACACGATTTAGTTTGACCATTTTTGACCGCCGTTAATTCATTTCATAAGACCACACTCACCTCTGCCGTTAACACATTTGTTCTAGAGAGACGTCATTTCCGTGAGTTTCCAATTTCACTTCCTGTATCAACGTCATTTGCCAGTTTTTCTTCTGCGCTTTATCACCCCCTACTGGTAAATATAGTACACTGCACTGAATGCCCAGCAATATGTACTCCCTCAGCTACTTTTTCCAGTGACTAAAAATTATGCGTAATAAAATGTATCTCCGTATTTAAGTTTGTGTATATACAACTAACAAAATATCTAAAATGAATGTTTATTTTTATAAACGTCACCAGCTGGATTTAACAATTCACAAACTGAGGGTCATTGGTAAGGAATAAATCAGAAATCAGGTGACTGGTTAAAACTATAAGTCCTCTCACGTGGAACATTATTTGAATGTGTGATCTACAAGTCATATACACATGTTCTGGCTTTTCCTTTAAGTTGAACACATTCTGGAGTAAAATTGTTGATGTTATGCATTTCTTCTATGTATTTTTAAATGTGGAGCTAATGTCATCATAGCATTTTACTTTGATCGCAAGATGACCTTTCCTTTCCTGCAATGTTGTGTACTTTTTCATACCTGGAGACAATTAGATATCCACGTAAATAGCCATTCATCCATGACAATATGGTGTGTTGGTATTGGACAGAAACATAAAATAACAGATTGAATGGAGAATATTCTTTTTTTTAAGAACATTCATATCCTTGCAAGCAAGACCATTATAGACATGACCACTTTTAAAATGATGCTCACAGGTTCAGTCTATCGGATTACGCTGGATGACTTCCCAAGTTTCACAATCTTAATGGGTGTAGGTCTTTGTTGGCTCCGTCCTTCCCAAATCCAGTTCTTCCTGTTACGAGGGATCTGATCCATGCCTTCAAGCTAGAAGAAAAAAAAACTCTTAACACTTGTAACTTTCCAAACTAAGCAGCCGTAACATAGGAAACGGGTAACTTTCCAAAAATTAAACTATGTTTACATAGCTCCACGTGGTAAAAATTCCAGAGTAACCAGTCAAGTTTCCGCACCCATAGAGCACACAATTTATGTAAGGTCAAAGAAACCTGGAAGGAGGATTCCAGACCTGGATGACCTTACTCTTATCCAAGCTCCAATCTGCTCCGGTTTATACAAAAGGTCATTGACTGCATAAAGACAACAAACAGACAACATCCTTTCATACGCCTCGAGTACCACACCGTATCTGGATCTAGCTTTGGGTATACAAACACTCCATACTCCTGCAAAAATACTTTAAGGCAATGCTTCCCAGCCCTGGTCCTCAAGGCACAGTGCCCTGCATCTTTCCCTATTTTAACATATCTAAAACATGCAAAGCAATGTGGCTGGAGGACCAGGGTTGAAAAACACTGCCTTAAGGAACACACTCAAAACTTTCCCTGATCAGATGGACTTGGCAGCTAAAGTCCCAGGTAAAATACTTTAATGTCGAAGACACCATTTAGAACCAGTCCTCTTCCCTTTAAAAGCAATTGTAAGGAAACATGAACGGCACTCTATTTTTATATGCCACACATATAAAAACAGTTTGAATATCTGTTTTTTATTTAGGTTTAAAAGCTTTGTTTAATATACACTGTTGTCACACAATTGTCATGGAGAAATTTGCCTACAAACTGCGTCCAGTATTTGTTCAGGTTATCCTTCCTGAATATACTAAAACATGCTTATGTGAAACACCAAGACTAAGAAAACAAACAAACAAACAAAAAACGGAGAAAACACTAGCAGAGAAAGAATGGTGCATTTCTGTGAAGAAATACAGATTTAAAGTGGTAGCCTACGTCTCTCAAAGTGCATTTCTTTCACCCAATAGGAGAAGCAATATCAGACACGGTACGATGGTTTTCTGGGGAGTGAATCAGTAAGCCTTCTTTGCAAAGCTACGTCTGATTGATGACACTGATTATTCGGCCCTCACTCTGGAAACTTTTCCATTTAACAACAACAACAATCCTCGCCACCTAGTTGATCTATAGCAGTCGATAAGCAGCCAGCCTGTCACACAGTGGTGGCTGGCTTTCACTTAATGGTTTCTTGCAGTAAAGCTCCAGAGGGGAAAAAAAACACGGAGCCATGTCCAGATTTGTTAAAATTAGTTTCAATGAAACCGGAATTGTGATTAAGTTTAATCTTGTGTGGGTGATTATGTTTGAAATCATTCTTTAAACCTCTGCATCCCTCAGTTGCCAGGACTGGCATGTGATCAGTGCTGTCAAATAAGGAGAAATGTGCTCATCTCCTGCCACACACACACACACACACACCCACACACACACACACTCCCGCAGGCTAACAACATTGCCCGTGCCAGTTCTGCTTTGCCAGTTCTGCTTTACCAGCTGAACTTGGCAGCGGTGGGTCTATTTAATAAATGTCCGTTTGTTCGTTAAATGAGATTTAGAGCCGCGCTCGCCAATATTTTGCATCTGAAAAAAAACAAAAAAAAAAAAAAACAACGCAGCTATTTCTATCAATCCAAATCATGAGCCGAGCCGAGCCTGACAGAGCAGAGTGTCACAGCCCTGTAACACTAAAGTCCCGTAGTCTCGACCTATTTGTTAGAGTTAATTACAGATGTCAGGCATGGTCAGTGGTGGGAAATTTCCTCATTACACATGAGGAAAAGTGACAGGACTCAAGTTAAATCACTGCTGAATCACAGAAGTCAGGAAGAAAAAGACCATGTAATAGGAAATGGGTTTCAGTGAACCGAACCGTAAAACATGCTAAACCTTTGGACATGCATCACGTCCTCTACTATTCGTTCCACCCCCCTCCCATTTTGCTACATTGTAATAACAAATCATAAAGTGCTTTAATGGGATGATTGACCAACAGGGGGTGATGAAAATTTGTAAGAAATAATTAACAAAAATGTAATTCAAATCTAGCCTGGTAAAATCAGCCCCTCATTCTACGCTTTGCTTCGTACGGAGAATCCAGATCCTCTGTTACTCAGAAACAATTGCTTGCTGAAGGCGTGGTCTCTTGAAATTTGAAACAACCGGATCTGATTTCACCAAACTGTCTTACGCATTTCTCTTGCTCCGACTTTAGCTGCTCCACACTTGGAACCGTGGTCAACGCGGACAGAACGGCTTCGCCACTGTCGTGGTTTGGCGAATTGCCAGATGAAGTACAGGCAAACTTCATTTCTGAAAAAGCCTGTTTGCTGTTTGGTAACACAGTTAGTGGCAAACTGCAAACACAACTCTTCTATAAAGGCCAGGTTTGTGAAATGCAAATGATCATCATGGTAATGACATTACAAACAACATTTATGCGATTGTCTCCCAACGTTGGCGAATTACCCATCATCTGTAGCAATACTTTTTGCATATGTTGACAAAACCGTGATAATACTGACAACCATAATCAGTATGCTTACCATAACAATGGGATTTTCATATTCCATGTCTACCCAATTCGGAGTGAAGCACAACAATTCTTTCCACAAACTAATCAAGCAGGGGGACAGATGGTGAAGAAGAAAAGAACCAGATGTGGGGAGGAAAGACAGCGACAGCTGCTTATTCATTTTTTTCACACCACTTCACTGAAAAAGAAAACAAAGTAACTATATGGGCATTTTTAGGTTCAGATAGGGTCACACTCAACTTGCTGTCAAAATCGTGAACATTTTTAATCCTGAGATCAGGTGTCAATCGTGGCATATTTCTCTAGAATAAGGTATAGACAGCCATTATTCTTCAAAGCTTTTACAAGATAAATAACCAGCTCATTATAATAGGCATGCTAAGCTTAGGCTAACTGTTTTATAACACAGACCCATGTATCAAACATGGAGTAAAGCACCAACTATGCTTTCTTGCCTTTTACATCTGCATATATCAAGTTTGGTTGATGTTCTTTCTTGAAATTATAACTATGTCCAGATTTAGGAGTATTAAGCTCTCAGTGTTGATCTGCCAATCACCGGTCAGAGCAAATCCGGTGAAAATTAATTGGCATGTCTTTATTTTAGTGGCAGCCAAATTATACTGTTAAAATGACCAGAAAACCAAATTTAAAAATGGATTCTAGTTGCTTTGTACGCATATCAGGTTAGTAAATAAAATCAAGGACGAGTACAAATGGCAAAACATACATTTATTACCATCACAAATCATTTAGCAAAACTCATGACTACGGAATATATATATATGTTTTTCATATTGTCTTTGCGCTAAATTCCAAAAACTCATATTTTGCACACAGTTTTTTTCCATTTTAGAAGGTCCACATGATATTTTTACATACTGCATGGTAATCTGTACAGTTGTACAAAAAAATATTTGATTAATGTGTTAAACAGAGTGAGAAAAACAACAAAAAAAAGACACGTTTTTACTGGTTTAGTTGGAAAGGGCCTGATTAAACTGCGAGGCCTCAGTGTGACAATAAATCTAATAACTGTAATGTTCCCATCATCTGTAATTACATATTAACTCAAATTCAGCCCCACATTTAAAGACATTTTTGCAAAAAAAGTTAAAAAATAAAAAAAACCAACTTCTCTAACTGTAACCATTATCCTTGGTTACAGGATATGTAACCAAGGATACATATCCTTGGTTACAAGGATATGTATCCTTGTAACCAAGGATACAAGGATACATCCTTGGTTACAAGGATGTATCCCTGTAAGACAAACATCCTGTTTGTCTTACAGGATGTTTGTCTTACATCCTGTAAGACAAACATCTTACAGGATGTTTGTCTACATCCTGTAAGATGTAGACAAACATCTTACAGGAGCAGATATTAGAAACCCCGTCACGCAGTGAATGTGCCAGTAAAGGTTCTGCGCCTCATTCGGAGAGCAACGTCAGGCTTCTAACCGTCAAATTAAATGCAGCTACTGCCGCTACGCTGAATATACCGCAAAGTGTGGGGGTGGGTGTGGGAGGCACCTCTGGCGAAGCACGGAAAATCCGAGCAGCTGTCGACCTGTGCTCGAAATGACAGCGCGCCTTCCAGCGGCTGTGAGCGGGGCTGGTTGGCCGGGCCGCGCTCACATCAGCCTCGTGACGGCACCGGCGAGAAAGTCCTCGTAGCTGAGGCGGACGTTGCCCGTCATGCCGGTGTCTCGCTCCCTGAACACCTGCGTCATGCTCTGGAGCTGCGTGCACGCCTGGATGAAGCGGTCCAGCTGGATGCCCTGGGGGCCGCCCCTCCCGCCGTAGCGCTGCACCAGCATCTCGGAAAACTGGGGGCTGAGCTTGTAGCCCATCTGAGTTAAAACTGAAAAAGGAGAGAGGGCAGGGGGAAAAAAAATGTGAGGGGTATACAGTGAATATATATAGAATAAATAAATGACCAACAGCACCTTTAAGACAAGGTAATGAAACATGGATACCTTGGTGCAGCTCTGTGCCGCTGATGGATCCCGAGCGGTCCCTGTCATACTGCTGAAACAAAGCCCTCCACTGCTGTATGTAATCCCACAGCGCTGAGAAACCAAACAAGTCTACCCGGCCCGACCGCGTCTTGTCAAACATATCTGGCAGAAGACGCGAGAAACACAAGTTCAGACAAACAACCCTCGGAAAAAAAAATTACTTTTTCTTCACAGTCCTTCCAAACTAAAGCATAAATGTTTTAGTGCGTTTCCCAGCAGCCCCCCCCCATCCATCACCGCAGACCTTCTGCTTCTAACACCGGTCCACAGAGGTCACATTGTTCTCATTATGGCTGGAGATAACATTAAGTCCCTGCCAGCAAATGTAATCGGAATGGAGCAGGAATCAAGACAGAGCATTCCTGTTCCTCCCCTGGACTAAAAACTGAGCTAAAGTTTAAAAAATGTCTTATTCTGTAGTTTGAATTAACGCCTGTTGTTTCCAGGTCACATTTGTGCCACTTTGCCAGTGGGGAACACCGCCGCACCGCTGTGTCGTTGAACTGTCAACATGCTAAAAGCCGTTTTTGGCATTTTAAACCATTCGCAGCCGTGCGACTCACTGATCATCATGAGACAGGTCTCGTCGTTGAAGTTGGACCAGTTGGAGTTGACCAAGGCCTGTTTCAGCTCCTTCGAGTTGATGAAGCCGCTCTGGTCGGCGTCGACGCTGTAGAACCACTGGTACGCCTCCGGGTTAACACCAGGAGGGATGTTACCTACACATAAAACCGGGGGAAAAAAGAAAGATGAGCAGCCTCAGCATTGTTTCATTTTTTTTTTCTAAAAGCCAAAAGCCAGGAAACATTCTTTTAGTGTTTCTATTCCTTGTATTTAATTAAAACTTTTCCATTCTGCACCCTAAATCAGATTTGAGACCACTGAACAATATTCCACATCTTAAGAACCTACTCTAAAACCTAGATATATAGTGCATTGCACAGACAATGGCATGCTCTCTCTTTGCACTCTATCCCCTTTTACATAGAAACCCACAAATTAAAATCCTGAATAATACATTCCCCTTAGAAACTGATTAGTAAACAGAGTTCACCTGCACAAAATCTAATCCGTACATTAATCCAGCTCTTCTGTGAAGGTCTTAGTAAAGACCATCTAACAAAAAAATTTAAAAAGAAAAAAAATAGAAATAAAAGACAACAAATAGAAAAAAATAAAATAAATACAAATAAACAGCATCGCAACGATAATGAAAATGTGGCTCGTCAGGAAAAGTGAACAAAGAAAAAAACATTTTTGAAAGAACACACAAAAAAAATCTATTTAAAGTTTCTCAGAAACCATCCTGAGGACAAATGTCAAATTAGGTGCTCTGGTTGAATGAGACAGATGCTGTGCTTTGTGGCAAAAAAGAAACATGCAACACTTTTCTGATATTTATTTATAAGAAATACTATGTATTGTAACACAATTTATCCTTTTCCTTCCACTTGACAGCTCGGTGTCATTTTGTATTATCCTATTTCAAATAGCACAAAAGCACATTGAACAGATTTTGTGCGGTGTGAAAATTTGGTGTGAATATTTTTGAAAAGCCACAGCATTCACACCCACTGCTCCAAAAACAGAAAGAAATCAGGTAAATATGCCTCACAGGGCTGGAAAAGCCATCCTGAGGAAGAGAGAATCGGTACTAGGTCAAGAGGTAGTCACCTGATTAAATGGTGGGAAATACATGGAGACTTAGAAAATACATTGTAGTGTGATAGGAGGAGGAGTAAAGAGATGGCTGACTGTCATGAACATGAATGGGAAGAACAACAGGTGACATTCTGACGTCTGTTTCTGCAGGGAAGAGATGGAAACGTAGAATTTGTGCTTCTGTTATAGATGCGACTAAAAACGGTGCAATCAAACACGCACACAAAAAGCGCTTCCTGCCCCTCTGTCTCTGACTTCACCTTACATCATTTCTCCAGCTGCATAGACCTGCAGAGGATCCACAAACTGAGCCGCGTCTCTGCATGAGTATCTGGGAACGCAGGTTATTTTTTTTTATCAATCATCCCACCGCAGAGCAAAAGAAAGAAGCAACAAAGAAGAAGTATGAGGTCAATCTTGCAGTCTTGTCGTGATTTCTTTTTTACTCTTACAGCTACTGAAGTCTTCACAGAGCTGCAGCAGCTGAGTGGAATTACCTGCAGGGGTGTTGTATCGGTTAGGTCCTCCATACGGCTGTCCTCCATAAGCCTGTCCTCCATAAGCCTGTCCTCCATAAGGTTGTCCTCCGTAACCCCCAGGCACGCCACCAGGTCCATGCCCATATTGCCCACCATAACCTGGAGCTCCATAACCCCCATATGGGCCCCCAGTGGGGCCTGTTCCACCTCCAGGGGGACCCCTGTAGCCCTCTTGGCCTCCACCATATGGGTTACCTTGAGCTGGGTGGCCTCCTCTTGGATACCCCTACACAGTAATACAAAGGAAAACAGGTGAATTCAAGTGATTTTGAGTCGATTCTATGGCATCCAAATAAAAATATAATAATAGAGCCCCATTTTAACAGTGTTTCCTTTATAAATTGTGTACGATTGTATGATGGTGCAAATTTGCATGAGATAAGAAAGTTTCTGGAGCTACAAGGCAGCAAAAATACATATTAATGATGTGCCCTTACTAATTAAATTGAACAGAATGAAAGTTGAGCTGCACAGTGGTGCAGCTTGTAGCACTGTCGCCTTGCAGAGACAAGGTCCTGGGTTCAAATCCCAGCTTGGGGTCTTTCTGTGTGGAGTTTGTATGTTCTCTCTGGATAAACAATTTAGATCTTGCTATTGTAATAACACATTCAATTATTTTCAAAATTCAAAAATACTTTATTGAATTTTGAATATATATGAATTAGAACACATCTTTACAAGGCCACCAGTAAGTGTGTGGAGGAATGCATTTCAGTCGAGGTCATCAATGTTGATGCACAGCCCAAATAAAATATTTCCCTGTTTATATGAACTGATGTAATCATAATTGAGGTGTTTACAATTTTATAACAGTGCATAATAATAGAGAAAAAGTTTATTAGTCAAAATAGTTGAAAAGCAATGTCCAAATATAAAGTCGTTCAAATCAGAAACTGTAAAAAACAATTATTAATAATCAGTGGCTAATCAGGTGTTGTAATTCACATTTTTTAGGATACAAATTTACCACATGGGGAACAATCTTTTAATTTTTCCACTTGAAATTGATTATTATATATATATATATATATATATATATATATATATATATATATATATATATATATATATATATATACTGTATATATACAGTATATATAAGTGATGTGTGATCAGGGGAGGCAGAGCCTCGCCTGTCATCATGGAAAAATAATATGTAATGATATATATTATTTCTTCAAAATCACTGAATTTTGGCATTTTCCCATTCAAATGCTCGGAAAAGAAGCCGGTGAGGCAGCAGCGAGCTGAGCCTCACCTCAGGCTAACTGCATGGCTGCCATTCTATGGGAGCATGCTCCTCCTGTTTGTACGTCGCTAATAAAATGGTTGAAAAACATTTCATATATGAACTGATTTTTCATAATTTAGCTTATTTGTATGATGTACAGTGTTTTTTTTGTCACCAACTGTGTGTGTAACGTGTTTCGTGTGCTGGGGAGCGATCAGAAACGGCAAAAAACAGATTCGAGGTGAGGCAGGCAGTTCTCTTGCCTCATGGCAGGGGGCGCTCATGATCCCAGACATTGTGACTCCACAACTGCAGAGTAAGAGACAGTAACAGCGAGCTAGCTACATAGCCATACAGTAAAGTGCAGCGATATATTTAGAGTTTTCTCCTCTTACCACAGCAATCATTTATTAAAAATCGCAAAATAAACATTAATCCTAAAACCTGTAACAGACTTAATGTTCTGCTTTTTGTGTGGGAAATATCTGAGTGGTTTTTTGTGTGGCGTTGTTGTCCGTTGCTATGGCAACGAGTCGGAGCGAGAAAGAAGTGGTTTTGAGTTGTACTTTAACGGGTTTTCCCTTTGCTGTGGCGCACAGCACGAAATTAATAATATCTACATGTCCAAGTCTGATTGAGTTAACGGAATTATTCTACAGCGGCTGCGCGGCTATGGATGACATGTCAAAGGATTGTCTTTTTGCCCTCAAGCGTTGTCCGCATGCGCGGAATTTCCTTATGTAAACAATAACATGCAGGGTATATATATTTGTAAATATGATTATGATTAAGTCAGTGCCTACGTCACTGAGATATATATACATATATATATAAACGTATACCACAGGTTACAGTAACCACGTAATATACGGAATCGTCGCTGATTCACTTTAAAAGACACATTCAAATTAGGAGGCGCAGAGTTTAGTTTATTATTAAACCAGCATCGAACTTTTAGAACATGTAGTACTTAGGAAATCACATTAATTTTTAACTCTTATACATTAAAAAAAACCCCACTACATACATTAAAACTATTGCCGAGTAGTTTTAGTGACGGTAGGCAAATATTTCTGAACATACACAATCGAGTCTGGAACAACCCCTCAGTTAACAAATGAATAAAAGTCGTTTGTGGTGTAACATAAACGACTGGCGGTGTCGCACGGAGGCTGCGGAACACACAATCCACTAATTAAACCACTAAATAAGTCACCATAGCAAGAAACAAAAGAAAAACATTAAGTTGTCCTACCTGTCCGTAGTGAAAACTCATGATTTGTTTGACAACTCTTCACTTCCTGCTACAAAAACACATCCGCAATATGGAAAACAGCGCCGGCTTTTCCGCGTGTGTTATTGGTCCGTTTTTTCTGTCACGCTGACACCCCGGAAGTGAGCTCAGCTTCTGATTGGACGCTTGAGGCGGGGAGAGACAGAAATGTAGACAAACGGGGGAAAAAAAGGGAGAGGAAAAAAACCCCCCACCCACAACAAGCCCCTCCCTACTGTACATCCAACCCAATACTTACTAAATGAGTCAGTCACTACGTCACCTTGTGGCAATGCAGAACGATGATTTGCACAAAGAATAAACTGAAATAACACTGTTCATTTGTTTGTAAATAACGACTTTATTGGTTGCATCAATAAATACAAAATATAAAGCAAAACGTCTTCAATATGTGTCTTTACCCCCTTTTCAAACTCTCTTTTTAACTATTTTATTGTTAAAGCTCTATTAAAATAGGTTTATGAAAATACAACTTTCCAGCTACATGAAAAATATAAACTTTTATTGTGAAGCAGTTGTAATCAAAGGGTGTGATAAGACTATTTACCTGAGATAAATAAAACTGAGTCATTCAGTTGTACTAGAAAATGCTAGGCATTGTTCAATACTATTTATAGTTCTACATGGTCAATGCTTACATCCTCATAAGTGGCCACGTTCATTTATTTATTTGTGTTGTAGTTATTTACAAATATTACAGATAGCACAACCAGAACACAATTACAACCAGTCAAATAAGACTAGTCAAACACACAATCCTTTCACACTGGAGACCTCTGTGTTAAGAGAGAAGAGGTGCACATCGTGTCCTTCAGAATATTATCTAAATTATTTACAAATCCACATTAAAGGATTGCTTAAAGCAACTGGCGTTTTCTCTCATGGACAACTCCCTCTCTCCATGGAGTTCGACAAAAACACTCTGTAGAGTGTACTTCTAGCTTTCCTCCACTCGCTTAAGAGGCTTTTCTTCAGTGTTGATGTTGTTGAGATTCTGAATAGATACTGTAGGATCCACTCTTACTTTGGATCTGAACGGCCTTGGATCTGAGAGAGGCGTCATTTTGTGACTTTCCAAGAACCTCTGCATGTCGTACTCCTTCTTCGTTATAATGATCTTTTTGATACGTTTGAAGATGAGGTACACCATTTCGCAGATGCACATTAAGATGCAGGCAGCAGAGGAGACCACCATGAAGAGCATGAAGATCTTTTTCTCCGTGGGCCGGGATATGTAGCAGTCCACTACGTTGGGGCAAGGTGGCAGTTCGCACTTGGTCAGGCGGGGCATGTCGTAACCCTTGTAGATGAAATACAAGATATAGAGGAAGCCAGCATCGAAGCCCGCCTTGAAGATCAAACTCACCTGTAAAATGGGATGCATTTGTGTCAAACGTGGGAAAGAATAAATTAACTACGAACGTCACTTTTGATGCAAGCTTGTACATTTTTTTCTCCTCAGAATTTCTACGCCCAACTTCATGTCAAAGTCAAATCAAGGATACCAAATTTTGCTAAATCCATCTTTCTTACCAGGTAAGTCCACCACAGGCCTCCACGTTTCTTTCCAGGGTGGGCATACAAGTGCTCCCCCTTGTGGGAGGTAGTGTACTCCATGTCCTTCTTCTCCCTGTACTTGACGTGACCGACGACCATGAGCGATGGGCAGGTGGCGAAGATGAGCTGCAGGGCCCACAGGCGGATGGGGGAGATGGGGAAGACATGGTCGTAACAGGCAATGGTGCAGTCTGGCTGCTTAATGTTGCAGTCAAAGTCTTTGCTTTCGTCGCTCCACACCCGCTGAGCTGCTACCACAAACACCAGGATCCGGAAGATGAACACCATAGAGAGCCAGACCCGGCCAAACACAGTGGAGTATTTGTTAACTCCACTCAGGAGCACCATTAGATTACCCCAGTTCATGATTGCCCACTTATAGCTGCGTGTTTGGACGGAAGAGGGTCAGGAGAGAAGCTGGAAATCGTCAGAAGTCCTGATGCTTTCAACCTGAGAAAAGGGGAAGAAAAGAGAATTAAAAGACTAAAGGCTGAGAAAGCAAAAGTGAAATGTTTCAGCTTGACAAATAAAATAATCTAAATTTTTCCATAGAAGTTTGCTTGAGACTTTACAAACAAGGATGATAATTTGTTTAAACCAGATAAAGACATTTCTAACAGTCCTAACCTCAGTTGGCAAACTAGATTGTTTTCCCAATATGGGATGTTTGACAGAGTAAAATTGCAGATTCATGCTTATCAAAGCCATGTTGGCTGATAATGGGGCGCTGGTTATTTTCCTCCCTTTCTCTTCCCTGTCCTCACTCAAGAAAACAATGGCCAATGCATAATGCTGCCACAACCATCTATTGTGGTTGTGGCACATGGGAATTTGGTCATGTTTTGAGGTTGCAGAGTGGTGAGATAGACGCAGTGGACCAACGTCGTAGAGAAAATGATGGTTTAATGAAGACTAATGCACAAAATCCAGGCAGCACAGGTGAGCAGAAGGCTAGGAGCTCAGAACTGGTATCAAAATGTGGTGGGATGGTGTTCCACCCTCCCAACTATGTGCACCAGGTGTATCAAGTAGCGTGCAGTTGATTGGTGGGCGGGGCAAATAGCTTTATAGCTGAGCAGGCCGTGTTTGAAATGTTTGAACAGTATTTGAAACATGCCGCTTAACAGGCAAACGCCGCCGTCAGTATGATGCCAACTTTAAAGAAGTTGGAGTCCAACTTCTTGAAAGTATGAAAAGCCTTTGATTTGTGCGTATGGACGTGGGAGCTTGGTCTGACTGACGTCAGTCCCTCCTGATAGTTAATGTCTTGTCCTGATTGAGTACACATTCTAAAGAAATGTCTTGTGTTTCAAAGCATTTAAGTACAAACTTTTTTTTTAAGTGTAGCCATCAGAAAGAGTTTGTACCTTTAAAAGTGCCAGACTTTACAATAACAAGAAAAAAGTGTCCCCCCCCCCACCTCCTCACTCTCCCAAAACTCCTTTTTATCTCATTCTGATAAACACTGGCAGTCTGACAGGGGGTGAGAAAAAAAAAAAAAAGTTGGATAACAGCTTCACTGCCCACCGTTCCATTTCAGCTCCGTCTCGTCTAATCCCTGGCATCTGGATTCAAAAAAATGCTCTCCGTCAACGTCTCAGCATCACCGTGGACATATTGAGCTGTCAAATCAGATTCCATTTACTTTCTCATCCAGCATTTCTGACTATTAAATTACAACGACATAAAAAGACCCAACTCTACAAATGCCACCGGGATCAAAACAGAGACTATTTAAAAGCAGACACATACAGTCGACACTGATGCTACCCACACTTTACCTTTCCTCATAAATGGATGATCCAGACAGGAGCATTAATCTCAGAGTGCGCCTCGGCCCGTTCCTCTCAGACTTAGATGCTGAGCAATTTTACCTGCTGAGCGATGCTTTTTGGGAGTCATAATGCATGGCATTTTGTGCAGGACGGGCTTCTTGCATTTACATCCATTTGTCCCTGATGATGCTCATCTATAGTAATAACAAAGTTTTTCCAAGGGCAATTATTCATCTCTGATTTTGGACAAGTTTTAACCTACCAATAATACGTCTTTTGAAAAAAGAAAATTGTGATTTCATTTCAATTCATTTCAGAACCAAAATGTTTGCGGAGTTGATATTTTAAAATGTTTCTATCATCTTAAGTTAATGATTTGGGTAATTAGCATGGAGAGCATTATGCTGCTTCCAATGACATCAGGAAAAAGTCTAGTTGTTTTTTTCATGTGTTGTTTCCAGAGGGGGTTACCTGATATATAACTATAGAGACAAAGATGGCAACTCTACATATGGCCTTCCTGTTATCTTCTTAGAAGTCTTGTTCTTTTTATATGTCTCTGCATGTTGTAGGACACACGATTTCCTTTTAAGTATCTTCTTACGTCGTTGCTTTATCTCTTCATCAAATCAAATCAGATTTCATTTGACTTGATTGGCTATCTCTCTTAATCTTTGAACACCTCACTGAAGGTTAAAACAGCCGTCTTCAAGTCATCTTCAACTTCCACTTTGAAGAGTTGGTTGTGCTTAGTTACGACGCCGTCCCCGATAATATTATTTTTAAGTGTTCGACATCTTGGTCGGTGCCTTTTCGGCTGAGAAAAACCCGTTTCCAGCTGCCAGCCAACTTCTTGGTCCGTCTCCAAACTCTTTTTCAGGAAGTATTGCCATTCCTCGACAAATCTCACGTAAATTAGAGTAAAATTTAGGTGACATCTCAAAAATGGGGTGGGAGGAGAAATCTCAGAGTGTATCTATTCTGAGAAAAACAGCATCAGCTGGCCAGCAATTTGTTTTTCCTATTTGCTACCAAATGCAGCATCGCTTTCCCCAACGGCCGCAGCTGGTCCCATCGTCTCTTTGTTAAGGGTTTGTCCTTTTTCTTTCTTCTCACAAAGCACACACATCACTCTCTTTCAGATTGTGCAATGCGTTTACGCACCTGCATTCAAACAACTGCATTTAGAACCTCAGTGCGACTCTTACAGGACACAGAATAAATACACCTTTTTAATTCTCATGTAGCATATAATATTGTATCAGAAATACAGAGTAATACAATAATACTTTGTACATGAGCCCCTTGGCAGAAGAAATAAACTGACTAGAACTTCCTCTACGAGTTAAGTTAGTTGCATCTACTTCTCCAGCTAAAACAATACATCTCCAAGCCTCTTTATTGTAAAAGGTGGTTGGCATTCTCTTGTGGAACTTTCCATGCATTCCTCTTTTTGACCAGTTTAACTTTGATTTTGTCTCTGTTTGTAATTTCGGTCTTAAATAGAGAGCAATCAATTCAGTAGTCTATTAGTTTCCCTTATGCATGTCATCTATAAGTCTATAATCTATAAGTTGTATGACTGATCTTACCTCTTAACATGACTTCCTCTAATTGTTTCATTGTTGTTTTTCTAGTCTTCTTTTCTCTTTTTTCTTTCTCTTCTATTTTTAGCATTCAAAGACGTACTGACGGTCAGCAACTAATCTGAATTGCATCTAATTTCCTAAGCATCTGTCTATATGAAACAAGAAAAAAACAAACAAAGAACCTTACCAAAGACACGGAGTGGAAGGTAAAACACAGAAATCCTGTCTGGCTGCAGAGGAAGTGTCATGTGTCAGAAAATGACTCGGAAAATGACAGAAAATGACTCGGTTCCATGTGGATGGTTTTAGGTGTGGACCTGTCGAATCAGTCGAGGATGTGTGGAGCATCTCACTCAGACACCCATAGGTAATTCCAATGTGTCTTGGCCAAAACCTGCCGAGTGTTTAGATGAAAGGCAAGGCAGAGAGAATGTGTCGCAGAAGAGAAAGAGAAACGCAGAGAAATACTTTCGCTACACTTAAAAATAAAGTGACTAAACGAGATTCTTTGTTTGAGTCGTCGACATTTTTCACCTTTAAGTTTCACTTTGTGTCCTCTCAATCTTTTTATGTTTACAAGAGGATTTCGTGTGCCTACGAAAGTATTCTCTCACCCCTCCAATCTTTTTCACATTTTATTACAAATCAAATGCAAGCCTAAATGTATTTTATTTTTGACTTGATGTAACAAACCACTACAATTTATGACACTGTAATTGTGAAGTTGAAGATTTCTGAGTATTTCCCAACTTCTCTAACAAAAACAGGAAAATTGAGGCATCCATTTGTTTTAACTCCCAAATCAAATCAACCAGTTTCATTCAGAAGTAATCCAAAAAGTCAATAGCGTAACTGTGCAAGTTAATGTCAGGACAAATCCAGTTGTCCTTTGAAGGTCTTAGAGCTTTGTTAGTTAACAAAGTAGCTGTGGCTCAAATAATAGACTTTAAAATACTGTTGTTAGTTTATAAATCACTGAATGGCTTAGCACCACAATACATTACAGATCTGCTGTTGTTGTATCAACCTTCCAGACCTCTCAGGTCTTCCGGTTCTGGTTCTGCTCTGCATCCCCAGAACCAGAACCAAACGAGGAGAAGCAGCTTTCAGCATCTATGCACCACAAATTTGAACAAACATCCAGAAAACTGTAAAACAGCTGAAACACTGACTTCCTTTAAATGTAGACTAAAACCCCACCTGTTTAGGATTGTATTTGAAATGTAATCAATTACAAATTTATTGATGGAACCTGACTTAATGTCATGTTTTGATTGTTGATTCTATGTTGCATTGTGTTTCTGTGTTTGATATGATGTAAAGCACTTTGAAATGCCTTGCTGCTGAAATGTGCTATACAAATAAAATTTGATTGATTCATTGATTGATTGATTGATTGATTTGAACAAACAGCATGTTGAAGATCAAGGGACACAAAAAACAGGACAAAGATAAGGTTTTGGTTGTAAAACAATATCCAAACCTACAAAAAAGTCACAGTTCAATGTATCATTGGAAAATGGAAAGGTTATAACACAAACCCAAACCTTTCAAGAAATAGTTATCCACTCATACTAGCAGATGACCCACTACATGACTAGTATGAATCATCTAGTGAAGCTGCATGATGTGTTGTGGTCCACAGCTCAGGTGGGACAATCTGCCAGTCACGCACTCCACAAACGTGGCTTTAATTGATCAAAAAAAGTCACTGTCGAAAAAAGCCCTGTTTGCAGTTTGTCATGTTGGAGTTACAGTAAACAGGCACTCTGGTAAGAAGAGACAGTCATGCTGAAAACATCTTCCTACACGGACTCATGATCAAGCTGTGGGAATGTTAGTTTCTCAGCAGCTATGAGGAAGTAGCTGTAGAGGTTATTACAAGATGGAGTTAAATAAACAACATCTTAGAAGGAAAACTTGTTTGAGGTGCCAAAAGATTTGAAACAGGTGAAGAGAATCAGGACACAAACCTGAAATGCATCATTAGAGCTAAGCTGCAGCAGTTTAGATCAAAGACATTTTAGGATGGATCTATCAACATAACAATCTAAACCCAGTTGATAATGTATGGCGATTGCTGGAACTTGGTTTGTTGTTGGGAGTTTGTAGGTTCTCGCCATGCATAGGTAGGTAGCTCTCTCGGTCCTTTGACTTCCTCCCTCAGTCCAGAAACCATGACAGTTAAAGTAACAATCATGTCTTTTTGGATTAGTTTACCTACCCTCTAATGGTGCTTTTCCACCAGTGTCTGTAACTGGTCTGCCCCTACTAAATTAATCTCCATCAGAAGATCCTGTGCGACTCTTCCCCATTTTTCGTACCCACTTCTGGGGTAGTACACGAGTATCGCTCTCCAGCGATACGACTGACAGCAGGCCTCATTTGTTGATTGGCCCGGGATAACATCACTACGAACAAACACATCTCAACTACTGCTGTGGCCCGGCGGACATTTCATCTGCTATCAGGGAGCTGCTCAGTGTGGAGGAGCGCAATTATGAGTTTAATTTTAAACAGCGCCAACAGAACATGCATCAACTTTTGTATCAGAATTGTCATGATTTAGCAGCACACCTCTCTGAAGACAGGTAATGCAATGAAGAAGCGAGAAACGGTGCATTCTGGTCACCATTAGGTTGGAGCAAAAGTTTTGTGCCACCTTGGTGTGAAACTCTGGAACTATGTAAAGTAGTACTAGTTTGGTAGAACCAAGCCAGACATTAATGGGTTAAAGTGAGACTTGATGATGGAGAAGCAGTTCGAGTTGTCCCTAGTTGCTCTATGAGAGTGTGAGTGAATGTTGTTTGTCCTGTGTGTCTCTGTGTAACCCCGGAATGGACTGGCAACCTGTCCATTGTGTTTCCTGCCTCTGGCCCAATGACCAGTGGAGACTGTTAGAGATTTTTTGGTATTATCATTTTATTATTACTTTAGTTCACATTCAGCCTATAGATCATTGTGATTTTCTGTTTAAAGTGTTCTCTTTCTTATGTGTGTATGGAGGTCACTACTGTCTGTTCAACTTCATGAGAAATAGTTAACACTGAGTTTCTCAGACCTTAAATCCTTTTACAAGAACACCTCCTAATTTAGTAACTACCTGTGAGCAGTCGTATTTTGTTTTGTTGACAGTACTGACCGAGATTTGAACCGGGCTCAGACCTTTGATCAGATATCACATCTGGAACTGGGTTGTTAGTTGTTTGGGTTAGAAGTTTTACGACCTCTGTTGTTTTTCCTGACTGCCCCCTTGCCTGTTTTTCTTTGACAATAAAAACAGGAGCTCATGCGGAAGCAGATCAGAACGCTCTGTGAACGGCTCGGAGGAGCAGTTGACGGAGACTTCTCCTTTTGCAAAAGCTTGACATGAAATTCATATACGTTGTCTGTGGTTCTTTCTTTTATTCAGGTTCGAAAGGAAAAATACCTATCAGAGACAGGCTCCAGTCCCCCGTGACACTATAAAGATAAGCAGGTATAGACAATGGATGAATGGATGGATGGATGCTCTATGTCTAATCTTTTCAAGAGAGTTCTATGGTCTCTTGAAAAGAATGTGGCCAGATTGTAGCGTCTAGATGTGTAAGTTTGTCGGAGATAAAACTCTGGGTAAAAATTACAAAAGTAGAAAAGTAATTCTACAAAGTGTCAATTGGAGTGGGGTGAATACTAATGCTTTTAAGATTTCCATTTGTTACAACAAACTGTAATAAAGCAAATCATGTATAATTTTCTTTGCACCTCACAATTATGCTCTACTTTGTGTTGTTCAGCTATGCAAAATGTCTGTCAGGTGGCAAACTAAAAGTACTCAAGTTGGTATTTGCATGGTGCTGAATACACACAAAGCATTGCAGACAAAGGTTTGGCCAACACAACGTGGAAATCTCACACAGATGAAAACAGCAACTTTAAACAAAGTGGAACAAAACCGCTGCAGGATTTATCAGTAAATGAGAGTTTTATGGCAAATAAAACGATGGCGCAACGATGTCAATGCAAATATGGTGCGAGTAAAAACATATCCAGATTCCCTTATAGCGTCACATTTAGGTTCCCTAAAGCAAACTCTTCTTTTTTCTTTTTCTGTCAGCTCAGCACATACAATTTAATCAGACTTGTTCAGTCTTCCTGCAGAAAAACAAATAACAAATTCATCTTCATGAGAGAGACGATATAGGTACCCTTCTGTCAAATTTTAATCGGAGTTTGATTGATGAGTGATTAATGACCCGTGACTAATTGATTTTAATTTCCGGTCACATGATGCCCCCCCCCCCCCCCCCCCCGGATGTCTCATGACCTCAGCATGCTTAACACGTGTTACACTATATTCCCGCTAGTTTCAATTCAACCAATAGAAACAGAGACAGGCTCCGAGTTTTATGAGTAATACAATTAAAGTATATAAAAAAAACCCAATAAGTGTTAAATAATCTAGAATAATATACAATATAATATATTTAAATAGAATGTTGTAATTAACTCTGGTTTTGCTCACCAATGCGTTCGTGTGTGTGTGCGTGTTTCCGGACTGAATACTGGACACACGTGTCCCTCAGGATGTCTCAATGCCATACAGTGTTTAAGGTGAACTCCTTCTGACCTCTATGAGTTTGAATTAGCCAATAGAAGCAGAGACAAGGGGTTTGGTGTTAGAAAATCAATAGTAACATACAATATAGTATATTGAAATAGATTTGGGTGTTGTAATTACCTCCGGTTTTTTAAACAGAAGGTCTTTCTGATATACTGCCTGAAGCGGGACACGCCACAGCCATCAGGAAGACTCTCATGACCTCCGGTCATCATGCGTGACATGTATGGCTCTCTATATTTCCGATCATCTCAATTGGGTCTCTATCGGGGGTTGATTGATATGTTGTAAACGCCAGCACAGGATCCATTCTCGTGACTTTTTGGAGGAGGCCCCATGACAGTGCTGCTCACCAAGCCATTCGTGTGTGTGTGTGTGTTTGTATATAAAGACATATAGAAACAAAAGTCCCCTCTTGGTAGGGTGGGTGTGCCTGTGCGTGTGTGTGTGTCCAAGCAGATGAATGGACAGAAACCTCTTAGACCTCTTTAAAAGGAGCCACCATCTCGAAGAAGAATCACAGCTCTGCAGAACGTCAAGTGACTTCCAGTACAACAGAATTTCTAGACTTGTAAACTTGTTAATTTTCTTTAAAGAAGTATTATTTTGAATCATGTCTGACTTTACAGGAAGATCTGCAACTATAAGTTCCCAGGTTCTTTCATGGTTGTTTGATCGTAAGTAAATTCAGTTCTTAAATTTTCTTTCTCTAATCATATACTGTACATTTATACATATATATATATATACATATATATATACAGAAATGCATCATGCTTAATAATGATTTTCTTATTTTTAGGTGCAGTCTCAGAAGATCCAAACATCGTCTTAGAATCTGAATTTATAAGCGGTAAGTTTGTTTTCACCATACCTTTTCTTTTTTTTTTTCTTTTTAGTCAGAGTTGTAACATAATTTAAAATATTATTTGTTTACAGATCTTGCCAATACTCAGGAGACACACCAGGATCCTACAGAATCAGAGTTTACAACGGGTAATTTAATACTTCTGTAACCAGAATTCTAAAAGCGAGAAAATAAATACTAATAACCATTTACTATGTATCTATCTTCTTACAGATGTCCAGGACAACCGCAGAAAGAACCGCTTGTCGCTGAATAAGAAAAGAAATGACTCTGAACCTATCAGAACATCATCTCACTCGGTGAATGCAGCTGTGACACAATCCGGTTCTGCTAATACAGGAATACAGAGTAAGTTTTTTTTTTCTTTTAAATAATAGCCTATTTGAACCAATCAGGAAACTGATTTTTTTTTTCGTTTTTATTTACGTATTTATTTTTTTTTCATTCCATAGGCTTAACCCGTAATGAGGACGCTGTAATTGTCATTTCATCCAAGGAAGAGGGCGAACTTGTGGCAGACCTGCCTTCAGGGCAGAGATTTGATTTCAACCCCGTCACGCCTCCTCCCATGCCACGGCAGGCGGCTGGAGCAAGGCCAGACACCGAACAGAGAGCAGAACCAGAACCCGAACTGGAACCAGAACCGCTACCTGAGAGGGCTACTAATTCTCTCCACCCATGTAAGTTTAATTATTTATTCGTTTTAGATAATAAAGATATATACCTTTAACGCTTTCTCATTTAATTCCACTAAACATTAAAGTAAACGAGGGTTGAATACAAATGCAAATCATAATTTTCAAATTCTGAAACTTTAGTGGGGCCACAGACACACACAGAGACAGCAGAGGAGTGTGTGTGTGTGTGGGTGGGTGTGTTCTTGTTTTTATCACCTCATGGGGACTTCAGTCTGTTTACACAGTCACATCATGGGGACCTACTCCCGCAGAGGATCCCTTGCTCTCTGCGTGCATGTGTGTGTGTGACAAGACATAAAGCTGGACATATACCTCATGTGTTCTTTAAAAGCAGACGTAATAAAAAAAGGGGTTAGTGTGTATTTATTTCCCCACATACTACTATAAAAAAAAAAACCTGACAAGTTGCCAAGAGCTACGTTCTTGTCAAGTTGGAGACTCCAGTTTGTCTTATTGTAAAATTAAAGTGCAATGTTAGTTCACTACCCCTCAAGCATGCTACATGCTTTTTTAAAAAAAATTTATTTATTTATTCTATCTTATTTTATTTATTTTATCTTATTTTACTTTATTTATTATTATTATTATATTTTTTTTAAATTATTTTTTTAAATGCTTTTTCAGTAAAGTATTGTTTAGAATTAAAGCAGCCTTACCTAACTGATTGTAATCACATTAAATATATTTCACAGCTTTCATGTCTTATTGTAAAATTAAAGTGCAATGTTTGTTCACTACCCCTCTAGCATGCTACATGCTTTTTTAAAACAAATTATTTATTTATTCTATCTTATTTTATTTATTTATTTTATCTTATTTTACTTTATTTATTATTATTATTATTATTATTATTTATTATTTTTTTTAATGCTTTTTCAGTAAAGTATTGTTTAGAATTAAAGCAGCCTTACCTAACTGATTGTAATCACATTAAATATATATCACAGCTTTCAGCGCCAGAGAAATACGGAAGAGGTTTGCAGCAGAAAATCTGCAAGCGAGAGTTGTTTTGCTGGACGGATTGATTACAGGTATGTTATTTGAATTTATCTAGTAAAATCACATCTCATAACTGTTAGAAGTTTATTCCCAATTATTTATTCCCAATAATTTATTACAGAATCTTTTCTACTTCTGGACAGACGTCCAGCACGAAAACGGCGACAAGCTTTGGCTCGCAACCAAGAAAAAGTTAAAATCCTGCTACAAGCCATCAGAACAGTGCTGAATAATGTTTCCTCCGATGCAAAGGTGATTGTGAAATGATTCACGTATGATTTGTCTCTTATAACTCAGTAAAGAATGGAAGACCAACAAGCTAGAGTTGAATTATCTCAATCAGATTATTCTCAACAAATAGCTAACAATATCCAAGCTCTGCAAACACTTGCATTAGCATTGAATACTGGGGGGAATGACTTTTCACAGAGCCCTTCTCTTAGCCCTGCTAGATCATCAATCTCAGATACTTTAAACGCATCTGAAGTCTCAGATTATTTCAGACAAATTAATGATGCCGTCCGCGGTTTAAATGACTACATATCTCCGCAAAACTCACCCGCTGCCTCATCTGTGCCGCGTCTCTTTCCCCACTTTAAGCCGCGTCTCTGCATGAGTATCTGGGAATGCAGGTTATTTTTTTTATCAATCATCCCACCGCAAAGCAAAAGAAAGAAGCAACAAAGAAGAAGTGTGAGGTCAATCTTGCAGTCTTGTGTTTTTTTTTTTACTCTTACAGCTACTGAAGTCTTCACAGAGCTGCAGCAGCTGAGTGGAATTACCTGCAGGAGCGTTGTATCGGTTAGGTCCTCCATACGGCTGTCCTCCATAAGCCTGTCCTCCATAAGGCTGTCCTCCGTAACCCCCGGGCACGCCACCAGGTCCATGCCCATATTGCCCACCATAACCTGGAGCTCCATAACCCCCATATGAGCCCCCAGTGGGGCCTGTTCCACCTCCAGGGGGACCCCTGTAGCCCTCTTGGCCTCCACCATATGGGTTACCTTGAAGTGGGTGGCCTCCTCTTGGATACCCCTACACAGTAATACAAAGGAAAACAGGTGAATTCAAGTGATTTTGAGTCGATTCTATGGCATCCGAGCAAAAATATAATAATAGAACCCCATTTTAACAGTGTTTCCTTTATAAATTGTGTAGGATTGTATGATGGTGTAAATTTGCATGAGATAATGTTTCTGGAGCTACAAAGCAGCAAAAATACATATTAATGATGTGCCCTTACTAATTAAATTTAACAGAATGAAAGTTGAGCTGCACAGTGGTGCAGCTTGTAGCACTGTCGCCTTGCAGAGACAAGGTCCTGGGTTCGAATCCCAGCTTGGGGTCTTTCTGTGTGGAGTTTGTATGTTCTCTCTGGATAAACAATTTAGATCTTGCTATTGTAATAACACATTCAATTATTTTCAAAATTCAAAAATACATTATTGAATTTTGAATATATATGAATAAGAACACATCTTTACAAGGGCACCAATAAGTGTGTGGAGGAATGCATTTCAGTCAAGGTCATCAATGTTGATGCACAGCCCAAATAAAATATTTCCCTGTTTATATGAACTGATGTAATCATAATTGAGGTGTTTACAATTTTATAACAGTGCATAATAATAGAGAAAAAGTTTATTTGTCAAAATTGTTGAAAGGCAATGTCCAAATATAAAGTCGTTCAAATCAGAAACTGTATAAAACAATTATTAATAATCAGTGGCTAATCAGGTGTTGTCATTCACATTCTTTAGGATAAAAATTTACCACATGGGGAACAATCTTTTAATTTTTCCACTTGAAATTGATTATATATATATCACTGTATATATAAGTGATGTGTGATCAGGGGAGACAGAGCCTCACCTGTCATCATGGAAAAATAATATGTAATGATATATATTATTTCTTCAAAATCACTGAATTTTGGCATTTTCCCATTCAAATGCTCCGAAAAGAAGCCGGTGAGGCAGCAGCGAGCTGAGCCTCACCTGGGATTGCGCAATCTCTGGCTAACTGCATGGCTGCCATTCTATGGGAGCATGCTCCTCCTGTTTGTACGTCGCCAATAAAATGGTTGAGAAACATTTTATATATGAACTGATTTTTCATAATTTAGCTTATTTGTATGATGTACAGTGTTTTTTTTGTCACCAACTGTGTGTGTAACATGTTTCGTGTGCTGGGGAGCGATCAGAAGCGGCAAAAAACAGATTCGAGGTGAGGCAGGCAGTTCTCTTGCCTCATGGCAGGGGGCGCTCATGATCCCAGACATTGCGACTCCACAACTGCAGAGTAAGAGACAGTAACAGCGAGCTAGCCATGGAGCTAGCCATACAGTAAAGTGCAGCGATATATTTAGAGTTTTCTCCTCTTACCACAGCAATCATTTATTAAAAATCGCAAAATAAACATTAATCCTAAAACCATACTTCTGTAACAGACTGAATGTTCTGCTTTTTGTGTGGGAAATATCTGAGTGTTTTTTTTTGTGGCGTTGTTGTCTGTTGCTATGGCAACGAGTTGGCGCGAGAAAGAAGTGGTTTTGAGTTGGACTTTAACGGGTTTTCCCTTTGCTGTGGAGCACAGCACGAAATTAATAATATCTACATGTCCAAGTTTGATTGAGTTAATTATGCTACGGCGGCAGCGCGGCTATGGATGACATGTCAAAGGAGTGTCTTTTTGCCCTCAAGCGTTGTCCGCATGCGCGGAATTTCCTTATGTAAACAATAACATGCAGGGTATATATGTTTGTAAATATGATTATGATTAAGTCAGTGCCTATGTCACTGATATATATATATATATATATATATATATATATATATATATAAAGGTATACCACAGGTTACAGTAACCACGTAATATACGGAATCGTGGCTGATTCACTTTAAAAGACACATTCAAATTAGGAGGTGCAGAGTTTAGTTTATTATTAAACCAGCATCGAACTTTTAGAATATGTAGTACGTAGGAAATCACATTAATTTTAACTCTTATACATAAAAAAACCCCACTACATACATTAAAACTATTGCCGAGTAGTTTTAGTGACGGTAGGCAAATATTTCTGAACATACACAATCGAGTCTGGAACAACCCCTGTTAACAAATGAATAAAAGTGGTTTGTGGTGTAACATAAACGACTGGCGGTGTCGCACGGAGGCTGCGGAACACACAATCCACTAATTAAACCACTAAATAAGTCACCATAGCAAGAAACAAAAGAAAAACATTAAGTTGTCCTACCTGTCCGTAGTGAAAACTCATGATTTGTTTGACAACTCTTCACTTCCTGCTACAAAAACACATCCGCAATATGGAAAACAGCGCCGGCTTTTCCGCGTGTGTTATTGGTCCGTTTTTTCTGTCTCGCTGACACCCCGGAAGTGAGCTCAGCTTCTGATTGGACGCTAGAGGCGGGGAGAGACAGAAATGTAGACAAACGGGGGAAAAAAGGGAGAGGAAAAAAAAAACCCACCCACAACAAGCCCCTCCCTACTGTACATCCAACCCAATACTTACTAAATGAGTCAGTCACTACGTCACCTTGTGGCAATGCAGAACGATGATTTGCACAAAGAATAAACTGCAATAACACTGTTCATTTGTTTGTAAATAACGACTTTATTGGTTGCATCAATAAATACAAAATATAAATCAAAACGTCTTCAATATGTGTCTTTACCCCCTTTTCAAACTCTCTTTTTAACTATTTTATTGTTAAAGCTCTATTAAAATAGGTTTATGAAAATACAACTTTCCAGCTACGTGAAAAATATAAACTTTTATTGTGAAGCAGTTGTAATCAAAGGGTGTGATAAGACTATTTACCTGAGATAAATAAAACTGAGTCATTCAGTTGTACTAGAAAATGCTAAGCATTGTTCAATACTATTTATAGTTCTTCGTGGTCAATGCTTACATCCTCATAAGTGGCCACGTTCATTTATTTATTTGTGTTGTAGTTATTTACAAATATTACAGATAGCACAACCAGAACACAATTACAACCAGTCAAATAAGACTAGTCAAACACACAATCCTTTCACACTGGAGACCTCTGTGTTAAGAGAGAAGAGGTGCACATCGTGTCCTTCAGAATATCATCTAAATTATTTACAAATCCACATTAAAGGATTGCTTAAAGCAACTGGCGTTTTCTCTCATGGAGAACTCCCTCTCTCCATGGAGTTCGACAAAAACACTCTGGACAGTGTACTGCTAGCTTTCCTCCACTCGCTTAAGAGGCTTTTCTTCAGTGTTGATGTTGTTGAGATTCTGAATAGATACTGTAGGATCCACTCTTTCTTTGGATCTGAACGGCCTTGGATCTGAGAGGGGCGTCATTTTGTGACTTTCCAAGAACCTCTGCATGTCGTACTCCTTCTTCGTTATAATGATCTTTTTGATACGTTTGAAGATGAGGTACACCATTTCGCAGATGCACATTAAGATGCAGGCAGCAGAGGAGACCACCATGAAGAGCGTGAAGATCTTTTTCTCCGTGGGCCGGGATATGTAGCAGTCCACTACGTTGGGGCAAGGTGGCAGTTCGCACTTGGTCAGGCGGGGCATGTCGTAACCCTTGTAGATGAAATGCAGGATATAGAGGAAGCCAGCATCGAAGCCCGCCTTGAAGATCAAACTCACCTGTAAAATGGGATGCATTTGTGTCAAACGTGGGAAAGAATAAATTAACTACGAACGTCACTTTTGATGCAAGTTTGTAAATTTTTTTTCTCCTCAGAATTTCTAAGCCCAACTTCATGTCAAAGTCAAATCAAGGATACCAAATTTTGCTAAATCCATCTTTCTTACCAGGTAAGTCCACCACAGGCCTCCACGTTTCTTTCCAGGGCGGGCATACAAGTGCTCCCCCTTGTGGGAGGTAGTGTACTCCATGTCCTTCTTCTCCCTGTACTTGACGTGACCGACGACCATGAGCGATGGGCAGGTGACGAAGATGAGCTGCAGGGCCCACAGGCGGATGTGGGAGATGGGGAAGACGTGGTCGTAACAGACATTGGTGCAGCCTGGCTGCTTAGTGTTGCAGTCAAAGTCTTTGCTTTCGTCGCTCCACACCCGCTGAGCTGCTACCACAAACACCAGGATCCGGAAGATGAACACCATAGAGAGCCAGACCCGGCCAAACACAGTGGAGTAATTGTTAACTCCACTCAGGAGCACTTCTAGATTACCCCAGTTCATGATTGCCCACTTATGGGTGCGTGTTTGGACGGAAGAGGGTCAGGAGAGAAGCTGGAAATCGTCAGAAGTCCTGATGCTTTAAACCTGAGAAAAGGGGAAGAAAAGAGAATTAAAAGACTAAAGGCTGAGAAAGCAAAAGTGAAATGTTTCAGCTTGACAAATAAAATAATCTAATTTTTTCCATAGAAGTTTGCTTGAGACTTTACAAACAAGGATGATAATCTGTATAAACCAGATAGAGACATTTCTAACAGTCCTAACCTCAGTTGGCAAACTAGATTGTTTTCCCAATATGGGATGTTTGACAGAGTAAAATTGCAGATTCATGCTTATCAAAGCCATGTTGGCTGATAATGGGGCGCTGGTTATTTTCCTCCCTTTCTCTTCCCTGTCCTCACTCAAGAAAACAATGGCCAATGCATAATGCTGCCACAACCATCTATTGTGGTTGTGGCACATGGGAATTTGGTCATGTTTTGAGGTTGCAGAGTGGTGAGATAGACGCAGTGGACCAACGTCGTAGAGAAAATGATGGTTTAATGAAGACTAATGCACAAAATCCAGGCAGCACAGGTGAGCAGAAGGCTAGGAGCTCAGAACTGGTATCAAAAGGAAACACAGCTAGAGACAATGACATTAGACAAGGACCCAACAACAAACAAGAGACACAGGTGGATTTAAATACACAGAGTGTAATCAGAGGAACTAGACACAGCTGGGATCAATCAAGGGTAGACCGGACAACACGGAAACTCAACTGACACAAAAACCTAAATAAACGCAGAGAAAACTCAAATCCTTACAAATTCTTAAGGATTTCTTTGTAAACAGTTACTTTCTTCTGACTTCTATTCAATTAAGACCAAACTCTTGGCTGTTTCTATGCCCTCAGGCTGTCCTTGTGGATAATTGTGAAATGGAGCGAAAAGGATATTTAAAAAAAACCCAAAAAACTTTATGTGCTACATGAATTTTTTTTAGCCCCGTTTACTCTGATAAATAAAAATGTCTTAAAATACAAAGGGAAGCAAGACACATTCTTCCGTTGAGTCTTTGCATTGATGATGCTTAAACTGCAACAGTAGCAATAGAACCACTGCAGTTGTTCTTTTAATGGTGTGTTCAGTTCCTAACACACACACACACACACCCACCCCCACACACACACACACCCACCCTGCCTGCACACCCCGACACACACACACCATAAGCAGCTCTTTCATGTTAATGAAGTGGGTGGAATCCAAACTGCCTGGCATTGCTTTCACAAATGTATTTCCAGTTAAAAAGATGTTTCACATTCAGTCTGAGTGGAGTTTTCTAAAACTGACTCGTTACACTTCAGTGGGTGAGTCATCATCAGAGCCTGCCTTTGTAGGGAGGACAAACTAATACTCTTGACTCTATTAGCGAGCCGCTTGAAATGTTTGAACAGTATTTGAAACATGCCGCTTAACAGGCAAACGCCGCCGTCAGTATGATGCCAACTTTAAAGAAGTTGGAGTCCAACTTCTTGAAAGTATGAAAAGCCTTTGATTTGTGCGTATGGACGTGGGAGCTTGGTCTGACTGACGTCAGTCCCTCCTGATAGTTAATGTCTTGTCCTGATTGAGTACACATTCTAAAGAAATGTCTTGTTTCAAAGCATTTAAGTACAAACTTTTTTTTTTAAAGTGTAGCCATCAGAAAGAGTTTGTACCTTTAAAAGTGCCAGACTTTACAATAACAAGAAAAAAGTGCCCCCCTCCCACCTCCTCACTCTCCCAAAACTCCTTTTTATATTTACATCTCATTCTGATAAACACTGGCAGTCTGACAGGGGGTGAGAAAAAAAAAAAAAGTTGGATAACAGCTTCACTGCCCACCGTTCCATTTCAGCTCCGTCTCGTCTAATCCCTGGCATCTGGATTCAAAAAAATGCTCTCCGTCAACGTCTCAGCATCACCGTGGACATATTGAGCTGTCAAATCAGATTCCATTTACTTTCTCATCCAGCATGTCTGACTATTAAATTACAACGGCATAAAAAGACCCAACTCTACAAATGCCACGGGGATCAAAACAGAGACTATTTAAAAGCAGACACGTACAGTCGACGCTGATGCTACCCACACTTTACCTTTCCTCATAAATGGATGATCCACACAGGAGCATTAATCTCAGAGTGCGCCTCGGCCCGTTCCTCTCAGACTTAGATGCTGAGCAATTTTACCTGCTGAGCGATGCTTTTTGGGAGTCATAATGCATGGCATTTTGTGCAGGACGGGCTTCTTGCATTTACATCCATTTGTCCCTGATGATGCTCATCTATAGTAATAACAAAGTTTTTCCAAGGGCAATTATTCATCTCTGATTTTGGACAAGTTTTAACCTACCAATGATACGTCTTTTGAAAAAAGAAAATTGTGATTTCATTTCAGAACCAAAATGTTTGTGGAGTTGATATTTTAAAATGTTTCTATCATCTTAAGTTAATGATTTGGGTAATTAGCATTGAGAGCATTATGCTGCTTCCAATGACATAAGGAAAAAGTCTAGTTGTTTTTTTCATGTGTTGTTTCCAGAGGAGTTTACCTGATATATAACTATAGAGACAAAGATGGCAACTCTACATATGGCCTTCCTGTTATCTTCTTAGAAGTCTTGCTTTTTTTATATGTCTCTGCATGTTGTAGGACACACGATTTCCTTTTAAGTATCTTCTTACGTTGTTGCTTTATCTCTTCATCAAATCAAATCAGATTTCATTTGACTTGATTGGCTATCTCTCTTAATCTTTGAACACCTCACTGAAGGTTAAAACAGCCGTCTTCGAGTCATCTTCAACTTCCACTTTGAAGAGTTGGTTGTGCTTAGTTACGACGCCTTCCCCGATAATATTATTTTTAAGTGTTCAACATCTTGGTCGGTGCCTTTTCGGCTGAGAAAAACCCGTTTCCAGCTGCCAGCCAACTTCTTGGTCCGTCTCCAAACTCTTTTTCAGGAAGTATTGCCATTCCTCGACAAATCTCACGTAAATTAGAGTAAAATTTAGGTGACATCTCAAAAATGGGGTGGGAGGAGAAATCTCAGAGTGTATCTATTCTGAGAAAAACAGCATCAGCTGGCCAGCAATTTGTTTTTCCTATTTGCTACCAAATGCAGCATCGCTTTCCCCAACAGCCGCAGCTGGTCCCATCGTCTCTTTGTTAAGGGTTTGTCCTTTTTCTTTCTTCTCACAAAGCACACACATCACTCTCTTTCAGATTGTGCAATGCGTTTACGCACCTGCATTCAAACAACTGCATTTAGAACCTCAGTGCGACTCTTACAGGACACAGAATAAATACACCTTTTTAATTCTCATGTAGCATATAATATTGTATCAGAAATACAGAGTAATACAATAATACTTTGTACATGAGCCCCTTGGCAGAAGAAATAAACTGACTAGAACTTCCTCTACGAGTTAAGTTAGTTGCATCTACTTCTCCAGCTAAAACAATACATCTCCAAGCCTCTTTATTGTAAAAGGTGGTTGGCATTCTCTCGTGGAACTTTCCATGCATTCCTCTTTTTGACCAGTTTAACTTTGATTTTGTCTCTGTTTGTAATTTTGGTCTTAAATAGAGAGCAATCAATTCAGTAGCCTATTAGTTTCCCTTATGCATGTCATCTATAAGTTGTATGACTGATCTTACCTCTTAACATGACTTCCTCTAATTGTTTCATTGTTGTTGTTCTAGTCTTCTTTTCTCTTTTTTCTTTCTTTTCTATTTTTAGCATTCAAAGAAAAGTACTGACGGTCGGCAACTAATCTGAATTGCATCTAATTTCCTAAGCATCTGTCTATATGAAACAAGAAAAAAAACAAAGAACCTTACCAAAGACACGGAGTGGAAGGTAAAACACAGAAATCCTGTCTGGCTGCAGCGGAAGTGTCGTGTTTCAGCTCCTACTGCGTTGACAGAAAATGACTCGGTTCGATATGGATGGTTTTAGGTGTGGACCGGTCGGATCAGTTGAGGATGGGTGGAGCGTCTCACTCAGACACCCATAGGTAATTCCAATGTGTCCTGGCCGGGCATGAGAAAACCTGCCGAGTGTTTAGATGAAAGGCAAGGCAGAGAGAATGTGTCGCAGAAGAGAAAGAGAAACGCAGAGAAATACTTTCGCTACACTTAAAAATAAAGTGACTAAACGAGATTCTTTGTTTGAGTCGTCGACATTTTTCACCTTTAAGTTTCACTTTGTGTCCTCTCAATCTTTTTATGTTTACAAGAGGGTTTCGTGTGCTTACGAAAGTATTCTCTCACCCCTCCAATCTTTTTCACATTTTGTTACAAATCAAATACAAGCCTAAATGTATTTTATTTTTGACTTACTGTAACAAACCACTACAATTTATGACACTGTAATTGTGAAGATGAAGATTTCTGAGTATTTCCCAACTTCTCTAACAAAAACTAGAAAATTGAGGCATCCATTTGTTTTAACTCCCAAATCAAATCAACCAGTTCCATTCAGAAGTAATCCAAAAAGTCAGTAGTGTAACTGTGCAAGTTAATGTCAGGACAAATCCAATCGTTCTTTGAAGGTCTCAGAGCTTTGTTAGTTAACAAAGAGCACATAACACCAGTTTTAAAGTCCCTCCACTGGCTCCCTGTAGCTCAAAGAATAGACTTTAAAATACTGTTGTTAGTTTACAAATCACTGAACAGATCAGCACCACAATACATTAAAGATCTGCTGTTATTGTATCAACCTTCCAGACCTCTCAGGTCTTCCAGTTCTGGTTCTGCTCTGCATCCCCAGAACCAGAACCAAACGAGGAGAAGCAGCTTTCAGCATCTATGCACCACAAATTTGGAACAAACTTCCAGAAAACTGTAAAACAGCTGAAACACTGACTTCCTTTAAATCTCGACTAAAAACCTACCTGTTTAGGATTGTATTTGAAACGTAATCAATTACAAATTATTGATGGAACTTGACTTAATGTAATGTTTTGATTGTTGATTCTATGTTGCGTTGTGTTTCTGTGTTTGTAATGATGTAAAGCACTTTGAAATGCCTTGCTGCTGAAATGTGCTCTACAAATAAAATTTGATTGATTGATTGATTTTGAACAAACAGCATGTTGAAGATCAAGGGACACAAAAAACAGGACAAAGATAAGGTTTTGGTTGTAAAACAATATCCAAACCTACAAAAAAAGTCACAGTTCAATGTATCATTGGAAAATGGAAAGGTTATAACACAAACCCAAACCTTTCAAGAAATAGTTATCCACTCATACTAGCAGATGACCCACTAGATGACTAGTATGAATCATCTAGTGAAGCTGCATGATGTGTTGTGGTCCACAGCTCAGGTGGGACAATCTGCCAGTCCACAAACGTGGCTTTAATTGATCAAAAAAAGTCACTGTCGAAAAAAGCCCTGTTTGCAGTTTGTCATGTTGGAGTTACAGTAAACAGGCACTCTGGTAAGAAGAGACAGTCATGCTGAAAACATCTTCCTACACGGACTCACAATCAAGCTGTGGGAATGTTAGTTTCTCAGCAGCTATGAAGAAGTAGCTGTAGAGGTTATTACAAGATGGAGTCAAATAAACAACATCTTAGAAGGAAAACTTGTTTGAGGTGCCAAAAGATTTGAAACAGGTGAAGAGAATCAGGACACAAACCTGAAATGTATAATTAGAGCTAAGCTGCAGCAGTTTAGATCAAAGACATTTCAGAATGGATCTATCAACATAATAATCTAAACCCAGTTGATAATGTATGGCGATTGCTGGAACTTGGTTTGTTGTTGGGAGTTTGTAGGTTCTCGCCATGCATAGGTAGGTAGCTCTCTCGGTCCTTTGACTTCCTCCCTCAGTCCAGAAACCATGACAGTTAAAGTAACAATCATGTCTTTTTGGATTAGTTTACCTACCCTCTAATGGTGCTTTTCGACCAGTGTCTGTAACTGGTCTGCCCCTACTAAATTAATCTCCATCAGAAGATCCTGTGCGACTCTTCCCCATTTATCGTACCCACTTCTGGGGTAGTACACGAGTATCGCTCTCCAGCGATACGACTGACAGCAGGCCTCATTTGTTGATTGGCCCGGGATAACATCACTACGAACAAGCACATCTCAACTACTGCTGTGGCCCGGCGGACATTTCATCTGCTATCAGGGAGCTGCTCAGTGTGGAGGAGCGCAATTATGAGTTTAATTTTAAACAGCGCCAACAGAACACGCGTCAACTTTTGTATCAGAATTGTCGTGATTTAGCAGCACGCCTCTCTGAAGAAAGGGAATGCAATGAAGAAGCGAGAAACGGTGCATTCTGGTCACCATTAGGTTGGAGCAAAGGTTTTGTGCCACCTTGGTGTGAAACTCTGGAACTATGTAGTACTAGTTTGGTAGAACCAAGCCAGACATTAATGGGTTAAAGTGAGACTTGGCGATGGAGAAGCAGCTCGAGTTGTCCCTAGTTGCTCTATGAGAGCGTGAGTGAATGTTGTTTGTCCTGTGTGTCTCTGTGTAACCCCGGAATGGACTGGCAACCTGTCCATTGTGTTTCCTGCCTCCGGCCCAATGACCAGTGGAGACAGGCTCCAGTCCCCCGTGACACTATAAAGATAAGCAGGTATAGACAATGGATGAATGGGTGGATGGATGCTCTATGTCTAATCTTTTCAAGAGAGTTTTATGGTCTCTTGAAAAGAATGTGGCCAAATTGTAGCGTCTAGACGTGCAAGTCTGTCGGAGATAAAACTCTGGGTAAAAATGACAAAAGTAGAAAAGTAATTCTACAAAGTGTCAATTGGAGTGGGGTGAATACTAATGCTTTTAAGATTTCCATTTGTTACAACAAACTGTAATAAAGTAAATCATGTATAATTTTCTTTGCATCTCACAATTATGCTCTACTTTGTGTTGTTCAGCTATGCAAAATGTCTGTCAGGTGACAAACTAAAAATACTCAAGTTGGTATTTGCATGGTGCTGAATACACACAAAGCATTGCAGACAAAGGTTTGGCCAACACAACGTGGAAATCTCACACAGATGAAAACGGCAGCTTTAAACAACGTGGAACAAAACCGCTGCAGGATTTATCAGTAAATGAGAGTTTTATGGCAAATAAAACGATGGCGCAACGACGTCAACGCAAATATGGTGCGAGTAAAAACATATCCAGATTCCCTTATAGCGTCACATTTAGGTTCCCTAAAGCAAACTCTTCTTTTTTCTTTTTCTGTCAGCTCAGCACATACAATTTAATCAGACTAGTTCAGTCTTCCTGCAGGAAAACAAATAACAAATTCATCTTCATGGCACAGAATCCCTGGCATTCCTCTGCAGGGAGGGTTAACCTCGGCTGAGGTTTTCTTTTCCTTTTATTTCCCCATACAGAGCCCTTGGTTGCTTTGTTTTCCTTTTAGTTTCCAAGTGACATGCCGACCCACCCACTTCCAGGGTTTGTCATGAATGCAACATGTACACCAGGTGGAATTACCCAAAGCACGGAGCCTGCAGGTGCTCCTATAAGAAGAATTTGCAATGTGTCAAGTGGAAACTAAAACAGATGTTTTCACTGAGCTCTTTTTTTTTTTGTTGTAAATTTTGAGGTAAAGCAGCAAAAAAAAAATACCCAAAGTAAACAATTCCCCACAGCCACTTACTTATTAAAGTTCAGTTAGGGTGTGTCAAAGTAAAGTTACCTGTAGGTTCTTTGTAAGCCATGAGACAGGTTATTTCATTTTGGTTGTTTTCACATGCACAAAAGTCAACCCTTAAAAAAAACAAAAAATTAAAAAATAGGAGCGTCCATCCGGCTCAAAATAGAACTGTCTGGAGACGGCAGAATTCTGCAATAAATATGATGCTATCTCTGCAGCAAGCAGGCGCAGAAAGGAAGAAGATCAGACAGAGAGGAAAGATGAATGCTTTTCAACAAAGACTATGTCATTCCCTCTGTTGGCCTCTAGAGAATGCTGATGCTCCATCCTTTTAATACTCTTTTCGTTTCTGTAAATCAGGAAGGGAGAAAGAGGAACAGGAAAGAAAGGCAAGTACTGTTAAGTAGACCAAAAATACAGAAAAAAAATCTCATCTGGACGCTGAGGGATAAGAAAAAAACAGTGGCATGTAAGAGATGCTGCAACATTGGTTGTCGTTAGTTACGTAAGCACCAAAGATAGTGTGAGTCAATCAGAGAAGGCCTCTTAAATGCACCTGATATCAATTGCAACACAGCCTTTGGCTTTAAAAGAGATGTTTTTTTTATACTTGTTTTGTTTGTTTGGTTGAGATTAAACTTGAGCTCTGTGACTGGACCTGCAACCTGCACCAGATCTCTGCCGCCCTGCCCTTGCTGCTGGTGTTTTGCAACGTGTGAGATGCTTGCATGCACTTTTCATCATCATTGTGGCGCAGGTGTTAACCGCCTTTGCCAGGAAACGTGGCTGGAAACACTCGTCTTAGACAAAAGAGGTGTGATGAAAGACGTGATTTTGTTTTTGTCATTTTGCGTCACCTTGGATGAATTTTGAACGTGAAACAAGCTGGAAAACACGTGAGAGAAAGCAGCAATTAAATAGTAATTAAATGCAGGAACTACTGCAGGAAGTAGTAGTAGTAAACACATTCAGTAGTAGAAACTACTGAATGGGTTTAGATTTTATAGAACAGTTCCAAGAAGAAAGTTGTTGGAAGACATCCAGAAGTATTTTTGCAGTTCTCCGTGAGCAATCTGGAGGACACAGGGAACATGTGGAAGAAGGTTTGCTGGACAGGTCACATCACTACTGAAGTCTTTTGGCCTTTATGCAAAAGCTCTGTAAGACAGAAAGCTAAAAATCCATTTTGCTTGAACACTTCAAACCCTGGAATGACGCAGTAGGAATAATCAACAAAGTCACAGTCGATGCTAACATGAACTGATGTAAACACAGGGTGATCCTGGATGAAAACCTGTTAGCGGCTAGCCTGGCTATTGCCTTCCTACACAATTCCACTCAATTCCAATCTCAATTCAGTATTGTGTCTGGGATTCCTGCCATTGACCTGGATTTGTCCTGTAAAATTTTAAAAGAGCCAATCAGCAAGCAGAAGTGAACGAAGCCCTTCAGTCCATGTTGGCCGCGCCTCCAAATATTAAGCTAGCGTTAACAGCCGTCTCGTTCAGGTTCCATTTCTGTTTTCACGGTGGAGGATGGTTGTTTACAACACGTGATTTCCAGTAAGCTTCATATCGTCGAACGGGTGCATTGCATACGTCATGACCAAATGTTAGTGATTGGGTGACATTTAAAACTTCAGCAGGGTCCACGTCTTGAACAAGCAATCGTTTCTGAACGTAAAGCTAATGTTCATATTCTTTGCAAAGAAAGTTGAGCCAAAATTTCAGTTTTCAGATGTGCTAAGCTGCTAGATGCCTCCTGCAAAAGACCTTAAGAAGTGAATGCAGCAAAAAGTCCTTTACCAAGGTCTGTCACATAAGATCCCAATAAAGTATGTTGAAGTTTGTGCTTGCAAATGCAAAACAGGTTCACTGCTGAGGTATCAGCGTCCAGATACCTCAGCGTCCAGATGAGATGTTTTTTCTGTACTTTTGGGATACTTAACAGTACTTGCCTTTCTTTCCCTTTTCTCCTTTTCCCTTCCTGATTTACAGTGCCTTGCAAATGCTTTTGCATTGATACCAAATGCTTTTGCAAGGCACTGTGTGACCTATATCACTGTAAGATATAAAAGAGAGAATCAGTGAGACCTCTCCTTGCTTTCATCCTTCTGTGTGGGTAGGTTGATTCATTCCTGATTCTAAATCAACTCCATATAACTAAATAAATAAATAAATAAATAAACAACTCATGCTGCTTTTTTGTACTTGATGTAAAATAAAATAAAAATAAAAAGTTTTTGAGGGGGAGTGATTTTTTTCTTTTTCGGTTTCTGCTGGAGATATGATTCAGATCAGTTTTTATTAGAATAGATCTGGAAGAAACTGGAAAAAAGGAGTAACAACACACATGCTGCTCACCTCTGTGAATCAGCGGGGCAAATTTGAGCAGTTGCAATCGGAGAGAGAGTCTTTCTAAACACGCTGGTTCGCAGTGTTCCTAAGGGCTGAAGAATGAGAGTGATGAAAATGCAACACCCACCAAGCAATGGAAGAGTACGTCATTGGAGGTTTTGTTTTTTTTTTGTCCCCCTCAGAACACATTTTCAAACAGAGAGAGCTTTTTGATAAGGCTTTCTCCAAAGTCTGCATAGAAGTGCATATGGAGGAGAATTGTGACCAAATAATCAAAAGGGAAGGGCAGACAACTATTACCTCCCCCGTACACTGCTTGCGGTGAGAACTGTTTAGCGGTGCGTCTTCAGGCGGCGGATTACGAATAGTCTGCACAGCGCGTGCTCCCTGACAGATTCGCAAATGGATCTCATTGCAGCAAAATGGAAAGGTTAAGTAGAATGACTGGTTGACCGTGCAGGCGTCCTCATATCGCAAAAACTAATGAGTGGCAAAGTCCTAATTAAAATGTGCGAAGTAAAACAGTGGAGCAACTTAATTATCTTTCGGGAAATGAACCATGAAACCATCTTCCATTCTAAGACATGTAAGAGAAATAACGATGAAACTTTTGGCTGAGATGTCTTAAATCAGAATCTTTCCTATCGCTGCTTTAATATTTTGCCATTAATGGTGTGTAGAGCACGTTGTAGTGTGAAGCTAGTATTATATATTGAAGGGCAGAGCAGTGAATACTTTCAAGAGCTTTTCTTTACAAAACTGTTATTTTTACAAAAGAAAAATAACGGTTTACTCCAACAACCTTCAAATTTTCTATGTGCTGCAGCTAAATTGAGTGTGAACCCCTTGGTGGCTAGGCTCTCCTAAGGACCAAGCTCAAATTTTCTCTCCTTGGGGATCTTTTCTTCTTTTTCTTCTTCTTTATTATTATTATTATTATTATTATTATTTTGATTTGGAAAATAACTTCCAATTATGGACAGAATCCACCATAAGAGATTTCTCATCTTGAATAAGTCCAGGAAAAGATGATGAAATTTACGTCTCATAAGATTTATACTCAAGCAGACATTTGACAGCAGGGAGGAATGGGAGAGGGGAATTCACATTTAATAATAATAATAATAATAATACATTTTATTTGAAAGGCGCCTTTCTGGCACTCAAGGACACCGTACAAAGAACGAAAAATAGCAAAAACAATAAAATATAGCACTTAAAAGTAGGTAGAATAAATACACAACAATGTATCTATATAAAATCTATATGTAAATCTATGTAAAAATCTATATAAAAATCAAGCAAACCAATTGTGTCATGTTGAAAAGGCAGATCTAAAAAGGTGTGTTTTAAGTTCGATTTTAAATTTAGGGAATGAATTTATGTTTCTAAGATGAGGTGGTAGGGAGTTCCAGAGTTGGGGGGCAGAGCAACTGAAAGCTCTGCTCCCCATGGTAGTAAGACGGACAGAGGGGACAGACAAATGGATAGAGGAGGATGATCTGAGGGAACGAGAGGGAGTGGCAATATGAATAAGATTGGAGAGATATAGTGGGGAAAGATTGTAAAGAGCCTTAAAAGTATACAGAAGAATTTTGTATTCTATGCGGAACTTGGTAGGCAGCCAATGAAGTCTTTGCAAGATAGGAGTGATGTGGTGCATGGATGGGGTTTTAGTAATGATACGGGCAGCTGAATTCTGGACCAGTTGAAGCTTATGAAGAGATTTCTGGGTGAGACCAAACAGAAGGGAGTTGCAATAGTCCAGGCGTGATGTCACAAGACAGTGAACAAGAATGGCAGCGGAATGGGAAGTAAGGGAGGGGCGAAGACGGTTGATGTTGCGTAGATGAAAATAAGCTGAGCGGGTAATATTGTTAATATGAGACTGGAAAGAAAGGGTGCTGTCAAGAATAACACCCAGACTCTTTACCTGAGGGGAGGGGAAAACGGAACAGTTATCAATTTCAAGACTAAAGTTTTTGATTTTGGCCAGATTAGATTTAGTACCAATGAGAAGGACCTCCGTTTTATCACTATTAAGCTTAAGTAGATTAGAGGAGAACCAGGATTTAATTTCAGTCAAGCAATCAGTAAGCGAGGATGGTGGAAGGTTGGAGGCGGGCTTACTGGAAACATAAAGCTGGGTGTCATCCGCATAACAGTGAAAATCAATGTTATATTTACGAAAAATATTACCCAGGGGAAGAAGATAAATAATAAAAAGAAGGGGCCCTAAAACAGAGCCCTGGGGAACTCCTGATGTAACAGAGGAAGGCTGGGAAGAAAAGGTTTTGATCCGAACGAACTGAGTGCGGCAGGAAAGATATGATTTAAACCAGTTTAGAGGAGTCTGAGTGATACCAATGGAAGACAGTCTATTAAGTAGGGTGACATGACAAATAGTGTCAAACGCTGCACTCAAATCAAGTAAGATAAGAATGGACAGCAAGCCAGAGTCAGCTGCCATAAGGAGGTCATTAGTGATTTTTATGAGAGCTGTTTCTGTACTATGGAGGGGACGAAAACCAGACTGAAACAGTTCATACAGGTTATTGTTGGATAAATAAGTGTGAAGTTGTGATGCTACTATCTTCTCAAGAATTTTAGAGATGAAAGGCAAGTTGGAGATAGGACGAAAATTATTCAGATTGTAGTAATCAGCACCAGGTTTTTTTAAAATAGGAGTTATGGCAGCAATTTTAAACGATGCAGGAACTTTTCCAGTGGAGAGAGAGGAGTGAATAATGGTAGAAATAAGAGGGATTATGGTTGAAGCACAGGCTTTAACCAGGACTGTAGGAAGAGGATCAAGCAGACAGGTGGACGAGTTGGACTTATGTATTAGACTTGTAATTTCTGAAGTTGTTGGGAGCTGGAAGGAGGAGAAGGAATGGGCTGGAGGAGAAAGTTCAAAAACAGAACAGGGGAAGGGTTGTGAGCTGAGTTTCTGGTGAATCTTTAGAATTTTGCTGTCAAAAAATGACATGAGAGAATTACAAAAATCAGTTGAACACAGATATGAAGGTAGAGAGTCCGGGGTTCGAATAATGTTCTTATAAAGTGAGAATATTGACTTGGTGGAACCTTCATTTGAACAGATTAGACCAGTGTAATAGAGGGATTTGGCTTGAGTAATACAGTCCTTATAGTGTACTATGTAATTTTTATAAATGTCTTTATGAACAGCTAGTCCAGTTTTCCGATAGAGCCTGTCAAGTTGCCGTCCTTTGGCCTTCATGAGCCGAAGTTCAGGAGTAAACCAGGGGGCAGAACGAGCAAAAGAAACAGATCTGGTTTTTAGCGGAGCAAGAGAGTTGAGTATTGAGTGAAGACCAGTGTTATAATATGAGACCAGGTCGTCAAGAGCAGTTGAATTTAAAGTGGAGTATATGTTGTCCATGAGAGAATTTACACTGGAGGAGAGAGAATTTAAATTAATATCCTTAATGTTACGAAAAGAAATAAGACGGGAAAGCTTAGTGATTGAGAGAGGAAGACAAATGTTAAATGAAAGAAGAAAATGGTCAGTTATGGCAAGTTCATCTGCTTTACAATCAGAAGGGGAAACACCAGAATAACAGACTAGATCCAGGACATGACCCTTGGAATGAGTGGGAAAATTGATGAGCTGCTGGAGACCAAAGCTCTGGAGGCAGGATGAAAAGTCTTTAGTCAGAGGACTATTGCAATCATCCATATGAATATTGAAATCACCCAATATTATAATGTTTGGTGAAAGGATTGACAAGTGAGTAAGGAGAGCAGCAAAGTCATTCACAAAGGCATTATTAGTTTTCGGGGGACGATAGATGGTTGCAATGATGGTGGGGGTAGGTCCAGAAAGCTGACACACAGTTGATTCGAATGAGGAGAAGGTGGGAGCAGACAACGGCGAGACTATCCACTTCTCGCGGTGGATTACCGCGAGACCTCCTCCCCGGCCGGTGCCACGGGGTTGAGAGATGTAAACAAACCCCGGTGGAGCAGAATCGTTAAGCTGAGAGAAGTCATTAGGTTGTTGCCAGGTCTCAGTCAAGCATAGAAAGTCAAACTTACGGTCAGTAAGGAGATCCTGGATGAGATGTCCCTTGCCCGTGAGTGAGCGGATGTTAAGCAGACCGAAGTTTACAGAGGAATTATCAGACTTTACAGGAGTGTTAGCTGACCGGGCTAGGCAAGCTAGCACACTGCGGTCAACAACCCTGCTGGGAGCACGCCGGAGACGACGAGAGGTAGACCAGATGGATTTTATGGGTTTCGAGATGTCCTCTTGGGTGTTCCGACGAGACCCGCGGTGGATGTATTTCCGGCGTGGTAAGGGGGTTGCATCCAAGATGAACAGTGAAGCAGGAGAGGGTGTAGGTAGATGAGACCGCAGCCGAAGGAGTTCAGCAGCAGAGTACTGGATCAGACCCGTAACAGGTTGTTGGAAAAGTGCCAGGAGAGTCCAGAGAAGCACAGCCCAGTTATATATCCTGCTAGTTAGCATTGTAGAGAGGAGTCGGCGGCCAAGATAGGTGTACAGCAACAAGTAAGATAGTGTTGTCAAAATCAGCGATTTTGCTGAACAGACAGAAGTTAGTCAGCCTGATTAGCGCAATTGCATAGTCCAAATTAGGTCATAAGACCATAAACTAAGTTAATTATATCGGCGAGCAGCGGCAGCAAGTCGCGCCAGCGTTCACTCTAAAACCCCTTCAACTTAATAACTTAACCTGCCAATATGCTTATTTACATTCACTAGACACATTAATTGTTTTTTTAAGCATTTTCTGACTGCATATATATGAAGACATTTGTTCCATGAAAAAAAAAAATCATGGTATTACTTAAAGTCTTTCTATGATTTTTTTTTTTTTGTACAAACCCCCAAAATTGTGAGGTTGTGCCAACTCTTCAATAAGTGAAACTTTACAAGCTTGGCACAACTTTTCTAACCACTTTCCTCTGTCAGTTCTTAACTTTACATCAAAAATTACAAATGGAAATTCACCAAACCTGCTCTACTTTATTACTTTCGACAGCTTTTCCATAACCCCGCACCTTGTTCTTGCCCTGGCAACAGTTTTTTCTTTTTTTCTCTCCAGAGACCCAGGCCATTACTGTCACAGTCCCTGTTAAGGCTTAGGTCATTCCCCTGAGTGATGAATCTGATGACACTAAACTAAGCCCCCTCTCATTTCACTGTGTTGTAACAGCATCGTATCTCCACTGTCACTGTAGATGATGTCAGGATGTCCCCTGAAGGATGTCGACAAAATCGTTCCCTTTCCTCTCTTTCTTGACACCAGAGTAAAGAGATGCCTTTTAAAATGACAAGCAATGGAAAGGGTAGCTTCAGAGACATAACTCTTTACGCAAAAATCCTCATGTTTAACCAACAGTTTGACTTTGCATACAAAAAAAAAAAAGAAAACAGATAATGAAATGGGAAGAAATTCTCACCCTTCTATTCCAGCATAGCATCCCGTGTCTCATCTAAACAAATTTGATTTTTAGTTTGATAATCCTTAAGTCTTAAGACTTTTTGTTCAACAGTTTATCGAGAAACAACTGCTCATATTGCAGTAATGGTGTTTTGATTATTTTTAATGTACCACATTTGGTATAAAAGACTAACGTGGCTAATCGGCATAAAGCAATAGTTGCTAGTGACAATGTTTTTGTAGAAAACTACAAAACATACATGACATTTTAGAATCTTGGTAAACATATGTTAATTGGTGAAAACTAAGGATGTATTTATTGGCTTCTGAAGCAGTGTTCTATTTCATCATGAAAATGTTCAACTAATGGGCTTTTTTTGGGTGACCCTATTAACGTTAGAGTCACCCAATCTTAAGCCCTAAATTGCTATAAATGAATGGGTTTTTGTGGAGTTTGCTGTACCACTTTATGTAGCTTTCTCTTCTATCTTAAACCTTTTAAATGTTTTATCTACTTATGAGTGAAAACCTAATCTCTAATACTCCCATCACGTGTGTTTCTGGCTTTTGTTTCAACATAACTATCTCACATCAAGTTTTAATGCATTCTGAACAGCTATACGCAACATAAACACCAGATAAACAAGATTAACATGACAAGATTAACTAGTCTCACACTGTCCTACGCCTGCGCCTTACTCACCTCCAGATGCAGAATGCTTGAAAATGAAAGTAAAAATGATAGTTCCACTTTCGGTCTGACTAATTCAACTAAAGATGATGTTGTCAAAACTTACAGAACCTTCATTGTGCGTCGACATTTTAATAATCACCTGACTTACTGAGAATTTCCCTCTATTGATCTCGGTATGAACACACTATTCAGAACTGGAGTCGACGAAAGGCATAACACATACTTCAAGGGTGTAACAGATGCTACAGAAATTCCCCCTTATACCCACAGAAAGTACTTTTCAGAATACAACCAGCACCTTAAGAAAAACTACTGTAATGTCAGACTGTGTAACACCATTCCTTGTTTTGCCACAAATGTTCTGACATTTTAAAACACATTTTACACTGAACCCCCCAAAACTTCCTCCCCATATCATCATATTTGGAAACACCAGTGTTGCAGTAGAAATTTTTATTATGCATACTGGTGACATAGGTTTTTATATATCTTATGCGCTATACTCAAATTAACTATGTTTATTCATTTTTAGCCACTTGACACCCAACAACAAACAAAGTATTTGATTCTATATTTGTTTATAGTTTTTGATCATTAGAGTAGAATATGTTTATGATTGGTCCGAAGTGGTCAGAAATTGCTAAAACAAGTCCAGCCCTTCTGCTGTGTGAGCCATTTCAAACATCCAGCATGCTAAGGTGAGTGGCTCTTCATAAACGCATACAGGCCATCTGCAAGTGACATTATTGGGTTATTGCCATGACCCTACTTTTGCATTTTGCTTGGACATCTCAGCTTTTTTTTAGCTGTGTTTTTTGCATTGTATTTGTTTTCACTTTGTAACACCAGGAATGTTTTCAGGTATATTTTCTCATAAATGGAGAACTGCAACCGAAGAACACAGCGACAGGTGCATTGAGTGGGTGGGATGTGGATGGGAAATACACTGAGTGTAAAAAGAATGGTGTTCACACAAATGTTACTTTCAGCAAATCCTCTTGATGGTTCACACACTCTCATCCAGAAATTATCAGGATATTCAGAAGAAATTGGAAAAGCTCAACAGGAAGTTAACATTGAATGTTTTTTTTCTACATTGCAATACGTCTCATGCAGCCACAACAGAACATCCCTTGAAAATGCGTGCTTCAGAGCAACAGTAAGCACATGGGAATGCACAAATAGATCTAAATGTTGTTAAAGTTGCATTTTAGTTTTTTGGAATGACTGAGAAATCCATTAAGATTGAGACATATACCTAGCCTCACTGTTTAAATGTGGTCTTTTCAGCTGGGTCACACTAACTACATGTTAAAGGCACTCTTTTTTAAAGTGAGGAAGTGAAGAAAAGAAGTTTTAACCAACACAGATGTTTAGGTTTTTACACTTCTGCAGTAGCTAATTTTAATAAAATTTAACAGGCCTTGTTAAATTAATCTTTTTATTTACAGCTTTCCTGTTTTTTCTGAATGTTTTTTTCTGCTGGTTTTGTAACCCGGTTTAACTGATATCTGCAAAATACTTTATTCAAGATGCAGTGTGTGAGTGATTAGTTGAGGAAAACCACGATTTATTGTGCCATGTACAGCCCATTAACTTTTCTTCCATTCTGAGCTGGCAACAATTGGTATTCCAGAAAGTACAAGCACCTCTGTGTATGTGGGTTAGGTGGTGATTGTTGTGTTTGAGGGATCGGTGTGGTGCATGTTAAACTCCCAACACATTGTTTATCATGTCTGCCAGAGCATAAAATCTGACTTTGTGTATTTACGCCACGATGTGATGTGTATAATATGCTCATAATTGAAGATTGATTAATTGGAGGTTCGCGGTTTAATTGGGAAACAAATTAATTGAAGACTAATTGTGGTTGCTGGTAAAAAAAATTTAACTCTTTTTCTTTGTTTAGTTTTTTTTATTATTACGTTATTAGTTTGGGAGGGGGGGGGACACATTTGCATACCAATTATCATGTAACCTCTCATTTTATAAATAATGCATGGTGTTATTTATAAATTATCTTTAATTATCACGGCGACAAAGTGAGGCTTTGAGTTTGTTCCTGCATGGCAATGAAGTTTAAGATTCTGCTAAGTGATGGCGCCGCATGCACAACAAGTGCTATTGTGGGGAGATTTTCGGCAGATTGGTTCCCCGTCCTTCGGGGCTCTCTTGCAATCTATGGAGCAATTCACAACAGGATTAATCATTGCTTCACTAACATCCATTTAATCTCATCATACACAATGATGCTGGACAATTGATGCCTGCCTTGACTGTGTAATTCTTCCGATACCTACACAGTCAGATGGCACTTCCGTTTTATTGCTGCTCAGAAATGTAATACTTGATTTAAATGGGTTAGCATTTCAGTGAATTTTATACAAGCTCTAGAGGACACACAGTACAGCTGAATAGTAGGAAAGTTACAGTTTGTCTCCAGGATGTCAAATGCAAACAATGCAAACCGTTTGGGTCACTACAGGGTCAGTCTGGGGCTTGCTGAGGCGTTCTTGGACCATAAGGAATTTATAAGTTCAATTCAGTTCAGTTTAGCTATGTTGCAAAATAATTCACAAGCAACAAAAGATTATCTTAGGGCACTTTGCAAGACAAACAGATTTAATTTATGTTCAGAAATTTATAGCCAAATGAGTCCAGTTATATAGATCACATTGTGTCAAACTCAAGGCCCGTGGTCCAAATCTGGCCCGCCATAGCTTTTTATGTGGCCCAAATTCTCCAAATTACATCAATAAGTCTCCCGGATTTTTCACAAATGCACAAAATTCACACAAAATCAACACATCCCCACATTTTTTCTTATTTTTACTGCTGATTTTTCTCAAAATTGGTAAAAAAAAAACAAAAAAAAAACTGAGTTTCAGTGACTACTGGATGTAGTTTTACTGGATGTCAAGTTACAGTCCGTGATTTATATGGCGAGTAATAAAAAGCCACATTTAATGTCATACATTAGCGCAAATATCGTAAAACTTTCTTACAAATATTTCTAAATTAGCATCACAAAATCTGTGATTTTGATTGTTTAATGGTTTTATTAATACATTCTGGCACAACTGGCCCTTTAAGAACATTGAGGTTTTTGATCGGGCCCAAAATGAAAATGACTTTGACACCCCTGATATAGATTCAAATACAGACATTCCGGTTTGGTCCTAGCTGTCATGCAATTCAGTCAAGAAAGGGAAGATGGAAATGTAATCAAAAGGGGAAGTAATTATTCAATTTTGTAAATAATTGCAAAAACAATAGGAACTTTGCTTAGTGACGTTGCCAAGGAAGTAGGATTGATGGCAAACAAAACCTGCAGCCTTGGCTAAAAGCCTCTAAAAGCTTGTGGGCGAATGTTACGGTGTGATAAAATCCAAGTTACGTTTTTGGTCCACAATACTAAAAGCTGTGTTTGGCACAGAAACAGCAGTGTGAATCAACCAAAGTACCCACAGTGATGCATTATGGGAGCAGAATAACCTGGATGATAACCCTGTGGGGTTGCTTTTCTACAAATGGAGTTAGGTTGTTTTTTGTTTTTTTTTATCAAGGTGAAGAAAATGATGCAGTTTCAAATTCTAGACATTTTAACCTTCCTACTAGAATGTGGATTTAAAAGAATCATTTTATTTTATTTTTTTAGCAGGAAAGTGAGTCTAATCAGACATCGATCTAAATCAATAAAATTTTGGCATCCAATAAAGAACAATTGAAGCTTTTGGAATAGCAGAGCCAAGATTTCACAACTGAATCTGACAGAAAATCTATGGGATCCACTACAGAGGGCTGAGGAAAGAGCTGTGGGATCTGGGAGATTTGGTGGGAACTTGGCATGCCGGCCAACGTCTAACAAATAAAACTAAAATGCTGGTTTTGAACCAAAATGAGCTACAACAGAGGATTTAATGTTGTGGCAAACGTATCCAACCTGGTTACTACAGCTTTTTAAAATGTGGTTTCTTTTCCACTTTTCCCCTTCTTACACTTGATTTTCATTAGAATTGTGCAGTGAATGTTACATTCAGGTGAAAGAACCTGTAAATGTTTTTCTATACATTTTGTGTGTCAACCTTTTTCAACCAACACGTTGCATTGAAGGATTCCGGGAAAAAGTCAAAATTCTCTTTGTAGCTACAGTCTTCCAGGCCGGCTGTTTCTATTTATGTTTTCAGTTTTGGAAAGCATGCTGGATCTAAAGCCAATATTTTTTTTCCCACTATGGACTTCACTGCTGCATCCGAAATATCCCACTCTAGTAATTCACAAAACACAGCTTGTGAATTCAGATTATGCACTGTTGTAATCGAACAAGTGATTTGTTATGCGTTTTAGTTTCAAGTGCTTTGTTTGCAGTGACATCATGACCACAAAAACTGATAGTTTTGAGTGTTTTTTACTCTGTTTGACTCGTAAAGGCAGGAATATTGTGCAATTCAGTGCTATATGTTGGCACAATACTGTTAGCTGGATCCTGTCAATCAGAGCAACACTTACTACTGGTAATTGCCATAGCAATCAGAACGACATGCTCGGCAGAGTTAGATGATTATGCCTTCTACACGGAATTGTACATGTAATGACGTTCGTTCATGTGAATGAGCTTGGCCTCGGCTCCGAGGAATGAAAATGAAACGGACTGACCTGCGTTGAACAGAACCGCGCCAAAACACTGCCGTGTGAGGAGGGAGGATGAAAGAGAGAATTCCCATCGAGCCCGGCCGTCGAGCGAAATCGGAAGCGCCACACGTGATCCACATTCACGGCTCACGGGAGCAAAATTCAAAGGGCTATTAGGTACGGCGGGGCTTTGAGTCACGAGCTTGACCTTTTCAAAATGTGTAATGAGATGAGTGCAAACAAAAAGAAAAGGGTTTTAAAGAAATTAATTGTCATCTATCACCGATGTAAAACGCTTTGATGCTTAGACAAATGTGGATTCCTTTAACGGAGCGAAGACATGGAGACTATTCTGAATATGTGCTACCTAAGCCACATGTGCACTGTAAGTGTAATAAGAGAAAAAAAGAACTATGAAAAAACAACAGGATCTTAAATATGGATGACAGGATTTATAAAAACAGCATCCCCACAGAATGATACTATGTTTCACAATGAAACATGGTGTTTAGGGTGTTAGGTTCACAAAGCTGGCAATCGTGACTGAAATCCAATTTTTTTGCCTGTGAAAAAAAATAAATATCTGAATTGTGCCACTTTCATATGTGGTACTAAATCTGAAAACTTTTATAATAGTGTTCAACACATCTGCTGTCTCAACGTGTTGCATTTTATCCTAATTTTACGTCACTGATGTGAAGTGTGCATCATATTTCTACCCCACAAGAAACCAGACATGGTTAACCTGGGTGTAAACAATGGCGGAAAATTATAATTAGAAAATCTTAAAAGACGTCTGTGTCACTGACGCGCATCACATCACAATCCCACCACTTCTAGTACGACTACACATCTAAAGTGACTCCTATACAGAAGTTGCAGTGAGTGCTCCCCAAAAGTCCATCGCCATTAGTTGTTGTCTTGATATTAGCTTCCTTTGCATTAAGACTTTGTGACCGTACTGCTGGTTTCAAATAACTTTAAAATGTATCCATTATTTGCCGTTACTTCCAAAAACAGTGCACTGCTGTGTGAAGTCTATGTTCTACTTCTGCATATGTAGGTAGCCTTGGGGTTCACACAGAAATCTCGTTGTCGTCTTATTTAATTGATAATATGAACAACCACACACACCAACACACGCGCGCACACACACACAAAGATATTTCTGCAAAATAATTGGAAGTGAGCATCAAGACTTTCTTCATGGCAAAACCACAAAATTTTACCATGTATTTCTGTTCTAGATTTTAGTGTCAATATTGTAGAACATTTGAAAGAAGACAAGACTAACTCATAAGTAACTTTTCAGCAGGATGCAGGAGTTTGTTTTAGGTAAACAATTCCTTAATATTAATAAAAGTATTAGTTTTACTGGCAGGTTATTTCACCCAGAACAAGACATTTTTCCATATTTTAAGTGAAATAATCTGACAGTGGAGCGAGTGCTTTCTAAATCAATATTAAGGAATTATTAAATTCAAACAAGCTCCTATACCTTCCTTATACGTGATTTGTAAGTTGGTTTTGACTTATTTACAATATACTATATACGGTATTTGCACTAGAAACTATACAAAGATGCTTGGGAAGATGCTGTGTTTTTGTAGTGTAGGGTAAATAGTTGAATTTCATCTCAACTGATGAGAGAACTTTCTTCTGGATGTTTGCTGTATCCCTTTTATATCTAAGGGCAATCTTTAAACGAGGCTTAAATTTACATTCTTACAATAATTTTCACAATCCTATTGCAGGTTTCTTTGATTAATCCTCTTGATAACTACACTTTCAGTTAAGGTGGACCGCCACTTCCTGGTATGTTTGCAGTTGTACCTTATTTTTGCCATTTTATGATAAGCTAAGCCAGTGGTTCCCAAAGATTTTCTTCTGGGCCCCCCTATGGATTACAATAATCACCCCCCACAAAAAAAGAAAAAAAAAAAAAATCAACTGGGCACACACATCGTTCAACCAGACATAAACCTATACACATATTTTGTTTTCAAACTCCACTGAAGTTTATTTCACACTACAGGTTGCAACAAAACAAACTACAAACCATCTTTACAGTGAAACACTTTTGTGTAACTGTTATTTTTTTTTTTCATTCATCCATACCGCTTCCAGTACCCCCCTGCAATGGCACTGCAGCCCCTCTAGGTGGCGCGCCCCACACTTTGGGAACCACTGAGCTAAGCAATGCTACTACTTTAAGATTTTTTTTCTCATGCCGGCACACAACTACCTTCTATTTAAAACGCAGACATGACAATGCCAGCTTGTAAACTAGACTTTCTTTGTAACACTGCTCTCCTTTGCGGTCTGAGTTCAAATAGCTACATGAAATAAGGCTGCAGTCTTAACCAGTAAGCACAGCTTTGACACACCGCTTAGTCAAGCTTAGGGACAAGCTTGTTGCTTTCTGTGGTACGGGAATACAATTTAACACATCACTTGGTCCGAGCACATAATGCGGCGTTAATGAGTCATGCTAATTTTATGTATTTCCATGAGGCCCTGTCTAAATATACTAGAGATAAACCAGCACACTTTACAAACACATTCCAAACATGTTGCCTGTCAGGTAAAACCACGCTCTGTCATTCGCTGATTACAACTTCGCACAGTTCTTTACTGTCCTAGCATTAGAAGGTTAACTGTGGTATTTGCTGGAAATGGGCACCTTTACATTTTATCAGAAGCCCTGGAACATCTAGGAGAAACAAGTTGGTTGACTTCTTGCTAAGATGAGTGACTAAATAAGATGGCACCAATGTATTTAAAATTGCAAAAGCGAGCGGCAACACATCAAAAATATGAGCTCAACGTAGTAAAAAGATGCCAGGGTGGAACGGAAACACTGTTCCAGCCGTACCCTAAAACATGTGCAACACTAACAAGCAGTGATACACATAATATATTTTTTTGCAAAATGCAATTACGAGAAGCATTCCAGGTTGAAATACTATGGAAAAAATAAATCACAAAATACTAACAAGAAAGGTTCAATATCATATCCTCCTATTTGGGGAGTTGCAGGGTTAGGCAGACATATTGCTTTTGGGCTGCTTAGAGTAAAATCTAGTTCAAAATACAGCATTCTTGGAGATCAAACCTATGGTGGAATATTCTACAGCAAAGAGAGACTCTTGTAAACAATGTGTGAGATTTATGGAACCGTTATCCTATTGGTCTAAACACACAAACATAGACTGGTTTTCTTGACGATTGAGAAGACTTGTTAGTCTTGATTTGCTTGTGCTAATATAGTCGATGACTTGCATAAATTTTGGTATGTTTTTTTACAGTAATATTTTGTCTTGATCAAAACCTGGAGTACTGTCATGGAAGGTTGATTTGCCTCTAATGAACTACTTGAATAATGTTTGGTATGGTTTAGCATTTAGCACAATACCCAGTTGACAGAACTACACAAATATCTTTCTTATAATAGTAAAAATCCAACAGCCTTTGGTTGTTTTTCACTCAAATCCAATTTTCAGACTTTCTAATCAAATCTGACTTTTCCCTATAATTTTTTCTTCCTGAATGGCCTCTGTCCAGCGGACAAAACCTAATCTATTTCAGTTGAGCAGAGTTTTTGAACAGATTTCAAATTATTTACTCCTGTATTATCTTTTTAAGAATAAATTAAGGAGCCCAATATGCTAAAGAGCATTACTTGTTTACGTTGCTGTCAGAATCCTGACACTAGTGCCAGTGTTGAAAGAGTAACAACGGGCAAAATGACCTGCTGTAGGCTCTTAATTAGAGACCCATCTGTTTTATTCTGTGACCAAGGAGTGCTCTCTCGCTCTCTTTTTTTATAAATTTTTTTATGCAAGTCCTCCACATTATCCTTAATTGCCTCTGTGTGCCATTAGTGTTTCTTGTGCATACAGCACCTTATGAAACAGCTGAAAGCTAAGTGAACTGAGGCGTCTGCGTTCTAACAGGTACAGCTACTTTCTGATACACTTTCATCCATCTCAAAAAGTGATTGCTGAGGGTGAGAGAGGTGAAGAAAATAAGTGTCTTGTCTCTCTTCCAACTTCTTTCCGGGCAAACAATCAATGATGGCCGCACAACAATTGAGTTACACTCATTTGCTGTTTTCCGGCTCGGCTTTGATGCCGTCTACTTCCAAATGAGACTTGATGGGACATGGGGGGGAGAATTAAATTAACTTAAGACACAGGGGGAGAATGGTACCTGACAGTGTTGGTTATTCAATAAACTGCCTTTTATTCACTTCCATCTTTCCCCTCGCATTTCCTCTCGAACTCGCTCGACTTCGGCATGAAATGACTCGCTATTTAGAGACAAGGGGAGGGAAGATGCATCGAAAAAATGCAAAAAGCAATCCATGTGTTCAAATCCATGCTGCTTTCTTCATTTTTTCCACTGCTTTCTCTTTGTTGCTTGAAAATAGCCTTGACTTGGTAAGTATTATTTTTTTTTTTTTGTATACAGGTATTTCATCAATTCTTTTATTAGAATCGATTCCGCTTGTGCTGTTGGTAGAAATCTTTGTTCCAACAATTTAATTTGATAAAGTAAATGTGTGACATTTTTCAAACAGAGGAAATTCTCAGATGATTTAAAAAAAAAATAAATTATATAATAATATAAAAATCAATTAAGCTTGCATACAATTCGATTTAATCTATACACTTGGCAAAAGAGCGTGAACTCTGACAAAACGTGAGTATAGACGGTACTTACCTACCAAAGAGTAGCATTGCTTCTAAATAGTCTTACTCAAATATTAACATATTTAGAGTAGCTTCTAATTTTAAGTAATTTCTTATTTGTTTTTGCTTTAACAGCCTACAGGTGATTTGCTGGTCAGCTTTCATTTTTACGTGGCTCTAGGCAGCGGTGGTCAGAGTCTGAATGTAGAATACCTAAGGTCCTTACAAAGTCATGGAGATAGCTGTGACTGTAATTGAAATGTATTAGCGTGTGCGTGCCTCACGTGTTCCCCATTTGTGCGGCGCGTGTGTACAGTACACACACAGTTTATCCTCTCGTCTTTAATGGGCGGTGTGAGCAGCTCCTTCTCTGCTCGCTCCAGTCTGTTCAGGTAATGAAGATCAATGGGAGGAAAGGTGGAGGCCGGTCGAGATCCAGGTACCGTCTCCCTGTTTCAGGCCAAAGCTCTATCGATCCGGCTGTTCTCCACTCTGCCAGCATCTGATAAACAGGGGCCTCTGGATCTCGCACGCGCACAAAACGCGCGCGCTCGTTCAGAGAGTCGCTCGTGTGTGCACGGGCGAATAAAAAAACACCAGGTTGTGAGAGTTACACCCTAATTCCGTGGAAGGAGTTCAGCCTCCGTCACATTTTTACAGTTTACTGCGCCGTCTGAAGCACCTCAAGGAAAATGTAGAGCTCACATTTCATCATTGTCAAATAATGCCGGCTAACTATAGCTATTTTTCTCGCTGCAAATTGCCCTGTGGTGGTGCATGCCTTCAAGTACTTTCTGCAACCGCCTACTTCAGAATATGGAAGATTGAAACAGAAATATATCTTGCATTCGAGAGATGTTTTTGTTGCCAGTAACAAATGAGGTTATCTTGCAGTTATGAGTAGGTAATTTCCCAAGCTCATATAATACTCAAGTTGTGTCCTGTACAGTACAAAGGGCCGGTCACAGAGCTAACTTTGCCTTTCAAGTAAACAGTGGCAGGTTTTACAGTTTTTCCTTTCCATGAATTCTACACCGTAAACTATAATTTGTCTCTACGCTAATGTAGAGACAAATTATAGTAATTATAGTGTTTGCATGGAGGATTTTTTTATTTTTATTTTTGTCTTTGTGAGAGTTCGTGTCATGACCAGGTTTTTCTTTTCTTTTCTTTTTTTTAAACAAAAGCAAAACATAAACAGACTGATCTGAAAATTCAACCGAAACTCAGATCCGCCTTGCTTTGTGCTGAAAAGTGTCAACCGTCCCTCCCAGAGCTTTATTACCAAGTTAGATAATTGAAGGAAGATTAGATAGGTGTTTCTTCCAGACAAAATAGCTTTCCATCTCCCTGCATTGGAGCTTCCCATGTAATTAACAGTCTTACTGAATGCCAAATCTTGGCTTGCTACCGCTCCGCCATTTAAATGAACCAGTGGATGCCTTCCCAAGGTTTTGGTTTTCTGCCAGATCCCTCTGATGAGCGAGGTGAAGGCCGCGCAAGATCTGTCGTCTCGCAGTGGCTGTTTGTGAGTCAAGCAGTGATGCAACACATGCACACACAGAAAAAACGAAATGCTTCACCGATGCCTTACTTGCTGTGGTTGCATTGACCTAATTTGCAATGATATGACCAAACAGAGCAGACGTTTTTTTCCACACAATGTTGGCTTCTTATTTCTATCTCTTTTGGGTGTTTTTGTTTGTGTGATATACCAGTAATTATGTAGGGCAGACTTTGGCTCTGGGCAGATGTTTGCCTAAACCACCCTGTGTTTGCATCTACTCTCGCCAGAAAGTATTTCGCCGTTACACTGGACATTTCACTTTTCTCTGTGCTTTTTTCGGGGGGATGGGGGGAGAACAAGGCAAGGAAGTCTGAGACTTGATGGCTTTCCTTTGGAGTCCATAAAGGCATCTTTTGGTGCCTTAGTCCTGTCTGATTACTTTTCTTCTCTCAAGGTAACCCCCTATTTTCAGGGTTCACAAACTTGTAAAAAAACACACCCCTTCTCCTAAGTACCCATTTTGAAATATAATATACAAAAAACAAAAAGTGAAGGAATGAACGAAAGAGGGATGGTGAACAGTTGGAAGGAATAAAGGAAAGAAAGAAAGGACAAGAGAAAAGAAAGACAACAAAGTAAGGAAGGACAGAATGGACGGAATAAAGGAAGGACAACTGAAGACAAAAGAAAGTAAAGACATAATGGGCGGCAAAAGAAAGGAAAGGGACAAAAAGCTCATAGACTGCAGAGGAAGGGAAGGATACAACAACAAAGACAGCAAAAAGGAAAGATACTACTGACGGCAAAAGGAAAGGAAGGAAACAAATATTAGACCTAAAAACCACTGAAATCAAATTGAAGTCTTTACCATCAGGGTATAAACCCAGCATCCAACCTATGAGCTACTTTACATGTCATCTCAGGAAGTGAAATAGGTGGCGCTCTCGTCTGGACAGGGCTAAGGACGGAAAGACGGGAAATGCCGGTTACACATTACGAAAGAGGTGAATCGCATTAACATATTATCCTTATGGCATTTTTCCTAAGGGTGCCTGAGTTTCCCATCACAATGCTCAATCCACTTAGTGATGATGAGAGACCGCATGTCACATTCACTTCAGTGTGCAGGGGGGAAGAAATCCCAGAGGAAGCAATCAGACATACTCCATGCGTGGCTCCGTTTAGTTATTTGAAAGCATGCACGCGCACTCGCGTGGTTGTTTGCTGCTTTGTGATTTAATGAACCTTTGTGTGCGAGCAGTGAAAGAAGAAGAAGAAAAAAGACAAAAACTAACGCCAGCGTTGGACCGTCGTGACTTTTCCGTCTCTCTCTACTTTCCCCAGTAGACTTTCTCCAGCTCGAGCACGGCACAGTGGAGCTCAACACTCCTCTGTTGAATTATCATAAAGCACACATATATGCTCACGGACACAGAAAGCTAAGACCCGGTGTCATGCGCTATCTCTCGGCGCAGTGATGGTGTTATGCATTTTTATGTCGGGCCGAGGCCTCTCTCTAAATAGGGGTGTCACGGGCGTGAGGTTTAGTAACCTTGTGCTTTATTGTCTCGGGGCTGGAAAATGGGTTTTATTCCAGGCCGAAGATGAGATAAGGCTCTGTCAGGAATCCTGGCCTTTCTGCCTCTTACCCTCGCTGCTGGAGGCTTATTGCAGCACAGAGGACTAACACTCCGTCTCTCTGTTTTCAGTACATTCTCACCCCCGAAGCTGACTTCATATTTGCCTCCTCTTGTTACTTTTTTTTCCAAACTTTTTTTTTTTCTTAATTTCGAATCCTCTTCATTACGCCGATATTAAACTTTCTTTTTTACTTCTCGGCATCCATTTATCATGCTGTTTCAAGGACTCAATATAAGGATCGGTTTTTGCTTCGTTTTTTAGCAGTAAAATGCCCCTTTGTTCATTTTACAAGGGTTTCACTGAAGTAGTAATAATAATAATTAAAAAAAACATTTAAAAATGGAACGGATGCATTATTAGTTTTTATTATCGCATCTTCTGACATGTTTTCACTTAAACCAACATTATCTCAGTTACACTCTCTCAAAATCTTCAATTTTTCCAGCTGAGGCTGGGTGCATATGGTGAAAAGCCTCCCAGTTCATAAATTGCTCCTTCACGGTAAAAATTTGCTAGCAGTTGTTTGTCACGTGTTTCCCGTACACACCCAATGCTTTGCCAATCATTAGTTTTTTTCTCTCATATTTAGCTCTAAAGCTCATATATTTTTGGGAAGATGGTGTTTTTTTTGAGTGGCTTTATAGAAAAAAAAAAGAAACAATTGTCAGCAACTCTGTTTTCCAAACAGTAACCCCTTTCGGTGTGGAAGCTGTCACTGACACCAAGACTTCCAAGGTCCCCTCCATAAATTTTTGTCTTCTAGTTTCGAATATTAGCCAAACCACTTTGCAGTGACATCTTTCCAAAGTTCACTGTGAGAATGTACAGTAGAGATTTCTACAGGCAACAAATGGGACACCTGCAAAAAAGCGGAAGAAATATCACAAGGGAAGTTAAGATGGTAACGATGGCAACAAAGGGAGAGTAAACGAAGGACGCGAGGAAAGAATTGATATGGGACCCAAGAAAGGAATGACAGAATGAAGAACGGGACAAAGGATGGAAGGACAGAAGGAAAGACAAAAGGAGGGAAAGATCTACAACAGAAAAGAATGAAAATTTGGTGAGGACAAGAACTGCAAATACCTTCGACATTTAACGTTCTTTTTCCAAACATGTCCAGTCCTAAAAGAGACTGAAATTATAATCCATACTTTTCACACTGGGGATGCACTAAAGCTGTTTTTATTAAGTGGAGATATGGTCTATGCATATTTCCTTTCCCCCCCAAGATTTAGCATCCCTGCAGTTGAGAATGTAAAGGCATAATTATGGTCGTTATGTTGTTTTTGCTTTTGTTAGCATAAATACGGCTGAAAGTGAAGGCAAAATTGCTTCAGGTTAGCTGACAGCACCTGCATGGTTTATTCAGACGGTTTATGTAACATCATGTCCAAAAACAGCACTAAAAAAGCATTCCAGACTTCCTTTTTCACTACCAGTTATGTTTAAATTCTCTTTTATTTAAATGCTCATAATGTTTTAGGGGTAAATGGTTTTGGAAACAGTATTTGTTTTTACATATTTTGAATTTTGTTTGATTAACTCTGTCTTTTCTATTGGTTTCAGTGTGTGGACAAACGTTTGGAGACGTTTTATTGATTGGCTTCTGCTGGGTATATACTGTAGACGGAGAACCAAGGTCAGTTTTCTTAGTACTTTTCTAAACAAATATTTTTGTCAGCTCTGTGATAGCTACTCTGTTCTGAGTCTCTTTTGACATCTATTCATATGGTTTTTTGTTATAGCTTCCAAAGAAACTTGGATCAGACTAAACTTTTTAAAAAAATACTTTAAGCTTCCTGCATTGTTGAGGTAATTTAATGCATGTAAGAAATGTTTGATTTGAAATCAGCAACATGGTATTTTTCATATTCTAATTACATCTGAGCTTATGTTGCAGGATTCATAAAGCTTCTTCCCTAACCTGTACTAATTGCCAGCCTCACGTTTATATTCATACTGTTTAAGTCCTTTGCCTTAAATTCATTTTACATATATTTGTTGTAATTAGACAGATGTTGTAATAATATTTTTGGTGTATAACTATGAGAATATTTTTGGAATATAGACATTGCAATTGATTTTAGTCAAAAGAAGCAAAACAACCTATTCTACTGTTGCTAAAATAATCTAAAAATGGTTTTGTTTATAGGGATGGGCGATATGGACTTAAAGGTATTTCATATCTTGCCATACCATTGTGATAAAGATAAAAGCGACAATAAGAACTATTGTTTTCTTTCTTTTTCAGGTAACTGTATTACTGTGAGTCACAGCAATTGTAGCCCCATAAATACAAAAACTGCTCATGAAAAAAAATCCCACTTGTAATGCACTTTTTTAGGACAGCAGTTACATACAGAAGTGTGATTTGTATCACTAAACTGCACAATACTTTCAAATTTATTGGTATTTATTGGTGCTTTCACTGAACAAACCTTCGGTAAAAATAGCAAAACAATCAGTCCCAACAATAAGGACAGTTTTGGGAGGTTTTAAACAACATTAATTGAAATTTATTGTGAAACGATAAATTAAAGCGCTTATCGTGATAACAAATATATCACGATAAATGATAAACAATACAATAGGTGCCCCCGCCCATTTACTTCCATAGACTACATAAAACATAGAATAAAATGATGCTGTTTAGTAGTAGTTTTCAAGTATTTAATGCTTATTGAATGTTATACCTTTTGTGACTTTCTGCTATGTAGAATGTAGTTGACCACAAACACGTCTTTTTAGCTCATCAGCTTTTCGAAGCATCGATTACGCTTGTACTTAGTATTGCTGCTGATTTTGCAAACAGGATATGGCTCAATATGCAAGAGATTTTGAAACAATACCTGCTTAAAATATTGGTGTACCTCGATACACCAATATAGCCCCATGCCAAGTTGCAATTTATGGCTTCAGGGTTTTTCATGCCCATCAATTGCTTAGAAACAAACATATAAATATATCTCAGGAGAGTTTTTTTCAGAAATTATGTTTATTGTCTCTGTACCATAAAACCTTTTGCATAACATTCTACACTCTTCCTGGAACTCCACCAAGTTCACCAGTCACAGACTGGTCACCAGGTTTAGAAAACACTCATATTATTCTTATAGTTTAAGATCCTTTTCAAAATATGTCAGTATAAATTCTTGAGTAACTGGAATTTTTATTTATTGGTTATTAGGAACCAATAAATTCCTATTGGAATCAACCCTCTTGATTTTCTCTTACTCATTTTGTCGCACTAGCTGACACTACGCATATATTAGGAATTTCTATTGCCTTTAAGAAAGAGATTGGAGTGTTTGTAAAGTGTTGGTATGAAACTTAAAGGAGTGTCGCCGATTACTTTAATGTTCTCTTAAGTCTTCCTGGAGTTTCATAATTATCTTTAGCTGAACTGGTAAATCAGGATTTTGAGTACATAACAGGCAACTCTGACTTAAATGAAAGTCTACCTTACGCAATCTAAATAACAATTAAATGTCATATCTAACATTGTAATAACAATAATAATCAATACATTATATTAACTAAGCTGTAAGAGTGTTTTATTCTTGCACTTCTGTTTTAAATAAAAATAATACAAACATTTTTAGATTTAGATTTTTTTTTAACTCATTTTAATATTAAAATGTTCAATATTTTAACTTATGTTAATAAGTTCATTAGCCAGACAGGGTGTCCTGTAAGTGTAATTTTGACCAATTTACCATTTGCCCTGTGGGTTAGATCGTCACAAGTGATCCCGAAAGTCATGCAATCCATCGAAGAGAAGGGAGAAGTGCAGTCAAGTGCTTAACTCCACTTCACTTTCAGAAACTGACTGCCAAAATAATAATGATAAAAAAAAGAGGTGCAACGGCCGGGTGGAGAATACTGCAGTCCATCTGTATCCCTGCTGTTCGACAGCATTTTACAGACGCTTTTATTAAGACCTCAGGAAACTGTGTCAGCTTATGACAAAAGGGCACATTATGTCACCTTCAATGTTTCATATCTGCTTTCCAAAATGGGGGGTGTTTGGATTCAGTGGTGGGTGCAAAGGAGTGGGAGATGTTATCTTGAAGACAAAATCAAAGCCTATGATTTTATTTCTACCCTCGCGGTTCGTCCTGGTGGCCTGGCTAAAAGGTGCATAAGTGGTGCAATAAATCAACACGCTTGCCTCAAACCGCGCCCAACCGGAACGTCAACATCCATTCCTTTGCGGAAGGAAAAGACGCTAATCAGTCGGACAGAGCAACGGCCTGTAGCCCGGCCTGCTCCGTGTTCAAAGAACAATTCCTGAATGTCCTGAGAGAACCAACAAGCTAAACCCGGCAACAGATAAAATGTTATTTTCGCAGGCCGAAGTTGGCGGCTCACGCCGCGACCTATTGTGACCTCTCTTCTGATTACTTTAAATGCATGAGCTTAGCAAGCAGATTTTGCGCGACGGCATTTTGGATTCGAACAAAAGCCCCGAATAAGTTCAAGGCAGATAGGTTTGACCGCGATGTCTGATTGGTTGGCCTCTTCGTTCACAAAACCCACCTGAGCCCTGTGCCTCACAATGCTCCCACTGAATGTAAGCGATGCATTATTAACAGTCAGTGAAAAATGAGGTGCAGAAGATGCTTGTGGGGATGCGTTTGCTTTTTTTTTTTCTCTCTCTCTTTGAGTTGACATAGTGGGTTTAGCTTACAGTGTAATAGAGTTCATTTGAGTCTGTGTGGAGTAGGCGATCCATTCTGAAGACAATGTGCTTGCTTCCTGCTTGATTAATGTTTCAGGATAATATGTGCTGGCGTTAATTTTTGTGAGGGTGTGTGACTAATCTATTGTGCAGCTGTGTGTGGCCTCCCTTTGACACTCCCTCCCTCCATCTGGCTCATTTGCACTGATTCACAGCAGACGTGTTTTGTCTTTCACCTCTGCACTGTTTTTGTTTTTCTTGTCATTACAGTGTACGAGCAAGTTAAACGGCGAAGTGTTTATATTGCACACCGGTAGACGCGCTCACATTAGCCGCACCACAGATTAAAAATTAGGGAAGTATGATGGCTGCGCACTGAGGCACCATCTGAATTGCAAGCCACGGAAAATTGTCTAAAAACACGAACATCCATGAATGAGCATGGACTATATCATGTTTTCGTCATTGTAAATGCAGTGAAATGAGAAACGGACAGTACAGGTGTATCTCAGTAAATAGAAATGCTACTGAAAAGATCATTAATTTCAGTAATTCAATAAAAAATATAAAACAGATATTACATTTCATTTTGTTTCTTTTATTGATAGAGGAAAATCCATATTGCATCCCTTAAGAAGTCAAGGAAACTAGCAAGTTATATATATATATATATATATATACTGTATATACAGTACAGACCAAAAGTTTGGACACACCTTTTAAATCAATGAGTTTCCTTTATTTTCATGACTATTGACATTGTAGATTCACACTCAAGGCATCAAAACTATGAATAACACATGTAGAAATATGCACTAAACAAAAAAGTGTAAAACAACTGAAAATACCCCTTATATTCTAGTTTCTTCAAAGTAGAATATACTGTGAATATACTGTGATTACTGCTTTGCACACACTCTGCATTTTCTTGATGAGCTTCAAGAGGTCGTCACCTGAAATGGTTTTCACTTCATAGGTGCCCTGTCAGGTTAATAAGTGGGATTTCTTGCCTTATAAATAGTCATGAAAATAAAGAAAACCCATTGAATTACAAGGTGTGTCCAAACTTTTGGTCTGTATATATATATATATATATATATGCAGTAATATGCTTACAGGGTAAACAAGGAATTATCTAATTCACCCTGTCAATGTAATGTGATGCATACTGTATTAATACATGAGCAGTAATATCTCGAAAGGGAGTGGGAAGAAAACTAATTTATTTAATTGCACTCCCTAGTCATAACTGAATTGTGTGGTTGCTATGGCATGTGTCATTCTAGTTTATAGCACTGAAGCCAGTTACATACTGTATATAGTTACTCAAACATGCAAGACACGTAATATATTGTGAGGTATAATGTAATAAAATATACTGTCCTTAGAGAAATTACAAACCATCGTAACATAAACAATACAATGTGCTTCTATATACACACCTAATCATTGAAATATACATAGTAAATAGAGATTATACGTTTTATCTTGTGTGAATTATACATTTCATTGTTGGTGCACGTGGTTACAGTATATTAATTACACTCATTTTGATGCAACTGAAAAACCACATCATTCTGACACAAGAACCTATTGAAAAAATTTCCAAATTGGGTTGTCTCTGTTATGCAAATTAATTTTCCAATTTGTGCGATTTTCAGATCAATGGAAATGCAGCTAGAGTCTGGAGAAAGAGGGGAGAGAGACCGAACCAACAAGGCTTGAAGTCCAAATGTGAAGATTCCACGGTCAGTGATGGTTTTGGGGAAATATGTCATCTGTTGCTGTTGGTTATGATGACGTCCAAGATCAGTACAGCTGTCTACCAGGAAATTATAGAGCACTTTATGTTTCCTCTGTTAACTTAATGTCGATGCTGACTTCATTTTCAGCTCCTGCTCACGTTGTCTAAAGTACCTGATTGACCGACCACTGAATCCTGTGCTTGATTAGCCAGGAAATAAACCAGACCATAGAGTATCTATATTGTCTTGTCAGTAGGGAGACAAGACGCATCAGACCCAACAATGCAGATAAACTGAAGACCATTGTGGTGCAACAGTGATTTGGTTGGGCTATGAATAACCATAAGTAAGTGCCTGAAGTAATTATTGACAACAATAATGATTGAGATCCAAATGACAACGTCAGGACATCACCTGATTGCCAGGAGATTAAAGCCAAATGACTTTCAGTTTCACCTGCCTGGTGAGGTGTGGCATTACAGAACAATACAGCAGGTGCTCCACAGTAAAAACAGACAATGTCATGTGATCAAACGATCAAACCCTTTCTTCTTGGCAACTGTGTGTGAAAATTGTTTACTGCATTCTGGTATTCAAATCTGTTACCAGCGTAGTTAAGATGTCTTTCCTTCTTTCTATTTTAAGAACTTCAGAAATAATAAGCTTTCCTGTGATATCAAAATTTACCAAGATGTGCCTCAGTGTCTGATTGCTGCAGACACTGAAAAACCGATCTTCGTCTTACTGCCGTACCATCCTGCAGTATCTCGGCGGCGGCTCGTTGGAACAATTGTCGACGGCGACGGGGTGAGACTCGTCGTCTTGCTTCGCGGAGTTGAGTGCCGCCTCATGGAATCCCCCGTCCTTCTGTCACCGAGCAGACTCTGAGCTCTCTGTTTCACCGCTTTTCTGGGTCAGAGCAATCACAGCGCCGCAGCAACACACCCGCGTACAAGGGGGCAGAAAGCAAATGCACACAGAAAAGCTTTGAAACGTGTTTACGCAAAGAACACAGACGGGTAATTATGTCCACCACTGCTTAACCTCCGATGTGGTCGCTTTGCAGATTTCCGTGCTATAAGTCGCCACCATGAAGTGCCATAATGTAGACTGAACTCAAGCACACCTCTTCTTTTCTCGGGACTGAACCGTTGCGGGGTAAAGGATGAGGTTGAATGTATCGTTTTTATGATTGATCGTTATCCTCTTGAGCCCTTCAGCTGGTTATTTAATACTTTTTTTCCAATATCAAGTGGATGAACTGAAAGTGAGTCATCAAGCAGAGACAAAAAAAGACTCAGTAAAGAAAGAAGGCTTGAACAAAATTTCAAATATTTAGTTCAAGTGCTAAAGTAGAAGCTGAGGTGTAAGTGTACGGTTTGTTTGTCAATGGCGTCATTTCACACATCGTGGAATCCGCTAAACGGTCAAATAAATTAAATCCAGAAACTCTTTCTTTCATTGTCACGTGTGTATGCAATCTAGTATTAACGCATGCACACGGCTTTTATAAACATTTGTGAAAGAGTGGGCCACTCAGGACTTGAGTGAATTCTGGAGTGATAATATGATAGAAGGCCAATCTGTGCTAAATATTACAGTCTAATGTTAGTGGCACAGCAAATAAAGTTGACAAGACGTAACTGGGTCAACTAATGCTGACAGGAAGGCGCACAGATGGACACTAGGTGGTGCTAGAGCAGCGGCCTTTGTTCCTAAAGAGAAAAAAAACATGAAAATCCATATTACTTGTGCCCCACATTTTTGTAATGTTGCCCAACAAGACAAACATTTCACCTTTTCCTCAATCTATAGTGCTTCTGTAATTTTATTAATCTTAAGAATTTTGTGACATGCACTTAAAATATACCCTTGTTTTGAGTTGTCTTTGTATTTTTCCCTGGTCGAGCCCTTCGTAGGTGTTTACTAATACATATGGGTGACTGGGTTTGTACAGGCATGTATTCTGTTACAAATTCATCAAATTATTCTCATCTGTTTTAATGAAAGGTAACTTTAAAGATTTATATTTTTTTTTTATGAGTGTAAGAAATTGTCCAGACAATTTTCCAGAATGGGAAAAATATTATATATATATATATATATATATATATATATATATGTCAGTTCTTTAGGCTGCACAAGGTGTCCTTTTTTTATACAATTGAGCCCCTGCCCCTCAAAAATATCTGTACACAACTGGATACTTTGATAAATATTGTTCAAAGGACTGCAACCTTCTTTCTGGTGATTTAATGTACAAGTTCAGGTTTTGTAATTGCCAGGAGAATGACAGAACGATGGAAATATACATCTTTTCGGACTTTTACAAGTCACTGTTGCTGGCCACTATGGTAACAATGATCCCTTCAGTGCTGTTAACGCTACCACTGCAAGGATGGTTTGAGCTGAAATCGCACTTGATCTGCCGTTTCTCTTTCTCGCTGTGGGCCAGGGCATGCAGAGCATCTCGACTCATTCTGCTTACAGCACACTTTTGCTGACACGGATCCAAAATTAGAAATATCCCATCGCGAAACCAGCGTCGTAAGAGCTGCTCTTGTCGTTCAAACTGTACTGCGGTTGTAATAACAGCACAAATGTGCACAACAAGGATGCAGCAAGCAGGATTTCCAAAGTTAGCTTATCTGGGTCTCTGCTCCATCTCGAACCCATAGTTTCGGTTAAAGGGCTTTCTGTACAAATTCTGGTCTGCTTTCAAAAAAGAAAATGCCCAATATGAAATCAAACCACACCAAACGAAAAATCTAATCAAATAAAATAAAGTCATCTGTTGTTTTGGACCAAATAAGCAGACAAAAGGTCTTTCCTAATGCGAATACCTTCCATGAGCTCTTCCTTTGTAGAACAACCAAACGTCACACACTGTTATAACTGCAAAGTGTGTGGGCCAATATCATATGGAAGCATTTGCAATAAAAACTGGATATCAATAAAGTGTGTGTGTGCAAGCAAGTGACCCGGTACTTTCCGCAATATAGTTTATATGAGCTGAAACATTTTGTGTGACGAATGCTGAAAGACAAATCATCCATCGTGCCACAAACTCCACTTATTATTAAGATGACTGCTTCTTTATGTGCTTGGCCCTTGTTGTTGTTTTTTATTTTTATTGTTTTTTGGGGGGGGAGTTGTCCAATGACTGCAGGAGATAAACGCCAGACCCCCCCTGCGACCTTGAACGGGCAATTGGATACAGACAGCGGATGAGAACTTGTGTTTTCACTGAGCGGTGCCCTATTTAAACATTAAAAACTTCTAAAAAACTTTTAGATCAAATGTTAACATGGCAAAATCTCCCGACACAGACGAGAGCTCGGTGACTGTATGTGTGTGTGTATGGGGGGGTGGGCGTGGGTGTGTGTAGTTCAGGCTGTTCCCCACACAGAAATCTGTCCTTGTCCTGTACTGTGGCTTTTCAGAGTTTGTCAGGAATTATGGCTTTTCATCATTCCTAACATTTCTCCCCGACTTAGATGGAGGGAAGAATAGCTGGAATAACAGAACTAATTCTGACTTTAATTTACTTGAGCAGTAACTTTGTCAGCTAATGAAACTGCAGCTTTTGAAGAAAGAAAGAAAAAACACTAACCCCGCTATATCACTTTTCAGTCAGTTTCAGAGTTTTTCTTTTTTCCTTCCTAATGTCAAGGCAGGGTATGATAATACAGCTTCATTGATCATTAAATTAAAACTCAGTTCATGTAAATAAGCAGGCAAACTTTCTAAATGTGATAACGGATAAGATGTATATTTTTTCAAGCAAAACAAAAACAAAACAAAAAAAATTATGAAAAATAGAATGGAGCAAAGCCAAAATGACTTCCTGTCAAATTTCAAAGTAAGAAGTGCTAAAATCACTGTCCTTCATATCTGGCGCTGATAATAGTATTAGTGACCTAAACCTACTTTACCAAAGGAAGCTACATACAGGCAGCAATTGAGGATTGCTAAATGAGACTCACTTCACTTTGATGAGAAAATATTCAGCATTGCGACATCTCTCCACACCCTCATTTAATGTCCATCTGTGCTCTTCGAACTGTGTTTTCCATTGTTGAGATTTTCCCACTTATAGACGATCAATCGCTATTTCAAGTCCGGGTGACGTCTCAAGTCTCTAATGACTGCTAATGAACCGTCTCACTTGGGATGGACGCAAAACGAACATGTGAACGCTCAATATGCGTCTTCTTGACAATATTCAATTCACCATTTTATAAAGCTGTTGTGAACCGCTGCAAAGTATTCTGAAAAATAATCCTTCACAAAAACAAACAAACGGACAAAGATAGAAATATGCATTTATTTTAATATAAGAGAAGCAGCGACAGCGTCATGCTAGTTCAGGTTGAATTTTGGAATAAATCAAATAGAAAATAGTTTAAAGTTTAAGCAGAGCATAAAATGAGGATGCAAGGATTTTTTTTAGTTTTTTTGGATGTTAGGTTGATTGATTAACAGAAACAGACTTCAGCTTCAACTGAGAACCATCAAAACATAATTCTTGTTAACAGCTGAGCCTGTTTGTGCAATGAAAGTCACAACATTTTCAAGTTCTCGCGTCCATTTTAGGCCTGTAGCAAATTTCCAACTATTTCTCCCTTTGTAGAAGACAAAGTTTCCTCCTAAAACAAGCTACGCATGTATAAAGCATAGGGCCACTTGTTTGTTGCCATGTCAGTCTAGGAAAAGGCTGAAGGAATATTTTGAACCCCTTAGAGGGGCTTACTTAGAAAATCGAGAGGATGTGCCACATTATAGAGATTGCTCTCAGATGAGAAACTCGGTTTCCAGTTGAAAGATAGATAGCAAAGAAAGTATAGGAGAGAGGAAAAAAAAACCTTGCAGGAAAAAAACAACAACAAACAATTCAGGAAGTAAAATAATGAGCATTCCCCTGACTTGTTTGATTGCATAACTCATGTGCCTTCACCACTGTCTCTTTAGCTCTCTCTCCATCTCTCTCTCTCTCCCTGGAGTACCTTCTGTGAAAAGTTTGCAAGAAAAAAAAAACAACTTTCTGTTTCCCGAGCGTGGGGATGTTTGAGGGAGGAATAAAAAAATATATATACAGTTTCAAGATCATCTGCAATGTCTGATGAGAAGATTAGTAGAAATTGTTTGTTTCAGACGAGAGTTATGAAGCCAGCTGGCCGAGAAAGGCTGGCTGGAGAAACCTTTGATTTTATTTAATAAAACACTATTTTATCTGAGTTTGTTAGCACATTTGAGAAGTAGTTTCCTGCGTTGTAAAAAAAAAAAAAAAAAAAAAAAAAAAAGAGCTATAGCTGTGCATCCAGTTACTTTACGGTTGAAACTGATATACATTTCTATGACCTCAACCAACCCTTTCTCCTAAGCTTTTATTCCCTCGCCCCACATGTAGCCTGCAAAATGATTTGCGGAGCTAGTCATCTGTTCATTCCTGTTCCGTAACCCGTCACAGTGGAAGTTCACGAGGTTGATCAGTGCATTTGTGCGCGCGGGCCTTGTTGTTCCAGTGCGGGAAGCCTAAGAGAACCCACAATAATGTGGCAAAGTTGCTCAACATGCCGTGAAATGACTATATTGCACTTTTACATTAAAAGCACTGATAGAATACATTTCTAATAAAGGGAGCGGAACCCCCGAGGGAGCAGGCTTGAGCTCTGCCAGTCATGCATGGTGATGTGCAAGTGTGTATTTGGGGTGTGTGTGAAGGAGAGGGTCGCTAAAAGTGACAGAGTAATCACAAATGTACAAAGAGCAAACGAACGTGTTAAATTCTTATCGTGGCATTTCAACAGACACCAAGACGCTTAGAAATGTGTGAGTGTTTATAATCTGTGTTTTAATACATTCTGTATCTTTTTAGTTGTAGACTAAGGCGGTTTGCTGAGGAACCTGATACATTTGTGCCTGTTGGGTTTCCCTCCCCCTCCCAACATTCATGTACTTATCCTGAGTGCTTTGATGGAAAATCACTGGATCGTTTTCAAGGTTCCAAAAAAGAACTGCCTTCAGCATTTTATTGTTTTAAGAAAAGATTTCTCAGATTATTGTAAATGATTAAACGATGTCCACAACCAGATACTGATTCAACAGAATCAAAGTAGATTCCTCTTATTAAACAACCAGTCCCTCCAAAAGTGTTGAGATTGCTTTTGTGAGTTTTTTGGGGGGGGGTTTGCAATCAAAATCAATAATTTTGTGGTGCAACTTTAGAGATTGTGAGGTGGTTTGTCTGAGTATTAATTTAGGTTTCTGTGTTGGGTTGAGTCTCTGTGTTGTCTGCCTACCTCTTGATTGTCCCCAGCTGTCCCTCGTTTCCCCTGATTTCCTTCCTTGTGTATTTAATCCCATCTGTGTTCTTTGCTCTTTGTCGGGTCCTTGTCCATGCTGTCGCTTGTCATTTGTCACTAGTCTCTCGTCTGCTCCAGTCACTACCAAGTGTCTGAGTTATTGCCGGTGCTCACCTGTGCTGCCTGGATATCTGTTCTTTCACCATTAAACCTTCACTTACTCTTCATACCTGGGTCTACCGTGTCTACCTCACAACCGCACTTCATGACAGAGATATTTGCAAAGAATATTGAATATTTTTCGTGTCATTGAGCGCCTTCCAAGATCTACATAAAGAGGAAAAATAATGAGTAGAGATTAGATGCAACTTGAACAGCTTAATATTTACAGACACTCAAATAACCGCATAACTTGATCAACTTTAGATGTTTCAAATCAATATTGGACAGTCCGAAAAATACAGTTGAGCAATAATACAAGTCAAAAATAAATACAGAAAACGTAGTGTGTTTATGTATTGCTTAGATGCTTATGCAGGATGTTAACTTTTTGTCACTCGCCATATCGACCACAGACTATAACCTGACCTCCAAGAAAGGATGAGGAATCAGTGTCGTAGAAGTGAGAAATATTGCCACCTGCCGGTGGGACACAGTCACTGAATTCCGGTGTTTTTGATCACTTTTGAGAACAAAATTTATAATTATACATGAGGACAAAAAAATGATCTGTTTTTGAGTGAATGTCAACGATTGCAGAATTGTGACAAACTGGAGGGACTGGTGCAGTCAAGTCACGGCCTTGCAGCATCTAGTATCACTGATCTTTGGCATAATCTTTCATTCTGATCATACATGCAGCGAAAGTGGAGAAAAAATCTCCCATTTAATATAAATCAAACTTTTGAAAATGGCCATCTTCCGTAACCCATTGGGTGTTTTGAGAAGACAGAACTCACATTAAATAAAGTCTAACCTGCTAGGTTGCCATAAGTCATTGAATAGCCACCGAATTAGTAAGTAAAATTAACACATAATTTTATATTTCAATTTTCTCCCTATCTGTGCATGTTCTATCTGGTTTGTAACCATTACTTTGACATTGCTTATGCCACTGTGCTTTCTCTCTCTACTTTGTGCTTGATAAGTTCTAACATAAAAACAGACACAGGCAATGTTGTTTACATCTCCTGGCTGCCTGTCAGCTCTTACCTCAAAACCTAATGTCAAACAAGTGCTTAATTACCTGACATCATATGTAAATAGCACATTTTATGTTTGAGACTGAGTCTAATGTGAACTGAACGTAATGGTTGGAGGGATCCTAGCACATAAAGTGACAGGGCAGCAACATCAGAGCGGTGGTACCTTTAATCTGTGACTGAATGTCTGATAGAAACAGTAGGAGTCAAAGGAAGGGACTCTGCTTTCCCCATTATAACTAGCTATGTTTTTTAGTCCATTATTTTATGGAGGCTAGCTAAGGACACTATTTACTTTGAGCAAGCTTGCTCATTCGCCATCGAAGTGTTTTGTTTTTAGTAAAGCAATTAAAGAGCTTAGAAAAACGGATCATTAGTTGGTGTAATTTCAAGGAAATAGCTGAGGGGTTTAGCAACAGCACAATGCCCATATCTGCCTGTTTTCCTGTCTTCTTATTTATTCTTCACTACAATGTGCTCTCCCAATCATTGCAGTTAAAAAAAAAGAGAGTTTATATCAAAGTTCTTTTTGGTGGGAAACGTGGCAGGCAATATTTGACTCAAAAAGGCTAATGAATTTGTTTTCTCTTGCAAGTTTGCTTCAAACTAAAAAGAATCATTGTCATTATAGCAAACTTGAGGACCTTGTGATCCAGGCCCTGATCAAGATGAAACTCGACTTCCTTTACCTGTTGTTGGCAAACTATCAAGTCAGAAACAAAGTCACTGACATCTATTAGTCTGCAACATCTACAAATCCATTTCCACGCTAAAAGCATTTATCCACAAATGGAGAAAATACAGAACAGTGACAAATAGGGCTACATGACGGTAGAAAATCTAGTAATGGTAATTTGATCGGGCCCAGAACTCCATCACTCCAACCATCAAATATGGTCAAGAATTATTTTTTCTGAGTCTATTGGTGAAGAAAAAATAGAAATCTAATGTTAGAGTTACATTAAACCTTTTCAGCTTTTGTCTTCCTAACTGTCCTTGCGGTAGTTGGGAATAACTCCCTCATCCCAAACACAAAACTGTTTGGCCATTGACGTAACTTCTAGTTTAGGCCCAAAACACACCAAATCGATTTTGCCTAAAGATTGGGTCGGATGATGTACACATCAATTAGAACAGGTAAGAGTCAATGGGATCTTGTAGAATGGAAGTGATTCTTTGCGACGGCATCCAAGACTGTCAGACATCCTGCTAAAGTTACTCTAGAAGCAAATCTCTGACCGATCTAAAGTATAAAATAAAGAATCCAGAACAACACCTCAACAACGATTAAAGTCACTGACGATGATTCAACAGTAGGAATGAGAAATGAGAGTAAAAATGGAATCCCTGGAAGAGATCTGATGCAAAAACCACATGACATAAAGGACTCTGCTACGTTTGCTGATAGAACATCTTTACATTCCCCAAAACATTCATCAAAATTTACAGTGACCCCAGGGGAAAAATATGGAAGGTGCATGGCCAGTTACAACTAGTGTCAAATTATCATAGCATTTCAGAAAACAAACATTATACTGACAGGCAAACACGTTAGTGAGATGGTTTGGGGCTACTCTGACACTTTAGGACCTGAACAACTTGCAGTAATAGATGGAACCTTGAATGTCTCTCTTTACCAAATAATATCTGACCATCAGTTCATAAAGTTAAGCTCAAGCAGACTTGGGTATCGTAGCGAGACAATGATCCAGATCACATTAGCAAGATTGACTCTTAATGGCTGCAATAGCAGCTGTATTGTGACTAGGTTTTAAATTAACTGTAGTGATGACTCACTTTTTTCCCTTTTTTTTTCTTTTTAGTATTAAAGACTTCAATTGAACATTTGATTTCCATAGGTTCTCTGTGATTAAGAAAAGAAATCTGAAAATTATAAAACTATAAAACACACAGCCAGGTGAATTAGAAGAAATGTCGCGAAATGACTAAGTGATCGCCAGCAGTAGATGTTCACACGCTTGCTTACCTGGCTATATGGCACGTGTTTTTCTTTTTTGTTGTTTTTTTTCTCTCTCTGGCTAAGCTTTAAGTGAGATTACTCAGCGTGACCCCTCTCCTGGCTGTGTTTGGAGCAGCTGTTAGACAGTTATCAGGGCAAAGAGTGTGAAATTATCTCTCACTACGGCGATCTTCCCCTCCCTCTGTCTCATGCCCCGCTGCAGCATCTAATTATCACTTTGCTGATGCCCCTGCCATCACTCGCAGAGCGTAACAGCCAGCCCAGGTCAACAGGGCATATGCTTGTCCTCACCTTACTGCATACACATAGCATTAGCTCCACGAACGTTGTCTGATACTGTTTCAGGTATGTTCCGATGAGTAAAGATGACTCCAGGAGACAAATCACAGTTGAGAGCTCAGATGCTCTTCTTGCGTTCCTAATCGGGCAACATTTTTGGGGGAAAGCTAGGGACACCCGAGGTCGGTCGCAGAGAAAAACCCCCAAAACAAAGCTCTTTGTCAGCATATATGCTCAGGAGAGGTGAATCGGTGCTCTCTCATCTCTACAAGTACGAAATTGAAGATGAAACGTTTACAAGAAGCTGCACTCCTTCATAAATACATCTAGGAACGGGAGAGTAATGAAAGTGATTTTCAAAGGACGGACCAAAGTTGGTGCTTCAGCAAAAATAATTAGAACTGGAAGCACATGACGATCGCATGCATCATTCATGGGATGATCTCGCTTGAAGCGCAGTTTCTGCTAAGGGAGTCATTTTAGCGAATGTACAATCTCTGACTTTATTTTTTGAAATGTTACATATTGTTCGCTTGATGAATCGCAAGTAAGCTGCTGGAGTGTGAAATACTTGACAAGCAAATATACGATTGGATCTTCAAAACATGCATCTGTCTGTTTCCAATACAAATTAAAGTTGTTTCAGAAAATAAATGTCACACATAAATCGTTTTATAAAATATTGTATAGATGGTGGCATTAGTAGGCTTAAAGGAACCTAGAAAATAATATAAAAGTGAAAAATGCAAAATCAACGGTATTGTTTTTCTTACATCTCAATATAGTGCTCAAATACAATCATTAAAGGTGAAACAGTGGTGAAGAAAATGCTTGTTTGGAGGAGATGTGAATCGTTCCAAGCAAGCGAAGTTACTTTCACACCTTTTTCAAGATAGAATTTGTTTTCCTTCTTATAGAAAGCACTCCCAGTTTAGTACTTCTGAGTGTGGTTATGTCTGTTGGCACAATAAATAAAAAAACGTGTCATGTGAATCTAAATGTAAAGAAATAAAGCAGATTTCAGAACATCAAGTTTTCTGTGCTCTTGTTTTGACTAGTGTACTCTGATGAAGGAGGTGGAGTTAGGTAACACTTTTTTCACAACTTCACCATCTCACTTCATTTTTTTCTCTCCATATTTACGGTTTAAAGTATCATCTGAGAATGGAGAATGAATGTTCTATGAGTGCTGCCAAGTGATTAGCTAACTATTGGCCAAAAACAAAACAAAGTATTTCATAGTTTTAGTTCCAAGCCTCCAGCATCTTGAGGTGATTCAAACTTCATCAAGACACACAGATCATTTTCAGTGTTGCATATCAATTAGCACTGGTTCTGTAAATGCACATATTTACAGTGTATATGACACAGTCCCAATTAACAACCTTTGATGTGACTGTACAAAAAAAAGTTAGCTAAATTAGCTTAGCCATGTTAACTATGAGCTTTATCAAAAGGAAAGTTTTAAGCTTTGTCTAAAAGTTGGCGGTGTACAAAAAAAATAGGCGAAGACAGACAGGTCCAACGAAGAGAAGATCTTAGTTTAAAAGAAATAATAACAATAATAAAAAAATGGAGTGGTAACGGAAGAACTGGGACAGTCTACAAGAAAAACCAGCGACTGAAGTCAAATAAAAAATTTGAAAATTAAAAGAAAATGATCAAAAACAAAAGAATAGATCAAAGCCGACAACCAGCTGCAGAAAAATCAAACTGTATGGGAAATGCAAAACTTCGTAAATCCAAAGAGAAATAGCATTTGTGAAAGGCAGAAGTTTTTTGTTTTTTTTTTAAACAGAATACATCAGATAATAACAAAGGCAGACCAGTTTAGATCTGATACATCAAAAAGGAAGACAAATCTAAGTTGTGACGGAGAAAAGAACAAAAATATGCTTTAGACAAAGACGCATCAGAAACATTCAGAAAAAAATAACAAAAATGTATGCCTCTGGTTTAATGCGAAATATAAACTCTTCACTATACTTAGACGTCAGTCACAGAAGAATCATTTTTAACGTTTAAATGGAATAATTCATACCCTTAGTTTTTTTTCCCCCCTTCCTTTCCACATGTTGATCTCATTTGAACATTTTCCAGTATTTTAGGGAGATTTTGAGCAAAAGCAACTTCTGTGTTCAGCCATTCACTGGTGTCATTCACCATTTGATATTAAAGCGTGCGAGGGGAGGAAAAAAAAAAGCCTGTGAAAGTCAGCGGGAGTGTTTTTCTGATGCCTGCCACTGAGGCCGTATAGCGCGTTGGCCTCGGGTTCTTCGACTCCCGCGGCTTCGCGTCTTCTTGAATGCTCTTCAAAATGTATCCCAACAGCCCTGACAAGTGGCAGTGAAGCATTAATACTGGATTTTACTGCCCCAGAAACCTTCAGCCTCAATGCCCAGCCTGGTGATAGAGACACCAAGAAAGCCTCGAGGACTCTTGAAGGATAACGAATTCAGCCGCTGCAATAGATTATAATTTTAAGTCTTTCTCTCTTTCTTTTTTTTTTCTTCCAGCTAAGTGGTTTTAATGACTCGGCTTTCAATGGCGCAGCTTGTTAAAACGCGAGGAAAGTGAACACCTACACTTGACGACGGTAGCGCGGGGCACAATGGTGTGGAACATCTCCCGTCCCACACCTCGTCACTTCCCGTTTCGTCCCGACGGCCCACAACTTTGATGGTTTCCCCTTTTTTCTACGCCGCCGCCGCGCGAACGCCGCTCGCGTTGCTAACGGCAACACTCCATTAACCAGCGATGATAAGGAGACGGGGAGGGGGGTCAGGTGGGATCACACCGACAAGACTTTCTGCCGACCATTAAACCGGTTGAAAGTAAAGGCCAGCGCGTCACATCTGAATATGAAAGCGGCGCGAGCGAGCGGCGTCTCGCTCGCGCCTAACGGTTAATTAGGGCGCAGCCCGACAAGACGCTGCAAATCCCACATGTCTTTTATGCATCCGCAGTTGCCACAGATACGCACACTTTATTTCTGCAAATAAGTGGGGAGGGGAGTATTTGGTTGCTCTGCATTGGGAGTTGTTTGACGTGATATATATATATATATATATTTTAAATAAAGCTGTTAATTTCATTTCATCTGTGTAAGTTACATAATTTAATGGATTTCAGGTTTCCCCCCCCTCTCCTTAATGGGTGAGAGAGAAAAAAATTCAAGATGTTGAGAAAAAATATATGTTGTAAGCAGAGAATAAGTAATTTTCTCCCAAAGCAGACCCACTGCAGTTATTTTGAGTTATTCAAACAGTAGCAGTAACTTTTTTTATAGCCCTTAAATGCTGTTAAAGGAGCAAAAAACGCAATTCCTGTTGCATGACTGGATTGGGGACAGGTGATGTAATCGATGCGAGAATGACTGAGCAGGAAAACAGCTAAGTTCAGAAAAAGTCTGTCTGTTTTTGGAACATCGAAGAAAACTCGAAAATCTAAACCCATAAAGCTCATTGTTCCTTGATTTATGTTTGTTTCAGATATAGAGCTGCTTGAATCACCGGGCATAACAAAAGGAGGACGTTTTGCGAATCACACACTGGCGATGTATTGAAACAAAGTAGCAAATAACTATGAAGGAAAATATTAAAGTTTCTCAAAAAGGAGAAAACGTTTTTTAAAGTGCGACATGTATTTGCAGTCGACACCTCTGGGTCCATTCAGAACTTTTTGCTAGAACTACTTTTGGAGTTTGTCTCTACCAGCTTTGCACAAACAAAAATTTCTACAAATTTCTGTCTTCAAAATGGATCTAGATCGTTTAGATTGATTTGAAAGTGTCTGTGGGAAACCAGTTTTTAGGTGACGACAGATATTTGATGAGATTTACGTCTGGACGATTCAAAATGCTTCTATTTTTGGATGTACTTAGTGAAAGGTTTGAAAACTCAGAGTATTGTTTTAATTTAGATTAAAATTTCTCAACAGCTTTGAGTTGGCTGGTTTTGTCCTCGGTCTTCGTGAAAAAACAAAACTTCCCAAAACAAAATTCATTTGTACAGAAAATTAAATGACACATACTGTACATCAACAGCTTCCTGGAACGAATTGGCTCTTAAATGCTCTAAAATCCACTTCATGGAAGTAGCTCTGTCATAAAATCCTAATAAAATACATTAAACTTTTTAAAATTAAACATCGACATTCTGAAGTACTTTTGGAAGGTGCTCTGTATCTTAAAGACAGAGCGAACACAACTGTTGCTACATGAATGTGGAGGCATTTTGTTAACAAGAATGTTGCGTCGCAGTAGAAAAAAAAAAAAACTCGGATTAAAACAACAACTTATTTCTCACTCTCTTCACTGAATAACGGGAAACATAAAGACTGCACAAAACATATTTACAACGTGTCAGCAACTTTGCCCTGCAAGGAATACTTTTTATCTGAAGTTGTTTGAGGTTTTTTTTTATGTTCTCCTATTGTCAGCATTCCTCTGTTTTTCTTTCTTGTTTTTGCTGTTGTATTATATCCCCAGCGCTTTATCAAACTCTTTTTACAAGAATGCAAATGCTCCGGCATGTGGGTGTTATACCATCCTCTGCAGGGTTTTGCCTCAGGTGCGTCCAGATGGCCCAAAGCTGATTCTGTGACAGTAGAGTCAACGTGTCCCTCTGGTTTTCAGACCATAGATGTGCTTTTTTTGTTGTTTGTTTTTAAGACATGACACATTAAAATATACACGCCGTCCGGAAACTATTCTCATAGCTTCAGGTTTTATTACATCCTTATTCCCAAATTGTATTAAAATGAATTTCTTTCCTCAAAATTATACTAACAAATACCTCATTGCGACAGTCTGGAAAACGTTTTTGAGTGTTTTGCACAAGTATCCGCAGCCTTTCCTTAACACGTTGTTGATCCTCGGCTTTAAATTTCTTTTTAAAAATCTGAAAACAGAGAGTTTTTATATTGTGACACTCAACTTCAGATGCCACCTAAATAGTTAATAGTGGTAGGTCCCACATGTGGAAATGAATCCTGGAGTTCTTTGACGGTGTCAGATTAGTGAACAAACAGCACCAGAGAGAGAGTTGAGGACAATGTTTCAGCAGGATTAAGACAGAAAACAAGATTCCCAGCACCTAACGTCTCACAGACCACCGTCCACTCAGTTACACTTCAGTTTAGTGTGTGGCACCAATGCAAACCGATCAAACCGTCGTCCAGCAGGACAGAGTTCTTTGAATCAAAGCTTATGCACGTGGAGGAATTGGACCAATCAAAGTGCAGATTTGAATTCAATTGAGATTCTATGTCAAAAGTGAAGAAGAGGGATGCTGTGGTGGTGCAGGGGCAAAGCACGACCCACGTATTGAGGCCTTAGTCCTTGTGGTGGTGGTCGCAGGTTCGATTCCTGGCCTGGCGCCATTTGCCGCATGTCTTCCCCTCTCTGATTAGCCTGTTTCCTGTTGAACTGCTTTCAAATAAAGGCCACTAGAGCCAACAAAACCTTTTTTTTTTTTTTTGAAGTGAAGTAGAATAAGTGTCTCAACATGTACAATGCTGGTGAAGACCCCTAGAGACAGAAAAAAAAGTTAAATAATTTTAAGTCATTTGCGAGCATTTGTTCACAACTACAAACAAAATGACTAGAAATTCCTACTAAATTGAAAAATAATGATAATAAAAAAAAGCCCAAATACAATTATTTAAAACCAGCCAAGAAATAAATTGGAAGTGATGGGTTTTTTTTTCCCTACTCCGTCCGCTCCACAGAAGAAGCAGCTCTCGGTGACAGATCAGCTCATACAACACACACACACAGCCATGCTGACAGCTCCCGCTGTCACATCTCAGCTCCGTCCTCTCAGCTTCATTCATGTGACGGTATGTGTGAACACATCCCAAGCGTGAGTGCTCCTCCAGTCATATGGAAGCAGAACGACTCACAGTCATGCACATGTGTCATCTGTCCTAGCTAGGGCTGATGCTATTTATTTTGATCTCGGTCTCGGTGGGTTTTATGTTAGCAGGACGCACTTAACATGTACTGAACCAACACAAACAAACAAAAACATGGAACTGTTTGCTTCCACCACCCCCCCAGACCAAATTCTCTTTTTCCCAATTTCCCCAGTGCAGTGGCCCCACAAGTGGGTTAATGGTGTCCAGGGGGCTCCATGTCACTGGCTAATGCTGGACACAGTTAGCTTGACGATTTCACATTGCCCCGGCACAGGTACGGCAATTACTCATGTGCCGTACCTGAACACGTCTGTTGACGTGTTCAGAGGTTCCTCACATTTATGTATCTTATTTTCAGTTCTTTGTTTTTGGACCCTAACAATACCATATGGTGTCATGTGGCTTCACCAGCTCATACTCTCTTCTTCCTCAGCACCTTTTGCCAATTTGTTCCAAACACATTTCAATGTGCATGATGCATTGTATAGGAGTTTTTCATAGTGGAAAAAGAAAAAGACAGTATTTTGTGTTTTCCAGGCACATGGTTGCATTTTATAGCACAACCAAGTACTATGTTGATTTCAGTTGTTAGAAAATGCTATGTGTATGTATATAAATACTGTATATATATATATATGACTTCAAATAAATTTCATTTTGTAATTTAGCGCCTTGAAATTGGGCCTCTGTCGCTTTAAAAACTCATTTTCTTTCTTAATCCACCTTCAGGAAGTCATCTCAACACCGTTCCTCCTTTGAGCTGCAGATTCCCAGTTTCCAAACTTCCGCTTCACAGAGCACTCCTTCCCTGCGACTCCTCCACTCAGCTCCTTCAGACTAGCCAGCAGCAATTGGCAAACATCTGGTGCAGCTGCGCATGTGCTGAGCTCATTGGAGGAGCGACTTCTCAGTGCAATGCTGGTAAAGGCGTTGTTAAAGGATTAATAGAGGAGCCATGTTGTGATGACTTCCTGAAGGCGGAGTTTCAGAAAGAGCAGGAGTTTCTTAAAGAGACAGAGGCCCAATTTCAAAAGTGTTGGATTACAAAAGCAAATTTCTTTGAAGTGGTCTTTGATATATATACAGCATTTTTATGTAAACTGAAGGTAACAGTCACAGGATTGTTCTATAAAATGATACAATGTGACTGAAAAAGACAACACTTTAAGGACTTCTATGGATTAGGGAGCTAAAAACTAAGAACAACACAAAAAATGTATCCTAATTGTAGAGCATATAAAAAATACTCAGTCCATTGCATGTTTTACAAGTTTTATTGCTTCCGGAAATCAGTCATGATCTAAAAAATGTGGCTTTTTTAATTAAAAGAAAAAAGGTAATTTGATATCAAAGTGAAACCAACTATAAAAGAATAGCAAAGTACATATTTAACTTAAAAATAGTGATTGCATAAATTCTCCAATCAGTATTAAGTAGATGCACTTTTGGCTGCACTTTTAGCAAGGAGTCTGCGCCTCTAGGTCTCAATCAGACTTGCGTATCTGGACACTACAGTTCTACTCCAACAGTTCAACAGAGTAGAGAACTGTGTCGTCCAGATACACGAGGCTCATGCTTCCTCTCATGGGCCTCCTCGTACCATTGAGAAAGACAGAGCAGCGCCACATCTCAAGCCAACACACCACGACACGTCAAAGAATCACAAACTACATTAGAGCGGTGACGGAAAATTGGAAGATTTCCATTAAAAGCTTTGCCAACAGATTTCACAGATTACTGCATGTTGCGCCACATGGCAGAAGGCACTAAAATCAGAAATGGAGTGCAAGAGCGGAAGGAAAAGCAGCCAACTCTTGGCACAATATGGCCGTCTGGCTGAGGCCTACCGCTTTACAAATCAAAGAATGTTTCTGTCTAATCAGAAACCTCATGAAGCAAACTCCAAATCTGCCCTCTTCCAGGAACGAACGCTCGCAGTATGAAATGCCGAGCTAAATACGACATTAGCATCCTCCGAAGAGTCGGTGATCTTCTGGCGTAGCTGAGAATATGGCAGCAGCTTCTAAAACCTCTGTTTAGTTTCCCCTTTTACAATATGCAAAATAGCAGCTAGAGTGAGCTGTATAGGGCACCATGCAAAGAATAAATGAATCCATTTAGCTGAACTGAATTGATAAGCAAACTCAAAAGTGCATAAATAAATGAACGCAGTTCAGTTTTAATATGATTCTGAGGTCACTTAGAAATTCCGTCTTATGCAATTTTTTTTTCTTTGCAGCTACATGAGGGTAAAAGGTAACTCAACCATTTGAGCTTAACCAGCACGAGTTTGGCAAGTAAAAAGACATATTTTAAAAATCTTTACGACTAATGATATAAACAGAAAATATGATCAATTTCCAAATCAAAACAATAAAATAATAAACTAAGTATGGTCCAGTTTCTTGTACTAAGAAAGATATTTTAAACAGTTACAGTTTGAAAATCTTCTTTTATGCCATTTCTAAGTTTTATGTTATTTTGATGTCAAATTTTGTATTTTTTTACCATTGAGCAGTCAAGCACTGCCCCTCCCGAACACGTTGCTGCACTGTCAGAAAGCAGCTGGAAAGAACGTCGCTTCACTTTTACCGTTCTTGTGAAAAGTTGCTAATATTTTTGATCGTGACAAACACAAACAAGTAACCTCAACATCTTTTTTTTGGTTTTCTTTTTGTATGCAATCCACAATACTAGTTAAAATGGACCCAAAACTGACTGAAAACACTGGGAAATATGGAGGGTGAGGTGAACGGCATCAAAGGAATCAACGTGAATCTGCAGGACGTGGAGAGGGGAACGTCACCTGTTCAGACTGTTGCTGGTGGCATGGGAGAGTGCACTGCTCGTTGACAGGGAAATGTGCTTTCACAGTGGCGCACAGTGGCGCAGTTGGTAGCACTGTTGCCTTGCAGCAAGAAGGTCCTGGGTTCGATTCCCGGCTGGGGTCTTTCTGCATGGAGTTTGCATGTTCTCCCTGTGCATGCGTGGGTTCTCTCCGGGTACTCTGGCTTCCTCCCACAGTCCAAAAACATGACTGTCAGATTAATTGGTGTCTTTAAATTCTCCCTAGGTTTGAGTGTGCGTGTGAATGGTTGTTTGTCCTGTATGTCTCTGTGTTGCCCTGCGACAGACTGGCGACCTGTCCAGGGTGTACCCTGCCTCTCGCCTGGAACGTAGCTGGAGATAGGCACCAGCAACCGTCCCGACCCCATTAGGGACAAAGGGTGAACAGAAAATGGATGGATGTGCTTTCAAGTCAAAAAGTCTTGGATATCACTAGAGAAACTAGTTTGACTTGTGCTGAGCTGTGCTTTTTTTCCCCCCAAAAGAGTTGCTGAAGAAGTCTGGAGACTCACTAAAACAGCACCAAAGTCATTAAGCTACGTCATCTGTCTTAAAACTCTGTTACCATGTTACTAAATCGGTTTCATTAACGTAGCACGTCTTAACTCACCTAATTCATTGGACCTGTAAATTTTCGGAAATGGGGATTACTCTGTGTTAAATACTTTGTTTTTGCTGCGGCCTTCCTCATAAATCCTCCTCGCGGTTCTGTCTTTATCCGTCGTCGGTGCGAATCCGCCGCAAAGAAAGAAGAGAAAATGGTGAAATGGAAAGAGCTGAATGGAAGCAGTGTTCTTTCATTGTTAGTGCTGGTTTTCTGAACAACATGTCAGCTACAGTAAGTGACAAGGGAACAAGCAAAGGCTGTTTTTGTTGGGGCTGTCAGACAGTAATCTCGAGAAAAAGAAAAGGGAAAAAAAAAAACCCAAACCACATGTTTGTCCCTCTCTCAGACATTTATCTATTCCTTCAGCCGCCTGACTGAAATCCTAATCGGCTCTGCAAACGCTCTCACTCCAACTCGTGAAGAATTAATTAGCAGAAATGCCTCTGACAGGTGACAACAGTCGGCTTGTGTTGACCAACAATTGCCTCGCCACTTATTAACCATTATGACAGTCTTGTAACATAGTAGCAGAAAAAAATAAATCTTTTATTTACAGATGATCCCTTTCAAACCGTTTCCATGACATATTTTGACAACTTAAAGGTGTGTTTTTCCCCACAAAACAAATATAAGTGAATAAAAACACATACAATTAAAATGTCACTTTATTTAAAAGCTTTAAAATACTCTACTGTCCCGCTCTTTTCTCGCATTGTGAGCCAGGTGTCAAACACCTGTCATATATTGGCAGTGACATCACTGTAGCTTAGCTCTAGAAAGAGAGCAAATACAAACACTTTTATAAAAACACCAGAACATTTTTTTTTTTACATATTTTTTTCCAAATGAGGCACACAATCCTTATTGTAGAGAAACTGAAGATGTGCAACAGAGTAGAGACAGACAAAGCCGAGCGGGGTCTGAATGGTTGTGGTAACAGCAGAGAAAATGGACAAAGCAGACCGAAACAACTGATAGGGCAGTGGGTAGATAGAAAAAGCCTCGTCCGGTGTGATCAGTAAAGATGAAGAGTTAACACAGGTTGGTTGGCAGTCTACTGTAGAACCAGTTTCTTCTGGTAACGGACTGAAAAAGGCGTTTGAAAAAGAAAATACAAAAGTAAATCAGTACTAAAAAGTACAAGGTTGGGCTAAAGTTTATATACTAAATCTTAATCAAGTCAAATCAAATCGTGAAGATTTAGTTAATTTGGGGCTTTTGATTTTACAATTGCGTTGTGATTCTTTCAGGTTGAAACGGAGATACGACGACAAAGCTCAGGGAATCTTGAATACGAGACGCAAAAGCAAATTTTCTAAACTAAGGAAAATGTTTGGCTAAATGACCAGACACCTGTAGTCATGTGACAAGTTCCTGACACCATTCCAGATGGAGGTTAGCCTGCTTTTCTTCTTAGAAATTGGAGACCTTATTTAAATTCATCCCTGACCGTATGCCAGCGTCAACTATTTGGCCCAAACTTCCACTTAGGGGTTGCTAGCAAATAAAGAACAGCATTCAGAAACCACATTTTTAAGCTTGACTCAATCCTGCAGTGTCCAATATGGGCAAGCCAAATGATTTCTGGAGAAATGTTTTATGGCTGAACCACGAAAAGATTGAGCTGTTTGGCTACAAAAAATATATTCAGAGAGGCCAAAGTGCACACAATCAAACCTAGGAACACTGTACTGTCTGTCAAGCCTGATGATGTGCTAAGGCTCTGTTTGGATGCGTCACACAAAGTGGTTGGAAAAATGAAGAAAGGTGGATTAGCTCCAAAATTGTTCAATTTCATCTTAAATTAAAAACCAAACAGCTGAAAAGGACACAACTTTGGGACCAACGAGATAGTGATTCCAAACAGACGTTACAACTTGGGGAAAAAATAATCAATTCAACCTGGATTGTTTATTTTGATGAATCCAATATGACTTTTCAGGGAGAACTTACTCTGTGAATGTCCTGGGCTGTACGTGACAGAGACAAAAATATTTATTTTATTATACAAATATATTCTTTTTAAGTCGTGATGCGTGTGTGAGAGGATCAAAATGCAGACAGCCAGGCAAAGTCAGATGACAGAAGCTAGTGTGGAGTGAAGATGAAGAATTTACAAAGAACAGGCGACAGGAGAACGAGAGGAGAGAATCCAGCAATGACTGACCGACGAAGAGGAGCTTAAATACATGATGGGTTTAGTGGATAGAAAACCTGTGGCTGATTAGTAACACGCTGCAGCTGTGAGATGGGAACAGAGAAGTAGATCGAGGAGGGAGAACAAACAGAGGAACAAGGAAAATAAACACGAGGAATAAAAAATAGACATAATCTAACTGGACTAATAAAGAGCCGACTGAACTGAGTAGAACAGAACGAGGGCGATCGAATCAAAATAAGAATAACTGAACAAACAGAGGAAATAAACACGGACGAGGAAAATATTAAGAAATCAATACAAGAAAAATAACAGAAGTAAAAGCTCCAAGCAACACAAGATATGACAATACATGCTTCTTAGTGTTTGTTTCTTTTCTTTAAAAAAAGGGCATCACTTTCTAAGAGTTTGGTTATTTTCCCACCTGGACGTTTGTATGGATGCTCTTCCTTATGTTTCAGTATTTTGCAAAGTTGGGTACATGACATGTGTTTGGCTGGAGGTTGATGCAACTGCATGTCAGAGCTGACACGTAGCCTAACATTTTTTTTTTTTACCCGATTTAATACATATTAATGAGAAGGTTCATGTTGTTGCCTTACATCGAAATGGACGCCAATATTCTAACTACTGACCTTGCTTCAGGTATATTTATATTAAGTGGACCAGGTTAAAACATACATATATACAGTATATATATATATATATAGCGTATAGTATATCAGATTATTTTATAAGGGTTATGGCACCTGAGATTCAGTTTTTAATTTTTTTTTTTAGTAAAATACAAGCAAACTGATGTGCACTGACCGCTGCAGTTGGGTTTGAATAGACGTAGGTTAGTTTAAAACAAACGTTTGGATAAAATCCTTTTTATTTAATCCAAATTTTTATTTAATCTATCTACACATCGCACATTGTCTGATTAACCACTCATGTCCAGATTAGGTCCCTTCATGCTCCTCTTCGAATGTGGCCTTCGTTTGCAAGTGGCAAACTTTCAGCAGAGTTGTTCACGCCGGATATTAAAATATGATGATCAGACCTCTGGTACCCAAACTCTCCCTGCTGACGAGGTACTACTGATGTCACTGTAAAAACCACCTATAAACTCAGTCACCCTCACTTTATTACGATTCATTACATTAGCACAGTTGGCATTCACTCGGGTTGCATTTTTGTCGAGTCACACTGGCAGGAAATCTCTTGCTTATTTTTATTACGTATAGTGCTGTCACAGCGTGAGAAAGGCAAAAAGCATGACTGGTTTGTCAGTGTCAGATCAACGGCCAAACACTTTACGGGTTTTCATAAAGCTGAAATTGGCGGCATAAAGTACAGTGACCTCCATGGCTAAAAAAAAAAAAAAAAAGCTGAAGTAAACTTTACAGAACAGACAAAAATACCAATCATCTGTCAAGCATTCTGTAATCCAGACTTTTGCCAACAGAGTGGCCTTTTCCTTATGGAGGATTTAACCAAAGTGTTTTTAGCCAAACTTTTACATAACAAAGGAATACTCGCAACAATAACCGCTGCCCCTGCAATGAATGGATGGATGTTAACGCATAAACATTTCCGACCACTTTTGAACGTGGTCTGAATGAAGCTGTCAGTCTGTTTTGAACGTAGCGCCAGAGCCAACCTTTGACCTCTAGGTGAGCAACTCTTTCCGCTGTAACACACACAACCATCCTTATAGTTAAGTCGATTTTTGTTTATTAAAAAGTTGACATTAAGAGTTAACTGTAAAAAACATTTCAAAGAAGCAACGTCAAAATTTTTGCATTGACACTTTTAATGCAAAGTTGCTTTAAAGGTTGCATTAAAAGTAACAACTTTGCATTTAAAGTTTCATTATTTACCAAATAATGCAAAGTCGGCACTTTTAATGGACTTTTAATGCAACTTTTAGAGCAACTTTGCATTAAAAAGTGTCATTATTTACTGAATGACACTTCAGGACAACAGTCATAAACACTGATAAAGACTCCTTCATGTTCATCACCGTTGTTATGTCATGTTTATGACTGTTTCATGTCAGTCTTATGCACACTCCTTTAAATAAAGTCTTACCGACTATTTGTATTTGTGTTGATTCTGCCACAGTTAGGGACATGTGTCATAAAAGCACAATTACGCTTCCGGGTGCGGTGCTAAAATTTCCATGGGACGATCAATTTTTCATTTGCAAACTCCAAACGTGACCTTATTTTCTGTTGAACATTTATCAAGTAGCGAGCTTGTCGGGAAGGACCAGGCGCAACGTGCTGCTCATTAAAATTACAAAATTCTATTTCCCCTTCACCTCTGGTGAGGGACCTTTTTATTTTGTCTTGTTTTGTTTCTCCACGTACAACATTCATATGTCTCTGCTGCTGTTGCAATTTCTTTATCTATATGAGGCACTGATCTCTAGTTGTCTCCCAATTCTTTCTCTCTCATCCCCGCTGAGAATATTTGGAAGGCTTCAGCATTTTTATGAGTTTCCTCCTGTTTACTTTGTGTGACACCGCTGGGCCCACATTTCTTTCAAAAACCGCCTTCGCTGTTTTCCGACTTGTTATGAAACTCGCACACGGAGAGGATTTATCTCGGCCGTCTGTCTGGGTCTACATTTAAAAACAAGTGTAAAACCTCTCACATTATGATCAAAGTTAAAATGTTTATTAAAATTCTCCTGCCATCAAACACTAAGTGGATATAGTAATTGCTTTCACTTAAAGATCATTGATGCTATCACTTTGTGGAGTTTGAATGCTCCAAGGTGTTTACAGTTTGAAAAGTTTGTCAGAGATGGCCTTAACAATCTAGCTGCTTCTCACATCCTCGACGGTTCGCTGTTTTGACAGGCGGGCTGGAATCGATAGGTGTAGAGGTCATTCTTTCTGCCCCTTTGCTGAATTTGTTTGACTCATATACATGACATTACACCATCTTTGTATTCAGATCACAGCTGGTTTCGAGCCACAAACATTCAGCTCATTAAAGCAGACATATCTCCGCTTCTGAATGTCATCTTAGTTGGATCCAGTCTCGGAAGAGAACGTCGACTCTGGGTCACTAAAGTTTCCTCTTTTTTTTTTTTTTAAATTAAATGTTTGTTAAGAAACTCCAACATACAACTCGAAAACACTGGAAGGGGAAATAAAATGTTTCCCACCAAGAAGATTTCATTACTCTGATTTTGATGCAGTTTCTAACCCAGTGTCAAGTTCAGAGTAAAAATCATAATAAATAAATAGACTTTTAAAGAAACCACAAAACACACCAGACAGATGTGATGAGATCTAAAACAAAACAAAAAACCCCAACATCACCCCAAACTTTAATTATGTCACAAAACGCTGATCAGTTCATCAAACATTAGACAAAATTACTGAACACATTCCAAGATAGGGTGTTCCCTCTAAACCTATACCATGGGCAAGGAAAGAATCAATCAGAGGAGCAGGAAAAAGGTCAGAGGTCCATTATAACTCTACAAGGATCCAGTTGTAAGACAGCGGTAAGTGGCACACCCCACAAATCGGGCCTTTATGGAAGAGTAGCAATAAAAAAAGAAAAAAACTATTGTTGAAAGAATGTCATAAGAAATCTTGTTTAATATTTCTCACACGTCATACGATGGACATAGAAAACATCTTTAAGAAGGTGCTCCGGTTTAAAACCTGAACTTTATGGCGTGATGGTGGAAAAAAAAAAAAAAATTCAGCACGAAAAGGAAAGTCAAGTAAGAGCCATCCAGAGAACTGAGAATAAGATGGCGGTTCAACTTTCGACAGGTCAGCAACCTCAAAATACAGCCGAAACCACTTCTTCACGTGCTAGAATGTCCCAGTCAAAGTCCAGATGTCATTCAAATTGAGAATCTGTGGTGATTGTGCATTAAGATCTGTAAAATTGTTGAAACCCAAAGAGTATCGATGGATGTATGGAATCTGTAAGCAGTTTATAAATAATTCAGGTTTGACGAATAAGTATTTTAATTCTGTAAGAAACATAATTAGAAAAAAAAAAACCTTGCTGTTTGTCTCACAATATGTTCTTTTCACTTTGTCCCCAACCATTTTTAATTTATCTTCGGTGCAAATAGCTAAACAAGCTAACAATCAAAGGGAGTCAGGGTCTCCTCCATGCTAATGTAGCCCATTTAACAGGACAGGGCTTCACTACACAGACAGTCCTCTAGAGAAGAATTACTTTTACGGTTCAATGTTGGGAGAGCTCATGATCAAATGAGTTATTGCAACTGTCACGTTTCACGGTGAGAGGTGGTGAGGCAGACGCGGTGGACCCAGGTTGTGAGAATGAAAGGATTATTTTAATGATGACGTCAGAAATACAAAAGTCCAAAGTCCAGGCAGCACAGAATGAGCAGAAGGCTAAAAGCTCAGCTACTGGTAGATGGTAAAAAAAAAAAAAGTCCTCCAGTGAAACTTTCTGCCACCAGGAACTTGGTGTTGAACGACTTTTGACACAAGTTATTTCTACGTCTGACACCTCTGCAAGAAAAGAGACGAAAATCCAAAGAAAAAAATCATTCCTCTGGGATTTTTTATTTTTTTTTATTATTATTTTGTATTCTGGCTTCTTCCACAGTTTAGAAATTAGCATGATAGAGTGACTGTTAATTCTAAAACAACTTGAGGTGTAACTTGCCTCGCACTTCTTGACTGCTAGGATATCCTCTAAGCCCCTGTCACATTGGGGATTATGGGGAGAAAAAAAACATACTCTGTGTCTTTGCGAATAAGAACTGCTGCAGTAGATTAAAAAGTTTGCATAATGGCTGTCTGACCTGATATGCTAATGAGCCATGTGCTGAATGTTGGTTTAGGTGAGTAATACAGAAAAAAAAAGAACTATGACTTTAAGTGCTTGCAATGACCCAGAAGCGAATCGATGAAGGATGTCGCTGAAGATCGTCTTCCACGCACCGAGTCAGAGGTTCTTGTGGACCCATTTAGGTTGAAACTTGAAGCTCAACACCTTCCGTCAAGGTAAAGGGTCCTGACTGCTGAGAGACCCTCAAGTCAATTACTGCCTCTTCGGTCTCGGCCTTATTAAAGTCCATGTTGGTGCTTTCAAAAAAACTGCCTCCGATGTTTGATCTCTTCCACCCTTGACTGATTAATTGTTCTTTATAAGTTTTATGATGGTGAACAGTCATATGTGAGTAGGGAAGGGGGACCGAGGACACAGCCCTGCGGTTTGCCTGTCTTCAACAGTGGAGGAGATGCTATGTTCCATCCTTTGTGCATCCCACATTAGGATTGACAAAACGTTTTCTCGAACTGTACAAATCTTGATAACATTTCTGCTGAAATAATCCATGATCCTTGCAGGTTCAGTTCCTGGTCTGGTGACATTTGCCGCATGTCTTCCCTCTTTCTCTGTTTACCTATTTTCCTGTCTTAGCACTTTCAAATAAAGCCCACCAGAGTCAAAAATAAAACTTAAAAAACAAAAAACAAGAACTACAAGTATGGAAAACTGGGAAGATTAATTATTTTAAAGTTCTTCCTGGATCAACAGGTAAAACAGGATGCTGCACTTTTAGCTCAGGAAACCATTATCCACTGTGACTGGATAGAAAATCTTTTTACTATTACTTTTCCTTTTATGCTGCATTTCATTATATTTGGAAATGAGAGAAAAAAAAGATTAATGTCCCTAAATAAGAATTGATTCTTTTCATTAGGATACCAGACAACAGTTTCTAGTATTCCTGAACTTCTTGCAAACTAGCATTTTTTTTTTCCAAGAACAAAAAATGCTTAATGCTAGTTAAAGTGGGAATTTGGACAGGAAGTACCTTTTTATTTTGCAAATAATGATCATTTCCTCCTCGATTGCTGCTATCCTTTGTTATTTTATGTACTCGTGCTCTAAAAGCGAGTTTCGAAATAGGTTTGTTGAATCACATAATATTTTTTTTTTCTACTTACATTTTAAACAATTTATTTTGAAAGTCTTATTAGCATACTTACCATCTGCTGTCTTGGTGGAGTGTTTCTAATTACTTTGATTCCATGTATAAACATCCTGCTGATTCTCATTGTGCTGCCCGCTCACAGATACAGTCATCTGTCCTCGTAGAATCCCCTCTATCTGTGTTTTTGATTAATACTCGCCTGTGGTCATCCATCAACATATGGTTGTCATTTTTCCAATCGAATCCGCATTCTGAAATACATTTGGGGGGGGGGAGGGAAGAAAGAAAGGAAAATCCGACTTTTTTTTTTTTTTTTTTTTGCTCATCGTCCCATCTGGTGACATGGATAATTAATCACCTTAGTTACGTGCCTCCGTTTGTCATTATTTAGCCTCAGAGAAGTGGTGTGTAGGGGTGTGTGTGTGAGAGAGAGAGAAAGAATGTGTGAATGCGTACTTGTATATTTTGCAGTGTGAGAGTTAAGTTCTGGTTTACGGTTTCAGCTTTTATTTGGCAGCTTGTTTAGCTCAAACAGTTAGCATGATCAGCCTGTGAGGTAATCGATCCCGTTGATTTATAAGATATAAATCCTGCTTTTGGAAATTACAAGGTCATATGGGTTTTACGAAATGGGGAAACACCAATATTGCATTAATGACACCAATCAGGGAAGAAAGATGATCGTCTTAGTAATAACGATCACGCAACAATTTCTGATGCGAAAATCGATGAGATTTAAGGAAATGTGTATCTGGTCCAAAATTTGATCTCAACCGATGATGTAAGGACTGATCGAAATTAGTTTTACTGAATCGTTATTTACAAGAAAGATAAATTCAGACTCCTAACTCCATCTTGGCGTCTTGGCGGTGGTCGGACTGAAGTAAATAAATAAACGTGTAGCAGACAGATTTGGGGGAGAGAAGAAAAAAAATTGGTTCACAGTTGAAAGATTGCAGTTTGTCAAGTTGGAAAAACAGCTTATTATACGAGAGCAACACAAACTGACTGCAAAAAAAAAAGAAGCGTTAGGAGCAAAACATTTAGCATCTGACTCATCGCTGTGTAGGCTTGTTTGCGCTGCTGTCAATAAACATAAATAAAGTGGAGCTTATAGAAAAGCATGAACTCATTCATTCGGTTTAACTTGCAGGTTTTAAGAAAGAAGAGGTAAAAGCCATGTCTTGAAAAATAGATATAAATCTCCAGTGCGCAACATCCCAATCTCTTCCCTGACCACATTCTGAATCGAATTCCCACTTAAAAAATGTTAAATACACAATGAGTTCTGAACAGATTTGACAGCGTAGAAAATTTCAGATCATTAAATCGGATCTGAACCTGTGTCCTTTGTCTGCAGGAGTTCAGCTGACAAAGTGTGAAGCAGCTGAACATGCTTAACTTCAGTGTAAGAGTTGACATTTTCACATGTAAAACTTCTACTGCTAATGCTAATTTTCAGATTGAAATATTGGTCACGAAGCTAAAACAAAGCATCCTGGGATATTGGAATAAAGTGGATATTGTTTGTTCTGATCGGACATGTCAGAGCGGTGAGGTGTTAGGGACAGCTTAATAATCTATGTGATGAATGTAAATACAAACTGAACTGTATTTACCAAAAAATAAATAAATCTAAATAGTTTTATTGCATCATTCATCATGTCAGATTGTCTTCTGTTTAAACACCAAGTAAATTTGTGCAGGAACCATTTTCAGCTAGTAAAGTTATATCAAATGATCTTTTCTTTCCCCTCAGCCAGGTTCAGCAGTAGCATATAAAAATGTCTATTGATTTAAATGGGAATTATGATGAAAAGTAAGGAAGAACATAATTCAGAATTTGATGCATTTATGTGTCAGGATTTTATAAGGAAATTTGACAGATGTTTCATTATCCATCGATATTGATTAGATTAAAATATTATTAGTTTGAAATCTTTATTTCAGCAGGACCAAAATTGTCTCTTAATCGTAATCCTTTGGGTGATTTTCAGGACATTTTCTCACAACCAGCCATGAAAAATCTCAGTAATGAAAAACAGCTTAGACTTTTTTTTCTACCACAGAGTTTTTTGTTGTTGTTGTGTTTTATCTTAACGTCGTCTGCCTGCAAATATCGACTCTGCTTCCGGAACCGGTCATGTTAATGATCAGACCGTTGGGATTTGTTTGCGCAGCCATCATCTTTGTGACGGTCAAAAGCTTTTAGACCCCAAGTGAGGAATTACAGGATTTATTATAATGGATAATTATACATTAAAATGTTTCATATTTCATTGACAAAGAGAGGACAGAGGAGCCCATTCCGTTGTCTGAGTATTGCTTTTTTCTTTTCTTTTTAATTTTGGGTTGAGGAGAACAAATGCAGAGACGAGGAAGGCAGAATCGTTGCGAAAACTGTTTGCTGATAGAATCATAGAAGTAGGAAAGCTGCATTTTAGTTGGAAATATGAACTAAAATACAGATTCTAGCTAAAACAACAGATGTTTCGAAAGCAGAATATACACTGCTCAAAAAAATAAAGGGAACACTTAAACAACACAATATAACTCCAAGTAAATCAAACTTCTGTGAAATCAAACTGTCCACTTAGGAAGCAACACTGATTGACAATCAATTTCACCTGCTGTTGTGCAAATGGAATAGACAACAGGTGGAAATTATTGGCAATTAGCAAGACACACTCAATAAAGGAGTGGTTCTGCAGTTGGGACCACAGACCACTTCTCAGTACCTATGCTGTCTGGCTGATGTTTTGGTCAGTTTTGAATGTTGGTGGTGCTTTCACACTCGTGGTAGCATGAGACGGACTCCACAACCCACACAAGTGGCTCAGGTAGTGCAGCTCATCCAGGATGGCACATCAATGCGAGCTGTGGCAAGAAGGTTTGCTGTGTCTGTCAGCGTAGTGTCCAGAGGCTGGAGGCGCTACCAGGAGACAGGCCAGTACACCAGGAGACGTGGAGGAGGCCGTAGGAGGGCAACAACCCAGCAGCAGGACCGCTACCTCCGCCTTTGTGCAAGAAGGAACAGGAGGAGCACTGCCAGAGCCCTGCAAAATGACCTCCAGAAATGTGCATGTGTCTGCACAAACGGTTAGAAACCGACTCCATGAGGATGGTATGAGGGCCCGACGTCCACAGATGGGGGTTGTGCTCACAGCCCAACACTGTGCAGGACGCTTGGCATTTGCCAGAGAACACCAGGATTGGCAAATTCGCCACTGGCGCCTTGTGCTCTTCACAGATGAAAGCAGGTTCACACTGAGCACATGTGACAGACGTGACAGAGTCTGGAGACGCCGTGGAGAGCGGTCTGCTGCCTGCAACATCCTTCAGCATGACCGGTTTGGCAGTGGGTCAGTAATGGTGTGGGGTGGCATTTCTTTGGAGGGCCGCACAGCCCTCCATGTGCTCACCAGAGGTAGCCTGACTGCCATTAGGTACCGAGATGAGATCCTCAGACCCCTTGTGAGACCATATGCTGGTGCGGTTGGCCCTGGGTTCCTCCTAATGCAGGACAATGCTAGACCTCATGTGGCTGGAGTGTGTCAGCAGTTCCTGCAAGATGAAGGCATTGAAGCTATGGACTGGCCAGCCCGTTCCCCAGACCTGAATCCGATTGAGCACATCTGGGACATCATGTCTCGCTCCATCCACCAACGTCACGTTGCACCACAGACTGTCCAGGAGTTGGCGGATGCTTTAGTCCAGGTCTGGGAGGAGATCCCTCAGGAGACCATCCGCCACCTCATCAGGAGCATGCCCAGGCATTGTAGGGAGGTCATACAGGCACGTGGAGGCCACACACAATACTGAGCCTCATTTTGACTTGTTTTAAGGACATTACATTAAAGTTGGATCAGCGTGTAGTGTTATTTCACTTTAATTTTGTGTGTGGCTCCAAATCCAGGCCTCCATTGGTTAATAAATTTGATTTCCATTGATGATTTTTGTGTGATTTTGTTGTCAGCACAACAAAACTTTGTACAGAACAAAGTATTCAATGAGAATATTTCTTCCATTCAGATCTAGGATGTGTTATTTGAGTGTTCCCTTTATTTTTTTGAGCAGTGTATAACAAATGAAAAATACGGACAAAATGTTCAAGTCCTAATCTTGTAAACTCAAAGGGAATGCAAAAAGTAGAGCAATAAAATTCAAACAAAGACGTATTCTATTCTCTTCTCGGCTCATTATTCCGTACCTGAAATCATCTCTTGGTAAGTAGTACACTGATATTACGTTTTGCGATTTGGAAATACAAGCTACTTCGGAGGTGTTTGTTAGCAAGTTGGCCTCTGTGGCGCATCTTTCTCATGAATGTCTGCATTGTATGGGTATCTGAGTTTTGTAAGCTGGTAATAAAGTGATTTTTCACTTGACAGTGCTTAGCAATTATGTCTTTCTACAGCACTACCAAACACCCCAAATACTGGAGCCATTTGGAGGCAGCATTGGGAAACAGAACCAGCAGGAAACCTGTGGCCCAAAGAAGCATCCATTGCCTCAAGTGTTCTGCTACACTGCAGTATTTTTGAGCCTCTGTTGGAAAACGTACAAGTGTTCGCTTCGTGAAAGGCGAATACATTACAGAACACAGAAGTCATTTTTCTTCTGCTCTTCAAGCCACGTTTGTTAGCGAAATGTACACTTGGGAGCACAGCGGCGGTGACGGGGTTTGTCAGTTCTTGACATTACAGAACGTGAAGCCAGTTTCCTTGCGTCATCTGGTCCCCTAAAACAGCCGCAGCTCCTGTGTACTGCTGCCCAGAGCTGCAAGTAGCCGTTACAGTATGCCGTGGGATGCGTCGTGTGACTGGTGTGAGCGCTACGTAACAGATTTGCGGGCCATTAATAACAGACATATGAAATTACTCGCAGGCGAGATGCAATTGTATTACGGGCGGATGTGGTCGCTGGCCTTCAGCTTGATATGTCTGCTTTTTCGCAGCAGAGGCTCTAGAGCACACATTAGCCGTGTGAAGAATTAAGAGCCTCAAGTAACCAGCATGTAAACAAATAGTATGGGGAGTAGAGGAGTGTTGAAATATTTTGGAGTTAGCAGGGAATACATTATAGAAACCTCCAGCCTTTGAATTGAACTGATGTTGCCTCTAACGAACTCTCAGCAGGATTCTTAATCTGAACTGTAATGCACCAAAGAAGGGTGAGATGAGTGGGAATGTGAGGCGGAGTGACTCAACTCTTTTTTATTATTTTTTTATTTTTTTAACGACACAGCAGAATGAGGACATGTACACTCAGTATTTTCCAGTATGACATTTCATTCTGTTCTTGTGTCTAGTTTTTTTTTTTTTAGGGGACAGGGACATAAGAGCCACTTTTCTTCTTGTTCTTTTTTACTCTTTTCCTTTTGCTCGACTACAGAGAATAGAACTTGTAAAAGAAACACTGACCAAGAAGTTCAAGGGTGCTGACGTGTGTGATTAATAGACAAGCTACAGCAGTGTGGTTCTTATAGCCTAAAGCCATTTTCCAATTTTAGAACAGTGCAGACGGAGGAAATAGAAAGTCCTAAACAAGCCTGTCTCCTTACTTGTGTCAACCAGTGTGGGGATTTTTCTTGTTTGAGACAAGCTGAATGCAAAAGCTGGCCAAAAAATGAACGGAATTGAGATCATGTTGGAAGTCAGTAGCATTTGATAATTGCTGGCAAAATTATTACTTTTTTTTTTTTAGTTTGAGAATGTTTTCTTTTACATTGTTTACTCAAAGTGTTAAGGATACAAACATTTCAGATTATGTGCCCTAGTTAAGCTATAAATTAATTACCTGCTACCTCTAATTCTGTCTGTGAGCCATCAAAGTTTGAGTATTTAATGTAAAGATGAACTTGGCCCGTGGTAATTGTTAAATATACCTAAAATACAACCACTGACATATATGCTAAACCCTAACGTCTTAAGGCATTGTGTTAGCATGTTCTCCCAGTTGAAGTCATTGGTTTTCTCCAGGTGCTGTGGTTTACGCCCTCAGTCAAAAAAAAAAAAAAAAATCCCAACAAAAAACAAGTTAACTACTCTTGCTAACCTGTCCTGAAGCGTGAATAGTGTCTTTGCGTTGTTGTTTGTCCGGTGAGTCTTTGTGTCTTTTAATGGACCGGATTTACCCTTCAAGGGTTACAACAGCCAATCGTCTACTACAACATACTCCTCCATTTAGACCTAATTATTTAATGAAACACAGTCATATTAGAGTGTGTTTGTCCATACCTGTTGTTTCTCCACATGTGTGTTACATTGGTGTGCTCAGTGCTCTATAAGATAGAGGTTATAAAACATCCCTTTATCTCCTTTGCCTAATCTCCCCTATATTTCATTTTCCTGACTTTCTTCTCCCCTCCGTCTTCTCTCTGTCTCTCCCCTCCTGCCCCATTGGCTATCGATGCCAAGGTCGTGCTTTCAGCCGCATGAAGGGCACTCCTCGGGTGTGGATGTAGTCAACTATTCGAAAAATAACGACTTTGTGGTATGTATCTGAAAAATATGCTTGCATACGCATAAAGTTTACAGTCCAGAAACCACAAGATGGCGTCCTGTCATTTGTCTTCCCCACGAGCGGTGACTTAGCTATTTGTAAAGCTGTCAGTGTAATGATTTTTTTTATCGCTGTTGATGATGACATCTGTTCCCGTTGATGAGTTCTGTGTAACATGCCCCCGGATGGGATGTATCGTGTGTTCCTGGAGGTCACGCTAAGTGATAGTCAGAGTATTCCAGACCTGGTCTGTGGGAAGTTTTATGAGGTATATTTATGAGAGACAAAAAATGTGTTTCATATTGTTTTCCACAAATTCAAGTTCAGTCCTTAAGTTTAAAGCAATGCTGTTTGAAAGTATCTCCAGAAGTAAAAAAAAAAAAAAGAAATAATAATAAAAAAATCCCCCAATTTTAGAATACTTTCATTATGATGTTAAACAGCAGAAATTATGAGTTAATCTTCCTAATATTTTTTTATTTTGCTCACACTTGGCACCTGCTTATTGCCTTGCACTCTCAAATGATCATCAAGTTAAAGGGAAGTTATTTTGCGCCACATCACTTGTCATATTTGTATTTTCTATGGCGTCTCTGCTGACTGTAAGAGTTGTCTGAATATTTTTAGACTTAATCTTTGCAATAAAATGCACATATTATTTGCACGTTTTATTTTCTGAAACCTTTAAAAAGCCCAACTCCTTCTTCTTTCTTGTGTCTGTGTGAGGAGGGGGTTGAATAATTTCACAGTAATTCACTTTGATTATATCAGAATTTCTACTTGGTTCTCCTTTAAAAATTAAGGTTTTCTATTACTTTATCTCTTTATGGTGTTTTCGCACCTGATTATCCATTTGACTCACTTCAATTGAGAACCAAAATTGTAAAACTTGCTACAATTTCAGATGGTGCAGTTTTATTTTCACTGTAAAAAACCTGACACTTTAAAAAAAACCTGTTCACCTCCTCGCCTGTGGCGGCGCTGCACTGAGAACCACTGGGGGGAAGAATAGAAAAACTACTGACTTCAACTTCCTTTCTCACAAAATGTAAACAAAAAATTTAGCTGGGTCAGATTTTAGCAACTGTAGGATTTCTCTTTTGTCTTTGGTAAAAGAGCATGAGCCATTTCTCTTGGTAGAAATGGCAAGAGAAAAGGCCACTTCATGGCATTCATATATGAATTCAAACCACATCCGAGTTCACTTCGGCTGAACCAAGGCCCAGCTTTTTACACGGAACAGAGTTCACTTTTTTTTGGTCCAATGTTAGAGTTTAATTGGGTATTCTCACTTCCCCAAATGAAGCAAACTTTCTAGACAAACTAACAAAAGTTCAACTAAAGCGAATCAAACAGTTACAGTAACTTTAGGTGATTAATATTTTGTAAAATTTAGCTGACAAAAACTGTGGCAAACAAAAAAGTATAGTTGCTGATTAAAGGAAAGTCATCTTTCCTTTCATTTTCTAGCATATGCTAATATCTGGATTCAGCTGCGTGTTGAGCAACGAAAAACACAACCTTGACTCGCATCCATCCATATTTAAAAGACCTTCTTTACGACAAGAGTTATGGGCAAGGCAGTAGCAGGGCCAGATGAAGGAAAACCTTGGGCAAAAGGTCGGCCTGGTGTCCCTCACTCCAACTTCTACCCCTTACAATCCGGAGGGCAAAGGTCATGCTGCAAGCACAGCCAGAATCTAAAACACCAGCAGTAGATGTTGTATGAGACAATAGCCAATTCCATAGGCCACTATCGACAAGATGAATAGCTTGACATTTGGTAAGAAAAGCCCAAATTACCATCTAAACGACTCTGCAGTGGTAATTATGATGATTACAATAGGAGCCGTGATCAATGAGATAATACTTTCAATTACAAACATGACATCTCACAGAGAAATAATGGGGATTGTGTTCTGCTGTTGGTTGTAGCTGTGTCCTTTGTGAATTGGATGATTAAAAAACGAACGGGTCAGAGACAATGGAACGGAGGACGACTCTGTATATCAAATGAAGCAACGCAGGCTCGCGATAAAGCCAAAAAAATAAATACAAAATGCGAGACGAGAATGTAAATTTCAAGGGACGTCCCTGCAAACGTCTAAGATGATTACGAGCTCATAGGACATCAACCAACGAAGGACTCTTGTACTTCCGCTTTCTCTCCTCGGAACTGTCGGTAGTTTAAAAGCGACGTTTCGCAGCCGGGCGCGAGATTGACTCTCGACAGAGGTGAAGTGTTATGGACTTACAGCCTGTACCGAGTGCTGTAACCAGAACCTTTTTTTTTTTTTTTTTGGCTACAGAAGGAGAGTATTCAGCAGCAAGCTAGATAACACCAGAAAAGCACTCAATAGCTTTTTTTTTTCTCTGACTGACTGGTACTCGAGCCTGTGAACCCTGTCCAACTCAATCTGTCGGTATTGTCATGGTGAGAATAGTGCAGCGGGTTTTTGTGATAGGCTCCATGCTCATATGGACATTCTCCCTCCGTCGCTTTCTCGTTCCCCGTCTCTTCTTGCCTCTTTATGCAATTTCCTTTTCGTGTCCAGATCTTCTAATTCTCCACTGTATGACAACTCTCTCCTTCTTCCTCCTCGACCGTTCTTCATTTCCTCATTTTCTGCACCTGTTCCTCTCTCCTCACTGCCATGCCCTATTACAATCCCGCCGCCCCAGCCCCTCTCGCCTGCGTTTGTGTGTCACTTTCTTGTAGCCACCTGCTCTCCGTGATTTGACTTGCATCAGCCTGTTTGCCATATCTTGTCATCCCGCTTCTTTTTTTAGTGCGCCAAATGATTTCGTTCCTTCCTTTTCAGGGAGCGCCGGCATTGACGAGAGCCTCTGAAGTTCAGTTATCCAGACATTAGCAGCCCGAGGACACAAACAGAACGCGCCGTGAAATGCGCGCGTCTCCTGGGTAGGGTTCAAAAGCGCAGCCGGGATGGGTAGCTTTCTGTAGTGATGCTCGGGAGTCGTTTAAAAAATTTAAGATGTGTTTTGTCACATTGTTGTAAAAACTCCGTATTGCAGCGAGAAAAAGACATTAAGAGGAATCCCACCACGTAATGACTAAGACATTGTTGAGAAACGAAACCCTGCAAAACAAATGTTGACACACTTCCGAGAGCCAGGGTAGCACATCTGAAGCCGAAGAGGACGGGGCAACTAAGAATAATAAAATATTCTGCAATATATAAATTATATGATGTCCTAACTAAGAATTTTTGATTGGTGTCGAAATAATCAATATTTTTACATGTAAATTGTGCCTTCTAGCCGTGGGTAAAAAAAAAAAAAACATGCAGCGTGCGATTATGTTAGTTTGTGATGAAGATATTGCTAGTGATAAGAAAAGTATTCCTGGCTAAACAATGTTTGGGTTTATCACAAACATGTTCCTCAGATTTTGAGCAGATCTTTTCAGCTAATGCAAAACTAAACTTCCTATAATTTCTTCCCCCCCCAAAGATGCATCTGCTGTTATCATCCTCCCTGTGCGACATCACCACGCACTGTTTTAAAGACCAAGCAAAGCAGATTGAAGTGTGTCCATTTTGGTTTAATTAACTGATTAATTGGTTCATTTAGCTTTAATTAGAGTAATTGAACAAAGTAATGGAGAGCGTAGCTATCACAACGTTGCTTCCGCTTTCCTGCCGACCCGTTTCACTGAACCTGAATCCAACACTGTCCCCCAAACTCACGTTTTGTCTGTTTTCTTTCGGCTGTTGTTAGAATCTATCAAAGCATTTAATATGAGCTAAAAAGAGCTAAAGCTAGGGTACACGCCAACACCATTCAGTAGCTTGCCATGGGTGCATCACATATTTCAAATGGCATGGTTGATTACTTTTCGGAAAATGTCCATCACTTCATTTTCGACCTGTCAAGAACCTTTTGGTAGAAAAAATATGAACAGCATACTCTGATCTGTAGATCTGATGTGCATATGGAGGTAATTCAATCATTGGATTCAGGGACGTTGGAGTTGGGATTCATCCAAAATGTTGCTGGACGCCACAACTCGACTAGTGGAGATTCACTTCCTGTTGTAGATGGTTGCTGCAGTATTTAACAACAATGTGGAAGCATGACTTCATTTTTTTGGGTTTTTTTTGGCATATTCACGTCTAAAAAAGTTTAGACATTAATATCAATAATGACTAGAACATATTTGATACTGGAGTTGTTTTAGGATAGTGTCAATCCAAACAGGAACTGGCTTCGCTCAGACTCGACAAACCGCTACGTTGTGTTTGCCCGGGTTGTTCACTGCAGGCCGGACATCATCTGCTCCCAACCTCTCGGCAGAACCTCGCTTCCAAAGTCCAAGCTTTCGTTTTTCTTTTTTAAGCGTCAGACGCTTAAAGACACAGCCACAGTAAAGACGGCCAGTACACAATCCCATTTACTGAGATTCAAATATTACTGCCGAAAGACTGAGCCAAGAATGACATTAAGACAAATGCTTCAAAGGTTTTATTGATGATGAAATTCATTGTGGTTGGTGCTGATGAGTGGATCACTAATGGATTGGTAGGGCCAAAAGCAAAATGGTGAAGGGGATGCTGCGGATGACCTAAATGATTATTTTTCAGATAATGCTAAGAAACCAATAAGATAAGTGAAAGTCGTTCCATTCTTGCTTTAGCAGCTTCACTGAACATATTTTTGAATTTGGTATGATTAAATCAAACTGAATTTCCAGAAGCAGCTCATTAGTGGTTAAACACCCGAGAGCCAGGGACCCAACAACTTGGTTAATATTAATTTCTCACATTAAATCTAAGTTATTAGTTTTAAAGGGCGTTCAGGTCATTTCAATTTAGTGCCTCAGGTGATGGCTACTGGCAAAGTCAGTAAAATTGTTTGTTTTTCGGAAAATAACAATTGTGTTTCCTGATAGCGTGGTACTTTCAGAGGACGTAACGTTGTGTTGGTGGGGTGTGTGTGTGTGTGTGTGGTAGAGGACATTAAAAAAAGTGTTCCACAAGTATATTGAGTACTTTAAAAAAAAAAAGTACTATTGTTTTTTTTTTCTTTCTTTGTAAGTTTAATTCCTGTTTTGTGATGTTATTGAACTACTTAATGCCTGTATCTTTTGGATAGTTTGAAAAAATAAGCCTCATGAATGGAGTTGTAGTTAGAGAAAAAAAAAATATATATATATTTTTTGTTATACCGATATATACTGATTTATTTTCTTGATCCCTGTGTGATGGACCAACAGAATGTGTTCCACATCCGTGACGCACAAGAAAAATAGCTTCCACATCCTTTTATAAAACAGAAATGTAAGAAAGTGTTAGACACAAACTTACTTAAAATTACAGTCAACTTTTTGTAATACCATCGTTATCTGCAAATGTAGCAGGAAGCCTTTTGGGATATTATCTTTAAACTTCTTTGAATGGTGAAACTACATTGTTACTTTGCATTTGCATGTTTCTATGAATAAAAGCATCCACCAAATGCAAAAACATAAACGTTTAGAAAAAAAATCATCGGCTTGAAAATCTTTTGATAATTTTTATTCGGAAACGTTCATAAATTCTTTTGTTACCTTCATCTATTTGGTCAAAGCAATGTTTAAAACAGAAAAGACCACATAAATAGAACCATACTCAACTTTCTTGAAATGTGCGACACAGGGAAAAGCCGCGGGTTCAAACGAAGGTGGAGTTCTAGCACTTTGGAAACAAACAAGCAAAAAAGCTAAGCAAATTTAGTTTACCACCTCAGGCTGGCAGCCACTCAAGCAGCCGAGATAAACACAGACGGCGAGACTGCGGGAGGCCTGCCAATAGAGCTTGAAATTACACAATGCATGGCACAGTATTTGGTAAGCATTAGACGTGCGCTCAGTGATTTGTCCAGGTACTGCTTCCTCGCCTCTCCTCTTCAGCCTTTACAATTATCGTTCGGCCTCAGAACAGTTGCCAATGCGATGACAGAGTCGGTGTAAAACGGCTCAAGTCATCTGTTTGATATTCACCGGAAGGTCTTTGGAACTCATTGCATTTTCTGCCTGATGTCCAGTCTCTTTGAAAGAATCCATCCCATCCCATCCCCGTCCCGCGCTCCCATCCCTCCAACATACCTTGAAAGTAAACACTTTTTTTTCTTCTCTCTAGCATCCGTCTTTTGTCTCTACCACATGCATTTATCATCCTAATCAATTTCCCATTGGAGGGCCCATTAAAAAAAAAATAAAAATCATTATTTTGTTTTTGCCTTGCCTGGCATCTGAGCAGTACCTCCCAACTTTTGTTTCTTTTTTTTTCTTTGCTACAGTCAGATGCATTCTGACCACGTCTCAGCCTCTCTGCACTCTCTTTTGGCTTAAGAAACATTAGTACTCACTTTGCAGGTTTTCATTAATCATTTTCTGTGGCTGTGACCAACAAACAACCTTGAGGACCCCATATGCCTACTCTGTAATTGTCCTAATCAGGCCTGTACTGGCACTTGTAGCTTTCCAGCGTTTCCCAAAGCCTTTTTATTACCACAACCCTTTTTGTTTTCGGTAGGCATTCTTTTCTTTTCTTCTTCAAATCCCTATTACCTCACCATACTTCTCCTCTGCATGTTTCCCATTTCTATTCACACCTTTTAACACCAGCACCCCGGAAAGGTAATCGAGTCGGCGCTTGCAAAAGACCTGGCAGCGTGTCCGTGTTGGGAGAGAGGGAGTAAATGAGAAGAACCGTTTGACACGGAGGTGGCCTCTGCTGGCATCGGGACCAACCGGCTCCGCGGCCGTCCAAAATCTCCCGAAACAACTCAGGTAATTAAATTAACAAGTCAGACTGGGTGTTCTTTTGATTCATGCCAGAGTTAAAATCTTCTGCCATCACCGGGGACATTTATCCACTGCTGTATATCGTGTTTATTCCTTTAGCCATGTCCACTCACTGTGTTTGTGATGACATTGCATGTTTTTTTTTTTTGTTGCTGTTCAATTTTTATTTTAAAAATGCCAAATTTTAGCATACATTGTAGGGTGATAATTAATTTAGTGGCTTACTGTCAGCAGAAGATAAGATTAGCCTGACCAGAAAAGGGGTTTGTAGGGTTTTAAAATGTTGAATTTTACTAAGTTGAAACAAAGCTGGAAGGATAACCTTTTGGGATGTGTATATTATGACAAATATTATAAAATTATTATCAAACATTCTACCACTAAAACTGTGTTTTTTCACACCTGACAGTCCAGTAGAACAGGTTCCATATTGGACCAAAGCTAAAACATTTTTTAGCTGGTGCGGTTTGCTTTTACACCGCACTGTGTCAAACGTACCAAACCCTTTGAAAAACCTTTTCGCCTCCCTCACCTGTGGTGGCGCTGCGCCATGAACAGCTGAAGGGAAAAAACAGGAAAGCCTCAGAAGAATTAAATAGCGCAGCTTCCTTCTTCACAAAACGTAAACAAAAAATGGAAGGCTGTCAAATTTTAGCGGTAGTAGGATTTCTCTTTCGTCTTTCGCAAAAGACCATGAGCTATTTCTCCTGTTGGCGCTAAACTCAATCGTTTGTTTTGGTTGTATTTACCCAGAATGCCCTGCACTATAGTCCACTTCCCACCTTTTGGAGCGATCTCCCATCCGCATGGCATTGACATATGCATTCAAACTGCACCAGAGTTCACGTCATCCGAACCGAGACGTAGGTTTTCAGGCAGATCAGAGTTCGCTTTTCTGATCCTAATCTGAGTTGGAGTGAGCATTCACACCTCCCCAAACGGATCTGACTTTCTAATGAACTAGAGTTTGTTTAAATTGGACCCCAGAGGAAATGTTTTCAGAGTTAAATTCTATATGTCCTCATTCCTGCATAATCAATGTTTTAGGGATAAATACAAAAATTTGCTAATTTAAGGCACACGTTTGTAATTCATGAAGTACGAAGTGTATGAAACCAAAATGGATGGATGGACTGCTGGGTGGGTGGATGGATGAATGATTAATGAAATAGCTGAATTGATGAACAAAGCGATGGATAAACAGATGGATGGAAGGATGGAAGGAAAACCTAATGGATAGCTAAATGAATGGATGGATAAAAAGACAGATAGAAGAAAGTATGAAGGGAGAGAGAAATTAATTGATTAAGGGATGAATAATAGGAATGTGTGGAAGAGTAGGTGGACTGGTGCGACTTCAAGAATAACGTCTGGAAGAACAAAAACATTCCATGTTCTATTTTGTTACCATATTTTCCTGGGCTGCACAGAAAGTCTGGAAAGATCTGGAAATAGATAAGTACTGCAAAAATAACAAAATATAAAAGTCTCACTGAGGGAATGAGTCCTAACCTGCGGACTGAAAGTTAAAAAACATTTTGTCTTTAAAATTGACTTTTTGGCTTCTTTCTGTCACTTTAATACTCAAATGTTTTGTATCAAGTTAGCAAAAAAAAATGTTGCTATGTACCTGGCAATATGTATTTGGCCTGAAGCTATAAGGCATGCAAGAGGGAACAGAAGGTGCAGCAGAGACGAGTTACGAGAAAAGATTTGGAGATATAGAACTTTATTGCCGATGGCTTATTGTCTAAACTCACTGTGCCCTTGACTGTCCCTGAAATTAAAGATCATTTTTAATCACTTTGATAATGGAAGCTGCTTTTTTTGTTAAGAGGAGGCTCTGATAGATATAAGAGTTTATGGGAGTTGACAAGGGACATTGCACTGAGGGCATTAGAACTGGCAGCTTGTCAAACAGCCCACTGGAAAAAGAGCAACGAATCAAGAGAGGAATGCTAAGACAGAGAGAGAGAGGAGGAGGAGGAGAAGGAAGAGGAAGGGCAGCCAGCAGGTCATCAGACAGGACGAGTTTCCACTTTACCTTCTCCCCCCCTCCCCCCACCACCTCCGCACTTCATCTTTACCACCTCCTCATCTTCCCATTGTCCATTAATTACAGTATAGGACACTGCCAGCCTGCTGATAGCTCTCATTAGGCAACAACAAATAACTGAGACACAAGGAACTTAATTAGCTGGGGACCAGAGATTGGTCTGCGGTAGAAGTAAGGAGATTTTCCACCTCTTAACAAGACACTTGGTCTCACGGGGGAGGATTTAGTGGGATTCCACATCCTGGAAGAATATCACAGAAATGTTTGTCCGCTCTGTTATCGGCACTAAAGATAGCCAATAGCGGTCTTCTATATAGTCTGACTTGCTGATTTCAATACCAATTAAGGTTTTCATCCAATGAATGGAGGGATGGAGGGATAGATAAACTGATTGATATATAGATAGAGATAGAATAGAGAATGAATTACAAGGTAAAATAAAACTTTACATTTTCCAGTTTTGGACCTGCTGATCACTGATCAACACCTTTCTTGTTTGTTGGCCTACCGCGTTTTAGGACCTTTACCTCCAGAGAATAATTACTGTTTCAAGTTGTTTCTTAAAAGGACGGCACATCATTCTCTTGGTTGTCCCACATCCTGGCGTCTCCATTTCTGAATTTTTAATAACCGACTCCACTCGCGGTGTCCGTCTTATTCAATTAACAGCGTTCATTTCCTGTGCCTCTTTCTCTCGGTGAGTTCTGGCCCGACGAAGGTCTCTTAATATTTCAAGAATTGTTCTGCAGCTCGTTAATTTATGAGCAACCCATTATGTCCCTGTCCTCTCTTTTATTTCATTTATTTATTATTGTAATCAAAAGGTTTGCCCAGACGCAGAATGCGATCACGAGGTTTGTGCGGACCTGCATAGAACACCACCACAACACGCACATATATAGACACACTTGAATGTCCATGCAGAGTACCAAAGCGATGATTATCTTAATTAAAGTCTGTGTCATTGGGAAATGTGCACAAACAAGCAATAACACAACAGCCTTTCCAGAGCGGCCCACTTCTATAACGAGTCAACACCGCGCAGCACCCAGACTCCGCTCATAAGCCTCGGCAATCAGATTTTCAGTCAATGGCGTATCCTCGTAAGGAGGAGGAAAATGGGAAAATGAAACGGTATAGGCAATAATCCAGATGGGAGGTTGCCGACGCTTTCGGCTTCTGTCAATAATTGTCGATATTTTCTAATCTCTCAAAATGACTCAGAGGGGCGCGTATCAGAAAGCATTTTTGGTATGCAAATGGGGATGCTATTCATCATCCAAGACAGAGGGGCTCAGGAGATGGGCTGAAGGATGTCAGGGAGAAATGGGGTGCGGTGTAATTTGTCTCACCCCTGCGCCCACCATCACCTCCACCCACCTTCCCCTCTGCTCCCCACAATACCCACCAACACTGCTTCTCTCGATGCTTTTTAGCTTATCTCGCTCCCCGCCTCTGCCAGCCTCACCTTTGGTTTCATATTCCTGCCAATAAAATCTGCCCTACTATTGTCCTCCATTTACCAAACTCTGCTACGACGGTGTGTGAACCTTTTGTTTTTTTCCCCCCTCCTTTCCCACCATCATTGACTTGATTTGAGTGTGTGCTTTTATTTTTGGAGGTTTATAGGGCAGAGATCTGTCCTCTCTTTTCTCCTTCAGGCCATGTGCAGGTCATTATCATTTTTACAACCTACAGAATGGCTCGTGTGTTCAGAATACAAAAGGTGTTTTTTTAATTTGTGCCCCGTGCTTTTATTTAACCCCCTTCAGAGACATAAAAAATTGTTCAATCCCCCTTGAAGTTCCTCCAATTCTGTATTGACACAAAATGCTACGGTGTGGCATATTAATAATAATAATAATAATAATAATAATAATAATACATTTTATTTGTAACGCACCTTACATTTCAAAGAAATCTCAAAGTGCTACAGAGACGAAAATAGATTATAAAACTTACAATAAAACATACAATAATACATCTCACACCAAATGGTAACAAATTAAAACTTACAATTTAAAAAAACTAACAGATCTAAAAAGCCTGTTTAAAAAGGTGTGGCTTAAGACCTTTTTTGAAGGCCTCCACACCTTGTGGGGCTCTCAGAGACTCTGGGAGGACATTCCAAAGCCGCGGAGCTACTGCCTGAAAGGCCCTGTCTCCCATGGTGGCAAGCTTGGTCTTTGGTTGATGCAGGCGGTGAGAGGAGGTGGAACGAAGACTTCGAGAGGTGGCATGTGGTATGAGGAGTTCATTGAGGTAAGCAGGGGCAGTGCCGTGGATGCATTGATAGGTGAGCAAACAGAGTTTGTAATGAATTCTTTGTTTGATCGGTAGCCAGTGGAGTGCTTTGAGGACAGGAGTGATATGGTCATATTTATGCCTCCTCATCAGTACCCGGGCAGCACAGTTCTGGATGTGCTGTAGCTTTTTTAGGTTTTTTTCCAGGAATCCCGACGAGGAGGGCATTACAATAATCCAACCTGGAGGAGATAAAGGATTCAGACCCGATGTCCACAAATAAACTCTAGTTGCCTTCAGACGTTGCCCAAATGGTAGTTAAGAGTCCACCTGTGTGTGATATAATCTCGGCTGTTCTGTGAACGCCTCAGAGGTTCGTCAGTGTGAGAAATCGCGGCAGAGAACCCGGCGGTCTAAACAGCAGAGAGACAACAGAAGACTTTGTGGTGGAGTGATGGAAACTAACAGGCATAAATGCTGGGCAGGTGATTAGTGGAATTAGGATTTAGTGAGTCTAATCGACAGAATGCGTGGCAGCTGCCAAGAGAATGGCTACATAGGAAAAATCAACAATAATCATCTAGGGAAACAACAGCTATTAACCAGACGCATATATAGACACACACACAAAAAATACAAATTATGGAAAAATCTAAATGTGACAAAGAAAATTAGCCTTCAGAGCTGCTTTTGAACCATAATAAATGGTTGGCCAACACATTCGATGACCTTGATGATGGCACTCGTCAAGATGTAATGTTTGTTGCTGGTTTTGTAGTTGTTGACTTCCAATAGGACTTCTTAATCTTGTGTTTTCATGATGTCAGTCATGAAAACATGACTGACATGTTTTCATGAACTGCCTTGTTGAAATGTTCTGTACAAATAATCTCGAATGACTGATTGTCATTGATGAAGCATAAAAAGGTGTAAAATTTCCTCCACTACTATTTAATGTTTGATATCTCCTCTCGTCTTTTGCCTTTAAAAACAATTTGTATAAAAAAAAAAAAAAAGCACTTTTAAAAAGTTTTTACCTCTCTTGGGGGTGAGTTGGGGCAGTGTGTTTGGGTTTGCTTTTGATTGTGTAAAGTGTTGTGGAAGGAGTTGCATGGTGCAAAGATTGATCGATTGATTGATTGATCGAAACTGGTCTGAGTTGATTGGCAGAAGGACGAAGCCGAAAACAGGGCAATCCTAGAGGGCTGAGGTAGAGGTTTACCTTCTAGTAGGAAGAATGACCTAAATAATAAATAAAAGTACAGTGGAGTAGTTTAGGTCAAAGCATATTCGTGTGTTAAGATGGTCCCGTTAAAGAGAAATTCCAGGCGAAAATCTCTGACAAGACAAAGAAAAAAAACTCCACATTGTTCACAGAAGCTGTCTATCCGAGACTCCGTCTAAGGCTTGTGTATTCTCCTACTGCGTCTGAAAACGCCCCCCATTCCTCCTCACAGTTCCCATTTCTTCATTAGCAATCTCCTGTAATTAATGACATCACACCGACTCACACAGTAATTCAATAAACCCCAAATTAACCTGGCTGTTCGGAGTATTTTCCCCCCATTAGCTTGTTTCATTCCCCACTCCATTGTCTGAATAATTAAGAAACATCACTGTCCATGAGCCGGGGCAGACGCGGTGAGCGAAGGAGCCGACGTCGCCGCCGGAGCAGAGCGGGATGATGGGGGGAATTACAGCCAGCAGACCCCCTGCTTATGATATCGCCACGCTGTAACACTAACCTCATCCAGCAGGGCAGGAGGATGGTTTGTAGTGGCAAAGATGATAGCCCCTCCCTTCATTTCCTGCTACATCAGCCTGAACTAAAGAGTAATTGTGTTTTTCAGCAGATGGTTAAGTAGTCCAGTGCCAAATATGGGCATGGACCAGCATGACACGCTCTTCAGGTCATTAAATAATCCGCCATGCAATCAACGCTGATTGTAGCGATCACGAAACAACACTCCCCCAAAAAAACAACACCGTTTTAGTACAATATGAGTGCTGGTTCTGGCAGCCACGTCCCAGCCGGAGTCAGCAATTTGACCCAATTGCTGACTATAATTGATCTTCTTGGAGAAGCCGCCATGTGGATTTTGTTTTCAAAAGCCACGTTTTTACGCTGTCTGCCTATCTGTGATAGTAGGTATTATTTATATCATCGCTAGCAGCTCTTCTGGTGCGAGTTGTTCACACAACATGCACATATTAGCGCACAAGCCGTGCGTAACACATTGGTTTTATCTCTTTGTGTCAGTAATCCCGTGCAGCGGTGGCCTCGGAAGCGTGCCCGGTGTGGAAAGCAAGGCCTTTCTCCTACTGCGAGTGTTGAAGTAAGTTGACCCTGTTAATCGCTCTTCTCTGAGGGCAGACATAAATTCTACAAAAGTACAATAAGGAATCTGTAATGTCTAGAATATCTGCCACACTTTTGTCTCTTTTAATAGATTTGTTCCAAGAATTCATTTAGCAATAGCTATAGAAAGTGCACCAGGTTTTAAAATAAAAAGCTTCCTACATGAGTGTTTCTTTTGAAATGTGTTATTCTATACTTGTCAAGGTGTCAGTCTTCTATTGAATTCTTACCTGGTACATTAAATAACAGAAGTATTCCTTACCTTTGTACATTTTCACATTGTGCCACGTTACAACCATGAACTTCAATGGTTTTGGTGGAGCTTCATGTGATAGGTCAACACAAAGTAGCGCATGACTGAAATTGAGAGAAAATAATATATGCTCTACAGAAAAATTCAGATGTGAGAAGTGCGCATACCACCTGCACACACACACACACACACACCAATCATATATATCTCCCCTACTGGATGTGCGTAGAGTCATTGTGCTTTTGAAAGGCAAACCTTCCAGACCACAGTCTTTCATTTTTTTTGCAGCCTTTAACAGGTTTTCTTTTTCAGCTTCATCCATCTTTCCATCACTTCTGATCCGCAAGACTTTGTTTAGGCTTTTGCCTTTAGCTCAAAGTGTAATTCTAGTCTCATCTGACCAGATCATCCCTCTGCAGACATTTGGTGTGTCCCCTACGTGGCTTGTGGCAAACCGTGAACAGGACTTCTTGAGACGTTCTTTCAACAAGTTATTTCTTTTGGCTATTCATGCATGAAAGCCAGACTTGAGGACTGTAGGACTAATAGTTGTCCTGTTGATGCATCCTCTCACCAGTGCTGTTCTCCCTTTCCATGGACAGTCGTATTTTTGTGGGTTTGCAGTTTTGCCTCACTCACTATTTCTGGATTTGGATTTAACTCGGTCAGCTGTTTAATGCTTGAGATATACACATTGCCTTTTTTTAGCGTTACTTTTGTTGGCTTCCCTGACCTTTTTTCTTTCGGTCATTAACAGATTAGTGCTAACCATTTGGTCCATCTGTGTATATCGTTCTTTAAGTTAAAACTCATGCTGGTGTGTTCCTTGAAGTAGATAGTGACCCCTAAAAGATTTCAATGATATTCATTGTGGGTTTTTTTTATTTTTATTATTATTTAGAACAGCACGCACCATCGCAAGTCCTTTCTCCGACTTTAAAGAGGAAATCTCATTTCCTCCACAGGTACTTCTCAGAAGACCGTTTTTCATTTGTTTTAAGGATGTATAATTTCTTAAAAGATTGTAATGGGTCATCTAATATGACAAAGTCCATTTTAATTACTGGACAGTTTTCCTAAGTAGCCCCAAGAGACAAAAAAAAAAAATACAAATGGACGTCATAAATTAGTTAAATGGGAGTGCACGTTAAATGATCCTTGAATTTTAACTAGTCATTATCCATACAGAGCCCGGCGCACCACAAATATCCATCCTTGACCCCGGGTCTTACCCAGAACACTTTATTCACTCATTTTTCATCAAGCTAATCAAAACTCTTGCCATTAAAAAAAAAGAGAGAAAGATTTGACTTTCACTGAGGAAGTTTGCAGTTAGTATGTCTTTCTGTGGAGAACTCCACGTTTACTTCACAAAATATAAAATTCCTTACAAATTATACAGTGTGCAGGTCGAGAGACAAGGTTACTGATGTTAGTGAATTCACTGGTTAAAGCAGCAGCACATATGCTGATGACTTTTTAAAAGTCTCACATTCTCCGTCCCCTTGACGCTCCCACCTGAGCAAAACTTAGTTGAAGCTACAAAGAACAGACATTCCCCTCCAACTAACCTTAACAACAATACGTTGTTGCAAAGAGAGAGATTAAAAGTCAACTACATAAACAGATATTTATGAAACAAAAATAAAAAAATTTAAAGACTGCAAAAAAAAAGCTTTTAAGGTTGTTTAAATTGCCTAACCAAGCTTACTGTTTAGGTGGCACTTGTACAAAGCTTCGTTAGTTTGTTCTAATGAAGATTTATCTTCGATGTGGCTGATGTCTAATGTCATAAAGGAGAGCTACTACGTTACACTTAACTATGTAAAGACAAGCAGCACTGGTAAACACTAGGAGGACTGAGATACAATTTGCTGATCAAACCTAAAAAAAGTACAAATATTCTGTGAAGTTCAAGTTCTGTAAAATGTCGAGTATCTTTCTGTGTTTCCATTATCCCCTCAAACCACAGTGGGTGTGATATGAAATGGACAAAAAGAAATGTGGCCAAAGATTTGCAACCTTTCGATGCAGTAGACTCCACATTGTATTTCCTGTTGCAACAAAATCGACTCAATCATAGCAGTGTGTCTTAATAGCCCCATTTAATCACATTTAACCATATGCAGACGTTCTGTCTGCACAGATGAACATTTTCTCCCTTTTGCATTCTGAATAATCGGATGTGCTGCTAATATGGCAGAGGAGTTTGTTCTATTTTCTGATTGATTTGGCAAATAACTGACCGGTTGTGGGCAAATAGCACCAAACATTCAACTCGATTTGAAGGCGATCATGTTCAAGCATGGAAAAAGAAAAGCAAAGTGACAGACATGAATGTTTTTAAGTTAATTGTTCCCTCAAAAATTGTAAAGTAGAAAAGGAATATAAAGTGAAAGAAATCTGTTTTGGGTTTTGTTTAGACTAACATCGATGTCTATTAAAAAAACCCTCATTCTCTTCTTTACCATCTGTAATACTTTTAAAAACAAAGGTTGTGTAAACTAAAACTTGAAAATGAAATGACAAAGGAAGATTAATTGCCTATCTCCTTAAAACAAATGACACGAATAAGGCAATCTATTTGTGAAAAGACGTAGCTCTACAGCAGGTGTGAGAATAATCTCCACCAGCTGCCAAATGAAATTTATGAAGTGGACGGTAAACTTGATGATGCCACCGTAGTTAATTTTCTACTACCGCTAAACTGTCTGGGGCAGCGTCACACCTGAGCTGCTGCGAAACTGCTGCAGCAGACATTACTAGAAAAAGAACGGATTAGCAGAGTGCTTACACTTTAATGCAGTTGGCAGAAACCACCCAAGGTTTTCAACAGGATCCAACGGAGGAACCTTAACTCCCTGGCCTTTATTGAGGCTTGGTGATGAAACGATAATGGTGAATTACGTGACAGAGTGGATTTTGTCAAGTCAGTCAGTGTTTTGCTCCCAGCGTTGGTCAATTGGCTCCATTCTGTACATTTGCAGGGTATTTCTTTATATACCCAACCTTGTTAGAAATGTTTCACCTGCATTGTTGTTGTATCAACCTTCCAGACCTCTCAGGTCTTCCGGTTCTGGTTCTGCTCTGCATCCCCAGAACCAGAACCAAACGAGGAGAAGCAGCTTTCAGCATCTATGCACCAAAAATTTGGAACAAACTTCCAGAAAACTGTAAAACAGCTGAAACACTGACTTCTTTTAAATCTCAACTAAAAACCCACCTGTTTAGAATTGTATTTGAAATGTAATCAATTACAAATTTATTGATGGAACTTGACTTAATGCTGTGTTTTGATTATTGATTCTATGTTGCATTGTGTTTCTGTGTTTGTAATGATGTAAAGCACTTTGAAATGCCTTGCTGCTGAAATGTGCTATACAAATAAAATTTGATTGATTGATTGATTGAAAATTGATGATTAAGTAATTTTCCAATCTAGTCTGATTTGATCAAAGGTGGATTATCTGTCATATTTCATATGACTCAAACGGCCCAAACATAAATCAGAAATACAGTCAGCGGAACTGAAATTCTCACAAAGCAATCTACAATTAGAACAAATGAAATATTAAATATCTGCACCTGTGTTATTATTTATTTACATAATACAATAATGCTACCGTGTTAACGTAGCAATACAGGAATAGTTCTAAAAGGGTAAGAACTTTATCCTTTAAAAAAAAAAACGGCTAAAAAATGTTTTGCACCTTAAAAACAAGTGACATGACAAGATACATTTAAATAAATGGGAGTCCACGAAGAAGTTGCTCCTTATGAAACCTGTCTGTACAACTCCTTTCCTTCACAAATTTTGATTAAACCATAAAAAAGCTGTTTTGTAATGTGAAAAAGGTCAACTACTGTGAAGGAAAACGCTCAGGTTCAGCAGGGTAACAGAATGACATTACAAACATTACACATGTTTGCTGAAAGGTAGCCTGACTTGAATGTGTTCTGTTTGAATCATCACTTTTTGTTCATCACTTCCTACATCCTATGTCTGATCATAAAGTTCAGTGAAAGACGGCACATTTTTAAGCATTTCCTGATACTTTTTGATCAACTTCTTCAACGAGGGGATTATTTGCACACCATGCATGTACAGACATCACACTAGATGGCACTGTTCCCTCTTGCCCAAAGAGGCAGGTCACACAAGAGAAGAGTAGCCCTGTAGTCTAAAAGAGGCTCCCTTATCTTGTGCTGTGTTTCCCACTTACGTGGAAACCAAGAGCATTCCCGACCAGACGCTTGTGAGTGTTTGATTTTAGCTCGATCAGATTACAGTGAAGGGCCTATGGAATTAGAGGAATACCGACGAATTTGCTAGATTTCCATAAAAACAGAGCCTTCCATGCTTAGAGAAACGACAAAACAGGGAAAGTCATGTTTTTGGGAAAGTGATCAGCGATACACCCTATTATTTTCAGGCCCGGCCAAGCCGTTGTTCGTCTGCATGCCGATGCGAACCGGACAGCGGCAGTGAACTTAACGGGCAAGCCGAGAAGGGGTGCAAGCTAAAGAACAGACCGGAAAGCAAGGATGCAAGTGGAGGTTTTTTCAGGCTTATGTCACAAACAACCTTTTTCCTGACATCATGGTGCAACGAGCTATCTACATGGCTGGAAGGCACACACACACACATACACACCGAGAGACGGAGTGAGCAAACAATGCATACCTCGATGCTCTGTTGTTTGAGCGGTACGCAGCACCTGCTCCACACTCGTGGGGGCAAGAAAGAGATAAATGGCCGGAGCTGGGGTATTCACAGGGACATCTCCAGACAAGGCAGGTGACTCGTGTTTTTCAGCGTGGCGAGCATCTGCAAGCCAAACTCTTGTGGGACTTTTTGGAGATGAACAAGCTGGTCACTTAGTCTCATAAGCACTACAGAAATGCATTCCCTGCTACCTCTATAGATCCATGCGGGCAGTGTGGCTGTAGAGTGGTGGAGGTTTAGGAACTTAAATGTGATTTCTTGAAAGTTTTAAGGGAGGGCGAGTCCAGGTGGATTGGACCGACGTCCTGAGGTTTTCTGCTCTCTTGATCAATACTGCAGCATCTCAAACGAATCTCATTGTGCAATGAATTAGTGGCGGGCACAACGCATCTTTGACATGTGGAACCTCGTCAGCTGATTAGTAGGAATTCCTGTGCAGTCCCGAAAAGGGTGGAATTTAAGTGTTTTTAGAATTTTTAGGTGTACCCAGACAGCATTCAGATCTGGGCCATTACAGGTTGCCGTATCCACGCACGTGTACCAGCTCTGTGCTGGACTGGGGTCATGAACCTCACCTGACACCTGCAGAAATTGCTTTGGCTCTGAACCGGTCTGGTGTGGGCCAAATGCGGTATTTCTGTAGCTCCTCTGGATCACATCTGGCTCAGCTCCATTCCAGATCCACACCAGTTACAAACCATTGGACACAGGCACAGGTTAGTTTACTTGCAGATCCGAGTCAAATTCTCACCTATAGTTGGTCCAGAGCTGGCACAAATAACTTTTGCTGTCAGGGTAGACAAATATGGATTTTCTATCCATATTTGGATTTTTTTTTTATGCTGGTTGTTAAATGAAAGAGGCATATATAAGTGCATTCATCTATCCACTCAGCTAGGAATTCATCAATAAATCAAGAGCAAAACTCTTAACTTTTTTTGTATTTTTTTCCCCAACTACCTGGCAAAAAAAAAAAAAAAAAAAAAGATCTTTGAAATTTTAACCCCACTCTCCTTCACCTGACATTTGGTTTGATCCAACTCGCTCCATAAAGATTGTTTTGCCTGATTGTACACAGCTTACAGCAATGGGCAGAAAAGGTAACATGAGCCAAATTAGTTCAACTATTTAAAGTGTTATATCAGTTCTGCATCTTTCTCACTTACCAGAAAAGAGATAAAATAAGGTAGAAAACCTTTCACAGCTTAGCAGCTGTAGGCTTGTAGACACATGATCCTCTTCTAACTAAGCCTTGAAATAACACAACATTTTATGACGGTCCTGCGTCATTGAGAGACTGAACTGCAGGAACTGTTATTCATGAATGAACTGCATTAACAGACTTTGGTTCCAGAAGAAGAAAGAGGATGAGTTTAGTTTTTTTCTGTCCGTCCGTCCGTCCGTCCATCCAGTTCTATGTTTGAAGCTTTAGCTCTAACCACCAAATCTGCCGGAATCACGCACAGAAAGAGCAAGACTCCACGGGAGCACAGATGCTTTTAAACACAACAAGCAAGTTTTATTTAGAATTTGACCTGTAAGCAGCTACAAGTCGCCCCACAAAGAGCGTTTGCTATCCTCACAGAACTGTTTAAACCTGGCGGCAGAGTAAATTGCACACACACGCTGGTTTCCCCCATTCACACATAAACAGACACCTCTGCACTCTGCTGGGATTATCATGCATGATGCCTCTCAGACTGAATGGCTGGTTTCACACTGACAGCCTGGTGATCTCTTGTCTTTGTCTGCCTTTTGAGAACCACTGAAGCTCCCTCCATCGCGCTCGCACACTCGAACCTACTTTTCCTTCCCCTCTGTGTATGCAAATCTCCGCCTAAGTGTTGGTGTGTCACAGGAAGGCAGAGCCAGGCAGGCAGGCAGGCAGACAGACAGAAGCCGCAAAAGAGAGAAAATGAGCATTATGTAAGACGGGAAATCCAGGTCAGACAGTAGATTCATCCTTTTGTTTTGCAAGCTGAATGGGTTCCACGGTGCATTTAACACCAAAGAGCTTTACTGCAGGTATGTTTTTTTTTTGGGACATCCAAAGCTATTCATGGCTGAATAATAACCATAACAACAATGAGAGTTCAACATTTTCATGTAAATGTGGAAACTTTCACTCCAAAGCACTTGGGGGATTTTTTTTTTGTTATGTTTGACGCATCTGGGCCCAAAATTGATATCAGCATTGCTTTGAAAAGGTTTCCGTATCTCTTGCGTTTCATGGGCATTTTTCCCACATGTCATAAAATGCACATTATTACTGGAAAAAAAATGATGTGTTTATGTGACTGACCAACACAAAGAAAAATACAGCTGAAATATAGCCTCTGTTACTCTGATACCCATAAAAAATATGCATCTAATTGCCTTCAGTAGGCACAAAATAAGTGAACAGGACGTGTAATTCGGACCTTCTTTACTCTGAAAAGTACCAAAAGTTGTATATTGTAGATAACCATTGAGCAGTATGACGACGAAAATGTGAGGGCAAGACATCTTGGAACGATGAGCTAATGTACCCGCCCCCCCGCAGCCAGTGGACCAATCAACAGCTGACTTCAAATTGTAGTTTCTAATGTGTATGCGGACACAATTTACGGGTTTTCAATGTGCAGGTGTAGAAATCTAACTTGGTCACAGTTACCATGCAAAGCTGCTGTTACGGGTTTTTTTTATTCTATGTTACATGTTACCGCAGGCGATCAGCCCTATGACAAACACAAGAAAGTTTCTGTAATAATATAAAGAAATGCAACACACAGCCTGAGCAATCAGGCAATGTCTGACATCGAAGCATGTTTAACCGTTGGAGTTGGCCAGTCAAAGTTCTGACATAAATCCAGTTGTGAATCTGTGAAAAAGATCAAAATTCGACTCCCTATTCAGTCCGACTGACTTAAGTCCCTGGATTTTGAAAGTCGTTAAGGACATATGTAACAGAGAGAAAAGTGTGTATGAATGTGTATGTGAATTTTGCCCAAAATAATAATAATAGTGTGTATGTGTTTGTAATGAGATTGTTGTATCCATGTGTTTGGAGCCACCTAGTGGTGTGATGAGTGACTGCATGCAACGGGTCCTTCAGACGCTCTCGCGGCTTCCCCCACCAGAATTCTGAGGAGCGCTGGTGGAGGTAGGTGCGAGAGAGGCAGCTCTTCGCTATTGTTTTTACTTGGGGCCATATTTTTCTAGTTCAACAATTAACGAAATACTGTAAGATCATTTAACAATTACAAATATAATTTATAAAGTTTTCTTGTGGTTGGGCTGGAAAAGTATGACCCTATGAGTGGGAGCTACGCCAGTTGGTGTTTGTGGCTGACCGTTCAGTCACGACGTTAACTGTGTCTTTTGTTTTTCAGCTGTTGGACCACTTGCATGCAGTCAATCACATTGTGAGAATTTCATTTTATATCACACTAGGTGGGTTCAAAGTGTAAATTTATGAATGTGTATATATATTTAAAGAAAAAAATTGTTTTGTGAATGTAACTGTTAAATGTTAACTGTTAACTGCTGTAGCGGTTGTCTGTTATTTTACTGTTTGATTTTTGGAATAGGAATGTTTTGTTTTGTTTTTGAAGAATTGTTAAACTATACGATCACATCTAAAAAAGAAAAAAAAAAAGAAAAATAAAGAATTCTGAGGAGCGCTGGTGGAGCTGTTGGACCACTTGCATGCAGTCAATCACATTGTGAGAATTTCATTTTATATCACACTAGGTGACAACAACCAACCAAGACTATACTGGCGTTGTGAAAAGCAAGAAGGGTTACACTGGTGCCGTGACTCCGTGATCCCTGATCGGCTTGATGCTGTTCGCCCGGGTTGCTGTGTCATCTACCTACAAGCTGCCTCTTCACTTCAAGACGTGTCAACACACCTGTGTTACAAGGTTAAAGGACTGAGAGGAGAATATTTATTGCCAATAAGTGACTGATTTTTACTCGAGTGTGTTTTATTTTCATTACTCCATTTTGTAATGGCAGAAAGATTCCAACCAAACGTTGAAAATGTGAACAGTCAACCCTCCTTTGGGAGAGGTAGAGGTGTAATGGGTCTCACTTTAGAGTCAGGAGTGGCAGTTGGGTCGGATTTTTGTGCCTCACCCATGTTACCTGCAAGTAATAGGCCTCAGGGATTAGCTTTCTATCCAGCTGAGACACCTATGGGACAGATGTCGTTGGGGGGCCCGAGCCACTCTACATTTAATGCTGGCCATGACTTACAAATATTAAATGACATGATTTATCAGTTAGGTTCACAGATTGGAGAGTCCATTGCAAATAGATTGTTGTCTTCTGGTGTTGTTGAGGAAAAAGAAACCCAAAATGCCACCTGTTTGAAACAAGATGGTGCACATATTGGAGACACTTCTGTCTTTGATAGTCAAAAATTCAATATCATTGTAAAATCAGAAACACCACCACCAATTTTTAGAGGTGAGAATACTGACAAACATACTGTTACTGAGTGGGTTGAAATGATGAGAGGTTACTTTAGAAGGCAGAACTATAATAGTTCTATACAAACAGAGGAGATTATGGGGAGGCTAATGGGCAGAGCCAGAGATGTGGTTAAGATTGGTCTTAAAAGTGACCCTTTTTTAAATGCTACATGCTCCCCAGATGTAATTTATAACATGCTGATTCAATACTTCAGTCACACATCCTCCTGTCTGCCGCTGCAAGACTTCTACTCCACACTGCCATTTCAAAAAGAGGACGCCTTTGACTACTGGATTCGCCTCAACAAAGCTGCAGATATGGCTGAAGAAGGTTTAAAGCGTCAGGGGAAACAAACTGACGATATGAGCAGTGAAATTGCTAAAATGTTTGTAAAGCACTGCCCTGATGCAGAACTGGCTTCAGTATTTAAGTACAAGCAAATACATGAATGGACCTCAAAAGACATTCAGGAGAGGCTAGATGAGCACCAGAGAGAGCGTGTGTCCAGGATCAAAACACCAATCCACAAACCATCTGCAGCCCCACTGTTCTGCTATGACACACACGTTGAATCCCAAGTCTCTGGTGGTGCACAAAGATCAAATAATGTTTTGTCCTCTTACAATGTACAGCCTGCCTCTGAGGCTCCACCAAATTCATGTTCTCCTGTGATGGTACAGAACCAGCAGCTGGCCACTACATTAGATTCCCCTTCTTCACAGTCTTACATTCCTGCCCTGCAATCTGCAAAGCAGAACAGCCAGTTCTCACAAGTGCAGTGCCAACCTTTCGCTCCAGTCCCACAAAGTCAGCCGTTCAGTCTGCCACAAGAAGGTGCCATGCTTGGAGAGATGATGTCTATGCTCAGGCAGGTACTTGATAAAGTTCAGGTTGGTGGCCAGGTATCATCTGCTCGCCACAAGCGCACATGGGGTCGAGCCAGACCTGTTATAAACTGTCGCATATGCAATGATGACAAGCACACCACTGAAGCCCACTGCCGTTCAGACCGCCTTTGTTTCACATGCTTCAGCCCTGACCACATGAGGCGCTCCTGTCCAAACAGAGCTGTCCCAACAGAAAATGTGCAGGGAAACTAAGTGACCTGTGCCTGGAGGGAGGCCGCATGGGTCAAAGTGATTCCTCCCACATACTTGATGCTGCTGAACTGTACCAAAATATTCAAAGAATAAATGAGTCTGAGAATATTATTATGCAAGACACACAAAAAGTCAAAAAAAGTGACAGTTTATTTTACACAAATGTCAAACTTAATGACAAATTAATTCTTGGTGCCATGCTAGATAGCGGCTCGATGGCATGCTCTTTGAGCGACGTAGCCTTACAGTCAATGATTAATGCTGGTGTTGTAATCTCTCACCAGGAGGCTACCAACATTGTATTTGTGGGATGTGGTGGTTCTAGAGTAAGACCGACCTCAATAGTGGATCTGAATATGGAGATCTATGGATGCCAGTTGTCGGTCCCCACCTTTGTAGTGAAAAACCAACAGACTGATCTGCTTCTGGGCTCCAATGTCATCAGGCGACTATTGCACCTGTTAAAGAAAGACTCCTCCTACTGGGCAGCAGTTTCCACACCTCACATAGGTCTCCCAGAACTCGAGGAGTTCCTCTCTCTTCTTGCTGGCCTGGACCGTTGGTCTGGTGAGAATGTCCCAGACAAAGTTGGCACAGTGAGATGTAACACAGCTGTTACTCTGGAGGCTGGCACTGAGTATCTTGTATGGGGCAAACTTCCCAAGGGCACAAAGTTATCACCTGGTTTGACTGTGATGTCTGAGCCCACGTCATCACATTCCGCTCCCCGTGGCATTTTGGTGGCGAGAGCTGTGATACCACTCTGGGGAGACAGGTTAGTCCCTCTCAAGATTTTAAATGCTTCCAGTGGTCCTGTCACCATACGTAAGAATGCTAGACTGGCCGATATATACACCTGTCTTGCTATGGAGGACCTAGATATACAAGATGTAACATGCTCATATCAAGCTACCTCTGTCAAACGCACTGAAGTTGATTCTGCAATAGAAAACAATGACAATATACAGGAAAGACTGAGAAGTGCTGGTCTGGGGGATCTGGACCTACAGTCTTGTGATGTGTCAGATGATTGGCGGAGAAAACTAGCAGATCTAGTGATCAGTTATGAGGATGTCTTCTCCCGCCATCACTTAGACTGTGGAGAGGCAAAAGAATTTGTACACAGGATCCGGCTCACAGATGAGAGACCCTTTCGGCTGCCCTATCGCCGCGTGCCTCCTGCTGAGTACCAGAAACTCCGTCAAGTCCTGAATGAGATGGAGGAGAAAGAAATTATACGAAAATCAACGAGTGAATTTGCCTCACCTCTTGTCCTCGTTTGGAAAAAGAACGGTGATTTAAGGATCTGCACAGACTTCAGATGGCTCAACAGACGGACCCTGAAGGATGCTCATCCCCTACCACATCAGGCTGATTGCTTGGCTGCCTTGGGAGGAAACATGTTCTTTAGCACAATGGACCTCACGTCTGGCTTTTACAACATGCCACTCCATGAAGATGACCGTAAATACTCTGCCTTTACAACACCCATGGGGTTGTATGAATACAACAGACTTCCCCAAGGCCTGTGCAACAGCCCAGCCAATTTTATGAGGATGATGACCTCAATATTCGGTGACCAGAACTTTCTCAGCCTGCTATGTTACCTCGATGATTTGCTGGTGTTTGGACCATCTGAGGAGGTGGCTCTCGAGAGGTTAGAGATGGTGTTCGGTCGTCTCCGTTACCATAACCTCAAACTGGCTCCAAAGAAATGTTGGCTGCTGAGAAGATCTGTGAAGTTTCTTGGTCACATAATTGACAAATCTGGTGTTTCTACAGATCCTTCTAAAGTTGAGTCCATCAGCAACATGCTCATTACAGATCTCATGGAGCCAGATGGTATCACTCCATCCCATTCATGCATCCGATCATTTCTCGGCATGGTCAACTACTACCAACATTTCATCCCAAACTATTCTGCAATTGCCAGACCACTGTTTGACCTACTGGTTGGTGCAAAACAGAAACGCAAACCAAAGATACCCACCAAGCGAAAACTCTAGTTCCGCAAACTGACTCCAGCTGATTGGACAGACGAGCATCTCTCTGCATTCATGGAGCTTAAAGCAGCTTTGGTTAACTCAGTAATTCTGGCCCACCCAGACTTTAACCGCCCATTTGTCCTGTCTACCGATGCATCACTAGACGGTTTGGGTGCAGTCCTCTCACAAGTCCAAGAGGGCGAAAGTGTGGCTCGTCCAATAGCATTCGCTAGCAAGTCTCTCACACGCGCTCAAAAGAAATATCCAGCCCACCGTCTTGAGTTTTTAGCACTGAAATGGTCGGTGTGTGACAAATTTAGCCACTGGCTGAAAGGACATGTATTTACAGTGTGGACAGACAACAACCCACTCACCCACATTCTCACAAAGCCACGTCTGGATGCCTGTGAACAGCGATGGGTGGCAAAGCTGGCTTCTTACGTCTTTGATATTAAATATATCCCTGGCTCTAAAAATGTGGTGGCAGATGCCTTAAGTCGCCATCCCTTTGTCAAATCTACTGTGGGAAGGAGGCTGTTGCAGAGCCCATACAGCCAGCTACTTAATGAGGCCCTCCCTGTTTCATCTGGTTCAGTACAAGAGGCTTTCAGACAGTCAAATGTCAAAGACCAGGACTCCAACGTGTTGCACTTACCTGACAGCACAAAGTTTCAGTCCTTCACAAAAGATGATGTTCATGCTCTTCTTGAGACACACAGTGCATGGGAGTCTGCTGCTAGAGTACGAGCTGTTGACACCCTTGAACATCTGCCCCAACTGATCCTCCCATCTCAAGATGATCAACCTGTGTTTTCAGAAACTGTACTGAGAGAAAAACAGCATAATGATCCTGTGTTATCAAGAGTGTTATACTATGTTAATCGTGGCCGTCGTCCGTCAAGAAGAGAAAGGTCGAATGAACAAACAATGGTCATTAAATACCTCAAACACTGGGAGAAGTTTGCTGTGTCCAATGACATCCTCTACAGACTGTCTAAAGACCAAATTACCCGTAAGAGACGCCACCAGTTCGTGGTCCCTTATTCTCTCAAGGCTGATGTTCTCAAAGGGATACACGACAATGCTGGTCATCAAGGGCAGTTCAGAAGTTTGGCTATTGCTCGTCAGAGGTTCTTCTGGCCCCATATTGACCGTGATGTCAAAGAGTATGTTCGCCAGTGTCCCAGATGTGTCATCGCAAAGTCCCCTGATCCAGATGGTCGAGCACCTCTTGAGAGTATAAAAACATCTGCACCACTGGAGATTGTGTGTATAGACTTTTGGACAGCGGAGGATTCTAACAACAAGTCTATTGATGTGCTGGTTGTAACTGATCATTTCACGCGGCTTGCTCAGGCCTTTCCTTGCCGTGACCAATCTGCAAAACAAGTGGCGAGGCAGCTTTGGGACAAGTACTTTTGCATCTATGGTTTTCCTGAGAGAATCCATTCAGACCAAGGCCCATCCTTTGAAAGTCAGCTCATAAGCGAACTGTTGAAAGTTGCTGGTGTGAGAAAATCCCATACGACCCCCTACCATCCAATGGGTAACGGCAGTGTGGAACGCTTCAACAGAACACTGGGAAACATGATAAGAGCACTTGCACCAGATGCAAAACAGAATTGGCCAAAACAACTTCAGACATTGACCTTCATGTACAACTGCACAGTCAATGAAACCACAGGCTATGCCCCTTTTTATCTGATGTATGGGAGAGTGCCACGCCTCCCTGTTGACGTGCTTTTTAAGAACATTCTTCAAGATCCTGAAATTGGTGGATATGATAAGTATGTACTGTCCCTGACTAAAGATCTTCAAGATGCTATGGCCATAGCTCAAAATCATGCAAACAAGGAACAAGATCGACAGGCTGTTCTCTACAATCGCCAAACTAAAGGGAAATCTATTGGGGTTGGCGACCGTGTTTTAGTATCAAACAAGCGTGAAAGAGGCAAACGCAAAACTGCTGACCGCTGGGAGTCTACTGTGTACACCGTTGTGGGCGTGAACCCTACAACTCACACATATCAAGTAAAACACCCCACCACCGGTCAAGTTCGAGTTGTGCATCGTAACCTCTTGATGCTAGTGAACTTCCTTCCTGTTGATACATCCAGTCAGCCTGTTGACTCTGCTGCCCTCACAACTGAAAGCTCTGACATTAACTCTATTTCAGATGTTCTGGGATCAGTCATGCAGGAAAATGATTCAAGAATCAGAACACAAGACTGGGTCAGCTCCCTATCTGATGAGCCCCTTGATGTTGCCCCTGTGAATGACTCTGATGGAGATGTTGTCTCTGCAGCACAGGCAGACGGGGAATCTCTGTTGCCCCCTAGTGAGATGGACTGTGACAATAATCCCTCAAATGCTTCAGTTGACACACAGAGTGTTTGTCCACACACTTCACTAGTTGCTCAGTCTGTTACTGACACTGACCATGACACTATTTACACAGTCAGAACCCGTGTTGGTAGGATAGTCAAGCCTGTCAATAGACTGATCCAGGTGATGACCAACATAGCTGTTAACGACGATGCTAGTCAGCTTTTTGACAGGGTTTCTAATTCAGTTTTTCAAATGTTCCAGCAGAGACATTTATAGTAATAGGTTCTTTTGTAAACTGACCTTTCCTTGTTCTGAGTTTATTTATTTATTTATTTTAGTAGTGTATATCACCACTGTTGGTACAGGTCCAGGTTTAGGGACCCCATCTACTTTTTGGGCATGGATTATGTGGGATGTAGGCTGCATCCTGCTTCCAGGAGCTGGCAAGGAATAAGGCGCCATTTTCTTGCCACTTCATCCTTTGTAAAGGATACTATTTCAGTTGGACTTTGTATATCCATATCAGCCAATTCATGTGATTTATTTATTCATTTATTTATTTTCCGTTATGGTGATAATTCTGCACTTTAATCATTTTGGTCAAAATTCAGCAGGGGTGGGTGTAACAGAGAGAAAAGTGTGTATGAATGTGTATGTGAATTTTGCCCAAAATAATAATAATAGTGTGTATGTGTTTGTAATGAGATTGTTGTATCCATGTGTTTGGAGCCACCTAGTGGTGTGATGAGTGACTGCATGCAACGGGTCCTTCAGACGCTCTCGCGGCTTCCCCCACCAGAATTCTGAGGAGCGCTGGTGGAGGTAGGTGCGAGAGAGGCAGCTCTTCGCTATTGTTTTTACTTGGGGCCATATTTTTCTAGTTCAACAATTAACGAAATACTGTAAGATCATTTAACAATTACAAATATAATTTATAAAGTTTTCTTGTGGTTGGGCTGGAAAAGTATGACCCTATGAGTGGGAGCTACGCCAGTTGGTGTTTGTGGCTGACCGTTCAGTCACGACGTTAACTGTGTCTTTTGTTTTTCAGCTGTTGGACCACTTGCATGCAGTCAATCACATTGTGAGAATTTCATTTTATATCACACTAGGTGGGTTCAAAGTGTAAATTTATGAATGTGTATATATATTTAAAGAAAAAAATTGTTTTGTGAATGTAACTGTTAAATGTTAACTGTTAACTGCTGTAGCGGTTGTCTGTTATTTTACTGTTTGATTTTTGGAATAGGAATGTTTTGTTTTGTTTTTGAAGAATTGTTAAACTATACGATCACATCTAAAAAAAAAAAAAAGAAAAATAAAGAATTCTGAGGAGCGCTGGTGGAGCTGTTGGACCACTTGCATGCAGTCAATCACATTGTGAGAATTTCATTTTATATCACACTAGGTGACAACAACCAACCAAGACTATACTGGCGTTGTGAAAAGCAAGAAGGGTTACACATAGCCCCGAACCATCAAAAAATTACTTAAATAATATACCTTGAATTTTATTGTTCTAATGTGGCGGGGTCTGAGGGGTAAATGCTTTTTTTTTGGACACATCACATAGAGAACAACATATTTAATAATCAATTAATAACTTATGACAAACAGTTTAAACAGCAGTGGAAATATTGGTAGATGTTGCTCTGCTTCAGAGGTGCACTGTGCATAAAACTATAAATACATATGACTCTTTCACCTTTGTTAATATCCGTTTTATGCTTCAAAGTGTGATTTTCAAATATAAGGATATACATATTTCATTTAAGCCCGTGTTGCGTGAGTCGACAAAATTACAATTAAGCCTTTTGTGGCTGGTAAATGTATTTTATTATTAAATCCCTGCATTGCTTTAGAAGCTAGCAGTATAATAGGAAATGTCAAAGAAAAGTTTCAAATGTGTCACTTGCTAAAGAAACTTGGTTCTCAAGAGACAGAAATGTTTTTTTTTTTTTAAGAAAGTGATAGACAGCAAGAAAAGCGAGGTGGGATTTTTTTTCTCACTGCGGTTTTGGATGCTTGGTTTTTAAATGCTCTGTCCTACAGATTAACCAGATACAGACCATATTAGGTGTCAGGTATTAAAGGTTGGCAAATATTGTTTTTCTTTAAATCGTTTTTGTCAGTTAAGTGATGCAATTTTAATTTGTTTGGCTTTAAACTTGTAAATCACTGCCATACCAATGTTTGTAAGGGCTATAGTCAATACTTAGTCTCCTGTGATTACTGGCTGTTACAAATTTAAAGAGATCCGGAGCATTATTTGGACTTTCATCCACTGTTCATAGCAAATTATGGACAACATTATATTATTTGAGAAAGAAAAATAAGCAGAGTTCACATAGTTGAAGGAAGGAAGATTGTTTTCAATGACAATGAAGGAGAGACACAGCAAAACACAGAAGCACTGAATCAGGAGTACCTTTATGGGGAAAGGAAAAAACAAAGCAGGGCACGTAATTATTGGCAGCAATGACTCTCTCGAAGCCTCCTGCCCAGAAAGAGACAAATAAACACAGAAGCACTGGGTCAGGAGAGCTTTTCCTGGTAAAGAAAACATTGTTAGTGCTACCAGTGACTCCTTCGGTAACTGCCTAGGGAAGAAATTAAGCCAAAACACAGAAGAAGAAGTCAGGGCAACTTCTTTTATGGTAAAGAAAATTGAACAGGGGACACATGGGTTATGGCAGCAATAGCTCCTTGGAAAGAAACAGAGCTAAATAAGCTAGCACTGACACAGATGACCTGGCTCAGGTTACACAGTTGAAGTTAGTAATGCTTCTTTCAATGGTTCAATCTAGGAAAGAGGCAAAGTTTTATACAGTTTTATACGGAACCACTGGAGCAGGTGTACATTCTATGCAAACAAAAGACAGAGTCTTGTCCACAAAGTATGGAAGTAAATATGTGCCATCAGGATTTGAATTAAAAATGCCTCTGAAATTTGAATGTTGTATATTTGTACTTAATTTTTCAGTGCCAAAATATGCATTTTAGCACTGCTGAAATATACATTTTAACACTGAAAAAATAAGTTCAATTATAAAAATTTGTGCACAGTCTTCATTCAGTCACAGGCTTCATTCTATCTTCGTCTCCAGTCAACAAGGAAAAAAAGTTCTAACACAGCAAGGAGCACAAGACCCAGAACTTTCCAGAAAACAAAAGTAATATCCACAGTTCTCGAGCTTTTCAGTTGAATTTATTAGACCTTCACAAATGTGGTCATCTTATGGAACCCATATAGGAACGTTAATGGCATGTGGGGGTAAGGGGGGGGAGAAGACTGTGACCAGTATAATTATTATTACACAGTAAATTATTACATCATCATTAAGCATCTTCACCTGTTTCTTTCAAAGGACTGTCCCATGATCCCTTTAGAGCAGGCATGGCTTCAAGTTGTTCCCTTGGTAACTCTCCAGCATGTATTATGTCGGCAAGATGGGATATAACTCTGTTTATGATGCTGTAAAGTCTTTTTGGCTGAAGCCCCTGCTGCCCACGGTGAGGCTTTAGGTCCACAGTAAAGCTGGAATGGGCTGTACCCTTGGAATGGTGCTGTAAATAACATCGTCTGTGTGCGTAGGCTCCTATTAGGCCAACAGTTCGGGCTCGAGTTTTAGTTGTTCATATGATTCCAAACGTAAAACAAAACAAAACAAATTAAACCTGTGGAACTGCTTGCAAAATGGCTTTTTGTTTGTGCCCACGCTTTTCATGTCTGAGGATTGGTTTTATGAATGAACAGCTCTGCTCTCAGCTCTGAGGATAATAAACGGAAGACCTGAACTATCTCTACATGCAACAATGCTCATTTCTTACACTAAAAAAAATAAGTGATTGACATTCGGGGCCTACCGAGAGCAGAGCTTCCAGTTAGAACTACAGAGACGCCATCTTGGCGGAACACTTACTACAGACAAGTATATAATATATAATTATAATATATTTACCACCAATGACAAAAAATTCACCAACTGCACAACTCTTTAGTATAAGATAAGTAGTATTTAAAAAGAGCAGAAGAAATCTTTTGTTTTTTGAACAATAACAATATTTGTTGTTAATCTGTTGCTAAGAGATGACTGTGTTTTCTGGTAACCAAGTGCCACGAAGTAAACATCTGATTTTTACTTCTGCTAAATTTACCAACTGTAAATTTCTTGGTTCTTATCAGATGAGCAGCATTTCAAAAGAGCTCATGTTTTATAAACAATAATTAACTCGGTGTTAAGAGATGAGCGTTTTTTCTCTGGTAAGGAACTGCCACACAGTACAAATCAGATTTTTACTTTTGTGTTGAATGTCTGTTTTATTACATATTCACCACCAATGACAAAAAAAAACATTTTCACTTTTCTGAAAAATTCACCAACTGCACAACTCTTAAGTAGTATAAGATAAGTAGTGTTTCAAAAGAGCAGAAGAAATCTTATGTTTTTTGAACAATAACGATATTTGTTGTTAATCTGTTGCTAAGAGATGAGCGCGTTTTCCGGTAACGAAGTGCCACGAAGTAAAAGTTTGATTTTTTACTTTTGCAAAAGTAAAAATGTTTTGCCATGTTTAGCACCCTAAATGGAGAAAGTCAATGTAAGACATCATGCTAGTTTTACCCCACATGCCACTGGCAGCATTTCGGCTAACTTTCGCATTTTGGCTAATTTTAGCTTTGATAATGTCAGGAAGGTGGCCATGGTAATAACCTTTGACTGCTTAACTTCTTCACTGGCTAACCAAACAGCAGAGTACTTTGAACAGTAAGTTCCTGTGTTTATTCAGTCCAACTCATCTTTAATGTCCCAGCTCGTACTAGTTCCCCATCCCCATTTTGCTTGAAGTAAAGCTCTGTGCCTATTTCCACTGCAGCCATTCGTCCACCCATCTGGTCTTCCAATGGTCACTGTTATTTTATTAGTGCATAGATGATTTGAAAACCTGTTTTCAGTCCTAACATTTTCACTTATGTGTCCTATTTAGTGGTGGATGGATTTCAAAAATCATTAGCTGCAAATTTGTGCCCGTTTCTTGCGACCCTGTTGACTGTTTGCAACAAAGTGACTTGACATCTTGGCAGTTTCAAGAGTGATGCGTCCCTGTGAAAGACTTAACATTTCGGACTTTTCTGAGTCAGTTAAATCTGTTGTTTTTGGCACATTTCGTTTGAGGAGCAGAAGCTGCTTAATAAAATACACAAACCGAGCAACGGGATGTTAGGTTTAGCATCACTGAATATTCTCTCAATTTCATTTTTGTATCTCTAACATAATACATTGAGAAGATAAACTCTAATTTAATCACATATATAATTCAGTACAGTTGACACTGCTGTTATGTTATTCCCCTTTCAAGTCCAAAGGGTTAAATTATTAAAAAGCATATTTTAGATGTTTTCCACTCAGCATCCTTTCAACTCATTAAGAACTCTGATGTTTCTCTTCACAATATAAAGACAAAAATTGATATTTCCTAAAACTTTGTGTTTAAGGCTCATTAATGGTTCATTTTGATTTGGAGAATCATACAAAACATCTAAAACACACCATCCTAATGTTTTACACCAGGTTTTGATGCGTTAACGGTTACGATGGCACCAATTACAACACATGCCATTTCAAAGCCTTCTACACATTAAAAGGTAAATTCAGTCCAATCATACATTGTCATTCACTTTGCCAGAAATGCCTCATTCCGAGCACGCATAGTTTATGAATTTCAAATGGGTTGAGGTCAGGGATTTATGAAGGGCGTTCCATGAGATTAATGTTGCCTGCATAATTCATTCAAAAACAGTTTTGCTGTGTGTTTGGGATCATTGTCCCCGTTGGAATACTGAATTAAAAACTCAGATTCAACCTTTCAGCTATTGATTTTAGGTGAAAAGACTCTGTGGGTGTCCCTTATTTGTCGTTTCAGTCACTCTGTAATATGCAAAGACACAATGAACAATGAAGCAGACCCTCAGCATGATGCTTCTGCCACCATGTTTGACAGCTTTTGGAATAATCCCATTATTTAAAAGTCTTTCCTGGGTTCTTTCAATGTACTTTTCACTGTGGCTGTACAACTCGCGTCTTGTTTTTGCTGACTACATATAAAAGTTTCTGGAAGGTAGCCAGCGTTTCCAGTACTTTTCACTTTACTGCCGGTTGAGTCTTGGTGAGAACTGAATGTTCCAACAGTAGAACGTTCTCAAACCTACATAAAAACTGGCTCTGAAATGGATCAAAGCAGGCTAACCAAAGCCCCAACCTTAATCAAATTGAAAATTAGTTGGGCTATGCGCCAAAGTGTGGCCACTAGTTGAATTAGCAGAAAACATGCTAATCGAACTAGTGCTGCCAATTTTGCCAAGAAGAATGGTCAGAATTGCAGCTAGAATTGTTCCAGAATATTCAAGATCAAAAATAAATAAATAAAACATGCGAGCCTGTATTCATAAATCTGACCAGAAATTCCACAATGTGCTCTAAAAATCAGTGTCACGATGCGTGTTGGTTATTGGAAATAATAACACCAATACAGTAACAACGCAGCATGTTGAGATTTTGAAACGATTTTGAAGATTTAATAAAGAATCAAAAAGCACAAAACAAGGAAATAACGCAAGCAAACACTCCAAATAACACAGAATATGACACAGAAGTTTGTGTATAATCATTCCTCCCTGGAAAATTGATACGTTGTTTCATTAACCGTCAAGTGCATAAAGTTAAGGTTTTATTTATAATCCTGATGAATTTGCGAATCTCTCACTGCCACTGCGTACAAAACAGCAAACGGAAGACGCCTCTTTTAATTTTTTTTTATTTTTATTTTTTATTAAACACTGCTTGAATCGCTTCTGCTTCATCCCCCCATTACAAAGTGGATCACAGAAAAAAAATAAAAAAGCCTCTGCCGATGTCACAAAGCGTATGTGTTTCTGAGATAGCATTTCGGGTTAATGGCTCGTCGTGGCTCGCCTGCTCCCCGAGTGCACGCGCGAGACCAAGTGTCGGAGAGCATTTTGTGCGTGAAACGCGGCCCCCCGTCGACAAACCCGGCGGAGCAGTCTGTCAGCGAGGGCGAATGTAACCAAAGAAAACATGTGGCATCCTGCTAATGTCAAGCGCGCAAACAAGCGACTGTCAAAGGGATTAATTGGACTCCTACACACCGGCTTAAGCGGAGTGTCGTGGACGTGGGTGTCTGAGTGCGTGCACATCAGCTCGCTCTGACGACTGAGAAACTAACAGCAAGAATGATCAATTCCCACTCTGTGTGTTTGAATTATTTGTGCATGCGCGCGTGTGTGTGGGGGTGTGTGTGTGTGTGTGTGTGTGTGTGTCTTGGTGTTCCCATGTAATGTATGTCAGGCTCGCCGCGAGCAAGTCAGTTTCAGGTTGGTTTCATTACCAAGGTAATTCCTCCAGAGCAACAGCCTCATAATGGCAGGAGATGGTAATGGTCCTTTAATAGCCCTCCTCATTGCCCACTGGCCAGATCCTAAAACCCGATTTGCCTACTGTGCTCCCACTGAGCTGAGAAGATGAATAGAAAACTAACCATCATTATATCTGCCTTAGAAATCAAATCTGAACACCCTTAATGTACTTCTCTGATCCCTCCCTTTTCATCTTTTTTTTTTTTTTTTTCTTCAAAACATGGCGGTGTGCAAATGTAGAGTTGTCTATGCAAGCATGTCGGCAGCTCTCTTTTGTTTTGCTGGTGTTATAGCTTTTAAACGCAAGCAATACTGTGATTTTTTTTTTCTTCTTTTTTTCTTGAAGCATCATTTTGAGATCAAATATACATGTGCGGCCGGTCCAAGGTTTAACTCTGCGTTGTGTGTTTCTATCAGGGTGTCAAATAGAACAGAAAAGCCAGACCGTCTTTTATTTTGTCTGTCTGTTTGAGGCATCAAAAGAAACAGGGGCGAGCACTCTGCACAGTCTGGTCCAAAACACCTGCCTCCTCCTGCTGGCCCAGAGCAGCATTTTCTCTTTATGTGTTTGGACATTTGCAAAAAATACTATATTCTCACCTTTAACAGTGACATTCCGTCACCCTTGTCATAATGGAACGGTTAAAAACAAATCCAATCAAAGCTCCGAACAGTATTTGCCACATTCTAGAAAACCCATATTTGAGATTTAAAAAGAAACATCAGTGAGCACTCTGCACAGTCTGGTCCAAAACTCCCTTTTCAAGAAAATAACATCCAAAATAAAGAAAAAAATTGTCAAAAGCAAACAAACATCCAAGAAAATCCCGCCACAATTGCAAAAAAAAATCAAGCTAAAGTAACGCACAGTTATGTAACTATAACAAAGGAACTTATTAGCTTGCTGTACATTTCGATAAAATCTAATTTCGGCTTGTGTATGTAGACCATATAACTTCCCACGGTGTTAAAAAAAAGACATATCCCGTCAATCATCAGTATAAATATGTAACTTATGAGATGTGATTTAGACAAGGAAAATGTTTTACATCTGGACCGATGGTGCAGCACGTTTAACCTCCTCCGCATTCACGTAACTGCGCTGCATGAGGTGCGTTCAAGTGCAATAGGAAAAATGAACTGCTCACTTCAAACAGGCATTAATAAAGAGAAATAACTAACCTACATAACAGATAATGACTGGAATTCAAAGTTTAACTTAAAGTAATATAATTAACTTGTTACACATGCTTGTTTTACTTCCCCCAACCAGTGCCTTGCTAAAAGGCACATCACCTGAACCTCTTCTAGTCGTCACATTACACCCACAAAGTTCAACGGATTCCATTTGGATTTTATGCCACAGACAAAATTGTGTGGCTTCTTTTCCTGTCAGTGGGTCTTTCTTGCCACTCATCCCCAAAGCCCATATTTGTTAAGTGCAAAACTTAGTAGATGTTCATTCAGGTTTTAATAATTTATTCCAGGGCACAATGTGACTCAGGGGCAGAGCAGGTGCCCCATAAACACAGAGTGTCCCCCTAAAACAAATCTTCAAATTCTGACGCGGATCATTTGCTGCATTTTATTTTGTCCCCCGTGTCCTTACTGCTTTTGTTTCCATCAGTCTACTGACAAATAAAGGTCGTTAGGACCAGAAAAGACTGACTAGGTGCAAGTTGCAGCATAATGCCGCGATTAACTCGAGGCAACGCAAGTAGAGTTCTGCATGGAGGGAACTGAAACATAACGACCCAACTGAAACACAAAACTCCAAACAACAGGATGAGTGAACCGATGCGAAAGAATTCGATTTGCGCCATTCAAGCTATCATAAAAAAAAGTAGATATAACTTTGTTAAATTGTCACTTTTGAATGTCGTCTAGCATTTATCCTGTTGACAAATTCTCTCAGAAAACCTCTCCAGCTCTTCTACAGATACTTGGCTGCTTCACTAGCCAACGCTCTTGTTGCCATGGACGTCCCTTTAGCTGAAAGGAGATGTCTTGATAGGTTTGCAGTCGTACCACAATCTTTTCGTTGCCAGGTTGAACGATTGAAAGGGAAGAATATTACTGATTTGACCTGTATTCTCCATTTGTACACCATAGTGGATCTAGAAGTGAGGTTCTACAATTTGAGTTGTAAACCTGCGCTGGTACTTGTTTGTTTGACAGTTTAATCGGTTTCTGTCTGTAAAACACCAACTATAATGCTGAAAAACCAATACCCGGAATAAAGGTCCCGCTGTTTGACAGGGCTGGAGGCGAGCTCAAAGAAACCCAGCGATCAATCAAAAATGCTCAGCGTGCCAACGTTTGATACAAGTCAGCTTTCCTTTTCGTCACCTGATCTGACTGAGGGAAAAATAAAATCGTAGGACTTAAATGAAATAAAAAAAATTTCGACAAGCACGTGAATAATGTCAAGTTCCTGTTTGTTTCTAACCGTGCCGTCTCCAATGAGATGCGTTTTCAGCTGAATTTAAAAATGTGTTTTGTGATTCTGTTCATAAACGCTGACCAAACAGAAATCTTTAAAGCATCGACCACACCTTTTCATACATTAAGGGTAATTTAGCTCCTTATAGTAAAACAGGAACGAATACGTCTAACACGGGATCCCTGCGCCCATTTTTATTGAAAGAAATGTGATCATACCTAAATAGAAAAACACTTTTGATTATTTTTCCAGGCACGTGGTGGGTTGCAAATGGGCACATGATACTTTATTGATGGTCACTCAAGATCAGCTATGAGTATTTAGTTGTTTTTTGTTTTTTTTGCTGAGGTTCTTGTAGAACTTCTTAACAACCAAGTATAATCCCAGTCAAAACCATTTAAGTGGTAAAAACAGTCTGAAATGGAGCTGCGCCTGCCTGATCTTTGGTGTCTACGCAAATGTGCGAGCACATTTCTGTTCTGCAGTCATTTAGCAGCCGTAGCTTCAGTCCAATGCTTCGTATTCATAGGGATTTTCCCCATCAGTTCTCTGAGTTTCCAAGAGAATAATGGTAAATGTAGAATCTGATTGAGTGGGCGTCTGAGACCCCGCGCCATCTGAGGTGAAACATTTAAGAAAAGAGCAAAACTCCATGCTAATCTCTTCCAAATGTGGTTGGCTTTCCTTTAAATCTTTTGTGAGATTCATGCGGATTAGTTTGCGCTAAAAAAATAAAAAAATAACCAAAGTGTTGGGGGAGGTGGGGAAGAGAGAATGACTTTCTGGAGCGTCTTTTAATCTCTGAGGCATCGGCGCTGTTGACATGATAAGCACGTGCTGAAGACATGAATCCATTTGTTATTGAATATGGGAGAAAACGATTCAACATTGCAGGGAAGGAATGAAATAAACAACGGGTTAATTTCCAAGCAATCCATAAATACATAATTTGTTCAGTTGTTAACCCTAAAAATTCTAGTATTTTTGCTAAAGAATCCAAGAAACATTTCAGTTTTTATGGCATGTAACTTTTAAACATGGATTCCTGTATCAGACTTTCATTTATTTTGTGTCAGGATTCTAAATTAAGCTAATATTACCCCACTCAGGAGGTCCATAGAGGACTGTTTTTGCCAAAGTGCAACTCCTCTTATTTCTGTCCCTCTTTTTGTGCCTGTTCTGCACACTTCCTCTCCAAGTATTTTCATTTAAATGATTCAGCTCTAATTGACGCCAGCCTTTAATCAGAAGTCAGCACAACTCACCAATATTATGACTGCAACACATGATTACAAATATCCCTCTTCTTTCCTGCAAGCTGTTAAAATCTGGCTTACATCATCCCTCGCATGTTTTTTGGATGTATTACTGCCTGCTGTCTTCAGTCTCTCTAGTGGGAATTAAAATGAATAAAAAGTCAGAGGAATGCACTTTGTTGATTTCGCTAATTACCACCAATGCACAAACAAAATTTACCGAGTTAGCTCCTGCTAAAGGTTGGGTTGCTTATCTATGTCTTTCTGGGTCGATTGGCTGCGCAGCGCTGCGGTTGATTTATAAATTGGAGCAAGTTTTCTCCTCTAACTGTTCATTAAATTCCAGGAAGTCCATGTGTTTTGCTGTGTGTGTTTGTCATCCACAACGCTGTGAAATCGCAGTGCCCGCTGTGTGTGTGTGTGTGTGTGTGTGTGTGGGTTTCCAGTCTGTGTAGCTTTGTGAAAAGAGAAAAAAGTGAGGTGGAGGGGAGAGAAAAACGGGCAAAAACAAGAAACTGTCAAGCCTATTTATCATCGTAGCATAACAGAAGAACTGTTGATCCCAACACACTGTCCAGGAAAAAAAAGAAAAGAAAAAGACAAAAAAAAAACCCGACACCACCTGGATTTAGCTAACAAAGGAGGCAGTAGCCTCTTGTTGGAAATGCATTCTCCACTTATTCAGCTCTGAGGGAAACCAAAGCTGCAGTCAAGTTTATCAATGCCAAGTACATTAGCAGTGGCCAGACCTGAGAATGGATTTTGACGTGCAGAGAGAAAATGAAAACCAAAAGGCGTGGTTTAGTTTCGCAAACTACGTGGAAAAGAACCACCTCAGAGATCCTTGCAGTCAGGTTTATAGCACGTTGTGCTATAAACCCGTGAGAACCGTTTGGCCCTTAAATATTTTGTTTGCCATACATACATGTTTTAGATAACAAAATTAGTCCTATAGTCAGACAAAGATGACCTTTTGGTTGATAAAATTAACACATTTTCAAGTAAGGATTTGACTTATTTATTCATTTACATACTGAGGGGCAACTACTATCCAAACCAACCTGACTGAGTGAGAAAGTAATCAACCCCTGGATAAATCGTGAATCTGTTTTCCCACAGTTATTTTATTTTACTTGCCACACTCAGGCATGATAACTGTCAAACCTGTAGAATCAAGATGTCATTTAAAGTAACTTATCTATAAGGTGAAATGTCCATAAAGATCTCTAAAAAGCCTGACAGAAAGAATTCACAGAAGTAGGAAAACATGTTGACTAGTCAGGAAAGGATTATGAAGCAACTTCTAAGGCCTTACGTTTGAGAGAAACAAAACAAAATAACACTGAGCAGTTGTAAACCCACCCAAAAGTAATTAGCTTAGCAAGATGACTTCAAAACTATATCCAGGTCTCATCTAGAATGAAGTGTTGCTACAGTTAGCTCAGAGTCAATGACTCAACAATAAGAAAGAGACTTGGCAAAATTGTCGTCCGCTGAAGAGCTCCAATGCCGAAATTTGGAAAAAGAAAAACTAAGACCTGTGTGACATTTGCAGAACAACATGTTCATGCAGCAGACAGGGGTTTTGTCCTGAAGCTCCGTGTGTTTTTGATGGGAAACGTACACATCAGTGTCTAAGCAAAAGAAAATTGAGCCTGAGAAAATGGTGGCCAAGGCTCATAATGGGAAATATTTCGAGTGAACTTTTCTGAAAAGTTTCTGGAGGGATAACATAGCTTTCTATATTGTACTCCACTCATACAACATAGACAGCTATTCTATCAAACATAAATGAGATTTACATAAATATTTGAACGGGAAGAAAAACCATAAATAACATTATTCTGTTATTCATAAGACAAAAAACCCCCAAACTTTTCCAATACTAAATCGCACGAAAGAGGAAAATATTTGCATAATTGAATCTCTGACTGTCATGAGTTGAGTTTTCTTTCGTTTCAGTGTTGCTTAATGCCCACCACCTGGGCGTAATTGCCACGGCTGTTTTCATTATTTCGTGATTGTGTTTGGTTCCTGCGTGTATTTTAAGTTCACCTGTTGTCCCCAGTCATTGTGGGATCATTGTTGCTTCTAGCTGCACTCGCAGTAAATTGTCATTGGAAAGGTGCCAGCGTGGCAATAAAGTGATTATTCTTAAACTTTAAGCTGAATTCCTGGACTCACCTGTGTTCACCATGATGCCTCATGACACTGACAGTGAGTGCTAAAAAAATTTGAGCCTTTTTTTTTTATAAAGTGTATGGAGACCTCAAGTTAAATCTGCATGTCAAATGTAAGCTTGAAGGGCAGAAACTCTCACCAGACTGGCCAAAAGTATTATTAGCATGCAAAGCCTGAATGAGTGAGATTCAAATAAAAAGCAGCCAACCACATGCTGCATTCCTTTGCACTTGTTACATTGCATACAATGACGTGGCCATGACTGTTGCGATTCAACATCCATCCATCCATTTTCTTATACCCTTTCCCCTGCTGGGGTCAGGAGGGGTGCTGGTGCCTATCTCCAGCTGCCAACGGGTGAGAGGTGGGGTGCAATTCAGCATGTTAACATATTGACAATTTGTAAAAAAAAAAAAAAAAAATACATCGGTACGACCACACACTCCCTCAAAACCAACAGGCAACGCTGCGTCTGAAATGAATTTCTGTCAAAAACTATAAACCACTGAAAATGTTTCAAGATTTCTGCCCATGTCACCCCTGAAGTTTCCAACATCGCCGCTGGCAGTGATTATAGATACAGCTATTTTGCTAACAAGATAAAACAGCCCAGAACTTTACCATGACTGTGCTGCCTGGGGCGAGACGGAAGCGGTGATGGACTTCAGGTCTTATCAGCCCTTTTCCATAGGAGATCCAGTGCATATAGGGTACATGGACGGGTCGAGTGTATTGATTTGTCAGGGAGAACACCTTCTGGAAGCAGATTGGTTTGAGGGTGTCAATGTTCAATCTGTTGTGTGTGTGTATGTGGGCGTGTGTACGTGAGTGTTAGTGGTCTGCAGTTTCACCACAGTTGCCTGCCAGCTTCTCTCCTATTTTAATTAGAGAAAAAGCATCTACAACAAAGGTCACAAATGAAGGATTGGAGGAGAAAGGAGTGTTTGCAATGTAAACTAAACTATCCCATTCGGTTTCAGGGACTATGCATGGTTGGTCTGACTGTATTTTTTTTTTTTTCATGCTTTTACCATTTTTTTTAAGTAAAGAAAACAAGCAATACAGTGTTGGTGAAGTTTACAGACAGACAAAGAACTTGAGCTTTTAATGTGTTTGCTTGGAGATGTACAAATGCAAGCAAAGGGCGTTGGGGAGTCAAGTTTACTTGTATAGCGCATTTCAGCAATAAGGTAGTTCAAAGTAGTTAAAGAACACCAATTATGAAACAGACAATAAACATTACTTTTTGTCATATGCTGTCCTCAAAATCATCACCACACATCAGATATGTTTGTCGATGTTCCATTTACTATAAAGGCAACTCTAAACAGTTGGGCTTTTCTCCTTGATTTAAAGGAACTCAGTGTTTCAGTTGTTTTGCCGTTTTCTGGAGACAGCATTATGGCTGTCTCCAGAAAAGTGGGGCAGTGTGTTGAACAGTGCAGCTAAAACTTAAAGTAAGCTATAGTTGGATGAAAAGGTTGCAGTTAGTTCTACTCAAACCTGGAAAAAAAAAAAACCCACAAAAACTTAAATTACATTTAGCACAATGCTGCAATTCAATAATATATTTGTGTGGGAACAATTTGTTCCTTTTTTTTTCTTTTTCTCTGGCAAACAATTTCTAAAAAAGAAGTTTGTTATAGCTCACCCCGTACCTTTCAAATGGGCGAGGGGAATTTCATTTGTATAGCACATTTTTAACAGCAAGACAAATCAAAGTGCTTTAAATGATTAGAAGGAAAATAAAGCAACAAACAAGGAAAAGACATCACACTGTGGTGCCAAAGAAAGGGAAAAAAGATGACAGGTTGAAAACAAAAAAACTACTCTTTATATTGTTCCAGTTGTTATTTATCAAAGGCGGCTCTAAACAAATGGGTTTCTAGCCTTGATTTGATTTGTCAGACTTAGAGGACTAAGAATATTTGAAATACTGCCAAACCTGAGTTTTAGACAGCAATTAAAATTATTTTTTTTAAAGTGCACGCATTCGAGAATAGAAAAGCAATGCTGATAATAAGATTGGCATACGTGTTAACAGGCTGGTTGAAGATTTTAAGCACGACGTGTTGGATGAAGGACAGAGCTGTTTAAACTCTAAGGTAACTTTACAAATGCAGCATAAAAAAAAGCTTTCCATAACTTAAAAATGCTAACAAAACGTTGTGATGTGTTTACATAAGGGGAAAAAAGTTCCCAATTATCTCAAACCAAATTTGTATTTGCAGCTTCTATTTATGTGCAATAAAAGATAATCTGCTACTTCTTGTTTTTCTCATTTCGGCACACTGTGGTGAGTTTTTTCAGCTGTTTTCAATATTGGTGTGACTGAGGACATTCCTTTAACACTAGTGACTAATAGCCAGCATAATATGACTTCTCAAGCAGTGACTCATGTGCTCCCAGTGTTTCAAAGATGGCATAACTGTGACCAAAGAGCTAAGTGAGTTTTCTGCCTCAGACATACACGTAGAATGTGTTTTTTCACTTCATTTAGTTGGGGTTATTGCTAGTTTAACATTACCCATTGTGCTCCCTTCTCTTTTCAACCTGGTTATATCACATAAAGTAATTTAGAAGTAATAACCCTATGATTGAAAAAGAGGAAAGATTCCAAAAGCCTTCATCTTTCTGATTGTTTAGTTAAAAAATATGATTTAGTAGAGCACTACTTTATGTAAAGCAACCTTATAAAGTAATTCATGTCTGTCAGAAATACTATTATTACTGCAATATATTTTGCCAGAATAGTTGATGACAGCAGCGGCTTGTCAGAGTGCCGATTTATTTGAAAAAGGGCAGTAAGGCTTCATTTTAATAAAGTGGCTGAAACAAGATCTGTATTTGTAGTTTCTGTAATTTAAACACCACCTGGGTTTATATGAGCACTGGTATTAATCTCCGGAAAGCAAAAGATGAATCACGTAACACGCAAAAAGACTGTTCCTGGGATGGAGATAAACATGTTCCATCCTGAGACTTTTTCACTGAATCGGGTTTGAAAAGCTGTACGATGTCTGGGTGTTACAAGAAGCAGCTTTGGTTCAACTGTTGGCAGAGACACATTATCATAGGAAAGTATTCACGAGGTGGCAAATTTTTAGGTGAACCCCCCCTCCCCCCCAAAAAACCCATAAGCACCATTCTGTAATATATAGTTTTTAATCAGAGGTACATGTATGAAAACCGCTAGTGTCCAGTAAAAATTACGAAAGAAAATACCTTCAGGTTAGAATTTACTTGTTTGGGTTTTGAGACCAGTTTCCCGATTTATATGAAAATCGTTTGTTGCTGGCGATACTTCATCCCAGTTGGTTGTCCTTTCAGGTAACATCCAGCAGCAAGATTTTCTGTATCTTACCGCAACAATTACGCCAGGATGTACAAGGGACTCAGGATTTTGCACATGCGGCTGCTTTTCTCCTGTGACTTTGTCAAGTGGTTGGCAGACTCAAAGGAAGCCGCATAAAAAAAATATCTGAGTTTGTAATGATTTTTGTATAACTCAGAAAATGTCAGGAAATGTTACAAGAATATTTGTCAGTTGATGAACTGTGCAAGGCGATCAGTGGCTTCTTTTCCGGAACATCCTGTTGGCCAAATTTTGCGGGATAAATAGACCGCCTGACGTGAGCCAGAAATGTTGACGTCACAAAAGGGTTATCCCTCCAACATGTGGGCAAAGAGCTTCCCACGTCCTGAACAGATTTACTGAACCAACAATGGGCGAGGCAAAGGTTAAGTAAATCGACAATCCAGAAAGCGTTAGTCAGAACAACGGTCCGGCTCGAAAACAAGGCAGGCAAGGAGAGGCAGAGCAAATCCAAAGTCCTCTGGGCAGCCGTCAGAATCAAGAGACGTGAGGGAGGTTTCAGAGCCAAAAGCAGAATTCCTCACAGTACAAACAAGGAGCAGGCAGAAGGCAATGGTCAAGATGCAGAAACGGGTCAGGCATGTATCCCTCAGAGTCTGTGTTGAGAATAAATAATTCTGTGTTTTCACCCTGTCTCTGTTAGCTAGTTGCCAAGCTGAAGCTAAGCTAAAGCTAAAAGATATGACATGTTAGGAAACGCCCTGAAAGCTAAGATTACAGGATACTAGGAGACGCCCCAAAAAGGGCATTCCCTTTTTGGGGCGCAGCTTAGAGAGAGGCTAACAAAGGAGATCACAACCCCTTCTGGGGGGCCATTTTTTCTGTTAGCTCTTAACGGTAGTAGGTCATAATGGACCAGCTGTATTTTGGTATTAATAAACGGAATTCATGAGTTCGACTCACTGACTCTTCTGCAACCTCATACATCGAGAACTCAGCATGGAGAACGGATAATTCTCCACATCTGTGACAAAAAAGAAAACAAAAAACCAACAGAGGATAACACCAAGTTAATAACACAGGAGTTTATACAGGCAGCAGGACAAGCGAGCCCAATCAACAGCCAGTAGGACCGGCAGATGCACAGGTGAGAGCAATGAGCTAATCAGCAGGTAAGGCTTGGTTGGGGTTGGGATGTCATGAATCAAGGCAGGAAACAAAGGAAACAGGGACATGATGACAGCCTCACATCTTCTATGAAATGGATCAGACTTGATCCCAGATAAAAGCAAGAAGCCTTGTGTTACACTTTTTCCAGACACTGACTGGGTGAATAAGTGTGTTACCAGTGAATGCATTAGTAAATACTGGAGAATCCAGTCCTGACTGGTTTTGTTGTCAGGAATGATGGAATGGTTGTACCAACACGACTCAAAAGGTCAAGTTTACGGTCAACAAACCAAACGGGTGAAGTACAAAATCTATTGCAAGCAGCCCTAAAAGCCAACACGAAGCAGCTTAAAACGTTGCTATTTACTTCTGTTAATATTATAGAACCATAAAAGCTAACATGACACTTTACCCGTCCCATGAGGTCGCGCAGTTTTTACCTTGAATACAATACAGCTTTTCGCGCATTAAAACAAAACAGTTCGTCTGCCACAGTTCCACTTCTTTGCTTTTTCCCCGGGTGGCTTATCCACTGCATCAGCACAACACTATATATGCTCTCTGACGTCCTAAATTAAACACAAAGGAGTTGCTTTGAAAGCGTCAGCATCATTAACAGCGGAATAATTACCATGCACTCCGAGCTGCACTGACTCTTCAGCAGCAACATAACCACCATTCTGTGGTCCATTTGTGCATCCCGCTTTCATCGAATTATATGCCCCCTCAATCTTGTTTGCGACCTTTTCTTTTTCCGCTGGTCAGATTTTTTTTTTTTTTTTTTACCCCTCAAGCATAACTCATATCCTGCCCTTTCCTTCACAACATCTCCTTTCAAATCTCTTCCAATCCCTCTCTGTGTGTCATCAAGTTACGGAATTAAGTCTCTCTCTTTGTGACTACCTCTATTTTTTATTGACTCTTTTTTTTATTATTATTATTTCATCTGCTCCCCTCTGTCCATTTTCATCGTCTCTCTCATAGTCTCTAGCTCTTTTTTGTTTTCAGGTGTAAAAATTGGATGACATGCGGAGAGTTGTGGATTAAAGTGAATGTCAATCACCTTCTTTTCTATCCTCTCTCCTCCAGGCAATGCTCCCCAGTGGATTCACATACCTGTGGGGATTTTTCATTTTTCTCTCTGTCTTCCTTTTGTCTCCTTGTCTCTCATCCATAACCACTGTCACATACACAGGACCGGATGCTAATTGCGTTTCTAACGGAACTTCCAGCCCAAACACCTAGTCACTTTTTGACCCATACTTAAGGAAACTGTCTGTTTATGTTTTGTTTTTCACTTTCTGGTTTTCACTTTTCCAGCCGCCCAGTCTTAGGCTGTCTATGGTTTCTCCACCCCTCTCTCCCTCCCTGTCTTGTTATACCTGAGACCTGTGGAGACAAGAGGAAAATCTCTCCTCCTTTCATGTGATAAAAATCACAGAGCTGTGGCTGTATCCAAAGCCAATAAGCCTTTGAAAGGAAAACAGCTTTGCGGAAAAGAGTGACTGGCAGTTTGAGTCGCAGGAGAAGTGGCGAATAAAAGACAAGCGCCTTTTCTCTTTTCTTTTTATTTCCACCTGGGTAGACGACAGAAAAGGCAGATCACATAAACTGACCTCTTAATGGCTACCGTTTTCATTAGCGCTCGGGATAAGGCAGTGGTGATTCAATGGCTGGAGGGAGTTTTCTTGTTAAGAAGAGAGCAAAGTCCCCCTTTCTTTTTTTTACTCGTATGTCAAAGTGCAGACAAGAGAGAAGCAGCGACAGGCCTGTTCATCAATCACAGGATCAACTTTCAAATTGGACTACCTGTGTGTGAGTCAACCTCGGTATAAATGTGACGGGATCAGAGGATTGTCAGAGAAACGATAGCATCGCAGACACCAAAGAACCCAACTTTGTACCTTTTTGTTTTTCTTCAACAACCATAATTTTGAGCGGCTTGTTTCTCATCTGCCTCGTCGTATGGGAAGCAGGGGTTTAGAGCGTTTATTAACGCCACCCGGAGATATTTAAAGACCAGCAGTGGTCGAGGACTGAGCCAGAAACATTTATTTAGTCAGTGGAAAACAATCAGTTGAGAGCTCAGCCAAAAGCAGAACATTGACCTACTTAAACTTGTTAATGGTTATTTAAAAGAGTGAGGGAAGTTAAAACACAATCAGCATGTGTTTGAATATTAATCCGACATTTCATCATAGTTCAAGCACTATTTTTTTTATATGGTTTAAATTCTAGGGTTTTGAACTCAAGATGTTTTGATTGGCTGCTGTCCTCAATGATCCCACACCTGATTGGTGAATTTATTTAGTGCTGGAGCCAAAGCATGGTCAGGGGAAACACAGAGAACTGGTGTTTAGTAAGCTCTAGCATCAGTTCATCATTGGTTGGTGGAAAAGGCAACCTAGAGGCTGCACTGAAAATTCCCCTTTCAACAGGACATGACCGTCGACCGGCCAGCCACAATGGGATGCTTTTTTTTATTTTTATTTTTTTAGAATGATTGTTTGGCAGAGAAAAGGAGGGAAAAAGGTTGAAGTCTAGATGTAAAAAGCTCTACAAAGTATTCACTCGGGGACTCGCATACAAAAGCCTATCCCAGGCTTTTTAGGTTTGTATTTGAAGGGGAGCAGAGAAGAAGAAGTCATAGCCTTGTATCATTTTTCTTCAATTTCACAAACCTTCCTTTGTGCTCGTCTACCACAAAAAAATTTCAATAATACATTCTAACCCTCTGATGCATGAATTATGATTCTTTGTGTCAGAATTTTTTTTCCATTTTTTAAAATTCTTTTCTTAAGGCATTAAAAAGGTAGGAAAATTTTTTTGTAAAAATAATTTTTTTTTTATTTTTTATTTTTATGTGATCAATTGTAATTTTGTCCAAATACAAAGTTGTCATTTGAAAAATACATCAGTAGTATTGTTCCTTAGGGGTTATCTGATGTCATAATATTTCTTTTACTTGCATGAGTCGTCTACAGTAGAAGGAGGGACCGGGTCGGTTCTCATGCTTTTTTGTCTGTCGGCCATATTGTATTTAACAAAAATAATTTCTTGCATTTGCAGCTGATGGCCAGTAGTTGATGGTATATTTTATGATGCATTAGTGTCCACTTCAGTGGTCTGTGTGCATTTATAACATAAAAATCCACAGGAAGCCCAAGAAAATGGCTTTTAGATAGCTGTCCACTGTAGTGACCACTATGCATGAAAGGGCTAATATTCGGTTACCATGTGACATAATGTAATAAAAACAAGAGTATGAATACCTTTGCATGGTAACAGCGTTTGGAATCTTGTCATAACCTGCCAAAGACTTTGTTCAGTATTTAACACTACATGGAGCCGCGTAGTGGAACGGCTTTGTGAGAGTTCAAAGCTCGCTAACAAATTAAAGGCTGCAGATGAAACAGAATGCGCCACAGAAAATGAATCAGTCAGGGGACTATCTTTATGCATTAGCTACCTTTGAGACATTGTGTCAGGATTTGCGAGTTCACTTAGGGCGCATAACTAAGGTGACCATTTAAATCGCAAGGCACATGAAAGATTGAGGAGTTGTCTGTGTTTGGTTGTTTTAAAATAATGTGACAGCAGCCAGAAGTAACCCCTCTTAAACAGATGACATTGAAATAAACTGCTTTTTAACTACAGTGTGTGGCTAATTAGCACTGAAGGATAGGATGGGGGTGGTGGAGCAATGTAGGGTGGCGAAGGGTACTGCAATTAATCTGTCAGTTTAGCTATTAAATCAATAGTTTAAAAAAACAAACAAACATGTTTGATCCCACATTTTCATGTTGCACCCATGCATTTTCATATATAATGTTTTTGTAAATAGAATCTGTTATATACTCTGGACAAGAGAATGTAGCAACTTATATATTTTATTTCAGTTTTTTGGCTTCTCTCAGTAGATATTTGATTTACAAACAGGGATTTCTACACTCTGAACTGATCAAAAATTATCACGTAACAACTCAATGCAGACCACGGGGAACCTTATAACTTCCTGTTATTGCAGCACTCAGAGAAGGTTCTAATTTAAATATGCAAAAATGCTCAACTTAAGTTAAACTACTATATTCATTATCCATCACTGCTATGCTTAACATAGATTATCTTTTTTTTTTATCTACTGGGAATCAGTCTTTGCTTTATTTACGGGATTTCATGTAACTTGATGTTTTGCTCACATGAAGCGACAAATGGTAGACAGATTTGGACCTCATCTAACAAAATGTGGCCAAAAGCTAATGATTTACCAATGATCTAATAACCCTTGGTCGTGAGATATAGATCATAACGGATCTCAGATGAGTTTGGCCCTAAAGGTAAGGTGAGTAATTAGGTGATAGTTTGGGTCAGGCTGCATCCTGGGCGTCTTCTCTAGGTGGGATTTTTGTGCAAGAAGCAAAAGAAGATTGTTCAGGCAGAAAGAAAAACAGAACTCCTTCTATATTGCTTTGAACTGAGTCATACTCTGAGCTCTGACAGCTAGAAGTTAAAACAAACTAACACTGTACAACTAATACGTAGCAACATATTTATCTTTTTCACTGTTTTGTTTCTGGTTCATGACAAAATTTTACAGAAGGCACTCCAGAGAAAATTTCAGCGACATACAGTCTGAACCGAAATGGAAGACAATGACTTTGTGCTTCAATTCCTTTTCTTTTTCCACTTCAAAGTCTTTTGCAGCTAAGTAGAGTAAAACATTTCCACAGAATAATGTGAAGACCACCACGTTTAAGAGCTGGATGGTGTTTTCTTGCCAACGTACAGTTAGTTTTGCATGTCAAGTCAAAAAGTTTTGTTTTGGTGTCATGAGCAATTTCTTCCACGTTTGTTGGAAGCCGACACAAAGCAAGCGTACAATGTGTAGCGAAGTGTCATGATTCATGTTCTGTCCTGTCCATGCTGTGGACAGGACCTACTCATTCAGCTCAGCCGCCACGCCTGATTGCTTACCTGTTCCACCTGGGCCCCGCCCCTCTGCCTCCTTGCCAAATTAACGACAGCCACGAGCCAGTAGAGATCCAGCGTTTCCTTCCAAGCCTTCAGTGTTTCTTTGACCCTTTTCTGTCCACGGATTGACCCCCCTGCCAAGCCCTTCACGGATCTGTTCTGTTCTGGATCCATCTGTTCTGGATTTCTGGACCCTGACCCAAGCCTTGCCTCACGACCACCGAGCATTGCCTGCCCCTCAAGCTAAGTTTGCTCTCTCTGTCCTCCTGTGTATGACCTCTGCCTGAGTCCCTGGGTGTTGCCTCTTGGATCTCCTTGTGGAGAGTTTCATTGCTTCCACAGTAGCCTGTTCTACCTGGTTTCTCATCTCCACCCGTCCACTGCTCTACAGTGCTGTGTTTGACGACCTCATCCTGAGCAGCGACCAGTGTCTGAAAATTTTATTAAACTTGTTTTTTCCTTTTCTAACTCCTGTGTGTGGTTGAATTTCCGGGTCCCCACCGAGTGTCCTTACAGCAAAGCTTAAGCAAGACTTATTGACACTGGCTTTCTTCTTGCCAGTTGTCAAGAAGAAAGCCCAGCCGGGTTGTATGGAGCCAATCTGGGATGGGGCTGAACAAACAAACCGTAAGATTGTAATCTTGTAATAATAATTTGTCTAGGTCTGGTACATATACGTCCAATAAAAGAGATTGACATTTTGTGGTTGTAACATGACAAAATGTTACAACCGTCGACATTTAGCAAGATTGTACTTTGACTTGAAAGGCCAATTATTTTTTATGGTTTTTATCACTACATAAAAAAAAATAATAATCAAAGGGGACTGAAGTGAACTTTTGAAAAGGTGGAAGGAAACAGAAAGAGGAAGGGAGTGAGAGATGAAGTAGTAATGCATCATGCTGGCAGAGGTCAGGGAAGAGCAGGCTGTGTAATTAACTATAGAGGAATCAGGTAATCATGCAACTAATACACTGTTTCAGCAGATAATTAGTCACACTACGGTACCAGGATGTTCCGTATATAAATAAATATTTATGGTATATGTATTTATGGGAGTCGTGTTGGAAGGGCGACTTTACGATGAAAGACAACATCGTAACAGCATCTTAGTGAACGCTGCAGGTAAATTTGCTTATATAGACCAACATTCAGTAATGCGTTTTAAATACCTGCCCAGCTCTATCTACAGTTTTCATTTTCCTCCCATTCTCTATGCGCTCTGCATGAGATTAGTTATCCTGGTTCTCACCATTCACCCTGTGCATTCTCAACAGACAGCTCAGAAAGGAGGCTAATAAATGCTAATCACAGGGACCCATGCTGCCGTCTCTTATTCATTATGGGGCACACATTAACGCACCAAACTTTTTTTTTTCATGATTGACAGTATTTTATTAAATTGAACACTTTCTGTTCCGCCTTTCATTTCTATACTCTCCTTCCTGCTATTTTTTCTTCACCTATTTTGTTACTTGATGCAAAAGTGGCATGGTCTCTACTTACCTTCTGTGTCTTTTGTTAGGTTTTCTTTTCTTTTTTTTTCCCCTCGCAGCATCCTCACCTCCCCAGTGAATACTAACATGTGCTAATATGGCCCTAATTACTGCTCATTGCCTTTTCGGTGGGCAGAGAGAGAGAGAGAAAAAAAACTCGTTGGATGAAACAAACTCGTCTTCCAGCAAAGACAGATGACTCAGTATTGTCTGACTCAGTATTGTCTGGGGTTTGAAAAGTCATTGTGGCTGCTTATCATTCTTGGTCCTGCTTTAGTCATCAGTAGCATGCTTCTTGGCATCAGGAATTATAATTAAGCTACAATTAGCAATTAAGCTGTTAAATTTGTGGAAGCTTTAATCGTTTTTGACTGGGTAAAAATGAGCTAGATTGTGGCAAAACACACATGGCCTTTACCTTTTGACCCTCTGCTCCTCCTTAGAGCAGGCGTACCGTTTGCAAATCTGGAAATAGTTATCTTCAGCAAGTCAACATTTTTACTTTGCCTACTTCTGTAGCTTTTCAATTGGATCCTAATAATTCAATTGATTAGGCATTTAAACTTGATTTTCTTCCTCTCAAACAATTTTTCCTGAGATTTCTTGGGTTTGTTTGGGATCAGCATGTTCCCCAAAATCCACCTGGATTTCACCTTTAAATTTTATCAGGAATGTTGTTGCATTTCATTACTTTGCCCTTCAATTACAAGAAGTCTGCTAGTACCGTATCCTGAGAGTCGGACCTACTCCTTGCCAGGCCAGTTGGTGAACTACAGCGGATCCAATGAACGTAGGACAAATTTCTCATAAGTCTTCAATAGATGCGTCGTCAGAGCCACCGATGTCCGGACGTTTGGTCTTTGGCACTGACACCTCACAGGAGGTCTTCTACGGTTGTCTTCAGGCTCAGGTTGATCATGCATCCCATGATGCCACACAGTTGATTCGCGCACCACCTCAGAAGAAGCCGGGAGCTGATGCCATCTAGATCAGCAGCCTTTAGCACCTTGATCTTTTGCAGCCCCATTCCTCACCCAAAGTGTTGAAGGAGACGAGATGGTGGCGGGAGAGGAGCGATGTGGGACGGAGTCCTCTGAAGCGAAGGAGCTGAGAGCTGTGAAGTCCCGAGAAGAAAAGCCAGCTGTCGACAAACGTGATGGGGGGCAACAGCATGTGGAAAGAGGAGGAAAGAGCGGGTTGGTCAAACATGCTAAAGAACTGGTTCGGGTCATTCTGCTACCCTAAGGTATATATATAAAGATATAGCTGTCATGAATTATGCGTGGAGCCTTTCAAAAGCTTACCGAATGCTAAACTAGCAAACAAAATAAAAAGATCACTTGCTTTAAAGTACACTATTTGCATCTCCTGTAGCTATTTTTTTATTTATTTAATTGCCTGCAGGGTCACAAACATCACTCACATTTTCTGAAGAAGTCCAAAACACAAACGGCAGAATAAAAGATATTTTTTCCAACTCCATGTGAAGCCATCGTGACAGGGCTCTGAAAATGTCTCGGCAGAGAGCGAAAGGTGCGCATATTTGTGCGTGAAGAATCTGGTTTCCAAGGTTTATATCCACTACAGGAGCTCACGTTGATGGAGTACTGTAAAGCAGCCAGCTGGGAAGTGTACTACAAATGTTTTCCTTTTGTATATATATATGCACACACCTCTGCAGCATGTGGCACGGAGCACATATTGCACTTGTACAAAAAAAAAAACCCAACAACACATGTACAGCCAACCAACAAAATTAATAAGACATCAAAGTCGGTACACAGACAGCTGCCTTAGCTCTGGGTGGCTTCTTGGCAGAGCAACTACAGGGCAGGCAGCACTTCATGTCTGATACATGTCTGGCATGAAGTACTGACTATTACCCTAAGCAACGCATCTTTATTTTTCCTTTTAAGTTTTAAGTCTAACCCACCTTAAACTGAACATATTGACACAAGTGTAATGACAAGCTTGTCAGGTAGATTTGGTTCTCTTAAGCTGTAATATTTCTGGAAATGAGAAATTAGAGATTAGTGAGTTGGATCTGGTTGTTAAAGATATATTTATTTGACATACAGTATATGACCATATATATATATGTATAGAAATCTGTTACTATTAATTCAGTATTTGATCAGCTTTAAGCGTTCACTTTTGTTCTTCAGTAATCCATTCTGAGCTCAGAGTGCTATCAGCTGTTTCTCTGATGTCTGCTGTGTTTCCTAGAATTATTCACTTGCTCTCTTGCTGGCATTGATGTCGCTTTCATGTGTGATTCCTTCACGCCGCACTCGGTCCCGGGAAAAGATTTCTTGCTTGTTGCACTTGCTGTTGTTTTTGGCTCAAATCGACTTGGTAAGCAAGATATAATTATACGGCAGCTGGCTTTGTTATCACGTCCCACGAGGAGTGGCTACTACGCACGACAGCCGTTCCTCTCTGACTGCTGCATGCTCTTCAACTCGTTTTTTTCTTTCTTCTCCCCATTCATTGGCTCACCAATAGGCCCTGTCGTGTTTTTTTTGGTCAAAGCCATTTTTTCTGTTCCTCATCTCTTGCCAGAATGCCAGTGCTACATTAATTGTGTTTGTTCTCTCTCGTTAGTAACCTTTTTTTCCCCGCTTAAACAAATGTGGCAATTAAAACTTTCTCTTCAAAACGTTCCCTCCCTGGTCTATCTTTACTTTCAAAGTGACCTCTTTCTTCATGGGTCCTCAGAGGAGCATCAGGAAGACGTGGTTCAGACTTGCTGCTCCTATAAGCTATAAACCCCCCTGTCATTTGATAGCGGATTTCCCTCGCGCTTTAATGATGTAGGAAGATACGCTGCCTTGGGTTAACAACGTTCCAGAATTACCTTCCAAGGCTTTTGGTACTCAGAGTTTCTGCAAGTTCCATTTAAGACTTCTTTTAAACCCATCTTGGTATATCTTCAAGATCTCAATGAATTAAAAAGAAAAGAATCTGAGTTTATTACTCCTCATCAGGGGTTAAACAAGTGAAAAATAACTATGTGAATGTAAATTGGTGTTTTTTGGTATATATACACAGTATATACAGTATATATATCAGAAATTATTGAAATATTGATTTCTGAACTCTTCCTGAGTTCAAACATTAGTATTGTTGTTTCTAAATGAATATGAACTCGTTTTCTTTGCATTATTCAAGGTCTGAAAGCACAGCATCTTTTTTGTTATTTTGGCTATTTCTCATTTTCTGCAAATAAATACCAAATTTTTGCTTGGAATTTCGGAGACATGTTGTCAGTAGTTCATAGAATAAAAGAACAATGTTCATTTTACTGAAACATATACCTCGAAAGAGTAAAATCAGAGAAACTGATCATTTTAGGTGGTCTCTTAATTTTTTTAGAGCTGTAAATATATATATATACTGTATATATATATATATATATATATATATATATATCAGGGTCAGGGTTAAAGCCTCAGGAACCTTTATATATATATATATATATATATATATATATATATATATACTCATAACAGGTTGTAAATTACTTTAATCTATTTATAGCAGTAATAAGCTTTACAATAGCTGTGGTATTTATGATACTTTTCACTTCTGAAGATTGGACAAAAGAAACCATGACATTATTTTTTTTTTTTTCTGAAAGTTGTGGAAGTATTTGCATTATTCAGAGACTCGATGATAAATTCGCAGTGCAACCATACGCTCTCAGAGAGAGTCCACCTGTGTAGTTTCATCACAGTATAAATATATCGCTGCTCCGTGAAGGGCTGTGAAAGGTCTGATAGGGAATATAAGCGAACAAACGGCGACATGAAGACCAAAGAACACAGCAGGCACGTCAGGGTTAAAGCCTCAGGAACCTTTAGCGCAAGGCCAGGTTACAAAACCCCGCATCCCAGACTTTGAACATGCCATTGTGCACTGCTCCAGCCATTATCTAAAAATGGAAAAGAATGTAGTAAACCCACCCAAACATGGCTGCACACCTGAACTGAAAGGGCACAGCAATAAGAGCAGTAATCAGAGAAGCAGCCAAAAGGCTGCTGGTAAATTTGGAAACCGCAAATATCAACATCTCACATGGGAGAATATATTGACAAGACAACTGTTAGATGTGGAGTCTACAACTCGCCTTCCCTGTGGTGGAACATGACGGTGGCAGCTTCAGGTGGTGTGGATGCTTTTATTCAGTTTTCACATGAAAGCTGGACAGAGCTAACTTGTGCTCAATATAGTGAGAAAACATGAGGGGAAAAAAAATCAGTTGGAGGCTGCAAAAACCTGACATCTTTAGGTGCTTAAATGAGTATTGTACAGTATTCAGTAGTCCTTTCTCTATACCTGGCTACGTTTTTAATGATCACAAACACAGGCATTAGACAACATTAAATAATAATCCATGTTGTCGTCCCAAGTATGTCAAAGTCCAGAGCGAAATCCGGTTGAGAACATTGAGCAACACCTGAAAGTGTGCGTCTTCACGCGCTCTTCATCCAGTCCGACTGAGCCTGAACCATTTAGGAAAGACTGGAGAGACATTCCAGTCTTTAGGAATGCTTTAGGAAACTTTTAAAGACATACTTCAAAAGGCCTGCAGGTCCAGTAGGTAGATGGATAGATTTTAGTACATTCGTAGTCCACATCACATATAAGAACAGGTGACACTGCAGTGAAAGTGGTTCTAAGGGCATCGACTCCGGTTTTTACGTTTTCATGTGTAACAGTATTTTAAAGACCATCTTTTCACACATCACAATTACACAATGCTCTTAAGACAACTATTGAATGCATTACACTGCCATTTTACACCAATAATTAGCGCATTGTCGGTGTAAAATACACATGTTTCACAGTCCTCTAGATCAGTGTTTCCCAACCCTGGTCCTCAAGGCACACTGTCCTGCATGTTCTAGGTATTTCTTTGCTTCAGTCCAGCTGATTTCAATTGATGACTGATTAACAGGCATTTGTTGAACTGCAATCAGTTGAATCAGGCACATTAAAGCAGGGAAACCTCTAAAACATGTAGGACAGTGTGCCTTGAGGACCAGGGTTGGGAAACACTGATCTAGATGATACATCGCAGCTGACAAATTGTCAAAAGGTGAACGCCTTTGCTGGGTACATTGTAATGAATATGTAGAGCACCAACAACAATTATGTCTGGTAATGTTAAGGAGCACAGAGCCTGACCTTGTTAAATGTTCTGAGGTCTGCTTGACCTTCTTATTTGAGGAAAAAAGAAACTTGATGAAGCTGCACAGGGGAAAGCATTAGAAACACACTGGTGCACAAGGGAATTAGAGGTTATGGGTCCTTGTAAACTTCAAACCTTTCACAACGTGACAACCGACCTTGGTAGACCTGTCCAAGACACCTTTTAACACCGTGTAGCACCTGAAAGGGTTTTTGTTCTTGGTGTTTAAAGGTCAAAACCCAGATGCATATATATTACAACGTGCTGCCACTCTTCTGTATTTTAAACTTTGAGAGGATTTGATGTTCGTTTTTGCCACAAAAGACCAAAAATAAGGAAGCCGATATATTTACATGAGAACATATAACTTCGGTAACGAGGCATTATACTTTAAAAACAAGAACACTTCAGAACACAACGATCTGTAGGGCTGTGCCACCCCAAGAAAAACACGCCTTGAATTTTAAAGTGACATCGTTTACGGCCTCGGGTGTACTGTAATGCAAAAAAAAAAAAAAGAAAGAAGAAAAAAGAGGACAATTACTTTGCGCAGAATAACCAGGTGTTAAAATGAGATCTTAAAAGGAAAACCTTGTTTCTGTAAAAAAAAAAAAGAAATCATACAGAAATTCTGCTGGCCTTGATGGCAGTGTTTTCCTTCCCACACAGTGTCTTGCACATTGGCTTTCATATCAATAGACAGGCACACAATCGCTCCCCTAATGTAGAGATTTGTTCTCGCGCTCATGTTGTTGGTGCGTCTCGGTGAGCCCGAGCGCGTGACGGGTCCGCCATTTCATCTTCTGTCCCCAAGCCTTTGAACGCCGGGACATTGGAGCCCCGAACGCAGCAACTGAGAATTCACTTTGATAAACTTATGTCTTTAGGCTAGATTAAAACAGAAAGCGACAAACGGCGCACATCGGGCTTCTCCTTTGAACATCCTCCAGCGGGAGTCGTAATAAGCCACCACTCCCCCGACTTTCTGCCGTTTTATTTTATTTATTTATTTTATTTATTTTTTCTCTCCTCACAATGTTGACACTAAAAGTTGGAGCGACTGAGGCATGTACTGTAGGAGGTGCACATCTTGCAACATTGCTATTTTGATGTCATTATGTTTGTGATGTATTAGATTAAATAGGCGGATTTACAACCACAAAATTAGATTCTGTAAGTATCTAGCACAGGGAAAACAGGGGGTATATGTTTTTAGATTTGCATTTAAAAAAAATCTTTTGAAAAAAGAATGTTGACATATTAACCTTTTCCACAGCTCCTTCTTCATTCTGCATATAATTGATTGATAATTATCTGATGCTCATATTAATAGTTCACACCTCCTTGCCAGGGCTTTGCAAGACAGAATTCTCCTTGAGGTGAGATTTTGATACCACAAGGTGCGACAGATTTTTGATTCTTTTTCACGTAGGGTAGAAGAAACCCCAAACATCTGAAGATGTGTGGCTTTGTGTGTTTGGTTTCATGTTTGCTTGTCTCTTTTTGTTGTTGTTGTTGTTGTTGTTGTTGCGGTTGAACTCTTACGCCGCCGTTCTTCAAGATGCTGGACCAAACCTGCCGCATCATTTTTCACTTCATCTGTGCTTCCTTACCTTTCGAGTGCATCTCTCTATTGTCAGCAGCCCATGCTGTGTGATAAAAGGCCATTCAGGTGGTGGCGGGGGGGAACTGCATCCTGACTTGAAAATAAAGTGCTGCACATATCCACTTATCTCGAAGCTGATGAAGTAAAACATGTTTCCTACCCGTGTGAAGACAACTTTTTTTTTGACTTTTCTGAAGGAAAGGCAAGGCAAGGCAAGGCAAGTTTATTTATATAGCACTTTAAAACAGTACCACTGACCAAAGTGCTGTACAATCATACAAATAAAGTAAAATTAAAACACATAAAACCAGCAATGCAGTGACGTAAAACACTCTATATAATACATAAACATACCCAAATAAATACAGAAAAGCAGCATCTCAGACTGACTCAAAGGCCAACCGAAAAAGGTAAGTCTTAAGAGCAGATTTAAAAATTGCTAAGGAGGGGGCCTGTTTTACCAACATAGGTAAAGAATTCCAAAGTTTGGGAGCTGCAACAGCAAACGCCCTGTCTCCTCTCTGCCTCCTGGAAGTCCTCGGCACCTCCAGGTTCATTTGGCTCGCTGATCTAAGAGCTCGAGGAGGACAGTGTATATGTAGCAGCTCAGAGAGATAGGAGGGAGCAAGGCCATTTAAAGATTTAAATACAAATAAAAGAATCTTAAAATGCACTCTGAAATGTACCGGCAGCCAGTGCAGGGAATATAAAATCGGGGTAACATGTTCTCTCTTCCGCGATCCAGTTAAGAGCCGAGCAGCCGCATTCTGGACCAGCTGAAGACGGGACAAAGAAGACTGACTGACACCCACATATAAGGAGTTACAGTAATCCAGTCGTGTTGTGATAAAAGCATGGATTAATATTTCAAAATAATCCACTGGTACAAAAGTCAAAAAACAACAAAACCAACCATGTACCGCTGTCAACTAAAATCAAAACTCAACACCAGTTGTAGCTCGCATGAACTGTGTCTCATCCCAGCTGCTCGGTTCAGAAATGTATAATGAGGCAAACGGATATCTGCTTGTCTGACTTGTTTATCACTGACATGGTGGGCGAGAAGGTAGAGATGAATGGCGATCATTAAAGCGGCGCGGGCGACGGCATCTGAGCGGGCTCCGACTGCGAGGTGCACCGGGTCCTCCCTGAGCTTGGTTTTTAAATGTCAGCGCAGCGTCGTCCGGCCGTAAGAGCCAACCCTCTCTCTCATGCGCTGTGAGATATTACAGCAATTATTCCCATCATGAATCAGAGCCCATCGGCTCCAAGAATCATTTGAGGCTGCACGCCGGGGATCCAACCGGTGTCGTTTCCTCGGTCAGACATCGGAAAGAGTGACATTTTCCCTCCGTCCACATTTTCCACCAAATCAGAAAATCGTTTAAAACAAGTCAAGTGACAATATTACCCATATTGCACAGTGAGGCCACGTGCATTGGCTAATAGCTATCCACGGAGCAGGTTTGCGACCTTCCATTGACTGTGTGGCATTTTGCCATGACATTCAAAAAGCCAATATTTTTTTACACATACTAAACCCGAATTTATACAGTTAATAAGAAGTCAGTTTATGACTGTTACGTGGTGAGGGATGTTTGTTGGTCGTACAATGCTCTACGACCTCCATAATGAGGGTTCCCTGAGGTATTTCAGCAATTTTCCAAATATTTTCAATTATTGCCTTCTAATTCAGCCGCTGCTTAAGGAAGTGGTAATTGGGGATGACAGTGGTACATGTTTGACAACAAATGGAAGCAGAGTGTATGGTGTTATATCCAAAATACTTGCTTGTTGTGTGAAACAGGGAGATGTTTTCCTCCATAGCCATAACTCTGGTTATCAGTGAGCCTCGTTTGTTAAGGTCCCAGCATAAATCGTTTTATTTGCCCTATTATGTGTACCTACATACAAGTTTAACTGAGCTTATATTTTGTTTTACTTTTTTTTTTCCATATACTTTGTTGCCTAGAAAGTTAGAAAATTTTGTATTGAGATAGGTTATAATTTTTGCTGGGTTCTTCAGTCTGCTTTTAACAAATAAAAGTATAAATTGAACCAAATCAGTCAGTGGCATTTCATTTACATGAATTGTTTCTGCTACCTGTTTTTCTTTTTTCTACAAGTCTCACAGTTATAAATTCTCTTAATGCATCTGCAGTGGGAAAAAAAAAAAATACTTTTAAGGGTTTTTTTCTGCTTTAAGGGTTGCTTTACATGAACAGTATAAGGTGTACAATTTCTCATTCCAGGAGGAAATGTAGTACTGGTTCATGTCATTTCAAGAGTTTGACATTTCCTTGAACAACACAAATATCTTATCCTTGTCCCTACTGCACAGCAATTATTCCCATTATGAATCAGAACTATTGGTTCTAAGAATCATTTGAGGCTGTATGTTCTAATTTTTGACATTACTTTAGACCAGTGGTCTCACACTGCAGTCCTTGAGGACCGGTGTCCTGCACAGTTTAGACGTGTCTCTTGAATCCAATGGCTAAACTGCCCTTGAGGACTGGCTTATGAGACTTCTGCTTTAGACTGAGAAAGTTCAAACAGCCATTATACAGTAAGTATCAATATTTTGTACTATTCCCATAGAACATGGGAATCCGTAGCATAGCAACATCCGCTCCTTGTTTTCCACCTATCTGAGGTGGACTTGTGGGACAAAAAAAGTTCAAGATCAAGAGCTATAAATCGCTCACCCTAACAACACCTGTAAGCTCCCTCTGAGGAACCTCAAGGTGTTCCACAGCAGAAGGGATATATTCAGTCTTCCCAATGATTTCTCAGTTTGTGCCCTGGTCTTCTCCAGTGAGACGTGCCCACGACGCCTCTCAAAGGAAGCACCTAGGATGCATCCTGGTCAGATTCTCTAACCACTTCAGCTAACTCCCCTTTTTCTGTAAAACACCAATAACTTTACTTTGAGGCTCCCTAGACCTCCTCACCTTATCTCTAATGATGAAGGTCATTTCAGTCAGTTTTCTCCACTATGTGATTCCATTCTGTCGGCCTATATATCATTGACATAGGGTCAAGGTCAAAACATAAACTGATTTTTTTTTTTTCTTTTTCCCCATTTGGATCAGCTTTTTCTACTCTATGACAAACCAGAGAAGCACCCACATTGTGCACGACTAAGAGTCCATCTATAGAAGTGGGAATACTTCTTTGCTATCACATGTCAGAAAAAAATCTTTAGCTTGATTAAGAAACGGAAATAAAAAAATAAAATAAAAAGGAAAGATGAGGCATGAAAAAATTAAAGCAAGGTAGACTGTAAAGCATTGTAAAAAAAAAAAAAGAAAAAGAAGAGCCAACCTTGATTAAAATAAGCATCTTTGTTTTGCCTCTTGTGAAGGCTTGGACCACTGAGGTCTCTGCTCAAGTTAAGAGACCCGCCCACCCTAAAGTGTACCGCCGAGGTGATGCCTCCACACTTTTTAGTGTGAATTGTGACTGTGAATACAAAAACTGTGAATACAAAACCCTGGGCGAGCTCAACTCAAGACCATGTATAAGTCGATGGTTGTGAAACAGTTTTTGCAGTGTCAGAGTACGAGTTTGGTTACAGTGTCGATGTTACAAAACCGCATTGCGATGAAAAGCAACTGTTCCTCCACTCGTATTTAAATTAATTGGTAATGTCACATTAAAGTTGATCATAATAATTACTTGCTAGGTCAATTGTTGTGGTTTGATGCTGATTATTTTAAATGAATGAGATTGTCCTTTCGTAGCACTACTTTAAACGTACCATCTCTCGGATAGTTACTGTCCATGATATACTGCAACATGTGGTTATGATTTTTTTTTGTGTGTGTTTTGATATGGAAGCAAGTAAGCTAGTTCCTTCAACTGAAATAACTTAAATCACTCAAGAACATAAGTGAACATTGATTATCAGCCTTAGGTGCCATTTGGTGATCGATCAGTTGTTTTTTTCCCTGTATTTTGTGAAGGACCCATTCTTCTGAGAGTTACATTGCACATAGTGGCATTAATCAGCACTCTCAGTCATTAATCTCTCCTTCACTATCCATCTCCTGCTCAAAAAGGTGCCTTGCGCAAACATTTTCAACTGCAAGCAAATATTGATGTCACCTTCTGCCACCTTCCTTTCCTCTCTGTCCTGAAGCTATTACTTCAAACACTCGTGTCATCATCATGGTACGAGAGACAGTAGCAACGTAAATCGTGACTCACTCCTTCTATAATGCAGCAGTAATTGGGACATTAAGTGTGATGTTATGCAACTGCTCTATTTGTCCCAGTTTTTATTTTTTTATTTTTTATTTTTAATCTTCCTTTGTGAGCGACGCTGCGTTACTATTCCGAGGGATGTAACAGTTTTGTTGCCCAGTGGGTATGAATTTGCAGGCTGCTTTAGTGGCCCCTTTATTTCACTGTGAACCTCTCTATCCCTGCAGGATATTAGCTTTTAAAGTCCTCTAGAGAATTCTGGCAACCTGCTGCAAACCCCCCCCCCCCCCCCCCCGCACACACACATTCTTTGTTATGAAAGGTGGGGAGACAGGTGTGTTTTTTTTATAACATCCATCATACACAAAATGACTGTTTTCTCTTAAATAATTAAATTTCTATTTCTAGAGCTGAGATATTGTCCACCGGCAGCCGAGTATTGCATCTGCAGTTCATCTGACGTGGGCGTGCGCGGGGGTGGGCGTGGGCGTGTGTGGGGGTGTGTGTGTGGCTGTAACTGTTTTGAAGTTATGCTTCTGTCCTCAAGACCTGCTCCAAATAGCCATTAATGTATTCAGGGTAGGCCCTGGGAGCATGAACAAGGCCTGCAGTGGGGTGCATTAAGATGCTTCACATTCTTCATCCATGAATTTCCCCACAGCAGAGTGCAATAAAGAGCTCCAAGACCAGGTAGAGGAACTGGTTCTGTAGCATCCTGTCTGCCTTTAATGACTAACCTGCACAAGTCCAGTGGAAATAGAGGGAAACATACTTATCAGATGTTTGCTATGTAGATATTCTATTAGATATTCTTACAGCTGTAAAGAAAAAAAATACTTTTCCTGTCAAAGTTTCTTGTTCTTTCCTTGTCGGATAAAGCAAAGTCTTTGCTCTTCCTTCTGCGATTTAATGTTCCTCGTCATCGTCAGAACACATCAGCAATGCCAGCAACTAGTTTTGGGTCAAAATCTCCAAAATGTGAAGATCAAAGAAATACTACTTTGACCAAATGATGGGCTTGTTTTCCCATTGGCTTCAGCGCAAGAAGAAAGTGAAAGTGCTCACTGAGACTTCAATCATTTGGAACTAAAATACCAATCTTGTATCAATATATCAATAATGAAAAGCTGCGATGCAGGCTGTGTACAGAAAGCATGTAAAATTGTTGAATTTTGGCGAACAGTCTTTCTCTGTGTTCATTACAATTCTCAAACTGAGTAAAACACCAAGGTATAGCATCCCTTTGCATCTTATATGTTAATGGACTATTAACTATTGTAGAGTGGGATGGAAATGATTTATTGAGTGACTTAAATTATCATTACAAAAACCCAAACACTTTTTCTTTAAGACTGTGACCTCCCTCCTAACCTCTGAACATTTTCTGTGCATTTTGTTGCAGCAGGCTATTTGTTATCTTTTGCATGACTACTGCCTTTTAATCAGACCAGATCCGTCATGCGCTAATGAATTCCTTCTTGATTCATAACCCCTATAGCTCTTCTCTGTATACACAAGTGCTGAAATGAACTCTTGAATATGTCAGCCTACACTTTCACACAGCCATTCAAACTTGAACTTACTGAACGTTAAGAATGTTAAGTGATTTCTGGTCAGATCACTTACAGTATAAAGGTTATACTTGTACAACTCATAAAGAGTTGTACTTCTTTATGAATTTGATAAGATATTTCTTATGCGATGCTTCAGGCAGGTTTTGTCAACAATAGTCACTTCAAAACATTGACATGCTCATTCTACTTCAACTGACACATGCACCACTATGACCTCCTGGCAGGAAGTCATCCATTGGTTTTGAAAGTTGGAGGAATTATTTGCTAACTACAACAAAATTTTCAACAACTGAATGATCGACTTAGAGTCATTCTTCAGTTTCTTGAAAGATCCGGATCTTCATCCAGAAGGCAAAGCTTAGTGGTCCATCAGAAAGATGTCACTGATCTCAAAGTTGGATATTGCTGTCAATTATGCATGACAGTAATACAAGTAATGAAATAATCTAAATCACTGTCATTTGACAGTATGGGAAGCAGAGAACACCGTATTTTGGAAATCTATTGATGATTGACTTCTTTGTAGCTTCATGCTTCCTTCCTAATAACATTACAAAACAGTTCTAAAATATGTAAGTTATCAGAATTGTATGTCTGTAAAAATGCAGGTGAAGAAAGCCCTTCACTCTCCTGGCAGTACATTTTTTTTTTTAAGCATGTGAGAGCGTGCACTGAGTGGCTTCAGTAGTTGCTGCTGTTTTTACCAATCCAAGGACCTTGTCTGCTTTTGTCTGTGGAAAAATGGAGAATTACCTTGACCAGTCAGTCCTTGCAAGGCCCGCCCACGTAGCAGAATTTACTTCTATTATCTCCCTTGTCCCTATCTACATAGTTCCTGTTAGTGCTTTAGTATTGAGGAGAGGATGTGAAAGCTCAGGGAGGAGGGCAGTCTCCCACGACAGCTTTCCAATATCTTCAACCTGATTAATCCCGCTGTAAGTTTATGCATCTGGTAAAGTTTTTTATTCTCTATATATCTCTGCCAGACTGTCATAGAGGAAGTTGCTACATTATTAAATTGCCATTTAATCTAGCAGTGGAAAAGTTATCTGATGCATTTATCCAACTTGAATAAGGAAGCAGAATTACCGTGCTGCACATTTATGAAATACCAGACCATTTTTACTCTGGTAGAGCCATTTGACAGACGTTCTGGTGCTCAAAACCAAATTCTTAATAGCATTAGATATTCACAAAAGGCTTCATTAAGTTTTGAACGTTTGAATTTCATAAAAGCAGAGCAAAATTTTTTAGGCCATTTCCCATGTCCTCCTTTTTTGCCCAATGCCAAACAAGAGACGTTTGATCGGTCACAAAAAAGTAAACCTTTATACAAGGTGAAAATAATAGAAATAGTGCTTTAAAGATAGAATAACTAAATGTGCTGCTGTCATTTTCGCTGTCATTTCCATCATATGAAATATTAGTTCAATTTGTATGTGTGATGACAGCTCATTCATATCACATAAAATCACATAGTGAGTTCATTACATGCCTTAAGCAAATAACTTCACCAGAATTTGACTACGGTGATTCCGATTAAAAGGAGGGTCGATTTTAACACCACTGAATGTTTGTCACCGTCTACCAGTAATGTGAAATCTGTGGCCGATTGGACACATTTCTCCATGAACCGATAATGATCTGATTCATTGTAATAAATTAAGAAAAAAATATGACCCAATGCATGTACTATGATACCATTTAATGAACTGATTTCAATGGACCTTACCAAGCTCCGCCCACAACCGACCCACGTGACCGCAAGTCTCACAAGCAAAGCCTTGCGGTGGTTGTTTCTATGTAAACATGACTCGATTAGTGCGTCATTTCTACCGGATTTTCACAATGTATCAGCTACTACAATGGACAGAGGAACTAACAAGTTCATGTCATCATCTGGGAGGAGGTTACTGGTTTCTCAGTCACAAGCTGGTTGCAAACCTGAGGCCAGCAGGTGTCAGTCAGTTATGGTAGATCTGAAATTTGGTTTGATGACCTCAATATGAGAAGCTACAGACTGATAGGAGGAACCAAAGAGCTCTGTAAAGGTAAAGGCAAATCTTCTGAAATTGGGATATAATTAATTTAATTTCACATAATTACCAAGGTAGAAGCCATTTGTTTGTTAAAATTTTATGAAATATATTTGTTCTATTTGATGTTTGTTGTGAATGACGTAAACTCACAAACGAACGAGGTAATTAGTCCAACGTTTAGAAACTACAGCGGCTGTAATGCGCCACAGCAAAGGTAAACAAAGGTAAAATAACCCGAACAGGTGATCAACTCAAAACCACTCCTACCTTTTTACTCTCTCTCTCTCTTTGTAGTTTAAGCACACCTGTTACCGTGGCAACCGAGCAAAGATTACGTTAAAAACATAACATTCAGTCCGTTACGATATCAAGTTTCCAGGCGTGATATTTATTTCTGGATTATTAATAAGCGCTTCCCTGAACACAGCGATGGTTGATTGACTAGCTGTACTTGGTGCTAGAGTGGCTAACACGAGTAACAGTTTAGTTCAAAGCCTTTTCTGCTAAAATAAAATCTTTAGTGTATGTCAGATACAGTACACATTGCATATTGATCTGTTTAGCTAACATAAGACTGTGTAGCAGACAGGCTTCAAGGTGTAGAAGTTGTATCAGTTCTGCCATTATGCTGTATTTAGCTAACTGGAAGCGTCTGTTTGTGAGACGGTCACGCACGTGACCACGTAGAATGGGCATCAGCCAATGAAAAGCGACCCCTGTGGTAAGGTCCGTTTATCAAAGAGGCAAAGTTCAGAATTTATACAATGGAATTGGGTATATAATTCTAATACTTCTAGTGCATTTTTAAATAACATGGTGCTTAATGCAATATAAAAACTGCCAGAATAAAACTGTACTTATTGAAGCATGGAAGAAAGAAATCATAATGCATTCCCCCAAAAATAAATACGTGAATCTTATTTATGTATTTTTAATAGTTTTTTTTGTTCATTTTATTGTCTTTCATTTTTATCAGGAAATTATTATTTAAACAAAATCTATGTAACAAGTTTCGGAACCTTTTTTTTTTTTTTTTGCGGTCGTGACCCGTGACGTCACTTCCTCCTTCACCGTCCATGACAGTTTTTGTGGAAGGTGAGTTTCTCCCGGAGCTTCTGTTAATTTACTGTCTAAATGTTGCTCTAAATGACTAAATGTTTTAGCTAACGTGTTTGTAAGATGTTCCTTTCACTTATATAGTTCAGAGGAGGATGGAATGTTTTTTCTGTCGAACTTTAGACCTTACTGTTGTAGCACATACAGTATGTGAACAAGCCGACTGGTCTTCTGGCGTCTTGCGGCCATTTTCTTTTTTAATGTGTTTTTTTTTGTCATGAGCAGGTGAACTGATGTCGACTGGGTGTTTTTCGTGCTGCTGAACTATCCAATTCCATTCTGTGCAGGTATGTTGTTTGTCTCTCTTTCTTTTTAAATTAACTTTATTTTTTATTGAACTGTCTTGTCTGTTTTTGAATTTCTATGTTATTTTCACAATATGCAAGTTGTTATGCCTTTAAATAATTAATCATAGAGATTGGACAGTGGTGTGTGTTCCTTTTATTTTTATTTTGTCATGATTTAAAATATGTAAAGCCGTTTATATTAGCATTTAATGCTGGATACTGTGATAAAAGACCAGACCGTTCATGGCAGTATTAAAAAATGAGGATCATTAAATGCTAGCTTTGGACAAAACCTTTGGATCCTTCCTCTTTTCCTTTTGCCCGGGATCGAGCGGCGTTCTCCATGAGCGACCCGCAACCGCGTGCTGTTAAAACGAAACAACAACAAAACGTGTTGACGTCACAGATCACGGAGTTTAATCTCATACAAAGCAATCGACAACAAAGCTGCAGAGGTACAGAGATATACATTTTATACAGACAAGAGAACAGACAACACGAAACACAAAAGACAGACAAAGGCGCCCAAAATGTGGAGGAAAAGATGGAAAAAAACCTCTCTCTCTGGCTTGCTGACCTGTACTTTTTAATGAAAGAGGTGTTTCCCTATTTAATATATGCAGTCAAGGCGTTCCGTTCTTTGACCAATTAGAAACTTAGAAACTCCCGGAAACTCCCCTTCTTTACAGCTCCGATGTCTGGTTTTTATCTAACCACTTCGTGCCCATCTCCGTCCGACCTGGCCGAGAGGCGCCAAGAAGTCTGTTCTGCTCTCTCGGAATTGTAAATTTTATTGCTGTGTCTGTCAAAAGGGGGAGGAAAAAAGGCCCTGCTTTGTCTGCTGAATTCCCAACTGCTCAACAGAAACTATTCCAAATTAAAGTGTTGGCTATACCTTTACACATGTCGTGGATTAGCTATATTAAGCACCAAACAATAATTATTTTCTTTACAGTTCCCCCTTTTGAGGTCTTCAAAAAGACCTCAATAAAAATTGATTAAGCCTTCTAATACAGAGCCAAAAACTATGTATTAAAAAAATAAAACAAAACAAAAAATAGAAAACAAAAGGTTGACGTAGCCTAATTATATACAGTTCCCCCTTTTCAAACAAAACCCAAGGGTAAAAACGACTCATCCTTACAGAAATATAAAATCATAAAACAAAAACACAGGACAAACAAAACCCAAAGTATAAAATGAAAAAACAAAACAGAAACATACATAGAAAAATTAGTAAGAAATGTCTGCAACTTAAAGGACAACATTCACCACAAAATTACAATCTGCCAAAATGAGAAACACACAAAGTTACAATCTGCTGCTCGTCTTTTTCTGTTTTTTTTTTTTTTTTTTAAATGTCCATCGACAGTCTCTTAAAAAATATGAAGTCTTCGTCAGGAAATGTTCAAAAAATGCGCGCAAAAAACAAAACGACAGTCCTTTCCAGAGTTCACAACGAACGAAAAACACGCAATAAAAGTTTATGATGATCCTCTTGCAGCTTGATCTTCTTCGACTGGAAACCTCAAGAAACGACCTGTCACAGGTCATTACACAGACATTTTGTGTTCAACATGAATTTCATTAGCATCAGAAACACAATTACCACATTCTTTAATATCATCTTCATTACAGTCAGCATAATCAAACGATGGTTTCACCTAAAAATAAATTTGTTTTGTTATTTTCCATCCAGGGAAATTATTTTAATCCTTTTTATCAAAGAACGCAGACTTTGAAGGAGACCACATCCGCAGGGCACCAGGAAACCAGCTGCAAAACTATAATGACAAGACAGAGATCAGATTTATCCAAAGGCATCATTCATTTGTGTAATTCAACACAAACATCTTCAATTCACTTTGTGTTCAAGTGAATCCTCCAACGCTCGTGGCTCTGTGGCTGTTGTCTTCGAAATAAGTGTGAAGCCGCTTCTCCAAGGAGCCCCACCCCCGCCTCGCATGACACAGCTTGTATGACAGAGTCCAGAGTCCTGGAGCACCGAGCTCCAGGGCAGTCTGTGTGTAAAACCATGAGCAACACATCACGTGAAACCTTATCTCCTACTCTGTCCAGTTCTGTTCATCAAATGGTGGATGTGATCCCTTCAATTTACGTTTCTATTATAATATACTATAGCTCCTAACCGATGGAAAACACCAAAACCCTGTAATCATTTGCTTCAAAAGACATGTTTCCAAAGTAACGTGTTCCCAGAATGTTAAACATATGCAGATCTTTTCTTAAACCAATCTTGTAAAAATAGGATTAAACAAACGAAACAAAACAATCACAAAAACTTAAAAATGTAGTTGTAAAGCTTACATGTACCACCAAAAAATGAATAACAATGTGAGTTAAACAGTCCAGTTTAAATTACCTTCATAGAAGAAACTAGATCTTACTGGTTATTTGTCTAAATCATTTTACATACGTTCCTGAAACAAAATTCAAAAGAGTTAGACCTGGAGAAATTATAATGAAACAAATCCAGACATTTTCAAAATATACCGACATTACCTAGGCTTTTACTTGTCGTCGAATTTAAAGTTTTATCCAAATTCGTTGTAAATGAATGTAAATCAAAAAATCAAAATCAAGTTTACAAAAATCATTATAATCCCGCCTATGTACTTTTACTGATTAGTGATAACTTTAATCAAGAACAGATTCTTCAAAACATTTCTTAAAACATTCATGCTCCATTAAATTAATGCTCTGAACATGGCTGACACAATAATATTTTAATTTCTATAATTATTTTCCCAAGTTAATTAACCAAAATATGCTTCATTATCACTATAAATTTATCTATTTTCTCAAAATATGTTAGCCCATTGTCAGAAAATCTTTTAATGGAGAACAACTCAAACCTATCTAAAATAAGCACATATATTACCAGAAAATATTTTCCTTTCACTTTTATGTGTAGCACAGATCAGACATGTTCTTCAAAAATTTGTTTAAGTATTATAAAAGATGAACCCATGCATCTTCTCCCCCTTTGATACATTACTGGCTAATGTATCACTATTTCTAGTATGTGAAATAACGATGTTGATGAAACAGGGTTATTATTCAAGCTAAGAAAAATCCCACCGATATGCAACGTTGCCCTCGTCTAAAAAGTAAACCTTTCAAAAACAAACAGAACAATTTATTGTAGCATGCTTTAAACCTTCAAGATTATTATGTTCAAAAAACATTTCACATTACAGTTTCAAAACTCAGTATTCAATTTAACTCTCATGATTATCAAATAATTCGTTGTAGAAACTTCTCAAAAATTTTCAGCAGTGTTTGACAAAACGTGTTTACCAATTAAAAACTCAGTGAAGGTTATGCATAAACCAGGCAGAGAGACGTTGAAAGAGAAAAAAAATATAGTCTTAGTCAAGAAAATCTAAAAATGATAAATTTCGAAAAATACTGGTCAGAATATAACCAAATCTACAAATGAAAGAAATTAAACTAAAGACCAAAGTTCCCTATCCCCTGGTGAAGGGTCCAGAGGAAACTGATAACTCAAAAAAAAAATAATTCGTTATATTTAACAAAATAAACAAAGAACTGACACAAATAGCCAAATAAAAAATCAGACTAATGTAAAGAAATGTAAAGAGTAAAATCCTAAATTACTCACTACTTAATATATAAAGTAATATGAAAGGAAAACAGAAAATCATTACCAAGAGTGTCTGTGTGTGACAGGCGACTCAGTGTTTCGATGCTACAAACTTATATTTTACATTTTCCAGGAGGTAGTTTAAACGATGGGAGAGAAAATTATTTGCCTTACAGTTGTTTGTTCTTTTCTGCTGAGCTGCTGTGAGCAGAGGTTGCTTTGTACTTAAAATTAGTGATATGCAAAAAGGTTTCACATGTTAATTAGTTGAATCTAGTGGGGGTAGAAATTACAGCACAGCTGTAGCTTGTTCTCCCGTGCTGAACTTCTGTGAATGGGGGTTGAAACTCCTCCCTGAGCTCCATTATTCTCATATCTTAAATAAACATACTTGTCGCTTCTTCTTGTTTTGTTCTATGTATTTATTTTACTTAATTTTCTTATTTTATTTTATTCGAAGCCCTCTCGTCTGTCTATAGGCAGTATTGAATCATCTCGTATTACAGTTTAATATTGATTCTCTACAATAGTTCCATATAATCTTTTTTATTTATTAACCAATAAGTTATTTCAAACTTAATGTTATCCTTCAACAACAAATCTTGTAAATTTTAGCAAACTTTTCTATATTTAACCAATTTCTATTTAACAAGAGAGTGACTTCTAATTTATCCTGTCTAATTATCCGTAAGTCCTGTAGATTTAACAATCTTTTATCTATCTTAAAGTTTTGGTCTGTTTGAAAAAGACTGATTGTGAAAATATCTAGAGTCAGTTGTATATTGCAGTTTGTTGTTATCTGAACAATTACCTCTTACAGTTAGAGCCTGTTTCTCTAAAAATCTTCGTTTTTTTTTTTTTTTTTTTTTTTTTCTTATCCTCAACTCATGAAAAAATCCTATTTTACTCATTGTATGTTATTCCATTTTCCTACTACCTTCACAGCCTTAGAAGGAATAATTAACATTATATCCACTATTCAGTTCTCAAGTCTATATAAATTTTTATTTAATTTATTTCATAGCTGTACCTAATCAGTTATGTATTTATCTATTTATCCATTCAGCATATTTATGTATTTAACTATTAATTTGCCAAGACAGCATTTCTAGAATCCTCTGTGACCTAATTTTCTTGGCTTATTCTTTCTTTCGTTATTTATTTATTCATTTATTTAACCGTAGAACCCATATTGTAATTTCAATTTGTTCAGATAATGTATTTTATCAAGATTCTATCCTTTAATCACCTTCCAAACTGTACACTGCAGGTCACAGTTACTGCTGTTATTGTTTAATTTTAAGAAGTTAGTTCAATTTAACACAGAGGATGTTTGTAAAAACTAGAAATTTTGCACCATCAAACAGCACTGAGAAAAATTCAGTAGTTATATGACATAAAATACCAAATGGTATTTTATCTCCAATCACACACTCTGTCAAACCAACATGAATTATAACCAAATAAAAACACACAACACATTACAGAAAACACAAAACACACACATCTGGCCAGGTTTTATAGTCAGTCAAAATTTCATCAGTCCCCAAGTGTCAGTCTGTGGTCATTATTCTATCAAATTTTACTGTAATTTATATCAATTTTACTAAAGTTTATATGAAATTTACTGAAGCTTCAGAAATTGTCCAATGTTGTCATGTGTCAATTTAATTAATTTTAAACCCCAATCGTCAGTAACCTTTTAAATCCCCGTGCACGTTTAAAAAGAGAGACATCTCAAAGTTATGTTAAAATCAAACCACAACCAATAATTTTGTTTTCTGGTACCAGTGTTATGTACTGAACTCCTATTTATTTTATTTAGTTATTTATGTTTTAAACTAAACGACCACGTTTTCGCCATCGTTCTACTTTCCCCGTTAAGACGAACCCCGACCATAAAATAGCGTATAGCACGTGTCGCAACTCAGTGTCCATAATAACTTCACAATAAAACGCAGCAAAATCAATGCAAATTCACACACACAGCGCTATCCAAACAACTTAACACTCTGCTGAAACACACAGCCAGCCCGAACTCGTGCACGCGCACACACACGGCCACACAGACACACACGCAGACACACATACGCACACACACATACACACATACACACACCCAGAGCTCTGGAGCAGACAGCCACGTGTCGCGGCAACAAGCACAGATCGCGACACACAGAGAAACATAAACACGTTTTCAGACAAACGTAACAGACAGACGGGGAAAAATAAAATGCCGGCCAAAAAATAAAAAATGCACCATATCAAAGCCTACCGCAGGCCGTTTATAAAGTCTACCGCAGACTATTTGTCAAAGCTTCCCGCAAGCTATTTTTAAAGTGTGCCAAACACTAATACTTGATTCCTGAACAGTCTACCTCAGACTATTGTCAAAGCTTCCCGCAAGCCATTTTTTTAAAGTGTCCCACACACTGAATAAACCTACCCCAGGTTATTTCAAAATACACAATTCCTAAATTTCTTTCTTTAAGGAGCACAGCCATGGGTCTCCAGGGAAAAAGACATAAACTTAAGAAAACCCAGCTTTTACAACTGAGGGAGCGCAAAATCCTCAGTCTGAACCCGCTACGGTCCGCTGTACATGCGTATTTCCATACAGTGTACCACACACTGAAAGCCTACCGCAGGCTATCGTTAAATTCCAATTATAACTAACAACAGACTATTTTAAGAGCAAAACTATCCACCCTTGCAGCTCCGAAACTCCGCGTGGCTGCGCACAACAAAAGAGTAATTAAAAAACGTCTTACCGCACCAGCCGGACGGATCGATCGGGGAGAGACCGCCACCCGCCAAGATTCCAGAACCGGACGAAGCCCCCAAATATTAAAAAATGAGGATCATTAAATGCTAGCTTTGGACAAAACCTTTGGATCCTTCCTCTTTTCCTTTTGCCCGGGATCGAGCGGCGTTCTCCATGAGCGACCCGCAACCGCGTGCTGTTAAAACGAAACAACAACAAAACGTGTTGACGTCACAGATCACGGAGTTTAATCTCATACAAAGCAATCGACAACAAAGCTGCAGAGGTACAGAGATATACATTTTATACAGACAAGAGAACAGACAACACGAAACACAAAAGACAGACAAAGGCGCCCAAAATGTGGAGGAAAAGATGGAAAAAAACCTCTCTCTCTGGCTTGCTGACCTGTACTTTTTAATGAAAGAGGTGTTTCCCTATTTAATATATGCAGTCAAGGCGTTCCGTTCTTTGACCAATTAGAAACTTAGAAACTCCCGGAAACTCCCCTTCTTTACAGCTCCGATGTCTGGTTTTTATCTAACCACTTCGTGCCCATCTCCGTCCGACCTGGCCGAGAGGCGCCAAGAAGTCTGTTCTGCTCTCTCGGAATTGTAAATTTTATTGCTGTGTCTGTCAAAAGGGGGAGGAAAAAAGGCCCTGCTTTGTCTGCTGAATTCCCAACTGCTCAACAGAAACTATTCCAAATTAAAGTGTTGGCTATACCTTTACACATGTCGTGGATTAGCTATATTAAGCACCAAACAATAATTATTTTCTTTACAGCAGGAAGGTGAACTGATGTCAGCTGGGTGTTTTTTGTGTTGCTGAACTATTTAATTCCATTCTGTGCAGAATAAAAACGCCATCAGTTAGGCTGACCTGGAACTCCTGAGCCGTCTTCATCCGCACAACGCAGAGCTTCAATTGGTGATTCAGGTAGTGTAACGCCGAGCCTGGCTACATTAAGAAGTATTATTTGAAATTTCTTGCTTTAAAACTTCTTAACCATTCAGTGTTACTATAAACTAACACCAGTATCATGCCATCAATGACAGCAAACGAGTTAATTTGCACTGGAAATATAATACCCATTCTCTAAGACATGCAGAGCATAGTCCAAACCCTGTTTTCATTAACCTTATGAAGTTAACTAACCCATTTGTTGTAGTCCACCACAAATTGACAAGAAACTAGAGTGTTAATTGTGCTTATAATGAGAATAATCCAATAATTCTTTACATTTGGGCTGGTTTGAAGTGTACACATCTCATCTTATGACATTAATCACTTAAAACAATTATATATTGACTTTTATATTTAACATTGTTTGGCAAGCTAGCTGGATAATTTGATGTACTTAATTACACTGTAAACCTTTGGGACTATTTGTTCTAACCATGAAATGATGAAAATTTATTTTTTATTTTTTTTGCGAATTTCTTTTTTTCCCTAAGCAGTAAAAGTGCAACCTCTTAAAACGGGGTGCCTTACTCAGTCCGCAGCCAGGCATCCCTTCTCCAACCCACCTGAATCAAATGAATGACTCAATACCAGGCCTTAGCAGAGCTGAATGACATGCTGATAAAGGGTTTCAGCTATTTGATGCAGATGTGTTGAAGATGGGATGCATCTAATAGGGTAGTGATTCAATAACTTGTCTTGTAGCAACAAATGGATGCCTCCTTCAATGCAACATCTTCACCAATTACTAGAATAGTACAAAGCTATTGAATTTTGCAGTGCCCTCTAGTGGATCTAGTGCAGGGGTGGCGAACAAGTTAGACACAAAGAGCCGAAATCTTTAACTGTGAAAGTCCAAGAGCCACACCACGCGCTGACCTGCCAAGACAGACACACACACATGCGCACACAAACACACATAATTAAAACCATATATTTTTCTAATAACACACTCCTCTTCTTACAACATAACCCTCAAGTGTCCACCCTCAACACACACATCAAATGCAGCTTAGCCAGAGGTAATACAGCAACTACCCTGGAGGTCAGACACCCCCCTCTCCACACACACACAGGCACTGCTCTCTCTATCCCTCGCTCTGACACACGCAACTAATGAACACACTTCAGATACATAGATAGGGCCTGTATAATGTAAATTGATCAATATTGAAATATTCACACAGGCATGTTTAGTCAGATGGTATTTTTTTCAAACTACATCACAGAGTTTCTTACCTTGCTGGAGGTGATGGGGTGATAATCTCAGTGGGATTTCTGGCATCTCTTGTTTCTAGTAATCCTCTGCAAATCAGGTTGGTATTCAGTTGTAGCCACTCGGAGCAGTTCCTTTACGTGAGTGTCAGTCAGAACGGACCGATGCTTGGACTTCACGTGTTTCAAGGTAGAAAACAGGGATTCGCAGACATATGTTGAGGAGAACATCGACAGCAGTTTGAGGGCGGCTCTTTTTACACACGGGTATTTTTCAGTTGGCACAACTCTCCAAAACGCAACAGGGCCTTCTTTCAAAAGAGATTTCAGTCTGTCATCCTCGCGTAGCTCAATCATCTCCAGTTCACTCGCTGCCTCATCAGTGACAAGCGGGGATTTGAGGCAGTCTGCCTCTGCATTAAAAGGGTCGATGAGAAGAGCGATCTGTGGTCTTTTCTGCTGCAGGTCCTCAAAACGCGAAGTAATGCTCCCGTACAGTTGCGCAAGCATTTTCACGTACTGACCCATATTCATTCTAATGCCAGCCTTCTGCTGGGCGCTGCGCAATGAAGGAAAATGGGACAGATTGCCATTTTGAATGTGCACTTTGAACAGCTTCACCTTGTTAACAAAGGAGAATACACTTTGTGTCAGATCAGGAAGAGTTTTTAATTTCCCCTGCAGGTCCAGGTTTAGTTTGTCCAAGTGTGAAAGCATGTCCACTAAGAAAGCCAAATCCATAAGCCATTTGGGGTCTGAGAGCTGAGGGTAACTTTTGTTCTTTTCTGCCATAAACAATTTTACTGGTTCCAAAAGCTCCAAAAAGCGTGAAACCACTTTACCTCTTGAGAGCCATCTTACAGCGCAGTGCAGTGGCAAGTCACCTGGCAAGTCTCCGTCTAGGTCAGCAATGAGATTTTTGAACTGTCGGTGAGTAAGGGCATGCGTGCGGATGTAGTTCACAATCTCCATCATAGGTTTCATGACGTGGTCTAAATTCAGTGTTTTAGACACGAGTTGCTCCCGGTGGATGATGCAGTGAAAATTCCAAAAATCGGGGAAGAGGTCATCACCCTTACAAAGGCCCACAAGGCCGTTCACAGAACCAATCATTGATGGCGCTCCATCCGTGGCTATTGCGGTGAGTTTTTCTAAAGACATATTCGCTGTTTTGAATACTTCCATCATTGCTTCTTTTACGTCAGTGCCGCGAGTTCTGTCTTTTAATGGGACAATATCGAGAAGCTCTTCTTTCACCACGCAGTCCTCAGAAATCATTCGTACAAATATTGCCAACTGTGGCTTGTCCTGTATGTCGCATGACTCGTCTAATGCTACACTAAAATAAGCACATGCGTTCAGGTCTGCATGTAGATCAGATTCAAGCGCATTATTTATGTCTGATATTCTGGTTTCAACTGTGTGCCGTGACATCTGGAGATCAGTGATGGAATCTTTGAGTTGTTTGTTATCTGGAGCCAAAATGTCAATTAAATCTACAAAACACTGTTTTAAAAACTCGCCTTCGTTGTATGGTTTTTTAGCACGGGCAATATTCCATGCCACTTTATAGGATGCAAGTGTCACAGCTTCTCCACGCTTGGTCAATTGCTGAAACATTTGAGACTGTCTTTTTACCTGGCTTTTCAATGTGCTCAATTTTTGCTTCCGTAGTTCAGTACCTTTGGGGAAATCCTTGTCAATATTAGCATGGAGTGTGCTAAAATGACGCTGAAGGTTTGAAGCCTTGTAATGTGATATCGTGGTATCGCATAATAAACAGAGCGATTTGCCATTCCGTTCAATAAAAAAGTAAGCATCTTCCCATTCTTCCAGAAATGTCCTGTGTTCATCGTCATATTTTCGTTTAGCTTTGCATTTTGCCATTTTTACAAAGAAGGTAAGTCTGCGGTCTGCATGCATATAAAATGTTTACCTAATTTCCCGGCATGAGACGTAATCCGCGCATATGATTGGCGGTCACTTACGTCTCTTACGTCTTACGTCTCATAAAAAACACCCAATCTGTCAAATTAATTTATTAATTTTAAAATATTATTTGTTTTTAATAACCCCTGATGGATTTAAGTGTGTTTAAGATATAAAAAAAAAGAAGAAAAGAAACATGAAACGAGGAAAGAGCCACAGTATATAGAAAATATGGTAACAGGCAAAGAGCCGCATTCTTATTGGTCGAGAGCCGCGTGTTCGCCACCCCTGATCTAGTGTCTCATAACCATGCCAATACAACGCACCCTGGAGTTTGTGGTTTGTGATGTTTGACAACATGTGAAACTGGCATACGTTTTTCACTAATAGTGTAATGGTACACAGTCTCTTACCTTGATTGTAAAGTTCAGTTTGGTGTGATCTTGATATGCTTGAAATGGAGGTAAAACCACAAATGTGTGAAGCTAAATTTCTTGATATTTACATTTTAACAATATGATCTAGCCTTTTAAAAAGTGGCAAATTTAAATTCCAAGACTGATCTTGGTATTTAAAGGAATCGCTACGCAACAATAAAACCACTTGACAGTGGTCAATATGTTTGGGTAGGATTGTAGAAAAAGACTTTTAGAACTTTTGATCAATTTTGAGATATTTTGAAAAATGGACAATTCAGTGCATGCATTGTACTGGAGGTAGGCCTGTCGCGATAAACGATAAATCGATTAATCGTACGATAAATTAAAACTATCGACGTCATTTTAATTATCGGCATTATCGTCTCTTCCGGCCTTTTTCTCTTTCTGTTGATGACACTGAATGAAAAAAAGGCTCAACTCCGGTGCTCTCCACTGACTCCTCCCTTCCTCATTTCCTTAGTGTAAAGCCCAGCGCACACTACACGATCTTAGAGCTGTCAGCCGATTGTCGGCCCATTTTCAAAACCTGACGGACCACACATTACCCGACAGAAATCCTAGGTATAACGGTTCGATCGGGTTCGTTCCTGCCGTGTGGTGTCCAACAATGGGCACAAAATAATGGCTACAAGTTCAGTGAACTAATTTTAAAACCAGGCATTAATCAATGCTTTACTACAATCTACCTGCAATGCATGTGGCTAGTGTCAGTCCTGACTGAATGAAAATCATTATAACCTATTTACGTCACGTTAACGAAGAACAGCTGAAAAGTTACCGGGTTTATCAACTGCGGTAGCAATTTCGCTCCAACTCCTCCTCTTGTCATTTCTATATTCTTTGCATGTTGAATAAACATTAATGTTGTTTCCACATATCATCTCCAATGTCCGCTGGACTTCGGGTTGCTCCGTGTCAGCTGTTTGGGATTCCCCGACATAATTTCCCCTCAGAAAACAGGAGAATCCGCGCTTTCTGATTGGCTACCTGTCACATTCAACAGGCTGCGTTAAAGAGCCCAGTTGGGGAAAACCCCTGATTTAGATCGGAGGACGATCTACCGTAACACACCACACAATCTTAGAAAGATCAACGTTTTAAGATTGTTGTAAAGGGAAAAATAGGAGCAAAAAATCATGTAGTGTGAACTATTGCATCAGGTAGTCGATGTGCCCGTCTTCTCTATTTAAATCTAATTATTACTGAAGGGCAACATAATATACAGACTTCATAATCTGCACTCTTTTGGTTGAATGCAGTATTTATTTCCACTTTTACTTTATGTTGTTTAGTTTTTTTTTTTTTCAAGTGCGTTTTTTGTTAATGGAGACTGAGAATCCATTTTATTTTTGTTTTTGGTTGTTTTGTTTATTTTGTTTATCAGCTCAAGTGTTAAGTGTTCTTTTGAAAATAAAGTGTATCTATCTTTGGCAGGAAATCGCATGCATTATTATGTCATTTCCATTAAATCGGTGTAAAAAGGTCTTCAAACAATATTATCGTTTATCGCAATAATTTTTGAGACAATTAATCGCTCAGCAAAATTTGCTATCGTGACAAGCCTAACTGGAGGTGGTCGCGACTCGTCTCTACACTGCTGGTGTTGAGGGTTGGAGTCATGCTGCAGATACTGTAGCTGTTGAGGTTTATACTTTAGCTGATTAATTTTTAAATTAGATTTTTAGGCTGGTTGTTCTCTGTACCACTGTCACTGTAGCTCAGAGAAATCTCCACTTTGTTTTGCTTTCTACAGTGGCTTTGCAAAATGTAAAATTCCACATTCTTATTCCACACAAGAAATCCTGTTATGCATGTGCTGAGATTCAAAATAACACTGTATTCATACAGCACACATTCATGCAGAACTGGAAAGGCTATCCTAATAATTTTGGTATTTGTGCATGTACATTACGCCCTTATTGTTTACATACAGTGAGCTTTAGTGGGAATTAAGGCAAATAGTGGGCAGAAACATGGAAATAAGTTTATTTTTACAACATTGGACTGAGGATAAGCATCTGATTTGTTGTTCTTGCATAAAAATATAAATTAATACTGTTTTTCCAACTATAGGGTTCAATCAGGACATCCTTTAAGTACCTTGCAGGCCCGGAGAATTTGCGTCTGAAATATTATAATCATGTTTTAAAAGAAATGTACAAAAAGGAGAATATAGGTTGAAATGTTACCTAGATTCCAAACAGCTTTGTGACAGTCAACAAAAAAGGAGAGGTAGTACATATTTTGAAATTCTGATAATGGGTCTAGAATCTCAAAATACTTGCAAATGTTGGGATTGACCTGCAAAGAACAGCTGCAGGTCAGCATGGAAGCAGGCAATAGGGGAATGACTTACTGCTGGAAAAAAAGAGGATTTTTTTTTTAAGGAAAAGATGGAAAGATGCGGTCAGAGTTCATATACATGCACCTTCCCCGTCTCTCTTCCTCCTGACCTCTCGGTCTCAGAGAGAGTGATTAGCCTCAGCAGGTGTACGGACACAGTCGCCCCCATTGTAGGAGCAATGAATAAATAAAATGGTTGAGAGTGCTGTTTTACAAAATGGCCCGAGTCCTTATGCCTACAAAATGTTGAGTGATTTTACCTTCAGAAATCTTCAGTATATATTCAAAGTCCAGCGGAGACAAATGGATAAAACTTAAGAGTTTGCTGGTTGATTTAGTCCCGGTGTCGTGTTTCTGCCTGTCTCATCTATTTTTTTATGTAGAAGGAAAAACTGCACAGACATTATTATTACTCGAGTATGGTTAAAAAAAAAAAAAAGAGAGAGAGCGAGAGAGAGAAACCTTTCCTTATGCTATGTAGTGTGTATGCAGGTTAGTTATGCGAGTCTGCTGTTAGATGCTCTTTGTACGTATTCTTTAGGGCCTGTAATGTGTTTGGAATTATAGCGCAGAAAGCAATTAACCGTTTCATACACCTCGCTAATCCTGTCATCATCTGTAATTAACATAAAAGCATCACACCTGTGCTTGATTTGAATCAGTGAGGTCAGTCCAGCAAGAACCGCGCAGTCCTCTGGTAGCAGAGCAGTCATTGCCGAGAACATTCGGGTCAGAACATTGTCATTTTTGACAAAAATGACCGCTGTTGTGACTTCATCACAAAGTACCGTCTTTTCTTCTTTTTCTTTCCACTGCAATCGGAGATGATCTGGACTCATAGATCAGCGGATGACATCTACACATTTTACGTCTCACCACAGCTGGAAGTAGATATGTCTTCTTAATTATCAGAAATAAATGGCCAACATTAATCAAGAATCCTCTGTTTAACTGGATAAAAGATGTAAGCTTTTATTAAGTAGTTTGTATTAACATTTGCTATAATATAATGCGAACTTCTGTGAAATGTTTTAGTTTGCTGAGCATTTAAAAGTGTGCATGTGGCTTGATATTTGATACAGTATAAGGACAATTTTTCCAGCAAATACTACATTGTGAGGATGGGGTTAGGTTTAGGAGTAAGATGTCAATTAAGTTTTGATTAGGTTTAGCAATAGGCTAGTAATGGTTAGGGCTACGAAAAATAAAGGTTTGTTGCCCAGAAACAAACCTGACAAACTGAACTCTTTAATTCTTCCCTCTTGCCTGATAGTTGGATAAAGTTAAATTCATACTTTTTTCCATGTCAGCTTTAAGTCCCTCCATTATAAATGCCCCAATTTCATATTTAACGTTCTTGCTCAGTTACATAAGCAACCTAATATCGCACCTAATCTCATGCATGCCTCTGTAACTTTTTATACGAACTTTTGCAACTCTTTCTTTCCAATTTCATCCCACAAGTTCTTCTACACACTTCAGTTGGTTCTGAATTCAGAACCAACTTCCCTGCTTGCCTTGTCACCAGAACCCAATCCGTAGAATGTGTCACTCAGTTCTTCCTGCAACCTCCTGTCAAAAAAAAAAAAATCAAGATTTAAGATTCTCCTTCAAACTTTCAAAGCTGTCCATAATCTTGCTCCTTCCATATCTCTGAAACGATCCTTTCCATTGAAAACTCACAGATAATCTTTTCCAGTTCTCAACTCCCTTGCCAAGTTATCTACTGTACAATCACCTTCAGAGCCGTAGCTGCACTGTAACCCGTTTTCTGGAACTCATTCTCACTTTTCCTATTCGCCCTATAAAACCTTGCAAATGTTTTTGTAGCCTAAGAAGTTTTTGTTTTTTTCCCCCCAAATTTGGCTACATTACAAAGAAAAAATTAGCTTTTTGAAAAAAAATAAAAATAAAAATCAACATCATGTGTGATAGACCAAGACAAAGTTCTGTATTATTGCCAAGTAAAAAAACAATCCTACATGGTTATCCCTTTTCCAAATTTGCACATAAAGGGAACAGTTTTAGTCTACCATCTAACTCTGTAGGCTATATAGTGGATATGTTTAATAAAATTGTATTTTAGCTGTTTAATCAATGTGGTTGAACAATTGTTCAAAAAGCTTCCAACAACTAAAAGCAGTGGATAGGGTTAGTATTGATTGTGGTCTCAAGTTTGCTCATTTGTAAAACTTGTGGAGAACTTTGAAAATTGCATACAAGTGTATGCAATTTTCAATCATTTGAATTTCTCTTTTAGACCGCAACCCCCTTCCTCCATTATTATTATTGTTATTATTATTGTTATAGTCACAGTTCTGACTAGGACTCTGTGTTTTAATAAAATACAAATATTGTGTTGATCTCTGCAATTTTCTAAAAGAGAAAGAAATATTTCTGAATAACTGATGCAGTGTATCCAAAACAGAAAAAAAAATAAAAAAATACACATGTTGGAAATGATTACCCCGCAGTTATTTTATTGCGAATCAGTCGGCTTTTATTAAAGCCAGATATTCCGCAGCTGTGAACAACGTTGGAGAATATGAGATACGGTGCTTTATTACTCTTGTAATATTTTTAAGATCACTTAAGTTAAATCTTGCAAGTAACTGCCAGTGTAGAAAAGCATATAAAATGCCATAAACAGCAACCGTAGCTGCTTCTTTATCATATATGAATGAATGTCTGTGTGTTAGGAAAGCAGACGTCTTTTAAATACAAAGCTCAACGAAGAGCAATCCTTCAGTAGTATTATTGTGAGTAATATTAGTGAAAATCTAAATTACTTAATTAAAAATATTATATTTTTAAATTATTTTGATCAAAATAGTCTCTAAATAGCTAATATTATTTAATGTTTAAGAAAAAAAAGTATCAGGGGGGTTGATAAGTGAAACTTGCGTAATGGAAACTCTTTTTTTCTTCCTTCCCAGTTGAGATGTTCATACGTGTTGACAAAGTTTCCGGTTACATTAATCCCAAAGAGCAAGAGTTGATGCCCCTCGCTCTGTAATGAGGCAATATCCGCAGCGATGTGGCTGCACGAACGATGGAGACTATCTATCGGCGCTAACGCGACATTGGCTTTAAGTAGGGCGACGGGACGGGCTGAGCCGACTTTAAAGAGATCATTCTGATAAATAGACTTGATGAGGTTGGATGGTTGAGTGTTCTCTCCTCGGAGAAAGCGAGCCGAGCCCGTCACGGTAGCAGTTATGCGGCTCTGACGAGGCGGAAGGGATTATGACATTAAGTTGGCTAAGCGTCTGATTTTAAGGGAGGTTTGGTGCTGCTGTGTTAAGTACCCATGCCTGCTGATTCACAGAGGGGGGTTAATATTTGATCCAGTATTTTTGGTTTGACACTGACAGCGTTGGCAGTTTAATGTTAAAAGTTTGGTAAATACGTACTGGTTTGCGACTGCATGTTAAAGTCTGTTTCTTGACTCGATTGGTATAAAAGGAGCTAAACCAAAGTGTCAAAGGAGATTCAAGCCAAATTATAACCAAGATATTTATTGCCTGTGTTTCTTAAATATAACACCACACATTAAGCCAAACCTTCCCGATCCATTAGAAAACATAAGTTTGGGTTTAATTTATGACTTTCAGTTTTGTTTTTCCTTTTTCTTCCTTTATTAAACCTTTTCCCCTGTTATTGTTTAGTACACCAGAAATGTCATACATCAGCAGTGCATATTTCTCCATATACTGTTTTCCTAAATATGCAGAAAATGACAAATGAGGACGTAGTTTGCATTTTACAGTATACTATGCCGTTTTTGATGGCGTAGCCAAAATGGAAAAACAATCTACCTAACTCGCATGTACCAAACTGAAATGTTGAAAAATTGCTGCAGTTTCTGGATAACGTGGAGGTAAATCTTGTTAAATTTAAACAATATACTTTGCCCCACTTCTTAGCAGGACATCAAATTTAGGTATTTTGGGGTACTGTAGTGCAGTCCTCAAATAGTCCTCAAAGGAGTGAAGGGATAAACTCTAGAAATTAGGACAACCACCTCCTTTCCCTTTCGCTGACCCTTTGCTCTGTAAAACACTGTACATAGATGTGCCACAAAATTAAAAAAAAGAAATTGGAGCTTGATTCTATGGATCTAAAAGTCCAGCCGAGAATGAAACGATTACCAGACTTGATTTTAAAGCGGGAAAATTACAGCTCTGGACTCCAGAGTTGCATATGGAAAAATTTCTGCCCCCGCCCCCCATGCAGCGACAGGGTAGCGTGGTTGAAGAATTGGTCTTGGTCCGGTTTACAGGAGGTTCACCGTTTGACAATTTAAGACCGGCTGGGAAAGAAGAGTCAGCAGGGTCAAAACTATTAAATCAGAGTCCGTAAGAATAACTAGGTAGGGGCAGACGAGGTTCAGGGGGATCAGGAAGGCAGAAACAGGGTCGTGTTCTCTGAGTCGACAGGAAAATGCAGGATTTCGTCGGCATGGTGCTTCAGGTAATGTGGCTGGAAAGGGCTTTCATCCTGGAAGAAGCACAGGTGGAAATAATCAGACAGGCACAGGTGAGGGTGGCTAAGTAGTCATGGAAACCGAGAGCAGTGAGCTCGGGAAAAGTGGTTATAGCAACAATTTACGCATTATGTGACACGAAAACAGACCAGAAACAAGAAATATGGCCAAAACAAACAAACAAAAAAACTTTAGTTGTGAGTCATGGTAAACTGAAGCAGCCCAACTCTTTTCCACATATAGCAAACAAATCAAAGAGTCGCACAGGAATAAAACTGCAGTATAAGGAACCACAGACTGGAAAGCAAAAGCATGGAGATGGTTTTTTCCATATTTATGCTAACTGGTAGTTCTCCTTCAAACACAAAATAAAGGGAAATGCTGTTGAGGTGTTATCTAAGGTACATGTTTTTGATTATTTAAAAAAATATATATTTTTGAAGGTTTGTAAGTGTTTCTGTGTTATTTTTCAGCTCAAAAAGGGGAGTTGAAGTGGTTCTTTAAAAAGTGATTGAGACAAATTCATTTTTACAATAATGTTACTGCTCATACAGGAGGAGTCATTTTAGTTTGGAGAAAATAATTTGTTCACACTGGATCATGACAAATGATCCAGCGTGAAAAAAAACTCACTGACATAAACTCAGTAATAGAAGAACTAAGAAGAAAAAAACTGAAACCAAATTGCCACAGATGTTCAGTTTGCTTGAATGCTTTATGCAGAAGGGTCACCTGACAATTCAGGCAAACCAAGGCTTAGAGCTTTTTGCCACCGACGGTTGACATATGTAGTAGAGCAGCTGATGATTCGGTCTGAATCTATCTGTAAGGTCTATAGTGGGGCCTTCCTCTTGTGGGCACCTTGTTTTCCTTCAGCTGCTTGAGACTCAGAGAAGCCTCAAAGAGACACTCCTTTGAACAAGACCAAAGACATGTGCAAATCCCAAAACCCAGTTCCATTAAAACCTTCTGGCTGTCGAAAAGGCCCCCAGACGAGAAGATTGTTGACATGTGCACCCTTTGAAGAGGGAAACATGTCCTCCTGTACTTACAGTGAGAATTACCATGGAGAATCTTCTAAATAATGTCTTTTCTTTTTTAAGCACCGTTTTTAAAAGAAAGTCTAGCTTTTACCAATTTGTCTGGCATCTTTAACATATATTTAGATATTGTAGAGTTTTTTGAATTATTGTGACAAATGTTGGCATGTTTACCTTCTTTTTTAACATTTCACTAAGTTAATCATTCAAATTGCAAAATATTTCACTGCTTTTCAAGTAAATCGTGTTCTCACAAGAAAATCTTTTTCTCCTGAGGAAAAAAAAATGCTTTGAATTTGTATGAGCTGGACGTCAGAGACATTTATTTGAGCACAGGCATAGCAACACATCCTTATCACAGGCTGAAATAGTCAATACATTGTCTCTTTATCGATCAGTGTAGCTGCAAAGAGAAAGAAAAGTTTGAAAATAATGTTCATTGCCCATAAAACATCACACCACACTCAGTCGTAATGAGTTTGGTCAGGGGCTGGAACCCGATGAGAACATCTTTGATTCTAAAATAATTTAATATAAGAAATAGCTTGAGCCTATGATATATTTCATTGTTACCTATGTTGATAAAAAAAAAAAAAAAATTGACAGAAAAAAATCCAGGTATGTACCTTCAGCATTGCCCTTTCAAATTAATTATTGAAGGAAAATGAGGAAATTGTGCAAAAAAAAAAGGAAACAAAGCTGATCTTTTGTTCACTTGGAAACATGGCCAAATGTCAGAAGGGACAAGTTGCAATTATTAAGCCTTCTTTTCCCATCCATCACTCCAGCCATAACATAATAGATTTGATTAGTTGCCTCCTGAACATGACAGGTTGGAAATTGCCTGCATAAGTCTGATAAATATAACGTTGGTATTAACACTAGATGGTTTCTGGTGAATTCACTTTGCCGATGAATTATGTGAAGTTTATGGTCTTTACTGTTTTTGTTTCTTTTTTTTCCTTCTCTCTCTTGCTTAAACCTTCCAACTTCTGTCACCGTTTGTTCTGCAAAGAGTAGGCCGTGCAATCGGAGCACAGAATGCTCAGAAAACGCCTTGCGAAGATGACCTTCAAACAACTTCTTAAATTCTCAGAAGGTTGATTATAGGATTGCATCCAAGTGTCATTGTAACACTCAGACCACGCCTGCAGGTGGAAGATATGCAACTCCAACTGAACATACCAAAACCACTCACACTCCAAGCCATGACACTCAGAGCTTGAATGAATTGCAGACACGTCATAGAACAGAATAAAGTGTCCTTTCAAGCAACTTTTCCTTTTTATGCTCCCTCTGTAGTAAAAATGATAATAAAAATGGCTAATTCTGAGTCTTGTCCCTTCTGTAAAAGCACAGAAAAGCACTTTCATTAGAACCACCCTGGAGTGCTTAGTATGGTGCATTCAGTGATTGGGAAAAAATTGGATTATTGAGCTTCTGACCAAGCTGCAAGCGACGAGGGGCCGATGAAGATGAAAATCTGCAGGTTCCGGTCGCTAGCAAATTTCTCGCTGCATCTCTTAAGTGTTTTTGTTTTCTGGAATTCTTTGAGAAAACTAGACCTTTTTAAATGTGCTCACTGCGAATTAGCCAAAAGTGTTTGAACATACAGAGCAATACACAACTCCCCTTCTGTCATTACTCTCCTGACTTTGATGACATTGGATTATGTTGCTACAATGTACTCCCTCAAAAACAGACGCCTGCTCCAGGCCACATCCCTGCAAACAAGTCAGTGACAAGAAGAAAAAGAAATAGTCTCTGAAAGATGTTAAGAAATGCAGTTGCTACACTTTTGGCATTCTCTTGAGGTGCTTTGCATCCTTTAGATGTGTCAAAGTTTCACCAAAAAAAAAAGAAGCATACTTTACCCTGTGCATTAAGCTACTCGTCGACTTCAACAGCTTACTTAAGATGCCGGAGAAAACTAGTTTCCAAAGTAATGCCAGAGCTTTCACTCACTCCAGTTTTTTTTAATAAAAATACAAAATTCACGCTATACCGTTCTTTACAACAGCTAGTTTAATTACTCAACAAGGAGTCCTTCCTTCCTGTGCACATTTTTCATTTTTATGCTTTATAGCTTGCTTGTAATTTGCTCTTTAGCAGAATGCAAATTGATCGCATGAATCAATGAGGCCATTCGCATTTTTCAAGAATGAGTTACAGCTTCATAAGTTGACACAACCATTTTTGAGTTCAAGTTAATGAGCTCCCACTGAGTGGGACGCACTCTCAGCTGCATTACTCATTCTTATCCTCAATAGGATCACTTCCTTTATGGAAATCTACCTACCTATTAATGCTACTGAAAAGCATCACTCTTTTTTTCTTCTTCTTCTTCTTTTTAGAGAAGAAGAGCCGAGCTGAATTAGGAAGACTGACAATGCCTTTCATTTGCATGCAGGAAATTGAGTCTCCGTCTTTCAGCTGTTAACAAAATACATTGTATCGACCGTAATCTCGCCAAGTCCTTTTGTAGAGTAGCAAAATTAGTTAATAAACAATCACAACCGTGGATAGGAGGCAAATATGCAAACACAGAGGACGCCTTATAACTGAATTAATATCTCCTCTCATTCCCTTGTGATGTTTCAACCTTAAGGCTGAACCAGTTTGTGCATCCAGATATTAATTTAATTCACTTCCACCGATTCGGTTGAGGAAGACTCCTTTTTTTTTTTTTTTTATAAAAGGGCAGCAATGACTCCTTTAGCAGTTTCTCTCTGTTATGCTGAAGATGACAGCAGAGTCAGTGATGATGAGTGGAGTGATTCATTTGCTATGCTCCAATTGCTCTGTCGTATTAGCTAGTTTAGTTATTTTTTTTCAAGGTTTTCATTTTTAGGGATTTTTTTTTATTAATCAAAATTTATGCAAAGTTCTATACATTTTTGTCTCCTTCTACATTTTATGTTGCAACCACAAATTTTATTGGGATTTTATGCGATGCACTTTTTTTTTTTTTTTTTACAAGTCAACCTGAAAAATTTGCCGTGCGTTTATATTCATATCTCTTCAGTTAATACAGCTTGAAACAAATTTTCGCTGCAATTACAGTTTTAGCGACGTGTCTCCTCGAGCGTTTGGAACCAGAAATTTTCTGCTTCTTCTTTTCAGCTAATAATTGATAACATGAACGGTTTGTCTCCCATACAAGGAAACAAACACAGCCCAATTCCTTTCTCTCTAAAGAGACCCTCTCCAAATAAAAAAAGGCAAATAAAATCGACATGATGGATTGATGAGCAGCGACTTTGCAGTGAGCAGCTGCAAAAGTTTATAAGGGTGAGTTCCCAGCTGATGATGCCTCCGCACATTAAGGCTGAGGCACTCAGATGATAAAATCACCACGCCACAGTCAGGTTGTATCCATCCGCCGCAAGTTTTGTCAGAGGCAATTTAATTTTACACCTTCTGATTTCTCATCTTGTTTTTCAAAGTGAGTGGCAAAAGGGGAGCACCCTAAGACTTTATCAACTTCCCCTTACCTGCAGATTAACACACACACTTGCAGCATGGGGCTAATTATCTTCTTTATCAGCTAATAGCAACTTTGGAGTGGCCCCATTGATAGCCGCCCATTGATACACAAATTGCAGATTGAAAAAGAGCCCGCCAATATTTCCACTCCCCTTTTAGAGGAAAGATATGGCGCTATGCTGATGATACGATCCTCCTTCTCAATGATGCGTATCCAGATTAAGTGGGAGGCAATGTGGTGACTGCTGGTGCCTTCTTTTGATAGGAGTTTTTCTATTTACCCATCAAAACACTGAAAAACATCGTCAGTAATGAGCATTTCCTCCCTCCCAAGCATAAAGACCCCAGCTGTCACAGCGAGCACGCGGCGCGTCCTACACTCGCTCCTTCCTAAAGTATGCTTTGCCGGTGTATGATAATACCATCATGAGGATAAGTGTCTCTGCAGAGAGCATCCTCGCTGATGATGTCTCACACCCATCACTTCAAGTCTCTGAAGTTGAAACAAAAGGCCTCACCGCGGAACAGATGACTCAGATCTGATCTCCTTTGATACGAGACTTGACTCGGCGACAATGACAGAACCAGGTCTGCCGGCGGAGGATTTCTCATGCAGGTGCGGACGGATTTGTTGGGACCGGGTAAAAGATGTGTAAAAGGTCCTCAGATAAATTTGCCCTTTATCAAAGCAGCATAACCTCAAAGAGAAAAAAAAGTGTATTTATTCAGAGAAGAAATGGTTGCTTTAAAAAAAAAAATCATTGGTTGCATAATAATTACCACTGCTGTGAACTTTGCGGGGAAAAAAAAAAACCTTTTGTCAAAAGAATGGCAGCAGGTTTTCTATAGGATTTAATGCTTGAAATCAAGTTGTGAATGGTTTCTTTTTTTGACTGGTGATTCATTTATATATTTCTACTGAAATACCAAATGATGACTCATTTTCAGGCTTCTGGTAGAGTCCACCAGATTTTTATTTCAAATTTCCTGATATTTTGAGGACCCTATAATAACATCCACCCTAACAAAGCTACCTGGCTTATTGGAAGAGAAACATCACAGACCATTCACTGTACCTAAACTTTGAAATGCTTCTCCACATTTTCATAATTTGTTTGCTTGTTGTCAAGAAGCTAAACTTTATTCTTGTGTGGCTAAAGCAGGTACAAGTCAATTTGACCATGTTGCCATGTCAAATTGCCATGTTCTTCCTTGGTATTACATCCCATAACTGTTAATTTTTTGTGACTCTAATTTGACTTTTATAGAATATGAAATTTTATGACTCAGTTAAACTAAAAGAACCTCAAAGCAATGTCATGCAGGTAGATTATTACCAGGAGTGATAAAACTTATTGGGTTATTACAGCTTGTTCAAAAATTCCCCAAGGAAGATATGAATTGACATGACATATGAGTCAAGGTTCCAGTTAAACCCATCCTAGAGTTTGAGCAAACTTTGCATTTGGAAGTTTCTGTTTAATAGTAACTCAACAAAATGCTTCTATTGCTTAATTGTCAAACCATTTATTTTTTAGAGCGATATTTCTCACATTTCAGTGGGAGTTTAGGTCACTGCGCTAACAGATTAGTTTATTTTTAATTTGTTTCCAGGGGGTCACAACAAATATCTCGGCATCTACATGTGGAAAAAACAGAACACATCCACATCCTGTTTGAATGTTACTGTCAAACTCTTTTTGTTCCCTCTGTGTTTCTTTGATTTTTTTTTTGTCTTTCTCTTATTTAATTTTTTTTTAGAGAGAGATTATTTTCTTTTTTTTCTTTTTCCTAGATTAAACTTTCTCGGAATGCTTTACCCCTAAGGGAGTCGACGTTATCGGATCTTTTCAGAACAGGTGCAGAGGGGGAAAACGAGTAAGACATTTGAAAAGGGAAAATCCCTTTATTGCATAAAATTGTCTTTAAGATCACAAGGCAGATAAGTTCGACATTAGAAGGAAGTGTTTTTTTTTTTCTTTACTGCAGGAGAAGCAACTCTGAAACTAACACTTTTTTTTTTCCTGAGGTCTATTTATTGCATATCTAGCTTCCTTTGCTTTGTTCTTTTCACTTGGATGGCTGATTAGGTATTTTTATTATTATTATTTATTTAACTCCATTCACTGCTGCTTCATGCAGAGTGGAGTGCAGTGTCAGTCTAGCCTGCTCCCCTACCTGTCCCCGCTCTGCCTTGCCATGCCTTATTAATGTCTCCGTCTCTGATGCAACCTGTGTACCAATTAGACCTACTTAACCTTTCAGGAGTAGTATGCTGATTGGCCTTTAACCGGTTAATGTTGCCGCTAAGCTATTCAGTCATGTGTGCGTTCCGACCCTCATGCTACTTCCCCGAGATTTTCAGTACGGTACCTGCATCAGCTGCTGTGCCAAATTTCTGCTCCCGTCTCGCTCCCACACATTACTCTACCGCCCCTCCCGCGCTCATTCCTGCCCATCTCAGTGGCTTTACCTCGGCATGAATATTTTATGCATCCCTCATGTCAGGCCCGAGATGCAAGGTAGACAAACGTAGTTGAAACAAGCCCACAGGATGATGGAGAGCCGAGGTGTACTCAAATTTTCAGCCAAAGGGTATAGGTGTGGTAACGGAGGCAACGGAGTTACCCCTGACACTTTTTATTTTTTTGTGGAATGTCAAAAGGAATAACCGAGAAAAATACATAAACTATGAACCGGCAGCCGTAACCTTGTCGGTTCAGAGCCACGGAGCGCAAGCTTGAAAGACGGGAAGAGGGATAACGCTGTATTGGATATCCTAATGATGGTGATTTTATTCATAATGGCGAAGTATATCACTTGTGGCCACAGTGACACATTTCGCATTTTGGCAGAGCGAAAAGAGATTGCGGCGTCAGGAAGGAAATGACTTATGGGTCGGTGTGACAACAGCTAATCATACCAGTCGCACACAACAACATGTAGGGCGATAAAATAGAGGGCAGGAGGAGCGGCGTGCTCACACGCGCCGCGCACATCCTCACGGATGCACAAAGGACTGACCTTGAAAGTGGACTCTATTAATTACATGGACCTTGTGGCGGCTTCGCCGATCCTGCTTTACACGAGTTGTTATAGTGCCTAATTAAAATAATAAGTCAATTATTACCAACATGGCTAAGGTCAGGGCCCAGAAGATCTTGAACTACCACTTGGTGCTCTCTGGAAGGCTTTGTTTTGCGAGCGTCGTTATGTGTTGGATGTATGAACTAACTAAAAAAAGAAAAAAAAAAGAAAAAGAGAACTCTATTATCTCTCCTCCTCAAGTCCTCGGTCTCATTGTAAAGTAGCAACCCAACGTTTCTTCTGTACATCCATCCCCTTAACTCAAGCATCCCATTTCACCTGCTGAAAGACAGAGTGCCCTTGCAGAGTAATTATATTAGGTTTGGTGATAGGTGATCATAAAACTCAAAGCACTCTAATTCCTGGGAATGGGCTCTGGGTCCAGCTATGAGTCACGCTGTTGTGTTTGATGTCATATCGGGCCTGCACGCTTTTCGCAGCTGGCCTCTTGTAAATTGCGCCATCATGCAAAATAAACAGATAGGCAAAAATAAATGGTCTTAAATCAGGATCTTTAGAATGGTGCTGCATGCCATCTTCCTTATTACCTGGTTTAGTCTCTGTTCAGCCGGTGATAATGCTGAACTTTATGGCAACATAAACTCTTCTCTGCTGCCTGTGCTTTGCCTCTCTCTCTATGGCCCACCTCAGGTGCCCTCCAGTTTCCTCCTCCTTTCTTCCCACACATTGCCCTTCTAAAATGTTTTTGCTGATTGAACATTTTCCCATATTGAGTAGATTACAGTTACTAACTTTTATGTTGTAAACCAACATAAAGAAAAGCTATTTGGGAGGAGGAAGGAAAGGGATAAGATTTAGTAATTAGGAATGCACCAGGGAAAATTTAGGTCGATATCCAATATAAATATTGCTGGTATGTTATTTACCAATGTTGTGTGTGATTTCAGCTTCTATGCGCCATAAATTGATAAACTGATTAATGGTCTTCTTGTCCAGTCTGTCGGTGTAAATGGACAGCAATGTCTTTGTTGGGTCAAACTCTTATTTTTGGGTGACAGATTAAACAGGTGTTTCGTTAAATCTTCTAAACTTGAAATTCTGGTTTATTTCTAAATCGGCTTTAAATGTCGCCACAATTTTGGAGGATTTATTTGACTAATTTTCCAAGGAAGTCATTTGGACAGAATTATATTTAGATGTGTCAGAGTAAAGGGAGATGGATAAAAGCTCAAACCACAATTTTAATGTTTTAATAGGTAAAAACAAGCATTTTCTATCAACTTCACAACAATTTAGTGCTTGAGGTTGGTCTGCGACATGAAATTACAACAAAATACTTCGAGGTTTGCGACTGGAATGCGACAAAACCCGTACAGAATCTAAGGGAGAATACTTTTTCAAGGCATTCGTTCTCCTCCACAGTTGCCAGAGAGCATTAGATACCTGACCAAAAATGTTTCTGAGGTAATTATACAGTATTACGTAACCAAAGCCATGCTTGCACCCTGCACAGTTTCAGTCCTTCACCCTTTTATCAGCACATCCCGTAGATGCTGTTTTTCATGCCAGCCACCTCTAACTGCCTGCTCTTCTAATGCCTTTAGTGGCTGTCTTCCTCTTCACTCACACAGTGATATGCCTTAAGCTAAGTGGTCCACAGCGGAGCGTGCATGCCAAGGGTGATGGTTGAGTAATGACTATGGATTACTTCGTTATCCCTCCCCTTACAGGCTGGCAGGGTGCTTAAACAAGGTTGCTCGTAACAAGTTGAATACAGGGAGGGAGCCGACAAACAAAGGAAAACAATCCCAGGTCATGTCTTTGCTGCTGTTATGACCGTGAACCAGTAAATCATGTCATTGCATTCCAACATGTGAAACTGTCTTCGTCTTTCCTCTTAATACATACCTAGCCTCGACAAATACATGAAACCAGGAAGTTAGCAGAACAAGCAGTAGTTAACAAAGCATTATTGGCTCTTAAAATAGTCCAGGTCTTATCTTTTTGCAACCTTCATGACGGTTCCAGTATCCAAAGCGACAAAAAAATGGGAGAAAAATGGAATCAATCGCTTATCATTTGTGGGCAGACAGCAGCTGCTCCAGTTTCAAATTAAGCCAAAGAATTTGGCAATGGGTGAGAACTTATTTGGTTTATTTTGTGTGTGGAGTTTTTTTTTTTAGATGAAAAGTTAAAAGAAAATCTAGACTAGAGCATTTTTTATTACTTTTTTAATACAATTAAATAAGAAACTGGCACAGACATATGGTAATTAGGTTTACTCCTAATTCTCAAAGCAGTATGACATTTTTCTAGATACTCCCACATAAAAAATTACTTACTTACTTGGTTATTCTTGGGTGTTCTCTATGAACTGGAGAATTTTCTTTAAAATGTTTTTTATTGTTATTATTATTTGTCTTTATCCTGGTCATGTTATAAACCATGGACTCTCACCTGTTGGGAAAGAATCCAACCTCTCTGTGAGAGAACAGAAAATAGCAGATACTGAAAAATGAATGAATATATAATAAATCAGGTTAGAGTTCTTATCCTTACATTTGACCGACATTTAAATGACAGTATCACATTGTCAAGTGTAGATGAGGTCATATCAATTTGTTTGAAGTTAATTATCATTTTCTTTTACCAGAACATAAAATGTTGACAGTATATTTGATTATCTTAAGATTGCATAGAAATAAACATTTGTTAAACTATGTAGCCATTTTAATGAGAAGCTTCAGGACTGAGCTCTTTTGAGTCTCTGAGATCAGACAATTTGATGTTTTCCACAATTTGGTCCAATGCTATTTTCAGTGGATTTGATGCCTTAATCTTGACCTAACTTTGTGGTAACCTTCAGTTTGAACTTTTTCCTCTAGGGTATGGGTTTATTTTTTAGTTTTTGCCAAGGTTTTTTGTTTTATCTTATGCACAGTCTGAGTTTAGAGATGGATGATTTAACAAGGAATGGCCACATGTGTGCTCCTGGTAAGGCTGAGGCATCCAGGGTTTTTGGAATTGTCTGATCTGGGAATCTAAATTTAAACATATGCTTATATTAACATTTTATAATCTAAAATGCTTTTACTTAGACAAATAGTTTAGTATTGGGCCTGGTATTGTATGTGAATCAGCCCCGGCTCCAGATGAGTTTAACAGGAGGGGCTTCTTTTTGGGGGGGCAAAATGAATCTATGTAGCTGAATGTAGACAACAACATCAGTAGTCTATAGGCTACTTGTTAACAAGCTTAAGGTGCTGTATTGTTATTAGCTAGTCATCTTTTAGCTAACATTACCTGCATCCAACCTCATTACTCTACTCAGTCGGTTAGTTTGGGGGAAAAACTGCAAAGTTCTTTGCGTTTTGCTGGTTTGCTGCATGATTTTAACACACACCTGACTAGCTCTGCACAGCAGCAGCAGGTCTCTGTCGCTTCCACACAGATGTAAACCCAGCGCGAGTGTCGTAGCGCTCATGTTGCGTTTAAAGGCGGCTCGGAAAAACAGGTTGCGACGTGTTAACAACGGATTAAACAGTTTTAACTGCTGAAAACAGTGACAGAGGACACAGATATGGGAAGTGCGGAAGCCCCTACTGTATCAAATGGATATAGGAATATCAGAAAGTTGACCACTTTAAGGTAAAAACAACAAACAGCTTCCAGTCCAAGGGGGGCATGGTAGACTCTGTGGGTGGGCAATGCCCGCCCATGCCACCGGGCCTGATGTGAATATGAAAAAACAGCAAGCCAAAATGGATGCTATCAGCTATATATGGCTGCATTTTCATCTGCAACAAGAATAACTAAATAAGCTTTCCTTTTATCCCCATAATAACATTATGCTGCTGCACAAAGCTGGTGAGACTCAAGATTAAAGAGAAGTAAAGAAGCTATGAAAAAAATCTTTCTAAACTTTCTTTGAATCTGAAAATGTTAAACATACGTTTAGGAATTAACTACAACACTCCCTCAAGAATTTTCATCTAAAATGACAAATATCACATGCAGGCGTATACCATCAGGTGCACGTGATTAAATCATAGTTACTCAGCATTTTCAATCTTTTTGCCCTGTTTCATCATTCAGTTTAATATGTTGTGACTATTGTTGTGCCAGTTAGCACCATGGTAAGATTGAAAGAGCTGTCTTCAGAAAGAAGATTGTTGCAACTTATGACTTTGATTAAAGCCTAGAAGAGGTCTTAACTGCATTTATTTCTACCGTGAAAAGTATATTCTAGATGATATCCAAAACATCTGCCAAGACCCCCAATTGAATTCATTCAGTTTGGTAGTAGATAACACAACAATATGAGCCGCCAACAACTCTTGTTGTCACCGGATCTAAATCCGGATCTAAATAGGCTCTTGTTCCTGTTTATAAGAAAATATAGGCGCTCTGACATGCAGAAGTTTAACATTCATGTAAGAATAGAAGGAAGAAACAAAGTATTTTGGATCATTCTATTCTTCTTTCCAGTTCAGACTTTTCTATCAGCGTGCCTGCCTGTATATTACACGTTCCAGCCTCAGCGACTCTCTTGCAGTCAGACATGGGCTTGATTAACCTTCATTGTGCGCCCATTTCTCTTGGGTGAGTTCTGATGCCTCTTGATGGCCACATCCTAAATACATTATAAACTAAGAAAATGGCCACCTCTTAACTAGTGCTGTCACAGCCAATGTTCTTCATCTGCATTCATTTTGACAGCACTGAGACGACTGTTGATAGTTAGATCGCATTAGTCTTAAAAATACATTAACCTAATCTCACCTTAATACCATAAAGAATAACACAAAAGAAAAAGAATGAGCTCACTTCCCTGCCTGAGATCATGGTGTGTAAGCAGTTTGATGATGTCAAGCTGCCTTGTAATAGGTGTCCCTCTCTCTGTGGAGACATACTTGTATTGTGATGATTAGCAGTCATTTCTCTCTTGACTAGCTGGTTGTAGCTGGGTAATTAGATGAGATACCTCTAGTTCTTCACATAAACTAGATTTTATTTGAGCCACAACAATGGCTCAAATAAAATAACATTAAGTCAATATGATAATGTCAATGATGAGTGGCCAGAACTGCAGAATGACTTGTACGTACCAACCAACCGGCACGGGAGCAGCGACAGCTTCGTTTGACCGAGCACTGTTCACCTGTGGAGAATGAACCACTTTGCAAGCAATCATCACTACCATAAAAAGCAGTAAGAGCTTGTACTATAACACCTTAACTTTACTGTGTCCATGTCACAGATGATGCATTAAGGATAGTGATGGGAAGGGCGGGCAGGTCGCAGATTCCCTATAGTGACCAATAAATATCTCACAGCGACCCACGCTTGCGTGTTGTATTAATTTCTTCCACTGGGGAAAGTTGATCCCTTGTTGAGACAAGATTGACGATGGACATGAAAATGTACTCGCAGTGATTTTTGTAGGCTATAAAATGCCTTGCAAAAAACAAACCAGAATGCCTCTAAAGCAGTTTTTTTTTTTCTGTATTAGAAAAGAGAGACATTGAATGGACTGGACATGTGGTCATGCATGGAAGAAGGCCAATCTTGAGAGGACTGATCACATGGAAGTAAATTATCTCACTTGCACAATCATTCTCAGGCATGTTCTTTGATGATGGATGAAAACAGGGGAATGGCGAGAGCTCAAGTCACTTAGTAGAGACCTGTGTGCTTCGAGTCACTCAAGTTTTTAAAAAGGTGGAAGAGTAAAAGCACTGGGGAAAAGCTTGATTTTAGTCGTGTGTGTCAAGAACTTAACTTCGGTCTATCTGAAGCTGAAATGGATGCAATATTTGAAACTGAAAGTTAGATAAAGAAAATTGTCAAGATGTAAAATCCTGACATGATTTTTAATTGCTGTTGATTAAATCACTCTTAATTTTAGAGCTTTCAGAATGCCAATATACCAAGGCACACCTGCTTTTCTATGATACAATTCCTATAACATAACCCTGCTTTTAGGGCTTTATTAATCCACTGGTGTAAATACACCAGCAGCGGTCTTCCCACCGTTCGTTATCCACGCAGTTCTGGGAGGAGAAAAGCTGTCGTACTCCAAACATCGCGCCAGTCATTTTAAGAATTCTTATTGGTCTCACAACAACAATAAAAGGAAAACTTCACTTCATGCTGCTAACAGTTATCAACAACTCATAGGCGGAAGTGAGAGCGCTGTCCAAGACGAATAATGATCCGGCCTGAACAAGGTGCGCTAAATAATGAAACATAATTTAATGAAGCTTCCAGGCAGATAAATTTTCCTCTGGGAAGTTTAATAACCAAGGTACCGGTACCACTTGACGAATTGTTACAGCCCTAGTTGCTTTAATGTGATTTTATGGACCATTGCTTTGCTCATCCCCCACATATTGCTGCGAAATCCCAGTCATCTGACTGAAAGCAGGCCACTTTTCCCATTCTCCTTAAAATCAATAGATTTGATTGTTTGGATATTAGTGGTACTGAAAAACAGGGACAGCCATTGTGTGGAAAGTCAAGGACTCCACACATCACTTTTATATTGCAACGCAGTTTAAAACCAGAGAAGGAATGTATTATTTGAAGTTGTTTTTAAAAAAATGTACAAAGTAAACATTTTGTGCTATGATTAATGTAGTAATTTAAGTTTCGTAATATAGTTGATGCCATCCGCTGACACAAATGGCTTCATTTGGCTAAGATCCACAGATACATCGATCTGTTCACTTTTTGAACAAAAGACATGACTTGATGCTCCCGATATGTGTTTCCAAATTCACCAAAAAGAGGTTATATTAGCTTGTTCTAATGATTACTCTTTCAATTGATTCCCATCACCTGTTGTTCATTAGAGCCACTATAAACAGAGACGATCGCAGAATGCTTCTCTTTTCCTTCGACGAAGTGTCTCATTGATATTAGTTATTGCTGTGCGTTGTGCCGTTCATTTTGAAATGAGTAAAAGAAATAAAACTCAGAACATGTACGCCCAGTGTTAAGCTATTCACGATGCTCATTCAACAACACCCAGAAACAGTTGTCTCAAGTCAAGCTAACTTGGAGCACAAGACATTAACAGGGTTGTAATGCTGTGAGGAGGGATGTCAGTGCCAACAAAAAGCTGTCACATATAGATGTCTTCGCTAAATTGTTGCCATGCATGTCATATTAGTCCAATCAGTCGGCCTCTCTGATGCAGATAATTAGAACATAAATAAATCAGGATGCCAAGATGCCTCCTTGGGTATAAAGTGGCACTAAGGCAAGCGTTAATGCAGTTTTAATAAGTGCTCCTCTCCATGACACTGCCTCTGTGCTTAAGTTTATTTCCTTACGTATCTCATTTCATGCTGCCAACTGAACTGTAACTGCATGGCTTTTTATTTTTTTCGTCTTTACCCATCAATCCAGTGCTATTTTTATGAATTGTTGAAGAAGTTTAGATTTGTGTTTGACTTTTGAATTAGGAAAAAGCGGAAAGGACAAATTCAAAAACAGAAGGAGTCTTGCCAGCTTTCTTGATCTTCAAAACACCATCATTGACTCACTGCTCGCTGTAGATGCATTATAAATCTATCTGCATGGATGAAAAAAACTGCATTATTAATTCTATTCAGTGTTAACTATTGCTTGTGGATTTTATTTTGTAAAAGTTGGAGAATGGTGACAAGTGATGTAGCAATCCTCATTCACTATACACAGTTTTTCTCTGTTGTTTTCGTGCACTACTCGGAACAGAATTTAAATTTGTTTTGCAAATGTTGATTATTCCAAAAATGTACACAAGTGACTGACAAAAACTAAAAAAAATATATAGTTGGTTTGACTTTCCTGCCAATTTCAGGGCATTATTCATTTCTCCATTATGATGGCTGGACATTAACATGCTTTTTATATTTGCATGTTATTGTTTGGACAGAAGAATTTGGCTTCTAAAAATTGTAACTAAACATGATGCAGCCTTGTGTAGCAGTCAGTGATTCTCTCCTTTAGCTCTTGGCTGGTTGGTTAAGACTTTTCTATTTCATAAAATGAAGCAATCTGTTACTAAAATACATGCACAGATACACCTCAAATGTCTAAAATGATCATGTCAAAGGCTTAAAAAGTTATGGCTTCAACATCTGGGCTCTTATAAAGTGTTTAGAAGAGGGTTGTATAATGTAAAATTAACTTTTTCAGTTTTATATCGTGTTATAATGTCATTGCCTCAACAAAAAAGTGAATCGAAAGTGAATCAAAAGAACTACTTTTTGTTCCAACGCTCCTAAAAACAGTTGTAAACGGCATTATGGACGAGCATTGCTGTGACGACGTTTACAACTGCAGGAGCTTCTTAAAGAGACAGAGGCCAATTTCAAGGCATCAAATTGCGAAGTCAAATTTCTTTTATTTTTGATATGTACATTCTAGAGGTGTGCCACCGATCATAATCGGCTGATTACCATGAAAAAGTGTATGATAGGTGATGGCCAATGACTGTCTCTTGTTGCCGATCACCAAAACGATCACATTTATCTCACTTCGCAGCCTGCGTGTGCAGCTCATCTCCTCTTTCCTTCACACTGCGCAAGCGCGCAGCAACAAATCCTGTTGTGTGGAACTTTAACGCGCTGAGTGAATGGGGAAGTTTGCGTGTAGCGACGGAAAATTACCCCGGGAATGAAGCACGTCAAAATGCATCAACAAAATAAATATAATATGGCATTTTAAAAACAATCACTTGACGGAGTTCGGCTATATCAAGGCTTAATGCAGGAACAAAAGGACATCCGGAGCGGCCGGTAAAGCAGCGCTCAACTACAAACACTCACCTGGATTAGCATCACAGTCAGAAAGCTAAACAAATAAACCGAAAAATAATTCAAGTCTTCGAGCTGGCGGTGAAAGACCCTGGTTCTGCTCTCGCTCTGGGACCGCCGCTACGCGTTACTGGTAGTAATATTTCACAGACGGAGCGCCGCTCGACCTCCACCCAGCAGTGAACTCTCACACCGAACGTCTGCTTAAAGCTACAGCATGTAACGTAAGCAAAAAAAAAAAAAAAAAGATTTTAGATATGCATTAAAGCTTTCGCCATCCTAACATAAGACAGATAATCTCTGAAAAATCATCTGCCTCCTCCCTGTGTTCTGCATAATTACTCAGCTCAGTCAGAAACAGCCAATCGGAACCAGCAATAATCAGCTAGCTGTGCTATCAGGAAGTTATGATTTAGTAACTCAGGATTGTTTATTTTAATGCAACCTGCATTTGACTTTGAATGAATGTCTCCTTTTGACATTATTTGATAAAGACAGATTTATTTGACTAATAATCTATGGAACTAAGAATCGGAATCGGCAGCAAAAAAACTAATCGGAGCATCCCTAGTACATTCTTTTCATAACGACTGAAGGTCACAGTTTCTTTTCTGTGGCTTGAAATTGCAACTATATTGCTAACTCTCCATATTTAAATGCATTGTGATCTCAGTGTTTGGACATTTCTAAATTTAAAGAAAATAATAAAGAGCACATTTCTAGAGGTTATCTCATTGTGACATTGAAGAAATATAAAATAGTTTTTTTTATAACTTAAGTCATGAAAGTTTTGATTAAATATCAAAAAGAGATTAATAAAAAAATGTTTGATCTTTTTATACTGTAGCCATAAACGTGCTTTGCACAGTTGGTTTTCAATCCACCTTTAACATAATCTCATGTGTGATTACATGTTTTTAGATCTTGCTTCACACTGACATGCAGTTGAGACCTGGAAGGCAGGCTAACAGCTGAACAAACAGCCTGACATGCTGCCCTAAAGTAAAGTCTCCTTCTTCGCTCCAAATTCAGGGCCAATTATGCACTTCATGATCTGTGGTCAAAGGCGCCTCTCAGACAATCACCCTAATGAGTTGGGCCTCATCCAAAAGTAGAAAGCTCCATCACTTAGTGTGTTCATTTGCGAATGTGTGTGTGTGTCAGAGAACAAAAGGGTGTCGCTGCAGGGCTACACAGACGTACTAGGAAAAGGAAGCTTTTTTCTATCCCTAAATATGAGACGGGTAGACATTACTATAAATACAATTTGGGTTAATATTACAAAATCTAATTTTGATTTAAAGTGATCTATCTAATTGCTACTTGTTTTTACACAAAAATAAGAAATTGTCAAAAATGATACTGGTCAAAATAATTTATTTTAGAGATAATGATTATCTTTCTATTTTTCCTTTTTTTTTTTTTTTAGCATTAACATAATGTTTTGAATTTTAGCCCTGACCAAGTAGTTTTTTTTGGAACAGGGTACATTGTGACCTTTCTTGGTGTATATCTACTATTATAACCAAAATGTCAAATAGTACTCAGTGAGTACATCAGTGAAAAGGAAGCTAACGTCGGTAGCATTTTCTTTAATTAAAAAAAAAAAATATATATATAAAAAACCCAATCTTTTTTAATCTGTGGCAGTAACTCAGTGACAGTTTACTGGAGACTTGAATTGCATTGACATTCTGTGGAGGCGAGTAAACGGAATCTGTAAATTGAATTTATTATGTGCCTTTGCCAGGGGATCAAAACAGAGCATTGAGAGAAGTCTGATGCTGACTGATGCTCGGTCGTTATCAGCTTTCCTTCTTTCAGTAAAGAAACCCATAAGAAGCAACACGGGGACACGCGTTCAGCCTTCATAACAGGTTTTAGACAGTTTATCAGAGAGTTGGTTATTAGAAGCCTCGACATGGTGTTTTACTCCCAATACCACTACCTACAGGAAAATGTAATGGTAAGTTCATGCAGCAGAAGCACAAATGTAACTGAAGTGCACAATTTTCCAAAGAAAAACCTCCAAAAAAAGAGCATAATTTTTGAAAACAGGTTCAGTTTAAAATGACTCAAGCTGATAAGATTTAGTTGCATTTTGACATTAAAACTGTAAATACTTCACTTCTCAAAATTTCAGGGTAATTAGCTTAGCCCCAAAGTCTTACTTTTTGTGTTGTTTCATCTCAAAATATTCTGGTTTTAAATTCTCCCAATGAAAACTATTATGCTTTCCTCATCTTCTGCAAACAACTCCTATCCTTCAGGAACCTTTGGGTCACTTTTGAGTTATTACTTACAGAAGTGAGTGACAATGATGAACCATAGCATAAAGTCTGTCTTGGCAATAAACTATTTTTCACTCCAGAGTCGGTGAGAGTCACTCTAGTGCCAATTATTCAGCATTTTCATGCAGTCTTCATTCTTGTCCTTAAGAGCGAACACCGCATTGCTTGGCAGATAGTGAACAGATGACTGCAGTGCTGAGGTTAACCTGCACTTTTAGTTTGATTTTTGTGAAACTGTAAACGCAAGAAAAACATAATTGTTTACAATAAACTGCTTGCAACAAGATGGCACATAATGTCTCATAAGCTAACTAACATTGCAAAGAGCTTTTGGTATCACAACTCTTAACCTTTAAGGATTTTCTAGCATATTGGGCAACTCGGATTGTCAAAAACAAAAACTGATTGTTTTTGCTAATTACCTAATAAACAAGCATAAAACTTAAAATGTAAAACTTGTATGTATTTTGTGCCTTAAACGATATACAGCAATTCAATTTTTGTCTGGATGGCTTTACTTTTCCATCAGACGCTTTGACAAATTCTGTTTTGCCATATTGCCATATTTTTTTTTGCTCCAATGGAAATTGTTGAGCTCTTCATAGGTTTTACTTTTGATTCTGCAGAGATGTTTATCTTGTTTTAATTGAATTCTGTCCTTTTTGTAAAGCTCCTGCTCCATGTGTTTTGTTTGCATTTGTAATTTTCTTGTTTACAGTTACAATGTGAAAGTGTATTTATCCTATATCTGCTTTGACTTTCCCTGCTTGCCTCTCGTCTGCTGACTGCTAATTGTTGCCAGCTGTGTCTCATCATCCACTGTGTTTATAAGTTTTCATTCAGTGCCGTCTCGCTCCCTCATGCTTTTTGTCGAGCTTTAAGCTGTCCGACTAAATAAATCCAAACCGTTTACACCGCCATGGGTCACAGCCAGCATTGGCTGCACCATTTGTCCTCTTTTTTTCCTCCCCAGTACCTTTTATTCCTGTTGTCTTAAAAGAGCAAAATTCCGGATGCAGAAATCAAAATTCTTTGACCTACATTTATGCTATAAATAAGTAAAAAGAAAAACTAATGGAAAATTGTGCACTCATTTTTTTTTTCTGCTGATACAGAGTGTGCCCAATTTAGAGTTTTAAACTCTAATATTTTACATATGTAATTCTAACATTTAACAGTTGCCAAAAGGCAATCAATATTTCTTCTGTTTTGACTCTATTGACAGCAGGCAGGCAGCACATTGGTAGGAATCTGTCAACATTTCCAAATCCGTCATGTGACATAGTATTTGTCATGGTGAGGTAGGATGACCCAAATTCAAACATCAGGAAAAAAACTCTCATTTTGAAGAACATTTTAGATGTACATAAAAAAACCCAAAAAAACAATAAATCTGCAGGCGAGAGAGAAAACACAAAGAGGCTGCAATGCGGACTAATAAAAAAATATTAGACAGCTGGCGCAGCAAGTTAACGAAAAGATTACACAACAGTCTACAGGAATATTGTTTAAATCAAGTTGGTTATGAAATTATGATTTAGAAGATTTTCATAGACTCACCATTCAGTTCAATTTAGTGTCGTAATATAGTTCCATATAGTACATGACGTATCCACTTTGATACAGTCAGATTCAGATACAGTTGCATAAAGTGCAGGTGAAAGCAAAAAAAATACCATGCAGGTACATTTAGTTGATCATCTAATGCCAACTGGTTAAAATCAATCTATTGAAGGAATAATCCTTGTGAGCAAGCATGCATAAACAGTGTAGAGGAACCAGTTCCTTTCGAGTGTAGGTAATATCTACAAGGTTCAGTTTAAGTGGTCATCAAATGTGATTGAGGGAAAAAAAAAAAGAATTTTTTTACTGTAACAAAATCCAAAGAGTACACGGATATTAGCAACAGTAGCTTTAATTTTCACATAGTTTTCATGATGTCTGTCGTGCATCAAATGAAATGCTTTCATTAAAATCTACCAGTGGGTTTCATTTCATTAATTTGATTGACTGGATATGGCTATCTACTCAGCATTTTATTGTTAAAAATATTACTGAATTACACAGTAATTAGTATCACATCAAACATTTCAACATGTAGGCTACACTTTTAAAACCAACCAACTCAACACATTTGACAAGGACTGCTGTGCCACTACATTTATGAGTATCCCCAGTTTGTACAGAGTCTAATTGTCTATTTAATTTCACACTGAAAGATATCCATTATTATATCGATTGTTATTGATTATCTTGGTGGAGATGGCTTTTAAATTTTGCAGTTACCTCGTGTAAAAGGAATCTTTCCTTTCTTCCTTGTGTGCATCCCATTCATGGCCTACTGCCTATTCCTGGCTGTGTCAAATTCAGCTTAGATAAATACACAACAAAAGTTATTTCAAGGCACTAAAAAGGAAAAGTAAGCAGGTACTAAAGCAGCTAAATCACATTTTAAAAGTCCAATTCAATTTGACAGTCAATTGTTCCGCTCATCTGTGTAAATTTAGACTGCATCTTTCCACTGCTCTGCTCTGGTTGTTTATTTTCGTTACTCACTGTGGCAAATGTTCCCTCATCTTATTTTTTATTTATTTATTTATTTTTTTTATTAAATAATTTCTCCCATCTGGTTAAAATTTATTTCATTGTTTGGATTATTTTATTCACTGTGTCCAACCTACTATTGCTTTGAAAATGCTGGCTTACTTTTACAATCCGGTGTGCCTTGTGTACATTTTGGTACTCCTGGTTTTACGGTGCCTAGCAAAAGTATTCATGCCCCTTGAAGCTATTTCATATTCTGTCACAATACAACCAGGAATGTATTTTATTGTGACTAGTGCATATTTGGGTAAGCAAAAGATACATGATTAACAAAATCGTTCATGAACGAAAATCTGAAACGTTTGACATTAGTATTTTATAGAACCACTATAAAAATGGCTTTTTATAGCCATTTCAGCTGCCATTCTTTGGGGGGTATGCCTGCAGGCGTATGAATTATTTGTCACAGCAGTGTAAGTGCATACTATGTGTGGTATAAAAACAATAGCTTTGCAGACGGCGTAAACTAAGAGAGTTGCATTATTATTAACTAATATGACTTTTATCATGCCAAAAATCAATGATAAATGGACTGAACTTGTAAAGTTATATGGCTTTTCTAGTCATTCTGACCACTCAAAGCACTAGAGCCTCATTCGCACTTATACACCAATGCAGACACAGGTTGGTAGGCAACGACTCTTCCCACTAAGTCACCGAATACATTTGAGATATTTCCCCTGTAAACTTCCCTAGGCTATTTGGCAAAATTCCCTTGGCAGAAACAGTGAGATTTAGTTGTTAGCGTTTTCCGTATTCTTTTTTGTAAATACTGACAAGGTCCCGGCCATCTGCTCAGCTCAAAACAGTTAGTCATGCTCTGTTGCGGCGATGCTCTCTTGGGTTCTGTTACCATGTGGAACGACCACGGGGTGATGTGGTGGCAGTCTGAGAGCGGAAAGGCCAGTGTCACATCTGCATCTGTGCAGAACAGCATGCTGATGCAACACATGGATGAAACACGGGGAAAACAGCAGGGTTGGGCTTATTGAATGCTCCAGGTACTCTGAACAGCCAGAATTAAGATCTCCTTTTGGCAAGGCGCTTCACCATCCCGGTTCCATGCTTCGCTGTAAAGCATTAGCTTTGCACCAGTCAGGTGTGAATTCTATACTGCACACATTTACAGCTGTAGGCAACGGCCTTCATGGTAAAGACCTTGTGTTCAGCCAATTTGACTTAATAAATGTGAAAAGAAAAAGAGTAAAACACATACCTATACAGAGATTCTGGTGGCAGTGGGTTATGTATTATGCATTCAACCAATCTCTCCAGAGTCATGTACAATGTTATAGCATTTCATGCTGTGTAAAATTACATCTTGTGTGATCTACAGGCCTGTTGATGAAAAAATGGCAGGAGCAAAACTGATTGAATGTACATGTAGCGGTGCCTGCTGTGTCTATGCATGAGTAGCTTGGTCCGCTCAGGTGTGTGTATGTCTCTTTGTGTGAGAAGAGCAAGATGATCCTGATTAGAAAAAAATTAATTAGAAGTGTAAACTAAATTAGGGTGCTTTCTTGATATCCTAATTATTGCTGTAGTAGAACTCGACAATCATATAGAAAGATTACAGAAGTTACGTCTGGTCAGACAGAATGTGTATGCTTACGCTGGCACTTGATCACTAATATGTGTCTCCGTGTGTGTTAATTGTAACGCCCATAATTCCGGCAAATAGAAGCATTGTGAGAATCCACTGCCCATACTGGGGCCTAATGCCCAGACCCCATAAGGACTGTTTTTGGGGGTTAGAGGTTAGGTCTAGGTCTAGGTCTTTTCACTTGAGGGCATTTTCTCCAAATGGTGTTGATTTTGGAGAAGGAGCTTCTGTGTTGGTCATTAACTTGGTAATAGATGTTGAGATAAAATTTACTTAACTGTGGATAATGACCTCTGCAGAATCTTCCAGTTCTTACTAGACTTTGGCCTTGGTGGTTCATAGGTTGTTTTTGAGGACCCTTTATTTTAATTTGAAAGTGACAGTTTGGGTCAGATGTGGTAATGGTGGAAAATTGAACACAAGTATTTCAATCAAGTCTGAACAGCTTTTCAAACCCCCAGACCTTACTTAACCAGTTAAAACTGAAAATACTCTATATTTTCTGATTAAAAAGAGGGGGTCGGATACCTGGCCTTGAACTTGCCAGAAACTTATCAAAGGCTTTCATTTGGTGTTTCTAAGAATCATTGAAATATTTGTTTTACATTAATTCCAATTTGGAAAAATAACAGTTCAAATGCATCATTAAAACCCCCGAATTAATGGGCTAGTCATTCCCCTGATGGAAACCCTCTGACCAGACATATACACCACGAATATGGATCAAATTGTGCTCTTGTTGTCATTTGGTCATCTGATTGAAACAGACATTTTATTGTGTACTATATACATTGCTTTGTTATCCCTTAGCCAAATTAATTCAATTAAAAACATCCAAGAATTACAAAATAACCTGTTGAAGTAAGGGTTGCGCAAAAATCTAGCTCGGGTGTCTTGGCATACGGTAAAATGTTTTTTTCTCTGTATGCCTCATTCACCCATTCACACACACGCCCACACACCCACACACACATTGATATTTTTGCTTCAAAGTAGTAAAACCTTTTACAGGCTATGCTTGGCTGTTCTCTAATATTAACACAAAAGAATCAGATGTAAAAGAGGCTTTGGTTCATGCATGAAGAAGAAAGTTCAACACAGAAAGCTGTGGATCCAAATCACTGATGGTAAAATTAGACGTTCTTCTCTCTGAGACACAAGCGATTACTCAAAATCCATGACTGTAGGTTCAGTATTATGTGGAGATTTGAGAAGACCTCCAATGGCCATAAATTCAGATAATACCTGGTTTTTATATGTCATCAGTGGACCTTTATTTGTTTTGTAAGGTGACGATAGGAGCCAAGCAGATCCACCAGAGAGACAGGCCCAGGAGATGAATGAGAGACGGATTGCTTCCCAGATTAGGTTTGTTTTCCAATCATCTTCTGGCCATATACCATATTGATTAAAACCTAATAACCTCATAAGACGCTTTCCTGAAGCTTATACATCCGCTGCTAGCCCACACCCCTCTCCCTCACTCATCCGTTTCTTCTTTCTCTCACTGTCCCCGAAGTGAAACAACTTGCCGTCTCTCCTCTTCAGCATTAAAGAAGTACTGACAGCAAATCATTCTTCCTGACCTCAAAGTTCTGCCTTTAATTTTGATGATATCTATCAATCATGACAAGGATATCAAATAAAAAAAAGGGATTGACTGGGTTATATATCCTACCCACGATTAAAAAATATTACCTTTCAACACACACATCAATCTGTCAGAGGTGTCAAGCAGACAAGAGGGTTAAGAAGGGGAAATAATCTGGCAACTTGATGACATTATTTTTGATTTGGTGCAACTTTTAGCTGACAAAGCATTGCATTTATTTAGGAGCAATTGGTTGTGCTAAATCTCATATTTTATACATTGATGCCTCCTTAAAGTTTCATGAAGGTGAGACTAACCTTGTGGCACTGCAGTTTGCTCCCGCGATTTGTTTGCAGTGGTTACGCACTGAGCCTGTACATGAGCCATGCGGCTGTGTTTGCCATGTCAACACTCTATTTCACAGGTGTCATTGTGTTGATACGCCTGCTTCTCATATCTCCCTGATCAGAATGTCACGTGTACGTCTTCAAGCATTGCCGTGTGGGTGGGGAGACGACTGTAACCGTAGCTGTAAATTCGGGCGTCTTTTCCCTCAGGGGTTATGTCGTTTGTCACATGCCACAGGTAGAGTTACATTAGGTTTTTAAAGAACTGCACGTTCTTTGAACAATCAACACATATTACTTACTGCCAATAGAAGCAATCTTCTCAGCAACATCCAAACTGAACACAACTGTTTTAATTTGATAAATTAAAAAAGTTCTTGATGTTGGAACTTAGACATGATAGCTCCTAACCATTATTATCAAAGCAATCCCAAGGTAGCATCAGTTATAAACCCAACTCAGTACAGTAGTTACTTGGGTTATCAATTCAGTTTAATTATATAGCACCAATTTCCAGCTCGCCATGTTAAAGCACTTTACAGAAAAAGTCAGTTCAATCCAATGATACAAAAAGAACAAAAGTTAAGTGTGTAAGTTCCAATTGAAAGTTATTAGCATGGTGCATTATCCAGAGTGTAGTGCTATCATAAATATCTGTATGAAATAATGCTGTGATGCAGAACAAATTCGAGACTTGTTCTGACAATTAAAAAAATACACAATTTGGATTTACAAAACCAAGGCAAACACAATATTATCCACTTTCTCAACTAGAGTAAAGGCATATCTCTTGTGTTTGACTCTTAGTTGAGATCAGGCAGTAAATTCTGTCCCCACAGCAGTGCAACTTGACAACCACTTATTTTGAACTAAGATACTTGAACAGACACAGGCTTTCAACCTTAACGCACAACTTCAAATCCGGGGTTGACAAAAACAACTTCTAATTCATCTGTCTGTCTATTTCTGCAACAAAATCGTGACCATTTCAAACAGCCACTGCTCTCACTTCCATCATCAGCTAGCTGACCTGCAGGCATACTTCCTGTATGTTGTAAACAGGAACGACAAGTGGAGAATATATTTTCAATATGTTTTCAAAGTTCAGTGTTTCTCTCTACAACGGTGTCATAACTGGTTTTGTCAAGCATTTTTGCAAATAAAATAGTAAATCATTCAATTGATTTTGTAAAGTTACCATGTCCTGGAGTTCCCCCATTGTAATCAACCTTGTAATTCTAATACAAGCACTTTTCATTTTACCAGCTGTTTAAATTCATAATATAAATGTATTTATCAATTTAAAAGAGTTTCTGGATGTTGTTGACTTCAGTGTTGAATACAAACAACATCTTTTAACATCACTCCTAATAATACTCTTTTTCTTCTCATTTTATACAAAAAATGTTATATGTGAATGGAGATGTTGATAAAAATGTCACACAGACATACTGGTTTGTGAAACGTCCTAATATGCTTTTAAACTTGACTCATGTTTTTTTTCTTCCCCTTCTTTTCTTTATAGACCAGATTATAACCTCTTTTCCTCCATTTCTTAATCTTACTTTAATCTCCAACGACAACACAAGGTTGTTTGCATTGGCTTTAACAGTGTGCAAATACCCAAAAGTCCCATTCATATCTTGTACGTGACATTTCAGACATTCTCCCTATTTTCTGGTGATCATCTCATTTTCTTACCATTTTGTGCCTAGTCTTGAGAAAACAAGCCTTGGTATATTAACCTTATTAGTGGTATTTACGTTCTAATTAAAGAGGAATTTACAAGCCCGGCAGGAGGGATTACAGAACACATGGACTATTGGGGCATGTGACAGATGGCAACCTTTAACAAGGCTTTAGCATTCATGTTGTGGTGTTACAGTACTTGGTTGGTTTTGCAGAAATGGCATGGTTCCCTATGCACTTCAAATTTCCCAAGCGTCGCCGTTGTTCTTGTTTAGTTTAGTTTTTTTTTTTATCTAGCTGTGAAACCGTATCACAGAGGGGTGTCACAAAGCTTAATTCACCAGAGTGCACAGGTCCCTGCATCTCTAATTATTTACGACCAAAACATCTAATCAAGATATGCTAAATTTACAGCTTCATGGTGCCTAAAATCTTGAGGCAATTATTTTAAGAATATTAAATCTCACCCCTTGTAGACTTGAGAACTGGCTGTGAAAAGCTGCAGCTTGTTTCCTCTTAGACGACTTGGCAACAGAAAAGCAAATGTATTTAAACTTTAAATCATATTTTGACTATTGTTCAAGGGAATTTAAACCATAAATACACATTGTGTTAGCTCAGCTGAAATTACAAAGCTGATCTTTCACATCTGAAGACTGAAAATGAATAGCTTGAATATTGTTTGAAACAAACGGGTTTCACATCACACTTTTCTGCTCAACAATATATCAATATGAATTCTGGTGACTTTTATTTTGAAGCAAGAAAGGAAGTAAGAGGCCAGTAGTGTTGAAATATTTTACTGCAGATTTCTTGTTGAGCTTCCTGACAATGCTCCATTAAGAAAAACGGCAAATAAGCCTCCATGACTTAAATTACCTGAGTGCTGCGATTTGGGGGTACTCTATCATTCTGTCACTTTGTTCACCTTTCTATAAAGAATATATGAAATAAATACAAGCATTGTGAGAGTTCCAATGACAGGTAAAGTACTAACCATTAATGACTTCAAAGTTTGCATCTGGTTTTATGCTTCCTGCCAGCACTAAATGACAGGCAAGTTTCCAATATAGGAACATTTCTAAGGAATCAGAGAGATTTAACATATTTAGCAAGAATAAATAAATAAATTTCCTTTTTTAGAGCTGAGAGAAAAGGACAACATTTTTTTTTTTCCTACAACCATGACTATGACCTCTCACAACTTACTCTCAAGCCAGAACTTAACTTCTTTTTTTTTTTTCTTGTGTGGCATCTGCCAATTTTGTGATTGGTCAGAATGTTAAAGTGAGGGTTTAGGTACAAGATGGAACCCAAATAAATGACCAAGTCTGTGTTTGTATCCAATATATTTCAGCTGATATCTTCATTTGTCCTCAGCTACCGGTTTCCCTGGTACGTCTTTGCACTATAACTATACATGTTATAGTATGTTATAGTATATAACCTTCTGCATTGGTGTTGTGTGAACAGCACACTTATTAAAATGAATGAGGAAACTGTGATGCTACACAACAGGGCTGTGATGTTGAATGGAAACTATAATATCAGTTGTCAAATTTTGTAAATTCAGTTGAGAGACTTCGAAGCTCAGTGCCTAGCTGCAGGTGTGAGGAATTACTGCAATAGCTTCTGCATGTTTAATGTACCATCCTTTACAGTTCACAAATTCTAACTAAATATTGCACATTTTCATTATTCTAAAAGTTAATAGCTGTAAAGTATACAGCACTTTCAAAAAGTGTCCATATGTTAAGATATGATAAGATAAATCTTTATTGTCATTGTCACAAGGACAACGAAATTTAAAAGGTGCTCTCATACAATTTAGCAATTTTATTATCACAAACCTTAATCTATTTTATTGTGATTTTATTCAATAAACTGATGGAAGTAGCATGCAAATGAGAAGTGGATGAAAAATGATGCATGGTTTGGATTTTTGTGAGATGTCCTTCAAAATATATACTCTTTAGGACCACAATCGCATGACCAATCTGCCAACAGATCTATCTCTGGATCTAAGGCGCCTCCAGAGTTACCATGGGTCAATTGACTAAGTACTCTACTTAAGGCAAAAGCAGTTTTTGATACGGTCACAAGATTTGCCATTCTAAACCTTTAAAGCAGAAAGGACGATGTATTGAAAAATGACAGGTTTTTGTTTTTTTTTCAACTATTGTAGTTGATAAAATATTCTTTTCAACAGGATAAAATCCCCAAACCAACTAAATTGTATCAAGAAAGATACAAATTTAGAGTACATAGTCATATTTGTCACCTAATAGCTAAATACTATGGAGAAAATACGTAGAAATTTAGTGTTAGTTATCAGGAAGGAGTCAAATTAGTTGGGGAAAAAAATACTGTCTTTCTCCAAATTATCAGAGGCCAATATTACAATGACAAAGTTCACTCATTAAGTCAGTGCCAACATGTTTTGATTACTTACCTTGTCTTGTTTCCCCTTACCTCCCTTTCCTCTCCCCTTCCAACCTTTCAAAGAAAACATCTTATTATGCAAAGGCCAAGCTGTAGAATTAGCAAGGTAATAGATGTGATCCGCTTGCTAACCTCAGCCAGCATCCATGCCCAGAATTTCAAAGAGGGTTGTCTACACAAGTCAGTCGCTTTCTGGAGCATAAGGCCTTGTCATCACTCTGCAGGGAACACGTATGTGCGAGTGTGTTGGGATTTGTCACATACGCGTCCAACACTGTTGCCATGTGGTAGGATTTACTAAGTCAGCTGTGGGGAAAATGTCAACTCCTATGACACGATTAGATGTACACACAATAGTTGTGTTTCCACTGCAGGCACCTGTTCCACAAACTCGGGTAGCTTTCAGGGCCATTTGTTTACCCGACTGCTTCTTCTGTAGGAGCCATTTCTTAAACAGAATGCCAATGTTTAAACTTTCCAAAAAAAGAGAGAATGTCTAAAATTGAAAAGTTCAAAAATAGAAAACAAATTATTTTAAAAACTCTCATTGTTCGGCCACTAAGCAAATACAATTTTATAATCCTAACACGCTAAACAATAAAAATTTGTCTGATTTAAATGCCTGACAGAATAAAAATCTAATATGTCATAATATACACTGTCGTATGCATTAGCCTCATAAAAAACTACAACTACTTCACAATTATAAAACGGCTCAGAAACATTTATATTCTTGTCCACAACCTCTTCTGTTTGCTGATTGGCCCGTTGAAATTCTAATAGACGAATTGAACTTGGGACAAATCCAAGACAGAGTACAGAAGGGAGATGAGAATCAAGCAGAATTGCATTGAAAGGCAAAGGCCAGGCTTAAAAAATTGGCAAATATCCCTGCACTCACAGAATTTGTGCACGGAAAATTCACACGATGAATTCATACTTTTCACCAGTGAAAATCAAAACAAAACATTCCAAAATTTATTACAAAGAAATGTCAAATCTTGGGAAAGTTAACTACACTGAAAAAGTCGTCATCATAAACAGTTGCAGAATATTTTATGAAGTCAAAGAAATTACCTATGCACAAAAACTGTGATTGATATATACAAGCTTACTAAACAATAAATGTGAAACTTTATTGCTTTGCATGTCATTGACTGCAAAGGGAAGCTTTTGGAGCTGCCAACCACTCACGTATATCTGGCCTGCTTCTTTCAGTCATGTATCGTATTCTAGGCTAGATTCTGATCAGCTGAGGGCTTCTACCCAATTTCCATAATAGGCATTTCAAGCCATCACAATGGGACTTTCAGACCGTGTATTTGTGTGTGGGGGTGAGCATGTGAACACACTGAACCAACGGGATGTGTTTTTATGTATTTATGATTCTGCCTCTGCCAGTGTGTGTTTCCAACAAATGCTGATCTGCGGGTTGGAAGGGAGCAGATTTTCATATATTTAAGGGCAGGCCCGCTTCTGAGCTATAACAGGCTGAGGGCACTGATGCAGTAGAGAAGCTAGTGGAGACCGAAAGCTTACACACACAACACACAGATGCAGCTGATGTTTAACTCATCTCCAGAGTCCTGTTTTGCGGTTTTCTTTTCCATTAAGATATTTTTTAAAGACATCTGGATATTTTTACTGTCTAGTAAGACCAGTTGCATGCATCAGTTCAAAATATCAAATGTCAACCCTCAATAGAAAAGTTAGCTGATGGTCTGGTCTGTTTTCTGTAAAATAAAAATTGCATGAAGAAGGAAGCTGCAAAAGAGAAAAAACCCTATAGATTTTCTACCCCTGTTGAGGAATAACAAAGCCACACTGGAATACACTGGCCAAATATTACAGTGGCCTTGTCCCTATAAAGAAAAAGAATTAGGAAGAATATTTACATCTCCACCAAACTTTTATATATCTACCTCTGGTTTCTGTTGTGAATCCATGAACTCAACCCAACGCAGGCTGACAAAATTATTTGGACAAATTTGAATATTCAATTGCATAAGTGCAACTCGGAGACACATCAGCGAAATTGCAATGACATTTTTTGCAAGTGCCTCTCTAATTTTACAGCAATCAAGCAATAATGGTTTCATGTATTTATTACAGTAGGCAGATGCGCTGCCTGCATCGATGCAGATTTGATCACCTCGGCATGCTGAATGCTTGGAGTGGCTCCAACAGGTGGGTTTAAGGTTATCTTGGCTAATTATTGGACCCAGTAGCACACTACTGCACAAATTCAGCATTATCTCTCCATATTTACACACAAAGAAAACATTTTTAGATGCATCTGTATATATGATAGGAAAGAAAACATGCAACTTCACTTTTGTGCTTTCTCACTAGTTCAAACCTTCTTCTTTGTTTCAAGCATCTAACTGAAAAATATTAATTTGATGGCAAAAATGGCCTAATGAAAGAAAACCACCTCCTCTCACCTTGAAAACACAAACTGTTGAGGAAGTGCTCCAATTTAGTGGATGCAGTGACACAGAATTTACCAGTTTAGTTAATATCAGGGCAACAAAATGCCTGCCCTTTAAAACTGAATAGTACATTGCAGTTGTTTCTAATTAGCATGAATGAAGGTCTTAACAATACCTAAAGAAACGCATCACCCTTTCTTGCTAGGTTCTAAATGTCAAATCATAAACGTAAAAGAAATATTAACAAAGAGAGCCTCGTATTTTACCACAACCAAAAGGGGATAGTCTGGATATCTTAAGACCAGAATGTTATGAAGGCTACATTTATGTCTCATATTCATGGCTGTAAATTTGTCAAAAATTCTGCCTTGGTACAATTGTAAAAAGAGAGTTTGCCACCTAAGAAATGACAACTTGTATTGATTATTGTTGAGATTTGTTGCAAGAGGTAAACACAGTCAAACTTAAAAACTGATTAATTAGTATTGACCTAAGTAAAATGTGCTTTAAAAAATATATAAAAGCATGTAATTGCTATTAAGAGTTTTAATTAGTTCAATATTCATCTCCAGTTGCTACTTGTGCTAAACATTCATGTTAAGGCGTTGATCAAGTAGCTCGGGGTGTCAGAGAAAGGTTGCACACTCGTGGTGATATCGTTGCAGCTGATGATTAAAATGGAATATGGAGTTTGTGTTATTATATGTCTGCAGATTCAAGTCAAGTTTATTTGCGTAGCACATTTCAGCAACAAGTTCAAACGGCTTTGCACCTTAAAAACAAAACATGAATCTGGCTTAGACATTTGTCCGACGGAAATGTTCTTCGGTCTGTATTTACAGTATGTGGATGTCATTAAACACTTTGACGAGGGCGGTCTCGGTACTGTGGTGAGCACGGAAACCAGACTGAAAGACGTCGTATACCAATTGTGTCAAACGACTAAACAGTCCCGTTATGCATGTTTTAATGTATATCTATATATGTGTATATTTATGTATGACATATGTATTTTTGTATAGTTCTGGAAATTATCAGTCTTTTTTTAGGGGATATTTCTGGCCCATGAAGCTCACAGTTTCTGTTCCCCCCCTCATCATTCTCATTTGACCTAAGGGCAAGCGTACAGTGAAAGCCACAAAACCATCCATCTCCATTCTCTCTTTTTCTGTCTCTCGCTGAATGTGTGGCAGAGGTCACCTTGTGCTGCAGAACAGGTAGTGTGCACACACTCGCGAGCTCTTGGCTCTTAGTTTGTCCTTGTCCAGTCTCAGCCCTTCTCCACTCTGTATCCACAGATATCCTTCCCTCATTTCCTGTCACTGACCCTCTCCGGTAATTTGTCTTCACCTTAACTTCCTTACACGTCTCTCCTTCTGTGGGCCTTTTTAAAGTCGAGCCTGTAAGTTTTGAACTGAATTTTGCAACAACAGTAGAACGGCTTCTACCTTTTGCCACAAAATTACTTCAGCTGGTGCACATGTTCTGATAATTTGATCTATTTCTGACACTAGAAACAGAAATTATTACAATGGTTTCCATGCACGTTGCAGGACAGCAATAAGTTGTAGGGCCTTTTTCACATGCTTTTTTTTTTATTATTATTTTACATTTTTCCGTGATAAAATTATTTGACTTTCTGTATTGACTGAGGGTGTTTTTGTTAACTGTGTTTTGTTCGGTTTGTTTTGGAAAAATAAACACACCTGCTCCAAAAAAGCTTTTGGTTTCTGTATCCTTTGTATTTACAGAAGCTATGTGGGGATGTGTTATTGTTATTACATCTACATATTATGCTTAGATTCATCTAAGTCAGACTTCTTCAAAACTATTGGTCACAAACTAATTCATGATGGCAACATCGATGAACACAAGCAAAGTTACAATATGCTCACAAAGTCTTAGTAAACCGCTTGCTGTGCAGTTATGCGAATGCCAGTGCCTAATTCTTGAGTAATTGTCCAGGAATCTCAACATCAATGAAAACAGTCATTCATCAACTCCACTTCTATTTCTACTACAGAGACGGACGGAAAGAGAAAGTCAAACAATTTTGTTTTGTGTCATTGCTGCTGAGTTGTCTTTAAAATTTAGTTTTAGTTGCTTTATTTACTACTTAAAAATGAACATTACAGGTTTTGTTGCTCCCCAGCAGTTTCTTCACTTCGTTCTGTTGCAATGTTTGTCACCAGTGTTTGTTTGTTTTTTACGTTTTTTTAATTCTTGGTATTTGAAGACACGATGCCACCGGAAAATAATGTTTTACTCTCCCCAGGATGCACAATGCTTAAATCATATGCCATCATTTACTCTGAGTGATACAGCTACTAATTATCTGACCACTTGGGGGCGCTCATATGACATTGAAGTCTCATCTCCAGATGTTCTTCAGATTCTTCAATTGAAAGAAACAACAACAAAAAGTGATGTACCTGGTCATGACAAAGTAGAACACTGAATTCCATCACATCAATCTGAGCATACACATGCTATTTGGAACAGGAGCCTATCAAAAGAGACACACAGACAACCAAACTTGTTCCCACAATATCACTTTGATTTCTCCACTTTTAACATGTTTTTTTTTTTCAAAATGCCAGCATACCCTGTCAGATAGCAAATAGTGTAAATCAGATTTTACAAATTACTAATGATTATAAGGTGAATGACAGCTTCTAAGTTGCATATTAGCAGTTTTAAAATCATAAGTTATACGCTTTATGCATCACTTAATTGTCCATTTGATTTTACTTTTAATGGTAGTTGTTTTTCATGCTCTGTTACTGTAATAAATTCCATAATTGGCTTGTTGATTAATCGGCCCGTTTTGTTTGCAAAGAAAAGACCTGCCAACGCAGCAAGTCTTCAAAGGTCATACCTGCACCCGCGCAGCCACGCAGACACACACCAGCCTGCACACAAAACACCGCCCTCTAGGATCTTCCAGAGAAGGACAGATGCCCTTATTCAGCATCAGTTAACAGGCGATGTGTGAAGACATTTAGAGCAGCACATTTAACATCCCCACCTTGTCTCTCGCCCTATCCAGAGTTGTTTATCTCCCTCCCTTGATAAAGTGAAGGGCCCATTGTTTGAGTGCAAGCAAGCATTCTGTGCGTGTGTGTCATGAGCAATCAGTTCAAGCATTTCCCAAAGTCCCAGAACAGATCAATTGACCTTCCCTCCACATGTTAACAATGAAGAGTGATGGACAAAAAAACAACAGGACAAGCAATGAGTGAATGCTGAAAGTAGAACTAGTGCAGGGGTCTCATGGAGTGGGGAGGATGACATGTGAGGTTGTCTGTAAGTGGTAAACAGGGTGACTTGCTCTTGTTGCGAAGTTCCGGTAAGCTTTAAAGTGTGTAACTATAACATCGTTTGGGTAATATAATAGTTTGTTTGTATGCAAACTTTCTTCCTGCTATTAGGCATAGAAGAGGCAATTACAGTTCATTACAAGCAAGAAAAATATAAGATTTACCAGCATTAGATGAGTATTTATTTTAAGTAATCCATATTGAAATGGTCAAAATATTAGTATGTCATACATTCCTTGAACATTTTCACATTTTGCACCGTTTCAACCTCAAACACAAAGACATATGGATTGCAAAGTGGAAGGAAAATACATGTTTAGCTCTCATTAGGCTTTTTGTCAGTTTAGGTGGGCGGCCATGTCTTGGTAGGTTTGCAGGTGTCCCGTAATTTATTTTTCAGATGATGGGTCATAAAGTGCTCGCTGAGGTGTTCAAAGCTTGGGATTTTGTTTGATAATCTAACCCTGCTTTAAGCTTTCCCACCATTTTCTTTTTTTCTCTCATGTGTGTGTGTACTCCTTGGTCTTTATGATGCTGACCTCTGAGGTCTTCAAAGAACAGCTGTATTTGTACCGAGAATACACCACACACAGTTTGACTCTATTATTTAAGCATCTTTCAAAGGATACTGGTCGCACTAGATTTTACTTTAGTGTGTCGGAGCTGAATACAAATTCACCACGCACATTTTAGACTTCCTTATAAACAGAAACTTAAAACTGTCTATAATTTTCCTTTGCCTTTTTAAATGTGCAACTTTTTTGCTCTACTATATAGAATTACAAGAACATACATCAAATTATGACAATTTTAAAGGTTTAATTCTTTAGCTAAACATTTGGTGTTGAATCATTAGCATGATTGGCAGAGACGCAAATGTATTTATTTCTAAAGGCACCTGTTTTATTTAAAGAGTATCAAAAAAGAAGCTAAATACAAATTCATTTTCTTTTCAGATTTTATTTAGCAAATTTAAGAGGATGCGTCTTTTTCCTCTCCCCTCACAGTCATGCACGGGTTTGTGTTGGTCTGTCACAAATTCCTCATAAAAAACACTCTTTATGGTTTCAACATAAAAAAGTGAAAACTTTAAATGGTATGTATCCTTTTGCAAAGCAATATTCTTTGCAATAAACTGTTAGAATGACCATAAAACGAAAACAAAGATTTACTTTGTGATAAGTCAAAACAATACAACAACAAAAAAAGTTAGAACTTGTAAACAGTCAAGGGAAAAGATGGAGAAATAGCTATACTAAATCAGTAAAGAATTAGCCCTAAAACAGAGCTCTTTACAAATAAATCCTAAGGGAAGTTTGATTGACAAACACCGTAATTTAAATGTTTAATTCAGCATTGACCAAATGTAATCTATTGGATGTCTAGAATAAACTTTGATCACCTTTATGTGACAGCAATTTTGTTCTGTAGTTAACCTACAGCCATCAGCTGTAGGTGCTGCTGACTAACTGTCCTTGTATACAGTCAATAAAATTAAGGTTGTCTGTGTGCGCTTGTGTATCAGTCATTGGCATGGTTAGTCAAAAGGTTTATTATGTATTAATCTGAGTTAGACATAAACATAACATAAAACGGGGCCCTCTGGCTGAAGAGGTCATTTTATATAACCACTTCAAGGTTTTGCATTTTACATTAAATCTCAAAGGTAAATGTGCCAATGTTGGAATTTTTATGAAAAGAACAGAAGCAAAAGATTTTTACTTTTTACCCAAGTTTCACTTTAGAGAGAATCATTTTATATGAGATTTGCAATGGGAATGCTGTACACTGCGAGATCCTGTTAAAGTGAACTGCAAGCAAAATAGGGCTTCTTTTATCTCAGAGTAATTTTGAGACTGTGAAGTCAAACCCAGACTAAGCTAAAAGTCTGTTTTTCACTTGTATTAACTGAAGCTTGTGTTCCTTTTAATCTGTACTTATTAAATGATTTCTTGGGTTTTCTTTTTCTGTGTTTTCTCCTCCTGTTTATGTTCTTATCCAGAAAGATTTTCCTTATTAAAAAAATATCCCATTGAGCAAAAATCTTCCTCCCTCTACATTACAAATATGATGCAATGGCCTGCAAAAGGCCTTTTAGTAGACGTGCTCAGTTATTTTTAAGGCATATTTTTATTTGCTCTTGTGTGCAATGAGAGAAAAAATGTTCGTATGTGTTATATAGTACAGAAACTGGGTCCTTCTTTTGTCCTGCTTATGTGTGGACAAACTTTCGGTAGAGCTGATCTTCATTTATCCAGATATTTTTGTGTTTAAACTAACTTTGTGCAAACTAAACATACATGCAGTGAATGTTTTTAGTTTAGCTTGATGCATACAACAGAAGTATCAAATAATATTAAAGTAAACTTGGTCTATTTCACAGAAAAAAGGGACAGATTTGCGCATTCTACCATTAAAATTGCAGAGCTACTTCTTTGAGGGCAAGTCTTAATCTCTCGGCGCATGCCTATGCATACCAACAGTGACAGCAGCATAAGTAGATAAGTTTATGTAAAATTTGGCACTGATGCATATTTATGCCCAATCATCCTTTTAAATTTTCTCATACACTTGTAGTTGTGAATATGCAGCGGGTTCTTTGCTTCTGGCCCAAGGTATTTGGTAATGTGGCTGATTAGCGACAGTCAGAACCTTATAAGCATTTTTAACGAGACCATATTGAAAACACACTTCGAATAAACATAATAAAACTTAGTTAACAAAATGGGAAGGGATGGATCAGATGTGTGCAAACAGTTTTTTCAACTTCACAATGCAAAAACACAAAATATTTTCAAGTATTTTGGTCTGGTTTATTGTCAAAATATCTTAGCATGCTTGAAATAAGACAAAACTAACTTACAAGTAACCTTACAGCAAGATACAGGAGCTGGTTTTGAGTCAATTAATTCTTAATATTGATGAAAAAGTACCAGTTCCGTTGGCAGATTATTTCTCTTATAACAAGACATTTTCCCATGTTATAAGTGAAATAATCTGACAATACGACAAGTACTCTCTCATCAAAATTAAGAAATTAGTTACTCAAAACAAGCTCCTGTGTCCTGCTGAAAAGGTGTTTTCATCATCAGGGTGTTGTTTTCAACCACCAGTAAAGATGGCATGGTGCTGAGTTTCACATGAGTCTGGAGGGTTCGAAGCAATTCTTCCACAAAACAATTTCAACCTTGTCCATGGATGTATTTTGAATTTCTACTACTTGAAATTATTTGTACACTTTTCAAACACTATTTGTAACCTATATTGCATTGGAAAGCACAATATTATTTTATTTCCCCTTGAGAGTATTATTCATCCATGACTCTGCTGTAACAAAGCAGTCTAACATCTTATAGAGTAGAGATTTTGTGTTTTTGTGACCACAAGGGTTTTCTTTAACTACGGAAGAAGGATATAAGGTTAAAGTGGCGTGTTATTAGATTCACTTTGCTACCTATGCAGTTTGGGACCTTTATGCACACATTGTTGTGCGTATATGTGTGTTGTACAAAGAAGGTCAAAACCGGTGTACATTATTTTATACTGTCTGATTTCTCTGGTATTTCATCCTGAAATAATCTAAAGATGCTGCAACAGAATCATAACAACACTGGATATGGCCATGCATGATCCATAATGAAATGATTATCGATATTGCTGTTCCTAAAGGACATAGCTATAACAAAATGCATTAGTAGGCAGACTACAGTAACAGATATAATATGTGAGCAAGACTATCTACAGTTTGTCAGTTTTATGTTGCGTAGCGGAGAATGATCCTATTAACTATACGGTTGCCATTGGACACAGGCTGGCAAGACATGCCAGTCTACTTTTAAAAGTTTTTTGTTTTTTTTCTGCACTAAATTCTTAACATTTCTTCCTTCGGAAAACAAAATTATTTGCAATTTCCTTTCGCCTGACACATCTGGCGTGCAAACAGGGCCAACCAGCAGGGGGTTGGCAGCAGGCCACATATATAGCCTTTAAATTCAGACTGTTTCTCTTCTTCTCTCTGCCGGGATCCAGTTGCTCTCAAGTTACAAAGTTACATTCTGAACATTTTGTTCTTTTAGCAATTCCAGAAATGAAACCAAATAGAACACTTTCTTCTATATTACAGTGTCATAGTTTTGCCTGGATTAACCTAAAAATGTTAATTCTTTTCTTTTGCACTTTTTAAAACGTACCAAAAAAATTCCTTTTTGGTTATAATTAGGGGTGTGGCGATACAATAATCTCACGATACGATATTCTGATCACAATGCTAAATATCACGATATTTGGCAAACAATACACTTCAATGCGATTTGATGCACTTTTTACATGTCTTTTTTTTTTTGTCGCCCCGCAAGGGGTCTTTTTGTGGGCTTTAGTGTCCCTTTTTTCAAAGTAGGCTGACAGGAAAGGGGGAAGGAGAGGAGGGAAGACATATGGTAAACGTCGTCGGGTCCGGGAGTCGAACCCGCGACAGCTGCGTCGAGGCCACCTTTTGCCTGAATGTGGGTCGCGCTAACCCCTCCGCCACCACGGCACGCCCTTGATGCACTTTTAAGATTTTCTGAAAGATGTTGCGTTTCGTTTTTTACGTTTGGGAGCTCATTCCCTGTCACATTCCCAGAAAAGCCCGTTTTTAACATTTCTCTGACATTCGGAAAAATATGATTTACTTATTTTAGCATAACTCTGGTTTTACTTAGCCTGTTAGCACAATTAAAAAACTGGTGTGTAGTTTATAATGTGCACTTTAAGCATAAGTGGAAAGTGAGACTGGGGGAGGCGGAGTCTTCCTGCTACAAACCAGACATGTTAAAAAGACGGTATAAGCCAATGGACCCCTATGGTTTAACGTATCGATACTCGCGAATGAAAAATCTATACCTTCCGAGAGTGGAAAAAATCAATAAATATCGTAGAATCGATATAATTATACAGTCCTAGTTATAATTGTTTTTATTAAAATTATAAAGTAAGGGAAGCTTGTTAAAATCATTTTGTAGTTAAAGTTGGTTGTAAAGTTGGTTGACTCTGGCTAATAAGATGAGAGTTCACGATTCTAATGGTGCGTTCACACCAAACTTGTTATGCGTGTCAAAAACGAGTCTGACGCTTCAAGTTCGACGCGTGTGCACTTTTGGTGCGTTCACACCAAACGTGTTTTGAGCGTCAGGCACATCTGGTTTACATTCAAAGTCCATGTGGAGGGACGGACTTGTTTTACGCGTCAAACGCTCAAAATGCTCCAAACGGTTCAAATCACGCCACGTTAGACTCTCGAAACGTGCCTCCATAGCGCTCAAAGAGCCTCCACGTAGACTTTAAATGTAAACCTGACGCTCAAAATGCATTTGTTGTGAACGCACCATGAGATTAAATGCATGGAGATGATTATAATAAAATGTGTATTTATGCATGAGTTGCACACATACTATTTTACTTATAAATATGCATAGCTATGATGGATCTATGTTTAAGATGTTTGGAGCAAACATGGAGACGAATTTAAAATACTTACAAATGCTCAAAATAACACTTAACACAGCAATCAATGTAAAAAAGGTAAACTTTTGGGTTTGAGCTCTTTTGGATTTTCCTTAGCTTCAAACTGCTCTGAGGATTTATATACTGTTTGACAAATTCACTGCAAAATCACTTCTGTTTACTGCAGATAAATGAACGATTACTGACATTTTACAGAATCTAACTTTAATAGAATGCAGCTATCCCGTCTGGATTCAAATAATCCATTTATGCATTCATCAGTGTGGAGTCTTTTTCCCCTCCCCTCAAAAAGTCATATTATGACCTTTTTACTAGGACTTGCAAAGAGAAGACAAATTGTAGCCCTCTGGGAAACCAGAGCACAAGTCAAACAAGTGGAGTACAGTAAAAGGCACGACTGAAGCACTTTTGTCATGTTTGTGAAAATAGGAAAAAAAACTGCTTTATTGTAGTTTTGAGAAGAAACAATTTTTGATAAAACATGGATTAACAAAAACAATGAATATAAACAATAAGGAAAAGTAATCAGATGACCTATATGCAGATTATTATTATTAGCGCACTTTCAGTAAGAATTTAAATACAGACAAAAGAATGTGTCTCAAGCCTGGAGACAGATACAAGTTCTGCCAGCAGCTGGATCAACAATAAGTATGGGTTGCCAAAGCTGTCAGAAATGTGTGGCCACTGGGTTGGGTGATGCACAAAAATGCTTGAAGACGGAGAGCAACCTTGATGCCTTCCTCATAACAAAAAGGTTGTTGTAGAAGTTTTCTCAGAAATAAATAAAGCAAAAGATTTTTTTTTATTTCCCATCCTGCTCTTCATGTCGAGTTGGTGGGTTATCCACAGAAAATGTGTTCTGTCTTTAATATCTAAATTGATAGACCACAAATGCAATGTTTGCAAATATTTAGCGTTGGGGTTAGAAAATGTTCGTTTGTTCATGTGCAACTTCATAATATGCAAATTGTATATTACCTTTTTAGAGAAATAATCCATTGGGTTTATTTCTAAGTGTTAAATGTGTTTATTTTCAGACAGCTTTTAGTTAATTATTATCCCTCGATTTAACCTTTTCATGCAAGAATTACAATCCTTTATATCAGGATTTTTGTTCCAAAGTGTTTTTGATTTTCTTGAGGTATTAAAAAAAGGTGGGAAAAAAAATTTCGTAAAAAAAAAAAAAATTCTAGGATTTTTTTTCTAGGTGATCAGTTGTAATTTTCCCCAAATAAAACAAACTTTGTATTTGGAGACAAGAAAACACAAGAAAATGGCTTTTAGATAGCTGTCCACTGCAGTGACCACTATGGGTTAATTTTGACATGCCGTAATTTGCAAAGGGCCCAAATTTCAGAAAGCAAATGTGAAAGATTTGAGTTCTTTAATGAAAAAAATAGAAAGTTACAGCAGAGAATCACAGGCCGACTCAGACATTAACATGGGCGGAGGGGCAGAAAGGGGAACGGAAGAATCAAGTAGCATTGAAAATCCAAGAGTCAAGTACTGATGAGTGTGACTGTCGACAAGAGGAAAGTGATTGATTACTAACAGGGTGAAGCTGGGAGAGATGGCAGACAGAGGGATGTTGAGCAATTAACACCAGTAACTGAAAAGAAACATGAGTTGAAAACTAAAGGAGGAAAGGTACAAGTAAACGTCTTTACTTTTGGCCTTTAACCTTACGCAAAGAATGATGAATCAAAGAACTAATGTATGTTAACCAACTAGGTTTTTGTGCTCTTGAATTTAATCATGCACCCTGGAAAGTAACACTTTCTAATGTCACGTGGTTACTTTCTAAACAAAGCAAGCACATCCAAATTGGCAAGCAGCAGTGTCCTGATGTTACTCGTATAATATTGTGAAAGCAGGTCTATACTGTACTCTTGCAGTTGATTTAAATGTAAATAACTTTTCTTTTATATAGAAATGTTTGTTTTTTTTACTGCATGTTTTGTTTGTTATGGTTGATATTTACTGTAATCAGCACTGATATTCAGACAATTTTGAAGTTCACTTCCTTCTTGATGCCTGTTCTGGCAGCACATTTTAAAATAAGTCAAAAAATCTCAAAATTACTAATACTCTGCCTAAATTGCATATTTGGTCTGAGATTCTTTTTTTTTTCCCACGTCTTGTTTAGTTAAAGTATAGGTGTAAAAATAAGTGTGTTTGTGTTGCGTGGGTGAATGTGAGTAAGTTTGTCACCTGGACCGCGTTTCAGAAAGCAGAGTCAGCAAACCCTGAGTAGAAGACAGACACTCTGAGTAAACGTACGATTGAGAGTATATCATGAACCCTCATCAATGGAAGGCAGGTAACACGATTCGCCATGGCAACGGAAGGCAATACGAAGCCGCAAAGGGCGCGTTTCTCACCAGTGGAATTAGATTTGTTAACGACGGCATAAGGAGAATATCAAAACATATTTAACAAAAAAAAAAAAACAGCAATACTGTTTGCTGCTGCAAAATAGCAAGAGCCCAAGTCAATGTGTGAGTACAATTTAGTAGAGAATTACTGAAATTCAATTTTAATGGTCTGAACAAAATATGAATGCTGTTCTTTAACTTGCAAGCAATAAAGAACACTTAATGAAATACAAGGATCATAGTATTTAGTTTATAAAGTGATTGGTAAATCAGGAAATATAATATGTCCATCCATCTTATTTATGTAAACATGAGTCAAAATTTAATGTTTTGGACTTTGACTAGAGACCTGAAACTTTCATTCCTGTACTTGGGATTTGAATAAAGATGTGAAGACTTACTGTAAGTAAGTGCTTGACAGAAAATACAGAAGCTTATGAATACTGGTAGTTATGTTTTACGACTGAGGACAGAGTACTTGGTGCATGTATGAAACAGTTTTGAAGGGCAACTGGGGAAATGGCAAAGAATCTTATGAAAGCAAACTATATAAAATACTCAGAAATCCAACAAGGCCGTGTAGCAGGAATTCATAAAAATTAAACCCAAACTTAAAAAAAAATAATAAAATTAAAAAGACTTCTAATGAGAGTCATCAGAGTTGCGGTACACTGGGACACATTTGTTTTTTTTCTTTCCACGAGGCTCTCTGTGGTGTGCTGGACAGCTGGAAGAGAGCTCATTTTTCCTCTTTGTTCCATCTCACGGTTTACAGCACCTGTGTCTGTGTTTTGATCTTCCCTTCGCGCAAGATACTTTTAGTCATTACAAACAGGTGCACATCCGGACCAGACATGTCAACAGTAGCGTGCAACCTGAAGCAGTGTCTGAACTCTCAAACGATACTGCATGTTAGCTTCCAACAGCAAGAAGGGGTTTAAGATAAATATGCAAAGGTAGGCAGAAGTAACATGAGGTTGAGGTCCAATCATTTGACTGAATTGCGAAATACACATTTCACAAACAAAATCTTAATAAAAAACGTATTATGTAATATCCCCCTTTTCATTTGTTTCTGTGAAAATACCCACGACTGAATTCATTTCCCAATGAAGAGCGTGCAAGGCAGATTTATGAACAGAAACAAATTAAGACAGCTCTTTAGTCTATAAAACACTTTTATTTAAGACGTGTTTTAAAAGGAAATGAAATCCTAATTTTATTGAGAGGAACGACTGTACATCAGTCAAAAATGTCCACGGTTTCAGCTCTAACTTCTAATGAAATTTCTTCAGCACAATTAGCTTGGGCTTCATCTTGGAATAAAAAATACATGTAAAAATAATTTACTCTGGGGAAAACTGACTTCATTCTGAAAATCCTACGGGAAATTGATTATTAGAGGATGAATGAAATAATTACGTGGTAATGAGTCTGGCACTCCCATGATGAGTGGTAGCTACAATAGAATTTAATGCGCCGGGTCAGAAATCACGTTGACATTTTTAGCTTCCGTCTCATTTTTGCCATTGGATGTATTGTAAAATGGTGAGATTGAGTTTTGAAGCCGCAGCCCATCAAGTGATGTTGCCCCACACTCCATTCAAAAGCTCAGATCCTTTAAAAAAAAGCCTATAACATTCAGTTAAGTGTTTGTACTCTGCAGTGCAACCCATGAATCCATATCGGCCAGGACATGCATGTTTTTGGTAATGCCATCAACACTTCAGTTTTGTCACGACGACAGTTATTTTTACTTGTTAACTTGGACATATGCCTTATACTGTCTTAGACTGTCTCGGTAATAAAAATACCAAGATACAATTTTTATTGTGAATGCTATGAAATAAATGGCATTATTGCTGCTCTTCTGATTTCTGTCATCCGAGGCGGAATTACTGAGTAAAATGTACCCTCTAGTGTTATTAGGAAGTTGAAAGAAGTCTGCTAATGGATAAAGTGAGGTTGAAAATGAAGTGAAACCATTGCACAGTATAAACAATGGCTTTATATAAATAGGCATTCATAAAGCGCGTTGGTCTCAGGAGGAAAGAGAAAAGGGACAGAACAGAAAATAACTGCTGTTTAGTCAATCTATAATGGAGATATAAAAAAAAGCAACATAAAAGTGTATGTATTGACAAACATAAACAGGGCTGATATTTACATAGCTTTAATGATGTCCTTTGAACGTCGTCACATTTTGTTCAAGTTAAAACGACACACTCCAATTTATTTTTAGGAACTTATTAAAACAAACGAGGGGTGGGCAACTCCAGTTAATGTCAATGTCAAATTTATTCAGATTGCACATTTAAAGCGGCATCGGCTGAGCGAGGCCTTCACGGCTACAATCACAGTTATAAAACAGGAAGCAGAATAAAAACGGCAAAGAAAGCAAGTAAAAGCACATAGAAAAGATTTAAAGCTAACTATGTAGCGCCTCAGGCCAGAAAAAAGAGATGAGTTTATAGCAACATGTAAATAGTTGTAGATTCTGAACGGTACAAACAAGTTAAAGGTAACCTATTCTACTGTAAATCTATAAGTTTTAGCTTTGATCTCGGATGGAGCAAGCCCATTAAACATTTTTAAACATATAGAGACAAACGGGAACATAAGCATTTTCAGACGATTTACTATATTTTTGCTTATTTGTACCAGTTAAAAGACAAGCGGCAGTAATATTTGAACTATTTGTTGATGCTGAAAGGATGATTAGTTTAGCCCAATACAACAAAGGATTGAAATAGTCCAGATAATGGATAATAAAAGCAAGGACAACATTCTCAAGGTTCTTTAAAAGATTAAAAGACAGATATGGCTTTGTTTATTGATGAGTCTTAGTTTTTTTAAAAAAAAAAAGCTGGATTGAATAACAGCAATTATGTTTGTTCAATTTGAAATTGCTGTGTAGAATAACACTCAGATTCCTTACTATAAAGTCACTGTAGGTATTTATGCAACCAAGAACATCTGCTGCACAAGAGGAGGGATATGATTTGCTAAACCAGATGACACAAGTCATCATTTCTTTCCAAGATAGAAAATGTAGCTTCATCTGGGTTTTTATTTCAGCCTGAGTTTATTAGGGGGTTCAGTGCTTTATTGTTGCTTAATTTAACTGGCATATATGCCTACATGTTGTCAGAGCGGCAATGAAAAGGTACATTATGCTTCTTATAAAGTCCCTAGCAGCAGGATGTCCAGAGTAAACGGCAGTAGTCCCAATATTTGTCCATGTGGGGAACACCATAATGTACAGGTGCTGCTGAGGAACAATACTGACAAGAAAAGCTTCTGCCTGAAAGATAGGACTTAAACCGGGAGAGAGTTGCAGCTTTAATACCAACATTATGTTCCAGATGGAATAACATGTTGTAGTCTGTGCTATCAAAGGCTTCTGATAAATCCAAAAGCACTAAAACAACAGAATTCCCTGAGTCAACTGTTAAAAGGGTGTTGTTAAAAACTCTTAAAAGAGCTGTCTCTGTGCTGTGCTTGATCTAAAACCTGACTGAAGCTCTTCACAAATGTCATGGGTTTTTCTAGAAACTCATAGATAAACCTCAGTTAGCCACCTCTGTGTTAGAAAAAGAATGGCATGCTTTTGAAGTGAACGTTAAAAATAAAGTTTTCTTTTTTTGTTCCAAATGAAAATTTAAAAAGTGAGGTGTTAATCAGCATGATTAAAGCAGACCTTCAAATGTCTTAAGTCGATTCTATCATCTGATAGAAATGGAAAGAGCATGGTGAAACGACAAACCTGTGTTGCCGTCCATCTGAACCAGTGCTTTCCAAAGTGGATCAGCCCTTCCTGGGGTACACACTGTATGAATGAAAGAGTAAAGAAATGTTTGGACACTTCTACCATAATGGGCAATTTTTAAAGGGGCCCCCATATGAATGCATCACCAAATAAGCTTCTAAACCAACATTCTTCCACACCAAACGATGAAAAAAGTGACTGAGTTTATCTTGCTACATGTCCTTTCATACTGGCTGATTTCCAGATTGGACTGGAAATAAGATTACCCACTACTTGGTAAGTGAGTCCTAGCCATACTTTTTCCTTTTTGCCACATCTCACCAGTATAAGATAAGTTATTCTCCTGTGGTCTCAATCAGCACATAGTATGGATTGAACTCAGAGTGTCAGTCCCACAACTGCAACCCAGATTTGAGAAGATCTACCGCAACAAACAGGTTAACACTTGTCACTGAAAAGATCACTAGAAGATTAAATGTACTTTTATAGTAATATTTAGCATTGTTACATTGTAAAAAAAAAAAAGATGCACTAAAACAACCTGTAATTTATCACAGTGTAGTTGTATTTTTACTGATCTTCATGAAAAAAAGGTTGAGGTGTGAAAAGCTACAGTGGAGTTTAAAGATAAAGTGTGTGTGTGTCTCTTTGGATTGCGTGTGACACAAAGGAAAACGTTAGTGAACTTATATAGCCAGAACTACACCGAACTATTTTAAATCGAAGCATGTTCATGTTAGAACGTACCATTCAAAACACATTAAAATTAACCTCCGTCCAGTCTGAATACTTTTCCAACACACTGGTTCTACTATTTTACAGAATAAAGTTCAGTAGTGAGTTGACAGAAAAAAGATATTTTACTGCTAGGTCCCCAACTGCTATCACAGCCGTCTTTGAGCTCTAAATTCAATCTTCATTTTCCCCCAGAAGATTTTGTACTTTGTGACAGATGGAAGTAAGGAAGTAAATCGAGGCTTATAAGGAATCCGTCTAAATGTCAATGCTGCCGTTGTTCTAAGGCCACTGTGCAAAACCTTTGATGGCTGAGCCAATCTATATCATATGCTTGTCCTTTTCTTTTTTTTTTTCAAAGATGTAATGATACCAGAAGGTGGTAATGATACCAAAGAACACACAGTTTCTTAAATATACGACCTCTACCGTGCCCTCTACTTGTAAATCTTGTTGGTGTAATTTCCTGGTTATACAGAGAGGATTCAAATAAAACATGAACTCTGTCCTGAGCTGAAAAGACATCCTGGAAATTAGTCCCTGCTTTGTATGACCGCAGAAGTATCTTGTAAAGCTTCATTCGGAGCTGTTTATTCTGGCTCCTATACCTTCATATTGAAGCTAATATAATATTCCAGGTGGAATATTATAATTATTTCATAACTTGAAAATGGTATCCACAATGAACACATACAGATCATAACACTAGGCTTTGAATATATTTATTCACCTAGTCACCCGGTTCACAATTCTTTCTCTTGTTTTGGAGAAATAATACGGATATTTCCCCCAGCTACAACAAAACCTCTGTTTGCATCCTGCGATCACGTTTACGGTTTTTATGTAGTGGAACAAAATAAGATTGGTTGGTCTCTTGAAAAAGTAGAAAAAAATCTTGCTCTTAGTATAAAAGGGTATAAGCCATACACAGTCATCTTTCTCTGTGGGTGTTGTGACAGCAACACTGTTGCCGCTATGCTTTAGGTGTTGGACATGGCAACAAATTTATATTTGACAGGGGAAAAGAAAAATACAGAATATCCCATCAGTGTCATGTTAATCTAGTGGCTATAAGTCATTGTCACAAAGGCACTGTAGAAATGTGTTGAACATGTAGTTTTATACGCATAATCTAAAATCCCCTACTATTGATAAATCATAGGCCCATCTGGGAGAAATGATTGATTTCATCAGAGTGAATAAAAGGCAGAATCATCCCCGCTACTGTTCCTCACCAACTCCGGCGCTTCTCCCTGCTGTGTTCACTCCGTCATCCCCGTGCAGCGGCGCAGTAGTCAGCAGCAGGCATTGTGTTTATGTGTTTATATTGGCTCATTTCTGTCTCTATGTCAGTGGGAGTAATGAAGCAGAGGATGAAGCTGACATGAAGTCTATCAAATAGACTCATTTCAGATTAATCCTGATCCAACTCAGCCTATTAATCAAACACACGCACACACACACACTAAAAGTTAGAGTATGTCAAGCTCATATGCCAAATCTTACTAGATTCAAGCTAGGCGGTTGGCTAAAAATGGGAGGGGATGCCATTCTTAGTGAAAACACACCGTCTGCTTTGGAGCATCTAACCTGCCACAAATTTCAACTATACCTATGACAATACAACCAGTTGCTATTTTAGTGAAAGTGACTTTGCAAAATGTCTTCGAGGGGCTCTTAGTAATGTGTCACAATCAAATAATTTGGTTATTGTCAAACTCTAAGTATCTATGCACCATGCAGGTACAGCCACAGTGATAGATATTTTTAGATCTGTTCTACAGCCGGAGTTAGGCTTTAATCTTCTTCATTTTCTTTTAAATACGAGAGGAAATGAATTTCTAAACCTGGAGATTTCGCACCCATCCTGTCTTATTAAATTGTGTAGCACTGTATAATCATGCTCTGTGATGCACGTTGCAACCACTGGTAGGAAATAATTCCTGAAATGTCGACATTTTTCAGTGTTTGCATTTTTATGTGCTCTTTTTCCTGTGATCAGCCTTTTTAATTGTTGTTTACTTGGTTAGGTTAGATTTGTTGTTCATTCTTTGCATCTAGTTATTTCTTCTTATTATTTTTCTATCCCTCAGCGTATCCACCTGGTGCCTTCACCTTGTTTCCAATCAGTTACTTGTTCTGTGTCGGTAACCAAGCTCATCTGTATTAAGCTCCTCATTCTCTGTCACTCTTAGCTAGGTACTTCTTTTAGTTTCATGGTTCCTTTTTTCCATTGTTTCTGCTGCTTCAGTGCCCTGCCTCCCTCTGTTTTCCTATATTTGCAAGTTACTGTAATACAAGAAAAAGGATACTTATGCAGATAGTACTATTATCACAGTTGGAGAACTATGGATATGAGGTTGACCGCTTCTTTTAGGAATTGAAATTCACTGTTATGAGTTATTGTTTCCCCATAAAACAAATGAGACAAGAGAATGATTCAGCAGTAATTCAGAATATCACAAGGATTCAAAATAATAGATGACAGATAAAGATAAGAAGGTTAACAGAGATGTTAGTTTTCATAACAGGGTTAGCAGCTATGCATGTATCTGTATGTACATGAGTTCCACATATGTGAAAATGATGAAACTGGTCAGGGTGGAAAGTCCAGATTGGTATGTTGCCCGCCATTTGCTGTAATTTCATCTTTGCTATGAACCTGCTTTATTCATGCGGTGTCAGTGGGATAGAGCCCCAGTACCAAGGAGAGAATTCACATTGGCAAAAGCAATAACATGCAAATGCCATGCAAAAAAGGCTGGGATACAAATATTCCAACCCCCCACATCACCAGTTGTTTTTTGTTTTTTTTACCAGAATACTGTGATGGTGTCCTATGCTCTGTCACAGTCAGGAAGAGAGCTGCACTGCTGGAATGCCTAAAAGTTTCCATTTCAAATGTGGCTACTTTAAATTTTCTCCTTTGGGTGACAGATTGCTCTCCTAATTCTTGGAAATTATTTTTAAAAAAATTGATAAAGGCATAACGATAGCTCTTTTAAAAGCTATTTTGTTCAAAAATAGCATGGGCTATGTTTTGGGATTTCTTCTTCTAAAATATATGGGCTACTAGTGGCTGAATGTTGCTGTCCTCCTTCCTGGCAGTCCCCTCTTTGTAAGTCGACATTTCCCAGCAGTGCTTGATGTATATCTGACCTTTGATGTTGTCGCTGTATATATCCTGCAGTCTCAGGCCCAATTAAAGCTAACAAACACCGAGGCCCTGTAACCCTCCACCTAAGTTATGCTTTCTTCTCAACCACCCACCCATCGTGTGCAACTATTACTTATTGTCCCCCTTTTCAGAGTTCATCTTATTTCAATGTTTCTTACCCACCTGCAACCACAGATTTATTTTTTCCTCAATTAAAAAAAAATGTATCCATTTTCTTCTTGTCGCCTATTTTTGTTCCTAATGGGCAAATTCTGAGTCATTCTCTAATCACATCCATCTTTTTCCTCACTTCTAGGTAATAGTTGCAAGAAACCTTGGAACTGCATTTTCAGCAAATTGCTCATTTTCTGGCCTGATGCAGGCTGGGCTTCACGTGGAGGCAATATCTGAAGCTCATATTTTAGCAATTCTAGCAAGTGAAAATGACGTAGAGCCTCACAAACTATTCATTATTCCAACTAGATCCAATAATTGGGTTTATAAGATTGTTAAAGCCATTAGGATATTACATGTTCAACTCTTTTATAAGCACCAGCGAATCAAGAATAGCACATGGCGTAAACTGTGTGTGTAACCCTCTCGACTAGTGACAAAGGATTAAGACCACCTACCATGCAAATGACCCATTAGCATGTGGCAGGATTGCAGCAAAATTGGAAAACCTTTTTAAGTTTCAAAGGAAACTTGCCAAGCAGTCTTTATATATACTGTGTATATATATACAGTATAAATATATATATATATATATATATATATTTCCACTGCAGTTTTCTTTGCCCTTAAAATGCTCTAATGCACCCTCACCAAACTCTATGGATCAGCAGCCTACTAGCTTGTATTCTCGCAATCACATTATGTCCTGGGCCCCTTGCCTGGCACGGCTTTCACAAGCCACATTAAGATGCAACTACACACCAAAAAAGACTACACAGTGCTACCACAAACCCACTGCAATGGGTACATCATCTATGCAACGCTATATGAAGAATTTTCTTTTTGGTTTGAGATGTTCAGCATTTACTACAACTTATCAGCAGCATAATGCAAGTGAAGAGAAGAGATTAGTTTGTCATTCTCAAACAAGGAGGGCAGGGGGTCAACTGGATCAAAAAGGGGTAAAGGATTTACTTTTCACATCAAAAGATCAAGCACACACACAATAGACCATGTCACATAACTTCTCACAAGACCTTTCCTACGGACACAGGTTAGACAAAAAGCAAAGTACCACATTTGTCTACGTCTCTAACAGAAACCGCTGAATTTGTAAGCGTCATCAGAGCAGGGGATGAAAGGGTTAGAGAGGTCCGCGGATAATCTGTAGGTGACAGTTGATCGAGAAAGAGTATTAAAGATACCTGAAGTCTGAGGCGTGTGCTGCGCCTCCTCTCAGTCATGTAACTGAGAGGAGGAGAATGTACTGTGTCTTTTAGCAAGGTAATGGAATGGCTGCTGGACCCAGAGCAGAGGGACTAATTCAGACTGAATACATTCCCGTTTTTGCTTGTGGCTGGAGAGGAGCAGCTCTGGACTTTATAATAAACTAGAGTTTGAGAGACGACTACTAGGAAGCTTCAGCGGATGGCATGAGGGTTTGTTTGCAGGAGAGAACTACATGGCACAGAATCATTGTTCAGATGAGGCGGCCAAGACGCCTTTAAACCTTTGACAGGGCACTATATGGCTCTTTGATTGTAGCATGTTGTCAAAACACACATACACTTTAACCCTTAACCCTCATTTTGACAACAGTAAGTCTCAGATAAACCAAGGACTAATTTAACAAAAAAGATAAAAACTACCAATTTGAGAAAATAGTGAGTTTTGTAAAATACACAAGTTGAAGTTATGAAGAAACTATTCATTCGATTTGGTCATTGGTTTTGGCCAATACGTTGCATGTTTGACGTGAACATTGGTGTCATTTACATCACCAACGCTTAACCCTCGAACCACATAATTTGAGGGTGTGGTTTGAAAATAAAGCAAAAAATTAATCTTTTTTGCTTTATTTTGGAAAAAGGCTTAATTTAGCTTAACCCGTTAATATGTTGTTTTTGGTGGAAAACAATTTCTGTATCTCAAGAACCCTTATCAGTTCTTGTGATGCATATGTAATGCATCACAAGAACTGAAAAGGGTTAAGTAGCATTTTATCCTTTCACCCATTTACCTCTGATTGGTTTGTCTCGTTCTGTTGTCATTTCCCACCTCTGCTTCTATATTTAAGCTTTTTCATTTTTTGTAACTAGATCCTTCTGTTTTGTTGTGTGAATCCATTCTAGTAATTTATTTTACAAGAAAAATTTACATTTTCAACCATTTTTCCCTGCGTTTGGGTCCACAATTTCATTTAAATAAATAAAAGTTTATTGAAATATTGCGTGAAATTGTATTTAACATCTTTTAGGGGGAATGTGTTCTACAGAAAAAAATGTCATCTAAAAGATCAAAACCTAAAATCCAAAAAGATCATTTCAAGCAGATATGAGGACAGGAAAAAGGAAGAGAAGAGAAAGGAGCATGAAATATGACTCAGACAAGTATCTAAATGGAAAATATTAACTAATTTTCTACTAGTTACTAAATACTGCCAATGGAAATTCATCTTAACCTTACCTTGTCCTAGACCCAAGCAAGGTGGTCAGATAAGTTCAAGTTATCTGGAGCAGTCGTAGAACGTTGAAAATTCACTTTGTATGCTCCAGTTCAAGCCTAAATTAAAAAAAAAAAAAAAAAAAGAAAGAAAAATATGAGACATGATTGTAATTGCAAATTTCCCAAAGCCTGAGCTGATGCGAAGGAACAATGTGAATCTCAGACTCTTGATTCCAATACACACAAACTATTCAGAATGGGAGCACATCCGAAGCAAGACACATATTTCAAAGATGTGACAGGAGTTGATGTTCCATGAAATCCCCTTCATTTCTTTACATTTGCACCTGTATAATGCATGTTTCTTCAACGCCCCAGCATACAAGAACGAAAACTGTGTGACAGCAGCTTAAGCAAGGCATTCTGTAAGAAGGTTACAGTTTATTCCACATAGTCCGATGGCGGCATGGAAGCAATCATTATTTAGACGCATTAGCTGGACGAGAACTCTTCAGAATATTAGAAACCTCTACCGGCTACTGCTTGTGCTTGTCGGCAAATACGAGTCCTATGGATGCGTTTCCTCCAGCATACGACTGTTAGTTGTACTATACTCACTTTTGCTATGTAAGAAAAAGACATTAGAAAAACATAGGGTCAATTCACAAAGGTATTTGTACATGCAACATCTGTGCAAAGCCCGTTCACTCTCACAAGCAAAAGAAGATCAACCCTTAAAATAGCACAATCTCGCTGAGCAGACACTGCTCAGCAGTCCGAATTTAAACGAAGCATTACACACACAGGCAGCAGTTTCCCCGTATTTATGTACATTTTTATGAATGTAAAATATGGAGACAGATACAGCTTAGGTTTTTATTTTTATTTATTTATTTATTTAAACGCTCTCGCCACTACAAAATTAAAAGAAAAACATGGATTGTGAGACTTTGTGCAGACAACAACAGCTAGGATTCTTTAAGAGAAAGTCGGTGTTCAACTAACAACGAGGAGAAGACAAACTTTTGTCCCCAGTGCCCCTGATCTCTGCTGGGATCTTGTGCTGGGGGTGAAAGGAGAACCAGTGGCACCAGTGGGTAGGTCAGGCGGGCGGAGGTGAGGTGGTGGTTAGGAGGAAAGAACACAGTCAACCCTTTTAAACAGCAAATGCCAAGCACACTTCAATTACATTTACTAAAATAAAAGGCTGTTATCTAGTTCAGGAGAGCACAATAGCGTCTGTCATATTCCTATATTACAAATTTGTTCTGTGCATATTTGTGCAGGCACCCTTTAGTTGTAATCCACCTAAATGGATGAATAATTCCAGTGTCTTTCACAATCTGTAGCATTCCATATTAATTCAGGACGATTAATCCAATGGCAACTGGAGGGAAAAAGAAAAAAATAAATAAATAAAAATACTGGGTCAACCTGCTGCTTGTTTGGCTTGATGTGTTTGCATCAATGTGCATTTAGTGCAATCTGTGTTGTGAATCTAGTGCGGAAGCAGATTCACAACACATCTGCTTCCGCACACATATGCACACTGTTTTTATCATTTCTGTTTTTAATCCAACCTTGTCAGATTTTTTTTAGTCAAAGGGACAATTTTATTATTATTTCGTATCTTTATTTAATTTTTTTTTTTCTACAAGGCATTTGGGACTAAACCTGTCAAACGCCAGAACATGCACGTCAAAGTGCAAAAACCGCAGTTTAGCTTATTGTCAAGAAATGAAAAGTGCGCTATTAAATATAATTAGACCGATTTTGCACACCCGATGAGAACCCTTGATTCGGAACAAGTATCCTTGAACTCTCCCGCAGGTTTCTGTTCAAGAAGCATTGCCCCGACTGCAACAAAGCATTCAAGTTCAGATAATCATTTCGGCAGAAGGTAATACGCCTCCTGAAATCTTAGTCATTAAATGGAAAGAAAGTGACAAGAAACAGAGCAGCGAATATATATTAAAAAAAGTTTCCAATAGATTTCATGTGACCACAATTAAAGCATTAATATAAATTTATGAAATGATTTGGTTTGTCAAAGGATAAACAGACAGTGTTTATGACATTTATGTTATTAGCTTAGATTTACAATGTAAATACTGCATGACCAACATTTTTAAATACACCGCCATTCATTTGGAACTGACTATCTGTATCCCATTAAGACTAGAGATATTTATTTGTGCAGTAGTGCTAAGACTGTTTCCACTAACGCATATTGAGGTACTTTTGGTGTTAATTCTCTCATGTAAATCTGAAAGAAATAATTCCGAATTGTTTTTTTGTTGTTTTTTAGCTTGGTAATTTGGATAAAATCTGTCACACAACACACTTTACAGCCTTTTACATCTCTATTTTGATGTTTGATGCAAAACTGTTTAAGTACGGGGTTTCGTGTGACCGTCAGCCTCCATGCGGAGTGTTGCGAAGCATTCTCATTCATCATGGCCCGCTGCATTGTGAGAAGACACTTTTGTGTGCCAGTGGGAGGGTCAAGGGTGATCGATGCCGAGAAACTCGAGAGCAGTCAGTGAAAAGGTGACAATCTGGGCGCGCTAGGGGAAAGTCGTGGCGCGCCACCAGGTACGATGGCAAGAGCAAAGAGAACCTGTCGTGAGGGCACGCGAAGACCTCCGTCTCAAGGGTAAGAGGTGTTCTCTGTTAGTGCAGCGCTTCTGGCTTCCTCCACTTTTTCTCCTCTGTGCTGTCTTGTAGAGGATGCACCTCCCCACCAGGTTTATTTAGCAGCTGCATTCTAAAAACAGCACCGGAACACATTGTTATCCTGCGCACTCGCAAGCTGACACAGACGTATACCAACACCTTCCTGCATGGACAAGCACTTGCTTACAGCACAAACTCACAGGCACATGTAGCCTGCAGGTAGTTCGCTTTTCTCTCTGGGTGACCCCAAGGGACTGGCTGCTCTTGACTGACAATCGCGTAGCTGTGTTTGTGTGTGTGCGTCCATTCGCACGCCTGTGTGTGGTTTTAAAGTCACCCCCACGACACATAAGTTGGCAACGTTTATCATACAGTGATAGGAAGACAGGCTAGGTATTCCTCAATGTGCCAAAGTGGTATCAACCATAGAAATTATCTAAATTGGTGACTTCTGACAAAATAATCTGCTCCGACTTATATCGTTCCTAATATCAGGCTAATTATGTACATGTCAAGAATGTCAATGCAAAATTGCAGTATGATATTGTTCAATTTGAAATTACATTATGTATATTCAACTAAAATGATTCAAGCATCTTATTTACAGATGCACGATATAAGAAACTTTAAATTCAGATGAAATATAGAAATCATAATGTTATGTCATAAATATAAGATTGTTGCTTTGTCTTCTGACCTCTCTGAATGTAACATCATCATCAAGCCATTGCATTTTGAAAAGAAATAAGATGTGGGTAATTATATTTTTACTTGACATAATTGAAAATGAGACATTTACATCAGTATTACATAAAACCTAATGACTAGTTTAAACTTGTAATGTCGCAGATACGGGGATTGTCACTTAATGTAGATCAGTTCCAAACCAACAGCGCAAGCAAAATTGGACTAGAAAGAATGAAATAATTCTTTTTGCAATATCTGCACATTGTGCGTTTCTTAGAGTGGCTGAAATCCACTGTTCATTTTGAAAATGGCCTTTTTATGTCATTATTTGCAATTTACAGCATCCAAGATGCATTGGATATTCTATCACTTGTCTAGCCTCCTACCATACAGGTGAAATTTAGTCGACAAGTAAAGCTTTCTCTGTTATTTGTTTGGACGTATGTAATAATTAATAGCTTTAGGAGCGTTTGGAAAAGGGAAAGTCAAAGATTTGAACAAATCCAGTTCCTTACTATGTATAGAGTCAATGTTGTTCCAAATACTAATGAAGAATGCGGTTCAGTTATGGTGTTGTGCAACATATTATTATTCTAAACTGAGGTCCACTATGTTCTTCACAAAGTTAAAACTATTTGAAAGACAACCAGCCATCATTTGTGAATTGTAAGTTGTATTTCTTCACATGTGTCAAACTCGAGGCCTGGGGCCAAATCTGGCCCACCGTAGCTTTTTATGTGGCCCAAATGACTCCAAATTACATCAATAACTCCCTCCAGTTTTTCCACAAATGCACAAAATTCACACAAAATCAACATATCCCCACATTCTTTCTGACTTTCATGGCAGATTTTTCTCAAATTTGGCCAAGAACATTGGGTTTAAGTGACTGCTGGCCTCAGTCTTACTTGATGTCAATTTATAGTCCGTGATTTATATGGCGAGTAATAACAAGTCACATTTAAAGTCATACATTAGCGCAAATATCATAAAAAATTTCTTACAAATATTTCTAAATTAGCATCACAAATCTCTGTGTGTGTGATTTTGATTGCAAACATGCATGGTTGTTTGTCCTGTCTGTCTCTGTGTTGCCCTGCGACAGACTGGCGACCTGTCCAGGGTGACCCCGCCTCTCGCCCGGAACGTTAGATGGAGATAGGCACCAGCACCTCCTGACCCCTCTAAGGGACAAGGGTGTTAGAAAATGGATGGATGGATGGATGGACAACCGCAAAGACAATCACAAAATCCTGGATAGACTGATCAGCGTGAAAGGATGTTCAATATTATTTTATTATAAGAAACACTTTTTGAATGCTGAAACAAACTGCTATTTATTGATATTTTAACAGTTTAGTGATTTTTATCGTTGCATTCTGGCACAACCGGCCTTCAAGGACATTGAGATTTTTGATATGGCCCAAAATGAAAATGAGTTTGACACTCCTGTATGTATTTGATCCCAGCAAATCCACTCAACATAAAATTATGCCCCTTACTAATCTGTTTTTTTTTTTTTTCTGGATTACAACACTTGCCCCTCGATAATCTTTTCTGAAGGGGATTCTATCGAGGATCTCTGTGTAAAACTGACATAAACCTTATGCATCATGTAGAACATGTCAGATGAAATATCTAATCAAAGAAACTCCTCATGTTCCTCTTTTCTTATCCACGTGTCAAAATCTTCAAAATGTCTCGCCCCATTTTCATATCCTTCATTTTTTTTCTTACATCACTCTGTGACATCTTCCTGCTTTGAAATCCTGAGGTGGGAAGAAAAAAAAAACACCTTTGATGTTCTATTGCTAAACTTCAAAGCAGAGAGCTGCTGTAATTGACCTTGAAGAAATTATGTCGTGAATTGTTGATCCTGACTTTTTTTTTTCCCCCTCTGCTTTCTTTCAAAGTATGAACTCTTCCTTGTTACTTTTGAAGACTCACAACAACCGAATAAAACCACGTGGACCAAGCGATCTAGGAAAAATACTCTTATCTTTAAACGTGAATTAACTAAAAGCCATCCACTAATTATATATTTACGTGTGTATCGCAAACATGAGGAAGTGTGTGCTTACGGAGAATGAAAAGTGTGTGCCTGTCCGTCTGTGTGGACCGGGTTTTATAAGTAGCGTTACCTTTCAATTGGCCTCAGTGTCGCTAATGAACCTTCAGGCACAGGGACAGAAACGAGGGCCAAAGACATTACGGGTGTATCGGTGGTTCATGCGTGACCACAGGCGGCACACTGAACTGCGTCTTTGTGTGTGTGTGTGTGTGTGTGTGTGAGAGAGACTGTGTGTGAGACCAATATGTTGTGTGGCCAGTGGAGCTGAGGGAGCTGCAAGCTGGCGATAGCACTGGCCTCTGTTGTGCTCCTGCTAATCTACTGAACTGCAAAGCATGAGGAGGGGGTCAAGGAGAGGCCTCATTCTTTCCAGGATGCAATCTAAAACACACTCTCTGGCAATGTGTACTCTTCCCCCTCCTCTTCTTTCGTCAGTGTGAAACAAAACGGGTGATACAATCCTCAGCAGAGCCCCGCTGTTGGTTTTCACATACATTCAATAAGAGATCTAAGGGAAATGTAAATATTGTCTGGGGTGGAGTAGTGCAGGGTTAATTTCGAGTAAACTGTTTTTGTAGAAGAGGTGGGAATCTTTATTCATCTCAGGATTTTGATTTTTCTGCAATGCAGATGGCTTTTAAAAACAAGTCATACACACACAATCATATCCCCAGACAAGACCTTCTACTTCAACAAAGCTGAGATTGAATACCTTGAACAAAAAAAGTAAAAGATAATACAGAATACGTAGAGAATAACTCTTACCACTTGCTCTGGAAGGAAGGGTTTTGAACCTTTACATATTCCATACTAACAGCTTATTAACTAATCTGTCATGGTGACATGTTTGGCTCCCAGTTCGAATTTGAAAATTAGGTAATATATTAACTTTTATTTGAGTTATCAGAGACAAAATGGTTCGCGTTCCATTTTTTTTACTAACACTTTATTTGAAGAGGTGTGACATGACGCTGTCATAAAACATGACATAAGACCTGTCATGAACATGAAAGAATTGCAGTAAAAGTCAATTAAAAGTGCCAGCTTTGCATTAAAGTGTCATTATTTACCAAATAATGCAAAGTTGGTGCTTTTAATGGACTTTTAATGTGTCTTATAAAGCAACTTTGCATTAAAAGTGTCATTATTTACCGAATGACATTTCATGACAACAATCATAAACTTTCATAAGGTCTCCTTCATGTTCATGACGGGGGTTATGTCATGTTTGTGAAAGTGTCATGTCAGTCTAATGCACACTACTTCACATTGGTCACAATTCTCAACTTGGAAGAAAATATCATAGTAGAATGAAGAAATTACACGTAGTTTGTTTTAAAAATGAACACACAGGTCAGGGATGACGAGTGGCATTGTTCTGTTTTAATGGGGGGAGAAGGTAAATTACTTTTTCACACCAGGCCGTGTAGGTTTGTTTTTCTTCTTCGCTTAACACTTTTGTTTAAAAACTGCATTTTGTGTTCACTTGTGTTGTCTTTGACTAATTCAATTTGCTTGATATTCCAAAACACTGATGTGTGACAAATGTGCCAAAAACTTAAAAAACCAGAAAGGAGGCAAACGCTTTTTTCACAACAATGCATCATGACCTGCATTACATTGTAGACGGACTTTATTTGCTACCTTTGAATGAAAAGCACTCTCTTCAATCTGCTTATAGCCATTTAGCACACACACACAAAAAAACATATGATCCCATGCCCGGGTATCCTTGATTCTCTCCCAGCTCTCAGAAAGGAAGCAGCATCTGCAATAATAGCCACGGCAAAGCATTCAGGCTCAAATAACCATCATTAAACCAAGGTTGAGATCAGTCAAGGGCCTCTTCTGCCCACTCCCTCAATGTCTGCTGTACCCCACAGGAGCAGAGTTTAGTGATTAAAAGGCCTCTAATTACTACACACAGAGTTCAGTGTCTGTGTGTTAGCATCTGCAGGTGTTAATGTCCCGGAGAGTGTCTGCATACATTTCAAGCTGTATCCTTGAAGGGGGGGTTTTACCAAAAGGACACCTTGGCTGTAACTCCTGCTGGGAGAGGGTTGTTTAAGTGCTCCCTTTGTGAAAAAGTGTTTGGATGTTTCCTTTTGTTTGTGGTGCAGGGTATTGGCAAGTAGCTAGCAAGTGGTATTTCAGTTGCCACACACTTTCAGATGTCTACATCTCTATTTGGTTGTGGTGGGTCTTTTTTCTTTCTTTCTTTTTTTTTGCCACCAGGAACATTGGCCAAGTGTTCCATTCGGTTCAAATAAAGACAAATGTTAGCTTAACTGTAGAGTTAGTTTCTCTAGAGCTGCAGTCAGGATTTTCCAACAGGAAAAAGAGACAGGCAGCCCTCCTCCAAGTCGGGGGTCTGTCTTCTTGGCCTCAAGCGAAACGAGCTCAAATATCTCCGCATCTGGTTCACGAGGGATTTTGCGGGATGTCATATCACCGTTCCACCTGTCATGGTGAAGCTTTTGATGTACCTTTTTAAAAAAAAATAAAAATCTGTTCATCCAGTGGCCTAACATGTGATTAACTGAGAGGTGCTGATGTGAAGTGGAGGGTTGAAGTTGACCGAGGAAAATATGCCCTTCATCCTCATTGGTAGTTATAAACCCATAAGGTTAGGGTGGAATTGTAAGGGGGGGATTAAAAGTCATAAAGCGGCTGCAGCTGTTAGCAGGTGTACACAGAACAGACGCGCCATGTCATCCTCCATTGTCAACATCCATCCATCCATTTTCTGTATACCTAGTGGGGTCGGGAGGTGCTGGTACCTATCTCCAGCTAACGTTCCGGGCGTGAGGCGGGGTTCACCCTGGACAGGTCGCCAGTCTGTCGCAGGGCAACACAGAGACAAACAACCATGTACACACACACACTCACACCTAGAGAGAATGTAGAGAGATCAATTAACCTAACAGTCATGTTTTTGGACTGTGGGAGGAGGCCGGAGTACCCGGAGAGAACCCACGCATACACAGGGAGAACATGCAAACTCCGTGCAGAAAGAGAATCAAACCCAGGACCTTCTTGCTGCAAGGCAACAGCTCTACCAACTGCTCCACTGTGCAGCCCCATTGTCAACATTATTAAAAAAATGTGTTTCGCATTAGAATTTGTTAGTTTTTGCCATGCTGAGGGAGGTGCACTCTTTGCTTGTGTATAATGCACTGATCAGCAAGTCAACAAGTCTGCATGTGGACATAGAGAGTGGGTGGTCCTGGCAGGTCCAGTTGTTTCTGTGTCGAAGGACGAAGTGATATTTGTGGGGTGTTCGTTTTTTGTTTGTTTTGTTTTTATTGAGGAAGTTTCATCAAAAAGTACATTTTAGAAACCGGGTGATGGGGGAGGGTTATAAACTTTATCTTCTCGTTATATCTGTTATACTTAGTGCTTAAATACATTTTAATAATACCCTTGTGTAGTGACAAGCCCATCTCTGAGATGTCCCTAAATTGTTTTGTTCTGAGTCGGTTGATGTCTCTCTAGAAGCTAACTAAGGGGGAATGACAAAGAAGCCTTGATTGAAAAGGCAGAGCCGGCGCAAACAAAAAACAACTTGCTGTGATCGAAAGGTATTGTGTCAAAGCCACTCGCTTATGTCAGGGCGCATAAAGGTGATCACTGGTGCACACCTTGATTCCGTTGTCTGCTAAAATTACCCATCAACATGTCTGTGCATATGAGTTTGCATTGTATTTGTGCATAAGAGGTGAGCTGGAAGAGGCTTAGTCAAAGCCTGTAGAAACTGCTGTTGCAGAACTAGTATCAAACTTTTATTGTTTTCTGCCTGACAGTTTTGATTTTGTCAGCTGCATATGTGAATTCCCCAAGGCCAAAAGTAAATAAGTTGCCACCAAAAAAAGGTCATGCACTAATATGTCACTTGAGCGTTGTTAGCTTTGATTTCGGTCGGCATTTAGTGTGTCTTTCCGATTAGCTTCTCCAATGTCAAAGGATTTATTTGCAACAAGTGTTGCATTCATTTTTCAATAAGGTCTTTTATTGACGATGATGAGAGTCTGATCACGGCTCAAAGCATTCTTTAGCACATCCTAAAGATTCTTAATGGGGTTAAAGTTCAGTATCTGCGGTAGCCGGTCCTTCTGTGAAAACCTCATGCAGTGTCATGCTACCTGAGCCTTTCGTTCACAGTCTGAGGCTGAAGAGTCATGGCATTGTCATATGAAAGGTGCATCGCTTCATCGGCCTCTCTTCTGACCCTGGTCCAAGGACGATAAATGTGAACTCATCAGACCACATGACCTTATTCCATTGCTCCAGAGTTCAGTGTTTATGCTTCTTTACAAACTGAAATCTTTCTTATCCTCACTGCTTAGTTGTTTCGTTAATCGGTTCAGTCCCAATCCTCTGACTTCCCTTCAGATTGTGCGTTTGGAACTATTCTTACTTTCGCTATTTAACACAGTCCTGAGTTCTGTTGTTGTTTGTCTTTGGTTTAATTTTGCCCAACTGTTAATTGATTGCCGATCACGATCATTCAGGATTTTTTTTACGGCCACATTTGTTCCCCTGAAGTTAATGGTTCCTTCACATTTTTAACAAAGCGTTCTCAACCCAATTTTTGTAGTTTCTGCAATCTCCGATGTTTTCTCTGCTTGATGTGTGCCAACAACTTCACCCTCCTTGAACAGACTAGCATCTTTTCCATGACTATGGGATGTGTCTTTCCACGTCCGTCGTTTAAAAAATGAGAAGCTGCTCATTGCATTGCTTAAAGGTAAATAACGTGTTGCCAGCTCAAACATAATCACCCATGCAGTAATTTATCCAATAGGCTCACACCTATTGGATAATTACATATTACCTTTTTTTTTTGGCCATATAATCTAAGAGGTATGAAATATGAGTGGAATATCTTTCTGTAAAATAAAATAGGATTAGCACTATAAGTTGATGCTGACTCATGAATTACATATTTATGTAAAAATTTACATTTTAAAACCAAAATCTGAAGCAGTAGACATTAAATTGATAAAATCCATTTAAATTACTTTTTTTTTATTCAATGCACATGCATACTTGCATGTAATATCCATCAACCTTGGCGAGAAGCATTTCATTTGACTGACACCGTTACATTATTTGCAGTCTTGTGTGAGTGTTGAAGCAAACACTCGCACACTATTCACATAAAGCCAGTTACATGCTGTGCAGAAGTGCAGAGAATCCGTCACAAGCAGGGACACAAATGAGCTTGTACAGCAATTACCTTTCCATAGCTGCGTATAAAACAAGTAGAAAAAAAAAAAGGGTTTATTTTGAGCAACAACACATGGATCCATGTTTCTACCTACCAATCCATCTGCTGTCAGGATTCTGTTGCCTTAGATTAGCCCCAGACTTTAAGGCATGTTCTTCTATCTCCATTTCTATTCAATATATTTGTATGCCTTTGTGTATGTTTATAGGTCTTATGTCCTAATCTTTCCTGTCATAATATTTTTTAAAAACTGGTTGTGACTGTGGGGATCAAAACCCAGTCTTATAACATGAGAACATCGTTTTTAGCTTCTACGTTACATTTATGGCTAAGGTTCAAAGTGGTACTGGTTAGAGATTTTACTCATTTGGCATAGCTTACAGGAGCTGCGGTCTGAAATCTTTGTCTTCAACTATTTATTTGCATTTTGAATGTTTATGCATCGGAGCAAGTTAGGGTTTGCCATTAAACCACGTGTAAGATTGTATGCTGATTATAGCACCTTTGTCTTGAAGCATGAAAGGCCTGAGTTTGAATCTGGCCCTTGCTTGACCTCTGTGTCCAAGTGTGAATATTTCCAGGGTGCTCCGGATTCCTCCAAAAGTCCAAAATGTACGTCAGATTAATTGATTCATCTCTAAATTGGCCTTGGGTTGAGTGCATTCAAGGTGATTTGTGCTGTGTACCGCTGGGATAGCCCTGCTACTAGGTGGTACGTACCCCAACACATGCCCTCCAGTTACATTTGAAAGTCTATTAGGCTACTTCTGTGCCCATACAGACTGACTTTTCTGCTCATTCTTTGCAAAATAGCTCCCAACTGTTACACATTTGTAGAGCTGTGAACTTTGACTCTGTCATTCTAACACATGGATGCGCTTTGATCTAAACCAGGGGTCTCAAACTCCAGGCCTCGAGGGCTGGAGTCCTACAGTTTTTTAGATGTGCCACAGGTATAAAACTCTGGAATGAAATGGCTTAATTACCTCCTCCTTGTGTAGATCAGTTCTCCAGAGCCTTAACGACCTAATTATTCTATTCAGGTGTGGTGCAGAAGAGGCACATCTAACAGTTGCAGGACTGCGGCCCTCGAGGACTGGAGTTTGAGACCCCTGATCTAAACCATTCCATCGTATCAGTGGCCAAAGTGGTTTAGAGTGTTGTCTTTTGTGTTTGCCACCAAGCTTTACAGGGTAGCCAGAGTTGCACAGCTAAAACCAGAAAACAGCTGATGTGAGTTTTTATTATCTTTTGCAGGGGAGCAAATACATGCTGATGATAAAAAGTGCATCCATGTCAAGAATAACAACAGTTGCACTGGTCCAGTGACTGACTGTTGCACACACACAGACCAAACGGTTCCATTTTAGTCTCATCTAACAAAAGCGCATTCTTCCATGTGTTTATTGTTTACATAACTACATACATTATTATACATTGCTCTATAAATGGGAAAAAAACGCAGAAAAAGCACTAAGTCCCATCATATAACAATCTAGGAACACTATTTATATTGATCAAATTACTTAAAATGTTTGGTTTTTCACAGAAAAAAGCTATTTACGTTTTAGGTTTTTAAGAGTCATCTATTGTCCTTTGACCACATAAGGCAGTAAAGTAGACAGGAACTCATTCACACTTGATATAGGCGAGCCGCTAAAAACACAACTGCAAAGATCCCACTTGAATTAAGCAAGTGTTGAAAATAGATGGTTGGATAAACAGAAAAAGTAGCTTTGAGAGACTGACTTAGTGAGTTGAAATATTCCAGTTTTTACTATTACTGACAGAAATAATCTCATTACAATAAGTGAAACTTCACAAATTTAAGCCGTCTAACACATTCCCAGCTTTCTAAATTCACTGTGACTTTATGGTGACATTTGAAGACAGAAAAAGAAAATAATTTTTGTTGTTGTTTTTTTCCCTGAGAGGTCGAGGATTTGGTGCAGTGGGAACGATCGAAGTCAGACACCAAGGCGTCTGACCGCCTACGAGGCTAAAACCTGTAGAGACGGAGATCAGTGAGGTAAAAAATGCGAGCGCAAAAAAAAAGGATACTTAAAAAACGGCAAGGAAAAATAAAACCAAATGAAATAGGACTTGTAAAATAAATCTGAGTAAATCAACAAAATATTCATACGCTTTGCATTCTGTTCCAGATAACACATGCACAATTCATGAAATTCTGTTAGCCATCAGTCTGCATCCTTCCACATTTCCCCTCTCATAATACTTTATTTCCTGTCATCTCTCGCTGAAAACTTTTTTAACTAAAACACATTTATATTGTAATGAGGCCACAGATTAAAGCAGGAGCGTGTTGTTTTATTTAAAATCCACTGCAGAGTGATGCAGTCAATCACAGACCCCTAACAACCTCTGCAAACCTCAATGACTGCGCAGCAGAGAGTGCTTGAAAGTGGAAGGATCATAGCTACTGTCATAATCACAGTCGGTATTTTTATCAGCTTTTGTCATCAGCCTCTCATCCAGACCTTTCATTCCCACTTCTTCATTGTAGCCATCTTCATCTCACGCATTCGGCCGATGATTTAAAGAGGAAATAAATGATTTAAAAATGAATAACTAAGCACCTTTGCCTCATGGTTCGGTTTTATACAGGACATAATCCGCACTGCTTCTATCATTATCCTGCCTTCTTTGACTCCTTTTCCACCTCGCGTTGACCTCTCTGCTGCTTCAGCCTCACTTTTTGTCCTGCCCTCATTATTGTAATGTCTCCACTCTGCATGACAGGGAAACTGAGGGAGAATTTAACCAATGACTGGTTGCAATTACAGCAGCTGACCTGCTGAGTTCGTGTCCAACTCTGCCCTTGACCAGAACCCCTACCACATTGCGAAAAGCGGCTCAAACAAACAGCGGGGGACGGTTGATGGAGTAAGGATGTACAATTACCATACATGAAGATGGATGTGCAGGAATGGCTCGCAACAAAGAGTGGATGGTCATAAGGCTTCATTCTAACATGTGCACAGAAAGTTGCACAACTGCCCGAGTGCATTTTGCGAGCCTGACAAACCCTGTTTGGGTTCGCGGGTGATGAAAAGAAATCATAGCCCTGTCCCGTTGAGCTTTATGAAACCGTTGTGACAATGTAGAGTGATCCACTTAGGAGTTGGGCAGATCACCCTCAGGGGTGCCGAAGCTCGTCTGATGGCTCCCTTTGGAATTGTGTGTGTGAATGGTGGTCAGCCTTGTCCACCCTGACAGAAAGGACGCACAATCCACTGTCGGTGAAATGTTGCGGCTTGCTCCTGAGTCAAATAGTTCCCAAAATAGCTTCGGATTTTTAAATAAATTTGAATGAATCATGAAAAGTGAACACAAATGTGATTGATGACAAAGGATGTAACAATTCATTCAGCCACAAGACAAGGCAATACGCGACATTGGGTTTGTGAAAGATGCTTTTTTTGCAGCATGTTAAATCACAACCTTCATTGCACTGTAAATCTGTGCAATTAAAGTGTTACAAACCTCACTGTTTGGATGTGGTATTTGATTGATCTTATATTTTAGGTTTTATGCATACAAATACTGCATGCCAGTGATATATTTGTACTGCTGGACAGGGATTTCCATTGCTCTTGATACCCACACTTATGTGTCTTAAGTGGCAGAGATGATAAATCTCAGAGTGATGAGGACATTGTGATGGAGGAAAAAAAGAATCAGGAAATATTCTATCATAATCAACAGCATTAATGCAGCATTTCCGAACTGAATTTCGTACATCAGAATTTTATTTTATTTTTTAAATATTTGTTTTTCTTTGTTTTGTTCAACGTAATCATTCATTCATCTTTTTGCTCTGTGGCTGGACCTCCATGAAATGTATGCAGAAATAGGAGAGTAGACGTTAATCACCATAAGGAATTCAGTTTGTGTGTGGGCAGTGGATAGGTCAAAGTTTCCAGTGTGGGAAAAGATGTGCACTTTGTCAATAAAAGGTCTTGGGAAAAACATAAGTACTTCCTACACAAACAGCTAAGGCCGATAACGTGAACTGCAGACAACACAGCTCCTGTCAACAGCATAAAAATCCCAACTCTTTCTAGCATTAATCAACCAATCATGAAATTCTTAACTATCAACAGGAACACACTCTAACGCCGCTGCACTGTTTCACACTCGGTTAAAGTTTATGAGTTATAAAAGTCTTGTTAAGCTTATTTGCACACATTAATGCTCACATTTGCTAATTAAATGCAAGAATAAGATCTTTAAATTACAGAAAGAACAGTCAGAAATTTGCAATGCATTTAACTGCTTTCTGTAAACCTTGAATCCCGACAATAGGGATTTTAGCCAATAGGGATTTTAGCCAGTTAAAACTTCTCTTTAAAAGCTGTAATAAACACCATTTAATTTGTTTGGCGTTTTTTCTTCTTGCTATCCTGCAGTGATCATTCATTAAGTATAAACTCCATCACTGGAATTGTCCAATTCTTTAACAGCAGTGATCCTTGTGAATTTACTAGGTTATATACAAGAGGAAGGTAAGTTATTTTGGAAAAAGTTATGTGTTAAAGAGTGAAGGTCAGAACGAGAAACTCAGAGACAATGGTTACTCCAAAAGGAGCTTAAAGCTAATTTTGCAAAAAAACAAAACTTTTCCTATGAAAACTACAAGTCAAGTTTTTAACGTGGTATTTTGTCGTGACTTGTCTGTGTGCAAAATAGACGAAGCACAGACTCATGCATTGTTCTACTTTAAAGAGGTACATCACATGATATTATTTTTAGTACTAACAAAATTCATCCAGTTTTTTTTATATATATATTTATTACTTTTAACACATAATAATAAAGCAAATCAGATATATCCCGTATACATCTAATAAGCCACAGTCCTCTCTCATGTAGACTCACATTAATGCTAATGACTCCACAAGAAAAACACACTGAACCAAAATGGAGGGTACAGCAGCAGAACTAAAGAAGAGGCAGTGTTCTCCAAAAAGATAATTAGTGCCCATCTGCGGTTTGCTAAAAAAAAATATTATGTAGTCAAACAGAAGGCAGCTTGTAGAGTGTTTTGTGAGACTTTTTTTTTTTTTTTTTAACCAAAACTGTATCCAAGCCTATTTATCTGAAGGGTCACACCCATTAATTCACTTTCTATATGGGATTTCCCAGCACAGATTAGCCTGAGGCAAAGTTGACCCCACCAGGTTGCTTTACTTTGCAGTGTTAACACAGAGACCGAACACCGCATCCATTCGTGCTTCTTATTGAAATGTTTAAAGAAATGTTCTGAACCTAAGCAGGCAAGTACTTTTGGCAGACAGGAGGTTGAAGGGTATTAAGTGAATGCATTGCAATGGCCATGTTAAAGTCCTGACTACCATCCAAAAAAAGAAAAAAAAAAAAGAAAAGAATGAATCGAACAGTTTATATAAGGCAACCTGCCAACTTCCCACTGCTAAAGCTGCTCAGTGCTGAAGAATAAGCTAAAATTCCTCCAAGCTGATGTATGGGATTGATTAAAAAATTCACTGCAGTTATGCTTTTTGCTGTTTGCTTGTTTAATTGTGTTTTCCTCTCTTTGTGAGATGTTCTATCTATTTTTTCAGAAAAAAATCCACAAAACCTGATATTCCTGTTATTCTCAATTCTACACAAACTGCATTTTCCTCTGTTTTTCTGGCTCAAGGTCCTTGTCATTTTCCTTGTCTTTGCATTGGTCTACGTTTACGTTTTCTCATAAAGCGGCGACAGGGCCTCTCCTCTGAGGATGTTTGCTGTTTCTTTACAGAACAGTGCAGAAGTCTCGGCGGTAAAATAAATTGCAAACATTTTACAGACCTTGATTTTCGTCCTTACTGACAAAGTTTTATTCTATGATTTCTGGAGTCTCTGCTGGTTGCTATGGGAACTGCCATTGGCCCTGCAGTCCTGCATATTTGTAAAAAAGAAAGAAAAAAATGTGTAAAATGTCAGATGGCGAATTTTGGAGAGCTGCTTTAGTTTTGACTTAAAGTGAATTGATCCCACAACCGAAATCCCAAAGGGTGTTCCCATTTCTCTCTGAATTAAAACCTGTTTTATATTAACCTAATTAAACCTTCATTTTCATCCAATTTTGTAAGAGTGGAGATTTTTTTTTTTTGTTTTCTGAGTCTCAAATGGTTCTGGTATACATCTGGAACATCCAGAAAAACACTAAAATGCTGCATTTTTATGCTATCCTTTACTAAGACTTTTCCTAAAACATGGTTATTCCCAAAATTTAAAATGTCAGGGCTGCTCCATGGGCATTACACATCCAGCACCATGAAAACATTTTCATACATTAGTTTGATTTCTCATCTCAGTTTTTTTTTTGTGTGTGTTTTGGATTTTGCTTTTTTCCATTTGTTTCTTTCTGTAATGGGTCCATTAGGTTCAGAGTTCCTTTCCCCAGCCTGGTTTATTTTTCTCCCTTCACCTCAGCCATTCTTCTCCAGAGGCTGAAGTGAGACGCAGATGGTGAGGTGGGGAATTGAAGCCACGCTGCATCATGATTCCTCTCAGAAATTTGATTTCACTCCATATCAAACTTTAATCATTGATCAAACTTATCACATGCATTTAAAATAGCAGTTATTTATGCTTCTGCTGGGAAAGCATCTATACAAAAGGACCTTTCAAATGGGGGAAAAAAAGGTCCATGAGCAACTTAAAGCTTAAATCAAAGTCCGCACAACGTGTCGGCAAAGTTTTCACACCATCAAATTCCTGATAAACATGCATATAATTTGACAAGGTATGAGGTAGTCAGGCTGATTGCTGTAAACATTTAAATATTGTGGCGACACTGCTGAAAGATTTTACAAATGGGAGCAGCAGGAAGAAAATTCATGATTTGATGCACTCTTCCACTATAACCTGCAGGAGACAGGGGCTACCACCTCGGGCGCTGGCTCCAAACGCTGTTTCAAAACCCACAGAGGAGCCGCACTTTCATGTTGCTCACGCCCGTGAGTGCTCAACTCTGTGGAGCATGCCATCGGCCTCCTAAACTGCTGTGTATAACTGTGTATAACTTATTTGTCCCAACCACTAATGTGGCTACCGAAAAATTAGGTTTTCTTTACTCGTGTCAATTTCTCTTGGGTTTTTTCTGTGGTTGATGCTGGTGACCATGAAATAACATTGATCTACTGGCTCATTTAAATACACCCAAACATTCATGTAAGTGCACCTAATATTCACGAGGCCGTTTGCATAGACCACGCATGTAGATGGCAGAATCTGAGGCGGAACCTTATACGCAATCATTTAAGTGGAGCTTTGCTCTATAAAAGGATATTGCTTGCTACTGTGCATGCATATTTTTATTTCCATATGCCATTTTTGTTTTTGTGCACATGTACACTTGTTGTATGGATTCTACGCTATCCTTTATAAAGACCGTAGGTCTAAGACTGGCAAGCGACAGGGGAGAGTGACTGTTTTACGTCCTTAGAGTCTTCTGAGTGAACAGGCAACAAATGTGTTCCTGGAGGAAAGTAAGCTCTGACTCTTAGTGCAAGAATGTGCCGGTGAGTGGTGAAGAGATCAGGAGGATTTGGGACGTGATAGAGAAAGTCTTATGTCTGGAAGACCGATCAAGGAATGAAGGAAGGAGGAAACAGAGGGAGTTCTACAAGATTCAGGAATCTGAAGGTCCAGAGTTAAGGCACTCAAGATATAACGTGACATGAGAGAGCCAATTTACTGTACCCTGGACAACTCCATTCATCCATCCATCCATTATATACCATTTATTTGAGATTGGGTCCACTGGAAGAACAGGACCAATTGAGAAACCCAGAGGAGTTTCTCTGGAATGATTGGAATGCTTTTAAAGAACGGTAACTGGAGTAACAGCGTATATCTGAGGCATTGCTCAGATATACGCTCAGACAACAGTGATATAATTTTACCACATAACCTACCTCCTTCATGCACAGCCTCATCAAGTAGGCATGTGTTTTGCACCCAGTGGGTTTCCAGTTTGATCCCCATTCTATCCGTTTCAGTCACTTTGCCATTGTGTTTTTGGGTAAGACACTTCACCTTGCTTTACCTGCTAGTGGTGGTCGGGGGGCCAGGTGATTGAATGGCAACTTCTGTCAGTCTGGCAGCTGTGGCTACTATGTAGCTTATCACCATCAGTGTTCTGAATTGGTGACTGACTGATTGTAGCGTAAAGTGCTTTGGAATCCTCAAACTTCATAAAGCACTGTACAAGTACAGAACAGACCATGTGCAACCATTTGTTTGCGCTGACTTGAGTTCAAGTTATATTCCTTTATTTCAATTTACAAGCAGGCAGAAAAAGCCGACTATAATTCTGAAGAAGGGCCGCGACTTTAAAGACAGAAATATTATTCCAAAGCACTACTGTTTAAGGGCAACAAGAGGAGTAAGGGCTAGGAAATACATTTTTTATTTATCAAATCATACAATCATTTTTCAAGGCTGCCAAACCAAATCAACTATCCTTTTCATCTTAAGAGATTTTGTGACTCCTTTAAAATTTACCAAAGTACATGAAAGTCTTTGCTTCCATCTTCCAGAGGACAGGTGGATGAGATGCGTTTATCAAGGTTTCAATACGACACTTGTGTGCCAGGAGGCACAGCGGTCACAGGAGGCGCGGGGGCACAGATGGCAGCACAGGTGTGGAGATGCCACCACATCAAGCACAGTCATCAATGCCATCTAAACACGCTGCGCCACGGCTATTTACACACACACTAATAAAGAGTTTGCATCGGAGCTCTATGCTGGTATTCCTTTGCGAACGTCTGACAGAAAGAGTGGCTGTCTGCTGCATTGTTCATTTAATAACTAAATGCAAGTTGGACGTATAGGCACAATGCTGAGACATTGAAAATGAACATTAAGATTAGGAGTAACGTGTGCTTGACTGTAAAGAATAACGACCCATCTGTCCTGATTGACTTTCTTGCAAAAGCTTTAGTCTGTCACTGCCAGTCACTTTCCTAAAATTGAGATATTTTGCTTTACTTTTCTTTTCAGGATTTAGTTTGTTCTTTGACCTGTCGAGCACGTAGGAGTGAACAAAACATGGCAGCTCAAATGATACCCTTAACTAGTCAGTGTTTTGGTGGGTTGCATATTTTGAAGTTTAGAGATCTTGAATTTTTAGGAGTCTGTATCCTCCTAAATTGCCCTTTTTGTTGTTTTCAAGTTGTGTCTTCTGAATTTAATCAAATGTGCTGTCTTGAATAATAAAACTTGTTTTAGCTAAGTGACTAGAAAAATAACAACGTACAATAGATGCATCTAAACTTGCATTAACAGAGATTAAATTGTAAATGTTATTTACTCTTACTGAATGTGCCTTGTAAAAGTATTTCAATCTCTTAGACTTATTTACATTTTTATCACATGACAAAAACACAAACTTTAATATATTTTGTTAGGGCTGAATGGAATAGACCAGCACCTACTGCATAACTGTGGCTTTGAAGGAATAATGTTTCAAAAGTTAACCCTAACTTTTGAAACTTTGTCTTCATAATATTTAATAGAAAGGAAGAAAAAAAACATATCTTAAACTTTTTTGGTCTATGGCATTTAATCCCTCCTGCCCACAAAATGAATAAATAAACACACTCAAGTTTACAATAATGAGATAAAGTTCAAGGGAAACAGATATCTTTTATAGGCAAAGTGTGTATTATTAGTCTCTCCTTAAGTATTTCTATGGTTTTTTTTTTACAATAGTGATAAACAAGATGATTCCTGTACACTAAAGAATGTGTAATTCTATTGGCCGTTGCCCTTATAAACCCTTGTGTTGGATTGATTACACAAAAGAGTGCTCTTCATGCTGAATTCATAAGAGTAAAGGGTGATTTGGTTTATAATGAGGCTCGCTCATTACAATGACAAGTCCTCATGGCTCATCAGGCTGACTTTGAGGAGGCAGTCTCAGAGTCAGCAACCTTAATTAGTGCTTTTATTAATATTAAGAGAAGATTAAAAGCACACACTACTGTAAAAAAGTGGCCAACATTTTGCAATTTTTATCAGCTTTGCAATGATTAATATAAATGAAATAACTGATGCAACGCGTTTCTCATGCTGTTAATAGTTAAACAGTAAAAGCTTCACCTAAACATTTCTATTTAAGTCTGAAATTAACACACATTAACTTTGAGAAAATCAGCAGATATTTTATTCAAATCAAAAAGGTATCACTGTACTTAAATGTAAGTGTTTCAAATAACTTAATTTTGCCAACTGACTATCTTGTTTATCATTACAGGCCTTGCTTCTATCATGAGACAACAGTAATTCACCTTGTTGTTTGCCAACTGCTAATTAGATCGCTTGTACATGCTCCAGTAAAATCTTCATGTGCAGTCTGGTTAAAAATGAAAGCACACAATTATCCACAACTAAAACAATTGCCAGAGGAATACAAGAGTGCGTCCAAAAATGTAGTAAGTAGACCGCACACCCGTTTTCATTCAAATCATACAGATAATTACGACGAAGAACACAAGAAAATGGCCTTCTTTAACATGTCTTCACTATTTCAGTTGTTCAATAATTCAGGGATCGGAAAACAAAATATGCATCAGCTCCATTGAGTCTTTCCAAATGGTGTGAAAATTTTTCAACCAGATCTCATTTCTCCTTCACCAAGTTAGGTTCCCACACTGAATGGACAATAGAAGAAAATGTAATTCACTTGAGGGGCTGAATGCATAAAATTCTTCTCTGTTCAGAGACTGTCTCACCTTCAAGCCATCTACAACAAAGAGGAGTCTATAAAACTGTCCTTCCACCTTCATTAAAACGGGATTAAATGTCCTTTTTTTTTCTTGTGGCTATAGGCATTGAACACCTACAGAGAAGATTATGGTTTGTGGCTCAGGCAGTACTGAAAAGGTATTCTTTTCCTACTTTTCCCATAAGTCCCACTCTCGGCCACCTCCAGCTTCATTTTTCTAATTTAGCAATCGGCCTCTTCTTTTCTTGTGAATTGTCACATCTCTGCTCTTTGTCCAGTTTTTACTGTGGACAAAGAGTCCATAGAGTCTATAAACTTACAAATGTGTAAGTTTATAGTTGGATGGCTTTTTTTTTTTTTTTTTTACAGTTCGATGGATGCGTAGTGATTGTGGTGGGTGTAACAACAAAGTCCCACCTGCTGTGGCTTTATATCTGACCTATGAGAAAATAGCAATATCTTGCTGTGTTGTAGGAGTGGGCTGGTGAAAGTCTTTAGAGCATGTCTTCACCAACTGTGCACATCTACAGACAAAAATCTTTGCTTGTTCTTCGCAAAATAGCTCAAGCTCCGTCCAATTGAATGGAGAGCTTCCGTTAACTTACAAGTCTTTCCTCTGGAAAGACAAACTGGGTAATTCCAGTTTATGGCCATCCTTCAATCTTAACCTATGCATGGTTGCTCTGACTGTTCCAGGTTGCTATCCTGCTGGAACCTTGGCCCACGTCTCAATTATTTTGGTGACTCTGACAGATTTTTCTTCCAGGATTCCCTTGTAGTGAGCAACATGAACACTAACCACTGTTCCTGTACCCGATGTAGAAAAGCATCACATGGTCAGGATTCTGCCACCGGCAAGTTTCACAGTGAAGATGCTATGTTCAAGGTTTAAAGCGATGTGCAGCTTTCATGGAACCTTGGTCTCATCTGAGTTGAGAATCTCCTCATAGTTGATTACTGTGTCCATTTCAACAGCTTTACCAAAGTCACTCAATGGTAGAAATTATGGGGTACATAAAGAACAACTAATTAACTTGTAAGGTTCAGAGATTCTCTCCCTTTGGCTTTACTTAGCTTTTGTGTGTGTGTGGTTACGGGAACTGACGGTCTGACGGGATATGACCTTGACAGGGTTAATGGTCGACCTGTCAATTGAGCAGGATGGAAATGTCTTCAGAGCTTTATTCATGAGCTATGTGATGCGTTCCTTGGTCTTCGTGATGTTATTTGTTCAACAATGTTATTTAAAGGGGCATTTTTAAGTATTTTCCAGGCACCTGCTGGCTGTCTTTTATAGGCTCTGGTCTATAGCGCTTGTGACGCTAGGTTACTACTGTCTGTGGGTGTTTTCCAACAAAGGGAAAAAAGGCTTGTTTGCACTATGGGTGTGAATTTGTAGATTGTTATGCACCAAAGATTTTGTGGAGCTTAGCTTTTTTTGTGTGTGTATGTGGTTTCTGGAATTGACAGTCTGATGGGACAGACCATCAATTCCTTGCTATATGGTCTTGCTATATGTCTTTTCTTAAGAAAATGTGTCTGTGTTTGATGTTAAAAAGGCCATCTTTGATCCTGGTAAGTTCTGGGTATGGGCGATTAACATAAAGATTAATCCCAAACGTCAAAGACTCAGCTGCTGTTTCTATGACACTGTAAGGATATGTCTATGTGAGACCAGCTGACCAATCTTATGAGAAGACTGTTAGTCTAATGTAAAACAAAAACAATGCTCCATTTTGATTTATACTGAGTTTAATTTGTGGCACTGGATTTAATTTATTTTTTTGGACTCTTATGAATTTTTATTATTAAAAAAAAAGTTTTAAAACTACACATTTTCCCCTCTCTTCACAAAATGTGCCACTTTGTGTTGGTCTGACACAAAGAATAGATGCAAAAGAGAATGAATAACCAATAACCAGACGTTGATGTTTGTGGCTGTAACATGACAAACTGAGAAACGGCCCAAGGTGTAAAACAATTTTTTATATGTTGATTTAGAACAGTCGCAAACAACATAACGTAATTTTTTTAGTTGTGATTTTTATTAATTTTTTTTTTATCACGCTTGACAGTACAACAGTGCCGTGTTGTTATTCATCCAGTACATATATGGATTTTCTGCTGCTATTTGTTTTAGAGGCACTGGTGGAAACTGTAAACATAACACTGAAATATTATCCTCTTAAAAAACTTAATATGCTGAACCCCTTATCACATCCACCAGATTCAGAGTAATGTGAGCATTAATTTTTTCCCACCTTTCTATTTTAAGTCCAGAGTTTAATCTCCACATTGGTGTTAGTCCAAAGTAACGAGGTTTTAAGGCCTCGAAATACTTGCTGGTTAATTCTGGAAGCCGGCAAACTCTACAGTGCTGGGAAGGTTATACACAACTCATTTATCATCAGCCAACACTTTGATTGCAATCGACTGGCCTTCTCTGAATAGATCACTTTTTACCAGTTGGCATTATAAACTGAATCTGAACTTATGATATAATAACTAGAATTTATATGTAATATATGTAAATATGTTTGAATCTGACTAAATGATTAGACTCAGATTGTTTCAGTTACATATTTCTGAAAGTCAATCAGATCTATTTGTCTTCTAAACTGCCTTGAGATTACTTTAGTCGTGAAATGACGCTGTATAAGTAATATGACTTGAATTTAACTGAATCATCAAGACCTTCTTATTTTCATAGCAACAAGGGAAAACTACTCGCATTTCTAGGTTTAAATGAATTATCCATTAAATTCTTAGTTCACATTGGGACTTTCAACAGTTAAAAATGGCAAAATACAGCGCTATAGTTTTTCAGATGATAAATTTAGGGTTAGGCTAAGCACCTAACAACTAATCCATCCATCCATCCATTTTCTGTTCACCCTTGTCCCTAATGGGGTCGGGACTAACAACTAATCTCTAAGTGGAATAAAAAGAGACCAGGAAAGATGAGAAGCACTATGAAATTGCAAGTACAAGCGCAATTAAATTAAATGAGCAGAGAATAAGGACGGGGACAAAATAGATCAATCTCTGTTGTTGTTTTCAGTGGAGTTTAATATTGGTTTGCTTAAAGCACAGGAGTTTCCTCCAGTCCTGACTGTCAGGCAGTAGGAAACATTTTTAAAGATGTATCTTCTCGGCAAAACCAATTACAGTAATAAAAGCATTTTGGTACCAAGGATCTTTTAACTGAAATGTTTTTTTTTTTCTTACTTCTCATATGTATTGCGCAACAATAGGTTTGGTTTGCCGTTTGCCTGTAAATAACTAATAATAAATCAATAGTAATTTAATAAAAATTAGGACCATGAAGGTCCTGGATCCTGATTATCAGGAAATAGACTTTCAGTCTGTTTTTGCTTATGAATACCTGCCTAAATAAGTTTAGATATTACATAACAATTGATTAAGGATTAAGTTCAGCAATGAAAATGTATAGGATAAATGTAAACATTTATGCACCTAAATAATCCAACCTTCCTGTTACATACTTTGATCAACAAACTCATTTAACTAGTAACACTCCAAAACATTTTTTAAAAAATTGAACAATAGTGAAAATAAAAAAGTAAAATGGTAATATTGAACAAATAAGAGTAGAAAGCCAGGATTACAATATTCAATAAAATTAACTCATTTTTTTCAATATCCACTCTAAATATAGAGGAATCAGATTTATTTTTGAGGAATTTGGGAATGAAGCCAAACTAGCTCATAACTAATAAAGATTGGGCAGCACCATAAATCTTATGAATTACTCACATGGAAGCACCAAAATATGTAAGAATAAGACAGGATCTAAATCAAAGGATGTCATGTATGTGTCATATAGCAGGTCACAACGCAACCAGGAACATGCATCCCCAAGAGCATTTTGAGATATTTACAATTCCTGAAAGTGAGGATTTCAAACTTTCCAACCATGTCAATGGATGGAAATACAGAAATTTAAAAAAAAGAAGTAGAAATGCACATTTGAATGTTGGCACTCTGCGAACGAGCTTAGTGAGAAAACGGCTCTCAAAGTTTCAGAAGCACTGTCATCACACCTACCTGAGGGTAGGAGCTACCTGAGGGTGTTAACAAAGGCTGCTCATTTGCATTAACAAGCAGTGCAAGTTTTTCTTTCCCTGCAAAATTAACTCTAATAGTCCTGGATCTTCATTGGACATTAATGTGCATTATTCTGTAACGTCCACTGTCCTGTAGTCCTCTTACAAGGATTGTTCTGTGTTTAACTTCATCCATCCGTCCATAATCAGGTTCCCTCTACCTGTTCCATGAAGAGCTTTGAAGCTTTCCCACACCGTGTTGCTGCCACAACTTTAGTTAATAAATGCCATTTTGCATGAAGGCCTAAAAGTAATGTTTTGGTTTCGCTGACCAAAGCACAGTCACACTTTTCCGAATTTTATTAGTAGCAGTAAAAACGTGTTTTGTTTTTTGCTGCAGTTTTTTCATCTTTGTCTCCTAAAATCCAAGCAAACTACATTGAAGTTTCTCACTGCATTACAAAATGTAAAAAATAAATAAATAAATTACTTGGCTATGAACACCTTTTCAAGGAGGCCCTTAAAAATGTTCACCCCACTAGCAAAAAAATCAAAGTATTTTATTTAAGTATTTTTACACATTCTACTTTTTACTAAGTTCGTTTTGAAATATACTCAACATGTTGTTTCACCGAAACTGGTCGCATAAAGAGGTCCGTAGTATCAGAAGCAAGCCTACACTGTGACTACAAGGATAAAATCTCCTCTGGCTCTTCACCCATAAATATTTCCGTTATATTTTCCCTCCATGTTCCTAACCTCTGTCTTTCTGCAGACCCTGCTCTCCCTTTTCAATCTCCTCTGCGAGTCCTATTGATTTCTCCGACTGTGGCAGATGATGGCAGAGCGTTGTTTGCCATGTGATAATTGTCTCATCGCTGCGAGCTGTGATGAGTGCTCCAGTTCCTCCCTGCTTATTTATTTATTAATGGAACGTGTCACCTGCTCCAGACTCGAGAGGAAGAGTCGGGCAGGTTAAACAAGTGCAGGGCCGTCCGTTATCGATTAGAAATGGGGAGAAGATGGGAGAAGATGGGGGAAGAGGAGGAGGCACGAGTGCACTGGGGGTGAAAATGCGACATTCAGAATACATAAGTGTAGTTGTGGGATGTAGGATTGATTTATGGGGGAATGAGAGCGGGATCAACCTCACTCAGCATGCTCACTTGGTTATTTCAACTATAAGAACATTAAATAATTTTTTTTCTAAATACCGAATCGATCAAAAGAACTTTCCCGCGCTGACTGAACGACGAACACAGTCACACATCTCAAGGTAATCCATTTTACTTGTTTGAAGTTCATTATAGTACACAAGCTTCTTTTTTTTTGCAGGGGGGGGGTTTCAATTATTTTGACAATTTCGTTTTCTTTCTTTCTACCAGTTTCTATGACTCAGAAGCTCAAGTTTTCTTTGTCGTTATAGGAATCGTGCGCTGCGGCGTGATGGCCTTGGAGTAGGTGAAGTCCAGGCATCTTTCATTATTAGTGTTTTAATATTTGCAGAGTTCCAAACACATACAAATGTGTGAAAATGTTTATGTAGGTGTGACTTAGGAACACTAAAACATTTGAAATTATTCGCTGGCCACTTAGCGGAGATGACATCACTACTCCTATTTGTGACAGGAAATAAGACAGGGAACAATTGAAGACCTCCAACGGGCAAATTTTGGTAAAATCCCCATTACATTTACATTACATTGAAGGATTTTAATAATCTAATGTGCAACTACATGCAGTGCCCTAATATTTTGGTAAGGAGACTTTGTGTGTTTCATTCAGTCTAAGGAAAAACATCGCTCAGAACTGACAAGCTTGCATGGTGCGGAAAGTCTGGCTTTTTGGGGGGTAGATTCATCTAAATGTCCTAATATTCCATCTGATCCATATCAAAACTGTCCACGTATTTCAGTGCACATCAGTGGGTGCTATGAACATATTATTTTGAATGGCTAAACTGAGTGGTTCCCTTTTTACTCAAATTTCAAAGCCCCATGAGACTCCCTGTGTTTATAGTAGTTAGTTCAAGATAGGACTTTGGCTAGGCCACTCTAACATGCTATGTTTTTCAGTCACAAGAAACTTTCTTTTGAATTTTAAAATATGGAAAATCACAGTCTCTAGATTCCTTGAAAACTGTGCAATACCCTTTTAGGTCAGCATTTAGCTTTAGCCACTACTTCTTCATCGATATCCTGCTTGGCATGGCCATATTTTCCTATAATTTCATACCAATTCTTTGAAATTTTTGTTAGAGCACAACTGACAGAACTGCTGGTAACGCCTAATAAAATCGCTAGAGTCTACCTACATCAAAAATCTTTTCCGTCGACACCAGTCCATGCCCTCTCTCAGTCAGCTGTGCAAAATGGCCCAGAGAGGGGAACGTTTACAACAAGCAACAAAAGTCAGTATGTCTCCGAGTATCGTAAAAGACACACTGCAGAATGTGATACTGAGGCAGGCTACCCGGCCAATTACCCACCGAACATCTACCGACGAGATTCCAGATGTTTCGTAAGGACCGGAAATCCTACACAATATACCACTGCTCCTCGCGTCAGCAGTAATAACATGCGGCGGAAACATGTTTATTTCTACAAGACACGCATTTAAGCGTGCGACTGAACTCAATGTTGCATCTATCACCTCCAACTATGAAATGATGGAGGCTCTGCAAAAAATGTCTATGGTCATCGCCATGTTGAAATACTTCACCAGAACGCCGTCTAACGTCAAACCCAGTCACCACTTCACAGGTTACTAATTATACTCATTTTAAACATTCACTCTGACCCATTCCTGTTTGTTTGAATGCATCAAAATAGCTATAAATAATACAAATATTATGACAGTTGCGATATTATTCCATAGGCAGCATTAGTAATAGCATTTCTGTTTGTATGGTGCTGTCAGAGTTTTACACACTCCCAGGCGTAGTGACCCCTGGTGGCAAGTTAAAAGTAAAGTTTGTGTTCCATGACGATCTATCGTACCTGCTTTAACTGCTGGAGATCGTCGTGCTACAACTCCTTCAGTCTTCGAAGAGCAAAGAGCCATTCCTGACAACTGTGAAGTAACAAAAGTTTTAGTTGAGTCTCATTTGAAGGCACTTGTTAATTGAACACTTGCCTAAGGAAAAAGAAACTTTGCTGGCAAAAAATAGATGCCGAAACAATCTGAAAAATCAGAATAAAGCACAAGCGGATAAAATTTAATAATTGGGGAAAATGGGCAGAAAAGCTTCTTGTACATATGAACCATCTATTTGGTAATAAAAGAGCTGAATTCCTTTATTACACCATAGCGCAGTATAGATGTGATATAGATTGTATTGATAACCATGAGTGATTGATGTGTTGACCTTGACAAGGTTTGAAGTAGATGGGACATTAAAGGGATTGTTCAGATAGCTCAAAGTGGGGTTCATTTAAGCAATTATGAGCGGTTAACATCTTACAGCACACCAACACAAATATGTACGTCAATCATCTTAAAGCAGCTTCAATCTAAAAGAGAAAAGAGGAGGATAGACTAGCTCGTATAATACGGGAGGTGTGGCGAATGACTTGAGAACCAGAAGGTCTAATCAGAGGGAAGTAGAGGCAGCTGGGAGAGAGAGAGTAAGCAGAAGGGAAAACAGAGGAGGAGAAACAGCTGCGTGGAGAAGCTGACTGGCAGGCTGAGAGAGAGTGAAAGAAAAACAGCACAGAGAGGTGGAAGGAAAACCGTACGACTACGCAGATCAGTAAACTGAAATGGTAAGATTTAAGGAGCTAAAATAAAGTCATCACCATAACACAAACAACTAAGAATCATGATACTGTCTGAATCGGCAGCAACAATCTTGTTCAATTATCACAGCACTGGTACTATTTGTGAATCAGAGTCAGTTAAATAATGCAAAGCTGAAATTATTTTGTGACTCATACCTGTACTTAGCCAAAAAAAAAAGAAGAAACTTTTGTCACAGAGACAGAAAAAAAAGCCTCACAAAGTAGCAAATGGTGTAAAAATAAAAATCTCACACAGGTAGTAAAAAAAACAACAAAAAAAACACTAAACATGTATCTATAATTATAATATGTGCCTATAAGTGTTGTAGGCCAAGCAGTACTACGTGTTTTGTGTGAGAATGTGGCATTCTTCTGAAATGATTTGGAGAATCATTCAAAGCATGCGGTACCTGAAAATTAAAACACCCTCTCCTGCTCGGCACTCGTGAGATGACGGGTCACATTTTCCCCCCCTTGTCTGCATCGAAAACAGCCGCTGTTAGAGAAAAAGCTTTCTGCAGTCAAGCAGCTCTGATTAGAGCTTCTCTCCACTGATTGCTGCTAGAGTGGGTGAAAATACTCCTCCTATTATTATAAGCGTCATTCTATGCCCTTAACATCCACCATGGTGTTGACAAGGGACCAGCATGTGAGGGGAAAAAATACATAGGGTTGTGTTTTTTATTATTATTATTATTTTTTAGCCCAGGTGATGTTTTTGGGACTATTTGCTCTTTTCTTTTCTGTAGGAATCCCTTTGCTCATGAGTTATTTTTAGTACAATGTCTCACTTTTAGGCAAACCAGAGATAACACTATTTTTTCGAAATTGAAATGGTGTGGAATGACTTCTTGCCTAAAGGAAGTAAATATTAACAATTGCCAAAGGAAGAAGTCTTCTCTTTTTTCAAAACCATTGTTAGTATTATATAAGTAATATTCAAAAATCTCAATATTATCAGAAGTTTGTTTATTTTTGTAGCGCAGTTCACCCAGTGAAACACAGAAAGATTACCTAAACACAGACTGATGCTTTTAAGTCTTCAGTATCATGTTCGTTTTCTGCTTAAAGTAGATGAAAATCCGATAGAAGATGAGAATATTACAGCAGAGAAATAAGAATAACATTTTACAGAAAAGTTGAATATCTGCTTAGAAGTTATTTTGAAAAGATTATTTTAATTTGATCATTTTCATAATACAGTTTACTGAGAATTACACTTTGGTGACAAAAGTATTTGTCACAAAATACTTTTGTATTGTAAAGGGAAAGAGAAATGCATAATTTGATAAATCAATTTCTTAGGTTTCATCTCACAATGAGACAAAACGGTGAGAAGTCAGTGTGTATTACCAGGTACACAAAGTAATGTGGATAATTACCGGTAAATATTTTTTTTCCTTATTGCACATCATCACTCGAACCAGTTATTCACTGGAGTTCATTACAATCATTGGCCAATTTCAGTATTGGATAACAAAAACAACGTAGCAGTCAATTACTTTTGTGATAATGTCATTTTTTAGCATCGACTTTATTTGATAGCCTGCTAGAGTTGGCAGTGGGAGTAGACAGAACTGTTTCGTACCTGGAAAAGGTTTGGGAGAGAGCCGACAAAAGTATGGCAGGTCTGATTGTGTTTGTTTTGACGGAAACGTTTTTTGGAATTGGAACAGAAGAGGATCTGCATCACCTTGACTCAACAATTTGATTCAACTGCTGAGAAGCTTGAACAATAAGTGATCCAACAACAACTAATGTAGAAAGTGTCAAATGTAACGGAGTTCAATAATAAAATCGAGCGAGAATTTAAATAGAAGACCCATAGTGTTCAAGGTGTAGTCTCTAAATAGAGCTACAGGTGTGACATTATCTCATTCTTTAAAGAAACAGTAATCATTCTGTACATACATTTCTGATTACATTACTTAATAAATCTGATATTCTTCCCCTAATTATTGTGGCATTTAGCTAATAGAAATGATTTTTGGCAACTCCAACTGACCTAAAACAAGAAAAGTTTGGTCTGCGTTATGTTCAGCGAGAAGAAAGTGTCTCTTGATGTGGTGCATGCAAACTTTTATGGGATAAAATATGTTGTGATGAGGAACATTTTCTACCAAGCACACATTTTCTCACTTTTTGTGCTAATTTTGGTTAGTATACTTCATATGTGTATAAGTAAAAATCAACTTTAAGTTAGACTTTTCTTCTCCTTTATTTTGATGTGTTATTAAAAGTCTACAAGACTGAGGTGCTCCACCCGGAAGCTTTGAATTACATCAACATTAGCTTATTCTTGCTCACCGAAACACGCCACCATGTTAAAAAGCAACAACAACAAAAAAAAGCCATTAAAATGTAATTTGGATCCTCTGTTGTGTTTGAACAGACTGGAGGAGTGAAGTGTACAGATTGGCCGCACGGTGTCTGGCGGGGGACGCCGCATACAAGCATGTGTGTGTGAACGCGTCAGTGTGTGAGCGTGAAAAATTGATTGCTGATGCCCATTCATTTTTTGGTGGGGGTCATTCTCAGCTCATTGACCTCGGTGTAATTACCTTTGGGATGACTGGGAGTGGTATTTAAACTCATGACACTCATCTTGTTTACCAAACCTCCCTGCATAAGAGTTCCAATAAACAAGCTAATAATAGACTTTAAACAGTGTTGCTACGCTCAAGATTTTCCCTCAATCTGTAATCGCTTAATGAACTGGAACCACCTGTACCTTGTGCGACAGGCCCGTCGAGAGGCTTTCGTTTTGTGATTTCACCACTTGATGCAGCGCTTCCTGTTTGTAAGTAAGAAACAACAATGAGAAGGAAGCAGAGAAAACGGAAAATTTGAGAGAGAGAGAGAAAGTTTTTAATTCCTTAACTAATTTGTTTTGTTTAGTAATTCATATGTGTTCAGTAGGGGTGTAACAGTATCTCGCTCACAAGATATTGGATTCATAAGAATGAGGTAGAGAGGACCAATATTTTATACATCTCAGTCAGTCCAGTGAACAGTTTTCAGTAGTCTCTTCTATCAATATATTTTTTTTAATTATTGCTTCCGTTGTTAGTTTTGTGTAAGAGCTTCAAACTTAAAACATAACATAAGCTCAAGGTCAAAGCACTTACTTTCATATCCAGGAAATCAGATTAAGAGTTTAGACCTATTTCACCAGATAGAGTTGCATGCCAAAAGCAACTGGAAAGCACTTTGCAAGACTTCAGACTTCACTTTGATGACAGATGTGGTGTTGTACTGTTGTGGGATCTATTGACTAGTTGCTGCACCTTCTGCCATTATTGTCACTAATGGTGGCGATATGGAAAAGAAAAAATACTTTAGCTGTTTATTAGAGTAGTGTTGTCTCACAGTAAGCTTCAGATATTTTTTTATAATTTTTTCCCCCAATTTTTATGCCTCGCATAACTCATTTGGTGTAATGTACGAGTGTGTATTTATTTTTAAAAGCCCACATAAGAACTGGAGTTGCAAAAAAAGCTAATTCTTTGATATGACCTATGTGCACAACATCAAATAAACATAAGACATACTCCACTATGGTTAAATAAAAAGAAAAGTGGATAATGGTAAGATCTAAATGATCCAGTCTTGTTAATTTATTAAAACCTTTTCAATTGCTTGCTTTGATTGTAGATATTAGCAAGTTTACGTAAGTAGTTTCATTTCTGTATTTATTTTTTACATTTTCTAACATATGATGACCAGCTAACATCTTAGTCATATGGTATGTTTTCATGTCTTTCCCAGTTTGAATAACAGCTAAGATGTCGTATTTAAATCTCAGGAAAACAGAAAGTAACTGGTTTCTATACTGCAGTATTTTGTGAAAACTGTTAAGGTTGCTGAGAGAGGTGGCACTGGGAATCTCTGTTTTGTTCCTCCCACTAAATAAATGTGGTAAAACACAAGTATTAGTTTTCTAAAACTTTACATGTGACGTTATGTGGCTGGAATAATGATGACATTTTCTTTGAGGCAACATGCTTTGGAATAGTGAGGTACAGAAAATGACAGATTCTTTTGGGAAATTGAACCCTATGATTAGAAACAAAAGGGAAATGATTGGAGTTTGCTTTAACTTTTATTTATTTATCATCAAACCAGGCACGTGCAGAAGGGGGAGGGGCTTGAGCCCCTGCTCCTTTTATTCTTGATGCCCGTAGTGCCCTTTTTGAGTTTTGTTTTTTTCAACAAAAAAAAAAGTTTTCCAATTTGTAATTTTTTAAAATCTGCATGTCAGAAGGCCTGCTTGTGCCCCTCAGCAATAATATTTAGCTAAATATAATAATTTAGTAAAAATAAACTAGTCTGGCTGCCCTCAGTCTAATAATGACTCTCAGAGCCTCCATGTTGTTCAGACTCCGGGTCCATGGTGAGGAGGAGGCGGATCTGTGTCCTCTAACTATCAAATTATGGGCAAGAATATTTTTTCATACACTGGTTTGTGAATAAAACCGTAGGTCTGATGTTGACATTAGAAAAACTGTTTCTATTTATATTTTGTTCATATAATCACATGTTATATGAACAGCTGGATGTTATATGTGTCATCATCAGTCATTTACATCATTGTCTGAATAGAATAAAAGTAAAAGGAAATTTGTTTGAAAACTCTTCATTGTTGACACTTCAAGGTACATTAAAACAAGTCAAAAAGAAGTAAAAGGAAGAAAAAAAAGTATAATGATCCACAGAGACGATGGGCAAAATGTCACTCAGTTGGAAAACGGAATAAATTGCTTTTCTATTGAATAGCTTTTAATCATTTAAAGATGGTTCCGTTACATGATTACAGAATAAATTCAACCTTTTTTCGTTTTAAATATAGAATGTAAACCCAGGGCAGTTGTTTATATTTACTGATGATTTTATAAGCGATTATTGAACATCTCAGTTAAATCTGTTGAGAGATCTTTTTTTTTTTCCTCCTTCTTCTTTCTGAGCTGACTTTAAATAATCCCACCCAGTTGTTCTCCGGTCCCGATCATTCATGACATTTTAGCTCAGGCTTCACTGCAAAACACTTTATGAAGCTGGAGTGCAAAATGCTAGTTAGTTGTTTGGAGCAGCCACAGTGTTATGATGAGATGTGTATGGATTATATATGTAAATGTGATGTTTTGTTGTCGTGGTCGCCGTGTCCCTTTTTTCGGCCTTCATCGTGTTCAGCAAACGTCTTCCAATTCATCTTCCCGCTCTCAACCTTCGCCGCTCTGTCAATTAATCTCACCTGTTTTTTCCTCCTGCTGATCACTCCTTGCAGTATTTAAAGGGGTCAAGCATACATTGTGACCGCTGACAGGTGAAGAGGATGACTCATTATCTCGTCATCGTGACTCCTGTTAGTGGGTAGGACATAGTAGGAAGCATTTTATCCTCAAAACTGACATGCTGGAAGCTGAAAAAAAAAAGAAAAACGGATGTAAAGATTCAAGAGAGGTTGACAGGGGTGAATATTTAAAAGTTCAACTTGTATGCGGGTTAGGGATAGGGAATTGTAATTATCCATCAACGGCGGCCCAAGGAAGAAACAATTATGAACATAGGCAGCCAAGACGTTGGGCGCAAAAGCTCACCTGTGTTGTCCGATGTAGCAGAAAAACCACTAACTGAGGTGATTCTTTAGCCTCTAAATTCCCCAGAACACAATTTAGTTGAGAAGCTGTAAAATGTATAAGAAAAATAAGGTTATACCTTTGCAACTTATGGGACTCAAATAATCAAATGTTTTGGTGTCGGATGCCGAAGGTGTTGAGTTGAGTCTGGGAGTTGAGAGGTCAGGGCTGTTTTGGTTTCAAAACGGGTACCAACACACTAACAAGCATGCGGACTTCAAGTTATATGTGACTCGTGCATTCTCCTTCTCCTCAGAAGATCCTTCTGAGGAGAAGGAGACTGTGGTAGTATCCTACAATTACCCGTAGGACCCTACATTGTTATTGTAGGATCCTCATTTTCTTAGCCGTGGCTTCCCCCGCTTTTCACGCTTTTCGTTGCATTCTGATTTTGCATCCATCTTGCCTGTCGCCGTCCTCTTTACCGTCGTGACTGACATGACCCCAGACTAAAACCGAGCAACGTCATGACAAACTTTGAGGATTTTCAGAACACACAGCTGATGATGCTTTAAAATAGTAGTGTTTTGTCTTTTTTTCTTTACCCCCCAGGACCAAATAAAGATTGCTAGCACATTTGTACACATAAATATGCTAATGTTTTAGCACCACGCTGGCATCATCGCTGACATCGCTTCACAACCTCACATGCTAAGCTTTCCTGGCTTCCTCGCTTTAGAAGTCGGTGTAGGTTTCTATATTAAGCATAAACAGGCTGAAAACTGCTTTAAAGATGCACATAAAAGCTGGTCAGACTAAACATTTAACAAGGATTACAGACAGATAAGAGCAAAACAAAATAGAAAATTCCCATAGGTGTTACTTGTGTTGCTTTCTGGCGCTTGCTTTTCAGCTCTGCTTCTGATGGACGGTCACTTTCACTGTGCCGCTCATGCTTAATGAACCCCAATGTTTCTATCTTAATTGAACGCCTTTCATGCCTCGGTGTTCATCTCTCCCTTTTGTTTGTGAATAAGGATGCTGATGACTAATGAATAAGGTTCTCTCACGACTAACTTCTATTATGAGGCCTCTGGGGTGCGGGTACTCAAACAATGACACGTAAAAAAAAAGAAAACCAATCCGAAAAAACACACACCGAGGCACTTGTGTCCGCATTCCCTGAATGGAAAGGGGAAGGGAGGGGGAAAAGTCCAGCAGAGTCATTGTTAGTAACTAAAATGCTGACTTTTCTTTCATCTAGTTGGCTGCATGGTTTTCAGAGAAAAGCCCTAAAAAAAGCATCAGCAAGTTGGTACACTTTGTTGGGAGGTGTTGCTGCAAATGTCAAGCTTTTTAAGGCACTGACCTCATTAAGTAATCTATAGTATACAGCATTTCCCTTGATTCCACCACTCTCTTGCTCTCTCTCTCACACACACTAAAATACCCATAGTGCCAGCTTGCAGCATTATCTCCAGAGATAAGTGCTTCAATGCAGTAAAATAGCTACATTGCCTACCTTAGGCTGTGGTAGTGTGGCTTTGGCTCAATTTGGACACAGACAATCAAAAGTGAAATGCATCTTTCAATGCATTTCTCATCAAAAAATAAAAAATTGCCACACAAGTGCTTTACGGCAAGTAGAAAACAGAATGGGAATGCTTTTCTTTTTTCTTTAAGGGAACAAAAAGACACCCTGCATTAGTTGGGATTACATTGCCAACAGAAAATTAATGATCACCTCACTTCATTTTAAGTTAAATGTTCCTATTTAATTTCCCTATCCAGGTGGTGACTGTTTTTTGCCAGGAGGAGATAGTGTGTAAGCAATGTGTTTTCCACGTCTGGCTGGCAAATGAACTGGCAGAGTGAAATGAAACAAAAACAAACGGATTCAAGATTTGGTTTTTTTTTTGTTTCTCCCCCTCACATCCAGTGTTGTTTTAGAACAGATAGGCTAAAGAAACATGCTTCTCAATCAAGAATGGGTTTTTTAATAACGGCGTTTCACATTAACAACCGACAGTGAACTCGTACATTGTTTAGTTTTTTTTGTTTGTTTTTCTTGCAGTGTTTTATCAAAACAAAGCGTTCGTCTCATCTCAGGGGATACATCCTTGGAAGGCTGCAGTTGTAGCCCATGATGAAGGCTGGTTATATTCCAGATGTGGCCGTCAGTTGTGTCCACAAAAGCCTTCGATGCTTCATATATCTGGTGGTTAAGTGATCTGGGCTAAGGTTGGGGTCTGTTCTAAATGGCTCCAAGCACAGATTGTTTGCTTGTTGGACTGATTTTGGCTTTTATCTGGGTGTATTGTCAGAATTTTAAGGTCGGATATTGTTCTAAAGATAATTTTACCTCATTAAGTCAGCCATTACCAAAAGCATTTTGCCTGCTGTTGCAAGCAAAGCAGGAGCAGCTTGGTCACAAGCTCCAGAACGTCCCGGTACCACAGACAGTCTGCAACCACTCAACTGAGACACAGAGAGCGTCTTAAAGATGGACACAAATTGCTTGAGTTCATTCTGAGCCAATGGATCTTTAATATTAGCCGGTCGGAATGATGTATCTGTTGGATTATTAGTTTGCCGCAGTCCAGATGAGAACCCATTTTTTTTGTTTGTTTGACGCTGAAGTAGCAGCATTCAGTTTCTATGCACCACAAATCTGCAACAAACCTCCAGAAGCCTGCAAAACTGCTGAAACACTGAGCTCGTTTAAATCAAGGCTAAAAAAAACAATACCTGTTTAGAGCTGCCTTTAATTAGTAGAAAATGCGAAATTGATCAACATATCTGATGTGTATTTGCTTGATGACGGCGTTCGAAAAAGTGTAATGTTTTATGATTGTCTGTATGATGTTGCTTACACTTGCGTAACAAGTCTAGATCATAAATTAAGAACATTTTGTGGATGTACTTAACATTATGTTAACATGAAAGCTGCGATGAACAAAAAATAAACAAATAAAACTAAACAAAATGCAGGACATGAAGGAACAAATTGACCACTCTTGACAACAAGCTACTTATCTTTATATTACTTAAAGCGGATTTTTCATTTTCAGAGCAGAGGCAGAGGGGGAAGCTTCACAGGCCCGCTCCTAATTCCAATCAAATAAAGTAGAGCAAGCCAAACTTCCAGTTCAGAGGCGAATCCTCTCATTAATCAATGGCCCCTGAGCTTTGATGATCTCTGGAATCGATTCTCTGCCTCGCTGATCATTGTCTCAGCATTAACCAATCAAGCATCTATCCAGTAAAACAAACACTGCAACCACCAAAGGCACCGAAGGAAGCCTTGACGACACTCGAGCGATACGACAAGAAAAACAAAAAAAAAAACAATATGGACTGAAATCCCCCTTGGAAGAGAATATGAAAACATAAGAGTGCTTAATATTTAAATGACTTGATGAAAAATGTATAGTAGCCCAGAAAGGAGGAGAAAAAAAATGCAATGATTTAGATGCATTATGTATGAGAAGGTCCACTGGCGAAAATGACATTGCACTACTGAATACTGAATATCACTATTACTCCCTTCACTGTGAGATTTCCTTATCACGACGGAATTCATTTGGAAACTGCGGAGCCTTTGTGCTTCGTAACTGGAAGTTAATTTGCGTGCGCAGACCACACCGATGCATGCTAATAAATCAAAGCGCTGACTGTATTGCACAACCGTGCCACAATCTCACTTGTTGAATCTCGCTGTCGCCCAGCCTCCGAAGCACAAAACACAGGAGTTGGTGAACGATGCAAACGTATATTTCTTTTTTGTTCTTTTTTTTAGAAGAGAAATCATAAAGGCTGACGGGCATCTGAAGAGACAAGCACAGCATAGTCGAAGGGATTGCCGTGTTATCATAAATAGCCTGATTCATATGGGATACATCCGGCCTGAAAGATAAAAAAATTAGACATTTAGATTCATTTTGTACTCTTTTAATTTGTTTGACGTATATACAGTCTGAATGCAACTTTCTATATGAATCTGAACGAGGAGTAGTTCTACTTTTCTTTGAGCTTTTTGTGGAGCGCAATGGTTTCAGTCAGAAAACAAAAACATATATAGAGGAAAATCAAAGGACACGGCAATACCGAACACACTCTTTGTTTCTTACCAATACAGTAGTTTTCATTTTAAATGCATATTTTCTACACAATTTCCAAGACAAAAAAACCCCCAAAAACCTTCTCGATGTGTAAACTTTGTCAAACCTTTGGGTGTGCCATAAGTAAAAAAGCTAAACCCAACTTCTTTGTGCTTCATATTTTTGTCACGTGGCTCAACTTACAAAACCGAACCATCACGCAGCCCATTATTAGGCACTAACATCTAGCTGCTGTCAAAAGCAGTCGACGCGTTTGTTTTAAACATGAAGATAAATGTAAAAATAAATACGAATAAAACAGGAGCAATGACAAGCATAAAAAAAACACAAAAAAAACTATTGAATTTAAGCCCAGAAACTCACAGCTTCAAAGTTGATGTGTTTCACCTTCAATAAAGAACTTTGAGTCTAACACCGGTGTTCTGTGTTCACTGAGGAAAACATTAAACCTGAAACTTGTGGTCATTTGGCTTACTATTCTGGTTAGGTGTTAGTTAGGTGAGCAGCCATGTCTTGACTGATTAACACTTATAATTTTTCTGTTTCTGAATACAATATGTTTGAAGTTTATGGTTAAACATTTTTTTCTTTTTTTAAAATTCCTGTATCAAATTGTGCTGGGAAAACAAAGAGTACATATATATATATATATATATATATATATATATATATATATATATATATATACACTGCTCAAAAAAGTAAAGGGAACACTTAAACAACACAATATAACTCCAAGTAAATCAAACTTCTCTGAAATCAAACTGTCCACTTAGGAAGCAACACTGATTGACAATCAATTTCACCTGCTGTTGTGCAAATGGAATAGACAACAGGTGGAAATTATTGGCAATTAGCAAGACACACTCAATAAAGGAGTGGTTCTGCAGTTGGGACCACTTCTCAGTACCTAAGCTGTCTGGCTGATGTTTTGGTCAGTTTTGAATGTTGGTGGTGCTTTCACACTCGTGGTAGCATGAGACGGACTCCACAACCCACACAAGTGGCTTAGGTAGTGCAGCTCATCCAGGATGGCACATCAATGCGAGCTGTGGCAAGAAGGTTTGCTGTGTCTGTCAGCGTAGTGTCCAGAGGCTGGAGGCGCTACCAGGAGACAGGCCAGTACACCAGGAGACGTGGAGGAGGCCGTAGGAGGGCAACAACCCAGCAGCAGGACCGCTACCTCCACCTTTGTGCAAGAAGGAACAGGAGGAGCACTGCCAGAGCCCTGCAAAATGACCTCCAGCAGGCCACAAATATGCATGTGTCTGCACAAACGGTTAGAAACCGACTCCATGAGGATGGTATGAGGGCCCGACGTCCACAGATGGGGGTTGTGCTCACAGCCCAACACTGTGCAGGACGCTTGGCATTTGCCAGAGAACACCAGGATTGGCAAATTCGCCACTGGCGCCTTGTGCTCTTCACAGATGAAAGCAGGTTTACACTGAGCACATGTGACAGACGTGACAGAGTCTGGAGACGCCGTGGAGAGCGGTCTGCTGCCTGCAACATCCTTCAGTATGACCGGTTTGGCAGTGGGTCAGTAATGGTGTGGGGTGGCATTTCTTTGGAGGGCCGCACAGCCCTCCATGTGCTCACCAGAGGTAGCCTGACTGCCATTAGGTACCGAGATGAGATCCTCAGACCCCTTGTGAGACCATATGCTGGTGCGGTTGGCCCTGGGTTCCTCCTAATGCAGGACAATGCTAGACCTCATGTGGCTGGAGTGTGTCAGCAGTTCCTGCAAGATGAAGGCATTGAAGCTATGGACTGGCCAGCCCGTTCCCCAGACCTGAATCCGATTGAGCACATCTGGGACATCATGTCTCGCTCCATCGTCACGTTGCACCACAGACTGTCCAGGAGTTGGCGGATGCTTTAGTCCAGGTCTGGGAGGAGATCCCTCAGGAGACCATCCGCCACCTCATCAGGAGCATGCCCAGGCATTGTAGGGAGGTCATACAGGCACGTGGAGGCCACACACAATACTAAGCCTCATTTTGACTTGTTTTAAGGACATTACATTAAAGTTGGATCAGCGTGTAGTGTTATTTCACTTTAATTTTGTGTGTGGCTCCAAATCCAGGCCTCCATTAGTTAATAAATTTGATTTCCATTGATGATTTTTGTGTGATTTTGTTGTCAGCACATTCAACTTTGTACAGAACAAAGTATTCAATGAGAATATTTCTTTCATTCAGATCTAGGATGTGTTATTTGAGTGTTCCCTTTATTTTTTTGAGCAGTGTATTTTCCTTCTTATTTCCCCAGTTCACAACGTCAAAATGTAACCAGGTACTTGACTGTCAATGAAGGCTTGCCGCACAACCCAATTTTCTTAGACAGCCTGACACAAAAATAGATGATACACATGCTGCAAGTGTTGACAGGGCTCTCCTTCCGACATGTTAATATTTGCACAAAAATCTTTTGAACTGGGTTTATTTTTTATTCTGTAAAGTGTTGGAGGCTGAGTGAGGCACAGACTGGGGGTGTTTGCCAAGGACTTGTAAACCAAACCCAAAGTTTGACCATGTATAACAAGGAAAAGCTCTGGGCTCAAATAAGCACTCTATCAAGGCAAAGTGTGGAAGGAAGAGCATTGCCTGTAACACATCTATCCCAGTAATGTGTCTTTAAGGCGGCTGTTTTCTTTAAGTGCATCCGCTAGCAGCTTTACAAGGATGAGTCCTTGCCGGCTGATTTTAAAACTCATCCAAAGGCTCCAAATAGAAAAGTTTGATGGATAGAAAGCCCGTAACAACGTCAGCTTCATTGAAGTTGGAAAACTGGAATTATCTATTTGAGCTTAATAAAGTGTTTTAATGTTTTGCTCGCTGGATTACTAGTCGAGCATCTGTCTGTGAATGTGCATGGTGGCACTTAAACCAGAATAAAGAGACTTCCCCTCAAAAGAGGCGACTCTCAAACCCGATACTTGCGCATTGGGCCGATCAGGTAAAAAGGAATGCATTCATTTACTCCAATGCCGCCTCTTGAAGTAAATTAATGATTTGAAAGTGATTCAATTTAGCTCTGAACGTTTTAGGAAGCTACAATGTTTAACTGAGATAAAGGACGCCTGTAGGAGCTATAAGACACTTAGGCGAATGGCAAAATGATTTTTCATCAGAAAATTAAAAATGCATAAATGTGAAGTGTTTTCCTGAATACTGTTGAGGGGGCAGCTTGTTGCCAGACTGCCTTCAGCCTTTCTGAGATCAGTTTTCATATTTGTTAGTTTCTACTTTGACCTTGTTTAAGAAAAAAACAACCTGTGATGATTAATTTATTGGAAATAATCTGATGAAGTTCATGGCTTTTTAAAATCAGAATGCCTCACCTCAAAAACTGTTCATACCCCTTGATTTTTTTAGTTTTTTGGTATTTTTTACATTTTATCATATCATGTTTTTTTTTTTTGTTTGTTTTTTTCTAATAGGAGCAATACAAAGCCTCACATAATTATGAAGTAAGACTACAGGTTTCAATAGGTTTATTGAATGTGTGACCCAAGATAGCGTTTTTAAAAGCTGGGTTTAAAAGCCTGTATACTACCAGTGCCCCATATTTAATTTTGCCTGATAAGACTCTGGCAAGCTTTTGTGATGCACATTTTGTGATTACGTCAAACTATGCTTATTTGTTTAATGGCTATGTTGGAATATTCACAGCACATACGTCAATAAGTAGCACATTTTCTTTTGTATTCTAAACTCTCTTCCATCGTTGCACATTGTCGTCTTTGTTTTTCTCTTTTGTTGATCGGTTCTCTCTGCATTTCTACTTTTCTGTCACTTCCTTGTTGTTCCTACCAGCCCTCTTTTGTTGCTTTGTTTAGCAGGATTAGCTATGCCTGTTTTGGATTTTAATTTAGCCTTTGTCTGGATTTCTTGCCCCGCAGCGCTATTGTTGTACTTTTTTTTTTTTTAAGTTTCTTTCTTTTATTTATTTTTGTCCACCTGCCATCTTCTTGTTTGCATTTGAATGTTCCAATTATACAGTGGAAAACTTTTGCATTATCAAAATCAATGAATAAATATACATTTTAAGCATACCCTGCTTTGAAAACAATATGGCTGTTGTGCAGTTACTGAAAACTGTGTTTTGTTTTGTTTTTTGCGTTCTGATTTGCCAGAAGTCTCTTTTTAGTAGCTTTATGATCAAGCAGAAAAGAAACCATTAAGTGAAGATTGTTTTGGATTGTTTTTTACATGAGGTTTGTAGTCACATGATCATTTTATAACTGCAACGTACCTGATGATCAGTTTGGCCAAACTGTCCAGTGGAACAATAAAGCAAAACAGGGCTCTGCTGTTGTTTATCACTTCTGAGGTGAGAAGCTTTTGACAACATCCAGCAGCGTTTCCGCCCTCATGTTTTTTAGGGTGCACGTGTGTGTGCGCGCTTCTGTGTGTGTGTGTATGATTAGCAGATTTACTTAGATCTCCCTCATTTATATTCATATATGCATTTGATGTCAAACAGTCTAAACATTCAGGACACTAGAGGGTAAAGGGAAGAAATACGGAAGCTTCCACAGATTCCAGATCCCTGATTGATTGTCCTCGGCGAACTTCGCGCCGTTGCGCGATGCGATCACAATTGTGTTCCAAAAGCACAATTGTGATCGGTGTAATAATTTGTGCAGCAATCGAAAATGAGCACATACCCGATCATCCTTTCCTTGCCGTTGTTCGAGGAAAAAGAAAAAGTCAGACTCAACTTATCGGACCAGCTCTCTGCTCCGCTGCTGATAAAGAAGTCTGAGATGATTTTTGTTCTTATAGTTCTGCATAATTCACCATGTCAATATTTGCGTGAATATGTAAAGCCTGTTGCTGTTAAGCATTTTCGCTTACGTGTCTATCATGTCCCTGTGACAACTTTATGTGGACTGTTACTTTGAAACAACATGAACTCATAAAAACCCTTATTCTCAAACTTATCAGCCCGGTGTCACATGAAAACCAGTTCGATGTGAACACTGTTTCCACCGGGTAGTTTAATGTGCAACACTGAGTACGCGTACGTGGTCATAAAAATCTATCCTTGCGCGGACATGTCTGGCGGACTGAAGTGCGCCCGAGTATGTTGGGGCCTTTATTTGATCTCTCTTTTACGCAGCAACCAAAATTAAGTTTATTGTTGTCTCTTTCTGCTTCTTTTGATTTTATGTTTTGAACTTTGGCCTTTCAAATTCTTTTTTTTCACTTGTTTATCTAATCATTACTGGTGTCGTTATCATAATTTTTCTACCCATTTAATCTTCCTATAACATGGGTGAAAGAGGTAGTCCATCATTTTTGATTTTTTTAAATGAGGTTACAGTAATAAAAGGTTATTAGAAGTTAATATCTTACCTGCAATATTAACCTCGCTTTGAATCTTTATTTGAGATAAACTCAATTAGATGGTGATGTGATAAAACTAATGGGCCCCCATTAGCTTTAGCCTAATGGGAGGGAAGGGGTGATTTTTTTTAACGTGCTTTCACTCCTTCACTCCAGTTTTAAAAAATGTCCCAAAGGTTCATCAGTAGAACTTGTAAAGTTGTTCTGATCAGAGTACCAAACTACATATTAAAAATGCATGGTAGCAAAAAAGAAGAAAAAAAACTGGATTTGCTTAAATTGCTGAATTTATACTCATACCACTTCACTTTTATATCAGACAGACAGATTTCCCTGTCTGTCTGAATGCAAACACTTCACATTTTGAGCTCTCAGTGTTCTGTGTAAATTAAACCACTCGATGAAAATATGAAGGTTTAAAGGCTCATAAAATACGATTCACACAAACGTCTTTAAAGTTTTTGAGACTGCAGGGTTCTTTAATTCAGTAGAGGTCTGCTTTGGTCTTGGTTCCTCTCAGACGAGAAACAAGTCCAACTCACTTCAATCCAAACTTCGCTTTATTAGGGCCACAAAGAGCAATTCGTTTGCCAACACATTCACACAAGCCTTGTCCTGCGAGGTCCTGCCTCTGGGTCCAACAAATACAAAGTGAAGGTGCTAAGAAAGTTTTGTACTGAAGGTAAAACTTTATCTGCTTATAACAGAAACTTCAACTTAGACACCTGAGCGGTACCTTTAAGAGCAAAAATGAAGCCTAGGCGCAAATTCAAACTGGAAGACTCTTTCCAGCCCCACCTGCATCATCCAACCAGTGCATCTTGCTCATCACCGTCGACCAATCAACGCTGGTCCAAGACACGTCACATCCAATCACCGTCCAAGCCCCAGCTGATAAGGACCTCTATCCATGGCGTCTTCCGCTTTCCAGCAGAGCTCAACCCACCTCCACCCCTTCACCTCCACTCGCTCGGCTATTCGGCAGCTTTCTTCACCACCTCCACCACCAGTGCCGGGTCCCGGGGGGATGACGTTCCTAACAGCATATGGAATGCTCATCCGAGCCCATCGCAAATTTTGAGATAATTGATGTCCTCAGCCAGGGCCCGAGCGCCAAAGATTTAATTCATGCTTGTTAATAAACTTTTCTAATTGTCTTCCTTTTCTCCGTCTGAGTCTCTCCAGATTGAAATCTACCCTCTCTCTTTAAGAAAGGTTTGTGCCTTGTTAAGGGAACATACTCATACAAGTCATGTTGGCGGAAGTAATTCATTGTGCCAGAAGCCCATTGAAATGCTGTCTACATCGTTTTAAACGGTGTGATGGTGAGCGTGAGTGGGAATAAAAATAGCAATAGGTATTTTGTTCCATATAACACAGTAGGAGTGTAACAGGTAAACCTTCTATGGATGCAAACTCGACCAAAAACCCACCTGTTTAGGATTGTATTTGAAACGTAATCAATTACAAATTTATTGATGGAACCTGACTTAATGTCGTGTTTTGATTGTTGATTCTATGTTGCATTGTGTTTCTGTGTTTGATATGATGTAAAGCACTTTGAAATGCCTTGCTGCTGAAATGTGCTATACAAATAAAATTTGATTTGATTTACAGATCCCGTCTTTTTGGTTTGTCGGTGTTAAAAGCTAAGCTATACAGTTATACTGGTGGGGTTTTTGGATATTTCAGTCGTGGCTCAGTACAACTGAGGATGTGTTGGTTGTTTTGCGATACGAAAGAAAAAGAGCAATGCTGCCTGTGTGTTTTGTTGCTCTCACACTACCAGCAGTCATCCTGCTATGCCACAATTTTCTATTCTGTTCCCTTTTTTTTTTTAAGACGGCCTTCTAGTTTTAAAATGGACTTTTAAAACGAGTGTTAAAAGAGTGAGTCATGGTCATTTCATGTTTCTTTGTCCGTTCATGGACAAAATTCATACAAGGTAAGTATCATCAAAAGATAGCATCTATTTATTTATTTCACTTTGACCAAAAAAGCAAAAAAATCGAAGCTTATCATTGCAGTTGTGCTTTCTTAGTTTTACAAAACCAGAGATGTTTTTTTAGGTGGGAAAAAATAGGTAAATGCTATAATCTATGCATATGCTCCCTGTGCTTTTTAAAATAAACTTTCAGGTATTTTATTATTATTATTATTATTATTATTTTATTTGATCAGATTTGCATTTACCTTTTCTGTTGGTGCCTAAAGTCTAAATCTAAAACTTATGGTTAACCCTCAGTGACTGAGCTCATTTTAATTTTATTTTAATAATTAATTCGTCTGTTAATTCAATTAATTCATAATTTATCAAATTATGAATATATTTTATCTGTGTTATCTATTTCATCTACATTTTACATTTTTATGTGATCATACAGTACTGCATTCCATATTATTTATCTTTAATATTATCTACTTGATGAGAAAATAATTTTTATTCTATTATTATTTCAGCCTTTGCTATCTGCTCGTACATTATGATTTTCTCAATTCAACATTGTTTGCTTTTTTGTGTTAATAATAAAAACATCGGGTTTTTTTATGTGATTGTTTTCATACTGGTCCTGTGTATTCACTTGAATAACTTGTTCTAATAAAAATCTGTTGAATTTTCCTTGCAATTCTGTTGCACGTCTATAGATCAAAGCAGACATCATTACGAATATTGATTTTGAATCAAAAATCTATTTTGAATCACTTCATGGCCCCCAAATTAAGAATCAAATTGAATCTTGGGATAATAAAAGATTCCCACTCCCAAGAAGCACCTTTGCAAGGTGCTCTATATAACACACGTGATTGGTTGATGAAATTTAAATGAGTCTCAAGCTAAATCAAGCCTTTACACACACGCACGCCCACACACACATATATATGTATATATAATACCACTTTGTATCCCCCACTGCAAGTTAAATGAAAAATTGTACAGTTACACGAATGTGGAGACACATTTTATCCTTTTCTAAAGTGGAAAAAAAAAAGAACGCAACTGGTGTGGCAGAGGTGTAGAGGTGATAAAAAGGGGTCAGAAGAATAGAGCAGTCAGGGGTAGAGGTTGGGCAAGATTGAGAGGAGCATTAGAAAGGGAGAAAGGAAAGGCCGTCCTTTCACTTTCTTCAGCTTATGTTCCCAAAATGGCACCGCTGAACCATTAAATTCTGCAGCAGTCACCTCCAACCCCGCCTCGTGTCTGACACAGATCGGACTGTGGCGGCTTGACACCGGTAGTGGCCCTCGCCGTTTGTTGCGGAGAAAATGCCTGCTGCCTTCAAGCCTTGAACCCACGTGTTCACAGGGGACGCACGCAAAAAAAAAAAAAAAAAAGAGGAAGAGAGAAAATGGCATTTTGGAGAAAATAGGGAGGCACAAAGAGACCGTGATAAAAAGAGAAGGAAAAAAAAACAGCATTGCAGAATTTGTGAAGGATGGGAAAAGGCTGCATTATTTCATTTCAAATATGTTTTTTTGTTCTCTGCCTTTGATGCTCAAGAAGACAGCTTTGCTTGATGATGGAGAATAGAATCGATTTCAGGGGTTTCCGTTTTCATGAATAATCCTACGGCTGCAAACAATGCAGCAACATAACTAAGATTGTGGGAAAATAAATAAATAAATGGCCCATTGGATTTTTTTATTTTTTCATTTATTTTTTTGTATACCTGGCCTATTTATCCTTAAGTAAGAATCTATTTTACAAAAAAATTACCTTCTCTTTTCCCTCACTTCTGCTGATGGAGCTGCATACTGGATGAGATGCGCCTATTCCTGGTTTATAGAACAAAATATAACCCATTTACAATAGCTGCTGTGAACGAGAGTCCTCACTTACAAAAGTGTTTGCTGATTCTGGATCAGTATGAAACTGCCAGTCTTACTTTGTATTTCTTTGCAGTGAATCAGGCTGTTTCATAATGTGTTATAGATGGGGTTCGTTTTACTGTGATGTTTGAGCAAAGAAATTGCATCCGTTCATGATGAAGCAGCCCCAAAAAGTGAAAAGAACTAAAACTTGATTGTGACTTAAACTAGCTTTTGAACCAAGTGTGCTAACATTTGGCTTTGTTGTCCTTAAAAGCCTCTTTGTAACACTTACAGTTTATATTTCTCTAGACCAGCAGTCTCCAACTCCAGTCGTCAAGGGCCGGTGTCCCGCAACTTTTAGATGTCACTCTGCTTCAGCACTCCTGGCTTCAATCTTAGCTTATAGCTCTATAGAGCTTGACTGCAGGAAACTGAGGCAGTTTCAGGTGTGTGCGACAAGGGACATGTCTAAAAGTTGCAGGCCTCTTTACATATCTATTAATGCATGTAAAGGGAAACGGTTTTGAGGATTTACTTGGTACTACGAATTGCAAAATTTTAACATCAAGCTTAAGTGCGAGAAAGACTAGAATGGATACATCTGAGGAAGACTAGTCAAGTATTTGTAAAGCCATAGCGACCGCTTTAAGTGCTGTGAGGTGTCCTCCTCCCCCCCATTAAAGGCGAGATGATGTGAAAATGCAAAGCATTGTAAATGCTGGAGGAAATGTGGATATACATTAGTATCCCGTTTCCATATTTTTAGGGAATGCCCAAAGATTTCCTCCCTACTGTATAGAAGTAATTTAGACTATTAAACTGAATACTGGGTTAAAGCTGTATTCTATCCAGGCAATAATCCAATTGGACTGAAGAAGCAGAACAGATACCTGATACAAATGTTACAGGCAGCAAGAAAAAAAGCCATAAGAAGAAACTGTGTCAGGATGGATGGGCATAAAGCTCAAATTTTATGTTCTGGAGGGACTGACTTTTCAGAGAAAAAAGGGAACAATATTGGAATATATATATATATATAAAAACAAATGTTCTTAATAATTAACTACACTCTATCAGTGTTGGATTCAGTGCACAATGTCCATAATGAACCGAACCCAGACAAAATGTTTTATTTAATTTTCCTTCCAATTAGATGGCTTTCTTAACTGCCTGTTTTGTTTGTGTCTGTTTTCAGTTTGTTGCTTTGAGATTATTGTTGTTTACGACAAAAAAAGAAAAAAATGCTCAATAAAAACGAAATATACAAGAAATAAAAGGATCATCTGCATTTGTACCGTGCTCAGCTGTTGATCCCCATGCACAGCGAATACAAAACAACTACTACTGCTGCAAAGAAATAATGTTCTTACCAAAAAAACATTGAAATGTACTCATACTCTTTCTCCTACTTAAGAACCATTTGTTAATTTTTTAACCAATAAATCATGTAGTAATGTAATTCTCAGTGTTTGTTCCAGGAAATATTGAAATTGTCAATAGTTTTATTTGGTTGTGATTGTGTCATTTTGCCTCTCCTTCATGGAAAGCAAAACAGTGACAGGTTACATTTTAATACTTGAAATTATTCTCCCTCAAAAAAGTGCAAATTACAGACTGTTTTGTTAAGTTCACAACATTATGCCAGTCATTCCCATTGAGGTGACTGGAGTTCTGACAGGTGTGCCCACAGACACAGCATGTTCTTACCAAAAAAAAAAAAAAAGATAAAATAATAATAATCACTCAATTACTATGACGCTCACATTGTTTTCAAAGGAGCTAGTAGGGGGTACAATAATAAACAAAATCTTATTCAGTGAGGTAGAAATATGTCATTAAAAAAGGCTGTGTGATTAAATACCATTAAGAAAATAAACCTTTATTTGGGCTCATTGAACATGTCTTATGCTGTATGTTGCTCTTTTTGAATTCAAAAGCTTTGGCGTGAGATTTACAGAATCTGAGGAATCTGTTCTGCTTTATTTGACGACACTATAGTTTCCTCAGCATACTGCTTGGTGTGTTGCTTGCGTCAACGAGTTTAAATATCGTGTTTTTTTGACTTGAATGTAAGCTATAATCTGTTCGGGGAGAGCCGTGTTGCTGCTTTATTTCATAAGCTAGTAAAATGCATAAAATATTTTACGTTTCTGCTGACCATGCAAGAGTCTGGACTCTTAATTTTAAAAATGCAGAAAGAACATCAGTTGTTATAAATTTAATGGCCGGAACTCACCAGGTGGACAGTAAAAGGTTAGTAGGTCGTTCTTTTATAGGGATTGTGCAGCTGTGATCATAACGAAGAAATTCTTCAGTGAAATTTGCAAAATTATTTACCAGTGTTCAGCAATCTGATTTGCAATCCATCAATAGAGTCAAACTATGTCTGTGTTTGTATCATTCTTTAAACATCAACCCGAAAAAAAGGGATGTGTGGGTACAAATTATCAAAGTGGGAAACATGGAGAATTCTAGTGGTTTGCAACTTTCATTTTATCTAAATGGGTCTCTGATCGGCTCATTCTCAATTATATAGTAAAGTCTTGAAGGGGATTGGGCAAGTGGTGAGGTACGCCCTGAACAGGTCACTGGTCCTTCACAGAGCAACGAAGAACAACACAAGACGAACAACCTTAAACTCAAAGCTAAGGGCAAAGCTAAGTTCCTCAGACAGTCGTGTTTTTGGACTGTCTGAGGAATTGCTAAAGACACAGGGAGTCAAATAGGTCATGCATTTCTTAGTCTGGCTGCATGTTTTGAACATGATCCAGCATTAAAGCGAGCGAGTCTTTGGCCGGGCTAAGCGTGTATCCTGACTGCACACTAAACTCTCTGAGAAAAAGACTTTTTTTTTAAATGTTCCAAACATTTAGCATATTTGGAAAGATCTCTAGATGAATGTTGGTATTCCTCTCTAATTCTTAACTCGGTGTCTAAAAAAACCAAAAACAACGCCACTGCAGACCGCAACACCCACCTGCCATTCAGTTTGTCGGCATTGACGTCGGATTTGACGGAACATTGTATTTTTACAACTAAAAGCTGTAAATTTGTCCAAGTGTTGATTCTTCTAGATATCCGAATGCAAATGAAACATTGGGTGACAAAATAGCCACATCAAGCAAGTAATTTGAGGTACTGTGATATCAATGGTTTTATGTTCTTATTGTTGCTAAATGCTTGAGAGAATGATGATGCACAGAAATTAAATGAATATTTAGTCGATCCCATTTATATTTATAGCCACTTTTATCCAGTTTTCTTATATATCCTGCTTTCAAAGGCTATGGCAAATGTGAGTGGTAAATATCTGTAGATATTTTCTCTTTACAAATATAATTACATTTGACCAAAACCAGCCTTCAGTATACCAAACGTCCTCTTTCAAGCCATTTTTTCAATAACACCAAACCGTACATTTATATCTCTAATACAACATGTAGACATTTTTGTTTTAATTCATTGCAATGTGTAATTTCATTTATAGAATTTCTTCCATTATTTACAAAAGCCTCATTGAACAAGTCACATTTTGAGAGAAAGGCACAGTAAGCCAAAGAAACAATACATTTTTCAATGCTAGGTTGTAGAATTATAGTAGAAAAATACAATAACTTTCCCTTTTTGAATATAGCGTTTATTCAAGAATGTATTTCCGCTGTAAGATTTACGTAAATAAAAGGGATAACCTCTTTAATATCGGTTAGCAGTAATGACGCTCACAAATTCATACCTTCTGTTTGCGCCTGTGCTGTTTTATTGCAATTAGATAAGGCGGCGTTTCCTTACACTGCTCCTGAAGACGCGCTCATTGGTGTGTTTTAGACGTGTCACTAGTTCAACACACCTCACTGAAAAGAATAAACTGCTTTAAAAGCTGTTATTCACCCTGAAATCCAAACAAGGTGAAGCAGGGAAACATCTAATCTCAATATTCAACATGGGTTTTCTATTAAGAAACAAAATGTTGAACTGTATTGATTTGACTGAATTTTCAAAGCTCTAGGAATCCAGCAGAGACTTTTAAAAGTTTTAATTTTCACTTTCATCTGCTTCCCTCCTCCCCCCAGTTTTTCTCAAGAGATTATTTAGATTAAATAAACGTTGCAAATTGAAAAGTTGGTACAATCTCCTTTTTTTTTCCTGTTCCTGTGAAAAGTACTTCCTAACATTTAATGTCCTAACCAACATAGCCGGCATACCAGTGTGGAGATATCAAGGCTCATAAAAAAAAAAAAACTAAAGCAAGTTATACAACTACCCACAACATTCCTACACGAGGCAGTCCGCAATGCTTTACAAGAAATCAAAGGGAAGACATTAAAATAGCAACAAAAAAAACCCTTTTGAGCACTGCTTATAAAGATAGCTCAGTTTGTCCAACGGTTAAACTTCTAAAACAAAGAGACGCATTTTCTCTGTAGAGAAAAACAAACCGATAGGGTTTATTTTGCGTGAAATTGTTTGGTGCATTTTCTCATGAATTAACAAGGATTGCTTCGTTTCATTAGGTGCAAAGTAGCTGCCAAAAGTATCCAGTAGAAAATAACACATTTGCAAAGACACGATGATTCTGTTGTTCAAATGTTTTCAGCAGAAAACTAATTCCTGTTGGAAAGAACTAATCTAAATGGTGAAAATTATGCCTCTGTTTTTATTATTATTACTATTATTATTATTATTATTACTATTATTATTTATTTAAGCCTTCTTCAATATGAACCCCATTCTACTACAAATGTTAATATCTAGTAAGAAAAAAGTAAGTAAACATCTAATTGTGAGGACTTTCATATGATTTTTCTTTTTGCGAAATTAAAAACATCCTTGACCAAAAAAACAAAAAACAAAAAGTAGATAAGGTGACCTCGGGCAGGCTGCAAGTATAACCTGATGACATAATCTCTATGCTAATTACAGGCTGAGGCGGTCATAGTCCACAAAGAAAATTCATGGACAAATGAGAACGAATTAATGACATAACAGGGAATTTAGTTGCTTAGGTGATGAATTATTAATATGGCACAATTCAGAATTAACCTGTGCGAAGAAGTTCTTGTTAAACGTAAACTTGATCAACAATGTCTGCCTTTCTCCACCATTCAAAGCCGAGGGGCAGACTGAAATACACGAAAGCCAATGAAAAATTCTCAGTCTTGATGTGTTTGCGAGGTTTATGCTTTGACTTAAAAGTTGACCACTACGTGCTCGGAACGACGCAAATCAGGAAGAAAAGAAAAGCTTGTTCTAACACGGCTTTCCGATTTTCCACGAGTTCTTACTGAAGATCGCACACCTCCCTCTCAATTAGAACAAACCAAGCACGACATGTGGCAGCATGAAATGCACTGCGACACCAAACAGAGAGAACGTGTAGAGGAAGAAGACTTAAGTTCTCGTCTTCGAGGAGGGGCAAAAAAAAAAAGAAGAAAAGTAGACGAAGAAGAAGGGTGAAGAGTGGGAGCAAAATTGAAGAATGATTCCTGATTGTACTTGTCTTATGAGGGGAATCCATCAAGGTGACGCGTGAACAAATAAAAGCCTTTTTTAAACCCCTATATTCGATTATACAGCATGAGGCAAGTTTGAGCCCAACAACACACCGATGGTGACACACATAGAGCTTTTCGGTCCAAAACGTCCTCCATTTTGCATCACTCTAAAAGATTATAGGCTAATCTTTGCTAAATGATGTCTGAATCTTTAAGGACAGTTCCCTCTAAAAGTCATGTGGACTGGAGAGAATTCAACAAAAATAATGGGTAGATATAAACAGTTCAACAGAAAGTAAAAGTTGAAGTAAGAAAAAAAAGCTTTTTTTAAAAAAATATATGCCTGGAGATATGGAGGAATTAGTCAATGTTTGACCAGGACGAAAGCCAAGAAAGTGTCGGTGAGCTGTGGAGCTGGGATATTTATTTATTTATTTATTTATTTATTTATTTATTTATTTATTTTCAGACAGGCAGTATCACATTAACTAGCCTTGACAAATTAATAATTAATATAAGGACAAGCTCAGTAAAGTTTTTTGTATTTCCCAACTGCTCAGTCCTAAGGCTTAAAATGCTGACATTGGTGAAAAAAAAAAAAAAAATGTTGTGGAAAGCTCTTTCTGAAAAGTAATACAAATATTTAACCTGCAAAATAAGATAAGTCCTGCAGTGCCTGAAGGTATTAATAGATTAATGTCAGTCAAATACAAAATTTAACCTGTTATTTTGTTTGAGGAAGACGTGCTGTGATCTCCGATCAAATCACATTACTAGATTTCCCTTATTAGCAGTGCGGGGGGAAAAAAAGACGAATAAAGACCGATATCTGTCCACTGGGATAATGGAAAGACTTTAAGGAGAGAGAGTCTGCAATATATGTTTCTTTGAAAGGCTCTGAAATGACTGTGAGTATTTTTGTATAATAAAAAACGGACACACTCTATCAGTAATGTGTAGCATTTTCCACAAATGGGTTATAATTTAACAACATGTAAGAGATGCCAAAACTGCACCTTTTGAAACATCCACAAACTAATGTCAGTACATGTTCTATTAAGTTTATGTTTATTTGCATTCTTAAAAAAAGAAATATATATATATATATATATATATATATATATATATATATATATATATATATATATATATACAGGTAATATACTCAGCAGGTCCTTGGAACAAGTTAAGACAAGCCAACTACAAAATGACGGAAATTAAAATTAGGCCAACATTAGAAAGAGCTGTGGTATAATATTAGGTGAACACAGCAGCCCCAGTTAAACAGAATAAAAATAGTTAGACAAAGACTCAGCCGGTTCCATAATAATATTAAACCAAAGAAAGAAACTAGCACTTTTAATAACCCACTAGTGAAAAAAAAAAGAAAAATCCCTCCCATGATTTGAGTTTCATGCATCTATACTTATGCTGGTGGATTTATCTGATTATGTGTTGTTAAATGTAAAAAATATGACTCGCACTATATTGTGACACATATGTACAACCATATGGTGTACATATGATAGCAAAAAAAAACATTTTATTGCAAATCCTCACCAGAGGAAGTCATTTTCAAGCATACAGAAAAATATGATGTGATAGATCATTACTGGTGAATATGTGGATTGATATCACTTAATGTGTACCTTCAGGGCACACACAATGACTCCTGGGATTCTTCTTTAAACCAAAAGCTGGGTTTATGTTGTTAGGACAAAGGTGGGGTCTTCCCAACATACTGACACAGTTTGTTGGGAAGACGGTGGAGGAATCATTCTACACAGAACACTGTTTTAATCTATGCAGCAACCTAAACTAACTATAATTAAATGGATAGTGAAATTACACTTTGTCATATTTATTTCAGAGGGTTTGTTAATAATTATTTTAATTGATAGCAGAGTAAGAGTTGGTTAACTTCAGGTGTAAATTGAATCACAAAAGGAGATAAGTGCCAACAATCATTTTTGATCATTTTTGCAAATATAATTAATATATTACTGCTATACTATGAACAGTCAAGCAATATAGGACGATCTCGTTCATTTTCATCATATTCAGTGGCTTGCATCCGATTCATGGTTCAATATTCACAGATTTTTGCGTTGAGCATTGCTAAAATATAGCAAATCAAATGCTGCTTGGTAAGCTGAAATACCTGGACACCATGCTATTGGACATGCTGCTGGCTGCCGTTTTCAATGAAATATTTATAAAGAATGTCAGCCACTGTATAGTCCCTGTATTCATTCCATAATACACAATCCATGTTCTACATGCTGCTTCGTATTTGACCAAAATATTCCAAAAAACAACATAGTTTAAAGCTGACTAGTTGCCATTTCACATTGCATTTCTCCACAGTATTCAAACTGAAATGATCGACTTCACTAATTAGAGCAGGATTCCAGAATTGGAGTCAATTCATCCTGACGTAAAAACCAAATTCCGATCATAACAATGAGACTTCTTTGTCATTTGCGTTTTGGATGAAGATAAATATGTCTCGTGGTGCCAGGCGCTCAGTCACTGCACCCACCCTCCATCTTTGTGCATTTTAAAAATGCCAGAATGTGGGTGTTGGTGGGCTGTTGCAAAAATCTCTAAAAGCCACAAAAACCTGATTTTTGCTTCGGCTCAACATTTTTAACAACTACATCTCCTTTACATGGTGGCTGAGAGCGCCTGTGCAGTGAAAATGACTCTTATAGTGATGAAATAATCTTTAACAACATTCACTTTTGTACCATGTAGCCTCCCTTAGAAGTTGCATGTTTTTCATAGCAGGTGTTGTGGTGTAGACCGCAGTCTATGGTCAGAATTAAAACGAGACCTACGAACAAATTTCTCTGACTATTAGGCCTCCTCTGCACCAGCTGGTTTTTCCACCCCCATGATAGCAGCCACTGCAGGGGAAGCCATATTCTTTACAGGCTTTGATGTACATTCTCTTACAGCACATATCACGAAAACATCGAAGTCCCTCTTTGTTGCCTGGTTACGTTTTGTTGCCTGGTTACGTTTTGTTGCCGCCTTGCTTTAACGGTTTTGTCGGAGAACTTCTCAACGTTGGAAACCGCGTGCCTGTGATGGGATGGACAAGCATGTTCAAAAGGAGCCTTTCAGGCCAACAGGTTTGGACATGTGATCGTTACAATAGGTGACATCAGACAACGCTAAAATGGAAGTACTTTATGTGTTAAACACAGTATCGAATACCAATTTAATAAGCACAATCAGATCGAAGGGTTTCCGTCAATTAAACCTGAATTTGAGTAAAAATAAAAGCTATTTCTTTTCCGGTTTACTTTGAATTCTTCTGTGCATTTTTTTTTAATAGCAAAAAAAAAAAATGCTTTATTTGAATTCACATGATGGTGTAGTATAAATAAAAGTCTAAAAAGTGTGGCAGACCTCTGTACATAGCAGCAATGTTTCCACCAACTTTCCATCTAGAAACTTCAAAAAGCTGAGTGAAATTATCAGAGCGTCTAATTTTCCTTTTTCAGTTTCCATGTCTTGCCACAAATTCTAAGGTAGATTTAAGTCCAGACTTTGACTAGGTCCATTTTAACACATTAATAATTTATCATACTACTTTCTCCCTGAAAAATTTGGGTCACTCGTTTATTAGATTTATCCTGTTTGATTGCACCAGATTTGACTGTACTTAGGCATATTAGAGTAAAGGGGACGACTGAACATACAAGCAGCTTTTCTTTAGATTTTTAATTGTAAAAAAAAAAACCTAAAAATTTTTAAAAATCCTAATTTTTATTTAAAAATGTTAAAAAATCATCATTTTCCATAAACTTCAGAATAACGTGCTACTTTTTTGATCCATCACATCAAATTCCAATAAGATAAAGCTTGTGAATGTACTGTGTCAAAATGTCATCAAAACACTGCAAGTAGTTCACAGTCTCACAAAATGTTTGAAACACACGCACACACACCCCCACACCCACACACACACATATATGTAATTCTCAAAAGACGGACATAGACAGAAAAACGGCCACCTGCCGGATAGTGGAAGCAGAAAAGTATAGCCAAGCAACAGCTTGGAGACGGGCTTATTAGCTGGAAGAACAAAGAAGGAACGCGAGAGGGGAAAAACTTTGGTCTGCTTCTCTGCCACTCACACATTCGTACAGGCTGCGGGGCACACGGGCTCAAATACGCAATCCTTATCCCTGCCAAACCTCCTCTCCTCTCCAAATGTGCCTCGTTTCTGACAGTCCTACATTTTCAACAGCACATCGACCACAGGCGGCTAAACCAAAGGATTTGGCAACGCGCTTTTTTTCTCTCTTCTGCCAAGAGTGAAATATCTTGGATTGTTAGTTTTGTTGCTCTGTTTTTCTGTTGCTCAAATACAATCACAGGTTTGGCTCATTGAGTTTAGTCTTCAATATGGGTCATATTGTAATTTGAATCCTTGTTGTGTGGTGATATATACACGACGTAGCTGCAGAAAGGGAGAGTAGAATCAGTTCAACTTTATACTCACTTAAGTGAGTGACCTCTGTGTTTTAAGAAAAAAAAGTCTCCTTTCACAGCTTGTTGTCATCCAAACACCAACGCCCTGAGCAAAAGCTATGTAGCTCCTCCTTATTTGATTTGTTTAAACGTTTTTTTTTTTGTTTGTTTGTTTTTTTTTAAATGGAAAAATAATTTAGAGACATTTAGTGCCAGAAGAAAAAGTGAAACAGCACTCGGCTAAAGTCTGAGAAGAGGATTTTCAAATACCTCAGTGTCTGCAAAAGCTCTCATAACTTTTTCACACTCCTATAAGCATTTACTCACATCTCAGCATTAGCTGTTTGGCTGGCAAAAATAAAACTCATCTAATGTCTCTCTACATCACCTTCACCTATTTTACAATCTCTTTCTCCTTGTTTCTTTTTCTCCTTCTTTTCTCCTTGCATCTCATTTATCTGCTGACACTAAGAATCCCTTATTTTGCCACTTCCACACACACACACACACACACCCACCCACACCCACAGGGGGAACGTGTTTGCAGCCTCTGTAATTATCCCGCTGGTTGGGAAGCGATGAGGCCAAAGGGCCAAAGCCTCAGAGTGCAGTAAGCCTCGCTGCCACAGTCGAGTGCAGACAAAATTTCAATAGGTCTGAGCTGCGAAGGGGGAGGACAATAAAAGGCGGAAAGAAAAAAGAAGTAAAGGTACTCTGTTTCTCTGCGGCTGAAAAAATATACACTGATCTAAAACTTTTGGCAAAACGAAGACCAAAACTAAAAATCGCCTACGTCACATCTATACCTTCGTCAGTTTGACTACCACAGAATTCTGATCCTGCACAGATTTGAGTTTCACGCGTCACCCTGCGAAGGAGAGCTTGTGGCTGAAAATAGAAAAGTTTTAAAATACCAAACTCTTTCCTCCAAACAGCGACTTCAAACTTTTTTTCTGAGGGGGTCAGCATTATTCCAGAGAGCCAGCAGCTGCTTAGCTTTGTGTAACAACAGGGAAGTGGAGGGAATAGTTTTCTCCAAAGACAAAATAGCTCGCAATGGTTTGTCCTAATATTAGCTACGTATTAACTCACATTAGTTTAATATGAACTAATATGTAAATTAAGGTTCTTTATATCGAGAGGCAACAATAATCCACAATAACTGCTGCATGTCTTTAATTTTATATAGATATAAAAACCATCTTTTCTAGATTTTTCTTTTTTTTACTGCCTTGAAAAGAGGAAAAGTTTGGAAGCAAAAATTTGAACTCCAGGTGCATTATTAATTTTCATGTACTAAGTTCACTGGAAGTATCAAGTTTTATTAAGGAAATTTAAAATATTTTACAGCATTTGGCTGAAATATCAGTTTTGTAACTCTTGTTCAATTTGCCATTTTGTATTCCTATTTCGCAGCTATTCTCTTGCATTCATGCTTTATTTGTGAATATATAATTTTGTTTCCATGTATTTAACAATAATTTCTTTCATTATTTCACCTGGTGGTTAGGTATAGTGAAAATAGATTTTCCCACCTAACTTGATAACAGTTTTCTGGATTTGTTCAGGGTTTTTTTTGTCTGTTTGATGATCTGAAACATTTAACTGTGCAAAGAAAGCAAAAAAAAAAAAAAAAAACTCTGTAGAGAGGAAGGCCAGTTGAAAGTGCTGCAGTGTTTTGTCAGTTAGCAAGTGACTGGCCGTTGGAAAAATCACTGGACTCCAGCCTTGGACGGTTTTATTAGAAGAGCAGGTGCTTTTGAAAAGAAAAGAGAAAAGGTTAAAAAAGTATCACATAAAAAGCTGACAAGATGCAGCTTGACTGAAAAGTATTTCGGCACATGTTTGACGCCCGCCTGAGGCTACTGATGTGCCACTGGACACTTCTGAAAGATTTTGGTTCTCTATTAAACCAGAACAAACATGAGCGACAATCCTGCTGGTACATGCTGTGCAATGGAGTCAAAAGAAGACTTTCCCTCAGTGGTTGCCAAAGTCAATTCACAAATCCACAAGGGTGGGGGTCACAGAATCCTCTTTAGGAATCAAATTTGTTTTAAAAAATTGTCATGCTTAGTGCTTGCTTAGGTTAGAAATGTTTTGGGGAAATAAAAAAAAAAGGAAGAACAAATAATGTTTCCAAATAGAAAAAAAAAAAAAATCCTTCTGGCAGTGGATGCTGTTTGTGACGTCTTTAAATCCTTCTTTAATTGACTTTGCAGCAATGCTTGTATGCTTAATCCTCAAGCTCCTTTCGCTGTTTTTGAAGTACCTATGGAGGATTAGCTCAATTCATTGGCCATCAAAACAGATGTGAAAACGTACCCATGCTCAGTACAAGTTAAAGTGCAGATATCCTTTTTTTTTTTACCAGACAAAGTTGCTATTATACAAACATTAATTTGTAATAACAGAACATATTTTGCTTTACTATTTCTTTACCCCCCTTCTCCATCTTGAGGAGTTAGTTAGTATGCTTCTTGTTAAAACTATAGTGCCTATAATATCCTTGTTTAAACATATATGTAGCAGTAATTCGTAGTCTACCTGGTAAACAGAAGAGCTGTCAGGACTAACAGTGTGGTTTAGGTTGTGGGGGTGGAGGAACAGGCTTGTGCAGAAATTTTGGCTTGGCCCAACACTCTGTACTGTGTGCACGTCTTCACGAACGTAGCCAGGAGGAATCATCCAGACAAACTCAAAAATCTTTGTGAGTGTGTTTTTTTTTCTTCCTTCTGATCACTCTGAGCTGATCACAGCAAGCCTCTGAAGCCTGAAGTTGCTTAACTAAAAGTTGCATTAAACATCCACTGAAAGTGCCAACTTTGTACAAGTTCGGTCAAAAGTTTCTATGAAAATTTGCACAAAAAGTCGATCAAAAGTGTCAACTTTGCATTAAAAACGTAATTTACTGAATGACACTTCATAACAAGAGTCATAAGCATTCATAAAGACTGCTTCATGTTCATAGGTGTTATGTCATATTTGTGACACTGTCGTCAGTCTTATGCACACCCCGTCAAATATAGTGTTACCAAAAATTAATCATTTATTTTACATTTTAATGCATAAAATACCAATATTATGAGATGATAAGCCTGTTTCCTCAAGCTCAACCTTTGTGTATGTACGTGCCTTACGTTAGTGTCGCCGTGAACGGGACATTCCAACGCCAACGAAATAGATTACACAGCAGAAAGTGATCCAAAGCACGCACTCATTTTAAGTGCATTACCCAAACATCTTTTTGGGAGATCGGGTTGCCTTCAAATCAATAAAATATGCATGACAACTGAAATTTGACCATTGTGTACAAACATTTGCATGCCACAGTAATTTCATAGTGACATGAATAATTGATATGTGAGAAATCTGCACAAAGAACTTTGCTAAGCAATGCACATGAGGAGCTAAGGGGAACGGGGGCATTCTCTAGTCTTGTGCTTAGGTGGGATTAAAAAAAACAAAACGCACTCAACCAGTGATGATCATAATAAATTCTTCATGCAATCCACCAAGAAACGTAATATCCATGAAAGACGCAACCTGCTTGTACAGTATGGAGCTATAGCCTTACCTTTGGCTCTGTTAATGGCAACCGTGTGTTGAAAGGTACAAGGGCTGGCTTTCTCCCGGGGGGGACAGCTGCTTGCCTCATGCCTGCCTTGGCAGCGCGAGCTCAGGACCTGGCATTAACACCCACACCATCTGTACCTGCAACTGCAATGTGCACAGCAATGGGGGAGGGAGGGCACAGATTAGTGCTTCAGCCATTTCACATGCACGCTGCCTTTTCTCACCTATGTCATGTTAAGTGTGATGCAGAGGGCAGGCTTTAACGAGAGCTGTGCTCCGTTTCCTCTGCGAGGGAATTTTTTCAGCAGCCTAGCCCTCGGGGCTTCGACAAAATGCTATTGAGTCAACAGAGCTATACTATCAGCGAATAAACTCTATCATATCAGCACTGACTGTAAACCGCTGGAGGTGTGTTGGGAGTATATATCAAATCCTCATTTATTGGGCAGAGCAGAGCAGCCTTCAGCTAAAATTGTACACCTGTTAAGAAGCAGGAGGGAAATCAAACAAACCTAAATATGATGGTACAGGATTCATATACGTATATATATACAGTACAGACCAAAAGTTTGGACACACTTTCTCATTGAATTCAATGAGAAAGTGTGTCCAAACTTTTGGTCTGTACTGTGTATATACTGTATATATACACATATACTGTATATATGATGAGGAGGTGCATGCCCAATGTAAGGCATGCTAGGGATACCAAAAGCATCTCTGTGTTCTTGAGTCGATGCTTTTTTTTGTTTTGTTTTTATTTTAAATCTTTACCTATTGCTCTGCTCTGCACCAGCGGTTAGGTCGGAAGGCTCGGTGTGTAATTTACTCTGCCACTGCACAATAATCCCCTCATTATGAAAACTTTTTTTTTTTTTTTCGCCTTACTGAGTCATCCAAGTCAGGATGCAACAGCCATGCAGAGTCACAGTGTTAACACCTACACAGGAGAGATGCAGAGGGTTCTGCGTGTGCACGGTTGTGTGCGTGGGCAGATGGGTGGTGCTGGTTGGCGTCAAAAAGCCCTATTCCCCTCAAACCGACTGACTGATTTCGAAAAGTAGTTTTGCTTAGGCCGTTTTGGGTTTCAAGATACTCTGGATCAAGTCTAGAGTTTTAATGGTTAAGAGTTGAGCAAGTGCAGTGCTACGTCACCTGGGTAATGGTGTAAAACATTTATTCAATGAGATCTCCTACATACTACGGCCTGTTTAAAATGCACAACTTCTAAAATGAATATTCATGTCAAATTCAAAACAAACGCAGTAGTTGTACAATTTAAACCAAGGAAAACTCAGATGAAAGCTGTTATGGCTGGAAGCATAAAGAAGGACAACTTCTCCAGAAAAAAAGCTGAGTGTATTAGTTAAGTCTATAAATACTACATACCAATATGAAAGTGCTAACTTTTTAGCTATTCACATCCTACAAATACACGCAGCAGCACCATGCAGTATTTCCTATGGCTTCCTTGCTTTTTATTACGTTATGAATTGCTAATGTCAGTAGCACCAGCATAAAAATGCCTACAGAATATTATCATTTATCTACCTACATGGTTGCCACATAACAAAACAATGAATGGATCACAGAAAACCTACAAAGCAAGAAGTGGCCGGTGGGAGTGTTGAATTGCTACTTTTCTGACTTCCTGCAAAAGGCTAAATAGCTGCAATGCTAGCTAGCTTGTATTTAAATAAGCTAGCTAGATTTGCTAGCTAGATTTGATTTCAGCTAGCTGCATTGCTATTTAGGTGGCAAAGCAGCTAATTAGCTGCAATGCTAGCTAGCTTGTATTTAAATAAGCTAGCTAGATTTGATTTTAGCTGGGGGATTTTTCTGCCTTCCTTCTGTAAAGAAAATAATTATTGTTTGGTGCTTAATATAGCTAATCCACGACATGTGTAAAGGTATAGCCAACACTTTAATTTGGAATAGTTTTCTGTTGAACATTTGGGAATTCAGCTGAAGAAGCAGGCCAAAGCAGGGCCTTTTTTCCTCCCCCTTTTGACAGACACAGCAATAAAATTTACAATTCCGAGAGAGCAGAAGAGACTTCTTGGCGCCTCTCCCCGTACCTGGCGCGGCCCAGGACGAAGTCGTCCGCCCTTTGACTTAGATAAAAGCCAGACATCGGAGCTGAGATAGGGGGAGTCCCAGGATCTCTGGGTGTTGAGGAAGTTTCTAATTGGTCAAAGAACGGAACGCCTTGACTGCATATATTAAATAGGGAAACACCTCTTTCATTAAAAGTACAAGTCAGCAAGCCAACGGAGAGGTTTTTTTTCATCTTTTCCTCCACATTTTGGGCGCCTTTGTCTGTCTTATGTGTTTCGTGTTGTCTGTTTTGTGTAGTCTGTATAAAATGTATATCTCTGTTCCTCTGCAGCTTTGTTGTTCATTGCTTTGTATGAGATTAAACTCTGTGATCTGTGACGTCAACACGTTGTGTTGTTTCGTTTTACCAGCACGCGGTCGCTGCACGTCGCTGCACGGAGAGCGTCACTCGCCAAGGACTCGGAAGATCCCGGGCAAGATTAAAGAGGAAAAGAGCCAAACGTTTTGTCCAAAGCTAGCATATAATGATCCTCATTTTTTAATATTTGGGGGCTTCGTCCGGTTCTGGAATCTTGGCGGGTGGCGGTTTCTCCCCGATCGATCCGTCCGGCTGGTGCGGTAAGACGTTTTTTAATTACTCTTTTGTTGTGCGCAGCCACGCGGAGTTTCGGAGCTGCAAGGGTGGATAGTTTTGCTTTTAAAATAGTCTGTTGTTAGTTATAATTGGAATTTAACGATAGCCTGCGGTAGGCTTTCAGTGTGTGGTACACTGTATGGAAATACGCATGTACAGCGGACCGTAGCGGGTTCAGACTGAGGATTTTGCGCTCCCTCAGTTGTAAAAGCTGGGTTTTCTTAAGTTTATGTCTTTTTCCCTGGAGACCCATGGCTGTGCTCCTTAAAGAAAGAAATTTAGGAATTGTGTATTTTGAAATAACCTGGGGTAGGTTTATTCAGTGTGTGGGACACTAGACAGGTCTGAGGTAGGCCGTCAGATAGAATTTGTGGTAAATTCATATTATAAGTTTGTGGTAAACTTTGAGTGTGTGGGACACTAGACAGGTCTGAGGTAGGCCGTCAGATAGAATTTGTGGTAAATTCTTATTTTACGCTTGTGGTGAGCTTTGAGGTTGCATTTTTATTTTTAGTTGGCGCCTTTTTTTGTATTTTTGTTTTCCTTCTCCTCTTCTCTTTCTATTTGTCTATTGTTCTGTTTAGTGTTATCTGTATTTGTATGTTTGTGGTGTTTTTGAAGCTAGCGGCTCTTTTGTGTGAAGTGTGCGTGCAGAGCTCTGCGTGTGTATATGTGTGTGTGTGTGGCCGTGTGTGTGCGCGTGCACGACTTCGGGCTGGCTGTGTGTTTCAGCAGAGTGTTAAGTTGTTTGGATAGCGCTGTGTGTGTGAATTTGCATTGATTTTGCTGCGTTTTATTGTGAAGTTATTATGGACACTGAGTTGCGACACGTGCTGTACGCTATTTTATGGTCGGGGTTCGTTGAAGAGTCGTAACGGGGAAAGTACAACGATGGCGAAAACGTGGTCGTTTAGTTTAAAACATAAATAAATAAATAAAATAAATAGGAGTTCAGTACATAAAACTGGTACCAGAAAACAAAATTATTGGTTGTGGTTTGATTTTAACATACCTTTGAGATGTCTCTCTTTTTAAACGTGCACGGGGATTTAAAAGGTTACTGACGATTGGGGTTTAAAATTAATTAAATTGACACATGACAACATTGGACAATTTCTGAAGCTTCAGTAAATTTCATATAAATTTTAGTAAAATTGATATAAATTACAGTAAAATTTGATAGAATAATGACCACAGACTGACACTTGGGGACTGATGAAATTTTGACTGACTATAAAACCTGGCCAGATGTGTGTGTTTTGTGTTTTCTGTAATGTGTTGTGTGTTTTTGTTTGTGTTATAATTCATGTTGGTTTGACAGAGTGTGTGATTGGAGATAAAATACCATTTGGTATTTTATGTCATATAACTACTGAATTTTTCTCAGTGCTGTTTGATGGTGCAAAATTTCTAGTTTTTACAAACATCCTCTGTGTTAAATTGAACTAACTTCTTAAAATTAAACAATAACAGCAGTAACTGTGACCTGCAGTGTACAGTTTGGAAGGTGATTAAAGGATAGAATCTTGATAAAATACATTATCTGAACAAATTGAAATTACAATATGGGTTCTACGGTTAAATAAATGAATAAATAAATAACGAAAGAAAGAATAAGCCAAGAAAATTAGGTCACAGAGGATTCTAGAAATGCTGTCTTGGCAAATTAATAGTTAAATACATAAATATGCTGAATGGATAAATAGATAAATACATAACTGATTAGGTACAGCTATGAAATAAATTAAATAAAAATTTATATAGACTTGAGAACTGAATAGTGGATATAATGTTAATTATTCCTTCTAAGGCTGTGAAGGTAGTAGGAAAATGGAATAACATACAATGAGTAAAATAGGATTTTTTTTCATGAGTTGAGGATAAAAAAAAAAAAAAAAAAACGAAGATTTTTAGAGAAACAGGCTCTAACTGTAAGAGGTAATTGTTCAGATAACAACAAACTGCAATATACAACTGACTCTAGATATTTTCACAATCAGTCTTTTTCAAACAGACCAAAACTTTAAGATAGATAAAATATTGTTAAATCTACAGGACTTACGGATAATTAGACAGGATAAATTAGAAGTCACTCTCTTGTTAAATAGAAATTGGTTAAATATAGAAAAGTTTGCTAAAATTTACAAGATTTGTTGTTGAAGGATAACATTAAGTTTGAAATAACTTATTGGTTAATAAATAAAAAAGATTATATGGAACTATTGTAGAGAATCAATATTAAACTGTAATACGAGATGATTCAATACTGCCTATAGACAGACGAGAGGGCTTCGAATAAAATAAAATAAGAAAATTAAGTAAAATAAATACATAGAACAAAACAAGAAGAAGCGACAAGTATGTTTATTTAAGATATGAGAATAATGGAGCTCAGGGAGGAGTTTCAACCCCCATTCACAGAAGTTCAGCACGGGAGAACAAGCTACAGCTGTGCTGTAATTTCTACCCCCACTAGATTCAACTAATTAACATGTGAAACCTTTTTTGCATATCACTAATTTTAAGTACAAAGCAACCTCTGCTCACAGCAGCTCAGCAGAAAAGAACAAACAACTGTAAGGCAAATAATTTTCTCTCCCATCGTTTAAACTACCTCCTGGAAAATGTAAAATATAAGTTTGTAGCATCGAAACACTGAGTCGCCTGTCACACACAGACACTCTTGGTAATGATTTTCTGTTTTCCTTTCATATTACTTTATATATTAAGTAGTGAGTAATTTAGGATTTTACTCTTTACATTTCTTTACATTAGTCTGATTTTTTATTTGGCTATTTGTGTCAGTTCTTTGTTTATTTTGTTAAATATAACGAATTATTTTTTTTGAGTTATCAGTTTCCTCTGGACCCTTCACCAGGGGATAGGGAACTTTGGTCTTTAGTTTAATTTCTTTCATTTGTAGATTTGGTTATATTCTGACAAGTATTTTTCGAAATTTATCATTTTTAGATTTTCTTGACTAAGACTATATTTTTTTTCTCTTTCAACGTCTCTCTGCCTGGTTTATGCATAACCTTCACTGAGTTTTTAATTGGTAAACACGTTTTGTCAAACACTGCTGAAAATTTTTGAGAAGTTTCTACAACGAATTATTTGATAATCATGAGAGTTAAATTGAATACTGAGTTTTGAAACTGTAATGTGAAATGTTTTTTGAACATAATAATCTTGAAGGTTTAAAGCATGCTACAATGAATTGTTCTGTTTGTTTTTGAAAGGTTTACTTTTTAGACGAGGGCAACGTTGCATATCGGTGGGATTTTTCTTAGCTTAAATAATAACCCTGTTTCATCAACATCGTTATTTCACATACTAGAAATAGTGATACATTAGCCAGTAATGTATCAAAGGGGGAGAAGATGCATGGGTTCATCTTTTATAATACTTAAACAAATTTTTGAAGAACATGTCTGATCTGTGCTACACATAAAAGTGAAAGGAAAATATTTTCTGGTAATATATGTGCTTATTTTAGATAGGTTTGAGTTGTTCTCCATTAAAAGATTTTCTGACAATGGGCTAACATATTTTGAGAAAATAGATAAATTTATAGTGATAATGAAGCATATTTTGGTTAATTAACTTGGGAAAATAATTATAGAAATTAAAATATTATTGTGTCAGCCATGTTCAGAGCATTAATTTAATGGAGCATGAATGTTTTAAGAAATGTTTTGAAGAATCTGTCATTGATTAAAGTTATCATTAATCAGGAAACGTACACAGGTGGGATTATAATGGTTTTTTTCTAAACTTGATTTTTGTTTTGATTTACATCCATTTAAAACGATTTTGAATAAAACTTTAAATTCGACGACAAGTATAAGCCTGGGTACAATTGGTGTATTTTGAAAATGTCTGGATTTGTTTCATTATAATTTCTCCAAGTCTAACTTTTGAATTTTGTTTAAGGAACGCATGTAAAATGATTTACACAGATAACCAATAAGATCTAGTTTGTTCTATGAAAGTAATTTAAACTGGACTGTTTAATTCACATTGTTATTCATTTTGATGGTAAATGTAAGCTTTACAACTACATTTTTAAGTTTTTGTTATTGTTTTGTTTCGTTTGTTTAATCCTATTTTTACAAGATTGGTTTAAGAAAAGATCTGCATATGTTTAACATTCTGGGAACACGTTACTTTGGAAACATGTCTTTTGAAGCAAATGATTACAGGGTTTTGGTGTTTTCCATCGGTTAGGAGCTATAGTATATTATAATTGAAACGTAAATTGAAGGGATCACATCCACCATTTGATGAACAGAACTGGACAGAGTAGGAGATAAGGTTTCAAGTGATGTGTTGCTCATGGTTTTACACACAGACTGCCCTGGAGCTCGGTGCTCCAGGACTCTGGACTCTGTCATACAAGCTGTGTCATGCGAGGCGGGGGTGGGGCTCCTTGGAGAAGCGGCTTCACACTTATTTCGAAGACAACAGCCACAGAGCCACGAGCGTTGGAGGATTCACTTGAACACAAAGTGAATTGAAGATGTTTGTGTTGAATTACACAAATGAATGATGCCTTTGGATAAATCTGATCTCTGTCTTGTCATTATAGTTTTGCAGCTGGTTTCCTGGTGCCCTGCGGATGTGGTCTCCTTCAAAGTCTGCGTTCTTTGATAAAAAGGATTAAAATAATTTCCCTGGATGGAAAATAACAAAACAAATTTATTTTTAGGTGAAACCATCGTTTGATTATGCTGACTGTAATGAAGATGATATTAAAGAATGTGGTAATTGTGTTTCTGATGCTAATGAAATTCATGTTGAACACAAAATGTCTGTGTAATGACCTGTGACAGGTCGTTTCTTGAGGTTTCCAGTCGAAGAAGATCAAGCTGCAAGAGGATCATCATAAACTTTTATTGCGTGTTTTTCGTTCGTTGTGAACTCTGGAAAGGACTGTCGTTTTGTTTTTTGCGCGCATTTTTTGAACATTTCCTGACGAAGACTTCATATTTTTTAAGAGACTGTCGATGGACATTTAAAAAAAAAAAAAAAAAACAGAAAAAGACGAGCAACAGATTGTAATTTTGTGTCTTTCTCATTTGACAGGTTGTACTTGGGTGGTGAATGTTGTCTTTTAAGTTGCAGAGCATTTCTTACTAATTTTACTATGTATGTCCCTGTTTTATTTTTTCATTTTTCATTGTGCATTTTGGGTTTTGTTTATCCTGTGTTTTTGTTTTATGATTTTATATTTCTGTAAGGATAAGTCGTTTTTACCCTTGGGTTTTGTTTGAAAAGGGGGAACTGTATATAATTAGGCTACGTCAACCTTTTGTTTTCTATTTTTTGTTTTGTTTTATTTTTTTAATACATAGTTTTGGTTCTGCATTAGAAGGCTTAATCAATTTTTATTGAGGTCTTTTTGAAGACCTCAAAAGGGGGAACTGTAAAGAAAATAATTATTGTTTGGTGCTTAATATAGCTAATCCACGACATGTGTAAAGGTATAGCCAACACTTTAATTTGGAATAGTTTTCTGTTGAACATTTGGGAATTCAGCTGAAGAAGCAGGCCAAAGCAGGGCCTTTTTTCCTCCCCCTTTTGACAGACACAGCAATAAAATTTACAATTCCGAGAGAGCAGAAGAGACTTCTTGGCGCCTCTCCCCGTACCTGGCGCGGCCCAGGACGAAGTCGTCCGCCCTTTGACTTAGATAAAAGCCAGACATCGGAGCTGAGATAGGGGGAGTCCCAGGATCTCTGGGTGTTGAGGAAGTTTCTAATTGGTCAAAGAACGGAACGCCTTGACTGCATATATTAAATAGGGAAACACCTCTTTCATTAAAAGTACAAGTCAGCAAGCCAACGGAGAGGTTTTTTTTCATCTTTTCCTCCACATTTTGGGCGCCTTTGTCTGTCTTATGTGTTTCGTGTTGTCTGTTTTGTGTAGTCTGTATAAAATGTATATCTCTGTTCCTCTGCAGCTTTGTTGTTCATTGCTTTGTATGAGATTAAACTCTGTGATCTGTGACGTCAACACGTTGTGTTGTTTCGTTTTACCAGCACGCGGTCGCTGCACGTCGCTGCACGGAGAGCGTCACTCGCCAAGGACTCGGAAGATCCCGGGCAAGATTAAAGAGGAAAAGAGCCAAACGTTTTGTCCAAAGCTAGCATATAATGATCCTCATTTTTTAATACTTCATAGCACCACAACAGGAAGTACAAATTTGTTAGTATCCCTACTATTTTTGCTGCAAAGTGAGCAAAGTTTGTTTTAGGTTAACGCACCTCGGGCAACTTCCATCTTTGTTTCAACAACCAGTCGGCGGAGCTCAGTGTTTCTGTTCTTGTACAGAGTTTGCATTCCTCGAAAGGACACTATTCAGCACGATATTGTTCATTTGCTTTTGTTTTGTTTTTCTGTGAACCGCAAAAATAGTGGAAGTAATATGCAGAAGTACAAAGGCTGACGGATTAATAGGGGAGAAATTGAACCCTATCGACTGATGTCACATTTAGCATTTAAAAGTGTGCAACAAAGCTGATGAAATGTTTGGTTTACTGTGACCATGGTGCCCAATCAATGAGTCCTAGACTGTACTGGGTTGAGAGAGATCCACCTGGTAACGACAGCCTTCAAACCAAGTGGGCAACATGCATGCATTTGTAAGAGCAATTAAAAACACAGTAAACCTCAAAGGGAACCTTGGAAGTATTCAGTACAAGAGCAGGACACAAACTCAACCAGAAGGGAACGAGAGAGAGAGACACAAAGTTGAGTCGCATCTTCCAACCAATACAATCAATAATATGCTGTTCTTTTAACTAATTAGATTTATAAATGTCACTGGTATATAAACTATATATACATGTATGTACTATAAGTCTAATTATGAGACAAACAAATGGCAGATTTATTATCTGTAGGAGGCATTTGGTTGTTGGCCTTCATTTTCTCCCAGCTAACTCTGGGGGAGTTGGGCTGGCTAACCAAGCCAAATGTTTCAAGGCCCAGTGCTGATTTTTGATCTCCTGAACAGATGGAGGAGCCCTCACGGGGCACGTTTTCCACTCTTCTCTTGTGGGAAATCACACTGTCTTGGCGATGATTTGGCGAGAGGGTAAGACCTCTTTTTGCTGCTTCACCATGGGACCATGGGACTCTGGACCATGGGATTCCCCGTGACGCACTTCACCCCAGAGCTAAAGGGTTCTCTGGGGGGCAGAAGAGGCGGAAAGTCAGCCAGCAGGTCGGAGGCCCTCTGCAGCACTGGCGATGTGTCGGCTGCGGAGTCTGTGTGGAGCTCCTTGCGTTGGACTGGAGCCGGCACACGGGCACTCGTGCCACTCGCCAAAGTGGCAGTGGGGGCATGGCATGGGTGGAACGAGAAGGGAATCTCCCACTGGCTCTGCACCTTCCTCGAGGCTGAAGGCTCAGTGGGACAGGGTGGGATGCCAGCCTTGTTGGTAGGTAGCTGAGGAAAGTCTGTCTTTGTGTTAAATAGAAAACCGTGCTCTCTGTCAGAGCAGCTCCTTTCAGAAAGGTCTGAGATTTCTTTTTTTTTTTTTTCCCCTGATCGTTTCTGTCAATCTCTGCAGCAGCCTTTCTGCTATCAGAAGCATAAATTTGCACCCCAAGTGGAGTGACAGAATTATCATCATTACTAGAATTAGTGTCAAAGAGGTTTCTTCTGTCTCGATCATATTCACTTTGACGTGAATCCCGGTGTACTTTCGCAGGACAAAGTGAGGACGGATCTTTTGTATTCTTTTTATGTTCAGCACTAGTCGGAAGAACCCACAATTTTGTCCCACTCTTCATATTTTCTTTTGCGCATTTCACCTGACATGACAGAGACATTAAAATAATAAAAAAATCACTGGACTGAGTTGGGTTTTTTTGGGGGGGGGGTGGGGTTAACGAAAAGTGCACACTGCTAGAATATAGTCAACTTTTCTCTTAACTTTTCTGCTGTCTTGTTCTCATATTTTTTCCAGGTTTCTCTCTGTATCCACCGAAGTGCTCATTACCTGTGCAGGTACGGCAACACGGAGGCAACATGCAGACAGAGACGTAGGGGCAAGGCAGACTGGACTCGGTGTGGTGTTGTCTCTCGTCCCTCACATGCTGGTTTCTCAGAACCAAACACTGGGGGTTTTTTTTGTTCCTCATCATTCCTGAAAAAAAAGCACAAAAAAAGAGAGGAGGAATACGATTTTTTTTCAGACACTGTACAGTGTCTCCTAAAAGTATTCACAACTCTTAAATATTTTTACAGTTTATCAGGTTTCAGCCACAACTTTTTCCAAAATGAAATGTTTACAATTGTGGTATAGAGCAATCCCTCCGAGGTGTTCAGTGCTATGAGCCTTAATGAAATAGTTACATTTAACATGAGATTGAACATTGTGCATGGTGAATCTATTAATGATTCGGTGACTTTTGAAGGTATTTGACCACACTAAATTTTATTCACTATCTCAGTAAACCGGTCCAATTGTATATAAAGTGTACACTTTTCAGATTTTATTTGAAAAATAAAATAAAATCAAGAAATGAAAAACTTTTGGATGGTATGTCGCATAAAATCCTAATAGATTAAAGTTGAAGGAATTAGTTTTGTGAACTTTTGACTATTTCAAAGTAATCTTGATTGCTGTGTATGACATTTTATTTGATAAATGTTGCAAGATTTGTACAGATTTTTTTTAAGATTTAATTTTTAGTTGGCTTGTATTTCAAATATTGTAGTGCAAACAGTGTTAAAAAAAATTAGGGCACAAATTTCTGCAACAGGATTAAATTACAACAAATAGCTGGAAAAGGAATATAAATGTACTGTAAAAGTACTAAATATTTTTAAAAAACCCATTAAAATCATAAGTAAAATTAAAACATATGATCCTTCCATTGTTATACCAGCTTATCCTCGCAGGGTTGAGTGGAGCTGGTCCCTATCTAACATCTACTAATCTAGGAGGTTTGTTTTTGGACAATGGGAGGAATCTGGAGTACCCAACGGGAACATGCTCAGGGAAAAAATGCAGACTCCTCAAAGCAAAACCCTAAGGTCAGGATTTGAACCCAGGACATTCTTGCTACCAAAAATATTTTAAAATTTTGTATTTTTGTTTTCTAATAGGATTTGGCTGTGTTTTTTTTTTTTTTTTTTACACAATTTCCACCCAACCACTTTATTCTAGGCTATAAATCATTGGGATGTAGTAAAGTTCCTGAACTCAAAGGTCAGCCAGGAACTAATGAGGATCTATAGTAGTTGTGGAGTATAACTTTACTTCAGCATTTCCTAATCCTGAATTGCTCTCAATGCCAAAATTCTCACTTCATTTTAGCGACGGAAAACAGTGAGCTGGTACTTAAGTTACAGCAGCTCAGTGGTGAACAACAGATTCTGATTGTCCTTCTGCGATGGTGAAACAGTCACTGACTTGTTGCTTCCTCGTTTTATGACTGGCTAACCGTTTCATTCGAAGTTAGACGATAAACTAGAAGTGGTAAATACTTAATCAGCAGGTGACGAGCTCCTCATTAGTCCGTGACGAGTTCCTCATTACTTTGGCCCTTATTAGGATGTGTTCGAGAACCACAAAATTTGGTGGGATTTTATGGATTTAGCAGTTTTTCCGAAAATTGTGTTCCCATTTCTTTGATCAAACTTACAAATAGGAAACGTAACAAAGACTTATTTGTTTTTATTGACATAATTTACCCCTGTGGTAAAATAATGTTTTCCATGCCTTAGCTTTCAGGGATCAAAACATTACCAATGACTGCTTACATTTGTTAAAGATTGTTTTTATTGGAATAATGCATATTCAACATTAAACCCACAGATTACAATTTTTTGGGTTCCTTGTTTGATTTTCAGTCTCTCACTATTATTATCACTATAATTGGTCATTTTTCTCTCCCTCGATTTTACGTTTATGATCACATTAATAAATTGACAGAACATAAAACAAGTTGCGATACAACAAGAAAAACTAGGTCTGAGGTCAATATCTTCTAATTTTCTGTAATTATTGCTAAAATGTCTTAAAAATTTTAATTATTTCTCTTCATATTTCAAATGTGTAACACTTAACAATTGCGACGCATCGTTGAAACAACCAATAGTTAAAAAAATGTTAATTATGAACTGCAACAACCGTACTTTTGAATGTACCAAATAGTTTTGTCGCTTTATTTTCTGTGTTGAGATCAGATAAAACAAGTCAGTGCATTTTTTTTTTTCTTTTTCAAATCATCCCTGGATATTTACAACTCCTGCACACTTTGTGGAGCTGAGGCCTGAAACGTTAGGGCAAGGAAGCCTGAAGTCGCCTTGGTTGTTCTTCTCCTCATCAGAGTCCATGTTTGACACCAAGTTAACTTTCCCCCTCTGCTGCTCGTCATTCCTGGACAGGAAGATAAAACCACAGAAGTCGTGAGTTTATTGTCGTAGCGCGTCTCTTTGATTAGGTTATGATTTCAAATTCTTTTAAAGAAAAACTCTGGCTATGAGATCTTTTGCTTTTGCTTTTTTTTTTCTGCTTCATGGTTTTTTGTTGTTTCTGTTTCATGACTGAATTGATGTGCATGTCCCAGTTTTTCATGTAGTCTGAGTTTAACTTCAACACTGTGGTAGTCTGATGCCATGCAACTACTGTATGCAGGATCTAAGTATCAGCATTTTATATTTTTACAATTCATAGCATTTTATATTTTATTTTTAGTTTTTATTTTATCTACAACTACTACTCAGTGGTAGTTGTTATTGTGTCTTGTCTCTATGCTGTAACTGCAAAGTAATTTCCCTGCTGGGATGAATAAAGTACTTCTATTCTATTCTATTCTAAAAGAAACTAAGCATCTATTTCGTTTCAGCTAAACAATAAACGCAAAGCAAGCACTAGCTTTAATGCTGTTGTTTTCAGTTTTGGACTAAGACAATGTTCACAGGAAGAAACAAGAGGACATTATAAGAAAGTTTTGATAACTGCTGATATTTTGCAATGATTGCCTTTTGGATACTAAATTAGCCTTTTGTGAGGCTGTTGCATTGAACAACCACAGACGTCAAAGTTCAGCATTTCTCCACCATCGATTTTAACATTTCAAACATTTAAAAATCACATGCAAACCTAAAATGATTCTTGGCTTTCTGCATGGCATTTCTGTTTTTCTTTATGTGGTCTGGGAAAGTCTGCAGACTCACACGTTACCTGTCGTCCTCCATGGACTGTGTTTCTGGAAGGAGATCATCTTTCTCCTTCCGATTCCCATCAGCACTAGACAGAAAGAAAAACACTGACATAAGTAATAGAGTGGTGCAGCCAAAGGACAGATATAAAAAAAAAAATCATTCTGAAATTGTTGGGTTTTTTTTTTTTTTTTGTTCTTTTCCAGCCCACCTATAGCAAAATCTCAAATGCATTGCCATATTCTGAAACTGTATGGTTGCTTTCAAAATGTATACGAAAAAATATGAAACACATTTTTCCTCATTCGTACAGTACTAACATTTATATAAACACTCTTTGGATGGTAGGTGGACCTTGCTGACCTCCTGTCCAAGACATAAGGACAGGAAGAGTAAAGTCAGTGGATGCCTTGTTGCTCTCCTGACACAACACCTGAATAAAGTCTCTGTTTCCTCGGTTCCTTACACAAACACCCCGACATGAGTGGGACTGTGATAAATGAACACATTTAATTATTGTTAATTAGGCCAATTCTTTCCTGGGCGTGCATTTCTAAACTATCATTTGCAAAGGAAGCTTTAATTTGGCTTTCACAAAATTGCCAAACTTGAAAAAGTGAAGTTGTCTGCATAGCGATTGTAATGAAATCACAAGAAATTACAGGGATTTTGAACATCTTAACGTGGGCCTTAATTGACATGCTAATTCACATTTTTTTTCTTTCCTTTATGAATACTACATAATCACAACAAAAAAAAATATGAGTTTCATTTTTTTGTTAATTCTTGACCTACATCTCAGTTAGATGACAGAGTGCATTCTAAGTGTCACTGTGCGAAATATCCTTGATATTATTATTGACTGGAAAAACAACCATCTAGAGGTCACCGGCGACATTTTTAACATTTGCTGCATGGCATCATTTTCAAAGCATGGCATTTTAATGGGGCTTAGGCTCCTTAGGCACCAGCCTATTGACTGTCAAGCTGTCAATGCAGAACAGACGCTCCTGTGAGACCGGGATGCTTATGATAACGGGGGACCTCATGGTACGTCCAGGTGGCTGGTGAGCAGATGGTGTACATTAACATTGTACGGTGGCTCTATAAGGAAATTCTTTGATAACTCTTATGGGATATAGGTCACAGATAGGCTTTAATTTCCATCCACGCTTCCTACTATACAACTATCTGACCAAACAGATAACTATATCATCTGCTGGAGGTGCATTGTAGGCCAAACAAATCAAAAAGACTTCTGAAGATAACATTTTCATCACATGAAAATCTTTTATTTTGTGAGGTTTTGGTAGTCATTACGGTAGTATGAATCTTAAATCGATCCAATGCGAACACGAGAAACCAATTGCCATCATTCGGAGATGCAACCTTGCATTAAAATAACAGTTTTGATACATTGCTCTATAGCCATTTTCAAGTATTGGTAAACAAATAAATGATTAAATAAACCCTGTTAAACAGCATGTACTGAGAATAGAATAGAATAGAATAGAATATCGTTTATTGTCTCACAGTGGGGAAAATTGGGGCACGTATTCTAGACTGAGAGGTTGCATCTATCTTATTACATAACTCACATAAACAGTAAAACAAATCCCTAGGAAAGCATATAAAATACAAAATAATTTACTTTGACATTATCCTCAGGTCGCATACTCTACTGAGATGTACAGGAATTAATTTCCATAATTAAGGTTAGTGAGAACCATTGAGGGGGCCCCCACTACTTTCCTCAGGAGCAAATGAAATGATAACACCCCATAAGAACAAAATGATGCAGCTGCCAGAGCATCGTTTAGGAAGATTTATTAAGCCCTGAAGAGAAATACAAAACCTAATGTATGCTGTGAAAGAAAAAAAAAAAAATCAAGAGTCAGCCTACAATGAATCACTTATGAGCTACAGTATAGTAGGCACACGCATGCTAACACATATGAGTAAGAATCCAGACAAATACGGTACAATGCAAAAGTATTCACACCCCTTGAACTTTTTTTTCCATCATTCAACTTTCTATACTTTAACACATTCAACAACAACCAATTCCATCCAGACGTTGCCTCTAGACGCTTCTATATTAAGTGTTATTTTTGTTTACATCAACAACATGAATGAAGAAAGAGCATCATGGACACCCAGGAACACACCAGGCAGCTCAGGGATAGAGATTTTAGAGAGATCCAAAGCGGAAAATACATCACACATGACTATCCAATCTTTTATCTGAAAAGGGGAAAAGCGTGGTACCTCTTCAGAACGATCAAGCGTTGGCCACCTACCCTAAACTGGAAAATCAGAGAAGTAAGAGAGAGGCCTACCATAGCTCTGGAGGAGCAGCAGAGATTCACAGGCACTCTACAAATTTGGCTTTTACGTGTGAGAGGCCAGAAAAGCAAAAGCCACTGCTGAAGGAAAGCCGCACAGAATCCTATGTAATTTTTTTTTCCATAAGGAAACATAGTAAATGTGTAGAAGGTGCTTTTGTCAGAAACACTGAAGCTGAGCTTCTAGCACTGCACATCACACTCGGCACACCGTCCCCACATTGAAACGTGTTGGTGGGTGCATTGTGCTGTGGAAATGCTTTTGTTTAGCAGGAGCAGGTGAACTGCACGGTCAGAGCTGATGGGATGATGGAGGGAGCAAAAATGGCGAGCAACTGGAAAAAAAGAAGTCAGAACACCCGAAAGCTCGGGGTTTTTGTCGCCGTGGCAAGACGAAATGTGAGGGGGGGTTGTGGGAGGGCGGGGGGCTCAAGGGTGTGGATACTTTTGCGAGGCACTCTCTCCGCAATTCTCGACTCTGCCTTACACGGTACTCAGCTCGTGGTCAGAGAAGACGCTGTCCGTATCCACTGGCCGCTGTGCCGAACTTTCACCGTTGCCCCTCTTCAGGTGGGTGGTTCTGCTCCAAATGATTTCACAGACCAGATCAAAGTCATCTCTGGGCGCGTTTGGGTGAATCCATGTGCGGCGCGGGAACGGAGCGAGGGCGCTGAAGCGTGCGCTGGTACTAAGTGGCTTCCAAGGATCTTCTACCATTATTTTTTTTTTTCTTCTTTTTTTTTTTAGATTTATATATATATATATATATATATATATATATATATATATATATATATATATATATATATATATATATATGGGGTGGAATCTTATTCTTTTAAAAGCGTATGTTGTTTTGTTGCTATTCTGAGCACAAAGGGAAACAGTCCACCTGGCGCGTTCTTGCTGCCATGGAAACGATATAGAATTCCGGAAGAACAACTCGGCGACTGAGAAGAATACTCACAAGTTAAATGACTTAACACGTGTTTGATTTAAGCAGGGGGGTCCTGAATGCATCTCCTCATACTCAACACACACGAGTAAGAATCGTAACTGCAAACCTAGTGAGTCCATGCAACGTGCCCAAGATAGGGAAAATTGTTGGAAACCGAAGAATTTTTGATCGATATCCGATACAAGCAAAAGTAGCAGCGCGGTCCCGCTCCCTGCACCCCCCACCACCCAAGCGTATCGAAAACTAATTATAACCATTCTGTGCAAAAATAGAAGTGAAATTCAAATTTACTGAGTAAGGGGGGGGGGGGGGGGGAGCAATAGTTCCGGCTAGTCTGGCATCCATTTCACGTGTAATAAGCAGAATGTGAACATAGCAGGTTAAACTGCTGGGCGAGTCCAATGATTGGTCTTAATGGATGGACACGATGGCTCCCAAGTCACGCCTTAGCAAAACAGAACAAGAAGACCTGAGTCTTTTACATTATTATTATTATTATTATTATTATTATTATTATTATTACTATTATTATTATTATTATTATTTGAGATTCAGTGAGTAGAGTGGAGCATCTTCATTCATTGACTTTACTGCAAACATCTTCTGAACTGATCTCAAAGGACAGCGGAGAAAGTGAGTGAGAGAGAGAGAGAGAGAGAGAGAGAAGGGAAGAGGCGGGTGGGCAGACACCGAGGAGAGATAGAGACGCGCAGAGTGGAGAGCAGGTCTGCAGTCTGAATCTTGGCGTCGCGCAGACCCCGAGTCGACGCTTCGTGGCCGCTCGCTGCGATAGATGCTGGGATTACCACAGACAGACCTACCGCATCCCCCGATCACTGACTGAACACGCTCCGAGGCTGCGGGCTCGAAAACTTCTCCGAGCCGTCGAGGAAAGAGGTTTTCTTTTTTTGTTCTTTTTTTTTTGGTTTTTCTTCTTTTCTTGGATCGTTGGATAACATCTCCTTGGACGGGGCGCCTTTTATGAATCTCCGTCTAATGACGAGTTCAAACGTGGATTTACTGGAAGTAAAATCAACCTACTGTATAGATTAAAAAACAAAAAGGAGGAACGAGAGAAATTGAGAGAGAAAGAGAGCGAGCACTGTTGGATTTGGGTACCATCAGTTACATTTCTGGAGCGGAGGAGAGATTTTCGTGATCTTATTTATTAATTTCATTTTGGAGGTGGTGGGTAAATCACTGGCCAATTCTCTCTCCCTCTCTTTCTCTCTCTCTCTCTCTCTGTCTCCCCCCCACCCACCCCATCCACCGACCCCCACCACCACCCTACGGTTTGCCTTTTAGGTGTGAAATCTATCTTATCAGAGAGAGACTCTGAGCCCCCTTTTGGTCCCCCGCATGACATGGTTCAGTCCAGCTGTGAGATCCGAGCCTCCTCCATGCATTGGGATTTTTCTCAGCTCCGACACCGAGTGAATCTCCCTCTTCTGAGCATCTGAGAACTCATCGTGCCTGCCAGAAAAAAGGAAAGAAAAGAGAGAGAGAGAGAGCCCCTGCCATGACCGCCACTTCAAATCGGGATCTGGACGGAGCACCGGGACTTGGAAGGAGAGCGGAATCCGTATGCAGAAAGGGAGATGATGGCATTGGGGTTTTAGCAGCTCTGATGAAAGCTGGAGCTCAGGCGCGCTGCTGTCGGAGCCGGGTGCTGCTCTTCTACATGGGGCTGCTGATGCTGGTCGCCACAGTTGAGGGTGAGTCCCCCCCCTCGCCCCACACACACACACCCACACACACACACACACACTCTCTCTCTCCCTTCACAATTCTCCCCCAATCTTTTCAGCTGAAGACGTGTAAATAAATAAATGCAGCAGGCTTTACCACCGCACACTCCACCGCACACTCTTTCCCTCCACCTCATCGGTCCTTGACTGAATGCAAATCACGCAACCCGCACGCCAGAGAAGCTCTTTAGAAAAAAAAAAGTGTTTTACACGGATCGATCTCGATGTGACGTCGCTGTTTCGTCAACCACGTAAAGTTTTGAAAAAAAGAAAAGAAAAGCTAGCTAGCTGCTGGAGGTTGGGTATTTTGGTGGCAGCAGATCCTCAGGACTCGACATCCTTGACTCATCGGATTCTGGTTCCATTAAGAAACAGGATGCTTGTTTTGGGGAAGGTTCTTTTTTTATTTTTATTTTTTTTATTTCTCTTCCCGTGGTAAAAGAGACACAGCGGTGGGACAGCATGCATTTGCCCTCATGAGGAAATCCGTTGAGATGGACAAGAAGGAGGCTGATTATTATGCTGTTCAGAGTCCGAGAGCTGGGGTGTGTGTGTGTGTGTGTGAGAGAGAGAGAGAGGCAGAAAGAGAGTGAGGGAGAGAGTGCATAGATAAATCTTACTCTTTTTGTGCTACCTTCTCTCTAAAGTAGCATTGGTGTTGCAAAGAGTTTCTTTCAGCCTCTGTCTGTTCAGGTCGGGTCGTCCTGCGTTCTTGTGCGCGCGCAATTGTCACAAACCTTGAAGCAGCACGAGCTCGAGCATTCAACAGATTGCCATTCTTCCCGTTCATCTATACTTCCACTCACCGAGTGGGCTCCCTTCAAGGTGATGCTCATCTGCATCAAGAAGAAGGAAGAAGAAGAAGAAGAAGAAAAAACAGCAACTCACGATGTTATTTAAAACCTTCTTAGGGGGCAGAACCGCAATGGTTCTCCCGAGTGGGGATCTGTTTTAAAAAAGAGAGGAAGGCAGCCGCTCTATCTCTGTCTTGGCTCCGCACCAATGAGCGAGCACCTATTTTTAGCAAAATGGAGAAAAAAAAGAAAGAAAAGCAAACAAGAAATGTTAAGAATACTGCCACAATATGAATTTGACTCTCATAACCTTTAGCTTGGGCAGCTTGAGTTTAAGGGAAGGGTGGTGGTGGTGGGGGTGAAACTTGACCCTTTCAGGCCTTTCTGCGCACATTATCTCCCACTTTTTGATCCAACACGTCACCTGTACCGTCGAAGCTAAGCTCACCCCTGATGAGAGCGACGCATTTTCCCCCTCGACTTGAGTAAATCCCATTCTACGTCATATTGTTTTATTTGTACCCAGGGGGCTTTTATTGTCTCCACTCTCCACCAATAAATCGACTCCAACTTATTACACACTTTTTTCTTCTTCTTCTTCTTCTTTTTTTTAAGTCTGGAGAGCGGAAGAGACTTGTAACAACTTGTGCTTGGAGTAGCGGCAGTAAACCGGCTTTTATGTTTCACGCTTTCCCGGCGCTGATGAGGTCTGGCGGTGCTGCCGCAGCCACCAGCAGTTGCCCCTTCCCCCCATTGAGCGGCACCAGAGCCTCGCACTACACAGCGGAGAGGGAACAGAATGGGACCTTTCCTGGTCACTTTTATTAAAGCCAAAGCAAGATTTTTTTTTTATTTTTTATTTTAAAGTCCAATAACTGAAAAGAATGTGCCAAAATCACAATGAATCCCCCCTTCTTTCCCCCTCCTTTTTTTTTTGTAAAATCCCTGCTTGCATTTATTAACTATTCCTCCTTTGATTGCTCCCTTCTCTTCTAAAAGTGTCAACTATTTTGTTTGAATAGTAAGCTGGCCCAGATAACCCCCCATTTTTCAACAACAACAACAACAACATAAAAAGTCAAATAAGCTTCCATTCATTTAACAGCAAAGTGAAGGGGAAGGAAATTGATTGAGGGCGACGCGTCTCCCCCCCCTGTGATGCATATATTTTTTTTAATTTTCTATCTCCAACTTCATTTGTCGTGACGTTGGTTTACGCCAGATCACGTCCTGTAGGCCTACGCCTCATCTGCGATTAACCGTAAAGCGCTATGTGGCCACTGTTATGTAAGTTATGTTGATTTTGTTGAGGGTCTGGATGCTTGAAACAGTTTACCACTTACTTTCTAATTCTGCTAGCTCGCTGCAATGTTAGCACGTTCAAGTGTCTCCTGCATTTGAGGCTTTGTGAATTTGCTAATTTGCTAGTTTAACCAGCAGCTAGTGACCCGGAGTGTCCGGAGGTTGGCTGACATTTCCAACACCCCGGAGAGCGACAGGACGCAGCAGAATCCGCCGCGCGGATTAGAAAGTTCGGATCAGCACCGCGGACAGTTCCGCAAGCAACAGACTCCGCAGCAGGAGCTAACGCTTTAGCGGAAGTGAATCCGTCGCATAGAGCAAATTGTTTTTCTTTTCTGTTAAAACATAGTCAGCGAGATAGTGATTAAGCTTCTTAGATCATATATTTGGTGGGTGTATTTTTTGTATGTATATATATATTTTTGCAATGAATAGCGTCGAAATTGAAACGATTTAAGTAACAAAACAGGAGGCACGTCACCTCTTGAGTAAATTGTCGTTGTATTTAATAATTTAAGTAAGCTTAAAGGGGTTTTAGGAGGAAATGTTATCAATATGTTGTTTACACCTCTTAAAAATCCAGTAACATTCATAAAGATCTATTTATGGCTGTTTTAGGTGTGGCCTAAAATGACCTAAAAATACTTAACAAAACGACTTTAGATAACTATATAACTTTTCAACCAGAAAAAAAAAAAAAAAAAAAAAAAAAAAAAATATATATATATATATATATATATATATATATATATATATATATATATATATATATATATATATATATGTTCATCTGGATCTTATTTCATCATTCAGTAAGGTAACACCACTTTTTAAATGCATTTTGAACAAATATTTTCTCTGGGGGGAGTTAAATGCTGCCTAATGCATGTTTGGTGAAGCAATAGTATCAGCCTGGAGTTTACATCCACTCATCCTGACATAAATAATAAATTAATTTCGGTCTATTGGTGGTCTATCCAAACTATTGTATTCCCAGAGTGGAATGCAACTAGCAACTTCAGTGTATTTCAAACAGAAGAGTAGAAGGAAAAGGCCCGGTGTGGGACTCTGGGGTGACTGTGGCCCAGTGGGTGGAGTACTCTCTTAGAACAGATGTGTTAAAAACAACGCATGATGTGTTAAATTTTAACACATGTGCCGCATCAGCTCAAGGACAACACATGACGTGTTATTTGTAACACAATTTTTGTGTCTGTCATTTTAACACAAGTATTGCGTCACTTAAATCAACACAAAATATGTGTCAAGATGTGTTATTTTGAAACACAAATGTGTAGAATGTACTTTTTATAGATTAGAGCTTATAAAAATTGACATTTCAAATTGTGGATATTAGAATTTTTTTTATTACAATCATGCAAATAGCAAAGTTGACACAGCTACAATTTATAGTTCAAATATTAAAAAAGAAATTGAAATCACCAAGCTAACAAAATAGCACTTTTAAATACAATAACATGTGCAAAAGAGAACATGGATGAAAATAATGACAAACATCATGAAAAAGAAATGAAAATAAATTCCTGTCCCTTTCAACATTCGTGAGATTTTCAATCCCACTCAAATTTAAACTTCCATTTTCAATACCGAACAATCATGGATCAAAATACAATATTTTGTATCTTGGTGCCACATACAGCTTTCTGTTACCAAAACTCGTCATAACATCTAAAGGATGGAAATCACAAATATCTGCAAGCGTGATCAATTCATAATCACTAGTTTTTTGTACTACATATGCATAAAAATGATCATCAAAGTATATTACATTTAGTATTTGAACAAAGATAAGAATGGAGTCATTATGTGCCAGAAAATGAACAACTTCACCAAATACAGGTTCTTTTCGGTAATCTGCTCTCAATGACAAAATGGAGCCAGTTATGTAGATTTGACTATACACATTAAGACTGTGAGACAGATATATTTTCGTGGCTAAAGACATGTCAGTTTGTAGAGCTAACATTAACTGATTTTACAAGAGCTCAGATTTGTCCAGTGACCCCAGAATGACAAGATAGGCATTGGTCACACTGACTTTCTTAGAGATGAGAGAGCAATGTTTATAGTGATACATTTGTTGTACCTGGTGTTTGAAAGCCAATGTCTTTGAAACGTTTTTAAAGTTGCACATAACATGTGCAAGTCTTTTGAATGGATTATGCTTTGCTTCAAATCACATGCACCAAAGTTTAGACAGAGGTCCAAAACGAGCCATTATCCTTGGATACTGGAATGTGTCTGCGACTAAAACTTGGTTTATTTGACCATTTTTTCTTGCTGTATCAGATCTGTGACCTAAAAATATTTCCTTTGGTTTGACAAGTGAAAACTTCGCAAAACATTTTTTTATTTTATATTGTGTGTCAAGATCATCAAATATGTGCTTGGCATCTTCAAACTCTTTCATCAAAGTATTACTGTCACCAGGTACTTGCAAACTATTCAACAAAGTTGTAGTTGATTGCTGCAACCTGTCTACAGTTCTAGTAATTAGCTCCTTTGCACAGTTCACATTTTTCATGACATCAGAAAAAGTTACATTTGAAGATGAATACATCTGGGAAACAAAAGATGCTGCACAATTACTGAGCTCAATGTAATTTTCTGATTGTGGAGCTGCAACCATAATATTGGGTGTATCCAAATTATCAGTATGAGTTTGTTCTCCACTGTTTGAACCCTCGCTTAGGAACAAGGATTGCACAACAGGCATATCTTTTGTACCCATCTTAAAATGTACTCTGTGTAGATGCCTAGTAAATGAATTCAAGTTATAATATGTTCTTGGACAATTTTCCTGAGCACATCTAATTTTTATATTCTGTCCATCTGATAAGCAGTGTATTTCACGGAGGTGCCATAGGAGATTTTTCACCTCTTTGAAACCAGTTTGTCTACATTTTGGACAACAATACATTTCATTTACAAGCTTTAAGTTGTGCAATCAATTCAATCACCCTTGTTTTTCTTTGTGTGGAGAATGGAAGATCATAGATGTACTCAAAAAATGTAAAGACAGGTCCGAGTTGGGATGGATAACACAAGTTAAACACCCAGTACAGCTTAAAAAGCTTGTCCACAGCACATGTGAGTCCATCGTCCAGGGGGATGGTGACTTTGTCATTTTTTGCAACGATGACATACTGCTTTGACGACCGCAGATTACTGATGCAGATGAGCTGGGGCTGATGGTTTGTTGATGAAGTAGCAGAATCATTGCAGAGGGATGCTATTCTTGCTCCAGTCTTAGAAACAAAAATTAAGAAATAAAACAAAACACATTTGTTGGTGAAATAATCAGGAATTCAATGTAATTTCTGTTTAAAATAATATTTGTCAAAGGATAAACACCTACCGGCACAAAATCTAGAAGGTGTGTTATTGTATCCTTGACGCTACATTGTCTTCCACTAACAGGGGGCAGAAGGTGTGTTAGTACCACGAGTGTTCTGTAACAAGCCTCCTCTGAAAGTGAACAAAAACCAAAACATTAAAAACATCTTCTTATTACTGTGATACACAGTAAATGTACATCAACCATAAATACCTTCAGTCATGTTTTCAAATCCTCTCAAAAGAGTGCTGAGTCCAGGTTCCATGGCAGCCACAACTCTAAGTTTTGGCATGATGTTGGTCTCCCATCTACGAAGGAAAAGGTCTGTCTTTTCACCTGTCAACCTTCCAAACTCTGAGTCCAGCTAAAACGAGGCAAAAAAAAAAAACACCCACATTTTTTTTTTTGAAATTTCCAAGTATAACATAGTTGGTTGAGTCAAATAGCAGGTAGGAAAAGGAACAAACCTACCAGACTCGGCATGTCCATAAATCGTGGATATTCACGCAATATTTCTGCAAGTGTGGGCGATTCCCTTGTAATCCATGCTCTGCGCTGTGTGAATGTTTTTTCCATCCCAGACTTTATTACTGAAAGGTTTTCCGAAGAGGGCCGCAATCTCTTGATCAAGGTTACCCATTCATTGATGGTATTATCATTTTCGGTCTCGGTTGCACTGGATGTTTGTGCATCCTCCGGGTAACTGGTTACTTTTCGCTTTCTGTAGCGTCTTTCATGTTGTTGTAGATTCCGCCGAAGGTTACGCAATTTTATCTCAATGAATCCACTGTGGGATGCTGGATCATAGAAATGCTCCTGATGAAGAAAAAAAAAAACTATATATTTTTTCAAATTCTGAAGAAATATACCAAAAAAAAAAGCAACTGAACCCGTTACTTTGGATCCCTATTGAAAAATAATATATTATTTCACTTTTTTACTTACAAATCCCTCCCCTTCTCCAGCCACCTGGATACTCAGAGATGGGAAGATGGTAATGATGCTCTTCGCTAAGGCTAACTTGTCTCCACTAAGAGGATAACTGGAAATAAAACAACTTATTCTCAATCATTTGCTCAAGTTACTCACACAAAGATCACATTTCAAATATCACATTTAGATGCATCAGTTCAGAGGCTGTTAAAGTGTAAAAATCCACATTTATAGAAAAAAATGGCAAAGTGTCAACAAAAAATAATACTTACTAACCACACCTCTGAACTAGGTCTCCCACGCACATTTTCACTATACATTTTCTTGACTTCCCTGACAGGAAGCCTGTGTTTTCATACTCCTCAAAGATTTGTGGTGCTTTTTTCATTGGGAGCGATTTTAGAGGCTCACTGTCTTCTCCTGTATGGGTCTGACCGTCTTCTCCTGAATTAGCATGGGGCTGTAGAGAGTAACAGTTATGTTTAATATCATCAAAATAACCTTAGAGAACCTAATAACGGAATAGAAATTTGGTTTGTGTTTAAATTAGCAAACTTTTCAACCACAACCAATTTCTCACAATTTATTTGTGAAATCACAAATAAATGGCAATGAAACTGAGTCACTCACAATAAATGAGGTATTTTTTAAAAAGTGTTTTTATTATATCAACATAAGAACATTAAGGTAATATTAATTTGTCCAATACAAATAGTACCTGGTTTGGAATTTGCTCCTCACGAGACACTTCTACCAGGGGCCCTCCAGTTGATAGAAACACGTAGAATCTGTCCAAGTCCTTAATTTCAACATTAATGTCAACATCAATGTACTCCAAGAAGTCAGAATTACATTTCTGTAGCCTGTCCAGCAAAAATCCAGAATGGTTGGCAAGAATCTCCTCAACAAGATTGCTGGCAGTTGAAACACTGAAAATGTTTTTCGAAGTCTCTTTTTCATTTTTGAATGTTGTTACAAGAACTCTCGCCATTTCTTGATTGTCAAATGAGAGCTGAAAAGATAAATACACCAAAAAATACAATTAGAATATTTAAATTGAGACCATATGCAAAAACAAGCTTTTCCTGAACTCTACTGTGACTTTTCAGTAGTTGATTTTATGTATACCAATGAGTTTTAGCATAAAAGATTAAATCTCACAGCCTGTTAGCTTGAATGTTTTAAGTACTAGCATAAAGAGCTGCATTTTTGTGTACAGTGCCCACTAATCCAATGTTTTAGTTTTTAGCCAACAGGTCATGTTTAATGAATGTACTAAATCTGGTAGCATTGCGGTTGAAATTAATGTAAAAATTTCAGCACGGCTGCATCAGTACACACGTGCATCATGCTAAACACTTTTTATGGAACGTTACCATGGAAGTTATGATTAGTTAGCAAGTAACGTTCCAATTACTTCTACGTTGTTGTTTTTTTGTTTGTTTTTTTCGCCACCGGAGTTTTACCGCAGTTCAATTTAAGGACGTCCGCGAACAGCCCATCTTAATATTTCAATTAATTTAGAAGTACGCCGTTAAATACAACCACATACATTTTACTTGATCAAAACTCCGGTATGACACTCAACGTCAGTTCCACTCGAAAGTGCTAACATGGCTAACATCTTACAAATACTTCTATGTCTGTTTTGTTTTTTTCGTCAGCTGAGCTTTAAGGTAGTTCGCTAACAGCCCATCTTAATTTTTGAGTTAAAACAACAGTAAATATTACCGTGTCAGACCGACTTTCCGACATCTCCGGAGGACTGGCGCTTCCACTCGAATATCAACTTCCGTTAAGAGCTCCAACCGTTAGTGTCTCCTTCACTGCCAAAGTGAATTTACAGAACCGTTAACTTACACGTTTACTTACAGAAAAGTTAACAGCTTTATTGTAAACTGTTAACTTCCAGTTTACAGGAAAACAGGCATTTTAGATTACAAAGGCTTCCAATTTTAATTTAAAGCTAAATTATTTTACAATATTACACTTATGTACAGATGTTTTCCCGAAAATGAATTAAAGGTGTTATTTAAAAAAAAATACGTTTTGTCTATATTTTATATCTATATTTTTTGTCTACATTGCATCTAAAAATTCTCACTGCAATATTCATCATGTATTGTACATTTATTCCAAAGCTTCAACAAGCTCCCTTTAACATTTAATTTTAAAATTTTACCCTCTTCAATAAACTTTGGACAAAAAAAACAACAAAAAAAGACAACTGTAACAAATGATAAAATAGTGACTCCATCTCACGTGCCACAGTGAGATAATTAACGTTACAACTTTGCAGACCCTGTAGAAGCACAAAAAAATAACGTTTTTTCCAACCACTGAGTCCTCAAATTCTAGACTATATTTATGTGTTTAAACAGATTTAAAACTTACCGAAGTTGCATTTCATAAGATCTCCATATTTGCCTCCTGCATGTGTTTGCTTACTCCGTGCGGGGAATAAAAATCCAAACTTGATCCTTCATCTGGTGGCCACTTGTGCTGATTTGAGGTTGTTCTTTGATGTTTGATTTGATCAACTTTCTTTGCTCAAATATATTTTCTAATTAATATATGTAATAATTGTTATTTATTGTAAATGTTAAAAAATTAAAAATGAATAAAAATTAATAAATAATAAAATAATAAAAAATTAAAAAATAATAACCATGTATTAAAATTATGTAAGAATAGTAGTAATTTAATGAAAAGTGATAATCAATCATTATGTGTTGATTTACTCCCCCAAAAAATACCTCTGCATCATTTTAAAAATTATTAAATCTCATCACAACCCTAAATTAACAACCACAGTTTAAAAATAAATTAAAAGGAAATAAATTAATTAAAAGGAAAATTTATTGAGATGAATTACCATTTGAATGGCAGATTAATCAGATTCATGGTTTTGTACCTGACAAACACAAACTAACACAATTATGTGTTGAAATATTCAAATAAATATTCAACACATACTGCGTGTCATATTATATTCATTTTAACACACAATGTGTAAAATTAACTCAAAATATGCTTTTAATTTAATAACACATTTTTTGTGTTATTTTTTAACACATCTGTTTTTAGAGTGTAGATTCCTCCTGGCACTTGTCAAGGCTGCAGGTCCAGATAGTGTCAAGACACGCTCACCCAAGTTGTCTACTCATCTGTGTATTGGTCTACAGACGAGTGTGGATGGGTGAAAGCTCGTTGAGTAGTCAGTATGACTAGAAAAGCTGTTATTAACTTCAGTCCATTTACCATCGGATTCCCCTCTACATCCCAAAACATGACTGTCAACAAAAAAAAAAGAAACAATGGGACTCGTTTTAAGCAAAACTGAGGTGTGCTCATACATCTCCAAAGTAAGACCTTCTCGTGGCAAATCAGATTCTTTCTCTGCTTGGTGAGGAAAAACCACTTGTCCAGAGATGACCTGTGACAAAAAAAAAAAAAAAAGATGATGATAGAGATTGTTTGTCTGGAAGTCAGCTGGAGAGGTCCAAATAATGTCAGCCTCAGGGTCTCAAAAGCTTGTGCAGAGCAGCTCTTTGAGATTCTGCCGCACTTCTTCGACCTTAGCGAGGAAAGGGTTGAAGTGCTGTGGAAGACCCACTGCCCTGACATCCCGCGTTATAAATGTAAAGTCACGTCTTAATGCTGTTGAGGAGTACAAAAACCCTTTTGTAAAGATGCAGTTTTGAAGTATTAATGTGGATTTTTCTATATGTATTCAAGCCTGTACTGTATGTATAATTTCAATCCTGCGTGGCTTGCACGTTTAATTCTAACTTTTGTGCCCAGTTACTCAAATATTTGTTGTTTTTTTTATTTTATTTTTTTATTCTTCCCAAAATTTATTTATGATATTGAACAGTGGGAGTGGATTTCTGACCGGCATCGTTAACAGTGGATTAAATCTCGTGAAAACAGTGATTTAGGTGTTCTCACTTCTTATCCGCTCCTGTAGTTCATATGATCTGCTTTTCCCAATACCTCAACATGAATTGTGGCTGAGGAAAACCGAGCGCTATCCCTGGTGATAACTAGAGGGGTAATGCCGCCTTGTCATCGTTTCTGTGCTTTAGCAAAAGAACCAAAGTGATCCATTGATAAAGATATTGATCATAAAGATGTGTTACTATGGGAGGATACGCACAGAGATGGGGAAAAAAGAGAGGATATTGTTGTAGATGGGTGATAATCTTCCAGCAGCTGAGCATTAATTTGACCTCTATGTTTTGGTGCCTTTTTAGAGCTGGGTGATTCCCACCCCCTCTCCCCCTTTCTGGGCAAATCATCTATTTGGAGAGCTTATTTTCTTATCAGGCAACAAGCAGACACCTATTTTAACAACTAACAGCTTGTAAGAAAGCTTGTGGGCACATGTATGCGTGTGGTTGGATGACTTTGTGAGTTGCCGCCTCCATTTACTCAGAGAGTGATTAGATGAAACTGTCGGCACGGAGGTTGTGAGCTGCGGGGGGGAAAAAATCCGTAAGAGAACCCACAAAGCTTTTGGATTTCCTCGCCTTAGTTTACCTATCAGGCAGCTGATGTGCCAGCGCACTCCTCCGTCTTTTTCGTTGGACCTTCGTCCCTCTAGGTTGCCGCTCCCTCCTTTGTCATATCGCTCTGGTGATTCATGCCGTCCTCTGTCTCCAGATGGTCTGGGCTCGTCACGCCGATTACAGCCCCGCATCGGTACACACACATAATTTCACGCACATGCAGACACCCACCGAGATAAAATGCAGCCAAACATCCAACTTCGCCAGTTACGTCACACACAAAAAAACATGAAATGAAACAAAGCTTTACATTTGCAAAAAACAAACAAACATAGACATCAGATTCGCTAAAGTTTGATGTTGCCCTTCTTTAATTTTACGCCAAACACGTTAACCGACAATTTTTATATGTCTGTAGGCATCTGTTATAAAAACAGTTCCTTTAAATCTAACACAACTTGAGAAAGTCTTTGTTGGAGAGACACATACATAGGATATAATGTTCACTATGCCCCTGAGCTTAAGATTAAATTAATAAATTTGGATATTTGGCTCAGTTTTTACTTGCAGGAACCATTTTTGGTGCCGCTTTTATAGTTATGTTCATTAATTCATCTTGTATGGCAGCACTACATTGTAAGTACATATCTTCTTGTGGTAAATTATTGACTTGGTCGTGTGTTTTAGATCGTCATCCTGCTGAAACAACCAAGAAACTTTCTGGCATTTTAGAAGAGCTTTCTGATGACTTGCACTCAAACCAGGCCTTTTGAAACAGAACCAGGCCCACAGGATCATAGAGCCCCCATCATGGATGAAAGAGAGTATTGATATAAGAAAACTAATGTTTTGACACAAATTTCTCTGTTTCCCACTTGATCAAATGTACTCAATTATGACACTATGATACTGCAATAAAAAAAGGACGTCGTTTTTATAAGCTTCAGGCGACTTTGTCAAGGATTCCTATATGGATATCTGCATATTACGTGACCGCTGTGGGGAGTGAGAAAGCATGAAGCAGCTACTGTAAATCCCTGAACAGCAAAAGATAGACACAGATGACCCGTCTGTCTTGTCACGACAGAGATTTTACTTGCAGCGTTTTTTTTAGTTTCTCGAATTACACTGCTCTTATCAGACACCAGTGATCCAAGAGATTGAAGATTAGATATCAGGAAGGAGGTACCTTGTCCTTGTCCTTGTCTTTTTCTTCCCCACTTCTGCCTTTCTCCCCGTTTGCCGTATAGGCAATCTGTCACTGGCCTTTTTTCTGGGAACAAGGTAGAGTCATCGTGTGGAGAGAAGCGTCGAGAGTGTGTGGGAGGCGACTTATACTCCCACGCCGGGGAAGACTATTTTGAGATTTGTTCAAGTTTAGATTTTAGACCAGCAGAAGGCAAGCCGAAGATTTAACAATGCTCTGTTTGGAAGGCTACTGATGGAAAAGGATTTAATAAATAGGAATGAAAAGCAAAAAATGCTTAGCCATTTGTACTTGCCGACATTGATATGTGTTCACTGTAATTTTGGACGCCACATGAAAATGACCTAAAGATGACAGATTTTTTTATAATCCAATGGTTACAATTTGTGTGTTTTAATTTATTCAGAACAACAACATTTTGAGAAACAAGCATTGTAATTTGGGAACAGGCGTATTTCCTAACTAATACGACACATGTCCATTTGTATGCATTTTAGAAGAGTTGCAAAAATGTCCCAAGTTCTTGTTCTGTTTTTTTTTTCTTCCAAACAGCAAACAAATATTACAATAATAAGTCTTCCTACATCACTGATTAAAACATATCCACATCAAACCAACATCTTTCAGATTTCTACACTTGCCTTTATTCACTATTTTGTTTTGTGTTGACAGTAACGTCTGTTCATTTAAACTTTATGACAGCCATGTTATATCTGAGTGTATCCGAGTTTCACCGAAGCATGCTCAACCCTTATCAGTCATACCCAAAAAAAACCAAACACTTACATGCAAGTCAATGGGTTCATGAGACACCTTAAACTTCGAATGCCATGTAATAATTTACCCATTCATGTGAATACTTAAATCTAGTAAGGCAGCGTGACTGTTGCTGCAACCAAAAGTCTGCCGAGAGTACTAATTATACATCTGCATCTGCGCCTGTAATGGCTTTGTAAATATTTGCGGTAAGAGCCCGTTGCAGCAGCTGGTAATGACCAACATTCATAACACTGAGAGACACAGCCAGTCGTTCAGACTCCAGGTAATAAAATCCAAATGTGACAAAAACTGTGCTTTATATGTGCGTTAATGTGTTAACTGTTTTAAAAAAAACAATAAAAAAAACCTTTAAAAAAGTTTTAATAAGGTGCACAGCTGGGTGATCATTTAAAAAAAAGAATGTAGTTCTTGAATAGTTGTCATCCTTTATGTGCGAAACTGGTAAACATTGACTTTGTAGCTACTGAGGTTAATCACCGAGGTTCTTATGTTTGGCTCAGTTTGACCAAATTTTATGACACTTGTGTCTTTGTTTAAAGCATGGGTTCAGCTGTCCACTAAAAATGGCTCCGTAATATTAAGAGTAGGTACATTAAAAAACAACTACCTCGGTGATTGCTCTGAAAATTCTAAGCCAACTACTATAAAATACAAGGTTGCCGAATAAAAAAGCTAAAAAAAAAAAAAGAAACATAATGATAGCCACTTATTATTTTTTAAGAACTGGCTCGCTGCAGGTTTTAGCTGCTTTTCTACCATCCTGATTGCACCTAGCTGTGCTGCAGTGCTTACTATAGTGACCACATAAACATGAGCAGGTGGATGTTTGGTTTCTTTTTTATTTCATTTGAGTAAAAGATGGAATGTTTTATACCAATTACAGCAAAATGACAGTGGAATTCAGCTGGTGTTGCCCACAATCGCCACCCACCACAGTATCACCAGGATTTAGGAAATTATGCATCTTAGAATCATAGTCAGCGTGATTACCACGACTACAGTTGATGTCCATCAAATCAACATTAATATTTGTGTTTACCAAATATTTTAAATACATTCTTATTAGATAATACCTTTTCTCAGCTCAGTAGTAGTTTATCTTTTGTTTGTCTCTTCTTTATAAATCATGTTGTGCTGCTATTTTTTAAGTATGATTCATTGATTGGTTGATTGATTGATTGAATGGCAGACATAGATATTTGTTTTGCTAATTAGTAAAAGAAATAAGATCTGTGTTGAAAAGCTTCCTGGATTTACTGTTGATTTTAAAATACATTGAATAAACCTGAATAACAAGGGATGCCATAGACCTAGCATGGATGACCATCAATTATGAAAGCAGAGACATTTTAACAAGTTTAAATAGAGTGAGCTTTTGAGTCTTTTGACTTTAAAGTACTGATGCATATTTCAGGAGAAAGAGAAATTGAATTTACTGAAACTCTGAACTGCGTTGGATATTTGAAACCATAATCTGTGTCTTACATGGCATGAATTAGGCTCAAACTGATAGATTTTTGAAACTACAAACTACACGTTTCTAGGCTAATTGAGCCTGACTTTGTTACGTTTCTGACTCTTTCAAAATGTTTATTTGTTCTTCTTTTTTTAATCTTCCCCAAAGGGTCAATAATTGATGAATGCTTGTTCCACATCCAACATGGACATGCATGTGGGAATGCAAATGGTGCTACACATGTAGCAGAAGCAATATAATTACACGTGAAACTCATCACTTGCAACTGTGCTTCACAAGCTGTCAGTCAGGCCTCCCCCTGGGGGCATGGTTGAGTCTGAGTTGAAAGGTTAAAGTGTACCATTGCGAGAAGTAACTCGGATTGATCGCCTGCTCATCCAACTCTACGTGATTGATGGAATTGCCCTGCTGGGACAGTCACAGTCTGACCTTTGGATCGGTGCTTACACGCTCTGGCTTTAATTCAAGCTCGTCAAACGGGGAGCACATGCTCACGTATGATCTTTCGCTAGCGCTTTGCTCAAACCGCTCATCGCCGTGTTTGCCTCAGAGAGGCACGTCACACGTTAAATGACGCTATTGACTTCGACTGATTTCTGGTGTAATTTTAGACGAAAACTTGTGGGAGGTTGCATGTGGCTTTTTTTTTTTTCTTTTTTTTTTTTTCCAAAACGGGAGCAAACTCCAGGCGCTCTGCTCTCGCATGTGAGAAGAATGAAAATGAGGTGATAATTGACTTTCGCTGTTTCACACGTCAGTGTCACACACAATTGTGCTTACAAGCATCAAGAAGGCAGGAAGAGGGGTCGGGTTTGGGGGAAAAGAAATTATTTCAGACATCTGAGTAGTGCATTGTAAGGCTGCATACACTGGTGGGTTTGTGTGCGAAAAGCTAAATTTGCACATTAAGCAGACTTAAGTAAGGATAAATTAATGGTCTTGCCTTTTGTATCTGCCTGTATAGTGTTGTCATGGGAACAACAAGCATCGTTTTTTTCTTTACTCATCTTCCCTTTATCAATAGATAATCCAGGGTTAGCCTGAAATGAACTGTTACAGATCAGACATATATGTTTCACCAAGCCTTTAGTCTCATTGTATTATTTTGTGGAAGGCTCATTTCTACTGAGGCTGAATAGAAGCTATGCACAAAGAGAGGTGCCTCAAGAAGAAGAGTATCTTTGACTCTGAATGAGCTACCGTCTATTGATTAACTCCAAACCTCGGTGAACAGGTTGTGGAAAGGGCTGTTAGTCAGAGGGAGGCCAGGCTAATGCAGACCTAGTTAAACATTTTCATGCAAATAAGAATACCCCCCCAAAAAAAAAAGTTTATTTTAGTGTAACGATTGTTTTTTTTTTTCGTTTTTTTTGGTCATCAGTGGGATAGAATTGGACGCCTTGCATGTCCTTTTGGCAGGAGCGACAGTACCGTGGGTTAAATATGGCCCAGCTGGAAGGAAACTGCCCCGCTCCTCCCTTCGCTTCCTCTGTCTGGGAGAACACATGCTCCATTGTGCTCTTTTCACCAGTCCCTGATAACAAATAAGAGTGTGAGCATACATTCATTCAAAATGTGTATTTCTCCCAGCTTCTCATGTGTGTGTGTGTGTTTTTTTGTTTGTTTTTTTTTTAGCATTCTGAACCGAAGATCTATGGGAATAATCTACGCATGTGGGCTTTTTTCACACCACACATATGAGCCCTCCAACCAGATCGAATCATATTTTTTAAGCTCTTGCGCATGTACGTGTTGCCATAGGCATCATCAGATCCTCGAAAGAAATTCAAGAGACTGTGGATGTCATAAGTGGGACATCTGCGCCGTCAGCACGGAGCAGTATACACATGTCCCCTTATTTACAGTTTTATATATGTTTGTCTGAGTGTCTGCTGAGTACTTATTGAGTGTCAGCTCTGTCTGCTTTTGTTGCTGGTACTTGCGCTGTGTCTTTCTTTGACACTTTCTGGAGCGGAATGCCTTCTAAAGATGTTTGTTTTTTTCTTCCTGATTTAAAAGAATGTGATTTAAGTTAAGTTTAAGCAGACTGTACCAAGTTTGTTTTGTCAAAAGTGCCATTTGCCTCACCCTACAGTCATTGATTTCAAAGAGGTCGCATTAAAGCTGAGATGCTGATGTTTGGACATGTAAAATGTATATATTCTCTCTGCATATGAATCTATAAATAGTTTGGTTTCTGTCAGTTCTGTAAAGATACAAGAGAGAACCAAAGCGAATTTCTCTTTTACATGACCAGTACTTTCATTTTACTTTGCTGTAAAAATAACCATTAAATGGTTTCAAATTTAACAAACTTTGGCTCCTCTATGCTTTAGGAAATATTTCGCCCTATTTGATGTTTGATCTGAATTGATTAGCTACTTAAGCACCTGAACTTCTGATTATCTGTCAGAAAATGTGTGCAGTTCACCTTATTTTGTGTTAATTGAACCGTCGCTGCGTGTGACGTTAAGCTGACAGGCTGACATAAAAAACACCCTGTTTTCACCTGGACAAATTGCATCATTTGTTCATAGAACGTGGCAATATTCAGATCAATCATCAAATAGGATGAAATATTTCATAAAGCATAAAGAGCCAAAGTTTGTTAAATTTTAAACCACGACTCCTGCTAAGTAAAATTAAATTATGGGCCATTATAAAGAGAAATTGGCTTTGTTCTCTCTTGTTTCTAGAGCTGACAGAAACCAAAGTATAGATTTATTAGCAGAGATAAAATATGTTTTACATATCCAAACATCAGCATCTCAGCTTTAAGCCACATTTTATAGAATCCAATAATAACTAAATAAAGAGTTAACTGCCCCAACCAGACCCAAAAAAGGTTTTGCGTCTTTATTATTTGCTATATTAAAGACACATCATATCTTAATTTATTGCATTCTCGTGTAAGTTTTGGCTTTATTCTTAGCACTAGAAAAGAAAAGGTCGTCCAGTGACTGTGGGTGCATCAGCACCCCCACCCATCCCCCACGCCCCACACTTCATCCCCACCAACTTGCAACACAAAGTTACACCCTTAGCCTAAAAACTTCTTTTCCTGAATAGTCAAAATAATCGGAGCACCGGGAGAAAAACTTTGCATCCAATCCAATCATTAATCCATTCATCCAATTATCCAATTGATAGTTGTTACCGTCCCTCATCCTGAGCAGTCAAGTAGAGAGGAACAACTCCCTTTTAACAGGAAGACACTCCAGCTTAGAGAGACTGATCATATTCTATGACCTGTTCAAAATTAAGACGACTAAGAAAACAGAAAATATAGAAACATTAGGACTGGAAGTCATTTTATGAGGCCATGTAAGGAGTGTGTGCTAAAAAGAAACGCATTAAGAATCTGAACTAGATAAGTTCATATTCTTTGTATCTCTAACAGTCAGTGAGTGAGACACAGAGGTAAATTTAAAAGACACCAATTGACCTAATCACTTTTTCCCCGAAGGTAGGAAAAACCGGAGCACCCGGAGAAAACCTATGCATTGAGTTTAAAGTGTGTCCATTTAAAGAATGTCTCCAAATATTAGTGAGTGAGAGACAAAGGTAAATTTAAAAGAGACCAATTAGCCTAATCACTTTTTCCCCGAAGGTAGGAAAAACCGGAGCACCCGGAGAAAACCTTTGCATTTAAAGAGATGGGATGCATATCAGGAGGCATCCTAACCAGATTTTCCGGCTCAAGAACTCAATGGCCTTGGATTTGGAGGCACCGATCCTCATCCCGGCCACTTCGCACTCGGCTGCGAATCGCTCCAGTGAAAGCTGTAGATCACGACCTGATGAAGGCAGTAGGACCACATCTTCTGCAAAAAGCAGAGATCTGATCCTAAGGCCACCAAATCGGATCCCCTCAACACCTTGGCTGTGCCTAAAAATTCTGTCAATAAAAGTATTGAATAGAATTAGTGACAAAGATTAGCCTTGGTGGAGTCCAACTCTCACTGGAAACGAGCCCGAGGTACTGCCGGCAATGAGGACCGGACTCTGGTCTGTTCCTGAGCTTCTGTAGCTCAGGATCAGATCACCAAGGTCCCTACCTTCAGCTGCCATCCTTTTGACTCTGCACCCCACCAGTTTGTCTCCCCCAAAGGTGGTGAGCCCGTGTGAAGAGGGAATCATGTCTCCTCTTCGGCTGTGCCCGGCTGGGCTCCATGGGTTAAAGCCCAGCCCCAAGGTGTATACGCCTCTTGTATGTGATGCTCACAAATGCACCTCATAATATCTTGTTGCCTTTAACCTCTAATGAGGGAACTTTAACGTTCCCATCAACTGTGTCACGCCTGCCTGATTGACCACTATTTTTCTCTGCTCAGGTTCCCTGAGGACAATCTTCCTGCCTGAAAGTGTAAATGATGGCATTTCAAGCTTCTTTTTGCTAGGGGGTATTGGGCTAAGGTTTAACTTTTCTATCGTTATGAGCTTGTCTTCTTTCAATACTGGATCTAACCTGCCTCCACCCAGAGGCAAGGTTCCTTTATAACGAACTGACTTTCCGTCAATGGATGGTAGAAATTTGGCTTGCTGATCGTTGGTCTGTGTTTCATTTTTAGGTATTTCCGCAGCAGTATTATCTTGTACCTTTGTCTCTTTGCTCTTTATGGATTCATTTAAATCCTTGTATTTCTTCTTCTCCCTGTAATACTTAGTTTTCATCGTATTCACTTGTTCAGTGAGATTTTTAATGCACTCTTGATCCATATGCCTGTTTTGAGTTAGTGCCTGTATCTGACCATTTAAGGACTGAATTTTCTCCTTCAGCCTTTTCCAATCAAATTCTGTGCGGTGAAAACTTCTTTCCTTATCCATGGCTTCTTGCTGTCGTCGTAAGTCTTCTTCCTGTAGTTCTAAGCTTTCTTGCTGTTGTAAGGCTGGGAGCGTTGAGTGGCTCTCGGCCTGCTTCTTCAAGGGTTTTCCCTCCTGGAGAGCTCTTGCCTTCTGATATGACTGATTCCTGTGGGACCTCTGGTTCATTATCTCACTTTCTAACTTTGGGATTGTCTTAAAGTTCAGGTTTTTGTTTTGTCTGTGAGACTCATCTAGCTTTTCCTTGAGTGAACCAATGTTCTGATTTAGATGCACAATTTCTTCCTGAGCTGCTTTCAACTTTTCCTCCACTGCGGTTCTACTCCAATGCTTCTTATCTATTTTTTTAAACCTTTGCATGAAATCCAGAATCACGACGATCATTTCATCTCTACTCATTTGTTTAATTTCACATTCTGTTAAATAATAAGTGTTAATTGGCAGCATTTTGGCTGTCCGACTGATGTATCACAAAAGCTACGAAAAAATGCACTGTTCAATCCAATATGGAAAACCCAACGTCCGAGCTGCTGCTGCTTGACTTCTGCAAGTTTGATTCAGACACTGGATATTCAAGGCATCTGTTCCTTGTGATGTCATAAGGGACAGATGCCTTGTCCCTTATGACATCATAACACTTTGGCATCATCAGATTACATCAGTGGAATAATGTCATGTATGCTATGTTGCCAGGCAACAGCAAAGCCAGCTCACTTTCCACCATATTCCTGGGAGGCTTACTGTGTGAAACGATTCTAAAATTCATTAACTCTTATTTGAGGAATTGTTTAAACGTTCGCCCATGTGGGTTAAATGAACCTGTTTAGCCTACTGACTCCGGTCAAATCACAATTTAACTGAGAGAATAACTGAACTGAAATGCAAAGCCACCGAGTCTCCCAGCAGAGCTAACTGTGTCAGCTCTCTGTCCTAATGCTAACTCTCGAGTCGGGAAGCACCGAGGCGTGGAGACAAGACGTAAAAGCACCGCATCCGTCTGTTCCTTAAAAGGGTTGTTGCAGTGCTCCGTCTTTCCCACTGACTGCATCAGACAGAGGGAAATGGCAAACTTTATGTGACATCATGCTAGTCCGATGGGCACGGCAAAACATTTATGAGTTCATAATTATTGTAACGTTAGTGCCCGTGTGACGCCGAGATGCGGTCGTAAACATGCAGCAGCAGCAAAGGAGCTGCGCAACGCCGATTCTGGTGACGTGCAGCCCCATGCGGGCGCGTACCGGCGAACACGTCTGATCAGTTGTCGTCTGTATTAATGTTAAGAGTTCTCAACTGTTGTAGCAACCAGATCCTAGAGATGTTTCCTTGGCTAAATGTGGGTTTATATTGAATACTGAAACACTAGTTTGTTGTTAAATTTGCACGTTTCTCATCCTGCGGAGGCAGACTGCAATCCACTGCTAAGTGCAGACTACAACTTCTGTGTATCACCGCGGTCTGTGGCCAGTCGTACGAGCATTAATAATAAACAATAATTAAAAATAAAAAACAATCCTTGAACCAAAATGTCAAAAAAAAAGAAAAAGAAAAAGGCATTACATCATTTTGAAACGCATGCGCCACTTGGTTTCATCGCTTTCTTCCACATTTTCCTGCCCCATTTTTGGACATGAATAGGCATCCAAGAATGTTAATCCTCATGAAAATGCAAACTCTTTTTCTTCCATTTAAGAAGGGTTCTCTGCAAGACGCCAAGCCATGAGATAAAACGTCATAATATTACATGTCAAAGTAAATTCTGACCCACAAAGTGCTATCTATCTCTTTGCTGTGTCAGTCTAAACCAGTGGGTCTCCAACTAGTAAGAGCACGTAGCATCTCAGTAAATACTAATTTCTTCAAGTGAGGGACAGATTAAGCACGCAGTTTGACAGGAGTTTTACTTTAAATTTTTGGGGGCCTTCTATAAACTGCATGAAGACCTAAAAATCAGAAGAGTTCTGATCCTGATGTCAGTAGCGTAGTTGGTAGCACTGTTGCCTGGCAGCAACAAGGTCCTGAACTCAAATCTCAGTCTTTCTGCATGGACCTTGTATGTTCTCTCCGTACATTTGTGGGTTCTGTTTGGGCACTGTTAGATAGGTTAACTGCTCACTCTAAATCAGGGGTGGGCAATCCTGGTCCTCGAGGGCTGGTGACCTGCAACTCTTAGATGTCTCCCTGGTCCAACACACTTGAATCCAATAGCTGAATCACCTCCTAAGTGCAGTCAGGTTCTCCAGAGTCCTGCTAATGGCCTCATTATTTGACTCAGGTGTGTTGAAGTAGAGATACATCCAAAAGTTGCAGGAGACCGGCCCTCGGGGCCTGGAGTTGCCCACCCCTGCTCTAAATTGTCCCCATGTCCATTGTGAATTTAAACATGTCACATATTCTAGAAATAAATATAATAAATATTGTCCTTCCATCATTGCTTTGCTAATAGCAACTAGCAAAATGACTAAATCACTGGACACATTTACCAAATTCTACTTAACTTCCGTCTTGTTATGTTTTTCCCAAATCCTTCTTTAGACTTCGAAGGCAAGTAGGACAGAAGATATGTGGCAACCATGCTGTTTTCCTTATTCGCTGTTACACAGTTCTGTGTATAGAATCCTGGGATTTCTTGAACAATTCTCCATCTGCCTTTTCTTTCAAGAGTTTTCGTTTATGGCAAATACTATACTTGACCAACTAATCTTTTGGGTCTGTTTATTCTTAACTCTGTTAAGTAGTTATTTGTCTTGGGGTTTACATCATACAATACCAGTGGTACTTTGACAACTAGTGACCTCTGCGCTTAACATAGAGTTTTAAAATTGGCATGCTTATGAGTCTGTGTTCAAGACTCTTATTTTGAAGTAAGAAAGGAGGAAGTTTTCAAGTTTTTCTGTTGTGTTGACAAAGCTAACTAGTAAAAGCTGGGTTTGTTACCAACTATGGACAAGAAACTGTGATAGAGTGATAGACAAGGTAGAAATGGTTTGCTAGCATTGTGCGAGTGCCGCAAATAGCTAAACATAAGCTTCGGACTGTGATAAAGGTTAGCTTCATACCCATCTGTGCTAAGCTAGGTTTTTTTTTTATTTTTTATTTTTTTATTACTGTCCGGACTACATTTGTTTACTTCTTGTTCAAACTCTAACATGGATTGACGGATCAGACCTGGTCTGTATCGTTCTGCTGAAAACTAAGATTCAGCAGAACTTAGTTTTTATTTCACAAAAAGCTTCATTTCAATTCTTTTATGTCATTTAACACACCAGACAACCGTGAAATATACAATGTAGAGAATAGCTAAAAACGGATCGCTCTACTCTGAATTCAAATTCCTTAAAACACACTTTGTAATCTGTGAATCTTTAGATTTATTTGTGAAATAAAAAAGGAGGAGTCCTAATTTTAAAGATTGGCTTTTACGCTTACTATCTAAGCTGAAGCGATTATTGCCTCTCGGCTTTTTAAAACTCAACCTTTACAAGAATGCACTGTGAGAAAAAAAAAAACCTGCTTAAGAGAACACAATGCAGAACAAAGCCAATCTCCAGCCCCTTCCACTACATTTGGCTTGTTTGGAATGGCAGCCAATGCCATCATAGGCTGGGACATTATCCTAATGCAGGGAGGCGAGCAAGATAGCTAAGCTTGCCCATTTCCATTTTAATGGTGGCCATCTCGAGGTTAATTTGGTTATGATGCGGTCAAGGCGGGCATATGCGCTGACACGTCAGAAGACAAATAGTGGTGCTGGGACGATCTATGAGGTGGGGGGGTTTATCTTCCCACCAAGGAGGTAGTTACTGGTACACTCACGCCCACAAGTGCGTGCTCACACACACATACACACCCCCACACACACACACCCCCGCGCACCCCCACACACCCACACACACACACCCCAACAGCCATAAAAACCCCACATTTGGTTGTTTGAAGTTTACTCATGGGGCAGGCTGTAAGTAACAGTGAATAGCTTTGTTGTTGCTCTATAAACCCTATGGGGACCCACTTATTAGGCCAGAAAGTAATCCACATCTGCTCATATGAGGTGCTTATTTTCTATGAACATTGCCCCCTGTGGACTGCATATATGCATTCTTTTATGAAGAAAAAAGAGCTGAATGCAGTTTTTCTATGCGATATGGAGACTTATAATAGAGTTCTAATTTAATGGTGAAAAGTGTGGTCTGTTCTGCGCACAATGGCAACTCCAACCCCAACAAAACTGCTTCTTTTGCAACAGCTTTTCATTTTTAACATAATCTTGGCCAATTCCAGACGGTAGGCTTACTCCTAATAACAAAGCCACAGACTTTATATTTTTTTTGTCCACGGGCCTAACTTTTCTTTTTTTCAAAATCCTAACTTCAAACAGTCGACTTTTGTTATTCCCTTCATGTGTTCGTCCTGCACAGCATAAGCCACTTCTCTTATTGACCGAAAGTGCAGGAGGCTCTTAACATCGTCGCCTTTTTGTTCAGCAGCAAACTGGGATCACTGACGAGTGGACAAATCAGAGACAGAGAGGGATAACAAATCAGAAAGAAAAGACTGAATCTTTTCTTTGGTATTTCTTAATACCAAAATGCTGTTTCGGTATTAAGAGAATAAGATGTTAGGATTATGTTTGTCATGGTGACATGTCTTTCCATTGAGACATGTCTTTCCATTGAGGTCTCTGCAGGGGATGCAGGCCTACAACTGTCAGACATGATGGTTTCCCAGGGCAAAGACTTTCTGCACATATGGTGCCTCTTAAATTATCTTTTTTTCACCTGTGGATCTTTTCTACATTTTGCTATTTAACAACTGCAAACCTTTTATCAAGATTTTATATGTGATAGACCGACAAAGTAGTGCATTATTGTGACGTGGAAGGAATGGGAAAGTGGTCGATGTTTTGCTTTTGTGCAAAATTTTTACCCTGTTTCACCTGTTGCCCCTAAATTAAATATAATGAAACCAATTGCTTTCAGAAGGCACCTTTTTAGTAAATACAGTCCAGCTCTCAGTAATTGCTGGTGATTGCTCACCATCCAAGAATAGAAAGAGTATGGCACTAATCAGAGAATCGGTCAAGGGGACTATGGTAGCTTTTGGGGGAGTTGCAAAGAGTCTTTGCTTAGGATGGAGAAGCTGTCTGCAAAGCAGTTATTAATTGTGGACTCTATAAATCTGGTACATTAAAGAGTGGCAAGAAGAAAGCCATAAGAAGTCCTACTTGTAGTTTCTACTATAGCACTAGTTGTGTAGGTGACACAGAAGACATTTGAATGGTTCAAACCAAAACAGATGGGAACTTTTTTAGATGCATGCCAAATGCCTTCTGTGGCGCAAAACCAACACTAGATTGGCTTAACAATGTGAAAACACTTAACTTGTATTAATACTTTTAAGGGGCCCTACACATGTACACACAAAAAAACAGCCTGCTAATGTTCATAAACCCATATTTTTTGCAAACAGTGCTGATTTAGTGGCCTCTCATGAATGTCACACCTTCAAAATCTCCTATCCCATCCAACCTTTCCCTATTCAGTCACCCTCATTCTCTGCTGCATTATCTCTTACTGCCCTGACATGTGCTTTCTCACATTCCAGCACTTCTTGCTCACTTCCTCCCTACATGCAGTAGATATGATGTAAAGCACTTTGAAATGCCTTGCTGCTGAAATGTGCTACGCAAATAAAATTTGATTGATTGATTGATAGATCCTCCGAATCTGTTTCTTCACATGCCCATACTTACCATCGGCCTCTATCCCTCCCACCACCCCAAAGCCCTGTCTGTTTCGCTGTCCTTTACTCTCTTCCTGTCTGTTTCCTCCTCTTTCCCGCCTTAGTGCGGCAACAGTGACCGCCGATTTATCAAACTGTCAGGGCGCACTAGCTCCGCTCTGTACACCCGCTGCTAAACAACTGTCTCTGCAAAGCAAACAATAGCAGCCACACAAAGCCTTGCGCGCACAGTGCACGCACAGGTAAAGTCCTGGAGTTCTGCCCGAGCAAGGTGACACCATCTCTCTGCACGCTCACTTGGCAGCACGCGCAGCAGACACGGCTGGAGCAAAGCGGATGCTGCCAGCGACACAGTGGGCTGGGCGCTGCACAGCATATCTGTTGAACATCCACAGACGTTGGGCATAAACAACATTGCGGTGAACGCCAAGTGAACAGGACCGCAAAAACATGCGGTGGGATAAAATATTAAACACTGAAATAAGACAGCAATTACCTTAATTGCTGAAGCAGCATTTATGGTGCTACTCCATATTCATAATGGCACACCTGTGCAAACATGAGCCAAGAAACTATAACCTTCTACTTTGCTGGTGGTCTAGCAGGGGCTAAAACAGCATGGCCAGCAGTCTCTTTATGGGGGGGCTTTATGGTTTGTCAGTGGGGTCAACTGCTGGATGGGATTTTCCCAGCAGATTTACACTGAGGAGCTTAAGAGTAGGTCACAGACTCTCAGCAGTTAATTTCATAATGCACCTTGGGCGAGGCTTAAATAATTCAACCAGGGCTGGAAGTGAAGGATCTACTTAATCAAAGGCTCTTGGCTTTCAAAGAATGGCAAGAACTACAGAGCCTCGGTTACCTCACTTCTCATCCTTTGATGGTGAAATACTTTCAGGGCAAAGACTAAAGTTATGAAGATGTAATGCAGCATTCTTCTTATTGTTGCCAATTAGGAGCATGTCCTCCAGCGCAAACATAAATGCATGTTAAGTGAGCTCAGATCGGTAATGTAGAACTCAAACCGAAAGAGATTTACAGAGAGGATATCGACTTTATCAACTTGAGCAGAATACGTGTATCAAAATGAGCGGCTTGATCCCGTGAGTGGTGTCGTTGCTTTTGTTGGCCTTTTTGAGTAACCATGGCGACGTAATTAGCGAAAAAAACCGAACCAAATTCAAATCAAAACAAATTCTAACTGACACAGTTTTGTGTCAGTTGGACTCAAAACAGAGATAGAACTTTGTCTGCTCCTCCGTCTCTCACGACGGTTTTCAGAGAGGATTAATTACCATAGCAATAGATCACTGAGGAGAGCAGAGATGTAGAGAACTACAGAGACGGTGGAACACTCAGTTCCTAGAGGAGAGCAGAGCTGCCACCTTACTACAGGAACAGTAAAGCCTTACACGAACAGTAAGGCCTTAACTTAAGTTAAGTGTTAAGTCAACTTAACACTTAACTTGTGTTAAGTTCCTGTGTTAACTACAGGAACTTAACACAAACACTATGGCAGAAGAGCAAAGGAAGTAAGTTCCATATGACTCATGAAACTTGATGCACCTAAACTGACAGCCACTTTGGACTGTCAAAATAAGAGCAACACATACCCAACAAAATAAAACCCTTCCTTTTTTTCACAGCAGGTATTTGCTGTTTTGGGTGTTAAATGACTGGTTTAACCCAACCACCGTCACACAAGGGATTAGTGAGGCCTTTTCAAATGAAGCTTGCTGAAAATTTCAAAATAAAAGCCTGAACATTCCTCTCAGGTCACTTGGAAAGCAAGGCTAAAATAAGGCAAAAATCCTTATGTTTTTTGAACAATAACAATATCTGTTGTTAATCTGTTGCTAAGAGACGAGTGCGTTTTCTGGTAAAGTGCCACAAAGAAAACAAATGATTTTTACTTTCGCAAAATTTACCAACTATAAATTTCTTGTGTCTAAGCAGATAAGCAGTATTTCAAAAGAGCTTATGTTGTATAAACAATAATATTACTTATTAATTTGATGTTAAGAGATGAGCGGATTTTTTTCTGGTAATGAACTGCCACGAAGTATAAATCTGATTTTTACTTTTGTGTTGAATGTTTTTTATAACAAATTTACCGCCAATGACACACCCCCCCCCCCCCCCCCAACACAAAAAAAACATTTTCACTTTTCTGCCAAATTCACCAAATGCACAATTCTTGTTAAGTAGTTTAAGATAAGTAGTATTTCAAACAGCAGAAGAAATCTTTTGTTTTTTTAACAATAACAATATTTGTTGCTAAGCGATGAGCGGGTTTTCTGGTAACGAAGTGCCACGAAGTAAACATCAGATTTTTACTTTTGTAAAAGTAAAAATCAGAAGGCAGTGCATTAACATTAACATTAGCACACACATTAGTAGTGCACTGCCCCCCTCCCCTCCCGCTAGCAGTCCAGCAATAGTCTTTTCCCTAAAATAAGTTTTTTAGTTATTTGATTTATTAGCCATGTTTTAGCACACTGAATGGAGAAAGTCAATGTAAGACAACATGCTAGTGACACCCCACATGCCACTTGTAACACTTAGGCTAACATTAGCATTTTGGCTCATTTTAGTTTATAGGCTACACAAATTTTAACATGTTGAATGGAGTAAGTCCATGTTACTCAACATGCTTATGACTCTCCACATGCTATTGAATACATTGTAGCTTACTTTAGCATTGATGCTAATTTTTAGCATCAAAACGCTGGGTTCCAATCCAGCTGGCACACTTTAGCAGGCCCCGTTTAAATTTCTTGAGAAATTTTCTAGTTGATAAGCTGTTATCCTATTATTAAAAAGTGCCTTGCAAAACTTTTTTTTTTTTGACATGTTTGAAATTTCTATGCATTTTGTTGGCACTGACATTATACACCAGTGAACACAACGTTGTGTATACATATATGTAATTTTAAAGGAAAGTATCTACCCAGAAATGAAAATCTCAGATTTGAGGGATGCATTTGCGTTAGGGGTGTAAAAGTACCTGCAAATCATGGCTTGGTATGTATATTAATCGAGAAAAATAAATAAAATGTATTTATTTTCTTTACTTTAGTCAACAGTAAACAGAGTTCTGAAATTAATCTAATTTCGTCGTTTTCTAAAATATATACATATAAAAATCTTATAGTGGAAATTATAGACATGGTTCCATTTGGTTGGATTTTTATTAGTGAATAAGTTAGCAGTCAAATGTTTGTATTGGTAATTGAGAATAGCCACTTGAACACTGTCAATATTTATGTTTAGAAGTTTTAAATAGAGTCTTTTCTAAAACCACGTTGGAGTTTTCAGGTCGCGTCAACCTAGTTTACCAGCTGCACCTGAATGCAGCATGAGCAGCTGTTCAGAAGTTCCCTCATTAACGGAGATTCCTCCCACTGACCATTCCTTTCATGGGAAGAGTTCGGACTAATTTGGTGGGACAGATTTCCTTCACTCACCAGTGATATTTACATTTCGCTTTTGTTTATTTAAGGTGAGTAATTCAGTCAAGTGCAGAACGAACTGTTAGATTAAATTCTTGCTGTTGAACGCGAAAAGGTTTTGGTTCGATCCACCCTTCTTTATCCGTAGAGCTGCACGGGAAACCTTAATGTTCCAAGATAGTAGTTTAGTGATAGCTGGGGAGCTTCTCCGTTTTACTTTATGGTTACTTTTTAAAGTTTCACATAAACATTATGAATACATTAAGACATTTAAAACAAGGCTGTATTTGTTTGGTGCGCGTGCTAACAAAAATACAAATTACTAACTACTTAGTAAATTGTATTTTTTTAAAATTATTTTAATTACCTTTTCATGTTCTATCACATAAAATCTCACTGAAATATAATATACAATCCCATTGAAATACACCGATTTTTGTGGCTTTATCCTAAAAAAAAAAAAAAAAGTAAGGAAGTTTAAGACAGGCAGTGCGAAGCACGCCTTGTGTGTTCACTATACTGCAACAACACACAAGCTTTAATCCTCTTTCAAAATGCCCTTTCCCTTTTGTTTCCTTTTTCAATTTGCACGCCAAGTAGCCATTGTAAGACAATTTATTTCTTCTCATGTTTCAATTTAATCATGAAACTTATTAATACCAACTAAGTTGCTTTGACCTCTGCGGTATTATTCTGTAGTATTACCCAATGGACCCAACCACGTACAAGCTTCACAGTCAACCCTGACCTCCATCAGTGCCAACCACCAGGACGAGCCATTGATTGGCATTTGTCTGACAGAGGCTTTGTAATGAGAGAGATGATGAGGGGATTATTGACCAGACTGTGTTTATGAAAATCAGCTGCGAGAGGTGGGATGTGAGGCTTTACCTGGATATTGGTATTGACCTGAACGTAATTGCTGGGTGGAGACCCGCTTGCAGAGCCTATTCAACGTCTTTAATGAAAAATCAGATAGCGATTGCTCTCAATTAGAACTTTTTTCTGCTTTTGCTCTTTTCTTTCATTACTGATTAAAAATCACGATTGAGAATACAAAAAAAGGAGGGGTCATTAGAATAAGAGTAAGTTCTGCAGGGTTTAGTTATTTGCGTTTGAGGAGCGGGTAATCTGGCGATGTCTGCCGCTTTTATTTGGCTTCACATCTACTTCCGTTTTTTTTTCTTCTTTTTTTCCCATCTTGTTTCCATGCAACAAGCTGCCTAAATATATTCAAGTTGTCAGAGTTCAAGCACTCGCACATTAGCATCTTTTGGAAGAGGTCAACCACATATGAAGATCTGGAAAGTGACGGCTGAGAGGCTACTGTCGACTTTTTTTTTCTTTTTTTGCTGAGACAGGCCCCCAGGAGTCAACAGCACCGTGATGGATACACTCTGACTCGAGATGATATTATCCTTATGCTGCTGCTTGTGATGCCATGCTGAAACCACATCCACTCTTCATCCTCCCAGGAGTGTATTGTCATTACAATTTTTCAGCTTTACTTGCAAAGAAAAGTTAATATTATTTTGTTTGCGCGCGCGTGTGTGTGTGTCACATGTCTTCCAGCTGCAAGTTAGAATTCAGTAAAGGCCTGATGTGCCTTCCTTCAAATGATAAAAGCCTTGAATAAAGCTGGAACAACAAATGCCGAATTTGCTTGTGTGCCTTACCAGGGATTAACCATGTCCAAGCTTAATTTGTGGCTCCTTTCTTCTCATTTTTCTTCTTGAAGAAAATATTTATTTCAGTTGTAAGTAATTCTCAGACAATTGTTTTTCTTGTCATCTTGTTTTCATGCCTGCTGTCTTAGTACCTGGTAATCCATGCAGGTGTGTTAGACATGAAAAACATTTCAGATAGAAAGTTTGGATGGATTAAGAATTTTGGGGATTGAGCTAGCCATTAGAGACTGTGGACAAAGTAGCACAAGTTCTCTTAAGTTTCAGAGTAAATAAATTAGGTGGATTTCACTTTTTTTTTTTTCAAAAAATAGTCTCAGATGAACATATTTTAAAATTGTATTTTATTTATTCGATATTTCATTTATGCTGTCTTTTAGTCGATTATTTGCATTGTGTTTGAGCACATTTGTTTCACAGACATGTCTCTACAGTATTCGTAACGAATGCATATCATTTCAACAGGATAAGATGGTAAATGTTCAAAAGAGAAGCTGCATCCATCTGGCACAATAATAACTTAAATGGCAGAGGAGCCATCAATAAGGAGGTCTGCCCAAAGGAATTACACTTCACTTAGACTACTGTATTTTTTAATCTATTCAAATACATTGCCTTGCAAATAATTCATACCATTTTTTTTCACATGCCCAAATGTGAAGAGGAAGGGAAAGGACTTATTTTATACATTTCTTTACAATGTCTTATACATTTAAGACAATGCAGCAATCCATTTATAATTGAGATTTTATAACTCAATACCTTATAGAACCACTTTTTGTAGCGTCTACAGGTGCAGGTCCTCTAGACAGATGTATGCCGATTCCGCTCCTAAAATTGCTCAAGAACGGATGAAAAGTATCTGTAAAAATCCATTTTCAGTTGCATGTTCTCAACTGTATTAAGGTGCCAACTATACAATCTTCCGGTGAATGTGTTTCAAACTAAGCCATGCCAATTGTAGCTCCATCTACAATTCCAGGAATGTAAAATTCTGCAACCACTTTCAAGTCTTTTAAAGCTTTTAATTGGTTTTCCTCCATTGCTGCCCTGTGTTTAGTTCTATCCATGCTAACCAGGTCCCCTGTTACTGCTGAACAGAAACTTCCCTTTAGCATTTTTTCTTCCACTAAGGTCAACTTTTTGGAGAACATGATTAACAGATGTACCATCAACATTTGCTGACACCTGAGCTTGCGTATCTGCAGCTGCTCCAGACCTTCCTAAGTGGTTCCCTGATTAGATTCAAGATTCCCTTTGCCATTGTACTGATATACATATTTTTTTTCATTTTTTTCTAGGTTAAAAAGCACTCCCAAAAATATTACTTGATACTATATTTGCTTGGACTTTTTGATATTGGTAGGACGGCAGTTCAGAAAAGAAGTTAATTGGTGCTATAAGACGTTAAAAGCTTGAAATATTGTTTTATAACCAAACTCTGCATTAAACTGCTCTATTAATTTATCCCTGGCCTGCCAGCTGTTTCTTGGTTGTGATGATGCTGCTTGTTCACTAATGATCTCCGACAAACCTCTGAGGATTTCACAGAGCAGCTGTATTTACTAACGTTATCTCACACATAATTAGACTACTACTTCAGTGACTTTGGAGGGGTTACACTGGATTTTGCTTTGAGATATCAGAGAAATGGGGACTGAAAACAGTCCCCATTTCACATTTTTCAAATGTTCTTTTTTCCTCAATTTTTCCTCAATCTTCACAATTGATGAAATACTTTGTGATCATCAATTCATTGAAATCCCAAATTAATGCATCACTATTGAAAAACAACAACATGTAAAATTCTTGGAAGGGTTTAAATACATTTGCTAAGCACCGAAACATTTGCAAAGTGACCTTGAATGTTATGGAAGGCACTTCTAAATGACATTTATTATTATTAACCTCTTTCATCCATTCACTGTACTTGATCTGTCTGTCTAGGGTTTGCGGGAAGCAATTCATCCTCTGTGATATTGGTGCTAAACAATAATTTCTAAAGAACAAAACAAGTGACTGCATTAACCATGTTTTTTTTAGAATGCAGATTTTATAGGTAATAATTGTACTCTAATTACAAGAGTACAATTACTCTTACAATTACTCGTACAATTACAATCTATAAAAAGACTCCAGTTTGATTATACTTTTTTCTAAGGCAAACAAAAATAAAACGTACATCCTGTGGATAAATAGAACCCATGTGAGCGTGCTTGTCTGCACGGGTGGTTTTTCTACAGCTTGTATGAGAATGCAACAGTCCTGCTGCCAGTCTCTCAAAATCAGATTGTATCCTCTCTTCACTTGTTGGCAACAGACTGACAGCTGACTGCTCACATTTGCTACAGAGGAGATTTAAACTTTTTTTTTTTTTTTTTTACTTCAGTCCGCTCTGCTTAGGGGAGATAACCATCGCTACCAAAAACATGATATCAAATCACTGCAACATCAGTTAGGGAGCGATATCTAAGCACTTTTATTCATCTGTTCCCTCGCAGTAAGGCATTCTCATAACATGGAGACTTGCACAAAATATAAAACACAGTTCGCACAGTAAAACATTATTTCCTCCCGCAGCTAAATCCATGGAGATGAAACGCATAGACACAGAATTTCCCTTTTACGTACCCATCTCTGATAGATGGCAACATGTACTATTAAAATTTCATTCCGTACAACCTGATTGAGGGGTGGGGTGAGGAATCACGAGGTGACATCAATTAAAAAGGCACTCAAGTGTGTCTCTCCACATCCTCTCCTCCCCCTTGTCTTCTCTGCTTGAGCAACTGTATGTCTTGCATTAATGTGGGAACCAGTTATTAATGTGGTGAGCGGCCCGGTGACTGAACATGCGTGTGACGGTAGAAGTGGTAAAGAGGTAAGGAAAGCAGTGGAGATGGTGAGCCATTTAGCACAACAATATTAATAGCTCATGCTGCAAGCTGTGGGTGATAATGGATGTTGCAGCACTGGGTCCAAACAGCTTGACTGTGGGTGTGCATATCTCTAATTTTCTTTCTTCAAAGTATGTTGGTGTAGGCCAAAGAAAAGAAAATCATCTACACTGTACCTGTTCTAGCATGTCCTCTGGTCTTTTTTTAACAGTCTTCTTTTGTTATTTTTTCTTCTCTCTGCAGCTCAGAACTGCAGTTATACTCTACACAGTCCCAATGGGACGATAGAGAGTCCTGGATATCCTTACGGTTATCCAAACTATGCCAACTGTACATGGGTCATTGTGGGAGCGGATCATAACCGGATACAGCTGGTGTTTCAAGGCTTCGCCCTGGAGGAGGATTTTGACATCCTGTCTGTTTATGATGGGCCGCCAAGCCCAGGGAACCTGCGAACAAGGTAAACATGCCATCCAAGTTTATTACATGTGTTCGTGTTTCATGCAAGCTTTGACAAATGATGATCTTATGATTATGTGACGCTGTGTCAACTCGACAGCGTCCTTTGCTGTCACCTTTAGTCAAAACTGTAGATGCATCATAAAAATGGATGTAACTAAAACTGCTTCAGGTGCATTGGGAGCAAAATTCTTAGTGACTAATCCCACACTGACTCTGTGACATATTCAAGGTGATTCACTGGATTTTCGCTTCAGAGCTTTAGGCACTTGGGTGTAAGCACAAAAACATTTTGTGAGCCAACATTCACACACTCAAGTAGCAGTATCAAATTTCCAACCCAGAGAGATTACACCAAAATATGAGGCTGGTATTGCTATGTTTATATGTTTGATACCATATACTATGACATGGTATGTGGTCTCTACCACTACTGGTGGTATGGACTACAGCAGTGGTCCACTGTGTTAAAAGTTGACTGGAAACTTAAATATATTAGATAATTATGTGTTATTGGTAGACATTTTTGACAATACCGAAACACCAACAATAAGTCTTAAAAAAGTCAAATATAAAATCATACAATTAAATAATATACATTTTCTACACTAGTTAAATCCTTATCAAGTATTCACCCAGTGAATCTTAAAACAAGCCAATTAATGCTGGTAACGTTTAAAAGCAGAAAAAAAAGGAAGAAAAAATAAACTATTATGGATACAAAGTATTTGTATCTGTAACTAAATGTTAGAGTACAGAATCAGGTGGTTGTTGTATAATTTTTATTTATTTTTTTGCTATATCCTACAGTTTTGTTTGGTGTTGTCTGCCATTTGATGCAGTATTTGATTTTGCTGGCTGTGATCGGATGTTATAAGCAAATGATGAATAAGGAATTCTCTAAGTGGATGGAGAAGACTTGTCTGTGATTGGCTGGTGGTGTGATTCATGTACATAAGCTTGATCAAGTTTCAGAATCAGACACAGAGCCAAGCATGTGCCAAAACAAGCATGTGTGTGAAATTTAAATGCGCTTTGTTCTTTGTTCACAAAGATGTATGTGCTCATACCAATCTGACTGCATGCTCTACATGAACCTTTAGAAACACGACTAAAACTCAGCCTTCGTAGTCACATTTTTAGAGGCTCATGTGAGTGTGTGAGAATTAAGCAAGCGGCAAGGCTTCTATACTTGATCCATACGTTGGTGCAGTATTTTCCAAAAAGATAGTCTTTATTGAGGGATCATATAAATGCCATTTTAAATCAAAGATGGCGCACGCGATCTGTATAGTGACAAAAATTTGGAGGTGCAGGACCAGGTGCTGTGATGTAGCTTTACAGAAAAATGGAAAAGAGTAACTGAAAAGATACCTGAAAATAATTCTCTATTTCACAGGGTCCCCTGTCAGGGATGCATTGACATCTGGACCACTCACAGTAGACTGAAACTATTCAGGAAATGTACCAAACCATTCACCCATTATCTATACCCACTTATCCGACCAGGGTTGCAGGGAAACTGCTACCTATCTGTAACATGTGATAAGTTTTAACACCATCTGCCTTACTCTCAACAGACTTGGTCACATGAAACTCAGGCTTTTTTGAGACAAAAAGGAACAATATTCATTGCACCGATTCCCTGTTGACCTTTTCCTGTCTCTGCTTGCTTCGCATCCCTGTCACCTCTTCTCATCCCCTTCCACATCCTGAGTCTCTCATTTTAAGCCAGTGATGCCTTCACTGCACCTCCCCACAGAAAAGAAATGAAAGTGAGAAGAAAATCCATTATGGATTGCTTCTGGTTTGTCCTCCTCAGCCGTTTTCTTGTTTGGACCTCTGGGCCTTGTTTAGTATGCTCCAGTGGGATTTAGCGAAACGCTCTGCGCTTTGGATAAAAGGGAGAAGAAGAAATGAAGAGTGGACTTGAAAGCCGAAGGAAAAGGGGGTTCATAGAAGAAAGGAGGAAAAAAAAAGACCAAAAGGAGATAGACGTAAAAACACAGTAAAGGGATCACAGATTGGGTTTAGATTTCACCAGCTTTCTTTGGCAAGTTTCTTTTTTAAAAGAGACCTTCTGTGAAAAAGAAAAACGTCCAACTTTATCTCTGTTTGAGCTTTGACAGTCTGAAAATCTGCTAGGATGTCTCTCTCTTTTGGTGGCAGCAGTCTGACTGAACTTTTCACTAACAAACACCCCAGCTGAAACCTCACCGACCTTCAAAAACACACACACACACAAAGATGTAAAACTGATAATTCATCCATCTTTTCCCTCTCATCTCCCAGTTGTCAGAAGTAATTTTCCTTCCATCTTTCTTGCTGCTCTTCTTTCAATTTCTTTTTCACATTTCATTTACGTTCAGGTTTTTTTTTTCAGTATCTCATCTTCTTTTAGTATTTTCCAATTTATGCCTTTTTTTATTCCTTTTATGTGTGCTATGTGGTAGGTTGTAGAGCTTGGAAATTTTTCTTTAATCTTGAGCAATCATCAAAAATGTATGCCTTTTTTTTTAACCCTACTTGAAATGATGGAACTTGATTCATAGCAGCCACTTTCCTGTAGATTTGTTTATCCAATCAACTTATGCATTCTTTACTGTCCCAAAAAATCTTCGAAAAATATTATCTGGATAATAACTGCTTAGAAGAAATTAGCCAAACATGTGTTTCTCTACATGTGTACACCCCGGGGTGTGTTTGTGGTTGCAGATGCTTTATGAGTCACAGTCTCTACTTTAGATAAGCATATGTGAGTCAGTCTGATGGTGCAGCACTTCATTACACTGTTGATCAAAACCGACGTCTGGAAAGAAGACAGAAAATGCGATGGCAGCTTCTCTGAATAGACGAGGGCAAAAATACTTGTTGATGGGAATCCTAGATTGCCAGCACAAGCTGCTGCTCGGCTCTTTGATCGCTGATAATTAAAGGCGGCATTTATCTCCAGAGATGGTGTGGTGATTCGGTGCGTCGCGGGCAGGTTGGGGCCTTTTGAGGCAGCTTTGCTCATGGTGGCGCAGAAGCACAGCAGAACAAAAGCCAAAAGGAAAGGAGTCTGCAAAGCTCAAAGACAATGTTTGAAGAAAGATTAGAATAAAAATAGAAATATTTGGCCTGATGTGACAACTGGAATTAGGGAGGAGAACTCTGTATAAAATTTCTTTCTAAACTCTTTCTGGAAAAAGTTTTCTTAAATGAGCTTATCTATCGTACTATATTATTAAGAACATGTAAGGTCTACCGCCTATCAAATAAGTGTGTATACATTAGACATACAGTTCTGGTTGAACACTTAGATCCACTCATTTTGGAAAGAGTGACATTTAAAATTTTAATAACTTGTATAAACATGTCCTTTCCCAAGTTGGGATAAAATCATAAAACTCAAAGAAAAAAAAATGTCTAAGAAGGTGACAGAACAATTTAGAGGTCCTCCTTAGGCTTTATTATTATTTCAACCATGTTGTGTAATACACCTGAGCTGGTAGTCAGGAGCACCACTTGGAACTGTTCTCTCACCATCCCTTTTCACTTTGTGCACCTCTAACTTTGAGTAAAAAACAGACTCCAGTCATTTGTAGAGTTAGTCCGTCAGGACGCTGAGGATAGAGAGCAGGTGGGCCACTTTGCGGCATGGTGTGGAAACAACCATCTCAACTTGAATGTGAACAAATCCAAGGAGATGATTGTAGATTTCAAGAGAAATGTGTTCCCCCATGACAGAAACACCATTTCTGTCGTGGGGGAAGAAATGGAGGTGGTGGAGGAGGTAAACACCTGAGTGTTTACCTGGACAACAAACTAGATCGGAGTTGCAATAATAAAGTTGTCTACAAGAAAGGACAGAGCAGGCTTCTTGAGGAAGTTTTGGTCCTCCATTGTTTGCAGTGAGATAAATCTGTGGAGAGTGCACAGTCTTCTGCTATCGTCTGCTGGGATAGCGGCATTGGAGCCAGGAATTTAAAAAGGCTAAACAAGCTGATAAAGAAAGTTGCTTCTGTTCTGGGGACTAATCTGGACTATCTGGAGATTATTGTGCAAACAAGGGTTCTTTTTAAAATCAGGAAACTCGCCTCCTTCAGCCATCATATAACTTACAGAGCAATAGCTGTACGAGTTGCATGACCCTGTATTTTTTTCACCTTATGATTGTAGTGTAGTTTTTCAATGGGGAAATATTACTGAGTTGGATTGCCAGCATACTCTGCCATTTTCTAAAGATTGTTTTAAATATGGAGAAAAATAATGGGTGACCTTGAAAAAGTTACATGGACCACATGCATTGTGGGTATGGAAAGGCATGCAAAATCACAAGTAGTTTCTTTCCCTATTAAAATGACATGTAACATGTCTAACCAAGTATTTAACAGAGCTTGTAAAATTGACAGTAGTCAAAGAGGACATGTGACAGCTAAAGCGAAATTCAACTTGACTTTAGGAGCATAACTTTAACCAGCTCACTGGCTGCCACTGTGGGAGAGAGTACATGTTTTTTAGCATGACAAAAAAAAGCAAGATTTTTTTTTCTCACTTTTTGTGTCACATTTCACCTTGTAGCTGCCAGTCAGGGTACACTAAGTACATCTCAGTGCGGGAGAAAAGCTGCCGGGGTGTGCAAAGTCGTCCCTCTCCACATGCCTTCCTCTCACTGATGGAGTGACGGAACAGAGGGGCTTACAGCCCGGTGGTCTGAGACACGTGGGGTTTAGTTGGGGAGAGGCGGAGGCGTGAAGGGGGACAGATTTTCAGCCTGGAGGCAGGATTGGACCTAAATAAGGAACACTAGTGCATAGTGGTGGGAGTGGTGCTAACACAACAGCTAGCCTATGGGGCTGCGAGGGAAGGAATTTCAGCGCACAAATTTATTTCAATGTTTTCTGTGTATTTGTGTAAATGTGTGTGCAGAGACACAATTGCAGTGTGTTTTCTTGGAGCGTTCTTGCCTAAAAGTGATGTGGAGGGAGGGTTACAGTTAACAGCCCATTACATGAAGCCGGTTGATTCTCAGCTAAACCAAGGTTTGTTGTGATTCAGATAAAACGAACACGACACTCAACTGCACACACGCTTTTAAGGACTAAATAAATGGCATTGGGCTGGAAAAGTGTTACTTCTCTACTTTTTTTAGACACTCCAACATTTTTCTGCTCTCAGCACAGCATTTTTCCCACATTATATTTACCCCAGCTGCTCGCATAAAAATATGTGGTTGTTTAATATTTTATGGCCCTTACATTTGGCTTAAGATCAGCGCTACAGTATTATTTTATCACATCCGAGTTAAAGCTAGTCATCTCCCGGGGGGGTTCTCCATAGTAGTTACTGTTAGCACAGAGCATCCACTGCTTCATCTTTTATCTCTGCTGGCATTTGGAGAGCTAGAGTCTATCTGTAGTTCATGCTGAGTGTGTGAATGACTTAGTCGGTGAGTCATGCTTGTAAAGAGCTATGGTTCGCGGGTCAGGGTGAAAATGGGTGACGTGCAGTGGCACCTCCCTTTTGAAGACTCGCCTGTGGCAATAATTCTTCTGCTGTGAAGGCCTCTGGCATCAATCTCAATACGTAAACTCTGGAATATGATAGGAGCATGTGAACACTCTTATTTATTGAATGTGTGTTTGCATATTCGTCCCCCACATTGTCTGTTCATTGTGCTGCTGTGAGAGGACTGCGTAAGGAAAATATATCTGAATCAAGAGGTGGGATCCTTGATTCCCAGTGTCAGAGATGTATCACCTGAAGGTTGCGTAGTTTTATTAGTTTGCGGTGCTCATGATTATTCAGGCAATCCAGATAGACGTGTAGAAAGATGCATTCGCACATCCCGCAGCATGTGCAAGCACATTCATTAATGCACGAACACACACAAACGCGCACGCCCACAGACGTGCACAATTTTGAATTTATGGCTCCTTTGAGTCTGGGCTGTTAATGGGAAGACTGCCACTTATCAATGCCAGCTTTAACGACAGACTCCTAAAAACAGGACGAAGAGTGATAGTTTGTTTTTCATCATCTTCCCACAGGAGAAAAAGTAAAACGATGCCCAGATTTATAACGTCCACTCACCTGTAAGGCAGAATTATTAGGCCCAGCAACTCAAGATTAGAGAAATAATCAAATAGAAGCCTGTAAATTTATACACAGCACCCTTTGTATTATTCATTGTGTTTCATCACTATCGACTTTCTCCCATTTCAAGGCCAATCAATATACTTATTAAAAATACACAACTGAGAATGCACTTTTTTTTTCTGTCAAAAGACAAAATCAAACCAAGAAGTGCATGATGTCAATGATGAGCCATTTTAACCTTCCCCCCCGGTTTGGGTTCATATTCACTTAGATCAATTACAGCAAATTTTGGAGGGTAGCCACTTAAGCCATTAAGGCTTTTACTGATGAAAATGTAACCATTTAAAACACAGGTGTAATTATCCTCCTTTAGAACTCACTGTTCAAATTTGATCCTTTCTGAGCTCTAAAAAACAAAAGAACATAATTGTATGTTTCACTTTGTACAGGTCCACTGGCATATTATTCTTTAAAGAATTTCTTTTATGTAGATTTTTAGCTTTAACATAAAGTAACCCTACTGACTTGTACAATTTAATTCTAAGCTACATAATGATTCCATCTATGGCATCAATAGTTCTGTTTAACAAAGGGTAGTCTCCGGAGGCTGTTTTTCTGATATGGTGCCTCGCAAAGTTTGTATTCAGACACCTTGAAGTTTTTTTTCTAATTTTGCCATACTACAACCATGAATGTTGTTTTATACTTTGAGGAATTACTTATTTGACAAATGAATAAAAGGCAGTGAATGATTGACCAGCTGAAGGAAAATATATGGCTTTTAAAATGCTTAATGTGGTGGTTGCTGGTTCTGAAATGTTTTTATTTCAGGACATGAATACAAATACTGTAATCTTATAAATTTAGAGACAGATTTGCACAGTTTGTTTCAATATCTTCAGATAATCTTGTGGTGATTTTTTTCCAGCTTGTGTTATCTTTGATGTGTGTAGGCATGCATGTTTGTGTTTCTGCAGTTGTGTGTTGATCATTGATTTCATCATTTTCTTTTTTTCTGCTTTCTCTTCTTCATCCCTGGGAGACACGGATCATGGCGGTCTAATTACTCACCCAAATACCTTGCAAATCTGATCATGGATACAACACATTACATTTAGCACACACGCGCACACATGCACAATAGCTGCCCTGTGCCAAACGGATTTTTCTAGCTTGTAATTAAACACTTACTGCACGTGACCATTTGCACTTGTGCTTATTTAGCTGTTGAGAAATCAAAGGTTAACTGTGCCGTTCCCGTCCTAAACATTCCGTCATTGATTCTGTCATTAATGATGGTAATAAGTGAGATGAATATACATGCAGTGCAGTGAAGGGATGCTGAAGACTTAATTAAAACACATTGTTCAGGACTTCAAACCAGAAAGGCACATAATTAGGAGACAGGCATTAATATTAAGACCTGCAGACAGAGAGCAACCAAAGCAGAAATCTGCACGAGTATCTGTGTGCTACTGTTACTAATTCCAGATCCAGGGTGTTATTCAGGATACTCATGTAGACACACACGCATACACACGCACGCATATTTATATTTGCATGCAAGACTAACACCTTCCTCCTCCTACTCTCTCTTCCCTCTCCATCTTCTTTCTTCTGCTGCTCTTTGATCATCCTTCCCACCGGAGTAAAAGAAGAGTGATGGGTAGAAAGTCAATGGAATTGGTAAGGAGCTCCATCGGTCACTGTGTCCCTTTTAGCTCTGCTGGCTAATCAGATCTTCCACGCAATCTTGTTTTGGGCTTTATTAGTTGCATTCCTTTGCAGTGGGAAACACAGAGGATCACAACAATGGAGAAACAAGTGTATATGATGTAAATTCGAATAAAAATTCATAAGGTATTTATAATAAGCTACCGTCGCTTACATTTTATAATTTGTGTTGGAATAATCCATCATGGCTTGTGCAGACACCCACATTCCTTATTTACTAAATCATTCATGAGCAACTAACACTGCGACTAATGCGTTTGGAAGATTTATTAAGGAATATTACACCTTTTGTCTGAGTAGACTTCTGATAGATTCAGAAACCTGGCTGCAAATATTTGCTTCTATTCAACCACAAAACATCAGAAACTGACAGGATGTAGCATCATCATATTTGGCTGATGCTGCAGACGTTTAGGTTTTCCACTCAAATCAAATAATTAATTTGTGAGCCATGGTTTACCTTGTTGCTTCAAATAAGCTTTTCTGTCCAAACTGCTTCCTTGAGATGAATGTTAAATGAAACAAAATACATTAAATGTCAGACCTTTTGATCTTCAGGATGGGTAAATGATCGGTTCATTATATCTCAGCTCTAATCTTTAAACATAAAGTGGGTGTATATCACTTTTATTACAACACAAGTGAAAGATATGTTTGTGTTCGTACACACATCTGTACATGGTTAACACAGGAAATAGAAATAATAATAATAGAGTTGAATCTGCACACAAAAAAGCTGACTTGTGAAGGATAGTGTTATAGAAGATTTTAATACAAGTCATTTTGCAAATTAAATGTAGACCTTTTTTCTGATCTTTAAATGCTATCCACTCCCATAGCAATATTTGCCTTTGGCTCTGTGTAAGATAAAATGTTTTGTGGGAGTGTTAACTCCGTCAATATAAATTGCCCTGCTGCTGCTCTATAAAGAAGAGGGCAGGAGGGAGGATTAGTCAGAGATGGAGCAAAAGCAAAAGCATCAACTTGTGAATAAAGGATTTGGTCTTTTCTCCACGAAGAGGCAAATTGACAGAATTTCATAGAGCATATACTCGGCTGTCGCCCAAGTGTAGACTATATTTTGGGATTTGTTTATTTCATCCATTTACTGATATGTCCGTCATGTCATATGCACACTAGTACTTTGTCAACCTTGTGGGCCTAACGCATGAAAAAATTTGATGTTTGCCAGGATGAGTCATTTTATCTCTTTACAGTGCTTTGTGTAACTACTTTATTTACCAATGCAATAAAATATTTGATAAACTGAGCTGAGAGAAGACAAGTTAAGAAACTAAATTCAATTAAAATTGAATTTAATTCCAAAACACTTTATTAATCCTGCAGTAGGTAACTTCTATTAATTTTTTTCTACATATTTGTTAATACTGCTACTATGTCATGACTATGTCGATCTCCTCCACCTTGTCAAGAGTGCTCATATTGCCATCTGCAGAAATGCATCGCTCCCTGTCAGAAACAACCAATCAGAGCCAGGAGGAAGGTCTTAGAGCTGTCAGTCATGCTCCTGTTGCTATGGTTATGCATTTAAAAAAATGCTTGAAAGTAAAAGAGCATCAGCAAAAATGAGCTGCAAAGTTGAACTTTTTGGAAGGTGTACATGATGCAGCTCACATCTGGCATAAAAGTCACTGTATTTTCAGAATAGGACATGATGTCGACATATATGTTAGTGTAATGATCTGGATCTGTTTAGCTGTTTCTGAAGGAGAATTCCTGGCCATCAGTTTGTGACATTAACCTCTAGCACACTCGGGTTATGCAGCAAGACAATGATCTAGAAGCAAGCCAGCAAGTTCACCTCTGAATGACTCAAAACAACCAAAATGAAGAGCGTTCCAAAATTCCTTCACAGCGATGTAAAAGATTAATTAATGCCCATTTTTAGGTGGCACAACCATTTATTATGTATGTGAGGGAGTCAATTTTTCTCACAGGTGCAGCTTCGTTTAGACAATTCTTTCCTTAATAAGTGAAATAATCATTGGAAAACTGCATTTTGTGTTTATTAGGTTATCCTTGTCTATTTGTGCATGTATATAATATTCTAAAACAACCAAGGGGTGACAAACAAGCAAAAACAGTAGCAGTCTGTAGAAAGGAGAATACATTGTCACAGTACTGTCTGTTTCTCCTGCAGTTTTTTTTTTATGTCTTAGTGTATCATTATTTTTATTGAACACATTTTGTATGTGTATGTTTGTTTTGTGTGTGCCCCAGTTTATCACATGCATAAAACAGACTGACGTTAACACCTCTTAGACTACATCAAAGCACAGTATAAAAACTTGCTACCACCTTGAAAATATTCAGCATCTTGTATATTAAAAGTGAAGTGCTTTTTCACAAACTTCATTTCTACCAATTGTATGAGATTGCTGGAACCACCTTGTGTATCTTCTTGACATGTTAACTTGATGTGAAACATTTTTCCCCACTTTGTTGTAACTTCAATACATAAAAGTATTGAAGGCAGAAGTTATATGCTGGAACTAAAAAAAACATTTATTTAAAAGCAAGAGTGCAATTTTTTTATAACGTATAAGTACTTTGCCCTGTGATGGGGTTCTGTATGGTTAAATAATGGAATTTGTCCAGCAGCTTTTTACATCCTACATGGAAATGCTCTAATAACGGCTATATTAGACTTTTTTAGTTAGGAAAGATTATGTACAAAAAGAGAGAAAAAGACAAGATAATTTGGAGTTAAAAAGATGGGGTATGTCTTACATTTAGTGTGCAAAAGGTGATGAGGCTTTTTCTGTGTAGTTCTGTTGGTGTCATAAACTGTTTCAGCTCAGTTTGAAATGGCTACTCGGTAGATTCAAAAAGAAAAGAAGAAAACACATCTAAATACAGAAAATATTACTACTTATTTCAACTACCTAAAACGAAGCATGCATTAAATACTATCCACTCCCTTAGCTTATTTGTCAGTCATGCAGCATTTCTTTCATCTTGCCTCCTGTTTGATGTCAATGTGATCTCTTATGTCTGCCCTTAGTCTCTCCTTGATCATTTTCCACAGCCTTCTGTGTCATAATTGCTCTGTTCACTTACACACACGCGCACACACGCGCACGCGTTTTCACAAGGAAGTAAACAATGACATACTGTATCTCATAGCTACTGCTTAGAGTTGTCACTTTGCTGGGGACAAGAGAGGCACAACATTGAATTATTTTTTTTATCCCTAATTATTTTCTGCCTGAGGATTATTGCAAAGCGATTTGTGCAGAGCAGTGGAAACACAGGGGAGGGAGTACGGACGTCACCTTGTTCCATTTGTCAGCTTTGATTTGTTTGCTGTGGGCATAATTGACTTATGTCTGTACAGAGGGGGGACAAGTAAACAAAGAATTTAATTCTGGTTTGGTTTTTGAACTTTTCTTAAGTTGGACTGAAGGGTACACTATTTTAAGAAATAAAATCACTGTGCCTTGCATTCATATCACGTCAACATTTTCATGTTTCTTTTTCAGCACAACAATAAATTTCAATATTTTATAAAGGTCTTATATGATTGACAAAAACAGAGCAATGTATATTGCAGACGCAGAAGTATTGAGTTATTTTTTACTGAAATAAAATCTATAACAAGATGCTTTCAAAAGTGTAAACAGAGTCCACCTGTGTATATTGTTATTGCAGAATAAATACCGCTGGGAAGGATAAGAGTTTGTTTGCCTTCACAGTTTGCTCTTTGTTAGCGAGCATTAGTGAGCAAACACCATCATGAAGACCACGGAGCATTTAGACAACTTTGAGCTGTGCACTCGACAAATTTGGCAATAACAAAAGAGTGACAAAGACAATCATTGTTAAAAGTAAACCAGACGAAGACTAAACTAGTTCACATACAAAACTGATGCTGGACCTGACCCTGAACTATATCCCCGGTGCGCAGTAATGTACTACCATGCATCACTCCATCAGGATGTTTCTCTTCAGCAAGAGTTGATGTCCTTGCAGTATAATGAAAAGCCTAAACAAATAAGCATGGCTACATTAAAATGGTTTACAGTGAAGCCTATTCATGAGTTGGAATACCTCTGAGAATTTGTGGCAAGACTTGTCCACAAACTCCCTCTGGATTCAGTTTGACTGAGTGTGAGCTAATTTCAGAAGATGAATAAGCAAAAAAATATGCGACTATAATTACTGTTAACAATTATTCCGGACAGTTTTGATTCCAGTGTAATTAATACAAAAGCAGACCACACGTTTCAGATTTTAATTTGTGAAACTTTTTCTCATAAATTGTAAATAACATTTTAATGTAATTTTGCATGCAGTAAAGTTTAGGGTGCACTGCACTATACTATTCTAATCATTTTTGGACCTTGTAGTTTTTTCAGTTTATGTCCTGCGTGGTTTACGTTTGAAAATATACCCTAAAATTCAATATGAGCACTTGTATGTATTTTTTTAAAAATCAGACATTCAAGCTAAACTTATAGTCACACTATGCGTGTTCTGCACATGTACTCGGCATACTGAGTTGCTTCAGAGGTATTCAAAGTACTGGGGAGATGCAGATAACATCGGCACAATCTAATATGCAGTTAATGGATTTTAGATGGTTCACAGATAAACCAGTCATGCTAACTTGCTGACTGTTGGGCACAGCAGAAGAACTACATCTATGAGAATGTGTGGAAGCCATTATGCTCCACTTACTGCAAATCCTGGGTGGAATTAGATTTAAGAGGCAGATCCGCTCTAAGATGACGGCCCGACTATCTCCAGTACAGCATTGGTACAATATCCCATAAACCTTCCACTTATTTACACTCATCTTTTAATGTGGATGGTGATTACTTTTGTCATTCCACAAAGCAAATGATTACTAATTGGTCCTTAGCTGCTGCTCTTGTCGTCTTAAAGACCAAAAACCCAAGGCATTCCGTGATTGTTTAGACACTATAAATTGCTCTCCAGTTTTCATCAGTGCATTGGTTTTGTTTTCGTGCTCAGCAGCTCAAATTCCATTATTTTTCCGTTCTCACATGCAGTTTGTTTTTCACTTCCAGCATCATAACATGCTGTTATTTAGTTGCTCCGATTTTGTCGAGTGTGCCTCATCTGTTTAAAATCTCATCCAGTCTATGCTAATATGTGTTTTCTTCTCTTCTCATATCTTCTTCGAACGCTAGGCTTCCACTCTGGCTTTTCTTTTTCTCTCTCTCAGCTTATCTTCCTCCGTGTCTCCCCGCGCCCTCCTTCTTGAGAGGCGCTGGTTTCTTAATGACTTCGCTGTGGTTTGACTTTCAGCTTGAACTCACTCACCGTCTACGTTTAGCGTCGGAGAGATCTGAGAAGCTCTCCTCTCCTCACAGGTTGTCCATGCAGTGCTGATATCTTGTGATGTCATGTAGGAATGTGGCTCCGCTCATTGCGGCTCGACTTTCTTCACAAGACAGACCAAAGGAAAAGGGCTATCTGAGTCAAAATATGTCGGTGGTGTGTTAAATATAGATGGGCTGAGGGATGTGGCGGAAAGCCGTTTTGTTTTTCAAACTGTTGTGGCTAATATCGAGATCCACCTTTACCAAACCGAAAACTTTTCAGAAAGGTGACACTGATGGCACTGAAATATATGCATATATACAGACAGGTTACATTGAATATGTGCTTTCAAGATAGTTTCCATTGTTGGATCAAAATGCTCAAGTCTCAGTTTTGAATCCTGGTCATCAACCCTAAACTGAGATGGAAATATGTGAGAGATCAAATTAGGAATCCTGGCATTGTTCAAGGAGCTTTATCTCTTTAGAAACTGTCAGTCATCAACCAGAACAGTTATTGAAAGATAATTGTATTTATCAAGAAGGGAGTGAGGTTCTTGGATTAAATCAAAGGAATCAAGTAGGAATTAGTCAGTACAGTTCAAGCTTAAATGGTGCCAGTTGATCAGTAGCTGAAAATTCCAGTGTACAGTTCAGACCAAATGTTTGGACACACCTTCTCATTGAATTCAATGAGAAAGTGTGTCCAAACTTTTGGTCTGTACTGTACATCCCCAGGTCCACTTTAAGACATCATCCTGTATTTTTTTGTTGTTGTGATGCTTCAAAACGGTGTTCTTGTGTAGTCAAATGTATCTTGGGAATGAAGGTCAGATGAAGCACCTTAAAGCAAGGGGTGAGGCAGAAATAACGAGTGTAAAGCAAGAGCTACGGTAGTGTAGCTGGTTTGCCGACAGTTTGTCGACATTTTCTCGCCAAGGATTGTGGTGGTGGGTCTGCAACGCTAGTTATCACTGGCCCAAGTTGCATGCTGGTATATGCAGGATGTTGGGGAAACTTTAAGAAGGATCAGGCTGAAAGAAAGTGATGTGGGGAATAAGCAAAATGCCCAAGTGATGCAACCTGCTCATCTGAAAACGTGTCTACTTACATACTGGAAACACCTAGTGAGCTCAGAAAAAAATAAATAAAAATCTATGTTAAGTTACCTGAACTGGTCTTTGAAAAAGTGGTTCTCTAAAAGTCAGAAGAAGTGATGCATCTCTGTGATCTTCAAAAATATATTTCCAAAAAAAAAAACCCATCAAAGATTTTAAAATTCCATTTAGGTGGATCATGACATAGCTGTGAAGTTTTCATACTCTTCCAGGACAAGATCTAAAGAAAAAAAGCTTGTTAGAGACAACTGGGAAGATCAGAGTGGATTATGGAAAAAACACACCTTTTAAAAGATCTAAAGAGCTTCAAATTGGTTTGAAGCCATTTGGAGTGGGCAGAGCATACCGAATGTTGCATGCAAAAGATCTTTGCTCTCATAGATATTCAGCAGTCTCTCACTTTTCAGGGAAAGTATATGAAAGGAACACAAAGCCCAGGGGAAATGCGGTTTTGGGGATGGGCTGAAGTGAAAGAGCACTGCAGTAAAACCCGACAAAGGGCCCATCATGTGGTGCTTTGCTGCATTTTGTAATGAAAGGAATAATGTATGACAGAGAAATTATGAAATCAGTAAAAAGTCATTTTCATACAATTCCTATATAATATTTTGTTCAGGAATGTGTAAACCAACGTTTTGCGTGATTAGGATTGTCTTCTTTTGGTTTTGTTGAAGTCGATGTTATCTCCACTTTCTGGCACGGCACAGGATATATAAACACCTGAATTTTTAAAAAACCGATAGAAAAAATTCCCCAGTTGAAAAATATACCCTGTAGTATTGATGGGGTTTGTATTTGACCTTTTTTTTCTTTTTAAAGAGCTAGCTCGTTTATATTTATTTCTTAAGCCATTTAAAATGACATGCTTAAAATCAACAGGTGCCAAAAAGTCTACGTCGACCACTGTCATTGTCATTAACAGTTTTTTTATTGCCTTTGCAAAGCCATTAAGCAGCATAATTAATGCTTTAAACACCAGGAGTTTTAAATGAAACTGAAAGCACTGAAGGCAACTCTATCAAGGCCAAATCCTGCCTCGGGCAAAATGACGTGGAGCATTATATTTAGGCCAGGAAAAGAAGAGAGGGCTGATGGGGGTAAAAAATATATATACTTGTAATTGTGTGTGAAACTCTTCTTGCTAACTGGAGAAATCTAATTGTGTGTGTGTGTGGGAGTGAAGCACCATGTTAACCTCTACTTGGCTACATATATATATATATATATATACATATATATATATATATATATATATATATATATATATATATATATACACATACAGTATATATATACAGTATATATATATATTTTTTTAGATGGAGAAAGAGATGAGTTGTAGTCATATATTTTGACAGCAACCATTTTAAAATTTGGATACAACAGCAATTTCTCTCGAAGCATGCACGAAAGGGCGGAGACTAAGAATTTGTTGGGCTTTATATGTGTACGTGTGTCACAGAGGCGCCGTTCTAGGCAGGATGAGGTTAGCTCACAACATTGCTGCTTGTGTGACAGGCAGTCAGAGGAGAGTTAGAGCTCCAGAGAACAGCTGAACATCAGCCTCTGGCCTTGACCACTGACAAGGTGCACAGGGTCCTGGAAGGGAAGGATATGCCACACATAAGCTCTCACACACACACACGCCCACAAACCCCCGCACACCCACGCACACACACGCACGCACGCAGGCTCACAAATAAAAAAATATACCCTCGTTCTTCTCCATGCACTGTCCTCCCTTTTCTCTAACCACCCATCATTTATTGGCTAATGTCTCTCCTCGACTCAGCCATCAAAATCTTGCTGCTGTATCTATTTTTTTTAATCCTCCCTCTTCCTTCCTTTAGGGGGAGAAAAAATCAGCTGCATCAGCACTGTGCTTACCTTCTGCCCTGAGAATACACTCTACACATACTCATACACCCACACAATGAGTGAATAAGATTAAAGGATGAATGGCCTGATTTGGTCTATGCTGTTGTAGGCCTGCATATATTTTCAAGCAGAGAGCACAAAATATACACAAATGTTTAAATAAGTAAAACTGCATTTGTGTGGCTGAGCGAGTCCCTTAAAGCAAGTATGGGAGGTTTTCCAGAGTAAATAAACCTTAGTCACGCTCTTCTGTGAGGTTTGTACGTTTCCTAAAACACATGTGTTCATACAACTTTTTAACATTTTGTCAAGTTGAAAAAAATTTGTTTTATTGGTATTTTATGTAATAAACCAACACAAACTCAGGTCTTTAGAATCTGGTAGCCCTAATTAAATCCAATATGAGAAGATACCTTCAGAAGCCACCTAATCAGGAGTTACAATCTATGAATATCTCCTGGAAGATTGTTTAATCAATAATGCCAAGTATTGCACACTTCCAGTTCTACCAAAACATGGTCAAAAATGAACTGACAGGCCTGGTGAGGACAGCATTTTTTACTGAGAGAGACAAAAATCCCATGACGACTCTGGAGAAGCTGTATTCACCCGATGGTGTTGGCACCACCTCCACCCTTTTCTCTCCTCTCTCACGGCTACACATTTACTGTCTGACTCAATCTTCCCCGTCCGTTCATGCCCTCCTCCCGTCCCCATGGGGTAAGGTTGGACTAATTGGAAGCAGAGGTTCTTCATTGAGATGACTCTGAAGCCAGTCAGGTGAAAACTCTTCTTAATGGACCCCTGCTCTCTCCACACACAGCAGGAATGCCTTAATGCTAAGACCTATATATATAGTGCATACATTCCTTTGTGGTTGAACATATAAACACATACGCTTATCCTTCTCTCTGGAGAACGTAATTGTTCTTTTTGCTTTTATAATAGAAAGAAGAGTTCTTTTTAAATCTCTCTATGCCTCTGTTTTTTCCCTTCTCTTCATAAATCTGGCGCTCACTTGAGACACCTGTGCAGAAAATCTATTCTTTACCATGCCTGTTGCAATATCAACATTTTCTTGCAGCTTTCCCTCGACAACAGCAGATTCCCGTGTCAGTTCCCCCCCCCCCCCCCCCCCCCCCCCCCCCCCTCTTCATTTTCACAAATTCACAGATTGCCGTTGCCCGTATTGCATAGCAAAATGTCATCTTTCCAGCCTTCACACATTAAACCGGCGTCTGTGTGTCTCCAATTTTATCTGTGCTTGGCATGTGATTCAGGGCCGTATCTGGCTCATGCTTGACGATCGCGATTTGGACGCTGCGAGAATCCCTCCCAGTTTGTTGACCGCCCCTTCTCCTTGGGCTCTGCATTACACCCTCTATCTAATCCCCCACTTTCCCGCAGTGTTGCTGCTGCTGCTGGACCAAGATGGCTGCCTTCCAACTCAATTTGTGGTCAAGTAAAAGGGCTATTTGCATGAACATGTGTCCTGTCGTTTAACATGTGGCAATCTTTCTTGGATTGCCACAGGCGTATATTTGCATCTCTTCTTTTTAGTTTATCATCCATAGGCAGTGTTTGTGGGGATTTTCCCCCTGCATTGTGACACTTGTACCCATTTTAATATTTAGAAATAAAAAAGTGGGATGTAATAAATTATATAAAATGGAAACATGTAATGAGAGAGAGAGGGCACATGTTGCAAACGGGGGGGGGGAATAAGTGACTTTTCAACGATTAGCTGAGTTTGGCAAGCAACACTGTCCTCTGTTAGAATTTGTACACAAGGATTTTGATTCTTCATGGCGATCCACATGCACAGGCAGATCAGTTCGTGGGGATGCGCAATAAATGAGCGGAGGACACCTGCGTTTCAATTTGCCTGTGTATGTCTGGGTTTGTGACAGATCTCTGCCGCTCTCTGGGTGGTAAATTGTTTTGATTGCTAAAAATGGCAAAGCTGCAGTGGAATGATGTTCCTAACACAAAGTGGCTCTTTGCCAAAATTACATAATTACTTTGCCTCGTGATGTAAGATATGCTGATTAATCGTAGCACCTTTTAAAAAATTTGCGATGATACTTTTGTGGCTCTTTTAAGTTTTCCTTTTCAAAATCACAATTAAACTGACAAACTTTATTTTATTGGCCCACTTTTAAAGAATATAAAAGCTTTTATGACTTAGTGTTTTACTGGTTATGAATGAGATGCTATGCTATAAGATTTTGAATAATGGACTGGTCTAATTGGGGTTTTGCGTAATTAGCAACATTATAATGAAAGATAACAGATTTGATTAGTCTTAGACTATATATATATATATGTATATATATATATATATGTAACTGATTCAGTCACTGAAAAGATCTAAAACTGCTTTAATTTGAATTGAAACTTAATGCACAATCCCAACCTAATTTTTAGAATATTTATTATACAAGTCCTCAACGTAAGCATTCATGTACACAGATAAAATATAATAACTTTTAAATTTGAATTTAACATTTAGAACATCTTTAGTGAATCTTTTTGGTATTTTATAGCACTAGGATGATGGGAAATGGATGAAAAATTAATGGTTGTCAATTTTGTTCTAAAAAATCTAAAAGGTTTGTGTGTGTATTCACCCTCCTTTGGTATCCCTAAATAAAAACCCAGCATAATAAATTGTTTTAGGAACTTACTTATATTAGAAATTACTTTCCACCTCAGTGTAATTTAACCTGTAAAAATACAGGTGTACTATAAAACGAAATCGGATGTTTTTAGAAAATTTTGTGTAGAAACTGCATGCTTGATTGTTATTCTAAAATAATAATCTAGCACTGAACAATGTGAGCCCTTTTCAGTAAATTATCAGAAAATTGAAGTGCAGGCCTGCCAACATATGCCCATCCCCTTAAATTACTTTGCAAGCAAAGTAACTTGATCACAGAAGCAACAAAGAATTAAATTTTTTCTCTGCAGGAGATGCTGAGAGCTACATTTCAGGTGCCAGGATCTTGGCAGGACAACTAGTAGCTGTTTTCTCTGCAATCTGACCTTCATGGAAGACTGGCAAAAAGACGTAGGCACAGGGAAGCTGCTCAGAGTTGATGGGGAAAATGGATATTAATGCAGGGCAATCCTGAAAGAAAATTGGTTTTATGCAGCAGAATGCTTTAGACTGTGGTGGAGGTACAGCTTTCAGAAGTAGAAAAACACTAAACATACTGCCAGAGATATAGTGGAACAGTTTAGAGCAACACATTTAAGGGTGTGAATGGTCCTGTCACAGTCCGAGCCTAAATGCAATTGGAGATCTGTGGCAAGACTTCAATTTGATGTTCCCAGATTGGTGCCATCAAATATCCTTTGAAAGAGGTGGCAGGGTCAAACCAAGTTGTTTCTAGGAACTTTTCCCTCAGGGGCACTAAATACGAATGCACAGCATATTTTTGGGACTTGTTTTTTTTTTTTTTTGAATGAATGAATCATGTTCATTCTATTCTCCGTTGATTGTGTTTAGATCCATAATATAAGATGTATTTCAAGTTTTGATTGTAGGATAGCAACGTTAAAACGAGTCTGAATATTTCTTGTTAAAATTGTAGGAACAGTAAAGATGAGTCATACAGGTTGTTTCAGTTCAAGTGGGAGCAGAGTTTTGGACAAGGGGGATGCAAATCCAAGAAAAAGCTGCAAGATTACCTACCGAGACAACAAAATTTGATAGATGCAAGTTAGTTCCCCAGCTATCAGATCACTGGCTGTGGATTAAGAGTAAGAGCATTAAAGTGGGCATCATTCATTGACTCAAACAATAACGGCTAAGATAAAATGTTTGGAGGAAACTCTCTTGAGAAAGAGCTACAATATCACTTTTTATATATTTTTTTATTTAGATATGACTAAATTCAGCTTAAATTAGGTGAGGTGGACAAAACTGAAACGCATCAGGAAAGGTACATAAACATGCATGTGTTTAAGCATATCTAAAATGTGTGCAAACTTTTAGTACAGATATACTAGAAACCCACTGATTTTATGATGGATGGTGTCTGGAGGCTGCAGAGTGACAAATCTAATGCCGTCACACATTAGCTCTGATTTCCAGCGGCAACACCTTTAGGTATCCAAATTCTTTTACCACTGTTTCTCAACAAAATATGCCTTTGTGTGTTGTCCTTTTCCTTGATTTGAAACATTTTATGTAACCATCATGCAAAATAAAATTAAATAAAATCATTTTTTCCCAAATGGATAATAGTTTATCATGAGGGATTCTTGATAAGGATTAGGGCTAATATTTATTTAGCTTTTGAGACATTCGACTTCAACAAAAATATATACAATTTTGCAGTAGTTTTTAAGTGTTTCTCGTGGAAAATAGACTTTTCTCACACTCTGTTCTTTATAGAGTGGAACGAGTCTAAAAAGTTGACATTAGGTGTCCAATAAGCTATGTGTTAAGTGAATGATTTCAGGCTGAATGAAACATGACCAGACAAGTTTATTAGGTCGTGGTGTTGCCTTAATTAGATTATTTTGTGGTGCTCATTTAAACCAATATCACTGTATTTTATATATGACTTCTTTTCAGTAGAGTAGAGTGATGCAATGCCAATGTGGGGGGGAAAAAAACAAACAACAATCTGGCATTGCCTTCTACGCATTTGGAACTGTAGCTTACTCAGTTTGGCTGCCACAAGCTAAACATGTTGGAAGTGCCCAATGCATGATGCTGCAGCACTGATACACTTAATGTAAAACACATGTGCAATATTACAAGACAGTTAATACGACTGTGAATCAAAAAACCCAGCAAAGCCCTAAAAATGCAATTACTCAGTCTCGCGTTATACTGTTGTTGTTTCATATAGCTCCCTTTGTGAAAGCTAGAAAATAAGTGACTCATGGCATGACTGACTTGTGGAATATTTGAGCAATTATCTGACCATGTGGGGACAAAGAGGATGTAAAAGTTTATTTTTTTTTCCTTTTTTAATCAAACAATTTATCCATATATATGAAAAAAGTAATAAGGAAAATGTGAGATGGTGATGTCACCTTCATTCAGCTTAGTACCATTCACTAGGCCATGCAATTGATTAAAATACATGCAGTCAAAGAAGCAAGAAAATGACACACTTTTTATTATTATTATTATTATTTATTTATTTATTTATTTTACATCCAGTGTATTCAATTTGACTACAATAATGTATACATTGTCAATGTCTTTGATCTTGTGTGCTGATTCTAGAGTGTCTGTGTATGATATACGTACATCTGAGTGGCTTGGTTTCAACATCAAAGTTCTAGTTTGCATAATAATATTTACTGACTTGTGGTATGGTTTTATTTGATGTTTTGGCCTGTACTCGGAACAGAATCCTCATTTGATGTTTCTTTAGAACATTTGGAACTTGCAAATCAAACATAGCACAAAAGTTAATAGATCATTTCTACTGCATTTTGTCAATGTGAATCACAAAGATAAAAATAGCACTTTTTCCATCCCTAAATGTAGGTGTTTTTGGATCTTTGATGTGTTATTGGAACTCAGAGGTGTGATGATCACAGTTTTTATTAGCTGCCAGTTGGTGCTGAAACTGTTTTGTTCCATTTTTAAAAGTGCAGGATGGTCAGACTTTGTTACATTTGAAACTAATTCAATTAATCAAACAAGAAATTTACATATCCTTTTTTCCTACTACCAAACTTTAAGAACCCCTAAAATTATAAGAAAGTAATGTTTACCAAAATACTAATTACTTGTTTGATTGGCACTGAAATGTGTTATAGAACTAGAAAATTGGCACAATCAAATCAGTCGGTTTAGCTTCTTAATTAAATCTTTTTTGTTAAATTGAGAATTTAAAAAGTTTTTAAACACCTCAAAAACTGTTGATCATTGAAAAATCCCATCTAAATATGACACATTGGTAAAAATGACTATGTACTCGATGTTAAATTTTTTGGTATCTGTCTCTGTTTGTGTTTCTTCCCACACTGACTCCACTGCAGGTTTATGTCTGCAGTAACTGCAGTCACACCATTTGCTAATGAAATGCTAAATATGTCAAGTTGTCATGTTTTATTTAGGATTTTTTGACAGTGTATAGATGATTTCAAAGCTAACCAAGTTTTCTTTACAGTTGCTTTGGTAAGTTTGCATTTAGGTGAAAAATACAAAGCAAGCTTACTTGAGATTTTTTTATATACTTTTGCAATCAATTGTATTGTGGCTTTGATAACAAGACTGATTTTTTTTTTACATTTTTTTATTTTTTCCCCCCTCAGGTTAACTGGGTTCCAGCTGCCTTCACCTATTGTGAGTACAGGCTCCAGACTCACCTTGTGGCTGCTATCTGATTATGCTGTCAGCGGGCAGGGATTTAAAGCAGTTTATGAAGGTAAGACTGGTTAGATGTTTCATAAATGCCGAAGGTTTTTTTTTTATTTGTTTTTATCGCTGTTGCAGAATACATATTTTTATCAAAAGAATTGAACTGATAGGATCTTGAAAAAAGCTGTGCAAGTTGCCAATAAGTTCTATAATTTTTATTTACAGAATTCTAATCGTTAATTCAGCGTTTGAAATTCCTTTACAAAGTCAAATGTCGTTTTATCAGAGGAGATAAAAGCATTAGGAAAGAGAAATAATTTACTGTATATCTCTACTTGCTTATCTGATACTCCAGGTATTTAGTTGACCTCTACTGACATGCTGCATCTGCCAGAAGTGTGTTGGTTGACTTGTGTGGCTACTTAAAAAAATATATCCTTATCGACTACGGATATTTTACGTCCTTAAGGACTACAGTATAGATATTTTAGGTTATATAAAATGTGTCTCATTCTGCTTGGCCTGGTTGAGCATCTTTATCATGATGATAAAACATCCTTCCCATAATTTTGGGAAGGATGATGTTATTTGTTCCAAATTTCTGACTCATTGTGGAAGTAGTAAGAAGTGTTATGGATGTATTTATAAATTCTCAGTAGCAATGGTTGACGAGGCCACAGACCATAATCTATGGCTAAAAATAGTCAAAGACAAGATGGCAAAAGAACAATTTACTCCATTCTAAAGCAACAGGGGATTGTGGTTGTCTCTTTAAACTAAGCTTCTAGACGTCTGAGAGCTAACCTCAATGGTTTTATATATATATATTTATATTTATATTTAGTGTTTAATATATTTTAAGCTATTTAGTTTTGATCATACATGAAGTCAGCAATTTGTCCACACAAAGCATTTTGTGAAATAATAGAGCTTTTTACTCCTGTGATAATTTCAGTGCATTCGGCAACAGGAGGAATTTGTACAAAGTCATAATTACCTGTCTCCTTCCTCGCATGACACTGGCAAGCCCTACTAGAACGACCTATGCCATAGGGGAAAAGATAAGTGCTCTGCTGTGCTGACATGTGGTGCTGCCCTCTAAGTTACAGTGAATGTTAATTGGATTGTGAAAAATAGAAGTGATATGCAAATAAGAACCGGCTCTCTTTAGCTGTGCATAGGACACAATTTATGCACTGATGCTACATGGTCTATCTGAAACATTTGGCAAAGACATAAAGCTAAAGGGAACATTTCATTTATGTTTTGCCACAAAGGAACACAATAAGGTCTTTGTAAATCGTGGTTAATTAATATTGGCTGGAAGCTGAGAAACCCCAGGATGATATGATGTTGCTTTTAGCTGATCAGTGCAAAGGCTGTTTGACTGGAAGCCACTATCAATACCTGCTGCTATGCTTTGATTGAATTTAGTTTTCAGTCAGCAACAGTGCAGAATGGTCATCAATGAGCAAGTTAGTGACACAAAAATGTTTATGTAGCCTCCATGATGTAATCATGATACTTTAAACATGATACTTTTACCTGGTGTTACATAGTATTCATATGTACTGCAAACTTGCTCCTTACGGCCTTATGCTCGGTGTGGGTTAAGTTGTTCATTTTAAACTCTGAGTCTATTGTTGAGATGATTGATGTTTACTTTTGCAGGTCATTTCGTAGCACTAAAGTATGATGGACAACCACACGCCTGTTTGCATACAGGATTTGCACATAATCTCATTTATGCACATAATCTCTCATTTCTGAAAGTAGCAAAACTGCATAGCACGTTCATTCCAAGAATATGTACATTATTAGGTTTTGTAGAATGACTTTATTCACTTGCAGCTTTAGGCGAATAAAGAAACAACTAACCTGGAGTTTGAACTCGTGTGCATTTGTCCAAAGTGAAAAGTGTGGGTGCATGTGTGATGGAGTGATTTGCTTGGCCCACTTATTTTACAAGATTGGAAATGTGATATCAATTCACTGTCATATATGATGCATGAATATTGCCTGCGGTTACGTTATCAAAAATAGATGCCTGTGTAGGTCTAAACGTTTTTTCATTTTTTGGGGGTTGTGGTGATCGCCTGGGGTATCTTATATGCTTATACTTGTCACATGTATGTTGGCATAATAACACTACTCATTGCATCAAATTCTGCTCTGCTGTCTGAATTTTTATTTTGCAATAGTTTACATATTTACTTTTAGTATGTTCTTGCAAATGTTCTAAAAAATGTTTAAAGGTTCCAGTAAATTATTGGTTAAAGGACTGCTTCCAGACATTGGAAAGCAACGACGATTTGGCACTTCAGCAAACTGCTTTGCCTTGTTCTGAAGTGTCCAAAAATAATAACCAAGTTTCAGTTTATCTTAAAATTGCAGTTCTCTGCTGATGAGCATTAAAAAAACTTAATGAAGCTACTTCTGAATCCTTTGTTTCATGTCTTTACTTTTTGGTATACATATAGTCCCCCCCTCTGGGGAGCTGCATAAAATGTGTGCAGTACAGATGTCATTGTTAAAAAGCACCAATCCAACCATGAACGATACCAAAACACTGAGGAACGACTCAGCCGATCGCCTCGTCAAGCAATGCCACAGAAACTAAACACAGACTCCAAGCCCAAGCAATTATTTGGGCATCTAACACAGACATGAAAACAGCTCCTGTTCACCTCTCTGCTAGTGCTGACACCACGGTTAGCAAACCTCACACATTTTAAGGCAAAGACATTGCTCTTTACAAAGAATTTGTGTCCCACCCCCTGTCTGACAAAAACTTAGTGTTAGCAGTAAAAAGACAGGAAAAAAATATCTATATATTTGTGGTCCAAATTTCTCTTCAAGCTCTGAATACTGCTGGTAACGTGTACTTCTCTGACCCTGTACTGATTTTAAATAAATTTTGATGACTTGCACAAAGAAAATTCTCTTGACTCTGACTGGTTGACTCATCAAGATTGACCAGTTAGTGGCTTTAATGAGATGCTGCCTTGTGCTTAGGGACAAGCTTATGCAAACTGGAAAATGTTTAGATGTCTGAGTGAAGTGTCAAAGTGAGTCAAAACCAATTTTACATGAATAGCATGAGAAACTGCACTATCAGTAATTAATTTTCTTGTTGGTGTATGAGAAAGATCAAATGGCAGATATGTTGACAAGACGTACCCAAAAGGCAAATTGGACATTCTGCCTTCCAAAGCTGTGTTAAAATTTCTGTTAGTCTATTTAGGCTCACTCTTTTAGCATCTAAAGTTGTAATAATATAATTTGATATTACTCTATGGGTATAACATGATTCAAAGGTGGGTTTAAGAATTTTATTTTTCTAGGCAGAGATAAAAATGTAACATTTCTACAGTGGAAAAATATGGGTTGTTTAGGTATGTTATGAATGTTTATGTACTGCTGTAACAGTAACATACATCTTCTGACTTGCACTTTTATAGTAATCACATGTCTTAGCTTTCCTTTGAGACACAAATTACAAAAAGTAATGCTCTGTTTTATTGGGGAAGGGATCATTTTGGACAGGAGGGTGAAAAAAACACTACATTTCTTGTTTTAAAGAGGTTAATGATGAGTGGTTTTAGTTGGATTTTTTGCCTTTAGTATGTTTGGATGCAAATGTCACAGAATCTGTTTCAAGCTAATTGGCTTCTAAAAGTGGAGCTTTTGGCAGTAAAGCCTCAGCACACCAACTTCCTTTTTATATTAAGACTATGCTTACCAACCACCATTTTGGTGTGAGCTCGTCTCGTTTATATTAGATATGTTCTTTTTCAGCCCACACTGCAATAAGCCTAAGTGCTTCACAGTCCATCTCCCGAACACACTGCGTAATGGCCGAGACCACTCTGGAATCTCTCCCCTCTTGTCACCATGGCAACCACAAAACTCTTTTTTTTTCCCCGTCCCATATTCTTCCTTCCCCTCTCCTCTGTCTCTTTCCAAACTCTTTACTCATGTTTAATCTGCAGCAATGGAGAAGTAGCTAAAGGAGGCAAAGGGAATTGGGAACATTTGCTAAGCCTCAGAAAATATCTACTGGGAGTGTTAAAGCACTCTTATTTTCTCATATGTTGCTGCAATCCTTGTGCATAGGAACTGCATCTTTTTCCCCTTATTTATCTCTTATTCCTTTTCCTCTATGCGCTCTGCACCTTCTTTCTGATTCTTAGTATTTCCTGCTATATGTATTGTCTTCCCTGTTCTGCCTCTTTCTTTAATGACTTGCTGTGATCATCATCAAGTCATGTCTGTCTCTGTTGCATAATCAATGTGCTTCCCAACTGGGTCATGTGAAGCAAAACCTCAGCCAACTCTTCTGCTTGTTTCAGGCATTCTCATCCCCTATCGAGCTAATCTTCGTAGGTGTTTGTATAAAGAGGGAAAAAAAACGGTCAATATTTATAAGCAGTCAAGTAAATATATTTCTCTTAGATTAAAATTTGAAGCATGTTAAAACAGGTTGTCTTTTAATAAGTTACTTTATTTTCATGTAAAAAAAAAAGGCTCAAGGGAGTGTCTGTGCGGCTGTATTGCTTTTTATGCATCCATTAAAGCTGATCTAGATTATTGACCATCTTCTAACTCAACCAGCCTTGGCACTTCTCCTCCATCCCGCTCTGTGTTTGAGAGAAAGGAAAGTGGGGGCTGACTAAATAAAGGTGATGAGAGAGCAGCAGAGCGTGAGAGAGTTTAGTGTCTGATTGATAACTGAGCCTTGTCCTTCTAGTGATGTGTTTTCTCCAAATGAAAGTAATGACGGAGGTTAAGATAAATATACTCGGCACCAATTCTCCAATCTTGACTTTTTTTTCCTTTTTTTTTTTTAGAAACACAAGGAATAATAAATATTTAGTGAAAGGTAGTAATTATGGCCGTGATCGTGCATTTCTGTTTCACATAAAAAGGTTTTTTTGCATATTGTTACTGGTTGCTTTGTTGAAATTGAATTGGTTAGGCCGAATGTGCAAAAGTAATTGAGGTAATTCCAAACACTTTCATGGCTATTATTAACTTTATGTGGACAGCTTTATTTATCACAGTAGATTTTCCAAATATTTAGCTCACACATTATCATCATTATGGTCATGTTGGTATTATTGGATTTTTGTGAGTAATAAACTGAGTCAAGACGAATAACTGTTTCATCATTTATCATTTATTATTACTTCATTTGTACACTGTTCTACAGCTCACAACCAATTAAACTAGAGAACTGTTGTGCTGTTTACTAATAAACCCGTACAGTATTCATTCCACCTAAGCTAATGAGAATTAAATATGCAGTTTTGCTCTGGCTATATGTTAAAAACTAAAAAAACGGCTTTAATTTTTTACATGGCCTCAAACTGCTCAAAACATTGTTTGTAAAATTTGTAGTGTATTTGATTATGAAAAAAAAACAACAACTAAAAAACGGCTTTAAATTTTTACATTGCTTCAAACTGCTCAAAACCATAGTTTGTAAAATTTGAAGTGTATTTGATTATGAAAACAACACAATACATACAGTATGTGACTGGCTTTGATATCATTCAGACAGGTTGTAAAATTACCTTATCTTAAAGCAAATTTTGAGTACAATCTGATTAAACTCTCTTGGAACAGGAATAGACAATGTTTCTCATTTACTAAACCCCCGAAGAAGAGAGATATTGGTGATACTTAGTGACTAAGTAAAGCTACATTGTTCTTGTTTTCATAAAATTATGTAGATGCATACCATACACATTTTCAGTGTTTTGCAATTTGCATAGAAGTTGCCTAATGTACTTTCTTATGCATTAGCTGGGCTACAGCAAAACTGTATATCTGCATAAAGACTGTAGAGAATCTCCTGAGATGGGTTTGAAACCAGAGTAATGATCTGCATTTTGAAGGCAGTGCGAATTATGAAAGCTTGGGATTGGTATTTGAAGATAAGACTTTAGCTTTAGATGCCAGTACCAAAGTAAATATGGCACATTTTGTGCTGCATCTGTATGAGTACAAGTGTTTATTCAACAAGTGATACTTGCTATATTCACTGATAAGAATCTGTAATCCCAGAGGTGGTTTTGAAGCTCTGCTCTCTGATGAACAGAAAATAACCAGTCACATTTCTCAGAACCCAAGCAAGAACTGAAATTCATTTCTTTGACCTTTACTGGACGTGTACGTATATGTTCAATTCCTTTTGCAGTTGGAAGTTATTTTATTATTAGTTAACATTCAGATGTCTGTCCTCTACATTGTTTTAAATCTTCTGTGCATTAAACAACCTTGGAGTACAATCTATTTTTTGGGATATTTGTCTAAATTGTCTGAAGTATGTTTGTCTGTGGCACAGAGACATTAAGAGGCAACATATTTCTGAAAAAGATATATTTAAAAAAAAAAAAAAATTGAAGCTAACAACCTTTCTCCTATTGCATTTTGCAGCACATTCTGAAATTCTGAAGCCTGAAATAGAGTTAGTCTGTAACATATACTCTCAGACAATGTTTTATAGGTTCAACAAATTCAAATGTTAAATGTGTGGTAATAAAAAAATAAAACATCAAAATTCAGAAAATGAGGTAAGCAGATAGGGTTAATGCAGGTATTTGACATTTGGTGAAATTACTGAGCATTAGTGAAACAATAAACCATCATAATGACTCATCAAATTTTGGAAGGTTTTCTGGGGAAACAAGCGCAACTAATAAATAAGTACTCGGTTGCAAGAGTTTTAAAGAAAGAACTGCTCCCATGATGCCTTTAAGAAAGGAAGAGATTGTACAATGTAGTAGTTTGAAGGTGGTGATTGGTGTGGCAGAATAAAAATGGAGGACTTGAGCCACAGTTTTATCTCCCTTTAGTGTGTCTGTCGCAGACAGCAGAGCTGCTTTACTAGAGTAACAATGCATGAAGTAAAATTGATTACAACCAGTGAGTTCTTTAAAAAAAAAAAAAAAAATCCAAAAATGTAAGAAAAAAACCCCCAAACTTGCCTTTATATACAATAGAAGTAATAAACCAGCTAAATGCTTTAAACCTTTTTAAAGATTTCTAAGCAAAGGTAAAGCCTAACTGGCTGTGAATTTAATGCATATTTTAGAAAGAAATCAAAGTATTTCTTAAAAGAATTAATAGAATTTCACTGAAATAATAAACAATCCTTTGATTTAGCCAAAAAGTCTAAAATGTATATTTTTTAAACAAAAGTCAAAACTTTCATCTAAGTAATGAAATTGCTGCTGTTTCAACTACATCTCCTGACATTCCAGCGTCCAAACGCTATTCCATTTATACTGGTGTTTAAGCAAAACAAAAGTTTTGACGTTGCTTCGGCATTATGTGTCTACTTTAATTTTCATTTTGTTTTTAAACGGAGACAAATTAAATGCTCCGGTGGCTTTGACCAAAGGGAAACTTTGCCTCCATCACAGCAGAATGCATATCAAGTAAAAAGTAAAAAGTTCTTCCTTTTTGTGTTCTCGATGCGGTATGTTTATTCATGTGGTGCAATGTTTGCTCTGAGGAGATGATCACAAAAAGAAGTCTATTAGGAAAAAAAAGAAGCTTTTACTTTAAGGAAAGCCTGAACTGAGCTACCCTTTATCTGCAAACACCACTGTGTGCCCACATTTGTTGCTACTTGAAAAATACAGCGTTTGACTGTGAGTAAGCAGATCTCTGTTCGGTAGGTTGTGGTTATTTTTAGTTTCTGCCAGGTTAATGAAAAAAGAAGTCAACTTCTCGGGTGTCTAAGACATCGTGTTTGATTATTGTTGCTTAGATACTCTCACACATACCATTTCCTGCAAAATTGTTCAAACATAATTTTCCTGATTTTTATCACAGTATTTGATAAAAGAAAATACGTGATTGTTTTTGTAAGTTTAATGTAATTCTTCTTTTTTTCTTTTCCTTTTTTTATTTCCTGTCTCTGTGAGCCACTTTGTGATTTTGGATATATAAATAAAACATACTTTAATTACTTGGGTGTGGCCATACAATATGGAGGTTTTAAATTACATCAGTTGAGATGGAAACTTCACCGAGTAGTTTATATTCATCTTGTGATGCTCATTTACGCTAAGCTTTGCAAAAGATTGAAGTGTTTCTGGTGATTTGAAATGCCTTCCCTTTTTTGCTTTTTTTTTTTTTTTTTATAGACCTCACAAGTGAAGACCATTATTTAACAGTTGCTGTTTCTGCACAAGCCATATGCCAGCTTGTCATTTCTACAGGCTAAGCAGGACACAGTTTTTATTATGATCTTTTTTCCACCTTTACCCACTTTCTGGGTGATTTGGTTGCAAGACATAGTCCGGCCTGTGGTTAGGACAGATAGGAGGTGGCGAAAAAACATTCCTGCACCGCACTGATGTTGCACTGTCACAAACACTTCACACACACTATCCAATCACATCCATTTGCACAAATGGACACACAATTCTCGTTTAGACTTCACATCTGCTGCTCGGTAGAGCGTGCACAAAATGGTCATTATTCCTTGTGACGCGCTTACTTTGGGAAGGTTTCCAGGGTTTCAGGAGCTGTGCAAATGTCCCTTTCTAATAAATCATTCTACTCTATTACATCTGCCTGGTGTTATATTTTATACATATTTCACTAGGCAGTTTGAAAGCATGTGTAAGCTCAGAATAAATTCACCACAGCCATAGTAAAAGGGATGTTTCAAGCTGCTTTTTTTTTTTTTTTTTTAGGTCACCTGTCGAAAAAGGAAGTCTTACTTGCTTTCGATTCAGTGTGATGAAACAATGAAAAAAAAAAAAATATCAGAACATCTGCTGCTAGTTATAGTAATGGTAACACTTCAAGTGACTTTAAAGAATTTGCACACACTATTCATAATTAAAAATGTCACACTGTTATCTATTCAGGCAGTAAGAATGAACTTTAGCTCTGTGCTTCTGTTTTGATTTCAAATTAAACATTTTGAATTGCGTCGTCTCTTAATTATAGTATCATGTTTTAAATGTTGAGTCGGATGCATCAACATTCTACAAAATGAACAAAATGTGGTTAAATGAGCTCTCAGAATGAAGCAAGGGCGTTTTTTTTTATCTTTTAACGTGGTACACATTGTGATGGTAAGTGTAAAATAATCATGATATACTTTTGTCACTACAAAGATACAATAATGACAACAATGTCTCGGGTAGTAGATGAAGCTATAGGGAGTCTTTTTGCACCACACTGATCGAGGTCATCCTAACAGCCATATCAGAGAAACACAAGCAACGCCACATGGCAGATTTGCTGTGCTGTTACTCATGCACAGCTCTGTCTCTTCCAGTGCCATGCATTTTTTAGAGGGTTAGCTCATCTCCCCAGAAAGCTCCACAAAGCCAAACTGCTCTCTTTTCTCCTTTTGGGATAAAGGGATCAAATGTAACCTCGAAACCACTTTGCTAGTAAAGTGGTTACCTGCTTTATTTAAACTCGCCATAAAGTTATCGGTGTTTTAGTCCTGTACAACCTGATCACAATAGTATGCTCCCTTGTTTAAAGTGGGTTGTGGATTTGCTGCTTGGTAATGTAATTTTTCTAGTCCGTCCTTAGGTAACCTTAGTGGGTTTTTTTCCCCGACAGAGGAGGGGATAGTTCTCTTTTTTGTTAAGGGATCATAATTGGTTAAATAACATTTAAAACCAGTGCATGCAACAATGCAAATAGTAACTTCAGTTAGTCGGTTTTTTCAGCTGATGGAGTATATATGGAATGCTGATTTGTTTTCTGCTCCGCTGTTAAGTGAATATAGTTCTCAATATGTTAATTAGTATGCATTTAAACAGAAATGTTCTACATACAGAATACAGCTGCACAATAACACATGCTGTATAAAGTGTTTGTGCTGCCAGGTTAATGAAAAGCGATTGTTGAACCCTGAGAAGGTTAAACATGCCGTGTAGGTGTGATAATTGTGTACAATTTGAGGGCAATTTGCCATGGTTGACCTATGTTTGAAAACTTTATCTTTAAAGTCAGTGACCCATGCATTTTCTATGGAGTGAGATGGCTTGGTTTTTCTTTGTTTTTGTTAGATCATATCTAATTTTTGAGTGCACATTCAAGTATGTATGTGCATTTAGGACTGAGGTGATACCATTTGGTATGTTATTGGCCTTGTGCTTCTTTCAGGCACCCGGAAGGGTGACCATTTAAGGTCCTTACACTGGCTGCCTGTTTCATATCGAATAGATTTTAAGATTCTTTTAACAATGTATATCGTTTTAAATGGGTTAGCTCCTCCTTATCTTCAGGATCTTTTGAAATTTCATTCTGTCAAGAACTTTAAGACCAAATAATCAGCTGCTACTGAAAGTCCCTCGGACTCCACTCAAGAGAAAAGGACATTGGGCTTTCTCTGTTGCTTCTCCTATTCTCTGGAATAATCTACCTTTCCAGATTAGATTTGCCCAAATCCTGCATCATTTTAAATCGCTTCATAAAACTAATTTTTATTCTTTGGCATTCAATTGAGCCTGATACAGTAACTCTTCTGTTATTATTTTAACAATATATATAGATTTTTTTTCTTGTATTATTTCTCTTTTTCTTTTCACCAACTTACTTTATCATTGTTTTTGTACAGCACTTTGGTGCAGTTTTACACCTGTTTCTGAAGTGCTATATAAATAAATTTGACATTGACATAGATGGAAAGTATTGTGATTTTTTTCGCCCTTTTCATGTTGAACTGGAAATTTCTGTGCAAGGTGTAATCACTATGGGCAGAAAAGGTTAGGACTTGTAGTGCAATTGTGTCCATTTATGCTTTGGGACTTGAAATGCTAGACTAGAAAAGTTCTGAGCCTTTTTGAAAGCAAAATGTAATCCCAGTTTCACAGGGAGCTGAATTAATGCTATCCGCAATCACGTTTTCCCATAAAAACTTGAGCCATCATATTAAGACGTGTTTATTACCTTTGTGTTTTAAACACTTAAATTTTTATGCTTAAGTACAACACTTTCTAATTACAACAGTTACGTTTCAAGTACAGGATCCTACATCCTATTTTTACTCCAAAGCTGCATAGAAACTTGTGCAGATGCATTACATTGACTAAGAAAATGTATATTTTGTTCTTTGTACTGCTCTTCATTAATAATGTTTTAATGGCTAAGATCCCACATATTTATCAACATAATTATTGTTTGTAGGTTGGGGCTCTTTTATTGTTTATTCTTTTTAAAATTTAGTGCCTTGCAAAATAATTTGTACCCCTTTATTTATTTATTTTAGATTTTTTTTTTTTAACAGTCAAACTTTTACTTACTTTGCAGGGATTTCGTTTGATAAACCAAGAGAAAGTAAAACTTAAAGGTGAAGGGGTGACACACAGTTTTTGCAATAAAAAGCTCTTAAACTCCAATACTCTAGAGCTACCTTCCTGCAACCTATGAATTCATTCCTACTTGGACACAATTGTATTAAATTGCTGAATTACCTTCTCAGCATGTCATCACATGCAGTGTTTAGCTAAGAAGGAAATCTTTTGTCTCCTCTTGCTAAAAAAAACATCTTAGACATGCTCACTGCCCTTTACATGACTTGTGGAAAACACAAGTCATGTAAAGGGCTTGCAAGGTATACTACTTATAGACTATTTAAAAAAATAGATTATTTTATATTTGGGATCTAGGGAAATACTAAAATACACTAAGAGAAATTTCATTTTCATGTAAAAAATACACTTACAAATTCTGCTGGTGACACTCAACATTAATTGAACACATGAGGAGTTTCTAACTTGATCCTTATAACATTAAATATATTGAATTCTCAGAAGGACTAAACACAGTCACAGTGAACAGAGAGTACATATTTGAATGATTGGGTTTTGCATATCTTGTATGTGTTCAGGTTTTGTTAATTGTACTTCCCAAACTTTTCCATTTCCATAATTCCCATAAATCAGGAAACCCTCATGTTTCTTTAGTTTCTCATTTTATGGTGTTTTGTTTTTTTTTGCTTTTTCCTCTTCAGATTCTGAAGTTTTTGTTCCTACTTCTCAGAGGTAATTATATATATATAAAAAAAAAAGTAAAAGAAGATTCTGTTGGCTTCTCTTACCCTGCACTGCAGTGCAGGCTGAACAAACTCTGGACATATTGCTGGAGTTGAGGGTGGAGTCTAGTGTTTCTAATCTAATATACGACAACTTGAAGTTGCAAAAAGAAAATCTGTTTTTCAAGATGCAACTGGAGAGACGCATTTCTGCATAGTGATGCAGTAGTGTGCATCTCTCCAGATGCACATTAACTTAAAAAACAGTTAGTGTGTTTTTTTTTTTAGTTTAATTGTATCTGGCAAAATCAAGTAAACGACGCATTCCTGCCATCTACTGAAGTACTGACAGGAGATGTGAGTGCAATTGTGCTGTGATGTATGCATGACACGGCACAGCCTAATTATGCGTGTCAGAATCAATTTTGTGATCTTGGTGTACTGTTCACCGGCTTGTTTCTAAAAATAGAATATATGAACGTAATCATAACATGTTTTTGCTGTTTATTTTATGGATGTCTTATTTGTTGCATTTCATGGAGCCCTTGAGTCCCCTAAGCTGTTGATGTTTTGTTTTTCACTGGGACTGAAGTCAAGTATAAGATGAATTGAATGTGCTACTTTTTATTATTAAACAGCTGTTGAGTCTCGTATATCATTAGGATTGCGCTGGTTTCACGTTACCATCCATGATGAAATACTCAGTGATGGCTATACAGCAACTGGTGCATTGACTCATTAAAATAATTGATGCTAACCAAGTGTCTCCTCCTTTGTTGATGTGTTCAATCTTTTCTGTGTTCACTAGATTGCTTTGATCCACAACTATTCATCAGACAAATTCATTGATGAGCCATGGCCAATTTTCCCCACAAATCCTTTCATACTTTGACAGTTCATTATTCACTTGCTGACTACTTAAATGTTATGGTCATAATCAATGTCTTTTGTTCAGGCAAGTTGTAATTTTTGTCAATTCATCGGTGGCAGTTTTTCTATGAAATTATTTTCTTTGATTTTTTTCAAACTGTGTATTTAATGAAATAATCCTTGCTTTCATTAAACAGATATGTTGTCAAAAGCCATGCCAAAGTAATGGTTGTTCTTTATTGGATTGCTGAAGGACTTGGAGTTCTGTGTTGCAATAGAACAGAGCTGAATCTTTACAAATGGCGATCGTAATGGAAATCTGCACACAAACATACCAGAGCAATTCACAAAATCATCCCCTCCTCAGAAACATACGAGCTAGTAGTGCTAGCTTTCCTTTTCATAGACAGACAATGTTTGCCGTGGTCAGCTGCATTTTCACTGTTTGTGAATCGACAGCAGAGACCCGGCCTTTGAATGATTTATTGGGGGAGGGGGGAAGATTTGTTGGAGAGATAAGAGATGAGGTGTTGTGGAAAAACAGACATAAATCTTTCATTGGCTGATTGCAACAAAAAAATATCTTTACAAGTCAGGTACCTTGAGACGACATCTCGTTGCGAGAGGAACTGAAGAGAAACGAAATTGAATTTGCATAGAATAACTGTGGCATGGGTTTGGATTTGTGTTGAATCTTTAACATCAACGCTCAACTAAGGTTAAATATGGATATACATGGAGGATGTGGGAGAGGGTCTCACAGTTCAAGGTATTGTTATAAATAACAATGGTGTTATCTATAACAGTCAGAAGTACTTTTATGGATAGCAATACTGCACAGCAATTGTGCCCTGTGGGCTTCCTACAAACCTTAAACAAACAGTTTAATTTAAGCCATTTCATGGAGGATATTATTTATTTATACCAGAACAGCTGACACCACGTCATATAGAGTGAACAAACATGCAAACCTCTCAATACCAGCTTAATTTGCTCATACTGGCATTTTGTATCTTGAAAATTTGTATTTGGAAATGACTTTTGCTATTTAAAATAAGTGAAATTATAATGATTTGTCCGAACCTCCCACACAAACTCCAACAACACATTCTCAGCTCTTAAATCATACGTATTTTCTACATGAAACCTATATTATAACACTTCTGGTAATATTGCAGTGTGTAATAATGACAAGGAATTTCAGGGACAAGGTTTCTCAAGGTCAACCACCTGTTTGACATAATGGTGATTTTTAAAATTAAATAATATTCTAAAAATATATTTGATCACAGCTTCTTAAGAATAAGGTGATGAAATAGGAAACTTTAGTAGAAGTTCAGCACTCAAGGCTGGTAATACCAAAAAAAGGAAGTGACTTGAATTTTACTGTTCTTTTTCCCTTTTCAATTCTGTCAGATTTATGAATATTATAAGTAAAATCTATACACAAAATATCATGTTGATTTGAATGTGTCTACAGTTATTTCATGCCCTTCCGTCAAATGTATTTATTTTTGTCTGAGAATGCAGGACCCTCTAAGAAAAAGAGATGCACAAACCTTTCTAACTGCACTTTCACACATCAACACTTTATCTACCATAACGTCCTCTCTGGTGGGCCTTTACAGTTTCCAAGGCAACCTGAAAGAGCAGAAAAGAGGATTGGCTTAGAAAATGGCCAAGCAAGACAAATGCAAGAGGCCAGGTGGAGGACTTTTTATGTTTGGCTTCACCTTTTCAACTGGTCCGCTTTGATATTTGTCCAACCCTGTTTACATTAAGGGTTTATGTGTTTACCCATACTGGTTAGATTGCAATAAAAAAATGACGTGTTTTCCAAAGGTAGCGTTTAATCTTGTGTGACCTGCTCTCTCATGTAAAACTTGATTTAAGAATAATTTTATATAACAAAAAAATTGACTTTCAAATATTAAAGTCAACAGTTGTTTTTTTCTTTGAAACAGTCAACATTGCACTTGAACAATAAATATTTTCTTCGTTATGACAATAATCTGACAATTGAGAAATGTATCACCATATGCCCATACACTGCAAAACACTTTTTATTTGGGCTCATGGAAGTTTTATGATGAATGTACTGTGTCGTAACTGATCTGTTTTTGCCTTTTGCCTTCATTGGGTGTTAACTTGATATCTACAACATACATGTGCAATCCTAACACAATGCTTTGGAAAATCCAATAAAACATACATGTTTACTGTGCACTGACAGCCTGGAAAGTATTGTCTGTGGTTTAAACAAAACTTTTAATTTCAATTAATGTGATGACAGAATGGGATTTCACTCTCATTGTAATGAGCCTTACCTCAGATAACACAATGACAGTCCTCTATGGAGTTAGCGTACGACTTTTGCTTTGTATCATCAGGCTACATTTGTGGATAGCACTCCAAATTGCATTTAAAGACAATTACTTGTGGACATTAGTAATTTCCACACCTGAATCAGTTTTCAATACTGTGCCACCCTAGATCTACTTTCAGCTTTGTTCTTGGTGAAATTAAATTTCTTAAATTCTTGAAATGGTTTGATCAAATTATGAACCGTGAATGTTGTGTAGTAAAAATTCTTCCCTGCTGATATTTGTGGAACTGTATTCAGAAACTGCACTGATAGGAAACATTAAGCATCTGCAAGAAACTCTTTGTATATCCATTTCCTCACCGTTAATGATATTATTAAACTGCTAAATTTCCTATTCATACCTCTGACATTTCTAGACTTTTGTTGCCCCATCCCCAACTTTTTCAAGATGTTGCTGCCACCCATTTTAAAATTACATTATTATTATTATTTGATTTTTTCAATTAAAATACTAAAAATACATATACATTCCACTGTTGCATTGTAAAAAAAAATTAATTTCTGGCCAGGGTTTTTTCTTATAGAGTTTGTGACAATGGTGAAACTAAACATGAATTTTTATCGTGATACAATTACGTAGCTGTTACTTTCCTTTATAAAGGTACACTTCTGACCCAAAATTTTGAACAGGTTACAGGAACTTGCTCAGAATTTATATGAATGCTGTTTTGTTTTTTGATATCCATATTTAAAAAAAAAAAATCTTTAATGTAGTTTTGAACTATAATGCAGCAGTTGTTGATTGTGGTTAAAAATATATTTGTTGTAATCAATTTTCACCCTAATTAGTAATTACAGCTTTGAAATTTAGCTCCATGTGGCTGATTAGCTGTTCTTTTTCTTAAGTTGTATATAATTACACACACAATTATGTTGCTCTCATTAACTCATAAGTTTGCTTTTGAAGTAGCAAGAAGTTAGTAGAACCATAAACATTTTATTGCATCTCTCTATAAATCTGCTCAATTCCATATTTAAAATTACAGAAACAGCCCTTGTACCTGACTTTGAACATTTGTACAATGGGATTTCTGGGGTTTTATGTTTTCTCTGTCAGTAGAGAGATAAGCCTGAAAAGCCATATGGATTTAGATGGAAAAATCCAGGGTCCAGGCTGTACACAGATGCACCCATCTCCCCTCCAAACTTGCTCTAGCCACGTCTCTCATCCGTCTCCCGGCTTTCCTTGAAGTGTCTGATACTCCATGGTCCCTCCTAGTTTAGTCTCGTATATAGTGAATGGGTACTGAATGGCACATTATTCCATTTTACAGACAATGTGGAGTGCCATCAGTTCTGTATGAGTTTCCCTTCACACCTCAACAGCTTCCACACAGCAATTGGCCCTGCACAGCGTTGTGTTGTGCTGTGTCTGAGTAGGAAAAGATAAGAATTATCTAATTCAGGTTAGAACTTAAATATGGAAAATATTAACAGCCCATTTACCTGCACCAGACACCGACACATTTTAAGGTAAATTTTAATATACTATTTAAATGCATCTCTACATTAGATTTTTTTTAAACTTCCTTAAATCTAATTTTACCAACAGGAAATGTAGTAAATGTTCTACTCTAACGAATACATACTTTGATGTAACACTTCATAAGTCCCTTTTAGATCATAGCTTTACAATAAACATGTGACCACAAACTCCCCTGTACTGATTGGGAGAATCTGATCTGTCCATTCAGATCTTACAAGTCAATCAGTCCACATTGCACATTACAATATTATCCTTTCACAACCTGCTCTAAGGATTGTAATTAACTACAAAGCAGCATAGTTTATATCTTGCATCATCCACTGGAGCAATATTTGTAAGAGATTTCTCTTAGGAATTTCTAAAATGACCGACTCTATATGATCATCATCCAGGCATGTTAATATTTGCATCGGATTCAATAAGGAATGTATTCCTCAGTTCAGATGTCGCCTGAAATATTACGTGGTGGATCAACTCTCGCCGAGCACGGCAGATTCCTGCCTATCTTCACTTTGTAATACGTTGCTTCGTCACACTCGTTCCGCAACAATTTACCACTTGTAGTTTGTACAGGTTTTAACGTCCTCTCAACGTGGATCCAACATTAGTCAAAGGACTTTAACATGTGTTGGGACCTTATAGTTAATTTGAAAGTTAAGAACATGTGTAGATCATAGAATGATTTTACCAGTCAGCCGTAGCAATATTACCTGTAACAGATGAAGAGAATAATACGGATTATTTCTTCATGATGGCACATTGTAGTGTATGGGCAATAGTCTGTCATCAAAGTTGATGTTTAACAATGTAGAATAACAGGCATGTGAAGAGATTTGAGCTAGGTTAACAAGGGCCAAATTGTGACTGCTGGATGACTGAATCAGAGCCTTTCTCAAAATGTCAGCCCTTGTGGGGTGTTTCCAAGCCACAGTGGTGAATATCTATCAAAACCAGCCCGAAAAAGGAACACAATTGAAGCAGCAAGAAGATACTGGGCACCCAAGTATTGCTGATGCCAATGGAGGGCAAAGTCTGGCTGGCGTTTATGATTGGATCCAAAAGAGTACCTACTGGTAGGCTAGGCCTTTGCTGAGTGATTAATTCTCAAAAATTATTGCGATAAACGATAATATTGTTTGAAGACCACTTTGAACTGATGTAATGGCAATGACATAACAATACAAGCACATCCTGCCAAAAATGAATACACTTTATTTTCAAGAGAACACTTAACACTGGAACTGATAAATAAAATAAAACAACCAAAAACAAAAATAAAATGGACTCTCAGTCTCCGTTAACAAGAAATGCACTTGAATAAAAACTAAACGCATCATAAAACCAAAGTGGAAATAAAAACTACATTCAACCAAAAGAGTACAGATTATGAAGTCTGTATACTATATTGTCCTTCAATAATCATTAGATTTAAATAGAGAAGATGGGCATATCCGACTACCTGATGCAATTGTTCACTTCTCCCTTACGTTAAGAAAATGAGGAAGGGAGGGGTCAGTGGAGAACAACGGAGCCGAGTCTTTTTATCATCCAGTATCATTAAAAGAAAGAGAAACAGGCAGGAAGAAACGATAAAGGCGATAAATTAAAATGAGGTCGATAATTTTCCTTTATCACGTGATTAATTGATTTATTGTTTATTGCAACAGGCCTACCTACTGGAGCTGAGATTGATGCAGAAGTCATTACTGGTTCTGATAAGAGTGCACGAGAATACACTGTGCATTAGTTTGTTACATGCAAAGCTGTCCACTCTATGGTACACAGGCAAACTCCTATCTTCTGCATAACACCGCAACAATGAGCATGTTGTTCACAAAACTGAAATGAAAAATTTTTAAATGTAAGGTGTCCTTTTTTTGTACAGTGCCTTGAGAAAATGTTTGTTGTGAATCTGCCTACTATAAATGGTGAATTCAATTGTCCTGGTTTAATGAATCATGGATATCAAAATACCTGTGTCGCTTGCCTGGAAATACATGGCAAGCGACCAGGAGACACCATGAGAAGAATGCAAGTTGGAAGAGAAGATGTGATACTTTGGACAATATTCTGACAAGCCCTGATTTCCATAAATGTCTGTGATGCGTACCACAATACATAAACATTGTTGTTGGCTTCAAACACACTTTCAAGAAAAGAACATTCCCTAATAGGCCGTTGCCTCTATGTAACAGGGTAATGCACCCCGTCATGAAACAAAGCTAGTTCATGGTTAGTTTATGGAGCACAGCGGTAGGTTTGAGGTTTTGACTTGACCTCCAAATTCCCTGGGTCTCAGTCCAATCAAACATCCCTGGGGTGTGATGAAGAAACGAATCCAATCAATGGAAGCCCCACCTCACAATTTACCAGACTTAAAGGATCTGCTGCAAACATCTTTGTGCCAGATACCACAGCATACCTTCAGGGAGTCCATGCTGTGATGGATTAGGGCTGTTTTTAATAAGGGGTTCAACTCCCTATTAGGGAGGTAGATGTTGCGTTATGACTTATAAGAAAATGTAGCTGGTTGTTAACATTCTCCAAAAACCTGTGTAAATAACACATTTATACTTTATAAAATACATTGTTGCTTCTTTTAATTAATGTCAAGAAGACATAATTCTTGTAACAAAAAGTCAGTTTTTGGCATTCTGCAGTCTCACTAATCAGAAGCGATCAGAGTTGCCAGCTTTGTCCAGTCCATATGTAGTGAACAGAAGGCATTGATTGAACTGCTGCTTGACAAAGCAGAAACTGCTTATTGAGCTAATGCACCTGTGTGTTGGGATCGATCTTGCAATGTCACTTCCAAAGACATGGCAGGAAGAAGTAGAGCAACTCAAATCCGTAGGGAATAGATTGACGACTCGATGTGTAAGAACTAAGGAGACATTAGTAAGTTAACAGTTACTAAAAGGTGAAAATACAAAATGTTATAAGCTTTAATTAGACCAGATTATCAAATTTAGTTATGGTTTTTAGAATAGAATAGAATAGAATTAGAAGAGAATTTTGTGCTTTGAATGAGAAATAAAGCAAAATGAAGATTTTAACACAGCACTGCAGTCAAACATCTGTTTCCAAGTAACAGTCAGATTCTCCACACACCTTTATTATGCATAAGTTGCTTGTTAAGGAGTGCAGACATTTTGGTCATTGGGACTTGGGAATTTATTGCAATATTTTGTGGCACTATTGTGATAAAGATTACAATAAAAAAACAAAGGACGGTGGACCTTCACAGTATCCATAATGCCTCAAACACAATAAATATTGTTATTCAAATATTGCTATTGAAAAACATTCTCATCTGAAATGGGCTTCTTCAGGACACTATAGTTAAAAAAAAGTGTAATTTATATCATGTAACTGCTCACAGTATATGCATTTAATCATATTTTCAAGCGTACTGATATTCAATGATGATATTTAATCCAGATGATATTTAATCTGGTGGAACAAAAAGGGGATAAAAGCAAAATTACATTTTTGTTCACACACTCAGTATTTTTTATTTAACATCAATAACTGAAACTTATGACAATTACAAATCAAACTTCCTTTCATGGTAAGGTTTTTTTCATAACAAATGATAAACTGTATGATAAATTTCCACCCATTGTTTACAGAGTCTGTTCGGAAAAAGACTTTATGGTTTGTATTTGTGTATGTTACCGGTATGTATTTTTTTGTAAAAATAAAAAATATCAAAAACATCTTGTATATAAAAGATTTATGCTGCTAATGGAAAAACAGAAATAATTGAACCCATTCATCCCACTAAGGTAGCCTCAGAATTCTTTTTGTGAATTGTATTTTCTTTTCAAGATAACAAAATCTTGAAACTGTTTTGTGATGTTTATCATGTAAAGGAGTTTTTCTTTGATTTTTTTATTTTTATTTATTTATTTTTTTGGTATTGAAACCGAGTTTGAAATTCTGTTGTTGTATTGACTAGATAAGGCTCAAAGTTGAAGCAAGTTGTACTTATTGTTTTCCCTTTCTTTCTTTGCTACGACCTCTATCTGCCAGGAAATGTCCTGTTAAAGTTTAATTACAACAAGAGACAATGATCTTCTAGAACTTTCAGGTTTGAGAGCAGCACATTAAAATCCCCTTTGATGACTTTTCTTAGTAATGTCAATAAAATGCATATTTACCATCGTTGTTTTGCAGCATCAGCTTTTTAAAAATATGTGTAATGGTTTGGACAATGAAAAAGTTTCCACAAAGGTCTACAACCTTCACCCCTTTTTCTGGGAAAGACATTGATAAATAGAGGGACAGACTTGGAAATACCTGGGAAGACAATATGAGGCTTACGGAGGTCAAGAAGCCTTCCCACAGGAGAAAAGCTCCATTGTGCCTCCCTCCTTCCTCTGCTCTGTTTTAAGCACCATAAATGGGAGGCAATGAGGATGACACAAGAAAGAATGAAATATTATAGCCTGATAAGGTAACTGATGGATGACATGATGGATAGCACAGCCACTCATTTCTTAGTGTGTTTAGAAACAGCTTGCAAGCTCTTGTGTGCATCTGTATGCCTCTACCTTTGGCCCATGTGAGGTAGAGCGAGTTTCAAAGATGTACAAGAGCATCATTTGCCACTTCAGCAGTAGCATTGCTTATAGGATTCAGACCCCAGGGACAGGCCAAGTCCCCCATTGCTGTGAAATATGAGCCTGCTGTAAAGAGCGCCTCAAGGTTGCTGTTGTTGGGTTAGACATGAGGAGTTGGGGACCAGTCGGATGACAGAGGACACTGTCCCCGGAAAGAATGAGCCTCGAGGCTAATTTATTGTTCAAGCTGATACATAGAAACTGGTTTGCAAAATTATACATGTGCAAGGCCATTTAAGTATTCCCTCTTTAGTGTTTTACAAACTTTTATTTCATTTGATACAATGAAATAAGTTACTGCTCGTTTAACAGTTTCATGCCTTATACTTCAGTTTCTTCCTGAATGTCTATAATAGCTGTGCCATGGTTTTCAACTAAACATGTACCAGTTTCCAAGATTGAGGCATACCAGAGTTTAAGCAAAACACAACAATGTTAATATAGTTATATTGTATTTGAAATGTAATCAATTACAAATTTATTGATGGAACTTGACTTAATGTCGTGTTTTGATTGTTGATTCTATGTTGCATTGTGTTTCTGTGTTTGATATGATGTAAAGCACTTTGAAATGCCTTGCTGCTGAAATGTGCTATACAAATAAAATTTGATTTGATTTGATTTAGTTTGGTTTAAAATATTTTTAGTAAGATGGCAGTGAAAGTGTCCCAGTGACCAGAGTTTTCTCCACCTGTATGGAGGATAGATTACCACACTTATTTCATATTTCCAGCAGTGAAAAGCTAAAAAGCTATCCATCAGTGTCTATTTTTATAAGTTCTGTGTGAGAATATCATCCTGCACTATTAGCACATTTACTTAAAGGCCACTGTTAAAATTTATCTGACTTTAGCTTATTAGATCATGTTATACATTTTTTATTTTATGTAGACATCATCAAAAGTGTTTTCTTAAGCTTACACCGTGAAAAGCTTACACCAGTCCATTCCTCATTTGTGGCAAGAAAAATGCCTGCTGCTCCTCGTGACACGCATTTTCTGTGTTTTTAAACTTCTCATTGTTTAATTTTTCTTGTTGCTTGGTTTTATTGGGCTTCATTTTCTTTTGGAGCTTTTTCTTCAGACAGTCAGAAATTCTTTGTTAGTAAGAACAGTCAGTCTAGTCCCAAAAATAAACTCTGCATGTGGTTATCCTTTTCATGGACTGATGTGGACGGAAAAATTTGCATCACACAAGCCTTTCATTTGCAAGGTCCCAGCTAAAGAAACCTCAACTGTACGGACTCAAGCAGGAAATATGATTGCACACAAACAGAAAGCCACAAGTGTTCATATTCTGAATTTTCTTTTCTAAACTGAGATGTAAAAGTGCTCTTTTTTTCTTCCTCATAGTTTTTCATTTCTACATCACTATGCAGCAAAATCTCAAGGGGAATGCTACCTGTGTGCCAGAAGCCTCCCAGTTGCCAAGCTGTAGCGCTCAAGCATTTGTCCCAGCAGCTAATATGCTAATTTGAGTCCTTGTGCATGTGCTAATCTGGTAGTGATGGAACACAGGCCGTAATAAGGTAGCCTTGGCAGATCAAAATAAAGGCTACAGCACAGTGGAGCTTGAAAGTGACAAGTTACTCTATCATTAGAAATCTGATTAGACCAGAGGGAAAGAACCCAAGTACTAACCAGGTACTTTAAAAGGCAAATCAGTGCTGAGTAATTTAGGGCATCCTTGGTGTGTGAGCAGGTGTTCTGCCTTCAACAGATGATGAAAAACACCTGCTATGAATTCACTAATGGTATAGCTTGCAGCTGGAGTCCTCCACCCCTAGTGAGTTGCTTGTGATTTTTACCCTCCAAAAATCTCATTAAGGAGACGCTGTGACTTATTTGCATCCATGTTTGCCAAACAGGCTTATAAGGAACTTCTTTCAAAACTGCAAAACACTTATGTACATTAAATTGTAAATTTCCTGAAAATAGGATTGTCTGCAAAAGATTAACACTGTAGCTAGACGATTTTGCTGTTGGAGATATTGTATAACCACAACAGCCCTGCAGTGAGTAGAAGTAACTAAGAGTAAGGTTGCTTTACTTCGTCCTTTTATGTTCAGGAATACTTTTGGGACCGTCGCTTTTCTCTGTCGTTTTATAGGTTACATGTAATACAATCATAAAATTTGATTACTTGAACAAAAGTAGATGCATTTTTTTTCGGGAATGTGGAAACCAATTTGCAGACGAAGGGTGGTAAGACATCGGATGACAAAATACCCAAACTCAAAGAACTCAAGGACATAAAGACCTGATCGGGACATCCCTATCTGCATTCCTAATTATGATGTTTTCTACCTTCCATTAAATATGAAGAAATGAAAGAAAATAAGTTTTTCTTAGGTTCCTTGTAAAAGTAATCGTTTCTGGCCAAGTCTATGTACTCTGAGTATATAGTAATGTCACGTGTTATTTCTGGTTGGTCATTAGTTATTATTTGAATTTCAGGAATAAAACAATTTAGCTTTGATGGAATTTCTTTTAAATGTTGGTTTTGAAGGGAACTGTAATTAATCACATCTTTAGATAGTACTTAAATACCAGAATTAGATGAGGTTATGTTGAACTTCCTCATTTGCAGGGATAACTGATTGCTGGAGCATTAACTCCCGCATCGCATTAGCAAAAAATCCATTTGAAGAGACTTCCATATTGAAGTGTAACATTTTATCTTTTGCAACACCAACATTTTATCAGAATTTTCTCTGTAGAGGAAGCTGCTACATGGGTCACAAATGTGACAACTAGATGGAGTGTTTTTTTGCTTACTCGTTTCTTGCTTTCTTGCTTCTGATTTTCACTGAGTAACAAACCTCAAGGTATTTTTTTGTACTCAGTACATTTTGTGTTCTTTCCTTTCTCTCCAGCTCTGCCCAGTTACACTTGTGGTAATCCTGGCCAGCTACTGAATGGCTATCAACAGGGGTCCACTTTCAATATTGGGGATAAAATCCGCTACAGCTGTAGCCCTGGCTATGTGCTGGAGGGTCACACCACACTCTCCTGCCTCGCCACTTCAACCGGGACGGCTGCCTGGGATTTCCCCCTTCCTTACTGCAGAGGTAAGTAACAAGAAATACATGCAGGCCTACAACTAAAACTAAGCTTTGTAAATATTGCTGCTTTTTTTATTATTAATTAATGAATTTATTTTTTTACAGTTTCATAACACTGAACACAATTTGATTGTTCTATTATTTGTTCATCAAAACCATTATTCAAAAAACAGCTAGTCATAATACAAAAAAGTCTTGAAATATTAATTTTTTTTGTAGCAACTGACATAATTGCTGATTATCTCTTAATTCTACAAGCAAAATACTTTAGTACACTTATAGTCACACACACAATCCGCCCAGCTTTTCTTTTTTGCTGGTGGAATTAATCATCCCACACACACACACATTTGTGTGTATTTACAACGTTTGTTGTGTTCATACTGATATCTTATTTACGATGGCGGGACCTCATGTGTTTGCTCCCAGTCAGGTACTTGTGCCAATTGTTCCCTCAGAGCTAGCAAGCACACCTGCTGCAGTGACACCTGCCAGTGTGCATTGTCTGACTCACATTGACAGTTTTCAGATTTGAAAAAAAAAAAAAAAAACTAAAACAAAAAACAAACCAAAAGCAACACTGATTGTCAAAATTTTGCATCATTCATATTTGTACTAAAATTGATTTCCAGAACTGTACCAGATGCACATGCTAAAGACATGTGTGCTTGCATGTTCATGAATGTTCTTTTGTGCTTGCGTGTGCATGTGTGAGTTCTCTTGTATCCATGTGGCCAATGGTTTATGTCAGTGTGCCCGCTGAGCAGAGCACTGAGACAGTATACCATCTGTAGCCAGGCCGGGAGTCAGGAAGCCCACAAAGGAGCACACATGGCTGGGCACCGTGCGCCAGAACAGTCCCCACCCACCCATCACATGCAGGCACATGCACATGAATGGACAATGCATCTCAGACGAGACAATTGTTGGTGTTTTTGTCACTGTAATTTTTTAAGCTCGTATTGGAAAAGCGTTGTTATAAACAGGGTCCCTACACAGTCTGGAAAAGTTTGGAATTTCACTTTTGTATTTTTAGTTGTGTGGGAGTAGACCATGTAAAACCGAAAGGTGCATGCATGTCCAGACTATTTTTTTAGCCATCATATGTGCTATTCTTCCAACCTAACTTCCCCTGTCTTCTTGTCAGTTGTGGGTTTTGCAGATTCCGTCCAAATTAAAATATCTTGAAATACATTCATGTAATTAGACTAAAAGAGACCGAGGATCTCTAGAAAAGCATGGAAGCTTTCCATTGAGAATGTGTCAAAATCTTTTAGTACAATGACATACAGTATGTAACAATGATGTCCTCCTTAAAATGAGTAATAATTGACCAAAACAAATAGTTTTGCTACTTATTTCCCATCAGGCATAGAAAATCTCCTCCTTTGGAAAGAAAATTCACAAACCCTCGCTGATGTGATTAGGCCACCTTTTCAGCTGAAATTACACGCCAACAAGTTTTAGGAACTAGCAATTTTGCTGTGATTAATTGAGGTCCCTTCGAGGCCACATAAAAGTCAACTTGTACACCTGAGTGCACTTTCATAATGCGCAAGTGTATTGTTAATGTCACTCCAATTATAGTGCCTGCCCATATGTGGAGGTGTAAAGCTCCCACTTTAGGTTTTAGCAGGGAGGACATTTTTGGCATGGTCACCACTTTGGACTCAGAGTGCCAGCAGTGTTGAGCCAAACATTAAATACAGCCAATGATTGCACAGATAATCTTTTATAAGCCCTGCTCCATGCTCATCAAGTTGTTTTATCTGTATTCAATTAAGATATAAACACAGTTCAGCCACAATCTCTTCTAAAGGAGACTTTGTATGTGTTTTTTTTTTCCCTCTGGGTTTTATTTTCCCCTTTTAGCTGTGCAGTTTACAGTTTCATTTACACGTCGACGTGTAAAAGAAAAGAAATTTTCTCATTATTTTTGCACATTTTGGATATTGAAAAATGTATGTTCAGTGGGTCCTACTTGGGTTTTATTGCTGGATTTTGTTCCTCTTACATATGGTGGCCAATTGCAGCTGGAGAGAGCCGAGGGAGTTGAAGAGTCGAGGCAAAGGGGATAGTTTATAGTGTGAAAAAAAAAAGCTCCTTTCAAGTGTGAAGAAACATTCTTGTGTAGAATGTCAATATATATCTTTATGCGCTTTTCTTTCTACATTCTACTTCCTGTCTCTCCCTCTGCAACAATCACCTGTCATTCCTCATGCCATCTTTCTCTTTTATTGTCCACCTTCTCTCCACTGTTTTTTTTTCTTTTTTCTTTTTTTGGCCCGTCCTCTCATGTCACCTGTCATTCTCTTCATCCCCTGTTCTCTTCCCGCTGTCGGGATTTTCCTCCTGTTGAAAATCACACCCCCAGGTTCCGGCTCGTCCATGCTCGCACTCCCTTAGGGGGTTTGCCATGGTGACAGGTTGAACGGATGATGGACGGGCTTCTGAGGTCCTCGTCACCTCTTTAAAATATCACACCCACTCGGATGCTCGGCCACTATAATGTCTCCCACTGACAAACATACTTACACAGGACATAATCGTGGTAAAGTGTTAAAAAATTCAACTGATGTCCCCTATCTCTTTCCTTTTAAGTACAACAGTACTAATCTTCACACATTTTAGTTACAACGAACATTCTCGGCACAATATGACCAACTGTCTGGCAGTGTATTAGTGAAGCTTTTGCTGCAAAAATATTCAGAGCCTGTGCCCAAGATATCCTTCAAATATTAGGTGGGCCCTCCGTGGACGAGGCTAGTTGGTCTGGGATTTCCTACTCCTTTTCAAATAGTTTGAACGTTGGTTCAACTTCACCCTTGTCTTTCCCTCTTTTCGAAGACATTTTGTGTACAAACATAATTTTTTTTAAAAAAGGCTTCTTTTTTTTTTAAATAACCAAAGTTCAATTGCTTCTTTTTGTCCACCCACTTGGTGAATAAAGCTGTTTCTGAATCTGAACTGAGATCTGGGGAATTGGGGAATAAAATCAACACCTCAGACTCACTTCTTGTACATTTTTGTTTTGTGTCGGGGCAAATTATACTGCTGAAATAGGCCATAGCAGTCAATGAAAACTGGCATGAAAGGGAGTACATGATCCGGAACAGCGTTTTGTGTTTTTTAGCAGATTTTGACCACTGCACACTCAGAACAACCCCACAGGTGAGGCAGTTTTGGAGGTGCTCTGATGCAGTATTAGTTTTCAAAACTTCCTGATCTCTGTAGACTTGCAAATTTATTCAGCTTTTAACACATCCGCTTTGAGGACACATTCAGTATTGTTCCAAAGTGTTAGATATTATGAGCATTATCTCAGCACCACATTAAATGAACGGCTTATTATTTAACTATATGCTTTAAGCTGAGTCGTTTTGATTAACTAAATCCTGCATTAGTCTGAATTGAATCATGTCCCTCCTTGTTGCGTTACTTTGCATCATGCCCTAAACCTTTCTTCTTGCTGGCTGTAAAACCAGTGTAAGGCATTTTGAAACCGTAAGACTGCTGCGTTTTGCTCTCTGGCAGACTGGTAGACAATAGAAAGATATTCTGTAATTCACTGCAGTATTTTTTAGTGGTGAATAAAGTGGGTTTCAGCAGATTTTTATTTATTTATTTATTTTAAATCCACATGATGTTACTTAAAAACTTACGGAATCAAGTTTTCACCTAGTTACAGTCTGGTTGAATAAAGCTTAGGAATACAATGTGCTGGGAGACTGAAGATGGACAGCAGAGCAGCTTGCATGGCATGGCCTAGAGCTGAATCACATGAAACAACACAACCACAACTCCTAATGTGTACTCCCTTGAATAACAATATGGATTATTTACAGCTGCAAGAAAGAGTCTGCTCTGTTTTTTTTTCTTTAACTGTCTACACTGGAATCTCTAACTGGATATACTAGTGGTGTTTGAAGCCAACATCCTTCCTCGCATGTGTTGAATCAGTGAGCTTTCGGCTTCTTGTTGTTGATCCCTGAACGAAAGTTGTAGAAGTGGTGAGGACTACCACCCAATCTGCTAGAACAGCAAGATGCAAAGGAGATTTTGAGTGCAGGCTCTGAAAAAGACACTGCTGACCAATAAGTTACACTGATTCTCACTCCTGCTTGGGCATGTGGAAATGCAATATTCTGTCAACTTTGCCTCCCCAAAAAAGTTTTAAACATAAAATATTTGTTGTTCTCTAAATGCTAACAGTCTTATTTAGAGATGTAAAGACTTGTGGGTTGACACTATCTGAAAAGTAAGTCCCATTTAGTCTCATGTTAAAACGGTATTTTTCCCGCTCTGCAATAGCCAGCTCATTTAGGCATTGCAGAGTCCTAACTAAAGGTGAACTTTTAGCTGCATTAAAGATGCAGCTTGCGTTTATTGACCTTTTTACTTTCCCTGCTCTGACGCCCTCATTTTTCTGAACATCAGCAGTTATCTCTGCAGTTCATCGTTGGATCATCATTGTGCTATAACAGTAGTGTGTTGAGACTTTCCTAACTTTTTTTTCCTTACAGCTGATGATGGATGTGGAGGGACGCTGCGGGGCCAGAGCGGGGTGATCACCACCCCCAATTATCCAGCCGAGTACAACAACAATGCTGACTGCACCTGGACTGTGCTGGCCGAGCCCGGAGACACCATCGCCTTGGTTTTCTCTGACTTTCAGTTGGAGGACGACTACGACCTGCTGGAGGTCAGCGGTACAGACGGACCTTCACAGTGGTAAGTGTTCTGCCAACAGTGTTTTAATCACAGAAGGAGCTGAATAGTGTAAAAAAAATGAATAAACGATCCCGTAGCATCTGCTGGCACATGGGCACCCTGTGTGAGCATGAGCAATGCTTAGAGGTGGGTGGGTGTTAAATAGGTTCTGCTAAGCTGGATCGTCGCAGTGTCGAGTGTTGTGAGTTGTCTTTAAAATGAAATCGACAGATAACAGTAATTTATTTGATAGGCACTTCCTAGCTTTCAAGCTCCTTTGTGGTGTATCATATGTTTGGTGTTTCTAATGTGTAATTTGAACACTCCATCTTGGTTGCACACTCATTCTCTCAATTACCGAGTCTCGCACAAACACACATGCTCAACTCCAATGATGAAGAGGCCGGGTATCCTGGCGTCAGTGTGGGTCTCTCACCATCTGTGGCAGCTCCTCCTCTTTCTGACAACTCTCTCAGCTCAGGAAGTAATTAGTGAGCTCAATTACCACCAGCAGCCTTATAGTGGTGTTTTATACACACTACTCTGTGCTCTCACAGTAACACACTATAGTTCATATGGGAATGTGCACAGTAATAACTCTACACTACTGCCTGTAACCCTAACCCGTATAAAAAATAACACCCTGGTGAAATATTGGTGTATGAATCCCTTCTGATGGACATAGTTTGTGTGTCCCAACTTTTACTTTGGTATAATCTGTTTAAAGACTCGTATAAGGCTAGCAGTAGAGATAAAGAGACAGTGAAAGAGACTTTGAAGTCACAGCCACAGGCAGCAGTTCGCAGAACAATACTCCAAACACCACAAACTGAGCTGTTAAACACAAAGAAAAAGGGAAGCAAAGATAACTGTTTACAAAAGACTTACATACAGTACCTTCCAAAAGGATCCACAGCCATTAAAAGTAATTCAGTGAGGGCGTGCCGTGGTGGCGTAGGGGTTGGCGCGACCCACATTTGGAGGCCTCAAGTCCTCAACGCGACTGTCGCGGGTTCGACTCCCGGACCCGGCGACGTTTACCGCATGTCTTCCCCCCTCTCCTTCCCCCTTTCCTGTCAGCCTACTTCATGAAAAGGAACTCTAGAGCCCACAAAAAGACCCCTTGGAGGGGTTAAAAAAAAAAAAAAAGTAATTCAGTGAATTTGATTTATGATCATGTTGATTGGTTCAATAGGAGAGTTTTGTTCATGAGAAACTCCTTTTTAAATTAACCGCTAATGTTCCCATTAATTTTAAAAGACAAATTTCTTGAAAACGTTCGCTTTTTAAAAGAAAAATGAGGGGCTGAACATTTCTAATTACTAAGCAATTCACGCAACACTGAAGTAAACAAACCACAAGCTCAAATGTGGCTTTCTGCTAAAGCCATATTTCTAGGGCAGAGTGGGACATTACTATCTTGAGTTTCTTTTCACCATGCCACCTGATTTATTTATTTATTTTTTGTCATATTACATGAATGTTTGTAAACTCAATGCTGTGAACATGGCCAACACATTGGATTCATTGGGTATTTGGAAGTGACCCTTTTGCTCACATAGAGAATGTCACATCCAGAGCAGCTGTTAAAGTCCAAGCTTCTTTATTTGTTGCTCATTGTAATACTGTGGTGAGTCATAAGCTGAGCAGAACCTCAATAAATTGGCCTATGTATGTGGTAGTGATTTATTTTTTGGTAGAAAAAAAGATGAGTCGTTGGAGATGCTGGAATGGTTCCTAGAGCAGCAGTCGGCTGTCTCTGCAGCTTTCCCCCCCCCCCGATGTGCAGAGGAATGAAAGCTATCTCTGCACTATGACAGGGGTTGACATAATGTCAGCAGAGATGTGGTGAAAGCTTTCAAGGCTCATGAATGCTGGCATATCGGGAATATCTGAATAAATGTCCATTACTGTGAGAAATATTGTGGTTTTGCTTGTATAGCTGCTGGAGCAGATAATCTAAGGCCCTAAATTCTTCACGACCGAATACAAAAAATAGCTAAACTTGACTGCCTTAAGTTATAATGGGCAGAATTACATTGACTTTTGTCGACAAGTTCAAAACAATGTTTTTGTTGCTTTATCTTCGTATATGCCCATGCAATTTACAATGTACGTTACTATAACAAAGTAATCTGAAGCAGAGGTCAAATTAATTTGCTTATTTATTTATCCCGTTTACCCAGGAAATATTATTAAATAAATTTTAGTTAGTCATCTTGAATTACATCCTAAATTGGGGTAATAGTAATACAGAAAATGTTATCAAGTTTTCTTCTTTTAATTTAAAATATGAGAATCTTCACTGTTGGAATGCTGACTGTGAGGTCGGTGGTGGTTTTTCAAGACAGTGAGTCATCAAAAGATTGAACAATTTCAGAAACTACAACGTGAGAGGATATAGGATTTATTTTTCTAGTGTTCGTGCCTGGAGGCACCATTAAATATTTATATTTGAAGCAGAGGTTGCATAACGGCTCTGAGTGGAAAAATAGGTTGTTGTAAAACTGGGTTTTAGTAAAACTTCAAAAGACATGATTAAGAAGTGAAGACGTGTAAAACTTTAACACCTTATATTCATGATTAGCACAGCTAGCTATGCTAGAGTGGCTATCATTACAAAATAGCAGGCTCACACTGAACATTCTTCAGAATTTCGAAAATTTATCAGAATCTTAACTTTACTTTAAACTGAAGATGGTAAAGACTGACATTTTCATATCCAAGATTTTTCTTACTAAAGTTACATAGCATACAACAGGACAGTCATGCTGTCATACAGGGCTGTCAAACTCCAGTCCTCAAGGGCCGCTGTCCTGCAACCTTTAGATGTGCCTCTGCTGCACCACCTGAATAGAATAATTAGATCATTAAAGGCTCTGAAGAACTGATCTACACAAGGAGGAGGTAATTAAGCCATTTCATTCCAGTGTTTTGTACCTGTGGTACATCTAAAAACTGCAGGACAGCGGCCCTTGAGGACTGGAGTTTGACACCTGTGCTTTAATATGTTCTGCCTTTCTGCTACTTTCCAAAAGTCTTGCTCTTTCACAGCCTGAACAAACTGCAGTCATATCTTAGCATGTTGGTCCCTAAATAAGCCACAGAGTAGTTTTTCTGAACACACTTCTCTGATCTGAACATCAGCTGCTACTCTGCTATGAATGTATTGCTGACTCCATGATTGTAAGCTTTGTTTGTTTATGAAACGTGTACTTCCTGCAACTTTCTTTACACTGTCTGGTGGCAGTTGTGTCATGCGTTATCTTTTACTTACAGACTCCTACTCTAAATGGAGCTGGTGCATTTTGAGGTGTAAAAATAACTTATAAGTACATGAGATGGAGTTATCAAAAAGTTATACTTATTTTTTCAGAATGGTGCAACAGCCATTGGCGGCTGAATAAGAGAGCTAAGCTAAAACAAAACCTCCACAAAAAGTGAATGTCTGACTGTTGTCCAACTGGACAGTGTGGGAAACTTGGTGGGAAAACAAGCTAAGGCAGGTTCGATGGAAATATTACGTCTGTTTCCTCTGTGTGCATGTCACGCATGATTTCATATTGGGTTTTTAGGTAACAAGTTTGTATTCTGCATAGCCTCCTCACACCTAATGTTGTCCACGTACTGATAGCCCAAGTCTAACAAATGTTAGTTCAGGAACATAACTGTAAAGTACAGTAGATCTATTTGTTTAAACCACTGTCTGTTTTGCATGTAAACTTTGTGCTTTTTGATATAATAACAGAAAGAAAATGAATTGTGAATTGGATCTCCAGTGTCAGAAAAATAATTTTAAAATGTAGCAGGCAGTCTTAAAATTACCCTAAAATAAATACAGCAATAAAAGAAACCACAAGCTCTAGGCAGACTGTAAAATGGAATATAACAGTATAATCAGAGGAAGGCTTAACAATAGCAAATTGTTACAGTCTAAACTGAGTTTACCAGTGGAAGGGCCTGGTAAGAATTAGGGAAAAAAAAAATCTGCCCCCATTTAGTAACATCCTAATGGGATGGGATATACAGTGTTTGTTACACATGAGAACACATTCTTGAGCCATTATACCATCTGTACCCACATTGATTTCTTTCCTTATTCAGTTTAAGGCTTTGTAAATAACACTTATGCACATCAATTGCCAAATCCTCATTTGCCTACTTGCCACTAAGTGAAAATCATAGCTATTTGACTTGCAATTTCCTTGGATGATCACTTGTTTTCCAAGGGAGTATAATGCATTTTCATCTTCCAGCAGTGTTCCCTTAAGATTTGAAATGCAGCTCCCAAAGCACCTTTGATACTGTAAATAGAGAACATCAAGTGCCTGATTCTACACTTGAAAGCATTCTGAATATTGGCAGTATTTCTTTAGTTCTACAAAAGGGGAATAAAAAAACTATCAGCAAAACCACTTTACAAAAAGTGTTCTACAACTGAACTTTTATATGTTCTCCTTTCCATTCTCCTAACTTTTATAAACTTCATTTCCCCAAAAGTGTATTTTTTTTCTTTCTTTTGTTTTCTGTTTTTGATGCTTTTTTCTCTGACAACACAAAGCTCCCTGGGTAAATGCAGCTTATTTCTCTTTACTAGTAGATCTTAGAGCCCAATGAGTTTTGATCTCTCTAGGTAGCTTCCAATCCTTCCCCCCCCCTTCCTTTTAACACTATGCCGTACAGACTTGAGACACTGACATTTAGTCAGCATATGGATTATCCCTGCCTTGCTGATATGTGTCATCTTGTCCCAGTGTGGGGAAAAAAAGACTATGGTTGTGCGTGAGAGAGGTAGAGAGAGATAAAGACTTGTATTGGGAGCACAGAACAGTGGATGTATATTGATTGGCTGTTAGGTTTACTCACCTGAGCGTGAATAGTCTGTGGAACAGCAGTTTTTACTATTTACCTTAGCTTTCCAAAAGTGCTGTTGCAATGCAAGTAACATTTCATATTTCTGAAGATTGATTCCTATGCTCGGTGTGACCTGAATACATGTAGAAAGACAGACCAAGGCTGGAAAACTGTAAGGTTTAAAAACTACACAAACATATTTGTCAGACCAGGCCTACGGTTTAAAGCAACATTTCCTGAGATGCAGATACCATGTCATAGCAACGGGAGTTTATCCAAAATTTGTGGAATAATGGATGGGCTGCCCAATTCCCACGTTTCTGGTCTACTACACTTCTTCTATGGTTAAAAGAAAGAAAACTAAGATGTTTGGTAATGTCTCTGCCTAGAAAATCGAGGAGTGTAGGAAACTACACCCAGATAAGTTTTTTTTTAAAGCCACAGTGTGCAAAATAGAAGCATTATGTCTGTCAAGAATCTGCTGTAGGCTTACTATCCTTACATGTAGCCCAAATAATCAACCAACAAATATCAGTTGTACTTGTTACTCTTGAAACCTCAGGATGAAGAAAACTACAGCAGCGATGTATGATGTGCTGCAAATTCAGCAACTGAAAGTACTCTCTTCCTCATGGCATCTGTCAGTGGGTGGGATGTATTAAGCAGTAAGTGAACTTTTTGCCCTCAAAGTCAGATGTTTTCAAAGCTGGGAAAATAGACAAGTGTAAGGATTTGAGCAAGTTTGACAAGGGTTATTCTTGGTCTACAAGGTTCAATGTCCATCAAGAGAGGTCCAAAGAAAAAAAAAAAAGAGTGAAGTCTGGCCCAGCAGAAGAGCTAATGTAACTCAAATTACTGAAGACGTTATTGCCGTTTCTGATAGAAAGCTGGCAGCATAATGGTGCCTCTCGGGTTGTTGTGTTTGGGGTTTCGTGCAGTCCAGTCAGAGTGCCCGTGCTGACCCCTATCCACCTCCAAGAGAGCCAACAATGGCCACATGAGTAGACACAACTGTTATGTTTCTAAAGAAATTCTGGACGTTTTTTTTATTATTTCATTAGACATCTGGATTTTTCATTTCCCTGCTCTGAAAATCTAAGTAATTTTATCCATACAAATGTGTGGCAAACCTTGATCTCTGAAAATATGATCATCCTTCACCCTCTGCTCTGCAGTGGGACTCCACAGTAGTGCTTGTCATGTCAAGCTGTTGGCTGCCTGATGTACTTTCTCTTCCTATTGTTGTATGGTCACACTGAGAGTGTTTGGAAGTGAGTGATTATACAGTATGTTCATAGACTGCTTGCCTGGGAGCAAAAGCATAGCAAACTGCACATGTGATTACCATACATTCTTGCCAAAAAAAGTGCTTTAGTGTACATTTTTATGCTTAGAAAGTGATATTACCATGCAAATAATCTTTTAATAGTGTATGACAGAGATATTTTACATAAATGTGTTTTAAATAGCTACATTGAGGTGGTCAGATATGCATTATTCATGAAATAATTGCTGGATATAATCTCACAGTTAGCTTTCTGTACAGTCTGCAGGGATGAAGGAAGTATTTTACTATATAGCCATACATATAAATCATAAAAACATTAAGTTGATCATGCGTCTGTGATATTTCCTTTTCCCTTAGATGTCCTGAGTCACACAATCTGTATCACCATGACATTGTGGCATAAGGAAAAATGTTGAGTTGACAGTCTGGCAGCTTCTAAGGTCTAAAAGTGAAATTGAAAATATAAAGAAACCTCAGTGCTTGTTAAGAATGAACAAAAAGAAAAGCCTAAAGACTCATGTGGGGGATTGTACTGATGTCACAATACATATCAGTCTAATATGTCAAAGAATATTGAAAGAAAAATCCTAAATCAATTTTTGATGGAGAACAAGTTACCAGTAATTTATCGCACCTTACAATTAGCTGTATTTAGATCCGTTTTAGAACTACATTGGGGACCAATGCTTAGCAGGATTTGAATTCTGGCCTGGGGTTTTTCTGCACACTGCTTGCATGTTCTGCATGTGCATGCGTAGGCTGTCTCCAGGCTTCCTCCTCCCACAGTCCAACAACATGACTGTTAGATTAATTGGTTCCTTGAATTTGCCCTTAGGTGTGAGTGTGTGTGTGTGTGTGTGTCCTTTGCCTGTCCTCTAAGTCTGTGTTGCTCTGTGATGGACCAGCGACCTGTCCAGGGTGTATGCTGCTTCTCCTCCAATAACCGGTGGAGATGGACGCCCTGCAAGTTAAACATGGAGTTCTTTTTCGTGTTTGGTTGTATGTGCTTACCAATGGTCTAGTGTTCTTTTTTTTAATTATTATTCAAATTCCTTTTGCTACAACCCTCTAGTAGGTATGAGACAGAAAAAAAAATCTAAGGTAACCCAGTTGATTGCACGCAGTCCTAGCCTTTGCACCAATCTCTCATACTGAGCAGGAATTTGCAGCAATTTTAAGAAAAACAAAAATTTTAACGTGATGTAACATCTAGAGAAACCTAGCTCAGTTTGACCAGCCAACAGCCATGACTGACTTCATCATGACGTCTTCTATTTGTTTAAGTAGACAGAGTAGACACAAAAAACACTAAAACTCTGTTCCATGAGGAACAAAAGTATAATCCAGTTATTTCCTATGACATTGCTTATAAGAGTGTTGTCTGGGAGTTGTCTGAAACACCAAGGCACAGTGCCTAGTGATCCTTTTGAGACATCAGACATCCCAATATGCATTACAATTCAATCTGCTCATTGGAATGGCTGACAGCATTCAGTACAAATGCATTGAAGAACTCTCCATCAAGTTCCAATCATTCACGTAGCAGCCTTTTGGAGATCTGCTGGATAGAGGGATTTATAGACAAAATAACAATACAACTTGAACGTTGGCTAACTCTGGCATTAATGACACAATAGTAAATGCATTTACTCTTGTTTGTGAAAAGACAAAGATTTTTTTTGCTTTTAGGTTGCACAATGAACATTATATGTAGACAGGTTAATCTTCTGGTGAACTAGTCGACGCCGACTACATATTCTCTTAAGTCAGTCTGTTATTTGTGAAACACGTACTTGGTTTGTGAAAACCATAAAACAGAATGGATGTTAAAATATAGTATTCTGTGGCCTTATCTCATTACCTGAATGTATGTAGTTCCATTTTGGTGAATAGTTAAAGTGATTGACCGTATGCCACACTCTGCAGGAATGGCAGAAAAATGTTATTGCTGGGTTTCCCCAGAGTGAACGGCGATGTCGGTGCCTCAGCTGGGTCACTGCTCAACCACAACACTAATCTGTACAATCTCCTTCTCTCAAATGAAAATAAATCAACATGGAGCACAAACACACAGGCACCTCATGCAAAGCTTTCGTGTTGAAAACCTAGTCTTCTTGACAACAGAACATGTGTATTTCCACATGTATTCATTGCAAATCAGCTTTCCTTTATTGATTCTAGTCCCTCTGTACCGATAAGAAGAGATGGAAATAAAAAGATGGTTTTTCCAAACCCAGCTGACCTTTTTTAGTTTTATTGATTTTGACTAAAATACAGATATATATTTGGAAACAGTTGAAAATCAAGACTCTGCTCTTCATAAATAAATCATGAAACAAAGTTTAGCATAGGATAGACAAAAACTGTGACTTTGTAAATATCTACAAAGATGTCCATCAAGTATCCACACATTTTGTGCTTGCAAAGAATGAAGGAAAACAAGGTTTGTGTATCTAAATGCTCAGAGGGACACCAATTGATGTTGTATGTTTGTGTTAGTTGACACAAGCAGCAGCTATTCCCTTCTCATGTCCTGCTTTGTTTGTGCACAGCAATGAAATACTACTCACCTGTCACTTTATCAGACATTGGCTGTCATTGTACACAGTGTGACACCAGGCCAACCTGAATATATTTATAAAGGAACCTTCTGAACTCTAATAAATGCACCATGACTGACCATTACAAGCTGCACTGCAGAGTGCCTCTATGACAATGCTCCCTAACAGCATCATAAACTTGAGAAAACAGGGGTGAGGAGCAATGTCACCGCAGTGAAACAAATTCAAAATAAGAGTTAGAAACCGCAAAGAAAAGTTTTGGTCTTATTTTGAATAGTCAAATTGTACTTATTGAACCCAAAAATGTTTAAATAAGGTCATTTATTTATTTTAATAATTATTATGCATTGCCCAGGGATTTTGCCTGTGTATTTCTGAAGGTAGAATTTGTTACTATTAAATGTTAATGGCTGCTACATGTTTCTCATTTGTTTTATCTGCTCAACTTCTACAAAAACCCCCCAAAAAATCCCACACAAATCCATTCCAATTTTGAGCATTTTGATTACTTTTCTTATCGCATTTAAATTGTGTTACTTTCTAAATCTATTCCTTTGTGAGATTTAGTCGAATATAAATTTTGCAGCCAAGGTGGGAATTGGCACCCCAAACACTGTGTGGGAGTTTTTCTTTTTTTTTTTTTTTAGCAAGTGTAGGTGGAACGATGTGGAGGACTAGTTAGCTTGTTGGGACACCTTCTTCAATTATATAGTCTCGGTGTTCTCTGTTGAAAACAAAAAAAGGAGCTTGAAGGAAAAAGCTACCGATATAGCAGTTATTTTGAGAAGACATTGGTTTTATAGAAAACTGTGAAACTGCAAACTCGAGAACTTATAATAAGCTTTCTCAAGTCATCCTGGGATGTTATTGTTCCAGTAAAGACAGAGAAGATTCACTGCCTCTGCATAGGTCAGAAATGTGTCTGATCAGAATTTCTTCTGCTCCCTATTGGATTTGTTTAGGTGTGTCCCTAAAGAAAACTGGGCAGTGATATGATTTTACATGATGCCCAGCCAGGTGGGCATCTCCTCTCCTCTCTTTGGACCGTGTCCCTGTTCATGATATTGGTTTCTTCCACCAATTGTGTGCTTCTGTTGTCTCATTTGACAAAACACGAAAAAGGTTTCGTACATTTGTCCTTTTATAAACACAGATAAAAATGTTCAATGGGTTCAGTCAAGTTATTTGCCGCCTTCCTCCATGTTCAAATAAGCCTGAGATCAAATTTAAATATGGATTTTATTTAAATCTGCCATAAAGTCAAGACTTCAGCTCTATTTCACTAAAATCACAAAAACATCTTCTTTACCACTGACATTGTTTCTCTCATTCTTTTTAATGCCTCCCTGCTTTATACTCTGTGGTCTTTTAATTAGATGACCTGATTAGAAACCATTGGCAAGGGTTTTATTGGGTGTTAAGAGAGAGAGAGAGAAAAAAGTGGGGATTAGTCTAGTCTGGGACGCAGGCAAACAGAATTAACAGCTTGTGCAACCAAGCTTTATCTTTTACAGATCAGTGTTTCTAATATCAAAGCATTATTATAGCTGCACGATTCTCCCCAACTGTGTGATAACCAAGGATTATTGAAGGTGCCGGGGCTGCTGAACCAGGGAAAACGGTGTTTTGCCGTAGCTTTGCTAATTAATGCAATGTTTGCATGAATGATATGAATCAGGTTTAAAGCCAATTCTTTGACAGACGGCCAGCATCGAGGCTTTTTGTAGCTTCCTACAAAACAGTTGTGTATGACATGCTGACATGCTGCTTTGTTGTGTATCATGTATACAAACACAGCATGCAGTTTCTTTAAGAAAATTGAGTTGTCAAAAGACAAAACAACTGTGTAATATGGTTAACATTCATACTGTGGTCAAATCGTTTGAGATTCCTTGAGTGCTATGTACTGTATAAGAAAGACGTTTGATATGCAGTACCTTGAAGTTATTTAACTTTTTTTTTTACAACTGTTTTTAATTTATCTTTGATTTCACAACCCAAAGCCAGCATATTTAGGCCACAATTTTTTCCCTATATTTTCAGTCCCTATATTAAGTGAGATCTTAAATCTCACTTAATATTGCATGAAATGATTTATTGTTTCATAAGGCAACCTATATCCTGCCGTGCTCTTTCCACTCCTGTGGGTACAGTATTTATTATACAGTATATACATCAGTGAACAATATATGAGAAATTGCTCTCTAATTTCTGGAGTCATGAAGTTGCTGTTAAATCTCTTAGAATAAATTGGTGTTCTTGCTCTCCCATTAACTCTCAAAATACTGTTGCAATGAGAAACTCTGCATTGTAGTATCCATTTTTTTTCTAACATTGGATTAAAAGTTGTGATTGTTTTAAATATTGTCCAGTTTTGTCAATTGTAAAATGACATCTGATCTTTAATGGATTTTTTTCTGGTAGTACTGCGAAAATGAATATTTTTCTGCTTGAAGCGATTTTTCTGGGATTTTCTTCCAAATTTTTCATCTATATAGAATCTCTGATTCTGTTAGGAGTAACATTTATTGAATTTTTAGGTTTAGTGTTGGAGATGACGGAGAGCCTTTTTACCTATTTAATGAGGTGGAAATACTGCAGTTCCCTTGCATCCTAGTGTAGACGCTGATTGTCTCTGCCTGAACGTCTTTGTGTGTAAGCTATAAGGATAAACTACAAAATGGCATCAAGCTGTAATAAAGTCAATTTCACACTCATTCTGTCATGTTGTTGATGTGGTTTTCTGTGATTGGTCCCGCTCTTATCTTGTTTTTCTTCTTTATTACAGCCACTATACAGCTTTTGTATGTGCCTTATTGTTCAATGTTTGGTTGATGCAGTGATCATATATCAGAATTCTACACTGACCTGCTGTAAGATGCTATTTTTATCATTTTACTCAATAGCGTCTGCTTTATGTTTGCCTGCGGTTCCAATTGATTACTAGATTTGTTATTTTTGTGATTTATCTTTAAGCTTAAACACATAAAATTTTCATATGAACATCTTTTGCTTTCTGTTGTATTTTTTTAATACAATTTTTTTTTTTTACTTTCTAATTGTGATTTACTGAGAATTGCAAATCCAAAATTATCCGAGCCAAGCTGTAGTTGAAAATATTGCAGCATTATTTGCTCACTTTGAATCTGTCCATTTTTTTCTTCTTCTTCTTCTTCTTCTTTTTTTTTTTTTTTTTCCTTTCGCCCCATGCCATGTTCTTGCTTCCAGCTTCTGGCTTGGTTTGGGCTCAGAAAACCCCACAGCAGATAAGCTCCAGCTTTAGCTGTGGTTCTGACATCAAAGGTGCTGGGAGAGGGCAGGGAACAGCAGAGGAGCAGAGACACAGGACTGCAAACGCTGGCATCAGTGCAGAAGGGACGGATAGGGTTGAGGGAAGAACATGAAATGAGATTGAGCAATGGAGATGTGAAAGATGAAGAGCTGCATAAACAAAACTGGGGGGAAAAGAATGTATGATCATTATTAAAGGTGCACCGATCATAATGTTTTGGCTTTGAGCTGTTGTATTGGGTTGTTAGTTTAAAATGATAAAAGAACAGCATTAAATGCATGTTTTTCCCATCCATCCTTCCAATAGTAGGCGCTAATTATATTTATTGGGAGTAGAAGTGGTGTTTGTGAGAGATCTATCTCTGTAGCATAATTTTTACGGTTTTAAAACAAAGTTGTTTACAATTTAAACTTCCCTATATTTAATCATTTTATATACATTAAGCTCAGTGAGTGACAGTTTAAAAAACCTCTCTGTATTAATCCCGAAAGCAGATTGGCTAGATATCCTGACCAAGAAACTTCACAGGGCTAGACATTGTCTTTGGCCTGTCTGCAGCAGATATGAAGCATGCAGAAGTTAAAAAAAGCAAACAAACAAGTATTATAAAACAGATCCTGTTTAATTTTTTTTTTTTTCGAATTCAGGCAGCTGATACTTGTAAAACGATGCATACCAAAAATGGAAATGTTTCCCAACTGAACACAGGACCAACACAAGGTATCTAATACTGCATTTTTGTCTGCACAGGATCTCTGCTGAGAAAGAAGTTTGAAGAAGTGGCGAGGCTAACACTCGCTTTTTTTCCTCTCTTTGATGACACAATGTGGTTGATATTTCAGATCGGGGCATGTTGTCTTTGCTGTTCCAATGAATTGTGTGAGGACACGTCTTCCTGCTTCATAAACAAAGCACTTTGCTTTGCAAGTCATCGTAATAACAGTGTTATGGTGCAGTGAGAGCTCTGCGAGGCGGCTGTCTGTCTGAGGTAGAGCTGTGCTTCGGCTGAGCAGGTCACTAAACAGACAGACTGAGAGATAGCAGCTGATAGGATATGCTCTCTTTTACTCGTCTTTCAATGTGGATGTCAGCGTGACTTCCACTTATAACACTGCAATTTGGAGATCTGTAATATCAAAAGCACAAATTGCCAAATTCTGTGATATTTCCCAGTTTTTATATTACAAATCCTGCAATATGTGCTCAGTCTTCCTGTTATGGGCTTTGACTTGGTCTCTCTCCCTGGCTCACCATCTGAATTAACCTTAGATGCATGCTGTGGAAAATACTATTTCCTCTGAAGTGGCTTTCTGTGCTTTCTTTGGCTTCAACACCTCACAAAAAACGATGCTAGGAGAAAAAAAAAACTAACACAGTCTTCATTATTCAGTAACAAAAGCAGCATCAAAGAGTATTCCTACATAGGGTTAGGTATAGTGTATTCACTGATTGGAAAAGATGAGGTTTTTCGGTGTCCAAACCAGCCGGTCAGTGATCAGGGTTGATCAAGCTGAAAGTACATTGACTCTGGAAAAGAACTGATTTCCTTGTGCATCTTTAATCTTTAATTTCTCTACAGGTGCCTGGTGACACTTTTATTTGTCATCTATAAACGTTATGTAGAAAATTCATTGCAAATCTGAAAACATGTTTACAAGTTGTTTTTTTTTTTGTTTTTTTTCTCCCCCTCTCTTATTCTTTATTTTTTGCTTGCACATAAGCATGATGAACCGTGACTTGGGGAAATTGTGTTTCTTATTTTTCTATAACAGCCACTGTTGGAAGACTGATGGCGTACAGCGCCAGAGCCCTGTGATACACCATCACATCACTAGGCATGCCCGTTCACAGCTGTGTGTTATGCCGAGTGCCCATTAATCTAATGAATGTGTTGCTGAAGCACAAAGTCATGAACTACTTATCAGGCCAAGCAAATGCATTTACTGTTCTCCATTCTCATGGCATATGGTGCGACTCTTTTAATTATATCTCAGTAAATAAGATGTAAACCTTTGAAGGGCAAAACGGCTTTAGCTCATCACTGTTGTTGATATACTGCTAAACTATCTTGCTCATGTCTAGCTTAGTGTAGAGACAGAAATTGGCAACGTTCTTTTTTTTTTGTTGCTTAAATGTATTTCTAAAATTGCATGTGAAAAAACAAAGTATATAAAACTCTAGACTTTAAAAAGGGAATGCTTTCTCTTTCACATGATTGTACAAAATTATTTTAATTTTTTTCTGAAATGCATAATGCTTTCATGAAACCTAATTTTTGTTCAAATGATTTTTCTAACTACTTTAACTACTTTTTTTGTCCTTGGAGTAAAACTATTATTTAAAAACACCTGTTATCTTCAGTTTTAAAGATTGAACAGATTGTATATACTGTATATATATATAAAAAGCTCATTGCTAAGTTGCTTTGTTTTGTAATAACAAACTTCTTTTAAAGAGTCTCGGCATCAAAGGTTGAACTGAAAATGAGCAAAAAAGCAATACAAGTCCAGAGTAAAACCTTGGGAAGAAAATACATGACAAATAAAAATGACTTTGTGGAAACACAATATAATAAAAATAGTTTTGTAAGATCTTCAAAATGAATTAATTATTTGGAGGAAGACGAAGTAATAATGTAACAAAACAATGTTTTTCAATAACTTAGAATGTTAGGCTTCATAGTCTGATTACATCGTAGGCACATAATGAATCTTTAAAAATGGGAACAACATACAATATTTTTTTTACCATTATTTTAGACTGTGTGAATCAAGTTACTTCTATTATTCTTTCTTCCCTGAGGCAGTTTTCTTTCTGACAGTCAGACTTTGGTTAACAATAGTGGCAAATTTGAGTCTTAATTACGAAGAACTCACAATTACTCAAGGTAGTTTGTGGTAGATCACCAGACAAAAAAGTGCTAAGAAGGGGACACATAGGTGCTCTCACACACAAAGAGGCGATATAAAATATTTGTTGTGGGGCTACGTTTGGTTGTTCATGGGGAGCTTATTTAAGTCAGGGCACTCTTGTACCTGCAGCTCAATTGTCATGCCCATTTAGAATTAGCAAGCTGTGTAATTGCCATATCTTTATTGCTTAGTTTTTGATTTACTTTACATAAAATATGTCATGCTTCAAAGTTAGTCTCCTCTCTCTGCCTGCTGTCTCTACACATATATTTTTAGTCTAAAGACAGGCACTTGTTTTATTTTTAACCTGAGACTAGACATCGGCAGATGTGAGATTTTCACACTGGACTAAGATGTATATGGGAAACCTCCTAAGAGAAGGCCAGAAATTTGGAAGACATAGTTCATTTTCATTTTTATATATACATATATGTGTAGGCGTGTATATATGTGTGTGTATCTATATGTATGTGTATATATGTATGCATATAAATGTATGTGTGTGTGTGTGTGTAAAAGAAAGATTTTTAAGTGCTATGTTAAGTAAGTCATCACCTTCAAAATTTGTCCCTCTTATAGAGTGTAGTAACATGCATTACTTTACCTCCAGTAACTCTGTTACCTCAGGTTCAGCATAAGTCTGACTGATGCTGATTGACAGCTAACACAAGGTCTCTGTCAAAGCCACTGTAATCACACCCACCCTGGAAAAGATGAGGCAGGCACACTGTTTGATGCCCCAACAGCATCAGATTCTCAACTGCATCTGAACTTTACTTTTTCTTTTTTCTTTTTATCACAATGTAGTCAAATATAGCAAATCCATAATATGTGCAGAGCTATGCACTAGGCATAAATCTGCCCATTCTTCTCTGTTAGGTTGAGAATTAAAATGCTTCCATTAGGTTTTCAGCCATACTGAAAAGCACACCTGCTCCAACTGAGGTTGTGTGCACTTTGTATGCTTCTAGTGTTTTTGGATGTATTTATGTTTTCCTAAAGTTTCCCATCATGACACTTGAGGTGGGAGTAATATGACTGTACAAAGATTCTCCCTTGTCAAGGCATTTTACTTGTAAATAATACAGAAAGCAGTTTTTGCATATTTATTTTCATAATTTCAGCCAAAATAAATGTCTAAAATTGCTTAACACTTATAATGATGCTATGCATTGTTGATCGTCAAGTTCTATTGGGCCCTGATTCGCCTTTTTCTTAGCTTGCTGAACTACGCTTATAATACAGCTTTAGTTCTTGTCAAAGTGACTCCATTCGCACATCCACCCCCACAACCTATTTGATTTCTCTTAAGAGCCTACTGCTGGGAGCTCACTATTAATGGGAAAGAAATTAATGGCAGTGCTGCTATTGTGCTGCCATTAGCCTGCTCCTGTCCCAATTATCTGAAGTTACTGCTGTCAATCCCATTATGGTTTCTTACCAATTGTGTGTTGATGAAATAAATTTCAGTTTCTGTCCATTTTGCGTGAAGCTCTTTTAGGGGGGCATACAAATGCGTCTATTTAGTTGATGAGCGCTGTCAGTTTTTAAAGCTGGTTAAAACATGAAGCAAGATGAGAAATTGATGTCAAGTGACATATTGTGCATGAGGTAGACAGCTGTCACTAAGTGCTAGTGCAAGCTTTTTCAGCTGTACATATAAATGAATGTAAATGTTTGTAATGTAAGCTATGTAAATGCAGAACTTATTCACTGAGAGGATGCGTGTGTGCACAGAAATGCAATATAAACTGCATTCTGATGCTTGAAATTGCAGACTTGAAACGGTTCCCAGTCAGTGGGATTTGTCAGAGTTGGCATCACTTGTGTATTTCTGTTCCAAAATCATGCAAAATTGAATAACTCTACACATCCAGTGAAGTGAAAACAGCTGCTACTCAAACAGAAGCATTATTGTTTCATTTTTAGAGTTTAGGAAAATTTTCTTCTGTAAGATGAAGAATGGTCAGAAGCTTTATGCTTAGTTTTGTAGCTAGGAAAATAAGAAACGCAATGAATCCATTTTATTTCTGCAAAATTGGATACCACAATTACTTAAACAGAACTAGCATTGCTAAAGATGTAGCTCCTTTTACTTTCTGTAAGGGTTGGCTCTTAGAAGCTTGTATAAATTGAGGTGCAATTTTGGACTTCATGTTAATGCCAATTGACTAATGCATTTGTAGTTTGACTCAATGGTGTTCACTGAAATAGAAATGTTTATATATAAATATATACTGTATATATATATATATATACAGTACAGACCAAAAGTTTGGACACACCTTTTAATTCAATGAGTTTCCTTTATTTTCATGACTATTGACATTGTAGATTCACACTGAAGGCATCAAAACTATGAATAACACATGTGGAAATATGCACTAAACAAAAAAGTGTAAAACAACTGAAAATACCCCTTATATTCTAGTTTCTTCAAAGCAGCAACCTTTTGCTGTGATTACTGCTTTGCACACACTCTGCATTTTCTTGATGAGCTTCAAGAGGTAGTCACCTGAAATGGTTTTCACTTCATAGGTGTTGCCCTGTCAGGTTAATAAGTGGGATTTCTTGCCTTATAAATAGTCATGAACATAAAGAAAACCCATTGAATTAGAAGGTGTGTCCAAACTTTTGGTCTGTACTGTATATATATATACATATATATATATATATATAATATATTCTGTGTCATTTTAGTTGTACATAGAATTGAAATGTGCGATATGTCTGTTTCTACTTGAATTAGTAAGATATTGTCTCTGAATTTTACATCTTTTGAGAACAGAAAATCATTTTATTCTATCACCATCCTGTACTCACTCCCTGGTTTATGTCTACAAAATGGCCTACATTATACATTAATGACAGAATCTCCAGGGCTTTCCACTCAGTGACCACCCAACTTAATGACATGGGCTATTAAGGCTTCATTAATCCAAAGTGAGGGAATGGGGATGGAGATCAAGTCTGCCCACATACTGCAAACAATGCAATGCTCTTTTCTCTGCCTTCATATACCGTATTGTCTGGACTATAGAGCCCATCTTACTATAAGCCGCACCTACAAATAAAAAAACAACAACCTGGAAACGTACATATACAAGCCGCACCGGGCTATATGTCTGTCATGTTCTGTGTTTTCTGTGTGTTAATTTCGAGTTTTCGGTGTCTCTGTGTCTCCGTGTTGTCCTGTTCTCCCCTCGATTACTCCCAGGGGTTTCTCGTTCCCTGATTACCCTCTGTGAATGTAGTGTCACCTGTGTCTCTGCGTCTCTGTCGGGTCCTCGTCTAATGTGCGTTCTGTCCTCCGTGTCTCCAGTCGTTTTAACGGTTGCTACCGGCGTCGAGCCCTGGCTTCCGCTCGGTCGTGCTGCCCGTTGCTGGACTGTGTTTTTCTTTATTAAAATCACTTATTCATCTTACCTGGGTCTACAGCGTCTGCCTCACCACCTCAACACCCGCAATTCATGACAATGTCGCTGGTATCTCTGCCGCTCTCGGTTTTTCACATGAATAAATCTGCCATTAAGGACACAGCCCTGCGTCTCACAGGCGGACCATGGATTCGTTCACGCCAAGCTTACGTGCATCGGCTATCGATCTATACTGCCACATTGATATTCCTCAACTTAAAAGTGGCATCATTTTCTTTGTGTTGCTTCCATGATGAGGGGGTATGAGTTTGAAGAAATTCCTCCGTCGTGCCTGCTGCTAGCATGTGTTTGTTCTAAATTAAAATTAGTACTTTTTTTATTTCTAATTTTGACTTCCGATGATTCATTTCCTGCTAAAGAGCCCCCTGGTGGTTGAAGAAAAATCCACAGAAAAGCTGCACCGGGCTGTAAATCGCATGGGAAATATAGTCCAAAAAATACGGTATATATTTTGCTTAGACACAAGGGCGCCGTATTGGGGGGGAAAGTGATGACAATTCTAAGGGCCCCAGACCGACAAAGGGCCCTCTGCAATTTAGTTATTTATGTATTTTTTCATAGAAATAAAAATAAATTGGGGCCCTGTCAATTACAAAATTAATCATATTGTGTTTTCTAAAATAGTTTTTAGCAGTAAAAATCAAATGTTGCCCCTCCCAGACCAAAAAGCAGACATCCATATTTGCACTGAACACCCCAGGTTCTGTATCAAATTATTATTGAACATTTTGGTTGTAACTAGACTAATCTGAAAAGATTTAATGTATTTTAATACTGTCGCGAAGAACTTACTGACTTGTTTTTTTCCGTACTTCAAACCTGTATTCAAATCATTTACATATATCCCTTTTATGAGCTGCATGGTACCGACCTCATGTGTGGTCCTTATCATAATCTGAATAATTGCTCGTTAAATAAGTGGTGGCATACATCTAAATTAGAAACAAAATTTCCACATAGCAATTTCTTATAAAAAAAAAAATACAAGCTTGAAGAGTATGCAACAGTCCTCAGCTGAACTGCAGTTGCACTATATATGCATTTTGCAAAACAGTTTTGTTTTTGTCTTGGGAATAGCAAAGATAGATGCGAATGCAAACAAGATAATGACAGGGCCTGGGAAATGATGCTGAGAGGCATGTTTTTCCTTCTGTCTTCTGGCAGAGATGTGCAACTTGTTTTTTTTGTTTTTTTCTAAAAACTACATTTAATTAGAATTTAACACCAGGGCATCTGAAATGGAGCTCAACAAGGACTTGTTAAAGGTTGTATATTTCTGTTGCTTAACTGCATATCTGTTTTTAAGACATTGTTTTTTACATGTATAAACTTCTATTCGATAACTTTCTAATGGTTGCTTCTCATTGTAACATGTGAAAGCAGACGTGATGGATGCTCCACAGATCAGGTGACAGGTGGGGTGAAGGGTCACTGTTGACTCAGGAGGAAGCAGATTGAGTCATTTTAATTAGATGGTGGTTTTATGACAAATCTATCATAGTTATGTGAGATGTATAAATGAAAGCTCATCTCTTCTACCTTGAGGTGTTTTCCATCCTTGCTGCTGCCACTTTAGTTGATTGATGACATTAATATTTACCTGCAGTATCATCTCAACAGTGCAGAGGGTGATAAAGAAGTCGAAAGCGGAAACACGGAAAATAGGTTAATACCCGTTTAAAGCTGAATAAAATATACAGCAATAAAAAAAAAAAGTATATGAGCATTTGGTATCCTGGTTAAATGTTTTTTTTTTGACTGGAAGACCAATAAAAACTAATGGAAAGAGACATCAAGCTGTATCAGCGAAAGTGAATGTCTCCACTCTGTGCCGTCTAATGGAAGAGAACTTGGCCCACTTCCACTTTGCTCAGATAACTTTGAAGTATAACTCTGCCTGCTTTGTACGGCATCTATTGTTAGACATGCGAGTGAAGATCAAACAGAGCTTTAGCAGTTTTAAGATAAAACACTTCTTTCAACCTAAACTTTAACATGAAATGAGATCAGAAATTTAGATGTCAAATAAAATACCATGGCATCACCGTTTCTCTGAATTAGCGCAGTAATTGGGTTGCGGCAATGGCTACACCTGCTACTTGTCATGGTTGACGGATATACCTTCTTGACTTGACAACTACTTTTAAAGAATAAACAATAGCAAAGATGAGACAGTTTAGGTAGGAAGCTTTTCTGTGGAGGTGGACAGAAAACCAAGAACATTACTCAGATTCACCTTTTGGTGCCGTAACTTTGCAGCCTTGTTGGACTTCTTGAGTTGGAATCTGAAAACTCCAACGAACTGTTGGAAAAATGAGATGCTACCTTGTGGGGCTGAGAGGGTTTGCCTTTGTTTCCTGAGGCAAATAATATTAGTAGAGTGCATTTTATTTTGTACTGCTATTTAGGTTATATCAAAATTGCTTATTTAAGATGCATCAATTAATTGGCTAAATCAGTCAATTTTCACTTGATTAACTGGTTAGTATCAAATAATGAAATAATGGAAAACTTTATGTAACCTGATTTATTAACTGCATAAATCTAATAATTCCTACCATTTTTTTCCTGCAAAATATCAACCAGCACCAGCAATTTTAACTGTTTCGCTTAATGCAACAGAGCTGTGTCAGATTTTTCTCTTTTATGGACTATTGTCCTTAAAAAAAACCCAAACAAACAAAAAAGTGTCTAATTTCATGCTACTACATTTGCACATGTTGGTGTGGTATTTACTTGTTAGTGTACTGTAATTGATTATCCACAGCTCTCCCTAAAAAATGTTATTCGATGGCACTTGCTTTAGAATCTTAGTCACTTAAATATATATCAATTTGGGCTTCAAGTAGTGTTAATCTAACCCATCTAGTCAAATCTATTATTGGTATGCACAGCATAAATTTGTGGACTTGAATATTAATAGTCTACTAATGGCATTTAAACACTGATGTTGTAATAATGATTAAGACTTCGTGATGTATCGCTCTAGTATGAATATGGATTTTTTTTTTTTTGGTTAAATCTCATTATATTAAGTGGTTACATGTTTCTCTAGAGTTCTTTGTATTTTCTGTCAGCATAAAACTGTGTGACCTAGGAGTGAATTTAATCGGATATCCACTCCTGAGAGGATTGGCAACTTTCTGGACAGTTTTTACTAGTGCATAATCACACTCGCTGTAGCATGACAGCTTCCAAATTGTTTGGAAATTGCATTGTAATGCTTTGTGGAATGATGGGCAGCAACAATTGCTTTTCAGAGATTACGGCTGACGTCTTTCCTCCCTGGAACCATGCTACACCAGCCTGAAGGCTCCAGAAAGGAGAATTGTTAAAGGTTGTTTTCTTAGAGAGGTGCTTAAACTTACTAACGATCAGTTCATCAAACCCGTCTGATTTCCCCGAGTTGCCTGTAGTCTTCTTAATTCCACCAGAAGCAATTAGTGTGTACTTACCTTTTAGCACTGTCTTTTCAGCTTGGCTAAAGTTTAGCTACATAAATACCAACATCATAAAGTTTTGGTGTTCTGTATATGGTTACAGAACCGTGTTTCATAAACTAGTGGCTTTTACATTAAATCTTTAAAAAAAAATTAGAACAATCATTTCTAGATGTTTTACTTTCTGTGAAGATGGCAGCTATTGTTAAAAAAATAAACATCAATAATTACCAAAGTTGGTATGTTGTCCTACCAGCCAAACAAGCTCTTTTGTGTCACTCCAGGGACTCCAGTGACTTTGTGCAGAACCTCCTTTCCACAGTTCTGTATTAAGTAGATGGTTAATAATAGACCTAGCTTATAAGATGATTTAATACATGATATTTGGTTTATAAGAAAACAACAAGAAAACATTTTGGAGAAAACGAATGATTCTTTTAAATTTTGTTAGAAATTTCCTCAATAACATAGTTTTGAATTAAAAAAGAAAGCATAATTTGCAACAGTAATGCTGATATTTTGACTTATCAGAAGACATGAAAATACCATAACATTTTGCATTCACAATAACCCTAAAGTTAGTGTAGGCTTTGTCTTTTTTACTGGCTCCTGTCACCTGCTTTACTTGCCTTTGGCGTCACCACCATTTTTCTTTTCACAAAAAACTTTGTATCCTGGTGTGCCTGTGAAGGTTACCATTTCTATTTTGAGCACTCCTGCCACCCAGTGACTAGAGGTGTGTTTGTCATTCAAACATAAATAAGTACTCTCGTACTAAAAAAGTTCTCTTGCCTCTCAATTGTCAGATTGTTCAAAAGCTGTCAGACCGATTAAAAACAAATCACCCTGTAGCCTACCACCTAATGGAAACTCCATACTAGACACACATTTTAGCTGTCAGCTGCTGGTTGTTAGCTAGTTATGATATTTTCACGGTATTCACAACCAGCCAGAAAGACATTGATTTTTTTTTATGTGTCGACTGTGTCAACACAACAGGGTCAAGGACTTGTGTATTTCTGAGAACAAGCACAGTGGCAGCTTTTGAGATGGCTTGATTTTAACCAGCATATTATCACTCAGTTGGACATGTATTTTTTTTTTTTTGTTGGACAAATAATGATGAGTGACTATATACCAAGTGTTGCAATTATTTGCAACCCATACCCTAAACAAAGCCATGGAGAACTGTACTGACAGAGAGGGAAGGATTACAAGGAGGTTTAACAATAGAGGGCGATGAATCCCTAATCTCTTCAAAAAGACTGTGAAAATCAAAGGTGTTTGTGAACAGTTCCACTGAATAAAGTCGTCCTTTCTTTCACAAATTAGGGGAAATCTTTGAGCTCACAATAGAATCGCTATGTTTGTGACTTTCTAACTAATTAAGAGACAAATGCTTGGAGACCCATTCAAGCGAACTCGGAGAGACAGCGAGAACAATGCAGACGGAGAAGCAGTGAACACATTTGATGTGGTCTTGTTTCGGAGGTTGTTGGTGCATGAGAGAGTCACTCGTTTATTCACAGCAGTTTGTCACTTGTGTATTTCCTCTGAACTTGCATCACTGTGAAGCAACTTTTCTCCTTTATAAATTTTGTGAGGACTGGTTGATTTTTTTTGAGGAGTTTGACAGAATTAGTATCTTAAAAATTTTCTATTTTGGGGGGGCGTGCTGTGGTGGCGTAGGGGATAGCGCGACCCACGTTTGGAGGCCTTGAGTTCTCCATGCGGCCGTCGCGGGTTCGATTCCCAGACCCGGTGATATTTGCCGCATGTCTTCCCCCCTCTTGTTCCGCCTTTCCTGTCAGCCTACTTTCATATAAGGGACACTAGAGCCCACAAAAGACACCCTGGAGGGGTAAAAAAAAAAAGTTCTATTTTTTGTAATACAGAAAATTTTGCACTGTAACGTGGATGCAAAAGCTGTTGAAGAAAGAAGTTTAAAGTTTGCACTTTACGTTATTCATACAGAGTGATTTTTTTTTTTTGCCAACATTCCTTTAGTTTCATTAAAAATACTGTTGCTAATTTGTAGGCAAACTTTATTTGTTGCTGAAAATAGGAAGGTTAGTAACGGATTGTTTCAAATACTCTTCTCATATTTAAAACTTTTTTGATTTGACCTATTCTGTGAATCGCACCGAAGCACATTTTGTCTCATTACAACACATCATTAAGATTTTATGTGATAAACCAAACACAAAATGGAACATAAAGATGAACCAAACGAAAACTAGAAGGTCTACAAAGTGTGACATTGTAGCGTAACATTCAGTGCAGCAAATTGCCTTCAGAGGTCACCTATTTAGTAATGTTTCTATCTTTGTGTAATTTACTCAGTATAAATACAGCTGCTTTCAGAGACTTGTTAGAGAACAGTTTGAGGTCAAGGAACACAGACAAGTCAGGGATAAAGTTATGAGGTGTGTAGAGCTGGTTAACAGACTAAGAAAAGGTATCAAAAGATTTAAAAAATATTACAAAACTCTATTCAATCCATGGTTTGAAAATGAAGGAAAACAAAAACTACACAACTGCAAACTAGGGCTGGGGCGATGTAGCTGAAGAACGTATCACAATATCAGCAGTATAGGAAATTCTCGTTCTAAGCTTTCAAAATACTGTCAAGCTGGCATGTTTTTTTTAACGTAGCAAAGTCTGCACATGTTGCTATAATAAAGACAATACTAAAAGAAAAAACTAACTGGGAATAACAATAAAGCATAAAACAGCAAATAAATATTATCGTACAGTTTCAACTCCAAAATGGATTTGATCTTACTTTGCCACCCCAGACCCCTGCTGCGGATTATAATCAACAAAAGTCACAGGTTTATACACTGTGAGTTTGGAACCCTTTATGAACTTGCCCTGCTACATTTCAGTCAGTTGTACTTTTTTTTGTCTATTTTAGATTTTCACCAGATTGTCACTTCAGTTGTTCTACAGCTAACCTAAAAGATAAAAACAGTCAGTTTGCCTCCTGTTGCTCATCCACTCATTAGGTACTAAACTGTCTTGCTACTTTCTTCTGTCAAGCTTTTGAGACATTTCAAATTCGCTTTGCTCGACTGCCTACAAGTGCATGACCACTGGCTCTTAGATAAAGATATGAATAGTGGACTTTTTCATGCCTGTATGTGACTCTTCAAAATGTCATGATAGAAGTGATGCATACAGTGGGAACTACAGATGAAAACAGAAGGCAAAACTACAACAAGTCAGAGTAATAGAAAGTTTATTAACTGCTTGTAGTTTTCCTAAATGACATTTCATGCTGTTACACTCCTGGGGAAATGGCCACAGTTATTTTACTCTAGTTTGATAATACTTATTGGTTAGGTTGAGATGTTCTTCTTAGCTTTTCAAGTTACACTTGAAGTAATTTTCTATAATTTTCCCAAGCGTCTTACCTTGTAGATGTTTGTATGACTTTGCTTTAATCCGATGTTCTTTCTCCACATGGAAAGCTGCCAGGAAGTTGTGCAGTGGGTAATTAGGAAGGAATCAATGGCAACTACCAGGAAAGATAAGACTACTTAAGGAGTAAATGTAGCAAATGGATGGTGGAGTTAGCCATTACGATTAAAACTTAAGTGTTTAGTTAGAAGCTACTAAATCCACAGTTTGCGGGTTTACACACTCTTACCCATTAATGTCGAATCAATAGAAGCGTCTGATCTTTTGAATGTTACTGTTTTCTGTTTCCTCCCTTCCTTCCAGGCTCAGTTGGGCCTGGAAGGGCCCTGTATGCTCTCACATGTTCATCTTCCTCTAATTAAAGCAGCCTCTTGTAAAAAAACAAAACAAAAAAAACCCACTGGGCAAATAGTCTGACATATTAAACATAGACAGACTCTATTACATCATTTAAACACATTTCTGTTTTTGTATTTTCATTAAATAGCTTTATGCTCCTGCTTCTATACTATATATTAAGGGCTCTACTCTTTAAAACAGTAGAGCCTTGGGGTTTATACTTTCAAGGCAAGCACTCTACGTATGCACTATTCAGCACCTTTAATATAAAATGTGTACACTTTTTATAGCCACACAGGTTTGCATGCCATTAGGTTTTATGATTGCCAGTAAGCTGCAGTTACGAATGGTCTGCTGGTAAATCAATCATACATTAAATGACCACAATGACCTAAAAAAACTGTGAGAAAATAAGAGGCTTTTCTCAATGATGAAATCAAAGTATGCTACATAAATTTTATAGTTGTTGCATTTTGTTGCTGCAAACACAACCATCTTACCTTTGTACTGTATCCAGCCTTATAGTACAAAGACTCTACTGGTATTGGTACTATATCCAGCTATAAACACATGGAATGTTGTAGTAATAACTTCATTTAAGCATAATTCTTTAATATTAAGTACTGAAATACAGTGATGTTTGGTTGACATCTTGTTGTCTCACTCTAAATGTGATCTATTCTTTTCATTTCGACTGCACCCTATTGGGTTCACTTCAGTTCAGTCCTGCCTACCACGGAGATGCACTCAAAATACTCAAAACATGGATCAAAAATATTTGCAGTGAATATTTTGCAACATACAGTGCAACACTCCTTGGAGTGGCAGTTGGCACTGCGAGAAGACGACTCAGTTTTTTTTTTCTTTCTGTTTTACTGAGGGAAGCACAAAGTTGTTAGAAGTTTTGAGAAAAAAAATCTTTACTTTCTAGGAAGAATTAGATACCTTTTGGTTACCTCTGGTCACAAAGTTGACTTTTTCTATTCTCAGTTTTGTAGGATAGAATCATAGAAAAAATGAAGCAACCGCAATATAAAAGAAGTTGCTGAATCTTTACAAAGCTTTTAAGAAAGTGTCCCGTCATTATTTTATGCACTTTATCAATAGCATTACTTGGACAACAAAAAAATCTCCATAGAAATTCCTTGATGAACCCGGCACACGTGAGACAATCCAAGCTTTTAAGGTGTCAAGGAGAAGCTTGATATGACAGACATAATGATCACTTAGAGCTTTGGCAGAATACAGGAAAACAGAAAGGGGAGCGCGCTCATGACCTCTCCACAATAACTTCTGAGTAAACCCCGCCCTTGCTGGGAGCAATTTATGGATGCCTGCAGAGTTAACAACTTGTTTTTTTACTCTGTTATTCAAAGCAATAGGAATGAAGTGGTTATGAATAAACACCACGTAATGACAGTGACATAGATGAAAGGTAACATGGGCAAATGAAAAATTGAAACATTAGTAGCGAGTTCAAAGCAGGTTAGGCTGAATCGATTCTGTTTCAATTGCAGTATCTTAATGTGGGAGGGCCGACTGAAGTCGAGGACAATTCGAAAGAAAATCCTAACATCTATATGCTCGAATGAACAAAGCGCTAAGTTTCTCTTTTAATAAACACAAAATGCCAAGTATCTTATATGTCGTTTATAAAGATTTAATCAAAATCATGCAAAAATAAATCAAAATAGACCTGCACACAGATACTTCAAAAGCTTCACGCCAAACATACCGATGTAGTTATTTTGGGATGCCGAGACGTCGGGGGAATACAACGAGCCGCGTGTGTGTTTGGGAGGATGTGACGGTTTTGCCAGGTTCAATATCATTAGCATGGTTTCACCTGTCTCCTCGCATACTGCATCATCTGAGAGTCACTTTGAGAAAGCCCCTGCTCATGAACACCAGTCACAGAGTAACACAAATAAAAACATTGAGAAGACAAGGAAGCAAAATTCCCAACATTGTATGAATACCAAACGTGAACTGACAGATTCTGCAATTATTAATGTCACCAAAACAACTATATGAAATCCTGTTTTGATAAGTTTCAGCATTTCATTTATTAAGTTCTCTCCTTGCACGTTGTTTTGCATGCTTCACCGAACATGACTCGCGAGATGAGGGATAACGGTGACATGGTTAAATGCTGGAACTGTTGTTGTCGGATTTATTCGTTGACACTTGTGGGGAGATATTTTCTTTTAGTGCCACATGCTAGATACAACTAAATAATTCAAAAGTAGTTGCTTAGAATGATGGTATTTCTAACATTTCATTGCCATTTGTGTTAGCTTCCTTCCCTAGCCACACATTGATATTTCCTTTGGAGCCCTTTTCTGTCTCTTTATATCTTATGCCTCCTGAAGCAGAGAATTGTAATGTCCCTGTAATCAGCCCCGGGACATTATTGGAGTTTGTTTATTGCTGTGCTTGATAGATCTACATGGCACACTCACTTATCACAGCTGCTTTTAAGTATGACCTTGGAAACTCATTTGTTGTTGTTTTTATTTCTCTGTTAACCACGTATTGAATCCTGCCTGTAATTACAGAGAGACACGTACATTGTTTTATATCGTCACCTGATTATTGGTGTGTTTATCCATGGTTTATCAGCTTGGGAAGTAATAACGGCCAATGATGCAGGGTGTATGATGGGCTTGATGGAAATTATCAAAAAAGGAAAGGGGCTGAGGAAATAGTGTGTACTTCAACAACGCCCATATTTTTATTTGACTGCAGATGTCAAACGTGTAATTTGTACCTCTGTGAGTCATTATGGGGAAGGTGATCCAAGTTATTAGGAGTGTATAATTTCTTCATCAGCACTCTAAAATGTGTATTTGTGATGGTCTTTATCTAGCTTTGTTGTGTGTTTCTTTTCTTAACTGAATACGTTTATTCTGATTAAGTCCTTGATCATGCCACTTTTTGGTTAGAATGAAACAGTTTAACTAAATTCATTTACAAATTTAATATTCCAAGAAATTGACTCAAATTTTTTTCTTTAATTTGTTTATCATTTAGTGGCACACCAATCTTTTATAAGCAATGACTTGTAATTAGCAGGTTATATATCAAAGAACTCCTTTTTTTCTCTTTTTTGAATGAATAAACAAAACTACCGTAAAACCGTTTTTTTTTTTTTGTCTGTAAATTAATTGACAACACTTTGCTATTCATTGCACTTTGTTTTGAGTTTAGTAAAATCAGAACAGCATGGAAAATAAGATTTGAGCTTTTTTTTTTAGGAATCTGAAGTGCATTTGTATTATTTTATGTTCAATGTATTCCCAATTTAATTGTGAAGGCTTAAAAAAAATTTGAATTGGATTTGTCCAATATCTAAACTGGCAAGTCAAAGAACCTAAACCTAAAAGAAAATGATTGTAGAAAATGATTGTAGAAAATGATTGATCGTATAAGAATAGTTTTGATAAGCTTCCTTTGTCCTGCAATATCTGCATAGAATTCACACAGCAAACCGACTCATTTATTTATGTAGTTATAATAAATGTGTTATTTATTTTAATTTTTTCTTTCTTTCCAAGTATTGAAGGAACTAAATAGACCCTTAATAATTTTTATTTCTTACCTTGAACAGTTTTGATCTTTTTTTCCCCCTGAAACCTAAAAAAAACAAATAAACCCCAAAAATATGATTTTTCTTGAGTAGGTATTTCTTTTCCACAATGGATCATGTAGGTTTTCTGGCATAAGGTAAAATTTATTTAGTAAAAGTGAAGAATAAAATAGCTTTTTGGATAGTAACTTTGTGTAATTCTAGTTTAGTCAGCCTTGGCTGATCTTGAATTGTTAACATACTGTACCAATGAATAGAAAATGTGTCTTTTTTTTCTTATCCAATGAAGGGAAAAGAAAACAAATTAAATGGAAAAAGTGAAATTTCATCCAAGGCAACAGCATTTCCTTAAAATATCTGAAATAGAAGTCAGTCTTGGAGTCCTAATATCCATAACACTAACTATGAATTAACCTAGAAAATAAAACATCCACAGTAGCTTTCAAGCTTACTTTTTTATTTCCATATCTGCTCCAAGCTATTTGACGGAGTAAATGCTTGATCAAAGAACTTTTACCCTCATGTTGTTGCTGTCTTTAAATATGTAACCCAAGAGCTGAATACAAAACAGCTGGTTGTGGACTTAGAGATGCTTGATCAATCAGGCTTTTTACATTCGAGGTTATCTCAATCCCTGGGAACAAAGCTCGCGGTTTTTTAGATCGCTGCTTTTCACTGATAAATTTTTGTGGCCGCAGGGAGCCTTTTAGAGAGTGATGAAAAATGATAACAGAAAAGCAAGAACTTTTAAAATGGAGTACAAGAATGGGAGAAAAGATGAAGAGTGTTCTTCCCAAAAGCGTGTTCTTCCCAAAAGGAAATATCCTTTAATCAGTGTCCTATTATATGTTCTTTGAGGCCAGAATATGTTTTGTGGGAAGAGGAAGAAAGGAGTCTCTCAGAAGATTTAACAACTTCTTCTGATGAGGCCAAAGGTCTGCCCATGAATAACACATGAGAAGTGAAAGAGGAGGAAGAAGAGACATATTGGCTCTGTCGAACCAGGGAGTGTATGGTTGGAGTAGACATGTTGGCTCTGATGGGTCTGTAACTTTTTTTTTTTCTACTCTGCACTTCACTTCAGGAAAAAAAAGCAACTCATGAGACATAATTGCCCTCAAGGCCTCTTGTTATATTTTGGCCTCATCCTCTCGATTGAGTGAAGGCTTTCATTGATCACTTGGATCATAGTTTGTTTTTATTTTTTTTAAAGTAATGATTTTGGCTTTGCATTTGTTGCAGAAGTGGTTTATTTAAACTCCTTTGTGCTTTTTGTGGCTACAGTTACATCTGAAGGTCACAGCAACTTGTCCATTTCCTTAATATTGCCATTCTGGGCTTTAAAGTCTCCCACCGTGATTCACGTTGCCTCATAAAGAAGCAATGTTCTCTTAGGGCAAAATAGTTTAAAGGAAGAGTAAAAAGCAGAATGTCTTTTATTACCTGCACGTTTATTACGCTAACTGTTGCTATAGGTGTGGTGGTTTGAGCGTTTTCGTTTACATGTTCACCTAGCGCACGCTGTAATTCATATAATCTCATTAAAATGCCGAACGTTTTGGCTGTAAAGTCACCGTGACCCTGAGGTCGGCTGCAAGCATCAGTTTCTGCATGCTGAGCAGAGCTCTGATTGATCTCCCTAAGTGAGAGCAATTATTGGGAATGTACTTTACAAAGAAACTGCCTCCCTTTCTTTTAAGCCCAGGCAAAACACCCACACACAAATCTATGCTTCTTCATCACATGGTATATCAAAATGAAACTATTAAAAAAAAACTTTGAAAGACTTTGATCTTGATTTGGAGCTGATGATCTTTGGCTCTTCAACTCTGCCCTTTGCTGATTATGCATAGAATAATTTGACCTCCTAGCCTCTGAATGGAGAATAGCAGACATGAAACGCATAATATAAACTAGGAAATGGACACTTACATCTATAAAGTTTGTTAAATAGGATGAGGGTGGTTTGTCTAAAATCCTTCCAATGAGTTGGAAGTTAATTTATGTCAAATTAAATGGAAAATTCATTTGTGCTTGTGCAGTTTAGTCAGTCAGTTTGAGAATGGCTGCCTATGCATTTGCATCCGCTTCTCTTGCTTATTTTGGGCACAAATGACAATGGGTGGGTTTTTTCCGATTGAGATAGGAATATCCTTCAATAATGTAGGATAGCAGACAGTTTGGTGTGGAGGAGAAAAGTCCATTAGCAACTTTTGAGGGACATCACAGCTGGCAGAGTGAAGATGCATGTTGTGTAGTTCGAGCAAATACACAGCTTAGACCTGACTTGAAGTAAACAGCTACTCTGCTGTAGCAGAGGGGGGAAGACATGCGGTAAAGGTCGTCGGGACCGGGAGTCGAACCCGCGACGTCTGCGTCGAGGACTAAGGCCTCCAAACGTGGGGCGTGCTAACCCCCTGCGCCACCACAGCACGCCCCAACTGAATGCTATTTTGTGGATGACCCTGAGCAAAGAATTAAACTGACTTCTTAAATCTTTTTGGCGAGTTTTTAAAGTTCATGAGACGCATGACAAACAAACAAATTCAGAGGAATTTCCTTCTCTAGCTCCATGACAAGTGTAATACTTACGTCCCAAAGCTTAAGTGCGCCACATAACCTACACACCTTTGGATCACCTTGTGTTGCCCAACATACATTTTCTTCCACAGTCATCAGAAGTCAGACTGAGGACCTTTTGGACCTGGACATGGAAACTTATTTAGCTCTGCTCCTTTGAGACAGTTCCAGCCCTGAATCTTATAAGGCCGGGCAGAAAAGAACTTTTGAACTTGCCACATTGCACTTTACATTGCACTTCATGAGACCTTTATCGCTGTACTTGAGGATTTTTGTGTTTGTACCTTAAGTTCGCCTTAACAATGAGCTTAGCATAAAAAAAGCAAGAAATGAAGAAGAAATTGAGCTGCAGTGATATTTTGAGATCTCTTCATCTGAGATGTATCATTATTTGCTTAATCCTTAACTCCTTTATCATCTAGCAGAGTTTGCCTTAGGAAACAGTATTTATCTACATCTTCTCTGCTAACAAGGTTCCATTTAATTTCACATAACTAACTTTACTGCTTTATGACTCCAGGGTGTTGTGACCCAGGCACTTGTTCAAAGAAATATGGGTGGATCACCCAGTTCATGTTTTCTCTCTGCTTCTCTTAATTCTTAAAGTCATACTCTTGCATTTGCAAATGAAGGCTCAGTTCATGTCTTGCGCTGTTGTTTCCTTAACATTTCGTTTGGTGTGTACTGACATGAATGTAAAAGACACTTATTTGAAGATTTAGTATGAACCAAAACGTTTTTCATCTCAAGCCACATTGTGGCATGGTTATGCTTTACATAAAAATAAGAAAATTAGTTTGCGTTGTATTGCGCAAACCTGATCCCTTAAATAAAGAGCAACTGCACGTAATTTATATTTGAATGTCTCACTGTGAACACGACCACAGAATAAAGCACTGGCCTTTTATTCTGTGGTAAAAATTGTATCTATTGCACAAATCCCAAACAATCAGAAGGACGACACATCCTGTAATAAAATTGATAAAAGTTTTGTACGCACTGCAGAAGTACAGTTCGTCCTTGGCGTCTTTATTGAACAGAAGCTTTGTTTTTGTAACAAGGCCTTCATTTAGAGGTCTTCACTGTGAGCAGATACACTCAGACCCACCCGCTGCCAATATTTAATAAGCTCTACAGTGGTTATAGCAAGTCCTATAGTTCATTCCTCAAGAGGAGACATGCCTGTAGCTTTGAGAACACTCTTGGTTGTCCTTAACCCTTTTTCACCTTGAAATTACTAATAAGAAAGAATAAATATATTTTTTTAAATGATGGAACAATTTATTTCCAGCATGTTTGAAACATAAAGCACTCCTAGTATGAAAATAGTTAATGGCGTATGAGCAGAATAAAACGAATCCAACCTGTGTGGTTTTCTTTGTTTGTTTTTACCTGGGGCCGTTTGTAACTTTTTGATATAAAATCTGTTTTGAGAAAAGTGGGTCATTACATTTCTGTGTAACAAACTGAACATGAAGAGTCAGTTATTTAAACAATTTTTAAGTGTTACGTATTCTTCCCATGGTTGCCATTCTGGCATCAATGAAAAATCAAACTTCTTATACTGTACGTATTCAATATAACCTTGGTTACAATGTCAAATAACATGGGCACCTAGTAGTGTGACCAAATAATACAGTCAAAAGAATGTTTCTTGCAATATGTCCTCTCTAATTGTACACATGAATAGTTAAATAAGGTCAATAATGTCAGGAAAATGTAATTTGCACCTAGGGAATTCACAATCAAATTCAAATACATGTCTCAATGTTTTTCTGTGAATACAAAAGACTTGTTTGCGTGTGGTTGCATGCTTGTTTTTGTGCATCTTAAGATAAAACATGATGCGTCTCCAAATGACTTTAGCTCTAACAACAGAACAAGGGCATGGTGAGCAACATGCCTCATTAAAATACAGATGAAGAGGCAGTTTAAGTTTATAATTCACCATTGATCTCCAAAGCAATAAAATAATTTGTTTTTCTCTTCAAAAGTCAGTACTGGTTTGCCTTAGTTCTTCTTAATGTTGGGATCATAACTTGATTAAAAGTTGTTAATGTTACATTTCCTCTTAAGCACCAAAACATTCACTTTGATAGCTCTTCTAGGAGTAACCCATTACCACCTCTTAAGTTGTGGACGCATTCATTTTCAGGTTTTTGTATAATTAAGAAAAGCAAACAAGGCAATCACTAGGGAAAACTGGCAATTTCTGCCAAGTGCTATGAGATATCGGGTGTCATTAGGCTTGATTTTATGCAAAACATAATGGATTACATAACTGCCATATGCCACTAAAGCAAAGCACAAGCATCCCCAGTGTCAAATAGTAGAGGATTGAATGGAAAATAAGACATAAAATATTGAGCAAGAGAAGCTGACTAGATTTGTCTGAGTGTCTGAGCTCAGGTAGGACGTATTGATAGACACACAGGGATCTTTGATTCATATCTTCGATTTTAGCATTTAATTTATGTAGGAAGATGTTGGTATAGCTGTAACCTATTCTGATAAACGTTGTTTTACAGACTTCTTGATGATTTTCTACGTCTCTCTTTTTGCAGGTTTACTGGTCCCAACCTTCCCTCGCCTATTATTAGCAGCAAGAACTGGCTTCGACTTCACTTTACGTCAGATGGCAACCACAGGTTGAGAGGTTTCAGTGCCCAGTACCAGGGTAAGATCAAGAGACGAATTAATAGAACACCAAAAAGTATTATAGACATATTGCTTACTGCGCGTAGTATGTTCACCTTCGTTATGATTTTTCTAATATCATACATAGATGCACAAAATGTAGCTTTCTTTGCAGGCTCGGATTTCCAATTTTTGTAAAACCCAAAAATACTAAACCTGACTCAAGTAGTCAGAATTTTAGTTATGACCTTTAACCTTATTTCTGGTTTAGTACATGTTTATCAAAGGGTTAACAGTAAAAATATTTCACATTTTGAATAGTAGTAAAAAAAAAAAACATATACATTTATTGGGTAAATGTACAAATAGCATAACTAAGGTTAGTGACAACTTTGTTGGGTAATTTCTGTAAAACAAATTTCTCGTTCACGTTAAACTGTTGCTGTTTTACCAATTCTGAACATTTTTAGGTTAAAGAAGAAACACTGTATGCTTTTTGTATTGGCAGAGGACTCAACATTGCTCTGAAAAGATGGCAAGATCCTTACTTCTGAGCCAATTACTTTTGTGCACACACACGCAGAAACAACACACGCACAAAAACACACACCCACTAAACCTTTCTTTTTTGCAACGGGCATCCATTTTCTTCCTCATAACTGTTAGCAGTACAGGGGGCACCTCTAAGAGGGGATGAGCTCTGAAAAAGGATTAGATCTTCTACAAAAATGGTCATATGTGAGGATTTTACCTCCAGCCATCCACTGGCGAGATAATTGGAAGCGGGGGGAGTATTGTGAAAATTACAAGATAAAAAAGGAGAAATGCCTGGAATGTAAAATACAAGCTTATTCAATTGCAGGTTCAGTGTTTGATAAATGTTGACCAAGATATTAACAAGATCAGATTCTAACAGAGAACTGATAGAAGATCCTTTTCATTTACTCCTGGTGTGCTTAGAAAGAAAAAGAAGAAAATGAAAAACAGGATTTAACCATTCAATGATTTATAAGCCGTTATATTTATAGCATGAAACGTATTTCGAAGTGCCTTGTTCTTCAAATCCATTCTTTCATCATCTGAACACCAAAATCAGCTTGATCACAAGATTCATTTTTATGTGTCAAAAATTATGTCAGAAAGCTGGCACGTTGCTTTGGAACCCGAATTTGTTGTCAGTTTAGACGCCAAATACCAGGAACGAGCTGTTTTCATTTTTTGTTTAGTTAAGAGAGCACATCTTTTTAATTGTTTTTCTTTTATCACAACCATCTTAAAAAGACTTTTTGACATGTGGCTCAGATATCTTTGGAAAAAAACACCCAATACAAAAACAGAGCAAATGATGCCATTTCAAGAAATATCCTTAATTCCACTGTCAAAGAGAGACAAAACAATTTATTTGGGTCCTTGATAATGCTGAAGATATATATATATATATTTTTAAAACTGAGGAATAAATATTAGCTTTTTATACTACCATGACTTAGTTTTCATTCTCATTGCTGCTATCACAAGGCTCCACTACTTAAACCACATCTTTTGTTTGTATAGCTCCTTCATTAATCATATTATCTGAGTAAAACTGTTTTCCTCAAGGACTCCACAGGAATGAAGACATTTCAGATTGTTGAGCTTTTTATAAGTCAAAATAAATAACACCATCGTTCTAAACATAAACCTTTTTGCTATTTTGCACATTTTGACAATGATCCAGCTGCTTAGCTGCTTAATAAATTACTTTCCCCAAATCGATGTAAACATAACTCAGTGGGTAGTGCTATAATCAGCAGCATGGAAGTTATGTGCTGCAGTCATTAAGCTCCTACTTGACTATACTGGTGTCATTATAAACTCTTCTTTTTTGTGCTTTGTGTCTGTGCTGTGTTTTGTCAACAGTGAAAAAGATGACTGAACTCAAATCTAGAGGTGTGAAGATGTTGCCAAGCAAAGACAACCACCATAAGATATCAGTGTGTAAGTTATAACTCTTACTTTTTGTATTGCTGAAATATTGGCACACTGCAAAAACTGAAATCTTAGTAAGATTAAATATCTTAAATTAAGGAGATTTATGCTTTTTTTTTTTTCTGACAAGATAATTTTTCTCACCAAGATGTTTTTATGTTGGAATATTTTTCTTATTTTAAGTGTTTTTGTACTTAGTTATCTCAGTAAGATATAAAAGCTTGATACTAAGAAAATATAACTTATTATGAGTAAAAAGCAATATACTATATACAGTATATACTGTATATATATACAGTATGTGTGTGTGTAAAAGTCTTAAAAAGCTGAAGAATAGAAACTATTTGGACATCCTCTTTTGTCATGTTGGGCTCCATACATACCAGCGTGTTTATTAGTAAGTTTTTAAGCATGGACCAAGTATATGATTCACATGATGTAATGATCTTAAATAACTAATCAAATACCATCTTAATTAATAGACAATGGTATACTGCAGATCTTAATCTGTATATATTTTTACAGTAATAATAAAGAAAAGCCATCCTTGTAATTTAAACAAGGTTTTGCTTTTTTTTTTATTCCCTGTACAAACATGACTAGCAGCTTAATCCAGGGAACAAAAATGGAACACAGGTGGATAATAGCTGCTCACTATTTTAGGATGTCCAAGTTGATAAGAAAGTATTAAAATGGAAAAATGTCTCCACAAAATATTTTGTTACTCTTAAAATAGATTAAACTTCCTGAAATTTGCTCACTACCAAGTCAAAGGTTCTTGTCTCTGCTCCTTACTCTTTTAAAGTACTTTGAAGCATCAAAGCCAGTTAAAAACAGTGATGATGTTTAGTCTTTCAACTCACACTTGTACCTGTGAAAAGACAGCAGTAATTGCCTCCGCTGCTATTTTTAAACCTTCCTTGTCCTCTCAGCTTAGCATTAATCTCATTCAGCAATATCTAAACATGTAGATAATAACAGACTGAGAGGACTAACTCATCCAGAACCACACAAAGCTGCAAGCTGAAGACTGAAAATACTAGAAGACTGCTCTATTTACAGTTCTGTCTAGAAAGCTCCTTTTGTTGTGTTGATTTTTATTCTTTCTGGTTGCTACTGTAAAATTCAAAAAAATTTTTGTTTTATTTATACTGTTTGTATATTTTATCATCATATATACCAATTTACAATGCATGAAACATTTTTTGCCAATAGATGACACTTTTTGTATGGGATAAATTTACAGACATGTAAATTTGTGACTGTTTGCGAATCATAATTAGGGCCTGTGGGAGCAGCCAGTAGTACATGTGAAACCCCAAATCTGTGCTAATCTTCAAACTCAGGTGCAAGCAGCTCATTACAATAATGGGCCAAGAGGTGTAGAAGGAACAGGCCAAATCAGAGCAGATCCCAAACAGCAGTGTGTGATTTAATGACACTTAGCTTCCCTCATATAAACTTAATTACCTGATGAGACAATTCCAGATATCCTCACTGGCTCAGAAAAAAAGAGTATATCTATATCAAATAGAAGACTCTACTTTGATGATTCTTGGCTACTCAAAGCAGTAGATTGTGAGCCAGTTCTTTAATGGATAAACTGAGTGAATCAGTACAGTAGCAGTCTTTAGTGAAGAATATGACGTCCATAACATGTAAAGAAGTAGTAGTTTTGTTACAGGTAGCATTAATGGGTGCTTCCTTCTGTAAAGTAATAATGTCACTTAAAAGTTGCAATGATAATCATTTGAGTTTTTTTTCACACATACATGCTATACTTCCACATGTATTGGGTCTAGCCAAAAATCATTAAATTCAGGGGTTTCAGTCATATCCATGGCGACAGGCATATACAGTCAAACCCTAAAACATGGAGACTGCTTCTGTAGATATTTGTCGCTTTCATATTCCCAACATTGAATAAATGTCTTGAGGATGGAGCCCTCCTGTTTCAACATGACTGCACACCAGTTCACAAAGCGAGGTCCATGAAGGCGAGGATGAACAAGTTTGGTGTGGAGGAACACGACTGACCTCAGCCAGATGGACCAAATGTTTGGGATAAATTGAAGCAGAACCTGGAAGCCTAGCCTTCTCGTTTGACATCAGTGTGTGACCTCAAAATTGTGCTCCTGAAAAAACGGGGGGCGGAAGAAAATCCAATAAACATAATCCTAAACCTTATGAAAAGCCTTCCAGGAAACGCTGAAGCTAGTATAGCAGCAAAGGGGTAGGCTGAAGTCATAATAAAGCCTTTGGATTAAAACTAGGATGTCACTCAAGTTTGTGTGTGTGTGTCTGTGAAGACAGGTGAACAAATATTACTGCTCCTGGGAGCACTTTTGCAGTTTGCATTGATTTTTTAAAATATATATATTTTATTGCTAAATAATGCTGCTTTTGGCTGTAAATAGTGCAACACAAAGTTTAGCGGCCATCTTTGATTCATTTAAAAAAAAAAAACTCTATAATCTATTGATACTAATTCAACAAAAGCACATACAAGATTCAGTAATTTAGTGCTGCTATTCTGTGAAAAATTAAACAAAAGCAGTCACATAATTGCACCACAAGGGACATTACCAAAGGAACAGCACCTTTGTAAATCTGCAGCTGGATCTATCAAGATCTATCTTGTATATTTATAAATCCAGCCTTCAAGCTTTAATTATCATATTTTTCTTTAAATATGCTGTAATTGTTCGTAATTATGTTTTTTTTTTTTAAATTGCTCAAATGTGTTTTTCCCCCCTGTAAATCTTGAGGTAAATTGAATAACTAGCTTTCTTCCAGTTTTATTTATTCAGAATTTATTACATATTTTAGCACTAGGAAGCCCTGCTGACACTGCCGAGCCTTGTTTTGAATTTATAGCAGTCTCGCATTAGTCTGCAACTCAGGCCAGAGAGCAGGTGTCCCATTGATTGGACCCTGTAGAACTCTGACCCCTGGCAGTCAGTCAGGGCTTACCCACTTTGCCAAGTTTGCCTGACCCCTCTTGACACTGAAACTTCACTGCTTTGCACTCAATGACATGATTAAACAGAGATTTACGGAGATTGTGTGGTTGAAAAAACATTTTTTCTCTTTTGCTCAAAAATAGGATTGTGAACACAACTTGTCTGTAGCTAGATAAGCAATTATCAAGATGTTTGATTTGATTTCTTTTCCAGTGTTTTTTTTTTAAATAAATAAATAAACTTCTAAATTTTAATCACAAAAAAGCGAAGCTAAACTGACAAAAGAAAAAAAAATCCATATTGGACAAATAAAACAGAAGATGCACATATAAAGGCTTGAATTCTAAAATGTAAACCATCATATCAAGCAGTGGCAAAAAAAAAAAAAACCCTGACATTTATTCAATTTTATTTACCCTATGGAGAATAGTTTTTTTAGTATTTAAGCATTTAGTTTAAAAGCTAACCATGCATTCTGCAGTACGTTATTTTTGTAACATTTGGCACAGGATTTTCAGAAAATAAATACTTTGTCCTTGACCAGCTGAACAATCTATACTTTTTTTGTTTGTTCTCTGTCAATAGTGTCTCAAATGGGTGTAGCTCAAGGACACAACATGTGTCCAGATCCTGGGATTCCGGATCGGGGAAAAAGAAAAGGCTCTGACTTCAGGTAAATAAGAGGAACACTAACAACATCAGATAATTTAGTTGTACCTTTCATTTAGATTAATATGGCTGAAACAACATTTCTTTTGATAGCTTATCTGGCTTTGCAACCTCCTGGTGTTTATTTTAAAATGTGCTCCAGTGCGACACATTTCCTGATGTGAAGCAAACCAAATGAGTCAAATGTGTAAGCTTATGCAAATACACGTCCCCTCCTATTTTAGCCACAGCAATAGCCTGCCTGCTGGAAACAGTGATATTGCCATAGGGGCTATGGAGCCTTGTTTCCTGTCAAAGCTATTGTCTGTATCAGTGGCCACCTGTAAGGCAGACAAATGGGTATCATCTGTATCCGGTATTTGTGTCTTTTTTTTTTTTTTTTTTTAAATCAAAGCCAGTAGGGCTAAGAAAATATACATTTTTTTTTTTATTATCAGTACATATGTTTTCCTGGTTCTCCAACATTTTAGCTAATTTATTTTCTGTGCTTTCTCTGACTGCAGGCGAGGAGCTACAGTGCACTATTCCTGCGATGAGGGTTACGAACTGCAGGGCTCCAAGAGCATCAGCTGCCTCCGAGTGACAGACAGCTACGTGGGCTGGAGTGATGACCGGCCCATCTGCAGAGGTAAGCTTTGACATGTCGTGTCTATGCACGCATGTAACGTAAGCAGGCTGAATTTTACCTCTATTCATTCTTCTGCACTGAGGTGCTCAGCCCATGTTTGCTTATAAGGCTGCTGGTATTTTGTGTGGGAGTGTAGTACATTTCCTTTTCTTCTCGATATGCAGTTCCCACAAGCTTATGAGTGGCCTGACTTTGACCTTTACTCAGCATTATTCTGCTTCTGTTGCCTAGCCATGCATGCATGGTCCATGCCCATCAATCATGTCGTTTCTCCTTGTGACCTTTTGGTAATGGATGATTTATTGAAATGTTGAGGTTTTTGACATCTGTGCAGTTTTTGAGTATCTGGTCTTGAGTGCATTCTTTCTAAAACGGTATTACGGATTCATCAATAGAGTGCTTTACCGTAACGTTAAACTTGGTAGCTCAAAAGAAATTCCTGAGCGTTCCTGCACAGTCAGGAAAAAGATGGTATTTGATTTAGAAAAAAAAAAAAGATTTTCAGGCACGGAGAAAGGAAATAGAATCTGTAAAGTTATTTATATTTCATCATTTCTCTACCTGGAAGTAGAGAGTTCTGTCCTCTACCTTAAGGGTTTGAGAACGCAAATAAAACTTTAACAGTTTAATAAAAAACAAACAAAAAAATAAAACAATAAAACAGCTCACTATTTTATAATGTTCAAAGAATTCTAAATTGCTGAGTAGATGTGAAAGTGCATCACTTTTCTGCTGAGCAGGCAAACAGATTTAATAGGGAAAGAGAACTGAATTAATTAAACAAAATAGTTTATAGTTACTTATTCACTAAATGCATTTGATTTTTACACCCTTAGAAGCAAAATTATTAGGACACTTATGATGTCCCAAAAAATCAAACAAAATGATTCCATAAAATCAAAAAGTATTTTATGGAGATTGCAATAATTTAGCAAAAGTCTTATTTCTACATTTTTGTCAACGATAGTGATGGTTTTTGCTTTCACTGCTAGAGCTGTCACTGATTTTCTAAACCTGGTACAACCGGTCTACACTGGAGTATCCACTAAATGAAGTTTACTTTCTAGAAGGACTATTGGAAATGTGGTGCTAATTAGACTTGGTTCCATCTGCAGTCTTGTCACCTGCATTTCAGAAAATAATCTTGTGATATAGTGAAGCATAAAGTCTTGTACTGACAGTTTTCTACCAACAACATCCATAATGTGAGTGAAATTTGTCCTGACGAATGTCTTCTTTCAGCATTCAGTAATCCATTATGAGCCCTTTCATGCTGCGCCTCTAATCAGACTCACAATGCTTAGATAAAGATAAAACATTCTCAGGGAGCAATTAGAGTATCCCAAATTAGCATCAGTCATCATTACATTTAATTGGGCTATCATTAACACTTTGGGATAAAGTATTTACAAATTGATTTCTTGGCATAAGATCCATATTTCCCATTTCAATTATATGTTATTTAGCTTTTTAATCTTACTTACTTTCTTCTCTGCCAACAGACCCCTTCAAAAGGTGTATAGGACAAGTGGTAAAAAAACAACCTTAACTTTCTTTCTATATATTTTTAAGCCAATTCTAATTATCAACAATATTTACAATTACATGGTTTGCTCCTAAATTTGTTAGGCAGATTTAGATGTAAATATGTTTACATTGGTGGTATAAGGATTTAGCACTCAAGTAATTTGTGGTTCTGTAACACCCTAAAGACCTCTTTTACACAATTGATCAAACTTGTGTTTTATAGCTCAGTTATTTCCAAATTATGCGTATGAGCTTTGTCTTCACATACACACAGACAGACGACTTCCTAAAGTCTTGTTTTTAATTAAATGTATTTCTTTTCTTTACTGTTCCACCATGCTGATGCCCTCGGGTCTCCCTAAGAAAAGTCACCTTGTGCCTTTTCAAGCCTGTTTTGCCAATTCCTCACCTACTCTGTCAATGTGACTATTTAAAGGGAGATTTATACTGTTTCCTTTCCCTGTTGATTAGGTTACATTTTAAATACAGACAGGTGGACTAAGATCATTAAACAAATTAAATAGAACAGATTTTCTCTGAGTTGAGAACATTACAGAATCTTCCAAGATTCTGTAATGTTCAAAAATAAATATGTTTAAGTTATCTCCTAGCTCAAAAAATATAGGGCAGTGAATCCTCAGGATGAGGACAACATATGTATTATAAATACTGGCAAAGGAGTTAATCTTTGCCTCATTTTGTTTTGTTGCAACAAATTTGAATCTCGCATCTAAAAGCTTCAGTTATGCCGTAGTTCAGTGCATATTAGCTACCACATTGTATCAAAGAGATGTTCAGTGTTAGTCTTGTTCCAAACATTTTCATGTTGACTAAAATGTTTTGTCATAGGTTTGCTCTGTCACCTAAATGACTTATGGCAAACCCCAAATAGAAGTTCTTATAATTTTCTTATCAATAAGTTTTTTCTTGTCATTTTTTCATTAAAGCCTGACAAGAGGTCAGACAAGAGCAGCCATGTGGCATGGGCTTATCTGATTAAGACACACTTTTGAGATTTTCTTAATTATAACTTCAAAAACGACTTCCACTTCACACTTTGGCGACTTTCTATTGTCTATCACATAAAATCTTAATAAATTACACTGCCTGGCCAAAAAAAAAGTCCCCACCTGGATTTAACTAAGCAAATAGGTACAAGCCTCCAAGTTCTTCAAAATAAAACAACAGTTTCTCTCAGAAAAAAACCCCAGCTAGACCCAAACAGGAAGTGCAGCATGTCACAAAACACACGAATAAGAAATATGCCGTTTTTCAAAATAAAAGCATACATTGACTACTAAGTGTCACTATTGGACCAAGGAAAAAGCAGGAAAATACAGTAAAATACAGTATCCCGTTTCCTAATGTCAATTTGGTAGCATAACTTATTTTATCACTCAATTTTAAACAGTTGTAGTCGCCTAGGCTAGCTACGCTGACAACATGCTAACCAATGTCAAAACAACAAGTTCATGGGGGGTAACTATGGCAACCAGTGACAGTTTAAAAGCCCTCTGACTCTTTCTGCAGTCACGTTGCGCGCGCTTCCGCCGTGTTAATAAAAAATCCATCAGGCAAGCCAACTCTGAATATCGAAGGAAACTGTGACATCACAATGTGACATCACAATATAACTCCAAAGGCAGAATCTGACATCACCAGCGATTATATAAGCTCCTCACATCGATCTACTTTCATCACAGCCGTTTAGCAGCCGTTGTTGATACATTTCTCGTGAGAATTTATTTAGCAGATCACAGTAAGATTTTCAGCTTTGTTTGGTGCACATTTCTTTGGAGATTGACATCAAGTTTAACGTGAAATCTTTACTGAGTTTATAGAGAAGTGATTTTAGCTTAGTACCTGAAACAAGCAAAGGTTATAATGGAGTCCAGCCAAAGTAGAGTCGAAGAGGTTGCATCCAACAACATTGTTGACAGGGAAATACAGCCACCCAAGCCACCCAAACGTAAGAAGAAGAAGGTGTCATTTGCAGTCTGGTTGGAACAGTACGCACCTGAGGAGCTGAAGACTTCTGCTGAAAATATCAAACAGCAGGACGCTTCAGTGGTGATCGAAAATGAATCCATCTTCAAATCACAGGAGACAGTAGATCAAAAAGGGGACAGACCGACACCAGAGAGTGAGTCCAATGAGAAGAACCAGGTACCATTTAAAACCTGGTCGGAGGAACACGTCCCCGTTGACCAGGCGATTTCTGCAGGAAATATTGAAAAGCAGAACAATTCACTGGTCAGTGAAGAAGAGTCCACCGCTGGAGTGCAGGAGACAATAGATATAGCAGAGAAGGAAGAGCCCTCTAAGTCTAAGGAACAGCCACCAAGGATAAGGCGCAAAAAGATTAAAATGATACCATTTCATATCTGGTTGGAGAAACATGCCCCTGCTGATCTAAAGATTTCAGCTGAAAGTATTGGAATGGAAGATGTTTCACTGGTTACCAAACAGGAATCCGTACTGCAGGAGATTCCAGAGAAGGAACAGCCCTCTAAGTCTGGTGCTGAAAATGTTATAAAGCAGGACACTTCTCTGCCTAAAGAAGAAGGTGATCAGGAAGATTCCTTAAAGAAGGAGACTTGCGAAGAGGAACCTGTGATTTCTACAACACAGCTGGTCGGCGAAAAGAAATCCATCTCCAAATCACAGGAGACAGTGGATCAAAACGGGGACAGACCGACACCAGAGAGTGAGTCCAATGACAAGAACCAGGTACCATTTAAAACCTGGGCGGAGGAACACGTCCCCGTTGACCAGGCGATTTCTGCAGGAAATATTGAAAAGCAGAACAATTCACTGGTCAGTGAAGAAGAGTCCACCGCTGGAGTGCAGGAGACAATAGATATAGCAGAGAAGGAACAGCCCTCTAAGTCTAAGGAACAGCCACCAAGGACAAGGCGCAACAGGAAGAAAATGATACCATTTCAAATCTGGTTAGAGAAACATGCCCCTACTGATCTAAAGATTTCAGCTGAAAGTACTGGAATGGAAGATGTTTCACTGGATACCAAACAGGAATCGATCCCCGTACTGCAGGAGATTCCAGAGAAGGAACAGCCCTCTAAGTCTGGTGCTGAAAATGTTATAAATCAGGACACTTCTCTGCCTAAAGAAGAAGATGATCAGGAAGATTCTTTAAAGAAGGAGACTTGCGAAGAGGAACCTGTGATTTCTACAACACAGCTGGTCGGCGAAAAGAAATCCATCTCCAAATCCCAGGAGACAGTAGATCAAAAAGAGGACAGACCGACACCAGAGAGTGAGTCCAATGACAAGAACCAGGTACCATTTAAAACCTGGTCGGAGGAACACGTCCCCGTTGACCAGGCGATTTCTGCAGGAAATATTGAAAAGCAGAACAATTCACTGGTCAGTGAAGAAGAGTCCACCGCTGGAGTGCAGAAGACAATAGATATAGCAGAGAAGGAACAGCCCTCTAAGTCTAAGGAACAGCCACCAAGGACAAGGCGCAACAGGAAGAAAATGATACCATTTCAAATCTGGTTAGAGAAACATGCCCCAGCTGATCTAAAGATTTCAGCTGAAAGTACTGGAATGGAAGATGTTTCACTGGATACCAAACAGGAATCGATCCCCGTACTGCAGGAGATTCCAGAGAAGGAACAACCCTCTAAGTCTGGTGCTGAAAATGTTATAAATCAGGACACTTCTCTGCCTAAAGAAGGAGATGATCAGGAAGATTCCTTAAAGAATGAGACTTGCGAAGAGGAACCTGTGATTTCTACAACACAGCTGGTCGGCGAAAAGAAATCCATCTCCAAATCCCAGGAGACAGTAGATCAAAAAGAGGACAGACCGACACCAGAGAGTGAGTCCAATGACAAGAACCAGGTACCATTTAAAACCTGGTCGGAGGAACACGTCCCCGTTGACCAGGCGATTTCTGCAGGAAATATTGAAAAGCAGAACAATTCACTGGTCAGTGAAGAAGAGTCCACCGCTGGAGTGCAGAAGACAATAGATATAGCAGAGAAGGAACAGCCCTCTAAGTCTAAGGAACAGCCACCAAGGACAAGGCGCAACAGGAAGAAAATGATACCATTTCAAATCTGGTTAGAGAAACATGCCCCTGCTGATCTAAAGATTTCAGCTGAAAGTACTGGAATGGAAGATGTTTCACTGGATACCAAACAGGAATCGATCCCCGTACTGCAGGAGATTCCAGAGAAGGAACAACCCTCTAAGTCTGGTGCTGAAAATGTTATAAATCAGGACACTTCTCTGCCTAAAGAAGGAGATGATCAGGAAGATTCCTTAAAGAAGGAGACTTGCGAAGAGGAACCTGTGATTTCTACAACACAGCTGGTCGGCGAAAAGAAATCCATCTCCAAATCCCAGGAGACAGTAGATCAAAAAGAGGACAGACCGACACCAGAGAGTGAGTCCAATGACAAGAACCAGGTACCCTTTAAAACCTGGTCGGAGGAACACGTCCCCGTTGACCAGGCGATTTCTGCAGGAAATATTGAAAAGCAGAACAATTCACTGGTCAGTGAAGAAGAGTCCACCGCTGGAGTGCAGAAGACAATAGATATAGCAGAGAAGGAACAGCCCTCTAAGTCTAAGGAACAGCCACCAAGGACAAGGCGCAACAGGAAGAAAATGATACCATTTCAAATCTGGTTAGAGAAACATGCCCCTGCTGATCTAAAGATTTCAGCTGAAAGTACTGGAATGGAAGATGTTACTCTGGATACCAAACAGGAATCCGTGCTGCAGGAGATTCCAGAGAAGGAACAGCCCTCTAAGTCTGGTGCTGAAAATGTTATAAATCAGGACACTTCTCTGCCTAAAGAAGGAGGTGATCAGGAAGATTCCTTAAAGAAGGAGACTTGCGAAGAGGAACCTGTGATTTCTACAACACAGCTGGTCGGCGAAAAGAAATCCATCTCCAAATCACAGGAGACAGTGGATCAAAAAGAGGACAGACCGACACCAGAGAGTGAGTCCAATGACAAGAACCAGGTACCATTTAAAACCTGGTCGGAGGAACACGTCCCCGTTGACCAGGCGATTTCTGCAGGAAATATTGAAAAGCAGAACAATTCACTGGTCAGTGAAGAAGAGTCCACCGCTGGAGTGCAGAAGACAATAGATATAGCAGAGAAGGAACAGCCCTCTAAGTCTAAGGAACAGCCACCAAGGACAAGGCGCAACAGGAAGAAAATGATACCATTTCAAATCTGGTTAGAGAAACATGCCCCTGCTGATCTAAAGATTTCAGCTGAAAGTACTGGAATGGAAGATGTTTCACTGGATACCAAACAGGAATCGATCCCCGTACTGCAGGAGATTCCAGAGAAGGAACAACCCTCTAAGTCTGGTGCTGAAAATGTTATAAATCAGGACACTTCTCTGCCTAAAGAAGGAGATGATCAGGAAGATTCCTTAAAGAAGGAGACTTGCGAAGAGGAACCTGTGATTTCTACAACACAGCTGGTCGGCGAAAAGAAATCCATCTCCAAATCCCAGGAGACAGTAGATCAAAAAGAGGACAGACCGACACCAGAGAGTGAGTCCAATGACAAGAACCAGGTACCCTTTAAAACCTGGTCGGAGGAACACGTCCCCGTTGACCAGGCGATTTCTGCAGGAAATATTGAAAAGCAGAACAATTCACTGGTCAGTGAAGAAGAGTCCACCGCTGGAGTGCAGAAGACAATAGATATAGCAGAGAAGGAACAGCCCTCTAAGTCTAAGGAACAGCCACCAAGGACAAGGCGCAACAGGAAGAAAATGATACCATTTCAAATCTGGTTAGAGAAACATGCCCCTGCTGATCTAAAGATTTCAGCTGAAAGTACTGGAATGGAAGATGTTACTCTGGATACCAAACAGGAATCCGTGCTGCAGGAGATTCCAGAGAAGGAACAGCCCTCTAAGTCTGGTGCTGAAAATGTTATAAATCAGGACACTTCTCTGCCTAAAGAAGGAGGTGATCAGGAAGATTCCTTAAAGAAGGAGACTTGCGAAGAGGAACCTGTGATTTCTACAACACAGCTGGTCGGCGAAAAGAAATCCATCTCCAAATCACAGGAGACAGTGGATCAAAAAGAGGACAGACCGACACCAGAGAGTGAGTCCAATGACAAGAACCAGGTACCATTTAAAACCTGGTCGGAGGAACACGTCCCCGTTGACCAGGCGATTTCTGCAGGAAATATTGAAAAGCAGAACAATTCACTGGTCAGTGAAGAAGATTCCACCGCTGGAGTGCAGAAGACAATAGATATAGCAGAGAAGGAACAGCCCTCTACGTCTAAGGAACAGCCACCAAGGACAAGGCGCAACAGGAAGAAAATGATACCATTTCATATCTGGTTAGAGAAACATGCCCCTGCTGATCTAAAGATTTCAGCTGAAAGTACTGGAATGGAAGATGTTTCACTGGATACCAAACAGGAATCGATCCCCGTACTGCAGGAGATTCCAGAGAAGGAACAACCCTCTAAGTCTGGTGCTGAAAATGTTATAAAGCAGGACACTTCTCTGCCTAAAGAAGGAGGTGATCAGGAAGATTCCTTAAAGAAGGAGACTTGCGAAGAGGAACCTGTGATTTCTACAACACAGCTGGTCGGCGAAAAGAAATCCATCTCCAAATCCCAGAAGAAAGTGGATCAAAAAGAGAAGAAACAAACATCGAAGACGAAGCGCATCAAGAAGACTCCACTGTTATGGAAATCTTTCCCAGAGTCAGATGCTTGCATAGATCTTACATTTTTTACTGAAAACAATGACATCAATAATGGTCCTCTGCCGGAAAAACAAAATGATCAGGCAGCTTTGCCCAGCACCGGAAATAAGACATTTTGGAAGATGCTCCCCAAGTCAGAACCTCGCATAGATGTAAGTTTTTTTGCTGAGAATATTGAAAAACAAAATGTTTCAATACCAGCACCGGAACATGATGAAGCAGCTTCCTTGAAAAAGGAAAGTTACTCCAAGAAGACAGTGATGTCTGCAACACAGATAGCCACCAAAAAGGAATCCATCTTCACACCGCAGGAGACGCTCGATCAAAAAGGGGAGAAATATCCATCTACGGTTAAGCCCAAGGACAACATCCAAACAGAGAGTTTAACTGAGGTTCTTGATAATCTAACAGCAGAAAATGTTCAACTAGAGTGTTTACCTGAAATTCAGAATTTGCCCCACTCTTCTGAAAACACAAGTCAGGCAAAGTGTACGTGTCTTGTCAAATCTAAGGAGTCTGAATTGGAATATATAGAAGTACAGAAATACTTAATGAAACAGCTTGAGGAGATGTTCAATATAAATCAGAAACTAAACGCTAAACTTAAACAGCAGAAAGATCTGATGAGGAAAAGACTCTCAGAAAGAAAACAAAGCAACAATTCAATGGTTTCTGTTCAAACTCAGACAGATTACCAAGACAGCCCAAAGCAGAAAGCAGTCAGTTATCAATCTGCTTCAATACAAACGGAGATGGATGTACAAGAAAACAGCTATCAATTAAAACCAGTCCGTCACACGATTTCAACTCAAACTGAGATGGATGTGTTGGAAACCAGATCTCAATTCAAACCAGATTATCAAACAATTTCAACGCAGACTGAGCTCTTTTTATTGCTAAGAAAACAGCCGTCTGAAACACAAATGAATGGGAATCAGGATCGGCAGACCAAGCTATTCAAGAGATTTACAGGTAAGAACAGGAGAGAGTCACCAATGAAAGCTGCCTCTGAACAGGAGGCCCTCGGTAATGAAAAGGTTTCTGGAGCAAACAGTGAAAAACAAGACATTTCAGTACCAGAAGTAATTGGGGATCAGACAGCTACCAGCAAAAATGAGATTCACGCAAATGAAATTGGGAAACCACAGGAGGCGATCGAAGAAGAGACGGTCTCTAAAATGCAACAAAATGGGGACCATCAAGATGAGAAAAAGCCGTCAAAGAAATCTGACCGTAGGAACAAGAGAAAGTCAGCAATGAGAGCAGCCTCTGATTTGAAAGCTGTCAGTAATGAAAACATTTCTGGAGAAAAAAGTGAACAAGAAGTTTCGATACCAGAAATAGTTGGGGATCAGACAGCTACCATCGTAATAGAGATTCATAGAAATGAAGCAGTGACTGGTAAACCACAGCAGATCATTGAAGAAGAATCGGTTTCCACAGCACAAAAAAACTTTGACCAGCAAGATGAGAAAAAGCCATCAAAGAAACCTAAATGTAAGAACAAAAGAAAGTCAGCAATAAAAGCAGACTCTGAGCCGGAGACCCTCAACACTGATAAAGTATCTGGAGAAAACAGTGAACAACTAGAAGTTTCCATACCAGAAACAGTTGGGGATCGGAAAGCTATACTCAAAAATGAGATTCATATGATTGAAACAGTCATTGCTAAACTTGAGCAGGCGATCGAAGAAGCAACGTTCTCTGAGACCCAACAAAATGGGGACCATCATGATGAGAAAAAGCCAATAAAGAAATCTAAACGTAAGAACAAGAGAAAGGCTGCAGTGAGAGCTGCCTCTGAGCTGGACACCCTCAATAAAGAAAACATTTCTGGAAAAAACATTGAACAAGAAGAAGTTTCTATAGCAGAAACTGTTGGGGATCAGACAGCTACCATCATAAATAACATTAATATGATTGAAACAGTTATCTCTAGCCCCCAGCAAATCTCAGCAGAGCTAATCATCTCCGAAACACAACAAAATGGGGATAATGAAGTGAAGAAAAGGTCATCAAAGCGTAAGAACAAGAGAAAGGTAGCAATAAAAGCTGATTCTTCATTGAAAGCTGTCAGTAATGAAAGAATTTCTGGAGAAAACACAGAACAAGAAGAATATTCAATACAGGAAATAGTTGGGGATCAAACAGCTACCATCATAACTGAGATTCATACGAATGAAACAGTGATTGGTAAACAACAGCAGGTGACTGAAGACGAAACGGTCCCTGAAACACAACAAATTTTGGACCAGCCAGATGAGAAAAGGCCATTGATTAAATCTAAATGTGAGAAAAAGAGAAAGATGGCAATGAAAATTGAACTGGAAACCATTATAAACCCAACAGAGACAGTCCAAAACATTAAGACACCAAAAATTGATTTTGAAATAATACCAGAGATCCCCCAGACGGCTTTTGAGCAAATACAGACAAAATCTTGCAAAGTTTCAGAAAATGTAACAGGTAAGGTTCCCATAGTTTCCACAGAAGGGGAGAGTGGTCTAATGAAAAAACAGAGAACATCCAATCCACAGATAAAGGTTACAGTAAAAGAAGATGTAATCCAAGCAACATCTCAGGAATTAGACACTCAAGCAGCAGAAGAGTCAGCTGAACAGAACGATATCGCTGAACAAGAAGAGAGCCCCAGAAAAAAGATTTCACTGTGGAAGCGTCTCAAAAAGGCTTTATCTCCAACATCTCTGCACAAGTTCAAAGACAGATGTAAAGTCCATCCAGCGTAGACATCACTTTACGTCTCTAGTATATTAGATTTGAAAGGGAGGTGGGGCCACGTGTGGGTTGGGTGATTGGCGGTAATTGGAAAAAGAGCTACTGTTGTTGTTAATTGGACATTTTAATATTAAAAAGCCAGGACTGCACGGTGGGAAACGTCTCTCCGTGTAGGTGTGGGTTCACTCCGGGTGCTCCGGCTTCCCCCACGTTCAACAACATCAGTACTCATGTTCATCCAGTGTAAGATTTTTATTTCTAATTCTAAACAGAAAATAAGACAACCACATTTATTAATTAAAGGGAGATTTGGGAAAAAAAATGTAAACAATGTGCAACAGAAAGAGCCTATTAGAAGTCTAAACCTATACAAATTGGGAAAAATTTTAAAAACTATTTATCTTTCTGGGCAAGATATAAATATCTAAATCTAAATTTATCTATATAAATAGATAAAGATAGATATCTATATCTAAATTTCTCTCTCTCTCTCTCTCTATATATATATATATCTATCTGTCTCTCTGTCTATAAATATACTGCTCAAAAAAATAAAGGGAACACTTTAAGTGTTAAACACCTGTTTAAGTGTTCCCTTTATTTTTTTGAGCAGTGTATATATAAATCTATATATATCTACATATGATATCAATCTAAATATCTATAAATCTACCCCTCTCTCTATATATAGAGAGATGTAGATATATAGGTGTAGATATGTAGACATATATATAGATATCTATATCTATCGATCGATCGATAGATAGATATGTAGATATATGTATATTATATATATAGATATATAGATAAATATATGTCTATGTATAGAGAGTAGAGAGATATGTCTCTCTATACATACAGTTCAAACCAAAAGTTTGGACACATTGAATTCAATGAGAAAGTGTGTCCAAACCTTTGGTCTGTACTGTATATACATCTCTCATATATTTATACATATATAGTATAGATATATAGATCTCTCTATATATGTAAATAGATATAGATATCTATGTACATGTCTACATATCTACATCTGTATACACTGCCTGGCCAAAAAAAAAGTTGCCACCTGGATTTAACTAAGCAAATAGGTACAAGCCTCCTATTGGATAAGTACTGCATAGGTGATTATCTTTCAGCTGGCAACAAGTTATTTAACCCCAGCTGATGCAATGAGTAACTCCTCATTTCTTAAACAACCATGGCAAAAGACACATCCAGTGGTCATGGAACAGACATTAGTCTGTTTAAGAAGGGTCAAATCATTGGCATGCATCAAGCAGAGAAAACATCTAAGGAGATTGCAGGAACTACTAGAATTGGGTTAAGAACTGTCCAACGCATCATTAAAAACTGGAAGGATGGTGGGGAACCATCGTCTTCCAGGAAGAAATGTGGTCGGAAAAAAATCCTGAATGATCGTGATGGGCGATTACTTAAACGTTTGGTCAAATCAAATCGAAGAAAAACAACATCAGAACTCAGGAGTATGTTTAATTGTGAACGCAAACGCATTTCCACACGCACAATGCGAAGGGAACTCAAGGGGTTGGGATTGAACAGCTGTGTAGCTGTAAGAAAACCTCTAATCAGTAAGGCTAACCAGAAAAAAAGGCTTCAGTTTGCTAGGGAGCATAAAGATTGGACTCTGGAGGAATGGAAGAGGGTCATGTGGTCTGATGAGTCCAGATTTACCCTGTTCCAGAGTGATGGGTGCATCAGGGTAAGAAGAGAGGCAGGTGAAGTGATGCACCCATCATGCCTAGTGCCTACTGTACAAGCCTGTGGGGGCAGTGCTATGATCTGGGGTTGCTGCAGTTGGTCAGGTCTAGGTTCAGCAACATTGTGTGCCCAAAGAATGAGGTCAGCTGACTACCTGAATATACTGAATGACCAGGTTATTCCATCAATGGATTTTGTCTTCCCAAATGGAACGGGCATATTCCAAGATGACAATGCCAGGATTCATCGGGCTCACATTGTGAAAGAGTGGTTCAGGGAGCATGAGACATCTTTTTCACACATGGATTGGCCACCACAGAGTCCAGACCTTAACCCCATTGAGAATCTTTGGGATGTGCTGGAGAAGGCTTTGCGCAGTGGTCAGACTCTCCCATCATCAATACAAGATCTTGGTGAAAGATTAATGCAACATTGGATGGAAATAAATCTTGTGACACTGCAGAAGCTTATTGAAACAATGCCACAGCGAATGCTGGCTGTAATCAAAGCTAAAGGCGGTCCAACAAAATATTAGAGAGTGTGACCATTTTTTGGTGGCGACTTTTTTTTTTGGCCAGGCAGTGTATATTGGAATTTCTGGCTACAACATAAGAAAATGTGAAAGAGATATTGAATAGATTTAAATACTTTTTAGATTCTGCATTATGATTACTTCTACTGTTTATTCCCATTGTTACGTACTTATTTTAGTGTTCTCTAGAAAGAACCCCAGTAAATTGTAAAGCCAAAGGTCAACAGACAATCTTATTTCAAAAACCTTACAGGAGGAATGTGAAGCTCAAGTTGAAAATGACTTCTATCAAACTGTGCATAATGTTTGACTTGATGCTGCAACAGAAATACATCAGACAGATCCGACAGACATCAATAATTGCATAGCAAGTTAAGGGAGTTTTGTCGTCTATTGTAATGTTTGTTTCTGGTTTCCATAGTTGGGACTGCATGGTGTATTTCAAAGACTTTGTACTTTTATGTTTTTGTTGACATAAAGCACTTATTTCTGCCTTGTTGCTGAAATGTGCTGTACAAATAAACTTAACTTATTGTTACTTTGAAAAAAGGGAAAGAAAGAAAATGAAGCCGGTGCAGTAAAGGGGAAGACAACAGTCAAACATTCATTGGTTACATCACTAACCAATGAATGGTTAGTGCTATCTTTGAAACATCATAATAAAATAGATAATTTTATTACTAAAAAAAGCATTGTTTATCAATGAATATAATTGAAAAGTTCATTTATTGCAGTAACTCAATTCACTTAGTGAAACCAATTTTAGAAATGATTGCATCTTCAAGCCTTTACTTCAGTTAATTATGACAACTTAACAGCAATGCAATTACAGATAAAATAAAATTAGTCCAGCAAAAGCGTGACTTTTAATACAGAAATGTGGTCTTAATAAAAGTATGTCCTAGCACCTGGTTCAAGGTTACTTTCAAAAGGTTTTTTAAACTGACAGACAAGTCTCATTGAAATGCATAATCCAATTTATTGAATGTGCATGTAAATAGACATAATCAGTTACACAGTGTAAGAGCTAGAGCAACTTTGGTGATTAATTTTTTTTTTAATACAGCGGTGAAAGTAGATCCTCTAGAAAATGCAATCAGTAATGTCTTAAAGATAAACATGCAGTCCAGTCCTACACAAGACTTGCAGATATGCAGTCTGTCTATAGAAGAAGAAGAATGATTGACGTTTTTGTCAGTTTGGGCAATGACAATATAAAACACTACAATTTCTGTGATTATATTGTGTGTCTGAATTGGTCTTTAACAAAACATTTGCCTCTTTGTTTCTGTTGTCTTGTAGCGCCAATGTGCGGCGGTCAGCTAAAAGGACCCAGTGGTGTCATCACATCTCCTAATTATCCCGTTCAGTACGATAACAATGCCAACTGCACTTGGATCATCACAGCAACTGACATGTCTAAGGTAATTCTCACTCAACATGAGATCCGAGTTGAAACCGTTTTGGATTTTCAATTGACTTTAGGTTGTTTTCTGTGAAAATGTTAACGTGTGTGAAGCTGTGTAATTCAGCTTACCTGTTTGAGAAGGGGACGCAGCATTCTGCCACGCAAGACCCCTTTTGGGGTTTTGACAATCGCTACAGGACCTTTTGGGGGCTTTTCAGCACGCCAAGTGATAGACTGAAGCGTAAGAGACGAAGAAATTAAAGGAGAGAAAATGACTGGATGTGCTCCAACAAAAGCCATGAGCACGTTGTTAGAATTACCTGTGGTGGCACAAAGAGGGTGAATTGGACAGCAGAATAATGGTTTTAAGAGCATGCTTAGAGGAGAACATGAAAGTCTCGCAGTCCCTCTGTTTAGACCATTGACTTTGGAGTTGTGTTCAAGGCCATTCAGCTACTCTTCTGCCAAATGCCCCTCTCTAAAACCGAGCAATGTAGTTGTACAAATCACTTTTTTTTTCTTTTTCGCTGCAACGAGTGAAAGCGGCTTTGTGAACAGAGATAAAGCAGGAATGCAAGTCAGAAACAATATATGTCCACCGATGCCTAACCTTTGTTTGCAACTATAGAAACGCACTCTGTATACCCAGCAGGCTGCACCCGGAAACACAACCTGGAATTTTAGGCAGCATCTTGCTTTGTTTGGTTCAGATGAAGATGGAACGAGGCTGTTCTTTCTGTTTACAGATGTAATGAGCTTCTATTTCTGTCCATCTCCACAGACACAGCCAGAGGAGGTGTTAGTTGAGGTACTGCAGAGGGAGTAGAATAGGACATGACAATGATTCCTCTAGGCCTAAATTCAGTTTCAAGACACCGTGACAAATGTGGGCTGTGGTCAGTATTATTGAAGATACAGAAAGTTTATTTTTGAAGTCTTTCAGGTATTAAAGCATCAATATCAAGGACTCTGGCTTTCTATTCCAAAACAAATTAAATGACAAGTGTACCAGTGAAGATTTTCTGCAATGTAAAGTACACTGCCTTTAGGAAAGAAAACAAAGTTTCAGAGACTTGTTCTTTAGCGAACTACTAATATGAAGTTATTATATTGGTATCAAAGCATTAATCCAGTATGAATCTAAATTTACAGTAAAATTGTCAAAGGTTGTTTGGCTTCAAGCAGTTCAGCTCTAAGAATATTTTGTTAGGATTTTTGAACAGCTAGTATCTGCATTAACACTGTCCTCTTTGGACTTTACAGAACCTACCAAAAATATTCGTACCCCATAATGGTATATTTATTGAAATTGTATGTGTTAAACCAACAGTGCAAAATTATAAATTGGAAGAAAAAGAAAATGTTTTTTTCAAAATACTGTACACCCAAAAATCTGACAAGTGTATTTTGCTCACCCTTTATAGATTCAACATTTAAATCACATTCATTTGTCAGACCTAAATCTTTTTAAGAATCTGTGGTAGGATATTTCCTTTCACTTGAAACGTTTTCACTACTTTATGCTGAACTGTCGCATTAAATCCCAATTAAACACACTAGAGCTTGTAGTTTTAAAGTGGTGAAATGTGTAAAAGTTGAAGGGGTATGAATACTTTTAAAAGAGACTGTGTTTTTGTAATATTTGGTGTTTTTGTTGAGTGATACTCTCAAGGATTTGTCTTGACAGCATAGAGGTTCACGGAATAAAAAACATACACCAGTAAACAGTATTTCAAATTTAAGCTTTTTATTGATCCCTTTCAACTGCATAGAGGTATTTCCCGTAACAGACTCATGTTGTGGTTGCAAAGATTTTTTTGTTGTTGTTGTTGTTTGTCCCCCCCAGCCCCCTATGCTATTTTCTCTCCCCTTAACTTAACTTGTTGGCTGACAGATTGGAGAAGAGTTTGTAGTATAAAACTCTATTTATCGAGCGATCTGACCTATTTTGGAACACATCATCAATCTTTTCTCTCCACCTTGGCAATTTTCATTAGGCACAAGGTTTAACATAGTACAGAATGCAATTTGCATTTATATAAGCTTTTTCATTAGTCCTTGCTCTCTCAGCCTTCTGAAAATATTAGGAGTTTGTCAGAAATCAGTGGCACCCAATTTAGGCTAAGGGACAAAATATTGTTCTGTTTTTTGGTGATATCGTACCTATCAGCGCTGCTATTCTGTTTGTCATCACTGGTTTTCTTTGTTGGTTAATTAATGTGTTCATCCGTGCTTATCAGAGATGCATTTTAGGACTAAGTTGGTTTTTTATGCTTCAATATTGACCGCATAATATAAAAATATTTCTGTTTTTGTATCTTGTAATAAAATGTTCAGTGTCTTGCAAAAGATTCACACCCAGTGCACGGCATGTCTGTATTTTACTGAGATTTTATGTGATTAACAAAAAAAAACTTGACGTTTTTGAAGAGATGTTCAGTGGTTATGTCTACCTTATATGTAGGAAATCTTCTACAAAGTGTGCATTCAATCAGAAAATGGTTGCTGTAAGTCATTTTACGTCTGGTAAAATGGGCCCTAAAACTGATTGACTTCTTCCTGCTTTAAATTTGGAAGGTGATGAGATGATTCAAAACACGTCTCATCTGATAAGACATCAGATGTTTGATTAGTGGGTGAGGATTAATGAGGGAAACATAGGAAATGATATGTAGGAAAGCATACCATACAAGGGCCATATGTTAGAAAAACGTTCATAGAAATTGTCCAAAAAAGAAGGAAAATTTGTAAGGCAAAGTAGAACTTTATATGCAGGTTGCGCAGCTGCATCATAGGTGTCCACTGAAATGTGTCTGAAAAATATTCAAATGAGACTCTTGAATGATGGATTGATGGACGGGGGCATCGGGAATCACAGATGGAAGGAGGTCTCTTCTCTGCGCCTGATCTCGAGATCATTCAAGCATCTGTCAGTTATGCCTCTCTGGGCGATATCTCTGCTGTTGTCTAGGTGATCAAGCTGACATTTGAGGATTTTGACCTGGAGAGAGGTTACGACACCTTGACGGTGGGAGACGGCGAGCTCGTGGGGGACCAGAAGACCATTTTCCATGTGTGAGTGCCTCCTTTTTTGACCTTCATCTTTCTTGCCTTGAATTTTTCCCTGTTTTCATTTTTGCTCTTTGGGACACTAGTCATTTCTGTTCTGCCAGATGTCTTTCGACACTGTTCATGCTTTCCTCTCTTCATCTTTGTTCTGTGTTGTAGCACTTGCTATTAGTTTTCCTCTCTGCCTCCTCATGCCCAGCAAGAGCCCACTTTTTTCCTTTGCCCCTAGCACTCATCTCTCATTGGCACAGTTTCTCTTTTATTTCATCAGCACCTGGTGCAGTAGGGTATTAAAAATAAATGCTGCAGTACATTGTCAATCAGAACTCTTTCCAGTACTGAAAAACAGTGCAACAGTAAAGTGGTGTGGCATTCACACTAGCAGATGCTCTATTCACAGGATGTTATTATTAATTGTGCAGAAATTTACCACCTTAATAAAGTTTTTATAGATCAGTTTATATTTGAGGCTGCCTGACTGTTAGAAGTGAGCAGGAAAGTCAATAAATGTTGCAGATGTGTGAACGGCTTCTGCAGTTTAATATTTTTCTCTAGGCTGGCAAACAGTTAAGCAAAAAAAGCAAGGATAGAAATCAGTTCTTGTGAAGATTTTTGCTCATTCCATCAACCTCTTCTGAGTATGAAGGCCTAGTTAGTGGATTAGTCATCTTTGCACGCAAGTAAAATGTTACTAACTGTTTTTAGCCTCCAAATTATTTGAAGATTTTTTTCGGGTTTTTTTGCAAACTCATCATGGATATGAGATTTTTACACACAGTCTCACAGAATCTCACCTGAGATAATCCAAACTGTCCCTTTAAATAGGTCAAAATTAAGAATAGTGGACTGTATTGTATAAAATTAGTTCAGACAGTTTTAGATTTATGAAAGTAGCAAAGGAAGCAGTATTAGCAGAATTAGATTTTTTTTAATCTCTATTCAGTTTTATGGGTCAAGTCATGCAACATGAACAGATATTCCATTCCGCTTTTAGTTCCTGAAATATAAAACCGAAAAAGCAAAAGGAGCAACTAAATATTTGATTCCAGCTCCACACACAATGCTGACAATCCCTCCCCCCTCAAAATATAATGTTTTAAAAGGATAAAAATGACACATAAAAACAACTTTGCCAGACACAACCACTCATTTCTCTATTCTCTGTATTCCACCATTAAAATTAGAGCCGTTAATCACTTACTCTGCAGCTATACGCTTCCTAATTAGAGTTGGGTGAAATTACTATTCAAATAGGATTAAATTACTACTGTGACATTGACTGATCTTGCCTTCATTTTCCACTGCTCCCCAGCTGATTTGCATGAAGGCTTTGAAATTTCTCAGGTTGGAGTTTCTCATAGGAGCTTTAGAGTTCAGTAGTTTTGTATGTAACCCAGGCTTTAATATTTCCCTTTGGTAGTTGAAAGGATACAGAAACACTAAGTCCTTGAGCTATTAACGTGACAACAATTTAGTAATAAAATCACCATTCCTCCATGCAGTCTGCAGCTTGCACGGTGGAGCAGTTGATAGCACTGTTGCCTTGAAGCAAGAGAGTCGTGGGTTCAAATCCCAGCCTGGGGCCCTTCTAATTGGAGTTTGCATGTTCCCCACTTTGCATGAGTTGGTTTTCTCTAAAAAATAAATTTAAAAAATCACTTGTTAGATTAATTGGTCTCTCTCAATAGTTTTTGGATATGAATGTATATGTGCAAAGTTATCCTGCCCTTGTGTTGCTCTGTGACGGTAAACAGGTATAGACGATGAATGGATGGATAACTTTCACTAAAGACAGACACATCTGATGTATTATTCCATCTAAAACTGTGTATTTGACCTAACCAAACAAAATTTGTGTTAATCATTTCGCAGCTTGTCTGGTACGACAACGCCAGACCTGGTGGTGAGCACCAGTCACCAGATGTGGCTGAACTTCAAAACAGATGACACCAGTGGCTCCCTTGGATTTAAAGTCACTTTTGAGGGTAAGAATGGATATAAGTAAGATTGATTAGTAACACCAAATAATAAAAATGTGTTCAGATTAATTTTAAGACTTATTCGATGTGCCAGTATTTCTTCAGAATAGTTTTTAAGTTTCAGTTCTCGTCAATACCTAGAACAGCCCAGTGTTTCGATTAGAAGACTTTAGCTGAGGGCTTATTCAGCAACTGTGATGCTTCAAAGGAGAACAAAACTACAGAGGGTGCCACGTGACAGACATTAAAGGCCAAACACTATTGGTGTTGGGTTTTGTGATGAGGAAAAATAGAGAATGTGTTTCGATAGACATCAGACACATCATCCAATGTCCAGTAACTCTCAGAAAAGAAAATATCTGCCATACTTTTTACATATAATAAATGTATAAATATGCTGTGTACGGACTTTGTTTGAGTTCTTATGCTATTTTATGAAACCATCCGTGGGATACCTAACCAGCTCCGCTGGAGATTTGCAAATACTGAGAAGTAGTTTAAATAGGGCTCGACTTTGCAGCTATTTGAAGGAACTGTTTTCTGAAAGAGGTTATTGTCTATACCTATTTTTCTTTCTCATACTTTAGCTGTTTTTCATGGACAGAGAAAGCTGAGTTAATCTGCATAACTAAAGCCTGTTTTGCCTTTCTTTCAATTTAACAAGCTTGATTGAGTTTAGGTCCCAAAACTTATTGAACAGAGAGAGACATTGGCTTTTGAAGCCTTTTAGCATAATAACAAAAGATTGTGGTAATTAAAGGCCTTTGATCTCCATTTGCCACATTCATAGAATATAATGATGGCTTATGAGGACTTCAAACGTAACACAGGTCCAAGTGATCTCTTAAAAACCTGACAGAAAATCTCTGTTGGGTTTAACACTCTTTGGCAATAATAAGTTATAAACTGATTTTTATTCATTGCTAGCATCAAGTTTCATGCATTGAACCTTAATGAGCTCAAACACAATCAGATGACCTTTAATTCATTAGTACTGATGTTTTTTTTGCCCCAGTGCTTAATTCCAGTGTTTTTAATTATAATTTCTATTATGTGTCTTGGCTGCATAATATAATATAATTTAATATATAAGCAGATGTGTATAAGCTTATGTTTTCTTTTATAACCAGTGTTTGTTTTTGCGTACATCCGTCGTTCTATCTAAAGTGCATCAAGCCTTTTCCTCCAGTCCAAATGTTTGTATATTATCAGTAAAAACAACAGGGAAAGTGGAGCAGCATATTGAAAAAAAGTGTAATTAAAACAATGAGTTCTACCTAATGAAGGGGGAAGAAACACTCTGGAACACTTCACCTCCTCGATAGGAGCAACCGAAATCTAATTAGCATTTTCAATTACTTGTATTTTTAAGCCTGATCATCAGGTTTAGTTGCAAATACAGTCAAATCAGTGCACATATTTTAGTGTAGGTCACACACCTTCAGCGCTGGCCTTCCTTTTGAGAATGTAAGGCTTACAAACATGATTAGGCATTAATGCAAGTAAGCAGGTCTCTAGGTGAGTCAGCCACTTCAAAAGTTTATGATGGAGTGGCATGAATCAGCGGCATGTATTTATACCTTAAAGCAAATTCATGTACTTCAGAAAAGTGTATGACATTAGGGAAAAATCATTTTGTCCTTTATATGTTTTTAACTAAACACCATCTACTGTATATTGATATTATGTTATGCATCTGGTCAAATATTTTATTCATAACACTAGCTCCTGTATTAGCATTTAGACTACTGACAGCCTTTTAAATAGTGCGTGTTGACTTTATATTTGTTACAGCTGATTGAAACAGGAGTAGACTTTAAAATGATCTGTTGGTTGATGGATTTAGTCCTAATATTTTTCGTGGGCTTGATTATGTGCTCATTTTTCACTTAATTTATTCATTAGTAGAGCTACATTTAAAAACCACCTCAAACTGAAGTATGTTTATAAACAAATTATGAATAAATCTAGCAGAATGCCTTTAAAATGTCAACAGTAAAACATTAGAAGCTAATAAAAGAAAATAGTTTTTAAAGCCAATAAGTAATAGAAAATAGAAAATGTAAAAATAGAAAAACAAGACACACTTTATCGGAGCAGAAAGCCCGTTTAAAGAAATCTACTTTAAAAGCTCATTAATTTGTAGAGCAGGAGTGTGATCCTGACTCCTGAGCAGCTTTTTATTTAAAATGGGAAGCTGTTCTAAGGTCTGCAACTCTTACTGAAACAAGGTTGATGTGTTGTTGTTTAAAGCGTGTTAAGTTGTTGCCTGTGTTTCTGGGCCATACCATAAACCTTGACTAGCAGAGTTCCATTGTTCCGTATGGCCTTTGGAGATTGCAGTGTAGTAGCTGATTCAACAGATAAGAATTTTTATATATATATATATATTTACCCTTTTCATAACTTTTGAGTGCTGTTTAATTCTCTGTTTTGTCATATACTACACACACACACACACACTAAAGCACCATAGGTCATGGAAAATGTCTCACTCATATGTGCTCACAGACTTCAAAAGGCTCATGTTTAATAGCTTGACCTTACCTGGCGTTTCAGTTGTAGGAGGTTTATATGGTAAATATACATCGTCTTTGTGCTAGAGTGCCTCTGTGTGTGACTTTTTTCTATCTGTGTGTACTAATGTATCATATACTTGTAGCTTTGTTTGAGGTGTATTTTCTTGTCAGACCTTACATCTTCCCTGAGGATCACCCACAATTCACCCTTATCCTCGATCCATGTAAAAACCACTGTGCTGTCCCTGAAATGAGGCCATCTAAGGACAGCTATGCCTGAAAACAGCACCAAACAAAACGTGTTCTAAATTGTGATCATCATTAGGCCTAAGTATGGATCTATAGCAAGAATTACCCCTTGTGCCGCTCAAAATCATATAATGCCCTGCCATCTTTTTACCTGGATGGATGAGCTTATTCACTCTCTGTTCAGACGCCTAAATAGGACGCCTCAGCAATTCTTTTTGCAATCTTCAACTACGGGAGAGTCGAGAGAGCTTGCGAGTGAAAGAAGGGTCGATGCATTATTGTGATAATGAAATTTGCAAAGAGGTGTGTGCAAAGAGGTGCGGATGTGTTTGTGCGCTAGTCAGAAAGTGCTCACGTCAACTTCCCAACAGAGGCGAGAACATTCATCACTCAGTAATCGAATGGATACAGTTGCAGTCAGATGAGACGGAGAGATGCTTAGACGTTGACAATAAAATTCAAGTTACTTGAAGAGAGTTTTTATTTATATATAACAATATTTACTTCAACTGTACTTTAACTTTGCTTTAATTTGTGCGCACCTCCCTCTACAGAGATCGACCAAGGCAGTTGCGGGGATCCTGGAATTCCAGCCTATGGCAAACGGGAAGGGACAGGTTTTCGTCACGGGGACAGGTTGTACTTTGAGTGTCTGCCTGCCTTCGAGCTCGTGGGAAAGAAGAACATCACCTGTCAGAAGAACAATCAGTGGTCCGCCAAGAAACCCAGCTGTGTTTGTAAGTTATTTTTACGTCAGATTTGACGGTCCTTATTTGTGAATTTATAAACTGCTGATGTGGGTGAATAAATACCGTGCAGATAAGTACAGGGGGCAGCTGCATAATAAAGAATGAGATTATCCTCACAGTTTGTCTTGCAGAGACTGTGGATTTAGAAACAATGGGGAGGGAGTTTTAGCTAATTAACTCAATAAACGACAAACACAGAAAATGAGAGGTAAATGATAAGGGGTGCAGGAAGAGAGAGCTGACCATGTAGATAATGTTCCCTGTTTTATTTTTTAAACAACAATAAAATGGGCAAAAACTTTGATAAATATCATTGAGCTGAATAACTTATTTTTTTGCTGCAAATTTAATTTGGCTTAATACAAGGACTATTTAGTTAACATTTAACTAACAAATTGCCAAGTTCATGAAATTAATTTATATAAACAATATATATATTGTTTATATAACAATTATATTGAATTATATTGATATTTAGTGTGAGACAAATTCAAAGTGGAAATTATATGGTTTAAAATAATTGATGATCTATCATTATTAATATAAAATAATAAGCTGGGCAATTTCAATAAAATGTTAATAAAATTTGTAAGTGGTGGAAATGCTTTTTAGACACTGTGGTTTAAAAATTAGCTTTAAAAAAATACTAAAAATCTTCTTGATCTCCAGCAGGTGTAGATGCCACGTGGACATGTCAGCGCTCTGTTCAGACTGTCTCACTCAGGCCGCTGACATGCAACATGATATTGAGCTGTTGCCATTAAAGGGCATTGTCTGGACTTTGCTGGGATCAAGTAATAATCTTCCCATTTGGTAGACAGGGAAGATTCCACTTATTGTTGGGTTACATAAAGCCTTTCCCATAAGTGTACACAATCCATACCAGCTCTGGCTGAAATGCCTTAGCCGGCAAGATGAAAAATTGCTTCTTTTTTTTTTTCTGTCTGTTTTTGTTTGTTTTATACTCGGAAGATGTATTAGATTGATGTTGCTCTCACTGTGTATGTGAGCGAGAAATCTTTAATAATTGTCATGAGGCTTAAAATTAATTTTCTTCTCTAAATTATGAGGTGTCTTAAGTATGTTTTTTTCTGTATCAAATACATTTCTAAAAATTCATTAAAATTGTTCATTTTCTATTGTCATGTAATCAAAGAAAGTAATTTGAACACATCCAATATATTCCTCCCATCTCCTTAGTTATTGTGTTTCATGTCTTCTTTTGTTTGTGTCTCTCTTTACTTCTTTCAGTTTCCTGCTTCTTCAACTTTACTACTCCATCCGGAGTCCTGCTGTCTCCCAACTACCCTCAGGAATATGGGAACAACATGCACTGTGTGTGGCTCATCATCACCAACCCCGAGAGCAGAATCAACCTGGCCTTCAACGACCTTAGCATGGAGAAACAGTTTGACTTCCTTTCCATTAAGGACGGCGGAAAGGTTCTGCTCAATTACGTCTTAATTTCCTCGCTTTCTTTTAATAGCTCTTGGCTTCACTTCTCGTGTTGATCTGTAGATGTGTCAATGTCTTTAGGAAAATCACACTGTGCAATTATAACTACAAGCCTGCTGTTTTGACTGAATGTTTAAACTTGTGCAATATTTTCTTTCCCCCCCCTCCTCTCTACAAACTGGAAATCTTTGGTCTCATCAGAACATCTTTTCTTTTCCAGGCTGAATCTCCCATTCTGGGCACCTTCTCTGGAGACGCTCTGCCTCCCCCCATAACAACGAGCGGTCACGTGGCCCGACTTGAATTTCTGACAGACCATACATACACGGACAGAGGCTTCAATATCACTTTTACAAGTAAGTCTTTCCTAACAGAAGAGAAAAATAAATCTCAACATTTGACACGGATGGTGTACATTTATGTGTCTGTATTTGTGCCTAAGCCTGTAATTGGTGTTATAAATCATCCCACATATCGCCGTGCCGTTTCTTGCAGACTGAATAATCTGTTTCCGCATCAAAAACAGGCTCTTTATAAAGTCCCACAATAAACAATAGACAAAAACACATCTCAGCAAACACAAAACATAAAAAACAAAAATTAAATGAAGTATAATATCCTTACCTGACACATTGTGGCAGTGCTTGTAATAATCCATTTTTGTTAACTGCCAACTTTGGAGGTAATTCAACATGCTTTTTATTGTCAGACCGTAAACACAGGGTGCATGCTGGTAAACCCATTTCATGGATATACTTCACCGTGAGGATTTTGGCAGCAGGATTATAATATTTGTTGTTTATGCACTATTGTGCAGTGAGCCTGAATTTTGAATTTGCCAACATCTCAAATAAATATTAATCTAGCAGACAACACTACTTTGTAAACTACTGATTCTTGGCTGTATTCAAGGTAACACTTGTTTAATACAGCACCTTATAAACTCTTTAGACCTTGAAATGTTTTGGAATGTCACAAGCACAGATTATATGTCACTCACCAAAACAAAGAAGTAGAGCACTGTAGTTGTAGGAAAAAAAAAAACAAGTTTCAAAATAATAAAAACCAAAAATTAAAAAAGCAGTATGCTTTAGTATTCATCCTCTTTTCTTTATTGCATCCTAATAAAACCACTAGTCTTTAGAAATGAGTAAATAGGGTTTCATGTAAGTAATGTTGAGAAGACAGTAGTTCTTTGCCTGAGAGATCTTTTAGAGAACAAGTATTGAGACAAATTGCTGCCTGTGCTTGCTTAGTCTTTACCCTGGGAAAACAGAGTAAAGCGGTCTCTGATGACCTCAGGAGTCCATATGTATCACACCTGACCACCATCTCCAAAATGAATTCAGGCCAAGACGATTCCATGTCATAAACAGTCAAGACAATTTGAAAATCCACGCTTTCACAGAGGGAGCCAATGTAGGTATTTAGGGACTGGTATGGTGTGATCTATTTTCTGGTGTTGCTTGGGACTCTGGCAGGTTTATTTTAGATGAGCTGCAGCTGTCTGATTGATTTATTTACAGAGACCTGTATGGACACACAGACTTGTATCAGATTTTTCTAAAATAAAACGTGCATAGGCTTTTTTTGCTCTGTTTTGATAGAAAATCATTTGTTCTGGCAATGTTTTAGGGTGTACTACTATGATTTAAAATTAAGATTTTATGTTGTTTTTTTTAACTTAAGATCTAAGCCCATGATGACATTCAGGTTTTTACATGTTCTGTTCCCTCCCACCCCCTCATTAAGACTAAATGAGGGCTGGTCTCTAACCTTGCTCTTTTGGGTTTTGTTTCTAACCAATCTACAATCTACATTTTAAAACCTGACTCAATAAATTTAGTGGACTATGGTCAAATTGAAGCTCAGGAAGATACAGTTGTACAGATAACAGATACTATCAGTATAGCAAAAGAACAAACCAGACCTATCAGGTATAAAGTTTCAAAGAAACTTAAACCCAGGTTAGCTTTAGCTTTGGACATCTCACAGAGGACCGATTAATCTTTCATCTGAAAATGAACAGAGTATGGCACAGGTGCAGTCCGTCATGTCCTATTAGCAGGTTAATACAAGCCATGTAGGCAAAAAACATGGAAGAAGATCCTCTGCTAAGATGAGACTGCAATAGAAAACTTTGACCTACAAGCAAAATACTATATCTGGTTGAAAACAAACACTATATCTTATTGTGAACACAGCATCCTATTATGGAACTTAGTGGTACCAGTATCACGCTGTGGGGAAGCCTCTATTTAGTATCAATATGAAAGCTGGTGTTAGTCGATAGGAAGCTGTATGTTCTAGGGACAGAAATCTCAAAATATAGGTCAATCTTCCAAGACAAGCTGCTAGACGTTTTCAGAGCATGTGAGACGGGATGATGGAGGTTAACCTACAATGGAATAATTTAGATCAGTGCATATCCATGTGTCAGAAACTGTGGCCAGACTTGAAAATTAAATTTCAGAGACACTCTACTTCCATTATAATGGAGCTTGAGCTATTTTGGAAAGAAAAGTGGAACAATTTTCCTCTCTAGCTGTGAAAAGCTGGCAAAAGTATATATATAAAAAAACTTGCAGCCGTAATTGCAGTAAAAGGTGGTTCCATAAAGTATTAATCCCAGAGCTGGATACAAATACACACCACAATTTTTAGATTTTCATGTGAAATCATGACAAAATACGAAAATTTTCAGGTCAACTCTTTTTAAGGCACTGCAGTGTGAAAGAATGCTTTTGAACTCTGACTCCGACATGCTCTGTGATTGAACCAAATCCAGGTATTCCTGTAAAGACATAATGATGACAACACTTGGTGGCTAATGAATGATTTATCGAGTCATAAAAATAAAAGAGTCAGTGTAGCATAGTGGAAAAATGTCAGGAGATGTTAATTGAAGATGACACTCTATTCCTGTGAACAGTGTCATCTGACTGCAAGGGAGTTTTTAGGAGGTCATTGGGCTGAGCACACAACTTCCATCATTCTTGTTAATTAAGGACATGCCAAACTGTATTGAGGCAATTTCTGGCACCCTAATAAATAAGATATTTGAGATTGATGAAGAGGAGCTGGCACTCTGTTTGGGTCCATTGGCTAGCAAAGAGGGATTCATCAACACCTACATGTGTCACCAATTGCTGTGTATACAAGACTGAGTGAGAGAGATAGCAGGACAGGTAATGCATTTGTTTACGTTCCTTTTTTCCGGGGCTATGAGTCTTCCTCGAGGGCCGTGCGCTGCCGTGGCCTTTCTATCTTGTCCCCACTTGAATTTTATTGAAAAGCCTGATTTATAGGGTTCTAAAGGTGTGACAACAATGTCCCCTTTTGTTTACTTTACAAATATCTCAGCAGTGTCATCCGGTGCAAGTAATCTGCATGGCGATGTGGTTGCTCATCCCCTAGAATCACGGCATCACAGTGAATCTTTATGACTAAGTACAAATGAATTCACTCTCATCTTAAGCTCACATTGCAAAATGCCTATAGTTAATTGAAAATAGAATTTGCCAAGAATCTTTCATCAATATCTTGTGATCTCCCACAGAAAAATGAGACCATCGAACATGTTGCAAATAAATAATACTAATCTAAATAAATAAATAGGTGAAGGTGTCCGTTTTTGCCTGTTTTTATTTTATGTTTATCTTTATTAGTCAGTGGGGAAGATCTTTAATTGCATCTTTACAAAAAATTTAGATATAGGAATATTACTGCAATCATCTAGTTTTTTGCATGATACAGAAAAGTAAACATAAATTAAGGTATGCATTGTACATTATGTTATAAATAATGATGAACAAGTTTGTTGTGAATAACAAGAAATGACTGTTTGTGTTATCTCGGACCCTATATTTTTCAGGTGAGTTATTAATAAAATGAATAAAAACAAAGACATCTGGAAACAGTCACACCAAATTTAAGTTCTTCAATCAAGACCTCCATGTGTATGGACAAAACCATTCATCTGAATAATTCTTATCATTTTTTTAAGGAAATTATGTCAATGCTGTGAGCTAAAATGCTTTATTCAGTGAAAGGCAATAACACTCTCCTCACACCTTTGTTGATCCTCCAAATTAACCACCTCCTTGTTTGCATTTTCCAAAGCTTTTCGCCACAACGAATGCCCAGATCCAGGGGTGCCAGTTAACGGAAAGCGTTTTGGCGAGAGTCTTCAGCTGGGCAGCTCCATCTCATTCCTTTGTGAAGAGGGCTTTGTTAAGACCCACGGCTCTCAGACTATATCCTGCATTCTGAAGGATGGCAACGTCGTATGGGACAACGCCGTCCCCCGATGTGAAGGTAAGTGAGGCGAAACCAGCGTCGGATTACATGCTCTTTGATCACAAAGTAAAAAAAATATTCTGCCAACGTAAATCAGCAATTTGGTGGGAGTTTAAATGCCAATTCAAAATAGCTGTTACTATAATAATCATCTTTGGTTTAACCGTTTGAAAGGTGGCCTATATTCTGACGGCAATTTTTTTCATACTCCCAAAAGACTTGGTACGAAAAAGACATAGTAGTTAGTAGATGCTGGTTACTGCATTAAAATGACAGACATGTTGGAATTTCCTTGTATCACACTTTCCTTTCTCAGTGCTCAATGAATGTTTTGGGTATTGCGTCTTGTTTTTTGTGTGTCAGAACCTGAAAAGTTTGGGAATCACTTTTAATTGTTGGAAAATCCATTCCAGAATTGCTAAGTCTATGTGTAGCAGACGTTGGAACATAATTGATGAACTTTGTCCAGAAAAACAACAAAGCTGTTAATTGACCCTTTGCCACTTTGCCACACTACATAAATGTAAACTACTGTAACCATTTAGATATTATGTACTATACATTTGCAACAAGGTAAATATTATGTAATCACATTACCAAACTGTCTTTAGTTCATTATCTATCACCCTCACAATGTTTGCATGTAAGTCAATGGTTTCATTAGGACACCAGTGTCATCGTGACAGTTTAGGGGTTAAAATCTAGAAATTTTAGTGCGAAAAAGTGTGAAGTTTGAAATGGAAAATTTGCATAAACCTCAGTGTATGAGTTGATGCTACTTGAGGAGATGAGAGCCAAGAAATAACTACATATTTTATGAGCTAATCAGCAGGAGCCATCAAATTTAACTCCTCCTGGCACAAAGCGATCTTTTCGTCCATGATCTGGATATCTTTTGATGCAGCATAACAAACAAAACGGTAAATTAGTCTGCTGACTAAAATGTTAAAGTCTCTTTAACATCTTTTAAATGCTTAATAGCTTTAGTAATTTGTTGATCAAAAAAAATGTACAACTGTACATCTAAAGTCATGTGATATTAAAATGTAGCTTCATCCAGAGGTTTTTTTTCCTCCCAAACGTCTGAATCAGCGGACATGCTGTGCTTACATGCAGATTGCTGAGCTTTCAATTTACCCCTCTGTGGCTTCATAATCAATAAACTATTTCCAGCAAACCAGAAAAGACCAGCATAGCTGGCAAAGATTAGATAAAGCTTAGCATTTACCAAGGTTTCTTGGACATCTGCAACAAATCAATGTGATTGCAGACATGACAGAAATTCTAAGAGAGCTAATCAAGTTCATTATCTGCAATATTCAAAAAGAAAATCAAGTATTAAAGCATGCCCTCTCCTCTGCATTTCTCAGCAGCTTGATATTCCTTTGAGACCGTCTATCTCACCCCTGCTTTTGTAGCATAATGCGCTTCATAGATGTCCTTCAGTATGTTGAGCCGACTGATTAAATCATTCCACTTTAGAGAGGGATCAGGGAGCTGGCACTGTAACAGGAACTCCACCATTTCTGCGAGTTCCAGTTAAGAACAGGCGGTGCCGCCGATGCCTGGTAAATTGAGTTGTAACAAAGATGAGAAATATGAAGAGGCTTGTGTGCTGAAGTGGTTTTTTTACTTTCTGCAAGTCATGAAAGGATGTTGTGTTCTCTGGTTTTATTCCTGATAAAGATCAACGTGCGTGAAACATTTTACAAGGCATTTAAATCAAGAGAGCAGTTTGAGTGATGCGCATAACATGAACAGCTAACGCATGCTTTTAAACACAGAGACATGGAGAGTGGCAAACATGTTCGCAAGAGACGTGGTTAACCTTGAAATGAGCCATCACCAGTTTACATCAAATATAGACTGGCAGTAAAGGAAATGGGCGGAGCCCCCGGTTAATGTGAGAAATCATCAATAGGCCTCGCCATTCATCACCTGGGACGGACATGCATAATTCAGCCTCTGTCTTTTTTTTCCTCTCTCTCTTCATTTCTTCTTCTCATGCTGTTAGCCCCATGTGGAGGAGATCTGAAGGCTCCCAGTGGGATCATTCTCTCCCCTGGCTGGCCAGAACTGTACAAGGAGGCCCTTAACTGTGAATGGATCATTGAGGCTCCTCCAGGCTATCCCATCAAGATCATCTTCGACAAGTGAGTCACCGAGATGGCAACCGCTTTATTCCCCGACGTTTTATCCACTCTAAACAGTCCGGGATGTTTCTGTTTTTAGCCTCTCGGTTTCGGCAGCTTGCCTTGTGTTTGTCTCTTTATCGACTCTTTCCTTTTATTGCTTTTAGTGGACTTTAAGTGACAAATCTAGCACACGCATACAAACACTGATTATAAACAATTAGCTAATATTTAGCAGGTTCTTTTTTTTCCCACAAAAACAGACCTGAACACTAGGAAGGTGAACCAGGAACATCTGTTATTCTACACTGTCTGACACCAAAACTTATGGGCCAAAACCATTTTGGATCCTGTGGTTGTTTTCTGTGCTCTCTCTGGATTAAGCTTACTTTCTAAATATTTCAATTTCAACACCGGTCCAAATCTGGATTCTAGATGAGGCCAAAGGCCTAGAAAGTAGGATGTACAATTTCCTGTTATTAAATTAGCTTAAAGAGGAAATTGCACTTTATTGCCTCAGCTTTTGTTACCCTACCATGTGTTAATTTGTCACTGTTAAAGGTAATGAGCACTCTAATTTCATAGGAAAGCTTAACTTGATTAACTTAATTACTTTTTATGCCTCAGCAATTAAAAGCACCTTTCTTTGCGCACAAAAACAGACTAAATAAATAAACTACGCCTAAAGAGGTAGCTTAGGCTCTGAATAACTGTCAAGTTATTTAAACTGAGTTTCCAGTCTTAAAGAGTATGTACTCTATGTTATCACAGTTATTTCAGCTGGATTGCACACAGTGATCAGGCAGGACATAAAATACATTTTTTCAGGTGAAAAAACATATACTCATCCTGACAGAAGGATCTTTAGCTTGAATAAATATATATTTTTTGTGACCAACATTAAACTTCAAAGGAATTACTATAAAATTTGCTTAGAATGCAAAATCCTATAATGCTATGATGCCATAAATACCTACGAAGCAAACATACACGTTATGTTTTCAATGAGTGAATAAGCAACAAATAGTTGTCATTAAAAATTTAGCAAAGGCAAACAGACTGTAAAGTATTCTAAACAACACAGTGTATTGCAGTTGTTAGTAATCAGCATTGTTTGGGACACACTTTAGCATACGGCTGTATGCCAAAGCTGTTTATACTCTTCTTTCAAAAATGCTTTGACCATAAATCTGACCTCCCAACCCTAGCCATCTGCACTCAGTCATATAAAATCCACTCATACACACACGGCGGCCACAGAGGTGGGAGAGGAGGCAATTTGTTCTGAAGTAAAAGGACACACAGACAGACAGTTGTAGGATGAAACGCTGCATTAAATGTTTTAAGTAAAACTCATCCTTACAAACCCATCTTATCCATGCTCCTGCTGCGATAGAACCGTATTCATAACGAATGTTCCATAAATGTTTGTTGCTCTTTAATTTTTATGTAACATCAATAAAATATCACAAACCATTTCATTTAGATGACATGGCTCTGTAACTAGGCTATTTATTCATGGCTTTGAAGATGAAGTGGCTGCGGCAACAAAAACAGAAATTGCACACGCTCTCTCACGCGCGCACACACAAAAAGAGAGTTAAATGGAAAGTAAATTGCAAACATCCATCTTAAGTGCTTTTTAGAAAAATTGAGTTATTTTTTTTATTATGACCTAAAGACAAACTCTTTTCTTTCAGGACTTTAACTGGAACTGTGTACTTTAGTCATACTGCCTTGTTTTTTTTGTTGTTTTTTTTTTTTTTACCACAAACATGACAGAAGAGAGAGAAACACCTGATGATCACTGCTAAGCATTATGGATGATTTGTGATGCTGTGAGCCTAATCCTTTTCAAAACACTTGAAATGTATTACATTATAAATACAAAGAAATGAGTATTCATAATGTAGTGGACTGAATCATCATTTCAACAGGAAGATTATCAAAAACATAGCCGTATTTCCTCTCTTCTGTTGGCCTGATTCTTTTACACCGACAATCTTTTGTCTTCCTTTTATTTCCTGTAGGTTTCGAACTGAAGTCAACTATGATGTTCTCGAGGTGCGGGATGGCCGATTTCCCTCCTCACCTCTAATTGGAAGTTACCAGGGCACCCAGGTTCCACAGTTCCTCATCAGCACCTCAAACTTCCTGTACCTCCTCTTTACCACCGACAAGAGTCACTCTGACATCGGCTTCCGCATACGTTACGAGAGTAAGGGCTAACGCACGTGATGCTGCAAAGTCCAATGTACATCCAGATAAAACAGGATGTGATTCATTTTAATTTTTTCCTTTCATAGCCTGAGTGAATCAAATACCTACAGGAAGCCCAAATCAGAGGCAGTGGCCTTTTTTGCATTTTTAATGTTACTTAGTCTTGGGTGCAAGAATAATTCTCTGTTCACTTTGTCACCTAAAAAAACACTTCTTAACAAAACACCTCTAATTTAGATGTAAATGGTTTTCGAAGATTCTGTCAGAAATTTCTACTGTGACACACACACACACACACTGCCAAAGTCTAACTAAAGAGTGTGTTACAGGCTGTACCCCGTTCCTGCAATTACACCTTTTACCCTTACACCAGCCTTCGCTAATCATGTAATTTAGTCCTCTGGGCAATCTTACTTTCGTTCCTCCATGTATGGCACACAAGGTAACCTTTTAAACTTTCACTTTGGGTAAATCTCTGTTCAGCTTCAATTATTTACTATGAGCCTTGCCATACCAGAGAGTATAGAAGGTAGAGGAGGGAAATAGCTTTGAGAGAGCTTACTGGTTCATGTCTGCTGAGGGGAATAATGGGTATTTATGTGAATAATTTATTTGGAAGGATTTTAGCATCTCATGACATATTTTAGGCAAAATTCTTTAAGCCTCATTAGAATATTTGCAATTGCCTATTTAAATTTAAATTATGCCGCTTTTATTTTGACCGTTTTTGATCGTCTGATCTGTCGTCTCCCTCCTTTTCTAGCCCTGCAGCTGCAGTCAGACCACTGCGTGGATCCCGGCATCCCTGTGAACGGGCAGCGGCACGGCAACGACTTCTACGTGGGAGGTTTGGTGACATTTAGCTGCGACGCCGGCTATACCCTGAGTGACGCCGAGCCTTTAGAGTGCGAACCTAATTTCCAGTGGAGTCGCCCCCTACCTAGCTGTGATGGTACGCTCCTTAATATTGACCTAGAAACGAAGAGTCGCCTGGCAGATTTCTTTCCCCCAGGTCACAAAATGATGATGGGGGGGATTAAAGCAGAATTCATTGTTCTGAGCTTTTTATGAATGAAACATGATTTCAGCTTTTGCTTCTTATTGCATCAGATTTATATAATTAAATATTACCAAGTCATTAGAAAATCTATAAAAGATGAGAAAGTTTCTTTGAATGACTCTTGTTTTACATTTGGAAGGACTAATCTGTTGAGAAATGTTTTAGAGGCTGCAGCAGTAACATGCCCCTCCCCAGCCGCTATCCCCTTTAAGAATTGTATTTTTCTTGCGCATATACACTTTTTTTTTTTTTTTGCCTCTTGAGAACGGTATTGATGTTTGTGCTTTCTAATAAAGTTGTAAATACCGCTCTCTTTGCTTTTATTCTGTCTTGAAGAGAATTGTCCTTTTTAAATGCATTTTACATGAGGGTAAATAACAGCAGTTTGGGAGTGTTTTCAGGAAACTCATCTTCACTTTCCCCCCCCCCTCTGTGTCCCTCTGCCTCTGTTGTCAGCGTTGTGCGGCGGTTATATCCAGGGCAACACCGGAACCATCCTTTCTCCCGGCTTTCCTGACTTCTACCCACACAACTTGAACTGCACATGGACAATCGAGACCTCCCACGGAAAAGGTTAGCAGACGAAATCCATGTCAAAACATGCAGCAGTCAAATTGAACTTCCTTTATGGTGTCATTTCCCCCCACCGAGTGGCCTTTTTATTTTGCCGAACAAGCTGTCTTTGTAAGAATAGAGTGCTGAGAGGCTGGCCTGAGGCTACGGTGCCATGGGATGACTCTCCAGTCATGTCCCCTTTGGCCAAGCTCTCACATCAATTTGACACAGCCTCATTTGCAGATGCTCACTTTGTGTGAATGTGTTTGATAAATAACAGGCAAAGAAGATATAGGAGCATTTCATTCAATGAAATGCTTTGTAGGATTTCATTCCAAAATACATTTTGAAAAACTGAAAATGTTCTTCGGTTTCAGTTAACATTTCACTTTTCTTTAACCCAGAGAACATGAAGAAAACATATTTATCTAATGTTTTTTTCTTCTTCTTCTTCTTCTTCTTTGAATCAGGCGTACAGTTCACCTTCCACACCTTTCACCTCGAGAGTCCCCATGACCATTTGCTGGTGACCGAGAACGGAAGTTTCTCTCAGCCCCTCTGGAGACTGACCGGGTCCACCTTGCCTCCTCCTTTAAGCGCGGGCCTGTTCGGGAACTACACCGCGCAGATCCGCTTTCTCTCTGACTTCTCTGTTTCATACGAGGGATTTAACATCACATTCTCAGGTGAGAATAATGTAAATTTTATCTCTTTACCACACCAGCAGAGGAAAACTGGGACACTATGTGCTGAGCCACGCTTATTATGTAGAAGAGAGTCACACAGAGAAGGGAGATTAAAGAACTTGAACTAGAATGTTGCTTATACCAAGACAACTTATTTAATGTTAACAGATAAGCTTGGGGAGAATATAGAGTGTCTCGCTGTTACTGAGGTTGAATCTTTTTCAACCAAAGAATATGGAGGATATTACCCAGCAATGTATTTTGCACCATATCCTGACAAAAAAAACCAAAACAGAAGTGTGGATTTCTTTGACACAAATTCAAAAATTTCCAATGTTGTCAAAAGAGCACTGAAGAAAAATTAGCAATTTCTGTCAGTATTTGGATTGATAACATCAAAAAGGACACAAGAATCAAGCTAATAAGGTAACATTATTTCAAGAAAATTATAAACCAGTGACTGTTGACAATCTGTAGTACATTTTGAGGCATTCAAGTGACGTTGGAATTGTGCAGGTATTTGCAAAGCTGAGATAACTAGTAACAACGGCAACGACAATCAGGAACACTGTAGTTTTTACATGTTCCATGTAAGTTTTTACATCTACTTGATTTATTTTCATATTTGTGTCTTAAAAATTTAGTAAATATAGTATTCTGCTTGCATTACCCTAAATAGTTACATGATTTGTCAGTGCAGGTGCCCTGGATTCACTCTGAACTCAAGACTATTCCAGCATATCCAAACAACTTCTGTCTTTCTGCTTTATTCTTTCCTTCTCATTCTGGTGTTGACTGATCATGGTGGCTGGCGGTGGCAACCTTGTAGGTTTTAGAAGAGATAATTTAGTTGCATTTAACCAGGAAATGGTGTTGTGACTTAAAAGCCCCGTCAGTACCCTGATTACGCGGTTTTGATAAGAACTTGGCTCAAAATTATGTTTACAGATCTTTAATGATCTGGTCTTCTTCCCAAGTTGCTTTCATGTGGCTTATTGTTGACAAGTTTTCCTGAAGTCTGTCTTGTGTTTCTCATGGGGCTGAAAAGTTCTGCTGCAGCTATACAGAATACAGTACTTGTGAAGGAAAAAAAATGTTAGTAAAACATGAGAATAAAAATGACAAACAGCAGTGGGAGTGTCATCTCCTTTATAGTCTTGCAGTAAAATTTGCTGACAGTACATCTGCGTCTCTCTTTCAGAGTATGATTTGGAGCCCTGTGAGGATCCTGGAATCCCTCCATACAGCACCAGAAAAGGTCTCCAGTATGGAGTCGGCGATGCCCTCATCTTTTCCTGTTTCCCTGGTTACCGGTTAGAGGGTCCGGCGAGGGTGGTGTGCTTAGGGGGCAGAAGGCGGGTGTGGAGCTCCCCTCTGCCAAGGTGTGTTGGTAGGTGGTCACGTGCTTTATTTTTTTGCCTTCATCACAACTCCCAGTCCCTTTGTCATCCCAGCAAGCTAGGCCTCTCACGTAGTCCTGCAAATTAGGAAATTTACCAAACTATCAATTATGTCAGGAAATGAGGCATTTTCTTTTAGCATTCTCCTCATTACAGCACTCTCTACGCCCACGTTTTGTCTCTGCATTGGACGGCTTCCCAGACACAGCCTGTGTGACTTTGTCCAAATTATATAGGGCAGCAGTTTTAATGGGGGATGGCATCAAAAAGCTGAAATGTGTTAATTATTGATGTGGCTTGTGTTTTTTTTTTTTTAATGCATGGGAAAATGACAGGCCGAGATATAGGTCAGTTTGTTTGTCTTTATGACACAACAAACATTTACTGCTACGTTTATTTGTTAAAATGAAATTGAATTTGATCCCAATGACCATAATTAGCAGTGAATCACACATCATGGCCACCATTGACCTCCTATTTAGTTTGTCCTTCCCTGTAGTTACTGAACTTCTCTCGTTGCTTATGAGCAACATGAGGAAGCTATAAAATACTTTATTGGGGCATCTGTACTGTCTCTTAATTGCAGGTTATTTACTCACTTAGTATACTAATTTTTATATTTTACCTTGCAGACAAAACCTCATGTTCATAGCTTCCTTTTGTGCTGTTGTTTAGTTGTCTCGTTTTTAGGTTTCTTGCTGTTTTTTGCCTCTAGATGAATCCAAGTCTCTGACGACTGACAGTAAAGAGACATTTTGATATTTTCATACTTCTGTCACTGTCTGCCCTATTTTCAAAACTTCCCACTTTCCTATCAACGCCGTCTAATCCTTTTACCTTATTATACCTTGCTGAATTCCCTGAGTTTAAAGCCGGGGTGCATTTGTGGGCCTTTTCGATTCCTGCAGCAATTTTGCTATAGAAAATGTTGTCCTTTTTTGACTCTTCCCCCGATGTGAGCCATGAATAGCAATTTTCAGATAGAGCTGAAATTACAGTTAATCATATTCAGATTGCAGGGTGATTATGATTATGTGCCACTCAACATTCAGGTACACTCGGTGACCATATTCCTCTCGCCGTCAACTCGCCCGTCCCCCCCTGTGCATGACAACGTGACTAAAACACCCCGAGAGTTTCAAGCATATAGCGATTGACATGTCCTCTGCTCTCTCCAACGCCACTTCCCCTCCGTCTCTGCCTGGATCTCTGCTCCCTCTCCTTTTTTCTAGCTGAATGCGGCTCATCCGTGACTGGCATGCAAGGGGTGCTCCTCTCTCCCAACTACCCTGGTTACTACGGCAACAACCACGAATGCATCTACTCTATCCAGACGCAGCCTGGCAAAGGCATTCAGCTGAGAGCACGGGACTTTCGACTGGAGGATGACGACGTTCTCAAAGTGAGGGGGTGGTGGGAGTAGCATCTTCTACAACTTCAGACACAGCCTTGTTTGCATATCTGAGTTTGCACACCTGATGCTTCCTCCTACTCATATGCTGTTTTTTTGTTGTCGTTTCCTTTCCTCTAGGTTTTTGATGGCAGCAGTAATAAGGCTCGTCTCCTGGGGGTGTTTACAGGAAACGAGCTACTAGACGTAACCTTGAACTCCACCTCCAGCTCCATGTGGCTGGAGTTCATCAGCAATGCTGAGAACACCAGTAAAGGCTTTGAACTGCACTTCACTAGTAAGGAACAACCTGCCTGAAACAAAGATTTGGATTTTTTTTTTTCCTTTACTATTTTTCCATATACATTGCTTTACAAAAGTACAAATATTACTTGAACTTTTTCAAATTTTTTGTTACAACCACTAACTTGTATTTTGCTGTGAGTTTGTTGAATAGACCGATAAGGGCTCTGCAACCATTGCGTTCCAAAAAGCAAATTTTACTCTCAGTCCAGCTAAATAAACCTATTTAGAGCCGCAAAGGTCACAGGACCTTTCGAAAAAGTACAACTTACCATTTTTGAAATAGTACATTTGTCATTTTTGGAAGAACTAAAACTTTACTTCTATTTTCACATTTTAAATAGAGCAAAACTTTTGAATGTGTATGGATATACAGTATTTGTGGAAAATATGCTTTAAAGAAAAAGCAGATGATAAATGCATCTAAAAATGTATTACTGGTACTTTTAGTTCAATTATGTTGTGTAAATTAATGAATAAATGAATTTGTCCATAAAAATCTGCATATGTAATTATATTTACATTTAAAATCGTTAGTAGCTATTTTTGACTCTGGAGCCTCAGGTTGTTGACCAATGGAGTAACCCAATAGAGTTATAACCAACACTGCATAACACATTGAGCACATCATTTTGACAGTGACACATGCTGATGGCAGGATTAAGGAAATCATTTATATTCTAGGTTATTTGTGTGTTAAAATGTCCAAGTCAAAGCCTAATTGAGAATCTGTGGCAAGACTTGAACATTGATGTTCCTCTACACTATTCATTTAAACCCACTGAGCTTGAGTACTGTTTCATAAATAAATAATCAAAAATGTTGTAATGGTTTGTAATGTAATGGTGACAATATGACACGATTCAAGGGGTATAAATATTTTTCCAAAGCACTGTAAATTTTATAATTATTTTCCCTCTATTGGTTTGTTCATTCTTGTCCTGTCTTCTTTTTTGTTCATTTAAGGTTTTGAGCTGGTTAAATGTGAGGATCCAGGCGTTCCCCAGTTTGGCTACAAGCGGGAGGACAAAGGTCATTTTGCAGGGAGCACCGTGTCGTACAGCTGCGACCCAGGCTACACCCTAAAAGGCCCGGAGATCCTCACCTGCCTCAGGGGGGAGAGGAGGGCGTGGGACAGCCCACTTCCACTCTGTGTTGGTAAGTTACGGTCACTTTGGTTTTTATAAAAATTTACTTTTTCTGTTTGAAGGAGTATTTACATTTGCGTACATTTATTCAGTATAAATTAGTTTAATTAGGTTAAATCCTCTTTGTATGTACAGTACAGACCAAAAGGACACACTTTCTCATTGAATTCAATGAGAAAGTGTGTCCAAACGTTTGGTCTGTACTGTAAATCTGCATCTCTTGAAATCAGGATGCTGGAACTGACTGCAGTACCACTAAAAACTTGAATAAATATAGTACATGAAGTGTTAACAAACCAGAAATTAAATTGTGCTTTTTTCCCCAAGGACACAAGTTTCTAAAACTCTTTGTCAAACAAGTAGATGTGGTAAAATTTTGAAATTACAAGAATTTGTAAGATGGTTTGGCTGGGCCAGTACATTATTACCTTTTCTTACATCAGTGCTATTTATGTTTTACAAGAATAACATACTACGTTGCATTATGTTGTATCATAAATTTTTAATAGTATTTAGTTGGGGTTTTTTTACTGTTAGATTTGCTGATAATCCAAGCAAGCTTTCGTTTTTTAACTGACCCAGTTCCTCGTCTTAACATAAATATTGCAGATTTTTTTTAAGTCTTTGTTTTAAATTTTCCATTTTAAAAGGACACTGTATTTATTTGTACAGCTTTCCCAGCTTATTCAGCACATGATCTCACTAAAACATGTTCACTATTTAATTTTTTATTTTTTCTGTTGTATTTTGTTTCGAAATGTCCATTTAAAATTATTCCCGACCATAGAAAGATAATAACTCTGCTGTTGTTTTGAGGGTCATAGATTCCTTCAAACTCCATTTGAACAAGAGGACAATAGATACATTTGTAGACATATTTATTTCTATAGTGTTCAGCTAGTATTATGATAATGCTAGCACAGCCAAAGGAACATGTTGGCAGTCGTTCAGAAACCAGCCAGACGAGAGGAATAAAAAAACAGCTAGACAGGTGTTCCTTGACACATCGACCAGTGTGATTAGAATAGTATTGCTCAGCTCCCTTTTCAACCTATACTGACAGGTAATTTCATGTCTGGGTGTAAACAACATTCAGCAAACTGTGTATCCCTGAAAACATTTCTCCTTGGCATGGCTTCAGTGGAGGTGATATTTTAACAGCTAGGGTGAATTCTAGGGCAGATTAGAGACTATTTTTATCGGTGGGATTTTTTAGCAGCAGCCAGGACACAAACACACAAAAAATAAACAACTGTAAGGCAAGGTGAGGATAGCGACAAAGACAAATAGAAATAGGAGTTGGAAATAGAAATGTCAAAAGTTTTGACACCTGAAATATGTGATTTACAAAGTTTATTAGGCGTTGTTTAATGAGAGCATAATATGTGCCTCCACAGGTATTTATACCCATTGAACTATGCCTTCACTTCAAATTGCAGTATTTGGACATTTTAGGTGATAAACCAACACAAAATTAAACATAATTGTAAAGTGGAAGCATAAATGTAGACGGCTTTAAAAATGTTTGCTACTACAATTTGAAGTGTGGCATTATCTTCATATTAAGTCAAATTCCGATTTTAAGCTTGGGACAAAATAAGCATGCTGTCCCCTCTGTCCTTTAGCTTTCGAATGCAACAGAACGAGGCCAGGCTTGTAACAGCGGTTTGCTTTCTTTGTACTGGAATCACACAGTGTTTATTGAACTGATTGCTTGGCACCCCATCACTCAAACCGCAGAAAAGCATATAGAGAGCTCCACATTTGTATTGCAGACTACTGTGTCAATAAGAAAAAAACGGATTGTGTGTAATTTCTTCCAAAGTGGGAGCTGTAGTTCTCATTTTAACTGACATTTCTGCAACATTTATTAATCTCTTTTTAACTCGTTGATTTTTGTTCCTCCTCTCGCTGTCTTTCTGCCTTCTGTTCTGCTTTTAGCGGAGTGTGGGGGCACCATCAAGGAGGAGCCTTCCGGTCGTATTCTTTCTCCAGGATATCCAGCTCCATACGAGCACAACTTGCATTGTGTTTGGACCATCGAAGCTGCTCCAGGAAGCACCATCAGGTCTGAACAATAACCTTGGTTTTCTCTTTGTTGACTTTTGTTTTCTGATTACATTGTTCCCCTTTTTAATTATACTGCTTCTCCATATATCTTTAGCTTTGTTTAGTCTCCCCATCCCTTTTTGCAGTGGTGTTCATCACTCTCACACACTGCTGTGTAATCAATCTTCAGCGAGTTTCTGTTGGCCAATGTCCAAGTCAGAAACGAGTGAGAGGAACTATCACCTCCAGGTTTCATACCATGTAAAGGAACATCATCTGGGTCCCAGTTTATATGTTCCATAATGAGTTTGTGGTTGAAAATCTTCCATTTCAGAAAAAAAATGGTACAAAAAATGGTAAAAATATAGTTTTACTGTATTATTTGTCTAAAAAATGGAAAGCTTTAGTGCAAAAACATAAATAAATAAATAATATGACCATTAGTACAGCTGTTGGTTTAAGAGCTGTTGTGCTATAATTAAATTAGAATACTTCAGAATACTACACATAAAATGGGATACTGGTTATTACCGTAACCCTACCTGGCATACCATGAGCTTTCTTAAGGAATATTTAACCATGTAGTTAGTGAATTAAACTGCTGCAGTACTCTACTTGCTAAAGAAGTTGTTCTACAACCAGGAATGAAAGCAGATGAAGAGCCCTATGAAACTTCAATAAATGTAACATCCATATTGTTTTTGAGCGGACTGGAATCGATTGATGGAAACGTAAAACTTGGATGCATTACAAGTGCATCTAATTATAGCTGCTCTACACGAATACGCATTCCCCCAATTTTTAATTTTTTTGTTTGTTTTTGGACATCTTTAGTACCAATTAGTGCCACATAAATAGTTGTAAGATTATTTCTTTTACCTGAATGTTCTCTCACCTATGAGATGGTGGAAACATCGTTTTGTGCTCAACAGTGATCCCAATTATTGAATGTTTCCTTAAGCTTTGTATAGACAGTTAAATAGCATTTCCGTGTGACTGAACTTGGGACTTTGACTGTCTTTTCCTTTGTCCTCATTTATTTACTTTTGTTTTGGGTGTATTTTGAATGGTTAGCCTGTAAGACTGTGACAACGAGAAAGAAGAAATGTACTGACTCTTCTACTCAAATACTTCTTTCTGCATTGAGTGGACAAAGTCACTTCTGTCTTCTCAACTCCTGTAAATGAGTTAAAATGCAATACAAACTTAAAGGTTTTTGTGATGATGCTTTGCTTGTTGTATGTTCTCTTTTTGTACTATAACTTAAGTTCTCCACTTTGGTCTCATTTGTAAGAGGGCTCTGGAAGCCTCTGTTCTGTCAAAAGAGACAAGACTTTCCCTCGACAGTCTTTACAAAAAAGCTTTTCCAGCCCTTTTTTCTTGCTGAGGTCTCGTAGGCATTAACATTGTACATCCCAACTGAGTCTTGTAGAGTGTGATATGGCCCAGGTAACACAAAGTTGTCAACACCTGAATTTATTACATGATCATGATAGTATGAGAATTTATTCTGATATGTAAAAACTTGCATTTGAAACAGAGCATACTTACTTTTTACCATAAATATGCATATGAAATACTATAAGACTTTGTTTTTAGCAAAATCAATGTGCCACTATTGCACATTGCTATAATGATGATGATGTGGATGAAGACTTTGAGGCCTTCTCATGTTTATTGACCACTTAAATCTGCAGCTGTTAATCCAGAAGTTGATGTGTATTTAGACTGACATTTGATAGTGTGAATAATAATGTAACAGTTTTAAAAGTCCATGCTGTGCTTTTCTCCTTCAACAAATTAGTGCAGATTTATTAAAGGAGAATAGCATTAAATATCTCAATACATGCAAATTGGAACCTACATACAGCTGGACAGATTTTTTTTTCTTCCTTTATTTTAGTAAATTATGGTTATGTTTTGTATTTTTCATATTGTATGTTATTTGATCATTTGTGATTGTATACCCGTACATCAGATTATAAAAAAATAAATGAATCATTGTGGAGTAATTTTACAAATTATATAAATGGACTTTTCCACTTGGTTATCTTCATTGATTTGTTTCCAATCAATGTTTTTGGACATACTTAGAACCAATTAGTGCCACATTAATAGTTGTAAGATCAAATGTCAGGTTCAGTTGATATTTGCTTCCACAGACATATCCTTTATGATCTTTATGCAATTGTTAATGTTTAGCTTATTTGCTTTCATTCTACAGCATTCTTTTTTAGCATTTAAAGTTGAGTTAATATTGTCAGAAACATCAAAACTCTTACCGCACAATTTCTTGCTAAGTGCATTTATTTTATTTATTTATTTGTTTTCAAATTCCTGTTCTCTGCAAATTAGATTGAGTCGTGCATTCACTTCAGCTGGGTCTGTTTCATTTTTCTAAGCATGCTTCATATGGTTCGTTCTTTGATCCTACGCATGTCATTTATAATTGAAAATAATCTGCAATGCATCAGCACTGGGATTCCTTATGTATTAAGGGCTACAGCTCAAGATTGCAGGCATAGCTCACAGTTCTGAAAAACACTGCTTTCACGTAAAACAGTGGCAGTTATGTAAAAGCATCAGCATTGTGACTGCAGGCAACTCAAAACCCTAATGACATATTTGTCAAAACGTATTGATGGAAGAATAGAGAAAGACCGGAGTGTGGAAGACTTGCAGACAGAGATAGTACAAACATAATAAAATAGTGCTGATGAGGGAGTTAATGAGCCATTTTACTGATCTAAAATCCACTGGTTGCTGCTGCACAAATTAGAGACCCAGGACGTATATTATATCATACAGAACAATCAGGTATTAAGTGCTCACATAAAAACTGATATTTGTTTTGTTTTTCTTTTTAAAATAGTTGTCCTTTCTTTTAAAGTAGAAAAACAAAAAGATATGAACTGACCAGAGAATTGCGACCGATGTCTGATCTCTTAATTTTATAAAGGTTTAACCTGCCTGCACCAGTTTTTATAACAGATGTGTATTTCTCTTTAAGAACTATTATTAAACAACATTCAGAATACATCTTCCCTGCGTTTCTGCTGTGAGTGGTCATTACATATAATTAAGAGAAGAGTTGATGGCGCACTGCTTGCTGTAAAACAGTTTTTTACTAATTCAAATCAAAGGTGTTTCTACATTCACATTTTAAGCAGTCTTTGGTATTCTATATTAGTGACTAGCTTGATTAACATTACTATACATAACCATCCATCTCTCTGTGTATTCCCTAGAGAATAAAGATCCTTACCTTAATTTAGATTTCTAAAAGGCTGCCAACATTTACGAATCCCATGTGTTCCTTGACAGGCAGAATTTGAAAAATTAAGGGTTAAACAGGGCCACCGTGCTAAAATATGTTCCGACTTGCTGTTATCTGAGGTTGGCTCTGGGTCAATATGCTCCTTTGCCAGTTCAATGTAAAGACAAAACGGATGAGCTACCCATAATAGCAATCAGAATGAACAGCCAGCAGACAAGAAAGTAGTTTCTTTTAAATATCTTACATTTCCTCTGATGCCAGTTTAAACACCTGACTAAAGTAGGAAATACATAACTTTTAGTTTCCCTCTCTCAGTAACAGCTTCTACACAGATCAGTGAATGTCACTTTGGCTTCATAACATATACGTTAGTGCTCACTGATTAGAAAAATATATATTTAGCTTCCAATACAGTTGGTCACTAGTCATGACCTGTTAAAAGTAGAAAATCAGCCATTATCATTAGTCCTTTTCCTTTCTGAAGTAAATATTTATCTGTCATTCTATTGCACAAATAATACATGCCTCATCTCAAAATCAGGGGTCTCCAACCCTAGTCCTCAAGAGCTACTGGCAGGTTTCTGATGAACAGTTCTGAGACAGTGTGGTTGCACTAACTGTTCAAAACAACTCTTTAAACAGATTGTACACATAAAAAACAAACAAACAAGGCTGAATGTATGAAGCTGGATGTATCAACCACACTATTCAGTTTCTTGAATTAGTAAAGCAGTCCGTTAGCTTTACAAATGTTGCAGGCCTGAGGGGATTCGGTTAGCATTCGTCCTCGGAATAGCAGTTCCAGTGATGGCGGCTCCCAGGACAACCACGAGGACTGGGTTACTCACCCCACCATGCATTACGAGTTTTAAACGAATGGCAATAAAACTGCTCCAACTCTGGTCCAAAAGTTCATTCTGGCTCACGAGCGTGGTCCGGTTCCGTGGCTCCAAAAACCAGGCAAAATGTTCAGGAAATGTTTGTAGCGCCAACTGATTAGCAAAAAAAAAAGTCCACAGCGGCATAGATCCAACTTCATGCATGAACGGCCGCCGGCCGACTCCCAGTACGTAGCAGCGGGCACGTACACCTCCAGTACCATTCTCACCCCAGTCCATCACAACCAATCAAATTGCTTAAACTTGATTTTAGCCTAGACTTGATTTTGCCCTAGCCTGTCCAGTAAGTTAGAGACAAGTAAAACTGATGCATTTACTGGCGGTAGTAAATAAGTTATTAACAAAATGCTACATTTCCTGTGTGTTTTAAGCCAACAGAAAATACCTGTGTGTACTATATTGTTATGGACTTTTACAGCACATAAAACTTCCAATATGTGAGTGTAAAACATTAACCAAGTCAAGTAAAAGGTGATTATTACTGTTTAAGGTGAAAAGGTCTACAATGCACTGTATTTAAGAAAATGTTTAAGGGGTGTAGGAGAAAAGAGATATAATCTGAGGGGTTACATATTGTCTACCAATGATGCTTTCTAGACTCATAGCTGCATCCCTTAAGCACTGCTTTCGTCTTATGGAGCAACTGTTTCACACCGTATCTTGCTTTTGGAACAATTGCAGAATTGCACAGCTTGCTTTGTTATTGCATCATTGACGTCACAGTAAATGGACTGGAAAAAGATTGCTTTGACCACTGTTTGGGTTTGGTCAGGTGTCAAATCAGCTCAGATGTGTCGGCTGTTGTGTCTTTCAAAGCTTTCTGCATGGATGTGTCTGCATCCTGATGATCCGCTGGGCCACAGCCACACATACTGATGTAGTCTGCTCCCATGGTGAGATTTCACACTATCTCAATTTGTTTTAAGAAATCTGGCAGCTGCAAGACTGCGTTTGCTTTACGTATCGTATCTCTCTCGTACCACACACATCCATGCACAACCCCACATTCTTAATTATTTATCATCTTCAGGCACACACATACACACCTACTCGGAGACTCCTCACAGGACTCCTGATTGCAGCAATACTGTTTTGTATTCATATGAGAAAGCCTCAGCAGTCCCTATCCCTCTCTCCATTTCTCTCATATGAATACAAAATAGTTAAGGCGGAATCAAAAGAGATCCTTAAGATCTGTCTCATCTCTCTCTTCTCCATCTCATCTCCTTACGGCGATTCCTTTGACACTTGATTGAACTATTTTATCTTGTTAAGAGGCAACCAAGTGCAAAAGGAGAGCCCTCGGCTGTAAACTCCAAAACATGGTTTCCTATGAGTCCTCAGAATGTTAACTGCGTGAAGAGGTCAAGATTTTCCTGTCTTTAGTCTGAAGACAAGGAAATCTTCTCTTTAGGAAGAGAGCTAGAGTGTCTTACAAGAGCACTGTAATGATGCCTGCTCAAACTTTTTGACATTTTGTCACATCACAGCCATAAACTTTAATGTATTTTAATGGGATTTCTTTGTATTATTAAAATCTGACACTAGGAAACAAATAATGCTAAATAATGCTTGGTATATGCAATTATATTTAGCCCATCCAGGAAGTAAATAGTCTCTGTGTGTATTTTAATCTCAGAGTAAATACAGCTGCAGGTCCTCTGCAGGTCTCAGAGGTTTGTAACAGAACATTAGTAACCAAACAGCATCACAGAGATAAATGAATACACAAGATACATCGGGGACAAAGTTGTGGTTAAGTTGAAAGCAGTTAAGTTCTGAAACAGTACGCCAAGCTTTAAACATCTCAGAGCTATGTATGCTCAGTTCCTTGTCCAAACAGAAACAGATGACATTCAAACCCACCAAAACATGGTCATTATTAGGCTGCTGGAAGAGACACAGCAATCAGAAAAGGAATTGCTGCTGGCACTAACTGTGTGTACTGTTTTTATCCTTTAGATACAGTACAGTTATTTCACAGCTTATACATTTAGCTGTTTCTCTCTCCTAAAAATGAACCCTTTACTGATTCTTTACCCTTAAGAAGCACTCCTGGATCAGTGCTTCAGTGCGTGTGTGCTCTATGTTCTCCAATCCCCAGTTGGTCGTGGCAGATGACTGCTCCCGCTGAGCAAGGTTCTCTCAGAGACTTCTTTCTATCAGTAGTTCTCCTCAACTGTTTCGATATTCGTGCTCAGCGGACACAACAGTAATCACGGGAACAAAATATTGACTTCTGTAATAACAGATGCTACTTGTTGCATTGAAAGACACAAATACTCGGAACAAATAAAAGCAGCTTAATCTGCAATCTAATGCATTTTCAACACCCAGACAGAAATATTTGGTAAAAAAAGGATAAACTTCAATATTTTAATTTGCTCAGTGGTAGACCTAAAAGATTGAAGATAAAAAAAAACAAACTTTGGTGCGTTTCTTGCTGCTGTTCTGTAGCAGCAAGAAGCAATATGCACTGTTGAAATGCACCTATAGGTAATAGTCCCTGAGTTCCTGCTGGTAACTCACATTTTTCATTTTTATTGTCCTAAATGCTATAAATGTTGTAAAAAGGAAAAAAAAAAAGAAGAAGAAAATGTCAGCCAACCAAAGTGTGCACTGAAAAGGAAAAATATTCTGTTGGCCTTAAATATGTGCTATTGAAATCTTTAACCTGCAGAATGAGAATTCAGTTTTGTGCCAGTGTTATCGTCCTTCCTCACTAATTCACCTGCAACACTTTTACCCTTTTTTTATCATTTTGAGAGTGACAGGGATATAGTGCTATTTAAATGGCGTATAAAAAGAACCATTTATCCCAACATACAACCCACATTGGTTCAACCTGTCCGTTCCCTCAGCCTTTACCCTCGCATTGTGCCGAGTTTCTTTTGCTCCCTGTCAGCCTCTTATCCTCCTTCGATCACCCGATGCCGTCAGCAGCCTGGCAGTGATCAACACTGGTCGCTTTTTCATTGCCTTCCTCACCTTCAGGTTTTATTCAACGTACTTCTGCCATTCCACCCACCCTTTCATCTTCCTTCACACATATAAATCAGCTTTCAGGATTTGATGCCTTTCGAAGCTCGACAGTGCCGAGAGTTAAACTAGAGCACAGGACTCATCAGCACACAAACACGGACGCAGCACTTGTCCTTGATGCTGACTGTGCTCATGAAAACATCCCCAATTGTTCTTACTCACACGTACTGTACACTTGCACGTCAATATTGGGCAATATTCCAGTGATGGTCGTACACCATCACTGGAAAATATTTTTGATTTTTGTTTAATTCTGTAGATCTTGTTGGAAGCATTGGGAGGTGGAGCATGAAGGACTTCTGGTCCCTAAAGGTTTCATAACAGGATTAACAGAATATCTGACTGCCTGGGGGACGTGTGTGGGTGAAGACATTTGAACTCCGTGTTTAATTCTTTAAAATCATCAGAACCGTCAAGATGGTCGTTGAGATGTTTATGGCTTCTCCTAAGTGATGAAAGTAGTAAAAGAGCCGCTTTTCAAAGTCGCCATGTAGACTTCTCTTTTGCTCTATCTGCTTCCAATACATGAGTGGTTGTGTCAGCCCACATAATGCATTATAACTTCAAAAATACCTTTCGCTGCACATTTATGTGAATATTTTCCAGTGTGTCTATCTGCATCGGTTTGCTCTGCGAGCACTTCATTCACAAGCAGGACTTTACTTGAGGGTTACACCAGTCACACAGAGAGTCTATTGTTGAGTAGCCAAAGGCTACTGCTAACACATCAGACAGTAAGGGAATCAGAGTCTGACACCAATTATGCAGAAATGGTGGGAACTTGTTGCTAAAAGCCAACATATCAGTGGGTTGCTGTTTCTCCTCTGCATCATCTATAGCTCAAGGCTTTGTGAGTGCATGTGGGTAAGATGATGTGGATACTAAAGGGACCAGGATTTCTCCTCTGTGACTTGGGCAGAGATGAGCATTCAGCTCTCTGACTTTAAGACCTGCGCACTGGACAGATTTATGATCGTCCATCTTAAGCTTCAGGGCAAAAACGGTAAAATAAGTTCAGCTGTCCAGTCTGAAGTGCAAAGGATTGTAATGAGTTTGTCTCAAATACCCTGACCTGCTTTCCATTTTAATTTAAATCACTTAATATGAGACACTCTGGAAGGAAAGTATCTTTGGGCATATTTGTAAAAAAAAAAAAAAATTCAGAATGAAAAAAATACTGAAATATACACTGAATTTCAGTGCATCTTCTTTTTTCATAAATGATTATTTTTTCATCTCATTAACAGGAAAAATGGTTCTCTAATTGTGATTAATTGTGATTAACTTAATGATTATCAACTATGTTTTTCCTTGTGAATAATATTTTCAGGGGAATATTGTCCACAATGGTGCTAAATACGTTGATTTTTTTTTTTTTCAAGAATTTTGAAAACCATGTGTCCCTTCCCTTCGTCTTCACAGTTAAAGGCTATCTTAATCATATAAAATGCCACTAAAATTTATAAAAATTGGGATATAAGGATTGTTGAAGTCACTACAACGCATTGGTTGAATGCTTTTACCTTTTGCATCACATGCAGCTCACCACAGTTGCAACCTAATGATTTATTTCTCTTCCCACTGTTGCTCTTCACTTGTTAGATCAGACTTTGTTCTGTTTTCAGTGGAAAAAAATAGACAAACAAAAGGTTCATTCCATAGAAGTTGACATGAGCTAACCCACTTTTGTAATTAGTTGCAGGCATTGCGGACTTCTGCTGTGAATGCTTTTTCAATAAGGGCCCAAAGAAAGAGCACCTCATAAAGTTTTTTTCTTTTTTTGCCCAGCTGAGCCTGTCCACAGCATCCTTTGAAATGCTCCAACACAAATACTTAAGCAGCATATTATTACGAATGCACTGCAGTTATGCCAGTGCATATACATGCACTGGCACAGAGCGTTTCAGATCCATCGAACCACCAGCTGGCTGACAGCTGTCTGGGCCAAATTGAATGGGAGATATTTTGACAGCATCATCTTTTTGGCATCTGGACTGATTTTAAAATGTTGCTGCAGACTTATTGCTTTGACTGACACTGTGGAATCATTGTTGAATGTCCCTAATCTGGTTCCTGTGATCCTCCTTATAATAGTATTTGTTTCTCTCATTTGTACTAAGCGTAGGCTGGTTTCCCGTCTTCAATTTTCTTTAATCACAATGTTACTTTTACAGTAACTTCACAGTGTCCTTCAAATGTATTATACGTTTTGAACATTGTTGTGTTTCGTGGGGTTAAACCCACAAACTTCAATGTATTTCGTCAACATTTTTTGTCACAATCATGTGAGTAAAATATTGTACAAATTACTCTGTAGAAGCATCTGTCATGGTTGTTCCATCTTCAGGTCTTTTGAGGTATGTTTCTACCAACTTTGGCCATTAAAAAGGGAAATATTTTCACTGTCGTCATTGCTAAACAGCTCAAGCTCAGGTAGACTGTATGAGAAGCACCTGCAAACATCAGTCTTCAAGTGACTCCACAGACTCTCAATTGACTTGAAGAAATTCTGCCTGTTTGAGAGTACAATTTAATATAAATTCATACAAATGGACATTTGGATTGCACATTGTCATTAGTGAAACAATAAGCACATCTTCTATGATTCTTACTGTCCAATTTTGTATCATACTTGACACCTGCTGTATCTTGTTCATCCCTCTTTTCAGTCTGCATTTTCTGGTCTTCCACACGGAGGAGGTCCATGATGTGCTTCGGATCTGGGATGGTCCGCAGGACGGGGGAGTCCTGCTGAGGGAGCTGAGTGGGTCAGCGTTGCCCCCGGACGCTCACAGCACCTTTAACACGATCACTTTGCAGTTCACCACGGACTTTTTTACCAGCAAGCAAGGCTTTGCTTTGCAGTTTTCTGGTGAGCAATGAAAGTTCAGCAAGCGAATTGGAGGTTTATAACACGAACCATCTTCCATGTGATAGTTAAGCTGTCACATTAGCTTTTTTCATATTGTTTCAATAATCTAGTCCCTGCTTGCTCTTTCAGTCTCCACGGCGACCTCCTGCAATGACCCGGGCATGCCCACTAACGGTACCCGCGGCGGCGACAGCAGGGAGCCCGGGGACCATGTGGTGTTCCAGTGTGATCCCGGCTACGTCCTGCAGGGGGCCACCAGAATCACGTGCACAGAGATCAATGGTCGCTTCTTCTGGCAGCCAGACCCCCCAACATGCACAGGTACTCTGTAAACACAGCATGCAGTAATTAATTATGCTTAACCTCTCTGGATTGACATCAGCACTTATCTGAATGTTATCACACACTTATTAAAGCTGAGTAGTGATGCCTAATTGTGTTATATTTGCTCTTCCTAGCTTGCTAATTGCAACACATAACACAAATTGTAATAACATTTTAGAATTTATGTCAAACAAATTATTTTCAGCACTTTGTAAATATTTGTTTTTCTCTTTCCATAGCTCCGTGTGGTGGGAACCTAACAGGTCCAAGTGGGCTGATTCTGTCTCCAGACTATCCTGAACCTTACCCACATGGAAGAGAGTGTGACTGGAGAGTAACCGTCACAGAGGACTATGTTATTTTGCTCAGCTTTAACCAGTAAGCTTTGACAGCATAGAAAATATTACTTGATATGCAATACCATATTCCCACAACAGTTGTTGTAACTGCAGTACTTGATAAATGATTCCGTTTTAGGCTACTTGTCCTCAAATGGTATAAGTTAGATGTGAGAATTTTGCGCTACGTGTTCATGCAGCAAATGTCCAGATTCCTTTTTAATGTGACTGTCTCTAACCAGTTTCAGCCTGGAGCCCAGTTATGACTTCTTGCATATCTACGATGGGCCTGACTCCCTGAGCCCCTTGTTGGGTAGTTTCTATGGCACCGATGTTCCAGATCGCATCGAGAGCAGCTCCAACACGCTCTTCATGGCATTCCGCAGCGACGCCTCCCTCAGCAGTAACGGATTTGTGCTGCAGTATACAGGTACAAACTTTTGGTTAGACCAGGATTCCACAACCTACAGCTCCAGGGCAACGTGTGGCTCTTTGGCTTTTACTAAACCAGAAAGAAAAAGCGACAAGAAGTTTTAGGAGTTTTTCTGGAAGTTCTTATGCAAAATTTGTTTGTAATATCTGCAAAAGGTTTTTAAAAGCAACTAGATTTGAACTGTGCAACCTACTTTGCTTTTTTTCCCCTAAGTTTTAAAAAGGCTCACTTCATTCTACATTTTTATTTTCTAAGAGAGGATTTTTACTGTTCCAAAAACTAAAATTAGGAATAAATTTTGATTTAAATTTATTACCTTTCATTATAAAACATGTTATGTTGTACATAGTTACAGTAGAACATTGTTTTTTGCTGCTCTAGGCATGTTTTATTTTGAAGTAGCAGTGGAAAAAGTGGCTCTTTAAATGGAAAAGGTTGCTGACCACTGGGTTATTCAAACATGGCTATAAACCGGACCGGTCTGTGTCGCCATGAAGTTTCTCCTCTCTAGTGTCTTAACTAAGCTGTGAATTTTGAATTGGACTGGTGCCTGTAATGCTTGAACAATTCCTGTTTTAAGTTCTTCTAGCAGAGTGAGAATGTAGTCCTTTTTTTTTTCTCTTTGCAGATTCTTTATTTAAACTCCAATCAGAAATCATCTACTGTAAACCTATGGGGAAACATGTATTTGCCTTTTAAAAATGGGCTAAACACATTTTGAGATGTCTTAAAATTTGGAGGTGGGAAAGTATGTTACAATTTTAGAAACATGTAACATTCCTGGTCTGCTCAGTGGTGGTGGTATCGATGCATATGTCGTGGCCTGCTAACGCATATAATTCTGGAAATTAAAAGCTGACAATCTGCATGGTTAAGCTGTTTTTGATCAGTGCAGCTGCACAAAAGGCTTCTAATAAATTAAAGCGAGCAGCATTTTGTTGTCTCGTGTCAGAGCTTGGCTGACCGCAGCACATTGTTTGGGGAGGTTTAGATTTATGTGCTCATGTAAGGCATGCTGTACTGCTTATCTATTGCAAAATTATAACAGAAGTCCTTGAAAGAGGGCCAGTGTTAGTCTAGCATAGCACATCAATGTGCTTTGCATTCGTTTCTCATCCTTATTGAAGGGAAGACCTTAGTGACTGAGTGTGAAAAACCATTTCCTTACAAATATACAGATGCTGACCAAGCTTTAAATTAGACAGGGCATCTTTGTTTAGGTCTTCTTGCTTGAGGGAGCAGTATTAAAACTTCCCGAATCTCACGGCTTCAATTAGAATTGTTTAAGGTATCAGACATTTAACCGATTCCAAATCAACCCTGAGTTCTCTGCTTATGGACTGGGTTTTGGTCTAAATAAATTGGGGAATTTTATATCAGTATATGTTTGTGCAACACAGTACAGCAATTCATTTGCCACCCCTCCCCTCTCCCAAAAAAAACCAAAAAACGGTGTTACAGAGCCTGCTTTTTAGCTCACTCCCAGCAATATTCACTGCGGTGTGTGATACCGAGTGTGATTATTGTATGGCCAATCTGGAAGAGCAGATGGACCCAGTGTGTTGCACAGGAAAAAAAAAAAACTCCTTCACCCCACTTCCAATTCTCCACACTAATGAACCATAACCAAATAATCCATAAATTACCTCCTTGGTTTCAGAGAAGCAACATGGCACAGACACATTTAGCTCAGATTTTTGGGTCAGTTTTGGAAAGAGATCAGCAAGTTGATGCTTTGGCCCAGATAGTTATTGGTCAGGCCACCGCTACAATGTAATTATCATAGATCCACGCTGTTCTGTCAGCCACTAGACTACACAGTTTTTACAGCTTTTTGTTTCTGTGTTCGGAGGTCTTTCACTGTCGCCAAGGGAACGGTACGACTGAAATATTTTTCCATCTCTAAGACGAGGTTGAATAAAACCCACGTAAATTCAGAGATTTAAAAAAAAAATTTTTTATGCCATCTACCATGGATGGTTCAGGGTGTAAATCTGTTAAAATCTGCAACAGGTACCCATAGTCACACACCACATTCAGTTTTATTGCCCTGTAAATCTACATTACTGGTTTGTGCCTGGTCAGCTCCCCAGGCAGGTGTTTAAATAACAGACATTTACCCAAAGTGACATGTCCTCACCTACAAAACTAAATTAGAAATGTGATTCATCATAAAACGTGTGATACTCACTTTTAACATCTGAAAGTTGAAGCAAATACCTCTATTAAACTGACTACGTTGCATTGTGTTGTAGTTGGTTTGTGATGTACACAGAAGAAAGTCCTGGGATGAATAAAATATTTAATTTTGCTATTAAATTGGAATTAAAATCCTTTGAATAAATAGTGCTCTGCAAAAATATTCGTATCTCAGACTTTTTCAGACTTTGACATGTTACAGACATAAACTTTGTCACTAGGACTTTGCGATTGACCAGCAGAAATAGTTCATAATTGAAAGTGAAAGGAAAATTATATCTATAACACAGGAAGTGTTGTGCCAGGGATTCACACTTACAGGCTAAAATCTGTAGACATTCTTTTTCCAGAATAGCTCAAGCTTAGATTCTTAGCTCCAATTGGGATCTGTGGAAATCCGTTTAGCAACGGATTCCTAACTGGATATAGTTTTGTAAGTTTTTGACTGGGCAAATACATGAGTATATTTTTTTTATCTGAACCATTTCATTGCAGTTCTGGCTGTATGTTTGTGGTTATATTTCAGTGAGGAGGAGAAGAAACCATTCACCCTAGTTTCAAGTATTTTACAGCCTCTAACAGGTTTTCATCCAGAATTGCTCTATATTTACCTTCAGCCATTTTCCATCAACTCTAACCAACTCCCCTACCTTTGGTCAATAAAAGCATCCCAAAACATAATACTGCCTCCCCAATTTTAGGATCTTTATTTGTAAAATGTTTGAGTCTATGTCATTTTGTTTTAGGCTGTGGCACAAAATTCACATAAAATACATTGACTTCCTTGGTTGCAACATGACAAAATGTTAAAAAAAGGATATTGGAGTAACGATGCATTTGCAAGATGCAGGACAATTAGTGACAATACATAAAGCTTATGTGAGCGTCATGTCTATTTAAAAATGTCAGACATGAGACACATATTCTGTTAACTTTTGTAAAAATTATTTTCGCCTTTACTGAAATTCCAATGATGCCTCACTTGTTTTTCTATTCGGAGCTTGTATTCATCAAATTATTCACAGACTGTTTTACATATTTTTGTCATGTGTTGAGTTTTAGGTGATTTTTAAATTTTTTTTTATTTTTCCCTGACAATTGGAAAAACTTTTGACCCACCTTCTCTTTTGTGTGCCAAGTTATCAAATATTAAAGTTTGCTCTGAGAACCAAATCTGCTGTGCTTAGGAGTGGACTAAATGGCTTTGGGCATCTTTCCTATGTTTATCTTAGCTGAAAAGGTGTGAAGTGTGCCAAATTGACAGGCTGCATCTCACATGCACATTTTGCACCTAGAACAATGTGCTGCTAAATTAAGCAAGACATCTATCTTACGACCTCAGGGTTGGTGATTGATATGTGGTTAAATGCAGAGCGTGTGAGTGGGAGCGTTGGCAGGGCAGGCGTGTATGTGTTTGATAATGAAAGCTTGCGTATGTGCATTGTCTTCTCAAGTTAAGAGCACAGAGAAATGTTGTTTGAGAAGCGGTTGTGTACAGTCAGCAGACCTTGGGCCAGAGCCATGCCACTTTCAATCAGCTGCCTGTCTGTTTTCACAACCATACATACCCCAGTAGCTACAGATGAGAGGCTAGTGTCAAGGGCTGGAGAAAAAGTGGCAGTCATTGAGATATATTTACTGAAAACGGGACAGCACAGAGTTGCAGAAAACTGGAAAACGGGAGAAAAAAAAAGCAGCCATAAAGAAAAAGGAGTTGGAAAGCCAAGTGTATAAATACCCTCAGGCGCATAACATTTTCTATTCCAGCATATCTGGTGCAGCAAATAAAAAAATTAAAAATCATTATTGAAAACCATGTGCTTCCATCTGTCACAGAATTTCTTCTCGCCACAGAAAACCCCAGGGAGTCTTGCTTCGAACCCGGCCTCGTTCGTAATGGGACACGGGTGGGCACCGATCTCAAGCTGGGCTCCACTGTCGCCTACCACTGCGACAGCGGCTACACGCTAGAGGGAGACCCGACGCTCACTTGCATCATGGGGGGAGATGGCAAGCCGAGCTGGAACAAGCCCAAACCCATCTGCATGGGTAAACACTGACATCTGGAGTTGATTGTTCAGAGCACAAACCATGCCTTGCGCTTATAGATTTATCACACGTAAACATTCATATGGTTAAATCATCATGTGTTGCGTTTCTACTGAGATATGTCCCGCAGGTACATATTTGCCGAGCTGTGTGGGTTTTGTGAAAATATGCAAGTGTAGTTTTGATTTATTCTGAAGTTTCAGAAGAGCAGCCTGTTTTGCATATCTTCCCCTTACACTCAGAGGGAACTGCGTCACTCTCTGATATTCCTTTGACACAGCTACCTCACGCAATGCATGAACCCCTGGAAAGCTGGTAAAAGATACCTTGACAGCACAGAACCTGCTTCAGACTCAGCGTGTCGGGTGGAACACTTGCTACACACTTGTACCGGCATTGCAATCCAGTTCAGTCACACAAATCCACTGACATACAAGGACATTCAGATACATCCAAATATGACTGGATAGCTATAATTCAACTCAGAAAGTTCTACATCCTGTTTGTAATTGGGAAACGGTTACAAAAAAAGTCTTAAGGCTTGATACTAAAATGACTTGCATTGGTCTTTTCCACAAAGTGAGATATTATTATCTGTCTGTTTATCTCCGTTAGCTTTAGTGGTTGTGGCTTACAGTTAATGAAAGCCCTGAATTAATTTTGTCGTAAAATTTGACATAAAGTTGAATCCATGAATACACATTTTATGTAATTCGACGAAGCAGTTTGTATGTTGAAAATATATATTTGAGAACACAATTCCTAGTTGAATATTGTTTCCCACCAAAGCATTGGCAACACTCGTAAACATTTTTTTATTATTGTTATTTTCAGCATAATAGTCATTAATTCTATGTTTAAAAAAATGGTTAGAGTGTTTTATGGAGCACATTATTATTGTTATTTTTTTTTACCCATATTTGCTTTAAATTTCCTCTTTAGAAAAATGTGAACTGAGAAAAATATGGACATGTTTAATTTCCTTCTGGGATTAACACAGTACTTTTTGAACTGAATTGAATTAAAGGTTCAAAGCATATTTTAGCCACAATACAGACAAAGAAACTCCATTATTACATATGTGGAGTAAACCTGCTGTGTTATTTATCCTAAAGGATTCTGCATTGAGCCCAAAATCTGATAAAACCACAAAAAACACTTGGACATTACTGGCACTCATGTCAATCTTTCTGGGCTTGCAGTTGAAAAGAGAATAGTTTATAGGCGTTTTGGCTCACACTCCAAAAAAAAAAAAAAAAAAAAATCAACATCACTGTTTTAGTACAGGTCTATGTTTTGGGTGATGCTGTGCACAGAAGCATTGCGTTTTCTCAAAAACTGCTTTCACATTTTAAGAAGAAGCAGGAAAACAACACCGTAAAAACAATGGTAACCGTAGCAGCAGCACACAGAGCATGGAGTTTACCAACACAACAAAGCCGAACTCGTTAGAAGTGTGTGGCTTTCACAATTTCTAGCGACACTCTAGACATTTGCACTTGGAGGAAAATTCTATTTATCATGCGAGTGTTATAGCGGAAGTAAATTGACCTTTAAGTGATATTCACATTTATTTAGATGCCTCTGGACAGCATCCCTGCAAATATCCACTCTCGCACAGAGCATTTTCAGGGGCTTTAACTTGGAGAGGAGGCTCTGGCCTCATCACACCCAGGCTAACCCAGATGGACACTTGGAAAACATGGCAATTTCACTGTGGCAACCACCAGGGACATCTTCCATCCAAACTCCAATCACACAAGAAAAGTAATTTAGGAATGATGGAACAGCGAGGATGGAGAGCAGGAGTAGAAATGGAACCTTCCCCTGTTACCGTTAGACCTCCCTTTTATGTTGTCCTGGTCCCACTTTATGGTCTCTCTTCATGTTTGATCCCTATGTTTCTCTGCAGCGCCATGTGGTGGACAGTACTCTGGATTAGAGGGAGTAGTCTTGTCCCCTGGTTTCCCTGGCAACTATACCAGTTCTCGAACCTGTCTGTACTCTGTAGTCGTGCCCAAGGATTATGGTAAGCCATGTTTTTCTTTTTTTCTTTTTTTTTCTGTGCGCGCGAGTCTGTAAAGTGGGTTATTTGTGTTTGTTTAGAATCAAATCATTCAGCAATCCCCCAAGAAGCCATGATCAAACAGAAACTATATTCATCTGCCTTACTGAACTCTGTTATTTTCTTACTACTGGAAAAAACAGAGGGAAACATTTATCTTTTTCCCCGGTATCTGAATATTCTCAGTGACAGGAAAGGCTCACAAAAGCAATCTGGTGTTAAACTGTTAAAAGCTCACACAGTCGCTGCGTTTCCACCTCTAATCAAGCTGCTACTCCTGAGAGGTTTGTTGAATGCATGTATCCTACTTTATTCTACTCATAGTAAAATCACACAGTGATTGACGGATGCATTTCCACAGGACTTAAATCTTTTTCTTTTCTTTTTTTTTTTCTTCACAGTACATCGGTAGAGCTATTTAATCATCATGAAGCACACTACTTATTCACCGTGTTTATCAAAAACACACCTACACACAAACGCAGACAAAAAAATAATTGCCACCTCGAAGCTTCATATTTTCTTCAGTTGTATTCCTTTTTTGGCACTTCCCTCTTAGAGGTCATCCTTTCCCTCCAATGTCTTATCAGATACTACACAAGCATCGAATTATTCAGAAGGCAAAACAATGCTGAATGCAGCTCAAATGAATCAATTCAAAATGTCCTTCACTTACTTGCCCAGGATGTCTCTCTGCATCACATTCTCAAGCCGACTGTTTGCTCTTGCTCGGTTTTTATCTCTACTTTTTCCTCCAACCACAGGCTTTTTTAATGAGTTATCAGCATCAGGTCTCTTCTGGGAAAAGCTCCTGTCATGGTTAAATTACCCCCACAAAAAAGCATCAGCTTGTGTTTGACTTTTGGGTTTATTTCACCCCGGTCTTCTGACTGTTGAAGCCTTTATGCACCTCTCTTGAACCCAATCATCTGCATATTTCACTCACTGAGGTCATAGTGAGGGAAAAAAAAAATTTAAATGATTAAAATTCACATTTGCATTTTCCTGGATAATGACGGCAAAGCCCAAGGCAGCTCACTTTGTCGTGCAGAAAAGCAAAAGCTTTTTTCCTCATTCTTCTAGCTTCTCATTAGGCTCATGCGCCAGGCTAATAATAGGGTATTTTACCCAGTGCGGATGACTGGGTGGGTGTCACTGTGACCAATGGTTTTATCTTATTGACAATGATGATAGAAATGTGCAAGAACATATTTTAAATTGGGAGAACATTCCCAGTGCTAGGTCCTGTTGAAAATAGAAGACTGTAGGGTTCCACTAGTGGACCCACAAAAAAGTAGGTAACCATTATCCATACTTGCTCTGTTGCGTATCTCTCACTGTTCGTCCTTCTCTTTAACCAGCTCCATTCATGACAAGTTAAAAACTGGATGATTGACTATAAAAAGCCTGACTTTTGTTAAAAGAAAACCAGTACAGTATTACGTCTTGGTTGAGACGATGAAAGCTCTGTAGTGGAGCTTTAGCTGCACATCATATGACAGATTGGCTGTCTCTGTAAATCCCTGCGTACTGACAGGCCATCAAGCCCAGACAGGTTTCCTGATCCCCCTTGTAATGTCAGTTTTTGGTTTTGTTATCATAACTGCCAGCATAATCCACCCTGCTGTAAGGAGGACAACTTGATTGAAATTGCTGTTGATAACCCTCTTTTTTTAAATCTGGATAAAGCAGAGCACTATTTTTATGAGTCTTTAGTCATTTTAAATAAACTGAAGAGCATTTTTTGTGACTTTTGCAGGCAGCACTTTCAGTTCATTTTTCATCTGTTGTTTCTTGCTCTGTCTGCATCTCTTACCCAGTGGTGTTCAGCCAGTTCGCCTTCTTCCAGACTGCTCTGAATGACATAGTGGAGGTTTATGATGGACCAACACAACATTCCCGGGTTCTGAGCTCACTTTCTGGAGCGCACACAGGTATTGTACATGCATTTTTATAATGATCTGTATTGACCCTTAGAAACTACATCATTCATGCACATTGAGGTGCATGAATGACGCTGGACGTTTGAGGTATGGCAGAATTGAACGAAGCGAATGCGATTGTTGTCCCAAGTTGTTTTTGCTAATATAACCATGATTTCTGCTTATTCACGTCTATCTATACTATAAAAGTTCAAGTTGAAAATAGCTAGCTTTGACATTTGTCATGGCTAAGTGCGCCTCTTTCTGAAAAGCGGGACCTCATGTGCAAAGGTACAATACCTTTGCACATGCAAGGCAATAAAGGGCCTTCCAAAATGTTGTTGCTACTTTTTGTCAGGTTTCTTGTTGGGAGCTTTATAAGACGAAGCTCCCAAAGAGAATTGTTTAGAGCCAGTTTGCCTTCTTCCAGACTGCTCTGCAGAATGCCAACTGGCTCACCCACCTGAGCCATATATCTATCCATCGCCTCCACTTCTTCAAAGTGGTGAGGAATTGTGTAATGTGAAGGAAAATCATTCATGTCTTTTATTCAAAACAAAAATCTGAAAATGCAATGCCTTTTCATTCAGCTGTACTGATTTGTACACTTTGTTGTCAAATCTTGAGGTTTGTTAACATTAGTTTATTGAGAGATGGAATATTTCTGCTAGTTCAAGTGGTTTCATTGGGTGAATAGTTACTGTGGCGTTTTTATTTCAGTTTTGCCAGAAATTTACAGTTGAATTTAAGTTTGGATTTTGTCAGGGTGTTAATACATGAATATGTTTGAATTATAATCCATGAATATGTATTTCTGAATGTTTGCTTTGAGTCATTTTCTGCTCATAGTTGAGCATATCTCCCTGTCTCAAGTATTCAAGTATATTTTGGAGTGCATCGCTAATATCTAATTCACCCACCTGAGCCGTGCATCTATGCATCTCCTCCAGAATACCATGGGCCTCCTTTTTTACCAGCCTGTCATTAGATAAGAAGACAGACTTTACCCTTCACAGACAGGCAGGGATGGATGGATCAATAGATGGATGAAATCACGCTCCATGAAATGTTTAAAGTCTGTGATATTGTTTATCAATATAACCTTGTCTTAAAACATCTTGAGTTTTATCTCAGACTAAAGAAACGTGCATCCTTTTCCTTCAACTTCACAATTTTGAGTTGGGCTATCTCAAAAAATGCATTGCATTTTTACATCAGAACACACCTACATGTGGAAAAATATCGAGAAGTAGACACTGTATGTAGACTCCCCGCTTCTCGCCCGAAACGTTTGCTGGAGATGGGCACCAGTACCTACTAGGGACAAGCGTGTTAGAAAATGGATGGATGGAGACACTTTGTTGAACATACAGCATTGGCACATCCGTGCTTATTTCCTGTATCGACAAGACAATAACCAATGAAGTACATAGCTATAATGATAGCTTTGCAACCAAGAACGTATGTTTTATTTAGGTTTATTAAAATGTGTGTAAATATACATCAACCGTCATTCAAAATACAATATTTTACATCTCAATTTCAGATTCATTTGATTCCAGTTTTTACTTAGATTGAGAAACTGTTCTTGTTTGGTTCGGTAGCCTTAGGGATAAAAATATTTTGGCTTGAGTCTAACACAGTCTTGGAAAAGTCAATTTGCAGTTCAGTAAACAAGATGCTGCAATAACTAAGTACTTTGGCTGACAGGTTCACTGAGTTATCCAACCAAACATGGCAGACCTGATGTACTTAAGAAAGAGAAACACCTGTGTTGCACTGTAATGCTGTGTAACTGTCATCTATAAACCGATATTCTCTACCTGTACCTACCAAATAGGTGTGCAGATAGCAAGACATAGAATTACACCTTGATCTACAATTTGTAAGATCTACAATCACCCAAATCCAGTCCCACTTTCTGTCGATTTCTAAAATGTGTAATTGAGCACAGTTAATATTTCACTTTATTTTTTTACTGAATGGTTATGTGTTATTTGTCAGGCTGAGAAAATTACTGTAATCAAAACACAAGCCAATTCACTGTTATTAGTTAACCTTGGGAAGCACATTACATTAAATTAGTCAGACTAATGCATTCAGCAATATGTTACTCTCTCTCAGATGCCTAGGAAAGCCAATCTTTGAGAAGAAAAGGCAATGATTGTGAATTACTGGGGACAAACAGAATAAAAGAAGAAAAGAGAAAGAAGAATAAATGAACAATAAAAGGTGGGAATTAGAAGAAGGTGACAGCATGTAGGCAAGATTGGATGAAAGGACTGAATAAAGAAATCAAGAAGACTTATCTAAATGCAAATTTTCAAACTCATTGGGAAAAAAAAGGCAATTTCCACCCTCATGGTCATCTAACATGAGGGACTGAGGAGTCTATTAAAGTTTGACCAGTTATATTGCTAATGTGCATTTTCTGCCTCTGTTTTACTGGTAGCATGCTGCTAAATAAATTCAGAACTTTGCTTCCAGAAAATGTAAAATCTGCTTGCTGTAGCTCCCACAGGGCTTCGTCTTTTTTTTCCTTCTTCTTCTTCTCACTCTAAAGCTGATTGAATTGATGCAACAGCTGGAGCAGTAATTTTTCACATTATTTTTCATGATACTCAAATCTGAATCAACATCCTCTGAATTTTGATCACCGACTTCCAGCCAAAGTCAAATCTGTCCTTGTCAGTCCTTCCATATGCCAGAGCAGAAAATCGTTTCAGTCCAAACTGGTTCAGATCTGGAAAGTTGCCGTCGGTCAGATCAGTTTCATGCCGACATGCCTTTGGTGCGCATGGATAAATATCTGCCTTTCAGTGCAAATTATGAAACACCAACCCAAGTATAGCCTTGTTAGAAGTATTTCTTCTAATAAACCTCCCAGCATGCCTCAGCAGTCCTGTAGTGAAAGCGTAGCAGTAACAATGATGATTTATTATACGCTATTTGAAATTCGGACCCACTGCATTTAAATTTGCAGAAACAAAACCAAAAAAAAAACCATAAGCGAAATTTGTGCACAAATTATAGACTCACTAGTTCACACACAGATGCTGCCTCTGGGGTTAACCGCGTCTACCTCCCACTAGAGTGTGACAGCAAGCAGACATAGAATAATGAGATTCACTGCAGAGAGCCAGTTGGCAGCTCAAACAGAGTAAGAAAGAGAAGCAGAGACTGAGGTGCCCACACTTCATATCATGTTTGGAAAAAAATGTGTTGACTGACAACAATGACGGGATTTTCTATGTGTAATTACAGGGGAAGCTAATGAGGATTCACAAAGTCACTTCAACATATACATTAAAAACATATTTTCTTCCTATGTCATTGTCTACAGTGAGAAATCTTTTATGTTGTCATGCACTCATACAGTGTCTTACGAAAGTATTAATATGCTAAGCACTTTTTAATCTATTCACAACAACACAAAATAGTCCATCCCTGCAAAGGACAAATACACATGGCTTTAAAACTCAGAAAAATATTTTGCGGTAATACCAAGTTGATTTCTTTTGAGGTAGCTCTCTCAGCATTGCACATTTCTACCAATTCTTAGTTCCAAAGTATCACCAGAGCTGCTGTATTGGATAGTGAGTATTTGGTGAACAGCAGTTCATTTTCAAATCTTGACAAATACTCAACCAGACTTAGGTCTGGACTTTGCATATGAATATGCTTTAATCTAAGGCCAGGCAATAAATAAATTATCAATTAACTGAATTTGCTGTTAAGACTATTAATTTTTTTTTTAAATCAAGTTGTTTTTTCTTTGTTTTTATTTTTCCACCAATATGCTTTTTAGGCTTCCATAGCTCAGTGTGATGTGGGCCCACCCAACAATCATGCTCTTAAAACATGGTTGTTTTACAAGCATGATTCACAGCTGGACTTTGAATTCAGATCAACTCTCTGAGGGAATAATTGAAATAAAAGTAGTTTTTTGAAAATACATTTTTTGTTTGAATGAACAGAAAGGGAACTCGGTATGAAAAAAGTTATAACTTTATTTTTACACCATGTTGCTACAGCCCTACTTTGATCTAAACAATTGCACTATCGCTCTGAGTGTATCTTTATGGTTGCCTTTCTCCTGGAATGTGAACCTCTGGTTCAGTCTTGTTTTTTGTTGTTGTTTTTTCTTTTCCCCTTGGCCTTTAACACACTTTCTTCCAGAATTGTGCTGCCTTTGTCTTTATTACCATCAGATGAGAGTAGTTTGCCTGTTTCTGCCAAGGACAAGCTGCCCCTCAGCATGATGCTGTCATTATTACATTTCGCCATGGGGATGGTGTGTTCAAGGAGACGTGCAGCATAATTGATCTCTACAGATAGTGTTCTACATTTCAAACTGTTTTGTTTGTCTCACTAGAGCATCTTCTGTCATATGTTTGCTCTGTAGCAATGTACAAATGGCACTTTAACAGATTTCTTTCAACAAAACTCATTCATAGAAACCAATTGTGAGGAATTTGCTTCAAACAGTTATGTCATATTCCACCTCTTGAGGTCTGGATGTCTGTAGTCTAGATTTACCACAAACCTAGCCGTTTCTCTGATTTTGATCTGCTATGTATAGAATTTGACTGTTTCATGTCACATATTTTGGCTGAAATGAATTTAATGAGGGCTGAATTTAAATTCTGCATTTGCATATGTGTGTTTTTGGGTAAACTGTGTACAAACAAGAGCTTCAAGAGCTTTGAAAGAGCCTATATCTAAATGCTCATTTTTACTTTCTGAGTAGAAATGAGCTAATTGGTTGCTTGGATTTTTACAATTGCACACTAAATTGTGGTGTTTTGTAAAACCTTGCGAAAAGAAAATGTATTTAAAGTTATTTATTTGACTTTTTATATCCTTAAAAATCTCATCAGTCCTGGTCAGGGGGCCCTTGATTTTTGCCTCTGCAATCTGCAGTTAACATAAGAAGGTGCTTGATTGTGGAGGGCCACAGGCAGCAGGTAAAAAAAAAAAAAAAGAAAATCAACCTTGATCTTGATTACATGGCAGTGAATTACAGCCAACAAGGGATGTAGTCCTTCCAGCCACATCTTGAGCACCTGCCACACTGTTCCTAATCAATGCAGATACATCAGTAATGATCTGCTCATTAGGAGATATTGTCAACAAAGACATAGAAAATAAGCCTATATCTGAAATCAGTTTAACCTTACAAGAGGAGGACACAGAGTGAGGTGTAGGCTACAACTTCCTAGCTCCAAGCCATGATTAGTTGTAGCTTCAACTGTAAGTCTAAGTAATATCCTGGTATTAGGTAAGTGTGTCCCAGCTAAGCATACTTGTGAAGCCCTATTCACATATGAGGAACCTCAAGCTGCTTTACTGGAAAAAAAGGAAGGACGCTAAAATGGACAACCGAACATTAAAAACAAGTCATTATATTGATGTTTGGAACTTCTTTGTTGTATTCAGTAGTGCCCTGCAGGCCATCACGTCTGAGAGTGCTGAAACTGTGAGCTTCACTTCTGTGTGTCTATTAATAATTCCCTCTTCTAAATAATTTGTTCGGTAGAAAAATACGATGTAGCTGCTTCACCTTGTAAAATGTGTAGTAATACATACACCTAATAAGACAAGACAATTTAAAATATGGGCTTCACAAGAATGAGACTAGCATGGGTTTTGCTGAATTATTTTTTTTATATTCTAACAATAGTTTAATTATTTTCTCAATTGATTTAGTTGCTTTCTTTTTGAACTGTATTAAATAATCTACAGTGAGTGTAAAATTCTTCAGTCCAGATCTGACTTGTACATACTGCACATTGTAGTTTTTTATATATATGACTAATTCTAAAGTCTTCACAATGCCAGAATAGTTGAAAAACATAAATCTTTTGTGTATTCTCAAGCAAAATAAAGGTGTATTACACTCAAAGAGGTTTATTTATTTATTTTTTATTAAATTAGACTATAGATGATCAAATGCAGTTTATTTTAAATTATCTGTTGAAGTGCAACCTGAAATGGAAACAAATTTTTGTTTTGTTAGCATCTACATTTAGCCAAAATAAGCATTTTTTTTCAGTATTTACAAACCATCTTCATCTTGTTTATTCACATGTTTCCCATAGACTCTCCAAAATGCTGCTATGTGAATTGTTTGACCAGTCAGATGGACTGTTAAGAATACAGGGCAACTCGAGATGTACTTAACCTCATTCTTAAAAACATGAGTTACTAGCATGGATACAATAATCTTATGCTTAAATTACTCACTTTTTTATGTGGGGCTTATAGTAACAGATTGGAATTACTCCACCAGTCAAATCCACATACTTGTACCAACTAGATATAAAGGACTAATTTCCCTTTGATGTAAAATATTGGGGGATTTTCATGTAGAATTATATCGTGACATCCCTACCAGATACCATCATACTACTGGTTTCTGATAGTTAGTCCCTATTTTTTAATAAAAGCCTTTCCCAGCAGCAGCAAATTGTACTGTCTCAAAGTCAGTACATGAAAAAATATATTTTTCTTTCTACTTGCATGACTCATAGTTTCTAAAAGGGCCATTAGCATCAACACATAGCAGCAAACAAGACTAAATATTACCTAGAAATCTTTTGACAATATGCTCCCATTGAAACACAGCCCTCAAGGTCGCCCTTTGCTTAAAACCTGCCTTCTCTCTCAGGTGAGTCGTTGCCGTTGGCGACCTCCAATCAAATCCTGATCCGCTTTACAGCCAAAGGCCAATCCAGCTCCAGAGGATTCCATCTGGCCTACCAGGGTAAGTGTAGAGCCCACTGGCACACAGTCCTTCTCCTGTATTGAGAGACTTGTGAATTATTGACTGAATTAATTGACTTCTGCCATTGTTTTAGTTACTTGTGGTGGTGTGTGTGTGTGGGGGGGGGGTTGTGATGTAAAGGGATTTCTATTTTCTGTTGTTGTTTTCCTTAAACAACGTACTGTAGCAGTAGTGACATTTACCACAGCTATCCAAAGGCAAAGTTAACGCTAGAGAAAGTTTAATGAATAATTAATTCAATCTTGCATTTATATTGTAAGTGAAATGATGGACTGCCAAGACAAGGTCAAACTGTTTTTATATCACTTATTGGATCATATTAAGTATTAATTTGCTTTATAAGCAGTGTGATCTTGTGTATCCAAAGTAACTTATTAAAACCCATGCAAACTCTTAGTTTTTTTTTCCCCCCGTTCATAGCGGTGCCAAGGACCAGCGCCACCCAATGCAGTTCAGTCCCTGAGCCACGGAACGGTCGGCGCATGGGCAACAACTTTGCCGTTGGTGCAGTGGTCCGCTTTGAGTGCAGCCCTGGCTACGTCCTGGAGGGATCAAGTGCCATTGAATGCTTAACAGTCCCCAATGCCCTGGCACAATGGAACAGCTCCATACCCAGCTGCATCGGTAGGAAATCAATGCTAAAATCAAACACTTACAGCTTACAGTTAAACTATTTTTAGCAGTCTGTGTGGGTTTTTTTTTTTTTGCAGCTTGTGTCCATTTCCTTTCTTTTTCACTAATTAGCTTGTTTGCTAACCAGCTTTCTCTTGTTTGCTCTGTGTCTGCTTCTCATGTGACACCCTAAGAGTTAAAACCCTGTCTCCTCACAGATGTCGGCTGCAGGCCATCACCTGCACTGATGCAGAGATTTAGCCGTGAGGCACACAGGTGCAGGCCATGTACGGGGTCAAAAATACACACCGATGGAAACAGACATGACAACACGGACAGTATTGACAATAACACATGGTCTTCACACACAGGATGTAACACAAGCAGATGCTGTCACCAGATGTGAAATTGGCACAAAAAGCAGGAAAGACTCATCTGATGAATATAGATGAGAGTCAGCAGGAGAGGGGCTTGGTCCAACTTTTTCTTGTTGTTCTGGTTAGGGAATTAAAGGATGTACCCAGCAAGGCTTGTTCATTATAATCGTTATCTAAAACGTTTGAAGTGTAGGTCTCAAAAATATAGTGCACTGAAAAATCTTTCATAGCACTTGAACATTACATATTACATCCACAAATTTCCATGCATTTTGTTGGGATTATACAATGTACATTCAAACCCACACAGTTTGTATTGCTGTGAAATGGAATAAACAGTACATAGGTTTTTGGGGGTTTTCCCCCAAAATATTACCTCTATCGGAGTGTTTGACTACAATCTGAATGACCCAATTCTTTTCACACCAGAAAAAGTCTGAACTTTAATGTCACTACAATATGTGGCATTATATATGCGGTACCTTTCAAAGTGTCTGCAGTCTGATCGGTTGTGGCAGATTTTATCCGACTTTTACGTTATTGATATGAGACCTGCATCATAATTCTGACGTTCAAAACACAAGAGTGAAAGGCCGATTAAACACTGTTTTTAGCACAGTGGTAGCTGAAAAATAAAATTCTCCAATATTCATTCCATCTTTTAAGCTAATAAAAATTGCTCTTTTTCTTGCTACAGTTCCATGTGGAGGTAATTTGACCCATCGAACTGGCACCATCTTATCTCCAGGGTACCCTGAACCTTACCTCAACAGCCTGAACTGTGTGTGGAAGATTACTGTTCCTGAAGGATCAGGGATCCAGGTTTGTTTGTTGATTTATTTTCTCAGTGTTCTCACACCTCTCCTGGATGTTAGGATTGTCACACATGGATGGAATGTGATGATTTCTGGCAGCACAAAATATGTAACGGTATATACAAATCTGCATTTGTTGACCTATACATATGATGTAGAAAAAAGCCCTTTGAAGTAAGCCTTTCATATTTTCAACAGAGAATTGCTTGCACATTTTTGAGGCTTACTTATAAGAATGTACATTTTTGTGAATCTGTTTTATAGAGTAACATGTAAGCCATGTAAATTTGTCACAATAACAAATTTTGCTGGACAATATATCGTCCTAGAAATGATTGCGATAAATGATGAAATTGTTGTTTTGTAATAATAATAATGCAAGTACATCCTCTTAAAGATCAATACTAATTTCTAAAGAACATTTAACATTGGAACTGGAAGACATTTTAATTATCCAATATAAAGAAACCAAAAACAAATAAAATGGATTATGAAGTCTCTGTAAACAAACCTGCCCTTCAAAATATATTAATTAGACTCAGACAGAGAAAACAGGCAATTCTGTCAGTTAGGACTTTTGTGGGACAAAAAGGTGTAAATTTGCTCCTGTGTACTGGTTGTCAAATGTTTGCAGCATTTTTGGTAATGAGATTATAGGGCTTGATATCTTGAGCAATTACCAAAATCGTCTTAGTGTGCAACATTTTGCACTGGCCTTTTTGCATTTTGTTTATCAGTGAAACAACCCTGTAATTCTGGAGTATCATTATGGCACATCATGGCACAAGCCTTTGATGTGATTTGTTTTTTTTCTTTTTGGTATTCCAAACTCAAATAATGAATCCATATTCCATTGTGTCAAGGATACCATTTTAGCTTCTCTGGGTATAAGTCATTGGGTTGAAACTGACCTTGCTCAGGCTCCAAATGTAATTCTGAAGATCAATTTTCTGGAAACTTGAGATCCCTCAACTCGAAATGAATTTATATGTCACTGCTTCCTCAATTACCTCGCCTCTCTTTCCTGGGAGTTTACTCGGTTTGCATATTGTTATTCTTTTTGATACGTTTGTGATGAAACCTTGCTGGAACTCGGGCCAGGTCCCGGTGGAGGCGCCTGCCGGAAAGTTTTTTAGCCCCGTGTTCCAGCCTTTGTGCTTAATGACCTCAGTGGCGTCCCTCAGCTATTAGCTCCCCCTCCTCAGCTCGGTGTCCTTGCAGGTCAAACACACTAGACGGGCCACAGGTCCACTTAGCATTCTGCTTTATTCACCAACCTCGCCAAAGCTCGGATTTTAAATCGAGCAAAAGTCCAAGCAGACGAGTTACTATGGCGACACTTTGCACAAATTACACCACAAATAAAAATGCTCATAACTACAAGCTCTGTCCAGTTAAACACACGAGGTTTTACTCTGTTTTCATACACACAGTAGCAGATGGCTCCCCGTTCCCTGCTTGTTCCTTTTTCACTTTCCTTGTGTCCTCTCTCACCGTTGCTTTCTTCTACCAGCAACCAGAAACACATTAGATTGGAGTGTCTCGAGCCAAAAGAGAACTTAGAGGAGCGAGGTGCCTTGTTGGCACATTTGCTGCGGCCCCCTAATGAAAGATCAATCTGTGATCTGCCTCGTCTCCCCAGGAACCCAGTGCACCAGAGCCCCTGCAGCCCCTTTAATTGGCTCATATCCGATCTATAACCATCACAGGCAGCTGAGGAAGGCAGAGGAATGAGTGCGTGAGACGAACTGAAAGGAAGGCATGGAGGAAGTGTAAAAATGAGGGATGACACAGAGAACACTGCATGAGTGAATATACATTTGAAACCAATGTCCAAGGGTAAATTTGCAGCAGCTGACACAGCATGGCTGATGTCAAACATCCATTTTAATCTGTTGCTTGGGCAGTTTCACAAATTTTTGGTGGGCATGAAATTCAGTCAGAACCCATCAAATATAAGTTTAAATCCTTCTTCTGGGGGCAACTATTGTGAGCTGCGAGGCTGCAGTTTCCCTCAGAGTGGGTACGTTTCATCATCCAACACAGTTTTTAGTACCTTTATGCTCATTTTGCCTTTATTTAATATACCTATGCTGCATTTAATGAACCCTTAGCAATTCTTATTGAAAATTGAGTGCTTAAAACTTTAACACAGCTCATGAAGGTAGTTCTAAAAAAAAAATTGAGAGTAACTAGATACACTCCCTTGTTAGATTCATTCAATTTCTTTCACAGGTCTAATTATCCGTATGAGACATTGTGTGCTTAAAGCACTTATACGCAGTGATTTTGCTAGCCATTCCTATAGTAAAGAGGAAATGGAAAGAAGATGAATTCCTTTTCTATTGTGAGAATTTTTTTTTTTTTTTGCCGTTTTATGGTAAAAATGTTGTAGAAGCTGCATGTGTCCCGGTCTGAAAGTTAGAAAAGTTTTCACCTAAATTACTTCCAAAACTTCTTCACATACATTTTTTATTGCGTCTCAACCTCATTATTCTTTATCTGTAGCTTTTGCTAGTTGCTTCCTTTTTTTTTTTTTTTTTTTTTTGAGCATACCATTTTTGATCTACTCCCTGAATCCATTCACTCTTTTTAGTGTTACACTAGTGTTTACTTTCATCTCGTAGATCCAAGTAATCAGCTTTGTCACGGAGCAGAACTGGGACTCACTGGAGGTCTTTGATGGAGGCGACAACACTGACACACTCCTCGGCAGCTTCTCAGGTAAAGCTAATTTTGTCTTCAGCTTGGTTAAAACCCATTTATGTAACAGGCAAGATCATGCACCAGTCAAGTTTTACAAAGTATATACACGACTTTGTGTTGTCTTTCACAATCCCAGGAAAATACGTAAAAGTTTGCTTGCAACCTGAAAACATGAGGAAAAAGTTTGAGATTTACGTACTTTTGCAAGGCAATCTATGCTTTATTTGGAGTCGGTTATGCATATAACTTTTCTACAAAAATAATCCCACTAACTGAAGCGAAAAAGTCTATCTCTTTAGCTGTTTGTCAGTGATGCATGCAGTAAGTCATGGCCAGCATATGGAGGAGATTGCATTGCTGAATTCCACTATTAATCTTCTCTCCTAGGTACAACGGTCCCCGCTCTCCTCAACAGCACCTCAAACCAACTCTACCTTCACTTCTTCTCAGATATTAGCGTGTCCGCTGCCGGATTCAGGCTGGAATACAAAAGTAAGTAGAAACACAAGGCCATTCCACTTAGATCAAGCATGAGTTAGTGTTAAAGAATACCTGCACGTATTTTCTAAGGATTCCACATTTTTCCTTTTGAATCTCTTACATGAATCGTAATTGTTTGACATATTTGTTTTTCTTCTTGGTCTCTTCAGCTGTCTCTCTGACCAGCTGCCCAGAACCTGTGGTTCCCATGAATGGCATTAAGATTGGGGAGCGTCTTCAGATGAATAATGTGGTGTCTTTTCACTGTGAACCTGGCTATACTCTCCAGGTAAACTCTTCTGCTTTCATATGAAGTTCAGTCAGGATTGACCCTCAAAACTACATTGATGGGGTTTTTTATGGCATTTTCAGTGTCATCGTTGTCAGGTTTGCTTTTGAGTTGTTTGTCGAAGCAGCAATGACATCTTTACAATAGTGTATAAATAAAAATGTCCAAGGAATGTAACAAAATAACTGGTCAAGATTCTCATACTTTTCAGGTTTTGTTCCCTTTACCAATCCATTTTGACCGGTTTAAAGGTACTAACTGAATTTACGTTTAGTTATGGTAAAGGTTTTCCATTTGATGTCTTACAACAATAAAAAAAAACTGATCTTTATTAGATCCCTCAAGAAAATATTTAGTTTTATAGGCTGTCATTATCAACTCAATTAATTCAAATGTGAACACCGAGTGTAATCTATAATGAGTCTATTATTTTAAAGCAAAAATGGTTAAGAACAAGTTGAGCAATGCCTCCGGAGGCTCACTTTTAGGTGCCAATAAAGAAGGTGTAAAAACAAACTTGTTAGATCTCAAAATCTATAACCAGTTTCCATCTTTATATTTTATTTTATAGCATAAGGATTTTTGTGATGGATTTCCTATAGATAACATATTTTTTTAAAAAGATGTCAGCAGACTTTTACAATGTTATAATAGTAGTTCTAAAGCTGTGCCAAATGCAGTTGGAATGGTGTAATAACCTTCAGTAGAAATACCACTGTATTTATTTTTGTATTAGCACAAAAATGTGAAGGAAAACTTCACCAGGTGATCTAATTGTTTGTATCTGCAACAATTATTATTATAATAAAACTCTAGCTAAAATATTTTATCAATTTGGTGACAGAAGTTATATCAATGTCATCTTTAGCAACTATAGACATATATCTGAAAAACCACCACTTTGAAAGCGTAAGGTGGTGCAGCAAAATGATTTCTTTTTCTTTAGGAAATATATGACAGAAAATTTTAGGAAAAAAATTACTTTTTAAAACTTAATGCCATCAATGTGAAAAACCTGTATAGCTTCTGGAATAATGTCCTTGACACAAACAAATCAAAAGCTTCAAGAAAACCTTTATGGCAAGTGGGTCTCATAAAGTCTTTAATTCAACCAGGAGCTGCACTGTTTGCCAGGAGATTCATTTTTACAGCTGAGATTAGACTGATATTGTGTTATGCATCTCAGTGACTCCAAACATACATTTTAATCCATAAGCAAAAGCCTGAAGAGAAAATGTCTTTGGAATTACCTCCTCAGAGTCCAGCAGAAAAGTTTGTTTTTTAAACGCTGTTTCAACATTTCGGCTTGATGCTTTTTAAACAGTTTATTACAGCATTTTGTTGTGCATCTGAGTTTTTCTTTTAATAGCACAGAGGGATCATTAGCAAGGTTTTAGTGGCAATAACAGGACTTTAAATTCTGGATTTCGGGAAACACAAGGGGGCAGAGTTAGGTCCCTTTAGCTGTGGTTTTGAAAAGAAAAGTTTTAACTTTAGTTTGTTAGACCTAATTTTGTAATACTTTCATTATTTTTGTATTTTTTTCACCTTAGATTTAGTAGTCAGCTTTGCTATATATCAGTGCATTGTGCAATTCATTTTGTTTTCCTAAACCAGCGTGGTTTTAACCCTCCACCTGGTTTTTAATGCTTGATTGCTGCCACATTGCCAAGCTGTTTGCAACCTGCGAATATCACTACATGCAAAGTGCTGACAGGATCACAGGGCGGCAATGCACACGAGTTGTTTGCAATGAAGTGGCAAAGAAGAAGGTTGTGGTAGATTACATTACCATAGCAACGACTGTGGGGCATGGAGCCTCAAACAGCTTTATGGAGCAAAAAAAAACCAAAAAAAACATCCAATGCTGAAAACCAAGCGAAAGGATAACTTTTAACTAAACTGAATAATTTAACTGAATAAATGGTAAACATGTGAATAAATAATTATCCCCAACATCAAAGCCAAGCCTTTTAAAATCCTTCTTTTTTTTTCTGGGATATTGAGGAAAAACAGGATTTTGGTGTTTTACCACCGGCTCTGTCAGGGATAACATCAATGAGCTGAGATTTACCAAGCGGTGAAATTGTGTACCTCATCCACGATGCACAGCTTAAAAAGGAAGTTTTTCCAAAGCACCTTATATGTTAACAAAATCCTTTTTTAAAAAATGATGAATTACTGGTTGGAGTTTCATTGGCTGCAGATCTATTACCTCATATTTTCATCTCTGCTGCTTCTTTAGGATCGTTGTTGTCTTTGCTACTTTGCTGAGCTCCTTTTTTTTTACTTCAAGTATCATAAATTAGGAAGTTCTATTGTAATAAATGTTCTTCTTGCCTTTGAATACAAATCATTAAATCTGACCTTAAGTCAGGAAGAAGATATAAGTAGCACAGAGAGACAAAATGAAGGTGTTATTCCTCAAGCTAAGGATTTTCTGAACATCTTGTGAACCCTTCCAGCAGCAGTAACCCATTAAAAGAGACGTGGGAACGAGTATATTCCAGAAGTTCAAAGACTTGACACTGAAATCAGTATAAAGTCTCAACCTTTCGGTTTGTTGTAACAAGCACTTGATCTTAGTGTGACTATACACACATTTTCAGAAGTGTCTGCAGAGTTCAAGCTTCATCTCCTTTTGAAAGTGGGGCAGTTTATATCTTTGTTGCAGAACTTTGAAAAGCCAAAATTCGGAGAAAATTGTTAAGCCCATTCTACGTAACCGCATTTTATTGGGTCTGTAAATTTTTCATATTTAAGAATCTCAAAAATACAGCTGAACCTGCAATATTTTGTAACACTTTTGGTTGATATAGTCACGTAGCCTTCTTCGATGGTCATCTGGAGAAGAGAAGCTGACTCAAATAATTACAGCCACCAATGAGTGACAGTTTCATTTATCTGTTTTTCCGTGTATTAACACGGACTGTCCTTGCAGGGGAATTCTCACATCACCTGTATGCCTGGAACCGTCAGACGATGGAACTATCCTCCTCCTCTCTGTATTGGTAAAGCTCTTCTGTCACTCTATAATTTGGTTTCACCTACTTCTCGCTCGTTGTGGCATGAAATAAATAACATTGTAAAACTCAACTTTGTTATCTTGAGTCAGAGTGGTTTGCTAAAATATTGAAACCCCTTCAACTTTTTCCAATTTTTTTTTAACTTTCCAATTACAAACTCAACTCAAAAGTATCACCTATTTGTTAGGTGGAAGGAAAATCATGCATGTATTTCGAATAAAAATCTGAAAAGTGTGACCTGCATTCATTTTTAGCTTTTCCTGTGGAAACAGGGAAGATGGTTAGGATTGTTGGGAAGATGTATGGAGCTAAATACAGAGCAACTTTAAAAGAAAACCTTTTAGAGGCTACAAAACACTTAAAACAGGGGCGAATATTCAGTTTTCAGCAAAACAACAATCGTTAAAATTTAGCTCTTGAATCATTGTCCTTTTACTACCCTGCTCCCCCATCACTTCCTTTCCATGTTTCTTTTGGTACTTTTGATTATCTGCTTAATCAAGATCAAGTGTATAGGCTTGTCAGCCTTCAAATGGCAGATTTTGATATCTGTCTTAATGTGTTTTTTTCTTATTTTATGCCTTTCCTTCACCGTGTTCTGGCAACAAAAACATGCACATGCCAGGGATGGCCTTCGTCACACACACACCCACGCACACACACCCACCCACGCACCCCACCACACACACACACCCTCTTTTCAAAGCAATCAAAAGGTATAGAAATTGGTTTTTGTTTGTTTTTTTGCATTTGTACCTTCAAATGAATGTAGCATTTAACCTTGCAAAATTGAGCGAATTCAATGAAAGAAAATGTATTAGGTTCCCACTCTCTTTTGTAAAGTGTTTCTGCCTGTGAAATAGCCTTGACAAATGAGCTGTGCTTATTGGAACAACCTACTATTGCCTAATTAGTTCCATCTCGACACTGATTGGATGAAACGGGAGGAAGATTCATCGTGTTTACAGGCATCAGCAGTTTTCTGATTACAACTGGCTCCTACAGGCTCGTGTTTAACCCTGCACTTATTCTCTATCTGAGAAACACTGCCACAAGAACCCCATTTTCCTGTTTTTTTTTTTCTTCTTCCCCCTCCAATGTCTGTACATTTTTTGTCCTATTTAATTCTTAATCTACTGTATTGTATTTGCGTTTTTTTTTTTAAATTTTATTCCGCAGCAGCTTGTCTCTCATTTCCATAGAGATGGGCGAATGTTTTACTGTTATTTCCACTTCTCATCCACTTTTTAAATTAATGTATTAATTTTGGGGCAGGATCTGAGAGCAGAAGATATTCCTTCTTGAGAATCCATGAAGTAATTCATTCTCACAGATGTTCTCGTTAATGAAAAGTTGGTTCATTCATAAGGGCAGTATTCTGTTTTGATTAAAAATAAGATGTTATTTTACTTAATCAGACATAAAACGTTCATTTATTTTGCTTTTTTATTTACCATTCTTTTTTTATGCGACTGTGTTTCAGTGGTCTCCATAGATCTGCCCTCTAGAGACAGAGGAGGGATTTGAGTTCCCTCCCCTGAATCCTGAAACCCCTAAAGCAGATTGGTCTTAAGAAAGGGGTCAAACAAAAAGAAATCCAAAGATCTTGATGATACCTGTTGCAGCTTCGACCTAATCTCAGATTAAAGAAAGACGATTGGCTTTAACATTTGTGTAATTTTGCCTCCAGTGTGCCTTGTTGTTTTAAATAGTTGATATTTCATTGCTTTTTCACTAATTAATAAGTGTGAGTGTTTGGTGCTCTTCTGGTGGGTAAGAGAACAGTTTCCCTGTGTAATCTATGCAAAGAAGAGAAAGGCATTCAATTCAATTAATTATCAAAACAACAGATTATAATTTATACTGCCAAACAATTCACTTTGTTACACAGGATTGTGTACGTATGCATTCATGTACTGATGTGGAAAATTCTTTATTTAATTGGTTTATTTTTTGCATTATGCTAATTAAATGTGTTGTCTGGACTCCGTTAGCACAATGCGGTGGAATCCGGGAGGAGATGGAAGGAGTGATTCTCAGCCCTGGTTTCCCTGGCAACTACCCTAGCAACAGTGATTGCACCTGGAGAATATACCTGCCAGTCGGTTACGGTGAGCATCATCAGAGACTTTCAGAGCATAACAAGTTGACTTTTTATGTACCTGCAGAAGACAAATGTGGTCGTGTTCTACAAGTCATTCACATTAAAGATTATGTGCAATAGAACTGAGTTTCAGGTTCTAATTCCAATTTTTTTCTTCTCAAAACTATTTTTCCACCCTATTCGTCCCAGGAGCCCACATACAGTTCCTTAACTTTTCAACAGAGGCCAACCACGACTTCCTAGAAATACGGAACGGGCCTCTTGACACTAGTACTGTGATTGGTCGATTCAGTGGCCAGGACGTCCCGCCGCCTCTACTCTCTACCTCCCACGAGACCACAGTTTATTTCCACAGTGACCACTCGCAGAACAAACCAGGTTTCAGGTTCGAGTATCAAGGTAAGAACCTAAGCAAGAAGAAAATTATGTGGTCAGGGGGCTTACAAATTACCTTTAGATTTTTCTTGACAAAATGCACAAACTGTTTCTTTCCAAGGGGCTATTGGATTAATGATCAATCCAAAATAGCCATAATGAATTTCACTCTGTCATCAAAGAATACACTTACAATGCCAAAGTATTCATACCTCTTAAACCTTTTCACGTTTTGTGATGTTACAAATACAAACTTGGCTGTATTATTGAGTTTATGGAATAGACTAACACAAAGAAGAGCGTGATTGTAAAGTGGATGGAAAATTATAGTTTTCTAAACATTTCATTTTTGTTTAGCTTCTGTAGTGCTTTCATAGCTTTTCAGGAAGAAGAGCATTGAACCCTAATAACTTTTAAAAGGAACTATCTGCCATGGATTTTATTTAGGGATATCAGAGTAAGGAGAGGTTATGTTGGTCTGTCACATTGATGTCCAAATACATTGTAATTTGTGGTCAAAAGCATGAAAAAGTTTGGAGAAGTTGCATCATTTCCCAAGGCTACATTGCTAATTTATTTAAAGTCATTCAGATAAACTGAGATTATTTCTGAATTTATCTTAAAGCTGGCACTAAGAAATAAGCAAACTTAGTTGATTTTTCCATTTATATATACAGTGTCTATATATATATCGGGAAAAAAAACTGTTGAAGAGCAAAGGTATTGCTAAGTGTAAATTAAAAGCTTTCACTTCATATCTCCATTAGGCAAATTGCCCTTATCTAAACATGCAACAGGCTACCAAAGTTTGTATTTTAATGATTCAACAAGCGTGCCAGCAAATCGAAAGGTAGCATTGTTCATTTACATAATTATGTGCAAATTAGCATATAAATCAAGCTTTGTGTTTGCAAATTCCCTCCTTCTGCAGTATTTGCATGAGTTATCTTCCACAAAGGGAAGCTGCAATCCATAGAAATCAAATCCTTTAGTCATTTTTATATCCCTGCCATCAAGGCTCACTGCCTGCTCTACTCGTGTATCCTAAAGGGGGAAAAGTGACAATTATTTACCTTCGGTACCTCCAGTAACTGCATCATACTCCGGCAGCACAATTCAAATGTGCCTCTTGTGGGGTTTTTTCCCCTGCAAGCTCCCCTGGCTGAGGGGAAGAGTGAAGGAAAAGAGATTGGAACAACAATGATATATTGATGGGGAATTGGAAATGTAAAATACAGGTAGCTTGCATTGCATAAAACACAAAAACAAACAGTCTGGATGCCGGTGTGTGAACTCTAGCCATTCCGAGACCCACAGGAGTTTAGGAAGCTGTGTCATTTGCGTGATATGAATTGGGATTTATAGTCCTCTCTAAAATGATTGTAACTAAAGAATTGGGATTAAAACTGACAAAATCATTGAGATTTTGAGAAACCTGTTTATATGGTAAATGGTCTGCAATTCTATGTTTCATCAAGCCAGAGGACTCCAAAGCAACCCACCGCTCACAGAACAAACTCCAAAACTACTAAGTCAATACCGTCCTCTTTTTAATACTTAAAGCGATCAAATTGAAAAATGAAGGATCATTGCAAAAGCATTAGCCACTTAGCAGTAGATTAGAGTACAAAGTCAAAGAAAAGAAAAACACGTGATGAGTTTACCTGGCTAGCAAGTAGGCCAAAAAAGGAAAGTCTGGAAATGTAAAAAAAAAAATATTCTGTGAAATCTCTAAGAACCTTGGTGATATACTGTACTTGAAAGATATAGGGGTTTACGTTAATCACTTTCCAACTCTGTATTAGTGTAGAGAACTGCAGATTTGTTCAAAACTTAAATAAATGGCCATTAAACTCATTTGTTAATGTGCCGAACACAGCATTATCAAATTCACATCAAAATAATTTGCAACCATTATCACAAGATCTAACCTTACAATAATACATTTTTTCTAATAAGAGAATTTGTTGTTTAAATAAATAATCTCATTTTTCCTTGCTTTTGCTACAGCATATGAGCTACAGGAATGCCCAGATCCAGAACCTTTCCGTTATGGAGTGGTGGTCGGCGCAGGCTATAATGTGGGCCAGTCCATTTCCTTTGAGTGTCTGCCTGGATATCAGCTGATGGGACATTCCATCCTCACCTGTGAGCATGGCACCACCCGCAACTGGGACCACCCATTTCCTCGCTGCGAAGGTAGGTCACAAAAAAAATGTCCTCCGACGCCTCCTTGGTAACATCGAAATATGTTTTATTTAGAAATGAAATGGTAAAATAATTCCAGACATGCATGAATGCAAGACTAACCTCATTACATGATAACTTCCTGTTAGGAATTTATTGAGCTCTTACATCATTAGTGTAAAATGCAGCCATGGAGATAATGATTATCTATTATGAATAATGTAATTACAGTGAGTTATTATCCCCTATTAATGAGGCAAAGTAGTCTTTAATGAAAATCAATACTGTGCTAAAGAGGAGTGGAGACAAATAAAAGATGAATAAAAGATGAATAAAGAGGACCTAAATTGTAAAGGAAAAGTAATCGCTGCTTTTTCTTTTGCTATGTCCTTGACACACTTTCTCACGCTCCAGCTGTTGATTATTCAATAAGCCAGGCAACATTACAGAGGGAGGTGAAGGTCTGGCCATGACAGTGGGACTTCAAATAGGGAAGCCGGGAGATAAATAGAATATATATATATATATATATATACATATATATATATATATATATATATATATACTGTATATGCTCTGTCTATATACAATGTAGTTTTATGTTCTGTGCTGTGCTTCTTTTAAAAGTAAAGGCATTGCAGTTTTAAGAGCCCCACTTGACCCTATAACAGCAAAACCAGATCTTTAGTCCCCATCTCTGCTGTACCTGAATAGATTTCCTTTAACAGGACACAAGTGCATTGATTTTGCCATCTCTACTGCACTAACCTGCCTGTTCTTGCATTATTATTATAGCATGTTTGTTGTGTTCACCCAACCGACCTTTGACGTCTAATCTCCTCCTCTCTCACACTGCCTCTTTTTCTGCTCTTTCATTTTCATATATGGATATATAAGTTTTAACGGGATGTGCTTGAACAGAGATGGTTCACTACATAAAATTTTGATTTGGTTTATTTTTCTCTGTCACAACTTAAAAATGGAAAAGCAGAAAGAAGTTGGATCATAAAGACAATTAAAAAAATGAAAAGTTAATCATGCAAGCATATCTGATTCTATCATATTTTGATGTGCTGCATTGATTTTGTACTTTTTTATGCCTCCAAAACTTGACTATTTCCAGTTTTCACCCTGACCTTTTCCAGACATACCCTTGTTTTTACATTAGGCTTAAGTCTCTGTGTACTTAATGCATTGACCAGAGGGGTTACTCCTCAAAGTGTTGAGATTCTAATCAATGGATCGGATTAATAGGTCATGTAAAAAGTGACACAGAGGTGCCTACTAGCCCAGTGAACTAAAAGCACTCAACAGTGTAACTTGAACACACACATGGAACAGCGGGGGATAAAACACATAATATCTTTGAGTTTATACATGCAGCAATCGAAGAGTGTGCTGTTAAGCTCAATACCCTGGCTGGCTTCCTGGAAGTGCCTGCACTGCTGCGATTACTATTCCGCCTGAATTTTCTCTCCTCCCCCATAGTGGATATGAGGGACACCAGCGGGAATGTCACGCAACTTTAAACCATTCACTTAGTTAGAACCTCCTGAGTTTCAAAGGAATATTTTAAAAATGCCCAATTCCTCTCTATGTTGTTTAGAGGCTGTGTGCAGTGATTTCAACTAGTGTGTCTCTCTGTGGCTGTCAGTTTTTTTCTTTTTCTTGCCCCAAGGTATCAATCCTGTGTGTACCTGGAGGTACAAGTGTTGGCAGTCTTGACATTCTCATTCTGTTACAGCCTTGTCTAAGTTAACACATCCATACACATCTACTCCTTATATATATATATATATATATATATATATATATATATATATATATATATATATATATATATATATATATATATATAATGTACATACAGGCACTCATATAAGCACACACCAGGAACCTGGCACTTGCTAACACCCCCTCCCTCACCCTGCGCTCCTTCGCTACAGCCTCAATGGAAAAGGGTTGAGCCCTTATCTTTGCAAAACACTCCATCCAACTCCCCTCTTACTAAAAGGCTTTACTGGCTAATCTTTAGCTCATACAAGTGCCTGGGCAATAGACGAAGAGTGAAGTCGAGAGAGAAAGAGACACCGAGAAGGGAAGCAAGAGGTGGAGAGTGAAAAATTGCCATTTTCTGTTTATGTGCCTGCGTAGTTGTACAGTATTCCTGACCCGCTGCATTATTTAAATTTTATCTCGCCCTCTCCCCCTCCTCCATATTCTCTCAGTGCCTTGTGGTGCCAACATCACATCAGACAACGGGACCGTCTTCTCCCCAGGATACCCAGAGGAGTACCCGAACTCAGCTGACTGCACCTGGCTCATTTCAGTGGCTCCTAGCTTTGGAGTCAAACTCAATTTCACTCTGCTTCAGGTTCATGGACCGCATGACTTCATAACTGTCTGGTAAGAAATGACAGAAGTATATAGACATTTCAGGGATGACGTACTTGGTATGTTGTGGTGATAATAGCTAAAAATGCCAAACATTTGCTCAATTTCTGAGTTGTGTTTTTTTTTAAGTGATTTTAAGCCATTTTCTTTTTTTGGTGAACTAATATAGTTCTTATCATAAGTGGTCATAACATATTTATACTAGGAGCACATGAAATGTCTCACCACTTTTCTGAGTTCTCTGAATTCATTACTTACTGATACTAAAAATGGCTAACTTTGAGTCTCGTACCAAGGTCCACACTGAAGAGTGTTGTGATGATCTCAACCTGGGATTGCTAATGCATGGTGCATTAAGTGACCGTAAAAAGATTGGATATTTCAAACTGCTTCCTGTACAGTCATTAATCAGAACAAGTAAAGCTGAAAATTGGTCAGTTCCACCATGTAGTTTCTCTTTTCATTTACATTTAATGTTGTTTTCTACATGCAGTTTCTTTGTGGGAAATAAATGTCCAAGAGGTTTTGGTGTTGCACTTTAATTCTCGATTAGCTAACAGTGATGTGACATATATAAACCCTGGATGAATAATCAGATAAATAAGTGGTGCATGGTTATTTGGGTATGAAAACGTGTGCTCACTTGTCAGGAATTTTGGATGACTGATTTTTGTCTTCATGCCTGGCTGATGTTCAGACAGATTATTCTTCCTTTCATTGTTTGCATAAGGCTTGGCCTGCCATATTTAACACCAGAGACGGGATTTTACATGCATGATGGTTTCCAGTCTTGATTCATCCCCACTCCCCCGAGAAAGCATCCAAAAGTCCCAGTTCTCATGGAGACCAGAGATGTTACTGCCAGTGACCCAGGAAGCTGAACGACCACACAAATTGCTCACAATGTGTGGGCTGACATCTGTGTTTTATTTTTATTTATTGTTTTGATCATGCAGGGTTTCAGGTCAAACTCCAAAGACCTGACAGAATGATCATTCTTATTGTGGTCCTTTTCCCTGTCAGTGGCACCAGTTGTAATCTTTTCAAAAAAGTTCCAGCAGAGTCGCGATGCAGACTATCACATTCCCCACTTCCAGTTAACGTTGCTGTGTATCTATTCACCAAACCACTGAGCCAAGGAAATGGGCCCCATAATGGTGGCTTGGCTAGACTGCTGTCAGGCAGCATTCCCTAGCCAGCCGTTTCCAGAGCTGCTTGTAATCTCCCATGCCCAGTCTGACAGCCAAAGACAGATGGTTTCTAAGCTGAATGGTTGTGGCTGGAATCTGGGAGCTGGCTTAATTGGCCATGCCCACACCAGGGGACTGCCAAGGCAGGGCCACCGCTTCCAGAGCCACTCCCTTTGGATGTCTGTTAACAGGAGCAACGCAATCCAGACCTGTCGTTCCAGTCGTGTCTGTAATATTTACTTTATTCTGTCCTATTAGCTGAAGCAAGCCAGTGAAATGTGTTTGCGTTTAAAGAAGAGACAGGCTTTATGACACAGATGAAAGCTTAATAGCAATAATCTGTCGTGTGGTGTACTCTGGCTTCTTTGTTGGAACTTTTGAACATTTTTAAGGCACTCTTTTGTGTGCTGCTGTTTCAGGTGTTTGAGGGTCTACCTGTGATATTTCTTCTCCTTAGGGATGGTCCGCAGGAGACAACTCGAAAACTAGGTGTCTTCACGGACGGAGAGCCTAATGACCCACCCAGTAGCACATCCAATCAGGTGCTGATACGATTCCGCAGCAACACGGAGAAGGGCGGGTTATTCCGCATTAGCTATCAAGGTATGGAAATGATCTTATTATATTCAAGAATTTCTGAATAATTATTCTGAATAATCTGTGTTTTCACTCCTCTCATATCTGCTACATTGCATAAAGCTTACAGACTTCAGTACTGCCTGCCTCCACCCATCATCCCTAATGCAGAGATCCTGATGGCAAGCAAAGAATTCAAAATTGGTAGGTGGAAATACTGTCACCTAAATTTCATAGAATACATGTACAGATGCAGACGCATAATCACTGATATCTCGACGCAGCTGTCATTTCAGATTGGATTTGGCGTCATTGTGATTTGGGAAAGTGTTGCATTCTGAACCATTAATCCCAAAGGGAAATTACATCCTGGCATTAACCGTTTAAATTACTTTAGGTTGACTGAAACTTCCTATAATTTAAATTACATGGAGAAGAATGGAAGAAAATAATCAGAATGGGGGACATGGGACCATTGCTCATAACATATTTCTGTTGTCTTCTGTTAAAATAGAGATGATGTTTGATTATCTCTTTATTTTTGTGCTTGTATGATTAGTTATTATTCTGAACTACATACGCCCCATCCATTGGGAGTTTATTATTATGGTAATTTGTTTCTGCAACTGGTAATTTTCCTTCTTTCTCAGGGAGACTTGAGACTCCCTGAGATTGCACTATCCTAGGATTGGATTTTGTTGTAGCCACCACCCGTACATCTCTGAATTTACCTCCTTCCTTTCCACCTCTCTGATCAGGTGATATAGTTCGCTACCGATGTCTCCCAGGCTACCAGTTAAGTGGAAATAGCATCCTGACATGTCGACTAGGAACACACTTAGAATTTGAAGGTCCCCCACCGTCATGTGATGGTAAGTGATGGTGTGCAACTCTGAAATGTGCAACAGCACTGCCTTTAAATCTGTGTAGATGATCATTTGCACCCCACTTGTAACATAATCTAGAGCTTTGGTCTTGTAATCTTGTAGGTAAGACAATTTATTTAGCATTTTCTATGGCCTTTTTGAAAGGCAGCACAATATATAAAAGACATTTACTTTTCATTGTTTGGACATATTTTTTGTTAATTCAGTTAAATTCTGTATCTGACTTAACACAAACAGCTACAGTCATTAGTAAACTTATGTCTTGCTCTTGCCAATTATTTATCAGTATCATTTAGCTGTCGTGCTAGGCTAGCAATAGCATCTTTCTTCTCATTTTTAATATGACTCTTTGATGATTACACTCAGTTGCTATCCCAGTTGGTTGTGTATTGTCAAATCATCCCAGAAGAACAAACAACACGTTCACACTTGAAACGACAAGTCTTAATGCAGACTCTCACACTGAATGTTATTGTAAACCCTTGGAGTTTCACAGAGAAATGATGAGTCCTAATAGTTCACCACCAACATGGTAAAAAAAAATTGAGTTTAGTCTAGAACTCTGATAGTGATTATCAAATAAAAAAGCTTGCAAAGTCTCAGAATCGCTTCAGAACACCTCCAATCTATATTCAATTTCAAAAGATTGGAATATAATCAACAAATGCCAGAGAAACTGCAGTCTTGAAGAATATATTGGTCTTAGTGAGTGAGATATGTCTTGAATGCTGGTTTAAAAGTTGATAGGTCTGTTTTGATAGGAAAAACTTGACATTGATGTAAAAACGCTAATTGGAATGTTGCTACACATGTTAAGACGGCCATCATCTACTCATTGAGGTTTTTTGTGTATTTATTTTCAGTAATGCTTTGTCTTATTGGTCCAATTACTTATAGACTGGAGCATTAAGGTGTGTTTTGCCATCTTTCTGCCTTCCAAGGGGCAAGTGTTGTCATGAAGCAGCACAGCAACCACAATTTTTTTGTAGATACCACTTCTTTGGCTTTTGCTCGACTCCCAGGAGGTTAGGAAGGGTTCCTTTAGAGAATGCTACAAATATGGTTGTCCCAAAGGATTCCCCTGCACTCCATGTACAGCCTTAGATTAATACTATCGGTTGTATAAAATGCATCTTTGGGAGCATCTAGGGGTTTCTCTGCTTTTTTTTTTTTTTAACTTCACAAGATCACAGTCGCATACATCTTTTCTGTCCTAGTGGTGATTTTCACAAACTAAATGCTTCTTGTCTCTCCCTGCTGGGTAGTAGTAGAAGTAGTAAATTTGTGTGTGTCCTTTGGACTTAATAACAGCTATAGCTTACAAATAAAGAACATTTACCATTTAAATGCTACTAATTTGGAGTACAGCAGACTAAAAACATGAAGTGAAAAGGATACAGAAAAAAATCCAGTGAACAAAAATTAAGTATAAAATCTATCTTGACATGACAACTGGAGTTTATGTAATTTTCCAATTTCCTCCAAGTTCTTTTTGTACCTTACCCTTGGATATTTGTACCTGCTAAAGTTCAAGCTTCATGTAACCCTGAGCATCATCCCACACTTTGTGCAGACATATTAAATGTATAAAGGGGTGCATCACCTTGCAGATTCCCTGTCATTTCCCCATCAATTATTATTATTAGTCTTTTGAGTGATAAAAGAGCAGCATCATAAGGTTAAGGTTTTTGGAAGTAGAAAACAAGAAGAGAAAGAGGATAAAAGAAGATGGAAAGTATCAGAACAGTATGAGTCAGGCCTGGCTGAGCTGGCCCTCATAAAGTAAAAGGTTGGTCTTTTCTAGAAAAGGTGGAGGAGTCACCAGAAATGTAGTGCATAAGGAAAGAATAGGACTGGAGTTTAAAGGTAGGTGAGAAAGAGGGCTGTTAGACACTTAGTTGGAGGGCAGTGAAGAGACGACATGCACAGCTCATTGAAATGCAGGGGACATGCTGGCTGCAGCTGCACCTATCAAATCACCACTTCTAGCTCTGACAGGCACAACCATTTCTGCCCATCTAGGGGCATCCGACTACTCCACCCCCACAAACACCACCTCACAGATTTTACACACTATATCCTGCCGGCCTACACAGTGCATGTTATCATTCAGTGATAGTCTTTCAGATAACCAGAGTCAGTTCTGTATTCTTAGCACTGGTATACCCACTCATCCTGACTCACGCGCATCAGACATCTGTTCTTGCATAACACATGTACCCGTTATATATTCAGTTTTTGCCACTTTGAAATTTGTCATTGTCTGAGGCTCTTTTGGAGAGAAAAAAAAAACAATGTCATGCATACCGAGTCACATTTGGGTGTCTGTCAAGACCCAGATCTGTCTTTTTCTGTCTCTGACTTTTCTGTTCCCCAAAATAGTGGTATACAGATACATAAATCCACATAAAAAAACGAACAATACTTTTAACCTGTAAGTTTAAAAAAATACTAGGGGGCCTTTATTTTTGATTTGAATCATATTATTAATTTTAAAAAGTCATTATTTCAGTAATTCAACTACATAACAGTAGCAACCCATGTATTCATTACAGTAAGGGTGATATATTTAGGCCATTTATTTTTATTCATTTTGATGAATAAGAACTAAAGAAAACCTAAAAGAGTAGACTTAAAACCAGCTGAAAAAATAAGAAAATGTTTGGTTCCCAGCAATCATGGGAAAAACCTCTGACTTGACAATTGTCCATCAGACAGCCATTGGTGTCTTTAGCAGGAGGGGTAAGACCATAAAAGGTCATTGCCAAAGAAGCTAGTCGAGTATAGTGCTGCATGGAAGCCTGTTAATTGAAAGTCAAGTGAAGGTAAAATGTGTGGTAGTAAAAGGATTGTGAACCAAAACTTCTTCAAGAATTTATGAGAGTATTAAGATTCACAAGGTGTGAACCCCAGCTGAACTCAATGGTTCAAAACCTATCCCATACAGAAGTAGTATGGGTAATAACAGTTGCATGACGTGTATTAAGCCAGTCCTGAAACACACAAGAGGAAAAGCATTTTGTCATTGCTTCTCTAAGAACTGAAAACACACTGATGTTCTGCACGGCATGCTGCATTTATGCAGTGATTCACTCAAAATGAACACCAATCAAGTAGTGATTTCACAGACTTAATTTTGAAAATGCAATATAACTATTAAAATGAACTCAAAAACTTGCTTTCAACATATTTCTTTGTGTGATGAATCCATAAAATGTATGAGCCACGTTTTGAATTGACTATCATAAATAACTATTTTTAGTGATTTTGATTTGCACTTTATTTGAGTTTGCTGCCTTGTATAAGATCCACTGCCCATTACATTTACTCTCCAGTGTGAGCTAGACTTCACAGTAGACAGAACTGTAATATAAGGTCAACTTTTTCTGTTGTTGAAAACAGCACAGTTTTCCATTTTTTATATTTTTGGTAAAAACCTGCTTTCTCTGCAAGAATGGTTTTACAATGTTATTGCAACATTAAACTTTCTTTTTCAAACTTGCTTCTCCCCACTGTTTTAGTCTTTATTGAAATGTATTCCTTCTGACACTTTCTGAATCTTATGTCTCATTCCGACGCCAAGTTCGTTTCAGTCTCGATCCAGTCTAATGTTCATGTTGTCCTCAGTTGCCCCTGATTAAATGCCATGCCGAGTAAAATCCAGCTGAATGCAGATAAAAATCAGCATTTGTGCATATCCAATAACAGAATGTGCATCTATTATTCCCAGTGTTTTGTTTCAAAATTGCCAAGTATTAAAAAGTAACCCACGATTTGCACTCTCAGCTATATCTTTTGTCAGCTCCAAGACAAAGCAAATGTAGCCTTAAACTCACTGGTGCTTCCTGAAAGGTCACTGTACAGTATACACATTTCTTCTCAGTGAATTAATTGTTTAATGAACTTTACTTCTTTATTTTATGTCCTATCTCCATGTCCAAGAGGTTTTACTAATATTGATAAAACTTTTTCTAAGACATCTCTAGTTTTTTTTAAAGTTCTAAGTTATACTTGACTTGGTAAATATATTTTCAATCTGAGCAGTTCACTGATACTGAAGAATAAAAGTAATACAAATCTTATTTCAGTATCTGCATTGACAAGAGTTATAATTAAGGTTGGTTGTCACACACTCTTTAGGTAATAACTTTTAATTACGTTATAAGTTTTTGTTCTTCCTTTGGATAGTGATACCTGACATTAGATTTTGTATTTAAGAGGTTGGTTCTTGAACAAGAACATTCAGTTTTTCTCACTTTAATAAGACTGGTAAATGCTGAGAGCTCCTTTACCAGGCAGAAGAGGCTTAGGTATTCAAACAGTGCCTCACAGCGGGGACATTTACATCCCCCAATAGATTTTCTGCAGTCTTATTTGATAAACACTTTAATCCACCTCTTGGTACATTAACTTTGAAGTAGTCTTACTCTCTTTCTAAAACTTTATGGATTTGATTTTATTTATGACCACTTTTGGTCTTTTAAAAAGATACGTTTACAGACTCACACTTCAGCCGTGAGCTTAATTATATGCCACTGGGATGTGATGTACTAGACACGCACGAAGTAGCTTATAATTATGTTGCTTCATTTTTCTCTCTTTTATTTTTTTTTACAAATAAAAATGTTAAATGCCCTGAGTACTGTACTATCAGTACAGCAGCAAGTTTTTCAGAATATATCACAAATTTGACCAAATAAGTATCTGAAAATGCTGATGTTTGTATGTTCAGGACTGATTTCCTCTGATAAGCCTAAACAAAATTAAGTGAAATTGCCTTCATAAGTTGCCTAATTGGTAAATAGGATTCCCTTATGTTTTATTTAATATCTGGATTAATGCAGAAGTTTTGTGATGACCACAGGTGTTTGTAAAAGAATCTCAGTGGGCAGTTACCATCTTTGAGACCAAGAAAAACACCAGATGGGCTGTTAAATAACATTCCAAGATCTGAGCATGTTTCAGATCACTGTTCAACCACTCATTCTAAAATGAAAATTATTTGGCCTACCAAGATAAGGTTGTCCACTGAAACAGACAATAATGACAAGGGCAACATTGACCATACAAGCAGCCAGGATGGAAAATTGTGGTCTGGACAGATTGAATTAAAATTTAACTTTTGAGCTATTTGTAGGCTAAACGTTCTCACCGAGATGCACTTTTCATATTATATGCATTTGTATTTTATATTTATGCACAACTTTATTTTGACCTAATTCATAAAACACTATGAAATTTTAAGTTTGTTTGTAAAATGACAAGAAATTAAAATTATCTGAAAACAAATCCCAATGCAAGAATCATTATGCTTCATGAGAAATGCATACTAATTTCTTCTCTTCATTGTGGAATATTTCACAGTTTATCGTTGCCAGTGCCAGGTGGATACGTAAAAAAAAAAAGAACTCAACAATAGTTGAGTATCGCATTGTCTCAGTATAATATTCTTTGATGCTATAGCTTGTTTTGGGTAGCACCAACCGTCTGGCGGATAATGCCATTGTTTTCTCACCGCACTGCAACAAAAACAGAGCAGATAGGAACACGGCGGAAACACGACTGAAACATCTAGAAAATGTCGAAGGATTTTGAGGAGATGAAGTCTGGCGACAGGAAGGAAGTGTGATGAGGGGAACGATCTAGTTTGCCCAGACATGCTACGGCAATAGCGCTTCAAGGCTGATGTGAGACTTACCCCGCTAAGTTAGCTTCACATCTGCCACGCTGACAATGGGCAAAGAAGTGAATATGCTCATGGCAAGTCAATGATATTAAACATAAGCTGTTTAGTAGTCTGAGTTGGCATGCATTAAGTTTGTTTTCCTGTGACAGCACCCAGACATGAATGACAATTAGCCTTAGCCATGCTTTTAGTTACATTGAATGTCTCTGCAGCAACAATGTGAACCTAAACAATCCAATTTATGCTTCAAGGTAAATTGAATTCGCTAAAATGAACGAACAATCACTCGACGTGATCTGCAATTATAAAACAATGCCGGCAAAACATAAACGGGATCATTATTTCAATGCTTCACAATAATGGCTCCTTTTGTCTCGCTCTCTCTTTCCTCTCCCCAGTGACGTGTCCAATGAATGAGGTGCTGACGGCTTCCACAGGCGTCATTATGAGCCAGTCACCAGGCACCGGCTTCCCTCATTTCGAGTCTTGCTCCTGGGTTGTTAAAGTAGAGCCTGGCTACAACATTACCTTCACTATCGAACACTTTCAAACCAGCCGTCAGTTTGATGAGCTTGAAGTCTTTGATGGTGGGTCTCGTCGCTTCGTCTACGATTGCATGTGTTTGTAAAGACAAATTTAATCCAGCCTCATTGCCGTTTATGATCTATATCGTTCTCTGATAAAACTTTCTTAATGTCCATAGTGTTGCGTAAATAGTACTTTTTCCTCAGAAAGCCACAGTTAACGGCTAAATAAACCAGGCAGCTAAATAAACTGTCTCTAACAAAGCTATCTGCCTCCACTAACAGAAAAACACACACAGTTCCCTTTTCATGGTGGCAGAACATCTGCATCTGCCTTGTACATTTGAATTTGATTAGAGGCAAAGTCAGCAACTCTGCCCGGCAGCTCTGAGAAAATGGTGGTGGGACACACAGCGGCGATGCTGATTAGTACTTTTTATCTTCTGCCGACTGGAGAGGAACAGGCATTTGTTAACCTTGAGGCTGCTAAGCCAATTATGGTCTGCAGTAGTCTCTTTTTTTTTCTTCTTCACAGTTAGGAGTTCAACAAACTTTTCATTTGCAACTTGACACAATTCATAACAAATGAAGTATTTCAAGATTTTTACTGTATGAAAAGTCTGGATCTACTGAATGATAGATCCAGACTTTTGATTTACCTTGAAGTTCTTTTTTTCAGCTTTCTGAAACTTTAATTGTCGTTCGTCATCATATCTTCATCCAGGTCCATCCAGACAGAGCCCGCTTCTTATTACCCTCAGTGGTAATTATTCCAGCCCGCTGAGCATCACGAGCTCCAGTAACAAAGTCTACCTGCACTGGTCTTTTGATCACACCACCAGCCACAAAGGCTTCCGCATCCGTTATTCAGGTAAGGGCCAGAAATTCCCGAACACTGCCTCATCACGCCATGATCGATTCGCCGCGTGGAAGCCATTTCGTACTCGTTATTTTTAGGGCCTTGTTGTGAGTTTGATCTCATTAGTCGTGTGTTTAATTTACTTTTCCTTTAAGACCTGCATCTGGGCTGCCAACTGTGCCGCAGACAGCCAAAAATATGACCCAGCTCTGTGAGAGCCTAATGGGGGCAGCAGGCATCTGCACCGACATCTTGCTGTGTGCCAAGACCTAGGAATTTGTAAGCGCAGTTTCATGCGTTGCTTGTTGCTTATTACTCCTCTGTTTTGTCCTGCTCCCATGAAGGATTTGTTGGTATACGACACCTGCACAACTTGCTGTGAATTATGACTGTGTAAATATTTAAAAGGCTCCCCCTGTTCTGTATCAACACCACTCAGCCAGATTGACTAATTGTCTCTCTCCTCCCTTTGGTGGAGCTTTCTGTCTCCCCAGCCGGATGTTCTGTCATCTCTCTCTTCTGCTTTTTCTCCTGCCTCTTTCACTTTTTAATTGTTTCTAACACTGACGGTTTTCATCGTGACAGATTAAATGACAAACTAAGTGATCCTTGAGAACCCAGAAGTTACCATGGTCAATATGGAATTGCCTTCTGGTGTACCTTTGTGGGAAGAAGGAAAAAAAAAAACAGATGGCACTGATGCATTCAATAAATAAGCTATGCTACTCATCAAGTCGAGTTTCCTCTCCAAGGGCAAGTCTTCCATTAACAACTTGCAGCAGTGTCTTGTTGCAATTCACGCGCTCGGTTTTCTACAGTTATTTTCTATCAATTTCAACTATCACTGTTTCTATCTCTCTCTTTAGGTACATTCCTTTTCTCCATCACCTCAATCAACTTTGAGTGAGCCTGACCTTGTCCGCTCAATCTTTCTTTCTCCTGTTGTTTATCTATTTCAATTTAGTCACCACCCTCTGCAGTCAAAGTTATTCAAAGTTGCGGGGCTGATTGCAGAAAAGGCAACTGTTGTTCTGTCTCATGCAAGAGGAAGGAAAGGGAAATAAAAATAAAGAAAACAGATGGGCCAATGATTGAGACACCTGCTGGCGTTTATTGGTACCCCAGGTGAAGATGTTAAAAAAAAAAGGCATACAAATGTTGAGAGATGCACTCGTTATTGGTACCTATGCTGCTAATGCTTTTTTTTTTTTTTTTTTTTTACAAGCATGTTTGGGGAGAATTCAAACTTACATGGTCATGCAAGTTTTAAATATGGAGTACCATTACTGTGTTCATTTTATATGTTTTGATAATAATCTTATTGAAAGACCTAATTTCAATAAGATTATTATTAGTATTATAAGTCCCCTCCCTTTCTCAGCTCTAGCAGTTGGCATACAGTGCTTTTTCACATGTTCTTCTTATGTTTTGTCTTGTTGTCAAAAGGTTCAATCAATCTGACCAAAGTAAATTGTTTCAGTCTAAGTTGTAGTGGAAGTTGGCAAACTCGTTTACCAACTTCCACATTATTGTTAAACTTCCGTTTACCAATAAAGAAAAAACTTCTTTACCATCTAGTGGTCTTGCGGATGTTTTTGGTTGTGTAATAATTAAAAATGAAAATGTTGCTTGCTTTCATCCATATGGGCATCTTTGGGGGCATTGAGAATTTGCGCTTTGTTTACAGCGTGGACAGTAAGCATTTCCCGAACCCTGTTAAGTTATTTGTTAAATTGCTATTAAGTTATTTGTTAAATTGCTACCAAAGCACTTTGTCCATCTGCTGTTGATCTTTTCAGAGAAAGAAAAATGCTTTTGCAATAAACTCAAGTATCAGATTCTTTAGTATGTTTGACAGAATCTCTGTCCCCTTAAAGAGTGTTAAAATCTTTGCCTCTTTGAAAAACATAATATACTGTTAAAAATTGTTTTATGTCCATAACTAACCATCTATATTGGCTTAGTATTTTTATACTATTGGGGATTTTGTCTGGTTATATAGTTGATGTTAAAAAAAAATGCAATATTTTAAATTGTCGCTGCAATGTGAGAGCTGTAAAAGTGGCAAATTTGCATTTTTATTGAAATTTTATGTTCTCATAGTAATTTTCCACCCATACTGAACACAGTCTCCTCTTCTCATTATACAGTGTTTGTAGAGTCTGTGTTCTGCTACCGTCTTTCTGCAGCTGACGTGTAGCGCTGCCCCTTATTGGGAAATCTGCTAAATTCCACTTGGGCTCGTGAATCTTCTCGATCCATTTTGGCACCATTTGCGATGATAAATGATTATTGCCGTTACCAGTTTAACCAAAGTCAGATACTTTGTTCCCATTATTATGTATCCATCACTTTTATGATCCTCATCCACAGCTGCTGACAAACACTCATTTTGCTTTGCAGTACATTAGTTTTCAATAATCAATTTTCCTCATCTCGAGGCAGCAGTGTTTGCTGTAACCTTTCCCTCAGCACAAGTGCAAGACGCAATTGAGATCTTTGGCTCTGTCGTTAAACGGGTATTCATTATTCATCCGCTCAACAACTTCTTACATCACCTTGCATCAATGTTTTTTTTAACATGTCACTTTTTTGTGATTATATAATGTGTGTTTACTTCTTTATCCACAGCACCATACTGCAGCCCTCCTAATAACCCAGTAAATGGCACAGTGCACAGCCTAACTGGGTCCAAGTTGGGCAGTACTTTACGCTTCAACTGCGACCAGGGCTTTCGACTTATTGGTCAGACCAGCTCCACATGTACCCGGACAGCGCAGGGGATCCATCAGTGGAATGCCCCAGTTCCTCTTTGTCAAGGTAAAGCCCTCTACCATGCTTTGTCAGGACTAGAGATAGAGCAGAGACTGGATTTTTTTCTTTTTTCTTATCATGTCAGTCAAATCTCTTTGCAGGGATTCATCAGAGGAGGATATTTTATCATTTGAATACACATCATTTCAGGATCTGATTGATATATTATAAAATGTCTTATAACTGATGACCTTAAGTAGATCATATCACTTGTATCCTGTCTGGCATACTGAACAGAATATCACTGCAAATCCACTTTGTGAGCTGCATCTCTCAGGTTTAAACTGATTGAGGGGAAAAAATCTTACAGAATCCTTTTGCTTCGGATCAAAGGGTGATTGCGGTTGACAGCATGGCATCACTAGCAGCTCCTCTGCCTAAGGCATACCTCCAGGAAGTTTACTTCACCACTTTTTTGTCCCTTTTTAAAGATTCAGTGGAAACGTAGTGACATTTCAATTACTGGATTTTAGTCCTCTTGTCATACTGCACATATATATTTTTTTAGAAATAATTTGGGGGGGTTTAGGGATTTAAAAAATTTTTTTTTATTGAGTTGGTCATAGTGAAGATTTAAACTTTTGATGAAAAATATCTGAAAATAATAATTACTATTTGTCAAATAATATTTGTTAAGTTTAATAAAGAATTGATGGTACTGTGTTATTTTCATTGCATGGAAGTACTGTACTTTAAATGTTTGCTTTTAAATCAAATATTAAAGCATGTAATCAAAAATTTTATTTCCACTATTTGTTTTCAAACTAGCACACACAATTAGAGCAAACGTTGAGCGTGCATACAGTTCCATAACAGGTGTATTCATCCATAAAAATTACATTTATCCTCTGCCAACTTTGATTGTTTACTGTTGTGTGAATTGTGTTCCATGCTAATGTGTGCGGCTCATCCGTGCCTTCTGTGAATGGTTTTGAGAACTCAGCACTTTGCATACAAGGATGACAAGTTCGTTTGCCTGTATTTTATTTCCTCTCACTATTTTTTATATTGTATTAAATCTTACTCAACTACCTGTCAATGTGTTATTTTGTAGTCATGTCCTGTGGAATGCCTGTTGCCCCTGTCAACGGCAGCACTGTTGGCCAAGACTTCTCTCTTGGGGCCAGGGTCACTTACCAATGTAATCCAGGGTTTCGGCTTGCTGGTCCTCTCACCACCTCAGTGGTCTGTCAAGAATCTGGGCGGTGGAGCCCCATTGAGGCCCCTCCGAGATGCGTTCGTGAGTATTTCGTCTGCTGTCTGGTTAGATTCTGGGAGTCAGACAGAAAAAAAAGTCACGAAATCTTCAGAAACATAGGAACCGCAGGTGTATTTTGACGCTAATATAGGTCCATTTTATAATGTACCACAATCCGATTAGAATCTTACTGTGAATTAGTTTTTCATAAGCTCAAATGGAAGGGAGGAAATGATTAGTTCACCCACTATTTTGTGCATTTTGTAACCCTTAAAACATGTGCTTAGCATAGACATTTTGACAAAACGGTCCAACTGTCTTCAAGGCCAACACTTAGGATGATGGTAAACATTTCACTGCTATAGAAACTCCTCTTGCCATGCTAAGCCAACTAAACATCCATCATCACAGTGACGCATAAAGATAGATGTAGAGAAATCTAACATTCCCCTGTTAATAAATAATAGAAAGAAAAATAAATTTAGTTTTTGTAACAAGTATCAATAGCACTAACATATATCTCAGGCAATAGTTTGACGGGATCCAGACTTTAATTGGATGAGTTTTCCATGAAGAAAATTTAATGTGATTGCTGCGAATCTACAGTGTATTTTTATATACAATGTGCGTTGACAGTACGTAGCTCATTAAATCCTTCATACACGTAGGATTGTACCACCTCTGTTATTGAATGTGTTTTTTGTTTAGTTGTTTTAAATATATGAAATGGAAAGAAACAACTTAACTTGATTTGCTAAAGCCAGTTATGTAATTTTGTCACTGTGCACAGCAATTAGAAAATCCAGTAGAATTTGTAGTTTCTAACTAGAGCACAGTTAAGCTGGTGTTTTTTTGTGTTATCAAAATCCTAATGTTGGATTTCAGAGATAAATTGAATAAGGTTTAAGTAACAACAAGCAACTGTTTTTCTTTCTCTGTTGTCCACATGAGTTTATACTGGGAGTTCTTGAAAAATTATCCTCCATTTGTTAGAATCGTATCTTTTTAAATCATTGCTCTTGAGCAGAGAATTATTTTTGGATGGTTCTGCTTATTGGATCATGTGAGAGCTAATGACATTTGCATTTTACCTGAACAGTTCATACCAAAATTTCTCTTGAGTACCACTAAGAACAGGCCAAGTACTGTCACTGGTATTAGTACCACATTAGTACCACACTGGCACTAAAGAAAATGGAATTTATTTTCATTCCCTAAATTTGATTGTCTCTTTAAAACTTCATTTGATATTCATGAAACCTCTACTGTTTTGTGAAGATACACCAAAAAGACTTTTTGGCAATAGGACTACCATAGTATTAAAGAACTAAAAATTGCAATTTATAAACTTGTCAAACCTGAACCGACTTATATAATCTTGATATTACCTTATGAATACAGTTTGTGATTAATGAAGCTTTTTCTTTAATTCTTGAGAAGAAAGTGGGGATTCGTAGTCTTTCGCTGTGAGCTGGATGCATCATTCCACTCCTAATAAATGCCCAACACAGTTCAGCCTTCAGAAGACAAACTACTGACTGTTAAATACGTATTAAAAAAATGTTCTCTTACCTCATAGCGGTCACCTGCGCCGACATCAGCCACTCTGCTGTGGAGCATGGAAGATGGAGACTAATCTATGGCACTCAAAACCAATATGATGCTATAATGATGCTCATATGTGACCCGGGATATTACTACAGGGGTCAAAGGATCATTCGCTGCCAAGCAAATGGCACCTGGAATTACCCTGATCCTCGCCCAGTCTGTGACAGTAAGTTAGAGCTGTTGCTTTTCTGTGTCTGTATATTACTAAAGATTTCCATTAAAATGTAAGCAACATAAATGCAACCAAATTCATTTACTTTCATATCCAAGTCCTCTAAGATGTAAAAATTGATTTTGAATCTTACTGTCCTAATTGGGTTATATTTTGTTCTTTTATTTCAGTTGTTTCCTGTGGAGATCTTGGCACTCCTCCAAATGGTCATAAAATAGGAACTTTGACTGTATTTGGAGCCACAGCCATTTTCTCCTGCAACACAGGATATACCCTAGTGGGTTCTCGGGTACGAGAGTGCATGTCCAATGGGCTTTGGAGCGGAACACAAGTTCAATGTCTAGGTGAGATCTTCAGTCCAAAAAAATGACAACAGTAAAAAAGTCAGAGCCTACCATATTTAACCGTCTTTTTTATTGTTTTGTTTTTAGCTGGCCATTGTGGCACTCCAGACCCAATAGTTAATGGGCAAATAATTGGGGAGAACTTCAACTTTCGAGGCAGCGTTGTGTACCAATGTAACCCAGGGTTTCGTCTTATTGGTGTGTCAGTGCGAATATGCGAGCAGGATCACCGCTGGTCAGGAAATACCCCCGTTTGCGTTCGTAAGTTGCCTCTCCAAACAGCTATTTGTATTTGTTCATAAACCTCTGGGCGGTATTGAATTGAGACTTTTGTTGCTGTGGATGTTTGTTATTAAGCAATTTGTTCTTTAGATAATCGCTTTTTTATCAGTATTTACTGTGTTGTTCAAAGTATAAAGCAGTTTGTGTCATTTTTTTTCAAGAATTTGACTTTGATTGTATATCAAAGACTTCTCCTGTCGTTTGACTCTCTCAGCCATCACATGCGGCCACCCTGGAAACCCTACATTTGGCACAACCCAAGGAACCCAGTTCAACTTAAATGATGTTGTGCGTTTTGTCTGCAATACTGGATATGTTCTGCATGGGGCTGTTAAATCTACATGCCAGGCTAATGGACAATGGAACAATGCTATACCAAGGTGTAAAAGTAAGTGGCAAGAAGATTGTCAGTGTGTTTATTTACTGATTTCAGCAGAATTATATAGATAAGAAATATTTACAAAAAGTTGATGAGGCTCTTATTTTGCTTCTGATAAACAGTTGTTCTATATATTAGAAAACAGTTTTTTCCATTCCTTTAAAAATGTATATTCATGGAGATGAGTTTTTTCTATGTACATCATCTTTGAAAAATATTCATATTGCTCGAACATTGCCAGATTTTGTCAATAATGTGAAAAATGGAGGGTGTATTTGTTTTTATTCCCCTACTCTCATTCCAATGAATTGCCAGAAGTCTTATCTACTGAATATAGACCAGAAGAGCGATATTCCAAATGAGTGTAATTGCAGCTACTCTTGTTAAAGAACATTAGTGAAACAACATCATAAAGAAACAAGGAACACAGCAGGGATAAAGTTCTGGAGAAAATTAAATTGGATTAGATTATGAATGAACATCTCATGGATCATGTCACCCGCAATGCAGAAACACCGTGATGAAACATGGCAGTGGTAGCATCATTTTTTAGAATGTTTTTTCCAGCAGGGACAGAGAAGCTTGTTTGTTTATTTATTGAATAGGACCATGTACAGGAGCATTAATCTCAACGGACAATATGCCTGGTACCACATGTTAGCTCTCAGAGCTAATTTCCATCTGCAGTCCTTGCAGATGGAAATAGGAAATAGGATAGAAACACATGTATGGCACAAGAGCAGTACAAACAAAAACCCAACAACAACACACAAATCAATGAGAAGATGGATGGACATAAATACAAGGCAACCCTTTAATCTGTCACAAAACTTGAAAGTTGCATTTAAAAGGGTCTTCATTCAATCTGACTGAGTTTGATCTGTTGTGTCAACAAAAATATCTTACAAATGCGCAGAGCTAGTACACACATACCCCTAAAAATTTGCAGCTCCAACAGTAATAAAAGGCTGTTGAGCCAAGTCAGTAATGTGACTGGGGCTAACTACAAATGCATGTTTGAAAAGTATTGAAAATGTTCCTCCATTTTATTCTGTGTTTCTGTATTGGACCCAAAAGTACAAATTAAATCACATTTTAGTATGCAGTTGTTGTTTTAAAAAATAAAAATAAAAAAATCTAAATTATATGAATACTATTAAATGTTGCATTGCAACATGGCATTAGAGAAACGGCTTCTTATACACCTAAGTTGAATGTTGAATGTTCATGTGAAGGAGGAATCGGATGAAGAAAAATGTCTAAATTCCAGAGTTGCTCGTGGACTTAACATTTTGTTTTTATATTTTCACACATTTGTGTGGGTAAGTACTAAATTACCTAACATAATGTGTAAAGCCATATCTTCTTTGACCACAAGTGACCTTAATCATAGAGAGTGTGGAGATGAAGCAAAGAAGCACCCTGGGGAGAAGGTATTTAACGGACTTAACGTTTAGGGGAAGCTCAAATGAAAAATTAAAAAAGAATCCAGTTTATTTAATTACATCGGCCTCACTCAAATGGTCCGTGGAGGTTCCACATAATATTTCCAGTTGACTTTTTTATTTTTTTCTCTCAGCCTCACTACCTCTTTATCCCCAAAGGCAAACATGCGTGTCAGGGAAACAATGTTAGTTAATAGCCATGCAGAGACAAATCCAAAGACAATCACCAGATTCTTGAGGTTGCATAAAAGACAGCAGTCTGTGGAGACCTGCGTTTTGGATTTTGCTCAGAATTACAATTATTCAGTTCTGCTTCGCATGAGTAGGGCAAAGACTCTTAATTTGGCAGTGTTTTTGCAACAAGTAATATATCTCTGCTCCCGTGTCTGTGGATAAGTCGTTTCTATCTGAAGGCTTTGTGACAGGAACAGACAGGGGCTGCTTGCAAAGTCGGGCCCTAAATGTGACAAGCGGTGACAGAAAACGTGTCTGATTGACTTCCTGAGTTTGTTTTAAATGAGACAAAAAGGGATTTAGTGGGTTTTTTTTTTTAATACTTTGCTGGAGTGATGGGAAGGTTACAAGTCTTGCGGGCATCCATTTTCTTCCTGTTTTTTCTTTCTTTTTTTAAGAAGAGAGTTCATTTTTCTGCTGCATACATTTTCTTCCAGACATATGTCTTAGAATCTTTTCACTTTAGCAGTGACATAATATTAGCATCAGCCTTGTTTCAGCCCAGATGCTTATTCTCAGGCACATTTTATGTGAAAATTGTGTGTGTTCCTCTACGCGCGCGCGTGTGTGTGTGTGCGGATGGATGGATGGGAACGGCATTTTTGATGTCCATTATCCTCACTTTTGATGTGAAGACATAAGCAGCTTACAAGTCTTTTTGTCAGTCAGATTTATTACATTAATTACAGCTATAGTGATACATTTGGTAAAGTGTGGCCCTCGCTTTTTCTTCCTGAGCAGCAAAACTGTGCTGGCATCCGCTTCATCCATCTCACTCTTAGTCTCAGCTTTGAGTGGGAGAAAAACAAATGGGAAGCAGAAAACATTAGTAAACAAACGGCGTCATGAAGGGCGAGGAACAAAGCAGATATGTCAGCAATAAAGTTGTGGAGAAGTTTAAAAAGGTAGTAGATTACTAAACAATATTCAATTTTTTTAGGCATTTCACAGAATTGTACTCGGTTCATCATTCGAAAAAATTGAAAGAGGGTCAAATGAGACCAAAATTAACAAGTTTGGCCAAGATGTAAATTGTTTGTGAAGAAAAACTAACACTTCACCTTTTCACACCTGCTTATTCTGCCACCACAGTGTTTTGTGGGGGCATTATGCTATGACAGTGCTTTTCTTATTAAAGCGAAGAGGAGTTGATAATAGTTAAAGGGTAAAAAAGAAGGAACTCAATATAAAGCTATCCCGGAAGAAATTTAAAAGCTACAGTAACAGGAAAAACCCCACAATTGCATTGGGAAGATGTAGATCAAAGTATCTCTGTGTTGCAATAGTTCATTGAAAGCCTAGACTGAAAACCTATGGAAAATCTTTGGCAAGAGTTGAAAACGCCTCTTCACAGACATTCTCTTTCCAAGCTAATCTTAGACAACATTACCAAACAATTTAATGGTGCAAATTTGAAAAAAACTACATGAATATGCAAAACTGGTAGAGGCTAGGGATGCATCAGTTCCTTGGCACTAACAGTATTGGCCAATATTTTTTAACCTTTTGTTGATAGGTTTTTAATATGAGCTGAAGTGTTTGTATTGTCACATCCTTTGTAGAGATATACCCCAAAAGAACTACAGATGTAATGAACCCTACAGTTTAGCTTTAAACTATAAAATCTATAGGATTTTGTAGATGTGTACTTGTGGTTTGGTGTGAGCAAAAATGCTGAGAGGAAATAATGTTACGCTTCGGATGCATCACCTACCCAGGGGAGAGAGGGTGACGAGGGTTTCCCACCTTTGATTTGAACTGAAATAAATTACCTCTCTTCAACTTCCCTTCTCACCTTCCTTCTTTGTTTTCCTTTTATACCTTTCCTTCTTCCTCACACACCGGACCACACAGAAATTTACGAGAAGGTCAGTCAGTTTAGACAGCCGTTGGAACCCTTTTCAACACACCGTGCACAAGCACATTTGATGAAAGCCAAGTACCAAGCTCGGAATGCCCCTCTCTGAAACCGCTCCGCGGCTTCAAAGACACTTTGTAGAGTTATTATGCAGTAAGTTGTAAATGATGGCACCACAGGTCAGCACTCTTCTGGGAGGAATACATTATAAAAGATATTTGGGGGGTTATTTAGCATAGCTGGACAGCTTGGGAGCATGAAAATGAGCATGCTTTTTACACACATTAGAATACAGTAGGTTCATTTTGGCTGGAGCAAAAACACATTTATCGGAGTGAGGTTGGCAAGCCAAGCTGGGCTATAATAGCTGCAGGCAAACTCTGAGTGTGTTTTGGAAGCCATTAGTGTGTCTGCATCACTCTATACGTGTAGGTATAGGCTAAATGGCAACTCTGACTTTGCTGAGATAATGGCTCACGAAATGTATGCAAGACTTGGTTATGATTGTTACTGGTTAGCACTCTGTTAGCATATTAGCTTCTTGCATTCCTTATAATTTGATTCACATTTCCTTCCTCAACTACCTGAGGTCTCCTTCCATCTCCATCGCTGTCTCTCAGCCAGAGAGACTACTGATTATAAGGAAATTTCACAGTGTACAATCTATATAATTTCTTAGTTTATTTAACAGGAATAATGTTTTTATAGTTGTCCCTGAAAACTTTGTAAAATCAGATATATAAATGTGGTTTTTAAACAAAGTCTTGGTCCTAAAAATGTTCATTTTTCTCTCTCTGTCTATGTTTCCTCTGCCCCACAAATGCCCGCAGTTGTAAACTGCACAGAGCCCGGCCATGTAGAGTACAGCATTAGACAAGTAATATCCAGCGGTCCGCATCGGTACAGCTTCCAGACTACGGTGACGTACCGCTGTAACCCAGGCTATTATCTGCTGGGAACCAGCTCCATCTCCTGCCAAGGGGACGGCACCTGGGACCGCTCCTTACCCAAATGCCTGTGTGAGTAACGGAAACAGTTGGGTTTTTTTTAAGTACTTTGTAAAATGTGGTTTAATAGAAAAAATATGTATATTTATGCTAGAGATTCACAGATTTGTAGGGTTTTCCATTTATTACCGATAGTTAAAGGGTTTAAAATTTGTGTTTCTAGCAGCAATCAATTTAACACTTGTTTGCTTCCTTCTCTACTTTGATTGGGCAGTGGTTCTTTGCGACCGTCCCAGCATGCCTCCCTACGCTCAGATCTCAGGTGACCGTCGAACGGTGGGCTCAGTCATCCGCTACAGCTGCATGGGCCAGCGTAGCATCGTCGGAAACACCACAAGAATGTGTCAGCTGGACGGGCAGTGGAGCGGCTCGCCACCGCACTGCTCTGGTATGGGGAACCAGTCACCAGTCAATCTGTGTCTGTCTGTGTTCAACCAAATGTCATTTTACGAAGGACTAAAACTTAACATTCAAAATCTTCTCAAATAAGAGTCTGGAACAAGCAGAACTATTACCGTGTCATGACTGAGCCATCATCCTCTGTCAATTCTTGATTTAACGCTTTATTAATTCAGTTGGGATATCAGCTCCGTTTATATAGATGCCTTCACACAGCATGACCAATGAATGAAGACTTTGAGTGGCATCTGGTGGTAGGATATTTACGAAATAGCTGGACTAAAGATGGAATTACCCGTCTGCTCCGCAGGCCTCAAGGGCAAGCTGAGTCCCCTCTATAAACTTGTTTTAATTTGCTCTCATTAGACTGAGGAACATTAATGCCGGGTTATGAAGCTGTATAAAAACACAGGCCCCCATACTCCTATACCCCAACAACAGTTGCTTCAGGGCTCCAGTGAGTCACACATTAAACGGCCCACACATCCCCCATATGTGCAAATGCATAGTCACACAGATGGGACAGGAAAGTGAACAAACACAGACAGTGTCAAAGAGCTATGAAGTCGTTCGCTTAGGCATACAAGCTGTGTGACAGTAAAGTAGCACTCTGAGAGTTCAATGTCATTATGTGGTGATGTTCTCTGCTGTTCTCTCAATGGACAGGTATTATGTTCATATTTATTTGCATGGCCATCTTTACTACAGTCCCATGTGAAACTATTCATGCACTTTGAACTTTTTCACATTGTGGTATGTTGCCCGCAAACTTGTAAAACATTTATTTTATTGGCGTTTTAAGGGAGCTACCAAACACAAAGTAGTGGATAATTATGAAACAGAAGAAAATTGGTATGTGGGTTTCAAAACTTTCTAAATCTAAAATCTGAAAAGTATTGCATGTGCTTGAATTCACTAAGCGACGTTGCGCAAAACTATCTTTTGCTGAACCTCACATCTTATGTAATTTGTATGTTGGAGTTTTGCACATTTGCCATCTTTTCTTTACATTTTAAGGTGATGGATTGAGCACTGCTGTGTGAGATGCTTATAGTGTATCCCGAAAGTATTCACACTTCTTACCTTTATCCAGATTTTATGTTGCAGGCGTACTCCATATTGAATTAAATTAATCTATTTCCACCAAATTCTACACAAACTTTTGAGATCTTTGTGAATTTTGAAAAAAATAGAAAGCACAAAAAAAAAATCACATTCTGGCATGCATCTGTCTGTATAAGGTGGCACAGTTGACAGTACAGCTCACAGCACAAATACTAAGCATGAAATCAAAGGAATTGTCTGCAGACCTCAGAGAGAATTATCTTGTGGAACTAATCAAGGGAATTGCGTAGAAAATTGAAAGTGCTGTGAATATGTTCTAGCTGCACTGTAAAGTTTGGTATTTTGTATAATAACCAAACCCTGAATTATAAAATAAATAAACTTAAATAGCAAAGTAAAAATTCTTTAGGTTGCAGAAAGCCATCATTGTCTCATTGGATATGTATGGTATCAGACACTACTTCTATCATTGTCCTTATTGCTCAATTATGCACCAGTCAGCAGAATTAATTTCTGATGCATGCTCATTAATAAATGCCATATGTATGTGATTTTTGCTTTTGTCCTTGCAGGGGAATCAAATGGTCTATGTGGAGATCCAGGCGTACCTGTTCACGGCATTCGTCTTGGAGATGAATTTACCGTGAGCAGTGTTGTACGTTTCAGCTGCGAACCTGGTTACGTCCTGAAGGGGTCACCAGAGAGAACGTGTTTTTCCAACGGTACATGGATGGGAACACAACCGGAGTGTCACGGTAAGTCATTTGTATTGTATTTGTCAAGGTCTTTCACTTTGCAATTACTTGAACTTCCAGTTTTTTGCTATGGCCATGAGCTTTGATCGTGAGGTGATATTCTGGAAACATCCACAGGAAAACACATTTGAAGACCCACAATCTACAGAAGCAATAAATATTCTGCCTGAGGATTTACTGTCGGAGGAACAAGGGCATCAACAATGATTAATGATTTTGGGGAAAACCAGCATTTTAACGTTGCTTTAAAAATGCTGGTAAATTATATGAGGATATGTAAAAAGGCATTTGTTTTGTTTAAGAATAATTTTACATGCACATTTGTCTCTGTTTTGCATTTTCTTAGTCAGTGTTATACTTTTTTTTCTTAAAAGGTTATTTCATCATTTTGAATTTTTCAAATCTAGATAACTCAAAAATTATTGCTATAATATAAAGTTTTCCTTTAATTACCTATGTTAAATTTTTACAACATGTCCAAGTGATGTCATGTGTAGTGTAAGGAAACATCTAAAATTAAATTTCCGTGGTTATTTCTGTGCCTATATGTGAACAATTTAAAGGAAATTCGGTGGATAAACAAACTGAAAACAAGCTTTTCTTTACAAATTAATGAACTACATAGCAGTTAATACCATACAATATCAAAAAGTTTATTAAAACCTTTTGCGCAGTGCATTTTTTTAATGAAGACACAGGAAAAATATTTGTCTGATGTGGGGCCTTCCCACAATCATCTGCTGTTTTACAGACCGTGTCCAGTGAAGCTCTCAACAACTCTCTGTACTCCTTCACCCGCACCTCTACCCCCATCTTAGAGCACAACTGCCCCTTGCTTCTCTCTGTGTTATGCTCAATAGCCTAGGTTGCCCACCTGTTCTCAGTTGGCAGGGACTTCAAGGGCCAGGCTACATCTGGTCATTATGGGAGGGCGATGCCCCCAGGGTACTGATGGCCCGGGGCAAACTGGAGACTGTAATGAACAGAACTATCGCTTCCGGCTGGACAGACACCAAGGGATTTTCTGTGTAAAAGAAAAAGTCCATCAAAGCAGACTTACTTACAAAGGAGGATGCACAAAAATGTGATTGCGACAGGAGTGGACAGATTGAAAACAAACAAGAAAAAAAAAGGAAAAACAAACCAAATCAAGAAGCTTTTCAGACTAAATTTGGAGCCAATTGAGAATAAATGGCATTGAGAAACATCTTTGTTGATTAATAAAGGCATCATATATAACAAATTCAGTCAACTTTTGTCACAATTTTGTTAATGGCTTTAGACCTTTAACTTGACTGATGGTTTGACTAAGCAGAGAGATAATAAAAAAGTCAATACGAGTACCTTTAACATTTACCTTACAGAATTTGTCCCTTCATCTTTGTTGATCCTGTCTTCTGCTCTTTTATTTTTCTTAACAGTAATTTCCTGTGGAAACCCAGGAACTCCACGAAATGCCCAGATCCTTGTTCACGATGGACTGACGTTTTCCAGATCCATCACTTACAGCTGCAGGGAAGGGTACTATTCTACTGGACTGCTTACCCGACACTGCACTGTAAATGGGACCTGGACGGGCAACATGCCAGAGTGCTCAGGTAATTAACAGCCCAAAGATGCACAATCACAGTGACTCCGTCTTTGTGCTTATACATACAGATTGAAAGAATGATGCCCTGTTTTTCATAATAACCCTGCTGCTTAGGTCTCTGTTCACATGCTAATTTATCAAGTTAGCAGCATATCAAAACTAGCACCAGAGTCAATCTGTTGGAAAAGCCCCTCTCACAAAAACGGTTTCCGTCATTAACATTTCTGTCATCAGCACTTTAACCACAGAAAAATCCCTCCTGTGGAGAAAATCTTGTTAAAAGTAGTGTTTTGCGTTGTCTTAAGATGTTATAGCTCTGAAAAACAAGCCTAGAAAATGGACCCACCCAACCAAGGAAGTCATTTGTAGATTTGTATTATTTTATATTGTAGGCAACTTTTTAAGAGACACGTTTTATTAAATATGTGAAAGCATGAACGCACAGGCATCTCTTTTGTTTTATAATGCATTGAAAATTCCCAAATCCTTTATGTTAGAATATGTATGTTAATAATTTTAAATGACAGTGAGTTGTAAAACTATTCATAACCCTACAATCTTTTTGTGAAGTCACAACCACAAATCTTAGAGTTTTTTAATGGATATTTTGTGCAAGGCCAACACATAATAAGAAGTAATAGAAGTAAAAGAAAAGATTGCTTGCTTTTCATTTTTAAAGAAAAACCAAAAAGTGTTGGAGTCGTCATGTATTGAGCTCCATATCAATACTTTGCAGAACTATTTTGTGCACTGTAATCATGGTTTCAAGACTTTGAGATGTGTCTCTATCAGCTTTGCACATTTTGGAGATTTATTTGTCAAATAGCTCAAGCATAGACTGGATTAAAAGTTCCAGTGAACAGCAATATTCAAGTATTAGATTTCAGTGTGTTCTATGATTGGACCACTCTCCTACATGGAGCAGCATCCAACAGGTGTTCTTTCAGGGTTCCCTTGTATTTACCCTTTCTCTTTCTTCCAATCAACTATGACAAGTTTCCCAGACTGCTTCACATATTTATGTTCTTCTTGCCTGGCCTGTCACTTTAGGTGGAAGGCCTTGTAGGTTTGCAGTTGTGCCATTCTTTTTTCCATTTTTCAAAAGACAAATTGGGCAGTTCTCTGAGACGTGCAAAGCTTGAGAAATTGTGAACTTAGCCACTCATGTTTTTTTTACATTTCCTCTGACTTTTCTGATGTGTTCCTTGGTATTTATTACGGCTATTATTCCCTAAAGTTGTCTAGGGAACTGTTGAGGTATTCATGGAACACCAGTATTTATAGTGATATTGAATTATACGCAGATTAACTTTGTTTCTAACTATGTGACTTTTAAAGGTAATTGGTTACACTTTTTTTGACTATAGGGTGTGAGCCTAAAGCAGGGGTGTCCAAACTTTTTGCAAAGAGGGCCAGATTTGATCAAGTGAAGATGCCCGGGGGCCAATAGTTTGTTCGGATATTTTTTAACTACAAAAGTTTCATGCAAATACACTCTGTTATAAAACTATTTTCATTGTCACAATTATCTTTATCTTTCAAATGACAAAAAAACCAAATATAAGCCACTCAGGCAGATGAGAACAACTCTAAAAACACAAATTCTGCAATTCTTTCATATCTGGAGAGTCAGATAACATTGAACAAACTGTATGAAATACCTTAAATTTACATGAGTTTAAAAATATCTTTGCCTCAAGAACATTTTAAACAGGAGTTATAAGTAATGCAAAGTTGTCTGTTATTATTAAATCTTAAAACAAGTTAATTTTGCTCTTGTCATTTACAATATCTTTCAGAAAGTAATAGTTTGTGTCACATCTACAGGTTCATAACATCAACAGTAATAACCAAATCTTACTCAAGAGTTTAATAAAAATAAGGGCCATAAATCCAAGTGCATAAATGTTCTTTTGGCTCTTCACTGTTGATAGTGACAGATGTTATCGTTCAAAATACTCAATTTCATGTCCTCAACTCTCCGTGCCACACTGTTACGTGCCAGGCAAACATTCGCAAATTCTTGCTTCTTCTCAGGGCAAATGTTCTCCACCATTTTCATAACACAGTCTTTGATAAAAGTATCTTCAGTAAAAGGTTTGCCATGTTTAGCTATTAACATGGCCACATCGTAGCTTGCTTTGGTGGTATTTTCTTTTGACTCAGGCCTGCGTGAAGAATTGCTGTTGTGATGCCAGTGCAGCTTGGAGCTGCTTCACTTTTTCAGCACGGTCACTTCCTGTTAGCTTGTTGTATGCGTTAGCATGTTTAGTCTGGTAGTGTCTCTTTACGTTGAACAAGGCAACCGTCTCACAAATTAGACAAGCACAATTGCCTTGATTTTCAGTGAAGAAGTATTGTAATTCCCATCTCTCTTGAAAGCGGCGGCCCTCACTGTTAACTTCTTTTCTTTGCAGTGGCCATGGCAGAAATGAGTGGAGAGCGGTTCGCTGCACGAAGGCAGACTGATAGTATTAAAGTGGTACTGCCACCATTTGGTGAAAGAAGGAATTACAGTTTCAAGTTTTATGATTTATTTATTCTGTTTGACAGTGCAGGCGGGCCATAAATAATACATTATAAGACTGAAGCTGCGGGCCGTATGAAATCTGACCGCGGGCCGTGATTGGCCCCCGGGCCGGACTTTGGACATGCCTGGCCTAAAGCTTGCTGAATACCAATTCGAGACATATTTCCCATACTTGTATATGTAAAAAAAATGAATAACACGCTGAATTGCAGATTCAGTGTGTATAAAAGAGATTGCAGTCATAGGAAAAGGGAGCATTTGTTTCAATGCATAAAAAAAAACTAATTTCATTTCTGGCATAGGTGAGAGTTTTAAGACTATGTGGTTCTCTGACAGGAAACGCATCATGATCCTTTCAACAGGCGTGACACGACAGTTCATTATCAATACATCTCTGAAAAGGCACAGAACTGCTGTACAGAGCCAAGAGACCCTAGTAAATAGAGGTCAGCCAATCTTCTCAGTGGAGAGGATTAAACCTTAAGCAGAACCACAATGGATTTCAAAGCTCAGAGTTTCATGATTGTGCAGTTACTTGTTACAACACTGTGACAAAATATTTTTCTGTGATTAAATGATGTCTGTGGATCCGATAGCATTTTCTAAAGCAAGGCAACCGTGAAGTGGTGAAGGGTCTATACTCTCCTCTGTTTTGACGATGCCGACGTAATGCAACTTAATTTTGCAGTTGGTGGACTTGTCACCATAATCGGCGCGTATTGTTAAGCCAGGACAAAGCATGTCTGTGCAGTCTTTTGCACTTTATTGTTACTGCGTAGACAACCTTAGAAAGGCTTTGTGCTTGTTCTAAAAGCATCCTAACAGCCTGATAGACAATAAGGGCTTTCTGGTTCAAGGGAAAGCGCAACACTTCAAAGACGTTTAGTTTCCTTGTCCTACTTACAAGTTTTTCTTGAACATGCGGGATGTACACATTAACAATTCGTTATTGTCCCAAGGCATCCGTCTTCTAGATGTCAAGTCCCCTGTGTTTTTTTTTTCTTTGTAGACATTTACCAATGAAGCTGAGTTGCACTACATTTCACTACTTGACTGCTTGACTGTACATTTTGCACAGTCAAGTAAAAACTGTGTTTTATTGCAGCAGCAAATGTAAATGTTGCCCTTCTTTCAGCCCTTCCTCCTGTCCTTCCTTGTTTTTGCAAGTCTCCTGTTTGACCAGTGAACAGTAAAAAATTACCTGCTGTAAATGAAGCAATAAAATATGTGATCAACATAATGTGTCTTAGATGCAGTGAGATTGGAAGATGTAGAAAAAGACATGTTATATTTTGCTTTACAGTTTTTACCTGTTCGTTTCCTATTGTTTTGTCGCCGCAGTAATCAACTGTGGCGATCCCGGAGTGCCAGCCAATGGAGTTAGATTTGGGAATGATTTCACCTACAACCGAACCGTCGCTTTCCAGTGTTCTCCTGGATATACCATGGATGCTGACAGAGCCTCTTCTCTCATCTGCACCAAGGATCGGACATGGAATGGCACCAAGCCGCTCTGTAAAGGTAGATTAGTGTAGGATGTGATAAATAAAATGGGCTGGTTTCTTGCTTGTTTCCATTCTGTTTAGATTTTCATTTTTTTCACTACTTTACCCTAGTGGATAGACTAAATTTGAAAGATATATCCATTTTAAGAAATCTTTTTCTTCTTGTAGCAATTGTCTGCGGTCCACCACCGCTCATCCCAAACGGTCAGGTTGTGGGTTCAGACCTAACCTGGGGCTCGAGCATAAGTTACTCCTGCAACCAAGGCTATCAGCTGTCTCTGCCCACTGTGTTAACATGCCAGGGCAACGGCAACTGGAGCGGAGAGAAACCACAGTGTTTCCGTAAGTGGCACCCCGCTGAAATACTTTACATATTATGATTAGCTTCTGAGATTGTCATCCCCATGTATGCATGTTCATATCCTGCAGGATGTGTCTTACCCTCTTGAGAATCTAATTAAAACCCAACATGTGTTGCAGGTCACCTGATGTTATGTCTGTCTCTCTCTCCCCCCTCCATCTCCCTCATGCTTTGCTACAGCTGTATTCTGTGGAGACCCAGGAATGCCAGATCAAGGCAGAAGGGAGGACCGCGGTTTCACCTATCTTTCTTCTGTCTCGTTCTCTTGCAATCCTCCCCTCATCTTGGTTGGCTCGGCCAGGAGGTACTGCCAGTATGATGGCACTTGGAGCGGCACGCAGCCCTCCTGCATAGGTGAACTATTAGTTTATTCATGCATTTATGGAAAGAATCATGTCATCATTTTAAGATTTGATTGAATAAATCCACAATATGAGATTTACAACACTCATTTTCTTTTAATGACGTGCATCATTTGGACCTACAACACAGTTATAACTTTTGAACAGTTAGTTCAGCGCCTTCAAAATTTTTTTATGTGGTTGTATTTATATCTATATATAAAAATCTGCTTCTTAGTCCTTCGAAGGTATTTTAGAAATCTCCGTCCCAGGGTGAATATTTTACCCAAATCAACTAGTAGTTAAAGATCTTGGGTGCTATGTGTTTTTGTCGCAATAACTGTGTGTGTGGTTGTTGTGGGTTTTTTTTACATCTTTTCTACTTTTCTTTGCACACACCAGAAAAAGCGGTGTGGCGTATTCAAACTCTTTTTCTAAACTGGAGTGAGATACAGTGGCATAGATGAATTAAACGAGCCAGGACTGCTCAAAAACCCTAAAATATAACAGCGATGCATTATCTTCTGAAAGGAGACAAGTTCTTTTTACAGCTCTCTACTTGAAACTTCAGGGAGGAATTTTATCTCTATTCTCCCACTCAGAATCGATGAGCTTAAAACAAAATCGCTGTAAACCGCTGGCCCTAGCAAGCATAGGATGGAGTTGAATGCCATTGCTTTTTTCTGCACATATATGAAGCGGTTGAAAAATGCATCTGAAATACTACTCAACAACATGGTGTTATTAGAGCTGTACCATAAAAGATGTCTGCAATTATGTTGCCATAAAACATGTATAAACACCTTTTAACAGGGACAAATAATGCTTACTGTATATAAAAAACACTAAAGAAGCACTGCCTAATGGTAACAATCAAGTTGAAGAAGAAATTCAATGGATTTTTTCCTCCTTTAATCATTCAATAGTGCTTATCCCAACAGTTTGGACATTATAACGTAAGTTACCTAAATTTTACAACCACCATTAAATTTGCTACACGACAGTTTTAATGTGACATATTTTGAAAACTCAGCAGGAAAAAAATAACTTCCTGCAAAGCTTCTAGATTATAACTCCATCAAGTCAAATGAAATTGTGTGCTTTTGCCTTAACTTATGTTGAGTTAATGTTTGGCTTCCGAAAGTAATGTATGAAATAGTGAAGTATTCAGATTTTTTCTCAAATGCGCAAAAAAGGAATCCTTTTCTGCATAACAGGCCTGTGAGTTTAAATATAAAAATAAATTTGTGGGTTTTGCCATTTAGGATATACCCTTCAAATTTTATATTGTCATATAAACATTTTCTAGAACATTTTTTAAAAAGTACTGACCACTGGGGTTGAACTCAAGCCCCCCATGACCTTGCATCCATCTATCTATAGACAATAGATAGATGGATGGATGGATATCAAATGGGGGAACTCACTGCAGTTTATTGTTTGTTTGTTTTTTTCAGATCCAAGTCACACAACCTGTGGTGACCCTGGCATTCCACTCTTTGGAAATCAGAACAACAGCCAAGGCTACCAGGTGTGAAAATGTTGTCACACAGGAAATTGAGTTTATATATTGAACAAAAAAAAATCCAATTAAATTTTAAAAGGTCATTTTTTTTTCGCTCTGCCTTTGTACTGCAGTCTGCGCTTCCCTTTTATTTTGTAATGTAAGCTGTTTTCTGTCAGCTTGGACTGGAAGGGTGAAGAGTCACTGATTAATGCATTTGATAGTATAAGAAAACACATTGTCCCTCCAGGCCTACCTTAGATGCCATCAGGAGCCCGGAATACTTTTGCAGAAGGGGCTTTCTGATCATTTAGAAACATGGCAGAGACTGTTAAAGGGATGCCAATTTTACTCTGCCAAGACGTAAAATGGTCACCAACAAAACTCCACACCAGACAGTCTGGTAAAGTAACCCGACTATAGTGGATTTTAAATTATTTACATTGTGAGTTTTCAGATTTGTCTATAGAAATATTCTAAAATGTCCACTGTGTGCTTCCGAGTCTTCTTTACTGTGAAATCACAAAATAAAATCCGGTTCAACCGATTGCAAAAAAGTGTGCAAATTTTCCTACTTGTTCTAACTGCGCACCAATTTCATGTAATCCCTTTTCCTGTGTTTTCTGCTACAGATTGGTAGCACTGTGTTCTTTAACTGCAGAAAGGGCTACTTATTGCAGGGCTCTATTTCGCGCACATGTCTGCCCAACCTGACCTGGAGTGGATTTCAACCTGAGTGCATTTGTAAGCACACAACCTCTTACTCTGAAAATGGAACGCAAAACACATGTAGTAATATTTAACCGTGAATTAATATGCCCTGTAATCAAGCATTACTCACAACCTACATGTTGCATTTGTGCTATTTTTAGTGCTTTCTTTTTGTTCCCTTTGAAATTGGATTCCTGTCTCTCCCTCTCCAGCCCACCACTGCAGCCAGCCAGAGCTACCTGCTCAGTCTGATGTTCGAGCCATTGAACTGCCATCCCTTGGCTACACACTGATCTATACATGTCAGCCTGGCTTCTATTTGGCTGGGGGTTCAGAACACAGAACCTGCAGGTCCGACGGTAGCTGGTCAGGGAAACCGCCACTGTGTGCAGGTACGGACATGGTTGTATTACATCTCTAAAACAGTATGGAGACATACTTGATTAAATAATTCAAAACATGGGTGCAGTTTTCACTTCTGACTCCAACGCGGCAATAAAGTGCTGGTGTATAAGCTGTTTACTGAGAGAAGAAGAGGCGTTTGTAGCTGTTGAGGAAAACAGCAGATGTCTGCTCCCTGTATTTTGTTTTAAAAGCAACTGTCATTGTTTCCCTCCTGCTTGTGATCTGAACTTTTCTTGTCTTTTATTGGCTGTGTTCGGTGCCACCATCTGGCTGGGAGTATTATAGTTCCTACTGGCACATATTGTCCGGGAACCTAAAAATGCCTATAAGATCTTAGTTGGTAGTTCACTCCTTGGACAAAATTTACACATGCTGGCCACATTTTTAAACATTTATTTAAACATTTTCCCCACAACCGTGCATTCAGCATTAAGGTGAAGCTGGTAAATTTTGTTGACAAAGTATCAAAATCATTGCAGTGATTTAAACATGGTTTTTTTTCTAAAAAATGGACAGTTTTTATCAAAAGTTTCTATACATCAACATGATCCATTTTTAAGTTGTATAATCCATCGTTTGTCTGTTTATACTCATTCATTGGAGAAAAAAAATCTAAACAAATCTCTACATAATGTTCTGATACTTTAAAAAAATTTAAAGTGTAGAACTGAACAGTCTAGTTTAAAAATAAAATTTAAAAAAGTTTACTGGTGACCAAAGTGATTTTTTTCTTTTCTTGATTGAACTATACTGAACAATATATTTTGTCTACTGTTAGCTCTCTGTAAATAATCAACTTTTATCCCAACCATTAGCTGCCATGCATTCCTCTGCACCAAATAGGCGGATCAGAATCTTTGGATTTTTAAAAAAGTTACTTAGAAAGCGCATTCCTCATCAAAGCTAATGTTTCACAGTATCCTAATTAAAGCAGTGCCACTCTGAACCAACATTTCACAGCATCCTTCTGCCTCTGATGTCCATGTGGCCTAATGGGTTCTGACTAATGCAAGGTTGTGGCTCTGTGTACTAATATGTTTGAAATGAGCACACTGACAAGTTTTAATATTTTCTATAAACTTGGAACCTCATAAATCGGTGTAGCTTCTGAAGTAAATGCAATATTTCTTTTACAGTCAGCCTTAAAGAAATGAGAGGAGCAAACTCATGCCAACAAATCTGACAGACTATATTGCAAATGTGGTGCAGTGATTGAAAGATGTTATTTATTGATGCAGAAAATCCTTTAACAGCTCTTTTTGAGACTATCTCATAAAAAAAAGAAACCGGCAAGCTTTAATGAGTTCATGTTAGAATTGTGAATTTAAACATTTATAAGTAGTGACCCATAAACATGAATTGATAGCTTTAAGCTGTGTGAGCTGGATTTATAACTAGTTTTTTTATGAAGGGTGAACTTGCACAAAATTGATTGTGACGCTGTATGATATAGAAATAATCCTGCTAAAATGAATAAAATGCCCAAATATCTACATTTGTAATACTTCTTGTTTTTAGTTTCTGTATACTTGGAAAATTCACCAAGTATGTTTCATACTTTCCATAATGACAAAACCGGGGAAGTCTAATGTGAACGAATAGCACTGTTGCTCAATTTGTATTCTGAGACACATGTCAGAGTAGGATGATCCATCCATCATGCTATTAGATTGCTTGAAGCCCAACACCCTTACACTGATAAACGAATCTACAAGCTTTGAAAGATTAGCAAAGGTGCAAAACCTGATTAGGCCAATGCTTCCTATTGATCTGGTTGAGTAGATGTACGTCTTACAAATGGCACGGCTTCCCTAACAAGTTCTAGCAGGCTAATAGACTGCTATCAGGACTCTCCAAAGCATCAAGCTAAATACATATGAAAGGAGGAAAAAAAAAAAGAGTAATCAACACACAGTTATCTAGGGCAGCAGAATGCTAATGGTTGAAGAAGAATGATATAACGGAGGTAGATAACCATGAGATGGATTCCTTGTCAAGTTGTTAGTGAAATATACAAGGTTTTTTATTTTATTTTAAGACTGGACCATAAAGAGTAAAGGCAAGGTAGACAACTGGCCTTTTGCTCATATAGGACATAAACCTAGCCTGTGGGCACAATAATGGAAAGGCATCTCAAAAGACTGGCGGCTAATAAAGTTAAAGCATCTGAGCATGTTTTATATTTATATTTATGTGCATCTCAGTGGCTGTTTACAGATGTAAAATCGGAATAGCTGTCTTTGGTTGCGGTTGTGAGTAAAAGCCTTTTCTTTCTGTTTATCAGTGTGGGTGTATGTTTACTACAGTGATGTAGTCTTGTGCTCCCTTGTGAGCTTTAAGGCATTATTAAAGCGCCTCCATTGAACCTGTGAAACTGTCCACCTGATTTAGCCAAAACCCTGCGGGGGGTACTTGAGTTTCTTTTTGACACGAGACAAGCCCCGTCAGGAGCAGCCTTCACTCTGGCCACCAACGGTATTATTACTTGTAAGCTGGAGATGCAGGTATTATTGTCTTTTAGATCTATATTTCAAGTAAAGTTTATAAAAATATCAACTTTACTTGAACCTTTTTAACCTAAAAGAAATCCCTAAAATCCACATGTTTGTCCTCATAAGCTCAGATTTTCAGGCTGAAAATTTACAGAAGCTATAATTAGTGTTGATTAAGTCAGAGCTTTTCTCAGTAAATATATTACTAATACTTCTGTTGACATGGAAAAAAAAAGTTAGTCAATAACTTATTCAATTCAGTAAAACCTTGTTTATCACCTAGGGGTTACTTAAAGGCACAAGGAAGCAGTCCAAACATATGCACAATAACTTTAGAACATTAATTCAGATGCAATTACGAAATTAATATCAAAAGCAATGAACAAACAATCACTAAGGGATGAGGCAGTGATTAGTGAAAGGTGCTGAAAAACAGTATTTACATCAAATATTTGTACATTATCTGTATATAAGCAGTGACACATGACTTGTAACAATAAAAGCAATAAGTGCAGTAAAGACTCATGATGTTCAGAAAAATGATATATTCTTGAGTCTTTGGTGGCCTAAGATAGATGGAACAAGTATTAAACACTGAAGAAAGTTAAATGCAAAAAAGGCATAGAACGCTTGCACAGATCTTCAGGGAATGGGATTCCACTGCCAAGCAGCTACATCCCAGTCTGTGATTTCAAGTTGTTGGATGCACCGGTCTAAAAGCATGTTGCCAAAAGGCTCTAGAACACGAGTGCCCAAAGTCGGCCCTTAAGGGCTGGCATTATGCATGCTTTAGTTCTCTCCCTGGTGGTAGCAACAACCTTTTCAGCATGTCAATGTTCTTCTTAGGTCTTCTAACGAGCCATCATTGAATCCAGGTGCCTTAAACCAGGGAGAGAACTAAAACATGCAGGATGCCGGCCCTCGAGGACCGACTTTGGGCACCCCTGCTCTAGAACAATAGAGAGAAACAATTTAGATCTGCCTGGCAAACCAACTGAGAAAACTGATTGCATTGTGTCAAATGAAAAGCTTGCTTCAGACGGATTATTACACATGGTGGCTTTTGAAATTTGGGCTTGACCCTTAAACTCCAATGAAGGTAATCCTAATGTGTCAGCATACCAAAACATTTTGGCCTAACTCTGGCTGCTCACCTTGTGGGAACAGTTTGGAAATGGCCTCTACATGTTCCTACAAGACGGTCCACCAGTGCACTTGCTCATCCATGTCCTGTTCTTTTTAAGTTTGATGTAAAAGAACACGAATGGTTTGCAAAGAGCACATTTCCTGGTGTCCATCATGTGTTGAAACTTAAAGATGTAGCATGCAACTCAGATGGCCATACCTACACATTTTCATCGACTGGTTTGGGGTTTTTCTGACCTATGATCTAATAAGTCAAGTTTTTAGGAACAGCATGAAAAGTACGTATACATAGAGCACCAGAAGACTAAGAACGAATTTACTAAGGAAACCTTGGATCGCTGTCAAAACTGTTTTCAGTTTTACTTACTCTAAATTACACGGTACACCATGAGATTTGGCTCATTTAAAGTATTGTCTTTTGTGTGTGCGCTTTTATTTTTAGCTGATAATCGGCCAAGTGGTAGAATCCCAGTGGGCACTGTACAAGAGCCTCCATCTAAACTGCCAGGTGAGACAATTACCGTACATCCTGAATTAAAGGTAGTCTGTTGTTTACTTCATTAAGATTATATATATATATATATATATATACATACATACATTCAGGCTTATAATATGCTCAGTTTCTCTCCATTTAAGATTCCAAAGATTTTAGCTAACTCTTGTTGTTTACTGACATGTTTCATTCAGTCCCCGGTGGTGTGTTTGCTAAAAACTCCCTCTGGAGGGGTTCCTATGAGTACCTGGGAAAGAAGCAGCCAGCCATGCTTAGCATCACTGCCTTTGAACCTTTTAGCAACCGAGTTAATGGGACACTGATCGACCACAGCGGGGTTGAGCTTAAATTAGCAGGTAAGTACCCAGTAATTTCTAAAGAAGCATTACAAAAAGGTTCTCTGTAAAATCACTGTTGCAGTTTTAGCTAAATGGCCAATCTTTTTTTATTGTAAAGGTAGATCCTTTTTCTTAAATAACTGTCTACTCCATCTGTGTTTTTTTGTTGTTGTTGTTGTTTTTCCCTGCAGGAACGTATAAGAGGGAGGAAGCCCAACTGCTTCTACAAGTTCACCAGATCAGAGGTCCTGTCGAGATCTTTGTGAACAAGTTTAAAATAGACAACTGGGCCCTGGACGGACATGTAAGTGCAAGCCCAAAGTCGGCTTCATTACAACATCTTCCTTTGTCTCTGTAAAGATGTTACATCTCACACTTAAACACACATCTTCACAGTGAGCCAGTATGCAAAGCATACATCCACACTAACCTTGTCACTCTAGGGAGATGGAGGGCCCACTGAGAGTTTTCTCTTTAATTAAAATGTCAGTTAAATCATTGCTTGGTAATCAGGACTTGACAGACCCCCTCACTCCTCTCTCCCGAATTACCCTCCAACCCCTGGCACCTCTACACACACACACACACTTCTGATTTAATTTAAAAAATAAATAAAATATAGGTCACAGTACACATGAATCCGAGTGCCTTTATGTGCTATTTTACAAGATGTGCACAGAAGTGTTTTAAGGGTTTCTTTTTTCTAATTCGGAGTGTTTCTCTTAAGTGGATCTCTTGTTTGTGTGCCATGTGAAGGGGTATGTTTGTTTGTGATCTTGAGCAGGAAAACGGTACATGAAGTGCCCCCCATAAGAGTACCTCTCAGCTCTTTTTGACACAATGTTTCATTTTCTGCATGCACCAACTGCTGACACTTTGATGATGCTCCCCTTTGTACAGCTACGATGTGTCACATAAAAATGTCTCTTCTCCATTCCTCTCTCACTAGGTGTCCTACATCTCCTCGTCCAATGCTTTTGTGTACCAGGGATTTGTCAGAGGAAAAGGCTTTGGCCAATTTGGTCTCCAAAGACTGGGTGAGTGAACTTTCCTCTTGACTACAGGAGCCTGTGAAAGGTGGGTTTTGAAGAGAAGACTACTTCTGTATTTGTTGCTTTATCAGCAGCAAATAAAATCCATTCATACAATGTTTGTGTAAAGTTTACATACCGTACACTCACCATGACCAGTAATGTTTTGAATTTTGTGCCTTTTATTTTCAGATGGGGCATTTTTCTTGCATATGTTTTTCAAATATGTCTCTGTTCCACACGTTGTCAAAACATATAGGGCTAAATATATTTATACATAAGTACTAATGTCTGTTTTAATATCCTTCAAAACAAAGCAGGCAAACATTATGCTTCTGGAACATCACTTACTTCAAGTCTATTGAATATGTACGTATTATTCTTAAACAATCAAGTCTGGTCCAAGAAACCAATCCGTTTGGATGGGCTTTACCAATAACACCAAGAAGAGTGGTCAAGTTTTCAGTCAGATTTACCCCAGAGGCTTGTTGGGTGTATGGGTGGTGGTGTATGTTGGTTATTGGAGGGAATTGCAGATCAGCTGGCATTTAAATGCTTCAAAACATTTCTTGCTGATGAGGGTAAACACAGTGAACTTTGAGGCAAAGAAGGCTTTTAGTCACGACGTTTGCTCCAAAAAGCCCAAAGTTTCTTCAAAACTGCATACATCACACTTTCCACATTAAATAGGCATCCATGTATTTGACTTTTGTGTATACCAATGTTGAAGGATTCAAGTTATCCTGAGAATACATTCCTAGTCCACCCCCATTGCATGTTTGCATGTGTGTAGGCAGAGACAAGCGGTACATTGGTGCATTGCATTATTGTATTTGGTGCTAACACAGATGAAGTGTTTGTATGCTCTGTGGAAAGTGGCTGTGAGAATCTCCTGTAATAAGGAAGTTGCCTGAGCAGCAGGTGCATCCTCCCGCCCCCTGTTGCAGCACACTTATTAAGCAAACAGCCCCGTATTATTACAGGCGGCTGGGGCTGATGCCAGGGTATTCATCTGTATGAGAATGGTGTGTACACGAAAAACACCAGATGCGTGTCTGGAAGGTGGGTTAGACATCTTGGAAGCAATCCTACTTAATTTGACGACACTTTGTGCTTTCTTTTAACTCGGTGGCGGCGTAACAGTGAAAGCAGTTTCTCTGCTTAAGGGTGTTGGTGCATCTGCTTGTGTGTGCCCGCGCTTACGCAGCGGGGGTTGATTGGCAAACACCACAAAACCCCCCTAATTCAATTCCTTCTTGTTTGTCACCCGCCCTTTATTGGAGCTTTTTGGCACTCCGTGGCGAACAGGTGGGCTTGTCACTCGTCCACTGTTGCTTTTGCAGACACACAACTTTAGAAATTAGATGACACATCTGAAATGAGTTAATAGCTACCGGCCTTTGATGCCAGTAATTAAAAGTCATTGTTGGGATAATGGAATTTGACTTTCCCTAGGGGGGGTGAAATGAAATTAACACATAGAAGTGAACGTGAAGAAAAGTACATAAATCAGGTTTACTGCCATAGTTTATTGCGTGTAAATGGAATGCTCCTGGTAACACTCTTCAGCCGCTAAAAGTTATTTTCATTTATTTTCATGTATAAGTGCTTTATTATATCAAAAGTCAGTCTTGGTAGAAGATGAGAAAAATTGCTTAATAAGTACTATTAAAGGATTGATTTGGTAAAAACTTATTATTGTTGTGTGTTTTTTTTCTGCAGAGAGCTTAGATCCCAGTAGAGCCAACCCCGGCTACAACTTTGCCTCCAACAGCAGTTCAGTGGCAGCTGCCATTCTAGTGCCTTTTATAGCAATGATCATTGCAGGCTTCGCTCTGTATCTCTATAAACACAGGTAAGACTGGGATACTTTTTTCTTTCCTTTTTTTTTTCTAATTCTATCTGTAATTTCAATTTAATTTAGGATACATTTTGAGAGTTCATCCTGCTTTACATCTAAACTGCTAAATGGTGGATGACTTGTACTATTATCAAGTCCAGGAGATCCCAAAGCTCTTTGCACTACACATTCACGCATTAATGCACACATTCACATGCATACATTAAACAAGCAACATTCTGAAACCACAAATTATCAGCCATACATTTAAACTGTAAAGTGGATCTTGATTAAGTGGAAAGAAAAGGCTATGTACATCAGTTTTCAAAATGTTTTATGAATAAAAAGTTTAGCTTGTATTTGTATTCACCCCTTTTTCTCTGATATCTATAAGTAAAATCCATTGGAACTAATTGTCTACAAAAGTCAACTAATTAAAAAATAAAGTTCTCCTGTGTCGAACATAGTCTCATAAAAAATTCAGCTTTTCTGTTGAGGCCTCAAAGTTGGGTTAGAGAACAATAGAGAACAAACGGCATCGAAAACACCAAGAAACACAAGAAGACGGATCAGGGATAAAATAATGGGGAAAAAAGTAGAATTTCTGGCCAGACAACTAGTGCATTAATCAAAGAAGCTGCCAAGAGGCCCACAGTAAATCTGGAGGAGCTGCAGAAATCCACAGCACAGCTGGGAGTATCTGTCAACTAAACAACTGTACAACAAATCCTTGTTTTTTCCATTGAAAAGTAAAGAAGTCTTGGGGGGGAAAGCAAACACATGGATGGAATCCAACTGTGGATTTAAGATCTTCGTGTCAAGACCTGAAAATTAAGGTTCCATCGATCTAGTCCGACTGACTAGACTGGACTCGATCTAGTCAGTCAGAATTTCTTTTAGCAATTTTCTAAAAATGAATTGGCAAAAAAACCTCCAGATGTGAAAAGCATGGTCTACATGTATTGCAAAAGATTTGAAGATCTAATTACAGTGGAAGGTTGTCCCACAAAGTATTGATTCCAGGGGTCTGAATAAAAATGCATGCCATACTTTCCATCTTTTTATTTGTGAACAATTTTTCAAAGCCGATAGTTATTTTTTGTCCCATTTTCTATTGTGCTAGCTGAGGCGGCACATGTGTGTTTTCATGGCATGTGTCTATTTCAGAATACATTAACTTAATGACATTATAATCAGTAGAATAAGGCACATTAGTAAATCAACATGATCTTTACGGTGAGAAAGAGGGAAGACGTAACGAGAGTTAAATTGCAACTCTCCCACTCTGGACGCACCAATACAAACACATTTTAAAAGCATGCAAGTCACAAGAGCAAAATCCGCAACATGTCAGTGTTTTAATGCTTCATAAGGAATAAAACACTCCTGACGGCTCATGTTTGTTTTTATGTATTTTAGAAGACGACCCAAAGTTCCCTTCAACGGTTACGTGGGCCACGAGAACACAAACGGTCGGGCGACGTTCGAGAACCCCATGTACGACCGCAACATCCAACCCACTGACATCATGGCCAATGAGACAGAGTTCACAGTCAGCACAGTGTGCACCGCTGTATAGCAACACCATCCTTCAGAGGTAAGAATCTGGAAGACTTCACTTTGGTTGACTCGCCGCTTTTCTAAACATAGAACAATATTCTAATTATGAGGTTTGTTTATATTCAATGCATGTAGTCTGTGCTTTCACATTAATACTGATATCTTGTATGTTTTCTGTTACATTAATTTTCATTGTCTTCCATCATTCTGGTTATGTTTCCTTTTCTCTCTTTTTATTTTGTGTGGATTCTTTTTTTTTTTCCTTTAAATTTTATCTGATCACTCATCCGTATTTTCAACCACAAACATCTTCTTACACGCTCATCTTGTTTGCTGCAACATTCAATCAGTTGAGGAAGGAAAGATGCGCCACAACCTCCGCTGGCTGCCGGCAGAGGACACCTATTATCCCCTGTGCAGATGGCGAGAAAAAGATTATTTTATTTGCTGAAACACCTTCAAGTAACATCTCCAGTCGAGGAGCCTCGTACCTGCAGGAAACAAGAAAAAGAGACTATAGGAGAGCAACAACTTTTTTTATCGAAAAGGTCAACGAGAAACAGCTCTCTGTAACTTTACATGGTTTCTTGATCATGTTCCATATTCTAAGGAAAAAGCTTCCATCTGAACCTGCAGCCGGCAGGAGTACTGCTGGAGGCAAAGCTGTGATGACTTTTCTCACCGCCCTTCGCCTAAACCCAAAGGGAAGTTTGTGTAAGTCATAAAATGTACCTGTAGCTTACAAAGAACTCTGCGCACTGTGTGGTGGGCAGCCACGTGTCGGTCGGTGTGTGTGAGGCTAAGAGAAACTGTCTGAACTGTTGAAATTTATCCGTTCCGTTCTCTATTTGTATTTTGCTTGTTTTTACTGTTTTGTTTTTTGTTTCTTTCTTTCTTTCTTGTGTTTTATGCTGCCAGCTTTCTCAGATGAGTAATTGGGAACATTGTTATCTGTCAGATCTCTGCTATTTGAGGTTATCAAACGGTTCCATGGAAGGCTGCAGGTTTAAAGATGTCATTTTCAAGCCCATGTCGAAAACATACTCTTATCATTACTTTGGGTGCTCTTCCTCCTATTTGTCTTTTCCTGTGGCTGAAGAAAAGGTTAAAAGGTTGATAGGTGTTTGAAAAAAAGTAGAGAGAGCGTCTGTGTGACTGCTATAGGAGGACAGAGTGCCTGTGTGCGTAGGTGTGTACACATTTGTGGTTTTAACAAAAAACCTGATGATTTTTTGTTGTTTTGATAGCACTTTATTTGATTTTAAGGCTAATTATCAGAAAGAAGCTGTGCATAAATGTAACCCATCAAGTGAAAGCAGAATGAAACAAAAGAACTGAGAATCTAATGTTCAGTCAGCAGCAACGTTTACTTTTCTATTTTTACTTTGTTCCTGGTTCAAACACATTTATATTACAATGTTGTGTTTGAAGACTAATTAGGTGTCAAACAAGCCGAAGTTATCTTGAGAAGTCAAAGATGATCCCTCTCTCAAATGGGGACAGAATGTGGGATGCATTTCCATGGACATAAGTCTTTTAGAGACATTACATCTTTCATTTTTCATTCATATCCACATCTCAGGGCGAAGCCGCAGCACCAACTCATGGCTCATTCTGCTATGAATAGTGCATTGCAGAAATACAAAAAAATACTTCCACCTTTTTTCTTTAAAGCCAAGATCAGATTCAGATTATTTTCTGTCTTAAATTTGGCACTATTTGTGTTTATGACTAAAGGGATAGGTTGTATTTTCCCTGTGGCAAAATTCTGGGGAAAATGTGTTACCATTATTAGCTCATTTATCTGTAGTAAGTTTGTACAGAAGTGAGGAAATTATTACCACAGTAAATGGCTAAGAGCCAGTAAAAAGAGACCCCTATTTGGCTGATTTTGGCAATTTAAAACGTTTTTGTATCCATTGGATATATAGCACATTATTAGCACCATAATTATTAGCAAATATTAAAAAGCTACACTTTCACAAGAGTCACTGCACAAGAGCATTGAGAGTTGAAGAACTTCCTTTATGCTGAACTAAAGTTGTACTGCTACATGCTGCCGGCCGTATTAATCCATTTCATCAGTTACGATTGGTCAGCCTGCTGTAATTCCACCATGGGGTCAGTAAACTTTTGCATTGTTCAACAGGCTGTCGTTTCTCCAAAGGCATGAAGGTGTTATGCTCATGTGCTCTGTTTGGAAATGACCTTCGTTTGGAGAGGTGTGAATGACCAATCGAACTCTAATGTGGTCTAAAAAAGCAAACTCTGGTTCGCCTAAGACCATTTAGGTTTCAGTTTGTTTGGTTGAAGTAAACTCTGTCACGGTGTGAATGCATATGTGGACGCAAGCGGACTGGAGACCGCTCCAAAAACAGAAAGTGGACTATAGTGCAGGGCATTCTGGGTAAATACAACCAAAGCAAACGTGTCTGAGGTAGAAATGGCTCATCGTCTTTTGCCAAAGACGAAAGAGAAATCCTACAACCGCAAATATCTGAAGCTACTCCATTTTTGTTTACATTTTGTGAAGGAGGAAGTTACACTTGGTGGGTTCTTTAGTGTTTTTTTTGGGGGGTGGGGGGGGCTTCAGTGGTCCAAGGTGCCAGCGCCCCTACAGGCGAGGGGGTGAACAGGCTTTTCGGAGAGTTTGGATCGTTTAACATAGTGCCGTGTGAAAGTGAAAATGACCAGCTGAAAATGTAATAAATATCGCAATTTTGGTCCCTAATAGAACCAAGTCTCTCAGACTCTCAGTAGTGAAAACTCTCTAATTGGTCTTATAAAAGTTTAGCTGGGTTATATGCACTCATACGGTGTTTTATCTAGCAGATGTAACAAATTGCTTAAATCAGTTAAAATGGGGGTTCCACCTGTTTCTTTTGTTGCAACATTTAATCTTCCACTAGAGATGAGCGAACTAATTGTGAAAAACACTTCACAGAACCTCCACTGTCCCTTTAAGATCCAATAGTAGCTCCTTACACCTGGCCTTCGGAAACGCAAGAGCAAAATGCGAAATGTTGCAATGAAGGCGTCAGAGTTTGAAGAGCGGATGAGTCAGTGTCGCGTTCCCTGTGGATTACGCTCGGGTCTTTTCCCTCCAAGTTAACTTCTGACAGCCCCGTCCTTTTAAAGAAGAAGAGTGTTTCAATTGTTTTGTTTTCTGCTCATCATAAAAACGTTGAAGGCTGCGTGCCTGGAGGCTGTGACAGCGGGGGAGTCGCTGGCATACTGATTACTGCCGTGCATTAAATTGGAAATGATAAATGTGATATAGGAAAAAATAGTTTAGCCCTTTAATGCTAACACTCCTTATCTGGCACTGCTGGGGGAGAAAATTACAGAATATATACTGTATATATATATATAATAAATTTTTTTTTAGAGTGCAACACACAGCAGAAATGTCATCAAATATATCTGTGGGAATCTGCTTTGTGTGTTCCGGTCTGATGAGAGGAGTTTTATGACTTTTTTAGACCTGTTGGTTCTGACGATGATCATTGGGGTGAATATTTGGTTGAATTTCCTTCAAGGAAGATGAGCTTTTTACTTGTTGCTTCCTTTTAATTTTGCTTTCCAACTCAGAAACCATTGAACTGGTAATATCCTTGACTACATATTTATTTTCAGAAAAGAGTATTGAAGCACTTAAAAGCAGAATGAAACATCCACACCGATTCTTTCTTTTTTTTTTTCCTGGGCATTGTTACAAATAAGAAAAATTAAACAAACCAAAAAAATCACCCAGACCGTTTTTTCTTCTCTTTTTTTTTACACCTAGAAATCAAGTCTCTTGAAACCAATCATTGCATTGTTCCCTCAGTCATTTTCACTGTGCTTCAGTAATTGCTTTGACAATTTTATTACTTTTAAGACTCTCGTTTATCTCGACCGTTCCAGTGGAATATTTGGCCATTTTCCTCCTCCGGAGTTTGAGCGATAGAAAAGGAAATGATTGAATTACCCTGGAGATTTCACGGAGAGACGAGCAGTTACACTCATATAATCCCGAAGACTCCCCGTGCTGAATTCTCATAGTTTTGTGCAGCAGTTGCATGGTGCATTACGTTTATTTTGGCTCCGAAGCTGCTCTCAAACATCTCAGCTGAAATTATGGCTTTATTACATATTTGTTCGGGGCACTTTGGGGGGGAGCCTTTCCCCTCAATTTACTCTACAATGGCAACTTCTTTCACACTTCTTTAAAATGACTGAACTGATTTAGGTAACAGTATTATTACTGCTGATTTCCCTACATGAAGTTGAATCTGTTTAGGCATATGATTCAACAGATATGGCCCAAAGAGGATCTCATATGAACGATTGTATTAAGAGGGGCTTATTCTAAGGAAATTAGGAAAATGGTCATCAAAATGGCCAAATATTTACTCTTTTCATGATTTTTATCTGCTCCAGTCTTCAATAAGCTCTTTATGTTCATTATAGTGCCTTGTCATAACTCATAAGATCAGTCTCCAGCTTAGACAGCTCTTTTTGGTCAATAAATTTTAACCATTCTTACTACAGTTTTGGGGTCAACTTATCATCTTCAGATATTTCAAACTGGAGTCCTTCAGTCACTCCCCGATTATCTCTCTGGCTGAGTGGCCCCGACTGATACAGAAAAACTCCTGAAGCACTGAAGAGATTGTGAGCTGTAGTTTTTGATCTTACTGAGAGGGGGGGGGGGAAAAACCCTCTGAAGATGTCAGAGTAGAAATTCATTTCGCTTTATTATCTCTGTGCTTTGGTGTGCGAGGATTACTATCCAAAAATCTGTCTGCTTGCCTAAATGATTGGTCAATTTTTAAAGCCTCGTTTTCTGTTGATGGTTTAAAGGCTGCTTTATTAGTCAAAGGGAAAAAAAAATATCCAAAGTCATCAAATAAAAAAAATATAAAACATTTAGTTTGTTATTGAAAACAAACATTTCTTGAAACAATATACAGGTAAATATGGACAAATCTTCATTTTCACTTAATATTCAAATCTGTGGAGGTGTTTTCCTTCCCACCCATGCTGCTTAGCCCAAAACCTGCTCACTGCATCGCAGTACTATGAAAATGGAGATCCGTGAGTGTTGGATTGAGCGGTGCTGCAACAGTTAGAACTGAGCCTTCCTTGATAGCAGCTGGCGAATTTGTGCTTCTTCTACTTTTTCTTCCTTTTTTTTTTGTTGCATATTTTAAATCACTAACTCTGTTCATTCAGGCTCATTTTTTGTTATCAGCCCCACACAGCTTTGAGTTCCCCCGCGCCCCCATCCTGCTCACCATCTCCTCTATAATGTAACGCGCCACAGCAATGGTCTTTTGAGTTCACTGAGTTTCCTCTCAGTCAGGGACCAGACCAAAAGCCTCCCACTTCTCTCTCTGCAGCGAGAGCACTGACTTTCCAGCACAGGCCACACTCTGCATGTAGTGGGAAAAAAAAATAAAAGCAAGCAATCCATCAGTAATGCTGAGTGACACTTTCTACAGCAGCTATCATTTATAATCTCCCATCTTTCACTGTCACCCCATATTGATGAATCCAAAAGCTCGGCAGCTTGCCTTTACCCTTCAGTGAAAACCCACGTTCATTTCAGTGAAATGAAAAATCTTTGAAATGTTCGCTTATTTTCTTAATTCGGTTCAAAAGCTAAAAATTCATACATCGATTCATTGCACTTAGTCATGTATTTCAAGCATTTATTTAATTGTGATGATTGTGGCTTACAGTAAATTAAAACCCAAAGTGTATTTTCTTTTAGAACATTCAAATATAATCCGAAACGTTGACCTACATAAACGTGAATATATTTAACAATTAACCTGGGCTTCTGTGTGTAAATTACTGGAATAAATGCTCCGTAGGTGTAATGTCCAAAGCTTGTGAATCTCCCGCAAACTCTTGAATGGACTTTAAGAGTCCACACTCCTCTTAAGACTGCTTTCCCTGCTGCGTGGGCACCCTTTTCTGCCAGACATTTTCCATCCACTTAACTTTCCAATAAAATGCATGGACACAGCACTCTAAAATGCCATCTTTGCATTCTTGTGGTGAGTGTCACTGAGTTTCTGCTGGACATCTGCCGAGTCAGCAGCCTTTCCCATGATAGAGTAGGTCAAAACGTCCATTTTTAAAATTGTGTCGCATAAGAAGCACTTTCTTATGAGACAAATTTCAGAGAAAGCGATTGTTTTCGCCGCAAGTCTAAATCATCACAATTATTGGAGGTAAATGCAATTCATTACAATGTGTGTAATGAATCTGAACATGCATATTTTTTTTCTTATGAATTACTGAAGGAAATATCTTTTTGACTAGATCAAAATTTCTTGAGTTGTACTTGTAAGTAGCAGTAAAGAATGGGTTGTGGATAAGACTAACATTGAGTTTAATTTTGAAAAAAGTGGAGTTGGATTATTTCTTTGACCTCTTGAGTTCCCACTCATCCACTGATGAATGTATTTCATTTTTATCAAGAGTGTGTCCGATTTGTACTGTATGCTGCGTTTAATGTTTGGAAAAAAAAAATTTTTTTGCCAGAATGTTTCAGTCTTTGAAGAAGAAAGATGTAGGAAGTGGATTCTTAAGGAAAATACTAAAAAAAGAGAAAAAAAAAAAAAGATTTTTTTTGTAACCACAAACCTAACATTCCTGTTTGTTGTTCAAAGAAGTAAGAGTTCCCGTCTTTTTTTTTTCTTTTTTCGTCTTTTTATCGATTTTATTTTTGTTTCGCTTTGTTTACAAGTTGCCCTCTTCATCCGGCTTCTTTCTGAAACTGAACTTGTAAACTCATAGCGCCTAAGTGGGATCAACGTGGCTCTCGAATGCCTCAACAAAACAACAAAAAAAGGGAAGGGCAAAGAAATCTGTCTTGCTGCACACCAAAAGGGAAACTTGTAAAGAGCCCGACAAACATCGACTTCAGCAGACTGTGTATCAACGGAGCAACTGCAGAGGGAAAGTGTCTCTAAGAAAAATATGTTAACAAATAATAAAAAAATATATATATATAACTTTTTTTGTACAGAGATATATTTTTATGGAAATACATTTGTAATATAAAAAGAGAAAATGGATTTACATATATGTAAATGATTTTCTTTTTCATTATTGTAGTACAAATGCTAGTGGGAAATATATAAAAAAATATATATATATATAATATAAATATATACAAAGAAAAATAGAAACAAGGCTTTTTGTATTTGTAAAAAATTGTATATAAAAGTTTACATACATACTGTACATATGTAAGACCCACCATGGCTTGTCTGCAATATATAAAATGTATTTTATCCGTCTGTATATGATGCTTTGCATTGTGTCTAAGCTTATTCTACTTTCTTGAACTTGAAGCTTATTTTGAAAGTTTTTGGAATAAAATATAAAACCGACCCTCCACCAGTGTGTTTTTGAATGTCTGTTAATTATGTAACTGTACACAACATAACTAGTTCCCGATAAAGCTCCTCTGTACTCGGATAGTAACTTAGAATTCACTTCCTGTGAAATATTCTCATCAGTTTTCCTTATGCGCAACATTTGCTTCAAGTATTTAGCGGTTAAGGAAATACAAAGACATCAATCTGTGTACTTTCCAGCTTCCAAACATATTTTCCTGCATCTGTTTATTGCAGTGGACCAATAACTAAAGTAAGTAGCGCTGAATGTTTGTGGCTTCTTTAAGAGGTAGTTTTGTTTTATGGCCTTATAAACAGATATCAGTGTCTTACAGGTTCTGTAGCATGAAGACCAGGAATATTCTAGAGACTTTAATTATGAAACTTTATTGTAAACATAAGTCGTGTTTCCCCCCCCAACAGCCTAAGCCTGAATGACCTCACCGCAATACATTTTATAAACTTTTAGGGCCACAAAAACTTGCAAGCATTTTTCTCAGATCCAGTCAGAATCTGGGAGGGTGCATATAAAGAAAAGTCTGAACTAAATAATTTCCTAAACCTGCTACATGAACAATAAAGCTGTGCTTTAAAATTAGATAAACTACTAACCAAGCAGTGGAAGAGCTGATTACCAAATCCCCCAATTGGCATTCTTAGCATTAAACAATTGTTTTAGTTTTAAATGTATATAATTCAGTTTTGCAGCATAATAATTAGTTGTTTTAAAACGCAAACCCTAAAGCCTTATTCTCACATGGATAAACCCTTGCTGCTTAATTAGTGGAATGTATTGCAGTGCGTTGCATAAGTATCCATGAGATTTGCTTTTAAATGTTGTTTTATGAACAACAATCTTCCATGCATTTCATGGCTTTATAATGATGCAACTCGAAATAGCAAATATCTGTAAGGAGTGTGAAAGTGAAGTTAAAATGTTTCTAAATAAAATTATGAAAAATGTGGTATGTATTTGTATTCAGGCCCCTTGAGGAAATGCTTAGCAAGACCACCTTTCACTGCAGTTACAGCTGCAAGTCTTTCATGACAAGACTCAACTTAGCTTTTCAGATATAGATACTTGGGTGCTTCTTTAAAGATGAGTAGACCAGTTTTAGAACTAAAACTACTCTCTTTATGGCTGAAACCAGCTGCATTTGAAGACGTGTATGAATTTTAGTTTTCATAACATCCATTTCTCTATCTGCTGTTGGCTAGCGTGATCACTAATTTGTACTTTATTTTCAGTATGAATACAGAAATGGGGGGGGGAATAGGATGCTCAGGCTTTTGCTGTTACTTTGTATCAAACTTGAAACTATTCAAATATAAAAAATGCAAATAGTGACGGTTAAGTACTCCAGCAGATTTGCTTTCTGCTCACATTTTTCCTCATTAGCTGCAGCAAAATGGCTCCCATCTCTTTCTAGGTGTTATTGTATAAGTGCTAATGGACTGCTGTGGGAGAGAAAAAAAAAAATTCTGGTCTTCTCTTTTATACATATGGAGGAGTGTAACAAATTGTGTGGTAAATCATTTCTTATGAAATAAAAGCTTGAAGTGGTGAGAAAAGTGGATTACTTGCCTACATTTTTGCATTGCATTTAATCTTTTCTCTCTCTCTCTCTCCTGCTTTCACAGATGGTTTCTGCTCTTTGTCCACCTTGTAGGAATGTCATATGAATCTGTCCAAGCAGCTTGTAGAGAAATACAACATTTCAGCGTCTTGTCCGGAGAATTGAAGCATGTGCATGTGTTCTGTTTCACCCTAGTATTGGCAAGGTTAAAGCTTTTTTTTGTTGTTGATTGATTAAATCAGCAGCCACCCGCCGGTCATTAGTCACTCCTGTTCTCGATCAGGTTTCACACAGTGATTAATCAAACCTTGTCAAGTTGCACCGACTTGTGAGTGGGGCAGTTTGCGCTACGTCCACACAAATGGACTTCAGTAAACATCCACTGCCTCTTTGTTTTTGTCCCGAGTCGGTGCATTGCGTTCACCTTATAACTGCTCCATTTTTTTTAACCTTCTGACTCTGCGGGTCAAAAGAAGCCATCAGTTTGTCCACTACGGTGCCTTTTCTTGACAGACTAGAATAGGATTCTGTTTAAATGCTAAGCTCAACTGTAGGACCCCTGAAAGAGCTCAAAGGGGTAGCCATTGACTAAAATGTTTGACAAAAAAAAAAAAAAAACTCAATCAAAAAAAAATTATTTGTCAAAAAACCAAACTAAAAAAAATTTGTTTGGTTTCAAAATATTAAAAAATAGATTTTTATCCCTGTTTTTCAACAAGGATGAAAGACGTTTTCAGTAAAACATCTGACAATGTTTCACGATGCATTTGAACTGAGAATAAAACACTTATTTTGTGTGCTTTCTAAACTGCTATGCATCGAACTCTGCACTCTATTGCTTATAATGATAAATGATTAATTGAAACATTTTTGTTTTTATTATGATGAAATACCACAGTGATGCTAAATTTGATACATTTAACATTACACTAGTCATTGTGCCATTAAAAATATGTTGACTCAGAAAATGTTTACGTTTTTAAGAGAATTTTTGCTCCCAAAAATTCTTTTTGGATATTTTTTTTCAGCAATTTGCCATAATTTATCTTCATTACTATTCTCCCTGTGAAGACAGTTTTCTAATTATAAAATGATCTGATAACCATGATGCTTCTGTTTTTTCTTTTCTTTTTAACCAAAAAACATAGGGATTATTATACTGGACTGAAAAACCAGTGTAAAGAACATTTGGGACTAAGCATGGCCCCAGCTCAATTTAGTATATATTAATGGATAACTTGATTTCATCTCCAAGAGACTGTTTGTGGCATCTGAGAAATTATGGAGTAAATTGCTCCAGCCTTAGGCTCAAATAGTAAATGGAGAAAATCATATATATTGGTTACTGTCAAATTTATAACCCCTTGTATGCGGAATGCGTACGGTGAAGATGTTTAATGCTTTTATACCGCTTTCACCTTCAGCTCATCAGTTTTGTGTTAATGCCACAATCAAAAGGGACATCTTTAGTAAGTTCTGTCCTCCCGGTTTCCTGCTACCCATTATTTCCGCGACGTCAAGCTGGGATGTTTAAAGAGACGTCAAAGGAAATGGCATTAACTTCACAAATCACCAGAGCAAGCTGGCCCGGGTCTTGACTGAGATCAGGCACAGCCCACACTTTGCTGTCCCAGAAGACATTGGAACAAGGATGAGGAGATTGTCTGCAGACACAAAGTGAATATTTCGTCTGTCAGTTGACTGTGTCAGCAGGGGGGCTGGCTTAGTTCCTGAATGTGGCGGTTAATTCGCAGTAATTGCCAGTAAACATCATGGAGCTCGAGCCTAGACTACATTTTCAAATCAGGCTCTCATGCACCTGTCACAGGCCTCTTTACATCAAATAAAAAACTTTTTAAAAATTCTATTATTTGAGTCCACTTACCATATTTTGGTATAAAAATATTCTAAAAAGCTCTATTTGTTCTGTTTCTATTCTGCTTCAGTTAAAAGGTTGCGCTGATGAAAGTTGATTACAGTACTAATGAAAACACATGGGACTCAATGAATTAAGGTCTTAGTCACAAAGAGACTCGCAATGTTGTTGTGAGCCTCAAACTCGGAGAAAACTTTTCATTATGAGGAATAATGAAAGAGCGAAAACAGACAATCCCGTCTTTGTGATGGAAGTCAACAGTGAATTTCTAATTAGCACCATGTAAGGCTCCTAACAATGGGGCAATAACTAATGGGGAGCTGTCAGCGTGCTGCGGTGTGATGGGATAATAAATACCCGGAGCTCATCAGGATGATACGCACCAAATTGGAAGCCTATCTTGATTTTATTCTTTCTCTATATCTCTCGCTTTCTTTTTTGCCTTTTCAGTCAACGTGAAACCAGTCGGCTTCCCATGTGTGACTGTCTAATTGATTCATTAGCACATTTGTCTAATTACCAGGGTAATAAATTTTAAATCAGAGACTAAGAGGGCTATTGATGAGGGAGCTGATTGAGACATTATTTCAATTATTTCACACTGAAGTGGAACAGATACTTGTTTCTTATGCTGCTTGTACTAAACAACAGAGAGGCTCGACTTATAAGAAAAGCTATAGCTTAAGGAAAATTTAACTACCGTATGTATTGTAAACTTATGAAAATTTAGTTATGTTACAAAAGTGCTTAAAAATCTTGTCCATCATGTAAATTTAACCCCACATTAGAAGCTATGCAATGTATTTTGCAACAAAAAAATCTACAAAGCTCTGTAGTTTGAGGACAAGAAGAGAATTTAGGCAGAAATTAATTGTAATTCAAAATGAGTTCAATATTTAACTCTGCAATACTTGCTTAAAAAATAATAATAATAATAATAATAATTCTGGTCCCAAACGGTATCTATCTAAATAATATTGTACTTAAAGTCATAACTAAAATTCAATTCTGAATTTTTTTTCCCCACTGTGAACTCTGAAACAACAACAAAAAAATAATCATTTCAAACTTGGATAATGTGTAAAACAAATTTTATTTTCAGTTTGTCAGAATGAAGTAAAAATTTTGTCAATGCAACTTTATAATAACAGAACATGGTGTCACATGCTCTGTGACACCATGTTCACAATTTATGTTGTACAAATTCACTTCAAATCAGTTCAGTGGGATAAAAGCCATTTTACATCCTCTGGCAAGTCTGTTAACCAAAGTGAATGGATGACCATGATAAAATAAAACTTTTGTCATGGACATCAGCCCAGTAAACTTTCTATGTCACCAAAGTAACAAAACTATAAGCTCTCTTGCACGAATAAACCATCCCATTTTGTAGTTGATATTAGTTGATTTTATGAAAGAAGCTGGCGAGGTGCAGGCAATCTAGATATGCCTTCTTTGTTAAACAAAACGTGGCCTGCTCTCAAGCTTGTAACTGTTACAACAAATCAAACAGTTAAACGTCCTTTGGTTGAATTAAAGGTGCTAGTCATTTTGCACCTTTACCATTTTCTGATCTTGATAGTTCTTTTTTTTTTTTTGACAAATGACAAAATAGTAAAACGTGAGTTGGAAACGAGGGTACAAATCAACAAAGATGTGAACTGACCCAGAGCCAAAACTGGTTCTGCATTTTAGGCCATGTTTACATGAGACGGTTGTCTGGAAACTGTCTGTATTTTTGGACATTGATTGCGGTAATGATCCACGTTAAGACGTGATCGTAAAGAAACCTTGAATCCACTATAGCTGTCATGCTAGGCCAGGCCACCAGATGGCACTGTGATCTTAGAATGTTTTTGAAATGCACATGCGCTTTGGACCCTTAGCTTTCACCTAGCTTCTAGCTCATCTAGGGGAAAAAAAGTAGCCCGTCTCTGATGAACCAAGTGCTCATGTAACACATATAAATACCTTATCAGATGTTGTGTTAATCTGAACAGTTTAAGTAGCACAACTTAGCACTTGTGGTCATCTGCCCATGCATGCAGATGCGTTCTACGCATGAGCATTTTCACACCTCAGCGGAGGGTGTTTCCTAAAAGTTTCACTCGATTTGACTGTGAGACTCTGATAACAGGAAACGTGCCAAAGAAGCAGCTTGATTGCAACACAAAATGTAACGGTTTCACTAAATAGGGGCTCTGTGTAAACAAGGCCTTAGTGTTGTGCTAAGCGACTTCAAAGTGTATTTTTTGGCAATGTAGGGTGGTAGCAGCCATGGAGAAATAATGTTATCCTGATGTGAAATGACCACTGAAGACGGGTTTTGCCGTCCTCTCTGTTGTCCAGCAGGTATGCTAATCCTCACTCTTACCTGGAATGCCATCTATTTTGACAACTAAAAACTGCTTAACTGCAGCCAACATTAATATAATTATCTTTTTTTATCTCCGCAGTTCTTTATCACTTTATTTTACTTTTTACAGAAAAGGGTGGGTGACCAACCACTTTCAAAAGAACTGAAACCACTTGGACCAATCCCAGCTCAGGACTCCAGGAAACACCTTCTTCACAAATGGCTAGAGATCAGAAGAAGTACGTCTGTCTTCTGGGGAAGACGGTAGCCAATGAAGGACCGTCTCTGACCACCAAACAAGGTCAGATTGTCAGATTCGCTTCTCCTTCAGGCCCATGCGGTACGTTCCGCATCTTGACAGGCCCCAGTCCTGTCTCGCTAAGGTTGAAGGTGACGAAGGCCCATGATGAAGAGTGTGACAGTGAAAGGTCACAGTGAAAGGTGAGACAATTCAGACGGGCAGAGGCAACCACTGTTGCAATCAGACCCCATGCAGTGAGCCTGACTGGAGGAGAAGCCCGGCAGACTAGCACCAATACATCGAGTCTGAGAGTCAGGCATGGTCAGGTCACAAACATAAAGCACCTTATGACGAGAGAACATGTCATGGACAAAAAAAAAAAATCAGTTCTCTGTTTTTGAGAAGATCAGGATAAGAGGTGAGGAAATTTCTGCTGCTTTGTAGCTTTGGAATAGAAATCAACCAGATGCATGTAGCCCAGCTAAACATCAGTGAGTTTGACTTAAAAATTGTTCTCTTCCCAAAACTTATGACATACATAATGCTGCTGCAATAAAAGTTACTTTCAGCAATAAAATAACATTTTTTGCATAACTTTGCAAAGGGTGACAATTGTGGAGGGTTCTGTGTTGGTTGGTCTTCTTTGGCTGGTTTGTTTTTGCTGTTAACGTATGTTTTGCAGATTGATGCAAGGATTTTACTCAGTGTAACTTTAAGTCAGCACTGTACTCTTTCATGAGACTTGGCTTAAGACTGATTAAAGATAATCAAAAAAAGTCTTATAATAAACCAAAACTATGAACTTAAATTCTTCATCTAATTTAAAAGAGTAGCACAACCTCTACCTTCCCGACGTCTTTTTCGGTCTGTGTTTGCTCTCTGACACATTGTAAGTGATAAAACACTTTTTCCATTAACTCTAGTAACTGAAAGACTGACAGTTTAATGTGTTTACATCTCTATCACGTGTCCCTGAACCTACATGAGCAGTGCTAGGCTTTTTTATTTCCCCACAGCCTTTAAACTGTGATTACACGTCTCTTTCTTTTCTCTTCTGGCGCCGTGGTCTAAATGTTGATGACAGATGACTCCGGCGCAGAGAGCAGAGATGAAACAGACGTCAATTTCTATTGCAATTGCACAGGATTTTAGGAAAGAAGCAGCTGAAACTTAATTGTGTAAAAGAAGAAAAAAAAAGTTATTTGAATGAAATTTTGCAACGCATTGTTTTAAGTTTTTTTTTTTATTAACTAAGTTGACAGGCTTTATGTTGACTTGTATTGGGGCACAGCGCAATAGCTGCAAGGTGATGAATACTGTATATAGTGGCTCCATTTATACACTTCAGAAAGTGGGGAAGGAAATACAATCAACTACACTCAGTGTAATGAAAAAGCTCCCAGCCAGCTGCTTTTGTGGGAGGCTGGTCGAATCAACACGCAACATCAATCCCAAAAGGTGCAGCGGCTGCTGGATGTTGGATCCCTTTTTTTCAGCTTCTCAGGTATTTGTCAAATCAAGCTATCAGTCATTCTTGCTTCAATCATACTCTGCCAGTAGGTATCCCCCAGAGTGAGGAAAGTTTCAGCACACCCACTCAAAACTCTTATAAGGTTAAGCGACAACTCCCACTCACGCTAGAAGTTTTTCTTCTCACATGTGCATCGACGTTTGGCCCTTTTCTCCCTCCGAATCAGTTTCTGTCATAAATTTGCATAGTTATGAACTCTTCTACTCAATAGCGGAACAAGTCAGCGTCGGGCCGGGAGGGGGGGGGGGGGGCGGTGCTAATGACCGGGCCCTTTATACCCAAATAATGAGGCTCATGATAATTTAACTTTACAACATAGGCATAACTGCAACACCGGATCTTACAAGAGAACAGAAACTTCAGGCTGCTGGTCACTAATGATGAAACAACACAAGAACCGCGGATAGCGATCGTATCATTTTGACACTTTATCAATTTCAACTCAGAGCCTGGAGCAGCTAGCAACTACGGAAGCTAGGTTTGTTGTTGACGCGTTGAACCGAGCACGCAGCAGCGCGCGCGTTGAAACGGGTACGCAGAGGCACGCGCCGCATGTCGCAGCACCTCGTGCACCTCTGGATGTTTGTAACTCGGCGCGGATCGCGCGCGCCGCCGTTCACACGAACTGGACGACCTGGAAGATGCTCTTCCAGGCGGCTCCAACGTAAACCTTAACTATAAACGTCATACTGCTGTCTTGGCTCAAAAACGCGCTCCAGTTTTGGCGGGTCTGAATCGCTGCCAACAAAAAAGTCCGGTTCATCTCCAAGACGAGGAACAAAACATGCGTCCAGTTTTTGGTTTTTCCTTGCTCTCTTTTTTCCATCCTTTTCACTTTGCCGCTCCATGGAGCTCCACTCATGTTAACTTAGTCCGTAGAAATGCTCTAGCTAGTTTGCCATCTGTTGCCAAATGACTGATGATGACGTTGGTGGACGGCTGGTGACAAGCTTTACCCAGAATACACTTGGAGACAATATGGATGATCCACTTGTAATTTTGTGTATCATAAACTTAAATGTAAGATTGAAAATAAAGCCAGTCATGTAGCACAACATTTTATTCAATATTTTACACCCACTATGTCACTAAAATCAGTCGGTCTTGTAAAGGTTTTAGCAACCTGAGTCAACAATGACTGGAACAGGCCACTATATAATGTACTGGGGCACCAAACTATTTAATCCTACATACACCATAATGAACAGGTGATACGTGATAAAGTGATATTCTGCCTCTGCTTCTACTTTTGCTGCTATTAAGGAGCAATATGATAACGCAATCTTACAGACAACGTAGCTAATATGAGCAGGTGCATCCCAACAAATTAGGATATCTTTGAAGAATTCACTTATGTCAGCAACATTATTCAAAAAGTGGAATTGGTTACAAATGAGGAAACATGCAAAAGGACATAAAGGTAAAAAACAAGAACTTGCAGCCGAAAATGCAGATGAAAGTTGTCCAAAAGTGAACACATCACGTATGCAATGCTTCACTTTGATAATAATGCACAACACAATAGTTCATACAAGATATGAGTAGAAATAGGGAAATCTTGAGCTGAAATCTTAGTTCATAAAGTGAAGATTAATATAGTAATCCATTCAGTAATGAGGAACAGAGTAAAGAAATATTAGCACCAAAAAACAAATTTGCGGTTGTTGATTTCAAGCCCACTGTGAGAATGAGGAGATATTCTGTACTGACAGAGTGCACATAAAAAGTTAAAAGCCTTATTAAAGAAAACTATTTCTTCACTAATGACCATTCTAGCTAATTTAAGACAACATGCCATAAATTTGCCCTGTTCTAGTCTTTCAAACTCAGCGTTTCCAAATGTTTTCATGTCCATATGATAAAGAAAATATTTTGAATAAAAAAACTACCTGATTGATCAGGAGAACTCTGTTTTGTTTACTTCCAAGTACCTGCACATTTCTGTAGAAAAATGGTTTTGCACATTATTAACAAGTGCCCATACTTCCATTTGACATTCATATTATTTAATTTCCCTTTGGGATTAATAAACTGTTTTTTTTTTGGTTTTTTTTACTGAATTTGAATTGAATTCCGATTTAAAAAGTATTTTCTTTATCAAGAAAATAGTCTGTGTCCTTTCTTCAACAGCGCAAGTAGAAAGGACACAAGTAAGAGACAGTTACTTACAACTGTGTTAGTAAGACAAGTCATCATCCTTATATGGTCATCTCTTCCTGTTTTTTTTGCATGGTTGTTGCTGCCAGGGTTGTTGTAAAAGCAATTACAATTTATTTATGTTTCATACTTGTGTTTTTTTTGGTTTTATGACTCTAAAATGGGATAATGTCTCCACTCTAAACCCAGCAGAGGCAATAAGACCTGTGTTGGGCTGAAATATTCTGAAAAATGAGCTCATTAAACTCTTAATGATTAGCAAATGTCTAAAAGTCAACACTTTAATGCTTGTAAAACAATCACATAAGCAGTGGTAATATTAGGTAAACATCTGTGGCATTCAAAAAAAAAATTATTTCAGGAAAAAGAAACATATATTATACTTTTGATTCTTATTTGGGCCCTGACAACAAGTGCAGCCTCCTGTAGATGATATTCTATGAGCAGCTATGCTCCTTGTTTTTTTTCTTTTTTTGTTTGTTTGTTTTATTCAAAACAGCCAATATCTAAGCAGTAAGAAATTTAACTGCATATAACATATAATGTAAAGAAATTATCTTGTTACTAGTAAAAATCATGGTTTACTGTGGCAATATAAAGGTTTTAATTCACTTACAATTTTATGGTTCTCATGAACTCATTAAAAGGACACAAGTGTTCAGTCTCTCCTCTTTGCAGAACCTGAAGTAATTTGATGAGCCAGCAGTTTTCCGATCAATGCTTTTAATAGTTTCATGTAATAAATTAACCACACAGTTAGTCCTTATACGGTAAAAATTGCACACTGGCTTCAGAGAGGCAGTTGTCATCGGTATAAACCTGAAATGCTTTGGCTGTCTTTTAAAAAAAAAAAAACAACATTTAAAATAGCAAGTTTTTTTGCTTAAGTAAATTTATGTAATTCATTATTAAAAGTGTAGACAAAAAAGTCTTGCATTGTATTTTATGACAATGAAATATTTCAAATGTTTCCCTTTTTCTGTCTGTCTAGAAAAGTGTTTATATTCATTTTCTTTTTCTTTGCTTCAGTTGAATACTTCAGTTTAAAATGAAATGGAAATGTAAAGATGCATTTATTTAGCTCTCAGACTGTGACTTTATGAACTTTCACCCAGCGTCATTGTGGATGCGTATCAGCCTCACTGTTCACACTGTGTCAGATCGATGTCGTTCTTCTGCTACAAAGCGAAGTTGTTTCCAGCCTTTTTGCACCAACAACAACAAAAAAGCTACGCCTCAAAACCTTTTGCAGGCTGTTACTCATGAATGTACACATGAGTGTGCAAATCTGTGGTTTCACATGTGAGAGAACAGCAAAAACTTCATAATATACATCATTTTAATTTCAATTTCCATTAGTAAATTAGAGATTTTGTGTTTCCAAATACAAACCAAAATCAGGATACTTTTTTATGTTTCAGTGACATGGACTAAGCAGGAAAATTGACTTATATGGTGCAATAAGTAAGAGTTTGACTTACAGAAGGTATTTTTTATAATCCAACAAAGATTCATAGAAGAAGTGAGCCCACTGCAACATATAGGCTGCTTTTTTTCCCCTCTAAGAAACCCTGTAGTCCAAAGTATAATAACAGCAAAGGAAAACTTTACCTTCTGAGATAACATTACATACCTGTATCAATCCAAGCATGTGCTCGCCTTTCATGTTTGTCTTCAAGGTATTTCTGGATGTTGATCCATGTATTTGCTCCCAGCAGGACCCAGGCAGAAAGCACATCTGAAAAAAAGCACAGAATAAAACATTGATTTGCAGGCATTGCTCTGCCTCCGTTCACTCCTCTTTTCTCACCCTCTAGCTTCCTGAGCTACAGTGGGGATTTCCCTATCCTGCTCCTTAGAGAGACCTTGCTGAATGAAAAACCGCAGACAAGCCTTGGGCTTGTGTCGTCCCTGTTGTCCTCTGTCTCCGTCGTTCACTGTACATCATTCTAAAAGATGAAGCCAACTGGGTGAATACAAGTCGTACATCTGCCTGGAACAGAAATCTGACTTTTTGGGATGAAAAACAAACTGGAGCCTGCAGCGTAGAAAAGCCTGAGAATGAAACATGACGACATTATGATCAAAATGACAGCGAGGTCATTGCGACTCAAAACAGTCCTTCAAGTTGAACTTTGTCTTTAATATTGATTTCAAAAACTGTGATTTTTAGCCTGATACGCCTCAAACAAAATTCACTGCACAATTAACCCAGGATTTACATATTGCATTGCTCAGAGATGCAGCTAAAATTGCTTAGAGCCAAGCTTGTTCTCGTTAGATCAGAAGTGCCTCAGTCCAGTCGCAGCAAGCTACTATGCTGCAACCCTTATTCAACAACCCAAAAACAGAACGACTTCTTACTGTACCTTGACTTTGGGCCCCACAAGGCGCAGTGGGTTCTCACAACGTAGTTATTTGTTGGAAAAATGAGCCTTACAAGGTGAGAAATGCTAAAATGAAACACAAACGCATTGAACTTCGTGGTTGTGATGCGAGAAACACAAATAATCACTCTTACTTTAAAAGATTTTTATATAATATCCCCTTGAAATGAAGGAATTCTAACAATTGTCAACTCAACCTGGAAAGACTCACACAGAGAGAGACGGTGGTATTAGTAAGTTTAACTGACAAATGGAAGTCTTTGGCGCTCAGACCCAGGAGGAAGACGGACGCTGGTAACCGCTGTCCGAGAGAATGAGCCGCTGGGTATGAAAATTAAAGCATCTTCCCCCTTGGGCCCGGACACTGGTGGTGGAGAGGATAGAGCTGACTGAACAGATATTGGAGAAGTCACAAGCTGAAGGCAGAGGAGGGTTGGAGTTCGGCCAAGGAGCGTAAGCAGACGAACAGCTGGGCCTTATCAAGGGAGCGACGCTTGATGATTGGAGGAGGAGACCGTCACCGATACGTTGGAATCGAGACGCATGATGACATGTTTGGCTGAGCAGGTGAGATGAATAGAGTCCTCCAGTTTGAATTTATATCTAGGCTTCATGTTTCAAAAATGTCAAAGCACAATTTGCAGCGGTTGCATTAAGACCTCCTTCGTCTTTCTATTCTTACTTGATCAAAAGACGTTGCTTTGTTGAACAAGCAAAGAACAACTAGAAAAAGCCATTAAACATGGGAAGGAAATGGTGAAAACACATGTGGCTCAACGAGAAACAGAATAAACGGCCGAAGCAGAAAGACAGCCTGTCGGAGTGTTTCTGGTGTATTTAGTGAAGGGATAATGAGCAAAGGAGAAGCAGGCGAAGGGCCTGCAAAGGACAGGTGATGAAGCAGGTGGAAAATTGGAACAGATGGGAATGAAATTAGAAGAGTGCTACTTCCAGGAAAAGGGATAATCAAGCAGACTAAATAAGATATAGATAAAACGTAACACTGCAAAGTGAATCCTATTGAAAGCATTAACTGCATCTGTTCAATCTAATCCTATTTTAAGGATTAAGTCTTCTCTTAATTTCCCTCTATGGATTTATTGCAGATGCTAATGTCAGAAAATCTCACTTTTGTATCCAGTTGTTTTGACTTTAACAAAAGTTTTTCTTTGGTTAATGTCAACCTGTTGAACACAACAGCAACAGTTTGCCTTACTTGTTTGCAGCCTTTTGTGCTGTCACCGGTTCAGTTGACACAAACAGAATTTATTCAACTCGAAGGCAAAAAGATACGAAGTTCGTTTTATTTTTTTTTCCTTCGGCAGCATTGTGTCTTTTCTCCCCCGCTTCCATCCTTTATTGTGGTGACCACCCTCAAGCCCACTTTGTGTCTCCTCTTTCACTCAAATCTGAGCTTACTATATATATATTTTTTTTCTTGTCGCCAAAAGCCAGAAAATGTCTCTCATTTCTTGGCTATTCTTTCTCTTCCTTCCTTTTAGCTCAACATCTCATCCGAGGTCTCATCTCATCCTCCTCCTGTGTCCCACCATCTAAATCATCTGGGGTCTGCAGATTAGATTTCCTACCTACTGGAATGCCGTGAATGTCAGAGGGGAGCATTTAGATGAATTGTGCATCACTGGTACACACGAATGCACACACTCTTTATAAATCATCCATGCATGTAAAGCATTCATACATGCACTGTTTTTTGTTTTTCGCTGGTATCCCGTGTCTATCATGTTCTTATTAAACCATATTGCCTTTGACCAAATTGTTGAGGTTACTTGACACTACTCTTTTTTTTTATTATCTTTTTGTATGCAGACACACACACACTCCCATACACAGGAACACCTAATGTCTTTGCAGGTTATCTGCAGATGTAAAATATTTCAACACCCTGTCTGGCTAACTTTTAACACTTCACCAAACGTCTTGAGCAGCCTTTAAAACTTTTGGCTGCGTTCCTGAAAAACAGACTGCTGACCCCCTTCCCTCGTTCCTTATTGTTCATTTGTCTCTAATATTGAAGCAGAACTGGAGAGCGTATTTTTCCCCTATCTCACACATTAGAATCAATCATAATGATGAAACCCGGCTGTAACACCTCCATCATTGTGACTCGTGTCATTGAACAAAGAGGGCATGAATATGAATTTTATACATCCTTTCATCTTGTCTTGTACCCTCATTGACTTCACTTTCTTTTCTGGTGTCAAGGCGCGATGGACAACAGCCCCCCAACGCATCAGGCAACGCAGCATTTGTCTGGAGCTGAAATTCACGTCTTTGCAGATTCTTAAAGTAAATTCAGTTAATTTGACACAAGTTTTGTCAATCATTAGATAACAATGTTTTGGTTGCCTATGGTAGATATGACGGCCCAAATGTATGGAGCAGCATGTGTGGAGCTTCTGTGGGCACAGTAGCCTTACCTCTCTATTGGCTGAAGGCCATATGTACTGGCAGGAGTCAAGAAAGTCCCATTTTTACACAAGCTAACAAAAACGTTATCTGTTTTACACTAAACGTTTTACACTTTTTCATAGTGTAAAACAGAAATGAAAATGACACAGCTAAAACCAAATCTCCACAGGGGTAGTGCTAGAATAACAACAAAGTTAGCCACTAACAATTAGGTTATAAGAAGAGTACCGATGCTTGTTTCCTAATCTGTGACTGGGTGAGGAGTTCATCCTTGCAACCAGTATTGCATTGTAAATTCTGCTGAATATTGGACACTATATTTTTCCAAACTCTGTAGAAGCCTATAAGGTGGTGGACTTTAATCAAAGTCTTGCTTTGAGAAGGGTCCATGTCTCAGACTTGTAGAGAATGAAATATGACATCAGGATGGGAATGAGTTTTGGTTCCTATCGAAAAACGAAAACCCCAATTGATCTCACCTGCTAGAACTACTTTTCTCCCGGTTACTAGTGAGCTGAGGAATTAAAACTTCAGTCTCAAGGCTCTCTAGACTCATACTGTTGTGGTCATCTGTTCTAAAGAATTTTTCCCCTATTCCCACAGATATTGACGAGATGAGGCGTGGCTGAGTGGGTAATATCATTCTTTATCTATTGCATTTACAAAATCATTTATAATTAGTCATCCACACACATAAAATCAACCACAAGCTACGGTTTGTATGATGACTTTCCACCAGCAATTGTTTATACTGTATGATAGTGTTCTTGGTGTGCAGAGTCAGTTAGGATACAGCAGTAGCACTTTTGCGGAAATCTGCACATAGATAACATGTATGAAAATGGCATGTCAGTGCATATAATACACTGTTTTAAATTCGGATTTCCCCAACAGGAAATGTTCTCCTACTACGTCTCTCTATGTACGTCTCATCCGTGTTACAGAGTAGCAAAGGGAGCTAGCCACGTTAGTATCTCAGGTGATAGATTGGAAAAGTTTTAATTATATACTCTGTGCTGTTGCCTGGCAACAGGCCCTCCTTTCACTGAGCTTGTCTGTTGGCTGAGAAGGAGGAAAGATGAGAGGAAGATGAGCCAAATGCTCTGTGGAGATGATGGAGAGATCGAACCGAACACTGTGACATGCCTAACGGAACGGGGCGCAATTAAATATTGAAGAGGGTAAACAATCGTAAGATATTCAATTCAAATAAAACAACAATTCTGACAAATTTCATAGTTTGTTTTTTTTTTGTATTATTTTTTTGTTCCCCAACAATTGCAAATTTGTTTGACTCCACAAGACATTGCAGATTTTTTACATTTTATTTCTTTAGCTGTAAAAGACAGGACACATCCGCAGTCATCACTTTACCTTTAAGAGCTGAGCTCTAAATATGCAAAGCAGCAGCAGCACAAGCCGCATTAATATGTGCGGCCCCGACAACACACTGCTGAGCAGATTTCTTTCTGTCTATATAAGTGATAATGTAAGCAGTTAACTGTGCAGCGTGCGAATACACACTTGCGCAGTCTAGCTAAGCATCTCCTTCGTCTGTCTTTGAAACCACAAATAATGTCCGTTCTGTCAAATGTTACGCTGAGATTTACTCTACATAATTTATCCGGAGCTATTTGTGGCTTTAATTAAGTGCATTAATTACTTGTTATTATATGTGTCTTACTCTTTGCCAAAGTGGAGCAGCTGTCTCATTAATCATTACCACTCGGGCCATGACTGGAACAACAGCTGGGGAAGAGAGCATGCAAAGACATCATCTTTGAGAGGATTCCGAGGCGGTAACTTCATTTCTTGCTTGGTCAGTGGATCAGGATAACAGTCACTTCTCCTGCCGCAGGATTTTCCTCCGCAATGAGATGAGACAGATTCTGAGCCAGGTATTTTTGCAGCTTGCTGCTTTTAATAAAAGAGCGAGTCACTTTTGCTCCTAACTGTGGAGTGTCATTATAAGGGTTTTGAATGGTTTTTTTATTTATTTATTTTTTTGTGCATCTGTTTCTCACCAGTATCCAGATCAGGTGAGAAGTTTGCGTAAACGTCCCAACGCTTATGGGTGATTTATGTGATTACATATAAATGTTGGACTTTTACTGACGTGTTTAAGCCGTTTTTTATTGTTTATGGTAAAAAAATAAATAAAAAAATCCTGAAATTTTGGATCTCCTCTAATCTACACCAGATAAAAATTAAACATGCAAAACAAAGCAAAAAACATACAACTACATTATCATTTGACATGTGTCCCTTAGTAAGTTGCACCCAGCAAATTGCGTTTCTTGACTATCAGCAAGGTCCCAGTATATTTCTGACCGCCTGTCAGTCTAATTTCTTATGTAAAATGTTAGAGCTTTGCCACATAGCACCCATAAACTTCAAGACGCTGTAAATTTAATGAGCACGTGGAAGGAAACCAGCTGTTTAACATGTGTAAAGTGGAAAATACTGGAAAACCATCGTCACTATCCACAAATTAGTGAACAGGATCACTGACTTTGAGGTTTGAAAATCCCTTCTTACAAAACGACCTCCAAACAAGCTCAACTGAAATTAAAAAAATGTCTCCCAGGGCAGGTTTTATGTCTTATGGTCAGCCAAGACAAACACTGAGCTATTTAGTCACAATGATAAATCAACAGCTTGCAGACAAGCACAAATATTTCAACAACTGTAAGAACTGTAAAGTAACTAAATCTTGTAGAGGGTTTGTTTCATTGCCAGCAGTGCTGGTCCCATGCTGATTATAGTATTTTCCAAAGTCAACAGCTGAGTAGATAAAACTTGGACAAAAATACATGTTGCCATAAAAAAATTATATAAAATGTTAAAACAATTATTTTTAGTTCTTTATCAGAACAAGTTGACCAAGTCCACTCCATTATTCTAATATACAGCTCTGGGGGAAAAAAATGCACTGAACCCCATTGAAAACCTCATAGTGATTCCACTAAATATTAATTTCCGAACTGTTCCTGAGGTAAAATATTAGTATTGTTGTTTCAAAATGAATATGAACTTGTTTTCTTTGAGATCTGAAAGCGCTGCATCTTTTTTGCTATTTTGACCATTTCTCATTTTCTGCAAATATGCACAAAATTTTTGCTCGGAATTTTGGAGACACGTTGTCAGTAGTTCATAGATAACTTGCTGATAACTACAGAAAGTGCAAGAGATTTTTGCAACTTGCCAAAGGTTAGTTCACCAATTTTTAGTGGATGTACTGTGTGTATATATTTACATATAAGCCTGTGTGGGGTTTTTGACCCTATGTGACCAGATTTTCAAACACCGACATCGTTTACTGCACATGTGCTCCAAAGCAAAGAAAACCTGTGTGTTGCTCTACCATGACAACATCAACAGAGGATTTGGACCACTTTACCTGCTTAGGCAACATTTTAATAGAAAGTTTAAAGCTATTTATTCAAATAAAATAAATAAATAAAATTACTGCCACACATTAAGCCTTGTGCTGATTGCATACTGACACTATAGAAAAATATCCCCTTTACCATTACCATTGTACATGACTACCTGAATGTGTTTACATCAAATTTCCTGCTGGTATTCATAATCCTTTACATTTGAAGCTTTACATTTTTTATCTTTAAATTAAGTCCTTGAGCTTCCTTTGCTGTATTAATCATCAGAGCAATATGTACATGATGAAAAACGAACTTAAACTACGGTGACATTTGATACCCGCTCTGTTGATTGACAAAGCGACATTTCTGTCATTGTGGATATGAGATATTTCACATAGGTTTATCATAAACATTTCAGCCCCTATGTGCAGAGCTTCGCCATATGTAGTTTTCTCAAAGAGTTTTGTGATGCTAAGCAGCTGCTTGAGGCAAAGTTATCTTTTTATATTCATAGTATGTACATAGATGATTTATCATCTTGACTTAATCAAAATTTTGCTTTTTTTTTTTTCTAAGTCGAGTACATCCTTAGAATAGAGTAGCAAAATGCGTCTACTCTCACTTCCTAAATGTTGCTAATTAATTGGTCAATCATTAATAAGCAACATTTTCGAGGCAGTTCTTATTGAGTGCACACAGCCACTATTTAATTGGATTTTTAAAAAAAAGTTAAAATCATACATGATAATTCCATTTAACCCTTTGGCTGCTCTGTCCATTACAACTATTATTCAGCAGAGTAGTGCGAAGCTGGAAATGCTTTGTGGTAAATAAATGTTCAGATTGGAAGGAAAAAAGACATAACTGTGCTATTGTGGAAAGTTTTTTGAATCCTCTAATGCAGTGATTCCCAAAGTGTGGGGCGCGCCCCCTAAGGGGCCATTGTATGGATAAAAAAAGAAAAACAACAACAAACAGTTACACAAAAGTGTTTCACTGGAAAGATGGTTTGTAGTTTGTTTTGTTGCAACCTGAAGTGTGAAATAAACTTCAGTGGAGTTTGAAAACAAAATATGTGTTTAGGTTTATGTCTGGTTGAACGATGTGTGTGCCAAGTTGATTTTTTTTCTTTTTGGGAGGGATTTATTGTAATCCATAGGGGGGCCCAGAAAATCTTTGGGAACCACTGCTCTAATGGGTCTTTTATAGTAAGCTAGCACTCTTTATTATTCAGGACCTGTGATGCTACCCACTTGCATCATGTCAGTGAGCTCAGAGGCAATCCTAATGAGGATGTGGCAGTTCTTGATATCATTCATTTTCTGTCAACCGTTGCTACCACCAAGGAAATCCATGCTGACATCTTCACTTTGCATCAAAAAGACTTAACAGGCAAGATAATTGCTGCTTGTAAGATGGTGTCCAAATGAATCATTTATAAATTTGTCAAGAACCTTAAGCAGAGTAGTTTGGTGCTGTGGAGAAAGACTCAAGGCAAACCAAAAAAAAAAAAGTACAAGTTGTAAGACAGTCTAAGAAACATCCAGTTGAAGAACCAGATTGCCAATAGTACAGAGCTTCCTCAGGAATGCTAACAGACATGACAATGTCATGAGGAGAGCAGCAAACAAACCACCAGTCTCCAAGAAAATCATCAAGAACAGATTGACGTTCTGCCATAAGTACCAGGATTAGACTGCAGAGAACTTGGTTTAATCCTTTTTTTTTTTTTTTATCGTAGCCCCCTTCAGTTTGGGAAATCTGCACCATGCCAGCAATAAAACATGCAAAGACGACCAAAGTTTGGGATTGCTTATTGTCCGAGGGAGAGGACTCGCTTAGTTCTCTCAAGAAACAACGGGATGAAAAAAAGAATGTGATCCAATCATCCTGCAGGAGAAATCCTACCCGAAGATTCCTAAGCAGGAATCTGCTTTGTGTGGATCAGGGATAAAAGCACAGTATTATTTTTGGATTTCTTTGCCACCAAATTTCCGGAGTACATGGAGTTTTTAGAAGGTTTTTAAAATGCCACTTATTATTGACATGGAAACATTACAATTCCAACACAGAAACTAAAGTATGTGTGAAGTAAAATTGTTTCCGTCAATCTTAGCTATGTGACCCAAAGTGTATTTACAGTAAAAGGTCTTTCAGTTGCTTTTTAAGAGAGCTAATGGAATCTACTGCAAATAGTGAATTCCAAGGTTTTAGCGCTACTGACTGGAAAAGTCTATCCCCACAAGATATTCAGCAAAAGTGTGGGATCATCAGCAACCATTGAACTAAGTAACCCGAGAGTCCAACAGGAAAAATACGGTTCCAGGCTCTAAAAGTTGAAGCTAAAATTGAAAAATGAATTTTAAAATTTTACAGGCATCTAGTCCAAAAAAAAAGGGGGCGGGGGCTCATTAAGGCACTTTTTTCTGCACCGGTTCAAATTCTTGCAGCTGCATTTTGCACAATCAGATATTGATCTAATTTGTAAAGATGGTTAAATAAAATCTCTGAAATCTAGGTGGATTGAAAACAAAAGCACACCTAATCCTCTCTAGTTGTGTCTTTGACACAAGCTGTGCATAAAAATATTCCTTAAATGAAGAAAAAAAAAAAGAAATTCTTAATATGCTGTTTAGAGAGATGTTCAAGTGACATTAAGACCAGACATTTAATATTTAACGGAGCAGAGCCTACAATACTGATCTCGGAAATTTAGAGAATATTGCTTAATAGCAGGAGTCATTATCTGCATTTAACTGAAGAAAATTGAGTTTTAAGCATTGTGATCTGTCCTGCAGTTGATTAAAATGGACAATTTCCTAGACTTTGAAGTCAAAAAAGAAAAGCGTAGCTCAATTTTTCAGTACAGAAAGGACATGTCGTTGTTTAGTGACCTTCAACGCACAACTTAAACTCCTGTCAAAAATGTTCAAGTCACAAACGAGTCTCCGAAATCGTTGCCTATATTATATGTGGGGCCATCAAACAATCCGGCTTCCGTCTTTTAACCCTGCATTCCTTGAAGTACTGCACAGAGAAGACACCAGATGACTCGGAACTGATAAGGTAAACCTTTTATTCGGCACATTCTGCACATGCATCCCTCACACTGAAGTGGAGGGGTGGAAAAAAAGTGAAAGGATGTGTGGAAAAGGGCAATAGATGGAAGTGCAGATGCAGCACCCAGGCAATGGCGCTCTCATTTCTTCTCCCCCCACCCAGTCTGTTTGTCAGCGCTGAGCCCTCTTAATTGTTTTCAAGATAAACATGTCTCCCACTGACGATGGGCGTGGGTGTGGGGGTGTGTGTGTTGGGGAAAAGAGGGAGAATCAATCACAGGACAGCCCTGATCCCACCGTCTCAGACGCACAAACGTGAGCTTAGCTTTCCTGATTTTCAAAATCATATCATTCTTCTCTTATTCTGTTTCACCTTCACACGTGTTATCATACTCAAACTAATCCCCATTATTTAGCACTTGCATGATGTTTGTAAAAGGCTTGAAATTAATCTCCAGTGGGGGGAAAAAAAACGCACGTACCCTCAAACACACTCCGGCATCTTGTGGCTTCTGTCATTTTGAGACACGGCAGAAATTTGCAAATATTCGCTCATCTCTTGTGTGTCTGTTAATGTGTGTGTTGTGTGTTGAGTCATATTATGTCAAATATGTGCTGTTACAAAAAAAAAAAAAATGTAATGAAGGTGGCTCTGCCAGCAGTAAAGAGGATTCAGTGCAGGGTGGAGGCGCAGATTCAATTAGCTCCGTGGGAGCCATGAAATGGTGATAATGCAGGCGGGTAATGTCAACTGGCATCAAATCTGTCTTTTCTTTTTTTTTTCTCTTTTTTTCTTCAAACAGATTTCCTCTCCTCCTCCTCATCTCATTTTTTTTTTTGCACCCTGCCAGCTCTGTCCTTTATGTATTATGCTACTGAGGGTCACGAAGGTGTAAAACGCTGCTAGCAGGACACGCAGCCCCTGGCATTCATCAATGTAATTAGTCCTCAGCGTGTGACCTCGCTTCTTAAAAGATAACTGTAACAGCAGTCATTGTCTTTACATAATGTCTTCCACTGGCTCTCTGCACTGCCGCCCTGTTTTTGGTGTGTGTGTGTGTGTGTGCGTGGGTGTGTGTGTGTGAGGTAAAACGCGGCGAGGAGGACGTCAGAGTGCTGGCAGTAGAGCTTGTGTAAAGTTAATGGAGCAAGAAGGTGGCGAGAACACTGCGGTATTGGAACATTTTTTTTTTTTCATTTGTCATTTTGCATGAGTGCAGCAGCAATTAGTGCCACTGGAGGCTCGTTCTTGTGTTTGGGAAATCACAGAGTGTTGTCAACAGGAAAGCAGTTTGGAAAAAAAAAAAAAAAAAAGCAGAGGTACTACATCACTTTGTCCGCTCAACAGGAAGTTTTCCTTCAGCATGGGGAACTGAGTGTCGGTCTTTACTTTCATGTTTTAACGGCTTTGGACATGCTCATCTAATTGTGCCTGGAAAGCTATATATGGTTCCAACGTCAGATTGGATTTGACTGCCTCATAAAAGGAGAACGTTTCAGGGCTAAACAGTTGCTTTTCTCTTCTGACGTTGCACACTTTTATACCTTGTGATCTGTTTTTCCAAATGTGTTTCTTCTGAGTCTAAATACATAGAGCAGAAAAAAAACCATCCCTCTACAAAAAAAAGAGCCATATCCCCAAGGTTTTGTTACATATAACAAGAATGAGCTCAACTTTGCTCTGATTTCCAAATTAAATCGAATGCAACATAATCCAGAGACTCAAACTAATTTATCACGTGGAACGTGGCTGAGTCTGCTATGATGCTGTTTCCTGTCTTTCTATTTATGTTGGTGTCTTAAAAAAACACCAGTTTAGTGGGTCTAAGCAAATATATATCATTCAGTTTTATTCAATCACAGGAAAATTGTGTATGTAGACTTTATGCGTTACTTTGTACTGTATATGTCATGTACAATGAAATTAAGCGGGTTGTGTTCTACTGTGTCAAAATGGGTGTGATGTCACCATCTCATTTTGGATATTTTTCATAGGTAATGATCAGCAGGCAAGTTAAGATCAAGTCTGAATAACTGCCCTAAGGGATCAAATAGTGTGAACCTTATTAAACAAAAAGCAGGCCAACAGTTGGAGTTGCTCGAAGCATTTGACATGCTGAGGCGAGTGAATCTTTATCAGCACAAACAAAACTGCTGTCAGGGGAGGTCAAGGATTTGGGTGGTATAGCAGATGGCCACAGACCTGGAGGTTCTGGGTCCGAATCCCAGGTTAGCCCGTGCCCGTAAAGCGGGAACAGCTGCTGTGCTGTTCTACACGTGGTCTGAGACCTTCTGCGTACCACAGCATTATCTGTGCATAAATAATTTCATGTCAGATTTGTGATGCTTATGCCACCTCATTTTTGACATTACCAAAAAAAGTCTGTGACAACATGACGTAGCTGGTGTTCAAACAATACATGCTGCAGTGTCTGTTGTAGACAAAGGTGATGTTGGAGGATCATTCCCCTCAGAGCAGAGCAGCTTCCTTTCATTATTTAACCAAAAGGTAGATACACAATAGTGTGATGGGAGTTTGAGAATTACACCACTTTAGATATTCTCCTCATCTCCTCTATCAACACATTTCACAGAAGTTTGCTTAGTTATACAATGCTTTATTTGTTTTCTTGATCCCCTATTCCAGGCCTCCTCTGTAAACCAGGCGCCTGTTACTTGGCTGAAGAGACGGCAAGACTCCCAGCTTTTCTGTGAACGACCGCGGCTTGTTGACTTCAATGACTGCATTGAAGTGTGTTTTCTAAAACCCAGAATGCCAAGTCCATTAAACGGAGAAGACTTCATTTGTCACAGTTTCTGTTGGTGTTGGTGTAATGAGCAGGTATGCGGGTGATGAATGGCCTGACCTTTTACTCCACTTTATAATCAAGTGTTCCTGGTACAGTCCTATGATTAATTTGTGGATGTCTTGCATGCAGAAACAGACCAGGGAGCTGTAACCCCAATCCTTCCTGAATACGAGGCTGTTTTTGTGTCTCTCATAGAAATTTTCTGATGTCCTGCAGCAGCTTTTACCTAAGTTATAACCAAGGTACTGAAACTTTTCCATTGAAGCTTTGCACAAAGGTCTCACACAGGAGGAACTGTGCATGGGAAAGGCGCTCCTATTGGATGAGAGAAGGGTGCAGCATTGCAACCTGAATTAGTACATTTTTATACTCAGCTGTTGTGCGCTTCGGTTTAGTGAATTATTCATCAGCGGTTATCTCACAAGTGTGGGATAAACAAGTTTCAAAGTGGAAGTAGGCGTACATATTCCATACAATTGTTCAATGCGAGTCTTATTTGTTATCAAAAGTGGGTGACAGTCAACCCACAGTGCCTTCTAGTGGCAAACGTTTGAAAAACAAAACGCTATGAAGTAGAAAGGCAGAGGTTTTAGGAAATGTAACCCACTGGGTTATGGGTACAAATAAAATTTGTACCCATAAATTTAACAATTGCTATTATTTCATTCCTGTATATTTTATATTTTTGAAGAACTACAAAGATATATATATATATATATATATATATATATATATATATATATATATATATATATATATATATATATATAAAGATATTTGAGTGGAAACAAAAATCCTGCTCAAATATGTAAGTTCTTAAATAACGGTAGAAATAACTTTCCATATAAACTGAGTAATGCACACAAGAAAAATATGTAGGACAAAACAGCTCATGAGAACATCAAAGACATGAGGTTTCATATCAGATATAAAAACTCTGGCATCCCAATAATTCTGTCCGTTTTCAACCCTTGCAGGACAGAACTAGAGCACACAGATGTTTATACAGTAACGGACCTTAACTCTATTCATATAGAACATATGTTATTGAGTGATTATAACTATATAAGTTTTTAAAAATATATTTAATTTAATATCACTGTACATAAATGTCCATATCAAGATGAGGCAAATCTCTGTTCTATGTTAAAAAATCCAACCTACTCTGAAATAGGGCACAAAACAAACTATACACTGAGTTGCTTTTATTGACTGTAATCAGACACGATACGGGCAGAGAAAGGCAACGAACATTCAACAAAGGTCGTAAAGTTCTGAAACAAATCCAACATGGTGTTTTTGTAGATTTTTGGATGTATACAGTTCCTGCTCTACTACTAACTTCTACACAAAGCAACACCCCATATAGAATAGTTGTACTATTTTATTCAAAGGTGTTTTACCCTATCATGTATTTTTGTGTGTCAAGTAAATGTGGTTACAGTAACAAAGAACAAAAGGTACAAGTGCACGCTTAATGCTTGACCTTTTCTCTTTTTAACACCTCCTGCATTCTAAGGTTATATTTTTGAACTGTAGTTAACAACTATTGACTAAAATCTCTCTGATTAATGTTTCTGATAAATTGCTTTGACCTATTTTTTGTGCTACAATGAAGTACCAATTTGTTTAAGAGCAGCTTGGCAAGCCGCATTGTTTAGTTACAAAGCACCATCTGGGAAAACCAGATCAATGAAGGCCCACAATCAGCACAAACAATGAGAAGAAACCGTCATTGACTGTTCTCCCATTGAATTGGTTGCACCGTGTGTTTTAGAAAGAAGCATTAAAATTCGTTTGTGCCTCACAAAATCGACTCTTTTTTAATTATAATGTCCTAAAGTTGAACTACATTGTAGGCACAAATCGACATTCAAAAAATTCAAAACTGCTTTCTAAATTATATGCTGATACATACTGTACATGCTCATTTAAATTATGTGCTGTTGTTATTGTGCTGTCACTGTAAGACAAGCTTATGACAAACAAAAGTAAAAATAATGACTCTAAGTTCAGAAATGATCGTTTTTTTGTTGTTTTCTTTTCTTTCAGGACATTAATGTTTACATTAAGCTGTTTCTCATATCCACTGTCCATGCTTACCGCTCTTTAGTCATTTGCTTCATGTCAGCATTTCTTCATCACTAGTCCAGGTTATGTCAAGATAAGTAGAAGATCCCTTGATGACTGATGGTCACGATTAATTTTAGGCATTATTAAATTGAGTGGTGACGTGGGATTTTTCTGGCTATTTTCTTGTGTAAAATTTGCATGAGATTTTAGACAGAGAAGCGTTGGTCTGTTTTGTGTTAAAGTTAATAACAGTAAGGTTTACAGTATGCCTTTGATTGAGTACAAAACATTCAAGATAGAAATTACAGCCATGGTTTTTATTTAAGGCCAATTTTACATGCAAGTAAATGGCAACAGAAGTTATTGTAGGTGGGATAAAAGTTTAAAAAGCACGAAAGAGAACATTTAATAATTGCGTCGAAATAGTTGACACTGGTTTGAATTGATGAAATGCTTTGTTAGAAAATTTAAGAAGCTTGGATTCTAAAACCTGATGATAAAAAAATCGTAACATATCAAGAAAATAAACATGGAAGAAAGGAAAGAAAAAGCACTTGTTTTTGCTACATATACCTTACATATGTTTTATATTTTACAGCGGTTTGTAACTTTGTGTAAATGAACTTCTCCTACTTAGTCAAATTATTTTACATACTTAAATAATAGAAATCCAACAACAACAAAGTTAAACCACAGCTAATTGCTAATTGCTAAAATCAAAAACACCTAGAAACATTCCTTTTTTTAAAAAAAAACAATCCTATGTTGGCTTGCATGGAGGGTCCGGGTAACATTGCAGGACTGCTGCCTTTTACTTGCAACCACTGTATTCAGCCTTGTTCCTCTATAATTCCGTCAATCCAGATGATCGAGCTGAGGAGCAACAGAACAGACAAGAAGAGCAAGAGCCATTTTCGATCACGCACAAGCAGGAAACTGAGGAATTGGCGCGCGTACAAGCTGACTGTTCACTATCGTCATGGGAATAAAATCAGCTCACTGCAGCACAAAAAAAAACATTAAAAAAAAAGGATCTCACAGAGATGACCCATGACAGAGAACCTGTCCAAGTGATGACGCTTCAGTAGTTAGAATGGGAATCAAGATGACAGGACGGAGTCACTGCATCTCTTTTGAGTTTGAACATGTATTCGTCTGCATGTTGACACAGTGCTGAAGTTCATGTCTGTCCGACCTGCTCTGTTTTATCGCGTTTGCCTTTCTCTGGCAAGATCTTTGTGAGTGCAGTTTAGACTCAAACTGCGGGAGACATTGTTACCGGGAGGGAAGAAAGTGGTAAGAAAAAAAAAAGTGCTGACAGGACTGAGTATGATGAAACTGACGAAATGAAAATAGGACAATGGGAGATGTACACAAAGCTTATATTCTTTCCCAATCAGAGGCAAAAAAGAGCTGACTGAAAAACTATTTTTGGGCTCTTCATGTACAGAGAGAGAGAAAAAAGAAAGCATTTGCATTTCATTTCAATAATATCTTGAAAGCTTTTCCCATACTAAGATATGCTTAGGCACTCATAAATAATTAAATCTTTACTCTAATGACTTCAAATACTTCAAATAGCATTCTTTTTTTTTGTTCTTGCTTTGAGAATAATTGGAATAGAGTCCGACTGCATTTTTATGCCGTTTCTTTTTTTTTTCTCACCATTTTTTAGGGCAGCCTGGGGCGAATTTTAAGAGAGTTGCTAAGTATCTCCCAACATCAAAACATATCTTTTAAAACAACAAAAGATGATGATTATCATGGGAAGAGAACTGAGAAATTATGCAACGGTGCAACTGCTTTTTTTTTTTTTTTTTTTTAAATGCATCTATTCCAGCACTGTATTATTTATCTTTTGGTGTATGTCCTTCACAGCTTCCTCACAGCTGCAGAAAAGATACAGGATCACAGTGCATCATTACAAAAATTAAAAAAAATGATATATATACTGTATATATTTCTGCCCTTTGCATTTTCCCCATTTTATCTCGTGGCAAGCTGAGACTTTAATGTATTATACCAGGATTTGATGTAGCAGATTAGAGTGTATTTCTGAAGTGGAATGGACATAATTCATGGTTTTCAGTATTTTTTTCCAAGTATTGCCAAAAATTCCCAACTGGACTTAAGGCTGAACTTTGACTGGGCTTCAACATTACATTCATCTGCTTATACATAAGTCATTTGAGTGTAGCTCTGGTTGAAAGCTTGTTATTATCCTGCTGGAAGATGAAACTCCATCTGAGTGCCAAGTCTTTTGCTGACTCTGACAAGTCTTCCATATTATATTACGTTATATTACATCACATTATATCATGTTATTTGAAAACAGTGTTCTGAGATTGACTAAGCATGAGATTGTGATTGTTCTTCACAGCTAACCTAAAAATTTGGCAAGTTTCTTGATCTTTATTGTCTTGTTTGCTCAATTTATTCTCTAACGGAGGTCTGTTGTCGTCACAAAAGAGCCAGATTTACGTGAATTTTGAAACACAAATGGACTGCAACTGTAAAGAGTCGGTGACAAACTGACGTCACTCTTTTTAGGTTATCTTTGCTTGCTTTATTTAGTCAATCACGTAAAATAGCAGTAAAATACATTGGTATTTGTGGCTGGAACATTGAAAAAAGAATGTGAAAAGGCTGGAGGGTTGTGAATACTTTTGAAAGGCGCTCTACATGACTGCCTGGCTTTCTTCTTACTGCCAGGAGAGAGGAGAAAACGGGGCCACTGACACATGCATGCTAATATCCAGGTAAATGTTTCTGCAAAGTCATGGCCAAGGCTGTAGCCTCAAGGGATGTCTTACATTATTTAACAGTAATGAGCCATGCAGCGAGCGCCAGGTCAGAAAGTGGTCATGGGATAAAAAAAGAACCGGAGAATATGAGGTGACTTCCTGCAACAAATGTATTGAAAATGTTTGACATATTAAAAAAAAAAATTCAACCATATTGACCTGGTTTTTGATACTTTATGAAAGATACATCAGCAGAATGAGTCCAGTATATTAAAATTTTGTTCTTGTAAAATATTAATAAAAAAGTCTGATATCGCATAACTAACCCAATAGCCTGATATGTGTGAAATAAAGGCTTCGCAATAATGACAATCTGGCAGTTCTACTAAGAGAGAGGAAAGTAATAAGCAGCAGGTTTGTAAATCAGCAATTCAAAGTAGATGTGTGGAAGAAATCAAGATGATCCCAGACAACTTAGAAAACCGAAGCAACGAAGCATGGAAATGTTAGCATGCTAGTGCCAGCGTTTAGCTTAAAGCCATGTTATGCTCACTGTTGGCATCCGTAGTACGAAGGTCAACATGTTTCAAAATTGATGAACTTGAAAATTGGTTCCGAGCGATTGAATTGTTGTATTTGTATGCATTAAATATTTACATTTTTGACCTTGTGCTTTTTTTCCCCCCTTTTTTTTTTACCAACAGGAATTATAAATAACCTCGGTATGCTTTTGTGAAACACTATCAGTTCAATTTTGCATTATGCTGTAATTGTGTTATCAGCTAATGGTGTCAAGAAAATGCATAATATGCATAAGTGCTTTCCTCCCTTCCCTCCACCTCCGGTCCCCCGGCCCGCTCTCTCTGCTCCGCTCTGACCTTTCCACACACAGCTGGGTTTTGATGCACACAAGTGCAAGAAATGCTTCAAAAGTCACAAGTGCAAGAAGAGATTTATGCACTCGCAAGAGAAGCAGTAACAGATTGGGGAAGTTTTGTTTTCAACTACTTGTGTTGAAAGTTTTAGAGACCATTGAACTTGATTTTGAAATCCAGAAATGAGTTGCTGCAGGGATGATAAGCACACGCTGACCGCTACAACTGCCTCTATGAAGGGCCAGACTGTGCAACACCTCAGTTCAGGTATGGACCCTTCGTGGCCAGGAAAGGGGTAAATAAGAGCCCTCTAATTTCCCCCCATGACTTTTGGTTAGAAGTTAACATGAGAAGGTTTACAGAAGAACTTTTCTAACGATGTTCAAAAGATTAGCACTCCTTTGAAAGGACTATATCACCCCAGGGGAGTAGAACATGTGCATTTATTTCCCCTCATTTTGGCATTTTAGTTGGACTGAAGGAATATCTTTTGCAAACGCAACTCTCAAATTTTGACTTTACCGATCCTTCAGTAATACGCTCTCACAATGCTGATTTAAATTGCTCTAAGTAGAATGTAAAGCAGTTTACCCTGGATTATAGTGGAAGTTGATGTTTTATTGAATTAATTATGCACTATTTCCACTAAAATTAGTTGCTGATTTGAATTCAAACAAAGTGAAATTCTACATAAATTGGTTTAAAGGATGGGTACATGAAAAGTACTACTCTTGTATAATTTAAAGTAAAAAAAAAAAAGGTGTTGAAAAATGTTTCGCTTGTAGCCACTACTAAACTTAACAGTGTAAATCCAAAAAGTGCTTCCTCTCTTCCAGGGTTGTTTCCTGGGTTACATTTCACCTCGGTTCTGTTCCCTGCAATAGAAACCAGTGCAGAACAAGAATAGAAAGACTTGTCGAGACAAGTTAGAGCTGTATCAGCAGGGTTCAGTTCTAATAACTTCCAATTATCACATGCAGTGGAACTGCATCACTTTGCAACAATGACAATCGTCTTGTCTCAGTAACATGTTGAGTTTCAGTTTTATTTAGGCAAAAGTTGATGTTTTTCTGCTTTCAGTGAACTATCCAGAGGGGAAAAAACAGTAGTCCAGCACACTCCATCTTGCTAAAAGTAACAGCTTGTCATATTTTTAATTTGCTTTTTTTTTCTTTCTTTTTTACATAGAGTAAAAACAAACCAACAATATAATGGGTTAGCATTAGAGATGGCAGTTTTTGTAATGGATCTTGTGACCTTCCAAGTTGCCTGGCCACACAATTAACAAGCCGACATAAGAGCGGTATTGATCTTATAGGAACTTCATGTTTCAAAATGTCAAAGTTTGGTTTTAATTAATGTGACCTTAACAATCAACATGGTGCATTAATGGGCTTTTTTTTTCTCCCTGCTTTAATATTTGAGCCCAATCACTTAGTCTAAAGAAGCATGGCACAGAGGGGGGGGGAGGGAGTCTGCCTTTGATCTCTGTTTGCAGATAACCCCTGACCTGAACGTCTTATCTTATATCCCACATCTGAAAAATCATTACTCATTGATCATTTATACAATGTTTATTTCATGTGGCCTAGATAAACATTAAACCGTTCGCAAAATTGCTAATCATGCCGAACCCCAGACACAAGTAATGCCTCCGTTACCTCTGCAGTGTGTTTGTGCAAACCCTTTGACTATCAGCAGCACAGAGATCTGTCACCGCACTTGGCGAAGTAATGGACTGGTGGGGAGGGGAAGGGGAATACAGCAAAGTGGAATTTGCATTACATGAGTTAAACATTAAATATTCACATAGAGAAAGTTTTATGGACCCCATACATACAGCGGCTCTTGTAAAAGGGATTTGTTGAGGATGGGATGGTGGAAGATGAGGAGGGGTCTTGCATGCGCTATTTTTCCCTTATAACGCATTTTTATAAAATTCTATTATGGCATCTTATTATCTTCCAAAAGTACATTTGATGCACAAATGAGCATTTAAACACGAAGTGCCAGGGTTCAATTGCCCTTATCCTGTCGGCGATGGCGGGAAATTGCCCTGCTGTACTGTACAAGCTCAACTGTCCACAACATGCGCTCACACACTCAAGCCTCTGAAATAAAGATGGACCCGAAGATTAAGCAGTTCATGTGTGGAAACATTTAAGCTTAAAATTGAATCCCTGGCTTTAAAATGGCTGTTAACCTGCAGGTCTTTCAGAAATGGCCGGAGTTGAGGATGACACTTATGGCTTTGATGGAAAAGAATTACACTGTGAGGTCCGTGCTAAATGAAGGTGATCTATTAGTTTTATTATGGTATTGTAATGCCTGTGAGAGGGCTGGTGTTTGCGCTGCAGATTGTGTTTTGCCACGACAAGTAAGAAGCATTTGTGCATTCACCTCTCCTGACAGATAGTAAATAACAGAGCTTCCTATTGAGACTACAAGGCAACCCTGAAGTACAATCCAACAGCAGTGAGTGGGTTGAATTTCCCAATTGGATAAATATACAAAACTGCCTTGGGCAATAGCAGGAAGAATAAATATAATAAATTAAGGAATAAAGGTTTATGTCAGTTACAAACAGGCTTTATAAACTATTTATACAACAGTCAAACCCAGCTGTGAGGAGGCATGTGGTTTCAATTCAGATCAGCGGCGAAGTTTCTGTGTTAATGCCTGAAAACATGTTAAGTGGTAATTTAATAAAAAGTCCAATATGTCATTTGAGACTTTGTGATGTAATACCTAAACACCCAACACTAGAACTAATCTAACTAATCCAGACTTGGAAAAAAACCTAAATGTTTTCAAAATGTACAAATGGAAGTGAAATGGCACAGAGGGGCAAACGGAGGGGGCTGAGGAGGCAGGGGCAGGATTTGATCAATCACAACAATTCCAAAGGGAGCAGAGAGATAGAGGATGGGGAGGCCAAAGATGCATCAAAGAAGGTTCTTTTAAGATGAAAAACTTTCCTCTCCAGAATTCTGACAAGTAAACAGAAGGGCAGCGTTGATCCTACTTTAGCACGAGGACCATTACAAAGTGCCAAGTTTGAGTCAGGAGGAGAGAGGAGGGCACAGATAATCCTCTATTCTTGTTTTATGATGGCAAGAAACACAGCTGAAAAGTTAGTACTCTAGGCTTTGAGCACAGACAGCTAACAGTTTTTAAACTAGGTAATATAAATTCAAACTTAATAAACATATTTGCATACTTTTAGGACACAATCTTTTATGTGAAGTTCTGTCGGGGGCTTTTGAATGGGGGTAGTTTATTATTACCCCCAGTAATGTTTTAATATATAAACTACAGATTAGCTGTTTGTAGAGGGTAAAGCTAAATAAGGTGGGCAGTGAACGTGGTCGTCCTCAAATAGCTAAAAAAAAAATCCACAAAGAGTTAAGACTGACAGCCTATTTTATAAGTTCAAAAATACCTTTATATGCATTACTATGCACAGTGGAAAACAGTCTTAGCACTACCACTGAAGCTAACATCCACAGATTTCGTTATCTATGCGCTTGAGGTACAACCACAGCCAAAGAAAATAAATGGCACTCTGGATTAGCTGCTTTGCGGACAACAGTTAGTATGTAGCATTGAGCCTATTTCAGCTTCCTAAGCTGCATTTTCGTTTGAATATTTTATATATACACTGCACACATTTGTTTTGGCTAAGCTAAATCTAGCAATTAGCTTTAGCTTCTTGGGGCAACTCATCTGTGTTTACATAATATAAAGTAACTGAAATGATTGTTTACCGATGGGAAGATTTTACTGCCTGTAAGGTTTCAGTAGAACCTCTTGAAAAACATACATTTTATAATAAAAAATAATAATAAACTATTATTTATATTATCACTACTATTATTTAGTAGTTCGAAACAGAGCCGTCAGTCTTTGTACATTTTTTTTGCATGCTTGTTATCAGATATGTCAGAGAAATTAAGTTTGACTTATTAAAACTTAAATACCCGCCTACTACTTTAAGGATATCAACTTCTGAAAATAAAGTTTCCAGCGTCTCAGTCCTGCAGCAGAAACGGTGCCTGGTGTATTCCGAGTACTTTTTCATGTCTCACCTTTTAGAAGCAGGTGTGCTTTAACAAGCTAATCGCATTGCTTTTAATTCAAGCGAGACATTTTTTCAAAGACCTGTGGGCAGCTGGTAAAGGCCAAGGATTACACTAAACATCAGTAACACATGGTTGCCACAGAGAGGATGCGCCGCCGCCTCGCACACAACAGATGTGCGCGGCAACAGATGACGGGTCAGCTACCTTTTATCTGTTTGCGCCGCAGTCCATCACGTTCAAGGGAGCTGTAATGAGCAGAGCTGCTTCTCGAGTAATGCTTGTTACGTTTCTGTCAGTGAAGAGCCTTCCATCGTCAGCATTTTGATACAAAGCTTGAAAAGAATCATGAGTGGGCTGAAAGGAAACAGCTAATAGGCTGAATGTTCTTCATTATTAGAAAGATGGGGAAAAAAAAGGTCTTGAGTTTGCTGTTTATCTTTGAAGCTATTCCAGTCACATACAAGAAGCATTCAGATTGGGATATTTACATGCAGAACTTTGAGAAAGTATTCATACCTTTGATTTTTTCTCTCTTTTTTTCCATTTTCTCATATTACAATCAAAAATCTCATAGCATTTTATTATTTAGTGAGAGAGACCAGCACAAAGTGGTGCAAGACTGTGAAGCAGAAGAAAAGGACACATTTAATTTATTTTTAAAGACCATGAAAGTCCGTTGCAGCATGAGCACAAGTTTTTCTCAGATTTGTTATGCCTCTTTTCCACTAGAGATATGGTATTGGTCTGTGCAGTTCTGGACGCTATTTTTAAAGGGGACCCGTGCGGGAGGCCCCTTCAGTTGCAGGTCCATAGGTGAATGATTCGGTGTGGCGAGAGTAGAGCTACTGCCTCCATGCAGTCCATTGATTGGGGGAATCACGTTTAATGGCGCCACATTAGTGTTTGGGTTTAACCTCGCCTAAACAGTGAGAGTCCAACTTGTGGTGGAAGCGCTCTCTTTAACACGCCAGACCATAAAATATCTTACTGAACTGCAGCAGTCTGTGCTGTACCACTCAGTGGAAACAGGGCATTAGAAGAAGAAAAAGCAACATAAGGAGCAATGAACAGACTTGACGGGTCAGGGATGAAGCTATGAGGTGAAGGTTATTGAGCATGGTCTAATTCATTAAAATAAATAAAAGTGTGGCACGTTTTAAAGTCTACCAAGACAATTAGGCAGCCTGGACAGAGAGAGGATTAATAAAAGAAGCTGGTAAGAGGCCTATTGTACCTGGAGGAGCAACAGAGACTCACAGCTCGGATGGTAGAATCAAGATGGTACAAAGGTTACTTGCACTCCTTAAATCAGGTCTTTTTGGAAAAGTGTCAAGAGTGTTATAGAAGAGTTTCCTGAATAAAACCAATGTTGATATAAAACTAAGAAGTAAAAATGTGAAAGAAGGTGATATGCAGGTGCTAATACGGGAAGTTGGCCCTATATTTGCCCAAATACAGATTAAATCTAGAAGGAAAACCTTCAGCAGACTGAAATTCTGTATAACTGAAAATATAGAGTAAGAGCTACAGAGGATTGATTAACTGGATAGTTTATTAATATTTGAAAAGCTTACAGAGTCTATCCCTTCATCTGTCTGGGTTTGAGATACTTTGCAAAGGCACAATTTTGAAATGCTCATTTGAATTAAATATTGAAATCTGCCTTTTCTGTTTCCACTAAGTATGCTCTGTCACATAATATTCAAATAAAGTACATTACGGTTGTAATGCTAGAAAATGTGACAGTGTTTAGTCAGGTAATGGAGGAATGCACTCCTTTAGTTAAGTCCATTAGTTTGTGTTGTATTTTCTCTCATCTTATGCTAGGTTTTACGGAAAATGTTTTCAGAAAAATGAAAAAGCCGGTGTCCGTCTGAGGTTTACAGCAGCTGGAGATGCCTTGGAGAAATCACACTGTGGCCCAACATTTAATTCTGTGCCTGTGCTGGGCCAAGTCATCCACTCCTCCTGTCTAAAATATTGATTCATTCATTCCTATTGCATTCGGTCCTCCATTTTTCCTACCATATTCCCTCCCCAACCCATTCTTATTATTTTAATGATGACAGACTTATGCATTGACCAGGCACATGTAGAGTAATTATGGGGAAATGAACCTGGAGGATGCACGGGCCATTGACCAGTATATTGACTTTGACTGCCACCACAAGCAATTAAACTTAAACTGCTCTGCAACTACAGAATCCCCAACCAGTATTTATTATCAACATTTTCACACACACACACACACACGCACACCCCCCCACGTGCACACACACACACACACACACACACACACATGCAGTTAAACTAGATGCGAGGTTCAAGTTCAAGGCTTTGCAGGTCTCCAGAGAACAATTAGTCAGCATGTTTTTCAAAGGTTGCTTAGAAACTAATGGCATTATGTTTAGGAGTCCGAAAATGAAAATTCCCTCAGCACCTTAAAACCTATGCAACGCACGAGACGCTGCAGAGTCATACTCTACCTACTGTACTGTTTATAATTCATGAGCTGGACAACTGTTTTGACATGCACTTATCAAACACTTCAGCCTTATTGCTGCCAGCGGTTCACTGACAACTGGGATATAATCCATCTGTGGGGCCAAAGACACAAAGAGACCTCATCTAGCAGGATGGGCGGACAGCTGTGATTCAGTTGCTTTGGATGTTCATTTGAATTTTTTCATGTTCTACTGAGAAAGGAGTTGAGTGAAGTGGTTTACAGCAAAACTAGTAAAACCCAACAATTTCAAACTACTGTTAGCAAAATATATATTATCACAACATTATAGAAGGTTGTGAACATTGTAAAATGTGTGTAAAAACATAGCTAAATTGTTTGTTTGTAAGTTTACTGGTAGGTAAAACAAAACTATTAAAGTTCTGATTTTTGTAGGTGTTTTCTTATTTATGAACGTCAGCAGCGTTTGCCGATTTTGAATGTCATGTTCCCTTTTCTTATCAATTTTGGAGAGCGGTAAGCTGAAATCTGCATGTGTTGCTGGCCTTATTTTTACCCAAAAGGAGAAAATAATAAATAATATCAAAACTCCAAAGGCGCAACATAAAATATAAATTTTAAAAATGCTCCCACTTTCTGAATAATCAAGTTGGAGTTTGTTTTTTTTCCATATTTTACTGTGAGATTTTCCTCCCAAAATAATTGAGGAATTTATTTCAAGGCTGTTTCTATACGATTGCCAATGAATATGATACATGCTGGAAATATCAATAAAAATAAAAATGTAAGTCGATGATTTTCAAACCATCCAAGGTTGCCCATCAACTGAATAAATTTAGTGCAAACATAGCAACAAAATGAAAACAAGAACAGATAAATTTATGGATTTGTGATTCTAGATTAAACTTTTCTGCATGTCAGTAAATGCAGAAAACTGCATTCTTTATACTAATTCCTTATATATATATTTTAAACCTAGTCTCAAAATAATCTAAAATAAATTGCTATGCCCCATCAAACCCTGCGATTAACTACTTTTACATTCAGTGAGGGTTTGGTTTGAAAATTATACCGGTGGAAACATTGAACATAATTAGCTGGCCACACTTTACATCGTGCTTGCTTCTTAGACATGCAAGGAAAACAATAATTAGCTGATTATGGTCACATCTTTAGGTCAGTCATGTTAATCTAACTAGGTCAATACCTGCCTTGAATGTAAGGTGGTTCTTTTAAGAGTGTTTGGACTAAATGGGCCACTGAAGTTGGTTGATGGCTTCAACTAAGTTAAAATAGTCCATTAACCTAATCATGTTTCTGCTTGTTAATCTTTTTGACTGTAGACTGATTGAGTGTAGTAGTGAATCATAAAACCTATGTGAGCTTTGGTAGAAAACAAGCTTATCAAATTCATAAACACCTACTCAATACATTGTTTACGGTTAAAGGGAATATATCGTTATTTCAGTGCATCTGTGTTGTCTAATTTTAGGTCTTAGAACAAAGATGTCAAACTTTTATGAGACGACAACAAAACCGATTTCTTGAAAGAAATGTTTCAAATTAACAGAAAATGAAGAAATGACACGTAGTTTGCAGCACATAAAGGAATTAAACAAAAAAAAAGATAATTCCTTGCATGACTGGTGCCATTCTGTTGGGAAAAATTCTGTGCAAATGTAGCATAAAAACAGACAAAATTCTAAATTAGCATTTTAATTCTATATTAACATTTATACACATTTCTCTCATTTCCATCACTTTTGGCCAACATTATGAAGAGCCACCTGTGGCTGCAGAGCTGCAGGTTGCAGACCACTGTCCGCGGCAGATCAGCAGCAATTGTTTCTCTGAGTGCATTGCTGAGAATTGCTGGAGGCTCCAGCTCAGTAAGACTGATAATATTTAGTGACTATAGTTGTTTTGTATCTGAGGTTGCATTCATCAAATAAGAGTTTCTGACAATGTTTCTTTTCTTCCCTCCTTCCAAAAACATACTTGTTAAGTTAGCTCGTTAACCCAATTTGTCTTAGGTATCATTACATGTCGTGTGTGTTGCTGTTTTGCCCTTAACTAGACTGGCAAGGAAATATATTTTACCATCTTCAATTTTCACTCAATGACCGTTGGAGATGGACACCAGGAATAGAAAGCATGTAATGATGTAACATTTCTTGTTATGCAAAATACCACTGAGGTATTTAGGTCATGTGTCATTCTCATGTGTCATGCTAACACATGCGCATGCTTTGATCTAAACCATTCCTTTGTGGCTAAGGGCCATTTTTGGAGCTGTCCTGCTGGAAGCTGAACCAGAGAACCTCTGACATGTTTTTCTTCCTGTGTTTTCTGTGTTCCTAGTCCATCTTCTCTGATCGGTTTTTCTCAAAGCATGATGCTACCACCAGCATGTTTTGTGTGGATGTGTGTGTGTAATAATTTGAATTTACAACAGCTGGTAACATAGTAAAATGACACATTTGAATACTACCAAATATGATCCTCCTTGTTGCTCTGTGTTTTTTTTTTTGTGTGTGTTTTTTTTTTACCTCCAGCCTCCGTCATTTTGTTCCTGGAAGCCTTTTGCTGCTGAATGTGCAATGCGGCAATAAAATGTCACAGCTGTTTTAATTAATAATTTGGCAAACCCTTGCTGGTGCTGTTCAAAATGTCAGCATGAGTTTAAAAATTCCCAGCTGAAAATAAACAATGTGAAATATTCGGAAAAAGGAAGACGCTACGACTTTAGCCGCTCGAACTGAAAGGTACAAATGAGCAAACAAGTATTTTTGGGGTTTTTTTTCTGACAAGTAGACACTTTATTACATGTGTTGCAGACTTGTTTGATGGATCCCCTTTTATGGCATGTGAATGTAATAAATGAGCTATATTTCCGTCAGTTGAATATGTTTTTCACCATGTTAATTAGTTCTCAGGGGGAAAGGTGTGCGTGCGTATGTGTGTGTGGGCGTGCTCTGCAACGTTTCGCATCTTCCACTGAGTGACAGAGATTTAGTGGCTGCCCCTGCAATCCATTCTGTGTCTTCTGTGACAGAATCTAACAGGGGCCTTGCTGGATTTGCACGAACGATTAAAAATGCACGAAGATCTGGCCCGCAGTCGAATTTGTTAAGCTTGCATTCATCAGATGTGACAGATGACAAGGAACTTTACAAAGCCACCAGATCCAAATCAAATCTCCTGCTCTGCTGTCCACTTTCATCCCTCCAGTGTACTGTTGCCGCGTAATGCGGGTACACGTTTCACCCTTACACATGGTCTCAGCGGGAGTGTTCACGGGAATGCAGAGTTGCATATTTTTTTGGAGCTGCTGTTTCGATCCCTCTGCCCTCCAAGGTATGTTGTAGAGCCGAGGATTAGTGCTAGGTAGACTGTCAAACAAACAGAAGTACTGGGAGACAGGCACTGTGGCTCTAGCAGACCTCCTTTAATGTCTGGGGGATTGTTTGTACATATTGACTAAACACCTTGGTCAAGGATTTAACTGGCCAGTGACACAGAGTCTGAGAGAAGAGGATTTTAGACTGTCACAACACGCACAGGTCAAGTTTCATACCAGGCCTGGCACTCACAGTATTTACCTTACTTTACTTGTCTGTTGAGACATTTTTATCTTAGAATACTTATTTTCACAGTTAGGGATGATGTCAAAAAACTTCTTTGTTTTTTTAACCCAAAATCTGAGCAGAACATTGACAAAGATTTATTTGGGGATGTCCTCACATGGTGCATGGTTTGTTCATTCCAATGTACGGTAAGGTTCTTCTTAATACAGATCTGCTACAAAATATCTAACTGGAATGTTTAAGCTACAAATGGGTCTTATTAGAGCATCTTGAAGACACATAGCCTATTAGGCAGACATTGTCGTAATAATTCGGTGAATGTTAGCAACTGCTGTAGTGTATTGCATAAGTATAAGTGTAGGGCCAACATTTTAATGTAGTTAATAAGATATCTATATCTAGGAAGGTATCATGTCAGAGAATAATCACAGCTGCAGAGTAATTGAAGTTGAGGTCTGGGCTAAAAGCACTTTTAATTGATTACCCTGCCTGGATTCTCTGTGAAATAGGTTAAATACTCTAAAATGAATTCCATTAGTCTTTCGTGTTCACTATTTTTATTCCTGTGCCCGTCTCTTATTATACAGTTGAGATGGTTGTGATTAACTTTCCTACTCTGTACTTCCCCTGCCTCTGTACCTCTCTGCTCCTTTTGGCTCCATTTACTTTCTTTTTTCTCAGCTACTTATCATAACCCACTGATCAGGCACAGTCCAGACTGAGCAACTGCAACCTCCATCCACAGAGCCTCCTCTTATAATTATCTAATGATAATATGCTTAGTGTGATGCATTTGATGGCTGTTGTCGCATATTCAGCACACACCCAACAGCCTGTTCTGATGGCTAAAAGGTCAGGGATTCTCATTTTTGTAGATTTTGCCATGGTAACAGCTGGCCTATTTACTGGCTGCTTTTTTTTTTCTTCTTTTCTCTCTCTCCAGTTCCTGTTTTGTCAAAGTCCCCTCCAACACCTTGGCCCTTACTAACAAGCAAGTCCAGCAATCCAATAGAAACCAATACTGTGAATGTCAACTGACTGTACAGGCATCCGTGTCCAATTTGCCATTGGCGGCACTTTCAGGAAGAATTTCTCTCGGGTGTATTTTATTCCTTTTCATACCTGGCACTGTTGCTTGTATGAAATTCCCATTCATCATAATAACCAGAGTTGAGTGTCCATTTATCAACAACTGAATGGCTGGGCATTAATGTGTCAAGCTTAACCAAGAAAATTTACTTTCTAATGGCTGTTATAAAACCTTGTTACGAGTCAAATTAGACAGCAAATGAAAGGGAAACAAGATAACCAAAAATACCTACCTCACCATGTATTTTACACACTGAATACTCTTTAAATGATGTTCCTGTGAGTGCAAAGACATACTTGCCAATAAAATTGCATGGCTACAATTGCCTAACAAAGTAGTACATTCTGGTGGTTTTTGTATTTTCAACTGAAATGTTGCTTAAAATAAATAAAGCAAGAGTACTGGCAATTTTCTATTCTTGATAAATCCTTCTCCCTTTTTTACCATTTCCCTGTTAAGACTAGGCATTTACAAACAACCTGGTTGATTCAGCTACTGGTGGACACCTTTCAATATGAGGGTTCACATTTTTCACCGAAATCTGACCTGTATGAATGAAGAAGACATCATCAGGGTCTACTGGTGTTTTTGTGGAATTACTAATACACTAAGTCACTTGAACTAAATGATTATTCAGACAGAGAGGTTGAGGAATCGACACAGCAGGTTACAACAGACCATGGCAGAACATGCGCTGATAAATGCGGCGTGTGTAATTGTTGTCTAATGGCAAAAGAAAAAATAAATGTGATCATGACTAGATGCACACAGAATGACAGTAAATATTGTAATGGAAATGTTTTCAAAAATGCACAACTCGAAACCCATGCTTATGTTCAAAATACAAATTTGGTTGTGTATTTTCTTTTCACTACTACTTTATTCCCACAGTGTTTGCTAGTGTTTGTTTCTGCATCTGTTTGTGTTTGGAGACGTGTGCTTGCATTGACGTTTGTCTGTGTGAACGTTTCTGTGAATGTGTAAACTGGTGCGAGTCGCTTTGAGCCATTTGTTGCTGTACACTTCGTCAAAGTTTTTGGACTCCCACAGTCCAAAAACATGACTGTTAGGTAAATTGGCCTCTCTAAATTCTCCATAGGTGTGAGTGTGTGTGTGCCCGGTTGCTTGTCCTGTATGTCTCTGTGTTGCCCTGCGACAGACTGGCGACCTGTCCACGGTGACCCCACCTCTTGCCCAGAATGTTAGCTGGAGATCGGCACCAGCGTCCCTCCCGACTCCACTAGGGACAAGGGTGTTAGAAAATGGATGGAGGATGGATACTATTGTATTTTATCCTCACACTAAGGATGCATTCTATCCAAAGCAGCTGTCATTTAGGTAAAATGTTAAAACCACTAATTGGTTTCATTAAAAAGTATTAAATGTGCATTTTGGCAGAACTAGTTTTGGTAACACTTTATTTGAAGGTTTGTGCATAAGACTGACATGAAACAGTCATAAACATGACACAAAAACGGTCATGAACATGAAGGAGTCCTCATGAATATTTATGAGTGTTGTCATGAAGTGTTATTTGGTTAATAAGGACATTTTTAATGCAAAGTTTAATAGAGTTTTGCATTAATATTGTCATTATTGACCAAACATTGCAAAGTTTACACTTTTAATGGACTTTTAAAGCAACTTTTAGTGCAACTTTGAATTAAAAGTGTCTTTTTTTTTTTTACCAAATGATACTTCATGACGACAGTTGTAAACATTCATGAAGACGCCTTCATGATCATGACAGGTGTTTTGTCATGTTTATGACAGTTTCATGTCAGTCTTATGCACAATCCTTCAAATAAAGTGTTACCCTCGTTTTTTTTAGTAATAGTTTCTTAAAATGTATTCATGTGTTATTGTATTTATTTTAAAACTTTTCCCTTTTGCCATGAACATCAAAATCCCAAGCTCTCTGTCCATATGGCCCAGTCCTTCTAAGTTGTATTTCTGCGGATTTATTTTAGGCCACAAAACTCTGGCTGTGTTTTTTATTTAACGCACGTGATACGATCAGGACATAAAGGAGCATAAACTGTTTGTGACCTCACCGCCAGAACAGGCACACTAAAGGTTTGAACCTGTAAATGCTGTGCTGCTTGAGGGGAGCCATGCTTCTTCGGTGAATGATCTTTAAGTGTGTCCAAGGACAGAGGTCTGAACGAGCCTGTCATTAATCAGTCTCAAGTGTGTTCACACCTGTATATAGCACTATCCTGGTGTTAACAGATAGCCAAGGACAGATACTAGAGCCAAGTCTCAACTTGACGTTTTCTTTTTTAACATGGACTGATTACAATTGCTTGAATGCCTTTTGATAGCTTTTCTTTCAATTCACAATCTTTTTGACAGTTTTAAATGCCACACATGTGATTGGTACTTCATAAATTCTCTTTTAAGCAGAGATTTGTTTCTACCTTTCTACCATCTGCATTCACTATGTGGCTTGTCACCACCTCAGCAGACACACAGTCTCTCCTTGTCCCACTCTTTCTAACTGCAGACCTCTTGACTTGCGTAATATATTAATGCACCGATCCTCTGGCAAGGCACCTTCACTAAAAGACCAATATGCAATGTGTGTCCATTTGAGTTTTATTCAAACCTACATGAAACCGAGCAAAATGTGATGAATTCAACTTTTATATTGCACAAGACGGCGCTTTGATGAATTAACAAATCGGGTGTGAAAGTCTCCCATTTAATCATGCTGAGGGATGAAATCCTGAATCAGTGGGGCAGGCTGGGTGACTGTATCTGCAGTAATCTTTTTCCATCCATATCCCAGTTTGAATGAGGTGCAGGCAATGACTTTGTATCCAATTTGGTGAAACTGTAATCCACATTGTGGAGGGTTAGAAGCGATTTTGAGAAACTGAAAACATTAGTTGCTTCAGATGTTTTGGTCTTGTAGTGTGCTGTGTGCCAATTCGAACCGAGTAATTTTGATCAGCTATGGAGAGTAGTAATTTTATTTACGTTTTTTTCCCCTCTGTTAGTGAATGGTTGTACAGAACCACATAAGAATTTTACTGCAACATGTGGCCTTTGCAAACTGGGAAAAAAAAGACAATGAAAGAGTTGGATCCATGTGAATTTTTTTTGATAACCAGAGAGTTGCAGAAAATAGCGGATGTAAGTAGGTCTTTAAATTTTGGATACTGCTACATTTCTTCAAATGAGCTGCTTACTGCTTTTGAGATTCTATTCTAAGAAATATGAGTTCACTGCAGTTTTTCTGAGATTTTACCATTTTCCGTGTAGAACTGTCCATTTGTAAGTAAAGATTCACCAAGAAAACACATTTTAAGCTTCAAAAGCTTTGATTTGAAATTGGCTGGTTGGACACTACAAATTTGGTGGTGAGGAGGATGTTAGTCTGGAAATGCACAACACTAAAGCTAAGAGGTTACATTGATGTTAACATCACATAGCTAACTGAGGTAATTGTTAACATATGCTGCTAAAGGTGGTAGGAAATGTCACCTTGTTCTCTATGTTGTGTTTGTTTAAAAAGCTTTATTTTCCACATAGTGTTATGTTACCTCTGGCCCCAACATTAATTATAAAGGATTGATCACAGACAATATTTTTTAGATTTTAAGACAGGGAAACCTGTCTGCTCTCTCCTTTACTTTTTTCAGTATGATTTTTTTTATTTATTACATTTTGTGAAAATAATTACATATCAAATGAATTCAAAAAGTAGAAAGAACTATTTCTTCAATCTTCTAATTTCTAGTGCTTAAGAGGGTCCAGTTTGGTGGAAATTGACATCATCAGATCAGATCTTTACAAAATTAGCGACCAAAAATCGACACTAAAATCTATGATCAGTGAATGTCAAATTGGAATTTGCTTCGAGCTCAAAACATGCAGGCGAGGAAACGGTTAAAAAAAAAGACAAACTTTGGCTTCAGAAATCGAAAACTGCAGCTAAAGTGTCCAAATGTAAAGTTTTGACAAAAAAGACTGAGATGGCCAAGATAAAAATACATCAGGGGATGTTGATTTGTTTCATGATATAGAGATACCACTTCACAGCACCCAGCCAAGGAAAGAAACACTCCAGGGGGCAGACATATTATTCCGTGTACAGAAACTTCAGCACAAGAAACAAACTATTCTGGAACTGCACCGAGTGAAAACTTGTTCTTATTTTCCCATTTGTCTTTATGAAAATGGCCAAAGATATAAAGTTTCATAAACAAAAGCAGTATTTTTCAAACCAATTTCATCTCCAGTGAGCCTCAGCAAAGACTTGGCATAAAATCCACGACTCGGATGGAGGATTATGTAAATCTTGTGTCCTGTGTCAGGTCTTTGCTTAATGTTTTTTCTTTACTTTTAACAGCTGGAGCTTTAGATCATGTTCGTTTGTTGAATTAGCGGTAAGACTTCTTTTTAGTACTATTTTGGACAAGAGGTAAACAGATGAAAGATGAGGAAAAAAAACATCACAGAGATAAAACATATCTCATTAAAACAGAGTTATTTTTTTTTCCTAAAAAAATTGGCAGTAATCTTGAGACCTGACAAACACCTCAAAGGAAAAAACTAGTCAAACTCAATGCAAACAGTTTGACAGCGAAGAACTTAGCTGTCAGTAACGTTTTACGAATAGTTACTATGTTGTGTGGAGCTTATATAGGGAACCCTTTTGGTGCACACCAATGATCAGCAGGCTAACTGGCTGCTATGTTCTACTTACACAAAAGACAAATCCAGCTTTTCAAAGGGAATCCTGGTTACAAACGATGCTTAACAGAAATTGCATCTGCATCTGCCATGCTATTTTCTATCTTGTCACTTTTACTGCTGCATTGAGTGTGGAGTGGCATATTTAGCATCATAGTGCTGAGTAGGCCTAAGCACGAAGAACAGAAATGGATTCTGTGTAACCTTAAGCCTTGTGTGAAAATTCTTAAGTAACACTGGAAGTGGACTTATTCTGTGTCTTGATGGGGTGTATTATATTTGCTCTTTTTGTTGTGTTGTGTACTTCAAAGTATCAACAAACGGTCAGAAAAAAATTTTCAATACCCTATAAACACCCGCAAGTGATTAGACAATTATTTGCTGAATTAATTTGAATGTAGATCATATCAGTTTCACTTTCAAGCACATAGCATGCTGAGGTAAGGTAAATTTTCTGCCTAATATAGCAATAGATTAAGCAGTATGACTGAGTCTTTGCAGTCTTTTGAGTTGCAGTTTTGTTGATTTTTTTAGTAGAGCTGTGCATGTGTAGCTGTTTGAAATTTCAAGAAATTGAATGTCCTACATCTCAATAGTTTGATGGGACTGTTTCGTGACCCATCGCTCTTATTAGGGGTTTTATAAAACACCACTTGCCACATAGGGGTTAGACAGTAGAAAAACTGGAGGTAAGTGCAGCTATTTCTTGACTCACCTCCTAATAACCTCCAGAGGGAGATACATTTACTTTTTTTATATGACTGCCTCCCATATATGTCTTCTTCCATCTGTTTGTTTGAGCATATGAAAAAAAAGTTGGCTAATCTCTCCAGAGACTGGTTGAGCTGGAGTGTGAAAAGGGAATTAGATAGGGAAGCAGAAAAAACATTCCCCTAAAATGTAACATTGATACATTTTCCCTCTAATTCACATTTTCTCTCAAACAAGATCTATGTAACCTGAGGTTACACATGTGTAAAGGCTGCAGCCCCGACAATTAGCATGACATCAGAAGCCGCAATTAGCCCGGATGTGTTCGCGCTCTTCTCAGCAGGATATTCTTTAAACATGAATAAAAACAGCAGTACAAACACACCATGCTGTGCTCTAGCTTTGTGTACATATACAGAGGAAGAGGTCTCCCTCAGAGGTTTAACTTCTTTTTAATGACACGATGTAGCATGACTATATAAAAACCAGGACATGGAGAAATTTGCCTGGGTGCAAATTTTACTCGCATAGAAGATGATTATTTCAGCAAGTAGCTAAGTTTTGGGTTTATAAAAAACAAGGCTCAGTCTATGGGGAGACAGAAAAATGTCTTAGTTTCCATTGTCTGATACCTGAAGGCAAACTTGTTTTTCACTTTTCTATGAACTTCTTATAGGAATGGTGGGTATGAGATGCTTACTATATAACCCCACATTAGTATTAACAGTAACATTTTAAACAAACATGCAAAATAATTAATTGTTTCAATTGCAAAATTTGAAAAACACAATTATTTCAAGTGTTGAAAAAACACCCAATTACTGTTTAAATATTATTTATAACAATATTTTTAAAAGAATTAAACAATAAGATCAAATACTCGCATAAGATTTTGTGGTATAGAATGATATGTCATGCTTAACACTTTCTATATTGAGTCGCTGTAGAGGTTCATGTTATATCCTGAATTAAGTACATTTTTAGATTCTTTGTATTCAAGCAGGGTGTAGGTTTGCTTTTTCCATACCACCGATCATGATTGATTCAGAAGAGGTAAGAGTCCTCACCAGTAGAGGCATAATGTGAGAGTACAAACACTAGCACAATATTTTTATAGCAACAACAAAATAGCTTGAGATCATAAGTAAATAAAACCAAAGGCTAAAGAGGGATACATAAAACACAATTGGAAACAATTTGGAGCTTAAAAGCAAACTGTAAAAAGTGCCTGACCAGACAAAGGTGAGTACTCTTAGTAGTTTGTCAGACTAACATTTTTTTTCCAATTCATTCAACAGTAAAGAATGTTGGATCAAGTGTGGCATTTAGAAGTAAGGTGAGAACCGAACCACAGCCTTTTCGCAAAAGAATCCACTCTGAGATGTATAATTTCAGTTAGTGCTTCCCGTAGTCTATTTCATCTTATCTTTGTTTCTACTGGCTTTAACTTTAACTCAGTTTTTTTTAGCATGTTCATGGAGGATTAGAATACTCTCCTTTTCAGTGTCTGGAATAAATACCGAAAGTATTACAATAATATTGTCTAATTGTGAACAATCGTTTTTAATTTACTAATAGTGAATCTGAGTCAGTTCCAAAAATAACCGCTAGATGGAAGTAAGAAGCTGTTAATAATACGAAAACCAAGAAGAAGTTAGCGGGGTTGTGTCTGTTGTCATTTCTTTGAGGATTTTTGTTGAAGAAATGTAATTTGTAGCTTTATTTTTTGGCACTTTTCATATCAAGGATAAGGAAAATAATTTTTTCATGTGTGTTGAATCATTATGGTCTGCCGAGCTTCTTCTCTCCGGTGAGTTACATTCTCGAAAGCAGCACTTCAAGCTAGTGCGTAGCTACGTGCTACATTCTGTGATTTGTTGTAGATTGATAAATAGCTAAGCCTGACAGTTTATGTCCTAGATGTATAAAACCTGTCGGAGATATTGTTTAATGGCTGCTAATTATTGGTTTTGTTTCCTTTTTTGCGCAAATTGATTGTGTTTGTTTAAATTTAATTTGTTGGGTTTCCATGTCATTTGCGTTCAGTGTTTGCATCTTTCCATCCATATTTAAAACATGTACACTGCAGAAAGAGCTGCCAATAATTCATGGTGAACTTTAGTGTTTCATGTTTTATGCTGAATGTAAAAGAATCTGGACTGTGGCAAGTTAAATCTGCAAAAGGATGGAATCTTTACATAAAACATGAATTGAAACTCTGGATATGCTAGCAGACATGGCAAAGTGGGATGGTGTGACACCAGCTTTAAATTGTTACAGAATGCTGTTTCAGTATGTTGGAAAAGAAAAGACTTCAGTCTTTTGGGAATACAAAGTATGAAAAGTAATTTATCATCCTTATTAGTCTGTACAACTTTCAAGGCATTTATTTCGCAGGTGTGCATTTCTTTGAGTATACCCTAATGCAGGGGTGTCCAAACTTTTTGCAAAGAGGGCCAGATTTGATAAAGTGAAGATGCCCGGGGCCCAATAGTTTGTTCGGACATTTTTTAACTACAAAAGTTTCATGCAAATACACACCGTTATAAAACAATTTTCATTGTCACAATTATCTTTATTTTTCAAATGACAAAATAACCAAATATAAGCCACTCAGGCAGATGAGAATAACTCTAAAAACACAAATTCTGCCTTTCATTCATATCTGGAGTCAGATAACATTGAACAAACTGTATGAAATACCTTAAATTTACATGAGTTTAAAAATATCTTTGCCTCAAGAACATTTTAAACAGGAGTTATAAGTAATGCAAAGTTGTCTGTTGTTATTAAATCTTAAAACAAGTGAATTTTGCTCGTCATTTACAATATCTTTCAGAAAGTAATAGTTTGTCACATCTACAGGTTCATAACATCAACAATAACCAAATCTTACTCAAGAGTTTAATAAAAATAAGTGCCATAAATGTTCGATTGGCTCTTCACTGCTGATAGTGACAGACGTTACCGTTCAAAATACTCAGTTTCATGTCCTCAACTCTCAGTGCCACACTGTTACTGCCAGGCAAACATTCGCAAATTCTTGCTTCTTCTCAGGGCAAAATGTTCTCCACCATTTTCATAACACAGTCTTTGATAAATGTATCTTCAGCAAAAGGTTTGCCATGTTTAGCTATTAACATTAACATCGTAGCTTGCTTTGGTGGTATTTTCTTTTGACTCACAGGTCCGCATGAAGAATCGCTGTTGTGATGCCAGTGCAGCTTGGAGTTGCTTCACTTTTTCAGCACGGTCACTTCCTGTTAGCTTGTTGTATGTGTTAGCATGTTTAGTCTGGTAGTGTCTCTTTACGTTGAAATCCTTAAACAAGGCAACCGTCTCACAAATTAGACAAGCACAATTGCCTTGATTTTCAGTGAAGAAGTATTATAATTCCCATCTCTCTTGAAAGCGGCGGCCCTCACTGTAAACTTGTTTTCTTTGCAGTGGCCATGGCAGAAATGAGTGGAGAGGGGTTCGCTGCACGGAGGCAGAGACTGATAGTATTAAAGTGGTGCTGCCACCATTTGGTGAAAGGAGGAATTACAGTTTCAAGTTTTATGATTTCTTTATTCTGTTTCACAGTGCAGGCGGGCCATAAATAATACATTATAAGACCGAAGCTGCGGGCCGTATGAAATCTGACCGCGGGCCGTGATTGGCCCTCGGGCCGGACTTTGGACATGCCTGCCCTAATGACTAAATCAAAGTGAAAATGTGATGCAAATTGGCTGTCTTACATGAACAACATTTTTCTTAAGGCCATTGGTTAAATTTATTACATCTGATTCCATTGTCTTGTGTGGTGGTATATTTGGAGGATATGAAATTGGATTTAACCTGAAATGGGATTTAAACCTGAACCTGACTGTATTGGACTAAGTTGTAATTGGATTGCGCTGGGATGAATTCAGTTGAATAGAGGGAATTAGACGGAATTCTATTGCAGCTTGGTGCCGTTTGCTTTTTGTGTCACGGCCATTTCAGGTTGTCGCCATTTTATCCCTTTGTTATGACCCACGGAGTCACCTCGGTTTGTATTTGTGGCTGTATAAACCCTATAAGATTCATTTTGACTGTGTATTTATGAAGTAAAGTCTGCAGTTGAGTCTAGAGAGTTCCGTCTGTACTTTTCTCAAATACCTGTGTTTAGGAATACAGCAAGCAGTGCTATGCTGGCTGCCTGTTGTGGACACCACTGTTAATGCCAGGCTATCTCGCCACATACAGCTGAAACCAGAAGTTTATTTGCACCAAATAACAAGACACATATAAGTTATTTTCTAATTATCTGAAGTTAAATCAGTCCAGACTTGTCTTGTTTTGTCATTTTCTTTCTTTCTTTTTTTATTTTTTATTTTTAGAAATTTACCAAAATTATTTCTATTTGCTAAATGCCACTAGAGATTTTATTAATGTTTCCAAAATTTGAAATGTACATACATAAATATTTACTGTCTCTTTAATAAAGGAAAGTCTTCATGGTAATGTCATGACTTTGGGAACAAATTAACACCTCTGACTGTATGGCGTTAAGCAAATCTAAATAATTTTGGTAATTTTAAGATACTTGACCTAAAACAAAAGAAGTTTGGCCTGATGTAACTTAGGCAGTGGGAAGTTTTTCCTCTTTTATTCTGTATATTAACTTATGGCTTCAACTGTATTGAAAATATTTTAGTGGCTTTAATGTCTTTACAATGTATGGGCGCATTGTAGAGAATTATGTTACCCACTTCAGGCGCACTATATGTATTGGGTTAGTGGGTGTGGCTTTTGTAGTTGATGGTTGAAATTGGTTTAAAGAAACAACATTTGGAAATCTTTGCTTATTCAAATAAAGGATATTGTTTTGGATTGATTGGTAAGGTAAAGCTGGGTGACTAATGCAGTTGGATAATGATGTGGGAATGGATGGTTGAAATATAAAAGCACATGTATTCTTCTTTTTTTGCACAATTCCACCTGTAATAAATTCACACACACTTAAAGATATTAAAGAGCAGATTTTTCTTTTCTTTTGCTTTTGAACATTCCTTGACATCACGGAGGTTATGAAGTAGAAGGGAGCCCCAACTATTCAAGAGCATCATATATTTTTTTTCTCATATTTTATCTACTTAACCAACCCTGGAGCTCTTGGGAGTAACAGATCTTCCTGTTAACTCTGTTTCTTAATCAAGATGCTTAGGTCTGACCTTTTAGCTGAGGCACCATCTGGGCAGAATTTTAAGCTGATGATTTTTCTCCCCAAATAAAAAATATAAATTCAAATTGAATTAGATACTTTAATGCGATTAAGTAGTACCTCTCTAGCAGGCCCTTCTGTTTTTACAGCACTTGAGCGTGAAACCTCTGAAGAGTAACCTTCTTTCAACAGCTTTTGTAATTTGATTACCATGGATGCACATTTATACACTTCGAAATGGTTTTGTCTGTAAAAATCCAGTTGAAGGCTGAACATGTTTTATGAATGATGTTCTCTCACTGTCAGTGGAGAACATAGCTTAAAAAATCAGTTTAAAGCGATATTACTCAAGAGATAGTCTTATTTATCATATGTGTTTTTACATGAATGACCTTGGAAAGACATAGAAACATATCCACACTTTGTAATATAACAGATCAGATAAGCTGCCAGTTATTTGGATGATATTTGAAAGAAAAGGGATGTTGAGGTTAATCCATTTCCATCAATACATGTGCAGAATAGAAATGCATTGGTGGAGCAGCTATGAAAAGATGCAGTTTTTCAGGATTTAATCTAGCTGCATCACTTTTTGTGAATTAAATTTAATCGATTCAGTAATGAGAAACCTTTGGTACTTTTTATCAAAAAAACTAAATAAAAAATTCTCCCGAATCTTTAATGTGGAGAGTTATTCCTCTAGTTAACCTATACTCTTTGTGAAAAGCTGAACAAAGTTGCCTTTAGGGAGTTTGCAGGATGGTGGAGGTGTTAAAAATACACACAAGCTAACTACAAATTAGCAAGGCTGACCTTATGACAGACCTGGGGGCGGGGGCATGTTGCTAATGCGGAGGTCTGCTGGTGTCTCAGCCTTACCTGCTTCAGGATATATGTCAGGCGAGGAGCTCCAAAACCTCTGAGAAACTTTTTTTCCCTTTCTTTCTACCAGCTCTGCTTATTTTATTACCGGTACAGATGCCCCAAACATCTTTGGAGCGATGCATCCTTACAGGGTTACTGAGTGCAGGGCTTGTCTTGGAGCCAAGATAGAAAATTGCCAGCGCAGCTGATCTGCCTCACTGTTATTACAGTTATTATTATATTTTAATATCACATAAAGGCAACTTGTTTCTTTTAGCTGGATGCCAGTATTTTAAAAGTTTACTAGTCAGACCAATGTTTTAAAAGTGTCTAATAATTAGGTAGTTGCATAGTTTCATTTCTATCGTTCTTGTCAAATCAAACTACATATTGAATCAAACATTGTTTGCTATGAAATCAGTGAATCAAGCTGCTTCATTATGAAACCCTCAACTATTAGTTAAACACCTAAGGTATTCAAAGTATCTCGTTTATTTCTTGTGTGGCCAAATAGAGGTAAGCTGCTGTCAGTTTGTGCCTTTTTTGTTAAAATGCTATTTGTACATACGGTAGGTAAGTCAGTGTTGTCATGGATGCCATGAAAAAAAATGAGGTGCCAAAAATTTATACACTATTTTTGTTTTTCTCATTTGTTAAATCACTGAAAGGAAAAGCACTTACTGTCTGTACTTTCAAGCCCATTTTATTGGGCTGTTCTCTGCTGAGATTTGGCATACAAAACCATATTCATATTGAACTGAGAGGAAGGTGTCATTGAACGTATTTTAGGTGTTTATGTGACTAATTTTATGTTTGCAGTGGTAATGTATCTTAATTAAATGTATATGGACTTAATATGTTTGTTTTTTATAGAATTAGCAGGTGTATAGCAGGCATTTTGGTTTGTTGGGTTTGGCAGCAATACCTCTCATGTGCAAAGGTTCGTTCATTGCGAGGAGTTTAATCATCCAGTCAGACTATAAAACCAACAACTTAAAACCAGCCAATAATGCGCGAATGATTTTATCAGCATTAACCCCTGATGTCTTTTACATGTTGACAGCAATTTGTTTAAGAGAATTATTAAAAGGAAATGCTAGGAAACGGACCTCTGCAAAGCTGCAAAGCAGGGTTGATATTGAAGTACGCGACACAAGATTTTTTTTATTATTATTGATTTGTCTGCACAAACTCATGTTCTTATACTTCATCACGCTCATTTAAAAGTGGGTTTGTTAAATTTTTCTGGGTTTTTTTGTCGAATTTTTCGCCTTATCAGCAGTTGAAGACTCTGTTTGATCTGTGCTGTTCAGCAGTGGCTGGCTACTAGAAGAGGACTTTTAGTTTGCATGCAAATCCCATTCATGTGAAGTGTGGCATGAAATAGTTGAAAGAGAACGCATTCTATCCAGAATTTTTCTTCTCTGATGAACCAGGCGGAAATTGTCTGCTGTGCTCTGTTTGTTATCCTTCACAAACTTAGCTGTGCCCTTTTTGCTCGCAAGATTCTACTGGCAGTTTCTGTGTGGTGTTGCAGCTGCAGCTGAGATGTGTTCCTCTCCTTAGCATCTGTGTACCATCTGTGTAGTCAGATGACTGACTCCGTCCGCATATGTGGACAAAGTCGCAACATTATTTTGTTGTGTAACCCTTCTGCCTTTCTAAGCCTGAGCATCCTAGCAAAAGAGGTTTGTCAAACATTTGATAGATAAGGAAACAGCTGTCACAGTTGCAGTTTCAACTGCCAAATTTACAGCATATCTAACTTGCCGCTGGCCTTTGCACTGAAGCTGAAAGAACCCAAATTACTGTTTCTGACACCATTTTCCTTTGGCAGTGCTGAAGGTGAGAGGGAAGCCCTAAACATACTGGAGAGAGGACGACAACAGCTGACCTGGAAGTTCCTGGCTGTCCCCCAGGAGGACCTGAAGGATGTGATGGTTCATCTGCTTACCCAGTTGCCAAGGTAACCATGTATAAAATCTTAAAGGAATGGACAGTTCATGTCTGACACCATTAGACTTAGTTTTTACCTTTCATGTAATTTAAAGTGATACTTTAAAAGCAGTTTAGTTTTTTGCCTATCCATTTATTTGAACTATTTACAGTTATATCATTTAATTAGCTTGTTGCGGCTATCAGACAAATGAGTTATTGAAATTCTAAATTTAGAAGTAGTTTTTGAGATCTTACTGAGGAGGTCATTATACGTTTCTTGGTGTTCTGCTCTCAGACACAGGTACAATAAGCCAATATTAGCAAATTAGTCAGGCTGTCTGCTGGGTTAGCTGGCCTTCAGTCAGCTGCTTACAAATATGCTGCTCATAGATTGTCAACTGTAGTTTGTGAACAGAAGGCTTATTGATAAAAGGCTACTTTGATTTCCAGCTTAAAATGTAGTATTTTCAACCAGCTGAATTGGACTTTTCTTAAATGATAGAAAAGCAAAAGAAACAGGGAAAAGTTGGGACGCTACTTCTTTAAACTTATAGGCCTAGCAAAACGACATAACTTCAATCTGTCACAATCTGACATTCTCTGGCTCGAACAAACTCTGTAATCTTGTTATACATTTTTACTTCATGTTTACAGCCATTACGCAGATAAATGCTAATTCTTTTTAGCTAATTTAACAAGTTAAAGATTCTATTTTGGAAGTAAACTGACATTTTTTGTGTGAGCCTTAAACAAGGCTCTGCCAAATAACTCATGGCAAGACAGAGAACAGCTTCAAGACATTGCATGCAATTAAAATGAAGCATCAGCTGCATTGAGTGTGAATTCAATGTAAATTTGTAAATGAGAGCTTTTGATTACTGGGCCCAATGTAAAACACAATTCCAGTTTTCTATTGTATTTTTGACCTAAAGAAGGTGTATCTGTAGAATTTAAGCCCTGGCTTTCCATCTCGGTGTTAGAGTTTTGATGAGAATATCTTTGCAAAATATCAGATGCCATAATATAAATGCAGCATACCTGTGCATGCCGTTGTCCTTTGTGAAATCCATTACTTATTGTATCAAGTACTTCACCTTTGGTCCTTTTAATAAATGTATGTCTTTTCAGCCTGTTGGCAGACCATGGGAGGCCACAATTGATTTCTTAGTTTTCAACAAGAGGGCGTAAAGTCTAGTTGCCGGGCAGCTTAACAGCTCCACAAAGACTGCGATTCTTGGGCTGGGAGGCAGGAGATCAATGGTGTAAAATAGGAGAGAATTAACAATGGGTGCAGAGCAAAGCGAGGACACTGTTTTGACCTGGTATGTGTTCAGATGACAGGTTTTACCCTGTCACCCTGATAATTGCTGTACTTGAGGGGGATAAGGTCGAACAAGAAGGGCTGTGATAACAGCAAAGTTCCATATTTCTCAGTAAAAAGAGGAAAAAAAACCCACTCCCAATGGGTATTAGGATCTGTTTTTCTGCTAATGAACACATGGGTTGTTTGGTGTAAGTAAGTGTGTTCATTTTTACCAAGACATTTTTGATGCATGAACTCTTTTGACTTTCAAATGCTCATCTTCCTCCTCCTTTTGCTTTAACCTCAGCATTCCTGCACTCTCCCTTTTGCACTTTCATTAGATTAACATTGATATTCATTAACACCTGATCTACCCTGTGTGCTTGTGCATTGGGTCTGGCACTGTGCCTCCACAGGAAATCAATAGTATTTTCATTCATCCAGTTGGGAGGTTCTGCATTGCTTTGCTTCCTCAAGCAGTAGTTGCAGTTGTGATTAGCATTCTTGTAGAGGACTCTGATTCTTAGGCAGATATTGCTTTTGTAGGTCAAGCATTGAGGTAGTAATCGGGGAACATAGCCAGTAAAAGCTGTTGTTTAAAAAAAGCCAGTTGCTGGAGTGAAATTTTGAAAATTAAGAATGACAAATAATTAGCAAAGGTGAAAAGGCTTGCCTATCATTTGTATTCCCCTCCATGACCCATCACATATTGAAAGATGATGACAGGTTAGCCAATTTCCCCAAACTCTCCAGTCAATGCCTTAGAAAATGACAAATTGCCAGGTTAATTGTTTTAGGGTCACAGCCATTTGAATGGAATGAGCCACTTTATTCAGACTGGAAATCCATAAGCGGAGTTCATTCGCTATCTATGCTGACTCTCTTCAGATCCTCTGAGGTGTGGCCTTTTGGGAGTAATCCTAGACTATCTCAAGTGAGTATAGTGGCTATATAAGAGACCATAACTCCGAGACAGTGCTTTGAAAGAGTATTCACAATCATAATGTTCAATATCCTTTTGTAGATGTTTAGCTGCAGACCAACATGATGGAGAACATAGAAATGAAGTCGAAAGAAATGGTTTATTGTTGTCATAGTAATTTGTATTTGTGCCAGTAGGTGTCTAGTTTTGACTATAACTAATTGTTAACAACAGTTATTCATTGTTGAGTAATTGAGAGGCGGTGCACACCCTGGACAGGTCGCCAGTCGATCACTGGGCAGCACAGAGACAAACAGGACAAACAACCATGCATGCACACACACACCCACACCTTAAGAAAAATTTGAGAACCCAATCAACCTGGACCTGACAGGTTGATTGGATTCTCTCCAGGTACTCCGGAGATGCACAGGGAGAACATGGAAACTCCATGCAGAAAGACCCCGGGCCGGGAATCGAACCCAGGAACTCTTACCTTTCAGGAAGGCAAGAAGGTCTTGCCACAGTGGAGCCCACTGTGCCACTGTGCAGCCCACTGAAGTTTGTACAACAGTCTTTTTAGTTTGGCTACTTCTGCTCAGGATCATTTAGATTCCTTGTTTGTCCATTGTAAATCAGACAAATAGCTTCTACAATGGGAAGATATTGCTATAGTTTCTGCAAGAGCAGTCACGCCCAATTCCAGCCACCTTTGTAACCAGTCTGATACCCACTCGCCTTGATCGATTTCCAAGAACAAGTACAGGTAGAGAAACAATTTATATTTCCATCTTAAAAGCACACACAAGGTTGAGTTGGATTAGAGTTGGGCTTTCTTGGAGACAAGTACTGGGACTTCCTGGGGTAAGGTAGAGCATTTGTTGGTATGTTGTCCGTAGTAAATATATATAGATTTTTGTGGACATATACAAATAGAAGGGGGTCTGTATATCTGAAATTACCCCTGCTCTGTAACACCCAGATTAGAAAGGAAGTGCCTCCCCTGGTGTCGGACAGCACACAGAAGAGATAAACAAACGCATGGATGGATGGATGGATGAATGAATAAATGGAGAAAAACAGATGTAGATTGGGGACTAGTGCCTTTTTTTGTCTTAAACTTAAATAGACCGCCATGTATTGGATGTGGATACAGGATAATAGGTTATTGAGAAAGGAGACCGTATTCTCGTACTCTATTCCTCCACTATCTTAATTCCCATTTTCACCCTATCTCTCTTGTTCCTCTCTGCCTTTCTTTTTTGTTATCTAGCTCAGTTTCTATGGGAGCAGGCAGCCAGCAAAGCCTTGAAGTCAGATAGAAGAAGGTACTAAAGCCAGGTGTGCAGAAAGAACATGATGGGGCCCTGAGGTTGGACTGAGAGGTGAGGGACAGACACTGGAGTGTGTGACAAAAGGATGAGCTTCACTGCTAATGACTCCCACAGGGGAGACCAGCTGCTCAGTTTGCGAAAGCTTGCACATGCATTTTCTCCCTGTAGAATCAACTTGGCGGTGTGATAGAGCATGCTTTTGAAAACACAAACTTTGCATGACTTGGACATCAAGAGCAACACAAATAAAAACACACACATATATCTATAATAAAGTATTTGTGTCTCTGTTACCTTTCTCTAAACCTCTTCTGCCCATTAACATGACCAGAAATTCTCAGTAAAAGATTTACATTGCTTCAAAACGAGGGGTTTTAAGTGTCTTCAGTTTGCACTTCAATGTCTCGAGGCATGATGCAGTGCTGCTTATGCAGATGGCTCATACCACACTTTAGGAAAAGGATGTTTCAGCACAATACTGCAGAATCAATAATACAGTGGCTCATGACCTGTGTAACCTTCCTCATTTGCCATGTTGACATAAAAAGTAGTTCCACTCTGAAAATACAGGCGAGCCCTCTGATGTTAAGTCAGCTCCATTTCCAAAAAGTATTCGTACCCTATAACATAACTTTTTCACGTTTTCATGCTACTACTATAAAAAATGCACAGCACACATTACAAATGTCTTAATGCTATTTTCAGTCCCTCATTTTTAGTATCATGTGTTTGACCTTTTTCTTTTAAACATGCCATGCCCTCACTGATAACTGTTAGTGTAATTTTAGGCAAATAAACATTTATCTTTCATTCAATTACTGCTCAATTTGCATTCAGTGCTCCGTATGCAAATTATATTGCAAATTATATTTCAGGTGATATTTGCCCACTTCATTTCACAACGGGAAAAAAAACCTCCCAACTGCTTCTGAAGTCACAAAAACCCTATAGAGCTATAATCTGTGATGAATAATGTGATATTAAGTAGATCTGACATTCTTGAAGGGCTTTTAAAATCCATGCATTGATCAGATGAAGGGTGACAAGCATCATATCTTCGGTAATGTCCCTCCCACCATGACTTTCCAAAGGTTTTCTCGTACGTTGTTGGCTTGTCTTGACAAGCTGTGTTAACATTTTTCTTTGTCCAATTCATACTTTATAGTTTTAATTTTAACAAATTATATTTGAATATCAGTTTTTAGTTAAAGCCTCCATAAAATTGAATCTATATTATCATGAAAAGGTGAAAGCAACACTTCAGCTGCATAAACTCAACAGCACTCCGTTGGTTTACTTTATATAGAAGACAGATTTGACACACGAATCTGACCCTGACCCTGTGTAAAATGCCAATGATATCTTGGCATTTCCATTACTTAATTTGTAACATCTCATTTATGGTTTCCACATGCAAATCAGTTTTCTTCACACCAATGATGCGGAGATCAGCTGGCATTTTGTTACCTTAGAAACGAGTGTGGGGCTATATCACCACAAGAAAGATTAAGCTCTTACATGAATTACCAGGACCATTAAGTTAAATCAAATAATTAAAAATAACAAAACGGATGAGTTAAGTCATATTTCCAAGGTCCATTTAAGTTTCTGTAATAACACATGTATTTGTAATGCCTAATGCATCTCAATTTTTTTAGTACACCCTGTTTGCATTGATTGTGGTTTAAATCTTTGGCTTTGCCAAGACCATAATTAAGCCAAAACATATTAGGGTCCTCTTGTTGGGATATTTTCTTGGAGTTTCATATCTGCATTTTCTTAATGTTGAGAGTGAGTAGAATATTAGATTTTCTTCTGGGACAACCAGTGGTTCCCAAAGATTTTTTGGGCCCCCCTATGGATTACAATAAAATCCCCCCCAAAAAGGAAAAAAAATCAACTGGGCACACACATCGTTCAACCAGACATAAACCTATACACATATTTTCTTTTCAAACTCCACTGAAGTTAATTTCACACTTCAGGTTGCAACAAAACACACTACAAACCATCTTTACAGTGAAACACTTTTGTGTAACTGTTTTTTGTTTTTTTTCATTCAACCATACCGCTTCCCGCGCCCCCCCTGCAATGGCACTGTGACCCCCTAGGGGGTGCGCCCCACACTTTGGGAACCATTGCTATAAACTATTGGTTGTCATTGTCAAGCAGGTACCATTGATCCAAAGGCATGTATTAAGTGAGGCATACGTCAGAAAAGTCTAGTGGCAGGCAGCTCCTTTTTGTACCTGGAAAACAACTAAAACTGCAAATGTAACAAATGGGAAAATTACCAGTATCTAAAGTTCATACTAGTGATATATTGTCCTAGTTACTTTGACTCATTTAATTTGTTGTCATCTGTTTGTGTTTTACCTTTCTGAACAACAGTTCAAATGTATTGGGTGTTTCAAGTGAGTGATTAGAGACTACGTGGGTAGACAAATAAGGTTCAGTTTATAATTAACACCTGGACCAAACTGTCAATGTAGGTTTTTCCCAGTTTGCCCTGATCTCTACACTCCTTTCTCTAACCACTTGCCGTTCTGTCCAAAATGTATAAGCTGTCTTCTCCATGAGTTGTAGGTGTGTGGTTGATCATGATGTGAAAATCTTGCATTTGTATTTGAGAAAATTGTTTCGTGTTTTTTTTTTTTCTTTGATAGTTCAATAGTTTTTTTCAGTTTCTTTAGGTTATATTTTTAGTTTCTGGTGTGAGTCAAGGAGCAAGTAATCTATGAGTTTAGGCTTTCAGTATACCTCAATTTTAAGACTTCTTTCTTCCTTTATGGGCTTGGATCAGCTTGGAAAAATGCAGCTATTCATACCTTGCCTAAATCTCTGGTGAACTTGTCGATGTCAAACCAGTTGCTTTTAGTCAGTACCTCTTGTTGTTCAAGTTGGGTTTTGACTGAGCTGAGCTGTAAACTATTGATTTATCTAGCCGATTTTAGTTTTCTCTTGTTCCCTTTAAATCATGATATTATGATAGAGTAGGAGTGTGACAAGATCTCCAGAAGTTAAAACTCTTCTATCTTTCTTGTCAAAGTTAAGCCAATCTCGCATGAGCATTGCCACATGAACGGTGCTTGACAGCGCTAAGCCCTGCCTTCTGTTTTTTTATGAAAGTTACATACTGCACCTCAAAGCCCTCTCTGTCACTTTGTATAAAGAAAAACTTGGCAACTCAAAACCCTTTACACTGACATTGGTGCTAAAGGGAGTGAGCTCAGACATATGCAGGATGATGTTGCATCTTGCCATTTATTAGTGTTGTGTTGGCAAGACAGCTGTTTTGATTGGGTGTTTTAATACTGAGCTAATTTCATCTTTTTTAGTTGATACACTCGAATCTTGGACAGCTAAATTGATAATAATGAAAAGGTTTTTTGTTAAAATGGTAAGTAAAGTTTATTTGCATAGCACTTTGAGTGAGAAGGCTGTCCAATGCACTTCTCATCGTAAAAGCATCCTACCGTCATCACTAATGAAACATTATATTTTGTCATATGTCATCATTTTGTCAAAATCATCAAGCAAATACACATCAAATATGTTGATCAATGTTCACGTTACTACTAATCGAAGGAAACTCTAAACAGGTGGGTTCTAATACATTTAAATGTTGATTTGAATGTTTCTGGTAATGTGGCATGTTGGTCTTGAATTTCATTCATAATGGTTTTAAAAGGTATTTGGTTTAACTTACTGAAACCTCCAAGAAACCCCTGTAGATATAACAAAGATTCAGCTAAATTTTAAATATGTTTTTTTTTTTTTGTTGGAAAAAAAAAGTTTGGGGGTGGGGGTTATTAGTTTAGTGTTGAATATTTAAATATTTAGCAAAATGTTTTAGCCCTCTCAATTTTAGCCCTCAAAGCAAAGCTTATCTTCTCTGTCATACATTCCTAATTTATCAGATAACCCATTTAATCTTGTTACTACTTTATATCTAGTTTACTCTTTCATGTTCAACACTGGGGTTAGTCGAGCCTTTGCCTGGAACGTGTGAACGTGCGTAAAACTCAACCAATCACATTGGGGAAATAAGTCCTAGGCTGAACAGGAGCACAGAGTGAACCCACTCTGGCTTGATCATTAATCATGTTGTTTCAGGGCGTACAGGGTGTGCATGTGTTCCCGCCTGCAGCTGTGTGTTTGCTGCAGTATATCTTCTCTCTATTCTCCAGTTCTGTTTTCTGTATGAATGATCTTAAAAACTGGGCGGTAACTGATGGATTGTACAATAGGTCAGTGTACAAGGGCAAGATGGGACCACACTGGAAAAAAGACAGCTTCACCTTCGAATGTCTGCTGCTGACAGACGAATCAATGTTTGTGATGGACTACTGAGAAAACATGCAGCATGATGAATTTTGGTCTTATAAGCATTAAAGTGCACACATTATGATGCCTTACCGCAATGTGATAAATCCAATGTGATAAATCCAGTGTGATAAATTCATGATCAGGATTCACCTAATTAGTAGATGGGAATCCACTTGTGTGTAATTTTAATTCAGCATAAATACATCTGTGCAGCTAAGACCTCACAGGTTCGTTTAGAAAGCATTAGTGAACATACAGCATCATCAAGACCCAAGAACACATACAGTGGGTTAGGAGTTGTGAAGACGTTTTAAGCTGAGTAGGTTATTAAACAGCATTCCCAGCTTTGAACATTAACTTCAATCCATCATCTGGCAAACTTACCAAGGCATGGCTGTCCACCTAAACTGCCAGGCTTGGCAAGACAAGCATTAATCAGAGGAGCAGCCAAGAGGAGAAGTCCTGTTCAAAGTTTACTACAAGCCATGTAGAGGACACAGCAAAAAAACAAAAAACAAAGTTGAAGGAAGTGCTCTGGTCAAATGAAACAAAATTTTGCTTTTTGGCCTGCGTACAAAATGCAGTGTTCTCGGGCTGCATAACATATTGTAAATTTTGTGTTATTAATTATAAAAGGGTATAGAATATACAAGTTGTGAACATCAGCATTTACTGCATGAATGTTAATTATTGAATTGTTTTGCATTCCAACTCTTTGCAACTGCAATATGTATATTTGCTCACACAAGTTGTTTAATGCAGAACAAAAAGTTTAAGAAGGTGAAGAGATGGTAATCTGGTTTTAAAGAAAAGATACACAAGCTATGTTTTTTTTCAGTAGCAATTCAGCAGATGCCAGTCAGAAATTGTATTCTCAATAAACTATTGCCAAGAAGGAAATAATGAATTTTTACAGAATTTTTAACTGAATGAACAACTCATTATCTGGAAATTGTTTCCAATGCAAAGCAGAAAGATAGTAAGACTTTTTAAAAATTATTTGTATTGAAGTCGAATCGAATACATTCACCAATACTGTTGCATATTTTCCCAATATTAAAATTTTAAGTATTATTGGTCTTAAATTGTTAAAATGTTAAATATCTTAAACTGTCTTGCTGAAAACTTACATATTGATTACTTTTGACTTGGAGCGTGGCTTAAGTCAATAATTCCTTAATATAAACAGCACTAATTTCACCGGCAGATTAATTCGCTTGTAACATATAATGTAACAGTGGAACTAATAAATATAGTAAGGAATTGTTTACTTAAAAAAGTCCCCATATTTTGCTGATAAGTTTGTTATAAACTAGTTTTTGAACTACGATATTTCTACTAGAATGTAGGCCAAAAATAGTTGGTAAGATTCTGTGTTTTTGCAGTGTGCAAGTCCCACTACGACTGGCTGATCTGTAGTTAGACTTGCAGTTGGCTGTTTATTCAGTCAGATTGAGCTTGAGCTATTTTGCAAACAAGAGTGGTCAATAGTTTTTCTAAATCGTATGATGATGTACACTTGTAGCAAAAAGTGGGCTCAAAGGGTAAATGTAAAGGTACAATACAATTTTCAAAGTTTTACTGGAAATATAAAAACACATGTTTTCCTTACACTTTAAAACTGCACAAATACACTGCTCTGTGTTGGTCTATTAGGTGAAATTTCTTTAGTACTTTAGCTTGGAAGTTAATCCCATTGATTCCATTATGAGGGGATTGAGTGACTTCCAACATGCGTTCTGTTGTTAATCTGGAAACAAGTTGTATTTTTCTGTGACCGGTCCAGACTTACCAAAGGGGAGACATTCTTCTTTTACTACAGATCTTAAACAGCATTTATTGGATGGCATTAGAGGGATCACAAATGTATCTGATTTTCCCCATGTTGTGATTTTGAAGTTCCTAGCTGGAGGTGTTTCTTGTGGTGTGGAGAATAATGCATTCCAACTCATTTTCTGTTGGCATGCTGCTGAATAGTTGACCAAATGCCTGTACATACTGCCATGTCCAGACCTCCTGCCTGGATCACTTGGCTGGAAAATAAAAAGATTTTGTGCAGGCGTTAATAAAGCCTATTAAAGGAGAAAGGAGTGGGAGGGGAAAATATGGAGCAGGTTGCAAATGGGAGGGCAGACTAAAATGAGGAGAGATGATACCTCGAAAAAACATCTTTTGACACCTTGAATACAGAGCCCCCACTTCTCGTTCCATCTTCCTAGCGCATTGGGAGTCTCTCACATGGCCTTAAAAAATCAATAAACTCCACCAGTGAACTGAGTGAGTTTTACTCTCAGCACAGTTTGTCTGACCAACTGCTGCACTGCATGTTGTCCTATGGCTGCTGCGGGCATGTGCGGCACACATCTTTCTCTGTCGAGACCAAGCCTCCTTTTCCACTCGTCTTTGGACCACTGCTGGCAGTGGGACAGAAAACCTACTGGATGTGGAGAGAGAAATAACAGGCTGATATTCCCCAACTCCCACCAGGAAAGTCACTCTAAGATTAATGAATGTTTTCAATGTCTGCTGGCTACATGCTCGGCTATCACGAATGCGAAGCTGCGTAAGATTGGGGATGTGGGGAGGTATGATTGAAAGTTTTGGATAGAGGGTGCGTATGCTATTTTAAAAATGTATTTTTTTTTTTTTTTTACACAAATAGCCCTCTGAACAGTTACAAATTCTGCTGAAATGATTCATTCCAAATATAAAACTCACACATGTTGTTCTGGCAAAGATAGCAGCTGTTAATGCAGGCTGCAGGGAGTACAGTATACACAAAGTGATCAGAAGAAGAAAGCAAGAACACAACACTTCCACAGATCAGGGTTGAGGGCTTCTGTCTATTCTCAAGGCAGGCTTGTGTCCTCAGATTTGTTATTTTACTCCCAGGCTTCTTATGAAAGCTGCCTCATTAGGCATCCAGACAGAAGAAACCCATTTCATTTTGTCACAAAGTCACCCAGGACGACAAGCCTGTGGCATGAAAAATAAATAAATAAGAGAGGAGTGGCAGAAGCAAGTGACTGGGCTGACAGTTACTGTGATTAGCGTTTGTAGAAGTGAAAGCATTCCTGTCATTCTCCAACCCATGATCCTTGTGTCATTTTTCTGGAGCAATCTCTTACATCCAACTCTCTCTGTGGAATGCAAATGCCCATGACCTTTATCTTTCCTGTATGAAGTGTAATAATAGAAAAATGGAGATTTCAATGAGCAGCTGGGGAGGCCAACAGATTCCAAATGGCATTATTAAAACTATACTAAAACTAAACATACTAGACTATATGTAAAATGCACACAGTGCCTTGTAAAATGTATTCATAGCCCATGATTTTTACATTTTGTCATATTACAACCACAGATGTAACCTACTGTATTTTATTTGGATTTCATGTGATAAACCAACAGAGAGCAGAGGGAAAAAAATGATTACATTTTTTTTTTTAAATATATGAATTTTAAGAGTGTGTTGTTCACTTTGTTTTTACTTGGGGCAAAATTTCAACAAAAACTTAGTGTACAATATCTTTATTCTTTTTTCTGACATTTACTGCTGTTGCATTGAAGTTTCCAGATAGTGGAGCAATAAAATATGTTTCTATTCTATACATTATGTATTTAACCTCACAAGAGTTATTACTATGTGGAACTACACTTAGTTGTAAGTCTTTTGTGATACACATCTCCCAGCTTAAGTTCAGTCAGTTTGGATAGAGGATGTCTTCAATCAACAATTTATTCAAGCCCTGCCAAAATTTTTTGATTCGACATAGGCCAGTTTTTTTTCTTTTTTTTCTTCCTCGTTTGTCTGGGTCATCCCAACCTATGAGTTTGCTTTATAGTCTTCCTCGAAGTCCAAACTGCAGTCCGGATCAAGAGTGAATAAGTTTGCTCCCAGGTCATGGTGCGGAAGATGCGTTCCAAGTTGTTTAATGCCAAATTTAAAAATGGTTAATGTCATAAAATGAGGTAATTTGTGCGTTTTATATAACAAACCTCCAAACAGCTGTGTCCCATAATTGACCCCTTATACACAGTAAAAGAGCAGATCAAGATTGTCTGCTGCTATCTCTCCGCCTGTCTGTTTTGTGACTAAAAACTCAGCTCGCCCTCAAACCGAGAGGCATCTGAAAAAGTCCTGACTGCTGCAGAACACTGTTCATTAATAACTATGACTTGCAAAGCAAAGTGCTTTGTCTATGAGGCAGGGAAAACCGCTTTAAGTTTTGTCCATATGCAATTAACTGGAACTGCACAGAGAACATGTTTTGGGCTGAATTTTCAACCAGAGCACGTTATCACAGAAAGGAAACAAGTTGGGGTTAGTGTGTCGTTTCTGTTAACCCCTTCCTGAAGCAAACGGTGGCAAACTAAAAATGTGCAATACAGTAAAATAACACAATGCATGACTGAATCGTAGCTCTACACTTCCATGAGGGATATTAACAGTTGGAATGTGATCTTGTCTTAATATTTAGCTAAACACTATATATTTCTGAAAATGATGGTGTAATTTCAAAGTTAAAATATTATATTGTATTTAATCATATATTTTAACTGTAACTAGAAAGAACCCTTTACCTGAAATTTTTTTTGCTGTAGTATCAAAAATAGTATTGAGTATTTTTTCTTTAGATTTGTATATGTAAGACAATAAAAGGAAAACCATTCATTATCCCCCTTTCACTCCAGCATGTTGCGCTGCTTTGTGTTGCTTTGTCCCACAAAACTAGAAATAAATTATATTGAAGTTTGTGGTATGAATACTCCTGCAAGGCATTTGTGTAATAAACATTTGTGCATGGATTTCACCTTTGGCATTTAATGGTTCAGTATGAAATCTAACCAGATATTTTTCAATGATATAAGTTTGCTCCATAATAATAGCATCTTTGTGTTTTATAAACTGTGGCTTTTTAGTCCATATCTAGACACATCCAGACTTCCAGATTTCTCTGTCACAGGTATAATGGCGCTATCCATCGCCTGATAATGAATGTGTGATCCTCAGGTCGGCCAGCCTGGCACCGGAGCAGAACAGTCTCTCTCATGGCCCATTACAGTTGCGTTAATGACCACACTGATGACCCAACCTCTATGGCAGGCTGTCCACACTCTGCCTGTTTAAAACAACATTTCACTCCCCTAGCAAAAGTTCACACTCGCCGACACCTGCATACAAAATAGTATACTCACCTTTATATCCATTGTTTTGTAAATACTAAAACAGGTGAGCATTTTGCTAGTATGCTGTGTTATAGGATATGATGACAATGGTATGGTCATGTTTTGCTTGCATCCAAAACATCAAATGCTCATCGGTGACTTTAGGGTAAAAGTTACACTTATAGACCAAACAATCTTTAATGTTTATTTAATCTAAGTGCATTTTAGAGTAACCCGGTCATGTTTTTGGACTGTAGGAGTAAGTAGAGAACCTAAGCTTACACAGGGAGAAACTCCCTGCAGATCGACCCCAGGCCAGGATTTCAACCCAGTATCTTCTTGCTTCATAATTTTAGTTGCCTTGCAACAGTGCTACAATCTGCTCTACTGTGCAGCCCCATGTAAATCTAAATTTTGTTTTCAGATCAAAACGCCTCATCTTTTCAAGGACATTTGATTGGTGCAGCAGCTTCTGTGTCATGTAGGACGTTATTTACCCCAACCTCCTCCAGATGTGATTCCTGACTTGCATGCATTATAATTACTTGAACTCAGAGCGGATTCTTTCATGCCTCTGTGAAAGAGATTAACACAGATGTGCACATTCCTCCTGCTTCATAAAAAGTTGTTTACAACCGTATGCAAAATGTCACTTTCACTCCTGCTACAGATACCCCACCAACATCCGCACCATTTTGCTTGCTTCTGTGATTAAAGTAAAAGCACTGACCTGTTGATTTGTGGTGATGAAGCCCCCCCCCCCCCCCCCCCCCCCCCACACACACACACACACACACACACACATGCCACATCACTTTGGGCACCACAGTATACATGTTGCATAAAACCTCTCTCAACCATGTGCACAGAAGATGATGATCCAAGTGTACACTAACTGCATTTTGCAGGGGACCAAAGATCACGTTGTAAGACACCCAATCTTATTCTTAAAGTTGGTTTTCTAATTAGATTAGCTTGCTACCTTATATACATTTATAAAAGTTTATATTTGAAATGCTTTATGTTAGGGGATATGTCCTGGTGGTATATGTTGGAATATTTCTCATAATACTAGCATGACAGTGGAACAAGTTATCATATGTCCATGAATAGGCAAGTTTTCTGCAAATAATTTTGGAGCTACATTTCACTGAAAAATCCTCAAATAGATGAAAACGGAACCGCTAATAGGCGAGAGCCTACTTTTAACATAATGTTACGTTTGATCTGCAATCTGCTAATATTTACCACCGGTTAATTTATGCCTGTGCGTTGTGAGGCATAAATCACAACGCCTCATACTTTGAATTTCACTTTGAAGTGAAATTTGGTTTTTATGTTTGTGCCATGTAAAATTGCAACATGCTGGCAAGCTAACTCTGGCTTGTTGCACACAGAGGGAGAGGAAAAAACAAAAGCATATAATGCTGTCTTGCACAGGTATGACATTTGCAAAATAGCTCTTCGCAGTTTTTTTTTTTTTCCCCCGTCATGCATGCATCAAACGTAGGATTTTCTCTCTTTCTTACACAGTATACAGTATGTGTTACAAAGTATTTTGTGGAAACAAAATCCTTTTTTTGTCATTGTTGGGTAAGTATAAAGAAAATGTAATGCTTTAATCTAAGTATGCAACATTTATAGTCATGCCACATTTCTGACAGCGAGGTGATGTGAATTGTGATTGAGACTGGAGCTCTAGTCGTGCACTATTTAGCAAAAAGCATATGTTCCTTGTTTCATCAGCATTGCATATGTGCTGCTTTTCTGTTCATATATTGTGAATCAGCCACACACAAAAGGACACACACAGAGATACAAGTTTTACATTTTATTAATGGCATTTAAATAAATCTCTGTATGTTGATTCACGTTTCTGAACTATGTTTTCAATCAACATTTTATCTTAGAGAAACATGCTAAATTATTAACATCTTGGAGAGCTCTTCTATGTTCTAGTGATAAAATTTACAGAAAGTGTCAAATATGTATTTTATTTGGGCTGCTTTGCTTCATTGCCAATTTTTCTGAATCTCTAACCCTCTGTGATGCCCCTCTTTGATCTCCAAGTTGTTATGGTATGCGGCTGTGCAGTATGGTGCCTGCAGATGACTGATGATCTTTCTGAATGAGTAATACAATCAGAGCCAAGAGGCGTTTAAGTAGGGTAGAGGGAGGGATAGATCAGCTGGAGATAGGGGAGTGAATCTAGGTGTCTTAATTTAGTGAGCCTTAATTAAAAGTCTGTTTGCCAGGTTTCTCCTCGCCCTCCTCTGCAGCCCCTCCTCCCCTTGACAATTAAAGATTTAATCACCATCTGCAAAGAGGGGCCTGGGAAGTATGTCTGACCCAAAACACAAACAGCTAGATGATGCTCAGTAGGAACAATAGTTGGAACTTGAACACTGATAAATTGCTCCCTACTTTCATTTCAGCATGAATTTGTTTACTAGATTTGTTCCCGTTGGAACAATTGTTACAGAGTTGTTTTGGTTTTAATTTGGTCGTCTTTGACGTAGGTACAGGTTTAAGCTTTTATTGAAGATTGTTAGAAAACATCTCCTGATTAACAGCATTAGTCACTGGTTTCAAATTAGGGTTTATTCTCATAATGGTACTCAGTGTAATAGATGAACGTCCTTCACAGTTTAGATGGGATTCTCACACTTGGAAGTTTTTTCTTCAAAATGTGACAATGGTCATTTTGACAAAACACTACAGTTTTAACTTTAGGTACTTTTCACTGGACACATTTCCAAAAATTGAGATCTAAGACCCAGATTGTAGTATCTTGCTATGACTTATTATGCAGGACATAAATATAATGATGGGCCAGTAACCACATGAGGGCACTCTTGCATGTCACAAATCACAAAACAGCAGAATCATTTAACTGTTGGGCTGGCATTTAAAAATCCATCCTTACATATCCATCTTTTTCATCATCAGACCAGAGACAGCAGTGTGAAATGAGTGCAGCTACTCATTTGACATATGGACTGTTTGTCTGTGTCTGAAAAAACAAACAAACAATAAAAAAAACATGATTGGATCATCTTGAATGCCAACTCCAGATTTCCTTGGATTTGTAGGATCAGTGATAACAGCTAAATTCTGACTCATCGCAGCAGAGGATGCAGTGGCCATATGACTCTGATCTTTACAGAAGGTCCCCTCAAATCCAGGTCCTACTGACACTGGAACATTTACTTTATGTATCTCTGCTGCCAACTCTTGCTCGTTTGATTTCAGAGTGTAACCTTGTCTCATAGTTGCTCCTGTGAAAAACTTTCCTTGAATTCTATTCTGTTGAAGATTAATGCTAGTATACATGCCAGCATGCGAGTACATAAGGCAAAAACACCAGAAAAAAACATGTGCTTATTGGGACAGCAAGTTGGCTTTGAAAAGTAGATAAAAAAATAAGGAAAACTCTTTAAAAGGTTTGAAAAAAATCAATGAATCATTACAGAAATGGAAGAAAATGTTTATGTATGTGTGTATTTCTCATAATAGTTTAAGGAAATCAATAGGCACATTCAATATTTGCTCACACCTCATATTTTTGCGCTTTAAGACTAGGACAAGCCAAATCCCCCTGTAAAAGACGACTTTATCTCAGACTTACCTCAGAGAGTAATTAAGTCACAAAGTGGAACTGTCTGGAGTTATCTGTTGAGAGACCATAGGCAGGCAAACTTTCAAACGATGACATATCATGAATTACAAGTCAGTCTTTTTCCTTGCCAAGCCTTATCGGGTTCAGAGACCTGTTCTAAGGGGGGAGCTTTAGTTTCGTGTATCAGGCCAGTTCTTAATGGAATTGATGGCTCTGTATCAACTTTAGCCTAGCAGAGGGATGTAGATTGCTGTAGGCTTGAGTCTGAGGAGCTGGCCCAAAAAATAAACATTAAAAAAAGCAACTAACTCAGTAGTAGGGAAGCTGCTGATATGAGTTTTTAGTTTAATCTTTCAGCTGTGTGCCTTTCACCTCTGGAAAAATAATATATATTTTTTACTCGAATTTAAGTTTAGATTACAGATGGCTGAGGAACATACAAGTCATACAGGACGTGCATGAAGAAAAGACATCATGTAAAAATAAAGACATGATGGAGCTGTATGCAGGGAGAGGGGAGATTAGAGTAAAAGGAAGAAGCATAAAGAGGCTGTAGTTCAAAGGCATGCAGTTTTCCGGCATGACAGGTAACATCACTTATAGCCGAGTGTCCGGACCAGAGGAGGAGGAGGCCTAATCTTCTAACAAGAAGCAAATTGTACCCATGATAAGCCTTGCATAAAGCTCTCATAAATGTTTGATTTTGTTTACTGCACAACTTGGTATGAAAAACAAGTCTCATTACACAGAAACAGCTTAGCCGGTGCCGAGGGCCTCAGGATAGGCTTCCAGAGGCGCATATTGCAGACATAAGAAATAAGAAGTAGTTGAGAAGTACAAATAAGAAAAAATGGGAAAGAGATTATTCTTGAGGACCATACTTTGTCTGAAAGTGACAGAACAAGTCTGAGGGGAATAACATTTTTGACAGAAACTGGTAAAGCAGCATAACTTTTCTTCTCTAATTATTATTTTTTATTTTTTTCAAAAGCAACCACCATCAACTAAAGCAGAACTTTAACAGGATAAGAGCCGTAGCTGCGAGGCATCAATTTCCTGACAGCTGAGGGAAAAGATGACTTGCAAAGTGTGTCATCACGTTTTTCTTGAATGGAAGGATGGCAAATGTTCAGACCAGAGCAAAGTCAAATCTAGGGCAAGGTTTGTCTTTACAAAACTCCTGAGGCGTTATGGGATTTTGCAAGGCAAGAAAGTATTTAGCAGAAAGTTGGATTAATTATACATGGCAGATTAAATATTTCATTTTGTGTCACAGCTGATCTATCTAGAATAGAAATCTGCTTTTACATTCCTTACTTTGCGTTTCAAAAACAAATATTTATTTCTAAAACAATTAGGTCAACTGGGTATGAAATAGAAGGATTGGGGCCTCTCAGTTTATTTCAATTAATAATCTTATTTTCTAAAATAAATAAACCAATCCCTTGGCAAGTCTTCAAATTTCTGAAAGTAATGTTTGAAAAGCAGCAAAGTTTCATCCTATCAGATTTCTTTCTGCTCTGTTGCTAGCCAGACACAGTGCTATCATATACAATCTGGCCATCACATAAAGACAATTTCTCCCGCTATTGTAACAACCAATCATCATTCAAGCTATGCCTGTATGCGTCCATTAGAGAGATAGCAAGTCTGTCAGAAGCCAAGAACCTGCTAGCCAACGCGTTCAGGGACATTAGCCACAGTGAGGGCATTTTAGCTGATTAGCTTACCGTGCCATTCTTAACTTTTAATGCAAAGTTTGAGTATAAGGATAAAAGAAGAGTCAGCACAATAATGAACTAAGAGAGGAAAATCAGCCTTTTAAAATAATTTTCAGCTCAACTAGAGTAGCAGGGTAGATCGATACCCTTTATACTCAAATTGTCAAATCTGTTTTATTACTAGCCACATTAGCCTCTTATGTCGTTTCAACTAAAGGGAGTGTTCTTTGTGCAGGACCTCACAACTTGAAGCACATCATGACGGGGAGCTCAGACCGACAGAACACACCATCACTGGACTGTCCATGTTTGAAAAGCTAATATTTAAATTGTTGGCTATTATCCAGGAAGTTTACTACTTCACTGTTGTAGAGACAGATGTTTTACTGAACTTTTTTAAGTTGCTTTGAAACATCAATGTTGTGCCATTAGCATGTAGCCTTAGCATTGTTGTGGCATTGTTTGGCATTTACTCTGGGGGGTAAAAGGCAGCATCTTGACATCAAACCAGAAGAAAGAGAACCAATTTTTACATCGATTAATGTGTAACAACTTGTGAAAAAAAATGCATGATACTTCATGAGTAGAATGCTGGAGAGGAGAGGCAAACATAGGGACTCACACTGACAACCTATTGCTTCCTTTCTGGCTACTATTTCATGGTTAAATGTGGAGTTATTGACTCTTCTTGCATGATTCTACCTTAAGTGTCTGACTCAGGTTTTCTTTAGCCCATTTTGCTTGAGCAAAAGCCTAAAGCAACAGTCTTGTTTTAGTTTTCTTCCCTTACTGGATATTAAGTAAATAGGCTTCTTTTAAAATTCTAAGAGTTGAGTTTATCACATTTAGGAATTACGTTTTCCCGCGTATCTAATTGCAAAATCAATGCAGCATTTGTTTTCCCACCTTGTATTCTCACTGGTCAGTAGACATCAGCATTCTTTACTCTTATTAAACGTTCATGGGTTTTGTAAGTTGCTTTTATATTTCTGGAAGGACATTTTGTTTCCTTTTAATGAAAACCAGGTAAAACCAACTTCCAAAAGTGAGTGTGATGCAGTCCTGTGACATATAAAAATAAGAAAGTAAATCCCAGCGGGAACACAACATTCCAATACAAGAAATAACATGTCAACCGTAATACTTTAATGTTTTTTGTGTTTTTATTTTATTTATTTTTAAGCACAAAATGACTCTTTTAAATATATGTTCAGGTTCCATACACAGAAAATGTCTCAGACATTGTGCTAGTCTCATCCACAGAAAGCACAAAGCTGAAAATAAACGTTAGATATTGCTTAAATTGTCAGCTTATTTCTTTAGCACCATGAACAGCACATGAGTTTCGATAAATTTTGTATGTATAAAAAAAACTCCACCCAACTCGTTACCTCATCCTTGTCTCCACAATTTCCAGAAGACCCAGCCTTTTTACTCAAATTGTCCACGGAAAATGGCCAATTCCAAAAAAAACCATTTTCCACTTTTCAGCTGTAAATGGCTGTTGTGCAGAGGCAACAACTAAACCTCAGTGAGTACCTTATCTGAAATATTAAAATGGTTTTTCCTCTTTTCTCTTTAAACGTCAGATAAAACGTATTCGACTGACAAGTTATTCTTGGCATTGACCTTACCTAACCTTTAATGCAAGTCACATTTGAAAGTACAAGAAAGTCAGAGTTCACATTTTCAGATACGGTTCGTGCATAAAGCCAAATAAACAAATCCACAAACACAAAATCAGTTGCCCAGTAGGAGTGTGATCATTTAACTCAATATTATAAATATTAAATGTATAGGACAATTATATATGTAGAATATTGCAATGCAAATCTAGGTTTGAACAGAGGAACTTATACCTGGCAAAAGATACAGGCTCAGGCAGCGAATATGTGTTGAATGTGGAAAGTGTGCATTTAGTTAAAGGAATGCAATGTTTTCAACTGGTTAGCAAGTATTCTCGTTTAAATCTGGGAGAACACTTTGCAAGTGGAGCAAATGATTTCAACACGAATCCATAGATCCATTTTGTGCCTTGCATGAGGAGTGCTTTCCCTGGAATATGAGAGGACAGAGTCCTGAATTAGATATGGAGAATTAATAATTGATGTTGCTATAGTTGTTCGCAGACACCCATCATGCTCAACATGAACACTCATGCGTGGAGTCTGGTTGGGTATTAAGGATCTGCTTTCCAAAAGTGGCAAGCTAGTCAAGGTTTTCTGCTTGTTAGTTACTTTTGGTCAAATTAAATATTGAACTTCTCAGAGGGAGATGGCTCAATATCAGGCGTACTGAGGCAACAAATTTTGTTGTTTGTAAAAAGATAACAGCCCAGCATAACATAGTGGAATCTTTACATTATTACAGATATTTAAGAGACGCATATAAAAAATGTAGGGAGAGAATTTGAATCATTGTTTGGTAAACACAAAAATGAAAATTAGTTTTAAAATAAAGAAAAATTGGGGTTTTAAGTTTGTAGTGTGACTGGCCAGTTGTTTGATTTGCATTAATTAACAGATTTAGTCGTCCATCATAGGTGAGAGCTATTTTAGATAACTGAGAAACTGCTGGCGAAACCTTCAAAGATACTTCCCAGTCTTTACTGTAAAATCTTTTTTTGTTGTCAATCTTTATTTTATACAACCAACTCTGTTGACTTGATGTAAGGAATAACGCTACTTTACTTGCAAGACATTATTTAATGTGATAGGAACAGAGTATGAGCATCTGCATGTATTACAAGCACAATGAGATGTACAGAAATCAACCAGATGGTATATATGCACGTTTCCAGTTTAAAAAAAAAACGTTGTCAGTGCGGCTTATAGTGAGGTGCGCTCTATGGTCTTTATAGGAAAATACGGTATTGTCCAAATTCAAAAGTTTGTCAAAAGTTGTCCTTCTGTCATGTTTTTAATACCCGTACCTGTTGTGATGTCATTGACCAAGAGTTTTTGTTTTTTTTCCCGTCTTTTGCATTCACACCAAAGACTTAGACTTTTGTCTCATTGTTTAATAAATTTGCAATTTGCACTCACAGTTTTTGAGTGTTTTCAATGCTGTCATTACAGGATATTAGTGTGGGGAAATTTAGAAAAGAAGTTAATTCAATTTGGAATAAGATTGTAATGCAGCAGATTGTGGATAAAGTGAAGCATTATGAATACTCTCCAGATGCGCTGCAGCATTTCAGTATCTGGCAACGTAGTTTCACTCCAAGAATATTTCAGCAGTTTTTGAACAGATTTTTTTTAACCTTTCTTTCAATCCTCATAATTAGTTCCTTGTTCATTCTTGTTTGAAAGTTTTAAACATTAAATTGTTCATCTCAGTGAGGAATTGGGCAAACTTAGATCGATAGCTATTTTCTAGTTGCAATTTCTTGACTTATGATGCCTGAGATACAGCTACATTGCTTGAATACACGCTTGTCTTTTTTTATTTTAGTTTTTTTCAGTCTGAAGACTGACTATGGAATAGAGACTTCTGACTGTACAGCCCAGATTGTCTTAGATTATATGTTTAAAGTTCCTGGACACTGAAAACTCAAAATATGTTGTTTTATAGATTTTATTTTAGGTTTTTCAATATTTATGGCAAAAGTTGAAAAACAGAAAACCTTTTATTTCTTGTCGTTTTTAAAAATGAATCTAAACGGTTTAGTATCAAATATCAATAAGAGCTCTATATTTGTCAGTCAGGATCATTTTGAATTCCACCCGGTGAATGTGTATTCGGGGAGACTTTGACTTATGCAATCATGGGCCCTAAAAATATTTAAGTTGAACAAAGACAATCATAACGCAAGAGAGACCAGTGTCATCTCAGCCAGAACAAGGCGTGACCGATTGCTAGCGAACTTGATCGACTACTTTGCATGACGCACAATCAGATAAAATGGCTATCACTCTAGAGCTATCGCGCCATAAATCACCGGAGAGATATGAAGGAATATGCATTCTCTTTCATCATAAATCACAGTTATTTCTCATCTAAGAGTCAATTATCTAACCCGCAACAAATGGCTCAGCAATAACCTTGAAGATAGGATGTACAGTAAATGCAGCTGGGCCATAATATGGGTTCTTGAGTCTACTTTTGTAACTGTGACTACAACACATTCTTGAAAGCTATTTGAGAGGGGATTTATGGAGAATTAAAAACTATTTAAAAAGTTCCATATAAAACAAGTCGTACTATACATGCATGTCATGTTCCACTGCATGAAATTTGTCAGTATGGATGGATAAATGGATGCCGTTTCAACTCCAGATACTTGTAAAGTGGTACATTTTTTTCAAACCAAACAGTCAAATGTAATCGTAATTGCATAACAAATGTCATTAATGAAAGGCAGTCAGAGACAAAGTTATAGTTGAATAGAAATTTGTAAAAACATTTTATTTGGTTCTCTGGTACTGACCTGGGTGTTCCTCCTTTTTCAAGTTAGGTTTAAGCTGCGCACACCAATCGTGTCGTTCGTGCCCGTAACACTTTGCGGTAGCTGCCACAGTCTTACAAAAAGTAGCTAATATGTAGCAGGGCAATAATGACTTGAAAACTAATAATTTTAGCAACTCTTGGTTTTGGATTTGTCTTTATAATAAGATCAAAGTAGATAAATAAATGGTACTGGTAATATACTTCCTTATGACCTTCAGCCCCTTTATTCCTGTGTTTATTGCATCCTTTGCTCTTTCCTTCCCCAATTATCCTTCATAACGCACTTTCTTGTCTTCACCAACTTGCTTTCTATTTATTATCCTTTCTATTTTTATTCTTCTTTCATTTCTTGTAGCCTTCCCTCCTACTCTCTGTCCTTGTATCCATTCTGCGTCAGTCAGCACCCGATATTTGAAGCACTAAGCTTGGTAACCACCCCAGCTTAGTGTAAAAATCTCTCTCCTACGATGACAGGGAATCTTTTTTATTTATATTTTTTAAATGGAGGTAGAAATTAGAAATTTTTTGGTTGTTAAACATATAGATTTTTTTCACAAAAAGTGATATGGAACTGTGAATATATGACAATCTTCATAAATAATTAGGGATGGGACTTTTATTTTCTACCTTGGTATTGGTAGTAAATTGAGGAACCATCTTAGTACTTGTCATTCTAACTTAAAGTCTATAACTGTCTTTGTGAAATATGCCATTTTTAAATTCTCACTTTTTATTCCAGGGTTTAGACAATCATGTTTTTGTTTATGGCATTTGTTAAAAAAAAAAAAAAAGTTGACTGCTTTTCCAAAACATTTTTACTCCACAAATAAAATCTCAGTGCCCCTCCTAGAATTCTGACCCTTTCTTTGCCACAAGGGATGTTTATCTGAGAAGCTAGGACGCTGATTTCTTTACAAGGTCATCTTCCTCCCCTGTCAGTTTTCTCCTTTTATCCACTAACAGGAGATTATAGCCGATATACTTCTCTCGATGATAAGCAAACTTTGCAACAACTAGGTAATTTACAGCATTAATAGTTAATAGTCATGTACTGTATGTCTGCAGTGGAATTTCACGGGTATATTTGGTGAGGTTTTTTTTTTTTATACTTTAATATATGCTAGTTTGTGTGGCACAGATTGAAGGTCCCCAATCTAACAGAAGATTGGGAGAAAGTGAGAAGCAAAAGAGTGAAGTAGTTGTGCATCAATGAGGTGAGAAATTGCAAGAGCTGCACAGATGGCCTGCTCTCACCTTCATCAAGCTCCCTCTCCATCAGTCTTATTTGCCTTGGCGTTAATGCCACATGACATGACCTTCCTTATATACCTTCACAGGAGGTTTTATTATCAGTAATATTTAGCACTTACTCTCTTGTGTGTCTCTCCATAGTCGATTCCTCTAGTTCAGTTGTAGGCAACCGTGTTGAGTCATTTCTATGTTAAGAAAAACTGCAAAGATTATTTTTGCAAACTACGATGACACAACTTTTGTGTTTAAAATTAGGCAATTCGTAAGGGTTAAGGCAAGAAAAGTACAAAAAGAAACGTATAAACTTAATTGGTCTCCAATCCTGACCAACCATTTATGTCCACATATGTGACATTTTTCCCCCAAAGTAATAACATACAAGGCAGATAATGGTTCTCATTCATGAATCAGCTGTCTTATCAATTTATTTTAGAAATGTCAAAAGCAGAAATTATTTAAATGTTAGGGGTTCTTCAAGAGAAATGACTATAAAACAGGAACATCTAAGACAGCATATGCTTTAGTAGTACTAAATAGGCTGATGATTGTGTTTACTGTAAACCTAGTGTCTCACCCGTACTGTGCAGGAGTCAGTGTTGAATGTTGAGTTCCTGCTCAGTAAGTAAAGGTGACTTGAACTATAATTGGAGGTGTAATTGCAAAGGCAGTACATTTTCTTTTCATTCATTTCTTTCTTGATTTATAAGGTTAATCTAGTGAATACAAGGAAGCAGCTGTCTCGGTCTGCTTGATTACCAGGACTCGGTGCCTTCTGTAAATAATGGCTTACATTTGAAATTGTGTTATTTGTATTCAGGGCTAGAATGAACGTTAATCACTATTTGCACATATAAATGAAATCCAACTCTTAGTTGTGGCTTTTTTTGAAAAGTGACATACTGCCAAAGGAAGCAGATGGAAAAGTTAAGGCTTGTTTTAGCATGTGGGTTTCTGTTTGTACAGTCGTTCACAAGGATAAATGGAGTTGGTCAGAGCTAATAGGAGCATGTGTGTCCAATGGTAGAGCTTAGATTGAAGCATATTAGTATGTTAATAATGGCCCAGTCAAAGTTTAGAGCCAAATCTAAGCGAGAACCTGTGGCAAGACTTGAAAACTGATGTACACAAATGTCCAACTCTATCCAATCTAAATTAACTTCACCTGTGGTGCAAAAAAGAATAGCCAGCCATTTGAGTCTTCAAAGCAGCAAGGACATATCCTAAAAAACTTGCAGCAGTAATTGCAGCAAAGGGTAGTTGAACATAGGAGTTTCACCGAGAGTTAAATAAAAAAATTATTTACTCTTTTTTTTTCTTCATTCTTCTTCTTAAAGGCTTTTTCTGGGTCTACTGACCTTTATTTAACAGTGATCTGACAGGAAAGAGAGTTATGAGAGCAGGGGACTCGAATCTGCGACAGCCACACCAAGGATTAAGGCTTTCGCACATGGGTTGCGTGCTTTACCCAAGTCATAAGACTGCCGTGCTGATTATTTTTTTTTATTTATTTGGAAAATCTGCATCCTTTAGCAAGGTCAGGGGGTAGGAGTTTGTAATGTAACTGGTGAGTTGTTGGTTCGAATCTCCGTTCCGTCCACTTTGGATGTATTTTTGAGCAAGACACTTCACCCACCTACGCTGATGGTTGTGGCACTGATTGAAAGGCAGCCTAGTTTCTGTCGGTTTACCCCATGGCAGCTGAGTTAACGATTGTTTGAATGACTGTAGCAAAAACTGCTTTGAAGTCTTCTGACTTGATGAAGCACTGTACAAATGTAGCCCATTGGTGTTTCACATAAAATTCTAATAAGACTTTGATTGTAGTGGTGGTAATATAACAAAAGATTCAAACTCTATGAAAAATGTATGCAAGGTCCTCTAATTAGAGAATAGAGTCCACCTATGTGTAATCTCTTTGCTGGTTGTTTACATTACCATGTAATTCAGCCTTGTACATAGGAATATGTAAGGATTACATGGTGAGATTAAGGAGCTCATCTTTATCTTGGCATCGATTCATGAATGATTTTGTGCATCAGCCTTGTTTTTATTTCGTGCTTGTGGCCACACTTCCATTTCCCTCATAACCCTCTCATGCCAACGGAAGAAAAATGGCCAAATTTGTTCGTGGTAGAAGAGGATATAAGGTGATGGAGCGATGACAGAAGGAGCAAGTGATATTAAAAAAAAAAAAGCAAGCTGGAAGGATGATGTGATGGAACAACGGCCTCCCGGAGTCCGGGTCAGCTCCTGAACCCTGAAAGCACCCATTTGATCATGACATGTCAAGGATGGGAGAGGAGAGAGCGAGCAGGGAAGTAGAGCCGAGGAGAAAGATGGCACAACAGCCGGAAAAGACGCTCATCATTTGGTACTAGATTGAGTGATCCGTTCTAGGAACTAGTGAGCACATAGGAGTGCGTGTGTGTGTACGTCTGTGCCTCACCGCCATTTCATGCACTGTCTCATGCCCATCACTCCTTATGGGAAGATGGTGTATGGCTTAGCCCATGGATTTGACGGACGGCACATCACTGAGTCACATCGATCTGAGGGGTGGGGGTGGTTTAGAGAGGGAGGAGGTTGGAGTTTGGTTGTCACAGACAGTGAGATGGAGGATAGTATCAGACATGCAATCTCACAGCTATGGACCCCGGTGTGGAGGGACAGGTCGGGGCGATCCATCTCTCTGTATTACCCTCAGCCACAAGGACATTAAGCCAGAGGGATAAGGGTCTGTCTGGGGGTGTTTAGAGCTACGTCTGGTTATCTCTCTGCAGGGACCTAAAGGCCAGAAGCCAGTGTTGCACCATGCAGAAGGGCACTTTCTCTTCTTTGAAGTCTGTCAAAGTATAGATTGCATGGTGTGTCTGAGGGCTTTCTGATTTGCACCCCTTGGCCAAAAATGACACTATTAATAAGTACATTTTGCTAACTTTTAAACAATAATTTACAAGGGCATTATATAAAAATATGAGCATAATAGTCAACATTATTGTCAAGGCATTTCACATGTGAAATGGATTCAATTTATGTATAAAAATGCAAAACAATCATATTCAGATTAAGTTGAATAAATAATTTAGTTTCATTCACTTTAATTTACATAGTGCCAAATTACTAAAAAATGTAGCCTGAAGGCACTGAAAAATACAAACAGGAGAAATTTACATTAGGTTTTAGTAATATTAACTCAGATCAATCAAATTCACTTCAGCATAATCCAGTAATATAGTCACACTAATCTTCAGGCACCAACTATCCAATACTATCATAGTTATAATACACTAAAGTCAGCCAGTTGATCATACTGCATCTGGGCATTGACTCTGCAATAAGCATGTGGCAACCATAAAGATGAACCACTCCTTATTGATAGATTGAAACCTCCAGCTGAACCAGGCTGGAGGTCAACTGCCATCTTACTGTATACATGTACAGTATATTCCTCTTTTTAAACTAGTCTGTCATGTCAATATTGAACTTACTTTTGACCTTTTGAATTTTTAATGTAGAGCTTTAGGTGACAGATAACCATCCTGTCTAGTTTTTTTCACGATAGATTATGATGTTGTAGGTTCAATTTATGTTGTCAACTCTTTATCCAACTGAAATACCCAGTGAGACTTGCTGTCACAATTTAGATCACAATCTTTTTTTAATACAATAACTTCTGATAACAAGAATTCCGTATTAGATGATAAACTTATTTAATTTTTATACATTTTCATCATTGTTCTCAACATATGATATGAAGTCACATTTTGTGAAATCAGCCCTTTAAACTTTAACACTTTCTGCTACAAGTAGCAGAAAGTTTGGAGAGCGGCAATCGTATTCACTCTACTAATAGAACATCAAACTTAGAGTTCCAAGAGTCTGCTTCTAAATTATTAGTCTCAAGAGTTTTATAAAGCATTTGTTTTGACTAGATTTCACAGGATTAGTCTTGTTTTTTTTTTTGTTGTTGTTTTTTTTTTCTATTTATTTTGCTGACAATTAACTAGGAAGGAGTTGGTACCATATCCCCATCATTAAACAATTTGAACAAAAATATAAAAATATTTAACACCCCACTGCTGACAAAGCAATACTGCACAATGCTATTATTGTAGCTTAAAAGGCTAATTCATAGGCATTTTGATTTTGTTACACAAACAATTGAAAAATATTGAAAAAGGCACAAACAGTTTCTGAAATTTAAGAAACAATCAAAACAAAAGGATTGAACAGCAAAAATTCTAAAAACCAGACAAATTCAGTGCTGTTTCTAAGGTGCTCTGTTCTGTAGTTCTGATTTTTGTAAAGTAACATTAGGAACAAACTGCTGTTGACTCATTAATCAGGCAGATTAGCTGCATTGCTGAATTGAACAGCATGAATTGGCTGTTCAATTAACCAGTGGACACAGTAACTTTGGTTTTGACATGTCTTGTTAATAATGGCAAATGTGTAGAAGAATTTCCTTCCTTCAGTCAGTTGTCTTACCTCGTGCAGCAACAGGAAGGAGGAGAACAATTACTCCGGTCACGATCACCAGTATCACACTAAAAGGATTTGAAACTGTAGAATTGCTGTTGAAGTTTTAGAGGTTATGAAACCACTGCTTTTTAAATAAAACATATACCTTGGTAACAGAATCACAATTGTGCCTAATTATAACTTGATTAAAACACAAAACACATTCCAGACAGAATATTTTATTATACCAGGCTAAATTTTTATTATAACGGTGTACATCCAAAAAAGTTCTCATTTCATCTCCAGTGACTGGCTATGTGGGGTTCAAATGGAATTTGACTGAGCATTAAAGATAAAAACAGTGGGGGCTAATAGTTTGAATACTGAGTTAACTCCACAGCTGCAATTTTGCCTTCAGTGAAATAAAAAAAAAGAGGGAAAAATAGCTATTAAAGTTCTTCTGGGTCAGTTTGACTTTGAGAAATGTCTGGAGGGAACAGGCTTGAAACTAATGAGTCTTTCACATTTTTTTTACCAAGCAAAAGGAAAGTGTGATGAATAGAACTCAGATTTATGAACTTAAGCTTAGTTACTGCCTCATATAGACTTTAACTTTTAGTTTAACCTAAGGTGTCAATCTCAAAGTAGTGAATGTAGGAAATGAAATATTTTCTTCCACTCTCAACTGCAGCTTTCAATTAAAATAGCTGAAAACATTTTCTTGATCTCAGTAGAGTTAAAGGCGTCTCAGACAAATGAAAAAGTTAGACTGTGAGGTGTACCTGTCAGAAGTGAGCCCAGGCAAGACTGTTGTGATAAGACAAAGATAAAAAGCAAAGCTGATAATGCCTTTAAGACCACGTTTGATGATGGTGTTTGTCTTTCTAAAACCTTGTCTGCCAGCCTTTGCTGTGTAGCTAGACCTCCACCCCCCCCCCCCTTTTCCCAGGGTGCCAAGGTGTGGGACTATGCCGATCAATATCTTTTGCTCTCAGACTGATTACTTATTAGTAGACAGCGGAGAGTGAGGCGGCAGGAGACAGTAGTACTTTAACAGCCAGGGTCAAAACACTGGAAACAAACGAGAAAGAGGGACGAATCAGGACTACGAGGACCTTTAAGATAAAAATTGTAAGATATTGATATGAAAATCCTATAATAAATGTTAATTAATAATCTACACTTTTATGTTTCATAATGAAAACAAGGCCAACTTTTGGTTCGAAATGCCCAAAATTGTTTTGAGTTTCCTGCTTTCATCCTTGATTTGCACATGAACAGGACATGATATGTAGTCAAAAGATAAACATTTGCGATCCGGTGCAAATGTTCTACCATGCGTCAACCCATCAACCCATGCGTCTCTCCCCAGACTCATGGGTTGCTTTGCACCTGCTTCAACAGATGCAAATTTCCCCAGATTAATTACTCATAAATGAAATGTTGTTCCAACACAAATGACGCCTCTCTCCAGAGGTGCTGAGAAAGACAAGTGAGCAACAACCACATTTCAAAAAACACTTTATCTCACGCCTCCATGGGGGCACTTGGGCAATATTCAGGGTTACCTGCAGTGTTAATTTTTCACACATCATTTTTTATGTATGTGAAAAGTCTTATCCTGGTTTTTGCGGGTGCACTGATATGAACATTTGGGCCAGTATCGATATTTGATTTTAATTCTTTTGTTGTGGCCGATAACTAATATTTATATACGTATATACAGTACAGACCAAAAGTTTGGACACACCTTTCTAATTCAATGGGTTTTCTTTATTTTCATGACTAGAAATCCCACTTATTAACCTGACAGGACACACCTACGAAGTGAAAACCATTTCAGGTGACTACCTCTTGAAGCTCATCAAGAAAATGCAGAGTGTGTGCAAAGCAGTAATCACAGCAAAAGGTTGCTACTTTGAAGAAACTAGAATATAAGGGGTATTTTCAGTTGTTTTACACTTTTTTGTTTAGTGCATATTTCCACATGTGTTATTCATAGTTTTGATGCCTTCAGTGTGAATCTACAATGTCAATAGTCATGAAAATAAAGGAAACTCATTGAATTAAAAGGTGTGTCCAAACGTTTGGTCTGTACTGTATGTATAAATATTCTGACACAGTTAAGTTAAGACACTGTCTATATTGCTTCTCTGCTTCAGTTAAACACCCTACAATCCTGTGCTGTATCACTATCACTTGTGACCAAACAAATACCACATGGCCAACCCCATCATTGATTGGTAATATTGGCCCAGTTTTACTTATCGGATAGTTACTGATATGCAAAATTAACTAATATCGGTCTTATATCTTCTTTATTGTACCATGATTACCAAATACCTGCAGTTACCTTTTTTTCCCCCTGATAATTCTCTCCTTATGATTGAGGTGGATGTCTATGTCTTAGGCCATGATTGTTACATTGGACTAAACAGTTATATTGTTTTACAGGTTAACCATTAAAGTTCTCAAACAAACCTCTGAGCCCTTCATAACAAAAAGCTGGTTTTATACTGAGATTATATTGAGAAACTAAACACTTGGTGTGGTTGCTAATTAGTTGAAGTTTGAAAGCATTTGAGATGTTAATTTTTAAACATATTTTGTGAAACTGTTTGCTTTAATATGACAAAATGTAAAAATGTTCAATGTCTATAAATATTTCTGCAAAAAACCCCAACAACCCCTAGACAACCTTTTGAGTACACAATTTATTTTATGATTTTACCAATCATAGATATTATCAGAAAGAAGTATAAATTTAACAGCTCAAACATGTATTATAATTGGTTTTAGTCACATAAACTGCACTCAGTGCATTTCTGGTTTCAGCTGTTTCCCAAATCTTCAACAGCAATCAGGATGATAAACCTCCCAATGTGACTTTCTGAGAAAATTGAGACATCCATAATGACCAACAGATGTTGATTCCGTGTTAATTGAGGTTATAAAAGTTAGAATGACATAAAGGAAGCAGATGACCTTTTTATTTTGTGGATAATGAGGAAAAACATTGCGATAGATCTTGCAGCCCGCTGTGCAGCTGTGCCGCTGTCAAATCAGAGATGCATTTTAAGCATATTGGATGTCTTTTGAAAGCCCTGCTGGTAAGAAATGGGTTGAGATATGTCAGATACTACACCACTTATAATTCTGGTTGCTTTGACAACTGCACAGTAAGTCGTAAAGCAGTTTTAAAACGCATGTTTTATGGTTCGTCTCATCTTTTTGATGATAGGTCGTTTTCTTTCTGTAACATTATCCCTAAGAAATGCGAATAGGCCCCATCTTTAATAACGCACATGGAAATGACCGTACACACTCCCACATGTATTGACATATCTGCGACACACGCAGTTAGGTCAGTGGGGGGGTAAACATCGGCATTTCACAGGGAACTCTCCTGGCTGTGAAAGCAGAGTGTGTATTTGGAATTGTAAGCGCTTTATGCACACTTTTATGTTTTTTTGTTTTTTTTTTTTTTTGTCCCTTCAGCACGTTTGTGAATGCACCTGCTGGGCGTGTTTACCCACACCACACTTTCAGTGAGCGTAAGTACACACCGCTGCCTCTGCAACACATCTCGGCTCTCTGTGTGCAGAAAGGCGGGAGCCTCGAAGCTTTGATATACCCTCGCAGCGTTGCAAGGTGATTCCGAGGCTGTCAAGAGACCCCGGCAAAGCCAGACCTTCTCGCTAGCCGGATGTTTGAATTAAAGCATGGAGCCGCCGCGGAGCGTCTGTGTGCATACTTATGCACACGTTCTCCTGTTTGCCCCTCGCAGTGGCGAGGATCTCTGCCATGTCAATAACAGTGAGAGCAGCCAAGATTTTAATGGGAATATAATCTCCTGGCTGTTTGTGCTTTCTTTGGCACTCACTGTGCAGTTGTTTTTTTTTTCCTTTAGTGTGCATCACTGCATTTCAGTTTGGCAGACAGGTGAAGGACAGGGCAAAAAAATAGCTTGATCAACTGAAGAGTAAAACCAGAAGGAGAAAGTGTGATAATATGTTCGAAAGGAACGGACGTGAAGGAGGACCGATAAGCATCTTGTTCATCCCAGGCGGTCTTCTCATTGTATTTCATACTGTGCCAAGCTTTCCACTCTGGCCTTCTCAGTAATGTGTTTTTATGATATTGCACCATCCCAGTGTGACACTCACACTCGCAACTAGACTCAATGATCCTTTCGGCGGACTTGCGGTTACCAAAGACCTCTTCTCTGGGAGATAAGAAGTTCCTATAGAAGAGCGAGTGAAACAGGGTGGAAGTAAGATACAGAGTGATAAGGCTGCTGATAGGGTGGAGAGAAATAACACTGACTGGCGCATGACTCCCTGAGTCCTCCTGTGACTAACAATGTTGTCCTTAAGCTGGCATGGGTTATTCTTTCTTCTCTTCTTTCTCTTAAACAATGATTCATCTGACTCCCAGATACTCTGCAGTCAAGAGGCAAATCCATCTTTACAGATTTGGTATTCTTTCTATGTACTAAATTGTCTTTACGTCAGACAAAATAAGTTTGATGAATATTATTCCATAAAAATATTTTACATTGATTTCCCCCCCATCCCATGAACAAATTTGGTTCGTGAACTGCAGTCAAGTCAAATTTATTTGTATAGCAGATTTTCAGCAACTTAAATTCACAGTGCTTTACAAGATAGAAACATCACACAGTCACCAATTATGAAACAGGCAGTAAACATTACTTTTAGTCAAATGCTATCATCAAGCAAATGCACAAATATGTTGATCAATTTTCCATTTACTACCAATCAAAGGCAACTCTAAGCAGGCGTTTTGTTAGCCCTGATTTAAATGAACTCAGTGTTACAGCTGTTTTTCAGTTTCCTGGAAGTTTGTTCCAGATTAGAGGAGCATATATGCTGACTGCTGCTTCTCCATGTTTGGTGAATGGAAAGTTGATACAATAACAAGTCTATAATGTATTGTGGTGCCAAGCCGTTCAGTGGTTTATAAACTAACTCTTCTCTGAGATACAGAGAGAAATATTCTCAAAGTGTAAGTGATTAAACAAAATATATTTTTCTTGATGGTGAGATTTGTTTTCAACAATAAACACTGAATCATCTTGAACATGATGGTTTTAGAGGAGTCCAGAACATAAATAGGGTAAAACTCTAAATTATCCACTCACGGCTCTGCCGGTATGTTCCAATAAATGTTCTAAATGTATAAATATTAATGAATATGTACCTGTAGATGCAGGTGAACAAATCTAGAAGGATCTCGCATGCTGTGAAGGACACACTTAGGATAAGATTACGACATTCACTGCATTTAAATGCTTAAATCTGCCGATGATCACTCTGCGCTTTGATACATCATAAAATCACAGTAAGATGAATTGTGATGCAAGAGATGTTCAGAAGAAACCCTACTCTGACTACTTATTCGGAGGTTTAGAAAACTGAAATCTTGATTTTGGACTGTTTGAAGTTGTGTAGCTTGATCATCACTAATTTTAAATAGCTCTTATGAAAATGCTGGCATAATATGCTACTTTCTCTGATTAATTCAGACTTCCTATGCAGTCAAGATAAGTCTGCGGAAAATACTAAATGTAGGTCACATTGGGTTTATTTGTAAGACAAGCACATTCATCAATGGAACAATTCAAAGTCCTTTATGGAATTGTTGGTATTTGTTAAGGTCTGGATAAGGGAAAGTTGAGTATAGAGAAAATGATTGAATTTGCTGACTTCATTATGCTTAACACATATTTTTTAATGGCCACCCTTCCATGCATTGTTTTCTCCTTTCTGCCAGTGTAGGAAGATCTGTCATAGACTAACTAAAAGTATTTGTACTTTAAGTCTGTATAAGTAAAGAAATGTCCTTTTGTAGAACTTTTTCTACATTCACGCTTTAGTCTTGAGTCATATTCCTCGTATAAGCACTTACCACGAGCTCTAATTCGGTTTTTACTCATTCTGACACTGCAGCAGTGGGACTGTGTTGCAGCTGCGTCATACTCATACATCTGTATCGTCATTAATGTTGCAGGGATGCAGTCAAAAATCTAGTAATTTACAGAACTCTGAAAGCTTAAGACGGTTACAGACCATGAATGTAATTTTTTTAATGTTATATACGGCTTCACTGCTGGTGTTTCAGTCCCTCCAGGTATCAGATTCAACCTTACCTTCTCAATTTGTTTCCTAGGGTCAGAAGTTAGGCAAAGCCCTTGGGATAAGGGTTTACTGCTTTTCCTTAAGATGCTTTACCTTTCCTCCTTTAAAAAGATCCACACCTCTGAGACAGCATCACCATGGGAAATCAAATTCCTTAGATTGGCTTTCACATTTCCCCTGACTCCCCGGGCAATACAAATTTCAAAGATCAGCCACGAAAAACATACTACAAGAAGAAATAAATGTCTGAAAACTGGCCCACCATCCAATGTCACCCCTAAAAGCTTTGGGTGTTACACAAAGTCAAAGTTATGGTCGCCTACAGGTATATTTTATCACTGCTGCATTTTTTTTTTCTCTTTCTGTGTGTTTCCTGGAAGTTGTCTCTACATTTAATTTATATAAAAGAAGAAACTCTACACATCCATTAGACCCCTGCACCTCAAAAGACCTGTTTTTCTTTTTGTTTTGTTTTTTTGCTTGATCAAAATGTACAAGTTGCAGAAGTCCTGAAGACACTCTACCAAAGAAAGTCATGAGCAGTTCTTTCACTAGACCATCTAATGGACGCTTTTACATACTGTCTAATAATGTGAATTTGCAAAGCAGCTGCTTAGTTCCAAAATTTTTGTTTACCTCACTGTCCTTTGCAGCAACCCAAGGACTTTTTTATTTGTGGAACCCATTATTCAAAATATATTTGCATTTATCTGCCGTCACGCATTTCAATTGTTCTTATTTCTGGAATAAAGACCAGCTTATTCATTTTCATAAGCATTTGTGGTGTACATTGTTTTACTCATCAAGATTCCTAGTTTTTAATTGCCTAACTATGGTGTTGCAATGTGCTCCCGATGTTCTCGAGTTCTTTCCATTTAATGTAGGTTTATTTCTGCCTTAAATGTTTCCATAAACAGCTTTCATATTCAGATTGTGTTTTGGTTTAGATTACTATTTTTATTGTGCTGGCAATCAAATCTATGAACACGAGTTACAATTTTCTTGCCAATCTTCAACATTTGTGTTACTCAAATATATAGGAAAAACGGTGAATCACTAACGGCATTGGCCTTTCTTTGGTCATCTCGGGGTGAATTGATGAATAATCTGCTGCTATGATTATGAATCCAAGGAATTTCCTCATAGAAAGTTTCCAAATTTATCAAAATGGGAGCTGCTACATGTGCTGCATCATTCTTCTATATACACCGAATTGTTAGGCAGTTTTAGAAATGCAGGAAAAATATAAAATTGCACAAAACAGATATGAAATATTGCCACAAAGTAAAGAAAAAAAAAAACTGGAGTCATGCAGTTTTGGTGGCGATGAAACCTTCCCTCTGTTTCAAATTGTTTGATCCTGGTTATGTATTTGGCACTCTATACATGATGAGTCGTCTTGATGTGAAAGTTCCATTGTTAATAATGGAGGAACTAGGCCTACTATCTCTTCACAGACCTTTTGATACTAGCTGTGAGCTATTCCCTCCCATGGGTGAGGTATTAATAATCTAGAGGTAGATCCAAGCACTGTCAGAACAAGTGTGTCACTGTTTTGAGGAGATATGTGACTATACCACCCACTGCAACACAACCGTACTCTGCCTCTGTCTACTAACAGGCACAGTCATCTCACTGTTGCTCTGTATGATGGTGTCTGGGCTTTTAAGGCTGTTTTCCTCTGCTTGTAGTTTCATGTTATCGTCTGGATTTCCATGTTTTTCATTTCAACGTTGTACACTTTTTCAAACTCTTAGTTTTAGGTTTCTCTGCCCATTTTGGTTCAATTTTGAATACAAAACTTAGCAGTGATAGTTTAGTTTTACAGGGGTCTATCATAGAGGGAAAGATGAGGAGGAAGATGCTGATGGTATTGGCCTGGTGATGAGCCATGCCTGGTTTTCTCCAGCCTATGGCTGTCAACATCACATGTGATTAATCTGAAAATGTGATCGTGTCATTACATAATACAGATTAATCAAACGACCTATGTTGACCTAAAAACCAACAGCAGGCGACAAAATGTACAGAAATTTAGGGTAATATGCATTGCACAATATGACTGGATCCTAATTCACAAACTCTGTCAAGAACCTTATATAATTAAATAAAAATTGTTGCAAAAGCTTTTTAATAATATGACAGGATATGAGAGTGGTATGAATTTAGCTTCAGAAAATGTGAATATTAATTAGTGGCATAGGATTTCTTCTGCCTGCAGAACTCCACACTGTGTACCGTTATCTCTCCTTGCTCATTAATCAAAGACTGACACAGTGGAAAAGGTCCCTAGGTATCCTTACTTGATTTTCCACCACACCCATTTTAATTGTTAGCAATGAGTTATTCTAATGAGTAGAAAAGTATTTAAAAAAATAATCAAAAAAGGAATTAGACTATTTTAATCTACCAGCCTAGGAGTCAGACAAGCACACAACTCAAATTTCTGATTTCCTGTTTGTTGTTGTGTAAGATTACGTTTTAATTTCTAAGTACAAACTTAATTGACTTATAAGTCTTCTTATGTTTTTGCAAACACAGTATTGCTTTGCTAGGTTTGGAAGAAAATATCTATTCTTGTATATTTACATTTCTTCTGTATTCCTTTTTTTCTTTTTGCTTGAACAAAAAAAAAAATATTGAAAGCATTTTTTTTCCTCTTTTGCTGGTTCTGTGAATTTAGATCAGTTCTGTGTGAGTGTGAGCTTTTATCTGCCCCTCTTGAATATGTACTCTACATGTCTCCTGCCGTAGAGGAACAAAAATGGAAGAGGGGGAGGCAAGCGTTGAGGGGGTAACACTTTGCAAAACCAAAAGCCAGGAGAATGTTAGACAAGTTTAACACCTAAACCCTCTGTTTGCATTTGTTTCATCTTGTCTGTTTGTGACTGTGCAGGTGCAAGGCTCCCCTGCTGTACGCCGCCAGGTGCTGGTTAGCCGTGCATGCCAAATTGCAGTGTTGTACCGCCGCGCCGTGTGCTGTGGCGGCTCTCTGATATGCCAGTCATGGATGAGATAGTTGGAGACTTGAAAGTGGCTGAAAGTAGCTCAGAGTCAGTCTCGGTGTTTAGGCAGGCAGGTTGAGGTTTACCTGACAAGCCTCTTAAAACATTTAATCCTGTTAATTCACAGTGTAAGTCTGTTTGCAGCACAGTTCTCATCCACAAGTAAGAGCTCAGCCCCTACTGAGTTTGTCTGAGACAAGTTAAGCTGGAAAGTCTTCACATAGCAACATTAGTCTGTGTGTCTGCAGGGGCTGGCACGGGGGACCTTTAGGATTATTTTTAAACAGGCACAATTTTTTTTGTTGGCTTTGTGTTTTCTAGCAGCTGAGTAATATGGTGACCCAGGTCAAACTGAAACCTTAATTCCACTGTTGTTATCTTCGGCCATGGCTGTTAACACAAAATTCAGTTCTGGTATCTTATGTATCTTGCATTACTTGTTTCTTAGGAATTAATGAAATGGAGTACCTAGCAAAATTATTGTACATAATACCACAACACATTAATAATTTGCATGTGATAGTTACCGCTATGATGTGAAATAAACTTCTGTGATTTTTAAGCTATAACATTTGTGAAAAAATGCAATCATGAAGGCCAAGAAAAAATCCAGGGCAGGTCGGGAATAATATCGAGAGGTTTAAATTGGGGTTCGTTTATTCAATTGAAGAACAGTTTTTGAATGTCTCTTAAAACTCTGTTCATTACGTCATCTGAAAATCGAAAAAGTATAGCACCACAGCAAAGATACCCAGATATGAGAGTTCACAAAAAAATACTCTGGTTCTCTACAAGTTCATAGCCTAGGTGGAAGAACTTAGACTGAACAGCGGCAATTAGTTGTGCACTGTTGTGCCCAAATCTGTCTTTTTATGGGAGAGCAGGGAGAAAAAAAACACACAGAAAATTGTACGTCTCATTAACAGTTTGCCATAATCTGAGAAGTTGGAGCAAAACTGAACTCGTTTTTCATACATGGCAAGCACTGAAAACTACCACTGCACGGCAGCATGATCACACCCTCACCATAGTGTAACATAGTGGTGGCAGTATGATGCTGAAACAGATGGGGGGTTTTTCAGCAGGGACAGAAAGTTGGTTGGAGATTATTTATAGATGGCTATAGATAAACACATAACCCTAAAATAAATAAAAAAAACTAAATCTGCAAAAGGTTTGAAGCTGAGATTTATTTTTCAACAAGTAAAACAGAGAAGCTACAATGTAATGGCATTGATCAAAGTATTTACGTTATAATGGCCCTGTTAAAGTCCACACGAGCCTAATGTAAAATCTGGTACAGGGCTTGAAAATTGCTGTTCACAGACACTTGTCACCAAATCTGACTGAACTTTAGCTATTTTTTCAAAAAAGAAATGGGTAGAAATTTCTGTCTCAAGGTGTGCCACACTCATAGCAGTGTATCCCAAAATACCTGCAGGTGTAATTGCGGCTAAAGGCACTTCCTACAACAGATATTGGCAAGTGTGGTCCTGGAGGGACCCTTTTAGACATCTCTGCTACAACGCCTCTCTATTGAATCATCTCCGCAGCCTGCCACCAAGTTCATTTTCATCCCACCTCACGGTTATACACTACTCTGTGCTGGTCTGTAACATAAAAAATACAATGATGTTTGTGGTCGTAACATGACAAAATGGGGAAAGGTTCAAGGAGTATAAAGTTATTTGCAAGACACTCTGGGCAGTTCCATTTTATGTGCCAACTAACATGTTTCTTTTACACGTTCTCCAGAATATTTTGTTCCTACCCCCCGCCCCCGTCTCCTCCAAGGATGGCTCTTAAATGTATCACGGCAGCCCCTCCAATGAGTTATAGCACTCTGTGATTCATTGAGCAATTCTGATGAGGTTATGAGTGAGCCAAGGACAAAGTTATCTCCCCTCTTCCCAACTGAAACTGAGTTTATTAGCCTTCAAAGCAATAGACCTTTTAGAGGAAAAAATGTAATCCTTCATTCCAATACCTCAGCCAACCACCTCCTATGGCACATGGTGATACAGAAACAGGAATAGACATGGAGAGAGAAAAAAATGAAATCTGGGAAAATCATTACACTCTTGCCTTGACTTGTAGAGTCTATAGAGCGTAATTCATCCTGAAGCTTGTTCAACTCAAAATGGCCCTATTTACAGGGTTCCATAGTGGAAAAAAGAAGAGCAGTGGGAGGGGAGAGCCATTGATGGGAGCACAGAGTGCCACACTGGGGTGCTTTTGCGTTTTGTTAGAATTTATGGAGAATCATGTCCACACTTTGTAATTGAATGACCTGAAAAGTTTTCTTCCTACAGTCAGGACAAGTCCATATATCTAGCCATCCATATTTCATCTGCATCGTATTCCTACTATTCACAGTGTCTTGTATCCTCAATTGTATTTTTTTTCCTCTCCAGGGTAATCATTACAGATCGTGTAGTCTCTATAGATCCCGCACTTTCAGTAAGAGATGTATTTTTAACTATTCTCCTGTGGATTATTCACGTTCCATGGGCAAAATACTCCAAAAATACATCAGGGTAGGATGTGAAGCTCTTATTGCTATCTGACTTTAACACGCTGGTATACTCGATGAAATCCTCAACGATTTGCAGGGGCTGACTTTTTTGTCGCTTCTTATACGATCTTGTTTTTCTGTCTGAATGATTGTGGCAGTCTATATTAGAGCACAATCCCTAATATTATCTAAATCATTGTTGTTGAAAGAATCAGGAAAAGAAATCCAGATGTCTTTTCCCCCACCCAATTGCTGTTTGTAGTTTCTAAGCGGACCAATAAAAGCTTACTAGTTTGCTAACCCTGCTATACAATATTAGGATTATAAGCAAGAAGTAAATATTTCCCTTTTTTGGATCCTCCATTTACCTTTTAAGAAGCAAACCAATTAATTGTTTTTATATAAGTTTCAAGGCTTCGATTTAAGATCTGAAATCACCATTATAATTCAGTAGCATATTCCCACAGTGATCCCATCACATACTTCCATGATCACTAAAGTCCAGAATGACTCTCAGCCAACATCGTGATTCATCTGCATGCAAGATCATTCTATGCTTGCCGATTCTGCTATGGTTATTGTGTTGGCACAAGATTCTCAAGTGGTATTGTCATGATATGCCTTGCTGCAAGGCAATATAATCCTAACCTACGTGCAGCTGCACAGCTCAGTGTACTCTGTTTGATGCTCACAATAACAAGACTTTAGATCTATGGCTTGAGCAGAACAGGATTATTTTCTTGATGGTCGAGTCGAGTTAGTTCGTCTGAGGCGCGTTTAATAAGCCTGCAAAACATGCAGCACAGAGAAAGCCAAATGAGAATGTACAATGTAAAGTTGTTACTCTAATCATTACAGAGGAGTAGATACTTTAACCTGTTGAGAAAATAAAGTAAATAGGGTGCAGAAGTTAATCAAACTGTAACAATGCATGCAGACGTGGCTCCACTCGAGCACTTGACTCACTCGGTCATTAAAACAAGCAACCAAATGGAGCTGGAAGATGCTAAACAAAAGCTAAAATGAGAGAAGTTACACCTATCTAAATGGTGGTCTAAATACAAAAGCAATAAAATCTCAATTAAAATAATGTCTGGTTTACTTTAATACATCAGACCTATAGTTGAAGTTGATTAGTCGAATTGGAGCAGACACATCTATGGGATCGGGTCGTGTTGGCTTTTTAGGCCTGATCTAATCATTAACGCACTAAGGTATGTTAATGCAATCAATCAGGAACCAACTACATTCTTCACATACCTCTAAGAACCTTGCCAAGACTCTGTACATACCAGCCACATTCTGGTTCAAAGTTGTAGCACGAACTCAATCTTATATGAAAAGGTCCTTGGAAACGAGGCTCACATCAATAAAAGTAAGAGTTTAATAAGAAAGTAATGAAAGCCAGGGTGAAATAAGCAAGAACAGTCCACCATTGGTTCAAATGTATTTTTTCTTTCTCCCCGTTGTATTTAAGAGCCCTCAGGTGACGGTATAGGAAATGTGACATGCTCCATTGCTTCACATTATAATCCCTGAAGGTGGACTTTATAAATCCACTTGTAGTCAAATTTAGCTTCAAATTCTGCCATTTAGTTTTATGGTATGGGAATGGCATTCTCTCCAAATTATTTATGAGCTGCGCTGTCAGAGCATTGACCCCAAGCGTGAGAAAGACAAGGGGACATAATTAAAGTGTCAAAACAGGCTGGTTACACAACAGTCGAGTGACAAAATTATTGGATCAAGTGCGCACCAAAGGAAAGAGAGCCCATATGGGATACAGCACACGCGTGGAAAAATACGCGCCACCCAAAATTATGAGATATATCACTTAACTCTTCACCTCTTCCATCACTATTGTATAGACGCGGTACTTTTTATCACACGCACACGCAGCAACACACATATGCATAGAGCTCACTTTGAGATTCATTTCGCCTCAGGACACAGACCGTCCTCCACTGACTGTTTATGAACTCATCTGTTTTCTGCAGACAGGCTGGCGATGAGGACATTTATATTGTGTTGCAGTATGGCAACATATTCAATATAATTAATCTAGTGTCTAATTTGCCCGCAGTGGTACCCACGCATCCTGTCAACTTGTACAGCCGTCTTACAGCACATCTTAAAAAAAAAAGCGCTTACCATTGATAGATGGTTTTTGCTTAATTTCTAACAGTTGAAAGGGAATTCGTGGAGTGACTTTTTTCAGAGGACCTAGAGTTAAAATAAATTAATTTATCTAAATTAATTTTGCTGTTTTGTGCAAAATTAATTTAGAGAATGCATAATAAGGCAGGGACTTATGATAAAATCGTAACAGAGATAAAGGCTTAACTTTTCAGACAAGTACATTGAAATCGCTGGCAATAGGTAAACAGTCCATATGTGGTTGTTTGTGGGAGAGACCTATAGATGCGAGCTATTTTGGTGCAGTAGAACCAGTGGGTTTTGGTCAGAAACCTTCACTTTTTCACTCTAATGGGAGCTGGAGATCAATAATGCATCGGCCAGCAGATGGGTGGCTGTCCCTCCTGTCATTCATTGCCTCTCCTTCATCATTTCCTCATTTAAAGTATTAGAAAACAAAGGTGAAAGAAGGTGGGGAAAGGCAGCACGACAGAGGAGAAAAACAAAGAGAGTGCAAGAGTGATGAGCATCTCAAGGCTGCTTTGTCAGTGACTTGAATGGAATTGAAAAGTCTTAGGTAGAAAAATTTAGAGTAAATGTCACAGAATGTGACTTTGAGGACACGATTTCTTTGCAATTTGTGATTTTAATTTCAGTCTTTTGTTGGATATCAAGTTAGCAGAGTCATACTATTTCATTTTATTCATGCTAACTGTAGAAGCTTATAAAAAAAGCCATTACAATTTTCAAGGACAGATCAAACCAAGTAGAAAAATTCTCACATCTGAAATTTCTGGAAAAACAATCTGAGAGATGAACCACTCTGCAGTCAGAAAAGCGACTCTACAGTGCACATTTGGTGTGTCAAACAAGTTTTATGTAGTGCTAAAAAATTCATCACTGTTTTTCTTTTCTGTCTGATAAGTTCAGTGCAGTTTTACAGGATTGATCTTAAGGCGCATATATAAAATACCAAAGCCATTTACTACCAAAGCTACCCACTACATGTTATAAATGTGTAAAAAAAAAAAAAATTCTTTTGACTTACTACAGCTAAAATGCAGTTCCAAATTTTACTTCTAAGCTACTGTCTGACCAATAGCAGCTCCTGGCATCTCTATTCCCTGGGAGGACTGACACACATCAGTAGACCCATTTTACCAAATTCATGATGTACCTTTAACCCTGTTGGAAATGCAGCCTAGATTAGCTGAAATAGGCTTTTAGTTCCTTTAAAAGAAGCCCTTTGGCTGTTCCTTTAAAAGCAGCTAATGATAGCTGTGCTAGTGGTGCAGTTATTTTACTTACTACTCCCCTTACTTACTTTAGTGCAAAATGCCTCTGGTTCTCGCTGGTTTGTTTCATGTATTTTGGATTGTGGCCTTTCCAATTTATTTTCAAAGTTTTGATTTTCCGTTTCTTTTATTTAGCGTTTGCTCTGCCTCCTGTGTACAGCCCACATGTTCAGGTACCGCTAAAGAAATGTGAATATCATGACCAACTTAACAGATTTTGTTATTTCAGAAAATTAAACTTAAAAAAAAATATATAAAATGTTATGTGAGAAAACCTGCCAATGGAACTCATGGAACTCGTTTTCACCAAATTTAAGAATTTACTGACTTGAGCTGAACTCCTATATCTTTCCGAAAAGTTACTTGTAGGTTTATTTTGCCTGTTTCAAGTATACTAAGATATCTGCACAAGAAAGTAGAGAAAAAATACTTAAGATTTTGTGTTTTTGCAGTTAATTCATAGCAGTTTGTATTGTACACCTATTCCACCCCAGAAAAAAATGGTTGAAGTAAACAAAAAGTATTATTTTATAAAACAATATCACATTATTTGGTACACACGCTCCAGATGAGTGTATTTAAAATTCTGACCGAAGCAATATCTGTAAGAGTATTGTGCAGTTTGGGCACTGATGCATGTAAAACATGTCATCCCTTCTACCTATCATGTTGAACGTAATTAAATAAACAGAGAACATGAGCACACCAAATGGACACATGCAAAGTTGCATGTGTCAGAGTAAAAAGATGTGGATTACTGGCACAGACTGAGAAAGAAGACACATCAGCTTGCCAAATGCCAATTTTTTCCCCTTGGCCCAGATGGACACGACCCTTCATTTATATGATAAACAGCTGAATTGTAATCTAAGCGCTTGTCTTTTCCTCTCTGTCTATCCCCTCTCATTTAACACAGCTGCTGTATCAAACATTATTATTCTATCCTCATGTTTATCTGTCCTACTCTTTCTTTTTCAAACATACTAACCATAAGTTCCTGAATTAAACCGTAATGAGATGTGATGATAGAGGTGGAGATATACAGAGCCAATTGACATTAACGCAACTGTGGAAGCTGGATAGTTTGAAGACTGTTATTATACTAAAAGATTCTATGCAGTTGTCATAAGTTAATTTCATACTACAAGTGTTGATAGTAAAAATTAAAAAATAGATTTACAACTGACAGTAAAAATAACAGGCTTGCAAAAATATAAATTCATATTAGTTGACATAAGCCTAAAAGCAATGCAAGTACAGTGAGAAAAATTGTTGAAAAGTCTTTTTGTTTTTTTTTCTTGTTGTATTAATATAGCGTGTTTCAAGAAAATTGTGATTTGTACGTCATTAATAGCTGCTAAACCTATTTTGGAAACAACTTGTAATGGATCCATCCTCCACTAGAGGCCGTTTGGCCTCTGCACTAAACTGCTGGATGAGAGAAATACTGGAAATCACTCAACTTCTGTCCCCTGTTTTCAAGGGTGTCAGAATAGCATTTGTCGCTATCGCAGAGGTTACAACAAACCTTAATTTAGCCATCTTTAGCTGACACAAACTCAAAATACAAAATACATTTTTACGTTTATTTCTCTCCTCCCTCCATTGTTACGTTTGCGTCACTCATAGTATTATACAAATTCCCTCGTGCATATTATAATGTGGCTCGGTCAAATTTCTAACTTCACATAGACCAGACGTCACTCCCGGAAGCGCAAAATTGAAGCAGCAACATATATTTTTTAATAAGTACAATGACAAAAATAGCAACAGATACTGACTTGAATAAGTAACTTTTAATCTGATTACTGGATTGGAAATAGTAATGCGATAGATTAATCGTTACGGAAAAAATGGTGGGATTGGAGTAATTACTGCAACTGTAATTCCTTCCATCTATTTATTATTATTTTCTTTTTATTGGAGCCTTTTCCAAAGAAATTTTGCTCAATGTTTACATTGTAAATGTGCAGTTAAATGACAGTAATGTCTGTCTAACGTGTTACTGACATCACTGGTTAAATTTGACTTATACTTGACAAGACAGTTTTACTTGATAACTTTGCTGCAGATGATAGTTACCCAATGCACACACAGATACCTGCAGAATGTGTCAAAAACTGCCTTCAGCGTACAGTGTATACAGCAATGATTTTCTTTATTTAAATTTTAATTTGAGTTCTATTTTTAACCTTTACACATCGGCATGTGTCTGATTGCATTGTTCAACTTTATCGAACTTAAAACAAGGGGAAAGAAATTCTGTCCCAAGCATCTTACCCCGCACAGCTAATGAATTGCATCCCACATACTGTCACTACAAAGGACAGAAAGGCTGTGATAAAAAGTCACAGAACACAGGGAAAGTTCAAGCATTGTTTCAAGGCAGTTCGATATGTGGGCGAAGAGATGAATACCAGCAAATAGAAATGAAAAGGATAAAGTCACATATGTTCTCTTATTATTTTTGCTGTAGTTTTTATGCTGCACAAGGAAGCAAATCTAATATATTTAAATTAGATTTGCAATTAAAATTACTTTAAAATGTTAGGTTTGTGAAGCACAACGATCAAAAGTAATTAATTACATTTTCAAATCTTTCCTTATCTTAATCTAACCCTCCCCAAATGCCCTTCCTGGCTGTGCATATGCTTTACCAATGCACAGTTGCTTGATGTGAGTTGCTGAAATAATGAGGAGCTTTCTTCCTGCACGAGAGCTTTGATATGTTAAAGCAGTCAGACTCACCAACTGGCAACAGCATCTGAACTGAGTAACCTTACCTTCTGTAAACCTAAACAGGATGAGCGGGATCAACAGAGAAAAAGGAAGCCGAGGGGAGAGAAAAATGAGTGGAAATAAGCAAGAAGTAACAATGCTTGTGTGTGCATAGTTGGGAATGGATGGTGTGAGGTCCCTACAGGGTTGCTCTGAATTAATACTCAATCACACACACTCCTGGAACATTAACCTAGCCCTTGGCGTACCAGTGGAAACGAATTTGTGGGGCTTGTAAACCACTTCTGGGCAACAGCACGTCGGCCACGCTTTGGTGAAGCTTAGGTATTTACATGTCTTGCTGAAATGCAGTAAGACTGCATAAATAACTTGGACTTCAATCACAGATACGTTCATCATAAGTGTTCTTCTGAAAAAAACAGGTTTAATGATCATCACTGGGCACTACACCTTGGAGCAACAACTACCAACCAGATGTAATAGCGGAAAGATTTTTTAAATTTTTTTATTTTTTTTCCATTTTAAACTAATGTGTCCTGGATTTAAACTAATGTGTCCTGGATTTGTGGTGGAACTCCTAATTAGGACCCTAGATGATTATGGATGTGGTGAAGAACAATGCTGTTGTTCGGCTATTACAACATTTACATCCATGTAAATTTCAGGTGATATACCAATTTCTGAGACAATTCTTCTGCTGCTTGGATGTCAGCAGAAGTCACAGGTGCTATTCTCCTCCCAAGTGCTATTTGATCTGCCAATAGCCGATAAAGATAGCACTCAATATTCACCAGACCAGCGCAATTTGCTTTGTTAAACACACAAGTCTTGTCATTGCCATATACACTTTGCCATGTCTGATCATAACACTTGTTTTTCCACTTTTGGCTTGTTTGTGGGCTACTGCAAATTGCAGTTGAACTTAAAAGTTTTAATTTTGGAACATGGTTCTTTTTTAGTCAGCAGGCTCTCTGATTATGAGGACATTAATTTAGGTTCACTGTAAGGAAAGACACAAGCTTGAGCAACCTTTAATTTGTAGCAGACTTGAACTTTGTTGGTTCTGAAGTTATTTCTTACCACCTTAACTAATTTATTTTTAAATGAGGGTAAAGGTTCAGGTCAAGTGGTTAAAAACGTCTGAATATGTGATCCCAAACGTACAACAGAACTCAGTTTGTATTCTAGGTCTCCTCTTTGTAGTAATGCTGCCCTCTGTTTTTTCCTGTGATATTCTTTGGACTTTAGGGCAGATATTTATTATCTTTTTGCGTCTTGAATTGGTCTTGGCATGAAGTGATTACAAGGCACTAGTGTAGGCATCCTGATTACTTGCTGGAAAATGCCACGACAGATATCTTTCAATGTCAGCAGCATTAAAACTTTTTGTACCAAATCAACATTTTTAGAGAAGCAGCATGGATTAAAGTTTTATCACTGTCCTTCAAGCTTGTGTAAAGATGTGGAATGTACCCATGATACACTTAAAGATTCCAGTACCTCTAAAAGCTTTTGAGAGGGAACCTGAGGCTCGCGACCTCGTGCAAAAACTTACATCGTGCTAGTAGGACTCCTGTGCTATTTATTAATCATTTTCAGCGAACCTCTACCTTACTCAAGTCTTGTACACATTATCCTTTGAGTAGGGAAGCTTTTCTAGCTGGAATAATTACAAAGTGCAGCCAAAGGCCAGGAAAACACGGGTGTCTCTGAGATTTTCCGTCACATTCACATAAGAAAGGATAAAACAAGAAACACTAATGACGCACAGCCATCAAAACTCATTTGTGACTTCTTCGGGTGTTAATAATAAGACCAAACTCACAAATTCTTAGAAAAACCTTATTTTATCCAAAACAATACAAATTAAATTCTCTTTAAAAATAAAATGAATATTAACTTCAAAGTTGCACTTTTCCCTGCTGACTGACCACTACTCTGTTCACTTCCTCTAAAAGTGCATTACTCCTCAGCTCGAGAAAAATGTAGTGAAATTATTTTTTATTTTTAACCACACTGGTGTGATACTGTAATAAGAAGACCTCATGCCTCTGCACCTCACACTGGCATAGTGGTTTGGCCCCATCTCAGCCTGGGCGGAGTGCCCTCTTTTCCGTGCTGCCATTAGCATACAGGCCATGTCTCGCTAGCTGCCAACCTTTAGGCAGTGATTCCATCTTGTCAGAATATGCAGTGAGGAAATGCAGTAAAACTGCCACACTGCCAGGCTCTGGAGGCTACAAAATTGCAGGGAGGGTGTGAAAGGGGAAAAGCAGAACAACCAGAAAAAAAAAAACAAAAACAAGAAAAAAAACTGAGAAGAATTACTGCCCTACTGGCAGAACGTCAAGAAAGAAAGGGTGCTGAACGCAGAGAAGCTACTTCACCTTACCCTTTTTTTTTTTTTTCTTCCTTGCGGTGTTGTTGTTTGCGGTTATTGATGTAATTGAGCAGCCTCAGGACAAGGCAAAAATCTATAGTGGAAGAAGATTTTCTTTTTCTCCAAAATGGAGGCATCAGTGAAGGCAGCCAAGTTCCACTCATGTGTTGTAGGTCATCTTATTGATCGTAAGTTAACGGTAATTGAACGTGACTGTGCTCTGTTGTTAAGAAGAGACATGGCCCTAAGGTTTTCACCTCACACATCCCAGAGGTAGTCCTATTCCACTGGTTTTTGGCCTTCAGGGATTAAAAAATACATTTAAAAAATGAGATTGAGTTCCTTTACTGCAGAGTCTAATCACATTCATGTCAATCTCTACTTCAATTTACCTTTAAACTTAATATATTTATATGCCTATTTATGTAAAGCAACAATATTTAGTAAACTGGTTAAATACAACTTGCTTACAAAGTTTGGTCAAGTACAAAAATCGTTTGTTAGTGTTCTTTTTTTTTTTGCAGAGATGATCATAATGTTCCATGAATTGTGCCACACTTTGATCAAAAATTGCTGCCACCACGCCAACCAAACCAGCTGTAAAGATGATGGGTTTTGGTCTCGTTTAAGCAACAGATAAAGAGGCTGTTTGATTCAGATCTTGGTTTCTCTGTCAAAGGTAATTATTGCTCTCGTCCTGTCAGTAAATAATAATAAAAAAACGGATGACTCAACACCTTCTTTCTTACCATTAAAATCTGTTCATGTCAGTACACATTACTGAAGTCGTAGTTTCTCTCGCCAACAGAGCCAGAACAGAACTTCAAGGTTTTGCAGCACAGGCTTCACCACTTTACATTAGCTGTTACAATCAAAAGCAATGCTAAGCAGCGCATTGTTCTTGTGATGTTTCACCTACAGACAGCAGTAAAGCACAGATCAGTACTTTGTCACTTGTCATATGTGTAAGAATTTTTAAACTAATTTTAAGTGTTTCTTGTGCAGTTTGTTAGCGATAACGAGAACTAAGTGGGTGATATAAAGAAATAAAACAAGAGTTGGCTGGAGTGAGTGGATAAAGAGACTGGATTTGACCTCAAGTGTGGGATGATTTAAAGGCAGTTTGTGCATCCTCTCAGTGTGAAATACGAGCCCACAATGCAGATCTGGCCCAATGACCATTTACCAGAAGTAATTGAATCTAATAGTGATAAAGACATCAGAATGGACTGTGATAAATGCACAGCGTTTAATCAACTGTTCAATTGTCTCCTCGCATGTTCGAGTGCCTCAAGACAAATACTGGTGACACCCAGTGCGTTCCAGTGATTGATCAAGTTACAATGCTTGCAATCTGCCAAGCAATTGGGTCCACCTGGGATTGATCAAATTTGAGGGTGAAACAGTAGACGCTTTGTTTCTGCCGACTTGTTTTCTGCCGAGCACTGAGCTGGAATAATCCTGGGAAGTGCGTGAGGCTAGGTGCAAAATGACAGTGGGATAATGAGGAAAACAAGTAAGAGTATAGTCAGTCACTCCTCCCACCAAAAAAAATCTAAGTTTTCAGATTCTTGTGTGTGGGTGCCACTCAGCACAGCTGTGTTTACCTCGACTAAAGCACAGTGCATTTTAAAAGTATTCAAACCTCTTGAACAAAACTACAAACCTAAATGAATTGTATTTTTTTGTGAAGCTGTCATGTAATAGAACTAGACAAAGGAGTGCAAAAAATATGGTTTCCAAAGGTAAATGAGAATAAACTCTGTGTACTTTGAAAACCCACCACAATTACGGCTACGAGTCATTTAGAATCTCTCCCAGCTCTGCCCATCTAGAGGGAAATTTGATTTGCCCTTTTTTTTTTTAAGTAAAATATCTCAAACTGAGCCCAATTGGATGGAAAGAATCAGTGGAAATAGATTTTCAAGTCGTGGTCCACAGCTAGGCCATTCCTCAGTGTAAATCAGCACACAGGTCATCTGCTCGTTGTTGTGGCTCGTACGTTTACTGCTGCATCTCTGTTATGTGCCTCGGAGATAAAGTATTACCATCCTCTCCATCTCACCACATTAAATCTCCATATAAATGGTATTATGGTATTCAGAAATGCGTTTATCGTGAAAATTCCTCCCACTACTTGAACTGCAAAAGCAATGAAGGTGTTGTTTTACATCTGGTGACTCACAGGGAATATTCAGCTTTTTAGATTTCCATTTGACTGTCAGTGTTTTTTAGTCCACGATTCAACAAGTGTCAAAGTTGTTTTCTACGGTCTAAAAATAGCAAACACTGAAAGTAGTTAAGATCAGGCTTTTAAGTTAAACTTTATACTTTGTGTTGGACAATCACACGATATCCCAATAAAATACATTGAAATTTGTCGTAGGACCATGACAAAATGTGAACATGATTACTTTTGCAAGGCCCTGTATTGTGTCTACAATATTTTGATCACTACCTCATCAGGAAAGATGAAACCGATTTTGGTTCATATTCAGTTGTCACGTGTTTGTGCCCAGGCGTAGTTAGATCTTGCATATGCATCGCCAAAAAAGCTGGACTTTCACTTAACCAAGACGGGTTTCAACTGCAAACCTTTAAGATGTAATCTAGAAAAAAACATTTTTGAATGATCCTGTAGGGAAACTGCACTTGCTGTGCTATTTTTAATCTGTTTCCTACAAGATTCTGACGTGATCTATCATAGCAGGAGAGGAAATACATCCAAAATCAATACAGTTGAATATACAATAGATAAACTATGCTGTGTCACCCGTGTGTAGGATTATTTATTGCACCTGCTATGAGTGTATTGAAAAAAGTAATAAAAGAGAGCACGAAAGAAAGGCAATCAATAAATGGATTTCGAAATCCATGGCTGATTTCTCACCAACACTATTCTGTCACAAATAAAACAGCAGTCCATATTATTTCCAATGGTGATTCTCTCATACGACCTTTCAGCTTTTGAGAGAGAGAGAGAGGGAAAATAGCTTCGAGCTGTTATATACCCTTCATAAACAATATATTCTGCAAGAATTTTGACCCAAACTAGGAGATGCTTCAGCATTTAGGAAGATGTGAAGATGAATGTAGGCTTTGGTAGTGAAGGTAAAAATGTAAAGATACCTACTAACATTGGATATCTGCATTATTTCTGAGCTATTGTGCTGATTGAGAAACCATATTTTAGAATCAAGCGGAAACAAAATTAGTTCAGAAGTTGTTTGGCCTTTACATCAAACACTTGAGGCCAGGACTGAGGCATCGTCTTCCAGACTTGGTAGGAATCAGCTATTTATATCAGTGGATTAAGGATGACAGCCGAGAACACTGTCAGCAGTTTTTATGAGGCTTCCTCTGCACCAGCTGACCTTTAGTCAGTGTTTGAGGGTTGGATGCTCCATCAACTGACTGCTCAAATCAATTGAGTTGTGCTGCAGAGAAACAGACATGTTCAATGATTGTGGTAAGTATATTTTTATGTCAACAAATGGAACATTATAAAGAAAAAAAATATTTTCAAAATAAATTTTGAAAATAGTATGAATAGTATATTAATGTGTAATATTATCACAAGTATATCAATTTTAGTTGTCTTAGAGTATTTTCTGTTCTGATTTTAAGCAGACATCTTCATGTTTTTCAGTAGTTGCACTTTATTCACCAACTTGGGAAAAACAGCTTGATTTTATTAAATTTTGTCACAAACTTATAGTGGTCCGTATTCTGTAATGATGGATAGCACTGGCATTAACCAGATAAAAAGCTACTTGTTTGGCTCTTGGTCCAAAACCATTCATATTGGTTTATTTTTCCAACTTTAATCATGTTTTTCCACCTGAAGAATTTGGCCAAGTTCAGAGGTCTTTATAATGTTTCTAAGTTTGGAACTTAATTTCCCTTGCAGTGTGGGTTTAACTTCTTCCCAGGGACACAAAGACAAGTTTTTCATGGCCCATTGGCTTGATCTAATTTGGTGCAAAAGAACGCCTTATGTCTAAATTTGTCACTGCGACCACCAAGGTTGGCACCACTGGATGGATCACTGAGCAGCGCCTCGGTCTCCCATATCAATTCCGAGCCAATTCCTAAAAATACACCCAATTATTCAGAGGAGAAAGGAGCAGCTATTGTTGGGCTCTACATTCTCACCCAAAGGTGTCACCTACATTAGATGTGACTGTGTCAGAGATTGATGTCCTGGAAGTTTTGCTAGGTGAGGAAACGTAGAAAAGAGCTTAAGTAAATGTCTGTTATTTTACAGTATTTCTCACCTACAGCATGAGTCATCAGCGTGAGTCATATTTATATATATAAAATTTAAAGCGAACATAACTTTTGTTCCTGCAGAAATTACTGACTTGTGTTTTGGCTTATTTAAGAAAGAGCATCAAGATCAATCTTTGCTCATCTTTACCAAGAGGCAAGTTGCATAAGTTTAAAAAAAAAAAAAAGATCAAATTATTTCATCAATTCAAACCACCAACAGGTGACCCATTATCTCTTCCGTCTGCTCACAGCCTTTTGGGGCTGTCAAATCCAGCCACTAATCAGCTAATAACACCAACAATTGGTAATTAGTCTTCCCCAGCGGAAATAATTAATTACCAGTTTGCTATGTACTTTCCTCTGCTAATAGTTTGGTTAAAAAAAAACAGAAAAGAAAAGAAAAAAAGCCTTGCTTGATATTATGCTTAATAGTCATAAACTTTTATTGCCTCTTGAACAAGAAGAGTCAATTACTTAGACTAGTGAAGATGCTACAGGCCCTGCTGGGGAGAGAGGTTGATTAAGAGAGCTAAAGGCCCTGCAGCTTTAAAGGGTTGGATGGAGAGTAAATATATTGAGACAGATAATAAGGAATTGGCCCCAAACAACTGGCTTTGTTTTCTCTCTTTGTCTTTTCATCTAAGTTTTTTTTTCTTTGCTTTATTTCACTCCCCCTCTTGATTAGAGTGTTGGAGAACCCCTTATGTTACTTTTCTCCATCACAAGAGTGTTGCCTCTCTGTGACTGAGAGCTGAAAACCTGAATATCTCTGTTGTAAACAGTTGGTTAGCAATTTGAGACTCGGTTCTGCTGACTTTCATTACAAACAATGTTACCTTGATATGAGAAAAAAAAAAAGACAAGAGCAATTTCAATTTGGTTTTTATAATAAAAATGTTGGGCACAATTATTTCTAACCCAGAGGGACTTCAGTGTTATACAGCCTAATTATTTTATGATTCTGATAAAAAATAAAAGTACAATAATTATTTTGTTTTCCATTTGAGATGCTGAAACTAAATTCATTTCATTATTGTGTTGCCAATTGTCTGATTCTTCATTTTCTTACATTAAAAAATGATAACAGTAAAAGGCTCATAAAGTTTGAAATCCTGCACAAAAGTGAGCTTTTTTTTTATCTTCAATTGTAACCACATGACTTAATAAAGCGTTCAATGTGTCATCAGCTGCACAGATTACCAGGACATTTCACATTGACTGCTATTCAAAAATCATTTAATTATTTCACCAAATGATAGAAAACATTTTATCTTGGAAGCTGGGGAAACAACCACAGCTCTTGTCCAAAGTTCCATAATTTATAATGAAACTAACTCCAAAGTTTTACTGACAAATTGGTAGTTCTAACAAGAACATTCAGAATTTATGTGTTTTAAGATTTAATGGGATGAGTGAGCACTTTTACTTTCCCCAGAGACTCAAACTATAACCTGTTTGATTATTATTTCTAGATTTACACTTGACAAGTTGAGGGTCATTGAATTAAGGGAGGCAGACTTCCCCTCACTCAGCAAAATCAGTGTTTTCCTAAAAAAAAAAAAAAAAAAAAGCTATTAAATGATTTTTGAAGCGTATCAGCACAAGGTTTTTAGATAAGTATAATGCAAAATCTTTGCTTCAAGTCAAGGAATTACCTAAGTATAAAATGGATTCAGAAGCCAGATCACTGTGGTGACTGATACTGTCAATAGTGAGAAAGAATAAAATTTCTCTGGTAAAAAAAGGTTTGCAGTTTTACTTAGTTTGGTGAAATAAAATGATCGGAACATATTTTAAACAACATCAACAACAAAAGAAGACAACAGCAATGTCGCCACAACAGCCAATCACAGTTGAGATATTGCATGATGTTAATTTTGGTAGTGTGGTTCTGGGATTTAACAAAAGAGAATAATTTGTGTAATAATAGCTTGAAGTCACGCTTTAGGGCCAATCAAAGTTTTCTGGAAAAAAAAAACCAAACTGTAGCCACACTTGTACAGTCGAAGAGGTGGAACAGACGATGCAATGCCACATGATAGTGACCCAGGAAGTAGGAGTTCATCCTGCAACTGGTGGGTTGCTGGTTTGAACCCCAGCTCTGTCCGTCAAAGTCGCTCTTTGCTTGGACAGGACACTTGACCTGCCTTCATTTGTCTTCTGATTTGGTGGTCAGAGGGCCCAGTGGTGCCTATTGCATGGTAACCTTGCTTCTGTCAGTCTTCACTAGAGAAGCTGTGGTACAATGCAGCTTACAGCGTGTGTGAAACACTTTGGAGTCCTCTAGACTTGAAAAAACCCTATATATGCACAGGCCATTTACCAGCACAAATGTGTAGAAAAGTTACTTTCAGTTGCTACCATTCACTGCTGCTTTGTGCTATTAAATGCATCAAAATTCAGCTGAGTCATTGCAATATTTGCGTGAAAGCTGTACAACTTTTAGTTTTTTTTAATTATACATTTTCTCCTTAGTGGCCATTCACAAGTGATTTGGATTACAGATTGACTGGAATAATCACTGAGCAATCATTAATCTGCGGATGTGATATCAGTCTGTTTGATCCTAAAGCTACCGCCTCTCAGACAACAGAACAATGTTCTCATATATATATATATATATATATATATATATATATGAGATATATATTTTTTGTGATTTATTTCTGGCATTTTTTTCCCCCAGATTTCAGGTCCAGACCTGGAAATTAATATTATTTTTGTACTCTACAATCATGAACACCATTTAAATGTAAAATATTTGAACCTGTGGGTCATAGACTTAACAGTGATTTAACATAAACCTAACTTTTCTGTATATTTTTAAATGTAACAAGGTACTTTGTTTTACTGCGCCTTCACAGTAATGGAACTCAAATAAACAGAATGGTAAAACAGGTGAGAGCTACAATAAGAGCTTTTGGATGTCTTTAAATCCTACAAGAAGCACTTTCGTACTTCTTCCCAAGTATTTTACTACATAAAGCAAAATCTCATCCTTTATAACAGAACAGAGGAAAATTGCATCCCATTCTCTGAAGTTGTTACTCGAAAACTGAATTCCGTTATTTTCACAGTAGGATAGTCACTCATAGTTGTAGCAAAATTCTTTCATCATTCTTTTCTTAACAGCATGAGTCTTCCTAAATGTTGAGGAAAAGTTTGACAAAAATCACAGGAGATAATATTTTATATATATATGCAGCATACTAACCATTTTCCAAAGGAAAAGCTAAACTTTTTATTTAAAGAAACAAACAAACTATTTTGTGTTGTTGGACTCATCCTCGGAAAGATGGATTTTCAGATTACCTTGAAGAATTTTCAATATCAGTATTTTCCGACTGAAATGATGAACACCAGATTCTATTATCAACAACAGCAAAGGACCACAGAAACATTTGTTCAGATTTATATATTGAAAGTGACTGAGTTTTAATATTTGCAATAAATAAACTGAATACACGAGGGGAATTTTGCTATTCTGATTTCTAATTATGATTTGATATCTATTAGGTATCAAACCACTCAACGTCATAAAGCATTAATAACTACCACACGTTTTTCTTTTTTCTTATTTGCTTGTGTTTTGACTTGGGAGTATTTTTAGTTTGGGTCTTTATTCTGGCTATTTGCACTGTGATATTTGATGTTGCTCTGATTTGCAGTGCTTATGTTGTCAAGGTGATGCAACTCTCTCGGCCTCCAAAGAAGGGCTGGAATTACACGATGAATCACTTCATCCTCATACAAGACAATGCATTAAAGCTCACACACTCTGAGGTAGGCCTATTCGGAAATCTTACCCTTCCAATAAGTTTTCCTCCAGGCTGTGTATAAAGATTAGTTCCGAGAGATTCACAGTTTGCTTTTTTCCCCTTTAGGCTCTAATCAGTTGCAAAAGTTCTTTTTTTCTTCTTCTTTTTTTTGTTTGCAAAGGATTAAATTTTCTGTTGCATGTTCATCTAATTTGTAGACCCAATCTCACTTGCAGTTCTCAGGAAATCATAGGGGGATTGTCTCAAAAGAACTCTCTAAACATGAGAAGGGAAATGAGCTGAGACGGACGTGGCCAAAAACGGACCGTGTTAGATGGAAGGAAAACGAGGCAAAGGAGGACATGAGACAGAAAATGGTGCGAGGGAGAGGAGTGCAAGGCAGAAAGAAAAGGGCAGGGAAGGCAGGTGAGCTATGTGTGTTCTGACCTTCCCCCTTCTTGTCAGAATAAAATAAACCCAACATCCTCTGCCCCTCTGGCTGCATCATTCTGCCAGTCCATCAGCTGTCCCATTAACATGTCAGAACAAACAAACTAAACAAACAACACAAAGGACCAGAAAGGGAAAGGACGGACGGATGGATGGATGGATGCCTTAGCTTGCAGGAGGAGTGCTATATGGCATTGTAGTGAGAGATGTACTGCTGAGCATTGTGGACCTGTCATCAGTCATTTCTCTCTGACTTGCCTTCTTTTTTTTGTTTTTTGTTTTGCTCTTTCTGTCAGCAAACAATGGCACAGCCATGTTCGAGCCCCCACGAGCCAAGCGCAGCCAGTTTAGGCAAGGCGTCTCTCTGCTGCACGCACGGAACGCTATTCAAGATTTATGAAGGAGCATCTTCTGAAATGTTATTAGAATATTGCGTCTTTCAGTCAGCGCCGCGCTAAAGTAGGTCACATTTTGTGATCTCATAAGAAGCCCTAAATTATGCTCCCAACACTCTTTCTTGTCTCCTCCGCAGTTCACAAGGTACGGGAAAGGACGAGAGGGAAGGCATCCATGCTCGATTACTGAGTCTCTGCAAGCCGGGATGCAGATTGTCTATTTGTTGATATGTTTGGACTTTTAATCTTGTCAAGTGGGTTATAGAGCACAGCTGTCGGTATACAAAACCAGTGGGGTGGCTGATCTAATACATTGAGCTCTTTTTACCTCCCTGCATGCCCCCCCACCACTCACCCGCCTTCTCCCCACCACTCTTTCTTTTTATTTTTTGTTTTTGTCTGACTTTTATATGGTACAAAAAGAACTACAGTGGCTCCTGGTGGAGCTTGTAGGAACTGTGCAGAGAACTCAAAAATGCAGAGGATGCTTTTGATTCTTGACCTGGATGTCGCACATTAAGAAATTCTTGCTAAACATGGGAGAGGGGAATAGATGAGTGGCGTTGACCATGGTTGCCTTTGTAATTTCTTATCTTCTCCATCTGGTTGTTAGTCATACGGCAACAACTCTGGGAATCGGTGTGCTAGATGTTGAATGGCAAATGTAGTCTCCAGGTTTTCTTGCGCTCTGATCTCGTGTAGATCCCCATAGAATGGGTATTGCTCATACAATAAGCCCAATATGAGTGGTAAGAGACACAAAGTGTCATTTTATAGCACAATTCAGTAACTTCATTGTTATAAAAATGCTGTAAAAAAAAATTTACTTTGCAATTTGACGCCTTGAAATTGGCCTCCATCTATTTAAGAAGCTCCTGTCCTTTTCTCTCCGACACGCTGTTCATAACCATCCTAAGTCGCGTTGGACTGAAATGTAGTTTGTATGATGAGTTCAGCGGATGTGCTTTTCCACTAGGCGTTTGCTTATTGATGCAGCTGCTGGTCTGGAGGAGCTGAGTTGGGAATATGCAGAGTTCAATTTCAAATTACAATGTTTTGGCAACATGTTTGTGATGGTGCTTCAATAAAAAAAAACTAACGCCATTTCAGAAAAAATGCTGGTGATATTACATTTCAGATGTGAATAGAAATGTTTGTTCTTTTATGTTTATCAACATGCTGCGATTTGGCTCATACTTAGTACCTTAAAATGTGCTAGACCATTGCCATTGTTGTAAGCATATTTTTTCCCCGTTTTGCAGACTCAGTTTTACTTGGAAAGACATCTGTTTTTTGCTCTGAACAAAAATCTTTGGATTAATTTGGCATTTTATTTAAAAAAAAAAAAGCATCAGGCCATGCTTAAAAAGCAATGTGTGAAAAGCAGTTGTGACACCATTGCTGACACTATTTTCACCTTGCAAATCTGTTCTGCTATCTGGGGTTTTCCCTGGGGCCACTCTCAGGCAAGTCTCATAATCTATCCTCAGTTATTGAACACCTGGTGGATTGAGATTAAAATTAACATATTTGATCAATTTTGGAATCATGGCTGTAAATCTATGCAGTTTACAAAATATAATGTCTTTTTATTCTGTATTTATTGATAAAAAATGTTTCTATAACATCCTGTTTTAGAAACCAAGTGTCTTAAGAGTGGTTCTTGGTCAATTTCTAAATCGAATGGCCATTTTATAGCTGCATATTATTTTTATGTTCCTTCCTGCTTCAGTTGCGTACCTGCAATAATGTTTCCTACAGATGTATATAAACAATGGGGTATTCATTTGTTTTTCACTACAGTTGATTATTTTCCTGAATTATGGAGATAAGCAATCATAGAAAATTCCCAAGATTTAACTTGCTTGCTGTCTGACGCTGTATAGTACACTCAGTTCTCTTTTAGTTAGGTTTTGATTTGTTTAGTTCAATTGACTTGCGGTGCAATAGCAAGCTCTTCAAAATGTGAGATGTGGGTCGACTGGGCGGGGACGTTGGCACTGCTATGGGATTTAGCTTTTGCTAAATAACTGTGTTTATTTGAAAAATATTTGGTACTACAACCTCTCCACACCTCTTGAGCAAATTCATTCTTGTTCTTATCAACTCTGACCTCTTCCTCACTCACCCATCCAGCTGTCTGCCTTTTTCTTTCTCTTAAGTCCTATCCCTCTCTCTCTTGGCATTTCTTCACATAAAGCCTAATTAAAGCAATAAAAATCTAATTGAGAATGTTGTATATGACTACATGCACACTAGGTCACTAAACAGAGTTGGATGCTGGTATTTTGTTCCAGAATGTAATACATTGCTTTCCTCTGAACCGTCCTGTGCTCTCGCTCTGAATCTGTTGCCTCCAGGAACGGCCAGTCCTAAACAATATGCAGCGGAAAGGAAGTAGGCTTAAATTAAAGTCCCATCGTGACATGAACAAACAATATCTAATTACAGTAGGCTATGATTGTATGTCAACATTATTCCTTTCTCTGCTTTCAACTTCACCTAGAGGCTACATCTTGAAATGAAATCAATATTTTATTCCGCCTTTTTTTTTCTTTTTTGGATTCTACTTGTACTATCTCTCAAAAAGACAGGGGTAAGTTTAATAGCAATATAATAGCAGAGCCAGACATTTGTCATTCATCGACATGACACCTGTCTGAAACGTCGACGTACCAGAGCTAATACATCTCGCTGGTAAACAAACGCAGCGAGAGAGGCGGTAGCCAATTTTTAAGCGGTCTCACTGTCATGTTTCAGTGAACGACAGGAAGATGTTGGAAGGGGGAAGAGGAGGCAGGAAAACCCAGCGGGTTCAAAGAAACTGAGGGACTCCAGTAATGCGCTTGTTTAAAATTGTAGAAAAAGATCCCCCACAGGTGCAACGCCCACAATCAGTAGGCATATAACTACAGTACATTTCCCTGCTCTTCACTACCACAGGAATAAAGAAAATTACAGCAAATAAATAGTTGTTAAAGCAAGTATGAAATGTCTACAGTTAGACATAAGACAAACACTTTGTACCTGGGAAAACTCAGGTTGTGGACAGTGCTGACAAAACACCCTTCCGATGTAGGGTTGGAAGGGGTCAAGGCATTCCCATCTATGACAGAGAGGCTGATGAAGGACCTGCAGCATCCTGACAACTTATTTTTGGTGGGTTTATCCTTCAACCATGTTGATTCCATTGGCCTCCACCCTGACAGCGAGTGGCTGTGCTTCAAGCTCTATCGGCCCCACATCAGAGGCTAGAGAGAGGATGAGAGACAGAAAAACAGAGGAGGAGGACGACAGAGGTAAATAATGGCCGTCCTATTCTTGTGAGTCCTCTTTCAAAACACCGCAAGTAATAACGGTAATGTAGCATGTCATGGGATTTAAAAGCGTGCATGGGCAGTCAGGAGATTAGTGGCTAGTGTAACAATCTTGGGGCAAAATTTCACTCTCAAGTCTGACGACGGCGATGACAGTGAGACTAAATTTGACAAGGATGATGAGGACCATTATGTTAGCATTAGAGACCAGCAGCATTATCCTGTCCCTGCTTAAAGTGGGTCACAGCCCTAATACTGTCTTTGTGAATGTGACAAAGTGCGAAGTGGCTGTCACTGCCGCCTTGTTATACTATTTTCCCACGCATGGGCATAAATCTCCCCTTCATTTACCGCTCTGACTATTGAGATCCCATTCTCGGGAAACTGGTTTCGGAAAAGATACTTCAGGTCTGGTAAGTTATCGCTGTTGCCTGTATGCGTCTGCCCCAAACCCCACATTTAGGCCAAGCTGAATTGGATCTGGGAAGAATGAAATGAATGGGTTAATTTAGCTGTGTTTCGTGTTCGAACTAGAGCTCATATTTTTGTCTGCACTTCCACGCAGCCCTGCCGACTTGATAAAGGCAGAAAAAGCTGAAATTGTCTGCAAGCCCCAAAATTACAGTTTATATGCGCCGTGTTGCATCTTTTACAACCACCGCCATTGACTTGTTACAATTTCACTTCAAGCTGCAGATGGATCCCGAGATGGATCTACCCAATATAACGATGTAACGATAGACGTGGTATTAAACTGGTTGCTGATATCTGTCAAGTGCTGAGTAGCAGGGTTAGCTTGGCAGAAGTAACCGAATGACTGAAAGGATGAGAAGAATGAAATATTACTCATTTGGAGGGTAATGAATTTGAACATGATTAAAAAGTCCTTTATTCTATTGAGCTCACATCCAAATAATAAAGAGAGGCATGAACTGGCTCAAAGTCAGGCTTTGACAGAACAATTTGTATAATGTCTGAGAACTCATTAGCTTGAGAAAGCTAATTAAAGCTTTCTGAATGGTTCCTTAACCTGTGAAATCTCTCAGCCAGGCAACTGTGAGAAAAGGTGGGACAAAGTAGAAGTTTTGATTAGAACTTGATAGGAACCCAGGACAGAAATTGATTGTTTAAGCTAATTTCAACTAAAGTGGGTTAAGCCATCTTATTGTAGCTTCAGCGTCAGCTGGTGATACAGCTTCCTATTTGCTCTCCCAATTGATGATACGTTTCTACGTTGGGGATAGAAATGGTCTGGGTGTTCTTCAAATGTCAGCAGATTTTGCTTCAGGAAACAAACTACAACCAAAACTTTGGGCCAAGAGAGAATATCACTGTATATTACCCAGAAGTACAATGCCTGGAGTTATAACACTGAATTTATTTAAGTAAGTAGGTTTTGGTTAGGTTCTGTTTTCGACTCCAATAACAGTAATTTCGTCAATAGGGCTAAACAATGCAACATTGTTCATGTGCTCCAAATCTTACAACTAGCTTCACTTATTGATGAAAACTCACCTAATCTTTGTCTTGGATTTGCCCATTGTCTTGTTCTTGACAAAATGTTTTTGTAGCTTCATATTGTTACTTCTGTTTCTTGTATTTAATTGATTTTTATATAGCCTTGTTTTCCAGTAAGGATTTTCCTTTACATTTCAGTTAGGATGTACTCACTGGACACACTGGACGCTCTGCTCAGTAATTACAGTGAAGTCAATGTGCACAATTGCAACTGTGTTTACACAATTGAACTGATTCAGTTCTTTCTTCTACCATCAGTGCTACCATTTTCTTGCTCATTGACCGTTTTCTCCAGGGACAATCTAGCATATTTGCAAAAGTGCCATGCGAATATGTCTATATCGATTGATGTGATGGAGAAACACAAAGTTGTACGCAACATTTGCTGTGTCCTTTAAATGGCTTTTGGCCAAAAGGAGTTCTGCAAATGAGACACCTTATGGCTTTTGTTCAACAATGATTTCCTTCTTGCAAGTCTTTCATAAATGTCAGATTTATGGAGTGGATCACTAATAACTGCCATGATGAAAGATTTTTCCATTTTAGCTGTGGATGCCTCCAGCTCCTCCAGAGACACCATAAGCCTCTGTGCTGTCCTAATTAATGGTCTCCTTGCCTGGTATACCATCTTAGGTGGATGGCGATGTCTTGGTCAGTTTGCATTTGTGCTATACTCTGTGCAACTATTGTTTGATTAGTGAGTTTCTCCATTAAATGTTCACTGTTACTGGGATACAAGACAAATCAGGATCTAGCATTGCTTTAAACGTTTGTACAACTTTGAGTCTGATCTGTCTTGTCTCTTCCTTGGTTTTCGTGAGGCTTTTTTGTCCCCCCCACTAATGTTCTCTAACAAATCTCTGAGGCCTTTAAGGAACAGGTGTATTTGTGCTGATATTAAATAAAATGAAAACAGGTGGAAGCTGTTTCATAACCATGGGGATTTCTGTAGGCAGCTGGCTGCACTAAGTTAAATTTTGGGTCATTCAGTAGCTGAATAAAATGCACTCCATACTTCACAATTATATGCTTTATTCAGTTAGTCTCTATCAGATAAAGTCCCAAATAAAATACTTTGTGGTTTTATGGTCGTAACGTGACTCGCAACTCTGGCAAAAATAATAGAACCGTTAAAGAGTTATGTTCAACACTACAACAGTTCTGCTTGAAGCTGTTGCAGAACTGGAGAGATACTTTAGTGACAGAGTGGTGCAACTTTCTTTTGTGTACTTTTACTTTTTACTTTTGTGTACTTTTGTGTACCAAAGTACACAAAAGGAGCATTGTTATATTGGGTTACGTTGTAAATGTATCCCTACTGCTTTTAGTCTTATTTTTCAGATTTTTTTTTTTTTTTTTTACCTTTCTCTCGATGTGCATGCTTCCACTTACCTTTCACTTGCTGCTGGTACATTTGAATTTTCCCACTGAGAGGCCATGCAGAACATTTCTGTCCTATTTGATTTCTATTGACCTACTCATCTTATTGAAAACCTGGTTAGGATTCCTTGGGTATAGTGAAGTTGTTTATGACAAAGTGAACAAAATGGAATTATTTATGAAAATCTCAACCAAGTAGTCCTTAGCTTATTATCCTTTAACAGTGCTCAGTAGAGCAACAAGGCATCTCAGTTCAAAATATACTCCACCAAACTGCTGAGAGGAGCAAAAGGCAGCCTGAGGTATGTGATCTGTAAATGCATCAGTCTGCTGCTGCATGGTAGTTCCCCACTTTGATGGAATATATTTTAAATGTCAGTAGAGGGGTCAGTTGGTCTCTAAGCTGATGTGTCATGTGAGTTTCACTTTCAAGAGTTCACTCCAAGGTAAATCCTTCCACAGTGAGAGACGGGAAATGTTTTATTCAGAGCCCCCTTGTTCTGCCTTTTGGAAACGGTTCAGACTTGAGGACGCACAAAGTGACATAAATACAGAATAGGACCTTGCGAGCATGTCTGTAATTTCTATTTCTGAATGCTAATTTGGCTTGAGTAACAGTTCCATTTTATATCTCGACATATTCTTTTTACTGTTAGGCTACTGTCAATTCAAAGACACTTCTAGCTCTTCAAAATAAAAGCACTTTCTCTTGGATTCATTCTGAACTTCAGTATGCGCAGCTGACAACTACATCTATTGCTTTACTTTGAACTGAAACGCATTTTTATACTTTTAGTGAAGTGAATGGAGGGACAAAGAAGAGTCAAATAAGAGACGTATTTCTTTTAAGACATCCTTGAGGTATAAAGAGCAAAAGAGAAAACTGAGGTTTCCTCTGTGGAATCAGAGGCAGTGCTAACCTGACTGAAGACAGGTTAGCACTTCAGAAGAAGCAGATGTTCACTCAGGGTCCATGGTCAGGATGGATCAGAGATTTTAAATACTATGTGTTAGCATTTCAACTGGTCCGATATGTTGGTTTCAGAACTTCCGTTAAGCCAAACTAAGTCTAATAAATTAAAGTTTTTCTTCCATCTGGTTTTGTTTGCTTAAATTAAGGTAATGGGCCTAAAAGAAAATCAATAAATACAGAAGCAAAGTTTTTTTTTTTTTAAGCTCGGAAGGTTTAAAAGGCATTGAGCAAAAGAACAAACAGAACATTTGATAGCTTACTGAGTCAGGGGGATTTCGTGAAGTCGATATCTTTTTCTCACATCTTCGTCAACTTCTCATATAACACATATGCTGCCTTTTTTGTCTTTCTAGTTTTACCCCCATTTATTTTTCCGCATGCAAACGCCCAAACACACTACAAATATGACATGATCTTTCATTCAGGCCGGCGGCTGTGCCTAATGTGGTCCAGGGCTCCAAAGCTCCCCTCAAATGAGTTTTTCTATTATGCTTCTTTTCTCCATCTACTGCAGAGCTATTTCCTCAAACCTTTGTGGTTGTGTATGAATACTAAGCTGCCAGCCTTACCGGGTGCATGTGTGTGGGTGTGAAAGCAGAAAGCGAAGAATGTGTGCTGCAGGCTTGCATGTTACTTTTTGGAATTTTACTTTCCCCATATTTGGTTTAACTGTTGTTGAAAGAATAGAAGACCTCCAAAAATAGTTTGAAATGAAATCAACTAAATTGATCATTGTTTTGCTGTGTTTTTTTTTTTTTTTTTAGCTGGATCCATTCTACTGTTGGGTTAAATGGTTTTTGTCAGATAATGTGCAGATACATCTAATATCGCTTCACATCAGAGTCTAGGCTTTCAACCGGGCCAATCAGCATACACAAAGAAAAGTTGTGAACAGTGACATTGGTTTTCTGTGCTGCTTTAGAATTTTAGTCTGCCTGTAGTTTTAGAATCGGCACCGGAGGAAGTGAACGAAGCTGTTCTGTCCATCTTGGCCACGCTTTGAAATTTTGAATTAACATTGATGTCTTTTCACCTGCATGCCTGGCTGTCCATAAATGCTGGTAGCACTTGTGGTTTGCTGCGTGTCAGAGGCAAAGAATTGCCAAAATTTGCTGTTGTTTTGGTCCCAGTGGATTTTATATGTATGTATTTATGCGTCAATATCTGTACATGTCGAGACATGTTTATGGTTTTCTCTAGCTACAAAAAAAAAGCAAGAGAGCGAGAATTACTAGAGGGAACACTAAAAGGGATGGGGTTATGGTTGTATATATTTTTTTTAAATTTTCAGTTTATATACAGTACAGACCAAAAGTTTGGACACACCTTCTAATTCAATGGGTTTTCTTTATTTTCATTACTATTTATAAGGCAAGAAATCCCACTTATTAACCTGACAGGGCACACCTACGAAGTGAAAACCATTTCAGGTGACTACCTCTTGAAGCTCATCAAGAAAATGCAGAGTGTGTGCAAAGCAGTAATCACAGCAAAAGGTTGCTACTTTGAAGAAACTAGAATATAAGGGGTATTTTCAGTTGTTTTACACTTTTTTTGTTTAGTGCATATTTCCACATGTGTTATTCATAGTTTTGATGCCTTCAGTGTGAATCTACAATGTCAATAGTCATGAAAATAAAGGAAACTCATTGAATTAAAAGGTGTGTCCAAACTTTTGGTCTGTACTGTATGTAATGTATGCTTCAATGATTATCTTCCCATGATCCCCCCTACACAGTATTTCGTGTTTTGATCTGATCACAGACAATGTGGCAAAAGGAGAAGGACTAAGTGAGGGGAGTATGTGTGCAAGAGAGCAACACAGAGTAGTAAAAAGATATGCCAAGTGTGGAATAATGGTTTGGCACGTGTGAAAATGAACACAGTGATTGGGATTAATGACCTTATGGAAGCTTAAAGTGGGCATAATGAGCTGGAAAAGGCATATTCTAGATAAACCTGCTGGAATGGTAATGGAACAAACTGCTGGAGTCAGGGCCCACCGTTGAAAGATATCGACTGCAGATTTGTAACCTGATGGATTTCATTTATGCACAACACAGGTGATGAAACTCTGAAACTACATTATGACCAGTTTTCCTTTTTTTCTTTTTTTTTTTCTTTCTATTTTGCCGCGTTGAGTTATGTTGTACAGTATCCATCATAAATGATGGTTAATATGGAACCCTAATGGGATTTTCTCCTCCTACGCATTTGTTGCTATTCATAATGGATGGTCTTTGAAATAATAGGTACATTTTTGACCCAAATATTATTTTCTCACTTCCATGCAGTGCCATGCAGTTTTTACTGTAAAATCTTTTTTTGTTGTCGATCTTTATTTTATCAAGATAAAATACACCCAACTCTGTTGACTTGATGTAAGGAATAACGCTACTTTACTTGCAAGACATTATTTAATGTGATAGGAACAGAGTATGAGCATCTGCATGTATTACAAGCACAATGAGATGTACAGAAATCAACCAGATGGTATATATGCACGTTTCCAGTTTTTTAAAAAAACTTTGTGAGTGCGGCTTATAGTGAGGTGCGCTCTATAGTCTCTATAGGAAAATATGGTATTGTCCAAATTCACTTTGGAATCTGTCAAAAGTTGTCCTTCTGTCATGTTTTTAATACCCGTACCTGTTGTGGTGTCATTGACCAAGAGTTTTTGGTTTTTTTCCCGTCTTTTGCATTCACACCAAAGAGTTACACTTTTGTCTCATCGTTTCAACACTGTCATTACAGGTTACTAGTGTGGAGAAATTTAGAAAAGAAATTAATTCAATTTAAATAAGTTTGTAACGCAGCAGATTGTGGATAAAGTGAAGCATTATGAATACTCTCCAGATGCGCTGCAGCATTTCAGTATCTGGCAACGTAGTTTCACTCCAAGAATATTTCAGCAGTTTTTGAACAGATTTTTTAAACCTTTTTTTCAATCCTCATAATTAGTTCCTTGTTCATTCTTGTTTGAAAGTTTTAAACATTAAATTGTTCATCTCAGTGAGGATTTGGGCAAACTTAGATCGATAGTTATTTTCTTGTTGCAATTTCTTGACTTATGAAGCCTGAGATACAGCTACATTGCTTGAATATACGCTTGTCTTTTTTATTTTTTATTTTATTTTTTTTCAGTCTGAAGACTGACTGTACCCAGATTGTCTTAGATTATACAGTAATTGAAAAGGTAATTCATTTCACAAATTCAATTTAAAATTTGTAAGTCATATGTTGTACCATATACATTTATTACACACTAAGACATTTAAAGCATACATTTTTGCTACATTTCATGATTAAGAGATTGGGGTTGAGGTTTTCAAGCTTTAACCCATGATCACTAACACTGTATGGAATGATCACTAATGCCTGTCTGGAAGGCTCGGTTAGATTGGGGACCAAATTTGCAATATTTGTAACATTTTCAACTTTGACACTGCATTGCGTCAAACTATCCAAACTCAATAAAGAATCTGTTCAACCCCTCGCCTATGGTGATGCTGCACCAAGAACTAGTGAAGGATGAACACCTCAGAAGAAGACATGAACCCTATTTCCTTCTTCACAAAATCTAAACAAAGATGGAGTAGCATGTTTAGGCTTATATTGGCCTAGAATGCCTTTCTCTTCGTGTTTTTATAGCGGTCTCCGGTCCACTTGCATCCACATATGCATTCGACCGCGCAAGAGTTCACTTTAGTCGAACCGAGACCTAGGTTTTTCAAGTGAACCAGAGTTCGCGCTTTTGGTCAGCATTGGATTGTGCATTCACTCCTCCCCCAACAAATTTGACTTTCTAGGCAAACAAGCTAGAGTTCTATAGCAGAGTAAACAGGGCTGGTGTGAATGTACCCTGAAATTAACAGAAATAAGGAACTTTTCAATGATTTTACTCTTTCTCTAGATGCACTTGCACTACAAAATGTGACTACTGCTAGTTACCTTTTAAAGAACCTTTGAATTGTTGCTGTTTTTGTACTGTTATCCAGTAGTCCCTCACAGAAGAGTTTCACTCTTGAGGACTACTAAATGAGAAACCACTGTGGTGAATAAGTGAAGGGTGTAACACTGACCCTTTGGGGGATCACCTGTTCTGAATGGAATAATGGAAGCAAAATGAGAAACGAAAGAGTGCAGGGGAAGGAAGGAGGTGAAATGAAGGGTGAGGATGAAATGAAGCAAAGAAAGGACTCTTTGGTGAACATGTGTCATGGACAGCTGCTGTCTTAATGCCTTCCGGCAATACTTGAGGCTTTAGGTCTCAACTGTGACCACCACAGTACTGATGAGATCAGGGCAGGCCTGCAGGAAATAAAGGCAAAAGGTCTGTGTGGGTGAAGAAGGAGCACAGCAGAGTTCGCCCATGCGGGTGTAATGAGAATATTGGAAAATGACAAAGGAGAGAATAAGATTTTAAAGGAATACACCGATTTTTGAAAAAATAGTGACCAAATAATTTCAATTGTGGAGTTTTTATCACTATCACAGCTTTGTTTCAATTTCTGAAATAGCATTCATTTTCTATCATATTGCTGCCAAATTAAACAGTCTATTACAATTTATATTCTTTGGAGTCCGTTACCGGAAAGCTCCCAAAGGGACTGAGCCTGCAAGTTTATGAGGCCAGGTGAGTAGTAGAGGAGATGACTCAGGGAATATGTGGAAGTCTGTTCAAGCAGCAGCTTCAGATGCTCTCTAGAAGGTCCTCTTCATCATCCACCCTTTCCCCCAGGAGGCTATGATTCAGTTCAATGGTCTTTTTTTCTCTGCTTGCATTCTTGTCCTGTCGCTCGGAACGCTGTGGGAGCCAGGGTTGAACACACACGTGTGCGCATGCACATAGGTTTCAAAACTCCTTATGTGTGATTTTCCTTGACACCCGGGCCCGTTTCTCATCACTCTTCTCTTAGTGTCACGCTGGTCAGTGTCCCGACTGCTTGTGTCTGTGCTTGCACATTTGAGCGGATTTGTTGTTTATGTGCCATATGTCTTTACTATGTTGGTAAATAGCCCAAGCAGCTCTCCGGGGCCTGATTCCACTCTGACAGAGAAACGACCGCAGTGACCGTGAGGGTAAACCGATAGTCTCAACAGATGGATGTCTGTGGTCTTGTTGATGGAGGGTCTTCATGACCTACACCTAAACCTACGCTGAAATTGAGTACTGGGGAGTGAACTGTACTCCCCAGAAGTCGGTGCCATGACACCGACTTCACAAGCTTTAGATCCTCCAGACTCAATGCAACACTGGACAGAACAGTATGTAAAGAAATGTCATTGTATCTTTTTTTAATAAAAGTGACCAGTTAAAAGGAAAAGATTTTACCTGACATGTCGAGACATACAATACAGACCAAAAGTTTGGACACACAGTTGTGTCCAAACGTTTGGTCTGTACTGTATATCCGGTTCATTCAGCCTGCAAGATAGCAAGAGAGAGTGAGACTTACCTACTTTAAGGTAAGACTTCTAAAGAATGCATTTTACATCTGGTAGGATTTAAATTTACAGTAAAATAAATGGTTTTGATGCTTAATTTGGTGTAGCAAGCTGTATCTTTAAAGTAACTGGTTTGCAGTTTAGCTATGTCTGATCAGTATATCTCTAATTTTCTGTTAAGTTTTACCCCCTGGCATATTGAAAAATCAATTTTGGTGTGGTTTATTTTATTTTATTTTTTCAGGGAAGGTACCTACCTACAGACCTCACAATCAACTAGATTATTAATTCTGGTTAGTACATCTAGACTTGATCAAGATGGTTTTTGTTTTCTTCCCCTCTGGTTGAAAGGCCATTGAAGCAGCTGTTTAACATTTTATAATCTAATGTGGAATATAAGTTACTGTCACCAGTAGTTTCTATAATTCATTTCAGTTTACATAAAATTGAAAATAAAATACCAATGTTGATCAAATTTTCATTCAGCAAGCAATCATTTCCATAAAAATGGATACTCTCAGTATTGTCTTTTTAGGACAGTTCCTGTTAATTCATGAATGTCTATTTAAACAATTAAAATAACAATTAAACAATTTAAAAAAAAACATGTTCAGATGTTTTTTTTTGTTTTTTGTTTTCAAATCAATGTGTAAAACACAACACCCATGTAATCATTCTTGTGCAACAAAGTGAGTTAACAAGCATAATTGGAATCACTGTTAAAGTATTTCTGTCAGGTATTCCATGTGCCCTTGGAGGGAAGTCAGAATTCCTCACTACCTCCCACCTTACCCAAGTCCGTGTTTCCAGCACACAGACAAGCAAAATTGAGCAGTTTGGTAGACGACTGTTATTCAGTGAGTGTGTGCATAAATGTGTGTTTTGGAGTTGACCCACTTTCACAAAGTGTGAGAGAGGTAGAGCTGCAAAAGTTCTTCTGCCTTCCTTCCTCCAACTCCCTGCCCTGGCAGTCTACCGTTGCAGTGGTGGCTATGGCAACGCTGCAGTGGTGAGTTAAAAAGATGTGCCTTCTTGTGCTGTCTCCTGTTCCTTCTTTCTATCATTTCTTTCTCTCCCGTTTGCCTGCTCAAGGCTGTGTCATGTGTATCCATCTAGATACTGTCTTTATAATTACAAAGATCACTATCTTTTGAGTTATTTAGTAAGCTTGAATTGGGATTTTTCTCAGATGTAGCCTCATTTGTGTCAAATCACTTCTCTAGACTTTATCAGTGGGGTAACTAAAGGCTAATTGTAAATCATACTGATTTCATTTGCGCTGGACCTACTTTCTCAGTAGGTCCAGTAGAATATTGCAATAAAGACGTGCATAAATTTCAAAGTTTGTCTTCCAGACGCTTCTGTTATCACTCCTTATTACTTTTTAGGCAATACTTTGTGAGAAGGTGTTTGTAAAGCCTGTAATATCTGGCAAAACATGAACTTCTTTGACACCACAACCAACATTACGGTGAGCTAAGTCAAGAAGAAGTTAAATGTTGAACAAAACAAATAGAAGAAGAAACTTTCTGTTTCTTCTTCTTCTATTTGTTCTATTTGTGAAAGTCATCCTCTCACCAGGTGGTCACCAGAAGCTGAACAGAGGTATGTGGAAGGTGAAATCTCATCTCATTTTGTTTTCTATTTGTCTGTCTTTTCTTCATTTTGTTCCATGAATGGGGATTGCTGTAACATAATAGTTTTTTTTTTTTCCCCCTCGGAAAATAGGAATTAGAAGATTACTAACCAAAATGTTTGAGCAGAGATGATGATAAAATGGAGGACGTTAGAAGTGACTGACTTTAAAAACTTTAAAAAGCCTTTTATTTTCCTTTGAATTGATCATGACTGATAGTTTTGAATTGATCATGACTGATAGTTCTTTTTAAGATTTTCTTTCTATGTTTGTTATATTCAAGATGGGAATTAGTCAATAAGTACAAATGTTGAAATCTTTGGATAGATTATGGGAATATATAGAAAGTAAAACGAGCAGTATTGACCATCCTGATGAGTGAATCTTAAATTTTAGATCTTTGGCTTGGAGTTTTTTGGTGTTTTTATAGTTGTCATAGCGCTGACCCACTTCATTATAACTTAATTATCAACAGAAAGCAGATTAATAGAGGGGCAGAAATAAAGAGAGGTAAATGCAGTATACAAATGGACATTTTCTCATAGTTGTTGGAAGTCACATGATAAATTTTCTTTAATCTACCACACAAGTTCTATTAATAGATGCAGTGACTTCCAAGGTTGATAATGGGTGCTTTTAACCCCCCCCCCCCAAAAAAAAAACGTGACTAACACTCAATGAGTCAGTCTTTGACACAGAAGGCTCCAAACGGTGGTGTAACATTACACATTGAGAGTGGGAACTGGCTCCAATCTGAGTTTCCATAATGGTTGCCAGAAGGCTATCAGGATGTTCTGGATAGCATCCTGTTGTTGTTATAGACACTGCTGTTGTGCTGTTGACTCTGCTTTCAGCTCACTTCTGATCCCATGATAACACCTCATCCGACATCTTCCACTTGCTCCATGTGTGTTTGCGTGCGCGCCTCTCATCTCCTCTGGCAAAGTCCCACCACCCCTGCCCTGCAGTTTGAAGCCGAGGACTCCTGCCGAAGACAGAAGGGCTTTTGGGACGTGCAGGCGAATGAATTTTTCATTCATTTCCCTCTGCCAACTCTCGCCCCCCTTTCTTTCTCTGTCTCTCTGTTGCCTGTGCTTTCTCCTTTGCTTTTACTCCTGCTTCTGCTTCACTCACAAGTATCCTGCAACAGCACCCCTGGTACCTGTGCAAGCACAGCAAATAATTCCAGCTCTACACACACACACCCACCCCCACACGTCGGCACAAACTTTCAACCATTGTGCAAACCCTGCATGTAGCCAGCGATGGAGTAAACAGCTTCTGGACAGCAGCGTTTGGTTTTCAACTGTCTGTTATCTTTTCGCTTTCTTCATCCTCACCTGTTCAGGATTTCCGAGGCTGAGCATGGGGAGAGAGGGCAGGGAAATGCAGAAGGAATCCCTTCATGGGGTAATGTTAAAAAAAAAAAAAAACAAAGGATAGTGAGGGTAAATACACTCAGGAATTGCATACATTGGAACTATGGCGAATGGGGGCTGCATCAACAAACACACAATCCATCCTTGCAAATCTTTTTCCTGTGTAGTACTTTGTGTTTACTGAAGTGTTTTTCCCAGGGACTGACAAATATTTAAACTGAAGAGGACAGCAAAATTGCTGGATTAAATCCTCTCTATGCTGAGCTACGCACAGATGGAGGAGGAAATAAGAAGTAAACATTTAAAGGTTTTCAATTTTTTGTCATCCATCACCTTACGCTTCTGTGCTCATGCACGACGAAAAAAACAAAAAAAAAACAATGACAAGACAACCTGACATGTCCTTTTCAGGGGCCAGAAAATTGAGCTGTCAAGTGGCAGTGACACAGGCGGGCCGCTGCATCTGGATGAATTTCTCGAACCAAACTGACTGAGGATGCGGTTGAACCCTGAGGCCACTGACATTTTAGATCTCAGCTCCTGAGACATTTAAGATCCCCATAGATGACATGTTACCTTGGCCCACTGTCTTCTATCAGAAGTATGTGACTTGGCATGTCGCAGAGCTGCAGGTAATGACAGATATGCCAAGATTAGTGCTTTGTTGTTGCAGAACCAGTTTATGGCTGGCTTAGTTGCAGGAAATCAATATTAAATGCACTACACTCAGAGCTTTGCACAAGTATTCGCAATCCTTGAACTTTTCACCTTTTCTCACATCTGTTCAGTTAAGTTTTGGGGGATAGCATGTCACAAAATGTTCTGAAGCCTCTTAAAGGTTTTAATTTGAAGGTTGCCCTTCTTTGAGCAACTTCTTTTCCTCCTGAAGAACACCTCCTTCCACTTGGTTCTTGTGTGCGATGCTTAAGATGTAGCAAACGTCCGACAGGATTTCTTCTAACTTTCATCTGGCCATTATTACATAAAGGCCAGATTTGTCTACTGTGCAACGGTATGAATATGTCTAGTAATATGTGTTCTGCTGAAAAAATCTCCTAGTTGAGCTGTGGATATATACAGATCCTGCAGAGATACTGAGGGCATCTTGTCTGCTTCTCTGAATAACAATCTCTCAGCCCCACCTGTCCATTTAGGTGGATAGCTTTATACTGGTAAGCCTGCAGATATTTGCAAAAATTTAAACAAAAAAAAAATTCTGAACAATGTTAATGTTACTTTCATTTTACATTTCCACCCTTCTTAATCGTAGTGTATCACATAAAGTTCCAACAAATATGATAAAGTTCCATTTTACATTTCCACCCTTCTTAATCGTAGTGTATCACATAAAGTTCCAACAAAAATTCAAGTCCGTAGTCGTGAGATTACAAAATGCCAAGGGGTATGAAAACTTTTGGCACTCACAGTGTATGTCCACTGTTCTAGCCGAAACACTTTTTCACTGGAAGACACATTTACTTACGTTCATTCATACAAGACTCCTTAGTTTATATTGCCTCTTACTTGCTAGGCAAAGCACTCAATCACACTCTGAGAAACGTGGAATGATGAACCTGAGATTGAACAGCAAATCTTCTGTTTGGCAGATGAACGATCTGTGGCCTTTCAGCGTTACGGGGCTTCTTTCTTGTGTGGATCTTGGGAGAAAGTGGAAAATGGTTGCCTCCACGTGCTCCCTACAATCTTTGAACGGCTAGAAATGTCTCCAGATCAATTATTGATCAAAGCCATTACAAAGCAACTGTGAAAGCTTTGTGACTCACTGTGTGTGCGCGTGTTTGTCTGTGAGTGATTCTGATTGTAAATGTGGTAGAAAAAGCAAAGAAAAAAAAGAAGCATGAAAACTCAGGAGCAGACAAACAGAGGAGGGAGAAGATAAATGTAGAAATGAAAGGACAGTCTATGTTTGTACAGCTACGCAGTCCAAAATGAAATGTGAGGAGACCAATTGCATTGGATCTTTGGGAAAGAATATTAAGGTTTGGTTGCAGACTTGGAGTTACATCAGCCATTATTTTGTGTAGTTTGTGCAGAAAAGTATTTGATAACATTGGCTTCGTCAAACTTGTGCTGTTCCTACGTCACAAAAAATAATCTGTCATATAGGATTTGTGGAATACTATTATATATATAATTACCTGACTGTGAAACGTCATATTCATTAGTGTTCTTTATTGAATCTGAAAAGAATCGGTTAAGGATGGAAATCAGGGCGATTTTACTTTTTTGTTAATTTTGGAAAAATTATATTGTACTTGTACTACTTTGGCAATCCTGCGTCTAATCTCGTTATTGTCTAAATCCTTTTAGTTCCTTTCTCTTTAAATCGTGGCCCCTAATCGATACTCTCACTCTCATTGAAGTCCAGTCTGCTCTGATTGGACTGCTAATGGGTTGTAAATGCCAGTTTGCGAGACAGCTGGTTTTTCTTTATGTGTGCCAAACTAGCCACTCGGCAGGCGTTATGCAAATGTGCAAAGAAAGAAAGGAAAGCGCAAGCAACAGTTGAGGGATATTTTCGGCAATGCAGGAGCTACACTTCCTGTGTTCCCTTCTTAATTCCTGTCTTTGTACTTTCTAGGCTTTGTAGTTTTGCAGTTCTTTGACATTAAGAAGAAAGTGATCTAAAACACACAACACTGATGACAATAAATCTCCAAAAGCATAATGTGATTAATCAGAATGTTAAATTGATATGCTTTGGAGCCTCAATTTATTTTCAAAGTAGCCAAACCTTTTTCCTGGACTTTAAGTAGACTCTTGGATGTTCTCTCTGAAGTCAACATATTTGATGGTTAAAAAATGGGACATATTTTCAAAAAACTAAGATACAATCTTCTATCAAATTCCCTTTCTCCTAAAAAAAAAAAAAAAAGCAAGTGCCTCGTTTTTGTCACAGTTTCAATATTGTGTGTAATTGGTTTAACAGAGATTAGCAGAGAAAATATTTTCTCTTATTCTTGTTAAACACAGTGATGGCGAACACAACAAACTGTTGTAATTCAAACTAGACATTGTACTGTGCAGTCAAACACATTGTGACACATGCTCAGTCGTTGGATTTAAGCTCTGGAGAGTTTTATCAGAAGCAGAGATGCCTAAAAATAGAACAGTTTTAAAAAAAAACATTTGCTTGGTGCCACATTGTTGGGCACAGCAGCTAGTCATTGCCAGCGTTTGGTGCTATAACGGAAAGTGATAGAGGCGTATTATTTGAACTCCATCATATATCTGATTTTGCACAGCTTCTTATCTTGCCACATATCTTAGCATCTCTGTAACACTTTTAACTTGGGTCTGAATGTAAACAAATCAGATGTATTTTGCAAAATATAAAGTTCAGTCACATCTATAAAGTTTGTGTATTGCTTCTAATGTGCAACCGTTTTTGCGTAGTGCATTGTTATTGGCAGTAAAGATACGAAATTGATTCTACTCTACGTCATTAGAGCATTTTAGGTTAGTTTTGTCATGTTATCACCATCTCATGATGTATATGTTCACACATATTTAAGGATGACATTAAATAGGTGGGGCAAACTGCCATGCATTGGAGACTCTTCAAGCATTCCACAGGCTAAAGTGAGTGAAAACCTTGGAGAGCACCACTATAAGGGGGGGATTTCTCCATGGGAAAGTGATTGATCTCTTTGTCTGTAACTCTTTGATGAGTGATCGGGTAAACAGTCCAAGTTGGTAATGAGATCAGGCAGGATCGGTGAAGATCATGAAGTATTAAAATGGGATTTAACATTAAGCTCTGTCAAGAACTTTAAGATGTGAACATCAGCTTGGAAAAACCAGATGGAATGCATATTCTAATTAAGACAGTGGTTGTACAGGGTCAAGCATTTTTCCACTTTTTTTTATGTTGAAGAAGCTGTTACAGTCAACATTTTCTGTCATAAAAGAAGTTGGTGGTATTTGAATAACTTTGTTGTCCCTAAGCCTCTCTGTAACTACATAAGCTTTATGCTACGGGTCATTGTCGCTTTAAAAGACCAGTTTTTGCCTGAGTTTTATGTTTCTCGATGATGTGCCGACATGTCGCTACTATATTTCCTTATGAAGCTTTTTCTGCCTGATACTATCTTTTTTTTAAAAAGTGTACCAGTCCCTTCTGCACCAAAAGAACCACAAAACATAAAACTACCACCCAGCTTGTTAAAAGTTAGGATTGAGTTGTAAAGTTTTTAAGCTTCCAACCTTTTTCCAGGAAATAGCTACAAAATTTAAGATCTTTGTCCCTTGCATGCACTTGCAAACTGTAATCTGGCTCCTTTATTATTTTAGCACAATAGCTTCTTCCACTCTGAGCGGCCTTTCCTTTCAAGTCATGTCAGTGCGGGACTCATTTCACTGTGGATATTCACCCTCATCTTCATTTCTGCGGCATAGAACCGATCTTATTTCTGAACAAAATGATAGCTATACATTTACATACATAAATTCCTGGTTAAAGTTTGTAAAGCCATTACACCATCATCATCTGGGCTTTTGCGAATTATTTTCTGGTATTTAGCAAACATAAATAAATTTCAGTCATCCTTTCTGGTCTAAAATAGAAACTCTGGTCTAAAACCCTAACCCTTATCCTAGCCCTCCTTTAATCTTATTTTGTGTCTTGACAGCAAGGAAAACATGATTATGTTTATGTTTTATTGAACATTGAAGTATTTTTTAAGATGAAAACAGATAAATTTAATGTGTGACTTTTTTTTTCTTTTTTTTTAATTGGGTCCAGCGATGGCAATAGGAAGGCACTGAGTTGCTTGAATTCACAATACCCTGATCATGTGTGTTTGGATCTTTATTCAATCTGAGTTCCAATGGCCTCTTCAAGCCAATTAAAAAACTAATTGTGGAGTTCTTGGCATTTGCCCTTACGAGGAGATAAAGCTCTTTTTCGACGGGTTTGGCCAAGCACTGAGTAGGCAAAGGCAGATATTACCCCATTTGGCAGATGCACATCTGTATTTGATGGGCTGGCTTTGCCTCAAATGTCAGGTTTGTGCCCATTCTTAGACAAAACAAAAGACAAATGATCATATACAAATGTGTCTTAATGACGTAGAATCACAATGCATACTAGAACTAAACTTACTAATTTCAGAGAGTGGGGAAAACAAAAAGTCTTGCCAGAATATGACATTTTATGCTGACTGGTAAACCGCAAGCGTTTCTCTCACTGAGCTGTGTCCCTTTAGTGGTGACTCTCCTCACTGTCACAGCTGTGATGACTCCAGAGTGCAACCTTTCTGTTCTCTGCCCACATACTCGCGAATGCATCCGAGAGGCAAGCTGCTATTTTCATAAAGTTGAAAATGTAGCCGCACAGCACAGATATTCACTCAAACGCAGTTATTTGAAAAATGGGGCTTGGCTCTAATGTATATGAAGAACTGCTCTGAGGTCACTTTGTCATAGTTCCAGCCATTCCTGGCATTCCCCCCCGCCCGCCCAATCCCCTCGCAATCCATTAAAAAGACATAATTGCCATCTCATGAAATTTATATTAGAGGGATTCATATATTATTTTAATTTTCTGCAAAAAGACCAATAGAAAGATTGAATAAACAAACGATTTCTGGCTACAGTGCCTCTTGTCTAGGAGGTTAACTCAAAAACACAACAGCTGTTGTGGATGCCAGGACATGGCATCCAGCCCATGTCCTGGATGCGTCTGTGTGTGGTGGCTCTTGAAGCAATGCCTTCAGCAGCAGTCCACTGTGAATGTACACCAAACTCTTGAGTTGCCTTTAGTTTTTAATTCTCTGTAGTCTGCAGTTCTCCTTGTAGCTTGTGCATTTTGTTCCCTGCCACACTTTTTCTTTTCTCTCTTCCTTTTTCCCCACCTGTTTTCTATAATTATGCTGGGATAAAGCACTCTGGTAACATCCAGCGTTTCATTAGCATTAAGCTTTTGGGGCTTACCCGACTGGTGAAGGTCTATTGTAATATTCTTATTTTCAGAGAAACTGAAATGTAGCTTTTTTTTACTAACCTGCAAGTCATTAACATTTATTGAAATAACATCTTGAAATATACCACTTTGTGTGTTATGAATCCATTTATTAAATATGTTTTACACTTCAAATTGAAGTACTGAAATAAATAAATTTTCCAATTATATTCTAGTTTGGATGTGCCTGTATATTGAAGGGTTCTTGTATAGATAAAGAATAATATAGCAGTTTCTGGGAAGAAGCTTTTCACTTAAATTAATCTAAAAATAATAAAAAAAATACTGACAAAGTTGAAGATGCACTTATTCTTGTTTCTTTAAAACATTCCACTAACAAAAAAAACTGTTACTTGCATGTTTGGACGTGGAAGTCTGGTGGCTTGACAGTTAAATATGAAAAATCAACACTAAGCTTAGCAGGTGGCCTCAGGTTTAATCTTTTTTACACGTACTCTGCAGCCTTGACTCATCACCCCATGCTGTTTTACAACAGCTCAGACCTTTGGGTATATGACCAAAATAACTCAAAAGGCACCATTGGGGACATTTTTGGATCATCTAACAACACCACCAATCTAAACATTTGAGCTGAAGGGAGGGAAATTCCAAGAACTCAGGTGTTCTAGTTGTCCCACTAGTGACCCTAATGTCTTTAGTAATGTGATTACTGAAACTACGTCTTATGAAGCTGCTTCAAACTACGTCTTATGAAGCTGCTACTTTCAGCCGTGTGTTCAGAAATGAAGAAATCTTTTGCATGAGAGGTGAAATATCTCTAGTTTACAAGAAAATTCCGCTTGCCTTCTTCTTACGTCCTTATGGCTGACGTTTCAAACGTGCACAAAAGTAGATTCTGAGGATTGGAATTGAAAATGTGTTTACCATTGCCTCTCTTTGAAACACTGAAGTTACATTTTAGGACAAATCTTTCTGTGTATTGTATGGAGCTAAAATTTCCAACATGAGTCACTGTAACGTTTTGTTCTAATTTCCAAAGGTATTAAATACTGGTTGAGTGCACATTGTCCTAACATTCTGTAAAATCTCCTGGCTCAGGTTGACATGGAGATAAACAGCTTAGTCGCCAAGACAGTTGAGGAATGACAGCACTTAGGCATCAGTGAGGAAAAATCATTAAAAGTGGGTTTTAATGTTAGTATTACAATATGTCCAATGGTTTTTTGATTGTAACATTAGACTTAATGTTCTCTCTCAGCTTAGGCCATGACACCTGATAGCCTTAAAGCTTTTTTGGGGAGGGCGGGGGGACAGTATCGCAGTTGTACCACCTACTAAATGAAAATGTACAGCTGGAAATTCAAGAAGATTTTTTTAATACAGTAAAGAAAAGAAAAGAAATGCCCTTTTGTAACAGCGTCTTTGAAGGTGTCCTTCGGCAAACCATTGCTGCACAACGTGAGTCAACATCTTCCTAGCCGTTACCTGGCATGAACACATCTCTTCCTCCCTCAGATGGTACAAGTAGATGTTATAAAATCATAAATCTTGAAATTTCCTGTTGTGATTGCTGATTGTCGTGGTAGAATCAGCACATCCCTGGTGACTGTACTGTATTTTGAATGCCTACTCCATCACTTAGCTGAACAGCATTCAAGCCACTCATCTCATCCTGGCATCCTTATGTCTTATTTACACATGACTTGGTAAAGGAATCCAAGCTGTTCTCATAAATCCAAGGTGCAAAGTAGGGAGGAGTATTGGTTGTTTTTTTTAAGATGCGTGGGGAAAAAAAATAGAAGGTGTTTGCAAGCAAGTATATTAACAGAAATGCTTTTTGGATACACTGGAGTCAGCTAATGACAGCTGCCATGCAGTGATTCTCATAGCCATCATGGGATGTCATTTTTGTTAATATAAGAGTATGTGTAATGTCTTTTCACAACTGCATAAAGTCAGGAAAACGTCCATCGATTTTGTATCATCACCTTTCTCAAAGTCACCAGTTGATTTAAGCTGCTCATCCTTATGAGGGATTCTAATGTCATTTTCCAGAGGTGTTTTCCCTCCAACCCCCGCCCCTCCCTGGGCCCTTCTCTCTCCTCTCTGATGTCCTATGAAGCCTTCAGTTAACCATCTGCTGGGAGGGCAGCACATGGCAGACGATGTGTTAATGAATGCAGAGTTATATAATCCAGACCCGTGGTGGAGGGGAAAGACAGAAAGAACAAGCCGCCGCAGCAGCAGCCGGATCCACATCACTTGACACTCCAGCAAGTGCAAGTGTGAGGTTGGGGAAAGTGAGATTGTTTATGCCACTAGTGCCCCCAAGTGGCCAGAAGCGGTTATTTTATTTATTTATTTTTTAAAGTGTCTTTCTTTTCCCTCTTTCAAATGTGATACGACAGCGGTTGTTCTGCCTTTTCTCCTTCCATAAAGAAAAACTTCAAAGACATTGGAGCTGATGTATCGCATGAGACATGCTGAAATATGGACAGTATTGCTTTTTTTGATGACTATTGTTAAATGTGCTGCATGCTGACACAGTAAACCATTGAGCAAGGACAGTATTACAAAACTGGCCCCTTGCCCTCCCCTTTCTTCTTCTCTTGCCAAAAAGCTGTACCTGGACCCTATCCTGGCCAGCCTTCAGAGCCCTTATGAATCAAAGACACCCCTAGAACAAGAGGGAGACAGGGACTTATGAGCACAAGCTCTCCCTCCCATTCTCTCCTTCACCCTCTCTCTCCTGTTGCAGCACACATTTTCCTCCCTCCTCTTTTCTGCATCTAGCTATCTTAGCTGTGTCTGATGATAAATCCTCAGGCGAGTCTTTAAGCACCAGCGGAGCAGAAACTGCGCAGGTTACGCGGTGCTCATACAGGTTAATATACACAACAGGTCAACATAGTGTGTGTGTTTATGTGAGGATGTCCACCCTTTTTATCCTGTCTTTCCACCCACCCATACTCAGATTTTTTCTTTTTTTTTTCCTCAGTCGCATTTAATTTAGTTGGTGCATCCGTGGTGTGGCAATTAATCATATGATTGGTGGGAAAAACTCAAGCAATCCAGAACTCGGCTAAGATGGCTACTTCGGATTGTTTTCAAGTATTCCTTTAGCTAATCTGTAATATCTTACTTGAGATTTTAAGTTTAATTTAAGGCGTCAGAGCAAGATTGATGACGGGTGATATGACTTTCGTGACAATGTTGCGTCCAGCTCTATCATACTATTGTCCTGCTTTTGTTGGATGGAAATGTGTGATTGTGGAGATCATTGTCACAAAACATTTTAATGCTGTGACATTGGTACATTATCCTGCTGGAAGTAGCCAAACGATGGGCATAGCATTTCAAATAAACCCTTGCTGAGTTGATGAAAGGGCTGGAGATGGTCAGCAACAGAACTTAAGTACCTACCGATTTGAAATGATGCTAAATTGGACATAAGAGACCAAAAGTGTCTCTTACCTCCAATTGGGACAAGAAAATAACCCCCTCGTCATTACAGTACCACCAGCAGCTTGAACCATTGTTATGAGATATGATGGATGCATGATTCTGTCTTGTTTATGCCAAACTCTTATCCAGTCCCCCGAATGCCACGACTGAAATTGAGACTCATCAGAGCAGACAGTGATTTTTTTCCAATTTGTTGTTGTCCAATTTTAATGTGCCTGTGTGTGGCCTGTCTACGTCAAGGTTCAATGGGTTCCTGCTTTCAGAGATGATATTCTGCAAAACATGGTTGTAATGAGTGGTTATTTTTGCTGCCGTTGCCTTTCTATAATCGCAGCAGTCTGCCCATTCTCCTCCGATATCAACAAGGGATATTTGTCCACCTGATGCTCGCTTTTTAAAAAATATTTTCCACAAACTCAGGAGCTGCTAGTATGACAAAACCTCAGTTGAGCAGCAGCTTCGCAGATTTTCAGTGAATTTGGAAATGACAGTCTTGTTTGAGCCAGACAAGCTTATCTTTCAATCTGCTTGCTTCCCCGCCCTGATGCTTGGTTTGAGCTGTAATTGGTTGATTTACAATTAGCAAATTCTCAAGCCACTGAACAGGTGTACTTAATAAAGTGACTAGCGAGCATTTACTCCACATATGCACAACTCATTCACAGATGTCAAACATGCGACATGTCATGTTAAAACCAGCAAAAAAGTTGAGAGAGCGAAAATAGAGGACAATAAAAAACAAACAAAAGTCATTGATTTCCAAGAAAATAGTAATTTTTGTGTTTTATTGCAAAATATTCCAGTTGAAGTCATGATTAAACCACTCCAAAACTATTTTAAATAGTTTCTGATGTTTTAAAATGGTAAATATTGTGTTTGTTTACAGAGTAAATTTAACTTAGCAGCTTAGGTATAATCTCATTTCAGTCAGTATATGCAATAATAGCGCTAGCAACACTAAAGGGCTAATTTGTACCATGTCACCCAGGACAGTGGCTCGTGAACTCCAAAAAGATGAATATATTTCCTGTAGTTAGCTTGGATTGAGGCTGATCTGTATTCACACCAGAAGCAAACTGCACCAGGGTTTGTTTGTTCAGAAGCCAACTGAAACCACCTAAAAATAGAGTCTCAGTCCGGTTGTTTGGTCTGCTTGAGTGTGCTCACACCTGCACAAAAGGTCCGGACCAGGACCAGCATAATTGCCTAAGTCCTAGGACACACTCTGTCTCCTCAGATGAAGAGTCAGTCACCTCACATGCTGAACTCTTACAGTGGTTTTCATTGTTCCAGACTTGGTTCTGGCTTCTATTACTAACTCTGTAATGTATTCTGTTTTTCATGGAGTACATTGTACTAGCCTCGGAGCTTGTCTGTATATGTGCTGACTTGTTAGATTGTCACCGTCACTTCATATTTCTACATTTAGTGCATAAACACATACAGGTAGAAAGAAAGAATTGGAAATATCAGTGGTTTGTTGAAACCAGCTGAATTTAATTTGTTGGGCCAGCCCCAAAAACCTAACACATGAAATTGTAAACAGTTTAATTTGCCAACAAAAAGCTCTTGAAAAACAATCTGTAGACCTAAATGTCAGCAGGTGGTTTTAAACATTTTGCTGGCGTGCTACTGTATTTAGTAATAGACTACACTTAACACAAAGAAGTTATCTTATATTATAATCATTCATTGAGAGAAAATATTATCACACAGTGACACGCTTTTATCAGAATATGATAAATATGTGAAGTTAGCCGTCTCCCTGTCTTTGCTTACAAAACACCCCCCTAATAAACTAGGATTAAGACGAGCAGACAAGCAATTTGACCCACACTCTGGTTTGCTTCACTGGACCCGAACACCATTTCATTTGTTGGGCTAGCAGGCCAAATCAAGCCGTCTTTATGAAAGTCTCTTTGATGGATTCACCACTGGCCTCCCCCCCGTGCAATGATCTATCACCTGTCCAAGCCTTGGAGGTCGTGATAAACTTGTTTAGCATGGGGGTCACTGCATGCAAGCTCAGCGACCACGCAAGCTGGGGGCGGGGCTGCTTTTCGACTCACACAGTCTGTTAAACGGATCAGGTCCGTCGTCCAAACGGGTGGACCATAAATATCAAGCCGCTGCCTCTGAATCCATCCCTGATTATATTTGTACTTATGCTGTAAGCTGCCTGGGTAATTATTTAAACAGACCAAGTACAAATCTGTAACAAAATCTTTATTTAATTTTATTTGGAAGACATACTGTTTTTTTTTTTTGTTTTTTTTGAAGAAGTCAAACGCGTTACGAGGTTTTCTTCTGACAACGACTACAATAAAAAACTGCGTCAAATCAGCAGGATTTGCCTCAAGACGCCACACGTATTGTCACATCTCTGCAGCTGTGTTAAACCCACGGCAGCAGCAGAGATGAATCACACAGAGAATATTAGACGCTTAGTGGATCTCGTGCTTTGTCTTGTGCTCAGTGAATGAAGCTCAGACGTTATCCCATATTGTAGCTACGGCCGTCCGACATCCTCATGAGTCATTCTCCACTTAGCAGCGGCTGCGCCCCCCCCCCCCCCCCCCCAGTGCACGCTGGCAGATGCAAGTTACAGTGAGCCGAGGTGCAACCCATCCGCTTTCTAATGGGCCACCACAGGGATCAGTGTTATTGGATGATTCATCAGATCAGTGCGGCAAAGCAGCCCTCGTTTGACTTCGCCGTTGCGGCTCATGTGGCTCGCGGAAGTTGATGTAGTTAACGTGAAAACAAACACCTGACGCTGTGGGTGGCAACAAACAACGCATCTGATCTTTTTTTTTTTTATTATATAGTTTCATCAAAAATCAAAATTAAATTCACATTCTTGTTTCCAGATGGTTTTGTTTTTATTTATTTATTTATTTATTTATTTATTTATTTATTTTTTACAAATGATTCCTTCTACACAGTAAATCCCACCAGCAAAAGCGAATGATGTGCTTTTATGAGCAGAACAAATCCAACAAATAAAGTTTTATGAGAGGTGTGTATGTTGAATGAGTTAGATATATTTTATTGAAAAGAAAAAAACCCTTTGGGTGATTGAGTAAAGGGGCAAAGCCGGTTATAGTTGTCATTCTTTATGGGTTTGTTATGAACAACGCTAAACCGCTGAACTGCAAGCTGGAATACATTTCCATTGAGTTGCTGAAAAAACTGTCGCAAAGCATTCAATAAAACTTTGCTGCCTTAAAACTTTCAAAGAGCTTCACCCTGAAGGTATTTTAGGAGGCAAGTTATTGATTGCATTCGAAAGCAGCAGGATAAAATCACTGTTGCTCTGAGTGGGATAACAAGATCCATGTGTCTAGTAATTTCTCATACCTAAATTTAATTGTACAGAAAGTTCAGAATATGAAATCCTGTAAATTTCACTTTTCACTCCAACAGCATATCTTTGTGAGTTAGCGATTTGGTTATTTTCCCCACTTAGCGTGACACATGAACACGTTCTTTCTAGTAAGCTGTCTTAGTCATCTTACCTTTTGCCAAAATGTACCTTGTCAACCTGTTTTATGTCCTACTGTCACATGGTTGTAACTTTTTGAAGTATTAAGTCCAAAAAGCAATCCTTTTGAACATCTAATCAAGCTCAATTTGTTTCCTGCACCAAACACTTACTTCAAAATACACTGCATGACACCATATGCATTCTTTAAGAAATATTTACAAAATATTTACAACATCTAAACATGTTGCTTGGACTCCACAAACACAAAACACGATCAATGTCGCTCCAAAGACTTGGACTGTTTTCTCCAAAATATTAGGTTCTTTTGGTTCTTAAAATTAAGCAAGTATTTTCCTCATATTTTCGTACATTACATGAAATACTTCATCTTTGTATTCATTAATAATCTGTTTAATTCTTTTTATTCAAAATTATTATTTTTTTTATTTTAGTCAAAGTGCTGTACAGTGTACAAACCACCATATCTCAATCTTTACACTCTGAGGGTTACCTTGAGAACCGTATTTTAGTTCCTAAACTTTACTGTTTTGCTCACAACAGCGTTCACAATATTTACACTGTTTCATATGGCTAACCAAGTTATTTGAACTCCTAAATCTTACCAGAAATTTTGGCCACACTATTTAACGTCATGGAAAAATACCTCTCTCTATTTCTGCTTTCATTTTAACCACTGTTATTCCTCTACTTTATTTTCAATCCACAATCATAACCATTTGTTTTGCTCACAACACTACATTAGACAAAATATGTAATCCCTGAACTCCTTTGCAATGTTTTCCAGGTGTCGGAAACATTTCAAATGATAAAAACCCATCAGATCCTAAACATAAGCAAGCAGTTTGGTGACTGGGCATTTTATGTTGCAATTAAATGTATCTTATTTTACAATTACACTTGTAAAACCAGGTGATTTTTACTTCAAAACCTAACCAATGGGCCTATTTGCAGTACTCCATTACACAACATTCTTTATCACTGTAGCATTTCAACATGCTTGCTGCATTTCCTCCAAGTATTTTGGTTACAGTGCCACACATTATTGAAAAGATTTATCAATCCTGTCTATAAAAAAGGTTTTCTTATTATTATTATTATTTTTACATTTCCTAGTCGTATATATTGTTTTAATTCCTAAATTTAACCAAGTTTAAGTGCATAAATCTACTCCACTCGTTTGTAAAGTGAAAGCAAAAGTCTAACATGACATGTCTGAAACAACAGAGGTGTTGCTCTTGAAGATCTTTACTAAACGTCCAATGTGGTGACAGAAGAATGATTCTTTCAGAAACACCTGTATGAGTCCCTTTTCAGCGTATGAACAAACTGTATGGTGGTCTAAGTTGGAAGACTTCTTGGCCCGATATATTTTTTATTCATTGCCGTTGGTTGATTAATTACATTCATCTGCAACATTAAGTTCCCAACGATCCATCGAGCTACACGGCAATTTCATCTGAAGTCAGCAGGGCGCACCATCATGGTTGTCATGGTAGCCAGCAGATTTGGACCCTTCCAGTAGTACCACTTAATGCCATTAAAGCGGAGTACATTGGATGAAACGGGGTAATATATGCCATTCAGGTTGGATGGGCCGCAGGCGTCGAACCACCATCCTGCAAGAGGGACAATTCCAGAGAGTTCAAGGAGAAAGTCACAATCAGTCAAATTTCAGCTCATGAAATCGAACACGTAAATGTACAGCTATAAGTCAGCAGTAACTTTACACCGGAGCAAAGGGAAAATAAAAAGCTCCACGGGACATTTACAAGAGGACAAATAAAAATGTTCAACAGGACAGGTTGTAAAATAGAGACGGACTGAGACGGGGGCGGGCGAATGGAGCGGACGATTGACGGCTCGCACCTCCCGAGGCGAGTTGAGCGCACTTGCACGTGCAGCGGTCGTTGTCTCTGTCCTTGGTGCTGAACTGGCTCCCAGTGTGGGTGAGACTGCTGGTTTTGCCGGCGGTGCCGCTGAATCCGTCGGCATGAAGGCTAGAAAGAGTGGAAGAAAACAAAAAAAACAAAAGAAACTTTTGTAAACAGCGCAGTCAGGTTGGAGTACTCTACAACGAGTCAATGTTGGACAGCTTGTTGGGAAGTGAAAGTGACACCGAGTTGCACCATAAGCTGTGTATTCATAACAAAAGCACTCATTGGTAGGCATAGCGGATCTCAGAAGTTTAAACGCACTCATTGAAATGTTTTGTTTAAAAAAGTGACCATAATCGATCATGAAAAAAAACTTTTTTCCCCACAATGTGACCAAATTTGACAAATATCCAGTATCCATCTGAAATGGAAACAAATGTGAAACCATTTGGAACTGTGACCTGAAATTTATGTTTAATTTTAGCAGACCCTAATGTGGCTTTCCATAGGATTTTAAAATATTTTAGCCATGCTGGGAATGACTCTTCGGAATAAACTTCTCCTTTGTTATGTGAATAATAATGATTTATGTCACTTGTAGAACAAAACAAGTATTTTGCATAAATCCTCAAATACTGCTTTTGGCCTCACTGTCTAGTTTTTCCTCTCATCTTTTTTTAAATTCTCCGAAAATGTGTAAATGTGTATTTTGCTTCATCTTTTTGATTGTCATCACGGTGCCATCTAGATTATGTATATTTAGATTTATTTGTACCCTTCTCCTGACTGATACATTTGTACAAAGAGAGCACCTGGAGCCTTTAACTCTCAACCTTTTATTTGAAGAAATCCTCTGAGCTATTTCTGTGGTTAATCAGATTCACAGATCACAACAGGACTGGAAGCTGACGTTAAAAAATACGTTAGCAAAGCTTTAGTTGGAAGTTGCGGAAAGGGGTTTATGGAGGTCTTATTATTTATATTTCTACTCAGTTTTCAGCTTTCAGGACATTATGTTTTAGTAAAGTGGAAACCTTTTGAAATGATTAATTATGATCGCATCATTTTACATCCCAAAAATTTTATCAGTGTGTGTACTTCTTAGAGCAACAGTAAGTAAGCTGATATCGCCGTCAATGTTTGTTGTTCTTTTGTACAACAGGATACTGAATGGATGATGTGTATCCAGAGGGTCTTTTGATCTATTTTTATTGTTTTGTCTTTGTTTGATTTGTCAGTGCCTGGGGGGGAAAAATATGACTCGACGATTTAATTTGGAAAAAAGACAAGAAAAAAAAGCAGTTTAAACAGAGTTTAATATAATTGCTTTTGATGTGGCTGTGCTTTTTTTTTTAGCATTTAGTATCAAAGTAAAGAGGTCTTATTTTGGATCCTGTCTACTTTGCACCATAATAAATCCAAACTCAACACTCTTCAACACAGACGGTGATAATGCAGAACAACCCTGCAAAAAAAAAAAAAAAAAAAAGCTAGGTTATATTCTCTTGAAAGCCACTGTAGGATGTCTGAGCCTCAGGTTCACATTGTTGCTAAACATCAGTGTGAAAACGAAGCGAAAGAAATCTCATTATTTTCCTTCCATGCCGTGCTTTGAGAAACAACCCGGTTTGAAGAAAAAAATAAAAAATAAATAAAAAGGGAGAAGGGAGAAGAGTTCCTGCCCAAGTTCCAGTCGCTCTCCTCTCACAAAGCATGGGCTGATTGAATGTGTGCGCTTTTATTTGTCCACCTGAGTGTGAGTCAGAGCTGCTTTGAAGAGGGTGGTTGAGGGGTTCGGTCCCGCCGCACAGTCTCGCCTCTGCCCTCGTATTTCTGTTCCAGTTAGAGCAGAGCTCTTCTTCTGTGTGTCCCCTTACACGCACTCCCCCCGCTCCTCCGCTCTGTCGCCCAGAGGCTCGCTGCCTGTGATGACTAAATGAAAAATCTTCCTCTCGAATTTGTAGGTTCAAAGGCCAGGACAACACGTCATGACGGGATGCGAGAGCAAAGCTCGAAATGACAGCAGCGGGGAGGGGAGTGATGACGGAATAGCAAAGGGATTTGGGAATTTTGTCAGGGGATGAAAAATAGTTGATTTATTTATTTTTTTCCCCTCGTAATGGATTAGCGGCATGAGGGGAAATTGGACACTTCTAATTAGAGGCTAAATGATATCCTGTTGGAATATGGAACACGAGTGTGTTTTTATGTGAAAAAGAATTTGCTCCCCTTACAGATTTTTTTGCTTTTTAATCACAATGATATCACAACAAAACTAAGTGCAGTTTTCAAAGTATGATTTCATTTCTTAAGAAAATAACAAAAATAATGTATCCAAATAAAAGTGGCCTTGTGTGAAGAACTAACAGTCCTACAGGTATAAAACCTGACAGCGGCAGAAGAGTTTGTGATGGCTGTCAGTGAGTATTTTACATCACTGTCAATAAACTTTGGTCCACTCCTCTTTGAAGAATTGTCTAATGTAACTTCACAGGATCTGAGGGAGATATAAGCCTGGACTTTGACTAGGCCTCTCAAAAATCTAATGTTTTTTAGGACACTTGGAGGTGGAATTTGTTGATGTGATTTGAAACGTTGTCCTGCTGAAAAAGAAAAGAAATCCGGTCTCATCCTTATCATCGAATCATGAACACGACTTCAGCTAACGCAAGCGATGGATCCTTTTGATTAGTTGTTGATAAAGTCTTGGAGGAGTTTCGCTAGCTCACTCCTGGGAAGCTTCACCACTGTTCCATGTTTTCTTCATTTATGTTTAATAACTCTCAGGGCATGATGTTTGTTGTTTTTTTTTTTTTTTTTTTAGCTGTTCGTATTTTCAGACATGTTGGTGGACATGTGGACAAACTAAATAAAACTGTAGGGGAGGGGAGCTCTTTTTTTCCACAGCACCATGTTGATGATGGAGGCTTCCAGCTCTTATAACCCTTTTAGAAAACATTCCTATTAGCTTGAGCTATTCTACTAAATCTGCAGAACAAGGTAGAGCTCTTTTTTATATTAAAGGCATAGTGACAAAGAACGGGATTACCGGAATGTCCACCACTTTCTTCACTATAAGGACAGATATTTTTAGCAACCTCAAAGGAGGAGGTTTTCTGCCATCCCAATGATTTATGTATGAATCTTGTTAACTGAGTTCTAGGTGAAAAGCGCCACACTGCTCCGGGGAGTGCACTGGATCCAGCTGGGAACCAGAATTTCTGCCGCCGTCTCCCTGCGGAGCACCCGGATCAGTGGCTCGGGAGTAATAATACAAACCCATGGGGTCAAATCGGCATTTTCCAGCGCGCACATAAAGCTGGTAGGAGTTAAAGAGAATGCGATCTCAGCAGTAGCAGGGCGAAGAGGGGTGATTACACACATTCAGGTGCACTGTCTCACACGGAGCAGCCTGAAGCGAAGTGGTGAAACACTCTGTTTTATTGCGCTAATTATGTGGAAGAAACTCGGGGAAAAGCAATTTGCTGCACTATCAAGGATTTTCAAAGCCTACTCCTACATGTGATCGTGATTTGTCATCCCTCAGATCATCAGCCTCTATAAACACTCACTAAGTCCCAGACTATATATTAAATTTTACTTTCCTTCCAGAAGACGAATCGCCTCGGCACAACCAAACATAATAATGTTGGCGACCGGACGGTTACCGGGGGAGCTTTGTTTAACTTGTCACTTCCTGGCAGTGGCAGCTACAGCTGAGGTTTACAGTTAAACACCGGTGGGGGTGGGGGTGGGGCGCGGGCCGCGGGGAGGGATGTGGCTCCCCGTGGGGAATTTCAGGGGCAGCCGGAGCAGCTGTGAAGTCATTGCACGACCTCCGCTTAGCAAGTCATTATAAGTCATATCTGTAAATCCTGATTTATGTGAAGACAGACCCTCGTGACGACCCCGTTCAAGTCAGATGTCATTCACCAACTTCAGTGCTTTTTATTTTCATCTTATTTGACAAGTCGGCACAAAGTGGTGCACATTCATGAAATGGAAGGGAAGTGTGTTTTTTTGTTTTCAAATTATTACAAAAAATCTGGACTTTATTCAGTCCAGTTTACTCTGACAACGCTTTATGTACTCTAGTGCAACCATGTGGCTCCAGAATTCACCTTATTAGTAAATCAGGGCTGGAAAATAGCAACCAAGACTGTAAACCCAAATCTGGAGGCTGCAGAGGTTTGGGCCTCCATATCAGGAGGCCCAAACCTAGATGGGATAATTGTTGACAGGACAACTATTAATATATAATCCCCAATCGAGAGGTGGGTAGTAAATGGTTACATTTACTCAGTTACTTTACTTGCGCAACCTTTTTTGTTTAGTTGTTTCACTATACCATACTTTTTACTTTTACTTGAGTAATATTCTTTTAGATATTGTCGCTTCTTTTACTTGAGTTAAATTTCTTCCCTGAACGAAGAAAAAAAATGCATATGATACAGAAACTAAATTAAGACTTCTTGTTTGTGTACAAGTTTTTCTTTTTTTTCTAAAGTAGTTTTCTACCTGCTGACTCTGCTGAGTCGCTTGACACTGGAAGTACTTCACCCTGTTCTAACATACAGTATAATTTGCAGTACCGACTAAATATTAGTTTCATAGTTTTATGGAAAAATTTTATTTTGTAATCATTCTTATTTGTACTCTTAATTTTTTTTCCATTTTAGTCTTCAAAATGCCCGAATTTTGACATATATTTACATTTTTGACTGTCTGATATCATTTTAAAATCTTAAATCAGATGTTCTGAGTTTTCCAGATTGACGCAATAGGATTGTGGAAGAAAGTACAGTTTACCAACACATGTAAAACGCTATCTGGCAAAAAAAAAAATTAGCATTGCATGCTACACTGATCTTATAGTCGCTGAAGTGAAATATAAAGGTGGCAATGATTATGTTATGGTGACACTTTTCTTCATTAGCGACAGCAGGGCTCTATATAGGAGAATGGTTGTGTTTATAGGAGTAAATGGGAAGATGAAAAGTGGTTTTACAAAGTGTTGCCTCAGCATTTTTGAATGGAACTCCATTGCACAAAATAATTCACTTTGTTTTTAACCTTATGGTCAACCAAAAAAAAAAAAAAAAAAGAATACATTGACTAAGCCAAAATGTAAAAAAATTTAAAAATTCTCTAAAAGGCGATATGATGTGATATTACCTGTAGTTGTTGACTTCTTTGTCTATGTAAAAGCGGTCGTAATGTGAGTAGGCTTCGTTCCCCTCTCTGTCTCGGAGCTGGATGTGCAGACTGTATTCCTGTGAGCTGGTCAGCTTGTGAATGATATCGTTTCCCAGCCAGTGTTCCCCTGATGGCTCTCCAAAGCCCTGGATTCAACACAAAGACGGGGGGGAAAAAAAACAACTGAAAAAAAAAACAAACATTTTTTAACAAAAGGGAATGGTTTTTCCAGCTGTCTGCCAAGTATTTTTTGGAGTTAATATGAAAATGGAGCTCACTTTGGGCAGGCACATCTATCATTTTGATGTGTTAAGACAGTTGACTGCATCTGGGATGTAAAACACTCCACTCCAAAAAGCTAGAGAACAGTCAGCGGAGACATGGATTTACCTTTGCGTCATATCAGTGGTCCATCTGCACAGCTTAAATAAAATAAAAGCTAAAGTAACCACTAGTTTTGAGAAATAATCCACGCACTTTGGAACTGAGGAATTGACATGGATGTAAGTTATCCAAAAGTTTGGCAAAGGAAGCAAAAAATGATTAATGAATTCAACAAAACATAGGTAATGTTTACATTTGAGAACGATTTTGGGACAAATTACTAAAAAAATATCGTCTGGCTAAGGCCTCTTTATTGAAATGCTTATTTTAGCAAATATAAGAATCATATTTCCTACCAGTTCAGTTCTACTACAAGATTTGAACCTGAGACATTGAAAAACCTCACTTAGGACTTAAACACCAAACATCACATTGCTCCATCTAATTTTTTATATTTTTTACAATATCGCTATTTAAGTGCACATTTTAACACATTTTCACACACTAAAGAAAAAATATTACAGATGTAACTCCCTCACAAATACTGTAATAAAGCATGTATTGTCTAATGGCCAATCTCCCAACATCAAGGCAATCAGGGCTGATGTATTGGTGCACCCCTAAGTATTTTTGAGAGCCTATCATGCCGTAAACTGTAGATAAATAGAAATTATTGACAAAATGATGACAAACAGAAATGAAGTAGATTTTGTGTAGCAAAGTTTTGTTTCATCTATGAAGCCCTGTAGTGTGTAAGGTACAATGTGTTGGGATAAAGGAAGTAACATTTTCAGGGTTACCAGGTACAAATAGCATCAATCACTTTATTTATGTTTTGTACGTAATAATCTATTTCAGAATTAAGAGTTCAATGATCTGCATACGGTCAAATGCCCCCAAGTGATAAAATAATAGTAATAATAAAACTAAATCCACTCCCCTGTTACTTCAGTCGAGGTGAATGAATTCTTGAAGCCGTTCTGTTTGGAGCTGCGGGCAGAATGTCTGCATTGTGCTGCATGAGATTAAGTGACGTCGTTTTCGGGTCATTAGTGCAACTTTTGTGAAACAAACAGGAGGAAATTGAATTGATTTGCTGAAGGAAAAAAGAAAACAGAGCTTTATTTACTTTGTGCTCTGTACATTGAAGATAGAGGGATGAGTGTAAAAAAAAAAGTTTAACGCTCTTAAACTAAGTCACAGTTATGTGCTGTACATCAAAATACCTTTGAGTGATAAAAAAAGTGCGAGCCTGCCAAAGAAGCAGAGGTGGGTGAGGTGGTTGGGGGCATCATGAGCGATCTTTGAGAGGCAATTATTGCTGCCTTAAAGTATAAACAGTGATTGATGTGAGAAAACAAAGTGAAGAATGTTAAAACACTGTAGACACAGACTAGGGCGTGCTGGCAAAATTACACCAAGATCAGAGAAACCAATGCTCAATCAAAAGCCCAAGAGCCGAATTTCAGAATCAAAATTCAGTCTCAGGTATCAGGCTGAATTGCAAAGTTCGGAGAGTGTCCTGAAAAAAGGAAAGAAAAAAGGTTTGGATAGCTACTGCTTGTTTAAAAAGGATGCCAGTAGAAAGTGTTTTATTTAAAAATAAAACAATGCAGCGCGAGTTTGCTGAGTTACATCTGAGCAAACCGCAAGACTTCTGGAAGAATGTCCTTTGGACAGATGAGCCAAAAAGTAGAGACGTTTCGCTGGAGTGCATTTGGCAAAAGCCAAACAATATTTCAGCACTAACACCTCATACCAACTGTCAAGCGCAGCAGGGGAGGCAGGCCGGACGGCTTGTTTTGAGACCACAAGACCCTGACACCTTGCAGTCACTGAGTTGGACATGAACTCCTCTATCTACCAAAGCATTTCGCTGTCAAATATGGGGCCATCTGTCTGACAGCTGAAGCCTGACTGCAAATGGATCAGACAAACTGGATAATAATCCCAAAGCCATCAGCAAATCAGCAGCAGAACGGCTAGCAGAAGGGCAGGAGGTGTTGTGAGGGTAAAGTCCAGACATAAACTTTGTGGAACAATAAGGCGACTATAGATAAATTAACGAGCTAAAGCAGTCTTGTTAATAAAAGTGGAAAGAAATTCACCATAGCATTTTTGAAAAGTGATATGGTTATATGGAAGATGATAATTATTAAATATTAGGAGTGGGAATCTCTTACTATCTCATGATTAAATTCAATTCTGATTTTTTATTTTTTTTGGGCTGGGATTTTATTCAGGAGTTATTCATAATGTGTTTTGCTTCAATCTATAAGTGTGCAAAGAATCCATATGATACAATATCGTCAGTTCTGCAAGGCGGACTGACAAATGAAGACAAAGTGTTTCCTCTGCCTGAATCCTCGGTTTTACTTTTACGGAGTGGACTCAGAGAGGCTGACCCACATTTTTGCAGATAGCCTATTTCATGGACAACGACATTGCAATTTCCATCCAGGAGTTTTTAGCTACTGGAGAGTCATTGTAGTTATTTAGTGAAGAATCATACAATCGTACAAATGAAAGTTAAACATTCCTCAAAAGTATTCACGTCATAGTTGAAGCGAAGTATCAACACTGCTGTCTGAGCGTAAAGCGCGCCCACAAGCTCCGGACAAGTTACACCGCACAGAGCTCTTTATGGAACGCCGTGGTGTACCGTTAGTTCACTGTAGCTTGGCTCTGTGCATTTGTGGGGCTCCTGAAGCCCTTAATCTTCATTTTGCATACCTTTCAAATGGCAAGGCTCATGCCAAAGTCTGTCTTCCCCGGAGTTTGAAAAAGAAAACACAGGCGCAGGTTCAATCTCTCTGTCTTTTATTTATGATTTTGGGATATTTTATATTGATTCTGAATTGTAGTAAGAGAGAATCGCAATTCTTATGCAAATAAATTTTTTGGCACACCCCTAATAAATACAATAATTAGCTATATGTTGGTTTCCCACATCCTTCTTAAGTGTTCTGCATTGTCTATCATAAGTGCTTAAATTGACATGTTTTGTGGGTGATGTGTTGGGTTTTGAAAATATACTAGCTCTTTGCACTTGTGCTGCAAGTGTAAAATGTTAAATAACCAACATCTGTCTCTGAAAAGTACAAAGTTTATTGGGTTAGGACTAATTCTTGGAACTACAAGTCTGGCTGTCACACTTTGTCTTAGTTGTTGCTCTTGACTGTGAGAAGATGTAGTGCAAAGAGGTGTGAAGCATTTATCACCGTACTAGAACCCCGGGGTGCAACATTTGACCAAGTCTGACCACAGCTTCTGAGAAAATGGAGCAAAGTCTAAAGCAGCATAGCGTTTTATTGCATACATTATCTGCCATCAACGGGGGCCCCAGGGCTCCCACGCCCCCAGCTGGAGTCAAATGTTTATCATCCACTTGTAAAAATATTGTCCCTAAAAGAAGTTTTCAAGTCTTTTTTTTTTTTCTCAGCTATTATTTCTGTGAGCTTCACTCTTTGGGTTTGCAGTTGATTTGTTGGTGCCGATCAGACACATAACACCACATCCAGTCAAAACCCCACAAAACCTGCATCGCTCATTTCTTCTGTGTGTAATTTAACAGTCAGAGCGGACTGCATGCTGCTTTCCTTGAGCAAAACGACTACACGTTCCATTTGGGGGGGGGAAAGCATTGTATTCACATCTAGTAAAGCATAATTTAAGCTCTGGCCAAAACAAAAGCCATAAGTGTGAAAACATGCCTGACAGAGCCAAAACACCAGGACTACTTTGAGGTCTCTTGTGCGCACTTTAGACTGTTTTGCAGGAAAACTTTAGCAAGCTTGAGGACCGATACAAATAATAGTGTCCTGAGAGTCGGCGTTGGAAAACATTGGTGGTTTGTGTATGAGCGATGTGTGTGTGTGTGTGCGTGTTCATGGGGGTTGACATAGAGAGAGGGAACGAGAGCAGGTGCAATAACATGGGGGGTGATAGGGAACACGAGGGCAGCCAAATACAACAACCACAGGTCACCTGGGATCACAGGATAGCCGCTCTCCCACGCCTTCTCATGCCAAACCACCCATGGACAGTTATTGAAACCTCCTGTGCAGGCCTGCAGCAGCAGGGTCCACATGACCTTATGATAGCGGTGCACCCTTGATGCCTTGCGTGAACACGTACCATTTTGTAGTCGTTCCAGCTGCGGTGGAAGTCGACTGAGCCGTTCCTTCGATGCTGCAGCACCGTCCACCCGCCACCTCTGGTCTTCATGTCGCAGTACACCTGAGAAAAAAACAACAACAAAAAAACAATTAAAACTAGGTCTGATCTTTTAGTCCTGGTACAATAAATAAGCTGCAGCAGTACGTCGAAAAGTTTCCTTTGAAAAGTGACACATTTTGTCCCTGCGATGTCTCAACCGAGAGACCTTGGGCAGCAAGAACCGGCTGACAAGTTATTTTATCCTAGCACGCACATTTGCCTGAATCATTTTCGTTCCTTTCTGAGGACCCTGAACACTGATCCGTAGTCTGTTCTGTCTCAAACCAGATGGTGAGACTCATTCCATTGTAGTCCACCAGCTGCTAACTGCACAACGTGGCTCTTTACCATCCGAAAGACACTGTTTTTACAGACTGTTCTTTGGTGTTCGACAGACGTGTTACAGAGTAGAGATTTTTTATGTTATTATTTTAACCAACTTTCTGCTGAGTGTCAAAAATCTAATACTGCTAGTCTTTTGGCATAATGGTACTGTTTGACGTGAACAATGCTGTGAAAACTAATTTAGAACCCTCATATTTTTCACAATTTGTCACAATGACTAGCAGACAGTATTGCAAAATAGTAAAGTATTACTCTTTTATGTGCCTTTTTTATTTTACAAAAGCTATCTTGAAAGTGTGGAGTACATTTGTATTGAGCCCACCTGGGTAAAAACTGAACTACTGTTATGTGAAGATCCTTTGGAGTTTGTCTAAACTAGATTTGCACATCAAACCTTAAAATCTTGGCACAGATTCTCAGTTGGCTTTTGCTCTGGAATTAGGCCATTCTAACAAATTATAATGTTTTGGTTTAAATCATTTAGTTGTAACTTTGGTAGATTTTCTTAATTGCCCTGTTTTTTGCTCCATCTGTCTTATTAACTCTGACCAACCTATTTCTCTGCTTAAATGTGGCATTCCCAACGCATGATGCCACTGATACGTTTCACTACGGACCTCTTGGCTGCTTCTCTGATTAATGCACTGTATTTAATAATTACCTGACTCCTGAGAACAATTGACTCAGCTGGATTTTTTCTGAATGTAGCAGAGTAAAAGGGGTCAGAATAGAAATGTAGCTATATATTGATGATTTTTGTCAGGAAATTATGTGTTGTCTGTTCTCATCAACAGTTACGCACTACTTTTTGAATATGGCAAATGTTATATAATTAGGGCCAAAACTTTAGCTCGTTAAAGATTTTAACTTAACTGCATTGTTCTTTTTCACATACAGTCTCAGAATCAGATCCTCCGTGTTGTGTTTCTGGTACGCTTGTAAATCTGACGCACAGGTGACGTCCGGCAACAGCAGCGATAAATAACAAAGCTGCTTTTCTTAGTCCAATTGGGGTTCATTTTTTCTTCAAAAACAATCTAATGGGATTCTGGAAGAGAAAATAGTGGCATGCAAATTGTGCTAAAAATAGTTACCCTATTACCGACACCTTTCAAGCCTGTTGTAGCAGCACAAATGTCTGTAATGCTAATGTTAGCGTCCACTGTCCACATTTGTAAAGACATATTGTTTCAAAGAAGTTCCACGAATGATGAGCAGTCTCTGAAACTCTTGAAAGCTGAATGGGTATAATAGCACTTTGCACCAATCTGATGGTTGAATAACTTAAATATCCGATTAAAAGCAATGAAAATCTTTGTTGGTGAACTCATACGCGTATTTATTCCATAATTTAGCAGCAAAAGGAGTTTTTGAGTAGAAAATGCTGCTCATTTTGTCAATGCACAGTTTTCACTTAAAATGCAATTTTTTGGGGGCGTGCTGTGGTGGCGCAGGGGGTTAGCACGCCCCACGTTTGGAGGCCTTAGTCCTCGACGCGGACGTCGTGGGTTCGACTCCCGGTCCTGACGACCTTTGCCGCATGTCTTCCTCACCCTCCTTCCTGTCTGCCTACTGTCGAAAAAATACAAGCCACTAGCGCCGCAAAAACTCTTCGGAGAAGGAAAAAAAAAAAAAAAAAGCAATTTATTAATTACAGACCCTTTAATTAAATACAAATTTTAATCAAAAAATGTAAATAAAAAAAAAAAAAAATTAAAATGGAGTCCAACCACTATATAAAGTTTTACATTTTAAGAGCTAGGAATATTTTTTTGTCAGACACCCCTAGTGATTTGAATGTATTTTTGACTATGCTAGACTAGTCTAGTCACGCAGTCACTCAGAAGACTCACTAATGAGAGGAAAATAATGCCGTGATGAAATGAAACACACCGTAGCCTGTCTGTTATTTGAAGACTTCCATAAAAGCTTGAGGAAAATGAGGGGGGTTATCCCTCCTTTTCAGGGTGCTGCACCATGATATAACCCAGGTGGGGTGGAAAAACTGACATCCCAGTTTGTTCATGTATCCCAGGAGTGGGGCTGGTGGTGTGGATGAGGGGGTCGAGGGAGAAAGGTTGGTTGAGGGGGCGTTTTTGGTTACAGCCGTGTTTTCTTTCTTTCTTGGCGACACGTTCTGCCAGATGGAGATGTTTGCAAGGAAAACTATAAATAAATTGTACTTATTCATCTGGTGACAGATTTGGAAATCTAGACTTGTTTCAGACATTTGAGGTGTTTAGCTGGCTGCCTTCCAGCCTCCTGTGCTGGTAATGAGATGACGGAGTGAGTTTCCCCAGTGGGTGGAAGATTAAATGCTTTTTGTTACTTGGATCAGTCTTGGTTAAACTTATATAATTAAATCACCATACTTGGAAAGTGTTTTTTGTTTTGTTTCTGAGCACTTTATTTGGATTTTTGTACCATGTTGTCACTTCAGGTCAAAAAAACTGTCAGCAGCAATGGTGACTTGGAGAAAAAAAAAAGTCTCCACAATCTGGAATGCTGATTACTGTTGATGAAAGAGACGTGGATTTTGTTCTTATTCAAATCAAGGTTGAAATCTGACATGAGAGTAGACAGGTTGCATTATCAAAATATGAACCTGTGTTTGTATGACTTTCAAAATAAAATGACCAAATAACAAAATGGATTTTTTTTTGACAACTTTTTTAAACATGAACAGAGAATTCTGAATTATGACCGTACTTTTTAGATATCCTGACAGCCTTCTGTATGAACACCTACATGAAGTGCATGTTCATAAAAACATTACGGTTTTTTTCTGTCAAGTTGGAAGTTAAAGTGCCTGACTTGTTTTAACTGAGCATTCTTAACTGATGTAATTACATTGCAGTGTCATTAAACATTAAAAATATATCTTCTGTCTGCTATGCTTTATGCACACTGTTCCACAAGCTATTGTACCACTTATGTGCAATTACCAGTTATATACAGGAAGCACATTGCTGTGCAAAAGTCTTCTAACTTTTTCATACACTGCCTGGCCAAAAAAAAGTCGCCACCAAAAAATGGTCACACTCTCTAATATTTTGTTGGACCGCCTTTAGCTTTGATTACAGCCCGCATTCACTGTGGCATTGTTTCAATAAGCTTCTGCAGTGTCACAAGATTTATTTCCATCCAGTGTTGCATTAATCTTTCACCAAGATCTTGTATTGATGATGGGAGAGTCTGACCACTGCGCAAAGCCTTCTCCAGCACATCCCAAAGATTCTCAATGGGGTTAAGGTCTGGACTCTGTGGTGGCCAATCCATGTGTGAAAAAGATGTCTCATGCTCCCTGAACCACTCTTTCACAATGTGAGCCCGATGAATCCTGGCATTGTCATCTTGGAATATGCCCGTTCCATTTGGGAAGACAAAATCCATTGATGGAATAACCTGGTCATTCAGTATATTCAGGTAGTCAGCTGACCTCATTCTTTGGGCACACAATGTTGCTGAACCTAGACCTGACCAACTGCAGCAACCCCAGATCATAGCACTGCCCCCACAGGCTTGTACAGTAGGCACTAGGCATGATGGGTGCATCACTTCACCTGCCTCTCTTCTTACCCTGATGCACCCATCACTCTGGAACAGGGTAAATCTGGACTCATCAGACCACATGACCCTCTTCCATTCCTCCAGAGTCCAATCTTTATGCTCCCTAGCAAACTGAAGCCTTTTTTTCTGGTTAGCCTTACTGATTAGAGGTTTTCTTACGGCTACACAGCTGTTCAATCCCAACCCCTTGAGTTCCCTTCGCATTGTGCGTGTGGAAATGCTTTTGCGTTCACAATTAAACATACTCCTGAGTTCTGCTGTTGTTTTTCTTCGATTTGATTTGACCAAACGTTTAAGTAATCGCCGATCACGATCATTCAGGATTTTTTTCCGACCACATTTCTTCCTGGAAGACGATGGTTCCCCGCCATCCTTCCAGTTTTTAATGATGCGTTGGACAGTTCTTAACCCAATTCTAGTAGTTCCTGCAATCTCCTTAGATGTTTTCTCTGCTTGATGCATGCCAATGATTTGACCCTTCTTAAACAGACTAACGTCTTTTCCACGACCACAGGATGTGTCTTTTGCCATGGTTGTTTAAGAAATGAGGAGTTACTCATTGCATCAGCTGGGGTTAAATAACTTGTTGCCAGCTGAAAGATAATCGCCTATGCAGTACTTATCCAATAGGAGGCTTGTACCTATTTGCTTAGTTAAATCCAGGTGGCGACTTTTTTTTGGCCAGGCAGTGTATTTTAAATATGAACCACAATGTGCTATACTTGAGTGTGTTAGACAAATACAAAATAGAAAGGTTTAAAAAGAAATGGATGCATGTATTCCTTTGTTTAAACAATACAAATGCAGACAATTATGGATAGGTATAGGTACTTAACTTGGTTTAAGTGAATAAAATCCAGTGCAACCAGTTGCTTATCTCATAATTAAGTAAGACTCCACTTGTTTGTAGATGCTCCTACATACTTGGCTGTGCTATGCACTATGATTTTTTTTACAGTTCTTATGACAAATTCCTTCTTTTCCCACAATTTCAGCCATGGAGTCAATGGATGAGGAGTAAGAGATAATTTGTCTTTTAGCTTTAGAAAAAACAAAAGACAAGAAGCCAAAACATAAAATGATTAAACTCTACTAGTAATAAAGAAGGGGAATTCAGTATGCTGGTAGAGGGACAGTATTTATGTTTCCTCAATATAAGTACTGAGGGAAGCGCATCTGTTCTTTCAGATGCACAAGATAACATTGACTCTCAACCGTATTAGCTCAGTGTTGCATATACAACAGTTGGATGTGGACACTGTTTCCAAGCAGCTTAATGTGCAACATGGAGTATGCGTAAGTGGGCGCAAATGTGTCCGGTAGACGTTCACTACGAGTCCACCTCAAGTACAAGAGGACATCCGTTGAGTGAGGTACACCCGAGTACGTGGGAGCCCTCATTTAATCTTGGTAAAAATACATTCCTCAGAGATTTGTAAAAGAACATTAGCGACCAAACATGATTAAGACCAAGGAACACGGCAAAACGTCAGGGATCAAGTTCTGGAAACGATTAAACTAGATTAGGTTATAAAATTACATCTTTACATATGCCACATAACACAGTTCAGTCCACCATCCCAAATTGCAACGACAACACGACAAATCTATGAAAGTGTACTGGTGAAAAGAATGTTGGTCTCATTCTTGCCACCTCAAATGAAAGAACAAAGACAAAGAAGTTATGGCTTGTCACAAGCCACATACTGTAGAGGCCAGAGCATGAACAAGCAGGTTTTCTGTTCTGACCAAAATTAAACTCTGCATGTGGTGGACAACTAACAGTCCACATTACACAAAACCAACAATGCTCACTGTGATACCACGGTGGTGGAAGCATCATGCTCGGTGAATCCTTTCTCCTTCAGGGACATAGAGGTTAGATGGCGCTAAAAACAAACCAATCCTGCCAGAACCTTCCACAGCCATCATCATCTATAGAAACTCTTTGAAGAAAGCTGTATAAAAGTTTAGTTTCCGTTTCGGATTAATCAAAACATTTTTGGACTGAACTGAACTCAATGGGTTAGGAAAATGAACCAAAATGATAAATACTTCATTTTCTGATACAAATCACATCTGAATGAGGCTTATGTTACATTTGCAATCCTTTTGTCTCTGGTCAAAGTGAGAAAAATCGCCCTTCACTGCTTAGAAAATAGGCCAATTTGTTTTTGCCCCAATTTTTACAGCCACCCACCTCACCAGGCCCACTGGACCTGGAACAAAATTGGAATTGGCATAGATTGAAAGCAGCCTTGATTTAGGGAGCGGTGGTGGGAGGGGGGTGCTTACTTGTATCAGTGGAAAACGCACACTGGCCCCAGTTGGCAGGAAACACATGGCACCAGTGCCTAACACCTGGTTGCCCACAGGAAACGAGGAGAAGGAACTTGGTGGGAAAAACACAGGCAGAGAGACAAGGTGCCAACAGTAAACTAGACTAAAAGCAACGCATAACAAACAGCTGTTTCGTGGCCATTATTTTTTTCCTTTTTTGTTTGTTTGCTCCCACCCCCCTGCTATGCTCTAAGGGAGAGAATCCAGTTGAAGACCGGTGGATGTGATTTACTGAAATGATAGCCTGCCGCTGGATGCCACGGTTGACTTAGCACGAGCCAGCACCCTCAGATCACAGAAGGCACCTCCTTGGATGCTCCAACTTTGCATTCAACAGCACACTCACACACTCACGCTCCCTGCCCATGTCGCCAGCAGGGCATAAAACTCTCGTTGCTTATTATTTTTGCTCTCTGCAACACAGCGTGGCATCTCTATTTACCTCAGCCCCAAAAGCTTCGGCAAATTACCTTGAAATCATGCTAGGTTTTGTTTCCTTCCAGGAATTTCCTCCTAGATACCTGGTTGAATTCCACCATACAATGCGTGTGTGTTTGTTTCTTACTGGCCTGTGAAATTAAAGTAAAAAATAAAACTGGTTGAAGTGTTGCAAACCGAGAGGCAAACGAACATAGTCTTTTGAGAAAAAAAATAAAAAAATCATGTCACTATTAGTCAGGTGATATTTGTGGGAAAAGGTCAATGACTTTGAACTCCTTTATCCCTGAAGCCATGTCTTCTAGGTCTGACTGTAAAAAAAAAATGCACCTGTCACTTTCAAAGCTTTTCACAGAGCACAATGAGATTGAAGACAAATGACTAGGACTAAAACAAAAACTTATGATGAAATCTTTGTGCAACGATTCTTCCAAAGATTTAGAAAGAAATGCATCTGATACACCTTCCTATGTGTTTTTTTTATGTTCTCTCATTTGTAAAGTTGTTTAAACTTGTGGCAAAAAAGAGAAACCATAGAAGTTCCAGTAATATTTATGTCATAAAGTCTTCTTCTTTTAGTTGTTGCATATATAGTGCCTTACAAAAATATTGATTTAGTTATTCATTGCACATAATCTTTTGCATGTATGTTGGGAAGTTAAATATTGGGTTGATCTGACCTGAGCTCCATCATCCACGTTTGCTGTGTTCCCCACAAGAGCCTCCGGCAAACTGACTTCTCACAGCTTTCTGTCAACATCGGTTTTCCTCTAGCTGCTCTATCATGATGCTTAGATTTATGGAGTGCACGACTGTTAACTGTAATGTCAAACAGTTACTTTTAAGGGGGCTGATTGCTCTAGATTTTAGTCAGTTTGTGCATTGTCAGGTGGGCTGAATCCACTTGTTGGATTTTATTTGTAAAACATTTAAAAATCATGTATCTGTTACCTTCCACTTTACAATTAGACACCTCTTTGGGTTACTCCATTGAAAAATCAAATGTAGTTGAGAAAATCTGGATGCACAAGAGTTTGCACTGGATTCACTTGAAATCTGATTGGCCAACCTGCCTAGACACTCCCACCACGACTGTCAATAAGTTTGTTCATATCATGCCATACATCGATCAGTGATGTCAGTAGATGACAGAAATGTTTTGTTTTGTTGTTTTACAACCACCATTAATATGTGTATATATTTGTTTTGGTTCATTGTTAAAAAAAATTTCATATTGGGGTATCACATATTATCTTACACGTAAATTCGTGAGACTACAACCAAGTTCCTAATTTTCATCTCTAGTTTGATAATAAGAGATGCTGCCTCAGACTACTGCATGAATAAAGCTCTTCATAAAAGGAGAAAAATTGCAGTTGTTTGCAATTTGTGGTCTGTAATGGTTCAATAATTTTTAGCCTTTATGTTGACAAGTAAGTTGAATAGAGTTAGCTTAGCGATGCTAAAAATAGAGTTGTATATAAGCTAGACAAAACAGGCTAATCGTGTGACTAGAAAAATTCTTAGGCCACTGTAACAAACAAATCTACTGCGTGGTTTTTGCATGCTGAACAGATCCCTGTGTTTTGTTTGGATAAATAGTTTTGTTACTCAGGTTTTGACCCACACTGCTTGTTGTAATCTAAGACAGCAATGCATTTAGATGAAATTTCAATTTCTACAGTTCGTGCCTCTGCCTGGCCCCCCTAAGGAAAACAGTTAGTTAAGCACGCTTCTGACGTCATGTGCAGGTAGCATAACATAGTTTATGGTTTGAAGGATGAAGACATCTCTACCTTTACGTCCTGGGTGGAGTTGTGCAGTCGTATTCTGTATATTCCGCTCTCCTTTGCCCCAGATCGGAGAATCTCTGCACAGTCCCCGAAAGCGCGTCTCTCCTTTTTGGGCAAGTTGGAGATTTCTGCAGAAACACAGAAGCACATGTTGACACAATGATGACTTAAGGTTTTTTTTTTAATTATTATTATTATTATTTTCACACAGTGTGTGAACTCTACTACTTAAAGCTGTTGAAGTCGGAATTACCGTTCCTACATTGCCTATGTGGAATCACTCCTCTCTCATACATTTGCATCTATTGTTTACTGTGTCTGTTTTACGGGAGAATAACGTGCTGACCCAAACATAGTAAAGCCACAGAGCCTCACCATTGCATTGTCTGACTCTTGTCAGCAGCTGCTCGACAGTGTCTGTCTGCCTCTGCAGTGTGGTGCTGTTGAGCGTTGAGCTTCCGAGCTCACCCTCGAGCTGGCTGACCAGGCGACTTTGCCTCTCCAGAACATCTTGAAGCTGCTGCTTTTCACCCTGCAAGTCCTGCAGCTCCTTCCCATACCGCGCCTCCAGCGCTAAGAGCCTCTGTTCTAGAAAGCTAAAGAAGAAGAAAAAGAAGAGGATGAAGAAGTAGGCCAATTTTGCAAAGTGTCCTCATAAAATGCAAATTGCGATGAATAATAAAAATGTGCGCAGCACAGGTGCATAATCAATCCATTTGTCATTTACCTTTCAAAGCTGATATTGCACAAAGTTACACATTTACATGAGGATGACTAATAGACATCAGCACGACCATCTCGCTGGGCTAACATCATATAAACACCTGTACCACAGCGGTGCTCGCAGATGGCTCGGCATGCTAAAATGCTCAATCATGGCCCGAACGCACCAGCCTGACAGCACATGTGTATGCGTGCGCGTGTCTGTGTGTGTATGTGTGTGTGTCTTAGTCTGTTTTTGTGTCTGCAGGAGTGGCGCTCCCTAGCTAAATGAAGATCATAAATCCCCGCAGCCTGATCTTTATGGCTCTGACTAATGACTCCGCAAAAGTTATTTATTGAAACAATCCAACCACCCAGACTGAACAAGCTACTTCGATGTTCCCTCACACACAATGACTGCACACTCTCCAGATGGACCCACAGTCTCCCGTTTTTAGCCCAGCCGCTCAGTATGCGGTGGTGGCGGATCGATCCAAATCCATTTTTACATCGCTCCTAACTTATATTTGCTTTGTGGGGGGAGATGCTCAATTAAAGCGGTAAAGCAGCCTCACAAATTGTTCACTGTTGTGCCATGTGCGTTCAAGTTTGCGGATCAGTCAGCAAGCAGACCAGAACCGCAGCTGTTCACCAGTTAAGGGGAGTTGGAAGTGCAAAGCACGTCCTTTTAGGATTGGATTGCGTCCTGAGTTATTAGAATTTTCTGCTTGTGATATTCTGCTATTTGTTATTGTTATTTTAATATGCAAAGCATACACTGCCAGCAGCCTGCTCTCCATCCCCCTGTAGAGGGATCTGCTTCCTGCCAGTAGTATTTCATATGTAGGGCCTAAGAAAACAAACATGTTTCTGTGCCCATTTTTAGTTTGGCAGCAGTTCAGAAACTTCCACTGTGCCCTGAAGCCCCAGCAGTGGTAGCGTTCAACAATTATAGCTGCTCCTATTTTCTTTTTTTTGTTTTTTACTTCAAAGGCACCTCTGCCACTAATTTCCCAAAGATGGATTAATTTGTTTAGACACCAGTGCCATGTCACCTGCAGCGAAGGACAAGGCATAAAAGGGCACAGCGTAGTTATGCAAGAGGGAATGTCTAACAGGGCACCTGATCCTCATTGGCTACATGGAGCAGATGGATGGAATGATAAGCATGCAGATACAAAGAGTAAAAAATATATATATATATATTTGCACCCTTTCTTTCTGCACGCAACCCTGACGACCCGTGATTCCTAGAGAGAACTGTGGGAAACCCCTGACTAACAAGCGCCGCACATTTAATCATACGTTTGCAGACCTGAACAGTTGTCTATGCTGGTGCCCTACTGTTAAGAATTGCTGAGGTGTTTCATTATGATTTTATAAATGCTTCAATGCGTGTTTCTCCTAGAGTATTTATGGCTGCTGTTTACGACTGCTTGAGAAGCGTGCCTAGCCCTGTTGGGCCACACAAGAACACATTCAGAACAGAATACAGTTTAAAGCAGGTTTTATACGCCATCTTTTTATTAGACCAGTATGCACAATCTTTCTGAAGCGGCCACACATTTTAGATTGCTCTTAATTTGAATTCAAGCATAAATATGCATGCAAATTTGCTACAATTTTGTAGTTTATTTTACACCCTTGTTTCCTACATTGAGGGAATGTCTGGAAGAAGGGTTGGACATTTACAGTATTCTACTGTTTCAGTTTGGTGTTTACCATTTTTCATAACATTTTGTCTTGTTTTCTTCTGATTTGGAGCCTACATGAATTTCCTTCAAGTGTTGAGATAATTGTTTGTTGAATTAATAAACAAATAAGTCTGACCCCTTCAGTGTTGACCACTTCGAGCCTTTAAGATGAGCGAAACCTTCATCGGTGGAGACAAAGGGTATGCATAGTGTACCATGAGATTATCCAGACAGCTAATATGTTCATTATTTGAGGGTAGCCGAGACATCCTTCTTCCCTTCATTCTGAATAGGCTAGGGCTGTTCCCCATCCACATGGCAAACATATTGCAAATTCTGCATCTGTCCCAAAGTCTTGTAAGAGAGGTGCCATGGAGATAGCTTAATCGCAGCACCAAACCACATCCGCAGCAACTTAGAGACTCATCAGACGACTGAATTAATCTCCCTCTCTCAACGGCTTAACAGTTTGTCTACAAGCGAAACTCACTTTTGTTTCTTGTATCCAAGATTTTGTTCTTTTGGTCAGGATCATAACCATAGGGAAGGATGCAAACTGTCAAATTTCAAAAAGTGGCACTTTTAGCTCTTTAAAGGAATTTGAATACACTATGACGATGGGTATTCAAATAGGTGTTTTCAGGGAAGTCAAGAGTTTAAGTAGCCACACCAACATAAGCACTGTGCGACCCGGCGTTCTCACAAATAGCTCCTGTGATTAACCTTTAGCCAAAGCAGTTTGCAAGCACTTAAGCTAACGTCATGAGTCTGCCCATACTGATGTAAAAGGTACATTTTTGCTTACCTGTTTTTATCACTAAGGCGTGAAATTTCTTGGGTCTGTAGGAGAATGCGTTTCTCTAGGCGGTTCGTAAAGAGCAAGTACTCAAGCAGCTGGATCTCTAGGCGACTTGTCTGGTTTAGCACCTATAAGTTGGCAGAAAGTAAAAACATAAGTTCATCACACCTCGCAAAGATAAAGGAATACAGTAGTAAAGTAAGCAGCAATTTCCTTAAAACGGACCCTAGGGGATAAACAGCTGTACTCAGTCCATCACAAATCCTATAATTTGTCTCCTCTGATCTTGTAATCAAAACTTGCGTAAGACCAATCTTGTCATGTTTTGAAGTTGCAGATGAAACGCGGGGTAGAACAAAGCAGCTTGAATATTTGCACAGGTTGTACAGTTTTATATCAACTATGATAAGAGAAAAGGAGAGGCAAAAACATCCCAATCTGTAATAACAATTCTGGCATGATTGAAGTCACATCTGTGTTGTGCTACTGAGCTTTTTGTTTTAATTGGCTTATTGTCAGTCACTTCTTGCAGCTCATTGTGTCAATCAGAGCCCGTGGAACCAAATACCAACTGCATTAAAGCGGCTGCCGCTTCTTTGGGGCACAGCTTCCCAGCAGGTTACATCTGACATCCATTTAATTAGATATTCTTGAAAGTTCTTTAACACAGATACAGTTTGTTTTTGTTCCGGTGTGACTCATGCTGTTTCTTTTTTCTATTTGACTTTGCTGTAAACACGGTATCCTAGGTCAACTTCAGACATGCCTTCCTCACTCACCTGGGTCTCAACATCTGTGAGTTTGCGAGTCTGCTCTGCTGATTGGCTGAGGAGGTTGTTTCCCATCTCCAGCATGGCGGCCGTCTGGGTGTGGACTGTTGACCTCTTTATTTCCTCCACACCGGAGCGTACATTCTCCTGGATGAAGTTTTCCAACTGTTAAGACAAAATACTGTGGTTTTATTGTATATGTAGATGTTATTAAGGAACTAACGGAGCTGTCTCTTACCAGTACATTGCAAAGTATTAATATCACTTGAATATTTTCACATTTTGTTGCATTACAAGCAAGAACATCAGAATAAATACTCAGAAGCCCTTCAAGGCTTGCATCATGAAGACCAAAGAACACATCGAAAAAGTCAGGGATAAAGGTGTGGAGATGTTTTCCCATCTGCAAATCTATTGAGAGATGGCCACTAAGCTAACTGAGATGGGAGGCGCTAATCAGAAAAGAAGCTAACATGATGATGGCAACTTTGAAGTAGCTGCCAAGGTCTATGTCTCAGATGGAAGAGTTTGCTGATCGCGCAACTTTTGGTCATGCACTTCATAAATCTTGCCTTTATGGAAAAAATACCAAAGAAAACTTGTTGTTGGAGGAAAGTTGTAAAAAAAAAAAACATAATAAAAGTCGAATAAGCCATGTAGTGGGCAAAGTAAATGTGCAAAAGTAGGTCGTCTATTCCAAATGAAAGTAAAATCAAACCTTTTGGCCAACATGTAAAAAGCAATGCGTTTCAGAAAATTAAGCGCTCACCACACTAAAAGCATCATGTACATGGTGAAACGTGGTGGTAGCACCATGCTGTGGACATGCTGTTCTTCAGTAAAGACTAAGAGGAATATTATAACTGAAAGGATAAAGGATAAAGCTAAACACAGCAGAGTCCTAGAAAAAAAAAACATGTTAGACGCTTAAAAAAGACTTAAAAAGGGGGCAAATGAACACATGGTAGGACGCCTCAAAAGACAACAGATGAAAAAGTTAAAGTTAAAAAGGCCATTGCACGTTTTGGGGACTCTCATGTAAATAAATAGCGGAATAATGTCGAATAAGAAAATAGTAGAATAAAGCGTGGTGTTTATTAATACGACACTCTTATTCGGAGAAAAAAGAAGCCAAAAGTATAACTTCTCGTCACTTTTCACTCTCAAGAAAAAGAAAGAAATGTACCTAATGCAGTTTAATCTAACCAAAGCGAATAGAGTTTCTAAAAGAAACGTGGTCAGCGTGTTCAACGTCACAGTGAAGTCAAACTCCAGTAGCAGGAAATGATCAAATTTTGTTTGCAACAGAGCAAAGTACACTATCCAACTAGACAGCATTAATATTTATAGCTCTTTTGAGGGGAAAAGGGATCATATTTTACTCATTAAACCGCAGACTGGAAAATGAGATCTCAAAGGAGAAAGCACTCAATATCATCCAGCTAATGAGTTTTTGTCTGCAAAATTTGAGTAGAATTCAAATGAGAAAACAATTATTTGCTTGCTGTTATTTTAAACATAAGAACATCTAGCCTAGAGAAATTGGGTTATTATAAACTATGAGACTGCAATAGAATTTTTTTTCTGTTTATGTAATGGAAAGAGAAACTGAAGCAAGTGGGCAAATAGAGATATCTCATATTTAACTCTGACTAGTGCTGATTTGCCTCTCTTTCTCAATTAGATCCTCTTTTAAACGTCCACTTCATTTTAAAGTGTCCCTCTTTGCTCTTGCCCTGTAATCACGTCTTACATTACACTAGTTTAGGACAACTTAGACTGCAGTGGGAAAAAGAATCTTTTCACAACAAAGGATCTAAAGAGATTACTTAGTGGATTAAAGCCATCTCTGCTGGAAACCCAAAAATCCCTGCATTGTGATCAGACTTACGAAATCAAGCCGCTATCAGCGGCTCGTCCAAGTCCCTGCATTACTGCCTTTGTGCTGGAACTCAATCCGGAGGTCTTGATAGGTTTCATCCCCACCCTTTGCCAATTGCATTACTTGGAGCTGTGTCACAGGCCGCACTACGTGGCCAGATAAAGCACTTTTGGGATGTAATGTAATTCATTTTTTACTGTGTCTAACAGGGTCAGAAGAGGGATTACGCTGGGAAAAATCTTAGGAGTTGGATCGTGAGATATCTTAATTACTGAGCCAACAGCTGCACTTCCTGTCTGCTATAATTACAAAAGACAGAAACATATCTACCGGGTGTTATAGTGTTTGACAGTGATTGATGGAGAGCAGTGACGTGCGGTGAGGTGCAATGCTGGTGAGGCGCTGACTTAATCATAAGTAGATATACAAATGTAGACCACCTGCATGTTATTGTTTACATAAGGAAATTTTGCGCATGCGGACAAAGCTGGAGGGCAAAAAGACCATTCTTTTATATGCCATCCGTAGCTGCGCTGCATTGATTTAATTCCGTTAACTCAATGAAACTTTGAAATTTAGGTATTATTCATTTTGTGCTATGCTCCACAGCAAAGGGAAAAACCGTTGAAGTACAACTCAAAACCACATCTTTCTCGCCCTCTGCTTTGGACAGGCCACACACAGACTCGTTGCCATAGCAACTGACGAAAACGCCCCTAAAAAAACACTCAAATATTTCCCACACAAAAAGCAGAACATTCAGCCTGTTGCAGTAGTATGGTTTTAGGCTTAATGTTTATTTTGCGATTATTAATAAGTGATTGCTGTGGTAATAGGGGAAAACTATAAATATATTGCTGCACTTTACTGTATGGCTAGCTCCATGGCTAGCTCGCTGTTACTGTCTCTTAATCTGCAGTTGTGGAATCACAATGTCTGGGATCATGAGCGCCCCCTGCCATGAGGCAAGAGAACTGCCTGCCTCATCTCGAATCTGTTCTCTGCCGTTTCTGATCGCTCCTCAGCACACGAAAAACGTTACACACACAGTTGGTGACAAAAAGCACTGCACATTATATACATAAGCTAAATTATGGAAAATCAGTTCATATATTAAATGTTTTTTAACCATTTTATTGACGGACAGGAGAAGCAATCCTAGGTGAGGCTCAGCTCGCTGATGCCTGTGGGCTTTGCTTTAGAGCATTTGAATGGGAAAATGTGAAAATTCAGCAATTTTGAAGAAAAAATAATTAAAATTGGTTAAGCTAAATAAAAAATAAATACTTTACAGTACAAACCACAAGGTGAAAATAGCAGTATAAATTATTTTATCATATTTTTCTTTTATGACAGGTGAGGCTCTGCCTCACATGCCTCCCCTGACCGCACATCACTGATGGAGAGATGCATTAAGATGGGCATAATGGTTAACGCCACCACTGAAAAAAGCTGATTTAATGCATTGACTTTTCAATATTTGTACCTAAGTTTGGCAACTTCATCACTAATTAAACAAAAAGTGCATGCTCATTCTCCTAACGTTTTCGTATCTCCCTCTAAAGCCCCCTACAATATTTTGGTGAATTATGGTAGCTTGCATTTGCTAAATGTTGTGGCAGTGTTTTTATTATAACTTTGTTATTACCTTGCTTTCCAGTCCATTCATCTATTTTTTAAAATGTCGTTAATCACCATCGGGACAGTATGTGGGGGACCAGTGTTTTTTTTTTTTAAGTCACAAACACATTCCTACCAAAATTTTAAATATCAGAACAATATCAGAAATGTATAGAGAGGAACAAAAAGGTGATATGCTTCAACAAAAAAAAAAGGATCAGAACCATGGAAGTCTGGACAGAGGCAAAGAACTGAACAAATTCTTCAGTAGGTTCAGTCAGGAACAAGCTCAGCATCCTCCTTTCCTGTCCCCAGTCAAGCAGACATTTGTTTGTTTTGTCTTCCACCTCGGCCATGGACCTTTCTGCCTTTATACGTTTGTATTCAACCAAATCGGGAGATGGTGGTGCTTCCTTTGCCTCCCCCTCCTGCCTGTCTGTTTGCAGAAGTCAAATGAAGAGACAGCTGGAGAGAGTGAAACTATGGGACACTGCAGCACCTCTCCGGCGCTAGCCTGGCCCAGCGGAAGATGCCTTGCTTTGTTTCGGTACCAAAGAAAATCCACCCAGACTGTTATGTCAGAAACTCCAGAAGACACAAGTGAAGGCCTCAGCAATGACAAACGGATCACAGTTTGTGAGACTGAAGGATCAGGTGTCCAACCACTTGGTCAACAGTACAGGAGCACCACAGTGCACTCTGCCCCAACCATCCTATCTCAGACTGTTCACCTCAGACTTCCAGAACAAGACACAGTCCCGACATTTGCAAACATCCTGAGATGCTGCTGTTGCCTTCAGTTGCTATAAAGCTGCAAAATATATCAAATGAAATCTAAAAGAAAAATTTGTCATCTTGAAATTGGGCTTCAATCTCTTTAAGAAGCTCCTGCTTTTTCCTACACTCTAGAAAAAGTTATGACATATAAAGCTCAAAATCAGTTTTACATAAAACCCCACTTTTTAAAAAAAGGTTCAAGAAGACTTTACAATTCTTTGCAATTTTTTCCTTGGCTTCGTGGCTCAAAGTAGTAAGCTAGCATAAAAATCAGGATATGATTTCTTAACCAAAATATTAAATAACAATTTTAGTAATTCACTAATTTAAACACATGAAGGACAGGATCATTGCAAACAGCTAGTAACAACAATAACAAGGTTCTATCACTTTTAAATCCCATGTAATGATTTCTTCTTGCAAGAGGAAATCATTTTAAGGCCACAGCAAGTTGTTAAACTTGTTTGCGGTTTGGTTTTGTTTTTCTGAACTGCGTCTGAACACAAATGAAAAATGTTAAGACTCAGTCGGTCAAATTACTCATTTCTAATAAATGTTTTACTGAGCTTTCAGCGCGAATGCACACAGTTTTTCTTTTAATTTCTTTTGATTAAAAGAATTTAGACATTTAGAACCCGGGGCAAATGTCTTCGTCTTTAGATCCTGAATGAATAGTTTGCAAACTAAATTTAAGATGTTCTGAATCACCATGAAATGAGGGAAAATATGTATCGTAAGGGAATTGAATGGGGGAAAAAAGTTTTAAATAGTGAAACCAACATTGATAAGAAAACTTCCTTCAAATAACAAATATTTTCAATCCTTGGGTTTTGTATTTGATCAGATGTCAATACGCTAGCTGACCACACTGCACGTATTCAACAAAACGTGAACTAATTCTGAAGATAATACGATTGTTTTTTCTTCCTCATCAAACTGTTGTAATTAGTTCTAATTTTGGCCACCTGGTGACTGTGTTTCTTTAAACTATTATTTTACGGTGTCAGTTGATGACAAACTTTAATGTTGACAGGGCAAATACCCAAGTTGCAAATTCTCTTCGAGACACTTTGATCTCGTTGGAGAATTTCTAAAATAGCATAATCCACACAGCCTCTTCAAAAACACCAACAAACACAGCCTCGCATTCCATTTTCTGACCCTTGAGGGCAGCAGAAGGCCAAGGGGACACGATGAGGGGGTGGTGTGTTGGGATTTAGCCCTAAAGAAAACGGACATGAGTCTCTTCTTGGAAATACAAGAGAAAGAATCTGGAGCATTAATACAGTCCATAGAGATTTCTCTGCAGATCATGGCGGATTAGTGTGGGCGCTCCTAATTTTGCATGTGTGGGGCTATGTTTCCTTTCAAGGGGCTCGGGTAGAACGCTCACAGAGAGGGGTCGTAGTGGCCCCCGAGGGAGCTTTGAGTGAGACCGTGCAAAGTTTCATGGAGACACCCACACACACACACCCCCACACACGCATAGATGAAGCCCTTCCACATCCATTTTATCCAGTTCTCTCCAGGCTCTCTTGCAGATAAGCTTAATGAGCCTCACGAGGTGCTGAAAAGGCTTTGCCGTCTGGGGTCAAAAGTCAGAATACTCTTGTGCATAACTAAAAGAGTCTCTTAGGGGTCATGCAATGTTTATGTGGAAATCCCACCTTAAGTGCGATCATTTATGCATCGCTTTGGCCTGGTGGGGGAAACTTGTTGATGGGCTTGAATCCTCGTGTTCATTCCAGATGTTATGTGGAAGTTGGCTGCAGAGCTTCATATGTCAGCAGAGCTTTTTCTTTTCTCTGGATGTGTGGGGGCGGGAGGGTTTAAGCCATATTTCCGTCATAGCTGCTCAAATTATTTTATATTTATCTTATTTTTTTTAAGCCACAATAATGAGAAATAGAATTAAACTGGAAAATAGCAAAATGAGATACTGCTATGCTATGTTTCTATAATGAATGTGATATATGATGTTCTTTTTTTTGTGGCATAATGATTTTCTTGCTGCATATTTATGGCTCCAGGGTATATTTTCTGAAAGCTAAGCCTTTAAACTTGGCAGCAGAGATGATGTAAGTAGAACAGCACAATAACTTGCGAAGCAGTGTGTTCACATCCACTTTTTGTTTTACATTTTGCCATATGACAAAGATAAACTTCAATGTATTTTGTTGGTGTTTTATAAGTTGGACCAACACAGAATAGACCATGACGTTAAGTGGAAGGAAGATTTTATACAGCTTTTTGTTTGCGTTTACAAATAAAACCTTTTCACATTGCTTTTATGTATGTGAAGAGAAAATGAGCAACTGGCTGGGGAAGGTTGTACAGAACTATTCTTTTGTGAAAATTCCATTTTGGCTTGCAAAAAGGTCATCTTCAGAATGTAGTTTTGTTAGATTGACTGTAAAATTAAAATTGTGTTGCCTTGCAAAATCTCCATAAGAGCTGGAGTGTTCTATGTTTTGTCAACTTACAGTGGCAAATCTGTGAGGTTTTATTTGATTAATTGAAATGCTGTAATAAAGTCATTATAATTGCCCGCTGTTAGTGTAACTCAACAAATTGGCACACAAACATTTACAATTATCCAGGGGGTTGGTGCGCCCCATAAACAGTATGTTCTGCAAAGGGTCCAGACCAAAATAGAGACATGAGTGGAAAGCAGTGGCCTCTCTGTCAATATCATTCACAATGAGCAAATACTTTTTCTGTGACTTCAGCTGTACAGACTCCATTGTGAAGCTTCTTCTAATTGTATCATTTCAGTTTATTTGGCCATAATCGGAGCTAAACAGAACCGCAAAGGCCAAATGTCTTGTAAGGAGACCTACTCAAATGTGTCTCTTCCCGATAAACAGCCGACATGTCCCAGTGTTATGTAAATTGCGTTTGGAAAGATTTAGGCTGACTTTGGCTTATAAGCAGACTAGAAAAAAAATGGTCTGTTTACTTGTTGCCTCATTTAGAGGGTTTAACTGTGCGAGACATTATTGGCAGAACTTCATACTCTCAGACTGCTGCTGCATGCAAAGGAAGTTATTACTTATGGGGGTTTTAAATACTGAGACCCACTGATACGTCAAGCATTGTGATGGAGCCAACTGTGAAGACAGGAAGCATCCAGGAAATCCAAGCCTTATCAATAATACAGGTCTGTCAACAAATGTAATAAGATAGTGTACTCTGGGGAGGTCCAATGCTTTGATTTACAATCTTTGGTATGACAAGCTGCAGGACTCAGTGAGGCATATAGAATAAAAAAAATAAAATAGGAAAGAAGGAGGAAAAGGAGAAGGAAATTGTCCTCTTCAAGGGAACTTGAAACGTTATGTCAGTTGACACACATGAAAGAGTTCAACTGAAGGGCACAGATACACGACAGACCACCGGACTTTAGTCATGGGTAGTTTTACCTGAAGTACTGCTGCCTCTTATTATGACAGGTCTGAAAAGTATCACAAGAAAACAGACCTTAAAATAGCTACCAAAAGGACAATGCCAATCATCATATGTCCTCCAAGACGGTTCCCATCTATGAAAGACTTTCTGAGATCTTACCTTCTGCAGCCATTGAGTGTTATTCTCCATGGCGCTCTCCAGAGTCTCCAACTTTTGCTGCTGCCACGAAGGCCTTTCCTCTTCTGCTAAACTGTCCTTGGAACGACTTTTGTCCGGCTCGGTCTCGGGTGGCGAGTCTCTCTGCAGCGTGTTTGTCACCTGGAAATCCTTTAGGGGCTTGCATTGCTCAACCTCTGGGAGAATGAAAGTGTAGGTGCAAGGGCCGTGCTGCACGCGGTGCTGCTGACGCTGGGAGGCGATCCCTGTGGCCAGCAGGTAGGCCAGGTAGATGAGAGTAAGAGAGAGGAGGTGGCCCATGTTGCAGCGAGAGGGGGGAACAGAGAAGCAGGGAGGGGGGTGGGAGGAAAGGAGCCTTCACCACCTATTTAGGGTGGCTGAGTTAGGTTTCCCTTCCGTGTGTTCTTTTAGTGAAATTTCCTTCTGTGCTTCTGTAGAATCAAGTCTTCTGCTTTACTTTCTTCTGGTTTCAACTCCTGTTTCTCCAGTCTGGTTTAAAACTTTCACTTCTCCTTATCTGGCCAGTCCTACTGTTTGCGTTTGCATCCAGAGTCTTCTTGGGGTAAGTTTATCCTCCTGCTGTTTTGTGTGAAAGCAGACAGAGAACATACACACACAGGAAACAGAGGTTTGCGTCGTATAGTAGCTCCAACGCTCAGCCCAGCACATGTAGCTCTGGCCGGAAAGCCAAGAGCAAACGCCAAACATTTATCACTCTTCTAAAAAGTTGCTTGCCTCCAGAGATGTCCTTTGAAGCCGCTGGAGTCCAGGCACTGGTCTTGGAGGAGACGAAAGAGCAGAGGTAATGTGGTGAGTGGCCTGCTTTGGGATGTTGGTTGTAGTGGTAAAGCCCTTAAAGAGCAGAAAGGGAATAAAGGAGAGAGAGGCGTGCGTCTCTACATGCATATAACCACACACACGCACACACACCCCTCCACACACAACGCCTTTGCTCATAATCACCCAGCCACCCATCCCTCTTTTGCTTTCTCCCTCCCTTTTACGGTACTCCTGTTTGGGGGGTTAGAAGAGGAAGCTGCAAAAATACACTCGGCTCACCACAAGAGGAAGAAAAAAAAAGTGGGAAGTTTCTGTGAAATCTTTTTCCTCCCTCTCGGTCTCTACCACACATTTTATTCTGTCTTTCTGCCTTTGTGTCCTCTCTAAAACTCTGGTTTAATTCAGTGGCAAGGACATTCTTAGTCACATTTCATTAGGATCTGATACGAGGTTCATGATGAATGCACTCGGTGTAAGGGTGCCCATTTTGTGGAATCTGAGGTGTTTTAGTGAACATTCTGGGTGGTTAAAGGAAAACAGACCAATAACATTTTTATAGTCTCCAAATGCGAGGAGTGTTTTGCCGTCTGCTGTTAACCAAACTGATGGAAGTTTTCTCTCAACCAATCTCAGAAACGTGTTGTCATTCAGAATGTATTTGGAAGATGATCTCCAGTAATGATGCTACTGCTGTTTATTTTTTTCATTTTAGCTCATTCTTTAAAAGGGAAGAAAAACTTTGGGTCATATTTTAGGTCAGTCTGTGTTCAACTCGAGATATGTTTCAACTTATTCTGACAATTGTGGCCACACTGGCTTTGATTTTTTTTTTATTAGCTGCTTGGCTGTGCAGTGAGAAAAGCATGCTCATCCTTGCTAAAACAAATGTATAATGTAATGACACTCAGCATAAGGTGTAGGTTGTTCTGACACTATCCGTTCCTCTTTTTCCATGCATTGATAAATAACTGTTTTAATTTGCAAGGTCAGGTCTAAAGCATAAATTAAAATGTTGCCTTTTTGCAACATGTTTTTTTGTAAAACCAGTGTTTGTTTTAAATAATGTTACTGGCTTCCCTACCTGAGTTACATCATATCTTCAACTTCAAAACAAAACCGAATTCAGATTTATTCATTTCTGAAGGCAGACATTCTTCCCAACATTTGTCTTTCAGGGCATTTACCACATCCACCAAAGACACCTGATATGCCAGAATGAGTAGCCATGGGAACATCTGATGTGTGGGGCAATCGAGTTGAAAAAAGGAGCCTTTTTTGCTTGGCTCCACAAGCAGCTGACAGGTAAGAGATCAAAAGTACCATGGTTACTATAATTGCAGAATAAAAAAAATTGCATATGAAGACTATTCAGTTTGTCAAAAAGGGAAGCAGAGTTCAAAGCAGACTATTTTTGTTTTGGGTGGGGAACTGCAGACGGAGGTGAAGAAAACTGTCAAGTGTTTGAAAATAATCGCCATTAGGTTGTTCCTAATATGATCACTACCAGTAAGGAGGTAGATTGCCTTACTGTGTTCTAACTATCAGGGGATCACTCTTGGTTCTCAGCCTTCCTAGGAAAGGACACGCAAATGTGCAAGTGAGAAGACTCAGTCCAACTTTGAGAGTGGTAGCCTGGCAATGGCCCTGGTTGTGTAAGATTTGGGCAGTCAACACAATCCGTGTTCTCCCGTAGTTTTCAAAATGCCTGTGGGGATTACTGTTTAGTCCTCATCTTTTGTGTATCTGGAGACTACTCACAATTTTGTTCCTGACAATCTTTCCGGGTATGGCTGCTGGACTGTGTGTTGGGAGAAGAGTATCTGAGCTGGAAACTGTAAGGTCTAAACTTGACTCTTTGTGAGGAACGTGGTTTCATTGATGTTTTCATGTCATAACCTTCAGCTCACACCAAAGGCACTCACAGCTAAGTTCAAGGCTGACATCAGATCCACCATAGCTTAGACTACAATTCTCAAACTAAGGCCCTGTACTCACGGAGATGAACATGGTAATTTTTTGTAAAAGATTAAGGAAAAATATGCATCCCCACGACAAGATGCAGCAGAACAACAAAAAAATGTTGCTGTAGTAGGTACGCCGTTCCAGTTGGTGGCAAGACGCAGCTTGAATTGCCAACAGGGAAACATGAAACCAGCGTTCTCAAATTTATGCACTCTGGAACCTGGTTTCAAAAGTGATTGTTTCTGGTATCTCAAGATGCCAAATCCATGTGGACACGCATACTAAATGACAAAAAGACTTTTACAGATGTACCTCAAATCATCCACGCTGAAGTGGCCTAAGATTGTCTTACACTGTTTCAAGTATATGTCAGATGTCATTCTATCTATTATTTCATCTCTCATCTTTGACATCACATGTCAATCATAACTAAGAATAAGAATCTTGATACTAATGGCCAAAATAAACTTTATCTGAAAATAAGTGAGCACAGAGTAAAATACTGCCATCATAATTTTTCCGTTTATAGTGTTACTGAAAACGCAGTATACCATGTGTTGAATTGTTCATTGCCAAACTAATCACTTGAAGCTTTGGCCCAAACATTCAAGTTTGGTTACATGAGACCATAACACATTCTGCCACAAGGTTTTGATAGATTTCCACCTGGCTTGGATGTTTTCTTTACAAGAAAAAGGTTCCGTCTCACAACGCTTTTCCTTAGTCCAGGCATGCAGAGAGTACACCACATTATCACATGCTGAACACAAGTAGTAGCTTCTGGAAAGTATTGCAGCTCCCTCAGTGTTGCTGTGAGTCTCTTGGAAGCCTCCGTCTCAAGATTCAGTCTCGCCCAGCTTTTCTTATGTCCCTGTTTGGTAATTTTCCAATTACGGGTTACTTACTTCACAATGCCATGATGTATATAGTGATGTGGACATTTTTTGATCATTTTACCCTATGTGCAAACTCTGGTCTAAAGGATGTACATGAGCAAATATCAGGAGAACTGTACTGTACTCACAAGTCAAAACTTTATTTACAGTTACTTAGATTCAATTTAACGCGTGGTGAAATCAAATTAGAAAGTGCCTCAAGAAAACATTCAGGATGTGCACATTCATGAAACTTTTTCTTTTTGCTGCTTTTTAACTTAAAACATTATAAAGCACAGCATTTTCAGTTTTTTTAAAAAACTTTGGGCATTTACAACAAAGTCTGTTGGTTAGCAAATCCTCGCAGAAGATGACGCAGGCGGACACGGTTTTAGTTAATTTGTGTTGATTTTTACAAGCAGTTCTAAAAAAAAAGTTTTACATCTGTTTCTGTATAGCTTGTTTAAAAACAACAACAACAAAAAACATTTTTAGCCTGCAGCTGAATCTTTGATTTAAGAATTATGAAAATTTGAGTCTGTAGTGTGTGGTTATGTACCCTCAATATTAGATTAAACAAACAAACAATAAAACTGAAAGACCCAAATTTTCGTACATATACAGCCAACAAGCTACGAGAAAGTGCACTTTTTATTAATCATAACTGGCAGATGCATTTTTAATAATAAAATTTCATATTGGACTTTTCACACATCTTCACTAGGAATGTTAATAAAAGTAGAGAACGCTGCGGTCCTAAGAATTGGAAAAAAACACACACACACAAAAAAAACACTTTGCAGCCAAGATGTGAAACGAAGCAAGGAAGGCCAGTTGGGTCCTGATTCTACTTGTGCTGAATGCTGTGGGCATTCACACTATTCAGATCCTGTTTCTCTTTATACTTTATTAGTTTTCCATAAACTTTTTGATTCGCTACGCTTTCTACAATTTTTCTGCCCTTTCAACTATTTAACTTTTACAATGTTCTGCTCATTTAGGAACATGGTGGATATGACTTTTGGCACTGATATACTCAATAATTTGTGAAATATGAATCGTTTTTTTTATGCATATTGGAATGAATAGAAAACACCAATAATTCCGCTAAATTCTGGAAAATATGTAACGCTCTTTCACAGCTTAGTACTTCCACATATTTTAGGTTAGAATGCTGTTTCTAGACACTCAGCCTTCATACAGTTTTCACCAGCTATTGTTGTGTCAACCCTCCAGACCACTCAAGTATTTTGGTTGAAGCCTTTTCTGCATTGCCAAAACGAGATCCAAATACGGATAAGCAGTAATCAATGTCTATGCTCCGTAGAATTCCCCCAATCAGGGACGTAAAAACTTCCGGAAAACTACAAAGATTCTGAAAAGCGGAATTCCTTTAAAACGAGCCTAAAACCCATTAGTTTAGAGCTGCCTTTGATTGGTAACAGATGCAATATCAAAACGAATAGTTTTTCCAACCTGTCATTGTTTTCTCTCACTTTGGCACTGTGATGCAATATTTTTTGCTTGCTTTATTTTCCTTTTAATCATGTAAAACAATCACCAGGACCTAATGTCCTGCATGGTTTAGGTGTGTTCCCACTGCAGCACACCTAGTTCAAATGACTGCATTGCCTCCACAGCATGTCTCCCAAGTGCTGGAGAATTCTGCTCATCACTGATTCATTTAATCTGAGTGAGCAGCAAAAGGGAAACATCTATAATATATAGGACAGTAGGCCAGGGTTCGGTACCTTCAATGTAAAGCCCCGTGAATTGCCTTGGTGCAGAAAAGAAAGGTTAAAACAGTGCTATATAAATAAAATAGCTTTGCCTTGTGCTACAAAATGAAAATATAACAAATTCTTAGTTTGGTCAAACATTGCGATTTACTGCCTTCAACTGGTGTTTATGAAATATAGATGCAAGAAATAAACATATTGAGCTGTTTTAGCTTACTATTGACATTTCCCCTAAACTTGGAACCAAACTTTTCTCTGGCTACCCTCTGAGTTCATTCCACCCACTCTGACTCTGTCCATTTCTGCAAATTACACAAATATTCATATTGAGGGTATTTTCTAAGGCATAGTAAACACCCACTCAACCTCATCTCCAGCTGTGCTATAAATGTTTAAACATGCAATTCAGTGCAGGCCGCTACCCTGATTTTGCTGTAAATGGGCAGACACATGGCAGAGCACTAACCTCCTTTTCAGTCGATGTCAATGAACAGTTTCATTCAAAAACTTGTGTAACAATGAGCAAGTATGAATTACTAACAGAAAAAAAAGGAAGTGGCTCCAGCACACATCCAACACGAATGCTGATTGTTTGCTTTCAACGTCAGCCGCTTCTTTCTTCCTTTTGCGTTTTCCTGGAGCAGTTTCAGTGGAAAAAGCCTTAATGTTGCATATGCTTTTTCATGCACTCCTAACCCAACATCCCCCAAACATGATGAGCATTCCACACTGCCACTGTTGTGTGGACAGCCTGAAAACCCAGTGTGTGGCCATATCACTCTGCATACCAATGATTAAGCTCTTCATAAGTTGTTCACGTCGACGTTTGTCCATCCCGGCCCCACGAGAGCCAGATCCACCGTACCCACCTTTCAGATACGGACTGATTGCTTTTCATGAAGAAATCGACTTCTTTTTCTTATTTTTTCTTTATTTTCTTTATTATTTTTTTTTGCATAGATGATCAGTGCCGATTTCACACAGCGGGGCTGTCAGTGTGTGACGGTCTCCTCTGGAAAAATAGCGAAAACAAATTCTGTTTCGCTTCACCTTCAAACCGCTGGAGGAGTTTCGTTTTAGTCTGTGGAGATTCTCCTTCTGCGCACTGGCGGGGTATCAAATTGACTTGTGCGCTGATTAAATTAAAATGATGTCCCACTACTGTTCGTGAGATCCCCCCACAGTTTCTCTTCTTGCCACGGACAATAATCGGATGTCATTTTGTCATCTGATCCGCAGAAAACAAAGAAATAAAAAGAAGAAGAAAAGATATTTGTAGTTCAAAACTGTTTTTCCACTGAGGTGATTTATGCATGAACACAAGCATGCAGCTGTTTTTATGTGTGAAACATTCTAATACATGAGTGAACATGGCTAGCGCACTGGTTAATAAGGCACAACCTGGTAATGATCTCGTGCAAAACACATCAGCACTGCGTTGTCCAAAGGCTGAGTGGTGAGAGCTGTTCCCCTTGTGGCCTCTGTCTGGAAAATAACACATTCACATTTTATGGGGCTTAAGTTTGTATTTAAATCAAGACCAGCAAAAACGATGGGATTAGATCTTTTCTGGCAACGTATGACACGAAGAAAAACAAGCCAAGAGGCTATTAAAGTAAGTCACTGTCTATACGGTTATTTATGGAGGTGACCTAAACAATCAAATGACCCATGTTGGTCCACATGTAAGCTGTGACTGTTTCCAAATAAATATTTGATTTTAACAGCCTGCTTTCAATTGTGCAACAGGAATACGGGTTACAGTGGAGCGTGGCTGTTGGTGTTTGCTGAGAAAGGGCTGGAGTTGTTTTCGGGACTCTTTCACGGAGTTAAGTGTCCGCTCATAAACTGCAGCACTTTCTGATCAGACATGGATGTTAAAGCTGATTGTCAGACTTTTCCTGGAAAACAACAAGACTCACTTCAGGCATGCTTTGTCAACTACAGAACGAGTCATGCTCGGTTTTACTCTTTGTTTTAGTATTTAGCTGTTAGTTCTGGCTGAATAACAATAAATCTATTCTACAAAACACAGGCTGTCACGATCCCGTGCCTTTAGTGATATCACATAAGGAATAAGGCAGCTGCCCTCGTTTTTTGTCTTTATTTCTGTATTTTTCGTCGAATCCTCCTTCAAATACATTTACTTGACACATGTTTGAGCTGCATGTAAGAACATGGAGCACGGAAGCAGTTTAAGGTAAATCTGATTTGGATGTTCAGTTTTCATTAGCACCAACCTTCAGTGACTATTTTTCAGTGAAACTGCTAGAAAAATCATAAAGTGTGCTTAATGCATTCTAGTAAAAGAATATTTGAACCAGTATTTCTTGTACTTCCCTTGTGTCCCATGCTTCTTCGACTGAAATGATCGCCAGGGCGACAGACTTGCGCTGAACCCAGTCCTAACAGCCCCAGTCAGTACCATGGGGAAAAAGTCAGAGTAAAGTAGCACAGTCCTTACAATGTGCAGTGCCACCGTACTGCAAAGTCATGTAACTGCTTAGGGTGACAAAAGCATAACATGAGATTTACTAATTTCACTGTACGACAGGCAAATATGCAAGGAAACTAATTAGATGAAATCAGTCAGACATATATGTTAACAGATTCATACCCCTTAACATTTGTTAAAAGAGAATCATTGTTATTGTCACAGGCTTCAGAATTTATGTCAAAATCTCTTAAACATTCCTCATCTGCCACAATCTGCAAACTGATCTGATTCCTGTACCTTCTTGGACATCATTGCTGGGAAAAATATCTAAAAAATAAATAAATAAAAACGGACAGCGTATTTGGCTAATGTTCAGTATGCCAGTATTTTTTTTTTTTTTTTTTGAGAAACCTCCAACGACAAACCTCTGAACAGTTTTTTTTTCCAACACTAAAGCAAAGCTTATGTCTCACATTGTACACTTTCTGTGCAACAACATATATAATTTCTTGTTTCTGCGTCAGTCCAACTGGCTAGTTCTGCAGTGGCTTGAAAGTATTGATTCAACATCTCCATGTAAACCGGGATCAAAGGTTTTCTAGCAGGATCTATATTGGACCATACCAAGATGATCTGGGTGATTCACAACACTTGACAGTGCCTTTAGCAGCTTTAATGTTATACCTGATGGGCGCAGTATATCAGAAAATTTATGTCTGCTCACCACAGACGCCAGAGAGATACCTCTGTTTTCAGATGTCGTACAACATACCGTGTTTATTTTTGTGACGGTAATAGCCGTCTCCAAGATACTCATTAAGGCAGAATTACAGTTGACACGAGGCTTTATGAGATGAATTATGCTTTACAGAGAAACTGTGTCGGCCGGTATTTTTAGACTTGAGCCAGTTACTTTGGGACATGGGGAAGAATCTTATCGAGTCGTGTAAGGTACAATTGAAATGCAAACACCGCCCACTGTGCTACATGAAACAAAACGGGGTGTAAAACAGTTGCCAAGGGCCCGTATTTCATAGCTTTTTTGCAGTTAAGGCGCTCTCCCGGGGGGAATGCTAGTTGTTTAGTTTAGTGTCTCCTGTCAGACCGAGGTATTTCCCACAGCTCCCCAAAGGCTCTGAATCAATCCACCGGTTGGATATGAAGGTGACATTCAGTCTCCTGCCCTCCTCCCCTCTAGTCTGGTTCCTGGCGACTGGGTTTCTTCCATGTTACTACTGCTTGTCACCCAGAACTGTCCCCTGGGGGTGATAAAACTTGTAAAAACATCTGATCCTTCATCTTGTGTTGAATTACATTAGAAGAGAACTCATATTTGCTTTTGTTGTTTTACTATTACAAATTTAGGTGAGTATGAAAGGGTTGGTTCTGACGAACGCCATCCACAGCGGTCTTGTTATTCTAGTTGAGAGCCTCCGCCCTTGTGTTACAACCTCTTGCAAAGGGAGCCGTCACTCCATTCGGCAATCCACATCTTCCTCCTGGGCAGGGTGGACACTCTAGAGAGCGCGAACAACAGCAGCCCCAGATTTCCCCCCCCAAAAATCTGCTCCTTTTCTATCTGGGAATCAGAGTAACAAAAATGAAAAGTCCAAACATTAAGTTCATAAATGCAGTTAAATGAAGTGGAAAAAAGAACGGTGATAGTGATAGTATTCAGCCATGAAGAGCTGCATTAATTCAGCCAAAGTGAATATCATCCAACAGTTTTACTATTTTTAATTTTTTGCTGATTTTTTGGGGTCTTTTTTTAGTCATTGTATGTTTGTTTTTTTTGTCCTAATTTAGTTTCTTTGACACATACGGCGCTGCAGCAGTTAACACTCGTTACAAGAAATGTCTTAGATTTGCTGTGTATGTGTGAAACTGTCTGAGCCAACTAGCTATTTGTATGATTATCTTGTGTTTTTTGTTTGTTTGTGGTTTTTTTTTTTTCAATAGACTTCTCTCAGTGGTTGCGGGTTTTTTTACGTGCTTTGTTATGAGAAAAAAATTTTTTCTTAACCCACCTGCTGTTTTAAGAAAACGACAAATGTCACAGCCTGACAGCTGGGTGGCGGGGGTTGACAGATTGTCAGTTTCCAAAACCATACATACATACAAAAAAAACCTCGTAAAAACACACTCGGACCGCACGCATAGTAAAACACTCGTGGGGTCTAAATGATTCTGTGTCTTATGACGGCAGGCGGATTGAATGAAAACAGTTGGTCAAACACAGGTGATTTCAAGTGTACGAGAAACAGGCAACCACATAGGTGCCCATCTATTTGTTGACCACAGGAAAAGCCAAAAGAATTAAGCATTTCCTACGTTTGACAAGTTTTTGTTATAGATAAGGCTCAATAACAGCCGTGGTAATGATGTTAGCATACCTCTGCTGCCTCCCATCTCGCTTTTTCCCTCCGAGGACCAAGGCAGCCAGGCAACAGCAAGCCCCGAGGAGCTATTTCTTAAAGAAAAACAAGGTTGTGCTCTGCTAATTTCAACCACAAATAATTTGAACTTAAATGAACCGAATCTGACAAGCCAAAGAGTGAGAGAAGCCTTCCCGTTGGCCTTCGTCGGAGACGCTCAGCACAGCTAAATCAAACTCCTGTTGCGTTCACTCATTACTGGGTCGAGTTTTCTTGCGCGCGAAGGTGTTTGAAGATGACATAATCAGAAACTGTCAGGTTCAAATATAACAAAGCTCAACATTCAGGGCCGGGGACCGGAGTGAAGCTCGAACGTATAGAGAGAGAATCAGCCATGGACTCTTTTGATTGCATGCACAATGATACACATTCATTTCCATGGAGACTAAACAAATAGAGCCGGCTGGTGTCCCTCTTTGCCGATACGAGGGAGTTTTCCCTTTCATGACCTGCCCAGCCAACCAGCGAAAAGAAATTCCTGCACTGGAACGATACATCTATTATTGGTCATAAAAAGCCAACTGTACTACAAAAGTGAGAAACTATGGTTTTGTGCAATTGTTTGAGACTGAGGAAGACTGAAAAAAAAAAAAGCACGACAATGAGCACTTGCGAAATATTTCTTAAGCTTTCAGTTCAATGTAAAAGCAGATAAAGCACTGTGTTCGAGTGGTGCTCGGCATGTGAGTTCAAACCTCCTACGTAGATGATTTAACAGCTCTCATAAAAATAAAAAAAAAACTGATTTGGCATAACTGGTTTTGATTCAAATCTGTTAAAGAACTTTCATATTCTGTCTTTGATCCATATCTCTTTAGCAAAAAAAACAAGCAAAAAAACCCACTTTTCTTACTTCTTCCTTTCACAACTTAAATGTCTGTTTCTACCCATCTGTGACATATACGCTCTGCTATGTTAAAAGGAACAATACACAATACAGAGACTATTGTTTATTGCAAGCTGTTTCTTGTAAAACAGTGCAAGAAGCTGACGGTGGAATTAAATGCAGAAAAGAGCAGGTTAAGGCTGTAATATGGTGTTTTTGGTTTTTTAAAACTATGTTCGCTTTCTCTGCAGGGATGACTTTATGCAGAACGTGAACACAATTGGTTTTGATGTTTAGGAATGGGTGGGATGATAACAATAAGTGAGCTAACATTCAGGTGTCAAAGGGTCACGTCACAACAGAAATGAACCGTAAGCCAGCTGCTTCACGGAGCCGTAGCTGATGTCACCTGCTCCGCTTTCATTCGTGCAGCTTTTAGTCAGCCTGAATCCGAGGCCTCAGATTTGCCAGAGGATCGGTGAGAAAAAACGGCGTGTGTCCACGATTAGCAGGCTTCTCTGCTGTTCTGCTGAGGGGATCAAGTAATACAATGCATTTTTATGGGCAAACCACATTAAATGCAGCTGTTCTTCCTTGGCTCTTCCCACGTTGCCTTTGTTGTGGGCTGATGTTAGGAAACTCTCGTACCCAAATTCGCCAAATGTTGCAAGATTCCAAGCTAGTAAAAAACATTTTTGTAGGTAAATGTTTGCTGGCTTGTAGGCGGTTTCTGTTTACTGAATGCTGGGTGACCTCATTTGACAAGGCTGCCGAATCACAATGCGGCGCTTCGCACTGCAGGGGCGCAAGTTTAAGGATTCTTTCACGAGGCGATGTGCCTGATGAAAGTACCGGCCATGACGGTTGTAATGAGATTTCATGGCATGACATCTCACAATTATTTCTCATCAAAGTGAAGTTCATCTCGTTGCTGTCGGTCTTAGCCATTGTTGTGAGTCTCAGATCTCAGTTGAAGTGAGAAAGAAAACCACTTTATATGATAAATTTAAGAGACCCGTTCATGGGCTGGCCACTCATCCGTCTTTCCATTAACTCCATTTTTTTTGCTGAATAGTAGCATTCCCAAAGCATGATGCGGTTTGTAGCCTAAAAACATCAATGTTGATCTTTTCTGACCAGGGCTCCACTTGTTTGTGATGTTACATGATTTTTAGTTAGGAGTATCAGATTAAAACGGGGAAAAATCATAAGCTTAACTTACTTTATAGCTAGTTCTTGATTTAAAAAAAAAAAAAAAAACACCTCAGATTTTGCATTGCTTTGATTGCATGGAATCTCCTACAAAACACATTACAGGTTGTGGTTGTGACATGATAACATGCTAAAGTTTAAGAAATACAACTACTTCTGTCACTTTTAAGTATTTTAAAGTACTTTAAAAGCCTTAAGCATTCATTAAAATTTTTATTTAGTTGAATTGAATATTAGTTTCTGAAGATTTTACCCTGTTCTCTAGTATGGATGTAAAAGCAGGTATGAAAAGTCTGGTAGGCTAATAATTGGCAATGGGGAAAAATGAGAGGCATCTGCTGGCCACATTAGCAACAAAACACTGACATGTTACTCCTGTCAAGAAATAGAAAGCCACATGTTGTCGCTTGTTTTCTAAACTTCTAAAAAAAAGATGCTGTTTAAATTTAGGGTTTGTCCTTTGGCTTCACTTGAGAAAATTTGGTAGTTTTTGCCACCCGCTGTACACCAGGAGTGAAATGCACCATTAGTGTTCAGTTCCTCTTCCACTGATAATGGTATTCGCAGGAGTGTAGTTGCCGCTCAGGCGTACTACTGCCTCCAATAGGTCAGCTTCAGAAAGCTTTTCAAATCTCACATTTAGCAAACGGCTGGTGCTAATTCCCACCCCTGTTGCCAGGTCGCAAAAGTGCCGGAGCACACTTGTGGCGGCTTTGCAAAAATGACATAATTTACTCTCTGTGTTTATTTGAAAGACAAGCTCAGACTCCACAGCTTAACTTCTACATGTATTCATGTCTGCACTTACATTAGCTCTCAGAGGGAACACATGCAGTGTGACCTCTGACCTCTCCTGCAGTAGTCAGTTTCCTTTTTCCTGACACCATCACCTGGGTCCAGTTTTCCACTTTACACTCTCTCACCTGGGGGGTTGTCCTTTTTTATGTTTACAACAGATGTGGATGTGCGTATGGGCCTTTTCACATACACTGAAGACTAATTTAGGCCAGGGTCACAGTAACATGGTCAACCTTTTCAGACAACTTAAAATAGAGTTATTTGTGTCAGTGTGTCAGTGTGAGTTAACGGGTTTAGCTTTATTGCTCCTGTCCCACACACAGAGCTAAAATGAGGTTCTATAAATAGGCAGTGACATAACAGATTGCACATCTGAACAGGCTTCACTTATGCCGGTGTTTCAAATGTAGATGTCTAAGGTCTTCTAAGAGATGAGGTCTTTTTGTAGGCAAACAACTGCACAAACAGCTTAAACCAATATGGCTGTTTTACAGTCTGCCCTTAAGCTAGTGCATACATTGCTTAACAAATAGGAGAAGATCTTACTTGAGGAATTGCAGTGACTATGAAGATTCATTTAATTTAATTAGTGGTGGAACAATGGGGCTGTAAAAAAAAACACAACTAATTCACTGGAAATATGATACATTTCAAAGATCTTACATGTATTTTGGTTGTAGTCAATGAGCAAATTTATAAGAAGTACCACAATAGTATAATATTTTGCTCTGTCACAAAGTTTGGATGGAGTTTGGATATTCTTCACATACATGAAAGAGTCCAAAATCCCCTTTGTTAAGCTAAACAGAAACTAAAAAATTTACCTTAGATGCGACTGATGCGCCCAAAATGTCTCTGTCCTGACGTGGACTGGCAGGCTGTGATGCATCATTTGTGGATGACACGTCACTAACACATTGACATTCGACTATGTAGCGACTTCCCTGCTGAGAAACCATGCAGTCAGTGTCGAGACTTTATCTTGATGGGCGCACCCTGCAGCACATCCATTTCCAAGAGAAACTGGAGTCACGGCATCATGCGAAGGAAGAGAGAGGGATATTCAGAAGTGAAAAAAATACGTGAGGTAAAATTTGAGAGAAATTTTTTTTTCTTTGAGAGAAAGAAAAAAAAAAAAGGAGTGAAAAAATGAACAAATACCAGTCACAGAAGCAACTACTGGCTGCATTTCAAAAATATTGCCGATTGCAGGCTTGATTTACAGAATTGGCAGAGCAAAAATATTCATCAAATCATAGTCAATAACAAACCTGCTCAGACACCTGTGGTTTTGTGTTCGGTTTGACTAAAACCTTAACTGTGCAAACTGTGCATTTGGGCTGACTAAATCAGGCTAAAATATAGGGCTCAGGGTTGATACCACAGTGTAATTTATACTTTAAAAAACCACGCTAGTGTCAGCTCAACCACAGAGCCTGTGGCCGTCTCCTGTACCCAGCCACTAGAGTCCCTTAGGACTCTTTGCAAACATTCTTTTGTGACCCAGATTCTTGTGTTTGACTTACTGTACACACTGTAGAGACATTTATAGCCTCAGTCAGAGGGTGGCACCAAACACACAATAGACCAAGTGTACATCAGCAGAAGAAGAAAAACTGTTATTTTCCCACTGCGGATAATTTATTTCTCAGTGATCCTTTTGAAAAATCACTTTATTTCATTTTCTTTTATTCATTTTGTCTGAGCGGAGGCTAAACGCTGTGTATTTCTGAGTGGAACACAAGCGGTTAGAGGAGCTCAAAATAGTATGAATACTTGTCTGTGAGGTGCAAACGGCTCGTGTACAAACACAAGGGGAGGCATGTCATCTTAAAACCATAAAAGTGGACTCTCTTAAGTTCTCAACATTAAAAGAGCCATGTCATTCAATGTCGGTGAGACTTCTCATCGCTACAACCTGTCTAGAGTGCCTGCGTCAGAAACCACTTTTGTGCTGAAGTAATTAAAAAGGTAATACATAAAAATAAAGACTGGTTCTACTTGCATGGTAAAATGGCTGTCATCATGGTTTAAACTCTATAACACAAGCAATCCTATTTGAGTTTGCGGTTTTGACAAACAACAAAATAGCTTGATTGGGTTTGTGGTACAGACTTAAACACTTAAGCAAATTATTAACTTTCAAATTATTATTTTTTTTGATGGAGGGCATCCTCACCTTAGTGACAGACAAATATTCTAATAATTTCATTTACATTACCAAATTATAACTTGACAGGCTCATAAAACGGTGGACGTTTTATGAGGAGGAAGGCTGTAAAGAATCCGGAGTTGCAAACCAGACACAACGAATACAAAGGTAAAGAAAGTAGACAGTCAGAAAATACATAGCATGTTCTACTAGAACTTGATAGTCATCTGGAAATGACTAGCGAGTTGCCCTGAGAACTTGTACCACTGGAGACAAGTAAATAGGCTGCAGCTGTGGCAGGGAGCTGTGATGTCATACCAGTGTTACACACTTTCAAAGACACAGGGAGTCATCGAACCAACCACAGACTGAGAATAAAAGGAGAAAGAAACAAGATGGAACACACGCTGCTTGCTTCTGTAATCATACTGACTTTAAGCAACAGTGAGTGAGAGTTTCAGGCATAATCACTAGTAGTGAAATGTCATTTACTGTATGCTGTATGTAAACATACTCTTTCAAACTATTTTGCGTCTGTGTTGTAAGCTTTAAGAAAGTGGTTCTGGCTTCCTTTCTAACACATTCCTTTGTTAGTGCCAAACTACAGCAAGATAAGTAAGGTTGTCACACAAACCTTTTACATATTGAAAAATGCATTGGTTTGACCATTGAAACTTGGAAATACTATATGCGTAGATAATGTGCAGAACAACAATTAGTTCATTTAGTTCTTTTTTTCTGCTCCATGCAGCAACTTCTAGGAACAATTTTATGTCATTCTGAAGATTATACAGCCAAACTTTTTTTATATTTCTATTTCATATTTCATGAATAGTATTATGAAACCAAACTACGGAAATTATGGAAAAAAATCATAAAATTTAGATCCAAAGCATTTCAGCTTTAGCATAGTTTCTCTGAAATAGTCTTGCGTTGTGATTAATTTGAAATGCAAACTGTAATTTTTTCATTTACCGTCATAGCTACTGAGAGATATTTTTTTTATTTGCTGTTAGTTCACTGTTTTGCTTCTTTTTTTTTTTTTTCAATAAATTTATTACCCCGACCCGACTCCTGTAAGTCACAATGAACTGGCAAAACTGCATAGAACATCTGGAGTGAAAAAGAAACTAATATGCTGATTAAAAAAATATATAAATAAATAAAACCCCTGGTGAGAGCAGCCACAAGCTTGACATTGTTCTCTTGTCTTACATGAAGAAGTGCTCCGAGACCTGAAAGCAAGGCGCTCGCAACCAGAGAGAGTTAGAAAATAAATCACATATCACTCCTTCATCATTTTTGCATTTAAATGCATCTTTTCCATCAAAGGCAGAGTAGGAGGTGGATGACTACAAATTTCCACCTCGTAGAGAGTGAGGATTTACTGCTGTGTGATTTCCACAGGCATGTGTTGAAGAGGAAAAGATGATGATCATGATCATCATCTTGTCTCTTATAATCTTTAAAGTAAAGCTGGGCCAATTCTCCAAAGAAAACACTGAGGGGGATTTTTTTATTTTTTTGCAGCGCTCCAAAACTTGGTGTGTTTGCACATACAAATAAACACTTAGCAAAACCGAATCCCATCCGTAGACGAGTACATAAACACCGATAATCTCACGATTGGACCCAAGCACATCAGACCTCCCTCCCTCAAGGACATCTTACTGAAATCCTCCACACATTATGTCCCAGTGAATTATGATTCCAGTGCTTCGTCTCTTCCCATTTGGCCATCCTTCACACCAGTGCGCGCTTAGTCATGGTCCAGTTTCACAAGCGATGGGGCGTACTTCGACGAGTACGAGAGGCAGAGATCAAACAAAATGTACAGAATGAAAGGAAAAGGGCGACGAGTAGGAAGAAAGTCTCGCAGATGAGGGGATGTACAGGAAAACGTGTGCATGAAACGGACGGGGCGACGGCAGAGAGAGCGGAACTACATATAATACAGATTATTGCTGGTGACGGGGCAGGGCTCCAACTGTGATAACTACTCACCACAACTCCAACTAGAAGGAACGAAATAAGCGGCGTGTGGATTTCTCTTTGTGCGCTTCTTTTCCCCTCATGATTTTGTTCGTGGCTTTGTGGTCTTTTATAAAAGCCAAGCTGAAAAATTGGCTCTGACATCCAGAGGCAACCAAACAACACTAAACCACAACATTGGCCTGTTCAGGCTTGCATGATCTAAAACAACCAATTTTAGCTCAGCCTCTGGATTCAACTGAGGGTCACGGGTTGTTGTTCAGCCAGTTTGCATCTGGTGGACAGTAAGGAACCAACTGCGCCATTAAAGCGTATAGCTCCAAACTGAAATATAATAACCCCCACAAGGTGTCTCTGAATAACATCTTTCCAACAGCTTGCACTAATAAAGTGTCCTTGCTCTAAGTATTCAAAATGTTATTAACCTTCCTGTAAAATTTTTGTATGTTGGCTTGGATCTACTCCATTGTATCTGCTTGTTACATCATCATGTTAAATAGTTTGGATTTTTTTTTATTATTATTATTTTAATATCAGGAACAATGTGTTGCAGGTAAGACATTTCCCCTCGGCCTTGTTGGAATCCTTGACATTTTGATTTGAAAAGAAAAAAAATACTTTGCAGCCTTTGGGTTTTGTTCAAATAGAAATGTAGCACAGAGGAGAAGACTTGTTTCATGTCAGTTTAGTTTTTGCATTGTAGCTATCCATGAAAACTGTACATAGGCCTGTATAAATGCAGGTTTTGCATGTAGTGAATTACATCTTTTCAAACTTTTCCCCCTTTTTTTCAGTATGCAACATCTACTTTAAAGCAAGCAAATAAGGTAGGAGAACAAATATAAAATTGTAAAAGAACAAAAATCAGAATTACACTTTTGGATCCCGTGCAGGGGTTTTAATGTGGCTAACCATCAGCTCACATCTGCCATGATGACATGGTATCCAGTATTTTTGGAGTGCTGATTATTTCCATTTGCTCACTGCTTTCCTCCTCACATCAGGGGAGTCCCACATATCCAAATAAATAGAGGAATTGATTCATGTGAGCAGTTCAGAACCAAATTCAACAGATAATCTATGGGGTCACATGATGAGGCCTACAGACAAAAACATGACCTCAAAAATGAGAGATTAGAGAAAGTTTGGAAGATAAAGTGGGCAAATGTCACCAAGTCAAGATCTGGGATGCAAATGCAAACCTAGCAAAAGTCACTATATTCTGAAAGGAATCATAATTAAGTTCAAAAATGGAAATTAAATGTCATCATAACTCACAGTAATTCAAGGTTCTTCAAATATCTGCTGTATAGTCTTATGTCTGTGAGCTGGAATAATCTCCTGTGGCAGTCTGTATTACATCAAATTTAGAGAAGCCTCTGACTGAAGAAAAATGCTCTTCTACATTCCTCATTCCTTTCATTCCTTATTTTTGCTCCTTTTACTCAAGTTATTGTTTTCAGTTTAATCTTACAACTTATATGTCATCACGAAAAACCTGTCATTTTCATAGGGGTGTGCTACTATAACTTTTTCTCTCATGTTTTATGTGTGCATAAAAAGAAAGCTAATACTTAAAGTGGGCTTTTTTTTTCTTCTTCAAAATCCATCTTGCAACTCTCACTGCCAAGGACATTGAGTTCTTACAGTCCAAAACGTGTCAAGTCAGACAGTGGTGTCAATGTAAAATCGTGTCGGTGATCTGTTTCAGGAGCTGTGCAGGCATAGTTGGAAAGGGCACGCCACCTGTGTTCAGAGTGTAACTTATAAATGTGTAAGCTCAAGAGTTCTGCAGGTGGTTTGGACAAGGGAGACCGCAGTAAAGAGATAGATGGAATTGGATAGAAAGAAGGAGAGGGTTCTAAAACTGGAAAAGAACTCCAAACCGTCGGTGAGGGCTAAGAATCAAAACTAGCAAAGTCTTATTGTAAGATATCAGCCTGAGGGACGAGGTGAGAATCCTTCGCAGTGGCGTTAAGGCGCGAAAATATTGGGGGGTGGGGGGAGTTTTGATCAGACTCTCACAGCTGGGCTGTTTCACAGAAAACCAATGAGAGAGAGGAAATGCAGAGAAGATGCAGCCAGCCGTATGTTCACTTTGGCTCACCAAGTTCCTTCCTGAGTACCCACAAACAAACATCCAACACTACTCTCTCAAAATGAAACACTCATTAGTTTATAATAGGCCATGATGCAAATAGGAAAAAGAGGAGATTTCTCACCCAAAATCACCCATTGCCTAACTCTCGGTTAGCGTGTTTTAGCCATCATTAACGTAAATCCTACGAAAAATGTAGCATCACATCCTATATGGTGCTTGATTTTAAGCTGGTCATGTAGCATCTGGAGATACTCAAGAGGCTCTGAGCAAATTCTGTGTAAGTGGGTGTGTGTTTTGAAGATGTTGGTAAAAAGCCAATTTCAATGTTTCCACTTTGTAAGAATGTGTGTATGGGATCTGTTGCAACAGATCCCATACAAGTCCTAAGGTGTGTGTGCGTGCGGGCGTGTGTATGCGAGTGTGCACGTAAAATTGTGTGTTTTTGGGTGCTTACATGTTTAATACACCATGTTTTATGACTGAGTGAGACGACCTCCAACTGTGCCCTATTTGTCAGTGGTGCTTTATGTCATGTATTACAAACTAATCGGCCATAATTTATAAGTTGAATTGAAAACACAAGACAATTTGTAGGGGCCTCTAGATGACTAAAGCAGAACTTTCTGGTTTCTTTCAAGCCTAATCAGATCTGTAGGCTGTTGGCAAACTCTACTTCAAGTTCTTAGTCATGAGAGCTTCCAGTTAATATCATCCTCCTGTATCGTAAGGTAATTAGAAAAAGAAATTAATCTGAACTGAAAGGCTGTTTTGCATTCAAATTGTTTGAATTTCTCCCGAGACTTTTTATGTGGGCATTATCCATTCTTCATGCTTACAAAAAAGCACATGTATGCAATGCTTTCCTCAAAGTATATCGGATCTAACATTCCACATTTCCCAACATAAATATTTGTGAATTATGGATTTATGAAATACCCCTATCTATTTCTGTACTGTCACCTTCATCTCTACTAACCTTATATTCCGCTGCCCCAACCCAGAATATTAACCTTAACCCTGTCTTTTTAAGCTAATGCTAACCAAAACTTTTATTTTATTTTATTTTTTTATCACTATCTCAACTCTGTCTTTTTCACTGTCCAACCTAAAACTATTTTAAATACATTTTTGTTTAGATATGTGTAGTATACTAGTGACTGAATTCCATTGTCTAGTGTGCCTAACTCATTTTCATCACTGTACCCAACCAATAACGTTTTACTCTACCAAATGCTTCTTACCACTGTCTAGATTTATTTGTCAATGCCCCAACACAATTTTTTTTAAATTTCCCTAACTTTGTTTTTTTATTATTATTGACCTTTTTTTTTTTTTACGTGACTGCCATTTCTTTCCTACCTTACTAGAAAAACTCACGTTTTAAATTAATGTGTCCAAGGAGAAAATCTTTATTTTAAGCTCTAACATTTCCTGCATCGCAAATGTCAACCCTGGGTGTAAACACAAAGAAGTCAAAGTAGTGCTATTGCAAGTTTCTAGCCCAGCTTCAGGCTCATCCTTGATCCTGAACTATAAGACTGTGGGGTCTGTGAAGTCAAATATTTGAGATAAAAATAAAAAAATAAACTTAGCGGTAAACTGAAGATTAATTGAGAGTTTGCCCTGTCTTCTAGTAGCATATTTCATTTATTGCCTCCAAAATAACTTTTCTACTTCATCTTTCAAACATGTTTGATCTTCCTTCATGTAGTGTTACATCCCCATCGTGGATGTTTTTTTTGTTTTGTTTTGTTTTTTGCATTGCCTTGTGTTTTATTCCAGGCTCCACTTCCTTCCCTCAGATCGGATGCTGCTTCCTGGGTCTCAAGCCAATCAACAGTTACCTGTGCAATATTTAATTACTGTGAAGCCGCACTTGCAGGGCCTCTTGCCCACTTCACTGCCGTACTCCCGTGTTTTTTGAACAGGCCTTAAATGCCTCTTTGTAGTACTTGGTAAACTTGGTCAAACTGCTTTCGTATGTGAGAGCTGCCATTTTGTGTTTAACCTCAGCTTTCTCCTGTTTATGTGCTTTCTTAGGTCAGCCATGTTTGTAGGTTGGTATAATTTATTTTTATTTGGAGTTGGGTACGTTTATCCTTTGTTTTCTTTCAGGGTTGTTTTGTTTGTTACGTTGGCTCAAGCTGTCACTGAAGCTACTTATCCGTCTGTACAGGGAAGATCTCCAAACATGGCAGAGAATAAACACCTTAAATTCCATCTTAACTAATCGTTCACTGTCCAGATTTCTGTTAGTCCCTTATATCCCCGAGACCAAGCCAGAAGATGCGACAGAATGATCCACATTGTGAGGAACTAATCTTCGAGTTTTAAATCAAAGTTGTCCAGATCTGTTTCTGCAGCAAGCTCTTAATCGTTTCTTTAGGAAGAAAAATAGCTAGTGGCTGTCCTAAAAGTGGCTGAATGTCATAATCAAATTTGCATAATTAGAATGACTTCTCTTTAACATAAAGCTTTCTGTGATCCTGTTTTGTGTGTATGCCAGCTTCTGCTGGATGTTTCTCCCCGTTGAAGAGGAGTTTTCCTTCCCACCATCACTACATGCATACTTAGCATGAACGATTGCTACACAGTCAACAACATATTGCAAGCAACACTCCTCTGTGGTAACATGCTCTTCCAGGAAGAGGTAATGCTGACTGTGACTAGGTACAGTTGGGTGGGTTTCATAAAATTGAAAGCATTTTAACCAGAACTTGACTGCATTGTTTGGTAACTTGGAGTTGGGTCGGACTTGGAATCTGTGTGTAAGATGAGATTGAATTTACTTTATTTGTCATCTGCCTTAATTTTTCCCTACCTAAAGGAAGTAATTTGAATTGAATTATTTTAAAAAAATCCAAAATCTGTTTAACACTACAAATGTCCGCCGCCCCCATGTTGGTCCACCTAAGATGCTACAAAACATCACCGTTAACCATAATTATTTTTGAACATTTTTGTATTTAACCCACATTCACAATCTAAATGGACCGAGTAGAGACAGTAGAAATGCAGTGATTTCATTTAGTGCAGTCATATGTTTGAGCCAAAGTCAATTTTATTTTACATTTGCTCCCCATGTGGACTGTCAAGAAGCCCAGCTGTGGCAGCTCTAACTGCACGGACTGCTCTGCAGAGATTCTGCAAAAAATTTGAGAGCTTTGAAATGGGGAGACGATGCGCACTTTCCCATCTGAGTCCCAGAAGTCTGAAATATTGTTCAATATAGAAATGTCTAAGTTTCTATAATTTTTTGTCAACATTGTAAGCAAATGTTATAAAAGTGTTACAAAATCTGACAAAAAAGTTTTTAGTTATTCCAGATTTTCCTTTTTTTTTTGTCTTTTATAATTAGTGTGAAATCCAAACTACTCAGAAACACTAACTCAACTCTCACATCATTTTAATAATTTTAATAACAGTAAATTGGACAAAGCAACTAAACTCCACCAGAGGTTTTGTTTGCCAATAGAAATAATCACGTTCGCTCTTTTTTTTATTGGTTTGCTTAATCCAATTCTTGACTGATGTTGGAAATTCACAGCAGGCCTAAGATTTAATTACAGCTCTCTTACAGTTCAATTGTGTTTCTGTTAGCGATCCATGTGCGCACGTTATTCGGATTTAACACGGCAGTTATGTTGCACCTTTTCTGTTTCGCAACTCGCTATTTTGTAAGGCTAATACAGGCGTGATTTTAGCCTGTTATATGTATAAGTGGAAATGCTCATAAAATTGATTTCTGGTTGTACAAACATACTCGCAGAAAGCCTGGGCATATTTTAGTGATCTATTTATATATCAGTGTCTCCTGTTCCTCTGATTATAACGGAAAGATGCATTTCTGCCTCGCTATCTTAACACATGGGAATGCGTCTGATGCATAAAGACCGCACGCTTTCACAGCTGAATGTAAAACAGCTGAAATCATTGTGATGTTTATAACACAGTATTGTCAATAAATCATGAATATGTAGCGGAAATATCTGACGACGCTTGATGCAGTCATATCAATACCAAAATCAATATCACGGCTATGAGGCATTAGGTTAAGTTGAAAGAAAAAAAAAAAAGTCCAAGTTGGACCTAATAAAGTTGCTAGTGACTGTAAGTTGTATAGAAAGAGGTGGAAAAAAGCATGGTTTAAGATATTCTCAATATTTTATTAAGTTTTGTATGTTCCTAAGCGGACTGCGAGATTTAAAAACCAAGCCAGACCAAAGAAGTCTAAACTAAAAAACCTAAACAAATTATTTAAAAAAATAACAGTAAAAAAATCAGGCTAATTTTGAACTACTTCTCAAGGTCCCCAGCTTGTTTCATAGAAGACCGAAAAAGAATTGGCTGAAGAAAGTTTATCTTTCGTTCTAAACGTATTTGCGATTAAAAAAAAAAAACTCTTATTATATCACTCTCACAATATTATTCCTTCCTCCTACCCCATCCATCACTAGTGAACGAAGATCTCCAATTACGGGGACTTCCAGCTACCTTTTGGACAATAGCATTTTTTTCGAATTGGCACCACAGGAGTCCAAAATAAGTCAGGATTCACCGTGTTAGCCTTTACATCAGCACAGGCCTGTGTGTTAACTCCTTGCTCTAGCAATGAATGGCGTTTAATTACAGGAAATCAGCATTGTTTACCCACTGATGTTTAATCAAGGCATTTACACTGTTTTATCAAAACTGCAGCTATTTAATCTACGTTTTTATACTATATGCTATATTTAATTATTCTAACTCTCCAATTTCCCACTAACATGGAGCGAAATAGTTCCCTGTTTCATTTATTAAATAACACAAAACAAATTGCAATAATGTAGAAAAAAATACAGAGCATTCTCTTATTATACCCCAAGTCATATTCCAAATACAAACACAAGTAGCCGCCATATGATTGACAATCAGTTAGTTAATTTTGCTTTCTAAAAAGATTTTTCTTTTTAAATATGTAAAAAAAAAAAGTGTGAGCTGTCTTCAAAATGTGGAATTATTTTATTTTATTTTTTTTTAAATCCCCGAAAGAAAGATACTTGTGTGTGATTTCAGCTGTTGTTGGTCTTACGCCGAACAAAAAAAGAAGCATTTATGCGTGGCACCTCCACATCAAAGCGCTATAACAACATCACACTGTCCATTTGTGCATTATTTATTAGGCGACTCAAACAACTTTACACAGCTTTGTTGTATCAGAAGAGAACATGCATCAATATTTTATGTAAACTTTAAAGGAAGATTCGCCGGTTGATTAGGATGACAAAATGCACCCCTCTGTGTGCAACCTGTTCTCTTTCCCGGGGCATCAAATAGCGCTTTTCTGCCAAAGCACCTGTCATCTTCTGTGATATGCACGATGTGTCCTTTGCCATCGGTGCGCTGACGCAACTGTTGCGGCGATATACGATGCCGACAGCAGACGCCGAAAACGTCAATCTGAAGAGTTTGTTTTTGAACAAGTGACAAGTTTGTCATAAAGCAGCCAGAGGAAATGTGAGTGAAAGTTATATCACCCAAGAAGACGAGACTTGAATATAAAATGTAAAACCCTCCCCCCTCCCCCCCCGCTTTATTTCTTCCATTTGCTCAGTTACTCCTTGCTTTTTTTTTTCTCAGTCTTTAGTGAAGTTTATGCATTTGGAAAGGATGATTGCAATACAACCAGATAATGTGATCACTCTGGCACATTGGCAGCCAACGGCTGTAGACAAACTCAGCCACCTTATGTACATCGACCGGCTTGAAAGCGTTTCTCTTTCATATTGTACCTCGGAGGTATTTATTACCGATATCAAAGACGTTTCTGACGTTCAATAGACGTGTAAACTTTTGCAAGTCTCTGCATATGTTTAGAGAGCTTTTCCTGTTGTTGTTCCAGCACTTTTAAAATGTGTAAATAAGCTTTAAAGTGTCCCTGGGTGAATACTGGGACGGAGCCAGTGTAGCTGTTTCCCTCTGCTTTTACTCTCCATGCCAAGATAATTGTGTGTTGGCAAGAATAATAATTTTCTCCGCACTCCTCAAAAGTGTTTTACTATTGTTGGTTGAACCACATTAGTTTGAAAAAAGATGACCATATGCTTAAAAAAAACAAACAAACAAAAAAAAATCCCTCCAAATAGGAGTATTGAGCATAATTTTACTGGCTTGCACGTGGAGCGAGCTCTTTGTCAAGACTTGGATTTACTGTTAATAGTTTATGTTGTTTGAAGTCTTGAAATAGGAGAAAAATATCCCAAACATGATTAAAACACTACTTCACCTCTGGCAGACCACCTCTACAAGGCAACATCTTTCTGCCAAATGTTTTAGTTGAAGAAAAGCAATTCATCAGACAAAAGCCTAAATCCTCTTACCAGGAGGCAAAGAAAACAGGTGGATGAAACGGCCATAATATCCAGTTACAATAATAATGGCATACTGTAATCATTTACATGCATTTGCCAATGTAAGCATATTAAAACATTGAAAACAGCGTGCAGTGTGAGGCGGTCTTTGATTCCCTGTGTTCGGTGGTGGTGATGCATACTTCTGACTTTCGGTCCCTTATGTGTTCTGTGCTATTGCTTTGTTGCCTAGAAACCCCTCACCAAGCTCAGAGTAGAGTGATCAGCTGCTAAGTGATCTCTGTGTGTGTGTGTGTGTGTGTGTGGCGGGGGGTGGGGGGGGCGTGCGGGGTGTGTGTGTGTGTTTAAATGTCCACAGCAATCACTTTGTCGACCTTTGACTCTTGACCAGTTCACACGGTGCGTCATGGTGTCATCGTTACCTGAGCTAGGTCGACACGCAGAAGAGGGGGTGGGGGGCAAAAACTATATGCTAGTAGAATGAGCATAATAAATATCCGCAATTACTTTATAGCGCCATGACCTTTTTTTTCATTAAGCCGCAGACACAGTTTCAGTGTATTCTGTCGGAAATTTATTTGATACACCAAAACAAAATAATGCACAATTTAGAAAGTGGAGGACCAGCGACACATGGTTTCACATCTGAAATAAAACCAAAGACAGTGCTGTTCAAAGTTTGGATATAAACTTCACCTATATGATTGACCCAGAACCACACAGTCTGAACCTATTAGGAGAAGGGAGTGTATATATTTTTTAAATACTTATTTTCCTACTTCACTGTGCTGCTTCATTATTTTTATTTTCATTCCTTATTTTCCTGTGTGCTTGAAGGTTTTGTCATGGTAATTTCATTGTTTTGTTCCTGAAGAAAAGGGATTGTGTTGTCTAATTATGTTCAAGTTTGTAATATTTTAACATATAATATCCAATAAAAAGACTTGGCGCAACAGGGCCATCCTGGGGGAAGAAAAAAATCTTAGAAAGCTCCATTAGACCTCTAGAGGTTCACCTCCCTGTGGAATGGTTCAGAATAGCACACACATGTTAAAACGGCCCAGTCAAAGTTCAGACCAAAATCCCATTGGGAATCTTTGGCAGCATTTTATTGTTGGTGCTCACAGATGCTCTAAATCCAATCTAATTGTTTATTTTTGCATAAACAAAATGGAAAAACTTATTGGATAGACTTCCCCCAAATACACAAAGATCAGCAAACCTGCTCAAACCCAGGATTTCAGAAACTGTTGATCGTCGGGGCCTGGATACTAACTGACATGGAGTTTTTTGGGGGTTTTTTTGTTTTGTTTTGTTCTGTTCAAAGTTTTATTTGTGAAAACTATTTATGAACTGACAACACAGCATATTTTAGTTTTAGAGTTAGTCTTTCACTTCTAAATGATCTCCAATGTCAATGAGTTCATCACACACAATTACAAGAAAAACAACCTTGGTACATGTGAAAAGGTTCAGGTGATATTGATACTTTTGCAAGCCCCACCTCAAAATCCCCACACGGCGTGGATTCCAGAATAATTTGACATGTCCAACTGATCAGAGTACTTTTTCACACATAGAGAATTACCGCTAAAAACCCCTAAACAAAACGTCTGTGCAGAATCAGCCTGTCAGGCGGTTCCTCTCCTCCCCTCGGCGTGTGGAAACGTTGCAGGCTTTGCGTTTAGGGGCTCAAACCGCAAGTCCTCCAAGACCCCCCTCTGTTATCGCTCTACTGCTACTCCTCACACCTGCACTTAAGAATAATATTTACCCCGTCTGTCATCATCATTGCGCGGTGCATGCGCGCGTTTTACTCTGCGTCCTCTCGATGATGCCTTCCATTCTCCACTCCTCTCCGGTGTCTTGTTAGAACAGGAACAAACAGATTGTTCTCAGGATGCTCGTGCAGAACCAAAAGTTCCCCCAGCCGTTCATTTAATTCAAGTAGGCCCAACAGAAAACGCATGAGCGTTCCCTGTGGTCACGCGTGGGGGAGTGTGTGGGTGTGTGTGTGTGGGCGTGGGCGTGTGTGTGTGTGTGCAGCGCGTCCTAGCTTTTGCCAGAAGATTATTGGACGTGTGTTTGGAGATCAGGATGACTATAGGTGGCTCGCTGCCTCTGCTGCTGCTGCTGGAAAGACGATAGATGCGATCAGCTGTGTTTAGAGAAAACAAAAGTAAAATCATGCTCCGCAGGGAATCGGGAGTGGCCGGTGTTTTGCTTGTCTTGTTTTCAGAGTTCTGGAGGAGGCTCGGGATTCATTTGCAATGAGATAGGCAACAACTGGTCGAGGATTCTTCAGGGGTTTTTTTTGTTGTTTTTTTTACCCATGAGAAGAAGAGCCCAGCAGGCTCTTGAATACAGATGCATTTTCATCCATTTGATCTCTTCACTTCTCCGAAATTTGCTGCATCTGCGCTCTTGTCACGCTTTTATGGGTCTGTGCTGAAGATTTCAGTGTAATAATAGGAACTGGCACAGTTGGACAGCTTTTAGGATAAAAACCCCCCGTATATTATTAAAACAGAGCAGCGCTGGTAGCCGGGCTCAATGCGTAGCGGAGTGCGGCTTAGAAGATTTTATGCTTTAGCTAATTTGAAACTTGTTTAAGTAATATTTGGTCTTCATATATTTTCAATTCAATTTTACTTATATAGTGCCACTTCACAAAAAAATGCCATCTCAAGGCAATTTACAAAAAAAAGAAAATAAATTCAATTCAGTCATACATACTGTACATCCCAATTGATTCTAGTTATCAAATGGTAATAATCACTCAATTAATTACTCTATCCAATTAAAAAAAGTTTAGTCTGAATTTTCTGTTTGCAAAGGCAACCAGCACGGCTCCTTATTTTCTTAGCCCTACATATTTGAACATTATGTGACGACGTTTCCGTAAATTTGAAATAGGAAAACTAACTATTAGGTCACAGTGTTTCTTAATCAATGCACTATCGTTATAAATTGAAGATTCCAAGTTTTTTTTTTTTTTTTTCTGTCCCTGATTACTTAGTGGACACAATACTGAGCACATTAACATTGAATCTTGCTTTTCAGAATACTACATTTTCTCTGCTCTACAAACATCACTTTAGATGAAGCCATTGCTGTTGTTTTTCTGTGTTTGTTGCTTTTCCAATATGTGTCTGTAATTTTTCTTCAAAGAAAATTACACTTGTCATCTTTAGGATTTAGTTTCAGACTCAAATGCATGAATCGAACCCCAAACATTGACCTGAAATGTTGTTTTACTGACTACCGAATAACGGAAGAAGACAGGCAGAGTCCGAATGCCTTAAGGATTTTACACTTTTTGGCATCTTACGACAACAAACTCCCAGTGAGATTCACAAAAGGGTTATTTAAGAAACACCCTCGCAAAGTTGTATTTACCCAGTTTTCCATGCTGGTTCCCTTCCCCAGCAGTCAATGGGGAAAAGGAATTTGGAGCTTCTTTCTACAAGGCAACAGTGGTATCAACTGTTTTCAACTAACAATAACATGATAAATGCAAGAAAGGTCTGCCTAAAAAAAATATGCCAAAACTTATTGTTGATTTTTTTTTTCTGTACAATCCCTATGGAAACATTGAAGTTTGTTTAAGATGTAAGTGTCAGAAAGTTCAAAAACCTTTGATTGACAGCTGGTTTGTGAATGAGTACAACAAGAGCAACTCTGCCCATGTGGAAATCCAGCAGCACAGGAAGCAAAACAGTAGGAGCGGCGGGTCAGAGTCTCCTAGCAGCGTTGTAACTGAACAAATCAATCCGATGTTTCCAAATGCTACATAAACTTTGAAAACCACACAAAAGTAAAAAAACCAAAAACTTTAATAACTTAAAAAAACTATTTAGAAAGTAAAACTCTTAAGGTTATTGCTAGTTTCTGAAAACATTCAAACTGTAAAGTGTCACACTTTCTCAGCAGTGACACCTACTGTTCATTACTAGCGCTTGCTTCAAAATCAGAACGGTTTTTGTAATGTGAAATTTAGGAAACGTGTATTAGACTAGACTACTTTACTACAAATTTTGAATAGTTGATTTTTGTAAAATCGCAGATAAAGTCATTAACTTGCATAGATTCACATGTTACCACACACTGCCGCCCTTTACATGCATTCGCCTTGGTGTGACGTCATTTTAGGACGTCACACCAAACATGTTGGATCCAAATCTGGACAATTTCATCCTGTGTAAACTGACCAGGAAGTGAGCTCCCACCACCATCTTCCACTCCCGTACTCTTTTCACCTGAAGTTATGTCTGAATTTGCAAACTCCGGAATCTACTTTCTCTCTCTGAGCCTGAGCCATCACAGGCACAGATTTTCTGTTGATAACCTCTCATATCAGCTCTCACATGTTTGCTTTACCGAGGTTTTATGTGATGAGCAACATCGTATCTGTCATGTTGTAAAAAGTGCGGCCAATTCAGCTCTTGATATCAGCCGTGTTTTGACAGATATTGTCTGGTTACCATTTCCAGTCAGTTTTCCTGGATCCGCTTTCTTCTGTCTTAAATTACACACTCATAGTTTCTTAATTTTACTGGCAATACTTTAGTTTATTTTATAGATCTACTTTAGATCTATAAAAGTAAGTACATAAAACACATAAAGTCCGCAAAGAAAGAGTACTTCTTGGGGGGGTGGCGGGGAGGATGCTTGAACAAAACTCTAGCTTCTTTTCAACCACTTCTTCTGTTTGATGAGGGACTAAATGTTTCATACGATTATTGCAATATGAGCCATTCTTTCCCTTGATTTTGTAATTTTCAACTGCTCAAAGGAAGTGACTCATGAACGTTGAAGAATATTGTCGTTTTTCTTCAAAAGGGACGTGCAGAACTTTGCTGACTTGCCACTTTTCAACCTCAACAAGTGGGAGAAAAGCCACACAAGGAAACACATCCCAGTTTGAAACACACTGAACCTGAAAACCATTAACATCGCATGCTTCTGCAAAACAAGGACTGGATGGCGTACTTGTAGTTATGACCTCTCCACATGTACGATCAGCCATGTTTCATGAACATAAAGCTAAAGCGCTAAAAAACAAGAAGGGGAAATAAATGGCATTATAATGGAAATCCATTTATGTATTTAGGAAGAGGGTGGTGTATTTTCTCGGTGATGGTAAATTGGTTTCATATTCTAAGGTACAGGATGTCCACAAACCAGCTGCACATAAATTACGCCTGCAATCTCCTGAATAAATGTGATAAACCCCCTCAAATGTTAAAGTCGTTTTATTAGAATTGCAATCAGTTTTTTCCATGTTTATTCGCCTAGAACTAGCTTGAATTTTATGAGGTGGGATACATATCCCACCTCATAAAAGAGTTCCCAAAATAGTCTGTGGATTTGATTTGAGATTTTTATGGATGAGGGTAAATATCAAAAGAAAACAGAAAAAAATATACTTGATTAGATACATCATTCCCTATCCTATTTTCCAAAGGCTTCCCTATCCTGTGTTCCATATTTTCCTCCTTCTATTTTGCCGTCTGTCTTCCCGTCCTTGTTTCCGTCCTGGTGTCTTTTTTTTATCTAACCCTTCCTTGTGTCGTTCTGTCTTTTCTGCCCTGCGTTCTTACTTACTTTTCTTCTGTTCATTTCCAGAATTCTGTCCTACGTTCATCCCTTATGTCAAAATCCTTGTCCTTCTAGTCTTGCTGCCTTACTTACCTTCTTCCTTCCTGTCAGTCAGTCAGTCTATCAAATGTTTGCTGATAGATCCTGCCTATCATACACATCTGGCATAAATTCAAATGGATTTTTTAGTAGGGAAAAATAGTGATTTTTTCCCCACCAAAATGTGTAGGAAATCTAAGTAACAAAGAAGGTAACAGAATTGAATAGACATTTTTCTAATAGTAATATTCACAGGCTTGCACACAAAACAACTAAACAAAAATGAGTCCTTTCTCCAGCAAGAGAAAAATATGTTTTTGTACTGAGCAAAAGAGAAATGGATTGTAATTATGTATGTGAAAATGACAGCCAACACATGGAAGTGGTTTCCTTATTTGCTTTGTTGTATTAAGTTTGTTCCAGATTCTCTATAATGTGCCCAAGATCACAGCCCACTATATATATATTTTTATTTTATTTTATTTTATTTAGTTCTTCTTTGTTTGTTTGTTTTTTTCTAAATCAGTGAACACACGAAACATATCAAACCACAGCACTGCAGGCCTCCATGGCAACCAAGTTGCTCAGTGTCTATTAACTAAGTATCTGCTGCCATCTTGTGGATACAGAGTGAATTTGTTTCTGTTGGTATAATACAATGTCTACACGGCAGGTGTCACTGTGTAGCCATTTTTTTAACGTCCATGAATTTGGTTCAGTCGCCTTCCAGTAGCTCTCGTTGTTTTATGGGAATAAATACTATTTGCTGTGTAAAGTCGCCACTAGATGTCGCCATATTCACAGCTGACAGCCTTTTGCAGTGTCTTTCTTTTGTTTTTCTTAATCAACTGACCTATGTTTGTGAAATACTTAAAGGGATTAAATGATTAAATTATAATTTGACTCTACCTCAAATATTTCCACAGCATTGTCTCTGACCATTCTGATGTTTTATTTTCACTAATATTCAGTAAGAACTTCTGAGAACCTTAACAAAACAAACTAAGGTTGATTTTGAGGGCATTTGGCGAAACAAGACTTAATGTATAAAGGACAGTAAAGAAGGATGAAATACAAATGTGGGTCAAACATTTTGTTATATGTAAAAAAAAAAACATCTTTCATTTTCTTTTTTTCTAAAGAAACAGTGAAAAAGTGTTAAACCTTTGAAAAAGAGATCATCATACAGGAAATCTTCTCTACTAGGTGGAGATTTATTCAGCACGTCTGTGTACACATTATGAATTCCAGAATTCATAATGTGATATTATATATCTATCCAAGATATTGTATAGGAGTTCATATCCGCTGGTATACTTTAGCACCTTTGTATGCCTCAGGTTCCCCTCATCTGTGATCAAGTGCCCTTAAACCTAGTGCATAAAAATAAACGCTCATAATGATGTATGGAAGTATTCAGACTTAATCAAAGGCCTGTGATTAAGGACTCTTGTGCAGCAAGGTTTTGCTCATAATTCCACTTTCCCAGTCTCAAGAGCTTAATTTACAGTGAAGGTTGCGGAAGCAAAATTCTGTGCTGATTTAAAAAAAAAAAAAAAAAAAAAAATCACTCCTCATTTTGATGTATCATAACATACGGGTCTACGGGTTTCTTTTAAAATGATCTTCACGGGGCTGGCAGCAAGGGGCACCTTTCTTTGCTTCCTTGATTCCACCTCTTTTTCTGTCCTCCCTTCCACTCCTTCTCCACCCTCCTCCACCTCTCCATCCATCCCTCTCCCCTCTCAGCTCTCTCCTTTTTCCCCCACCCCTGTCTCTGCACTGTGCCAGATTAGCAGAGGAGTGAAGGAGCAGAAAGAGGAGCGAGAAGAGAGGATTTGCCGATCGGAAGAGAGACAGACGGGGGCGAGGGACCATGGCTGCTCTCTCCGCCTTGCTGAAGACCTGGGTCGTCCTGCAAACCCTGTGTCTGGCTCTGGCACAAGTGGTGAGTGGATGGGAAAGGTTGAGCCCTGCCGGACTCAGGGGTAGAGGGATGTAGAGGGATGAGGGCCCTCGAAAGGGGTCAGCGGGCTTTGGATCTCTTGATGCTGTGAGTTCATGTGGAGTCTTACTAGCAGGTAGAACTAATTAAGGAATTGAGGAATAAGGCAACGCGGACCCGAGCTTTAAGAAATGATCGAGGTAGAAGAAGAAGCTTTGAAAGTTTTTCTTTTGTCTTGCTGTTTAAACAAGCAGCACTGGACTATTCTCCGTGGATTATCAGCCCCAGGGTGGATGGATTTTCAATTCTTTGAAGCCAACAACTTCCGATTGGAGGATTGTCGATGATAAGGATTTGTCTTTGCCTGTCCTACTCCTTTTTGGGGAAAGTGGACACATATTTCTAAAAACAGAAAATGTCTCTTTTTTTCTCTTGGAAGCAAACATGGAAGCCTTTGAAAGACAAACATCAGTGCACACAGATGCAAATTCACACGTCACCTACAGACGGTCTTGTACCTTCATCCAGGAATTTCTTCATTCTTTTTCAACATGGATTACTGTCATTTTTATTTTTTGTAAACTTAAATGGATTTTTTTTTGTATCACACGAGAGACTGGTTGAGGTGAAAAGATTAGGGGCTTAGCTGAGTGGGGGAGGTGGGGGTTAACACCCCTTATAACCCCTCCCTCCAACATTCCTCCTCAATTCCTCCACCTTTACCTCATTTACTTAAAACCATCCTTTTGTTTTTAAACACTGTTGTCTAGTTCTGTTGCTTTTCATCTCCATATGAACTTCTAAGGCAAATCCCTCATATAAATAACAAAGGGGTTACTTATGCAGCACTTCAAATCAGAGTGCAAATCCATACAAAGTCTCATCATTTTTATTTTTACAGGTTTGCACACACTTGTGTTTAACATGTTTGCATTATTGTTTGGGATAAACAATAAAACTGTCTTGTTTGTTTATTTAGGGATGAATATTCTCTACACGGCACATATTAGTAATATAATTCAAATCCATACAGTCCTTCATGCGTTTTCTTTTCTCTCTATCTTCCAGAGGGGTCCGCCCGGACCTCAGGGTCTACCAGGTCCTCCTGGCATTCCTGGCTCGGATGGCATTGATGTGAGTATCCGTCCGCGCAGGTTTGCCCGGTGCACTTTCTCACAAAGATCAGTATTGTGACCGCTTCCTCACCGTGCAGTACCAGAGTTCTACCAGCAGATGGGGCTATAAATAAAAACACACGGGCACAAAAGGGCTCTGTTCAGCACTAGAGAGGGGTCTTTTCAGGAGCTGAGCGCTGAGTTCGTGTCGCAGTAATGTGATACATGCGAGTTATTTAAAGGAGGCAGGTTGTGTGCTGTGCTGCTTTGGTGGGGGGGCAGGAAGCAGCCTGGCTGAGTGTAAATAAATGTGTTTGCTCTAAAATCAAATGAAATAAGCTTTTAGGAGGATGCTTTTTTCACTCAGCAAAAATAAAATCCAGCAGGTTGTAGTAGTCGGTTTCAGTTTCATTAGACTCCCATGTAATGAACGCCACTCTTGACTGGCGTTTAAATAAATTTACAAAGCTTAATAATGGACGGGATGAAGGCTTTGAGGCAGACAGTGTGTTATTACAGAGACGTCTCAATTTTATATATATATATTTATGGAAAATTACCCTTTTAGCATTGAGGATGCCTAACTTCTGTTTGTGTTTTAAAACAGAAGTGGATTGTATACTTCAAAATGTTGGTTGAATTGAATAATCCCATGTAGTTCTGTTACAAAATAAATCCACTTTGTCATTATCTAAGAAGGTCAGAAAAAAAAAAAGTTAATGCTTCTTGTTTTGTTCAGTACAATTAACACAGCTGTGTGTGTTTCTGCAGGGGGAGAAAGGACCGCTTGGTTCCCCTGGCCCACTGGTGAGTTCTCACTGCGTCACTATTGCTATGAAGGCTCAGTCAAAGTAATTGTAACCTCCGATTCACCCAAACATCAACTGCCTTGCTGTTTGTTTGATTGCAGGGACAAAAGGGAGAGCCAGGAGAGCCCGGCCCTGATGGACCCCCCGGAGAGAACGGCATTGACGTGAGTGAACAGATTGTTGTGAGGCAGGAGTTGTTTGGATGGGAGGCAATAAAGCTGGAAGAATATGTGTCAAACAAGAGGTTCACCGAAACAACTTTGAATAGAGATATGGATTTTTGTACACTACAACTACAAACAAGTGGGACTCTGTCTAATAGGCCAGTGGAAAATGGTATGGGGATGATATGATATTTTACAAACAAAAATAAATAGCAAAAACAAAAAAAAACACGTCGTTTTTTCTGTGGGGTTTTAATCTCAGTGTAAATACAGCTGTTCTAGAAACCCTCAAAAGGTTTGCTACACAGTGCTGCAACAGAGACTCTTCTCTCAAGTGGGAGAGTTTGAAGAGAGCCATTAGCTGTCCACTCCACACACACACACACACACACCCGCACACGAATAAACCCACACACACACACACCCACACACACACACACACACACACCCAGTCTGTAATGACTAGACTCTCAGAAAGGCCTTCTTGATTGGGAGTGAAGTTCTCACAATAACTTTCAACACAAATTTAATACAAAATATATTAAATATGACTTATTTTTATTTTGTAATTTAACACCTTCAAATTGGGTCTCTGACTCTTTAAGAAACTAATGCTCTTTGTGAAACCCCGCCGTCAGGAAGCCATGACAATATGGCTCCGCTATTGACCCTTTAATATTTTTACCAGCATTGCATTGAAAAGTAGCTCCTACAATGAGCTCAGCAGATGCACAGTTCCACCAGGTGTTTGCTAATTGCTGCTTGCTAGTCTGAAGGAGCTAAATGGTTGCCGCGGGAGAATATAATTTTATTTTTGTGTACAGTAAGACGCCCCATCCCCGCCATGTTTCGTCTCATTAGGCCTACGAATGAGCAGCTGACAGCGGCGTGCTCTCTGCTGTTATCTTTCGTTACTGGATTGAAAATAACCAATAGCTGTGGTTTCAGCTCATGCTAGAGAGACATATAGGCACCCTTATGACAAAATTTAATCGGTGGAGTGATTTATTACCCTAATCATTAATTGCTTTTAATTTCCGGTGACCGGATGTGCCCCCCTAAAATAAACATTCCTCCAACATCGGTTAATCCCACCTTTGTGACACTTTGTGTTGGTAAACTCCTTCTGACCTCTTGAGTTTTAAGAGAAATACAATTAAAGTATGAAAAGCAATAAGTGTTAGATAATCAAGAATAATATAATATATATATAGCATATACTATACCAAGAGAAGTTTAAATAGATTCGGATGTTGTATTTACCTCTGGTTTTAAACAGAAGGTCGTCCTGATACACAGCATGAAGGGGGGAGAGGACTGACCCCACCACAGGATGATTCTCATGACCTCTGGGGAAAGGTCGATGACAGTGGTGCTCAGTGTACCTGTGCGTATGGGTGTGTGTGTGTGTGTGCAGGTGTGACCACGTGATGGATTTAAAGTACAACACAATTAAAGTATGAAAAATAACAAGTGATAATCAGACTGTTAGACTTTATTTAACTCCATAATAGTGTCCAGTAATAGCGGATTAAGCTCCATCTTGGTAGAATTATATTTCTACATTTCCAGTTATTTATTATCATCTGTGATAAAGTGATGCCAACACCGTGGATTCAACAGTGAGGAGTTTGTTCTAGTCATCTTAAAGATGGAAAGAGTCAATGTTGTGCTGATTCTGAGTAGCTGAATGATTAACTGAATGACTTTTTATTCATTTCAGAGCTCAATCAGTGAGGTTATTTATTTTGTGGTGGCCCTGGTATAAAAAAGAAAGAAGCAAAGGAAGAAGGCAGCAAATGTTCATGTTGGTTCCACAGGCTTCCCCAGAAAATATGGATAAAACCAGTCATTACAGGGTAAAAGTAATTTGAAGAGGGAGAAGCGTATAAACAACTCAAGTCAATGACATGATGCATTCTGCATTTTTCTTTTACCGACTTAAATAATACATTTAAATTGCTGCACTGTTTGATAAGTAAAACGCAGAATCTTGCACGCATGACGTCACAAAGCAAATGCAATTTTAGAAGCTTGGTTGCTATGGTGACAATTACCGAGATAAAAAAAATCCAATGATCGTTCCATATCGTGATATGGAACGATCATTGGAAAAATCAAATGATTTTTTTATCATTGGATAAAAAATGATAAAATATATTTATCATTTTTTTATCATATTTATATTTATTATAAATTTAATAAATTTATCATTTATTAAATGATAAATGATAAATTTGATCATTTATCATTGGATAAATGATCAAATCATTTATCCAATGATTTTTTTATCATTTATCATTGGATAAAAAAATCCAATGATCGTTCCATATCGTGATATGGAACGATCATTAGATATTTTTATTTATTTTTTTCAGCATTGGATATCTCTAGTTAAGAGTTTGAGTACAGAGTCATGATTCGCATAACGTTTGCATGTGTATTTTTAAAAATAAAAATAAATAACAAAAATGCAACATACATGCAACATTTAAAACAAAGACAAACCCATCAACAGCTATTTACATTACATTATGAGTCTGAATACATACGATGATGATGTAAAACGTTCAACATTTAAAACAGAAACAAACACAAGAAGCTATTTATATTACAGTTAAGAGGCTGAATCCCAAGTCAAAAAAAAAACAAAACTGTCCTTTCCTTTTATGTTGTTGTTTTGTTTTTAAGCCTTTTCTTATTAAATAAAAGAGTACAATAAAAATGAAACACTGACTTAGAACTTGCAACATTTAAAACAAAATGACACTGTATGGCAGGGGTCTCAAACTCCAGTCCTCGAGGGTCGCTGTCCTGCAGTTTTTAGATGTGCCACAGGTACAAAACACTGGAATGAAATGGCTTAATTACCTCCTCCTTGTGTTGATCAGTTCTTCAGAGCCTTAATGACCTAATTATTCTATTCAGGTGTGGTGCAGCAGAGGCACATCTAAAAGTTGCAGGACAGCGGCCCTCGAGGACTGGAGTTTGAGACCCCTGCTGTATGATGTGTTTCAGGCCACTTCATGTATCTGAAGGGAGTGAATGTGTCTGTAGCCCCTTTTGCACTGCACAGCCAGACCCGGTCTGATCATTTTTGCATTAGCACTTCCAGCCCGGTACCACCCGGCTCCCTGGAACCACGAGAGCTGCGGTTCCAATCGGGCCGGCCAGACCGGGCCGGTTTGGAGTTAGCTGTTGATTGGTTCATTGGCTGCCGGGGCGGGACAAAGATCCGATCTCTGGATCAGAGGAGCACTAGGCTTTCTCGATGGCCGTCATTTCAATGTGCTGCATCAATAAATTCTCGTCATAATCTATTCTCTCCATACACTGGAATTACAATCGCCAGCAGACAAGGTGGGTGAAGTGGGAAAACAAACGGCAAAGGGTGGACAGACCGGGAATCGACCGCAGCCGCAGCGATTCCCAACCGTAGTCCTCCAGTACCCATGCCCTACATGCTTTAGGTGTCTCCTTCTCCGGACTCAGGTGAATGGCTGATTGACAGACTTTTGCAGTATTTGGTGGCTGAAGAGGAGGTCATGCAATCATTTGAATCAGGTGGGGTGAAACAGAAAAACATGAGTTATTTTTACATGAATTAAAGTATTAATAATCTAACAACAAGGTTGTTAATCACATAACTTTAAAAAGGTTGGGCTTTGATGTGATGGTGTTTCTTTTTCAAATCTTTGTTCTTTCGGGATCTATATTTTGCTTCCTTCTGCAAAGCCTCTACGATCTCTATGGCCTCCATCTCATAGTTCTCTGCCTTGATCCTTAGGGTTTTTTCCTTTTCCAGCAAGAGGGTGAGTTCCTGGATGTCTTTGAGCAGAGATCTCTGTTTCTGGTCGTCTGCCTGAAGCTTGTTGGTAAAAAGTACGGTCTCAGCCGAGAGCGTCTCTGTCAGCTTGCAGGCTTTCTCGAAACCCTGGTAAAGTTTATCACTTGCCTTCTCCAGTTCCAACTTACCTCTTTCTGCCTCTTCTCTCAGAGCCCTTTCTTTCTGGAGTTCTTTGTCCATTTCCTCCCGAAGAAACTCTACAGTTGTCAAGAGAGCAGCATTTTCAGTCTCTCCTTGGACCCTTAGTGCTTTCTCCTCTTGGAGCATTTTCTCTACATTTTGGAGTTCCTGTTCAAATTTGTCCCTATCATCCAAAGTGATCTCAGTTGGAGCCTCCTTGGACGTCTTCTCCATGTCCTCAAGCTTTTGAAATAGTTGTTCTGCAATCTCCTCAACTTCCTGTTTATCTTCCTCAATTTGGGCTTTAAGTTCTTGCTCCGATTTCAGTTCCAGATCCAATATTTCTAAGAAATTCTCAGCCTTGACCCTTAGTGCTTTTTCCTCCTGCAGCATTTTCTCCAGCTGTTGGAGTTCCTGTTCAAATTTGTCCCTATCATCCAAAGTGATCTCAGTTGGAGCCTCCTTGGACGTCTTCTCCATGTCCTCAAGCTTTTTAAATAGTTGCTCTGCTATCTCCACAGCTTCCTGTTGGTCCACCTCAATTTGGGCTCTAAGTTTACGTTCTGTTTTCAGCTCTTGCTCCATCATTTCAAAGAATGCCTCCGCACATTTAAATTGATCCAGGTTCTCATTTTCAGCCTGAATCCTCAGCTCTCTCTCTCTTTGGAGCATTTCCTGAAGCTGTCGGACGTCAAGACAAGGAATGTCCTCATCTCGAACTTTGATTTCCGCTGAATGTTCACTGGAAACTTCACAGTGGCTAGACAATTGTAGCGGAATCTTAATGCCTTCCCCTTTTGCACCAATATTTTTTTCCTTCTCCATCTTCTCCTTAAGCTCCTGAATTTCAAGAAGCAAAGCCTGCTTCTCCTTTCTCTCCTCTGAGACAATGTCTTCATAGTCGCGTCTGGTGTTGAATTTCTCCATTGTAATGGCCGCAACATCTTGGTGCAGTCCCTTGATCTCCTGCTGAAAGATGTCAAACAGCTCATTGTTAAGGTGATAGACTAATGGTTTCGGCCGTTCTTTGATTGTTTCCTGCCGAAGGATCTCTACAGTTTTTAAGAGAGCAGCATTTTTACTCTCTTCTTGGACCCTTAGTCTTTTTTCCTCTTGGAGCATTTTCTCCAGCTGTTGGAGTTCCAGTTCAAATTTGTTCTTAGATGGAGCCTCCTTGGATGTTTTCTCCATGTCCTCAAGCTTTTTAATTAGTTCCTCTGCAATCTCCACTGCTTCCTGTTTGTCTGCCTCAGTTTGGGCTCTACGTTCTTGTTCAGTTTTTAGTTCTTGGTCCAATATTTCCAAGAAATTCTCTGCCTGGACCCTTAGTGCTTTTTCCTCTTTGATGTTTCTTACCAGCTGTTGGAGCTCCAGTTGATTCTTATGGCAAGAGAATTGTAGGGGGATCTTAATGGCTTCCCTTTTTGCTGAATCCCTTTCTGCACCAAGATTTCTTTCATTCTTCAGCTTTTCCTGGAGCTCCTTCACCTCTTTCTGAGCCACAGCGAGATCAATTTCATGCTCAATGGTGAGCATCTCAATTTCCTGATGATGTTTCTTTTGCATCTCCTTTATCTCTTGTTGGAGTTCCTGTATTGTGGGGCAGCACGTTGTCTCATCTCTGCCCACCAGGCCTTGGTTCTTGGAGTCAGCTTTCTCCAGCTTCTCCTTAAGCTCCTGAATTTCCAGAAGCAAGGCCTGCTTCTCCTCCCTCTCCTCTGAGACAAGGTCTTCATAGTAGCGTTCTGTGTCTACTTTCTCCATCGTAATGGCCGCAACATCTTGATGCAGCTCCTTGATCTCCTGCTGAAAGATGTCAAACAGCTCGTTGTTGAGATGATAGGCCATTGGTTTCTGCATTCTGGTTTATCCAAACAGGTTTTGCTCAAAACAATGTTTTCCGCACAATCCGCTCAATCCGCACAATTCGCACAAGCCGCACAGTAAAAAGTGGGTAAAGTTCTATGGCACTGTGTGTCTTTATAAGATACAATTCTTGTGTATGATGCATGAAAAGGTCTGTGATGTCATCATTGATATTACTATGGCAATAGTTCTCTTGTGGGCTTGTAAGCTTTCTCGGAATCTTATTGGCTGAATTTATTACAATACAAATATATGCTTTATTTATCGTAAGGGAAACTGGTATGACATATATATATACAGTTGTGGTCAAAAGTTTACATACACTTGTAAAAAACATAATGTCATGGCTGTCTTGAGTTTCCAATAAGTTCTACAACTCTTATTTTTCTGTGATAGAGTGATCGGAACACATACCTGTTTGTCACAAAAAACAGTCATAAAGTTTGGTTCTTTCATAAATTTATTATGGGTCTGCTGAAAATGTCACCAAATCTGCTGGGTCAAAAATATACAGCAACATAAATTGTCAATTTTGGTGATGTAGAGAGTTGTGTCAATCAAATTAGCTTCATGCCATGGCCTCTTCACTTCTTGTAAGTGATTCTGATTGACTACAGCTGTTGACTTCTCATGAGCCCATTTAAATAGGGCTCATTTGACCCAGTGATTAGACTCAGCCACAAAAGCTACAATGGGAAAGTCAAAGGAACTCAGTGTGGATCTGAAAAAGCGAATTATTGACTTGAACAAGTCAGGGAAGTCACTTGGAGCCATTTCAAAGCAGCTACAGGTCCCAAGAGCAACTGTGCAGACAATTATTCGCAAGTATAAAGTGCATGGAACAGTTGTGTCACTGCCACGATCAGGAAGAAAACGCAAGCTATCACATGCTGCCGAGAGGAGATTGGTCAGGATGGTCAAGAGTCAACCAAGAATCACCAAAAAGCAGGTCTGCAAGGATTTGGAAGCTGATGGAACACAGGTGTCAGTCTCCACAGTCAAGCGTGTTTTACATCGCCATGGACTGAGAGGCTGCCGTGCAAGAAAGAAGCCCTTGCTACAGAAAAGGCACCTTAAGACTCGGCTGAAGTTTGCTGCTGATCACATGGACAAAGATAAAACCTTCTGGAGGAAAGTTCTGTGGTCAGACGAAACAAAAATTGAGCTGTTTGGCCACAACACCCAGCAATATGTTTGGAGGAGAAAAGGTGAGGCCTTTAATCCCAGGAACACCATGCCTACTGTCAAGCATGGTGGTGGTAGTATTATGCTCTGGGGCTGTTTTGCTGCCAGTGGAACTGGTTCTTTGCAGAAATGGGATAATGAAGAAGGAGGATTACCTCCAAATTCTGCAGGAAAACTTAAAACTATCAGCCCGAAGGTTGGGTCTTGGGCGCAGTTGGGCGTTCCAACAGGACAATGACCCAAAACACACATCAAAAGTGGTAAAGGAATGGCTAAACCAGGCTAGAATTAAGGTTTTAGAATGGCCTTCCCAAAGTCCTGACTTAAACCCCATTGAGAACATGTGGACAGTGCTAAAGAAACAGGTTCATGCAAGAAAACCATCACATTTAGCTGAACTGCACCAATTCTGTCAAGAAGAGTGGTCAAACATTCGACCTGAGGCTTGCCAGGAGCTTGTGGATGGCTACCAAAAGTGCCTAGTTGCCGTGAAAATGGCCAAGGGACATGCAACCAAATACTAATGTTGCTGTATGTATATTTTTGACCCAGCAGATTTGGTGACATTTTCAGCAGACCCATAATAAATTTATGAAAGAACCAAACTTTATGACTGTTTTTTGTGACAAACAGGTGTGTGTTCCGATCACTCTATCACAGAAAAATAATGATAGGGCGTGCCACCACAGCACGCCCCACATTTACTGTCTGTCACATATTCTTAAGAAGTACATGTACAAATGAGGAACATTTACTGAAATGTATCACACTAGCAAGTGTTACAGTAAAAAAAATCTATAAGAGTTTAAAATTTAAGTGACAGTTTTTCCAACGGATGAAGGAAATCACAAACTCATAGTCAGCACTGACTAATCGTGCTGCCATAAATAATGCAGTAAATCAGTTAAGCTGTAGGTTTTCTTTAGAGGTATGTGTTTACTCTTACACAGGGATGCACAAACGGCTTGGTGACCAAAACCTTAGGGAATTACAAGATTCTAAATCTAAACTTCTCTAGGAAATGTAACAAACTGTATATTATTCTTGATACTGATTATCAGTTATTGTTTTTCATACTTCAATTGTGTTGTACTTTAAATCCCTCACATGTGGTCACATATGCACCCCGCTCCACACACACACGCTTACACACAGGTACACTGAGCACCACTGCCATTGACCCTCCCCAGAGGTCATGAGAATCATCCTGTGGTGGCGTTTGAATGGTACCTTCCAGACCTTCTTAGAGGTGGGAAGGACTTTACCAAATCAAAGTGTCACAAAGTTGGTGAGCAAATGTCATGACCATCCTGAGCTGCTTTTACCCCCCCCCACACACACACAGATGGCATGTTGAACGCCACCACAGGATGAACCGGAATAATTAGAGAAATTCTCCCCATAGAACCTAAGTAAATATACCAATATAATAACTTAAAAAGCAGGGACAAGATTGTACCACTATCTCGAGAAATAAACGCCGACTGAAGTCAGGTGGGTGAGAGAGAAAAGACGCAGCAACAATTAGCAGCTAGCGGGTTGAAGCTAACAAGCCACACGAGGAGCAGCGCCTGAAAATGACCGACACTGAACTGATCCTGCGAGAACTAAAAGGGTTTCGCCAAGAAAATAAAGAACAATTTGAGACAATAAAAGAAGAACTTGCGAAGGTGAACACCAGGCTGGAGGAGGTGGAGGGACGTATGGAGAAAGCAGAGGAAAGGATCCTAAATACGGAGGAGGTTATCACGGCTATGCTAAAGTTACACGCTAAGCTGGAGGACAAATTGATGGATCTGGAGAGTCGATCCAGACGAGAGAACATAAGGATATATGGGGTACCGGAGGGATCCGAGAAGGAATCGACGATGATCTCATTTGTCGAAGCCCTACTCCGTTAAGGTCTTGAGTTAAACGAAGACACCCCTGAACTCCACACTGAAAGAGCTCATCGATCTGTGGGGCCGCCAGCCGCCGCGCCACCACCTCCATCATAATCAGGTTCTGAAGCTTCAGTACGAAAGAGATGATACTCCGTAAGGCCTGGCAGAGGAAGGGGTTTACATGGCAAGTAAATCACATCAACCTGGATCATGACTATCCACCTCTCATACTTAAAAGACGAAGGGAATATAAAGAAATCCGCAAAGTTTTGAAGGAAAATAACATCCACTTTCAGACCCTCTTCCCCGCGAAGCTGCGTGTTAGATACGAAGACGGAACCAAAACCTACGACACGGTAGAGCAGAGGCATCAGAGGACCTGCTGAGACGAGGCTTCCCCGTGCCAACCATCAGACCTCCGGAGACGCTCATGGAGCAGGTGCAGCAACTGTCCTGGACTAGAGTGGACCGACGAGCGACGAAGGGCGCATTTAAAGCCGGCCGGGGGTCCAGCTACAAGGAGAAGCTGCGAGCCTTCAGGAGAACACCTGCGGCCCCCTCCGGGACTTAGCGGATCTTCCCCAGACCGAAGACGGCTGGAGGAACTGTGAAATATCTTCAACCAAATCTGTAACTAGTGGTGGAAACAAACTATTGAATAATCCGGTTCATTCAGGACCTTTTTTCCTTTGGAAACTTTTCTCGTTTTTTTTTTTTCTTTTTTTTCAGACATGCGACTGTGGCAGGTAAGGGCCTCTCCCTCTGCACCGAAGAGGGAGATTTTTTCCTTCGAGCCCCTTGTGGGGACTCAACAGGGTCAGGTTAATAGACCCCTACCTAGGAAGTTGCATGGACAAATTATGTTCAGTTTTATGTGTATTATGTTAATTGTTTGTTCCCTGCCGGTTCTCCTCCAGGAGGGGGAAATGCACCAGGTTTCTGAGTGAGAAGGAGGGAATCACATAGATGCAAAACGGATCTTTAAAAATAGCATCATTTAATATAAATGGAGTACTCAATCCAGTTAAGAGGGAAAGAATCTTATCAAAATTAAAGAAAGATAAAATCCAAGTCGCTTTTTTGCAAGAGACACACCTCAACGACTCAGAACACGCCAAACTAAATAAACAAGGATTTAAACATGTTTACTTCTCTTCACATGGCTCGGGGAGGCGGAGAGGAGTGGCGACCCTCATATCCAAGGCTGTAAATTATGAGCACATTTCAGAATATAACGACAAGGACGGCAGATTTGTGATGGTTACAGGTAAATTAGAAGGAATCGTGATAACTCTCCTTAACGTGTATATTCCTCCTGGAAGTGACTGGTCCTTTTATAAACAAATAGTCGATATAATGACAACAAAAAGTCAGGGGATTTTAATATGCGGTGGAGACTTTAATGTCCGATTAAATCTGAAAATTGACTCTTCAAATGAGAAACCCGACGCAAAAAACATAAGCAGAAGATTAAATACCTGGATGAGTGAGGTGGGGGTCATGGACGTTTGGAGAGAAAGAAACCCAGAGTCGAGATTACTCTCACTACTCACATGCTCATAACGTCTACTCCCGCATAGATTACTTCTTTATGTTCAAGGGAGATCTTTTTAGGGTAGACAGCTGTGAAATGGGACCTAATACTCTTTCAGATCATGGTCCCATATACATCTCAAGCCGTCTGAATAATAAGAGGAGGTCCACTCTGTGGAGACTGAACTCTAACATTTTGAACAAATGGGACATAAGAGATAAACTAAAACGTGAAATTAATTTATACTTAGAAAATAACGATAATGAGGAAGTGACTCCTCCTATAATCTGGGACGCTTTAAAAGCAGTGATTAGGGGTAAAATTATATCCATAACCTCATATGAGAAGAGAATCAGAGAAAAAAAACTCCAGGAATTAGAAGAGGATTTGAAACGATTACAGAGAGAACATGCAAAATCTCCCAAAGATGACAACACCAAACACAAGATTATAAAACTAAAGACAGAAATAGAAGAAATAAACATTCAGGAAATCCAAAAAAAGCTTATTTTTATAAAACAGCAATACTATGAGGTAGGTGGGAAATCCCTGAAACTTTTATCATAAAGGTTAAGAAAACAACAAGCCTGCAGAACTATACATAAAATAAGAAACAACGTAACAAAGGCAATAGAAACTAATCCGGAGAAAATCAAAAACTGCTTTCAAAAATACTATAAAACACTATATTCCCAGTCACAGACAAGCAGCAACAACCAGATCGATGCCTTGCTGGAAAAGATCAATCTTCCAACGATCACTGATGAACAAAATAAAAAATTAATATCCAAAATTACAAAAGAGGAAAACAGTGATTTCAGTCATACCGAAGGAAGGGAAAGACAAACTGGAATGTGGGAGTTATCGTCCTGTAAGTCTTCTAAACAATGATTATAAACTCTTCACCTCCATACTGTCTAAAAGAATAGAAGTCATATTACCAGCTTTAATACATAAAGACCAGACTGGCTTTGTCAGGCAAAGACAGACCCAAGACAACATTAGGAAAACATTACACATTATGAGAGAAGTCACTCAGCAAAAACTAGAGGCACTGATATTAAGTCTAGATGCAGAGAAAGCATTTGATTCGGTGGGGTGGTCGTTTTTATTTAAAGTGCTTTCAAAATTTGGATTTCATACAACGATAATCGACACATTTAAATCATTATATACTAAACCAACAGCTAGAATTAAAATTAATGGAGATTTGACCGATTCATTCACTTTGGAGAGAGGAACGAGACAGGGGTGTTGTGCGTCGCCGCTTCTCTTTGCCTTGTTTATTGAGCCCATGAGTCAACTGATCAGGCAGAGGTCAGAGGTCACAACGACATCTGGGGAGCAAAAACTATCCTTGTTCGCTGATGATTTATTGTTAAGTATAACACAGCCCACACAGACAATCCCAAAACTGATGAAGTTGCTCGAAGAGTTTAGTTTAATCTCTGGTTACAAAATTAATATAAATAAAACTCAAGTATTAACATTTAACTACAATCCACCGTCTTCAATAAAGACTGTGTACAACTGGAATTGGGAGGCCGAGTCTATCAAATATTTGGGTGTTTCACTACCGAGGGACTTCTCAAAACTGTTTGATATAAATTATGGCCCACTAAATTTGAAAATAAAATCAGATTTACATAGATGGAATGTTATTCCCTTTTTAAGTTTGAGCTCCCGGATGGAATCCATCAGGATGACTATCCTTCCACAGTTATTGTACTTATTTCAATGTCTACCAGTCAGAATCCCACCTAAACAGTTCTTAGAATGGGATAGAATAGATTAATAGCGAGGTATCTGCGGCAGGGTAAAAAGGCCAGAATTAAGCTTAGAACTCTGCAACTAAAAAAAGAAAAGGGTGGAATGGGCCTTCCCTGTTTACAGGAGTACTACCATGCAGCCCAGCTGAGACCTTTAGTCTGCCTCTGTTCACCATCATATACTGCAGCTTGGAAGGAAATAGAAGGCACGACAATAAAAGGAATCCCAATAACAGCCCTACTTAGTGATTATAAATTACAAGAAGAACAGCAGATCCCAAAAGACTCCATAACAGGTAGCTTTCTCAAGTCCTGGCAGGAATTGGCTAAAATTTGCAGAATAGGATCTAAAATTATGAGGTGGTGTTCCTATGATTCGGATTTTACACCAAATAGAATTGATAACAGATTCAAGTTATGGACCTCAGAAGGCTTAACTACCTATTATTCACTTGTCAACAAAGGGACATTTCAGAGTTTTGAAACCTTACAGAAGGATCATGGACTGGAAAAAGATGACCTTTTTTTTAGGTACCTGCAGGTGAGACATTATTTTAATAGAAATTTTAAAGAGGTGTTGAGAAAAAATGATTCAAGTTTCATGGAGGTATTTCTAACACTAATTAAACCCAGATCAGACAGCAGAATTATCTCTAAGTTATATAATGCCATACAGCTATCTAAACATGAGAATACAGAATACATAAAGAGGAAATGGGAAAAGGAAATTAAGGTAATAATCTCACAAGAAGGCTGGGAAGAAATATGTCAACTGCAGTGGGTCTCGACTGGATTAAACACATGGCGGGAGTTTTGTTGGAAAAACATTGCATGATTTTTTGTTACACCCATTCAGACACGATATCAAAACAACGGGGACGCCTGCTGGAGACTTTGCGGGTCTAAAGGAGCCAACCACTTCCATGTTTTTTGGGACTGCCAAGTAATAAAACCATATTGGGAAGAGTTCCACAAACATATTGAAAATATATTCAATGTAAAAATTTCATTCAAATGTGAAACGTTGTACTTGGGCAACCTACAGTTGGACACATGGAAGAACAAAGACAAAAAACTTCTGGCTATACTACTGGCAGCCAGTAAGAAAGCCATCACAAGGAAATGGCTAAAACCAGACCCACCCACCATCGATGAATGGATTGAAATTGTTTATCAGATTTATGTTATGGAAAAGATTTCTTTCTCCCTCCAAGTTGAAAAAGGAAAGTTTTATAAGATCTGGACCAATTGGACTGAGTATGTAAAACCAATTAGATCCGACTTCATTTGATTGTTCTTGTGAATTATGTGCCCTGCCCTTGTATGTTATTGTGGTTTTTTTATTGCTCGAGATGGTGCAATCCCCGTTATTGTTCAATTCTGTTCATTTTTGTTATTGTTCACAACGAAAATTAGTAATAGCCTGTAAAAGAAAATACCAGAAAGGCAGTATGGACAAAAATCACTTGGATTCTCAGGTTGTATACTTATGTACGATCTTAAATGGGTAAAGCTGTAATTAACGAATGTGATGGAAATCTGTCTTTCTAAATAAAAAAATAATTACAAAAAAAGTTCTTCATCTGTCAATTTATTTCTGAAGAATATCTGACAGGGACTAAACAGGCCTAGGTGAGGTTACTCTGAGCATTTGTTTTATGTATTTCACCATGTCCAAATTATAGACAACGATAGACATCACCTGGTATATATATATATATATATATATATATATATATATGTATATGTCATACCAGTTTCCCTTACGATTAATAAGGCACATTTTGTATTGTATTGTAATAAATTCAGCCAATAAGATTCCGAGAAAGCTTACAAGCCCACAAGAGAACTATTGCCATAGTAATATCAATGATGACATCACAGACCTTTTCATGCATCATACACAAGAATTGTATCTTATAAAGACACACAGTGCCATAGAACTTTACCCACTTTTTACTGTGCGGCTTGTGCGAATTGTGCGGATTGAGCGGATTGTGCGGAAAACATTGTTTTGAGCAAAACCTGTTTGGATAAACCAGAATGCAGAAACCAATGGCCTATCATCTCAACAACGAGCTGTTTGACATCTTTCAGCAGGAGATCAAGGAGCTGCATCAAGATGTTGCGGCCATTACGATGGAGAAAGTAGACACAGAACGCTACTATGAAGACCTTGTCTCAGAGGAGAGGGAGGAGAAGCAGGCCTTGCTTCTGGAAATTCAGGAGCTTAAGGAGAAGCTGGAGAAAGCTGACTCCAAGAACCAAGGCCTGGTGGGCAGAGATGAGACAACGTGCTGCCCCACAATACAGGAACTCCAACAAGAGATAAAGGAGATGCAAAAGAAACATCATCAGGAAATTGAGATGCTCACCATTGAGCATGAAATTGATCTCGCTGTGGCTCAGAAAGAGGTGAAGGAGCTCCAGGAAAAGCTGAAGAATGAAAGAAATCTTGGTGCAGAAAGGGATTCAGCAAAAAGGGAAGCCATTAAGATCCCCCTACAATTCTCTTGCCATAAGAATCAACTGGAGCTCCAACAGCTGGTAAGAAACATCAAAGAGGAAAAAGCACTAAGGGTCCAGGCAGAGAATTTCTTGGAAATATTGGACCAAGAACTAAAAACTGAACAAGAACGTAGAGCCCAAACTGAGGCAGACAAACAGGAAGCAGTGGAGATTGCAGAGGAACTAATTAAAAAGCTTGAGGACATGGAGAAAACATCCAAGGAGGCTCCATCTAAGAACAAATTTGAACTGGAACTCCAACAGCTGGAGAAAATGCTCCAAGAGGAAAAAAGACTAAGGGTCCAAGAAGAGAGTAAAAATGCTGCTCTCTTAAAAACTGTAGAGATCCTTCGGCAGGAAACAATCAAAGAACGGCCGAAACCATTAGTCTATCACCTTAACAATGAGCTGTTTGACATCTTTCAGCAGGAGATCAAGGGACTGCACCAAGATGTTGCGGCCATTACAATGGAGAAATTCAACACCAGACGCGACTATGAAGACATTGTCTCAGAGGAGAGAAAGGAGAAGCAGGCTTTGCTTCTTGAAATTCAGGAGCTTAAGGAGAAGATGGAGAAGGAAAAAAATATTGGTGCAAAAGGGGAAGGCATTAAGATTCCGCTACAATTGTCTAGCCACTGTGTAGTTTCCAGTGAACATTCAGCGGAAATCAAAGTTCGAGATGAGGACATTCCTTGTCTTGACGTCCGACAGCTTCAGGAAATGCTCCAAAGAGAGAGAGAGCTGAGGATTCAGGCTGAAAATGAGAACCTGGATCAATTTAAATGTGCGGAGGCATTCTTTGAAATGATGGAGCAAGAGCTGAAAACAGAACGTAAACTTAGAGCCCAAATTGAGGTGGACCAACAGGAAGCTGTGGAGATAGCAGAGCAACTATTTAAAAAGCTTGAGGACATGGAGAAGACGTCCAAGGAGGCTCCAACTGAGATCACTTTGGATGATAGGGACAAATTTGAACAGGAACTCCAACAGCTGGAGAAAATGCTGCAGGAGGAAAAAGCACTAAGGGTCAAGGCTGAGAATTTCTTAGAAATATTGGATCTGGAACTGAAATCGGAGCAAGAACTTAAAGCCCAAATTGAGGAAGATAAACAGGAAGTTGAGGAGATTGCAGAACAACTATTTCAAAAGCTTGAGGACATGGAGAAGACGTCCAAGGAGGCTCCAACTGAGATCACTTTGGATGATAGGGACAAATTTGAACAGGAACTCCAAAATGTAGAGAAAATGCTCCAAGAGGAGAAAGCACTAAGGGTCCAAGGAGAGACTGAAAATGCTGCTCTCTTGACAACTGTAGAGTTTCTTCGGGAGGAAATGGACAAAGAACTCCAGAAAGAAAGGGCTCTGAGAGAAGAGGCAGAAAGAGGTAAGTTGGAACTGGAGAAGGCAAGTGATAAACTTTACCAGGGTTTCGAGAAAGCCTGCAAGCTGACAGAGACGCTCTCGGCTGAGACCGTACTTTTTACCAACAAGCTTCAGGCAGACGACCAGAAACAGAGATCTCTGCTCAAAGACATCCAGGAACTCACCCTCTTGCTGGAAAAGGAAAAAACCCTAAGGATCAAGGCAGAGAACTATGAGATGGAGGCCATAGAGATCGTAGAGGCTTTGCAGAAGGAAGCAAAATATAGATCCCGAAAGAACAAAGATTTGAAAAAGAAACACCATCACATCAAAGCCCAACCTTTTTAAAGTTATGTGATTAACAACCTTGTTGTTAGATTATTAATACTTTAATTCATGTAAAAATAACTCATGTTTTTCTGTTTCACCCCACCTGATTCAAATGATTGCATGACCTCCTCTTCAGCCACCAAATACTGCAAAAGTCTGTCAATCAGCCATTCACCTGAGTCCGGAGAAGGAGACACCTAAAGCATGTAGGGCATGGGTACTGGAGGACTACGGTTGGGAATCGCTGCGGCTGCGGTCGATTCCCGGTCTGTCCACCCTTTGCCGTTTGTTTTCCCACTTCACCCACCTTGTCTGCTGGCGATTGTAATTCCAGTGTATGGAGAGAATAGATTATGACGAGAATTTATTGATGCAGCACATTGAAATGACGGCCATCGAGAAAGCCTAGTGCTCCTCTGATCCAGAGATCGGATCTTTGTCCCGCCCCGGCAGCCAATGAACCAATCAACAGCTAACTCCAAACCGGCCCGGTCTGGCCGGCCCGATTGGAACCGCAGCTCTCGTGGTTCCAGGGAGCCGGGTGGTACCGGGCTGGAAGTGCTAATGCAAAAATGATCAGACCGGGTCTGGCTGTGCAGTGCAAAAGGGGCTACAGACACATTCACTCCCTTCAGATACATGAAGTGGCCTGAAACACATCATACAGCAGGGGTCTCAAACTCCAGTCCTCGAGGGCCGCTGTCCTGCAACTTTTAGATGTGCCTCTGCTGCACCACACCTGAATAGAATAATTAGGTCATTAAGGCTCTGAAGAACTGATCAACACAAGGAGGAGGTAATTAAGCCATTTCATTCCAGTGTTTTGTACCTGTGGCACATCTAAAAACTGCAGGACAGCGACCCTCGAGGACTGGAGTTTGAGACCCCTGCCATGCAGTGTCATTTTGTTTTAAATGTTGCAAGTTCTAAGTCAGTGTTTCATTTTTATTGTACTCTTTTATTTAATAAGAAAAGGCTTAAAAACAAAACAACAACATAAAAGGAAAGGACAGTTTTGTTTTTTTTTTGACTTGGGATTCAGCCTCTTAACTGTAATATAAATAGCTTCTTGTGTTTGTTTCTGTTTTAAATGTTGAACGTTTTACATCATCATCGTATGTATTCAGACTCATAATGTAATGTAAATAGCTGTTGATGGGTTTGTCTTTGTTTTAAATGTTGCATGTATGTTGCATTTTTGTTATTTATTTTTATTTTTAAAAATACACATGCAAACGTTATGCGAATCATGACTCTGTACTCAAACTCTTAACTAGAGATATCCAATGCTGAAAAAAATAAATAAAAATATCTAATGATCGTTCCATATCACGATATGGAACGATCATTGGATTTTTTTATCCAATGATAAATGATAAAAAAATCATTGGATAAATGATTTGATCATTTATCCAATGATAAATGATCAAATTTATCATTTATCATTTAATAAATGATACATTTATTAAATTTATAATAAATATAAATATGATAAAAAAATGATAAATATATTTTATCATTTTTTATCCAATGATAAATGATAAAAAAATCATTGGATAAATGATTTGATCATTTATCCAATGATAAATGATCAAATTTATCATTTATCATTTAATAAATGATACATTTATTAAATTTATAATAAATATAAATATGATAAAAAAATGATAAATATATTTTATCATTTTTTATCCAATGATAAAAAAATCATTTGATTTTTCCAATGATCGTTCCATATCACGATATGGAACGATCATTGGATTTTTTTTATCTCGGTAATTGTCACCATAGCAACCAAGCTTCTAAAATTGCATTTGCTTTGTGACGTCATGCGTGCAAGATTCTGCGTTTTACTTATCAAACAGTGCAGCAATTTAAATGTATTATTTAAGTCGGTAAAAGAAAAATGCAGAATGCATCATGTCATTGACTTGAGTTGTTTATACGCTTCTCCCTCTTCAAATTACTTTTACCCTGTAATGACTGATTTTATCCATATTTTCTGGGGAAGCCTGTGGAACCAACATGAACATTTGCTGCCTTCTTCCTTTGCTTCTTTCTTTTTTATACCAGGGCCACCACAAAATGAATAACCTCACTGATTGAGCTCTGAAATGAATAAAAAGTCATTCAGTTAATCATTCAGCTACTCAGAATCAGCACAACATTGACTCTTTCCATCTTTAAGATGACTAGAACAAACTCCTCACTGTTGAATCCACGGTGTTGGCATCACTTTATCACAGATGATAATAAATAACTGGAAATGTAGAAATATAATTCTACCAAGATGGAGCTTAATCCGCTATTACTGGACACTATTATGGAGTTAAATAAAGTCTAACAGTCTGATTATCACTTGTTGTTTTTCATACTTTAATTGTGTTGTACTTTAAATCCATCACACGTGGTCACCCACACACGCACACACCCACACACACACGCACACACGCCTACACACACCTGACCTCTGTGCCTCTATTGCAAAAAGAAAGCCTTTGGAGGAAAAAAAAGGCAGTTTGCCACAAGCCATGTAAACGATACAGCAAACAAGTGAACAAATACAACATGTTGACCCGCAAGCAAAATATTATGTGTGGTAAAATTGTGAATGCGTGATTTTTTTTAATTTATTTTTTTCATAGAAAATGATTCTCTCTGATGAGATGTGGGAGATTCTGCCAGTATGCAGATGCAAATTAAGCCCTATTATTTGTTTACTGCCAAAGTTGTAGGTGTCAAAGGGATGATGCTAAAACCATCACAACACTTAAAAAAATATATATTTATACATGTCAAGACTCAAACATGGACTGAGCTCGAGCTGTTTTGCAGGGGGTGGGCCTAAATTTCAGGCGCTAGGTATCTGAAGCTAGTTTGTTGTGAAGCATTTTACAAATGGATGACTCAATTTCAGATTTTTGTTGGTGATATTTTTTTGTAAAACCAGGTGTTATTTCTGTCCCACATCACAATTATACACCACTTTTTGTTGGTCCATGACATAAGGAGGTTCACACATTAGAGATTGGACAGACAGTAGTAGGAAGTTCAATTAAAAACAAGGTTTGTGATACACTTCAGGGGAAATATAAAAAAAAAATACCTGGGAGGTTTAAACTGTACAGTTAAAACAATAGTTTTAACTGTACAACAAACAAAGAAACACTTAACATACAAACAAAGAAACAAAGAAACACTTAACCTTGTAATTACTTAAAAATAAAACTGATATTAAACTGTGCTGCAGCTTCTTAGGTCAGTCATTGCATCTTCTCTGATTCAGTCTATACCAGCAGGAAAGTTTAGTTTCACTGGCAAAAGATCACATGCTAACAAAAGCTCACCCATGCAGGCATTCTGCAGAGATTTAGCCACTAATCCGCCCTGGAATCTCAAGGTTTATTTCCAAAATACCTACCAGAACAGAGTTGGCTTTAATCAAATGTGTGGTTAACCCAGTTGTAAGGTCACTTATGCCCCCTGGAAAGCACAGTGTAAGCAATCTGCTGCCTGGTGACTGTTTCTGTATTTCATTACTTTGCCTTATATAAACTATAGCTCACTGGTTTTTATGCTTTTCTTTCCATCTCCAGGGTTTGATTGGAGCAAAAGGTGATCGCGGACCGATTGGTAGCCCCGGCCCAAAGGCAAGTGTTTTGGCTGACTAGATTATGCACCAACTGCTGTGGGTGGAAAACGTCCATTTCAGGAAGGCATGAACAAGATGCCTTTCACTTAAAAGTATTTGTTCAGTTTCAGTCCTGGTACGTTGTAGGAGAAACAGTTTTTAGTCATGCACCTCAAAACATAAAACAAACATCTTTAGCAGGCCCTTAAATTAAACAGGCTGATTGACTTACATTCTTACGTGCACACAAAAGCCAAAATGAAGGGTTAGCATTTGGGGGGAAAAAAACTAACTTTCCTTCTTTTTGTTAGAAATTAAAAGTTTAAATGGCAGTCATGTTTATCCAGTTGTGAGCACATCTGAAAAACAAGTTGAAAATGGTCATTTTAGAGAACGAACGATACTTACTGCAGAGAAAGAAAAAATATTCAAAAGCAGCAAACTTTCCACAGATCACTTTCTCTCTACTGAGAGAGATCTCAGTAGAACTTCTCTCGTGTTTTACTGAGAGAGATTATAAGATATGTTGTATCTGCAGTCCTCATTAACAAGCTGGACGCTAAAGTTCAGCACAGAAAATCCAGGCAGTAAAATTGTTTGAATGTGTGGCCAGGAGGAATCTCATTTGAGAAAATACCAAAAACAAAACTATTTTTATCTGAGACATTATGATAGCACGGTGTACAATCTTGAAATGAGGTCAGAGGACTGTCATTTTATTGCTAATCTGTAAATGCACAAATCGAGGCAATTATATAGAGTAACAATGAGTGTAATAATACAAAAAACATATTTTTGATATGTAGAACAGTATTTTAAAGTGTCTATTTTCAGGACAGTAACATTAAAGCAAGTAGACTTATGCAATGCATTTTTACATGCCATCAAATATGGCAAGCAAGGAGTTTCTCAGGACTTAGACTGTTAAAGTTTTCCATGGTTTCTTGCTAGATGTTACTTTATGTGCTGCCTTCAAATGCTTAGTGGACAGCATGGAGTTCCACACTTATTAAGCAATACACAGCTTAATTCTGTACATAAATGCTCTACAAGTTTCACACATTTATTACATGCATTGTTTTCATCTCACAGCCAATTGGACTGACCTTTTTTCATTTGCAGGGTCAACCAGGTTCAAGCGGTGAGCCTGGACGTCCAGTAAGTGTCACGTTTTCATAAGAACTCCCAATTAATGCTTCTAGAAATAAGATCAATAAAACTAAGGTGCACCTCTGTAGCTGGTTGTTAAGACAAATAGCAAGTTAGCAAATCACAGTACAGCAGCTCAATGCATCCAGAAATCTAGATTTACTGTTGAAAATGTTGCTGAACTTCCTAACTCAGCATCAGAATGAGGAAGAATTAGGATGTAAGTGACTGAATGTGGCATGTTGTTGGTGCCAGAGGGCCTGGTCTGTTTCATAAACTGCTGATCTATTGGGATTTTCTACACACTACCACTACTGGGTGGGATTTAAAGTAAAGGGTCCAAGAAAGAAAGAAAAAAAAGAAGAAAATAATCTCTTCTTGTTGACTCCAATAGAGTTTGAACAGACTTGGTTAAATCACAGAAAGGCATTAGTATCTCCAATAATCTCTAGTTACAATCAAGTGAAACCTTAAAGGGCCACAGCAGCAGAAGTCAACCCTGGATACCATTCCTCACAGAGAACTGAGACTAAAATTCATGCAAACCCACTAAAAAAGGAAAATGACAGACTAAAGAAATGTTGCATGGACCGTTGAGTTTTGATTTCAGTATCATTCAGTATCATAGTCAGAATTTGGTGTACTAGTGTGAAAGCATGTCTCCTGCTTTATGTCAAAGGTTTAGGCTGGAGGTGGCGTAATGGTGTAGGGGAGATTTTCTTGGTTCAGTTTGGTAAGTGCAAGAAAAAAAAGAAGCACCATTTCAACTTCACAGCTTTCCTTGAGAGTAGATGAGGACCAACTCCGTCCTTTTAAGACCACAGTGTACCGGTCTTCTGATGACCACATCCAGCAGGTTAATGCACCGTGTCACAAATTTACGCTCAAGCGGGCTTCTCGAATATGCCCGTGGGGTGACTGCACTACCCTGGCTTTTAAAGTCACCAGATTTCTTTCTGATAAGGGAACTTTGGAATGTGGTTGAAAAGCGTATTTGAATTGATAAATTGGCAGCCATGTTTTGTGCATAAATCCCTGAAGAATGCTTCTCACATCTTACTGAATCCATAAAATTGTTCAATTGTTGTACTTGTACTGGTGAAAATGCTAATAAAAATGCTGCTGAGTTAAGATAAAAGCAAGCAGAGATTATTTGTCAACTCGAGTCGACATCTTGAGTTTATGATTATTTGGCAGGCAAAGCTAACTTACAGTTTTCAATGCTTATCACAGCTTATCAGTGTTTATCTTTTGTAAATAAGAAGACATTTTCATGACACTTAAGCAATGAGTTATGACCAAGAGAATCTTGACGCTGCTTTATTGTTTAAGGCCTAGATGCTTTATTATCTAGCAAATTTGCATCCCAGCTGGCTTTTTTGTCCTGCCTGAATGTCTAACCAGCTGCACCCCCCTTTTAGCTCACTGAGGCCAGATGTGACATATGCTGCCTTGAACTTATAATAGAAACGATTCACACACAGCCTCACACACACACACACACGCACCCCAACAAACCAGCTACAAATGACATGTAAGCACAGTCTGATGCCACTAGGTGGTGCTCTGTGTCCATCTTCCTCACAACCTACAGCAGACCTGCAGGTATTCAATGTTATGCTTGGATGCCACACAATTAGTTAATCCTTTGTTCAGCATTATGGGGCGTCCCTGTTTAGGGGGGGGCTGTGCTGGGCATCCAGCTGTCTAACGCTGCACTGACACAAGATCCTGCCCAGTGGGCTAAATTACCTCCATGAAGACCTGATTCCTTAATTATCCTGTTAAAGTTGATTCTAAGTAAAAGACCAAGCAAAACAAACTGCCAGTGTTCTGAGTTTGTGAGCACTGTTTAGCCTCGTTCAATACACACAGCACACGTGTTATCAAATCATTGCTTTTTTGTCATTGTTTAAATTTACAAAGCATCAATCAGTGCTCCGGTAAATATTTCTGTATCACAGTAAATTAATCCTACTTCCTTTTTCTGTTCCACACAGGGAGTCGGCCTTCCAGGTCTGGGTGTAAGTTGCATGTTTGCTATTTCACAGAAACGCTTTGACGTTTTTATGCCTTCGCTTTTAAGAGATTGGAAGTACAATGGATATATTCTAATGTTCTTTATTGCACTATTTGTCTACATTGCTTTGTGCGTAGGGTGCCCCAGGGCCAATTGGCCTTCCAGGTCAATTTGGACCACCTGGACCAAAGGTCAGTTTTTTAGTTAAACATCACCTGTTTGATCAACTATATTGCTACTTTGCTTGCTGTAATTCCCCTGTTTCTATGGATTATTACCCCATTGACCATAATAAAAAGCATCTTCCAGTCATATCCAATATGTCTTACAGCAGCTTGCAGCAGACGAACAGCAGAGGCTTGTTCAAGATGAATTTAGAAGTGGCTGAAGCCATCGACATTTATATAGAAAAAAAAAGCAGCACGCAAACACTGCAGCCTCTCTACAATTTATGATGGAGTTTATTTGACGTATGTAGGAATTAATTCGTGCTTGCAGGTAGTCATACTTTTAATTAAAACTTATTAAAATAAGTCATTAAGATAGCATCAAAGGTCTCTTCATCAGGATAGTATTATATTTCTATTATTTAGAAACTGACACCTAACATCAACCAATTCCAAGCCTGACATCAGACTAGCTTTTTCTCATTACCGCACATACCAAGACTCTGTGAATGACTTACACAGTGACAGTAGCTACTCATAGAATGACAGGCTCTTCTTATTTCCAAGCAGCAATATATTGTAACAAATTGCCAGCCTTAAGTCTTCTTATTGCCCTTACTTGCATTGGAGTTACCTGTCCATATATATATTGAGGCTCTCACCATCATCTACACATCACGGCTGCATCAATGCTAACAACCAATTGCCATCCTCGCAGTAAAACAGAAAGTGTTTCTCAATTCTGCCTCCTGTGGCAGAAGGAATACATTGCAATCAATTGAGGGCATCCCAGTAGAGGAGAAGCTTCTACTTACTGCCACCGCAGCGTGGTATTAGTAATATACTGCGACCATCTATGAGCGCAGCAGTAGAATTGAACACTATTGTTGTTTTAGGAATGTTTTTCAACCATTTACAGGCCTACCAGTAGAATATAAAGTGCTTTTTGGAGGCAATGGATAGAGAACTTGTATTTACCACCACCTTGTGGTAGCAGCGGTACACTACAGCTGCATGTATGTGAACAGCTGAAGTGGAACTCAATGCTCTTCTTATAACCCAGCCTGTTTGCTTATTTTATTTGTGGCTATTTTCTTTTATGTCCTTCATGTAGGGTGTTTTGGGACCACCAGGTCCTCCAGGACTCCCTGGACCTCCAGGCAAACCGGTAAGTGTCAACTGAAAATTGTTTGTAAAGGGAAATTGTGATCCCTAACCACAAAACAACAAAGTTGATCCTGAAGTAACATTTTAAAATAAAAGGATTTTACTGAGCATGCATATAGTTTGGTGAAAATAACATTTCAATGTATAACAAAAGTTTGTACATAAATGCTGATAAAAACAACAGTAATATTTTGCTGAAATGGTAAAACTATGATACAAATTTTGTCCTTTTACTTTAATCAAAACTTTACAAGGAAATGTATTTTTCAAAAACCTAAAAAAAGAAAACTAGGAACTGACTAGATACTTGCATCTCATACCAGGTATGAAGCTTATGCTCACTCTATGCTAGCGCTACCAAGATTTAGACGTCTCCAGTGGCTGTGATGTTTAAATTTGGCTTGAAGTTGCTTCCGGGGAGGGATTAAGTTCAGCGAGCTGCTGTCCATACGTTACTGCAGCAGAAGAACGGCAGTATGAAGCTTGAGTCTGGTCTGCCTTCCTTTCTCCTCTGTAGCTGCATGAAAAACCTTAATGTTCCCAAATGGAGTTCAGCGATAGTTGGGATTCCTCTCTATTTTGTTCTGTTTTGGTGGAACTTTTTAAAGTTGCTCTATGGAACTTTGCATTGCAACCTTAGTTGAGCACATAGAGAACAATGCTGCATTCGGTCAGTATACTTGCATTAAATAGGGCTGAATAGGATACAGTGTACGCACACTCGTCCCGTTACATATAACGCATAAGTAGATACACCCTCAATAACAACTGGAGACATTGTAGTTGTTATAACAGCAATCAAACTGTTCCTACAATTGCTGACCATTTGTTGCCCTTTTGCATGTTTCCACTGATATTTTTGATAATGCATTCCAAGTCTTTTTAGGTTGGAGGGCCCTTTGCCATTACCCTAATCTTTAACTCCCTCTACAGACTCTCTAACAGCTTCAACTCAAACTTGTACCTGGCCTAGTCCAAAATATTCATCTGAATTCCATTCAGACAAAACACCTTTGTAAAAAGAAGAAAACAATTACTTTAAATCTATTTTTACCAGGGTTATGAATGATTTTGGACTTGATGGTATGCCAGCCCTTTCTTTTGCACAAACTTCTGCAACAGTACTTCCAATTAACCACAGAGTTCTGCTTGGGTGATCTTTAAACTTCACAATTTCCTATGACGACATATGTTTCACCAAGACTGCAGAGCTCAGTAAATATGCTAACGGGTGTGCATTAGGCTTCATTAGGCTTATGGCCTTGTCAGTCTAATTGAATGTGCCTTATGTCACTGGATGTGATTACAGGGCAAAATGAAAGGCCTTGACAAACTACTAAGATTGATGATTGTTTGTTCCTGCAGAAGTAGAGGTTGATATTTTATTTATTTTTTTAATGCATGAAAATACCTGCTGTAACCACAGTGAGCTGTTTTGTATAGGTCCCAGCAGACAGAAAGTGTTGAGGCAACCAAAACAGTTCTGAGAGTTAGGCTTTTTTGAAGGTGCATGTACTCCCCTGTGTGTTTCTCCGAGTGGCTCCGAGAGCGCTGGGGTGGGGAGAGGGAAGGCAGAAGGGAGTGTCTTCACCTAGAATGATGTTCACTGCCCAAGGGGGTGTGTTTGTTTAACTTTAGTGCTGTCCTAGGACAAATAAACCCCTATTAGATCAGTGGGGTGTCTCATCTGACTGCAGCAGTAATACATCAGTCCCTAGAGATACCTCACTTCCTAACTTCATCTATAAGCAGAGAGATGGAAAGATAGGGAGAGGAATCGCTGAAAATAATGGGGAGAGTGCTGAGTCAGCGCAAAGAAGGGGTGCGGGGGGGGAGAGGTAACTCTTTGCCAACTGAGGCCAGCAGTTCTCTCATACTTGTGTCCAAATGCCTGTCTAGGGTCCTCCAGGCAAGTTTATTGGTCTCGAGGAGGGTAGTGCAGACTTGCAGGTAAGATCTTTAACAACTAGTTTCTTACATTTATTTTTATTTATTTTTTTGGCACGGTTTCACTTCTGTTAATCCATATTCTTTTGCATCTCTTAAAACAGTGTCCTCTCAACTGCCCAGCAGGACCCAAAGGCCCTCAGGGACTGCAGGGTGTAAAAGTAAGGCTTTGCGTCTCATTGTCTCCCGTTACAAAGTTTGCCGCAGCACCGTCCTGACTAAAGCGTTGCTCTCCAGGGACACAAAGGGCGTGCCGGCGTTCTCGGAGACCCCGGCAGCATAGGGAACCTGGTGAGCTGCGCACTACACAAGTACCTGTACATATTTATGTTGTTTTGTTTTTTACAGTGTTGCACACTCAGCCACTGCTGAGAGCCACAGGAGGCAGGGATTAGTTTTAATGAGGCCCCCCGAGGCACATGACTGCACTAATCTGGCAGCGATTAGTCAGGCCGGAGCTCGGACCTGCAGTCTGCATGCAGCGGCGTGCCAGATGAAAGAGACGGTGCAGGAGCCAGGTACATGACGGGGAGGATGAGAGAGTCAAGGTTCACGCAGACCTCTCACCTCACCGTTTTAAGCAGAGGTAATGAGCACATCGTGGACTCCTAGGGAGCAGCTAGCCGAGTTCGAGGACTTAGCCTCTGATCTTCCCACACAATGAACCTTCTGGCAGAGCTTAGATGCTGAAAAACACTCGGCTCACCCGATAACCACTCCACACAGGCCCGGCTTGGATTTCAGAGAGCCTGCCTTGACTCAAGGTTGCTCTGTCTTTTCTTCATCTTAAAGACACCCGCCAGGAGCTGTTAACATCTCCGGCAAGCTGCTCAGGCGGAGACTCAGATGTTAGCTGAGCAGAAATGCTTTACTTCCTGCATGTTAAATCACTTCTGAATGAAAAAAAAAAATGCTGAGGAGGTCACTCATCTTTATCTCTGCTCCAGCAGAAAACAATGTGGAGGTATTGCACTTCAGAAACTGTTAGATGGCTGTTTTAACACAGCTGACTGAGGATTATCATACTTATGCTAAGATGGGTTGACTATCTCTTAATATGGCATAACATGTTCAAGCAAAACACTAAAAGTTGGGACAGCAAACTCAATGGTAAAATCCCTACAGAAACAGTTATCAAGTGGATACTAGAGTCCTTCTCACAAATACTTCTGCTTGTAGTTAAAGTCCCCTCCACAAAGACTGTATTTGCTGACTAACATAATATTAAAACAAGTAACTTCATTTACTAAGTGAAGCACATTATATTGATTAATGTGACCCAGACAGATGGTTTCAAACCTTCGTTTCTGTTAGTTCTGATTCTCTGCCTGTAGCTATTGAAAACAACATTTACGATTTGAATCGTGCATCAAATTGATTAAAACAAATAATACTACAGAAATGTGAAAACTATGGTTAATGCCTGCTCAAAGGTTGTTATTTTAAACAGGAACTATTAAACTGTCAAATGAACCTCACTGTAGCATATCTACCAATTTATTAAATATTAATGCATACCATCAGTGGACAAAATATTAATTTTGACCTGGTGTAGCTAACATCATTCAACATGTACCATGCAAGCCGTGTGCATGACACAGAGTTTCATGAAAAAAATGATTATAGAAGGTTTTATCAATAATTCTCTTATGCTCAGTTCAGCCTCAGTGTTTTGACTCAAAGACATACATAAAGGGGCAAAAATGTGACAGTTTTGTACATTTTCTACAAAGAACCAGAAATAAACTGAAAATAAAGAATTTTTCTTTATTTTCATTTTCATTTTATTTTCATTACATTACTGGCCGAGAAACTAATGCAGTTTTATTATCCGGATATTAATTGCTCAAATTATGAGAACTGTAACAGGTCAAATCAAATGAGTTTATAAAGTCCATTTCATTGTGTCAATGAAAATCATTCGCAAATTTAGAATCAGCAAGCTTCAAACTTAATTTTAAAAAACAAACAAGTTTTTTTCTTCTTTTGACTCATAAGTATGAATTTTAGTTTCAAATTTTCACGTTTGTTGTAGCTGTAATTAAAAGAACTTCTTGTCTACGTGTCCTCAAAATCCAAAATGGTCGTTGTGCACATAAAACAGCTAGATACAGCAAGGTGACTTAATTTTGAAACACAAACCTCACTTTGAGTTGCCCACCTTCACTAATAACGTCCACACCGAAGTTGTTGTTAGCACAACCTGTCAGTGCATTTCTTAAAGCAAGAGATCATTTTGAATATTTTCAGAAACCAGTGGTTAGTATTTACATTTGATTTACATCTTATAATCCCTTTCCGTGAACGTGATTAGTCGCATAGTGTTGACACGACATATGAAACCCTGACAGGTAAGGAGAGCCACGACAAAACTCATTTTTTGTAATCTGAAGATGGCCAAATCCTGTCCATTAAACATATGCATTCCATTTGAATTCCTGGAAATGAAAGCTAGGAATGTTGTTAAACCTCAGCTGATCAGCTTCCAGTGTACAACAGCAAGCATCAACATTCAAGTTAAGATTTCCCTCCGGAAATTTCACACCCGAACAACTCTGACCCCCTTTAACTCCGACCTGCTTTGCATTTTTTCCAGCAATGTACCTTGAAGTTCATGTGTTTGTGAGGGAAATTGGGATCTGTGTGGGCAAATTTGGATTGGGCCATTAATTTTTGATTAGCTCGCTCTTGCTGGCTAATTAGTTTCAGCTAGAACTTTATCAAGCTTGACTCGGCCAGTACACAGTATACAACCATCAAAGGCCGGCTAAAGCATCAAAAGTAACCGTCTAAAACTGGCTTTGAAAGTACTTGCTCTCAGGTTTTAAGTTTTCATGAATGAAATGTACACACACGAGACAAAAATTTGACCTTCGGTTAGTTTGGGAAATTAACAACCAGTCTGTTTTATCTTTTTTTCCCCCTTTATTTTAAACAGGGACCCAAGGGAGATGTTGGTATCTCTGGGGAGCAGGGCATCCCAGGACCCCCGGTATGCCGCAGATTCTAAATTAGTTAATGTTCGAGCTTAACACAGGAAACTGGCATTTGTAGTGCTCTGTTCTCCCCATCCTCAAAGGCACTGCACGTCTACATTACTGACTTTTCCTTTCCTTTCAGGGTCCGTTGGGTCTGCGGGGTTATCCAGGAATGATGGGTCCTAAAGGAGAGGCCGTGAGTGCCGCGTTTTGTTGTTTTCGATTCAGACGGAGCCTTATTGTCTCTTTGCTCTGCGGATGCGGGGCAATTCAAATTCTGTGCTAAGCACCAAGAAGGCACAGCCAGCCTGAGCCCCCGTCTATACAAACACCATCCATTACCAGCAATGGGGACATATGGAAATGATGCTAACACAAATCTCTCTCCTTCTCTAATGAGTTGGGGTTGTCTGGGTCCACTGTGACTCCATCTGTAGTTAATGATCCACTGTAGCCATCCATCTTACTGTTAACATTAGCCGAGTTAGCCAAGTTAGCACCCCGGCTTAAAGCCAAAACAAGAGTGGCTGGCTCTCTGCGCTGCTCCCATTAGTGGAGTGAGTTAAGCACCAATTATCCCTTTATCACAATAAATAATAGGCTTCTGCAACTTAACTTTCCCTCTGATCTCAGGTGATTGATGGCACTTTGTTGTTCTCCGGCAGGGCCCTCGCGGATACAAGGGCATCGTTGGACCTGTAGGAATTCCTGGACCTCCTGTGAGAACACGTCCGCACACACACACTTACTTCAAAATAAAGTTCTGATTATTCTAAAGTACCCTTTCTTTGTTCCTGCAGGGTGAGGAGGGACCTCAGGGGACACTTGGAGACTCGGGAGAAAAAGGAGACAAAGTGGGTGAAAGCTCTACAGTCATTGCCAAACAACAACAGTTATCTCTGAAAACTTGATTGGATGGCACCTGAGGCAGACACATTTGTTTTCTGCAGGGCGGCCGAGGCATCCAGGGCCCACAGGGGGCCGTTGGCAAAAAGGGGGAGAATGTGAGTGAAGCCTCTTGTTTGTGTGTTCGCTGATGTTTTCAAAGAGCGTGCCAAATAAAGTCCTTTGATACATCGTCCGCCTGCTATCCCAGGGTCTTCCGGGTATCGATGGAAAAGATGGCACACCTGGCATTCCTGGAATCAAGGTAAGCGTGCACCTGCTGCTGTGATGATCAGAGTCTGAAAAAAATGACACATGTTTAATCTTTTTCTTTTCTTTTGTCGCTGTATTTTGTGTAGGGGGCTCCTGGGCAACCCGGAATACCTGGCCCTCCTGGTTCTGCGGGGACAGCAGTAAGTGATTTTTTTCTTTCTTTGTACGATTGTGCAATGTCTTCATGTACCATAAACCTTTTCCCAATTTGTCACAGAACAAAAAATCTAATTCCAATGTTTCTTTTTTTTTTTTATTTGTGCAACCCACCCACATAAATTACTGCATAAATCGAAAATAATGTGATTCTATTTATTTATTTATTTATATTTTTTACAATTACAAATATGAAAACATTATGGAATATCCACAAAACTATCCAAGTTGACAGGCTGGGTGCAAAGGCATCGATCTGAGAAGCAGACACATCGTTGCCATGGCGAGACATGGTGGTGGAAGCATCATGCCCAAGGGATCAATCTCAGCCAGTTAGACTGATGGGGAGATGAATGCAGTAAATCTGAAGGAAGACGTCTTATAGGTAACAAAAAACTGTGAGACCTAAGTGGAGGTTCACATTGTAGCAGAGAAACAACTCAGAAATACAACCAGAGCTACAATTTAATACTTTAGATAAAAACCTTATTCAGGTATTAGAATGCTCCAATGAAAATCCACATCTAAATCTGGTTAAGAATCGGTGGGACGACTGGAACATTATTGTTCGCAAACAGACTCCATGTAATCTAACAGGTATTTGACAAAATTCATTCAAATCTGTGGCTGACATAATGTGAAAAAGACATGCGAGGTACTCCAGACTTTAAATTGCTCGACACCTTTCTCCATCTTGACTCAACAAAAAAGAAAAATCACAAAAAAAAAAAAAATGTTGCGGTAGGTTGAAGCGAACTCATGCGTTTGAGTTTCAGCTCTGTTTTCTGGGCAGTCGTCCAGGGTAACAGAGACCCTTTGACCCACTCTGTTTTAGAATACAAACCACCTTGAAATGGCTCTCTGCTGCCTCCGCAGACCATTTATCATTACCAGGCCGGTGGGGGAACACACAGGGGTGTGTTGGCGGCCGTGTGTGTGTGTGTATATATATGTGCGTATCTGCATTATTTTGACTAAGAGGTAATGAAGCGCGAAATGCACACTTTGCTGTGTGATCGCTTCTGTGACACTCGGGCTGCGACAGACTCAAGCTCTGGAACTTGGACTTTTTCTACACACTTAAACACAAACGCACACAAACGAGCAAGGCAAAGCGTTTGGCCCTGGCTCTCAAAGGTGGCTTTGTTGTGCATTTCAGACATTTTTTTGCCACTTCACTGATAGCAGTAACACAATCAAGTTTGCACCGTCGGTTTTGCCCTCTGCGTTTCCAAGCTGCACACACACGGAGTTTGGATTTGCTGTGTTTTAAAAGCTGTGCTAATTCTGTCTGTAGGGTTTGCCTGGCACGCCGGGGGGGAAAGGGGAACCTGGAAGAAAGGTATGCTTTTACTTTTTTTATTTATTTATTTTTTTAGACATTTCTGTTTTATTTCTTACTGCATTTTGTTGCTTTTTCAGGGGGAACCTGGACCAAGGGGCCACGGGGGCATGCCTGGTACTCCTGGTCCTTTGGTGGGGAATATAGAATTTAAAATTTATACATATGTGCACACATAATTATTCTTTTTTGTTATTCCACTGGTGCAAAGCTTTAATTGGATCGAACATTGAGAACAATTATACAAGTTTACTGTCTCTCTGTTAGGGTGAACCAGGTATTCCTGGAGAGCCAGGTATGGAAGGAGTTCCCGGACCTAAGGTAAAAACCGATAAAAAACTAACAACAATAATGAAAAGTAAACAAACAAACAAACAAAAAAACATCATATGAAATAGATTTGTAAAGTTTGTATAGAATTGCCATTGTTAATACATTTGATGATATCAATAAGTAAGTAAATAAAACCTGCCCATTTTCTATTTAATTAAGCCACGGAGCTAACTTCACACCTATTTCTGCAGGGTGACAGAGGACAGCGGGGACCAGTGGGGCCACAGGGATCAGTTGGCAAGCCCGTAAGTTGCTCTAATAATTATTAAAGCGTTTTTTTTTTTTAAAGATTATTGCAGAGTGAACGCTAAAAACGGTATTTATCTTTTCCAACAGGGGAGCAAAGGAGAAAGAGGGCCTATTGGTATCCCAGGCCCACAGGGACTTACTGGGACTAAAGGGGATCAGGTTTGTGAACAATTTATGCAAGGAAAAAAAAATGCAAATGTAAAATTATCCACACATAGTGTATACATTTTTCATAATAATCTAATGTAGTTTGCAGGCCTGACCATTGGGGGCAGTATTTACTAGTGAAAGTAACTCAAATGAGGTTCATTGTAGATCATTGAGTAAGGCAAGCAATATAAATGATAATCCAAGCATCCTCATCTTCCTTGTTTCGGAGATGAGACAACATTTTTCTTTCCTCACAATCTCTGGTGTCAGTGGCCTCAATCAATATTTAGTTCTTGTGCGTTTCGAAGGATAACAGATTCTGGATGTAGCCACAGTCGCATGTACCCACCTCTCTCTTTTTCTCTCTCTCTCTCTTCCTACCAGGGCTTCCAAGGAAAAGTTGGTCCAATGGGAGACATAGTGAGTAGAACTTTGTGCTTCTTTTTCAAAAACGAGCTGGTCAGAAATCCAGAGCTCAGTGCCCGCAAGATTATTTCCCCTTCATGCAGCCCCCGCTTTGTTCTGCTCTTAGCTCTCTCCTCTCTGTTGCTTTCAGGGCGACCCGGGTGTTGAGGGATTGGCTGGCGAGAAAGGCGAAAAGGTAAAGGCCGGTAAAAGCGCAAGGCAAAGCCGCATCGAGCTCCTTGTTGCAAAGAACCGCAACGAAGTCTGTGGATAGGGAAGATTCAAACGCAGTGGCTGGTTGAAGCACAGCGAAAACTTTCAAATCACCAGCAAACTAAAAGGAAGCTTCAGTTTACATACAAATACACATGATAACTCAGAAAGTAGGTAATTTATGAAAAAGGGACGAAACTATTCGTACAGCCTTTTGTGTGGGTACATTTTTATACGTTTGTTTACCAAATTCCATTTTGATAGTGAAGTCATTCGTATACATATCCCTCGATATTCGTCACATTTTCCCCACAAAATTATATTTCGGGGGGAAAAAAATAATAATAAAAAATGGCTTCACCGAGTAATGCTTTCATTTGCTGTGACAGGGTTTGTCTGGTGAACCCGGGCCCAAAGGACAGGTGAGTGGACGAGATCGCCGGTCGACCGTCTCGCTGACATTTTATGAATCTTTCCTGCTGACTGCCCTTTTCTTCACAGCAAGGAATTAGGGGGGACCCCGGACACAACGGCCCCACTGGAGACCCCGGGAAACCAGGGGATCCGGGGCCGCCTGGGCTGCCAGGTCCAAGGGGACTCAACGGAGAGAGAGGAGTACCCGGCGTACCGGGCATTGCTGGACCAGCAGTAAGTGATTCACTGCGACAACATTTCTCTTTTCGGTTTATTCCACTAATGGGACGCTGAGGCTTCTCTTGCTCCCTCCAGGGGCGTGACGCATCCGACCAGCATATTATTGACGTGGTGCTAAAGATGTTGCAGGGTGAGCATTAGTATCTGGAAATTACACCTTTGATGTCTGCAGAGTGGATTAGAGGAGCTCATTTCTTTAAAAAAAGAAAAAAAAAGAGGCTTTTGAAGCGGTCGGTTGTTGGCCGTCAAAGGAAGTGTCTTAGGAATGACTATTTGGTTTTCTGGTACAGAAAGACTGCAGGCTGTGGCGGTGAGTGCCAAAAGGGTTGTGCTTGGTGGTGCCGGTGTAACGGGACCTCCCGGGCCTCCTGGTCCACCAGGGGCACCTGGCCCCCAGGGGCCACATGGCTTACCTGGCACCCGTGGTATCCCTGGTATGATTGGAGGACCTGGGCAGATTGGAAACACTGGGCTAAAAGGTAAATCACCACAGCATTGGAGTGAGATGAGATGGTGCTTATTGTTGGTTTTGCTAAAGTCGGTAATGTCTTTGTCTACGTCCAGGAAGGAGAGGACCAAAGGGAGAGAGAGGAGATCTAGGTAAACCTCACCCAGGTCAACCAGGACCTCCAGGGATACAAGGTGAACATTTCCTTTTCTAACTGAAGTATGCAAAGATTACACTGTTAAAGCATCTTGCTTTAAAAAGTTGTTCTAAAAACCTTCAATTTTGGTTTACCAAGCCCTAAATTATGTCTATTCTGAACTTGCAACAAATGGAATAAGGGAATAAGAGAAGCAGAATTACTTCTTAAACTTGTAATTATGTGCATCATAAGTTCTGTTACAAACCCCCAATTGTTGGATTTTGATTTCAGTTTCAATAGAACATCATTGGTTATTTATTGTAGGAGAAGTGACTGGACAATTAGGTATTATGACTGTTTTAAAGTAAAAAAAAAAAAAAAAAAAAACAAAAAACTGAGGAAACTGAATAACATTTGACATTTTGATAACACTTTATTTAAAGGGGTGTGCATAATACTGAACATGAAAAAGTCTTCATGAATGTCTATGACTGTTGTCATAAAGTGTCATTTGGTATATGAAAAGATTTGGTTCTATTCTCTGTGGGTATCAAATGCCTTCGATTGTTGAGACGAGGTCTGATGGTTCCACGGTTGGACTCAAGAAAAAAACAAAAACTGCCTTGGTGTTTTTTGATCAATGACTCTCAATGACTCCCCACTACCGACCAGAAGTCTTACATCCCCCTTATATAGCATCAGCAATAACAGTGAGAGGCTGCTTAATGTCCTCCTAAATTTCCTATCAACTTCAGAAGCTGCACAAACTTCGCCGCTGATGGCGATGTAGCGAGCGCCGAAAGCAGCTGCTGCAAATAACACGTCTGACATTTCTGCACGTTTTATTGCATTGCATCCTCTCCTATAACAAGCGTCTTTATTTGGACAATTTCTGCAACACTTAGTTTTATATCTGTCAGTAACAGTTAGGGGCTGTCACCGCGGAGCCAGACAGCTAAACCTGCGTCCAATAAAACATTTCCATGTGACCCACAACAAAGTAAAAACTGAATTTGGTCTTTTAACAACAAACCCCAAGTTGTGCTAAAAGCTATACCACCAATTTTCTTCTCAACAGATCAGCACAACTTTGTACATGTTGGCAGTTAAAATGATATCTTTAAAACGTAATTTAGCATCGGAGTCACAAAATCAAGAAATAGGAAGCAACGTTTCAGTTTGCAGCAAGACCTCGTCTTAACTGGTGGAAAACAAACTCAGTCAGATTTAGTTATTTGGTGTAGAGTTGAGTGTTGAGGATATACTATGTCCAGACATTAAACTGGTTGGTGTTTACGTTAAAAGTTAGTGTACACTGTTATTGCTCTGTTCCCTCATTTCGTGCCACTTTGAGATAGCTTAGTTCTTTTCTCATCCTGTTCACTAAAGGAGCTACAAGCTCTGATGATGAAATATTGAATAACTACGCTCTTGACAAGATGTTTGGTCTGTTGCTTGATGTCGGTTTTATCAGCTTTGTGATTACAGGAAACACGTTTGTTCAGACGGAAGCAAAATGGAAGAAATATGGAATCACCCAATCATTGGCATTTATAAAAGCAAACACGTGACCTGATGTTAGAAATTATTTGCCTTTCATAAGCTGCTTTGTTGCTGTTTTCTCAACTAAAAACATTAACTAAAATTCAGTTACATCACTGAATTACAATGGTTAAATCCAAAGGATTTATTACCCCCCCCTTGTAAGTTGGTCACTGCGAAACTTCCAGTCAATTACAAAAATTGAAAAGGCGCAGGAATGTCTTCTTCAATTGGTCTGTGCAAAACACAATTGAAAAATTTACCATCGACAGAATAATGGTGGTTTCATTTTGTTCTCTGAAACTGGAGTTCACTACTTAGGAACACACGATTGACCTTTGAGTTGGGTTCAGTTCCGATTGACTTACCATCGCACAATGTATCGTACAATATCTGTGATTGTTAAAGTCAGTATTTAAAAACACTCAAACTGAAGAGAAATGGCTTATATCGGTAACAGTGGTTAGCATCAACACGACTTTTAACCAAAAAGCACTCGGTTTAGGAATGATGTCACCGCCATAGATGAGCTCCAGACAGATCAGACACGTCAGTGTGGATTGACGAGCTTCTTCGATGGATTGATGCAACCTGCAGCCTCAGACAACACAACTTTCAAATTTTAACACAGATGTAGAGCTTACTTAGCTTTATTAAATATGTGTTCCAAAAAGTTTTAATTACGCTCCTTAATTTTTCAGTGGAAAATTTTCATCTCATCTATACCTTTATTCGCAAAATAAGTTCTTGGTTGCTGCGATATTTTCACCTCAGCACAACATAAAAGTACCAATGTTACTGCATTTACTAAGGGTTTTTATGGACCAGATGAAAATGTCTATTAAAAAAAAATAGAGAGCTGCACAGGGAAGGGAGAGGTAAAGAAGACAATAAGGCCACTGAAGGACTTGGCGTTATGTCTGCTGCTATAGGAAAAGATCCTGAGAGGAATTTCAAAGGCGTCATTAACTCCAGCCATTTAACAGATGCTCCTGAGTGGGGATGTGAAAGGACTGCAACAGTACAAGCTAATTCAAGCTAAAGGAAATTCGTTCTGTTCTGCTCAACTAGGCGCAAATTAAATAAATGAATGCCTTTCCTTTAGTGATGTAAGCAGTGTGCCTGCTTGGGTTTCAGTCATCAAGTTTCTCTTATGTCCTTCCGACTTCACAGGTCCTCCTGGCGTTGATGGTGTGGCTAGAGACGGCAGGCCCGGTGAGAGAGGACCTCAGGGAGCAGCTGGTGAGCCGGGTCACCCTGGTAAGGCAGGGCCCGCGGGTCTTCCTGGGTACTGCGAGGCAGCAATGTGTCTGGCGGCATCGGCGTACACCTCGCCGAGATTACAAGAGGCGGGGACAATCAAAGGACCCAATGTTTAGAGACCCCCCACCCCCCTCTAAATCAACTGTCGGGGGGAGGGAGAGGAAGAGGAAAGAGAGAGACTGCTCTCCTCATTTGGACAACATCAGGAAATGAGAGTTGGGGGGCAATGATAGGGTGGCGACTGGCTGTTTAGCTCCCCCCCCCCTATCCTTCATCTCTCCTAGATATTACAACTGGAAGTTTTTTGACTGGTGGGATATCATGATCTTAATCCCACACATCACCATGACAACAGCAGCTCACAAGCCACCCACATCCTTAAGAATTCTCCAGTGTTTTTTTTTTTTTTTTTTTTGGATGATGTCAGTGTCAGTCCCGTCCAAATGCCACACTCCTTTCCCTGGCAGTGAGACGGGAGCAGATTCAGACTGAACCTCCACGTCTCCTACCTACCGACACACTGCCTGCAAGCCGAGAGGATGCTGAGAAAAAAAAAAGAAAGGTGAACGGTGCTTTTCTTTAACAACACGATCACTTTAGATGCGATAACTTGTGTGTTCTTGAACATCAACTTACCTCTCTTTCGACTGAGACGTCAAACCTTAAAAATGTACAATAAGGACCAATAAATGATTGCAGCCCAAGTTTTCACTCAGTACTGTATTATGAAATGTATCTCCTGATCTGTAAGCTTGAGTGAAATCCTTGATTTAACTCATGTAAATTGCTTCCCCCCCACCTTCCCTCACCCCTCCGCTTTCCACCTAAGTCTCATTTTAGAACCTAACGACAAGCTTTATCTCTTCCCCTTGTTGCCAGGCAACAGCATATCCCAATAGGCACTCCCATCTCCCACAATGCAGTGCTGTAAATCTTTGTAAATGTGTGTTGATTATTATGTGCAGGAATACCGTGCAGAAGTCTCAGAAATGATGACTCTCCCTCGAAACAATTAGCTGTTGGTTCAATTGTGCTTTCCATGCCACTGTCAGATTTCCACAGGATTACTGATTTATGTCATTAAAAAGAAGCTATTTATTGTTCTTGATAATAATCACCTGTAAAGAGAAAGAGGGTTTACTTCTGGATGTTCATTCTTCCCAAACCAATAAAGAGGAAATGTTTTATAAAATCCAATGTTCTTCTGCATCAATGTTGGGAAGGTATTTAGTCTCTTTCAGATCCTTCTCTCTTTCTCTCTCTCTCTCTCTATATATATATTTTTTTTGCAACATTACAATTATCGATTAATGCCTTGAAATAAACTCCCTTGCCTCACATGTTCAGCTTTTAGCAACATTTTTGCTTTACTGAGCGCTGAAGTCGCCAAAAAACGAGCGCTCCACTACTTTTATTTACTGTACACCAAGAAAAAACTGCACAGACAAAAACATTAAGAGTTCTTGTGAGGAGACAAGCTGTTAGTACCAAAAGCACCTATCCAAAACCTCACAAAAGTCCGACAGAAATGTACAGTAGGAATAAAACAGCTGCAGTGTAACTAAATAAAGAGCCTCACTGGGAATCAAATGATAAAAATGTCAACAGAAAATAACTTGGAAGGGAAAAAGCAACAAAACATACAAAAGGTCATGGTGACCACCAACGCAACTTTAAAAGGTATTCTGAACAACAAATGGAACAAATTAAACAGTTAATAAATAAAACGGCCTCTAGTTTCTGGACGTGTATTTAGCTCTGCTGACGCTGAAATTCGGATCCACCGTTGCTACGTAATGGACGCCCTTCAAACATCGACTAAAGCAACCTTTCACTAATTGTCTACTGTAAGGAAATGTGACTGATGATCTGTGGTCATAATTTATATTGCGAGTCCACTGGGTTGGAAACAAAAAAGCTTGAAATTGGATGTAATTACAAAGACTTCAGGAAATAACATGCAGTGAAATTGGATGATCTTTGTGGTATTTTATTCTAGTGAAAATACTTCTACAAATATAATGTGTTCAATGATTTTCAATAGTTCATTTATGTGATTTTTTAAAAATTGAAGTTATAATTGTATGGAAAGACCCAGGTGTAGGCAAGAGAGATGCAGTTCAATAATAAGGATTTATAGGAAAATGCAAAAAAAAAAAAAATCAGAGGAAGTTACTCGGGAGAAACGGGAACCATGGGGGTACAGCAATAAAATCCAGCAACGTGTGACATGAAAACAGACATTACAACGCTGAGGATAAGTGATTACGGGAATGATTCGCAGGTGAGATAATTATCTGAATGCATAACAGCTGTGAGACAAGCCTGGCTCATATCGTACCCATAATGACTGCAAAGGGATCTGCAGCAAAGAACCAAACAAGAGCCAGAGAAATTAAGTAACTTCACAGACACAAGACTGCAACTTCAAAAAGTCACAACGTGGCACAAATATAAAAAGCAACACTTTAACACAAAACAGGTGCATATTTAAAGGACAGTAACAGGAAAAGTAATGAGCGCACACTAAACGTTTGCAAAGAGAACAAGAAAGAACAATTGCTTTGGTGCAAACTACCAACTAAAGCATTGACATTAGTAATTTTAGACATTCTCTCTGGAAAATATGAAGGGCTTTTAAAAATCTGCATTTAGTTGCCAAGCAACTAAAATTTTAACTGTTATTTGAGCTACATTTGGAAATGACCTCAAAGCACAGACTTAAAGGGGCATACTTAGAGATGCCACACAATGAAAATGAAAAGCTGGGAATTTAAAAAAAGAAATAAAAAACAGGTATTTGGCAAATATATGTTTCTGTTTGTGGCTAACCTAAAATAAAAATATAGTAATATGTGGGTTTTAGTTTGATTAAATGTCAAAGTGATTGAAAAAATAAATAAATAAAACACAGTGTATGTGTTTTCAACGGTTCAACTTCTCGTCTGGTGAGTACCTTTAAATAAAAACACCGGGAAAAAAAAAGAAGCGTTTGTTTGAAAAGCATTTTAATTACAGTTCTTAAGAAACAAAAGCGTGACCACAGTTCAAAGTTCCAACTGGTTGAAAAAGTACAAAAATCTGTGCTACTGAAACTTCAAAACTACAAAATTGGCTGAAAGCAATGTCGCGTATTGACGTTTTATTGACGGAAGATCTAACATTACTTTGAAACATCGGTAACTAACAAGGAACAAATAAAAACAAATAAAACAATCAAGTGATTGGGACGTGAATGTGAAAATGTTCTTCATGCTGAAATGACGGTGAAGAGTGAGGATTGGCTGAGCTGCATGTGCGACATAATTATGATGAAGTGCACCGAATGCCTATAGTTCAACCTTACTCTCCAAAATAGAAAAAAGTTCCAAATAATACAGAGTGGTTTTCATTAGAACTAAACTGGAATAAAATATGAAAGTCAAATAGATGAACTTTAGTGACACAATTTGTTTTCTGTCTGAATACAAATTACTTCTATAAACAATTTGTCTTTCACTGAACCCATTATTTTTTTTTTTCATTTGAAAGCTTATAGACATAAAATCCTTTAATTTTTTTTGCAAAACAACCGCTGGCATTAAAAAAAAAAAAAAAAAGGAAGCTCTGAGTTGTATCAAAAGCCAATATATATACATATAAATATCTACAAAACAATCCATCAAGGAAAGTCTGCCTGTTACGTGGAATCTGTTTCAAAAGAACTAAACTACATTTCCCAGCATGCTGTCCATTAGGTGACATTCAAACGTGACACTCAATTCAACCATGACAATGCTTGGGATCTACTCTAATGTAATTGTTTGAGGACTGGAACAAAGATAGGAGAAATGGAAGCAACGTACTAAAATATATATATTTTTTTCCTGCTTACAGAATTAGACACACAAAATGACCAACACAAGGAAGAATGGCGGAAAGAGGAGACAGAAGTCTGAATTATGAAGGAAAAGAAAAGACAGATTGTGACTCTTTTCTCAGTTTGCTGTCCTGAAAGCACAAAAAGAAGTAAAGCGTAGTTTGGGAAATGAAAAATTTAAGGGTGTTAAAGCGATGAACTGGGTTCAATAACAATTTTCTGTCGGTTTGTCTTTACAGACACAGGCCTCCGTTCGGGCGGGACCCTTTTTCTTAAAAAACAACCAAAACTTTTGCTTTCTGCCATGTGGTCTTACTGAATAACTTTGGGTCGTTGTCTTTGGTTTGCTTCCTTCCCCAAATGCTGTAGTCTCTTTGTTCCAGTCCGCTTTCCCTTCATCTTGTAGAATCTTACCAGGGGCCTTTGACAGGCGGGCCCTTGGGGCTGTAGTCCACTTGATGGCTCATGCAGTCTGCAGGATTACAGCGGCCTTCCTTTCCTTTGGTTCCAGGCTGTCCAGGAGAGCCTGGTATCCCAGGAACACCCTGCTGGCCAACAGGTCCAGGAGGTCCCATTTTACCATAACCTGGAGGGCCTGGAATGCCTAACAGCGGAGAAAAAAAATTACGAGAAACATCCTCAGTAACTGTCTTTAAACCTGGAACAACACTGAAATAGAAAATAACCTGTCAAATGACCATAACGTAATTTTGATTTCAACATTTCAGTGGACACACAGTGTCTTTAAATAGCATTCCATGTTATTTAAAACATCTTGATTATGTTCCACATAATCAAGAACGTGAATGACTTTGAATTGGATTTCATGTAGTATACCAACACAAAGTAATACATAGCTGTGAAATGGACGAATTACTGATTTGGAAAAATTTGCTACAAAAAATACAATATGAAAGATGTGGCATGTTTCCATTCAGCGCTACTTAATCCTATGTGCATAGATAAAACACATAGATAAAACCCAGCCCGACCAAGTGCTATAGGAAGCCATTTTATTAACAAAGTCTGCATGTGTGTCATCTAGCTGTGTTAGACACACACACACACACACAGCAAAGGTCTGTAAGAGACACTAGTGAGCAGGCAGCATCACAAAGCCCAAGGAACACACCAAACAGCCCCATGATGTTTTTCTTTGGTGGAAAGAGGGAAACTGGTGGGAGTTCATTGAAATATGGAAGTTGATAAAAAGGTCAAAGCTACAGGTGAAAAACTGAGAGGATTTAAAAGACGTTAGACGGAATGCAGCACCATCCAGATTTTTATTTGTAGAAAACAGAGACGCATGCATCATGTTCCTTTCTGTAGACGTTCATTTTTGCCTGTTGAGTGGTTATACGTTATGTTCCACATATTGTGTTGTAAGTGACCTTCACCCAGATGGGCCTCGTCATTTCTTTTCTTTTCACATCTGCGAACAAATCGGAGACCACTAAAAGATGTTTCAAAAGGCTAGTTATTATTATTACACTTATAATTGTGCCAAATTAATAAATAAAATCGTTTTTTTTTTGTTGTTTGTTTTTTTACTTCCTAATGAATAATAACTTCCTCAAGTTAAACGAGTTCATTTACGACAGGAGCAGAAACGCAGGGAAACATTCCTGACAAGAAATTGTAATCGAAAAAAGAATCCGAGACAAAAAATATGTACAAATCTGTTGTTATTGTTGCGCTACATCTGTTTGTCAGCGGACGGAAATAATAGCTCGAGCCATTTGAAGTGTTTTTCCACTTCCGTGAGAGCACGTTTGCTTTTCAAACTCAAAATTTATCAAACGGCTCCATGTGAAGTGATTGCAGCTGCCAGTCCTCCAATTTAGCCGACACTATCTGAACCCGTGATCATTGAGGATTCTTGGATGTGCTGATATGAGTGAACGTGGTTAATTGTAATTAGAACACGTTGAGAATGATAATTTAAAAAAAATATTTCATCACATTGTTTTCATCACGTTTTTTTTTTTTTTTTTTAAATCATCAATCAATGCAAATACTTTAATTAGTGGAAATAACTCAAATTGAGCTAATTCTGTGCGCAACATCTGGCGCAGGTTGGACCTGCTTGCAAACTACTGTGGAAATCTAGCAGGGAATTGATTGCTGCCAAGTCTTAAATGTACCACTTTACTAAAAGTTAGCTTGGCCTAAATTTATTTATTTTATTTTTTTTTCAAAGAACCAGTTGGATGCATCACCTGGTGCTCCAGGTGGTCCCACGTCTCCCATCTCTCCAACACCCTTGTCACCCTTTACTCCTGACGGTCCTCGTGGTCCTACGGGATTAAAGACGCATATTCTAAACGCTTGGAAGACGAAGGTTTATTCATATTATTTAGCATAATCTTGAAATAATAATAAAAAAGAAAACCCATTCACCGGGGAGTCCTTGTCCTCCCGGGCGACCCTGCCTGCCGAACTGTCCTGGGACTCCTGGAGGACCCTGAGGTCCGGGAGTGCCTGGGACACCATCTTTTCCTGGGGGCCCTGGTCGGCCGGGTGATGCCACCATTTCTACTGGCATCTGCATGCGAGACATGTAGTAGCCCATCCTCTCTAAGAAGAGGGAGAAGAAATGGGGGGGGCCAAAAAAAAAAAATAATTCAACAAAGACAGACAAACTTGTATTTCAAAGAATTCACAGAACTAGTTTCAACAAAGGGCTCGATTTATAAACAACGCTATGACGTAGAAAACGGTTCATTATGCACAGAAAGCGTCCAGACATCTGCATGGGCTTGGAAACGCCCTCACCATCGAAGATCTTGACAACCTGTTGCCGAATGAAGTTTTTGATGTCGTCGTAATTAACGAATGCCTATTAAAAAAGCAGAATAAGAAAGTTTTAGTGGCTAAAAAACAAACAAACAAACAAACAAACAGGAAACATTAATGAAGGAGATGAGTAGAAAATGTATTGTTTAAAAAAAAACAATACATAGAATACAGTACATATTGAGTATAGAATAGATCTGTGGATGATTAAAATTAAAATTCAATAAAAAAATAAAAATAAAAAAAAGAGGTATGAAAGTGAATCTCACATCGTTTCCTGGAGACCCAGGGGCACCCGGAGGTCCCGGTAGTCCATCAGAGCCCGGGCTTCCTCTTTCCCCTCTAGGGCCGACCGGTCCCATCATGGGTTGGGCGTCCTTGCCGAGATATCCTCCTCCGCCTGGGGGCCCCGGTCTACCTCGCTCGCCCGGAGAGCCCCGCTGTCCAGGGGCCCCCGGTTCTCCCTGTAATTCAACACAGATAACTTAAAGATAAGAGTTTACAGAGAGAGAGAAAACAAAGTGTGCTGTATGTCTTCCTAAGACATATTCTGAAGTGCTTGAGAGAAATATATGATGTATTTTATTGCCTACTTTGGGGAAAAAAAAGAGTTTGCTATACCAAAATGGCATGAACATAAGAACCTAAGTATAACTTTAGTATAGCATTTTCCTTAAATTTGGCAAATCAAAGTGTAGTCTTTATTAGCACCTTTACAATAAATGCATCTATTGCTGCGGTGGCATAATTCAACATGGAAACGTTGAAAAGGTGAATCAATTAAAAAAATTGATTCAGAGAAAAATGTACAACAAAAAAAAAAAAACTTTTTTCTGTCCTACTGTTACAAATGTAGAGACAAGGAGAATACCAAGTCCTGCAGGGATATAAACCAGAACCGTTGAGGTTGTGTGATGTCATTTCTTTCCTTTTCCAAAAGAAAATGAGAATCTTGATTGATTTCAAACTAAATGCTGGATGTCACAGCGGCATTAGAATAATTGATTTATTTATTACTACTACACAAATGAGATCAATAATTTTACCTACAATGTGATCTAATTTTCTCCTCTTTTTTTTTTTTTTTTTTTTTTTACCCAGCTCAACCTGAATGTTCAAATGTCATTTTCAAAATAATATTCATTAAGATTTTGCTATTTTAAGAAGCGAGCCTCTTCTTAACGACAGCTCCGCTCCTGCGTCTTCCATGGCGTCCCACACAGCAGCGGGCTCGCCATTCAGGCCGTGTAAACACCCTCAAAAACAGCCCCGCTACATTAGCGACAGTGATTTATCGAGGACAAAGCGGCCCATAATGGACGTGTAATGTTTACACGTCACCGGCAGACGAGCGCTTCCTGAAATAGAGACGAGCGAGAAGAACGGAGGATCCCGCTCTTGTCTTTCTTCGCCGTTCTGCGCCGCTAAAACCCTGACAATGCTGTCCTGTCAGCGTGACAAATAGCCTCATCTAGCATCTCCCCTCATGCTTAATAGCATTATCCCAGAGGCTGAAGAATAACTCTATCACTGTGCCCACCTACTGTAAGCCACTGTCAGCGCACAGATCCAACACACTCCCGGGCCAAACGGCTGGGGGAGTCTGTCGGCTTTCTCAAACGGCTGCCCGTCTGATGAGGAGTGAAGTGAGGCGAGGAGGACGGAGGTCGACTCGGGGGGGATAGGGGGAGGTCAGAGGGTTAGTGAACTGATGACTGTGTGGGTGCTGAGCGGGCAGAAACGGAAGGAAACAAACGCTTTCGGGAGCATCGTGTGCCAACAGAAGCCTCCCGGGCCGTGGCACAGCGGAAAAGAGCAAACTCTTGCCTATTCCAGATAGTCTGAGGACGTAATGGATGGCTGACGCTCTGCTTGATAACACACACGAACACACCCCCACACACACACACACACACACATTGCATTAAGACATCACCACGCCAAGCTGAGTCATCCCTTACCTTTTGACCTGGCTGTCCGCTGTCCCCCTGCAGGCCTGGTGTTCCCTGCCACAAGAAGAAACAGGATACAGGGTTGGATTCTTTTTCTTTATTTTTTATGTTTTACTTATAACTTGAAAAGTGTGACACAAATTTTTTGCAAGTTTTTTGAAGTACGTTTTTTTTATTTATTTTTTTTAAAACTCATTTGCAAATAGAGAAACGTTACATTTGTGCCATTCTTTGCAAAACTCTTCATGCTCAATCACAATGGATAGAGTATCTCCAAATGGAAATTTCTCTGACGTCTTTTTGCAACTTCTAACAGGTTTTTCTTCTCAGTTACCCGCCCTTTTGTTGTTGTTTTATTTTTTTCCAGCTCCATCCTCATAGCACTACGCTGCCACCATCTCATTTCACCGAGTGGATGGTGGCAGGATTTTCCCCGTCATCCAAAAAAAATTTCAATTTTGGTCTCATTTGACTCAACCCTTTTGCCCAGTGTCTGCTTAACTTGCGGCAAAGTTTAAACAGGAATTCTCCACACATTTTTTTCACAAATTGGACTCTCTTTTTTTATATTTTTATATATATATATTTTCACCGAGAAGTAAAACCTGCTAGAAGCTGCAAAAGACCTCAGAGAAATTTCTATTTGGAGATACTGTCTGTGAAGAATTTTGCAAAGAATGGCACCAATCATTTTTTTTTTTTATTTCTGTCTTTCAGAAAAAAAACTGTGTTGTATTCAATTGAAAGACTCTCCTTCCTCCTATGTTTGTTAACTTTTCGTGTACCTCTCTATTACTCCTTCAGAGTTATTATGGACCTTTTATAAAGCAGCTGGATGTTATGATAAAGATAATAATACAATTACATTTAAGTTCGTTCTTTTAAAAAGAGTGAACCCGATAATATCGCTGTCATGGCCGATAACCACTACTTACTGATTTTTACAGGGCTGAAACAAATCGGAGTAATCGCGACGATTCAATTATTGAAATATTTGACAGATGATTTGGAAACCAATCAATCATTAACTGGAGTTAACAAAATAAACGAAATGGTTGGACGAACATAATCACAGCAGTTCCGCAAAAGTTTTATTTATCGGACCGATACCGATATAGTAAAAAAACTGACTAATATCAGTTGACAGCGATATATTTTGCATCCCTACTATTTAATAATTGGGTAAATCCTAAAGGCAGTCGGTTGCAATGGATTTTATTCACACGGTTCACACATGAGTGTGTATCGCAAACCAAACTTTCCGTTTTTTGTACAGAAAAAAATGAAAAGAAAATCTAAATCGGGCAACACTTTCCATCATATGTCACTGAAAACAAAATACACTGAAGTTTGTAACTGTTATGTGACAGAGTATGGAAAGATTGCAAATAAATTTTTATTATATTTCATTGAATTATACTTTTACCGTTACACTTTAGGAAACGCACTCAGCTTGATGCTACTTACATCTTTACCAGCAGCACCGTCGCTGCCAGGCTCTCCCTGAAAGCCAACATGAAAAGAGTGAAACACGTTGAAGTCGGACACGTCGACTTTGCTTGCAGGTGAACACATTCAGAGAAGAACCAACCATAAGTCCTGGATGCCCTGGTGGTCCCGTAGGTCCAACTAACCCCGGGAGGCCTCTCTCCCCAGAGGGACCCTTGTCTCCTTGTATCCCCTAGAAAGGAAGATATCACTTATCTATTTAGTGTCTACAGAGAATTTCAGATGATTCTGGGATCATTCTGAATCAGAAGAATTACAACGATGCTGCATAGGGATGCACTGAAATAGGAATCAGTGCATCTTTATGCACTGCAGTGCAGCGAGAAGGTCCTAGGCTTCAAATCTCAGCCTTTATGCTTGGAGTTTCTATGTTCTCTATGTGTATGTGTCAGTTTTCTCCTGGTACTCCGTCCAAAAACATGACTGTTAGGTTAAGTGATTAATCTACGATGCCTTTAGGTAGGAGTGTGTGCATTAATCTTTGTTTGTCCACGTTTTCTGTAGCCCCGGTGACCTGTTCAGGGTATTTTGCCCAATGAATGCTGGAGAAAGACACCAGCTGATCACCTGCTAGTGACTCTGCAAGTTTATGCAGGTATGGTTGTTTTTTTTTTTCTCTTCTAATTTAGAATGATTTAGTAACTTGGTTTTCTTTTTCCTTAATTTTCCTCATGACAAACATGTGGAATTACAGTAACATTCGAGATGTACTCTTACCACTCCTGATGGGCCAGGAGGCCCCGGAGGTCCCGCTGGCCCTGTGGGACCCTGACGATGAAAGAAAACAAATTATTCAGGTTTGACATGCTAAAGAAAAAAATAAATAAAGATTAAGGAATATCTTAAAAGAGAGGGATGTTTACGATCTGGCCTGGAGGACCCGGTCGACCCTGAAGTCCTGGGGTTCCCTGGTCCCCCTGCAGAGACCACAGAGTAAACTTTAGATTATATTTTGAGTTTGTCTGAATAGTTTTATATGTAGTTATTATTTAGCAAGTTGCAGAGAACCATCAAGAAGATTCTGGTGTAATCATGGCTGAATGTTTGACCAAGTAAAGTTCCTTTCAATTATTTGGTTTCAGCAAAGAGCTTTAACATTTAGACTCACAGCCATGATTTTCATAACAATGTGAGCAAAAGTGCAAAGGACTCACTTCCTGTGAAGCTCAAACCTTTTGTAGGTTTGGTGGCCGAAATGATTCGGCCATTTGAAAGTGGTATTCCACAAACGGTAAACAAAGTTGGGAAGGATATTGCACTAATTTAATGCCAGTCTGCTTTATTCCATTAGAAAATAATGTAACAAGGGTCGTTGTTTGGCATCATTTAAGCTCTACGTCACCATAAACCCTAGAGGGTTCTTGACACACACAAAAAAAAAAAAAAGTAGAATCAAAAATTCAAGTGTGTACTCTGGGAATTAAGCTTTAAGCATAAAAGCACCCAATTCTTGCTTTGTACATATTTTTTGTGTGTAATTATGTCACCCTAGAAAGAGAATGGATCACATTTATCAGTACAAGCCGCAAATTAATACAGCATTAACAACAACGATGAGTATACGCAAACCTTCCATTGCAATTAAAGTTTCCTGTTGTTGCGAAATGGTGGAGAACAAAAGTACTCACGTCATGTCCTGGCCTGCCGGGTGGTCCTTGCGGGCCTGCAGGCCCGACATCTCCCTGTTGGGATGCGCTACATTTTTAAAATGACAACTGGATACTCAACAGGGGTAAGCAGTAAAACTTCTTTGATCACAATCGAGCATGATGAGCGAGAAACCGGCTGTAAGCGAAGGCAGTCACGGTACGATAATAAGGTAAGGGGTTTGTTGACTGACCTTCTGTCCAGGAAAGCCTACGTGTCCTGTTTTCCCTTTGAATCCCTGAGGAAGAGACATCAAGGAGAATGAGGCAGGAGGCACAGTAAAAAAACAACAACAAAAAAACAGAAGTTGGTGCTGCTGGAGAAGGAGGAAGATTGTGTTTGAAATTTCAAACACCTGCTCAGAGCGAGAACACAAACTGAAATGCAGCGACGAAAAGAGAGCTGTAAGAAAAAAAGAAGATTTTTTAGAGAAGACAAGTGGAAGCTGTGCGAGGCTCAGCTCGAGTGCGTTTCCCTCCTGGGTCAGTGTGTTCGGCAGAAACACAGCGAGCACCGTGTAATGCATTTGTAAACAAGGCCACGAAAACAGCCGTTATTGTTCATCGTGATGTGTAGTGTCTGTTTTCCTGCCACTGCCTGTCGCTTGGACTCCGAAAAGATCAAATTTGGTTTCGTCTGACCAAAGCATTTTCATCCACATGATTGCTATGCCCTTTATGGCAAACTACAAATGGAACCTCTTATTTATTTATTTATTTTTAAAAAGACTGCTATTCCACTCTTCCAAATTTTGAAAAACTACTTATAGTTTATACTTCTACTGCAGCAATTATGTGCAGCACTACGTTTACCTACCACATAAAGTGCTTGGTCATTTTTGGCTCTGACATGACAAGAGCAAAATAGTTCAAGGGTGTGCAGACTTTTAAAAGTCACTTTTTTTGAATAAACATACCTTTTTTTAGTTTGTATGTTTTTGTTTTATAATGGATGGAAAGAAAATCTAGAAATTCTGGCAGTGTAAATGATACAGGTGATACTCACTGGGATTCCTCGAGGTCCCGCTGGGCCTGGAGGGCCCGCCTCGCCCTGATAATGATGAGAAAAAAAGGAAACACACTCTGTTTCAGAATTATTAACAACACCAGATGCAGGTTTTAGCAGCGGGATCATCCGCGTGATTTTTGGCGGTGCGACGTACCCGCAGTCCTGGTTTCCCATCTTTTCCGTCCATTCCCTCAATACCGGGAGGCCCCTTTTTAATATAGCATATATATTAGTAAAAGTTCCAAACATCTGCGACAAAGATTGCTTTGTGCATGCAGGGGGGCGGGGGAATAAAGAAAGTAAATAACAGTTTTACCATCAGGCCTGGAGATCCTGGTGAGCCAGGCGGCCCAGTTGGTCCCTGGGAACCTGTGGAACCGTCGTTACCCTTTGGAAATGCAGGATTTATTGTCTCACATGATCATTTTCAAAATACAAATACAATTAACTTTTTTTTTTTTCAATCTGTACTCACTTTTTCTCCTTTGAGCCCAGAAATGCCTTCTCTGCCAGGTTTGCCGGCTGGACCAGGAGGCCCCTTTAATTACACAAAGTACTGACCGTTCCTACCATTGTTGAAATAACCATAAAAAATACAAAAGATCTTTTTAGAAAGTTTACATACTGGTGATCCTGGAAAACCCGGCTGTCCTTGGAAACCCTTAAATAATAATAATAATAATAAAACGAATTTAAAAAGTGGCCATTATATTTATTTATTTTTTTCATTTTCAAAATGACCATTTTACAGACATGGAAACACCCCTGGAAAAGATGCATGAAAAGCTTTAAAATAAAGTAGGAAACTTTTTATGCATAACACTTTGATTTACGAACATTTATTCAGTGTTGAAACATATTAGGGAATGCTCTATTTTAAGAAAATGCTCAATTACTGGCTCTCCCTGCCACAGATAATTTGTACAAACACTTTTGACACGAGTTTCCGCCGTACTTATCAGTAGGCATGACATGCATTTCCATACATTCATCTTTGGTTCGGAATCAGAGCGACCCAGTGGGTTTGTTTGCAGCTCCAGTGTCCCATTTTATATTACCAGATAATCTATGCGAATGCGGTAACAGGAAGACTTTTCTTTCAATCCGGCGTTTTATTAGTGTCTAATAATAAATATTATGGAGTCTCGCTGACCTGAAGATGTCACTTTCTGCTGCGGCTCGTTTACGGTGCCACTTTAGAGATTTGTTTGCACTCAATTCACTCGTCTGCCTTCACACATATGGATTTCAGTGACATCCCATTCTTAATAAATACATAATAACTATGACTTTTCTATCATAGCAGTTTTAACTGTTCTGGGTAGGCACTTGCTAAGGTGTAGGAGTATGTTTAAAGAAATGGTACCCATTATTCCAAAACTACATTAGTGAGGTCAGACACTGAGAAGGCCTCTTTTTTCTCCACTCTAATTTATTCCAAAATTGTTTTATCAGGTAAAAATCGATACTTCTGCCAGGAAAGTTAGGTTTTCTTCACACAGAACTTCCAGATTCAAGTCTTTATGGATCTTGCTTTGTTCGTGAACAAATAACAAATAAGGGCTATCTAAAAACAGTTTCCACAAAGGTAGCACAAAGTTCTCCACAAAGTCTTTGTGCTGCAGAATTAAGAGATATTTCATAGGATCTAATGACCCAAGACCCAAGTTTTAGGGCTTTTTACACATTTTGACCAGGGATGCCAAGCAAATGTGTGTGTGTGTGCCTGCATGTATCATACCTGGTCACCTTTGGAACCAACAGGCCCTGCTGGTCCTGTGTCTCCTTTAATGCCCTGCAAACATTCAACATTAAAGTTGTTTTTTTTTCTAACAAATACTTACAAAAAAAACAGACATAAAACTCATTTAAGATAAAAAAACACTGACTGGAGAGCCAGCCTGTCCTTGATACCCAGGGCTACCAGGAGGACCCTGCAAAATGAAAGGAAACGTAAGAACATTTATGTAAGCTTTATGTAAGAACATGGGCCTCAAGTAAATTTGTATCATAATGACAGCGCAACCACTTACTGATTCTCCTTTCTGTCCAGCACCTCCTGGGCTTCCACGCTCACCCTTCAGTCCCTGACAAACATGCAAAAAAAAAAAAAAAAAGCAAAAAGAGAGAGAGCAGTGAATGAGCGTGGTCCCTTGTGTCATTGGAACCTGTCTAAAAATTGACAGGAGCCTGTCAGTTCTTTAATAATGAGGCAGCAACCTACGGGCAACCCAGGTGGCCCCATAGTTCCAGGATAACCAGGCGTCCCTGGAGGGCCCTGAAGGAAAGATCATGCGATCAATCAAACAGGGAAACCAATTATTTCTACTGTATGTTATCCTTCCAGGGAAAGCTGCCTGTCAGGAATGTACCTGCTCGCCCTTCATTCCTGGGAGGCCGGCCGACCCTCGTTCACCCTGCTGACCCTGAGGGTGACAGCGGAGGGAACAGATCAGAACAAAGTAGAGGTATAGTGCTTTGTGAAAGTACAAGCATTTTAATTACCATGGGCAATGGGGGAGAGGGGCAGTGAGGCTGATACACTGTGATGGCAAGCCACACAAGGTAAGATCCACACCGTACCACTCGCTTGTGTCACTTTAGTTTACTTTGTAGTCACTACTTCAACTAGATCGCTCATTATCCAATATATTGTTTCTTTATTAGTTAATCACATCTTACAATGTTTGCATGGGGAGTGCACACATATCAACACTGCAAGGTCAAAATGCAGTTTTATGTTGTATCCATGTCTCTTTCTTTATTTAAGAAAGATGTTTTGATTTCTCCTTCCTGGTTGGCAAAAGGCATGGCTAATGTCTGCGACAGTCTGATGTCTGATGCGACGTGCTTCATGGAATTCTTTCATTGTTCTGTATTAGTTGTTTGGTGGCAGCCATCTTGTCCTCCCCTTGTGCATCCACATCATTTAACTAAACCAGTATTTCAGCTCCCTTATGTGTCATTTCAGCCGGTCCGTTTGTCTTAAGTTTGAGGTTTTATTAGTTTTCATTTTTTGAGTCTAGCTTCTTGAGTTGACCTCTTTTATGGGGTTACTAGTTATTTTTTCCCCACTGTTTCATACACAAACAGAAAGTAAGCAGTGAATTGAACAATTTAATTGAACTGAATATTGAGTCTAAAGAAGAAAAAAAAAAGCATAATATTTTTTAAAAAAGTGGAAAAATAAAAATATAGAGAAAAATATATTCATTCCCTTCTGATACCTCTGAATAAAATCAAGTGCAACCTTCCTATAGTCCATAAACTAGTGCTTCAAAATAAAAGATTATTTAATTTAATGCTATTAAATGAATACTTAAATAATGAAATACAAACATACATAAATCTTGCAAAAAGTATTTAAGTTAATATATAAACTTTTGATTAAAAACAATAAAAAAACTGCATACATTGTTTTTCCTTTCATGAGGATATTTATTTATTTAATAGAATACTAATTAATAATTGTACTAATTCATTTTTAAAATTTTGAATCGAGCTGCTCTCCATAACATATGCCCTAATGTCACTGTTTTGCTCTTTGTGGAAAAAGTTCTGGGTGGCAGAAGATAACAGCACATCGTCCTCACCACACCATCCTAATGGCAAAAAGTGGTGGAGGTGGTATTATGATATGGGATAGCAGCTCTTGCAAAATAAATATTGGCAAAGTAATGTGAAACCCATGCATCATTTTGTTTCACTTTGTAATTTTTTCACTTACTGATGTTTATCATAAAAGCCCAGAAAAAAAAATAAGCTAATGTTTGTTTTTGTAACATAACGGAGAGTTATGGGAAAGGAAAGTCTCTACTTAAGTAGTGGAATTGAAAGAAAAAAAAAAGCCAATAGCAAAGAGAAAGAAAAAGCTTACTTGTCGGATTGTAGTCTTTTTTTTCTTTAGTCTTTCACTCTGTGAAGCAGCAGGGTGGTGATGCCCACTCATAAAACTCTGCTGTTTTGGTGTAGTAAACCGTTTTCTATCCTCGGATATTACTGAATCTTTGAACTCGTGTTTCTAGTTGCAGCTTCGGCTGCTGCAGCCCAACACTTACTTTTTAATAAAACACAAATACACGCATGGCATAGACTAAACGACAAAAATGTGTGTATGAAAGGAAGTGGCGTTAAAAGTTGCCTGTCATAGTGCGGTAAATGAACATCGAGCAAAATTTGAGTGTAAATATTGATACACATGTAGGTGTGAGCAGTTGCCTGGCAACAGCCTAACGACTGTAAGCAAAGGCAGATGAGGAGATGAGACCGGATTAACTAACATTTTAATTTATAAGAGTAGGTAGAAACTGCTGCAAATAAACTGCTGTATGATTCTCTAAATTTCTTCTAAAAATAACATTTTATGAGCAAAACATTTCTACTACATGAGGTGAGATATTAGAGAGTTTGTCATGGTTTGGAAGTTTTAGAAAACTAAACTTTTCTGGAAAACAAGCTCATACACAGTACCAGTACGGCTATGCTGCAAATGAATTTTACTCAGTGATCACATGGCTTGAGCATTTGGCACTGCCATTCTCTTCAAACAGTAAATCAGCATGAGAAGAATGAGGGCTCTAGGTCCAGCTTTTACACGCTTAAGTCTCTTAGATGGTGGAAACAGTTGAATGAAAACCATGAAAGTTGTCAGCCATCATTGCTTTGCTTCAAAATGACCTCGCATACAAGAATACAGCAGCCGACGTGAGGAAAAGAGTTTTTTTATGCTCCAAAATCAAGAAAAACTCAAATTTGAGAGGTTTGGTTGCCCTGAAGAAAGCTTCAGGATTCCATTACAAACATTCATAAATCTTTGTTCATATTCCACCAATGTCAAAAATACACAATTTTGCAATTCTGGTGTTTCTATTAAATGAGAAACGCAATTACAATCAGACGTGAGCAACTTTATTCGCGTGATAAGTCATTAAAAAACATTCCGCGCCGTCATCCTCCAACTACTTCCTGTCGTCTTCTTTGTGGTTTGCCCCATTGGCAACATTTGGTGGTTTGATCATGTAACTTGTGCGATGCGAAAACCAATTTCAATGCGGCCAAAAAAAAAAGCCTCATTCTGATGCTAAAAGAATAGATTTTTTTTTTTTTTCAAAATTGCCATGTTTTCATTAAGCACATTTATTTTTTAAATGTGAAATGGCACAAATATAGCCAAACCACAGCTAAAGAGTGTCCTTCAAGTCCCTACAAAGGTCTTGGCCAAGACTGGTGTTAAGCAACATGTAAGAATTATTCTACTTTATTTTGAGTTCAGAAAACAGGTTTAGGGGGGGAAAATAATAATTTAGCTTTCTTTTTCATTTTATAGTGCATTCTTTACCCCCTGGCTCTTGTGCTGTACAGTTTGACAAGTTGACAGCAAAACTTTTACTTGTGTCCCTTTTCTCCCCATCAGGAACAGTTCTGTTATGATATTATTACACTGTTAATGAGAAACAGTTAAAAAAACAACAACCCCAAAATAAAACAAGACTGTCGCATATTTTTGTTTGTACTGCTCTGAAGACTGTTCTCTTTTTTTCTAGGACTGAGAGAACTAATTGAAGTGTGAAAACATAAGTGAGACTTACAGATAAGCCAGATGGGCCCTGAGGACCTGGGAAACCAGGGGGTCCCTGTGGACAGAAAGCAATGAAGACAACACTTTCAAACACCTGAGACAAGCTGAACCAAAGGATAAACACAGACCAAAACAAGCTCACAACTTTAATTAAAGCAGGTATCTATTTATTCTTGAAAGTGAACAACACAACCTAGATTCTGCTCTGGGAATTATGCATTTATAACAATATTAGTTTAGATAGAAGGATTAGGTTTGTTTTTTTTGTTCCCTCAATGTGCCACCAGGGGGCTCTATGACCACACAGGAAGTGGCGTGCACTCACTCCATTTATATCAAGTCACTTCAAATCTGGGCTTTGAGACAAAAACCCAGCGGTGCTGTTCAAAAACGATGATAACAAAGAAATGAATCCCTTTTTTTCCCCCCCGCTCACTAAAGTTCTTCCAAAAATACTACATGACTGCAAAGTGCGCTAAACTTTTCTGTTTTAACTTTTTTTCATAAATTTCACAGAAGGTTAAGTTAGTCAAAATGTGTGAGGATTTTAATAAAAGCGTCACCCAGCAGATGAGTTCTCTGAACAGATATTCAGACAAGGGAGATGTAACTACTACTCCTATTAAAAACCTCACAAGTTAGTTCAGGTTTCTCTGCTTTCAAATGAAGATGATCCTTGAATGATCCCTACCATGATTCCTGGCGGTCCTGGCGAGCCCCTCTCTCCCGGAGAACCCTGAAGTGGAAGAGAGGTAAATCTGTTCTTTTTCAAGTTTGTTAGGACACAGAAAAATGGCCGATAGAAGAAATGTGTTAGATCCAGCAGGCACTCTGGGAAGGACACTCACGGTGTCTCCTTTTATTCCCGTTGCTCCAGGCACTCCTGGAATTCCGGGTGTTCCGGTGCAAGATCGATCACCCTGCAAGGAAATCAAATACCGGTGTATGGATTTCACACGTACTGTATATAAGCAGTGCTTTGCAGAAGTAGTTTTTCCCTCCCTTGAACCTTTTCATATTTTTGCCACATTGCATTCCAAACATCAACGTGTTTGTTTCCCAGAATTCTATATGAGACCAAGTCAAAGTAGTGCATCATTGTAAAAAGGGAAAAAAAAAAAATAAATTCAGAAAAGATATGTGCGCATTTGTATTCATCCCCCTTTACTCCGACATACCCAAAATAAAACAAAGCGCACGTCAACAGTCAACTGCTTTGTGACGGTCTCTCACTTAGCATCCAAGCAAATTTCATAGAGGCTTCTGAACGTAATGTGAAAAAATATGAAAATTCTTCAAGGGATAGTCACACTTTTAGCACAGCACTGTATATTTATACATGTTGGGTAATCCTTATTACTGCAGCAGTTTCAAACAAACCGTCGCTTCAGTCGCCTGTGTCCTCTGCAGTCTCTCCAAACACTATAAAGGTAGACGAGAGAAGTTATTAGAGCGCTGGCTCCACAGAGAGCGGATCACAACAGGCCATGCACTCTCGAACACAATGCAAAACGATGGACTGTCATTTCGCATTCATCACGGCGGTGACTGCGGTACTGGAAACGCCGCATATAATTCCAAGTCCAGGGTGGAGGGGGAACTATGCAGAGAGGCTGAAAACATTGCAACAAGAAAACCCGCTCCCACAAAGTCTCACCCTGTCACAGCTGTCCATGACTGTTGCACCAGGCTTGCCCTGGTCTCCTTTTTCACCCTTGGCACCAGCCATGCCCGGGACCCCTGGCAGCCCCTGAGAACAGCCCTCTCCACAATCCTCCTGTGTCGCACACATAGAAATAATAGTTTATTTCTATATACACGAGGATGCTCGCTGACACGTCATGCTGCAGAGGCGCGCCTCGATAAGTTAGAATGCCGTCCTCAGTTCAAAAGCTTAAAACTCATGCACATTCATGAATTAAATTTATTCCAAATTTAATTCATGTGCTTCATTTCTGATCATTTTGATGATTAGGGCTTACACGCTTAAAAAAAAGTAATACTAGAATTATGGGAAAATTATGCTCCACATAGTCTTGAAGAAGGTAGCTGACTTGACAGCTGCCCAGCAGAGAGTCATTGACGAGGAGGGTCACAAAAGGTCATCGTTAAAGGAGCTGCCAGCTGAAACGGAGCTGTATCCAAGCAGAGTAATGAAAAATTGAGAGAACGGAGTACGTGTTGTGGCACATGGAGCAGGAATACCTGCCATCTTCAGAAGACTGAGAGGCAACGACAGTTTAGGGTAGATTCACTTGAACCAAAGGCAATATCAGGAGTGCCTGTTTGGGATTGATGCAGGTTTGAATTTCAACGGGGCCAATCGGTGAACAGAAGGAGGAGTCGTGAATGATGATGATGTCTGTTGTAGAATTGTAGCAGTTTTAGCAATGGCAGTGGAGGAAGTTAACAAAGACGTTCAGTCCACGTTGGTCACACCTCGAAATATTGGATTAACATCAACAAACACCTCCTCAGCTTGGCACTTTACTCTTTGGGATGGCAATTTCCAGTAAGCTTCATGCCATCAAGCTGGCCCACTACGTAGGTCGTGGCCAACTGTTAGCGTTTGGGTAAAAATTAAAACGTCAGCTGAACAAATGTTTCTTGCAAACAATTGTTTTTAAACAGCTGAAAGTCCAGACTCTGTGCAAAGCAAATGGTAGAACAAGACACTATTTTTAAGACAGACCAAGCGTTGAGTGTGTATACTGTACAATACAAGGATTTTTTTAGTAGATGAGCATTTCTGTATTTAAAATTTTTTTTTTCTTATTGTTTTTATAGAATATTCTGATTTTCCGAGATACTAAATTTCAAGTTTGTTTTTTTTTTTTTAGCTGTAAGCTTTTGATATCAAAATGACCAGAAACAAATGCTTGAACTGTATTCCTCTATGCATAGAGAATCTATAAAACACACAAGTTTCTTTCTTTTACTTGAAATGACTTTTGGATAAAACATAAACTTACTCATATACACTCCTATGCATCCTAAGACCACAGAATGGCACATTAGAACATGAGTGCTTAAATGATTCGTACTTACGTCTCCCACATCTATATTTGTATCTTGAGGCATTTGTGGTCCAGTATAGCTCTACGTGAAGGAACAGAAATTCAGTTAAATTCATTTCAACATTTGAAAAAAAGGGGGAAAAAAACCAAACAGAAATCTAGCCTTCAAGATATTTCTTCACAATCACTCAAATCGCCTCAAAACAGTCCACTTCTCTTTTTTTTTGACTTAATTATACTTCAAATGTCATTCTAACCAACTAATAAGGAAATTCAGAGCTATACGAGGGACTGAGCATTTTCAATTCTTTCAAGGCTGAAGCATTGCAGCCAAATGAAAAAAAAAAAATTACATATTCTGAGTATAATGAAAAAGCAAACCGGTAAGACGATGTTTCCTCCTCATCCTGTACGGGTGTTTTTTTGTCAAATGAAAGGTAAACTATGTGCACACACACATACACAAACACTTTTTCGTGATTGATGTTTTGCTTTCCACATTTGAAAATTGACTGCACATTTGTAATCTGATTGACACCCATCCGGTTGAACAAAATTACTCACATTCAACCTGCCAAAGCGGCACGCTGTTAAAATTAGCACACACTGCTCATCAGAGGAAACAGCCTTTTTCAGACAGCAGCCTTCCTGGCCTGAATTAACACACAGACGTGTCTGTTTTTATCCAACACCATCCTTATTCATCCACCTGCTAGCAGACTATCTCGTTTTTATCTGAACTCCGAGCTGGTTTTTTTTTTTTTTTTTGTCACTTTTGCAACTTGCTGGAGAAATACCATTTCATCCAGCTGCTGAAATCGCAGAATCGATGGGGTAATCTTCACTTCATCGCCACAAATCTTTTCCATCAGAAAACTCGGTGCAAAGTGCCGTTTTCCTAGCAAAGCTCCGCATGTCTTACTGTGATGTCAAAGTGAACAGGACTGAAAAAAAAAAGATTACATTTAAACCAAGAGATTTGCCTAGATGAAAAGATGTCTTTTTAATTATTATTTTATTTTTTTATTCCACAGTTTATTCTTTCAGCATTCAAATAACTTGATGTCATGAAGACTGCAACTGAAGAAAAGTTGAAATATTTTTCCTCATTAGTGTCATAGGATTGAAAGTCTGTCCTTAAGGGCTAATATCTTGCATATTTTAGGTATCTCCTGGTTCAGCACATCTGAATCAAACGCATACATCTTCATGAGGCTCCTGTAGAACTTGGTGACATGGTAAGCAGCTGATTCAAACATTAAAATCAACTATTTTGGAGCTGGGGCACGTTTAAAACAAGCAGGACTGGAGTTTGACATCCCTGCTGTAACAGAAAAACCAACCATTTTACTCAGATGTTAAGAAAATATTTCAGTTTTTCATTAAATAAAGTTGTGAAAACTACATATGAGTAAAAAGTATATTAGCAGAAATAGACAAAAAAACAGTCAGATTGGAGAATGAGTGAATTAAACTATTGGCATCACTGTGGGTCCTATTTATGGGCAAATTTTATGTAAAAAAAAATAGAAACGAAAAGAAAAGCATAAGACGTTTATGGCTTAAGTCAGTGCTTTAAAGCAAATGTTTATGCAGGATAAAATTTGCACAGCAAAGCGTTTGAAGAACTTTTGTGTTACAGCAAAGTTTCAAAATTGACACTGTAAAGTAGTTGGTTAGTGTTTGTCGATTTATTGCAACGCAGTGTTGGTGTCACAGGTCACCAAGCCACACAGAGGCACACAAAACAAACTGATATACATGCACACATTCTCACTTAACGGCAGAGAAGCTAATCAACATAATATGCTTTTTTTTTTTTTAAATAAAGGAGGGATTCAGAGTTATTGCGAAGAACCCACAAATACACCATGCAGACTACATGCAGAAAGGTCCTGGTCAGGATTCGTACTCAGGACCTTTTTTTTTTTGCTGCAAGGCAACAATGCACTACTGTGCAGCCTTATATTGAGAAATACACCTCACAACCTCTGAGAAAAAAAAAAAAAAGTCTGAGTAAAATGTCGGCAGGCGCTCATGTTGCCAACTCAGATTTATAAAGAGCATTGCCGTAGGAAGTGTTTCTGACTACCCTAAAAAAAGATGCAACAGTGTCAGAGTTTTGCAATCGAGGGGACATATGCAGCCAGAAGAATATATTCACTATCTCCACTAAACAAAAGCTGTTCATTCGCACACCGAGTACATTTACTGTGACAGTCAGCTCTATAAAAGATATAGAAAAAAAGAGGAGCCTTTCCCCTGAGAGTGTCTGTCAATAGCACCTGGGCTGTTATCAAAGTCATTACAGCTTCATTTGACTCTGCTCAAACTGAACCCATTAGCCAGGACAACTGTTTTATGCAACACACTGTTGACCATTACTCTGGTTAGAACAAGGCCTTGTGCATTAGTAGACTTGCCCAGAGGAAGGTTTCCTGTAATTATATGCCACTGTGGAGAGTTCTTTTCTTCATTACAGTCTGCAAATGGCTAACTTTTGAACATCTCAAAGCTGCTTGCGCTAATGTTTTAAAAATCTGTTTGTTTCCTGAGAGAAAAAGAAGAAAAGCAGCTCCCTTCAGAAAAATAAAACCTGCTGAAGGCTAGAAAGAAAGTAATGGGATTATTTTGAAGAAAAAAACAGGAAAAAGAAAACATTAAACAAGAACATGAGTGTGTCCAAAGCATTCCACTGTTGGTTCTTTTCTCATCAATCTATAGGAATTAGCGCTCTCAAAAAATCTTCACTCTCTCAAATTATGCAGTTACACATCACAGTTTTTTTTATACATAAGCACAGTTCTGTGTTCATTTAATGGTGAAAGTGAAAAATTCCACTTTTCTTTATAGATTTATTACTCCCTGCACCCCAGAAAATAATCCACCACCACCAAATGATGGTGTTTGCAGATGTTCCCCATAGATATTAAGCCATAACACATAATACAACATAGACCACAAAGGCAATCACAAACCACAGATAAATTCAATTCACCTAGATATTTTTTCCCTCTTCAATATTACCAATTGATTTTCTGCTAGATAATTAGGTTCTCAGACCTCCTGAAAATAATCAGCATATTTTTTTATGTAAAGTTTCAAGGAGACAGTTCCTCATCACTTCTTGAGTGACTAATAACAAATTCATTCTGACTTTTCTTTTTAACACCAAGTGCAAGTCATGCCCGCATGCCAAAACAGTAATGTAGTTAAGTGCACCAGCAATCCAAAAATTATGAAGATGGTTAAGAATTCTGGGGAATCCATCACTAATATTCTGCCTTTTGCTGGGGGCAAAAAAAAAGACAGGACCAATATCCAAAATTTTAATTCAAGGTAAATTTACCTTTTTCCCCCTCTTAGATAGGAGAACCTAACCTCATTAAATTTTCATAACTTCATGAATTTAAGGATTTGCTTCCATACAGATTTACTCTCTTTTATAAATCACTATGCTTCATAGCAGCATGAAATAGATAAATAAGATCTCTTCATACATTTGGTAATTAATAGCATGCACTACTTTAGTGCCTGGCGGCTATGATTTTTTGGGGTTTCAGTCCTTGTCCACAAAGTCCTTTGTGGACAAGACAGAATCAGAAAACCTGGCAAAAGTGAGTCCATAGCTATGGCACAGGCCACGGAGACAGTTCAAAAACTCTATTGTCACAGGTTGCAAGGAGTAGTTAAGAATTATACTATGATGCTGAGGATTTTGGATATTGTGAGGCTATCAAATGTTGTCACTTTTCTTCTGTGTGTCATGGAGAGTTGAAACAACAGTGTGGCAGACCAGACTGATGATCCTAATTAATAAGAAACGGGAACAAAAAGTGTCCTCCAGCTGTTGAAGTACCCCACTTCCCAATCTCTCAGGCTCCTACTAATTGATGAATCTCATATTCAGGAGAAAAGTGCTTTTTAAATTTTTTTTATCCTGACCATAGAGAAGTCGGTCTGGTGGAAGTTTATGATTATGTGGCCTTTGAGGCATTTTGTCTCTGTTGATGTGGTGGTAGGGGTGGATGGGGATGTTGTGGTAGGGCTATCTGGACAGGCTGGACTCTGTGACAGCTGCCCCTTATCACAAGTCCAAAATGTGGTGGTGTTCATGGGAGAGATGCACCAGTATTATACATTTAGAAAGTGAAAAATATACTTTTCTCAAATATTTTAGAGAAAAACCTTCTTACAACTTCCATAACTCACAAAGGCCATCATGGGAGTGTGGGCTACTGTTTCAATTTCCCCAAAAAGATATATACATATATTATCTATTTTCATAAAATTAAACATAGGCCCCAACACATCAAATCTGAAGAAGCACCTCTCATCCGTTTTTCACTAATTTTACTTACGCTCTTTCCAGGCAAACCCGGTATGCCGTCGTTTCCAGGGATACCCTGAAAGAAGGAACTGAGGTTGAACTAGTTTGTTTCCAATCAAGGGCTGGCCACTCCCATCTCCACCAGTGGTTAAAGGCAGAGTCAAAGGGGCAGGGTCAAACAATGAAACCAGTTCCTTGTCCTGCCATATCTTGTGAAAATGACCAAAAAAGAAGTCTTATGCCCAAATATGTTTGAATAGACATGGCTTTATCAATTCATTCCCCACTTCTGATACCTCTACTTACACCTTTGACTCTTGCAGCGTTTTCACTTTATTTGAAGGTCTGTTTCTCTGAAAACATTCTTTAGAAATTAGTTAAATTCGTGGTTAAGCATTGAATAACTTTACAAACTTTTTGAACTTTAAGCCAGACCTTCAAATAACTGTTCATGTCTCGGCAGACATTACGAAAGCTGGCTCAGTTGCTTCCCATTTGGGTTAAAGGCTTGAAGCACCAGATGGGGTTAGTGTGTTTTATCAAGTTTGTTTGCTCCTTTTAACCTGGTTATGTTCAAGCTTTTGCAGACATACTTTTGGTTTATCGTCATTCCATATCCTACATGCACTTCATGGACCGCCTAAAGAAGCAAAGCATGTAAAAGCCTTATTTTCAGTATGTACCCAAAGGCCCAAGCTGAAAGCCTATGTCATTCAGAGATGCTGGAAAGTTCTCAGAGCCTTACATGTTCTCTACATGTCTTTTTTTTTTCATTTCAGACTCAATATGGTATTTATGATATTATATATTTTCACACACTGTATTCCACAATTACAAAGCCTAGGCTATAATTTTTATAGTGATGCTTCCAACTTAAAATAGGTTTTCTTGTGATGTTTTTTCTGTCTGTTTGGAGTTCAATTCATGACTTTTACGTAATAGAGATGACAAACATTTGTCTCCTTATGGGGTCATGTTGGTGTACAGTGAAAGTGTTTTTCTCCTCCACAGATTTCTTTTGCTTTTTTTTGTCACTTCAACTTAAATACAAAAGCCTAAATGACACTTTCAATGTGGAACAAGTAAGCAAAAATATACAGCAACTCTTTGTTGTTCAGAGTGCTTAAATTCTGAGGCTGCTAGTTCTTAACAGACTTGAAAGTACTTTTGTGGATGCAATTGTGGAAAATTGTGTGAATATTGTTCAAAAAATACCTAATCCGTTGAGTCCAAAACAACACAGAAATGTAGAAAAAGTAAAAAGGGTTTGACAAGTTTCCATCAGTATCATACTCGCAGTTCAATTCAGACAAATAGAGCAACTCCTGAATTGAACTAAAAATAAAACAAACATCCTTATCACCATCCAACAAGCCCTGCATTTTACCTGAGGACCTTGGATTCCAATGACTCCCTGAGGTCCAGGGGGGCCAGGAGGGCCAGGAGGTCCAGGAGGGCCCTGCAACACACAAACAGAGACCACAAATAGCACTACAGTAAGAAAACAAAATCCTAGTCAAACAAAAACTGAAGACTTCTGTTTTCTTCTGGAGGAAAAAAAAGGAGAAAACGGTTTCAAACAAAACATAAGGATTTTTCACACAATTTGGCTGGTTAACGGATCCGACCTGAGGCCCGGGCTGCCACGTGTTTGTTGGGGTTCCTGGGGCTCCCTGCAAGGCACAGACAGGCAAAATCAGAGCAGCATGAATAGTGTGATGTTAAAAATAAATGTCAACAAATGTCAAGCCGCAGTAAGGCTCGTAGAAGAAATAACAGCTTTTTTTTCTTCTTCTTCCCTTATAGATCTCCTGTTAAGTTACAATTAACTCTTTGAAAGTAGTGTTGCTATACTTGGTCTTCTACAGCACGGTGCAGAAGTTTCTTAGAATTTTCAGCATATTGTCATGCGTTTCTTGGAATTTGTATGTGTGCGTTTTTGCAAGTGTGTACTCACAGGTCCACCTACAATTGTAGGCCCGGGCGGGTTGCAGTTACACTCTCCTCGTTCCCCCTACAACATTGGTGTATAAATAGAGCAATTAAAGAAAGTTCAAGTAAAGCTGTTTTCTCTTCGCTAAGCTCTGCTTGCACAACAGAATCATCATTTTGTCTGCAAATTAGCCCAAGAACACCACTAATTTCTATGTGATTTGTAGCCAATTGTCTTACTATCTATTAATATGGTTGTGATGAGCAGTTCTTCAAGATTTCCAGGGTTTACTACAGCACCAGACAGAGAAAATATCAGATATATGTGGCTTGTCATGTACTGTAATTTACTCACCCCTGTCATTGTCATATTGTTTATCTTGCTGGATATACATTCCGATTGGTCTAATTTTTTAGATTCAAAGTACCTTTTTCGAAACAACATTTAAACAGGTATTAAACATACTTTTCATTTATTTGAAATGTCAATTTCCATTAGCTGTTAGCAGAACCTCATCATAATTAACAGAAAAACAGAAAATGTCACCTTTTCTTTTATCGAATACTAATGACCACCCGATCCTGTTGGACTGAACGCTCAAAGCTCTAAGCAGCCTATGAGTTCCTCCAAGAGGTCTGATATTTACTGGCTGAAATCGTTAGAAAATAGGTCAAGCTGCTTTCTGTTGGAGCCACTTCCAACTTTCAACAATGCAGGCAGAGTGTGTGCATAATTCTGGATGAGATCAAGTAATTTTAACGTACGGAGAGTTAATGAGCACAAGTATCTTGCAGACTGACGTGAGATAAATACATAAAAGTGATTCAGAAAAAAGGTATTTCTTTCTTAAAAGCTGCATTTAATTCATGCTAATGGTAAAATATTGAATGCTGGTTTTGTGGTATAACGCAAATACAGAAGTGCACTGAGGACAATAGTGCCCACCGCAAATATACTGCTGGTTGTTAGTTTGGAAAATTTTGAATACATTTATCCACATAGATATCTCTTATCAAGGTAAAAAGCACTCTTATGTATCAGAAGCAATTTCGTAAATGCATGCTGAGGCATTACATTTTCAAAATAATTGTTGTTCATGGTCAGCAGGTCTCAACTGGTAAATCCTTTATGTTTCGTTCATGAGGACATGTTTGAACAATTACAGGTTGTATTTTCAGAAATTTAATCAGATAACCCTGGTGAATAATTAAGTTAAGAGCACAAAAGCCAGAAACTTTAGAGGATGTTATTGTTGACACTGTGTTTATCTAGCCAGTGTTTAAGTGTGTTTTTGTTGAAATTGTGTTGTACTTGCTATTTTTTTGTTGTTGTTTTTGCTTGTTTAATAGTTGATGTAAATGGCTAGAGTCATGCATTCACTCACTGAGCAAAATTTCCCTTTTGGGGGGGCAATAAAGTATCTATTCTCACATTTAAATTATCCGTCATTAACATTTGAGTCCCACGTCCCACGCCCCGAAAGCTCCGCCTTCTTTAATTCTTCATCTCTCCCTTCCTCAGTGACAGTCTGGACCTGCAGCTCTGACTCAAACGGTAATTATTACTCATACACAGCGTCTCTCTTCAGGCCCGCAAAACGCCTCCTCTGCCAAGAATGGCACGCATGTCACCTCCACTGATGCTTTATCTGTAGCCGCGGGACTGCATGTGCACGGGTACGTGAGAGTGAGTGTGTCTGTGACGCCGGGCACGGTCAGTGGAGGGTGTTAAGCCTTCTCTCGTGATTACCATCTGTTCCGCCCCCTGATCTTCAAACCCCTTCCAGTTCCTGTCATCCAAACAAAATGGTAGACTTACCTTGTCCCCCTTAGCTCCATGAAATCCCTGCAAGAAAAGGACACACACAAGCAGACACACACAAGGAGAAACACATAAAGTTACTCTTTGTTGTTTCACATGGAAGTGAGCTGAGTGCAGCTGAGGGGGGTAAGAATGAAATGGGAGCAGACATCGCCTCTCCTACGGATCGAGGCAGAAATCCTGGGTAATACCTAAATCAAGAACAATTCCCGGAAAAAAAAAAGCTCAAAGGAAACTAAAACTTCTAACCGAACCCAAACATTAAGTGTAGCTTGAAACTTCAGCTTTTTCCCTAAACTGCAAATGTGCACACAGATAAACATGCAAATGGAACGAAGACGTAAAAATAGACGGAAACTTACGGGTGCGCCGTCAGCTCCTGGAAGCCCTCTGGGCCCAGAGGCTCCGTCTTTACCCTGCGAGTCGAAAGTCAGCCACGTTGTGTGAGAGTCAAAATAAAAGGATTATAATAAGACTTGTTACACCAATACGACATATTGAAATCTACCGGCGGTCCCGCTACTCCAAATCCCGGTGGTCCCTGTGGCCCTGGGAGTCCCGCATCACCTCTTGATCCCTGTGAACAAAAAAAGACGCAAAGTAAAGTTTTTAAAAAAAATTTGCATTTTTTTTCTAAATTAAAATGCCATAGTTTTAATACAAAAATCTACCTTTTCCCCTGCAGGGCCAACAGAACCTGGCAGTCCTGTAACACCAGGGGGTCCCTCAAGAGATGAACAGGTTAGACCAGGTTATAAATGTGCAGCATGGTAAATACAGAATGTGAAGGTGTAAGAGAAACTCACTAATAGTCCTGGGAGACCTCTTGGTCCTTCAATGCCCTGGGAAAAATATTTAAAAAATGAAGCAACAAGAAAAGAAGCGGGGAGGTTTTTAATGTAAATAACACTGAGTTTTTTTTCTCTACAATTAATCAAGTGATTAATTGTTGAAGAGTTTATTCAACTTCCCAGAAGTTGAATAAATAAATCATCAGAGAACATTGATGGATTTTAAGCAAAACATTTTTTGAATCTTTTTCCTGTTTTGCCAAAACACAACCGTAGACCTATTTTACTTTTAAAAATCAGATATAATTTTCCTTCCTCTTCAACAATCCTCTGCTATGTGTTAAATGTGAAAAAAAATAATGAAAAATCTTACTTGTGGTCCCGGAAGGCCCACTCCTGCAGCCCCAGCATCGCCCTATTGAGGGAAAGGTGAACCACAAATCAGAATGACAGCGTAGTAAATAAAAGGTCAAATGAAATCCTCCATATATATCTACATGTGTACAATTCACACCTTGCTTCCTTTGGGACCAGAGGGACCCTGCACACCTGGCAAGCCACGATTTCCCTAAAGAGAACAAATACAAACTGAGACTTTGGGGAGTTGAGCAATTCTCAAAGTGCAAAGCTAAAATTAAACTGAACTCCAGCTCACAGTTTTGCCAGGTTTCCCCGCTCCTGGGGACCCAGGATTTCCTTTTTCTCCTTTGGGCCCTGGCACAGCTACACCGTCACCCACCGCCGGGCCAGCAGACAAACAGCTAGTACATGAATCACCCTGGCAAAACAAACCCAAAGCATGATACACAAACCTTCAGGATGAGTCAAAGTTGCATATGTTTGGGTGCTAGAACCAATATGGCCGGTTTTTGGACAAAATATATTAACATCCTAACAGATTGGATTAATAGCGATTATAAAAAAAAAAAGCAAAAGTGTCTACATTTTCAACTCGTGTTAATATTTCTGAATAAATCATCAGAAGAGGCGGATCAGACTGTGGTACGTTGAACTGAAATGTTCTGCTAGCTTCTAATTTCACCTTCTCTCCCTTCAAGCCTGTTAATCCATCCTGACCGGGGTCTCCAGGCAAACCAGGGACTCCGGGGACACCGATCAATCCTTTGTCTCCTTGTTCTCCACTCTCGCCCTGGTCGAACACAAAACACACAATCAGAAACCCTTCTAGTTTTGACGGGAGCCGTGCATTTTCTGTTCAAAATAACAGAGCCGACAGAATGGAGCTTAGTTACCAACTCCTGCTTTATTCATTTATCTCTCAAATAATGGAAGTGGTTACGACCTCATTATTTCAACAACTGTCTAGTTCCACTTTGAAGTTGGGGTTGAGTGATTCCAGTGTATAAGGTAATTTAAGGCATACTGTCTTTGTTTTTGACAGATTTTTTTTTTTCTTCTTAGATTTTTTATCAGGATGATAAAAGTATTCCAAATAAGTTTCGAGGTATAATGCGAAGCAGAAGCTGGACTATTTGTACCCCAGCTGCCTGAAATATTAAAATAGTATCACTTGAACTGATCCTTGTGCTGGTGTTACTTATTCAAGATTCATTATCAAGGCCTCTCTCACTAGAAAAGCGTTTAAATGCATGATTTCGAAAGTGTTTGGGCAATGAGTTATTTAAAAAGTCTGACACAATACCCAGAAGGCTTGGTTAGTTGGTTTTAACTTAGCAGCCAAAAGCAGGGCTCCAAAATGTTTGGAATATGTTTCTCAGGGGTTGGGGTTTAGCAGCCGGAGCACAAAGTGTGTAAATGCACGTACACAAAATAATAGAAAACGTACCTTTTCTCCCTTAGCACCAGACTGGCCTGATGGTCCCTGTTAAAAGTAACAACGAGCAATCACTGAGCTGCAAGCATGGCGCAAACGTCTGTCTGGTCACACAGAGTAAAAACCGTTGACATAAAGCGAAGGGCAGAAGCACACGGCAGGTAAACCGAATAGGTGGCAGAAGCCAAAAGAGATTTTTGTCTTTTACTATTTAGCTGCTGTTCTGTGGTTCGGCGAGATTCCCTGCATATTATGTTTGTACAATGAGCATCAGGGTAGATTTTGCCCCCGGGGTTGAAATCTTTCCAGCATCGTAAACTTTTTACTCTTCCAGATGGCGCCTAATCGGTTTTACTCCGTAGCAGAACAAAGAAGCTCGTCTCGTGGAATTAGCTAAAAATGTTATTTTGTGAACTGACTATTTGCACTTAAACTGGCTTATGACCGAGGGAACTTATCCGTGTTCTCTTTAAGCAGGGTGTATATTTTTCTTTGTTTAATGAGGATATAAAAAACAACGTGCACTAAAAACCACTGGCAAAGATAAATGACTGTGACTCGGATTAATATACTGTAGCAATGGTGTTAATCCATGTCATTAGTGCCATAAGATTCTTCAGAAACATTTTTAAAAAGTTGCTTTTCCTATTGATATTTTCAAAACAGATATACCTGTTTGCCTTCAGCTCCAAGTCCTGGAGGTCCAGGGGGACCTGGAGGGCCAGGTCCAAAGTCGCCCTGTGAATGGACAAATACTTAAAGTCGGTCTGCATAGCAACAGGCGTAATGACATCTTGACACAGTCACACACACTCACCTTCTCACCCTTTGGGCCAGCGGTTCCCACACCGGGCTTCCCGTCTTCACCCTGTTGAAAGATCAGGAAGGAATCATCACCTTTTTCCCCCCCATATTTCCACCATTTTGTATTTCTTTCAATAAGTGTTATATAAAGTTATCACAAAATATGCTCATGTAAATGAATAAAATTGTACAGGCTTGTGCATATAAACCAAACAGAATTATTAAAGGTTACAAAGGTCAGTCACAGTTTGTATTTGCCAATGCTTACATGAAAAAATAAATAAAAATAAATACTCTGAGGAGGAAATCTATTTTTCATGTTTTCAACTGCCTAACTGATTAGACTTTGAAATCAATCCGGACAATTTTACAGTTGCCTGGAAAGAGTCATCGTAGCTCTATAGTAAAGCGCTTGGATGCTTCCATGAAGTAGCCTTCAAGGTCAGTTGATGGAACCACAAAAAGCATCGAACAAGGAATGGTGTGATACCAAATGTCATCCATATTTTAAAGGAACTATAGAGTGAAAACTACTAAAATTTTCCATCATACCACTCCTAGGAGTTAAAATCATTTTAATGACACCAAAAGTTACTAAGTGACTTTAGCTTGTGCAACATGATATGGGCAGACGTGGTGCAGTAGCTAATGAAGTGACACCCATCACTCTTGTTAAATCATGCTCCTTTAAAGCTACCATTGGCAAACTGCAAGCAGTGTTTTCCATTAAGCAGCTGGCTGCAGGCTGTCTTTAGCCAGACTAATTAACCTGCTAATATCAGCTCCCAGCATTGTTCTATAAAAAGAGCAGCACATGCTTTTACTTAAAAAGTACACCTGAATTGAAAAGGGTTTGTAGAGATCACAAATTAAAAATTTGAAGGTTATGCATTTTTGTTTAAGTCTATGTATCAAAATGGGTTCTTATAGGGTTTTTTTTTAAACAAGTGTTTCCCATTTAACAAATGTAGCCTATTCATGTTTTTTCACACTTACATTTTTTGGATTATCAAAAATATATATCAAAGATAACTAGAATAAATGCAAAAAGTAGCTGTCAAATGAAAAGCATAAATTGATTCACTCTAATAAAAAGAGAAAATGCTATTTATGGTCATGTGTTGACAAGTTATTGCTCCTCCACCCTATTAAATGACAGCACCACACTTAGAAACAGCAACTGCCATCAAACATATACAATAAACTGTCAACTAATTTTTTTCTAACTCACTCCAGAGGATTTCTGGCACTCATTTCTCTTTCCAAATTGTTCGTACTCCAGCCGAATTGGAAGGATTTTGAGTATGAATGAACTGCTTAATCTCATGACACGACAGCTTATCTTGGATTTTAGTCCACACTTTGACACTAGTTTTCTCCATCAAGTTTTCTCCAAACTTGATGGATCAGTTTTCAAGTCCTTTAAGTCTGTCCATTTAAAGGACAGTGGCCAGACATTACCCTTCAACGTTTTCTGGTGGCTAGTACCATTTATGATTCCATCAAGTGTGGAAAGCAGCAGCACCCTTTTTTTTTTTTTTTCATCAGTTGTCAACACAATTCTGTCACATCTTGTTTTCTAGGACATCCAAAAGCAGCACTGTAGTTAACTGGAGTGGTAGAAGTGCAAACATGTTCCTTTAAGTATCAAATGTCACACAAGCTAGCTGGGACGTTTATCAAAGTGTGATTAAAAATAAACCTAGTTTGAAAATGGGAGAAAGAACTTTCAACAGCTCTTGTCAGGACTTAGAATTATCTGTACTGAGCTATTGCCAATGATTGCATTTTTGCTTACTGCATAGTTTCATACTAAATTGCATATTTAGCTGTTTTTCTTTTGTTTTGTTTTTTTAGCCAAAGTGTTAATTCAACAGGGAAGAATTAGCAAAACAGGATGAGGAGAGGACTGGACATTTGTTACTCTGAGAATACAAAGGAAGAAGCAAACAAAAAGAGCTGGAGGGTCTCCAACACACATGTTTTCACAACAGCCATGTTTCTGGATCACTGTCAAGTCACTCTTAAGCAAACTTTCTTATTTTCTGCAAAAGGAAATTCTGTTCAACAATATTTCATCTGGCCTGTGTGGAGACACCAAAGTACAGCTTTCATTTTAATATTTACAGCTGTAAAGCTTGAATTAATTTGAAGAGTCAATTTAAGAATCTATCTTCTCGGATACAACATGAAAAAGTGCAAACAAAATGAGGAGAAAAAAAAAAACAATTAGGAAAAAATGTATTTGATTCATAACAAAGTTGCAAAGGCTGTTAACCACTTCTCCTACCTGTGCACCTCTCTGTCCGTCCTTCCCCGCAGCCCCCCTCGGTCCAGGTTTCCCCTGTTTGCATGGCCACATTTCATTTCGTTACATCACCAGGTTGAGAAACAGACAAAAAAAAAAAAAAAATTCAAAGAACTGAGGCTGGACTCACCGGCTTTCCTGCAGCTCCCGCGTTGCCGGCATTACCCTGCAGACAGGCAGGGGGAAAAAAAGAAAAGATCACTGAAATTCCCCATTTTGATAAAAATGGATTGCTTTTTAAATTGGTAATTCACCCCTCAGAGTTAAGTTGCACCCTATGGGCAGCCATGTCAGATGATATTGGTTTTTGAGTACCTTGGCTTTTTTGCTAATAAGCTTCCTGCTGAGAAACAAATCCCTATGGGAGACAGTTTGGGGCCTTAAAATTAGTGCACCGCTGTGATTATCTTCTCAATGCAATCATTAAGAGTTGTGCTCCAAAAACCGATTGAATGGGCTTCACTTATACAATCCATATTTGTTACTTTGCAGCACTATGTCTTTTTCTTTTAACTACCTTCTCTCCTTTAAGGCCAGGTAAACCAACGTTTCCTGGCTCCCCCTGGGAAATAAAAAGAGGACAATACGTTACTTTAACGAGGCTTATGCACTTTCAGGTTGTTTTTTTTAAACACTGAAAACTATTTTCTTACTTGCTCTCCTTTCTGTCCAATCCCGGGTTCCCCCTTCTCTCCCTTCTGCTGCAGAGTTTGAGTTTGGCCACGAGGGATGAGCTTAGGTGGGAGTTCTCCGAGGGTGGGGCACACGGAACACGGTTCTCCCTAAAACCCACAGAACACATGTGATATCTTCAGATGTTAACATCTTATTCTGTGACCTGCAGATACGTTCTTGCAGTCAAACTTTTTTGCATTTTGTCCTGTTACAGCCACAAACGCTAGCGTAATGCAAGACTGTCAAAAGCTACCAATTAATGGTAGCTTTTGGCTTGAAGTGGAAGAAAAACAACAACAATAAAAAACGATTTACAATTTTGTCAATGAAAAAAAAAAGAATCTAAAATGTTCCTGGCATTTACATTTTCCTGCTCTAAACTTATTAAGTCTTGACTTAAGTTTTTTGGAGTAGGTGTCCGAGAAGAAATCTTTGCCTCCTTTGTGAACAGTTAAACTGGTAGATGGACTGAACTTGTTGATAGCTTTTCCAATCATAGGAGCACTCGATGTGCTTCACACGAGAGCCACATTCGCCAACATTTGTACACCAATCAGCAAGCAACTTAGGATTAGGTATCTTGCACGTCAACATGTGTCAGGAGGCAGATGGAATCAGACTTACAACTTTCTGATTGCAAGACAGCTAACTACCTACTGAGCCACAATCACCGCTAACAAATATCAGTTTGATTGTATGGATTGCTTCGCTGAACAATCATTTTTAAGTTTCTCCAGAGTTTAAATGGGGGTGTTCTAATACATAAATATGCTACAGTAAAAACTCATTTCATTGTAGCTTTGGCTATGGGTCTTATCCTGCTGAAAATTGAACCTCCTTAGAAAGTCCTTTGACATCACTGCTCTGTAGTCAACGCCATACTTCTTTTCATCAACTGTGAAAATCTTTCAAGTCCATGCCTAAGAAAGGCTTCTATCTCCATGATGCTCACAATATATGCCACAGTTGGGATGGTGTCTTTAAAGTAATGTAACTTTTTTCTTCCACACGCAGCGTGTAGCATGTTGCTTGTATCTCAATAAAGTCAAATGTGTTCTAACATAAGCAGAGCACTTTGTCGCATTGGTTTGCTGTCCCTCTCGATATAAGGGCGGCCGCTAATGTGACAAAATACGTCAAAGATGCAAATCACAGTAAAATTAATTTTAAAAACTGAAACTTTGTTTGGTTAGCTTGGAAAAGTCTTTTAGGAACAATTGCAAAGTTCGGTTAAGTAATTTGGAAGCTACATCTGGCTGACAACTTAATGGCGAAAGCTTCTGAAGGAGAAGATATTTAATTTCAGGCGTAAGACAGACACCACACCAACCTTTTCTCCTTTGGTGCCATCTGATCCGTGTTCTCCCTGCCAAAACACACAAAAAGCACAGAATTCAAATTAAATCCCAGCGCATCCTGCCAAGGCAGTTTGCGCGATGATCTCGCGTCTGAACATGGCACTGGAAGCATTCTGGTCTCCGCAATTAGGCAGATGTCGACGCATATTGGTAAAGTGCGACTGTGGATGCAGCGTGGACTTGGGGGTCATAGACTAAAGTTGAGTGACTTTTGTAGTTGCAGACCTACATGACGTGATGTTCTGAATGTGGGAGTTTGAGTGGACTTTTTTTTTTTTGCATTTTGTGCAATTTGGTTCAGCTAGTTTTGCTTGCATCTGCTCTGGGAAGGAGTGTTCACACAGTGCTGATGTTAGCATATCTGAGGAATGCAGATGAGCGTGTATAGGTCACACTTGAGCAGAATATGAATTAAGTACACATTCAAACAAACAGGTAAGAAACCCCATACCTTCTGTCCCGCTTTGCCATTTGCTCCTTCGACACCCTGTCAAAGAAAAAAAGGGGAAAAGGAAGTAAAAAGAAATGAACAGATGTCAAGATGTTTGTTTGAAGAGAAGCCATACTCTAAGGTCTGTACAAAAGTTCTTTTTCTTATCATGTTACATTTTTCAGATAATTAAAAAAGTGAGCTCGAGTTTAAGGCAAGTAACTGATGGCCACAAATACTTCCTCAAAAGTCTTGGGGATAATCAAGAATTTTGTTCATTTTAGCACATGTGACGGATATTTATTTATTTTACTTGGCCAGCATGAGTTACTGAACTAGAACTGTCTCACTTTTCTTGCCAATATTCTCTCATTACAGAATCACAAACACCGACCTATCTGGTAAGTGAGGCCTGCAGCTCTTCAGATATCAATCCCGTTTCTTTTTGTGACCTCCTGGATAAGAAGTTGACGAAGAGTAATTTTATACCTGCCGTTTATTGCAAAGGTTCACAACCATTCAATGCTTTTTTTTTCCCTCCATGTATGAATAGTGGCTGTAACTGGGGTTCATAGGAGTCTCAAAGCTTTAGAAATGGCCATGCAGCACATTTCTTTGTACATAATGTGCTCTTTATATATATGTTCTACTTAAGCCAAGTGAAGGTCTGACAGTAACCAGTTGTGGAACTGGCAGGTAAAACTGGACTGAAAATGTGGCTGATCATAGCTATTTTAAAAATTACCAAGGAAATTTGAACTTAAATGAATTCATTTCAAAGCAGCCTTTTTACTTTTTTTTTTTTTGCATTCCGTCGGTATATAATTTCCGATGTTAACATCTAGTTAATGATCTGAAATATTCAAGTGTGACATAAATGCAAGCAAGAAAGAAATCTTTAAGGAGCGAAGACTTTTTCCAGATAACTGTACCTCTCCTTTTTCGCCTGCTCTACCTTGTTCTCTCTCTCTGTGCCCTAACCAGGTATGACAGATTGATGCTGGCACTATTGGAAATCGTTGCACAGAAAATCTCATAAGGCTAAAGATTTATATTCCATCACCCCTCCTGCACAAATCATTCCCCATTTCACCTGCTGGAGTAAGTGGGAGTTATAAAAGGTAAAAAAAAAAAGAGAGAGAGAGAGAATTTGGACTCACTAGAGGGACAGAAAGAATGAACCCCTCGCCTTGGTGACTAAACTTTGACAGCGTATCACGTCTTCTCCCGTTAAGCTGCCGCAGCGCCGCAAGAATTACAGGGGCACACACAACCCCGAGGTGGAAGTAAATGCTGCGCTTTTCCTCGGAACGATAAGAAAGATTAAATATATACGCTATCACACGAGCGCTCAGGGTTCAATTGTCAGCTGCGACTCACACCCCTATCTACAACTGTAATAAAACATGCAACGAGATCATAAAAATGTAAAACGGAACATTCCGGCAGGTGCGGAATACATTACACGGCACGTCAAACCGGTGTACTTACAGGGAGTCCTCTCTCTCCGATCCCCGGCAATCCGGGCTCTCCTTTAGGGCCGGGCTGCAACACCGGGCACACTTCGCATGGGTCACCCTGAAGATTTGCACACAAATTAAACACGTGGCGTGTTGATCGGAGTGCAGGGACACACAGATCAAAAGATTAAGGATTGTGTTAATGTGGCATTATTAAACCTTCTCTCCTTTTGGACCTCCTGGGCCTCTTGGTCCCTAGGAAAACAACAGAATCCCTGTCAAACACTGATGTATCAGTTTGTCATTACAGTACAGTCTATTGGAAGCTGGTGCATGCACTGCTGAATATCAATCAATGCTTAAAAGAGTCTCTCACCGGGTCTCCTGGCAATCCGCCTTCTCCTTTCGGTCCTGGGTCTCCCTGTAAATAGAAAGTTGAAACTGAATATGATAGCATGAAACACGAATTGATCTCGTCAGTAAGGTTAGCTTGGAACCGGCAGCAGAATCCCCAAAAGATCAGGAAAAGTTGGGCCTGGTTGTTTCTACTCTTGTTCAATTAGCCACCATTCTCAAAATGTGTGGTTAATAACTATAATTTATTCTAAACAATAGATTTGCCTGGAAAACTGCTCTTGATTTTGAATGTTACAGCGAAGGTAAAGGTTTGAAGAAAAGAAAACCAGTAGGATTAATTTAATAAACAATGTGTCACACAGACAAATGTCATAAAATTTGATTGGTTTTAACAACTACATTGATTTGGTTTTTCTTATGCTACACTTTACATACCAGAAACTATACTTTTTTTTTTTTAGCAATTTATTGTTAAGGCTGTAAAAAGATTATGTGGCACATGATAACCTTCTATGGATGCAAACTCGACTAAAAACCCACTTGTTTAGGATTGTATTTGAAAAGTAATCAATTACAAATTTATTGATGGAGCCTGACTTAATGTTGTGTTTTGATTGTTGATTCTATGTTGCATTGTGTTTCTGTGTTTGATATGATGTAAAGCACTTTGAAATGCCTTGCTGCTGAAATGTGCTATACAAATAAAATTTGACTGATTTGATTGATTGATAATAAAAAATATTGAGATGTGGTATAGACTATTTCTATTGAAAGTGAAGTGTGTCTTGTGATGTGCTCTCAAGGCGCCGAGTTGGCCCGACTTCGTGTTGTGATAGTTTTCAGCAATTATGTGAAACCCCAGACATTAAGTTTGGTGTTTTTAGATGGACTGAAGTAAGAATTTGAGCTGCTTGGTTGTGTTGAGAGAGTTCAAAAGGAGGAGTGCTTCTTGGCTCCTAGAAGATGTCTCCAACACTTTTATATTTTCTTGTCTTTGAATGAACAAATTGTAAAAGAAAACCAACAACAAGAATGTTGTTGTTTTTTTTTTTTAGCCCAAAAAGTCAATAAAACTATATTGATGTTAGCAGAAGCTAAAGATGTGCTTTTCCTTGTGAAAACACAAAAATTAAACATTTTTATCTATTCCTGTATTTTTAAACTTTCAATTATATTGTTTTCACTTCTCCTCCTTGAATTCAACATTTGTAAATGATTTTTGTATTTAAGTTGATCTTTATGATTCGTACTTGTTCGATAATCTCAAATATTAAGTGGAACAAAAAAGCAAAAACGGGGGAATTTTTTAAAGAGGCAAATACAGAATAAGATCCTTGGTTGATGGATTAAAGCATGACTGTGTTCATTTGCCCTTGAGGTTCATCACACACTCATAACCACATTTAACGAGAAAATGTTCAGGTCTGCTATGTGATCTTGCAGGTTAAAACTCTGACACAAACTATTGCTTATATCCCACTGCATCTAATCTAGACCCTCCGAAAGGGGAGGGGTTTAATAGTGCTCATCACCAATTTGTTCCCATTCACAGTACCAAGAGTCAGAATTGAGTTATGTAAAAGAAAATCAAATATTCAGCTTTCAAATCAGACTCAACTGTAAAAGCTTATCTTTCGGTGTAGATTGATTTGTTTTAACATTTTTAATGTCCAAACATCGGGACGTGAATGCGTTCACTGATCAGCACAAATATTGTTTGGGATAAATGCGATCACATAGATTCTTTTGTTAAAAATGATTCAAAGTGTACAATTGTTTGGTAAGTAAACATAAGAATACATCTCTTTTCACTTTTAAAGAGTGTTAAAACCTGCTACAACTGCAGCATGTCAATCATTTCATCAGACAGTTTAAGCAAACAGCCTACCTTCCCACCTCTACCATCGCCAGGAGGGCCCTGTGAAGATAAGCAAATTATCCAATTTACTCTTGAGTGCATTTTTTTTTTTTTTACCAAATCTTTCATTGTGGAAAAGTGCTCTCACCGGTGGACCCGGTTTTCCAAATCCTGGCAGACCCGGAAGTCCGGGCTTCCCTGGCTCCCCAGCTAACCCCTCTGGACCCACCGAACCCGGAGTGCCCTGGCAAAACAAACCCGGAGCAGGTTCTAGCAAATCCAAACTGGGCTGCATGAATGTGACAGACAGGCTGATGACAGAAAGCCCAAAAGTTAAGGCAGACAAACCTTCTGTCCCTTGGGGCCGACGACGCAGATGGACCGTTCTTGACCCTGGGAAATGGTGACAGACAAGAGAGGAGAGTGACATCATCAGCGTGTTCTGAGGGGGAATAAAACGAGGGCTGTTGGTGTTAAAGAAAACGCAGAGCTTTATAGAAATGTTCAAGTCTTTTAGATTTCTCTAATTTATTTAACATCGTTCACCAGAAGGAAAAATAGACAGGGTTATCATAAAGCCTGTGAGATGAATTGTCTTCAGTGGTGCATGTGATATTTTCTGCCTGCCTGACTCAAGCCACATCGACGAGCGCATTCATTTTCAGAATGTCAGATGGATGGGAGGAATTAAAAACAAAATCTATTCCCCCCGCCCCACCAAATCCATCTGGCTACAACAAGCACTTAGGTTAGAAAAATGCTAAATGTGAGTTCGTCGGATGCCAGAAAAAACTGCTGGAATCTCTCGGCGCCCTGCTAAGGCTGTAATTTGTTCCTCAAAAGTTTGCATGAGTTCGCGGGCTCATTGCACCGTTCAGGGGGGAAGATTAAAAGGTTTAAGCCTTCCTGAATAGATGGCTGCCTGTGTGAGAGACAAACGGCCCAGTCAATGAGGCGGCATTGATTGTGCAAGCTTTGTTGCTCTAGCCTAATCTAACAGGCATTAGCAGGTTGACTTAACGCAACAGGAGCGGGCAGATATCAATGAGAGCCCGAGTTTAGAGAGCGGTACCACATGGGTTTACCAAATATCCGCTTAGGCCTGATAAAAGTAGCCACACAGGAGGATGAGTGAACATCTCTCGGAGATGTCCTCTCTTATTTATGCGATTGTAAAAACCGTATTTTGACCTTACTGTCTGACTTGCTCTAGATGTGTTGAAGAAAACAGGCACAAAACACGTACATTCTTCCCTGGTGTTCCTGTCAGGCCTTGCGGACCAATCTCCCCTTTCTGACCTTTTTCTCCCTGGACAAAACCACCAAGAGAATGAGAGGTTAGAATCTAATTGGATGATCATTAGGGGGTTACGTCTTGATTATTAATCACCAAAAGTTTCTTCAACTGTTCACCTTGTACCCAGCTGCCTGACCCCGGTTGGAAGCCGTTCCCTGTGGAGGCAATCAGCGGAGATAAGGCCAAGATCAATGACTTGGCTCTAAAAGAAGACAAAACGTACACACACACACGCACCCCCACACACACACTCACGCCCCCTCGAGCATGGCAAACATAGTAAGCAGTCAGTAGCCTGCGTGGGCTAACACCAAGAGGCAACTGCCCCATTTACACAAAGTCTCAGAGAAAGGAGCTGGTCTTTTCTAAAATTGGGGAAACCTCATAGGTTTTTTCACATTTTGTCAAAATACAACCACAGACTTTTTATGGCAGCAGGGCAATTGCCAAGTCCAAAAAAAATAAATAAATATGTTTTTACAAAAACGGATCTAAATCCCATGGATTTGTATTCACAGTGTCGCCCAAAAAATGAATAGTGAGACTATATAAAGAGTACAGTGTGGCAGAAAAGTGGGGGAAAAACAAACAGAACAGGTGATCCAATTTACATATACTCCATTAATTGGTCAGAAGTAATCAAAGTAGGTTTATTCAAGTTAATTTATTATGTTTATTAAGTTGACAAGTCAGACAAATGTATGCCATGCAAAAAAGTTTAACAAGCTCAATTTAATTAATCGTAATTAAATAATTGTGAGTTGCATTCTCTCTAGATGCCCTACTTTATGTTGGTCTATAATATAAAATCCTAGCAAATTACATTGGATTCTGCAGTTATAAAGTGCAAACTGTGAAAAAAAAATGTTGAGGGGGTATAAATATGTTTGCAACTTAAATCATACACATGTTAGTCGGTTGCATTAAATCCCCCTTTCGTCCTGCAGGTCCACACATTTACAATCTTGCACGGTTAATAAACACTCTACTGGTAAAATAAAAATACACAAAGAGCAACAGGGTTTCTAGCTGCATAATTAATACTGTGGCTGAATGCCTGAAAAATGAGGCTCTGCATAAGAATCAACCCAAAAATGCTGAAGGGGTTTAGCTGGGTTGGAAAGCGCTGGTACGTGTTGCTGCAACCTGTGGCTGAAACTCTGGCACTCACCGGCTCGCCTTTCTCGCCCTTCTGGCCCCTGGATCCATCTGTGCACTGAGGTTAGAGACAGTTGGTTGGCACAAATTTTCACAAATCACTTTTGGCAAGAAGCAGGAGGGGGAAAAAAGGCCAATCCTAGCTCACTGTATGCTATGCAAAAAGAAAAAACAAAAAACAAAAGGAAAGGCAAGCAGCATGAGGGTGGGAAACGACTAGTTTACTTACTGGACCTGAGCAACCATCGCCCTGAGACACAGAGAGATAGAGAAGACGGATGATTATTTGTGAATGCGCCGTGAAATCAGAATGCTGTGTCGTGTTGCTATTTGGTCAAAGTGTAGCCTTTAATTGCTTCCCATTAATTAGTTTCATTCATTTTAGCTTCCCAGTACATCTACATCCTTCATACTCACTCGGCCATCTTTTCCTCCAAGGTTTGCAACCTGAAAAACACACACAGGGAACATCGTAACATACCTCTTGGATTGACATTTCTAACATGATCTTACGGAAAGAAGTAAAGATCAGCGATCCTTACATTTTCCTCCTTACTCAGGAGTAAACAACCAGCACACTACAGACAGACACAGAGAAAGAATAAATTAACACTGCTTTGGGCTTTATGAAAATATTATGTCTTGTAGTTTCTGCTGTCACCTGACAGTGGCACTCTTGCACAAAATTCAACTTTCAAAATCTCCCTGCTGATACATTATGCTGCTAAAAGAGGATGAGTTGTATGCAAGTGGGCACACGCACACACACACACACACACACACACACCCCTACACCCACACACACACACACACACGCACGGCCCCACCAACACATCTCCCCTGGGAACAGGAGATCAATAGGAATGTCTGATTCCCATAGCACCGGAGTGAGCAGACCAGCTGCTCCTGCAGGATGGTGCAAAAAACATGATCACAGTCACATGCACACACCAAATAAGGACAACAATTATAAATAACTGAAGCGATTTTTTTTTTTTTTTTTTTTTTTGGCGGAAGCGGGTAATTAAAGCTGAATTACTGCAGTCCGTGTTTCTGGGAGTCTGGCTTTCACACACCAGGAAGTTTGCAATATGCTGAAGTTGTGACTATGTGAGCTTGCAGAGACGAGAGAGAGTCACAGAGAGAGAGAGCGGTTGTAACAGCACAGAGACAACGTGTAATTCTAGCTTTTCCCTTTATTCCCCTCTTCCTCTCACACGCTGCAGATCTATCAATGGCTGCTTGAACCAGCTGCAGTGACGACTCACTCTTTCCATGTTCTCATTTGCGATTGAACGCTGCTCAAAGAAGATCTACTAAAAGCCTACAGAGTACTTTATTTATTCCCAATGTTATATTACAAGGCAATAAAAACGAAACACTGCTCTTATAAGCTCATGTTGCTGGTTTTAGTGCTGTTAACTAATTCAGATAGCTAGTAATGTACACACAAACACATCTCCTAATATAAAAGTATAGAGTTTGCATATTGACTCTTAATGGCAACTTCACATTCAGGCATGTAGATTCTAGAATGAAGATTAAGTTAAAAGTGAGCATATGAATAGGCAAGAGGACTTTAGTGACTTTGAAAGTGGGATGGCTGTTAGTGCCTGACTAACAGCTAAATTCTTCATGAAATCTATTTCATGAAGAATTATAGCAGTTTAGAGGTGAAAGATCGTCTTAGCCAGTACTACAAGGTGAACCTAATACAGCGGTAGATGAATGTGTTGTTAGCCTTAACGGTCATAGAACCATCTGTTTTATGTCTTATCTGTAGTGAATATTAAATATTGCAAACTTTTCCCTGTAACTTTATTGTTACATTGAATTTCATTTGCTCAATGTTTTCTCTTACTCCGTTTCTTTGTGGTTTAGAAGGTAACAGCTTTTAAATATTTATGTTTCTGTCAAGTTTAAAATAATTATTTATAATCAGGATATTAGAATAAAAAATTCAAGATTTATGTTCATTAAAAAGATCCTTCCAGGATTTTAAACAATCTTTTATTTTATTCTTGATCAAAAAGACCATCATAAATAATAATTTTTTGTAGATTTTAGTGAGTTTTCTTTTAAAAAGAATAGGCTACTTGGCTTTTATTAGCACCAAAGCAGATCTGGACACACCCTAATCGGTATCCTACTACCTAGGACAGATTAATATTTGAGCATATTAATATTGGGTGTGTGATGAGGCCCTGGTCTTAAAAAACAAACAATGAAAAAACTATCATATAATGTATGCAGACTATTTGTTTTGAGTGACCTCAAGAAGGTAACTATTAAATGCAATTGAATCTTAAATTTGTATAAATATTTAAATTAGTCCAAATCAATGACACTTTGGTGAAACTACTGGTTAATTGTCAGTCCCAGTCAGCGTGGATAAACAAAAAACAGAGTATTTAAAGGGAAAAATCAAAAAAGAAGCAAAGGGCTTGGAATTACAAATACCAATAGAAAACAGGACTGAAAGTAAAGTGCTCTCAGTAAATGGGGAGGTTAAGATTTGCTGCCTAGTGGCGACTTTGTAGGCGACTCCACAGCAGCTAGCTGTACCTCATCAAAAAACTGGGGCACTGAGCCGTGTACAGTTGGTGGAGCAGCAGAACCTTTTTGTTTTTTCATAGAGGTGGGTCCAGGACCTCTGATGTCATGACAAGATGAAAACAGGCTTTCAGAAAAACAACTTATCCAGAGTGGAGCCCCAAACAGACTATGTCCCATTGGGAAAGACATTGGGTGAGTAAAGGTGATTCTTATTGAAAGAGGCACCTCATTATTTCAATTCAGGCTAGAAAAATACAATGCGTCTGTCAGACGCTGCATTAGCGGGAAGGATTTGTGCATTAATTAATGATGTTTTAAGTAAAACCGCCGTAAGGACAGTAAGTACAACAGGAAGTGTGTTTGGAAACACAAATCGCAGAACAAGAGAAGATCCGAAAGCCTGAGTCTAAAATGCTCATATTAATGCAGCAGTACAAGGACAATCGATTCATTCCTGTTGAAGGAACCATCCACTGTTAAGCGATGTTGGAGGGAAGTTAATGTTCCTGTCCTTGTTGTTCCTGGTGAAGATTTCAGGAGAGTTAAAAGTGACCATCAGGGGATTGACACGCTTCTGGATTCATCCCATAATCACAACTACCTAATTATATCCTAATCTTACCCATTTCTACCAGAACACAGCATAACACATGGTCAGGAAGGTACGGTCAATGCATCTTACCTGTCCTCAACAAGTTGTAAGGAGTTTGTTGAGTTAATGGCTGTAAAATAAACTATGCAAGTGATTGTAAAACAGCTATGCAAATATGAATATTTTGCTGTTTCTATAGATGCAACTCCTTACATTGATTTAGATCATCTAACCTTCATTTTTAGACTTTTTAGCAAACAGGAGAAAGTTGTGAAACCATTTTTGGCATTTGAACCAATTCATTGTCATGCAAGACAGTTTTGCAGCTTTTGTTATTGCGATAGCGGAAAGCCTGGGATTGGATTTATCTAACTGCGGAGGCCAATGTTTTGATAAACGCAGCAACATGTCAGGGTGGAATAACGGCCTGCGGCGCATTTAAAGCAAAGAAATCATTTATTCCTTTATGTCCCATGCACAGCTCATTCTCTAAACTTGGCGGGTGTTAACATCACAGAGGCCAAGATTATTGAAGTGAGGAAGTTTTTGATTTACTCCAATATTTGCGCTCATTCCGCTCTGCATCTGCTTCTTGAGGGGAGCCTGTTTCTGAGAACTAGGACATTTGTATCGGTTTGACATTGAAGCCACTGTCAAATACTTGTCGAAGTTACTGTGCTGGGCCTTGTTAAGCTTTTCGGCATAATAATTCCAAAATGTGAGAGGCTCTGGGGATGATGCTCAGCTATCATAATGAGAAAAAAGAAAAAAAAAATGCACATCACATTGAAAAATGAGATTATGTAGGACCTACCTTTTGGTGAACTCTTGGAAAAAAAATGCATACTTAATTGTTTCTAAAAGACAAATGTAACTCTTCAAAAGTGTGACCTAGACATTTCTCAGACAAAGTGAATCACTTCGGAGCTTTTACTAAACCTCACGGATTGAAAATGTGTCCTTCAAAACTTCTGACAATGCTTATGGATTACAGTCAGCGTTTCACAGTGTACCTGTATCTGACAGTGCTTGTCAGCAGCTGCCAGGACAAACTATCATTTCCCCAAATGGGCAGAATTGGAAAAAAAAAAAAAAAAGAGAACTAGACTGAGAGATGCCTCAACAGAATGTCACTCTTGGCCATTGAGTCTAAATTGGTAATGGAGCTGGACATTGATATAATTCATGAGTTTCCTTCAAGAAACGCCAAAATGAAATATAATTCTCTGTCTTTCAAAGCTTTCTGATTTGACAGATTACAGTAACTTTTTAGCATCAATTAACCAATCAGCATTGCTGTCTTTTGACTTCAATGTTGTGGATAACTCTGAAACTGCAAAGTCAAATAGCACTAGATTGTGTTTGCATGGTCACAATGGCAAACCTTTAGAATTGCCATATGTCCTCTTAAGTATGGATTTGTCTCATTTAATTGCACACCCCATTTTAAATCAGTATACGACAAATGTTTTTCCAGTATTTCCAGGTTGTCCTGAATGTAGCCTCATCTTATCCAAACGTTCTTTCTTTCTACATACAGGTAGATTTATTTATCAGTGCTTAGAATGTCAGCAAACGAGAAAGATAATTTGCTGAAGTTTGGTAAGAAACATTATTGCTTGTCCACGCTACAGGTGAATGACGACTTCTCTCGGTGGTCTTGTCCTGGTCATGACAGGTTTTTTTATTATGTATCTTTTTGATTGGTTATGTGGTGATGAATATGTGGTAGCCTGTTATTAGTAAATAATATTTGAAACAGAATATATTCTTGAGCTCATAACTAAGGTTGTGTCAAATTACCAGATAAGCATCACTTGGCACTGTCTGTTTGGAATGTGGCAATTACCTGCAAACTATATGTGTCACTTAACCTGCTGCTAATGTAGCTGTTGATAAAAGTATTGCGTAGGCTGGCCTTAATTAGCGTCTGCACGGAGTGAAATTGAAGCGCCAAGGTCGTTTGATTGATCTCTGACTTTTTTCTAACATGATTTACTGTAGCCCTCTTTCTCAAGTGCCATGTTTGATTAAGCCAAGACTGCAGCTTAGCAGTAAATCGCGAGCATGCAGATTTTCCTGAATTTTTATCCACTTGCGTCGTGTACGACTTGTGCTTTGTCCTGTGAACCAATGCCAAAGAGAAGGAACTACATTCTGGGATTGCACCACGGAAATTGCCTTTTTGTGCTGCTAAGAAATTTCTGCAGATTGATGGGAGCTGAACCTTTTCACTCACACGACCATGAAGCACATGCAGAAGGGGGGAAAAGCGCAGAAGAATAGCTGATGAGGCATGACATGAACACTGGTGAAAATTGGCTCTTGACTGAGCTTCGGGATCATGCAGTAGAGGTAAAATTTAACACACATTCAGCCCGTTCATTAACATAATAACATTAATTCATGAGCCTGTTCGGTGCTAGGGATAGCTGAAGAAGTGCATGGTATCCACCTTTCTAAATCGTTCTTATCCAACGGGTAAATTACCTTATATCTGCATTGAAAAGAAAAAAAAAAATAGTCTGAGCTCTTGTAATCTAACCAAATTAAATTCACTTTTACTTCCTTCCTCTAACATTATGGTGAGCCACGAGCGCCAACCCGGGTAATACCCCACATTGAGGAAGTCAAGAGAGGCAGCCTGATACATTAGTAAGCACACACCGGAGCAACATAATGAAGCGTCTGGAGTTTGTATTCTATTTGTGAACAGAGCATGCCTATTGTAGGTGAATGACAAAAATTAATAGGCAGAAGGAACACCCCAACTGAGACCGGTTGCTTAATGACGCGTAAATCAGTTTCTCAGTCAGTCAGCAAGTGTTCGAGAACGGCAGCAGGAGATGGTGTCAAATGCACAACCTGCTTAGCCTGCACATTGTCCTCTTGTTTTAATTTAAGCAGAACACGCAACTCTCTGGACGGGCTTACAGAGACGGCAAAAGACTCAATTCAAAGTGTTGCTCTTGTCCATCTCGAAAAAAAAACATGTTTTTTTTTTTTTTTTAAGACAGCAGTAGGAAACTGGAGCACATGCTGGGAACATGATCCTTTCGCTTTGTGAACCGAAGAGTTTACAAAGCGGTCTTAGCTGGAGCCAGTTATCCCGCTAGCCTCATTAAAAATGCAGCAATGTTAAGTCACGTGTGTGCGAGTGGGTGTGAATCGTGAGGCTTACTTTTTCTGCAAGATCCTTGGATGCAAAAATATCCTGTTGGCGGAGAGAAAAAAAAAAGAAGGTTATCAGACGATATTTTTGTATCGCAGGAAAGTTGCTGCAGTCCATCCTTTTAAATTTTGTACCATTTATCAGACACACAACAACAACAATAGAGAAAAAAACAGGAGACATTTCATTTACATTGATACGTCATTAGGACTTATTCTGTACTGTATTTTTAAGAGTTAAAAAAAGAATGAGCTTAAGAAGAACATGACGTACTGTATCGTATAAGCCCCAAAATACATAAATATATGTACCCCCTGCTGTGTGCAGAATAGCAAATTGATTTGGAAAACAAGAGTCAACAAGGAGGTAAAGGAAGCAAGCGAAAGCTGAGTGGAAGCAATTTTGCTCAAGACACAAGTTAAGAGGCAAGAAATAAGAGCAGTGGCATAGAGAAGAAGGGAAAAGCCATTTTACAGGTAGTGTTGAACTTCATCATAAAAACTCCAGTAGTCACACATAAGGCTTTAAAAAAAAAAAAAGGCACAAAGAAGACTTTGGGTCTTTTGAAGCCCGGATGACCTTTCAGTTGGAATCTGGGTTGAAAGCAAGAAACTGAATAAAAAAAAAAAAAGAGGCTTACAGTGCAGCAAGATAGGAAACACTGTGGGTGAGATTTGTCATATTTCAGGAAGGCAGCAACTGCTGTGACCCCCCACCCTTACACGCACACACGCACCCCCGCACACGTACGTACGCCCCCCCCCCACACACACACAAACCCGTACCAAACCTTATTTGATACTAGTTGCAAAGAAAGGTTGTTTGACATCATCAGAAGATGGGGTTTGGTATTGAGGGTCAGAGGAGTCAATTATACCTCTTGTATCCTGCTGCCCTGCCAGTGAGACAACCACTGCAAATTGCAATCAAACAATTGATAAGGGCAATGTAACCTTACTGTAAATCTCCCCAGGAGGTTTACCGGTTTGCATAGTATTGTTATTTAAACCTCTAGCAAGCTGAGTCACTACCATTATGAAGATAACATATTTGTCTAGATATTAGCCATGCAAAGTTGACTGCTAATGGCATTCTACTTTAGGTTGATAAAAAAAAAGTAAATAAATAAATAATAAAAAATACTGCAACTTACAAGACCTCGATTGTACTATTGAAAACCTGAATTTCATTTGTCTGGTTAGGAAACAGCTATTTGGTACACTCTTCTCAAGATGTCAAATGCTTGAAAGTGAATGCTAAATTTACAGACTTTCTGATTAATTTGGTTATTCATTATCAGACCCAGACCACATAAAAAACACTTACAGATAAATTGGCAAAGTATTTTCAAAAGGAGCCCTGGTCTCTAAAATAGAAAAGGTATATGAGACCATAATATTATTGGAAAATAATAATATGAATATCCTTCACGGGTGATATTGTAAATAACTAAAACACACACTCTTTTTTAATGATTACCTGCTTGAATAATTGCCAATGGACAAAAATCTTATTAGTTGTTCCACAACAGAAAAGTCTTGATTTTGCTCTTAAGCAACTTGGTCCTTACTCCTACGTTTCTAACCCTATGTAACAACTAACTGTGCTGCATTGTTAACTGTGGCTTGGAGGCAAACAAGAACAACAAGATGAAATTTGATTTCAGCAGAGCTTCTTTTATGTTTGTTTTTCCTATAACAGTGCTAAAGAATCACTTTGCTTAGCACCTTGACTCGATTAATTTTATTCAGCCAACGTCGGTCAAATTAATTCCAATACTGTGCAGGTCAGATATGTTTTAATTCACTCCAGTAGAAGAGGTTTAAATTCAAACTCAAACAATCAGTTTCAATTATGGTTAGTCTATACTTTGCAAAAGCTTGTGTTGTTCATCTCAATACAACAAATCTCACATGTCATTTTATAGCCACTCAATGGGTTCTTTGCACTTCTCATGTATTTCCACTCATATTTCAAAGACAACGATTTTAATTGTACTTAATTACAGAATTTCAATTATTAGGATATAAACGTAAAGTGTTAAATACCATTAACCAAACTAGGAATTTTTATCCACACTCCTGACTTACATACAGTACAGACCAAAAGTTTGGACACAGCTGTGTGTCCAAACTTTTGGCCTGTACTCAATACAGACCAAAAGTTTGGACACACCTTCTCATTGAATTAAATGAGAAGGTGTGTCCAAACTTTTGGTCTGAACTGAGTACAGACCAAAAGTTTGGACACACAGTTGTGTCCAAACTTTTGGTCTGTACTGTACATATATGAAATAAATATATACATATGACAAAAAGGCAGACAGAGCCTGTGTCTTGAAAACATCCACAGTCGTTGCTTTTTAAATTTAGCTGACCCCAACTGAACCATCCTGTTTGCATAGTGAATACTCCATAAACAGAAGACACAATAAAGCATGCATGCATGCATGCATGCAGAGTTTAATGTGCCGTCACCTAGAAAGGTTTTGTTTATGGAAGCTGGTGTATGGTTCAGTATCATCTAGGCTGCATGCTGGAATCTTGGATTTCACAGTCCATTTACTATGTAGGAACCTAATAAACAGATAAAAATAGAAAGTTTTCTAGTCACTTTGTTTGTCTCGGCGTGAATGTGCATGTGCGTGCGTTTGCTAGCAAGTGTGAAAAAAATAACAATAGGAGAAAGTTTAAAAAACAGAATCAGACAAAATATGGGGAATCATTATTAGGCTTTAACGGAAGATGTTTTTTTGTACAAAGGTTTCACACATAAAAGGCTTTTTTTTTTTTTTTAATGAAATTCTAGGTAAAAGGCTGATCTTTGCAAAGCATTTGGAGCTCTGCTGAAGATGCGCTCTCATACGGCGGGGAAAATATGCATTCAACATGTCAATATTTTTCACAGAAAAAAGTGATTTATGTTGATTGATATCCAATCCACACATACAATTAATTAGTCCGCGAATTATGTACGATGACGAGTGAAAGATTGAATAAGCTTGGAATGTATCAAGAAAAGGAGGCCCTGAAAGGAGTGAAACGGATAAAAATCTAAGAAACCAGCCACAATTTGTCAGAGTTTGGAAACGAATACTTAGATCCATACGGACAAATTAATATCAGATGCTTTAGACGCTTGTCTGTGGTCTATAGAAATGGTTCTCATTATACAAGCATCACACAGGACATATGTGCCTGAATGAGTAACAGACATGTTCAAGACAGTTTAAGGTTGTTATTACAAACAAAGGCTTTGCTACTGTAAAGTAAAAATATATATATATTACTAGATGTGTTCAATACTTTTTCCACACCATTTCACATGACATGTGGAAAAGGTGAACAGTATGCACTGACAATTTGTATCAATGCATACAAATTACAGTTCATTCGGTAATTTGTATGAACTAATATGGAAATTTGAGTCGATATCGATATCCGGTATCGATATTGCCGCTATGATGGATAACTGATATTTACCAATATTATTACTTCCTTTTTGACACTTTGACAAACACGACCACACCGCAGCTTTTCTGCCGATACAGATTTGTTACAAAATGACTAGCATTGACCTTTACCCATGTTATTGCCGATGTATTGCACATTCCCATTCATCTGTGACAATTTCTTTTATATCCGTGGATTATTTGGGTCGCTGCTAATATCTGTTTTGTTCAAGAGGTTGTTTTGTTTTTTCTTGAATGGTTTTAAAACCAAACACTGTGGTTTGAAATGAACTAAGATAAGAGATTACAGTGTGTGAACTACATATCATGGTCCTTGAGTCTTAAAGATCTCCATAAGCTGGCAGATATTCAAAGTAGTTGTTTTTGGCCAAAACAAAAAAAAAGTCATTTGTTTTCTACTCCAAGATGCTTAAACATGCAAAACTGTAATAACTTCATTATCCTTCAATGTAATTTTTGTGTAGTTTTTGAAAAAGCTTGAACAATGAGTTTATGTTTAATTGCATGTAATCTAGCATCCATTGCGTTCCTGGAATTTTAAATAATTTAGTTGCTCCATCCATTTAGGTTTACAGAGTTTCAGACTGAATTACATTTCACACTAGCAGAGTAGTCAAACTGCAATTATACAGAGAAACGAGTCCAAGTGACGGTGAGAGATGAGGCAGAGAAAAAAACATGAGATGTTTGTGTCTAGCTGTGAGCATCAATGGGATTGATTACTATGTCCCAGAGTCTGGCAGAGCTTGAGCTCCAAGCTAACTCCAGAGAGTTACAAACGCAAGTCCCAATGAATAAATAACATATTTTAGATCCCTCCCCCTTTTAATATGTATGATGAAATAAGGAGTAACAAAAAAACAGAAGACGGTACAAGGAAGAACTTTGAGTCATCGTTGAAGCAATCACCAGAACCAACATTCACATAATACTCCAAAGTGACGCAAAGTCTACCACAGGGTTTAGTTTCAAGAGGGAAGAAGTATCATTTTTGACAAACTGCCCAGAATTAGTTTTTCCCTGAGACCATCCAAGATAAATCTATCTGAATAATAACACTGTCTGTTTCTTTGTGTGTCATGCATTGCGAAAATACTTTTTTTTTGTCCAATTTGTTGAAAAGCTTAAATTCTTGTCACCAAATTTAAAACGAGAGCCTTGCAAGTGAAAATGCATTGCACCACGCTCTCTTTAAAGCCTTGTTTCAGTCAGCGAAATGCATTTTATAACTGAGGATGTTGGGTTTGTTGGTACCACTTTCATACTTCAACTCCGTTGAACAACACTTCTGTAAATGTTTGGGAGCTGGAGAAATCAATATCTGCACTTCTAAAGGCAAAAATGTTCTCAGTGTTTAAAGATTTCCTCCATTGAACATAACAGCTTTTGTATTTTTTATTTTCACATAATGCAGCACTGCTTTCTGTGGGTAATGGGTAGGCACTGATGTCAAGGCTGTTCAGTTCTTGCCACAAACACCAATTTATTTTTTTTTCTTGAACTCCTCTTTGAAAGACATGAAAACCACCCATGCTTTGTGCACACATGCAACTGCATATTGTCAAGCAATGTTGGTTTTGTTTATGACATACGCTGTCAGATGGTCCTTGTCTTTTTGGCTGTGCAGCAACGATTTAGATCAATAATGCTCACAAGACAATTTTAAAGGAGCCTAGCATAGAAAATCCCATCATTCTTTTCATAAAATAATCAAAATTTTATATTATTTTATTTTCCTAACAATTCTTCACCCTATTGTATTTTAATACTATGTATTTCTCATCTAGGCTGCCTGTAAACCCATCTCTACCTCTTTTATCCACTCCTAATTCCTGTGTATTCTGGATTGTTGTTCGTTGACCACTTGAAGAAAGTGGTCAACGAACAAAAGGCGTTGTCAACTGTAGACCAGTCAACATTTCATCATGGCACCAAACATATAGCAGACCAGACCGGAAAGCATGAGTTAGACCTTTACCTCTGTGGCACAATTTTATGCAAGTGTGGTTTCAATTGATCCAAATGCATTGTAAACATTTTTCCCATGCTAGGCTACATTCTCTTTCACATATATTTTGAGAAAGACGTTTTATTATTATTATTCGAACAATGTTTACGATTACATTTTGTGGTTTTATCGAATAACAACCCATCTGTAGTTTGTGTGTGTCGTGGATGTGGAAATTACCTGGCTAAACATGTTTTCATCCAGGTCGTTTTCAGCTGCTCGACGGCTCTTTGCAGTATCAGTAGGGCACTGCAAGCAGGAGACAGAAAAAACACAACGTTGCTGTATACTTTTCACTCTGTTAAGCTACCTTATTAACAGTAAAGGCAATAAAATGACAACGTGTTAGCACAGCATTACATTTTTTTTGATAGCAAAGGCCTATTATTCATTATGTCAGCAAATTAGCTTATTAGCAAGTTAGCATTGTCGGAATGTCAGTTGGATTGGAATGGGATTGGTGTTGACCTTTGGTTATAAAATAACTGGATAAAAACTAAGAATCCTTTACAAGTCACAAACATAAATCTTCTTAGTTATTAGGGTTTGAACTGAAACACAAACATTTCGCATAGTGAATGGGAAATTATGCAAGGCTGCTAGGTTGACATGCACATTCTGCTCCATAAATTACACAGGTTATGTTTGGCACATGTAGAGAATAAATCTTTTTTTCATTTTTTTCATACTCAGTAAGACTGGATGTAAAGTTCCTGGCAATATACAGCAAATGTTCAAGTCATGCCAGAGACTCTGAATTGTATTTAGGCTTGGATTTTGGCTGGACCGTTGTGACATGGATTAGCTTTGATGCGAACAATTCTATTCTCAAGTCTCTTGTAGCCTCTCGCAGAATTTTCCTGTGTTTTCCCCCAGCTATCTTCCCATCAACTCTACCCAGCTTCCCTGCAAAGCTGAAGAGAAGCATTCTCAATAAATGATGCTGTCACCTCCATTATTTCGCTGTGGAGATGGGCAGAGAAGAATTTGCAAAATGCGATCCCATCAAAGCACCTTCTTCCAACGTTTGTATATCCCTTGTGGCAAATACAAACTGAAATTCTCATGCCTTTTTTCCCCAATGTCTTGTTTATATGCTCTATCTTCAAACAGGAGCTTCTCCAGTGTCGCTATGGAACTCTTGTCTTGGACTCTCATTTGTTGTGCTCGATTTTAGTTAGGAATATCAGAGCTAAAAGGGCAAGATATATAAACGACTTCTTACATCCATTAATCATTTCCCTTCCTACTTGAAGAGTTTTGTGGTCGTAAAATTTTAAAATTTCAAAAAGTTCAAAGGAAACCAAAATTTTTTGCAGGGCACTGCACAGTAAAGAAAATGACCAACTGGGTATAATTACAACCATATGATGCAAATAGAGTGTGGGAATAAAGGCGGTTCAGAAATCAGAACATGACAATTGTACAAAATGTGGTTCATGTTCTCCACTGTGCTATTTGTCTATAAAAATCCTTCAGTTGCCACAGGTCTACAATTTGTCACACTTGCCTCTCCAGCTCTCAAGCCAAATTTAGCTGTTGCTCAAAGGAAGCCCTGCAGCACACGTACAAAGAGCTAAAGTGTAATGGTTTTGTTCTACAAGCCCATACAATCCATTTTACAGCATGAAGTCTTCATTGCATAAGACTTAACTTTCAAACATCCGAGGGAGCATGCCCCCTGCCTTTTTGACGTCCGACTCCTTCAAATTCATTTGGCATAAGAAGGCACAAACACAAAGGCACATAGGTAATAAAACCCTGGAGAATTATGTTGCAAAAAAACACAGACTAGGAGTTAAAGAGTTTTCAGCTGAAAAACAAACTCCTGAAGTGGATGATTGCCATTCTCCTCATGCCTGAGCAGATTCCTGTTCTGTTGTTAATCAAATGAATCTGTTTTCAATTTAATAAGTCTTTGGAGGTGTGCAAACAAAAACTTTCAAGTCAGAGAAGAAAGAAATCGAGCGGACGGGCAAGAAACAAGGGAAACGGTGCGGAATATATTATTAAAGCCCTTTGCTGGGGCTGGAAGCAAGATGCCTTAAATTAGATTTGTTTTCAAAGCAAGAACATGTTTCACAATCAAAGCTGATGAGACTTAATTACACAGTATGTGATTATACAAATAAATATATATATATGTATGTATATATATATATATATGTGTGTGTGTGTGTGTTCTTGAAATACTCTGAAGAATAAATTGTTAGACAATTGTTAAAGTGTTGTGTTCTGTGGATAGCAGTCTTGCTGCATCTTCAATATACGGCAGCCTATTTCTTTACATAGTTATGACAGAAGCTGGAATAAAATACAGCAAGTATAGAAACATGAAGACAAACCATTGGTTATTAACTAGAGCAAACCATAAGTTCCCTTATGGTGTTTCATTTAGATAATACACACTCAGCTTTTTGTGCATCTGCTCAGTAGAAGTCTTCCGACACCATAAAGAAGCTTTAACAAGTGTGCAGTGAGCATTTTTTTTCTGGCGAAAACATTGACTGATTTCAGTTTTTCAATATGAGCAGCGGAACACATATAAATGCACAGATTCATAACAGATAGGTATGATTTTAAAACATTTATTTCTGCTTAGTTTATGAGGGCTTACAGCAAATGCTATATTATCGGAAAATCACTAATCCCAATAAAAAGCTTTTCTTAAATAATAAAACGGCATGGTCATGGCCTACACAATCATGTGGAAAGACTGCTGACGGGACAGTTGTCCTCACACTGTCCACAAGGAGGGTAAAGCAGCAAATGGTCATCAATATAGAAGCTGGTGATGTTCACAAATACTTTTGCATTATTTCCGCAGGAATATTGGTCTGGAAAAAGTGCACAAGCAGCATGGATGACTGTGGCCGTGAGAGGACTGTAAAGCAAAGCCCATTTTAAAGTTTGGGGGAGGTTCATAAGGCGTGGACTACAGCTGGAGATACATGGCTTACAACTGTCACACTCCATCTATTAATCCACTTCTGAAACAGAGATCAGGAATCGGTTTCTGTGTCATTCACAGGGAGAAAGTATTTCCTGTCTTACCCGAGCGCCGAGGATCTCGCAGCAGGACTCTTCAATTGCAAGCAATGGGTCACAATACAGCATCACCTGCTGAACATCCATCTGGAGAGAGAGCATGAAAACCGAGAGAGAGGAGGAAATTACTAATAGAGCGTTTGCATGCAGGGCTGCGTGTCCGCGGCTGTATTTCTGCTATAAGTTAAAGCGAGGCAGTAAACATGGCTAAAGGCCAATTAATTTTTCCATTCAAACAAATCATTTGGAAAGCTGTTTGTTGAGAGCTTCACCTGCATGTGTGTGTATGAGCCATCCTTTCTGCACTTACGAAGCATCTGTTTTGCATTCTAACGAAGGAGCCAAACTGCTTTTCATTAACATTCCTATCTTAATCTTGATTTATTCCATAGTCTTGCTGTAATAATCAAATTCAAATAAGACTGCCACACATTAAAAACTGCACATATCTCGCATAATCACATCAATAACTCTATTTGATATAAACGTGCATTGTGTGCTTTAGTAATGTGTGGCAAGGGATTTCAATGTTGTGTAGTGTACAAATGAGTTATTCCGTGTTCCTGTAAACTCATCAGGAGAAACACTTTTTTATGTCTTTGCTTCTCACACAAACATCTGATAAAGGTAGCTATCTAATTAAAGTATAACATTGGTTATTACACTGAACACCTGCCAGTCATCGTATATCAAATTTAACATAGAGCCTTAAGAATTCAATTGATATCCCTCTGTTTTTTAAAGCTTGGAAGAATGTTGTGTATGGTGGAAGTAAAGTAACTTTTCAAGCATATTCAAAACCCATATACCTTTGTCACATTTTGTAACTATACAAACATAATCTTCAGTGTGCTTAACAGGGATGTGATGTGGTAAATCAACACAAAGTCGTGCTTAGTTGTGAAGTTAATGTAAAACATAAACATGAAAAATAGGATTGCCATTTGTAGTCAAAAACCATCAATTGAAATTCACTTCGAAAGTGTGCTTCCCACCATTTGTAACTTTTTTTTAGGTTTAGGGTCTCCACAAATGGAAACAGGAATTTTGAAAGTTTCTCTGTAGACTCTGTAATTGGAAAATAACATTACTTTATTTTTAGGGTTGGTTGGGTGGTTATTAGAGAAAAAAATTGTAGATCTTAGCCCAAAACAAAACGTATTATTATCCCTAATAGGTAAAGGCTTATAATGCATTCTCCGCAGCCAACCATTAGATTACCATTCAGGTCTTATTGCAGGAGGTTTTGGAGAAGTTATTCTCACCTGCACCGGTCCGGCATCTGAGGCCCGAACACCCAGCAGTGTGTGTCCGTCGGTCTGCAGGACGCCTCGGGGCTCGAGGGGCTTTGTCTCGATGGAGTTGCAGTCAACGTGAAGGGAGGCGGCGTCGCGTTGCACGCTGAGGGCCAGCTTGTGAAACTGGAGGTCCGTCAGGGCTTCGACGCCTTCGCCGTTAAAGACGCAGCTCACCAGCTCGGCCTCGGGGTCGGCACCTCTGGCTCGCAGGGTCAGGGTGCCGTCGGCAGTGCTGAAGTCCACTGAAAGCTTCAGTTTGGGAGGAAAGGAGTCGGTTATGATGGGGTAAGAAGTTAAACGCTACATAAAAATGTGTTGAATCTCGAGTTAAACAAAGAATAATTTGCACACGTAAATAGAAGCAAGCGGCTCTGCAGAACGATACAACAAAGACGAGGTAGTAAAGGAAGGCATTAATTACGCACACAAGAAGTGCAGCCAATCAATCACAACTAATGAGGCAACTTAGCCTCCATCCATCATACACACTAAGCATTTAAATCTGGCCTCAGACTCGTAGCGATTATCGAGACTCGGAGGGACTCCAGTGCTTCATCATGGAACACATATGAATAATAATGAAGGTGAATGAAAGACGAGAGCTGGAGATGATTGAGGTAGGATGGACAAAGAGAAAGAAAGAGATGGAGAGAGAGAAAGGGCTGCCCAATGACAAATAAGGCAGGACAAAAGGCAAATGGGATGAAAGGGTGGAGAGAATTGAAAAGATGTCGCGTGAGAAAAAAAAAAAAAATCGAAAAGGAAAGTGGATGACTATGCAAAAAGTGATGAGAGGGTCACAAAAAAGAAAGACGCAGAAGAAAAGTTAGATGATTAAAAGGTGAGCGATCGATGGATAGGGTATAAATGAGAGAGGGGATGTGTGGCGACAGGAGGAGAGAGGAGTGTTGCAGGACAACGAGAAAGTGTGAAGCAAGCAGCACCTGTGGATACCCCTGCTGATCCGATATCTGAAAGAGGTAGATGGTGTCCCTCAGTGCAGACTTTTTCAAAGCCAGGGTGAAGATCAACGTGAACTCGTCAGGTAAGCCGTGAGGGAACACTTGACTGGAACACGGAAGTTAGGAAATGTCAGATACGGGATGATTGCCAGCTAATTGAAATCATTCGGTAAAACAAAATACACACATCAATACCTACTTTTATTTCCCCACAACATATTTCATTTCAGTATTAGCTGGGAATATTTTTAAAACATAAATAAGTATAAAACACTTTACATTAATACATGAACCATTCAATTTAAAACATTTTTTATATTTAATTTTGATTAATAATATTAAATACTGAAAACAAAATCAAAGCAATTTATTAGATAAGTTTGGCCACTCTAAAATACATGAAGTATGAAATATGTTCACTGAATTAGACTGGGACTTTGTTTAAGCCGATTATTTAACTCACATTGTTACCAGGGGACAAAATAAAGTACTGATCAGTACATTTTTTCAGACATTATGAATGCAAAGAAACTCCTCTCAAAACTCCAGGTCATTTATATTTATATTTTTCACAATAATGATAATCAATGACAATTTTGTCTTTCCATTTAACCCTCAGACAGTATTTAGTTTGATCTCAAGGAGTCGCTCTAGACAAAAGACAGTTTGAAGTAAAATTTCTAAGCAACCTGCTGAACAAATCGATAAAATAATTTGTAAATTTATGAAAAACTTGAGTTTTTTAGCAGCTCTGTAGTTCAACACTACGCAGCTTTTAGTATTCCCAAACTGAAACAGGATTTTTAAAAAATGGATATAAACTGTTTTCCAGACACTCAGTTGGCCTAGTTTTGAATTATATTCGTAAAGCACAATGGAAAGCCGGTGTGTGTGACCCTTTGGCATTAATTTTCATAGCAGAAAGAGTCCGGCAGGCTTCATCCTTCGGTTTCAGTCAAGGGCATCTAAGATCACAAATTTAAAACACACACACACAAAAATACAATCCATACAGGTGTGTGGATATATTGAGAGACGAGGGTTTCACGATAGAGCCCAGTGAAATGTCTCCTCACTGAGACGGTAAAAACTTTGAAATATTCTCCCTTGCTCTATTTCACTCCAACTCTTTCCCTTTGCACGCACACAGAATTGTTGATGCAGGCAGCTGGTCTCCCACTCCTAGAAGTTGGGTGACGTTGATTTATGAACGAGGTAGGATCCTGGGGAAAACAGGCAAGTACGAGACGTCAAAACAAAGAGAAGATGAGTGGGGGGGGGAGGGGAAAGTGAGAAGGAGAAAAGACTGAACAAAAAGAGAAGAAAGAAGACAAAGAAGGACAGAGAGGTACAAAAAAAAGGTAAAAACAATATACAGCGAGGGACCAAATAAATGCATAGGAGTTTTGGCTTTTCATAATTAAAGAATGTAGGTGGAAAAGCTGATGAAGAAAAGATGGAAGAAAATGTGACAGAACGCGCCACAGACAGACAGACAGAGAAGAGAAAAGAGAAAAAGTCGTGCTCGGAACAGAGTTGTTTTGCTGTCGATTAGAGAGCTGCAGGGCACAAAACCACTCAGAAAAACTATCGACTACTTTTTTAGTTGGACGTGCTGAAACATGGCCTGTTACATTCAGGGTCATTAAAAAAAATTAAATAAATGAATACATAAAAAAATAACAAAAAAATCCCAGAAACCCAGAAACAGACCGACATGCGCTCCGAGAAGAGATTACTCAGAATGAATCAGACAGACTCAGATTTCAGGGAAACTTACATCTTCCTCTCTTGTTTTAGTAACAAGAGCCACAGGAGAGGAGAACAACAGAGGAAATATGATAATAAAACAGTAGATCTCTTGCTTAAGAACGGGATATTAACTGGGGAGGTACATTAAGACCTGTATTGAGACTTCTTAAGTGTGTTTGGATCCACTGCTTGCTGTGGCTGGGGTCTCTTTCTCTTAGCGCTTCAGTCAGCGTTAACCAGAAGGAATGTTAAATAGCGAGTACTTGACACATGAAAGAAGCGGACTCGGTGTGAAAGCGACAACTGACAAATGCTTTTACATGCCGTAGGTTTTCCCTGTTGCTAGACTGCTTTGTGTTTCTTTCCTTTGTGAAATTTAAACAAATTATAAACACCTAATCTGTAACAGGTCCTTATGCTATTTCCATAGTGGTGCACAGCTCTCAGGATGGATGAGTGGGTGTTTTTGATATAAATGAAATTACAGTGAGTCAGCTGTTTGTGAAGATACCTTCAGATATCACCTAATCAGCTGCTGTCTTAGCTTCATGATATATCTTTAACTGGCTTAAAAGCATCACACTCAGATTATTAAAGATAAACCTAGACTTAACCAAATATGAATTTGCTGAAAACTCAAATCCCTGTGGTGAGATTTGACTTGTGTCTTTTTTCAATGTCACTTGACGCTTACAGTCAGCTTCATTGGGTTTTTGGTCAAACCCTCGAGAACTGAGTAAGATATAAAGATTAACGAAGGACGTCGAGTTTTCCTTATTCTTATTTAGTTCTTCGTGCAATCTAGAGGGTTTTGTTTTGTTTTGTTTGCATCATTAGCTTTCTTCTAGTCAGGTAACTGTACATCCATCCATTGTCATTCTTCTGTTCGAAATGAGGATGTAGGGGAAAACAGGGCCAAGACTGAAACCAAGCCAACACATCCCTCTCCATTTCATTCCAGTCCAAAAGGGATATGCAATTTCTCCAGCATTTTCTGGATCTACCCAGCAGTCTCCTCCCAACAGACCGTAACAAAAAATAAACAAATAAAATTGAGGCGTCCAGAAGACTTCGTAATCAGCTGCCAAAGCAGTCTGAGCTGACTTTTTTTTTTTTTTGTTCCCATTTTTTTCTCCGAAGAGTTTTTGCGGCGCTAGTGGCTCGTATTTTTTCGACAGTAGGCAAACAGGAAGGAGGGTGAGGAGAGGGGGAAGACATGCGGCAAAGGTCGTCGGGACCGGGAGGCGAACCCGCGACGTCCGCGTCGAGGACTAAGGCCTCCAAACGTGGGGCGTGCTAACCCCCTGCGCCACCACAGAACAATCTGAGCTGACTTTTAATCTTTTCGAAAGGACAATATCCCCTCCAAGGGAACTTAAAGTAGAGTTAATCTGTCTCTAAGGTGAGTTCAACAGCCGTACAGATCAGGCTCATTTCTGCCACCTTTGTATGTTTCTTATTCTTTAGTACAAAATCCGTGTCTAATGACTACAGGCGATAGTCAGAACATAGATAGACAAGTACATTAAGACCTACACTTTTAGGCTCCACGCTTTGTTCATCACAACACACCACTGCAGCACCTTGACACTTCAATGGTCCTCTCCCTCAAACAGGAATTCACCGGTATTGACTCTTAAAGTATTGGGTAACGGTTGCATTTACCCTTGTAAGATGGTGCGTTGCTGCTCTTCTTTTGTTTTTTTCTGTGGTTTTTTTTTCAATGCCCCCTTGTTAGTTCCTGTCATGAATAAATCCATACTCACCTTGCCTGCAACAATGTCTAAGAGGAAACACTGACTAACAGCTGAAAGAAACTGTCGTTCTGATCTTCCACGATCAGAAACGGCCCGGTCTGATGGTGAGGCGTTTATGAAGCGCAGTCAAGTTCTGCAGTCAGTATGGGTGTATCATCTCACAACCTGCCCACTGGCTCTTTATGCTTTATGCTTAAATCCCTGCCTTGGAAGCCTGCCATTGTGATGATTATTGGATCCTTTTCTGCAAGACTGCTGTAGTCGTCTCTCATATAACACAAGTGGCTGAGCGCTGGTGTCATGTCATTCATCTCTTTACTGAGCATTGCCATTATTGTGCAGTCTCAGGCCCGGGTAAGTCAATTCTCATCCTATTATCTTGTCATAGAGAGTGCACTCTAAAAGAATAGGTGGAGAGCATCATGGCTTTTCCTTTCTTAATTATATACATGGAAAAAAATTGAGATCACATAAAATTACCAGTTTCTCCGATTTTACTTTTCATAGGCATACATTTGAGTAAAATGAACTTTGTTCTTTTATTATTTGTATTTATTTGCAGAAAATGAGAAATGGTCAAAATAACAATTAAGATGCTCATGTTTTAACTCAGGAAGAGTCCAGAAAGCAATATTTGGTGAAATAACCAGAAGGTTTTCAGTGGCGCTCAGTGCAGTGGGCTCTTAATTTTTTTCCAGAGCTGCATGTATATATAAGATAAATTTATCTGAGACATCAAAATCTCAAGAAACAAAACAAAATTCAGTGTAACATAGACGTAGCGAGGCCTTTCTGTGCTCTCCTGGTATGCTTAAGAGCAAAACAAAAACATCTTGAAATGTTGTTCTTTTGCCACACAGGTTCTGGTTTCCTAAGAGGTGATAGAGTTCTGTGTGTGTTTTCTCTCTCCTTTCGCTAGAAATACTTCTCTCTGAGATTTTGACAAATAATATTTGTGACTCTTAAGACGAAAAGTAAAACATGTTTCAGGTGAAAAATGTGTGGTGTAGGCAGATTCATCTTCAAGCGAGTTCGCACATCACATCCAAACACAGAGTGATAAAATACTTTGAGCTCTGAGCTAACCCATTTGGCAATTTAAAAAATAAATAAATAAAGTGTTTTATTATTGGGGAGTATAACATTAAAATTTTATGGAAAGTACAAAGAAGAAAAAAAAAAAGACCAAAGAACAAAACCCTTAAAAGCATTTGTCAACTCTACAAGTAACCTCTGAGTAAAAAACCTTTAAATGTATAAAGACATAGCCACACAGAAAGGAAGCCACAAGCTGCTGGATTTTTAATGACTAAAAATTGTGCCCAGAAAACAAGTTCAGAACATGTTCTAAAATGGAGCTGCCTAATCCTCACCCTGATAAATCTTTTTTTTTTTGTGGCTGGCAACTGCAACATGCCTACTAATTAAGACATCACTCCTACAGATTCTGCCAAGGCAAGTAAGGATGAAATTTCATTATGCAAGCTTGTTTTAATACAGAAATGTGGTTAAATCCCCCCCAAAAAAGAAGAAAAAAAGAAAGGTTGTAAGAATTCACTTTTACAAGCCAGTAACAGTAGTAATTTTGGAAATTCAATCAGCGCCTGACCAGCATTTCTGCTTCTCCATGTAATAGCCCTTAGACAGCGCTCACATGGTGAACTTCACAAGCCGATACGGCTAACGGGTACATTCAGACGGATGTGAAAAAGAGAACGTCTGTCAAACCCTGTGCCCACACAGTGTGGGAAATCTTGCACATAATTTAACTTTTATTCTCCTTTCCTTCCAGTTAAATCTGAACAAAACTTATTTGTGGCGGATGAATTCCCCTGCTGGGGAAAGGAAGCAAAGCAGTGAAGAAGAAGACCAAAAAAAAGAGAGAGAGATATACAGTGAACTTACTTGCTTGGGCGCAAGAGTGACGTCTTGCCAAGGCGTAGGATGACAGAACCTCGAGGGTTGCGGAGCTTTCTGACATCTGTGTCTTTGAGCAAGGAGAATCGCCTCACCAAATTAAAACCTGGTGTCGGAGAAGTTCATCAGTAGGCAAAAATAAAATAAAAGTCGGATTGTTGCTATTTTGGGAAAAATACGTACTGAACACATCAATGTTTTTCTCAGTAGAAATTATTATAATACTCTTGTTGACATAAAACTCCATCCAGATATTATGGGCAAATATTATGACAAATAAGTTCAAAACTAGGTTGTTTATTATTAGATGGGAGGACAAGAGAAAGAACTATTGAACAGATAAAGAGAATGAGATGTAAAAAAAAAACAAACAAACAAAAAAAGTATAGCAAGAACATATATAAAATCTGCTGGTACTTAGAAATAAATCCTGTTCCTCATTAATGGAATTGAAGATGAAATGCTTTAGTCTTGACCGATGAGGCTTTACAAAGGTTTCTCACTACCATGACAGCCATGATAGGTTAAAGAGCTACAGTATCTTCGGACGTCTGATATTGTGTAGTTAGAAAACAAACTGCAGAAAGCATCTGTATTTAACCATGACGTGTAATTCCAAAATATTTCACATAACTTCATTTTCAGGACCTATTTATTGTGATTTCTTGTATTCATAAACAACTTGGGTTAGTTTAGGCATACAGTGTGAATTTAAAGTCAACAGTACCATTGAAATCTGTACACTGAAAGAAGAAACATCAATATGTTCGATACTCGTTTTACCCTCTCAGTATGGGTACTTAAGCTTGTCCAATTTACCAGTAATGTTTTGCCTGGCCGTCCGAGGAAACTTCCACTCAGCCACTTGTAAGGACGGGCATTGTACACCTGTGGTAACAAACAAAACATCAAGCGTCAAAACAACAGCCGCAGAGGTGAATCCCTGAAATGTCCAGCATTTGTTAGATGTGGGGAAAAAAAAAGAAAAGAAAGTCGTCTGACAACAAATGCCAAAAGAAACCATCAACACATCTTTCTGAGTGATATGGACAGAGCTTGTGAGTGAACTGGCAACTTCAAACATAAATTTGAGTGGAGCTTGAAATATTTATCAAGAAAGAAAGATAGAAGGAGCTGTTGGGGGTGAAAGTGAGTTAAAATAAGTGTAAAAAAAAACAAAAAACAGACAGGCCGATGAAATGAAGGCAAAGCTGTGCAGAGTGGAACACAACCTGATCTGACAGGTTGTCTAGCACCCAGCTTGTCTGTCGCGGCAGCCTCATTTTGATGGACGTGTTCTCACCCCGTTGGGGGAGGTTGCAGAGTAAAGTGTTGCCTGTCAGAGCGGCCCGACTGACTGCAGGGTGGTAAGAGGTGTAAGATTTTTAGAAAAACCACAACGTGTACAGGTAGACGCGGACCCTCTGAAACACTGTGATCCACGGTTAATTGATCTCTTTGGGGCCAAGGACAGTGGCCTTGAGTCAAGCCATGCTTTCAAGCATGCTAGGTTTTTTTTTTTTTTTGCTCCCTAAAAAAAATCTGGGAGCAGATGGAACAATGTGATAACCTAAAATAAAACAGAACCGTTTTCTCTAGGCTGTGTTCACATCAACAGTCATTTGAATCAATAAGGTTTCTGTGCATACCACTAGTGAAAGGGTTGGATATTAGTGCAATAATCCCAGAGGTATATGTTCTTTCTTAGAGTTTTACATTGTCAACAAAGTTGTTGCTGTAAAAAAGTCTAATCTTATTGTTATCTTTTGCCTTCTGGTTAGAAATCAAAAAAATTTTAAAAAGTTGCTTATTTACAGAAATTTTGATTTGTCAGTATGTTTATGTTCTCTCTTTGCACTTTTGAATTTTTGCATTTTATACATCTACCAAGTGTTATGTGCTTCGGCACATTGTATTTATTTCTGTCTATTTTTTTTTTCACTTGGATCATTTTGTATAGAAGTTAGTTGTATGATTTTTTTTTTGTTGTTGTTTAATATACTTTGGAGTTTTGATAATTCTTTCTTGTAATTTGGTCCGTGAATTTGTGACGCTGTTGGACCGCCTATAAATAGGCTGGGTTGCGCCAGGTAAAGGGCGACGCCCCCTCCCAACAAACACCCAGGATGCGTTCTGACGCGGTGCGCACGTCTCCAGCCTGCCACACGGTAGTTTTTGTTAGCCGTTTGTTTGGTTGATGTTTTTTTTTTTTGTTGTGATTTTTGACCTGGTGGGACCGGTTGTCCTGTTTTCGATTTTTCTTTAGCAGTAGTTTCTTTTTTCTTGTAGTCCGGTACTAGCAGGGGCTTCGACGGCCCTGTATAGGGTTGGCCCCCTCCTGTACCGTTTTGTTCTTTTTGATCGGCTCATCAGGTCCAACTTTCTGTTTATACTTTGGGATTTTTGTTTTCTTTTTTTTGGGACACGGGGAACCGAGGATTTAATTCTCTCTTTTTCTTCACAGAAAAATCAAAAGAAGCTCATCTTAAAGAAAAAGGTTGAGAGAGTTGAAATAAAAATTACTTTTGAATCCTCATTTTTGTCTTCGTGTCCTCAAATATGTTGTGCCCTTTGTGGACGTAACACAAGCAAGCTTTAAATCAAAGATCTGACTTAGTTTTTCATTTTCCACGTTCTTCTTTTTTAAAACAGATTTTTGGGGGGAGTCTGTAGCCTGATACAATTCTACAAGGTCAATTTCTGGTTTAAGCCAATTTGAACAAGACAAGACATCATCTCATTGTTGTTAGATATAAAGAGAATCACTGACAGCAAAGTACTCACTAAGAAAAACAGACCAACCACCTCATACGTCTAACACTCCCTTCACTATGCATTATGGAAGAAGTTTTTTGTTGTTTTTTCCCCAGAAAAGATACATTTTCGGTCTTGAACAAGCAGGCATTCTGTTACAGAGGGCCAACAACTATACCTTTGATTTGTGACAGCTGACTTCACATCAATATGCATTTAGCTTGCACGAGTTTGATCCGATTATTAATATTTTAAGTTTCACCGCTTGTCGTCAGTTCTGCTCATCTGGGCTTCAAAGTAGCAAAGACAGTGTTTCGAAGCAAAGCACACAGGGACAATCTGTCATTTTCTTACTGCCATCTACGAGTACAAATCACGGAGTGAAAAAAAGACCTCTCAAACAGTAAATCCGGCTTGACGTCTGATCATTAGACAGAGTCAGGGCATCAGATAGAGGATTGAAGTCTTCTGAGCCGCAGAACTCACACACAGTATATCTGAACTATCCTGAAAAACATTCTGTCAAATCAGCCCAAAATGCAGCCTAAATACACGAAATACTGTATATCCCCAGGCATTTTTTTTTCACGTCACTGATGCACAAATTTATTTTTTTTTTTTAAGTAAAGATGCACCAAGATCTACCTTCTGTTGTTGCTTGCTCTGTTTTCTTTTTTTTCTTTCTATAACAGTCTTCTCTTTTTTTGTTTTTTTCGTCACTCCCCTATTTCCATCTGTCAAAGTGAAGATGAAGGATCTGCCAGACACAGGGTTATTCTGGCTGAAGGTAAAAGAGGGCGGCACAGAAGGTTAAACAGGCTAACAGATAAGGAGGAATGAAAACAAATGACAGCAGAGAAGATGGAAGTGGAAACAGTCTTCACGCCTTAAAACATGAAGACTTTTTTAGACCGTGGTGTTCTGATTTGTGATGAAGTCATCAATAGCCAACAGAGGTAAATCTGAACAGGAACCAGTCATTTGTGAGGTAGCTTATATTTTCTAAGCCTTCTGTTGATTTTTGTTGGTCTTATGATACGTTTGCTTGTTAAGCTAAATAGCAATGAGCCGCAGGTATTTAGGAGCCTGCTCTTACAAAAGTTAGAGTAGACATATTTTCCAGAAACCAACTTAAGATTTCTTAAAGAGAAGGTAGCAAAGTGACAATACAGTAGAGTTTAATATTTTTATTTTTATTTAATCATCAAATTGTATGATGTTAGCATATTTCAGGCGTGCTGACTTGCTAGCTTAAAGATTTTAGCGACTGAGCAGTAAAAGAAAAGTGGTGCTGAAATAGATGAAATACAAACAACCTTACAGGCAAACAATGTTAAGCTATATCTTTAAGCAAATATGATTAGATATTGGGAATCAGTAACACATTCAATAGGCAGGCCACATGTTTTGTACAGAAAGTAAGCAAAAGGGAGGATGTTTTAATTTCTGCCAATAAGATTAAATCAAACTTTTCATTTTAAAAGCAAAATATTATTAATTTCTGGTTTCCAGTTTACTGGTAATTTTTTTAAAATTATTTTTCAAACTCCTTAAATGCCAATTAAATCTCTTATAGAGTTTGATAATACATGTGAGATAATTTGAGATAATATATGTGCATTTATTCTATTTTGTGCGAGTGAATACACATTAAAGTTCATTTAATGAGATGCCAGAAAATGTGCCAGAGATTTTTTTTTTTTTTTCTGGCTGCATGGAGAATACCGCAGTGTCTCGTTCCACCTTCCCCATCTGTTGCTGAGAAAGACTTATCGGTTCCACAGCTTTCACACGTTTCCAGAAAGGTAACGTTGGCCAAAAATAAATGTTATACATCACTAAAAAAACTGTGTCAGCCCGTGATATTCTAGCAACAGTCGCAATCATTGTCACTTTTTTTTTTTTTGTTATCATTAAAACTGTTTCGATCATCTGTGACATTTTTTGTGTTAGCCATTTGCGTAAATACTTGGAGACTGAAAAATTAATCTTCTTTTCTCAAGGTTATCACACCTTGAAGATCTCCCAAAGATTAATACACACAAAGCGATAGAACTGTCAACATCCCTTTGATTTATCCAAGTCATCCTCTTCTCTAACAGAGTCACATCATGTGTTTTGAAAATCCACACAGGTTAAGGTGATATGGACCCTCGTTTATAATCACTCGTTACATACATGTGTATTTGATGATCTCATGGTAATGTTTGTGCTCCATGAACACCTTTACTATAACCATTGGACATCCAAAAACATCTTATTTACGACTGTTTAAGTTTAGTCAGTGCTTTTCTTTTTTTTTAGGTTTGCATAAATGTTATGTTTTTACCCACAGATTCCATCGACGTTTAGTCTAAAAATCAATCCAAACCAGCATTAACACAATTATTGATATTCTGTTCCTTGTGCTAACATGTCATCTTTTAAACCACAAATTAATACTGTTTAGACAGAATCCAACATTGTCTTTTCTATGTATGTTTAATGAACATTTGCTCAGAAAGATTGACCTGATTGGACCTGGCCGTCCCTAATTAGCTTCTGTGGGTATGCTAACCAAAACAAAAACAGAACAGATCAGAACTGCAATCAATAGCGGTTATTGTGATGAAAAACTCTTCTTGTGAATATTGATTGCTGTACATTAGAAACTGTGCTTTGACACAGTTGATTTGCTCGGGTGGATATTTTTAGATCCTACGGGTCTTCATTCTTACACTAGGAACCGAATAAATCACCTCTTCTTAACAGACAGTTACTCCCAATGAAGGTAGAAAAGCACCAATTCCACATAAGTCAAAGGCTAAAACATATTTGGGGGACTTTCACAGCATTAAGCAGTTTGGCAGAGGATGCGCCACATTCTTTGAACCCCACTTCCCCTCAAGCAGTGATCAAGGCAAAGCTTTTGCTTGTTGACAAGCTAATTAGCACAAAGTTTGAGCGGTTTTGCCAGCATCCTGCTAGTAGCTGCATGTAGCCTTGAAAAGATTTGGCTGATTTTGGCTCGCTTCGACCTCCTCTGTGATGGGTTGTGTTCAAGTCTTGCCAAAGCAGGTAATGATGCTACACTGGCAGTCATTCAGTAAAGTGCTGAGTGCCACCCCCCCACACCCCAATCCCATAAGTCTTTCTTGTCAATTTTAAAAAACTAATCTTGATATTACATCTTTAGAGGGGTAAAATACCGTGTTTTGATGTTCCCTCACTTAGCTTGGACAGCGCACAGGTTAAACGAGTCAAGTGAGAGTACATTTGAAAGATTAGAGGCCTGAGTCCTAGAGTGATTTTTTTAGTTAGTGATGGAGGTTTATTTCTTGGTCTAATTAAGGATGGAAAAATACAGTAGAAAATGGATAATTTAATATTTATCCCGTTGTAATAATGTTGTCCATTCTCTCTTTCTCGCTTCATTTCGTGTTGTTTCATCTTTCATTCTTTGGTTTCTTGTATCCTTGCTTCCTTTTTCGTGTTGTTTTCCCCCACTGCCCTCCCTCCCTCCCTCGTTCACTTCCTTTGTCAGTTCTCTGCCTGTAAACTGTCCCTCTTTGAGCCCTTCTTTTGTTCCTTCCCTCATTCCTGCTTTCATTTTGTCTTCACTTTCTAGTGCCTTTCTTCCCGTCTTTTCATGTTTACTTCCTTCATGGTGCTTTTCTGTATTTCCCTTAATCCCCGCTTCCTTGTGTCTTTCCTGCCTGGTGTGGTTTCTTTCCTCAGTCCCTGCTTCCTTACACCCTTCCTTCTTAATTAATGTGACCATCCCTTTCGTGTGTCTTCCTTTCATTGCACCCTGTTCAATGAACCCTTTCTTCCTATTTTCTCATCCTTTTCATTCCTTTCCTCCATCCTTCTCCACTTTAGCCATTTCCTTACATATGTTTCATTTATCCACTAGAAAACTAGAATTTGAGCATGCCGTTATTAGGCCCGAGCAGCAAAGCGCTGCGAAGGCCTATTGTATCTGTACTGTTTCTTCTTATTAGGCCCGAGCAGCAAAGCGCTGCGAAGGCCTATTGTATCTGTACTGTTTTATTAGGCCCGAGCAGCAAAGCGCTGCGAAGGCCTATTGTATCTGTACTGTTTTATTATTATTCTGCCCCCCTCTTCGTGTGCCTTTTTGGGGGCTTTATCATATTCAAAAACTCACCAAACTTGGCGGTCGCGACTAGAAAAATTAAAAATTTTGAATTTTAAGGTTGTCGCAAAAATCGCTAAAAAAATTGCTCAACGGCGGCAACTAGCAATTTTCTGTTGACACAATGGTATGAACGTACTTCATCGTAGAGACATGAAATTTGGCACACTTGTAGAGCTCACCAAAAGACTCAGAACTTACATTTAATGTTATAAGCCAACTATCACAGGAAGTCGGCCATTTTGTATTGAAAGTCCATTTTTTACCTCGATTTTGACGTTTACAGCCTTCGTATTTGATCGAACTCCTCCTAGGGATTTTGATTGATCGGCTTCAAACTTGGTCAGTCTGATCATAAGGCATGTTTGATTTAAAGTTATCAAATTGGTGAGTTTTGGAGCATGTTGAAGGGGGGTTAGCAGGGGTCAAAGTTCACCTACTCGCCATGAAACACGAAACTCTTATATTTCCTATATAAAAACACATAGAGGGATCAAACTTTCATTGATTGATCGTCATCGGGTGCCCTACAATAACCTATGGTCAAATGATGACATCACTTAGGCCACGCCCCCTGAGAACAGGAAGTGTCATGTTTTACTGTGAACGGTCGCTATCTTAGCCCTTTGACCTAATCAACATGAAACTGTGTCCAGAGACAGAAGACATGTTGGTGTGTTGAGTAATCCAACCCCGACCGGCTGCGATGAAGCAGGTGGGCGTGGCGGCGTTGCGAACGCCATCGAATTTCGTTTGGCTCTGAATTCCACAATTTCGGGCCCAGCTGCTCCAAACTCACTAGGATGGATCCTTATCCACCCACCGACAGGAATTCATAACAAAATTTGGTGGGCGTGGCCTAATTTCTCTATAGCGACCCCTAGAGTATTTTAAATGAACAGCCCCAAGCCATGCTTTAACCTAGAATTACGAAACTTGGTACACATGTGTATCTTGTCAGGACGTACAAAAAAGTCTCTTAGAGCCATGGTCGAAACCCAACAGGAAGTCGGCCATTTTGTATTGAAGGTCCATTTTGGACCTCGACTTTGACGTTTACAGCCTTTGCATTTGATCGAACTCCTCCTAGGGATTTCGATTGATCGGCTTCAAACTCGGTCAGTCTGATCATAAGGCATGTCTGATTTAAAGTTATCAAATTGGTGACTGTCTGAGATTGCTGAAGGGGGGTCACCAGGGGTCAAAGTTCACCTACTCGCCATGAAACACGAAACTCTTATATATCCTGCACAGAAACTCACAGAGACACCAAACTTTCAATTATTGATCATCAATAGGTGTCCTAAAATACCCTGTGGTGAAATTATGACATCGCTTAGGCCACGCCCCCTGAGAACAGGAAGTGTCATGTTTTACTGTGAACGGTCGCTATCTTAGCCCTTTGACCTCATCAACATGAAACTGTGTCCAGAGACAGAAGACATGTTGGTGTGTTGTGGATCCAAGCCCTGACCGGCTGCGATGAAGCAGCTGGGTGTGGCGGCGTGGCGAAGTGACCTGTAACGCCGATGCCATACGTTTGCTTCTAGATTCCACATGTTTCGACCGAGCTGCACCAAACTTGGCCTGACTCATCCTGGTGTGATACCTGACAATGCTATGTCATCATATTATGACATCATCTAAGCCCCGCCTCCTCAGAATGAATTAGAGAGATCTTCTGTGTAATTACATAATAAACAGTCCATGTTCGTTGTTTGTAGGGCAATGCTGCCCTCTGCTGCCCACTGAAATAGTTTCATTATTTCAGTAATTCGACACCAGAGGGCAGCATTGCCCTACGGAATGACAGTTCAATGTTGAATTAAAGAGGAAAAAATTAAATAATTTGTAATTCTAACACAAAAACTGACAGAGACACCAAACCTTCAGTTATTGATCATTATCTTGTGTCCAATAATATCCAATGGTTAAATGATGACATCACATAGGCCACGCCCCCTGACAACAGGAAGTCTTGTATTTTACTGTGAACGGTCGATAGCTTCTGCACCAAACTTTGCACGAGTGACCCTGGTGGGATCCCTGACGACCCTATGTCATCATATTATGACGTCATCTAAGCCCCGCCCCCTCAGAACAGGAAGTGTCTTTTTTTTCCTTGGAAAGCTCTGTTTATGGCTCTTTTGACCTAATCAAGGTAATTCGGATGATGAGCTCTGTCAATGCTCGCTTCTGGCTGAACCGTGTGGGCGTGGCCAAATGGCGAATATCAGTCCCTCGCCATATTCATACGTTTGGCTCTAATTCACACATAGATCATCCGATTGGCGCCAAACTGGATATGTATGACCTTTGTTCACCTCTAAAGAGCCCAACGAGTTTGAAATGTAATTTGGCTCCACTGCGCCCCCTAAGTTAATACATCGGCTGTGTCTCCTCGATGCATCGACCAATCTGCACCAGATTTTTTGACAGTCGTCGGGGAGCGCTGCCGAACGCATTCACGCGTGTCGCCTGGTGGACGGGCGTGGAAAATGCGTGACAGCTTCTGCGGTGGCTAGCGGGCGGCGGTGCTGAAAACTGCGGCAGAGCTTCTGCGGTGGGGAGTTGGCTGCGGCTCTGGAAATCGTGCGAGAGCTTCTGCGGTGGCTGGAACCCCCGCGGTGGCCAATAGGCCGGAGCGGCGCTTGCTGCGAGGGCCGCCCGAGGCTGCTTGCAGCTTTAATTATTATTCTGCCCCCCTCTTCGTGTGCCTTTTTGGGGGCTTTATCATATTCAAAAACTCACCAAACTTGGCGGTCGCAACTAGAAAATTTAAAAATTTTGAATTTTAAGGTTGTCGCAAGAATCGCAAAAAAAATTGCTGAACGGCGGCAACTAGCAATTTTCTGTTGACACAATGGTATGAACGTACTTCATCGTAGAGACATGAAATTTGGTACACTTGTAGAGCTCACCAAAAGACTCAGAACTTACATTTAATGTTATAAGCCAACTATCACAGAAAGTCGGCCATTTTGTATTGAACGTCCATTTTTTACCTCGATTTTGACGTTTACAGCCTTCGTATTTGATCGAACTCCTCCTAGGGATTTCGATTGATCGACTTCAAACTCGGTCAGTCTGATCATAAGGCATGTTTGATTTAAAGTTATCAAATTGGTGAGTTTTGGAGCATGTTGAAGGGGGGTTAGCAGGGGTCAAAGTTCACCTACTCGCCATGAAACACGAAACTCTTATATTTCCTATATAAAAACACAAAGAGGGACCAAACTTTCAGTGATTGATCGGCATCGGGTGCCCTACAATACCCTATGGTCAAATGATGACATCACTTAGGCCACGCCCCCTGAGAACAGGAAGTGTCATGTTTTACTGTGAACGGTCGCTATCTTAGCCCTTTGACCTAATCAACATGAAACTGTGTCCAGAGACAGAAGACATGTTGGTGTGTTGTGGATTCAAGCCCTGACCGGCTGCGATGAAGCAGCTGGGTGTGGCGGCGTGGCGAAGTGACCTGTAACGCCGATGCCATACGTTTGCTTCTAGATTCCACATGTTTCGACCGAGCTGCACCAAACTTGGCCTGACTCATCCTGGTGTGATACCTGACAATGCTATGTCATCATATTATGACGTCATCTAAGCCCCGCCCCCTCAGAATGAATTAGAGAGATCTTCTGTGTAATTACATAATAAACAGTACATGTTCGTCGTTTGTAGGGCAATGCTGCCCTCTGCTGGCCACTGAAATAGTTTCATTATTTCAGTAATTCGACACCAGAGGGCAGCATTGCCCTGCAGATGAAATTCTTCGATTTTGTAATACACCGGAAAAAATGAAAAATTGGTATTTCTAACACAAAAAGTCACAGAGACTCCAAACTTTCAGTGATTGATCGTCATGAGGTGGCCTACAATACCATATGGTCAAATGATGACATCACGTAGGCCACGCCCCCTGAGAACAGGAAGTGTCATGTTTTACTGTGAACGGTCGCTCTCTTAGCCCTTTGACCTAATCAACATGAACCTGTGTCCAGAGACAGAAGACATGTTGGTGTGTTGAGGTTTCCAACCCTGACCGGCTTTGAGATAGCAGCTGGGCGTGGCGGCGTGGCGAAGTGACCTGTAACGCCGATGCCATACTTTTGCTTCTAGATTCCACATGTTTCGACCGAGCTGCACCAAACTTGGCTTGAGTGATGCTGGTGTGATGTCTGAAAATTCTATGTCATCAGATTATGACGTCATCTAAGCCCCGCCCCCTCAGAACAGGAAGTGCTATTTTTTTCCTTGGAAACTTTCATCTATGGCTCTCTTGACCTAATCAAGGTGATTCTGTGTTGGATGACAGATAGGAAGTTGATCTCGCTTGCTTTAAAGTGCCAAGAGTTTTCAATGGCGGCAACGCCGTTCGTATACGTTTGCCTCTACATTCCACATATTTTGACCGAGCTGCATCAAACTTGGCCTGAGTGATCCTGGAGGCTTGCCCGTCAATCCTACGTCATCACATTATGACGTCATCTAAGCCCCGCCCCCTCGGAACAGGAAGTGCCGTTTTTTTCCTTGGAAAGCTCCGTTTATGGCTCTCTTGACCTAATCAAGATGATTCGGATGATGAGCTCTGTCATTCCTGGCTTCTGGCTGAACCGTGCGGGCGTGGCCAAACGGCGAATATCAGTCCCTCGCCATATTCATACGTTTGGCTCTAATTCACGCATGGATCATCCGATTGGCGCCAAACTGGATATGTATGACCTTTGTTCACCTCTAAAGAGCCCGACGGGTTTGAGATGTAATTTGGCTCCACTGCGCCCCCTAAGTTAATACATCGGCCGTATCTCCTCGACGCATCGACCGATCTGCGCCAGATTTTTGGACAGTCGTCGGGGAGCGCCGCCGAACGCATTCACGCCTGTCGCCCGGTGGACGGGCGGGGAAAATGCGCGACAGCTTCTGCGGCGGCTAGCGGGCGGCGATGCTGGAAACTGCGGCAGAGCTTCCGCGGTGGGGAGCGGGCTGCGGCTCTGGAAAACGCGCGAGAGCTTCTGCGGTGGCCGGAACCCCCGCGGTGGCCAATAGGCCGGAGCGGCGCTTGCTGCGAGGGCCGCCCGAGGCTGCTTGCAGCTTTAATTTTTATTATTCTGCCCCCCTCTTTGAGCGCCTTTTTGGGGGCTTTATCATATTCAAAAACTCACCAAACTTAGCGGAAGCGTCTAGGCGGTTGAAAAATTTTGAATTTTAAGGTCGCCGCAAAAATCGCAAAAAAAATTGCTCAACGGCGGCAACTAGCAATTTTCAAAAGACCCATTGCTATTCACTTACTTCATCGTAGAGACTTGAAATTCGGTACAGTTGTAGAGCTCACTAAGACGCTCAGAATTTACAAGTAATGTCATAGTGCAAGTATCGCAGGAAGTCGGCCATCTTGTATTGAAGGTCCATTTTTTACCTCGATATTGACGTTTACAGCCTTCGTATTTGATCGAACTCCTCCTAGGGATTTCGATTGATCGGCTTCAAACTCGGTCAGTCTGATCATAAGGCATGTCTGATTTAAAGTTATCAAATTGGTGAGTTTTGGAGCATGTTGAAGGGGGGTTAGCAGGGGTCAAAGTTCACCTACACGCCATGAAACAAAAACCTCTTATATTTCCTATACAAAAACACATAGAGGGACCAAACTTTCAGTGATTGGTTGTCATCGGGTGCCCTAAAATACCCTGCAGTGAAATTTTTTTTTAATGTAGGCCACGCCCCCTGAGAGCAGGAAGTGTAATGTTTTACTGTGAACGGTCGCTATCTTAGCCCTTTGACCTAATCAACATGAAACTGTGTCCAGAGACAGAAGACATGTTGGTGTGTTGTGGATTCCAACCCCGACCGGCTGCGATGAAGCAGGTGGGCGTGGCGGCGTTGCGAACGCCATCGAATTTCGTTTGGCTCTGAATTCCACAGTTTCGGGGTGAGCTGCTCCAAACTCACTAGGATGGATCCTTATCCATCCCCGAACAGGAATCCATAGCGATATTTGGTGGGCGTGGCCTAATTTTTCTATAGCGACCCCTAGAGTATTTTAAATGAACAGCCCCAAGCCATGCTTAAACCTAGAATTACGAAACTTGGTACACATGTGTATCTTGTCGGGACGTACAAAAAAGTCTCTTAGAGCCATGGTCGAAACCCAACAGGAAGTCGGCCATTTTAGATTGAAGTTCATTTGACCTCGATTTTGACGTTTACAGCCTTTGCATTTGATCGAACTCCTCCTAGGGATTTCGATTGATCGGCTTCAAACTCGGTCAGTCTAATCATAAGGCATGTCTGATTTAAAGTTATCAAATTGGTGACTGTATGAGCTTGCTGAAGGGGGGTTACCAGGGGTCAAAGTTCACCTACTCGCCATGAAACACGAAACTCTTATATATCCTGCACAGAAACTCACAGAGACACCAAACTTTCAGTTATTGATCAACAATAGGTGTCCAAAAATACCCTGTGGTCAAATGATGACATCACTTAGGCCACGCCCCCTGAGAACAGGAAGTGTCATGTTTTACTGTGAACGGTCGCTATCTTAGCCCTTTGACATAATCAATATTAAACTGTGTCCAGAGACAGAAGACATGTTGGTGTGTTGTGGATTCAAGCCCTGACTGGCTGCGATGAAGCAGCTGGCTGTGGCGGCGTGGCGAAGTGACCTGTAAGGCCGATGCCATACGTTTGCTTCTAGATTCCACATATTTCGACCGAGCTGCACCAAACTTGGCCTGACTCATCCTGGTGTGATGCCTGACAATGCTATGTCATCATATTATGACGTCATCTAAGCCCCGCCCCCTCAGAATGAATTAGAGAGATCTTCTGTGTAATTACATAATAAACAGTCCATGTTCGTTGTTTGTAGGGCAATGCTGCCCTCTGCTGCCCACTGAAATAGTTTCATTATTTCAGTAATTCGACACCAGAGGGCAGCATTGCCCTACGGAATGACAGTTCAATGTTGAATTAAAGAGGAAAAAATTAAATAATTTGTAATTCTAACACAAAAACTCACAGAGACACCAAAGTTTGAGTTATTGCTCATCCTCGGGTGTAGAATAATATCCAATGGTCAAATGATGACATCACGTAGGCCACGCCCCCTGACAACAGGAAGTCTTGTATTTTACTGTGAACGGTCGATAGCTTCTGCACCAAACTTTGCACGAGTGACCCTGGTGGGATCCTTGACGACCCTATGTCATCATATTATGACGTCATCTAAGCCCCGCCCCCTCAGAACAGGAAGTGCCGTTTTTTTACTTGGAAAGCTCCGTTTATGGCTCTCTTGACCTAATCAAGATGATTCGGATGATAAACTCTGTCAATGCTCGCTGCTGGCTGAACCGTGTGGGCGTGGCCAAATGGCGAATATCAGTCCCTCGCCATATGCATACGTTTGGCTCTTATTCACGCATAGATCATCCGATTGGCGCCAAACTGGATATGTATGACCTTTGTTCACCTCTAAAGAGCCCAACGGGTTTGAAATGTAATTTGGCTCCACTGCGCCCCCTAAGTTAATACATGGGTTGTATCTCCTCGACGCATCGACCGATCTGCGCCAGATTTTTTGACAGTCGTCGGGGAGCGCCGCCGAACGCATTCACGCGTGTCGCCCGGTGGACGGGCGGCGAAAATGCGCGACAGCTTCTGCGGCGGCTGGCGTGCGGCGGTGCTGGAAACTGCGGCAGAGCTTCCGCGGTGGGGAGCGGGCTGCGGCTCTGGAAAACGCGCGAGAGCTTCTGCGGTGGCCGGAACCCCCGCGGTGGCCAATAGGCCGGAGCGGCGCTTGCTGCGAGGGCCGCCCGAGGCTGCTCGCAGCTTTAATTTTCTTTTATTTTTTTACACAAAATATTAAAAGTTGCCACGGAGGTCAAAGGTGTATTCACAGTCTCCGTTTTGGTAGTTATTCAATAAACTTTAAAAGTGGCATTCTTAGATAATTGGGCTGTGCCGCTGATCTGCAGGAAGCCAAAGTTTATGGAAAAGTCTTCCACACTCGAATCTGTTCGAGTGTGGAAGACTGAAATCCAGGAGCAGCTTTCGCTTCTGTCAACTCGTTTGTTTTTTTCAAGAAATACTGAGAGCAAATGTTTGTTGGATCAGAGTCGGGACGGCTGTGGACGTTGTCTGAAGTCTGATCAGTGTTTTTGTTTTTAGAGGTTCTGTCCTGGTAGGTAGAAACGTAAATTAAGGTTTATACCAACGCAACGTTGGTATAAACCTTAATTTATACCAACGTTATAAATATGCACCATATGCTGCATCTTACCATATGCAGCATATGGTAAGAGAGAGAGGCATGCTTGGTGAGGTGGCGGGTGATGCAATAAAATAAATATCATGTTCAACAATTTAAAAACGAAAAGCAGAAGGGATCGACAGCGTGAATCTGACTTGCCCCCCTGACTCTTGAACTAATGGCACAGTCAACGGAGAACATTCCTGGTTTTTTGTTTTTTTCAGCAGCACAGAGGAGTGGAAAGGCTTTAAACGCAGCACTCCAGGGCGATGAGCTCACTCGTTTTTTTCCCCTTGTACGCCCCTTACATGCTTTCAGTTTAAACTCACAAGCTCCCATGAATACAGGCTGACTCATCACACAGATTTACATGCCTTTGACATCAATATAGTTTAACAAATGAGATTAAGTTCTTATGCATAACGTCTACGAACCCTTGCGCATGTTTACAGGAGTATTTACATAGAGTTAAGTGAAACTGGCACAGGGTTAAAATATACTGAATGTGACTCACAAATCCATAGGGTAAAAATAGATGTAAAAAGGTCATGTTTCTAACTCATGCTGTATGCCATTTACTGATCAAATTTATCTGGGTGGGATTTAATGTTAAATTCTTTACTGCCGAGGTAATCAAATATGAAAAGTGCCGGGCTTTAGAGCACCTTATCGCGAAGATATGATATTCAAGGATCACTTATTCAACAGTGTTCACGGACTAAGGATAGCTCTCTAACCATTTTATGTGAATCTTCCCTTAGCTGGAATTTAAACTGAGATACCAGAAAATGAACATCCAAAGTTACACAGATCAAGAGTTTTATGTTAAAATAACTCCACATCCTGCCTGACTGGATATCAGTGGGCGAAACCATGGGGAGAAAACTAAAAAGCAGGTCTGTTCTCTGATTTACTGTCAAGTGCAGAGCACACACTTATTGGTGATGTATGGCAAGCACTGCACAGGAGACAATAGTTACCATCCAAAAGGTAAATAGAGTTTTCGTTTTTTGTTTTTAATCCTGGGGCTTTGTGAAGACCAAACCAAACCAAAAACTGGAAGCCAGAAAAATACATTTAGCAGCATTGCTAGCTTAGATACTCTGGCTCTGTGAAACAGCTGCTAGCTGAGAGTACTGCCAAACTGACTTCATAAGCGTTTAATGTTAGGTGGTATTTGAAGAATTAAATAAAACACAGAACAGAGTAAAAGATGAACTTCTTCAGGGAAAGGCCATGTTGGCCGAGTGTGACAGACCACGATAGGGGATGTGCCAGTTTCTCAACACATAATGAGCCCTCCTTGACAACAGAAAACATCTGTGGAGAGATGTTGACTGTATTTTTTTTTTTAAGATATGCTAGCATGTTTAGCCAAAAAAACCCCAAAAACATTCATGTATGCCAGTTTTTAAAACCGCATTTAGAATTTTTAATCTCTGTTCTTGCTTCTGACTGCCTCCCATCTTTAACTTCTGTTCTGACAAACAAGGCTATTAGAATTCACTAGCACCAGACAGCACACAGCCTTTCTGTAGCTAACACAAAGACAGGAGGAAACAGACACAAAGCAAATCAATGCATAAATCTTTCTCTTTCCTGCTGCGCAAACTGTCTGACACGCCACGGAACAGTCGCTTTCATCATCCGGCCCGACTTTCGAGCATAAGTTATACTTAAATCTGCTTTCTGGCAACAGAGTAATCAAATTACAGCTTAATTTGGATTTGGATGATTTAGGGAAGCAGGGATACTGTGTGTGAGTGTGTGTGTGTGATGCTTCCCAAGACAAAATGTTGGAGAAAAAGCATTTTCTTCCAACCACTGGAGGGGAAGACTCAGGGGACCTGCGAGCTGACTCAGTCTCTGAAATGCGCCGACTATATTCTCCCAAGGGGCACCATCTCCTCCACAAAAGCTTCCTTCAGAGCTCCACAAGTTCCAGGGGATTGCTAACCCGCACCCCCGGGTGATATCACAGAACAGGCCCCCGAGAACACACTGACAGCCTGATGAGGGAGTGTGACAGTTCAGAGGGAAAATAAATAAATAATACAAAACAACAAAAGAAATTTCTCTTTACCTGTCTGCCTCCTTGATTCCTGGGTTGTCTATTTTTGTCTCTTCTCACACAAGCTCAGCCTAAACATATGTAGGCACACATGCACACTCTCTCCAACCCGGTAACTCATATCAAACTATAGCTGAAAGTTGAATACAAGAACTTAAAAACATCCATTCCCCTGCCCCACATATAAAATATGTAACCTCAGAATGACTGGCGGTTCATGAAGAAGAACACAACCACACACGGGAAACACGGATGCCTCTTCGCTGCCGCAGTGTTGTCAACCAGTGGTTGAGCTGTAATTACATGGGTTTTATTGTAGGTTGAGACTCGAGTGGCATATACAGACACGCCGCGTTAGACGATGCAAGTTAGTTAACTCGAGCAAAACGTGTTTTGATCAGCAAAATGTGGTTTAAATTTGAAAAGTACTCCGTCTTCCTTTTAAAAGAGCTCAGCATTAGTCCAGCATTTCTTATTCAACTCCATATGCAGTCAACTTTTTGAGAATGTCTAGACTAGACATTTAAAGACTATTGGTTTTAGTTAAAGCTTAGTTTAATATTATGACCCAGTTTTAAATTTAAACCATTTTTAAACCAATCTACAATTGTTTGTAGATTGGCAGGAAATAGGGTAGACATGGGACTATAGTCTCTCAAAATGGTGTGCATCCTCTACCAGACAAAGCAACCACCCACCACTCCTTGTATCATATTTTGGTCATCACTATTCTTTTTAAAGATTTTGTAATAAAATCTTTTAGAATAAAGATTTTAACCCGAGCGACTGTTCCGAACAAAAGTGAACAAAAACTTAGCAAGTGAACAAAAACTTTGCCTCCGGACATTTTACATGCACTACTGAAGAATCTAAATACTTGTTTATAAATGAGGTTCTCAGATGTTCTGAAAAACCGCATGAACCACATTTATATGCCTTGTTAAACAGAATACATTTTCTTTCTATGCTCACTTGCTGCTGCAAGATACGTGGGTTAGACTGTAGTGTTACTTAGCTGCTTTCATTGTTAATGCATTTCATGACACCCAGAGCTTTGAGTGTTGCTGCAATGCATTACTAAATAAGTAATGTTTTAGCTTTACCTACCTGAAGTTATGCAAGTTATACAGATATAGCTACCAGGAACACAAATTCCTCATGCCTGAAAACAATGAAAACTGGTTTATTGAGCTGGGTGGACTGGGCCAAGTCTACATCAACCTGTGTAAAGCATCTAAATAAGGTTGATTTATTCTAATGCTTTTCACAATGTACAGTATATGAAAAATATAAATAGATTCTGTGTTTGTATTGGCCAACAATACAAAGACGGACAGAAAGAAAAGCTAGCTTGCTTGAAATAATAAGGAAGATACTCTTAGCACTGCTTCTTCTATTCTACAATCAGTAGTGGTGAGTTGTTTATGACCCTCACATTTTTGGGAGCATCACGTAAGACATACTTCTCTCTGAAGTCCAGATAAAAAGTGAGCAGCCCAGCAAAACAGAGCAGCTGAAAGCACTATGGCACGTTAACCCACTGGTAGTAAACTGTAAGAGTAAAACATGAAACAACTCAGTCTGTCTTCTGGAACTTTTCTCTGAAACCCCATCGGCTGTAGATCTACCACAGGCAGTGCGTGGGTCAGTTTAAAAGAGAGCAACTATTGTTTTGATTTGGAATTGAAGTTTGTAATTTCAAGGAAACAAATCGTTGTTCTTTCAGACAAAAATCTAGCATTATCTCTCAGCTATCCCAAAAATAGACACCATGTGGCTCGGACATTAGGTAGAATGTGCTTCAGCAACTCAAAGTCAATAAAAATGAGCTTTAGAGACTTTTAACCAAAGCTGTTGTTACACATTAGCTTAATGAGCTAAACCTGTGGCTTATTGCAAAACTTTTGAGATTAATATCACAGTCTAGGTCGGTTACAACAAATACTAGAAATAAGTTGGAAACTATGGCGATTAGTTTGCCCATTCCCATTCCATCCTATTTAAACAAATACAAACCGTGAAGCTAATCACTGCCAGTCATGCATGCAGAATGAAACGCAAGGGCACTGATAAAATATTGATCAAGCTAAGTTGTTTTTTAGATTCTTTTATCTGACTTGTGGAACTCTGCAGCTTCTCTAGTTACCATGGGCTCCTTGGCTGATTCTCTGATATATTTTCCTTTCAAATCTGTTAGCTTAGGTAGATAGTCCAGGCTTGGAAGGTATCCACTTGTGCTGTAACACTTCTATTCTTATGTGAAGGTTTTTGAAAGTCTCACAGTGGCCTGTGTGACTTTCAAAGCTTGAAATATTTCTTAAGCTAAGCCTGTTGTTAACTAGCTGACTTGACTGGCATATCTCATGGTCTTCACATTCTGTTTGTTCACTAGCATTCTCTTACAAACATCTGAGGTGTGCACAGGACAGTTGTGTTTATGACCACAGAAACTACATTGGTGAATTCTGACAGACTGAACTCAATTGTATTTAGGGCTATCTGACTAAAATTACATAATTACATTTTTTACCACCGTTCCTTTCCTTTCTTCCAGTTCACAACATATGCGCTACATGTGTGGGTTGATCACATAAAATTGCAGCACATAATTGAAGCTTGTTGTTGTAAGGTGATAAAATGCAAAAAATAAAAGGTTATTAATTATTGTGGTCACCGCTAAAATACCGCGCTGGTTCTTTTTATGACAGACAAAAAGCCACGACTTGGAAACTTTGAAACTTACCTTCTTGTGACGTCAGAGTGTCGCATGATCCGAAACCGACGACCAACAGAGTCATGGAGGAGCACAGAAGCCACATGGTTTAACCCGTCTGAAAGCAGCTCCTCTTCTTACCTCTTCCTCCCTCAGCCACCGGCTGACTGGTGAAGAGAAAAGAAAAAAAAAAAAAAAAGAAAGTCAACAATGTCAAATCTTGTTGGGGTTTTTTTTCTGTCAGTGCCTGCTGACAGAAAGTCTGCAGACAGCTGTGCATTATGCTTGACTCCTAAATAGATGTTGATGTATATTTATGAGTCAGTCACAGTTGATGTGCTAATGATGTGGTATGTTGCAGGCTTTGTTAGTGGCATATGAATTAACCAGAATGGCCCTCATTACGGAGTGTAACTCCGCAAAAGTCTGATCATAGTCATTATCTTGTCCATCTGGTTGCCCTTTGAATGAGGAGCGCACACACAGAAACGTGCATGTAAATATGGTGCTGTGTGAAGCTAGCGGCGCCCTCACAATTTCCTTAGATTTTCTGTTTTTGTTTTTTCTTTTACTTCACACTTCATTGTTTCAGACCATAAAACACATTTATTTTTAGATTGGACAAAGAGAACCAGAGTAAATACAAGAAACCGTTTTAAAATTATGATTTAGTTCATTGAGGAATTGAAATCCTATCCAAATAAACCTGGCCGAATGTAAAAAAAAAAAAAAAAATTACATCATAAATTAATTCAAATGTTTTTTTTTTTAAATTGTAGATTGTGAAATTTAACCAAACATGTCTGAGGTCACACCTGTAGAGTCAAAAATGTAACCTTTCTAGTCATGTGAAGTAAGGCGGTTTATTTTCAAAAGCCATCAGCCTCCAGTCTAAAAAAAAATTTAAGAACATGTCGCAAACATCATTGACATTTTTCTCCATCTGGAAAGGGATACAAAGCCATTTCAAGGATTTGAAACTCCAGAAAACAACAATGAGAGCCATTGTCTGCAAGTGGGTAAAACATTGAATGGTGGTGAAGCTGCCCAAGAACTGCCAACCTACCAAAACTAATTTAAAGGAGGCATCAACAAGTCAATCAGGAAAACTTTTCAAGATAAAAACAGTGCTGAACAAGAATAAAAAGGCTCACTTCATATTTGCCTAAACACATTCCCGTGACCCCAAAGGTTTTGAAATTATGTTCTATGTACAAAAAAGTGCAACTTTTTTACATCATCTGCATCATTTTACATCTTCTGTGAGGTTAAAAGACAATTTCAGCAAGATTATATTACACTGATGTTCAACCTTGGGTTGTGGGAGCATGATGAATGTTTCCACCAGGAAATAACATTTCCATTTATAGATTGATTTTAGTGACTAGCCATGTTGTTCTTTCTGGTTTGAAAAAAGCCCCAAACTTTACAATCTGGAAGGTCGGAGTGAGAAGAAACAGCCAAAAACTTTAGGAATCTGAAATGGACCAAAATGCGTTCCACAGGACTGTTTGTGTACACTTCAATGAACAGCATATAGTACAGCTCCCAGATCCTTAAGATGAAAAGACAGCACACAAATTGCAGTAAACAATGGATAAATTAAAACAAAATGGTGGGTCCAGAGTCAAACAGACAGTTGGGCCAGAACACACAAACACATCTGGAGACTGTTCCATCGGAGCCAGGGTTATGCTATACCAGATGCTTCCACGTGGCCAAACAACAAACACACACACACACACAAACACACACAAATATGCAGACGGAAAGCATGCCACGTGTAAATAATGATTACGGTACATTTTATCTCTGTAATCCTCCCCACTCACTGTTCAGCTCCTAGGTCATAAACACACACAGGAAAGCGAGCACATAAGCACGCCCTCACTGGCTCGCATAAACAGAGCCCAGCTGACCTGCGCTTGACCCCAGCATGTGTGAAGACCCCATAACTTGGCTTTGTTTACTAGTGCGGGGGCGGGGGGGGGCCCTGAAGGCAGTCATGCAGACAGACGGTGCACACCTTTTCCTTCTGACAGGAGAAACGACCCCCTCCTCCCCACACACACACACACACGCCCCTACCTCCACACACTCCTGCCAAGGGGTACACAATGTGGCGTTCCTGCAAGACTGTGAATAGCATCTTGTGTGACTTGTCTAATTTTGCTCTGAAATATCGAGAATAGCTTGACACGCCATCACTCTGTAATTTAATGGATCTCAGGACTGGTGGTGCGTCCGGTCTCCTTTTTTCGCTACTGTTCTGTCAAAATTCCTCGCAAGAGCTTGTATATTCTTGTTATACCGCTGTTTACCTAGGAGTTCTTTTTTGCTGACAACTTGGACACTGTTGGTGAAAGTAGCTGCAAGCAAAAAAAAAAGAAAAAAGAAAAAAGCAATGAGACACTGAAAACAAGTTTCTTCCTGCACCTGCATGGGTGGACAGTAAATCAAAAGCCTCAGACAGCTGTGTTCTGAGAACTCTGGAGCTGTAGCCATTATTACAGGCTTCATGCAGCCTGATCACAATAATAAGAAAGCTCACGGAGAGAATATAATTCATAACGCATCCGCAGTCTGTAGAGCCCACATCTGCGGGGAAAGCTCATTTCTATTATTATCTGGCCTAAATCCAAAACAGTTTAATAGTCTTCCTAATAGGTTTTGCCAGGGACATATCTCTTCCCCGCCACACAAACATCAACACACACTCTTTGGTTGCTGCGGCAGATAAAGCCAGGATGGGGTTAAGGCCGCCAGGCTTGCCCAAAGGTCTGGCTATGAGCCCGGTAAGCAGGCGTCCTGAGAGAGATGGAGGTCACTGTGAATGCAGCCAACCCAGGGAGGAAAACAATGGCAGATCTCCTCCAGCCATAAAAAAAAAAAAAAAGCTTCACAGCGAGAGCTGAAGGACAGGAGTGATGACCAAGAGTTATTATCCACATTCACAACCCATATAAACACCTCTTCTGTTGTATTATTATATCTGATTGGTGTTTGTTTTTAAGATTAAAAGGGGAAACTATGAAGCAGTGAATCCGAAGCTCAATCGGAAGCCAACTTCAGCTCCGTATTACACATTATGTTTATAATTGGTGTCACATTGGATTACAGTAAATTGTGTCAAAGGAACACATTTTAATGCATCTAACGTATGGTGCTTACAGATATTGTATGCCAACCAGGTTTTCTGATAAAGATTCCTTTAAAGAAGAAAGTATGAGTTGAGGGCAACCAGCCTAGGCATGCTAATTGCCCACATATCCAATGCTAATGCTAACCTATCCATGCAAATAGTCGGCAGAGGAAGTAGTCACTAGCCTCTTTTAATCTAACGAGAGTCAGTAGTGTCCACCAGCCACTCATTTACCTCTTGCAGTTGCTCAGTTACCAGTGCCAGCCTATTATGAATCAGATCTGCAGCCGGCTTCAGAATGGATAAAGCCTCTTGCGACCAGGAAGTAGCCATCGCTCGGTGCTCTGTAGTCTTAATTTTGTCGCTGATGTCGTGCCAAGGTTTTGCTCTCGCCCTTCCTGCACTGAATTCACAAAACAGCTTGCACTGAACACATGGAAATGAAAAGACAACTATTGAGTCCATCAGATAGGGGCCGCATACATTTCACTTCCGGTGAATTCAGTGATCCAAGACCCTTTGTGCATCGCTTATATATTGTAACCTCTGTTGAGGGCTCAATGAAAACACACACAGGGTCGGAAAGCCAGAACATTCACACTTTTAATGGCGGAACACACAGGTCTTTTCATTCGAACAGATAGCCTTTTCGCTCACGGTTCGCTCTCTTCTCTGCCGCTAAGCCTCATGGGAAAACACATAACAACATAACAGCACCCTCTAACCGCTACATTGCCCCCCCTCAGACGGTTAGCTGTCCCCAGCAACCAGGAATGCCTACGTGAAATGAACCACAACATTGAACAACAACAGAACTCTTAATCCATTACGGATTAACTACAAAGTCTCTAAACCGTGCAGGAAGGCGCCGTTGTCTGGGGTTAGCGCGCCGGGACTCACCCTGGACAACTTGAGGCGTAGGAGAAACCACTGGCGGAGGGTCCGTCTCCAGCTCGCCAACCGCAGGCTTGCCTGGCTGGTATGGGGCCAAGCGGTCCCGGTGAAGAACCACCAGCCGGCCCCTCTTGCGCAGCCGCACCCGGTACACCACATCAGAAAGTCTGTGAATCACCACAGATGGCCCAGCCCACTGACTGGTGAGCTTTGGGGACAGTCCTTTTTTCCGTTCAGGGCAAAACACCCAAACCTTGTCCCCAGGCTCGAAGTTCCTCCCCTGACAGCGCGAATCATAGGCCCGCTTCTGCTTGAGTCCGGCTGCAGTTAGGCACTCCCGAGCCAGTTCATGAGCAACCCGCAGACGCTGCTTTAAATCACAGATGTAGCTCAGCCCTGGCCCAACAGGTTGCTCCGTTCCGGGGGGTGGTCCAAACACCAAGTCCACTGGGGTGCGTAGTTCATGGCCAAACATCAGCAAGGCAGGGGTGCAGTGAGTGGACTCCTGGACCGCTGTCCGGTAAGCCCACAAGATGACAGGCAGGTGTAGATCCCAGTCATGTTGCCGTTCATCCACCAGAATAGCCAGCTGGGTGGACAAGGTCCGGTTGAACCGCTCAACCAGCCCATCGCTTTGAGGGTGAAGTGGCGTGGTTCGTGTCTTCTTGATGCCAAGCCTCCGGCAGACCTCACCAAACACCTCCGCCTCAAAGTTCCGGCCCTGATCACTGTGCAGCTCCTCGGGGGCACCGAACCGACAGAACATCTCGCTCACCAGTCTTTCAGCCGTGGTGGCAGCGCTCTGGTCGGGGATGGCATATGCCTCCGGCCACTTAGTGAAATAGTCCATGGCAACTAGGATGTAGCGGTTCCCTCTTTCCGTCACAGGAAATGGGCCTAGTACATCCACACCCACTCGTTCCATTGGAGCACCCACCTGGTACTGCTGCAAGGGGGCATGTGAGCGCTGGGTTGGCCCTTTCTTTGCTGTGCAAGCATCACAACAATGGACATGGAGCTCCACATCTTGGCGGCAGCCGGGCCAATGGAATCTCGACCGGAGGCGTTGCAGCGTCTTAGCGACTCCAAAGTGACCTGCCCCCACAGAGCCATGGACCATCTGGAGCACCTTGGCCCGCAACTGTTTGGGCACCAGCAACTGAAGAATGTCACGCTGTGCTGCTGGAGCTTGCCACTGTCGATAAAGGAGCCCACTGTGGCAGCAAATGGTGGACCACTGGGAGTACAGTGCCTTAGTCTCTGGATCTAGAGCTGCTATCACCTCCCAGGTGGGCCGCTGGCCAGCCTCCACCCACTGCTTGATCCGAGCGAGAACAGGGTCCCGATCTTGTTCCTCCTGCAGTTGTTCGGCCTCCATAACTTCCACACCATCCACAGACCCTTCGGTCACCCTGAGACACCTAGGATGTTGTGGGTTTTTGCTGACGACTTGTAGAGCCACGGTCTGGGGGCCCATTGACCCACGTCCTTCCACCCGTTGACACTGCTTACAGCCAATTCCTATTGCACACGGCCGGCGGGACAGGGCATCAGCATTGCCATGAAGCCGACCAGCCCGGTGAACGATTTGGAAGTTGTAATCCTGCAGTGCCTCTAACCACCGTGCTAGTTGCCCCTCTGGCTCTTTGAAATTCAGCAACCAGGTCAGGGATGCATGGTCAGTGCGAAGAAGAAACTTCCTCCCATAGAGGTAGTGGCGGAAGTGTCGAACCCCCTGGACAACAGCCAGCAACTCCCGCCGGGTGACACAATAGTTCCTTTCTGCCCGGCTGAGGGTGCGGCTGTAATAAGCAACAACCCGTTCTCCTGTCTCTCCCCCTTGCGAGAGCACCGCCCCAATGCCTCCATCACTGGCATCAGTATCCAGAATGAAGGGTTGGTTTGGGTCAGGATACTGCAGTACTGGGGCCCCCACCAGTGCCATCCTGAGTGCAGAAAAGGCAGCAGCACAGTCTTCATCCCAGTGGAAAGTTTGTCCCTTTTGGGTCAGCCGATGCAGGGGGCTGGCGAGAGTGGCAAAGTCCTTTACAAATCTCCGGTAATAGGAGGCTAGCCCCAAGAAGCTACGCAGCTCCTTAGTGTCCCGAGGCTCTGGCCAATTCTTCACTGCACTGACCTTGTCTGGGTCTGTAGATACTCCGGCTGCACTGATGATGTGGCCCAGAAAAGTGGTCTCTCTCCGGAGCAGGTGACACTTCCGTGGGTGAAGTCGCAGGTTAGCCTGGCGAATGGCATCAAACACTTCCTGAAGATTGGCCAGGGCAGCCTCAAAACTGTCTGCGTGCACCAGAAGGTCATCCAGGTAGACCGCACAGCGGCTTCGTGGAATATGGGCCAACACCCTTTCCATGAGGCGTTCAAAGGTAGCTGGGGCATTGCAGAGACCAAAAGGCATCACCTTAAATTGCCACAGTCCCTGCCCAATGGTGAATGCTGTCTTTGGGCGAGCTTCTGGAGACAGTTCCACTTGCCAATAACCGCTGCGAAGGTCGAGGGAACTGAACCAACTGGACCCAGCAATGTAGTCCAGCGTATCGTCAATGCGTGGGAGGGGGTAGGAGTCCTTGCGGGTGTTTTCATTCAGTCGTCGGTAGTCAACACAGAACCGCCAGTCTTTGTCTTTCTTTCCCACCAGCACTACCGGTGCGGCCCAGGGACTATTGGAGGGCTCTATGACATCAGCCTTTAGCATCTCTTCGATCTTCTTCTCTGCCACGGCCCGCCTTGAAAAAGGCAGACGGTGGGGCCGTAGACGGATGGGTCTCGTTTCTCCAGTGTCGATGTCGTGCTGTACCAGATTAGTGCGAGTACACTCCTCATCCTTAGCAGCAAAAATGTCAATGTAGGCCTCCAGCAGGTCCTGTAACCGTTCACTCTGCTCCTGATCCAGTCCTCCACAGCTCCGCAGGCACAGCTCCCGTACAGCCTGCCTTGTCTCCTCTGATGGCAGTTCTGCATGTGCCTCCTCCGTCCCCACCAAGTCATCCAGTGGTCTTTGTGGAGCCCTGTTGCGGTCTTCTGCTAGTGTTGGTGCATTAACCTGTTGCACCTTCTCTTGACGTTGGGAGTGAAGTTGAACGGCTTTGTGGCCCACTCGGAGCGTGGCTGAAGTAACATCTATTATGCCCCCCCACGCCGCCAGCAAGTCCAATCCAATAATACAGGGGTCCTGGATTTTCGCCAGCCAAAACATGTGTTGACTTTTCTGACCCTCCACCTCCACATCAAGGACCCGCCAGCCTTTCATCCTTGAGCGCTCCCCAGTGGCCGTGGTGATGTATTTCTTAGTTAGGGACCATCCTCTAGGACTTGGTGCCTCTGTCCCAGGCAGTATGCCCGGTCGAACCAAGGAGGCCGTGGAGCCAGTGTCTATCAGAGCACAGAGGGCAACACCATTTAGCGTAATGTTCACATATAGTCCATGTGGGCTGCCTAGTCGCCCCAACCGCATTGCATTTTCAGTAGTAGGGGTGTATTCTGGTGGTGGCAGGCCCCCTCCAGTACCACCCCCAATCAGTTTAAAGGAGGCTGTAAGTCTCCTTTACGTGGAGCTGGTGCTGGACAATCACGAGCCAGATGCCCCAGCTCTCCACAACGGTAGCACTCTGGTCTTCTTCGTCGCCGACCCCCGGATGGTGCTCGCGGTTGGACAGCTGTTGCTTGTCTCAGGTTATCCTCATCATCACTCTCAGTACAAGCTTGGTTTGCATACAGCCTCACCCCTGGAGCAGTATTCTTGACGCTTAGAATAGGCTCTACCCTCTCTGCCTCCTCCAGCACTGCTGCCCAGCTGTTATGAGAGTGGACACAGATATGTTCACGAAGTCTGGCTGGCCGAAGTCCCCTAATGAAGGCTTGGAGGGCAAGTTTCTCCTGTATTGCTTTCTCCAGATCAGGGTAACCTTGTCGAGTTTGTAGCAGAATGTCAGCTGCATAAGAGCCTAGGGACTCACTATCCAGGCGCCGGCGATTAATCAGCTGTTCCCTTGCATGCTCGGCATAAATCCTCCTGCCAAAACGCCTCCGAAGAGCTTCCTGGATCAACGGCCAACTGCGGCGTTCTTCTGGACGTAGGTCAGACAGTACTTGTAGGGCACCCCCCTCTAAGCTCAAGGCGACTTGAAGCGCTGTCTCCTCTGGGGACCAGCCACCCAGTTCGGCAGCCATCTCCACCTGGACAAGGTAACCATCCAGTGCTGTCTCCCCATTATAACGCGGGAGCTTGGGTAGAGTTGGAAGGTGACGCCGTCGGGGAACCTCCTCCCAAGCAATCCTCTCCTCCGACTCTTGCCTTCCGATGGTAGGCGGGGAAGCAGGGACGCGGGCACCTACCAGCCTCGACAAAGGCCGCCCACGGACAGCGCTCGCTCCATCCGGTCGGTTGTTGCTGGCTCGAGTGTTCCCCGCGCTTTGCTCCGCCGCCTGCCTTAACAAAGGCAATTTGCTTCTTCTTTTCCGTCTTTCCAAGCCAGGCTGCTCCTCTGTGAAAGCGAGTTCTTCTTCCAGTTCGGCTAGCAGCCGTTCAATGTTCTGTAACGATGTCATTTTCAGCTATCCCACTTCTGACACCAATGTAACCTCTGTTGAGGGCTCAATGAAAACACACACAGGGTCGGAAAGCCAGAACATTCACACTTTTAATGGCGGAACACACAGGTCTTTTCATTCGAACAGATAGCCTTTTCGCTCACGGTTCGCTCTCTTCTCTGCCGCTAAGCCTCATGGGAAAACACATAACAACATAACAGCACCCTCTAACCGCTACAATATTGTTTCTAGTGTATTAAAAAAAAGCGAAAATGTCCCTCACAATTTCTTGCAGTTGGTTCTTTGTTTAGATCTTCTGTTTTCTCTTTCCATTATAGTTTTAATTTCCTCTAATGCATAGCAGTTTGCTTCCAGTGCTCAATACATTTTTTGTCACATTACTGTACATATAAGACGTCATCTGACAAAGGACGTCTATTCACTTTTTATGGGGTGCAGAAACAAAGACGTTCACATCCTTTTGGATTGATGTAGGCTACTCATATTGAAATAATAATTTAAAAAAAAGAAAGGCGTCCTCTATTCACACTGCTTTGTTGGTCAGCTAATAAATGCTTTTCATCTGAACACTTAGGCATGAAAGCAATAAAGAATGCCAATAACATAATTAGCAAATTCCTAATGAAGCTAAAGTGAACACTTGAGCTTCTTAAATATTGTTTCACACTTTTTTAATGGGTCTTTAACCTTCAGTTAAAAAATCTAAAACACTCAGATCAAATCTTGAATGGCTAGTTCTACACAGGAAAGAGTTTATTTAAAACACCGTCTCATTAGATTTATTCCCATTTCATTATTTTTGTGAAAACATAGAAAGGTATTGCATTAGCATCATCTTCGAATTAAACAAGCATAAAAACTGAAGAATTTAAAGTAGTGTAACCTGGACTGGAACATTTTTTTTAAAGATTACAAATTCTTCAAAACAGATTTTGATTTCTAGAAGCCTGTCGATCTGTAACTAATTCATCCCTTTCTATCTCAATTTGAAACAAAGTATGTCGTATCGTCTTAACCATAGTACAGCAATAAACTTATTTTTCATTGGAGTTAATTACCATGCATAAAAACACTAAAAACAATTCTCACACGCAATTCAAATAACATTGTACATTAATGTCTGAAAGCTTTGTATTACAATCTGCTTCACTTTGTTTCTGATACTGTTTGGTTATATTTGGTCTTATAAAATATGTTTACTGGATTATGAACCCAAATCAAAACAAAATAACTAAGTCATTTCCTGCTAATGGATGCAGTCTAATAATTCATTTCTTTCTCTTAAAGCAGCCTATAAGTGGAGTAAGGAAAATTCACTTTAAGTTATTGCAAGTCAAAGATGGAACATATTGTGCTTCTGGTCAATACAAATTTGCACATCGTCCTTACAAAACATGTTAAACTGTTAGATTGCACAATTTCATAAAGTTAATGTATAAAACAGCTCAAATGACAAAGACAGGAAACAAGGGGATTAAATTACCAGCCTTGTAAAGTCTCATTTCATACTCACAAACCCAATTTAATATATTGTCTCTTCATGTGACTGCTACTACTTCAACAGACTGATGACAGAAAAAACCAACTGCAAGCCGGTGGCCAGCATTGAGATGCTTCAGGGAATAATTCGTTAAGGGAAGCTGTGGAGCCTGTCAATAATTTTTTTTATTCTAGTTGGACATGTTCCATTCACCTAATGCGCTTTCTGACAAAATACATGTCTTAGCTAAGCAGATCACTAAATACAAAACAGCTGCTGGTGTTTTGACATTCTTGGACTTGCTCATATTGCATATGGCGTTTAAATGCTGATCTTACTGTTATCTGTTACAGTCTATCATGTAAACCTCACAAGGACTGTGCTGCTTCCTCTATATACCATTGTGCAAGTTACCCCCAAGCACTTCTTTTCTGCGCTTTGTCTGAGCAAATCTGCATTAGCTTTCTTTTCTAATCGCTTAGTAAAACAGACTGCAACAAAATCTGGCACAAGCAAACAAACAAACAAAAAAAACTCATTATGTTGTCTTGTATTTACTATTTCACACTTCTGTCATCAAATACTTCACCCAATGCTTTACTAGAGGAACAAAGTAGGAGATGAAACAGGGAAAAAAAAACAACTTCTATAAATTCTGTCAGCACTAACATTGCAATTCGTCATCATGTTAGCCGAATTACCAATAAGTCATATCAACTCAGAGTATAAGTGCGTTGACCTAACCCTACGGCAAATAAATCTGCATAAAAACATACCTAACAAGAACAACACGTAGGTTTACTGAGGCCCTTAGCTGTCTGTATCAACTCGGCCCTACGGTATAGTGAAAAAATTTCTTAAAATGATGGTTTCATTTATTGAACAAAATATGCTATCCAAAACAACTGGTTGTTCCACCCTCAGTAGGAACAACTGCTATGAAGTATGTGATAAAAGGCAATGAATTATTAGGAATGTTTTGTTGTTGTTGTTGTTGTTGGTCTTTTCATGAAAAGCCAAAGTAACATCAAATCAAAGGATCTCAATCAGATTTATGTCTAGACATGTTCAAGGCCACTCCAAAACCTTCATTCTTTTCCCTTTGAAAACTGCTTTTTTGGATGTACTTTGGTTGTCTTTGATAGTAAAATCTGCTTGATGATTTGATGCTGATGTGGCATGATGAGTCAGTCTGGTATGAATGCCAAGTTGGAGGCCATATCTGTTCTGGAAGATAGATAGACATATATCCCATCATTCATAGCATAAATACGGAAGAGGGCAAAGTGAGGTAGAAATACAAAACTATATTTGAGTGAACTTCAAAGATACTGAGTTTTCAAGCATATGACAAGGATTTTAATTAACAAAATCTCAGCCTCAAAGTGGGACTTTGGTCTTTTAAGGTTAAGGAGTGAATTATACAGTTATGGGAACAAAAATAAATAAATCTTGATCAAATTCTAGATTTGCAATCTTTTAAGCAATATCAGCTCTCTGCCTCTCAATCCACGTGGTACTCTGTTGCGTTTCTCTCTCCCTTGTACATAGTTGTAAATTAGCATTTTCAGCAACAGGCAAAAACCCAGAGTCCAGATCTATAATATGATTCTAAGCACTTTAGATTGCAATCACCTTGATAATATCTGCTTTCTCTCATTACTTCTGTATTGTCTGAATCAAGTACCGCAATGTCCTTTGTGAATTCTAAAGATTGGAGTACAATCTTAACATGGCAACCGGGAGAGGTCTAGGTAGGTTTGAGGCAAGATAAATGTTGTCTTTATCCACCTTTGAGTCTGAGGAAACCAACTTAGATGTGCGAGTTATGAGAATCATGATCCAAGCCAGAAAGTTCCATAGTCCAACCCCATGGTGCATCAATCTGAGTTTCAAATTCTCCCATCCAACCAAATTTTAAGGGACGGGAATGATTCAATATTCCAGCCAAAAAGCTTGACTGGAGGGCTGAGCATTTGATGCAGCTGCAGCGGAAAAGATATCCAACCAACTTAAGGCAGCAAAAGCAGCCCATCTGATGATTTTTTATTTTTTGGGGGGGACACGTTCCTGTAAGCATATGGAAAATAAGATGCAATACTCTTCAGGAAGCCTCCTCATATGCTAGGTAAGTTTGTGCCAAGTGACATAATGCATGAGAACACGCAGACACACACTAATACCTGTTTCAGCTGTAGTAACAACTGTTGCTGCTCACATTTTCCAGCAGTTGCATGTGGAGTGTCTTTGCTCTGTGTGACCCTGGTTCTCCCCCCTCTCCCTCCATCTGCTCACTTGTCAGTTTGACAGAAATGTTTCCGCAAGTTGTGCCATTTGCAAACATATCAGTAAAGTGTTCTGACAAGAAAGACTGGAATATTACTTATTTATCCACCTTTTCCTGAAACGCAACATGAAATACACCTCTGAATTTAAAACCGCTATTAATTATACAGTATGTGTTTTTGACTTTTGCACATTTTGATAATTTCTGCCAATATCAGTGCATGCTGGTTATTCCTCAGTTGTGGAGCTTTTTCATCATCTTTTTACTAAACTGTTTTTTTTTTCAGATATTCATATCTGTTAGCCGGCGCAGCGGCATATGCCAACAAATCAATTTCATCTGTCTTCACACTACAAAGCTGAAGTATTTTTTGTTTTTTACAGATCAAATCTAAAAGAGGTTCATGTTGACATCAGTCATTTTGATTAATAATGCTTGACAGACAATCAGAGTTCTCTTTTTTTTTTGTTCTTTGCTGTAAAAGAAAGCAACACGAACATCGAAACTCTTCCTTAATTCAAAACCCTTGGACTTGCTTCAGGCCAAACCTGGGAGTGCACCACAAGCCTTTTATTTTCTTCTCTTTTCTTTTTTACAACTTTGAACTGCGAGCAAATAAAAGTGAGTAAAAATACCCCCCCAAATCTTGAAAGACATCTCAGATATCCACTGATTCAGAGCAGCAGAAACCTTAAAACTAGAAAAAGGTTAATACCCCAAACTCCTTTCTTTTTTTTTTGACATTCAGTAGACAGAATGAGGCAAGTTTCTACATGTCTTACCTCCCAGGCGATATTCAAGGCCTTTTATTTGAAACTTGTGAGGGAAGAACAGGCCAGCAGAAGTCATACATTCTAACACACATTCATACTTTCCACATCCGCTCAAGGCGGCTTGAAAGTTCCAGTACTAAAGGACAATTTCAATCCAATTGCAAAAGTGATGATGCAAAGTGAAGTCAACTCTGATGACATGACCTGCTTGGCCCTGAGCCAAAGCTATACATGGTATGACCGGCAGCTTTACCTTTCCTTTACGTTTCTGATGCCCAAACGCAGCGTCTAACGGTGTTCAAAATTATTGCACAGTCTGGAAGTTAAGAGAAATGTGCAGGACTACTTCTGGGAGTTATGTAAAATGTCTAAAACAGAACTCTTTAGAAAGTGGGGGTGGGTGTACAGAGGGATTTCAAACAAATCTGGGTTGTTTTTTGGTGTACTCGTGTGTGCGTGGGTATGCGTGTGTTTGCATGTGTATTTGTCTACAGGAGAACACACAGGATGCGAAGGATCCAGCAACCTCTATAATGTGGAAAACAGATGTGGCTTCCAGGTTTTTCTTTCCACAACGTCCTTGGTCCTCCTTTCCGTGTAGAAGAAAAGGAGTCAAAATTTTAAGAGCCATCTCGTTTCTCAGATACGACTAGAAAAGATAAACATGAACTAGATCTTAGAAAAAAAAAGAAAGAGGAAAAAAAAAAAGAATCAAGGGATATTGGGAAGCTTTTCCTGCTTCAGGGTGCTGGAAGGAAACCAGGAAGATCTACAGTAACATCTCAGCCTGCAGTGTGAGTGTGTGGGCCTGGCTAAGATATAAAAGGGAAAATCAGCATCGCATTTGCCAACAGCTATACTATTAAAGTGCTTTAAAGACGTACTGTAGAAATCCAACACAAAAAATTACAACTACCGTTTGTCAGATAATTATCTCCAATGGGAAATGGTTTATTATGCCTCAGTTCCTTCGTTCTCAGGGAAATTTTGCTATTTCGATGACCAGCTGATGCCTAATTTGTGCAAAAAAAGATTCCATGTCATGTATAGTATGAGGCTTATTTAGCGTGTTGCAGTGTTGGACAATTTTCACAACTATATTGCTTTGGAAAAGCATTTATTTCTCTGGAATCTTTTCACATTTCATCACTATACGCTATGAATTTTACTTAGATTTTATCTGACAGATCTAAACCAAGTATAGTGCCAAACAGTGATGCAGAAAGTAAAGGATGCAATGTTTTGAACCTTGCCCCTTTTACTTGCATATGCCTAAATAAAATGATGTTGCCCTGAATAGTAATAAATTATTTATTTAACTTCTATAAATGAAGCTGCAAGCATTTGTAGAAGTTTTTTTTTTTTTTACGTAGAACATTAACAAACAGCATCATGAAGAACAAGAAGCACACAAGACAGGTCAAGAATAAAGTTTAAGGCAAGATTAGGTTATAAATAAACATTTCCAGCTTCATACAGCCCATGAAGAACTGTTTAATCTGTCATTTACAAAACAGACATAATATGATTCAATTTAAAATGTACCGAGACATGGGTCTCTATCTAAAACTGACAGGCCAGGCAAGAAGAGAAAAAGGGAAGAGGGCCATTCTAACTTTAGAAAGGTTGGCGAGATCCACAGTTCAGGTGGGACAATCCGTAGACACGGCAACTGTTAGATGTGGCTATTAAGATTGAGTGGTGAGAAGAAAATCAGCGTTGAAAACGAATCCATATCAAAACCCGGTTGCAGTTTCTGGAAAGCCAGTTTGGAAAACATGGAAAAAAAAGGAAACAGGAGCACTTTCCAGGTGATAATGAAATTGAAGTTTTTGGCCTATGTCCAAAAATGGCACGCAGACCAAAACTGCACCTCCCCCTTCATAGGACCATCGCTGTGATGACACAGGCAGGTGGCAGTATCATAATGCGGGGATAAAGCTAAATGCAGAGCAATCCTGGAAGAAAACCTGTCAAAAGGGTGCAAAAACAAAAAATGTCCCCAGTGGGGCAACCACACCAAACATCCAACCAATTCCCATTGTGGAAAGTCTTTAAAATTGATGTGCTCTGTTGAACCCAAAGCCTTCCAGTTGTAATTGCACTATTTAAAGGTAAACCACAGTTCAGATTTTTATGTGTAAAATATACTTTTTCCCTTCACAGTTGTGGACAAAATTATTTTGAGTTAAATCTGTTCAAAACCACCAGAGAAAGTTACTGATCTTTGTGGCTGCAGCGTGACCAAGCAGGGAATGAGTTAAATGAATGAAGGCACAGTCGTTGGATCGAGCTTTGCAAACTGTTGCTTTGCGCTAATGTCAATGCAAAAACATTTTCCTTCTGCTTGAACAAAAACTTCTCTCAAAAGTAAAAAAAAAACAAAAAAAAAACTTACCTTCAACTGCTGATTAATCCACAACTTTGTGATTACATGAATCCGACATGCGTGCGTGTCAAGCATTCAATTTTTCCCCTCCTTCCTCTTTTTTCCTGGACTCTTCCTTCACAAAGAAAGGACAGAAGAGAAAAAGTTGCTCCGGGATTGTCTGTGTCCAACTTTCCCCTCCCTCTCTCTCCCCTCCCGTTTCTGCACAGTCTACCTCCCTTGTGTGCAGTTTATTACTTTTTTTCCCCGTCTCAGTCTATCTCTTCCCCCCTCTCTCCCCTCCATTTTTTTTCCAGCACCCCTTCGTCTCTCTCTTTCTCTCTCTCTCTGTGTTTCTCTCTCTCGTATCTCGATGGGAGATCCCAGTGTTAAACGTGTGGTGACATCACCTTGTCCAGAATGCTGGAAAATGAGCCCGGGGGCATCTCTTTAATCTCCTCATCGAACTGTTCCGGGTCTCTACCCCCTCTTTACCCTCTCCTCCTCAACCCCCTCCTTCACCTCTTGCTGTGTGATTCATGGCATACTGGAGGGGAAAAAGGGAGGCTCACTTCCATTTTGCCTGGGTGAAAGCACTACATTACAGCAGGAAATACAGATTACCATGGTCCTTGTGAAAGAATTTTACATTGTGATTCATTAAGGTTAATGAACTTACTTATCACATTCTCCCATGATTGGAGGTCAGGCCAACAGCTCCTGTATTGTGATACGGCTTGGATGTTGCATCCTTTGCGTTGCGACTCTGGTAAGATCGCTCCAAAACACACCTCTAAACAGCTGCATGAATTTAACTCTTATTGTCAGAAAGCAAATAATTCAGGAGGTGAATAAACATCACGTTTACAGCTGATTTATGTACGCCTCCCACGTCGTAGCGGCCGAGTAGGTACAGAGAAGTGTCCTGTTCTTCAGTAGATTAATTTTCTCTCCTTTGTTAAGAGGTCAGCTTCCCTTGCCAGCCCATTATCTTTCACTTTCTTATTAGCCCTAACCTCTGAAACATGTCCAAGTGGCATCCCTGTGTTCAAGTTCGTTAATGATTTTTACAGCCGCCTCTTAGTGCTGTGGTCAAATTGGAGTAAAAGGGTTTTGGAAACACTGGTGAACACTCAGTCAATGGAACATCTGGAAACTGCATGCACTCTTGCTTCTGACTGTACAAAAAAAAAAAAAGAATGTCATAAATGTTTTCCCTCCATTAGATTTTACACATTTCTCATCCTGCAATCAAGAGCTGCTGCTTACATGCCACACAAATCTTGCCTTTATGGAAGTGTGGCAATTAAAAAAAATGCAAATGTAGAAAGAAAAAAACCCCTAAGAAATCTAGTTTATAGGTCCAGTAAGTAACTTATATACAGTATATATATATATATATATATATATATATATATATATATGCTCCCATTTGAAAAAAATGACCCGCTGCCGGTCAAAAACAACTCATCAGAGTCAGGAGGAGGGTCTTTGCAATGTCAATAATGCTCATTCACCGCTGCTCAATGTGCTAATGGCTGAGAAGCAACCTACTATTACAGGAAAACCATTTACTTAGCACAGCAGAGAGCAAAAGGGAGTGAAGGTGGAATGAGCAGCGCATACGCAAGCATAATAGACACTGATCCTCCTAATGGCTCTGATTGGTTGTTTCTAGTTAGCGCTCTCACTGGAGCGGTTTGCAGCCGAGTATGAAGTGGCCGGGATGAGGATCAGTGCCTCCAAATCCGAGGCCATGGTCTTGAGCCGGAAAAGGGTAGCGTGCCTTCTCCGGGTTGGGGGTGTCCTGCCCCAAGTGGAGGAGTTCAAGTATCTCGGGATCTTGTTCACAAATGAGGGAAGAAGGGAGCGGGAGATTGACAGGCAGATTAGCGCAGTATCTGCTGTGAAGCGGGAGCTGTACCGGTCTGTCGCGGTGAAGAGAGAGCTGAGTCAAAAAGAGAAGCTCTCGATTTACCGGTCGATCTACGTTCCCACCCTCATCTATGGTCATGAGCTTTGGGTCATGACCAAAAGAACAAGATCGCGGATACAAGCGGCTGAAATGGGTTTTCTCTGTAGGGTGTCTGGGCTTTCCCTTAGAGATAGGGTGAGAAGCTCAGTCATCTGGGAGGGACTCAGAGTAGAGCCGCTGCTTCTTCACGTCGAGAGGTGCCAGTTGAGGTGGCTCGGGCATCTGGCACCTCAGGGAGGTGAAGTCCTGGAACACCTCACCAGGGAAGTGAGGTGTTCCAGGTTCCTGGTGAGGTGGTCCAGGCATGTCCCACCGGGAGGAGGCCCCGGGGAAGACCCAGGACACGCTGGAGGGACAATGTTTCTCAGCTAGCCTAGGAACGCCTTGGGATTCCCCTGGAGGAATCCCCAGTGGCTGGGGAAGTCTGGGCCTCTCTTCTGAAGCTGCTACCCCTGCAATCCAACCCCGGATAAGCGGAAGAAAATGGATGGATGGATGGATGGATGGATAGTTAGCGCTGGGAGCTATGGTAAAATTCAGAGGAGCTCAATGTTTTTTACAAGTTACCTGTGTATTCCATACTCTATCAACACAGTGACAGTTTTAACAAATATGTAAGGAAACACTTTGTTTGAAGCAAGCCACGTAGAAGCAGCAGATTTGTGGAAGAACGTGCTCTTTACAGATGAGACCAAAATATACAAGCTTGGCCAATATTCAAAATGCTACACATGGAGAAAAAAAAAAATACTTCAAATCTCTCTGAATAGCACAGTATGATGCGAGACCCACAGATTACTGAGATAGATGGAACCAGTGTGGCAGAGAGACAAGATAGACGGCACTTGAGGTGAGGGATGGTTGAAGATCAGAAGTTATCATATTGTGACAATAAAGAAGCGACGCCTGAGCAGAGAGCAGATGGGTGGGTCTTTTTGGAGAATTGTTTGGGCACAAGAGGTCTTATTTTATGGCAATCTTAAAGGAAGAGGGCAGAGAAAATTGGGGGAAAAACATGCGGCAAAGAAACTGAAGCCGGGAGTCGATTTCGGGACGACTGCATCAGAGTCTATAGTGTCTGCATACAGGGCGCACCCTCTAACCGCTGTGTTTTTTAGAGCAAAATTGGACATTGAACACATCACTTTTAGATTCAGATTTATTTGTGTCCCAAATGGGCAATTGATGTTACAGCAAGTACAAAAACTAAAAGGCAAAGTATCAAAGTTAAAAAAACAATATACCAAAAAGGACATCAAATACAAATCAATACATAAGTACAGCAGTGTATTTCATTGTTGACCAACAGTTGCTACAAACACCAAGAATCGGGTGCGAGTCTCCCTACCTTGTCCTGCATTAAAAAGAGAAATTGCTGTAGGAACAAAACAGTGCTTGTACCTGTTACTTTTTATATTAAGAAGTCTGAGCCGGAGGCCAGAAAGCAGAAACTGGAACTCAGCATGTAAAGGGTGAGAGCTGTCGGCAAGAATGGCATTAGTTTTCCTTTTGATCTCTTTATTGAACAGTTCTGTAAGTGAGCGTTGTTCAACTCCTAAAGTCTTATTACTAGTATGTATTACTCTGCTAAAGGCACGTTTTGACCTTGTACTAAAATTTCCAAACCAACAGAGGAGAGAAAAAGTCAGCACAGATTCAATATATGATCTATAAAATAGGATAGTCATTCACTTAACCTGAAACTTGGCGAGCTTTCTTAGACAAAACAATCTTTGCTGGCCCTTTTTCTGCCGGTACTCTGAATGGCAGGTAAATTTTAACTTACTATCCAAAATAGTCACAAGATATTTGTGGGTTTCTACTGACTCCACTGTCTGACCTTTAATTACGGTTTGATTTGTGTCGTGGGGGTTTTATCTAAAATCAATGCACGTCCTTTGTTTTCTGTACATTTAATGAAAGAAAAGCATCATCACACCAGTCAACAAGTTCATTGACCACAGGGCCATGGGCATCTATAGATGGTTAACCATCACCGAATCATCTGCAAATTTCAATATTAACCTATTATGATGCTGGCTGCGACAATCATCTGTATACAAAATATAAAGAGGAGGGGAAAGGACACAGCTTTGGGGGGACCTGGTAGATGGTGACATCTCTCTGGACATGCATCCATTCACTCTCACTTTCTGCGTTCTGGATGTAAAAAAAATAAAATAATAATAATAATTCAAGAATTCAGCCCAAGAAGTTTAGCAATCAAAATATGGGTCTGGATTGTGTTAAAAGCCAATGAGAAATCTACAAATAACAATTCAGCATGATTTTTGCTACCTTCAAGATGTTTTTACTCATCTTTTCGCACGTGCTTGTGACTGTTTGTTGTTGAAAGCATGTGAGACTGTCTAGGAAAAACAGAATGTCTTCAGTCAGAGGCTTCTTCAAATTCACTGTAATACAGACGGCTACAAGAGGCCATCACTATCTACAATAACTCTTGAAAGAATCTGAATTAATATGAGTTACAACAACATTTAATTTCCTTTAGGGATCAATAAAGTATTTTTGAATTTGAATACAAGAAGCGCCACTTTGAACCAAGTAAAGCTCTGCGGCAGACAGGCTTTTAGGTCAAAATAGGTAATGCGATTAATCTGCATTATATAATATGAACTAGAATAATCGCATGTGTTAACGCTAACAGCCCTACACATTAGGGCTGAATGTGCAGCCATAACATCCCTACACATTTAGTTTGGCTCTTTCACCCTTCATTTATTTATTATCAAAATTTTTTCATCCTCTTTGACTTTTACTCAACACCTTGTTCTCCCTGTGCAGTTCTGCTTGCTGCACAACTGACATTTCCTCATAAAAGACAATTTGGTCGATGATATCACTTAAAACCTACTTAACAATGATGAATTAAAGTAGGTCCTCCTGAGCCAAACCAGACAGCCACCTGACAGACATTAACTCTGCATTCATCATTTACTCTAACTGCGCATCTTTCAACATTACGTGAGATGACTCACCAAACACCTGGGCTACGACCCCTAGGTGACCAACCAAATTCCCGAGGTGACCAGCCAGTGCTAACCTGGCCACCTCTTGTAGTTCTTTCCCCACTGATCTACTGTTTTTTAATGTTCTTTGACTACTTGTCTGACAACTTTAAGTTAGAATTTTGCAGGAAAATTCATCGGCAGGTTACAGAAGGGTGCAGGACCTATTGTGCTAACTGTATGTGGTGGAAAGTTGGATCCTCATCCATATTGGTCATAGGGCTGATTATGTTAAGCTTAATTAATGACACTATAGCGCTGACTGTGGACGAACAAGTTCACGTAAGCAGCTGCTCTCTTGTAGCCTTCACCTGAATGACATTTTTTTATCTTTAACGTTTTTAAGGGCAGCTAATAGAAGAATGTTTCACATTATAATGCAGGCTGTGATGTATTCCTTCTGCTACTACTACTTATAATAATAATTTGTTAACAAGGAATTTTTTGTCTCCCAAAAGAAGGCAGTAAAATTGATGGTTAGATTTGTCGTTTGTGTGCGTGCTTTTATGTATTCGAGAGAAAGAAAGAGAAGGGAGAGATTATTCGTTGGCATAAAAATATTTATAACACCACTTTGTACACTCATTTTCCAGAAGTGACACTGTGAATGTCCCTACAGAATATTCTCCGTTTTTATTTTAAAGAAAGAGCAATTAACCTTTGTGTAACGTTTTTTTTACAGCATATGCTGTTGATTAGCATGACAATATTACTTGCTTAGTTTTCACATGCCAGTTGCGTCGAAAATTGTACAATTCAGGCATTCTGCTCTTTATAGACAATCATAACAAGCTGATATTAGTTGCTTTTTGAAGAAAGAGTGGAGTTAACAGCACTAATTAACATCAGTGCTGAACAGCTGCTCTAAAACTTTTTAGCAATTTTGAAAATGAAACTTTTTAACACCTCCGCCTTTGAGATGGAATATGTCTGTCAATCCGTTGAGAGAAAAGCATAAAAGGTCACTTTCCCTGGCATCGCAAAAAAAAAATTATTAATCCAAAGTAATGCCAAGACAGAACTTTTGAGATTGGCCAGCGTGGTATGCATGTGCCTATCAATAGGTCTCAAATTGTATTTTTTCTTCTGTGCTGCCAAAACACATTCCTTATAAGTTCCTTTGATTTGGTAAAACATAGGTGACATGTGCCAATTGATGAGGAGCATATAGACTTATGTGAACTGGCCTTCTGATACACAAACATGTAAAACTTTGCTTTGAGGTACATCTCTTATTTTCAGTCCTGACAAACAGCCTTTAATCATGACCGAGTTTCCAGCTCCAGTCACATCCACCTGCTCCTCTCTGCCATCATCAATGAACGTCATGATTATGAAGGAGACACAATCCACGCTAAAGTTTTTATCTGCTGTATGAGTCAGATACGCAGAGACAAAAAGCTGTAATAATTACCAGACCTTTCCTTTAAAGTTGCTCTGAGTGTTGCGGTACCACAGAGGGAGAAGAAAAGAAAGAACTGACAAGAAATATACAATTATTTTGAAGGCTTCTGTTTTATACATGAAAGGACGCCGTTTCTGAGGCCTCCAGAGAGCCTCACACGGTTAACAGATTTGTCTTCTCTGCCGATTCCTCGCAACGCGACGTACACGAAAACCGGGTCATGAAGTTACGTATGATTACAGTTTCTATGAGGAATGATGTAAATGCTCCAGTTCACATGCATGTGAGCCGTTCATATCTTTGCCAGGTGGGACTAAATTGCAGTGACAAGCCTGAGAGACGCAATCATAAAAGGCTCAATCATAACAAAATGAGAAAAAAGAGGAAAACAGAAGACAATAAAACAAAGTAATAGACTGCCGTGAAGGATCAACACAGGAGATATAATCATGCGAGTCAGACCCTCGGGGGGAAGATGGGGTTCCGACAAAATTGGCCTCGCTTCAAAACATGCTCTGTGCCATTGTTAAAGAAATTGACACAGAACATAAGGCTCCCAGGCAGAGAAGGGATAGAATTGCTCTAGCTCTTCACAGGATCCGTGTGTGTATGTTGGCTCACTGTAGGTGTGTAGGTGATGCGTGATCTATTACGGTAGCGGATTCTCTGCTTGGTGGGTGAGATTGGCAGAATTCCAGACTTAGGCTAGCGAACGTCTCGGGAAAAGGAGGATCAATGGGCACGTCAGCCTGCAACGTATGGCAGTCCACAAAAGTCCCTTGATTTACGAGACGCGAGGTCTCTGTTTAACCAGCTCCGTCCTGTCAGCACTCAAAGTTCTGTCTCGCCATCTGTTCACCTAAAGCTCTGCACCTCACCTCCATGGATAAAGTGGTAAAGTGGGTGCATTGGCAAACAGGAAACTTTGTAAAATTAAGAAAATCTTCTCAATTTCAGGTTTTTTGCTGCTCCACTAAATGTAAATTAGATGAACGTTAATGCAGTCTAGTTTGACTGAGGACTATGGAGCTCCAGGCAGTTAAACCCTAATAATTCAGTTTTGCTGTCAGACAGTAGGGGGAATGCACCTGTTACCAAATCTCTCTAGGGACCTCTGGGTAAGAATAAGGAATCTAAGGAAAATTATCCGTATGTGCTGCCACATGATTTCAGCTAGTCTCTGCCTTATTTCAATCTTCAATACTTTTTTGGAATTTTTTGTATTTTGTCACCTTTTCCTCTGAACAGTGGCATTCATACTATAAAACTGATACCTGTAGAGTTACCTTTCAGTGTAATATTGGTTTTAAGTATTGTGGGGTTTGTCTCTGCTAGCTTCTCAGCTCAGGTCCTAGAAACCAAGATCAAGGTTTATTCTTTTGGTCTGGAAGTGTAGGTACTGAATGCACAACCAACAACCTGTATTTTTTGGATCCTTCGCTCCAGGGACATGGAGCAGTCTTCCTCGACCAGCGAAAGAATGCTTCAGGTGGCAAGTTTTGTCCTGTTTTGTACAAAGCACATGTATTTATATGGAGCTCAAGTTACACAACTGCATCACATTTATACATTCATACGTGTTGAATTTTGTGTTTGTAACATGACAGATGTGAAACAGTTTAGAGGGACAAACTCGTCGGCATGATACAAGATCTATTCAAGATTTCTTATACAGAGTCTACACTACACTGCATATTTTATCCACTACGTCAGGAGTGCCCAAGTCCAGTCCTGAAGAGCAAATATCTTACAACCATTGGATGCAACCCTTCTTCAGCAATCCTAAATTAAATGGCTGAATCTGTTTACCACCTTGGTATTAACACCTTGCCTAGTCATGAGCCATCCAATTGAATTAGGGGTGTGGGATGCATCCAAGAGTTCCAGGATAGTATCTCTTGAGGACTGGACATGGGCCCCCTGCTCTACATCCATAGTCATGTCCACGATTGCCCATTCTCTTTTCTCCCCTCCCTTGTACCTCGTTCCTCAACTCCTTCCCACCCTCAGTGACCATGTGAGACGCAGGGACTCAATTGATGCTGGCAGCGTCTTTATTGGCTCAGTTATTTCCACTCTATGCTCCCGTGCTCCCCTAAGAGGATGAAGGATTGGGGAGAAAGGGAACCCGGATGAACTAGCGGGGGAGGTCGGGCGGAGGAGAGTAGTTTTTGGGAAGGCGATTCAGGCTTGTTTAGGCATAGATGAGGTAGAGCACAGAGAAAAGAAAGCAAGAAAATGGACGAGACACAAGGTTTCACACACACACCTGAGCGGGAGCGGGAATAGATGCGGGGAGTGTGTGCAGTGAGTTCCCTGAGTCGTCAGTTCATCCGGAGGAGTGGATTCCATTTCAAGCATGAGCGCCGATATAAATCAGTCAATCAATACAAAAAGAGATAGCCACACATTCTTATACATGGGCAACCGTACAAAACAAAACCCCAGTGCACAGCCGTGACTCAGTAAGAAGAACTCCTGTTTAGATAGTCATTAAAAGGGTCAGTACTCTTGTGTGTCCCTGTAAATTGACTTTATTCTCAACACCAGCTCTTGTTGGCTGCTAATGTGACCAGTGAATCAGCTAAGCATGAATTAAAGTGTATGTGTCAGTGCACGTGCGTTTCCAGAGTTTGCTAGTTTGCATTATGACTGCAATAAGCAATACGCTGCGGAATGAAGTCAAACTGCCAGACATTGAGGTGAAGCACTCTCCCACCGCTCGTGCTGAAGTTACGGCCCGTCCGAGAGCCCAAGGCACACGCCAGGTTTAAGACTAAAGCGAGGAGCTGCAGTTTGTTACAAAGTCTAATTTGCCTGTCGTCGCGTTGAGGAGAGACACAAAAATAGAGCGCTGTTAAAAGGAAGAATGGGATCAATTAGGAAAAGAGTGAAAGATGGTTGCAGAGAGAGAAAAGAAAACAAAAAAAGAGGTGGAAAGCAGATTAAGTCTGCCACATCATGCAGCATGCTGAGGAGCATGTGGTGCCCATTTCTCGAGCTGACACATATTCCAACAACGTTACTTTGTTTTCCTTTTTTATTCCCCCCCCCCCTCCTCCATCCACTCAGCCTTTCCATTCAGACCACAGGTTCGAAAGGAAGAGAAGGGGGTTGGGTCCTTGGGATATGCTGACACAGGCTAATGAGAATCAGGAGGGGAAAAAAAAGAATAGGAGAAAGACACAAACGGGGAGAAGAGATGGAGCAAGAAATACAGTAGCTGCAGCAATAGTTTTCCATTAGAATTTGGAAAGAGTTGGCACAGACGTTTAAATTTGCAGCCAGGTTGCATGTAATGTCCCATGATAACAGCGCCACGTTACTCAAAAGCTGATGGAATCTTTGCTGCTGCCAGTATTTTAGAAGGAGTTCTCTTTCTTGCCAAGTTTTCCCAACACACTGTAAAAATGTAACCCAGATCCCCACAACCCACAAGTCCAATGAACTTTTCCATAAAAAAGGGCCGTCAAAAAAAAAAAAGACTCTTGTTCAAACAATTTTGGTTCGTGTTAGGCTCACACCCTAATACTACCTTGACAGCTGTGTATTCTGAGTTTTCATTGCCTGTTTTTACATGCAAATGATACGAAGGATGTTTGATGTGTGTGGACATATTATCCACTTTAGTCACATCATGGTATCCTGTCCAAATGCTTACGTGAACACACCTGTGCAGAATAAGCAAACAAGCCTTTACTGGCCTGAGACTTCTTGTTAGTTTTGTGATGTGCAGAACAGAAAATGCTGACTGACTCAACTCTAGAGTGCAAAAATGTACATGCAATTCAGTTCCTTGCACGTTTCTCTAATTAAAATAGTACAAATTTAGTTCATAAATGTCAACAGCCACATGAAGCCTCAATAAGGCAGGATGATCTTACCAATACTTTTGCTTGCTTGAACTCATTTCACTATTTGATTACTAGGATCAATTGGAATGTATGTGTGATTGAATTGTTTTGCCAAGGGCCTCAAGATGACGTGTTGTGAATTGGCCCTATGTAAATGTAGAACAGTGTCATATTCATCCCAACAACATTTTGTACAATAAAAGTCACTGTGTATTAACAACTACTACACAGGATCATAGATGGGCTTTAAACATACATGTAAATCTGAGTAAACTATATTTTAAAAGCAGAAGACGGTGGATCTAATTCAATCTTAACATCAGTAGAAACACATTTTTGTCAGTAAATGCACAACTTTCTTGAGTTTGGTGTTTAATTAGTCGTAGTTTTTTTAATCCTCTTCTGATTCCACAGAAAAAGAACCTCAGAAATTTTATTACCATTAATGCTCATGGTAAATGTCTCTCCTTCGAGATGCTGAGATGCAATTTGATGTTAACTGATTTATTATCGAGGATGTTCCTGGGCAGCTAAGCAGCTCCATCAATAAAACAAGACCTCTCTGTGAGAGCTCAGGAAGTGATGTTTTTAGTTCGACGGCTGGAGACAGCCAAAAGAGCATTAAAACTTGGCCAAGGTCGACTGTTGACACTTGCCTCCTAATTGCTCCGGGGCTGTATTGGGCCCGAAATCTGCTTCCAAATGCAAAACTGCACTTTAAGAGATTAAAGAGGCACACCTGGAATACATATTACCACTTAGCATCACCCAAGACTTCTCCCTCTGTTCATCTGCTTTAGAAGGTTTATCCGCGCAACAGTATGGGTATGCACGTCCACAGCATAACCCATATTCTCATAAGAGAGTTACAGAGTAAATGCCTTGGCTTGCAAAAGCAACAACGGAAGCCAAGCAACACCACCACATAGGAGAATTTTTACAAGGGAGCGCAAAGATGATATGTCTTCGAGTGTTGGTGCATTTAATTACAGGAGGTCATAAAGCATAAACAAAACACCTACCACAGCAAGTGTCCAACTGAATCAATAGCAGTTTGCATTATGTGGCGGATATAGTCGCACACATGCATGCGTTCACTCAAACACAGACAGGGTGTTTATAACCAAATCAATATGAGCAACGTCGGGAATGTGTGGCTCAACTGTAACTTCAGAGCCTCTTCTGCCGTATGCCCGTATGTTATTTCTACTTCATTAAGCACACAGCGTGGGCATTAAAGTACGTTTTACTGCCTATAAAGTACGTGGGAAGATGAACTCTGTGGAAAACTAATGCAGTTCTAATGTACTACCACTGCTACTGGTGCTGATTCGGTAGTAGCTCAATCCTGGTATGTGTTCCCAAAACATCGCCGGAGAGAGGAAATGTAAATAAGCCCTGAACTGGAGGTTTTTAGGCTAATCGAACTGTCTGCCAGGTAAACGGAGCGCACCAGGAGTTCAGTGTACTTCTGACAGCCAATAGTGGCAGGTTTAATCAAAGTGTTGGCTCATTAACATAGGCTGCAGACAGTGGCCCCGTCCTGTCCCTTCCAGGCTCGTTATCGCAACAGCAATCCACTGCAGCCTCGGCTAATTGGCCTCACCGCACAATAGAACTTCAAGCATTTTGAGAGATCATTAGATCTGGCTTGTTTGCAGAGCTGGCTAGGACGTTAGCAGTCGGCCTAAAATTGCAAAGCATCAAATGACTGCGGGTTCACCTCATTTCAGCTCCCCGGTGATGGATTCTGACCAATCGGAAAAGTTTAAGTTGGAGAGTTGAGCAATATGAACAGCAGGTGGTCAGCCTGTCCTCCTTCAACAAATATAAAACAATAAAAACTTATAGGCTACTGTAATTCAATGACTGCAGTATAAAGAAGGCCAACAGGATATTGTGACTCCAGCCTTGGAGATTCAAGTGGAGCAAGTGAGGGAACATTTTTAAAAGTGTTCTTTCTATATTTATGATTATCACTTTACTCTTTTAACAACGAAGTGAAATATAACACTGTAAGTAAGCAGTGCAATCTATTTTACATTTGATTTGTCTTGGAAGTGACCTTGGAGTGACTTCTAGACAGAATGTAGCATTTGTTAGTTCCAACTTGAAAACCCAGTGGGTTTTGTGTTGCTAAATACAAATACAGAAATGCTAAATAAGGAACTTGTCTGAACGAACTGGAACGATTCAAGTTACGAAGTAGCTTAACTTACACCCTGCTGTTAACTCTGTAGCTAAATGAGACAAAATAGTAACATGCTAAAACACCACACTAGATTAGTGTTGTCAGCAGATGTAAAGTCAAAATGGCATCATTTGGTTAGTTGGAGTTCAAATTAATTGGGTCTCTATACATGACACAAGATTTAAGTTAATAAACAATAAATAAGTCAATCTGCAGAGGCCTCATGGTGTAAGATTGTTGAACATTTGAAGTAAATATTTAAATCATGATTGTTTTCAATTGTAAAAATTACAATGAGTTACTAATGATTTGAGTTTCTAAACATAGCAAACATATTAGCATATAAAAAGCTTGTAGCTTAGATGTTATGTTGCTACATGTAAAGAAGTAATAACTTGGAATTCACACCCACTTTCATAGCAGTTTTGAAGTCCTTATTGCAAAAAATATTATCCCTTTATGCTGTTCTGCTCTTTAGAGACAAACCAATAATAGCTGGTTTATTATACATGATATCTGCTTGGGTAGCCAGCGTGTGGTTATCTACTTTACAGACACCCCACTTGTGTGTAATTTTAAAACAGAGTTACCTGAATTGGAATGAGCGGTGGTGCTCATCTAGTTTTCACAATGTGATGACCATATAAAAAAACATTCTTATCTTCTGTACAACAAGAGAGAAGAATATTAGGCTTCATTCAGCCAGCTAAATGACAAAGATCAGCAATATATTGGGGAGTATGATTTGCTATGTTATATCACACTCCACACAACTTAGAAAAACACAGCTCATTTTTTCTAAACAGCACTTTCTCTGGCATATCATTTAAAACAACTTAACTACAGTCTAGGAATGGTATGATGTAAAATTTCATCAGTTTCAAAGCCATAACTTCTTTGAACTCTCAGCGTACTTTTATGACAGTAACCAGTCTTTGTCTACAAAAGTATTACCAGAATTCATACAAAAAGACTATCAGGTTTATACCAGGGTTTAACAGTCCCCTTTCCTTTCCGAATCCTCTGGCTCAATGTACTGTATGTACTCCAACATGAAACACCCTTTCTAAATTAACCTAAATTTTATCACAACTAACAATCTGCGGCTCATCAAAGCCTATTTAAATTCCTAAAGCACAAAACAAATCTGCCACCGGCTGTGTGCAGAAGAAAACCTAATACTTCCATACTTCATTGTATTACCAGCTACAACAACAGTTCCCTCTCCTCACATAAAGAAGCCTCACCCTCCTGCTGGAGGAGCATTTTACAAGATGAGCATTGTCCAAGATCCTATTGGTCTAGCAGCTGATGTCTTATACCGCCAAGATAATGCGTGGTGTTGCTGCATCTTTTCATTTCTTTTAAGGCATAACAGACAATATTTCAAACCGAGTTAGGCAGACCATCATGGCTGGTGCTGTTTTCATCTTGTGCACTGCTGGGCATGTGTCATCATTGCAAAATCTGTCTTGTACTGGATACACTCGCTTACCTATGCCAGTGTCTTTAGATCTTCATTTCCCAAGTAGATGAGCAGAAAACGTGAAACTACTGGAACTGTCGCCTTTCCCTATTTTCAGTTGTCATAAGTTACATTGGTGGTCCGATGTAACTCCACAAATTCAACATATTGTAGTAGGAAATTAAGAAAATGCCAGCTAAAAAACTGACTGTGCCACTTTGATTCACTTTTTCATTAAATATAGCTGTAGCCAAAACACAACAAGACATGAACTAAGTAACAGATTCTCACTTAGAACACTCCTTACAGAGAACTTGATTACCACAACGACACTGGACAACCAGGAGACAGCATCTCTGGTCCTTTTGAACTGTGACTTGAAGAGATGATCAGAAACAGGTGAGCTGAAAAAGCAGCAGGAGTAGCCACACCCTTGTCGAAAACAGCAGCACAAAGGACAGGGAAGAACAAAAACACATCAAGAATATGCCCCAGGATCATGACAGTAATGAAATTCGCAATGAAATAATTTTTGTCTTTATTAAGATGCTTATAATGTTTACACACAACAGGGCCGTTTTTGTTTAGCTTAATTTGTTAAGTTCATCAACACTCATTTGTCGGAGCTCAGAGGCACGTGAAAAGGTCTGGGGAAATAATCAAGCAAAATGAGAATTAGCTAAGACATTTCCTCTTTAATGTGAGCATGAAGTATGTTGTCATGTTGCAATATGCAATGTAACAAACATTGGTGCAGAGTGCACATTAATTATGAGTGTGCTAAAATGTTTTCCACATCGACATGTACTGCATTTTAATTCAATGACACACTGTTATTAAATGGTTTAAGAAGAAAATGTTCTTGAGTTGTAAATATGTTAAATGGTATTTTTGCTACATAATTCTGTTCAGTGGATTCCACTCAAAGATTACAATTGTACAAAACTGACAACTGTCTGTATCCCACTGCTGTGCAGTCATGATAATCAGCATAACCAGTTATTCTCTACAGCCCCAAAGTATTTATTTATTTTTTTTGGTAATGGGGTATGGCCTTGACATTTATGTAAAATGTCACAAATAGCTAAGCTCTTTCTCATGGGAAAACACATATTTTTTCCTGATAATGGGGATTCCAAATGCAGAAGTGGTGGAGATCTAAGAATTACACACCTTTAGTAAAAGAAAAAAAAAAAGGGCTCCCTTTATCATGAGCAAAATGAAACCTGGCATTTGACTAAAGTTTACTTTCACAGTTGTGTGTGGGCTTTTCTTTCATTATTACTTCATCAGTTAAGCAGATATGTGTGTTATTTGGATATGGAAGCAATAAATGTGAACTTTGAAAATGTTAATAGTCTCTTCACTCAACTTAAACAGGCCATTGTTAGGCAGCAAAAACAGAATAAAACAGAATTACCGAGCCGTCCATCTGGTGAACGCAATCTACAAAACACCAGCAGGGGTAGATGATTGCAACATCTTTTCTATAGCTTAGTAGGGGGGAAAAAAACAAAACAAAACTTTCTCCTGGAGGTGTATCATCATCCAAATATACAATACAGACATATTACAAACACATTTAGCAGAGTTCTCTGCAAAGGGTGCATTTTTTTGTAAGTATAGCAAGAATTAAACTTTGAGAAAGTAACCTAAAAATGAGGCTGTTTTTGTTGCGCAGAATAATTTACCAGAATGAAAAAAGTCTTTGGAAAAGTCTCACAATGACTTGTTATTTATTATACATCAAATTCTCCAAAAAGGAGGCAGAGCGATGACATGTTGGTACAGTGCTTCCAGGAACCCTGGGCTACTGCTGCATGCTTACGATGTGACCCGAACACAGGATCTGAGGTTTATGAAGTCTGGGTTCGTTTGGAAAAAAAGTGGAGAGTCATCAGGAAATTCTGTGGGAAAACTTAGTCAATTATTTTTAAGCAACTCTTCACTTAATGAAAGCAAAACTAACCTTGTAAATAATACGCACAAAGAAGCTACTGTCGAAGGCTTAATGCAGTAATTGTTAGTAAAAGAAGCTGAAACCAGTAAAACGTTCAATATAGTTATTTGCAATTTCCAGTTGCATTTTAGGTTTCTGCAAAACAGAGAGGATTTGCCTGAGAGTCCTCAAACTAGTATATTATACTTGAGCAAATATGGTGCTATGAAGATATATGTCTTCTTAGAAGTTTCTTTTGTTTTGTTTTGCTATACAATACTTGTGTTCATTTCTAAGAGCAAAAGTGTATTTGAAAAAAAAAACCCAACAACATTAGAATCAGATCTTTTCTTTGACATTGACAACATTTGTATTCTGTTTGGTGGTGTCCAGTAATAATTTATCCTGTCCAGCAATATGAGGGGGCTGGGGAAACTTCTGATTGAGTTGAGCAGATTTAAGTCAATCAAACTATGCTCCTTTGATCATGTGACACCAGTGCATCGGGTCAGTCAAACATTTTACTCCAGAGTAGATTAAATAGAGAAACAAAAATGGGTGTCAAAAAGTATTTGTGATTCTATAATAACCTCTGTTCAAAAGAAAAAAATGTATATTTCTCTCATCTTCATTAAGTCATGCTAACGAGCAAACTGTTAAGAGACCCACCTCTGGTCCAGCCCTACTGCTACCTGATCAAAGGAGCAAGTTCTAACATTTACCAGGAAAAAATAAAATCTTCCATCAATCTGGGTTGATAGATGGAACAATAAATTAGATTTTCTAAATAAAATCTAAAAAAAAACTGTATTCTGCCATGAGATGGTGACCTTATGATCAAACTCACTTCAGTTAGAAACTATAACAATAAACAGGAAGTACACTTGTTAAAGGCTCAAAAGGCCACTGCAAAACTAAGGTATTGAAGCAAAGTCTGGGCTCAAATCCAATAGAGGTCTTGTACCAAGATCTAATGGAGGCATTTCAGTCCCAGACCCCCTTCCTTTTGTGTAACTGAATTCTCTTGACAGTCTTTGGTCTGAGTTCTTAAGCAAGAATAGAGTTGCATACTTCAAACACATATCTAATGCACGTTATTTTTATTAATGTGGAAAAAAAAAATTATACAACCTTTACTTTGCTTCAATGCACTGAGATAAAAAAAAAAAGTGTATTTAAGCTTCTTGGCTTGCCTAAGGTGACGGCAAGCAGCAACAGCATCAGATGGTATTTTCCATTTAGCATCAGTGCCTGAGCTCTCTCACACCCTATCTGCCTCTTTCATATGCATCAGTGGTCTTAGCAATTAATGTATATTAGCCGGGGATGCCAGACTCAGCCCAGTCCTTTGTAGCAGTGAGGTCTGTGGGTAACAGTTTAAGCTTGAAATCAAAGTGAAGACGTGCTTGTTTCAACAAAGAGAGAATATGCATCTTAGAGGCGTGGTCTCAGTGTTTTTCGTCTTTTCGTGAGCAGTCGGTTTAGTCTTTTTGCAGTAGCAAAATAAGGAGAGGTGATGAAAAGTTGCAAGCCAAACTGAAACTAAGACAAACAGCGTAAACAGTCCGCCATGCACGCCTGAGGACAATTTAGGGAAACATTGTATCTCGCCTGCATGATTTTGCGCTGTGGAATGAACCTGGAGTACCCAGAGAGAAACCATGCATCCACAGAGAGAACGTACTGTATATTAGAAGTTTACCTGCATGTTTTTATATTTACACACATATCACAGGGTTATTTTATATGAAAGATTAACATTACATTTTGCATTAAAAAGTTTTATTTGTTCTACATCAAAGAAAAGGGACTTTTAAAAAAGATATTTTAAGTGAGGTTACCTTAGAACGTCACAAGCTATAAATATCTCACAGGAAATAACTATTTTTAATCTTAATTTAGATTAGATCTAGACTAGTTGGTTCCATAAGGTTAAATAGAATATTTAGTCCTTTATTGGACAGGAGCAAAGTGAACTTCATGACATTGATACTGTTTCATTGATGTGTAAGCTTATAGCATATTTTATTCTCATATCTGTATTGAACTATTTACAGAGAAGCTAGTGATTATCTACATAGAAAATAGAGTATGTGCTTCACTTTTCAAGTGAAACGTACTGAGAACAACAGATCTTTAATGTGTTGTGGCATTAAGCCATGCTGTGGTTTATAAAGCAACAAACATATTTCCTGAGCTATGGTGTAAGATTTTGATCCAGGACACTTGTCTTTAATCCCGGAAATGTTTTTCAGGTGATAGAAAGCTGACGTTGGAATTGACTTTATGTGTCTCTGAAGGTTCAGGTTTAAGTCCATCACTGCACCCAGATTTTGGGCCTATAGGAATCAAAGCTGACTCTTGTCTCTGACTCATCTTTTGATCCAAAAGTAATGACTTCAGTTTCTATTCAACTAAAGAACATTATGCCACATGCAAAAATGTAATTATTGTAGACAAATGCTCACCTCGATCAGGTGTATGAAAAAGTTGTGTATTTGAATTGATTGATTTATGTCAGATCTCTGCTCTAGCCAGGAAATGTTTAACATTCACTATTTTGAGTTCAATATGATGAGAAAAATAGATTGGAAATGCACAACCTTTTACCTTCATTTCCTGTGGTAAATTATTATTGTGTTCTGTGTAAATAACCAACCACTGCAAATGTGCCATGACATTCAAAGTTTTATAAGGGTTTTTTCATCAAGTGCTGTGATTTCCTTCGCATTTCAGCTCGTAACTTGTTCCTCCGGGACCCACTAGCATGAATTTAAACTAAAACGAGACATTTTTCAATACATTGACTACTTATAGTCTTTATGTGTGGGACACATCTTTAGCAGATCTGGACTATCCCTTTAACAATGCTCTGGAGTTGCAACCTGTCGTATCTACAGAACTGTGAGCAGGTTGGTGTATGTGCATCTCTCCTTCTCCTCGCCTTCCAAGGCAGGTGCAGCTTTCAAAGCTGAAGCTCATCAAGGCTCATCAGGAGGAACTAGGAGAGGAGCTGGTTCCCTGAGGCAGACACCGGATGTGTTTTGCTCACATGAGTGGTAATCAGGCTCACATTCTTGCTGTGCTTTGGCTCCTTCGAGCGCTGGTACTTACCTAACTTGTTTCCTCCTTGTTAGAAACCAGATCCCTCCTTAGACGTCCATTGTCTGGGCTCCGATTATCTGTTTTTATGGGGGGATATTTTTAGCTCCAAGCATCTGTGGATCTTGTCTGGATTTTCTTTCCACCATCACTTCACTCACCTGCCTGTCTACCGCCCAATATATCCTCTTCACCACCAACCTGGAAGGAAAGAATTCAAATTTTCTAAACATGATACCACCTAAAGAAAACTTCTCTAATTCCCGCCCCGCCCCCCAAAACTGAGGTCATAACTACATGCCTGCAAATGACATATTGACTGCTTTTAACTACCTTACAACTCACTGAAACATGTCAACTGAGAGTAACAAGTTAGATCCATAACAACCTACCTATTTGACTTCCTCTGTCATGCCCTTTCGGCCATTAATAGTCCTAGAGGGTTTTGAGTTGACCTATACACTATGGAAAAGATATAGTCGCTATCATCGCCTGAGATCAATGACAGTGCCGAGCGGAGAACAGAAGGAGCAAATAGAGAAAGGGGGAAGAGAGCAAAAAGAGAGACATATGGAAAAAGAGACTGTTCCACATCAACTCCTAAGCTGATCGATTCCCTGCTAACAGGGCCTAGTAGCATTGATCGCTGTGTAAGTAGCTTCCTCACTGTGTCTTACACCGGAGCCCACACAGCAGCTCAGCAATGGGACAACTGAGACACGGTCAAAGTTGTTTTTCATACCTGTTGTGGCCTCCTTCATAGTGGTGTAATTAACATTTGCAAATATGAACGGGAGACACCTTTGCCTGACATGCACGACACAGAGTGTGCCATCTACAGAGTGAATAATATGCTACAACAAACAAGAAACTGCCTTGGGGAAGGGCTATTTTTCTCTCGAGTTTTGACCTACACAACTCATTGGTGTTTTCGTCCTCAAGGCTGCGTTTGCGTGAACACTAACACGGACGAGCGTGTAAGTTCTCAGCTGGAATGTCCAAAAGAGCCTTGAGGGAGCACGGAGGTCTGCGAGTGAGGAAACAAAAGCGAGTAGAGGGTGAATGGAAACAAAATGAAGATGGGGAGGGGAGGTAGGGTGGGAACGAAAAGGAATGCGAGGCAGGCCCCGAAAGATTAGTGCATGAAGGTGGTCTTGGCTGCGCAGCTAATTATGCATGACATTACTGAATAAGCTGTTCCACTTGCTACGTTTTATTAATGTGAGTGAGAGGGTGCATGCCTTAATTCATTATTCATTGATTTTAATGGATTTTTTCACAGTAGGAAGACAGAGAAGAGGCAGAGAATCTGTCCTCTGCCACCAAACATGGCTTTCATGAAAGCCAGTACCTGAGGATCAACTTATTATTATTGACTGACGACATCACCTTTGAAATCAAATATTACCCCAAAAAATAGGTTTTACTTGGATGACTTGTTGCTACCACAAATACATTTCTGTGGGCACAGAGAAGTGAAAAAAAATGTAAGAAGCAATATTAACAGGGATCCCTGGGGAATTTTCTACCTGATTTGTCAATTTGGCATGTTTCTTGAAGACATTTCACTTCTCATCTGAAAAGCTTTGTCAGTTCTAAACTTTTTTAAAAATAAGTTCATAAAGTCTAGTCAGGACAGTCACACTGATAGACCAATTAAGGTCACTAGTGGGGTAATTAGAATAAGTGAGTCGCTGCTCCTACTCTGAATCATACAGCCTCAGTCCAAATCACACTTGTCCCCCCTCTCTAAAGATTATCAAAAATAATCAAGAGTACATCTGATAAGTAGACACTAACCTTAGTGAAATGACTGGCTAACCCTGGATGACCTTCAGATCCAAAAATCTTAATTAAAGCTTACGCTAGTTCACCACACAGTCACATACTGACAGCAGTTAAAAAGCACTGCACATGATAGATGTACTTTTGATGAGATCCATTGTTACATTTTATTGTTGCAAGTTCGTGGACCATTTATCCCTAATCAGGGCTCTTATTATGTTTTCAACTCATGATGCAAGCATTGTCACAAACAATCAACAACGCTTGGAAACATAAAATGATAATTAGTGGTAAACACAGGTCTTGTAAACCTTCATGGATCAATTTTTGTCTTTTTTTGTTTGTTTTTATGTTTTGGTTAAATTCATAAAATCACTAGCAATAGAAGAGTTTATGATATATTGTCTTTGGACGTTTAAAATTAAGGTTATTTGTTCCTGCCAACGTCCATTAATTTTGGATACTTTTTTTACATTTTTTTTTTACAAATGCTATATTTTCTTTTTAAAAAAGAAACTTTGGCAGCTCTATGCAAAATACTCCTCTGCCAATGTTAATGGGGCATCAGCTTTGTTAGTTACAAAGAATAAGCCAGACCTCCAATTATGTATATTTATTTGTTTGCTTGTTTCCGTCACTCACACATGTTGACATCCTAATCTACAAAAATGTGAGAAATTCTTCTACACGGCAGAAGATTTCACCAAGCAAAAAGTTTCATACTTGTAGAATTAACGAGCTCTCTCAAATATTCCGTTTCAGAGAGAAAAAAATATATATATGCACGGACCTACATAAATTTCACCCACAAATCGAAGTTCCGTTAAGACTACGAATGCGTACACTGTAAATGTATGAACTCCTTAAGTGCAGCCCCGCTCTAAAGGGTGAGCACTGGGAGCAGCTGTTGCTGTGCATCTCCGGGTTGCCAGTGTGAATTAGAGAGAAGACCGCTCTGCCTCCTCTAAATGTTTCATGATGTTTACCAGCCTGTTTGTTCTGAGAGCAGATCAAGGGCGGACCACTCCCTCTGGCACCCACCAAGGGGGAAACGAAGCAGAGAGGAGTGGAGAGGGGGGCAGCATAAGGGGAATGATGGAAGGAAACAGAGTGGATGAAGAAGTGAAGTAAGTTTCAGTCTGGACGGATGGATGCTTAGATGGGTAAAGTCAGACACAGATGACACTTGGATTCCGCCAGCGCTGATATGCATCTAATTTAGACAAATAAGCAAAAACTAACAAGTTCAACATTAAAAAAAAACAACATACTGACAACTGAACGCACTAAAGATAACACAATATTCAATGCATGGTTTATTCATTACTTCTAAGTCCTGCCAGAGCACTGAATCTAAAGTTCAGTTTCTTTTGATTCATTTACAACATCTGAAGAAACGTGTCTTTTCTTTTCTTTTTATAAGTCATGGAGTCCGATAATCATGATTCGAAAAGTAAAGAAGTTTGATTTCTTTTAAAAATGAGGTAAAATCTGGAATAGCAAAACGAGAAAACTGAACACAGTTGAGGCACTTGAAATAGCCACGCTGTATATAAACTCATCCATCCATACACTGTCCTGAGATTAGGTCAAAGGAGTAACAGGCAAAAGAGGGACATCCAGACATTCCTCTAGTTAATTTGTGAGGTTTCCATAACAATCCCTGACCAGAAGCAAATAAATTATATATATATATATATATATATATATATATATATATATATATATAGTCCTTCCAGCGGATCCTGGGTCTACCATGCATTTAAAAAAATTGTCTCAAAATTGAATTAGATATTTGAACATTTGACAAGTATGCGTAGGAAGCTTAAGTGTAAAGATTTCAAGGAAGTAGGGAAGTATTTATAAAATAGATGGAACACAGGGGGATTTTAAAAAGGTTTCCTACTTATTTTCTCAAACTGCAAGTGAGCTATGACTGAATACTGAAGAAAAAAAAATGTGCTAAGAGTTTTCCTTTAAACTCTGAACATATACCGCATCTCACAACCTGTTGAAATCTTCCCTTTATCTTCAGAAGAATGAATTCAAGGGTGTGAAAGGTAAACAGTGAAGACATTTTAAGGATCTTAACTTGAAGACTTATAACAATAAACAAAGAGGCCAGTTGAACAGTATGGACATTAATCATTTGCCAGGATGCGCAGGTGGCCGCTTACAGCTCTGATATGAAACAATAAAAGGGGGGAGGCCTTATTATTACTGAGCCTCCAGCCGTCCGGTTTATCATCTTCTTTCGTCTATTCTTTAACTGCAATGCAGGGCAAATATTTCCTTGTTAACTTGCCATGTTTCATCTTTCTCAGCCCCACCCCCGCAGCTACGCTCCCTGCATGTCTCTCCGTCCCTTAGCTTCTCTGACGGGTTTCAAGACGATAATTGACATTCTCAGACAAGATCAGAGCTAACCTGAAAGTCAAGCAGGGGAACGTTTAAGGGTGGAGGCGAAGCTCACAATGCCCCCACTGTTCCGCTGGTAATTAGACTCGGGGGTATGGAGATTGGCCGGCGCTTATTGAATTCGTATCAAATGAAAAAAAAAAAAAAAAGTAAGATGAAGAGGAAAAAAAGTGTGAAAGTGTGGGCTGAGAATGCATGAATAGCCCCCGTCACTTCCTGTCCTGGTCAAGTTTTTATGATTGCTTTGTGATATACAGTACATACAGGCAGATTTGTGTTTGTCTGTCTCTGATTTGTTTTCAGCATCCTGCCCTGCAATACACTACTTTACCTTTGGTCATTGCCATTTTTGCAGATGCGTGTTTCTGTCTTTTGAAGGTTAACACCAGCCCCAAATTTACAGCTTACTTAAGTGCTGCCTTTCCCACTAGTTTTTAAACCATGTTTGCAGTTTTTGTTTCTTAACATTTTTTCCTCAGAGTTTTGGCTAATATTCCAGTTTGTCCAACGTACTGCCGCAGTTTGTCCTCGCTCCAAGAATTCCACTGGCCGCCACATGGGGGCGACATCACCATGCGCTTCTGTGTCATCGTCTCATCTGCAACAGCAGCTCCAAAGCTCCCTGTTGCACCTCTCAGCCATTCGGCTCAGTCTCTGTGTAGCTGTACCCATCTCATGGGCTCCCTCCCCTCCTTCTCCTCAAATAACTCGTTGTTTCTCTCAATCCCCTCCTTCTCGACTGCCCCCCCTCCCCCCAAACCCCCCACCCTACACTCCTTAAATCAGCTGCGATAAAAACACATGCCGGATTGAAATGTCAAAAGCGTATCTCAAACTGCCAGAACATTAACCTGTTCACCCTTAGGTGCCATACTTTCCCCAGAGGTAAGGGTTGGGGGTGGGGATGGGGGAGGTGGAGACTGAAACCGAGTTGCTTGTGGGGGCGGGCAAGGGGTAGTTGGTGCATGCAGTAGGAGAGGATGCGGTGGAAGGGAATGAAAGGGCGGCAGGGTGAAATGCCGATGATTGAGAGCCCCCCCGATGGGTTACAGAGAGCAGGGAGATATATTGGTGGGAGGTGAGGTGTGGGGTGAGCATGAGGCATGGGAGGCAGGCTGCATAAGCAAAGTAGACAGAATATACTCCAGCTGAGATGGAATAGAGGGAGGGAATGAAAGCAGTGACACAAGAACGGTAAGAATAGGGTAGAGAAAAGAAGAAGCAAGAGTGTTAAATGAGCAGAAAGAGACCTAAAGGAAGATAGAGGGAGAGGTGGGAGGTGACTGGACACTGAAGCAGAGGTAAGGAGGAGTAAACGGTGAAAGGTAAAGCCAGGTAATGTATGGCGGTGGTGACTGGGGCCGAGCACCGACGCAGGAAGAGAATGTGAGCGGCTTCACAACAGTGAGAGCAGATATGCGCTACATCTCAGAGGGGGTGATTTGGTTGATAATAGGCTGATAAAAACAGCCGCCTACACGCAATATCTGTCATAAATCTTGCATTGTTACTCCCGTTCTTTTTTATTCGGAGGGCGGCGTTTTTTCTTCTTCATCTTCATGCACAGGCATTTCTCCGGTCTACAGCTTTGCAATGTGGCCAGTACAACGGTTATAGACCGAGTCAGGGAATGCAATTTTAAAATGACGTACTGAGGGTTGAGGGACTGGAAAAATAACAATGGAGGAGTGTGTGCTGCCCTGACAGAGCTGGCAATCCTGTTGTTTCAGAGAAGAAGAAAAGCAGATAGGGCTGTGATACGAGTGGAGGGAAAGCTTGAGAATTCTTTGTAAAAAGGTTAGGAGGGACAAAAAAAGCACTGAGAGACAATTCCTGGCTCTGACATGGAAACTTTACACACTGTCATACATGTGGGTTAGAGCTACACGCATTGAGGCTTTTCACATTTCTGCCACACTTTCACCTGTCCTCCTCTTCATTCCTACCTATGCCGTGAATCTGATTCAACTCTTTTTTTCTGCCACTCGCTTTTTCCTCTTCCTGCCTATCTCTTCCATGCTTCCATGTCTCCCTTGACATGGCCATAAATCACAAGGACTGAGACGGTCCTGTTTGCATTGGGGGGGTAATTACATGTACCGTATGTAAGCTCTCAGGCCATGATGAATTAGCTGCCCTAAGTAGGCCACTCCTGACTGACACAGATGGCACAAGCATCAGCCTCCGCTAGGTCCATTACTTACTGGAACAGGGGAAAGAAAGATTTTTTTTTAAAATAATTAAAAACAAGAACACACACACAGAGAGAGAAAAAGAGAGCCTGAAACAGCAGATATGGTTTACTGTTTGCTGCTCAGTTGTAACTCTCTGATCCTAAAGTTACACTTTTACAACCAACATAACTGGATGCACATTTATTTCTATACTGTAGCTATGTGAGAAGCATCAATGTTCCCAAATCGTAGAATTTATCCTCCTGTTGCTCAACAAACCATTCCTTTGCACACTTATTTCAACACAAACATTCTGTATGTGTTCAGGTGTAGAACAACGCCATATTTCTTTGGTACATACTGGCTTTAACAAATATTGTACATTACCGTTGTACCCCCTAATATTGCCTGACATTATTACCCATTCTGCTTTGGAAAACAGTTTAAGAGCAGTCAGATTTAATGTAGAGAGCACCTGTAGACTGAAATTTTCAATTCTTGAAATGAATTTTAAACTAAATTTGCACCTAAACTTTGATCTAAACCAATCCACTGCAGCTCTGAATGTTTAGTGCCGATATCTCCCTGGGGGGTGAACCTATGCATAGTCTGAAATATCCTGGAGACTCTTAACATAACAATGAATAAACAGTCACTGATTATTTAAAATGAAACAAAATGATACTGATAAAATCTTCTTTGTAGCATAATGATATTAGCTTGATTTGGATTTTAATTTTCAGCCACTGGGAGTTTTCTTCAGCATATTCTTGCTGACCCAAGCAGTAACATTTCTAAGACAGTCTGTCTGCTTAAATCTATTTCTCATTCCCAAAGATGTTCTTAACTTCTTTTGTTGTTGTTGATTCTTGAATTCACAACTTCTCATTTTGCTAACCACAAATAAATGACTTTTGTGCTTGAAAGCCATTTGTCACTATTAAAGAAACTCTAGGTGGTCTGTTTGGGCATAACTGTGTTAGGAGCTGTTCGGATGGAAACATCAAAAGGTTGGCTGTGTTATTGAGTTGTTAGCTTACCACAGATCTACTGCCAGCTCAGTGGTTAACTTATTAAATTTTAGAGTGTCTGCTTGTTTAGAGCTGTAGAGTTCTGCAGTTACCGATTGGACATGTTTTGTGTTTCTACGTGTGACAGTTGTGGATATGAGCAGATGGTGTGTGCGCGCGTGCATTTGTTTATAATACGTCGTGGGGACCATTTTCCTGACACATATTATAATGTGGGAACCCACTGTTCCTTGTGGGGAACGAAGCCTGCTTTCCAAAAGGGGATATGATGTTTTTGGGTCAGGGGTTAGATTTTGGACTAAGGCGTGAATTGAGTTTTGGTTAGGGTTAGGTATCTAATGGTAAGAGTAAGGGTAAGGTTTAGGCTGTAGAAATGAATGGAAGTCAATGGAAAGTTCCCACAAGGACAGACATGCAAATGTGTGTGTGTGGGGGGGTTGGGAGGAGCAGTTGGACTTTATGAATTTTCTTATTTTCAAAACTATTATGTTTTCCTAATTATGTGATTTCTGAAGTGGATTTGTTGCACTGGATTTTAATTGTTTTTTTCTTTTGTTTATTTTTAACCATTTAAAGTACTACCAATGTCACTTCCAATGAAATTTTAAATATCTTCTTTGCAAAGCAAGGAAAAAAACGAGAATAGAACAAACAGCTGCAGTGATTTCATTTGAGATTCCATTGTTCCTCAAAATAATTACATAAAAAATGATCTTATATCTTATGATTTCTTTTTTAAAGATTCCTCACAGAGGTTTTAGTAAAGAACAATTTTGAACCCAACTCATCTCCTTCAATGGAAACATTTCCAGTTATGTGTGAACATGAAAAAACATTCTGAGCACAATGTGATACATCCACTGACATGCAGCCAAGAAGAAAAGGTCTCCAGTTTGCCTGTAATGGGATTTAAACGAAGACGGAAGTAGCCTGACGTAGAACGTGTCGCCTTGACTGCATCCCCTCTGCTTAATGCCAGCCATTGTCATCCCTCGGCTGACAAGTGATGTTCAGTATGTTCCAAGCTCCGGGATGGCATGCCCTATCGTTTTGTGTCAGCCGGCCGGACAGCACCAGGGTGGAGAGGAAGATGGAATAATGCTCCTGGGCAAAACAATGCAAAATTTGAAAAAAAAAGGGAAGAATGAAAAAGAGGCAGTGGAAGGGGAAAATAGAGGAAATTACATTCATCTTCTACTACAGGGATCATCTTTTTTGCCAACTATTCTGTTTTTTTCCTACCATCGCCCTTGCTACATGTACATAAGTAATTCCATTTCCTGGAAAGGTGCCAAGAGAGAAACATGCAAGGACCTGGAAAAGAAGGGAGAGCATGAGGGAAAGTGTCTTTCAGAGGTAGATGGCACCCCTAATTTGTCTAGGAGACAAAGTACAGGTGCAAACACCCCCACACACCTGCCCACACACAAGAGCAGACATGCCCAGTTGGACATTTTCCACTGCCGCAGGTTTGAGCTGTATTTATGTCTCTCCTGACGGTCACTATGACAATATGAGTTATTGTGGAGAGGTTTTTGCTCCAGAAGCTACAACAGCGCAGACATACACACACACCCACCCCCACACTGTTTGCCACATGCATACATAAAGCAGACTCACACTGAGGTCGGAATAGTAATATGTTTGGTATTGGTGACGCATCTCGCAACTTTTACGGCGTCATTTGCAAGGTGTTCGGTCTCTTTCATTTTACCTTGCGGATAGATCTTGCCTTCTTGGCTGTGACACCACTCTTCGCCACTTTTCCATACAGACACACACGCACCCATTTCACTTCCTCGCCGCCTCCTTGTCTCATTGGCACGGACCTCCACCCTCTGTGGAGGTGTGTGCCGATCCAGCTGGTGTGTGTCATGCTCTGCCACCCCGTGTTGCTCGGTAATGGCCTCAGTGGCCTGAGAGAGCAGCTGGAGACGCACAAACACTCGCGCGCGCAGGCAAGACGGAAAGTCTTTCCAGAGACTCACAATTTACCGTCCTCATCACCATATCGCATGTCTCTCAGAGAGCACAGGGAGGTGGGGAGTAAATGTGTGCTGTTGTTTCGCCCTGGAGCGTCATCCAAGCACCTTGGAATTGCTCTCAGTGTGATGACCACTGGCTCATTTCCATTTCCATTTCCATTAAAGCAGAAATGCCATGGGAATGGATGCTTAAAAACTTACAATTACTGAATCTAGGCCTAAGCTATCATTTGTAACATGACAGTACCAATCTCAGGAACTATCCGTCTGCTCTCACTGGGGAAATAATCTTCCTAAATAATGTGTACAAGGAAAAGAGTAGGTGTGGAACTAATGAATCTGTTTCACAAAGTACAGAATAAAAAGTTGAGGTTTTTCTTTTTGTTATTTTTTATTTTTTTTTACAGGATAGGCTTTCAGTGGACCTTTTGTGCTTGGTTCGAGAAGATGGACCATATAATATTCCATTATCAAATTTGGGGGATGTTTGGCATCCTCTTTGACAACCAGTGACTGAAAGTAATTTTCTATCATCTTGTCATAGTTGACTAAGAAGACAATGAGTGACATAACTTGTTGTTTGGCTTTCTTTTTTTCTGAATAAAGGTTTGTGATATCTTAGCTTATAAAGCTCTTTTATAAGGATTAGACACAGAAACAAAGCTTAAAGCCAAGATAATTATAAACAGGACTTAAATGTTAAACATTTGGAAACTGATGTATAATGCCTATGAAAAGGACTCATCCCCATGGATGTTTTACACCTTTAATTGCTTATACAAATCAATCACAGTAAAACTTTGCATTTATGTCAGACCATAAAACTTTTTCACTTGACCATGTAGTATCCCACATGCCTGCTTTCTTCAAAATTGGCTTTCTCATGGCCACTCTCCCATAAAACTTTCAGTTTTCCTGGTAGTGTCTTTCTTGCAGGCTGTACTCATTTTGTGAGGACAGCCTGATCTTGGCAAAGTGGCACATGTGCCATATTCCTTCCACTTCTTGATGATGGATTTAACCAAACTTTAGTGCCTTAAAGTTTTTTGTAGTCACTTTCCATCTTGTATTTTTCAATAATTTTTTTCCCCCTTTGCTTGGAGTGTTATTTTGCCTGTTTTGTTGTATTGGTAGCCAGAAATACTGATTAACCACTGCACAAACCTTCCAGACGCACTTGTCTGCAATCACTTATTTTATGACAATTATACGTATATTTTTAATTTAAATGCCATTATCTTTGTTAAAATGAGATTAAATTAGATTTTTTGCCAAAAAGCCAAACTTTCTAGATCATGATTGATTTTCAAACCAGTTTAAAGAGTAAAACATCCCAGTGGTATAGAATTTTTAAGCACTGAAAATATGTATGAAATGAGTTGTTTACTTGTACACACAGATTAGGATGAAAGAGCCATGACTGTATTAAATTTGAGTATGAACTGGCAAAGAGGTGAACTGAGCTAGAATCAGCAAATCCAGTGGCAAAATGTTTTTGACATTTGTTTTTGTCATCTCACACTGTCTGAAAGACGTGTCCTCGCATGACCAAAATAATATATATTTATATCTAAAAATAACTTGGTGCTTTGTTTTATTATATATTTGTCTCAGTCTCATTATAAAAATTGCCAATTGCTAAATTAACTATGCAATCTGCATCTTTAAAAGCTTTGCAAAGTGTCTCCAGACATTTTATTTTATTTTTTATTTGCATAACTACAACTGGGAAACCCCATTTCTTCTTCTTCTTCTTCAAAAACAAAACAAACAAACAAAAAAAAATAAAAAAAAAAATATATATATATATATATATGTATATATATATATATATATATATATATATAGTTTTGTGGTTTTATTTTCTGTCAGCATAATTATTATTTAGATCTAGTGGGAGTTTATCTTTGTGGAGTCTCCTCCTCTCTTCCAAGTTAATTTTAAGCATACTCAGTATGGTCCTACAGGCAGCAGCTTTTCTTTTTTTCCTTTTGTTGGTCTGCTCACGCTATGAATTTGTCATTGTAATGTTAGTTGCCAGGCTCTCTCAGAAAGAAAATAAGCTGCCTGTGGCAGGTTCACCTAAAGATTAGCTGGCAACATTACCTGCTGGCCAGAAAAGAAATTCACAGCAGGCCCAATTAAACTGCATTCAGTCTGTAATTTATTGTGTTTTGATGCGATGAATTAAAATACTGCTAGGGTAAAAAAATTTACGGTTTAAAATAGGCTTCAATCAAAATTTGGCGGATGGCTAAGAGCTCAGGCACATGGACTGTGACCATGTACATGTAAAAACAGCTTGAATAGAGACCTCCGCTTTTCAAGAGCTCATGGGTACCACAAAGCCAACCTTTGTTCTGCGTCACAGGGGTCACGTTGTGTTTGCACGCTACGAAAATAACTCACATTTGATATCCAGCATGCTGATGTGTCAGTACAACATGCATTCATCCCTGTGTTTTATTTTTTGTTGTTGTTTCTCTGGAAATGTTTAAAACCCTACGCATGCACAGTTTTTCAGGTGGAATTCTAAACAAACTGACGCATTTTAGCTTGATTTTCAAAAAGGAAAGGAAGGAATAGAAAAAGCAAAATTTGGCAGAACAAAATGATTTTGAAGTGATCCACAATTTAATGTTATTTATGAACACAGCTTTTAATTACACCAGGAAACACTTCTGGAAAAGCTCATTCTTGGTTGGTAGAAACAAGGTTCCGACCAATTGTGGAAACCTCAGGATGAGCAGTTTGACATTTATCTTTGCCATGGAACAATGGACCGTATTTTTATCCTTATTATCCAGTCTACATGGGTTTTCAGAAGAAGCTTTATGCCTGTGTCTCTTGAGGCATGTTTTTGGGGAAGCCAGTAAAGTATGTAGTGTGTTGCCTCTAAGGGCTATCCTGTAGTTGAAAACCCAAAGAATAAGCTGTTTCCATTACTGCATTAACCTCTTAAGTTTTATGCCCTGGGAGTTAGATTTTGTTCTTGCAGTGTTGTGTGTATTTTATGTCTTTGTTTTGGGTCTACTGACCGGCCCAGTTCACTGACCGCTGGGATACGCTCCAGTACCCTGCAACCCTCAAAATAAGTTTTTTGTGATGTACAGAAAATAAATTCCCACAATCACTGCATAGAAGGTAACAGTTTCCTACACAGTGATATCAAAATTATTTGACAGATAATCTGCCTTGGAAAACGATACGCAAACTGCAGATGAATACCATGTTTCATGGACAAACTTCAGGCCTCTTTTGCTGCCGTTCAGCTGCGTTTCAAAGCAAAATCAGAATTCATACGCCTCACCTATTAATATGGGCAATAAGGGCAGGAACTGAAAGAAGCAAATGCAGGGAAACACAGAGAAGAAGGAACACAGAATATCCAAGTCTGAGCAACTCAGAATTGAGCAGAGTCCTGATGATATTAAAGGTGAGACGGGTCAGGATCACAGCAGGATATTGAAGCACAGGGTGAGAAATGGGGATCAAAATTACACTTCTGCAGCGAACCTGACTATAGCCACATGAGACCAAATTATGGGCTAGGTTGACTAATGTAAAGGGAAATGGAAATTGTATTCATTAAAGGGATTGTTTTGAGGTAAAAACTGCAAATATATTTGCAACATAGTTGTATTTCATTCAAAGACTTCACTAACTCTAGCAACTGTCTTTCACCTTGGCCTGTTGGAGAAGGAATTGTATGTTTCCATTGTCTTCCAATTTAAATCTTCCTACAGACAGGCTTTCTGTCTCAGTGGGTGTTAAGCATTGCAATTTCACACCTCTGAAAAGAAGGCATACAAGTAATCAACAGTGTTAAGACATTTTTATTAAAATTTGAAATGAGTTTTTTGTGTCTCTCATTTTTCAGCGTCTTTTTTCATCCAATACTTGGGTCGACACAGTTTGCTGTGATCACTCGTTCTCTCTGTTGAATCTGCAACAAGATTAGTTCATGCAGGTATAAGATTGGTAAGAAATCCAAAAAGGCAAAAAATGTAATTTAGTAGGTACTCGTACCCAGAATTGCTATATCCTCATTGCTCTGTACATTTCTCTGAAACATAAACTGCACTAGTACTTCTGTGTTTGCACATATCAGCACTTGATGAAAAACTAGCTTGCTTGAACAAGTTTTGTAAAAATACTCACCTATCTTTAATCGTATACTATTCTCAGAAACTAACCCTGCACAATTTCCCCTGAATTCTTACAGAAGACTAAAAACCTCTGTGAGTTCTTGGTGGTTCATTATGGTATAGGCACAATTTCAGGGATCTGGATGTAGCAGTTAGCAGCCTGAGCAGCAACACCGGCTCGTGGTCTTGAATGGCAATCAGAAATCTTGACATCAGGGCAACCGTACACCCAGACCAGATTCAGTTTTTCCATGTAATTTATTGCAACTCTTCTGGTACTCCATCAGATACCGTCACTGCTCTGTCTTCAATAGAAAGGATCTCACATATCAGCCAAAACGACCACTTCATGACCTCCCTATCAACAAATGCAAGACAGATTAACTTAAAGATATGCAAAGATATACTGGGCTGCCAAGTAATAGGGTTTCTGATAGGAAAAGGAGTAGACACTTCAGAATAGAGAAGTTTGTGGAAGAACGTAGAACTCTCCGTTGTCCAGGCTGTCACTATATCACAGTGCCAAGAAGGAGTCTTATAGATTTGCTTGAATTCTGGTGGTGGAACTGAGTCAGACATGTTGGCCGACTTCCACACACCTTTTCAGATCTTCCCCCAAATGTTTCATATTTCAAGTTGTGTTCTTTCCTCGTGATGCAATCTATTTTATGAAGTGCACCAGGTATTTATGTAGCAAAAACAGACACACAACATGATGCTACCACCCCCCACCCATCCTTCCGAGTTGAGATGGTGTTTCTAGCCTTAGAAGAACAGTTGTTTTTTTTTTTTACCACAGAATACATTTTCAGCAATGAAGGTCTTTGTTCCTATGTGCATTTTCCAGCTGCAAGCAGCTTTTTTAATGTTCCTTTAGAAGTAAAGGCTTCCTCTTCACCAAGTGACCTTTTAGCCTGTCTCGGTACCGGACACATTTCACTTTGGACAATGACATTGTCTAACCAGGTTCAGCAACGTCTTCACATTAGTTATTTTGCACAACACATTCTCCTCTGGTACAGAATCAATATTAGTCAGTCAAAATATCAGATGTTTCCAAGGCCAAGACATCAACATCTAGGCCTCGTTGTGATAGAAGTCATTCCGGTTGTAAACTTCTGACTTTGAACACATCAATACATAAATACCTGATATGATTTTGTAAATGTGATATCCATAAAAAAATCAACTCCCATGTTGCTACTACTAATTGCAAAGTAGTCTCGTACTTACCTCCATGCTGAAATTATCGGTAGGAGATCGTCGTAATTAGAGAAAAATGATACTTTAAGTCTTGCAAAACTTCATGAGACTTTGTGAGAAAGCACTGCTTCTTTGTACAGGTTCATTTTCGCTTCCATCATCACTGTCATAGGGGAGAAAATGAAGCAGAGATCAATAGGTCGATAGATGTATGTAAAAAAAATTCACAAAAGCGTTTGAGCCACAGAAATGATTGCAAATTACACTTTTCAAATGTAATCTCCTCCATTGCTTAGCTCATCTCCTGAAAGAATATTGCATATACTCGTATGATAAATTTCCTTGTGTATTTAGCGACGGCTCGGCCATTTTTAATATGTGATCAAGCAGATACACATGGACAGACACACAAAAAAAGAAAATTGTATTACAGCGGCTTCAGTGAGTTTTGCTTATGAGACCAATATTTTACATTACCCTCTCTTACAGTATATAACATTTATTGCAATCACAGCAGAGCCAGTACCCATTCTTATCAGTGGCTTCTTTCTTTGTCATTCAAACCACAGTCTAGGATATATGCTGCTTCATCTTCCCAGCTTATTACAGCTCAGTGTTAAACAAGAGCTGGAGTGATGAGGGGTTTCTATCTGCTTACAATTCTAAATTGAGGAATCTGCTGCTCATTTCCAAAGTGACGAACAGTTATCCAAACTTTAAACAGCCTAGATCACCGGATTAGAGCTCCTCATTTCAAATGGTGGCATAATGAAAAACTTGGGGTAAAACTGTGTTTTCTAACGATATGTCTTCTACACATTTAAATGCAGCGCAAAAATGTTTATACATACCATAAATAAAAAAAAAAAGATAAATAATCTCATAGTTTGACAAACCTTTTATGTTTGTGCCAGCAGTTATTCTTTCTTTTTTTTTTTGCTGAAGGGCACACCATGTCCCCTCCAAAGTGCTGGCTTTGCTGACCATAAGTCTTCTTGTAACTTATTTGGCAGCATTCTTAGACTTATTGTCCATTTGGCAGACCCATTTGTTGCCAAGCTATACCTTGCTGGCAGTTGCTCTGAATTATTCATTCAGTATTTACACTGAATATTTTTTTTCACAATGCTGTCTATTTTGGGAAATGTGCCGTTTCCTCTTGTCCCCCCTGCTCTCCCTTCCCCCCCACACACACAGTGACACTGCCAAATAACTACTTTGCAGCTGGGAGGTGTTCTTTGGCTTTCAAGCTTTGCTGTGTTTTTCTTCTTTTTTTTTTGCCAAATGTATTAATGGGGGGGAAAAAAGCAGAATATTTATGTTTTATTTTCATCAGGTCACACAGCTCATCTCAAAAAAGTGTGGCCCTTTCTCCATAAGTACAAACACTAATCTATCTTTTTTTTTAATGTTATGTTTGGAGCAATTTCTTTTTCTCTGTCCAGGTCTGTACAGGACTCATTTCACTGTGAATTTTTGACACTTTATGACTGGCTTTAGCGGAAAGAATTGTCGTCTCGCAATCCAAAAGCTTTAAAGTTCCTTGTCCATATCTCTTCAACGTGTTGTCAGCTCCTGCAACGCCAGAAGTATTTAGTTCAGAGCCCAGGTATGGGATGATACCAGGATACGGGCTTTTATTACTATTATTATTGATTGATTTAGTTACCTTTGCATTGTACTCCCTACATAAAGTCAAAAATGTTTTCACGTCTGCACCAAGTAGTCAGGTGTTCCAATTGCAATCTGTCAAAATGACAGATGGCCTTAAAATTTTCCTATTGCTTTTGTTTTTTTTAAATCATCCGAAAACAAAAGCTGAAAATATTCCATTAACGTGACTTGTGACTCTTCTACTCCCATCCCAGCCTGGAGTGCCTCTCGCTGGCCACCTCAGGCTGTAGTCCCTTTCAAGCTAGAGGTTTGGACCCAAACCTTTCCACTCACCAGTGGTTGGGACAGTTTACTACGGCAGAACTTTTTCAGCAAATATGTGTTCCATGTCCCCTTTTGCGCGTCAACTCTTTTTCAAAAAGGCCAAAAACCCTCTCAACTGAGCGTAAAAACTTTTTGTTTTGCAAAATCGAGGATGTCTGTTTGAATTTGGCCATTTCCATCAACCTTTTCTAATGTGATAGTTTAAAATTGTCCTTGTCCTTGATTTTTCCTGTAATCTGAGAATATTCGTTATTCAGGGTGTGTGTGTGTGCTGAAGAGTGGCTGTTCTTTTCCCTTATATGTTCTTCTTCGGGTTGTGATTGGCAGCTATGGCCTCCAGCTGGTCTTCATCAGGGAGTTATCAGGAGCTGCTTAAAAGAGGAAAGTTCCCCCGAGGCAAATGCCAGATGGTTTGCTTACGTACTGTGGCAATCAGGCTTACCAGTCATGAGTCTGAGCTCATTTGTATCTATTTGGTTACTTACTTCTGTTGTCACAGTTCCTGTTCCAGCTGATTCTCGTCGCTGGTTTCCACGCCACCTCCTTCGTCTGCCTTCACTAGTGCTCACCTCTGTCTTCCTGCTGTTCCTCCAAATTGAATCCTGCAAAAAACCTGCTGCCTTCCTCTCCTCTCCATCAAACTCTTCATCCTAGAACTCTCACTTCGCTTTCAACACGTCATCACAACAACACTTCCCAACACAACACTCGTCCACCAGGAGTTTGCTAATTGCTGCTGGCTAGTCTGAAGGAACTGGGTGATGTGGGATGTGTGCTCTGTGAGGCAGAAGCTTTTGATGATTATAAGGTAAAGTTAAACAAAAATAGTTTTTACATAATACCCCCGCTCCCTCATAAGCAATCCTCTGGTGTCTATAATTGCTGTTAGCATAAGAGCCTTGATTAGAATTATGACAGAGAGCATAGTTTTTAAAAACTGTAAATTATTATTTTTACATTAAATCATGTTGTAAATGTGCTCTTACTGTACAGACTTATTTCATTTTATTCTTTTGTTTGTTTTATATTTTCCCCACTACATTGCAATATAGTATTCTACCATATTCCCAGGGCGTTTTAACTTCTGTTTGAACAGATGAACAAGGCATCTTCAGAAATCTCAAGTTTGTCCTGGGATGAACCGGATTTATGAAGATCCACAATTCTCCCTGTGATAACTCGAGTAATATTTTTCCACGGTTTCTCAAAAAGAAGCAGTGTTTTTTGAAGTGTTGCCTTAAAATCTATCTGGAGGTTGTACTTCAACACAAAGGGCCGAAATCATCATTTGGGTTTTTTTCTACATTGTGAAGAGGCTGAGGAATCTGAGAGTACTTTCAGAGAGTTAGAAATCACAACTTGGTCAACGGAGATGACACTCTTGTTCTGTCTTTGTTTAACAATATAGACTAAGTTTTGGACAGGCTTAGATGGGGCTTAGAAAAGATTAAACATCAAGTTTAAAACAAAACTTACATTTTCAAATGTATTAAAGGGCTTTTTCCAAAAAGAGTATCCTTAGAGCAGGGGTGGGCAATCCTGGTCCTCGAGGGCCGGTGTCCTGCAACTCTTAGATGTCTCCCTGGTTCAACACACCTGAATCCAACAGCTGAATCACCTCCTACGTGCAGTCAAGTTCTCCAGAGTCCTGCTAACGACCTCATTATTTGACTCAGGTGTGTTGAAGTAGAGATGCATCTAAAAGTTGCAGGACACCGGCCCTCGAGGACCAGGAGTGCCCACCCCTGCTTTAGAGTATCCCCATTTGGCTTCACTTTACGAACTCTGGCGACGTTCTGAATTGAATCTTTGTTTTCATCATGAAAAGTAAAAGAGATGTGAAAAAAAAAAACTCATTAGAATTTATAAAAAAAAGAACGTTTGTATCTCGCAGCTGGTAGTTTTCAGATCTTCAACAATTTTATATGCAATAAAAGTAGTTGGTTTTCTTAAGATGTTTCCTTTTCTTCCTTCTTTGTCTGACTGATTCTTAATGACCCTCACAGGGAAATGTATACAGTATTACATAGTAGAAAAAATATATATATTTTCATTGTGGTGTGTAGATAGAGTGCTTTTCTTTTATTTACTTGGTTTTCTATCAAAAAAATAAAGGAAAAAATACTGTTATAAACACTACAAAAACAACAACAGAAACCTTCACAAATAATAACTGACATGTTGGAGATTCTACAAATGTTGAGCTAAAGTGTGTTTTGTTTGCAGTGAAACAGCTTGAGATGAGAGTATCGGGACAATTCGGTGAATCAAAAAAACAAAAAACGCCTGGAAAGTATTTGCTGAATAACTGGAAATCGTTCTGGACAAAGAGTCAATTACAAAAAGAGCCACATTGTGAATAATTTATCGCACAAACCAATTTTTAATTACGCATAATTAAAACCCATTTTAGGAGATCACAAACGAGCCCCTTCTTTTAACGTTGTTGTTTCTTTTTTTTTTTTAAACTTTCTACATAAAGTGACCTTGAGCATTAATGAGGTAATTTACGCAGCGCCCTCTCACTCCCTCCTTCACCTCCCTTCTTCTCCCTCAGTCTCCCTCATAAACATTCTGCTGCTGCAAAATGAGAAATATATGTAAAAAAAAATGAGATGGAAAACTCAGCAAGAACAGTCTTCTGTCTGTGTTTGTTTACATACAGCACAGTTAGTGAGATCTGGATCCATTTGGCCAATTCTGAAAGTTTCAAATATGAGGCTTGAATAAAACATTAAGAGCATGACACTTGAAATCCAATCACCCAATACTATTGTTAATGCCAGGGGACAAACAGGACCTCTGTAATACCACGACTTATGTTGTGTTTTTTGTGTAGTACTTGTTGTTGGCTTGTTTAATTATGTCATAGCGGTGGGTTAAATTAGTTTACCTCCATTGATAGATCAGGTTCCAAATGCACCAGCTAAAAGTACCAATTGTATGTAGTGTTCTGGACTATATTCAATACGAGAGCGGAATGTTAAAAATAATTATCAAGAAGATAAGTGGTACTGTATTCCAAAATCTGGAATTCAACTGGTGTTTAGTGTCAAGGTTTTCTATTTTCAGTAAATTAGCAAACGTCTTTCTTCCACATTGCCACGGTGTCGCATTTGTGTGCAAAATTTTGAGGAAAGATATTTGTTTAATAAAATTTGCAATAAGGCCGTGAAATAATCAAAGCGTTGGCTTTTAAAGAAAAGCATTCTGTGCAGTAAACTCTAATAAATTTAACAGCTAAATTCAATGAGTCTATATGTCAAAATCAAAACCAATAAAAACAAATTGCAAAAAATATAACTAATAAATTAGGTGTTGTAGTATTTTAGCAGCTGTTAGAATATTTGTTGCTTTTCCTGAAAGAAAAAAAAAATATGCACATTAATAAATGACTACAGAAAATTTCTCTCAATTACTGAGGAAGCCTCTAATTAATTACATACATTTCTTATTGAACCCCACCACTATTCAAAACACATTTTGATTGATTAATTTATACAAGGCAATGCTCCTAGCTACTAATGTCAACAACTTTCTACCCTGACCAAGCAGACGTTACATTCACACTGCTGGCAAAAGTGCCCTAAATACAACTTCCTTTGCCCACATCTGCTTCTTGTCAATTTTATTTTACAGTTTAAAAAGCACTAACATTTTTCTCTCTTTTTTTTCCAAATTATACCTGTGCTGTAATGGTTTTAAAAGGGACCCCAGTCTGAACAATCATGTCTCATCCTGTGCTAACATGCACTTACTTATTTGAAGTAAGTTCAAATTTAACCAGTGTACAAAGCAAACATTTGCACATTTTGTTAAAAAAAAAAAAGAAAGAAAAACTGCTCCCACGTTGTTTGTAACATAGCTTACCTGCATCTCTTTGGACACACTGAACAATGGATCTTACATGAAATCAAGATGGTAGAAGTGGTTGAAGATATAAACTGGTTAGCACTACTTCAGGTTTGACTTTTCTAAAGCACATTTCAGGAGTGATTTAAAATTTGACCGCAATTTACCATTAGTTGTCCTACATGAACTTAAGCAGTGCATGAAATACTAGTACAATAAAAATCTGCTTAGCTTATTTCTATATTACACATATTTTACCAGAACACCTATTTAAAACTTTCTACCATTTTAGTGAATTTAGTTCAGTCAGAGGCAAAAATAGATTTAATTAAGCTACAATCACAGCTACCAACATCAAAACCCAGTGTGCAGAAACACAAAATGTTAAAACATGCCTTCTCGAAGACATGGGGAAGTGACATAAACCCTTTATGAGGCAATCAGGTCACTGAAAGACTGCTATTTACATTTCAGTCACTTATGCATAGCAAAAAGCCTGGCAGGTAAATCAAAATTGACATTGTAAGTTGCCAATGTCTACTATTTGATTTCAGAAGAAATCTGGATATCCCCAGGTTAAATTACAAAAAGGCTGTATTTCATCTAAATGTCTTTTCTTGTATAAATAAAAAACTACATGAAACATCTGGACATTCACAACAAGGTAGCCTTGGAAATGTTCAGTAGAATGAAGTAATTCAAGGAGCAGCTGGATAAGATTGCAAAGAGAAAAAAAAAAAAATTCTGTTCTTGTTAGAACTGCAAAAACATATTACCGTACTCTGTAAGCAAATAAATAAATAAGTAAATACTGATATCCATGTTGCACACAGTGTGTTTTATTTGGATTTTTTTGTAAAGTACTAACATGAAACAGTGCAAGACTGAAAAGTTGAGGTAAAGGTAAACAGGTTTTCAAAATTATTACAAATACAAAAATCTAAATTGTACAATGCTTCCTTTTTTTTGCCTTTGAAACTTCCGTAACACATTCAACAAAAGCCAACTAGATATTCTCCATGCAACTACAGTTTTTTTTACAGATTTGTCGACAAACATTACCGAACAAACAGCATCATGAAGACCAATGGACACGGCAGGCGAGTCGGGGATAAAGTTAAGACAGATTTGTTTACAAAAGAACATCCCAAGCTCTGAACATCTCTGAATCCATCATCCTAAGATAGAACGAGTATGACAACCACAAACCTACCAAGACATGGCTGTCCACTTGAACTGACAGCCTGTAAGGAGGCCATCAATCAAAAAAAGAGCAACCAAAAGGCGTCAAGGTAACTATGAGCTGCAGAGACTCAAAGCTTAGGTAGGACGCACTCTGGAAATCTGGCATTTATGTGTAGTAGTGCCTACTATTATTATCAGAAAGTCAATAAGTCCAGTTACAAGTTTAGATTTGCATATCAGTATGGAAATGTGGAAGAGCAAAATGTAACTTTTAGCCGATATGTCCTTATAACCCTATGTGAGACACATACTTAACAAGAGCACCCTGATAATACCGCCCCACTGCAAAACATGGTGTTGGAAGAACCATAGTGTAAACCATGGGGAAGATAATGCTATAATGTATGGAGCATGATACAGGCCTACATCTTATGAAAGGCTGCAAAAGACTGAATACCAGATCAAACAACCATTAACATGCAACAAAAGTAACAATGCAGGGACTTAAACCAATGAGTTTGAACTAGTTTGCATAGGATTGGCAAAAAATAAAAAAAGCTGGTAGAGACCCTATTCTTTCACTTATATTGGTAAGTTCAAGGGACATGGATGTTTTTTGTAAGGTACTGTATTGTAGTTATGCATTAAAGGTGAACTCATCCAGTGGGGCAAGCTGGAATCTGATCAAATCACTGGTAAATTACCAAAGGCTGTTCAGGAAGGGGAAGGAAGTATACAGCAAAAGAAAACAACATGAGAGTTTTGGAGGCCCCATTCCATATATCAGTGGTGACAAAATAATTAAAGCAATCAAGTGCTTTCTCCTCCAAAGGCACTTGTGAGACCCTGCCCGACTTCCCCCATTACTAGTGACAGCTAAACTCACCTCTCTTGTCAAACTCCCATTCTAACTTTGAGACCCCATTAGGGCATCCAACAAAAGACGAAGAACAATAGCCTTATTGCCCCGTCATTTTTTAAATGAATGAGCAAAATGCGTTTGCGTCGCAGAGTTCAAAGTGTAAAAAAAAAAAAAAAAAAAGCTTTAAAATTGGGAAAAGTAAGAGGGCTCGAGTTTGAAGAGAGAGAAGACAGTAGCTACATCGTATCTTTTACATTCTGTTTTTTATTTCTCAACAAGCCAACTGGCTCAACAGATTTGTATAAACAGAATGAAAACCTTACGCGCCATCTGACCATCTGATTTTCTTTAACCCCGACTTTCAAGCAAAAAAAAAAAATTCCCCAGCTTCTTAGTAATCATCAGCCATGCACAGGAAATAAATTGACTTGTCAGTAGACGACTGCTTATTTCTTGTTTGCCATCTCATCTTTTTCCTTTCCACCTTCCCTGCGCTCTTCGTACCACCTACATCCCCTTCCTTTTTTTTTTTTTACCCTGAGATGTTAATTCTCTTTTTGCTTCTTTCTCTTCCACCCTCCCCTTTAGTTCTTTTCTCCTCCTATTATTTTGGTAATCATTTTCTCTCCCGAACATGTTCCTTGCTTCTCTATTACCCTCCTCCTGCTCTTTTCTCCCTCTTACTCTCTCCTTCCTTCCTTGGCTGGGGTGTGATGTATGGTTCCTGTCAGGGCTGGAATCAATGGGATGCCGGTTGTTTTAATTTAGCCTGGGAGCTCAGCAGATCCAGATCCTCGGTGTCATGGAAGAGCGATAGTGGTGGCCTTTCTCTCCTCTGTTTTGGCTCCCCTCCCCTCTGTCCTCCTTTGCTCACTGCATTGATCAACACTTTGCTCCCGTTGGACGGTGCTCCGCGGAGGCTCGCGTCGTCTGAGAGCCCTGCAAATGAGCTGACCTCTTATCTGTTAGCCTGCTTTGGTTTTGCATCAGCACCGATTGACCTCGCAATTTTGCAACGCCTCACACCTGAAGGGTGTCTGCTTTCAGCAGCTGTCGGACCTAAAGGTGTACTGGAGAGGAAAACGCTCTCCGGGATGACTTTTCTTTGGGAAATAACAGTCTGAAAAATCGGGAAAGTCGGTAAAATAAGAAGTTGATAATTGGCTGAAAGGTATAAGTTTAGATAAGCTTCATTAAATCACTGATCTGTGGCTCGTCAACCGCGTTTTGTCTGACAGCTCCTCCTCTTCTTCTGTCTCGTATCATTTTCCTCCCTCTCATCATCTCCCCTTCATTGCCGCTCATTAATACAAATCATCTACCCCAATATTCCCCACTGCCAGGCTTGAGCGATAGCCGTCATGCAAAGCTCGCATGACGGACTAAAGTAATTAAAGTGGCTGCCTTGAAACAAAGCGAACGGCAAAGAAGGGGAGCTATGGAGAAAATTAAAGAAAAGTGCAGAGAAAGAACGAGAAGCAATCAGATGGTGGGTTCCACCACAATGGCTCTGCTGATGGGAAAAATGTGCTATACACCAGTTCTGTTTTATTGGGCGTTCAGCAGGAATACGCCAAAGAGATAAGACTTACAAACTGTTGTAAAAGAGATTATATTTACCGATTAAAACTTAAAAATGCTTTGATACCAATTCAAGTTTTGCATACTTATCCATCTTATCCATTCTATTATAGTCACAGGATAGAAGAAATATATAGTCTGGAAACATAGAAAGTGAAACACCCACACCAATCGGGAAGAACCAGTTCTTCAAAACTCAAAACTGTCTTGTTCCTAAGTTCTTGCTACTTTTTTTTTTAGCTCAGAGTAAATTTTAGCAACTGGTAGATAAGTTGTTGTTTTTCTGTAAATACTGTTTTTAATCAAACCAAAGATAGTAAGTATCACACCATAATAACGTGGTAAAACACAACACCTTATTTGCCGCTATGTGGCATAGATTAGGACATTTACCCCAGAAGATGCATTTTAGCTTTTATGGAGCATCAAAGATTGTTATTCACAATCTAGTATTGCTTCCAGGCTCATGTTTCCAATGTACCAAAAGGCAGAAAAAAGCACAAAAATTCAGACTTACCAGATTTAGCAACAACCAGTTATGTTTTGTGAATAGTTACTACAACAACAACACGACTAGCTAATAAACTAAACACAAGCATGAAAGCATGTTCCCTCATTTTTGTTCACAGGTTTGTTCCTCTGTGCAGCTTCTATGACATTTTATTTTATCTAGGCGCTTATGCTGGCATATCAGATATTTTTTTATGAGAACGTAAAGAGAGGACGTGTTTTTTGTATCCACAAGGTCTTGTCATGTCTTTGAATAGGTGTGGGTGTTTCTTAAAAGGCCCTTCTGTTTTTTCCGTGCGCTCCTGTATTGGAGTGAAGTTATGAAATTTAGATTGTGCTAGAGAGTCATATATTACTTAAAATCCAAATAGAGTTACCGTCAATTTCACCAGCTCAAGCTGTTTTTCAACCTTATTAATCACAATCTTGGGCTAGGGTCCAGTGATTTAAAATGTAAATTTAACTGCCTACAAGCGGTCAAATAACTTAAGTGAACTGATCAAAAAATAGGTCACACTGCCCTGCCAGTGGAGCCACTCCAAGTCGTGATTGAATCATTATGCATGGAAAGAAAGAGAGACTGCACACTGTTGTATGAGATTAAGTAGCGCTACATTTGTTTCATTCAAACAACGCTTCATGAACATTACATTATATTTTGACAAATCTAGATTTCCTCTGTGTGTTTTTATTCTTTTGCAGAGTCCACCCTTTTTAAAATATGATTTGCACTCAACTGAAGGTGTGATGGGGGTAATGTTGGCAGCGTGCAACTCTTTTTCAGCGTGCAACACTTCTATCAACCCAACAAACACATTTGGCTCACCCAGATGGCTGTTATCTGCCTTTATAATAGCTTAACGGAGGTGAGAGGCTGGTTTTCTGTGGTCTGACCACATACCAGAAAAGCAATTTTTACTACTGCGTCACCTGTGCTATTTTCTTTGGTATTATTTAAGCTCATTTTTATTTTACCACTTCAGTGCACTTAAATAAATATGTACAGAGAGTGAAACCTGAGTCTCCAGGTGACGGGGCCATAATTAAGTATGGATAAAAAAAGAACTAAAAAGGTGAAATTGTGAGAACATGGTAGTTTAAACATTCTCTTGTGATTTGGGTTCCCTCTGGCAACATCAACATCGTCCCACAGTCTAAAAATGAGCTGCGTTGGCTTTCTGTGCAGTAGTGCCACCTGACTATTTCTTTGAGAGAGCTGGTTCCAGCTCCGAGCACCGCGACACTCTGAAAAGGAGAGCAACACGGAGAGAACTCATATATGTAACTTTGCTTTTGCCGAATTTCAAAATGTTAATGCAAATGATCGGCGTTTCACAATTAAACACTTATTTACAGGCATCAGTCATGTTCGTGGGAAATAAAAGAAAAACACAACAGGGCAGCACGAAGAGATGACAAAGAAGAAGAAGACGGCAGGCACCACTGGCTGGAAATTACCATGGTGCAACATGACAAAGTGAAAAGAGGAAGGTTGGCAGGATGCATTATTGATGGTTGGGAGAGATGACCATTAAGGGTGACTTTGGCATAGGTGTCAGAGAGCACCTGTGTCTCTACCTGATCTTTGCTACACTTCATTTAACATTACAAGACTGTGAATGTGTCAGAGGGAACCAGGCAGAAGAGCTGTTAACTCTCATTTCAGGCTGTCAGCTCGCATGTCTGTCACACTCATGTCTTGCATGGCGCCTTTGTTTATAACAAGGAAGCAGAGAATGACACTAAAAATGATTAGAAATATATGTAAAGCATGAAAGTTAATTGTGAGAGAGGTGTCATCAATAAAAACAAAATCATAGGAAAATGATCTATGGAAATATTGTCTAAAAGCTGTCAGGATTCGTCATGTGGGTCATACATTTATCCAGCTAAATTTATGCTTGATACTTTAAAGCTTGATATTAAAGTATAGCTTATAAGTGTGTAACTAAGTAGTTTTTGTTTTTGTTTTGCAACATTTTTAGAAATCAAAAGGAAATGAAACTTTTACGGTACATCATCTTTGTCTCTAAATGTCTGACTTCAAACAAGCAAGAATAAACAAATAAATGGACAATGAATCAAAATTTATGTCAGTGCATTCAGCAAAATAACTTTCAAAAAATTCTGAAGGTTTCAACGACCTCACGACTTAGTTTTGACAATCCACCTTAATGAGTTGAATAAAAGGGAACTGATTTGAGTGAAAGCTGTATCTTATCAAAACTTGAATTGAAGGACATGGTAGCAGAACTATTAGTCACAATTATATTGAAGTTATAAATTGAATAAGTTACGCTTTCATGTACAAACAGAAAAATGTGAAAAGAGACGAAAAATAGAGCAAACAAAATACTGAAGTTTCTATAATTGTTCCCATGTTTTCTCTGTCTCTCTCTCTCCTCATTTTTTGAAAGAGAATGAATGTGAAAGGGACACACAAAAAAAGAAGAAACAAAACACTCAATGAAATCACTGCTATTGCTATAATTGTGCAAGTGTTTTCTCTTTTGGCTGTTACCCTGGAGACGGAACCCAGCAGTATATATGTTCACGCACACAGTACATGCATGCTTGGTCACACACAGTGAGATAAACACATCAACAGCAGACAGAGAGGGCCGACATGGGGGTGGCTGACAGGCTGACATTTCAAGCAGAGTTCCTGCAACAGTGTTGAAATGCCATTTTATTTGGTCTGCTAAACCTAAAAAAAAAAAAAAGTACAGAGGGCACTGAGAGCATGATCGCTTTACGACATCAATCTCCTCGTAATGTGTGCTATTGCAATTTTCTTTCCACTTTTGTCCTACGGTGGGCAAAACGTTTATACAAGGTACGCGTTCCAATGCGCAAAGAATAAATAGGCTACTGTGGTTTATCAGGTAATTATCCATTTAGTGAAAATTGTAGGTTACGCTGTCACATGTTAGGTCTGATAAGGTGTGGCAGTTTTTCAAATCTGCAAGACGGTTTCTGCACAGTATGGGTCAGCCTGGGAGGACACATGGAGACAGAGATACATTTTAGCAGATGCACACCAAATGAATTTTCAATCGCTTATTTGCATGACTGGTCAATAGGATTGACTACCATTTCATGCTGCAGAGGGTTTCAGCATTCAGTGTCATTTCACTGCTTATTTAGTAGAGTGCACTGTATTGGATAATCCCTTTTTTTTTGCATCTGAAACAGCTAATCTGTTCAGACCTTTCCTCGATTATTCATATTGACAAATATTTGCCATTCGTCGTTATTGGGTACACGCTTAAATCGGCTGTAGTTGATAAAATAAACCATAAGTGAAGCTGACCTGTCCCAGCATTTGCTCGTTTGTACCCTTTAGCCAAAACTAGAGATTTTAGCGAGGTTACAGTGACTGCATAGAACCGCACTAAACAAAGCCGTCAATCAGAGGAAGAGTGCAATATAAATCCACAACAGGTTCATAATGTGACTCACCTCCAGGAATGTTTAAGAAAAGTGTTCAATCTTACCACTTGAATCTGCTGAAACTGGTACATTTTGTGTGCTGGCAACAAGCAGTACCTGACCACACCACCGGGGAAATGTTGCAGATGGAAGGGACAACACAGTGCATTAGTGCCACTGCAATAAACTTTCTTCTGCATAAACTTTCTTCATCAGCTTGTTCGGTGGTTTTAAGTTGCAGGCTCTGATGCTACTATGGCAACAGATGATGGCATGTGAGGTTGCATTCTCCCCAAATACCAAAGAAGATCTGCAGCATCTTGAGGCAAATACTGAAAGACCTATGAAGTGTTATGCTCCTCTACTACTTCCACTTCTTCTTTGATGTACAGTACAGACCAAAAGTTTGGACACACCTTTTAATTCAACGAGTTTCCTTTATTTTCATGACTATTGACATTGTAGATTCACACTGAAGGCATCAAAACTATGAATAACACATGTGGAAATATGCACTAAACAAAAAAGTGTAAAAGAACTGAAAATACCCCTTATATTCTAGTTTTTTTAAAGTAGCAACCTTTTGCTGTGATTACTGCTTTGCACACACTCTGCATTTTCTTGATGAGCTTCAAGAGGTAGTCACCTGAAATGGTTTTCACTTCATAGGTGTTGCCCTGTCAGGTTAATAAGTGGGATTTATTGTCTTATAAATAGTCATGAAAATAAAGAAAACCCATTGAATTAGAAAGGTGTGTCCAAACTTTTGGTCTGTTCTGTATGTTATGTTTCTCCTAAAATCTACAATCCGTTTTATTTTGTTCAATAAACACATAGCTTGATAAATGAATTACTGTTCATTAAGTGGAACAAAACAAAAAAAAAAAAAACTGGAGATTTATTCAAAAGGCAATGTTTATATTTTAATTGGTTGCTATTGTATTTTTCTCATATTGTAATCCAACATCTCATCATGTTTTTTTTTATTTATTTGAAAAACTGCGAGAACAGGCACATAGTTCACAGTCTCTGTGACAGTTCACAACTCCCACCCCTCTTCTTCCCATTACTTTTCTGTGTCGTTTATTGTATTTTTCATGTGAACATTTATTTGAGAGAGCAAAAACAGAAGCGGAGGGAAAGAGATAGAAGGAAAAGGCTTTGAAACGTAACAAACAGCTCGGCATCTTGCCTGTAGGCTTAGGTCAAGCCCCATAAACATTGAATTCTAACCTATTTCAGTATTCATAATCATTGAAACCCTTCTGTTTTTGCAGGATGATTTGTTTCCGCATCAACAGTGAACGATCCACTACATTAATAATCTTTTTTTAGAGAACACTTTCTACTATCCCAGGCTAATTTCAGTCCATATGAAACGTTTACCATTGAGATGTCGTTCCAACTGTTTTGTTCATATTTGAGTGTAGAATTTTAAAAGATAACTTTTAACATTTCCTGTTCAGTTTACATCTGTGTCACTGAAAATGAAAATATTTTAATCCAATTCTACCTACATGTCTCATTTGCACGTTCAGTAAAATTAAAGTATTTGTCAGAATAACGTCTTGCACCGAGGAAGCTCATCATAATTACATTGTGCTGAGCTTAATTTACAGCTTCTTCAAAATATTATGTACTCTGGATTTACAACATTCAATATATGACCCTGAAACTGAATGAAACAGGGTATGCAGATGCAGCTCATGAACGTATAAATTAGCACGCAGTCAAGTATTACATTTATGATTGCTAGTTTCGTAACTCCGTAGCCTCTTTTTTTAAATAACCCATGAATAATTTGCGAGTGGTATTTCATTTTAACATATTATACTCTGTGACTGTAGATTTGCCATTTCACACCGTTCTAAATGCATGTCTTCGATCTTGAGGATTAGAACGTCTTGTTATTCAGCATGAAAATGCAAGTGCGCGAGGTTATACCATCTAATTTCAACTCGAATGTGTAAAGAAACCTGTTCGTGTTCAAACAAAATCTCTTCAGAGCCTCAGAATGTCATTATGGGGAGCAAACGAGAGCTTATTGTTGGGTTGAGCAGGAAATCGGAACACACCAGATGTATGATGGGCAGGAAACTTGAAGAGAAAGTGGAGTAGACCACATCAGGTGCAAACAGCTAGTTTAGCATTCTGCTGTTTGTTGATATGCAAGGATCTTTTCAGGTTGGTTGGGCTGTGCTAGTTTGAGCTACCAGACTATTTACTGTATTACATACACCTGCAGTTAGAGGGGAAGTCCAGGTCAGTCATCAAGATGCCTTTTCCGTATTTGTACAACTCGGTTTTGAATTCCCCAGGAGGATCCACCAAACCTTCTAAGCATTGTGCCACAGCTTCCCAGCCTCGGGGGACCTCAAGATATATAGAACCACTGCTGGAGAAGAAAGGCTTACTGCTTTCCAGAGAAGTGAGGGATCCAGCTGCAGGAGTCAGAACAAGAAAATAATTTGTTCCAAGAAAGTGACAGCTTTAGTGGCATCACGTTTTTGCTCTAAAAAGGGCCTGAGTCACGCCGTCAAGGCCTTTCCTGAAAACTTTGACAAGTGTGTGAGTTGTACATTTATTCATATAAATATCCATTCCACAATTATTGAAGATAAGCAATATGTAAAACATTCAAGAGAGATTGTTGCACCAATTATAATGTTGATGTTTTATGAATGGGTCTTTGATGCTGAAATACAATTAAGTCTTACCAGAAAGCAGAGGAAGAAATATTGGTGACTTCCAATGAAAAATATTTTTTATATATATGTAAAAAAATAAAAGTTAAGTATTATACTCATTCCATTGGTAATTATTATAGGTTATGAGTATGTTTGGTTTAATTTATTATATTTTTTTATTTGAGTTACACACATTTAATGTGGATTCTGGATTATCTTGAAGGAGAAGCAATGCCCTAGCAGTGCAGAAACATGCACTATTTCATTCAGAGGTACAAGACCTTTAAGGGTGCTGAGCTTCGCACATTCAAGTTGAACCAAAAGGCAAGAAAGTCAAAACAGAAAGTTTTCAGGGTCCAGAAATATGCAGCCAGGCAATTTTTTTCCCACCTTTTCTTTTTATTTTCTTTCCTCAAAAAAAAAAGTTAAAGAAACAGCTTTATCAAAGGTACAAGATTTGAGAACAAGAAGTATTTTTACAAGTAAATTATTGACCATACCAAACATGATGGCATGTTTTTTTCTGCCAAGTAGATATATGCAATGCAATGTCTGCAAAATGTAAAATTATTTTGTAGTGTGCTTTTTAAATTGTTTTTATTTTTGTTTCACTGAAATTATTCAGTTTGAATTAGCTTCTGTATCAAGCCATTCCCACTTTTCCTTCATGACCATTTAGTGAATTAAATTGTTGCTGAACTACAAGTTCCATCTGAGGGACCCAAAGAGTGCTTAATAAAATCACTGATGTCTGAGGAGAAATACATTTAGAAAGAGATGGAAAAGCAGCAGGTGGAACAGAGTAGTTAGACCACAAAACACAGACACATACACACACGCACGTGTACTTGCGTTTTGGGTGGTAAAAGAGAAAAAAAACAAAAAAACAAGAAACACTCACCACCATCAAAATAGAGGTATAGCGAGGATCTGCCCCCTCTGGGCATCTAGAGCACAGCAGCGCCACTGTGGACAGCAAACAATCATCACACACTGGACTTGCAGGACTCAAAGCCCTTGCAAGCAGCCATCGCCCCACCGTGAGCGATATAAACCCCTCTCAGGTACCATTATGTCCACATTAGTCCCTTAACGGCCATACGCTCCACTTTCAATAGAAAATAAGAAAAATAAATAAATAAAAAGTGCTTGCTCGGACAGAATGCCGAATTATTGCAGAGAAAACGCCTGCTGCTTCGGCCAAAGCTTTAAAAGTGTTTGTCCGCAGTGAAGCAGACCACCCAGAGCAATGCTGTTAGCGGAGGGAACAGGTGGAAACTGAAAAGGTGAGGTAAGAAATACTGTCTCTTTGTAGGGGAGTAAAAAAAAAAGAAAAAAGGAAAGAAACTGTGAAAACAGGAAAAATGCGAATGTTTCCCCCAAATTAGTTATTTAACATCAGATGTAAGAAAGAGTACTTTGTTCAAATTCAACAGGCGTATGTACATTGCATTCAAGAATTATTCATACATTCACGTTATGCTGTATTCCTTAGAGAACCAACTTTTCGTCACAACTGCAAGGCATTTTTTAAGTTGTCAACTTTGCACATATAGAGTCTGACATTTTTTTTTTTTTTTTTTGCAAAGTCTACTTTGCAAAACAGCTTAAGCTCAGTCAGTCTTGCCATCAAAGATTTGAACTTCCTGTTATTTCTGTTGGTTTGCTTTTGCCTGATTTTGTTAGTTTGTTTCATTCTGGTCTTTAAAATACCAAGACTTCCCACTTATGTTTATTTTTTGGTCCATCTGATGAGGTAATTTATAGTCATTAAATGATTGATGCTTTAATCAGTCATTCAGTACTTGAGTAGCCAAACAATTGTTTACAAAAGATGAGGTTTTCTTTTTAAACCTCTTGTTATTGTGGAACTTAACAACTAGAAATAATTTTAATAATCCTAACTCGCCTACAGCTGGAAGTGTTTACTCTGAAATAATGATAAGGACAAAGTGTAAATGCTTCAACTGTTGCACGTTTGCCTATACATTGGTTTGGAGTAAGCAAAGAAAAAACAAAAAACAATAAAGCATATACTGTGCAACTTACACATAGACGGTTCTTTCATTCTGATCCCCGTTGCAAAAATATCTGCTTAAACATTCTTGGGAGGACTCTGGCTGCTCATAAATCTGTGACCGTAGCCGCCTGGAGAGCCAACAGGATCCCTTGTTATCTTTATGTCCTCCATTGTGAGGGTGCTGATTAAAAGGTGCTTGATTTAAAGTGGCTTCAACTTCTTTTCATCTCTGCCTCCCCTCTGCATTTTCCTCCCGCCCGTATGCCTTCAACTTTCCTTCTTTTATTTCACAATTCCATCTCTTTCTGCCTCTTGTTCGCTGGCGTTACGCTCCACTTACTTAAGAGCATCGAATCATGGCTTTGTGCCATCACACACAGCTGTAACACGCTCGCGCAGATGTAGCCGCGTCACACGGCGATAAGGGAGAGGCACAGCATCCTGCTTTTTATACTGCTGTAGGATAATTATAGGAAGATGAGCTTTATCTGAATTCTTCCATCTGTTGCTTCCACGAAAAAGGATTTTGTAGGGGAGAAGGTGAAATTATATTCAACAAGACATACATTCCCATTACTCGTATTAATTCCTTTTCAGCCTCACAGTATCCGCTTATACCAGTATGCTAATTCCTACAGTTTAAATCGGGGTCGCGCTGAACCTATAGAAAAAGAAAGTGATATTACAGCGAGCGAGCAGATAGGACATTGCCATGCCGAATACTGAGCAATAAATGGGGCAAATTGATTCCATCTCATGCGTTATAATAACACCCAGACAGTCTTTAATTTCAGGGGAAACGCTTGAGAATCACATTACCCGCTTTCCGTAATCCATTTCAGGCCCTTCAGACCCCAGGTCATGTTTCCCAAATTAGCTCCAAATTTCTGTCACAACAGACACCAGCCACAGCAACACCTCCGCCGTCTGGGTGACACCACGACGTCCAGGGAAATTCAGGGGAAGGTGGACAGATGAAGAGGGAATCATGGCACTTCGTTAAAGTGAGACGCTTGGCTGAGTTCTCTCTCCTCTCTGTGGGCTACACACACCCCATTTCTTTACCACTGTTATCTATCTTTCTGTTCGTTTTTTGATGTTTTTTAATACACCCTAGGTCTTTTTTCTCTTTGAACCTATTTTTTTTTTTTTTATTATTGCTTTATTGACTCCAATTTACCTGGATTTGCTGTCCCAGTTTTTTCGCACTTGCTATGGCGTCACCTCCTTGTTTTTTTTCCCATTGTTCCACAGATAATATTTGCTGAAGGCTCAATACTCTAGGGTCAGTTTGTGAGGGTCCACAAATGGTGAAATGTGAATGATCAAAATTCTTCTAAAAACACATCCAGCTCCTGTGGCATGGTATCTGGTCTTTTGTATCTTCATCTGCACACAGAGCATCTGCATGGTGTAGCTTGAGCTGTAAAAGTGGTACAGTGGGGTCAAACGCACAGAGTGCATAGCAATTATTTAAATTAAGTAGTAGTGTTGCGTATTTGCGGTATTGCTGGCTTATCTTAGAATTGAAAGTTGTCATTTGCCAATTTGAAAAATTAACACAAGGGTTCCCCGGGGTGACAGGTTTGGGAACAGAGGCTGTTGCCAAACCTGGCCTCAAAATAAAAAAAAAAATACTTTTGTGTATTTCAAACTTATTTGTAGATGAGCTGAAACAACAAAAACATCGGCAATTCTCACAAAGTCTTTCACACACATGAACTACTTCTGCTAACAGAGCACATCAAATTACAAGTGTCCATGTGTGCAACAATACTGTGTGTACGTTGGGGATGATACTCTAGAAGTTCCAACTTTAGAAGAAATGGTCTATTGATCAAAATCAATAGCGTTCTCCATTTTTTTCATGCAGCATCAGCATTATCTACTAAAAATATTCTCTCTCCGTTCTTCTCATAAATCCAGTTTGGCCCATGAAGCAAGTCTTCAGCTAGTCTGGCCAAAGATAGTTCTACTGTTTGTTTTTTTGTGTGTGTGTCTGGCTGCTTTTGCTATGGGCCCTGGGGCTCTCTGTTTTGCAACTTCCTGGGCATTGCTCCACATGACATGTCCATTTGCAAGATGTGCACTCCCTCTGCTTGCTAAAACAGCAGCCTCCCTCACCAATGTGTGCACTGACAAACGCCACATAAATTGTGTATTTATGTATGTATATTCTAAGCCAGGCAAGTCATAAGACGTGCAATAGAAGATACATAAAAAAAGAAAAAAGAAAGCGAAAAAAAAGCAGAAATAATTTAGACTTGACCCCTCGCTGTCCCAGTTTGTGTTATGGTCTTGTAAGAAATCCCTCAAATGTGCTGACATTTTGAGGGTTTACAGCCAAAGCTTCTCATCACATTCAGGGATGTCTGCAGCCTCTCTGACCTGAGGGACAGATTAAACATTAATGTGGCACTGGGGAGGTATGAGATGTTGTGCAACGTTCAGTAGTCCCCTCCATCTGCTCCCATCCACTGAACCAGCCAGTAAAATCCACAAGAGTCGAGGGACGGTTTTAGCGGGAGAGGGAGAAGAAGGAAAAAAAAAAGAAGAAAAAAACATGTTGTTGAGCTGCCCAACAGAAAACCAGACAGAAATATTAGTGGTTCTGAGGCATATAAGTAATCTGTGATAATGTCCATTCGTTTGTGTTCTATATCCACAGGGACAAATAAGAGCGCCATCGATTTGTCATTGGACATGTTGTAAAGAGGCACCATTTAATGGTGACCTTTAAAGGATTTGATTGGATCTTTGAAACTGTTGTATGGAAACTCCGGGACATATTCACCATGAAGTACATCTTAAAAGTCAGGTGGAAAACTGCCATGTTTGATGAGAAATTACACCATTACATTTTGTCACAAATTTTGTTTTGCATGTGATCCCAAATACGGAAACAAATATAAATGCTCTAAAAACAAAACAAACAATACCGTACCACAAGTTAAATCAACAATTAACTGTGTTCTTGATGCTACAGTCCTGTGGCTATTAAAATTTAACACCAAAAATTAGCTTAAGTAGAGCCTAGCCTACAACAGGTAGTTGGGTAGTAGAAGTCACAAAAGCCATACATTGCTGTAAGGAGGATACAGCGTGATTTCTAAGGCTCGTGGAGCTCAAGTGAACCAGAATGAGAGTCATTATCCACAAAAAGAGGAACATAGAACAGCGATGAACCTTCCCCGGAGAGTCCAGTCGAACAAAATTACACCAAGAGCGCATGAATAACCCACGAGGTGGGTCACAGGAGGTCACAGAAGAATCTACAACAAATTCTAAAGCACCGCAGGACTCACTTGCTTCGGTTCAGTCTACTCTTTGTGATTCAAAAATAAGACAGAGACTTGCCAAAAATGACATCTATGGGAGAGTACCAAGGGGAAAACAATTTCTGACCAAAAAAAACCACAAAAAAACCCCAACACATTTTGCATTTTTTTTTGTTTCTTTTCACTCACACTTATCTGTTTAAGGCAACCCATGGTGTTACGATGGCATGTTAAAGCTAATCTGCTGCAGAAGAGTTCTGCTGCCATCTTTCACTCAGATTAACTCTACAGACCTGCTGGGAGCCCAAATGTTACATCGGCCTGTTGAGTTCAGTTGCTCTAAATCAGAGCCTAACTGGTTGTTCTGGTTGAGTTTCTGCCACAGAAGGAAACACTCCTCATTGGAGCTCTTGTTGGGCATTTAGATAGAGAAACTAATTAATACTTGGTTGCATTTTTAAAGATCTACTTCAACATTTGTAAATTTTATGCATGAATTAATCAAGATGTGGTTTAAAACACACACAAACGCACCCGCCCGCACACGCAAACATAATTATTAAATTGCAAAGAGAAATGTAATGGCTCACAAATTCGCATTATCCTAAAACTGAATTGGTTGTAAATGGTATGAATAATATATGGACAAGTATAAAATGAGCATTTCCCTTGTTTTAAATAATTTTCTTAATTGAAGTGATGTGAAAAGATAAAGCCCCCTTTTGTACCATTTCATATGCAATTTCGTGGGCTCGTAAAAGAAATTTGGAAATTAATAACTCAAATATTGGCTACGGGGGAATTCATTAATCAACCTTTAAATATAACTCTTGCTCAGTGGATCTTATTTGAGTTTAAGAAATCTACATTGTTTGAGGGAGAAATGTAACAGTTACTACTTCCAGTGCAAATAAATGGGCATTTATTCATAATATATAAAATACAAACTGGGTCACTGGATAACAGTAAAGTGATGGTAATTAATATGCCTGGTGAACTTGCAAAGTCACAAGTGATAATGTATTGTCCCTTTGTATATGTAAAGAAAACAACACACAAAACAGAAGCTGTCCATTTTGTGGAGGATACTGAAGAAGTCTTCTTTCAGGTGAAACACTACTTGTAAGAGGAAGGACCACAAGAGAAAAGATTTCAGTATCTATTTTTAGAAAAATTATTAATTCTTGTGTTGTAAGATATAATTTAGTTACTCCATATATTGTGAATTTTATGTTTATCTCAATCTAAAGGTGCAATTCTGAAAATTTGTTCTCTGGATCCTAACTTCCCTTACGCTCCCGTTTCTGTAGGCTATTTTCTGCATCTGTTCCCATTTTCTAGAGCAGCTGAAGCAGATTGTGTTCCCGCTAGTCTGTCTGGCGGTTCAAAACTTTCACGTCGTTGCAATAGAGAAGTCCAGAACGCATTTAAAAACAGTGAAATCAGCTTAATGAAGCGATTATTCATGGATTGTTTCCGTGTGGGAATGTGCAGGTAGACTGGATTTTAATTGAACCGCACTGATCCTGACTGCCAAGTAAAACATTTCAGTTTGTAATAATTGACAGAACTTTAATAATTAAAGCCAGAGATATGCATTTGGTAGGAACAAACAGCAGCTGCAGCAGGTGTGTTCGGACTTAAATCTAATGAATCATTGACAATTCTGGGCAGTGGTGTTTGTTTAAAATGTGCTTTTTTCCCCCGTAAATTTTACTTTCTAAGCTCTCTGAAGAAAGGCTTTCCTATATTCTTAAGGATAGAGACGTACGATTTCATTTGATATTTCCGCTTAGGCTCAAGGATTTTATAACATATTTGAATGCAGCGTCAGTGAAACACTTCAACAAGGCTGCCGGGGTTTACATGTTGTAATTACAGAACTCCCGTTGTGTCATTTCAATTTAACAGAATATAAACTGTGGAGAAAGATAAGCTGGAAGAGAACTAAAATAAATAGACACAAAGTGCTTTAGTTTGGTTGGTGAAATAATATACAAGCAAACAACTTTAATATCGAAACTTATATTGATGTGTCCCTTGTTAGCCCAGAGGGCCACATAAACACTTATAGCGAGCCGGATTCGGCCCCGAGTTTCACATATGTGTCGCAATGCATTCAATATACTTAGGATTTTATCCAACCTCAATTTTGGGGGTTATTTTCTGAAAGTGCCTATTCAGGGATGGAGGCTTCAAATTTCATTTTTACATGAACATTTACAGGAAATGTGTATATGCATAACATCAAGTTTGATTAGACATTCAATGAAATGGTCACTTCAAATGTGTAAAAATAAAACAATTGAGATCTATTTTCCTTTATTTAGGCAAACGCGTAAATAAAGACCTCGGTCTTTAGATATTGCACATCTTTGTGGACCAAAATCTCCCTAAGAACAACTGGACTGTGTTTCCTTAAAAGAGTAAAAATTGAATGAGTTCCAAACACAACAGATACGTTAATTAAGTCTTTTGGATTGTGTTGACTTCTCAGAAACTAAATGTTTACATGCATTTTTACAGTCTGAATTTAGACTGAATTGAATCAACTGTGCTTTCATGTGAAATCCACGAACAATGTTAATCTACAAGGTTCCCGCTGAAAGGCGTAACAAATTAAACAAATCAGTTATTTGTACAATCAACAGTTTTACTAAAGTTATCGTTATCCATGTCTTCCTATGTATTCTTGATTCTTCAAATTGAACATTTATATTAGAAAAATAGAAAAGAAGGGTCAAATATGTATCCAATTCAAGTAAGAGGGATCATTTGAGCGAATTGTTCTTGTCAAAGAATTCTACATGAGTTTTCTCAATGTCGGTTGCTTCTCTGTATTTTAAGCCATGAATTACCCTAACATGGCTTAAAATACCGGACATTTTAAGCCATGTTCTGGCTTAAAATGTTTTTTTTGTTTTTTTTTTTATTAAATGAAGCTAAATCACACATGATTGTGGAAATATTCTTAACCCTCATTTACAAAGACGGCAATACCTCCCGAGTAAGCTCAGGAGCCTTTAGTATTGCCTTGAATAAACCCATATCAGGCTCTAATTTTTGCTCTAACAGAGTTGCTGATGAAGCAGGACCACCAGCAGCTGCTGCTGCTGCTGCAGCACACAGCCAAGGGCAGGGGTGGGCAAGTTCAGGGCGCAAGGAGGTGAAAACTGGAGTGTAAATTTTTTTTTTTTATCAAACTTTTATTTATTTTTTACTTTGAGCTACAGATGCAGCTATGATTGATATAATAAACCAAATGACAAGGCTGATAAAAAAAAATAAATAAACATTATAATCCATAAAAGAGAAAAATCTTACCTCAAAGTGTCTTGGAAGCCCTTCTGCTTACCTAAGCACACAAATAACACAATACTTCAGTCCACAGGCCATTAAGGTTTGTCTTGGATCTTTATTTTGAATTATTTAGATAACATTACAATGTGGCTATTACTTTCGGGTCACTGCTTGTGAACATCACAGATGTGTGGAACACGTCTCTGATGTGAAAATTCATGTCATGTCATTTTTGCAACACGTCGCAACAATCCGTACTAATCGGCATTAGCTGGAGATCTATTTGTGTCAGATGCGCAGGAGAGTGATGCTTTCATGTACGGTCATGTCTGTAAAATTCGAATATACTTGCTTATTCAATCAAAAGTATCTTTTGAAAAACTTTGAAGTAGGTATTAAACTTTTTATTAAAAGTGTGAAATCAAAAATGTCACTGGTCTGTAATATTCAGATTTTAAATGCTGTTTTTGTTAGCTGTGAGTGGAAAATTGATCATGACTAGCAGAAACAACGACTGAAAAAACATCCATTCACTCATCCATTTTATAAAAATACTAAAATAGAACATTTTGGAAAAGCTAGTCTAATTCTTTTAGTATCTTTTAGTATGACTAATCTCTCTGTGATTGCAGCAGAAGACGGATACGCTACAGTGTGATCGAGGAGTAGGTTTTTTGCCTGTTCACCAGTCCAGTTGCAGAGTCAATCATAAAAAAGTATCCTCGCATTTAGTTAACAAGTCAGGCAAAGGCAAAGTATGCTCTGAGGCTCCCCTGCATCTGCGGCTCAGTAAAACATGTGCTTATGACAGGTTATTGGAGTCAACAAATTTAAAAAGGCTGTTTAAATGCATATCCGGTTGTTGCTCCATGGAAAACCTACACATCTAAAATATGAATATTTAGTCTTCATTTTATGGCACACATTTTAATTAAAACACATGATATTTATCCTATCAGTAATGTCATTTAGGCCTCGCTGTGGCACAGTAAAACTGATGAACAGCATGTTCCCTGTCCGTTGTAAGAGCAAAACAAAGTTTTAACCACAACATGTGGTAGCATGTTGTGGTTAAAACTTTGGAGGTTGGGTTGCAGTGCAGAAAAACAATATGTTGTACAGATCAGTAAAAATGTATACAATCAAATATATGACATATTGACATCTAACTATGACCTGTAAAGCATTTTTTTTTCTCAAATTGAGACATTCTTTGAGTAAAGAATATGTCTGGGGTTGCATATTAGCAATAACTGACTGCATGAACAAATAAATGCTTACACACAGAAGCACAGCTTAGCTCTTGGTCCCTTTAGACTGTGTTTGTGTGGCTGGGCCATTTTCAATAGCAATATTTTCATGAACAAGTGCAACACAATGTTTTTCATGTCACTGTATAACATTCTGGGCAGTTAAGCACAAAGTATCAACCTTGATCTTGGATGTATAGCACTCATGTCTTGTCCTCTAAAATATAGGAAGACAAATCACAAGACAAAATACATGTGATTTTTGAGTTTGAATGCACTCTAGTCAAAAGCTGACATGAGTTAAAGACGTCATTTCAAATTATAAAACAATGTGAAATCAATGCAGTTTGACAAGCATTATTCAACTTGTTTCCTCTTGAAAACTGGAAAATGAAAAATGTATGGAAATTATATTTTTTCTATTTTCTTTCCCCCTCCTCCCCCCAACTGTCCTGAAAAATAGTCAACGCAATTTCCATAGTTTTCCAGAGTTGCTAAGACAGCATACCCCTCCTTTAATAATCATTTTAGTTAAGTGCAATTCATTCACTTTGTTTTCCTGAGATCATGTAAAAATAAGATTATTCATCGGCATGTAAACAGTCATACAGTTACCCTTTACCGGATAACCACATTTCTATTCCACTGTCCGGTGGAAAATTTGCTTTTCTGTTGACCATTTTGTTAACCAAAAACAACTGTAGTCAGTAAGCGATAATTATCTTGCTTGAATTAGATCCTTTCAGTCATCTTTTCCTGCAAAAACAATGCTGAAGCACAGCAATTTACAAGCTGAGCCAAAGACGTCCTGGCAAAGCAGTGGTGCATGACTCACTAAAACATACATGCGTGCGCGCCGTCGTGATTGAGAACAGACTTACATAAGAGCCACTGTTAACCGGTTTTCTAATTGTAGAGCACAGTCCATACCAAGGAATATTGGTAAGCCTGTATCAAGTGATTACAGTGTATTATTTTGTAATGAATACTAACTTTACTAGGTAATTATAATCAAATTACAGTTTAAAATGCCCTAATTTACCTGATATTTAGCAACAGCTTAACAGCAAAGTGCTGCCATTACCTTTGAGCAGACAATGAAAAATTTATGCTTTTGAGATTTTAAAGAGTAATTACCATTTAACTCTCCTTTTAGATGTTTGTGCTAACCCGTTTATCAACTAGCAACTAAAGAACTGCTTTATTAACAAGTAAAAAGAATAACATGTCACTGTTGCTAGTTTGGGAACATTAAATAGACTGTAAAAGAAAGGGTTACCGAAAAAAAATCTGACAGTGTGTGTTACGCATACATGCTCTTGTTGTCTGAAGTTGAACTTCACCAGGCTATAATGCATGCATGATTGGTAGCTGTTATTTTTAGTGGCATAAAATTACATTGCTGACTCTGTCTGCAAAACTGGGCTTCCAGCACAATTACTTGAAGCGAACAAAATGCGCTTTTCTGAACTTCTCAAAGATTAATGAAGTCTTTGAAACATGTTTCTTCTGGAGAGGGAAGTAATTCTAATAGGGACAGATCGTGTGCATTAATCACAACATTAATCACTTTTGGTACAAATGAATGTTCACACCGGTGCTGAGTTTTACATTTGCTCAAGGTGTTGGATCGTATTAAGCTGCAGAAGCTGGTTGATTGGAAAAGTAAATAATTTTATTTCACTGCTTGGGGTCCCCTTTCCTTCAAAACAACCCCTTTTAAAAGAACAAAAGAAAAAAAAAAGACTATAATTTTTAAAGAATGATAATCATCACAGCAGTTGCATTGCTCATGAAATAGAAAGGTCTTTGTTAAATAAATTGCGGAGATTCATCTCTGTTGCTCAGTGGTGCGAGAATAACCCAAATTAACAGACAAAAACATGTAAATTATTTGTAATTAGGCACAGAAAGCATTGGAATGAGATACAGGGAAGAAAATTAAAACTCTGTCTTTAACTTTCACATTCTTCTTTTATCTTAAAATAATGAATCTTTTTAGCACTAGCTGAGTCTAGAAATTGAATTACGCAAATTACAAATGTGTGACAGGTCAAATTCGAAAACTTGTGCAATACATGGAACCGTACCTTAATGCGACTTCCATAAACGCAAGTAAAATAAGAAACTTGGCTCCATGCAGGCATTACTCTGCAAAGTGCTCATTGCATAACAGCCGTGACTCTTCAGGTTGGGGTAAGAAATGATGTTTATGATGGCGAAATCTGGGAGTTTCTGTGTGCACCGGGTAGGTTAGCTGGAGCATAGCGTAGCAGGGGTCTTTGTGAGAGATCAAATGATTCCTCACCCTAAGAGATAAGACGAGGATCTGAACGCGTTCCGCTTTTATCTCGCACCACTCTTCAAGGCATCCAGCCCTACGTTGGTGAACAGAGTGATGAAAAGGAATCTGAAGACAGACGGAGGCAACCGATCCTACTTTGTCTGTATGCTAATGATGTTTTCATGTTGATGTCTGCATCAGTTTTAATATAGATCGGGATATGGATTAGTAAGACATCCCTGTGCACGATTATGTACACATTGGCGGGGAAAGAGCTTTGAACCAGTGGTAGACATGCGTGATTTTGCATGAAATTAAACATACACTGTCGTCACATTAGTGCTGTGTTATAAACGGAAGCCATTCATGCGTGCGCGTGCGGTGATTAGAGGATTTCAGGCCTTTGACAGAACTATAAGCGATGCATCAGGTTATGCTTTAGATGTATTTTCTTGAAATTCTTCAAAAGCACATTTGGCTGTACTCGCTAAAGAACTCGGTGGATTTTACATCAGTGAAATTGGAACAAATGAGACTTTGCACATCTGCTCGCCGTCACCACAGACTCATTAAGGACAGTTCGCCGCAAAGTCAGTCACTCGGATGTAATCGGCTGGGTTCGCTGCGACACAGAACATAAAATGAACTCGACTGCACTGTGTCACGGCTAGGATTCAATTACTAATCTGTGCAATTGAAGCCGAATCCATCTAAACGAATAAGTCGAGCTGAATATACGTGTTGTATATGAATTGTTTGTTCAGTTTGTGCTGTAAAATGCCTTGAGGTGACATCTGTTAATTTATGCTATGTAAAAAAAAAAAAAAAAAAAAAACCTGAAGAGAATAATTTTACATCTACTTTTTAAAGTCCTTGCAAAGGATGATTAGCTCAAAATATGCAGCCGAATGAAAAATAATTCTCTACAGGAGTGTTTTGCCTAATTAAAAAAAAGTGAGATTAAAGTTGCCCCACTTAGTGTATCTCTACTAAAACTGCAGAAAGAAATAGCTTGATTCTCTAAGACAAGTGCTTAATGTCATTTTTTTTTTTCCTTTCCAAACGGTGACCTAATTGCACTGGAAGAGATAGGGTGAGCTATGATAAGCAATTATCTCAAAAGCAAATTAAAGTACTGTGTCTGTTTTATATTCAGAATACATATATTCTTGCAGCAAGGGGTTTCTGAGCTAAAATCCCAATCTGGGTTCATTTTGCATATTCTCACTCTGTATGCCTGGAATTGCACCGGGTGCTCCAGCTTCCCCTCACAGTCCAAAACCTGAGAGTTAGGTCATCTGCTCTCTTTAACATTGACCTTAGGTCCAACATGTGCAAGCATCTGTCCTGCCAAACAGAGAGAGGAAAGGAGAGAGATTATTATTTATTTTTAGAAACAGGAATTCTATACCGATTATTATTTATTTTTAGAAACAGGATATTTGCTTCACGTCCTTGCAATTGTACTATACAATCCGTAGGTGTGCATTAAAACCTTCCGCATCACTTTAGAGTGAATCTAAACATTCACATTATCAAAATGTATTGCAGTCTGTTCAAATTGCCCACTTGCCCTAGCAAAATTGGTACATCAAAATTGTAGTCCATTCCGCATAAATACTACTCTGCATCCGCACTTGTCTCACGGTTAAAAAAGAAGAATAATGCAAGGATGACTTGAGTTTTCTCACCAAGTCAATATTTCAGAGTAAAAAATGTGAATGATTTTGCTCAAATTAGTTGTTTTTTTTGTTGTTTTTTTTACCATAGATAATCTTAAGAGAGTAGCATTGCCCTGGATAGCAATAGAGCACCAGAGAACACAATGCTGATGTAAAGAAATGGTGTTGGCCAGCCTCATTTGGACACATCATGACCGACTGCAATTTAGACAGCTGGACTTTGAGAGGACAGTCTGGCTGTCTCATTACCCCTGTCACCAAAAGGGTGGTAGGTGTGTGTGTGTGTGTGTGGGCACATCATGGCCTCCTGCTTTGTTGATTCTGTCAGCAGGGTTTCTAAACACTGTCCTCCAAGAAACGGCATCATGAATTACAGCCTCCTACTGGACAGCCTCCAATGTACTTTTCCTGGTTTCCATGCCTTTCAGTGTGACAGATAGAAGCTCTATACCGATGTTGAACAACTAGCATTTTTTTCCCAGGCAATTTATTTCTAGGGCTTCAACATGTAACCGAGGATCGCGCTAACCCAGGTCCACCACTTAATTTATGCGGTGGTTTCAAGAAGTCCTTGGATGCTTGATAACGCAATCCGTTCCCGTTAAATGTAGGTTGCCAAGATATGTGCAGAGTGCTTTGTGGATGGGGCCTGATGGGGCCAAAAGGACCTTCAATGAGTCCTTTACCTCACCTCTGAATAAATCATCCTCACATGGTTAAAAGACCACTTATGCTTCATCCCGGTCTGTACGATTGGAGATGGAAACATTCAGTGAATTAGCTGGGCCGGAATTTGGATGGGAGAAAGCACAGGCATTTAACAGCCGCTGGTGAAATGCTGTTTCAAAGGAGGACGCTGGCAGCAACGTCAGAGCTGAAAAATCCGGACCCAAAGCTGAACTCCTGGCAAAGCATTCAGCAATATGATGTATAGCAGTAGCGGCAAAACTAGTTGGTTGAACATCAGAAAAGAAGATGGAGGATTAATAATATTTTTAACCAGTGTATGAAATGAAATATTACTTTGGCTACCTCTTTAATCCATTTTGTTTTTTTTGTTTGTTTTTAATTTGACACCTCAAAGTATTGACTTGCGGACGGAGATAGAAGGACTTCCATCCTACTTTTTAAAAGATATTTGTTAATAATATTGTGTATAACCACAATTGTGAATTACTTTGTGCTGATATAGAAAACTCTAAAATGACGTTGTGACAAGACAAAATGTTTAAAACATCAGAAGGTTTATTTTCTTGAGCAGGATCAGTCTACCATTCAGTACATGAGACTGCAAAACCCCAATGTAAACATAAACTCCCTACTGTGTGCTATTGCTCATATCATGTCACACTATTTTTTTAGAAGTAAAATTTAAAAACAACTGTCTGAAGGGGAGTTTGTGTTATTGTTACATACTAAAAAGTTGTGACTTTGAGTTACAACTTGCATGTGCATGGACTTTATTGCCTCTGATTTGTGTTCTTCGTCAGTGAAATGCTGTAATAACTTTAATCTGACAATTTCTAGACATGCTTTAAAAAGCCTGTATGAATTTGATATATTGCTGCTTTGTTCAGTCATCAACACAAACAGTTTACCTTTGGAAATTCGAAACATTTGAAGCTTTGGATCACGAAATGGGCATAGAGTGAAATAAAAATACGCATATTTGATATTTGGCATTGTAGGTGCTTAGTTTTTCCACAACTTTTACAATTATCTATAATTCTGGCAGGCACTTGAAACAAGAAGGATTTTTGGCAATTTTTTTCTTGTAGCTCTAGTTGGCTGGTTGTTCCAAACCTCCAAGGGTAAAGTTGGGTTAATGAAGAAAGTGTCAAAATCATAACACCCACACCCTGGTTGTCTGTTGAATTAACGATTCAAATGGTTCCCTGGCAGCTTTATGAAGTCTCTGCAAATGATCCAGACTGCATGGGTACTTTAGATGTTTGATGAGCCAAAAAAGAACTCACAGAACTTCTTAAGCAGCCAAAATCACACTGGAGTCACTAGGGATTGTCTGGGGAATTGCAATTGGGACAGCATCAAGTTATCAAAATTCTGTTATCCAGACCTAATTAACTTTAAGAATCTCTGTCTCTCAAGACATGGCAGTGGCGCGTTATGTTAACAGCAAAAGCTTGAGTATCCCAAATCTCCTTATGGTGCGGTCAGAAATCTTGTGCTATAGGTACACATAGCCCCCTCCGTATTTAGTAATATTTCTGGAAAAGGTGTGAAAAACCCTTAAAAGAAATGTATCTTATAATAGTTTTGTGTCACACTAAATGTAACTTTTTTCCGTACATTTATTCAGTGCGAGCAAACTAATTTTTTTTTTTAATAAAGAAATGACCAGTGCAGTACATAGTGTCTACTGTTTACACCAAGTATGGCCCTTTTAGACAACAGAACATCACGTAGTCTTGTTTTAAAGGATTTAGATCTATAGATTGAGATGGTAATGGAAAAAGTTAGATTTCAAGTCTGACTCGCCTGTTTCTGTATTGATTTGACCTTGCAGGTTTGGGTGGAGTACGTTTGTGCTACGTGTGCTTGTGTCTTTACTCCAGAATCTGATGGACGAGTAACTGGGGTCATGACCTCTGACTGAGTGCTGCAGTCACTCCTGACTACCATCATCTCATCTACCTATTAATATTTTTGGAATTCTGACAATCATTCAGATGGTCACCCACCACTTAAGTCAGTCATTAGATCTTTTCTGAGTTGTTTTTTTTTTTGCTATTTATGCGTCCGCCCGTCTGTCCATCCATTGTTATAAACTTAACATTATATTTTTCTACTTGTAATTAAGAAACAAACTAGCAACAAACTGAACAACTTTTTTTTATGAATGGTTGCCAGTGAAATTCATCAAGCTGCTTTACTCCTCAAACTAGCATAGCTAGCAAGAAATGCAAAAGTTTTCTGATAAGAAAAAGTCCAAAGGAACCATCGGGCAGCCCCGCTGTGGACGACTCTGCTGAAAAAAAACATAAGGGAATACATAAAATGTGATGTAATTAAAACAAAATGCTACATATTCTTATCAGAAGAGGGGATTGTGATGAAAGTGTATTATTTTGTAATGAAATCATAATATACTTGAAAATAGTTCATCCATCCATCCCTCCTGGATCTGTTTCCAGGGTCATCAAACACAACTCCATCAACCTTAAGCCCTCAGGCTCTCTCCTGTTCAACTGAATCTTCACCGCCTGGATCACGGCGAACACCTCGGTCCCATGCTGGTCGAAACTGTTTTCCCCTCAGAGCAACGTTCACCTACAAAAAAAAAAAAAAGAAGCAAGATAGGTTAACAGTATATATTTACAAAAATTATTGCCACCTATTAAGTTTTATTTCTAAGCCATTTTCCTCCTTTCCCAGACATCGGAAACATCCCAATAAAACTTCTAAAGCTATGTCTGGTCTCTGAGTTCTCTCGATAAAAAAGCTGAATCAGTACATGACACATTTTCATTTTCTACTGGGGTTTTCCAATAATCAGTGATAATAAATTACGCTGTGTACTCTTTCCACAACTTCATCTTTTGCTTTGTGCCAAATAATGCTTGTTGCCTAAAAGCTTTTATTCCTGCCACACTGTGCCATCTCTGTCTTGTGTTTCAGTAGTACAGGGAGATTTGCTGCCCGGTAAAATTAAGCTCCCGCATTGAATTTCTTTACATTTGGCAACATGTTCATCAATTTGATCATATAGTCCAGACCGCCATATTATTTTTTGGCAGCTTCAAATTAAATCAGTTGCATGAGCAACACAGTCCTCATATTATGTATGCTCTAAATGTCTGCCACTGTTACAGTATATGCAGTACACAATTGCTACTCAATGATCCAACAAAATTACATGGAACCATATTGAGCTTTTACTTACCCCAGTATGCAGGATGCTTGAGTCTTCGGTTGAACTTGATGTCTTGACCTACTTTCTCATTTGTAGCTTGTAATTGTTTGTCCACTAGGGGAACTAAAAATTCATTTGTAGAGAGTTGGTCCTTAAACATGAAAAATATAAGCAACAAACCGAAGAAACAGTGGTATCAAAGCCGAAATGATGTACAGAACAATTTGAATATTGCATCTTTGATCCCAATGAGAGTGAATCAAAAGTGACAGTTTCAAGACATGAATGAACCTCGACACTCAAAACAGCCAGCTGGCATTCATGTAGTATTGGTTGACGTGACAGTTACATAAATATACTCAAATTAATGTTGGGATTTAAAAAAAAAAATTTAGTGTGAGATTACATGCACAATAAAATATGACCTTCATCAGACTGTGGAGGGCACTGTAATCCATTAAATGTGAGTGTTAAAGTACACTCTTTGATTGCTTGTGTTATTTAAGAATTTCTTTGCTTTCTACGTTGAGCGGAGTGAACTTTTACAATCACGTCACTATTCTGGCAAACCTGTCGTGCACCGTTTTACACAGACTGCAGCAGAAACGCATAAAAAGACTGGATTGCAAGTTTCACCTGAGATGAAAGCCCAATGTGTCTTGCTGTATCACCACCCAAACCAGAACTCTTTGCATTGCCTTTTTTTGTTGTTTTTTGCTTGCCTCAGCTATAATAAACTTTCCGGAATTGCTCATTGGGGCACTAAAGCACTTTACACATGCAGCCTCCCAGCAGGGTCAGTCAGATGCAATAATGGGTTGAGTTCATCTTGTAAATGTGAAACCCAAAAGAAATCCTTGACAGGACATTTGTAGAGGACGTACCCTCAAAAGGGTTGAAATCGGTAGTATCTCCCCCTCAGCTGTCCCTTTTTCACTTTGTTTTATTTTTTATGTACCGTTTGTCAGCATGGTCATTCTTTAAGTTCCACAAGTACTTCAACTTAATTACTCTGAAACCGGTGGGGAAAAATAACTCGAATGCACTTTTATCACTGAAAATCACTCTGCCAGGGGTAATTATAAAACGCCCTTTGTGCTTTTACTTTGTCTTTCAGCATTTTATCCTCGGGGCTACGTTCTCCGTTTTCCATCTCTGCTGATCCCACCTTCATCCCCTCTTACTCCTTTGAGAAGGTTCCACTTGGTGGCCTTTCTCCAGGGTGACTGATAGCCGGTCCACAGGCAGACTCATCCACACTTAATTACCCACGAGTCCCTTTGAGGGTCAATGTGGAGGAGTCTGAGAAATGTGCAATGTCGTGTCCTCTCTTCCTCTCTTGTCCGGTACCGCTTGGTGGACGAATAGAGCCGGTCTAAGACAGGCTCTATTCTCCTGCTAAAATAAAAAATAAAAAAACCCACCTTTTTTCAGAAGAGTCCACCTTAAGATATTAGGCATTAGCACAAACATTGCTCAATGTTTATACATTTTTCACACAATATCCAGTCGGACTTGACATTCGCCCCCGTTTGGTTATTTCACAGCAACAGAACTTCAAACCCACAGAGCTGTTACTCTAACATTTTTAGACAGACCAGCGGGTGCTCTGATTGGTTACGGTTAAGCTTCAGTGCCTCTGGGTAACAGCGTTTGTCATGCCAGACTCCGTGAGTGATATTACGAAAACATGGGTATTGCGAACACATTTGAAATCGAGAGAGAGAGTATTTCTCACCAGATGCCCTTGTAGCAGCACATGTGAAACACCCGTAATCAGTTTGAAAATTTATTTTCATATAAAAAAAGACACTATGAAAACATTAGAGGACTACTTTGTACAATCTTATGTATAAAAAGAACAAAAATGAAGGAGAAAGTGAGGGTTTGTCAGTAATAAAATCAGCTGGAATGTCGGATGTTTGGAGAAGCTTCAAAGGCTTGCAGGTATGACAGGTAGAAAGGTGAGCTGTGAAGATTTTTGAATCAACTCTACTTGGATTCCAGTTTGAAAATCTGCCTTCTTGTCCGTCTCGTTCTCCAAAAACAGTCGAGTTGGAAAAAAAGCTTTCTAGAGAAAAGGAAAAGTGACTTTAAAAGTTAACATACAGTGTCCACCTAGTGTTATAATAAACATTACAGCACATTTTATTATATAAAAAAAAAACAAACAAAAAAGATTAATAGAAGAATGCATGACAGACTTTTCAATTGGTCAAGCAATATCTCGTTTTACTCTTCTGAACCATAAAATCTTAATACCAGCCATCATTGAGCCTAGAGTTCCCCATATACTACAAGATGAAAGATATGACTGATGGAAAGGAAATCATTTACACTGTTGAAAGCAAACCTGATTGCGTCTTCCTTCCTGTAAATTGCATTACCATGGGAACAAGACTTTATATCCTTCCCCCCTTTTCTTTTTTAATTAGATCAGTTTGAGAGATGGAAGAAAAATGGAGAAACGCCGTGGAGTAACAGCTACAGGGTGAGGCCACGAAGCTGCCAGACGGACGCTTTGTTCGGTGGATCTGGTTCCTGAGCCTTGCAGGAGGTCAGGTGAAAGTGACCTTACCTTGGCAACCTGGGATCAAACCTGCCTTCCTCCTCTGAGAGAGGTGGAGCTGTAGGTTTGCCTATCAGCTGATTAGCTTGAAAGGTTAGAAGGGCGCCACTCTTGTCTCGCCATCTGCGCCACGCTGCTGTACCGCCACATTAGGGAACCTTAAACAGATGGTTCGAGGGCTGCATTGGAAAATGTCAGGACAAATCGTCTTCCCCAGATAATTACTGTTTTGAGCACTCCCCTTCGTCTTCATCTCTGCCTGTTTCGAGCCTCTTTTTAACAGTGTTATTTTTGAAATCCATCTTGGAATCTGCACCGCCCTTGCACTTTCTTCAAGCTTTTTCATAAATTACAAATCAGTTCTTCCTCCAAACTTTTACAACAACAACTGCCGCTGTGAACGTCGACAGAGGAATCATCACCCCCGACTCGGACACTTTCTCTCACGAACTAATGTAGCAATAACGGGGAAACTGCTGTCGCCTGTTGTAACAACTGCAGCGAGGGTGTTTAAAGGAACCGTAATTTTTTAGCTCCCCTTCGTTCTGAAATGTCCATTTTGTGCTCTCTTTTTTTTTTTTTTTTTTGCAGTGGCTGTGCTCGCCCAGAGATATAAACACACAGTTTGGGATCCATGGAAACGAGGAATTATACATTTGGCCTTGCTGCTTCTAGCATTAAGATTTCATGTTTCTGAGTTCGGAGCAGGCAATATGAAAGAGGTAGAGATAGCACGCTAAAGCAAAAGCGAGGGGTTTTTTAGGCTCTTCAGCAAAAGGCAATTTCTTGTTTATCAAATTATTACTAAAACTTGGAAACAGAATATTGGCTGCTAATGTGTGTTTAGTCAACATGGACCCCATCAGCCATCTTTTTGTTCTTGTTTCTGGTGTCGCAGTGACTCATGATGGATCCAACCAGGCAACCTTCAAACCGGGAGACGGAACAAAGAGGATGCTACAATCTTTTTTACCGTTTTGTCCTTGTTTTTGTTTTCCCAATTGTCTCACTCACTTTCAACTGACGAAGCTATCAAAATTTTCTTTAGTATCTTGGAAAGAAAAAATAGCAATAATTTAAAAAAAAAAGACCAAATACCGGACTTTAGCTATCATGGGTCCCATTTGGACTGGACACTTTGAGAACAGCATTTTATCAAATGTCAGAATCTTTGATTTTTAAAATGTGTTGCATGAATCTGAAACGTTTAAGTGTGACATAAAAAAGCTAATAAAAGGAGAAAAATCTATAGGGATGCAAATATGTGTTTGTAACTTTGTAAGAAGAGGCATTCTAACTAAACGGCACCCACGTTAGCTAAAGTCTCACCCATGGCAAATTTGTAATCTGGCATCAGAGTGACTCATGACAGTTGCTGGTCAATTTGACCCTTTGCCATTCTGCAGTTAACCTGAGTTTTTCCAGGTAGAAAATTTTACCTTGTACCGCGACAGGTGTTACGACGACCATGCGTCCATTCAGATGTGTTGTCTCTGCTACAACAACCAACGATTTCTCGTTAGTGTCTGTAATCTATGAAGTGGCCACCATACGGAAACGTGGTGCAGTGACTCCGGTAACTAATGACTACCAGCTCACTTTAGAGTTAATTTAGCTTAAACTTTAAAATAGTCATTTTAGGAATCAACTGTCCGAAACATAACAAAGGTCAGAACAACATTAATTATGGATTGTTTTTTTTGTTTTTTTTATGGAAATACAGTGTAATAATTTTCAGGACAATATATAGTTAGATAAAATTATAAAGGATGTTTTTTTTGTTGATTGAATAAACATTCATTTACATAATTCATGAAAATACTTCACTATAAAAAATAAAAGAAATGCCATGGCAGAATACATTGGTAAGGAATGGTTTGCTCATATGGAAATAGAAAGGGATAAAACAGAAATGCATTGGTACGGAAGGTAGATAAAATGGCAAAGGGGCAACTGACCAAGAGCCACTCACAACCCATCAAACCATGCAACTTTTAAACTTTGGAAGGAACAAAGAAGATGCTACAATCTTTAAGACCACTGTGTCCTTTTTTTTTTTTTGTCTTCCAGACACTCTTGAAATGTAGCCTCATATTCATGTGCTCTGTCGTAAGAAGGCATTTAAAGTTTTATGTGACTTTTGAATCACTTCATACATGGAAACCAAAAAAAAAAGAAAAAAAGAAACACACTAAGCAGCTTGAGCAGATGAAGCATAAATTAATAAAACATGAAACTAAAAATCAACTGGTTGTCATTTGTTTCAGTTGGGGTTTTTTTTTTTCGTGCCCGGACTAAGGGGAATGACGTATTATTTCAGTGAACAATAGAAAAGACGCAAAATTAAAGATCGGAACGTTAAGGGAGAGGATGTGACGGGAGAAAAAAAAAAAGTGAGACTAGAAGAACCAGAACCTGAAGACATGTAAAGAGAATGGCACATAATCAGTGAGCAGCTCCATCTCTGCCCCCTCATTCCCTATCCACTCTTGCTGTGACAAAAAGAAAGCAAACACATAGGATAGACAGAGTGACTGAATACTTTCATCTTCCATTTGAAAGAATAAGAAAAAAATAATAAACGTAAATTGCCTTGGGGGGAGGGACTAAGGTGAAATATCCCCCCTTGCAATATATATATATATAAAAAAAAAGAATAAGAGTGCAGAAATATTCTTATTTTTCTCTCCCACCCCAAACCACCCTCCCTAAGTCATCAAACACTTGTAAGACATTTTCTTTTATCTTCAGAATAAAATCAAGACCTTTTTTTTTTCTCAGAAATTATGTTTTTCATCCTTTTTGAGTTCTTTTAAAAATCGTCTTTAGTCACAGATCTTTCCAGCCCCTGTTCTGTCCCCCCCACCCCCACCCCCACCGATAGTCTTTGCGAAAATAGAGCGAAGAACAGTCTTCCTTTTGAATGTACGTCCTCTTCAGCTGTAAACAAATACAGTATGGGATCCAACAAAGCACATTGCATGAGGCAGGGAGCAGAATATCTGAGATCCTTTGCAGGAGATCGTACCTATGTAAATCTTTTCGGGAGTCCTGTGTCTGCGTGTGTGTATGCGTGTGCGTGTCTGTATCTCAACATTATCTCAGGTCTGTGATTAAGGTGAGCATGGATGTCTCGCATGTCTTCTTCAGACTTCAGTCTGGAAGTCTCCCTCGGACGAGTCCGGTGTGTTCGCTGAGGACGAGTCCCAGTTCTTATTGTGCAATTCCAGACGGTCTTTCTGCTCCCCAGGCACGATAGACAGCTCGGGGGTCATGGTCTTGAAGCTGTCCCAGGAGCTTTGGTCCTCGGGGTTGGACTTGTCCTGACAGAGAAGGATGAGAAGGGGAAAGGAGCAATGTTAGGGGAAAAAATAAAAATAAAAAATCTTATTATGGCTTGAATGTGGGAAAGATGCACTGTAAAAACTCCCGTCTGGGCCCTCCTAAAACAACGCTACTATGATGTTTTAGATCATAGTTGCGTTTTGAAAATAATACAGCAACGGAGGTTGTGGCAAAAAGTTTAGACAACTTTCAGAATTAATCTTTACCTTTTAAATTATTGCCAACTTACAGAACCAAAAGCAGAGAAGCTGCGAAGCAAAACTGGAATGGAAGGTAATCCAGTAATCCAATATTTCTTAATGTGTACATGTTACTCATAGTCTGCATTGTCTGTAGCCAAGCGCTCTCACAGGGTAATTACACTGGAATTATAGAAGAAAAATGTTGCTTCCACAATGTGGTCAGAATCTTGAAATGGTGAATTGTAAACCCAAACAAGCTATTGTTCTTTGGCCAACCAGTGGTATGATCACTTCACTGTAAAACAACAGTTGTGTTGTTACAAACAATTTACAAGCAGATGTGGTTCCCCAAAAAACATCTGTTAAAAGAAATGCATTCCCTTTGTATGTTACAACCTGGTATTTTCTTGAAGCCATTGTGTAATTCTGCTAAATCAGCCAAGAATGTTGGTTTGTTCATTAATTCGAATACATTAGAATTTTACATGTGTTTTTATCAATGTAATTCACTATGAACAGTATTATGCTTCTCATCATAATTTATAACACAAAAAATTCTCAACTGAGATCTATAGTGCAACACAATTGTATTTTAATAATGACATAATGACCTATAATAATTTACAGTGAATTTTTTTCACAATGGCTTTTTTTGTTTGTTTTATAGTTTAGTTCCCTCATTGTGCGTACTGTATGTATCCGACCTACAGGGGTGCTGTGACGTTATTCTGCTTGAAATGCTGAGCTTCTTTACTTACCGTACCAGGCCACCTACAGTGAAAAGGACGATCAATATCAATATCAACATTTTTTTCTTAAGTACTGAAGAAAGTCATTAAGATCAGTGAGGTTTCTTGTCAGTCAAATGCCAATTCTCAAGAGAAGATCATGAGATTCACTACGTTTGCATTCAGTGACTGCAAGACTAAAATCTCTAAAAGCTCTACCATGTTGCGACAATTCATTTGCTTGAAAAAAACATAAAGTGCATCTTTCATGCTCTCCTACTTAATTTGTTGCTTTCACCTAGTAAAAGCATGAATATCTTCAATGCTTGGGACCTTAGATTGCTGTGCAACATAATCCATTGTTTAAGCACTGAACACAATTAGGGGCAACACCATGAATGAGATAAGGGCTATACGATTGATATTTCATTTCAACAAATGGAGAAAGGCACAGGGATAAGTGGAACTGTTGACAGGAAACAAATTCAAAGAGGAGGAGATAAGGAGTGTGGTATATTCCTTTAAAAAAAAAAAGCATTTTGGGGTTTTAACATAGTTTTATCAAGAGAATTTAACAGTCTCAAAAGAACTAAAACATTTACTGCTGTGGCAGCCGTAGTTCCCTGAATGGGTCATTAAAGGATACGGATGATGACTCAGTAGAACCTCATATTGATTTACTGTGACCCTTTCCCCAAAGGGACCAGGAGCGCTGAAACCAACATGGAGAGTCACGGGGATTCCTCATTGTATCTTTTTCACCTCATCAAATATTTATGCTCTTACAGGTTCCCTTGGTGGAGGTGCACAGCTGTCCAAAAGACATGCATCATTGTCCGTCAAAGTCTGCAAAGGAGAGAGCTACGATATGGTCCTGGCTCGTTTTTTTTTTTCTGGGTCTGCCTTATACTGGAACTATGCAAAGCGCTTGGTTGTGAGGAAATGATTAGAATTTGTTTTATATCTTTGCCTATATGTGAGGAGCATCCCAAAAATTACAACCCATAAGGTTGAGAATTCCGGTCCTAGAAAACAAATTCCCAAATATTACCAAGTGTCATAGCTATCGCTGACCGCAGTTCAAACATATTCAATAGTGACTTGTCTTAATGTTTTAATAATTGATTAAAATAAAAAATATATATTTAGAATAGGTAATGGGCTAAATTTCCAACAAACTGCTGTTAGAAACATAGCTAATAAAGTTTGACACAAGGCTAATTGTGTCAAACTTTTGTCTTGTTTGACACAATTCAAACAAAACAAAATCATTATTGACTGTCTATGATTTTGACAGGCAATACTGTCAAAATCATAGATCCTCTTTTTTTCTTAAATTTACCACATAAAAATAATTTTGGTACTCCAGTAAAAGAAAATAAAAAAAAACAACACACATAGCTAGCTTCAAATTTATTAATAGGCGACCCAATAATGTTACAACTACATCATCGATAAAAGATTTATGAATCACTGACTGGAGGGCTGCTTGTCAGTCGTTTGCTGTAGAAATTTAGCGAACTACAAGACGGAATTTTAAAATTACCACAACAATTACAGTGGCTTTTACAAAATTGTTGCATGTTTTGTGTCAAAGCCTAACCAACTGACACCTTATAAAGGTATATGTAAAGCAAAACCACAACTACAATGCTATGTCGTATATATATATTTGTTTTACTATAAGTGCTGTCACAAGTAGCTACAAATCCAAACACTGTTACTTCTTCCTTACACAGCAAAACGCAGCTCTGCATCAGGACACCGTGTCATAACATGAATGCTTAGGAGGTAAGCTGTATTGCACGTTGCGTGGTTTTGCTTTTAATTTGCAAACTGTCTACATGAATGTTTTTTGTTTTGGCTAAACGAATTCACCTGACTGGAAAACACAACCGCATCGGCTCTCTAATTCCGTTCTGCAGTAAGCTCCCTGCAGCTTCTATTTTGTTTTCTCTAGATCTATTTTCATAACCCCCACCCCCACTTCTTCTTCTCCACTGCAGCAACCCCAAAATATTCACTTGTAACTCATTTTGAGTTATTTGCTCCCTCTGTTCCAGTCTGTCTCCTCATTTGGCACGCTCACGCAACTCGCCGCTCTGCAGCAGAGCACAATACCCCGCCTCACCCCGCAAACCCTCTCTTTGAGTGTGTGATGATTGTCAGTGAAGCGCTAGGGGGCAATATCTGCCTGATTATCATTCTTCCCACATCATAGCCTGACAGTTTGTAAAATGAATACAAAAGGCATAATCTGGAAGCCAATTTGCATGCTAAATGCTGGCGAAGGAACATTTTGTAATGCAGGCGTGTGGGTAATGCTGCAGTTAAGCCCAACTTTATTCCTGGGAGGCTACGGCTGACGCGATTGTGCTGCTGCCGTGCTTGTATCGGTTCCCCTTTGCCATCTCTGCCTGTCTCCATCCCCTCCTCGCCCGAGAGCCCCCCGATCTCATCCGTCTTCGCTATGCCAGAAACCAGCGCTGCTTACAATCAATGAATTCTTTTCACCCCTGGCAAATGAAATGCTCCAATCCCTTTTTCCCCCCTCTGTGGTGTGGAAATGAGAAGACGGCGACAAGGTGCAAGAGTGAGGAGAGAGGGAGACGGGGCGGGATGGGAAGTGGGGGGATCATAGTCACTGACAACTCTGCCTTGAAACAATAGCAGTGTTCCTCCGGCTTAATCGGGTGAGCAGGCAGTTTTTTTTCTTTCCGCTCCCAACATGTGCAGACACTGAAGTTCTGTAATAATCTGTTTCACCGATTCTGTATGCTTGAGTTGTGCAAGACATGTAGCTTTTACATGTCAGCGTTTTAAGATAAAGTGACTTGCAAAAGTATTCACACTCCTTGAATCTTTCCAGTTTGCCAACTAACAAGCAGTAATAAAAGTATTTTATTGTGATTTTACAAACTAGACAAAATAATCCGAGTAATTCAAGCTGAATGCTAATATTCCTGTGTATTGTCCCAAAATGTCCATGTTAAAAGTTTGTTTTTAATCCTATTGATTCTTTTAATCTTGATCTATTAACCTCATGGTCTTCCTGCTTTCAAACTACAGATTTGTGATGCTGTATTTTCAATCCATCTGCCTGTTCTTATTTTAACTTTCCCTTATTTTACCGCAGCTAAACCTTGGTCTGCTGCAAAGTGGTTTTGTTGTTTTGACTTCCTCCATTGCTGAGGAGTTTTCTAATTTTTTTTTTACCCACACCTATACATTGTAAGACTTTTTTTACAACCAGATTGAAGAGCTAAGCTCATTGTTTTACTACACTTGCGACACAATGGCTCCATTAAAAACCAAGCAGCCTAAAACTAAATCTAAGCCCTGAGCTGTCAGACGAGTGTGCCAAGTGGAAAAAAGACAAACTGAAAGTGTCTTTTTAAGACATTAAAAGTGTGCTGCATCATCAAAAAGTTGCAAAAGATGCAAAAACTAAGCATCACTTTGACAATATTCTATCATACCTGCATATCGTTTAAAACTAATGAATCTTTTTTTATCGTGCCATAGCCTGCCTGCATCAAGCTATGTGGTCTATGAAAACTTTCCCCTCGGCCTGCGCTCAAATCTCTATTGCTCACAACCCTTCAGTCTCTGATCCCTTCTCTGCTGTCTTTGACAGGTTTGAACCTGTGACTTTCCTCACTTCAAGTGACTGTTGTTCAGTTGAAGCCTGCAGGGTCTCCAAATGATGCTGTCCCCAGTCGACTTTTTTAAAGACGTTTTAGACGCAAGTTGGCCTCTGGTTCTTGCACTGGCAAATCACAGTTTGTTGTCAGTTGTGGCCTCTATGGATTTCAGACATGCAGTAGTACAACTTCTTATTAAATAGCCAGCTCTTGATCCTGCATTTTTGTTTTTGACAACTACAGGTCTGTCTCTTAACTACTTTTCCCCTCCAAAGTCCTTGAATAAACAGTACACAACCAATTAATGGTGTTTCTGGAATGGGATTTTCCCATTTTGTTTTTGAATCTTTACACAGCACCAGACCAGTACTTGTAAAGTTTTTTAATTACACATTCTTAACAAATGATTGTGGCGACAGTGTTGTTCTTGTGCTTTCAGATTTTACAGCTACTTTTGATACAGTGGATTAGGTATCTTCATTCTTGCTTGCAGAAGTGGGTGGAGATCACAGACAGTACTGAAGTCGTTCAGGTCCTACTTGGTGGAGGAAACGTTTTTGAATAAATCTTGGTGGCCACATGTCCTCCTCTGTGCTCCTCTGTTGTGTGGTGTCCCACAGAGTTTTAGTCTAGGTCCCTTCTTCTTTACTCCCAATTGACTCTATACTTAAAAACCATTGCACTGCTTTTCACTCACTCCAAAAATACAAAATCTTTTGATCTAGTTTCTAATGAAAAGATATTAGTACACTTGAAAAAAGGCAAAGTTAGCTTACAATTGACTCATCAGCAAGATATTGGTGGATGATTTAAGTCAATTATTATCTATTATAGATGGAAAAGTAGTGACAGATTATTTCACTGTCAGTACAACATGGGAAAAACGTATTTTTCTTATAGCTCCTACACTGCTTTTATGCAAACAACTGTTAGATCTACAGTACAGACCAAAGGTTTGGACACACCTTTCTAATTCAATGGGTTTTCTTTATTTTCATGACTATTTATAAGGCAAGAAATCTCACTTCTTAACCTGACAGGGCACACCTATGAAGTGAAAACCATTTCAGGTGACTACCTCTTGAAGCTCATCAAGAAAATGCAGAGTGTGTGCAAAGCAGTAATCACAGCAAAAGGTTGCTGCTTTGAAGAAACTAGAATATAAGGGGTATTTTTAGTTGTTTTGCACTTTTTTGTTTAGTGCATATTTCCACATGTGTTATTCATAGTTTTGATGCCTTCAGTATGAATCTACAATGTCAATAGTCATGAAAATAAAGGAAACTCATTGAATTAAAAGGTGTGTCCAAACTTTTGGTCTGCACTGTATATGCTTCACATTTTTATCCTTGTTGTTTTTAGTTGATTTCTTCTGGGGTTTTTTTTTAATATTGTTTTAGCATAGTGTTTTACTATACTATAAAGTACTTTGTTCTTGTGCCAGTTGTTTAAACTGCTTTATAGTTAAAGGTGGATTAGAAGATCTCAGTGCTTTAAACATGTTGGATGTAAAGGTCAGGCAAAATTTAGAGCAGCATTAGTACATTATTCCTAACTTTGAACATCTCACAGAGCACTGCTCAGAGGCAAGGAGACAATAGATGCTTTTTAAGAAAAGAGGAAATCATTTCCTGTAAGAAAACCTGTAAATCTGCAAACGACTTAAGACTGGGTGGAGGTTAATCTGTCAGCAAGAAACAAACATTCAGAGAGACCATAATACAGTGTCATATACTTTACATGTGTCAAAATTGCCCTGTCAAAGTCCAGACTTAATCAAATTCAAAATCTCTGGCAAGATTTTACAGTACAGGAGGCTCTCCATCAGTCTGGCTGAGCTTGAACTATTTCACAAAGAAAAAAAATGTGCAAAATTTCAAGCTCTAGAGAGCTGGCAGAGACATACTCCCAAAAGACTTGCTCTACAACGCACTAACTCTTTGAGTTTTAATATAAATGTAGACCACATGTTAGACATTTTGAAAATCTTGTATCATTTTCCTTCCACTGAACAATTATTTTTGAAGTCGGACAATTCTTTCTGGCTGTGTACCACATAAAAATCCCACTAAAATACCTTGGAGCTTGTGGCTGTAATGAAAAGAAATGTAAGATCTGGGAATACTTTTGCTAGGCTCTGTAGTCACAGCAGTAAATTTGTCGGTTTGAGAAATGAACGAGTTCTACATGAGATGGGGAAAAAGGGATAAAACAGACACGCGTGTTAGCAGAAAGCCATCTGCAATGAATTTCTAAGAGCGCTAGAGACTTTGCAGCTAATGTATGTGAAAGAAGTTGAGAGGGAACAATAATTGTGTCTGTTAATACAAACAAATGCCTTCTCTACAATATGTGCTTCTGATTTTTCAATGCAAATCTTAAACACACACAACGTTAAAGTCAGTCTATAAAGTGCCGTTGCCGAATCTGTATGTCTTCTCACTTATCCTGCTGTACCTCTGCAGTCTTATCTTTTGTTATTCTTGTTGTGGCTTGCTTGCTTGTCTGTGGGTGGTCTTTGTGTCCACTTTGCTTGCAACCTGGACAGCTGTTGTAAAGTAACAGGTGTTTCCCTGCTGGTAGGTCAGAGTAGCAGTGGCAGTGAAGACGGGGAAACAGAAAAATAAAAGAAAACACGAGTAGAAGCGCCGTTTTGCATTGCAGTGCTCTTGGTAACGGTGCTGACAAGACGATTGTGATCATCATACAGTCATTTGTACTCACCAAAGCCCAGCTTTCCCCATGAGCATGCTCCAATTGATTCACTGCTGTGTTTAATATTGACCACATTGACTGTGGGTCCTCCTTTTCTGCCACAGCATTTTTCAGGGTTTTTTTTTGTAAAAATAATAACAAAAAAAGCTTGAAACAAAAAAAAACTCTTTAAATGAGTGTCCTCATTTAATTTGTTTGTGAAAGACAACTAATGACACTGCATGCTGACAGCCTTTTTAGAACAGCTGCTTATGATGTAAGACGGCATTGAAAAAAAGGGCACTATAAAAAATGTGTGTAAAATAACAGTATGCCTTTCAAAGCTAATTTGTCTTATGGCTATTGAAGAAGAACTAGTAACAATAGATTAAGGTGTAGTAAAGTTGAACAAATATGACATTTCCTGTGAAGTTTTGTCACATTTTTAGATTGCTCTTACAACTTTCAAAGAAAAAATGTCCTTTTTAATTTTTTCTGTTGTGTAATTATAAAGTGACACCACAGGGCATCTCTTAGACAAGAGTGTTGATTTACATAAATCAGGGAACATGTAAAAAGAAACTGTCAAAGCATGTCCATATCTACCATCAACTATCATGGAAAAAATTTATATGAACAAAACTGTGACTAACAAGGTTGAATAAAGACCAGACGTTTTTCCTGTTAATGTGGGGGAAACTTGCTTATCCATGTCCTTTTTTGTGCCAGTTGCTGCCATTTCATTTCCCAGGCATCCTAAAACAAACTATGAACTAATCGACATTTACTTCATAGTGTCAGGTCTATTGGAGTTTGAATGGCATGAAATTTACAGCATGTATTTATTACACAGCTTTTTAGGTGAGTATCAGAGATTAAAAAACAAAACAAAACACTATTGTTATGACTGGGGTCGTTCAATTTGGTCATGTAAATGAGTGTGCAGGTACTTGTTTTTGATTGGTGCCTGGAGGACGACGGGGGACGTCCGATTGGTGGCTTCCCAGATGTGACGAGTATAAAAGCGGCTGACGTGGACTTCCTGAAGGATCCCTCCTCTGCTCATCTCAACCGGCCACACTGTTTGTTTTGTTTGTTAGACATCTTGGTTTGGAGTTTGTAGGAGTGAGCTGCCATTTCTGTTGCCTTAGTTCTTTCCTGTTTTTTTAGTTAGGGAGGTAAGTTTTGTCATTTGGTTTATTTATTTCCAGTTAGGTAAGTTGATTATTATTTAGATAGTTTCTTTTGTTTGTTGTTTTGGCACTAGCTCATTCTGAAGTTATATGCTCCATTTTCTGTCATATCTAAATCAAATACATATATATTTTTTAATAAATATCACTGTAAAATGTTTAACTTTGTATGTGTTGGCTGTTTGGGATGGGACGAGGAGGGACCTTTCATGTTATGATCCGGCCACCCCTAGACGGGTCGTAACACTATTGTATTTTCCAATTTAATGAAACCCTATAGGTTACAAATAATGCATATAATCACAAGGTTATTTTTGTGAAAAAAAAAAAAATCCTTTTTTGTAGTGTCATGTTACTGAAAGCATAGACTTTGAATAAAATATGTACATGTTCATCTTATTGCAGCAACAGACGAGGAAATACGGTAAGATGCAAGAGTGAGTGAATTAAAGAGAACAGCTTTAGGGAAATGGCTGAAGAGTTCACACAGAGATATAATGCCATGACACAAACATCTAAAGCAGTTTCTACAAGCCTCTACCACAGCGTCGATGGGCAAGGCCCATCCTTAGCCACATAAAGTCCACTTAGAACTTGAACAGCTGAAGTGAAAGTCATGTCTGGATGCGGATGAGCAATGGGACTTAGAGAAATGATGGGGTCAGAAAGGTGATGGAGGGGTTAAGTGGGGTTAACTTTACCTTTGTTGACTTGGATGCCCATGGTGCTGCTGACTGTGTGGCTACGATCAAACTGCGACATGACAAGCATGCAACACAAAGGCTCAGTCAGTGAACAAAGCAAATGAAACAGCAAAGGAAACAAAGAAAAAGAGAAGAAATTAATAAAATATAGCAATAAGGCATAAGACAGTACATTGGTTGTGATGTTAAAAAGAAAAACAACAAACTTAAATGACATTCAAACACAAACAAAATGAAAGCAACATCTAGGATAGAGGAGCAAACTGAGAGGATGCCAGAACATTGCGGTCACATTACAGTTGTCAGTTGGGCTTCGGGTCTGATTCCATTATTGTGTAGTCTAACAATACAATCTACGTTCAATACTGGCATTATTCATTAGGAAGCACACAAAGTCCATTTGCCCACCATTTTACCCACTTAGCAAGGAAAGAGACTGTGTTAAAAGTAATAAGGTCTTTCAAAGGAGCCAACATCTGGTGAATGTAGGAAACATAAATTTAATTAGCTCAAAACATTGCAAACAAATGAGCAATCAGCAACATACGCTCTGTTTGCTGCTGTCCAGTCCCTGTGCAATCCAAGACCGGTTTTTCGAAACAGAAAGCATCTCCAGCTGGTGACTGGGACCTTTTCACCTTTTTTTAATTGGCCCAAGGACACTAAATGAGCTAAATTAACATTATGGCTGTCGGTGCACGAAGCCGATGTCAGGCTGGTTCCGCCTGGTCTTCTCGCCCTCTCATTAGGAGTCACCGATAAAGCCATTCGGCTAAGGCTACACTCGCGACAGCCCGCGGTTTTCATGGGCAATTTAAAAAAAAAAAAAAACAGATGATGAGTTTATACACGGCACAGAAAAGGGGGTAAGGAAATAATTAAAAACAAGCTAATGAGAAGAATTAATTATTCAATTAATCCCTCAAACGTGCCGCTGAGGGCTGAGGTTGGAGGGAGAAATGGATAAATGAGGGGAGACGCCAAGACTGAAAATGTCAAGCTGTGAGAACGAATAGAAAGGGGAATGAGATATGAAGAGCGAGAAGAGGGCTGGACTTGCTTTATTGCTGGTTTGTGAAATTGGAACCCCTCAGCTTAATGCCAGCAAATTGACTATCAAGACTTGGAGGCTTGTAAGTGCTTGCAAATTGCTCTAAGCGAATCAACAAAAAAACACAGTCTTTATGATTTAAAATAATGCAACTTCATTTTACCTGCTACGTTCAGCAAATGATATTTTCTACACAGCAACCAAAAAAACCATTGCTGGGATATTGATAACAGGCACCAATGGCGCTGTGGATGGATCAGTCTTACTTCTGTTTAATACAATCCAATCAACATTCTCTGTAGGAAATCCATACCCAAACACAATATTGCCAAAAGTATCGACACACCCGACAAATCATTGACTTCAGATGTTCCAATCACTTCCATGGTCATAGATATATAAAATAAGCCAACTGGGCGTGAAGACTGCTTCTGCTAACATTTGTTAAAGAATAATTAGCTCTCGGGAGTTCAATGAACCTTATTGTAGTACCTTGAGGCACTTGCAAAATTTTCTTACCACCAAAAATGACGTTCAAATTTCAGTTGTTTGTCCACAAAGTGGAATCCATTTAAAAGAACAGCAAGTCAGCCTTGTAGTTGTAGGCAACACAAAATCAATGAGTAGTGGGTGGGAGTTGGAGATGGCAGTTCATGATGAGATGCATAGTGTTCAGAAGTTGCCAGCTGTCTCCAGAGTTATTTCCTATTATTTTCAAAACGCCTGAGGCCTCAGGTTGGCTAACAAAACCAAACTTTACGTCATTGGTGTGGTGTAAACTATTTCACTCTGTGCTGGGAGACAGGATGTGTTCTTAACTAAATAACAAATCCAGTTGCTCTTTCTAGCAAACCAAAGGACAAGTCTGAGTTTAATGGTTTGATGGAAAATCACAGCCTGACTCCAGTGTGCCAAATAGAAACTTTAGCGTAGAAAGAATTATGGCATCGGATTGGTTTGTGGGCCTTTTAGTTAAATTTAAAATAACTTTTTTTTTTTTTTAACTCTGCAGCGTCTCATTGCAAAGAGTAGTGGTCTGGCATTTTCTAGGTTGCAAGTTTGAATCCAGCTTACATTTATCACATTTCAAAGCATTCTTGGGTATGACACTAAACATTGAGTTGCCTAACAACAGTGGTGAAAGAGTGCTGGAACATTTTAAGGAAGATGGGTGAATTTGGATTGGACTGTAGCAGCTCTTGGAGTGACTAATGTTGCAAAGTTATCTTTGAATAATTTCATGCTCCCAACTATGTGGAAACGGTCTATCAATGGCCTCGTCCAGATTCAATGTGACCACTGTGATCAAAGAAAGGTCCAGACAGACAAAAATGTACATGCCTGTACCGAGTCCAGAACTCAACCCAACAGATCACCCCTGGGATGGATTAAAGTGGAGATTGCAATCCAGGTTTTTTAGTCCAACAACGATATCTGACCTCACTCACACATGATCTCCTGGAAGAAAACAACTCATAAACACATTTCTAAACCTTGTAGATATCCATCCAAGAAGAGCTAAAGCAGGTATAGCTTCAAAGTGCGGGCATTATTCATCTGTGTGTGAAAACAAGCACCTCCATGCTTTTGGGAAAGTAAAGTATTTTCATTTGTAAAGGAACAAATCACCATTTACTCACCTGCTGAATGGTTTGCCTAATATTGAAACTCTGCTTACTGTTCCTGCTCATACCTACTTTCTGACAACAAGGTAAACACTTTGAAACCCTTTCTCCAACTGTGTTTAGCTTAAACCGGATTTTTCCCCATTATCCGCAGAGGCCCTGGTTTCATTTAATCAGGAACACAGCACATGACAGGAGAGTTTCAGAAAGATAAAAACTACATCAGCCAAGCCATTATGCCATGGAAACTCTATTGCACACTCTCACATACACGCCCACCTCTCCATCCCACACACAGCATGGCAAAAACACTGCATCATCGGACTCTGCATGCAAATTTGTGCTTTGACCTTCTGAACTCCGTGGAAGGATGGAAAACAGCAGGCTAATTCCACAGCGACAGAGGCTAAGAAGCTGCTCTAAATGTTAACAGAAGCGCAGACACTAATGCAATACGGTGTTAGGTACACTTCGCATCTACGCCTTCTTTTGCTAACCCCGGATGGCTCCATTTGCATCCTTGTCTCTATTGTGGAATACACAATTTAAAAATGGACTCGATCCATATGCTGGTCATATGGCAGCCTCCAGCAGCACATGTTTCTAAAGCAGAGAATGGTTTGAATGTGCTTTTTTTACCATTAGGGTTAATGCGAAGCCCCACTCAGTGTCCACTTCAACAGAGTGTTTTTACAAGTATTTTCAGTGCCGAGAGGATTCTTAAATCGGAACAGACAATAATGCATGCATGTCATAAAACACTTGATTCCAGGTCAGCGGCTGCTGTTTTTGGGGTTGATGAAGTACATTAACACAGAAGTGGAGGCTAGTTTTACAGAATGCAAAACGGCTTCATGTCTTGTCGAATTAATAATGTACACTCACCAGTGTCATTACTATCTACTGCTTACCAGTTAGTTCCCTTTTTTTTTTGCCTTTTGAACAGCAGTTTTTCTTCAAAAGTACATTTAACAAGGTATCAGAAGTATTCCTCAGAGATTTCACTCCACATCAGTGTCATACCATCAGGTAGACGCTGGAATTGTGTTGACTGCACATCCATGATGCAAAATCTCGCAGCTGTTGCAAAATTCCCAAAGGTGCTCTGTTGGATTGCAATCTGGTAGAGGCAATTGGAATACAGTGAACTCAATGTCATCTTTAAAATGGTCAGTTTGAGAAGACACGATGCACTGTTCTGCCTGGAAGAGCTATCGGAAGATGGCTACCTTGTGGTTACTGAGAAGGATGGACATTGTCAACAACAATACACTGGTTGGATGTGGCGTTTCAGAGATCTTCAATTGGTTCTAAGGTGTGTCCCAAAGTGTGTCGAGAAAACAACCTGCACACCATCACACTACTACAATTCCTAAATGCTGGGACAAGATAAAATACATCCATACTGTCCTTTTTATTTTCATTGTTTCTGATCCTGATAGCTACATCTAAATACTGAATGTAGCCCCGAGCGATTATACCTTGAGAGGTCTTGATGGTTCAATAAATGTTTTTAGAGATGTGTAAGTACAAATTCCTCTAGTAGACTAGAAGATTCTGTAATACTCAGGCCACCACATCTGGCACCGGCAATCATGTCACATTCCAAGTATATTAAATGCCATTGTGGTCCTTGAGTTGAATTAAACCAATCCATTACCATGTTTAGATGGCTGAATGCAATGACTTACTGTGGTGGTTTGAGTGAGTCACCATTTGTGATAAGAAACAAACGAGCAACTAAAAATGTTTGTAACAACGCCTATAGATGGTGAATGATACAGGGCAACATTAGTACAGTATTTCTTCTAGGACAATACACTTAGTTTAGCTATCTCTAATGTAAAGATCATTTTTAACAATGAGCCATAGAAATGTTATTTACTGTATTCTTTCCATTCATGTTTTCCCCATCATTTCTCCGTGTTTTACCACGGCCTCTGGCGGTGTCGGTGGCAACCACAGACATGACCAGTCATCTGGTATTATTGAGTTCACAGGAGAAAAATGAGAGTGGGATCCAAAGATGGTAATGGAAATGTGAAACAAGCAAAACAAAATAAAGAAAAAAACTTAAGAGTAAGGATGTTACGCTTTTTACTGGTGGGGGTGGGGGTGGGGGGGCATGTACCGAGGAGAACTACCTTAAAAATCTGTGTAAAAAGATGTAAAAACTTGCTCATGTTTCTGACATCCACTCATCTCTTAAACACAACCAACAGATCTTACCTGATCTGTATAAAAGGATCAGGTCTTCTGTGGGTGCCTGCTAATTGTTTCCTTCTTTCATTTGCATACATATTAGGTGCTAATTGTTACTCCCTTTTATTCTAACAAGAAACCTAATGGGCAGAATATTATGGTTTATGATGTGATTATAAAGTGGTTTTTGAATAGATTATTGTGTTAGAACAGATTTATAACCGAGTTATGGTATTTAGAAATTTGACTCTGTCATAATTAATACAAAGACTGTCACACAAATATGTAAACAAACACGAGAAATGAAAAAAAAAAAACTAATTTTTTTTTTCCATTACCTGAGGATAATTCTGTTGTTGAATCATTGCTATACAAGTTAAACTTTTTGAATGTATATCTACAGATTGAGGAATTAACATGAATTTTAAAACATGAAGCATGTGGGGTTTTGGTAATGATGTACTCAACTGGAATACTACCACAGCACTATGCACACCTAAAATATTACACCTAATCAAATACAATCACTTCACAATGAGGAAACACTGTGACAGGTAGATCAGATGAAATGCTACATGAAGAAGAACTGTAGTCTGCCACTGTTTGTTGTTACAATCAGTAAAGATTTGTAAAAAGAAGTTACACATTTAAAAGTAAATAATGTTGAAGTAAATATGCTGTTTCACACAGACACTGTCAAGCTTTCAGCTGCGCGCTTTGATTGTACATAATTTACTGGTTGCTTTTAACCTCCTCAACAGAGGTGGCCCTCAAATAACAGTGTTTAAAAATAGACTCAGTGAAACCTGGGAGATTGGCCCAAGTTTAATTTGATGGGCTTAAAAGAAATCACTAATGATGGGTTATTACTTTTTCAAGATGTTTTTTGCAAACAAACTCAAGCACAAAAATTGGAACGTCAGATAACGTAGCACCAGACTGGAATTACGTTAACACAACAATTAAACACTGAATACTATTCTTTGCACTTTACAAAGTACACTTCCAAATTAGTACAAATCTTAAATTAAATTTTTTTATTTTTTAATCTTATTTACAGTGAAACTGTCAGATCAAATGTAACAGTATGCTTATTCTCAGCAAACAAATAACATGTTACAAGTTGGTCTGTGGTAAATTTCAAGCATTTATGAAAGGTGCCAATTTGTTTGGTGGCCACAAGCAGTGGCTTTGTTCACCTGCGTATTGGGCTAGTTATGATCCTTATTAATCTCATGAGATGTTTTATTTTTAAAAACAAAAACACACCAAGTCTTGTCATATTAGATCTCTAAGAAGATGCCTGTATCCGAGTTGTCAAAATATCCTTTTTACTGAAGAATGCTGGTGAACAAGGCTGCATGGTGGCTCGGCTAGTAGCACTTTTACCTTGCAGCAAAAAAAAGGATCTTCTAACTTTTTTGGAACAATGGATGGATGCTGGTGAACAAGGAACTCAGGCACTAACTAACTCATCTAAAATTGTAATATGATAGCACTATATTGGGCCTTTTCAGAGCTATTCCTTCCATCAACTTTGTATAATTGTATTTTTTTTTTCACACAAAGTTCACACATGTTGCAAGTTGTGAATATTCAATCTAATGATGGAATTATTTACTTTGCATAGATTAACGCCCTGTGGAGATTCTAACACAATCTCTTATTCTGCATCATTTAATTGAAAGCAATCAATTTATCTTAGCTGGCTAGCCTTCTCGAGTTTTTCCATATAAACCTTAAGAAAACACAATGTCAGCACAGAGTTTAGCTCACATCAGTCAAATCTCCGAGGTGGAAAAGCTTAAAGCTTGACAGGCCAAGTCACAGCTACTACTCAAAAAAATAAATAAATAAATAAATAAATAAACCAAGTGTGGAAATCCATGAGTACACACAAACGTTGGCAAACTACAAGATGTACTGTACACAGTTGCATGTAGTACATCAGTTTCATGACTACGTTTTAGTTAAAGTAAGTGGAGCTCTATTTGGTGAAGGTTATAATGGTTTTACTTTGCCTTACGTTGACTTTCTTTGTAAACAAGAGATGGCCTGCGTGCTAGCGATGGCTCTGTGTTGTGCCTCGGTGGTGGGGGAGGGGGCACCTGTTGAGGTGGTTAAAGGGGTTACTGGTGGTTGATTTTTTTGTCACTTTTAATCAGAGATAGAAAGAGAGAGAGAGAGAGAAAGAGAGATACCTGCAAAAGTCAAACAATATTAAAGTTTTTTTTAGAGGTACGGTTAAACTTTAGATGACTCGTCATTAGGAAAGTTGAGGAAACCTACGGTTGTCTTTTCAGTAGTTTAGTCTGGATCTGTCACGTAAGCTGTCATTAAAATATGCAACAGAGCTTGTTCTTTGGAGAAACAGTCAATTAGCCATAAGAAGACGGGAGCAAGTTTTAAATTTGACAGTATGTTAAGCGTCCATTCATGAGAAGATAACTTTGGGAAAAAAAAAAATAAAAAATTGAGTTATAATTGCTTTTCAACTTTTTACTTTGCATCTGTAAAAATGACAGATAATACCAAACACATTACAATGGGAGTGATTTTCTCATTACTCATGTTATCATTAATGGATAAGAAAAGTCGACGTGCCCCAGACATGTGGTCGTGCAGATCACTCACTCAGATCACTCAGATCTCAAACTAAATACAAAGACAAAAAAAAGAAGAAGAAAAGAATACACATGGATACATGTACATGGCGCTGTAATAAGAGGGGGTATCAAAATGCACTTATTCACACCAACACACACACACACACACACACACTTATCGCCATAATTACTGTATAGTCAGCATGTCCGTGTCTGGGGGTGACTCTCAAAGTGAGATGTTGACAACAGCGGAGCTGAGCTCAAGCTGGGACCCGTCAAAGGCCTGACACTGATAGCATTATCCATGTAATTATTAACACTTAAGTGGACTGCCTACTTATTTTTAACATAATGGGTTTGAAAGCAGAAGCCAGATCCATGTTGCCCTCTCATTTCACAACTTCAGACCTCCTCGTGTCAATAACGGGAAGAAAGTGTGTTGTGCAGTTTCTCTTGAATGGCTTAAATGTGACTATTTTTCAGTTGAACTGATTTTCCATCTGAGCATAACAAAAACACACTAAACTCACCGCGAGGTATTAGTATGCTGCAAGGCAGGTGATGAGAACCTTTAAATATAGAGTGACTTGCACAAAATGTAACATTTCCTATATATATACGTATATATATATATGCTTTTCTTTTGCTCAAGCCTCAGTGTATTTTTGGGAGATTTTATATTTTAAAAGTGCAGTGCATGATTTTCGCTCGAGCTATCCCCCAAAACTACCTGTGTTATTTAATCCCAGAATAAAAGTAGCTGCTCTGTGAAAGGCTCAGTTTTTCTTTTCTTTCAAGATAACATTAGCAAACCAACAGTATTATAAAGACCACAGAACAAAGCATACAAGTCAGGAGTAAGGGTTAGGAGAAGAAAAAATAAGACAAATCATCATTAAACTATAAAAATATTCCACAAACTTTAAAACGGTTCACAGAGAACCTTGGAACCATGGAAGAACGGAAAGAGTTTAGAAAAACGGAGAACCTGCCAACACATGGCCATCCACTTAAACTGCCAGGCGAGAAGGGAAGCAATCAGAGAAGCAGCCAAGAGGCTTATGGTACCTCTGCTAGACATGCAGGGATCCTCTGCTCAGGTAAGAGAATTTCTTGACAGGATAACTATTAGTTGTGCTCTCAACAAATTTGGCCTTTACGGAAGAGTGACAAGATGATAGCAATTTTTGGAAGAAGGCTATAAAAAGTCTCATTTGCAGTCAACGTTTCGAAAAGGGTGCACTTTTCCTTTGACTTCTCAATTCTGCATAACTGTTGGTCTAATCAGAAAACTCCAACAAAATACACTGAAGTTCGAGGTTGTGTTGTGAAAAAGGTGAGATGATTTAAAGGTCACGGATGCTTTTTTGCTGGAGGTTTTTGCTCTTCTTATAAATATATATTTCTTTCATTCTTCGATAAAATATTTGCTTGGCAGGAGTCACTTGTGAGTCAGCATACTCTTCTGAAAATTGTGTTCAAGTCGCTGAAAAAAAATGAGTGAATAAAGAAGAAAAATTTCAGGGATCGGAAAGGAGAGTCATATTTGCATGCAAGTGTGTCTGTTTGCACAGCATGTGTGTGTCACGACGTAACATGGGAAATATGGGGGATGTCAGACCGGCCTCTGTCCCCTTCCTGCTGGTGTGAATTCGATGTGAACCAGCACGCCGCTGATGACAGGGGGAAGCTACGCTGTAGCGCGGCCGACTGACTCATCACAGCTCCTCCGTGCTACCGCTCGGCAGAAGAGTGAAGTGGTGGCGTGTGTTTAAAACGTAATGAAAGTGGCCCTCCGAAGGTCAGTGCAGAGCAAGCCGGGGCCGTTTCGTCTGCTGCTAATTGGGTATTAATGATTCAAAGATGCTTCTGTGTCTCGAGTGTAAAAGGTGAACTTACACCACCGCACAATCGGAGACACTTCAAAGGACAGTAAATTACAGAACAAAGCAAAAGACATACACACACACACACACGCACACAAAAAAAACAGTTCAACATAAAAAGTGACAGAGAAGTTGTAGTGACAAGAAGACGTGTGTCACTTTTGCACAATTTTTTTACAGTGCAGTGGTTTGGTACGAGCGACAAATTATTTTGCAGCTTTCGAATTGCAAAATTTGAATTTCATTAACCAGCTATGATTGATTGCTCCTGCGATCGTCTCTTTTGATAGCAATTTAATAAGGCGCCAGTCATAAGTGAGAATGAATGGAGCTTAAGCCAATTATATCAGGTATAAAATTAATGTACAGTATGAAAGATGGAGCAGAATGTGCCTCCGAAGAAACATTTATAGGTGGTTATTGTTCAATTCTTCATGGTTAGTAATATTAAAAACAAGAGTTAATAAATCGAATGGTATCAAAAAACCAGGCACCGCTTGTGTTACTTTCCCTGCTCCTATATAGGATTTTTAAACTAATAGAGTGAATACAGATGTTTTCATAAGTACCTCATGTTTGTAAATTACTAGAAGACCAGTTTGGAATATGTATGAATATAGCAAGAGCTGTAGAGTCACAACCATGCAAATATGCAACACTTTGTGCTCACTCATGCATGAAAGTACATTTGTGATCATTATTTGCTCTTTATTGTGAAGTCCACACGTGAAAGAAGGGGAATTTGTGGATTTCTAGTAGACATGGGTTGGTTGCAGTTAGCAGTGCATGCGAAGGTTTTAAAAACTTTACTGGTTTAAAACTATTTATCATACTGTTTCCATGGACACTGTTGGTCAGCTGCCTGAAAGAAGACGACTACCTTCCTTCGATTAGAAGGAAAACCAGTTTTATTGTCTGGAAATGTTTCCGAAGGGCAAAACGGTCAAAGTTTGGAAATGCAGACGAAGCGAACAGCATATAGTATAAGCATCCAGCTGTATGTTTTCAACAAAAACTTTTTGGTATCATTTAAATGTTTCTACTCAAATACACTTTTAGTATCAGCCAAAAACAACCTCAGAAAATAAGAATGCTGTTTTCAAATAATGATTTCATTCATTAATGCGGAAAGAGCTATCCAAACTATCCTGGTCTTAAGTGAAAAAACTAATTATTCACTATGTCTAATAACTAGATGGACTAACCCTGGCAACAACAACAACCATCAAAGGATTGGAATAACAGGTAGTTAGACTTTTACATTGCTTTTGAGGATTTTCGGCCCAAACTTCTTTGCAGAATTGGTTTAAAAAAGGTATATTGGAGAGTATTCATGCCTGAGTGGCTTGTTTAAGGTGAAGGCAAAGCATTTCACATGAAATTAAGCAGGATTATTTTACTAGGCCACGCCGTAGTCTCCATTTTGCTTTAAGAATCTTTGAAAGGCGGTATTGCAAATGTGTTTATGGTTTGGTACACAATCCTAGTACTGCATTTGAGGTTAAGCTCACAAACTGACAGCTTGATATTCTTTTTCAGGAGAACAAGATGTCCAGGTCCAGAAACGCCAAAGCAGTTCGGGACCATCACACCATGCGTCTGAAGGTTTTGTTCTAAATGCTGGGTTTGTTTTGCGCTTGGTGTATGCCTTGGTCTAGCTATGTGTATGCCTTCCAAAAATTTCCACTCCCCCCCCAAATCAGTCCACAGAACATTTTCTCAAATATCTATGTCGTCATGTTTTTTTTGGCAAATGTGTGACAGGCCTTTGTGTCAACAGTGATTTTACTGTTGAAACCAGATATTTAAGTACAAAATATTTTTTTTCTCACTGTATGACATTAAATCAGACCAAATGTCTCTTGTTTTAGGTTAGCTGGAATTACTAAAATGAAGAAACTGAACTTTTTCCAAAGAAAAAAGATATCGAAGGGATGACTTTTTTTATTTTACATAATTAGATGTAATCATAATTTCAAAAAACAAAAAAATCTCACTTTTGCTCAGCTTGTATTTGTCTAATATTAAATTTATTTCCTGATCTCAAATATTTTACATTGTCAAACAAGACCGCCTAAGAAAACCTGCTAACATTATTGTTGTCAAATACATTTTTAATTAAACACGAATAATTTGTTGTACTTTTACTCATGGTGATCATGCTGAGAATCTCATACCGACCCATGCCTAGTTGCGATGACGTGTATCTGGCAGTGAGGGTGCATTTAGGTTTCCATCTGGCTTCTGGACAATAGTCTTACCTTGAATGTGGACATGGCTGGGTCCCTGTTATACCTGTCTATGGTGTGGAACTTGGACGAGTGGTTGAGCTCATGGTACAGCTCAGAATGTCTTTTGCGAGTGTGCATCACTTTCTGGAAGGGAAGAAAGGAAGGGACAGCAAAAATGAAGCAAATAGGAACAAATAAAAGAAAGGATGAAAACGAAAAAGAATGGAGGTTGCATGACAGGAGGTTAATGTAAGAACAGGCAGTGGAATGTGTGAAGAAGGCATTGGGGACTGCAGCGATGCCAGCCATGAAAAGGGGAATTTAGAGGGGGACACTGACAGACCGATCGATTGCTGACTCATGCTCATCTGTCATCCACTTCAGCACTCTTAGAATTTGGCAACTGGGATTGTTGCAGAAGAGTCCTTTAAGTTGAAAATAGGGTTAGAGCGACTGACAAAAAACGGCATTAATTCAGATTGGTGCCAGCTAAAAAGGGGGCCCTGCTAAATCCAGATTTTGTCAGAGTCACTAAAAGTCTCAAATAGACAGGAATTTATTCCACTGCAATGCAGTGCTGCAAACATTCAGTCTGATCCTCTCCAGAGGCACTTGTCAAAATCGTCTTATTAATATGTCCGTCTCAAAGACAAATAAATCCAGAAATCTAATTCACTGACAGTATATTTGTCAGTGTGTGTTAATAAGTAGTCTTGAATTGACTGTGTAGTAGGTAATCATTGAAGCACTTTTATGAGTTTGAAAGTGACACAGGGGCAAAATGCCTGCACAACCCACCAAACCAACCAATTAAGGACAAGACTAATATTTAGGACTGGCTGCAGTTAAGTGAGAGAACAGCCACCATCATCAGTGCTCATTTCAAAAGTTACCGGTGCCTCCCTATGATGTCCTCTTTTGTTTTGTTTGATGTTAAATTACAACCTCTACTGAAGATACTACAGTGGGCAAAATATAAGACATATGACCCTTAAATGCACACAATGCAGTAAAAAGAAAGTGTCAACATGTAAATGAGCACCTTATTTATTTTATTTATTTAAAGTAAACATTTGAATGTACTAGTGCAAAAATATATAAAGAATTGTTCATTGAGGTCGGTTTAACTTTTAAGACATGAAATCCAGTGAAAGTGTGAAATATCTCATAAACCACCGCCATTCACAAAGTATGAATAGAAAATAGGAAAGTAGCCGATTTTGAACTCAAACAATTGGGCTCCCCAGAAGACTGGCCGAGTTATTTTCATCAGTTATATCCTCCATAAAAAGAATATAGTGTCCTCCACTTCTACTGGCTTCCATGGTAAAGAAGTGTAAAAAATGTATTTGAGTAAAAAAACAAACAAAAAAAAGCCTAAAAATTCTACTTTCAGTTAGGGCAATTTGTATTAAAATGGGAACGATTAAACAATATGCCATTTGATTAAGACATGCGTGTGCTAGTCTTCAACCATTAGGAATTGGTAACAATGAAATGGCTATTTTTTTTTTAAAAAAAGAAGCTTTTAAATAGTATTCCATGACTTTCTATTTTCATAAGGTATAAATAGGATTGAAGATCCACTTTTTTCTCTCTCCACAAAAGAAGAATGACAAGGGAGGAAATAGCGAGCTGCTGCAAGGAGTGGCATCTCAGAGTCATTTAGTCTCCCTACGAACCTTTGTGACAACATGCTAGCTGTGTTTTTTAAAGAAGCATGTCAGTAATTTGCCTTCTGTCTTATTATCTCCAAGGCTTTAACTGGAACAGAGATATGTGAGATGAGTCTAAGCAACAAACAGTTCAAGTGGTTTTGGTGTGGAAAAAAAATAGAAGGATAAGTGGAGAAGCCCCATTGTGCCCACTGTATGATAGAGAACGGAACTCCTTCAAATATAAATACACAAATCAATATCAATAATATACATATCAGCACTTGATTCCTTTCTAATAAACTGAAGATGGATCATTATGATACATTACTGTACTGTATATGGTCCAGTAAACACACAAAAAAAAAGTTCAGGCAAAAAAACCCCCCATCTTTTATAGTCGGAAGCAAAAATTAACACAGAACATTTTTCAAATTAAAGAATACAAATTTTAAACTGCATATGTATCTCTTGTCTTATCAAGAGTAGACTACTACAACCATAAATAAATTATCCTTTGGGCTTTTGTGTTCTCCACTTTTTTTTTTTTTACCAAATGTGCCAATAAGTATGGAGGGAGCTGTATTCCTCTGAGGCTGTAGGTGAATGTTAAGGTTTAACAACAGCAAGAGTAAGATGCAGTATTTACAAAAAGCAATAAGAGTTGTATGTGGAGAACATTCTAGAGACTGGAGTTTCACAGGACAGCGAGGTCCTTCTGACAAAGTAATAATAATAATAATAATAATAATAATAATAAACATAAGCACATACACTGCCGAACCACCATATACCCACATATATAACCAGCAAACTCAACTTTTGTCAAACAGTGTAGCTGTGACCCAGGAGACACTAGCGGCAATCCAGACAAATAAAGCAGTCTAATCAGCTGTTTCTTCAACCAGGACCCCACAGAGGCATGAGGCATTTTCCTAAATGAGTTTCATAACTCTTTCGTTTTTTGTTTTTTTTTCCTCTTGCATAAAATGTCAGACCAACAATTTGGGGCCTTTGTTGTAGAAACAGCATACTGGGTAAGACAGCTCTGAAAAAACTAATTTCTCCAAGTGCAAGGGAGACAAGGGTGGAAAGGTAGGGGTTGGGGGTTAAGCAATGCTTTTTGCTCCTCTATGTGTTACTTAGGTCCTGGCAGAAGCACAAGAAAGCAGAGACAGGCTTATGACAGTGGATGAGGTTTGAGATCTTACCTCAAAGTCCAGCTCAGAGTACCGTACTCTCTTCCTCTGGAAGAGGAGGGGGCAGGGGGAGAGAAGACAGCATCAATGACTACCCTGGGCTGAGTTGAACTTTCGTAATCTCTATCTTTTTGTGGGACCTTTCTGTGCCATGGTTCGAAAAGAGAAAACCTAGCACTGGTTGCCCAACGTGATACGGATTTTACAAATGTCAAACAAAAAACAACATCAAGTTTGAGATTAGCAGTCAGTTGAATGGAATCTTCTTTTTTTTGACTAATTATAGCTGTAGCAAAAGCCTTAAGAATTTGTTAGGGGTCATCATTAAAACAACTGCAAAAATGTATGGGAAATGGGTTTCATCTCTTTATCACGTGTATACCCTTCTTAGCTCACTAAGTGCGTTCAAAGCTTTACCAAGTGGCACACAAACTGGCAAATTAACAGTTGCAGACATTTCCAGCTCATCTGGGCTCCACATTGCATTGAATTGCATTCCATCTCTTACTTCCTATCTGGCTCCCGCCGTCTGCCAGATTTGCATTTTGGCACAGAGAGGGACAGCTCTCCACAGTTAGTTAAAAGCTGTGTTCATTTCTCCAAAAGGCCAGCGCTGCTGAACTGATGCCATGGCAGGCATGGATTTAGAACAGAGGTGGGCAATTCCAGTTTTCAAGGATGTCCTGGATGTTTCAGATATGACTTCTGCATGAACACAACTGATTTGAAAGACTGGCTGATTGTGACGTATGTGCAGGACTCGGTGACAGGCTGAGGAGGAAATTCCTCTATCGGAATCCAGTGTGTTGGTGGGGAAACATCTAAAACATGTTGAATACTGAGTTTCAGTATTCCCTACCTTTGACTTAAAATATAAAGTAATTTAATCTTAGCGGTAAGTACAGTTCAACTATCTAACTTTACCTGTAGTACTTAGAATGGAAGACAACACCTCAGTCTGTACATTTAACAATTCCCAATTTGATTGTCTTTGGATGTCATGGCACTCTTTGATTTACGACAGATGTATGAAATCCCTGTCATCTGGAGCTGCTTGTTCTGTAGGTTTTAGAATTAGTTTATTTTATTTTTAGCTTGTAAGCGTCTGATTTCATTGAATAGGCAGTCAGCAAGTTAATGCAGAATTTGGTGACCATCTAAGGAGATAATTGTGCTTCTAAAACTGGGTGTGTTGGCACAAGGAAGCACCTAAAAACATCCAAAACACCAGATTTGCCCACATTTGAATTACAAAGTGAAAGACCTGAGCCTAAGAGATAGATCCATCTCCGCTTTCTTGATTCACCTTTCAGTGTAATTAATGCAGAAAAAAGCCCGCCAACTCTTACCTTGAACAGAGCAATTCCGTGACTGAGTTACCTTTGTACAACAATGACACGCATGCAACATGCATATACCTGAGGTGTATATAGCATGTTTTGATGTGGACACACCTGAAGCAGCTATAAACCCACTCACGCAAATTCAAAGTTTATGACTTGATTGCATATACATTCATTAAAAACCAAAATAAGTCTGTGATCATATGCTTTTTAGATCATATGCTTTAATTAGTGTGTGCTGTTGAAATCGTCAAAAAAAAAAAAAAAAAAAAAAAAAAAAAAGAATAAAACAGAATGAAAGCCAAAAGTAGATTTGGGTAATTTCGCTATTGCATATTGCAGTGTTAAAGTTGCAAAGCAAAACATTACTAGGTTTTTAATATTGAGAGGAACACTCTTTAATTCATCTTCAAATCAAGCATAATCAGGGCAAAATTATAGCTGCAATTTAGATTTACCAACATTCCTCCCTTTTCTTGTCCTTTTTATGGTTTTCATGAAAGCATTCACAGCTCTTTAGAGAGCGCAATCTTTTTTGATATTATACGACTTGTAGTCAGCTCCAAACGAGGCATCGTCACATTTTCAGCAACCCAGGTGATGTTCGCATGTCTTTAATCAACCTTGTAAGTCATTGTAATAAACCTTGTGAGTATACGTTCACTTTACTGTGTGCTTAGCTTTTTATGCATGTCGGCATGTATGACAGTGGTTGTGTAGTTCCTGTGGAAATTCCTCTGATCCCGCCAGTCTCAGTCCATCTGCTGTGCCACCTTGTGCGGTCAGGAGGGGGTGTCGCACACAAACGGCATCACACTCGCATGGAGATGGTAAACTAATAAGGAGCTGTCTGTCGATATGAGAATGACTCATTTCGTTGCCTCAGTTGGCAGCAATAAATACTACTGAGCTGAAAATAATAGCATCTGTTAGACCAGACTTGCTCTCGGGAACACTAAAGTGTTATTGTGACAATATGTGGGGAGTGCACTGTTCTAAAACACTCAATAGGTGTCTTAGAGATGGCCTTATTTAACAGATAGATGGATTAGCTTGAAGACAACACTCTTGAAATTTGAAAGGTAAACAATATGATCTATTAATCCTCTTCAAGAGTAGAGGGAGTAACCAATTAAGTTTAGAAGAAATATATGTTTGAAAAAACTTTGAATTACTTTCTGCAACTGAAATATTCAATGCAAATGTCATTTGAACTTTCTTGCACTGCTGAAGACATTTGTGCAGACTGAATATTACTAAATAATTGGAGTGTGTTTGCAGAGTTCTTCCACCCACTCCAATCCCTCGCTGTGTCATCGCTTAGGTAAGCACACTACATCTATAACAGTCAAACATCAGCTCAACTGAAAGTTGTGAACAACTAAGCTATTTCTAAAAAAATACTGCCATCCATTTTTCACAGCCCTTCACTCACCTCCAGGGATCCCGCTGAGAGGCTGGTGTTGGCATTGGTGCTGCCTAGGTTGCGTGGGAGGGTGCGGGTTCTCTCCACTGTGGTTCCCCCTGTCAGAATCTGTCTGACTGATGGCCTCTGGCCTGGCTTTAGGTGGAGTGAATGCGCGTGGGAGTGCATGTGTCCTCCGTGGGAGTGCACATGCCCACCTTGGCCCATCAAGTGGCCATGCCCATGGGGCACGGTTTTGATAGTCCCGTAGGAGCGGTTTAGGTTCATGGTGATATTCATGTCACCGACGTTGGACGGCACAAAATCTGCTGGATAGGCCTCACTCTCCGCTGGGTGGAGGGTCAGCGGAGAGGGAGGAGGGGGGAAGGGAGGATCCTCCACCGCGATATTGAGGGGCTTGTCCTCGCCGCCAAGTCCCAGGCCTCCTCCCTGCGAAGAGGGCGCGGGAGGTTTGAGACTGACCGTCCTACGAGGCAAGACCATGTAGTCTCCTTCCCCTCCTCCGCCACTTCCACCCCCGCCGCTTCCTCCACTCCCTGCGCTTCCGTCCTGGGAATTGTTGGAGGACGCGGGCGGCCGGGCCCAACCCAGGCCGCTCTCGGTGCACAAGTAGATTGGAGCGGTGGTGCGTGGCTGCCCCTGCTGTCTCTGCTGGTCCAAGTTTACCTCCTTCTTAAGAGGTGTCTCACTGAGCTCATTAAGTCCTAATGTTGGAACCTGATGGGGAAAAAAAAGGTTCCATTTAAAGTAAGTTATTATTTCCTGAGAGTTATATCATTACTTTAAAATTTTGATATGTTCCTAAAGTATTAAATAGAAGAGAAGTTAAACATTTTCTTCCTGTTATGAAATAAACACCAGATAAGCCTCCAATTCAAACCGGTACCTGTACAATGAGGTTCGGAGGCGGGATGTTTCCAGGAAGAGAACTGAAATTGACCCCTACTCCCCCTTCCTGATGTGCTGCGAGCTTTGGATCATCCTCATCATCCAGGGAGATTCGTGACAGGGTTCCAGTGATGGTGGCTGGGTTACAGGTGTTGACCTCTTTGAAAATGACTGAAGGAAGGAAAGGGAGGCAGAGGAAGTCAGGTAGACTGCCAGAAAGTTAAAGTTAAAGACAAAAAGCAAAAGTAGAGTTGAATGGTTTGTAAGTACGGGGTTGAATTTGGGAAAAAGAAAATAATTTAATAGAAAGTGAGTGAATATTAAATCCAAAGGAAAATATATATCTTGTCTAACGGGACAGCAGACAAGAGAAGTAGGTTTAATATTGAAAATTGAAACCAATGAGTAAAACTGCGTTCCGGAAAGAATGTTTCACTTTACATTTTGAACTGAGTTAAGATCAGATTTATCCAAGGCACTTTTCACTGAATAGTGGGTAAGTATGCTGTAAGCTTAGAGCATCAGATGTGCTTCAACGATTGTCAAATAGTTTTGAAAACATCTTAAAGTACGTTTGGGTAGTGTATATCATTGAAAAATGTCTAGCATTTCTAGACGATTTCATAAAAATGTATGTTAAAAATAAAGGAAATTATTCTACAGCATATACAGCATGCAGAAATAGGGTGTCCTAAAACTGGCCTCTCAAGTGAAAAGAGAGGATATCGTTTTGGCGATACGACTACTTCACATAGCACTTTAAAATCACTTGTTTAAGGTAAAAATGTGTAAAGATTTAGGTGACCAACACCTGCTAGAAAAGAATTTAAAAAAACACATTGTTAAAACTGCCTACTTGTTTTTGCTATGGAAAATATTGGAGAGACATGCGTCCACAAATGTCATATTCACAACTAGCATCAGTCCGGCAGCAATATTAAACAGAAATCAAGACAGTCATGCTGGAAACCATGCTCACCTTCATCTACACACATATATATGAGCCACTGAGAATATACATGACTTTCAGAACCCAATTGGCCAAACACATTTCTGCCTTTACTGCATAACTTCAATCAAATGTCAGACTAAAAGACTGAAGCTCTCGTTTTATGTGAATGAGTAGAACAACATGCACACTGGCTTGTGGATTAAACTCAGATTTATTATTTTACTAAAATGACGAGAACCAGTCGGACAGACGTCCAAGCATTTTTGGAAAATCAGATCCGTCTTACATCTTCGTCAAACAAAGAAACCGAGAGAAGGAAGTATAGAAGAATCCAGTTCCCTTTCATGTGTTCTGTTGCAAAGTACAACCATAATTACAAAAATACGTGAAATATCTGCAAAATAACTTCAAGCAGTTTCAGTCTAAAAAAATACAAATGTAGACTTTCAGAAAAAATATATAAATTAAGCCATCTTTAGACCAACAAACAACTTCCAAGTCTTTTCATCAAAGTGAAATCTGTGCAGCGAAGCACTATCTAGTCGATGTTTTACTTTTGTTAAACAACGACGGACGCCTTTGCTAATAAGGATGACTCATCAGTATCAAACAATACTCAATTATAAGAGCATTGAAAAAGTCTCCATTACTTATACATAATTACTTGTGTGGGAGTATATTTGATAGACAAAGCAAACAGAGTTACAAAAAAATCTGAAAGATTTTTGAGCAATATGACAATGCCATTTATCTGCTAACAAAGCTAAAGTTGATGTTTGCTTTACAGCTACTTATTAATACCAAGCTAAACGATCTGGACTGATCATTCATTTGATTGACTAGTTCAACATTTAACATGCCTAGACTGGTGAAACCTGAACAAGATAATACACTAAATACAGGTTTTGAGATTGATTAAACCTTTACTTTTATTTGTTAAAAACTACTCCTTTTTTTTGTATTAGGACTATTCTAACATTATACCACCAGCATACAAAAGCAGCACAACTCCAACCTTGACTTTTATAATCTACATTGATTAAAATTTGTGATTTGTAAAGCTTTTAAATCACTGGAAATGAAAAATGGGGAAACTTGTTTATCCACAAACTCTGACTAAAATCATGTCTCGTTTTATTCTTATTAACCTCCGAGATCTCTAGACGGTTTTAGCAGCATTCAATTTTTACTATAAAAAAACAACATGGCATTTTGTTTGTGTGGGATTTTTGTCTCTAAATCAGTTTGAGAGACGAAAAGTTTCATTTTCATGTATAACAATACATGCCGGGAGTGTAAATGGCTTTTTCATTTACCTTGAAGTTCTACGTATCAGTTTCCTAACTCTTTTTTCCATTATAAATGCATTTATTTAGAACATTAATGGAATAAAAACACAATCCGGTTTTTGTTGTGGTAATGTGGCATAATTTTGTGAGAGAAATAATACATATAGTAAAACCAAATGACAGTCTATGTTGATAAAGTACTGTGATTTAGGACTTTTAGTATTTCACTAAGATCATATAGTCACTGTTCTGAAAGAAAGATATACTGCAACTTTTGGCCAGGTTTTCCTTTGACTTTTACCGATTCTGCTTTTAATAGATTATAAATTGTTTTGGAGAGCTATAACACAAGACAACATAAAAACATTAAGCAGTTCTTCTAGCCTCTCTTCAGTAAGTGGTAACATTTAGTTATGGTAAGAGAAAAGGGAAATCACACCACTAATCCCTGTAAAACATACAGCTTTATGATTTTGAACTAGTTGAACTTGGATTTAAAACAACACCTATAAAAACAGCACTGAGAACTAAGATCTAAATGATGTTGGAACTGAAACTTTTACTACAAGAAGCATTCTTGTCATCTGCTGAATGTTTTACTCTCACCGCCTAACTGAGCAGCAAATACATCCCGACAAGGTGAAGAAAATAGTTTCCTTTTAAATAACTTCCTATGCCTCACTCATAAAAAAAACCCCACTAATATGTTTGTCATTCAATAAAGACATCCACATTAAAGAGTCCTGCTGTCAAGCAGGTCTTATGCATGTTGTGTCTACTGAGTAGAAGATCCAACTTTAACATTTCTCAAAGTACTCTGAATTATATAGTTTACCATCTGCTAGAATTATGTTCTGAAAATAATTAAACTTAATTGCCATTATGTAATAGATCATTAGAAGAAAAAAAAACTGAATGTTTAAGAGTTTGGCTAAGAAGTAATATGTTGAGTTTATCTTTTTTCTACTAACTATGAAAATGAAACACCTTAAAGCGGTGTACAATTTTAAAAAAAATAACACAAGGGTTCAACCTGGATTCTTCTATAGGAATGTTTGAAGTCTAGAACAGACCAGGCAATGTTAGACGCTAGTCAGGTGCGAAACTTACATGGGTGTCCTCGCTCTGCAAGGGTAGAGGGTGGAAAGTGACTATGTTAATACATCAAAGCACAACACACACTAGACTGGGGTGCATCTGTAACACACCCAAACAGCCACACAAGACCATTGTCAACTAACGAGTGAAACAGGTCTGAGCACACCGAGGAGTGTTATTATCATGCACAATTAAATACAGTCCCATCCAAACATATGCTCGCTGAGCACTTATTGGGCAGAGTCAGTGTGATTGATAAGGCATAGTAATTTGAACACAACCATGTGGAGACGTAGCGTATCAACTGCTGCCGTTTCATCAGCAGGCTAAGGACGCAACCGCCTGCAATGCTAAACCCGCTTCAGGTAGACAGAGATAAAAAGAGCAGCTGAAAGAGCAGATGGAGGGGAGGACTCACCTGTCTGACAAGCCAAGTCCACGTCCTTCTCGAAATCCGTCTAAGAAAAGGAAAGGAACACGAGATGAAATGCAGGAGTGAGTGAAACATGAGCATCAGCATGGATCTCAACGCTTTCATGCTAAGATATGATCCGTTGCCGTGGAGAGGCTTTGCGACTCAGATTAGTTATCGAGAACAAAAAGATGTCGCCTCAGGTCATTCATTAAAATATTTCAGTTCTTATTTTCTTCATGATGAGGCTTGCTTACAGCCTTTTTATACAAAAAAAAACAAATAAAAAAACGCATTAAAAGAATAGAAAATCTGCTTGCAGCACACAATGCTGCAACACTGCTGTGATGCTAAATATTCTGCCACAGCAGTGGATCCAGGAACAAACACCAGAAGGAAAAAACCAGAAGAAGTTTTCCTTGATACGTAATGTTACTGTACGACTCATCAGTCACCACACCAGCGTCGAGTGGAAAAAGAAACTGACACAGAAACTAACTTATTATCTGCTGTGCCTGCTGAGGCAAACATAGTTTCCCAGCTTGACAGAAAAAAAAAAATAAAAAATGTTTGGAAAAATACAAATTCTTCCTGTCTTTTTTTAGATGCTTCCAACCAATAATAAAAAAAGAAAAAATAGGACAGCAATAAGTTCTATCCAGACTTGATGTTTAGAGTTTATGCAGAGAAAGGGTTGTGGACGTAATGAGGAATGACATTCCTTCCCAGGCAGAGTTTAACTAGTCTAATTCAGAGCTGTGGTGCTCCTCAGAGTAAAGTTTAGAAAGTGAAGCTCATTACAATTCAGCTGTAGTGGCCCTTTCTCTCTGCACAAACACTCCTATACTCTATGGGTTTCACTTACAAAAGCCTTTATTTGGATAGTAAACTACAGGTTTTAGACAGTTTGGGCATGCCACAGAGGCAGAGAGAATGCAAAAGGTGTAGATGGAAGCAGAGAGAGGAGGAGTAAATGTGTCCCATCTCACCCCAGTAGCAGAAAAAAAGCTCTTAGTCTGCAAGCAACCCACAGCTCCATTTTCAAATAACTGAACCATGAATACAGAAATATCTACCGTATTTTTCGGACTATAAGCCGCTACTTTTATCCCACGCTTCGAACCATGCGGCTTATAGCCCGGTGCGGCTTTTCTGTGGCTTTTTCTTCAACCACCAGGGGGCTCTTTAGCAGGAAGTGAATCAATGGAAGTCAAAATTGGAAATCAAACAAGAAAGCGCTGATTTTCATTTAGAACAAGCACATGCTAGCAACAGGCACGACGGAGAAATTTCTTCAAATTCATTCAATCCTCACAAAGAACCACCTTCTTTGTGTGGTTTCAAATTCATCATGGAAATCACACAAAGAAGTTCATATGATGCAGCTTTTAAGTTGAGGGCTATCGATCTGGCACTATTGATTGATAGCCCTCGATCAAGGGTTGCGTCCTTGTGGAAAACCGAGAGCGGCGGAGATATTAGCGGCTTATAGTCCGGTGTGATTTATATGTGTACGTTTCCAGTTTAAAAAAAAAAAAAAAACGTTGTAGGTGCGGCTTATAGTCCAGTGCGCTCTATAGTCCGGAAAATGCAGCAATTCATTTTTTACTCAAATTAATAGAAAAATATATTTATTTTAACCATAAGGCCTGAATATTGGCTCAACCTAATAAACAGAAGGACAGTAGTTGTAGTTTAAGGAAATTATTGTAAGCGTAACATTCTTGATCGAGACGAAATTCTAACTATTAGCTTAGCTTTTTAACAAATCACACACACTCACGCCATTCCTACTCACACTTAAAAGGTGCAAAATGTAATAAAGGTGAAATTGATGAAACTACAGACTGATTTGGCCAAAGGAATAGTTGAACAAAGAAAAAAGAAGATGTTATATTTTGCTGACTTCAAAACATATCTGGATGCTACGGTAAATTGCCCAATTGTAGCCGAACACTGAAAAGCTCGATGGAGTATTTTGCATCTTGAATGCAGTGACTCAATTGTTATATAATTCTAATTTTCACTACCTTTAATGAAAAGTTCTACTAATGCATAAACAGCCACACCTGCTCAATAAGGGGCTTTATTGGTGTAGAAAACAAGGTGTTTTTACCTAGCTTGCTCTACATATCAGTTAGCATTTTATTTATTTATTGTTGAGTATTTCTAAATTCTCATTAGAAATTACCCCAAATGTAAAAGCACTTTGGGCAATTAAATGGTAGGGGCATGTTGCATACTAACCTTGATGACTCAAGGTCAACAAGGTTAGTCAAGAGGTGACAGTTTTCTACAGTTTTCTCAAAGTCTTTTGTCAGGAAATGGGGTGATATCACTACAATTAATAGTGTGTACTCACAAAAAGCAGCTTTAAGTTAAACTGATTTCCTCATCGTGTTAATTGTTCTTACTTCACAACTTGATCAAACAGAAATAAGCAAAATATAGTTTGCAGCACATTTTAATTGTACATATTTTCAGAGATGTATGTATTAAAGTGAAATGTCAGCGTTTTTTTGAATTATTTTCTCCATGAATCATGGTGATATTTAAAGACTTACACGTTATGCTGACCTTAAGCAATGGTTTAAAAACATGGGTATCAAGTAGTTCACTTTCATCTACTACACAAACATAAGTGGGTAAAGATGAAATTGCACTTTGTGGTACATAATTGTAGAAATTGGCAAAGACAGATGTTTCTATCTCATTATCATTACATAGAGGTTGAACGGGAACTGATATTTCAAAGATTAAAAATCTTTGACAAAAGCATGTTAGGATGCAGCTAAAAGTAAAAAAAAAAAAAAAAAGATTAAATGCCTTTTTCTATGAGCTTGTGTTTATTTCTTGTTGTTTTATAGCTTAGCGTAACATGTCAGAACATTTTTTGAGACAATTTTAACTAGCTCTTTTCTGCTATCATTGAGGCAAATTAGTGAAGAACGTTTAGCTTTTTTTAAACATCCACTCAAATTACTATGATGTGTCACAACCCTACATTCAAACTACCATGCTAATTGTTTCAGCATCATCCCATTACAACACTGTTCAGCATACTGAGACATTTCCTTCAGTGTGTACTTAAATTAGTACTACCCTCAAACCTTCAAGAAAGTTTATCAAACATAATTATGCTAAACAAAGGTTAAACTATCCCTTTAATGTCAGCATATATTTGTGGTGAAATATAATTTTACACATTGCACCTTTTCCTCTAGACAGCTACGACATCTTAATTACTAGGAACTTTGTTTTCTAATTCTTTTCTACAGATGACATACTGATCGACTGTTGATGTGATTGGGGGTGTGGTTGTGGGTATTGTTGAGCAATGGGGTGTGCTCATGTGTGTGGCCGTGGTTCAGCACACAGTTGCGGCTGCTGTTAGGCAGATCATGGTAACAGGCTTGCTGGCTTGTGTGGTGGCACGTCGGTGTCGGCAGCTGCGGGTGACAGCCAGACAAACACAGGGGTGTGCTCTGACGAGAGCTGTGCTGTTGTCCACAAGAGCCCTTCTGATGGCGAAAAGGGGGGGGAAAAGAAATAAAATTTCACATAAAACATTAAGCTGAAAAACGTAAAAAGACTTTTGGCCCGTTTTTTGAGCATCAATCAAAGTTCACCCATTCAAATGATGCGTTTCGTTTTACTTTTACAAGAATTTTTAGCTACAGGTTAAAGTCTTTACAGCGACTCCAAATGTCAGAGGTTTTTACGTACGAATAAGACTTGCTCCGCTGTAGCAAGGGCACCTGCGTGAGCGCTCCCTGTAATTTCGATGCTCACATTACTTGCGCTGGCCTCAATAAATTATCCATCACAATAAATGTCGCCAAGGGTAATGTGTATCTCACAAATTGTGTGAGGGCAATTTAAAAAGGCTGTACAAAGTCCTAGCTATACGTGCCATTGTCAAATAAGTAAATATATTTATTGCCCTTTCTATGATTCAGCATTAAGCTGTGTATGAGTATATTTATTTAAATACATTTTATCTACAAAAAATACTGTCTTTGAAAACACCAGCTGAAGACAAAACGGCTCTGAGGACGAAGGGAAGGAAAACTGAGGGAAAAGCTGAGTTGCCTTGTGACCGTCCTGACATTGGCAAGGCACTCAACTCTTGGTGATTTATCACATTATTAAGCACATTTGGAACACATACAACAACCTTATGGGAGCTCTGTTCTCTTTCGGTAAAGACAAAGAAAGCAAAGGTTAAAAGCCAAAAAAGTGCTAAGGTGTGTGGTCTGAAAGTACATAATTACCGGAGTGTAAGTAATTGGTTTTTAGTTTTGCACCAACAACAGAAAAAAGGGAAAAAAAGGATGGCAATAAAAGCATCGATGTGCAGAATATGATGGTGAGTTTTCGTTTTAGAAGGGTTAAAAAAAGAGGCATGGATTTGTCTTCTTTTCGGAAAGCTTTATGTTTGAAAGCGAAGTATTTGGAAGATTAATTAAATTATCCCTATAGAGGTAAACATGGTTATGGAGGAACAGGAGCGAGGGATGAATATGATCTCTTTATTAGCAGTCATGCTTTTTAAAATTGCATTTGAAGCTTGCAGGAAGTGCAGCCTGATACTCCGAGGTGCATGAACAGCAGTGCGGGATGAAATGGAATGCTATTCACCATGATCTGCACCTGTCCGTTCTTGCAGGAGTCAGGGGAGTTTTCGCTGTCATCTTTACATCCCCCCATTCGACAACGCACAGCGTCTTGCACCTACGGGTTGGGGGGTTTGGGGAGGGAAGGGACAGCAGGGAGGAGCGAGTAGGAGATGCCGGAGAGAAAGAGGAAGCAGACAGGAAAAGAGGGAGGGGATAGAAATGGTAAGGGAGGAGGAGGAGGAGATGATGCAAAGGGAAGAAGTTAGTGCAGGCACTTTGATTTGTTTGCTAAAAGACGGAACTCAAGGAAGCTGTTGTGAAGACATTTGTCCCATGACGTTTTGAGTAAAAATACTCAAGCCCCTTTGAAAGTGGTCACACTACAACCACAGGTTTCAATGTACTTTGTGCTTATGTGATAGACCAACACAAAGTAAGGCATCAGTGTGAAGTGGAGTAGAAATTACATTTCATCTAACAAACATAAAATGCTTCTTGAATTAGTATTCAGCCAATCCATAGCAAACTTCTTATATTTTTTGCTGTAAAATAATTTAAAGCCTATGGATAATATTCCTTGCAATTCAGAATTATACACCATCTATGACATAAACGTATTCTAAAACATTGCAGTCTGTGTTTGTAATGTGGCAAAATGTGAAAAAGTTTGAAGTGGCACAAAACGCTTTTCCTCTGTGCTTTATAAATCTAACAACAGGTCTAAGGCGAATGGTAAAGTATGCTAACACGGCAAAATCAAAAAAAAAAAAATAAAAAAGTCATATCCTGCCACTAGAAGCTGAGTCTATTTATTGTCAAACAGATAGTGGAGTGCTACAGACAGCACAGAGCAGCACTTCAAAGTGGTCTGTATGTGCCTGGTGAGATCTGTGGCTCTAATTAAAACCAACAGAACAGTAAGGATGTCCTGACCCCTGGGCCTTCCTGGTGTCATATTGTCTTTCTTTATGTTTACACACACTAGGTTACACCAGTAGAAGCTTCAATCAGATGAATCCCAAAGGTAACTCCCCCAAGATTCCTTCCGTGGCGCCGGGTCGTGTTTTATAGATGGCCTCCTTACTTTCCGGGGCGTAGCATCATTTCCTGAAGCTGACAATGTCAAATCCCAGGTTTTCGGGAGTGGAAACAAGACAGCCTTTAGGGAAGAAGTGATCCAGGAGGTTCGTTCTCATAGAGCCGCTCCACAGTGCCGCGTGTTTGTGCATATTGGTGCCACTACAAATGGAATGGATTGCATCCACATCTGATTAATACTGCATGGTCAAACATTTTTGCTCCATTGTTTCCTTTTGTCTGTCGCTTCTATTTATGATCACGCTCATCCTCTGTGGCATCTGTTGCCTGCTCTCTGTTGGTGCACCGTGGGATAATGTGTGTGTATGTGTTGGTAATGAACTGCAGCACATTCGAGCTTTAGATTAGCTGTCCCTGCTGTTCTACCTACCTTAGCTGTGGATCTCTCATGCTCCTCCACGGCTACCGTGGGCTTTTTGGCCGATTCTCACAATAATGCTTTCCCTTCCCGTCAGTTAAGGTGAAGAGACACGTCTCTGTAGGATTGAAGGTTTGCCATACTCTACATTTTTGTCTTCACCCAATTCACCTGGAGTGTTACGTGATCTTTATAACGGCCCCATACCTTACTGTGTGAACCTTGCCATCAGCTCCAGCTTTTTTAATACACCTTCTTCTTCAGAGATGGTTAAATTACAAAAACAGAGCGATTCACATTTTTGCAAACCAAAATGCAGACGATTAACATGGACTGCTTGGGGAAGGAATACTTTTGCAAGTTAATTTACTGCAACTTCCCTTCACATCTCTTCGTGGTATTGATCTTTGCATTTTTAAACAAAATAAAGTGAGAACTGAAAAGCAACCAAAGAGAGATGCATACTTTATATAGACATTAAATGTTTATCACATTTAACAGTGTCTTGTACAATGTTTTTCCACGTAATACTTCCTAATTAGCCTCTATCATTCTCTTTCTCCCCTTTCCACTCCTCCACCACTTATAGAAGGATTTGCACTTGGTCTCTTGCAGGAAGGACTTTCATACATTATTACAATAAATAATACCTGGAATTACAGTACACCGATTCCTGCCACTTTTGTGATATTGACTAAATGCAGTTAAGCGCTTGGAGCATTTGAAAATTCACTTATTGTCATGCAGTGCATCAGGTTCACTCACGATCTCTTGCAGTGAATGACGAACCTCTGTGTTTACCTTACTCAGCTGCTACTGTTGCGTGTGCTAGCGTCAGCAACAGATTACATACCAAAATGTATTAAAAAGTACATTGTACAGCCATAATTGCAACTGGTGTGTGTGTGTGTGTGCATATTTACGTCTGTCTCAAGGGCACGGAAACTTGTATGTGCATAATGAGTAGAGAATGCAGGATCCTTGGGGGCAGAGCAAAGCCTCTGGCTAAAGAAAAAACACTGGGGGCTGTTAGTTGGGGACTTATCGTCTTATTCTGTACAGCATCTCGTAAGCTCTTTAAAGCATACTTGGATCAGTCAGACAATAGTTCACTATCATGCTGCATTATGAGAAGAAGGTATAAGCCCATCCTAATCCATAGCCCACACCCTCAAATGATTTGCTCAAGTTGTGTCACAGCCTAGGACCGACTAAAGAAAGGATGGAGAATCGGGATGACATGGCCCATTATATCTCATGAAGCAGTATTAATATGGAACAAAATCACACGATCACAACACAGGGCTTCATCAGCCGACACAAGAAGTCAAACTCACCTCTCGGCGCATAGCACAATGGACAGTGATGATGACAAAGCCTTGGACAGAGTCAAAAACGGCGAAGAGGACCTGAAGGAGAAAAATACAAAATGTCTTTTAGTTTTTATACATAGCTAACAAATTTATAGTCATTTATATTTTTGGCTATTAGGCATCATAAAACACAATAGCCCTCAGACTGACTGGCATCCCAGGTAACATGCCTCAAAAGATGCATCTTTTGTTACTGTGGTATAAGCACATCGATGAGGTTAATTAAAGTAAAGCATAAATACACTTTCAGGTGTACGCACAAACTTCTGCAAATATTCCTTAATGTAGGAATTTCTCAATCTTTTCATTTTACCTAGTAGACCTTGTGAGACAATGCAAAGTTTTTAATGTAAACATTCCTATAATCTTACATCTTACATATATTTTTATCATATTGGACCAGTTTTTTAACAAAATATGAGTTTTCAAATTTCATCTCCTTAAGTTCCTGACGTTCTTTTCAGGATTTATTTAGCTTTATTGCAGCTGCATGACATGAAAAAACTTTAATTTCATGCCACTGATGCTTTTCTAAAAACCTGCCAGAGACTTGGTTTAAAAAAACAAACAAAAAAGAAAACAGGTTATATTTAAAAAAAAAAGAAAAAGTAAATTAATGTCTCCAGTCTGTATCACTCAGCAAGCTGACAGCTTGGTGATCTTTTTTTCCCCCACTCGCAAAATTTCAAAGCTGCTTTTCCATTATGCACCCATTGATATGCGCGCGTGTGTGTGTGTTAGCTTTTGTGACTGGCAGAACATTAGCATGTGCTTGTTGTTGTTGCACACATCACCTGGAAGAGTGTGGAGCGCCGATCAGTTATGGCCAGCACGGCTGACATCCAGGTCAATGCTAACAGAGGAAGAACCACACAGGAGCTCCACAGGGACGCCCTGTCAGACAGGAAAGAAGCACATGCAGGTAGGGGTGTGGTAGGGGGTAGAAAGAGCAAGGGATTCAGTCTCAAATCAGACAGGCCAGCTCTGCTAAGTCCTCGCATCTAAACACACACAGGTTAATCACACATTCTACGGTGGGCTATTTCAAGCGGACTGCCACACAACAATTTGGATCACACTTAATATTCTAACTGATGAGTGGAATACAATGTGTAATCATGTGTAAAGTTCCGACTCCAACAAGCGCTCACAATTACATGGTTGATGGACTCTGATTGCCACGCTGGGGGACCATGAGGCAACACAGGCTCGACAAGAAAAAAAAGAAGACCAGACCAATGACATTAATAATACAATACCTTAAAAGGAGTGAGAAGTTGAGGTCTCCAAATTCAAATGTTGGGGCCAAATCTATATTAAAGCTGTTTAAGCAATGTACACAGAGGAATTTACAAATTGTAATAGTCAAGCTTAGAATTTGCTTCTAATGATGCTGCTAATTCCATGAACCAAAAGTTGGCTCACATTCATGTGAGATCCCAAGTAATCGACATACAAAAATATCAAAACAAATAAGCTCAAAATGTATGTTAAATAAAGTGGAATGATGTAAGGCACAGATATGAACACATAAGAAAAAAATAATAAAGAAATTAGCCAAAGAAGTTGAATTCTTTGTATTTAAAAAGCATGTAGTTGACCTTGACTAATTTACTTCCAATTGAAGGCCTATAAAATTATCTTATACACTGTTGAAAGAAGAAAAGAATCATAATGGATAAAAACTTGCAACTATTTCAATAGCTTTGCAACCTTAATGTTGTAGAGCAGACTGCTGGCAGACAACAAACAAATCTACATATTGACAATTTTATGAATATCAAGAAACATTTTCAATAATTATTCATGAGCAATTTTTGTATTGCTTTGCAATTTTTTAGGTTAGGTTTTTACCAACAATACATTTTGTGAACAGCTTTATCAGGAATATATGTATTAAACTATTTTTTTAATTTTATTTAACAGATATTGTATCTACTCTTAAGGAAATTAAGCCTCTTCTCTGTTGGCGGTATAAAGGAACTGAGTTAAAAATCTGAAAAGATTCAGCCAAGGTTGCTAAGAAAACTTGCTAAGCCCAGTGATTGGGTGCTCAGCAGTCATCCATCCAGTGGCCCGTCATGTTTTTGAGTTAAAACATTTTTAAAGTTGAAAGGAAAATTTGAAAATAAACTTGATAATCATGTGTTATTGAAAGATTGGAAGATTAACACCTGAAAACCAACTACAAAGTCTTAAAAAATGCAAATATTTTAAAAAGACTTAAATGAGCACTGATGGGGGCACAAGTAAAGCCTGGTGTCCCGCCAGGCTTATAATGCACTGGGGGAAACTCTGATTTAGTACATCAACAAGTAATAAAGACTTCTACTTAAACATAATAAGATACTTCAACCCAATAAGATACTTAATCAGATAAATCATTTTGGAAAATTCTGAAGGAATTCTGAAACTTTTAAGCAAAGTAATTAAACATAATATTTCTACAGAGCATAAAAAAGGATGTTTTTTCCACATCTAACAAGCTTGAACATTATGTCAGCAACAACAGATATTAAGCAGGTTGGACTTTATGATTAAGGCTTTAAAGTACTTCCACTGGTGAACACTTAACCATGTGGCAAACTACAAGACAAGTAGCAATATAGTACAAATATAAATGGCCAAATGCTAATATACAATTAGTTCATCTTTAAAATGTCTAGGAAGTAAATCTTGTAAATCTAGTTGGCAAAAAATTTTAACACTGCCTCTAAAACAAACAAAACTGAAAATTGGTAATAACATTATATTGCTCTCCAACCATGGAAAGACAGAGGGTAGACTGGGGTTACAATGTAAAATTAAGTGCCTTCACTGAATAATTAAAAAGCTATAAAGAAAGATTTGCACAACAACATATATAATTATCCACGAGAGAAGATCTCTCAGAGACTATTTGCTCCGATCATGAAACCATGACAACTAATAGAATGACAATCCAGTGTCGAATATCAGATTAGTTCAGATCATAAGTCGAAAATGTTACCAGAAAAAAAACAAAACAAAAAACGTAGTCGATGGTATAGGGAAGTGCTGGGGATAGATATGCACTCCATGCACCTATCTTCATTATTTTGCTCTGCATAAATTTAAGCAGAACACAATGTCCCTTTACTCAAATTAGAAGCACGATGATCTTTTCCGGAGCACAGTGTTTACAAGAGAATTTCTTTCAATCATGTTTCAGCTGATATTAAGGTAGCTTAAGCCCTGTAATTTATTGCAGAAGCACTATAAAGCTGCGTAAAGCACAACCTTTAGAAAATGTTTTCAATTTGATGACAACACTTTTTTATTATTTAAGTCATCTTATTTTTAAACCTCTACAGTCAAGGTAAAATTGTTCTGATAATTTACTGTATATGACTGATGACAGATTACATAGTGGAATAATGTTACTCTTACTTCTAAAATAATGAATTAGTCAGTACTGGCAGGTCAAAACTTGAAAATAGGCCACAGAATTGTATTCAGTGATGCTTTACTGGAATATGCAATTATAATATGGGCTCAAGACCAAGTCATAATTGTATATTCTATCAAATGTATTGAACACCCATGAAAAGATCTGAAAATTTCAGTTTGAAATGCCACTCTTAAAAAACCAAGACAATTGGAGCATTTTCCTTCAGGTGGAGTGGAATAAACTATGCCAACTGGCAAAGACAGACGTCTCACTGAGCAGCACAGAAATCTCTTAAAGGTATTTACTGGTAGGAAAGGTGCAGATACAAAGTATTACGAATTAGTCCACCATTTTTAAGAATAAAAAATAAATGTTTTCGGTATAAAAGGTAAAGAATTGCAATAAACCGTTGTCAGTTTCACATTTTTCAGTAAAGGTTTTGCTGTTTTGTTTTGTTTTTTAGTTTTCTTATGGTTGAGAACCAGCAAAATTGGTCATGTCTGTATTTAATTACCAAACAAGTCAAAGTGAATACATGTTAAAGAGTAAAGGATAATGGAGGAGTCAATTAAACAGTGCAGTTTGTGCAATTAGGAAAGTTGTGTCTCTGTGTTTAAGCTTCCCCCATGCTGCTCTGCAAATATGCTTAAAGTAACTCTAGGAAGGATTCATAAATACTGTTTGACACAGGTCATATTTCTCTGTGCACCCAAAGGAGAGCTCACTTTGCATCAAAACGCACTCTCATTAAACAAGGTTGACTTGCGGTGCAGGTGTTTTCCCTTTCATTAAACTGTTTTTGCTTCCCAGACAAGTCTGAACACTGTTCTGCATCATTACCGACAGCCAGAGATTAAACGGTGGAGAGGTGGCAGTGGCGGTGGGGATAAATGAAGAGAAGATAATGTGAATTAAGAGAAAAAAAGCAAGAGAAGGGAAGTATAGAAAGAGACAGATGAAGATGAACTAACTAACATGGCGCTGCTGGCCGTCGAGCTGGACATAGCGGTACTTGAGATCACGCCACACTTGGAGCATTTCAGGAGCAGTCGGCTCCCCGCCTCCGCCGGGACACTTTAGTTCACGCACACACACCCCATGTGAGGGAGAGAGGGGGGGGGTGAGGGAGAGAGGAGGACATGTGCAAATACACGCACCAGTGAAGACAACAGGTGAATGTGATGGAGAATTTGAATAAATAAGGTGAAGGAAAGAAAAAGGGGGGAGGCAACGTGGACAAACAGTGAATGGGGGAAAGGAAAAAAAATGGTAGGAAAAGGGGGGAGGAGAAAAGAAAAAAAGAAAGAAAGGTAAATTAAAACCAGATCTTAAAAAACGTAGCAGCAATGAAATACAGTCAGGATACAAAGATTGTTTCAAAGCAAGTAGAGAGAACGTGAGAGACGCACACTGGAACCAGTCGTGGATTAACACATTACAGTGACACTGACAGGAAGTACACCAGTTCTTTGGTTCGTTTTTATTCTTTACATGCAGACCTGCAAGTTAATTATCGGTGCATGTACTGAGGCTTTACTAGAGTGACAAGGAGGAAGTGGACTGCTCTGGTTGTTTACTTACAGTTAGCTAATCAGACGGAGGGGAAGCATGTTTGCACATTGGTTTGTGCGGTGCATGAACATATGATTTAATACATGAGGAGAGTGACTGTGTTGGAGCTATGCTACATTAGCATCGTATCACAGATCATTACCCTGGTACCAACAACTACTACCCCGTGGCTTCAAGAAGAAAGGCATTTTGCCAACAGTTTGTCCTGCGAGCAACACCACCAACCTCTCTGTTATAACTCTGCATGTGAGTACAAAATGTTACAGACTGCTGTAAAATTGTGTAAAACACACTTTTTTAATACTTTGGATGGTCCTGCAGTTTAGTCAGGTGTAAATTTAAATTTTTCCTCCTCATGACGCATTTGACTGATGTATTAAATATTAATTGATGCAGATTAACATGATCCAAGGAGTTACCGTCTGCAGCTGTGAAGAAAGCTAATTGCGTGCTAAAAGTGGCGCAGTTACGTCTCCAGACCCTGGTAGTTGCCAAGCAAATAAATATAAATGGCTTTGCAGGGGGGCCTTCTTGGTGTTGCCGCTTCATGCAAAACAACTGCTTCTTTATCGCCCGGGATTTTCTGCATGGCTCCGCTTGGCTCAGTTATGCTGTTCGCCGGTGGAGTGAAGATGTGTTCCTGACATGTTCATGAACACCCCGATTTAGAGATCAGAAAATGGCAGCTGACTTCTAAGTCGAGCTCGACAGTTTTCTGTGAGTTTGCTGAAAAGCAGCTAACTACACAACGCGTCACTGGATCACATCACCGACACAGACGAGGTTCCCCTACATGCTTGACGATTTCTAAATAATTGCGAGTTATAGTCCAGTGTGACTTAGTAGGTTTTTTTCAGTCTTCATGATGCAACTTTATGTCCGAAAAAAAAAAAAAAATAGGTAACACCATGCTCTGGATAGCATGGAAAAGTCTTTGTAACCCTTTTCAGATTTTGTCACGTGACAACCACAAACTTTTATTATTTTATTGCGGTTTTATGATAAACCAATGCAATGTAGTATATAATTGTGGTGTGTAATAAAGGGAAAGGCATGCTTAAAATGACAATGTTTGCAACACTATAGCCAATAAAAAAATGTATGAGATGAGCAAAAGTTACATTTGCTCATCTCATCAGGAGAAGTGTTTGGCTGTTCTTTACTCAAAATAGTCCATAAGTTCAGTTTTTTGGGGGGTTGAGAATAACCTGCTCTCACCTTCACCCTAGTTTTCTTTGACTAAAATCTTAAAGTCATCTGTCCTTTTCACAAGTGGTAAATGGACTGGACTTATTTATCCTTTTCCCACTCAAACTGACCTTTCAAAGCACTTTACACTAGAACCAAATTAGCACTCACAAACATACACAGGTGCACATCAACATGTAACAGAAGGAAGCTAGACTCAAACCTAGAATTTTCTGATTGCAAGATAACTACTCCACCCAAAGAGTCACAACCAGTTGCTAAAGTGGTGCTACTAATTCAAGTCTCCAGTGTGGCAGCAGAGTGCTGGTTTAACCTCCAGATCAACATCAAGACCTTGAGCTATTTGCCTGATTGATTGATTGATTGATTGACTGATTGATTGATTGATTTGCACAAGCAATTCAGCTCCATCTGGACCAAAGTTATGAGAATGTGGGTTCTCTGCTCAGCTTTTTCAAAGTAAGTATGAATTAACAGAACAAAAATCAAATTATGTTTGGTTTGTCATGATTATCATTTTAAAAGTTGAAGGACGAAAACAAACTATGACAATTTTATTGATCCTATGATGATGAAAAATTTATGCGGGAACCCATCTAAATTTTTTACAGCTTTCCACAGGCTCTCAATTGGAAATAGGTCTGGCCTTTCGCTTTTACAGTTTGACACAGTACTATGTTTTGATCTAATGTTATTCATTCAATTGTAGTCAGGACACTACATTTACCTTATGAAAGGTGAACATTGCTCTCAGCTTAAAGTCTGCAGTTCTTCCAAAGTTGCCAGAGGCCTCTTGGCTGCAATGGCTTGGTAAGTTACCTGTGCCAAAATCTATCCATTTTTTGGAGGATGAAGCACAAAACGTTTGTGCTTATGTGTAGAAAATGAATCCTTCACTTTACCTCGTAGATCTATGCTGTAGTCTGTGTTAATTTATCTCATAAAATGCAAATAAAATATATTGAATCTGTGGTTGTACATGACAAAATGTGGAAAAGTTCAAACTCTATGAAAACTTTTGCAAGGCAATGTACTTGAGTTAAAATGATAGGAAATATGCTCAAAATAATCTTTCCAGGATCAGGGATGACTTAAACAGTATATATGAGCTTTAAGTGTTCATACATCAAATAGGTTTGATCTCAGCCACATCCCTGGGTAGCAAAAGCTAATCAGTCCCCTAGAGAGCAAGCCTATATAGTTATAAACAAACTATCAATTTCTACTTGTGCAATCAATGCACATTGAGGGAAATGCAATGAGACAGATAAGAGAAGAAGTCGATGGAATCAATAGATATTAAAATCAAAACACTCAAGTCTGGAAAAGATGGTAAACGTCTCCGTACAGAGTTGATCAACTTCAATGCCTTACTTTGACAAATCTGCACGCACGCCACGTGTGAAGATATATTATTTGTTTTCATGCTTTTAAGGTCTCTTTTTGAGCTACTCTCTCTATTCACATTACATTTTCAACTGCCACTGATTTTCATATCTCCCAAGCTCATCTGTGTCACCCCGCTGAGAGAACTAGGTGGTTACCATTTGTAGAGGTGACGCTGAGATGCATCTCGGAGAGCAACAGCACATAACAGATGTCTCGCCATCTCCTTGCCAAATTAGATCATATTTTCAGATTTTTGTTAGCGGAAGCGCAGGTGTACGAGTAGGTGCATATGTGGAGAGACCCTCGGAAGCATTTTGAGTTATTTGCCAGGAAAATGTTGTCTGACAGAAGGAGAAATATGCCTAATATGGCAAATATGATTTCAGTTTTACAGCAAAAATATATGCCTTGGACAGTAGAAGATGTCAGTGTGTAGGTGTGGGGGTTTTTTTGTGTGTGTTTTTTTTAAGTTAACTTACCCTGCTCGCTGCTTTTTAGACTTGTCTGAGATGCCGTCTCGAGACATGAGCTTGTTGAACACCACAATCCCAATGAGCATGTTTACCTGTTAGACGTAAAGAGAAGACATTGTCATAACAGGCACATAAGCCAAAGCTGGTCTTCTTTCATTTTGTTCAACACGTCACTGTATGGGTCAACCACTCTGAGGGTTAGCTGCTCTTGAACACAATTAAAGAATGCCTCTTGCCAAATACAATCTGATCTTTTAAATGCATTTGAACACTTGTCTTATGTTTTCCACATTTGCTGACTGGAGTTTTCAAAGCAATCACACCAGTTGACATGTTGGATCTTGTGAAAATATGTAAGCAAATTGTTGAACAACACAAAAACATTTTTAATTAAATAAAAAAGAAACATAAGATAATGAAATAAATGAATGACTGAATTAGACATTTCCAAAACCTTATGAATGAATTGAAAAATATATTAAAAATAAAAAAAGTCAATTTATAGTTAATATTGCAATAGATGAAAAGCAAAAACAAGCATAATTCAACTCTTTCTTTTTCACCCCCTTTTGATATATATATTTTTTCATCAACAAAAAGAGCCAAAAAAGGCTTCAATGGCAAAACAAAGATATTTTACAGTTCCACAAATCCTCCACACAAAAAAAAGAAAGACAATTTTGAAACTGAAAAGAAATACAATTTTTTTTGGGAAAACATTTTAGGTGAGCATGAGAACAGAGAAATTTGAATGTGAAAACGGGACACTGATCGGTTTGCTTGCTTCTTAAACTAACAAGTAGTTTATTTTTAAGCATATTTAACATCTGGCTACACTGATCCTGTTGCACAGACTTAAAATTAGACACACTCACGCATACACACAGCTGAGCAAGTGCTTGCAGAGCTCTTTCACTCAGAAATCCTGCACATCTGGAACATTTTCTTTCCTGGTGACATGTTTCTTATAAGCCTGGTGTTCAAAATAGAGTTTCTGAGCAATCATCTGCTCGTGCTCCCTGTCAGCATCAGTGGGAAGCAATTTTCATACACTTGTGCATGTGCATGTTATCCTTGCCTTCCTTTCAATCGCCCACAAAAGCAGGTCCTGGGTCAAAAGAGAGAAATCGTTTCCATGATACTACGGAAATCTTCAGAGCTCAGCAGATACAGCATTTTGCAAAAGTACAGCATGTCACACCTATGAACTTCAATGCATTTTAATGGGATTTCATGTGATAGACCAACTGAAAGTAGCTCATACTTCACATGGAAAGAAAATGATGCACGGTTTATTTTTTTTTTAGTAAATAAATGTCTGGAAAATGTAGTGTGTGCTGTTACGGCCCCTGGCCTCTTGAGGCTGTGCAGGTTTCTTTTTGTTATGCAGGTTCAACTGTGAGGGCAAACCTTCCTGATTGGCTGCAGGAGAGCAGCCACTCCATTGGACCAGCAGAGGATTGTCAAGCCAATCAGATGCTGATGAGGCCCACCTGCACCCTATAAAAGGCTCCTGAAATCATTCCTCCAGTGGGGCAGCTAGTTTGCACTTATTTATATACATCTGGACTTTGGGGGCATTCTATCAAATGAAATGCCATTACGTTGTCTAACTGGATTCATTCTATTTGGAGTGGACCTGCTGTGAGGCAAATCTGTTGCATTTCCAAGTGTTTTGGAGTAATTTATTTTGAACTGCCCTGTATTTAGCTCTCTCCATCTTCCTAAAAACTCTTGCCATTGTTCTTAACTCTGCTGAGAGAAAGGTAGGGCTTTTCAAAGTGTGGGTCATGCCTCCCCTAGGGAGCGCCAGAGTTCTTGAGGGAGTTTGCTGTATGAGGGGGAAAAAATAAACCAGAAAAAGCAACTTACCCTTTAACCACCTTCACCAAGCATATGGGGAGATTTTTAGTACCTAAAGCTATGGTGAGTAAAGTTAGGTTTATAGTTGGATTGGCTAAGAGTGTGCCTGGGACAATAGCATCATTTGTACCGCAGTGCTGGTGTTGCATGTTGTCATGGCGCCTAATCGTGCACGTGCAAATTTTTGTAACTTGGCAAGTATCATTCGTACCACATTTCACTCAAACTGGATGATTTGGAACTTGTTCTTGCAGAATACGTTCAGCTGTATCGGCATGTATATAATAGATCCATGGGGGCAAGTTTTTGGAGAATGACCAATCACCAATGTATGCTACAAGTATGCTCGGCTCATGCCAACTCAATGTGAATCTCTAAAAGCCTGCAAGTAACTTAAGGCGACAAAGGTAGTATGACCAAGACTTTTGAAATTTTGTATTTTTATGGACTGCATCTGAAGATGCCCCTCTGCCACAATGTTGTCTGCCAAGCCTTGGGAGTTTTTGACGGCAGGCTAAATGAACTGTGGTGAAAGCAGTAGGTAGTTAATAGTTTTAGCACAGCAAATGTCACTGCAACTTAAGCATCATACCCTGTGGGGCTATACATAGCTTAAGCACTACCTGATCTATTTGCTCTTTGAAGGGGGCTAGCTCACCCGAGACCCTTATTGTATACCAAAGATTTTTTAAGGAAAAAAAAAAATAATGTTGCAAACCCTAAACTCTTTTCCTACCTTTAGTGTATCACATAAAATCCCAATTAAGTAGATTGATGTTTTCTGGCTGTAATGTTGAGAAGTTTAAGTTCTGTCAGTACTTTTTTTGAGGGAGAGTACATTCTAACTGTTACTCTCACTTTGTGACATATTGCAGGGGATTTATCTGTCTGCTGAAAAATTCTCCTCTCCATGATCTCCTCTACACTCATCGTGCCGCGGTTCACAATGAGCTCTGGAGCATCAGATTGAAGGAACTAATGTTGTCATGCCGGTCATGTCTGGCACCAGCTCTGTGAGTCAGCATCATCCTGTTCTGCTATTTGCTCAAGGCCAGGTTCATTAATTAGAGAAGAGTCCGGCGGGAAGGTCTCTGTGTTTCTGTGCCTGAAGCCCCACTCTCATTACAGCTGTTTGTTAGAGCGGAGGCACCGGCGACAATACCAGGGGGCTGGGCACCATGCCGCAGCTGCGATTTGGAGTATGCTTCGACATTGTGGGAGCAGCAGTGGAGGAGGAAAGCTGAAAACAATGGGCCAGGAAGTGAAAAATCAAATCTTAAACTGCATTGTAAGGGCCTCAAACAGAAAGCAGCTGTTTTTCATTTCTTCCTTCAGTCTCATCTGAAAGGTTTCTTTAGTTTTGAATATGCTGGGAGTAACAGGCTTAGATATAAAACACTTTGAACTGCCTTGTTGCTGAAATGTGCTATAAAAAAAAACTTGACTTGAAGTAAGTATTAAGAACAACACCTGCTAATAGGGACATTAAAATCATGTGAATCACTGGCCTTATTCTCAATTTAGTTCTACGTTTGGTTTGTTGTCACTTAACTGACCAAAACCTGCCATCTCTAAAAGTTGTTCTGTTCAAACTGAATACAGGATTACCTCTCAGGAAGAAAGGGAGGGAAAAAGGAAGGAAGGGAAGATGAGTATCGCAACTATTAACGTAAATTCACTTATCCACAATTTTTGCACAGATTTGCAATTTTCACCAGTCATCGCAACTTTTCCACAAATCTGACCAATGTCTTCTTACGTGTCCACATTCAGGGTGTTTTTCAGGACATCCAGGGGGAATTTTACTGATTGAATAAAAGGTCTGGGTTTTAAATTGCTTGGCGTGATGCACTGAGTGAGTCTTTATATTTGACTTCCTCCCTGAACTACTCCCTGGTGGGTGGGTTGGAGCGAACGGTGGAGAAGTGGAAGACAGACGGCACACAACAGGTTGCGCTCCAGTATTGCAACGGATATTTACAAAGCACAAGTGTAGCTTTATGAACAAGCTGCAAAATAAATTTCCCTCATACCATCTGGGTTGCAATAAATGGGTGACCCTAATGCTCACACATCTTCTCCTTCCTTAAATAAAATAACTCTTAACATACATAAATCATCAGGTACAAACACTTTACCTGATGAAAAGTGTTTGTACTTTTCATCAGGTAAAGTACAAACACTTTACCTGATGTGTAAAGTGTTTGTACTTTACACATCAGGTAAAGTACAAACTTTACCTGATGGTACAGGAACCCATTTCAAGAAGGTACAGATATTTCAACTTTCTTGTAAGACCACATTATCACAAAAATAAAGCTTAAATAAATGTCCAACTTTGACCACAGCTTTTTGAAATAAGTGCAGCAAGATCAGTAATTGTTGGCCACAAAAATCACAAGAAAACATTGCAACATCCCGAAAAGACTGATAGATGAATAAGACAAAGAAGGGAGGCAAGGAGAAAAGAAGGAAGAAATGGACAGCGGGAAGGAAGAGACAGATTCCAAACTTGCCCTTAACTAAAAATAGTGAAATTGAACATAATGGTTGCCAAGCAATGAATATTAACAGTCATAAAATCCGTGAACTCCTCGAAAAAGCCCCGCCAAGCTCTCGTCAGAAATTCAGATACAAGCATTCATATCCCATCTGCACATCTGTGAATCCATAGTTTATTTCCTGCACGACAGCAAGAGTGACACATCCGATGCCACCCAACAGTATCAACAACAGTGGCAACAATTAGCAACCTAAGATGTAGCGCACTCTATCCAGACTTATTAAACCTAATGGTAGAAATCTCCACCCTGAGATTCATTAAGCACGAATTATCACAGCTCCGTACAAAAACAGACAATTAAGACCCCACTGAGATGCAATTATGGCACTACATTTTACTGTAGAGCTGAGTTTAGGTAGCTGTGCATAAAAATGGCCAGCCACTGAACTTGGTAAAAACAACACATACTGAGCTATATTTGTGCCCCACCATGTTCCTTCTAAATTTATGGCCAAGGACAGGCTTCAGCCCTAGATGCATTTGGTTCGGTGACTCATGCTCTGAAAGCATGCATTACAGGGAGAGTTTAAGGGCAAGAATAGGGCTATAATTCAGGGTAGAAATCTAATATATAGCCAAAAGCTCTTGTCTGCTTACACTGTATTTTTTTTCCTGGGTTGACATTTTAAACTCGGAGTTCAAGGGTCTCTGCTCATCACTTTGACATGTGTGCTTCTAAAGTGACGGCTGAAGAGCAACTGAGGTCAGCATGAATACTCGTTACTGCCATCAGCTTTTGAGGGATGGGGCAAATCAGAAGTTAGATTTTTTTTTTTTTTTAGCATTTAAGGTCAGTACTGCCAAACTTCATTTTACTTATGCTCCTTACCGCTACTGCTAGTCTGGCATGAAGCACATATTTAAAAAATATATACGAGTTAAGATTCCTGTCAAAATCCATGTGAACCTTATGTGGAATACATTTAATGACGATGCATATCCGAACAATGAGGATGTGAAACTATTTTGTTGGAACTGTGGTAAATGTTACTAACTTAAGGCAGAATATTAAGCATGTTTATTTTAACAAAGTCATTTAGGGCACTTTGTGTGCAGTGGGGGTGTTGACTGAAGAAGACACTGTAAGATAATTGCAATTTATGCGTTTTGTTTTGCAGGTGCATTTGGACCTGAGTGATTTTGATTGTGTCAGATATAAAAGTGGTCTAATTTTAAAATATGCATTCAAAATGTTAACATGCTGTATTTTGTTGCTTTATGCATCTTTATTTCACCCATGGTCTTATATTGTTGCATTATTATGACATGCTCGAATAATAAATCATAGGAATCCAGCTATTGGCATTGACCATATACTGTAGGCTGTCACCTACAGTATATGGTGACAGCCTATGGTGACAGTATATGGTGACAGTACACTCTCCAACAGTACACTCTCCAACACTTGTTGGAGAGTGTACTGGTGAAAGCCTTCAGAAGAATAAAAAAAGGCCATAAATAAAATAACATCAATATTATTATAAAGAGTCAGCTCCTAACCGCCCTCTTTTTATTATCCTCTGTAACAGCAAACAGTGAAGGAATAAAAATATAAAATTGACCAAAAACAATGTTTCTCATTATTTGGTTGACTTAGCCCTGAGCTTTCTCTGCACAGTTTACTGTGGAAGAGGATGAGGAGAAGAGATATAGATATTGATATTGCCATCATGCAAAGGCTCTCCAAATCCTCAGCTGCAGCTTTCCCAACACAGAGAAGGAACAGGCAAGAAACATTGTCCACAATCTTTTAAGGTCCGTCATATTCGGATAATGTTTGGAGGGAGCATAACAATCAAGGACCACCATCTAGGGCGCCAGGTTGGCCAAACCATGCAATAGTGGGCAGACTCACCAGTACAATGACAGCAGCAGGACCAACGAAGGCATAAAGCAGGCCGCCCTCCAAAGACAACCAGCAACTGGAAGAAAACAGAAGCACAGAACAGATTGAGGGTTTACCTTCCACTACAGTGCGAGAGCTGATGAAACTTTAGATAAAAAAAACCCCAAAAACCTCAAATTTATTTGTTGAAGGTGTCCAAGTAATGGAGAATTTATTGGCCTTTTTAATTTTTTATAGCTAAATGAAATTGCTTCTTTTTTTTTACTTGAGGTTGTTTTTCTTTCTAATGTAGATCTCCTGATGCCCAGCAACAGACAGATTTGTAAAATAAATTTGGGTGACTCCTTAGTTCGCGATGACTCCCAGCCAGTCTGTGCTTAGTCTCCATGGTAACCAATATTAGCAGTTGTATTTTCATGTCTGGCTGGATATAGAGATTTCAATGAAGGCTTTGAAAAATCTAAACAGAAGTCTCTTACTTCTAGGTATCTGATAAATCCTCTTATCCAAAAGGCAAAGATTTAGTTGAAAGAAAGAAACAACATGATTAATCCCACAGGTTTGTGTACTCAAAGTGTTCTTCAGGATTACCTGGTAAAAATTTGCTTTCTGTTGACTAAGAATCACTAACAAAAAGAAAAAAAAAAGTAAAATACTTATGAAGAAAGAGAGCCCACTACATTTATGCATGCAACCATTCAAAATTCATCTTAAGAGCCTATGACTATAAGATCTGTTTTTGCTTTTTTATCAGATCACTGCATTGCCTGGAGGAGGTTGTTGTTCTGAAACATGAACCAGCATGAACTGGGTTATACATAACCACTGCTTTTACTTAAACATTTAACAATAAAACGTAACACCACCTTAAAGATTGATAAAAAATCTTGTTTAAATGAGCCACTGTGAGCTCTGTAATTATTTCAAAAATAAACCTCTTATGAGAGAGAGTGACTGCCCTTATTTACTATTATTAAAGTTAAAATAAAGTTACTCTTTCAGCCCGGTAAAATTGTCTATATGACTTTTTCTGTGGTTGAAAGGTCTTTTAATAAAATGCCACTTAAAGGACTGGAGTCACTGACTATATGGAGCACTTCCCCATCTCTACCTTGCGTTGTGTACGACTACTCAGTTACCTATTAAAAGGCCACTACTTTACACTATTCCCTTGCTAAAACAAAAAGAAAAAAAAAAATCAGCTGTTTGAAAATATTTCAATCACAAACTATTTAGCAAGTTAAGTTTGAAAACTAAAGGCGCCTGCCTACTCCAGGCAGGATGATTACTAACTGCAAAGCAGAGCTCTTAAAAGAAAAAAAAAAACGTAACAGTCCCTTTAAAAAGAAGCAGTTACAGAAGCAGGTGGTGGAGAGAGGAGGTGGATAATTTGCACACACTTACATTTTTTATATTGCATCTAAGCTATAATAAACACACACATTTTGACTCCTTTTAATGCATAAACTACTTTTTAAGTATAATTCCAGTCTATGTGAGAGGGCTTGGAGTCTTCCAAAAACACTTGGGGATGCTTTCTCTCGTAAAACCTGATAATGTAGTCATAAATACCGCAAGCCACAGAGAGATACTTAAAGCTTGAACTGTAATTTCCGAAAGCGATCAAGTGCCTTGATGATACCTCCTGTTAATTGCATTGAGAGCATCATGTTGAGCTTATTAAATAAGAATCTTGTACATTTCATTCAGTTCAGTCTTTATATTACCATATTTTAAAAAGGTATCAATATACAGCACACTGAGAAATTAGGGGAAACTGGCACCTTTGGTGATGCAATAAATAGTTTATTAAATTGTTTAAAAAAAACAAACAGATATTGGTAACAATTCAGACCTGATAATCACCTCTGCATGGTATTTTTTAAGAGCCTTCTGCTTGTAAACATACAGAGAAACCAATGGAAATCTGGCAGTAAGACCAGTGAATGCCACTACACCTCAGGCCCATTTGAGAGCTAGTGAGAGGAAGAAGAAGCTATTAAGCGAAGGCATCCAAATTGAGTGGTGATTAGAGCGCAAGAGCAAGCAGGGAGTCTGGGCAGAATACTTACTAGCTGGCGGTGCCATAACCTCTTGCTCTGGTGAAACCCACCGACACTGCAACAACAAGGGCTGGAAGACCTGCAGACAAACACGCGCACACATGCAGAGAGAAAAAGATCAAACGGCTGAGACAAAGGATGAAAGGAAGCTTGGATGGTGATGGGACACATTGGCACAAGACACAGTGAGAACAACTCTGACTCTACTCGACTAAATGCAAAGCTGGCTTTGCAACAGCACGTAACACGTGAACGGGTGACTGAGACCGATTTGATTTTGAGTTGTGCATATGCTCCCTTAAAAACACTAATAGTCATGGCAATGTGTCTACATGCATGCCATTTGAACTTTTTCAACATTTTATCACTTTGAAAAAGAAAATTCTATGTATATTCAAAAAAGTGCTGTTAAATAAAATTTTGTGTCATGTGCATAGGCAAAAAGTCGGGAAATATTTGGCAAAAAAAACAACATTCCACATATTGTGCAGCTCAATCTGTCTGTCTCTCTGTAAATGAAAAGAAAGCGCGACTGTTGCCGATTGCCCGCGTGGAAAAGAAGGAACATCGCGGCGCCCGTAATGAGTTTGGCTCTGAAATATTCTCGTAATTAACAAAGCTGTGATTATGGCTGGTAATGAAAAGCAATTAGAAAAAGTCACATTAACTTTAACAAATAAGATGGTTGAGAGCCAAGCCTGTCCACCAAGCAGCCTGTACCGAGTCTCAGTTAGTCAACAACATCAATCTGGCGTTTACTTGTATAATGCGGTGAACACACAAACACACACACACCTATGCATATACGTATCTGGCTCCGACCCAAATCCAGTTACACCCTAAAAATCTCCTTTCTCCTTGGCAACAGATTTCAATCGCATAATTTGCAGGGAAAATTGCAAATCGGACGGAAGGAGGATAAAACATTTGATCCTCTCCATTCTACCCAACTGTTTCACGCGGTTCATGTGCGTCTGGGAGGAGCGTGCCGCAGCCACCGGCACACAGCCCCTTCCCTCTCTCTGTGTCAGTATCTCCCCATCTGTGACTGTAGAGCAGTCTATACATTCTCTGCCTGTATCAGGTAAGGGCATCAGTGACTTGGCAGATTAGACTGCTGGGATCAATACTGAGTGAAATGAGCAGATTGTGTCCGTGTGGGTGTGTGTAGGGATGGTGCAGTGTTGTAATTTCCAGGCCTATCTTGAAGCATCTCCCCGTGTTGTGCAGATGTTATCATCTCTTTTGATTATACACCGAACATTCTCCGTCCATGTTGCACCTGGTTGTACAACACTGAGGAGACGGCATAATGGAGTAACATGGAAGGTGAATGGAAAAGGTGACGTACGGATGAATAGCGGCGGGGTGCACTCTCGGTGAGCAGCCTGTCCTTTCTTGGCGTGTGTGAATAAGGAAAACGCATTAGGAAGTGTAAATATGGCTTTTGGGACATAAAGCAGTAAATAATTGCTTATAGAGCCGACGAATAGTGTATAATGAGAATGCAGGGAATGAAGATTGTTAAGCATAATACGGGCAACAATTTCAACACTGCAAGATAATAAGCGGTTACATTTCCATTCTGAAACAAGCCGGTCTTGCTGCCCTCCATCACTAATGCACCTCCCATAACACTGCTTCAATCAGCATCCAATTCAGAAAACTGTAATTATTTGCAGTGGGACACAGGGGCAGGACAGAAGTCCACTAAAAGTAACAAGAGAAAGTTTTGTTATTTACAGAAGTCCGTAGTGAAAGTAGTGTTGAGTATGTTCTGGGATAATGGCCGCTTATTTAGCGTTTTGAAATAGATTGGTTCAATCAAGCACCAACTCCAACTACTGAAACTTAAAGAGAAAAAAATAAACTGTTCTTCTCATTGCTATTTCAGCCCAGCTCTAAAAATTTGTGCCCCTTCAAGAATGTCAATGTCCAAATCTTAAAAATTAAGCCTGGTAGGTAAACAACAAAAATATAAACAGATAAGTTTGAATTATCTCAAAGCAATTCTAATCATAGTTATGAATGGATGACTTTATGGTCCTTTGAAGGTCTTCATATCTTTCCCATATTACAGCTAAAAAATATAACGTATTTGCGATTAACCAGCATATAGTAGTGAAAAAGACTTTTGTCAGATGAAACCAAGATTCCCATGTTTGACTTAAAATGCAAGATGTGTTTGAACACCAACGCTGCATATCACCCTGTCATCCTGAAGCAGTGTTTCTCAGAGGAAATGCTTTTTTTTTTTTTTTTTTTTTAGCATGGTCAGGGAAAACTAGTGAGAGTTTATGGGTGCAGCAAAATACAACCAAAGCTACAATGCAACGGCTTAGATTTCAACACATTTATGTGTCTGATTGGTAAAGTAAAATTCCAAGCCAGAAACTATGTAGAGAGATTTTCTTCATTTTACTTGAACTCTGCAAGGCAGAATGGGAAAATGTGTAAAGCTGATGGATACATATCCTTCAAAAAGCACTGAATGAAATGTGGCTGCATAAAGTACTGCCTATTTGTAAATACACAATGAATTAGTATGTGTTCTTCTATAATATTATATTCTATAGAGTTTGTAAAGTGGAAAAAAAGTAAACGATTTTAACAACTCCATGGTGTCTGAAATACATTCTTCTACTCCCCTCCCCCCCATACTTATAGACTTCAAAAGTCCTGAAATCAAATTTGTTGCTGCTCCAGCAGCGATGTGATGTATTTCAATTTGGTCACGAAACACTTTGGCGACAAGCAAAAAGATCTTGGGTGAAAAGTGTCCTGGGTGAGCTCCTCTTCTTGTCAATTCTATCCTTTGTTTTGTAAGGTCAACTACCTCCTGTCGTTCCTTCAGTAAAGTTTTTGCTTTTTCCCATCACTCTGAGTCCAAAACCATCACACCAACGCTTGTAAAACATTACACCGGTCCCACTGACTTTTTATTCACGCATACTAATATCGGAGAATTATCCTCTCTCCATTTAGGTTCTTGACATATGAGGTTGAAGAGTCAGTGAGCTGAATTTATGAATTCCATTTCTTAACACTAACATATACCACCAGTCCATTTATTCATGCTATCCTTATGGGCTAACAGCGCAAAACGGCATGTAACAACTAGTTCTCTTTGGTGGCCTGCCTCTAAGCAAAACCCTAAAGAGGGCGAACCCTAGCATGTCATTTCCTTTAACATTAGCTCTGCGTGCATGTGCTTTATGTGTGTGCATATACGAGCATCCAAATAGCTAAAAGAGATAGAGGAAAACACACAATTATTTATTCTCAACACTGATTATAGACAAGTAGATTACAGGTAAGAAAGATTATCAATTGATGGGTATCAGCTTATACATTAACAAAACTTCGGGGAAGAGTCGACAAGCTTTCGATCAGTTGTGTTTCTAAAGTTATTGGAATTTACACAATCAGAATTTTTTGAGAATGGATGGATTCACCCAACCACCATTACTGAAAGATTGCAAAATCATTCAAGTTCAAAATCCCTTTGAGTACAACTGTACTGTCACACCAACATACAAGTATGTTCAGAAATAGGTTTCGTCTTTCAGATTGAAGGTTAGCTATTTAAAAAGGCTGCTATGAATACAGCAGTTCATTGAACAACCTGCGTCTATGCTTGTTGTATCTTCAACACGAGCAACTGCATACATATTTCATAGACATTTGTTTTATGGCGAGCAGGCATCAGGAGTCAAGCGCAATCATAAACGAGATTCAGACGAATATACAATGTGGAATGGATCGAGCATGTACATACTTACCCCAGCCGAGGCACAGAAAACGCTTGCGAATGATGCGTGACCTTGTCTTGCCAATGACAGCCAGGTAGGACTGCCATGCCTCAGTCAGCACCCAGCAGAAGGACGCCAAGAAGAAGAAATGCAGGAAAGCAGCAGTCACAGTACACAGCCCCTGCACCAAAGCGAGAAGTAAGCAAGAACTTAAAGCAAGAAATAAAAACAGATACCTTACAAAACACACAGATGCATAGAGAAACTAGTAAAGGCATCAAATAAGGAGAAAACAAGTTAAACTTCCACAGAACAAAACAGTAGGTAATCGAAAACGGCAATCTAATCAAGAACACTCTTTGTTCTTTAATGTTGAAGGTGGCTTTGCTGTGTTCTTCAGCTAGATCGATCCTGACTGCCACACGGTGAAGGCTTGCTTAGTCAGACAGCTCAGAGAGGGGTTTGCCAAAAATGTCAGCATGCTGCTTTGAAACCTCCACTGTATTAAGCTGTAAATCCTGTAAGCTGTTTCTTTTTTGTTTGTTTTCAAAGCCATTAATATATATATATATATATATATATATATATATATATATATATATATATATATATATATATATATATATGTGTGTGTGTGTGTGTGTGTGTGTGTGCTTTACCTTGTTGAGTGTTTGAGATTGTCCAAGCAGAATCAGTAAATTGGAGGCCAGGATGGAGAAGCAGAAGTTGACCAAGATGATCGATCTCTCTGACCGGATGTACCTTAGGAGAAGAAGATTAGAAAGATTTAAAAAGTCACATTCAAAGCCCTATAGATCTTTTTTTTCTCTCTCTTTTCCAAGACAGCTTAGTCATCAGATTGATTTTGGCATCTGTAAAGAGTATTAGTAAAAGACAAATAAAGGAATCAAAGGAGGGGAAGCCAGTCACCAACCCCCTCTGCTGTAACTGAATTATTTTGTTCTTTATTAGGCCTCAATGCCTTTTTATTTGTCACCTTAGCTGCTGATGGACACAAATTAGGCTTTCTTTCCAATTTGCACTGGCAGAAACATGAAAAGAAAATTAGCATTGTGCGAACAGGGAATGTATAAAATACAGATATTGGTGTCACACTATTAAATGTGTGTGCATGCAGTCACCTCCAAAAGGCAGCATAGATGAGCAGCAGGATGAGGAGAGCAGTGCAGGACACTCCACAGCCCACCATAAGGGGCACTGAGGGCATGCTGGTAGGACCCATGTCCTGAAACACAAGGACAGAGGAGAAGGCTGGTTAATAATTACCACGTCAGTTTTTCCTACTTTGGTCAACAGAGAATGAAGGCCCGGCTCATTTTACAAGTGCATCTCAATGAATTAGTAAATGATGCAGGGGATAATTTGTTTCAGTAAATTAATTCAGAAAATGTAGCTCAAAGATTCATTATACACAATGTGATATATTTCTAGCATGTACTTTTGATCATTTTGATGAATAGAGCTGTACAGACAGTGAAAATCCAATAATATGTTGTCCTACAGGCCATGTTAGTCACACTCCACATCATCTGATGTCCCAACACTCTGGTATGGACTTTGCTTCACTACCCTCTCAAAACAGAGGATAGTGTTGCTTGTGCACATTTTGCTTACCCTTCCTGCAGAGGAAGTCAGTAACTATTTGTTAAACAACTGTGGAGTTAGCAGTATTGCCCATAAAAATGTAGGTTGAAATTATTTTTTTAAATTGCCTTTATGCAATGTTTAAAACTTCTGATTGATTAAAATTTTAGTTTCTATTTGCACTCAAAATAGAAACTCAAAATGTTAATACATGTCTAAGAATAACCAAAGAAATACATTTGTTTAGTGTTTAAAAGTATTACAACTGGGTGAGATGCAACTGCACAACACAAAGACACAGGAAGACAGAAAAAGAGATGAAAATATGGCAGATGCCTCATTTTTATGGAATCTTATTTCAAGAAAAAAATGGTCAAACTTAAAATTGCAGACAAATTTAGAGACGGTTTGTTTCTTTGCTACGAAATAACACATTGGTTGGTATATCATTTGATATGCAAAAATATGAAAACAATGTTTTGATATCAGAGCAGGGGGATAAAAATTAAAAGTGGGGATTAAAAAAATAGCTGAGGAAGAAAAAACATCTAGAAGAATAGAACAAAGTTTCAAAACAAAGTCTGATAAAGTCCAAAAATGGATGGTCTTCATCGAAAGGAACAGCTGCAGTTAGATGGAGCATCAAATTTAAACAGATGATCGATCAGAGTAAAAGGTCCAAGTTAACAGTTTAACAGTAAAAAACAAGCAACCACTGCATAATAATGGAGCTTCAGCCTCCCAACATGAGTTTATAATAATACGGCATCAGTTTATGATTGATATTTTTGCTGCTGTTGCCTTTTCGCAAAGCTAGTAGCAATGTTGCAACATTAAAACATTCGTTATAATTGTCTTTTGATTGCTCTGCAGAAAAAAGAACCTTAAAAAGACATTGGTAAAGATGATGGATGGATGGACAGAGAGATGGATGGATGGATTCGTGCTCTGCTGACATTTATTGATCCAGGTGAATGGAGTCTAAATTCCCTTGTTGCCCACACCAGGATTATTTATTTAGTCCATTCATCTGAAAGTTGTAAATGAGTTCAGACATGTTGACCCGACTTCCTTCCTCGTGAAGGTCTTGGAGATACCGTCATGCACCCTCTTTCACAATGCCAGGGCCATTTGCACAAAGCAAGCGGTCCTACGAGGATTCCTTTCTGCTTTAATTTATCACACTCTGTCAAAACTATGAACTACTATAGAATCTCCAGGGGACACAAACCTGACAAACAGGCCACAGTTTGTGAGGTTGAAGGGTTGTGTTTGACCAGGCGGTCAGCAGCACAGGAGCACCACAGGGGACTGTACTCTCACAATTCCTTTTCATTCATTACAGGTCAGACTTCCAGAGTCCCGTCATCTACAGAATTTATCAGATGACTTCGCAGTTATGAGTCCACAAAATGAGCATTAATCAGTCGATATTGTTACCACAAATTGGACAAAAATACTTGTTTTTTGAAACTGGAATGGCCGGACAGAGAGACAGATAGTCTTGTCAGGCTTCCAAATTACTGCTTTGCCTTTACAGACTCTATTACCTCTTCCAGTCCCTGAGTTTTAATCCTTTTAACGACTCCTGTAAATTACAGGCAATTACCTTTAATTAGAATTACAAGAGTGTGTTACAATGAATGGAGTTGGATAATGACATGCAATTACACTTCTCCAAAAGTTGTTCCTTTATTAAAAGTACAAGCAACCATCTTGACCAATGTGTTATACCCTATAGAAAATATCTTGCGCCTACGCACATGGACACTGATGATTTTAATTTACTGCTGATTACAATGACTGACACATGAAGACACACTTTTCCCTGTCAGTCATCATCACCATGTAAGAATCTTGTAAAACGCTTTGTGTCCCTTTTTGTGTACCTAAAAAATTTTCTTCTGTCTGTGTTAAAGGGTTTAATACAACTTGAAGATTAAGAACAATTAAACAATTCAGAAAATATTTTTTCAGCACTATTTTGCTCTCAATATGCATCTTCGAAAGAATGAAAAATAAGAAATTAATCTACATGTAAATCCTACACCATCTACATGTAAATCCTCATACCCGAATAGGCTTTACATTTGTTTGGCTTAAGATTTTAGTCGCACAGTTAACCTTAAGATACAGGGCTTTGGATTAAAAAAAACACATATGATGTCTTTACCATCAAATTGAATTGAAAACATACTCATCTAAGAATACACCTAACTGAAATATGTGAGGAAATGTGTGCCTTTGTCTTCCCAAAGATGAGTAGAACTCACAAAACTGATACAAGAAAGGGGACCTCTTTATCTTTTTTAGAAAGGAGCCAAGAATGCAACCTAAAAAGAACGAATAGTGAAGAAATTCACAGGGAGATGGAGCAGGAAGAGTTAAAGACAAGTACGTGAAAGGAATGAGGGAGGTAGGGAAGAAGAAGAAAAAGCGACAGAAAGTCAAAGCTTCCCTTTTAGTGTTTTTTTTCCCTGACCCATCAAAGGAAGCCAATTTCTCCAGAGGAAAGTGGAATAGGTTGGAATACCAATACGGCATACACACAAAAACACACAAGTGGGAGAACGGAGGTGAAACATAATCAAAACCGTCTCACAAGAAAAGAGAGCCACGATAGAAACGAAAGGGGGCATATGAAAAACATCTGCTTCGGGAAATTGGGAAGTGCCAAGGGGAGAGGGAGAAACAAGAGAGAATAATTGTGTTTGATTTTATGTAGAGAAGAAGGTCAAAATGCCTTTTACAAATCCAACAGATCAGATTGTCAAAGCATATTGAATGAAAAGTGTTCAGTGCCTAGCGAGTGTATCAATTTCCCGTTAAAGGTTCCACCCCCCTCCCCCCTACATTTTGTCATATTAGACAACACCAACTTGAGCAAACTTAATTGAATTAAAATTAGAGGGGAACAGTAGTGAATTAGTGTGAAATGGGGAGGGGGAACCAACTAAAAATCTACACCATGTTCCAAATTATTATGCAAATTATATTTTCTCAGATTTTCTTAAATGGTCAATGCAAATGATGGTCAGTATAATTTTCAAGTCATGAACTATTACAGTATAAATCAATTTTACTGAACAAAGCTCCCAATGAGAACAGTATTTTTTTCAAAAATAAAAAACTCAAAATGCACTGTTCCAAATTATTATGTACAGCAGATTTTCTAAACATTTTATGGATTATAAAGAACTGCAAACGGTCATTCTATGAATGTGCAGCATTAAGTGGTCACATGTGCTAAAATGAAAAGCTATTTCAATCAAAAACATCTTAACAGACAGAATTACATGTTAACATAGGATCGTTCTTTGATATCACCTGCACAATTCTTGCATCCATTGAACTTGTGAGTTTCTGGATAGTTTCTGCTTGAATTTCTTTGCAGGATGTCAGAAAACCTTCCCAGAGCTGCTGGTTTGATATGAAATGCATTCCACCCTCAGATCTTCTGCTTGAGGAAACTCCAAAGGTTCTCAATAGGGTTGAGGTCAGAGGAGGATGGTGACCACACTGTGAGTTTCTCTCCTTTTATGCCCATAGCAGGTATTCCTTGCAGCATGAGATGGTGCATTGTCATGCATGAAGATGATTTTGCTATGGAAGGTAGCAAAGTGATCAGTCAGAAAGTCCATATACTTTGCTGAGGTCATTTTCACACCTTCAGGGACTCTGAAGGGGCCGACCAATGCTTCTCTCCCCATGATTTCGGCCCAAAGAATGACTCCACCACCTCCTTGCTGATGTCACAGCCGTGTTGGGATGTGGTGGCCATCCACCACCAATCCACTACTGCGTCCATCTGGACCATCCAGGGTTGCACAGCAGTCATCAGTGAACAAGTCTGTTTCAAAATGAATCTTCATGTACGGCTGGGCCCACTGGACCGTTTCTGCTTGTGATCTCTGGTTAGGGGCGGCCGAATAGTAGGTTCATGCACCGCAAGCTCTCTGAAATTAATTTGTGATTCAAAGAGCTCTGACACACAATACCATCTATAAATTTAATAGCATAACAAAAAATGTAATCTTTATGACACTTAAATCCAATTTGCATAATAATTTGGAACACGGTGTAAAAAGTTTGCTGCATATGTAGTCAAAGAAAAAAATATTTGAATGTCATAATCCAAGTATCCTCCTTAGGCAGCATTATGAAGACCAAGGAATAAACCACAGAGGTCAATGATAATGTTATGGAAAGGTTTAAAGCAGGGCTGTAAAAGAAAATACCAAACTCTGAATATTCCAAATGAACTTAATTCAACAATTGAAAACGGAAAAGTATGGCATACCAAGACATGGTCGTCCACCTAAACTGACAGGCTGCGGAAGGAAAGCAGAAATGTGTCAGAGATGCCTGGTTACTCTAGAGAAGCTGGAGAGATCAATAGCTCGGGTGAGAAAATCTGTTACAGGGATATCTATTAGCCATGCACTGCACAAACCCGACCTTTATGGAAGACTGCCTAAAAGAAGTCATTACGAGAATCCATTATGTCCTTTTCATCGTTTGCAAACAGGATAAACCATATAGACCGAACAAACATGCACTACAATAGAAGATGCTCTGGTCAGATGAGACCAGAACAAACATTTTTCTTCTAAATGTAAAGCTTTGTGCGATATAAAACTAACATTGCACACCTCTTTAAAACATGGTGAAACACACTGCTACCTACTGTACATCGTGCTGTGGGGATGCTTTTCTCCAGTAGGACTAGGGAAGTTGGTTAGAAATAACAGTAGATTGGGCAAATAAATACTGGGACAAAACCCAGTCCAAGCACACAAAGTACTTATAGGACTGTGAGGGAGGTTCATCTTCCAGTAGAACAACAACTCTAAACATTCAGTCCAAGCTAAAGTGGAAAAGGTTGATCAAAGCATGTTAATGTGTTGACATGTCCCAGTCAAAGTTCAGACACCAATCCAAAGGATAATCTGGGGCTTGAAGCTACTGTGAAGGGTGGTTCTACAAAGTACTCACACAGCGTGGCAGAAAACATAGGTGTGCTAAACTGTTAAGATTTTCATTTAGCAAGAAATAAAAAAAAAAGTTCAAACCATGAATTACTTTCTTTTCACTTCACAATTCTGCACTACTTTCAGTCGTTCCATCACAAAAAAGCACACAAAGACATTAGCATTTGTAGTAAATACAAGAAAAATTAAAGGAGTATAGATACTTTTTTAAGGAAGTGCTTAAATATGCACTTGAAAGATCCCCTTTTTTAATACGTTAGCATTTCTGAGATGCCCCACTTTACTGTATTCAAAGCACGTTAGGAGATCATCTTAGAACTCCTCATAGTTCTTTGGTTGCGATTTAAAACTGGCATGCATAAATTGTACATCAAAAATACGATTCAATGAATAATGCGATGATGTAAAAAAGACTGGTACAAAACAGTAAATAAATGGAAACAGATTACCCACACAAACCCTGAAGCCCCGAGGCTACTTTCTGCCACACAAATGTTATGCCCTTAAAGGAAACCGTGATAATACATTGCTGCTGGTCAGAATGTCTGACCGTGAAACATAGTGACTACAGATTGGTACGAGAGTGTTGAGGTTTTGCTGTATACGGCCAGTTCCCCCTGGGCAGCTTGGATACCATTTGATGGAAAAGATAGCTATTTTCAGCTCAGGAAGTTTAACCTACTTATCTCCTCTCCCTGAGACTTCCCCTCTCTTCTTTCCCACCCATTCCGCCGTACCAACTTCTCTGTTTCCTTCTCTGCCCCTCTAGGTTACTCATCCCAATCCCCTTACATCTTTCTTCCTCAATACTCCATCAACATGTCTTACACGTCAGTGCACCTGTTAATGCACCCTCAATGGGGATGCGCCCTAGACAACTTGAATCCAGAGTCTATCTGCATCTTTGCTACATGCATCAGAAAGCCCACATCAGGCATCACACAGAGGGATATTTCTATACTCAAGTGCAGAAAACTACAGTTTAATGGCAGCACTACATAAAAAAAAAAAAAAAAAAACATATTATAGTTCATGATATAGTTCTTGCAAAATACAATATTTAAGTTGAGCACATTTATTCAGAGGGGAAAAATCTGATATTAGAAAGAGTAGGTTACAAAGAAAATAAAATAAAATCACTGATACCCCACCATCCCAATTCATTCCTGTAAAACAAGCTTAACTGAAACTTTATCTATTTTGGTAACATCTCCTGTGGTTATGAAGAGGATTTGACAGATATGCCAATTTTTCTTCAGAGCCCTTCAAAAGGGTAAAAAAAAAAAAACAAGAAAGGCATAACTTTTGGACTTCTTATGATAAGAAATCACTACAAGAGATAATACTTCCCTAAACATGACCACATCTGTCAGGGCAATAATTAAAAAAGTATTATATATAACTGAGGTTCTGCAATGTTTCTCTACGAGAGGCCTGGTTTTTATTAGCATCCCATAATGTCTTGGCTCTTTAAAGATTACATTTTAAATGCAAGTGTTGCAGCTTCTGCCAGAAGAGGGAAAATAAGTCAACACCGATTTTATAGCAGCACACTAATTCAAAACATGTAGTCGTATTAAAAGAAATGATCCACCATAGACAAAATCTGCCTTATTCAAAGCTCATATTTCAGAAGCGTGTTCTAAGAACCTGTTTCACACTTGATATCACAGAAATCTGTAACAGACTACTCAGATTTTAAAAGAAAGATAGACTTATACTTGGAAGCTCCATTCATTCTATTCAAAACAGAAGTGTGCGGTGGTTACTGGTTGTATTCAAAGTTTTCTCAGACTTTACTGAGACATGGACATTTTAAATTTTCTTCAGACTGCATACATCTGAATTTTCAATCTAATAAATCTCAACTCAAATGAGATTTTGTTTTTTTCATATACTTCTTATTAAAATGCTTCTGGGCAATAAATACTGTTGAAAAGCCTAAACATTTTCCCTAAAATTATGTCCCAGAAACAGAAAGCCAGGACCCCAGGTAACCTTTTAAGGAATTGCAGAAATCTCTGTTATATGCGTGTTTTTCTAAGAAGCAAGTCTGAGGCTCTGATGAACATCTACTTTTTCAAGACATTGTTGTTTCGTCTATCCCTGCTTCTGCAGACTAACAATTCCTGGAAGCAAAGGAGCATTGTGAGTATGCCGAGAGAATAAAAAAAAGAAAAAAAGATGCCTGAAGGAGCACAGGAATATATCATCTTTATGCGATTTTATAAACGACAGCCTGTCGCAAAATCCAAAAGTTTACATCACTTTTGGCAGAGTTGGAGCGGATTGACAGGTTGAAGCTGATGGGGCGCATTGAAACAGCCGGCAGTTCCAACCAATGCCATTTTAGTGTCATAACACAGAACCTCTATAATTGAAAGAACAGAAACGAGACAGGAAATATCCACTAATCTAGCATTGTATCCCACAGATACAAACATTTCCAGTTTCAGTTAGTTTTAAAATGTGAAAATTTACTAAAACGCAGTGTTTGAGTCACCATCACTCTAGGAATATATTTATATTTCTATAGACTCACTGTAACCTGACCTGTTTCTACTTTGGTAAGATTACTTGCTTTTGATAACTTCGCACAACTTTGCAAAAAATGAGGACATTTTTATTTTAGCCTCTATCAATGTCAAGTAAATAAATAAATGTAGAAAATGTATATATATATATATATATATATATATATATATATATATATATATATATATATATATATATATATATATATATATATATACTGTATATACAGTACAGACCAAAGGTTTGGACACACCTTTCTAATTCAATGGGTTTTCTTTATTTTCTTGACTATTTATAAGGCAAGAAATCCCACTTATTAACCTGACAGGGCACACCTATGAAGTGAAAACCATTTCAGGTGACTACCTCTTGAAGCTCATCAAGAAAATGCAGAGTGTGTGCAAAGCAGTAATCACAGCAAAAGGTTGCTACTTTGAAGAAACTAGAATATAAGGGGTATTTTCAGTTGTTTTACACTTTTTTGTTTAGTGCATATTTCCACATGTGTTATTCATAGTTTTGATGCCTTCAGTGTGAATCTACAATGTCAATAGTCATGAAAATAAAGGAAACTCATTTAATTAAAAGGTGTGTCCAAACTTTTGGTCTGTACTATATATATATATATATATATATATATATATTCAAATGCACTTTGTCTTTAAAGACAAAAATACTCCAGGGAAAATGAAACTTTACTTTTCAAGATTAAAACAAGAGACACACCAAACCTCAATTTTTGTACATTTTAAGACTGAGAAACATCGATCACCTTTTTTTCCTGATTATTTCTGCTCTCAACTTGGCTAACCTTTAATTAATGCAATAAAGCATTCAGTGATTCTAATTTAGTTCCACCCAGAATCCTTCATAATCTTCAGAATGCCTTCTCCTTTAATTATTGTTGACAAGTGCAAGATCTTTGCATGCTTTAACCTTGTAGAAGTCGCTTCTTTTGGAGCAGGCATTTGTTTTTGTTCTCGGCGCCGTCTCCGATTTTAATAAGTTAAAATATGAGCTGCCATCTTGTGGGGCCTCAGTCATCCCTCTCTGCCATCAGATCGGGAACAATGGCCATTAATAGTCTAAATAATAGAGTGAGCTCTAAAATGTATCCATTCTGATTAGGGGAACTCTGAGCAACCAAATGATAGCGAGGCGAAACAGATTTAAGATCATTCCCGGCAGAGATGACCGTTTCACGAGAATGATTGCACCGAAAAGCAGTTAGTTTGGCAGGTGTATGAGAAGAGCTTCGAGAAAGCCCGTACAGAACAAAGACGGCATGGCTGAGAGAAAAATACTTTGATGCAGTAATTGGTTAATAAATAAATTATCTTTCCTGTCCTCTCTGCTCTGAATGGGGTGTTTGTCTCCTCGGAGTTGGTGTGTTTGTGCACTCATTTACAGCGACTGAACTGAGGTCTCAGGTGCTGCTTAAACCACTGACCTTTTCACTAACATTTCCGGTTATGTGTCTGAGTGAGCACATGAGCTACAAAGTCCCCCAGTTATGAGAACAAATCTGAGCGAATTACTTCAAGGTATACCGTATTTTTCGCACTTTTATGGCGCACCACAATATAAGGTGCACCTTCAGTGAATGGCCTATTTTAAAACTTTTTTCATATATAAGGCGCACCACATTATAAGGTGCATAGAATAGACGCTACAGTAGAGGCTGGGGTTACGTTATGCATCCAATAGATGGAACTGCGCTAAAGGGAATGTCAACAAAACAGTCAGATAGCTCAGTCAAACTTTATTAATATATTACAAACCAGCGTTCTGAACACTTTGTTCATTCCCAAAATGAATGAACAGCTGTTTTATTATTTTCCCCGAGGTAAAGTCAGTGACCTGGTATTTTTGTGAGACAGTTTATCTTTTAACAACAGCAAGATATAACATAGTGGAGAGGAACTTTTCCTCGATTCAACAAACATGTGAAAAACAGTCTGATACTGTTACGGTAAATCAAACGTTAGTGCAATCACAATATATATCCACTATAACCATTGATTCGTTCATGTTAAATTCTCTCGCTGCTGCTCTATTCCCGTGTTCTACTGCGTGACTGATCGCCTTGAGCTTAAACTCTGCGTCGTAAGCGTGTCTCTTAATAGGAGCCATTTTGGGGTCTTTACACAAAACCCAGCGTGCACCGCGCGCTTCTTCTTCTACGGGGGAAAATGAAGTCGGCGGCTGCTTACCGTAGTTGCAAAACCTGTTGTGGCTCAATATTGGTCCATATATAAGGCGCACCGGATTATAAGGCGCACCCCCGGCTTTTGAGAAAATTTAAGGTTTTTATTTGCGCCTTATAATGAGGAAAATACAGTAATTATATTCCAAGTAAACATTGCAACACTGAAGCAGAAGAAGTATAAGGTGGTTTATTGGCTCTGGTAACAACTTTTCAAAAGGCAATTCTTCTTCCAAAGTCCAAATCTCATGATCCCCCCACGCCCTCAATGAGTAATGTGAAAGCCAGCCTGCATCTCAAGGGTTTGTATTCCCACTGGTCACTTTAAGAATTAAGTGGCTCAGTCTATTGTATCTTTTCATGACCTAACTCAATCAATCCCTCCTCTGCCTTCCGTTTCTCTGAAGTGAAAACCCGTCTGGTGTCTGAAAGCAACGGTCCAAAAGCGACACGCAGCACGGCGTACGCGCAAATACACGTGTGGAAACCTCAGCGGCTATAGAAAGTAAACAGGATTAACTGGCTATCCTTCACTTCACTGTAAACGGCCTGTAATAGCACCACTGCTTCTAAATCCCTGCATCTCTCTCTCTCTCCCTCGCCCTACCACCTCCTCCTTTTTCTATTAAACATGGAGGTTAATCCTAGCCCCCCCTCGTCCCCAGCGCTGTGGCCCGGGATAAGCTGTCAGAGCTGGGCGGCTGATACTCAGATCTGCTCCAGCAGCCTGGACACCGCATGTGAATGTGTGTTTGGAAGACCTCTGCATGCTTTTTTTTTTTTTCTTTTTCTTTGGTGATTTGCGACTTGCACACATGCTTCTAGGCCTTCATATGCGTGTCAATGGACAGCTGAACTACATGTCTGGAAATTGCTTCTCTATTTTAATTTACTGTCACCCCGTTCATATATGAACTATGATAGCCTTACTGCTTAGATTATGAATGGTTTTTCACATGCCAAATTAGTTGGAAAACGGATCTAAAACTTGTGTTAAATTCAGGACTGTTGAAAGAGTTTTGCCCACTCAAAAATGTCTTTTTTTAAAATTTTGTTATCAAATGTGGATGTGTTAGATCAGAAAAAGATCATGTGCATAAGAACAAAAAGCATTTCTCAAGTCACAATTCCATTTACAAAGAAGAACAGGTTGTCCAAACGAACTGTGAATATGGCAACAATGCCTTGTCAAATCCTGATTTAATTATCAAATTCTTTGGAAAGTTTAGTTTAACTTCACTTTTACTACCTGTACAATCAGACAGACAATCAAACATTTCTAATCTGACAATATGAACTAAGCAAAAAAAAAAAAAAATCTCAAAACGCAACACATCATGTTTTAATCTAAAGAAGATTTTGTAAAAAAAAAAAAAAAAAAGTCATCAACATTTATTAGTCAGGAATGGGTTATAAAACCATTTGTAAGCCCAAATGACTTAGGAGAACAAGCAATCCACTGTCTACATGTAACAGTAGTGAAAGGCAGTTATATGAATTTAATAAACAAACTGGTTTTAGTTAACTAAACCATGAAATTAAAAAGCTGATCAAGACTTACACATTTATGAAAATAAAATCTCACAAAATCAATTACATAAAGTACTAATAATACTTGGCACAGTGCTAGTTCTCCGTTTTAAATCTTTTGGGGCACCCTGACAACCTGCGTTCTACACCATGATAGTAAAAAAGATTAATCAAATTCAGTTTCAATTCAAGCTCAACTTAAACACCATTCACACCAGGAGAATTTCCAACACAGCAGTTTGTTATAATGTCCCTAATTAAAAAAGCCTGTTCGAATGGCACAGTCCAAAAATTCCCAGGATGAAAGGACAATAGTGAAAAAATGTCACTCAGTGCTTTTACACACAGCCAACTGTGTGTGAAGATGTGAGTGATAGAGGCCTACCACACTGCAAGGTGCAGAAGGACTCCAAATTGAAAAGGAGGGAATCCATTTTTTTTCCTCCAAGTCCAGGTGGGAAGGCTCGCCATCAAAGTCGAAGGGGGTATCCATCTCAGGAAAAATCCAGCATCACCCCCCCAAAAAAAACCCCAAAATCCCTGACATGTCAAAAGACAGGACCAGAAGAATAATATAATTTTTACAAAGCTTTTCTAGCCATAATCCATAAATTAGTTATCAAATTACTTGCAATGAAGTTGTTCACCTTCGCCATACTATATTATTAATTCACTTTTTTGTAAATTGTAAAATCTTTATCTTTCAAAATACAAAAAAAAAAATGTTATCCAAAGCTCAGTAAAAGTTTACATTTGAAAAATCAAATAATTCATATAAATGCAATTATTCAGCAACAATGTGCTAAAGAAAACAGAAATCTAAGTGAAAGGCATAGAATATGCTCACCTAACTCAGTGGGACACAATGGGGACAACAGTATGGTGACTCTCAGTCTGAAGGGAACTAAGTAAGTAACAAGGCATGTTTTAAACGCTTTAACCACAATACGATAAAATTTCACTGTGAATAAAATAAGCACATACTATATTTTAGTCATTCCTTTCAGTTGAAAGCAGAACCAGAGGAATTTTCACAGAACCAATAGCAAACAACAGCTAACGAGGCTAGCGAGATAGCTCCAACAGGGCTACCTCGGCAAAACAAACAAAACAAAAAACGCCGGTCTGTTTACTCACTTCAGCTACTTCCAGCTCAGAAGTTGGTTGATAAACAACAAAACTATTTGCAAAAAGGTTTGATGCAAGTTTATATCCAGTACTTTTCACATCTTAAATTACACAGACTCTCAGGCTGCACAACTCAGCAGTCTCCTCCCGATATCGGCTCTTGTTCAGCACACACAACAATACTAAAGACACAGAGAAGGGCGGGACCTACAGCGACAGTCTGCATTCTGATTGGTTAAAACACACTAGACTCTGCTTATTCTGATTGGTCAGGCAGGCTATCCCGCTTTCCTAACCTCTGTTTTCTTGAAGAGGCACCTTCATGTTATGTGGGTTATGAGAAAACATCCAGAAATGGTGAATATTTCCTAGAGCACTTCAGAGACTCATTCTGGAGCTGATGAAATTATCCAAATCAATATTTAAAGCACACTTCCTCCACTCAGTTCAGTGAACATGATTATAAAATAAGAAGGTGCAAAATTTGCAAAAATGTGGTTCCGTGAATGAGTTTGATGGACCACTGGTCCAGGTTTCTAAAACATTGTTTTCTTTTTTACTTCTTTTTAAAGCTTCCTTCCCCAGCTTTTCTCACTTCCTAAGCATTTTCAGGGCATCCGGGGTGTATTGTTTCCTCACAAATCCTCAGCTTAGTAGTCACTACATCCCACAGATGTGGCCAAGTCCAGACCTTAACAGCCTAACAGTTGTTGAAGCAAGTTCAAGAAACAAATTGTTACTCTAATGCTCAAAATGTCAGCAAACATTTATTGATACATAATATCCAGGTTAGTTTAAACATGTCCTCTCAACATCAAGTCCATTTAATCAATTATGTTAGTCCAAGGTTGTTAAATTATGCTGCTGCTATGTTTAATCTGCAGGGTAGGAATTTCAGTCGTGAGGAATTAGCATTTTGGTCCGACAATAAGCCAGGTTAGCTTGGAGATGTTGATGTTTGCACTTCCAATGGTTGTTCAGTCAGTGGTATTGTTGGAACAGCTGAGTCTATAGAGGCGACTTATGTGCAACCATAACATCAACATGGATGCATGTACAACCCCCCCCCCCCCCAAAAAAAAACTGTCCACTGTAGTGAACACAATGCATGAAAGAGTTAAGTCCCCAACTAACCCCCAACACCCATTTTGCAGAATCCAATCTCTGCTACAGCAACAAAGTGCACTCAGCTTCAGTAACAGGAGCCTCTGGCTGAGAGCCATCGACAAAAAAACACTGACCCATACCTTTAGGCCCTCTGCACTGGGTCTAATGGTTGTACTGGGGGCTGAGTGAGGACTCACTAATGGTCACCACACTCCTCATTGATGCCACACATACCACAGAAGTCAATGTACTTTTCCTCCCAGCCCACTTTCCAAAGGAAAAGTCAGTACTGTTCATCTGGACGAGAAGTCACAGGAAGCACAATGTCGCTTGGAATGACCTGTTCATCATATAGGTCACTGCCATCATGTTGCCCCATAATATAGGAATTAATGTGCTGTAATAGGTTTCAGGCCTCTCAAAAGTAATTCAAGCTCTGAGGGACCAAGTAATGAATAACAGCAGTTACTGGACTTGAGGGCATCACCTGACTTCGACCTTCTTAACACTCAATGAAAAAGGAACAGAGCCATTCAAGGAGTAGAGCAGAAGGGAATAATAACCTCCTACAATCCAGCAGAAATGTCTGTCTCACTTGGTCAGCTGTACACATGAAGTTTTCTCTCCACAGTCAGTCTGACTCAGTGCCAAGTCAGAAATGGAAAATTATCATCTTTGTACTTCTTACCATTCTGCGACAGGACAATAAGGAAACATGCACTGCCTTGTTAGCTGGTGTAAAAACAAGTTCCTCCAGGTAGTAGTGACTCAGAAATCGTGAAAATTCACATAAAAATCAACAACCCCCCTCATTTTTTCATGCTAAAGCATAATTGTAAGTTTATTGCAATTTTTAGTCAAAAACATTAGGTTTAAGAGATTACCATCTCCCACATGCAGGTGGCAGTGTTTCTCAGTCCTGCTACACTGCTGCCTCAGCCTTACTTAATGCCAAGTTGTAGTTCATTATTGGTATGACAAGTAACAAAAAGTCACATTTACCATCATAAATAAGTACAAATTTAGCAAAATTTGAAACGGAAACACTATGAGAACTTATCTACTAATAATCAGATAATAACTGACAACAATGAATTGCTTAAAAGAACCCTAAAAGTAGATGTCTACTGGGGAATTTGGAAAATTCTGCCAAATGATTTAGAGAACTGAATAACATTGCTTGCTTACCACAAGGGCATATAGTTGCTGTATGCTCAGAACATAAAACATTCTTTAGCAGATGCACTACTGTTGCTGCATTGACTTAATTCACTCAATAATATATTATGTTTGGAGTTGAAATATTCCAAACAGACCTCCGGGGAAAAAGATGAGCCACAATGCCAAGCCTCTGTCTTATTAATCTATGGTACAAACCACTACATTCACCTTTTCATGGAAATGGGGACACTCATCAATTCACTACAAGGAGGATGTCACAGCTTAAGAGATGTGACATGGATTTAGCCGAGATACAACGTGAGCAAGCCAACTGTTAGCTTAATGGAACAACCTTGGACGAAATAGTAAATCAAGTTTTTCAATCTATGCAGTCTTACTGACCAAGCAAAGTACGACTAATCACCTTCAGAAATTCACAGATGAAAAGCGGTACGCAGCGCCCTGGCTCATAAAAGACTATTTCTTTTAGGAGCTGGACTCCAACTGACAAGTTCCTGATGTACAGACGTTTGAGGTGTAAATGCTAAGCTACAGCATCGGTCCCTTTGGAATCCAATTCTGGCATCAACGTGAATGATGTTGCCTTTCATGTTGCCACTTCAGTTGCACAACTCTCCCCGCCGTTCTTCTTTTACACAATAGCCTAAAAAATGAGAATGTGCTGAAGCATCAGAAGGCGGCTACGCCTGACAGAGCCTGCGCCATTGTTTTTTGTCACGATAATGCTCTTCACAGAGACAGTAACGGTGATTCTAAAGTTCCTATTACTCTTCCTCCACCATAGCCACCAGAACGGATCAAGAGGATATATGTTAGGGTTTATCTATTATTACATTCCGCGACGAATCATTTGGAACCTTCCCGGCATATTCGCTGTAGACAGATCTATGTGCTATCTTTGCAGTGAATGGACTGAAAATCTAAATTTCATATAGACCGGTAGTTTGAAGTCGATTTAACCGGATATTTTATTTAAATTTAAATGGTAGGAGAAAAAGTATTATTTTGGTTTTTTTTATTAACAAAATCTTGTTAAGAACAATTAAAAATGCCACCTATTTCATTTAGACTACAATATAAAAATATTTTCCAAAGAAGAAAAAAATATATAAATATTTATTTTTCACAGTTTTACAAAGCAGTGATCTCTTGATTCATGTTATCACCTGAAAAACATAGGTTACAAACTTCTGAGATAAATTTAGTAAAATTTTAACAAAGCTAAATATAAAAAAACAGCTGGAAGAAAGCATTTTTTTAAATTAGCATTTTTTAAAATAATGCAGAGACAGGGCTTCTTAGTAAAAGAATAACCTTGAAAGTTACCCATGACAGAACTAAATATACCAAATTCATTTAGATGACTTTAGAAAAAGCAAAACTAAAGTAGAAGTCTTCAATCTGAGTAATAGCTTTTCTGAGGCCTTGGTTTAATTCATTAGTTTTTAAAAGATATTTTGTGTTTTAACATTGATAGAAGGTTGCATCTTAAAAAGAGGTAATTGAATGCTGCACATCATACTTTAAGAAAAAAAAAGCCTAAGTTGTTGTAACAAAAAAGAAGATAAACCTACCTTTCTTGATCGTCTTAAACTTTGCAGGAAAAAAATGTATAACTGGAAAAGTTTACCAAGCAACAATAAATGCTAAATTTAAGTATTACTTTTTGGAAGCTAAAGTTTACTTGAAAAAACTTGCACTTAATATACTGCAGGTCATTCTTAAAAAGGTCACAAAAGACTCCCATAATGCATTTTGCACAGTTTTTTTTTATTTTTACCATGCAACAATAGTGCTTTTAAGAAACGGAAGTCATTGAACTTTGATCACAAGAACAGCAGAGCTGCCCAATTCAGTTTGAAATATCTATTTCAATTTAAATATTTTGGGGCAGTATTGAAGAAAAAACAAAGAAAACCACACTTGCGTTTTTATCACAGCTGATGTAAAGCCCCCTAAAAACTAACCACAGTTGGTGCCCTGATCTGAATTTAATCTTCCACTGAGGCTTTTAACTTTGGTGGTGTGTTCAACTGCTATCAAAGCAAAATGATGCAATGTAACGACTGACATCATTCACTACACACACCGCTCTGTGCATCTGAATTTTGCATGACTGAGCGCAAGTTGTGGGGAAAATATTAACTTGTTCTCGCAAAACAAGAATCAGCATATGAATAAGCTAAATGTTACTCGCACACAGCCACATCCATCACCACGGGATCCCAAAGGGAACTGTTGTTCCCTGCCGTGAAGAGGCTGAAAATATCCATTCATTCTCCAAGATGCTTAGCCCATTTCAGGGTAGCGATAGGGGGGAGGCAGATTCCTGGCCCTCCCATTCAGCAGCAGCTCTCCAAAAGCCTCAACGAGAGATTTCGAGCCGTTTGAAGACCAGCAGGGAGATAAAATCCCTCCCACGAGCCTAAACGGGAGGCACGCTAAGCTTGTGGTGGGGGGATCACATTAGGTGCTGCACCATGTAAGCTAACTCCTGGAGTCTGCTCTACCTAGTCTACTCCAATCTCAGTTTCGCTACTAACCTGCGGTATCACGTTTTCGCATAATAACATGGGAAAACACATTATAAGCATTAACTCCTGTTTTATAATCACCATTAAGATTAAGTCTTTATAAAACTTAAAAGAAGAGAGAAAAGAATAAAGTTTAGGTGTAGTGCATTGGATTTATCCAACACCGTTTATTCGTCTATTCTCTCTCACCACTTAATAATCTGCACGGTGGCTTGGCTGGAGCCTAGCCCAGTTGCCTTTGGGTGAGAGGCAGGGTACATCCTGGACAGCTTGCCAGAGTTATAAAGACAGACATCAACGATTGCACACATTTATACCAAAAAGCTATTCAGAGGGACCAATTTACCAAAACTTGAAAAGTACTAGCCAGAAAGGCTCCAAACAAGATTTGTACAACGCTTCCTTCAGCGAGGCAACCAATCCTGTCACGATAACAAATTTTGCTGGACGATAAATTGTCCCAGAACTTCTTGCGATAAACAATAAAATTGTTGTTTTGAGACCATTTTCAAGTCATATAATGGTAATAATGGAATAAAAATGCAAGAACACATTCTCAAATATCAATATACTTTAAATTCTAATGAACATTTAAACGATGGAACCAGAAAACATTTGGAATATCCAAGATAAATAATGAAAGTAACAGAAACAATAAATACATTATGGAGTCTCTGTAAGCAAAATTGTCTTTCAAAAACAAAAAAGAAATAGTTGAGACCAAATCACCAGCCTGCATACCTGTATCGTTCAGTTTTTGGTAAAAAGAGAGAGAGAGAAAGAGAAAAACGATAAATCAAGCAAATGGAAATTATTGAGTTTATTTTAATTTATCATGCGATTAATTGACTTATTGTTTATTGTGACAGGCCTAGAGGCAAAACGTTAGTAAATGCACAACAGCACAGGCATTACCTTCACAAAAAAAGAAGGATTGACTACTGAGTATTGAGCTAATTATTGCTGCAATATGCTTTCAGTCAGTTGCAAACTCCAAATGTCTTCCGTTTGGCTGAATCTTGGTAAAGTACGACACTGTTAGGAGAGATATAAAGCTTTCATTGAGCGAACAGCGGCCGGCTAGGGCCGATAACAGTAAAAGTGTTGGTTCAATTGCCTAAAAAGCAAGGTGATGCAGTTTGAAAAATTAAACAGTCTAAGCACATTGCCAGAGAGTCCTGTACTGAAGCACTATACTGAGCTGAAAAGGTCACACAGGGGGGTTGAGAGGGTGGGAGTGGAGATGTACACGTAAATGCAGAGCTCTTCATCTGGACAACAGTGGCTGGTGGTGCAGAACCACCATGTGCAACCAGCGTGCAATTTCTCTTTTATTTGTGTCTGTTAGCTATCTGCTACCTAAAATCAGACTACCCTGCTAGCGTGCTAAAGAGTTCCTCCACCCAAATTCTCTCTTTTTGACACAATCACTTCCTATTCCTGAGACGCACAGAATTACCCTCCAGTGCTTACAAAGCATCTGCCTTGCTGGCTCTTTTTTTTTTTTTCATTCTTTTTGAAACCAGGCCTTAAAAAGAGAAAAATCTGCACACACTGAGAAAAGACCCTCATACGCCAATTTTTATCTGCCTGCACCATTTGTTGTTCTTTTTTTACTCTGTCACTGTAGGATTTATAGAGGAAATGTCACAGCCACAAGTTAAATGAAGCATTTTTGAAACACAAGAAAATACATGAGCTAGTACTGGCATCAATTCACACCATGGTTTTAAAGCTTAAAGCTATAACTGTCTAAATCGAATGACTTATCATCCCTACTGTTTGAAGGAAATGCTGGAGAAAGTGTCAATGTTTTCAGTTTGCAGCATTCTATGGAAGCATACGGTTATACAGCCCTGACCCTCCTCCACCTGATGTTGGGAATGTAGCAGTTCAGGCAGATAGGCATTCACAATGCCATTAAGATCTTTAAAAACAAATATATACATTTCAAATTAATCCTAAAATATATGGACAGTAAGTGCAGGTAGGCAAAAATGGAAGAAATGTGGTCTAACCTTTGTGCAGCTAAAACATGTGCAGCAGCAGTCTGCACCCTCGGAAGCTGAGAGATACAGGAACCACTGATTCCTTTATAAAGTGTGTTTGCAGTAATCCGGGCTGAGTAGCAACAAAGGTGTGGATTACAGCTCGGAAATGCTGCTGTGAAAGAATTGGTTTTATTTTCGCCAGTTCCCTTAAATAAAAAAAAAAGAAAGCTGGACTCGACAGCTGCTCCGATGTGATTTTTTTTAAACTTCAGACCAGCATCCGCTTTGACATATGGGTTTGTTTCTGGGCTGACACATTGGGCCAGGGCACCAACATCAACATAGGGGTCTCAGTAGAGCTTCCAAACACCATCAAATCACTCTCTCTTTTTTTTTTTCATTGAACTCAAAGAAGTTCACATGCATCCAAAGCATTTCCGTGATCCAGACATGAAAACAGATCATTCCTATGGTCCACTGTGTCAAAAGCAGCTAGAGGCAAAAGGACAACTCAATCACTGGAGTCAGTTGCTAAAAATATATCACTTGAAACTTTCAAAAGGGCTGCTTCTGTACTTTCTAGAGACATAATTCATCCAAAATCCAAAAATAATTATTAACTTAATCTATGTTTAATCAAAAGCGGTGAAGAAAGCAATTCAGAGGGTACTACAGCTGGTAATCAACAAAGACAAAGCTGGCCACTTGGAAATATATTTAGTCAAAAAAAAAAAAAAAGAAAAAGTAAAAAAGAAAAGATGGACCATCATGATGTGGAAGCTAAAAGTCAGTCCATCACTTTTATTAAGGGAAGTCAGTTTAAACGTTTTGGCAAGCTACAAGGGACATTTCAGTTAAGCAGTTACCAGCAGTTGATTTTAAATAAAATAGAGTAAGTAGATCATGTTATGCATGTTGGCTTACCTTCCCACGCTTACATAAGAACAGAAGAGGTGTGACATACATTCAAACATCAGGTAAAAAGCAACAGATGACATCTAGGAAAAATAGGACGGGGCACTATGGGGGTAAAAGGTAGGAATAATAGGTAATTTTATGCTAAATGAGGTAACGGCATACTGTGTGATATAGTTAAGGCGAACATAGAGCTGTTGAGTATTCAAATGACCATTTCCACAGCAAAAAAAAGAAAAAAAGGAGCATGCATTACCCCCTAACATCTTAAAGAGCTTTCTTTAAGCATTTCAAGTACAATCTCCAGCCACTTAGAATATTAATAGAAACACAGGTGCAAGTGCTACAGGCAAAAATCACATCCTGATACATGGAAATGTCTTGAGGTCTTTTTGTTTGACGCCTCTCCTCTCTCTTGTCACAGGGGAATAACTCACCAAAGAACAACCTGACCTTTATTAAGTTTGCACTAAAAAAAGTAGTGTAATCAACAGCATCAACACATGTGACAAGTATAGACATAATGATAAAAATGGCACCACATGTAGGAGTGTGAAAAAAAATAAAAAATCCAAAACAGACAGCACGGTTCAAACTGCGCCAGCTTTCTTGCCAGAAGACAGTGACATTGCATCAAAACCTATAAGTCATTTTCGCAGCACTCTGCCATATGCCTGTAAGAAAATCTGTCTTGTTGGAAAATCTGCTAAATCAAAATCTCTAGCACCAAAAACTTGATATGACCCCTGGTAATGGTGGCCTTATTAGCCTCATTCAAAGTCCCGCAGAGTGCATCAGGCTATGCACCGGCGACTTACCGGGTCTTTAGCTTGCTGCGCTAACACGGCGTAGGTGGATATCCTGCTGCAGAGGCATTTGGTGTGGACAGTGTTTGATGCTAGCGTTTGGCAGCCTTCTGTGCCCCAGTTTTCTGTGCCAGCTTCCCTGGAGGTAGAAAACAGGGAGGGGTTTGGGGCAGAGGGGGTAGTGGGGTTGGGTGGGATATCATATAGGAAAGAGACAGTGACAATGAGACAATCGTGAAACTGGAACATGATGATGCGTGTGTTTCAGTTGTGAACGTTTCAGTCGACCGACACTCTATCACATAGGTCCTCAAATTCATTAATTTTACACAGCACCATTTAGTGATTGGCCCATTTACAATGAAACGTCCATTCTCTCTGTTTGTATTGAATGCATAAGGAATTCTTTTTTTTTTGTTGCTCTTGGCTACTTTTACACTTCCTTTTACATCTTTGTTCATCCTTTTCTTCTTTTTATTTCATACCTTAAGGTCCACAAAAAACTGAATGGATCTGAAATTGAATTGAGACCTTGAGGAGAAATATGTTACATCAGGTACATGTTGACAAAAAAAAAAAAAAAAACTGTATGCACTGAGGTCAGACGGCACTAAACGGTCAATTGCTTTGACACACAGACACACTCTGAGGCAAGCTAACAGAAACTCCCTTAATAGAACGTTGTACATTTGATAGCTTTGCTTCCCTTCCTTTTATTTTCTCTACATCGCCATTTTTACTTCATTGTAAATGCTCCTCACAGCAGGCAAAATGTAGAGTTTGATCAATAAGGCCGTCACTGAACTAATTATCCTCAAAGTTCACATTTCACACTGACCTTATATTGAACCCTGGATATTCTCTGTTTCTACCCATCAGGGAGAATCGGAATCAAATTTGGAGGCAAAGACAAGACTGGGTCAATGGGGCCTACGTTTTTGTGTTACAGTAACGTTTCCTCACAGTTTATTTTTCTTGTTTTTTTTTTTGCAAGCTGAAGTAGATCAGACCTGTGACAGATGTTTGACCACCAATCTAATCTGCTCAAGTTGCATGCAAAAAAATCAATTTACAGTGCTTTGGGAAATACTTTTACCTCTTGAACTTTTTCACTTAATGTCAAGCTGCATCCACAGACTTTATTGAACTTCATTAGGATGTGATATAACACAATAAAGTTTAATAATTTTGAAAAAAATAAAAACAAAAGAAAATCGGAAAAGTTTGAAATGCATGAGCATTATGCCTCATTTACTGTTATGCCCCTAACTAAAATTAAGATGTTTAATTTAATCAGGATGTTCCATTTATGAAACTTCATGTAAAATACGCAAAAGATGAAGCTTTGCAAATGCTAAAAACACTTATTTCAGAAAGATTGCACTCATGTGAACTTTGGCTTCCCAGGGAACAGTCCATCTCCAACCGGACGAAACACAAGGTTACACAGTGACCGTTTGTTTTTTTGTTTATTATCTTGCAAAAAGGCAACACGATCTGACCGTATAGAAACTGGGGGTGATTACACCTAGCAAGCTATAGCTCATTAAAAACTAAAAAGAACTTACGCAACCGATGCTGCAATATCTTCTGATGTCAGTATGTGGGTGTTTCAAAAGGAAGCAGATATCTTAGGGAGGTGAAACAGAGTACAAGTCATGCTAGTGGAATTCTTTGATTTAATTTGTTAAAAGAATAATCTTTTTCTTTTTACTGTGCTTTGAGTGTAAGAAAACAACAGTTTTGCCTCTATCATATCATGAAAAGGTTCAATAAGAATGACACAAGCTAAAATGGTTCAAATCTGAAAGTGGGTAAACAGCTTTTCGTTCCCGCTTTAATCAGCAAAATACAGTTTGTGTTCGCTCACTTTGTTCACTCTCTCTTTTTTATTATTATTATTTATAAAGCAAAATAGCAGAAATCAAATCATTTTGTGAACGATATCGTGTATCCTGTTATTTTAGTGCAAATGCTTTAGAGGAGAATGTAATCACCCCCTTCTGAGCTAACAATAGTAATGAGTCCCCACAGAGTAAAGCAGAAAGAAAATTGTTGTGTCACACCAGCCACACTTTTATTTAGCAAAATGGGTTTTTTTCTGGACATCATTTAAACTTCAAGGGTTCACAACTTTTAATAAAATATGAAGTTGCTGGTGCTCCTGCTGTACGGAATACTACAGGTGCTAATACTCAATATATTAGAATATCAGATATCTATTTTAATTCAAAAACAGAGCTTAAAATTAGTCTCATTATGCGCATTAAGATTTATTCCAAACTCTTATCTCACAAAACTTAGTTTCCAGTAAGCTATTTTTCTTCTTTGATTTGTTTGGATATTGTACATTGAACAGCAAGCTTGTTTAGCAAGGTCCTTTTGTGCGCTACTTTCCTTGAGGAATTTTTTAATTGAAATACTGAAATAAATTAATCAACAATATTCCAATTTACTGAGATGCACCTATATCTTTTGAAATATTTTGGTTTTTAATACAAGTTACACATCTTATTGAAATATAATAATATCAGCAGCGAACTGTAAGTAGAAGTACGCTTCTCAGTGACATTGGTTAGTTTGATCTGCCCCTGTGTCTCTGAAAACCCTCAGACACACAGGGAAAAGACTGAAAGATGTTGAAAGTTAAAGGGAACAGCTTTGCTTGCTTTCCGAAAACTTGGCAGGATTGTGTGCGTATGATGCACTCAAACTTTGGTGAAAATAGTTCACGGTCAGTTCAAGGAACTGTGACTGAAGAGGGTGACCCAGTGTTATTCTCACACTAGAGTATGAGTGAGAATCGATGTGACGCACCAAAATAAGTCCAGACACGCTGCCTGTACATCAATAAGTAACACCACAGGAGATTCTTAAGGGGCCTCAGATTCACAATGTTTTTTGAAATTTTTGAGGATTTTCTGTTTTTCGCAGTAAAGTATATCAGTAAGTTTGAACCCTTGTTGGGGAAAGGTTTACCTACAATTTAGGAGATACATGTTCATGTTTAAACTTTTCTGCTTAAAACTGAACCAACTACATAGAGCTATCTTGAACACTAGGAACCCTTTGACCTGATATATATATAAAAAAAAAAAAAAATTCCCTTCTCACCCACCGCGGGTGGTTCTTATCCTCTGAGCTCGGGTCCTCTACCAGAAGCCTGGGAGCTTGAGGGTTCTGCGCAGTATCTTGGCTGTGCCAAGGATTGCACATTTCTGGACTGAGATGTCTGATGTTGTTCCTGGGATCTGTTGTAGCCATTGGTCCAGTTTGGGGGTGACTGCCCCGAGGGCCCCGATGACCACAGGCATATATATATATATATACCACAGGCATATATATATATATATATATATCAGGTCAAAAAGTTGGTTGAACCACCTATTGGCAATGCTACAATCAAACTCATCCTATACTTCATTCCATCCATCCATTTTCTTACACCCTTGCCCCTAGTGGGGTTGGGAGTGGTGCTGGTGCCGATCTCCAGCTAATGTTCCGGGCGAGAAGCGGGGTCCACCCTGGACAGGTCGCCAGTCTGTCGCAGGGCAACACAGAGACAGACAGGACAAACAACCATGTACACACACACTCTGTGTGTACTCGGGTACACTGTGGGAGGAAGCCGGAGAACCCGGAGAGAACCCACGCATGCACAGGGAGAACATGCAAACTCCGTGCAGAAAGACCCCAGGCCAGGAATCGATCCCAGGACCTTCTTGCTGCAAGACAACAGTGCTACCAACTGCACCACTGTGCAGCCCTACGTCATTCCAGGATTTAGCATTTTTATAAATCACGTTTTTGACATTTGGTAATGAGTATCAAGTATTAAATATTTTTAATGTCCTCCTACTTTAATGTCCTACTTGATTAGAATTTTGGGGTATAGTGTCCATATAATTATGATGGGTTTTGTTTTTTCTCTGGGTAAAATTAATTTGGAGAGGGCTATTAATAAAATCAGAAAATGCTTAAAGTCTGCAAAACTTTTTCACATTAATTTGAATAATTATTTTAGATTAACAGACTATTAAAAAACAGGTTTTTTAATAAATCTGTTCAAAGTTACTCGTTCTTGAACCACGACACGCTGAAGATGGTATTTCACATTACTATTTATTATTTTCATTTCTTGAAAGCAACAACCCAACATTTTTTTTTTCAGTCAACGACAGTAAAATAGTTTTGATGATTCCGTTTCTCTCCCTGCCAGCTATGACAAAGAGTTGCACACACTCAGCTCGGTTGTGCAGGCTCCTTTGGAGAACAGGGTGACAAAGTGGGGGAGACAAACGGTGTGTTGCAAGAAAGCAAGCATCAGTCCCTGGTCGTCTCTTTTTCCCTTTCCCGTCCCGACACTTGATGCCTTACTGTTCAAACACAGGTGTCTGGCAAACTTTAGATCAAAGCCCAAAAGAACAGACCACTGAGAGGTGAGGAAGGTAAGGCACAACAGAGGACACTGGTGAACATTCATCTTTTTCTGGAGAAAATTTGTTACGCATTTGTTATATCTATTAAAATGCTCTGCGGACTTTTAGTGACAAATGTTATGATGATTCTTTTGGTGGCCCCTCTGGCCACTTGCTGCTCTATGCGCTGTGCATCATGTGCATGGGAGGAGCTACTGCACTGTTACTCCCAAAGGGATCCTGATATGACGGATTTCCCACAGACATAACGCACACACCAATCCACACGGTTGGCACCCAAATTACAATGTCGATAATGAGATCTGAGCACAGTGCACTTCAAAGACCCGAGGTTTGAAAACCCAGTCGCAGCAGTGACAGTTTGACAGATTGCAACATGGTGTGTGGTGGTGTATGTGTCATTGTGTTTGTCAGAGAAAATGTACTAGAGAGACAAACAGAGTGAAAAGATACATTTGTGAATGTGATGACATGGCTGCAGACACTATTGAGCATGCAAGTGAGGACCGTCCCTGTCCAGTGTTTGGCCTGCTGTGTTTTCAGATCACCGTCTGGTGTTGGCAGGGAGTTTTCCAGGAGCTCCCTTCAGACAACAAGAATTATAAGAAATAAATCCCCTCTTTGTTTCATAAGATTCAAAGTCATCTTCTTTAGTCTAATCAGATTGGTCGTTCTGGTACCCATCGGTAACATTAGGGCTTGGAATTTAGCCAAGGATCATGTCGTCCACAAAACTGATTAATCTTTGTTCTTATGGAGACCTGCACAACATCGGCTTTCGCTTCGAGACCCGGTGACTCTGAGGATTACAACCTGGGCTTAGCTAATGGAGAAAGATTAAAATACACATTTGTTTCTTCCATTTGTGACAACTGAACTAAAACCCTGGAATTCTCCCTATGCATGAATGGATTCCTGTGAGTAAATGGTTGCATTTCTCTATGAAGTGGCAACATAGTAATTTGCCTCTCATCTATCGACTGAGGGAGTTAAATACAGACAATGATTAAAGCCTATAGGTATTAGACATGTACTAAATGTGTATTTTACAAGCTCTTGAGCTCAAAAAGTGACAGTCACATAATATATTAATTCATCAAGCCTTTATATCTGGCAATTTGGCTGCAGAAACAAGGTAATGATAGTTTTTTCGATGTGAGAGCAGTTGCCAGGTCTTGCTGAAAAATGAAGAGGAGAGCATGAAGTGCAATAAAATGCCCTGCAGTGACGACTGTGATGACTTTGGACTCGATAAGACACATGGGACCATCATCAGCAAATAACGCGACACCCCAAATAATCAGTGACGGTGGAAACCTCACACTTTTTTTAGAAATGGCCTTCTGTGGCTTTAGGATTTTGAACAGAGGCAGTAGTTGGCATTATTTTTCCTCAGTTATATGTGCCATAAATTAACATTTTTATAATAAAAATAATTTTGTGTATAAGGAAATGTTTTTTAGAGACTAATTTGAAGTTAATCATACACGATGTGTTCAAAAAAATCCATATAAAATGTTCGTTTTAGAATTAAATTACAGGAATAAATTATCTTTCTGATAATATTTTTTATTTTATTTTTTTTTACCCCTCCAGGGGGTCTTTTTGTGGGCTCTAGTGTCCCTTACATGATAGTAGGCTGACAGGAAACAGGGAAGGAGAGGGGGGAAGACATGCGGCAAATGTCGTCGGGTCCGGGAGTCGAACCCGCGACGGCCGCGTCAAGGACTCAAGGCCTCCAAATACGGGTCGCGCTAACCCCTACGCCGCCACGGCACGCCCGATAATATTTTTTATTTTTAATATTGATTTGTTAAGTGTTTCAGCTTGTAAACTACTGTAGCTAAACAACAATAATTAAAGAAACCAGGTGTAACAGATCTAACGGTGACAAGCAAGGCAAATATCAATTCTGATGCATGTTAACTGTTTTCAGTCAACAGAAAAATGTGCATATGGAAAAGATTCATCGTCTCCTAATTGTTTGCAGAATGTTGGGGTGGCTATTCAAAAAACCCCCAAAACAAACAGGAAATATACCTCCTAACCAACAGCACAAAGTGACCTTTTGTCTGCTGAGAATGAATTGGCACAATGTTCATATTGAAAGGGCAGTGCCATGAAAGCCAATTCCCTCCTATCAAAGTAGAATGAAAAGTGAAAGCTAAACATGATTTGAATTTCTAAAATACTTAAAGTTCTTAATGCAAGGAATTAAACTGAAAAAAGTCACCTCTGCATTTCTCTCTCACACATACAAACTTCAGCAGTGATGTCACTTCAGAAGTTTGTCAAAGGCAACCTTTCACAGTCATCTATAAAGTTCATAGTTGGCATTTTTATTACATTTGAATGAGAAAATATTTGATCTTCTTTTAAACAGTGCCAAGACATGAAGGTGAGGATTTGAAAGAAATGGCAAATTACTTAGTTTTTGTGTGGCTTTCACCACAACTGAGATATACTGCAACAAATTTGCCCAAAAACAAAGCAAGCACAGTTTTACATTGATCACATCTTTAAAGCTGAAAATCATCATCAGTTCCAGATTAAATGTCAGTGATTTGTCACACCTGGAGCACGTCTTATTTGTTATCTCCAACCAGATACTGTCTTTAGTTTTAAAGTGTGTCAGATTGCTATTATGTAAATCTAGAAAGCTTTTCGATGATGCCAGAGGAAAAACAAAAATAAGTTCCACTCAAGTCTGGCAAAGGATAACAAAAGTTGTAAAAACTTTTATTGCCATGTTGATTCATTATTTATTACATCATCCAGAAAGTATTCACATCACTTCACTTTTTCCACATCTTGTTATAACAGATGGGAGTATAGTATACTATACTATACTCCCAATAGTATTAAATGAATCACTTTCCTCGTCATTCTAGACACAAATAGTTCATTATTAAAATTTGGAAATGAGTTTGAGTGTTTTGCAAATTTGTTAAAAATAGAAAACCAAGAAATCGCATTTACACAATTACCCACAGCATTTGTTTAATACTTTGTTGATCCACCTTTGGTGGCATTTGCACCGTCAAGTCTTTTTTAAAATTCTGACTTGAAATGAACCGTTGCCCAGTCTGAGGTCAAGAGTACTTTGGAGCAGATTTTTAGTCAGAATGTCTGCTGTATTCATATTTCACTATATCCTATTTCCTGCATCCCAATAGATTGATACTGCCTCAACCAGCACTATTGTCACTGTGGGGATGATGGAGTCAGAGTGATGATGGTTATACAAATTACTCTTATAGTGTGTTTTGATATATGCATGTATTCATACTCCAAAGAGTTTGCAAGAAAAAAGGAATGTTGAAATGGCTAGTTGTGCATTCTGACTTCAAAATACAACTTGAAATATCACTTGAAAGTGCATTCACTATCTCTAATGTGTTAGGTTTTATAAAATAGGTCCAAGACATTTTTTTTATTTTTTGCTTCTGGCCAGAAGTCCAAGCGCAAGAAATAAATAAATAAACGGAAGAGACGAAATGAAAAACAGCATGCAATGCATTAAAGAAAGCAGCTGAGGATGACAGATGAATTTTATGCCTAGTTGGAAATAAGAATGGAATTTAAAGGCAGTTTGTTAGAATTACAAAAAAAATATATTTTAATTCCACTCGTGCCAAAGCCTTTAGGTGACAGCGCGACCAGGTTTAATATTCAATACACAATCCTATGAGTGACATAGAGAGCACTGCAATAGATTTTGTCTAAGCTCATGTTTTAATGGCATTCCTTTTTTTGTCTTTTTATCAAACAGAGTGATTCACAGTGGAAACACTAGCTTTGAACAGTCATGAACAGGACAAGAGGGAAGGATGGTATGAAGGTGAAAGATTTTAAGGATTATGGAAGAAAATGGCCTTAGGAGATTAATCAGAATGCATTTTCCGTAAGGGGATTTTGCCACACTATTTTGAAATTAAAAGTATTAATACTCCTTAACCTTACTCATGTTTTGTCACAGTACAGTCACAAACTTCAACAAAATTTATTGGAATTTCATGCATTGTGCAGGTCTTCAAACTTTTCTACAATTAAAATATGTGAAGTACAAAACCCAAATATGTTTGGCTCTCTTTGTTTGGGCATCCCTATATGAAATCGCGTTCCACCAATGAATAGGTCAGCTTTTAAACAATCCAACTTTGATGGAAGACTTGCAAGAAGAAAGTTATGCATGAAAAGGCATATTTACAAATGCTATGTTTATATTAGATCAAAATTAAGCTTCTGGTCAACATGTGTATGTGTGGCTGAAAACGTTCTCTGTACAGGTCCGGAGTAAAACATTATGCTGGCAGCACCATGATTCTTTTAAAATAACGACATGGAGTTGATGGGAAAATATATGAAGCTAAATACAGGATACTTGTGGAAGAAAACTAAAGCATAACTGCTAGAATGGTTCAGTTAAAGTCAATGTCTAAATCCAATGATTAATCTGTGGTAGGACTTGCAAATTGATGTTTAGAAACCCACTGACTAATCTGGCTGAGATTGAGCAATTTTGCAAAGAAAACTCACCGACGTTTAAGCTGAGTAAAGTTGGTAGAGACGTACACCAAATAATTGCAGCTGTATTTCAAGTGAAACTTAGAAATCCACAAAAAAAGATTTTAGACCTGTAAAAATAGATAAAAACGAAAAATGTGTATCGTTTTCCTTCTACTTTTCAATTGCGCACTACTTCGACTTGGTCTATCAATTAAAACGTCCCCAAAAACACTTTGCATGCAAGGTATGCTCAAGTTAAATAATAAACATTTGGGACTTACCAGTGAGACCTTCTACGGTAAGGTTTGGGTCATTCCACAGCATTTCATTTTAGCATAAATAGGGCTTAAAATTGAGCTTAAGTGAGAGGTTACACGTTTTTAGGAGGCTATCACTTATATTCCCTTACTTTTTTTTCTTGATAACAAGCAGAGACGGGGGATTGCATATAAAAAGTAAAAGGCTGACCCAGTTCCTTTTAGCTGCTTGTGCTTGCCATCACATCTCTCCCTATAATTAAACTGACAAAAGAATGTGTTCAAACTGATCCCCAATTTAGAAAAGGGTTTTAACTGGATCTTTAAGTTAAGGTTCTCAAACAGATTAGCTCACAGTCACAGAACGGAAGAAATTAAAATTTGTTTTGTGATTATCTGCATGCCGTTTAGAGAACAATTAGAAGGTCATTTTGTTTGCCCAGATTCTCTAAACGTGGCAAATGCAACGCCATAAATGTCCAATCTGGATTAAAGGTTTTTCATGTTTTTACTTGTAAGGCAAAGAGCAAATGAGTCTATTTGTTCATTCCTTTTTAAAATAGGCAGGATTATTCATGTGAACCAGCATATCATAACTTCTTGAAAATTTTAATGACCAGCTGTACGCGTCTGTCGGAACAGACAAACGGTTTTCTATAAAATATTTCCTCGAGCTCACAGAAACCTTTTTGGGGTAGACATTTTATCTATGACTACCAAAGTGCTGAACTGCACATTCACCAGAGGCAATACATATTCAGCCCATTTTTACTCTCAATATAGCAAGGAAGCATTGAAGCGAATCTTCATATGATACAAATCGTTTGTACTTACTCAACCTTTTGTGCCACCTATCACACAGGGGCCAATGTCCATTTTCTTACTTGAGCATTTTATTCCCGTGTATGGATGTGTGTCGTAATGTATAAATGTATTTGACCCAGATATCTGCTGTGTAGGAACTAAGCTTCCCAGTCTTCCACTGTCCAGAACAGATCTCGCAACCGGAGGAACATGTTGCAAGATTATAGAGAGGATGATGCGATGTGGATGTGAAAGATTGAACAGCTTATGAGTATATACATGTTATCTCCGAAGTGGGTACTCAAACGCTAAATAGTTATCAAAGGAGATCTCGTGTTTTTTTTCCCCCTCTTCACAGACTTATTCGGAAATTCACTTACTGTAATTTCAAACCTGTTTTACAATCCGGTCCAAAAAATCTCAAAAAGCAACACATTTTCACTATCACCAGAAATGAGAGCAGATAAGAAGCAAGGTCGCCGACATCAGTCAGCCCGGAAAGGATTGCAAAGCCAGTTCTACAGCTGGAATTTCAGTGAACTACTATTAGGGCGGTTTTCCTTTATAAGAGTGGCCTGTTAACATTACTCCCAAGAGAACATCATCAGGAGATGACAAAATAAATACTTAGAAAGAGACTGGACAAAAATGACCTCTATGAGAGCGTTCCAAAGCAAAAATCCCTGTTAACCAAAAAAACACAAAGGGCCAGCTCACATTTGCTCAGCGACATGTTCCTCAAGGCTTTTGGAAAAATATTCAGAGGATTAATAACAAACAGTAGAACCCATTTGCTGGTGTATATCCAGCTAGATCTGGGGTAAAATTAAAAGCGCATTTCAGAAATATATCACGGCAACAGTAAAACTTGATGGTAGTAAGGTGGCCTAGGGAAGTTTTGCTGCTTCAGGAGGTTAGACGACTTGCCATAATTGATGGAACCATGAATTCTGTCTTCTACTAAAAATCGCTGAAGATTTATTATCTGACTTACAAGGTCTCACAAATGCCTGATGACAATTGTCTCTGACAATTGTTTCATTAAGTAAAGGGGATGAGCACTTTTTCACATAGGGCCAGATATGTTTGAGTAGTTTTGTTTCTTCAACAACCTACGCAGATACTTTTTAGTATATTCAGGTTATTTTTGCCTGATAAAAACTTATTTCCATTGGTTTGCTGCTGTGCTACACAGAAGTAAGAATTCAAATAGGTCTGCATTAGAGATAAACCTAGTGTCCTTGTTTAATCCTCCTTGTCTTTCTTGTGGCTCATGTCACATGAGATCTCCCACACAAAACCTTCCCTCACACACTCCTTTCCTCGAATTGTGTGCTCAGAATGCTTTGTCAGTGACCTCCACTGTCCCAATCTGCTGCTCTCTGGTATAGCCCTGGGCTAATTTATAAGCTTCTTTCCAGGGATTAACTTTCCTTCTGGTGTTCAAACAAGTGAGCTAACAGGAAATGCAGAGATACCTGTCTTGGCTGCAGCCATTTATGGTATGTTTTTGTAACAGTTCGCAAGGACATCCAATGTAACTACAGAAATGATAACTCCAGTAATAAGGAATTACCGACCAGGATGTAGAAAATGATCCAAAAGGCTTGCAATTTCTTCTTCTGTTTTTTTTTTTTTTTTTTTAGCTAGCAGGGTTTGTATGACTTCATATGAAAAAGTATTTCCGGAAACTGTTTTCCAAGCATTTGCCAGAGGCTCAAACTGGGATACCCAAAGAAACAAGTGCCCTCTTCTTCCACCATCATCAAAGGACTAAAAAAAAATATAAATAATGAATCAACATGGCAAACACTCCATTCAGCAGACCGTTGCATAAAAGATCTCATATGTTTTTTGCAGTGCAGAAGTTGAACCAATTATGTATAACAGACCTTAAGATTCAGAGAGGTTACTTACTTTTAAGCTCCTCAGATCCAACAGGGAAGATGAAACTTATTCCACAAGCCTGGGGAGAAAGTTCATCTTCTTCTCTTCTGGCTTTAAGTTTGAATTCTAATCAATACAGATTTCCTACACCTTCATCTTCAACTACAGCTGCAGTCTCAGGTCTAAGCGTGCCTTGGCAGCAAGTTACAGTATTCTACCTCCACTGGTCACATGTTGATACAATCAATAGCATTTTGTTTGGTAAAAGACAAGACTACTAATTTTGTGATATGGCCAAATATACTAAGCGTCTTCACATAACTTCGGCAGCCACATAAAAAAGCAGAACTTTCCTTGTGTCAAAGCTACTAGCACATATCCATGTGGTCCTCTTCCAGAGAAAAACCAAAGCTCCACTTTTGTACATGGCTAATTTGACTTATCTTCAACATTTGCAACCACCACAAGAAACCCAAACCAAAGTTCTTGACAAGCCTCCGTGTCCTAATGTCGGAGAGTTCCATTTACTCCAGAGTGACGTTTTCTCTACAAACTGTTGTGATAACCGTAATGAGCCGAGAGCCTGACCGTGTCTGCAATATCCAATGGAGGAAGAGCGCACATAAGCCCCACTGGCCGACTCCCTCTTGCCGTGCTGACTCGCTGTTTGACACAGTCTTGATCCCTTGTGTTCTGTCAGATGGAAAAGTGGAGCAAGCCGTATCATCCATCCACCCCCTCCTCCTGGCAGCTACTCTGTTTAGTGTGTTAGTCGGGGTGTGTGTGCGTGTTTAAGTGTATGTAATGAGTGGAAAGAATACTTAATGTGCTAAGTCTATGATTCCTTTACTGCTCAAATTGGAAACTTTGCAGCCAAAGTTAAATACCGGCACATTTATCAACAAAGCAGATTTGACCCAACACAAATTAATGCCTACTATAATAAACTGATGACTGCAACTTTTACATATTTTGGAATAAAAAGCCAAGCTTCATGTTTAGCGCACATGAACTACGTAACACACAGGGTTGATAAAAATATCAAAGATGTCACACATAAGGTTGAATCCCATCCAGACTGGTGTTATAATTTTAGAGGGTCTTTTAACTTTGAAGTTGATTACATTAAATTCAGTCAGACTGAGTGACTCTTTACAAGTAATAATCTATGCCTGATGCAGGAATAAAGAGATATTGGTAGAATATTTTTGGGTGAGACTTAAAAGACAGATTCTAGTCTTCCTTTCAAGCTTATCTACCGACTGAGCTGATGAATTAATCACTTATGCAAGGAATTTTAACACAAGGGATACATTTATAAAGTTACTCTAAAATTTATTGGCACTCCTGAAAATTAATCTCACACTAATATGATGGTAATACTTAAGGGTCATTGTTATATATTTTCCAGTGCAATTTTGTAGCACAGTAAAGTAACTATGTTATGTTGTGAAGATGACAACATAGGGATGTTTTGTTAAAATGAAAATTAACAAAACATCCCTTTGGCAAAAGGAAAAAAAAATAGCCCACATGTGTGTCATGCATTTATATTAACTTTACAAGAATTGGTCAGTATTAGAACACCACTTAACTGGCACTACCTCTAACCCCAACTCTGATGGGTCTTATGTTTTGGATGGATTTTTAAAATTGTTTTATTTCCTCTATTTAACCAGGTAAACTCCCTTGAGATCCAAATCTCATTTTCAACAGATCTAGATCCCATCCACTGGGTACTGAAAGACCTGCGATTCTCATCTGCATTATGGATTTACAGTTATACACAATGAAAGATGACCTATTTCTAGTCACTAGTAAATTCCACAACATTTTCAGTCTATGCTGACATGCACTCCTACATGGTTTCATGGGCCTTTGGAAGAAAAACAGTCCAGCAGTATAACAGACTCTTCATCTTACCTAACCTCAGAGTCAGAAGACAAGCAATGCTTTTTCACAAACTTATCTGCCATGTTTGTTTCTGAAACTCCAAATATTATTCTTACCTAACAAAAGCAAATAGTCCCAATAAGTGACAACATAATTTAGCAGACTCCACATGTTTATGTTTTTGATTGTAAAACAGTAAAGATTTTTTTTCTTGTATCCCAAAAAAAACGTACATGGCATCTAATAGTTCTGTAGGCTTTGATTTGCCACAATTCGCTTACAGTGTACGGAGCACTTTGAAAGCCATTTTGCTCCATTGCTATCCTGCTCATACTCTAGGTTATGGTCAAAAGCACCTGCTGTGCATTTTAGTAAGGTGAACATCAAAATATTTTAACCATATTCGTGCCAGTTATTTATTCATTCTTTTTTGGCAGTAGACTGTGTTGATCTTCCAGAGCCAAAGTTGACAGTGTGAACAGTTCATACTTGTAATGCACACCAAGTCTTTCTAGCCGGCAGTAAAGTGCAATTGAAAGGTCTTTACAAAATTATCACAAACAGAGACAACCACAGCACGATGCTGAGCCTCAGAGTCTTTTCAAAAGCAACTTTTATCCATACACACTGTTTATCTCTAAACAGTGAATGAACTTTTTAATGCCACTGCAAGGTTGGCTGCTTTGATGCAGATGGATTTTAGTTGTCACATCATTTCAACATAAAGTTTCGCTTATACAAGAAAGGAAAACTTAATGCAAGAGTTATGAAAAAATGTTTAAAATAAATTTTTAGATGCCAATAGAATTAACTTTTAAAAAAGGTCTAAAATCATCCTTAATACACCGAGTTTTAGATTTACAGCACAGTGAATTTATCTCTCTGTGTGTCCACAGTACTGGCTCCACCAAGATATTCTTCTCTGAGGTAGAGTCACGGTTAAATCGGGGAGATGCCGGAGGCAAGGATAAGATCTGCAGCTAAGATCAGGTGAGTCATCAATTTCAGTGGAGCAGAGAGAAACTGGGTGAGGAAAGAAGAGTTTGAAGAAACTACCGAGTGTTGAGTCAAAGTCTAATTGTCAAATCAAAGATATGAATTACAAATGTTTACAATGCACCACCAATGCTGGTCACTAGGTTGTATTCTCTCATACATTTCTGCTTTCCCTCATTTATGGGCTTAGTTCAAGAACATATTAGAAAAAAAATGCTTTAGTGTCAATAAATCTGATGAATTTCTTAAATCGACATTGCAGCAAGAATTTTTATGAAAGGAGCACAACCCTCTGCAAGAATGAAGAAAACAGGTTGGGAGTTGGTAGAAGGGATGGGCACATCCGGGGAAGGAGGGGTTGTTAGGCTCAACGATTTGGGTGGCCAGATGGTGTCGACATATGGGCCTGTTAGGGGCAAAATAAATAAATAAAGCATACACTTATGAATACTGAGAGCCAGCTGAGAAACATAGACAATTGCCACATGGATAAGAATCGTTTGTGCAGATTTAAGCCACAGAGTCAAATAACACAATAAACATGTGCGTCTCGATACTGGATGTCTGAATGTCTTCGAAAAGTCAACCTCTTGCGTTAATTCAATACCATAAGTGAAACTTCATTTTACACTGATTCAACATACCCAGAAGATTTTTGTTACAACCCTCTTAATCCTGTTGGTTTACAGACGTAGGTATCTATTGATAGTTCATGTTGTTCTTTTTGTCTTTGCTGTGATTGTAGTAGCTTAGAGCTAATTAAAATAAATAAATAAATAAATAAAAAATTGTCAGAAAATTTAAATGTGACTATGCAAGAGTAAAAACCAAATCGGTAAGTTTTGGCCATGACATGTGGACTGTGTCACCCTGATCGTGAAGGAAGCTACGCTATACAGCTTACCGGAAATTGCGCATGCTGTAAACAGCCATCCCCCCACTGCGAAGAGAAAAGTGCCAAGCCGAACAGCATCTTTGCCAGCAATGAAATGTCTTAAACATTCCTCTTGCTTTAGCTTTAATTGCTCAATATTTGAAGTGTGGCCAAAATGGATTGAATGGTTCCGTTCATTTCTATTGTGTCCATTGTCAAACTGCAACCATTCACAACTCCGTCTCCTGTTTGCTGATTGTTTGGGTGGAAATTCTTTCGAAGAAACTCAACCTCAATGAGAGAAAGCACTTACGGGAGCTGAGAATAGAACAGAATGGCACAGGAAGGCAATGGCCAGGGATACTATGGTGAAGTAAACCAGGTAAATGGTGAAATAAACCACTTCTGGCAGTGTAGGCAAATTTCAAATTAAGCAGGCATTTTATGAAGGTCACTAAGGAAAAGTGTAGACTTTATATTCTTAGCTCGGATAGAAAAAATGTAAATGTAGTGCTTGGTTTTCTAGTGATCTAACATAAGAAATTTGAAATTTCTTGTTGTCGTATTGCTCTGGATATATCTGGTGATTCTTGAATCGCTGACAACTTCTGCTGCAATTCACAGTCTGTGGATCTCCCACAAATTCCTGAATGAACTTTGCTCTTCAGTCCTCTCAAGTAGTGATGTGTTGCTCACAAATGCACTGACTCTAAAATCGGACTTTTTGTGGGGGAACAAGAAGAGCAAAATCCCAGTGGGGATTCTAGTTCAGAATTCGTGTAGGCAATGGTAGTGCTTTATATTTATAGGCACACCATGGAAAGACAAACTAAAACTACACCACTATGTGAAAAGAAGAAAAGGGTACTTGTAAGGCAGCAAGTGTAGAGGTACAGGGAAGGTGCACAGGAACAAAGGCAGGAACAGGCTTTTAAACTGAAAGCATTCAATAAAATATTAAGAAATCGTCACTGTGCTGTGGTTTAGTAATGAGAGAAAAGCAAAATAAAAACTTATGAAATGCTGAAAAAATAAAAATACACAAATAATGGATAATTGCCAAGTTTTAGATTTGAAAGGTTGTAGTGGTACTAAATGAAGAGCCATTTTGGAGCCTAAGAGCACTGAACCAAACAAGTTACATTATTGACAAGAGCTGGACCATCACAACTCCCAATTCTGTGTTTTACCTTTTTGAATATGCACCTTTTTCCTTCACTTAGCTTTCTTTTAATATACCTGGCTTCAGCAGTCTGCGAACAGCAACTTTTTATGCAACTGTCTTCTTTAATGTAACTTCCTAGTGGAGAGTGTCAGTGACTGTCTACTGGACAACTGTCAAGTCAGCAGTTTTCGTCTTGAGTGTATAGGGCATAGCATGGTAAAAAAAAAAAAAAAAAAAAAACGGAAAAAAAAAAACTTTGAATGAAAAATTCATTTCATTGGCAATGAGTAATATTGTAATTTTCTGAATAACTCAATTTTAGGTTTTCATTAGGGTCAAGCCATAATCATCAAAATTAATAGAACACTTAAAATATATCACTTCATGTGTAATGAATCTATACGAGATTCCCCTTTTGAATTAAATCACTGAAATAAATGAACTTTTCAATGATATTCTAATTTACTGAACTGTGAACAGTCTCCATGCAGAAGTCATAAAATGGTAAAGGTTTTCCTTTCTTTTTGAGCAGTGTTTTTTTTATTTTGCAGTGGTTTGGTTGAGAGGCTGCCATGTTTGCCCTCCCCCTGTGCTGCTATCTGTGCATTCTCCACCTCTTGTCTGCCTCCTGCTCAACCTCAAAGCCCTTGGCTCGGTCAGAAAGGCATCCAAGCTGAGAGCAGTGATATCTTCCAGCAAACAAACGGCTGCTTTGTACAACGTGTTCTCTGTCTGCGTCAACTTTGCGCCTCATGCCAAGCTCCAGACAAGATCTCCCGCCCGACACAGGAAAAAAAAACAAAACGCGTGGAGTATTTGTGTCCCTTCGCAAAGTCTCATTTCCCCGCATTCGCATGTAATGAGCTCACGTGTCCAATTAGTACGTGTGACCAGGTTTTGCTAGAAATTCTTGAAAAGGTAACAGGACGTAGGAGAAATCCACTCACATAAAGTCGGCTTGTGTTTAGTTTGTGTGCTCGCCCCATCAATTCTGTCAAGCTTACGTTTGGCTCTTTTCCCCATGCCTCCAGCTGTGATATGTGGATAGACATCACTGCCTTGTTGCCACTTTATATTCCGTTTGGCTCTCTGCCCTCGTCATGTCTGCACATTTAATTTGATTGCAGCTGTAATCTGCAAGCTAGTTAATTGACTTTGCCTGGCATTGTTCCTCTGTTACCTTGATGGAGAGGGGTAGCTTGATAAGTTGCAATGTCTTATCCTCTCTAGAAAAACCTGAACTTACATTGTGTGTGTGTGTGTGGGGGCCACATCACAAGAAAGTGTTTGTGAAAACTTATCAATGGAGAAGACGGCACTGACCAAAGTTTTTCTAGCATAAGTCAGTGTTGTCACAGTAAACAGAGAAGCTCTTCAGTGTCTAACCCCCCTCCTAACAGATTCTGTTCTCATTAAACCTATTTGCTATTTCAAAAGTATCATTTGTCAAATCTTTCACACAAAATTATCTTCCTGAACACATCATTGCCACTGACAAGCATATTTTGGAAGAAAATAACTTCATCATGATACCACTTTTAATTAACATGACCAGCATACAAATTACAAAAAAGCACTGTTGCTCATGGCAACACTGACTCACTTACAGAGCCCAATGTTAGTTTTACTTACAATGTTAAATTATTAAAACACGATCCGGCAATTAATGTAATTGCTTTGCATTTTTTTCTTTTTTGCCATCTTAAATACACCAAAACTCACTTATTCAACTGATGATCCAATGAAAAGACTTATCTCTTTTTCTAATACAAACCACAAATGGCTTTACCTGGTTAAGTCCTCTTCACAGAAGCCTATTTCATCACCACACCATAAAAAAAAAAATAAAAAAATCACTCAGAATATGGATGATTTCGGCAGGGTCTTTGGAAGTTCTTGGGCTGTGATCCCCATTATGAGTAATGAAGCTTGCCAATTATTCTGGACATGCACAAAACCTCTGTGGGTGCTTTATTGGTTGATAATGTGGCATGAACTAAGGAGCAACATGGAAAACCCTGGAGCAGTATTTCATCCATGACGTGTGGCCTGTGCATACGAGTGTTCAAGCAGAATTGTTCACACTGATATCATGGCAACTTTGCAATTATAGTGTTACAATACATGCAGGATTATGTTTTTTTTGCAGTGACTTTCCTGTAAACCTACACAAAGAACTTCTTTAAATGTTGCTATACTGTATAGGAGCAAAACAAAAGGAACCAGTGTTACACCAATGTGTTGATGATCCAAGTAAAGCTGTTTCAAAGTAAAAAAAAAAAGGAAACCTACTATCATTCAGAAAGACTTTCAACAGTTTAATAGGGAACAAGAGAAAAAGACGAATAGCTATGCCATAGAGACACATAAAATCCTGAAAAAAAGAAGAGTACAGCTAGCCACTAGTTAGTTAATGCCAAGATGTTCTCATTAGCTGATCTGATCAATACCCAATATCTAAAACTATGCTAACCTGAAAATCCCTATCAAGTATTAGGAAAGTGTTATGTTTACAACTTCAAACATTTACAACAGTTAAAAATGTGGTCTGAGTTTCAAAAGTCCTATTTTAATGCTTCTTTAGATAGCTTGCAGGATCCTCTCCCCTTCTGAAAGTACAACAGTCTCAATGGTGGATGAGTGGTGTGTTTGTTTTGCAGGGGCATTAATCACAGATAGTTTTAAAAAAGAAAGCTTAAAACAATGTTCTGTGTGCCTCATGACCAATGTCTGTAGACGGAGCTACAGTGAAGAACTATTTCATAACCGGGACAGATAGACAATTTAAAGTCATTGTAATTCATGCAAGAAGTTCATCGTAGATGGGATAGGCTATCATTCAAGAAAACAATAAGGGTTTGTATTTACAATAAAAATGTTCATCTTGGCAAAGATATTTTTCTTCCTAATTATCAGTGGAAAAGTTTTAATTGGCATTACAACAATTAGTTACTGGCTATGAAAACACATGTTCAAGTAAAAATACAGTTTGAAGTATGAATATGCCAGGAGAATAAATAATTGTGGACTTAATTGTGTATTTGTTAACTTAATATGCAGATATAATTTAACTTCTTCTTTTCCGCAGTGATAAACATTTCACTTCTCTGTAAAGCATAAACTGGAATACCAAAGCTATTTTCTGCATTGTGGAAGTAATTTAAAATAGCATAAAACAGAAAAGTAAAACAAAATGCTACTGCTCATAATGTTAAGTGCACTTTTTACACAACTGACATGATGCCACCTGTCAATCAGTGCAGTGGGTTTGTCAGCAGCTGACCAATCGCTGGTCACAAATTCTATCAAGTAAACTCTTCTGACCTTACATCGTGGTCAGTTTGTTGAATAAAATATTTTACTGGAAGGTTGAATTATATTTTTTGTTTATATACTTTTATCATTTAGAAAGAAGTTGTCATTATTCCATATGCATATAAAATGCCAAGCTGAAGTTATTCCTTTATCTATTGTTATTTTAATACCTAAGCCTTATCAGCCTGGTTTTCATGAGTAATAACAGTCTAAAGAATTGTTGGTAATTTTGATCTAAAATACAAATTTTCTTAATAATTGCCTTTGGCATTGATGAATATTTCTATGGTTGTAACAACAACTATATTTTTTATGTTTAAAGCAAGAGTCTTTGAATTAGTATTGCATCGTTTTGGTCTTGTTCTACCTCCCCTGCAGTCTTGACCTGATTTTGTCTATCTCTTGGTATTCTTTAGTCTCAGTCATTTCCTCAAGTATTCTTGACCACAACGCAAGCTCCGACTCGTACCTGTGGTCATGAGACATAGATCATGACCGAAAGAATGAAGATGCCAAGCACAAGTGGCTGAAATAAGCTTGCTCCCTAGGTGAGCTACATTCAGTCTTAGAGACAGGGTGAAATGCTCTGTCAAAGTAGACATTTTATTAACTCTGTACGTAGAATGCTTGTGTCCCCAATTCTTATATCCACCAACTGTGGTTGATGGTTGTAAAGTTAAGCACGAGCTGAAATTAAAACAAGGTTTCTTTTGTCTCTGTAAGTTTAGTTTGAAATTTAGGAACATAAATCAGCAGAAAGAATGTTCATTCTTGGGCGTGCCGTGGTGGAGTAGTGGTTAGTGCGACCCATATTTGGAGGCCTTGAGTCCTCGACGCGGCCGTCGCGGGTTCGACTCCCGGACCAGACGATATTTGCCGCATGTCTTCCCCCCTCTCCTTCCCCGTTTCCTGTCAGCCCACTGTCATTTAAGGGACACTAGAGCCCACAAAAGACCCCCTGGAGGGGTACAAAAAAAAAAAAGAATGTTCATTCTTTTTGGGTAATATATGTAAACTTTTAATCAGGCTTTGCAACATGTGAACTCACTGGTCAGTGAAAAATCTTTTCACATCTGTTGATGAAGACATTTATTCTACCAATTGTTCCAATACCTTACATCTCTACAGGGTAACTTCGTGGTAGTTATGAGGCCATTTCTACACCCACCTAATATTTTTTCAGGGTTGCAATGGAGGCAGGTGCTTCTCTCCAGTAGTCAATAGGCAAGCAGAGCACACCCTGTACAGATCACCAGTACTTCACAGAGTAGGCTCAGGATGCCATGTTAGGCAAAATAATAATTTAGCTAATGTACTCCCCCTGTACTCCACCTGAGCTAAGCCTATTCTTGGAACCAAGGCCTTGTCAAATGTTTCTGAACAAGTTTATTCCTGTCAATGACAAATTGGACGGCCTCTATGTGGGTTAATGGTGATAACAGCCTGATCAATTGTGCTGGTTTACATTACGTTGTTCACTTGCACGGGTCCACTATTCAAAGCAAATGAAATCAAACTGTCTGTGTCCTACTTAGATAATTAGGAAAAAAGCCATTAGGAACATACTAGCACTTCAGGAAAGTGATTGAAAACAAGTTAGCTACTCGAATTAAAGCAACACTCAGAGCAGAATAAAGACCTGCAAATTAAACCGGTGTGGGAAAAGGTAAACACTGAAAAAAAGACAGGACTAAAAGGTGGTGCTACCTTTGAACTCCTGGCAGCAAAAAGGAAATAGTGTTTTCTTTTTTCTTGTAATTTAATTAGCTGTACCAGTGAGGGTTTCCTGTATGTTTACTATTAAATGATGTATGACTGGACATGAGACTGCACACACGATAAGAATCAGCAAAACATACTGACAAGACATCTCGTATATCTGCAGCACCATTCATTCAAAGCAACTTACGTGTTGCCATAGTTCCAGACAACGCACTGAGGATCTGATGTACCCTGCAAGATAGAGAAGAGGGAGGACAGGGTAGGGTGGGGGTGCAGAGGGGGGGGGGGGGAGATAAGCTGTTATTGCCAGTGGAAAGGAGGCGGCAGAGGGAGAAGACAGAGTAGCTTCTTGCCAAAAGGACAAAGAGTGATGCTGCATGGGCAATGGAGAGAAGCAAACAGACAATGAAAGAGAAGGATTGTGACAGACGGTGAGTGCAAGACATGGTGAAAGAGTCATTCTTTAATAGGACAGAGCGGCAAATAGCTGCTACTGATGCGGCTGCAGAAAGAGAGGAGGTGTGTGACGCAGACTCGAGACACTGGAAGCAATAAAAGAGTACATTTCATGGACATGAGCACTAAGAATAACTGCACTTTAGAATAAAAGCGTCATCTTTTAGGTACATACAGACTAGGGCATAGTCCAGCAAACTTTGACAATGACAAAGCTGTTGGGGGAAAAAGAAATTGCGAAGCAAGGATTTATTTGATGCGTATAAAGAGTCTGAAACATCTCGCAATCTGACTGGGAAAACTCAAACGGAGCTTCAGATTGGACTAAACATGTTCTGATATCAGCTTGCCAGTACATCCATTGACTAGCTGATGCCAGAAGCCAATAGGCTGGAGTCCAAGTGGTGCATAAATCATGTGGTAATCGAAGTAGGTGGCAAAGGAAGACTCCATATGACTCAATCAGTGAATCAATCAGGAGATTGATATCTTTAACTGACTCATCACAATCTGTTCCACCAGCAATCTTAAGTAGTTCCTGCACTGATTAGTTCAAAGTCATCTCTATTCTTTCAACCAGAGAGTGAACTTTTTCTCATTTAGTTGAAGGATTTCAAGCCTTGAAATTTTAGAGCAACGTTTTACTTGGGCTTCAGAAGCAGAATACATTGTGGGACTCTGATTCATGATTGACATAGCTAGTAAAAGTTTGTTAATAGCTGCAGATGAGTGTACACTATTGAAATCTGCACAGTGGTGCAAGAAGAGGAAAATGGATTCCTATTTTTTTGTGTGGAGAGCCTTCCTAAGTCCTAAGCATTAAGCAATTTGCCTTTGAGCTCCCCCTTATGGCAAACAAGCTTACAGCAAGAATTCAACAGACATGCAGCTTTTCCATTTAGTGTCTTGGAAAACATTAACATTCACTGTGATACACCAACCGAAAGTAGTGCATAATTTTGACAGAAGAAAAGGGATAACATAGTTTCCAAGCTGTTGGAAAATTATTAACAAAAAAAGTAAAAGTACTTTCCACTGCATAAAGCTAGGTTTAATTAGTTAAAGTAACACCTTGCCACCCCACAGTGGGGAGGATTGTCTTCATTGAGGACCGAAAAGGCTCATAGTTCATGGGATGATGAATATTTACAATGGAATTTTCCAAGAAATCATTTTAAAGTAGACTTCATTCCAGCAGTACACCAATCTTAAACATTTCACAAAGCTACAATAGAATGGTTAATGGAAGGGTGTTCAAAAATGTAATGAGTTTGTTTTTACCACCAAAGGTTGCCCACAGCTTCATCACCATACACTGAGATCAAAGCAATTTCATGTTCTGACCTGAACCTAACTTTGGACTTGTGGGAAAACTTAAACATTTATGTTAATAGTTAATGTCAGCATAAAAAAAAAACTGTTGACAAAATATGGAGAGGAAGTAGAAAAAAGTTCTTTTATCAGTCACATTCAGTTTGTTTTAACTAAGCCAAAGGACGTAACAGAGGTGGTGCACACAGGAGGAGACAGTAATATGATGATTTATTCTGAGAAAGACAAGGTCATTTGTCCTTCTTCAAGCAGTTCAGGAGTGTTCTACCACGAATCAGTTCATCCATGACTGGACTTGAGAGGACGAGATGATGTAAGGTCCATGTACACGGGCTCAGAGAGCAGATGACGACGATTGATAGATGAAAAGTGCTTTGTTCTGCCTTACACACAGACAGCCGTCACCAACGTTAGATGTCCCTGGGCATGCATTAGCACGGCGAGCTCCTTTAGCATGCAGCTATCAATCATCAGGCTTCGTGTTCGCTACAGGACGACTGACATTTTTGCATTTCTGCAATGTATGGCTTCTCTTTAATGCTTCTACCTCGTATAGTGACATAATCTTCTCAAATGATGTCTCTTAAAGGAAGCACACAGTGTGGCTCGATGGCGATAATAGCATCTGCCTTTGAAGTCTTCTCTTTTATTCTTGAAGGGGACTGACACTTCTTAAGGTACCCAATAGCTCATGTGGTGATGAATATTGGTTATGGATATGGTAAGCTAATCAGATGAAATAACCTAATGCAACAGAATACGAGCACACGCGCGTTCAGGGATTCTTAAAAGCCTTCAACTTCATTTGAAATATTAGAGATGCCAAGAAAAAAAAAAGAAAGAAATGGGGCAATCAGGCGGATGCTGTTTTACGGATCAAAGTCACCTTATGCATGATCTGAATTTATAAGGAAGGCCCGGGTCTTTAAAGCTGAACGAGGAATCATTTCCTAAATAAAAATACAAGTATGAACGATGGAGCAGGTGGACTCTGGCACTTGGCATATGTTGAACTGGTCTGCTTTGGGGATGTTGAGGTTTGGGGCCTCGTGCATCCTCCTCAACATTAAAGACACACAGAAATCAGGTCAATGGGGATAAAGACATGGAGTCTGACTGAAGCAGATGGCCTCTCAGTAAAGACATGACCCTGCACACTCGCCTTGGAGAGTGAAGCACAGGGCAGCTGTTGCTTTGCTACAGCTCAGGCAGCTGGATGTTTCTAGATTGGCTAAGGTCAGACCCAAAGTATATTCTTGTGTAACAAGGGACAAAATCATGGTGTGTGTGCGCATCTCCCTGGTTGTGTTTTATATAGGAAGGTTGAATGTGAATATGAAAGCAAAACAAACTGAATCAAAAATGCGCACAATGGCGGAGCAGATTCTTGGAATAGGCCGTGTAGACGGTTGGCCAGGGTGGCAGCTACTGAAGGGAGCTCTGCTGCAACAGCAGACAAAAACAAACAATTCTTGCAAAGTTTGAAAACTCCAAAATAAATATGAAATCGATGCCAAAGACAATGCAGAATGAAATCAAGCTCATATTAGGTTGTTGAAGAGCTTAGAGCTGTTAAGACCAAATCCAATTTGTCATAGCTGTTATGCATACGTCTGATTAGATTCAGATGCACGTAATGGAGGAAAAGAAATTAGAATCAACGTGTTTTCTGTCACTATCACATTATTTTTGTTCAAGGTCACATCATTATGCTTTAGTGAAAAATGTTGTCACCCTATAACAGGAACCAACCATAGAGGCAGAAAAAAAGAGGGAGGTTTATTTTACACATAAACTCAAGCATCAGTCCAAGGTTTTTTTTGCTGTTGTTGTCGTTGACTAAGCTGTTTGATGAAGTTGAAAGGTGAAATTGGTAGAGCTAAAATATTTTATCCAAGTTATTTCATCATTGTTTTGTGTGTGTGTGTGTGTGTGTGTGTTAAAGCCAACATTTACTGCCTCTGAAGCAATAATAACGTAAATTATTTTAAAATGCAAGTTTCTTTTCTGCAGGTCATCTCACTAAACGTGTAAAAGTGGAGCCCCAAAAATTGATTAAACATTTAACATTTTAATGGCACCCTGCTTTAGGTAGAAACTCGTGTTTTGTTTTGAATGGCTCACACATACTCTTTGTAAAATGATCTGAGTTTTTCTCATCTGTTCCCTGGAAAGCTTGGAAAATGGCAAATTATAATTTTAATGATGGCTATGCAACCAAACAATGAAAAATCAGCGTACAGGCAGGCTTGATGATTGTCTCTTCCAAAACCTGAATTTAGCACCTCAATTAAGCAATGCTTTTCCTTTTGCTTAAATGACTACTGTGGTCAATGAGCTTCAACTAGAAAGCTATGAAACATCGATCCACTCTGTGAATACCGTCTGATTCCCCAAATGACCACTTAATTCCCCCTGGAGCTCATTAAAAACATTTATTCCTTATCATAATTGTGGTTTTTAAACCACAATTTTGTGGTCTAAAAATCAGATAAACATGCACGCGAATATAAACAAGGCCTTCAGATCACCACATTTGGGTTAAAACTTATCACACGTGTTCAACAGGCAGTGGTTCGTCTTAATCATCCAGAAAAAGGTTCTTTGGATGATTGCAATCAGAGATTCCCTAAATCTTCAGGGGATGTTAATCAAAAGGTTAATTTCAAACCTCATCCCAGTGTTTACTTAAGGGAGTAAAAACATCAATGCTTGCATGAAAGAAACATCAAAGCTCAACCTGAACCGCAGGGCAGCCTTAAAAAGAGACTTATGAATGAGCGTGATTGGGAGGGAAAATGGTAGTTCCCCAAGAAGAGTAAAGATTGCGATTGTGAGTGATGCAATGGAAAAGAGATGGTCAGATGACTTAAATAAAACAAGGTGGACCATTATGCCCACAAAACTCTGAGGTTAGATTTTATCATCTGGGGTTGCTTCAGTTGGTAAGGGCAAGTTCACCTATGTTTTGCCAATAAATGCATCTCAGAAGATGAGATGAAACATGATTCGGCTCAAGAGAACAAAACAGGATTCAGGTTATTTTAATGTGTAAATCACAGGTTTTGTTTTTGTTGCCCGTTTATTGAAAGGTTAAACAAATCAACAAAATGTGTTTTTTTTTAATCACATGAATTCTATGTAGAAATACCACTTTTTGTTTTTATTGATACAGACTTTCTGAAGAAATGTTCCCAATGGCACAATGAATGAGTTTTGTGGTCAAAGCTATGGCTGGTGCAACAAGCACAGCACTGCAGTATCAAGAACGACCTTTTTAATCATCTGCCGCACGGCTTCTGTTTGGATGAATCTCTTGCTAACTCTCAAATGGTTGGGAAATAAAATACTAGAACTCAGAAGCACTCTTTAGAGAAGGATAATACTGACTTTACAAGTGGTTATGTGTACAGCGCCATCTGCGGTGCCAAGATTGGCCAAACCCTAAGCTGCAGTGTGTGCCAGAGAAGTGCTTGTACTCAGCGGGAGCCTTCAGTTTGCAGAGTAGTGCAGCATGCAAGGATCAGCATTAAGACATTTTGCTTTGGACGGAGAATACCCCGTCAAGAAAACCAACAAAACAACAAAAAAGATAATAGAAAGACAGAAAAATATTATGGGATGTAAACATAGAGTGTTACAAAGCTGGAGAGCAGCAGGGATGGAGACTGAAGATCATTTTCACAAAATCCTGTCATATATTTTGACCGTGTCAATCAGATTTAATAGAGATATTAGAATGCATGTGCAAAGAGGTGAAACCGGATAATGGGACTAGGGAGAATAATCAACACCTTCCTTTACATAGTACAACAGCCAATAAAACAATCACCCTATCAACATTCAAAAGCACGTTTCCCATTATACTCATACGTAATTATTTCCATGAATATTGTGCTTTCATATTAACAAAACAGACACTCAAAGTCTACCATATAAAAAAGTCAGAAAGGTCTGTGTTTGCACACACTATTCGGTTAGCACCATAGCGGTTTGTGTCATGCAGCACTTTTTATTTCCTCAGAAGTCGAGCAACACGAGGTCAGCCGGGACGACACGATTCCATTAAAGCCTCACAATTATTTTCAAACCCAAAAGATGCTTAGTCTACAAGAGCAAAGTAAAAAGTAAAATTGCATACCCTTGCATTAGAAAGTGCTCCTTATGGAGTTATTAGCATTTTCCTTGCACTTTCATATAAATGAGAAAATATGTCAGCTTTCTTGTAAGTTTTCTTGTAAGTTGGGTTGGAGAGAAAATATCCCCACTGGTAATCAAAAGTCTAGTTATCATGTATACCAATATAGGTGCTGGGTTTGGATTTGTTTGGACTTACATTTAAAAGCGGTGACAGCTCCACCACAACCATGGGCTCACTCGGCTGAGGTTCAGGTCGCACCGTCACCGTCAGGATCTTGGAGTTGATCACCGCGGGAGGGCTTGAAGTACAAACACATACGAAATTGATGATACAAAGATATACATTAAGTATATGTGCATATTTTTGGAGGAGTTCAGAGAGCATGTAGAAAAAGCCCTCTGAAATCCTCCAAGTAAATGAAAAACAATGAGAGGGCAAGGGTGATTCGGAGAGGGCCTTGGTGAAAACAGAATTCTGTCCCCGTTAGCATTGAGTTGAGCTAAAGACAGAAAATGGTCTCAAAAGATCCAACTTTCCCGCAACCAAGAGGGCTGACCTGAATAAAACAACCCATTATCACCGCAAAATACAGTACATCCTCACAGAGGATTTTAATGACCTTCGCATTGCCTCCAAGTTATATGCTCTGTTTTGGGAAGTGATAGGGCTTTTAGCGAATCCCAAAGTTAACGAAAATTTTTTTTAAAAAGTGTCAACTTAAAATACATTTTTGTGTGATGCAAAAGCACAAGAATGGGAAATCCACCAGAGAAGACACTTGGAGAGGTTTACGTTAAAACCTAAAATCTTGATCCCCTTGAACACTGAAAGACTTTCCGCTGCAATATAAAGTTGTTAATAAAGTCATCTAACAGTTTTGATTGTGTCTTTTTTGTGCTGGTAGTCTGTTATTAAAGGACCGTATTCATGCGCAGTCCCATTGCAAAGTAAAAAAAAACAAAAAAACATGAACACTCAATAACAGACCCATTTTCAGTTTTTTTGCATCAAAGAGTGAATGTATAAACACATTTTCATTGAGCCTCTTTAAAAATATCTGCACTTTTAAATTGACATTTATTATCACTGTGACTGTATGCAAAATATATCAGGATGTGTTTGCTAATTTGTTGTGAGGGAATGCAATACTTTTGCAAGGTAATGCAAAATAAGAAAAAAAAATTCCCATGCCCCTTAGGCATGGGGACTCTGTAGGCATTTTAAGTAGAGCAACACCAAGCTTGCCATTTCATGCACTAAGAACTCTCCTCAGAAACCCAAAAGCCTCATGAAAATTATGGAGATGTGCTGGTGGTTCCCCAATTCATTTTTATTCTTTTTATTCTTGGAAATTGTGGATTTTGTTGTTTAAACCAAGAACAATAGCTGATCTAAGTGTTGCACAAGGTATATAGTCACCAGTAGCATAACCAGTCAAAATAGAGTTGAATAAAAGGAAACATTGAAGCATTATAGACAGTAAAATAGGTCAAATAATTAGACACGCACATTCAGTCCAAAAAGAAATCAAAGCCAAAATAGTAGTGGGTTTTTAAAAGATCCTGTGAAATGAATAACAGTATGTGTGGCTTGGTTGAGCAAAAGCAGACTTTGGGAGTTTATTGCTACCACTGACAAGAGAGCCTGGTCCCTTCTACTTTGAGCTGTGAGCTGTAAGTGTCTAACAACAGTTAATCTGTGGACCTTAAAGCCCTGAATGGAGAGCAGGGATGCTTGATGATGATATAGTTGTTGCAGTGGTGGTTACACTGCGCAGTGTGCATAGCAGCCACCGTGTCAAGAGCGTTAAAATAAATTGCGTAACTGTTAGCAGCCAGCTGTGGGCAGCTTTAGATTGTAGCTTTGGTATTTGGCGAGCACTGCTAGCTCCGATTCAAAATTTGTTATGACCATCCGCACTGCACAGATGACCCAAAAACGCTGCACCCAAGATATCACGCAGCTCTTTGCATGGATAAAAAAGGAAAGAAACTCTTGCCCTTCGAAGACTGGGAAGTTGACCACTAACAAAGATTAGAATGGAAAAGTAGTACAATTAAGGAGGAAACTCTATATTATTATTATTTCAAAGAGGAATAATAATCTAATCTAATCTAATAAAATAACAGCAAGAGAAAGAAACAAAAGGTGAGGGCTAACATTTTTGGAAGGAAATAATTTAAACAAATAACAAAAGTACTCACTTTGGTCCAGGTAAGATGATGCCAAGGGTTCTGTACAAAATGGCTCCAATGACATAATACATTGTGGTTTCTGATTCGGTCCCAGGCTCTGAAAAAAAGATAGTAAAAAAAATATTATCAGATAAATGCTGTAGAAAACAAACTTCAAATCTTGCCCAAAAATAAAGACAGACAAATCTAATGTTTGGCAGCAGTGGCTGAGCGGGTAGAGCAGTTGTCTTGCAACCAAAAAGTTGTGGATTTGACTCCAGCTGTTTCCTCCTTCCACAAGTTGATGTGCCTTTGTGCAAGGCGCATAACCTCAAGGTGTCTTCTGATCCGTTTCTTGTTGCATGAACGCGTGTGCATCCATAATGGTGATTGGCTGAATGTAGCTCTAGTGAAAAAGCACTTTGAGTGGTGTTTAAATAAATTCAGCCCACTTACCAAGTCAGCTGTCGGATATAATTCAGTGATGTGGGAGGTAAGCAGGTGACTGTTAACAATTAAAATGTACAACTTTTAATTTTGGAAAATCCCTTTATGTGGAAAACAACAGCAACAGCAGTTAACCCCACTTTGGACTAAAGTGGATGCCAAAAAAAGCTTATAATCTGTGTTTGGACCTAAAATGCAGACATCTACAAGTTAGAATCCATCAACATTATTATTTAGTTATTTACACCGTATTTTGTTCTTCTCTCAAATTGTTGCTTACAAATGCTCTGTTGGCTGCTTCACCACAAGAAAAGTCAGTAAACTGCTGTGCCTGCCTAAAAGATATGACAGTTACACATTCGCTCTAATTATGTGTCCGAGCTGGAAAAGTGAGTCATGCGCTCTTGCTGATTCATTTTCTTTGTGTGGATGGAGATGTGGATTGTGTCAATTTGTTCGAAACTCCCGGCCAGCAGCTTAACTGCTGCGCGGCTCGACCTGTTGTAACACAAAAGCCTCATTAGTGAACAAAGTCCAACAGTAAAATGGACCAAGCTTTGGAAAAATAAAAGTTCAATTGGAGATTTAAGTCATTACGGTGAATGACCTTGCCCTATGTGTTCTTGTTTTAAAAAAGGCTTCTTTTTATTTTTCTGCACACGCTTCTTATTTCTATCTATCAACCCTCACTTCAACCATTAATTGCTTCATCATATTATGTTATATAACATTCGTCCAAGACTTTAATCGGTACTCAAAAACAGCTCAGTTATCTAAAACAATGTCTCAAATTTGCAGGGGCAAGGGGAGTTTGGAGAAGGAAAAAAAAAGAGGTTCATGAAGAGAGAAGCCACTCCCTCTTTTACCGTTTTACATTGTGAAATGATGCAGAAGCATCAGGAACAAGAAGTGAGGAGAGAGCAGAAAACAGAGGGAAGCTGATGGAATCAGACATTCTGGGTGACTCATCTAAAATCTGTCTGCCTGCTGCCTCAGAGGTAATGCTTTGGGAGAGAGATAGCAGTGCAAGAGAGACGAGGAAAAAGAGGAGACAAAAAAGATCTCAACAGCGGGTAAAGGGGGAAAAAAAAGCAATTGTGAGACTGTGAGGGGGCAAAAATTCTAGATCAAAGTCAGGACGAGAAAGCCTGAGAGTTTGACGGAACCTAATTGGACTGGGTCTGTGAAAGCATGCAAATGAGAGAGTCAGTGTATTGCAGCAAAATGGTAAATCAGTGCGTGAGGGGGTGGCACTCCCGCGCTCTACGGTGATTAATGCCACAAAAGCACTCAATCACAAAACTCTAATTCCCCGCGAAGAGAGTTTTCGTCACTCTCTTGCACCCGCTGCATGTCGGAATGATTAGTGGTCAGCTATAATCCAGCAAAATGGCAAACCACCAGTCACCATCAGTGGACTTTAATATGCCATTTATCAGGAAAAGATATCCTTGGAGTTGACGCTTAGCCAGAAAGTTACTGTTGCAATCGGTAATTAAAGGATATTACCGTGCATGTTTGGTTTTGCTCTTCTTTCGTCAGAGTAAAAAAAAAAAAAAAAAAAACTGTGGTGAGCTTAAGCAGTAGCATTGCTCATGGTGAAGTATGTGCCTTCAGATATTTGTATCATGAGAGGTCCTGATGTTCTGCGGTGAAAACTTTACATCTTGGAATTCATGTGGCACATCGGTGGTATGCTTGACATTTTGCAGACCAACCGACATGCATCGCATTTTTTCCTCACTGGAATATGTAGACTCATGGCTTCCTTCAAGGAAAGGTTCTTTCTTAGGTATGATTTCCAGATGCCTGAAGGCGCTGCATACATCCGTTCAAAGGTTTTTCTCCAAGTATAAACTCCATGGGAATGTCTAACAATGTGCAGAAAAGAGATGTGCTACAAATACCATATATGAACTGCTTTGGTGTCCATATCAACAAGGCAACAAGAAGATTCCTGGTTACAGCTGGTAAAAGATTGTCACTATCCACAGTGAAACAGGTTCTGTAACGACATATGCTAGAGGTCACTTGGCGAGGAAGACGTCATTTACTCCAAAAGCAACAAAAAAGTCCTTATGTTTTAGAGATATTTTATGTAGTCTGCTGTAACTAAACAAATGTTACATTTGGAGAAAAAAAAACAACAAACAAAAAAAAAGAACAGAATGGCAGCCGGAGCATAGATTCACATCTGCAAAGCATGCGGGGTCGGTGGCATCCTGTTGTGTGGGTATCTTGCTGCAGGAGGGACTGGTGCACTTAACAAAACATACAAAATCATGAAGAAAGAACATTATGTGCAAATATTTAAGCAACATTTTAAGGTCTTCAACCAGGAAGTTAAAATGGAGGAGCAAATGGGTCGTCAAAGTGGAGTCTGTATAGGCATACAGACAAATTACTTACAAAATACAAGACATGAATTCAAAGATATTAATCCCATTTAATATTTGTGGACAGAGCTAAAAATGTTAAAATATGAACACAGTTAGTGAAATTATTATTATTGTTATGTAGGGTGTTGGTTCAATGCTGTGTATGAATAACTGAATGTCCACTGAATTCACATTCATTAGTTAAAACATGGATTAGTTGAATATTTACTAGTCAATTAATCAGAAAACACTATGGAATAGGTTGGGTTTGGAGATACTTCAAGTAATCAACATTCCAAGAAGAGTTATTGTTCATCATTGCAGACAGATTGCCTGCACAATGAATTATGGCAATAAATATTATCGTCAGGTCATTGCAGCAATGTTTGTGTTGCAGAGCTGTGGAAATGTGCTGTATAACACATGTTGCATGTGTCTCTATGTTGCAATGGAAGATCTGTGATTTACCAAAAGAAAAGGTGTGGTACAGCCTGGCTCAGCTGATCAATTTCTACACGTGTCTTATGCTTAGAAAAGGAATATTGGATCATTATTATATCTTCAATATTTATTTAACCAAAATAAAACTCTTTGAGATCAAAGATCTCTTTTACAAACATGCACTTAATGCCATGGATTTTTGTATCCTATTTAAACACATGACAGATAAAAACAGTCTGGACAAGAAATGTGAGGTTTTGTACAATCTCATTCTATTAAGATTGAGCAGAATGAAGACTGGAAGACTTGAGTGCCTCCTTAAAGTAATTTATGTCACCATAAACATTGCATTTAACACATTTATTTCAATATAACTTTTGTAATGCCGTGATTATAATGACACTAGCAGGGAAAGGACTTGGAAAAAGTCTTGCTTATTTGTAAAGTTATAAAAAGCCCGCAGAGAAATGATCTATTTCGATTTTATGTTTGATTCTCTGTAGTCAAAAATGACATGACCCATAAATGACATGACCATGACAATATTTCTCCTTTAATGCGCAAGAATAAGATGTACTTTGTTCTCTGAAAGAGAGTAAATGAAAGTTTTAACTAAGCAGTGGCGTGAAGAGTTGATACTCTAAATGTATTAACCATTTATAAACTTTAAATGGAGATATAAAGTTCCGTTTAAAGACCTCTTGACATCTTTCAAAGAAAACAGATTACGGTTGAAGACCATTTCTTTTTTTTTTTTTTAAAGTTTCCAGTGGGTAAGTTGCACTCAAGTTTTTGAAAGACAGTCTTTTGACTCATTCATTAATGACCTAGCTAAATATGTAATTGAATTGCTGAAGCAAAGGATTCATTGTATCTATCCGTGTTGGTGAGAAGAGGAGAAAAACGGAAGGTGTTAGTCAAATCAAAAAGCAGCAAAGAGGAGTCTCTGCCTCTGCTCACCGAAGCGCTTCATGAACCCAATTGACATGAACATCAATTGGCTACATGCATGTGCCTCAATGAGCGCATGTGCTCAAACTAAACTGCCAGTGGGGCTTTATGATCGCATTTAAGCTGTCCATCTGAGATGGGCTTTCATAATGTGGTAAAAGAACCAACCAAACAAAAAGCAATCAGACGAAACCATGGCCTCGCAGTGGAAAAAGGCAGCATTCCCGCTAGGGGGCAAAGAGCACTCATATTATTCTAACTTAACTGGCTGTGTGCAATCTGGAAGACACAGTTTAACCAAGTGTTTAAGCCAAAAAGGCAACAGTCTGTGTAGGATGTCTTATGAGGAAGTGCCTGCATGAATGTGATTCAGCTGGGCACTTTTACTGAACAATAAGCTTTACGTAAAAACAAACAAACAAAACAAAAAAACAGGCATGAATATCAGTAATTCCCAATTCACCATACACAGCTCAAGATTTTTCAACAGCCTTGCATTTTGCAGTTGGGAGACTTAATGAAATTTAAAAAAAAAAAATTGAACTCGATATGGAATAGAACTCCCAGTGATGATAAAGTGGACACACCTCCAGATTGCAAAGAGTTGGAAGTTTGAAGATTTTTTAAGGTTCCAAATCACATGAAAAAAATTTTTTTTTTCCACACTTAAGAGCAGCCCTCGCCTCATTCATAGTTATGACTGTGGAGGAAAATGATGAGGAGACAAAAATAAAGCTCAGACTATTTTAACAGACTTAAATTTAGCTTTTGAGATTTACCTTTTTCACCTTCCTAAACAGGAGGAGTTTCAGAATAAGCCCATGTCAGTGAGCAAAATGAAAAGAATAACAATAGGCGAGTCTCCCCCACGACCTCCACCATGATGTTTTAAAATCAAACAGTATCATCAGCATGAGCTAGAGGCCAGAGAAAACTCTGAGCTTTTGGCCTACGGCCTCTCTGAACTTTAATTTGAAAGGGGATGGAGTGCCAGACAGAAAGTCTGCCAGTATAATTTCCTGTGGGATGTGACCTTTGGCTTTGGTGGGAGCAGATCACATCTGCCACAGAAATTTTCTTCCCGCTCTTTTAATCTTTTCCTTGTTTTCCTTATAAAATCTTATCTTTCCTGCCCCCAGGTATATTTTTTTCATCACTGTGTTCTACCTGTATGATTCTTATTTTAGTATTTGGAAAAGACACTGTATATTTTGTAAGTTGCACTGGGCTAACGTACAGCCCTCACCGGGGAAAGGAGTATTTAGAAGACATCTTCGACAAACAACATTCATCTCGCTTGTGTTTGTCTAAGTGAACTGCCGTCGTTCAAAATTCTGTCAGCAGCATGCAGTCACCAGGGAATACAGCAAACTTCCATACAGATAAAAGGCATACATCTTCCAGGGAGGCCCTCCTGGGCCATTTAACAGCCCAAATCCTTCTCAACTGCGTCCTTTAAAATTCTTGAGAGGTCTTCTGTGGGTCTACGCAAGTAACGCCTATGAATGTGTGAATTTTACTGGGAGAGCTGCTCTGACCTTGAGTAAAGAAGGCATTCATGGAAGCAGATTGGATGAGCAGGAATAAGGCAAAGTACGACAGATGTTATGCTTCAGATTCCTAACTTCCATGTTAACTGATTACTATCTGTGTCTAGCTTCAGAGTAATGTTTTTGAGTCACTATCCGTAGTTTGAGAGAACATGGAAAAGAAATTGCTCTCAGTTATGATATCCCAACAACTCAGTTTGACAACAGCAGTGTAGTAATGCAGATTGCTTTTTTTTTTTTTTTTTATCAAGCTAATTATTTTTTCAGCATCTCAATAGACTTTATCCTACAGTCTCTGTGTCTGATGGACAGAGGGAAAATGGTCAATATGCTAAAAAGCATTGAACGTAGAAATTTAAGCTTCGCCATGCTTCACTTTCCTTGAAATAATTTAAGTACAAAAGTATTCTGGTATCTATATTTTCTTATACAGCTGAGAATTTACTTTGATCTGAGATAAAGAGTTTGAACCTCTGCTGAACAGTCTGGCTATTTGAAGAATAGCCTCCATCCCGAGTCCAAGCATTTATAATGTTTGTGTGACATTATAAATGTCACACAAACTCTTAAATGTGATTTGATTCACAGACCTCTCAAGGCTGCAGTCATTGTTGTTGCTTGTGAACTCTTTTTGTTTAAACACATTTTCTTCTAACTCAACTTTTCACAGTTCCAGCATTCTGAAGCGCTTTTTGGCAACAACGTCTAGAGGTTTGTTTTACTTTACTTCTGAATGCTGTCAAAACAATGTCAAAACGAATCTGTTTAAAATAAGAGGGTTTTTTTATTGAGTTAACGAACTAGCCTTTTTTCTACTTACAGTGCACTCTAATTTACAAAGAAGCACCTGTATGTTGATTATGTATATGGGTTGGCTATGAACATGTCAGCCAGGCTAGTTCAAACACCTGCAATGGTTTAGGCCAGATGAAATCTATCGTGACGCTCTTACCCTCAGCAGGAATGGTAAAGACTTCTTTAGGGATGTAGAGCTTATCCTCCGCTGTTCTGGCCCAGTCCTTCATCCCTCTCCGTCCCTTCATGGGAAAGTTGATGTCACTTGAAACTGCCGACACTGGCTCTCTTTGTATGGTTATCACTAAAAACAAAACAAAACAAAACAAACAAACAAAAAAAATAAATAAAAGAGACATTGAAAAACTTTGATCGAATTCAGCAGGAAAAAGAGTGCTTCAGCAAAAAAAAAAAAACGACTGGTGAAAATTATGAAACGAAGGATTTGATCTTAAAAAGTTATTAGAGCAATGTTAGAGGGTTCAGAACTTTCACGCGATTGGTGTCAAACAAAACGTCCGTGATTGGTGTCAAAACGATGCTTTTTGGGGTTTTTTTGTAACGAAAGATCCCGTGGACTTACTGAGATTGTTAGTGACTGTCAGGAAACTCTGAAAAGGCTTCTGTGCTTCTCCAATGAAATGAATAAAATCTTCTAATATTCTCATCAGCAAAGCAGCACCGGGCGCGACCTGTGGGTGGAAAGATAAAAAGAAGGACGGAAACGTGATTCCATTATAAAAATCCAAAGCAGCTTTGAGATTATCGCACAGCCTTTAACATCATACAAAAATAACACAAAGTAAATACATAATGTAGGAGTCAAACCATTATTTAGTTACCCAATGGGGAAAAGCTACATTAGAACCAAGCTCACTTTATGAAAACGTAAATGCCTGTTAAGCCTAATAAATGATTCTGGCATCAGTCCCTGCAAAAATCCCATGAATTGTTTTAATAACAGGAGCTGTGTGGGAATGTTTGCCAAATTCTGCTAATTCAGCCACATTATATATTCGTCAAGCATCAACATACTTAAAGCTGCACTACTTTTCTTAACCCCTATCCACTATGCTGGATAGGGGTTAAAATTCAAGATTTAAAAAAAAAAAAAAAAAAGATAAATATGTAACAATACTTAGTGGATTCTAAAGTGGATGCTTGTGAATTCTGATTACTGCAAGTGGCTACGTTAAACAAGAGCGTATAGTCCCCACAACCTCCCAGCAATGAAAACCGCAACACAGTGAAGGGAGATGATCAAAGATAAGAAAATTCATCTCAACAGTTTTCTCAGTGTTTAACATTAAGCACAACCTTTCAGCAGAAGATAAAGTGTAGCCGTCGTCAGAGCAAGATTTGCTTGTCAAAGCAAATGTTTGATGAATAGTCAGATAACCACAGCTCTGACTGAGAGTTGAAATAACCTGAAATATCTATCTACAGTTTGATGTTCTGAGATTTTATCTGAATCGTATTTTTAATTGACAAAACTTCCCTTAAATTTCCATTCAGTTTTTGCACAAACAGATTGTATTTAGCTATGTTTTCTGCGGCCAGTACATAAAACGTGCATATTTCAAATAAAACGTTGAACTATATATGTAATACTTAAGTACTGATGGAGGTACTTTGAGAGTGGAATTCTTTTGGAGGTACTGCTTGGCGTAAAAACTTCAGAAAGAGCTGATTTAGCTCTAGACTGACTAAAAATAGTGACCATGTGGAATAAGTTCTGGGTTGTTTATTGTTTCCAGATGTCAAGCAAGCACATGTTTACTCAGGGGTGAAATGCTTAAATTTCACATGCGCAAACACACACAGTAATTAATAGGTAGACACTTTACCTGATGTGCGTCCTCCCACTTCTCCAGATTTTCCAAGTCCAACATGTGGCTGACAATCTGGAAGAATTTCTACACACAGGAGTAAAAACGCCGAGTTAATGAGGGAGGACAATTGTCAGATTGCCCGCTCCTATAAAATCCTCCTCAGATGCACCAGCTGTCAATACTGCGGCCATGTTGCATGTCTATCCTTTCTGAAAACGAACAAAAAACTTTTGCATAAACAAATCATTACAATTCTTGGCAAAAGTATCCCCACCATCATTTAAATGTAATTTTAAACCCACAAATTTCATTTGAGCATTTCTGTGTGATTATGTTGTTTTATAACATAAGTTGTTTTATAATTTAGAACTGGAAGGAAAACAAACAACATTTTTGAAATGTATAAATCAAAATAAGTTTGGAAATGTATTTGTTTTCAGCTTCAATTAGTTAATACTCAATCTATTTGGAGCAATTGCAAACCAATAGAAGGTTTGGAATGGTGGAAATCTTCCACGGCAGCTTTGGCTGGATGATTAAAGTTGTTGCCTTGCTTAAACATCCAATTTTTATTGATGTCAAGAAAACATCAAGGTCATCTGGATTTTTTCTTCAATGATTTCTGTACATTTCGCTGCCACTAAACGCCTTTTGTTTAGCAATGAGTTCTTTCTTTTAACTTTTATTTAAATGCCAAATTTGGGTTATAGTTATGCTGGCAACATAGGTTCTCCATTCTGAACCTGATCTCTGAAGCTCCTCCAGAGTAACTCTGAATCTATGAGTTTCTGTGTTTACATGGATTCCATGTTGCTCTGAGATATTCGACACATGCTGCTTTAAACTTTTCCCTGACCTTTGTTCCTTTGTCTTCATGATGCCCCTTGTTCACAACTGTTTTTGAACAATTCTCTCGGGTATTTACAGAAGAGCGCCGTATATATTCAGGGCTCATAATAATATCTGTTTATTATGAGACTTCCAGAGAAACTTGTTTTTTATTGTGGGTGGATCTGAGAAAAGGGCATGAAATACAAAAGATTTTGCAAAGTTGAATTCTGCCCTTTCCTTCCACTTCAGTTATGCACTGCTTCTTTTCCTGCTGCGTCACACAGAACCGTAGTAATTCATTGGCGTTTATGATTGCAACTTGACAAAATGTGAAAAGGATCAAGTACCTAAACGCATTTGGAGAGAAAGTACATTTGCAAACAGCAGTCTGTTGCGTATTACAGTCAACGGCAAGTCATTGTTATTCATAACCAGTGAAACAGAAAATACAGGTTCTTCAAGGAACAAAGAGAAGCGTTCGAGGTCGGGCCCACCTGCACGTCGTCGGAAGCTGGGATGTAGGTTGCTCTTTTGAAGGTGTCCGTCACATTTCGCAGGATCTCCGTGGAGAAGAGAAGGTCGCCACTGTAGTAGCTCCTCCTCTGCAAAAGTTCCAGGAGACTCCGTACGATCTGAGACATCCCCTCCCCGGCCAGGGTCCTCTGACCCTTCGCAAGATGCTCTAGCAACTACAATGCATTGAGAAATGGAGACATTTAGGAAAACAGACAGCTTCGCCTTTGATTTACACAACAACCGTGACACGAATGAAACGCACGTAAAATATGCAAACCAAAAAAAAAAAGTATACTCCATGCCTTAAACACAGCTTGAGTTCGGTCAAAACTTGTAACCTGATAGGTTGAAAAAGAGAATCCCCAAAATGGCGAAATAGCCAGGCGATTGAAGAAGAAATAAAACTGTTTCAGCAATTTAAAGGTTCAGTTTTGTGGGTGCAGTGACATCTGCAGGCACACGCCAACTGTACCAACTATACACACAATAGATCCATGCAAGAGTTGTTCTAGCTGCAAGTGTTTTTCTTCTATTTATTCCTTTGTATGTAGAATATTTTAACTTATAAACAGCGGAAAGCAATCATGCATGTGTGAAATACCTGAGTGTTCATGTGACATTTAATAAATTAAAATGAGCCATACAGTGCCAAACGTTACACGTTTTCATAACAAAAATTAAGCGTTAAATTAAAAAAAAAGTATTACAAGAGAAATTGCAGATCTTTTTGTTTGTTTGTTTTGCAATAAGGGAGTATTTCAAATTGACTTTATGCAGTAAGCTGTGATTTTTTATTTTATTTAATTTTTTTGCATTCATTTTTTATTTTTTGGTCTCTATGATCCAAACATGCAAGAAAGGTGAGATGTGCATAAAGTCAGAGAGAGAGAGAGACAGACCGAAAGAACAGATAACAGCTTCACACAAAATGAATAATTAAATTCCGTTAGTAATAAAAGGTTGAAACAGAAGCTAAGAGTGCAAACAGATCTGTCACGCATAATCCCTGACCCCCATCTTCTTCCACCATCATGGAGTAGCTTTGAAAAGGTTGAAGTTCACAGAACAGGAAAGGGGTCTCCCTGGTGAACACATTCATTAGCCGAGTTCATTAATTGATAAGTGTGAGTGCAACACCCTGGGAAATCTAATTAGAGATAGTGAGGACTGAAGCTGCGAGTAAAGAGATTGCTCGACTTCTGTTTTGAGTAAACCTGTTAAAAAATGCACTTGATTTAAGGCAGAGCATAGCTACAAAGTCAACTTTGAAGTAGAGAAAAACTTCTTATTTTCTCCCACTTTAACCCCCAAAAAACACAACCTGCTGCAACAAAGCGATTCAAATGATGCAACCTGGACAGATACACGTGTTTTCTTCTCCGTGCCTGGGTTCACGGTGTGAATAAATCAGCAAAGAGCAGGTCTGAGACAAAGAGAATATGTGATGAAAGCTAACTTACAGCTAAATGCAATTGTCTATACTCAAGGGAGACGCATCTGGCGAAGCTCGGAGGACCCCAGAAAGCAACTCCGTTATTGTCCAGCATACATCGACGACTAGCAGATCCTGGAAAAGAGAATTAATTTTTCTTTTAAAAAACAGGTTATACAAACTGGAATAAATGTACAACATTTTCTGTAATTACGCCCAGTAAAATCCTACAGAACCACAGAAGACATGAAGATTCTCTTTCTTCTTCAACAATGAGGTATCAGAGCAGCTTTTATCTATATGTCCTGCCAAATTCTGTCAATCTGAAAAGATGTTCAATATTATTTCACTTTATGAAGCACTCCTTGAATGCAGAGGCAGCTATTTGTTTTTATTTTCACAGTTTAATTTGTACTTTCATCAATGCATTCCTCAGGGACCGACATTGAGGACATTTGCTGATCTTATCCTAGGCAAAAACAGCAAAACACCAGACATTAAACGTTCTTTTTATTATTCAGCTCCGTTCTAAAACTTTGATCTACAATCAAATGTGATTCTGTCAGATTGAGTCTGGCATGTTTAAATAATAATGACTGTGTGTTCACAGTCAAACGTGTTCACACAGAAGCCCGTGTCCTGCATGCTTTAAAAAAATTGGGCAACCCTTAGTTTGTAAGATTTATCTTCAAATTGCATTGATTAAAGGATGTATAAGCCATGAAGGTCACAATCATTTCATCACTAATTTGTTGATTCTATTCTTCAGCTTTCTTTACAATTATTTAGCAGAACGTGAGCAGTTAAGACTGTTGTTCTTGTTGTTTCAGTATCAATGATGCAATGATATTTCTGCAAAAGTTAATCTCATGATTTGCTCATGAGATTAGGTTGGTCAAGATTCTCCCATGAACTTGCTTTGACTCTAACAGAGCGTATGCTCACTTTTGAATTCTTCTACTACTGCTGCTACTTTCAGTGACAGACAGGGTTATTCACACCTCTGGTGAGAATATGCTGCAGCATAATTAAAAAAAAAAATCCAACGTTCAGTTCTGGTACATAAAAAAAAAGAAGTAATTTTAAGAAATCACCCGAGACACAATTATTGGTGCCTTTCATGCCAAGACCTTGTTCAACCCCTTTTGGCCAGACGACGGCACTTGATCTTTTGTGTAACATTTCACAACAAAAGGTGGATTTTGTGAGTGATCATAAATATGAGAGTTAGTTTGCCCAACATTTTGGATTATTACCTTTCTCAGAGACCCAATAGTAACCAAAGTTCAGCTTACAGGCAGATGCTACAAGAGGTTTATTAAAAGATCATCCACCATTTCAAAGAGTTTCGCGATCCTTTGTGTTTCATCCCTTTGGTCTTGAGCTCAACGTAATTTTGGGTTCATTTTGCATTCAGTGATTATTTTACTCATCCCTCTGCTGGGATGTTAATTCCCATGTGTAGTTAATTCTCCTTCATTCCCTTGTTGCGTTTTCGTACTCTCTTGCCATTCTGCATCAGTGTTTGTACTCCCTGCGAGCTACGGCCTGTTTTGCTAACTAGACTCACCTGTTCACTATTTTGCTAATCACCTCTCCCAGTGTTCTCTCATTCATTTACTGTTTATTCAGAATTCTAGTGTTTCATGTTCTCATGCATGTTCCACATGTGCTATTGTAGATTGGATTTTTTTTTTTTTTTTTTTTTTTTGCTGTTTTGCTACATCCATTTCTTTTTATTAACATTTTTGGATGCTGTATTTTATCAAATCTCTATTTTCCTCATTATTTTGCCCACTTCCTCATTGATTTTGGGTCCGTTAGTAAAAAAAAAAAAAAAAGAAAAAGTACAGAAAGTTGATTGCATACATTTTACACCTTAGACCTCCCATCATGCTTGGCGGTGGACATGAACCACATTTCCACATTTTGTTCTACACGTCTTTACAGAGGGGTACAAATAAATCTGACTTACACTGCAAACGCGCAATCGGCAAACTACAGCTGATTCCCTCTGAAGGCGCGTGTCACTTACCGATAACATTTGTTGGACACTTGTTGTAGACAGTTTCTCCGGCTGAGGCTCTCTTCCATGACATCGAAAGGAGGTGCTCGTCTTTGCATATCTCATGAGGCGCTGTGGGAGAGAAGGGGGCATCATCAAATGTAAAATGTAGTGAAGTCCAGCAGGCAAATAGAGTCACACTGACTCAACAGCTAAAAAATAAAAAAAAAACAGTGACAGAAAAGCCCCCCCCAAAAAAAGAAGATTCAAATCTACGCTCTCCTACAGCAGCTCCCAATCTTCTTCTCTTGTACGTCTCGCATTGCTCTCCGTCAGTGACATTGCCCCAGTGCAGTATCTCATTCCCTCTTCATCTCATCCCCTCTTTTTATTCATCTGTTTCTCCCCTCCTTTTCATAACCCTGATGAAAAAAAAAAAAAACACAAAGCGAGGATGAAGAAGAGAGTCCAAGGGGGAGATGAATGCTGGCAGAGGAAGATGCGGGGAGATGAAGAGGGACAGAGAGCAAAGAGCAAAGACAGATAGAGTGAAAATATATTATGTCCCTTGCAATGTCAATAGACAAGGTCCCTGAATTGTGCAGAAGAAGTTGGAGAGATTCCTTGAACAAAAAGCGAGGGGTCACAGTGGAGCTTCAACCTTTTTACCCCTCTCCTCCCCCCTGCAGCCCCTTGAAGCTCAAGGCAAGAACAGGCACATGTGGCACTCAGCAATAGGCGTGAATATTCAAACAGTATCTGTCAACCGACAAAGCACCGATCGGACTGTTGAGCAAAACTGTCCCTAAGCAGAGAGAAAAAACAGAGAAGCGCAGTGGCGTAAAACAGGCAGGGAGCTGAAACATAAGGAAACATTTTTAGAGAGATGGAAAGTAAAAGAAAACTCAGTAAGCTGGCAGGATAAAAAGAAAAACATTACAAGCCAGGGCAAAAATTAGAAAAATATGGTAAAGAGAGAGAAGAGTCAGAAGATAATGAATAGACAAGTGCAAATGGAATTGCAGTAGAGGTCTATGGAGGAAGTATGAACTAATGGAAAATACACCTATTTTTTTCCTGACAACTATTATCCATGTACTTTGAAGACATTACGTTTTTTTTTATTTAAGAGAAAGTAAACCAGAGAGAGATTATAAGAGCAATACTGAATCCAAGTATTGCTCTAATACACACAATCACTGACCGGGGCACTTCTTCTCGTTGCAGGACCGGACCTCCTCTCCTGAACCTTCACAGGGATAGCCTTGTTCTCCACTGCCCTCGCACATCCTGTAGCGCCGCTGCCACCCAGAGTCGCACGTCTTGCTGCACAGACTCCAGTGGTTCCAGCTGCCCCAGTTACCTCCACCTGACGCACAGGCATGTCACCACCAGTAGGTATCGAACAGGGTACATACTCCACATCGAACAGGGTTCGACGTGGAGTACTCCACATACTCCACATACTCCACATCGAACAGGGTTCGACGTGGAGTATGGAAGTAATGGCGAGAAAATATAATGGATATTGTGACTCATGAAGAAAAGAAAAAAAACCAAGATATTTTCCCCTAGAGGGTTCTTGTAAAGAAGAAGAAAGAAAAAAAAAAAGAAGAGACAATTCAAATTAGGTTGCCAAACCGGAACACATTCACATGCGGAAAGGCATAAGCATTCCTTCAAAGAACGCAATACTCTGTGTTTACATAATGTTGTTCAAAAGCATATAAAGTGCCATGTCTGAGTGCTTTTTTTTTTCTTTTCTCCTCCTTACCACTGCATGAAGGGTTGGCGCATTCCCTGCTCTCCTGATGAAGCCCCTTACACTCAGCCCAGCCATGCACCGAGGGACTGCAGCGCCTTTGCCTCATCTGGGTCCCCGTGTTGCAGGTCACGCTGCATTTTGACCACGCGCCCCACTCCAACCACTGGCCCTCCACTGCACAGCAGGGAGAGAGAAAGAGAGAGGGATGGAGGCGGGCGAGGAGAAGGAGAAGGAGTGAATATCGAGGCAAGGAGACATGAATTTAAAAGAGAGGAGAGCAAATGTGAAGTGTAAATGAGGTGGGGAGGGAGACAGAGAGAGAAACAGGCCACAGGATGACAAAGTGAGCAGGCAACAAGAAAATAGTTTCAGGGGTGGAGAACAAATGAATTTAACGCTGCGGACGCATCCACGGAAAAGCAACACCAGCTGCATCAAACTCCCCATCTATGGAAATGTTAAATATTTTAGTCTGCTCCAAAATACAGGATTAGAACAATTGCTTCGAACGTCGTTTGCAAGAGTTCACGGAAAGTGCAGTCTAGTTCATGTTTTCTTGATATTGTTCTGTAAGGCTCTTGACTGTTTGGGTGTGGAGTAGAAAGTGATGAACAGTAATGCGGGTGAAATACAGCGGTGATATAAAAGCTGTATCGTTAAGTGAGTCATGAGAAATAGATTTGAATGAAGAAGCAAGAGATGAAACAAGATTAAACACCGGGCCTCAAAAGACATTACACTGGGTGGTGTTACATCAGATTCAACTTTCCCTATTTAGGCGAGCTAAGACTGTTGAAGACATTTTATTTGTTAAATACCTGAAAAAGGCTCATTATTAATTTTCAGGTTACATACAATGCTTTTATAATATTTTAAAAATAATGTATGATAGTCCAGATTATAAGTCCGTTTGTAAGCTTCGAAACATCATGGATTTTTTTCAATCAAATTCAAACAAATTGTGCTAGTATATACAGAAGACAATTGTGGATCTGCACAAATGTGATTCTTGCTTGGGCACGGCGTCCAGATGCCTCACGAACCAGAAACAGACTGGCCCTCTAACATTCCTGCTCACTGTACCGACTCGTTTTTCCTTGTGAACACAATATGTGCAGTAGTTTTAATTCAGGACACGAACCATTTCACAGTTTTGGTTTACGTAGAATAGGTTCCAAAACTGTGTTAAACATACTTATAGCATTGACTCTGATGTTGGAATGAATTTTTTTTTTTTTGTTTTACTTTTTTCCATAAAACACTAAGACACTCAAAGTGGTTTATTTTTGACAGATAAATGTTAATCTTCAACATGTTATTGGCTAACGAAGAATGTGTCTGGAAACAGCAATATCCAACTTTAAGGGTAACACTGGATTTCAAGAACTTTAAAGTCCACCCACAATATATTTTTGTAATTTAAAATTTAACAATAACGTGAATGAGAAAGGAAGTAAAAATCCAAAATATGTCAATGCAAAATGCATGCAATGTCCTCAGAATTTTGGTTAACATTTATACATATATATATATATATATATATATATATATATATATATATATATATATATATATATATATATATATATATATATATATATATATATAATTGTTTGTTGTAGTTCCAAGAACTTCAAAATTTAATTATATACATAAACTGACAGAAAATGTCAATGTCAGTTTTTGCGTTTTGATATTCAGAAATGTGGTCATCATAGGAACATTTGTGAGGTCCATCTAGAATAGCAAACTTGCAAGGCATTATGAGAATGTCACTTGGTACTGTAGTCATGATGCCCTTCTACATCTATAGTATAAAACAAAACAATATGAAGGGCTTTAAAGTTAGAAGCATTTTTTTTCTGTCTGAAAGTGACATTTTCAGGATGTTACGTAAAGGAAAAATGTGAAGCACACTTCTGTAAATGTGTGGTTTCTTTCAGAAGGGAAGTCATTGCCAAACCTACATCTTGACATTGGGTAATCATGTCTTTGTGAGAATTTTTGTTTTTTTTTTACAAAAACCCCAAGCAAGGACAAACTGCACTGAATGAATGGCGTACCAGATTCAAGTGTGGCTAACACTTTAAGGTTGTTATCCTGCAAAATAAATGCTACAGTTCCAACCGAAGGGAAATTAAAATCATCCATTTAATCATCTTTATATCGTGACCAGGAATTGATTTTTAAAATTTTATTTTCAGACTAGCCATTGCATATACCTAACACGTAAAATAAGTATTTGATGTAAACTATTAACAACATCTATCATTAAAAAAAGCTTACATTACTTGTGTGAGTGACCTATTTTAATTGTACATCATATTTTAAAGTTTTTATTTTACACCGATTGTGGTTCTGATCAGAAAAAAATAAACAATTAATCAAAAAATACATTATTATACACATGAGTCTGATGGACTTCCTGCAGGAAGACTCCCATGATTGTAGCATCATAGGGTAATAAGTACATTATATTAAATCACTCAAACTATATTATGAATTGTGAAAGCACAATTACACAATTTCCTCAAGATGGGTATGCGTTTATCTTTGAATTTTTCATTGTAAACATCCTTTGAAAAAATGATTTTTACACTTAAAAGTAGAAAACCGAAAAAACAAGCAAACACACAAGTACAAAGCAGCAAAGACACAAAATAAAAGATCAACACCCTAATATCAAGTGTAGTCTTGGATACATAGGACAGATTTTTAAAAGTAACTCAAACTACAGAAAACGACCAGAGGCATTTTGTGATCCAGTAAGGGATCTACTGGTGAAGTATAAATTCTAGAGACTTTCTTGGTTCTATCAAGAGGATAACAAGACAGGCGTAATTAACAGCAAACAACAGCATCCAGACTGCTGAGGCACAGCTACGCTCTGCTGCAATGACAGCATGAATGTGTTTTTGAAGGAAACAGTAAAAAAAAAGTGTTTCTCTGCGTCCTTGCCACACAAACTTCAGAAATTAGCCAATTAAATCATCTGACCTATGAAGTCAAAGAATATAAAGAAAAAGAAACATGTTTCTACCTGATATTGAGTAGGAACGTATTACTAATTATTAGTTGAAAAAGAAGAAAAGAACAATACTTCACTTCACTAACTGTAAACAAAACAAAAGAAAAATACAAAAGGAGGATTGTTACACACTCTTGCAAAATAAAAGTCTCACAGTTCCCCAACATGGATAATGTCTGAAGAGACAATGAATAGAAATGCCTCAAGCCCTAATTGGGAGACCAGGCCAAGCACAACACAAATACTTCAAAGCTGAACTATGTCTCAAAGACAATAGCTCATTTCGGAAAGCAGTTCCATCATAAACCCAAGAAGACAAGTCCATCTGGCTGTTCATAAGTCACAAATCTAGCTCTCCGTGTCCCACGGTTCTGTAGGCTTTCTGAAATAAAAATCTCTATTGTGGAACCACAGGAAGCACAGAGGGGAAAATCAGTACCGCCATTATTTTAATATGCACAACATTTTTGTCAGACATCTCCCTTTCTTTTGAGTAAAAGCCATCTGTGACTTCTGATGCTTCCTTGGTTTCGTTCTGTCACTTCTACTTAACAAAATACTAAAAGTCGGCTTGAGCAGGAAAGAATACATTTCAAAAGTGACCAGTCTGTCATCACCGTATCCCATCTTTCACTACAGGACTGTCACTACCTTGCTTGGGAGCTGGGTGCATACTTTTGCAGGGTCCTTCACATGAGATATTGCTTTCTAAAACGACTTGAGTTCAAAAACATGGAGTTCAGGTTAGGCTGCTTAGTGCCCATAAATATAAACATGCAAATTTATGCAATCCATCAAAGTTTCATTTCTGCGGTCAGTTGTGGCAAAACATCTTATTCTGGTGTTCAGCATTTCAAAGTACAGTCGCCTTTAAACTCCTAAGCGCAAGCTGAAGCTGTTGTGACATGGACGCAAATACACGAGCTCCCCTAAGGCCCTGCAAGGAAACGCACACACTTTCTACCAAACTTCACATCACATAAACTGTTCGGAAAACCGCGAGGCAAAAAAACAAGCCGGGGGGACCTACTTTAAATTATAGCATTAGCCTCTCCCCATTTAAAAAAAACAAAACAAAAAAGAACCAACTTTATCGCCTGTTTTTGCACCATCAGTGACAGTTTTGTTTCAAGAGGAGTGACCTTAGAAAACCTCCGCTTTGAAAAGCACCAAAATAAAAAGAGAGAAAAACAAAGTTTAGCCCCGGAACATTGGGAGGAAAATTATAATGAGGCTCTATCTCAGATTCAAGCTGCACCAGCATTCATGCAAAAGTGGAAAATGACAGGGTCTTCTTAGTATTAATCTTTCCAAATAAGAAGCACTTATGCCGTGATAATTTCTAAGGCTTTAGGCGATTACAGAACCAAGCAAACACACTCTCGCTCGGACTCAAATCAATTCAAGAAAAATAAAAGGCTATTAGTCAGAAAGCAGACACCACTCTTCTTAAACTGTCTGATGTTTTATTATCTGTGCATCCATTAACAACTCTATTCCAGCTCGGAATCCATTTGTCTGACAACACAGAAAAGCCCGAGCAATTGAAATCCCGAAATTGAATTTTCTTTTGTAATGGAAATCATTTTAGACACAGTCCGACGAAGGAAAAATTAAAGAACGAGCGCAAACAAAAGAATACTCTGCAATCAAAAATTGCTGAAAAATAACACTTACCTTAGATGTTACTTTTTAATCTTAAGCTGTATCTGGCACGTTGCTTGGGGGGCAGGCATCGGGGATTTTTGTTCAAATCTTGCTCCACCCATTGTTAGGAGACTTTTGCATTAAGGCTTTATCTCAAACACGGCCGAGTCCTATTCCACTCCGGGCTGATAAAGACATTTCAGCTGGACAATCTTAGACAGACTGGAATAAAGGCTGGCGGCACCCTCGACAGCAAAATTAGAAACAGCTGCACTCTTAACTTTTTCAAGTTTTTTTTTTTTTTTTGTTTCACAGGAAATGGACTTAATGGATAATCTAAGAGCAGAAAAGAGCGTTGAGCTCCAACTGGTGAGGAAGCTGAACCAAACCAACCACGGAACACGGATAGGGATGGAACTGGAAAGTACAGTAAGTATGAAATCAGGCAAGAAACCTTTAAAACAGTGGACAAAAAAACTCAAATTAATTTTCAAATTAATTTATACAATGTAAGTTTTTAACCAAAGCAATCTCTTTATCTTACAATGTGTTTCTTTATTAAAGCATGATAGCTGAGTCAAAGAATGTCAAAAGGAAAAAAAAGACAATTTTCCCATACACTCACACAGTAAAGGGAGGTAATATTTGTTTTTGTATTAAAGAAACTGAAAGAAAACCCAGTAATGATTTGAAGATTAAAAAAACCCATATATTTAGGAAGATGTACTGTATGTGCCAAGACTGATCATGCAAATGTATTTGTTGAATTTACAGGGACTGTAACAAGATCTCATGACATATTAAAAGAGCACAGTGTTTCCTGTCAAAGTAAAGTCTGTCTCAGGAAGAATCGTCTAATTGCTGTTTGCATGTGACTTTGTCAGGCGAAAAAGGTTCAGCCTGTTAAAGTTCAATAAGTTAGAATGTTATTGAAGAAGCTTCTTTAGTTCTTTCATGTCTTTTTTGTGTTTCACTTAGGGAAACACACAAACCTATGTTTAATCCATGAATGTGAAAAGTATAATTAATATCCGTTAACAGTTATTTTTAAAAGACTTATGAGCCTTTTAAAAATTATGAGCCTCATTGACACTAATCTGCTCTAGTAAATATGACTATTATGACCTTTACCAGTGCACCTATGTTTACTTATTTCAAGCCAAAAATCAGGTTGTTCTGGAGTGGTTGCCTTAGTTTTTAAGTGAGATTTACTGACAATTGCTACATACATTTCCAAAATAAATAAATAATCAATCCACTTTGGAGCTTCTTGTCCAGTCATTTGTGATTGGCGAAACAAAAAGCACACTGAAGATTTTTTTTGTTTAGAACATTTTGTTAGAACATTGCTTTTCTCCTGAAATCATCACAATCTGTATGTGTTTAAACTTTTTAATTTGAAGAAAGAAAACTATCCCAAAATTCTGTCTGATTATTCTGCCATTTAGCAGAAGTTTTAACAGAAATGAGACGAAGAAAAAAAAAAAAATCAAGTGTTTTCATACACCATGTAAATGTTTGGTTTCATTGCACTCCTACAACTTATATGTTGTAGATTGACAACATTTATTGTTGCCAGGCAGTAAGGAATTTTACCAACTAGAAAAAATGTTGTAATCTCAGAGCTAGAAAGAATGAAAAGGATAATCAAAGGGACTTTTAATAAAGGTTCAAAACATTTTAGAAAACATAATATTAATATTTTGTCAAGGGGGCTTTGAGGGAACAACACAAATGCTAGCAAATGTAAGGCTTGCGACCAGAAGACGTGAAATGCTTGGTTAAAGCCACAACAAAGACATGGGTAAGCATAAGGAGCGAAAGAGGCTGGCAGTAGTAGGTTAATGAGGATGGTACTAACCAGGACAAACGGCTATGTTGCAGGGTTTGGTCTGAATGTCGGGCTGGCCGCAAGGCTTCACCCCACCTCCATCCATGCATTTCCTGGTGCGTGTTCTGGAGCCCCGCCCACAGGTAACAGAGCACAGACTCCATGACGACCACTCCTCCCATTGCCCATGCACTGCGAACACCCACGAACATGAAGCACGGACACAGAGATGGGGGGGACGAGGAATGAGCAAGGAAGGAAATAAAGGGCAAAAAAGGATGGAGCATTCCGGGTCAGGCAAAAGGGTCGGGGAACGGGAGAAACAAGAGATCTTATGAGCATGAGCACATTCCCTAAGATACCGGATGGAGGTGGCTGTCTCACTTCCAGGCTGAAATCAAATTACAAAGTAAAAGGCACAGCGTAGGGCTGCACTCTGAGTTATTACATAAAATAAATGAATGTCAGGGATAGGCAGTGGTATTTGAAGTCATGCAGGCAGGTATGCAACTCCAATTAAGACAAGGAAATAGATGAGTCATTTGCTTCTAAAATTATATGAACTTCAAGGTTTCCCCCAGAAAACTTGCTAAGCCAGGTGGTTGGGGCGCTCAGCAGTCAATCAGCTGTGTTTTGAGTTAAAAAATGTTTAAAGTTGACAGGAAATTTTAAAACATCATTTGCAAAATTTCTGTTACTGGAAGATTAATATCTGAACTCCAACTATAAAGCTTTACAGAATGCAAACATAAAAAAAAAAACCACCTTAAATAATGCTATAGTGTGAGCACAAGTAAAACCTGGTGGCACATAATACACTGGGGAAAACCCAGAACTTCTTACATATGGTCTAAAATCTTACATTTGTATTTAATCTAACTAATACACTAAAAAAATAATACACCTTCAACAAGTGTGCTGTGTTACTTTGTGGCTTGTAACAAACTACTGGCAGAACATCATAATATGATGTTCCAACTGAACAAAATATTCGCAACACGCTTTTTACTCTTATTTGTAAAAAATACTTTGAAAACCATGTGTAATTTTCTTTTAATTGGGAAACTATGCACTGCTTTGGGTTAGTCGGTAATAAAAAATAAAAAAAGCAATATAGTTTGTGGTTACACTGACAAAATGCGAAAAACATCAAAGTCAGTAAATACATTTGCAAATCACCACATGCATTAGAGTTTTACACACCAAACTTAATGTGAATAAATGGTGCAAACAAAGAAGAAAATCTTTTGCAACAATATAAGACAAAAACAGAGGAGAGATATAGAACTTAGTTAATATAACAAAGAAGAAGAAACATTAAAACATTGTGGCTCATAGTTTGAGCCGTTGAGGAATCTAGAAACCGAGGGCATGAAGACGGATTAGAACATTCTGAAATATTCAGGGAGAAACCTCAGGAAAAAGCCCTTGGATGAGAGGAAGTCCGGGAAAAAGGGGCGAGCATTTGAAGAGATGTTGGAAAGAGAGAGAGAGAGAGCGAGCAAAATAAAGGAGGATGTAGAGACGAGGAGGGGCAAAAGGAGGGTGTACAACCAAGCTAGAGAAACTTAGAGACAGGGGGATGAAGATTGCAGCTTCTATTTTGAGCAAAGCTAAATAAATCATTGCAATAAATAATTAAAGCTACTCTGTGAAGGAACGCTCTGAGGAGCAGCAGTAGAAAGCAGATAGAGCGAGGGAAGATGGTGGGATTTAAAAAGTGTGGGGAGATGTAGAGCTGGTAAATAGTGAGATGTCCTTAAATTCAGAAAAAAAAAAAAACAAACAAAAAAAACGTGTTATCGGTGTATGTGCTGCTTTACCAAAAAGTTATGAATAACTTCAGAGCATTTGAGATTTTCTTAATCATTTAATGCAATGCATATTTATCAAATTTTACTTTGGGACCTGTTTTGATCTAGAACCACTTGTACCAGCATATTTTGGTAAATATAAATACTGAACCGGCTTTCTTGGCCTGTATTTATTTTTGCGCGGAGTGTTGATAGCCTCAAGCACTCCAAACTATTCAAACATTTACAGTATGTAGGATCAGATTTAGCCTGGCTGTGCAGGGCCATGAAAAAAACATTTGCCTCTGACATATTTCATGTTTTGGGGTTTTTTCATAGTTAAATCCTTGAGACACACAAACAAATTTTTAATGTCAGAAAAGATTGGTTGAATTTTGACATGGCACATGCTCTGGCAAAAATACTGCCAGAGCTGTAAGATCTAGAAATCTCTTTAGTAGAAACAATTCAGCAACATCAAGTATGGTTAAAAATCTCAAAAGGCAGAATATCGTTAGATGAACTGACATCAGTCAGGGTTACTAAGCAGTTTCTAAGGGGACACCAAAATAAAAATGACATTATCCACATACCGGGAAAACAAAAACATACACAATAGTAAGAATCTTTCCAAAAGCATTGATTACTCATCCAGGACATTTGAATAGGACCACCGACATATAAGTCACTGTAGGCCAAACTGCAAAAAGAAATTCTGGGCATAAATGAAAATAACTGCAAACCAAAAAGAGCATAAAAATATGTCTGATATTTGCTGAAAACATCTTGATGCCTAAGAAAATAAATGTGACGTGGGGTGGTTTTGGTTGTCCAGGATCTGGACAGCTCGTATTCGATGGAAGCATGAATTTAAGGCATCAGTTTGTCCCGAGAAGCTCGTGAGAACTTGAATAATGCAGCCTGACAATATTTCAAAGCACACTTAGAAGTCTGTCTGAGAGAGTTTGAAGAGAAAATCAAAATAAATATTCTAAACCAACCAAAACTTACATTCACACTATTTTAAAACCTTTGTTATGATAATGGTCAACATTATGTGCTACCAACTGGCGCAGTTAGTAGCACCTACTTGCCTTGCAGCAAGAAGGTCCTGGGTTTGATTCCCAGCCCGGGGTCTTTCTGCATGGAATTTGCATGTTCTCCCTGTGCATGGTGGGTTCTCTCCGGGTACTCCGGCTTCCTCCCACAGTCCAAAAACATGACTGTCAGGTAAATTGGTCTATCTAAAGTATGTGTGAGGGTGTGCGGGCGTGTGTTGCCCTGCGACGGACTGCTGACCTGTACAGGGTTTACCCCGCCTCTCACCTGAAATGTCTCGCTGGAGATAGGCACCAGCAACCCTCCCGACCCCACTAAGGACAAATTAATGGATATATATATATCCATTAATTTCCTTACATTAACAGAAAAAAAAGGCTAATCATAACCAATGTATAACAAAATACATATCCTGCTTGTACAGCAGCTGTTAAGTATGATCACTAATTTACATCTCAGGAAAATGACAACATTCTTTTCCCTCTCTTACCTAACTTTAAGATGAGCATACCGTAATTAGACACAGTCATTATATTCTTACAGCAGATTAACACCACGACTGGATATTTTTGTTCCACTATTTTCGAGGGGAAAAGGCAATAATATACTTTTAACGTGTCAATGCTCCTGTATATACATTTGCATGCAATCATAAATCTGTAACGAGTTCATTGTTGCATCCTTGGCTGCACTCTCGGCCCATTGCTGGGATGATTACCAGAAGTGTGGCGTTATACCATTTGACTGTGCACTGACCCAAATGGACTGTATTCATGATATGCTATTGCTGCACCAATGTTTTAAATGCCACTGGATCTATGGTAAATGAGCTGTAGCGTAATACAATGTGAGCTGAAATACTACCCCACTTGCATGCTTTGGGCCATGTAAACCGTGTACTCAATCACGCTCGCTAAAAAAGAGAAAGAAAAAAAAAAGTTAATTTGCCAAACCAATTACTGCCGAGTTTTTTTTGTCAAGAGAGACTATTACTTAAAACTTATCATCAGCAGCCCATTAATTTAGAAGTTTTTCCCCATGAAAGGCTGAGAGAAGAAAATGTGTATTTTCCACTCCATTGACTTTTTTTTTGTCCAAAGTACTTTTCCTTAATGTTTGCACACTTCTGCAGACAATAAATAGTACTTACTCTCACAATACTTTTGGGAGAAAGGGTAACAATCTCTCCACATCTCAACAAACTCAGCAAAAGACTACAATCACAACTGTTTTCAAAGATTTTTAATGTTTTCAGAGCAGGAAATACACACTATAGTAGTATAACTAGTCCTTATTATTACCCTGATAAAAGCTACTAGTTATTTTAAATTGCTGAATAATAATGACTTTGTTTCCTTTCAGTTTAAGCTTTGTATTTCTATCCTCTAGTTGGAATTTCATCAGTTGTTGTCGAAGTTTTGGTATGGAGTTGCTTGGTTATATCATATTACTTGGTTAACATTTGGAAAACAACATTTCAGTATAAAAAAAACCAAACAAACAAAACAAAATCAAAAAGCGCAGAGTTCTTATTTGCTCTCGCCTGCGGTCAGTAGCAATACTTGTGAAATTATTGGAGTGGGCAACAGGTTCTTTAAGAGTCTGTAATCAAGTCTAGAATACTGAAGTCCCGCTCTGACCAGTCCACAGACGGTGATTTTTATGCTTGCCGCAATCTTCAAAAAAAGCACCAAAACCCCCTCTTTTTGTCCATTTTCTCTTGTAGAATAAAGTTTTCATACATCTCGGACAATAATCCAGTTCAGATTTGACAAATCTGGAGCTTTTCGGTGACCTACACGTGATTAAAAGCATTTCAGACTCCTTACAAAACTGAAATATCGCATTTGCTGTGCAGGACTCCTGAAACAGCATCAGATATTGCCTTCTATTTCATTAGCTTACCAAGGTATTCACCCATGTTTTTCTTAAAATGTCTACCCAATGCATACACCCCTCACTTTTAACTGGCTATGTAAATAAGTTAGACAACTAGGTTAATTTGATTTTGCCTTGCGGAGCCCTAAAGCCTCATCAGCCTGGGAACAAAGCTATGAACTGTATATCTCCTGTATCTTTAACTGCCACTGACATTCTCCGCAAGCTAAAATGTAGGTACCTACATTCTTAATTAGTTTGCATCTGTATACATTCCATGTATATTTATGCCTCTTTCGAGAGCATTTTGTTGTCAGCCCTGAATAGATAAACAAATGCAGAAATTAATTCCAAACACTTTTTGGGACAGTAGAAAAAGTCAAATGCAAGTTCACTGAGTGCTTTTGATATCATCCCAACAATCCTACTTACTTAATATTGGTGCAATCCTACTCTGGCAGTCCCATGAGTGCCAATAAAGCCCTCCACAACCATGTCAGAAAACATCAGAGGAACCGAGGGCAAAATGAAATAATAAACGGAACATAACACAGCAACCAATATCCCATCAAAGGAGCAGCTGAGGATATTACTATCGACACGGAATGGAAAATGAGGTGCTTAGACATACAAATCGGCCTGGTAAATTTGCATAAAGACAAGATTAGCATATGCACTGACAAGGAAGGCAAATTTTCCCTTTCGCTTTTCATGGGGAGGAGTACTGGATCAGTAAACACTCAACACTTGAATCCTATGTGAAACTTCAAATGGTGCAAAGATAAGACGTCTTGAAAACCCAAACAAAAATGCAAGAAAACCTGCTCTGCCAAAATGAAGCTCATCTAGAATTAGGAAACAGATCAATTTCAGTCTTTGTATGTACACAATGCTTTTGGTATTCAGAATATTGCAAGCAATATGTAGCACACTGTGAAAAGATCATAATTTGTTTAAAAAAATGTCAAAAGCAGCAAATACTGAAATAATTAGAAAAATACAATTAAGTTGTTAAATTCTTTTCTTTTTAGGTATTTGTCCACTACCTTTTGATTCCCCAAGAAATTTAAAAACTTTACCTGAGGTTGCAGTTTCTCAACACTGAGGGGTGAAGTCAAGATATGGGAACAAGTTAGATTTTTGCGTAACAATCAAATAGACAAGACTGTCAAAGGGGCACGCATGACTAACAACACTGGAGAGAAAAATGCAAGTATGGTAAAACAACATAGGTTGCTCTGCAACCTCATCAAGATCTAAGTTTCAACTGCAATCAGCCTAATCAAAGAAGTGCCGAACTGGAAGCCCTTCGGCCTTTCATCTAACAAAAATCAATGTATGCTGGTAATCAAAGAGAAGCAGAATTGACCTCGTTATTAGTGCTGTCAGTCTATCTAAAATGAAACTGATTATACCTAAACTCAAACAAAGAAAGTAGCTGCTGTTGCATTTTTGAATGTTTTAAGGACTTATCACGGAGGTTTATGCAATCAGTCTGTCACCAATCAATTATTCTCATCTATGTATGGGAGGCCATTTTGGTTGTTATTGAAATAATAGAAAATGAGAGCTATGTTTAGAGTGAAAGCGCTGAGGACTATCTCTAAATTTAGGGGCAATGCACTGTGTACTTCAGAGAAGTGCTAGGTCTATTGGAGCAGTCGACATAATGTTAAGCAGTCAGTCTCCATATGTTTGAACTTCCCAACAAACTAAACTAAAAAGCGTTTGAACGTCACTAAGTTTACCTTTTAACCAGAATTGGGTGCATTTCTAGCTTGATCGACATTTTCAGCAGGTAACAGGAGGATTTCTCAAAGTAAGAGCACTGTACAATGTCAGGAAATGTACTAATTAAGAAAATGCAAAGAAAAAGCACAAAAAACCCATTAGGTTCCAACGGGGCTTTTATAGAATGCAGCCAAGATGTTTGTTTGCCGTACCTGTACTTATGATTCCAGGTTCACCAGGACAGGAAACTGTGTTGTTGCACATGCGCGTTTCCCGCAGAGCACCACTGCAAAGCGTGCCATAAGGAGAGGAGACACAGGACCGCGTCCTCACTTGCCAGCCTTGCCCACAAGTCAGAGAACACACACTCCACGGCGACCACTCCTCTGCCGCTGGATCACCTAAGGAGGGAGATGTTTAGGTTGAAAGACGATCCTTTGCATTTTGGTTGTTTTTTTTTTTTATTTTCAATGAGCCCAAGTCTTTATTTGGACATTTTTTTTTAAACAAAATTTTGCGTTTAGATCAAAGGGAGTGCCATATTTTCCATTTCTATTTGGCGAAAATATGCTTGGATGGTAGGATGTACTCTTATCAGTGGATTAAAGTGTGGAATTCATTTTGAAGACGTTGTTAGGAGTACTGGAGCAAGTATAAAGAAAAAAAAGTTACAAAAATGTTCTATAGTCCATATTAAAATCTAATATTCCAGTAGCCACAAACCTCTCATTCCAAGATAAAAATCTCACAAAAGTCTTAACTTTGCATCTTCATAATATTGGTTTGTGTGTGCCATTCCTGATTGGTAATCATGCTACTCTCTTTAATAAACAATGTTACTAAATGTATCTCTTAGTTACTAAATATGACTACGTTACCTTTATATATCTTCCAAAGTATAGAGAAAACTATCACATAGAGGCAAAGTCAAAAGCAATAAAACGCCTGCATTTCTGTCAAATGGCATCCATCTGAGTAATAAAGCTCAAGAACAGAAGAACATGTCCAATATTTTCAGGGGCTTGGTGTTACTTAGACAAGTGACTGAGGAATAGAAAAGCCAAGAAACAGATGTTCCTTAAGTGGAAAAGAGACCTTGCATTCACAAGAGAGTAGTGGAAATCGTTTGATCGAAAGGCTATGAGATTTTATAGAAAAAGAAGAAATGTGGTGAAAATATTGGGTATAGTGCATTTTTTAAGAAGAAATAAAGATTTTTTTTCTTCAATTTTATGCTCATGATACTATTAAGTTTAACATTATATGACTGCAGTAAAAAAAAATGGTTTCCTTTAGTCAGGCTATTTATCTCACTTGCTTAACACCCACTCTGTAACAGGGGCTGTCAATCAATTGCAATACTTTATTGTGATAAATCACATGGTGTCCATAGTTTGTGATTAATTACAGATTTCTAAGAAACCTTTGAATATGTTCATAATATTCCTATGAGCATTGAAACAACACAAATGATGAAAAAAAAACAGATTTTAAATGGGATTACAAAAAGGAAACAAAGAACAGTGCAAAAAAATACATCTTATTTTTGTGCTGTTTTCACATTTTGTATTTGTTTTGATGTGGGCTCCTAAAAACAACAAAAAAAAATCTGACTTTACAGAGGAAACTGATCCAAGAAGTCATGGCAAGTTTTCCTGAGGAAGATTTATTAGAAAGAGCTTATTGAAACCAAAAATCATAAAAGCCTGCAGAGCTTATTTACATCATTTTTGATTCAGGACAGACATAGCAGGAATAACCTGGGACTATTTCTTGTGTCCGATGTTTTTGTATTTAATCATTTTCATGTTTTTTCATTGGTTCATAGAGGCTTAGTGTTGCTTCATTAATGGATAAAAAATAACCGATCCATTAAGGAAGCAAATGATGTTTTGCCATGTTGCTTTGTCTACAACAGTAAAATAATTTTAGGTATCCTCCCATTTCTTCTCCCTGTCAACTGTGAGCACCATTTACAGAGTAGAGCAGAAGAGTAGAAGAGGTGGACAGCAGGGAAGAGAGAGAGGGGAGATGTTTTCAGAAATGACATTTTAATAAATGGCATATCGGCCCCATAGAAAAACAACTGAAACAGAGCAGGAATAATATTCAGACTACAGCACGGAACATGAAGTATGAACGCCTGTGCTTTAATTGTGTGTAAAAAAACAAAAAAACAACAAGGTTAAACGCAATTTTAGTTTTGTGGTTAACGCTTTAGCTTCGACAGCCCTACATGTTATATTTTAAAATCTAGATTATTTCCACCGGCATTTTTCTTTTACTTGTTACCCATCACATTGACAATCCCACTAAAACACGATTTGACTTCTGAAAAAAACTAAACAAATGGACGACACAACCTGGATTCATATGGAGTCTGGTAGAATTGTTGCTGGATCCCAGTCTGAAGAAAAATACTAACATTATTATAAAAAGATAAAAAGATGTAGGTCATCACTGCAGATAAGCCTGTCGAGGAAAATAAATCCTATATGAGCAGTCTGAAGGATAAAAAAACAAAAGAATCTTAATTCATAGGAAAACATCTTTAGCACCCATACAAGTCCGAGTGTTCGCCCTTGATGTGCAATTCTCCAGCCAGCTGTGGCGAGGCTCCCATTGTTCCCACTCAGTTATGCCCTTGAAATCAACAATTGAACACAACTGTAAATTCCCCCCTCTTTTAAATTGTTTATGAGCTTCGTGTCCTTTGATCGGGGCGTCATCACGCGGCAGAGGAGGAAATCGAATTAATTGCATGTCCGTTAATCGCATTACATCTTCATTAACATGCCGTGAGTCAGGGCTTAAGCTCATCACACGTGCCTGGAGGAAAGGAAGAGAGGGGAGAAGCAAGGAAGAGCAGGAGGGGAGAAGGACAAGACGCAAACGGGGGTTTCCCTCTCCGTAGGCTCTCCCTCCTCAGCACAGCGGTAGCTTTTTGAAATGATTGTCTCCATGAATCCTAGCCCAGGTAAGTATTGGATTCTTTAAGATAGAAAGCGTTATCCTTTCTTTAAATGCTAGAAGTCTCAACATAAACTACATACAGTGCCTTGCAAATGTATTCAGACATCTTGAAATGTTCAATATTTTGTAATAACTACAAGCTATAGTTTAATTCATTGGGATGGTATCCAATATACCAACATAAATTTGTGCCCAAATGAGAAGTGGAAGAAAAATGACACACAGTTGCTAAGTGGGAAGTATTGTGTATTTTCCTGTCACTTAGTGTCATTTTCTAGCACAATAAAGTAACTATGCAAACTTCAGTTGTTATAAAAATGCTGTATTTAAATCAAACATAACTTAAAAGAATTTGATGAATTAAAACTAGCCTCTGCCTTCAAAAAGCTCCTACACTTTCTGATCTCATCACAACAGTGGTCCTCCATTGGAATGAGAAGTAGTTCATATGATAAGCTTGCTAATTCCTGCTGACGCTAGTCTGGAGGAGCTGAGTAAGGAACAGAAATGCTTCTGAAAATAACAGGCTCTAGGTGGGTATTAAACATACTTTTCATTAAGCATGCATTTCTCTTTTTAAAATATGGACTGATGTAGTATTCTAATGTTAATACGCTAATGTTCTCATTAGCTGTAAATGGAAAATCACCATAAATAACCAAAATATAGGCTTTCAAGAATCTTTCACTTGGTGATAAAGTTCCTAAAACAAATGGGTTTCAAAAATATTCAGAGTTTTTGAATGGGTCTGTAATTTAGAACTGAAACTTTTCAGGTACACGACAACTTTCGGAGGTCAAGTTGTTCTTCATTTGCTCCAGGAAGCGAAGTCTACCTCACACTCCTAACACTCACCTGTTTGTGCCTGAAACACACCTGGCAGGTCAGCTGATCGTGGCCTTTGGGTCTTCACCTTCAGGTCGTCATCGTATGGATCTGAAACAAGCAAGAGGGAGAAGCTATTAATCTCGAGTTTTTCTTAAGCTCAAAATGTGCTTTTTGAGCACATTTTTTATGTATTGATCAGGTACTACAGGTGTGTAGTAGTGTTTTTTATGTACTAAAATAGGTTAATGTGTACTGGAAGCCAATAATAGTTTTAATGCTTTGGTGAATAGGAGCTCGGCATCCTCCACTTCCATTTTTGCACATTCACTGAGGTCAAAATAGGCAAGTTTCGGTACATCCAAATCACGACTTGGCAAAATAAAAAATACAAACGCCTACATTTCCTTGGCTTGCTCCTCATAGAAGAAAATTAATGGGGCGTGCTGATGCAGTTTGACGCATAGCATTCAGACTTAGAAAAACGAAATGTCAAATCTTCATAATTACCGAAAACCAGAGAAAAGGTAATTTTGAAGAACTCCTCGACTTTGAAAAACAACATAAAAGGCACAGTGGCACTGTGATGCTGCTCTGCATCAAACACAAAATGATGTAAAACTTCACAAATTCAAACACTCAAATAAATAAACAGGCTGAATAACCATGGCTGAACTTTGGCCGGTTATTTCAGAAACATGATGTAAGTGTTGAGCATGTATGGAGGGAATACGCTTCCTGAAAAGTATAGTAAATAGTGCAGAAGTCTGTTTTATCTCAGTCGGTACGAACATATAGTTGCATGAGCCAAGGCTGTTGTGTGAGGTGCAAATTGATTTGTAGGCTTAGCCTCACCAGCACAAGACTTAATCAACTCCCACAGCAGGGGAAACAATCCTTGATTGGGTAGATCTTCTTCAGTTTGCTGCTTCTTGCCAGTGGGACATTTAGCATAAGTTATATTCATAAAAACAAACAAACACAAAAAGAGGAGCAAAGACAAACGGCTCAATGTCTGGGGTACATGAGCCACACTACACGGCGCATAAATGATTGGCAATCAAAATGTTTAGCATTAACATAGATTAAGAGGATGAACTAAGGAAGAAGACGTACATGACTAAAAAACTACAGCAATGATCTGCAAATTAACACTCAAGAAAATATGTAGTAGTTTTGCTGGTAAAGATATTAAATAGAAGTGGCTGTTGTAATTTGACTCTACAAATCTGTCAGCCGGGCTGCACAGTAGCTCTGTTGTCTTGCAGCAAGAAAGTCCTGGGTTCGATTCCCGGGACCTCGATTCACATCCTCGATTCTGCATGGAATTTGCATGTTCTCCCTGTGCATGCGTGGGTTCTTTCTATTTTACACACTTTTTGGTAGTTTTTACTAACTAAAAGACAAATATGTGTCTCTCAGTGACTACATTTCTTTTTTTTGTTTAGGTTTATTGGAACCAGTTGTTTTTATTGAGATTTTGAAAGGTCATCATCTACCAGTTTTATTAATAAGACAGAAAAATATCCTATAAACTAACATACCATAACTTGTGTCGTATATGCCCTGGATATTTAAAACTGACAAAAGGGTTTAAATTGAACTGAGCCTTTGAATTCAACATAATAGCACAATATGGGGAATATAAAAAAAAAAAACATTAAACAAATACAATAATCTTATTCTCAAAAATGTACTGCAATTCTACAACGGTGAGCTTTGAAGATTTTTTTGTACTCCCTGCTTTCCCATCTTCCTCAATGTTCAATCTTTTCAGTAAAGATTGTTTTTTATTCATTAGTTTTTTGTTCATGAAGCTGCTAAGTGCATTTTTACTTTGTTTTAAGGTGCAAACCCTCGTCGCTCAGGAGAGAAAAAGAGTTCAGTGAAGCAGCGCTGGCGAGTAATGTCTCACAAAATGACCCGCGAGAGCTACTTCTCCGTCTTATTGTTTTCCTTTTCCCATTGTTTGTCTCTCTTTGTCTTCGCTGCACAGAGGAGGATTTAGATGGACGCCAGAGCAGAGTTCAAGACGACCGAAATGGGAGATCAATATTTACAAACCCGTTTGAGCGCTGACCTTTCACAAACTCCACCATACTGTTTAATGTTCTGGCCTGCACTTTAATGGACACATCATCACGCACTTCATCAAGCTGTCCTGCCCCCTTGTAAGCCTACTTTATGCACTTCAGATTTTTTTTTTTCCCCTACAATCTCAAGGGGAGTTTATCCTTGGGACGTATTGCTTGGAGTGTGGTAATAACTTTGTCAAAGCCAACCGGAGTATGACTGAAGTAAAAGCAACAAAAAAAAGAAAAAGTATTTCTGCTGTAAGAAATGAAGTGATCACATCCTCTTAAGCTGAAGGCACTAAGTTGATTGAAAGAGCCTATTAATATGTTGAAGTGAATGCAAATCTGGGTGAGCTCAACATATGAATTATGAATCTGCCTTAATACAGGTGTTTTAAAGAAGCAAGCGTGATGCTAAAAGAGCTGTAATTAAATCAAGCACCTCTAATCCTGTTTCCTTTAACCCCCTATTCTGGTAATCGTCTGGGAATTGAGCTATTGATGCGGTTGCATTGAATTAAGGGCTAGGAGTTAATGTAATAATGTGGGTGTTTTCTGGCTAAATATGTCTCTTCAGCTTGGGCACAGAATCTTTAAATGACTCTCAAGTGCTCCTCCGGTAATTCAAGGGTGTCAGTAAACAGACTGTAAGTTATTACTGAAGTGCGTTTCCACTTGGCAGGGTGCAATTGCAAATCTGTTTTCCGATACTTTTGGAGAAGACTTTAATCTAATTTTATAGTCTTAAAAGAAAAAAGAAAAGAATGTAGGTCAGATTTAAAGGGACAAAGCCGTGAAAAAAGGGCTATATTTTCCCCTTTTCACCGCTATTTTTGCTTTTCTTTTCGCCAATGTTAATATCAAAGATAGCCTAGCTAAAAATAAAATGAAGTTTTCAAATTATTATTTTTTTTATTAAGGACAAAAAGTCACCCAAACCAACCTGGTCTTGTCTCAGAAAGTAATTGTTTTGGGTTATCGTCCTGCTGCATAGTCAAAGTTCAATTCTCCTCCAGCATTTTCAAGTGGAGAGCAGAAGTTATCGTTCTAATAGACACTAGTGATACAGGTTTTATTTATGTATTTACTTTATGATTTTGGTCAGCTGTAATTTTTGCCTTGGTATTGTGATATGGATGCCATTTAGCAGAGGCTCTACTACAAAAAAAATTATCCATGTTTCCAATTATTGTGTAAGCCATAACATGATATTTATGAGCTAATGCACTTCAATATATATGTCAAAATCATACAAATGAACACAAACAGAAATGAAATATGCAGTAACACTGTGTATTTATATTTTATAATATGTGTCCATAAAAATACATTCGGAAACTTTTTATTTTATTACAATATCCTAATGTAAATAGGATATCTGTAAATATCCTATTTACAGATATTAACCCCACAAATCATTCCATAAATTTGCATTGAAATCAAAAGGTTATAGTGATTGACAGTGACTGATTCAGAACTATTATGCCAAGTGGATTTTAAAATTACCATTTTTTTATTATTTCTACATTTTAGGAAACATCATTTCGCATTTTTATTTAAAATATCAATGTGTTATTACCTATGAATAATGATGGAGTAGATGTTGTTCTTTTAGTGTACATGGTGTGACAGATCAACAATTTTCAAGTCCAGATATTTTATTTTGCGCTTTTCCTTTTTGCCAGATGACCTTCATCAAAAGCAACCATGTTAATCAAAAACAAATGAAAAATGGAAACGAAAATAAATCACTCTGCTGCTCTAACCCTCGATTTACGGTTGTGCAGAAAGAGCAGAAATCATTCCTCAAAATTTAATAGTTTGCTGGGTCTTTCGTTAATAATCACTGGTTATTTTCAGTTAGTTGAAGTTCATTGCTGAAAATCACAGCGTTTCTAAAAGCATTCTTGCCCGCCTTCCATTCTCCACAGTGCTTTCAACTTCATCACGGTGTTGAGAGAAGGGGAGACCTTCGAAAAGCAAAATCAAAAACAGCATAAATCCAAACCGATACACGACCCAAGCGCCAAAGCTTGAATATATATGAGCTGGACACACATACCCTGTGATACACATGATATCACACAAAATAAAATATAGATAATAGCTGTTTTGAGCTTGTATAAGGAAGGAGTCTTTTAGGATTTAAGTCTGCAGGGAAGATTATGCATGGCTGTTCTTTTTTGTGTGTAAGTGTCATGGAAGTCCGCATTTTGTAATATTATATATACATATATATAAATATAAAAGTGCTATGAGGTGGCAAAAAACAAATGCAGTGTGTATGAGTAGTGTGAATGCAAACTCTCTGAACACATACGATCAGACAACCGCACACACCGAGCTATTTCTCAACCGTATATCAAATCTGAGCTTATAGCTCTCTGGTTGCTGTCCATTTACTCCAGGGTCCGTCTGGGAGAGTCCAAACTGATAGAAGTGCACCATAATGGACTTTTTATAAGCCACTGGATAGACAGACCCACTCCATCTTTCACTCTTTCTCACTCTGCTCTAACCTCTTTGCCTCTCAGCAGCAGATATGAAGACAGAAGTTAAATCTGGTTGGAGCGGGGCTCTCAGTTGCCTGTCTGTGGGGGACTTGGGGTCGTCGCGTTCAAGAATGGACTCCGAATCCGGTTTAGTCGGGCCCCACTGGCCAACAGAAGTAGAATACTTTTATTTTCATGATCTGTCTCCATCTCGAATCTTGATTAAATACAAAATCAGAAAAAAAAAAAACAACAACATCTGATCCTGGATATTATGTGATATATTTTGAGGATTTGTTAAATTCGAGAAAAAATACCAGTGTTTCCCCATATTTAACATACCGGGAAACAAAGCGCAAAATAAAATAAATTAAATTGTTAAATAATGTTATCTTTGAAAAACAAAGACTTGTTAATTATTCACACCGTCACCTCTGCCAGCCAAGCTGCTTGTTTTCTTGTGAATACAAAGAAATCCTTTGGTTTCTATACTTAAACACTCCCATTCTTAGGAGCAACAATATTTCTGGACGCATTTGTATTTCCTGTAAACAAAGGAAGATTGAAACAGCAGTTTTGAGAAAGCAGTGCACAGGAACAGGTGGGGGAGGAGCACACGCTTTACTCCAGAACTTTGTCTGGCTTCAAGGCACATGAACAGAAAGGAAAAAAAAATCTAAGCAGCTTGGAAATAGAAACTTTTTCAAACCTTTAAATTAGACCAAAATCTAATTTAAAAATGCAGGGGCAATACTAGCTTTTCAAGTTTTAGCACAAAAATGCATTTGGCCTCGAGAATTCACTCTGAATCTTAGTACAGCAGCACTACGTCCTTAACAGTAGTGAAGGCAGAAATAAGAATATTTCATTCAAAGCATGATAGCAAGGTTCACTGCTTTGGACTCTCCAATTAGACACAATGGCTTAGCATGTGAAATGTACCTCTGCACAGTCCTTTAGTAGTTATTCTGTGAAGTGCTTTAAGTCATCTCTAGAAGATTGACTGACGAGAGATAAAGCAAATGTCCATGATGAAATACGATATTACAGTCTTTCCTTTTGTTCATTGTACATTTGCCCTTACCTATCAAATATCATTACCATTCAGGTATTAAAAAAAAAACATATCCCCACCATTATTCCGATGAAAGACTCCATGACTACCAGTTTTTAGTTTCCTGCCAGTCTCCCTTTATTTAAATTTCAAATACCCTGTTTTCCTTTGTATGGGTGAATCCAGGCCGCCATATTCGCATTAACACAGTTTCAAGGGCATTTGGGAGTGAAACAGGCCCACAGCATCACAGACTCCCTTTTAACAGAGAACATGAAGTACTTTTTATATTTTTCTTTGGGTTATTTCATATTTTAGTTTTGCTTTAGCATTTGTCTTTGTCATGGAGACTTTTTTCTGAGAACCTGTTAGCTAACCTGTGTGAATCACCCAACTCCGACCATGTTATCTGCTTTCCATTGTGGGTAAAGCAGGGATGGTGTGATCCAGTTCGATACTCTAGATCATTGGTCCCCAACCTTTTTATTACTGTAATCGTAATAATGCTCAGATAATTGTCAGATAATGCTTCTACATGTCGGTGTTCCCGTTAAAGCCTTTTTTTTGTTGTTGTTTTGCCCCGATTTTACCTTTATGACAATCTTACAACGTCCTGCAGTGTGAGCTGTGTTACCAGACACTGCAGTGTGTGGTCGAATATGCCCGATCCAGAATCGGGCATATTCAACACAATATATTGTCTTGGCCCGATTATCTCAGCCTGTGGGGGTTTTCCCTGACTGGGAGCGAAATCGCAGCCTGTTGAATATGACAGGTAGTCAATCAGAAAGCACAGTGACGTAAGAAGGGAATCCCAAACAGCTGACATGGCGCAACTGAGAGTCCGGTGGACATCGGAGGTGATATGTGGAAATGTTTATTACTATATGTAATGGTAATTTTTATATATGTTTATTATATGTGGTTATGTTTATTCAGTTAAAAATATTAACTATGAAAAAACATAACTTGCCTCCAAATCATAGTGCAGCAAATAGAGCGGCTGCTTCTGCCGTCTTTTATCAAACACCTTTCTTTTTGTTACGTCTTTTATTGCTTAAAATGAGTCCACAAACTATCACTACTGCTTATACACCGTCATCCGTGTTTGATTATTCTAAATTCACGTATGGTATGTTGGGTGTTTTACTGGATTTTCTTCTGGAATCGGGATGTTCGTGAGTGGAATCGATTCGTCTGTGGTGTGTTGCTCCTGTCGTGTGGCTGGACACACGAACCGATCGAACCTGTTGTACTTTTATCAGCTCCAATGTTCACAGAATTTTGGAAAATCAGCCAACAAACCTTAAATTGTGCCGTGTGAACCAGACCTAAAACTCACAAGCTCTATGTTCACATATCCCTTCAAAATTTATGCATATTTCACCTTTTAAGCAACACCTTTTGTCTACACAAGGTACAAAGTCATTGCAAAGTCCCAAGTCTTTCCACTCGAGTCTTGAGTCAAGTTCCAAGTAAAGACATAAAGAGCCCAAGTTGAATCCAAAGTCAACGCCTGCAAGTCAACAGTTAAGTCCTACACTTTTAACAACTTATTTGGACATTTTTCAAAGGCATTTGTTTGCCATAACAACCAGCAAGAGGAGATGATCTTTAAAAATGTTAGAAAATCAGAGCTGATGCTGTTTTGACAATTTGAACTCCTAAACTAATTGGTGCTTCAACAAGTCAAGTCTGAAGTAAGTAAATTTATGATTCAATTCCAAGTCACATGACTCAAGTCCAGACCTCTGGGTGGTACTGTATTGTACTGGGATATATTGGAGGCAAATTCTTTAGAGTCAAGTAAAGTTACAAGAGAGACCCTGTCAGAGTGGTCCAAAAAAACCCGTGGGGTCTAAATGACGCCATCACATAAGACTGCAGGACGGTAAATGGATTTTAAAAAGCTGCTCAGTGTACATTGATATTTATGAACTATTTGAGTGGAAAATGGTATGGCCAGGGTAGTGTATCAGAGACAAAAAAAAAAAAATCCTTATTGAGACATTTCCATATCATTCACAATACTAGACTGAACCTTACTTCATTAATAATTTGGAAAAAAGAAAGAAAAGATCTTCATACACCAAAGTTCAGAAATATCATTTTAATCTAGAAGGAAAGATGAATCCTGCATTTGAACAGTCTATAGATTTAGACTGCATAGATTTTCAACAAACACAGACCACTGGTCCATGAAGGATGTCAGATTAATTCAGATAAGCCTTCAAGCCAAACCTCATCTCTTACAGTCCTCCACTGTTTATATCCACCATTCTAATATCCACTGTCGTGCAAAGCCACAATTATGTTTATAAAATAGTTTCTGTGCCAAAAGGAATTATGTAGCGACAATAAACAGTGTAGTGGGTAAAGTGCAACAGGCAAGAAAACAATGAATTGTAGAGGTTTTATGTAGGTGTGATGAGGTACAGCAGAGCTGTTTTTTTTTCGGTTTTGAGTGCCAAGACAAGAGCAGTGATATTAACGCACTGATGACAAGCATTGTTTACAATGGTTTTTTTAAAAGATTTTAGCAGTACAATTTAATAATCTGTCCTTTAAAACAATGAAAATATAAGTACAATAGTTTTCCAGGTTGGAATTAAAGTCACCAAAGTAATGATCAGATTGCCGTCAAGGTGTATTGGCTGAATTGTTGCGATATCGTTGTGTCCGAAATTAGAATCGGCTGAAATACATCGGCTTGTAATATTAACGAGTGATGAGCTAAATACCAAACTCAACTGACAGCCAGTGAAAGCATTCAATCCTTGGTAAATGTCATCCTTCCGTCTGTCTGACCGTGCCTCCGAGCTTTTTGCAGCTTTTCTTCCGTCTGTCACACATTTGTCTAACATAATAAGACACACTACACTCGGCTTCTTAATGCTCTCCTTATTGGGCAGCGGCTGAAATGTAGGCATGTGACGCAGCGGCAAGAAAACATTGATTACTTGCTCACAGTTGCCCGCTGCACTGGCATGCTGTTGCCATAGCAACACTGTCATGCTGAGGACATAAATGAACTGAGTCGGGGGGGAGATATGGTGGGGGCGGCGGGGGTACTCGGGGGAGGGAGGGGATGAGGTAAGTGGATTATAAATCAGTGTCCGCACTCGTTCACCAGACCAGCGACTGAGGGAGGAGAAGTCGGCCGACGGTCGTTTCCGGCCATGTTGAAGGACAGCTGCTGTGGCGTTGCTATAACTCACATGTTTTTTCATCTTATTCTATCTTTCCCCTCTCATCCTATGTGATTTTCTGAGTCCAGTTGCCTATATATATACACACATACATACACACACATTTTAGTAAACATTCCCATGTAACGCTTTGGTTCCATTTCTAATACAATTTACTACTTATCTTTATTATTTTATTTACAAACCCTCCTATGGCAACAAGAGCAAAAGCATTGCTCCTTTTGATATGCTGCAAGTAAATCCCATCTATATTCCTTACTCTAAAACTATAATAATACTATATTTATATTACCCCACCCCCGTGCATGCCCTTTTTATTATCAATAGAGCCCTCAGTAAAAGCTAGTTGTTTTTTATCAATATTCTATTAAAATAACCAACAATTAGTCATTTTTAGTTTTCTGGAAAAGCTCCAGAAAACATAGCATTTCAAAAGTTTCATAATGACACACACTAACAAGGATGCCAGGGCCTTTTGAGAATAAATATATTCCCCAGCAACAGTGATCACCATGTTACTTAACAGTGAAGCTAAAGATGGACACATGGGTCATCCTTTGTTTCACACCAAACTCGCCTTCAGCGTTTGCTGCACACAATATCATTCTTAGCATTTTCCTTATGTTCACTCTAAAGCAGAGGTCTGCAAATGTAACAATCCAAAGAGCCATTTGGTCCTCAGTCCAACTTAATAAAACTTGTTTAGAGCCGCAAATGTTACGTGGCTTTTTGAAAGAAATAAAAACTTTTGATGAACATCTACTGCGTGAAAATGTGTTATGATGTTTAAATAACCGGCGTCTTATTTACATTTTCCTCTGTGGGATGTTAATTTTTATGGAAAATGTACAAAAGACACAGCATAAAGAAAATGTAACACATTTTGCTGGTACTTTTAGTGGTGCTCTGTTGTAGAAATGTAATGCAGGAGGATAATGTGATCTGCCACTTGGCAGGAAATTGCTAAGGAATTATTTAAGATTTTGATTTGGCCTAAAACTTCACAGACCCCAGTCAAATTGAGCACCAGAGAAAGTTATTTTACAAACAAATCTGATCCATAAATACCATAAGTAAAAACTTAGATGAATGAAAGGAGAGACATATATTGCAGTACATTGGACACCACTCCCTGACAGGTTGTGGGAGATCACCACACTATCAGACAACACTATGGACTATTATATTAATGTCTGATCAGATAATAATCAGCAACTGCACTCATACGCACCTTGAAAATTAAAGCCGAAGAAGTTCAGAGCACAGACTACCAGGGATTTTTAAAAAAATTTTTATGAATTATCACAGACATCCACAAAAACTGTCTGTAGCAGCCAGACTTTGATTCTTATCTTTGTGAAAACAGGGCACAAAAAAAATGATGCTGAGATGGTGACTCCTGCCCTCAACCTCCCCTCCAGGTACACAACACTTTTACATGACTAACGTCTACTTTTTTAGCTGGCTTTCATCAGCTGGAGGGGTCAGGACAGGAGAGAAGATAGATGGCCAACATTTTCACACTGCTGTGCACTCCACAGCACCAACGCTCCCAAAGATAAAAACACACACACACACGCACACGCACGCACACGCACACAAACACACAGTCAGATCTGGTGAGGGGTTTTTTTTTCCTTCCCTTTTACACCTGCTGAATGTTGCTTAATCTACTGCAAAACAGGATGATGAATCATTTCTACACTACGCAGTTTTATTTTGTCATTATTTCTTTTATCAACCTGTCAAGCTCAAATGATGAACCTGACAGGAAAAGATCAATTTAACGGTGATGTAGTGTACAGCTGACCCGGTCCGAGGAATGTATTTTTAAAGGACTCTACTCTGGAAATGCCCAGGCTAAATATTGCTCGTGATTTTAATATTCATATTAATGAAGGCTCTGATATTTTTGCATGTTTCAGGCCCCGATCACAACAAATGGCCCACTGTGGACCTTGCTTTTACTTTTGGCTTGAAAATTAATTGGCCAGTCCTGAGGACATTTGTTTTTTCTAATTATTATTGAGTTATTTGTGGCTCCCTGGTTGTGACTGAACCTCCTGAAACTCTTCTACTGCCAGTCAAATGTATTTGTACTGAACATTTCGGCACCATGGTGATTGAGAGGCCTCAATAATATAGAGACACAGTAAACAAGCAAATAAAATATAGAGAAGTAGAATGAATTAATGTTCCACTTTATCAAACAAATGATAATTTGTGGAAAAATTCTGTGTTGCTTTTAACTTGTCATCTACTTTCAGTGATGTAAATGTGTCTATTCAAGTCAGAACTGGTCCGTTAAAACAGAGTTCATTGTTTGTTTTTAAACCCCCACCTGAAATTAATGGCACTATCTGCTCCTTAACAGTTCTTGCTGAAAATGTGAACATTTGGAGGAAAATTAATTTGCAGGTCCATCTACATCATCCGGAAGATCTTTTGGCTCCTTTTAATAATTCTGTTAAAAAAAACTTAGGGCTACCGACGTCTCCAACGTTCTGACTAAAAGCCGAGGTATTCCTAAAGTGCTTTTTCACACCATTAGTGACATTGTTACTCCTGCTCCACCTTCAGTTTCCATCTCATTTGACTTTGACTGTGAACATTTTCTTTCCTTTTTCTTAGAAAAAGTCAGTCATATAAGAGGTAATATTTCCCCTTTGATAATACCTCACTTGTCTCTTCGTCCATACCTGCTCCTTCCAACCAACAAAGAAAAATCTACTCTCCTCCATATGTTAGTCATCACATCAGTCTTTGACACAATTGACCTCCGGATTTTACTCGACAGATTAAGTCTGGCGGACCTGGATCTGACCTGCTAAGGTTTTCTTCATACATTCGTGGTCGTTCATTTAGTGCGTCTTAAATTATAGGTCTGGTGTAATGTTCACTGTAATGTTTACTGTATGGTTTCTCCACACAACACCTTGTGACCAGTGTATTAAAAGGTGATACATGCATAAAGTTTTACTTACTCGGTAGAGACCATGTTAAAAAAAAATACATAAAATATATAAGGAGGTAAAAAGTTGGGTGGGTACTGAAAACGTATCCTGTGAGTTATTACAATACATTATGTTGTATTTCTGTACATATACAGTATGTGTTTCAGTCTTTTTTTTCTTTATCATTTGGTTATAAAGCTCATATCACAGAAACTCTTATTTTACTCAGTGCTTACAGCAGACGATACATTAGGAAAAATATGTTCTATACATGCTGAGTGAAGTCTGTTTAACTGTCACTCTAAAATAATCCAAACAGGGCTTGATGCTCCTGTAAAAGGCTTTTCGCTCGCTTACAAGAACACATCCACCTACGCGTTGATAACTTCTGCCCCTAGAGAGAGATTTCAGTGGTTTGTGCTCACGAGTCAGATGCGGTGACCTATTACAGGTGATCATAAGGATTTGTCATAATGTCCTTAATGCTCATTAAGTTCGAGGTTCTGAAAAAAAAGAAAAATCAAAATCTTCATACACTTGCTTTGTCCATTCTAAGTCCCTCTCATGGGGAAGTAAAAGAAATAATGTTAAAGTAAGAAATTATGCCTTTACTGACAGTGAAATGCTTCTGTTCGGTCCGCCGTAGTGTGCACTGGTCCAACTAGAGGGAACACATACACACAGAAAGTTAATATGGCCTTCACTTGGAGGGTGAAGTGAGAAGATCTCTTTGGAGAGGCTCACGAGCCAGCAGAGCTTCACCAGATCTCGTGACAGGCTGACAATGTTCATGATTTCCTTTTCTACTCCTGCCTAAAGGTGTTACAGAGAGCTTATTTCAAGATGTTTCACAGAGAGAGTTCCTGGATAAATAGTCGTTGCTATTCAGGACATGAGGCTAATCGAGAGGGCAGCGTAGTTATCCAACTTTGGGGAAGAAAGGGATGTTCCATGCTTAAGAGCTGCACTTTGGCCACGGACGAAAAATAGATGGAATAGCAACCCGACTGCTTCTAGGAAACTTAATACAAAGAATTTTATTGACGTTTTTTTCTGGTGAAATGACTCTGTTTACAGGAATCAAAAAACGTGTCCTAACACCCACTCACACAAGAAAGCAGTGATGTGTGTGGGTGCTAGCTTCATGGAAGCATCCAATGAGAAACACTTTTTAGAGAGGTTTCAGTGAGTTTGCCTTAAAGTAAGCCTTTTTTTTTTTTGTTCCAACTGTTTTGCCTTGCCCTCCAATACATGTTTAAACTGTTGTAGAATAATCGAGTAAGATGTGTTTCTTAGGTGGTTTTCATTTCCTGTCAGTGTTGAGTAACAGTGTAAATAAAACATTGTATTCTGTTTTAACTCATGAATTTACATAACATCCCAAATTGGTTGGAATTAGAATTGTCTGAAATGGTATGCAATGTTGTGCTTATAGTCCCAAAAAGTCCTCATTTCATTAGTTACCTCAATCTTCTTTCAAAAAGAACAAAGAGGAATGCAGTCTTTAACCATTACTTTATAGAATCCAACAAAGAAGCAAAATGAATAAATTTACATATCAAAACACAAAGTACTAGTACAGCTACAACACAGAAGCAGTACTCCCTTAGGAGTAAGACTGGTACCGTAGCATGTAAAAAACATCCTCATGAAGTACAAGATCAAAAATCTTTAGATTTCCTTATCTCTACAATTCCTTGTGGTATGACAGAACTTGATTAGCATGTCCCAGAGGGAAGCTCACTCTGAGCCCATTTGAGTGCCATTTACTAGCTGCATGAATGTATTCCATATGAATACACAGCACAAGCCATCTCCTTTCTAATGCACAGTGCACGACTCTTTGTCTATTTTTATCTACAGTACTACTGCATTATAGCAGTTTTTAGTATACATTTCCTGCAGCCAAGTTGCACATTGGTGCTGAATTTGTTAAGGACTGCCCTAATCCTACCAATAGATCTTTTAGTAGAAATAATGCAACCTTTTTTTTTTTTCTTTTTTTTTTATATGTGAAGTTTTTTTTGTGTGCCAAGAACTAATATATGAGCGGAACATAAAGACAAGGCGTGATTTTTCACACTTTAAGTGTATAAGTGTCATGGATGGAGGTTCTATAACATACTGACTTATGAATAAAATACTAAAGCACGCCACACGTAAGATTTTTATTTATAAAGACGATGTAAAGCGCAACTAAATGTTCCACCTAAAAAACGCAAATAAAATGCATTGAGCCTTGCGGTTGTAAAGCGACAACGTGTGGGAAAGTTTAAGTGTTGAACACTTAAGCAAGGTTCTGCAAATAGTTGGAAGTTATGTACCAATCACAGTGTGTCGACTCTTCAGCCATCTTCAAAGCAGCAAGGTAGAACAAGAATCGGCTGTCATCTCTCACATGCTTGTTCCTTCAAGGCATAAATCTGCCTCCCTAACCACAACAGCTCCCTGTCAATCTTTCCGATGCCTGGTACATGTTGTTGAAGGCTGCTGCTTTCATGATTATTTTACTTTTATGTCTTTTAACCTACCCCCTCATTTCCTTATTTCCAGCTTGAGTCATCTGCCGTCACCCTCTTGACACAATACAACTTAAAATGCAAAAGCTCCTCTTGTTCTGATTTAACAGCATCCACGATAGTCTTGGTACATTTTTTTTTCTCATCTAGAATTGAATGCAGCACAGGATAACATCACAGCGAGTGGCAAAATAAGCCGCTTCGCACTTTTCTTTTTGTTTAATTGAAACAAATTAGAAGCCGTCTCATAAGCTTATTGGTGTGATCAAGAGAAAAATATGAGGAAAGACATCTGTGTGTCATCTTTAAAGCAAGGGAAAGGAAGCACAAACTAACATCAATGTGGTACTGTGAAAAATGTTAATATCAGAATAAAGATAAACAGAGTAAATTCATATTGGACTTTTATGACTTTTTTTTAAAACTATCAAAAACAACCTGACCCTACTTGAAACAGTTGCTAAGCTGAATAGCTGTTTTGTCAAGAACTCTCTTTTTTTTTCAGAATGATTTAACTGAGCCAAATTGGAGGGTGACCTGCATAGAATGGATCTTCTAGACTCTAGGTTCAATTTGAAGTTGAAATTGAACCTGGACTTTGACCACATCACTCAAATTTTGTTTTCGTTTTTGCCTTCCAGAAATTTTCTTGATGATGTGTTTTGGATCATTTGCCTGGCTTTAAAACCCAAACTTTTAGAGCTATTTTAGCCTACTTAACGTCATGCAAGGTTTTTCTTGACTTTACAGGTCTGGCAATGAACTGGCTTGGGCATAATTAGTGAAAATGAATAAAAATGTGCTTGATTACATGGTGACTAAAACTTGTAAGTGTGGAAAATAAAAAGAATGTAACAAGGGGCAGGTACTTTTTTTCAGCACTGCACATAAATAAAAACAATGTAGTCAGCAACTAATAATGCTGCTTGCAAAATATTGCTCCCCTTAACTCCTCCATAGCATATTGTACATGATATATAATTTTACCCGTAAACACAATAAGAGCCAGAAAGATAGCCATTTTACAATAAAACTGCATGCTATTTCCCAGTATTTATAGACAAGGCTGACAGAAAATTTTCCGGGGCAAAGTCTGAGCTAAATCCAAATTTACAACATGTTTCTGGCTGTCATCTATATCTATGTGAACATACCACCAAATCTTTTTTTTTATTTAAATCATTACTTTTTATTTAAATGATGTCTTAAAGACAGCAGGGAATTGGGCAAATGGAAGTTGCTGAATCCACCACGGGCACACTGCATCACCTCATGAGAATTCACACCACCACCTTCAGCAAATGAGATGCTGCTGGCTGCCTTATCGCTGTACATTCCGTGGCTTCCACTTTTTCCTACGTCAACTGCTGTTTTTTTTTGTTTTTTTTCTCGGTTTGTTTTGCTGGTTGTGATTGACATGTAGCTCTGAGTGTGGGTGTTCTGATAAGCCAAGAATCAAGGACCTTACAGGTTGCTACATTTTAAATCAGAATGAATTAGCAGCAGCAAGCCTTCTGTTTCTGAACAGATTCAATATGATATTGATTAAAACTCCCAGATGCTGTTTCTTCTTTGAGCTTCCAAGCTTCCAGACTTCCCATGTCTATAATTATTTTCTGTTTTGTTTTCGGACTTCTGCAGCTTCTTAAGTATACCATCCATGTACACCGACAATGATAACACAGCAGCGTTGTAAAATATAGATTTCCTCTCCAAAAAACAAGGAATTTGTAGTTTTATTCAGTGTGTTTTTTTAAGTCTATGATAGTAGAAGAGGCTCAAAGAATGGACTCATGTGGTTACATTAAATAATTCCAGATCTGGACGTATATTTTGAAGCTTTCAATCTGCTTGTGAGTTACTAGAGGTTTAATATTATGTCTGTTGAGTCGAAACATAAATCCGATGACCCCCCCAAGCAAGATGGGTGCTCATATGGTAAGGATGAAGTCGACTGTAAAAAAGCCAATAACCGTGTCAAGGTCTTTGCCTGTATGAACTTGTTAATATTCCTGTTTGAAAGTTTTCCATCTCATGTGTGCCCTTTCATTTGGCTATTTATAAAAACAATTAAAGGCAATGTTCTGCTTGTACCTTCGTAAGGAGTTAGGTGATTTATTGTACGGCGGCTCTGCATGCAATCTGAGATCATAGTATATTCACCTCCCCTGAGACAAAGTCTTTTTGATTGCAGATTGATGTGATGTTTGTCTTTTTGTCCTTCTGAGATTAACTGAAATGATGATGATGGTGGTTTATGTTGTACTGGAGATGTATCAATCAGGCTTTTTCTGCCCATTGTCAAGGGACTACAAAACAGAATGCAGGAAGAGAGTATCCTGCAAATGTAGTAGTTTGAAAACCAGAAGAAAATGAGGAGGTCACATGATTATCCCCATTTACAAATTACAGGATGTCACTAATCTGTGTTTGTTTTCTGCTAAGCTCAAAGACGCGCACCCAAATAAACGCTGTTGGTTGATTTATTGATTGAAAGGAGCAGTAGTTTTAAAATTTGGTGAATTTTAGAGTCAATCAAGAGGAAACTGCCCGATTCCCGTTTCTGGTTGGATGATTGTTGCTTCGGTTGCCCTGCGGCTGCATGGAAGGTCAGGCTAACTGGTGCAATTGGCTCAATTGTAAGTTTGTTTGCTTGTCGTTCATTTATTGCAGATGCAGGAGATGATGCAGCAGCTCTGTGGAGCATACTGTTGGAACTTGAAAATCACATTAGTCTAATGCATCAATAACACCACTTTTCTTTTTTATGTAGCAACTTGCCAAAAAATTGGGTTCGATTTCATGAAGACATTCAGGTTTTCCATTCAGCCACATTCTTCTTCAAAACCTGCTTCCATGTATTTAATCATGTTCACACAGATGGCTCCACAATTTTGCTGCGGCTGCATAGAATATAAGCAAACAAAACAATCTACTTAACATGACCCTGATCAGGTGCCAAAATGGTGAAACAAATAGAGGAACTGACCATGGCATGTTGTTCTATGGGTGAGAAAGTATATCTGAAGTTGGTCATAGCAGACTAATCATGATAATACTGTGCTGATACATGACCGAGTCATTTCTACCCAAGTTAAAGCTTTGCAGGCAGTGTCACTGAAAGCCAAATTCCATTTTTCTCTGCTTCTGATGGGAAGGAACTATGTCATTAAACTGTTATTGTTATTAGAGATTACCTGATCCAATACCTTAGGTCAAACCAAGGCCCTGATCAATGAGTTTACAAACTGCTGGTTTCAGAATCCCTGCCAGCTCTAAACTTCCCATTCCTGCTATTCACAGCTTCTCGCACCCCCAGTCAATCGTGTGACCACATTTTGCACTGTTGGCTATATATTTTTATGACATTTATATATGTTTATGAAGCGCTTTGAACTGCCTTTTTGCAGAAATATGCTATACAAATAAACTTGATTGATAAAAAAAAAAAAAAGCTAGCTGTAGCTTAGCACTAACGTAAAAACCGATCAGGCGCAAGATAAAAATGAAACTGATTCTGAAACCATTAAAGTAACTTTCTCACCCAAGTAACGGTATGCATTTTCAAGTTTCAACAGTAGTGCCAGCTAGAACATGCGAGTGTAGTTGAAAAGGAAGCAACCAGCGAAACTAGTCACCTTTCCACTGTACATTCTAGAACCTCTAAACGTGTCGGGACATATTTGCAGGGATGACTTGCATCACTTGAACAGCTGCCTGTGCATTCCGCAAAATATCTGATCAAACAAAGTGGCAGTTAGATGGAAATAAAAAGAACAGGCAGGAAAAACTGATAGGGACAGTGGAGAGGGGGGGGAATGCATGCTTAACTGAGCTCACCCAAAGCAGTGATTAAACACTCTGGAGGCTGAGAGTGTAGAGAGCTCAAATAGCTGCACTTAAGCACTTGAAACACTGAATGTGCCGTAATGACGTTTGCATAAAAATAACACACAAGCAGCATCTGAAATCATTGTGTGCAATTACCATGCTCGACTAAGTGCAGCTGAGAGTTTATCACTTAAACTTTTATCAATTGGAACATGATATAGTGGGATCAACACCGGCTTTAAAGGGGATTTGGATGCAGAGTGATGGCGGGTCGACCCTTACCCTTGGGTAGTCTAAGGATCATTAAGACCATGAATGGGGTAACAGCCCTTCGAGCAATAAGGTTAAAAAAAAAGAAAAAAAGATGGGGCTGCCGTCCGAGAATAAGGAAAACAGCTCGGTTACACGTCATTACAGCCAACTGATGTCGGGTGTAGCGAATCTTTTCCTTAACTGTATATCTACGCTCGCCTACATCTGTGCGTGGGAATGTGCCCGGGGAGAGGGTAATGAGGACCGCTGGGGCTAGTTTAAGAAACCAGGGTTCACTGGCGAAGAAGTGAGCTGGAGCTTCGATGTGATCCAAAGCAAAGGCAAAAGGGATGGCAGCTTCTGTGCTTTCCAGTTGTGTGATCTCCAGCCCATATTTCACCAGAATTCGGCTGTCTATCTCCAAAGCAGCACACTGACCCCTAAAATTCCCTTTCAAGCAGACTACTTTTAGTCATCTATGGAGCAAAGTTAAGCCCTGTGGGCATGGGAGGAGGAGGTTCTAGCGTTTCTCAGATTCAGTTGTGGCATGTAGATTCTGAGGGGCAACACGCATAGGTGAAATATAAAACTTGTAACAAAAAAACATGCCATTATGTTCAGTCATGCAAAGCGCACTGTTGGTATCTGGTCAGCTGCTCCAAGTTGTTGACCATAATTGCACAACCCTGTTAATGAACCTAACAAGATTCCTTCGAGTTACTTTATTTCTGAAAGAAGCTTTAAAAACTGTGACCTAATTTGAGGTAAGTTTTTGTTATAAGGTTAGAAGCAGCTAATAGCTTAAATGCAATCGATACATTCCTAATACTTCTATGAAAAGAAAATATAATGAATTCAATCTATTTTTTGCACTATTCTTTTTAAATTCAGAGGTATTTCATGTGTAGTTTTTAGTTTCCGTTTCATACAAAGACCTTTAGCGGTGCAGCATCTCAGACTTCCATTTTCTGTAAAATAATTTTACTCAAATTGTTTATTCATACAGCACCAATCAAAAACAAATGTAAAGCACATCAAATTTAGATACATACATATCTAGTCAATTCAATCCAATCCAACCATATCAACAGATTCAACATCTATTATGTAGATTTCATTACGATCTTAATCATGAAACAAATTCAGTCCACTTCAGTTTATTATCCCACCTGTTAAGTTTTCTGTCTAGCAGTCATTGCTCTTCTGTGAGCGTATAGCTTTACGTGAGTTGTGGGTCGAAAGGTGTTCACTTTGCAGAACAACCTCATACTGAGCATGCATATGGCAGCAGAGGACAGGAGAATGCCCCTTCAACAAGAAAAAAATAAGAAAAAGAAAAGAAAAACTTCAGCAGACCATGGGTCAGTGTGAGTTTGTGAATTGAAAAAGACAAGAGCAAATACACCGAAAAACACACACATTGGTCTGGGAGTACTGTCCAAGTTGTTAATGGTCACAGCAGTTCCTTTAGTTACTTCATGAGAGTTTTTCACAACATCAAGCAGAGTGTTCAGGGAGAAAATGGACTTAAACAGAGCAAGATCAACCCATATTGTCATCTGTTGCAACACAAAATGAAGGCATTGACAGGAATGGCTCAGCTGATTGCCCCCCTTCCAGGAAGGTCTCCCAGCTGAACAGACATAATCATCATCTTCCATCAGCGGCGCAAAACATAGATTTGCATTACATGCAATGAATAGGGATGCTATTCATCCCCATTCCTTCACTGGAGGGAAAATTGTTTCTAGCTGGCATTTTCACATCTGTTTGTAGATGTGTAAAGGATGTGATCAGGCACAGCACTGATTAGGAGCCCCTCCGCTCCTTCACCTCAACGCCTGTCGCTCTCCCACACACAAACACGTGCACACACTAAAGGGGCACTCAAGCTTGTGCTCCTCTGAGGATGCACTTTTTTATTTTTATTTAAATTGTTTTGTCATTTGATGACAAGGAGAAAAAAGATGGATAGGCAGAACAGAAAGACCTCTGAGGCAGAAAACAGAAGGATAAAGATGTAGGTATTATATTTTTTTTTTTAAAACTTTTCAAAGTGGTTGAGAGACACTAGTTATAAAGAGGAGGCTTGGAAATGTTCAAGTTGACAAAGTTACTGATAAAATGACAGTTCCTAGTTTCTCGCAACTGTGTGCTGTATTTAGAAGAAAACAAAATGATTTTGTTTGTAGTTATTTTGTGGTTCAGACAGTAATGAGTCATAAAAACAGATTGAAGTTAATTATAGAACCTGGCAGTGATACAATTAAGTTAAATGTCTTCTCTCAATATAGCAGTACAACAGTGCTGTGATGTATCTGATGAGTCTGATTTCATGTGGCATCCAGTCAGTAGTTGTTATCCAAAAATTATACTAATTTCATCTTTTTTTTTATGAGATTTGAATGCTGCGTATGTTTGAAACCCACTTAAAACAAAGTTCATGACATTCAATTGTTTGTATTTCTAACTAGATGAGCCAGACAAAAACCCAGTTTTGTCAGGTGGGATTATAACAAAGTCATTTTAATGAACAGCCTTTGGGAACATCCTCTGGTAGCTGATCAGGTTTGGAGACAACTCCTCTGAAACTTTGAGGGGCGGTTTTGTGACCGATATGTTTGCATCAATCCAGAATCCATACTTATTAGATCTACAAATAACTTAAAAACAACAACAACAAAAAAAAACCTTCAGAACTTGTTCCTGGTTTCGCTGTGGCCAATCATATATTCCAGCCTATACAGTACCAACCTATCACCTTTTAAAAATATCTTGTGAATAAATGTAATCTTTTATTTTCTGATACAGTATCTTATTTTTTTTTTAAAAAACGAGTAATCATAAAAACGGACGAGCAATTATGACTTAAAAAAAAAAAGACAGAAAGAAACCATATGCACAATATGCACAACCGGAGCAACCTCATCACATCCATATTGATTTCCCACTGGCCAACCAACTGCTTAACCATCTTTGTGGTGACAGTTTGACCCATGAGACCTGTTAGATATGCCACACACATGCACACTCGCAGGGATGTACCCACAGCCTTTAGGGAACTCCCTAAAGCATTTATTGACCACAGAGAGAAAGTGGCTATTAATCTGACAACGGGCTTAAAAGCCTGTCTCCACCTGTTCTCTGTGGACTTGGTTTTATGACATGCGACTCCATGCATGTGGGTGTTCGTGGTTAAAATGATACAAAGACACAAATGTCTGTACTTCTTTTCTTTTTTTTTGTTTGGAAATCTAAATTTGTGTCACTATGCTATATAACAATGCAGCCAAATCATGAGTAAAGTTCAAAAGCAAGTCACCATTTGTGTTTCTTGCTCCATTCAGTGGCAGTGTTATAGCGCCGCCAATACATGACAATTCATGATTTTATTACGCTGAAAATGGTGCACAGGGTACTTTCAAAATAAGAATTATTCATGACCTTCCCATTTTCCTTCGAATACAAATGACAGGACACATCCATCAAAAGCAGAAGGACAGGAGATGATGTCGTTCAAGTAAGGCAAAAAGAAATTATCCGACAAATGTGCTCATATCGTAGGTCAGAGTAAGAGCTTTAAAATGTTTAAAACGGCTTGATCTGTGACACGCGAGGCTTGCTGTTCACCGAATCCCCATAAGGAACAATTTTGTGAATCTTTTGCACACATTCTTACCAGGAGTGCCAATTATTGTGGAGGGCGCAATAATTAGCTGTGGTATGAATGCTCTGCCTCCTGGCCCATGAGTTATCCTTCGCAGCAGAATGGGAGCATGTCTAACCTTCTATTGGAGCAAATTAGCATCATTCGGTTGCTCTGTTGTGTTTAACGTACAAGGGGCAATGTACCAAACGAATGAAGCAGGGGCACATGAATTGATAAAGAATAGGAGAAAAATAAAGAAACACTCCCTTGAACAACATATTTATCTATTAATTAGAGCCCGAACTCACAGATTCTCAGTTTTCCTCAGTCTGGCAACAAAGAAAGTACTTTTTGTCTAGTAATAAAAAATAATAATAATAAAAAAAATACTATGATGCTAGAACACCTGTGTGTTGCAAGGTCAGAGGTCAGATTATGGAGAAACGCTCTTTTATGTTGCCATGTTTCTTTTCCAAGTGAATCAGCTTGGAGGACTTTGTCTCAGGAGCCTTGTTACTGTTGACTCAGAGTTTGAGGCCATTGTAGTGTGAAGTGTCACACCCACAGAACGGCGCAGATGCACAGAAACTCACACGCATGGATAGCACAAGCGTTCGAAATATCTTCTGGAGTTCGTGTTATCATAGCAACACGAGAAGTGGTCTTAAAGCTGTTGTGGGTGTGCTGAAGTCTGTCCTTGCCACTCTGTGTGTGTGTGTGTGAGCGAGTGCCTTTGGCGCGTCCTTTGTGAATGATGGCTTTGCTAAAGTGCTGTGAAAAGAAACATTGGTTTGCTATGCCTTTGATTCATTGCTGATGTGTGTGTGTGGGGGGGGGGGAATTTGCATAGCAGATCAGACTCAGGGCAGATCTGTGCTCTCGTTAGCAGGGTGGCTACATACTTCATCATTATCATCAGTGCTTCTGCACCAGCCTCTCTGCTCTTTCTCATAATAAAAAGTGCTCTTAAAGGAGGACAGAAAAAAATAAATAAATAAAACAAAACAGCCAATGTCGTTGGAGTTTGGAATAATCACTAGTCACTCTGTGCCGTGCTGTTAAAAGGTAAGCTTGCGGATGTTCTTTTTTTTAGTTCTTGTTCTTATGTCACACATATGTATTAAATTACCAATGAAAGCTTTAATACCAGACAAAGAAAACCAAAGTTTAAATCAAAATACAGTTTTAAATGTCGATTTAATTTAATAAGAGAAGAATGTTGTCATAACCAAACCAACCACAAATAAAAATGTAATAAACCCCCTTGCTAAATCATGAGTTAATTGTCACTAACTAAATTTGCTTGGTTCAAAATCACTAACCTCTCTCCCAGGCCTGATTTCCAAATGTCACAGAATTGAAAATTAAGTTTAACTGGAACCTATCTGATAACATGAAGTAGGCTAAAACTTAGACATGTATAGGCCTAAAAACGTGTTGGAAAACCATTTCTAAGGCTTTAGAGTAGTGAACCCTCCCAGGAGTTTCCATTCAACCAGTTTTTGCCACCAACAAATAAGTCAGATGCAATCACCTAATGAAAATCACTATTTTTTTGTTTTCACCTCATCATTTCTAATTTATTTTATGATCTAAATACATATAAATGTGACATAACCAAAACACCCAGAAGCTTGTAAAGGGGGAGAGGGGCCAACACATTTTCACAGAACTGCATGTTTCACCTGCCTTCCCGAATCTCTTTTCGTGTCTCTCCCTGACAGGTTTGCTGCAGTCCTTTCGGGGACAGAGCTTGTTATAGAGGACATGCTGACGAGTGGTGATCGATGCTAACTCCCAAGCCGCAGCATCAGTCTGGGAGCTGCAGCGGTGTCCGTCTGTCCATCCGCATGTGTGCGTGTGTATGTGTGTGCCGCGCATATGGTACTCTGTGCTTGCATATCTACTGGTGTCTAAGCAAGATGTTTGGCACCCAGCACAAGCACCTGCAGGTGCTGCTGTCATTCTCCCTCCCCCTCTCCCCATGCCCTTGAGGGTGTCAGCCCTCATTGAGCGGGCGTGGGCTCGTGTGGGCTCACATGCGTGTGATGGATTTAGATATCAGTTTATGGAGGATTATATGGACAGCTTTCACAGCTTTTTTTGTTTTTTTTTGTTTTTTTTTTGTCTGTGAATATTTTACTGTCATATAAACAAAACACAATTTCAACGCAGCTGTGCGCCAGTGACAGACAGAGGAAGAAGTGTGGCTTTGTGCCAAGTGTGTTAGCGTAAACAGAAATTATATCTCTGGATTGTCGAGGGGGAGGCCGTATAAAATAAGGATTTCTTAAGCGGGAAATCTTCACAGAACATGTTCTCCTCAAAATGGCCATCTACTACACACTTGACCACTTCAGAGTGAAAGCTGGCAGTGGCAACGTAAACGTTCGTGCAGCAAGAGAAAGAGGCAAAAATGAGACCAAGACGGAGACTATGAGTGTTTGTTCTTCTCTGAGTATTAAATCCGCCATAGAGAACTGCTGGACTGTGACAGTAGGCTTATTACAGCTAGTGTGTCGATAAATCCCAAGCCCATTTATTTCCTGCAAGAGCGAGAAAGCATACCTCGCTTTATGTCCCCTGCCGAACAAAAAGGCAAGGTGCTTTTTTTTTTTTTTTTCCTATCCACTTATTTCACCAGTTATTTATATATTAATGGGTTCATGCATCATAAACTTTTTATCCAAGCCGGGGCTGGGAAGGACTGTGAGCAATATATTTGAATTGTTTGTGGCTGCCTTAACTCTCCTTCCCTCTTGATGATTTATAATGCTCTTGAATAAAACCTCTCCTCATTTGCATGTAACCATTAAGGTGGCTTAATAAAACATTAGACAAAATTGTAGGTGATGAAGTTAACTTCTTCCAACACCACATTAGATGCAATTTTTATGCAGATTACTGTATCCAACCCCTCCTCCACTCAGCCAAATAATAAAAAAAGGCAATAAAACACTAATGGTCCACCAACAATTATTTATTTGAAAAGGCTAATGGGATCATTATTCAAAGTTTCTCAGACAATTAGGCATTTACATATTTATTACAAAGGCAAAACAGAGTCAGAGAAACTTACGATTCAACACAACCTATCTATTGAAGAGTTTATAATTAATGCCAACCTGTAACTGGAGTTTTTATTCCTTTTCTCTTGTTCTTTTGTCTTTAGCTTCCTGTTGACTATCACACCTACTTAACCATGTAAAAGAATTCATCAAATGTAAGTAAATTAAAGTGTCAACTGAATGTTTTTTCACTCTAGCTTTGAAAAATGTTTGCTGCCGTTCCAGAGTCTTTACAAAATGGTCTGCATTATTTTTTCACCAGCATCCGCACCCCCACCAAAAAAAGACCCAAGAAATCCAATTCACTCAAATATCCAGGTTTTCATTCAGTTCTTGAACCTTTGACTTAAAGCCCATTTTAAATCTTAATAGAACTTAATTGAGCTATAATGTTTTATCAAGTAAAACTGCATGCGATATTTTCAGTTGCCAATGCACACCAATTGATACTTCTAAAATATTGTTCTTTTGACTTTAAACATGGTAAAAAAAAAAAAGAGTCCAAAGGAAAGAGTGAAGTTAGGAAAAAACCAGACTAATTAACACAAAAACTTACAATTTCATCCAGAGTAGGAGATTTTCTGTCCAAATTTATTTCATTTTAGTCATACATGCTTATGTAAATGTGACTGGCTGCTGTTCTGCATGAGCATGTAAAAGAATAGCTCCTTGGATTGTCTTCAAGGACCTTGGCAACTTTTGGAAAATAACTATTCAGAGTTTTTTTCGCTAGATTTTTTGGGAACAGATTATAGTTGGCTCAATTTGATACATAGGGGTTTATGGGACTGCTCCTCATAAACTACATAACCTTCATAAATCCAATCATACCCTTCCTGTCTTTTCCAGGCATGTTTTTTTTCCTTGCTTCTTGTGTGTGAGCAATTTTTTTTCCCACTGTTTATCCTTTTACCAAAAAACAAAAGAATTAGAAGAAAAACACCTGGCAGATTTACTGCTATTATTTCTTAATTAATGCATTCATTTGAAATTTAAAGTTGCTCTTCTCTAATTTTTACTTTAATATCATTTTTTTGTTATAGTACAACCAATAAATCAGACTGAAAAAAAATAGGGATTGTCTATATTTATAGCTCAAAATTGGAGTTGGCTTATTATTTTCCATAAAATTTCATCAGGTTTACAGAAAGTGCTTGACAATCAGATATAAATATGCACATTTCTAGGGGCACATTCAGTTTAAGCACTGAGTCACATTTTCACACATCTGGTACCAAAATGTTTGTTTTTACTGCAACCTTATTCATTAATTTGTTATTTTCACCCTAATTCAGCAATTATGAATTGTTTGCTTGCTGGAAAGCAATTTTTACTTTCAGACACTTAATGTCATGCATTTTATTTTCATAAAAAATATACTACTGTTTTAAATTTCAATAGAACATTTAAATGAGCAGCTGAACGCAGAATCACAGGTGTATGTGATCCTCTTTGAGAACACACAGGGTCAATCTGAAAAACTTTTTTTCATTAGGTGGTAGACTACTCGTTTGGAGAGCAGTTGTGAAATCAAAGCAGAAAAACTGCCAATTTATTGCAAGTCATATTCTTGTGACATTCACAAATGTTATTGCACATATAGGGCTGGGGGATATCAAAAACCATCCCATGATGATCAATTTTTCATATGCTTCAATCTCGACATATGTAATAAAAAATTTGTCAGTTTTAATGCTCTCTTGTACTATTAAGCAAAAAAAAAAATTTCAGAGGGTTATCTTTTATTTAAAATATGTGTAGGAGTTCCCCTGTGTAAATTAAAGCAGCTCTCAAGGGAAAAATAAAATAAAAACAAGACAACATCTATGTTCGGAAGAAATAGAATGTTTTGCGAGCGATCAGCATTTTTTTTCTCCAGTTGTCACCCTGTCCTACCTGAAGAAAGAGGCTGGGCAAACTTTATCTGTTAGCTGCTACTGTGCTGTCTGTGTCAGGCTAACTGGGTTACACTATTCCAGCCACAAATGCAATAGCTAAGTGCAAATAAAAAATTGGATCTGGAAATGGTCAGTGTGTCCATCCACTCATTTCACTTCAGAAACCGTTGTATAATGCTGCGGACACCTTCACCTCTTCAGAAATTCCTAGTGTCCATCAACACTTTCTCTTCACTCAGCTAGTTGAATAATGAGTACTAGACAAGCTCAGCATTGACAAAGAAGTAGAAAGTTGTCAAACAACAAAGATTGGAGTGAAAGGATTGATGTCAGGATGAATGTAATAGTTTTTGAGGCTGAAACAAAGGGTTATCCAACCCAATCCCAATGGACTGTTTCTGCTTCCATTCTTCTTATTTTTAAACTGTCTCTGGTTCATTATGCCTGAATACAATGAATAGTTTATTATCAGACATCTGCAGAACTTGCCGACATCCTATATGGGTCCGTTTAGCCATTTCAATTGGCTGTTAGAAGAGGAACATGTATGAAACATGCAGGACGCAAAACCTTATGTTGGCCACCTTTACTTTATTCATCTAACACTTTATTTTAGTTCTTAATTAAAAAAACTAAAGTCCAATATTTTATAATGCAATAAGAACTGTTTTGAGTACTAAATAAATGCACCAAAGTCAAAAATAGAATTATTTTATTTTTGTTGTGCATAACCTTTGTTTGTAATATTCCAATACGGCTCACAAAGAGCTGATAGCATCAATAGAAGCAGATATTGCAAACAGTAGGAAACTGATTTTAGAATAAGAATATCTACCTTGGGAGGTCAGTAATCCCACTAATCCTAAACATAAGATAGGACACACACCTATATACACTGAACACCCAGTCAAGGGCATAAGAAAGGAGATCTAAAACTCTCCCTCATGACTTCTTGAAAAGCTACAAAGTCCATTTTTATTCCAATATTTCCTATACATGTCCGCAAAAACACATTTATAAATACCGAATAAGTTGTTGTCCACGGTGTTTCCCCTCTGCTTCATTACTCTCCCATGCAGATGATACGATCTCAAAGGCGGCATGGAGGGAAGGAACTGGGGAGGGGAGGTTTCTGAGCACAGCTGGAGATCGCCTGAGACTTATCTCGCTAGCAAAGAGCCACGGATGAGCGGAGTGGAATGACGGATGGTTGGAGTGGGAAACGCACAGACAGCCACCAACACGCACTTGGCAAACACGCATACACAGACATACGCTGAGGTGCACTTCCCCGTGTGTTTTTGTTAAACTCATGGGGCAAGCTTTCCTTGTCTTGTAATGATTTCTAAATAGGGCCTCCTTGCCCAGGGGTATACTTAATTGCCACACACTGGCTGGTGATGCTAATGTGCACTGACAAATGAGAGCAAGAGACAGGGAGAGAGAAGAGGATGTGGTAGTTGGACTTGTTTTAACTTTGACTTAGCAAGGGCAGGAGTGACTGTCACTCATAGCCCAGCGTGACACAGCCGTTTGCCAGTGATGTTTAGAGACAAGATGGGGGGTTAATGTAAGATACCGGGAGCAGATGCTAGCACACCGGATCACTTGTCCTCCTCTCTTTCACACACACCCACCCACACACACACACACATCAGCAAACACATCCCCTTTCCTGTCAGGCTCTTGTATTCTTTGTCCACTGTGCTGCCAGACATTGCAGTAAACACTGTTCCCTCCTACTACACACCCACTTGTGAAGGAGAATTCTTGTAGTATGCTCTTGTGACTCTGTGCATTTTCTAGTCAAGTGAGAGGTCTAAAATAATTTAACTGAACTGAACCAGTGGACCCAGCAGGCTGTCCACGAAAACACAGGTTCATCTTTGGCCAAAATTGAGGGCGTTTCTGATGCTGACCACAAGATGGGACTAGTGAGAGATGGGCCAAAAGAACAACAAAAAAGGTATTTAAAGGACACATCTCTTTTCTGCGATATCTTGACTGTGTAGAGTTTACAAGGCGGCACCAAATATGGGACTGTGAAATGTAGACGAACATTTTAGTCTTTCAGAATATTTACTCTGTGCAGTCCAGTTGGCTTTCAATTTACTGGGAGGGCAAAAAGATCCCACTTGAGGTGTTTTCTATACATCAAAGTAGAGAAGACTCTTTCTCTCCACCTGGGGAGATCAATCTGCAGTTGCCAAATTGGAGACGTTAGAGCAGGTACCCCCTCTTGACTGAGGATCTCACTGTACCACATGAAAGCAGTACAGATAATCAGCTGACAAAATACTTTTTTCCAGAGATTCTTCTATTCTGGAACATGCTGCATGTGCCTGTTAACTAAATTCAATGGAAACCATTTGGGGATAGATGGAATGGGAGATTTACAAAAAAAATATCTATTATTATCAAACTGAAGATACCCTTAAAGAAGCCACATTTACCATATGGCGAAACGCTCCCTCCAGCTCAACCAAGGCTGGGGCCACCTTACAAAACTTATAATCCCCATAGAGACTTGAGGTTCAAGTAAGGAGACCGGTTCCTGTAAATGTTCTGTCATCATGACACAATTGAACCTGATGATGGATCTCACACTACAGGATTTATCAAGTCAATTAAAGCCAGCTGACTACATTAGACTCGTGTAAACACTTGTGGCAGCAATAGTTTGAACAAACATACCACTGCGTGAAGTGAAAAGACTAGACAGCTAGATAACTTAAAAATAAAAACATAGACAATTTAAGAAAAAAATTTTGGGGGGGGGAATATTTGTGGAGGACAATGTAAGCGCTATAATGTGTGTGTGTATGTGGGTGTGTGTGAGTGTGCTTCTGGAAAGCCTCCCTTGGTGTATTAGAATAAATAGCCTTGTCTATCACTGAAGGCTGTTCCTGGCAAACAGATTCTCCTCACGTCAAGCCAGATGAACACAAATGAGGTCCCATGAGAAGACATTTCTGGGGAAAGAGTGTCCCCATGCCACATTTCATGAAGGACATCGTACGGGTTAGGAAGAGGTGTGGGTGATGGACAGGGCATAAAGCAAGGCTTCATCAACCATCAGCAGAACCACATAAATGCATAGCCCTGTTTTTCACTTGAACTTAAATGCACTGAGGCAACAACATAAAAATATAGCTCACCTTCATTCTGTCATGCAAAAATCCCCTGGAAAAACAAAAAAGAAAAACATTTGCATAATGACAGACAATCCGTTATGCTCCTTGCTGCTTGGTATCAGTAACCTCCTGTATGTCTCAGTGTGTCTCTGCTGGTGACAAATAGCATCACCTCGCTTCTGAAAATGGGTGGAAGATACACACACAGCACGATCACAGGGTCACAACATAACCAGCAGTTGTCAACCACTATGTTACTTTAGTACCATTCCATTCCTGGTCTGAAACCTTGCACATGTTAAATCTCTGTATTCTGCTGAAAAGTAATTATGGTTCTGTAAAATCCAATTGAAATGCAGCTGTGATGTACATGCTTATGCAGAAGCAAAAGGATGTAAAGAAAGGACTACTGAGGGCTCAGCTGGCTGGTTAGTCAGCACATGAGTCACAGGATTGAACTTTGCATGGTTGAATTTAAAGTACACTACATTTATTCAAGATATTCTTTGGTACAAAAGCTACAATTTTATTTTCCTTTTCACATCCTGATAACACTGGATAAGCAATTTGTTTTAAATGGAGTTCATGTGATACACCAACACCAAGCATGTTTGAGGTCTTTGCAGTTTCCAACATGTTTTCATCTCAACTCAATCGCTCTCAGCAGCCTGCATGTCCCTAAGTGTACAGTAGTACTCCCCAAAGAATTATGCCATCGCTGTCATGTAAATCATGTAGTATTAATTTTCTTCCAAACAGTGTTTGTTGTCAACATCACTAATTTATGTTAGTCTATCAAATATAATCCCAATAAAATATACAGAGTACAACACAATGCTTGCTCATGCAAAGCAACAATCGCACAAAGTACTGTTCATAAAATGGCGGTTTTTCTTTTTTCAGTGTACAATTGCAGACCTCCAAAGCTTATTAGAGGTAGAGACTCTTGGATAGTGACAAAGAGATGGGGAAAATACTGTTTTATATTAACATGTTTTATGAGAAACAATAATGAATTTATTGCCGTTGTTAAGCCTTAAGGTTAACAGCAAAGAATTGGAGTTAAAATTTATTGTGTTTACCCAGAAATCTCCACAGGGCATGCTTGTCAGTGGGGAAGCAGTGTTGTATTTTACTTTTATTCCTAATGCGCATCATTGAAGCAAGTCAAACTGCTCGGAGGGGATTTTGTATCCACATGCAACAGTTTCTTTGTGCGTCTTTTTCCGTTTGTCAATGCTAATTTCCAAAGACTCATGTCTATTCGATATCTTAATTAAAATTTACTTCTATGGTTCAAGATGAACCAAAAGCTCAGATTCAACCTCCCGTCTCCAGATGGCTTGACGGTTTCTGCTGTGGAAGGTGTTGAAATTACTCCACACAGAAAATGGTGACACAAAGAAAAACAATATTTTCTCACACAGGTGAACCATGATTCAAGTCTCCACACATGGCTGCTTAAATCAAACTTGCACCAAACGGGATGTCACGACTTTGTTCACGCTGAACTTCATTCTTGCCAATACACTGACACATTGGGTACATGTATGAAAAATCAGTGAGCAAGCAAAATATGCATATATATATATATATATATATATATATATATATTTTATTATTATTATTATTAGTTTAGTTTTTCAAACCACCGGAGTGGGGTTCAGTTAAAATATCAACTTTGTCAGATTTGCGCAGTCTGAGGTTGACAGTTGAGCATTTTTAAATCAGCACGCAACTGCAACTTCGAAACAAATACAGTACATATGCTTGCTCGCGCCCACACACACACACAAACATACACCAGCACATTGAAAAATGCAGGCTTTTCACAATTGTGTCACATCACTGAGGGCACAGGTGCACTGTGGGACGCCCGTCTATTTTCTGCAGTTAATCGATCACATGAACTCAGTGGAGCTTGACTGGGAGTCAGTGGCCCAGAGAGTGATATAAACTATAGTAGTGTGAGTGTGCGTCCGTGTGCTGCTGTAATGTATCTCTGCATTCCATTATTATGGAATTGCCCTACATCCATTCACAAGCTACAGGAGCCTTTGGAGACACATTGTAGCTCTCAGGCTTTTTTTCCATCTAGTCTTTAGCTCTTATTATATACGGTGTCAGATGCTCTCCTACTTCACATATGAACATGAATGCATGCATGCGGTCTCAGAAGGCTACTGTGCACTGGGAGGTCTCTTTGGCTCACTGGTGCTTCAACCAAATCTGGCTCGCTTCATCTCCTCAAATGTTGATCCAGACTTCAACTCTCCATTTGAAATCTCCTTCCTTTCTCTGTTTACTAGAATTCACTTTTTAGCGTGATACATTTTTTTTGCTGGACACAGGTCTGGTTCAGGTGCTGTTGCTGTTCAGTGTCAACCCTTGGTTTCATGCTATTCTGTCTACCAGTTACATCCGTTGAGGTCTAAAGGTGGAGTTTTGCTCTCCCTGTAAATGAATTGAATATATTTTACAAGGATTGTGTGTGAAGGGCCAAAACTAAGCAGTGTACAGCCCACTCAGTCAAGAAAAAACAGGAACCATGCAAAATGCTCTGTGTGCAGAAACGCCAAATTTGCACATCATCATGAAAACTATGCCTTTGTTGACAGCATCATGTGGTGATGCCTTTCTTGGTGGTTAGCCAATAACCACTATATCAAAGGTTGAGTTTGACTTAGAGTCTGAAGTTAGTTATGTTGTAGAAGTACTTTTAAAGGCTGACATAAAAGCGTAATATGGGACAAAGTACATGCATGGACCGTATGGAGCATTAAGACCAGTTACCTCAAGTTTCCTTCCCCGAAACTCAATGTAAGCTTGCATCTTAAATTGATCCTTCCTGCCAACCTTTCAAATAAAGCTGCATATTCCGATTCTCATTAGCAGCACAGATATTTGAATTTTCCAAAATCGGTGCCTTTAGGGCAATTTTCTGTTATTTTCTTCCTTTTAATCCTGCTTGTTTCAGTCAGTAAAATGCAGCATATGAAAATGTTCCTCCAATAACAAACAAAGGCATTGTTTTACTGTATGTATGTATAAAACCACACAGATAATTCGTTGAACTGTAGCTGACTTTTGAGAGAAAGCACAATTAAAACTGTACTGAACACCAATTGTATTTAATTCGAGAATTTCATATAACTTTTCTGGCTGTTGATTTTATTAATAATGAAAAATTGGTCACAGTTAAAAAAAAAAAAACAGTAACAATCCTGCGATCTTTTTAGGTTTTTGGTGTTAAGCAGGTACACCTACGGTACTACTGTATTGCAGCACACATTTTAAGCTATGATGTTGGCAGTGTACACTGGAGCTGGGCAAAGGGTTCTGTTTAATGGAAGATACGTGCTGTAGTTTCAGTTTACCTTGATTTATGACATTTTTAATGGCATCAACAGGAAGTTGGCTCATGTGCTGAAAACCAATCCATTCTGATACAAAGCGACCTGTGGAGAAACCAGGAAAAGATTTCATTGTTTACGTGTGTATGCGTGTGCGGGCGTGCACTGCGCGTGTGTGTCGGGGTGTGTGTGTGTAGGGACCTCTTCTGGAACATAAAGGGGCTCAGTGCTGAGTGAGAGAGCTATAGCTGAAGAGTACAGAATACTAATTCTGCTGCCACACTCACCCTGAGTAGTCCTTTAAAAACGCACACAATCCTAGTCCATTCTTTTTAGGAAAAATCTCCACAGCAACTGTATTCCACATCGCACAATTACTCTTTGTCAAAAGCAATGGGCACGTGTGTGCACTTCCATTTTTCATTTTGTCTACGTGTGTTTTGGTAAAGGCTCATCAAAAACACCTGTATGCACCCAGCACCAGAACAGTATGAAAATAAAAACCTCTCACCCATGCTGCTACCGACACAAACAATAAAATTCACACTATTCTCTCTGCTCTAATTAACAGTGTAGCTGTTGGTATTCCACGAGGAGAAGATGAGCCGCATGTGTGGAAAAGAGTGTGAGAAAGTGTTTGCAAGTGAGCGACTACCGGGCTCCTGCTCATGGCTAGAGTGATTTGGCCCCAAGAGTCTCCAAAATCCTAATGAATTCTCTCTGTGATTCTTTTCCTACAGACTCCAGTCTGCTGTGTCTATATGTGCCCTCAGTAGTGCACATATAGGGAAATATGCAATCCTGTCTGGGTGGAATAAAAAAAATCAAATCCGTAACTGTTTTCCATAACTTTCAAGATAAGCATTTAGCTCTTATGCTTACATGTAGACATGGTTTTTCAACAAGACAGCTACATAATGGAGCTGAAACCTCAGTAGGAACATAATGTTTACCTTTCAATAATTCACAAGTTTACATGCAGTAATTTGACAGTTTTAATTGCATTAGCCATTTAGCAAGCAATAAAGTCGAGTGTGGCCAAATGCTAATTTACAAAAAGGTATAAGGTATATCTTTTTAAGGATGCCTATTGGTCCTCCAAAAAAGATGAAAACCCGGGCTTTATCATCAATCAATAAAATCCCCATGGGCCGAACTTGAAAATTGGACGTTATGCCGCTAACACTTAGCTTTCGTCAACAACTCAGAGGCAGAAGTCAGAGCTACGCGCAACGCAAATAATGTTCGGGCCGGAACACAGTGCGCTAAATAATAAAACATAAATTAACGAAGCTTGGAGGCAGGTAAATTTTCCTCGAGGAATTTTAATAATTGAGGTACTCGAATCACTCGAAGAATTGTTTCAGCCCTACTTTACATCATTAATCACCATGAAATAACGTGATGGCATGTGGAAAATATGACAAGAACGCTTACAAAAGGAAAAAAAAAACATTTAATACTTATATTGACTGACCGCTGTGGTAGATACTGCCACACAAGGGACTGGATGTTCCATTTTATTATTATTGAAGAGGTTTATTCTTTGCGAAAGAAAACTAATAGTCTCGAGACATTTCTTGAATAATGTTTTCTAACCTACGCTAGGAAGAATTTGACCCAGTTACTTCTACAATTTATTACAGAAACAATTTCAAAGTTTCAAATTCTTCAGCCTCTTCCACCAGGAGCAGAAGGGGTGACGTCCATGACTTTCACAGTTAAAGGGCTCTCTGTATCCTGGTTCAGATCATAGCTTTAACCTTGTACATCCTCCGGTTCTCAATCACTACGACACAAAGGGGCGAGTGCAGCATCCATCATCCATCACTCTGACAGCAGCAGCACCTATTCCGTACGAGCACATGCATCCCAGCACATGAGCAATATAATGAATAATAAAGAAAAGGGATAAATATCCTACAAATTTGATCACAGAAGTGGTTGAGATATACAGGGGATTGCATTTCTTGATTAACTCAAATCCATTTTGGTTCCCTGGCAAGACTGTGCCACGGTGCTCTACCGTACACCTCAAATGTTGGGGACCCATAACAGCTGTATCCACTGAAGGCTAAACGGCTGGATTATGCAACATGAAGTATTGAGGGTTGCAGTCTGTGTTACCCGTGGAACCTGAATATACTGAACCACCAAATCTATTCTATTTCACAACCTTTACCATAAGAAATTCTAACGGTGGACACCAACTAAAAGAAAATAAGGGTAAAAAAAAATGTAGCAACACTATTAAAAAAAAGAAAATTAGAATCTGCCTGGAAGTTTCAATTCATGTCTTCTGTCTTTTTACAAGTTTATAAAAGTTTAAAGGTTCAGCCTTTATATCAGCATATAAAAATAGACTAAGTGTTTCCATGTGAAGATCAAATAGCACTGTAGAGAAGCAGGAAAGTCAAATATAAATCTGTCCTGGAGAGGTAGATGGAGAAAATATAAAACTAACAGAACATATAGATGCAGCAGACATACCACTTTATGTTTTCCATGTAACATGATCTAAGTTATAAATTATCTCTTCTCTTGAGGTATGAATATTTCAGAGAAAAATTCAAATCAGGTAGGAAAATATAACCAGTGCATCAGAGACCAACTGACAATACTGACGCATTTGCATTTGCTACATCTGTGTACATAAAACACATCAACCAGTTGGTATTTACAAAACTTTCTGAGGTGACAGTGCCACCTGCTGAATGTGGTGGTATTGCAAGAATGAAAAAAAAAGAAAGAATACAATGAAATAAAAATAATACTCTAGCTATATGCAACCGCCTTTGGTTTATAAACTCATAACCTCCGATATACATCACCTGAAGCCTCCTAATAACGAAGCCAGGTACAAACATTCACAATACATAAGCGTACATAAATGATGCATTTCTGAAATAAATTAAAATAGAGATGAAAGGGTTGGATAAAAATAGTCAGCTTGGTTTGCAGTTTCTATTGTGTTTTCTTTTTCTCCTTAGTATCTAATTTATATGGAAATGAAAACATGTTTTTTATCCATATTGTATGTAGTTATAGGTCTCAAATAAGTCCAGTGTCAGATTAGCAAATAATTTTGAGACCTAGGACCTCAAACTAAAAACACTGCAGATGAACTACAAACTGTCATATGAGAGACATTTATTTCAAATATTTTTTTACATTTTCTTTCCAGTGGAAAGATGGACCAAAATACTTCTGCATGTAATTCTCCTTATTATAATCATTTTCTGCAGGTACATAGTGTTTCTATTTCCACAGGTCACCCACAGCTGTGCTAACTATAATTTTGTCATTGCAAAATTTAATTCAGCGCAAGTAACAATTCTCATGGTTGCTAGATTTACTCTGGTTTCCTCCCACAGTCCAACCAAATGCATGTTAGTTTAATTGGATATTCTAAATTGTTCTTTCGAGTGTGACTGTTTTGTTTGGTTTTGGTAGGCAGATAGTAGAACTGGGCATGTCGATCTTTATATCAGTACCATTGACACCGAGATGAGTATTGGTATCAGATCAACGTTTGCAATTTCTCTTCTCTGTCCAGTAAATTGCTCAATTTCTTTCACCGAGATTAAAATGTCAAATATGCATTTTTAATTCGAGAGCAGTACTCCATACCGTATTTTAATGTTTCCATTCAGAACGTCTGCTTTCTTTCAAATACAATCTGTTTAATTCCCTCACCACTGCAGATTCACTCCAAAACTGTCTAGGCAAACAGCACACCTCGCTCTCCCAGCTTTCACAGTTTAATCTGTGAGCGGAGTTGAAATTTTAATTTTAGCATACCGATTAAGCCATTATCTATGCAAGCAGATGAAAAAATATCTTACTGAAGCTCATAAATGTACACTTATGTAAAGATGTATGCCTCAATCATGAAATATTAATATGACAGAATATGGTTACGCTTTTGTGTTAACTGAAGAGAAAATAGCATTCCAATTAGGTTAGATGCAGAGTACAGACTAAGTTATCCTAAAAGACATAAAAAAAATACATTGGTGTGTTTTAGAAATTTAAGAGAAATTTCTCTTAAATTTTTCTTAAGAGAAATTATATTTATATAATTATATTTCACTCACTAAATAAAAACAGCATTTTTCCATAAATATTTTTCTTGTATTTTATCAATCATTTAAAGTCAAATCACCAAATTGTTCAATGATAACGGCGTTTCAAGAAAAAAAAGGTATCTGTATCAGAGTTAGTATCGACGATGCAAGCCCTGGATTTACTTGGTACCCGATCAACAACAAAAGTATTGCACACCTTTAGTAGATGAATGCATTGCTAACAGTAAATATAATTTTTACTAAATTGAATTATCTAAGCACAAACTATGTCCGTCCATCCATTTTCTAACACCCTTGTCCCTAGTGGGGTGCTGGTGCCGATCTACAGCTAACGTTCCAGGCAAGAGGCGGGGTTCATCCTGGACAGGTCGCCAGTCTGTCACAGGGCAACACAGAGACAGACAGGACAAACAACCATGCACACACACACTCACACTTAGCAAGAATTTAGAGAGACCAATTGCACAAACTATGTATCCCTTATATTTTCTTTGCAAAGTACTCTCTACGGAAAGAACAACTCCACTGGACGTTTCCTTTTGCAATTTGCCACAATTTAAAATAGGTGATCTGGTCAAAAGGAGCTAAATTCAAACTTCCTGGCTGACCTGTAAAAGGCTATGTGTGGCACAAATAAAACTGAATATAATCAATCCCTGCTTACAATCCCCACTGTGAAAATGGCAATGGCAGCAACAGTGACGCCCGTCGAAGGTCATTTTTTCAAACTTTTTTCCTTTTAACCTCCTCTCATTGGAATCAAAGTATGATTCTTTAATATAGTTATATAAATCAATTAAGTATTAATCATTAATCACTAAAGCTTTTGTTCACTGACAGTTGAGATCAAGATGAATCCATATTAGAATAATAAAAAAAGAATCAGATAGAAAAGATAGAAAAGTGAACACAGGAGTGTGAGTTTATGCGCTGAACTCATGTATCTGGTAATTAATTAGCAATGAAAAATTAGCTGCAGATAGTGTCACTAGCCCTCCAGTTGATAAACTAATGCCAATTTGCATCTGTAACTACCTCTATCAGCAATAGATCATTTATGATTGTGCTTCTGTGCCATGTATGTTGTCATGCATGGCAACAGCGTGCATCAAAATCATGTCAGACTTGGTGGGTGATGGATTTATCATTACAATCATTCACATTCACCCCATCTCAGACGAGTTAAAGTCAGGCCTACAGATTGCATAATTTGTTTGTCAGATTCAATCCATCTGCTGCTCATCTCATACTGGGTCGCAAAGATCGGTTCTGTCAGTTCCGTGTCTGGCTGTCCCAGGTTCTCCTCAAAGTGGGACATGATATAGAAATTGGGAACTCCCCAGCAAGCATCCTGATCAAATAGCTGAATCGCCTCAACTGACTCTTCATCATGGAAGAGGATTGGCTCTTCTTCAAGATCCCCATGGATGATGGAGATTTTCACCATATGGCTAAAGGGGCGGTTGGCCATCACACAGGAAGACAGCTCTTTTCAAGCCTGTATCTCACACCTGTTCTGATCAACCATATCTTAGGACAACTGTTGAGATTCAGAAAATAAATGTCCTACATTTATCCCAAATAAACTTAAAAAACACAATTTAAAATGTATTCCTGCACAGAAGACATAGAAGAACAAAAAACTTTACATTTAAGCTCAGCTAAATGTCTCATACAGACACAATGAGACATCGGATAATGACGATGTTGAAACTTGATGTCCTATTGTAAGGCTTGACCACACCCTTAAGGCCAGCAAGGCTTCTATGAAGTTCTGGCCAGCTAGTGAGAGATAAGAGCAAATAATAAACCAGGTTCAAGTCATATGATATAGTTCCTTAGTAACTCGGTGAACTGGTATGATTCAGACATTTCCTGTTAGCTCAGAGTTGCTATAATCGCTACTGCATTATACTAAAGTAAAATAGGGGAAAGACTATCTCACCATCAGTTATTTGTCTGCCTCCTTATTTCTCCCTTTGTGAACTTATTAGATGATGTGATCTCCAGCTGCATAAAGCCTAAACAAAAATAACCTTCCTAGAAGCTAGGCGAAACTCTCCCTGGAGTTCTACAGATGTGTTTACTATTCAGGCCAAGTTTTTCAGAGGTATCCTGCTACCACATAAATGTGGTTGCTCTTAAAGAGGCCTGGCAGTTTATGTTCAATTAGAGACAAAGAAAAGACAATTCAGAATAACCTGTATATTAAATATATTCATCCAATGTGATTTTAATGGAATAGATAACCTAGTGGTAGTGATGAAGGCAAATGATTAAAGAAGCTTCAGTGTGTGCGCTTGTCACATTTCTGTTTCTGCAAACCGATTATTTATGTACATTGCTTAAGGCACACAAGAAATTATGCAAATGAAAGAAGCAATCATCTTGTGTATAAACGGATTATCTGCTTCATGTTCAATTTATCGATGTATAAATGACCATTTGCGCAAATTTGTGCCCGTCGTTGCGCATCTGATCCCCTCCGCACTGTGTAAACAGACCATTTCACGCACTTGTGCCGTACGCACACAATGATGTGCTGCCTGTAAACTAGTACTGTAGGAGCCACACCTCTTGCCCACATGGGGGAATCTCTAAAATATAGATCAAAAGGCAGAATTTCTGTCAGGCATTACTAATCTTTTGATGAGAGCTTTAAAAGGCTTCCTTTGAACTGCCTCGGTTTTTAATTAAAGGGCAACATGCACAAGACAAAATTCAAATAATAAATTCTCTATCAAGCAGAGAATTTTGACCTCCCCGGGGTGATATAAAAAGACAGGAAAACAAGAAGAACTTCTCTCGTCTGTTTGTCGAGTACACAGGCAAACAACTGCACATATGAGATAAAAAAAAAACCTTTGAATATCAACAATGTTCGGTCACCCACGTGCCATTTCAATATGTATCAATGCACGTTGTATTAAATAAAGAGCTGCACAGAACCGATATGAAAATGGTGTAAGCGAGACAGAAAAAACTTGAATCACAAACCCTACCTTGCCTGACGTCTCTCGGTGCTATGGCGATTGCATCGTTGGAATGAAGTTCGGTTACACAGCAGTCATCAGGGACGAGGGAACCGTTGCTGAAACTGTGCGGTGTCTCCGGAAGTAGAGGAATCGGCGGCGCCATGATGTTGTGATTAGGACAAATGCAGCCCGTTTGCGTCATCCCACAAACATCCCCATCAGAGGTCTCCTGGTTCCCATTGGGGTCCGTCCGCAGACACTCCTCAAACCAACGACAGAGCACGCCGCAGGTGAACTGACTGGAGTTCTCGTTGTTAATGAGCAATACCTCCACCAGCCTCTGCTCCACCAATTCCTTTGTTACCTGAGGCTCATCTGCAGCAGGGTGTCTCGTCAGACATAACTGAACAAAGTTTTTATCAAACTGCAGGAAGGAGTAGGGTCTGTCTGAGTTCAAGGGGCTGCCGCAGAGATCAATGATCTCCTGATCCCTGGCCGTTGCCGTTTGTAGATGGAGAGGGCAGCTTTGATTGACTAGGTGGTGGTCAAGAGACAGGAGCATGGGGTGGTGCATTTGGCAGATGATAGGGTTTCGGGTGAAGCGGAGGTAGAGGGAGTACTTTGTAGGATCTGGATTTTCCAAGGACCACGAACAACCAGGTGTCCTGAAGGGAAAAAGCTCCCGTAGGGAGAAAGAACCATAGAGCACCCCTGCTACAAGGCTGGAGCATGGTGAGGAGATGGGTGAGGGGCCCCCTTCTGCCCCTGTGCTGGGGATGCTTTCGGCAGCCCCATAGGCAACCTCAGCTAGGGTAGAGAGAGGAGCTAGAGCGAGGGCAGACAGAGCAGCCAGGGCCCCAGCCACGGCCAGGAGGGAGGACAGCACAGACAGACACACCCCACCAGCAGTGTTCATCCTATGACATTCGTCCTGCAGGGGGAGAAAGAGAAGAGAAATGATCAACATTGGACATATTTGGTAGCATCCGTAAACAAAACTGACAAAAATCAACATGACATAGACAAAAGACAGACTCAAACGTGTTATACAAGTCGATACTAAAGACGCATGTCTGGTTGAAAGCGTTTCTAGAATGATTTGTGCATCGCCTCAGAGGATTACAAAACCAACTTTATGACAGCAGTCCTCCTGAAGTTTTTCAAACGCACAGACACACAAGAACTGTCAAAAACACAAACACATCCCTGCTGGGCTGGATTAAAAGGGCTGATGACTTGGCTGTTGAGACATGCACTGTGGGGCCTGCTCTACCCTTTCCTGCTGATATGTGCGCGTGAACAGATTTGTGCACACAAACAAACTCCCATGCACACACACTCCCGTCCCGCTGAGCAGCTCCCCTAAGGTTCTGGCAAACTATTACCATCACTGACACAGTGAGGGTCCGCCAACAGCCTGATTTTGACTCACAGAGTGTGCACACACAATACCGGAAAAAAAAAAAAAAAACACGCTCTCTGCATACAATATTTTTCTTCAGGCTACTTGAAGAGTTACTACTCTTGCCGTGTGTCTACTCGATCATGCAAGACATACGAAGCATCTTGGTAAAAACGCAATTTCAGGAGGTTTTGGGGAAAATGGGCCATTCTTGCCTGATCAAGCAATACCAAGCTGATGTTCATTTCTCTGAAATATTGGCAGAGCAATCTAGGCCTATCACAATAACAAATTTTGCTGAGCGATTAATTGTCTCAAAAATTATTGCAATAAACGATAATATTGTTTGAAAACCATTTTAAAACTGATTTAATGGTAATGACATAATAATGCAAGAGATATCCTGCCAAAAATAAATACACTTTATTTTCAAAAGAACACTTAACACTGGAACTGGTAAACAACAGTGGAAATAAAAACTACATTCAACCAAAAGAGCACAGATTATGAAGTCTGTACACTACATTGCCCTTCAATAATCATTAGATTTAGATAAGGAAGATGAGCACATCCGACTACCTCATGCAATAGTTCACACTACATGATTTTTTCCCTTATGACAGTCTTAGAAAGTCCAACGTTTTAAGATTGGACTTGCTATAATCGCAACCGATCATCCTGTAGTGTATGGTGTGTTCCGACTGATCGGGTCAAGTCGGTAAAACGTTGTGGCCGCTCCAATCTAAATCAAGCATATTCAACACGTTGGATTGTCTTGGCCGGTTTAACACTGCAGCGTGTGGGGTTTTTCCCGACTAGGAGTGAGAACTCAGCCTGTTGAATGTGACAGGTAGCCAATCAGAAAGTACGGATTCCATCCGCACTTTCGGAGGGGAAAGCACGGAGGCGAATCCCGGACATCGGAGATGATATGTGGAAACAATATTAATGTTTATTCAACATTTGGTGCAAAGAATATCCACTAAAATGACAAGGAGAGGAGTAAGAGCTCCTCTCCTTGTCAGGAGCGAAATTGGTACCGCAGTTGATTCCGGTAACTTTTCAGCTGTTCATTGTTAACGTGACATAAATAGGTTATAATGAAATTCATTCAGTCAGGACTTTACGCTGACACTAGCCACATGCATTGCAGGTAGATTGTAGTAAAACATTGATTTTAAAATTAGTGGACTTGTAGCGACTATTTTGTGCCCATTGTTGGACACCACATGGCACAACTGAACCCGTTATACCTACAATTTTTGTCAGCTAGTGTGTGGTCTCTCAGGTTTTGAAATGGGCCGACAACCGGCTGACTATTCCAAAATCGTGTAGCATGAACTGGGCATAACGCTAAGGAAATGAGGAAGGGACGGGTCAGTGGAGAGCACCGGAGTTGAGCTTTTTTTCATCCAGTGTCAACAATAGAAAGAGAAAAAGGCAGGAAGAAACGATAAAGTCGATAAATTAAAATGAGGTCGATAGTTTTCATTTCTCGTGCGATTAATTAATTTATTGTTTATCGCGACAGGCCTCGTGAAATCACACCCTTGCATTTCCTCAAATATCTTAAAGCAATATCATCAAAATGGAAAACATTGCTTGAACAACTTGTACAAGTTCAAATAAGAATCTACCTTCTTGAGCCATGAAGCTGTTCTAATAAGTTGTAGCCCTGCCCATTTCTAGTGGGGTGTCTTTTAATTTATTACTTCTTTCAAGCTGAAAGCAGCAACCAAGGTTACCAAATATGATATCTCTATGAAGAGACCTAATTACAGAACCTGTGAGCGTAGCTTTCAAGCTATTTCCCCCTCGTTCCTAATTAATGACACACACAGTGCTACCCAGAATTTTATATAAAGAATCTCCAGAATTGCAAACATAGTTCACAAGGTCTAGGTAACACGCAACAATGTCAAAAAGAGAGCACTGAAAGGCAACTGTGTTTCTGATGTAGGAGGGAGAAGTCATGGTTAAAAGTCCATTAAAGGCAGCCAAAAGCCAGAGAGATGAGGAGGAAGATTTAAAGGGAGCAGAGCATTAAAGGGACTGTAATTAAATAAACTATATAACAAATATATATATGTAGAAAATTTGCATCACTAACTGTAAAAAAATGAATCATCTCCTATCGGGTTTGAGGCATTGTACTGATGCTGACTCAGAGTGATGCATGAGCATAAAATGCTTTACAGTCATGTTCAAGGACAGCTTGTTGATGTAGAAGATGTGCATTATTCTGTCATGAAAAGGTCATGGGGAAGGTGTTTTAAATGAAAACTAGAACACACTGTATGTCTCTAAATGGGTTTGGTTGAAAAAAAGGAAAATAAATACTTTAAATGCATCTTTGAAATTGCATTTTAATTTAGGCTCTTTTTCTAATTTAAAAAGTTACTTTGGATATAATAGAGAGGGTTATAAAGAAAGAATCATACAGGCCAATGGACAAATTTAGGCTGTGTGGGCTCACCACTGGAGTTAAGGTAAACCAAGGATTTAAAAGTTATCGTATGAAAAAAATAACATTTTTCATCAAATTTTTCATCAAACATAACTTAAAGGAAGTATTGAGTCATTCACTGCAAATCAGTTACTCAATGCAAACTGCTGGGTTTCTTTATTCTGAAACGTTTAACTAGTTTGTATAATAATAATGCCGTATATTAAACTAAGTTTGATACGTAGGATCAACAGGAAAATAAGTACTTGGAATTGCATTGACTTTTTTTGTAAATTGCTTGAAATAGTCTACAAATTTAATTGGGAATAACTAAGTCAATGTTCACCAAGTCAATAATTTAAAATTGCCACTAAATTGGCATCTCTTGTAAAATACAACATAAGGATTTCATTTATCAATAAAATTGCAAATGCTTTAATTAAAGCAGAGACCTAATAAAAGAAAAATTGAAATAAAAAAATTTTCTAACTTAGCAAATAAATGAAGAAAAAAAACAAGAAAATAACCTAAATCCACACAAATATTAATATGTTTAAAACATGTTTAATAATTTTGAGAAAATATAAAAGTTTAGTTTCTCTTTTCCTGTCCTGTTTTAAATTCTTTGATGTAAAGACAACATCGAGGCCGACATATGCAACTGTTACAATCTGCATTTATTCAGCGCCTGTTTTTCTTCATTCCAGGGTCCTGACACTGTTTCGAGAAAGCTAACCCACTGCATGCTGTGAGCTATGCTCCAGAGCATCATGCTACTTTGTAAAACAAGTTCATACGGTATGGCATGACATCATACACCCACACTTCTCCACAGCTGGTGACACAGTTACTCACGTTGCAGTGTGTCACAAAAATGTTGTATCAAGCGATTCTGAGGGAATACGATGTGCTGATCTATATGACAAAATAGTTTCCTTGTTTATGGGCAATACATTGCACATCTAGGCTCAGTTTCATCTTATTCAACCTTTTTTATATATATACATATATATATATATATATATATATATTCAGTTCAGACCAAAAGTTTGGACACACAGTTGTGTCCAAACTTTTGGTCTGTACTGTACATCTACTGCACTAAAAGTCAGGGTGTTTTTCAACAGAGTTTAAACTTGAATACAGACTTAGCAGTGCATAGGCAAAAATGCATTTTATGGGTGAAAAAAGTCAGAGGCGTTAAGCAAATTGTTTTTGGGACAATGAACAATGAATATTCATAAAGGCACATACTGTGTAAGAATAGGTCCTAAAGGGCTGCCTTCATGAGGGCATTCTGTCCCACTTCGTTTCTAAAACAGCTCTTCACTTTGGGCATCCTTAAATATTCATCATCTTGGATGTCTGCTTTCCCCTCCTTCCACCTTGACATTAATGGCATTGCCAAGGATGGCAAGCTCTTTCTCTGTCTCTCTTTGCTTTGCATGTCTTTTAGGCTTTGGCTTCAATTTTTTAATTCACCAAGTTGAAAACATAATTTTTTACTATTATTATTATTATTATTGTTATTTATTTATTTGTTTCCCCACATGCTACATAAAATTTATGAAAGACAAAAAAGAGGCCTGGAAGCACAGCTTAAAGTATTATCCCACCACAGGGAGAAAAAACCCCCAACTCATTTATCTTTAAAATATTTGAAATTACCCTTATGGAAAGAACTCATTACTTTACATGAATGAATTGATAGTAAACGGCGTACGCACGTAAACTCCCATGTGAAACCCATTAAATAAAATCAACCGCTTATAACATGATGAGGTATTTCAGACAACTACTTAAACCACTTTAAACCATTGTAGCTCGTTCACCCAGCCACACTCAAACATTCATATACTTGTATGCAGATGGGTAGCATTTTACAGCCTTGCCACACACCACTGATATATTTTGGAGGAAATTGGAATCAAACTCAATAACCCCAGATACCAGAAAACTCATTTTTCCTCTGAGCCATAGCTATTAGAAATGATAGCCCTGGGATTATGAGGATTTGAGTCAATTCTTGCCACACAAAAGAGGATCTAAGATATGTATAAACATGATCCTTCTTCAGCACGCTTTGATGAAACTATGTAAATTACAAAACAGGGGCTGCAAACAATTCTTTAAATGGAAGATCATACGTTTTGACACTGCAGTTTTCTAGACAATAAATATTTATCCCAACAGGAAAGTATACATTGGGACATAAGCCTTCTCCGTTGACCGTCTGCCATTATATTATTTTAAAATAAAGATCTCCTAAAAAAAAAAAAAAAAAAAATTTAAAAAATTAAAATGGAGTGCTACACTCATTTGGACGGTTTTCCACATTTTTCCTCGTAAACAGATGTTTTATATGTGGCAACTGTACTGTGTAAAAAAAATAATAAATAAAAAATTTGAAAAATAAATCACTGGAGGAGAGATAAACACTAAATTAAATACATTTCACCTCTGGCATGGTTTCCAATTTTTCACATATTTTAAATTATACTATCCGAAACACATGCGTCACATGTGGAAAACATAGTAGTAATTAAAAGATTCCAAATTCAAATTTACCAGTGTGATCTGCGCATGGGAAAATTGCAGGGAAACAATTCAGAACGCCTCCCGTGAGATCAGTGTTTTAGCACTCGTGTTTCAAATTTAGGAATCAGCGCATAATAACATAGGAAACATGTTTTAGGTGTGGAAAATCATGGCGTGTAGTCACATGTGAAACACACCGGTTCATGTGACTACACACTATGATTTTCAATTATGTTGTGATGCTCGCTGGGAAAAATGTGCTTCAACTCTGGACACTGAAGTTTAAAATCATATGGAAACAAATATTAAGTCAAAAGTTAAGCCACAAATGTTGTAAATGTGGAGATCATACTGCGGAGATGAATACACCAGGGATATATGCCTCATGCAAGACATTTCCAACATGTGCATTTTTAGGCGATTCCAAGTTCCTTTCTTCATTGTTTAAATTGTAATGATGACCTCATTTTTCACAAAGTTGAATCTTTCGCCGGTCATATTTGTAAACAACTGTTTTTACAAAAAGTTGAATCCCAGCGTTTCTTCCCGATAGAACAACCACAAACTAACAATATATTGTTTTCCATGGCTATGGCCTATTTATGGAAGCGCCATAGTCTGGGTAGCCTACAGTTTAAAAGCTTACCCAGCTTCTGAAATGCCACAGCGGCATGCTGGGAAACCGCAAAGCGGGACACTTGCTATGACTGAATACTCGAATGCTTCCAGGTTGTGTTTAGGGATCTCACACTTCAGAGAAAGTAGATGCACTACTGAACTCCCACTGGAGCTTTTCCACTGTGTGCAGTGAAACTGAGGCTGACTCTACAAAAACAACTTGAAGTCAAACCTTGTTTATTATCCTTAATCTTGCTGATACTCAGGTTTGGCAATTCCGATTCAATTCAAAAATACTGCATTAATCCCAAAGGGAAATTAAACGTTGTAACGCATATTATCCAGGATGCTGATGACTGTGTGCAGGACGGATCTCCTGTTGTGTTCTCTATTAGAGCCACAAAGAAATCCACCAGCTCTCTGTACTCAGCTTCTTGTCCAATCTTGATACACCCACAGTGTATCAAGATCTGAGCATTTCAGCAACGGGCTTGGACTTGAAAAGACATAGGCTCATCTCATTCCACCATCTTTACTAATTGATCTCAAAAATGACACCTGCGGCAGCATCAGCAGGTTGAAAACGTGGCAAACAAAGCATAAAAAGTTTGATTCTTCAATATATTTGAAATCATACATATTTGTAACATCTGTATCTGTACCAACTACGCAAAAAATTAAAGGTATTAAGCATTAAACTTGAGTTTTAATTTACCACCTGTTTTACTCAGAAAACGAAATTGACTTACCACAAAAAGAGAAATAAATCCAACTAAATCACTAGATATATTTTTTTTAGAATTAAAGGATCAAAGTATTTTATCAGCATTTTATATAATAAAATAATGTTTTAACCCTCATGCATAACAGATCACATGAACCAAACCAATGCCTGGAAGAAAAAAAAAAACAGAAATCTGAAACCTGCATCAGATTAACTCAAATTTCAGTAGACTTGTAATACAAACATACACAGCATGTCTCTCTGCTAAAAATAGCTGATTGCAAACCAAACCGAACCAAAGCACCATACCAGGGACCTAAACAGTTTGGCAAGTTTACTCTTTAGCACTGTAACTACTCACCGTGCATGTCTGCTCTTCTCTCCCACGCATTGACTCTGACAAAGAATGGCACACTTGTCCTAAATTCAGTTCCATTAAAGCTACATGTACGAGCCACATGTACTGCTTGCCGAGTCGCCCCCTGCTGTCTGAAACACGTATCTTCAAACAACAGTGGCACCATGAAGAGAAAAAAAATAATTACTCCTTGTTGATTGTGTTGAAAGTAGATTTGGGATGAACATAAAAGTAACAACAGTCACGTTGTCATAAAAACTACAAACACGATTATTTTTCTTTTGAAGCAAACGGTGCTCAGCTCGACTTTAACATGCTGCAAATTATGGTCTGTCAGGTACTTGTGTTCAGTACTTTGTAGTGAACAGAACACAAATCGCACCAGTTGATTCAGTGCTATCCAAACATTTTCACATTTGAAATACTATAGTATCTAACATCCCTCAATTTTGGACAGTTTAATTGGATTTTTGTTGGCAGATCACACAAGAATCATATTTAAAAGTTTGCTCCATGACTCTCGAAGTGCAGGCAGAAATAACTGATGCCATGATAACGTCTAGGATTGTGAAATTCTGTCTACGGTTGTCAGTTTGATTCCAGGTTTTCCCACAACATGCTGATGTGTCCTTAGGCAATGGACTCTAAGTCATGTTGTGAATCAGCCAGTGTGGTAATGGGTGGATGTGACATGTAGCGTTAAAGTGCTTGGAATAGCTAGCTAGACTAGAAAGCATGATATAAACAGTATTAAGGAACTCTATAACAGCAGTGCAAATGCAACTGACAAGCTTTTTCCATGTTTTTTTTTTTTTTTATGCAAGTTTTATGTGAACCCATCAAACATACGGAAATATGTTTGCACTTTCAAGAACCACAATCCTACTGTCAACTGAGAAAAATGCTGGGGGCTGAAACAAATTGGACTTAGAAAGTGTTAACAAAAACTGTTTTTTTTTTTCTCTGAATAAAGACACTAATCAAAGTGAACTCTGTCATGTCAAATGAAGGATATGTGCTAATCAAATAAAAGCTACTTAGCTCCAAGAAAGAACTCCAGAGAATTAACGTAGGATAGAAAACGTTTCCTGAAATTTGACTTTATTGTCTATATTACATTTGGACATATGATCAATTATATCTAAATTCATCATTTGTAGTAAAAAAAAAAAAAAAAAAAAATTGAGATTAGAAAAATAAATTAATGCAAAAAAAAAATGCATCTCACTTCCTCTAAACATAATAGTGGCTGTATTAAGTAAATAAAATTTAAAACCTTCTTCACTTAATTGGGCAAGTCAAGTTCGTCAATAACAAAAATTAGTTTTGTTAACTTTCTGTTTATTGTTAGTATATGAGTTATTCTTATTTTCTTTAGAATTAGTCAAGTTGCAATTACCATTTATGTTTTATTAGGATTTATATGTGGTCATCTAATACAAGGTAGTTGTGAAGGAAAAAGAAAATAGCCTCTAGCCTCCAATAGATGAAAGCCACACACTCCGTATAGGTCCTTTATGGAAGCATGGCAATAAGTGAGACACTGTTGACAGAAGAAGTCCCATTTAAAAGTTGTCTCAAGCTATTAAAGGGACGGATTGATGGATCAGATTGGACAAAATTAAACTTTTACGCCTTATGCAAAACATTGTAAAACTTATGTGGAGGAAAACTAACATCCAAATACCCCATCCCTTCTCTGACACATTGTAGTGGCAACATCATGGACATTCAGATTTTTTTTGTTTATTTCTTTACCTGGGACTCTTAAAGGACAGCTGAAGTGTACTTAGAAATATAATTATCAAAAACCAAAAATTAATTTTTTCTTGTCTTATCTGTGCTGCCTTAACTACAATCTACATCTCAGTCCAAACATCTAAAAGCATTTCAGCTAGGAATGGCATTGCCATACGCTAGCAAATCCATGTAGAGCCACACTTGAAGCCAAACGTGTCCTTGCCAATTAAATGCTAACGGAGTGTTATCAAAAATGCAATCTGCATTCTTTTGCCAAACATTTTGAGTCTCTGCAACAAGTCATGAAACATTCCTCTCTCTCCATATAGCCTCTAGCTGAAGATTCTCAACTCTGCCCCCTCTCATCTTTAGTTTGAGAGCCTTAAGAGAGATCATCCTCCCTCAAAGTCAAACTTAATTTGTTTACTTAAATCCACACACATCCATGGCAACTCTGCTTTAAGTCTTTCATCTGGATAAGATCTTCTATCTGTAAACCAATATTAAAAAAAATAATGTGCTGCATCTGATTTAGCATGGCTGACATTTAGAAAGTAAGTCGTATGTCCTTTTATCAAATTTCACTCCACTGCTCCATGAAGCCTGTACTTTTTCACTTTGTCTTATCGGTTATTCACAAATGGCAGATGAGCTGAGTGGATCTCATGCTGTGAAAAGAGACAACAGCTATAAACCCCTTGATCACAGAAAAAGGCTTTCTCTTTTGTCTCTGAGTAACTGCGCATGTGACATTCCCTCGCATCGCGTCACACCCATGAACCCCCTCCATGCACTCGAGTCCTTTTAACATGTGGCGCATGTGGAGACGGGAGAACAAAGTGCAAGTCATCAAAGAGTGTGATGAGAGTAAGCAAGAGATTCAGTAAGTTAGGAGGGAAAGTGGGTTAAGAAACTGCTTGAGGAATTCAAGGGGATGTTAGACATTTTTGGAGATTCATGTGGATTAAGAAATGCAATTGTAAAAGACTGAAATGAAGAATCACGACTCTCCGTCAAATCTCCATCACTCTCCCTTTCAGATTTCTGATTAGATTAATGATTTTAATCTCTTGTTTCCTAAGAAAGTCAATGACCTTGGATGGAAAAAAGCTTGAATAGTGACTACAGTCGTTGACTTTGTGAACTACTTTAGTCATTTCTGTAATTTATAAGTAGCACACACCAGACACTGGTCTGCTTCAAACAAACCAATCATGCATGTGTGAATAAACTCGAGCGAACCCTGGTGCACACCGAGCAACCAGACTTAGATCCACTTTTTGAGGTGATCTCAGTCTGTTTCCAAATTAACTGTGGTGTGGTTCACCTCTTGTATGAATACAGACCGCCATCAGTATACATCTTTTAGGACTTCACAAGACATGGTTGCTAGGGATTATGGTAAAAATTAGTCCCAGCCCCATTATTTCTGTCCCATAGCAGCAAAGATTATGATTCACATGACTTTGTTTCCAAATTACTGTCTGCTTGCAAAAAAGAACAATCTGATAGCAAGCTGTACCAAACGAACAAAAAAAAATGTTGCATTTGGTCTGGAACAAACAAGCCGATCAAAAGAGTTTCCTGGTGTGAATACACTGTTAGTGTTCATTGTTCTGCAGGTTATTTCATGTTTCTGTGATGTCATTGATCTAATCGCTTCAGTTCCTAGAAACTGCTCCCAAATCAGCTGGCAATCATGTTGTAGATTGTTTCTACCTGTTTTCCTAACTGTTTCCACAAACGCATCACCACAATATGTAAGCTTCTTGGTCTCTTTGTTTCTCTGCTGGATCCCACTGTTGCTGTGGCCCTGGTACGTGTTTCTCTTACATGTTCAGTTACATCACTATGTAAAATCTCCATCTTGCACCTGCCTCTGCTCTGGCACTGTGTGAGCACACACCAACTATGACACCAAATATGACAGAAAAATCCAGACAGACAAAGAAACTATCACACGTTTTGAGTATTTTCGGTAGGAGGAGGAAGAAGAAAGTCTAGCTGAATGTTTTCACAGAGCATTCAGTCGCTGCGCCAGACTTTTTCCTGGCAGCCCCCTAGCCCAAGCCTCAGCTCCAGCAGCCCCAGCAGTCTCACTCTCGCGTCTCTCTCTGGAGGGTTTGGTCACTGATGCCTTCACTCTGCCTGAGCCTGTGTGTCTCCTCCGAGAACCAGAGTTCACTTTTGTCCCCTCTGAGCCCACTCCTTGCCGCCTCTGAGGAGGGCTCTCAAGATCCTGCCTAGGCTCCTTACTATCTCTGGTGCGGGTTCCTCTGAGCCAAACTCCAGAGCCCGTACACAGGCTCTTGCGGCCACACAGTCGGCCTCCAGACAAGCTCGTCTCTGTGCTCTCCCTACCATCAAGCCAACTGCCAGAACAGTCGTTTTGATTTTCTGGTAAATTTGCTTCGAAGATCACTTTCAGATAGACAATTTTTTTTTTTTTATTGTTTTCTTCATTTAAAAATTCTCTCAGTGTAATGATGAACTTTAAATAGTTGGGAAACAACTTTATAACCCTGCCCCGATTGAAAGGCAACAAGCGTCACCTCAATCTTGATATTTCTTCCTTTTCATTGTGTTCACAGTCACTTTAATAGTCAAGATGAACAAACTGTGAAAAATCTAATTTTTAAAAAGGTGGTTACAGTTGCTGAAGGTCATATAATCAAGAACCGTTGAACCTGACCAAATTGTAAACGGTGCAAATTAGCTGATCATTTTTGGTGCACCTGTAAATTGATCTGTGTTGTGGCACTTTATTTCTGTAAAACATAAGCAGCCATTTGGATTCAAATAATGCAGTTAGATGTAAAACAATAGCCACGCATCAACTTTATTACAAAGGAAATTCCAAACAAAGAATAAAATGCACAGTTGATATTATGTAGTTCTGTAATTTCCCACCATTATTCACAAAACTATAGCTCCAACAGAACGTTTCCCAAATCTGCAGTTTTTTTCTTCTTCATTGCTGCTCATTCTTCAGAGAAACCCATTGCTTGCAGGACTACGAGATCATTGTCATTCTGCTCCAAACGTTGACGCATGTGCTCCTGGTGCAGCTCAAGATTAAACTCACAAGTTTTGCTCCTCCGCACCTCTGCGCTCAGCTGTCTGATAGAAGACGGCATGTCTGCCGGTAAACAGCAATTGTTGAAATGTTTTTTGGAGTTTGACATAATTCACGAGCCAGTCAACGAATATACAGTAGTCTGTTGTCAATCAAATCCCTTCCGTACAATATGCAGCTTGACGTGGCTTGCACAACCCTCGAGGTGAGTATGAAAAACGAGGACGAGTCACGCAACATCTCCTAATAGAGACAAATCTGGCTGGGCTGAACTGGGGCAGAACCATTTAAATCTGCCTTACTAGAGAAGTGGTTTTTGAAATCAATCAAATATATTTAAATTGTTTCAAAAAGCAAAAGTTCTCACTAGATAAACTTTAGAAGATAGTCAAAAGTTTATTTGGTACCTTTCAATGTGCACCACTAAGTTACTAATAACTAGTAAATTCATAAGTGCTGCAATTGTTGTTTTGTTTTTTTGTTTTTTTCAAAAACATGCACATAATTAAATTTACCGTTCTTCTAGTAAATTACAAATTCATTCATTAGGATCATGCAAGATCAGAACTGGTATTTCTCAAGCTGGCATCCTTTAAGGCAAATTACAAATCAATAACTGTAATACCGAGGAGTTATATTATAATATTTTTCAAATTTCAGGACATGATGTCATAGAGTAAGATCCTGAAACGACTTATTTGTCTTACTATTGTTTTCTCTATCTAAGTGAACACTTGTTTTTACTCACAAATCAATTTTGAAATCGATCACGATATCCCAAAGTGGGGCGCATGAAGTTGTTCAGGATGCTTTTGTGTGCTGAACCATCATGTGTTCTTTTCACTGGCTGCAAGAGGCTGAGCACAACTGCTGAAAAACAGCATCACACCATAATCCCCTCTGCACTAAACATTACACTTCACAGTCAGTGAAGTATCATTTCCCCAGAAACATCTAAAACTGGAGTGCATCCCACTTGGTGATTTAGAGTTTGGATGCAGTTGCTTAGCCATGGAAACCCGCTCCATAAAGCACTATAAGCACTGCTAATCTGACGGCTAATCTGAAGTTCAGATGAAGTCTGAAGGTTAACTCTGCAGAAAGTTTTTGACTGCTTTATATATTTAAACTCTATGCGCTCTAACACAGTGCATAGGCTGTACAGAACGTTCTGGATATCCTGTCATCAATGGGTGAGTCTCACCAGCAGAAGGGCTAGCCGGCCAGCGGGGATGGACATGAAGTGGTGCGGCCAGAGATAAAAGGTGGTTGCAGAGCCCTTATCAAGGGGCAGATTAAAACAATTACACCACTGCTGCCTTTTTCCTGCTTATCTTTTGGATAGGTTAATTATAGCTACAAATACACAAGAGGCATACATAACTGCAATACTCAGCTTTTGTTTTTGACTGGCTTCATAGATACCTCTTAGACTCACTACATCAGACAGATGCATTTTCGATGCTGGCAACTGCCGGCCTTTTGTGCAGATTAAGAAAAAGTGGATGTACTGCAATACTACTGAGATGGAAACTCAAAATAAGTTTCTAAAATCTCCAAGATAACTATTGCTCTTTCCATATATCACCGGGCTACGTGTTTATGAAATTTCATCTCAATGATGATCAAAATGATACAAAAAAAGTTTCTTTCTTAGATTTTGTTTTAAACTAGTGCTCTTCAAACAGGGCAAAGACACAAACCGCTCATTACTATGGATTACTGGCTGCTGTAAAAATAAATCATTTTTAAATACCAAATCCAAAAGTATAGAAATTTTCTAGATCCATTAAGTTTTCAGGGTCTTGTCAATTTTCATTCATTTTGTGCTGGAATGATTGCGTAAGACAATCCACTTCAGTGTATGAAATGATTGCAGCAAATTTACAAAGAAAAAAGAAATCAATTAGCAATCTTTATACATGAATTTGTTTACACAAAGCAAAATGTTTTTCCAATAAAAACCAATCAAGTAACATTTAATAGAATTATTTGCATGTACGCATAGTTTTTAAACCGCACTGGAATTGAACATTTATTTAATGTAATCAAAACCTGGCTTTCCATGATTAAAAATAAAAATGCTACAGCACTGAAGTCATTGGTTAATTCACGTGGATGGGTAAACGGTTGTTGGAACTAATCATAGGCAAACCAACAGAGTAGAAATGTTTTTCTGTTGCTGCAAATTGACGCTTTTTTTCTTTCTTCCCTTTTCTTTCTCTGTATAGTGCAGGCGATGTTTTTGGCTTGCTAAAGATTTGTAAAACCCTTTAATTTATTCCTTTTCTATTGCGAGGGAAAACTTTCATGCTAAAAGAATTGCTGCAGTTATCCAACAGTGAAAGTGAAAGTGAAGTATTTTTCCTCCCTTTTCTTCCTCCCCCAGTCTGTGTAGTCAGAAGATTAACTTAGATTCTCATCCTGCCTTGTTTATTGCAGTTCCAGTTTAAACTTATTGTAATTGCTCTGACTATAGACTCTTCTTCCTCACACCAAGATTGGACAAATGGCAAGTTTCTTCAAATAATTTCCTGACTTAAGATCAACACACATCTGCCTTGCTCTTGTCTTTGAACGATGCATGGCAATTTTGCCCATATGAATAGATGAAGGTGCAATCCTGTAAAGGCTTGCGGCATGTGAAGGAAGAAAAGCAGACACTCTTGATCTTGATCTTAACAGTATTGTATTGACAATGTTTTAGATTGTACTAGATAGAATCTTCACGGATTTAAACCACTTAAATAAATCTTTTCTCTCACATCTCCTCTTGTCCTTCCTATTTTGAAAAGCTGCTAAGGGCAATCAGTTGAAAGTTCCACGGCAGAGTGTCTTTTACATTGAGTGTGATGGATGGATGGATGGATGGATGGATGGATGGATGGATGGATGGATGGATGGATGGATGGATGGATGGATGGATGGATGGATGGATGGATGGAGGGAGGGAGAGCAGTAGGCAGGTGGGTAGATAGACAGATACAGAGGGATACAAGTCTGTTCTATTGTAAAGCAAACTATCCTCCTCTAGGGCATGTAAGACATGTTTGGCAAGAGCAAAAGGTTTATCTAACTGACCTGCCTGGCTGTAAATAAATTATTCTAATACACAGAGTGCTAAGCAGGCACTTATTTGCCAAGGCCACACTGAGTGCAGCTAATACTGTTAATGGCTGTCGGAGGATAGTGGGAAAAAAAACATGTAGACTAGCGCAGCAGTTTAGCCATGCCAACTTAAAAATTACATAGGAATCTAATGTAATAATCAGCTTTAGTGTTGCAAGACCCTATGTCGTGGAATATAGTTGGTGTTCAGGATACTTATTCCATTAGCTCTATTCAGCCCAGGTTTGCTCTCAGCCTGCTTTGCAAGAGTTTCCATTACTAGTTTTTCTAGCTTTGATGTGCATGTGTGGAAAGAGTGGTTACTACCGACGTGGCGTAGGGAAAAGTTCATAAAACCCAAAGGCGACTAAAATAATATTTGGAGCCACAGTGGAAAAAATTAAAACCAAACAATAATTTCACTATCTACTGTAACAACAAAATCAGCTGTGCAGAATCACATCTATTTTCCCCAGAGCATACAAAACACCACCACCATGACACGGTTTACATGGTCACAGTTTATAGACCAGCCAACTCTGACGGCTTGACGTGGCTTCAAGCCAAAACGTCAACGGTTAGTTCCTCAATAGAAACACAACAGGGTCCATGTGGAGTAGAGTGAGGAAGAGCCGAGTAGAGCCTCGCTGAGCAGCTAGAGTCAATGGTAAAGGAGCATAAAAGCTAAAAAAAAAGATTAGGCCTTACAATTACGCAGAAAATCATAGAAACATTCAATAAGCACAACTTCAGTTGAAAAAGTTTTGCCAACTTGAATTATCTAAATATTTCTTGTTATGGGGAACACTTTTAATTGGCAGTAAGTGTAGTCTTGATGTGGGTGGCTTCAACTGATTAACTAGATTGTGTGAAGTTAAAATGAAACACACACACATATGGAAGTGCTTATTAACCTCTTAAATCGATTTAGAAGATCCATTTATCTGAAGCTACAGTACTTAGAAGTGCAGAGGGGTTCATAAAGAAGTATACAGTTGCGTAATGTGGTAGATAAGAGCTTGAATATCACTTCGAGGTGATTAAATCAAAGACCTTCTGCAGAGCTTACGCTTCACAAACAGAAAAAAAAAGAATTAAACTATAAATCCAAACTAGCAGCTAATGGACACTTTTCTGTGTAAAACTGTCATGTCACGGCACACAAATGAGACATTTGTGATTTATGATGCAATTTTGTGCTTTCAGGCACATTCATAAAAAACACACAAAAAAAGGCACGATGTGTGCTGTTGCAGAGAAGTTGATCACGAGTACAGGTGATGATACCGTGTGATTTTATTTCAGGACAAATTTCCTTCAAATTTTGGAACCGTGGCTGGTGTGCTCCATTCATTATCATTTCACCAGCATGTAAACTGTTGTAAAGTGGTGACAAAAGAGCTTGTTTCTTTTACAGGAGAGCTTTTGCTCGGTGGTAGAATCACCTGGGGCATCGCTGGTGGAGCAGACGGTAAGTTCATTAGTGTTAGTGGTGAAATCAAGCTTTTTTTTAATGGTCTGATAATTTAGTCTGTCTTGACTTCTACTATCAAGCTAAAGAGAGAAGTGAATGTTTAATAGCTGGCTTAAAGTAGTTTTAATATTTTAACAAACAAGTCATTTAGTTGAAAAGAAACACATTATAGCAATAATCCTAAGACAATTTGTTTTGGCAAGGATGGCTAGAGTTTACTGTTGTGCTCACAAGCAATCACAAAAAGCTATTCCTCAGTCCTGTCTTTGCAAAAAAAAAAAAAAAAAACTAAAATGTGCTTTAGATGTATTCTAATTGCTGACACAAGCAGCAGACATGATCAAGTTAACTTTAAAAATCACGGTGGTAACATGCTAATGTTTCCCTGGCCGTTTTGCATTTAACTCCTGGTTCTCAGGCCAGCAGAGGTCACTAAACTGGCCTGAGATTTGGTTTCAAATTCCACCTATACCTTGAGCAGGCCAGGAATCCATCCGTTTTCTTTTCCCTCTTAATCCTTCACATAGAATCTCAGCAGAACTGGTGCTTATCTTCAGCATACATGGGCACATTCTTAAAAGGTTGTCAGTCCATTAGAGGGAAAACACTGAGATGCATGAGACAAATAACTAACGATGTCCCAATCCAGATTTCGTTTTGTCCAATATACCGATCTAAGTCACTTAGATGATGCTTTAATATTTTATCCCTGCAGGTGATCTCGATGTGGATCAGTGTGCCTAAGTGGAAGGCTAATGCTAGCATGTTCACTGCCTGTTTTGAAATGATTTGCTGATAATTTGGCATGTTTCAACTTGGTTTCAGTAAAAAAAAAAAAAAGTGCTAGCAAAACATACAGAAAAAAAGTTGTCATGCTTTATAAGATTAAAACATTAAATTACGCACCACAAAATTCAGCGAATAAGGTTTCGGCTGCATTATCTTTCGACCAGCTGGATATAAACAGATGCTGTAGCATATCTCAGCAGCTGACCTTACAAACCCCAACACGCTCACTCATGCATCTTCACACCCTTAACCCCTCTGTCATGGAGGGCAGGAAAAAAAAAACTAAATGTCACCATCTGTTGACTGTTGGGACAGAATTTGATGTTCCATACATGCACACACAGTCATTTTAAACTGGATTCAACGTGAGGTAGATTGAATCTATTTCTGCACATGTGGGCACACATACACCCAAGTATGTGTGTTTGTGCAAGAGCAAGAGGAGGAGAAAGATATGGAAAGGTTTCCATAAAGCAGCAGTGGACCTGGAGGGAATCTGGGTTTCACTGTGACCTTGAGAATCCCAGTCTGAAAAATAAGGTACTCGTCCCTGCACAACGAGTTCCTACCAGCAAACTGGCTTTCACCGTCTCCCTCACTCTCTCTCTTGTTTTCCTCTTCAGTAAAGCAAAGATGCATGGTAGAGCAAGAAGCATACATAATAACAGTATACGGGTTGTAGAAACTCGTGGCTCTCTGGCAATATTTAGCCAAATCCTGTATTTGCCCCTAACCTGAGATATTGCATGTGCATCCAAGGGAGTACGGTGACCAAGTTGTTCTGTGAATTAGAGGAAGGTCTAAAGGGCAAAGCTCACTTGATGCACATGAAAAAAAGCACACCAATATGATTTTCAACCCTTATTGGTGGCACCTAGTTGGAGCCCAACTATCCTTCCCAAACAGTTCAGACGAACTGTTTGAACTTCACCAATAGGGAAACTATGGGCAATTTTATGCAAAAAAAAAAAAAAAAAAAGCTTTTATGGCCACAAGAAAGTAGTTCTGTTAGCAGTTTGCCATAAGATAAGGAGGGGAAACAGCTAACATGAAGAGGAAGGTGTGCGGCAGAAAACTAACAATGCACATAATATTGAACACATCCTAACCGTAAACCGGGACGACAGCAGCATCATGTTATAGAGGGCTGGGGAGATGGAAAGAGCTACCTACAGGGCCGTCACCGAACCTGTTACATGCTGCAAAAGAGTATAGGGGAAAGAATTTCCTTCTAGCAACACCTTGACCCTAAACATAAGGCTAGAGCTGGAATGCAATGACTTTAATGAAAACATAGTCTTGTGTTTGAATGGACAAGGCAAAGTCCTGTTGCGCTTGCGTGCGAGGGCTGGGGTGTTGTCGTGCCGGGCCGTTGCCCTGCCGTTGCGCCACGCTGCATGGAGCGGAGGCTGTGAGCGGAGCTTGCTCTGTGTGGGGCTGTTCTGTCTTGAGAGAGTGCCCCCTGTAAATGGGAGATTCATGGTGCCTGTGTTTTGAGACATCTATTCAATGTTTGCATGCTGGTTGAGGATGGCCCTGTGTGAAGAATCCACATTAGGGCTTGTGGGTAAATGGATGTGAATGTGCACATAAGCAGGGGAACATGTGATTGTGTCTGTGTGAGCCTGATTATCTGTTACATTAGGTTATCGGATCATTTGCCAAAGGTGGGTTGAATTGAACTCCAAATAAACACCACCGCCAAAAAAAGAAAAAAAACCCATTGTGGTTGCTGTTGCTGTGATCGCTGATTGCTGATTTGAGTCAGAAATGTATAAAAACCTATGCTTTCCATGAAATATTAGGTCTTCAAGCTGGGATGTATCAGGCAATAAAGAAAAGCTTTCAAGTACTAAAAACTAAGTGATTTAATGGAGAGGATGCAGCTCAGGGAGAAATGCATAAAAAAGTCGAGCAAAGCAATAATAAAGTCAATGTAATTGTGGCCTCAGGTTGAGAAATAGAAAGCAGGGCAAAGCTAAATTTATTGCCTATGTCAACAAATGTTGGGAGTTAAGCATTGGAATTTGAGTGCAACAGGCAACATTTTTGTTTTTGTGTGACCAGAGTTTCTGCTTGCTGGACGGTTTATGTACGCTCTAGGAATGCAGTCATGCTAAACATGCAAGATTTTTTGTTTTATCTGAAAATATCTACGAATAAGAGTCACCGGTTTATGCTAACAAACAATGTGTCCTGACTGCACATGCAAAGGATGGGGTGTACAAGGATGCATTTGATATAAAATGCAACTCATGGCTTATGAGTTGCACGTAAACACAAACAGTTGTTGCCCTACGCATGCAAAAAGCAAATGATCTGCCTACCCCCACACATCATAGAGACTGGACATGTAAATTTAATAAATTATCATGGACGTGTAACACCCAAAATAGGCTCACATCATGGTTTACGTAACTGTAGCAGCTTGCTCTGTTCTGGCGGAGCAAATCGCTGAGGTTGTGGAAGTAGTTGTTTTTTGTCTGCATACAGGACACAGCGGTGCACATCTCAATATACAGAAGGTTTTTGAAATGTTATCACCTCTCGACAGTTCCAGTACATTGTTTTGTAAGGCTCAAGGCAGAGGACGAGCTTTGTGCGAAGGTGTGTATACAGGCACAGTATACGTCTGAAAAAAAGACAGGCGCAGGCGATGTCTGTGGATCGGTATTTCTTCGACAGCTCAAAGAGTTTGAAGGACACTAAAACCTGAGTTACTACAACATGGCCTCCAAAACAGCAATAAAAAAGAAATCATCTCCTCTCGGCTCTTTCTGTACGATTACGCTTTCACGAGAAGCGGGAAGCCTGGTGCAGGTATCTTGAATAAATGAAACCAATATTTTGTCACATTACAACCATTAACTTCTGCGTATTTCATTGGGATGTAATGAAAATCTGTAAATATGAACCCACCTCTGTGCAATTTCATTTCAGAACAATAACAAACAACAATCTTTGCGAAGATCAGGGAACACACCGAAAAGGACGAGAAAAATCTGTGTAGAAGTTTAGAATTAAGACATATATGTGTATATATAAACAGCCCCAGAGCTAAACGCCTCAAGGACCTTTGTTATCACACTTGCAAACCTTTGTAACGATGGCTGTGAGACCTTGCCAAGAAAGCATTGATTAGAGAAGTAGCAAACAGAGTCTCTGGAGGAGCATCTCCTGACAGAACTACTAATAATAATTCACAAATCTGTCCTTTACAGCAAGAGGGAAGCCAATGCTTAAAAATTTTAGTGGTTGTTGAACCAAAACATTGTCTTACAAAGAATTCACTTTGACTCACAAGTTTCAGATTTTTATTCATAAAATCTTATGAAAACCATGTGTAATTTTTGTTCTATATCACAGTTGCATACAAATTTTTCTTTATCTATCGCATGAAACGTTGACAAGTGACCAATAAGGTAACTGCACATTGTATAGCATTCTGTTTTATTTCGGTTCACACTGGTAAGGTATTTAACATCAAAGCCTTGAATTCTCCTTACAGTGTTTTGCCAGTTCTTGCATAATGCGGCATGTGATGTTACACAGAGCTATATTATCTATATAGTGTGATACAAAACAAAACAAAAAAAAATAACAATCATGCTTATTCAAATTAATGCAGAGGATGGTTTTTTTTTCTGGAACAAAAGGTTAAAGCTTTTTTTTTTTAAAGTTTATCCATTTATTTTGATCTGATTGTGTTGGTGTTTTTTCCCCCTTTTTCTTAACATCTTTTCCCTCTCGAGCAGCAGTGCAGCAGATCCGACTCTCTCCTTTCGTCTTTGAAGTCTTGCCAGGCTTGGGGTATTTATTTCATTATCTCTTCTTCCTCCCTATTTCCTCGTCTTATTTTTAGGGCTGGTTATCAAGGCGAGGACAGGAATCCCGATAAAGAAAGCTGACTCGGCAGGTGCGAGCCTGAAACTCTCGGCTTGTTTGCATTAAGCTCTCATGCGTGTGTTTATGCGTGCCATGTCTCTTTGCAATGACAACAAAATAAAGAAAACAAAAAAAAGGAATGCATGGTACGAATTCATAAACCAAATTTTGTTTCATTTGCTATTTACTTGTTTTTAAAGTGGAAAATGTTGACGCCAATATGTACACGGGAGATGGTTAATTGCCTGTACTTATCTAAGGCTTTATCTCTCCTATAGGACTCTAAACTATTTCACACTACATTCAGTCATTCACACACACTGTTGGTGTAAACTACATAGAATCCACAGACGACTACTATTCATTATTTCTTAATCCAGCCATGGTTATACTTGTTTTTCTCTGTCTAATATACAACTAAAAAGCAACTTTTAAATCATCACTAAATCCATTTGTAATTTGTTTCACACTGTGGTTTAAATATATGTATCATTATCGGAACAAGAAGGTTTATGAATGTTTTAGATGTCATTCAAACAGTAATATTGTGCTATATAACATTTGGAAATGGGTTCAATTAGCCTATTTCTTCTCTGTTTTGAACATAAGATTTGAGATCCTGTCCTAAATTTTAGCGTTTGAGTTTTTTGAGTAAATACCATGAAAGCACAATATGCATACATTTGAAAATGAAGGTTACCACACAAGGAAAGTCTCATACCACTTTCCGACAGACTGTCTGTCCGTCCTTCAATAGACTGAGAATCTGTACAACACGTATCCTGGCTTCAGTCACCCAAAGCCTGGTTACTGTCAGACAGAGAAAGCTGAGTTTCCTTTTTTTTTTTGTCCTCAGCAAACCCTGCTTTCAGCCAATTTCAGATTATTACACGCCTTTTTATACCACAAACAATTTGTCAAAAAAAAAGAGAGTAAAAATACTTCCCCACACTGTAATTTAGTAACACACAAACATTAAAGCCCTGACCATTTCAGAAGAGAAAATGGAGCGCCTGCTACTCACCAGTTAGTCCTACCAAAAAAAAAATGCCATATGACTTTTTTCTGTTTTGAAGCACTAACTGAATTCTCTTCACAGAAATGCCTTTAACATATGGCAATAAACAATAAAACATAATTCGCAATCATAGGAAGAAAAGCTGTTGGGATTGAAAAAAAAAATAAGCAGAAGTCGCAGTGTATTTTTTTTTTTTTTAGAAAAAGTGACGCTGGGTTTGCCAAGATTTAATGTTGAACATGGCGTTTTTGCCAAGTGAAGTTCCATTCAAATAAATAAAGACGGCAATCTGCTATAGAAAAACTGCAAATGCAAAGCTGAGTTGGAGCTTGAAATCTCAAAATTATGAACTTTAAAAGGAAAATTAGCAGTTCAGGCATAAGCAGTAAAAACATGTTACATTAAATTCTGATTATAAAGTGGTCATTTCATGTTTTTCTACTGACCTGTAGATTTATTATGTCCATCTATTTATTAATCCATCTTTCAGAATCCAAGGACTGAAAGTTCAAATGATTTCTATTTAAGTTCTTACAACAGTGGATACATTTTCTTAACAGTTACTATTGTTTTGCCCTGTAAATTTGCTTTATAATCAAACTACACCAGTTTTAATTGCAAAGGCAATGGTCCTGAGCCCTCAAACTGCTCCCTCTAGTCTGTATGTAAACTTCTGAATATTAAAAAACTGAAAAAAGCCACAAAAAATACGTAAACTGTGACATATTTATCTCTATCCATTCTGAATTTTTCGATAATTTAGTTTTTTAACCATCCCAGCCTGCAGAACATCATATCAACTGCACTAGTGTCTATTTTCACTTGTACATACCACATTACACCCATTCACACCTCTAACCGTAAATCTATTGCCCGACTCATTATCATCCATCCAGTCAACACCTCTCCTCACCTCAACGTTTTTTTATTTATTTTATTTAACTTTCTACCTTTCTTCTACCCGTGTTCATTGTCCTTTCAAAATCTGACAGGTGCCTGGAAAAAAGGAAAAAAAAAAAATCCCATGTCTCCCTCAAGCCTTCTCTCTCGGGTAGGGCTGAGTATACTTCTTCTTTATTTATCCAGACCTGTCTTTCACCGGGGAAATATTTCTTGTCCGCTTCACTTCTTTTCTTCGCCTTGTGCTCTGACAGAAATATAGAGAGACTGATGGAGAAGACAGCCCAAAACGTAAAGAAAAGTGAGCGGGAAAAAGGAAGAGGGAGTTGGGGGAGGGCGGATGGAGGAAAAAAAAAATCCCCATCTTGCATGAAAGCTGAACTCTTCCATCAGGGGCTCTGACACTTGGCAGAGAGTTTTGATAATGAGGATAGCATATATTTAAATGAAGGGTCACACCAATGTACAGGTTGAATGACAATAAGGAAAGGGCAGGTGCATCACACTGATGTGACCTAGATTATTACCATAGAAACCGTCTTCTGACACACAAAGACAGCTCTTTAGCTGAGAGTCAATTGAAGATAAGCTAATAAAACATGTCCAAGGCAACTGATTGGTCTGAAAATGATATCAAGTAAAGAAAATCACCAACTGTGTCATTGGCTATCCAATTATTTAAACATTCTGGATATGCAGTGTGTTACTATACTTGCACATCAACACAGCCCTAAATCCCTGAACTGTTAGAAGCTAACTGTATAAGTATGGTCCTCTCACAGTTATTTCAAATAATTTACATCTTTACTGTCCTGTAGTGATTCCGACTTATATCAGCACAACAGTATTTGCATGAATAGAAGACAAATGTCTGCTCAATTTAAATTTAGAATACGTCTTGCCATATGATCACAATTAAGAACTAAGCATTGTTGGATCTTATTAGTGAAAATGCATTTAATGCAATGCCTTAGAGATAGTTTCACCCAGCTCTTAAAGTCAGACATTACCAATCATTTAGGTTTTGACAAAAGTTTTACAGGAAAGTCTAAGAAATATATTTAGATTGTAGGAATCAGCGACCAAATTTTTAAAAATAAGACAGACACACAAAAAAAGCACAAAATGATGACATAAGTTCTCCATGGGCAAAATGACAGCATTGAAGAGTGCATGACCATCCCTCCTGATGACAAGAAGCATAAAAAAGGAATCCATGTTTGTTTTGAAGAAGAAGAGAAAAAAGTCAATTGCCTTGCCAAACCACTTTATGCTTCTATTGGTGTTCAATCAAGCAGGGAACTATTGAAATGCAAATGTTAATGACAGTGGAAGTGGAAAATCATTCTCTCTCCGACACATTCCGTGTCTTTGTTGGAATATCTGGACACAAAGGGACACAATAATTTTGTCCCTCAGTTAAATGATCCAACTAGATCTGACATCATCATTTATCCCTAATATGTATCAGATTAGCCTCGAAATTGTAACATCGTTTATTCTGTTCACTCTGAGTTTATGGAAAGCATTCATGAAGACTCATATTATTTTACCCTTGAGATTATTTATACCTCTTCTATGTTTGTAGGACGTGTTGGGCATCTGAAGGACCACAATGAAAATAAGCTTGGCTTTTGTGTTTTTATCTTTGATGGTGATACTTGACTGGTGTCACAATGTGGTAAAGTTAATCTCATTTGTACTATCACCAAATAAATCCAATCAGTCAATCAATTAATGTGCTAGATAGGACACATATGGTTATAGTCTAATCCCAATTGGGGGCTTGGTGTATGAAATACCTGAAAACTAAATTGTAATGTAAGATGTAGGTTACTCTGTCAAATATGAATCACACATGCATCAACCTCAGGTTTTTCAATGATAAGCCTAAGTCAAAAGCAACAAAGAGCTTTAAAGAAAAACTCTGTTCTTAAGGAAAGTCAGAGACAACAAAGTCTCTATAAAAACTGGATCTGCCCGGTGTCAAATCAAAGCCTCGTGCAAAGGAAACAAAAAGAACTGGGTCAATAAAGAGTCACATATATATATTTACACAGCAAATATTCTCTGCTCATCATTTGTCTGAAAAGTGCTGCATTAGGGGAAGTCTGAGCTTTTGGTCATATTGTGTTTTCCTCTTCTTTGTCTTGAGTTTTATGAGTTTGGATGCTGTGTTGTCTCTGTTCCTTTTGGCAGACATTCTGTGTCCTGGATCTATTTACACTAGTGAATCTGCAAACAGATGATTTCATTTACATTGGAAGTCTGCTGGCAGTTTCTGACGCGCCCATGTCCGTGCTCCAAATCAGGGTGGTCAGGAATGGCTTTGCTCTGCAAGGGAAGTGCACAGCGGAGTGGAGGCGCTTGCAGTGTAAAGCAGGGATGATAGAGAGGTGGTAGTGTGGCATGAAGCGGCAACAGAAAGAAAGCCTGCCTGCATAATCATCTGTATTAATCTCTCTGAAGACACAACTGCACAGTTCACAAGCCTCTCCAGCAGCACACTCAACCCCTTAGCTGTCATGGGGACACCGTTGGACCCACTAACTTGCATGTGAGGGGTTTTGGTCGACAGTTAAGGGAAATAGTTTAAATGTTGGTTTAAAAAACAGTAATACTAACGAATATTTTATTACTAACTTTAACCATAATCATTACTGAAACTAGTATTGCCTTCAATCCTATAGCAAAAAATACGTTCGTTTTGAAGTTGAAGGGAAAGGAAGATGCATCTGAGCATGAATGCAGAACAGCAACATATTCAATCCTGCAACCGCTATGGTTTGGCAAGCTGCCAATGCATCAAAACTAATGCTTCCTTACCGAGTACCGTCACATTTTTCATCCATATTTGGCACTGATGCCTATGAATGAATTAGTGACTTTTCCCAAATGTGATTTCTTCTTGCTCATGGATTAAAGGTGTGTCTATATGTGCCCCCAACACATATAGACACACACATCACCACCGCGTCCACACCTGTGATCCATTGACTAAGTATGTGAGCTAAGTATGAACCATTAATCTATTACTACATTTATTTTTTTCACCCACCATATTACAGCTCAAGAAAGATAATTTTCCCTTGAATAAAAAAATAGTTACTGTAAATAAGTTAGTCATTTGATTAGTCCTGTTTATGTATTTCCTGTTAGGCCTGACCTCTCCACAATAATAAAGAAAACAACATCATGGAAGAGCTGAAAAATGTCCTTTTTGACTTTAACTTGTTTACTAAGCCAGAATCCATTTATTGTGTTACTTAGGGATTCATTATCTAACATGATCAAAACAACTTTAGAATACAGCAGCAGAGATGCAGACAGCTATTTAAAACGGAAAAGAGAGACTGCTGGGGAGATCGTTTGGAGTGGTTGGTGGTGGGAGGAATAATTTAAACAGAATGCAAAATGACAGGGCTAAAGGGGGTATCAACAGGAAGAAAAGCGGGGAAAAAATAGACAGAGGAAACATGATGAAAGAAGAATGTGGCACATCAAAGGATGGGGGTCTGACAGGTGGTATGCAAAGGGAGAGATAGTGAGATGGGGAGAGAAAATATGGGAGGAGGAAAAGAGGGCAAATTAAGCGGAAGGGCAGTGGATGGGGTCTGCCTCTTGTTTGGGTCTGAACTTTATCAGCAACTCCAGACCGGCACCAGACAGCCTTAACAATCTGATGTACAATTTAGGAATGAGGCAGAATCTATAAGCACAATGTGTTGATTGTGATGAGCTCATGGTGTGAATACTAACATCAATACAGAATCACATGAGCAGATATACACATCTTACATTGCAGCAACAAACTTACAGGCACATACATGCTGTGGAGGAAAAACAAACACACACACGCACGCACACCCCCACACGTTCCCACTCAAGAACCAATACAAATATCTCAAATGGCTGAAGGTCATGTGAGCACAAATTCATATTTTATTTATGCAACTTGTCCATTATGTTGCCATATATGCCACCCTGAATTAGTAAGGTTAATCCAGCAATTAGGATACCACCTCTGGATATCTTTTTTCTTGAACTTCTTCATATGCTTTACATGCAGAACCTTGTTAAAAGGAAAAACAAATAGTGTGCACTAGTACTCACAGGTTTAACTATTACTTTGTGCAATTAACGTAATGCTGTCCACTTTCCCTCAGAGGTCATCAGTTCTGCTCTCACAATGAGTTGCAGGCCAGATTTGGATAAAGCGTAGCACTTCTTCTGATTACAATGCAATAAATGAAAGATTTGCAGTTTCATGAGTGTCACAACAAGATTATTTCGATGTGGGCATTTCATATAAACTTCCCCTCCACATCTTGAATAAGACAACAAATGGTTGATTGTTACCTATAAAAGTTGCATATTTAAATTAAGTTTCCCATTAGAATTGTTTATTAACTCCTTAAAGTACCACATATAGTCAGACATTTGGTATTTTAGTACCAAATGTTTAAAAAAGCAAATGACCTTTATTTCCATCCTTGTCTTCATGGCCATGGTTGCTAATTCAAGCAATTCCAAGCTTATATAGATTAGTTATTGTCCAATAACGAGTTAATATTAGTTATTGTCCAATAACGAATTAAGAATGTGGGATAGACTTCTTTGCTGATGATCTCTGGGAAATCCCAGCCAGAAGAGTGGTATCAGTTAGAAATTCAACCCTGCTGCAGCAAAGATTAGCAACTGATCAGCTTTCATATTCCACTCATATGAACGAGGCTTAAAATTTAATTTACCTAGGACGTTAAACAGCTGCTGGGTTTTCATTCGAAACTCAACCGTAGCCCAAAGGATCATATTCTTATCTGCCACGTCTTTTACGTCAGTGTTTAACATTTGATAAACTGAATCCAGTTTGGCTACTTCACAGCACGGTTAACCACGGAGCAAAGAAAACAAATTAGCAGAGGGACCAGTTCTGCGTGTCATGAAAGCTCCCTTGACATTCAAATACGGGCTTGGTGTTTGGGAAATAAAAATAAAACAAAGTAATCTGTGACAAGATTCCCAATTTAAAAAAGGAAACAAACACCCTGCATGTGGTTGTTTTAGAAATGCATTTCTTCTAGGAGAAATTACCTCACAGAATCTTGATTTTAAAACGTGTTCTCAACCCCAGCGGCAGCAGTCAAAAGACCCCCAGCTTGCCAGGTCAGCATCGACAGCACCCCCTCCCTCCCTTCCCACTTTGCATGCATTCAGATCCGTTCTCTGGCCCACAGGGTTCTTTTGACTGTGACAGGCAGCCTGTCAATATCACACACACCGGTCAAAGCGGGTGGCTAATCCACCGGGCCAATCGATGACGAGATAGGGAGGCTCTGACTCTTTGGGGTCGCCGACATAAAGATCACAGGTTATTCTTGCATTTCATTTCATCTGTCTTTCACACTCGACAGAGCAATCCACCTAATGAAAGGCAGGTGAAAATGTCACTTCCAATTCTTGGTGTGAAAACAGAGGACAGCCCCGGCGACAACCCTTTGATTTTTGTTGCTTTGTTTTCTTATTTTTAATGCGGATGGAATTAATAAAATGCTCTGCAAAGTGCTCTAAAGCTGTGCTCGTTTTGTCAACCGATGGAACTCTTTTTGCTGCAAGCGAAAGGACCTGGTGTTGTCAGCTCTTTGTCTGTTTCTTTGGTCTCACATATACTGAGTCAGCAGTGGCCAGAGGAACAAAATAGAGAGAGGCTGTGTGTGTGTGTGTGTGTGTGTATGTGTGTAGAAAAAGTGCAAGGATCGAAAGAGAATGAGTAGATATTATAGTACTGCTGAGTGGAGCAGTCCATGACAGAACGCTGTAAAGTGAAGTTAAGACACACACACCTAGAGTTCTCTGATGCACACATAGATTCAGTGAGTCTCATATATTTTATTACTGTCCCTCTGCTCATCTTTGTTTCTGCTTGGTGTCGAAAGTGTAGCGAAATAAGAAAATGATCAACACTTAAATAGGTTTTGCAAGCGCTGCTTGTGTTTGAGGAGTCTCTCTGTCAAACCTTCAAAATTGGCAACTTTCATTTTCAAGAAAAGCTAATTACCTTAGACACAAGCGTATCTGCAAGAGAAAACTCTGAGCACAGAGGGAAAAAAATGTTTCATTACTTTTCCATGTCAAAGTGTCCCTGTTTATCCAAAGTCCTATCAAACTTAAAAGGAACAGAACAGTCTATGCCTGTTCTGTGGACAGCCGAAGCATGCAACACTAAAACACTGACGGTAAGGAGATGTCGGAGTGTGAGTTTCTGAATCTCTTTCGAAATATGCAAATCTATTTTCTATACCTATGTGTTTCATGCAGAGAGGTTTGTACCAATCACAAGTGATCAATGGCCAAGAGGCGGGATGCACATGGTAAACAACGATCTATGGACACTTTACAATAAAATGCTTGTTTTTTTTAAGAGGTGTGAAGAAGCAGGAGGAATCAAGCAACACAAAGATGCGTAGGGAGAACTTACAAGGTTCCCACAGAAAGATTAAGGGCCATCTGAGGCCTCTTCACCACTGTTCAGCCATTTTTTGCTTCAAAATCACATTTCACAATTGTCTGTGCATGAAACAAATTTCTGATGTCCTGGTCTGATAGTCTAAGTCCACAGATCTATCTCTTTTTTTTTTTGTATTCATTAAAACTTTGCAAGAAACTGGGCAGGCGAGTGTATATCTACCCAAGTCCATGGACAGGACACCAGTCTATTGCAAGATATGAACAAAAAACATGGTAAAAATAACCAATACATGCACACACTCACACATAACATAGATTTAGATTGGCCAGTAAAGCTAAGATGAATCTATTTTACACTGGAGGGAACTGAGGTATCTCATGTACAGGAAGAACAGGAAAAACCCAATTTATTTATATAACACCAATTCACCACACATCAACTCAAGGCACTTTTAAAAAAAAAAAAGTTATTTTAATCAAACCATACATCAACTGATCCTAGTTATAAAATTCTGCATCTAGTTCTGCTCATTATTTAAATGTGTTGAAAAAGAAATTGGAGCAAGTCATTGACTTGCAGTAAATAGACACGATTGTTGCATCGTGTCTGTTGTTGACACGATGCAACAATAGACAATTGCTTGCGTCGTGTCAACAATTTTACAGCAATCTCTCAATCCCACCGAGCTGGCAAAAAAAGAGGGAAAAAAAACTATCACTGACTACATAGTAAAAGACCTAAGATTCAAACTCAGAGCTTTTTATGCACAGGTTCAATGAATGACCTCTCCACATTTAAAACAGCTAAATCTCAAACCTAAAAGGCCAGCCCTGCTCTTAGTTGCTTCTAGCCATGGATATCTCACTAAGGAGGCTGTATAACAAGTGCATGCGGTCATCTCGTATTTTATGATCTTGTCTGTTGTGCTCAGTGTGCTATGTCCCTATCATAGGAAATACAGCTTAGTGAAATCCAATGATCTGCTCCCTCTTGGTGCATTTTATTGCACCTTATCAAATGTGTGTTAATGGCAATAAATGGTATGCATAACACACCACTCTGGGAAGGTCCCGGTGTGTATTTCCCAGGCAGCACACCCCCACCACTACATCACACACACAAACCCCGAAGCCTACCAACTCTTACAGAAACCAACCGTTACAGCGGTTAGACTTAAAATCCCCTCGGTCAATTCAGGAATCTCACAGATTGCGAGAGGAATTTCAGTCTCGGTGTGACATGTTTTTTGTGAAAGAGGCTGCCATGTCTTGAAGTGTGAAATCAGCAATCCATTTCTTAAACACTATTTTGTCTTGTGTCTAGCAATTTATTCCAAGTCGGGCCCTCTGATTTATTCAATATTCGTCTCTTTCTCAGGGAATGTAGCTTTCAAAAATTGCAATGCGTTCATGCTAGAACCTCGCTCGACACCCAGGGGACAAAAATCAGTCTCGCTCCTGTTACTGACAGTTGTTCGGAGAGCCAAGGGCTTAGCATAGACTCATCTCTTTGGCTTTATGCCTGCGGGCAATAAGAAACATTAACAACTGAAATGGGGCAAAGCAAAACATGTCTTAAAGCCTGATAAGAAACACGTTGCTTTCTCCAGTCTGTTGCTCTTTTCACCAACACGAAACGGCAACTTTACACACCATCGAGCTTAAACAACAGCCGTCTCATCCTTTTTGTAACTGTAGATATGTTGCTTCCAAAGGTCTTTGGGAATTGTAGCACAAATCAAAATTTCTGATTCTTTCAAAATCTGTGGAGGCAATTCAATCATTCAAAATCCCCAAAGCACAGCTGCGGGACTCTCCACTCACCAAAATATGTACAAGTGAATGCTCGGTTGCATGTCTGCTCTGATAGGTGCCGAGCCTACATGATTATCTTGTTCTAGCGGTCATTCAGTGGCAGACTAGATTGCAGTGTAATTCTGTGGGCGAACCACTGCCACTCAAGTTGTGTGGGCAGCAGCAAGGAGGCTAGTGGGATGTCAAAATGACAAGGAGGAAAATAGCAAGGCCGTTTTCAAAGTATGCAATACATTTTGTGCAAATAAAGAATGGGATTAGCTCTCAAAATTGATCTGTAATTGTTGAGACAGAAGTTGAATGCTGCCTTTTGCTTCGGGCTCTTCGAAAAAGAGGAAGAAAGCTGCAGTTTTCTGTGAATCCAAATAATTTGACTTATGGTGCCTACTCCAACTGTTGCTAACTTGAACAACTGTTGGATATATTATTATTATTATTATTAACCACCCTTTATTTTCCCTTGATTCATTTTCAGAGAAATAATGAAGCTATAACTGGTCACATGCCACCCTCGTTTTGTCGGGTTGCCCTCAAAAGAAGAAACTTTGGTGAATTTCTTTAATGTCATATATATGTAGATCCACCGGCTATTCTGCTTCACATTCCTGGACTTGTTTATGTTTTGAGGACTGAATAAATGTGTAAGACTTTAATCATTTTGAAGGAGGAACCGTGGGTAATAAAGGAAAATTACTCATGGTTGGTCGTTGTTTATACTTCAGTTACTCTTCAGTATCTTTGTTTCGCACACACACACCCGCATACCCCAACTCATTCTAACATAAGCAGGTACCCGTGGTTTTGAATACATCCCTTCAAGCCTGTAAACTAGTCCTTCCTGCCTCTCAAGTAGACGGCAAACAAACTGTACACAGAGTTATCACGGAGTGTATACCAAATAAACTCCTACCCACTTCCAACACATCACTCATCACTGGGCAATCCCTCCTATGTTCCGGCTCTCCGTGAGCATTGTCTTCAGTGGCCTGCTTGTCAATTTAAGCAAACGGGGGGGAAAAAAGTGGAGGGAAGCAAAATCAAATCCAATTACTGGTGTGATGAACCACATGTATGCCCCTGGCGACGAGCCTGGCCAGGTTCCCCAAAAGACAACAGCAGCAGAACAACAAGCCTGATTGAAATGGCAGGCCTTCAAACAACATGTGTTCCCATTGGAGCAGATCTAAACAAACTTCCATCCCATTGGACTGACAGTAATGGGCAGAACAGAGTGTAATTTAGGAAGCCGATAAGGAGGGGGGTTCACATGCTGATGCAGGCTGCCTCATTTAGAGCCGTGCATGTGCACAGCAACCAGCCTCAAGTGGATGTGAAGTTATTCTGAAAGCAAACTTACCTCAAAGTCCTTTACTTAGAGACACTTATTTATGCACGGACAAAACTTGGCAAAACACATTTTTCTCTCAAGCATCGGTACTTAGATTCATAATGTTTTCTTTTTCTAATTTAAAATATTTTCTTATTTCCTAACTAAATCCGAAACATTTCCATATTTTTAATGAGCTAAATCAAAGTGATCAATTTGAGTCTAGTATGAAATAACATAAAACCTTTACACAGAAAGTCCTCTCAGCCAGATCCCCCTATATGCCAGATAAAAACCACCAATCTGAAGGATTGTCCCAGCAAAATTTGTAAAACTTAATTTCAGTGTGAAATCCTGCACCATCATTTCAACATGCTATAGCACTCTGTGAATCTCTGAAAATGCAGTCAAGAACTCAATGGAAATGTTTACACAAGTAAAGAATTAACCTGAAACCAGTAATGACTCGTCAAGAGGCAAAAAATATATACATTATTTATTATATATTAGACCAGTAAAAGCAATTTGGCATAGGTACAGGAAATACATTGTTCCAATACTGAACTAAACTCAGTCTAAAATCTGTGTGCTTCAATTCCAAAATGCCCATTTCCCTTAATCAAACAATCAGTTCACTGGCCTTGAAAAATGTGTTTTCCTAATGGCAAAAGGCATTGACAGTAAAACGGCTGCGAAAGCCACATTTAGCTTCTAACAAATTTAGAAACTTATTACTTTAGGGAATGTGCTCACCGAGCGCTGAGCGTGTGCAGAGCACTTCAGGAGGCACTGTGCAAACTCACCGGGGGGCTGGGGGTGCGCGTGTGAGTGTTTGTGTGGAAACTTGCTCCCTTAATTTAATTGGCAATTATATTAGCTCTCCGGCTCTTCTGAGTACAACACGGCAAGCAAGTCTAAATAATCACAGGCTCAAACCTAATGTGTAAATAATCCCGGAGGGACAGAACATGCTCAAACAGACGCCAAAGTCCTGACAAGCGGATGTCAGCGCAAACATCACGAAACGGTGCGGGTGGGGGTCAGGTAGGCGGAACATGGCTGTATCACACAAGGAAGAACATAGACAGGAAGGGGTCACTGTTGACAGTTTTGTTTTGTTTTTTTTTATCTGAGCTTAAATAAAAAAGTTGGTTGCACTACTCTTAAAGTTTCCACCTCTGTCAGTCTTTGCCGCGATGCCAAGAACTTGGATGGTGTGACAACATAAGTTCTATACAGTAGAAGGGTATCAGAAGTTTGAACAGAACAAAGTAAATTCAAATAAAAGGGATCAAGGGCCGCTATACGGGCACTATATGAATAACCCAAAAGAGTTGAAGTGTTTATATGTGAGGAGGCTCTATGCGCGGGGAAGTATAAAGATGGTGAAACGCCATATTTATAATTCATAGCTGAAGTTGTGAAAAGAGAGGACAAGCGAATGACAGGTGGGCTCAACTCTCGCCCGCTCCTTGGGAATTCAAAAATAGCCCCGTCCCTGTTTAGGCACTGGAGAAACATCTCTTCTCACAAAGCCAGAGAAAGCGTCACTGAGTCAAGTATGAAAAGAAAGAGAGAGAGAAAAAAACACCCCTCAAGGTCAGGAAGATGTGTGGGGAAAAAGAAAGGGGTGAGATTGTTAAATCTGAAGTTGGCAAGAGCTCCGGCAAAGCCCAGGGTCACTGTGCACCAACACCTTCAAAAGGGGGACAGTCAAGAGTGGCGGCAGGTAAGGCTGACTGCCAGGCTTATTAAAAGCACACCAAGTGGGTAAGACGCTTAAAAGGAAGAAGTTCAAACCTTTTGCTCCCAAACAGGGGCAAAATGAACAAAATCGAATGAAGAGATTTACGTGCAAGAGTTCAGAAATGCAGGAATGGCACTTAAAGAAAACACATTAGATGCAAGTCAGAAGAAAAGATAACCTACAAAAAGAGAGAGAGAGAAAATGTATTTTGGGAATGAAAGATAACACCCTTTTCGCCGTTGTCATTTCTTCCCCCCCCCGACATGGTTCTTTGAGCACAGAGAGGAGAGCAGACGAAGGAAGAGGTCACCGGCTTTCATGCCAATTTGGCTTTATTAGCAGGGTAAAAGAGGGAGAGGAAGGAGAGGGGGTTGATAGAGAGAAAAGAGGAAATGGGAGAAAGAGGGAGTTCTCAGAATTAAAAGGAAGCTATTGATCTCTCTAGCTGCAAGGCCCTCCTTTTACCCAACTTCTAATTTGGCATTTCACACACAGCACACACAGAGGAAATTAATTAGAGGGGCAGCGGAGAGGATGGGAGAGAGAGCTGGAAAGTGAGACAATATATCTGTGCCGTAACCACAGAGAAGCAGGTAAAAAAAAAAAAAAAAAGAAAGAAAATGTGATGAAATGGGGGAAAAAAAGCAGCAGAAATCCAGTGATGTTGCAGATAAAGCACAAAGTGAAAGCGAGAGCATAAAAAAAAAGAAGAGGGGGAATTATCTTTTGTTAAGGCATCCTCATCAGTGAAAGCATTGCAGAGCAACCCAATTAAATAGGCATTTTCACTAAAGAGAATTCATCAACCGGAGGCTTCTTTTAACTTGTGTCTCATTACAGGCTAATCCGCACTCGCAAAATCAGCGTAACTGTTGAGATTCAACGAGTGGCGCTGCCAGATCTTCTTAGAGCATTAAGCGAGCAGGTCAAAAGACAACAACAGGTATACATATCTGAGAAACAAAGCCCAGTTTTATAGCATCACGGCTCCATGAAAGGTCTAAATGCTGGTTTTGTTCAATTTCAAAACGTCTTACTCGGTCTGAGCTGGTATTGGAAGCTACAGTTTGTGCAACTCTACTATTTTGATTAATTTTCAGTTAATAGGATCAGACTGTGAATGTATTTGAACATAAGTCCACTGTTAAAAAATCTAGAAAATTTTCAGCCTACTTAGTAATCAATGAGCGGTTATGGGGGGGCTTGATTTGGGCTGTGGGCCTTGAGTTTGTGGACCTCAAGAAGTTGAGGTACAGCTGCCTTTAAGGGTCAATTCTATATTAGCAGCAACCGGAGGAATAATGCACTATTAGGTATAAGGTTATTTTCCAGCTTAATGTAAGTTTTGCTGCAGACACATTGCATTAAGTTTGGCTTAAAGTCGACATTTTTTGTTATTTAGACCAAAAGATGTGGACTTTTGGTCCATTAGTATGCCCAACTGGATTCAGAGATTTTGTCATGGGGTCAAACTCTCACTTATCATCATTCGGTGATTATCATACTTTGACTTGCAGTTTAAAGACAACCTGGCAAACAAAAAAAGAGAGAAATGAGTTAACCAAATCAGAGAACATCTGACAAAAAGCATGAGCTCAATGAAAGAAGCGATGGCATATTCCTAAAGATACTCCATAAATCATAATTAATGTCGGACCTAGCATTTTAGCTACGTGCGTACGCTCCCGTTTCGCTTCTCTGTGAGCTAATTGTAGTCTTTTGTCAGCGGGCATAGCTTGCTTATTGCTGACAACCATGACACTTGCATTGTTCCATTTTCTTTGTCAACTTATCTGTGAATTAGGAGAGCTAATTTCTCACACCCCAGGCTGATTTCCATACAGTCGATTATCTTCATTTTTTTTTTTTTTTACTTCCACAAAGTCATTTTATCTTAGCAACAGGACATCTAAACACAAACACCCAGCTGCGCCCGCTCAGCCGCGTTTCCGCGCACGCCTCGCTCTCATGCGCATATATACACAACACACATGCTTAAACACACAGATTTATGACCGCTGCAAATCCCCAGCACGGCCAGATAGCTCCGATCGCAGACGTAGCAAAACAGAGAGGAGTAATTTCATTCACTGCTGGATGAGTAGATGCTGATAAGGCTCTGTTCTCCTGCTCTCTCCTTTAGTCTCTTTTTCACCCCTACTTTCCTGCTTTTTCCTCTTCTCGTTTTGCCTCATACCCTTTAATCTCCTCCTCGTCGCTTTGTTTGGCACGCTTGTGTAAATGCTGATCCCCCTGTTCCCATTCACTGTGACACACAGTCACTGAGCTTGCAGTGTAAATATTTCTTTCCCCCTCCTCCCCCTCAAACAGTTAAAAGCCAAGGACAGGTAGCAACTCATGACTCAAACTAAATTGCAGATGTGTGTTATGCTAGCTAGAGAATAAAAATTCTTGTGAAGAACAGAGATCCAGAGGAAGAGATATTAAAAAAAGACAAGGCTTATGGGGGCAAAAATATCAACTTATCCACTAGCTGTGTGATAGAATACATACATTATTGTGAGGGAGGATTACCTTCTTAGTCGTACAACACACCAGCAAACACAAAAAAGCGCATTGTGATGGGGCCACGCGATATCAGTTGGCACAAAATGAAACACCAACAGCTTAGAGTGATACGATCAAGCCAAGTTATTATTACTTTTATTTATTTTCTCCCCGGGCTTGTTCTTAAGTAAAAAACAGATTTTGTTTTGCTGTGCCTGATAAAGCCGTTTTACATACGTTTTTGCAATGCGGCCTTTATGTCCTTGTGTCGTCTTTTACTGCACTCTACATGGCTAATATCCTCTACCATTTCTTTTCTTTTATCTCACTTCTTTCTTTTGACTCTGGGTGGGACATGACGAGAGAAAAAAAAAAAAAGCTTTCTGAGCACTGGACTGTCAAATCCTCTCTTCCCTTGCCTCTCGTCAGGCTTTCCCCTCTCAGTTTCAGCTGTATTCTCCTCACGCCTGATGGAGAAAACACTCCGTGGCTCACCTTCAGTAGGCTTCACACCAGTGACGTGCGGTGAGGTTCATAGCTGGTGAGGCACTGACGTCATCAGAATCAGATTTGCAAATAGATGCATAGATTGACAGCAGTTTACAGGTTATGTTTCACTTCTGCATCCTTACACATACAAACCTTTCAGCTCCGGCGTTGGTCTTCCTTTGGTTATTATCTCCTGCTTCGATTGAAAGTCCACTTGAGAAAACTTTTTTAGTGTTGTAATGTAGTCATCCATGTCGAAAGTCGGGATAAGCGAGAGGAAAAAAATCACTATCTCTATTATAATCTATCGCTGCACTTGACTTGCTTCCCGAATCGTTTAGCCTAGCTCGCTGTCACTTACTCGGCAGTTGAGGAGTGAACAAGACGAACGTCTGGGATCTTGAGCGCCCCCTGCCATGAGGCAAGAGAACTGCCTGCCTCACCTCGAACCTGTTCTCTGCCGTTTATAATCGCTCATTACACGAAACACGTTACACAAACACAGTTGGTGACAAAAAGCACTGTACATTATATACATAAGCTAAATTATTGGAAATAAGTTCACATATTAAATTTGTTTAAACCATTTTATTGACGCCATACAGCAACATGCTCTCTCCGCTTAGCAGCCAGCGCAGAGCCAGGGGTTGCGCAATCCAAGGTGAGGCAGAGCTCGCTGCTGCCTCACCGGCATCGCTTCCAAGCATTTGAATGGGAAAATAAGAAAATTCAACGATTTTGAACAAATAAAAATCGAAATTGGTGAAGCTACATGAAAAATAAATATTTTTGAGTACAAACCACCGGATGAATATAACAATTTAAATTACTTTATGATTATATATTTTCTTTCTTTCCATGATGGCTGGTGAGGCACTGCCTCACCTGCCTCCCCTGACCGCACGTCACTGCTTCACACAGTAGTAGCTTAATTTGCCACTTTCTATGCGAAAATTGGTGGAACCAGAAAATCTTCATAGGACGTGTCAGACTGGGACAGTTGTTCACTCTGGGGTGGCCAACAACTGATCAGCACCAGAGCCACTTCGGAGCACAACATCCGTACATTTGTTTTCAAAAATATAAGCTGTCTAAGCATATATCACTGCTGCCACCAACTGTATTGGAGGGGAACTGCTTGGTCCGGAGGCGTGCTCTGCTGATGAGTTACCTCCTCATTGGGACAACCAATCACCTGGCAGGGTTGGCTGCAGGGGTAGTCAGTGATTGGCCACACCTCTCCATGAAGTACAGTACCTGGCTCCACCCTAGACCGTGAATCTGAATTACTACACAGATAGTAATACTCAATGCTATGAGACAAACTCTGTTTTTCTTTTTCATGGAAAATAAAAAAACTAAAAGTATGTCAAATGAGATGAATATTGGATGATGCTTTGCAGCTTCCTTCTAAGTCTACACCATCAAGACATATAACCATCACTTGCTGGGGTCAGGGTTATCATTGTGTACGTGGTGAATGGTGGAGTTGTTGCAGTGTTGCCATCCCTATGTGGTAGAGTCATCAGCAATGTTACATTTCAGTCAAGATAAAGTTGCAAAGGAAATGTCCAGTCACACTGAAGGGTCAACTGTATTCTGACACACTTCACATTTACCAATGAAGAGGAGGTCAAAGATTCCAGACTGATAAGGCTCTGTACTGACGCAGCCGTTTCCCAGCTACCGACGTCTGTAAACTGTATTTCTACTTTATTGTGCAAAACCAGACAAATGGATAGACAAGCTCACTTGACATGCTCAAAGTCCGTTAAATGACCTCATTAAAAACAAGGCAGACATTTAAGTATGTTAGCTCCGATCGCACGAGAGTTAGAATGCAGTTCATCCACTGAGGAAACAGCTGGACTGTGTGTTCAAAGAGTGATGTATGCATTCCCATGCATGTCTGTGTGCAATCCGTCATTCTTTCGAGCATGTTCCTCCAGCGAATGTGTTCACAGCCTGACCTATTTTCTTGTTTATTTCAATTTCCTCAAACCCTACCGTTACATAAACGCCAATCGCGCAACTATTTTCAGTCATCAAATGGAGATGGTGTTGAAATTGTTATTGTTTTCTTCTTTATTGGATGCTTCAAACCAGGAATAGAGTGATCGGCCGTCAGAACCCACGTTCCCACGCGCGGAACACTCTCTAGCTCGTGCTGCAACCATGAAGGCCAGCCGTGTTTCCCCATAACATTCATCTCCCACTTACAACAGACTGGATGCCCAGGAGATGTTTTAGGGCTTAAAAATGGGAGGCGTTGGCAGGGGGGAGGTCGGTGTGGGCGGTTGCACGTGCCACATCAAAAGCTCCTGCTTCCCATGGGGTGTGACATTTCTTGTCGCCATAACCCGCATCCGAAAAACACACGCCGACGTACAAATAAACACAAACACGCGCACGTGCGTTTGAATGCATACAGATTTCATTTGCTGCACTGATGCATCCCCAGCTGTGATATTAATAGCAACGCTAACTCCCCGTAAATATCTTCGTTACAAGACACACGAGTATTCGTGTACACATAACCCTCATCTCACCTACCTTTCAAGCTGCCTGAAGTCAACAACAACAACAAAAAAAAAATCTCTCACAGCTGGGGTTTACCCTCAGGATTATTGCAACTTGGACACGCTCAAACACTCAAGCATGCACAAGGCCCGTCTAGCCATATGCTGATTATAAAACACCTTCACAGGTAGCGGGCAGAATCTGAGTTAATATCATGAGATGGAAGCGTAAATGCATTAGGCAAGTTTGCGTATTTTTGGGACCATCCATCGGAGCGGGAAAATGGTTCAAAGGACAATATTCTTGGAGGGAGCTCAAATTGTTGATCTGTGTTTTTAATTGTGATTTTTTTTAAATTTTATTTTATTGTATTTGTTAACTGGGTGTTCTTGTGCACTGTGACTTATGTCCTTATTTTCTTGTAACACAGGGTGCCAAGTTGTGTTGTCATATTTCACCTTGTACTTATTAGTTTTGTGTTTGGTCATGTTCTGCATAGTTAATTCTGATCTGATCCTTGTGTGGTCCATGTACTTTGCCGTTTCTCCACTCAATTCCCCGAGTTTATGCTCCCCTGTTTGACAAGCAGTTCATCTCTCTCACCTGTTCCAACTCTAGTAATCATCCTCCCCGTGTCAATCTCCCTGTTTTCAACTGGAGTAAACTGTCCAATTTTATTCCATATATCTCTCTAGGTTTTTTCCGCTGATGTTGTCTTTTGTGGGATGCTTTTTTGTTTTAGTATGTTTTTCATTTTGTTGCGTATAAAAATTATCCCTACTGTCTCATGATTTCAGTTAGTCCCTTCTACAACACTAGAAAATAATTACTTATGACCTGATTACTGAACAAGATGTATTTGGCTAAATAAAAGTACATATTTTTGTGTTTACTGTATTCTGTGGATATTCTGCATTAATGACTGGCTTGTTAGCTTGTGCTAACTACTTAGCAGAGAAACGACGCATGTTAAGGGAACAAATTCAGTCCAATTTGAGCTAACTGAACCAAAGTTAGTGTAGCGCCATCAACATCATTACACAGTCTTTCTTATTGACATGAAGGATTTTTCCTCAAACCAACCAAAATGGATATGTTTTTATTCAAAAATGTTTTATTGATATTGCCCAACAACCACAAAGCATCAATCCAGCATTGAGGTTAATGAAATAACCCGGCAGTTTTTTTGTATGGACGGGTGTGCAGGGGTGTGTTTGGGTGTGTGTTGACTTATTTTAAAAAGTGTGGATTTGCATAGAATTTTCACTTTTCACATCATCAGACACCATTACTAGCTACTACTTTTGTTTTGTCACTTTTAATTATAATATGAATTAAGCAGACTGGTAACTGGAGACTTGAAAGTAGATTTTACTTTCTCTTTTCAAAGAGCTTTTTTTTAAAGTTATTATTATTTTTAATTTGATCTTAGGGGAAATTGTGTAAACACCAAACAAGCCCACAAATTAATAAAACCTAAAAAGATTATCTTTCCCAACCCCCATAAACAAAGAATCTATTAAGTATTAATTTTGAAGATTAATGAGGTTACCTTAAGTTTTTTTATTTTTTTTCCAAGGAGAGACTGTGGAAAGAAACGGAGAACACCGCACGAGCCAACCAGACACTGCTATCTACTGCAGCTACATGTGAGTAAACAAATGCTCTATGAGTCAATTCAAATGAAGCCCGGGGCAGCGGAAGCTAAGCCATATACATTGTGCTGTCACAGGATTTTCTGTGGCACAAAGCCGCTTTTCCACGCAGGCTCCTCATTCACAGACAGAAACGCATCTCTAGCTCAAAACAGCAACGAGCCCCCAACTACAGAAAATCCACTCAAAAACAAGCACAGCAAATTTATCATGTGTTACAGACTGCATGTTTCCACAGAGGACCGCTCTTCAGCAGCAGCAAACAACTCAACCTGCTGGAAACAGTTTGAGAATAGCACAAAAAAAAAAAAAAAAAGGCCAGTTAGAGAAATCCCCTGCCAGCCACTTTCCCCATTCATCAGCCGTGTCTCGGCCCAGAATGATGAAGGACGGAAAGGACGGAAAAGACAAACATGATGGGATTTATTCAGCACCAATGAATTCGAGGCTCACAGTTAGATTTGTTTGTTTTTTTTTTCCTAAAAATGGTATCGAAGTTCATGGTAGTGCAGCTGCAAGAGAAGAAATATTCACATTTAAGATGTTACGGAGGAATATTGGCACAAAACTGACACAGCAAGGTAATGGCCTACTTTCTTCTTTTTGTCTTTTTATTGCTGAAGGAGGTGGAGGGGGAATAGGGTTTTACTGAAAAAAAGTCAAAGTGGGATGTGATTGTCTGCTGTATTACATCAATTCTTAGGTTTATAGTGCTTATGAATGTTCATTTAGCACATGGGAGAATTATAAATATTCATGCATGATTTTAAATGCCGATTGCCTGCTGAGCACCTTCACACACTTTCTGAGCTAGAAACGTTCCTAGTGTTTGCCATTTTGTTACAACCTCTGTAAGAAGAATGGAAGCGACGAAAGGAAGAAATAGCCACTATCGTAATTAACTTGCTCTGCCAAAGCTGAGTAGTGTAGACATGGTTTTCTAAATCTCTTACAAATCAAAGTGTGAAAAATGCAGCATCCATTCGTGTTCAGGAATTGCTTAGATCAGGGGTCTCAAACTCCAGTCCTCCAGGGCCGCAGTCCTGCAACTTTTAGATGTGCCTCTGCTGCACCACACCTGAATAGAATAATTAGGTCATTAGCAAGGCTCTGGAGAACTGATCTACACAAGGAGGAGGTAATTAAGCCATTTCATTCCCGTGTTTTGTACCTGTGGCACATCTAAAAACTGTAGGTCTGCGGCCCTCGAGGACTGGAGTTTGAGATCCCTGGCTTAGATCACGGAATATTCATATTAGGAGGGTGTAGTCAAAGTCTTGACCTAAAACAAATTTGCAGTGATTTTTAGAGATCGGATGTTCACAGATATTCTCCACACAATCTGACTAAGCTTGAGTTATTTTGCAAAGAAGAACGGGCCAAAATATGAAAGAGTGATAATTGCAAAATATAGTTCCACAAACCGTTATCTCGTGGTGCTGAATGCAATGCATAATTTTTAGATTTTTTTTTCAAAATATTTTGATATCATGCTCCACAATCATTACAATTCTGCACTCCTGTGTGCTGTTCTGTCACATTGATTACATCTAAGAAAAAAAGAAACATTGACGTTTGTGGCTGTGTCATGACAACATGTGTAAGTGTTCAAGGAGTATGACTACTTCTGGGAAGTGCTTAAACATTCTGCCTCAAGGATAATCAAGTACAAACAAAGAGTTTGTGGAGAAAGAAAAAAAAATGGGATGTTGAATAAATTAAAGCCCTGGGAACTGATGGATTAGATGCGACAGGGCTGATTTGTAAACGCAGAGTCAGGGATAAATGGAAAAATTAGCCGAGCTATTCACAGGACCTGACGCAGAACATAATACAGCAGTCCGGGCATGGGCAGAAAAAAGTGAACATACACGCTCATATTTTCACATTCACCAAAGTCTCCGATGATAACGTTTACAACTTTCCCATCCAACAGTTACAGCTAGATGCTGCAAAGTGTGTAAAGAATTGTAATGATGATAGTAATCTTCCAAATTTTGAGATGGACTGAGAAAATGCCAGGTGACCTAAATCAGCTTATGTTCAATTTGATCTACCCAGAATCTTTTCTGGCTCTAGAGTAAATGAAGAGATTAGTAATTTTAGTATGACTAACCACACTGAACATGGTCGTTTCTAGCACAGCAGGCTGAAAACTGGTAAAATACCTGCTTTATAATCATTTTGTCCTCATCATGATCTGCAGCTACTTAAAAAGCATATGATGCCCGATCTTCTCCAAATATACAGTAAGTAATTAATGGCAAGGAGAAAGTAAAAATTACACTGCCTGGCCAAAAAAAAAATGTTGCCACCTGAGTTTTAATAAAGCAAATAGCTTCCCAGTTACTGCACCAACTGATGCAAATAGTACTTTCTCATTTCTTAAACAACCATGTCAGAAGACATACCTCCTGGTTGTGCAACAGATGTTTGTCTTTTTAAGAAGAGTCAAAACAATGGCATTTGTCAAGTAGGGAAAACATCTAAGGAGGTTGCAGGAACTTTTGAAATCAAGTTAAGAACTGTCAAAAGAATTAAAAACATGAAAGTGGGGAAGCATTGTCTTTGAGGACGAAACGCCTAAGCATAATGGATGACAAGTTTATTCCATGAGTGAAATGTATTCTTCTCAGATGTCACCGGAATATTCCAAGATGACAATGCCATGTTTCATTGTGCTCAAACCGTAAGAGTGGCTTAGGGAGCATGAGACGTCTTTTTCACTCCTGACTTGGCCACTAAAGAGCCTGGAACTTGAACCGACGTGCCAAAGACGTCTTTGCGTAAGGGTTGGACGATGTCATCATCAACAACAGATTTTGCTGAAAAAATGATTGCAACACTGGATGGAAATGGATAATCAAAGCCAACGTCAGTCTGGTGAAATATTAGTGTGTGTGATCTGTTATTTGGCAGCAACGTTTTTTCTGGCCAAGCAGTGCAGTTCTCAAGCAGCTAAATCCGAAAAATAAGAAACTAAAGATATAAAAGTTACCATGGTGCATCTCAAACTAATATATAAGGAGCACATATGAGTTAAATAAATTATAACCCATTAATTGCAATGAGTAACATTATTGATCAAAAGCTATAGTACGAGAGACCAATATGAGCTTTTGGTCTCCATGGCAGCTTATTGAGTTACTGAGATAATTAAATATGAATCCATACAGTGTTCCTGCATAGTAGATAATCACTGGAGAAAATGAGATAAAGCATATATAGCATCTGAACACACCATCTCAAGCACATAAGGTGCCCAATCCCTGCACTAAATTCACCATATGGGTATCAAAGAAGCTTCGGCAATTTCATGTGTGGAAGTCTGGCTGATTTCAGCTGTGATCCGATAAAAGCCAAAGCAGGACCTGATTAATGCTCCTCCATTCCCTGTTTGAACCACACAGGCCATCCGTGCTCCTTGCAGCTCGTTGTAAAGCATGAAGGTGAAGCAATCAATATTTGATTTTGCTGTTAATGCTTGGTGTAATATGCGGGATTATCAAGAAAATTGAATTGGCGAAAAAGGTGCCAGTCGAGGCTGTTGCAGATGCCTCTGTGTGCAAGTAGACATGCTTGCTTGATTGTGTTCCTCCTTCCTCTCCCCTAAAAGTAAAGCAGAACATTAAAATAAGGCTGTCAAAAAGGGTGAACCTGGAATAATCCATTAAAATAGAAGTGCGTGCAGAGAGGGAAGGGTAGGTGGGGGTCGAACAATGTTTTCCAACTGGAGCTGCATTTTTTTTTTGTTTGTTTGTTTGTCACATAAACTTAGCTGCTCTTGGAAAGTCGTAAATTTAGTGGATTTGACAGGACGGGGGAATGCAGATCCAGACTGCGCTAAACTAAAACTCATGCGGCGCGTTCCCGTTTTCAGTTCACAGCGGTACAATGACTCCACTGTCTGTCAGTGCAGGATTATTCAAAAGAGAGAAAAAAAAACAACAACATACAACAACGTCCTGCTGAGTTGTGCAGATTGCACGTTCGGTGGGAAACGTAAGGTTAGCTTGATGGCTTTACTCGCATTGCTGTTGGTCTCGCCGAGTTCCACGGAATTAAAAAGGATTGATAGATATGGAAGAATAAAGGCTCAAGATAATGAGCAGATTTCTCTCTGGCTAACAGAAAACTACAAAGACTAGCAAATCTTACTACGCAGCGATGACTTCCACTCTTCCTTTCCTGTCTCATCTTTTCTATGCACACATTTCAGTTTCCAATTCCTAGCTTTAAATAACTTTTTCTTTTTTTTTTCTGCTCGGATGGGCTTATCCTGGGTGACACATCGCAGATTCGTCTTCCGGAATTAATTTCCATGACAGAACATAGACCCCCTTAATGAGTTTTTATTGCATATTGATCACACACTGATACCACTGGCAAAGCACTCGGTATACATTATGCAGCAAGTGGTCCTTTATGACAGCTGCTGTCGGCCCCGACATTCGCTCTAACTACTCCAGCATGCTATCGAAAGCCTAGATATTCATTTGGCCAAATTGAATTGCACGGCACCGGATACGTTTTGACATGTTAGCCTATAATGGGTACAGGCAGCCGAAAAGTCAGCATTTTGGGATGAAGGGACAAGTCAAGCCTTCCAGTTCCACTCCTGCTTTTGGGAATTGCGCACAGCGCAGACGTAGTTTTTCCTCTTTTTCTTTTACGTTCGTTTATGCTTTAGTATAAAACGAGCTCAACATCTGCTGCTCCTGTAACCTAATTTATTCTCTCGGTTTGGGAACATTTTGTCATTAAGCTGTCTTTATGAAGCAGAAGAAAGGAGACTTTTTCATAAAAGGTGCACGTAGGAGTCTACAACCATTGTTTCAGAGATTATATTGTGCCTTTTTAAGTAAAGCTATGCATTCTAAAACAAGCTAAAAATCTTGCCTGTCATTTTGTAAGCCACTTCCTTAGAGATAAATACAAATATTTATATGTCAGCACCGCCCAATTTACAAAGCTTACATCAAACAGTTAAGGCCTATCTTTGCATAGGAGCTGGGGACACCAAAATATTCAAACTGTCAGTGTGTGTGTAGACCCCTGTTTGTCTTGCATGTCTCTGTGTTGGCCCTTTGACGAGCTGGACATCTGTCCTGTACATGCATGAGGCCAGTGATAGCTGTCAAATAACACCGTGATTCAAAGGTTGCTTACTCTTACATCTGGTGTGGAAAGGCGTTTTGCTGCTCATACTGTATGTAAATTTGATTTTGCAGGTGCCCGTCTGTGATTGGTGGATCCTGAAGGCTGGAGACAGCGCATTGGTGGCTTGACAGGAGATGATGTATTTATTAAACACTTCCTTTTCTTTCTTTTTTTTCAGCATTAAGTTCACTCTGAAGCCTTAAATACCTCCTCTATTGTTGTGATATCTCATGTAAACTCATGCTTTACATAAATGCTAAACACGATGTTAAAACAGCATGTTACTCCCTCTGCAAATTCCCAGTCTCTCAATTGAACAAATTCGTTCGTATGGGTGGATGTATCTCTTTTTCAAAAAGGTAAGTTACGACAAACCTAGACAATTTTTTTCTAATTTTATTAGAGAAAGCATGTATCGTTTCTACTATTCGCAAACAGCCTCCCAAAGTACTCACAGGTGGTCCAGAGGTCTCCGAACTGGGAATTGAATTTTAATTTGTATCAGGACGGATCTGGGTATAAAAATATCTTAATCTCAAATAAATCTAGGAATTTAGGTGGAGTGTTTCCACTTTATTGTGATTGGTTTTGATTGTCGAGTGGACCAGAATCCAAACCAGACTTAATAAGATAAAATAAAAAAATAGACAGAGAAGGAGAAGGACTGAGACAGTGTAGTTAAAAAAAAAGAGAGAGAAAAACAAGAAAAAGAAGGTTCCTTCAAAGCTTTATGCATATTTGGAGTTCTTTCTGCTCACTTATTCTCCCTCCCACAGCAATATTCATCTCTCCCACATGTGCTTAGAACAGATAAATGTGTGGATGTGCCAAAACTTTCTCCAGCTGAACAGAAACAAAACTGAAGTTATTATTTTTGGACCTAAAGAGGAACGATCTAGAGTCAATGCACAGCTTCAGTTATTACAACTGAAAACTAGCGATCAGGCCCGAAACCTGGGAGTAGTGATGGACTCTGACCTGAACCTCCAGAGCCACATAAAGACAGTTACAAAGTCGGCCTTCTATCACCTGAAGAACATTTCCAGGATTAAAGGACTAATGTCTCAGCAAGATCTAGAGAAACTCATCCATGCGTTCATCTTCAGTCGTATTGATTATTGCAACAGCGTCTTCACAGGTCTGTCCAACAAATCAATCAAACAGCTGCAGCTGATCCAGAATGCTGCTGCTCGCGTTCTCACTAAAACCAGGAAGATAGAGCACATAACACCAGTTTTAAAGTCCCTCCACTGGCTCCCTGTAGCTCAAAGAATAGACTTTAAAATACTGTTGTTAGTTTATAAATCACTGAACGGCTTAGCACCACAATACATTAAAGATCTGCTTTTATTGTATCAACCTTCCAGACCTCTCAGGTCTTCCGGTTCTGGTCTGCTCTGCATCCCCAGAACCAGAACCAAACGAGGAGAAGCAGCTTTCAGCATCTATGCACCACGAATTTGGAACAAACTTCCAGAAAACTGTAAAACAGCTGAAACACTGACTTCTTTTAAATCTCAACTGAAAACCCACCTGTTTAGAATTGTATTTGAAATGTAATCAATTACAAATTTATTGATGTAACTTGACTTAATGATTGATTCTATATTGCATTGTGATTCTGTGTTTGTTATGATGTAAAGCACTTTGAAATGCCTTGCTGCTGAAATGTGCTATACAAATAAAATTTGATTGATTGATTGATTGATTACATGCAGATGGCTAACTATGCAAATTAGGTGATGACATAATCTAGCGACTGTTAGGACAGTCAGTTGCTGCTTCCCTTACTTAGCAGTTGGCAACATTGAACAATGCAAGTGAAAGATACTTCAAGTGCCGAATCCAGGAGCGGACCTGACCTGAAGCTTGTGAACACGATGACAAAAGACAATGAAACATCAAGTCACAGGAAATACAACAAATGTAAAGGAGTCACGGAAACCTACAGTACGACTGCTGGCTCCACACTTACATCACGCTTTTGCCCTGAGGCAGTAAGGGCCCTCCAATAGGAGAGGGATTAGTTAAAAGAGGGATTAAAGGCACATCCCTCCCTTCAGTGGCTAATCAAACATGTTCCCTCTCATCTGTCTCATCCCTCCATCCTCGGTCTCAGCTGTGTTTATCCAATCAGCGCAAGCTGTTGGCTAACACACTCCAACCGGTTAAACCACCTCGATAACTCATGTGAACTTGGGTGACATGGAACAAACCTTTAAGATAGCTCCTGCTTAGCATAATGCCAACTTTCATGGCTTTAAAGCAAAAAGAAAAAAAAAAATTTAGAGGCCATTGGTATAGTTAAAGTGCATCAACAAGAGCACTGTGGTGAGCTATTAAAACAAAACACTTTGCTGTTGTTGATGTAATTAACAGCACAGGAATCTGCTTGTCTCTAAGCCTGTTAGGGTGCTCACTGTGTGCTAAAGCTGTAAAGTCTTTTTCAAGGGGTATTTTCCCTGGAAACCTAATGCAAAGTTTAAACACAGGATGTTGACAGAAAGCAAACAGTGGGATGCAAAGGTTGTGAGCATAACATGAGGCTTGGTGTAAAGCTCATTTTGGTTCTCCGCTTGTGTACAGACACCGCTTTGCTAAGGAGATTTCTCACAAAAAATTACAAGAGAGAAATGTACTACTAAGCAATCATAAAATATTAAACAAGAAGTATGATGTTGAAAGTCACCTATTAATGTCATTTAAAGACTGTAAGCCATGTAGTGACTTGCTTCTTAGACATAACCAACTACAAATAGTAAACATTAAAGGACCCTAAGAGAAATAAAGAAAGAACGAGATGCACACTTTCACTACAAGTCAGTTTTTAAAACTGAACCACCTAGGTACAGACGAGATGTAAACATTTGTGAATTTATTATGCCAAAGTAGCCAAAGGCCAATGAATCCCAGACCTTACGGCAGAGAAAAACTAGTTTGCAGCAAGAGTTGGCTAAACTTTATTGAGCATCAAAAATTGTTTTGCAGGTGCACTCATAACTGTTCTTTTGGGAATGGTCGACTACTAGCTAAAGAGAGAAGTAGCTTGACAAGTCAAGATTTGAAGTATTGCTTCAGTTCAACCATTTTGTCCAAACAGCTGGACAGAAACGTTGATACCCTGGTGTTAAACCAAAACCACATAATAGTCACTAAGATTACTTGAAACTGGCAAAAGTAGTAATACATAAAAAATTGTTGAAAATTAACCAATCAAAATCAAGCACTGCTTTTGAATTGTAGTTCAACAAAGTCATTAATAAACAAATAAATAAAGTACTAAAATCATGGTGTTTTACAGAGCAATTCTCCACTTCCTCCCATTGTGGATTTTATTTCTCCCCAACCAAAATAAAACTGTCTCACGTTTATAGCTGCAGAAGAAAATCCGCCTGGATGGCGGCACAGTTGGTAGCTGCCTTGAAGCAAGAAGGTCCTGGCTTGGAATCTTGGCCTGGGGGTTTTCTGGACAGAGTTTGCATGTTCTCACTGTGCATGCTTTGGTTCCGATTAGTTTCTTCCACAGTCCAAAAACAGGTTAGTTGATCTCTCCAAATTGCCCTTAGGTTTGTACGTCCATGACTATCTGGTCTCCAGGGATCGCCCAATAACCGCTGGATGGATGGATCACTGCAAATTTAGCTAGCTGTTATTTATATTTAGCTAGAAGGATTAAATGCATCAGAAAGATCTAGTTAATCTGCTTAGGCTAATTTGCAAAGTAGTGTAAATATTAGAGCTGTGGAACTAGAATGATAATCTAAAAATGACCCAGATTCTTTTTATTACAGTGAGGATGAAACCTGGTAATATTAATAAGATTTATCTTAGCTGCTACACATAGCCACGCTGAGTCATGCTCGAGGATTAATGTGTGGAATTTCTTAGATTTCAAAGAAATAGCCTATAATTTTAATTAGCAGATAATTCATATGGGCATCGAGTCCACCGTGGACAAAGAACTGCTTCCTACTGTTTTTTTTTTTTACTTAATTTTATTTTTAATAAGTGACATTCAATTTACCTGTTGCACATCTACATAATACTACTTTGCTTTATTCAGTGGCTGACTTCAGGGAAAGTGTGGTTACCGGTGCCAAGGTAAATCAAGGTTTTAAATTTTAAAAACTTAAGATTCAACACCACAAAAAATGTCAATCATCCTGTTTCCATGTTGAAAAAAATCACACTTTTCAACTGTCTTTACACTTATTAGCACCTATGCTTTGGTTCAACCATTCTGCCCAACCATGTAAAAAGGTTAGCTTGTGAAATAACAGGCTAATGTTTAGGTAGCATGCAAAATTTGAAGCTTCAAAATGGTAATTCATAAACCCTAAAAGTTATACTTAAAAAATTTTTTTGAAAGACATTTGTTGTTCCCGAGAAACTGAACTGAAATCATTTTCAGCTAGGTAGCTACAATTGTAGCTAGCTATAAGTTTATATTTAGATAGATTGAATGGGCCACCCAGTTGACGCGTTTGACAGTGTTGTGTAAATATTCGAGATGTAAAAATAGAATAAATTTGTTTCTTTGTTGTGTAGTTTGAAATCTGTAGCCTAGCTGTTACAATGAGCCACATTAATAGTGGCTTAATCTGTGAAATCTCCCATCTTTAAAAAGAAATAGCTTTGCATTTTAATCCACAGATTCTGTGTATTGAGTTTCTCTGTTACTGGGAGTACCAGGGTTTCGACCTCTCCCCTGAAGTCCCGAAAGAGGGTCAAAAGACCTGAGTCCAAACTGACGATTCTGATGGCTCAAATTAGCATCCCTTTTTCAATTGTAAACGTGGCCATTGACCGTCAGGCCAGAAAGGAGGAGTGGAAAATCATGCAAAACTGGTTATAGCTAAAATAACCAAATATAGCTAAAATCCTTCAGGTCAGTCGACCCGTCTCTTGGCTCCAAAGGTAGAAATGTTAACAAAGGACCTTTCTCTGGTACTCCTAGTGTTTAATAAGCACCATTTTAATTCATACTCTGGAAAAAGATATCATTGCATTTTTATAATCTCTCCTTTGTGTTATGCATTACACAAACGTACAGCTACAAAACAGCTACAGCACACGCAAAATTCACTTCAAATTTTTTGTGTGCTCTTTGTGTTTGGGGGAGGTGTTGTAAGGGGGTCCCCTATTTTGTGGGGGTGATCAAAACATGCATGTTGTTAGCCTGACAATAGGCACTTGCCAATTTCAGGTTTCCAACCCCCCCTCCAAAAAAGATTTCCATCATACAGTGTCTTTGATTTAAGCTCTTCAAAGCAACAGAGAAAGTGCCAGGATGACGAAAGTTCTCTGTGTTCTAAATGCAGAGAAAATTTAATGATCCCCCACCAACAACTCTTGCTGGGCACTGCTTGTCAGCTGATTAAAATTGACATTTTTTTTCCCGCTTGCTCACAGTGAAGACAAATTTGTCAAACTGAAAATTAATGCGGAAACCATAGGAAAGCCACCCACCTCAGCTACTGAAAGAAGACAGCATACAACTGCCGATGGCAAGATGCAAGCAGTAGCACCATCATGTACAGTATGCAAAGTAACTGACAGCATGTCCCACCCAGACATATATTACAACTAATTAACGTTACAATTTTAACTTAAGACTTTCAGCATTTCTCTAAATGTGAAATAGGTACAGTATTTTTTACGCAGTTGGCACACCATCTTCAAACCAGAAGTCAAATTTGATTGGGAATATTTTATTTTTTAAGTGTATGTTGTCATAGTAATCAAAACATTGTTAAATAAATGCTTTCAATAACATTACTATAAATGTAATAATCATTAAACTTTATAGCAGCAAGCGTAGGGATACAAAGCAAATCAAAAGCAATTCTATCATGCTCCTCTTTTTTAAAAATATTGCTTTTAATACCACTAAAGTAGCAACTGGCAATATATGAATCTCACTTATAGTTTCTGGTATTTAACTCCTATCTAGCTAACAAAACAAATTGGATAATACAGAAAAAACAATCTCTTAATAGTCTGGCCTCAAACAGGAGGAATGTTGTCTGCTAACAGAAGCAAATGGCTCTAGATGGGGGAGATGGTGATATGCTCTGCATGGTAAATATCCGTCCCTCTATGGCCATATTCTCATTCCATCAACATGCAACAATCCAATGCAATTCCATAGAGGGATGAAGATGGAGAGTGCAGCTATAGCTCCACTCTAAAAGGTAGAACAATCCATCAGTCGGAGCTGATAACAATGTGTTTTCATGTGCAACTGTCGAGGGATATTTTGAATAAATCCTAATGCAGACTCTTGTAAAAAAAAAAAAAAAAAAAAAAAAACAAACGCGTAGCCAAAGCTTGAAACTACTTCAAAAATATCAAAGGTAAGTTGTTTAGATTAAAGCTTAAATTCAGCTGCCTTTTTATTGTTACCCTGAAGTGGTGACGGCACGAGGAGGATCTGTTTTCATTCCAGCCGACAGAGTAATCATGAGACAACTGTGGTAATAAAACTGGAAGCGGACGGAAATAGAAATGGCTTCCAGGATCCTGTGAGCACCAACAGGCTGTGACAGAATCCTGTCGTTTCTCTGTATCCCCTGTATTTCTGCTGCTCCCCCCCCCCAACACCAAACCCTCAGCTTTGATCTCCTGTTTTGGCACCGCGATTAGTTGGTATTATTAGTGCTGTGATATTAAGTTGTCTCATTCCGGGAGGAGTGACAGCTCTTAAACAAGCATTTGACACTAAAACCATCACTAATGCTAATTCCTGCCACACTCGTGCAAACATTAATCTTTAATAATGACAAAGGCCCTTCTGTTCAGAGGAGGGGTTACTTCCTGTTCCCTCCAAGCCCCTCTGACAGCCTCCCTTACTCGGGAGCTCGCTATTTTTAAATTGGCTCAGACAAAAAAAGAAATCAATTTCAGACTGAATGTGACACGCATAATGGACTTACTTGGTTTTGTGTGTTGATGCCTTTTTTTAATTCCCTCCGTGGGTGTTTTAAACGCAAGCTAAAAAAAAAAAAAAGGCAACTATCAATAATGGAGGTCACAACTGGCGAGCATTCACGTGCTTTTAATTAAACAAAAAGTCACGCAGGGTGTACTTATAGCTGTCCTTGCGTCTGCGTCTGATCATTTGGGCAAAGATATTCCTCACAGTGCAATTTACTGGTCCAGCGAGACATTTCCATTTTTAACTGAAGGGTTTTGTCATGTAGTAGAGAGTCTTAGCGTGTGTGTGTCCGGTGCAAACGCAGGCCGGCGACTGAACGAGAGGTTTAAAAAGAAAGCTACAAACTGCAGTAAAATGAGTCGCACTGTGGTGGCGGCGGTGCTGAGGGTGGTGGTGGTGGTGGGGAGGGGGGTAGCAAAGGGTTATAATAAGCCTGTTGTAGGAGTTAAGGCCTTTTTAGCTGAAGATCAGACAGAAGAAAGAGCTGAAATCACAGCTCTTCTTCCTACACTCTGCGCTTCACATTTCATAAAAAAATATGTTGCCATTTAATGAAGGCTGTATATGCCACTAGCCTCACACTATCAGTGCCATATGTCTGACTATCAATGACATCTCAATCTAATTGTTACCGGTGGATCCAATGTAGACGCAAGAGGAAAAGAATAAAAAAGGCCAAAATGATTGCTTTTGATCAATGCACAAAATTTATGTTGTGACAGTCGAAGACGTATCGATTCATCAGCCACTTTATTATGTACACCAGCTCCTGTTTGTGGCAACAATAAAAGTCAATCAGACAATGCAGCAACTCAAATGCAATCGGTCCTGGTGAAGACAAGTTCCAACCGGGCAAAATGTAGAAAGAAGAGATTTTGAGAAAACTTTGAATGGGGCATGATTGGTGTCATTTCCTAACACTCGGCTCTTGGATGTACAGAGAAAGGTCAGAAAAAGAAAGAAAGAAAAAAAACACAGTCAGTTGCAGAGACAGTTGTGTGGATAGAAAGGCCTCGTTGAATTCAGAGGAGAACAGACAGTTAAGTTCAATGCAACCCCTTGATAAATCCAAGGTGGGATACTATCTCTGAACGCACAACACATCGAACCCTGAAGCAGGTGGACTACAGCAGCACGAGACCACACCGAGTGCACAAACTGACAGCTAAGGACCTGAAACCGAGGCTGTAATCCACACAGACTAAAAATGAACAATAACAAATGGGAAAAATGAAGAGTCTCAATTGCAGCTGCAACATTCAGATGGCAGGGTCAGAATTTGGCATAAACAACCTGAAACACATTCATGCTGCCGCGTATGAATGGTTCAGGCTCCTGGTGAAGATTGTGAAGCGATTTGGGGAATATTATCTTGACACAATTTGGGTCCCTTGACTACCAAGAGAGAATCTTTTAAATGCCACAGCCTATTGTTGCTGACCACATACAGTACCTCCATTTATAACCACAGCATACCCATCTTATAATGGCTACTTCCAGCAGAATAGTGCGCCATCTTAAGCTATAGTTCTTGGCTACTATCTAGGAGCTTATTTATTATTTGTTTCTTCATCATTAGCTTGTATAACTAAGATTCAGTTGAAATCTTGAGTTAGGAAGCAAGAAAAACGTTTAGATTTTTTTTGCCTTCCCAAGAGGATGAATAAATGCAAATGCTGCAGCCCTCTGTTTGCACCTGTAAATGAAATGATAAAGCATGGCAGATGAAAGACTCCAAATGACTCACTCTACGCACAATGAGATTGGCCTTTATACCTCCCGTAAAGGTTTATTTATTTTAAAAGATCTGCCAAAAACAAGAACCACGCACAATATATTTACACACTGCGTGAGAAATCAATTGATTTCTGAGAGGCTCTAGTTGCAAAGTGCTTTTGAGCTTATGTTGGTTTTATAGAATTAACGTCAGCCGCAGGAATTTCTTGATGACACAAAGTGGATTAAATGAAACACAACTAAGTGTAGTTTGCTCCTTCCTAGACGCTGACCTCAAGCTGTCTTAAAATCGCATGAAAGTCATTGAATCTAGTTAGACACAAGAGCTACATTTAATCTTAGAGATGCTCGAAGTTGCTGTTTGTACAAACGTTAATGAAGTGCAAGCAAAAGGCAAAAATATGAGAGTACTCTACATTTTTATTGTGATTGTAATATTGCACTATTTGCTATTGTTATTTACCACCTATTAAGGATCCTGGATTAGTTTGCACACATCACCGACATTTGAAGAGGTTATGTTGCCTTATGCCGAAGAGGAAATGCCACTAAAATGGGTGTTTTAAGAAGATTAAATATTTTGTGCTATTCTTCTAAGCCCTACTTAGCAGCACATTGATTCCTGTCTGAAGAGGATCCAACTATGTGGCAGCGTGAGAAGAGTGGATCAGTGAAATACCTTAGGTTTAAGCCATGCACAGCAGTGGGATGCATTGTACACAGCAGTCGTGACTAACTTGGAAGAGTTTGGGAATTCCTACACTCTAAAATACTTTGAGAGTTTCCAACGACTCTCAACAGTACATTAGATTTTTGACATTGGAGTATGGTCTAATTCAGTGTTTCCCAACGCCGGTCCTCAAGGCACACTGCCCTGCATGCTCTGGATGTTTTCCCTACCTGATTCAGTTGAATAAAGTTCAGTAAAAGCCTATTAGTCAGTCATCAATTGAAATCAGGTGTGCTGAAGGAGGGGAACACATAAAGCACGCAAGGCACCATTCCCTGCATGCAGACAAGGGTTGGAAAGCAGAATCATTTGTGAAGTAAGGGAAATTAAAAATCCTGCAATTAAACTTGCTGTATTGGCTACATAGAGGATGAACAGATGTATGTCATTTATTTTGGTACCAACTGTTGACATTTCCTATCTGAAACAATAAGAAATACACTGTAAAAACAAAAAAAAGAAAGGTTCTTAATTTGCAATAAAATACCGGTAGCAGTGGCTGCCATATAATTATGGTTGCAAAATTGTACCGTATAAATACAGTATAAAGTATATAGTGTAAAATTCTGGCATACACAGCTGCCGGGAATTTACCGGAAATTAGAGACTTATTTTTTTACAGTGTAGTCCAGCAGACACTACGAGTCATTCCACAAATTATATTTTATGACGCCTACATTACACAGAAAGAACACTGCCTCACTGACTTGACTTTGATGGACACAGAACTTTAGAGATTAGCAACTGCATTAATATAGGATATATGTCTCATTAAACTGTTTTTTTTTCGTTTGCTTTTTTTTTGCTTTTGCAGGTTCACAAAAGGCCCAAGACGGCCATAAGAAACTACAGAAAATCATGCGGTTTAGTGACAGATGAGCAAAAAGCGACACAGAGAAAAGAACATTGCTCTTCATTTAAAGTCACAACCATTACTGACATTCATCATTCATTACAGACCGGGGAAAGTAACACAAGTCTGCGTTCCTGAAAGGCTACAAATCCGTTTAATGCAGGGCTTGTTTTTAAAAACAGCATCTAAAAGGGTGTCGATAAAGATCTAGATCAAGCAAAGGGGATTTGTTGGTTCTGCTTAGTTACCAAGGATCAGCCTTGATTGAGTGGATGCCTCGCTGATATCATTAGCTCTTTGAAAAGGGCTCCTCAGATGGGGAGCATGAGTGCCAACAAAGATAAAATCCATAGAAAGGATAAGTGGGATAAAGAAATAAATATATATTTTTTTTCTTTTTCAGAACCATGAACTTTTACCCTCTTCTAATAAATATGTGATGACTGAATCTGCCAAGTCAGGAAACGCGGCAAAAATGAATAGAAAATACAAAGTGACAAAATTACTTATGACAGTCGGAGTAAGTGAAAATATGCACTGAAATCTGGCAAATACCTTTCCTGGATTGTACAGCGGTTTAATAGTGTGTAGTATGAAATTTTAACCCAGTTAAAAATAATGTGGTTTTACACTATATTTTATAAATCACTCATTTTTAATCAGTACTTCAGTGGACAAGGTGAGAAGGTTTGGGTAGCAAGAAAGTAATAAAGCACATCTGCGTACCTACAAGTAGCAATGATTTTGAATGCCACAAAAACTTTACAAATTTGCATTCGCTTCCTGCTTTCCTAAGGGAGAAGCCAGAAAACCCAGTAGAAACAAACACATTTTCACTACACAAAGCTTGTGACCATTGATGAGAGTAAGGCTGATATTAAAAATGTCCGAATTTTTTGTTTAGCACATATCACAAGGTTCATTTGAAAGAAAAAAAGTTTGACACTGTAGTTTGGAAAACGGCGGAAGGACCCACCACCCACCCTCATGTTCAAGCAAAAAACAAACAAAAAAACAACAAAAGCTTGCCTCTGTATCCTTCGTTCTTATGTAACCACATTCTTCCACGCTGAAGGTTGAATGTTTATTCACCGAGAGAGACAAGAGGCACAATTAACAGGATAAGAGAAAGATTAAGCTCTTCACTGAGGTTTGAAATAAATTAGAACATGAAAGTTTATAAGGTCAGCAAAGGCATTAATATGAAAGACATCGCTGATCGGTTATGAACGATGTCTCATCTGTTCCATTATTGTTCATCTGAACATTTAACACAGGATGAAAATAAATAAATAAATAAATAAAAATTGAGTAGCTACATTGCAGCAAAAGTGAATCCAGTAAGTTTCAGGTTGGCTTCCACCAAGTGTGCCACACCGATGGATGTGTTTCCGCCTTATTGCAGAGCAGTAAAGCTAAGGCCTTTCACTGATCTTACACCTCTCCCTTGCTAATCTATCTGTCTTACCCAGATAAGACAGACCCAGTGGATGTATCACTTTCCAATCATCCTACCATGGCTAACTCCAGTTAGAAAAGAGAGGAAAGAATAGAAAAAGTGTTGGAGAGAGAAATAGGTATCGATTAGATCAGATATAGTGAGCAAGTTGGGCCACGTTCAGTGCCTTAACACTCTGGAATAGAAGAAAAGGGGAAGAGAGATGGCGTGGTGGACTGCTAGACAGTAGCAGCAATGAAGAGGGGAAGCAGCAACCGTGCTGCTGCAAAGGATGTTGCAGAAAAGACAGGATGCATAAAAGGCATGATAATGGTAATATTTTATTCAAATGCACAAAGCCGAGATTTTTACAGCACCTTGATCTCAATGTAAACATCAGTTGGAACCTGAATGGCAACCTTTACACTCTGGTTGCAGTTTATGCTTTTACGTTGCAGTTTACGGGGGGAAAGCATCCAAAGTGAGGTTGGGTAATTGTTTTATATATTTCACATTTTAAAAATGATTTCTACTCTTTTTATAGTTTATGGAGGTTTAAATTTATTTTGTGTGGCTACTTTTGTGATTGATTGGTGTTTAATGTTTTATTATGTAACGCAAAATAAACTGGATTAATGTTGTGTTTTGTGTGTCGCCCTTTAAGCACATTGGTTGCACAAATGCACAGTTAAGGACTGCACAACTTACAGCTCCTAATGGCTTGTCTCCTTTTTTATGTCAGTAGAACAAAGCACCCATTCCTCGAGTACAGCGATCCGCTCTGTGCTGATGCACCTCAGAACAGACCTGTTCAGTGAAGGTTAATGGCAAGAATCAATACACCAAGGCAGTCCCGGTGTGTTTGTCACACATCCTCTAGCCAACCAGCTGCACAGATTATCTGCCATCACAACGTTGAGTATTAAACACTCGCTAACCCCTTTAAAATCTGACGGTTCTGAGACTGCCACCACCTCGGCCCTCTCAGAACTCAAACTGAGCTGAGACGGCCTCAATGTGCTTAAGTCCTGCTTGGAAATGTTTTCTTGGGAAGCGCTACCTCATTTTGGACATGACCAAAATACTCAAAGGACGACGATCAAATGTTTACATGGTTAAACAAGGTATCGTGGCTGCTTAAAAGTTACTTTGTGAATTTAAAAGACCTTTTAAATGCACAAATTTTACAGTTTTCAACTTGCAGTGACAACAAATCTTTAATTGCACTCAATCAGAAAATTTACTGTGGCGTTCGATCCGAGACAAATCAAAACCTCAAGTAAAACTATGGTTTACACGGTGGTAGCATAGTCCATCTATTTTTTTGTCTTGGCCTATAATGGTATCATCAAATGTCACAAAGTGATGTTCCTCTGTGCAATTAATTATTTTTCTATTACGCATACAGATGAAACTAAATCAACAGATTATGATGTGTGAAAGGTTCATTAACTGGGATGTGACTGCTGTTTTAGCAGTGACACTTTTGTTTCTGCTATCAGCAATTACTCTGACAACTATAAGTTGATAAGTTGTAATTACCCCTCGAGTAAAAGATCTCCTACGTCTGACACCCCGTTTCTGTGCAACGGAGCCATTTCCCTTGGGCGGCTTGAGAACTGTATGACTAGTCGTAATTGCCTCGTCCTCTCAACTTAGTGAGGGGTTAATAATGCCACTGGCCTTCTTCTCATCCCATCAACTTCTCCTGTCCAAAGTCTGACAACAGCTCACAGTCAGGCCCACTGGTTTTCCAGGAAACCAACGCTCACCAACGCAGACAAAAGTAGTCAAACTGTTCCCTAAGATAAGCGCTAATGTCTCACATGTTAAGCTCTTCAGTTGTGTAATCAGCTCAGGTTAGTATTACAGCTATACTTCAGCAAACTTTGTCTATGTTCTCCTCATACTGGTTGATCTAGATTCTATCTAACCCAGGCAATGGTGAAGGAAAGTGAACTTCTCTTTACTCTTGTAGATATTTTACCTTTCATCCAAAAGTTTTGGGGTTCTTCTTAAGCTCTGAACTGAATACACCATTGGGATGAGAAGCTTAAGGTCTTAAAGAACAAAGATAAGTTTCACATTCTTCTTTTTACTCCCTTACAAATACTTTTTCTTATGGTTTGGGCCTTTAAAAGCATTTTAAAGGTGCAAAGTGACTAAATTTACCTGTGCATTAGATTAAGTTGAGGAAAGAACCTGAAAAGATACAGTTTTATATCGCTCTACTAGATTTAAACAACAATTATGTTGACGCTTCAGAAATTATCAGCAGCAATACAGACAATCATAGGGGTCCTAAAATATTGCGAATCATGAAAATGTTTTTTGAGAAAAAGGCAAATGAGTGATGACCATTCTATTTAAGTAATACTGTCTCTAAACAAAGAGAAAGATGTTTTCAAACAGGAAATACATTTTCAATTGTCTTAAAAAAAATGTCAACAAATCCAATGGGATAGGCATCTTGCCAGTCCACTTTCATGTTTAACATGCATGAAATGAATGCAAAATTTCTGCTCCATTTCCAAAGAATACATCCTTGCAGACAGAGAGAAAAGAAAAAACACATCTCCATTTAGAGGCTCGCTCGTGCTCCATTCCCCTGGTGATTGAGATAGATTGACAGCACTTAATTTCTTTCTGAGACGGTCTATTCCTTGAAGGTAGAAGGGTGCTATTCCACAAAGAGATCCCTTCCCGAATCCCGGCGGTTTCAAGTGTGCTAGTTTTAGGATCACCGGCTAAATTGGGTCCGGGAAAAAGGTGCTGATGGTGTGGAGAGAGGAGATTTGGCTGCTATGATACCAGAATCGCGGGGGGAATTAAAACACTGTCAGGCTGCGAGATATAAAACCTATCTAAGCATCACCAGGGATTTCCTTTACTAGAGCACACAAAGAATAAGCTGAAAGGCGCTAACAGCTCATTTTAATATCTGTGTGGTAACCACATGCAAGCTTGCTAAAAAGCTCTATATGCATTAGACAGGAGATTAAGTTAGAAATCATGCTGGTTAGTCAGCTATGTCCAATCAATAGGATTATAGCGTCACACTGTCAAGTTAGAAATTGGTAATACATTTTAAATCAAGCTCTTAGCAAGATGGGTGGAAGTAATCTTTATATTCTTTATAGCTTCTTGTTTAAAAATGTTATGCTTTCTCGACAAATTGCTATATTAATACGTTGAATATCAATCTGCATGAATAAAATGGATAAAGAATTTAGTTCCTAAATTTTGTAAAACAAGAAGCTGGGAATAGTTGTGTTATGGTATGCATGTCACACAACTATGAAGTGTTGCATCATTGCCAACAAGCAAAGGCTTTGATAAAAATCCTTGGCCATCAATAACCAGGCATGATATCCCATATACAGTATGTCCCATGTTGCTATGGCGGATGAAGATAAGGCCCAAAGTTTAAGGTAAATTGAATACAGTATTTGACACTATAGTCTAAGAAATGTTAGCTTTGGAAAAATACAAACCGAAACACGCTTGTTAGACATATCCAAAAATCTGAGGGAATGAGGCTCAGAGCTCTAAGATGGCATCTATAGTCATATTCAATAAATTAGAATATGTGTTTCAATAAGCCTCACTTGTCAGATTAAATCTACCTTTTAGAAATAAGCTTTAAGCAGGTATCAAACAAACTTTTGATGAAGCGCATGTTTTTGTGCTGAAAACACTTAGTATTTATTCTGATGTAATATTCTAATGCTAAATGATGAAAGTGGAAAATCATAATAATGATCACAAATAAAGGCTTAAAAGAATATTTATGTGTGTGAAAAATCAATATTGTTTATGACTTTTCAATATTTCTGACTTATTGAATATGAATGTGCATTGCACACTAACTAACTAAGTAACCAAGTTACTTCATTGTAACATCATCTAACTTCATGCAGTCACGGTCAGTACAAAGGAATATTCAAGATGCCACTCTTAACTCTTGCTTATATTTGTGTTTCTCATGTCAATACAGAAAAAGATGCACTATTGCATAGTGCATCTAAAAAATTGGCTACAGCATAGGAGTAGTTTCATTTCACCATACTTGCTAATTCTGCGTGAGTAATAATGTAACATGCTACTCTTACTTCAGTACAAATTCTGGCTAATCAACACACCTCAAGTGTGTTTTAACTATAAATGCACCAGACACACACACACACACACCCATGTCTGCTGAGATTTATGGTTTATAAACATGCTTCCTGTTTCTAACATAATTTTCTGTCTGCTGATAATAGGCGTACCACATACCCAGAACATTCACAACTATTTATCTGCATATTCTGGATTCCAATGAGGGGAGTTAATATATATTTACTGTGCAGACACACTAGATTGTAGGGAGGTTGAGTAGCAGAAAAAAAAAAAGTGCACATTTAACTTTGCGTGGGACAAAATGTACAAACAAATGTCTGCAGTAGAATTTGTGATAGACCCCTAATGTTGTACTAAGAGAACCAATATCATGTTTCATACAGATGCATTAGGGTTTTGTTTTTAAATGGATAAAACAACGTTTTAATCCTCGGCACACATGGAAAGCTTTTATCTCTAATTGTACCATCTGCTCTGCAAGAACACATTTTTATAATCCAGTACTGTTGCTTTATGGGGGATAAAACATGTAAAAAAAAAATGCTGTGCTTTAAGGGAAGTACATTGAAAAAAATATCTTCCAAAGATAAAGGCTTCAGCAGCAGCCTGTGATGTCTGATAATTTCTGCCTTCAAATTGCACCATCATGGTATTTTCCAGCACCCCCAAAAAACGTTAGGCAAATAAATATATCAAAAACTACAAATTTTTGTACTTGATCAATAAGCAGCAGTTTTCATTCCGTCTTCTCTGTATTTACTGCAAACTGAGCCACAAAACCCAAAGCTGTACGCATGACTGAATTTGTTCAGTACAAATCAAACATGATATGACCAACAAATAACCCATTAATTTGACTGAAGGTAAACAAAGCAGAGCTTGACAGATGTCTAAATTATTAACTTTCTACACAAATACTAAAGTACAGTTTCCTTACATTATTTGTGTTACTCATTTCTTAAGTGTTTATTAGAAACTTGTGTACCACAAACAGTGCGATGAGTCAGACTCGAAAGTTTTAAGTGTCTCTGTCTTCTCGACTTTTCAGAGTCAAAACCGTAAGAGTCATCGCTCTGTTTGCACTCTCATGTCCTCAAGGGCCTTCTTCTGCCTAACCCCTGTGATCCTGTTGATCCGGCAGAGAGTCCTACAGGATGAAAAGGATTCTCGCTCGCAACGCTTTGTGTAGTTTCACTAGGTTAGGCACTCTTGCCCTTGACTTGAATGGAAGTTTTGCCCCGTTAGCATAAAATGTTCAAATGCGAAAGGGATCCAAGACTGTATTCTCCTGAGTCTTATGTTTAAAATGTCACACAAAAGCCACAATCAGAAGAAGGAAGGTTGGTGGTCGAGGGACGGCACAAGTTAGCAACAAGATGCTATGTGAGCTGAATGAGAAAAAAGATGAATCTTGTTTGCTGGAAGTTGCAATTCTTACCTATAGCTATAATATATGGATATGTGGATTCCTCTTGAAAGAGACAAAGTTTCAAGAGGAAACTTTGAAACTATATTCATCCTCCATGGGAGCTAGAAATGCTACTCCGCTGATGTGTTTTAGCAAATGATCAGGATAATTTCCTTTGCAAGCTTTCCAGGTACATCCCACTAGATGCAGAAACTGGGGGAAACCTAAATTCCCTTAAGGGGCTGCATATATAGCCCATCTGGCTTGGGAATATGTTGTATAGTCTCAGACGGATCACAGGGAGCTAGAAAGAGTTGCTTGGGTGAGGTATGTTAAGGTTTCCCTTCTTTAAACTGTGACGTCCACAACGTTTGTAGACTTTCATAACGTACATTGACTCATTTTTAGAGCTTGCTCCAATGGTTGTGGAACCTCGCTGTTCTAATCCGAGTAATTCATATTGATTTTAAACAACTTAACAATGAATGTGTGTTTGTATGAGCCTATTAGGATACATTGAACACGCTGACAGCAAAGGTAAACCAATGACGAAGAGCATATTCTTTGACCACTGAACCAGTGCCTGGAAACAGTGTGGGGGTGAGAGGAGCATTACATCATAGGAGCAGCATGGCCTCTCATTCCAAGTTTAATTACATAGCTGGCCTATGCAACCTTCTCATTTCATGTTTCAGTCTAATTGCTGCAAATGCAGGCCGAGGGCTACCTCCGGTCAGGGTGTTTAGTGGGGAAACTAATTAGACAATGTATCCATGATAGGATGACAGTCGAGCTCTGAAAGACCTTTTTTTTCTCAGTGTAAACCCATAAAAATTGGAGTCCTGGCTCTAAGTGCAGTAATTTAGTTTTAGAACATTAAAAGCTGCACAGCTACCGCTAGTTTGTCCTTTTATTGTTGTTGTTTTTAAGAATTACTATCTGCCACCCTAACACGTCAATGTGGTTGCAAAATCTAATAGCACCCCCAGTTGGCTGATCCACCAACAGTGTTATCAACAAGGGGTATTAAATAAAAGGTAATTAAGTGCCTTGAGTTTTAGTCCATCTGCGAGGAGAACATCACTTTCTATGAGCTGTGTAAAATAACATATCAAAAGTTAAGAGGGCTACTGCTCAACAAGTACTCGCTCATTTATATCTAAGTGTTTTCTTTACGAAAGAGTACAAACTAAATCCCTTTCTGAAAATAAAAAAATAATGTCATCATGCTCCGGATGACTTGTAGAAACAGCGAAAGCATAGCAATAGTGTTTACTTTAGCAATCACAAACACAAGCCATAAACTTTACTTAAGTTTCAGATCCATGTTTCACTCATGAGTAAGTTTTGAAGTGACAAACACAGAGCTTGTTATGAGGAGGACAATATGTTTTCTGTAAGTTTGATCTCGACCCTACTTCAGAAATAGCTCTCCGCTGCTTTGTGTAATAACCAGCTCAGACCGCTGAAGGTTGTATTCAAGTTGGATACCATGGTGTTCTAAAAGTTTCCAAGTATGTGGTTAAGAGCTTTTTCTAGCTTCCAACTAAAAGAAGTAGTTGGTGATACAATGTCAAAGTGATACAATGTCAACATTTTCAAAATGTAATTTATCAAACACCCAATGCAATAGCGCTTGGACAACACAGACTGGGTTAGCAAAAATAACCCATACTGGGTTTGTATTTTTAAAGTACAGCATACCATTTGTGCAAATCGCTAAATGGCTTGTACTAAATACAAGTTTTAAAAAAAAGGTGTATGCAACTTTTAACCTAGTTCATGAACTTGCAAAAAGAGCCAGAAGACACACAATCCATCTCGATTAGCCTCATGCCATGTCATTCAGAAACACAAGGTAAAGCATGGCAACAAGTATTGATGACTTGTGATGTGAAAGTTGTGATGACTTTCTACAAGTCATCAGGAGCATGATGACCTTTTTTTTATTTTCAGAAAGGGATTTAGTTTGTACTCTTTCATAAAGAAAAGTGATGTCTCTGCCGTAAATACCTGTCTGCCAGCTTTGTACTGTAGGCGTACAGGCCTGTCGGGTTGCGAGACAATCCAGCATCTCTCTGGGATGGATTTCCACCTGTCCCCCTTTTCTTATTCCATAAATACACAAGCAGCAATCCTGACAAGCCTCTAGACCTGCAGAGCATTTTTTTTTTCAACCCCCGACAAGCACACACTACTCACACACACATAAACACATATCAGGCATGGGTAACTACACATGCACCACATTCTGCCAATGGCTTTGCAGTGAACCCATGAAAGGAGAAAACTTTTCATTGGTTTCTTACCTCCAAATGTCTGTGATATTACTTTTCTCTCAACTTTTATTCAAACAGGCAAGCTGGGCACATTCCAAGAACACAGTTTATTCACAGCAACAGCCTGTGGAGATGAGATGCCCTTAATTAAAAGAAACTCCACTTCTTAGTTTTGCCATGAATGTTTCCCCCCCCCCCCCCTTAATTCCTTAATAAAGATGAGTGTGAATGTGACAGGATTTGTCAAAAATGTCAACTTTTTTGTTGAAAAAAAACAAACAAGTAAATTAGTTGGGGGTTTTTTGGAATCTAAACTTCGGACTATTATTATTTTAGGTTACAAGAATGCATATTAGTTACAGCTGAAATGTCTGGCCCTTTTACAAAACAAGCGACTTAAACAAAAGCCCCCAAAATCCCCAAATTGATGCTACTATTGCAAAGCCAGTGAGAATCCTGGGGCTGTATTAGCATCCAAAACAGAATACTCTTGCACATATGTAATCACACCACGAAGGTCTTTCGACTCCTTCCATCTGCTTTGGCAGAGAACAACCTTTTGTGTTTTGACCTGCAAACTCAAAGCTTCCTTCCCCATAAAGCACAGAAATAGGGGCCAAATGAATGCGACAGTAGGGTCACTTTGCCGACAAATGAGGCCAGACTGCTAAAGCAGATGAGTTTTCAGCCCCCCTACATTAAATAGTGGAGCTTGCTGCTTGCCTTTCTCTCAAGTGAGATGGGTATGCTGTGTGTGTTCGTGTACAAAAAAAAAGAGAGAGAGAGAGACTGTGGATGTTTCAGAGTAGATAACAGGAATAATCAAAAAGAAGAGAAGAACAAGGTGTAACGTATCGGTATTGAAAAAGGCAAAGGTGGGAAATGAACGAGAGCTTTAGGAAAGTCATAAAGGTGGGCCGTGAATGAAGAGGAAATGCTTGTCCTATCGGTTGCTGAGAAAAAGCAATCATGAAAACACGTTAACTTCAAGAATCCTCTCAGGCCCCTTCTGTATGGCCCCATAAAACAACGGCTTTAGATGCTCTGAATCAATACAATCTGCCAGCTCCTGCTCCTTTTCAAGCCCGGAGGGCCACACATTATGAAAAACATTACATAAAATAAGCAAATATGACTGCCGGGACGCAGTCAGTCACCGACTAGGAGCTCCCCCGTTCGCAAGGCTGCACAGCTTGCAGCACATGAAGTAACAATCTCAAATTGCACAGTCATTGCCCAGCTAAGTCTTCTCGTTTATCTTTGCACAAAGAGACTTATTAGCAGAGGGAAAAAAAACTTTATAAATTAACTGTTCTCCGCGCTTGTATTGTGGCAGTTTTTTATCCTGCGCGCGATCAATATTAATCAGAGATTTGAATTATCTCAGCAATTCAAGACAATTAATTTGTTTTGTGTACTTCCACTCCCCGCACCCACCGCCCCACTGGCTGCCTCGACCTACACACTCCCAAGAAACCCCTGTCCTTTTATTTTTCTTGTCAAAAAGACTTAATTATTGCACAAAGCAGGTCTACGGGGCTTTTGATAAGTGTTTTTCTTGTTTCCTGTAAACTTTTCTTCATGGCTAGTGTCGAACCGTGCCCAGTCATGCTCATAGAGCCGCCCCGAACCAAAATGGCACTCATTGCAAATATTGACACAGTCACCCGGGGCCATGCCAAATGACTACCATCCTAGTGATAGAGGCATCTGTGGCTCCAAATGGAGCATGGCACAGCATATGAATAGGAGGGGACAACATATGAAACCAAAAAGAGAGATAAGAATTCGCTCATTTAATTCATCTCTGACCTCTTCTTCAACCCTGTGTAACCTAAATTTCCCCCCCGACTTCCTCTTGCTCTGTTGCTATCTAGTGACCTGGGTCTGTGATCGCTGATTTGCAGAAAGTTGACAGCAGATCATCTGGATGTGGTGAAGAGAACTCCTAAGCCTATCTGTCAGTGCATGTTACTTGAACCAATGCAGTCAACCACAATAAAAGAATGAGATACCCTTGCCCCGGTTAATAATAATAATAATAATAATAATACACAAATCCTAGCTACAGTTGTATATCAAAGCCAGTACATTCATGGAATTAAAAGAAAATCCGCAAAGCCTTGCAGAAATATAGACGCCACTGGAATGTTTCCACATTTCTTCAAACACCAGTGTGTTTTCTCGATATTTTATGTTATAAACCACCAAAATGCGGTGCATAGCTGTGAAGTGGTAGCAAAATAGTTAGTAAAACTATTTCTGAATAAAATTATTTGTAATATCGGAAATGCTCCCATGTGCGTGAATTTGTTGCATGTGCCACACGTACCCTCCTCAGCAAATAAAATAAAGGAAATAATATGAAATATTTTTTAAACATCAACTTTAAAAAATCTGAAAAATTGTTACTTTGAAAAATAAATTTTCATTCCAAGTAACATCTGCATTTGCATTTACATTTTAACTTTGCCTGAACATCTGTACAACTGCTTTAATAAAAAAAAAGCAGGCTGAGGTTGTTTGGTTAGCTTTGTTGTTCTGATCATTTTTTTTTTTCCAACTCTCACTAGTTACCAAATTTTCAATTGTTAAGCAATTTGAAAATGTTTTTCTTCCACTTGACAATTATTCTGCACTTTTTGCTGGATAACTTGTCACATAAAACACCAATAATATACATGGAAGTTTGTGGTCTCAAAGCAACCAAATGTTGGGAAGGTTTGAGTGAGCATGATTACTTTATCCAGTCAATCCCAACCAGAAGCATCCTTTTAGAATTTATTGAGGTTTGGACAGAAACAATCGGTGTATGGGGCTTAATAATGAGGAGGAGAAAATGGAGGGCAGATGAGCTTGTTAGGGAGGGAACGGGGATAGGGAGGAAATGTGTTTTTGCACATGTAAGAGAGGGGTGTCAGAGGAACAATGGCACAGCGAGCGTGCAGTGATCCAGGCAGGACCAAGCTGTCGCCTGGCTCTTAGTACATATGCACTAGTTAAACAGCCCGCGTGTGTGCACACACACAGCTTGACTCCCCACGGCCACTTTTTTTTTTTTTTTTGTACTGGGATTCCTCCCTCCTGCCATGTGTGTGTGCTGATGAGTGCACTTCATACAAAATACTCGAGCCAAATTGAGATGTGGGAGAGAAAAAAGAAGAAAAAAAAAAAAAGGAAGAGATGCAGGTGAGGAAGAGGTTATGGGGTAAAAGTCAGTGGGAGACGCAATGGAGGAGGAGGGATGAAAGAAAGAAGAAAAAGAAAAAACAAATTCAGTGCCAGCATTGGTCTGTGACATGTGGGTGGATATTTGAAGATGTTATTAGTATCACATTTGCGGGCTTTATAAAACTGCCGCAGAGCTGGCTCATTTTAATATATCTTCAGCTGATATGTGCCACACTGTCATATGTGTTGCACTTCCAGCAGCTGCTGAGATGATGGCGCAGTGATAACACAGCCATTTCGCAGCCCTCTTTGACCCTCCTGCTGTGTTTTAGTCCACAGTTCATTTCATCTCTTTTGCCAAGCTTCTGTGATATTGTTACAGTAATGCACGACACTTAAAATTCAAGAATGTTAAAGTTAATATTCGGCTTATATATACGGGCTTCCTTTGCATTTGTATTGTAAATATTAATTTTGAAGCACTTCTCTCTTTTTTTTTTACATTTAAAATGAAACAAAAAAAACATAATAATAAGAATAATAATAATTAAGGAATAAGCAGCAATTTATGTGCAACAAGTGCTGCAGATTTTTTTTTTACACCTACTACTGTTTTGGCTTTTCCCTTCAGGAGTCACTACACGCATCTGTCTTTATTTAGTCCTATGCTCTAGATGCTCAACTAACTACATAACTTCTTTTGCTTAAATCGAGCTTAAAAATTGAAACCATTCCACTTTTGAGGACTTGGGTTTATAAGCAATGCTTTTTCAAGAGTTTTACAAATACCCAGAAAAAAAATCACCATGTTTTCGTGGTTTAATTGATTTCTGCATGTGGCCGTTTGCAACCTTGAGCCTGCACAGGCTATTCCTTACAACAAGTTAAAGCGGCTTACGTTGCAAGCCTGCAAGACGCCAGCTAGGATTGCGAATGAAGTGCTCCATTTTCATTTTGGACCTTGGTAGAGACTTGAAGAAGAAAATTAGAAGGCATAAAACTGCTCTTCCAAAAAAAAAAAAAAAAAAAGGAAATGAAGAACTCTCTGGAGATCACTGTGGGCAACGTCAGCAACCAGTTTGGCATAGAATACACAAATTCAGCCGAGGGAAACACTGCTCTCATGAAAGGCTTTGTACCTGCCAAGATGGCACATGGTGTAATTCATGCTAAAGAACCGTCCAATAATTCCTACTACTTAAACGGGGATTTACACTCAAAGAGGCTTTTTCTGTTCAAGTTTCATGTTTGTTTTCTTCATTCATTCAGTCTAAGAACTAATTGCATGGGAAGACGGTATAAAATTGCTTGTGAGAAGTTATAATTGTTAGACTAACATGTTTGTCGCTCAATAGGTGCATCAAAATCCACTCTTTTCTGCAAAATGTTTAGCAAACCTTTATCCATTTTACTAAGCATATGTTTAAAACCACCGACGTGTGTAGAGGTTAACGCAATTTTTGCAGCATTGCACATTTTAGTGGGTTGGATATTTTAGGTAACAAGGTAACATTTTGGTGATAGAAGAAGAGAAAAATAGTGAAGGCAATTATTGTGGGCAATGTTCTAATGGGAAACCTTCCCAGCTAGAGCTGTGTTCCCATCACAAAAGGTCTGCAAGTCTTGGGCACGCAATAAGTTATTAAAAATCATGGCAGCGGTGGAGGTAAACAGTTACGTGACGTTACATTCATAACTTAGCCGTGACGCTCATTTTCCATCAGCCATCAGAGGAAATGTTGGCGTTGGAGCAACAGGCCCGCTGTACTTGGGTTGCGGCTACATATGCAGCGTTTTGGTTCAAATTGTAGTTGGCGAGGTTTATGGAACAGCTGCAGATTCAACACGTTCAAATGACAACACGACTTTTTATGAACTGTGCCATGCTGTGAGAGCGCCGGTGGAGTCACCTGCACATTGTCCCAAAAGGACAAAAACAAACTACAAACTACAAGGAAAACTGCTTCTTGCTGTCTTCTTTGTGGGATTTTGCCAGTAGTAGCAACCGGCTGTTGATTACGTGACTCATGATGCAAAAAAAAAAAAAAAAAAAAAAAAGTGTTTCCATTGCAGTTCTGCGAAATACATCTTTAGGTCACCTCATCCCAGCCCAACAACTTCTCATCAAAAAAACTGTTTTATTATTATTATTATTTGGGTTACACTTATTTATTTGACAGAGTGTGCATAAGACTGACATGACACTGTCATAAACATGAAGGAGTACTTATGAATGTTTATGCCTGTTGTCATGAAGTGTCATTCGGAAAATAATGACACTATTAATGCAAAGTCGCTTTAAAAGTTGCATTAAAAGTCCATTAAAAGAGTCAACTTTGCATTACATGGTAAATAATGACACCTTAATGCAAAGTTGGCACTTTTAATGGACTTTTAATGCAACTTTTAAAGCAACTTTGCATTAAAAGTGTCATTATTTTCCGAATGACTCTTCATGACAACAGTCATAAACATTCATAAGTACTCCTTCATGTTTATGACAGTGTCATGTCAGTCTTATGCACACCCCTTCAAATAAAGTGTTACCATTATTTGTTTCCATTAAGCAAATTTATTTTCGTCATTTCAATTGACGCAGTTTCATGGTTAATGGAAAAGCAGCTTATGTTGGCTGCTACTTTAACATTCAGCAGCATAATAAAAAAGAAAGCAAAAATTGGTCCAGGAATGGTTTGAGGTGCACAACAAGTTTGAGGCGTTGACTTGTTGGCTTCCAGTTTTCCCCAGACCTCAATCTGATCGCAGCTTTGACGAGATGTGGGGGACAAAACGGTCCATGGATACCCAGTCTCACAACCCACAGGACCTGAACGATGTGCTGTATCAGCTGCACATCATGCTTTGATGGATAAAAAACAAAACTGTTCTCTATTGTCTATCGGTACAGTGAGGATTTTTTACTTTCTCTGGAGTAAAGAATGATAAAGCCCCACCCTCACCCACCTATAATATAACTCAAGCTCAAACTCTCCAATAATAAAGAGCAGCGTTGGAAGTGTTTTCATGCTTCTCTGGCCTTTGTCCGTGGTGCTGAACTTGTAGCTGTTTCCCTGCAGCCAAAGCCCCTGGATGGTGCATCCAGGGGCTTTGGATGGTGCCCCTGGATGCATCGTTGCATGTATAGAATCAGAATGGTGCAAAAATGTGATCTTGCAGGCTCCATCACTTTGAGCAAAGCTGAATCTGGAAATCCCTGCGTCGTCAAAGGTCGTTAATCTCTTGTCTTTTCGGTGTTTGAAGGAGCCTTGGAAGTTTTGCTTGTAATCACTTTCAGGGAATGCTGGAGCTTTAGTGAGCTCAGAATCTGTTCAACCTCAAAGGGGCGCCTTGCACAAAAGGACATTTTCCTTACCTTGCAAAAAAGGTTCATGTACAGTTCTGGAAAAAATAAATACTTAGGAATGTTTTTATTATTCACATTATGCCTTACTTCCAGCGTTTGTCTATGCAAAGGTTCTTCGAGCCAACTGAAGATCTATTCTTTATGTTTAGTGAAGCTTATGATAGTTTGCGGGTAAAGACTTTTTAAGTGAATTGTTGCAGAAAATAAGTAAAACATGCTTTATATGGGCTCTTGATCAGTTCATTTGATGAACAATATCAAAGGACCATTATGATGGTTGAACAAAAAACAAAGCAAATCTTTCAGTAGCTCCCTAGTTCGCTGTAACGAGTGGTCTGTGGTGTTGTGGTGGCTGGTGGGTTTAAGTTGATGTTGGAGCCAAAACAGTGTAATTGTTGACAGAAAGCCATGAGAAGTACTATTTGAAGACGCAGCAAACATGTGAAACTAAACCAAAACTAAACTCGTTGCAAAAGGCGGCATGTGGAGGAAAACTAACGTTGCACATCTGCCGCACTGGCAGCAGTTCCTCATCATTGACCATTAGATGTAAGTTGAAAATCCCACCTTTGTCGCAAACCTAAAACCATTCATAGCCTGCTTTGAACCGCCCCTTGCAAAACCTTCTGGAGGCGCCCCTGGCAGAATACTTATATACTCGCCACATATTTTTAGTTGTTGAATGTTGAAAATCGTGCATCGTTTCACTTCACAGCCATGTGTTACTGTGTCACGTGATTGCAATGTCACAAAATAGTTCACTATACGTGGGTACTTGAGCAAAAAAAACCTGGACTCTGATGACCTGTTCATCTGAACTGAACGAGTCGCACAGACGCTGCATACGAATCAGTGAGTCCTGCACAGCCTCCCGCACAACGAGCTTAGGCAGAAAGTTTAACATATAACACAGATGGCATTTTAAATGAACAACACAAATCCGGCTGAGCAACTCTTTTCCCCCCCCCCTCCTTTTTCTTTTTAAAATGAACATTAGCAGAGATTCGACGGTGGTCGGGGACGGGAGTTTGAAATAAAAGGTGCGTGAAGAAGGGAGCGCACGCTCCGCACGCTCAACAGATGGCATGGAGAGGAACAGACAGAGGGAGAGGACGCTCGGAGGCTGCTTTGCACTCCCTTTTCCGCCGCGTCCCAGGTTGTCATTCTCGCTCAGCGTCACGCGGGAGCCACCTGCTCGCCTTCCTAAAGGCGAGCGGTTCTGGAGAGGAGAGCTTTGCACGACGTGCGCACAGGCAGAGCGGCGCTTTGGCGCTACACGACGCGGCACTGCGGCAGGCGCAGACGAACCCGCCGCGATGTTGCAGCTTTCAAAGGGCTTTCTGTTGCACGATCCGCTGCCAGTGGACTCCCCACCCCCTCCAGCTCTCCTCTTTTCTCCCCATGCATGCTCTTGCGTGCATCCTCTTTAACATTCAACGGCGGAAGCCGCCCGCTCACTCATACGGGCGCACAGTTGCGCACGGAAAAACCGTTGTAATCAGACCGCGGACGATGTATCCTTCTGCCAACAATTAGTTCCCACCAACTAAAAGTAAAATATATGATTAATATAGAAAACTTAAAACAAAAGGTAGGGTGCAACACCCCTTCTTCTGTCTTCCAAGCGGATGGGGGGGCGGGAGGGGGAGGAGTGAGCGTGCCAATGCGTCTAGAAACACTAGAATGGAAAGTGGAAACAGTGTGCGTGTGCGTGCGTGTGTCTGCGTGTGTGCATGAGTCTGTGTGGCCACTGCGCAAAGTTCCAGGTCGGTTTTAGAGGCGAGAATCCTAAAGCTCAATCCCTGCTCTCTCCTTCAGGGATTGAGAATATTTGAGCTGTCAGCTGTCCCACCTGTGATCCATCTTTTATATCACATACTAAAAAAATAAAATAAAATAATTTAAAAAAACAAAAACAAAAAAAAAACAGACGCTTTGATTCATTCCTTGTGAAAATCCTATCCAAACAGGCTGAAGCTATTAGCTGGATGCGACATCAAAAACAGGCACGTCCAGACCAGAGTAAATAAACACACACCAGCTAGACAAAGTTGAGTTTTTTCTCTCTCTCTCTTTTTGCCGATAGGCTCACGTTACCTGGTCGCTGTCAGCAGCAGTTATTTGAGGAGGAGGCTATTCCCCGATCGGTTCCGTGGACATAAGTTAAGTTTCCCATCCATGGCACGTCTCAGACGGAGAAGGGGACTATTATTCATTCACGTTTTGCTGCTGCGCCCCACTAATGTTCTCCGTGAGGCATCCCACTTCATCGAGTCCAAAGAGTAGAAGAAAAGGGAAAAGGAAGAAAGTATAAATGGAAACAAACAATCTAAACAAAAGGTTAAAGGAAAATCTAAATTCATGAAATCATAAAAATAAAGAAAAGTGGGCACAGATCAAATGAAAGAACAGAACAGAAAACAAACAAAAAAAAATGAGGGGCAACGCAATCCAAAAAAAAAAAAGAAAAAAAAAAGATCAACTAAAAAACGATGTTACTGTAGATGTCCAGTTTTGTTTTAAAAAAGCGTAAATCCACGTGATATAATCTCCATGGTTTGGTGCAGGGAGCCGCACGACATATTCCAAATTCAGAATAAGCAGCACCGCAGCAGAAGCAGCAGCAGTGGAATAACGGGGTGGTTTTTTCTCTTTTTTCTAACGATGCCCGATACTCCAAGTCCAAAGAGGCTCTTCATTTAAAGCAGACGCCGAAACAACAGAGAGGGAGCGAGTTGGACGCGAAAGATGAAATCACCAAAAAAAAAAAAAAAAAGCATTATATCTCACTCCTCCATTTCTTCCTCTTCTTCCTCCTCCTCCTCTGCGCGGTGGGATGAGATGTGTCGCCTGCTCTGGCATTCGGGATGAGGATCCACAGGCAGCGTCTCGCAGTCGGGCATCTGGCTCCCCTGCAGTGTCTTCACGAGCGGAGGACGGTGATGCGCGCTCTCGCTGCCCTCTCCGCCGGGGATCCGTCAGGCGCGTTCACGTCGCAACTCCCCATCCCCTCCTCCTCCTCCTCTTCCTCCTACTCCATCCTCCATCTTTCTCACCCCCTCTCGCTCGCATGCACGCGCGCGCACCCACCCGCGCACCCCAACACACACACACACACACCTTCTACCTCTACTGACGTCAGCCAGCAAAGTATAGCTACATGATGTCAAATTCCACAAGCTCTCAAAAGGACAATTCCGCTTTTTTTCTTTTTTTTTGTAACATCACGCTTGATTTTTTTTTATTTGGACACCAATACATGACCTATCACGCCAACATCTCTGCAAACAGTTAATGTGATTAAAAATAAAGACAACCCACCATGTCTTGTGAACTTTCGGATATTGAATCATACCCCAACACAGTGCAAACATTGTGGGAAAGCAGAATATGATTTTCGAAATTCTTTGAAAAATTCAAATCTTAAGTTTGGCGGCATGTTATTTTTGGTAAAGAATAATTTACTTTGATTACCACGTCATAACCAACATGATCAGTTGGCTTAAAAAGTAATCCAAGTAGTAACTACAGTCCCACCTGTGTGTAACCTGGTTTTAATATAAATATACCTATTATATGAAGGCCTTAGGAGGAGTAATTAAACAACAATGAATAAGTATTCATTATTACCAGGCAGGTAAGGGAGAAAGTTATGAAGAAGGTTAATGCAAGGTTAGGCAATAAAGCAACCAAGAAAAAGAAACATAACTCAAAATGGAAAGTGGCATAATGGCCAACCTAAACTGAAAGACTGGAGAAAAAGAATATTAATCAGAGGAAAAATAAGAGGCTAAAAGTAAGTTGGGCCTTTTGCCCAAATTACTGCGATACACATTTCAAGTGGGAGAACCTGTTGGCAGGACTGTTCTCATGCTGTGGGGATGTCAAAACAAAGAGAAGAGGTACCGTCCAAAAATATGACTTTTGTGCAACGGAGACGAGATGAAAGGCAATTTTTAATGAAAGCAAAAAAAAACAAACAAATGTTGTGACAAAGCAACATGCTTGTTTTGTCACAACGGACAAAGCAAACATGTTGCTGAAGATCCTCTGATCACGAGAGCAGAACTAAACGTTTTCTTGCTCACATGCAAAGCACTACTTGTTGCAGATTAACTGCAGGTTTTGTTGCGTTCAACAGACGTTGCTGCTTTCCAACTGTCACCCCGAACTGTTTGAACTGAGACGTTTTCAAATGGATAACTTTTTCAACTGTTGGCATAATGAACTTAAATTGACTGCACTGAAATATATACACGAAGTAACAAAACATACGCAACTGAACTAAACTCTGTTTTGAGAGTCTTGAAATGGCATGTGTGGTGAAGTGGAACCATTTCAGTAAAATTGAATTGAATAACCCTGAATACATAATCCTCACACAGAAATACTGGGATGGGAGCATCAAGCTGCTGAAAAGCTTTTTTTTTACCCCCTAGAATGTTATAGCTACAGACAAATGACATAGATCAAAATATTTTTTTAATGCTAGAATGACCCTAGAATGGTTGGGTTTTGATTTTTGGCAGACGACAGAGACCTTTCCTTTGGAGCAGTACGGACAGGCGGGGTTTGGTTTGTTTATAGTACTTGAAGATTTGAATTGATTTTCTACTATTTTTGAGGTTGTTCGTTTTTCGTTTCTTTTTGTGTCGTTTTTGTCGCATTAACTTCTTCAGTGGCTGTGTGGGAAATGGAACTTGTTGTTCCTTAAAATCTTTGTATTTTTTAATCAGTCTTTTTATCAGTCAAAGTGCAGATTCCGCATCACACAGAATACATGTGGAAAGCTGGTAGAGGGAGACATACACAAAAGAATAGCTGCTTTAATTGCAGTGATGTCGTGTCTCATAAAATCCACTGAAATTTGTGTTTGCAATGGGACAAAATGTGAAAACGGTCAAGGCGTATGAAAACTTTTGTTAGGAGTGACTCTTTTTTTTCTCTTTTGTGGAATGAACCCCCTTATTCAAAATTTCAGAATTCTCACACCACCATTTTTTTGTTGTTGTGGTTGTTTGTTTCTCCCTTTGCATTCTCTAGACAGTGGGTGATGTGATTAGACTTTGGGGCGCCTTTGCTGCATATATTTGCATAAGGATGAGAAGAAGTGATGGTACATTAGTCAACTCAAGTGGTTCTTTTGACGGCTCGGGTGTGAAGGAGGAGCCACAGCAGCGCAGCCCAGCTCCACAAGTGTTGACAGATTGCTAAGCGGCCATATATTCAGCTATAATAAATTTCCAACTCCTCTACGCTTTGGCGGATATACAGTAGTAATCCAGCCTAAGCTTCCAGTGTACTTATTTCTTTAAAGAATCTAATCTGACGGCTTCAAAATAAGATGGTTGGTTTTGATTATTATTTTTTATTTTTTTAAAGGGGTGGGGGGTTCTATAGGTAAGATGTGGAAAACAAGGCAGAATGCTGTTTGAAATTCAAGTGCACACCTTGTGAAGACAAAAGTGGACCGTATTACTTTAACAGCCTAAATTTGAAAATTGCTTCACCAGTGAGCACAGTTGCAAATGATAGAGCGAAAATAGAAGCTACCGAGGCTGTGCATCTGTCAGATTACAGCATGTCAGAGTCTGGATCTTAATCGTCAGACTGACACATACTGCGAGTCCATACATTTGTTTTAAAATGAAGCTGCGGTGCTCTTAGTTGTACAGTTCATTTTTGCTTTCGGGCAAAAACCTTGTATTTCAATTTTAGTTTAATGTGTTTTACAAAAATCAACTCTAATGATCACCTTCTCATCACCTGGGCTTTCACTGACTTTTTTCCCCTCTTTTTTTTTAAAGAAAATGTACCTTTAACCAGTCAGTATGAATTTATGTTTAGCGGCGATATTTCCTCCTCCACCCCATTTCCTGAAAAGTTTTGCTTTTGGAGATACAAGACTTCTGTGTGACAGCAGCAATATTTTGTGCTGCAGCATGCTGCTGTATTATGTCTGGGTCTGCACTTTTATTTATATGTAAATTGGAGTTTGAGCCTGCTCTTGTTTGAAATTGTAATGATATTGCTCGAATGAAGTTCCAATTCTTTTATTTATTATTCGATATTACACTGGTCCCCCTATCACAATGTTGTTTATCTGCCTTTTTGTTTCAATTCATGGGAAGATGTGCTGCTTTAGGTCGATAGCGTTGTTCCATTGCAGTTACGCTGACACTGTAGCATACATTCGCAGACACTGTATCACAATTTGATCAACAGCCATGCCAGCTTTCCCAAGTTATTTTTAGACATATATTGTGACAGTAATAACAACATTCCTGATGCATCACTATTATTTCTCTGTCTGGGTGCATGATGATTCACTCCCCTTGAGGGATGCTTGAAACAAAAACTGAAACTGCCAGCACAACCTACTTTCTGAGTAATTCAGTTAGTAATTGTCCTACCACTTTGGGGTTTTCCATAATTATAGACTAAAACTAATCTGGTACAAGCCAATCTCTTACTCTATGCTTTGCTTTGTACAGAAGGTCTGGGCCATCCGCTGTTGATAAACAATTGCTTGCTTCAGGAGTGGATTCTATTGACATTTGAAATTATATCCAATTGCTAATGTTTGCTAACTTTCCATACTCTTACTAATGTATGTCATGGACCAGTTCAACACTGTGTAGCCTACTGGAAAGTGCCTGTGCTGTAAACAAACATCCTCCACTTCCGAGCAAGTAGTGCCAAGCTGTTCGTTCAATATTTGGAAGCGTGGCCAACACCGACTGAATGGCGGACTACAATACTAAGATATCGCAGAAAATCAACGTCATTCTTCACACCTTCTCCTTCTGTTCGTCGATTGGCCCGGTTGAAGTTCTACCAGAGGAATCCAGGTCAATGGGAGAAAGCCCAGGCTGAGCTGTGCAACGAAACTAGAATCGAGCAGAATCGAGCATGCGTAGGAAGACAAAGGTCATTTTAGACAAAAAAAAAACATAAAATGAGACAGTTTGTAAAAAACAGCAGAAGTAACAAAAGCCATTTGCACAGTGTGGAGACTTCCACACACTTAATTTCAAAATAAATGCACGATTTAAAACAGTAACACACCAAAGATGTAAAATCTTCTTGATGTACATGAGCAATTATAAAATACAGTAATCTCAAGTTGATAAATAAAGATTATTTTTTCATGTGGTATCCTCAAATAATCTGTCAAGTTCCATTTTTCCTCCTTCTATATCTCCTCTAGGTTTTTTGTGAAAGTGTTGCCTGAAAGGACTCAACTCAGAATCAAATTTGTGATCTCCAAATCTGGACTTAATGAAAGCACAAAGCTGATTGAAAAGTAGAACCATCTGTGACTATGATATTCATTCTCATTTATTAGCTTTAATCTAAAAAAAAAAGTTTAAAAAAAATGTGGGAAAAGAATTGAACGTTGGCTGAATACACCGACACAAAAGAAAAATCCTTCACCTTTAATTCACTTAGTGACTGATAGAAATCTCTCTTTACAATACATCATTTCTTATGAATAATTGAATGCTATTCTGATAAGGTTAACTCATGAAGTGAAAGGTACAAAACAGATAAAACCCAGACTTTTATCTCCTCTACATACCAAATGTGCAAGATGGTATGCAAACGTCAGCACTGCCATTTTGGCAATACAATCTCTCAGGATAGCGTCATCACTTAAAGGCAACGTTTGTCCTGAACTACAACCAATTATTTTGCAGCACTATGCCAACCAGAGATTGCGTAAATGCTGCAAACAAAGGTTTTTGCTTAGGTAAGTTGCTAACTGTTTTCAAGCACATGCTTCAAACATGGATTTCTTTAAAATAAAGAAACCCCAAACACCGACAACTACACTGAGCACATTTTTTGTTATTTCATGTAATAATGAGGAAAGAATATTTCACATACATGTAATCCCCACACCACCATGTTACCAAAATTCTTGTTTTTAACAAATGTGGTCACACCTGTTGATGGTAACTTTTGTAGTGCTTTTGATTGGCAGACTTGGCTATTGCTTTCTTCCTTAACACTGTTGGTACAACCTGGGTGAACTTTTCCGTGATTATTTTGACAGTGAATGACTCTTCACTACGAGCACAAATTAAAACTGTGTCATTGTCATTAAACTGTTTCACCAGGCTGATGACAGTGTCATAACTTTTTTTTTTAATTTGATTGCTCAAAAAAAGAAGTACAAATATGACGTAGTCAACAATTTTAGATTTTTTGCTGCACTCCATAAAGGCATTGTTTGTCTGAAAACAGCCTTGAAAGGTTAAGAGGGAGTGCAAAAGTTTTAAGATCATGCTATTACTTTTGTGAGTAATAGATGTAGATACTATAATTATTTTTGTGTGTGTTTGCAAACAGAAAACATGTCTTGGAAACAGAGCTGTTTGTGAGGCAAGAAATTAAACTGGCCAAATGAGGAAAAAAAGCAAAAATAGAGCAAAATAAAAAGAAACATTTGAAAAATCTTTTGCTTCAGTTTAGTAAACACTTGAGCACATTATTATGATTTTTTATTTTTTGAGAAATCAAACACAAATATGTGCATCAATGTGCAGGAGGAGCTGTGGGAATCTTTGTTTTTAGTATTAGGATCAGAGGTTAACCTCAGACTACATCGGACTACACTTTTCCTATTTTATGTCAGGTATGATGATCAATATCATTTCTGCTTGCTAAAGACAAGACTATAAGAGAATGATGTTGTTGATTTTTTTTTTTGTTCTAAATTTGGAAGTTTACCTTTCCTTATGTTTTTGACAGAATGGTAAACTGTATGACTTACATCAAACATTTTGGGTTTTCTCTCATAAGCCTCTTAGAGTAGAATGCGGAAAATGTATCCTATTGTGTGCTTAGGGTCATTATTTATTTGGATGATGTTGCCACCCTTGCACTTTACACTGGAAAGGGGTTCTAATGTTTGCATGATGCCCCATTTTTCTTAGGAATATACCAATAGTCTTTATTGCCAAACGCTTTGGTTTTTGTTTCATCAGCCCACAGGATAAGTCTCCAAAACGCATTTCTTTGGAAACCTGCATGTCTCACTCTACTAATCCCCACTGAAAGAAAAGGTCCAAAGGTCCTATGTATTTATACATCTCCACCACTAGCTTCCTAATCAGAGCAACTGTAATTTTCCTGTTTGCCTTCTCTGCAATTTAAAATGTGCGTCTTGTCAGAAAATTGTATTGCCTGTGTTTGATTAATTTTGCCTCAGCTACATGGCAGAACAATGGCAAGTTTGATTTGCTTCCTGCGAATCAAGGAACACGCGAGCCGGACTGAACTTTGTTTTTCTTCCCATTGACATGATCGGGTAAACCTAGAAGTCCATTTAAATTCGGCCTGCCATATGTATTTTTTTTTTTTTATCTTCTCAAACTGGTATTTTGCTTGAGTTGTATTTTTTTTTTTCTTTCAGCCCCTCAGGATTAACTTGCAGTCTGATGCTGTGATGCATCAGCTGTTTGAAATCCCACATTTATTAGTTGCCTCTGGGGTTTATTCTCTGGCTATGATCGAATCTCGCTCGTGCGCCAGATTCGATCAGAAATAACATGGAAACTGTAATGCTTTCATGCTACTTCTCATCCATGCTTTCAAGAGCCAAAGTTTAGTAGGTTCTTTCTGCTCAGCCTAGATTTCGGATCAAGGCAGAACAATGTGTTTTTCTGTGGAGATGCCGTTCTGAGGCAAACCTAAGAACAAACACATCTGAGCATAAAATAATTCCTTTGTATTTGCCTGGTATGATTAGGTGTATGGCTCCACATCATGCGTGTGATTGTCTGAAGCTAGGAAAATATATAGTTGGGGATATATTTACCTGTATATATTTGGCAGTCTGTTATATTCACTAAGGGGTAGGAACACGAAAATAGGAGTGACCTGTAAAGCTAACCAGACTTCTTCCGGGATCAAATGTGGCAATTATGACACTGTTACCTTTAATGGATTGTTCTTTTCTTCTACTTACATTTACTTACTTAAATACCGTTTTCCTGTAAATGTAAAATAACTTTCATTAAAAAAAAACACACACACACAAAAAAAACAACCTTTTCTTAGTGTGCATGGCAGATTCAAAGTCCCTTCATGCATTTGTGATAATTGGCAAAGAGTCCACTATATTGGCCTGAACAAATTTTATGCAACTTATGTTTGCAGAATTCTTCTATTTCATCCACACTGGAGAGGCTTAGAGCACCGAAGGCCCGTTTCATGTTCATGTCACAACATTTCAGTCAGATCCAAGTCCTGACTTTGACTAAGTCAAATTGATACAACAGTACAGCAGTCTTTTTCTGCATTTCAGGTATACCTTGTGACCAGGCTGGCTGGGAATATTTTCCAGACCAACTTTTCTCTACAAAAAGGTTAACTGGAGTTAGGATCCTATTTGCTTAATTGACTCTATTAAAGCTCATCAAGCATCAGAGTACACAGGTAGCATTAATAAAATACGAATCTTGGTCTTCTTTTGCTTTTTCAATGCATACAGTAAGTAAGGGGATATGTGCAAGAATATATTCTAGTTCATAAGATTTTAAAGGGGCATAAGTGGCTTCAAAAAGTCTCCCAAGCAGTGCTGTGCCTTCAAGGGGAGGCATCATAACAAGTAAAATACTAAAAATGACAAAAGGAAATTAAGTTGACCATTTGACTTTTCTATTGTTTTCTGTATGATTTAAAGCTTTTTATGCTCAAAACTGAAATTCACCCAATTGCTGCACTAGTCAATGTGCCTACATAGCTGATTCCAAAGGTTTCAGTGTCTTATTCTCCAACCTCACTGCATCTCACTGCTCTCAAGTCTAATATTATCTAGGCCACCATTCCAATCACTTCGATCTGAGGAAGAGGAGGCATACGAAATGTCTTCAAGAGCTGAAAAAAAATAAAAAATAAATTCAATTGGTTTCTACCCAAGCTTATAGAATGACTGGAAATCTCAAAAGACACTTGTTGGACCAAAGGATCAAAGAAAACAGATCAAAGTCAGTTCAGATATCAAGAGAAGTTTTTCTATGTTAAAAAAAGATTTTATTAGACTCTCTGTGGAGAACTGAAACATTTACAACCCGTACATTATCCAGTGACATTCACCGGAGAAAGACTGTTTGTGAAATAAACATATATTTAAATATAAAATGAAATGCTTGCCAAACATCTTCAGTTTGGGAAACAACATTCTACAGTATCCAACTGAATTATTGATGGTCAAGGTCTTATGCTTTGATCTTAAATGCCCATAAGGGTGAGAATAATGGGTTGTGTTGTCAGGATGGTGGAGTAGCACTTGAAAGGGACCTGCTGTACTGACATACTGACACGATGTGACAGTTTATTGAGAACGATGCATTGAAAAGGTCAAAATATAGTTAAAGTTAAGCTCATTTTCATGGGAGTAGTGCTGCAAATGTCATTATTCTGTAGTTATCATGAAAGTAGAGTTTTATCCTGTCTACTTCTTTTCCTCCATAATGTCTTTATTTTAATCTAAAATCCTTAACTATATAATGGACTATACACAGAAAAGCATCCAACTGGTCTGGTTAAAGTAAGCCTGCCTCTATTTACATCAACATATGAATTATTGTTGATATGTTTAATGGATTCTTACATTGAGCTGCTACATAAAAAAGAAGGTGTTGCAACAACATACACTGAATGCTTTGGGATGTTTACACACATAGACATCAGCGGACTTAATTGAATCCAAGTGTCATGTAATGTTTGTTGGTGGACCCAAAATGCAGACAGGGGCTGGGAGCATTGATCATGTTTAAAGATTTAATGGAGAAATAAAGACAAAAAACGTACAAAAGTCATGGAAGCACAGGGAGTCAGAGCCAAACAAAAGCAGGAATCCAGAACAAAAAGCCAGCAACAAAATCTGGGGAAGTAACAAGGATCTAACAGCAATTAACGGGAGGAACCAGCAAAGAGTGACAGCAGCAGAAGTGCTTAAATACTGGGAGGGTGAATGTGGAACAATGGACCTGGGCTGATTGGGTAAACGATTCCAGGTGTGAGTGGAGAGAACAGAAGGCAGACTGAGGAGAGAAAGAGTGAAAAAGTGGCACAGGGGACAAGAGAGAGTAAACAGAGGACTAGAAAATACCAAAGAAAAACTAGATCTAAGGAACACAGTTAAACTAGAGTAACAAAAAATAAACAGAGACAAGAAATAAACTAGAATTACCAAAAAGGACTGAACTAAAATAAAACAGAAACAAGACAACTAATCAGAGAAAGAGACTAAGGAACACAAAATAAAAAGCAAACCTCAAACAACTCAGGATTCTAACACCAAGTCTACATTAATAAAGTGAAAGAACAGGAGAATAAACTTATGAATATTTGTTTTTGTGTAGTGTGATCTTGGTCTGCTCTTAATTATATGCCAGTTCCTACTCATGTTTTTTTTTTTTTTTGCTTCCAGTCATACTGGATTAACCACACAGCTGATGTTGACTCAACAAAGCCATCACGGAGCAGCCATGTTCCATATGTGCAATAAATTACTGCCGTCACAAGTGACGTTTTCTAGTCTTGTGTTTGAGGCATCTTTACCTTCGCGTCCACATTATCAACGGTAGACACTCCTTTCCTCCCGACTGACAGCGATAAATTGCCAGATGACGACTGCCCTGCTCTTAGCCCACCTACAGTGAAAATTCTTTCAGGTCATCTTCAGCTGGTGTGTGACTGCAGTCTAGCCCGTCTTCATGGGCATCTATCAGCTACATTCAGCCCTCTTCTCATAAATCTGCCCCAGTCCCTCAATCCCATCTCTCTGTCTGCTCTCCACCTCCCTCCCATTTGCCCATACATTTAAGAGTAGCTGAAGCCCACAGCAGACCACACTTTGTTGGCCCATCCATCATGACTGACTGTAGGCTAAACAGGTTCAAGAAAAAGAAAGAAGAAAAAAAGCTATGATTTAACCCCACCTTGCTCTTGGCAAGGAAGGCTGCCTTGTGGTGCCCAAGAATATATTGTTATTTGCAGGAAAAAAAAAAAAAAAAAAATCCTGCCATTCCTTTCTGCCTTCATAACAAGTTGAAAATGGCACAGAGTCATTGGAATTTAAGAAATTGTCTCTTAAATCATGTTAGTATGTGCAAGTGCCGACATCTTTTGGTTTATCATCTTCAAACTCTGCTGTTCATAAATGAATACTTTAAAATAAGATGATACATTAAGCAGCCATAAAAGAAACTTTGCAAACATCAGTATAATATAACATTATGATTGCTGACAGGTGAAGGGATGGACTGTGATTATCCGTTACCTTGCCACATAGAGGTGGGTGAGATATTAGGCAGCAAGCAAACATTTTGTGCTCAAACTTGAAAAATTGTTGAGTAAGGACTTGACAGGTTTGACAGGGGAAACACGTTGACAGGTAGAGGCCTGCAGCTCTTGTAGGGTGTTGCTTTTTCCATATGTTTTTATGTTATCCATTTAGTCATAAGCATTTCTTTTGTGACGCCCTGTAGTACCGAATACACTGATGACAAAAAAAATAAATAAAATGTTCGCCTCCTAACAGAAAACTGTCGTTTCATTTATTAATGGCAAAAGTCTAAAACCGACATGGCATTTTGTAAAAAGTAATTCTCCCATACATGCTTTTGTCTTTTGTTTTAGCTATTCAGAGGCTGGTTTGGCAGCCGTACGCCTGAGGTCACCTGAAGACTGGTCATTCTCTTTCTAGATTTTTTGGTAGAAAGCAGAATTTCACGGTTCTATTTCTTCCAGCATGTCGTCCACGTACTACATTAGCAAAGCACCCCAAATCCATCACAGTACATAGTAAAGCCAGAAGCATCACCGAGGATTTTACCCATCCTGGCTATTATTTCCTGTTACCTTCTGACAGGTATTAGTTATTATTATTATATTGTGGTATCTGTGACGAAACAAGCTATTTCGGGTCATGAATACAAAATCTGAGCTCTCCATCAAGCCCTAAATTTGAAAGAATAAAGAGATTTCTAAAAGGCAATCATTTGTCAAAATAAAAACTCTCACAGGGTGACCTTTTTGAAGAGCAATACTTTCTCTTAGTGCAAAAAGAACATTGGGGGAAAAAAAAGTTGATCCTCCGTGTTTGCAGCATAGCTGAGGCATAAACATATAAACAAGTTTGTCATATTTGATCTTCATTACAGCACATAAAATACGAGGCTTTGTTGCACTCCATCACAACAAGGTGGGCAGATGGAGGCAATGAATAAAACCTGGCCTGACAGTAGTGATGACGGTTGATCTTACCCTCCAGGAGATAAGTTAGCGATTTCATGCCAGCAGAAAAAAAGAAAAAAAAAAAACATCACCATTAGAGAGCTGCACTCACTGAGGAATTGCTGCTATTTCCATCATTTTGACAATACCAACAGGGGAATCAAGATGAGGGGAAGATTGCCTGTTCTTTAGGGGATGGAGAGTTGGACTGGAGTTGGAGTGGTGAGTAATTTATTATTTATTGTTTGGATTTTTTTTTTTTTGTTCTTTTGGAGGGGGTGGCGGGGACTTTTTGAGAAAGAAGGTAGTAAACTCATTGTTGTGAAAATATTCTCTTAGGAAAATGTTCAGTTAAAGAGGTAATGATTTCAGGAATTGGTGCGAGTTGAGATGACTGTGCAGAAAAGCGTGTTCCAGGTTTCATCAGTAAACACACAGAAGGCTCCATCCGCATGCTGCTTTCCAGCTCCTCTTCCTTTCTCTGCGCTCGCTCTGCTTTGACGCTCAGCTGCTCCGTTTTTAGCCTCAAGACAGGTCTTCTAGGGGCTCTTAACTAAATGGGATTTTTGCTGAGGCCATTGTTAAGAGCTCTGCAAATGTAAAGACAGCACGCTCCAATAAGCACTGCAAACACTAAAAGGTAAAAGGGCAAGGCCCTTAGTCCCAGGTCTTTCTGTGGCTGTGTGCGAGAAGAAAACGGGCGGGGGGACGAAAAGAAAAGCTGAGATATGTAAACAGACACTATTATCATTAATGCTACTCATGTACATTTAAATGCTTTTCAGCGTATTCTGGTTCAGAAGAATGAATATGTAATCTTGGAACCATGCCTTCAGCTGCTGGTTGCTCAGTGTGTTACATAAATGGTAAAACCTGCGGTTTATTTTGAGCGCATGCTGAGATAATAACGCCCGTGCAGCTTCTCTGTATATGTAACCTTTCCTAAAAGAAAATGGCTACTTTGGCTCAACTTGAGTCTGTAATAAAGTCAATCTACTACATGTTAAGTGTGTTAATAGCAGAGATTAAAAAAAGAATCACAGCCAGCACTTCAGTGATTCAGAAAAAAAAAAAAAAAGGTTGAACATACAAAATGCAACACATGCTGTGTTTATTGCATCATGAATATGTATGTGAAATAAGAATGTAGCATATTTATGTGGCCAGAGTGTGGATAAGGTGCTGCTTAAGCAGTTTTCAGAACTTTGATTACACCACACAAATGCAAAAAAAAAGAAAAGTTCAAATAACGGTCACATGGCAGTCGACTTCATGAAGAATGAACGATTGTTTTTAGATGAATGCATGTACGATTTGTACATGCCAAGTTAAAATGTATGACTAATAAATATTGCGGCAAATTTGCCTCAGTCCATATTCATTGTTAATACAGCCAAGGTTGCAAATACCTTGCATGTTCCGGACATTCCAAGGATCGTGTAAAACATGCATGAACCATCTCTGCTTAATTTAACATCTGCTCAAAAGCGAAACACAAATAATTTATTTTGTGTACAATTGTACATATATTCAGGTAGTATGTGGCACCACGTAGGTTATGGTGGAGGTCCCAAATCCAGCAAGGCAGAGACAGCGAGGTGATGAGCAAGTCTTAATTTTAAAAAAACTGGGAATACAGGGAGCCAGAGCAGAACTAAAAACAAAGCACCGGAGAACAAAAAGCCAGCCGGGTGAAACGGGGAAGTAACAGGATTTAGTGGGAGGAACAAGCAAGGAGAGGGAGAGAAGGACATGAGTTTAAATACTGAGAGAGTGAACGCTGGAACAATGGACCTGGATTGATTGGCTAACTGATTACAGATGTGAAGGGAGAGAGCAGAGTACACAGGGGAATAAGGGATGAACACTAAAGAATCACAAGACGGAAAAAACATAATAGAACGAGAGTAACTTAAGAAAGGACTGAACTAAGGTAAAATGAAAAATAAGACACTACGGAACACAATAACAAGTGGGCTAGAATGAAATAATCTAAACCCCAAAACCAGAGAAAACAACCCAGGGTCCTGACAGTATGGAGTCCACCTGAAGAAGATGATGCACTCCGATTCATTGGATTTTGTGTTCATTAAATTATTTAAACTTTGATATTTTTGCACAAAAATCACCGAAACTCTTCATTCATTTGTGCGTGAATGACTGAATGTAGTATAAAAAGTGTTGTCTGGAAGAGTTCAACTTTTATACAAATACAGGCCATTTACAAATTGAAATTAATTAACGTGAAACTGGCTGGGTTACATCAGATAATAGTCACAGGATGTATCAAAAATATGTGGGAACAGCTCAGTCGCTAATGATGTCTAATCAGAGACATTAGCATCTTCGTCTTTTTACAATGCCGCGTGTTTACATGCTCTGATGTTCCAATATATTTTCAGACAGTATATGTAACAAAAGAGCCTCTTTTCACATTCTGTTTAAAAGCCTCTATTTTGGGTCTGTTAATCTCTAAGTACTTGCGAGAGCTGACAGTGACTGGTCAGTGAACTCGCATTGTTTTGTTTTAAAGTCTAGCTCAGAACATAAAAGAAAATGCCTAAACTCTTGAGGAATCATACCCAAAAGTATTGAGCAATCCGATAGTTGTATTGCATTTTCTGGGGTCACAGTGAATCGATTCAAGTGGTTGATAAGTCATTAGCTTTTACTGATTTCATTATCTGGCAAGCACATGTTATATGTGAACATCCTGTTGTCACACACACTCACCTAGTATATTACTCTACGGGCTACTTGGTTATGGCGTTCCATGTATTCCTTTCCTGCTGCCAATGGTCTGTGGTATTTCAAAATATATATAGCTCCCCCTGACATCTGCTCTTCTCCCTTCTCAGAGTGTAACACCTTCCATCTTTTTGTCATTATGCGTCCACATTTCTCCAGCAATAGTGACATTCTGATGTCCCTGCTGTAGATCCTGGAGGTGTGGATCGGCGAGTCAATGTCTTGCTCACTTTTGGCAAACTTACCAAACCACAGGTACGTCTTAAAATGCATCAAGGGGCGGCTACGCAAAGCGTTGCCGTACAAAGTGTACAAAGCGATGCATAAGCAAGCCAAACTTTTCAAAATGTTATTTCTAAAAACAAAAATTATTTAAAAAAATCTACATTACCCATTATTTCTGTCTTGTTCCACAATGTGGTTTCACACAAAAGAAAATTCTGAAAAGTATACTTAAGTTTGACAAATATGAACAGTTTTAAGTGGCACAAATAATATTAGCTACCATAACTATGCAGATGACACACAGCTCTACATTACGATGTCACCAGGTGACTCAGCCCATCCAATCACTGAACAGATGCTTAGAACAGAAAAATGTGTGGATGTGCCAAAACTTTCTCCAGCTGAACAGAAACAAAACTGAAGTTATTATTTTTGGACCTAAAGAGGAACGATCTAGAGTCAATGCACAGCTTCAGTTATTACAACTGAAAACCAGCGATCAGGCCCGAAACCTGGGAGTAGTGATGGACTCTGACCTGAACCTCCAGAGCCACATAAAGACAGTTACAAAGTCAGCCTTCTATCACCTGAAGAACATTTCCAGGATTAAAGGACTAATGTCTCAGCCAGATCTAGAGAAACTCATCCATGCGTTCATCTTCAGTCGTATTGATTATTGCAACAGCGTCTTCACAGGTCTGTCCAACAAATCAATCAAACAGCTGCAGCTGATCCAAAATGCTGCTGCTCGCGTTCTCACTAAAACCAGGAAGATAGAGCACATAACACCAGTTTTAAAGTCCCTCCACTGGCTCCCTGTAGCTCAAAGAATAGACTTTAAAATACTGTTGTTAGTTTATAAATCACTGAACGGCTTAGCACCACAATACATTAAAGATCTGCTTTTATTGTATCAACCTTCCAGAACCTCTCAGGTCCTCCGGTTCTGGTTCTGCTCTGCATCCCCAGAACCAGAACCAAACGAGGAGAAGCAGCTTTCAGCATCTATGCACCACAAATTTGGAACAAACTTCCAGAAAACTGTAAAACAGCTGAAACACTGACTTCTTTTAAATCTCAACTGAAAACCCACCTGTTTAGAATTGTATTTGAAATGTAATCAATTACAAATTTATTGATGGAACTTGACTTAATGATTGATTCTATATTGCATTGTGATTCTGTGTTTGTTATGATGTAAAGCACTTTGAAATGCCTTGCTGCTGAAATGTGCTATACAAATAAAATTTGATTGATTGATTGATTGATACAAATATTTTTGTAGACCACTTAAGTTTTCAAGAGCAGTTAGAAATGACCCAATTTACTTTCAGCCACCCATCCTTATCAATGTAGAGATATGAGTTTGAGTTTGACAGAAAGGCTGTCACAGACCCTGGCATAGATATGTAGCATGCTTACGTTAATTCATTATAACCAGATGAGATCTCTTTATTTCGCTGCAGAATCCAATCACATTAAACCAGTCAGCCATGTCATAACTCTATCCATTCATCAGGCTTACCAAGTTTGCTGCTAACTTCTTCAGATTGACTTCTCGAGGTTGTCGCCTTTATTTTCCAAACACTTATATGACAGTCTGAGCTCTTCCGCTTTTGCTTGCTCACACTATTTGTTACATGTTTGTTTTTGCAAGTTAAATTCCACAGCGTCCTGTCGCTATCCTTTTGAAATTCTGCTCATATTTTAGAGAATAAATGTATATTTATTTATGTTTTATTAATACTTCCAAACTTCAGGAAACAGAGCATTAAACATGAGTCCTGAATGTTTTCTTGCCGCATATATTGCCATCTGTGGCGCTGACTGCAGTGTTTTTGCTGGTATGGACTCGCAGGCAAAGTAAAAGAAACCGCTGAGCAAACAAAAGGTGTAAGATAAAAAGACACGTGAAAGCATTTACTTTTTCCTGACGTGGTCTCCTCCAGGTCCACTCAACCTCTTAAAGCTTAGCTTTAATGACAGAAAACACACAAGTTTTTTGAAGATTATAACTGTGAAGGATTAGGACATATCCTGTCAGCAGTCCTTCAGCAGTATGCTATGCCAGTTCACTCTTGGGAAACTAAATGTAAAGATGCAAGATGTATTTTTTGTTCTGTCCATAGCATTTTATGCTGAGATTTTAGCAATTCAGAATCATTACCTTGCCTACTATATCATGACTATGCAGTGGAAATGCTGGAAAATAACCATCAATATTGAGCTATGAAATTGCGTTTGATGCTGTCCTAAAACACCACCGTTCTCTTCTGTCAAACTAAAATTTTCAGATTTTACTCTATACAATGCTGGAATTTAATGTAACCCTGGTGTGGAAAGAAAAAAAGCTGTTTCGGTAAGTTCCAGGGTTTCTGTCATGAGGCAACGTGTTGAGACTTTCCATACAACGTTTTCTGAAGCAATCTTAGTGCTTACAAGTGGCAGCGAAAGCTGGAAAATCCTGTTCAACTTTCCTAATTTGTCTCTAAATCAACAGTTTATTTATTTTTTCTCTAAGTTTATGTTTTAATTTTAAAAATGTAATGTGAATTAATAAAGACTAGTATTCTTATATTTAAAGACAGACATATTCTAGTATTATACACTGTGACTGAATCGGATTATGACTATAGCAATAAGTGGGACGTATGAAAGAAAGCTCCATGCGGAGCCGCAAAGAGCAGACACACTTTTTTTTTTCCAGTTGCAGACACATAGTAGTTTCGAACCTAAACACATTTCTGCATGTGCCCCCTGGTGTTAGGCAGTAATTTCCTCCTCACTTCCTCCTGTCTGTTTGGCAGCTTGCTCAGTTGGATATGCTGTCTGGCTAATGTATGATTGATTGTTGAAGTAAGAGACACTCCACTGCCCCTGACTTTCCTCCCTCTCAACATGGTTAATGGGCCAGCCAAAGGCAGGTGCTTCGGGGTGTGTGTGTGTGTGTGGGTGTGTGCGTGTTGGTGTGTACAGTATGTATCTTCCTGGGTGTCAGAGAGAAATCAGTGCAGGCCTGTTTCATGATATTGATGGATTTATGTCATTGACGCCTATTAGTGTATTCATGTGAACCCATGAGCAAGCCCTGCCCCAGTGGAGAAGAGGCCCGGCGTTGCGTTTGAGAATCTGTGAAAGTTACTGAATCGACAGTGATAGATGAAGCAGAACAAAATGTGTGTTTGACACAGTATGCGGTTCAATCAAGCGGCTCACTTACCGTGTTATGGCACCGACACCGACTGGTGACCCCCCCTCATCATAACCTCACCTTCATCTGCACCCGCACCCCACCTACGGAGCCACACCCACGTTTTTTAAAATTTTTTATTTCAACCTGTCCTTGCAGACCAGACATGCAGTCCCTCATCTGACTCCACACAAATTACTATCCGCCATCCTCCATCCGTTTGCTCTCAATACCAACACTCTCCTTCATCTGCACTCAGATTTATATGTTTCTTAGCAACACCTCCCCAACGTAACCTTCCCCCTATGTCGTCCTTATAATAAACACTCAGGTCCATCCAATGTTGAGTGTTTCCTGGCAGTCATGGCTGGGCTTACAGAGGAATGTTTGTGAGTGAGTGGGCGTGAGCGTCAGTGTGTGAGCTGGATAGAGAGGGAGACAGTTTAAATGGCCCACTAATCATTTTGTCCCCGTTTTACAAAGACACATAATAAGTCATTTACAAAGGATTATAATATATTCATGATTTTTTTTTTCTCTCCCTCCAATGCAGAAAGCATTGGCCCTCTTTTTGTCTTTATGTCTTCTATCTCTCCCGCTGTTTCTTCAGACGCTTATGTAATGTTGCTTAACAAAAAAAAAAAAAAAAAGCAAGTGGCTTTGTTCCAGTCTTGGAAGTCGAGAAAGCTGAGAGGATGAAGGGGAGAAGAAGGGGACAAAAAAAAAAAAAAGAAACACAGAATCACAAGTTGTCCTTGATTGCTGACAAATGTCCCATCCCCAGGTTCAAGGATAGTTTTTTAAAATTTGGGAATGGTTGCTGTCTTGTTTTAAACAGATCAAGGGAATTGAAATTTGGTTCAAACTTTTGCTGCACCTTGCCATTTTTATTATATTATAGCAACAAACTGAAAAGAAGAGTGGAAAACATCAAAGTACCTTATGTGGTTGGAAGAATTCCCTTACGAATTGCTTCTGGTTTTACAGGATTTACTGCAGATCAGTGGAAAAACTGGATTACCATTTATGCACTGTTTTGTCTGAAAGGGCTAATCGACAACCGTCACTATGACATGTGGTTTGACTTTGTTCAGGCTTGTATCATACTCTGCTCCAGAGTCATATCTGTCAACAGACTAGAAATGGCAGTCAGGCACCTGCAGACCTTTCTCTCAAAATATGTTAAACTCTTTGGCACATTGCACTCCACCCCCAACATGCATCTACATCTCCATTTAAAGGAATGCATGTTGGACTATGGACCAGTTTATTCATTTTGGTGTTTTTCATTTGAGCGCTTCAATGGAATACTGGGAAAATTTAATCACAACAATAGCAACAATTGAAGTCCAGATTATGAGACAATGTCAGCAAAGTCAACAACTTGGTATGCCATGGACATGCAAATATGGTGATGAAATTGCTAATATTTTGCAGTCACAAATGACTGGAACTTTGTTACCGGATGACACATCTGATATGCTTTATGTTAAACACAGTGCCTTGCTGTCAGCAGGAAAACTTCTCTTAGAAAAGTGTACAGCAGTGCCTCTGTCTCCATTCCACCACACAATCTTAAATGAAGTTGACAAACATGCATTGTTGAAAATGGTATCACTAATGTTGACTGCTTTGCCATGACATGCAACAGGGTAACATGTCAGAATGTGACTTATTCCATAGATGGGACCAGAGCAGAAAGATCAGCACACATACACTGTATATGCGAAGTGGTGTGGAAACACTAACAGTTTTGAGGAACCAGTAATTGACCCTTTAGCACAACCTCGGCCAGGCATTATAAAGCAGTTCCTAGTTGTCAGTGTTGTGTCAAAATGCAGTACATTTAAGCATGTTATTGCACAAGTGTCTTGGCTCAATCCCCACCCAGACAGACATTTTTATGGCAAGCCAGTAGAGGTTTGGTGCTTGCAGGTTACAGCATGTCTACTTTGTTATAACGTTTTGATTGCGAGTAAGTTAAACATTCATTGTCCCGCAGTGTTTTCTCGGTTTTTGGTTTAAAGTCTCCAAATGATAAGCGATTTATTGTTCGTCCGTTCTGAATGACGGCCTTATTGTAGTCGGCGCAGAATCTTTTAGAGGTATGCGCACCGGACCGTACCGGTTTACTTTCACCTCATACAGCTCTGGAAAAAATTAAAAAACTACTTAATTATAACTATATCTGATTTTACGTTTTAATTTCGCAATAAAATGAACGTTGTTCTTTTAATCTTTGAACTACTGACAATATGTCTCCGAAATTCCAAGCACAAATTTAGTATAAATGAGAAATGGTCAAAACAATCAAAAAGATGCAGTGCTTTCAGATCTTAAATAATGCAAAGAATATTTGGTGGAATAATCATGAGGTTTTCAATGAGGTTCAGTGCAGTAGGCGCTTCATTTTTTCCAGAGCTGCTCGTATTTGCAACCGTTAGGGGAGGGTAGACCACTTTATACTTGATTTGCATTTGTATGGCTCACAGAAACCTCCTTTACAAATGAAAACCTCCTCTAGACTCGAGCAGAGGGGGGTGATAGAGGAACACTAACATACAAAGTCTGTGGCAGCTTCTGACAGTTCCCTACAGTTTTCTGTTCTGTCAGAGGCCTCCTGCTGACAGCCCTAAACCTCCAGGCGTGTGGCAACATTACATGACAATAGCTGCCGAAAATCTGAAAAATCTGGTGTCTTTCTTTTAAGTCCTTTTTACTTCGATATTCCTAAATAAATTTCAATGCAACCTGCTGTTTTCACATCTCAACTAATCAAGAACTAGTCCATCTGTATGGGATCGTTACCAATTATTTTTCAGGCCCCAGGAATTTTTAGATAATTCCGGCACCTGATCAAGATTCCCCTGCTGAGCAAATCCCTTCGGAGGTCCTTCATAGTGTTTTTCATTTCTGCATTTTCCAATCTTTTGTCACATTGCAGCTGAAAGGGGCTTTCTTCTTCTATATGGTAATCATATGTTTCACCAGTGCTTGGATGTAATTGAAAGCATCAGTCTTGCTACAGATGACTTAACATTATCTTGTTAATTATCCTTCATAATCTGATAGCACACACTCCTTTAATCTCATCAAAGCCATCCGGCTCCTCCAATCAGAACCTGTTGGGCTCGCACTTTAGATCAGCCTGTGTTTACCGATAAACTCACAAGATTTCCCGACTTAATGTTTGGATACTTGCGTCCGCAACACGCTAATCACATTAAAAGACTTATCATCGGCACTATTTAATGAAGAATAATTGGATTCTCGTAATACGACGGAGCAAGCTGACTGCAGCCAGTTATACTTGCTTAACTTCGTCACTGACCAGCCTGCTTATTTCCATCCCTTTGAACTTTTAGGAGCGAATTCAAGTAAACGTGCATTTTATTCTGATTTCATAAGCCATCACAAAAAGTCAGGCATAATTATTTAACGGTAGAAAAGTGAAAAAGGGTTTTCGCAATGTTGTAGAAATAGGAGTCCGACAAGTGAATGAAACAGGGTGAGTTTATCACTCATTCTTCCTTGCTAAATACCTCAGTCTCAATCAGATTGGACGGACAGCATCTACAAAGAGCAATTTTTAAAATCTTGTTGCCTGATTCTCATTTCATAGTGTTATTAAAATTATTCATTTTGTTTGTATGTTTACATTCATTAGACTTAACCCTTTCATGCATGAATTATGATCCTTTGTGTCAGAATTTTGTTTCCATTTTTAAAAAAAAATTTCTTAAGGCATAAAAAAAAGGTAGGAAAATTTCTTTGTAAAAATTTTTTATTTTTTTATTTTTATGTGATCAATTGTAATTTTGTCCAAATACAAAGTTATTTGAAAAATACATCAGTAGTATTGTTCCTTAGGGGTTATCTGATGTCACAATATTTTTTTTACTTGCAAGAGTCGTCTACAGTAGAAAAGGAGGGACCAGGTCTGTTCTCATGCTTTATTGTCTGTCGGCCATATTGTATTTAACAAAAATAATTTCTTGCATTTGCAGCTGATGGCCAGTAGTTGATGGTATATTTTATGATGCATTAGTGTCCACTTCAGTGGTCTGTGTGCATTTATAACATAAAAATCCACAGGAAGCACAAGAAAATGGCTTTTAGATAGCTGTCCACTGTAGTGACCACTATGCATGAAAGGGTTAAAGGTGAAATATACTGTATTTACAGTGTGAAGTATTTGTAGTACAACCCTGGTTTTATTTCCACACATCATCCAATCAACTCTATCTTGTTTTTTTTTCTCTGTTGCAAGTTAATGGTCCAATTATAAATATTTGTATTTTGCATTTTTGTGCTTATATGAAGGTAAAAAGTGGAGAAAAAAAAAGTTCTACTTTTGCAAGGCAGTGTAGTCTTGCCTGCCTCCCCCAGTGGGCCCAGTGGCAACTCTCCCTGTGGGAGTGAATGAAAGTATAACTAAGTAGATTTATGAGGACCCATTACCCTTTTATTACTATAAGTAACGATGAATAATTGTTTGTAATCAGGACATTGGGTTAGTGAGAACAGTATTGCATTCTCCCCATTCATCATTGGACAAATACTAGCTAGCCTTAGAGACAGTGAAAGATGAAAACAGTAGTAGGGGAAAACTTCTCTTATTTGTAATTGTTTAACCCTCAGGTGAATATTGCAACGTACAACAGCATGGAGGCCTAAAGGCTTGGCAACGCTGAACATGCGAGTGTAGCTCGGCTGCCAACACATGCACGGCGCGCTCTCCTGTTCTAGTTGTTGGGAGGAATTGCTTATTAACAAAGTGCAATTAATCACAGCCATGCGCTGGTCACCTGGGCAGCCGAAAACCAGCGAGCATCGGGAGCAGCAGGGGAGAGGGCTCCACGGGGCTCTCTAAATGGCTATAATATACCGCACTGCGTAGTAAGCACCTCTGCGTTGGTTGTTTATCAAAAGAATCCCCACCGCACGCACAAGCCAAACGTCGTGTGAGAAACAGACTTCTTCATCTGGACTGCGAGTGAAAATAAATAACCGCGCTACGTCATGCAGTTTCCCCCTTTTTAGTTTTTTTTTTTTTTTTAGTTTTTGCACTTGACAAACAGCAAAATATGCTCTGAAGTAAAGTGTTTGTAATGCTCCACCGCGACGCCGCCGTCGTACAAAACGTCGCATTTCAGAGACATAATGAGATTTTAGAGAGCACAATAAAAACAAATTAATCCTCACTGCCCACACAGAGATGCTCCCTTTGGGCTGTTGCAACCTCAGATGATGAAGACTGTTGAAAGTCTACCTCCTAGAGGGCAGAGCTTCACTGCCACCATTCCTTCTGGGGGTAATAAACTTCCATTGATCTGATGACAGCGCTGATTAAAATCAATCCTGAGACTATACTGTCCTGGTGTAGCAGACTGCAGAGGCCATCAAACGAGAAGTGGAGGGGGCATGTGCTTGTAAAACCACACTAACACAGGATCCAGCAAGATTTCAATATCCCCTAAAATCGTCAGGGCAGTCCCCCCCGTTTAGCTTTTCTAATGACAGAGGTAGCACTTGACAAAAGTTTTTTTTTTTTTCAACTGTTTTGTAAGTTGTAGATAATAGATTGTGATTAAAATGTGGATATAAGATCTGTAAAAAGAAAAAAAAAATCATCATACAATACGGGAAATGTATTTTTTAAGTGTATTCAAAAACTGCAAAACATGATTTTACTCAAAAATAAGTCCATCCAAGAAATTAACAAACTAAAAGTAAAAAAGTATTTGGTAAATAGGCTGCTGAAGTACTGAGTAGCTGAGCAGAACGTCTTATTTGATGTTGTAATTATTTCAGACTGACAAAATTATGGTTATTAGCATGTTTAGGTTTTTTAAAGACTAAAATGAAAAAAAAGTACAAAATAACCAGAAGTTTTACTCAAGTAAGAGTAGTGACATGTTATAGAAATATTACTCAAGTAAAAGTAAAATGTTTGATGTAGTACAATAAATCGTAAATGTATATTTTTGTTTTCTCAACTGAAGGTAACTGAATAAGATGCTACCAGACACTTTGAATTTCACTCATAGATTTGATTTGGTCATTTTTGCCCAGTAAAACTATTCATCTATGTATCCATAGACAGCTCTATATAAAAATATTACATATGTTTCGGTTTCATATTTTTATGATATTAAGGGGAGTGCAGGCACTCCAATAACATCGCAAGAATGAGACTTCTTCTAATCTCAAGTCTTGAGATTGAATATTCAGTGAATATTCAAACTATCTAATTTGTGTCCTAATTAAAGAACTTCTGCATTTAGTATAAGGACATAATTCATTGTGTGTTGTTTGATCTTTGTGGGGGGGTTTTCAGTTAAAAGTTTGAAACCACCTGATATATCTGCAAAAATAATAAACACGACTTTGTCCATCACTTGTGAAAATTCTCTTGATACATTTTGGTGTACACATTGACATACTAAAAGCTGGGTTTGGGTTTTTGAGTTGGCAATATATTGACTTTTTTTTTTTTTATGTTGGCAATGCAACTGTGAGTTACAATGGGTAGCAGGAAAAGCTGAAATAAAAATAAATAAATAACATCTTTGTTGCCCTTCCTTACAGTGTGCGACAACGGAGATGCTGGGCTCTGAAACACATTTTCCAGCATAATGCAATAACGGCAGAGTGTTGCATTAAACAAAGCTCAGCTCACCGCTGTTATGAATATCTGCTTTGCCAATAAAACTGAACGGTGCAGACAGACACGGGGAGAGAAACTGGAAGAAAATGTGATGCCACTATTTGTCTGAATTTCTCGGATTACATGACACAACCTGCATGTTGTAAATGGAATTTTACCCACACAGGCGTTTGTCAGGTGACATATTGTTCAAAGGCTGTGTGTAGAATAAGAAGTGTTCCCTCTAAACATTATTTATTTATTTTTGCTTTGATACATTGGTCTCTTCTAATCTTTTCTAGATTGGAGTAGACTGGAGAATGACGATAACGACTCGAGGGGATGTTGTATCAGAGTGGAGGTTAGCCCTGTGGCAAATGGAAATAGCTTACAAAGGAATTATAATTCAATTAATTGCTGATTTATTTATTTTTTAATCATGAGAGTAGCTCTGAGATGAATGAAAGCGTACGTTTGACAAAAGCAACAGAAGGATTTGCTGTTGGTAATATTGGGCAAGATAAGGTAGACTGTTTCCAGCTCTGATCCAATAACTGCTTATTGTCAGCGAAAATGTGCAGCACATAAGTACATAAAGCAAAGAGCTCCTAATAACGCTTTCAGAACAGAATGGCACTGGGCTCAGCACACTACATTGATTATAGAGAAAAGAGGATCTCTCTATTGTTCCACTGACCAGGATCTGTTAGGGCTGAGCACAGTTGGGTCTACTCATTCAAATGATTGAAATATAGAACACAAGCCTCTCGGATGTCAGACATTTGGCTCACAATTAAACCTAAATCCACAATAGCTCATAATGCTGATGTCGGTTAGTAAAACACTAGGCATTAATTAATGCAATTCACATCTCAAATGTGCTGGGGAATTGTCTGTGTGGATGCCGAGGTGTCAGGAGTGACAGTAGCTGAAAGGGAAGCACAAAGAACTGCAAAGACAAGAGGAAAATCAGAAGGGAAGCTTAAGTAAAGAATATTACGTAAAGATCAGTTTCTTTTGATGGTTTGGAGTTATTTCACTTGGTTTCTGAGCTACAAAGCTATAGCTTTTTTGAAGAATTGACATCCCTTATGAAGTTTTTTTTCTTTCTTTGCAACAAACATCGCAAGTAGACAAAACACAACAAGCTTTCTCACATTTTGATTGACTGAAAATTATTGGATGGATATTTACTTCCAAGTCTAGAAACCCTCAGAGAAAATCCTTTACCTCACACTCCACCCCTACCACACCCAACTATTTATATCATCCACTACTCATCATGTATCTACATCTACCTTTACCTTCGTTATGTACTACTAACATGTTACAGCAGAGAATCCCTTCATACTAGCTGCTTCAGTGTCTCTCAGGGTATTTTGTGCCTTTAGTTCATTTCCTTTGGTCCAAATCACACGATCTGATGAGTTTGTTAACCTGAACCATTTGCCTGCCAATGCGCTTCTTTTCACGCAAAGAAAGCAAAATTTGAAAATCTTTCACTACAAACAAGACAGGAATATTTATTTTGGGGGTTTTTTTGGTAAGATTTATCGGGAGTACCAAAGGTAAATACAAGAGGATGTTGCAGTGTTCTGAAGTAGATGAAAGCATAAAAAAATTTAGTTATAACATTAGCATTTCTCTTGATACTATTTCAAACACAGTGGTCTGAACAGTACTCCAAAAATATTTTGAGATGTCCTAAAAGTTTCATATGGCTTTATGTTTAATGAAATAACACAACTTTTTGAAGACAAATCAGAAGAGATGATCAAGTACATACAATGTTAACGTCCATCACATGTAAACCAAAGACCAGTTTGATGTGTTAATCTATGGGAAAATGATACTTTATCATTTGGTAATTTTACATCAACTGATATAGATTTTCATGCACGATAGGACAATCAGGGTTCACTTATACATCTACACATAGTGAAACTATAATGTATGCCAGAATGATTGCCAAACTTTACAATGAGAAGAGGCACATTCATCCACTTGTGCTTTCTATTTACCATTTCCTTAGTCCTGCATTATTTGTTCAACCACAAAGTGCAGAATAACCCTGTTTGTACAAGCAAGCAAACAACCTGCAATGCAGCTCTGTATCTCAAATGTTCTGTATAGGCCTGTTGACTTGTTGCAGCATTACGCAGGAAGTTGTTTCAGCAATTATTGTAATTATAAAACCACGTTGCCTCAAAGTGTCCTCTTCCGATGATTTTAGCTCAACGGCGCAATGCTTTTATGAAAGGTGAAGATTTCCTCAAGTTGCTGGTGACAGCGTTGGTACACACGTCAACATCAGAGCACAAAGCAACGCACTAGACTACTAATAATCAGAAAAGAAAATATTCTGTCATTTTACAGGTTGTAGTGAACAGTGATATACATTTTGTGTGAAGTATATGTCGAACAATCACAAAGGTCCACAATGCCTATGCGGCTAGTTCATTTCATTACTACAATCAAGGCCAGAAAAAGACAGACTGTTTTGACCATGGGCAGAAAAAATATATATGAGGGAGTAGATGTGCCACTAGTCATCCTTGGGGATTCAGGCCACCCCATCACTCCCCTGGCTCATGAGGCTATTTCCAGAATTCAGAGGAGTTACAGCTGCATAGCTCAACTTTAATCTCTGGTGCATACAGGCATGGATGAATGTTGAAATGCATCAAAACACAATGGACATACTTCCTTAAATAAAATGAGCAAAGATGATATTTGAGCTAAGTATGATTACTTTGCTTGTTTACACTACGTGGTGATGTCTCAAATGTATTGATTTCCCAGTAATTCAAACTAAATGACGAATTTATTTATCAGTGTGTTTATTGGTGACCCAGTCAAACAATACACATATCTAACAGGCTGTCAAGATGTATCATATTAACTTTTAAGATCTAATATTCATTTTTTGCTGCCCGTACACCTAAAGAAGTAGAATATTATTTCATAAAATGCCATCCTAACTTTTTGACAGGAGGGTAAAACTTTCTAGATCCGCCTCCACTCGCATCGTGACCCAGGGAGCCTTAAGGTAAGCACATAAAATGTCTGTCAAAACTATCGAAATAAAATTACATTATAGCTTCTGCTGTGCAGAACTTGTTTCCATAATACACACAGTACAGAACATGATTGTGTTTCCATGCAAAATATGGATGTTAAAAGCAAGTAAAGTACGACACAGCACACCTCTGTTCTCCCACTGTCTATAGAGGATATTTGTTTTGGACAGTTTCATCTATTGGCGTAACTTTTCTGTGCTCGGAGTATTTAGATACAATATTTCTGCACTATGATCCTTGTCCACTAACAGCGTTTCTTTCTTCCCTCTGAGCATGTGTGACTCAGAGGGAAGTATAGTTTTCTTGCAATCTGAAAGTTGTGGATTCAGTTGCAGCTTCCTGTTGCCACATGGTTGATGTGTCCCTAGCAAGGCCCCAGACCCCAACTTGCCAATTAATGTCTGTGCAATTGCTTCACAATAAAACAAGAAAACAAAATGACCAAAGTTGTAGGCAGGTTCTGTAAATGTAATGATGCAAATCTTAAAATAATCCATTTTAATTCCAGGTCGTGAGGTAGCAAAACACTATAAAAAAAAATTGGGCTGAATACAAAGCACTGTAGCTGAGAAACATATGTCTGCAGCCTTGCATTTTTCGCCATCACAGCATTCATGTTACACCTTATGTATACCACATCGACATTTTTTTCTTTTCAACTATAAATAAAAAGAGCAGATTAGCAGAGGCTTTTGGTAAGATACTCAACTTATGTATTCTGTGTGTGCAAAGCCAAAAAAAAAAAGAAAGAAAAAAAATCATTTTAGGAGTGGGATGCATAAATTTCAGCAGCAGTGGCATGAATTTCAATCAGCCTTTTACCACCAGTTTTTGAAACTACATTCCCCTTATCCAGAATGCAGAGATGCCCCTCCCTGCACTTCAATCCTCACCCTAAACAAAAGATGGTAAAAAGCGCTTTGTGCGGCTGCAACCCAAAGACTGCCATGCACAGCACGTCTCAGTGCTCATCTCATAGTGATAAATGTGAGATGCATAAGTAACCCACTCTTTTATTCAGTGTTCCTCAGCGTGAACCCTATTATTGTTGCAACATATCTTGAATTGGTAGCTTAATGCTTTACATTTACATGCACTAGACCTGTGTGTGGGAGCAGGGGTGGCTAAAAATGGGTTGTAGACTTTGAATTGGGATCCACTTCCTTTTAGGATTGTTACCGGCTTGTCAATATATCAACACTTGTTTCAGTTCTCCATGCCCTTTTACTTAGCCCTATATACTTACTGTATATATATATATATATATATATATATATATATATATATACACTGTATATACGTATATACAATATATATAACTGGCTGTATATCAGAATGTTTTGTTTGTCTATCAGTTTGATCACTTTACATTATTTATTAAGCCAGTAACACTTGGAATAAAGTGTTTTAGAACATGGCAGCCAAATGCCAGTAAAATGCTGAGATTTATTTACAGGTAATATTTGCATATAATTTTACATTTACAAAGCATCCTACATTAAAAGCTTCAAACTATGAAAATTTTCCTCAACTTGTTCACAACTAGTAAATTCTTCAAGTTGCATAAATAATTAAGAACGTTAGAAGACACTTCAATGAACTGCAACATTTTTTCCATCTTTTTTCCCCCTGTATCATATTTAATTTTGAACCACCTTTAAATAATTTCCAAGTTTCAATATATGCAATTGAAGTTTTTGTAATAATTCAAAATGAAGCTGTTGTGTTGTAGGTGCTCCAAACAGCTGACTTAAGGGCATTATGAACTGAACTTTTGGCATGTATGCAAAATGCCATCTAACTATGACAAAACTATCACATTGCATCCACCTGAACACACCATAGCAATGATGAAACATGTGGGTGTCAGTGTCATTCAGCAGGGCCAGGGGGCATTTGTCAGAGACGATGGGATGATGAATGAAGGTAAACATAGGGCGATCCTGGAGGACAATATTTTATTGGCAGATCAAAACTAAAAACTGGGCCAGAAGTTCAACCTCAAGCATGCACCCCTGAGCAAAATCGAACAGAAGCCACACTTTAAAACCCATGTATCATTTTCCTGCACTTAATTATGGACTGCTACATGACAAAATGTGGAAGTTTAGGGCTGTGTAAATAGTTTGCATGGCGCTGGGTAAGCAGTCAAGCTCCTAACTCCGTGCAGCTTTTTTGACCCAAATCAGTGACTGCAGTCGGCATCGTCAGTCACCGGTCCCCAGGCTTTCTTCTTGTACAAGGTGCTCAAAGGACAGCTGATACAGACACATTAAGACTGTTCTGAGTGATTGTGTGGTGCTTTATTCGAGCAATATTGGTGTATGTGCGAGTGCTGTACTGTATGTGTGGATTGTGGTGACAGTAAGGGAGGCAAGACCCAAACAAATCCCTTTGAGCTCCATCTGCTGTTGGTAACACAAATATTTTAATCTTTTAATGCTTAACAGATGACTGGACTTAAATATAGTGCTTGCAATAGCCAAAACACGTGCACCTCGAAGTACACAATGATTTATGGTTATCTGCACAAAGGGTTAAAAAACAAATAAATTTCTGCTTATATCAGCATGACATCAAATTACCTCCAGCGACAGAAAAGGAGCAAATCTTGGACCACCTCCCGCATCCCCCTTTCCATTCTGCTGCATTAGTGTCACAGTGCAGGGTGTTGCTCGGGGCAACAAGGCTGAAAGCAAAGCAGGATTGATGTTTAATGAGGATGATTCTCACCGGCTCCTTATCACAGCCATGTCTTCCTGTGCTGACACTTTTAATACCACATGTCAATCCAGCCACTTCGCACAATGCCTGGAGGACTATCAATATCCACTTACCTGGGCTGTAATGCACCTGTTTACTCACACACAGGTGGTTACATTTAAGGAGACAGGTAAGTACAATGTTTGAAATGGGGATTTTTTTTCTCTTTGCCAACAAATCCAACCCGAGGCAGGACGAACGTGTGGTAGTTGTGCGGACGAGGAAGAATGGATGGAAGATAAGGCGTCCAGATCCGTTCAGACTTTTAATGGAATCACGTGGCTTCAAAAGAGATCAGAGGGCAGGCAGAATGCTAGAAGTGGGATGTTTGGTTGTTTTGCAATCAGCATGAGGCAGTCGGTTAATTCCTCCTAGATGACAGTTTTTGTTTTTTTTTCTTAATTGTCAGACATGAGTACTGATGGTTCCACAGAAATCAAGGTTTTCTACTGAATTTCAAGAGATAAAACTTGATGGGCATTGTTAGAGGACCGGTCAAAACTCTTTGATCCTTATTTCCAGAGTCATTTATCCCATCACCAAATCAAATCCAGAATGCAAAAACTAAAGCCAGATAAGTTGCTAAGCCTCAGGGAGTGGTGAGATTAGTAGTTAGTGCATCAAGCAATGCGCCAAAGTATGAAGGCTACTAGACTTCAACAAAGCCTTCCAGGATTCAATTCCCGAACGTGGGACCTTTATTGCATGTCTTCCCCTTTCTCCCTTTTTTTCTGTCTAAATACTGTAAATAAAGGCTTCTAGTGCTATGAAAAACCTTTAGACAAACAAAACAACATTTCAGTCAGACAAGACATTGATTTCCAAGTTTTACCATTGACTTTAGTTTCATTGTAGTGTGCGTTTAGTGCTCTTGTCCTCCAGGAAGCTAGGTCAAGTCCAGAAGATTTTTAAAGGGTGGTTCAGACAATTTGCAAATGAGAACATATATTCATTCAAATTAATCCAGCTATCTTAGCGCAGTCAATCATGCTTGTGTACAACCTGCTCAACAACCTAATGACCGGGAACAACCCAAGTGTTTGTCCGCCGTCATCGGTAGCCCCATGTTAACTAGTCTGTACATTCATAGCAGGCTCCGGTGTGGGGAACTAGCTGTAGCCTAGTTGTTCAGTCATTTGCAACTGTGTTCCCTCACCATGTCAGTATGTCATATCATATTACCACTAGCATTTGTGACCTTAGGTTTTGGCAACACATTCTGAATTACATCTATGACATGGATTCACTTTGATGCCCTATGTCCTGATTCTGGGTTTAAATTATGTGTGGTTTCATTCTATAGTCTAAAACTAACCTGTGTCTGATTTAAGGCATTGCATGTGCTACCCCACTTTTTTTCCCCAAACCTCACCTGGAAGATGACACTTCTCTCCAGTCTCGAGTTCTCTTGCAGTATCTAACAGATGTTATGCTAAGACTGCTACAAGTATTAGCTTCATCGATGTTCTAATATCAACTCTGACCAGGTTACCCGTCCCTCCTGAAGAAAACCATACCCACAGCAAAATGCTGTCCAACATAATGTCGCGCCATGAAGATTATGTGGTCATGATACTGTTTTTTTCACCAATGTCCAAAGACTTTCACAGAATCCCTGTGTTTATACTGACATAAATAACACACAGGTATTTTCTACTTCCAAATTATGTAACTTATGAAGAAAGCACCAGAATCTATTTATCTCAGTGTTGTGTTTAGTGTAAGGGAAATCAAGGCTAAGGACTCAACAAATGGTAAGACAAATGGGAACATTTGCTAGTACGTGTGTGTCTGAGTGGGTTGGTAGCACTGAGGTATTATTGTACAACTGCCAGCTTTTTGTCATGTGGTCAAGGTTTGGAATAAAGGCGCTTGACAGTAAAGTAGCGAATGTTCTTGTGTTACCGGCTGACTCATCGCTTCTTCCTTCATGTTCCAATGACGGTCTGCAATTCAACACAAGTGCTTCAGCAAGATGATTTACGCTGCCAAAAAGAAAAGAAAAAAAACATTATTGGAACAAAAGGAATACACAAATGAGCAAAGTATTAAAAACCTCATTTAGCAAAACCTTTTGTGATTCAAAATAGAAATGTTACAGAGAACTTAGGCAAATGAGACCCCCCCTTTTTTATTTGAAATTTTGAAAACAAGACCGAGTGGCCGAAAATGTCTTTGTGTGAGACAGAAGGAGAAATTCATTCAAAATATATTTGAGGTAGCATGTAAAATTAATGATATACGAGACAAGTGTAAGCAGGTTTTGGAGCAAAGACTAGACAAGTTGTCCACAATATTTCTTCTGCTAAGTCCCTGCCAACCCTCACAAATGAATACATTTCTGATGCTTTTCTGCCATCTGTTATGCATCATGTTCAAGCCATTTGAATACAGATCTTCGAGTAGCAAGGAAAACAAGAAATCTGTTGATTCAGATAAATTCATAAATAAACTTAACAAGAATTAACAATATAAAGTTGTGTTGGTATACTTATAGTCTTAATAGAGGAGTAGGTTGACTTAATCACTGGCAAGAAATAAAATTCTTCTGAGAGGAGGCAGTTTGTGTTTCAAATTCTTAAATTTCAACAATCTCTAGTCCAGAGATATTTTCGGATCCACAGTTACCTACAAATCTTTGACTCAACTGTGGGCTCTGTAATTTATTGTCTCTTTACTTCTATCATTATTTGTTCAAATCTTTTTCATAAAACCTCTTTGATTTTTCTTTGTTTCATGTCCTCCTTTCCTTCCTTGTGTTTTATTCATTGTAACCTTTTCTACATACTGTACTTTGTTCATTTCTTTCCTTAATTGTCTCCCTTGTCTTTGTTTTCTTCATTCATTCCTTCTTTCCCCTCTGTTCCTTGGTTCATTGTGTCTTTTCTTTTAATCGTTCCTTATGCCCATCCTTCCTGCCATAATTTCATTCCAAGGGAAAAAAAAAAATAATCCAACGGAGCGACCACAAACTTGCCAGTCTTTGGAGTCAGGGTGTGCAATAAATATTGATATTGATATGCAATCATACACTATGCTAGTTTGTCTATTCTGAATGAAGCTCTGCTAGACTACATTGTAGTTTTCAGAACTCAGCGCTGTGCTTAGGCCTCTAGTAACTTTTCTGACAACCACAAGAAACTGCCTCCACCTGTTTAGAGTTGTAATTAAAACATAATCAACTACAAATTTAACGATGGCACTTGAAAGTAATGTTTTCATTGCTGATTCTATGTTGCATGACTTTGTGTTTTTGTGTTTTTCGTAATGTAAAGCACTTTGAAATGCCTTGCTACTGAAATGTGCTATACAAATAAAATTTGTTAAAAATTTGATTGATTAACCAAACCTAAATACCAGCAACTTTGTTGTGGTTAAATTTGGACAGACACTGTGGTTTATAAAAGTCATTCTTTAATATACTTTACATGTACTAAATTAAGTTATTGAGATAGAACGATAGAGCCAAAATTGAGGTCACCCAAGAAACACCTGGTGATGCAACCAACTAGAAGAAATGGCCAAGGACAAACATTTCTGGAGTTCCACATTTGACAGCCCATAGTCCAGGATGAGATGAAGGGCAAAAGAGACGAGAAATTGAGACAAAGACAGACCAACCTTAAATATGGTTATAAACATGTCCACATTAGTCAAGTACAGTCTCCTACATGAAGATTACGGTTTTAGTGATTGCTACCGTCTCCTTCCTGTGTTAATCCTTGAAGATACTGTCTTTTAAAAACTGCCAGAAGGTTTATGAGCTGATTATGAGTCCATTAGGGATCTGGGCCCATTATCTACATTATCAAGAGTCACTTTCATTTCTTATGTCCTTGAAAGCCTTAAAAAAAAAAAAAAAAGATGTCTACAGGTACTTTCCAATCTTGATGTCCAAGTGTGTAAATCCATTTCATTTGTTGTCAAGTTATAGCTTCCCTTATCCTTCATGTGTCTTTGAGTATAAATCCACTGCTGGGTGAAAATGTGGCATTTCATGGCTGTGTTTTCTAGTGGCCTTATGCAAAAATTTCAAGCAGGTCTTTTGCTCTTAGTGTCAATTTTTTTGTTTTTTTATAAGTGATTTTACTTTTTACAGCAAATAACTGTATTGGCTAATTATAATGCAAAAATATTTATGCCAATTTTTTACCGGATTTTCCCCTACTGGCAATCCTAAGGACGTTCCAGTTATCATGATGACTCTAAAGAGTATCCTATGAAATATCCTTGCTGTGTGTGCCGTGTTGAAGAGTGACCCAGTCTGCTCCGAAGGACGTCAAGACCACTCTAATCTCATATTGGTGATACTCAACATGTTTGATTGTCTTGGCCAAATATCCCAGAATGTGGGGTCTTCTCCAAGGAGAAAACGAGAACACATCCTGTTAATTTAACATGCAACCACAATAGGTAGTCCAAGGTCATCTAATTTCCACATTAGTATAATTACAAAGAATCAAATTTCCATCTGTTCTCATTCCTTTTGCGTCATGTTCTGCCGTTTTCTTGCTCAATGCACATTTCCTCTCCGCTTCTGCTCTGTTTGTTAATCATTCTGGCTGCACGAACTGCACAGTTTCATAAATACACTCATGATTAACATTTTTTTACATACCTGCAGGCACCCATCTCATTCTGTTTCGAATAAAATGGTTGATAACTTGAATAACTGATTATTTTCACTTGCTTTTTTTGTGATGTTTTGCAGACCAAAGTGCTGCACACTTGGTTGTTCTCTGATACAAACTAGAGCAAAGAATATTTTTACTTGAAAATTCCATTTTAGAAAGGCATTTATGCCGAGTACTGTAAACATGTTAAATGCCCCGCTTACATATTTCTTCTATTTTCGCTACTTCTATTTTCAGTCATACTTTCTGATCATGTTTCAGATCATCAATAAAAAAAACTTGTTAAAAGACAACCAGAGCAAATACGACTGGTAAAGCTGCGGTATGTCACTTCTATAAAAAATATACAGGTAAAAGCCAGTAAATTAGAATATTTTGAAAAACTTGATTTATTTCAGTAATTGCATTCAAAAGGTGTAACTTGTACATTATATTTATTCATTGCACACAGACTGATGCATTCAAATGTTTATTTCATTTAATTTTGATGATTTGAAGTGGCAACAAATGAAAATCCAAAATTCCGTGTGTCACAAAATTAGAATATTGTGTAAGGGTTAAATGTTGAAGACACCTGGTGCCACAAACTAATCAGCTGATTAACTCAAAACACCTGCAAAGGGCTTTAAATGGTCTCTCAGTCCAGTTCTGAAGCCTACACAAACATGGGGAAGACTTCAGATTTGACAGCTGTCCAAAAGGCGACCATCGACACATTGCACAAGGAGGGAAAGACACAAAAGGTTATTGCTGAAGAGGCTGGCTGTTCTCAGAGCTCTGTGTCCAAACACATTAATAGAGAGGCAAAGGGAAGGAAAAACTGTGGTCAGAAAAAGTGTACAAGCGATAGGGATCACCGCGCCCTAGTCAAGATTGTGAAAAAAAACCCATTCAAAAATGTGGGGGAGATTCACAAGGAGTGGACAGCTGCTGGAGTCAGTGCTTCAAGATCCACCACCAAGAGACGCTTGAAAGACATGGGTTTCAACTGCCGCATACCTCGTGTCAAGCCACTGTTGACCAAGAAACAGCGTGAAAAGCGTCTCACCTGGGCTAAGGAAGTCATGTTTTCTGACGAAAGCAAATTTTGCATTTCCTTTGGAAATCGAGGTCCCAGAGTCTGGAGGAAGACAGGAGAGGCACAGGATCCACGTTGCCTGAAGTCTAATGTAAAGTTTCCACCATCAGTGATGGTTTGGGGTGCCATGTCATCTGCTGGTGTCGGTCCACTCTGTTTCCTGAGATCCAGGGTTAACGCAGCCGTCTACCAGCAGGTTTTAGAGCACTTCATGCTTCCTGCTGCTGACCTGCTCTATGGAGATGGAGATTTCAGGTTCCAACAGGACTTGGCGCCTGCACACAGCGCAAAATCTACCCATGCCTGGTTTACGGACCATGGTATTTCTGTTCTAAATTGGCCAGCCAACTCCCCTGACCTTAGCCCCATAGAAAATCTGTGGGGTATTGTGAAAAGGAAGATGCAGAATGCCAGACCCAAAAACGCAGAAGAGTTGAAGGCCACTATCAGAGCAACCTGGGCTCTCATAACACCTGAGCAGTGCCAGAAACTCATCGACTCCATGCCACGCCGCATTAATGCAGTAATTGAGGCAAAAGGAGCTCCAACCAAGTATTGAGTATTGTACATGCTCATATTTTTCATTTTCATACTTTTCAGTTGGCCAACATTTCTAAAAAATCCCTTTTTTGTATTAGCCTTAAGTAATATTCTAATTTTGTGACACACGGAATTTTGGATTTTCATTTGTTGCCACTTCAAATCATCAAAATCAAATGAAATAAACATTTGAATGCATCAGTCTGTGTGCAATGAATAAATATAATGTACAAGTTACACCTTTTGAATGCAATTACTGAAATAAATCAAGTTTTTCAAAATATTCTAATTTACTGGCTTTTACCTGTATCTTTATATAATTATTAAAACTATCACCATGTTGTGCCATCCAAACTAGCATTAACTACAAGTTTCATAATATTGAAATGTCTCACTACACCTCACAGGTTATTCAGGCTTTTTGCACAACAGAGTCAAATCTCAAAGTTTGTACAACAAACTTTAGTCACAAAGCAAGTAACTTTTTGAGTAATTCCCCACTCTGAAATGAGTGCTGCTGGTACTTTTGTCAAGTTATGAGCAGAATTTGCATTAGGGAAATGCAGGTCCTCTGCCAAGCTCATTTCAGTGGTTAGACTCACCACCTCCTGGGCAACCAATTCCTCCTCCAACAGTAAGCTGTCCCTCTCAGTGAAATCATTACTCCATTTCAACCTTAGCAGTGTAACTATGAGGCCTCTTTTCTGAGAGATTGTCCCACATTCTCCTTTAACTTTAATTGTTGAAACTGAATCATGAAAGTTTAGTGAACATATTTTTGTCTTGATTTTTTTTTGTCTAATGATTTGAAATATATAAATGTCACAAACAATTTAAAAGCATAAACAATCTGACGTGGGGGGAAATACTGTTTCACAATATTGTCAATGAGACTTTTATTTATTATTTTCATGCTCAAAACCATTAGGCCTGTCAAAGCTTTTAGCTTATTGAGTGGCTAAGGACAGCTAAGAGCTCGCCTTTCCTTTGGTTTTCAAACACACAGAACACCAATTATGCATCTTTATTAAAAGAGCTTCTAGGAAAGTCTGTGTAGCTCGGGCAACGGTCAACTGTTCTTTTGTTTTGCTGTTACGTGAACTTCTGCATCCAAAACATCCACAAAAGCAAACCTCCCTCAGTGGTCACACAATGAGGAGAAAGCACACATTTCATACCCGAGTAAACATCGTTACTGACTGCAGACTGCATCTCCGAAGTGAGACCGCTTAATTTTTTTCTTCCTTTTTGTTTTGTGCATACTGGTGGCTTTGATCCTGAATTGTATTGTAAAGTATGTAGGCGACTCTGAACTCAACACTTTTGGCAATGAGACGTTTCAGTCGAAAGGTAAACCAACCTCAAGAAGTATGCATGTAACACACTCACCCACACACACCAGCGAAGAGATGGAAATTTACATATTCATGGTAATGTTCTCGGGTCGTGACCTCTGTGTTCTTTCACTGTTATCTGTCAGAATTACTGTACCAATGCTGCTAGCAATGCTGTAGAGGTTGAAAGGGTTAGTGGGTTGAGTCTGTCAGTGCTCGGACCATATGCTGCACAGAGGACCAAACTGACGTGCATGGCTGTTGTCCCAGAAGGAAGCCCGCTCGAAGATGATGCACAGGAAAGCCAGGCAAATAGTTTGGTAAAGAAAAGCAGACTAAGCACATGGATTACTGGAACTATGTCCTGTGGTCTGATAGAACTAAAATAAAATGTATAATGGTGTCAAGCATGTCTGGCAGGTGAGCAGTACAAAGACAGGTGGGTCTTGCCTACAGGCAAGCATGGTGGTGGGTGGGTCATGGTTTGGATCAGAATGATCTGCAGGACACTACAGTTCATAGAGAGAACTACGAATGCCAACATGTGCTGTGCCATATGCTTGCTGTAATGCCAAAAAAGACATATTAATGGATTATTGGGGAAGGGTGTCAATAATTTTCAACACGCCACTTTTTTTAAACAAAAAGCTATTAAGAACAGAAAAATTTGCATTGTGAGAGACATTTTGAGAGACTAAGGTAATTTGTTTTAATCAGAAAAATTATTTGCTTAACTATAACAGAGATGTCTTAGATTGGGTTAGACGTCACAACAGTTGATGCTCAAAGTTAAACGTTTATTAGAAATAAAAAAATAAAAAAATAGAGACAGAACCAAATGACGAATGACCTAAAAGTTCATTTGTCATTTGGAGTTACTCCTTAATAGGTTCTAATGATTATTTACTTTAGGATGTGGCAAGAGATTCTATATTTGTTAATCAGCAGATAAGTTCATAATTATCTATAAGTGGATCATGTTCACGCTTTTTCTAAGAGCCTCACCTAATTAACTGCCTCACTGAAAATACTTGAAAATACTTTTAATCCTTGCACCCTTGATGAGTTTTGGGGTAGGAGTTATTGAATATTTCAATTAATCTTACCATTTCTCAGTCTTCTTCATTTGACTTGTTGGAAAATAATACCATGCAATACCTGAGATGACGTATGTTTAAATATGCACAGTATTGTTTAGATTCAATATTTACAGTGCACCTTGTTCTCCTCAAAGAAATGTTTCTTAATCTATTCGACCCACTAGGATAGAGTCTGTTTGGAGACTGATGGGGTGTTTCTTGTAAGGCGTGTGATCTCACAGCATCGTCTGTAAAGTTTCAGAGATATAATAAAGATTCTACCTGTGACTGTTTTGCTGTATTTGATACTGTATTTTATGGTAAACTATAAATCCACAACCTTATCTTGCTAAGCAGAAGAAAATGGAGACAATGGAAAAGGTCTGGCACGAGTTTTAAGTAAAAAATAGATTAGAAAACTAAATCCCATCACACAGAGCACTGTAATTTATCATATGAAAATGTAAACAAAGGATTACCAAGTGGCCACTGATGACTTTGGAGTAGCAGGAGCTAAGATGGGCTACCAATGGGCTCTAGTCAGAAGCAACCTTAAACAGTCAAATTAACAATGGAATCATTTAGAACAAAATATGTTCATGTATAAGAATGGTCAAAGAACATATTTCAATCTGCAAGAAATAAATAACAGAATTTAAACTTGTCCTGAACTACTTGAGGGACTTCGAAGACAGCCCGGTTAAAGGAATCAAAAACCAATTCTTAAAGTGTTATTGTGATTTGCAGAAGAAATACGCCGGTTTTACTGAGGTTCCAAACTACAAGAGCAACTAAATGATCTGCCACTGACATCTTGCTGTCTAACACCACATTAACGAGTGCAATTCCAACCTTAATGTCTCAGCATGGTTATCCGGGCACAGTGGGTTCCCGCGCAATACAAAGCATGTTCAGTCTGACGTTGTGGCTAATCAGTGTAAATTGAATCCATTTCTCTGCTAGTTACAGAAAAAATAAAATTAAGTGGGTGATGTGATTTCCACTGTGTAAAAAAATCCCCAATTGTCTCTGCTTTTCAAGTTTGCCAGCGTCTGCTCACTAATTCTCTAACAATGTGAAGAAAAAATATATCCTTAGCTCTCATCGCTGAGATGAATCTACTGTGGGCTCTAAGCCAACATTAAGGGAAAACAGAAAAAACAGGCTGCAGTCTTAATGTGCTCGACATAGGGGTGTCGTGCTTAAACATTCTGTTTGCCTGAAAGGGAAAGTAAAGACTGAATTCATCTTTCCATTCTGTAATCCTACAAGATAATGTACCAGCAACCCACAATAAAAGACCAGGTGTTTCTAGAAAGGATTTCAGCATGTTCAACCCTTGCTAAAAAGTAAAAAAAAGAAGAAAAAAAAAACGCTGACCATCAAGAACAGATTTTTGTCATATTATAGTTAATTACAATTACAGATTTAAACAACCATTTGTACATAGCAACTTGTAATTAATTAGTTTCTTTAAGTCCAGGTTTCTGAATTTTTTGAACATATCTGATTTTAGCTGTAAATCAGGTTCAGATGTACAGTTTTAGTGTGACTGGTTTCACATGATTTGAAATGATAACTACAGTCATAAAAACACTACTGTTAAACATAGCTCAGCACTTTTTCTTTAGAAGTTTGATCAAGTCATTATAATTCCCAACCAGATTTTAAAACCTTGTTTTGTTGTTTTCTGCCCTTTGACATCAGACTGAATCTTACTGTGTTGTCTGTTTGTGTGCTCACTGTATGTGCGTTTGTGTTCGTATGTCTGTGTTCGAGCAACGAGCAAGAGAGGCATGCTTCAAGCACAACATAGTGACAGGCACCTTAATGAAAAGCTGGCTTCTGATTGACTGGCTGACAGACAGCGCACTGCATAATTATGTCTTAAATAATTGATGTCCTTACTTACATTTCTGCAGCCGCACTAGCCTAGCCATCCTGGTGGCTCCATCAAACCCTGCACAGCTCTAAAGGCTTTTACTTAGTCACAGCTAGCTTCGCTTCGCATTCAAAGATTGCTCACCTTTTCCAGATGAGTATCATACTCGGGCTGTGTGTTCATGACCAATAATAACTTCCAAGTGTTGCGGCATTAGTATTATTATCCGAAAGCATCAGCCTTTTCTCCTGCAGTTGAGCTAGTTAACGCAGGCCTCAATCAGTCTTGCTTTCAAAAAGAAACTGATCTTTAACAAAACAGCATGAACATAACAGCTTTAAAAGGCATGCCCATCTTTAAAACTCTTACTTATTCTGACAAACCTTTCTTGAAATGGTTCTGACATCAGGTGGTCCTTCTTTATTGAAGTGGTAAAGCTAACAATTATTCTTTGATTATCTGACCCTGAAAAAAAAACAGTGTTCTTTGCTGCCTCCTGTTAACGTTCAGTTAAATTGCTATATTATTAAGCTACCTTTGAAACCTATCAAATGTAATAAAAAGTCTGTGGCATTAGTTTGAAAAATTTAATATGTATGTTATTCCCACTTTTGTTGAAAAAAAGTGTTTATTGTAGACAATAACAGCACAGAAATAGCTGCAATGTTGTTTCAGGAGCATCTGGATCCATGTGGAAATTGTGATTGTTAAAATCACTTAACAAAACAAGAGATATCACATTTTAAACTATGTTGCATTCTGTGTGGGAGAGAAAGTGTTAAAAGCACAATACTGTTCAACAGAACACGTTAAACTATCTATAATATGTTATGTACAAGACACTGTTGCAAATTTTATTTACCATTACGCACAATAGAAATTAAGCAAACTAGACTTAAGCATAGAGAGCCCTCACTTTGGAATAACCTACCATCAGAGCTTCAATCCAATAGTGACATTCATTCTTTCAGAATTTCAGAACTTTGTCTTCTTCACTTCTCCTGCACAGGTGTTTTTTTAAAAATCTATTTTAAGATTTTTAATATAGTTTGTGTGTGCAAATAAAATATTCTGCTCCACCGTGAGCCGCAGTCTCTGTGTACATTATTAACTCTGACAGAACCTGCCAACTACTCCAAATTCAGTATGTCGAATTAACGGAGAGGCCTGAAAGCTCAAAAGGGATTAAAACAAACCAACTTTGCAATGTTTTCAGCCTTCATGTTATCTCAGTGTTCTTCCTGCTACACCAGTGTTCCCCCAATACTAGGGGTTTTCAACTGAGCCATCACTCAGAGCTTGTCTGGCTGCAAATTGTTAATTTCCAGTCGCTAGCTGATTTATTTGGCACCTCCTCTTAAGAAAAATGACTTCCAATGTGCATGTGGAAAATAGGTTTGAAAGAATAGTGAACAATGTCTGCCTTGTTCAGGTAAGAACCAAGAATCCATTGACATGACTATACAGCATCAATATATTTTTGAAATTATATACTTTGTTTCCTGCAAAAATGCATTTGTGATCAAGTTTGTATTTTTTTTGTTTGCTTGTTTTTAGTCAAGTCATAAGACTTGAATAGGGAGCTGTGCTCAACAAAGCCTGTAAAATTTAGTTTATGCCATAGATGAGGTTCACATGTCAAATACCCTGTGGTTCAGGGTATTTGACATGTGTATCCACCAAAAATCCACTACTGCGTCCATCTGGACTATCCAGGGTAGCACAGCGGTCATCAGTGAACAAGTCTGTTTGAAAATTAATCTTCATGTACGGCTGGGCCCACTGCGACCATTTCTGCTTAGGGGTGGCTAATAGTAGGTTCATGTACCGCAAGCCTCTGGAGGATCCTCCACCTTGAGGTACCAGCAGCTTCAAATAACTGTTTGCTGCTTTGTACGGGCATTTTAACAGCTGCTCTCTTAATCCGATGAATTTGTCTAACAGAAACCTTCATTATGCATTTATCTGTTCAAACCCATCTTTGTTCTGAATCAGCCACAAATCTCTTCACAGTACGATAACGCTTCAGTTTTCGTTAAATATCTTATGTTTCCATACCTTGTCATACGGCACTACAATATCTGATGATTTTTGCCAGCAGAGAGATCCTTTTCTTTCCCATATTGCTTGAAACCTGTGGCCTGCTTAATAATGTGGAACATCCTTCTTAAGTAGATTTCCTTTAATTGATCTCACCAGACAAACTAATCAACCCAGCTCTCTGAAATTAATTATAGTGATTCAAAGAGCCCTGACACACAATACCATCTATAAATTTAATAACACAACAAAAAATTTAATCTTATTGACACTTAAATCTAATCTGCATTATAATTTGGAACACGGTGTAAAGTTACCCTGTTTTTCATTGTATTTATTAGTCATTTTCCTTCCAGCAATGCACTGTCCTTAAAACAAACAAGAAAAAAAACAAACAAAAAAAACCCCATGTCCTTTGTTAACATCATTATTCATTCATCTCCCTGCGCTTTTGATAAAAATTAAAAAAAAATTAATCCCCATGCTTTATACATATATGTTACTACTGGAACATATATGTATAACCAAGCAACCTCTCTTCAGTAAATACTTTTATATGCATCAGCGCAGTGTTTGGAGGATGGTAGATTGTTCTGTACACAGTGCACCTGCTAAACACTCCCAGCTGTGAATAGAAAAAGCATCCCACAGAAGTCTTCAAAAACGCTGAAAACGTGCACTTTCTTTGCTAATGACACTTTCAACTCAAAATAGAGCATTTGGCTGGAGAAAACAAAGCTTTTTTGAAAGCAATTCCATGTTGTTAACTACTGGATGGTGCAGATCAGTTGAATTCATTGTGACACTAACATCACAAGAATTTCTTAATGATGATTGCAGTCACAACAGCGCTGATGTTTGGCACTCATGTCATTTGGGAATGTTTTGTTTGTTTCATTTTAAACTCAGTTTCACAATGTAGTCTTTACATAAGCACACTTTGTTACATTACCACCACAAACTTCAGTATATTTTGTGATATAGACCAACACGATCTAGTGAAGAATTGTAAAGTGGAAGGAAAAAAAAAAAACACAGTTAAAGAAAAATCTGAAAAAGACCCACTGTATTTCTTTAGCGGCATGTCGCTACAAGCTTTACATATTTACAGACTGAAATTTAGTTCAAGCTCAATCAGGTCTGAGGGGGTGTGTGAAAACTCATGCATAACTTGCCAAAAATTCAGTTAGATTTGGGCCCAGGCAATTGTTTACATGATTTTGTTTTGATCTAAACTGTTCTTCTGCAGCTTTGGGTGTATGTTGCAGCAAATAACCAATGTTTTAGCCTTGCCCTGCATTTAGCTTCAGCTATCTTCCCATTAGCTTTACCATATTGCTAAAGAAAAGCCACCTATAACTTTTGTATATACCCAAGGTTCTTCTGCAGAACTTTATCCCTAATCTGTCTGGTGTCTTTTGTTCAATAATATTCTCCTACTCCCATGGAACTCTAGTATGAAAGAGAACCAGAGTGTAGACAATAAGCTTTTGTAGATTTTGATGAAGGTAATGGTGAAGATGAAAACAACTTATAGACACAAAGGAAGAAAACACAAGAGCAATAACTAGGAGGCAATGGGAAGAAGAAGAATGAAAAAGATGGGAGTAAACATGAAAATCCAGCATTGAATGTCAGAAAGTGGGGAGTTTACATACTGGGAGTTTGAGTCCTGGATGAGAAACAGGTGGTTGATTGGGAACTGGCTGCAGCTGTGAGAGAACAAGTCGACTGAACAAAAGAGGAGCTGAGGAGAAATAAAAAAAACAAGGCAAAACACCAATCAAAGAAAAAGTAGTAAGGAATGAAGCAATATCTAAATTGAACATAAAGTAAGCAAAATCAGAATAAATATCTATATTCAGATTAAATGAAAACCTGCTGTTTAATATCTGGGTGGCTTCTGAAGATAACTGGTTGCAAAGGATTTAGGATATAGCACCCTATATAGATTGTCTTTTCAAAGCCATGTACTACTTGCCCTCCACTTCAAAATTGTATGCTACTTTGTGCTAGTCTGTCACAAACTACTTCAATAAAAATATATTTAAGTTTTTGTTTAGCTTAGAAAATGTAAAAAAAAAATTGAATAAAAATATCATGTATTACTTAGTTTGCAAGGCACTGTACATTACATTGCCATGATTTAATGTTGAAAAGTTGTCAGACAATTCTCCATCATTGTAAGAAAAAAAGCACTTAAATTTCATTAATTGTATGCCAAATAGTAGTCATTGATGGACATTTGTAGAGGAACTAAGGATCAGTATTCACAGAAGCATTGCTCAATTTGTATGCCATATTTGTTTGAGGCCACTATAATCTTACTCAACTTCTCTGTGAGTCTCAGCTGATTCTATGGTGGATTTTGTCTGCATAAACAATTCCTGACAGTCATGGATAATAATTCCACTTCCCCCCTGTCTCTGCGACTGTCATCAAGTGGTGATTCATAAAAGATGACCCACTTACAATTTCAAAACTACCCAACAACTTCACCTTAGATAGCTCTATGTACAGTTCACCATTATACTGTTTTGTTTTTTTTCTTCCCCCCACAATACTGAACACCCACTATCATGTTTAAATACATGTATGACCTGGTACTATGGTCCGGCTACAAACCAGCCCCTATGGTGCATAATCAAATTTTAACCTCCATCTGTCAACTGTCTACTTTAGAAATTGCATACTTGGCCTCCAGCTTCAAAATGATCTCTGATCCCTCATTTTACTCACAAATTAAGTTCCAGGCTTCCACTATGGTGATATATGCAAGAAAATTAGAATAACACTATTTGGCCTGCATAAAGGATAGTTTCCGCTACTGCACGCTAATGCAGTGTGGTCAGAACGAAAACTGTTGTTGAGTATGTCAAAACATCACAAAAGCATTAAGGTTCCCTGCAAAAAATAAAAATAAAAATGTTTAAATGCTCATTTAGACATCATCACCAATTGCTAGTAAATACATCAGGTAAAATAGTATTTAACAAAGATTCATCAAGGACAAAATTACAATTATAAAGCAGTTTATAGTTGGAGGCTAAATCTTAATTGAAGTATATGGCTGAAAAATACCTGGGTGCGTTAAGCTGTGTGTAGGCTAGCAGCAGCACAGAGGAAAAATGGCAACTCTTTTGATCTCAGCAGTACTAACTCATGTGGCTGTGGCCGACAGAATATTGAACAGAATATGCACAGACAGGACTTTATACCTACATTCCTTTTGGGTTTTTATTAATCTGTTGTGAAACTCTAAAGAAGAAACAAATTAGAGGAAACAGTAGCTTTGAAAAGCTGCTGTGGGTAAACTGCGTGGGTAGTCAATCTGGTGAAGTGACTTACTAGGTTGTAAATACAGATGCATAAACTTGCAAAGCTGATGCTCTGCTCAGGCAGTATTTAATACTATAAATGCCACGGGTAGGTTGTGGCATTTAGAAAGGAATAAAAAGCTCAGTTGGTACTAAAGGACTCAACGGGTCCCTTGAGAATATCTTCCACACCATTACAACACCATGAGCAGCAGCAGGAGCCATCCATCCATCCATCCATCTTCTTCCGCTTATCCGAGGTCGGGTCGCGGGGGTAGCAGCTTCAGAAGGGAGGCCCAGACTTCCCTCTCCCCAGCCACTTCTTCTAGCTCTTCCGGGGGAATCCCGAGGCGTTCCCAGGCCAGCCGAGAGACATAGTCCCTCCAGCGTGTCCTGGGTCTTCCCCGGGGCCTCCTCCCGGTGGGACGTGCCCGGAACACCTCACCAGGGAGGCGTCCAGGAGGCATCCTGACCAGATGCCCGAGCCACCTCAACTGGCTCCTCTCGATGTGAAGGAGCAGCTGCTCTACTCTGAGTCCCTCCCGGATGACTGAGCTTCTCACCCTATCTCTAAGGGAGAGCCCAGCCACTCTACGGAGAAAACCCATTTCGGCCGCTTGTATCCGCGATCTTGTTCTTTTGGTCATGACCCAAAGCTCATGACCATAGATGAGGGTGGGAACGTAGATCGACCGGTAAATCGAGAGCTTCGCTTTTTGGCTCAGCTCTCTCTTCACCATGACGGACCGGTACAGCGCCCGCTTGACAGCAGACGCTGCGCCAATCCGCCTGTCGATCTCCCGCTCCCTTCTTCCCTCATTCGTGAACAAGATCCCGAGATACTTGAACTCCTCCACCTGGGGCAGGACACCCCCCTTGACCTGGAGAAGGCACTCTACCCTTTTCCGGCTCAAGACCATGGCCTCGGATTTGGAGGCACTGATCCCCATCCCGGCCGCTTCACACTCGGCTGCGAACCGCTCCAGCGAGAGCTGCAGATCATGACCTGATGAGGCCAGTAGGACCACATCGTCTGCAAAAAGCAGAGACGAGATCCTAAGGCCACCAAATCGGATCCCCTCAACACCTTGGCTGCGCCTAGAAATTCTGTCCATGAAAGTAATGAACAGAATCGGTGACAAAGGGCAGCCCTGGCGGAGTCCAACTCTCACCGGAAATGAGCCCGACTTACTGCCGGCAATGCGGACCAGACTCTGACACCGGTCATACAGGGACCTGACAGCCCGTATCAAAGGGCCCGGTACCCCATACTCCCGGAGAACCCCCCACAGGGCTCCCCGAGGGACACGGTCGAACGCCTTCTCCAAGTCCACAAAACACATGTAGACTGGTTGGGCGAACTCCCATGCACCCTCCAGGACCCTGCCGAGGGTGTAGAGCTGGTCCAGTGTTCCACGACCAGGACGAAAACCACACTGCTCTTCCTGGATCCGAGGTTCGACTATCCGACGGACCCTCCTCTCCAGGACCCCTGAATAGACCTTGCCAGGGAGGCTTAAGAGTGTGACCCCTCTATAATTGGAGCACACCCTCCGGTCCCCCTTTTTGAACAGGGGGACCACCACCCCGGTCTGCCAGTCCAGGGGAACTGCCCCCGATGTCAATGCGATATTGCAGAGTCGCGTCAGCCAACACAACCCTACAACATCCAGAGCCTTGAGGAACTCCGGGCGGATCTCATCCACCCCCGGAGCCTTGCCACCGAGGAGCTTCTCAACCACCTCGGCGACCTCGTCCCCAGAGATTGGAGAGCCCAACCCAGAGTCCCCCGGCTCAGCTTCTTCAATAGAAGGCATGTTGGTGGGATTGAGGAGGTCTTCGAAGTACTCTGCCCACCGGCCCACAACGTCCCGAGTAGAGGTCAGCAGCACACCATCCCCACTATAAACAGTGTTGGTGCCGCACTGCTTCCCCCCCCTGAGACGCCGGATGGTGGACCAGAATCGCTTCAAAGCCGTACGGAAGTCTTTCTCCATGGCCTCTCCAAACTCCTCCCACGCCCGAGTTTTTGCCTCAGCAACCACCCGAGCCGCATGCCGCTTCGCCTGCCGGTACCCATCAGCTGCTTCCAGAGTCCCACAGGCCAAAAAGGCCCGGTAGGACTCTTTCTTCAGCCTGACGGCATCCCTCACCGAAGGTGTCCACCAACGGGTACGAGGGTTGCCGCCGCGACAGGCACCGACAGCCTTGCGGCCACAGCTCCGACCGGCCGCCTCGACAATGGAGGCACGGAACACAGTCCACTCAGACTCCATGTCCCCCACCTCCCCCGGGACGTGTTCAAAGTTTTGCCGGAGATGGGAGTTAAAGCTCCGTCTCACAGGGGATTCCGCCAGACGTTCCCAGCAGACCCTCACAACACGTTTGGGCCTGCCAGGTCTGACCGGCTTCCTCCCCCACCACCAGAGCCAACTCACCACCAGGTAGTGGTCAGTGGACAGCTCCGCACCTCTCTTCACCCGAGTGTCCAAGACATACGGCCGCAGATCCGATGAAACGACGACAAAGTCGATCATCGAACTGCGGCCTAGGGTGTCCTGGTGCCAAGTGCACATATGAACACCCTTATGCCTGAACATGGTGTTCAATATGGACAATCCATGACGAGCACAGAAGTCCAACAACAGAACACCATTCGAGTTCAGATCGGGGGGGCCGTTCCTCCCAACCACGCCCCTCCAGGTCTCACTGTCATTGCCCACGTGAGCGTTGAAGTCCCCCAGTAGAACAAGGGAGTCCCCAGGAGGAGCACTCTCCAGTACCCCCTCTAAGGACTCCAAAAAGGGTGGGTAATCTGAACTGTCGTTCGGCCCGTAAGCACAGACTACAGTCAGGACCCGTCCCCCCACCCGTAGGCGGAGGGAGGCTACCCTCTCGTTCACCGGAGTAAACCCCAACGTACAGGCGCCGAGATGGGGAGCAACAAGTATGCCCACTCCTGCCCGACGCCTCTCACCTTGGGCAACTCCAGAGTGGAAGTATGTCCAGCCCCTCTCAAGGAGGCTGGTTCCAGAACCAGAGCCGTGCGTCGAGGTGAGACCGACTATTTCTAGCCGGAACCTCTCGACCTCACACACTAGCTCCGGCTCCTTCCCCACCAGAGAGGTGACATTCCACGTCCCAAGAGCCAGCTTCTGCAACCGAGGATCGGATCGCCAGGGTCCCCTCCCTCTGCTGCCACCCATCCCACACTGCACCCGACCCCTTTGGCCCCTCTCACAGGTGGTGGGCCCATGGGAGGGGGGACCCATGTTTCCTCTTCGGGCTGAGCCCGGCCGGGCTCCATGGGTTAAAGCCCGGCCACCAGACGCTCGCCATCGTGCCCCCCCTCCAGGCCTGGCTCCAGAGTGGGGCCCCGGTGACCCGCGTCCGGGCGAGGGAACGCCAAGTCCAATGTTTTTATCCATCATTGGGGTCTTCGGGCTGCGCTTTGTCTGGTCCCTCACCTAGGACCTGTCTGCCTTGGGTGACCCTACCAGGGGCATGAAGCCCCAGACAGCATAGCTCCTAGGATCATTGGAGCACTCAAACCCCTCCACCACGATAAGGTGGCAGCCCAAGGAGAGGGCAGCAGGAGCCTCCAAGATAAAATACTGATACAATACAGGTTGATTACTGCTAATTATATCACTATCATTCACATCTGGTACTCATTGGACTAAGCAATGTCTTTTTTTGTTGTTGGGGGGGGTGTGTTTGCAAATTTTGGTCATCTGTTTCAATGGTTGCATCCATTTCCTGCTTTTAGCTAGCATTGATGGTGGTGGTGTGATCTTCTGCTACTCTTACTGGATGTTTTCTTTATCACTGTACAGCAGATGGACTGTTTGTGTGTATAATATCCCAGCATATTCATATCACCCCAAAAACCACACCAGGTTCATGATTTGCAATACGTGTTGACAAGCAGTTGAATGGATGAAGAAAATAAAGCCGTCTGTGGACCACCTCCTATGTGTGTGTATGTAGCTCAACACACAAGTACAAAGTTTGCTAGCATTAGCATCAATTACTCTCCAGAAATATGACAACACGACACAATACTAATCAGAAGCCGCACAACGTGACTCACTAGTTGACTCTAGATTCAATAACCACTTCATCTCTAAAAGGTAAACAATTTACATGCATGAAAATACATTTTCACTGACCTGTGATACACAAAAGATGAAACACACGTTGAGCTTCCATTAGCATCATCGAAGGCTTATTCTTCTTCTGTGTGCTCAACCGTCTCTATGCAACCAATGCGACATGCGCCCCCTAGTGGTTATATGTAAAATCGCACTGAACAACCGAAATAACTCTAAAATGCGTATTATGAGAAATGAATGATAGAAAAGGAAAAATAACGTTGGGGTGCCCGCTTTTATACGTAGTGTTTTCATTTACTTATAGCGTGTTTTCACCCCTCTACACAAGCAGTCTCTAACAGTTTTGTTCTCCACTCAGCAGGGTTTGCTTGCACTTCACTAACTTGCCGCAGCCAATAAAGCCACAAAAGGCAGCAAGGGAACCTGGCTAATCAGCGACTAAAACCGCTTAACTCAAACATAAGCTCTCAGTATATCTCTCATTCTGCATACTACAAACTCATTTGATTATGTTGTGTTAAGCTGTTCATTTCTAAAAGCTTCCAAAACCTGTTGTTCACTTCAAGCTCACTCAGAGGAGTCGACATTGAGGAGTAACTGGGTATGCAGCAGGGATCGATTGGATCATTTACTCAGGGAAGGCTGAGTAGTTGGAAAGGTCAAGCTTTTCAGCAATTGAAAAAAAAAATTATTGCTATGTACTATTTATCTTTTAATGTCAATACTGGTATTATTTTTGCTTTCAAGGCAGGAATTTGAAGGTGTAGCTAATGGCTACTTTATTTGTCTCTCTTCTTGCGTCTCCTTCTCTCAAAAGGTGGTTAGACCTCACCTGAGTCCCTCCCTGACCTTTGTATTGTGTCACTTGTGGATGACTAAAAAGCCAGATGTTAATGCAATGAAGATGGTTATTCACCACAATGATGGGCTGTATGTGGATGACTCATATCTAACTATACAAAAATAAAAAGAGGAAAATACTTGCCTTTTAGAATTTGTATAGATTTATTGATTTGTTTATGCTGTATGTTTACTCCTGAATGCATCAGTCTGATAAAAGTGTCTCTATGTGGGAATACAAAACTGCACAATAAGATGAGTTGAAAAAAACAAAGAGAAAGTGATAAGGAAAAAAAACAAAAAAAAAACACACACTTAAGTATGCCTCGCTTTTTGCCTGCGTTTATTCGTCACTTCTCATGTCTGTTTGTGGCCCACACAGAAGGCGGAACACGTTAGTGGCAGGTTTTGTTGAAGAAGTAGATGGAAAATGAAAGATAAAGTGTCTAATTTGCATAATAGATTTTCAAAAGCCGCCTCAAAGTTCTCTGTAAATCTTTTCTGTTTGACATGAAGTTATTATTCCTGAGCCATTTTTGGTACCGTTTGATTACAGCACTGGGTCAGTGTTGATGATGAATACAACCTACGTTGTAAGAGTTCTCTGTTCTTTTCTGTGATGTTAATTTCTATATTTCCAAATGAGTGTTCACTCTGGTTGTCTAAATAAAGCCTGACTCATTATATGTATTAGGATTTATATTGCTGTTGGGTGAGGGATGCATTTATAAGAACAATAATTTGCAACCTGCAGACTTTGACAAGGTTATGTTAGGAACACGGATAAACTGTGTACTGCAACTCAGTAATACAGTACAATTACCTCCCATTCCTCAGTTCTTATATATTTTGTTCTTTGATGAATTAAGACAGAGAAGAATAACTGCTATTTTGTTTTAACTAAAACTTATTAGATAAATGTCATTATTAAATAAGTTCAAATGTTTAAAAAATGTCATATATATATATATATATATAATTTGTAATTGCTTTTGGTTATTTTTTTGGCTTTTTGCTGAAAGATTTTTTTTTGTCATCACTGAAAAACGTAGGTAAACAAAACAATTTTGAAAGCATCAAAAGTATGAGTTGTCCGTCAAATTGTCTTTTCAAAATAGGTTTTCTTGTGAATAAATAGGACAAAAATATTTAAGTTATATCTAACCTCTTTATTTATTTATTTATTTTTCTTACTTGTCCTTGTAGTAGTGGCCAAGAATCCCCCGATCCCAAACGCAAAACTGGTTCGCCCTCCAACACAACATCTGAATTTTAATTCATTAAGCCATTACGGTAAAGTATAAATTGTCACTGTGCTCCAGGCAAAGAGAGGAAAGCATGCGGCTTCCATCTGTACTCCTACTTTGGGTTAGGCAGCATTACTTTACAAGAGAGACTTGCTACATCCATCACAACAATTAACAAAAACAATAATAATTCAATGGCGTTAGGAGAAGGGAAGAAGATGGAGAAGAAGAAATGAGACAGAATGTGCTGTATTCTCAGAACTGTGTGCTGGGTTGTGCATGAGTGGGAGTTTGTTTCTCCTACCTTCCCGATCACCTCGGGGTGTAACCGGCAGACGCAGCCTCCAGCTGGCGCTCATCAGTCGCAATTAAGTTAAAGCTGAAAAGTGTGAGTTTCACATCTCCTCCATAACCTTCCTGATTACTTTCTATTTTGAAAAGAATAGAAAATCCAAACGTAGCTTTTATCTTGTGTCTGGAAATGTTGCTTGCACTACAGTCACATCCTTCCATCATGACAGAATGTGGTTGCAGTTATTTCCTTAAATGGTAAATATGAATTAATCTTCTAATAGTTCCAGAATATCATGGAAGGGGGCAGGTCTAGAGGCTGGTTTTTACCAAGCTAGGTAATGACGTGGCTGGATCTGAGCAGGCACAAGACATTGGTAGACAGGCAGGTCTGGTATTGTATTATTTCTGGGCTTTTTTTCCAGTTGTCTGGTGTTGCTGCCTGCTGAAAAAAAATTCAAACTTTTTGACCTATTGTTCTTCAATCTTCTTCAAAGTTTGTGAGATCTCAATCATCAGAGAAACTGCCTCGTCAGGCTCCGATTTATGTCTCTGTAGACATGCCAAATTGTTTTAAGCCAGTTCTGGCAGCTACAGATGGGGTTTAAGGTGTGAAGGGAATCAACAATAGCTGTTGCTAAAGTGATTTGTGGTAACGCTTTTAGCAGCAATTATATATGGACTGGAGACATTTTTATTTTCCCTGAAAGAAAAGAAAAAATAAGACACAAGAGAGATTAGCAAAACATTCTTGTCTACTGAGCTTGTAGAAACTTAAATTTTGCTTTTGCATGGTTGATAAAAGCTTGGTCTATTAAGTTACCTGCTAACTGTCCTTTCAAATGCATGTAAGCTTTTACGAAGAATCCCCCACAAACTTTTCAGTGGAGAGCATTGAAGTCTAGCCAAAAAGTGAGTCACTAAGTGAGAGCCTGACCCTGACCGTTCTCGAGCCATGATAGATGCCGCAGTTCCTGGCGAAGGTGAAACAAACTTTAGACATTATCAACTTCAGTGCATCAATTTAAACTAGTACAACTCTATCTATTTTCCTGTTGGGACTTTTTTAAGTTGTGTAAATGCCATTTTATGGTTGTGTCATCTTAGGTAAAATTTGAATGTGATAGAGAGTGTTTTTCAGCATTTTGATGGATGGGAGAGTCATAAAACTCAAATAACACTGTCCCTACAGTTAAACCTGGTGGTGTTCAACTGTTTTAATGCTATGTTCAATGCATCTGAAGGTTGAAGGAACAATGAAGAAAGAAGGACTTGTAAAGAATCTTAAGGAAAACCTCAAAACGTCAGCAGCAAAATTGGGTCTGTCTTCCAACATGACAACAACCTAAATCGTACGTCGATCGTAGTGAAGAGCTGTCTTCAGAAAACTAAGGTGAACATCATTGACTGGCATGCACAAAGCGCTGACTTGAATCCCATTGAAAATCTGTAGGGTACAGTGAAGACTAGGATCCATGCGAGAAGACCATCAAATCTGAAGGAGCTTGAAAGATTTGCCAAAAAAGAATGGGCTCAGATTTCTCAGGGGAGGCATCAACGACTTGTTGTAAACTACAATAAATAACTCTATTCTGTTAGCCTGTAAAAGGGATACACAATTGACTACAAGCATCAGAGGGGCTAATAATTTTGACCATGGCCGTTTCGTTTTTTGTGAAATAATTTGGTTTCTATGTGGAAAGTAAATTAATGTAAATATCCAAAGTAAAACCAGGTTGTTTGGAAAAGCTGCATTAAAAATCATTGATCAATGAATCTGGAAAAAAGAAAGAAAAACCCTAAAAATTTCATAGAGAGTCTAATAGTTTTGATCTCAACTCTAAATATTATATGATTTTAATCATAGTTTCCAAACTAACTTTCTGGTAACTTTAAACAAATCTGCTGGATAGAGATAAACTCTTTCAAGACCATATGGGATTACTTGCAGAAGATAAGCTGCTTTAAAAACATTTCTGATTGACAATGCAGCAAGTTTATCTTTGCCTTATAGTTGTCATTGTTGTCCCCTCTTTACATAATTGTCCAAATTAATACCAACTCATCCAAGTGCTAAAATGACAAAATCCAAAATTTACAGCACCATAAAGAAGCATGCCATAATGTTACACAAAGCAGTCACGTCAATTAGGAACTGGGCTGACACTTCCATTTCTGACACTGATACAAAGGTCCAATGTAAACTTTCAGTTTATTGACTTTGGTCCTAAAATTACAGAAGATATTGTCTCAGTAAGTAGAAATGACTTCGAGCAATCCTCAGGTAAGCTTTGTGTTGTGTGTGACTGAGCGTCACGTTCCGTCAGCGGCTTTAGCCTTGTCATTATGACTCGAGCAATGCCCTCAAGAAGAGATGTCGCTCACACTTTGACGTCTAAGTGTTTGCGTGCACGCACCAGGAATAGCTGTGCCCTTTTGTGTGCGTGGAAGCAGTTGTGTAAGGTCGCGGGGTCAGCTGCAAAGCTGTGCCCAACATTGAACAGACAGTTTCACAATTTGCGAAGCTCATGAGGGGTGAAAAGGTGAACGAGGGCCTGAGAGTTATTACCAGCTCTCACAGACGAATGGGTTTGAGGGTTAGCTTGAGGTTTCAGGGCGGAAAGAACTTCTCAAATATTCACATGTCTGTCTGTATTTATATATTTGTTTATTGCTTGTTTTTATTTTCCAACCTGGCACGAAACATTGTTTGAGAATACAAAATGTGAAAGAGTTCCACAAGAAAGAAGCAAATAGTGAAAGGCAGCAGTGGTGAAATGTCCTACAAAAAAGTAGGATAGAAACCACTCCAGTGAAGTTTACTTTGCTCTTCAGAAAACAAATGAAAAAAACAAGAAACTCAATAGTTTTTTTCTTATCTTTCCTTCCAAGGCTGTCGTTTGTTTTTCTTCCTTCCCTAAGACGACCACATTGCAGTTCTTTTGGCAAGGGACGCTAGGTGTGTTTTCTTCACTTGTGGGCTGTGATGAGGTGCGGAGCGGCCGAGCGAGAGTGTGTTGTTAATGTGTTGGTGTTTGTGCTTGGCATGTTGGCAGTGGTTTTTAGCAGGTTGCTGTGGCTGTGTGTAAGAGTGTGTATGTGTGGCAGAGGGAGAGAGACCAATCTGTCACTCCCTGTTTCATTTTTTTCAGTGTTAGGGCCCGCATTAACTAAGCCGACAATCGACTGTCGAGAACGTCTGGTGCGTCACCGTGCGTCTGTCTCTCTTGTCTTTTCTGCTATGCGACGCATCGCTGGCTCCGTTGGACCCTGTTAATGCTTTTTTGCAGCCGATTTAACATGTTGAATTGGTGTCAGGTCAGGCAGTGAGACTGCCTGTTTAGTCTAGTGAATGAAATCTGTAATAAGGCCGTGTGACATTGTTTTTTTTTCGATGCTAGAAGCAAAAGAGCTTCATAAAAGCAGACGTGAAACAACATGTTGTTTTAGCTAAACAGTCAACTTTAAACAGTTCAATTTGAAAGTGTTCTTTCTTTGTTTTATGCTACAAACACAAGTCTTAATCCATTCTATTGGGTTATTGGAATTTATTTGATATATTCTGAGCAAGGTAATTCAGAATTGTAAAATGAAGCCTAGGCGCAAATTCAAACTGGAAGACTCTTTTAGCTCCACCTGCATCATCCAACCGGAGCTTCCGGCTCATCACTGTTGATTGATCAACGCCGGTCCAAGACTCGTCGCGTCCAATCACCGTCCAAGCCCCAGCTGATAAGGACCACCATCCATGGCGTCTTGCGCTTCCCAGCAGAGCTCAACCCACCTCCACCCCTTCACCTCCACTCGCTTGGCTATCCGGCCGCATCCTTCATCGCCTCCACCACCAGTGCCGGGTCCCGGGGGATGATGTTCCTAACAGCATATGGAATGCTCATCCGAGCCCATCGCAAAGTTTGCGATAATCGATATCCTCAGCCGGGGCCCGAGCGCCAAAGATTTAATTCATGTTGTTAATAAACTTTTCTAATTGTTTCCCTTTTCTCCGTCTGAGTCTCTCCAGATTGAAATAGAAATAATGATAAAAATAATAATGGGGAAATTATGCACAGTTTCCCTTTTTCTTTTTTTTTTCTTACAACAAAACATATACACCAAACTTGGAGCATCTAATGAAATATACTTAAAAAGAAACTCCATTAACCTATTCATTGAGTTCAGCGATTCTGAACTCAAATTGACAAACACTTGTTTTTATTTCTGAAAGATTTTGAAAGCCGAGCTTCCTTTACCTTCCACTTCATAATTATGTTTTATTGTTGTTGTTGTTGTTCTATTACCCAAATCCCTCTAAAATACAGAAGGCTTTGAAAAATGTTAGAAATTTTTAACGGAAAAAATACCTTTGCTAGACGTCGAGTGTTTACACTAAATTACATCTATAAATGTAGCAAGAATATTTATAATTTAGTCCTATAGGAGCTTACCGCCTTGGTGGAACTAATAAAAAAAAAACTTTAATCTTGCCAAATGTTTACAATCTGGCTTAATTAAAAACGCATATACATTCACCATTCTGCACTCTAAACAGTCCTTCTGTCCGCTACATATACCTCAGTTGTAAAGTGTAGGATCTGAAAATTTTTAGTCTCTGTTTCAAGTGAAGATACACATAACAGCCTCTGTCTTTGCTTAACTTTTATGTGTGCACAAAAGCTCTTACAAATTCTGTTCTCTTCCATTCACTAAAAACAGAAAAACACAGTGTGACATGAATAAAACTACGAGAGGGCACTGACAACTGTGTCTACTGTAAAAGCATTTTTACCTGGAAAACTTGCAACTGCCACGGCCATTTGTTAGCTTCTAGAGGCCAACACTTTAAACTGTCCGGTCCAACCAGCTGTTGGGCTATAAATAAATAAGACAATTTATCAAACATTTCCTATCTGAGTCGATGCCATCTGGATCTGGTTAAGAAGCCTGGTGGATCTCTTCCTGATGACAGATGAATAAATTTGCATAGTTTACTAAAGGGCCATCTATGGAAGCAACACTGTTACAGTCCGGGTGGGTTTTATCTACACAGACAGAAATATCCTTCAGACAGATGGTCTCAGTATTAGTATGCAGCTCCTGTGATGCAGTATAGCAACTACCACAAGTGCTGCACGTTCATGGCAGCATTCAGCTAACACGGTTGGACTTTATGATCATTAATATCTACTGCTGTGTCATATCATATCATATCTAAAGCTTTCTATTTTTTGGATTGAACATTCATCACGGAAATGTTCCGAAATCTGTATATGCTGCTAACAAACGTTCAGCGGCAACACAGAGTAATATCATTTAAGCATGTATTTCAGACAATAGAAAAACAAAACAGAAAAAAACAAATGTAAATAAATGAACGAATAAATCCATAAACAAATAAATAAACAAAAGCAAACGATCCATAAAGTCAAACTTTGTATAGGTATATGTGAAATGTGAAATGAGCATTGTTCTTTTATTCTATGAACTACTGACTGAACATGCCTAAGAAATTCCAAGCAAAAATTTTGCATTTGTGGAAAATGAGAAATGTTCAAAAAGAAAAAAAAAAAAAAAGATGCAGTGCTTTCAGACCTCAAATAATGCAAAGAATTGGGACATTGTGTCTGGGACATTTTACAGAGTAACAAGCTCTTAAAAATTTACTTTCACATTTAAAAACAAATAAAATATTATAGTAAAAACTGAACACCGTAGCCAAAAGTAATGCTGCAGAAGCTTGTGGCTTTGTTTGTGTTGATAAGTTAATTTTGAGAGAAAAGACGATATCCTAAGCAATATCAATACATCTAAATGAAACATCTGTTTATATGTGATTATAGCAGCAAAATATAGAATTAATACACCTATTTCAGTTTTTATTATGGGTATTTAGAGAAAACAAAACTGGAACCCTTATAAAAAAAATGGAATTTTATAAGAGTATTTTAAACATATTTGTTTTGTTTTTTTAAATTATTTTATGTATTTTTACTCATCAAAAAGCTCCATAAAAAACATTCAACAGAGTAACCTTAAATTAACATAATTATCACCTCAGCAAATATCAAGGTAGAGATAGTTTTGTGTGAAACATACAGTAGTTTAATTAAAGTGCTGCATCCCTGTCAACATTAAGATAAATAGTACTTGTCCAGTCCCGCAAAAGCCCACAGTCAGCTTAGCTAGCAGCAGCAAAACCCATTGAAAGGGCTTTAACTAGGTCAGGTTGCTCAGCGCTTGACAATTTATTAATAACTTGTAAAAGGAAAAAGAAGAAAAAAAAAGGAGCACCATATAGCCAGAGACCTGTGCTTCTCACACTTAGCTTTGTGTCCCTTATGACTGCCTCTTGGACACAAATGCAGGAAAAAGCAAAAATTCCCTGACTCCTACACAAGTTTTCTATATGATAAATTTCAGCTTCCCAGTCCTCCTTGTGTACTCAAGAGTTTTCAAAACGGGCGAGCAGCGAAGGAGGTCAAATGATTTCTGAATATATTACCGTGCTTCTTTGAAAACCTTTGCTTCTAAACGTAGGTCTCAGATGCCGGTGAGAGCCTCAGATGTGACGGCTTGCGCCATCATCCAGAGGAGTGTTCCACTCGGGAAAGGGATGACATTTTACATCTAAATCAGCAGTGAAGGTGTCAGCTGAGACTGATGACTGATGTTGGAGCCTTTAAAATGCACATCTTCCTTTTTCTTTTTATGTAGCAAAAAAAAAAAAAAGGGGGCAAGGACCACTGAAAGCTACTGTACCTGGTGAGACAAAAAGCCCATTCATCACAGAGGTGTTCAAAAGTTGTGGTGAACTTTCTAAATTGCTGTGGTCACTAAAACCATGGACGAAATATGGTCAATGTAATTAAACTTTTAAAAAAAACACCAACGTAATGCTGCAAATCAGATTTAAAATAAAAAATTAGTCAGCAGGGGAAAATGGCATTTGGGGAGATGGCGGAAGAGGAGTAAGACGTGCCTCGCGTGGGCTCCCGCTTCAACCTCTTTAGTTTATGGTTCTCTACTAAATGTCCTTGCTGTTCTGAGTATTAGGTCTGTCCGGACTCGACCTTTAAGTGATTCTTGCCTGGAAGAGTAGAAGAATGGCGACGAACTTGAGGAAAGGCAAACATTCTAGCTTTGCGGCTGCTAGGCCCGATACCGCCTCGGAGCAGATTACTGCTAAAGCCGGAAGCTCAGCACCTCCTTCCCCTTCCCGCGGCGAGGCGGACGCACTCTCCTTGAAGTCTGACATTCTTGCCGCTATAAAAACCGATATCTCAGCTGTGATTAAATCCGAAATAAAAGAGGCTTTGGCTGAAGAGTTCACTTTTATTAAAGGAGAGCTACAAGCGGTGAGAGCGGAAGTGGCTAACGGCACAATGCTACTTCGTGCCGACCTAGACCACGTCAAACAAAGCGTCAAAGAGGTAGAAGACGGCTTGTCAACCTGGTCCGATGAGGTTGTTACTCTACGCACCACTGTGTTGGAGCTGAAAGAAGAAGTTGATGGGCTCAAAAAGAAGTGTGACGATATGGAAGGGCGCATGAGAAGGTGCAACTTGCGGATCATTGGGGCTCCCGAGACGCCAGAATCCAGCTCCACGGCAGCAGTGGCTAAATTGCTAGCAGAGGTGCTACAGATGGATAAAGCGCCACTGATTGACCGAGTTCATCGCACTGGCAGTGGGAGCAAGTCAGGCGATAAGCCGCGGGTTATTGTCGCTAAGCTGCACTATTATCAAGAATGTGTGGAAATATTACGTCGGGCCCGGAGCCGTGGCCCTCTTCGCTTCAAGGAGGCACCGATTATCATCACATCTGATTATACAGCGGCTGTGGCCAGGGCTCGGGCGGCGTTTTCGGAGGTGAGGAGGCTTCTTCGCAACCGACGAGATGTTCGTTACGGCCTGCTTTTTCCTGCTAGGCTCCGCATTTCTCATGGGGAAGAAGACAAGGAGTTTTTGGATGCCAATAAAGCAATGGATTACGTTAAAAAGAAAATCATCTCAGCGACGGCCAGCGAGGACCGACGTTAACTGCAGGTCCAATCCCCATCGCTCCATTATTTCAGGTTGTACGGAACCTTCCGACATTATGTCCCGTGCTATATCTTGATTTAATTTTCGACTCTATTCTGAGGGACAACATTCTTCTTTTGTGTTCTATGTACGAGGGTTTCGCAGGGGGTCTGTCCAGATCTTGGTTGGTGATGCATTTACTGTATCAATGCAGCAAGGAGCATAAACGACATTAATATTTTAAAGTAGGGGAACCCTTTTTTTTTGTTTGTTTTGTTTTTGTTTTTTTTTGTGTTGTTTTTTTTTTATTACTGTTATTTAGCTTTGGCGGGAGCCCAGGCAGGGAGTTAAGTTCCCCAGTACAAGCACAAATGTGTGGATTTTTTGTTTGTTGGGTTCTCCGTGGTTATTCAGGAGAGAGGGGTGGGACTATACTGGATCTATTTGTTTTGAGTATGCCTTCTGTCAGGTTACCTTTTTGTGATGGTTTGTGGATACTGTACTACATCTGATTGACCATTCATGAGCAGTCCTAATACTAATAGGTTCATCAACAGTCACCCAGTTAATTGTGTGAGTTGGAATGTGAAATCCCTTAATGGTCCAGTGAAATTTAGGAAAGTTATGACACATTTAAGACAACTTGATGCTAATATTTCTTTCTTGCAGGAGACCCATTTGTGTAAAGCAGACAGTGTAAATCTATGTAGGCGATGGTCCGGTCAGGTGTTTCAGTCTAATTTCCAATCTAAATCGAGAGGGGTAGCCATCTTAGTTGGTAAACAGGTGCAATTCACGGCATCCAGTGTTAAAACGGACGCTGCTGGACGCTATGTTATTGTGGTTGGAAAACTGTATGCACTTCCAGTTATTTTAGTCTCGGTATATGCTCCAAATTGGGATGATCAAACATTTTTTAACACGCTCTTTTCAAATTTACCTAATATTTCAACACATAATCTTATAATTGGAGGAGATGTGAACTGTGTGCTATCATCCCTTGATCGTAGTACAGTGGGAAGGATCTCTCTCTCCAAATCTGCCCAGTCAATTAATTCATTTCTTAACACTTATGGAGTGGTTGACGTATGGCGTTTTCGAAATCCGACCCTAAGACGGTATTCGTTTTTTTCCCCTGTTCATAAGAGCTATTCCCGGATTGATTATTTTCTCCTCGACAAACGGATTTTACCTTTAGTGAGCGAATGTAATTATGGAGCTATAGTCGTTTCTGACCATAGTCCGCTCATAATGAAACTGAACATTCCTGTTATGCAATCAGTTTATCGTCCTTGGCGACTTAATCCCATACTTTTATCTGACGAAAACTTCGTCGACATGCTTACTTCTGAAATTAAGTTTTTTATTGATATTAATCGGACTCCTGGGATGCCACTTAGCACTGTTTGGGAGTCATTAAAGGCTTACCTGAGAGGTCAAATCATTTCTTACTGTGTAAACAAAAAGAAGAAAGGTATCGAACGGCTAAAATTGTTAACAGATCAGATTCTACAATTAGATAGGGAATGCTCCCATACTTTTACACAAGACTCTCTTCAGAAACGTGTATTACTTCAGACAGAGTTTAACATTTTATCTACCCAACAGGCCGAATATTTATTATCCAAATCTAGGTGTGGCTATTATGAGCATGGTGAGAGGGCTGGACGCCTTCTTGCGCAGCAGCTACGGCAACGTTCAGCTAAACAGGATATCTCAGCGATAAATGATGATCATGGTGTAAAATGTTGTGAGGATGCTGGAATTAGTCTATGTTTCAGCAAATTTTACCAATCTCTGTATACCTCTGAAGCCTCACTTAACCCAACTGAATTGGATGATTTTTTTAAAGATATTAAAATCCCTTCACTAAGTTCTGATCTATCTAACGAATTGGAAAGAAATTTTTCTTTAGCTGAGATTAACTCTGCAATTAAACATATGCAAAATGGAAAATCTCCAGGACCAGACGGTTTCCCGGCAGAATTTTTTAAGAAATTTTTGGATTTACTTTCTCCCCTGTTGCTATCAGTTTTTGAGGAGTCCCTGGCCACACATTTATTGCCGCTGTCTATGCGTCAGGCTGTAATTTCACTGCTTTTAAAGAAGGATAAAGACCCCTTGAGCTGCAGTTCATACCGTCCAATATCGTTATTAAACACTGATGTTAAAATTCTCACAAAGATGTTGGCAAAACGAGTCGAACGGATTATCCCTACAATTGTTTCACCTGACCAGACTGGTTTTATTAAAAATCGTCAATCCTTCTTTAATATCAGGCGGCTATTTAATGTGTTGTATACTTCTGCCCCGCCCAGTCACAACTGTAATGAAATTTTAATCTCGCTGGACGCTGAGAAAGCGTTTGACCGGGTGGAATGGAACTATCTATTTAAGACCTTGGTGATGTTTAACTTCGGTCCTAAATTTGTTTCATGGGTGAAGTTGATATATACCTTGCCAATGGCAGCAGTACGCACTAACAGTAATCTATCCAGTTATTTTGAATTGAAACGTGGGACGAGGCAGGGATGCCCACTCTCGCCACTTTTATTCGCAATTGCAATTGAACCACTTGCAGTGGCTTTGCGAAACAGCCCCAAAATTAAAGGTATTAATCGGTTTGGCACTGAACATAAAGTTTCCCTATACGCTGATGATACACTTCTTTATATCTCAGATCCCTTATCTAGTATTCCTGAGTTACTTATTTTACTTCAAAAGTTTGGAAACATTTCTGGCTATAAGGTTAACCTTCAAAAAAGTGAATTGATGCCTGTGACTCCAATGGAAGTGCAGCATATGGGTCCAGTTCCTTTCAAAATTAGCCCTGCTAAATTTAAATACCTTGGTATCTGGATTACTCATAGTCATAAAGATCTTTATACAGCAAACTATCTGCCTCTCCTGGTGAACCTTAGGAAAGACATCACTACATGGGCATCTCTGCCTCTATCCTTGGGAGGTAGAATCAATATAATCAAAATGGCAATACTGCCTAAATTACTTTATCTATTTCAGAGCGTGCCAGTGTTTCTCACCAAGACTTTCTTTACAAAATTAAATAGTGAGTTGTCGTCATTTATTTGGAATAAAAGGCACCCGCGAATAGGCTGTAAGATGCTACAGCTACCCCATGGTCTTGGTGGCTTGTCACTCCCCAATTTCCTATATTATTACTGGGCGGCTAATATTAGAGCCTTACTGTACTGGTTGAGAGAGGACAATCCTGCTCCCACTTGGGTGACTTTAGAGAGGAATTCAGTTACGGCTAGCTCTCTCTCTGCTTTACTCTGCTCCCGGTTACCGTTTAATCAACCAATCTCAACTTATACTTCTAATCCGGTTATAACTCACACAATAAAAATCTGGAATCAGTGCAGGAGGATGTTTAAAAGTACGGAATTATTAATATCTGCTCCAGTATCAAATAATCACACGTTTGCTCCTTCACTAATGGATTCTGTTTTTAATGCCTGGAGTTTAAAGGGAATAACTTCTCTAAATGATCTTTATATAGATAATAAGTTTGCCTCATTCGAACAGCTCACACAGAAATTTGACATTCACAAGTCACAGTTTTTCAGGTATTTACAATTGAGACATTTTGTAATGTCAAACTCTGGATGTTTTCCTTTACATCCACCAACTTCTCTTGTTGATGAGGTTTTGATGTGCAAGTCTGTAACAAGACGCTCTATGAGTAGAGTCTATTCTCTGCTCAGTTCATTTAATGATACCAATTTAGATTCTTTGAGGGTCAAGTGGGAGATGGACTTGGAGGAGTCCATATCAGACACAGTTTGGCAAAAAATTATTCAAAATATTTATTCGTCCTCAATATGTCTGAAACATGTTATAGTTCAATTCAAGGTAGTACATCGTCTACACTGGTCTAAGGACAGATTGTGCAAATTCAAAAGGGACTTGGATCCGACGTGTGATCGTTGTAAACAATCTCCAGCCACACTTTTACACACATTCTGGTCTTGTCCAAAGTTACACAGATATTGGCAAGGCATTTTTGACACTTTTTCAGGAATATTTGGACAAACTGTCTGTCCATCACCACTCATCTCTCTCTTTGGGGTGGCTCCAGCAGAGTCCTCCTTCAGCAAACATCAGAGGACTGTGTTAGCTTTCTGCTCTCTACTGGCTAGAAGACTCATTCTTCTTCGATGGAAGGATCCACATCCTCCAATATATGGACATTGGTTAAGAGAAGTTATGTCTTACATTCATTTAGAGAAGATCAGATATACTGTTAGGGGATCTGTAAACAAATTCTTTGACATCTGGCAGCCATTTATATCTTATGTCGGGAATATTTCGGCAGATAACTTTGTGTAAAGGTCAAATATTGGTTCTTTGTGTGCAAACCTGTGCTTTGTATCGGCTGATGTATAAAAGGTGTATTCTTGTTGGGGTACTAGATCCGGTATAGGAGAGGAGGGTTGGGAGGGATTTTTGTTGTATATTTTGTTAGTCTTTTTTTTTTTTTTTTGTGTATGTGTGTGTGTGTGGTGTATGTAAAAAATAATAAAAAGACCTTGATCAAAAAAAAAAAAATTAGTCAGCAAACATAAATATAACACACTGTAATGTTGTGCTTCCTCTTGCCCATGTTACAGCTATAAAACATAATATAGATTAGCACAACTTTCTGAACTTTTTTTTTTTTTTTTTACATTTCAGCCTGGTTGTGAAATGAATCAATAAAACTTGCTGCACTCTGATATCTGGGATAAATTGCAATGTATAGTATGTATGATTGGATTGAAATTTGTCAAAGTTAGCATGAAGTAGATAAAACATATACAGTAAGATTTTTAAGCACTTACATTTAATTGACTGCTGCTTTATGTCTTTTGCCTGAACTTGGTAATGACTCAAAAAAGCCAATTCCACCAAAGAAAGGATCTCATTCTCTAAGAACCTTGTATGTTTATTAAATCACAAAACATAAGAGTAACGTAAAATAGCAATGGATTTGCTATTGTACGTTATTCTTGTATGTTACCCTACATAGCCAAGATTCCCACAGTGACTCTACATTTATTTTTTAAACCATATTGCACTTCACGTTCTATTTTTAGATCATATATGTTTTTGAAAAAGTAAAGAAACTTGTGTTTGGTTGATTATTTCTTTGTTGTGGCAGAGCTTCATGAAAATAAATTCTGCACCATTAGTGGGTTGAGCAGAGTTGTGTATTTTTCTTCTATCGTTATTCTACCAGTTTTTGGATGGCGCCAAAAGGCACAATAGTAAAATTTTTTACAATTGCTATGCAACGCAATTTTACATGAAGATGATTTTTTTTCAAAAATAAAAAACTCAAAATGCACTGTTCCAAATTATTATGCACAGCAGATTTTTTAAACATTTTATGGATTATAAAGAACTGCAAACGGTCATTCTTTGAATGTGCAGCATTAAGTGGTCACGTACTAAAATCAAAAGCTATTTCAATCAAAAACATCTTAACAGACAGAGTTACATATTAACATAGGACTCCTTCTTTGATTTCACCTGCACAATCCTTGCATCCATTGAACTTGTGAGTTTGTGGAAAGTGTCTGCTTGAATTTCTTTGCAGGATGTCAGAAAACCTTCCCAGAGCTGCTGGTTTGATATGAACTGCATTCCACCCTCAGATCTTCTGCTTGAGGAAACTCCAAAGGTTTTCAATAGGGTTGAGGTCAGAGGAGGATGGTGACCACACCATGAGTTTCTCCCCTTTTATGCCCATAGCAGCCAGTGATACAGTGGTATTCCTTGCAGCATGAGATGGTGCATTATCATGCATGAAGATGGTTTTGCTACTGAAGGTACAGCTCTTCTTTTTGAACCATGAAAGAAAGTGATCAGTCAGAAAGTCCATATACTTTGCTGAGGTCATTTTCACACCTTCAGGGACTCTGAAGGGGTCCCTGAAGGTGATCATGTGATTCTCTCCACATGATTTCAGCCCAAAAAATGACTCCACCACCTCCTTGCTGACGTCCCAGCCGTGTTGGGATGTGGTGGCCATCCACCACCAATCCACTGCTGCGTCCATCTGGACCATCCAGGGTTGCACAGCAGTCATCAGTGAACAAGTCTGTTTGAAAATGAATCTTTATGTACGGCTGGGCCCACTGCCACCGTTTCTGCTTGAGAGCTCTGGTTAGGGGCGGCCGAATAGTAGGTTCATGCACCGCAAACCTCTGGAGGATCCTCCACCTTGAGGTTCCAGAGGCACCAGCAGCTTCAAATAACTGTTTGCTGCTTTGTAAGGGCATTTTTTTTTTTTTTTACCCCTCCAGGGGGTCTTTTGTGGGCTCTAGTGTCCCTTATATGACAGTAGGCTGACAGGAAACGGGGAAGGAGACGGGGGAAGACATGCGGCAAATACCGTCGGGTTCGGGAGTCGAACCCGCGACGGCCGCGTCGAGGACTCAAGGCCTCCAAATATGGGTCGCGCTAACCCCTACGCCACCACGGCACGCCCTTGTAAGGGCATTTTAACAGCTGCTCTCTTAATCCGACGAATTTGTCTAACAGAAACCTTCCTCATTATGCCTTTATCTGTACAAACCCATCTTTGTTCTGAATCAGCCACAAATCTCTTCACAGTACGATAACGCTTCAGTTTTTGTTAAATATCTAATGTTGCCCTACCTTGTCATACGGCACTACAATATTTGATGATTTTTGTCAGCAGAGAGATCCTTTCTCTTTCCCATATTGCTTGAAACTTGTGGCCTGCTTAATAATGTGGAACATCCTTCTTACATAGATTTCCTTTTATTGTGCTCACCAGACAAACTAATCAACCCAGCTCTCTGAAATTGATTATAGTGATTCAAAGAGCCCTGACACACAATACCATCTATAAATTTAATGGCACAACAAAAAATGTAATCTTATTGACACTAAAATCCAAGTTGCATAATAATTTGGAACACGGTGTACATGCACATTAATTTATCCATGTTAATTTTGCCAGGAGCACCACAACACATACTCAGAGGTCTACAGTTTAAACAACAACATGGTTTATCAACTGTGCTCTTGGACAGAAAAAAACAGTTGGAGATATTTCTTCAGAGAAATTCAACATTAATTGTGTCCACTTAAAATTTCCTGAATAGACCATAACAATACACCTCGGTACACCGTGTCTTCCCAATTTATGTGTCCTTTTTGTCATTCATTCTTATGCCTCATGCTCTCCTGCTCTTCTTTGTCGTCTTTGCCAATTGAAGTGTCACAATTGTAGACAGTCGGCAAGCACGGGAAATGTTATCATGCTTCTCAAACTGATAAAGAAAGTAACTTTTAAGCAAGTCTTTTGTCAAAATGGAAGGTAGATCAACCTAATGATCTGTCTTCATCATGCTGGGAATCTGCAAAATTTATTTGGCCGCTATTTCTATTCTGATGAATCTTGTACACTTCATAGAAAAGAAATATGCTTTTCCCAGTGCAGCTATTTTTTATCTGTTAGCAGAGGTACAAAATGTTGTGTCTTTACTTTGATTATGCAGTTAATATTGGCAACTGTCAGCATTTACCATTATTTCTGCTCATCATGGTGTAACCACAGAAGGATTCGCTGAACACTTAAGCAGCACTGACAATATCTGTTGTGATGGTAACAAGAGATTCACTATGTGGTCAAATGAGTTAGCTCTGAGTATAACTGATTCTCTAGCTATTGCATAATTTTTTTTAAAGTTATTATTAAAATAAGAGTGACAAAAAGGTCTGGAACATTTTTGCAGTCCCAACCTCCAGAGCTCTTGGATCTTGGTTAAATAGCTGCTTCCATTTCAAAGAATGCTTAATGATGCCACATAGGGAAGGATTTGTGAGTGCGCTATAATTAATTTGTAATGTGGGAACTTAAGCATTTGGACACAAGCTCAGAAGATTTGTTTAAGAGCTTAAACAACCCAAATTAAACATTGAGCAGCCGCAAATTGTCATTTTGCTTGCAGAGACGCATATGCACACAAACACTGGCACTGAGTTGCTCCTCCATTTTCTACTTGCATCTTTGACCAGAGTCTCTGTGTACATAAAGTAGAAAAAAAAAGTCAAAGCGACTCTCTACAGTTTAATTCTTGGGAAGAAAGTGTGAAAGGTGGCGAAATAATTCAACGACTGAAAGCAAACAAAAAACCCACACTCTCAAATACTGTAAATGTGGTTGAAAAATCCATTTTTGTCACCCAAATGATATGAGAACGCATCATGTCCTGTTATTTGTCCAGAGTCAACACAAAGTACCAACTCTGTTCAAATAATTCAATCTAAAAAAAAATGTTTCAACAGTATATCAGAGATATTCATAGATTTTGTTTTTTAGACCAAGACTTTAATAACTAAAAAAAACATTCTCTCATCATATGAATGCAATCTAGTTTATCTATGATTCTTGATTGCAGTTATGGGAATCAACTGAATTCAGATCATACACTGTTTCTGCACTTAAACTTAGTTCAACACATGAATATGTTGTGTTTTCTAAAACCATTTTATTGGATGTAATAGACTTTTTTTTTTTTAGTATTGACTAGGTGTAGTTTTCTCTCCTTAAATGCATGGTGTAAACATGCAGTTTTTTATTTTAAAAAAGTAGAAATTGAATAATAATGTAATGAATCTAATAGGAAACATTTTCATTTTGGAGCCAAGATTTGGATAAGAACAACTACAAATAATTGCTTTTCCTAGCCATTAATAAAACTAGATCAAAATTAATTACCGGCAGGAGAACGGGGGGTTCGGGTTCTCCCCCCAAACCTGATGTCGCGCGAACAAATTATTACAAGTACGGTAAATGAAAGCCCGCAGTCTGAGTGTCCCTTTTGAAAATCTTTCCATGCCCGTAACCTCTGTGTCATCACTCTAAGCCCCGGATTTCTTTAACAATCTGTTCAGCTAAATAATGCATATTTGATCTCATAAGCCTGTAACTTTGCTGCATAGTACTGCTTTCAAAATATTAGCATGAGTAAAGCATGTTGGCTCTTCAATTTTCGTCCAACCACTGCCTTTGGATTTGCTCCTGTTATTGATGAATCATTTAATTCCCTGTCAGGAAAATGTCTTTGTGTAACTCCTTAAAGCATTAAAGGACTAAGACACGTGTGAAAGTCAGCATTTGTTTTTTTTTAAAATACAATTTGCTACTAATCCCGGCATTTCTATTACTGTTTTGTCATTATTACAATGCACTAATATATTTATTTTATATCCATGGTATTGGATATCAGACACAAAAAAAAAAATCTGCTGGACTCAAAATTAGGCAAACAGAACCTCTGCGCAGATTCATTTTAATATGAAATAAATTGTGTAAAAAAAACAAAAACAAAAAAAAACTCAGTAAAACCTTGATGCTTTTAAAGGATTAAGAGGGTATAAAGCAGCCAAGGGGTGCTAAAAATCTTCTTGATTAATTGGCCATCAGCTATAAAAGCAGAAGTTTGGCAGAGGTCAGCGTACTCCAAATGTGTGTTAGCGTAATGCCAGAAAGGAAAGCCATGGCAGTGATTCTGGAGAAGTAATAGTGGCTGCCCGTCACTGTGTAAAGCGTTATTAGGCCATTTCCAAATAATCTGAAATGCATCATTCTTCCCTAAGCAAAGTTAAGCAAGTGGAGAACATTCAAGGCGACTGCCTGTCTTCTCTCTCAGAGCAGATATCCCAGCAGGTTGTTGCAAAAAGCAGCCAGTAGAATTTTGAGGTTATCTGCAATAATACAAAAAATAGTTCAATGTCAATTGGTGCTAGCATGTCTTATCAATTTGTTTTTTGCTTTTATTTTGGTTTTGTTTTGTTGTTGTTTTTTGTTTGTTTGTTTTGTTTGTTTCTCTTTTTTTCTCATTATTGTCACAGCGGCTGCTTTGGAACCTTACAATGCATCGACCCAGCAAGTGTGGATTCTGCAAACTGAGATCAGATAGGAACTACACAGGCCAGACTTCAGGCCAGTTTAATTGTGTTGCAGATATTGGAAGGTTTTATGTTTTTGCTTTTGTTTTCCTAGACTGAATCCAAAAGGTATGACTTAAAGAAACCAAAAGAAATAAAACTGTTTCCTGTCGCTGCAACAATTCTGGAGGTGATCAAGGTTGGCGCAAAAGCAGGTTTTGTTCTACTTTTTTGTAATAATCTTTAAGGGAAACAAATATTGAAGAAACATGAGATTAAACATGCTTGCAGCAACAAAAAAAAATCATTGTCAGGTATTTGCTACGATAAAACAATAAACAGAAAGCACATGGAAAATATGTGAAAGCAGAGGAAAGAAAATAACTGGTAAAACAGTCATTTTAGTCCCAAATGACATGAAAATTATACAGCTGTTGCAGAGCGAAATGAAGTGACAATAACATGAAAGGCTTTACAAATTCAATTTGGGATGCAGTGCCTTATACTAAAATATTCATATTGCAAAGATTTTTTTTACATTTTGCCACACACAACCCTTAAGGTCATTAAGATCAAATTTTAAGTCTGCTCCATATTGTCATTTAGATTTATGTAACAATATTTATGCAAACCGTTTAATTGTAGTTTGGGTTGTATTTTTACAGTCACTCTCTTGCTGAAAGGTAACCGTTTACTGCAGTCATGTGTTTTGCCTTCTCTAATAAGTTTTCTTGTGACATATTTATTTTCATTTTTTTTAACAAAAAGTTCAGTTTCCAAATGTTTTTTTTGCATCCCCTTTGTGTTTCATGGCAAATAAAGAGAAAAAAAAAATTCTTTTGGCTTTCTATTAACAAAGACTTTCCTCTTGACACTCTTCCTAAAAGAGTGTCTTTCAGAGAAAAACCAGATTTCTGAGTTACATGACAAATTAAAGTCTTGTCATCAGATTATGCCACTTGAACTCTGGGATCTATTCAGCTACACACATGCCTCTGGTTGCTTTTCTTAGAAATGCTTTCTTTGTTCGGCCTGTCACTTGAGGTGGACCTCAGTGTCTTAGTAGGGTTGCAATTTTGTCACCGATGTCTCATCATATTCAGACATTTGCCTGAACAGTGTAAAGGGGAGTCAATACATATCTCCTTTCATATTTTTATTTGTGTTGGTCTATCACATAAAATGTCAGCTGTGGTTGTAGCTTAATACTTTTACAGCGCTGTTGTTCTCTGTCCACAGATCCGTTTCTGAGATTCTCGAAGCCTTACATTTACTGGGACGTTTTACGTTATTCCAGATTAAGTGTGAAAGTTCGACTACATGAGGAAGATAGTAGATAACTTCCTGTTCCCACTGGGGTAAGAAATGACAGTACAGACTAACTGTCTGCTGTAAAGTATTTTATAATCTAATAGTCTGCGTTTTATTTGTCTTCCGATTTACCCCCACCCCCTACCTATTTTGTTCCTACTCCTTCTTCTTCCCTGGCTGATCTGACATCTATTGTGCTCGTAACAGCAAAGCTGCAGTATATCACGTGTGTACATTTACTATTTACTTTCACAATATCCATCCATCCATTTTCTGTACACCCTTGTCCCTAGTAGGTTCGGGAGGGGTGCTGGTGTTTATCTCCAGCGAACGTTTCGGACGGGAGGCGAGGTACACCCTGGACAGGTCTTTCACAATATCTTAAGGGCCATAGTTTTATTGTCCATGTTGTATCTTTGCACAACTCCCCCAAACCAAAATGTCTCTTCGTGTTGCTGCAGGGTGACCTAACTGCTCGCATTTTTTTAAATAAAAAAAATCTTCCTAAAGATTGTCAACAGTTATTGCAAAAAGGCTTATAGGTCTGAATGTTACACCCAAATATAACTTTCAGATTGGGTGATAATCTTTTTTTATTATTATTAAATTAAGAAAATGAGGACAAATGTATTTAAAAAAAAAAAAACAGCAGTAGAGAGAGCAGAAGTAGATGTGGGTTCATCACTGTTGGGACAACAATGGGGCGAAGAGTAATTGAAATTCCTAAAGCACCCGGGAGTGCATGTCATGCTACCATGAGGTCCCTCTGTGTCCATAATTCAACATGGAGTTTCAGTGCATTACTAACCCCTGGCATCATAAGCACTTCTCTCATGTGCAGGAGAATGATAACCCCTTGGTTCAATTCCTTACTCCCTTCCATCTTTAGTACCTTCTCTGTTATGTTTTTCAGCTTTAGGTGTCTTTAATGTTGCCAGAGAAAGATGTCCTAGATCAGACACAAGGCTCCAATTGTTTGATGTTAGTTTTTAAGAGATTGATTTGTTTTGTATAGCTTGTCAAATGATCCCCAAAAAAGGTCATGTCTATAATGGCTTGTAGTTGAGACATTCTGAGGCTTTGGCATCTTCTTTTGTCATTAGAACGAATATGATAAAATGACATGTTTGGTTTGGATCCTTGTGTGTTTGTGCAGCTGACCTCCCAGCATCGTCTGATAATTTCTTACTGTAAAATCAACTAAATAAAAGCAATTTTAGGCTACCAACTGTTTTTTGACAAGCTTTACAGGAGTTGATGCACACCTAAGTTCTTTTGACATTCAAAAAAGCAGAGAGGACCACTTTCTTAAGAGCGTGACGCCACATGTAAAGAGTCAATACATCTCAAAAGCGCTTATCTTTTGTCAAGCATTTTAAATAATCAATGAATGAATTTATGGGACATTTAACAACTTATTCATCTCCATTTTTTCCACTGATTAATTGGTTTACTTTGAATTGAAAAACATTTAGCAACACAGACTATTTAGGGCCACGCAGATATTTTTAATAATTGTGGTTATGTGTCCCTTTGTAATTTTTGTCCTGCCCACCATTCTTGGACTGTGTGTGAAATCCTGCGAGACTTTGCGGGATTTGAGTTTTTAAAAGTGGGGCAGTTGTTTGGTCTGGGAGAGCATGTGGTGGACAGGGAAGTTCATGGCTTTTTAAATCATTTATTTTTAATTTTTTGATCATGACAATCTTACTGATATGCCTTGCAGCTTTTTATACGCCTCTAACCTTCTAAGGAATTGGATTTCCTGGGCTTGGAACCTGAAAGAAACGAACAAGTAAGTCTGTCTTTTTGTTTGGCGCATGCTAATGCTAACATTAGCATGCTATGTTAAGACTGTTGGCCTGTAACCATCGAGATAATTTGTTCAGCACTATTTGATGACACAGATGTTTTTAATATTGTCTGATGGTGCAATGTAAAATTGAGCCTGTTATTTGATGAAATTTTGTCCTGTTTATATTGTAAATACTTTTTCCAATTATAATATAAATCACTTTCTGCACTATTTTTCTGTCTCTGGTGTGTTGAATACATCCCTGAGTTGAGTCTTTCAGGTCTTCTGATATGCAGCCCGTTACTTTAAATGCATATCCAATATTTTAACGCGACTGCAGCATCATAAATGCTACAAGTTTATATCTAGCTGTTCAACATCCATATTGCACAGCACATCACCCAGTATTTACCTCGTTGTGCCTTTTACCTCCTAAGCATATTGAAATTCAAACAATCTCACATACCTATTTTGATTGGTGTCCTGGTTTCTCTCCCTAATTGGCAATTAAACAATGCCCACAAAGCAATCAGGCAATGACCAGGACAGATGTGATGCAAAAAAGGAAGAGGGGTTTGTTTATCATCCTCCAAACAATAACTTTTAGCTTTATCCAAGAGGATAGGAATCCTAATCAAGCAGACTGGCCGTACATTGTAATTGTGTTTGCAATTGACAATTTGGTTTGTAGGCTTTTTTTTTTTCTTTTTGATCTCAATACTTGCACAAACAATTTAAATGGTAACACATTATTATTTTTCTATTATTAGAAAAGAAAATTACCTTTGAATGTGTCACAGTTTAGGTTTATGTTGTATTAGTTGGGTATAAAGCATTATGAAACTTGGGTTGGGAGTTGCTCCCTCATGCAGTCTATCAGCAATTTGTTTATATATATACATATATATGTGTGTGTGTGTGTGTATGTAGCATGCATGCTCGCTCGCTCACCCCGAAAACGAAATTCGAAATGAAAAGCATGGAATATTTAGGATTTGGGATGCTTTATGGTAATATTATCAACACAAATGAAATAGAATAATGTTATGTAAACATTCTTTCCAGCATGCAAGTATTACAAACTGTAATATCTAATGTAAAAGGTTATAATTTTAGGATGAATAACATATTTCTCTTTTCTTTTTTTGCATAGTTTATGCTGTCTTCTGCATGGCGAAAACACAAATGTTCAATGAAAAAAAGTCACAAACCCAAAAGTCCAATTAAATGCTAACAATTCCCGAAAGAGCAACATTTATGCAGCTTTTAAAATTGTCGAAATGAATTGCAAAATAAGTCTGATTACATCCACTGTAATCTTAAAATTTCTGAACTTTTTTGGCTGCTTCCTTCCATCTTATTCTGCTTCATTATTTGTCACCTGCACCTGTCTGCCAGCTTCCACCAGATCTAGATCTAGGTGTCTTTCAGAACGCTGAGGTAGCATTAATGCAAATAAGACACAGGGCAGGTAGGTGAAATAGCACATCACTGAAAACTACTTTTTCTGACATTTTACTTTTAGATTAGTCTGGAGAAAACCAATCCCTTGTTTGACTCTTTGCTTCAGACAGACGGTCTGTACCCTCGGCTATTAAACAATTGCTTGCTGAAAGCATGAACTCCGTTAAAATTTTAAATGATTGGATCTTATTTTACCCAGCCGCTAAAGTTTGGCCGTGATGTGTATAATGGGACAGCTTTATGAAGCAAAACGGAGTGAGGACTGTAAACAATCCCAAGGGATGTAGTGCCACAACACCTTTGACAGGAAAAAAAACGTGTTTCCATTTCTCTTGCTCTGACTTTAACTGCTCAAAATTTGAAAGAGTGTCCAAAACTTGCCGAATCTGAGCATTGAAGAGAGATGAGCAGAGCGGAAGGCCCCACCTGTGATCTTTCAAAAGTAATTCGTAGTTCGTCAAATTGTATCGTAGTCGGTGGAATTGAATCTTTTTTTTCCCGTCTGCCATACGTGTGCAATAATGTAACACTCTGGCATGTAAATAGAAAAGAAAAGCATAAAAAATTTTCCCCCACAGTGCAGCTTTGTAAAACATGTCAGACTTCACGCTGACATTCTTGACATTTATCTGTACCTAGAAATGTTAAATAAAGCTTAAGCTTCCAAATGTCACTGAAGCTCAACTGCGACATGATTCTTTTTTCTTTTTTTTTTTATCGGTGGGATTGGGGACTTTGGCATTGAATTTATTATTGCGTTTTAAAAGTATCAGGTAGCATCCAAAATGCTAAGCAAAACTGAGATAAACTTTTTCTTTCACCATCAGGCTGATCTCTTTGGAGAAGCCTCAGATGCAATTTCCTATTTCCCACCTCTCTGGACAGACACCAATTCTGACATCAAAGACATCTCTCTTGGGCTCAACAGGACTGGTAGGAGGATAATAGTGGAAAAGCAACATCACACAGAGGGGGAAGATGAAGCAGCTGTGCTCTTAGAGGGGGAAAAAAAACATTTTGCAGTAACAATTTATTATTTTTTTTGTACAAAAGTGAAACTAGAACCAACCGTACCCAAATAAACAAACAAACAAACAAAAAAAAAACAATAATTAGAATGAAACAGTCACACCCATATGGTGAAATGCGAGTGATGGTCTGTAGGTTGAGCATGCGGGGGTTAAATGTGTACCAATTATATGCTGATGAACACTCAAAAGAGGGCAATCAGCTGCATGTAGAAGGAAAGCAACAATCAGCACTGATGAACAATGATGATGGCTTTATGCTGATTGAGAGGTCACACTGGATCTGAGGAAGCGAAGTTGAACAGATTGGTGCCCCTCCAATGCAACTGGTCACACTTTTTAAAAAAACACTATTCGAATGCAATTATGAAGGACTTGTGCATTTTGGATGTTGTCAAGAGGTCCACCAATTATTGTACAAATGGTCTCTCTCTTTTAAACGCCAATGATTCCTCACCATTAGAGGATAATGAACAGCTAAGGGTGACGATGGATTTTGAGGCACACCAAAACGTATCGGTTTGAGTCATTTCGCTGTTGATGCGGAGCTCCTGATGAAATTGAACTTGTGGGGCCACTTTCTGGTTGTCCAAACACACTTTTTCACATGAACAGTTACAAGGGCCTGCTAGGTCTGCAGGTTACACAATGGCAACTGATTGTTTTTGAGACGTCACTTTATATTGTCCAGCCCGCTTTTAGGGAAACTTGCTTAGACTTGCCAGATCCAGGAATGTTGGCAGTTGATTTGGATGTCCTGCACTCGTAGACTATTTTCCTTTAGTGTAATGGCTGATTTTGAATTCTGTTGAGACCTCCTTAAATCCCTTATTGAACACACAAACTGCTTCAATATCGCCATGGTGTACACACACATGCAGCAGAAAGGAGAACAACAAACTAAATGCCTGAGATCTTACAAGGGCAAACTTATTTCAGAAGGTAGTTTTGATCATGATTACCTGAAAAGACGTGTTTGTATCCGACAGTCCCATTGTGCTCCTCACCATTTTCTTTCATCGTACTTTAAAGAATTCTTTTAAATGCTTTTACTTCAGCCCATGTTCTCTATATTGTTTATATTTTTCAGTATTGGTGAAATTCATTGTACTTGCTATATATCCAAATATGCTGAAAAAACAGAGGCTTTCATAGGGTGTCATCACAGTTTCACGTGACGCCAACTCTTAACATTACTCCAAATCTGTTTCACATGCATTAATCACTCCCTTTGGATTGATTGAAAATTTCAGATTACACCAGCAACGAGAATTACCTGACCACATTAGTGAGGACTGATATTCACTTGAATATGATGAGATTCAAGTGAATTCAGTGTTTCTTTGTTGCTGTCTTCGAGTCTATTTTTGCGTAAAGCATAAAATGGTTTCGTGCACATTGGAGACTGGTGGCTTAACCTTGTCAATGTTTCCAGGTGAGGTTTCGGGTCTATTATTTGTTATTCGGTTTCATTATCATCTAAAGTGGGGGCCCTTCAGACATTCAAAAGCCTGTGCCAGAAAATAAATCCTACCCAATAGTCTTGGCGTGACCTTTGGCAGACTAAACCGCTGTTGGAGTTAAAAGCAGAATATCTCGCAAGCTGAGAGAGATGGAGGTGAAAACTGCATGAGCAGAGATGCAACATGGCTCTGCAAGAGGCAGTAAGAAAAAAAAAATATAGAAATCTTTAGGCTTTGTTGAGACAAACTCATAAAAAAGACTTTTAATTGGTTAATTACTGTAGTTTGAGTGTTATTAGTTAAACTTTTAATTAGAACAGTCATTATTCTGTTCTCCAAGGTATTAACTATTTATTTAATCCAGAGCTGTGAATTATTGTTCGTGCTGTTTATTTTTTCATCAGTTTGTCCATTTTGTTTTTATTTAGCATTAATTACATTTTTGCTCATTAACAATTTGATTACTTTGACTAATATTTTTACTGATTCATCTAATCATTATCCGCTGTGTTAAATAGCTAGATGAGGATTTTAAATAAAAAATAAAACTTTAGAAGTATACATAAATCTCGTTTTTTCAATATTTTTGGAAAAAAATAACAACCATAATTTAGATTATTTTTGTGTTTGGTCTATAAACATTAATATGATTCCAAGTAGGTTAATATTGCTGCTGTAGAAACAAGTTATTGCTTTTACTTATAACATAAATTTTCTACAATATGTCACCATTTCTTGGCTTCTATTTAACAATCAACGTTTACATAAAGGTATGATGTCTGTCCCTTAAAGGAGTCCCTTTTCACAAGACAGGGTAACCAAGATCAAGTATTTTGTGAATTTGATATGAGCAAAAATAAAGTTAGACAAATCCACTCAGTAAAAATATATTCAGAGGGAGATAGTGATTTATACAATAGTTCAGCTCTGGCTGAAACTACATAGCAAACTAAAAGGATCTGAAGTTCTGTTTGAGTGTGTATGGTGCAGACATACCACCAGATTATATTTTATATTGAAACACAACATGAAAAGCTTCAGAAAAGTATTAAGAAAAATAAAGATCCTTGAAATTTGAATGGAGATGCACATGTTTAAAGGAATATATTTATCTGGTAAGCTACTTTAAAAGCCTTAACAGCAAGAGAGAAGAAAATGACTTGTTTGACCCCGAGTTTAAATTTAAATTCGAATCATTGCAGTTATACATATCTTAGCAGAAATATAGCAATATTTTTGTACGAGACAGTGATCTACTTCATTTTGTATTACAGACTAATAAAATGTTTCAAATAGAGCGCCTTGAAAATGCTAAATAAGATGCTATTATTGGGTAATTGCAATATTTGACAATTGTGTAAACGCTGTGAGAAATGCAAGTGAAGTATACTTTACTTTCTGCGGTGTTATCACCGTCTCCGTTTTTGTATATATTTAAGGATAAACTGACCATCTGGGGATTAATGTTCAGTTAAACCCCACCTGGTCAAATAGTTATTAACAGGTTGAATAATTCTGTGAGGGAATGCAGTTAAAATGTCTCCTAATGTCTTTCCCAGTGCAGTTGAATAGACTTGCGTCTCTATGCCAGTGAGAGGAAAAAAACATAGCGTAATATGAAATACAATTGCTAGAATTTAAGCCATTCCTGCCTGATATCCAAAATAAACCCTCGGTTCCCTGGAGGTGGCTTGTTTATGGTCCAATAAGATGCAGATTTGTTCTAAAGGGATTAAGTTTCCAGCACAAGAACATAAACATATTTCCTTCCTTATTTTTCCACTATTCATCTCTGATATAAAGGCTTAAAATCACATTAGAGAGGAGAACCATTAATAATTTCCCACTTCTTTTTTTCCTGGTTTTTGCTAGATCTACTTTTATCTAAAGGGCAATTTAATCGGAAGAGGGGAAACTGCTTTTATCCCCCGGCACCCCTCCTTTCTCTGTACCTCTTTTTTTTTTTCCTTTTGCTGCTGTCATTACACAATGACGCTTTGTTCTGTTAGTACAAGGCACACAGAGAATAGGACTAGGAGTTTCTGAGTCAGCTGCAGAGACAGAGTCTTCCCAATGTGACATCAAATTAATAAAACAAATGTGGTTCGCAGCGATAGAGCATTTTAAAGGAGGTTAGAAGACAGAAGCAAAATCTCTTACTTGAACTGCCGTATTCCATCGTCATTTTTTAATAAATTTTCTCCATGTTTTTCTTTAGAGTACGCATGCTTTTATGTGTCGGCGTGAGCATGTAGCTTTGTGCCTCAACTCCACTGAGTTTAAATCCTCCACATCCATCTCTGTGGGACGGTGGCCTAGCTGGCCTTTTCTATGTTATGGAGATGACTCTGCAGAGCAGCAGCTGCCTACTTTGGCATGTGGAACAGTGTCTGCACACATACGGCCACATTTTCCATTTCTATAGATTGCTGAGTGTGCACCGTGGCTATATGAAACATGAAACATATTCTCTTGGAGAAAAAAAAAAAAAAATCTTCTTGCAATTAAAAAGGATTTTGTAAATTTTCAACGTCTTATTTGCGGATATGCTTATTGTGGCCTCATTCATGCTCACACACTCTCACTGACCTTTTAAGCTTTCTCATTAAAGAGCTACATCGTCCCGTATACGTCCACGACCCGGGAGACAGCCGAACGTTAAAACCTCATCCCTCCGAGTCAGCGACCACACTGCAACAATCAGCCCCCTGCCTCCCTCACATTTATAATACCTGATCAGCAGTGAGTGGAAGCCATACAGCACACACAATTACACAGTATGAAACATGGCTTGATATGACTTTACATCCATACGCCCCCTCATAGCTTATCCCACCACCTCCTCTGGATTTTGTAGATTTTTCTTTTTTTTCCCAAATCTAATTTTGGCCTGAGGCACTGTTCTCTCTTTTTTTTTTCTTCCTCAGCCTGCTTGTGTGGAAGCAGACACCTCCGCTCACAGCAGGAGTCCACCCTAACACTAAAACGGCTCTTGCTCCTTCCTAATGGAAGTTGAAAACCGATGGCTCTCCTTTCCTCCCCCCACGGACGAATGTGTTCCTCAAAAAGAAAAAGAGACAAAGCTAATTAGCGCAATTTGCTATAATTTAGAGTTCCTTTGAAATATTTTGGAACAAAAAGGTCCATGTACGAAAGCTGCACTGTAAAGGCCACATTTAAGCAATATGAAAGACGGTTCAAGATTGTTTGGAGTGAGGTCCTGCTGGCTCAGGCGCTTTTGATATTGGTCCTGTTGGTTGGAGAAGATGCACCAATCGAGATTAACAAATTTCCCCTTGACTTACATTAATTAGAGAGTAACTTGATGCACTTTTGGTTTTCAAAAAATCTAAATTGTATGCACCTATTGCGGTGATGAATGAATAAAAATACAAGTTGGTCATTTCTTTATCTTGTTAGATTCAATTCAAATACCTCAATCAAATAACCTATATTTGTTTTTGAGGAAATTAGTAGTGCACACAAAAAGCCTAATTTCTAGTTATAAGCTCTCATCTGCATCTCAGCATCCTCCTTTTGTATATCAGGTGGCCTCAGAAGCTCAACCAACAGACCAAAGTCTCGGACTAGCTTGCTTGTTTTCTCGTAAAACCAAAACCAATTCACTGAATGCTATTTTATGAACCTTTCAAAACCTATGAACTATCCATCGGTGTCCTCATGGACCCATTGACTTAACAGTGGTTTGAGAGTGACAGTTAAGGAGTTTAAATAATTTTCAGTAGGTGGATGTTACAGAGAAGCCAATGGCTATTTACATCGAAATGGACATAGGTAGCAAGGTAAAACCAGTAATATTCTTATGTTAAACACTTACTTATGGTAACATAATGTTTTTTTAGTCATTAAAATGTCTGCACTTGCTATGACGTTTATGCTTTTTTACCTCATTTTACTTTCATATTACATTTTAATCAGATTGGGATTTAATCAGATAAAACTACCTTATCTGGTTTTATTATAAATGAACATTCAAAGAATGAAGATTTTAACTGCTGTTTTTTTTTTTTTTGACACATAAGTAAATATAGTGGTAACACTTTATTCGACGGGTTGTGAAAAGACTGTCATGACACTGTCATAAACATGACATAACACCTGCCATGAACATGAGTAAGTCCTCATGAATATTTATGACTGTTGTCATAAAGTGTCATTCGGTAAATCATGACACTTTTAATACAAAGTTGAAATTTTTCAAAATGTCTTTGTTATGACAACTTGACACTAACCAAGAAATCAGGATCTGACATAAGTTTGTGATAAAAGTTTTACTGATTAAACTTTAGCTTTAATAACATAAAGCTACATAATTTTTAAAGTTTAATCAGTAATACTTTTATAACAAATTTATGTCAAATCATGATTTCTTGGTTAATGTCAAGTTGTCATAACAAAGACATTTTAAAGTAATACTGTCATGAAGTGCGGTGTGGTGAGGTGGTGAGGCAGAGGCCGCGGACCCAGGTATGAGGAATATGGTGGTTTTAATGATGAAACTCAGTCCAAAACAACAGGCAGCTCGCACAGAGACGCATTGACAAAACATTGACGAGGACCCGACGAGGAACAAAGAACACAGGTGGAGTTAAATACATGGGAGGGTAATCACAGAGACGAGACACACCTGGGAACAATCAAGGGGAGGACAGGACAACGAAGAGACTTAAGGACACAGAAAACTCTAAATAAACACAGAAAAACACAGATCCTGACAAATACATATTCATGAAGACTTGCTCATGTTCATGACAGGTGTTATGTCATGTTTATGACAGTGTCATGACAGTCTTTTCACAACCCGTCGAATAACGTGTTACCAACATAGTTTATCAACCCTAAAACCACTGTCCTCTTTGAAGAAATCGGTGATCATTTAAATAGAAAATGGAGGCTGGAAGTAGTGTGCCACCAATGGCAGTATTACATGTGCAGAGAGGAAAGAACAAAACATAAGCCATGTTTGGAGTTACAACCTAAACCTAAAACTAAAAATAAAATAGGTTTTGCTTAGTCTGCTACATTTTTGCACTGCTTTACTTTTATATCAGTTACTCTGAATGGAAATACTTTACAAGTTCTATTCTCCGCACGTGTCTCACACAGGAAGATTATTCCTTTATAAAGCAGTAGGTGTTTGCTGGCAAATGAAACTTTTCTTCCCCTAGTTAAATATACACATTGAATCACTTTGTCTTTATTCATATTCCCTGTCTACCTTGCAGCCATTTCTGAGGCGCTTTAGCATAAGAAGCAGTTGGTAGGCAGTGCCAGTGCATTGGTCTGTGTGCACACACTGTACATGTGAAGATGTGCTTTCATTGCGTTCAGCAAAGAGTTTCTCCACTTCATATCGATCCGTTAATTATGTCGCTAAGGTGTAAACATGAATCGGTGCTGTGCCACGGCAACAGATGTACGCAAGGTTTAAATAAATTACACAGAAAAAAAAACAGGGTCCTTAATGAAACAGGACAAAAAGATAAAGTAATTTAATATATATATATATATATACTGTATATATTTTACAATGTTGGATTCGGCAAACACTGACAGCTGAAAGTGTTGTCATTAACAGATCTGTAACTTTGCACTAGGATAGAGATTTTTTTAAAAAGTATAGCTGGAAAAGTATATAATTTACTTTCAGACTTTATCACCAGACTCTAAGTTCTAAGTTATATTTTACTGGAAAACATGCATTCAGTTCAAGCAATATTGATAAGCAATAAGCAATATTATGCATGTGCGAAAAATAAAAATACCACCAGACACATGTACATATACCTACAATATATTGTACTTTGGATTATTCATAAACATCCAGTGACCTTTTGACGTTTTTGATTTGTGGTATGAATTGCACAGCTATGAATCAGCAGTGGAGCTATAATAATCACAGCCAACAGCTTTGCCAAAATATTTACATTTCTGGAAGGTTTTTCACATTCAAAACCACAACCATAAATGTAGGCTTTTTTCAAATTCCTACCATATGCCAATATGTAGTGATTACTGCGTAACAGAAGTGGGAGGAAGCGGATGTGTAGTTTTCAAATATTTATACAAATGGAAATCTGCAACTTGTGTGCCATTTTATTTAATCTTTCCCTAGAGACAGAAATCTTGACAGTAATGTTTAATCCTCCAGCAGTCTTAGTATGACGCTCAGGACTAAGCACACCAGATGTAACGGTCAGAGAACAGGGGAGGCGATTGGGGTGTTCTGTCAGCATGTCAGCCCCCGAAACCACACACAAAAATACCCCCTCAAAAAGCGCACGCAGGGTCAGTGCCACCCTGCCTGGACCATGAGTAAAAAGCTTGTGGAGTCCAATGAACCCCAACTCTCATGACTGCAGGAGGGTTAAGTTCTTAATGACAAGATAGAACATGAACTTTGACTCCAACCTCTTTGGTTGCCTCTTACTTGTTTCTTTTGAGAATAGCTATGCTAGTAATAACCTAGTATTTCTGAGTACAATATTTTCTAATTAAAATCAAGTTCATCTTAATAAACTTTAATACATTTTGGATTATGTAGTCTAGTCCAAGCATTGCAGTGACGTTCGTTAAGATAAAATATATTTTTAGTGAATCCACTGTTGAAAATAATTTCCAATCCCCCATTTCTAGCCCCAACTAACATTCTGACATAAAACAAAAATTCCAAACTTTCAACACAAGTATCACACCCTACACTGTACAAATCAAATTTTGTTAAGAAATTCCTTTGTCTGTTAAACATGTAGTAAATTAAATCAAATTGTCATCTATTACACCACCTACTTTTGTATTTGTTTAAATGTTGTGTATTGTGTCCCCAGCTTTATATCACTGGCAGCAATTGTTGGGACGGTTTACATCTTGTCTTCAACAATTACTTTTTTCTTGCTTTTCATAGTGCACAATTGTTCAATCGGCGGATTCACTGTGGACCTTCGGTGGGTTTAGGTGACTCACAAGTTCAGTCTGACGCCTGATGGCAGTTAGTTGGCACTGGATTTCTCTACCAATGTCAGAATAAAAAGAAATGAAGACACATGCATGTCACCCTTTTAAGATATTTATTTTGTAAAGCGTTTTTCTTTTCCACTTCCCATATAGGTATTACTACGTATTGATCGTTTTTAACCACAATAATGCATTGTGGTTTTTCATTCACAATTTATGAATACTTTGCGAGGCAATTTATTTATGATCACAGGTTGGAAACCTGCATGACATGCAATGCACTTTATTTTGTTTTTGTAATAGATTAAAAAAAATAAGACAGCTCAGATATCCAATTATATTATTTGGTGTACAGGAGACCAGATGAAACCATTTTCTATTGTTCTTTTTTTTTACACACACAATTACCTGTAATTGCACTGAATAATGATAATAGCAGTTATATTATGAATAAATGTTCATCAGGGACAAAAAGCCAAATTGCCAAATGTATCCAAATCTATAGATTTCTCACAGTGTGCTTTTTGTTTTTCCTCACTCTCTAAGGCTTTATTCCACACAGAATCCACTTTACCCCTGTCAGAATAGGAATGTGACATTTAGGTTAAAGAGGCGACTCAGAGATGACAGGCCAGCACAACAACAGGTTTTCAATTACTGAGAAACTGTAGATTCCATGACTGCAGAGGAGTGACCCTCTCATACATCCATCAAGGATGGTGCTGTAGGACCTTGTCTGTGATAATTAGAGGCTGCAAAGCAGCACCCGCCAATTACAGAGCAATACTTTGATTAGTTTGTCACCACTTGCAGGAGCCACTGTGTTTCTGTGTGTACGCGCTATGACGAGGAAATTTGAAAGAAGATGCATCAAAGTTTACCCAACAGGGGAAAGAAGCAAAGCAGATACAACTTTGTTACTTTTTTCCCAATATTAATGTTAAAGTTAATGTCCAAGATATATTTCAGAAAGAAACTTAGGCTTCCAAACTCCAAAAAATTTCCGCTTTGGTTATGTTTAGCGTTTCCTCTGATTACAAAATATGTTCTTTATACCCTCAACGATTAAGCTGCTCAATGATAAGATATTCTTATTTCTAATTCACAGCCTCCTGTTATAACGTTAGAGTTTCTGTTAGTTTTGTTTCTTTGTGTGGGTCTTTATTTGGTTTTGTTTGGGATTTATATTCATTTGAAAAGTCTGGATTCTGTCTTTTCAATGCTTCTCGTATATATTCACACTTACAGATTTTCCCTTTTCAAGTGCTTGATTTCTATATAAAGCCTTCATATTTTGGTGTTATAAAGCTGCATTCTGCTTTGAGATACTTTTTTTAAATTATTATTTTCACACAAGATATGTCTTCACAATTTGAGGACGTATCTTGATGAAAGTCTGTGTGTAAGAACAAATGGGTATTTAAAACGGTTCTTATTCTAATTCACCTTGACAAAACGCTCATCTCTGAAGAAAAACAGCAGGAGATCTTGATGCTACTAACATCAATCTGGGTGTACATCTGGTGATGCACAAAACAAACAAGCTTTCTGGAATTATGGCCCAAATGTTTACATTAGTTTAATCTCTCCTAACAAATTCTTCAACAAGGTTTTGAATTTTTATAGATATAGCTGGAGGATTATTTGTGGAAATTGTGCATACGGTAAAGCGTTATTAAACTGTATGCATCGCTATGCAACCAAAATTATGCATTTTTAAACATTTTTTACACATTTCTATTAAACAGATTTGTTTGCTTTTCAAATAAGTGGGTAGGAACTGTTTATTTTTAATTGATTAACCAAGGAATGATACTTTTACTGGGAAGTAAGTTTTAATTTTTTCAGTACTTCACTAAATAACAATAAGTTTTTAACCAATAATGCAGGAGAGACTCGCACACATTTAGTTTATGTTAAAGTAAGTTATATCTACACAAACTTGATTCTAATTTAATTTTCTATTTTATGAGAATGCTGAACAAGAAGTCAGTTACTCCAAGCTTACTTAACACGTCTGACACATTTCTTGTTTTATTCGCCTTTATTTTACATATATTTTGCATGTGTTTTGATGGATGACCTTGGTCTTTAGCCATATACAGGTGTTTCAACACTTTGAACTGAATCAGCAGATAAAATAATATTTTTCTTGTTTAATGACTTGAATACAAGTCATAGCTGTTAAAGGACTGTACCATGATGAGGTTTGGGGACAGGGAGATGGAGCGAATTTTTTCCTTCAGTGTGTTTAACACACTGAAAAACAAGCAAATCTGATTAATAAAAATGTGTAAGAAATGTTTAAAAATGCATAATTTTGGTTGCATAGTTATGCATACAATTTAACAACGCTTTACCTTATGCACAATTTCCACAGACACTCCATTTTCTACACACAATCAAACACAAACAGTGTTCACATACATCACTAGAGAAGACTCAGGGGTCCAGGACTCAGCCTTGAGAGGGAAAGCATAAATGTTGGTTATTGGCCCAAAGAAGCAGATGACAACAACATCCATCTAAAACGGTTGTTTTCCTTTGTGTCAGCTTTCCATCTTCCTTCCTCCCATGAATTCTTACTCCCGTCTTGCTCTCAGTTGCTCACTTTGTCAGCGTTTCAAGGTATCTATTTGGGTATTGTTTCTCTCCCTGGATCTCGGCAGCCTTTCCCTGGCACATCCTCATTTTTCCCAGATGGTGGTGGATCGGTGAGACGTCCAAGTACTCACCCCACATATGGGACCCCTTTGCCGGGGATAAAGGTTGGTGATATCCCCTGTTCCTGGCTTGCTGAGGCAAAGCCAAAGCCCTGTTCAGGTCCCGCTGAAAGAAGCATTCCTCTCGGTCAGTATCCACGAAGCCGACAGCAGGGTAACTGGGCTGTTGCATGCAAATAGACAGACATGGACATTCCACAATATGTATCAGTGCCACGAAAAAGTTCAGGCAAATCAGAAGAAACCGATTTGTCACATATGAACTGCTACCACAACGGAAAACCCAGTTTAACACAGACTTTATATTCATAGTCGGTTAGTAGAAGCCGTCTCCACTTCTTCCTCCATCACAGTTACATGAAAACGAAAAATGTTTAAATCCTAGTAGGGTTTAGTAAGCTTTCAATGTTTAGGTTTGTGAAGGTGATATAGCAAAAAAAAAAATCATGTGGCATGTTGATGCTGTTCTATTTGCTGCAGTTCTTTAATAGCGATGTCAGGACTTTTTAACCTCCATTGTCTTGCCGGCTTACCATACAGTGTAGCAAGATAAATTAGGACAATTAATATTGTGTTCGATTCCAGCTACCTCCTGCAACATACCGATGTGCCTCTGGGCAACGGACTTACCCAGGTTGCCCACCGATCTGCTTTCGATCCGTGTTTGAATGTGTGTGACTGAGTGAATGTGGATCTAAAGTAAAGTGCGTTGAGTGGATGGCATTACTAGAAAAGTGCTATATAAATTCAGCTCATTTACCATTCAGCATTCAATGAGCCAAGCAGCCTGTGACTAAGTTTAATGAGTATCTTCGAAATTTTATATTTATGTCCCAGGAAGAAGGATGTTGGGCATTACCAATAAGAAGTTCCGAAAAAACCATTTTCATGAAGATAAATAAAGTATACAGGATGTAAAAAATAAGTTAAATGCAAAAATTTAAAGGGGTTATTTGGAGGTACCAACGAGTCTTTATCCAGTAATCTTCTAAAAACAGGTGTTTGTTTTTTTCTATCTAAATGAATGTCCTCAAATTAAAGCTTGACCTTTTTATAATTTTAAGTGTGAGATTATGCTACAGCCGTAAATTACACTTTTGTTTATTTTTTTTTAACTCAGGATGTATGGTAATCACACAGCTGTGTGACAGATAGGAATAAGGTGGCGGTGGAAGCTAAAGCATTAGACAGCGATGGAATTGTGGAGACATGTCCATAAAGTTTTATTGGGACGTAAAATCTGCTGATTGTTTATTAGAGAGAGAGAAACAGAGAGAGAGAGAGAAAGTCAAAATTGCCTGATGTTTAAGTCAGTTATTAATTGCTGCATGCTTTGTTGCCGCCATGGGTGTAATGATCAAGCCCGGATTGTTTTAATCAGGCTTGGCATGATCTGATGAGCTCTGAAAGGTTGATGTTACACCCTGATGAATTTCTATGGGAATTAACACTTGACTGAGTATGCTGCTACAATTAGAAGTGGGGAAAAAAGAAACAGAGGGAAGTAAGATACAGGCAAAACTTGGAAAGTTAATGAGGAGTAGAAGAAGTAGAGTTCATAAAATGTTTCATCTTGTTGAAGCATTGTCTTTTTATGACGAGATATTTTAATGTCATAAATCATTCTTGTGACATACATCTTGCACAATTCAACTGAAAAACAAAACTGTTAGAGGGGGAATATACTGTATATAAAGAGTTGCCAAAACCTCTTTGCATAAGTCTGCACAACAAGAATAAATAACAACTGATGCTTGATTATATTATCGTGTCCACGACCCTTTTTATGACAGTCTATCGATCCATTATCAGATTTTGTTCAATTCTCTGAACCTTTTTTTTCTTCAGCTGAAGTCAGTTATTTGTTTTGAACGTACGGTTGGACTCCCCCGTGACGCTGAAAATCCAGAAGGCTTAAGGCCAAAACAGTAATTTAATTATTCTATTTACCTGATCAAAAAGCCCAATTCCCCCCCCCCCCAAAAAAAAAGCATTTCTCATAATTCAGCCATAAACATGTTTCATTGTGTTTGGTGATTTTAAGTTTTTTTTTTTTTTTTTTTTTGTCCCAAACATATTTTTCAGACCCAAAAATTCAGGTGTTGGCATTGCACCATAACACATTCTCAGAATTTATGGGAGATATGATGGAAAGATATTTCCCATAGATAGATCAATAGTAGAAATATCCAATATAACATCCAATAGTGATGATCCTTTTTTCCACGTTTCCTAAAGCTATTCTATAATTTTTGATTTTCTTGAGTTTACCAATTTGGAATATGTACTATGCTGAAACTTTGTCCTTTCTTCTGCTTTTCTCCTTACTGATGCCTTTATCCAGTTGGATCTTGGGCCTTTGTAATGTCTCTGAAAACTATGCTTTGAACAAATACATTGCAAATGTGTGCAGATTTTGTTTTAATCCACAGTAAATGAAGCATTTTCAACATGGTTGAAGGCCAGGTTAATACTTTCTCTCTCTCTCTCTCTCCTACTCACAGACAGACATGCTCGTATAGACACACAACAAGTGAGTGAGCAGCAGGGCTGTGGAGTGTAAGCAGGTGTCCTATGGGAGCTAGTGTACCATTAGCAGATCATTTCCCTCTCTGCTCCAGCAGGCGCTCCTCTATCATACCTCCTCTGTCAGCATTGCCTCAGAGGATTACTGGGAAAGAAAGGGAAAAGCAGAAAGACTGAGCTGGAGAAGGAGAGTAGAGTGTGAAATTGAAACTTGCATAGCCCCTGTGTGCCCTCAAAACTGTGATTATTACTTGGTAGGCTTTTTTTTTCTCCCCTCATCCATACACCTTCTGGGGGGGGGGGGAAACAAGCAGAATATTATGTATATTGGAGAAAAAGTGTCCATCTTTACCACACTGTTTTTTTGGGGGGGGGTTTAACCAGAGGCTGCGATAAAACCAGAAATGCTCAACTAAACATACCGTACAGCTGCTGTCCGGAGTTGCTCCGAACTTCACATTCTTCTTTACGCCTACACAACATCCACTGCTAAAACATATTTCAGCAGATTGTTGTTTTGACGTGGCGGGTCAATCTGCAAGACCTCCCCTGATCCCTGACCCGCTGTCGCTCATGAGAGCTACTTTAGCTGGGGGCCAAAGTGGTGGCCTGGCTGGCAATAAGCCTACTGTCATCACAGATAAGGATGCCTCTCCAGTGCTAAAGCCCAGGGACTGAGAGAGGAGAGGTTGCAGAGATGGAAGGTCAAATAGAAGTGGGCGGGCGGAAAAGCGTGCAAAGGCTGAGAGTGTGATAATATAATGGAGGAGGCAGACAGAGGGATGAAAGGAGTTATGGTGAAGCATATGTTTTTGATGGCCTAAATCTGCTGGACTTTACAGACATGTACAAGTTTCAAGTCTGTGTAACATAGCAGCAGGCTGCACATTGTAAAATCAAGATATCTTTGGGATCAGATTACCAAGGTCCAAACACACATTTAAAAATATATTTGATATTTCATGTGGTAGGGCAATGACGAGCTTTGTACAGTTGTAATGTGGAAGAAAAATGTTGCATGAACTTTAAAGTCTTATCAAATCGATACAGCTCAAGTCAGACATATCGAGAGCAGATCATCTGCAAACAACGGTTTTAAAGTCCTGCAGCGGACTCTTGGTTGGATTCCCCTGTCAAAACTAAGGTAGTTCCTAATTGGTGCCATAAAGGTGAACCTAATAAAGTGGCTGATGAATAATGTAAATGCATTTAGTGAAAAACATTTGTCACTCTACATGTTTAGATCTTTTTTTTCTTTTCAAAGTCAGTTACATTAAAAGTATTTGATATGTTTTGTTTTATAACACAAATAAAAGTGAGACTATGATTTTTTTTAGAATTTCCCTTGATTAATAATAACTGGAACATTGTTTAGTTTTAGTCTGGACTGCAACTTTTTATTATCTTTATGTTGCCACTTCAATGGAAAGTTTTCTATGTAATCTTTTGTACTTGATGTTGCTTTGTTGCTGAAATGTGCTTTCCAAAATTCTTGATGATTAGGAGATAAGCAAAAGACATGGTGTGGGCTGAATAAAGCCTACAGTACTGCTGCAGCGTTCTCTTATGTTTTTGAGTCTGACAGCAAAAGTATTTGTTGCCAACACTGTGATAAATAGGGGTTGGCATACCTTTTAAGGGCAACTCGATGTGTGGAATAAAAACATCGTAAGCCAACTTCACACAGTCTATTCTGCAAGCTTCAAGATAAGACACTGCTGAATCCCAACACTACAGAGCACCAACCCAACAATGTTTCCTCCCTGACTATCCAGACTCCCCTTGTCCGTCATCTGCACTTGGACAATGTCTGTTTTGACCGTCTGTCACAGCTTAAGTATCAAATGAAATGTCACTCAGACATGTTGGCACTGTTTCATGGTTCTGAGGAATCAACAGTATCATCCCAAAATCTGGAGTTTTGTAACTTGAGGTTTTGTGTACCAGAAGTTTTTTGTTTTTTTTTTACATATAGGAATCACAAAATAAATGTGTAGTGAGAGACTTTGGTCTTCATTCTCTTAACACATAAAACAGAACTGAGACAAATGTCTTTTTGAGAACAAGTGATTTCGGTAAATGCAACGACTTGCCTTCAGTTCTCACCCTGTGACAAAGCCCTCTCTGTCAGAACATCAATGACAGACTTAATGTTGACTTAATGATTTCTTGGTTGCCAAACAACATCTCTGTCAGGAACGGCTATTGGTGAACCAATTTGAGATGAAGGTAAAAAATGATAGATGCAATTGCTGTTATGCATGGTCACTAAACTGAATCAGCAAAGCTAGAAGAATCTGTCTTAATCAAGTCATTTAGCTGCCCATCAAGCAGCCTCTGGCAAGACTTTCAAGGTAGTATGAGAGAGAAGGCTATAAAAGGTTTCTAATCAAAAGATGCTGAAAACATCATCCAAAAAAAGAACATGCATGAGTAAAAATTTGGAGGTTGGGACATCATGACATAGTCTGTTTTAGAGAACATGTGATGCGCCACGGGAAAACTAGGAACAACGAAAAGGCGATAAAGGATAAAACCCACAAATTTCTGAGAAAATCATAATTTTTTTATTTTATTATTTTTTGGTCAAATGTATTAGTTAAAGTTATTAAGAAGCCACCCCATGCTTTAAATGGCAATTTCCGAGATTTGATTTACAGTGTAAATCTGAGCCGTCTGTGGTGTGGAAGAAACTGAGTGCGGATTAACATACCGGGCTTCAGTGGCTATTCACACACTTTTGTTATTGGTTTTTGGCCAATAAGATGAAAGTTTAGAAGAGATACAGAGGAACTTAATATCATCACCACATCACTCTGACACATGCCAATAGATGGCCTGTTGGAAAGAAAGACCTCAGGTCTGTTTACAGTCCACACCAAATACTCACCTATGTGTTGCCCAGAGTCTGATAAGAAGGTTGGTTCTGTTCTGGTTCTGTTCTGGGAACGACTGTGGAACCTCTGGAGATGATCATGCAGAGAAGATCTTTCCTGCCGACGGCCATCTTCACTGGCTCTTTGAAGAATCTTGATGAGCTCACGACATTTAATTTCCCTTTGGGATCAATAGAGTATTTCTGAAACTGAACTGAAACAGGAAATTTAATGTATATATAATATGAATATATATCCTCACTAAGAACATTTAAACAGAAAGGCCCAGAAATAAAACTCAAAATGTCCCCAAGGAGAACTTTTTCCTGGTTTTGTCGTGACCAGTCACATGTGGTATTGGCAGATCTAATTTAATGAAAGAAAGGATGAATGGAGAAATGAACTCTGGCTGAGATGAGAAGGAAACTTGATTATCTTCAGAGACAGAAGACGAAACTGCAAGAATGGTTCAGTCAGTTGTCTGACATGTATCCAATTACAATCTATGCAAATGCTACTTGTAAACTTTACTCCTTTTCGAACAAGTAGATAACTAATTGTGTTGAAAAACAGTTTACTTACTATATGCATGAATGTATATGTTTTTTATGGCTTGTTTGAAGTAAAGAATATCTCTTAAACTAATGATGTAATGGAGAATAAAAGCTAAAATTATCTTTTGAAAAATATATATTTTTCAACAGTAACAGTTGCTTTATATAGTACCTCATTAAATAGTCAAAGCTGCTGCAAACTAACACCAGTAAACTAACTGTAGGGAAGCTCACCTGTTCTCACTTTTGAAAGGTAATGTACATCGGACACATTTACCTGATAGCCTTTTTTGTTAGTTTTTTTTATATCTATATCTATACATCTATATGGAATAATGTCAGAAGCTTTCTGGTGCAGGTGGGAATGCCATGTAGGTCCAATGCTGCCAACACTGACCTGACAGACAGAGAGGCTGCCCATCGAGGGGTTGCAGAAATAAAAGCTTCGACCCGGATCACTGAAGCATCCGACACACAAGTCTGAGCTGTTGTGGTCTCTGAGGCAGGAACTGCCTTTCTGTCACCCACTGCATGAACACGCGCACCCCCATGTGCACACGCAGCTGCTGTACCACTTAAGATAAACAAGATGATGTCTATGTGGAAAATGAATATGTTGCTTTTAATCATTTTCACGTTGAAATGAACTTGGTCGGTCGTAGTAAAGTTTGTTTTTCGATGGCACTCGTCTTGACATTGAAAAGAAAATCTTGATGCTAGTCAAAATATGCCAGTAACTCTCAACTGAGTTGAATAAAACTCACTCATAATAATGATTCAGTGTTGAATTTCAAACCAAATGATGTTCTTCAGCACTGCTTTCCCCAGATCTGTTACAAGCATAAAGCTAGACCTGTGCTGCTTGGACTAAGATCCAAATGAGCTCAACTGAAAAAAAAAATCTACTTTTTCAATATTCTCAGCGTTATTAAAATATCTCCTCCCTTCCCCTTTTTACCCTTTCTGACGATAAATTTGATGCGATAAATAAGAACAAACAAGGAACCCAGTTCTTATTTACCATTCATCCCTTTGATTCAAAGGACGTTTTATTGTAGGAGGTGAATAACATGGCTTGACAATTTAAGAGCAGGGAATAAAAGAACAGTATTCAATTCGGCATATGTTTCTACCTTCATTTTCAACTTCTCCAGCAGCCCTCGGTTCTCCTAGTTTGTAGCAGCCCACGTAGGTGGGAGCTTTGGATCTCATCTGAGAGGGGAAAAAAGCTCACAACAAGCTCCTTTAGCCTTTCTCATCCATTTCTTTTGACATTTTCCCTCCATTTTAGTGAACTCAATCCCAAATTGTATAGTCTTCTGCACATTGCCTTGCAAAAGTCTGCTTCAGCTTTGCACAACTCAGGGCAGAAATTGACCATTCTTCTTCGTAACAAATCTCAAGCTCAGTAAAGTATGATAGAAAAAAATGGGATCACAAATTTGTCACAGATTCTTAAGTGAATGTAGGTTTGAACTTAGACTAAGCTATTCTGGGATATTAATATAATACAATTCTACTGCAGTGTTGGCTGAATGTTTAGTGGTTTTTTCTTCTAACTTGAAGGTGAACAAACAACTTTAGTTTACTGAACTTTCTAATGTATTTTTTTTCTTTTCTTTCCCATCTGCTAAAGAAAATAGTCCCCACAGCATGATGCAACCAGCACCATGTTCGACTATGGAGATGGTCTGCTTATATTGATGTACAGTTTTAGCATTTTGCATTTCGGGGAGCTTACAACTAATGGCTATCCTGTTGACAAATCCTTCCACATGAGCTGTGGGACTCTACAGCTCCTTCAGAGTTACCAAGACCACACGACTCCGCCTTTTATTATTACTCCCTTTGCGCTGCCTGTCAGTTCAGTGCTGAGTAATCTGCTTTGATTAAAGGGACTTGGTTATACATTTCTGAGCTTCCTTCTATCTTTGGCCGTTTGACGTCTTTGCCCCCCACGGCTGCACTTCACTGTATGTTTCAACCCAGATTTCATCTCTTAGCCACGTTGTCTTTCTTTTTATATAATACTGGGAGTTGATAGGAGAACCGCAGGCCGTCTCTTACTCAGATGCCAGGCTTTCTTTTTATTTATTTTTTCTACCTCTTATATCAATTCACCGTGACTTTTCTTCTCTGACCAGAGACGTGTAAAATAGACAGCGGGAGCCGATGCACATTATTTTTATTTATTTATTTTTGAAGTAAATTTGCTTTCAGAAAGCCTGGGTCAGGTGCCAGCAATAAGAGGGTCATTGAAATGTTATTTCTTTTCTTTCTTCCCTCTTCTAAGATTCTAACAGTTTTCATTTCTGTCTTGGCCCCAGGGTTATTTGACGTTGAGAAAGCTCTCTTGTTCAGATGATCTTTTTGTCTTCATCGCCTCGGACTGGTTAGCCAGACCGCGACAGCCCACGAATGACGTTAAAAGTTAAATTACTTTTGTGTTTCTCGCTTATCGTTTGTGTCAAAAAATAACCCCACGCAAGAAATCTCAACTCGAGAATAATCAAACACGATTGTTGTTGTTGCACACCTACCCAGGCGCTTGAGCATTCAGCTGATTTGAACTGGGTGGGTGTACATCTTGCTTAAATGCTTGATTGGCTTTACATTGATCCACAACCTGCTACAGTAACAGTTTGTACAGCTGCCCGGTATTAATGTGCGTCGGTCTCAAACTTCCAGGGAAATTGATTACTTGAATAGTACAGATTTGATACAAATGTTAAAAATTGCTGATATGTTATTTTATAAGAGTTGTGTTAATTAGATGCACTTCTGTATGTATTTTTGAGGCATCTCAAACACTGTTTCCTCATGTTGCATCACAAAAGACACAAGACACAATTCATTGTATATTATTTACTAATAGGTGGTATCATTTGCATACTGAAAATAAATAAAATACATTGATAAATACAATTAAAAAGGCAACATGCCTGCTCACATGTTTAAGACTCTACAGTATGTCAAAAAACATCATTTGACTCTTTCGAATACAATGCTTCAAATTTCATTTTTTAGTTCACTTCAGTAACTTCTCTCAAAAATATCTTCACATTAAAATCAAACCTCTACAGTAGACATATTGACTTTAGAACCTAATGGGCATCCACATAAGGAACATGAGAGCATTTCAGTGTCGCTTAAAGTGATTACAACAGAAATGCTTAATGTTGACAGTAAACATTAAAAGGTTGTCTTTCATGTTCATTGTCAAGGTGTTGAGGCTGCTCATGAGGCAAAGGAAGCTGTGTGCGTGCATTTGATTAAACTCTGTTTGATGTAGAGCTCAAGATAGGCACACCTAATCAAGACTGTGCTCACTCTACAGTAGCAGCATAAGGTCACTTGTGATTGATTTATACAAGAGGAAGCATCAGTCTATTTCTTGGCAGTCTTTAAAGCCTAAAAAGCTTTAGCAGCCCACAAGGATTTCCACTAAAATGCAAGTGTGCTGTAGTGTGTGAACCTCAGTAATGGTACAGGACAGAGGTATAAAGATTTGATAAAGGCGCCTGCGTCTCTTACTATCTGCCTAAGTGGTTCTGCCAAGAGCGAAGGCAAAATCCAGGGGTCTATTTGGGTACGCTCAAAATTCATCGTCTTTAATGACTGCAGCCCATTGTTGAGTTCTGACATTTATGTTACATTTAAGCAGTCAAAAAAATCGCCTGTCTGTTATTTGAACGTTAAAGTTAAGTGGTGAAGATTGAACCGTCTGAAGCTTTAAAGCCTGAGAAACTTTAAACCATTTTCTGTGCCCTTCTTGTAATCAAAGCTCTTACAAATCATTTTTGCTTCTACTTACTTCTTTAAATGTTGTTATAATTGAACACACTTAAAGACAAGGATGGCAAAATAAAAGATGGTATGAGATCGGTTGACTGAGGACAAAAAAAGGTTGTTGCAACTTTCTCCCAGACACACACAAAAGCCTAACGCCTGGTATGGCATCTTTTCCAAAAAAGAAATCACATGTCTTATACTTTCCTGTTTCTCTGTCTTTAATTCCTCAATATTTGGAAGCATGGCCAACTAGATTACTATTTTAAATCAATGTCAAACGTTTACATCTACTATACTGTTCGCTGGTTGGCCTGGTTGAAACTCAGCCAGGGAAATCCACCTCAGTTGGAGAGATTCCAGTCGGAGCACTGAAGGGAGATGGGAATTGAGCAGAACTGCGTAGGAAGGCGATGGCCAGGCTGGTAAAAGCCGTAGCGCAAGATCACACTGAACAGTTTTGACAAATCAATAGCCAGCAAATCTTTGTTCTTAACAAATGGCAAAGCAAATACATCTATCACAGCACTGCTTTTCAAAACCATCGAAAAGTATTTCGTCTTTGATAAATAGCACTCAACCATTGGCTTTCCACGCATTCTAACACTGTAGCATACACAATTTCATCATCAACTAAGCCAGGCTGAAACAAATTGTCTTTTCTACAAAATGTTGTACCAGTAGGACAGGTATAAAATGTATTCCATCTGACACAATATGATAACATTCATAAAGTGAATATGTGTGAACCAAAAGCTGACCTGAGAATGCATATTTTTAAATATATTTTGCAGTAAAATAATGTATATAAACGCTGACACTTACATTCTATTAACCTTTGTTGAGCCTGAATTCTAATTGTAAAGTTCTCTGAGCTCTAGTACCAAGGATGTTGGGGACTTTTGAAATCTGCTCAGTGAAGTGTAATTGCGGTGCCAACAGCCTGTTTTACGTAGCAGATTGAAGTCTAAATGAAGCTCTGACCTTCAGTTTGTTCTCTCTTCATCAGGCCCTGTTGTTTTCTGGCTTGATTTCTGCAAGGCCCTTTCTCTCCTCTTTATGTTTCTCTTCCCTTTAATTTAATCAAACTGACTGTCTCTTTGTTTCTCATCTTGCACCGCTTGCTTTCGCACTGTCGTTAATAAGATAAGCCCTTACTTTTCCATTAAGGTCCCGTCTTTTTATTTGAAACACAAAATATAATTTAGTGTGCGGAGTACAAACTTTTTATTTGCCTTTGTAGAATATGCAGGCTTCAATAATGTCCCTATATATAAATAGCCTTTTAATATGTATCTGAAAATACATTGCATTTCATGAAATGTATGCCTACAGTTATCCACAATGGGCAGCAAGTGTGCATTAAGCAGTCCTCAAATTAATCTCTCATCTCCAACTTAAAAGTTTGGATTTACAAAGAAGGCACTCTATAACAGACTTTTATGTTGGCTAAACAGGAGAAAAAAAAAAAAGCTGTACGGAAGCCATAAATGTGATAAACTTTCTTATCAGACCTACCCATGGCAGCCAATTTAGAAGAGTTTTAATGTAAAGTGATTTTAATCTGAAGCTCATTCTCAACTACATTCAAACACACAATGTGCCTTAATGAGGTTCAATCCGCTTTATCGTACATTTGCAAATACAGGAGTAGTTGTGATCCGAAGCTGGTTACGATGATTTTATGGGTCTGCAATACAAGCAACAAGTTATTCTAACGAACCTTTTTGAAAGCGTCAGGCTTCAGGTGAGGGTGAACGACACAAAACACAGGCTTTGGCAAAGAGGCAAAGTTAAAGATAGAGGAGGGAGGTAGAGAAAGAAAAGAGCTCATTATTACGGCTAATGCTCTTGAGTCACTTATCACTGACTAACAGCACAGGTGCAGCCAAGCCATTATAAACAGTGGCAAAGTGTGTTTGGATAATGAACTGGCCCCTGAAGACCTTCTTTACTTTCAAGAGATGTAGGAAACACCTGCATATGCAGTCGCAAACAAGGAGGAACGATGCAAGGACTACGAAATGTTAGTGGAGGAATTCCTAATTAAACTGTTTGGGCAAATAGTAGGAAAGAAGTATTAAATTTGTTCCTATATTTAACAAAGACAGTTGGAATTTGAGAACATTTGACAAGCTCATAACTTCCACCTAACACCTAACTTTGGCTTCAAGGGTGTACATTAAGTAGCCTGGCAATTGCCTTCTTGTGCAATTCTAATCATTCAGTGAACAGAATAAGAAGTTGTGAGTGATTACATCGATTTTCTGCGTTGTTTTAGAATTGTAGTCTGCTTGTAGTTTTAGCAACGGCAGCAGAGGAAGCGAACGAAGCCGTCAAGTTTGTGTTGGCCAGGTTTCCAAATACTGGGCTGACATCAACAGCTGCCTTGTACAGCTTGACACTTCTCTCATCGCAGGGAGAAGGGTGGAGGATTGTCGTTTACAGCGCTGGCAATTTCCAGTAAGCTTCTTTGCGTCAAACTGCTGCATTACATATGCTATCGTCACGGGCAAACAATAGCAACTGGGTAAAATTTAAAACCTCAACAAAGTCTACGTCTTCAGGAAGCAATCGTTTCTCAATAACCGAGAGCCCAGACCCTCTTGACGAAGCAAAGTGTGCAAGGGGATTGGTTTTCACCAGGTTCTACATTAAGCAAAGCAAGTGCGAATGTTCCTTAGACTCATGTCAAAGACTGGCAGATGGTTAAAAGAAGCATCTTTCCAAACTTACTTCTGCTGAATATGATACAAGGAGCAAATAGAGAAAAAATGTTCTGATTACGTTTTCCTCATGTAAAATATGCATTTGAAATCTTTGTTGACTAAAATAATGTTCCTTTGGGGTGTTTGTCTGTAATATATACTGTATATACTTTTCTGTTCCCTAGATGAATGCAAAAACGATCAGTAACATTTATTTGATAGGGTATATTTATTACTTTACATAACAGTATATAAAGTAGATAAGTGTGTTACTAGGTGTTAAAATGTGAATGGTGTATGGAAAAAAGGCAGCCTGGCCAACAGTAACCTGGTGATCTAAGCATTTGTAGTCTGAGTTTTTGTTTTCTATCCACACATCATTGATTGTTTCTTCAAATATAATTTATAAATGCTTTCATTTTTTTATCTCTTCATTTTCTTTCTTTCTTTTTTTTTGCTAGTGTTAGACATACATAAATGCAGTGTAAAAACAATTAGTATAGCAATTTAATCTTCCTGCTACATTTATCAGTCAGAGCCTCTTCATGTCTATTTGTCATCACTCGCCATAGGCGTCGTAGAAATGGAGTTAGTCAAGCTGCACTTTACCTTGATGAGGTGCAATGATCCCAGCTTCCTGCCTTTCCATTCAAGTCCCAGTACAAAGAAAAAGTTGATACTGCAGTCGGTTTCGATTTGAAGAAATTTGTAGAAACTGCTGAGATTTTCAACGTGTTTATTCCTGACAATATTAACAATATTGTTTCAGTATTGAAACTTATTGTAGAGTATTTTTTTAGTGTTATATGGACCTATGTTTGACCATATCTTATGACTTTCTTCACGCACAAATTCACAATATTGAGGATCTTTTTTTTTTTTTATGTTTACAAAGCTGCGGTACGTACACCAAATATGATGGCCATCCAAATTTATTGAATTTGGATGGCCAAAACCATTTTATTTTTTTCTTTATTATTATGTATCCTTTATATATTTGACGAGTTTGTACCTTTATTTTACATGAAATAAATATCAAAATATCTGAAAACAAAGAAACCATTCTTTTTGTCCTGTTTTAGCAAGCAATTTTGTACTAAACCTTAACTTAGAAAGCACTCTTGTTGCTATTTGCTAGTACTTCCATAGTTACCCTACCGCCTAATCTTTCTGAAACAACCCAAACCAAAACTACACGTAGTGCTTGGTGTTTTGTGCTAGAGGTGCTGGTGAAAGGCACTGAGAGATTTACAACTGAAGATTAGATGTTAGATAGCATTTGTTGTCATTGAACAGGATTCAACGAAATTTCTATTGCAACTCCCGTGCGAATAAATGCTTGCAAGTTGCAAAAACAACTAAAAAATCTGGAGTAGTCCAGAGAGAGTCTAGAGTCTAGAGAGCTGGGCTGTCCTTTAAAGAGAATTACGGAAATGGATAGACAGGCTTGCTAACTGAGTTTGTTCCAAGAGATTGTAGGTGATGTGGTTCCAGAAAATAAGTCTGAGAGTATACCACATGACTGTTTATAAATTAATAAAAAGTCTTTTAACATCATCGATAAAAAAATAAATAAATCTGATGAAAAAGCTCAGAAAACTGGAGATTCAAAGTGTAGCATATAAAGCACATAGATCCATTTAAACTCAAGGTTGAGTTGAGCAAACTCTGCAACTCTATAGACTTTCTCCTGGCGCGCCTCTCAAGCAACTAGTGGAAAAGTAGATAGCATTTGGTAGTTGTTATGGAAACTTCCTGAACCAAAGATCTTTATAGAGTTTTTTTTTTTTTTTTCCTCCTAAATGATCCCGCTTACTTCAAGTGCAGGCAAAATTAGGTTCCTTGTTAAGCCAGCAGCCATTGTCCAAAAGAAATTTACCTCTGTGCTTCATCACATTTATATTCTCGGGACATAAAAGAAGTTCTGTTGAATGAAAGTAAATTATGCTTACATTTATTTTGTAGAGAGTGGCTAGAGAGTGGTACAAAGATACCTATAGTTATATTTATTTACATGTTTTATTTTCTTGCTAATAAAATAAAACATGTAAATGGTTGTATTTTAATTTATTTATGCGTGAGCTTATGGTAATGTCATATATGATTGCTTACCGTCTTTATGATTGAGGGAAATTTGTTTCAAAGGTGGTTATATATTTCACGGTCAGTGAGCCGAGAGTCTTTTAATCTTATGTTATGTATGCTCCTTATACACATACAATCTGAATTTGTGGTTCATGATCGACCCAGTTCAACAAGGTTTTTAATTAAAAAGTAAAACAGTAGTGATTATCATGGAAGTGCTAGTAAACATACAGTTTTTTTATTATTATTTTTGTGAAGATAAATTTTGATTCGGCCGTCTGATTTCTCTAAACTTCATCAGTGGCCACATTAGATCATTTTATCTGCGATCAGATCGTCCCCTTTTAGGCTGCTGGTTTGTTTCCATTCCCTAATAGAATTGTTCTAATGGAGTCAATGAACCTGGAAGATTAGATTGGGTTGTTACACAGTTTGTCTTTCAGGTTGATTTCTTAATGTGGGACTATTCCTGTGTGAGTGTTTGTATGGAGGTGTATGTGGGTCCAATTTTAATTGCTGGCAAGCTCAGGTTCCTCACTATTCCTTTAACTGCCTGAGGTTTCTCCCATTTACTCATTAATTGCTCAATGACACATCAATCTAGCTTACTTATATTTAATTTGAGCATTCTTGTGACCTGTGATTCAGGTCGGTGAATAGCCTTGTTGAAAGGTATAAGAAGCCAAAATTCCTCAAAAACTAGACTATTATATTTTCTTTAGGTTAAAAAAACCAAACAAAACAACTGAAACCAAAACCTTCTTGTTAGGTATAACATAATTGATATAAATGTTACTTTTTACACTATTTTAAAAGGTATTTATGCTAGGTAACCTCTGGAGTGACCTGCTAGTGATTAAACACAAATTTTTGTAAAACCCATTGATGTCCCTCTGTCCAATAGCAACGCCCGGTTATCCTTGCAGGGTCATAGGGCTCCAGTGATCATTGAACAAGAAACAACAATATTTAGTGTATAAATAAGAAAAATGACCTGGTCTTCCACAATCACAATCATCTTTGCTGGCCAAAATTGTGTGCATTCACATCAATAGCTCCATACTGAAGGCATCAAGTATCACAAGTGAAAAGACTGCCCATTACTTTTCTGCGCCAGTTACAAAACATTTGCTCCCCTGCCATTTTTAGTTATTGTAACTTTGAAAAGTAAAATTATATTTTATTGCATTAATTTGTTAGACATGTAACGGAAATCAAAATTGCATTTAGATGAATGATTACATGACTAGTACATGAAATATATATAATTTTATCAGATTTTTAAAATTATTTTTCAGTGACTTCCTTAGTTGTTTCGAAGCTGTTGCAGAAAAGCTTTGAGTGGATATTGAGAGAGGTTTGTTTTACACAGCAACCCTGTTGCAAAGCAATTAGCTGCAATGCTTGAGGGCTTCATGGGGCGTCATCTGGCATTTGCTAGTAATTAGTTGGAATGTGGCAATTTTACATTTCAAAATAAGACCTTAGCATACAGCTAGAGTATATACTGTATATTCACTTGCTCAGTCAAAGTTTAGACCTAAATGACAAGAGTTGCAGGTATTTTTGCAAAGAACAATGATTAAACGTTTACGTGTAAAGCTACAGTAGTTGAGAAATACTCTAAAAGACATGAAGCTACATGTGGATCAAAAGTTGGTTCTGCAAACTAGTGAACCAGGGGAGCTAAACGCACCACCTGTTTGAATGAAATAACAAGACGGGTCAAAATAAGCCTGTTGGGTATGATGGTAGGACCTCAGAAATAAAGAACAGATAAATACTTCACGGTGCTATGTGCTCGTGTTTTCAAAAAAAAAAAAATCAGTCTCTGGTAGTCTTAGTATGAATACTAGTATGCAAGCTGAGACCTGGAAATATTAAATAAGGACTGGTGATTTTGGTAATTCAGAAAGCAGTTAATAAGTGACAGTGCTCATAAATTTTAGCTACTACTCCAAACACAAAATTGAAAATCTAACACACCCTTCTGCCCCCCAAAATAGGGATTTATGGATTGATTTCTTTGATTTCCACAGGAATTTCATAAAATATACCATTATATCATGTTACTGATTAATTTACTGCACAAAGGGATGTATTAATCACTTTGACATTTCGTCTATAACAGGGTTCATCCACCCAACGGACTCAGGTCTATTTTGTTCTTAAAACTAAGTAGAAAATATTTGCATTCATTCACATTTTTTAACAGTTGCACATAGCTGAATATGGTCACCTCGTTTCATGAAATCCTCAACTATTAGAATTTGACATTTTATACCAAACAAAGCGGACATACGAGTCGAGAATAATTTCATACAACAAAAACAGCATATAGGTTAAATGCCATGTTTGAATAGACTGCAGCAAACTTACTTTACAGAGACCTCAAATACAGTTTTGGTACATTGTTGTTTTTTTTCCACCACAAGTCTTAGAAAAAAAGACTCATGGGACTCATGGAAAAAGACTAGTGGAGGGGAAGAAAAAGTTTTCAATAGAACTTTAAAAACTAACTACAACTTGAAAGCCAAGCACTATCCCTTCAGCATGTGTGGCAGAGCATCTTTAAATATTTGACTCCTACACATCAAAATGGATTTCAAGTGATATTCTTGGGAGTTTTGTAAAGGGTTCAGCACAATATTAATTTGAACCATGGCCTTCGTACAGCTCCCCCTCTGTAGTCAAGGGAATGTGTACTTAAAAAGTTTGAGGGTCATCAAAGTGTGTTGCTACAAAATTTAGACTTAGTGTTGATGCATCATTTTATCCTCAGCAGTAGTTTTCCTCCCCACTCTTTCCTAAGAAAGAAGAGTGTTAAACAGTGATACCGGGGGAAGTGCAAGGCCCACTCGCGCTTACACACATGAAGCTGGCATCACCGACAAATGTAGGTATGCTACATAAGTCAGTGTTAACGTTGAGCCTTAAACATTCATACTACATTTTGTTATTAAAACACAAAATAACTTAAGTGTTGCAATTATCTTGCAGGGCATCTAAATGCCACATGTTAAATAAATCTTGCAAACTGTTCATGCTTTTAGAAAAGAAGCAAACACTATAGTATGCAATCACAAAGTCAAATCCTTAAGCTTTCTGTTATTTACTTATGCGTTGATCATTTTGGTTCCCTGTAATGTCGCTTGAAGTCTTCTTGTTGGTGCAGGAACTGACTTTCATCTCCGAACACAACAAATGGCCATTTCTTAAAAACTGGATCCCTGTCCGCCACTCCACTGTAGGTGTTCCAGTCCTCTAGGCGACACTGAACAGGTATGTCAACCTTGATCGTCTTTTAGACTACATGGCAATCTCTATGATGGCCTCTCATTATGTGGGTTTCTGCTAATCATTCAATGACAAGTTGCCAGTAAATATATTTTCTATTAAATTCATAAAATGAATAAATTAAACTTCTAAATGAAAGTAAATAGGCTGTTTATGCTATCATTGATTTAGTTTTTCGCTGTCTTTTGAATGTTATGTTTATACTAAAGAAAATAAATCAGTACACGTATTAACAGATTTTAACAGATTACACGTGCAATTTTCACTTTGATAAAAATGTTGTCAAGTATGTTTAATAATGTTTATCATATAATTACTGCAGTCATAAATCTGAGGCAATTCTAAATCTGTAGAAACAAATTATTTTGTTTTCCCTTTATGTGTCTGCTCATTTGTAGTTTTTCGAAACATCCACACTTTCAAATCATTTAAACTAATATATTATATATTGTGGCATCTGGATTTTCATGCTCATCTCACCATTCTTAATGTTGCAAATGTCCAGAGGTGTGGAGGCGTGCATATCTAGTTTTCTGTCTGTAAAAACTTCTTTTTTTTTGCCCTTTCAACAGGTGGGTTCAGCTGTCCACAAAGAAAATCAAAGCTGTTCCCTATCAACATCATTTTGTCTCATCTTGTTTTTTCTGTCTTTTTCTTTTTTTCGTCTCCCACCTATCCTCCTCTGAGATGCCTGCGAAGATGAAAGAAGCAGATGAGAACACAGGAAGAAAGCTTCAGTGTCTGTGTTCTTCACAGCTGACAAATGTCAATGTTGAGAAGAGCTGAATGTAAACACACAGAGGCACTATATTCATAATATTCACAGCCTCTTTAAATTCTTCATGGCATAAAGCTTGGTGTCCTGCTTGGTGTTGTCTGAATGACTCTCGCACACATATCATGTTTCTATCTTCACAAGGACATTGACTTCCCTTCATTTTTCATTCATTTCGATTGCCTTAAGGTCCCCACATTCTTGGATGTACTTCACTCCGCAGAGGTCTACACGCTCTCAAAGTGGGCTCAAAGCAGGAGTCTGCTGGACCCGCCTGTGCAAAGGTAAATCCTTCCAACCGCATACTTTGTGTTGCACTGTAAACTGCGCGGTGGGAAACAGTGTTTACAGTCAGATGTTCGATGGTTGTCCTGTTGGAAAAGAAACGGGGCGAGTCGCCCAACCTGTTCATAAAACTTGCTGATATCTATTCGGATAGTGAGAAATAAAGAAATGCTGTATGTCACGACAATAAAAACTCAACTCAGTGTGTGCAGCTCACACAGTGTGCCAGAATGTGTGGGTGCCTTAACCCCTGATCCTTACCATAAACCAGACTTGTACCTCAACCCTTTTCCCAAAAACAAAACACTTCTTCTTATGGAACCTGGTCTTTGGACCACATAGAGAGCCTCTAGGGAGCAGCGGATGCTCACAACATAGCATTTGTTGGAAAAATAGGCCTTGTAAGGTGAGAAATACATGACAGAGAGAGAGGGTGAGAAAGAAAAGAGAGTCAGAGAGTGATGTTATCCGTTATCCTTCAACAAAAGTCATCTGGATTTTGGCTGAGAATTGGGATAGCAAAGTAGAAGAAAGGTTAGCTAAAGGTCTGCCCCCTGAATAAAAACAGAAAGGAACATCAAAGAAAAAAAATTTGTGCGAGACAAAGTCTTCTCGCCTCAATCAGGCTGGTAAATAGTGTAATACCTCTTTTTAAATTAGTCACTAATAGGAGCACAACGATAGGACAACCACTTCAGCGCAGGAGAGTGAAGAGTAGCATAATGGAAGTGGGATTGCCTTTTTCACCAGCTGATCCTTGTGGCTTTTTTCCCTCTCCTCCTTTTTTCAACAGAGGAGTTCAAGGGGCAATTTCGCAATAAAGAACATTTTAAAACTGGCAAGCTTTGTATTTTGGGCTGCATGGTTTGGCAGTTGTCTGCAGTGCTACATTGTAACAAGAAAGTCCTGGAATTTGCGTATTCTTTCTGTGCACGCAAGGGTTGTCTCCCGGTACTCTAGCTTCCTCCCACAGTCCAAAAATATGCATATCAGATCAACCAGTCCCTCAAAATCATGTCAATGAGGTGAGGTTGTGTGAGGTGTGGTTGTTTGTCCCGTGTGCCTCAGTGTTTCCATATAATGGACTGATGGCATATCCTGGGTGTGCTGTTTCTTTCATTCATTTTTACTAAATCAGCTGTAAGTAGCTCCTGAAATGATGGATGGATGGATGGATGGACTATGTCTGTCAATGTGAGATCAGTGAGAGCTGAGTAGCATATCATTTTTTAAAGGGGAAGTGTTAAGTGTTTTCCAGCAATGTTGTATCGTTTTATAGCACAAGTTACTTGAGTTACTTATTTATAGTAACTCAAGTTACCCTCAGTTGTTCTAAAAATGCTGTATATGTGAAATATGACTTAAAAGAAATTTGACTTTGTAATTTAGCACCTTGAAATTGGGCTTCTGTCTCTTTAAGAAAGTACTCCACTCTCCAGAAGTCTTGCTCTTCTGTTAACCCTTTGACAATGTGTTTATCAGGACTGTAACTAGAGGCATAGTATAATGAGATAAGCAGTTCCATCTGGTGTTTGTTAATTGCTGCTGGCTAGTCTGAAGGAGCTGAGTGGGGAAGTGATACTCTGTGAAGCGGAAACTTGGATGCTTGCAAACTGTAGCTCTGGCCAGGAGCTTCATCCTCGGAGGCAGTCCTCGGTCCCTCCAAGTGTTTTGCTTAGCTCAATGACTTCCCTTGGAGATTTAAGGATTTCTCAAACAAGCATGAAATAATCAATGTAACACTCCAGGTATAACTTTTCTTTCTAAAATGAGGGTATAACATTATAGCATGATGTAAAACTCAAAAAGGTTGATTTTACATAATACTGCCCCTTCAAGGTGAAAAGCTTTTTAGAAGGGACGGCATGGGTTTGCAGATAAATACATATAAAAAATGTCAAGGCACAAAAAGTATTTTAGTATTTCAATGTGTTTTTCCGTAATCCTTCCTCGGGGAGTCTAAAAGCTAACAATGAATCATCAGTCGTTTTATAGAGAAAGTCCATTAGTATGAGTACTTCTTTTTTTTAGTCAGTTTTTGTCAGTGTAACTCCATTCTTAAATGTCTAAATACAGATCACCTCAGCAACAAAGACCAGTATAAGGCCTCTCTTAAAAAAAACAAACTCTCACATAGCATATTAATCTCGAACCCACAACGACAAGCCATGTCCAAGCTGCCTCTGGCTATTCATAAATCATGAGTGGAGACAGTGATATCTGGCACAGCTGTGAGATTTCACAAATGAAGCAGTCAGTATGGGCCGAGGTCCTCTGCACCATTCACAAAAACGCCATGATTAAAACCTTTGTCGGTTGTTTCCCCATACCAATCTGACCTAAGTGCGGCATTCCTGTTGGTGGTCGAGGCAAAGGCAAAGAGTATTGTTTCCTCATTTTAATCTTGCTACTGAATGGTTATTCAAACCATGCATCATCACGACACCATACCCACAACCCATGAAGCTGAATTGCTTACCCTTTTACAAATCAGCTGCTTCAAGGTTGCAACTGCTTCAATTGGCGAGTGAGGGTGGACTGAATTTCACGCCCCTCAAGAAGAACGGCCATTAAACAAAACATATGGAGACAGCCACAAGGCACCTTACTGTTTTCTGAAATAACCAATAGTCTACAGATGTGACCAAAGCCATGTCACAGAGTGAATAGGAGACAAAAAACACAGATAAAGCACATATAAAAAAGAACAAACAGCAAAAAAAAAAAAAAAATTACAGAAAGCCGTAAAATCCAAATATTCATTGAGTCATGGGAAGCTTGATGCATGCAGTGCATGGGGTCATTTGGACCTCACAAGCTTTTTACTCTGTGCACAGTCCGGATGGGTCACACTGACCCTGCATGTGCTTTTACAAGGATTTTTTTTAGTGTAATTTTGGGAACTGACGGTCTGGCGGGAGCCCCTTCTTCCCCGCTGTCCGACCGTGAGATTTACCACACTAAGGTCACTGGAGGGTTAAAGCTAACACAATATTTAAATGATAAACTCTTTTTGAGATACAACATCAGAAATGGCCAGAGAGGTAAACCCTGGAATAGCTTTTCTTTTCAAGTCTTTATGAAGCTCATTAATAGTGGTTAAACAAAGATCTAACTCAGTGTTGTATCACTTGCAATGCCATGTACATTGTCAAGAAAACTGGCATAAGGGTATGAGATCTTTCCAGGCACACGCAGAAAAAGGTGCATAATGGCTTGGAAGAAATAAAGTAATCTTGTAGTTTGATTAAAAGTTAATTAAGTTGAATAGTCTGAATAATATGAGTATAAGTAATCACTCAATAACTTTCTGCAAAGAATTTTTTGATTAATGATCTGTGATGATTTACCTATGAAATGATTATGTTAATGATTAACAATAAGGAAAAGATGTGATTTATTGTCAATGAATATGAAGTTGTAATCATTTGAAATCAATTCAAACAGGTTGAATGTGTTTAATGAGTTATAATAAATAATAGTGAGTTATAGGAAAAGAGAGGAATGCAGTACAGCCCTGAAACAGGAAATGTCGCAAGCAGTTCTGAACAGATGACCAGGGCGCACAGGATGGATGGTGCGGTGAGTTTGGCTGAGGCAACGGAAAAAGAGGAAGTACGGGAACTTCCACTATGGTCAGCAAAAACAGGTTGGGAAATGTAGGGACTTTTTCATGAGAGACAGCAGATGTGAAGAAAGTCACGTAGACCAAATCCTCCCATACACACACAGGGTGGAGAAATGTATAAAAAGGGGCTGAAAAGAGGAACCAGTTGTTCCCAGTTCGGCGGCGCAGAAGGAGAGACAACCTGCAGGAGCAGATTGAGCTACGGACCACACTTCAGAACCACGGGGGAGCTCGGACTTCACACCGCAAAGAAAGGACTGGGTCCCATCGCCCCATCTCTGGTTCTTTATTCGACCAATGGTCTCATCTCAACCCAACAACTTCAAACTCTGCAACAAGACTTGGAGGAAGGACAAAGGTCCCTCAGGGGTAAAGAACGGGGTTTTGCAAAAGGATTCAGACCCTTTCTGCTTTGCTTCCTTTCTGAGGAGGGTTTTTCCACACCAGGCAAGGACCTCAACCAAGGACGCAAGAAATTCCTGTTGCCAAAAGATCCACCATCATCAGGGTATGAGTTGAATCTGCTCATTAAAATTCCATTTCAGAACGTGCGACTTAAATTAGGGAAAGGAGATAGGGTAGTATGATTGTACATGTAAATCTTATTACACTGTTTTTGAATTATATACGATTGATTATTGATTTGTATGTCGCATATCCCTGCTTAAGCTTGCTCAATAAATTTATACTATAAAATTCTAATGAGGTTGGTGGACATTGGAATTAATAGAGTCATTTAATCTTTGTCCAGTTCTTTTAATTAAGGTAAAACTAATGTACATGATTCCAGTAAATAGGAGGCTTCATAATTTCCTTTGGTGAGAGTAAATAATGACCCTGGGACTTACCTCTAAGTCACTAAACATAATCTAGCCGGTTCCAAGTGCAAGTTATGATTTAGAAAGTGGGCTACCGTTAACAGAAGTGGTTATTGGAATTATGCAGCTGCGAGGGCTACTCAGCTGATTGTTTCTTAACTGTAAAGGGTCATAACTTCTGGATTGGAGGTAGTTAGAGCTAGACGAGTCACTTTCGCCACCAGTTTAAATAGATTATCTCTTGTAAGAGTACTTTTAGGGTAATACCCAAGTCTCAGAGATTTTCCGGACCTGTTAGACAGAGAACTGGTCAGTAGGCAGCTCTGGGAAGTAGTGAGGAGTGGGCGGGGCTGACTATTGCAGGATAACCTTCAACATGTACACACTCTTTTTTTAAGCTGGAAGTTCCTTAGATATTTGTTTTATACTTTAACTTCATTATATTTTGGGCTGAAGGTCATATACCATACCACATAGTTGTAAAATAAATGTGTGAAATTTTCTTTTAGCATATATATATATATATATATATATATATAATCGCCTGCAAGTCTACAAATAAGCAAGGGTCAAATGGCAAATCATGAGCAAAATGTCTGCCAATCCATTTAGCGACCATGTGGTACTGCCCCACTTTATTATCTCATTTATTCATTTATTTGTTTTTGCCTCCAGGTTTATAAAAGTCTTCTGGAGCCGCTTGGAATATTGATAAATCATAAATGCCTGGATGTCTGCCCTTTCTGCCCAAGACCTCTTTAACAGACAGACATGCATCATCATGCATAACTCCACTCCTTCAAAAACACAATCATACATTACAAGCTGAGTCACTTGTCACACTTGTGTGAGCCTGTGCGCGCACACCCACACACACACACACACACACACACACACACAGTAAATAAAAAAAAAAGATGAAGAGGGGTGAAATTTATCAGACCCTGCAATCCACTTCCCTCATCCTCCTCTCATCTCACACTCTTGCCTCTATATATCTTTAGCCACTTAATTAGCTGGACAGGCAATAAATTTAGATTCTTATGTGCTGCTAACTAATTTATTTTGTTTGTTCCTTGGCATTTTTTCAGCTCTACCCACTCTGAGGACTAGACTTCATCATAAGGCAAGTGGCTTATTCAGCCTTTTAAGGTCTGAGTCATTGGTTAAGTGAAACAATAGAATCTTGTAATGACCCAATTATATAATCTTTGATTTATAATCACAAATACATACATTTTTTTAAAATTGTAAAATATTATTTTCATCCATCCATCTTCTTCCGCTTATCCGGGGTTGGGTCATGGGAGGAGCAGCCTGAGTAGGGAGGCCCAGACTTCCCTCTCCCCAGCCACTTAGGCCAACTCCTTCGAGGGAACCGTAAGGTGTTCCCAGGCCAGCCAAGAAACATAGTCTCTCCAGTGTGTCCTGGGTCTTCCCGGGGGCCTTCTCCCAGTGGGACATGCCTGGAACACCTCACCAGAGAGGCGTCCAGAAGGCATCCTAACCAGATGTCTGAGTCACCTCAACTGGCTCCTCTCGACATGAAGGATCAGCGGCTCTACTCTGAGTCCTTCCTGGTTGACTGAGCTTCTCACCCTATCTCTAAGGGAGAGCCCAGACACCCTGCGGAGAAATATTTCAGCCGCTTGTGACCTCGTTCTTTCGCTCATGACCCAAAGCTCATGCCCACCGATGAGGGTAAGAACCGACCGGTGAGTTGAGAGCTTCGCTTTCTGAATCGGCTCTCTCTTCACCGCAACAGACCGGTACAGCACCCGACTCACTGCAGACGCTGCACCAGTCCGTCTGTCGATCTCCAGTTCCACTTTTTCCCTCATTCGTGAACAAAATCCCGAACAAGATATTCTCTTCAGTTGTGAAATGATCATTTCCAGGTCACACGGTGCCATTCTCTGCGTGTGTGGCAAGCCCGATAGGAACACTGCCACATCAAGTCAGATCATTTTAAGCTAAATTAACTCTCAGTGATCCCACTGCTAAAGGACACATGTGTCAACCAGTGGGATGCCCAGTAAAGTCCTGGATCAGCCGGCTCGCTGATCCAGGACAGTGCTTTGTCAGCAGCCATCCTGCTGGATGTTATAGATTACATCACTACCGCCTTAATATCAGAGAGTTTGCTTAATCTTTACTCTAATTGAATCAGGATGGATTTGCAGTGCTTGTTGCTATAGACATTGGTGCCAGTCAAGGGTACATGTGTGGATGGGGACAAGCATGTGATAAATTCATTAGCGTTCATCTCCAACTATTAGTTAGATTGGCAGAACTAAAGCTTGGTGGACTCATTGAAGATGTCCTAATTAAATGCTTACAGTGTGACCAACATGCATCCTGATGCGACTGTAATTGGCCGCTCTGGCAAATGCTAGTTGTCTTTTACCTAAAAGAAGTCATTGTTATGTGACACGTGTAAGAAGGATTAGCTTAAGTGAATATTTGATTTTGCATGGCTGATGGTATAGAGTTGTTGTCCTCCTTCAATATGAATGGCTCCCTCTGTCCTAAATCTGTTTTAATCTACAACAGATTTTCTTCCTATACTGCCCCAAACTTTACTCTTTCTAACTTTAATCGCCCCACCAAAGAAATGCTGACCCCCAATATGAAGCTTACAAAGATTATGGTGTATACAGGGTTTCTGAAGTGTTAGTTGTCTGCAAACCGCTGAGTTTTGAATGGTTTCCAGAAATACTGTTTTTGTCTATTCTGACCATTACAACTTCTTAAGCATTTATTTTTTGCTTTTCCATCTCTTCTTAACTTCTAATGGCATTCATTCAACAACGGTTTCCTTTTTTGCCACTCATCCATCAAAGACCAGATTTTTAAAGTACAATACTAATAGCTGTCTAGTTGACAGATTCTCCGACAAGAGCTGTGGATGGCTGGAGCTCAGACAGATGAAGTCGATGGCCATATCTTGGTAAATTTGCACTTGTGTCCTCTGCTCTTTTCCTTTCCCATGATGAATTCAACGGTGCTTAGTGAGGCTTTAAGTTCTATGTGATTTTGAGTTTTGTACCCCAACCCTGCTTTTAGCTTCTCCACAATTTTATCCCTAAGACATCTTAGGGATAAGACGTCTTGGTGTTCATGAAGGCTTTTGTTTATTAATATTCCCTACAAAATGTTTGAGACGTTCACTAAACAACTTAATTTATACAAATGTAGACAGATTCAGAAAAAACTGCACACAGCTGGACTTTGTCTAAATAGGCTACGCTAAAAGGCATTGGTTGTATTAGACTTTTTTGGCATATCAAATGAATGCATAACCTTGATTTCTCTTATTTTGTAGTAAAAATGTAAATCTTTTTTTTTGTTTGTACTGTTTTGTGTTAATCTTTTATATAAATTCAAAAATGTAATTCACTAACTTAAGTAGTTGTAAAGAGACAAAATGTGACAAAGTTCATGGGTAGTGAATGACTTCAGAAGGCACTGCAATATTATATAACAGGGCTATCAGATTTGGCCAAAGTAGGAACAGAAACTTAATTATCCAATGAAGGATGAGCTGTTGTAAAAAAGGATGAGGTGAAATTTAGACAGACTGTATCCTCAGCCCTCATTTACACGGCTATGACGAGTTTCTACAGCACTACATTTTAAAGCTTAAACGTTATTCAACTTACATTTTGTGAGTTATAGTCCTAATAGTTGTGTGGGTGTCTATCACCGTGAAACCAAAGTTCAACAGGCTCAAGACGGAGCCCGTTTACTGTGAACTATAACTTTAGAATTTATGATCTACTTTAAAAAAAGGTTTTGAGCATATGTATTTAACTCGGGTCTTGGATGTCCTCCTGTAACTGTTTGCATTTACAAGGTTAGTTAAGTAGACGAAAAGCTACATATTTGTCAGTGTACTTGTAGGGAAAAGGACACAAATATGATTCTGGAGGAAAATGTCTCGTTAGTTTGGCTTCTTTGCTTCTGGCCTGTTTTTGCTGATTAAAAATCCTATGAGCTGCTGCCCCTCTCCATTGCTAAATGATTCCTGAACTTCTGTTTTTACATTAACATCTGACATTTTTACACGCTGGAAACAGTTGGCAGTTGAAACGCTCCATCACACAGAATGTGGAGCACGCTGCATTCTTGATGTAGCCTGGAGGACCTCTCCAAGACACCAAAGACCATTCACATTAAGGCGCATTTTTAATGTACAACTTTTATTTTCTTTTATTTTTTTCATGTCACATTAAACATTAGGGGGTGGATTCGCTCGTATCAAATGATTTAGTCCTTAGTAATGAGCCAAGATATGACATTGGATAAACAAGGAATATATATTTTTTTATTTAAAAAGTTTTCCATGTGATGCAGTAATTCTTTAGAAGGGAAACTACAATAAAATATTCACAAAGGACGGCTGAAAGTGTTTTAAAATTTGATTTGCGTTCAGAGAAAGTGGCATGAAGGCACTGCTAGCTGGAACTTAAGGAACAGTAAAGGCAATGGATCCTCTTTTACATGTAAATTAAGACAAGTCGGTGAGATAGAAACTGGAAAGAGAGCATCTCTCATCCATGGGCAGTCTTCCCTTGAAGTCTTCCTCCATGAAATGAATGTAGAGACAGATAAAGAAACACAACGGTGACGTTCAAGCAAACAGGCAGCACAAGGTCAAATACATGCATCCTCTCAATTCTTCAGAAGTGCACACAAATCCCATTCAAATTCTTTGCAGAGCAGACTTTAAGAACAAGATTTCTTGTTTTTTTTATCCCCTAAAATACACTCATCCCAGCTGAAGGAGGAGAACTTTTATCTTAATGAAATCTAACCCTGTTGCTCATCTCCCTTTATACTTCTCTGCATCTTGAAGAAGCAACCTGATACCAAAACCAGCAACAGACGTGTTGTTCATTTCTCTTTCGATGTGATTGACAGGACAAAAAGACATCTTTGCCCTAAATCTGATACTTTTTGTGAAGGAGCTGCTCATGTTATTTCCAAAGAAATCCCTAATCTGACACTTTCTGCGTACGTTCTAGCCTCCTTCCAAAGTTGTAAATGCACAACGCAACACCGAGACCCTGCTATGTTAAAAATGTGAGCGGGCTAGCCGCAGCACTCCTGAATAAATGTCATGTTTGTGTCTGCGTCTTCCCATAACTTCTGGAGCCTGTGCAGGACACACAAACACAGTGGCTGGTTCGCCGTGCACGCCCTCCGATCTGCCGAGAATTCCAAATGAACATAATTGGCCGAGGCGAAAACATTTAAATGATGATGAGCAGATGGCATCGTTCGCTCGGGCTGCATAACGAGGGAGGGGTGCTGGAAAAATAACAGGTGAAACTTCAGAAATCATCCTCTTAACTCAGGACATCACAGCAATAATCAGATGTAAATTACCTAGCCAAATAAATCTTTGATTAGCTTTCATTGCATGCTGGTTCTGTTGTCTGTGGCCTGCTTGTGGTTTTTGAAAACACCTTAGCATCCCATTGTTTGTGAGAGGGCCCGCTAATTGACTGAGACGCTAACATAGACACGTTTGTTCCTCGCAGCGCTCACTCACACATCTTCTAAATCCAACTACTATAACTCGCCTGAGCTAATACCATAATAAATCTTTGGCAAACATGATGACAAATGCATTACACATAGCTCTAAATCATGTAATAACACTCAGATGGTGGGATAAAACAGCAGAGCTCCGAATACTAATAATGTTTGCAAAGGTTGGCAGGTAAGCCATCTCTTTTTCTTTTTCTTTTTTTCTCTGGGCTTCGCTAATTAAAACTGGTACCACTGGGACGGGAGAGGGAGGCAATACACACACTAATGTAGCTATGGGCTTGAACAGATGCTATGCTTTGATGAGCACAAAGTTTAGCCAATCTTATGCTGTCTTGGTCACTAAGAGAGTTATGTGCCGGCAATTACCCGAAGGTATTTGACAGATATAATCTAAAACCACAAAGTAGTGCAACAACATTTAAAAGAAGAATGGATGCTTTGGCGTGATAATCTTAATGCCATTTTTGGTTTTTTGTTGTTTATTTCTCTTGAAAGTGCTTAAGCTCTGTTTGCCTCGGGATATTTTGTTCCTTACTTTGATTTCCAGTTTCTGAGGTCTAAACACTGAACAGTTTTAACCTTCCTTCAGAGAGAGCAATTTCATGTTAGTAAGATGCCGGACATTACAAAAGCTTATGGATTCATTCAATTCTCTGAAGTTATTAATTGAAAGGTGCAATTGATACTGTGGAGTGATATTAAAACTACTAAAATTGTTTTCAAGTTTAAAAATGATGAGCTTTTTCTGTCAAACACATTGCCGAGCTTCGGGGAAATCATTTTCTCATCTATCAAGTGAAATGTTTGAAACTTATGATTAACAGAAGAATACATATATAAAATAATAAACCGTAATATCTGAAATTTATGAAAATATAACAGGAGAATATTGGCTTTGAACATTTTCAAAAATAAAGTTTTGCTCTTGAATTGCAGTAAACCCATGAGTTTCCAGACTGAATGATTGCTTGTAACATATTATCATGTCTTAAAAACTTACTAAACAAAAAAGTAAGCTTCTTTATAAAGACAGTCAAATAAGAATGAGGAAACAATTTTCTCCAGGTCCTTACAGACTAAACAACACCTCCATTCCTGGATAATTGGGATTGTTTAAATGTTGTGCACAAATTTCACTTCCCAATGTAGATTTCTTGGACCCTGGAATATCAAAAGTTGTGAAATTGCTTTGAGGTTTATGCACATTCTTGAAGCTAAGAGTGTAATGGTTCAAGAAGACCTAGTTGTATGGGTCTTAACCCATACAACTAGGTTAAGACCCATACAATCAATTGAATGGGTCTTAACCCATACAACTGGTTCAAGACCCAGTTGTAATGGTCTTGAACCATTAGAACTGGACAATATCTTTGTGGGTACACATGTGTGTACGTGTATGTAAAAGTAGACCACGTTAGAGTAAATATTGCTAAATAATGAAGAGGAACTATGAAATATTTTCAGGGTAATCCAGCAAAATCAGATAATACACAAATGTTCCATGTATGTTAACATGCAGTCTTTGGGAGAGATTAAAAATCTAGTTGTTTGAAAGATTCTGATGACCACAAGGTCTATATGCTTGGTCAAATAAGTATATTCTTCAAATTAATATTCTCTTGTAGTTAATAAATACAGTTAGACAAGATTAATTTATATCTAATACAAAAAGGGTGCTAGGCTGTGCTGCCAATCCACTGATCTCAAGATACAGACGGGCTACATCATGATTCGCAGTTGCGGAGGAAGAAAAAGACAAAGTAGCACAGCTGTATAATTCTGCTCTGCAATGGTAGAGTGATGTAGCACACTGCAATTCTGAACGGCTCATTGAATGAGATATTTTCAGACTCGGGCAACCCCAAGAAAATTGACTGTCACTCCAAAACAGGCTTTAGCGCTACAGCGGCATGGACTCCAATTGACCTCTGAGAGTCTGCATGGGTATCTGGGCCCAAGCCGTCATTGAGAGGTCTCCTGTAATTGGTGGAGGGGAGCCTCCATGGAACCGACTTGTCTCGCAGTTTGTCCAGCACGGCCTCTAGACGCTGTACTGGGGATCTAGAATCTTTGGTTGCCAAGTCAACACTGAAAGCACATTGTTATTCAACAGTTGTTTTTTTTTTTTGTTTTTTTTCTTTAACATTTTTATTTTTCGGGTAGAAAATTCTGGACTGCTGAAAGAGTTCACTGCCTTCAGGGTGATAGGTTCCAGAAACTTGCACACTTGGGCTGCAGCCACACATGTCAATCAGTCAACTTTGCTTAAAAAAAAAAAAAAAAAAGACAGATTTAAATCATAAATTGTTTGGTGAGAAGCTTTAAAAGAAAGTTATAGCAAATGGAGAGATTGGCTCTCTATAGTACACTCCATATTCTTGAGAAATATTCCTATCAAAACCTGTCACAAAAGCTGCATCCACATTGTTTGCTATTGTGCCATGTGTGTTGGTGTATTGACAAATGTGTCCTCTTTGTGAATAGACAGGAGGCGCAATTTGCAGAACATCAACTCCAGGCTTCACTTTTGATGTTTCTGTGTTTCCTATTGTCTTTTTGTATTGGGATGAAGGGTGTAGGATTCATAATATTCTGCGTGTTGGGCCTGAATGCAGCAAACATCTGTAGATGGTAGCTGCAGTTTACGATTGAGCACAAGTGGGCAGAAAAATGTCACCTGAAATAATCAACAGACTGCCCTCTGTTGAAGCATTCATCATGCACAGGTGAGTAAATTAGTGATGGGTCGGTCGCGACTCGTGAGGCTACAAACACAGAGATAGAGACAGAGTGAGAGAAACGAGTGAGAAAGAGAGCGAGAGATAAAGAGAAATATAGAGACAGAGTGCCTTTTTCCGACTTGGCTGCTCTGCTCTTACTCTTTCAGCAGCTCCACTGAGCTGAGTCCACTCTGCTAGCACCAGAACTTTGTTTTGATTAGCATTACAGCGTTGTGGCCAATCACTGATGAGGATATGGGATCATGCCATTGTGTGAAAACAGAGAGGGGGACACATACAACAGTCAGATTGGTCCATTCCCTGGACAATAGACAGCGGTGAGGAGAAGAGTGTGTCGCAGAAACCGGTAAATATAATTTACACTTGTAAGAGGAGCAGCATCTGTCTGAAGATTTTTTTTTTTTTTAAACCCCTCCAGGGGGTCTTTTTGTGGGCTCTAGAGTCCCTTTTTCATGAAGTAGGCTGACAGGAAAGGGGGAAGGAGAGTGGGGACGACATGCGGTAAACGTTGCCGGGTCCGGGAGTCGAACCCGCGACAGCCGCGTCGAGGACTTGAAACCTCCAAATGTGGGTCGCACTAACCCCTACGCCACCACGGCACGCCCTGTCTGAAGATATTTTATCATAATAAATTATTATTATGGGTCTCTACGGTAGATTTGTTTTGTTGGTCATTTGTTTTGATTAAAATATACAAAAGTAACAATGTCTGCTTTCGCAACAGAACAAATACATAGCTAACTCCATAGTGTCAGATATGTAATGCATCTTCCAGAAGGTTAGTCGACGACTAAACTGGCCAAGCTACAGCAAAATGTCAACCAAAGCTTTATAAGGTAGGTGTTCATAATGTTATACCAGAGTGATACCTTCATGGGGACGGGACCCAAAAAATAAGTTATCTAATGAGGAAGACTGCTCTGGGATTTTTGTGCTACTTTGATGCTCCCTCATTAGCATTTTTTTCTTTCTACATAACAGTGAGGATCTCTGGATGATTGACACAGCCAACGCACAAAAAGAAGAAAACACTTTTTAAAAAGATGTGTGTTTCAGCACTATAACCAGAAAAAAAAAATCCCAAAGAAGGCACAACCACAGTGGGCGCTATGGTAAAGCCTTTTTATAAGTCATAAAAGCAAATGCATTTATCTTCAGAAAGAGCACTCAGATTCACTTCTGAAAGTCGGTGGCAGCCGATTTTATTTTTTGCAGTAGATTTTGAGCAAGTTCTTCAAAAATAAACTTTATCTCGTCATCGTCGTTTCTTTTAATTGTGCTGCAACTTCTCTGGCAGTGCTTCTGTGTAAGCATATCTTTTTCCAGCTTGTCGATCTGTTCATCCCAGAGACACTTTACAGTTCATGCAAGAAGTGTGCACTCCTGAAAGATTCTAATTACTGAGCTCCAATGATCCAAAGCAGCACCGCCTACTGTCAGTGTCATTTGCCTTCTAGCTATTAAGTATTCATATTAACAATCAGCACCACAGTAGACTGGTTGTTGCTATGGTCATTTATGCAAATGTGGAATATACCATACTTGTGTGTGTGTGTGCGTGTGTGTGTACATCTTTAAATGGGTGTCACATTTAGACATTTTTCTATTCTTTTTTTGGTTGTTGTTGTTCTGCCTTTGTTTCCACTGCACTCATCAATGGCCCTATCCTTTTATTTTCCCAGCCTGTCCTTGGGCTGTTCAATTACTGACTGCACTTTCTTCCCACTAACACGCTGTTGAAAGTGGAGGACCGACCCACATGAAAAGAGCCTGAGTCGTCAAGGCGCAGGACAATCCCGGAAATTTTATCATACCCGCACTTAAGGCTTCATTCAGCGTGAGGGAGCCTGAAGAAAGGAGGGCGAAAATCTGTGCCACTGGGTGAGAGGAAGGTGGGGCGGAGTGACGGAAGGCAGCATTCACTCGGATATCTGCTTTCCTCCGTGTGAATTTAGGGACTAGACGTTGCCTTGGTAACCACGGATGTGAGGGAAGCATGCGTAGGAATGCATGCAAACACGACAAATACCCGCTTAGATTAGAGTTCCCTTTGGCTTTTTGCAATTGTCTCACACTCTTGTACCTCAGGAAAAAAAAAAGGCCAAAATGTTATCTTTAATGGGAGGACATTTTTTGCTGTTAGCCTGTTGACTATGTGAGGTTCCAGATGATCAAACAAACCAGGGAAAGGGTAAAAATAAAAATCGGAGTGAAGCAAAACCTCGATTAAATTCAGCAGCATAACTCTGCCAACGTGCTGGGAAACAGCACTGAGGAGTTCTTTGCTTCAAAGAAAAGGTTATCAAGCTGTTTCTCACATATTCCAACTGCTGTTTCATGCCTTTAATCTCCAGAGTAAGTTAAACTTCGCTTCTTACATCTGAGCAGTGTGTGGCTGTTCGGAGTAACACTTTTTCAATGTAATTTATCTTTTAGTGCCTTTTATGCGTTACTGCTAATTTAGCTCTTGCATACTAATCCGCACACTGAGTTACACAAACAGGCAGAGTAATTAATAAGAGCTTGTCTTACTACGCCCGCTTTGACTGACAAAAATCCTTTTTTGCCAAATAAGATTTGTTTTTTGTGCATTTCCTACTGTTGTGGAAATGTGCGAGTTGAGTACAGTGTTGCAAAAAGAAACCTGCTATGGTTAAGTAAAACTACCTGCGGGTAATTTAACTGTTGCCACACTACTTGCTATTCTATTGCAAGTGTTTTTACAAAACTTTGGCAATGTTCTGCTTATGTCTAGAAAACGCATCGCAGTGTTCCCATTAAATAAGAACCGCAAATAAAATCACTCGGAAATCCGTTTGTTCACGTGAGAATTCGCTAAAAATCATGCAGTGCCATCAACCTTCTTCCACTTCCTGTTGTCTTCTTTGTCATTTTCGTCAGTAGAAGCATCTGGTTGCCGATCACATGACTCGTGTGGTGTGGAAGTGTGTTTCCGTTGCTGTTTTGGGAAATACGCTAATTTCGATACAGCCGGGGGGGAAAAACACATCAAACTAGAGCAAAAACTGTTGATTGAAAAATAAGATTTTTTTTGTTAAATTGGTGTGGGTTCAATAAGCAAATTCATTTTTGTAATTCCAAATAATGCAGTTTGATGGTCAATGGAAATGCAGCTATTGAGTTTTATTTTCTTATGTGTGCCATTTGTGTGGCCGGTTGTGCGTCTAAATGTGAGCAAATTAAGGGCATTTAGTGCTTACAGCATACATGTTGCTTTTGCTTCATTCCCATTGTAAAAAGTTTATTAATGTAGGAAACGTTCACTGTGTCCTGCTGCATTATGTCCTGGTGCATTATTTTTCTCTTGTCACATAAATTTTAAAAAGAACATTTTTAATCAAGGTAATTGTGCAGTGTTTGTAAATTAGCCGCAATTAATCACATTTTAATCAAAAGCCATTGCTCAGAGGACCACTGTTCTGGGTATTTGAGTCTTGTTGAAGGACTCAATTTTCACTCTCTAAGCTCCGGCCTGTTTGACTTAAAATAAGCTTGTGTGGTTAGACGTGGAGAGAAAGTTGTAGGTTCAAAGAAGTATGCTTGTTGAGCTATGCTTTGTTTTTTTACCTCCAGCTCAGTGAATCATCTAATTGATTCCCTGAGCAGAATTTGGTTGGGCTTGTGCAAAAGACATTTTTGTTGCTGTCAACCGTTTACATTCAGGTTTAAAAATTCTAAGACCCCTCTGGCAATTCATCTTTAGATCACAGGGATTTTCTGCTAGCGACCCCTTAAACATGCCATCCTGGTTTACGATTTTTTTAAATCCAATATTAACTTTGAACGGTTTGACCTCAGAAGAAACTAACTTGGATGTTTGCTCTTAGCTCTAGGTTTTCCTTTTTTTTTTTTTTTTTTTTTAAATAGTGTTGTAAATGGTGTCGTAACCACTTTTCACTTTCTGCAAGCAGTGGTTTAGAACCCTATTCAGATTTATAGACACTGGGTGCTGCTTCCCGAAGATTATTGGCACTGATGCCTTTATTTTTTGGAATCGCTTGCTTTTGAAGAAATGCTCCCACCTGTTGCTGAAACGTTTATTATCTATACTTCCTCAGCTTGAGCTTCAGTCCCAAGTTCACAAAAAGCATTACTATTTCTTTGTTTCTCACTTTCTTTTAAAATACTATTGTGTCCAGTTTCTAGATTAACTCCATTTTATTCATATAAATATTTTAATTAATATTGTTTATATTCTAACTGTATTTTATTAGCTGTAATTTTGCACCTCAGGAGATATTAAAAAAAGAACATAAAACATACTAGAAAGGTTCTTTCTAGTATGTTTTAGTGCATTTTTGTCAACATAATAGAAAGACCCTTTCTATTATTAGCATACATAGGTATGTAAAGCTTTCTACAGTTGCATTTAAAATGCAGTTGTAAATGAATACAATAGCTGAAAAGACATTTATTTGCATTTTGCTGTTGCACTTTCCTCCCGCAATGCTAACTGGTACTGAAAGTCCTAGTAATAATACTTTAATGCTAGTAAAATTCTAATTTCTCACAACAGTGACTCCATGCACAACAGTTGCCCGGGGCTACGTTAGCCAGAGGCTAGCCTGAAATATGTCAGCTCATTAGCTGTGGAATTAGTGCATTTTCTGACGAGGAGCCAAAGCGCTTAAATTTCCTAATACATTTAACACTGGGGGCTTATTTACTCTCCAGGGGACTTTAATGTATGATTGCAAATAAGTGTCACATGCATCCGATTCTGCAGGCATGTTTCCTTAACTGTACCAATCTCTACATGCTACTGCGACCATCTTTTGTTTGTAGTTGGAAAAGTAGTTCACTGAGACCTAACAAATTAGCATAATATTGTCCATAATCAAACTCATTTACATTCAGGACATTTGTTCCTTGCTTGTAGCTGCAACACTGCCCATAAATATATTTTTTTAATGCATTACATTATTCACTGGTTCTAGGATTTCGGGTTTGTACATTTGTTAAGATGAATACATTTTTGTTTATCTGATCAATGGGTTTTGAAATGCCGGACTGCTGCGTGACAAAGAGGCCAGCTCAAGATCGAGATGAAAGTGTTACGGAGAGTAACAACAAAAGAGAGACTGAAAGACGTGTGTGGGGGTGTGTGTGTGTGTGTGAGAGAGAGAACGTGCACAAAAAACCCCAACTGCACCTGACCCCATACACACACAACCAAAGACGCACATGATGCATTCTCAATATGCATCATGCTCAAAACCAACACGGTGCGCCCGACCCACACATAGCCACGTCACACACACGTGGATGCACACGACACACAGAAACAACAATGTTGTGCTATGCACCTGACAGTCAGTTCCTGATTGGCCCACTTCAATGCACATGGTGCAAAAATCAGCACATCTGACAGTTTACAGCAAAAGAAAGAAAATATGCAACAGGTGCAACATTTAAATAAATACTGATAAACATTGTGATTTATTTTTCTTTTTTTATATCTAAAACTTATTGGGAGATTGCCAAAATGACGACAGAAACATTACGCAGTCTATGAAAATGAACATGATGAAAAAGCACGCAGTCACCAGCTTAGTCACTAAATCCTCCAACATGGTGTAAGGTGTATTTATCAGACCATATTGTGCTCTCTGTCCATTGATTTCCGCACAGACGCCTTTGGTACCTTGATCGTACAGCGAGCAGTGAGCAGAGTGTCATGAAGCAATGATAAGGAGATAGGAGCCTGTGAATATGAACATGAATAATGCATAGGACTGTTTGGGTGGCTTGCAGCTGCACTTAAGTGTACTGTTTTAAATGTGAGCCCGATGCTCCTGCAGACTTTCTCATGCTGTGTTATGTGAGGTGAATAAAGCGCAATGATATTTGGCACTAACGTCCTGTAGAGAAGCCTGGTTTGTTAAGAGGAGAAAGGAGATTGTGTGAAATGGCATAAATAAAGTAGACCACAATAAATACAAAGGTGAGGGAATGTTTGTGGAATTGCCTAGTGGCAATTAAAGGATGGAGTCGAGGCTAGTTCTTCCAAGTACAAAATGTTATTTTCACACTTCCACTGCAAATATTGACCCAGGATCCTAGCAAAATTGGATTAAGTTGTTTTGACTTGCTTTTTTTTTTGAAGCATCCGATCCTATAGCGTCAGGGTCGCTATAGGAACTCCCAAATCCCGCCCACAAAGTGTGTGCCACCACCACTTTAAGTTCCTATCCAAATGATGACATCTGATAAACAGGGACGGCTTTAACAGTCACAGATCTTCTTACATCAGCTCGAGTCTTTCACATTTCTTACATCAGTACTTAGAAAAATTAATCTGACAGGTATCATTGCACATTCTCTGTCTGCCTGTCCAGCCCTGCATTGGTCTCTTTCATGAAAGTTTCCTCTGAATTTCACTATTATGCACACAGATCAATGGGACAAGACTGTAAGAGCACACACTCAGGGGAGATGGTATTGATTTAAAACCACATTATGAGCACCTGGGACTTTTTTATTTTATTTTTTTCACAGAGTATGCACACATCTACCTGTTTGTGCTCACTTGCATCAGTCTGTCTTCTTCATCAGCGAATGTTCTTCTACCAACGGTGGTTTCAAAATAATGAACAGATGGTGGAATTTTAGTTTCCGAGCTATGTTATATCAAAAATTAACAGAAAACAGACGTAGGACGCAGATGCAATCCTATCAGGGGACTGGACATCCACATCAACCAGGGGTCTGCAACTTGCAGCTCTCACAGGAAGTAAGCAGTGCTTTAAATATAAAGGTAACAAAAAACACCAGCATAAATTATATGTAAAAAAAAAAACTTACATTGAAAAGGACACTAAAAATACCAAGCACAAATGTTTACATTTTCTTTTGGTCTTAATTTCAGTACTTTCAATTTTATATAATGTTTCATTGAAAAACTTTGTTGTAAACCGAAATGTGTGTATTTACCGTACCATAAAACAATTTCATATTGCTGGTGTAGAACTTGGAGAAGACTGATATAAATTGCACCAAAGTGTGGGTCTCCAAAGTATCGACTTTGCATTTCTAAAAAGAATTGAAAACTATGTCGAATTTTGCCATTGTATTCCTGAGCACTAAGCGGTGTAGGTCTATCTCATCAAATTTCAATTAAATACACTGAAAGTTTTGACTCTGTGACAAAATGTAAATGAAAATTAACCACAAAAAAAATCCAAAATATTTGTAATATTTTACTTGTTGACATTTAAATTTGATTACATTATTTTAATCTGTTATTTTTTTTCAAAAAGTAAGTTAGATATTGGATAGATGTATGTTATTTATACATAAATAACCACACAACTGTTGTTTCATACGTTCCCCACAACAGTAACTCTTGCAAAACTCATTTGGCAACAGCTTGATACCATCTCTGTTATAATGAAGGTCTCTTTGTGCCAAGAAAAAAAAAAGAAAAAGAAAAGCAATAAAACTTTATGAAATATGTTGAAAGGTGATACCAAGTGCACCCGTCTCTATATGTGCAAACACTGCACTGTGAATAGGTTGGTAAGATGCATATGCGGTGTAGCCACCTGTCGAGGTGTCATTCACTGAATACAAATGCTCCATCTGAATAAAACAGCAATTTTAAATTCAAGGCAACATGATGGTCTGGCCTGGGGCCTTTCTATATTGTACTGAATTCACTCTTAAATATAGCATGCTTATTACTCCAAAACGTGTTTGCCACCAGAGTTGAGGGTTATGCCCCAGCCTTCTTATATAAAGCAGCCACACAGTTTAGTTTATTTTTTTTTTTAAAGTGATTTCTCCTTTCAAGAATGAGGAATATATAAAAATGAAATGGTCTGTCTATAACTACATTACAGAATATAATGTTTCCTCACTACATAAGATGAGTTTTTCTGCATCTTCCAGTAAAATATAGAAAATGTAGATCATATGTCACTAGATTCTTAACTTCTGCATCTTTAATAATTATAATGACTTTAATAATAAGGTCAGTGCAGTTTGCTCAACCATGGGCATCATAACTAAAAATAAAAAGCTAATTTTTCCTATAAAATGAACAAAAAACAAAACAAAAACATTTTTATTTAAAGATTTAAAGAACTCAATAATCGATCGTTTCAAACATTTTTATTTTGAAAACTTCACATTACAACACAGGAAATGATGCCAAACAAGGCAATGTTGTACTCTCATAACTGTTTGTGTGTGTGTTTTTTGTCCGTTTTTTTTCTATTGATATAAATACTAAGGTACTTTATATTATTAAAACACTATAAGAAGTGTTTTTTTATGTAACTTACGAGAGACATAAACAAAGCATTTTGAAAGACAAATGGTGAAATGCAATCCAGGCTCCTTGCAAAACAAGAAATTTTGATTTTATTGCTGGCAATCCTGAAATTTCAGTGTTATTTCTCTGTGGAACTATATTTTTGGACAACCACATACTTCTTAGAAAACTAATTTAAGGTGTAACTGACATTACAGTATTTTTCATTTTTGTGTTTGCGTGCAGGCGTGTGGGTGTGTTTGACTTGTGTTGTCTTCCTATAGCTGCACCACCATGGGCAGAAAGCCATGTCACCAATATGAAAAGCCCCCACCTCATGTAAGGAAAGCGAAGTAGAAGGACATTCATGTTCAGAAGTTGACTAAGAATCAGTTTAGATGCACTTGAGAAAAATTGCTTATCTTTCTACATACTGCACAAATGGTCAGAAAAGTGCAAAAATAACTACATCAGTGCAGTGAAACCAAAGATTGAAGCTTATTTTGTGTGTGTGGGGGGGGGGGTGGGGGAAGTGAAATTGCAGGCAGTTTATCTCATGTATATGCAATGTGTAATTACACAGAAGGCATATGACATTTAAAATACTTGCTGTCTTCAGCCTGACTAATAAATGCCATTAATTGTTGGCCAGTAACTGAAAAGCAAAGCCCATTCATTCCAGAAGCAACAAATGACTAAGTGCAATAAAATATAGACTATCCAACCTATATTGCAAAGCACACTGGAGGATGCACTGCAGCTCTCAGAAGCAAAAACAAAAAAAACATGCTGCCTCCTGACTGAAGAAACTCAATGATCTGGTGTTTTTTGACCTGTTCTCATCTTTCCTTCAATGTTCCTCATGTCAACCCAGAAGGCTTGTTCCTATTCAAATGCCCCCCCCTGTGCTGAGGCAGCTGCACTATGATTCAATTATGAGTCAGCCTCTGTAACCTAAACTCCTTTAAACGGGTGGCAAGGGCAACGGCTGCACAGCTGAAGAGACATTTATTAATAATACACATCCACATGTCTTTGTAAATGAAATATACATGACACAGTTCCATGGAGTGATTACATGTTTTCTACTAAAATTCATAATGTACTCATCCACAGCCGACCTCCATATAGAACTGTTCATATATGTCAAAGTAACTGTCTTTAATCTTAAGTTTAGCGTTATGCTTTGATTTTGAATGCCATGCAAATTCATGCCATTTTCATTCAAAATAATATTTTTTTAAAATGCACAAAAGAACGGCATAATTACGTCCACCAAATGTACTGTTCTTGTTTTCCAGATTTTACACGGCCATAGAAGGGTTATGATAATCCTCACTAAGATCTCATTCCCACCAGACACACAGAGAGCAGCATACCTCTGAGCAATCCATGTTTCACGTTTGTTTTATTGTCACACAGCACTTTGCAGGCTGAGTGCAGTTAAAGGGAAATCACGCACACAAAATTCATCGTTTTCACTGATCATTGTGAGCCGATTTTCTTTTCTTTTTTTTTTTTACTACCGACATCCCAACATTTTTATGTTTCAGCCAAGGAAATGGCAGTACTTACAGCAGCAGTGGTGCTACAAGTTACAGTAAATGACGCTACTTGGAACACTATCATTGTGAATAATATCAGGTTTTGCCAAAGCATGAGCTCAGTATGCATGCTCCGAACTCAAATTCTCCTGTGGCCGGCTTTGAAGCTCTGCAGTCAGGAAACCTACAACCGCTGGTCTAGGCGACATGTAGGATCCAGAGAGGCTTCCAACAATAAGCTCAAACCCAGAATGCACATCCCAGAAGATCCTTCAGAGATCATCCACATTTGGGTTATTTTAAACCTTTTGATGCAGTCTTGATCCAGTGTGAAAGGGGCCATGCAGTGCTAATTATGAACACGTGTTTTGTCTTTTGATTTAAAATATTCCACTTTCTCTGCCTTCTTCTACAACATCATTCCCCACCAAGTCGCCTCTCTCCCCCCAAAAGATTTCAGCTTCTCCCTTTTTGCTCCTCACTCAGTTCTAAATCTCAGTCTCATTTTGGAGTTGTTTTTTTTTTTTTCTGGACAATCAGACTGAGAACTCACAAGAAATTGCACAAAACAACGTCTCTGATCCTGTCCATTTAATGGCGCTTCCCTCCCCGGTGGAAGGAGTGCTTCTTTCTTTGATGCGTCTCTGGCAGGTTTAGGGTCAAGCCAGATATGATGCATGTCTGGTTGTTTACTCCTGCCATGAAAGATGGGCCCGGTCCTTATAGAGTGGGACCTCATTACAGAAACATATTAGAGGTCCATGTAGAGCCAGGAGATGAAGGAACATGGAGAGAGGTGGGGAGGTATAATCCTAAAGTGCCAGCTGAGCACAGGGAAATTGGAAAGGGGGATACATGCTGAAAATGTGTATAAAATGAGGATGAGTTAGAATCTTTCTCTTTTTTTAAAAATTTATTTCAAAAGAGAAATGTTGAGAACTGCAATCTGAGAACTACGGCTTCAATTCAGTCCTTCTGATCTCGGATAAAAGCGAAAAAGAGGGAGGAAAAGACAAAAAATAGAAAGCCAGACTGACGAATAGATATAAAAAGTAGCCTTGGAGACGGCGCTAATGATACCGCATTTGGTGTCGCGGAGATATAAACAACAAACGCACGAAAACAAAAGCCAAAGTGCTGAACTTCAAAACAATTTAATTGGAAGTGTTGCATGCAACAAGTGCGTGGGCGGTGGGATTCACTGGCTGCCATCTATCCCTCGTTTCAACCCTTCGCCCCTTCCTTCGTCACGGTTGTGCGTTGGTTCTGATCAGCCATTGTTCCTAAAATTAGGAAGTCAACCCTTTTTAGCTCGAGAGAAAATCTTTTCCGCGGCGTTCCGTCTCTCCTTTCCCGAGTCGGCGAGGCGAGAAGGCGAGATGAATGGAAGGATTTCTGCGGGGAATCCGTCACAAGCCAACAGGGCACAAAGAAGCCACGGTCTCCGTGGAGTTTCTCCGCACTCTGCCTTCAGCATGAGGTAAAATGAACATTACAGTACTTATTGCAGGCAGCCTATGCTGCAGGAGCGGCAGGCGCACGTCGAGACTGTAATGTTTCTTCAACTAATTAAATTATAAGACGGCACGCTGCAAGAAGAAAAGGAGGCTTTCTCGGCGCGAGTTCTGTGGGGAACCCTCTTGAGAAAAACCGCGAAGACACAGGTTTTCATTCGCAATAATACCGCGTCTCCATCTTAAGGGTGTCATCGTCGAGACTTGTGAACATGTCAGACAGTTGGAGGCCAATGCAATTTATTTATTTTTTGTTGATTCATCAACAGAAGATGTTTGCATATTTCCTGTATATTGACGTACGTCTTGATATGCGCCGACAGGTGTTTTGATCTCCTGACTGCCTACGTTGAGGTGGGAGGGGGAGAGGGTGTGTGTTGATGTTTTGATATGTCAGTTCTGTGAAACACATGAAGCCCTATGGTGACTTTTAAGAACCGTAGCCTCTGTGCAAATGTTATTCCCTTTCCTTGGCTGACCTTTTTCAAATCGGATTTAAAATCTCTGCGTTTCCTCTTTAAAGCGTGGGATAAATGGACGAGACCCAAACGTAGCCTGTGATGGTGAATAATGAAAACATCTCAGACAGCAGCTGCTTATCATAACTTAGGTTATATGTTGCTTAATTGGAGAAAGTTAATTACTTAGGAGTACATTTGCCAAACAGTACTCCTAAGTAATTAACCTTTTTTTTTTCTCTTTTGTTTAATTTTCCACATGTAAGAATGCAGTGCAGCAATCGTATGTGAGCAAGCTTATGTTGAAAAATGTGTGGCCACCACTGACACTTAGAATAATCACTCACTCACTCTAAATATTCAGAATTAAACAGTTTTTATGAATACATTTATTCACTGGGTAGGATTTTAAGTGCTGACTAATATAGATACATACAGCATCTGTGACAATCCTTTGAAAAATAAATGTGACTAAAGAATGTTCTTTTTCTACTTCACTTTGTGTAGCTCACCTCTGGAGAATTTCAACAAAATGTGCCACCTTAGGACAACCAAGTCTCCATAGCAACCGTTTGACATGTATATATGGCAGGTGGTTGTTATTGATTGGTGCAGGAAATGCACTGGATCCAGGAAGTGTTCACAGCGCCTCACTTTTTCCACGTTTTGTGTTACAGCCTGCGTTAAATTATTTTTTTCTTTCCTCAAAATTCTACACATGGACACCTCATTAAGGTATTATGGAAGGAAAAAAAAACTTTTAGCAAAATTTTTAATCGGAGAAAATAAATCCTATTTTTGGAAATATTCACATTATTGTTTTTTTTAATATGATGTCACAAGCTTAGTATAACTATTCATGATTTTCCATAAGCATGTTTGCTTTGAATTTGAATATGTCACAATAAAGGTAAGAAAATGTTCAAAATAATTGATCATTTTCAATTTTTTTTAAACATTAAGCGTAACATTTTACAAGGGAGTGCACACCTAAGTGCTGAAACTGAATGCACTTTGTTTTTGCCACCACTGTTTTTCAAAGGCCCACTTTGCTGTTACTGACTTACAACTTACATGATAAATCAAACCGAGTGCCTTAGATAACCGAACCTCCCTGCAGCATGACAGCAAATAGGCAAAGGAACCGTTTCATTATAAATCATAATTGGATTGCATAATAATCCGCTCAAGTGATTTTCTGGATTATACAGCAATAAAGGGGTGAGAACCAGGAATGCAAAGCTTTGCTGCTATCTTTCCGGATAAATATGATTTATGCGATAGCTCGTGATTACATGATTATGACAGCACAATGCTTCACCTAAAACCGACATGACAGCGTTTCATTACCGCAGCCTGAAATTGTTTTCTTTGTAGCCTGGTAAAAAAAATTAAAAATAAATAAATAAAAATAAAACTCTTAAAAACATCAGAACATTAAACTGGATGGGTTGGGTTTAATGTATGGGTGTCAGTTTGTAGAAGGATCAAAACTCTGTGTTCACCTAACGTGATTAACACACAATGTCTCAAGAAAATCAGTTCCACTGCATTTAAAAAAAAAAAAAAAAAAAGCTAGAATTCATTCAAGTTGATGTATTCCTTTCTGATATCCAGATTGGATCTCATCATTATTATGTTTAGAATCCGAGGATAAAATAGGTCATTGTAGCGACTCTGTAATGAAAACAGGCTTTAAACTAAAAGCTAAGATTGTATGAAAAAATGTAACACTTTTCTATTCAAATTGTTTGTGCTGGATGAAGCACTTCAATCAATTCAATGTCTTTACACTTCCTTCTCAAGTAAAAAAAAAAAAAAAGTACAAAACAATAAAACAGATGTGTTTTGGTGTATATTAGGCCGGATACCAAAATCTGTCTTTTCAGTCTGTCTTCAATGTTAGAGTGGATGAACGACCTCAGCAAGACGTAACAAGACAATAGATAGATGGATGGGTTATGATTATTTAAAATAAATACTTCCCATAAAATAATAAGCCCAGTTTACTTGGTAAAATATGTTGAAACTTGCTCTTTCAAAAAATGCAAGAAAGGATGGATAGTTTTTTTTTTTTTAAAGATCAAACACGTAATATAATAAATAACTAAATAGATCAAATCTTATAATAATAAATTAAGAACGTAACACCCAAGTATTTGACCAGTTTCATAGATGTGTAACGGGAAAATGTAAAAAGAAAGGGGAAAAAAAAATATATCTGTTGGATTATGGACAAATTATACAAACACAAACAAACAGAATATCTGGTGGGAGTAACGCAACCCGAGGAAACGGGATGAGAAAGCATACATGTATGTGGTTCAACTGTGGGAAACCTCTGCAAAATTCAAAGATTAAAGCTTTAAACACAGCAAGCAGCGGCGCACGCTGAAAAAGGAACGGACTTGAAACACTAACCAATATGCTTTCTAAAGAAAGGCAACAAAAGAACAAGCTCTGCATAAATAAACAACGGAATTCAAACGAAGAAAAAAGATTCACCAAAGGAAGTGAAAGTAAAAAGATTTTTTATTTTATTTTTTTTTACAAGGAACAGCAAGAATGAAGGAATTGGAAAATAGAGGAGAGTCACTAATCCCAACAGAAAAGCATTCTGATTAGACTTATCCTTTGCTCAGAGGATTAGAAGGTTTGGTAAAACCTTCAACTCACACATAAATCAATTTAGTCAGGGTGTAACATTCACAAGCAGCACCCGGCATTTTTTATCCACACAGACTAGCAAATAAGACCGAATCTGTGTTGAGTCGTAAAGTCGTGCTTTATTGATTTTTATGAAACAACCTTAAGCCGTTAGAAGTCATGACGTTTTGAGATAAAATCTAAAAACAAATGGCAGCTATCTACCTGACTAATTCTGTTCAATCTTGTTTTCAGCAATTATAAGCAACCATAACAAAAAAACATTGAAAGTTGTGGATTTACATAAACCATTAGTTTTATTTTGTATGTGGTTTAGTAATTATGTAATTATTACTGAATTTTTATGTTTCAACAATCTTCAGTGGATTTTAAATGGATTTTATGAATAATGTAGAACTGCAAAGTAAAAGTAAAATTCTACTTTACTTTTATTCTACTTTACTGGTAGAAATCTAAAAAAGCCTGATGTCAAATGGCTTAATTTATTTTATTTAACAATAAAATTAGACGAATCTAAAATGTCACAGACACTCTACTTTGCAAGACATTTAAATATCACAGAAGTACAAAGTTGTCTTCAACTTTACCCCAAACTTTATGTGGCTGCAAATTACAGAAACTATTAGCTGAGGAACATTTTTACATAAACTTTCAAAACTCCCAAAACACACGACATGCAAGCAGGAAATGCTGACAGCTCGACAAATTTTGCCTGTGCCGCAGAAATCACAGATGTTTTAGTTCAGATCTTCTCCACCTGATCCGTAGCCAAACGATGGGTAAGAGTTTTAATTTGCTCGTGGTTAGAAACAACCCACGGCAGTCCACCTTTCCTGCAGTTTGACTGGACCGGCGGGGCTGTTAGCTATCCTTTCACAACAAATCAGGAGAGGGAAAAAGTCGCATTCTCCCCCCCTCCATCGCACAGTAGTGGGATTTCGAGTTTATTCTTAACTGTGCTTGGCAAGCAGAACACACAGAGAAACACAAGTCACGAGAGGCCGTGCGGAGCAAGCTAATCACTGCAAAGACGTGACACACACAAAAACAAACCCAGCCGCCTGCCGCTGGCCAGTGTGCTAATGTCATTTTGGCATGAACACGCGAGGAATTACACAGACAGTGAGGATGCGGGGGGGGGGGGGGGGGGGGGGGGGGGGGGGGGGGGGTGGAATGAGGGAACACACTTTTAACCAAACTGGATTAGGAGTGCCATTTTATAAGGGACACGCGTGAGCGAGTTCCCTCCATATTCTGAAGAAATATCAGCATTGAAAAACGAGCTGTCGCCATTTGGTCCGTGAGACAATTCAAATTCATCAGAAGAAGAGGAGGGGGAAGTAAAATGGAGGCCTCAACAGCTAAGGAAGTGATGCTCAATTTGAGCAGGCATCCAGTCTAGATCAGTTCCCATAATTCCTAAAGCGAATCCCAATGTAGTGCTCTTCCTGTGTTCACCCAACTTTGTCAAATTTGTGGAGTCTTTTTTTTTTTGTTGTTGTTTTCTTCTCTCTTTTTCTTTGCCATTTTCTCCCCAAGAACCAACTGTACATTTGTACATTTGCATTGCAAACACTCTCAGCTTGCTCATTCCTTCTCCTCCTGTATTCTCCATCTGTTTGGTGCAGGCTTGTCCTTGGGGTGGGCAGAACCTTAAAGGGAGCTTGGGGCAAACACACACCAGCATACCTATTATGTTACCGTCGGCGTGCCTGTGGTAGAGAACATGCAGGGTCTTGTAAAAAGAAAATACGCATTTTAGCTGAACTTTTTTCACAATTTGTCAAAATCCAGCAACGAACTTTATGGTTTTTGTTGGGTTTTTTTAAATTGGTTTATTGGTATTTTATAGCATGGACCAATACAATCTGAACATCATTGAAAAGTGCAAGTAAGAGAATACATAGCTTATGAATACATTTTTGAAAAAAGTTGGAGTTTAGTTCCCTGAAGCTGCAGTTTGTAAAATCACCTTTGGCTGCAGTTAGTGAACGTTTTTTTGTTAGTTTTTTTTTTTTTTTAAGACGCCTACAAACATCAGGTGCTCAATTCTTGACTGGATTTTCTATCTGCCCTTTTTAAACACATGAATGTGTTTCAATCCAAACCCATAAGTAATTCAACTCTGGCTGAATCTGTAGCATTGTTGTTCTGTTGTAAGACTTCTTCAGTTTTTACAAAGCTTTCTTCTAAGATCTTCCTTGTGTTCAGTGCCACCCGTGTTCTCCGACCGAAGCTGTGTCCTCACAAAAAGACACACACGGCACGTTGCTATTACCACCATGCTCTCACATTTATGTGTTTAAGGTGCTGGAACGAGTTAAATCTGTATTCAGAGTTTTCCACTGCACTCATGATAGACGCCGACACCAACTGATGACCGAACACGGAGGATGTAGCGAAGTTGATGTAAAAAATCCAAATGGTAAGCAACAAGTTTTGCTTGCAGCATAAGTCCAGAAATACAAATAGCGTCCTAAGGCCAAAACGGCAGGCCTAAATATGAATATATACAGAGACAAGAAGGGTAAAATGAGGCCCGCCCAGAGGGACGCGACCGGGTTAATGAATATAGACAAGACGAGCCAGAAGAGCAAATGGAGGCTGAATGTTTTGCATGAGCATTTTGGAACCCATTTATTCTGCAGTCATGCATTTAATGAGATTATTACATTTTTGTGTGTGTATTTATTTATTTATTTTTTGTCATGTATTCAGATAAAGGTGTTCTGGAATACTACTCATGCTCTCTGCAGAGACTCCTCTCGCTTCTGCATACGTCCCGCCCCAAAGCACACAGGTGGCAAAACAGTCACGGAGAGAGCGCCGTACCTTTTGACATGTACATATCGTTTTTTTTTCTGTCGGGTGAAAACACATGGATCTACAACCGGTCGAGGTTTCTTTTTATTGCTGTAACTGTGTGTATGCTGCAGGACTCCGTCAGCACAGGATCACTATTTTCCTTTAAAATAACTGTTGCAAACCCAGATGAAGATCAACGAGGTTACCTTCTTTTTAATGACGGGTTATGCGCAAAACCAAGAGCTAATGCCAACTGCCATTGAGTGAGAGAAGGCTACCCACTGTTTTTTTTTTTTCCTCCTTCACCTCTCACTCTTGGTGACTCTGCCCTGCTTCAGGACAGAACTTTGTTTTCATTGGCTGCATGCTGCGGACTTGTGGCCAATCACATGTTAGGATGTGGGGTCATACCTGTCAGGTGGAGAACCTGTCTGTTCTTCACTTGGTAGACAATGGCGAAGAGAAGAGTGTGTTGCAGAAACCTTTTTTTTTTTTCCATTTCTGTTACGGTTGTGTTTGGTAGATTTGTTTGCAGTGTTTTATTAATAAAAAAAATTAAAAGTTGGATTTCCCAGTTGGTAGAGCGTAATCTCCTCGGTCTGTAGTCCTCGACACGGTTGTCCAGGGTTCAACTCCCAGTCTGGGGCCGTTTGTCGCACGTCTTTCCATTCTCTCCCCGTCCTATTTCAAGTTCAAAAAGTCCACCAGATCGTAAAGATATAAATCATATATAGGTTTTACTGAAATATTGTTCAAAAGTAAGAATGCTTGCTTTTGTAACAGAACAACTACATAAAACCAGGCACGTAGAAGGCTTCTAATACAAAACACTAAATGCAAAAACATGAACATACAAAACATTCGTAAAATACGAGGCTGCAGATGATGATAAATTAAGAGCCGCTTTGGGAGCCCAAAGAACCGGCTCCTCTCTGAGGGCCGTGGTACAAGGGGCCAGTGCTCTAAAAACAGACAAACTTCCCATCACCGCTAAATAACCGGGGCACAAAATTACGTCTTATGTTGGCTGAAGAAGTAAAAAGCTGTAAATGGACGGCACTTCAAGAACGGTTTCTGTTGAGGTGTTTTAGTATCACAAGATTTTAAAGTTACCCCTACAAACAAACCTGGACATTAGCTGTACAAATAAATCACGTTCTATAGCGTGTCATTTAATAAAAAACAGGCTGAAACGCTGAAAGTGGCAGAAAAAAAAAATCCATATCTGTCTTGACTGTGTTTTCGAGATATTAGAGGAAATGTTTCATGTTTAGTCCCAACAAAATCCCCCTCTTGCTTTTTGTCTCTAATAGAAACACACATTTAGTTTAGATCTTTCGTTATTGGTGCACTCTTTGCATTTGAGTTTTGTAAAACAACGCAGTTACTTTTGTAACATTGTGTTCTCCTGAATATTAAATTTTACTTAGATATTTTTCTTAGCTTTGATGAAATGTGTGTGTGTAGGGGGGGGGGGGGCGTGTGTGTGTGTTTATATAATAAAAACCTTGCGGATGAATTCTAAAAGTATAGCTGTTTGTTAAATTTTTCCTTGTCTGCTTCATTTCTGCACCGCATTCAAGAGGCAGATATACACACATGCAGATAAATACGTTTCTATTGAGTCCCGCAGAAGCAATTTACAACTGTTTTTGCACTGGACCACAATTGCATACTCTCTGGACTTCATTCACATGCACCAGGTGCAGAACTAATCGTAGACGAAGAAAAACATTTTCCTGACAAAGAAGACCAAGTTCTGGCAACATTAAGAAACGACTCGAAACTATGTTGTTACGAAACAATCGGTTGGGGTTTTCATAAACCTTCGCCGACTTACGGAGAACAAAACAAAGGCACTATTCTTCATTTGAAAACCCAACTTAATATTTTTAAAATGATGCTGAATAATGTTAAATAGTTATTCCTTTGAGGGTTTTTTGTGTGCGTATTTTCTCAATTTCTAACAAACAGCAGGATTTAACAGGTTGCTCATCATACCTTCATTGAGGTCTCTGCTGCGTTCTTTATATAAAACCATGGGACTTTCAACTATTTTTCTCCTTTGCATCAAAATTATTGGCAACTTTTAGCAGATGATACTTGCCCCCACCAACGATATGTCTTGCAAACAATGTTGATCTTGCAGAATGTGACACAAATTGCTCAAGACGTAATTTATATAAATACGCGCCAACATAGACTGTCTTTTTTGTAAATGCATCCCATGCAGCCAAAGGAGACACCATGTTCTTGGTAGAGCTTTTTAAGAGCTATTTCGATCTTCCTTTGCATTCCTGCTTGAGAATGAGAAGGAACTCGGTTTTGTGCGCCCACAGATAGATTTCTAAATTCACTCTCGCAAATTTTTAATTGGTATCCAATGCCATGTTTTCACATTCCAAAAAGAAAAAGAGAGAGAGGGAAAACGCACCACTTTTAAAATACGATCGTGTATTTAAAAAGTGTCAAATTGGCCACAACAAGAAAAAGAACGCGCCACAGATGTGCATAGTATAAATTCGGTGTACATTATGCACAGTGTTTGTATAGCAAAAGTATAATTTAATGGCACTTCAGGGGGAAAAAAAAAATCATCTCATTCAACAGATGAAATATGTGATAATGATGTAATATCTAAATGCTTAAGAGTTTGAAAGGCACAAGGTTAGCCGTGCTTAAAAAGAATGAAAGTCGGCACGGAGCTGTTGACCTGTTCAAACGGAGCTGGAGGTGTGTGTGCGCTTGCATGGGTGTTTGTGCAGGCAGGTACATAGGAGCTGTAAAGAGATGTTAAGAGGCTTGTTCAATCATGCTGATGAGCTCCATAATGCAATGTAGTAGCAATTCTCTGACAGAAGTGAGGACACTTTTGCGCACCTCATCTCCATTATCTGCGTATACATTAACCTTGAGTGTAGTGGCGGGCAAGTAAAAGGACCTACACTTATATATGCTCCGGTCTCACAGCAAACCTCCATATGTGCATGCGTCTTCAGATATCCTTTGTGTAAAATGTGCTTTTTTTTTTTTTTTTGTGATGTACGGTATGTACTTATCCTGAGTTTACATCGCTTTGAGTGAAAGTAAAGAGATAAAATAGGACATACTCAAAATATTCTGTAGTCACATAACTTTTTAGCAAGAGAGAGCCTTGAACGCGTGCCAAAGGGAAGAGGAGCCAAGAAAGAACGAGTGATTTGATGCATTTGTGGTTCAATGTGCCCTTTCTAAAAACACTTGATGCTGGAGCAAAGTGTGATTTTTCTGACACAAAATGCATGGCATCGTTCGCTGTAAAAGATGACACATTGCAAAGTCGGAGCCGTGCAACTTTCATTTACCTGAGGAGTAATTAGTTCATACAGTGATGTTGCAAATCTTTGGGAATGTAAATGGGCTAAAAGAAAAAAACAAAGGAAGTCATTTCTATGCTATTTAACCTGGTGCAAAACAAAACATTAGGAATGACCCAGAGACAATGGATGGATGATTGTATGAAAATACAGTATTGTTACTGTAGATATTTTCTTTTTTTAATGTTTTAGAATGTTATTGGCTTTCTGACTCACATTCAAGATGTTGAAGGCAGATAGTGAAGTCTTCACATCCTTTACCCATGAATTAAAATTTTTTGAGGTGATTTATTTGTGGTCAGACTGTAAAAAAAAAAAGAATCAGCGCATGAAGACTGCACATCAGACTGGCTGGAGACATTTATAAAATAAACCCTAACACTTTTAGGCCAGTACGTAGTTGTATAAAAATGCCAACAGTCATAGAAAAGGAACAAATAAGCGGTGGAATGAAACGTTGGCGAAAATTCAAACTGGGAGACTCTCTAGCCCCATCTGCATCATCCAATCAGTGCGTCTCGCTCATTGCTGTGGAGCCACGTCACGGTCAATCACCGACCAAGCTCTCGCTGATAAGGACCTCCATCCATGGCATCTTCCGCTTCCACCCTCGCTCAACCCACCTCCGCCCGTTCTCCACCTCCACTCTCCCGGCTCTTCAGGCACCCATCCTTCACCGACCTCCACTACCAGTGTCGGGGCCCCGGGGGACGCTCATCCGACCTTATTGCGATTCACAGCTCGATGTCCTCAGCCGTGGCCCGAGCGCCAAAGAACTTTAATTCATGCATGTCAATAAACCTTTTTAATCGCTGTCTTTCTCCGTCTGAGATTCTCCAGATTGAAATATTATTGTGACTGGTTATGTGTTAGCCGCTGAGGCAGGAATCTGTTTCATAGATTCCCGTTTGCGATAAACTGTGTTTCTGTTTGATAGTTGTAATGAGCTCCTATAAATTAAGCTTTACTTCCAAATTGAAGACATTAATTGTTCCAACCTGAACCTGACCATTCCCAGGCAAAGAATAATAAAAAATCTAATTCATAAAAATTTTTTTTTGAGAAATCCAAAAAGAAGGGCACTTTTAATGCTTCTCCAGCTTACACTTCAACAAAAACAACAAAACAACTAAAAACATTAAAATACATGGTTAAATCTAGAAGAAAATATTCCATGCTAAATACAAATTAATTTAGAAAATCATTTATTAAACATGTTACCTGATTATGAGAGGGGTGAAAAGTGCAAAAAAATCATGTGTGTTTAACAGTGTCTCTGCTGATGATACGTAGGACAAAAACAACCATGCAAACACAAACATACACTCAATTTGGCCTTGTACCACAAAATGATTTTTTTTTTTTTTCCGCTGGAGTGAAATAGTAAAGACAAAACCCACATTTTCACTTTCCGTTTACAAACTTTTGTCATTTCAAGAAAGGCTCTTGTTAACTTGCCACTTAAAAATAACCTTGCCTGCGCAAAAACATGAAATATGTTATAAAACGGCAATATCGCAAAACATTTTCCATAGCCAGTTCAGTGCATGGTCTTGTCAATGTTGTCAATCAATTAAAAAAAGTAAGTTGTCTACACAAAAACAAAAGTGTGACCTTTTAAGATTTTTATTTTTTTTTTAAATTTGGGAACCCATTTTTAAAAAAACTGGACATTGCAAGTCATAAAGATTAAATAAAAGAGATTAGCACAACATCCTCCTAGAAGGTATTCACTCTTCCTTCATTGCTAATCAGCATAGTTTGTGTGTTTAAGACAGTGGGAAGAAACTGGAGAGTCCAGAGAAACGCCAGGCACAGGAGAGGCTAGGATATGTACATTTCTCACATGAAACCATGGATCACCCGCGGCCTTCAAGTGTCTCGCAGTGCAATAAATGATGTTCTCAAATAGGAGAGTTGAGCATCCAATCTACCAGAGAGGTGGCTGCTGTTACGGCTAAAGAATTGTTGAATAACCAGTCAAAATCCTTTACTATCAAGGCCGTACACTCTGAGCTTCCTGCTGCTTTAGTTTCAGAATTATGCTCTTGTGTGTAGAGAAACTTGGGCAACAAACCAAAGTTTCCCAAAGTCGCAATGTAAAAGAACAGGATGAATGTGATTAACATTGTCTGTGAAATTAATGGGGAGTTTTTTTTTCTGCCTGCTGCATTTGGGTCCACCAACGAACTGCGTTACATGACAAAACTTTGTTTTTCCCATGACTTTCTTCACTTTTCTAACGGCAAGAAACATCCAATTTCAACATTGTCTTAACGACGCAGATGGACACTTTAAAACTTAACTGTTAAAGGGTAATATTTCTCTTCTTCACTTTAGCAACCCTTTAAAGTTGCTAAATCTGCACTGGAAAAGTTTGTCTGAGTTCACAAATCAAAAAGCGTTTAGGTTTTGTCAGTAATTTCTCATTTATATGCCTTGACTCTTCTTGACATTTTACTAAATATCACAGTTGGTTATAATGGTAAATTAATTACACATTTGACTTGAAGGACATTTCTGTGCTTAATACCTTTCATTTAAATGAGCAGACTGGAAAAATCATTTTGATGTGTAAAGTAAGAGGAGGCTCTCAACTTCAGCAATATTTCGAATCATATTTTAACCTTGCTAAAAAAAAAAAAAAAAACACAAACAGACAGGGTTTGAAACGTACAAATAAACGATCCAAGCTGCAGACTGCATTTTATTTCAACCGAAACAGATAAATTAAATTGAAAAATAAAGAGAAGCAAGACGAAGTGAAGGGAAGTAGAGAAGTAGCAAAATCCAAGCTACACTGCCAAAGTAAAGGAGAATACAATATTATGGAATTTATCTAAAAGAGGAAAGAGATAGAGCTCCAATCTCCATGAATAATGAGATGAGGCGTGGACATTTTTTTTTAAATCCTCTACAGGAACTGCTTTGTGGTGAGGTGAATATCTGAGAGAGTAAATAAAAAGTTTTATTTGCCTCTTCCCAAAGGAGAGAATGGAATAGAAATAGCCTTCATTGTCCCACAGCATCAGATGCAGAACTGAATTAGGCGTACACTTTACGTTATAACCTCCTCCCCTTGAGTCAGCGGTGATTAAGGGATATAATAGCAATATGACATGACCTGGGATTTGTTACAGGTGTGTCACTGGGTTTCTTCTGTTTAATTATTAAGAGCTAACCGGCAGCTGGTGTGTAAATGTGCAGCCTGGGTGGCTGAGGCAGGTGTTGCAAAGGTGACCAAAGATGCATGAAAAGTGCCTTCTAATAAAAAAAAAAGTAAATTGTCTTTTAAATTTTAAACATACTCAAAATATGAACACACAGGTAAAACATTAGAACTTAAACCAGATTGTAAAATTAAATTAAATAAAAATCCTGCTCAATAATGAGTTTATGTTATTCAGTGACATAAGCACTGAAGACAATTAAACCACTTTTTATTTTTTGTGCAGAATTTTGGCAAACAGATTAAAATAAAATTAAAAAAAAGACCAAGTGGAAGAAAAGTTAGAATTCTACTTTATTTTTATTTTTTTTAACAAATTATTGTGACTAGTTTGCTGCTATTTAAGCTTCAGATACTGGATACAGATATTGGAAAGTCTAGTGCCTTTATACTACTTGCAAAAATACAAATATGATCATTTTTAATACATTCTTGGCCTTAGAATCACCTTAGAATAAGACACACCAAGCACAATATGCAGAATGATCAAACTTGGATTCAGTTTGTAAAACTGTTAGTTTTCTCAAAATATTTCTAAAATTTGCGCATGTTCTTATTAAGCCTGTGTTGTGTTTCCACTGGGGTCAATGTAACTGAACATTCTTAATTAAAGCAGTTTAAATGTCAATATTTTTTATGTGTGTGTTCATAATGCCATCGTCACTTCCCCCTTTAGCCTACAGCACAACCTAGAAATATTTTGTTTTGATGTCTCATCAAAACAATCAGACTTCCTGAGTGTACATAAACATTATAAGTACATCGCATGCTCTGTAAGTGTGCTCTTTTTAAGTGGGTTATTAGACATCTCACTGGCTTTTAGCAGAAAATACTGACGCAGTCGCTTAACGGCAGCAGTTACGTTTTGAGCAGCTAAATTCCCTGACCTTTTCATGTTCATCATTAATTACAGCACAGATATCGTGTAACACTGAACCGATATGTTGCACACCAGACATCCAGCCTTTGGGTTATTTTCTGTATTTTTTGAACAATGCTCAGTTCTCATTACTATGGTTGGGGAAAAAAACCCCAAAAATTTTCTCTGTCACACTCAATAATCCTTTAAGTCTAATAGGTGACAAATACAGCAAATGATCATATAGTTTCTGTACTCACACATTTATATTCAACTCCTTTAAGTCTGATGCCCATAAATAAAACCCAGTGCTGGAAATTGTCTTCAGAAGTTACCTCATTTTAAATGGAGGCCGTGCTTATGCAATGTATTTTCTGTATTAACATCTGTTTTGTAAAGGTCTCAAAAGGTTTATTAGAAAGTTTTAGTGAACAAAGCAGCGTCATGAGGACAAATTAGCACAACAGACAAGTCAAAGATATGAAATGAGATGTTTAGAGCTGAGTTGGGTTGCAAAAAAAGGACTTTAGCTTCAAACGTCTAACAAATAACTTTAAGGATCTTTTGTCTTTGCTGTGCTTAACCATCCGTCATTAATCTCACTTGCTTCCTTTGATTGTTAGCTCTTCAGCTATTTCCGGCAACTCTTCGATACATTTTTGATACGTGCAGAAACTCTTTCGTTACTCCAATAAGTAATAAGTTAACAAACGTAAAACAATGTGGCAGCACCAAACCAGGGGACCACGGGGGCGTGTGAGTTCTTGAGTCACAGCAAGTGGACCGAACATAGGGCTCAATATGTGGTGCAAAAGCAGCAAGGCAGAAGTGGTTGTGAAAGACGGTGTTCCTTTGCTAGGAGCACATTATGTTGTCTGGCTGTAAGCACTATATTTATAGGTTGGCATCCTGCAAAGTTCGCAGGGAGGTCAGCGTTGTAGATGTTTAGCTGCGCTGAATCCTGCGCAGGAGAAGGGCGGCTGTGTGGTTCAGTCATACGCTGCCTAGAATTTTAATTGAAAAAAATAAATATTTAAATTGAGACGAGGAATCAGTTTTGATGTCATGTGCTTTTTGTTTTTCACGCAGTCGCACTGTAGAACAGTTTGGAATTCATTAAAGCATAACTAGAAGCGTTCAAAACAACCCTCTTTCAATTTTAGGACAAAATTATGAGATATTACACACACGGGTGATGCAGTTTGACCTCCGCTTTATGTCTGACCACACATTGAAAACTGCTTATGGCGCAGGGACGGTATGACGGAAAATTTTAGTGGCTTTGAAACCATGAATTTTTTTTTTTCTTTTGTGGTTTAATTTGAAACGGTGCCTAGAGTGTATTTATTTATGTTTGCATACTTTCATTTGTATATGTGCACTCACACTCAGGTAGAGACTGCTCTTGATGTTTCTTATTCCCCGTAGCGGTTTCTGATATGGGCGACGTGCTTTAGCATTTCTCACCTAATAAGGCCCATTTTCACAACAAATACTACATTGTGCGTTCCCACTGCTCCTTATGGGGCCCATAGACCTAGCACCAAAACAAGAAGTGCTGGTTTGACGAAGGGTTAGGTTTAGAGTAAGGGCGAGGCTTGAATGAAAAATGAATGGAAGTCAATGCAAAATCCATGTGAAGATGGGAGGACATACCAAGTGTGTGTGTGTTGCGCATGCCTGTTCTTCTCTGCATCTGTCTCTATCATGAGCTTTTACTCATGGACTCACTGCTGCATTAGTGACTAAGCCCATGCAGTTTGCATACCAGGCCCGAGTTCTGTGAGGTTAACGCTGATGTTGAGAACCGTCACGACAATTATCCCCAATCTTATCAGTCTTGCCCTCTCACAGCTCCTCATGCCATCGCCCATTACTGGAACACAAGTAGAAAATTTGCCAGTGTGCATTCTGTAAAACACACACACACACACACACACCTGCATGCTCGCAGTATTTTCCACTTATTTGTTATAGAGGGATTGCAACTTACTGATATTGATCTTGCCCCTGTTAATTGAGGCAACCGGTCTTTTTCTACCTATTCAACCATCGATCTAAAATTCCATTCATCAGTGACTTAATTAAGCATCTAATATAGGGAAATAGTATTGATTCCATAGTGTCGTGTCAGTTTAGTGGGTGTTACTTGTTTCCCGTGTGTTTATGAGGCAAATATTCCCAAATCCCAAAGTTTTTACAGTTGAGTAAAAAAGATCAAGTATTAGATGTACCCTGACTCGAGCTGACATATAAGAGCTGCCTGTGCATCACACTGAGTGGATGTGTTTGCATTTGCAACCTGTAGCCCAGAATACTGAAACAGCGTCACAGCCAGGTTTCCTAACAGTTCCATAAACATACTTTAGCTGATACTGACTCTTGTGCTGAATGATATCATATTTCTCATTAACTGTCCTCGCCGCATTGGGTTTTGCTGAGATTCAGAATCCTAAATAAAGTGCATCAGGTTAGACGCAAGGCCCTCGACGAGTTGCCACAGCCGCACTTAAAAATATTTCTCATTGACTCCCAACGCTCAGGAGCACGCCGCACTCAGGATTCAACTTCACGTCTCATCCTTAAAATCTTCCAGGCAAGAACAGGCGGCAGGACATCAACGTATTCCTTGTTTCGAAAACCCGGCTAAAAGCGTATCGCTCTGACAAAGCTTTTGCTAAGTATTTAATTATTTTCATATTTGCATTGCATATTTAATGGCTGAAACATATGTTAATTTAAGCATTTCCTTACTTTTCAAATCATTTCTTTTTGATATTTTCATTCCGACTGTTTCCATTTGTCTCACCTATCCGTTTTGTATTGTTGGTTTGCTTGTTTTGCACGTTAGGTTCCACTTATCCTTGAAAAGTGCTGAATAAATTAAACACGACTGACTTGAATGGGGAAAAGTGTCATCTAAATGTAAGAAGCTGAAAAAATGTAAGTGATAAATCATCCGATTAATTGTCGATGTATAAAACACAATAACTCAGGATACTCGTTTAACTCAATTGTTTTATTATTTTTAAACTTTACAAAGACAAATGCTTTGAATGCATAATTTGAAGTGTAAGTTTTAACTTCAGACTAAGAATTTATTTTACTGCCTCTCACAAAAGTCGAAGAAGGGATGAAATACATCCCACATTTTTACTATCTGAGGAAATCGATGAAATGTCAGTAATTATTGTTCATTTCATGACAGTGGTGATGCACTTTTACAATGTTCTGTTCCTGTGTAATAAGGAACAGGTTGTTATACCAGCCTAAGTCTCTTAGGCTGGTACAATAGTACCAGCCTGTTCTTTTGCTATTGTTCCCTTTTATTGTACAACAATGTGTTCGGCTTGGTGATGGGTAACTTTTAATAAGTGCAAAAGACAATTATTGACAAAACTGTTAAATTTGATCAAAATACCAATACCTTACTTGTGATAATAAGGCACTACCTTTTATCACAAAATAATAGCTAAAGTCTCTGTCAGTTGTTGTTTTATGACTATCTGCTGGTGGTACAGAACACTCGATGGAGTGAGACTGCAAATCCCACACGCATACAAGTAAACACAAACAACTTATCTCCAAATTAGAAGACTTTATTAACGAGATGCATAAAGGTTCGGTTTGTTACTGTAGTCAAAAACTTGGTAACTGGTTTGTTAAGCAGGCCAGTAGCATCCAGCTGCAGACCACTAAGTGGAATGAAAAGAATGAGGAAAAACTAGCTACAACAAAGATCCAAAGCACAAAGAAGAATAAAATGAAACCATTGATTTGAAGAGTTGGAATGAGGCCACAGTTAGCTCTGAAAGCTAACAGAGAATGTGGTATGTGTACAAACAACCGGTTCACCTGATGAACAGGAGGATGTGTAATGTGGCACCGAGCTGCAGGTTTGATGAACATGAGAGTCGTGGCGGCCTCTCTCGGTCCAGCGGCTGGAAGTAAACGAACGTCTGCTCAGACTGGCGCAGGTGGCAGGCGTGCAGAGCTCTGGTTTAAAATGTCCTCTTCTCTCAGGGCAGTGGAAGGAAAAACTCTCATTTGGCATCTTTAGAGACGCCCTCTTCTCTTGGGGAACGCAACATTCTGTCACATTCATTTTTCGCAAGGTGTCTTGCTGTTTGAAAAATCTTTATTTAAATCCCAAACCTACATTTTACCGATCACGTAAACAAGGTCATCTATTTGCCTTTGGAGTTGTGGAGGCTCCCGAAACCCGACATCTTGTGGGCTTTGGTGTTCTGCACAGATGACGTATGGTTCCCTCCAATACTCCCTTTGTGTATCTTTTACTTACAAGCTTTCATGTAAAAATCAAACATTTATTCAAATGCGAACAGGGGCCACAAACAGAAACTGTGCTGTAAGCCAGTTGTTCGTCATGAATAATGTAGATGTGATGCGGAAACAAGACGCTGTAAGTTTTTAATGTTAAACTTACTTTATGGGCCTCTCTTCTGCTGCCGCTGCAAATTCTTAATGTGTTTTCGAGCCGTGGAGAACGCGGAGAGTCGACAAGAACAGAGTCGCTGAACGTTGGCTGAACTGACGACACAAAACTACCCAATGTTTGTCCTCGAGACTTGGATTTCTTTTAGGCTTCCTTCTCACGTCACCAGCTGAGCAGATGTCATGATACAAAAAACGTACATTCGCTGGCTTTTAAATTTTAATTACACACAGCTCACAGAAAGATCTACGTGTTGGTGCAATCACATGGTTGTAGATGGCACATGTCATATCATCTCTCTGCATGTCAGAAAAATCATATCGTTACATGTCAGAAATAAAGCTGCTTTCACTAAACAATCCCAAATGTACGTTTGTGAGAAATGTAGAAATTTAAATTCATGGTAAGAAGCAATAAATTCATGAAGTCTTAGGGGAGTGCCTTAAAAAAGTATTTACACACTTTTAACAATGACACCACAAACTCTCAAGTGCTTTCTTGGGAATTTATATAATAGATCAACGTCCAGTGCTGCATAATAATAATGTGGAGTGAAACTAAAGGGACAAAATCTAATTTGTAAAGTGCATTTGCCTCTGCTAACACGTTGTAAAACCCCATTTTCTTGCAATTACAGGCCCAAGTCTTTTGAGTGAGTCTCTACCACGTTTGCTCTTGGTGAAGAGACTAATATTTGTGGCCATTTGCCTAGGACAAATAGCTCAGGCTCAGTCAGAATGGACGGATAGCATCTGGGACCAGCAATTTTCAAGTCTTGCCACAGTTGCTTTCAGTCTGGACGTTGGCTGGGCAACTCTGAAACAGTGTTTCATAATTGTTAAAAGGAAAACCTTCTCCCAGTCTCAAGCTGTCTGTAACCCTTAATTATCTTTCTTCCACAATCGCCTTGTATTTAGCTCCCTCTATTGTCACCGTCCCTGCTGAAGAACAGCATTCCTCCGTACTGCTTTAGAGAAGAATGCAATTTTTAATTTTTTTTAAAATCTCCGATCAAAGTATCTTCTTCCACGTGTTTACTGCCTCATTCTGTTCCCTACGGCTTATGGTAAACTTTTCTTCAACAGGAGCGTTCTTTTTGCTTTTCCATAAAAGCCACTTTTGTAGAGTGCATAGCTAATATTTGCTTTGTTGACAAGTTCTTTAGCCTTTTAGGGCAAAAAGAAACAACTGCACATATAAATGTGCTTTTATATAAAGTAAAAAGATATTTGCATTTTTATTAGTTTATCTTTATTGACCTGATATGGCCTTGGTCTGATCACAGTTTCTGCGCTCTATTCAGCGCAGAAACTCATACAGGGCTGTTCTAAGATCAGTTCACATCTGTTTCAGGTGGAAATGTAAAATAGTGAAACATCTCTGGTGGATGCTGCAAATCATATTCTAACTTCAGTAAATAACATTACCAACAGAACCTGCCTACTAATTTTATTTAGCTCAACTGCAACTTAAGGAACATGTTAGAAAGGTCAGCATTCACTCTCAGACACTATGCAAAATCAAACACAAACTCATTTATTTAAGCATTTGTTTATGTTCCTCTGCTGGATCAACTGTTTGGTAGGTCGGTTCAGCTTCCCTTTTGTTGACAGATTTGATTGACAGGAGGGTGGGGCGAGTCCAGCAGAGCAAGAAATAACAAGAGGGTGAGTTATTGTTTGCATTTTCTGAATGAGGAAAGTGCACCAGACAGGGCTGCACATTTATGTTTACTTTCTTCTTCTTTGAGTTGTTGCAGTAGCGCCCCCTATACACGTGTGGCATGAGTCAAAAAACTGGCCCTGATTCTGCAGGGAAAAAAAAGAGAAAAAGAATACTGTCCGACTATCACTTCCATTAAACTGTGCCCTCATTAGCAACGTTGTAATTCGTTTAGCAAATCTGCAACTCAGATTGTTCTGAGTGATTTAGCTCCACATGTTTCAAAGTTTGATCTGATTTAAGTCTCTATTCTAAAGGTTTTATAAAGCGTGCATGTGTCCTCTTGTGTTTGATGAGTCCAGGAAGATCTGATCTCTCTCTAACAAGGATAGCAACATTGATTTTTTTTTCTGTTTTTTTTTCCTGTGCACAGAAAATAAGTATTGATCCTGTATGAGAAAGCGTTTTATAGATCCAATACATTAAATGACAAAATGAGATGGTAAGCTACTACATCTGTTTTCTGTCAATATGAAACACTAACACAGTTGGTGATCTTTTTTTATTTTTTTTTTAAAGAAAAAAGCACCACTCTCTCATTTAAAATGGTGTACTCTTAAAAAAATAGAAATGTCTTGCAATATTTCCTCCTCATATTAAAAAAAAAACCATCAAACTTTTCCAGAAACTTCTCTGGCAACATGTACTTTGGATTTTAAATAAATGAATGCTCATGTTAAAAAACTGTTGTGCCTTCCAAAATTATTCACACTCCTGAACTACTACATATTTTCTAATGCTACAGCAACAACTTTATTGGACTTTGATAAAATAGACTAAAGCCAACAAGTGGATAGTTGTGAAGCGGGAGCAAAGAATGCAAGGTTTCAAAGTGTTTACAAAAATCTGAAAAGAATGATTTACCTAAGTATTCATCCCCCTGTACGCTGATACCCCTACCCACATGAAATCTCCTCCTATAGAGGACAAAGGTCACCGATCAGCCCATCATTTCAAAATAAAACAAACAGCAGTGAACCTACACAGAAAAGGCAGTGCAAAAACGCATTTGTAGCACTTTTCAAAATTTTACTCGTACAACATTTTGCGTCATTTTACTCCAACTTAAAAACAAAGCACTAACATTTGTTGGTTTACTGCAGAAAAGCCCGATAGTAATACACTACCATTTTTGGATGTGAAATGACAAAATAAGAAACAATTCAAGACACGATAACTTATGTCCGTTTCTTACCGTTTTGTGATTTGCATAAAGTACTTATTTCTACCTCTTTGCCTGGTTCAGTGATTTAAAAAAAAAAAAAAATCTTAAAGCTCCTTGAAGTTAATATTTCAAGCGATCGCACAGCAATAAACGAAGCACAAAAAAAAAAATCGTCCAGTACTTATTTTACTCCCCCTTAAAGGTAGATAAATGCTGTGCTACATGTGCTCAGCCCCTGAGGGAGGGTAAAAAGTGGACTCTCTGGTCCGTTTGAAAAGATCTGATGTCTCCCAGATGTGCTGTTTTGGTCCCGTCCAAAGTCCTAGTGGAGAATGGAACGATTCCCAGGTAGTGGAGGAAAGCATCCGCACAATACTTATTTGTCAAACACAATTCTGTTGCCACACTCCCTCCCTTCCTACTCCTATTATCTCCTACTGTCCACTTTCATATCTCAGCCAAACTGTGAACATATGGATGAAATTATTTGACTGCCATAAAAAAAACCCCAAAAAAACGCCTTCTCGGTGCTCAAGCTAGGTATTGCTTTACGCCACAGAGACCCAAATGTGATTGCCACGTGAACCAAATTACCAGTGATTTGATTTGCAGGGATTAATTAAGTAGCATCACAGAAAAGCCTCGCTTGCCTGACAGCATTGGCACTGCGAGTTCAACTGCTTAATTGTTGTTTTTGGAGGTTTGGTGGTGGGGAGGTAGCCTGCCTACTTTTCTGCTTCTTTCAGGCTGATGAGCTCTTCCGTCTGACTGGTCCAGAAATGTAAATCATTGATTGAACGCACTCATTACCATCTGCACACACACACGCACAAACACACACCCACACACGCCAACCTATGCTTCCCTTTTACTTTCTAACAATTCATGTCTGCCGTGGCAGCAGTTGTCAACATAATTTCAGGATTTATTCAGCAGTATGTATGAGCTCAACACGCATCACTGTACGCTTCCATGTAAACAGCTTCTGGAATTGCTAGTGCTCGACTGTTTACCTCAATGCTTTATTGACTCAATCAGCAAAGTAGCATAATTCAGATGAATAATTACTGTCAACTGTGGCAATGATGTGACAGACGACACAGCGAAAGAAGCCTGAGAAACTTTGCCTCTAGCATGTTTTATTCAGAAATTGTGTTAAACTGTTGCCTTTAAGTTAGGAAACTTATACACAAAACTGAAAACATGACCTTTTTCTGTTGCAGCTGCACAGAATGGTGCAGCTCTCTTTTCTATGTATATCTACATCCACTGACCACATCATAAGGTACAACAACTCTGAGATCTGAGTGAAGCAGATCTCAGAGTTGTTTGACATGATAACATCACAGAAGAATATTTCCCATGATGCAAATCTCCTGCTGGACTAAATTTTAAAGGGGTGGCATCATGTAAAATTGACATTTTTGAGCTTTATGTCATGTAAAAATGTTATTCCCTCCTCAAAGCCATAGCTGGAGTGTTGCTCTGATTCTTTCATGCATGTTTGAGGAATCCTTGAATCTCCCGTGGCAACCATTCGGGGGAGCCCGAACACTTGCTCTCCTATTTCCACAAAGCTCCTCCTTGGAGCTGCAGTCTCCAAGTCCAACTTCCGTCTCACTCAAGTCGAATTTTTATTCAAATAGCATTCTTATAACAGCTGAAGGTAGCAGGTGCTTTTATTGTGTTATGAAATTGCCTGGAAAACACGTAATACTCACCAACAAAAAATTAACATATTTGATTTCTTATTTTGCTTTTATACGTTATACACAAAAAAATATTTATTTAGAAATCAATTCCTTTCACATTTAATAAACATCTTCACAATGTGGCGCCTGTGTACTGAGCTGGCCAATTTTTTGGCTCCAAAGGAAGACAGGACAAAACAAAAAGACCAAACAACCAGCCTCCTACTTACACACAGAAACACAGGGAAGTACACACATTTCAGGGTTCACCTTCTTCCCCCTCATTTTTACTGTATACCCTAATGAGCCAGATATATGCACATACACAGGTCCATTTGTATTTGCAGAGGGGAGAAAAAAATTGGATAGATGGCAAAGGTAATTCCACATGAAAGTAATTTTAACCAGGTCTAAGCCTCATGAGCGAGCCAATATCTACTTTTCTTTCCGTTATTTGTCATGCTACCACGGAGGACTTTGGCAGAACACAAAAGGTCACAATGCGTGCAGACATAACTCAGCAGGACAAGAAAAAACGCATTATGAAAACAAAGGATGGAATAGGAGGGAGAGCAAAGCCCAGCGAAATAAGGCTTCATGTTTGCATAAGCAGCGGTGGATGCGGAGAGATAAAAGTAGCTACGAAAAGGAAGGAAGGGAGAAAAAAATAATGTGGTGAAGAAAAGATAGAGCAGCAGGAGGAATACTCAGAGGATGCAGCACGATGTCAAGTATTGTTGTGTTGGCAGTAGTCTTATAGGCTGTTGATTTAACTCCTGGGCCCTCATGGACGCTGGCAGTTCTTTTCCCTTTGAGCTCCTCAGCTTGGCTAATTTCAACTATGCCCCGGCCTGTGAACTGAGGGATGTGGGTTGATTGATCTGATTCTTCGACAGAGCTAAATTTTCCCTCACTAAGCCGGGATATTCACTAGAGACGACACTCAGTGGATACTTTGTACGATGCTACTTAGAGACTGTCCAGTTATTTTTTTAACTGCCAGAGGTAGGCTTCACAAGCAAGATCAACAAATATATTTATCTATCTATAAATCTCTAGATATATAAATCTATCTAGCTTGGTGAAATGGCCTTTTGCCCAGGGCAACACAGCTCAGGGTGGAAAGTAGGTATGGGGAAGGAACTGGCAAAGCAAAAGTTAAATACTTTCTCTATTGGTTATTTTTGCATGTCTAGCCAGTTGGGAAGGCTTCCTACTGTGATGTGTACAGTATAAGTGAAATATATTGCTGTATCACTTGGGATGGCGATGATGCTAAAGTTAGTGTCTGATTGGAAGTATGAATTAGTGCTGACTTAAGAGTCCCTAAGTCGTTTTAGTGTTTATTTAAGAAGTCTGCTTTGCATTTAGCAATTTACATATTGTTAAAAAAATAAAACGTATATACACGTTACAAACATGATCGAGTGTATTCTACACAGAATACGTATTTTTTCAAATATGTACTGTGTCTTGTAAAGCAAACAAATAGGAGCATATTTAATGGGGTCTAAGGATTCTGACATTTAGTTGTTTTAACCTCAACTTCCTCTGAGATGTGACTGGTTTTAATTCAGTTTTCAGAGCCACATAACGGTCCTAAACTTAATTAAACGCACTAACTTTCTTAACATAGCTAAATTTAATCTTCAGAGGCCTCTTTTGTCTTTTACAATTGGAACTCTGAATCTGCAAGTTCATTTAAAATCCTTTCTACATTTGAAAATCACACATTTCATGGAGTTTGGAAGGTTATGAAACGTGATGGTTTTTTGTTTGATTTCGCCGTTTTTAAATGCACTCTACACTCCGCTGGTCAGTGGAGATCACTGTCTCCATATCCCAGCAGAGGAGGAGCCAGTCACCAGAATTTAATCTACACAAACAGCCAGTTTTCAGGCCGATAACGGAAAACAGAAAATAGGAGAACTTGTGTAGATAAAAAAGGTTCAGGTAAGTTGTCTCTCAGTGCATAAATGTTCAATAATCCAGTCCGAAATGATTTTTTTTCCCGCTGATTGGACTTTGCCAAGGGAGTTGGGATGCGTTTGGCTGTCTGTGGGGCAGCGGCAGCAGAACCCATCATTCATACAAGAGCTGTTTGTGTAAAGACAACAGGTCTCCTTTAAAAGTTTATTCAATCTTTTCTGCGCATATGGCTCATTTGACTTCATAAATGTGGATACATTCTGTCTTTCATTTGTCTTTATAAAAGTGCTAATGTTCTGCGTTCCAGACACACACACACACACTTGTGGTCAGGACTCTGATTGGTGTTAATGTCATTAGGTGCACCTGGGCCACAGGCAAGCCTTCCAGTTTGTCCTAACTGAATATTTCTTTATCCATTTATTCCTTGTGCAGCAAGATGAGGCTCGTCATCATCTTTGTCATCAATGAACTCTTGTTTTGCTGCTTTCCAAACAAACATAAAGAATCACAAAAGCATAGTTTTAAAAAACCAACAACAACAACAACAACAAAATCAAGATGAACTTCCTGTATGGCACAAATCCTAGAACACCAGTTCTACCAACCCGGTGAAAGTATATTTTGACTTTCCGTCCCTGTGCATGCGGGAGCCGGAATGCAGAGGGAGCAACGTTGATACCAACAGAGCAGAATAAGAAGAGAAGAATGAAGAGGCATCTCCACATCTGTATTGTACGCCGTGCAGTCGTCACTGCTCCGTGTATTTGAAGCCGCTTGAGTAGAAGATAACTTGAAGCCGCGAGATAGATTCACTAAAACGTGGCACTGAGGAGGGTTGAATACAATGACATGATAGAGGCCTTGGAAGAGTGTGACTTTGTAGATATGCATGCTGCCAGTTTTCCCCACATTGGACTGAACAGACCTCAGCGGACTCTGCTCGGTCTGACACCTGGTAAGATTTACCAATCCTCAGCACATGTCCTCCTCCTGCTTCACGTGTGTTCCTGCTTAGCACATGACCCTTTATTCTCCTTCATCTACCCCTGTCACTGCGTGTTACATGCTTTTCATAAAGCAAGTCACCGCTTTTTGGAAAAGCTATGTGAAGACTCAGCCTCTTCCTAATGTGTGGACAATCTGACATGACCCCAGCTGTTTAACCAGTGACCTCTCTCTCTCTGAAGCTCCCCTGTTGGTAATAACACATATTACCACCCAGGGAGGTGCACATGCTCCACCCTCGGCTCCAGGACTCAAATGCAAAATGTGTACATCTACAGCTGGCAACATTAGCAAGAGTTAACATGAAATCAAAACCCATTGGAAGTCAATGAACGAATGCTTAAAGTGACAACGAAGCATCTTCTAAGTCTGTGTAACACACCGTCCACTTTCGTTTCAGGTCGATATTTAGTGTCTGACTACATTGTTTTATGTGTTTTGTTTTAAATACCAAGGATTACAACATTTTTTAAATATATATTTTTTCCCCAATTATGCAATTTTACAATTTACAAATAACATGTATTGGTAATCAGGCTGCTGCTAATAGTTTACTAACACCTGCAGTGAGTTGTGGATGTTTGGCTTAGACAAGCTGTTTTTGCATGGTCACTGTAACAGAATTGAACAAAATGAAAAACAATTCCTTTATGTGTGTTCTCCCTAATCACAGGGCACTGTTGATTAATACAGTTAGAAGTTCCCATATTATGAATATCAGGTTATGCATCAAAATATCTAAAAATATATTCTAAAGATTTGCACTGCTGTTAGTTGCTTCGGCTTGGGTTCAGTTAAAATGCAAAGTGCAGCCTTTACTTTCAAGTGCTGGAGTTGGCTTTGTAACCTGGGGCAACCGTGTGACCCTGCCCCCACCCCGCTCCCACACAAACCTTCCTTGCTGCACCAGTTTTTTAAGACTTTTCTCTGTAGATAAAATCAGGAAGGTTTTCTAGGACATGGACACATCCCGACGGGCCTTTCTGACAGCCAGGAATCATGTAATAGAAAGGAATCACGAAGACGGATATACATGTGGACATCCTCACACACTCACCCCCCCCCCCCCCCCCCACCCCTCTGGTTTGGAGGGAGTTGAGCAAAAATTGTTGGGAGGGAAAATGGGATGCATTGGAGTGCTGCTCGGTGCCAGAGTACTTTTTTTTTTTTTTTTTTTCCTGTTTGATATTGATTGTCAAGGTCGCTGCCATCGCTACTTCTGTTCACTTTCTTTGCGCCATGCGGTCCTGGAGTCTGAGTGAAACTTTCTCCTCTGTGGGACGTCGGGTGGAGAAGGAGCCGGGGGTGCGGCTGGGGGGCGAGGGGTGGAGAGGGGGAGGGCAGCAGCACAGCCCAGATCAGATGATTTTTATTCCTGTGTATTTGCAGTAAAAAGGCCTGCCGCAGTCTAGTCTGTCTGTTCCCGCCTTTCTCCCTTTCCTTGATTACAGAAGGTGATGCACAGCATCGGCCGCCGGAAGGACTGATTAATGCTGAGAAGGAGGCTAGAATATTTTCTATATGCAGCCCAATTCACTCAGCGATGCATGCTATTTCAACAGTCCTGCTCCCTCCCTTCACTGTGTTTGCTGGAAGAACATAACTATTTGTGCTGGTCATTGCTTTTAGTCTTAGAATATGACAAACCGATATTTGCAATAAGCAGTGTGCACATTGATAAACACATCAAAGTCACAGTGAAACTTTTTCATTTTTTCCTTTGCATTGAAGGCAGCAGACAGCTCCTGGGAGACCTATGCTTTCCATTTTATTTTTATTTTTGCTCCTTTTTTTTTTTTTTTACACGCCCACGACACTCATTCTTTAATTTTCGAGGTCCTGATCTCCTCCTCACTGACCTCTCACCTCTTCTGTATTCTGCCTACTGATCTATCACACTGAGCTGTTTTGCTACCACCAAACCAGTGCTTAGCAGACATGGCTTTTGCATGTATATTGTAGAAATACTGTTGGCAGATCCATATAGTATTATACAGTGCAAAAATCTTGCCTTAATTCAGCTGAAACAGGGTTTGCTGTGAGGAATCTTAATGTGATATTTAACTTCTTCGCAAAGGGTTGTCAGATGTGGAGACCTTTAAACGGCAAATTTGATTAAAGGATTTTTTTTTTCACTTTTTTGTTTGTTTTGCCAAAACACAGATCTAAATGGATGCAATGTTTTTTGTAAAAAAAAAAAAAAAAAGAGTTTTTAAATCCTGTTTTGAAACTAATGATGAAAACGCTATTCCAAATTACATGTAGATATTAATAGATGTCAATTCTATCAATCAGATATCAATCAGGAGCTGCCATCGACAAACGTGGGTGTCCCGATTGACCATCTGCTGCCTTGAACACGTCTGTAAAGACACAAAGCAAAGAATATATTTCCTTCGCCATGTGAGGTACTTCAGAGCCAATTAACAATTTTCTTTTCATCAGGCCTCAGTGAAAATGAAGGTTTTGCACTACCGCGATTCACGTGGCATAAAAGCCTTTCCATTACTGAAAAATCTAAACTGCATCATCAAAATAAAATTTGCACTAAGATTGTAGACCACCCAGTCAAAAATAAATAAAGTATGAACTTTCTTACCATCATGGTACGGTGTGATCTAGCTAATAGATCACTTCTAACTTTGACCAAGGTGTCAAATTGCTGCCATCAGGTCGAAAACACTGGTTCCACAATTTCATAAGGTTGAATTGAAAACGCCTTTGTAGATCAATCAACCCTGACACTAAGCGTAGAACATTAACCACTGTGGAATGTCATCATTTGCTCCTCTTACACTCGGTACTTTTATTCTGTGTACATTTGCCAACAATAGTGCTGTGATTCACAGCCAATTTTATGTGCTCTAACCCTAAAGGAAATGTGCACCTTATTGTTTCTTTTGATCGGAAACATGTCAAACAATCGGGTAAGCGCACGCAAACCAGCGAGTATCTAACGTCGTCCTGATGCTACGTGTCAGTTTTCGGTGTCCGTCTCGGTTTTAGCTCAAACATGTGCCACAAATTCACTTAGCATATGCTAAAGACATACTTGCAGGCATAAACTTTTTTTTCTCTCTCTAGTTTTATTCAAAAATAAACTTGAGTGGCTGAGTTGACACGGAGTCACGTTTGGAGGAGAAAGATGTGCTATAATTGTTCTGTGTTCCAAGCTGCACCCAGTTACTCTGTATATTTGTTTTTTTTTTAACAGTCATTTAATTCAGTTGTATAATTCAGCTAATAAATGACTGAGAGTTGTTTTTCAGTCCATTCTTATTAGATTTGTGGTCGTAAAGGACGGGGCTTTAGTAGTACAATAAATGCCACTGCTGTGACCAATTAAAATTGGTCAATTAAAATTAACATAAAGTTCATCCAAATATAAAGTCGCAGAAGAAAATGCATCTATAAAACGTTCACCACATCTAATTTCACCCAGGCGGTCTCTCGACTGCTCATTCTGTTGAGTCTTCTCGCGGTTGTGGCTCATACATGTATCAAGTGTCCTGACAACAATAGCAAATGTTAAATCCTGACTTAATTTGTCTGTCATTCTCCTCTTGATTAAATATCCCTGTCATATTTTTATTCCTTTTTTTAAAAAAAAACTGTATCAAAAGTTATTCTGTGCCTCGTGTTGTCATCTCACCAAAGGCACGTCGAGGGAACGCCGATAACAAACGTGCTGCGCGATGAATTGCTCCAGAAGTTATCACGATAAATGATAATATTGATAATATTTTGAGACCCTTTTTTAAGTTATATAATGGTAATGACAAAATAATAAGGCAAGAACACATTCTGGAAGATCAGTAAACTTTAAATTCTAACAAACATTTAACACTGGAACTAGAGGACATTTTAAGTATCCAAAACAAATAAAATGACAAATAAAATGAACTTTGAAGTCTTTGTAAACAGAATTTGAGACCAAACCACCAAACTGAAGACTTTTGTCATCTACTTTTTGGTAGAAAGAGACAAAAGAAGAGATAAACGATAAATCAGGCCAATGGAAATTATTAAGTTTGTTTTAATTTATCACGCGATTAATTGACTTATTGATTATTGTGGCAGGCATCGGTATGTCTGTAACCTAATCCAAGTTGTATGATTTACATAATATAATATAAGGGTTAAAAAGAAATTATTAATAATGAAAAAAAAAGTATGGACTATAGCGTTTTTTTCTTTATCTTGCATTTTGCACACATCGACCTGGTTTGAGCCTGACCTAACTCCAGTTAACATATAATAGGTTTACCAATTGTTCCAGGCCTTGTAGCTTATAAAGCTCCAAAGCAGAGGTTGATCTGAGCAGCGATCCCTGTGGACTTCTCTCTATTGATACCCGCAGACAAGTGGATTGAGCAGAAATCTCCCAGTGTATCCGTGTCTCTTCCACAGACACTTTGTCAATTCCTTTTCTCATCAATGCATCTTTCTTCTCCAAACATCCACGCCCATCAGAGGAATGTGACTCCAGGGCTACGGCGACAGTGGTTAAAAAAGAAAAAGAAAAACTAAAAAAAAAAAAATAATAATATTCATTCCTCACCAGCCTTACAGCACTTTACTCGCCAAATTATGCCTTGTTATTTCTGCTGTGGAAATGTATCAACGTAGAGTTTGTTTGTTTAGTACACCATTTGGCTAGCCATCTGTTTATGCACTCATGTGAATGTGTAACTGTTTATATTGATGCCTTAAATAGAATATATCCGAGGGAAAAAAATTGCCAGGAAAATCACTGCAGCTGAATTGCTTTTAATTAAGTCACCTACGTATATCCCCGCCTTGCTGCACCGATCTACACACATTAAATGTTTTGTACTTTTATTACATATTTAAACTTGTTTGGGTTACATAAAGCACTTTTATTGTGAATATTGTGCGCCTTCTAGCACATATATTACATTTATGCAGTGTTTTCTTTTCTCTCTTCGTGGTGGTGATGCAGAGGGTTTCAGTTCCTTGCCCAAGGACAATTCAACAAAAGGAATGGTTGGTGATGGAACCTGATTATGACAAAAGACCACTGCAGCTGCTTTTTATCTTTCATTGTTTACCGGTTCTTACCGAAAAAATTAAATCCGATGTTGCTGTCCATTCATGTTCCACTCACTTTCATCTTCCTGCCACTTGCTTTCTCCAAAAACAGGAGAATGACGAAATAGAGAAGAGAAGAGAAACCATGTAGGTGCTGTTGGGCATAGAACATGTGGTACTTATAAACAGAAGATGTGTTAGTAGTTGAACGTGCTAAATAGTCTTAACTCTACAACCTGAAAAACATTTAAACTTGATTATTTCTTATTCATATTTTTAATAAACAAATGAGCAATGATTTTTGTTTTTCTAGACATGTTAGCACCAGCATAGTCTTATTTCAGACACTAGCAGCCTAGGAAATCAGTGTGACTGTTTCGTCAGCAATGTCTGTCCACCAGGCGACAATTAATCTCCCTAATCGCCATGGCGATAAACTGTTGTACCGGCTAATAGGTGCTGGTAGTTTTTACTATTTCTGATGCTTTTAAATCATGTGCAAAAATCAACTTGATAGGGCAATGTTAGCCAGAAAAATCTAGCTAGTACATTTAGTTAGATTTAACGTTATATGGATTTAACGTTCCATATAACACAGTAGGAGTGTAACCGGTAAACCTTTTATGGATGCAAAAGCAAGAACCCCCCACTTGATGACTTTGTCTGTGTTTGATATTATGTAAAGCACTTTGAAATGCCTTGCTGCTGAAATGTGCTATACAAATAAAATTTGATTGATTGATTGATTAAAGATGCAGCTGCTGAGTTAAAAAAAACAAAAACACAGCAGTCTTTTCCTTGTAGACATACATTTGCAGCTATGCATAAATTATCCTGTTATCATAGGAAGATGACTGTCTTCTTTAGCTGATTGTAACGTAACTAGAAGTAATTATCAGAATATTGTGTAGACAACAGAAGAAATAAATTTAGGTATTTTGTTTCCAAGCTGAATCTACATGTGGCTAAATCTGACCACCATGCCGTATGGCAGCAACGTTCTTCCATAATGACGAATAAGAGTTGGATTAATCAACAAGCAGATCACAGTTCTATCATTACATGCCACACAAAAGGCATTCAGCATCCTGAGGTGAATGAGTCTTTATCAGTGAAATTAGCGTTTCAGCACAGCAAGTTCAAATAATGGTTTTAATGGATAACTGAGTCGCAAGTTGATTCTGTAGCAGTGGTGCACATCTGCAGCATGCACGATCTGCTCAGAGTTGTCATTATCGTGCTGTGGATTTTTTTTTTTTTTGGTCATGTCCAAAAACATCTAATTGGTAATCAAATCATTAATGTTATTTTGTCAAACGTGTCGCATCCCAACTCCCTATTCTGTTACAATGGCGTCTTACAATGTCGTTGAGATGCATAAGCAAGAGAAAGCAGTGGAGTAGTTTTTTTTCATGTGGGATAAGCGCTGAAGGATGTGGTCAGCAGTGCTATTCAGTCTCCATCTCAAAGCGCGCTGCATTTCATGCATACGCACTCCCATTATCTCGGTTCGCTGGGCAGCTTCTCCTCCATAACAACTATCATCTGCGTAAAAAAAAAAAAAAAATCTATTATCATGTACGGATCCTCAATAAAAACTTATTTAAAATGTGTCCTTTTCTGTAAATCTGCCACTGCTGGCTTCGCTTAATTTTCCTCTCTACAACCTTCTCCCCCAGCAGCTATTAAATCTACTTTCACATGGCAGCTTAGTGCCTCTCACAATGCCAAAAACAAAGGGATACCAGTAGCAAAGCTCTGAATATCAAAGTGTCCTTTAAGGAAGGGAATTTATGGCACGACAGCCAAGGATTTGCAGGGCATGTCCTGTTTACTTCATGAAGGACTTGTTTAATGCCTCTAAATCATGAATAGTAATTCTTATGATGTAGCCCTCCCTTTGGCCCTCCATCACAGCCTGAATCTGATATTGCTGGCCACATAATGCAGAGAGAGAAAAGGGGGAGACAGATAAACAGAGATTTATTCATGAAGAGGGATTTTTTTTCTAATTTCTTGTTCAAAATTTGTAAGATTTTCAACACTGAGTTTTACTGTGGTAAGGAACGCGTTTTGTGTTTACTTGGGTAATATTTCCTGATATTAACATTTGTTTGACTGTTTAATGTTTAAAAAGCAAAAGCAGAAGAAATCTGTGTGGGAGCAAATAAGTTTTTAACGGAGCTGCACGTTCTTTTTATTGATCCTTACTTAAGATGAAAAAGGGAAAACCTGAAGGATTCAGCTGACCAGAAAAGAAACAAAAAACAGTGGGAAAGAAAGAGACGGTAGTAGTGCCAGGATCATTTCTACATTTAGCTGTTGAATCAAATTAAACGTAGAAAATAAGGTTGCGGAAGAGACTGGTTAGTTATTGGTCCAGAAGTCAAAATTTAGACGTCACAGCTTGATGGTTTTCTTTGGGCACGGAACTATGTGATGGAAAAAAAAGAAACACATCACAAGATATGACTGAAAAAGCATGTGGTACAGAATGAAAACTGAGCCTGAAATGAAAATAGTGGTAGTTCAGGGTTGTCACAGTGGTGTTTAAAGATTCCCCCCTCCATCTCCTGTGATCTCTGGGAATAGGCATGCGAAGCCTCTCAGTGCATCCATCCCTCTTTCAGGCTTTTTTTCCCTTCGTCTTTCTCTTTTAAGGGTGACTATGAGCAGCCAACAGCAGCATTGCCTCTTTTTGTCTCTTTTCTTCCAAAGATCAAAACAAAAATGTGTTTAAGGTGCATACATATTTGAACCTGTGTGCTGTTTTCAGAACAGAAAAGTGCCTGAGCATTCTTAATGGCTCATAAGGTGAGGTGAAAGAGAGAATTTTCAAAATACAGACACAAATGGCTTTGCTTGCCTTGGAAAGTGTGGTAAGTAAGGCTGGTGGGATCAAAGTTTACGTTTAAATAAGTAAAGCCATGCTCACGTTCAGCACTTTCTGACCAGTTTTGAACTCATTGTTCCTCTGACTAAATATTTAAAGCTTCAACATGAATTTGAAGGCAAATCTCTTGACACAACATCATGGAAGACGCTCCAGATATTCCTAAAGTGGCAAATATTACCTAAGGAAACCTTACATTACTCTTTGACTAATGGCTCTTTATGAAGTACGATTAAAATGATTAAATAAACAGAGTGTTCTCATTATGTCCACTTTGTCGGTCTTGTGTCAAATTTCCACACAATCTTGTATCTGCAGCGCCTGGAGTGCTTAGTACCACGAATTAGGCTCCACCTCCCCCAACTTTTGCTGCATTAAGCAATGACTCTACGAGCCTGAAAAGAGCAGACTTCCAGGTTCTGAATTATCATAACTGGCTGGTTTGAAATGCCTCAGAGGAGTCCAAGCAGTTTGGAGGGCAGCCGGGGTTCACATGCATGTTTCATTCGCTTTGCATGATACAGGTGACAGGTGCTGGTGCAGAAAACGGACGCCTCGGTAGGAGAGTCCACCTTAAAGGACTCCTGTCGCTGGTGTATACTTTATTCTGTGGGGTGTGTTTGCATAGGAAAGGGCGGCCATAGTTTATCATATGTAAACGTTTCAACCTCTGTGTGTTTTTGTGGATGCTTTGTTTTCTGTGTGTGTGTGTGTGTGCGTGCGTTTTGACGATTATACCCTATGACAGAATGATCACACCCATCTCCCCACAGCTCCAGGGAGGCTCTCCTCTCTCCTCTCTCCTCTTCTCCCTCCTTCCATCCCTCAAAGGAGCTGTGTGCTTCCACATATGTCAAATCCTGTTTCCCTGTGGGCAGCAACACTCTGCTGCATCTTTTTCTGTGTCCTCTCTCTCTCTTTCTCTCTCTCCCTCCCTCTGCCTGCAACCCTTAAAATCTCGGGAGTATTTTCAACGCTAAACAACTAAACCAACAATTATGTGCAAAGAACATACGGAGCACCATGACATGACAACATTAGGCCAAACTGTCCATCTGGCCCACTTTCGACTTTTCTGGCTGCCTTCTGGGATGCTGCTGCTGCTGTGTGCCCCTGCTCCACCATGACAATATTTGATTTTATTAATAATTATATGCCTATTTGTGATTACTTATTCGTGTGCAGCAAACAAAAGCTTGGCAAAAAATGTATTAATTAATTTTCATACTGTACCAATGTCTAAATGTTGTGATATTTTTCTGTCCTTGTGTCCTTCCTTACTAATTTATATTCTTCTGTTTCACATTCCTTGTGTGACTCATTTCATCCCAAACCCCTTCTTCATGTCCCCAACTTTTTTCTTTCGGATTCCTTATTTTTCTTCATTTCTGTTTTTTGCCATTCCTTCTTTCTCTCATCGTGTTAACTCTTCCTCGATGACCGCCTGTTGTCAGCAGAGTTCAGCTGACTTATTTAGGGCATTAGACTTTTTCTAGTGCAAAAGAGAACAATTGCATTCAAAGAGATGTAGCTGAATCAATCTCATTTAACTTAACCTTCATGAAAAACATATCTGGTCTGAGTGGAAAAGTGAAGAAATTGCATATTTTGTTTGTCAGCTTAAAAAAACACAAATATCATATTAAAGAAAAGAGTTGTTGCAAAAAAAAAAATAAAGCGTTTGATTATAAGCTGTGTGAAGATTTTTGATTATGTTTGACACTTGCAGCCAACAATAGAGACAGAAGCTGATTAGTTCCTAGATTGTATTAATTGCTTTAATTGTATATTTTAAAAAAAATATCGGTGAAACAGCTAAATACAATATTTTTTTATTTAATTTTCATTTATTTAACTCTTAAATATCTCAACAAACATAATGTTGTGTTCAACAATAAACACTCGGATAAAGGTTAAGTTGCCCTAGAAACAAATTTCCCCAACATAGAGCTTGCATTAGTAACCAATAGTCTGTAAACATCTCAAACTACTAACTATAGTAATATTCAGTTTCGGTTATAATGACTCAGAAAAGGCAAAATGAACATCACATTAAATCTTTGGTGTTGACAAATTCTTCGTGTTGCTTCTGCTTATGATAAATTGGCTAAAATCGCTATAATTGTTAATTAAAATGAATCTGAACAAGAGAAAAGATCCGAAAGCAGTCGCTTTCCTTAGGGTTCTGTTCGCTCGAACAGGGGCATGGCCGACTGCTTTGGAAATATTTTACGTGCGGAACGCCTTTGTGGAACTCGATAAGCCAGCTTTGGTTGACTTATTGAGCAGCCTCGTATTCGCTGCCGCCTCGGACCAGGAGTCCTATCTTTAATAGCTTTCTCTTCCCTTCCTATCTGGACTCGTGTTGACTGTGCAGTACATAACTCCATCCAATCAAGGCTTCTGTTGACTGTGTACCACACGTGGCCAGGTACACAAAGTCAAGGCAGAAACTCTGATAAAGGCCTGTTTGCCTGATGCTCTTTCTGTCAGAACTTGTTGGTGTTCCTGTTGGACCGAGAAAAAGAGAGAGAAAGTCCTCGTTTCCAGATTATGTTCGCTGATCGAATTCTCTTTCCCCGTCGTGGACCTCCTACCTTGCACAACGGCTCCTGATTGCAGCATGCACGCTGAGCTGAAATTGATTTATTGCTAGGTTTCACCACCCCGATACCCCCTCTGGCATTTATTTGGTACATGCCAGGTTAAAGTTGATCCATATCTAAACCAGCCAATACCCCCAACCTCTGTGCTCTTGTGATCTCATTGTCCGCATTGATCTGTCTTTCGGTGTACAAAAGGGAACGCTGAGGACTGCCTAATTGCACACATCCCTGTCCCTGGATGGGCGACATGGAGACATGAAAACATTGTGTTTCTTGGAGTTATCATACAGAGTTGAAATCTAAGAAAAAGAACATTTATCTTCAGGAGCCTTTCTTCTTAGCCTGGCCTTAAATCCTTTCAAACACAACAGTATATCTGCTTTTGATATCTCTGTGAAGATCTTTTTTCTTTTGGTGGATTTTGTTTCCAAGAGACGGTCCGGGGATTTCTTGCAGGAAAGAAACAACGTTCTGTGAAAGGGATGAAATGGAAAGTTTAAAAATATAATCATACTAGAAAGTTATAGCCACACTGGAAGAAAGGATGACGCCAAAGAGTAAGTGAAATGCAGGGAGGCAAGCAAATAGTCATCCTTTCTGTTTCCACATGATCAGATGAAGGAATTAATTCCTCTAATACTTTGGAAATTCCTAAAACTGTCAATGAAAAGGAGACAAATAGTTGTTGCTGGGTTTTTTTCTCTGGAAACAGATTTCGGCCCACTTATATCATTGGACTTTCTGTTTCTATTTTTAGAAAGCCACATTTGTACAGTCTCACTGCTGAAATATTATGAGATTTTTTTTTTTTCTTCAAAATCTTCAACCTGAAGCTCTTGTTTTATTTGAAAGCCAAACTGATTGCAAAGAGCCTCACTCGTAAGAAGTATAATTATTCTGGACTGTTTGTCTAAACCCTGAAGAAAAACTTTTTAAAGATTTGGAGCTTTTATGGTTTGAAATGACATAATCCTTATTAGGTTTCAAGACTTAGTGTCAGTCTTGAAAAGAACCTTCCACATAATTTGTACTATTTCTCATACTGTAAGAATGAAACAAATCGAGCAATGGATTTGAGAGGCATGTAGATTCACGTGCAAAAAAATCTAAAATTCTTTCAACATACCTATTTGCTATGAAACAAAGTCAGAATTTAAGAAACTGCAACTGGACTTTTTTTCTTCTTAATGAAGACACTTCAACTCAAAAAGCTTCTTTACCTCTGAACTTGGTTAAAAGTAAAAGGCATTAAGTTATTTTCAGAGCAATTGCTCTAATAGGGCCATTAAGGTCACTAATGAGGCATTTAGGACACATTGCTTCCATTATTGGTTACTTCCTAGTGTCTAGTGATGAAGAAACCTTTTGGGAATTTATTTTTCTGCATCACAGTGAGTCCAAACATACATACCTACCTACACAAAAGAAAAAGTTATGGTGAAGAAAATTAGCTTTGGAATGGCCTAGCCTGAGTCCAGAACTAAAGTAGACAGAATATGTGGAAGGTCACCTGAAGAGGGCTTTTAGCAATCTGAAGTAGAGAACTTTTGACTAGCTTTTTACTTTTAGACTTCAACACAACCGTTTAATCCTTTTTATTATTAATTGCTGATACTAAAATGTATTTTGAGCACAGATAAAGAGAGTCCAACTGCCACCAGTAGTATCTGGTAGATTACAGCTTGAAAACCTTGATATTAGACCCATGTATATTCCCAACTATCATCTCATTTCTACATATTAATAATGGCTGCAAAACAAAAATTTAAATAATTATTGAACCAAAATTCCCAACCTGAGAACATTGTACAAGCACAAGTCAACCAAGGTTATAAAATAATAATAAAAGGGAAGCATTTAAATTAAATAAAAATAAATAAAATCGAAAGATTCAGCAGCCCAATCTGAATCTCATGGGCTTCAGATTGTTGGGAATTTTCAGGCTTGTTTGTTTTGCATTGTGACCATTCAGATTCAAAAGGCCTCAATGTTAAGGAAGGAGATGAAATTGGGTACCAGGTGTCTGACTGACAGCTACATAGATATGTCATTGTTGCACTGTCAAAATAAAATCTATATATAAAAAAATCTGTCGTTCCAAACTGACCTTAAGGAAAGAAGCTTTGACTGATGCAGTTTTCTAACTGATGAATACAAACATTTTTATATATAAAAATTTAGAATGACATGCCCTTCTGTCCTTATGTCTGCCCTGCACTCATCATCACCAGCCTTTCCTGTGTTTTTTTTTTTTTCCTCGAGGCTAATTGTGATTGACTGATTAAAATAATTACTGAGATAACAGAAACCAATCAACTACGGATGTTTGTGTCGTGCAGATATGTTCTCTGAAAATGTGTGTTTCTTCCTCTCAAATACTGCGCTCTAAAATTAACTAGTACACAAGTAGAAGCCATTTCATATTTGAATGTGCAAATATCCAAAAAGCAACAATGAAAAGTAGCCAAAATTAAGATAAACTGCAATCGTCTTAATGGAATTTTCAGCCACATTCAGAATGCGGTGCAAAAATGGGATCTTTTATATTTTTAAGTACGAATCAGCTGTCAGCTGCACCAAAGTGTCTCTTTTTCTCCTTTTCTCTGAGTTTGTTCTTCCTCCTGCAGCATACGTGCAATTTTTTTTTTTACCTTTAGTTCAGAGTTATCATACCACTTTTCTTCTCACCGCTTTGTCCTCTTTTTCCAACACATTTGGTGGACCAGGGAGGTCCGGGACGCCCAGATGTTTGCTGAACTGGAAGCCTTTGTTGGCAGCGTCTGCGAGCCTATCACAAAGGAAAACAAACATGAAGCACAAATATAAGCATGCAGTTTAACTTTTAGATCCTCTCCCTGCTTATTTTCTGCAGCCTGCCTCATTCAACACTCTGTCAGTGTTTTTTTGGGGGTTTTTTTCAAAGGAAACTACAGCAACAGTGCCAACTAAATTTTTCCCCCTAAAATCATATAATCTAGATTAGATTTTAGTTTGTTGGTCAAACTTCGTTTTAAAATCAAGAGTATTTAGTCTATAGTGCCCTCATATCCATTGTTTCTCATGTTAACATTTGCTACCTGAAATTCTGGTCTCTACTGAAGAGTGGCCTCAAGGGAGACCCCATTTATAGCTTGTTACTATGACTACACCAATCCCTCTGCTGAAACAGGGTGTGGAAAATATTATGCTGTGGGGACGTCTTCTTTGTTCCTGATTGTGAACTGGTAATTGTGTTGGTGAACAATGGTAATAACTTAATTTTATCTGTGTGAACTGAATTTATGATTTCTTCTAATTAACGGTGAACTTGCACAACCCTGTTCTTGAAATTATAAGACCAAACTGAAGTCCAGCATCAGAACAATAGACCAAAAACTACATGTTCAGAAATATACTCTGTTAATCTACTCTTGATAGATTTCTCTCTTTCACAAACCCACATTAAACTCCAAAGTCCTGTTAAAGGTGTTTGGTGGCAGCAATCTCCTCTCTCAGTGATTACGCTGTATTCTGTACTCATCTTTCATTTATTTTTGCACTGGCCCAATTTTTTTTTTTTTTTTTTACTACTATAAAAAATGCAATGACAGAGCTCGTTGGCTGGAGGGTTAGAGCAAACTGCAGAAGCAGAAAGACAGCGGAAAGAAGGAGGAATATCATAAGAGGCAGAATCCATTTGGAGCACTTAGTCAGCCAAGAGTCCCCAACAACAAAATTGAGAAAGGGAAAATGACCAGCAGGCAGTGGCCACTGTGCCAACCCAAGCTCCCAGTGAAATGAGGAAAAAAAATTGAAGAAAAGTGCATGAAATATCAGTGTTCATGTATCTGTGCACACCTGTTTACTGTAGCCTGCTGTGTAGTCGACTAAATTCACTCCTTAAACATAATCTAGTTTTGTCAACATCTCTTTTTCATCAGTTGTTCTACATACAGAGGTAAATCAAAATTAGTCAAAGCTTATATACAAGTCTCATATTTAAATGTTTAAATATATTCAACTTTATTTTTCTAGTATTTTTTTTCACTGAAAGTGCTTTTGAGATTTGAAGAAATAGATTACAGTGCAACATGGAAAGACTGGAGCCACTGAGTCAGCCTCATCACTTCTTTTTGAGAAATAATTTTTATTATCAACTCTATTAGGCAAGTCTAAATATCTAAGACTAGAACTCTAACTCTCAGAAATCCGTTCTAATCTAAAAAAATGTACAGCAAATGCAAACGTCTTTTTTTAATGAGCCAGAAACGACTTGGGCAGCGGCAATACAACTGTGGCACAAAGCTTACGTCTTGTCTATATTCTGAGGATTTCTCTTTATTGTATTTTTTCATTTTCCATCATATTTCTCTCAAAATATCATGATCATTTCTAATGGAATGATAAGAGAAAGGCAGCAAGACATTATGTTTTTATCCATAACTAACATTGAGTTTTTGATGAATAGAACCAGACGTTTCTGATGTCAGAGTGCAAATAAAGAAGCTGGTGGATTTAATGGCGAAACAGATTTTTCTCAACCACTGACAAGGAAAATAAATCTGCACCAATCCTGTGCACTCTTTTAAGATGGATACCGACAAGCATCTTTTACAGCTGATTCCTCATCTGCTGTGTGTTTGGACGAAAGAAAAATACTTTGTTTCCAGCCAGCAGAGCTAATCCCGCCCTCGGTAAAATAGGAGGCTGGTAAGCATAACTCTGCTCTTTTCAGCCGCAGCTCTCTGCTTATCAGGCTGGATAAAGGCCAGAAACAGCACATTATGGCTCAAAAGGTCTGAAGAGCAAGCTGCACACAGCTGCAAGCATATCCTCACTGTAAGCCTGCACCCAGATGCGGAGACAGAGAGACCCAGACGATCACCAGACCCTGGCATCGATCCTCATACGAACGCGGGCCTCGCCTGGCCCACATTAGATTTAGAGCAAACACGATCTAACAAACACAGCTAGTTGTAATTTCAAGGAATTTTCAAAACTGGGCAAACCAGTGTGGTTCTAAGATGGGTGCAAACTGTACATCGAAGAAGGTTCACTGTCAATCATACCTACAGTAACCCACTTAGAGGCAAAAATTCGAGGGCAAAGTTAAAGCTTTGGAAATATAACAAAAATAAAATCTTCAGTAAAAATGTATTTAGGAAGCATGTAGTTTATATAAATGTATTCTATTAAAAGAACCTCATTCAATTTTGGGGTTTCGTATAATAATGAAAAAAGTGCCAAATTACAAAATTTCACAAATTACACAATGTTTTCATATCCTCAAAGCTCTTTAAAGTCATTGAAATGTCAAAAATTCACTCTTTGTGTAATTAAATATCAAGTATTTAGTAATCATCTTCTGTATTTCTGTCGCTCTGTAGACATTCGGTGACACACCACAACTTTCTACAGGTTCCAACACAACATTCCACTAAAAGGTTTGAGCTTTTCTTCTCTTTTGCAGTTGGTATATGTTGTTGGTTTTAGCATGTTATACCACTGGGTCCACATTTGAACACTGACTACTCTGATATAAGATTAACAAATTTTAAATCTCAAGTTACAGCAAAAATAGCCCTGGTCAACATTCCCCGACCACCGTATTTGACAAGCCAATTTGGTGAATTTTGCATTAGTCATGTTCGTGGCAGAAGATTATGTGTAATATTCTCCACATATATGTCATCCACACAAATCGTGCTCCTATTGGTTTTGATCAAATGCCAGACTATTTGGTTGCTTTTTTTTTATTTTTGAAAATAAAAGATTTCTATTTGTGGAACAATAGCGGTTTTATAAAGGCACTATGATTCACTGTAAAAAAAAAAAAGAAAACTGCAATCTATTCAGAAGAGTTAACAAGATTTGTTGTTCAGACATGAAATTCAAAATAGAGCAGCATCAATAAGAAAATATATATTGAACCAATGATGTCAACCCTCACTGCGTATAAACATGAATTGTTTAGTAAACTGGATTTAGAATTGGTTGTTAGCACAATGAAGCTGAATTCTTCTAATCATAGTCATTTTCGTAAATTAACGTTATTACCGGAGTTGCCATTGCTATACTACATGACTTACATTTGGCTAGCGGTCTCTGAATAATCGGACCGTCCAGATAATTCCTTACATTTATGTCAAGCGTTATTCTGTCTGATAAACTTTATGTTAAGTAATTTTTTTTTACTCTGTTCGCGTTATCATGGCGTTTGCTACACAAGTTTGACAACTATTAGCAGCGAATATCGCAACACAATAATTCCCGTGGATTTTAAGATGACCTCTTGAGTATTTTTATAATTACTCTGAACATATTGCTGTGCAACCTAAGGTTGAACCTGCTGGGACACTTTCCTCTGCTTTCAATTAATCTCACCTGTAAATAACCCAACATTAGCTAGTAATGGTCTTATGAAACTTTCAGAATTGATGAGCATTAGCTGCTTTTATAAAGAATACCCTTCTACTGAAGCACTTCAGCGGTGTAGCATTAGGAGGATTTTGAGGTTGCGTGACCTATTTTTCAAAGCAGTACATCAGTATAGCTCAAAGTAATGCTCAACATCACTCTGTGAACTCCAAACCAGCTGTGTCGTTTTTCCTTTTGTGCAATACTTGAATACAAGTCGTTTTGCTTTAAGTGGGGAGTAAAGTCGACAAACCTTAAAACTGATGGTGTATTAATGACTGCTGCAGAAGCTTTCTTTATCCGAGTACACTAATATACAGCAACTGAAGTATCTGGAATCAGGATCAAAAAAGAGGAAAGAAAGCTCGCAGGAAAAAGGGATCAAATCTGCTCAATACATCCTCATAGATATTGCCATTTCTGACTCCTTGTTAAAGCACAAGTAAATCTGACATTTACCAAAGTAATGCACATTTTCTGCTTGTTACTGATGTGCAGGAGAAAGTTTTAGTGTTTACTTTTAGATGCTGTTTTAAATTATCCACACGCAGAAAAGGGAAGGAGGACAAACATGGTATAATCCATTTATTGGGCTTATTGTAAATGTCATTGTAAATGTCAGCATAATTTTTTTGTCATCCTCTCGCATGTGACATGTTTATTCTTAACCGTGATTTTCATTGTTTTATATTATTAAACATAACTTAATTTTTGAGCTTATGTTTTATGGTTTCTTTCCACGTATGGATTACTTGGGTTGTTCCCAACACCTGGTGAAAATGTAAGGTCAATAGTACCTTTAGAAATAAATTTACTATCAAAATTCATGTGTTTAATGTTTGCTTTACCCACTTTGTTGCTTATTTGTTGCTCTATGTATGTGGTATCTTGTATAAGTTTGATTGTGTATTTAGGTTGTTTCATCTCATGCTGGATTAGACCAACATTCTTTACTATTAATAATTGTTTATTGGGAACTGGCCTAAAAAAACATGTAAATCTATCAAGTTGCATTAGTTCCAAACACATTATTAGTAATACTCAACAGCTGCATTTTTAAAATATATTTTTTTTCTTTTTGTTTTACAAGCACACAGGTGCATTAGTGATCATTAATTGCGGTGGTAAAAAGAAAAACACATTCTGTTCTCAAACCCCTGGTGTTTTTCTCCCTGGAAAAACAGAACACAATTGTTGTGTTTTCATTCAATCTAGCTTGCCGATTGCTGCTAATTGATCTAAATTTCTCCTCCACCAGATAATCAAAACAACTTGGATTGCTGAGATCAGGTGACGTCTGTTTATCATCACAATTGCATCTGGGTTGCTGAGAGGAATCGCATTGCAATTAACACAGAATTCTGAAATACAGACCAATCTGAAGAATCATCTATTCAGCCAACGATGGGCTGATTTTAATCACAATGAAGACTAAACTGTTTAAGACCATCAGCAAATGCATATAACGTATTCTAACGCCGACTAATTGCTTACTCTTCTTGCTCTTCAAATTGAAAGATGCCACATTAACCAAGCACAACGATAAAAACACAACAAATTGAAAAACAAAACATTGACAAATCACAATTACAAATTACAAAAACACAATGTGGAGTACATTATGTTTTTGTATGCCACATTGTAGCCTCTCTGCTTTTGTGCTGAGTCCAGATGGTTGAATTATGAATATGATTGTGACTGGACACATGCCTCTGTAGCCCCTTCACAAAGGGTTCAAACAGGTTGGTATAGTTTCTGTGAAGCAAAAAAAAAAAAAAAGCATAAACATGTATTTCCAGCTTTCCTTAACTAAACATTCAATTTATGTCAGAGGTTAAATATAAAACATCCAAAGTAAATATATTTATAATAGGTGTGTCAGTATCATTTTGTCATGTCTCATAGAATATTGACAGAAGCCCGTACACTTTATCCGTTCTGGGCTTAGCAGAGCTATTGGAGGAGGGGGAGCGGTCAGGCAGCCTTAGCTGAAATGTACTTCAAGCCACCTTCCCCCTAGCATAAACATTGGCCCAGCACCTGTTCCTGAACCTGTTCCTGTCACCTTTTCACCTCAACCACCAGGCTCGCTTCCTGCTGCTACCTCATCCCACCTTCACAGCTTCTCCGTGGTATCTGGCTGTCATCTCCACTGCTCCTCTGAGTAATCAGGCTGGGGTCTCCATTACTCCCCCTCATCTTTTGAGCATTCGTCTTTGGACCACATGTCCTTGTTACTTTAAAACATTTTCCTCGCCCCAGAGAAGCAGCAGCTCTACCAACGGCACCGGTTTCCTGTCAACTGCAACACCGGCAGCAGTAGCAGCTCCTCCATCCCCTGCAGCAGCTCAGGGATCCGCAGCTGTCCCTTCACCAGCAGCCTCTGCAGGTTTTGCAGAGCTCTGATGGCCCCCGAGCTGCAAAGCTTCCTTGTGGGTTGCAGCCTTCTAGGCACTTCCAAAGCTTCCAAGCTGCAGACCTCCACCGTAGTCTCCATTCTCCAGGAGAATGCCTAAGCACCCCGGGGTTTCTTCCTCATTTTCTTAGTGGGTTCTTTCATCATGTGAATGAGTCATTGATGTATTTTCAGACTAATTGTGGTAGGTCAGTCTCACTGGAAAAGTTACATGTTTCTTTCATTTGCAAACAATTCCTTCTGTGGTTTGCTGGAGTCCCAACGCCTTACAAAAGCAAAATTTTAAAAGCAGTGCAAAAAAAATACCAACAAAAAAACTCCAATGTATTTTACACAAGGGTTATAAAATTACACTCTTTTTCCAGTTTCTGAGAATGTGCAATGATTACTCCAGAAATTTGGTTTTAAACATAGAATGCATGTTGAAGATTTCAAAATCAGGATTTTGATTTTCAGCCCAGAAAACAGCCAGAACTGATGCCAGAAAATGAACTAAATTAACCATATCCTACCGCCAGGTGAGGAAATATTATATGCTTTCCACTGGTACTTTGCTGCGAAAGCATAGAAACTAATGTGATTTGATTTCACATATTAGTGTTTTTTCATAAGTACACACAGTACCAGTTTAGTCCATTCTGCAATCTCCTTAAAAGCAAACAAAACAAAATGCTCTACGTGATCATGGATGCATTTCAGTCATTAATGTTTTTGTTGTGCAAATACATTGCAGTAAACCACTGCACAGTCACAACAACAGAGTGGGGATTTCGACACATTTTTGCATTTGCGATCACCTTCAAAATTGAAACCGACACAACAAAGGCGGACACCTTTATGAAAATGATTTGGTCCCATTTAGTTTCATTAGAGACATTTTTCATCAATGTGCCCTTCCAGAGAGAAAAAGGAAAGTTATTTATTGTATTTTTGGAAGTTTGCCATCATTACACTGCTTGGTATAAAAAAATAGAACAAAAACAATTCCCATATTTGGAGTCCTGCAACTACTGCAGAAGGTTTTAAGGTATGTTTGACGAGCCTATCTGTAATTTACAAGGTCATACTGCTTTCCGTTGTGTAGTGTAGTGTTTTCTTTACCTCATGCTGTACTTTTTTAACAACAGATTTGGGCTGTTGTGTATGTGGATATATAAAGAGAGATCCTTAAGAATATTTTGACAATATTTTTTGTAGCACTTGATTCAGCAGCTGGTCTTTCATTTGTTTAACTGCAACATTGGTTCCCTCTGAATTACTATCCTCTGTGTTATGTTGTGAAGTCATCTTAGAATTGACTTTAAGGATTTTACTCAGGTGGCCCCGTACATTCCTATTATACTTTTAAGTTATTTCTAGTTGATATAACAATGAAAATATCTTTATAACTTTTACTATTAATTCATAGACTTGTGTAGAAAGTAGGAACTTCCACTCTGTGTCGTTGATAGTTCTTTGTGAATCTTCTTGTGTGGCATGCATTTGTATCAAACCCAACAACAAAGCCCCTTCGGAGCTCCCCTCATATGAACTGATATGGAGTAAATATTGTGCATGTGAGTGTAATTTAATCTCTCTGTGGATCCCGCTGTTCTGTGAAGGCAGATAGAAAAATCCGAAAGCTGCCTTTATTTCTCACTGTCTTCAACCGCAGAGCCTTTAAAACCACAAAATAAAATCTAAATAATTTTCTATATAAACTCTCGTGCTTTAAACGCTACCTTTAAATTATTATATTCCCCAGATATTCGTTTCTATCTACTTATTTGTTCTCAGTTACCCAGGACATGCCAAAACTAAAAAAGGCTTAAAAATAAAGCAACTAACAAGTTATAATTTAAATAGGCCATAACTTGTATTGGGAGCCATTTCAACAAATCAATGTTTATGAGGAATTTTATCAAGAGCAGTTACTCATTAAAGCTTTTTAATGACACACACACACACTCTCACCTTAACAGTAATGTATTCATAAACATATTAACACAATTCCATAATTCAATGTGCATTTGCTATTTCAAGATATAAATAAAAAACTTCACTTCATTTAACTTTTTAGGCATTTTATTGTAAAGACAAACTCTGACAATAGTTGTCAAACTTTAGCTACAGATTTTTACATAAACTGTCATAATACCCTAATACTTAAAATTGAGATATTTCACTTAAAATACACAAAAAGTGAAGAAAAAAGTGTGCAGTACATGACAAATTTATTTATATTATACTGGCAGCACAGAGCACAGGCCGGGGTTGAGTCTGTTGGTCAAGCTGGGAGCAGTTTGGTGACTGGGCCTTCTGAGACATCCGGCTAGCCTCAGGTTAAAGCGAATGATAAAAATTATCTAATAGTGTAATAGAAAATACATCCCTGATTCATTCACATTCAGGAAACTTAGCATCTAAACACAGACATTGTGGAGATGAACTGCGAAACAGAAGTCTGAAGAAAAAACAGCTCCAGCTCTCATCTTTATGGACCTGTCCTGACGAAATCCCCCGGGCTCCGCGCTGCTCTCTGGATTAATGTACTTTCAGTTCACTTCAGGTTTGCTGTTATATCAAACAAATTATTTTAATCTACATAAATTATAAGAAACATCTTACAGACAACTGATGTACCTTGTTTGTCTGTGGTCTTGTTTAACCACAGACAAATAAGGACTTGTCTTGCGAACTTCTAGGTAACCATGGCACCAATAAACAAACGGCAAAACCGCCTGTTACAGGTTTCTCATTGCCTCTCCCGCTTTAGAAAAACTACACAGCATAAAAAACGTCAGCTAAGCTAAGAAAATAGAGTAGTTAACTGGGCCAATTTAGTTACAAAGTAAATATTTATTGGTTGTTTATTAGTTTGTTTAACCACGGAAACGCACAGTACTGGCCACAAAGTCAAGAAAGTATGCTTGTAAATTTACATCGTTATTATCTTTAATTCTTACCTCTGAAAGGTAAAGGCACAGGTAAGAATTAAAGTACCGTTGAAACTAGTCCATGTAGCACGTTTTCTCCACTGCCACTTTCAAGATAGCGATGACGTAAGTTAGAATCAGCGTATACGCCTATTGTCCAATCAGCGATGTCTCAGGTCTCGAACTGGGACATACCCTTTCCGGTTCCGTTAATGTTGTAGTGGTTTTGTTAATGTTGTAGTGGTTTCGTTAATGTTGTAGTGCTTTCCTTAATGTTGTAGTGGTTTCATTAATGTTGTAGTGGTTTCGTTAATGTTGTAGTGGTTTGCACCTCAGGGCCACCGTAGGTCACGGTATTTGGATCCAGAACAGCCTGGGGCCTATATCTCCTTTGCCCTTTCTCCTGTCACTTTTCCCTCCCACCTGCTTCTCCCCTGCCTCTTCTCTGACCTCTTCATGAGCCATGTGTGGGTGCTGAGTCAGGAGAGGAGGTAATGTTGGTTACTATAAAAAAAAAAATGGGGAGAGGTGGATGGAAGTCGAGATCTAATACACAACTGTTTCTGATTTTAAAAACTGGTTACGCAATTCATGACACACCCTAGATATTTACCTCAATCATTTCTCTGTATCTCTGTTCATTGGAACACAGTACAGTATTATGTAACCCAGGCATGTCCAAAGTCCGGCCCGGGGGCCAATCACGGCCCGCGGTCAGATTTTATACGGCCCGCAGCTTCGGTTTTATAATGTATTATTTATGGCCCGCCTGCACTGTGAAACAGAATAAATAAATCATAAAACTTGAAACTGTAATTCCTCCTTTCACCAAATGGTGGCAGCACCACTTTAATGCTATCAGTCTCTGCCTCCGTGCAGCGAACCCCTCTCCGTTCATTTCTGCCATGGCCACTGCAAAGAAAACGAGGAAAGTTGACAGCGAGGGCCGCCGCTTTCAAGAGAGATGGGAATTATAATACTTCTTCACTGAAAATCAAGGCAATTGTGCTTGTCTAATTTGTGAGATTGTTGCCTTGTTTAAGGATTTCAACGTAAAGAGACACTACCAGACTAAACATGCTAACGTATACAACAAGCTAACAGGAAGTGACCGTGCTGAAAAAGTGAAGCAGCTCCAAGCTGCACTGGCATCACAACAGCGATTCTTCACGCGGGCCTGTGAGTCAAAAGAAAATACCACCAAAGCAAGCTACGATGTTAATGTTAATAGCTAAACATGGCAAACCTTTTACTGAAGGTACATTTATCAAAGACTGTGTTATGAAAATGGTGGAGAACATTTTGCCCTGAGAAGAAGCAAGAATTTGAGAAAAATGTTTGCCTGGCACGTAACAGTGTGGCACTGAGAGTTGAGGACATGAAACTGAGTGTTTTGAACGGTAACGTCTGTCACTATCAGCAGTGAAAAGCCAAAAAACATTTATGCACTTGGATTTATGGCACTTATTTTTATTAAACTCTTGAGTAAGATTTGGTTATGAACCTGTAGATGTGATACAAACTATTACTTTCTGAAAGATATTGTAAATGACGAGCAAAATTCACTTGTTTTAAGATTTAATAATAATAGATAACTTTGCATTACTTATAACTCCTGTTTAAAATGTTCTTGGGGCAAAGATATTTTTAAACTCATGTAAATTGAAGGTATTTCATACAGTTTGTTCAATGTTATCTGACTCTCCAGATATGAAAGAAAGGCAGAATTTGTGTTTTTAGAGTTGTTCTCATCTGCCTGAGTGGCTTATATTTGGTTATTTTGTCATTTGAAAAATAAAGATAATTGTGACAATGAAAATTGTTTTATAACAGTGTGTGAAACTTTTGTAGTTAAAAAATGTCCAAACAAACTATTGGCCCCCGGGCATCTTCACTTGATCAAATCTGGCCCTCTTTGCAAAAAGTTTGGACACCCCTGATGTAACCAGTTGGTCTAGACCTCTTACATTATTTTAGAGAAATAAAATTGACAACCATCTGCTGTGCTCATCACACAAACTGCATGCTGGTAGTGTCAAATGGAGGAACTTAGTTGTGGTGAAGCGCTGAGGGCGAAAGAGTAGGAGCTTATTAAAGAGACAGAGACCCAATTTCAGGGCATCAAATTATGAAGTCAAATTTCTTAAGTCGTGGATAAAATATATAGCATTTTTATAACAAGTGAAGGTATTACACTTGATTGTGCCATTGAAATAATACATACCCCCCCCTTTAAAAGTCTAGAAAAAAATTATTAATTACTGAAAAAGGGAATAGAAAATTTAAATGTTAAATGTATTACAAGATATTTTCGCTCTAAATTGTTTTTAAAATTTCATGAGTAAAGTTAATATTATATTCGTGAATATTTTTAATCTAATTAAGCAGTGCAAAAACCTGCAAGTTAAAGCTGCTCTTTATTTTTTTTTACCAGTAAGTACTGACCCAGTATCGCATTTTTTATATATTTTCAACCAAACACTCAGCTTCCATTTACATGTCATAAACATTCTTTATTTCATTAAATCCAGAGATTGAGTTGCTAATGTTTGATCATTTGAATCATAATTAATGTTAATAACAAATGAGCCTCTGTCTTACTAATACTAGGTGTATGATGGGTTCTCAGTGTCAGTAGTTATTAGAAACTGCAAGGTTGTACTTAGCCTACCCTAAAAACTTTCTTTGACTTTGGGGTGAAAAACTTGAGATGTGATTTACACTTGCCCTTGCCACTCAGCAATTAAAATTTGACTTGGAAGGATGACTTGTGAATTGCATTATGTAATATTGTAACCGATATTTTACAGAATTGGTTCAGAACAAGTACATCTGCTGTTACACCCTAACTGAATATATATTTTAAAACTATCATGAGGTTTCAGCAACATGTACTAATTAATAGATGTGCAAATGTTGAACATCACCGCATAAAAAAGACAAACTTAACTTCAAGCTATTCAGCCACAGTTTCCTTTACATATGGAATAAAACAGAAATCTTGACAATCGACCCAAATTTGGTAAAGTTTTAAAGGTTTAAATGTGCTAATTTTACTTTTATGCTTGTGGATTCCTCAGGATGTCAAAAATCTGTAAAGCTTTTTACACAACCTTGGAGTTTTTGCTACACCCCACAGTCTGCTCCTAAATAACAATAGAACAAAACTTTATCCAACCATTGCCAACTGAATAGTGCCATGAATAGCAAGTTAGATAAATGTTATGTATCATAAATTTGTCCTTTGAAACTTGACACATTCTATTATAAAAACTGGAAACTTAGTTGATACAGAGGACAAATTATTATATATAAACGCCTTTGAAGAAACGGTGCAACAGCCCTGCTCGGATTGGAAAGAGCATACATCTTTTCATACAAACTCTCTTTTCTAAATTATAGTGGACAGGTGTTTTTCTTCCCTAACGGTGTCAGACAAAACATATGTTCCACTTTTCTCCACAAGGACTGGAGGTAAGCAAAGCAGATTGAAGACTCAGATCAAGCCTTGGTTTACTTTATTTTTCAACTACAACCTCCTGACAATTCCATCTTTTCTATTAAGTACAAGTCAAAAGTTTTAATTAGAGTTCTGGTATGTGAGTTTATGGGGAGGATTTTGCTGTACTAATTTAAGATGAAGTGTTACACCATAAAGAAAACTCAACGTAAATTGAGAAAAACAGACTACCGATGTAGTTGAAAATGAAACAAAGCTGTAAATAGTTTGGATACAGTTTTTCAACGATTGCATAGGGCAGATGCGTGTTAGCACTTAAACTGGAACATTAACCCGTGAAAATCACAGGAAGACAGTGTAAAGTCTAAAATAGCCTGCATCTGTCTGGTAATAAGACACACTTTTCCATGCAGTTGTACACCGCAAGGTTGGCAAAATCTCGTAACATTAGTTGCAGCAAAAACTGACACACACAATTCATGTGTCATGTCCCATGCCACGTCAAGGTTCTCTCAGCGCTTTGTTCTTGTTGACATATTCTCACACGAATGCAGTGCCGAATTATCCTCTCCCAAACCGCATTTCAGAAAATTGTGGTGACCGTGAATGTCAAAATAGAGATCACCTCAGGCAGGTTCCCTGTTCTACAAAAAAAAAAAAAAAAAAGTTCAAGCCATAAGAGGGTTTGGAGCATTGCAGGTGAAAATTTACATGCACTTATCAAATGTGTGTGAATGTCACTGTAATTTCAGGCCTTTAAGGATGAATCTGATTTTTTTTTTCTGATTGAAATGATTACCCAACTAACAACTTTCTGAATTCTAGAAACAAGAATTGGGTGCACATGTTTGAGTTTGTTCTGTATTTTCTCTATTCCACATGGTGGAGTTAGGTTTCACATGAAGGCATGTCAGGGAGGCAAAAAAAAACAACAATCTTTTCAGAAGAGGTTTCTGGATACTTGTAGTCAGTACAAATTTTACTTACGAAAGTGCACTATGTGTCAGGAGGCCAAGACGGGAACAGTCAGTGTGAACTAGCATTTTTGACACTCATTTCAGATGAAAGGAGAACCTTGTGTAAGCAAAAAAAAAAAAGAAAAGACAATTCAGGTTAGTTCTTGTGTGACCTTAAATCTTCCTTTCTTGAAATAAACCATTGAGCAGGATTTTTTTTAACATATCAAGCTAAAATACATATACACATACCCCTTATATTTGCTAAATGTCTTATCAAATTGTAAAAAAAAAAATCTAAATCAACAACTTTTAATCTAAGCTGGACTCCTATCAAAAATTGTGGATTATTTTTGCTTAATTGGTTGGTATTCTGACTCACGTTAGCCCCCCAAATTCTTAACAAGGTTGAGGTTTGTGGCATTTAGATTACCATAAGCTGCATTATCTATTTCACAACTAGGTTTGATGAGTGTTCTGTTCTACCAACCCACTTATCCCCAGTTTTCTAGTTACCCGACTCAAAACGGTCACCCTTATATGGAATTAAATTTGTTTTGATGCAAGAACCACCGAGGCTCAAGCCCATCGTAAACCAGAAGCTGCTGGAATTCTTACCTTATTTTAACTCATCTTATTTTAATCTGTCTCATAGATTATTTGGTATATCCTCACCATGTTTAGTCATGTGGACTTGCAACTGTTTGTTTGTAGATGTTGGGAGGGAGCCACTGTGATGCATTAATACCGGAGCTTTTGCTTATCCACCTGTGAAATAAGAAACAAAGGAGAGCGAACAGGCTCAGGGCGGACTCCTCTGGCCCCCCATCGCCCGTGCGTCAGGCTTCCAATAGACATACCCTGACACTTTTTGATGGGGAAGTCGTACAAGATACAGGCATATACGCAGGCTATTTCCTGCATTCTCTCTTGCGTTTCTTTATTATTTCTAATTAATATTATTTGAAAGCTTGGAACAAAACAGATCTGACATGCAATTCAAAGAGATGCCTGTAGTTGCGGGATGTGTTCGTCCACATCGTCAAAAATTGAGGCCATGGATGAGTTGAGCGTGAACACATAAGAACAACATGTCACAGACGATTCCTCTAAAGAATAGAGCGCAGGAGTAAATGTTATCATTTACTGTGACTTTATCTTTTCTTTGTGCTGTATCGCTTACAAGTGCAGAATTTAGTGATGGGTTGTTTCTTTTGGGGGTTTTTTGTTGTTTTTTTTTTAATCAAACTGACCCTAACCAACTTTTCATTGATTTCTCCCAAGAGCGCACTCTTATTTGAAAATCATCAGACATTCACAGAAATCGATGGTTAACAAATTCCCAAATAAATTTGTGATATGATAAAATTGACTTCATTATAATGTTGCTCATGGGGGAAAGGATACTAACGTGAATAGATTAGACATCAGAACCTGCAGCAGCTGTAAGGTTCGGAAAGTTACTCTGCAGTTTAGATTGGAGCTTTCGCTATTTGTGCCTTTATTGATTAAGCTTATACTACATAAGCTATATATTGCTGTCGCCATAGTGACTAATAATTATTGCTGTTAAAACAATAAAAACGGCCTGATTTCAAAATGAGCAGATATCATGAGTTGTTCAGTCAACAACACACTTTGTAAACCCAACTGACTCTGCTTACCGTGATCACAGACTGGTTCACTGAGCACCAGAGGTGGGTGGACTGGAGGTGGAGGTACATTTGGTTAATTTTATGGTTCTGGGCTAATCTGAGTGACTCACTTGAATCATTTGAGTCAGTGTTGGCCATGAATATATTTGTACGTTTGTTATTTTTGACTTATTTGCTGCACAACATGATGGCAAAAAAAAAAAGAGGAACAATTAACTTTTAACAAAGCAGACTGTTTAAACACACATGGCCACATCCCACAACAAAAACCGAACAAACAGAAAACATGGTTGTTTTCTGTTGTTGTTTTTTTTTTTTTTTAACCACAAGGCCAAGAAATAATTGCATTATTTTTCACAACGTAAATGCACCTATTAAATTTAATAATCCTGAATACACAGGAGGCTAGCATGAGAAACTGCAAGGTGGCCCATAAACGTCTGACTTATGTTTGTTTCCTCCATCCTTAAAAGGAAAAAAAAAATGACATATTTACTAATGTGCTTTACAGAAAACTCGGCCTGAGGGAGAGCTACCTTTTACTTTTCTTTGATTAATCCTAGATAGATGGATATTCGAAGCAGGTTGCACACAGTCCATCTGTCTGTTGTCAAGTATTCAAATGTGCTGTGTGTGTGTGTGTGCGTGCTACATATACAGAATGAATGCACACCCCGCAGATGTCCAAAAGCTACTTAAGGACGATAATTTGCCTCTGATTACTCTAATGTGTTACAGTTCTGCCATTCTGTCTGTGATTTCTCCATCGCTTGGCAGGACCACACACACCCTCCATATGCTTGCCGACTATCAGGTGCAGGCACACACTCATCACAGAGAACACAAGCTATGAAGAGATGAAAAGGGAAATGAGAGGGTGTGTGTGTGTCGGGGGGGGGGTGTGGGGGGAGGACAGAAAGGCAGAGGAAATTGTCTCCACTTTGTAATTTTTGCATATTTTATTGAATTCTCCCATGACGGTGCTTGACATTCCTCACTGTGCCTCATTGTCTTCTGAGTTGCAAAACCAGGCTGATAAACAAGGGTGGCAAATTAAGCAGGCAGAAACTTTTGGAACAATTGGAGCCTGGGATGAGCTGAGGGGGGATTAATAAATCATATTTGTTCATACATTAGTAAGGAGGGGAGCTGAGGAGTTACGGGTGGGTTGTGCCCAACATCATAGACAGAACTCGAGCATAAATTTTTAATGGGTGCACACTAATATGATTCACCTTCACAATGACTATATTGGTGGATTAAAGTTCGTAAATGTGGAAGAAATTTCCAACTTAAGCATGAGCTAATCATCGATAGATATTCACACGTCATACAAATATGTGAAGAAAACGTAAAATAGAAATAACTTAACTATGGACAATATGTCCCCATATGGCCTGGCCTGGCCTGGCCACCAGACGGAGCTCCCTTTGTTTAACTTTTATTTACAAGTCAATGCTTGGACTCCTTTTGGCCTATATTTGAACTGTAATTACACTGGGAAATGTCGATTCTCATACCTTTCTCTCGTACAACTTGCTGCTTCTTTCTGTCCTAGAATTGCGTTTTTGTACACTGTGCTCCCTTTTCTTGAACTTTGCAACAAGAAACTTTGACTTAATTTGCTTTCTTTAGTGTTTTTCCATTCAGGGTAAAAGTTCTTGAGGCCAATTCAATGACTTGTACCTGTTTTTTTAAAACATATATATACATACATACATTTTACATATACATATATACATTTTGTTTAAATGTGTGTTTTTTGTGTGTGGTATTTGTTGCTGCCTTTTGGCCAGCAATAACAGGTAGCAACATTTTTATTTTTTTTATTTCAGTGTTTGTTTTTTAATCCTGGTACAGTAATGGTTAAATAAAATAAAATAGATATGATATATGCATAGGTATAAAAAAAATATTCCAAGCGAATATTTAATGTTAATTGTAAATTAAAGAGCATATCTTTCTGTGCTACAAATTCAGATTTCGGTGTGGCAACGGTCATTATGCAACCAAGTGTGAAAAAGCCAGAGTTGGATCCTGAGTGTGAGGCCACAGTATTCAACCCGAACGGGGTGGATTACTTCCTTCAGGTAGGGAGTCAGTCTCAGCCTCAAAGAAAGGAGTTTAAACATCTTTGTGTCTTGTTCACGAATGATGGCAGGTTAGAGGAGGAGACGGATAAACAGACTGGGGCCACATCTAGAGTAATGTGAGGGCAATTTCGGACTGCTGCACTGAAGAAAGAACGAAGCCAAAAAAGCAAAACCATCAATTTACTGGTCTATCAACCTACATTCACCTAAGGCCATGAGATATATATATATATATATGAGCAAAAGAGTAAGATTCTTGGTGCAAGCGGCTGAAATGACCTTCCTCTGAGTTCCATCATCCATGGGCTGCTAATCTGACAGAACCAGATGAGGTGGTTCAAGCATCTGTATGAGATGCCTCCTGGGCATCTACCAGAGTGGACCCGAGACTCACTGGAGAGACTTGTAGCATGTCTGATGATTACTTTAAATATTAATAATGTATTTATTAATCAGTCTCGTAATCTGTATCATAGCCTAGTAAAGTGCTTCTGAAGTTCTGCTTGGTCTACTCCAGAGGAAAACGAGAATATAAAGAGGAGGAAACGTCAGATAATGCTTCTGCATGTTGGTGTTCCCGCTAAAGCCTTTTATTTTATTTTATTGCCCCGATTTTCCCTTTACGACAATCTTACAACGTCCTGCAGTGTGTGGTGTGTTACGTGGTGGTGTGTTGATCGGGCATATTCAACATTGTCTTGGCCCCATTATCGCAGCCTGTGGGGTTTTCATTGACTGGGAGCGAGAACACAGCCTATTATATGTGGTTATGTTTATTCAGTTAAAAATGTTAACTACGAAAAAACATAACTCACCTCCAAATCATAGTGCAGCAAATAGAGCGGCTGCTCCCGCCATCTTTCATCAAACGCCTTTTCTTTTTGTTTCGTTTTCTTTTCTCTTTTATCGCTTAAAATGAGCCACAAACTATCACTGCTGCTTCTACATCGTCATCCGTGTTTGATTATTCTAAATTCACGTATGGCATGTTGAAGGGTTTTACTGGATTTTCTTCTGGAGCCGGGATGTGTCTATTGTGTGTTGTGTGTTGCTCCGGCCGTGTTGCTGGACACACGAACCGATCGAACCTGTTGGACTTTTATCGGCTCCTCTGTGGTCACAGAGGTTTGGAAAAATCGGCCGACAATCGTTAAATCGAACCAGACCTAAAACTCACAAGCTGTACGTTTACATATCCCTTCAAAATAAGATACAGATGCGCCACAAAAACGAACATTTTACTTTCGTGAAAATTTTAGCTCACGATAACGACTAATAGGAGCCCTGAGCTCATTTCTCTGCAACGAGACGGTCCCATCGAGAGACAACGACACCCGAAGTGTTGCTTATGCACAGGGTGCCTGGTCTCTTGGTCTCTACGTGGCGACGCAGTTTGAAGGCTTCATTGCCTCATTAACATCCGGTCACCATATCATGCAGACCGGACTTGGAATGTGGGAATCACCTACCGGGATAAATCCATTCTCCTGTTTCTTCTCTGGGTCTTTTCTCCTTCGCAAAGAAACTTTCCAAAGACATCTGATCTGTTTCTTACTCATTTTGCTGCTTGTGAGCTCAACGTTGCAACGTTAAACCTGCTGTTTACCATCTAAAAGTTGGCGCGCGCAAGACGTAACCGAGAGAATCCGGTTAAAGGATTTTCAAAATAAAAGATTCCCCAAACTCATAATACATAATGTATTATGTATTGGGGACCACTTGGATCTTGCTTCTACTCTTAGTGAACTGAACTGGGTCTCTTCACCTGCAGTTCTTAGTATTAGATTTCTCAGCTCAGCTAATGAGGCAATCTCAGCATATGCTTACTGGCCTCCCGAACCTAAAAAAGTAGAAAAATCTGTTATCATGATTAGAGCATATTAGAGAAGACTTCTGAGCATTACACTTAAGGGGATTTTCAGGGACATCATCAGTATCGAATAAGATGTTGTTTGGCTAATATGAAAGGTCTGTTGACTACATTTTTTAAAAGTAATTGAAGAAAACAGTTGTGAATCTGAAAATTTTGTTTAAATCTGAAACGTCAGATTTAAAGTTTACGTGGTCACTACAGACTATATGTTTCTTTCTGTCTTGGGAATGTGCTGGGATCCTCCAAACGAAGGCTGTTTTCCAACAGTGAAGGCCTTCCCTCGAATACCTGTACCTCTCAGATAAGCAGAAAGATGAATAGACATAATTTAATGATGCATCACATATAATTTTCAGAGGAATACAAAAAAAGGGGTCGAGAATTGAAGTCGGGATGGATTGTGACGACAAGAATTTCACAATATCAGGGCAATGGACATGCTTTACATTAGGTAATTTACACAAGACATTGTTGAAAAATAAATAAATAATACTAATAATAATAAACTATAAATGAAGCAATTTTTCCTCCATAATTTAAATGTAAATGTAATGGTGCAGCAAAAATTGCACCCAAACCTTCAAAAAAAAAGTACGATATGAGTAACTGTAGCAGCTGAGGTAAGAAAGCCCACCCTACAACTCATTATTGGAGCAGCTATTTAGACTACATTAGGCTTAAATAACTCCAAGCCAATTTTCAGGACAGATTACCAGTAACAACTGACTGAGAAAGTACTTTTCTCACAGGCTATACCAGCTTATGTTGGAAACAGCCATCCATTTCAGGTACAGATGTAAGATTTGCGATCAATGAAGCACTGAACAGAAAGTAATCTCCACTGCCACGAGGAACGATGAACAAAATCCAGATGAAAATAAATGTAAAAAACCAAGCTTCCATAAACCTCTTGAAAGCCACAAAAGACATTTTCCTGATCAAATGAAGATGTTCTAAATCTGATCTTTTTTTTTTTTTTTTTTTAACCAAAATGACAGCATTTAAGTATTCTAAACATAAAATACAACTCTTGTCTTCTGTGCAGGCTTTGAGAACAAACAGCTTAGTATTCTGGGAAACAGATTTGGAGAATTAAGATATAAAACAGTGTCCTAAGCATTGAACACCTCACAAAGCAGTGTTCGAAACTGAAAACTGTAAACCTACCAAGACACAGACATCCACCTGTCCTGACAGGCTGGGGATCATGGCCAATAGAGCCACGGTAGTGATGGATGAGCTGCACAGATCCACAGGAAGAATCTAGGAGAATATGTTAATGCAACATCTATTATTTGAACCATGGAAAAATGAAAACATGGCAAGAAGAAACTCATTGTCAAATTCCATTTTCAGTTTGCAAAAAGCCTTCATCGTCTTCACCAAATGTAGATGACTTTTTAAAACTTTTTTTAAAAAAAATCTGCATACAAAACAGAGAGAGAGAAAAACTGACAAATGTCAACCTGAACACATCCTTTCCATTGTGAAAGATGCATGTAAATGTCTCTCCATCAAGATGTGTGGATTCTTCGTTTTTTTCAGCAAGGGTGAGTTAGTGAGAGTTGATGAGAAGATCCTCTGAGCAAATACAGGGTGACTATTGAAGACAAGCTGTCAGAGGCGGCTAATTACTTGAGAAAGACGTGTAAGTTAGTTTTATTTTTTTTTCCAACAAGACAAACTTGGAGTAGGAGTTGAGGCGCAGTGTTGGGGATGAATACTCACTATGCAGGATGCTCAGTTCATCAGTTTAATTGCTGTATCTGACTCTCCCTCAAAAACAGCCCGTCGACCCTCAACTTGAGCCAGTAGCTCTTTCTATAAATAATGGGAAATGTGGTGGGACTGGTGGAACAACTATTGCAAAGCCACATATCCGACAATTTACATATTGGGTATGTAAATTGTCTGACCTGCTGATAAATTTGCTTAATTCCAGTCTTTAGATTATGCAAAGATGTTGGAGAAATACAATAAAAGGGTTGCGGCTATAATTGCAGTTAAACTTGGCTCCACAAAGTATTTATGAAGGATTCTTAAGGCCTGAAGACAAAATGCCTTCATGTTTTTGAAAACAAATGTATTCTTTTCAGCAATATGCACAACTTTGTTGGTGGTTCTCTTCCATCAAATTTGAATATAATACATTGAAGCTTGTTTGAAAATGTTTATTGAAATGATCTGGACAACAGAACTATTTAATAAGAATGTTAGAAAAACAAAAAGTAATGGAATTTTTTAAAAAAAGAATAAAAACAATTAAATAAAACTGACTGGTTCTCATACCTTAATACTATATTAGGGATTTGTTTAACAGAAATCTGGAGCACATGGAAAATTCAGATCATGTCCATATGTCAAAGCAAGCAGTATTTACTCAGCCTTTTACATTGGAGCTTTGACGGCTCAAAACTGGGTTTAAATAAAATACCACGGCTACATGCATCTCGTAGAAAAAGAAAGCCAACGCTTCCTCCCTAATGCCCCTGGCTCTAATGCTGTTCAAGGATTACCACCCATTCTCTTTGAAACATACTGTAGGAACTTTGCAGACATCCAGAGACATTTTGTACACATATACGACTACACGTTCCCGATTCTAATTTGTTGGACTGCACACACATTCGTTGACCTACGATGACAAGCTAATTGTAAGATTGGTTGAGAGACGTCTTGAGCTGGAAATGCAGGCGTTTATTAGTGTAGCCTTTGTAATGGATATCAGCAGCAGAAAAGGGAATTAGACTAGGCCTCGCTACTGACAGAGCATTAGAATAATCCCTGCTACTTAGGGCAACAGTCAGATGCTAAATACACCAAATCCACGTCCTCCTTGCAAAGCAAAAGCAAACTAATAAATGAGGTGCCTTTACATATCCGGCATTATAACTGAAGGCAGACAGAGGCCATTTATTTTTATGAAGAGCCGTAAAGCACTGTTGCACCGTCGATGTATTTTTCCAAACAAACACATAAAGATAAATGGCACGCAGTGCATTCACCAGCGTGTGCACATAACCCAGCCCTTTGAATCCTAACAAGGCTGAGAAGTTAATTTTATGAGTTGTTAAGTCCACAGCTATAATGTGAAAATAAAAATGCTGAATAGTAGTCGCGTGTTTTACGATTACCTGGCAAAAGAACTGAAATCCCTTGATCGTCGCCATGTTTTCACGCTACAACTGCAAAGATCAGGGTTTCAGGCCTACACGGCTCGATGCATAATTGTGAAATGGAAAGAAAACAATTGATTTCAATGGTTCCGGCTTTGGTAACTAAAGATAATTATTTAGAGTCCAAATAATGCTGCCCACCCTGCATTTCTAAATAAATAGAACAACACAAGTTGTTTTTTATTTAACCACCTTGAACATTGATTGAAGATAAGCCCATAGAGAGTAGAGAGTGTTTCCCATGTAAACCAGGTGGAGCCATCATTGCCACCTGCCCAATCTGAGTGTGGGTAGCTATTAAACAAAAGGACAAAAAAAACCTTCTTCTTCTTCTCCTGATTTACAGCGGCATATTGCATCCTATCACATAGGGTTGTTGTGTGCAATTTTACAGTGTGTTCGTGGAACAAAATAAGCACAAATTACTCTAATACGGCCAACAGATGTAATGAGTAATGAAAGCCTTCGTAGAAATGGGAACAAACAAAGTCCTTGTATCATTAGTGTCGGTTTGTTCTGGAGTTTCTATGCAAATGAGGCAAGAAAATACATAGAAATCATGCTCATTCCTATCTCAGCTTTGCTCAAAGTTATTAAGAACCAGCTTGAAAGGCAAAAAGAGACACATTTTGTCCAGGTCTACAAATGTTTGTCTAGTTTTGTAAATTAGCCAAGAAATAATCCAAAGAATTGTAGTTTTAATGATAGTTTAAAGGTGTAAACATTGATTTTGATGACGGTGGGCATTAAAGAAATAAGCACAAATGTTCAAAACTTTTGAATAATTTACTTTAACTTTACTATTATACATTACTTTGTGTTTGGTTATTGAATAAAACCCCTTTTTGTTGTAACTCGGCAAATTGATATGAAAAATTTTTAAGGGCTCCTCTGTAGGTTTTAGTATTCAATCCACCATGGATACATGCATAGATTTGCTCAGTCTAAAAGAATATTAAGGGATTAGCAAATTGACTTTTCAACAAGTGAGTGTGAATATGTATCAGAGAGCCCCCAAGTTCAAGCAAGGTCACTTGAGGAAGCTTAAATGCAACACAGATTCTCAAACTAATGAGTTCATCTTCTTCTGTGTTTTCTAGAACAGAATTAAAATCGTGTTTTTTGGATTTATATTATGTGCTGGTGAAGTTTCAACAACGTCCTACGATGGGGGACAGTGTCTGTTCATTTAGATGGAAACATTTGAAAGGAAAGGGCTGTGACTCGAGAGCCTAATTGCTTGTGTCAGTCACTTTGTAACAGTTGTATGAAAAACAGGTTCGCACTGTTTGTGCTTCTTTCTTGCTGAACAAGGGAAACCTTTTTTCATTGGACTACACTTTCCAAGCTAAAGCTAATCCTTTTATGTCTCCCTCAGAGAGAACATTTCCCCCTTAGCTCCTGTACTTGGCAGCTTTATGGTTTGAATCTGGATTACCTCCTGTTATTGAAACATTTTTTTTTTCCCTGGCTGCTTTACTCAGATGTATGATTTGATTGAGTGGATCAATAAAATTTGGCACTCAGTCTTTTTTAATTATACCGTTTATATGAACAACTAGGTAAAAATCTAAAATGTTATGTATGTACTTAGCTTTCTACCAATCTTACAGATATATCCTTGTACGTATACTATACAACATAAAAACAGCCATATAGAAGGCAATAAGCCATGTCATAAATTTTCAAAGAGCTGCAGAGAAAACACACCAGCATAAAGAAATGCAGCTTCTCATCTTTTCTTCTTATGCATAACTCTATTCCGCATTGTGAGACCCAGTCCCATGTTGCAGATCTCCTGCTGGTCAGGACAGGGACAAACTGAGAGTGTTTATCCGAGTCCGCACACAATCTTTTCACATATTCATGTCTGACTCCTTTTACTCTTATTTAATACCTCCGTATCTTATGATCCAAAATAACACTCTTAGTATAGATGGACATGTCACACGGTGATGGTGCTCTTTACTGGACCAGTCAAGAGATTGGACAGGAAAATAAATCGCTCTGGAAAACATTGTCGTGAAATTTATTAACGCAAACCTTTACGAAAGTGTTTGACACGTTGCACCTAAAAAAATATATATTTTATGTATTTAATAAATGGATTGAATTTACAATATGTAATACTTTATGGGGGTTAGCAGATCAGCACAAAATAGTGCTCCAGTCTTGAGTCTTTTACATCCTCTGAAAGGTTTCCAAGTGTTTCATTTTTTGCTTTAAGGGCTGGGCTGGTTCAGATTGTTTGAAGTTAGATCCGAAGAAGTTATTGGTAATAGTTCATTAACTGTAGAAGAAAGATCAGGTAGGACGTCGGTCTGTCAAATCAGCTGATGAGGTGAAATATTACAACCGGTTGGCTCAACCGTAGCTAGAAACACAGACGTAGCTCGACTGAACAAAATAGCATAAAACAACAGTGTCTTGTGAAACTGTAGAATGTTAATATCTGCTAGCATGATGTTATATCTCACTGGTATTTCTGTTTTTGCCAGAAATTAATTTTAAATTAATTTTAATTACTGAAGTGAGCTACAATAGACACTGTACGTCTGACTAGTTGGCATCTTGCTCAACTCCAAGGATTTATCTACTTTTTTTTTTTAACAAGCTCTGTCTTCTTTTGGTTGCCATTTATTCCTGTGTTTTGGTTTGTGTCAATTCCAGATGAAGTTAGATCAGAAGAAGTTATCGCTCTGGAAAACAGAGCGATAACTTTGTACCATAACCACTATGTTAATTTTTTTCTGAAGAATTATATTAAAAAGTAAATGTATCAAACTGTCTTGTAGAACAGTTGCAGTGGTATCACTGTTAAACATCATTCCGAATTTCCACTGTTTATAACTGAGTTGGGTGAAACATCATGCGGTTTTCAGGTGTGTGTGAAATTTTGTGATTGAAAAAAAAGGGCGGGTGCGTCGGCGCGCAGCGGCGCAAGCGGAGAGGAAGACGCTCACCGTTAGATCTGTGCAGCGGGATTTTGTCTTTATCGATCGTTTAAAACTAGTAAAAATTCAAGAAAAGACATAAAACAGTGATCAAAGTTCGCCCCAGTGCCGCAGATCGTGTAATAGGAACTGGATCGGAGTTTGCACAGGATTGCACCAGGATTGCACCGGGCGGCCCAGGAAAGGCCGCCCGGTGCAAGAGGACGCCGCCAGTGCGAGAAGACGCCACCGAGGGGAAAGAAAGACTCTCCCGGTGAGATCTGGACTTTACTTTTCTTTTTGGGGATCTTTGGTGGTACCACTCTTTTTTCTTATCTTTTTTTGGGGGGGGGATTGACGTTTGGGATTTTCATTTTTGATCAGGACTTTGGATTACAACGGGGAAATATTTCCAGGACTGTTTTTTTCGAGGATATGGAACTCCTTTGTGGACATTAATCTTTTTGAAAAAAGAACGGGAAAATTTTGGACATTTAATTATTTAGGGTTTTTGGCTGATACAAACTGAGTGATTTAAATCTAACATAATTATTTTTTGAAGGATTTCTGGGTTATTGATCAAGATAACTATCCTAATTTCTAATAAATAATAAATAATTGATGCTAAAAATCAACAAATTTCTTATTGAGTGGTTGGGTATTTATTTATTTTTTTAAATCAAATTAATGGTGTAACATATTTTACCTGATTTCCTGGTACTGATCCCCCTTGAGTGTATTGTGAGTTCTGCTTTAAGTCAAGCTGAATTTTACAACTTGACACCCTGACAGACAGACAGACAGATGGTCAGATGTTGCCTCTGTCCATCGGACATTTTACTACCCATTAACACAGCCCAACTCCTTCCTGCATTTGGATCGTATTAAAAAAGAGGATCATTATTTAATGCTAGCTTGGACAAAACGTTTGGCTCTTTTCCTCTTTAATCTTGCCCGGGATCTTCCGAGTCCTTGGCGAGTGACGCTCTCAGTGGGCGACGTGGAGCGACGGCGTGCTGCTAAAACGAAACAACAACAAAACGTGTTGACGTCACAGATCACGGAGTTTAATCTCATACAAAGCAATCGACAACAAAGCTGCAGAGGAACAGAGATATACATTTTATACAGACTATACGAAACAGACAACACGAAACACATAAGACAGACAAAGGCGCCCACGTGGAGGAAAAGATGAAAAAAACCTCTCAGACTCTCCGGTGCTGACCTGAAATTTTAACCAAAGAGGCGTTTCCCTATTTAATATATGCAAAAAAGGCGTTCCGTTGTCCGACTAATCAGAGCCCTGTCTCGGCCCCCCAGAGAAAGTTGGGACTTCCTGATTTATAGCAAAGGTGTCTGTTTTTTATCTACGCAAACGGGCGGACCTCTTCGTCTTGGGCCGTGCCAGATACGGGGAGAGGCGCCAAAGAGTCTCTAACCTCTTTCAGACTGTAAATTTTATTGCTGTGTCTGTCAAAAGGGGGAGGAAAAAAGGCCCTGCTTTGTCTGCTGAATTCCCAACTGCTCAACAGAAACTATTCCAAATTAAAGTGTTGGCTATACCTTTACACATGTCGTGGATTAGCTGTATTAAGCACCAAACAATAATTATTTTCTTTACAATCGTTAATAGTGAAATATTAAAGTTGAATAGAAGCTAGCACTAAGAAAAAAAATATTTAGAATACAACAAATACTATAAATATGAATGTAGGTATTTTATATGGGAATTAGTGTAATTGCTGAGTACTCTGTATCTTAAATTGGTATTAGACTTCACTATGGCTGCATTAAGACTTGGCTAATACAGTGAAGCCATCTTGCTGTATTAGCTAACATGAAGTAATTTTAATTGGCATTTTAAGTTTTACAAAACCAGAGAATATGCAAAACTCTGATCAGTGCATCTAAATGCCAGATCAAAATGATAAGAATTGGGGAGAAATAATAAACATCATTGTTCACTGGTGTATCACAACCAGGTTAAGCTTCAAAGAACAAAAAAATAGGGGAATTACAACAACTGAATTTAAAATTAAACTGCCAGCTCATGTGCTCAACAAAATATTACGATTATAGACCTTAAAAGTCAAAATTGGCACATAGACCTAGCTTTTTTCTGATAGTTACTCATAACCACCTGATGCTACAAACCAAGACCCTTCCAAAGAAGCAACAAACGGGAGGGTGAACGGTGGAAGAAAACTTTTACTCCCTGAGGATGCAAAATTGAAATCCAGAGGCCCCCGATGGCTTTCGACATTCCTAGTTTTCTTTGATGTTTTAGTAATATCCGATGTATTGCCGTCTTATCAAACTTGTTAAATTCTGCACTTTCAGAATCAATAAAGTTAAACAGACATGGACAGAGCGCATACGCTCCAGCACAGCGAACAAAGTGCCGTCCACATATCTTTGCCACAAAAGATAACATAAACATAAATATCTTGTGCTGGAAAACACACACACCCCCGCACATGAGTTGTTCTTTTATAATGGTTTTGTGTCAGAATATAACGGATGTCTCCTAACAGCAACATTTATTCCTATCTCCAGCAAGCCTATGCTATCCAAACAACAGCATGAAACAAAGAATGGAAAACAACAAAGGGAGACAAACACATCAGTCTGGGCTTGACCTGACACACACACACCCCGTCTTGTCTTTACAAGAAATTTGTATTGACTTGCATTGTTTTTTCATTCATTTCTTATAGTCAAACCCTGATTCTAAACTTACCCATTATGAGTACATGCCTAGCCTTAAACCTAACCTAAACTCAATTCACACCTTAGTTCTTAACCTGACCCATAACCCAACCACATCACTTCTTCTGGGCTTTGGGCCCCATAAGTAGCAGTTGGTTCCCACAACGTAGTATGTTTTAGGAAAATGGTCCTTGCAATGTATCAAATACAAGGCCACGCGAAAAGACACACGCGCACAAGTGTTCGGGTAAAACCAGACGCATAATCATGGCTTTGGTGAAAAACAAGATCATCCCATTTTAAGGCTTTCTCTTCTGAAGGCGGGGGAAGGGAGGGAAAAGGCACAGGAAACCAGAAAGTACAGATCAATCAGCTGTCTGAGCACCGTGTCTTTGAGCGAGAGTGGGCTCTTGGAGATGAAGTGAGTCTGATAGAGAGGGAGGACCTTTGATTGGAGCCAGAGCCTTAATGGGACTCCGTACTGAGAATCGAATGGGGCAGCAGAAACCCTCCGGCCTTGGGGATCTTGGTGGTATTTGATAGAGGCATAGTGCTTGTTTTATCTGCAAGGGGCTCGCCTGCATTTTTCCAGGAAGAAAATAGAAAGATCAGCCTTTCCCAAAAACAAACAAACACACAGAGAAGACATAAACACGGTGGAGCAGTTGGCATGAAATTCAAACCAAATCTTGGTAACCACACAAGCAATCTATAGTTGCAAATAAATTAGTCCATAAATCATAATGTGTAATAAAGTGGGTTGACATAAGAATTGAAAATGTAAAGCAAAACACACAAAAAGTCAGGTAAAGTGAAGGAAATAGCTGAAACCTTCCAGTTATTAGCATCTGTTATGTTTACAAAAACTGCTTCAGACCCATCTGAGGGTCTAGAAATAGTCGCCTTAATTTGTGGGCCCAAAGTATTGCCACGCTTTTCAGCTGCTGTCATGGAAAAAAAATGAAGCTGCAAGGATGGGAGGATCAGAGAGGATATATAAGCATCCACAATCTCTGATTTAAAGAGAGATTTTGTTGAAAAATTTGTTAAAATCACTCCTCCGAATGCCTAGAGCTGCTACATATCACTACCAACAAATGCTTTGCAGATAAGTATTGTACACCTTTTACTAAGCATCCTCAAGATGCTATTTTATGTTATTCCACATTATTATTGCTATACATTGCTATTCCAATATTTGGTGTGAATTTCACAGCAATAAGTCCATTAGAAATAAATTTACTAAAATACAGTGTTTAATATTTATTTTTTTTAACACTCTACATGCCTATTTCTGTTTTTGACCTATGCCTTAATGTGCGCTGTTTTTAAAGTAAGTATTGTACAAAGACCTTCTGCTGTTTTCTTAGTAAAACTGCACAACAGTGGCAAAGAATTCAAACACAGAAAATCATACCCCTAGACAACAAAAGTCACATGCACAAAACACACACTCATTTTTTTAAGTATTACAGCAACAATAAGGGCAACTAAAGGGAATAAGCTTTAGCTAAACACTGCTTATTGCCTGTGTGGCAGCCATTGATTTAAGGCCCTTGTTACCGTGTCCCTCCTCTCATATGTTTCTATTGTGTCGTTGATAAGGACTTTGTACTCACATCCACCAAAGGGACTTGGCTAATTAAAACTAGTGACAGCAAGATTCCAGGAACAAAGGCGCTGGTCTCCGAGTTGCAGATTTGCATGCACATTAATTGTTGTTCTTTTTATTTTTTTCATTTGAAGTTTCTACAATGAGCCTTGCACACTTGAATAAGTACAGTAAGTGTGGCGTATTCTCTGGAAGCTGACTTTAATATGCATTTGTTAAACTGCTTTTGCTCTTCAAAGTCCAAGAAAATGAGAGAAAAAAAAGTATATTCCGAGTAACATCGTACTAAAATCTGTAATTAGCTTTGGCCAAGACCAAGAAAATCAAAAGAACCACAGTGTGTTTAATTAGTATTCAAAATCTTGTTTGAATGAACTGTGTTATTAGGTTTGAGACTTGGGAACACGTGGGAACTCAGGTCTCGTTTCAGCTGAAGTGAACTCTGGCGCGGGTCAAATGAATATGTGGACCGCTCCAAAAGTAGAAAGCTAACCATAGCACAGCTGAAAATTTAACAGATGTTGCAATTTTGATCCTCAGCTGAACTGAGTTTACCAGATTATCAGGTGTGAAAACACACCAAGTCACAAAGCTTCATATGAGACCTCAAATAAGATGAGGAGAAACACCTCTACACCTCTAGCACCTCCCCCGGCCGCAGTAAAATTGCCAAGCCTTGACCGGTCTGCGTTGATAAGAAGGTTGGGGAGGACTCCTGTTGTAATTTATCGAATGGGTCTGTACATTTACACGACAATGTAAAGTTGGTGTCTCCTGCCAAGGATCAAATGTCAGGATGTGGTGTGTATGCTCGCTGAAAAGGGACAGAGTCAAATTAGCCGTGACAATCTTTTATAAGGGTGTGTGGAACCTCCTCTACTTAAAGTGTGAAACTAGTTGATGAAGATGTTGAGTGTTAGTCATGATCTTCAGATCTCTGTTTCTCTGCCTTAACACAAAACGAATCCACCGAGGGTTCATTAGCTGCAGTATTACTGTAGCTTCTGGTTTCTCGGTAGCCTTTAACTTCAAGATGAGTGGGTGTCTGCTCTTTAGTAATTGATCCGTAGTGTATTGGAGGAAAATCCCTTGTAAAAATGTTTGCGCATTAAGTTTTTCGTGTTCTGTCATGTTACAACCACAAACATCTCAACACGGTACTTTATTGGGAAGCTGTGCGAACCACCAATACAAGGTGGCGCATAGCTGTCAAAAATCATACATAGTTTTTCAAAATATTTCACAGATAAAAATAAGAAAAGCTTGGTGGGTATTTAACAGCTTGTATTGACTCATTGCTTTCCTTGTCTCCCACCAGAGCTGTGGTTATCTGCAGTTCCTCACCATGGACCTGTTAGGTTTGTAGTAATTTTCTTCCATTTTTGGATGGTGGGTTGAACTAAGCTTTAGCTAACATACAGCCTGTGGGATGTATGAAACTTTGAGTATTCTTTTACAACCTAACCCTGTTTCTCCTAATCAATATTTCTGACCTAAATGGTGTCCAGTGCTTTGGAAATTTACCAAAAATACACACAATGATATCATGACTCAGTCATGAAGAGATGACTCCAGAGAATTGCAACAAAAAATAGGTACAAATGGAAAGAGAAGAGAATAAAAGCTCTAAAGAAAGAAAAAACTGTAGAGTGTTTTTATGGAAGCATTTAACTAATATCTAAAGAAAACTTCAAGAAATCTTGCCCAAAGATATTATCACTGTGTCAGAAAAAATGGCCAGACGATGCCATTTAAATTCTTTTATATTGTTTTTGCTTATTCATGTGAGAACATTTAGAAGAAATTGAAAGGAAATTCGAAACCAGATACTTGTAACATCGATATCCGGATACAAAGACTTCAAAACGAACAAGTCCATAAATTGGTGTAAGTAAAATAAAGTGGATAAATAACAAAGCATGAACAAAAAAAAAAGACCGAAAACCAAGAAATTAGCTGAACTCTTTCGATCAAGACATGTCTCAAGACTTGGAAAGTGTTGAACCACAAAAAACTCCACGATGAGTTGTGGCGTACACACTTTGGCTGAGCATTAGATTTGATCTAATCAGTGTTTCGTTCAACAACCTGAGCACTCAGAGACGGGCTCGGCCCATTGTGTTCAGTGGGGCTGTAAAAGGCTTACTGGTAGGCCCTTCAAGGAAAGACCGGTGAAATAAGAGATAAAGCAGGAGTTAATCCCAGTTGAAAACTGACACACACACACAGAGACCTGCTCCTCAGTTTAGACACATACCAGTGACTTCAATTAGATTACATGTATTGTGGCCTGAATGTTTACAATAGAGCACCCTGGTGAGCAGTCGACCGTCAAAAGGGAGTGAAATTCAGAAGGTAAGAGGAGAGAGAGACATTTTCCTCCCCACCTCTGTCTCTTACACTTTGGCTGCATCTGCCAAACAGAGAAGCCACTTATTAGAAGATCCTGAGCTGTCAGCAGAATCGCACTCTGCAGGCATCACTAATACCCCCCATTCTTCTCTTCACCTCCCAGTGTTACTATGTTAAGTAGCATGCTCCTCTCACCATGTTAATCTACCTTTTCTTTTTTACCATCTTTCCACCTCAAAGCATTTTGCTGCGCAGCATCAGTTGCTCTCATGTCATTAGCAGTGTGTGTAGTACCAAAGGTTACATCATGCAGGGACATATACGGCTCAACAGATTGGAAGAGATGGTTGCAGAACCGCTGAGGCACCGTGGTTGTGGCCATTTATTTCATTTCCTATCAGCAGACTGCAGCGAAGCGCAAAATGCTGAGTGGAAGAACAAACCCTTTTCATTTGAACCACCTCATGCAATACAGTGGAAAACCCAAATGGAGACCTGAAATGCGAAAAGGTCCGGATGATTTACAAAAACAAAAAATCTCCTAAAATGCTATTATTAACAAATTCCTACTTAAGAATACTTTCAGTGCTTCTTTTGCATTTTAGTCCAGTTGAATTCATGAAATAGAATTTTAGGTGAATCTCATTTCCTCTTACCTTGTTGGGATACTTCAGTATAGCTTCAGTATGTAGCTAACCATACTTCAGTATCCCAACAACGCATACACAACTAAGTAGATTTGTGCTATATGAGTGGAAAACGTTCTTTTTCTGTGGCATGGTCTCTACACCTCATCTTTATATTTTACACTTCGGCTACGATTTGCCAGCGCAGCGGGATGAACGATAAAGCAATTCAGGTGGCGGTTCTTAACTGAGTTACTGTTCTCAAGTATACAGTTCAGGATCATGCAACATTCATCACTTTTCATTGACTTGTTTAGAAGTGTAGGAGGCATTTTATCGGTCTTCAAGTGACAGACTTGCCCTTCCCCCCCCCTCACTGCAGCTAGGTGTGCTATAGGAGCAATAACCTCCAGGACTATGTCCCCCAGCAGTATTTCTGGGGGGATGGCAGTATTTCTGTGTACAATGGATGCCGCTGCCTTAAGAGTTCTGTATTGGTTTAAAATTAGTGGGGAATTTATGGTGCGGCAGTTTTCTTAGCCCCCAGCCAAGCGTGCCTTCAAGCCGTATTTCATCATGGCTACAGAGTGCAGAAAAGAAATATTAAAGTGGGTAGTTGTGTAACAACTTTCAAATATCAGCAAGTCTGCAGATTGTAATTAGTATGCAATAGCTGAAGGAGGTTGCTGAGCTGAGACTAAATAGAAGTGAAATGGAGGGTCAACCACAAGGCAGTAACAGACATGTGGAGTTATTGTGACTTCGGTTTTGTTCCATAGACGCAGTGTAAAATGTATCTTCTCACAAAACTGTGATATCAAGAACGAGGTCGCTGATTGTAAATAACAGAACGTCCATTCAAAGGTACAGTCGCTTTTTAAATGTGAAATTCTGTATATTTCAAGGGACCGATGTGGAACAGTTTATTTGGATAGCACATTTTAGCAACGGCAATTTACAGTAGTCAACGTGACAACATAAAACAACAGCCATAAAAAAAAACATTACATTGCTATAAAACGTGGAATACAGACCAAAATTATTGACGTTTCAATGAATATTTATCAAAAGCAACTGTAAGCAAATGGATTTTTAGTCCCCAATTTAAACAAAAGCAGGACTCTTTAATTTCCCATTGGTGTAACTGTGTGCACATGGTTGTTTATTCTGTCTGTCTCTTTGTTGCCCTGTGAACCGGTGATCAAATTTAGAAAATGGTTTATATAATTGGATTGAAAACAATTACTTACTGGTAAACATTTTCAATAAAAAAAGAACTTGCAGTTCTCTTTTTTTTCTTTTAGAGGTAACCTTACACAGATCCAAGGCTATGTTCTTAGATCAAATACTTTTCACATGATACATTGTTTTAGTCAAAATGATGAGAAAGATTGCCATAAATTTCAGCTAATATCCAGATTTTACTCAGATTATACAGATGTCTGGTACCAGATCACATAAATCAGTAAATAAGACAAATCAAGACTTTCTGTCCATCATAACTAAGACAAAACAGGATATATTTTCTTTGGACTCAATCAATGTAAGTACATTATAGCTAACATTGTAGCTAACCATGCAGTTGTTCTAGACCTACTGTATATCTTCTAATTACTCAAACCTTAGAATTATTTTTATCCTTGTGGTATCAAATCTGCTTCATTTGCATACTGCTGATAATATTAAGAACGACCTGCCTTAAAATACTGAACTTTTTCAAGTATGAGCTGTTTACTTTTCGCATTTTAATTTTTTTTTTTGCTCCAAAGTTCACAGTGACCTTTAGGACAAGGTCCAATTTTGTTTCACAATAGCAAAGTAATGTAGGCTTAATAAAAAAAAAATATATATATATATATATATTTTATATGTGCTTGAAGCTTGCTATTTTCAAAATCTAGTTTTGATTTTAAACAAGCTTCATTGTAATTTATTGAATATGCCTGTATATGCGCACAGGAGATCCGAGGCATTTGACCTTAAGTTTGAATTTTGAAGAGATTGACAAATAAATTTGACAGATTCATCTTCTCATTATTGTGACATTCAGAAAATAGAAATAATTTTGGGCATTCGAACTGACATAACCCAGGAGACTTACCTTCACACAGCCGGATAGAAAGCTGTATGTCCATTTTCATTCAGTGAAAGACGAATTGAATTTCATCCAACCGGCTTTTACTGGACTTAAACCGAACTTTTTTTTTTTCTCTCTCTCTTTCTGAAATAGCTTCTATGATTTGATGACCATTGAGTTTAAGTGAATCTTCTGTGTGCATTATCATGTCCGATTACTCTTCCCATTGTGCCTGGTCATTCTTCCAGTCTGAGCGAACAAAAGACATTTCCGATCAGCCCATGGCATAATCATTCCAGAGCGCCATGAAAAATGGATTGTGGGTTTACAGCTGGGACAGTGTGAGAACGTTGAAGTGTGCGATGAAGGAACATGAGCATGACGTGCCTGTGTGAAAAGAATAAACAGTACTGCATGCACACGCTTGTTCCCGGGACAACGGCAATCAATAAAGCATTAAGACGATCGCAAAAAAGGGGAACAAGATGTTGCAGCCACCTGGAACTTGTTATGGTATTAATCCAGTTGGGAAAGTCTTCTCTCCACATATATCAACCACAAACGTTGCAAATTCAATAGACCCAGATGACAGTCCCTACAACCAACAGCATGTTGCAAATGACACTTTCACTGGATTAATGTGATGTACACAGCAAATTGCTTGCCTCACACTGTATTTACATATTCTTAAAAGATCATTAACAATCTTGCAGATGTAAAGTAGCTGTGATGGCATTTTGCTTTCAATATATACATTCTGATGAGGCTAATTTGTCAGAGTTGCCAGAAAGTATGTTTTGATAATAACCCCTAAGTAAACAGGTGAACAAATGTCTATTTTTGACAATTTTTCTTTGGTAATGAGCTTTGAGGATGGAAGAATGCCTTACTATCATTTTAATGCTTAGATTCTGCCAAAGATTCTCTGCCGGCTTCAACCTAGGACTTGAAAATAAGCAATTCTGAGCATTTGCGGAGGTGGTCTCAATATGGAGATTTCAGCCAGTAGTGGCCGGTGGTGGTACCCAATTCCCGTTGATACCAGGATTCCACTATATACATTTTTGGGAGGGGTGACATTGGTATTTGTGGAATATGGCATTTTTCTACCTACTGACAAGAAAAATAGAACTAATAAATACCTTTAAGTTACATTTCATGTCATTTTATTGTGAAAATGTAAAACCCGCTGTTCCACAATGCTTCACTCTAATCTCTGAATACGCCGCTCTACTGTGGTACAAATAAATGCGGCAAATCCTGCATCAATTTAAACTAAAAACCACCGAGTTTGGAAGAAGAGTGAAGAGGCATAGAGTCAGGGCTGCCTGAGGGGCAGCTTAAAGCTCCTACATTCAGTGATTATTGGGGGAGTTATCTCATCTGTTGCTGTTGCTCCAATATATTTGATCACCTCCAAAGGCAGCTCAGCTGTCTACCACTAACTTTAGAGCCAATGATGTATCATGTATTGAAAAACTTTATGGAAACGATTTCATTTTCCTCCTAATCCTTGGTACCTGCCCATACTTTCAAAAGTTCCAGTTAATCCTGGTATCACTGTGTTTGATTGACCACGACAGTGGCGTGAACTAAGCTCCATGGAAACAAGCTCGATTTCCTTAACGCCTCCCCAAAGCCACAGACTGAGCACTTCCATGGCACAACTCACTCACGTAATTAGTACGTCTTCTCGGTGCACGTACACTACAGTACACGGCCATAATTTTGAGGAATTCAAAATTATAAATATGCTGATACGCAACATGCTTTAAAGGAATATCGCTGCTCTTGTCTCATGTTTCTGTAAGTATAAGTTCCTGTGGCCAACAGTCCAGAGCGACATGTGATAGTTACTTTTGCGAACAGCAATGCTGTGTGTTTCTGAGCAAAGTACTAAGCCACACCATAAACCCTGTTATAAGTCCCGTTGGCACGACAGGATCTGTAAGAAAAAACAAGAATGTGATGGAAACGAGGGGAGACTGAAAGGCTTTACTAAGGAAAGGAGTTCTAGAATGATGGCTTTTACCTTTATTCTTGAAAAAAAAAAAAATCCATCCATTATGTTATGAGAACAAGCTGACCTCCTTCCACCGAACTACATTTGCCTTTCTCTCGGTCTGTGCTCTCTGGGATTAATAACAGTCAGTGCTTGCCTCTACCTTACACTAGTAAGTGAAAAAGAAAGAAGCCACTCCCGTCTGGCTCTGGAGCACTCCATTAGAGAAGCGAGTGTGCAGATTTTTTTCGTTTGTTTTTGGCTTTTTTGCACAGTGGATGCACAAATATAATAAAGCTTCATGCTGCAGTTTGGGATTCAACGCCAGTCCGTGGCCAAATGGAGGCCAGTGAAGATGCATCTGTCTAGGTATTGAGACAGACAGAGATCCCTCCTCACTAAATTACCTTCATCCAGGGAATGGTCTCTGCAGATATGTGCAGCTGTGCACTCACCCATCGGGCACATGCTGCTTCTAACACACTCAGACATGTGCACACGTAAAACTGTTTTAATGCCACACTCTGTAGCATGTCGGTTGGTATCAGCAATTTTCTGCTTACTGCTATGAAGAAGGACAAAAGTGGTGGAAGATAAAAGCCATATTGAATGACAAGGGAATGGGAATATTGATGGGACCATCATAAACCTCCCTAGTAAGGCATAGGAAAATCACAGGCTAACGATAAACGGATACAGACTCCCAGAGAGTATATTTGGACTGGTCAGAAATGGTGAAAGCAAAAAGATTCCACCAGTTCTTTATTCAGGAATGCTTTTGAATTTGATCATGCTATTATGGTCAGAAGTAGATTTAATTCAGGAATGTCTAAATAAAAAAAATAATTAACATTTAACCTGATTATTTTTTGCTTGTTCAATAAAGTGAATTTATGGATTGTGCGAGCGGTAGGGATTCTCCGACCTGAGCTGTAGATATTTGCAACGTCTCTAGAGTTACCATGTAAACCTTGCCTGATTCTCACATTGTTTCTTCACATCAAGTAGACTGCTTGTCTTGGTAGATCTGCCATTCTGAGAAATTCCAACCTTCGGATTTTGTGTGGCACTCGACTGTGCTTTACCGTTCTCTAGAACATTTTCTTTTTAGGATGTTTCTGCTGTAGTTGCTTGGTCTTTATTGTGCTGTTTCTTCATAAATGTTGTTTAACTAACTTCTAAGAGCTTCACTGAACAGCATTTGTAACAAATCAAGTTACGAACAAATTTGTTTTGATCAAGCACATAAAATCTGAATGAAATCCTTTGCCAGCCTTTTAGAAAGAAGATTAATAAGATCTTCAATCCAAAGACGGTCAATCGGAACTTAAAAGAGAAACCTTATTTACACCCATTAGATCAAACAGTTAAGAAAGGAATTAAAAGACTTTGGATGAGAAATGCAGCCTGACATGCATCTATTTTTTTTTGTTTGTTTGCTTGTTTTCCTCAAAAGTTACCCAGCAGCCTTGACGAAAGCCGTGGTGGGAATTCATCAGGGCTGCATGATATTAGCAAAACATACAATTAAGACACTGTTGCTGAATTTTGGGATTGGTTCCAGATATTAACCCAGGAATGTTTTATTTTTATTTTTTTTTTTGCCTCCGTTACAATGTCCTCAACAGTTTTTGGCAGTTTTAGCTTCTCACCCATCAAGAATTAAAATCAAAGGCCGGCCAATAAGATGATATTGATATGCAGAATTTTCATGCATGCCAGTCAAAATTGTATGTCCTACCTAATACAGCATTCAAGCCACCCTTTGAGATTGCAATATCGCAGTCATATTAGCCCAACGCAACGTGCAGCTGTAGATTTCATGTGATTAGATTCTGATGTTTTTAATCCAAAACGTAGCGAAATATTTTAAGTGGGTATCATTTTTCCTAAGAAGACAAAACTTACTAAATGCTCATAAGCTGTAATTCACCAGTACACCAGCTGTGTTTTGTTATGAACTGGCTTATTTGACAGCTTGGCATCTGTTCTCAGTGACCCACATGCTCCATCAACTCCTACAAGAAGCTAGGCAGTTTTCAACTACCTCTAACTCTCCACGCCAAGCCTTTAAAGCACAGCTTAGATATATTTTTTTTTTTCTTTTAAATTCTATCTCATTGATGCAGGTGTAAACGTAAACCCTGATATTACTGTCAGATCGGGGACTTCATATACCTACAGAGACCAGAAAGAGAGGTGGGGGGGGGGAAAAAGAACAGAATGACAGCAATAATAAACTAAGTCATGCTTTTTTTTTTTTTTTTCTTGCAGGGTAGCGCAAAGAAGTCATATGATGTTGCCTAAAGCCACTGAGCAAAAATCATTAAGGGAATTCATTTCCCCCAAGAGAGAAAACAGCTTCCAGCTGTGGGTAGCACAACAACAGTCTCAGCATTAATCCAGTACCATATTTGACACACAGTTTGTCTCTGTGCCTCCTTGATCCGGCGTCTCACACGGGGAGAGGTGATGGATATCTGATGCAAAGGTAAGCACTGTTCCCTCACTCCGGTGGCCACAAAGGGCTCGCAGTCACGCGCCGAGCTGGAGACAAACAACATCTCGGAGAAGCGTTGTCCCTGATCGGTTACGCTCGCAACACCAATCAAATTCGCCTGCATGAAGGAGCAGACACCAGCAATTTTCTTTGCCCTCATTTGCGTCACTTGCGCTCGCAGCGTGGAGAAGGTATTTTCAGTGACACCTGTTACATGGAGGGATCCCTCTCATTAGTACACCTTCAGTCGCGGGTTTCATCTCCGGGTCTGATTTGTGACTTCTGGGGAAATGGATTTTGAAAAACCGAGCTTGTGTTCGGAGGTATTTTGGTACGCGTCTGCGTGCACAATGGTGCCACAGTCCAGAAACTGATTTGACAAGGAAAGGGTTTGGCTCAGATGAGAACGTGTGAGCACAGTGGGGGTGTAGCGAGGAGCAAGGACAGCAGTAAATCAGGGGCTCTGGGCTGCATAGGATTATCAAATCCCACTCTACCAGAAGCCTTTCACTGCAGCTGGCTGGTAAATCAAAGTAGTAGATGTAGCAGATGTAGTAGATTTTATTTGCAAGAGCAGGCTCATAAAGTTTAATGATATTTTGTGTAGTTCATTAACATTTTGTCTTGTTTGAACCATAGATTTCAATGTATTCCATCCACTATGCGGTGGAACATTGATTTTCAAGTCTTACGCCTCATTTTCCCATTTAAGCTTAGGTTTATTCCACCTCAGTACTGGCTCTATGTTTAGGGTCACTCTGGAATTGCTCTTTTGTCTTAACTCTTATCCACTCTCTGTCAGTTTTTTTTTCTCCAAAGATTGTCCTGCATTTAGCCTTGTTCAATTTTCAATCGTCTCTAACCAGCTTTCTTGTCCCTGTTGAAGGAACCCTCGTGTTTTGATCTTGCCGCCACTGTCACCATGGGAACGATGTGCTCACGGTGATGTTCCAGGTACGTTACTTACAGGCAAACATAACTGTCCCACGGATCTGCGGGTCTCTGCAGCTCCTCCAAAGTTAGCAGGAACCTTTTGGTTGTATTTGTGATTAGTGCCCATGTTTCATCTTTCGTTTTTGTGACATAAAGACATAATCTTGTCTTCAACTTATTGTAAATGGGGAAACTGAGTGGCCTCCATTTTTCTATTCGTTAAACTAGAGGGTTCCACCAAGCTCCTGAGTGTGTTTTACACTATTTAATGTATGCGAACAAACACTCAAGTAAACTTTGCAATGTCGCCAACTCACTTTTTCATCAATCACACATTACAGTCACTGGGTGTTGCGTGCGTGTGCGTGTGTGAACCCTGTGAATGCTCGACATCATTAATGGATGTCTGATTTTCCAGGGGGGGAAAAAAAAAGCCCCCCCAAGTCTTTGATATTACTTGACTTTTCAGAAGATTGACAGTGCAGAAAGTGCAGGACTTATTTAAAAGGAAGAAAGTGGCTAAAATATCTAAAGGGAATTATGAAGCTAGAAACAGAAGAAAAAAAACACAAAGCAAACAAACAAAAAAAAACGATTGGGAGATAAATCACACCCTCCTCAGTTTTCCCATTCAATTTTTTCTACTTGATTTGTTTTCAGAGTGTTAACTTGTGAAGAGGAACTGAAGGACCTGAGGTCCCAACTGATCTTATTCAGCCTTGGTCTCAGCCGCGTCCTAATGGGCTATCGGCACTCTATATCTGGCTGACATTTTCCAGTAGCTTATCAGCTGCTTTGTCTATGTGCAGGAGTGATGTTTGGGCCCGTGATTACACCCTGACCTTTAGTTGGACACAGAGATAAACAACGCGAAATCTGGTAAATAATAGGCTACGCACACTCCAGGTATTACTGCTCAGGTTCAAAATTAAAGCAAAACTGCATCTGAAAAGGTAAACATTCTCATTGTTCTGTAATATTTACAGTACTGTAGTGGCAGATGTGCTTGCCTGACCCAGTCCTTTGACAGATCGTGTTAAACAGGACAGTTTAACACCGTCTCTAAATGTATTTATTGAACGGCTCGACCGGCTCCTTTGAATGGAAGATCTCCCACAGCCTGATGCTTCCACTACCATGTTTTCAAAGTTGATTGTTGTTGCACTTCATGTTAGACGTGTTCCATGTAGGTAACTTCTCAATTATGCAGATCTGAACAATAATCGGGCCTGGTTATGAGCAGTGAAGTGCAACCAAATTAAAAGTTTTTAATTTGACAAAAGGCAGCTATATTTGCACACAGGCAATTATCTTTATGCAAATTGCATTTTACTTTCACTCAGTCTATTTTTTTTATATAAAAATGAGTTTTTTGAATGATCTGGTCCATTGTAGGGGTGACAAAAATAAAATCCACAAGAAATCCATCAGATGGAAATGATTTCTGACAACACATTACCATTTTGAAATGTACATGACTTCTTCTATTGTTAGAAAAACTTTGCAGATTGCTTTGAATCCAATGAGGTGACACTGATAAGTAGCAAATCATACATTACTTGTACAAGTTGCTGTGTGGACACAAAACCTGCAGGACCCTCTGAAAGGTCAACACAAAAACAAAAGAAAAATATCCTCACAGTTAACTGTGAAGTTAACTTTGGGAGGTTTGGCTGACCTAAAATAAGAACAACCAAAAAAAAAAACAGCAACCAAAACTAAGCGTAGAGCAGCAACTATAAAAAAAAAATCATACATACTAAAAAAAAAATACACAGACTCAAAATTCGAGCGTCAAACAAAACTAAATCCCACAGACTGGAACAAGTACTTGAGTGTGCGCCCTTCCTTTATACCTTTAAAGCACGAAGATTTGCCTTGAGGTGGGAAATGATGCTTCTGCTGACCTTTGATCTCTCCGCTGTATCGATTGTCAAAAGTTTCGCCACGAAACTTTTACGGAGTCAACTTTCGGCAAAGTTGTTGCTGCGCATCTCTTCCAGGAACCTCCTCGGCTTCACCCCGGCTCTCTTCATTTATTTTTCATAATGATTTTCACGGCTGCTCACCAGCTCAAACCGTGGCTCCTGGTTCAGTCACGTTCTCTCTTCTCCCTCATTGATTTCCACAATGTGCATCCGCAGCCCGAATTAGTGTTGTTCTGTTGAATAATCCTGTGTGACTGCCTGAGCACTCATTAAAACTTTGTTGAACAAATAAAGTAAACCACCCACATCAAGGCTTTAATCACCCGAACAGCTTGGCTTTTATTAATATGACTGTACTTCGTTCGATTTATTACGGCACCCCAAAGGAGCCAATTGATGTAGGCTTTGCTTTTAGCGTCAAGAAGTAAGGCCCATAAACTAAAAATGGTCCTCTAAGAGAGGCCGCTAAGGATCTCTTAAGTTGTCTTGTATTCGTTTTCTTTGCTCCTCATCAGAGCGCATAAACATAAACTGTTTCATTCTAGTCTATCCAGTCGACTTCATCCGTTCATCCGTGAAGGGCACATTACAGGCTGAATATGTCTTTCAGTGCCTTTATTTTTTTTTAAATTGTTGTGGTGTGAAAACTGACCTTTTTCTATGCTCACTGACCTACATCATTTTGCTCGCCTATGCAAAAAATAAATTCAGAGTTGGTTACGTTCTTGGGAGATGAAACCAACGCGTCTGACAAGAGACCCTGCTGATGGTTATTTTGACTGTCCATCAATATTTTTTCAGATTAGTTCATGATTTTTGTTTTTTAATCCCTTCTGTTTACAGTACCAGTGCATGTTATGGCATACCTTTTCAAGAGTTTCAACTTTTTGTTACTTGTTGCCATGGTAAATCTCACATTAGATTAGTTTTAGTGTATCAACCCTAGTTGAGAAAACTGTTTCCAAAAACATTGGGTCACTTGCCTTGACACATACAGTACATGACTTCTATTCTTAATTTATATATTAAAAGTGGAATCGCTGTTTTCTGATATGCTGTTGACCCGTTTGCAGCTTGAATCAACATATTTAACACCAAATGTGCTTAAGTATTATGTTGTCAATCAAATCAATGCAGTTTTCATCTGTTTACAGCCAAATTATATCAATCATTCCTTCCACTTTCTTGAGAATATGGAAATTCACGCAAAATCAACAAATCCCCGCACTTTTTTGCTCTAATACATATTTGGGAGTTTATTGCAGATTTGTCTCAAAAATGGTCAAAAGCTTTCTTACTTGTACTAAACAGCTGCCTCTGCCTTAATTGATGTCAGCTTGTAGTCCATGATCTGTACAGCGAGTAATAAAAAGTCACGTTTATCGTCATGAATAAGCGCAGATATTGCAAATATTTCCAAATCAGTACCACAAACACTTAGACTTTTATTGCAAACAAATCACAAAGAGAATCGCAAAATCCTGGAGGTACTGAAAAGATGTTCAATATTATTTAATTTTAAGAGATCGTTGATATTTTAAAAGCTTAACGGGTTTTATCAATACATTCTGGCACAACCGGCCCTTTAAGAGCCTTCATGATCTGGATCCCAAAACGAAAATGAGTTTGACGCCCCTGCTTTAGGTGAAGGCAATTACAACATTCTTCTTGATAAAAAGGTTTTACTGATGGAAATGTTATTAATTGCTATCAATAAAGAAAAAGAACAAAATAGATTCATTCTAGTTAAATTTGGTGGGTTATTAACCAAACGCAAAATTTCAGACTTTCTTTTTACTGTCTCCCCCTCCACCACCACCTTAGATACTTCACTTTATTTTACATTCAGCCGAATTAGAAACCACCGCAGGACATCCGTGCTTAGGAGACATGGTCACTGTGGCCCCGGGCTTGTTTCCGTCATCACGAATTGATGAGGAGAGAACAGAGACGGTGCGTAAAACGCTGGAAAGATCAGATCGACACCAATTCCCACTAAAACTTTCCCCTTTGAAGTTCCAAATCGCTACGCGCGCCAAATCTGATGTTTGTTTCAATGCAACTGCTTGAACGTCTCATGTGAGAGAGATTGTTCTGCTCACCTTGAGAACATCCTCAGAGGTAAAAAGCCTTTTAGCGCGGTTAGCTTCTTTGCATTTCCTCCCCGCTCTCACCTACACTGGCATGCATACTGAAGGACTGCAGAAAAATGACAGGAGATTAACCACATTGATAAAATTGTTGCAAAGTAATGAGACTCAGAACGTTCATCTATATGAATCTGTTTAAAAAAAAATAAAAATCTTCCACACTGCAGTGACATTTCGAGCAAGACGTATTATTCATGAAGTCGAGATAGATATGTAATAATGTAGCAATCTTTCATGCGCCTGTTTCTTTCTCTGACGCCACGAGGAGAACCGTGAGCCGTGCGCACACAGACAGCCACCGCGTTATTCCCATATGTCTTCTTTACAAGAAAAAGACGGGGGGTCCTCCGGCTCTCACATTCCACTCACACTCATTTCCCTCCAGGCTTTCATCTTTGCCGAATCAGAGCTGCCGAAGCAGTCCTGAAATGACACCTATTTCTCTGATTTGCCGTGCGGCTGTGTGCAGGCGCGAACTTGAAAGTGCAAATCTAAGCTTTTAATGTGCGAACGTTCAGCGACTGTGCGTGCGCGAGCGTGCCCATGTGACCCGAGAGAGACGAGCGATGGGAGTGCGACACGTAGGCACTGCAAATTGGATTGAAAATGCTAGAAAAGACAATGACTCACTTGCCACTGGCTCTTATCCACACAGTGAACTGGACAGGATGGCGGGGAGGAGGAGGGGGAATCTGCTCTAGGAGAGAAGCAAAACCATAAAAGAACTCGGATCTTTGGGGAAAATGTCAAAGGGGCCTGTATGGGTACTGCAAATGAGCACACTCTGTCAGCTCGCTCTGACATGGTGCGTTCAGTGGACGTAGAGAGAAGGAAAACAGTGTGCTAAAGAAAGAGTAGCATTTGTAAAGGAGCACACAGGGCTTTTTAACAATGTATTATTATTTTATGAAAAGCACCAAGAGTTCTTTCCTGGTTCATGCGGTTTCACAACAATCTTAATTCACCAGGGATTTGTTTCCAGTCTCATCCAAGGTTGTTGGAGGAATTGGCAAGTAAGAGCCTGGTGCCTGTTTTCATGCAGATGAAAAGGAATGACAATCAGTTATTGACTTCTGCTTTGCAGATTCATTACAGTTATGGGTTGAACAAAGACAAACCTACATGCACCCTAAAGCCAACATCAAGTAGAGGGGCTGAGCATCATTCATAAGTGAAATAAAACCTGCTTGGTTAGTCAGAACAATCCAGTAGGAGTTCCTTTGTTTAGATAGTTAACCTCTAACACACACACGCACACACACGCACTCCCATATATATATACATATATACAGTATATATACACCTAGTTTTCGGTATCTTTTTCTGTGTACTCCAGTAGCTAAGCATCTGAATCAGGCAATGAAATGACACAATGAAATGTGTCTTTGTGCAATCAGAAGAAAGTAAGTCTAAGTATGGACCGATACATTCTTGAGGCAAATAAACACAACACTGTTGCATAATTTCAATATGTTTTCAACCCAAATGTAATAAACATATCTAATTTTACTAGCGAAACCTACTGTCATGACTTTCTTGTAAAGGTTAATCAAGCCCAACCTGGATTTACTAATAGATGCTATTTTGGTCAAGTTTAATTTTGAAATTAAAACTTATCAGATAAAAAATGACACTCTTAGTGTCATTTATTTGACACTCTTAGTGTCAAATAAAACTTTTATTTGCAAAACAACTAAATTGAGATATCGGAGTTATTATTTTATACCATAATTATTGCATGTTGTTTAGTTTTGTAAATGCTATGACGAATTACTGGTTAGACATTGTTTTGTTAGCTCTAGCTTTCACTAGTTAGCAGGAAAAGACAAACGTCATCTTAACTGTGAACACTGGTTTTAACAATACCTCTTTGTCCTTTTTTAAATAACCGGAGATTCAGTGAGGTCTGCTCTTCTCAGTAAATAGTTCAAATGGTGGTGGAGTGACGAGGCTGTTTCTAATTTGTTCTCCAGTTCAACAAACCGAGTCCCAGTTTGTCCGCCAGCTGGGATTGGTACTACCCAATGTGTCAGTGACTCAGAGGGATTAAATAAACATACAAAATGCTTCGATGTCACTTCAGTAAGGCAATGTGTCATACTCAATGTTCATTAGTAATTGACCCCCATGGGCTCCTGTCACCTCCTCTCTGCCCTCACTTCCCTCCAACATGGCGGCTGCCTTAGCGTTGCTTCAGCCTCGTCACTGTCACTCGCTCTGCTATGCTCATCACCCCGAAATCCCCGTCCTAAACAGACAGGATGCACTCCACATAAAGCCAGTCGGCCCCAATTTGTTACATTTTGATGGACCGTTAACGTTGCTTAACAGGCGTGCAGTGTTTGTTTAATGTCACATGACTTTTAGCATATTTGGAAAACCAATGCTAAAATATATGAAGCATTCCATTTAGCTCTTCATTGTTGTGCGTGTGTGTGTGTGTGTGTGTTGTGATCACTCACCCCTTTGATTGCATGTGTGCATGTTCATCCTTGCATGGTAGTGCACACATTAACCACTTTGGAGTCAAATGAATCCAATCCTATTTGTTATGGACTCAGTCGGATTTCGACGTTCACAAAGGGGAAGAGAGGCAGGAAGTGAGGTGGCGTCAAAGTGTTGCGGGGATTAAAAGGTTAGCTTGTCTTGTATTAGCTTAACCAGACATCAAGCTGAAATCTACAAAGTACATGACAAGCAATTTTACGCCCACGTGTGCATACAGTTTAAAAGCAGTTCACTTTGCTCATGAAAATAACCTGAAGACCTACCATTCAGTAAGAACTGTGAACTTAGACAAATGTTGACGTCTCTGATGTTTGCCGCCAATTTGAGGTAAAACATGGGTTTCAAGATGGATAAACTTAAATTTCACTAATAAGGACTGTGTTTGTAACAATGCGAGTTGAGCTGGTGTGAAGAATAAGACATGTTTTAGAAAAAGAGGCCTGATTCGTTTTTGTGAAATTATCTAGGGAAACTTGATTAGGAGCAGAGGTTCTGTCTCTACAGTAGAGTTCAATTCCTCCATCCAAATAAAGGCAACCACTCAGATATTTCTTGGTGAAGAAAAGAACAGATAGTGATGTTCTTCAGACGAAAAAAGAGTGACTTTGCAATTGTCTTTATGTGTCTGTAAAGGATCAGGTCTGAGTCCATCACCATATTTCAGGACTGATCTATATTTTCTGGTTGTAACAGCTGAAGCTGTGTGCTGGTTCTTGCTCATCTGTATTTAAATTGGGGGGAAAAAATTCTTCAGTTTTGTTCCTATTCAACGGAAGAAAGCTTTGGCACATTCACACACTGATTTGTTCTATGCATCTGCTCCATGTTTCAGTGGGTTTATAGTAATTAAACTAACGTCTTTGGTGCGAACGCACCAGTTGCATGTCCACAAAGTGCTATGAAAGTAAACTTGCCTTGTCTTGGACTTTCCCCTCAAATACTTGAGACTTGACTTGGACTTTTAAAAAAAATGACTTGTGAACATCTCTGGGTCATACTTCCAAACCTAATCTCAGTTTAATAGATTAAATTTTAAAAAAAGCAAAGAGTTTGTCTAAATGAAACCATTCCGGTTCCCTTTTAGTTCTCACAAATATCAGAAGCGGTTCAACACTGTGTTGTTGATTAAAGTATCTCTCTTGCGTTCCTTAATTCAAATCCACTCGCCAAATCAGACCTGTGACAACTTCCCATTGCCTGGACTGGCATAAAGAAGGCTACCTGTAAATGATCGGGTTCATCCTGGTGCGCTACGAGCCGTTAGACAAGACACAATTCCAATTTGATGTACCAATGGATGCAAATAGGATTAAAGTTCATAATCTTAAATATTCTATTACCATTATATTCTAGACCAGACACTATTTTATCTAAAACACGACTAATCAAACTTTCAAAGAAATCATGACATATATAAAAAATTAGACAGACAAGCAAGCTACCTTTATATAGATGTTAGAGTATTAAAATTTGAGATAAGTAGGAAACATGAACTGTACTACTAAATTGTCGAAGACATGATTACGGCGTTTTTGATGTCTCAAATGCACAACGCAAAGTCACAATGTTTTGCAAATGTCCAGGCCCTCCTGCTGTTATACACCGTCTAAAGATTATGATGATATCCTTTTTGTTGCCAAAAGAAATAAATTCAATAATTTGTTGGTGTTTTTTTTTTTTTTTTTTTTTCTCATGCAAATCCACTGGGTAATGATCTGCCTGAGTGCACAAATCCTTATTTCACAAACTGAATGGAGACTCGGTGCTTTGATGGCACCACCAAACAGCATGCACACACATCCACTCAGAAAATCAACAAGCACACGGTGGGCAATAATTACAAGTCTTTGCATCGGTTGACTGATTTTAATATTTGATGAAGGTTGCCGTCTAACGCAAGGTCAGACACACACAAAAAAAAGCGCAGTCCAGCGCAGGACGCAAAGTCAACAGTGCATAATAAACTACACATCGCTGTTGTAAATTTCTGGTTTTGATGAATTATTGACCATGTGGTTGTAGATTTGTAAACAACAGCAACTTCCAACACATCAGTTCACACAAAGGGCATTCACTGTCCTTGAGCGTTATGAGGTCCATCCATTCCCCCTCATAAATGTTGAGTTTAAAGCGACACAAAGCATAATTTGAAGTGGCATATAAATATTGTTTTGCCAATACTCTGTTTTAATATTTCCTCTAATGTTGGATGATTATTTATTCTGCTGTAGTAGCCATGTCGTCGAAAACATTTTATCGGCAACAGCCATAAAAAAGCAATCCGTTGGTCGGCCATAACATTTTTACAAGCTGTTGACATTACTAGATTTTAAACTTCTTCAAATGCTAGCTTGTTTATTTTATGTGGGTTTTTTTTTTTTGTATTTGTTATTTTACATCTAGCCAAGATTGGTTTCGTCACTGCAACTATAAGTTAGGTCTTTTGCACATGTGATTGGTTCTGTCTGTGTTTCTAGCATTTCTGGCTCTACATTCCAAGATTGACAAGTGGGAGCAAATGAGTCGGTGCGTTTGGAAGTTACTGTATCTAACAACACTGAACATTGAGTTCTTCACCAGAACACAACACAAGGGATGCAATTTGAGCTTCTATAGTTAGAGTAATTCATGCTGTCTGAAGAAGCCTAGGTGTTTGAGGAATAATCTTTCAGCTTCAGCTCTTTTGAATACCTATTTTCTTTGTTTGCAGAATGCATATTTTATTTTCCCATTCATTCAAGTTTCACGTTTTAGAATGTGTGCAAAACAATCAGCTCCATCGGCTATTATTTGCACAAAAAACCACTTAAGATGATTGTGAAATCAGTGAAATTGTCCATGTTTCTTTCATCCTCATTACATCAACATTTTTTGAAACACTTAAAAAAAAAAAATTCTCACTTGTCACGATGTCAAAAATATGATTTGCAATAATATGCCACTTGCAATGTTGGGCAGATTTGACAACTTTTCTGAACTGTAATAGAAGCCAGACAGCCAAAATCAGAAAAATCTGACAATGTTACCTCAACTGCTACATAGCTTATGTGAAACTCCACAATGAATGTCTGGCCTCTCTTTTAAAGTAAAAATACATATTTTTGGAGTTGGGAAAGCAACAGACTCTCTCACTTGAGCTGTGGATAAATTTATCTTCCCCAAAGTTACTGTGGACCTCATAAGTAGGTTTACAGTTGTCCCAAAGCTCTCTCAATTTTTGTGTTGCACAAAAAGTTTGGAATGTTGTTTTATAACCTAAGCTTCCTTTAAACTTTTCTGGATTTTTATTTCTAAAATAGATACCAAAAAACATGTACATTTTTACTTCCACATCATAATACTGCATGATGTTTTGTTGGTCTCAAACGGCTCCAAATACCTCAAAAAGGCCCCACGATGAGGTTTTTCGCATAACACGTCCTTTTGAGTCAGGTGTTATTTCAAGGAGCTTCTGTTAACGTCAGAAACTTTGACGACCCGTGATTTATCCACAAATCTGCCGCCATGTGGCACATAACAGGATGTTTCGCTACTTGTTTTGACATTCAGAAAGACGGACAGTCAGAGAGACAGACAGGTACGTGGGCAGACACTGTGCAAAAATAGGCTGCCTCAACTTTCCGAGTCTCCGGGGAATCCTGACCAGATTGTGTCCTTATTAGGAGCCTTCTGTTTGCTCGCGTAAATCTCCCTGCAGCAATGTGTACGTGTGTGTGTATATGTTTTGGTTTGTGTACGCGTGTGCACGTGTACACTGCTTTAGCTGGCTGCCCGAGGAATTTTCGGGCTCCTATTACCCTCCGCCTGAGAAAAGCAGTGTGGGTTTCACCCTTAATGGATGGGTGAGGCAGAAGGTGTGCACCTCTCTGGCTCCCACTCTCTTTCTCTTTCTGACTTTTATTCCCTCACCTGAGACCCACTTGGCAGCCCAAAATACCCACAGCAGACGGCGGCTGGAGGGAAAAAAAAAAAAAGGGGGGGGGGGATAATTCTGCCACACACCGAAACAGGTGCACAATGGTTCATGAACTCTGGGCTTTGCTGCACTCAGAGAGCAACACCCGTACGCACACAGTCTTTGCCAGGAGATTCACAGACAATATATTACCGGTTTATGGGAGTTAAGTTCTTGTAGAATCCTTGTGTGTGTTTGTGTTGGGGATTGAGGGTTGCAGGGGGGGTTTACATTATAGGGAATCTTTCCCTGCTCCAATACATCTGATGAACATTTCTTCACCTTGCTGACATCTGTTTTCTCAGTGGAAGCGGATCTGCTTTGTTACTTGTTGAGGTTTGTGTCAGTGTTGCGTAGAGATAAGACATTTTTCCCTGCGCCTCTCTAAGCTGATGTAAAGAACAAAGCTCGGAAAGCGATGTTTGCCATTCCTTTATTTATTTAAGATGGTGTAGGCATCACAATCCCGTGAAACAACAGTGCATTGTTAGACAAGTGTTGCTTTCTGATTTGTAGAACGCTTTTCAGCCTCCCTGGGAAAAGCTTTCTGGTGGGGGGGGGTGTTAGTGAGGAGGCTCTGACTGATAGCTGAGCCTCAGATAAAGGAGGATCAATCCGTCCTGGCTGTGGAACGCTGGATCAGATCTTTACCCTCATGGGATTTCTGGGGCGGTCATGGGCGTACGCTTCTCACTCCACGTGTAGTTCAGACGGCCTACGATCATCTAAACCTCTTGCTACTTTAGAAATCTCAATTCAGTATTTACTTGGACAGAGTTTGAAAGTTTTGAACATGCACGCTTGTGTACACATACTATATATATGGATAGACCCGACATGCGTTGAAGAACACAAAACGTACACGTCAACAACGGCGTCGTGAAACACAATGAGTTTTCAAATAACCACATTTGAAACTGCTTGGGGCATTAACCGTGTTTAGAACTGAAAGAAGAATCAAAACTTTAATCATCTCAGCACTTTTTTAAAGGCTAGTTTAGTCCTCTCCCAATAGTTTACTTATAGTTTCAATCATATTCTTAATTTAATGAAAAGAAAGAATGAGGGCATTGCCTCAAAATTTCCCCAAAATAAAATGTTGCTTCCCACGAAACATTATTAAACTATTTGCTCACAAGAGATCGGTGCGGGAGCACAAGATGGTGCAACCAAAATTACAGATGAAGCAAAGAATAGCAAATATTTATCAACTTATTGCATTGTTTCAGCAGTAACCAGGGAAGAAATCATGTTTAGCATCAGCAGTGCTTGCTGACTCTTCATCCTGAGTCATTTTTGTATCGTGTTCTGTGAACCTCGCTCTCCCTTTGTCTGTCAGAGCTCATACTGCAGCCAAAGAAACAGGAAGTCCTGCACTCTCTGAGATGGAGATGGTGGACGGGACAACGTACCACTTCACAGAAGCTAACTGGCTAAGAGCGACGCATGCGTTTTTATTTAGTCGTTTTTGTGAAGAGCTAATGCTTTAATTGCTAACCATGTAATCTATAGCAACTATTTTCACATTTATGAGGATTTAGGGCATTTTATAAAAGCTGTATTTAAATGTAGGTTACCACCATGTCTCCTGAAGTATTTTGGTGAGGCTTGCTGAGCGAGTGGGAAGTATTTGGATGGCGTTCAAGGGCTATTGGATCCTTCTACTCCCTAAGCAAGAGCTGTGTCCACATTTAGACACAGAAGGAACTTGGGAAGTAGTACCACCCCTAGAAAACGTGTGAGTCTTCAGTTCTTGGGATACTTTTGCTTGTAGTCAGAGACTCTGTATGGTATTGGTCAACAGTAATGTTTGGAAAAAGATTCTTCAATGTTTAACTTTAAGATTAGGCAGCTGAAACTAGAACAAATCACTCCTACCAGAACTCAAGTAAACAGTTATTCAATCAAATTGTGCCGTCTCTTAGTTGAGAAACCTTACGAACAATTATCTATACGCATTTGGCATTTCTCCAACAAATGTACCAATTGGTACATTTCCATAAAAAGATAGCATTGTATAAGTGCACAACTAAAAGTTTCATACCCTCCCACTGACTTCAGTTGTGGTGGATGACTGCATCTTCATCCCTTTGCAGTTCTCTTTACATTTGTGTTTGATCACGCACTGTTTTGTGTCGATCTCATGTAAAATCCCATTAGAATACATCCAAGTTTGTTGTTGCAATGTCACAAAAATGTGAAAACATTAGGCTTATGAATGCACCCCACTGAATCCCTCCCCCGTCCCCACAATTTTCATCCAAGAGCATCTCTGCATGGAGTACTGCAGTACGCTTGAATCCAGTGCTGACAATCATCTTCTCTGACTGAAAGTAATTACTTTGTAAAAGCAAGATAATAGGGATAGGACGTAAAGTAATTAGTTTTCACGTGCCCCTGACAGAACGCAGAAAGTGAAAACATACGGTGACAGTGACAGTCATATTCATCTGCTCTTATAAGCAGGCCCCAAGGGGCCAGATCCCCCACCAGTATAAGTGCTTTGCTTGCCCAAACTCCCTACAGGCTGTGAGCTGTTATCAGTGCCGTGCTCTTATTAAGTCTCAGTCTCCTCTGTGACAGCCAGATTGCGTCTCTGCTGGCAGTTCCACCACCTATCCTGGCTGCTCAACAAGATCTTTAACTGGGTGGACCGAGGCACTTCCCGCTGACCTCGATCCAAAGGGGCCAACATGCTGTCTGCTTTTCACACAGCCACACGGCATCACCAAACAGAGGGGCCAGCAGATAATGGGGCGAGCTGGTCTGTAAACCACACATGTCGATTAGCGCGGCTGCCTCGTTTGTCTAAATCATTGATCAACTGGCCTAAGTACTCGCTCGTTACTGAAGAGGGAAGACTTCATCAGGGATTTCTGAACAGGAAAACAGAAAAAAAATAAAAATCTTCTGCCTGTTTTTATGATGTTGTGGAGGCATCTGGTCTTGTTTAGCATTTTATGGAAAACCGCATCAGCATCGAAGCTGAACAGGCAGCTGTGAATTTAATGTCAAGAACAAGCCTATCGGTGGAATAAAAACAGATTTATTTTGAGGGGTAATAGATAGAGTTTTCTTAACTCTCTTTCTTACATTTGAAGCCATAACCCGGGAGTCGACTTGACTAGATGAATTAATTGCTTGCGCTAAATTTTATCACTGTAACTTAAGATGCAACAGTTGCGGAGAAAACTACACGAATAATTCCAGCGTAAAATGACACTTATTCTAATTGCTGGTTAAAATGTTGTGCTCCCACTTGTCTGACAACAAAAGGAAAATTCAAAATATGAATCAGATTCTCGTTGTATGTGAAAATACCAAAGTTCCCATGTGTTCGGCCAAAACGTTCAAAAAAAATCTAATTGCTTTTATTTGAATAGAAAAGCAATGATTGTTCCTGCGGCTCTGAAAATAACACTGATTACTGTTACAATGCTGGTGTAGCACTTGATTGTTTCCGTACATGGTGATATGTCAACATCTGCAAAATCCTATTACTTTGATGTGCTTGTTGCACATACAGTTACACTTTTGTTGCAGTTATGACAAACTGGAGACCACCGTTTGAGAAAAATGGTTTAGAGGTACGGTGTGAATAAAGTTCATGTCATGGTTAAGGTTAGGAATAGACTAGTTTTATGCCTAACCCAGAGGAAATGTCTGGGTTAGGCATAAAAGATTAAGTCAAAACAAGGGTGTGTGGAAGAACAAGGATGGGGTGTATGTGTGTAGGCAAAATCTGAAATGTTCTAACCGTGAGTAACCTTCGCCTTTAAAACTCCACTGCTTCTCAGATTTCTGACTTTTATTCTCCCGCGTAGAAAATGCTGTAAAGATCGTCGGTCGGGGGAATTATTCCCGGGTTTGCCAAATCCTATTGTCACAAGAAAACCTTTTCGAATTTGATTTATTAAGGAGCTTGAGAACCCCAAAGAAATTTATGTAATCTTGCTGAGAAAAGGAAAAATAAAAAAAATCCAATGACATTTATCTTATTAGAACTGTGAAATAAAGTACAAGGCGCCCTCGCTTTTTTGGTGTGCACATGACTCGGCGGGTTAATAAATCAATGTAGGTGATTCGTAAAATGCTTTCTGACATGTGCATTATTAAAATGAGATTTTCTCAGTTGTGGCTAGGAAGAAGCTGACAATGTACCTGCATCGGTTTATGTGTGAAACCAGGTTAGCAAACGTCCTTCGTCAGATTATGTGGTTTCAATAAAGAAGCCACTGTCAGGAAAGTCCTTTTCTTAGCACTTTTATACCCTTTTAAAGATCTTCAATCAATCACTATTAGCATACCTCTTGGCTCTTGTTCTCTTAATTAATTAAGTTCAACAGCCCCAGTCAAACCCTCATGTTGCACTATTATCATTCATTAAGAATAAAAGGGTTTGGATGCATATTCAGCAGCACCCAGGAAAAATAAATTAGAGAAAGATGAAAGAAATCAAACAATTGGGGAATAGGTAATTATCGTTCTAGCTGCTTTGTTTACCCACACACATCTTTGAAAAATACCTCTGAGGTCTCAGAGAAGTAAAGTTCACCAGATGGGAGAATAACGACCGCAGCCGAGATTCTGTTGAGATTTCGGTGGGCCGTCCAGATTAAAAGTGACCCGAAAGGATCCAGTGAGCTTGTTTTGACTTTGGTCAATATCCCTGAACTGGTTATTGGATGCTTTGGAGAAAACAACAAAAAAAAAGTTTTAGATATTCATTTAGATGTTCGGCTTTTGAGGGAATGTAAATATTAAAAGCAAAAAAAATTATACATTTTGTATGAACAAGAAGCTACTGCCTCTTGATTTAAATAAATGACATGGTTCTTTATTTGAGAGATTCAATACTCATTGAAATAAATTGTCATATTGTATCTGAATGATATGTTATACTAATTGAAGCGTACAATAAGTGTTTTCAAAGAAACGTCGAAAATCTAACAGTTTTCCTCTTACGAGCATTTCTTTTTTCACCTCAGGTGTCCTCCAGCTCTCTAAATGCTGGCCCCTCTGTAAAATCCTTAGTGTGCCTTGCAATGCTAACTCTGTGACTGATCAGCCATGACAGACAGCTCAAATCAACCAATCACATCATTCTTCCAAGTCGGTGGGCTTCGGATTCATAAAGTTTCTGACATGTCCCACATGCTGAAGGGAGCTTCAGTCACAGTTGTGTGTATGGATTTCTGCGTAGTTGAGAGCAGAACAGTCGATGGCTGCTGTGTTCGAAGATGTTGGCTGAAGTGAGAAGGATGTTGAAGTCGATCAGCTTACTTTCCCTTTCTCAATATTAAATTTAATGCAAAATTGGATTAGACTGGAACAAAGAAGAAGATCCAGCACTGAACCAAATCTGGAGCAGATGTGAAGATTTTTGAGAAGCGGAATGACCTGGATGTATGACCAATAAGCTTTATTTTGGGGATTGCATACTTCTTTTGCACGGAGCAGTTCTGGGAAGGTTATATATTTTTTGTTTTTATTGAAAACACCTCATTGCCATCAGTAGTCCTAGGTTGCTGTTCATGTTTGCCAGGTAGTTAGAGCGTGTGATATTGTCTGTGTGGTCTGCAAAATATAAATTGCTGTCAGTCACAGTCAATTAAAATCGAATCAAAATTCCATAGAAAATGAATGAAGGTTTGTCTTCTGGAAGCTTGGGGTATTAAATGTGTCAGAGGTAGGATTACATTTTAAATGACAAGATATTAATGATACATTTTTGAGGAATAGCTCTAGTATGAAATAATAATTACTTGTTAAAAACATAAAGATATATGCTGAGCCAGTACATACTAAAACAGAAGAGTCTTGCCACCAAACAATCCTACTTCTATTGCAAAAGCATCGATTAAGTTTGTCACAATGTGCCTATGTACGATTTTTAGTCATAAATCCTAAGCAGTAAATGTAAAATATATACTTTTTTTTTGTTCTTTTGGAAGCCATATTGAAGAGGGGAATAAAGGAAGGGAATAAAAAGTCAAACTGAACAAGTTTTATGATCACATTACAAAATGCTCAACATGAAGAAAAAAGACAGCTACTAAAGCACAGCAGTAGATGGAATCAAACATCTAAAATATTTTTGCCTTTACAAATGACTCCATAAAACGTCAGGCTGCAGAAGTTTCTCAAACTAACTTAGGAATATATTGATTCAGCATGCCTGATCTCACCTGAGGCAGGCTGTTCCAGTGCCACGGACACTGTGATGGAGTGAGGTTGATCACTGTTATTTTTCAAACTCAGCTTATATATATATATATATATATATATATATATATATAAAGAAAAAAAACGGGGAGGCCGTCACCTCTAAAATTAAACCACGCTCTGCAGGAGACTGTGAGGAGCCAGGGGTCGTGGAACATAATGCTTTAAAAAGCCATCAATAAAATATCACTAGCAATTAAGAAACTTAGCTACGCTAATTCTTTTTTTTTTCATGCTTCATTAAAGTAGCATAAAACATACACTGAACCTTTTTTTTTTTTTAGTAGCAAATATTACCTCTTTTCTTAATTTGTGACATAAATACATTTCCCAAAGTAGATCCTCCCCTTTGTGCTTCGAAGAGCCAATCAGGATTTGGATATCCATTCTGGTTTATCAGAGTTGTGAGAACCCTCAGTTCCAGTAATAGATCCAGCTAGGAGAGCTGCTTCTTACAGATATGGAGGAAAAGACAAATCTTATGCTTTTCATGCAGTATCAGTAGGAACTGGCATTGCGATGGCAAGAATGTTTTATTTTTTTTCAAAGGTATTTTTATGTTTGTAAATTCACCAGGTGGATCATATTTATACCCTGGCAGGGGTGTGCGACATATTTCCAGCATTTATTGTTGTTGATTTTGATGAACCCAAAACATAAAACTCAGTTTCTCAAAAAAAAAAAAAAAAAAAACACAACATGAGACCAATAAAAACACTTTTTTAATGTATAGAGAAATGTAAACCTACTGAAAATGATGTCCATGAACTTTACAGTGTATGAACTCCGTAACATATAACATATTGCTGCAATTTCGCTTGAATTGCACCAATAAAGCAGTGTACCATGTCACCAGGTGGCTCAGTGGTAGAGCAAGTGCTACATATATATACTCTACAGTCCTCGACGTAAATGTTCCAGGTTTGATTCCCAGCATCAGGCCGTTTCCTGCATGTCCTCCGCTTCTCTCTGTCGACTTTCTACTGAATAAAGGCCACTAGTGCCAACGCAATTTATAAAAAACATGACATGGAGTTGATCTACCTGTGAGTCTGCCGACTTGCTTGGCGTCTCCCTCTTTTCTCCTTGTTTTGAAAATGCGCCATAGCTTCTCTACAGCATTTAGGTCAGGAGAGTTTGCTGGCAAATCAAGCACTTTGATGCTGCAGTTAATAAACTGGTAATTGTGGACTTGGCAGTGTGTCCAGATGTCAAATTCTGCTGGCAGATTAAATCAGCATCTCCACAGGGCTTGTAAGCAGGGGAAAGCATGGAGTGCTCTAAAACATCCTGGCAGACGGATGCTGTTACCTTGGGCTTGATAAATGCGGTTGACCAACAGTAGTCGGTGGCAGGGCTGAAAAATCGACTTGGACATGGAGCCTCTTAATACTTTGCAGACTTTGGGGCCTTTATTTCTAAATAAAGGTCAAAATATGCTTCTTTCCTTAAATATGACTTTGGATCACTTAGCAACAGTGCTGTACTTATTGTGAGTAATGAATTACCGTCTAAATGATTTACTGAGATTTCAAGCACCTCCTTGTGCGATTGAACTACGAAGATGCAGTACAGTAACCCTTTTTTTGCATCTGATTGTGTTTCTAGAAACCTGATCTATTTTTTTAGTTGCACATGATGATATTTTATTGCTCCAGAAAACATGTTTCCTCTAATATATTCATTTGGAGTTTTTAAAAAATTTTTGTAATAGCTTAAAATGTTACCAAATCAAATTATGATGAACTCAGCCAGTATTTCTTTGTAAAACGTCTGCAATTGTACACTTCTATTAATATCAGGGCGAAAAAGCTGAAATTTGATCTATTTTTTTTAGATGTTTTCTTTTTTTAAATAAGCTTTAAACTATTCTTTTGAAAGCAGGACAGATTTATATATTCTAGAGAATATTTGAACCGTTAGCAGCTACAGCACCAAGTAGAAACGAGTATGATCCCAGGTTCCCCATTTCTTCAGGGTTTCTAGACAGAACCAATTTCTCACTGAAAGACAAATGACATCCTGATGGAAGTTTCCAAAAGGACTATAATTGATTCTCGGATCGAACTGTTCTCTGTTGCACATGAGAAAAGGGGACCCGGCACCGAAAATTACTTCCCTAACACCATCTCCTCTGTCAAATGTGGTGGTGACAGAATAATGCGGCTGGAAACAGGTGCTCAGCATTGCACAGGATGGCAGATCGGTAAAAGTTCTTCTGACTTCAGGTTAAAAAAAATCTAAAAATAAAAAGAACTTGAAAAAGAAAAACAGTAGGTGGACATTCTACAATCAATCCATATGTTGGTCTGTACCTGCTTATCCATGCAAGATCAAGGGGCCCCTCTACACTTATTACAAAAGATGAATTAAACCCATTCAATAAGTCAGTCCTTTAATGCAGAATGATATTTTCAAACTGAAACAAAACATTTTAATTCCACCATATAATATATACTTTTTGTTTTTATTTTTTTACAAAATCATATTTATGTCTGTACAGTTCCAATTAATGAAAGGCGACTGAAGCAATTTCTTAATTTATGTTTTGTTTTTAAGTTGGTCAGGGAGTTTAGCAACTTGTATTTTTTGTTGTTTTATTTATATATGTTGTTTTTTCTCTGGTCTCTAAATCGCATGAAATTAGAGGGCACTTTATTCTTACCGACTTTTGAAGAACAAACCTACATTCTTTGAATCATGGCAGATTTTCCTTGAGCTCTGTGATTATGAAGCTGCTACAAGAAAACATGTATATTTATCTAAACTTGTCCAAAAACAAAACTCAAAAGTTTGACGTCGAAGAACCGCAAAGAGAAAGCCAGTCAAATCTTGGGTGTCTCACATGAAACAAAGAACGAATATTTGGAAAATGCAACCGTTCCAAGTATTGCGTAGTATCTGCGACGCGTGGGCTTGCTTCTGTTTTAAAGCTTCTGGGAACCTCTTTTTACTTCATGATACCAAGTTCTTTATTTGAATTATTAGTGGATATTAAATAACACGTGGAGATCAATGTCATGTCAGTGTACAGCATAATCAACACAAAGGGTATTACCAGACACAAAGTCAACCCTTTTCAATGCTAACTTTGGTATTGAAATCATGCAACTGACTGATTCCTGATAAAAATTTAACCCACTTTGTCATGATTGGAACAATCGTACAAAGCAATCGCGTGGCATAGGCGTAAAACTGTTTGATCCAAATTCAACAATATAAAGGGAGAGGCGCCCACTTCAGTGTGAAGCATGGAAGCTCTTTACATCATACATCTACCCTCCACCCGTTCTGTATGGAGTACCTCTTGACATTAAGGGCTCTGAGAAAGCCTTTATCTCTTTGTAAAGCTCACTTTACTGTATGCAGCTGCTCTCGGCCTTTCACGCTCACGAGTTGAAATGTCAAACCCGTATTGACTTTTTAAACCCAGCATGGATACAATAGCTGGAATTTGGTGTCACACACACACAAGCACACGCCAGGGAAAAATTGGGCCCTGTGTAAAGATTCTAGGGGGCAGCGTGGACGTAAAAGGACGCTAGCGAGCTTAGGTGGTTAAGACAACACCTCCGGTTGCAATAAATGATTTTCCTTTAGCTTCAGCTGATGGATTTATGGTTTAGCCTCCAGAGACGCACGCTTGTCGACAGCCTGTCACAGGCTAGCCACCTGACACCCTGTCATGGCCAAAAGAAGGCAGCAACAATGTGGAACGACACGGCAGCCTCGCCATCCCTTCACACGTGTACAGTACGAATGCACACAGAATCCCAATACTGCCGGCTTACGAGCACATACCCCGTGGCAGACACCATCTCTCACCTTGACACGGCGCCTCATAAGCCAGCTGCCTCGGCTGAGGGAGGAGACGGAGCCAGCAACGAGGGGCGAACGTGCAAGACCAGTCGGAGGGAAAGGGGATGCAGAGAAGGAACAGTGGGAGTGGTGGAGCATGATAACCCAATTTGTTAGTGGTAGGTAAATAGAGGTCTGGGAGGTAAATCACCACGGGGAGAGCAAATGAAATAAGGATGGAAAGAAAAGGGTAGGAGGGGATGGAGGAGGCAAGGAGGTGGAATGGGCAGGAATAAACAACCCATGCTAATGTAAATAATGCCAACCGTGCTTGACGGTGAGAGGCTATATTTCAAAACTGAGCGTATAAAAAGGCTACAAGGAGGAATTATAACTACCTCTGACTGCAATAAATGTCATAAATAACTCTAGTTTAGCAACTGACCCCTTTTCAAGACGTAGACAAACTTCCTGTTCATTAATAGCTTGGATGTCTTAGTCAGCAGAGTCCCATCAGTTAATAGGTATGTCTACGTAATTTATGTCTCTTTTTTCATTCCTTTTTATTAACGGCACTCACTGACATAGAGCTTCTCAATTACATTTTTGTAAGAGATTGAAAACTATACAGCCTCTACAGCAGTTTGCTCATCTATTTATTAAATACCCACAGAAACCATGAAATTCTGATAAAACCATGTATTCACCATTATCATTTGGTGGCATTCACTTAGGTTCTTGAACAAAAGCACTTAAAATTTTAGTTTGTGCTCATAATTTTCACAAACTCCTCCCACATGGTTGTTATGCAGAATTTGCATCAAACCACCTTCATCTTCACATCTCCTCTAAATGTTACCACACACATAATTTCTAAAAGCTGGTTTTTTTCATGCTAATGAGACAGTGTGTGTTGTCAACCAGCTTAACAATTAATCAAACAGCAGACTGAAGACAGAAAATGGTGCAACAACTCTTAATAGACATCTTGTCTTGCTTCAAAATAAGAGTCTAGTATACAGGGTGTTGAGCTTCAAGGACTAATCCTCATTTCCCAAAATAAAACTTGGATTTACTTTAGATTAGACTCCAATCCAGATAGCGCCTTAGGGTAAAGTCTTCTCATTGATGAGGAATACCATGAGATTTTGATTCTCGAGATCTCATTACCCCCCTGCTGTTATGGCTCTACGAGCAGTATAAATTTGAAGTGTTCCTAAAGCTGCTTCTGTGCGGCTGTAGAATTTGATCAGATCTAAACCACCTTAAGTTTGAAAAAAAAAAAAAAAAGACTAACTATCCTACTAGCCTCAAAACACAAAATAATGTCAGGTTTTAGAAGGAGATTTTTGACCTGATTACTGTTTTTCTTATAATAACTTCTGCATTAACTGGTAAAAACAAATGCGATTAAACTCAACATAAATTTAAACATCATTGATCCCTCCCCTCCTCCCACACCTCTTTTTTTTTGTGTATTTTTCCAAATACAGATAATTAACATTTCCTAAAGGAAGCTGAAATACTAGGAAGCAAAATGGCATTTTGGCAATTTACTCCTTGGTTTAACTGTACTGTAGACAAGCTAAACTGATTGACGTGTGTTTCTGTGTTGGGCACAGGAATGTCAGCCAAGGGAAAAGAGTGACTTTGCGTCCTTCTGCTGCAGTTCAGATGCAGGGAGATTGAGCAAGCTGTGATAAGGTCAGGGGGCTCCCTGTGGCTTTTACCAGTCTGCACAGCATGGTACATACGTTTGTTCGGTGGTGTTCGGTTTAGGAGTATAGACGGGGGATTACAGGGTTCGGATAAGGGACACAGAGGAGAAGTGGGATATATGTGTTAGTCAATGTTCCAGTGAGAAAGCAAGTGCGATACGCTTCACTGCGCACCAAAGAACCGTCTGATTGCAAAGGGATATTTGAGAGTAGAGGGTTCACTTACTTTTTCACAGTCACAGATAAGTGAGAATGACCTACAAGCGACAGCCACACAAATGGAGTAGTGGTATATTTGCAGATGCACAGCAGAAATTACATAGGCATGTAGGGGTGTGTTCATGTACAGCATGTGCGTGCACACACAGATGCACAATGTTTTATTCCAACTGTCCAAATTGTTTGCATGGCTAACTACTGTACTCAATCACACCAACTTAAAAAGGTGCGATGTTCACTGAAATAAAGTTTTGTCCTAATTATTTACACTCTTCATTCAAGTTGGTTCAAGAGGGGTTAAAGTGAAGCCAAAGCAGCACATATGTAGTCTAACAAAGTTTGAAATTTGGTTGGAGTTCTTTTTTTTTTGTTGTTACTCAGCAGTAAACAAAGTTCTTGCCGTTTCTTTAAAGTCAGACGTGAAGTGTGAAACCATTTCTAAAAACGTTGCCGGAATGTTTGGTCTGCTTGCAGGTCAGTGTCGTTCATGGATTCGGAATCTGAATTAGCAGATGGTACCAGCACATGTCCTTGTTGAATGAATAAATAAATAAATAAATAAATAAATAAATAAATAAAAACAGCTTATGGATTTGGACGTTACCTTCAACAGAAGCTCAAGGAAAGCATATGCGGAGGATCCGCTGCTACATATTTATTTTTACTGTCTCCAAATACGGCGTGAACAAATGCAGTGATGAATGAATGAGAGAATAAATGAAGTCACTGCAATCTTTTACAGCAATGATGATAAAATGTCATAGAAACTGAAATTTCTATTATGTTGAAATTTCAATACTTTTATTTGTTTAGTCAAACATGAAGAAATAGAAGTATTTATTTTGATTAATTAACATAACTGCATACCATTGCATGTTTGAAATAGTCATTTTTCAAACAAGTTTGGGCAACAAAGTTATTGAATATATACCAGGGAATCTAACAGTGACATTGGTTTGATTTGTTTCTCTTAGTCTGTTGTTATTGTTCTCTTATTTTTAAGTGTATTTGAATTTTGTGAAACATCAAGTCGTGTAACACACATACAGTTTGCTTATGAAGGTTTATAGTTCAACCTGGTTCTGTATATTTTGTGTGTTTTGGGATGCGCGGCCAAAATGTTGTTCTCCCACGTGAGGACAATTACTTTCTGTAAATTATTACCATTTTCAGTACAAAATCATTTCATTTGAAAATTCTTTTAGTCATAGAGTGTCCATATGTAATCAATCCTGTTTTTAATATTTATGAAACTATCACAGTGTCTGGTAATTAAAACATTTTACATCTGGCAGCTCTAACAGTTTTGAGATATTTAGACTTTTTGTTTTGATTTTGGATACCACTTTTCAATTATTTTAGTTTAAAGGGGTTTTTTGTACCATTTTATTTTAGTTGTTATTTTTAAAGTATTTTCATGTATTTTACTTTGTACAAAAGTAGGTTAAGTATTTACTTTTTTTTTTTAGCATTTTTAGTGTTTATGACTGTTCTTCAATACTGCTATTTGAAAAAAAATATTTTCACTAGATGCATAACTTTTTATGTTAAGATGCACAGTTTCCTTAACCAAAAATATCAATCTCAAAAACTCTGCCGACTACAAAATAGTCAGTTTTCTTGTCCTTTATTTTACATTAACATCCTCACAACAACAACACTCCATCTTCATGCTAAAAAGGATTTCTTTTAAATCCATCATTGGATTTCGGCTCACTATAATAAGCTGTTTTTTTTTTTCTTTTCTTTTTTATCACCAGGAGATGGGTACACAAGGTTATGATTCCAATCAATGTTATCTCATCTTAAACTCCCACAGCAATAATCGAGATTAATGGAAAAATTGGAAGTTTGATGAATAAATTTCTTATACACCTGCAAGCAATCACATTTATTCAAGGAACACATATGAGCGAGGCTAGAATTGTTCAGCCACAGCAAATCATGGAGTTTTTTGAGCAGGAGTTTTGCATGTTGCTTTTTGAATATACATTCACCGAGATTTCTGAATGTGTTCACACCCTCTAAAACACTTCCACATTTGGTTGCTTTACAGCCACAGGCCTAAATTTAGCTTCGCAGTATTTTATACGAGTGATCGACACAACGTAGCACAAAACTACAAAGTGCGACACGAGGTTGCCAACGGTTCTATAATGTCTGTAGCTTCGAACATCTCACAGAGCACCGTTTATTCCATCATCCAGAAATCATACAACATGTGTAACAAGACAAGGCCATCCACCTAAAATAACAGGCAAAGCAAACGTTTGTGGTTGCAATGTGCCATGGCATTGGAAAGTTGAAGGAAGAAGAATACTTTGGAGAGCCAATTGGAGATGAGATGGTGTCGATATCTTAGCAGAATGTCTCTAATATTGAACATTTAAGTCTTCTCCTTTCCCACCAGAAAATACTATCAAACCTCAATCCTCAAATCTTGTCATAGGCTTTTTCCTCTATTCTGTCTTGAGACCAGTGTTTCTTCACACTTGGATACTATCACACTCAATATTTCATGACATCGAAGACTTGTGGAGATGAAATGTACCGGCAAAGTGCCATATCAACACTGCATCTCCTCCCAGGCGACTTGAAACTAGACAAGTTTGAGCTTTTAGTGGTTGGGAGTACAGCAGTGCAGAGGTTCGCAGCTCGAAAGCTGGACCCATTCATGCAAATTCATATGTGGGCTTTCCAGGCCAAGGTGAGGGCATTTGTTAGACTGCTCGGTGCTTTTGCAGAAAGGCCTGGATGTCTTTCAAGGCTGTGGGTGTTTGTGCATATGTCTATAGCCTGATTCCCTGTAGGGATGTTGAGGGTCATTTGTTCTGACCTTTCCTGTGTGCACAAGCAAACAGCAACAACTGCAAACAGAGGCCATGGGAAATGGCCTCATATTCTCTCAGCACAGGGAGAAGCCAGATTGTAAATAGCATCATCTCCATCGTTGGGAAATGGCAAGTACAGTTGCTATATTTATTTATTTTTTTGCTTGAGGCAACAACATAGCTTGTTGTTTTGTTTACAGTTGGTTGAGTTGATAAGTGAGAAAAGTCTCAGACTGTAAAAGTCAGAATATGGTGGAATAAAATTACACCAATACCTGCTTCGCCACATAAGGAATCCTAAGTGACTTCCTCTAAAGGAAATCATTACAAAGCACTGTGTCTCAACCATCAAGATTGATTTAGCTTAATTTAAGCATGGGTATGTGCAGAGCCAAAGTATGTAAACTATGGATTAAAAGCACAATTCCTTCACAGCATGGAAATGTCTGCATCAAAGACTTTAAAAGTATTGTCCAGCTCTGGACATATTTGGTAAAAGAAGAGTTTGGAAAAGTACATGTAATACTTCTATGTTTCAAAGTTCTTTGTGCTCTTCCTCCCATTGATACAATTTTATTTGAACATGATAAAGTGTTTTGGAAGTCTGTTCCTTGGTGTGATGAGACTAAACTAGAGCGCTTTGGGCATGTTGCTTTTGTTTGGAGAAAGGAGGAAGATGCCTTCGACCCTAAAAATGCAGTTCCCCTAATTAAACATGGCGATGGGGGTGCCATGTGCGGTCACTTTGTTCAGACTTCAGACTCTGGGAACCTTCATATTGTTCATAGGATCATGAAAAAGAGCAGTGTAATGGCATTTTGAAGAACAACTTAAAGATTTTTCTCCAAGTGTTTTGCAGGTCCTCCTTCAGGCTTCATTCGGGTCTTTAAGCCAGCTAATGAGCAAACCATGTACCTCCAAGTTGACCACACACTATTGATATTTAAATGTCAGAAGAGCTGATCATTTTTGGGTTTGCCATTTTTCAGTTTTCTTGTTACAGTTAAGCACATCAATAAAATATACTGATCAAGCTTTGTGGAAGGTGTTTGCAAAAATATTATAAAAGCTTTGAGAATTCATCAGTGGGACTAATTATTCCAGTTTTTTGTTATTTTTTTGTCTTTTTCCTTTATTATTTCCCAGTTTTGCACTTTTATATTGCTATTAATGCAATCTCCAACAGCAAAAACAACAACAACAACAAAAAAAAAACACCTCACAATTGTACCGTGGTGACGTGAATTTGATGGTGAGCTATAAAACACTGTTCATTAGAGAGCCATATTGTGAAATGTTTCTTCTGCTTAGTGTTTGTGGCTTCCTATTTAAAATTCACGGTGTCGTTTTAGTTTCTCCCCATTCATCACAAATTTTCCCTTTCCACCATTAACTAAATAAACCTAAAGTTAAACATTGCTTAGCGCCTATATTTAGGAGAATTAAAGCAGAATTCTCCAAGGAGGCAAGCATTTGAAGCTGGGAGTTTATTATGGTCTTTATTTGGAAGTAACGAGCTCAAAAGGAAAGACTTTTACACAACTTCTGGAACATACACAGGAGGGTAAACAACAAGGCTGGTTGTTAGATATAATGATGTGCAGTCCCAGCCAGATACCACAGGTTGTGCATCCCTCTTTTTCAAATACCACCTTTCATTTGCAGCTTTCTTTAAAAAAAAAGAGAAAAAGATAAAGGAATAAAGTCAGAGGGAGATGTAACAACATTTTATGGTGTGTGTGTGTGTGACTAGAGCTGTACAAAAAAAAAAAAGCAGGGCAAGACGAGGATATTAAACAGATAAGCAGATAGAACCCTGCTGTGAACGGGCTCAGAAAACAGTTAAAGGAATTTAACTCGCATCCTGGAAGGCGAGGCGGATTAGACAAACCAGAACCTTCGCTGAAAGCATTAGTCACATCCCAAAGTGCCCTGCTCCGGAGAGCGGTGTGGCTCTAGAGAGCTGGGTATCATGGCAGAAATGATAACTCGGAGATGAATGAGTGTTTGCCATGTGCACCTGGATCACTCTGCCAGTATCCTGCGGGAAGATGAAAGGACGATTGCAGACACCGAGACAAAATGAAAGGCTTTGAAACTCGCTTTGACTATTTAGCATCAGGGCTGAATTTTCTCTAATATTTTACCCTTTTTTTTCTTTTCTGTTTTTGGTTTTGGGCTCAAACATTAAATAAACAGATTGGATGTATTTATTTATGTATTTTTTGGCGTGAAGAAAAATGGGTAACACTCTCATAATACTGTGAATCTTTAGAAAAGCAATATTTGGTGGTCAAATAAATACTCAACACACCTCTCAGAGGTGTCCCAGAGGTGTCCACAAAATGTTAGATGTCTTTTTATACATTGTTTGTATCCAATTTCAAATGTTTCCATCTTCTAAAAGTAAAAAAAAAACTATATATAAATAAAAAACGACAGCTTCACAGGATCTCACTTGAAAAAACTAAATTGCTAATTTAAGCAGGGCAAAAGAAAATGAGGTTTCAGTAGCTGTCAAACTTTAATTTGCCTAAAGAAAGAAAATTGAACACAGCCTGAAGAAGTAAAAAAGAAGGTCAAAAGAAACCAACAAAAGGAAAAGAGAAAAGAAAATGACGTAGAGGGCAGAAAAAAAAAGGGAACGTGGGAGGAGGACTTTGGTTTCTGGAGCGACAGCTGTGTCCCCAGTGAGCACGATTGTGAAGTAAATACAATAATTGTATAATTGTAGAGTTGCGGGGGAATGAGATCTGAAGAGGCAGGATAAGAGTCAGACTGCTTGTTGGCTCAGAATGACTCCAGCTTAGGCAGGTAAAAGGCCTTACAGTCGTCACGTCAAAGGGTGTAAAAATATAAATGTGTGGCTGCTGTCTTGGAGAATTGTGTCGCACTTTATTACTGATAGATCTGTGTTTGAACTCTAATTTAAAATACTTTTGTTCTACAGTTGAGTCTTTAATTTACTTTAGACGTAACTTTTTATGGATGAAGATATCTGTAAATCGTCGAGTTGTAATTGGTAATGGTTTGGGGAAAAAAGAAAAAGCTCATTTCTGTCAGAAGCCCCAATAATTGTTAAACCAGTCGTAACCCTTGGTGAACTGGAGGCGTCAGATAGCGTGCGAAACACATGAACCAGCAATTAGGCATTGTCTGCTTCTAGCTACCAATCCTCATCTCGATTGTACGCATGTGTGTCTGTGTCAAGGTGAAATGTTGCAATAAATTCATGTCTCAGTGTCTAAAGAGCATCCCACTCTCAAATGTACAAGAAAGACATTAAACTAGATTTGCTGGATGGGGCTAAGTAATGTCAGGGAGGAGCGCTCTAAAGTTCATTCATCCCCTCACGGCCACAAGGCCTATCGTTATGAAAGCCATAATTATACTGTCATTCCTGTGCACGTTGTACTGTTGCACTAGTGAATCTTCATTTAGTTCTATCTTCATTTAAGTGTTTTTGCATCGTACAATGAAGTTGACAGCAAGGAAGTGACTGCTTTGGCTGCTGCCGCTTCCTATCTGTGTCATGTGACCTTTCTTTCTGGATGCTGAGCTCAAACAGCTGTCAGTGTAAAGGAGAGTTGTATACGTTGCAACTAAAACACTGAAATACAGTTCAAAACAATATATTTGATGGCCTGTCATAAGGTTTACAAGAGTTTTAAAATGGAAGGAAAAAGATATCTTTTTTTTTCTTTTTGTAAATAAAAATGTGAAGACTGTGTCACGATAGCAATGAAGTGTTCAGGCGAATCTGCAGGGTTGCTTTTCTGCCACTTGTAGTTAATGTCGGCCAAAAGTTTAGTTCTCATAAATTCGAGCTTGTAGCTTCTAAAAAGGACGTCTTGTGGCCTTTTTTTTACCCAGCAGCGCATTTCTTCTCGTCACTTCTCCAAAAGAGCCAAAGCACAAGTATTTCTCTCTCCCGCCTGAGCAGCAAAGCTCTGCAGCTACACCAGAGTTACAATAAACATCTAATTTCCTCTTCTGATTAATACTCCAATTCCAGTCTATCAGTTTAGTTGGATGGCCAAATCTTGGTAGGAATATGTTTTGCCATTTGTGGATGGCAAAACATATTCCATCACTGAACAGTGGCGTGTGAGAAGCTTTTGTAACCTAACTCGGATTCTAAACTCCTCAGCTTCATCTCTGAACCGCCTGATGTTTTGGTTGGTCTTCACGAAGCTGTTTGTTCCCTAATGTTCTCTAAGTATACAGAACAGCTGTATACTTGGATTATATCACACTGTGGGAGTCTGGTTTTGGCACTGGGCATATGTAGCATTTTTCCTCCACTGCACTTTTTTCCAAAGGTCAGTCTCATAAAATTCCCAAATTTGACTTTGTCTTTTTTTTTAGCCATTGCTTCACATTGGTTAATCTCAAATGCTAAAGGGAAGTAACAGAAATAGGCTTCTTTTTTGTTATGTTTGCCTACATAGGTAGATGAAAGTCAACTTAATGTTTCTACATGGAGAAACTGAAATACCTTTTCCAAATGTTTGAGGACATGGAACATTCAATTGAATAGTGGGCACTGTCATTATTCTATGCTGTGTGTTGACGAAGTAAACAAATTTAAAAGTCCATTCTCTCAGCTAACAAGTTTCCCCATCATTCAACTAAAACATTGTTGCTCCAAAAAGATATAACTGAAAATGTTTTGGTTTTTTTCTATTGCAAGAGTACAAGTTGCCTAAATCAACCTTCCCTGACAGGAGGTCAAATGATTTGTCTCTGAAAGACAGAAACTCAACATGTGCTGCCTTGTTGAAATGATTAAAGCTTGTAGAAAGGGACGCAAACCAGCTGAAAAGCTGCCAGGTGCCTCCTCACGGGAGACTCTCGAAACTGCCTATCTATAGCTGCAGCGCCACATAACTGTATAAATACATCCTCCTCTTCTCTCCCCACACAACTTTCCCCAAAGTCGTCCTTTTGCAGTTGTTCAGTCTCTGCCCCGGACCCCCGTGTTCCAGGAGCCCCGCACACTCCCAAGCTTTTCACCGTAGGCATTACCATACCTTTGATCGTGCCCGCACTACCTTCTCTTCTCTTCATTACTGATGCGAACATCTCCATCTTTCTTCTTCTTTTTTCTTTATTTTATTATCTTTTTCAAACTATCTTTGGCGTAGTCAGCAGTTAGGAATGTTCGTTTAACAATTGCCTTGGATGGAATTATAGCAGCAAAAAGGAGACGGCTTTGAAATGGAAATCGGAGCCTTTGCAGGCCCTGCGAGAGAGAGCGCGCCAACAGTTCCCTGGATCTGGATGGTGAACACCCGGGGTTTTCGCTCCGTCTGACATCAGAGGCGGAGGCGGGCGAGGGAAGAGCAAACATGTCCAGCAGAAAGGCAGAGATAAGAGAGACGGACAGGCATCCCTGTCCTTCGCTGACAAACAGCTGCTTTACCTCCTTCTATCTACGCACAGGCTTCCCTTTCATCTGGCTCACATTTGACGGGATGGTATTATTTGAGGGAGAGGAATTGTGTCAGTCATTAACTTGGAAAACACCTTCACCATATTAGATTACAGACGAGAAGCAGTTGTGGTCTTATCGGAGCAGGATTACACCAAGAGGTTGCGGATTTCTTTTAAGCCAAGAATATAAATGAAGCAATTGGAAAAGAGAAGAATGTAGCCAGAAAAACAAAAAAATGGTGAAACATGTAAGGAAAGCATTTAGCTACTTAAAACGTAGTTTAATGTTACTTATGGAATAAAAGCAATGGGTGCTGAAAAGTAAACCTATGAGAAGGTTAGCACTTTTCCAAACTGGCAGTTTTTTTTGTTGTTGTTTTAGGAATGGATCCCTCCTCTGAGGATTTATGTCAAAGTGCAAGCCTTCCTTCAAATTAAACGGCATTTTTCCTGTAATTATTGCCTGCAGCGGTTACCTGAGGCAAACATCGAGTCGTCTGTCTGTTGCATAGGGGTGTGTACGTTTCTGTGATGAATGGAGGTCGGACCCAAAAGCCATTTATCACAACAGAATGTTCTCAGAATGATGTAACACTGAATCTCCAGTGTTCACACCCATGTTGCAAGCATTCAAAAACAGACCATGATCAAATATTTTAAATCGTTTTTGTTTTTTTTTTTGTTCGCCTGACATTAAATAGACTCTGTACAATTCAAACAAACAAATCTATGAGAAGAAAAAAAACCCAGCAACAATAAACTGACAGTATAATACTTTGTGTTCAGTTTAAACATCTAGTCTTCTATGATATGAGTCGTCTAGACTTTGTAATATTTTTCCACTCTACCTTGCTAAAGTTTTCCAAATTGGATTAGGGAGACATCTGTTGTCCTTAGCATTCGTCAGAGGACCTAAAATCTTTTTTTGTTTGTTTGTTTGTTTTACTTCTGACACTCTTTTTCTTTTGCTGACTTAGATGTATGCTTGGCCTCACTCCATTACTTAAAAAGGCATTTCCTCTTCATCATTCTCTTTCTGAAGGTTTTGGGTCAGATCTGACTTGTATTTGAAACAGTTCATAGCGGCATCCACCTTAACACCACAGCTTTAAAGAATTAAACCCGTGCTTTAGTTGTGTGCTAAATGATTAGACCTAAATGATCTCTCCTGAAATGGCAGCGTGAAAAGATGGTTAGGGGAGGATTTGCTGTAATCTAGGAACTTTTTCCCCTCTTTATGTGCGTAGATAAAATGTGAATTTACACTTGTATGTTTCAAATATATGTCTATTGCAAATACGTCTATTTTAAGCATTTCTTGACTTTATCAGAGCTTACAGTCTGTCTGCTCTTTGCAAACAGTACAATTTAAAGAGAAATGATTCACAAGCTTTGTTAACATGGCAGACCTCTGCAGAAAGGGCTGCACAAGACGATCAATTAGCAGAAAAGGAGTAGCATTGAAAAACAAAAACACAAAATTTAATTCTTACCCTTGCTATTTCGTGTTAAGACATTATAGTTCATCTGTCAATAGATAGGATATTCCATCTATTTCTTTAGCTTTTCTTTACTTTGAAATCAGTCACAAAGATCAAAAACAAAGTCCCAGGAGGTTTTAGTGATTAAAATCGAATAATATTGCACGCCCCCACTTTGCAGTTTTTTATTTGTTAAAAATGTTTAAAATATCCAATAAATTTCGTTCCACCTCGCGATTGTGTCCCACTTGTTGTTGAGTCTTCACAAAATAATAAACATTTTAGATCTATATGTTTGAAGCCTGAAAAGCTTCAAACATAGCTTTTGAAAAGCTGCAAAAGATTGAAAAGTTCAAGGCGGCCGAATACTTTCGCAAAGACACTACAGTTCGCTGTAACAATCTCCCATATCCGTTTATAATGTTTGTAGTTTTCTTGCGTTTAGAGTTGTCTTCGGTTTCCTGTCAGCAGCTTCCTGTTTTGTGTTGGATAGTCTGGCCTTTTAAGATGCTTCTGGTCCTTTACTCCTCGTCTTGTTACATCTGAATTTTCCAGTCTTCTGTTAGTTTTGAGACTTTTTTAAAAAAATGTTGCAGTGTTTAGTTGTGTTCTGTTTGTGTACTACTTACCAGTTCCCAGCATGTGCTCGGTGTCTGTTCTGCCAATCATTGTCTTTGATTCCCTCTGTCTCTGTTCTCTGATTTGGCTCTCAGCTGCTTCCACTCTGCTTTTAGTCTCAGCTTTTTCTTCTTCCACTCATCAATTCTGAGTATATACTCCCCTTTGTTTTGTTTTTGGTTCATTTGCTTAATACTGTTCAGACCTGCTCCAGTCTGCCCCCATATATTTCTGCTCTCCTTTAGATTCATGGTCTTCAGCTGAAATTTTTCAACCTTGGATTTTGTTTTTCTAGGTTTCTCGTATGTATTATTAAACATTTTTCTGGGCTCTCTACAACTACCACGTCCTTATTAACAATGCCTGTTAATAATAAATAGTGCACCGCTGGAAAGCCTGTCTATTGTCCTTTAAATTGTCACATTTGTAAAGAAAATATATTTCATCGTTAGAGGCATCCACCCTCACTGCCAACTGGTAACTCTACTCTTTGGTGCTCAACACTGTCCACCAATTGCGTGTTGTGAAAATACATTGCATTTATTTTGTGCAAGTCATTTCAGAGATGGTGGAGAAAAATCAGGCCTTGTGTGCATTTGGTGTAATGGTCTTGTAAATATTACATTTTTGGTGGAGTTATTTCAAAAATACATGACATGGCAACTACAAGTGTGACAAGATGTACTTGCTATTTTAATGTCAAAAATGTCCTCTGGTTAGTAACTTTGTTGGTCAAAAATTATACATTTTTCAGCTGTTTTCCAGCTCCAGGGAGAGAAAAGATCGTGTGCCCAATGTGGTGGGACACATAATGTCTTCCAGCTCCAAGCTTTAAGAGTATTTTAGTTCATTTCATGCTAACAATAGATACTAAAGAAAGTAAAGCATCACCCATTCAAATCTCATAAAAGAATCTTGGCACATTTCAAAAAGCGCTTTTCATCGACTCATCGGCAATCTACTTTGTCACATGTTCCTTGCGTTCCACATGACTTATGGGACCATGGAAGAAGAAAAGAAGTTGTGAGTGTGCGCACATGTTTCAGTGGCCCTTTGCCTAATTCAGTTTTCTGTAATTAGAGCAAGCTCGTTAATTAAGCCACAAGGCACTCAATTATGTTTCTCCTTTTAGAGCTGACCTAAACCTGAGGGAAAACATGTTGAGCCGTCTAAGAAACAATGGCCCCTCTGATCTTTGAGTAATTATCAATTACTATGCTAATTCTTCACTCGTCATCTATCACCTTTCAAAACCCTCATGCAGCCTGACAAATGTGCATGCCTCTGCTGATGAGGCACATGTTGTATTAAAAATAATGATAAAAAAAAAAAGAATTCAACATTACAGACTTAGTGGTAAATATTTTACAACATGGGCTCTGAAACAATTGCTTTGTCTTTGGAGTGAGAGCAAATCAAAGGTTTTAGACAAAATAAATGTGAATATGGACAAAAAGAAAGTAGCCAACAATGATGCACGGGTTTATTGGGTTCGTAAAAGCTTTGTTAAAAATCCTGATTTAGTGCTTTCAGGTTCCACTGCGTAAAATTATATAATAATGGGCACAAAACCTCACATCTAAATGTACGCTGGCTCAAATCTCCCAGTCTTTACTCACAGTAAGTCAAAGCCCATGTCCGCCCTGCTTTCCATCACAAAGTTGGACCAAAGCATCTACTGATCTATTCTCATGACAGCAGAGAAGCAACTGGTGGTCTGCTGTCATCTGTGCTGATGAGTGTGGAACACCTACAATCACGCACACATTGAAGGATTTTTTACCAGCCTGTATTTTTGTGATCTATACCCAGGACTTTTTTTATTTCTTTGATATAACAACAGAAAGGCAGCACTTTTATGTTTCATCCCCTCAGAAAACCAATGTTATTGGAGTTATTTTAGATGATAAGTCATTTCATATGAGATTTTTTAAACTAGGTAGTTAAAAAAAAACAAAACTGAACATTGTGGGCTAAATGATGGAGTCCTTTACCCACTACTATATTTTGCTTTAACTTTGCATCACTCAATAGTTAATTCCAAGCTGTTTTTAGATGATGCAACATAACGTAAGCTCTTAGATTTTTTCTTTTAGGCCTGACACACACCATATTCATTGAGCATCTGAAGCTGTGCAAATTATTTTAATGAAAAATTTCTATGACAGATTTATTTAATTTTTTTTCCTCACAAGTTAAGGTTTCTGATGGTTAAGCTCAATATTAGCCAAAGATATTTGAAGTGAAGAAAAAGCCTGTTTTAAAATAAATGTTGCCCGCTCAACCTAAAAAGTTGCCACTTTGGTGATTCCAACCACCATCAGTTTTCATAATTCAACAAAAAGAAAGAGACTTACCCAAGAGGGCAGTCATGGGAGAGTTTGAAGTTGCGAAACACCACCAACGCCCCTTCAACCTCTCACCCAAACTTGATGATCCCAAGATGGGGTGGGGAGTTGACACTCCATAAGACTTTTAAGTCAAACACTTCTTACCTACAGCTGGACATAGTGGTGAAGCAATATTAGATACTTTAATACTTTAATCTCAGACTGTTTGGATGTTTCCAGAAAACTTGCTGTACTTAATGAAAGCATGGACTTTGCAATCTAGCCTACAATCCTGAATGAGAATATTCATGGGCAGTCAGAATTGTGGAATAGGACTTTTGGAAGCACCCCATTTATTAATTGATTTATTTAAAAAAAAATAAATCAATCAATTTATTTTTTTAGATAAAAAAATAAATTTAAGGTCTTCACTTGCAAGACTTTGCAAGTGAAGGTCTTGCAACAGTCTAGCCAAATGAATGGTTGAAAGACTTTAAGTGTAGCTGTTTCAGTGAGGTACTTTCCCTTGATAAATTAAATCGCCTTTTTAAAACAGCTTTGTGTATTTATATTTTGTATTTATTGACTTCTAAAAACTGACTTCTACTTCTCAGTGGAGGAGGGGGGCGTCTGGTCAGTTTCTTTGCTAGAGGTCAGGCATTTCTGTGTTATGATGATTAGGTTACTTTGTCATTGCATCTACCTTTTGACACATTGCTCCTTGATGCTAGAAATACTTGGATCATTGAGAATTTTATTTCCAGGTGTCAGGTTTAAACACCTATTGAGACAGATTAAACAAACACAAGAAAGACAAGAGAGTTAGATTCTTTTGTACTCGCGAGGAGAACAGCCAGAGACATGTTTTCAGTCACACATCTCTTCTGTTCTGAAAACATGTGTCCGTTCTCCCTTTGTATTGCTGTTAGGATCCCTGTTACAGAGAGCGTCTCAAAGGGGTGGGGAAAACACTTCAATCACATGATTGCAACGCAAATGCTAGTCACATGGTATCTACACACTAGATTATTCTGTTCCAGACACAGGATAACACAGAGCAAGTTGTACGTCTTCATGGTGACAGTTTTATAGCCATCTAACAGGTCAAGGATGCAGAGGTTTCTGCTGAGCGATAACCCTGTTGAAAACGGTTTCTCTGCTCTTCCTCAGAGAGGCCTTCTGAGAAAGGAATCAAAGTAATTCAACAACACAGAAACTTTCTTTATGCTAAGATGAAACAAATAAAGGCATATAAGACAAGAGCATCATAAAGGCACATGAAACAACAAATATTTGATAATAATAATATATACAATTTACCTAACACCAGGAGTGGTAGAAGCTGTTCTCAGTTTGATCTCACTTTTTATTCATGCCGTTCTCAGGCAAAATTGTCTGCTCTCACACACAGACTGCATCGAGATTCGTCTCTGTTGGGATAGCGAGGGACAATTCGTCTCCATAAAAATGATTCCACGTAATTGTACTTATAAGAAAAGAAAAAGATTTTGTTCTACTCGTCTGGTGACCGGTCCATGTATTTTTGAACTTCAGTCCATTCTTGTTACATTTTTTTGTACATAATGAAGATGCATTCACTCCGGCTCATGTTGAGCAAGCTCTTCACGCTGGACACTTAGACATTATCACTGCATTGTCTTTGCAACTTGACCTCTCATCTTCAAGGTCAAAGTTAGCTGTTCTTTCAGCTAACTGAAATCTTTAATTTAGATTTACCACAAATGCATTTATATTCATATAAAACTTTGTAATTTATGTAAATAACAATATATTTTATTTTTATATAAACACAAAACATGTATATCAATTAGCCAAGTTAGGCAAATACAAATGTACTGCTAAACAGTGAAATATATTTGCTGCTAACCCATCTCAACCTTGACTGGGTTAAGGTTACATTTCTCAACCTTTTCTGAAGGGTTATAGTCAGATTTCAAATTGCTGCAACAAGCAGCTTCTAAACCTGCTCAAACCAGTATTTCTCTCAGATTCTATTTCTGTTTAGTGTACAACTCGCAAATAGAACCAACCATAGGTTTGATAATCAACCAGATTATGATTATACACTTGACGTTGAGCATAGCCCACAGAAAATATCTAAAGTGGATTTCCTTAGATAAACGAGAGATAGAAGATGGTAGTTCAATATAGCTATGATGCGATAGGTTCAAGGCCCTGAACATTATCAGATTTTTTTCCTTCTTTCAGGACTGCAACAAAAGAAATAAAAACTTGTTTGTTTTTGTTGCCTAAAGCTTCTTCTTAGCAGATTCCATGTTTATTAGAATGAAGACCTTTGAGCTGATTTGAGAGAACCCCTTAAAATTACAGAGCAAGAATGTGTTGCAACTTTTAAAACCCATGCAAATGTAAAGCATCAGCTTCCAGCGACAGAAGAGAAGACGGATGCAAGCGAAATCTCCCAAAAAACACCAGAACACCATAAATAAATATTTAAAAATACTGTGTGCATATATATATATATATACTGTATATATAGTGTGATGTAAATCCTGGAAGAATATCATAAATTTAAACCCAATTAGGTATTGACACCCTGCACTTACCATTTTTTAAGATTCAAAATATAATAAATATAATTCCGTTTGCTTTCTTACACATTTAAAATGGTCAAATCATTCATGCTGTGTCGATCAGACCAAGTAGCTACTCCACAGCTGCATAAAAATGAGTCACCATTTCGACTGAGCAGCATTTTTTGAGTGAGTTTAATTATCTTGCCTTTCAGACAAGGTGTTTGAAAGATGTGCGGACCACTTTAGAGGGATCAGCTCTTCAGCTGATGAAGGCCACGGAGGTCTGGGAAAGGATGCAAACATTTAATTGGAAGCTCTTGAAAGCCGCCGTCCTTTAACCTTTTGCACATCTGCTGCATATGATGACACCATACATCACGGCGGTGTACAGCCAAAGGAGTGCTTTCCTATGATGTACTCTACCATCTGATCCCCAGCCGCTCTATCCCATCCTCTCTGCCTGCTAATGCATTGATAAAGGCATTGGGCATGAAATATCAGGTGCTGTCTACTCACAATTGATTGTTTGCAGTTTGATAATACATAAACGTGGAGACTTGCGCTTGTCAGCTGTGCTCTAGAATAAATGCAGCCATAGATTTCCAATTAAAGGTGGGTGGCAGGGCTATTAGTTAGCTCTAAAGGTAGCTGTCAGTGGAGCAGAATAAGCCCGGGTCTATAACCACCATGATAAGGCGGCTGTGAGATGTGTGTTTATTTAAGCCTGAGCACACAGTCTCACTTCACGTGTATAGATACAGTTCTCCATAGCAGGTAATTAGATTTTGCAAGTTATTTGTAGAATGCAACGCACGGTATATGAAAAGAATAGACATGAGCGTTTCAATGGTTAATCTTTTATGATTTGTTTATATATATTTTTTCTCAACATCTTAACCTCTAATTCCTCACCAATTTCTACAAAAACCACATTGATGATTTGTTGTTAATCCTTAAGACACCCAGACACATAAAAGCTACGAAAACATCATTAAGGCTGCACATTTGAACTGGAGCTAATAATACCAAAGGTCATTTAGTCTGCTCTCCACCTTGCAAAAATCGTTGCCATTTTAACTTTGGCTTTATTTTTGTTGTTGTTTTAAAAACAACTCATTAAATGTGGGTTGCAGACAAAAGGATACCCATTGATCCATATTAGAAATGTTTTTTTTAAATTAAACACAAAAAATCAATACTTTGCAGCAAAATTGAAAGAGAGAAAAAAATAAATAAATTCAAACATAAGGAAGCCCAGCATTATTCATACCCTGGCAGAGTTAGGTTTTAATAATTTTTTATATCTTACCAACATGTGTTTTTTTTTCTGGCTGGAAGTAATATTAACATCTTGTAGTGACCCAGCCAGAGGCCTGCCTTGAATCTTTAAAAATCTGTGGTCCAAACTAAATAGCAGGGTCTAGGCAAAAGGCCTTTTAACCTCATGGACTTGGAGCTCATCATCAAAGATACAATATCAAAGCACTAGTGTCAACTCACCAGTAGCTGGACAAAATTATAAGAAGTGTACGTCAAAGTTTTTATTGACTAAAACAATTTATGTGAAAAAGCTGGGCAATACGACAAAAGCAGTGTGGAGAAAGATGATCGGGGAATCTGGGACCAAGAAACAGAAAAATGAACATTTCCCCAACTGATTTGGCTGACCTTATGACATTCAACGCACGTATAACTTATACCTCATACTTCAACTCTGTCAGACTTATTCAAACCACCAATGCATTATTCTAAAAAAGTCTAACTATACTGTAAGTGCTGTACTGTATAGTGAAAATGTTGTGGTTTCTTTAAGAAAGCTCATGTCTGATGTATCATTTGTCTTTGGACTTTTAGTTTCGTCAGTGTCTGTGTGTTTTGATCATTTTGTTACCGTTTATTGCCACATTTATTGCCATGTTTGTTTATCCCTTGTGTCATTTCAGTTAGTCGCATTGTTTTGTGTTTTGGATTTGTTTCTTTAGATTAAGATGTCTTTCTTTTTACTGTTTTATTAGGCTTAGGTTTCTTTCCTCCTTCTTATTCTCTTGGTCTTATTTGTTCCCCTCACTCTCAGCCTGTCTGCTTCCCTTTCCAGCTGTTGATCATTTCTTCACTTGCTCCCACCTGCTCAGTTCCCCAGCTTAACCCACTCACCTGTAATTTGCTTTTCTGCTTCTTTTGACTTTCCCACTCCTTAATTTAAGATTGCCCGTTACCTTGTTCTCGGCTGACTCTTTCTGTTACTTTCCTTTGCATCATGTCTCTTGCTCTGTCATGGTTTCCTCCAGCTGCTTGCCTACCCCGACGGTTAATGTGTCTACCTATAATTTTGCTCTTCCTTTATTAAAGCCATTTGCCTCTGAATCTGCATGCACTCGGGTCCTACTTTAACAATCCAGACATGATGGCATTGATTGGATATTATCTAAGTCTATGAATATTATGTACACATGCAAAATCATGGACAAGAAACCTTAACTTGACCCAACATTTTGTCAAATTTCAAATAGTCTAATTTAAAAACCCCAAAACTTGGCTGCTAAAAATAAATGACTAGTTCTTGATAAACCCCAAACGTCAAAGATTTCAGGCTCCAGAATGTATATATTATTTTTATGAGCTTTGACTTGTTCCTCATGAGAACTACTGTGGTCATTCTAGGAAAACATTCCAATGGGGGAAAAAATCCAATAGACTATTTTTTAATCTGACCTTGCTTCTACAGTGAAAATTGTCTACATTACATCAAACCCTACATCAGAGCAAGTGAGAACAAAATTTTAGGTGTTCATACTGTATATATACAGTATATAGGAAAGATCTTTACCTGTGTCAGCCCTTTCTCAATTTTTTTTTTTTTTTTGAAAACTGCTGTTGGCACAGAAACAATAAGTTATTAGCATTAACCTGTTTCATCCAACTACATTACTGATCCGGTTTTCTCCGTCTCACTCACCCTCCCTCGCGCACATACTAAAAACTAATCATCACTTTCCTCCCAAATCCTACCTCATAGATCTTTCAGAGCTCTCTGGGAACCCTCCAAAGCATATTAATCAATGTAATTGAAAATTTGATTATATCACTTCACGCCTCATCCCTATTTTGAAGGACTGTGTGTGCGGCAAGCATTAAAAATGCTGTAAAAGAACACTGCGGAATTGAAGTGTACGTGTGTATCCACGGCAAAAAGGCATTGGCACGGATGCCGTAAAAGAGAAAAAAAAAAAACAAGTGCACTAAACATCACTACAAGTGTCTCCACTGGGTAAGCATTACTCACACTTATTTTAAAAGGAAACTGTGAGGTCATTAATTCTCTGACACTAACTGTCCTATAACTTTTACAATCTTCTTAGAATTAACTAAAGCCTTGAGAACCAGCTCTTGTACCAGTGAGAGCATAAACTTTTTCGTGTTTTGTTTTTTCCTCTTCCTCTTACAACAATGTTTGCGGTGATCACCAAGGGCCTCATTTATAAAGCTTCCTTATGTAAATTAATGGGCCCTTGAGGATGTATAAGCCACTGCTGCAGTCAATGTTGGGAACTTGATAGACAAAAATATGTTCAATTCACACAAACCGACTTATGTGGGTTAACCTTCAGAGGGAACATAAGGCTGCCAGCACAGATGGTGAGGTGGTTGTGAAACCAGTGTATGGAATGATAATATTTCATAAATAACAGATAACTCACTGTAGCAAGTATTAGATTGCAAAACTATCCATCTTAGTCTTGCTCATGAAATTTATAATTTTTAAATCCCACAGAAAGAATGTGTTAACGGTCAGACTGAAATATATCCAATTAAAGGTTAACTCAACAGGTATTGAAAATGAATGTTTAGACTATCATCAGGTGATTACGGGTGTAGCTTCATCAAATGTCTAATGTTATTTTTGACAGCATGTTCCAATTTCATTTCAGTCAAAAACTATTCACTTGTATTTAGTTTAGGTTTAGTCTAATTTTAGTCAATTGAGCCTTAATGAGTCAACCAAATGTTTGCTCAAATGTTGCCCATTAAAGCATGTTTCATCAATCAGCAAGTAGTCCTGGTAAAAAGGCAGCAAAGCGACCCCAGACCATCACACTACTAGAATCATTTATGAATGTCATTATATTATTCTTTATCTGAAATGAGGTTTCAGTTTCACGCTAGGCAGAACAAAACCTGATTGACTCATCAGTCCACAGAATATTTCACAAATTATTCATCAAATTATTTATTCGCCTTTTTTTTTTTTTTTGGTCAGTAGTGGTGTTCATTTTGGAATTTTCCCTCACGCAGATCCCATTTTCATCTAGTCTGTTTTTTTTAATTTTTATAATTGAGTAAATACGAACACTTACCTTAGCAGAGGTGGGAGAGGCCTGAAGTGATTTAGATGTTGTTCAGTTTTTTTGAGAACTCCTGGATCAGTCATTTGATATGTTCTTGGAGTAATTTCAGTAGACCAGATCAGACTTGGGAATGTCCATGTGTGATCCCCTTTGTAGATCATGGCTCTAAAAGCTCTCAAAGCTATACAAATGGCTCTGTAGCCTGTTCCACACTTAGATGTGAATGTGGTTGTCTTATCTGTTTTTTAGTGTCTTCAGGTAAGGGCCTTTCTCTTGTCTTTTGAAATGTTTAAGCCTGCTTCATGCTGTCCAACAGGTTTTATTGAGGTGATCTGGCTGAAATCAGGGATGACGTCTGTGGAGGGTGAAATTTATCACTTTAAAAAAATCAGTCACAGTTAAATACAAATTTGACAACAGGGCAATTTCTTATTTTTTAAGAGAGGGCCAGGTTAATTTCCCTTAATAAATTAAATTGCCATTTTTGAAATTGCTTCCCGTTTTGTATTTAGGCTACCTTTCTCTAAAATTAAAATGTCTTTGACGATCTTCACCTGTTATGTGACACTAAAGCAAAAACACAGTAAAAAGATGTTAGGGCAAAAATACTTCTTCAAAGCTCTCCAGGTTTTTAAGGCAAATATTTGTAGAGGTTGTCTTGGTTTAACTCTTTCCCTTGTGTCCTGACGCAATAATACCCAGAAATAAACGAGAGCCAAAGGATGCCACAGTAAAGGCATGTGAATTCATCTAAATGAAAACATTTAAAAAGAAGATCAAAATATTTGTATCCATGTAATAAAGCAAAACAGACTTCCATATGCTGTTGATTATATTGAAAGTGCAATAACATTAGAGTCCACAGGATTACAGAAAAATGTGCTGAACGACTAAAAGTCTTTACTCCAATCATATCTTGATTGCTTTGGTATGAATTCAGTCTTGTAGTCAACTAAATAAAAGTACCAGAAATCATGTCATCATCAAAATAACACAGTCAGTGAATATTTTCACGTACCGTCAACTACAGATTTACTAAAGGAAGCAAAGCCAAAAGTGGTGTTATCAGCTTATATTTCAGTTGCTGCAAAAGGCAGTGGTCTGATCTGTTGCACTCTGCGCACATAAAATTGCAGTATTAGAAAGGAGCAATGGAGTGAATTTGTGAGTTTCCTGTAATAATACCTCACCCTGAACAATCTAGCATCTCTTCTGTGATCAAATGGGAGATAGGCCACAGCTCCAGCAGTCAAGCTGAGCGCAAAAGAGAGATGACATTTCTTAGTCGGCTACTTGTCAAATTAAGGCAGCAATATAATATATGATTTGATCTTTTCTAGCAAGGTTAAGTTCAGAGCAACGGCACCTGAACAAAATCACTGAACTTGGGAGCGATCTTGTTAGACAGGAGTACCGTGAAAGAACCAAAATGATAGCTAAGTAGAGTTGCAGGCCTTTCGTGCAATTAGGAGTACTAGAGAAGATGGGAGATAATTTGCAGTTCAGATGGTGACATGGGATGTTTTTGAGATAATGGTTTTTAAAATTGAATCCTATGATGCAAAGCAGCTTGAATGACGAGGCTAAGAGGTTCATGCAAAGCACTTGAAAACAGAAGAGCAAGATAATTTTCCAAGTGAACAACAAATGTATGCCCTCACCTGCAATATGACATCATTACTTTAATGGACCGCACTGTGGTGTAGTTGTTAGTACTGTCAACATAAAACAAGAAAGTCTCAGAATCAGATATCAGTTCGTCTTCATATTGTTCTGATGCATGAGCGGGGTTTTTAAAAAAAATTTTTTTTTACCCATTTACAAGGGTACTTGATGATTCAAAGCAATAATTGTGAATGCACGACATTTTATGGATGTTTTAATAAGTGGCTTCATGTTTGGTAAATACTCAGAATTGCCTTCGTGTTCTGTTTGCTCAGTGTTCAAACACATTCTTTTCATATTTGGCATCTTAACACCCTGTAACTGAGGTGCTTAACTGTTATCAGCGAAAGCTTCAGTCTCTGTTTATTCTGAGCTGACAGCCAGTGACAGTGTGTATAATACAGTCACCAGACCAATCCTGTTAACGTGGACAATTATGTAATAATTAATAGAAAAAAACATGGCATTAGTAAGTGATTAAGTTCAGTATGGTCACATTAGTGGCAAAGTACTAAAACATTGTGACTCATATTTGTAAGCAGTTTAATATGCAAAATTGTGATTTTATTCCTTTATTCCTATAACTGCTTTTAGATATTTGATCAATGTCTGAAAGGAGATTTTCACCAGTAAATAAATGGACTATTGTGAAAAACAAGGCAAAGAAAAAAAAAAAAACTGTCTGCAGAAATTGCCTCCAATTGTGTACATGTAGAGGGATGAAAAACAAGTTATAAGTAAATTAAAATACTAAATATTAAAATAGGCACGCCAGTATTATTTTTATTTTTCTGTCCTTAATTGTAATAAGTTCTTTAGTAGTATTCCAGTTATTCAGTGCGGTTCCACATACAACCGCTTGAGGGCGCCTGTCACATTTGTGGCATAGACAAAGGTTGGGCACACAGAAGAAGAAACCTTCCTGTTGGATGCTAAGGGAAGCTCAACGTGTGTGTCTCGTCTTTTCTATCACAGGTCAGTAGAAATGCATTTTGATGCATGTACATTTATTACGTTTAAGAGTTGAATAGGTCATTAAATCAAGTGTCAACTAGTGAGTCACGTTATGCAGTTTGTGATCAGTGTTCAAAACGGGACATGTTTCTGAAAGCTAATTACAGCTAATGCTAGCGGACTTTGTATGTGTGTGAGCTAGCAGAGGAACACAGCTGAGGGACTTATGAGTTCACTCTGAATTTTCTATATTTCGAAACATAAGATATTATTTCGGTCTCTTCATTTGTCAAATGGTATTTCTTCAATAGTTATTGAAAAACCATATTGTTAGAACATTCAGCGATGGCTTCCTATATACGAAGCTTAACAAAGAGACAGCATTAAAGGAGCATTACACCTTCTGTTTTGTAGTTAAAGATTATTTTTTTGTGGAACAGAAAAAATATGGTTATTTTGTTACATAATGAATGCAGTTAAGCGCTGACGTGCTTAAATATATCTGTACAGAATAAAAATTGTAAAAGCTAATGTTAAATGGAGCATAGGAAAATAATTCTTGTTCAGTTTCAGGAGATGTGGCCATTTGCTTATGGATCTTAGTGATCCATAAGCATTAAATGCAGGTGTGTTGATAAATGACGAGAGAAAATGGGCCAAATATTGGATGTTACTTGCTAGCAATATTAAGAAGGTAAGATCATCAGCTTTATTTTATTTAGAGCTCTTCTAAATAAAACAAATATATACATGGTGAACAATAAAGACACCGAAATAGGGTTTTTCTAAAATGTATGTTTTTATTTTTTAATTCACATTTAGCATGCAAAGGACAAATAACATACAATAATGTCTTTTGACCTATTTTGGTCACAATTAGAGGGAAAACTAAGATGTAGCTGCATCCATCAAGGCAGGTGATGAACTAATCCTTCAGAAATTAAAAATGCAACTGTTTGAACGAGGCAGTGTGAGGTACAGAGACGCTGTGCTAAAAATAAAACTTCTGACAACTACAGATGCCGCAAAGCTACATATGGAACTTGCGCCCAATGAAGAGAGGTGATCTGCAAGAGGTGGGGACTTGTAAATAATTTTGTTAGCCTAACTGTAAATAGCTAGAATAACATTCTTGCCTGTGTGCTGAAGGCAACATGCACTGTAGAGTTGCTGCTGACGTAACGTGACTTCGACTGATAATCGCTCTATTGCATAGCAGCAAGGGTGTCACTAAGTTTTAAAGACACCAAGGAGATGCACAGGATGTGAGCAGATGTAGCTGGTGAGCACAAAATTTCTCATACAGAAGCAAAAATTAAGAAGTTGCTTTTAAAATAGTGTTCAGGTTAATAAACATCTACTACAAAATATGAGTGTAGCCAGTTAATCACTATAATAAAATGGTTTCTTATTAAACGTTGCTGAGATAATTATAACATTCTGTGGCTCTACCCCTAAAATTGTTCGGTACCCTTTGAAGAACTTTGCACAGTGAAACTTGTGCAATGTTTCATGCTCGTCTCATCTTCCAAGCAGTTGTAGGCGTATTTTACAACAATAGATCATACTATGAAGTAAAGGGAAACAGATCATATTTGAGTTAAGAAATTTGAGTTAATGATAATAATAATCAATTTTATTTGTATAGCGCTTTTTTAAACATCTGTTCCCCCATCGCCTGTGGTCGCGCTGCACCAAGAACTACTGAAGAAATCGACACAAAAACCTCTGAAGAAGACATAGAGAGGAGGCTCTTTTTGGTAGGACTCCACAACATGTTGCGGGCTGCTCCTGGGTCGAGTTCCAAGAATAGCATCTAGTTCATCATACCAAGGAAACTTGTCCTTCGCATCTCCGGCACTTCCACTTGTCCTTAGCAAGCGACATATTCTGATGTATTGATGGCAAAGTCATCGAGGGAATCCCAATGCCTCCATTTTCACACTAATTAGCTCAAAAACCTAGTTTTTGTGAGGGGTATTATTATTACCACAGACAGGGTTGGGCACACAGAAGAATAAACCTTCTGGAATATAGCTGGAACATATTTTCTTCTGACCATATTTGTATGAGGGCCTTTACTTCCTCTTCACTCCACGTCTGACCAAGAGCCATTTTTTCTGCTAATGGTGGAAACGCGCGTTTGTTATGGCTGTATTGACACAGAAAGCCCTGCAATGTATTTCACTTCCTGCTTTTGGAACAATTTTTAGTCTGGTTGCATTCAGATATGTTTTCAAACGTGCCAGAGTTCACTTCAACCTGATCGAGACCTAGGTTTTTAGGCGGATCAGATTTTACTTTCTTAGTCCGTTTAGGAATTCAAATTTGCATTCTTACCTCCCAAACGAATCGGACTTTCTAGACAAACGAATTAGGGCTGGTGTGAATGCATCCTTAACTTCCAGTGGAAGATTTTGATTACTTTGTATATTACAGCAACAATATTATTGAGATAATTTAATTAATTGTTTTAACTATTTTAAACAAGCTTGTCTTGTACACTTCAATATGTTCATTACGTTTGCTCTCTAAGGGGTATGCTTATAAGTTAACTGCAGTTTTTTTCAGACTTAAATTTGTCACATTTGATCTTTTATTGCCAGTATCTAGTACAACTCAATATTACGTTTGCTAAAGGTTAAAGAAAAGATGGTAGATTTTGTTGTCAGTCAAGACAGAAAATCTGACAAAAGCCCTAGATATTGAGTTCTGTAAGGTTAACAATTTCTCAGGCTGCACCAATATTGCAAAAGCAGTCTTCTGAGCATGAAGAGTATGTCTGAATACAAATATCATGTTAATGGAATTGAAATTACGTCTAAAAATTCAAGAAAATTGTTCAAATGAGCAGTTAACTAGCGTGTTTAGTGACTGAGAGACAGGCACATAACTGAACGGAATGTAATTATGTACTGCTCAGGTTGAGCGATTTTAATGTATAGACCTATTTGTTTTACATGGAAGATAGCAAAATACTTGCTTGTTGAAATTTATGTATACTAAACACTTCAGCTATTAAAGCATGACCATGTTTGTTTTATATTTAGGTAAAAAAAATAAATATTAACAAGACAAGAAATCAAAAGCACGGCATGGTAAACTAGACAGATTTATTGTATAGTTTCTGCTAGGTTTTTTAAACAGACAAAAAGGTGGCATTTTAGAGCAATTATTTCTGAAATGTACTGGTGTTGTACGGGAGCACATTGCTATCACGGAGGAAAACATTTTTTCGAGCGCTATCACGCTATGACGTGATACTTATTTTGTTTATGTGATGTGTTGTATAAACTTGATAGTTATCTTGTATAAACGTGGTACTTATGATGTATTAAACATAATAATTTCGTGTACAGTAGTTGGGCTTTTTGCGCGGGTATAAAGGTGGCTAGTACAGTGGCTAACAGGAGTTGGCTAAGGTTTCCTTCGTGCTTTGTCTAAAACATGGAGAGATAATGATGCTGCTTTGCACTGTGGTTGAAATCATTCTTAGTATTCGCACTCTAAGCTGGATCATTGACGGAATGGAACTGCACAGAAGGAAACATCAGTCCGATCCTCCAGATGTGGCTGCGTTCCTCACTGAACGAAGCTGAAGTTGGCTTCTGTTTCGGGAAATTGCTAAAGGGCGATTTGACTTTGTCAAATTGACAAGATGCTAAGGAGATTTAGGGTGATGTTTGCAGACTACAATGCTGCAGTATTTCTATGTTTAGCTGAACAAACATTGGAGTGATGTAACAATTGTTTGTTCTTGTCCATGATAAATACAATTTCTACAACATCCAGGAGAGAAAATTATATTCTTATATTAAACTATCAGGACATAGTGACAGTTTTAACAAATAATAATGCTCACTCTGTTGCCTGGATTTCTGCATTTTTCATTGTTAAATCTCCATTTACTCTCCATAACCTGGGTCTACTGTGTCTGCCTCACCACTCAACTACCACAAATCATGACAAAAAAAATAAAATATATATATATATATATTAGGGGTTGAACGACTACATATTTTTTAAGGTCGACTACATCATGATAATCGAGTCGATGTCGACTAGTCGCGGTGACGTCATAGTGACGTAAGCGCAAAAACCCTTCACAACTACTTGGAGGCTTTATTAGCTATTTTCACGGCAAATATTGACCCCCCCCCCCCCACACACACACACACACTCTCCCCTTCTCCTGCTTTTACTAAGTCTATTATGGAGATTCTTCGTGAGCAGCTGGGAAAAGTTTGTTGCACAAAGTCGGGTCTGACTTTTTTTTTCTAAACACCGGCTGATGCTGATGATCTCTGGATAGTTACTATAGGAGTCAAATTATCACACTGACTACATGGTGCTTTTGGAACATCACAAGCCAAACTTGTTATGAACGGATCCCGTTTGGTTACAGCTGAATTCAACGAAACCACCTGCTTCTCCTCCGCCCGATGCGCGGCAGGAAGCTCTGCTGACTCGGCAGATTGAACGATTTAAGATATTTTCTAGTCAACGTCAACATGATAAAAGTCGAGTCGATGTCGAGTTGACTAGTCGTTGTGACGTCATAGCAACGCAAGACGCAAAGCTTTGGAGTAACGTACAGGCTTTATTACCCGTTTTCACGGAAAAATACGGCATTTACACAGAACAGCAACAAGTGAAACAACAAAACATTGGGATAGTTTATGATAAATAATAAGTTGCTGGGAAACCAACATTCAAAAGGAAACGCACATCTTTTAGATGGCACGTGTTAAGGAAGAATAATTTATAAATTAACTTTGGAAAAAAGTTTGGCTCTCTCTTCCTCTAGATCCCAGGTACTCTCAGCGGGCGACGTGCAGCCACAAGGAAACAACAATGCATGTTAACGTCACAGAGTTACAGAGTTTAATCCCATACAAAGCAACGTATGAATCAACAACAAAACTGCAGAGGAACAGAGATATATATTCATTACCTTATACAGACAAAGACAGACAAACAAAGATGCGTCTTTGGAGAGAGCTGATGCAAAAAAACAAAATAGTGGCAGCTCTCTGAATTATTATTCCTGTGCACGAACTCTTATACTGAAGGTGTGTCTTTCCTTTTTAATATATTCAATTAAGGCGTACCTCTGGTTGACCAACTGGAAGCTACCTTAGACACTCAGAAAAACTTAGAACTCCCCCTAATTTACGCCAAAGATCAAAGGCCATTTGCTCTCTAGTAAAACAAAAGAGCCAACAGCTGCGTCCTGGCCTCCTGGATTCTACGGTCATTTGGTTAAAGAAAAACATAAGATAAGATTTCACAGATACCTGTGAAATCCGAAGTCTCTCCCGTTATCTCCTCCAGGCTCAAGTGATATTGCCCTGCAGTAGATGCTAATTTTATGGCCTACTGCCCTCTGACAACACAGCAGGAGCCCCATTGAGAGATACTTTGAATACTTGCCCATCTGGTTTAGTTTTAAATCCTTAACACAAACCTGTTCAAAATTAAGAAATTTGTTCAAAATATGAATGTTCAATATACCTTTTACACATGCCGTAAGATTAACTGTATTAAGCACTAAAAATAATCATTTTTCCTCAACACATGTAAAAACAATAAAAAGAGGTGGCACGGGGGGCGTAAATGAAGTTCACTCGCTGTCAATATTCTCTTCGCTAAGAGTTGTTGGGGTTTTTTCTTGGTTGACATGTAGGAAAACAAGGGCATCAACATGAGCCGGATGAAGGCTTGCCCGCTTTCTCATAATGGTATTCCCAGCGAGAGAGAAAACCCTTCGCTGGGAGTGCTGGTTGCCGGAACAGCTAAATATTTTCTGCTGAGGTTTGCCAGACGGGGAAATCTGCCCTGGTTGCTGGCCCACCACTGCAGCGGGTTCGCCATGGTGGGGATCTGCGGTAGCGAAAAAAAATCAAGGATTTCTTCGGCAGCAGTGGTGCTGTGTGCTGCTGATCCCCTGTAACTCTGGTAATGTGGCCCAAAAAGTTGCAAAAAATCTTCTTCACGTCTGACTTTTTTCCCGGTCACCGGCTCGCTCTGATCGGGCACGTCCTCCACCTCCTCCCCTTCCTCTCCTACAGCTATAAATAAAATAAATAATGCTAAGTTCATAAATTTTCACTTCATTTGGACATTATAGACTAAAGTTATTGTAAACTGTTCAACCTAAATGCTGAACCGTTTACAATACATTAAAATCCATTGGACCCACCTGTTGCTCCAGACGACTCTCCCAAGTCGCGCAGCAGGCTGCTCAGGTGACTCTGTGCGGCCTCTCTCTGGCTCTGCGAGATGTAGTGTAGATGTTTAAAGCGAGGATCTAACATGCAGGCAATGAGAGGGATAGACTCCGTCAGATTGTCGGAATGCAGCTGAAAGCGTGTTTCCAGCTGTTTGCGGACGGTGTTTTTAAATGAGCGCAAAACTCCCAGATCAGATGCTTCAACTCGCAGAGTGGTGCTGATCATGTTGAAAATCACTGGATAGATGAAGGAGAGCCCAACATGTAACTCTCCGCACATCACTTCAGTAGCCTTTGCCAGTGGTTGAAGTACCGGGATCAGCTGTTCTATTACCTCCCACTGTGATGCTCTCATTGCAAGTGACTTCTGGACATTTGGCTTGGTGACGTTTTCATCACCAAGTACAGACTGCACCGCAATCCTCTGCTCGAACAGCCGCTGGAGCATGACGACAGTGGAATTCCAACGAACTGGACAGTCAGTCTGGAGTTTGTTGAATTTAATTCCGAGTTGTTCCTGCCGTTTCTTCAGAGCGCAGGCTGCTACTGATGAATGACGAAAGTGGCTGACAACTCTCCGTGCAGCATCTACAGCTTTCACATCATCAGGTAAAATTAATCCAGCTTTTATTGCCAGCTGGAGAGTGTGCGCAGTGCAACCCAGATCGTTAGGAAAAATTTCACAGAGCTCCATGGCTAGATTCATGTTGCTTGCATTATCATGGACAGTGCAAAACACATTTATTCCCCATTCATGGATTATGCTAGACAGACGATCGGCGATGTTGGCAGCGGTATGTCTTTCGGGCATAGGAGATGTGCACAGCACCCGGGCTTTCAGCTCCCATGACTCAGTGATGTAATGAGCTGTTGTTGTAATGTACGGCTCCATAGTGGAAGATGTCCACAGATCTGTTGTCAGTGACACACTCTGATCTTTCATTTCTTTAGTGATTCTTTCACGGAGGTTGTCATACTGGTGTTTAATAGCGCTCCACAGAGTGTTGTAAGACGGAACGTCATAGCTAGGTTCGAAAAACTGTAGCAAATCTCTAAATCCTTCTCCGTGGACAGCAGCTAGTGGTCTCATGTCTTTGACAATGAAATTCACAAGCAAATTTGTGATTTGCTGCCGCCGGTGTCCTGTCACAGCTGGGCGTTTCATGAATGAAGTTACTGACAACTGACTGGATCGAGCCGGTTGTTCATCAGGAGCTAGCATTAGCGGATGCCTTTTCAAATGACTGTGCATCGCGGTCGTACTTTTGTTGTACTTCAGCACAGCTTTGCAGATTTTGCATGTTACGGTAGTTAAACCAGAAGAGTTATCTTTAGTGAAATATTTCCACACTGTTGACGAATTTCTACCCGTTTGACAAGATGCGGGCTTGTCCTCGATCTGTTTTGAAGACGCCATTTTGTAGCCAGTGTTCTGTCAGATCTGCTGTCAGAGTGTCATACACTTCTGACAGCTGATCTGATGACACTTCTAAGCACGAAGTGTCATTCTTAGCACGAACTCACGGCTATATATATGTCAGACAAGTATACACTGTCATTACCAACTACAGGCTTTTATTTAATCAGCAGCTGTCATTACCACAGATCTTTATTTAATCAGCAACATAACATCATAATGTATTAGTTAGATCGTCGTGACAAAGACACTCGCGAGCCGGCCAAGTGACATCCTTAGCGGGAAGGGGGCGAGTTTTAGACGGCTCGTGTTTTGTAGTGGACTGCAGCTGCAACTCCATCTCCTTTTAAAAACACTGTAAAACCACAAATATGCATCCATCTACATATCATTTAAACTAATTTTTCTTGTGTCTTGTGACGTACACTGTGCTGTCAGATCAGCACAGGCTGTCACCACCGGCAATCACATGACTGCGACTAGTCGACATGAAATGTAAAAACTCGCGAGACGTCCTAGAGTCGACTAATTGGTTCAACCCCCAATATATATATATATAGATATACTGTATATATATGAAAGGCTGGACACCATCAATACTAAAAGTTAAGATTACAGACTGTTATAGGGCTGTCTTAATTTGCAAATGAGCAAAATAAATTCATAGAGTCACATCGTTAGGCTTCGTCTACCACCTGACGATGTGACTTAAGTTGCCTACCGATCTGAGAGACTGGCAGAATAGCAGTTTGAATGTTAAATGACGTGAAAAATTCTGTCCGTTTAACATTTCAGGCTCGGCTCACCTGGTCTATATATAAATTTTTTGTTTTTTATAAAATGAAAAACTTTTATCTAACCAGAGAACACACATTCAGTAATCCTGTTTGAACAAAAGAATATTGTACTTCTTTCATTAAGGAAATCGTACCTAAACAGAAAAAAAAAACACACAAATTTTATATTTAGCTGCAGGAATAATCAAAATCTTAACTATCTCCACAGTAAATGATTGCTTGCACAAACAAGGAGATATGAAAGTAACACTATTTTAGCAGGTGTGGTATGTAAATAGAGCCTAATTAGGGCAAGACACTGGAAGATTGATGCAAAGACTGCAGCAAGAGATTCAGCCACCTGCTTGTTTCCTCTCCAATTTCCGTCTGCAGTCCTTCACAGAATCCCCACAGCTCCAATCACATTCAAGGTTAACATATTTATTTCTAATGAAAAATTAGAAAGCCAACATCACCTCAGAATGTATTTTAAACTGCTGTGTCATTTTCTGTTAAATTGGCTTAAAAATCCACTGTTTGACCTCTCTGGGACTTTGGAGCAGAACTCTGGCAACTGAATTGTACAATAAAATGAGAAATTTCACCAAAGGAAAAGATACACACATACAGAAAGGAAAAAACAAAATCTTGATTGTTCGTAATTGCAACTTAGTGCTGCTGAGAGTAATGACAGCAGAAATTGCAGGCCTCAAATATCCTGAGCTTTAGAAATAAAATGACTGAATCAATAAACAAGTAAGTTGAAAATAAAAAATTCTGTAGCACGACCCTGGACCCACAGTTCTGACATATCGTCATAAATGAATCTGTCAGTAGCATGAGCTTCCTCACAGGTGATGGCACCCCGGCCACCATTTCAGGGTATAGAGAGCCTGTGATACATATGGTAGAAAATTAAACTGCCACTCACTTAATGCCGTGCAATTCATAATCCCATATTTTATGAATAACAACAACTGACTGTTGCAAGACTGTTTAAAGTGATTTTGTGGCTCTTGAGTAATGAAAGAGGTTTTGAAATGATGTGGTGTTATACATTTTAAATATTGGGAAGAGCTTAACATGATGCTAGAAAAATTCAGAACAAAAGTGCAATTCCAATGTAAGTATAAAAGTGTAATTGAATTGTGACATCAAATCACCCTTTAAAAGTTAATAAAATTGAGAGATTACGTTTCCATTTCGTGTTGTCAAATGTGTTGAGGTCACGTCAGAAAGAAACTGTTTTGAATCTAAACTTAAATCTTTAAGACAGTGACTAAATTTAATCTACAAAGGACAAGGACATTAAAAATGTATTGTAAAAAATAAAACCTTAATTCTCTTTCCAATAGCTTTTGATATTTAACAATAGCTTATGCATTAATGTGTTAATGGCTCATTAATGTATGAATAAATCAAACCCAGCACTGTCTTTAATATTTTATTCACAAAATGTATTTTTCTATTCACATTTGAGAAGAATTTAGACCGATCAGCTAATCAACCAGTCATCTTTTTGGACTGTGCCAGGAAGCCAGAGCACCAACAGAGAACCTGCAAACAGGAAATTAACTTTTGATATTTTATTTTTTATGTATTATTGAGAAACGCGACATTTTCTACCTATTGGGTGATTCTCACGAACCCAACCTATTGAATGTCTTAGAAGATTTTAGGGGCATACTCATAAAAATCTCAAAATAATCCACTTTTATTTGGACAATCATTTCTAATATTTGGCACAGATCATTGTTGGTTACCAAAATAAGTTCTTTTATGTTTTTTAACTGTTTTTGGAGTCATAAATTCATTACCGTAATGCGTCCTAAGGGGAAAAAAAATGCTTTCGCCTCAATTTATCATTATAAATAATCAAGCAGGTTCATAAAAAATATCATAAATTTGTTTAAATATACATAAATTAATAAAATATGATAATATATAATAATTTCCTGTTAAGTAATTCAGAATATTTTAATAAAAGTGAGTGTCCGGTGGTTCAACTCTCATTACCGTTACACCGTGTTCAAAGTCCTGTAATATTCACAGCATTTTTTTAAATAAAGTTATTCTGACCCATGATGCACCACAAAGAAGAGAAGACAAAAGATGGCTACAAGGTAAGATTGTTTGACATCTTTTGATCATGATAACTGTTAAGTTTCTCCTTCCATATGCCTATTTTTACACTATAGGTGATCATTACCGTAATGTATAATACCTCATGTTCTTAAAAAGTTATTAATAAGATACTTTCTTGTTTAGAAGAAGTTAGGGAGTTCACACTGTTTGTGAGAAAAGTTTAACTGAGTCATCACGACATGCTAGAATTTTAAGCTAGCTCATGTGGATGTCATTCATTACCGTAATGCATAACTTTCATTACCGCGTAATCTGAGGCCTGTTGCGGTAATGAGAAACAAGATTACGGTGATGAACAGTGTCATTTTGCAATAATAAATAGATAAATGTATAGGTTATTTAAACTGTAATGTTGTTTGTTATTGTTTATTACACTTTCAAAGTTTTTTAGGCTAAATTTCTATGCTAATTTATGCTAATTGATATTACCTAATATGAAGGGCAAAAGGAAGTGAACAGAAGAGGGCGGCATCAAAAGCTAGGGTGGAAAAACATAGGCAGAAGATTTATAACAATCCGGACCTTCTAGAGGAGTATAGAAGAAAGGAAAGGGAAAGGTAGTGTCTCTCTTTCTCCTTCTCTTCCCCTCTCCCTCTCTTTTTCCCCTCTGTCTTGTCTCTCCTTCTATTCTCTTTTTTCACGCTCACACTGTACAAATACAATATGGAGTATGCTGAAGACTTTGCTGTCTCACAAATGTTCCTATTGATATCTTATTTTAACAGGTATCAGAAGCGCAAAGAAAAAGGGTTGTTAAAGGCAGCTGCAGATCTGACACCCAGGCAGCTGCAGAAACAGCGAAAAAAATGGAGGGAAAATTCTAACCGATATAATAAAAAGAAACAAACAGTTCAACACATACTAAATGAAACCCCTCCCTCAGATGACAGTGTGAACGAAATCAACCCTCAGCCTCAACCACGACTTAGTAAAATAATCATCCAACCAAAGAACATAAACTCTAATCCGTCTGCAACATCAACACCAAAGCGGAAAAAAACTGCCAAATTAAGAGAAAAACTAAGGAAGGCACAACAAATTCTCAGTGACAAAAAAAAGGAACTAGATAGTCTGAAGAAAAAAATAAAAAGAATGGAGGAAAACAGGTCCACAGTTCTACTTACAAGTCGAGCCAAACAGAGGAGAGAGAACCACAAGAAGCAGTGTGAGAGAAGCCAAAGAAGAAAGATGAGTGACAATGTCAGACTGTTCCTAAATAGAGATGATGTGTCCACATTAATAAATGGTAAACTTGGGGAAGTCAGGAAGGGTGGACAAATTTACAGGAAGAGGTTCCTCTCAGACACCATGGGAAATCTCCACAAGAGATTTCTTAAAGAGAACCCAGGCCTCAATGTGTCCCGCTCCCAGTTTTTTAAGCTGAAGCCCTTCTGGATAGTGAGACCAAAGGTCACAAACAGAGAAACATGTGCCTGCAAAATTCATGAGAATTTTTCAAGTAAAGTTAAAAAAATGCACCATCTTGGAATGATACATACATTATCTGTTACTGATGTAGTGGCTTCATCCGTCTGTGATTCTGAAAACATTGATTGCATGTATGGTAGATGTGAAGCCTGCAAAGATCTTACTTTCCCTGCCATCGTGGATCCAACAACAAAAAACAACATCATATCTTGGACTGAGTGGACAACAAGGTCAACACCAGTAACAAAGAAACTGCAGGACGGCACTACCACTGAGACTGACATCAGAACCACAACCCTGGAGAAGAAAGTAGCTAGTGTTGAAAAACTTGTAGAACTAACAAAGTCGGAACTGCCCCGGATCTCTACTCATTTGTACAACATTTGGCACCAGTTCACTCATCTTAAGCAATTGAAAGAAAATTTGACCCAGCATGACGTTGTAGTCCATGTTGATTACAGTGAAAACTACACCTGCAAATGGAGCAAGGAAATAAAAGACACTCACTTTGGTGGATCCCACCAGCAAGTCACACTCCATACAGGGGTGTTATACTTCACTCGTGGTCAAGCTGAGTCCTTTGCTACTGTGTCTGCCAGCTTACAGCACGATGCTGTTGCTACATGGGCACATTTGCAACCGGTTTTAGGATACATAACATCTAACTACCCCCTGGCAAAAAATATCCACTTCCTGTCTGATGGACCAACATCTCAATATCGGAATAAGGTAGCATTCTACCTTGCGTCCACAGTGCCTTTTATGAAAGGGTTTAAGACTGTGACGTGGAACTTCACTGAGGCCTCTCATGGGAAGGGAGCTCCTGATGGAGTAGGAGGTGCTCTTAAAAACCTCGCAGATCGTGTGGTGGCCTACGGCACAGACATCCCAAATGCTTCTGCTCTACTAGAGAATTTGGCAAAGCACTCATCTGTTAGGATTTTTGAAGTAACAGAGGATAATATTGCTGCATGTGGGGAACTTGTTCCTCCATTCCTGAAATCAGTCCCAGGAACTATGAAAATACACAAGGTAAGCACCCACATGTGCAACTAAACAAATTCATACTAATTTTTTATCTTGCTTGGCTTTTTTTTTTAGCTTGATTTCAATTTTTTCAATATTTTTTGTTGTAAGTTTGCATTTCAAAACAAATGTTTTTTTATAGATCTGACCTTTTCATGGTTTTGCCGATAAAACTAAACATAATGTCTCCACAGGTTGTTGCTGCTGAACCAGGAAATATTAGATTTCGAGAGGTCTCGTGCTTCTGTAGTCACTCTTGTGACTGCTTCTCCCCAAAGGAGTTTGTTTTCACTCAAAGGGAATCTGAAGAGACCATCAAAGTAGGAACATGGGTCCTTGTGGACTATGACGGAGACCTCTATCCTGGCACAGTAACACAGGTAGGTTTAAGACTGAGTGGAGAATTGGAAGTCAGGTGTGCAAGTATTGGATTCAGATTGTCAACATGTAATGTGGTGGTAATGATCATGTAATAATCAAATTGTCTTTGAAAAACGCAGTTGATAACATTTTTTTGCTTCATTAATCCAGATTGCCAGTGGTCAGTATGAGGTTGATACAATGAGCTGTGCGGGAGACAACCGCTTCTACATCCCATCAATAAGATTTGCTGGTGAGAAGGTGTGGTATTATTTGGATGACATCAAAGAAATTATTCCTGAACCACTGCCTACCTCTTCATCTGCAAGACACTTCTGTGTAGTGTCAGAAATCTGGGCCAAGTACAAAAAGAAAGTAAAATGAATTATTAGCTACATTGACATATTAAGGCAGCTGTAGATAGAAACAAAGGATGGAAAAAATTTCCACCAAAAAATCAAAAATTTTGTAGAATATACAAGTAAATTTGTAACTTTTGAAACTCAGAAAGTTCCACATTTGTTTCTCAAAAATTTCTGATTTTAATCTCAAAATTTCATGGGTTTTTGTAGTAAATTTTTGACTTCTTGAAAAACAAAACTCAGAAAGATTCTGACATTTTTTTAAAAACTACATTTTTTGGCAGAAATTTACTCCTCTTTTTTTCCTATCAGCAATGGCCCTCTTACATTGTCATTTATCAATGTTAATGAGAAGAATAAAAAAAAAAACAGAATATTGGCTGTACTTCTGAAATATGTGATTTCTTGTGTACTAGCATTGTTTCTTGTTTATCTGAGTGGACGCTGTTCATCAGCAAGACTCTTCGGATTCACTTCCGAGTCCTGATAGCTGTTACTATAAGCACTGTTACACAAACATGGGACTGTTTTTCTGTTCAGTTTGTGTATGTCAACTTAATAAAATTTGAAAATGTATGTTTTACTAGGGTATTTTATTGTTTGTGTAGTTAAATATTAATATAGTTATGAAGGGTTCACTACCGAAACATTGTTTTTCATTACCGACATATGTTTTTTCATTACCGCCATGTTAACTTTATGAGGATTTATTTAGATTAGTTATATGAATTACTTTTATATTTTAATCCATTGATGAAATGTGCCAGACCCTTTATATTATGGTTATATTGTTTTTTCAATGTAATGATTTGATAAAAAATCACAATCAAAATTGACTTTGAAATTTGCATCACTGTTACGGTGATGAAATGATTTTTTGCATTAAAATAAAACATTTTGTTAAAAATGCCTGTTTTTGTTTATATTTGTATCTCTGTGCACACTGAAGTCCTTGGTGTCCAAAAAATGTAAAAAAAAAGGTTTTGTGGTTTGAAATTTCTTCATGGAAATTGTGTTACGGTAATGAATTTATTTGCTCAAAGTTAGAATAAAATGTTTAAAATTACCTAGAAAATGTGCATATAGATTATAATTTTACAATGAAAAGTAAAATTAGGATCTATTTTATAAAGAGTGAGTGTTTTTGTGTGTATATAATGTTTTTTAATTTTTGCTACAAGTTGGACCATGTTCGTGAGAATCACCCTATTGCTCGTTGTTATCCCGTCTCCCCAGGTCTGTTAATGTCATGTGTAAAAGTGAAACCACAAAGACAACAGTCTCACTGTTCAACTTCACAATCAACCAGAATTTATTCAAACAATCAAATGCATAAAATCACACCAACGGCTCAACATGGTCATCAGATACCAAAGATAAAAAGGAAACATTTATTACCTTAGGAACAAAATGCAAAATACGAAGACGCGCCTTCAGAGACCTCTGTGTGTGGTAGTTAAAAGACAGTTCCACCCCAGTGATCTGACTAGCTGTTTTAGCTCAATTACTTTTATATCAAGGTGGGTTCTTTACTGTCTGATGCGTTTTGACGCACTGTTTAGAGATGGTCTCCTGCGTACAAACAGCACCACGTCATTACGTGCTGCCTGTACGCCAGAGACCATACAGGTGTTACCAAGGTCAAGGGATGAATTTATTCACTGTCCAAGCCATCCTCCCTGTGCATTTTCCCAGGGTATGAAACAATGGATGGGTTCATTTTATACAGAAACATTTTACTCAGAGGACGCAGGACCGAAGTTTATTAACCATCTATGTTTTTCATCCTTTCAAACTGGTTCTACCTATTGCTCGTGTTATCTCGTCTCCCCAGGTCTGTTAATGTCATGCATAGAGCTCTCCTGATTTCTCTGACCCAGTGCATCAAACAAATTTTGATTATAAAAATTGGCACACATTTCATGTAATATCTTCAAACTCAATAAAACAGACATGAGCAGTTTCAATACCAAAACATCTGTTATACTCAATATTTTCTGAATAGTTTACTGCTTCTTTGGTTATAATGAAATGAAACATTTTTCAGATGAATTTATGACTTGTACACAATTAAGACTGTGATCTACTATAAAAGCTCTCCTACATGGATTAATTTTAATCAAACCGTGATCATTATATCTAAGAAAAATGTTCTACTGATTAAGTTATGTATTAATTAAACCATGAGTCTAAATCGAGGCCTACGTAAAACAATCATGATCAGTCTAATATTTCAACATGTGCTCAAGTAAAACATCATTAAAATTAGCATAATTAAACTAATATTTCCAGCAGTATAGCTTTAAATTTCCAACAAAAAACAAACAGAACCGGTGACAATACAGAGAAAAGTGGAAATACTACTAAAGTAGAGGATAAGCCAAGGATAGCACACACAACACAGACTAACGAAAAATATTATTATTAGAAAACATTTATTCCATAAACTTTATTCTTTTTGGCAGTGAATGTTTACGTCATTTGACACGTCAGGACAATTATTTGCTGTACTATTCACATTGATTTCTCCAGCCTCAAAATTGGTGCTTATTTTGCTTTCTGTGACATTCTCATAATCTTTTAATGATTTTGACTTCTCTCTAAAACCACCTTGGTCATATTCGACAGGAGGTTTATGAGGAACCATCATACTTGCTGTGCTTTCAGAGCTGCCATTTGTATACTTCTCGAGATTGATTCAAGTTATTGAACAATACAGTATTGTGAATTATTCAACGTAATTTAAACAGTTTCTAAGGAAACCCAGCAGATTACATTGAGTCAATGACATTCAGCATTCACGTTCAGCATTCACCCCGTCCGGGTCATTTTTTTCTTTCGGAACAGTGGAAAAAATGTTCCCTAAGACAGTGCACTCATCCCGAGTACCATCTTGCGATGCCATCACAAGGTGATGTCGCAACTGGGATGAAACACAACTAATGACCACATACAAGGACCTGACAAGGAACGAGAGACACTGGTGGGTATAAATACACAGGGAAGGTAATCAGGGGACAAAAGAGACAGCTGGGAACAATCAAGGGGCAGACTGGACAATACAGGAACTAAATAAACACACAGAAAACAAGTTTCCTGCTACTGTTCCTACTGTACAACGCAGTTCAATCTGGAGAGACTCAGACGGAGAAAAGGGAAACAATTGGAAAAGTTTATTAACAGCATAAATTAAATCTTTGGCGCTCGGGCCCCGGCTGAGGACATCAATTATCGCAAACTTTGCGATGGGCTCGGATGAGCATTCCATATGCTGTTAGGAACGTCATCCCCCAGGACCTGGCACTGGTGGTGGAGGCGATGAAGGATGCGGCCAGATAGCCAAGCGAGTGGAGGTGAAGGGGTGGAGGTGGGTTGAGCTCTGCTGGAAAGCGCAAGACGCCATGGATGGTGGTCCTTATCAGCTGGGGCTTGGACGGTGATTGGACGTGACGAGTCTTGGACCGGCATTGATCAATCAACAGTGATGAGCCGGAAGCTCCGGTTGGATGATGCAGGTGGAGCTAAAAGAGTCTTCCAGTTTGAATTTGCGCCTAGGCTTCATTTTACAAGACCGCTGAATTCTTGAGTACATCATAATAAGTGTTAAATTTTACCATAGCTACACACAAAGCAGGACAGGACACAGGATGCTTCTCTGTGTTCATGCACGTGCTTTTGTATAGCAGATTTCAAACAAAGGGAGTGTGTGTGTCAAAAGGGATTTGATGAAGTTGCTAAAAGTAATGTACTGGTGCTCATGTATTAGGCTAAATAACGGAAATCATATGTCTCGAGGAACAATGATGGAAGGCAATAGTTGCTAAAGTGCCCTTTTATTTTCTTCTTCAGCCCACTTGAATTGTATAAAAGTCCCTTTCAGATGCAAATGTAGAACGATTGAAAGAGAGGTCAACTTGTTCAAACTGTTTTATCCTCTGCAACCAAATGAATAAAGATGCAGTTCAAAACCTTCTTTGCTCCTACCATTTTATAACTGGTGAAAGACCTAAGGGAGCACAGCTAGAAAGGAATAGGTTGCATGTGGTGAAAGAAAATTAAGGTCTGTGGGTGCTTAGGGTCAACCTGTGGCTGGCTGCATATCTAACTATTGTTTTGGTGTAAAACAAAATTTTCACAGATGGCATCTGGAAATAATTTTATAAATCATGCTCTAACTCTCTCTTAACTTTGCAGTACACTAGTACTATGTTGTTATTCATTGTTTGAGGCCTAAATGTTTCACAAATGAGTTCTGGATATTTATCTATCATTTTGTGTAGAAGGACAAAAAGTCACACTTGACACTTGACATGGTACTTTTCAACCTGATTAGGTATTAGTTTTTATTTGCTGTGGGGAATTTTGATATCATTTATTACATCCCTCAATTTAAAATGATTTGCAATACTCACAGTGTACTTGTAGGAAACATGGTCAATTGAATCCTATAAATTATATCAACTTTTATGTAGTCACTTTGACTCATTTTAGTTTGATCAGGTGTCATAATCTGTCATATGTCCTGTTTTAGAGCCAAACAGGATTAAAATTTTGAAGTTCAAATTGTCTGGTTTAACTTTAGAACTGAGACTTGGAGAGGAGAAAGGAGAATTTAAAAAGAGAAAGGCCTCTGAGGTTCTACAGGTTTTGACACTAGAAAATGGTCTTGGATAAAGTAGTAAGACATGATTTACTTTTGGAGTCTTGTTTTGTCACTTTTCAATAAAATCAGATTGGGTCAATGGACCCGCAGTTCTGAACATCCCATTTCTCATGTGCGTGGATGGAGAAATGGCTCAACACTTAAAGACCCAACCTCAAGGTTGTCTTACTGGCAATTTGTATCTGGCACAGGCATTCAATGTTTGATGGTTCAACTATTTTGTTTGACTTTTAACATCAGAGAAAGACCATTAAATTCAAAATAGTAATAATTGCTGAAGGAAGCTACAGTCCAAGGTCTACTCACACCGATCAGAAAGCATACGTGCATTCACGTATGCTTTCTGATCTTTTTTAGTCTGATTTTTAGATGATTATTAGCCTGTACTTTGGTGTACTCTCCTGCTCAAGAGAAACATAAGTGGCTTAACTTTGCTGTTCTTGAGTGTGTAGGGTCTGGTTGGATATAAAGTGTTTATAGTAAAAATGTTGACATGTATTCAAAGGCATCTAAATAAAACTGAGTCATCTCAATGGTTTCAGGGTCATACACTTTACATGTTCTGACAGCCTGTGGAGTAAGTAATCATTTCCTTTGTGAAAGTCACTAAATGTGAAAAAGACCTATTCCTAAGGAGGTATAGCACTATGTGTACAACAACCTGAAACACTTTCCCAGGGAAATGATGATTATTTGTGATTTATGAAAGACAAACGAGTCAGAGCAAAGTTGCCCAGTAATTGTAGTTGTCTAAATTGTTTCATTTAGATCACTACCATTTGAGCCATTTTCCATTGAGGATTCATTGTTGAAAATACCTTACAGAAAGTCTGACACTATTTTCCCTATTTCAGATTTAGAGGTTTTTTAGCCTGTACTCTCATGCTCAAGAGAAACATAAGTGGCTTAACTTTGCTGTTCTTGAGTGTGTAGGGTCTGGTTGAACACTGGAGTAAATCACTAGTGACCACCATATTAAACTGAACCCAACTATGCACTCAGAAAACATTTATTCTATACAGTGGAAAATGCTTAAGTACAGCCTCACTGCTTCCATATGATTTAAGGAGGAAAGGGGAAGCTAGGTGCTACTAATTAAATACAAGTGTGACCACCTCTATGAAAGTGGAAATATTGGCAATTTGCCTGTCTGGAGCATATACTCCTCAGTTAGCATGCATGCAAAAACCGATTAGAGAACAACTAAGCACATACTGTACATTATTTCTTGTTTGGAAGGGTGGCCAGAAGAAAACGTCCCTGGAAAGATTATGGTGGCACATAATGCATGTAAAGTTTAAGAGCTTATATGCAAAGTTGTCTTAAGCCATTTGTCTCCAAACGGCATAGTTTAAGAATACTTGTGGTTCACTCAAAGAAAATATTTTTGGTCATAATACAGGGACATGTGTCTGAAGAAAACATGATATGCAGTACAAACACTGGATGGACGGTGGTGATGATGACATGTCGCAGAGCCAACCATAACAACGTCTGTATACTAATTAACTATAAGGCCATGTCTCCAAAAACAAATGGTTTTTTTTTTTTTTTTTTGAGAGATGGTGGAAATTTGATCATGCAAGAGAGCAATGATCTCAAAAACATCAACCAAAAATGTTTTAAACTAAAAAACAAACAAACAATAGTCAACTGATTGAAATAATATAGTGCTGGATCTTTCAGTGAATTGTTGAAAAAGAACCCTGTAAAACTTTAACAAACATAGAAGGAGAAAGTCCCGTGCCTCTGCCAACTTGCTTTATTTCCATAGTGTGTGCAGGACAAGCAGCCACCCTGTCTGATGTAAATGAAACATGACATCAGGTCAGGTTGGTTTTTTCATTGCTCCATGATCCACGTCTGGTGTTCATGTGCTCATTATTGCCTCATAAACAACAGACTGTTATGCATTCTTTGGCTGCTGATGCAACACCTTCTTCAACTATTTTAGCCAGAGTAGCTGGTCTGTTGAATCAGATCTTGGGCCATTTTGGCAGAACAAAAAACACTTCGTTCGTTATTCCTTGTTGGTTTGTTACTGATGTTCACAATCCAAAAGTAAAAGATATATTCTGAGATCCTGATTCCCCCCATATGTCACTGGGAATGCTCCCTTCCTCAATGGATGCATCAGCTTACTGTTATTGCCTTGTTTTACCTCTACATTATGCTCCAAAGTCTGCTCCAACATGCAAAACCCACCCACATTCCCTTTTGATCAAAACCACTCAAGACTAATTTAGGCGCAATTTATTTTAAATAGGTGTGATTAGCATACTGATTAGCATTTTGTCTGAGGAATTCGATTCTAAAAAAAGAGAGAAAAAAATACACCTGGTAATTTTGTGAGTGAGACCACTTGAAATACTAGAAAATTGGCTGACTAATGAGTCTGCACAGCAATTAGGAGCTTCTGCATTCACATAAAAATTATGTCTAATTATGTGATGAAGACCTACTTTCACGTTTCGTGCATGTTTTTTTTTTTCTTGGATGTTTGTCACTCTACACAACAAAACAAACAAATGTATTTTAGTTACCTTTTTATTGGCTCTTTTTTTTTTTTTGCCATTCAGTGTAACAAAAATTACCGTATTTTCCACACTATAAGGCGCACCTTCAATGAATGGCCTATTTTAAAACTTTTTTCATATATAAGGCGCACCGCAATTTAAGGCGCATAGAATAGACCCTACAGTAGAGGCTGGGGTTACGTTATGCATCCATTATATGGAACTGCGCTAAAGGGAATGTCAACAAAATAGTCAGATAGCTCAGTCAAACTTTATTAATATATTACAAACCAGCATTCTGAAAACTGTTCATTCCCAAAATGAATAAACAGCTGTTTGATTATTTTCCCCGAGGTAAAGTAAGTGATGTGGTATTTTCGTGACACAGTTTATCTTTTAACAACAGCAAGATATAACATAGTGGAGGGGAACTTTTCCTCGATTCAATAAACGTAAAAAACAGTCTGGTACTGTTACGGTAAATCAAACGTTAGTGCAATCACAATATATATCCACTATAACCATTGATTCGTTCATGTTAAATTCTCTCACTGCTGCTCTATTCCCATGTTCTACTGCGTGACTGATCGCCTTGAGCTTAAACTCTGCGTCGTAAGCGTGTCTCTTAATAGTAGCCATTTTGGGGTCTTTACACAAAACCCAGCGTACACCGTGCGCTTCTTCTTCTACATGGGAAAATGAAGTCGGCGGCTGCTTACCGTAGTTGCGAGACCTGTTGTGGCTCAATATTGGTCCATATATAAGGCGCACCGGATCATAAGGCGCACTCCCGGCTTTTGAGAAAATTGAAGGTTTTTAGGTGTGCCTTATAGTGCGGAAAATACGGTATTTCTGTCAAACTTGTAAAGATTTAGATATTTAAGACAAATGTTTTGGGCTATTGGCAATAAAAGTCCTTTTATTTTAAATGACTTCTCCACAGCTATCGTCCTCCTGGGAAAAGGTGCAACATTCCTCAGAGTATTATTTATTTATTTGTCTTGCAGTACCTTAATCTCACAATGGAAACTTTTGAAAAGACAGTACAAGTAAACACAAGGCAGTTTTTGAATGAAGGTGTTTATTTTTAAGGAAGAAAATAAATCTAATCTACATGGTCCTGTGTGGAAAAAGTGATCGCCTTCTAGCCGCAACAACTGCAATCAAGTGTTTGTGATAACTTGCAATGATTATTTTCCAGCGCCGTGGGGGACATTTGGCCACTCGTCTTTGCAGAGTTGTTCTAATTCATCCACATTGGTGGAATTTTTTGATTTAACATCATCTCATTCGGACTTTGACAAGGCCACTCCAAAGTCTTCTTTTTTTCCCCATCCAGAACTTGCTGGTGTGATTTGGATCACTGTCCTTCTGCAGAACCCAAGTTCATTTAAGCTTGAGGTCACAAACGGGACAAATATTTTTGGATTTTTTTGGGGAGGCAAAATAATTCCTGGTTTCATTTATCACGGCAAGTCTTCCAGGTCCAGAAGCAGCAAAAGCAATCCCAGACCATGACACTACCACCACTGTATTTTAAAGTTGGTTTGATGTGGAAAATCTTTTGGTGCACCTCACTTTGTCAGGCAAATTTTATTTAAGTTACGACTTGATTGACAACAGGTCCGCAGTAATCAGCAGTAATCAATTCTCCAGGTGATGTTTGAATTTTTACACAATAACTTCATGTCCAGTAGTGCAATTAAATGCAGTCCAGTAGCAAAGTGGAATGCATCTCTAGCAATACTTTGGGAAATCCTTTCACTTCTGACACCTCTGAGAGGACATCCACAATTCATTTTCCAGTTTTTCTCAAAAGTAGGATCAAAACTTAGCTGTGTTGTTCCTGAAAGGTTTCTCTCACAAGATGCAGTGTTGGTCCGTCTGCAGCTTTTTCAATCACTTGCCAAAGAAGTTCGCTGAGAAAGTTTCTCTTTCGGTAATCTGGGCTTCTTAGACCAGGATGGACCTTGTTAGAGAAATTTTTTTTCCCACTTTTTTCCAAAAGGGGACCTTAGGTCTCACATCCACTTTACTCTGTGAACTTTCGTCACTCATCTTTATTGAGCTGAGCTAAAACGTCCAAATAAATTTTGTTAACTGACTGACTGATTTAACTGATTTATGTCAATGTCAGCAGCTTGGCAACTGTTGATAGAGGTAATACTAGCACACAGTGAGCATGCACTATGAAAAAAAATAATCTGTGGGCACTAAATACATTATTCCCACAAGTCTGAACTGGAAGTCACCTGTGCAGCTTCGCTGGAATAGGGGGGCCAGGGATCCATTGGTCCCTCCACTATACCCCCCTAACCATTTTTATTAGTGTGAATGCTGTAGACATTCACACTATTGAGTTACACTTTTCTGGTTGCTCCGTAAATTTTGCAGCGCTTCTTCTCCTGCATACTTCGTTGCTATTTTCACCATTGAACTTTTATATTATTCAGCTTGCTCTTCTAATGCCGGCTATATCTCTTGGTATTCATAACCTTCATACTTTTTATAATATTCAGTTTTTATGAATTTTTCACCCCATGGGGGAAACCGCTCCATCCTGTGGCAGAATTGAGAATTACAATATAAAATGTCCGTTGTGTTTCACAGTGGATGTTTTAGGTCCTGCCTATTAATGGAAATCAATCATCCAGTTTCAGGGCTGTCATGGAGGACACAAGGCGGTGGCCATTTTGAAGTTGGGCAGTTAAACAGCTCCTGTGCTGTTTAACACTTGGGAATAATTTGAGCTTTTGACATTGGTTTTTTCATGCTGCATGCGGCAAGTCTTTTGTAGTCACTATGCTAAACGATGCCTCCAAACAAATGTTGATATCTCAGGAACCATAAAAGGTATGGATTTCATTCACCCACCGTTTTTATCAGAGGGAATAGGGAGACGTTTTTGTCTTTTTCAAATTTTAGGTTTTACATGAGTTTTTTTTTTTTACATTGCATAGAATATATTACTGTAACTCAACATGGAAGTGTTCTTTTAAGTTAAATAAAGAAACTAATTTATTTTTTTTCTTATTTTTTTAAATTTGGCCATCTAAAAGAAGTTAACAGAAAAGAGTCGCATCCCATTTACATTAAGTGTGCATGAGCATATGGATGCATTAGATTTGAATTTAGATTTTTTTTTTTCTTTTCTACCCGGTGTACTTTTTGTTTTCTTGTTAGTTGGCAAGGCTGCTTACATTTGTTGTTAAAAGTAACATAAGATTTAACTGAGGTTTGATCACGCCTGATTCAGTACACAAACTGTGAAAGTTGAGTTTATGAAAAGGAGCATTTTTCCTTACTTTGTGCTTGCAGGATTTAAGAACAACTGTACCATTTACCAAAGGTTGAGTGCAAATGATTTAACTCTTGTTTCGGATGGATCGATTACGAATACTAATGATGCAACCATTAGTATTTTTAGCTACTTTTAGCCTTTTATATAATTTTGCCTTATAAATTGCAGTGACCCTACGGTTTAGGTTAGGAACCACTGTTCTCCAGCAATTTCCAATACTGTTTAGGTGGAATTTTTTCCATTATTCAAAAGCTTCCACAGTTTTTCTGTTATAATAATCCCATTTAGGCACTGTGCAGTATTATAATTTGTTCTGGTGCGTCTGCCTATTTCTTGCAATTCTCTTTCTTTTAACTTCATGTAAGACTAACATGACAACTACACATCTCAATGTATCTTTTTTTTCCCCCGGATTGTAAGCGATTCATCGACACAAAATGACATATTTGTAAATTTGAAAAGAAAACATATGTTTAATTTTTTTACTTTCTTATTAGTAGAAATTGAAAAAGTATTGCATAAATTTCTTTCCTCCACCCTCTACTCCGATACCTAACATAAAATTTTGTTCAATAAATTTGCCTTCAGAAGTCAAGTATATGAGTCATGTATATAAATAGAGTACACAAAATGAGTGTCTGTTTACTGGTCCAGAGTCCTCTTCTAAGATGAAACCAAAATTTGCCTTTCATTTGAAATCAGGGTCACTAGTCAGGATCAGGAAAAGCATACCATACCTTTTAGGTGTTTACTCATAAAAATGATAAAAAGCTTGTTTTCTTTTCCTTCCGCTTTACAATAATGTTCAAACACATAGAACCCCAGTGATGTTGCAAAGTGACAAAATATGCAAAAGCTAAAACGTTATGAATACTGCACACTGTAATGCCAGTTCTCAGTTGAATGTCAGTTACCCATTCACAGGAGGTAAGGGTACTGTGAACTTTGATAATGTGGCTCATGAGTAGTCGAAGAACGGAAAGACCATTTGTCTTCAAACAGTTCTTTTTTTCAGTTACACAGCGGGATGTGTAATGAAGACGGTGCAGGAGTGAATATTCTGCGTCATTCCCCCATCTATATGACTTGGTGGTAATGAGATTTTGGGGGGCTCATGTCATTCCCTGTCCCCAGCATGTGTCTGTCAGTAGCTCCAAGGAGCCAGTAATGAGAAATCAGTGGTCTCGCTAAGGAGCGGTGATTAAAGGCCCAAAGAAGCACTGAAGCACAAACATAAACATTCAGTGCAGAAAGCTTTCTTACGATTACATGATATCCAGGGAGGATGTATACTTCCCGCCACCTCTATCTACAATATAATGTCTCATATTTACTGAAATGACTCTGGAAATCATTTGATGGGTTTGAAATATGAGCTGAAATTGAAGCAGGGTAGCAGGGAGGAACAGGAGATTTGTGATGGAAGGGAACCATAAAGGACGCATTCTGAGGGTGCAATCCTGGGAAACAGATTGTCTTTATTGTCTACCAATGGTGAGAAAAGTATTTTTCTTCACAATGCGACTCACCGTCTATCAGTGAAAATAGGATATAAAATTGGCATATTGCTTCTGACAAAATGAGTTCATCTTGACCATTGGGATATTATGGAGGACATCATTCACATGTGACATGGTGCATAATTCAAATCACACTGTGCCAAATTTTCCATTTTAAAATTATATTAAATAGGTAAGTTGATGGATTAAAAAAAAATTCAGTCACTTGAAAAATATAGCCACATGAAAATTAATTCCCAATTTCAATTTGGGTTGCAAAGTGAATTATTCAGGTCTACCAAGCAATTATTTTCTCATTTTTCTTTGTTCTTTTTATTTTTGTCTATTTCCACATATTGTGTCAGAATGGTGGCAGTGAATGCCCAGTTATTCTCTGGCACACCAGATAAACTAAGGCCAATTGAGAGAAGCCAATTAACCAGGAACATGGGAGGACGCTGGTGAGAATCCATACACACACAGAAAAAATGGGGATCAGAATCAAGGACGTTCTTGCTTCCACTCAAGACTGTGGCCAACTGTGCCACCGTCAAACCCTGCAAAAGTACATCTTAGGGATTAATAACAATTATAAAAAATATTCAAGTACTTGTTCGCGTGCAATTTAGGTAAAATCTTTTGATTGGAATTGGCCTACAAAAATTTATTTTAAGACAAAGTAAGTAGTATATACTGGTTTGGTCCAGTATGTTCTCTTAAACAATATTTTACGAATCTGCCACGCAAGAGCAGTTTATTTTATGTACGACCAAATCTGAACACAAAATAATATCAATAATGATTTTGTTTTTCATATTTTAAATGATCCCTTTCCTTAAATTTGGATAAGATACCACTTTTGTTTTAAAATAATAAAAGTTGTGACTTCATTAACAATTTAGTATAAAAAAAGTTTATTCTGTACTGATATAAACGATTAGAAAAGAAGGACTAAAGAAAGTTAAAACATAATTATTAGGAATTGACAATATTTTTATTAAAACTAATATATTTCAAAAGGTATATTATATATATTTAATTTGGCGTGGGAAGCAGTGTATAAGATCAGAATCTAAATATAGTTCCAAAGGGTTTTTATCTTCTAATAGGTTTTCCACAATTTCCCAGTATTAACCTTCCTATACAACAACTAACAAACCGAGTAACTACAAAATGACCATAGATTGCCCTTCATCATAAACTCCTTGCTTTATGGTAGTAGTCTCAAACTCCAGTCTCCAAGGGCTGGTGTCCTGCAACTTTTAAGATATATCTCTACTTTAGCACAACTGGCTCCAATATTTGATCATTAGCAGAGCTCAGTAGAGCTTGACTGCATGCTAGAGAGGCAGTTTTGCCATTAATTCAAGCGTGTAGGACAAGGGACACATCTAAAAGTTGCAGGACTCTGGGCCTCGGGGATTGCAGTTTGAGACTGCTTTATGGCAAGAGGAGAAAGAACAGTCGAACCACAGCTAAGTGGACAGAAGAAAGTGTGAATATATGAGGAAAGAAGTTTAAGTGAGGACAGTGTTAAAAATCGATAGAATTACTTAGAGATAACTCAAAGCAAAGAGATTAATTTCTTTGGGTTGAGTTGGATAGACCTCATTATCTGGTTCAAGTTTGATTTTTTAAAAAAAAATAGTTTTAATCATGAATTTAGTTTAGCTTAGTTTTAAGTGATTAGCCAACTTTTTTGGTGTAACACCTCGGCAATATTTCTAAACTAAAAGAAGTTCTAATGCAAGACAGAGCATGTGAATAAAAAGGGTTTGTTAAAGGAATCGGACCAATGAAAACCCGGGGGTAAGCTGTAAATGGCCTTAGATCTGTGCCGTACTTGATCCTTTTGATTATACAGCAGAGGCTAAGTAGACTCAGCTTTCAGAAGAGCTAATAAGTAAAGAACTGATATATTTTAGTTTGTGTGCGAATCGTACGAGCAATATTGTCAAAGAACATTTGGATGAATTTTCACTGTTATGGGTTTTACCAAACTATCTTCAATAACAGAGCTGAGTCAACACAGTTGATGAAGGAGGAAGCATATTTCAGTTACAGATTCATTTATGGTTTTGCGTTTATACTTGGAAAAGCATAGTTGGGGTCACTTTAAATATCAAGTACAACCCTTGTTACATGAGAGGGAGAAAAATAATGTTTTCCTGGCACTTTCTCTATGACCAAAATTATTTAGCAGTGATGAGCACTCATCACATTGAGCTAAATATGCCATAAATCCTCCAGACAAGCCGTAATGGCCTCATGTACCCTTGCTGTCAGGTTTACTTTAAACTGGTGGAATGCCAAAGCTTTATTACCCTAAATGTTTTGTGGCAGGCAGACTCCCTTGTCCAAACAGCATGGCCCGCACCACAACAGGAAACCACAACTGTCATCCAAAGAAAATTATGACCACTCCGAATCGTTCAAGGTTGAACTTAATTTCTTCACCTGCCAAATTCAATATTATAAAGACAGGCCATTTAGCCCACTGGGTCAGGTGTTGGAGGCCAAACGAACGCACTCAAGGGAAGCAAGCTCTCTGGACCCAATTGATGTGTTGGAGCATAAAAACATCTGACGTGATCTGGATGAAACCAATAGATGAGTAATATCTATAGATCGGGATTTAGCCAATTTAGCATGGTGAGCAGTGTGCCGAGCCGTGAACTCATTTAGCCCATTTGAGCTGATGTCAGGTTTTATTAGCCCTGCTTTTGCTATAAGTTGCACATAATAGCATGAACATATGTGGATCCTTAAGCTGGCATAAAGGTAGGTGATTTAATTAAAGGAGGACCCTCAGGGGTGCTACTCAGACTGATTTCACGCCGCAGGGCGGACTTGTTCCGAATCCTCAATGTAGCGCAAGAGCCATGTTTAAATTGTTAGAGCAAATTTGTTTTAATCGTAGCATCCCCCCACAGTGGTTTGTGTCAAATGAGGTAAAGCATTCATCCCATCTCCCCTTTTTTGTCTTGCTCAGTCTCTCTGTTTATAAGCACAGATTCTGACTAAGATCGAGCGCATTAGTGTAAATAAATGACACACCCCTAATGTGTCAAAGGTTAGCACCCTCCCAAACACCCCATTACAATGACTAATTTGGACAAGAAAAAAATTGCGATGTCACAAGCTTCCAGGCAGCGTTCTATTCAGTTTTGACAGGGCATTTCCACAATCTATTCAGCAGTCAATTTGCCTCCCCGGCTCTGATTATGAGGACTGCTACAGCAGCGGGGTTTGATAGCTGCTATAATACTGCCAGACAGCCCAATTTCTCCCATCACTTCTTCCCCATGCCATTCACACACACACTCACCCCTGCACGCACTCAGTCCAGCTCTGGAGACATAAGCTAAAACTAACTGCTATGATACTCCATTGAGTCGATAGCAGATTGAGGAGAAAGAAAAAATAAATCACTTTCCCACATTTATATTTGGGCTATCACAAGAAATCAAAAATGCCTTTAATGACAACTCAAGGTTTGAAGATGTAGTCAGCCATGACAGTTGAACAAATTAAAAGTTCTCAATGGTGCAGACAGGATACGCAATGGACATTGTCAGCATTTCCTTGGGCTTCTTGTTTTTGGTTCGTCCCATTTCTATATGACTTCCCATCAGCAATTCGTCTGCATAGCTGGCAGAGGACTGATTGTAATAACGCCTCCATTGAATAGCACAATCAGCTCTCAAGTCTCCTGTGATTTTCCTCTGGGGTTGCTCAATCTGTCTTCACAAAATAGTGGAGAAAAACAGGGTTTCTCTCTGGTGAGCATGCGTCTTGAATAAAAACTCTTTGTTTCTTACCTAATTGAGCAAATATGCATAGTAGTTAATATTTTATACAAAGTCTTTAAAAAAAAAAAGAACTTTCAAATCTAAAGTTTGTCATATTAGGATGTATGTCACAGACCAACACAAAGTAATGCATAGTTATAAAGTGGAGAAGAAAGACAATACATGCTTGTCATCGTTTTGACATAAATAAAAACATAAGAAACATGTCACATACCCCTAACTACAGGGGGGAAAAGCCCTGTAAAGAAGTCTGCTAAAGACTTTAGACTGGGAGGAAGTTCAGCTTACTTCTTCTAGACTACTGTAAACAATACACCTGAGATACAATAGAATGGTTTGGATCAGTTTTTCACAACCTTGGTTCCCAAAGAGACACTCAAAGAGGGCTGGGACTCAAGTACCTTTTTGACAAAGAATCTGTGGCAAGACTTGAAAATTGCTGGCTTTTTCATCCAATCTCACCAAGATTTAGCTAGAGTATGTTGCAGCAAAAGATGGAAAAATACAACCAGTGGTAGAGACACAAGGTAAATGGCCTGTACTTGCATAGTGCTTTTTATCAAAGTGTTTGATACAATGTTCACCCATTCATGCATACATTCACATTCTGATAGTGGCAAGCAACCAGATCCTAGTCCTAAAAGGAGCGTTGGCGATTCAGCCAAATTTGCAGTACTGTAATTCCGCCACACTTTGCGCTGTCTGAAAAATTCCAGTGGTTTCTGAAAGGGACGACATTGCGCTTTCCAGCCAATATTGGTTTATTACGGTAATTTTACCCCCGCTGTAGCAGGGAGTAAAATTAATCTGAGGGGCAATCTTAAACTGTAAAAATTGCAAAAAAAACTTGCTAGATATTGAAAGCTCCAGTTGTTACGGATAAATGGGCAAATATATTTACTCACAGGACATTTAAAGAACTGTATACAATTAAAAGAAGCAAAAATATCCAGACTGAAATTTTAAATTTAGGACATAAAGAATTATGGGAATTCTTTTGCAAGGCACTGTGTGCACCATTGATGTATCACCGTATTTAAGGAAAACTGTTAAGACAGTAACACTGCTTAGACGACACTATTTTCATACGAGTCGTAGTGTGCCACATAATTGGAGACAAGTACATTCTTGCAGAATGCAGAGTTTTTTTATGCTTGTTTTATGGTTTAGTAATAAAACTGTCTGTGAAGTGCCAGCCTGTGCCCTCCTTCCTCGTGAATTGTGGATGTGGGCAAAGGATAAAATGCTACTGCAGCCTTTGCCTGCATGAGAAAGACTCCCCTCTGGACACATGCCACAAAAACAGCAAGGCTTGAAATTGAAAATTGGGATCCATCATCTAACAGTGTCCACAGAGTAGCTCCAAAGTGATGATTGAGAGCTCTGTGCAATACCCAATGGAGTTCTTACATGAAGCATCTGAGGGCTTTGAGGTCTGAAGAATTGAACACTTAGCCTGAGGAAGAACTATTTGCACAGCTATGAAGCTTTTCGTGTTGCTGCTGTTATCTGTACCTGTGGTGCGTGATTGTAACCGGTGGAGTAGTGAACGAGCAAATTGAAAATTGTTGTATTTTGCTATTTTTTATTTTTTTCACTTCAGAGGATCTATGTTGCTTTGTATACCCCGATCTTCAAGTCTTGTACATAGTTTTCTGCTTTGACCCTAGCACAGTTTTGACTTTTCTTTTAAACGGTACATCTAAACTCAATCTTAGACTGAATCCGCAGTGCTCTCCACATTTTGGAACATTCGAAAAGCAAACCTCTAAAGCAGACTGGAGAGAAAAAAGTTCAAATGGTATGTTTTTGCCAGCAAAACAGAAAAGGGACACATTTGTTTTTGCTTGACCAAGAATAAGATGGGAAGGCCAAAAAAGTGAGCAATCCACTAGCGTCTATAGGACTTCACAGCATCCCTACTTGAAACCTGCCTTTTTCCCAAAGGCATCGTGTCATGATGGATTCACATTAAAAAAATAGACAGTGATTTAATAGTTTGCTCATAGGGCCAAGAAATAATTGCCATGTAAAATGTCTTTGTATTTTATATGAGCCATGTGTGGCCATCAAAAGCCTGTAGGGATCAGGCATCTTTGCTTGGACAATTAATTTTTGTTAATGATTTTTGGATTGATTGGCAATGGAAGAGGGTTTATTCTCAAATGCCAAATCCTGCCCCAGCCATCTGTATGTTGCAGCTGAAATCAAGACTCCTCTGATCAGTTAAGTCAATTGTTATTCTACAATTTTGGTGAATTGAAGCACTGGTTTCCTTTGTTTCCCAGTATGTTATTATTGGAATTATTTGGTAACCCTGCTAGCACAGGTGGAGGATTTGTCTAATCTTTATTTTATTACTTATATTTTAGAGTTTTTTTAAATGTTGTAAATATTTCACAATGTCTTCAGCCATCTGTCTTTTCCTGACCACAGTGGGTGCAGACATCTTTGCGAGCTTTTTTGTGCCTGCTTTTTAAATGTGCTAAATGGATGCAAAACAAGCAGACAGTTTAATTACAAATAGGTCGCTGCATTTTCATATCCTCTTACAAGTATTTTGCACTTTCACTTTGTTGCACTGCCACCATTCAGTCTTGCAGTTGAAAAGCACTGAAGATAGAATTTATTTCCCCCTGTAAACCATGTTTCAACTATTATAAAATCATTTCATAAACCCTCTCAGTTGGTGCTAATGCTTTGTCTTGCTCATCTTTGTCCTCACTCCTCCGGTTTAATGTGACACCAATGCTTTTTTCTGACTGTAAAAAGTGTGGTTTGCATTTCAAATACAGCCAGATTAGGTCACAACTTCCCTCACCCTTCTAACAGTAAGGCATTATGTGCAATTTGGAGATGTGTGAGCTTCTCCACAGCTTAGTTGTCCCCTGGACAGTTTACATGTCAAGGGTGCAACCTGTGTGGCTAATATGGAAAGCACTTCATCAAATACTGTGATGGTCAACCTAGACAGGTGTGAGTGGGTCATACTTAAATGATTAGATCCCTCTAGAAGACAGATGTGCTGTCTGCTGTATAATAGACCATTCTGAAGTTTTGTGCATATTCCAGTCAGGTAACTCTTACACCACATCATGGATGATAGGGAGAACACCGTGTTCTTGATGAGATCTAGAAGACTTCTGCATGACCTTGCAGATGCCATCCAGGGTCGTGTTTTTTAAATGTTTGAAGTCTCATATCAGTGTGAATGGGATTTTATTTGGTACCCTTAACACAAAAATAACAGACTTTGAAAATTAAAAGTCTTAAATACGCGTCCTCTGGATAACTTAGAATATACTGCCCCTATATATGACACATACAAAGCATATCTCAACCTTGCTATTTTTAAACAACCAGGGTTGTTAAATATTTTCTACTTTAGACAGACAGGATATGCCATGGTTAGAGAATAACTCTCTTCTTATTTGAGTTCTGCTTGACTACTGACACACTTTAAATAATGTAGTCCCTACGAGGTGCCCCCTTGATTCTGTATAAATTTTTAAAGTTCAATAAATGTTCTTACCCACTGCCCATACTTAATGGAACCCACTGCTATTTTTACAAGTCTGGATTTGGAACAGTGTTCAGGGCTGGTAGAGTACATAGCCTTTCTACTCAAACCTTTGTTCTGTCATTATTGGATAACATTTTATCAAGAGTTTTACAGATGTTTACACACACACACACACACACAAAAATAAATAGGAAAAGCAAAAAAAAAAACCCACAGCATTACACAATGTCGTGACTCATGTCATGAGACGTTATATGTTTAAAAAATATGGTGCCTCTTTGTGATTGGTGAACCCAGAAAACGAACAAGAACAGATTTCCAATAAGCTATACTGTCCATCAATCCTCTTCTGCTCATTCCAGCTAGCTATACTTTTGCCTGTGTAAGCAGAGTACATTATATTGGGGAGTTTGTTTAAGCTTAAAGTTCCCTCCAAAGTTACTCTAAGCCCCCTTTTTAGCATTAAAACTTAAAATAAAATATCTTGTAAATAAATTATTGCAAAATTGTATATTTGCATGATGTGACTGCATGAGGGGTCTCTATATTGTGGTCTGGCCACCCCTAGACATTTAGAGGTCTTTGCACATCAATGTCCACCTTGATGGTATTTTACATATGCCAAAACATGCAATCTGCCAATTTTTATTTATTTTTTCTATACATACATTTTCTCTAAATTTAAAGGTTTCAATATCCTGTTATGGTGTAGAGAGACAAAAAATGAACAAACTCGAACTATCCTAACTCATTTCGCCATTATCTTTACATCAACCCATCTAGAAATGTAAATAATATAAATCAAATACCGTCCTATTAGGAATGAAAAAGTAATTTAATGTGAGGAGGAAAACACTGCTCAGCATCAATGAGATTGTGCATCTTAATGCATTTATGCTTAGCGGCAGAGATGAACTTCAGTTGATCTTTGACATTTTAAATGTTATCTGTGGCAGAAAAAGTGTCTCAATTAAGAGAGAAAAAAATCTAAACGTGAAATAATTATCTATAGGAAAAATTTTCACATGAGACCCTATGCCTGCTCAGTCCTCTGACCCCTCTGACACTCTTCATGATTGGCTTTACGGCTTCTCTCTCCTGCCATTGGTTGGCTGAACAGACGCTAGCGTAGCCTGCGGAAGGTCTGCCTGGTGACTAATGATGCCTGAGCAGCTAAACAAAAAAAGAAAAAGAAAAGAACTTTCAATTTTAATAATGGGCACAAGGGTAAGTGCCTGATGCTTGAAGCCACACTTTCCCAAGAACATGACACGGAGGCATACATAATTTGTTCAATTATCTAAAATATCTGAGAAGTGTGGAGGCCTTAACCTGAGGCAGCAGTTACCGCAACGGCTCGTGATTTGGCCTGATGGTTCATGTGTATCTTTGTCCCCATGTGACACGTTTCTTGAAGGGAAAGAAAAGCACATACAACCACACAGAATGTATGCACTGAACCTGGATTAAACAATGTGTAAATGTAGGAGTTTCTATTACTATTTTTCATTTGCTAGTTGAAAAGCTGCTATAGTTGTTAAGGTAGGTGCTAAATTCAAATGTCAGTCTGCAGCACAGAAACCGACAATATTTTTTACCTTTTGTCTTGTATAATCAATAGATCTTCACAGACTGACTAAGACCAAACAAACAAAAATGATTGCATTAAATTATAATGAGATCATTTTTTCCCCCCTTGTGTCTTTGCTCTTATTCGCTCTATGCTTCCTACCCTGAAAACTGCTGGACTAAAAACACCTCAATCTGGAATATTTTCCAGGGTTGAGTTATCTCTACCGGTGTATGGACTTGACCCATCATACTGAGTTAGGTTTTCAGTTGAGTGACTTGTGCATACAAAAAAAATAAATAAATCCCTTGAACTTCCAATGTTGGATTTCACAAACACATGCAGCTATTTGTAAAGCAATTCTGAAAAATGATTATTATTTCTGTATAATAAATTGTTTGCTTTTAGCAAACACTTTGCACAACAAGCTACTCTGACATGGATTATTTCTCTAGTCTTGACACAGTACTGTTTCCCCTGGTCTGAGTCCTCCAGGCGCAGGTCGAATTATTTCGACAAAGCTCTGTTTGAAGAATTGTGTGATTTTTATCAGATGTTTGTCGTGTTTTATGCAGAAATGCTCTCAGACGCCATTTCTAATGTTAACTGATATTAAGCGTCAATTAAATAACGTTAACTATCCGGTTTTTGTATCTGCAGGAGACATGAATACTTTTGAGGAATGTTTATTTGGCACGATGAGGAATTATGTGCATTTGTGCGATTCATTGCTGAATAGCTACTACAATAATAAGCAATTTTTGTGCATTATCCCTCCACCACTCTCGCTTGGAAGTAATTTTCTGCTTGCAGAAGCTATGTGGTTATCCTTTCTGTAAGGCTAGATGTATTTGTTTCTGCATTACTTTGACAATGTGCAGAAGTGCAAAGAGAGTACATCTTTGTTTCGTAAAAGTGCAGGGGTAGCGAGCCCAGAAGACAGATCGAGGGTGTCCCAAAAGGATCATGCTTATAGTCACATGCTCTCAAGGGCAAACGTTCACACCCACACATGCACGCGAATGGCTCTTGTGTTTTAGTGTTTTTGTAGAATCATGTGCTTAAGGTTTTGTTTGAAAGAACAATAACAAAGTCTGCTTTTGCCCAAACTCTTCCTTGCAATCTTTGCATTTTATTCCAAACAGAACCCCATCTGACACTGTGTATGACATGGTAACAGTATGTGAATGAGCAAAAGAAATACCCATGAAGTCACATTCTCTAGTGACTCAGCAAGGAGTCACACATAATCATCTTATTGCATACAAATGCTCTTTATCTCTCTCGTGTTTCCTTGATGTTTGAGAGAGGGGCTATAGCACTTTACTTTACAGCCAAAGGCTTTACTATTATCCAAGCTGGCATATTTTAGGATACTGTGAGGTGTGTGTACAAGCAAAGGGGTGAGCGCTTGTGAGCGGGGAAAAAAAAAGTAGGCTGACATGGCGAGCGTGTCATTCAGCAGTGGGGCGACCTCATTCTGTCACACAGCCAGAGCGGCTGCCTCATGAGCAGCAACCCTGTCATCATGACTCACTCATGCATAAACAAACAAATAGACACAAGTTTACAAAAAAATCCACACCACTCGAACATCACGTTTTGTAAAGGGGGGCTGTGGGGTGGAGTTTCTTTATGCAAGAAATTATTTCTGCGTGTCTAAAAAAGCATATACTCCTAAAGTCTTGCGCTTAAAATAGCAATGAGCAGTTGTGAAGTGCGCAGAAAATTGTTGTGAGCAAAAGGTTTATTCATCCAGAGGTTCACAAAATTCTCACGGTAAAACCACTTTAAACATTGATGTAAATTTGGCAGGACGTGAAAAACTTTGCAGGGCTCCTTCTATTTGGCCTGGCTTACACAATACTTAGATGTCCAAAGGATTATAGCGAGTCAAAAATTTGCGATGCATTGGAAATTGTCAGATTGCTAACTTCTTAGCAATAGCAGGCCACTCAGAATCCAATCTTTTGCCTATTTTGCAAATGGCGGAAGAAGCTTCTTTAAAAGTGAACTTTATTTTCCACAAAGGCAACTGAGAGCCAGACTTTTGGTGGTTGCTGGCTATTTGGTACCCCCACAATTCCCTGAACTTTCTCGTCCGTGCAACGTAAATCCATACACACCTTGGAGATATTTCTTCAAACTAGTGAACACAGTTTGAAGAAATATGTTAGTGACTTGACCCCAAGGCAACTCCAGTAGATAACAGGAAGTTTGAAACTATTGCTCAAAGTTACTGTGTTTCATCTTTTTAAACTCTCAACCTCTGACAGTTACAGAAAATATCATGTTCGGAGTCGTGGCCAGCCTTTCAGAAACCTCAGGCCTTCATTTTCTAGGCTATACACGCTTCTATTTCCAGTTCATAATGTGGAAACAGTAGTGGCAGGTGAAAACTTAAGTAAAATAAAGTATTAAAAAGTTAAAAATGGTCCACAAATTGTGGGCTCACATTCTAAACTCCCAAATTAAATGGAATCAGGTTAAATCAAGAGCTTGACAAACATGCTGTTCCAAACCTTGGAATTTTGAACAACTGGAAAATGAAATCAATATACTTTCAATCACATCTATATTTAGAGGATTCCTGTATTTTAAAAAATTTGGGAACAGTTAATTTAAGTTTTAAAATTGGCTTTCCAAAAATGTTGCCATTACCTATTGGCCATGCTCAAAAGGTGTTTTACTAGGTTTAAAGGAAACATATTTCTGCAAGTTAAACTAAAACCACTTTTGTTGAATGACATTTTCAGAAACTCATGTGTATTAAAATGTTTTTTTTTTTACTACTTTCCACCAGCTTTTAGTGGTCAAATAATCACTTCCCCAGCTAATTTGCCTGACAAGCACAGATGATTTCCAAGGAAAGGGTGTTTACTAAAGTGACCTCGACTTCTTCCCTCTTCAATTTGGTTGCCATTTACACAACAATCTGAAGAGTCAAGCGCTTGTGTTGCACTACCAGCAGCTATTTAAATGACGACACCTTCATCTGTCACAAAAAGGAGTGAAAATGTTCAGCTTTTAGTGGTTAAATGTTAAGTGGATGACTACACAAACGATTAAAATGCATCAGAGAAGCTGCGTGATTATTATCGTCAGTGAATTCACCATCACATCTGTGTAAGGAAACCTATAGAGGCCACCTGTAGTATGTGGTGCAAGTCAACAATATCTAAATATATTGCTATAATTTATGTTGTTGATACATATTTTTTGGTTACAGTACTCTCCTGTGCTAATGAATCAGACCTCTGTCAAGTATGTTTGATTAAGCATCTATTAGCATGCTTAGAATAGATACAACTATTTAAATGTGATTTAAATGTAAGCGTTTCCTATTTAAAGTTTTAAAATGATGTAATGATCAAAAATAAATGAAACAGATTAATGCAGATAGATCTAAATGAAGTTAATACGTGTACCGCCTTGGTAAATATTAATTATATGCCTGTTAGATGCTTATATTTCAAAAACAGTAATACAGCAGGACTTTGATTTTTTTCTGCATAGAACATTCGGTCCTACAGATGAACAAAAATGTGTTGTGCTTTGTTTCAGAGAATATTATTTTTGTTTTTTGTGGTAATTAAAAGATTAAATTTTTATTTCTGAAGTTACAAAGATAAACAGGGAGTTCCCCTGAAGTTGGAAATTCATTTGGCAAAGTCATAATCTTCCAACATGTCTGTGAAGCATTGAAAATTTACAAATCGCCGCTGTTTTTGTTCACACGTCTTTTTCAGTTACTTGAAATAGAGCCGCAAAGATTTAATAGTAAAGCCTCTGTTAGTGTTCCCACAGGCTTTGAATGCACAGCATACAAAAAAGTACTTTTTATTGACTTGTGTTGCTAATAGCAGTTACTGGTTGTTGGATAAAGAAAAAAACAAAAAAAAACAAGTGAGAGTGAGTTTCTAACATGTACCTCCATTAAGTTGGTTGTCCCGAGTTCACTGTCAGTGACCACTTGGAGTCTTTGGAATATTCTTCATTTTTGTTAATAGCTATAACTAAACAAAAGATTTGTGTTTCAACAACTCGTGGTTTTATGTGTTTGTTGTTTTTCTGCTTTGCATCTCATGTAAGCTTGCAAAGGTTTACTTTGTAAGCTAATTTGTATTAAACTGGTAGATAGCCGTTATAAAATCATAATTGTAGCCTAACTACCGCTAGTGATACTTGAACCAAACTTTGAGAACAAGGGTTTTAAACAATAGGAATGGAAAAGTTTGTCAAAGTGAAGGATGTAACAAACTGTCATTGTGTGAGATCGCAAATTTTCTTGAAAGTGAAATTTTGTGAATCACTGTTTAGAATCTGTTAGTGTACTTTTTTTTTTGTAATTTATGGAAATGAAGGTGAGTGCTTTAGGCTTGACATCATCCATTTAGGTGTGATTTTTTTTTTTTTTAACAAAGGGAGTGGAGTTGTTTTTCTGAATTATGTCGTCAGAGTGACTGAAAATACCCCTAACTGAGGTCTTGGCATACGCTAGAAAAGTATCCCCTTCTTTTAAATTGTTAAAATTAAATGTCACAAAATCAAAGCAGTGAGTTAGAAACAACAACACAGATGGACCACATGGGAGGCTGTGACAAACAGGACCAGCACCTGGCCAGACAAGTAAAGGACATTATCAACCCAGGTGATGGAAACCGGATTCAGCTTCCGGATTGGGGTTATAGCTATATCTACGTAAGTATACTTACATCACACTGTCATTTCAATACTTCAGTAAGTCATTTTGAGAGCACATAGTCAAGCACTTTAACTTAAATAAAAAATTGACAAAGCTAGTTTTACTTTCATTGGAGTAATATTTGATCAGTGCACTCAGCACTTTGACTCAACTAAGGAAACTGATTTCTGTGTCCACTACTGCAGGCTGATTATCCTGCTGTCTGCACAGCGGCACCACAGGAGGCGCGCCAGGCAGAAATGCCAAACAGGTACCACCAACTGTGCTTACCAACATAGCAGAGTTCAGGTGGAGAGTGGAAAACAAAATGTTAACAAGGAAGAAAAGATGCAAACAATGTGTAAGCACTATAAGAATAAGCTTTTATAGTTAAGTACTATCAACCGCCTTCCTGTCCATCACTCTGAAGGACTGAAGGTGTCTCCATGATGATCACATGAAAGAATTATTTCTATTCTAAACTGTGGAATCAGAGACAGAAAGAGGCCAACAGTGCTTTCTTTGTTTGCTTGTCATTATCACTAACTAGGAGGAGAAAACAAAACTTATAGATGTTTTGTGCTGTCATTTTTACCACCTGTTGGTTAACTGTTAGCCACTAACTAAGCTAAAACACCTGAGCTTTTTATTGGTATTGATTTATGGGAATATTTTGCAATTTTAACAGGATCCAGACTGCAGTTGTGTACTCCCAGCTCAAAATCTAAAATACTACAAATTTACTAATCACTTCAATCGGCTTTCTTACTTCTTTTTTGATATTTGTGGTACCTTGGAATCAAATTGGCAAAATGTCTAATTCTCATAAACCCAACATTGTTACACTTCTAGTTCTTCTAGCAGAATAAGTTATATAAAAAAATACATCTAGCCATCATAAAAGAAATTAATTCCGTGCCCTCCTACATTTTGTAATATTTGTTTAATATGTGCCAGGTACCAGCTGTTTCATGCAAGATAAGAAATTACGGGTAGTATATCAAAAAGGTTCAGGACATATGTATCATCCTGCACACAAATATTAACATTCCATTGCAGTCCAGTATTCCCGTCAATCCCCAGCTAGTAAGCTGCAACTGGGGGTGTTTTAACTCGAAGCAAAGAGGAGTTTAATGTTTGCGACACAAAGAAAAGCCTGAAGCAGTCTATGTAACACCTCAGGGGTGATCTCAACCTCCTGCTTTCCAATGGCACAGGCTGAGATGGAGAATGTTGCTCTAGATGGAGCTAACTTTAGTTCTCATCTTTCCCCTTCTGCTCTTGCCTCCAGGGTGTCCAGACCCGACAAGGCAGCAAGGCCTTTTTCTTCCTCCATCAGAATTATTAATTTACAGTTTCTGTCTTTATATATATATTTTTTCCTGGTAAGGGCTGCAGAAAGCAATATGCAGGCTATACAGTGAACATCCATATCCATTCAATAGAACAAAACAAAGGGTGGTGATCTCTAGATTCAACTTTTCACCTTTGGATTAAAAGCTTAGTGACAGGGAGAGCTAGCATGCTAGCGGTCTACAGATTCCTCTGAAGGCAACTGGCCACAAATGTAGAACATTATGTCTTCAGGACAAGTGTTGAGTCTTTGGTGAAACCCATGACAGTAATGAAGAAGGCCACAGCTACCACTTGCCAAAAGTTAGCATGGAGTTACCATGGAGACTGAACACGGTCTCGAGGAGAGACGTTCATGACAATGGAGCCACACTGAGTCACCCTACTCTTTGGGTGCGACGGGTACTGCTGAACTCCCAGGGGACTTCTGGTCTCTTACACTGCTTACACATAAAAAAGGAAGACAGAAAAGATAAGTAGAGGGCTACTTCAGGGCAGTTGTGGCTACAATGTAGCTTACCAGCACCAGGGGTGAATAGGAGAATAACTGATTGTAGAGTGAAGCACTTTGGGGTCGTCTGGACTAGATAAGAGAGTGATCCAAGTACAGGCCACTTATAAAAGAAATTTGGTTTCATCAGAACAAAAGAGTTTCTACATGCATGCAAATGTTTTGTTTTTATTTTCCCATTATGTTGACCTTGCATGTAGAAACAGATACAGTTGATAAGATTGATCTATTTTTATGTACTTGACCTTCATTTGTGCAGGTTGTCTCATTGAGATCCAGGATCTAATTTTTGATAAAGCAAACAAACATGCACAGAAACACGAGGTGCTAAAAACCCATGTTGTGGTATTCCTATTTGTGGTTTTTCTTTGGCTTCAGGACATGTTGTGAAGATGACAACCACAGACCAACAAGGTTGAAACATTCCTGGTTATTTTGGGTGTTTTATGTGTGATAAAGATGTATCATATGACGAGCTAAGTTTTCTTTTACCGAAATAACTTTATGATTCACACACCGCCAGCACTGGAAGATGGAAAAAAAAAAAAATCTATTGTTTGAGTCCAACTGACAGACAGCAGAACCCACAGGCAGTGTATCTGTTATATAGAGATTGACTCACTGCATAGTCTCTATTACATGATTATTTTGGTGCATGCTGTCACACAAGGTCTGGCAGATGGCTTGTCAAACACATTTTTCCCAGTCATTTTATTCATGTTTACGTTTGGCAGATTGCAATTTTTGACATTAAGGTAGAAAAGACATCTGACAGAAGTTGGATGAGATGAGACAGTCTTTATATGAACTTTACCTTCATGCTAATGTACATCTAACTAAATATTTGAGACATCTGCCACGGTGAGAAATTTTGAACAAAAACATGGTCAGTGTTTTGCAAACGTATTCACACCCTTCGGACGTCAAGAGTATTCTATTGGAATTCTATGGGATAGAGCAAGACAAAGTAGCACATGACTGCGAAGTGAGCAGAAAATGACACTTAGACAATCTGAATAATTGGTGCATGTATGTTAAAATGTATTTAAAGTCATTTCAACATACATGCAGCTGTTATGTCAAAGGTTTGGTAGCAAACAGCATCATGAACACAATAGAAAGGAGCAGACAGGTCAAAGATAGAGTTTTGGGGAGGGTTACATTTGATACATTACCAAAAAATAAGAGCAGTATGGCAAAACTCCAAACATACTAACATATGTATCCAACTCTATTAACAGCCCAGACCAAGTGAGTATTAATCAGGCGAACAGTTAAGAGGCCTTTAATAACTTAATGAGAACTGAAAAGATCCACAGCCCAGATTGAGGCAGAGCAATGGTCAGTCATGCACTTCACTAATCTGGTCTGTATGGAATAGCAGCGAGAAAAAAAAAAAAAATCATTCATCAATTCTTGTTTGCGACTTGCCTCAAACTACATATGTAGAGGAAACACCGAATGTTGAAGAAAATATCCTGATCTGATAAAACCAAAATATAATGCCCCACATATTGCACCGTGGAGGGAAACACTCCACATCACCTGTAATAAACTACAATCGTACAGACGGTAGCATCATGCTTTTGGGGATACTTCAGCAAGTAAGCTAGTCGTATTCATTTGGAACATAGAGGGAGTTAAAAACAAAGCAATGCTGCTGGGAAAACGTAGCAGCTGCTAAAGACTTGAGGCTGCAGTGGATATTTACCTTCAGTGGAACAACAAGCATAAACATACAGTGGTTTAAATCAAAGAATATACAGTTAAAGCAGAAGTTTAAAGTCTAAAGTTAAATCGGACCAAATGCTCTTGTTTTAGGTTAGTTAGCATTACCAAAGTTATTTCAATTTGATAAATGCCAGAGACAATTTCTGTAGATACTTTTTTTTTGTAACTTTCTTTGATTTCATAAGTTTACTTAACAAATGATTACTGTCTATTTAAACAGGGAAGGAAAAGCTGATGTCATGGCTTTGGGAACCTCTGACAGGTTAACCGACCCATTTGATTTAATTAAAGTCACACTCGTGGATGTATTTTAAGGACACACCTGGAAAATACTGCCTTGTGTCTGATACGATTGAAAAGCCAAAAGAAATCAGCCAAGATATCGTGGAAGAGAATCGTGCAGCTGCACAAGTTCGATTTATCCTTGAGAACAATTTCCATGAACCTGAAGGTTCCGAGTTCGTCTGATCAAACAATTATAGGCAAGTACAGACATGATGGTCGATATTATCATTGCACTCAGAGAAGGAGATGGGTTCTCTGTCCCAGAGATGAACATATTGCCAACACTCCAAATGTCTGTTGTTGGGAGTTTCTGCTGCACTGACTGCACACAGCAAAAAAACACGTGCACCGAGACTCGGCAAGTGAAAAACACTACCTGTTTCTAATAAGCCAGCCTGCTCATAACATGGAATGTTGTTCATTTTAATCTGACAGAAATGTAAAGTGAATGCAGGAGTGCAGCATTAATGAAAAACAGGTGTCAAGCCTGATCCTTCAAATCCTCCATCTCCACTCGACTAGGAAGAAAAAAAAAAAAAAGCACAGCAAATTTAGGATGTCATATGAAATGCATCACTTACTGCATCCCATGCCTCCGGGGGTGTCTGTTCTCTGGATATGGAATGAGGAAACACAACTCCAAGAGGTTTTTTTTTGTTTTTGTTTTTTCTCTTCACACCAAGCAAACCTATTCATGCTTGGATGCGTTCTGTTGTGTGCATTTGTTGAGGAGAGTCTGAATGAAGACAGGAGAATACAACCATTTTGGGATTAGAAAACATTAATACAAAGTGAAGAGGGAGAAGTTTTGTATCTTCTGAGCTGCTGTGCATTACTTGTAGGTACGTTTGCCACAACTCCCTTGTGAAACGGCATCAGTAATGGTGCCCCCTGGCCAGGACTGTGCGCTAAACCCACTTCGAGGTAAAAAAAAAAAAACAAGGACAGTAGGCAGAAACACATTTTAACCCATACTGCTGACATCCATCTCGCCGTTGACACTGCAGGCACAAACCTGTCTTCTTAGCTCAGTAACAACATGGTGGCTCACCAGTACCCATAGGTCTTCTGACACACACACACTATTAAAAAAAAGAGGATCATTTAATGCTAGCTTTGGGCAAAACGTTTGGCTCCTTCTTCCTCTTTTAATTTTGCCCGGGATCGGCGAGTGACGTTCTCCGTGGGCGACGTGCAGCGACCGCGTACTGCTAAAACGAAACAACAACAAAGCGTGTTGACGTCACAGATCACAGAGTTTAATCTCATACAAAGCAATCAACAACAAAGCTGCAGAGGAACAGAGATATGCATTTTTCTCATAAAAATAAAGACACACAAGGAGGAAGACAGACAGACACAAAACAAAGACAAACAAACAGCAAAGACGTCTTTGGAGAGAGAGCCAATGCAAAAAGCAAAAAAGTGGCAACTCTCTGGATTTTCTCTCCTAACACGAAATCATATAGTAAAGAGGTGTTTCTCTATTTAATTTATGCATTCTAGGCGTTCCCCTTGTTGACCAACTGGAAGCTCCCAGAGAAACTTGGAACTCCCCTCAATCTACGCAAAGATCAAAAGGACCATCTGCCTTCTACCGAAACAAAAGAGCGGATAGCTGGCCCTGACCCCCCGTGGCTCCCTCGGTCATTCTGAGTACAGAACGACCTGAGATAAGACCTCACAGATACCTGAGAAATCTAAAGTCTCTGTCTCCCAAGGAAAATGCAAATTTTATGGCTTCGCCTGTGGCCTGGCCTCACAGTGGGGGTCCCATTGAGAGATCTCCCTTAATCAGCATTTGGTTCCTGTGTCTCTGAATGCTTACCCCTCTGGTTTAGTTTTAAATGCTTAACACAAACCTGTTCAAAATAAGAGTGTTCCATATACCTTTTAAGATCAACTGTATTAAGCATTAAAAATAATCATATTTCCTTAACAACACACACACACACGAGGACAAAGAGAACATGTTGAAGTACTGCACAAGTCCAGTTCCATGATAAAGGTTTGCCATTTTTATGCTTTTAAACATGCAAAAAAATGAGCCATCATAAAGTCCATGTGTAGTCTGTATTTAATATCTATGTTCCTCAATAACAACGTGGCGGATCGCTGAATAATCAAAACAATAAATTGTCGTTTCATTGTACACAAAAACCTTCCTAACACATTGATGTAGAGCATTACAAAACACATCGATAGAATCTGTGGCGTGTCAGCTTTTGCTTGAAGCGTTTGTTTAACGTTCAGCCAAAAAAAAAAAAAAAAAAACAACAAAAAAACCCAACATAGAATTAGAGTCAGAAATCTGGCAAGTGGGTTGACGTAGAGGTGATTTATGAAAGTGATTTAAAATGATTCATTTAGTTTAGTGAATTGTGTTAGGGGGCATGCTGACATTGATTAGATGGCTGTGCAGCCCATGTTCTCCTGTTGAATTTGAAATGCAATATCATGGAGTTTTGGTGATTAGTGCATTGTTCCATGCTTTGTTTTAGGAGTGTTTCTGAAGGTCTCCCATTCGGGCGTATAAAGATTTTTCCACTAATAAATATCGAAGAATCCTCGTTGTGCTGCTGCATATTTTTTTGAAATGCAGAAGCAGGCTTTTTAAGGAGACTGGGATCAATTTGAAATAAGTCATTTTACGATGGTAAAACAAAACAAAACAAAAAACTTTTTAGTGACTAATAAACGCACGAAAAATGGCTTGATAAATTTCCAAATTGGTTTGAAAGGTTTCCAGTGGAGAGCAGCCCAGTGCTGGGTTTTATAACAGTAATAAAAAGTATTGGTTAGTATCATTAGCTTAGTCCCAACCTTTAGCTACAGTATTTTCCCAGTCCGTGTACAATACAGAGGAAACATCGATGTGGAAATGCACAAAGAGTAAACAGGCTGAAAGTAACCAACAGAATTAGAGAAAAACCCAAAGCAACTCAACTAAAGCCAAATTATAACGTTTCTAAATATTTTTGTCTTGACAGTCACAACACCCTATTGCTGTGATAAAAACACTGTAATCCTCTCTTTGAAAAAAACCCTCTCTAATCTTAATTGTTTTTTACTTTATTTCTGGCTGTTCAAATAATCAATCTGGAGAGCAAAGTGTTTGCACAGGCAATTAACTCGGACGTATGATAATGAATTACTATAAGGCTACTCTCTACTCTTACATTGAACATGTGCACAGTATATGAATGAGCCCGTATTTCCCTCTTTGCTCCGTTGGGACATTTGAGCCCACCCAAATATCAGTTTGTCTGTAAGGGAGCAAACAGAAATAATAATAAACTTCTCTTAAAGGTAGGTCATTGAAGATAAATTAATACATTTTGAGGAATAATACAATGCACTCATAAGGTAACCACTGGATTTATAAAATGACGCACATTTTATTGTTCTAAATTTGAAATGTTTTGAAAGATCGATTCGAAGCTCTGCTCGTCGAAAAAGAAAAATGGTTGGTATTTCAGTTTAATAATTTGGGAGCAAACCAAAACTAAAATGAATGTACTAGTAAACAAGTATGTAGGTCTACAATGTAAAACATCAGGACTTTTATTTTTAATTTTTTGGAAAAAAAGGATAAAGATACATACATTTGTTCCACGGAATGGCACAGTAGAATGGTAAAAGAGCATCTGACATGGTGCAGCTGTAACTTAAAGCAGCATGGAAAAATGGAGGAAAACTGCAGCCCAGCTGAGGCTCAATATTTCTTAGACACAATGTGTTTCCCTGCTGCATATGGAGAACAGCATGTACAGAACCACGTAGTAGAGTTGACAGTATGGTGGGAAAGTCAAATACATTTCCTCTTCGAAGTTTAATAGCCGACTTCTTAAACTAATTTCACTTTTTTTTTTTAAAGGGGAAAGTATTATGTATTTTCCAGGCACATAGTGCCAATTTATAGCACAATCAAGTAACTATGTTATCTTCAGTTCTTATATAAATGTTGCCTATATCAAACATGACTAAAAGGATTTCGGTACCCTCGTGTGGTTGCCACTGGAGATTAAAGGATTTCTCAAACATGCACGGAGGAATCAAGGCAACGCTCCAGGTGTGTTTTTGATGAGGGAATAACATTACAACACGACATAAAGCTCAGATTCCTCCTCCAAACACAGTGCGTGTTTCTGTCTTTGGTCATTAAAGACCAAAGAGCTGACCTCCTCTGGTTAGACTATATTCTCCTAGTATTTCAGTCGCTTGTCCAGATCTTCTGCTGTCGATAATCAAAATATCAACTGCATGTAATTAAAATAGTTGCTTTTTTTTAACAGGGAATTTTTGTACATTACGACATTACTTAAGACTTTCATGGGGGAAAAAAAAAACACAACTCTATGTCCACCTTCTGAAGCTCCTTTCGCTCTTGGAGAACTAATTTAATAACTCTTCTGTCAATAATCGTATTATGAGCTCCAGGCCGTCACTAGTTTGAGGTGAAATCTTGTTTTTTTTTCTCCCCCCTTTCAGGTTATGGCTCCAACTCCAAGACAATCGTTGCCATTTGTATGTTTTGCAACAAAACTTTGTGCAGAGGCCTCTTTGCCCTTATCAACTGTAATACTCTGTGCGGTACTTAGGTAACCAGAATCCCTTTTATAGGACATTAGGTAATAATAGAACAACTGATATATATTTTGAAATATCAGCATTAATGTAATTGACAGATTTCTTTCAGCAAAACATTTCTTTTCTATTGCATGTGATGGGGGGGATGCATAGTGTTTGTGAGGTATTTCTGGTCTGAAGTGGTATCTATCAAAAATGTCATATGTTGGTGAGTCGTCAGAATAAACTATGCATCATATTTGTCTCTGTTCCCATGTAGCTCATAATGTTATGTCTAAAATTTGCCAGTAAAATTCTTCCAATGTTGGGGGTTTGGCTCAAACATACACTCACTAGCAAAGATGGTGTGCGTTTGTGTTTCTCCATCACTCATAATTTCTTCTGAGGGACAAAAGGTGTACAGGTTAAAGTGACATCCGGCACGGATTGCAAAAAGCGACTATTTCATCAAAACGACAGAAGAGTCACACCTTTATGACTGCTCACTTGTTTTACTTTGCAGGATTACTCGAGAAGTTTGAGCAATGCGAGTGAAAGGAGATGTTTTTTGGGTTTTTTTTCTCCTCCTTTGGCAGGAAAAGGGACTTCCATTTGGCCGAACCCCAGTCGACTCTCCATTATCTCTCCAACCTACTCCATCATCCGCATTACCGCTTTCACAATTTTTGCACTCCCTATCCAGTTTTCCTTACGTCACATCGAATAAAGAAGAGGATGCCTCCGTTGGAGGAACGCCATTTCCCTTGTGAATGATGCCGCTGCTCTAAAGCCTCATTTCTCGCACCATTTTACACACTAGTGTTTATCATCTTTTTGCCTACCTCTGATACCCCTGGGAGGAAGACAAAAAGATGAGACCACCAAGTGGGCGGGAAGCAGGTAGGATGTGCACTTCTCTCTGCAGCTTCCATTTCCTCTGTGTATTGTAGATTCATCCCTGCATCCTTGGATGGCTCTCGCCATTTGTTACACTCGTTCTCCAACCGTTACCACCTTTTGCATTTCCTCCCCCCCCTCCATGCTCCTACCTCTTTCAGAATCGGATTCCTCTCGAGTCAGAAGAATATTGATAAGGATGAGTAGGCAGGTTTGTGTAGGCGCCACAGTGCACTAATAACAAACCCTCAAGGCTGTAACAATCACGTGTTGTTTTGTGAGCTTATGCGGAGCTTCACTTGTCAAAAGATAGACAGAAAGTCATTAACCTGCTGCTATCCCTCTTCCTCTCCTGTCTTTCTTTCTCTCTCTCTCTCTCTTCTTTTTTTTTTTACATAAATTATTTTCTGAAAAGTCACAACGGAAATTACAGTCAAGCCCCCCCTCTTTTGCAGTAATCAGTAATAAAATGTGGCGCACGTTGCAAAAAGACGCCAGCAGCGTGTTGCCAGTGCTCTTCCAGCATTATCGCTCCAGTGAAATTGAGTAAGGAGAAGAAAGTTTATTAGCTGCATGATTGAGATGAGAAAAGTAAATGCGCCTGTGGGAAGTTGATTGATCAAGCGGATAGTGTAATATCCTTTATGATTACAAATGCGTACGTTCGTGTATAAAGAATAGCGAAACGGAGACACATCCTTGCTAGGAAACCCAGCTGTTTCACCAGATTAAAGTCTGAAGGATCTTTGGGTCATGAGGATTCTGCTTGGGGGGGAAAAAAAGAAAAAAGACAGCTTTTCATTATATGGCAAGAGAGAGGTCAGTGTGGGTTATCTAACTCCTACTCTCTCAAACGCTCACTAGGATGGTCCATTTTTGGCTGAATCCCAGAGAGGATTAAAGCATTTCATCCCCTCATTAATTTCAACCAACGGCCGATCGATAGAAGCTTTATTGAAAGATAATGCAGCTGATTGTTAATTTAAACATTAGAGCTCTTAGATTACTGATTACATTAGGTTTAGACATCTAGTAGAAACGTGAATATCAAACTGGCATGCAAAGTGAGACCAGGGACAAAATGTTTGGCAGGATTTCATATTTGAAATGTCACGCATTCACACGTTGCATATATTTTTTCCAGTAGATAAGGTAAGGTAAGTTTATTTATATAGCACATTTTCTGCAACAAGGCAGTTCAAAGTACTGCAAGGAAATGCAAACAAAACAAAAAGAAAGGCAAAAACCTGAAAGTATAAAAACTACATATTGGTTCCCAATGTTTAATAAGAATAAGTTATAAACTAGTAAGGGTTTCTCTGGATTCTTGTTCTGACCAAACGAGATGTTGGTTCTCCATGTCTTGTAAGATTAGTGAGGTATAAAAACTAAATGTTATTTCTCCATAAATGTTGGTTCTCCATGTTTGATTCTATTAGTAAGAATGAAACTAATTGTTGGTTCCATTTTGTTCTGGGTTGAATTCTTAATTTGTACAATATAAAGCTAAATGTTGGGTCTCCTTGTTTGATTCTTGTTCAGGGTTAAGTAGATGCTACTTCCTAAGTTTGAGTATTCCACAATTTCTAAAAGTAGTAAACTAAACAGACATACAGGGGAAAGAAATGACATATCAGGAAAAATATTCACATGTAGCAACATTCAGATCGCAGAGCCGGGGAAGGCAGTGTGTATCTGCAGCCATGAGTTTGATGCCTTAAAGTTGCATTGTGTACCTTTTATAAAAAAACATGTTTTTTTACATATTTGTTAAAACTGTCATGACATAGACACTGAGCTCTTCTACCTTCTCCCTGGATTCTACTGGCATCTGCAGAAATACACCACTAGGTCCGAAACAACCAATCAGAGCCAGGAGAAGGGTCTTAGCGCCGTCAATCACTCCTGTGTATGCACTGCTCACACCCTACAACTACTCCTAGTTGTTGTGGGGAACTAGTTGTAGTTCCCCACAACAGAGCCTATCCTCTACGCTCAGGCTAGTCAGCATGGCCACCATTGACGGCGGATAAACAGTTTTCCTGGAAGGATAAGCTGTTTCTCCGCTATTAGCACATTGAGCAGCATGTACATGAGCATTATTGACAGAGCTAAGACAGTGACAGTTTCAACAAATGGGTAAAAAGAAATATATATATATATATATATATATACATAGTTTAATGCTCACAACAGATGTATATTGTTATAGCAAAGATGCTAAAGCTAAAAAAAAAGTGGTGGCACTGAATTTAAAAGAATGGGTTGGTCAATCAATGCTGCAATTGCATTTCTGATGTTGTGCAGTTCAATAGTTTTAGCCATCATGATAACTACTTTGCAGACCTCTGTTTCTTCTGAACACTACGGTGTGTTTACAACCGATTCCCCCACTGGCATTATGGAAAGACTTGAAAGCATTGAGGGTAGCGTTTCAATTCCAGGTACTTTAATGTGTTCAAGACAGTTTGACACAACCAGCTAATATGACAAACAAACATTTTACAATAATATCAGCGCGCATCCTGATACCGCAATGGCGACGCATGGCACCAGGTCCTGCTTAGAAGCCCATGTCTTGTTAAAAAGTTTGCATTCTTGCATCTCTTTGTTTACTATGTGCTGTCGTTGTGCACACAAGAGGATGTTAAAATAGCTACCCATACAAAATGATTTGCCTGCAGCCACCGTTTTAAGACTCCCTACATTCTCAGGCCCCAATCACTCCAAGGCCTTTTTTCAGTTCATAAATTATTTAATTTAATGCCCTACTGCTTAAATCCGTTATTTTGTTGTTGTTTTTTTTACCTCTCCAAAATAAATGTGCTAGATCTGGATTTGCATGTTTAACTTAAAATTTCTTCCTGCAAGCGAGGAGGGGACACCTGGAGGACCCGTGGGCCGCACAACACACTCCGGTTGCCACAGTGTGTCGTATTTTAAAACCTTTATGTGTTGTTAGGTTTGCATTTCTGTTTTAGTGGGCGCTATTTTGCTGACGACAGGTTACCGTGTTCCCCGATCCACCCGGTATAACCCCTCACTATATCAGCTCCCACTTGCTCAGTACCTCACGCAACATTGCATTAATTAAGTTACACTGCAAAATAACTGTTGTTTCCTCCATCAGCGTCAGATTCTCTGTTGTTGTTCAGCTTGTTGCCTTGTTTCCTTCAGTTCTAAACAATGAAGACTCTGCCAATCTTTTCTCTGTGTTGTCTCACCACTCACCGAGTTAGGAGTACGTTTAAAAAAAATTAGTGATCGCAATCAGTTATTTAACAATTCAAAATGGCTATGGTTTTTTATTTTTGAGGATGTCCTTTAAAGTTGTTTTAAGAGTCGAGGAGGAAAAGCATCTGTTTATGTTTATGTTTGTTGACCAGTTGTGAGCGAACCTGCATTCGGCTTTTCTAGTTTTATAATCTCTCCTTCTGCTACATTTTTCCACCACCTCTATTTTCTTCTTTCAAGTGTTTTGCTCATTTATCTTTCTCCCTGCCGTCGGATTTGCAAGCCAGATAATTCAAGGTTAAACGGATGCTTGATCTACACATAAGGCTCTGTTTTGCGGCTTGCATCCCCAATTACACATTTGGATCCCTTTTATGTTAACTTTTGTACACTGTGCGAGACTTGCTGGGCTCGAGGAACGGATCCAAATGACTTCACATTTCCAGTTTTGGAGATAAAAGCCAGAGAGAATGTATTGATCCCTATTCCAAAGCTCCCTGTTAGGAAGACATTTTAATATGTGATCTTCCAGTTGCTAGTTCCATGCGATGGCAGCGGATAGCAAACAAGAAGAGATATATTTATTTTATTTTTAAAAAAAAAGTTATTTAGCTCTTCTTTGCCGGTTTCAATGGGATTACAAATGAATATGTTTCAAAAGAAATTAACAGAAAAAAAACAACAACAGAAGATTGCGCACGCCTACGCGACTGTTCGCTTGACTTCTTTGTTCACACCTGAGAGCGGACTGAGTGCAGCGATTATTTTTCTCTCCTTTCCGTAGTGTATTCTTACACTGCACTCTCAATTAACCTGTGAGCACAGTTGGTCTGTTTGGCCTTTACCTCACTGGTTACCTCAGGTTTTCTTGATTAAAAAGTTTTCTTCAAAGTTTTCTTTCTTGTTTTAATCAAGAAAACTCGATTAAAACAAGTTTTCTCATAGTAATGACTTGCTTATTAACAGAAAGTACATTTGATGTTGAAATGAAGTAGGGAAATCAAAATTGCTGGAGGTCAAATGGACACCTGGGCAGTTTTATTTCATTTCCAAAATGGCTCATTATTGTGGTAGTTTTTATAAAACTTGCTCTGCCGCCCATCCCTCGTTCGCCTGTGTGCGGAGGGCGGCTCTCGCGTCGCACGCGGTCCACAAAGACTGCGGGTGCAATCGATTGCACACGCAAAATTGTTGCAAACTGCCCTATTTAAGATGAGGATTTTGTGTGTGCTACTGTCTGTCATCATGGAGAATGTTGGGGGTGGCGTAGGTAAAAGATGAAGTAGGAAGTCATATGGTAATATGGTAATAATATTTAATACATTTAATTTAAACACCAGAGTAAAGAGTTAAGGATCAGCCAAAAGACAGCTGTAAACAGCCGTATTTAGCCCTGCAGCTCTTGTCCAGCATTTACTCGTGCAGTTTTCCGTTTTAGTTTCATTGTCTGCGTTGCGATAGCATTAGTCTGCCCCATGCAGACAGCTTTTGTTTCGCCAGCACAGTTTGTGGATCACGCAGCAGATAAATATAGAGTGGTGAGGAAAAAGGCCACGGTCATGTAGGCTTGGATTTTTTCTTCTCCTTTAAAACAAAATATCCTAATATAAAAGCTAAACTGCAAACGCTTGTTTTTTGTTTTTACACCACTGTAATGCGTCACCTTTTCTGGGCTTTAGAGACACACTGCTGCAGAGCATCAAGACATTAAAGGATGCTGCCATAAAGTGATGGTGCGCTGGAATTGCAGCTCAAATGAGAGATTTAGCTATGCCGTCAAAGATCTACACCCAGTGAAAGTTTGCATTTAGTTAAGCATCCTGGTCACAGCATGCATCTAACATTCATACATACAAATACAGAAGAAATATTCATATTTCAAAGCTTCTAAATTGTGATCGAAGCTAGACCTTAATTTACACTAGCATTGTCATTTTGATTATCGTCAAGTGCATCTCTTACACACCAGCCACATGCCACACGTAGAGTCACGCAGCTTATCTGCAGGTTTTGATACGACGCTAAATGATTTATTGGACCGACCAGTAAGTCTCCATTTATTTTGCAATTTCATGACTGGCTAGCCTCCTTTCTCTGGGGCATCTCTGAATCAGTAAGAGCTCGTTTTACGTGTGAGAGAGCGCATCTGCGCTTATCGAATGGCGCACACACACAACGTCAATTTGTATACGTTTCTCAAATATCTCATTTCCCTCTCCTTTGGCACACAGACGTTTTGACGTATCTGTCATGTGCATTTTCTCTCTCGATGTGTTTGAACAGGTAGTTAGGCTTGCAAAGTGAGATTAAAATTCACTACTTAGAGACAATACGTGGTACTCGGATCACATCAGTTCACCTTTGAAAAAAAGGCGACTATGGAGAAGATGAACAAAAGATTAAAAAAAGATCTTTCCATCTGTTGTAATAAGAAGCTTATTTGCATTACTTTTAAAGGTCTTAATGAAAGTTTTCTGTGTTGCTGAGATCAAAAATACATTACATTAAGGTGCATATTAATGAACCAGAAAATATAAATATATACTGTATATAAAAAGTACATTTATATCAGTTGTAAATTTCAAAAAGTCAAACTCATTAAATAGGTTTGCTAGACATATAACCAACAAGATATATTTCAAGCACTTATTTATGTTAAGATTTATAGTTATACATTATAAGTAACAGAAACTCAAAAGATAGACTTATTGATCATTTAGACCAGGGGTGTCGAACTCCAGTCCTCAAGGGCCACTGTCCTGCAACTTTTAGATGTGCCTCTGCTGCACCACACCTGAATAGAATAATTAGGTCATTAAGGCTCTGGAGAACTGATCAACACAAGGAGGAGGTCATTAAGCAATTTCATTCCAGTGTTTTGTACTTGTGGCATATCTAAAAACTGCAGGACAGCGGCCCTCGAGGACTGGAGTTTGACACCTGTGATTTAGACTTTACATTTTCCATTTGCAGATCAGTAATTCCCATTTCAACACATCCCAAAATTCCTTGATTGGATGTAGATCTAGAGACAGTGCAGGCCAGCAGAGCAGACGGAAACTTTTTGGGACATGAGTAGCAATGACTTTGTTATTCTCTGATTTTGGTACACCAGTGTCAATTGTGTATCTTCAGTTTCCTGTTCTTAGTTGACATGAGTGACATTCAGTGTGGCTTTCTACTCTGAGGTTCAGAAATACCACCCTTTTCAGGGATGATATTAAGACGAGTGGTTATTTGTGCTGCTGTTGCATTTCAACCATATGGCCATTCTCCTCTGACCTCCGACATTAACGAGGACGTTTGGTCCACACCACTGCTGTTCAACCGGCTATTTTCTCACCGTTCTCGTCAAACCCAAGAGGTGTTTTGTGTGTGAAAGTCAAACAGCCTCTCAGTTAAAAGACACAACAAAAGCTAACTTAGGCCATGGGATGTGTCTTTTAACTGAAGTCATAGTGGGAGATGCAGGACTGATACTTACAAAATGGTAATTTTCACTTTGCCATGGTGACTGTTGTAGATTTCATTAATTTTGTAACAAAGGCATCAAAAGATTGGAGGTTCGCTTCTTCATGTCAATCTTAACCCAGGGCAAGGCACTTAACCCCAAGTTGACTTCAGAACTGCATATTGGTGTATAAGTGTGTGTGTTTGTGACAGGATGTGTGTATAAAGTGCTTTGATTGGTCGGTATGACTGGAGAAACGGTACAACAGTTCAGACCATTAAAATCCAAGTAAAGTGTGTTCTAGTTGGCAATTGTAATACCTTTTGTATTAGATGTTCTCGTTGGATTTGTGGCATTTATTGATACGTAACACATGGAGCACACTGAAAAAACTGAACAGAACCTCAAGAAAAAAAATGTTAACACAAACTGGTTATTAATCTGTAGAGTTTCAGTCAGTTGAATCTTTACGTCGCTCACCCAGATACTAGTTCTGTTCTGAACACATTGATGCAAATGATTTTAACTAATTTCCCCCAAATAAATCTAAAGCATTTTGAAACGGCCATTTTGTGTTTAATGATACATCTGACTTAGTCTGTTAATTTTGACATGACTATTTTGTTGTGTATTTTCTTCCAAGTGTTGATGAGGACAAAAGAATCTGTAACCTGAACTGTACATGGACTGTCTGACCTGTTCTACTCCAAAAATGATTCCCTGACAGGAAAAAGCTTTTTCAGGCCCGACTACCTAAAATAAAATTGACAACCTAAATAAACCTATACGCATAGAAAAATAAATACTCAACAGTTTAGCCATATCTGAATTACGTTCCCTCTAAAAAAGAATGCTTCTTTACGACAGGACTAATCTGTGACAGATTACACCGTCCCTTGGAGTGGTGTTCTTATCCCAGTGGAAAAGGAGAGATTTTTTAAAGAGGTGGAGGGATACAGGGAAACAGTACTCTCCCACTGTTCGTTCTTGTTACTTTGCTGATAGGTGTTGGCAATAGCACAGGTGTCAAACTCCAGTCCTCAAGGGCCGCTGTCCTGCAGTTTTTAGATGTGCCACAGGTACAAAACACTGGAATGAAATGGCTCAATTACCTCCTTCAGTTCTCCAGAGCCTTGCTAATGGCCTAATTATTTTATTCAGGTGTGGTGCAGCAGAGGCACACCTAAAGGTTGCAGGACACCGGCCCTTGAGGGCTGGAGTTTGACACCCCTGCAACAGAGTCACGGTTTCACTTGACGGCATTCAACAAATTCAGCAAATGACTTCACACCATCCTTTACTCGCTCTTTCTGTCCATTGCACCTCCTTGCACTCACACACTGACATACTAGCATACATGCCTGCACACCTGGTTTCCTCTCATCGGCATTAAACCTTGGCTCGCTTTCGCTCACTGTTTACTTGAGTGGCATGATTTCTCCTTTTTTTTTTTTTTTTTTTTCACTTTGCAGTCTGAGACACTGACATATGAGTCACCAATCAGGCCAAATCCTTGCTTTTCCCCCCACAAAGATGCCCATTTTTGCCTTATGCGCCACATCTATCCAAGGCCTCTGGTCCTCATCAAATGTCTTTTTAATGAAAACTGCTTTGTCTCATCACTCAGTATGCACATAATGGCTCTGGTATTGCTGCAGGTACCAGGGAGAGAGGTGGGGATGTCTGGCACAAGAAAGCTCATCCGAGAACCAAAGATAAATAACACGAGGCAAGCTTTTGCTGAAATCACTCGACTATCCAACAGGTCCAGAAGCGTATGCAATTAGTTTGGCTTCCTCGCTCCCGTGATAAACAGGAACTGTGCAGGTTGTTAGAGCAAGATATTTCTAAGTTCACTTAATCATCAGAAACTGTGAGATTTGGGGGGGGGGGGGCAGAGCAAAGCACTGTTACATACAATACCACTAATAGGGGCTGAAAAGCTAGAGGATAACTTATATTTTTATATATTTCTATGTATATATATGCCCGTAATCATGCAGGAAAGTGAAATCTGTAACAGTCCCTGTGATGTAGAGATTAGAGGCTGATTGCATTGTACATGCAAATCAAGGCACAAGGCCAAAATCCCAAACGATCACCACCCATCCAAAGTCTGCGACTTTTGGAATTAAGCGAGGGTTGTTGTTGGGTTTTTTTTCCCTTGTCATCACCTTTTAACATTTCTCCTCGCTGATCGTTGTCTTTCAAAAACCTATTCCTCTTTTATTGTTTCTCTTTTCACTCTGGGAGGAGGCTTTGCCTCTGATCCCGATCCCGCATCCAAAAGGAGGGCGCATAATCAGCTTCTGCTCTCATCCAGTCCGAATCAGTCCTCGTCGGAATTCCCACATGATTCCTCTAGAAAATGGAATATTACCATTTAAACCTTGTGTGCTCAGGCAATCGTCCCTAATCCTTGACTTTCCGATTTCAGCACCGTTCGGTTTCTTCACATTATTTTGTACAACATAAGGGTTATTTGATCATTCTGGAATTATGAAAAAAGCTTGTGCAACGTATATATTGTTTTTGATTTTTAACAGAGAAGCAGCTGGTACCATTGAGCATTTCCCATCGGCCTGCAAAGACAGTACAAACATATAGCGAGACGATGCATAGATGGCATGCTGTTCAGTCAGTGGAAGCTAATCTGTTGTTGATCTACATCCAAAGAAAAAGGTCCTGATGAACCAACAAACAAGCTAATTGCTTGGCAGTCGTCGTCGTCATTAGAGCTTCTGGCAAGACGTGGGTCGTTGTCTGTCGCATATACATTGTTTGTTTTCAAGATACCAGGCAAAGCAGTCCAGTCTTCCAACTACAGTGAAATTTGGTGCCACAGCAAACCTGATTCATGTTAATCTGAATTAACCACCAAGATAACCTACTACACTGTTGCTGTTTGGATTAATCACAGAAGGATTTACTTCTGTTTACGTCATTAAAAGTAAGTTTAGCAGAATATCTTTGCTGTAGCTCTCATATCCTCCACACAAGGTCAATTCTATTTAATTTCAAATTTTTTTTGAATATATGAAATTACAATAAATGTTTTTTTTTTTACTAAAGTTATACAGGCTTTAATAGACTGCCTTAGAGATCATAAAGTCTTAAATGTTACAATGACAAGTTTTTAATGTCAACATATTGCATGCAATTCCTGGCTCTTTGGTAGCATTAGATAAAAAGTCAAAGGGATCACAAGTTATAATGGACTTTCTTCTCTAAGGGAATATTGGTACTAAATTGAATGGAAATCCATCCATTATTCATCCAGCTCTGGAACGACAAACAGAGCTAGCTTGAAAGCTGCTTTGTTGGCATCATTAGGATGCCTGAGCTGTATTCATAGTCTTCTTTGAAGGCCTTGCTGTACCTTTTATTTCTATGATGTGTGAAATGTTGCTAAGAGCAAAATAAATACGATCGGACTAGGTAGGCTTTTCTTCACACAGGCTGAGGCGAGGAGAAACTCTGCTTCTTTCGTACGTTCATCCTCATTCTCTTCTCTCACCCCTAAATGGTGAAACAAATGTCTGGTTCTCTTAAGTTTGGCTTTGGCATTTGTGTTCACAATTCACATCCCGGAGTCTTTCTTCAGGTTGTGGATGAGTTACGTCTGTATTCCAAATTTTATTATGTAATTTATTCAGTTTTTAGGTTTTGTGTGTACTCTGTTTATGATAGATGCGATACAATGAAAATATCTGTTAATAAAATAAAAAATAAAAAAAGCGGCTTCTTAGACAGTACAAACATCTGTCTATCTGTACAAACATATAGACAGTTTCCAGATGTACAAACATCTGGAAACTAAATTAGAAGATTTAAGTGGGTCAAAAACCAGCAGTGGATTCAGTTCGTAGTGTTCCTTTCCATTTCTTTTTGCAACAAACTAACTTATTATTGGGACCAGCTTACTAACTGGACCTGGATTTGTGTAGCTTCTATATGTTACATTTTTTGTCAAAACCAAACTCTATGTTTTGTTTTTTTTTCCTTTTCTTTTCTAATTAATAATGATTTTCTGTAGACAACTGGATATGAATAGGTTTATTTTTTCTGGTTATATAAAAAGAAAATCTCATTCAACTTGTTCATAAAATGGAGCCGAAAGTTGCAGTAGGTGTACAATACATGAAGCATTCTTGATTACCTCAGTGCCTCTGATTTTCTGTTCTATACAACTATAAAACTAAATCCCAGTCCTCAGACTTCATACTCCAGAACTGACTGCTGGACTCTCGCCAATTGTCTAGCTGAGCTCCAACAGGAATCATCAATGATTCACTTTCTCACCCTGGGTATGAATGTGCTCCTCTGTGTTGACACGGAAAAGATGGAGAATTTATAGCTTGTCAATTTGTGTGAGATAGCCAACCAGCTTTTTTTTTTTTTTTATATTTAAAAAAGGACAACTCTCTGTGTGAGACGATCTTTGTGCTGCCATTTGTTGGTTTGGCTTTATCCCGCCACACAAAATCAGTTTAATTGCATTCCTTTTGCTGCAAAAGAAAAAAAAAAAAGAGAAGAAGAAGAAGAAGAAGGCATCTAACCTTTTAAATAATTAAGGAGGAGGGTTTGATAGTGCAGTCAGAGTGCTGTTGGGTTTGATGAAAGGCCGGCTCCTGCACAGATATCACAGAAATCAAAGCTTACTTTTGACACACCGAGGCATGAAAGAAGTCCTTGATATGTCCAACACAGAACGCTTACACCTCCATCACTTTAGCTATCCAGTCACATGGGACACCTTCTCTTTGTCAGCACAGAGGGAATGTGACTTGATTCCACTTTTTACTGCACCTCCTGAACACGTCAGAGTTAATATTAACGGGAAAGTTGAACTTGACCCCCAAAAAACATTCAATTCAGTCATACTAAACACTTTTTTTTTTTTTTTTTTTCACTTTTAGAACCTGAGGTACAGACAAGGCTCCTCTGCCTTCCAGTCTCACCCAAAGTAATCCATCCACCGTCTGGCGCTCGGTGGGTTGGGGTTTTGTTTTGAGTTCAGCTGTATTAAAGGAGTAACACAGTCATCCATATGCAAGTTCACAGCACGCAGTCTAACCTGCCCCTCTAATTCAGCCCCTGCTAAGTCACATCTGAGGTGTTCCTGTCTGTTGTGCAGGTGAGAAGAGATCAGACGAGTCGATATTTCCCCTCCTGGCACTTCGAGCGGAAATCTACAAGAAAATCGATTACTCTTTTCCATTTTCTGTGGCCCTCTTCCTTTGTTTTCTTCTTTAACTAGGCTTTCCTTTGGCTCCATAAAAGCTGATGTGCCGGCTAAAAGAGATTTGTTTTCATGTGACAAAAACGGATACTCTGCAGTCAAACAACCACGAGGAATCATTTTTACAAACTTCCTTATTTGCCTAACATGGATGCTGCTTAAGTCCCCAGAGATAATCCACACAGCTTTTTTTTTAAATTTTTTATCAACACCCCTACTTGAGCTGATCCTTTAAAAAGACTCCTACGATACCCTGTTAGGTTGTTTCTATAATGTATTGTGAAAGTGTTCATACTTTTCAGATTTTCTGACAGGCAACAATGTAAACACCCTACAACTTTATGTTGATCTAGCATATGAAATCCTAATAAAATACATTGAAGACCCCAGTTTTAAGCTAACAAAAATGCTAACATTCAGGTAACTTAAAAGGTATCGATTTTTAATTTGGTCATTCTCAGACTGAAATAAATCACCATTTGTGTTTTTTTTCCTTCCATCATCTAAATGGGGCTCCTGGACTTTTACATTTTGATTGTATTTACTTACTTATTTGTTTGTTTTACAACGGCAAGTTTACCGCTTACAGTATTTCAGTCAATCAGTGTCTGCACTGAGGCGGAAGAAAAGAAAACAGGAGGGAAAAGAAAAGTAGAAACAAATTAAATTTAGTCATTAGGCCTGAGACTAATCTCCTGAAAGAGGCTTTTGAGTGTGATCAGCTGGAGAACTGGTTGCCTTGGAACTAATCTCTAACTAAAACATAGAAAAAAAAGAGACCAAAAACCAAAGTGAAGTATACAGTATATATCTGGAAAAAAAAAAAAAAAAGTCTAACTGAATGGCAGAAGATGGCGTGAAGCTAAAACTAGCTTTTTTCTCAGTTACAATGCCACCAACATTAATGAGTAAACTTGGAAAAGATGTGGAAAAATGTCTGAAAACAAAATCAGTTTTAATGCAGGAGCACAGTTTTATGTGGAAAGCTGTAGAAACACCCAATGAGCAGCTTTAATCAGAGGTGGAAAAGAAAAAAAAAATAAAGCCGTGGAAAAATATGATTGTTTTTAACGAACTCTCGAGTGGCACAGTTGTTGATACATGCCCTGCAGGAAGGTTCCCGCTTCTGAGGTACCTGCTGAAATCAACAGCGACAAGTTCACAAAACAGTGAAGTTGTCAGAGTGTCTCACTAAGAAACTGCTTGCCTGAATGCCAGCAGGTGACTGAAGCATGAGAATGAAAATTCCCCCTTGCCCGACTCTGTTTTCCTTGGGGCATAATAATCCCCAGGCAGCGATAGACTGCATCTCAGGTTTCCAGATTTTCTTCATCACATCTTTCCCTCTCATAGCTGTAAGTCACCAGGAGCTCATTTGTGTGCACCACAGGGCTCCAACTCCAGCTATATGTCCTGCAAATTTTACATGCATCCCTGCTTCAACACAACTAAATCAAAGATCGAAATGCCTCTTCAGCATGCCGTCAAGTTTTGGACGGGTGCAGAGATAAGTCGTCTTCCAGACTTCTTGGTTACGCTAGATGGACTGTCTCGATGTCTGTCGTTTTAACTGATGACCTGGAAAAAATACTGTCATGATCTATTTTTATCCATCAATTTTTCCATCATCAATAATGACATATCCAATTGCATTTAATTCTAATTTGGTTTAATTAATTTGAAACATGCTGAATGAAGAATCCACACCATGCCATAATACATCAAGAGGAAGAATATATGTAAGTTTTCTCCCCTCTGACAAAAATTACTGAGTGCTGAGTGTGTCCTAAGTAATTATACATAAACAATGAAATTAAATGATTAATTTAACCCAAAGGCAAGGGGGGAGGGGGCATTTAAATTACGTGCACCCGCTTGTGCTTAATCTAATGTCTCATTGCTTGGAGGCTGAACTCGCGTTTTGTTCCACAGAGACTGGAATTGCAAGTGCAACATGAACCAAAATTTTGGAAACAGGTAACATTTCTCCAATTGAAGTGATCAAAGGCCAGCAAGACTCTGAATGAGGAGGTTCCTGATCCGGCAAGGCTTCGTTTCAGCAGAAAAAAAAATCCCACAAGACGCAAGAGTTGTTCAGCTGCACCAGACATTCAGTTCAGAGTATGAAACGCAGATTAGATGTTCCTTTTTTCTTTTTTTTTTTTGATTGATTTCATAAAAGGCAAAGCTGAGGTAATCCTTTTAGTCAGCTCCCTCGATGATGAGCGGGCGCACAAGGAGTGGTGCAAAAATGCCTTAAAAGCTGCAGAACATTTTGTCTTGGGGACTTAAGGTCCCGATGTACACAGTCCATGCACACAGTACCAGCGTGTCTCTGGGGATCTGTCAGGGTTTAAACCTTGTCCCACCATGAACCAGTAGCTTGGATGTATGCCATGCAAATTGGTTGGCTGCTTTACGCATCAGGTTCTCTGACTGTTCTTCTTAGGAAACCGCACTCTGTGTGTGACAGCCAAAGTCACCCTCGAAGGATCTTTGATGAAATTCGGATCGACGTGGATTCATAGCTGTCCACAAAATTAGAGAGTGTGTGTTGATCGATCATTGAGTTGTAACATTAATGTCTATTAGTATCAAATTGTCTGTGCTCTACATTATCCAACTGTTGTGTTGGATAAATAACCCCCCCCCACATTCTCCTTCCCTCACACACACCGTCGCCCCTGAAATTGGACACACAAAGAAAATTTGAAATTGAAAAGAGAAAAATCAGAGTTAATTTAATATCATTGGTCCGCTAGATTTTCAGTGTCTCAATGTTTTCTCAAGTTCATCCCCCTATTTTATTTTAAAAGGTTTATTTTACTATTGATTGTTTATGTTCTACAGAAGTTTCCACAATCCCATGATCATATTTGGTGAGGATTTTTAATGAAAGTTAAAATGCATAGGGAAACATGCCGTAGAGTCTATCTTGGAAACACTAACACAAAATGACATTTTCCAGGAGTCAGTATGTGACATTTACAGAGATTTCATGAGCATAATATCAGAATCTTTTCTGACACTTATCCTTACCCTTCTCCTCCCAGCTGCGTTTGACGCCTTCGTACGGCGCTCTAATTGGTTGATTGTGATAGTATGAGCAGGAACTGTTTTGACTTCTATAAATAGCAGAGGAAGGTTGGTTCTCATTGTTGCAACTCCCACAAATACTAAACCCCGGTGCCATCTGTAAACAGCTATATTATAAACAAAAACATCTTTCTTTGAAAATCATCCTTGTCTGACTTACGCTGACTGGTCTTAATAGTTCAAATCACTCTAGCCGGTCTTTTTAACCACTGCATCGTTGCCAGCAGAAAAGTGTGTTTTGTTTGTTTGTTTGTTTTTTTTCCCCCTTAAAACTATTCTCAAATTCCTCTTCTGCATCGGCTTTCATCCATTTCCAAAAAGTGTCTCTTGGGAATTCTCTCGCCGGGTGCCGTTACCTATTTATTCCTTTCTGGACACATTCTGTGCAGCCCCCAGCAACTCCAACATCAGCTAAACAATCTGTCACAAGAAGCCAACAGAACTCTGTTTCTATTGTTTCCTGGACGCTATAGTCGTCCCTTGGGGGCCTCGGGACCTCAGCCATGTTGTTGACTGCTGTGGCTGGCCCGCTAGACTCTGTGATCGTCCCCCGCAGGTGGTACTTACCTCACAGATCTCCAGAACTGACAGGATGTGATAAAAATGTCTCATAAAACATCACCGCCCAAAGCATTGAGTTAAAGGTGCATCGAGTCTTGAGAAAGCACAGAGCTTTGCCCTCCTGCTCTTTTCCATCCCTTTTCTTTTTCACCGTCTGATGTTTGTGTCTGCTTAATAGGAGCAGACAAAGGGAAAGAGATGACTCTGGAAACGGGAACAATCTGAAATTCCTTTAAAGCGAGTGGGCCCGAGCCCTGAAGCGGAGATATTTCACCTGAGGCACAGTACTTTGTACTTTAAGGCGTTTTTTTTTTTTCTTTTCCTCTTGGATGTCTATTTTAGTCTTGAATACATATGAAAGGAAAATTAGGTGTTTCCTGTAATTAGAAACTCTAGGTGCGAGAGAATACGATCTTTTTGTTCTTTGCCTAATTAGGCCGCATGTACATAGGAACACGCGTTCTGTTCCTACCTGAGTATAAGTTCGGGCCACCCTTAAGGGGTTGACCCACTAAAAAGTTACAGAATTAGCAAGTGCATGACTACGCATGGGAACGGTGGGTGGCTGTGAAAATGGAACGCAACAATTTCAAAGCGAGGTGTGAGTGTTTGTTGTGATGCAAAAGCCATGCCCATGTCTATGAAATGACATGTACAGGAGGAAATGTCAATTCCCGATGTAGCAAACAGCATAATGTTTCTCAGAGGAAAAGGGTAACATACACTGATCCTTCACTATAGGGCTGATAGCATGCTTAGGGTTTTTATTATTATTATTATTATTATAATTCTGTTTATAGCTGCATCAATCGACAGACAGAAAGTTTGAGAGTTCCAGGATCACGAACGTGTGAGCATTGTGGAATTGTCTTATCCTTCGATTCACGTGTCAAACTAAACCCTGCCTTTCTACGAAGGTTAAGATAGGGATATCAAGTTTCTGAAACAGACGAGCGAAACGACAGCTCCGAGACACCGAGCTATGTCAGAATCCCTTCTGGATGTTTTGTAAGCCTTCTGACGAACGCTGTAGTTTGACGCGAGTTTTCAAAAGCATTCTTCTTTTCCTCCTGGTGCTATTTCTGTTTTTCTGTACAGGACACGTTTCCGCTGCAGAAAACGTAGCACGTCCTCATGTTTGCAGGAGCTTTGGCTTATTGTCGCATAAATAAGAAAGATCATTTCAAATGCTAACATGTCAAAGCGATCCTTCCTGCCCAAGGGCGACACCGTCTACAACTCTTTGAAGAATCTTGAATAATATAAACTACAATAACATTTAACTTTCCTTTGGGAACACATCTTGAGATTAGATGAAGTGTTTTGACAATTTGAGTTGTTTTAAAATCAAATACTCCTTTCCAGAGGAGTTGTATAGAAAATGTTTAAATACATTTAACTGTCCTAAGCACTCTTGAGAGAATATCAATGCAATATCAGATTTTTTTTTTTTTATTATTTTGAATTTGGTATTTTCTTTGTGACCAGAAAACAAAACACTATGCAAAAAATGTATCTTGAACGTGTACCTTTTAGCAATAAAATCCTTAACAAGCTGAGCTTATGTGAGCAGCATGTTACCTTGAAATCAGTGGACTGAGTCATCCGAACACAACCTTCCTTCTCCTTTGTCCACCTTTGTTTGCTTCTCTTTTTTTTTTGTTCTGTAACTCATACATATTTCAAGGGCAGCCATCTCTCCTGGCCGTATGACTTCAAGAATCAAACAGCTTCTAAGAGAAGTCAGGAAGCCTCTTGCATGAAATTCTGTCCACAGAGACAGAGCATCTTCATCTCACAGTGCTACGCTGGAGCATAAAGGCTGCTGGAAAACTGTTAAATCATTTGGGTGGCATTCGCATGGTTATTGTTAAGAGGGCACTCTGAAGAGTGCTTTAAAGGTCCATCATTTCAGCCTTGAGTCCAGGGTTGTATTGGCAATCTGTCCATCATGGTAAAATCCAGCGTGGACATGCAGTCCAGAGTAACAGTGGTTGAGATTGTATTTATTTACCACTTGTCTCTTAAACATCTTTATAATTGGTTGAGTCTTATTTTATAGTTATTCATTATGCTTCAGTTTAACAACGATGCTGTAACTTTGATTCATGTACAGCCCCGGGTTTGTTGTGGCAACATTATCTTACATTTTACATCCAAGCATATGTTTTTAAAGCAACGCTATTAAATAATTAGTTCATTTGAATTTTTCTTCTGTTAAAGATACATTTGTGGCAAATAATTTCTGTTCATTTGTCTTTGTGTAAACTTCTGACTGCTTCTTTGCTAAGATCCTACATCCAGTAAGGGAGTATGGGAAGGGGCAGGATAGCACTTCCTGTTTATATCTGATGTCATTGATTGCATCATCGGGTACAACCAAATGAAGGGGTTTCTTTTTTGTACAGTATTACTTCTTCTATTTAAAGTAATCCTTTCCAGCTGGTACTTTACAGAGTGTTGAATTTTGCAAACCATTTACTTGTGCATGAGTTTGTAAATTAGATTAATAATCCTAATCGCGTGTCTTTGTTTAGACCGCATTGTTTGCTTTAACCAATTTTCTAATAGTGCAGGCTGATGAGGTTCAGGTGTTTCAGTCCTATCTGAAGCTAGTACGATTTTGCCAACCGCAAGCTGGCTCAGCGACACGTACACAAGAATGATTGACAGCACTGAGAACCTCCTCCTGGCTCTTATTGGTTGTTTCTAGCTAGCACTGGAATAAGGCAGAGGAGCTCATTTTGTTCACAGATTATCTGTTTAATACCATACTATTACAACATAATGACAGCTTTTAAAAAAAAAGATTTTTTTTTTTCTTTTTATAAAAGTCGCACATGCATTATGATAATTTCTAATTTCTTATTATCATAATGCTTTCTTTATTCCTTACAGGTGTGATGGTTCAAAAGACTGCTCATGTTGTTTGTGAAATGAAAGGTGTGTGTGTGGTTTAGTGTCCCTGAAAGCGACGTGCTCAGTCTGATGATGACGGGACGGCATTCTGAGATATGAGACATAATTATGACAAGTGACCATTTCTACGCTGTCTGACTCTTCTCATGTTATTTTAATGAGTGAGCGGTGGGCATGTCAGGAGCCAGTCACAGTGTATTGTTATGAGATGACTGAAGCAAAAGACTTTTTATCAAAATCAATAAGCGCATAGGGATCCACATACAGTCTGTTTGGCAGGTTAACAGGATGGGGCTGCACAATCGATACTGTATGGATAAACTTGATTTAATTTAGAACTGACACCCACGTACACCCCCCCACACGCAGACTAATATTCTCACGGATAGATACTGGATAGAATCCATTAACAAGACCAGTGACATCCAGCGTAGGAGCTTTTTACCACTATTTTTGTGAGCATAATTTACCATTAATGACAAAGACCAGTGCGATTTGATTGCACCCACACTGCTGCGAAAACTCTCAAGGTCGCATCCTTTTGTCCCTTTCCAGAATTGTGAAAATGTAGATTTAGCTAATGCATTCCTCAGCTCAATACGCGTGAGCCTACCCAGCAGTGGATTTGATGTTACAGATTTCCCTCGCTTTATGACGGCTTCGCTGTTTCAGTCGCTGCTATAGCTGCTTATCTCACCCACTCCAGGGGTGGTTATGATGTCTGATAAAGAGGGTTTATTTCATGAGTAAACACACATATTCAGTTCTTATTTGATGGCACCTCAAAATAGCACGTTTATTGAAACGTTGCCAGATAAGGAATAGTTTTAGGGCGGGTCTCTTGATTGTTTAGTTTTCCTTTGTACTTTCTGAACACCTTAAATATCACAGTGTTTCTCTGTTTTTCTGCATCACATTCCCCTGGAGGGGCCCAGCTAACTTTAGGCGCTTATTAAATGCCAAAATGTTCCTACCTTTCCTCTCGCCTGCTTGTGTCGTATGTTGGCAATTCACGATCAGGTCCCTTAAGATGGGTTCTTAGTGCCTCTAAGCAGGTAAACATATTGTGCCAGATAACAACCACAATTACTTCAAGAGAAGACATATGGGGAAAGATTTTTTTTGGTTGTTGTTGTATTGCTTTGTTTTATTTTTAAAGCGTGTTTGTGTGTTGCGGTTTAGCTGGGGTTTTTTTTAAGAAATACGGTGCTGGTCATAGATTTATACACAAATGTCATAGCCATAAAGGTCATAATCATTTTAGGCTTTTTCTGTGTATTGTTATTGTTGTTGCTGCACCCTCCACCCCCCTTCACTCTCTACTCTCTCACTTTCTACTTCCTCTTCTGAGAGGGGAGATGTGCTACCAGCTCTCTGACTAACAGGTGAAATGAGTGTCCTACATCTGCTGGGATTTACCTGTCCAGAACTGAAGTAAGCTCTGTTTAAAGCTGGTCTCGAGAAAGACCCGCCTGGTTTCTGACGACCTCCATTCAGATGTCCCACCCGTATTCCCCCTGTGAATTAGCCAGACTGAGCAGCCTGCAGGCAACTAGTTCCACAGAGCACACCTGTTAACGGTCGCTCTTTCTCTTTATTACAACTTGCACTTGCTACCAAACCAGGTTGGTTTTAGTGACCTGGGCGAGTCCCAAGGATGTTGTTTTACATATAATTACATGTGTACAGAAAGCTGTATGCATCTTACCAAATAATGCGGCTACCCAGAATGGACCACCTACCGACATCCAAACCCTTTAAGAAAAATTATAAATAATTTAATTTAATGTATAACGACCTCTGTGTAGTCAAAACTGTCCAAAGTGCTAGCACTGCTAATGTCAGCTGGATATTTTGTCTTTAGATTTGAATATACTTTTTAAATTCAATGACAAACTCATCAAATATTTAATCATTCAAACAAGCAACATTGATATTTTAGCGTCCCATGTCCCAACTGACATAACGACTCAGTGTAAAACATTTATGCTGGCATTTGCAATGTATGGGAGACATTAAATATTAACATCTAACAGTGCAGGTAATGGGATTGCTTCATGCTAAAGCATATTCTGGGGATCAGCTTGACTTTCCTGTCATTTGTCATGTCAAGTGAGTCCATGGCTGAGGTCCGTCACCAGCAAGTCACATGAATGTTACAATGCACTAAAGTCATTTAGTTCTGGCTTTGGCTGTCGCCAAACACCAACCCCCGCCCCCAGCTCTTCCTTCTACCTACCTGGGAGTTTCCTGTGCGAATAGACGAGTCGCCCTCTCTGCGTCTCCATCAGGGGGGCAATTTAAACTTTTGCTTGCCACCACTGATTCAAAGCCTCTTTTTTTTTATGTGTTGGCAACGCCTCAATTACTCAAGGCTTTGAGTCACTCAGTGAAAAACGAGTCACTTTCTGGCATCATGTATTGATTATGGAGCAACAGGGAGGCTGACTGCACACATCAGTCAATGCTTTCTATCAGTAGATCATTCTTAATTGTCCATCTCTCCTGCGGTTACCTGAATATATTCTAAAAATGCAGCCCTTTGGAAACGGTAGGGAGACTTATTTTTGAGGACATTTTGCCTTCCATACAGTAATGGCCACAGGTTTTGAGTGTGACAAAAATGTAGATTTTCTTGACTATACAGTTTCCGTATTCATCGTATTTTTCAAACATGAGGAACAACATGAAAAGAGTAGGTATCAATTTTTTCTTTTTTCAGGATTCCTGCAATTTGCCACAGCTTTTTGAAGGTATTAAGATCTGGACTCACTGGACTCAAGCTGCCATTTTTAATCCTACAACCATGTTGACTTTTGCAGTTTTTTTGGTTTTGGGTAAAGTTGTGAGTGAGTGAGTCCACTTCTTTGGAGAAGCAGCAAACTTCAGACATTAAAAGTGTGACTCAGTGCTCACAGTAGCAAATGCCTTTTATTATTGTCCGTTTTCTGTATGTCCCAAACAATTCGAAAGGATTGTCATGCGGTGTATTTGGATGTTTCTTGGAGGGAAATAGGCCCAATAACGTCTTTCTTGACAGTAAGACAGCATCTAAAGGTAACTTCCTCACTATGTACATAAAACACCATTTCTAAGCAAGGTCTAGTAGGTTGTTATGTTCATGTTCATGACAGTCTTTTGCACACCCCTTCACATAAAGTGTCACCAGAATTTTTAACGAAGGTCTAAGTAAATACTACATAATATATTGTCCGCATAACACCAATGTACACATTAGCAAAGGTAAATATACCAAAATAATGTTTGGGATGTCATGCTTGTTAGGTATTATTTGCAGTTGGTATTAATAGACATTTTGCAAGATATTAAATTTATGCCCACTCACTCCAAAAGAGTCCCACACGTGGCTATCGATCTCCGAGAGCCGTACTAGCAATGATACGGTGTGTTTACACAGAATTACGCACTGCTTTGTCTTAGTCACAAAATGCAATTCAGACAGTTCCTTCAAAGTACACTGCAGTGTGTTTTGTTTCAACATTAGAAAATGTGAATACTGTGAAAAATATGTTTACGATCTTTACTACTACATTATACACCGTGTACTATCCATTTTACGCAGTCATAAGTTGGCATGTTTACAGTATTTGGGGGATTAATTAGAGCCGCACACTTGAAAGTGGTAATATTCTACCGAGACCTGATGTTTATTCATAAGTGTTTAAACTTAAGAAGGCAAATTAAGATCAGAGCAAAAAGCAAGACGCACCAATTTTATGAGCTGCATCTTTAGCCTTCAGTTAAAGGGGCATATCTTTTCTTGTGATCACTTGAGCTCAAGCTAACCCCTCTGGAGAGGATATGATCAAAAATAATCATGTTGTACCTCCAACAAATTTTAGCGCGTTTACATAGGCAATCCATTCTGAGTCAGCAGCTACATCCAGTCTCGGATCTCAAAATGTACAGCGCCAAGTGCAAACTAACTGCGCACGCAACGCAAACTAACTGCGCACGCAAATACGAGCGTCGGCTCGTATTTCACGTATTTCAAAATGCGCTCTCCCTTCCTCTTCTCCTTCACCTAGCCTCCTCTTCTCTCTGCTCGTCCCATGCGGTGTAATATATCAGCGACTGACATGAGGCGCAACACCTGAGTTAATAGCTGCTGACTGCTCCTGTGAGCTACGCTTTGGGGGAAAACAAAATTACAGGTTACCGAGCCTGACAGCCGAGGTGGAGAGGTGCAGGAGATCGTCTGCCCCCCCCTTGAGCTCCTTTTTGGCTCTGAAAAGCATATTAGCTCCAGCACCGAAATAGGGAAAGTAAACACGATGGCATGTGTTGCGGTTCTCGCTTTCACTCGCTCCTGATTTGCTGGAGTGCATATTATTTAATATTACGGTGTTTGTCATGCACAACGCTGCCAAATAGCAGGGGTTTTTAAATCTTTTTTTTTAAAAAGGGGGGATCTTCGCTCTTAGGTGTTTGGACACAAGCCATGGTGGGGGTTTATTCTAAAAGTATCAAAAAGTGTTACAGGATTGGATCAGAAATTGAAGAATATTGCATGTGATGGAGGAAAGCCACATTTCTCACACAGCTCTCATTCATCCTTGTGTAGAAAAGAGAGAAAATCGTCGGTTCATAGCAGGTCAGCCTTAGTTATTTCTCCCCCCTCCTCTCTTTTTGATATCAAGCAGCGAAAAGAGATTGAGGGGGCGTGGAGACGAATGTATGAGAGGTGGTGGAGAAGGAAACAAAATGCAGAAGACGATAAGGAGGCTGTGAGAAAGAGAAAGGACGGCATTATGCTGGTTGCTATGAGTCGAACGCATGCAGAGCAAAGGAAGCTGGGAGAGGAAATGTAAAGGAGTGAGCGGATGCGCAGTCGGTGTGCTGCGTATCTGCTGCGCACAGCAGCTTCCCCCCCAAAAAAGGAAGGAGACCGAGGCAGGGAAGAACAGGCTGGTCATTAGAAGAAGGAGTGGGAAAAGCCGGCGCTGCCTCCTTGCTCTCTTGGGGCGTGTTGAGAGGCGATGATCGGCTGTGAGTTTTGCACCGGCAGCAGCTGATAACCGTCACAATCTTTTTCATTGCAGCACTTGAGCCCAGATCTGCTCCGTTAGAGCAGAATTGTGGGAATGTGCAATTTTATTTTATTTTATATTATAACTAAGTGTGATGCTGTAAACATCTGTCAGCGACAGAACTACATAGTGATTAAACAATCTCTAAACGAATCAGAACCACTTAGAACTGCTATCAGGTGCATAATATATACAGCTGAGATCATATCTTTATCTTAATAATATATATTTTTTTTTAAATCAAGAAACTCAGCAATAAAACAGAAGAAAATGGCTTTTAAAGTTACCTTAAAATATAAAAAGCCCCTCTCAAAATGCCCCAAATTACATAAATATCACAAGGGTGAAATCTTGCCTAGTACTAAACTAAGACATTTAGTTTGGTTTGCTTCTGAATGTTGAATACCACAGTAAAATTGGAGGAGCAATTGAGCTTATGAGTCTGAGAAGAGTCTTAAGAAGTCTTAAAATAATTTCAAAACAACAATACAGCTATTCACAAAGTAAAAAACATTCAAATCAACTGCTAGTTATGCCCAGGTCTGGCCAGTCGCGCACAATAAAAGGACGTCTAACATTGTATTCCACAAAACTTTTCCCCTCTTTGGGTCAGTCAGGAGAAGCCAATTTTTATTTGATAAAAAAGAGAATAATAAGAAATGGGTATTACTTTCTTTATATACAGTGAGATTACTATGCCTTTGAACAATTTAGGAAAGCCCCAAGGATGATGTTCTGGCTCTGTTAACTTTTGATAGTTAACAATCAAATCACATTTGATGATTGCAACGCACAACAAAATAAATCAACTCAAAAAAGTGTCGCAAACATAGACACGTTTGGGTGTCTGGGCTAAAACATTTAGTAGTTTTCTTGTCTTTTGTACTGGAAACCTTTTAATTAGGCTGCAATGGGTGGAAGTAATGTTTAACATCTGCAGACAGCTGTATTTTGGACTTTGCATTGGGAATTCTTATTAAAAAAAAGGGGCAAATGAAAAGTTGATTTGAATGCATCATTTAGCCCCATCTTAATTGGTCAGTTTTGCTTCTGAAAACACTCCGCATGGTGCTGCTTGAACCGCATGGGATTTCTAATCATATGAACTCGAGGTGGTCCAGATGAACACTAGCGCCCTGCTGTTTATCTAAAATAGGAACTCGCATGAATGCTGTTGATTCAGTATCGCAACTTGTGTGTGCCACACACAAAAAAAAAAAACAACTTAAAAATGCAGAGCAAACTTGCAGTTTTATCCTGCACGGTTTTAACAGCAAATCAAGAGTTGACGAATGCAGGGCCAAGATCACCCATGCAAACTAAGGAGAGCAGCTAATTACACTGCAACTCCATCCATTCCCCTGGAAACTGTGTCTCAGCCTTACTTCCACAACTTCCTCAAGCAGAAAGACATTAATATCAACTCTTTGTGTGCTCTTTCCTTAAGTGCTCCCTTTCGCTGCCGCTTAAGCCAAGATTAAAAGCAGTAAGTGAGTAAAAACCTCCTCGCTCCCCCTTCTCCACAACTCTCCATCTTGGTTTGTGCCATCCACCCCTTCCCTCCTCGACGCCCCATGCTCCCCCGGCTCCTCTTTAATGCCCACCTTTCTATAATGACTGTCTTCAGCTGGGGCCCCGTGAGAAGAGGCGTCTATGTTTGTGCTCCCTCATGCATACCCATAGCCAGACTGTGAGCATGAAGACTCCACAGAGAGTATAAATTCCTATTGAGAACGGTGTCACATACTCCTGTCCCATGTCTGCGAACAACAAATCACCCTCCCTACATCTATAAAACATGTTCCATACACCCCTGGAGGCTTTATCTGCTAAATACCCTTCAGTTTGAGATCCCAGGCATAAACCCAAGTGTAAGCAGCATCGAGGACATGCTGCACGGGCAGACAGCCGATAAAAGCTACCATTAAAGTAGCATTTGGGGCCCTTTTCTTTGTAATGAAGATGGAACAGCACAGTTGACAGAGCTAGGAAATAAATAAATCTGGTGTTCTGATTGGTTCTACAGCAGCAGCGAGGATTGCGTTGTAAATACATCTACAGCCTCAATGTAATTTAGCACACTTTAGGACCATCGCTTTACATACGTGTGTCTGGACTCTAGAGATCAGCTCTAGTTTTAATATGTGTGCCGACATGCCAGCATGTGCCTTAGAAAATGAAACCATAACATATACTTGTGTTGTAACCTGAAGAAATCTTATAGTCTGCCTGCTTGCAATCGTTAATTCAGTTGATTCCTAATGAGTTGCTTGCTGCTACTCAACGGGTCTGGCATTGAATCCTACTATGACACACTACAGATGCAACTACTGTCAATGAGAGCAATAGGGGAAACACAGGTGGGAAGTGGATTGAGGTCCAAATGGGCTGAATGTTTTGCTTCAGTGTTAAGCAAATTTAACTTTAGCCCCTGAAAAATCTTTATGAAACATGAGGTCACGTAAAGAAATCAGTAGCAATGTTAAAATCCCCAAAACCAATTGATTTGTACTACCTGTGGAAATCTTGTAGTGATGATAGGAAGTAACATCACCCTACGGTCTATGTGTGCGTGGGGCGACGGCTCCCGCTAAAAGTTGTGTTTGTGGACAACGTTTTGCTGTTTCACGCTGACAAAGCGTAAGACATTTTAACAGAACTCTCTAGCTTTCTGGCTCGCAACATTTGGTTTGAGGTGTTGATACCTGGAAAAGTGTCCAGTTTTTGACAGAAAACCATCTGTACAATTTCCTTTGCAGCACCGTCAAGTCAGATATTGACAACCCACGCTGAACGGGTGTCAGCAGTGTACACATGCTTCATTGTTTTCTTTATTTAAAACGAAAAAAATGGTATGGGATAAACAGATAGCAGAACTTTCTGATCCTATTCAACACAGTGTCACATGTGCTAGATGAGACCCACCCAAAACTCAACAAGTACTTCATTCTTAGAATCATTTCATTATATCCACTGGAGTTTAACAATAACCTAATGAATTGTTAAATGTAACAGTGACTCAAGTCTTAGCTAAGCCATGGACATTTCAATAATTTTATGATGAATCAGTTTTGGAATGTGTACCCAAAATGAGACTATTATTTCAGGGGTGCCCAAAGTCCGTCCTCGTTAGAGGCCTAAGAAGAACATTGACATGCTGAAGAGGTTGTTGCTACCACCAGGGAGAGAACTAAAATGTGCAGGATGCCGGCCCTCGAGGACTGACTTTGGGCACCCCTGGATTATTTGCTTCTTTAAAATTTTGACAACTGGACTTAATCTTTTGTTGGGTACTGTCAAAACGGCTACTCACCCACAAACACAAGGGAAACAAGCTAATGCTGGCATTATAACTTTAGCAAACTTCCCCACAACCAAGTAGATTGCCATATACATGACGGGATTCTGTAGTTACAGCCACAGATCTTACAATAAATGCCCAGTGCCCAGCTTTCCCTTTGAATTATCGTAGTTCATTCAGCTCAATTGTTCCAGGTCGTTGTTGAGGAAACGGAGAAAAGATTTGTGCAGCTTGTGCAGCAGACTTTTGTGCAAGAGCAAAACAATTTCAACGATTTTAGTGGCAAATTTCTCAGTTTTAGCCATCTCCCATATAATGGCAATGAAGTTACTACAAATTGCTTTGCTCTTCATTTCCTGCACAGGAAAACATAAATCATACGACACAAGCTCCACCGACTCTTGATGATTCCCCTGAAACCGTTGAAGCGTCCCATGGTGAGCTACAATCATTTAAGAAGGGGAAGTAAAAGTAATGAAATCTAGTTTTATACTAAGATACAAATTTTCCTTCTGACTGGGCACTACTTCGACTCTCCTGGTGAGGAAGCAGATGGGGGTGGAAAAAAAAGACTGATTTCACACAAGTACAGTCCATCCTAGATACCACTTCATTTGCTGGTTCCACTTGGGGTTTTTTTGGGGGGGGGGGGGGGGCTTCCATGTGCTTAGATCTTAAAAATGTACCTTTGATTGCAAACCCAGTTGCTTGTAACCGAACGTACGCAGCATTTCTTCACGCTGTGAGCTCTGAGCCAACAATTTGATACAAAGTAAACCAATTACAGCGAGGCTGCTCTTCCACCAACAAGACGAAGAAGAAAAAAAGCGGCTTGATCAAATATTTGCATTTTAAAAAAAAATTTTAGTTGAAGCAAAAATAAACAAAATGTAGAAACTTTAGCTTGATTAAGCAGAAGTTAGGGGAAAAGACTTTTATCATGACTTCGGACTCATGAAACTAGGATCCATTTTGTTACTTTCCACAAATTGTTGCCTTGTGTTTCTACTGTGGCCTACAATGAACAAAACATCAGCTTATTATAAGGTTTCATGGCTGCAGTCGACCTGACTCTTTCATAGACAGATATTAACTCATATCAGAATGAGCATGTGCAGGTGACCACCCGTGCTTCCTATTTGGCTCATATTTCACCTGACCTTAATTTCCCTCCATGAAGGCACTGGGCACACGGAGGTTTAATCTGGGACTGCCTACCCTGCCAGGTTGAGCCGTTCCCGATCACCTGGATTTACATCTATTAGTCCTGCTGCACTATGAACTCCAGAAGTGCTCAGAGAATCGTGGGAAATGTGAGATGGCGTGATAAAGCAAGCGATAAAAAGAATGGGTAATGAGATATAAAATACTGTACTATTTCTTCATCCATTGCTCTCTCTCACCGTTTGCCTAGAGACCAACGCTTCTACTGCAACTTGAGTTTTTGTACGCGCTGGGTAAGATTGCTGGTTTGCTGCAGCTGTGCTAATAGGGAAGAAACAACTTCCTGTAACAGGAAAACTGTTTATCCGACATCATCGGTGGCCCATAGCAGAGAGCAAAGAGGAGGGTAGTGCATACACGAGCATGATGGACAGTGGTAAGATCTTCCTCCTGGCTCTGATTGGTTGTTTCTGATCAATCTGTGTGTTTCTGCAGATCCATCCATCCATCCATCCATCCATCCATCCATCCATCCCTCCCTCCCTTGAGATGGCTACATATATGTACAAAAAAGTATATAACATATAAAAAACATTTTTTTTAAGGTGTGGGAACATTAAATACTTTGTCTTGTTTTATAATCGTTGGTTTAATAATATTTGTTTTTCTTATTCATATAAAAAAATCTGCTCTCTTCCCATTTCTTCCGCATAGGAGCTGCCTCCTCTTCCCATCACCATATCGTCTCTCAGATCACACTGTCTAACTTCCAGCCCGGTAGTCATGGCAAACCTGCCACCATTATGACCATTGAATTTCTAAGAATAGCTCTTTAATCTCTCATTTTACCAAAGCAATCTTTGGGCCTCAGGTCTTTTCAAATTTGGATGGAAAAGGTGCTCTTAACTTTCAGCCAACGTTTTAATCATCAACCAGTGTTTTAACTTGCGTGTATATGTTAGTTGTGGTCTGCACTAAACAAATTTTCATTTTTGCTTCGGTCACAATAACTGCTCCAACAAAGTAATAAACAGACCCCGAGATCTCCAGATTCTCCATCTGCAAAAGTTTCTTGTAAACATTTCTTTGAATTTCCACTTTTTTTAACTGTCCACCGTCACTTCCGCAAGAAAAACATGGCCTATTAGAATCAATAGCTGAGGCGTGTAGGTTTCCACCAAACAAAGTGCAGCCAAGTCCAAGACTTGCAGAGATTCTGTAAATTGTTTAGAACAAGTAAATTAGAAATAAGCTCACGAGCAATACAATAATACACAGCGTGTAAGACTCCAGACGTTCCTTTTAGCGATTCGTTGCTGAAATTCAGAGGCACTGTCAGGATAATTGGAATAAACAGTTTCTCTGCCAATATCTGCTGCCATTTTGGTAGTCAGAAATTTGGAGGGAGTGAACTATTTTTTTTTTTTTTGGTACAACTAGCTGAGCAATTTTCTGTCAATTTGGGGCAAAACTGTTTCTTCCACTGATACAGAAGTAGCAAAGTGGAAGAAATCAAAGTAGTGCTCCAATTCAAATGGAAGGGATTTAACCTTGAATCTCTCCACAAACTTTGGGCCATTTAAGATTAGAAATGTCTTTTCTCTCTTTCTCTCTCTCTCTCTCTCTACGTGACAGGTACGTTTTATCACTGGCTAACGGAGAGATGTGGAGATAGAGGAATAGGAGAACAACAGAGAAGTGGATCCAGTTATAAGGCGAGATGAAATCAGCATGGTGTTTGACAAGAGTGGGACGGGATGCGAAGGAGTGGGAGTGGGGGGTCAGAGGTTTGAGGAGAAGGGCGGCAGCGGTAGGTGGTTTGAGTGGGCAGAGTGCCTTGCTGACCAATGATAAGGATGGGTACCTGTGGGTGGCACAAAGTGGTTGTTTATCTCAAGAAACACTTTCTCCAACAAGAAAGATAAAGCACATACGAAGCAGGAGAAGCATGGAGACGAGGATAACGGGAAATGCTTACGGAGTAAACTCGGTTGTGGTTATTTTGGTACTTTTTAGCTTCGAGGTGTTGTAAAATAAATTGCAAAAAAGAAAGAAAAAAAAAAAGCACACTCACTAAACAAAGTTCAATGTCATTTTGAAAAGTTTCTAAAAATGCAAAAAATGAGACAAATACTTGGATTTGACCACAGAATTAAATGCGTCATGCAGAAAATAACAGCTTATGTGAGATAACTCAATTAGCGCAATTAATTTGAACTCCAATAGCATCAATGAGCTTCTAATGTGGTGGGATAATGTGTTGGAGAAATCGAGAGTGCTTGACATTCTATAAATTAAAGTTGATTTTTCTCTTCATTAACCTTAATATAAGGTTTGTTTGCAAGGTCAGTTTAATTATATTTAGTCAATTATATTTAGCTTGGCGGTTAGTGATGATCATTCTAAATAGGCTAATGATGTGAGACATTTGAGAGCAGAACAAATGTGTGAAATCTCAGTTTAAAGTACAGGCTTTAAACTTGGAAGAGTTTCTTGTGCTTGGGGTTTAATGCTTGCTTTAGATTTTAACAAAAGTATGAAGCCAAGTTTGTTATGCAGGCGTCCTACTGTTTATACATTATCGCAGTCATGTAATGTTAGCGAGCTTGCTTATCATCTTAACTTGACCGCGAAAAATAATAAATGTGTAAGATATGAGCTTAGTTTCTTCATAAAGTTTAAGTTGGCATGTGCGCGGCAATCGAGTGGAGAAATTAAAAGTATTGATCCATTTTCAGACTTGTTTTTTTTTAATTATTTTTTATTGTTCTTACACAATCAGTTATGTTGGGAAAATGGATGGATTTCTATAAAATGTAGAAAATGGAACGAGGAAAAAAAGCATGAAAATCCAGATCTTTTACTGTGATTATGTTATCATGACTATGTTAGACTGCAGAAGGACCATGTGTTTCTGTTTGGATGTCCAAAACCAATGCATATTATGTTTTTGTTGTTTGCTTCGCTGTAATGTCAACCCGGTTTGCAACTGCAGTGACTAAGAACTGCAATTTATGTTTATAATAATACATATCTTTTCAGCTATGTGTTATCAGCTGTATCCATTTTGAGCATATCTGACCTTGTAATATACGTAAAATGATGTCCAGCTGAGCAGCGCCGCCATTGTATGCTTGAAAAATGTGCCGTGTGAGTACCGAGTCATCATTTGCTGCACGTATGAATCGCTGCTATGAAGTTTATGGACATACTAGGCAGATGTACGTTTTACAACGTTCACCCTTTAACACATGCAATATATATATATATATATATATATATATGATGGGTGCATCCTCAAACATACATTAAATATATTTTTGTTTTCGTTTTTAAATAAGGTCCCATTTGAATTTTAACATACCGGTATGTCCTCATGCAGGACAAGAAAATTGAATCTTTGATCCTGTTGTAACCTCATTAATTCATGTATTATCTTTTCTCATGAGCCTGCTGTATCATTGCACACCTATTCTTTTTTTTTCTTTTTACCTCCAACAAGGAATTCTCTGTACCAAGTAATAATTTATTCATACTGGCTTACTGAGAGGCTATTACGCAAGTAACTTTGGATTTTTAACATAGAGATTTCTTACTTCGCTTTTTCTCTCATGTGCCGGAGTGTTCATCCCCGTATTAGCGGTTCTTTCACATCACTTGCATTATTCATCACCGCGGGAGATCCAGAGGGAGTGCGAGAACAGACACTGGATGCCAGTGCAAAGTGCACAGTGGTGTGCGAGAGCGGGTGACGGGCGTGAGAGAACCACAGTAACAGTTTGTGATTCGAATGATGGAAAAGCTCATGCATTCACAGATGAGTGCTTCTACAATCGCAGCATGAAATATGCATCAACCTGAAAAAAGAGGGGGAGTCCTGCGGGGTGGGGGGCCCTTTCAGCATTATAATCAGCAGTGTGGACAGTGCGGGGATGTAAAGACCAAAATCAAACTCTGAACCTCTGACTAGAGATAGGAAAACAGCCTGGCTGAGCTGGCAGAGGATACCAGTAACACCGCAGAGGGAATCTAAGTTTTATTCCAGGGGCATCAGGTTCACACAAGCCAGACAAAGTTGTCACTGTGACACCGACTGTGCCTGCGAGACTCTAGTGGCACCACGCTAGTTAGCTGCCAGAACGCGTGTGTTTCTGTGCAGAAAACACTTTTGACAAATGTTTTGGGCCTAACGTTTCTTGGTGACTTCAAAGGTCTTTGCTCTGTTTGCCCCCATCTTTGGTGTACTTGGTTTGCACTTGTAAATATTGCCATCTTGTGAGAGAACGTCTACATGTTATATGACTTAGACTTAGACTTAGACTGACTTTATTGTTATTTTGCATGCACAGGGTGTATACAGAACGAAATTTCGTTGCATACGGCTCAGGACAATGTTTTGAGCTTTCAATGTTGTGAGGTTACTCCAGAATAAAATAAAATACAGTATAAAATATGAATATAAATATAAATATAGAATATAAAGTGCAGTAATGACAGTAAAATATAAGTTATTTAGCTCTGTACATGTGCAAGGTATAAAGTGGAGACCAGTTTTTAAGTGCAGTCCAGTTAAGAGTTCAGCAGTCTGATGGCAAGTGGGAAAAAGCTGTTTCGGAACCTGGTGGACCTGCACCGGACGCTGCGGAACTTCTTTCCAGAGGGCAGCAGGGAGAACAGTCCATGGTGGGAGTGTGAGGGGTCACTGATGATGTTTCGGCCTCGGGACACGCAGCGCTGGGATGAAATGTCCTGAATGGAGGGAAGGGGGGCCCCGATGATCCTTTCTGCTGTCCGCACCACTCTCCTCACGTTCTTCCAGTCGGAGGCGCTGCAGCTTCCACACCACACAGAGAGGCAGCTGGTCAGAATGCTCTCTATGGTGCTTCTGTAGAACGTCTTGAGGATGGGCGGGGGCAGGTGTGCTCTTCTCATCCTCCGCAGGAAATACAAGCGTTTCTGTGCCCTCTTGGCCAGAGACGTGGTGTTCACAGTCCAGGTGAGGTCGTTTGTGATGTGCACCCCCAGGAATTTGGTGCTGCTGACCACCTCCACAGCCGAGCTGTTGATGAGCAGTGGAGCGTGGCTGGGCCGGTTCTTCCTGAAGTCGACGATCATCTCCTTCGTCTTGTCAACGTTCAGGATCAGGCTGTTGTCTCTGCACCAGTCCACCAGCTGCTCCACCTCCTCTCTGTAGTCCAGGTCGTTGTCGTCTCTGATGAGGCCCACCACCGTTGTGTCGTCCGCGAACTTCACGATGTGGTTGGTGGCGAACCTGGGGACGCAGTCGTGTGTCATCAGAGTGAACAGCAGAGGGCTCAGGACCGCTTGCATTTGAATTGTTTTGGCAAAAAAGCTAAAAAAATAAAATAAAACCATAAATAGGAACAGAGAACTTCTCACACTGTTTGTTTTTGTAAAGCTGCTTTGCTGTTCTCGACTTAAAGGGTCACATTCAGCTGAAGACACCCTTTAATATCCACAGCCGCACTTTATCAGCATCCTTATCCACCATGAAAATAGCTTCAATTTTCTTTTCAGAAAGCACCTCTGATAACTGCAAAGGAGTAAATGTACTAAAATGACTGAATATGCACAATGAAGGGAAAGGTAGTGTCCCTCCGACTAGTCTACTGAGATGGAAATGGTGCTAGACTTTAAAAAAAAAAAAGTCTTTAAGGTGTACGTTTAAGAAGGGCAAATGTCTTAATGCTGCTCTGCCTACACACAAGCTACATGACATACTTAAACCTGTTAGTATAAGTTGTTATAAATTACCTCTTGGGTGATGACTGGTCCATATTGGCTCTGTTTTATGGCCAGATAGATATGATTACAGAAAACATACTTCTCAGAATAACATCCTTAAAAACATAAAAAGGGATTAGTTTAACCAAAATATAAGATATACTGTTATCAAGGTCTAAGCCTGCTTTACTTAAAGTACTTTAACAAGTGATGAAGTGGCTCTCACAAGTAAGTTATACACAAACTGAATTGTTTTCAAATTAGTGCAAACTTGAATGTATTTAAAAGCATGACACATTTCTAATGTTTTTTCTTGTTTGAAAGAGTTTCAAAAACTTTAATAAAATAGTATGAGCTTGGCGTATTTCATACACTTTGTAGGATTTTGTTTTCTGTAGGGTCAGATTTTCTTCACAGGAAATAAAAATAGGATCTGCTAGATTGCCCACGGATGAAGTCTGCTTTTATTTTTAAAGAAATGTTGGCAGATTATTTTAACTGATAGGTGGAAAATGAGAACGAGGCGCAGGCTTTGTAATGGCGGGCCCGGTGTCACATCTGTTGCGACGAGAACGGCATCAGCTGCCAAGAGAGGGAAGAAGAAGGAAGTCAAAGGCGATGATGACTACTCCCTGGAAAAGAGCGTGTGAAGGAAGGGTCATGTCCCTAACATTTAAAAAATTATAACAATGACATGTTGAAGAGAGAGAGAGAGAGAAAAAAAAGACTGGCTCATGGTGAAGAGCTTAAGAAGAGAAAAAGGAATGTCACTTATTAGGCTGCAGGTTGAGCTGCTGATCTCTCTTTGGTCTTTTATTTTTATTTTTCGACAACTGTCTGGGGTGATCACGTCAGAAACGGCCAGCGCTTTGATCAGGTGAGATTGCACCCAAGATGTCTTGAGGGTATTAAAACATGACTGCTAGGATAATGTGACCGCATATGGTCACATTATTAAACACAGTTTTTTTTTTTATTATTATTATTATGTACGTAAATGTCAGATTTCTTGCTAATCTGACATATTCCATTGGCGTAATACATTTCTAAAAAGGTCAAAGCGTGGGATGGGGGACTACTGCCTGGCTTGAAAGTAAGAAAGCATTTGTCTTTGTAGAAATTATGTTTGTGTGAAGAAAAGGGGGGAGACACCTGATCACAAGCAGTTCCTTCCAGTGTCATCCTGCATGTCAGCTCACTTGCTTTTAGCCGTCCACCAACACAAAAGAAGATCAAACAGAGTTTGTCTTGATGCCTGGTGTGATGAGGGCTTCTGTGTCCCAGGTGCCTGAACACCTACAGTAGTGTTAAATGTCCTGCAGCCTTTGCCAGTGACCGAAAATATAAAACCTATAAAGCCTATTCTATTGGGCAAAATTTTTTTGATCAATTTTTATACATTTTATTGTATGTAATAAAAACCTATATGTCATTTTCTTGAAAGTGACTTGCTAATTTTTGTTGTTGTTGTTTTACAGATAAGGCTACAGGTGAATCCTAAGAAATTAGAATGTTAAATTGTTTTATAAAACAAATATGTATGTCTGGACCATTTCCTATATACACAACAATACCTTTTCTGTGTTCTCTAATAATCTCTCCTTAATTATTCTGCCATTAATCATCTTTAAAGAGGGCGGAAAACGAAGTAAAAACAAAAAAAAGGATAGAGAAGTGAATCCAAGAAATGTTTATTAAACCTTCTGCCACTCAAGAGACTCTAATGGTCTTTTCCTCTCCTGTCAGCACAAACTGTTGGATGTGTAAAGTATTTAAATGAATATGCTGACCTGTACGTTCTGTCATTGATGTAAATCAGTTGAATGTATTAGCATGTATTGGATATTATTCACAAGCATCTCTCTGGGCTTAGATTGAATTCATTTTACTGGAGCAGGACAGAAATGTTTTATATATGTGAAATTACTTTCCTCTCAAAAATGTCAAATTCCAAGCAGGAATGTTGTACTGTTGCCAGATTTTTTTAAAATTATTATTAATTTGTCATTTCTTCACGAAATGAATTCTTGAAATGTTTCTTGTGAGCCTCACAAGAAACAAATCTACTACGCTAATTCTACATTTTAAGTATAATCTAAGATCATTAAAGCTTTAAAATTTTGGCCTGTCTAGAGGAAGAAAGATTCTCTAATTTCTAACTTTAACCTAAGAGAGAGAAAAAAAGAGGACAATTGTCAATTTCGAGAACCTTCTGAACATGTCAGCTTTCAACACCAGAAGGGCTGAACTGGAAAGTGTCTCTTACTTTTGGTAAGACGTAGCTGCTGAGTCTGATGGAGCTACGTTGTTTCAGATCAGGTGATCCAGTCTCTCTCAGCTCCAGGGATAATTGGCCGTTCTGTTCTAACAGCGACTCCGTCCACCATGCGTCACTCTGAGACAGGCAGGCAGCTCTGGTCTCTTCTAGAAACGCTGAAGACTTCGTGGTGTGCTCTCTGGTTTTGTGTTTCTCTCTCTTAGTGGAAGCTCAGCTCAGCTCCATGGCAGCTTTCGCTATCGGTGGAGGAGAGGAAGCGTCGTCGACGGGTGATGAGAAAATGTCAATTATTAGACGGCTAGTAGCAAATCTAATTAATATTTCTTCTAAACGTGTTTTCTAAGCTAAAGTAGGAAAAACAAAAACAATTATCACTTTAGAAATAATACTTATATCATGACTATTTTTCATATTCCAATTTTTAAAAGTAAATATTCTGTTTAATCACATTGACACTCAAGGTTCATAGAGAATGTAGAACACGTTTATCACTATTCTCACTTATACCCCGTCAACCACCAATGTCATGAAAACATTCATATTTTGAAGTTTTTCGGACAAAACCTGCGTAAAAAGGATATTATTTTGACTGGACTTGTGATCATAAAACAGCATTTGAAGAGCAAGGGTTCCTCACGAAGATCCCACCACTTGAATTGGATTTTATTTAAGTACGACAATGCACACAAGATAAATGTCATGCACTTTAATCTTTAAAATGTTTGTTTTAACTAGTAAAGCATCCACTGACCAATGCATTCAAAAATGTCTGAATGAAAACAAAGTTTCATAAAGCTGACATTGGCTGACATAACGCTTAAGATAATTAAGATTCCTTAATTATCTTAATTATTCCTTAATTAAGATAATTCCTTAATTCTCTTTTCCAGATAATTAATGAACTATTAAAATCAATCAAATGCAACTGGAGTAAATGCAGTAAAGTAAAATGCAGATGCCACATTTTAATTAATTTAATTCACAATTAAATGCTAACCAAAAAAAAAAAAGTAATTTCCTGCCTTATTTAACCATTAATTAACCAATTATTTTTTTCAAAACTGGTTCTGGTTTTACCAAAGGCTAATTAGTGGCAGACCTTTAACGAAAGAAATCTATTAAAACAGATTAAAATTAAAATAAAACCCATCTGGAAAACATCAAGTAGTTTAAAAACGTCACTAAAAGGAACAGGTCACAGACTGATGTCAAAAAAAATTCAAGCGCAGAAGAAAAACAACGCCACTGATATCTGTCGTTGTCAGTGGGCCAAAATGTATCCAGAGTAAAAGACTCATCGATGCTCATGAAAAATGCTTGACTGCAGTTGTTACCGCCAAGGATAGCACTATCAGTTATTAGGTTTAGGGGGCAATTACTTTTACAAATAGTTTCGGGACTGATAGCTTTCCCCCCCCCCTTAATAAATGAAATCCTAATTTTGAAAACTAATTTGACACTTTGAAGTGTGACAAGTATAAAAAAAAAAAAAGGGGGGGAAGAAATCTGCAAGGGCGCAGATTTGATGCATTAGATCCAACAAGATCATTCCAGGCATCATTCTCGTTTTTTGAGAGATAACGTAATACGGGCTTTACGTCACCGCTGTCCTTGGGTGACTCATCAAAATAAAAATAAAATCAGCTGGTCAGACTTTAAAAGACTGCAATCAGCCAGGAAAATGCAGCGTATTAATCAAGTAATGCCTCGTCACCTTGGACTTTAAGCTATCCATTCAGTAGTTTCTCGACGTCTTCATTGCTGTTCTTGAATTTCTGCCTGATTTGTATTACCTTTTGGCAATTTTTTTCTTTTTAGTATGCGACATTGCAAAACGATCACTCTTAAACAACAATGAGATCATTTGTAGCAATTTTTATATCTGACTTCACAGGTCAGTCCATCACTTGTCTTTAATCTTATTAAATAGAGCCCCCTTCGAGCCCATTAAAGGTGATGATTTAATCATGGAATCAGAGGACAGACTCAAAGATCAATGAAAATGAGAGAGCTTAAATACAAAGGAGATGTGATCAGGGATATGGAAGCCAGGTAAGTCTAATCAGGAGAGTGCTGAGCAGCTGAGAGACAAATGAAGCTGAATCAAAGCACAGATTTCACATAGGAGAAAAACTAAGACGCACAACAGAACCCAAGAAATAAGTAAGAAGCTAAATATAAAGCAATTAATTAATGATAAGACATAAACAACAATTATGAACACAGAGAATAGCACTATATGTGGAATGGCATAAATAACAATAACTTAAACCCTAAAATGACTTGGAAACAAATGCAAACCAAAAACCCAGACACCGAATGGATCATGACATTATGCAAATATACTGTGCAGAAGCTGGTCTCATATTAGTTATTATTGGAAAATGTATCCATGCTTCAACTGACCTTTTACACCTGAATTTCTTCAACGATAAAACAGGACATGGCACAAAAACAATTTTCTTATGTCTGCTATCTAAAAAATATCCTAACCACCAATATGACAAGATGGTAAGAAATCATAATTTCATTAGATTTCCAGTTTTATGTGACCATATGCATGTTGGTCGAATTTCAGACCAGGTTCTGAAATTGAGAACATTAGGATGCTTTGACAGCAGTGTGTATAGATGCAACGGCGCCCTCTAGAGTAAATATTTGGTGTAACATCTGCAGTAATATGATGCTTTTATGGAACGTGTTAGACATAATGTCACTTCTGAACATTTCTAAAAGTCATCACTTGAATGCATCCAACAAATCGAAGCACATGGAAAATGATCCCATATTGTCACTTGGCGCTATTTTCTATTCACTAGCATCAGTTAAGCCACATATCAGTTACATATTGTATCATAATACAACAAAAGATTTTTGTTGGAAAGTTAAAACAATTTACTCGATAGATGAATCCTGCACCTAAACTACAGCAAAAGAACTTTCTGTCAGAAAAAAACAGCTAGACCCAAACAGGAAGTGCAGCATGTCACAAAACACACGAATAAGAAATATGCCGTTCTTCAAAATAAAAGCATACGTTGACTACTAAGTGTCACTATTGGACCAAGGAAAAAGCAGGAAAATACAGTATTCCTTTTCCTAATGTCAATTTGGTAGCATAACTTATTTTATCACTCAATTTTAAACAGTTGTAGTCGCCTAGGCTAGCTACGCTGACAACATGCTAACCAATGTCAAAACAACAAGTTCATGGGGGGTAACTATGGCAACCAGTGACAGTTTAAAAGCCCTCTGACTCTTTCTGCAGTCACGTTGCGCGCGCATCCGCCGTGTTAATAAAAAATCCATCAGACAAGCCCACTCTGAATATCGAAGGAAACTGTGACATCACAATGTGACATCACAATATAACTCCAAAGGCAGAATTCTAACATCACCAGCGATTATATAAGCTCCTCACATCGATCTACTTTCATCACAGCCGTTTAGCAGCCGTTGTTGATACATTTCTCGTGAGAATTTATTTAGCTGTTCGCAGTAAGATTTTCAGCTTTGTTTGGTTCACATTTCTTTGGAGATTGACATCAAGTTTAACGTGAAATCTTTACTGAGTTTATAGAGAAGTGATTTTAGCTTAGTACCTGAAACAAGCAAAGGTTATAATGGAGTCCAGCCAAAGTAGAGTCGAAGAGGTTGCATCCAACAATATTGTTGACAGGGAAATACAGCCACCCAAGCCACCCAAACGTAAGAAGAAGAAGGTGTCATTTGCAGTCTGGTTGGAGCAGTACGCACCTGAGGAGCTGAAGACTTCTGCTGAAAATATCAAACAGCAGGACGCTTCAGTGGTGATCGAAAATGAATCCATCTCCAAATCCCAGGAGACAGTAGATCAAAAAGGGGACAGACCGACACCAGAGAGTGAGTCCAATGAGAAGAACCAGGTACCATTTAAAACCTGGTCGGAGGAACACGTCCCCGTTGACCAGGCGATTTCTGCAGGAAATATTGAAAAGCAGAACAATTCACTGGTCAGTGAAGAAGAGTCCACCGCTGGAGTGCAGGAGACAATAGATATAGCAGAGAAGGAACAGCCCTCTAAGTCTAAGGAACAGCCACCAAGGATAAGGCGCAAAAAGATTAAAATGATACCATTTCAAATCTGGTTAGAGAAACATGCCCCTGCTGATCTAAAGATTTCAGCTGAAAGTACTGGAATGGAAGATGTTACTCTGGATACCAAACAGGAATCCGTACTGCAGGAGATTCCAGAGAAGGAACAGCCCTCTAGGTCTGGTTCTGAAGATGTTATAAAGCAGGACACTTCTCTGCCTAAAGAAGAAGGTGATCAGGAAGATTCCTTAAAGAAGGAGACTTGCGAAGAGGAACCTGTGATTTCTACAACACAGCTGGTCGGCGAAAACAAATCCATCTTCAAATCACAGGAGACAGTGGATCAAAAAGAGGACAGACCGACACCAGAGAGTGAGTCCAATGAGAAGAACCAGGTACCATTTAAAACCCGGTCGGAGGAACATGTCCCCGTTGAGCAGGCGATTTCTGCAGAAAATATTGAAAAGCAGAACAATTCACTGGTCAGTGAAGAAGAGTCCACCGCTGGAGTGCAGGAGACAATAGATATAGCAGAGAAGGAACAGCCCTCTAAGTCTAAGGAACAGCCACCAAGGACAAGGCGCAACCGGAAGAAAATGATACCATTTCAAATCTGGTTGGAGAAACATGCCTCTGCTGATCTAAAGATTTCAGCTGAAAGTACTGGAATGGAAGATGTTACTCTGGATACCAAACAGGAATCCGTACTGCAGGAGATTCCAGAGAAGGAACAGCCCTCTAGGTCTGGTGCTGAAAATGTTATAAAGCAGGACACTTCTCTGCCTAAAGAAGAAGGTGATCAGGAAGATTCCTTAAAGAAGGAGACTTGCGAAGAGGAACCTGTGATTTCTACAACACAGCTGGTCGGTGAAAAGAAATCCATCTTCAAATCACAGGAGACAGTAGATCAAAAAGAGGACAGACCGACACCAGAGAGTGAGTCCAATGAGAAGAACCAGGTACCATTTAAAACCCGGTCGGAGGAACACGTCCCCATTGACCAGGCGATTTCTGCAGGAAATATTGAAAAGCAGAACAATTCACTGGTCAGTGAAGAAGATTCCACCGCTGGAGTGCAGAAGACAATAGATATAGCAGAGAAGGAACAGCCCTCTAAGTCTAAGGAACAGCCACCAAGGACAAGGCGCAACAGGAAGAAAATGATACCATTTCAAATCTGGTTAGAGAAACATGCCCCTGCTGATCTAAAGATTTCAGCTGAAAGTACTGGAATGGAAGATGTTACTCTGGATACCAAACAGGAATCGATCCCCGTACTGCAGGAGATTCCAGAGAAGGAACAGCCCTCTAGGTCTGGTGCTGAAAATGTTATAAAGCAGGACACTTCTCTGCCTAAAGAAGAAGGTGATCAGGAAGATTCCTTAAAGAAGGAGACTTGCGAAGAGGAACCTGTGATTTCTACAACACAGCTGGTCGGTGAAAAGAAATCCATCTTCAAATCACAGGAGACAGTAGATCAAAAAGAGGACAGACCGACACCAGAGAGTGAGTCCAATGAGAAGAACCAGGTACCATTTAAAACCCGGTCGGAGGAACATGTCCCCGTTGAGCAGGCGATTTCTGCAGAAAATATTGAAAAGCAGAACAATTCACTGGTCAGTGAAGAAGAGTCCACCGCTGGAGTGCAGGAGACAATAGATATAGCAGAGAAGGAACAGCCCTCTAAGTCTAAGGAACAGCCACCAAGGACAAGGCGCAACCGGAAGAAAATGATACCATTTCAAATCTGGTTGGAGAAACATGCCTCTGCTGATCTAAAGATTTCAGCTGAAAGTACTGGAATGGAAGATGTTACTCTGGATACCAAACAGGAATCCGTACTGCAGGAGATTCCAGAGAAGGAACAGCCCTCTAGGTCTGGTGCTGAAAATGTTATAAAGCAGGACACTTCTCTGCCTAAAGAAGAAGGTGATCAGGAAGATTCCTTAAAGAAGGAGACTTGCGAAGAGGAACCTGTGATTTCTACAACACAGCTGGTCGGTGAAAAGAAATCCATCTTCAAATCACAGGAGACAGTAGATCAAAAAGAGGACAGACCGACACCAGAGAGTGAGTCCAATGAGAAGAACCAGGTACCATTTAAAACCCGGTCGGAGGAACACGTCCCCATTGACCAGGCGATTTCTGCAGGAAATATTGAAAAGCAGAACAATTCACTGGTCAGTGAAGAAGATTCCACCGCTGGAGTGCAGAAGACAATAGATATAGCAGAGAAGGAACAGCCCTCTAAGTCTAAGGAACAGCCACCAAGGACAAGGCGCAACAGGAAGAAAATGATACCATTTCAAATCTGGTTAGAGAAACATGCCCCTGCTGATCTAAAGATTTCAGCTGAAAGTACTGGAATGGAAGATGTTACTCTGGATACCAAACAGGAATCGATCCCCGTACTGCAGGAGATTCCAGAGAAGGAACAGCCCTCTAGGTCTGGTGCTGAAAATGTTATAAATCAGGACACTTCTCTGCCTAAAGAAGAAGGTGATCAGGAAGATTCCTTAAAGAAGGAGACTTGCGAAGAGGAACCTGTGATTTCTACAACACAGCTGGTCGGTGAAAAGAAATCCATCTTCAAATCACAGGAGACAGTAGATCAAAAAGAGGACAGACCGACACCAGAGAGTGAGTCCAATGAGAAGAACCAGGTACCATTTAAAACCCGGTCGGAGGAACATGTCCCCGTTGAGCAGGCGATTTCTGCAGAAAATATTGAAAAGCAGAACAATTCACTGGTCAGTGAAGAAGAGTCCACCGCTGGAGTGCAGGAGACAATAGATATAGCAGAGAAGGAACAGCCCTCTAAGTCTAAGGAACAGCCACCAAGGACAAGGCGCAACAGGAAGAAAATGATACCATTTCAAATCTGGTTAGAGAAACATGCCCCTGCTGATCTAAAGATTTCAGCTGAAAGTACTGGAATGGAAGATGTTTCACTGGTTACCAAACAGGAATCGATCCCCGTACTGCAGGAGATTCCAGAGAAGGAACAGCCCTCTAGGTCTGGTGCTGAAAATGTTATAAAGCAGGACACTTCTCTGCCTAAAGAAGAAGGTGATCAGGAAGATTCCTTAAAGAAGGAGACTTGCGAAGAGGAACCTGTGATTTCTACAACACAGCTGGTCGGCGAAAAGAAATCCATCTCCAAATCACAGAAGGAAGTGGATCAAAAAGAGGAGAAACAAACATCGAAGACGAAGCGCATCAAGAAGACTCCACTGTTATGGAAATCTTTCCCAGAGTCAGATGCTTGCATAGATCTTACATTTTTTACTGAAAACAATGACATCAATAATGGTCCTCTGCCGGAAAAACAAAATGATCAGGCAGCTTTGCCCAGCACTGGAAATAAGACATTTTGGAAGATGCTCCCCAAGTCAGAACCTCGCATAGATGTAAGTTTTTTTGCTGAGAATATTGAAAAACGAAATGTTTCAATACCAGCACCGGAACATGATGAAGCAGCTTCCTTGAAAAAGGAAAGTTACTCCAAGAAGACAGTGATGTCTGCAACACAGATAGCCACCAAAAAGGAATCCATCTTCACACCGCAGGAGACGCTCGATCAAAAAGGGGAGAAATATCCATCTACGGTTAAGTCCAAGGACAACATCCAAACAGAGAGTTTAACTGAGGTTCTTGATAATCTAACAGCAAAAAATCTTCAACTAGAGTGTTTACCTGAAATTCAGAATTTGCCCCACTCTTCTGAAAACACAAGTCAGGCAAAGTGTACGTGTCTTGTCAAATCTAAGGAGTCTGAATTGGAATATATAGAAGTACAGAAATACTTAATGAAACAGCTTGAGGAGATGTTCAATATAAATCAGAAACTAAACGCTAAACTTAAACAGCAGAAAGATCTGATGAGGAAAAGACTCTCAGAAAGAAAACAAAGCAACAATTCAATGGTTTCTGTTCAAACTCAGACAGATTACCAAGACAGCCCAAAGCAGAAAGCAGTCAGTTATCAATCTGCTTCAATACAAACGGAGATGGATGTACAAGAAAACAGCTATCAATTAAAACCAGTCCGTCACACGATTTCAACTCAAACTGAGATGGATGTGTTGGAAACCAGATCTCAATTCAAACCAGATTATCAAACAATTTCAACGCAGACTGAGCTCTTTTTATTGCTAAGAAAACAGCCGTCTGAAACACAAATGAATGGGAATCAGGATCAGCAGACCAAGCTATTCAAGAGATTTACAGGTAAGAACAGGAGAGAGTCACCAATGAAAGCTGCCTCTGAACAGGAGGCCCTCGGTAATGAAAAGGTTTCTGGAGCAAACAGTGAAAAACAAGACATTTCAGTACCAGAAATAATTGGGGATCAGACAGCTACCAGCACAAATGATATTCACGCAAATGAAATTGAGAAACCACAGGAGGCGATCGAAGAAGAGACGGTCTCTAAAATGCAACAAAATGGGGACCATCAAGATGAGAAAAAGCCGTCAAAGAAATCTGACCGTAGGAACAAGAGAAAGTCAACAATGAGAGCAGCCTCTGAGCTGGAGACCCTCAATAATGATAAAGTATCTGGAGAAAACAATGAACAACTAGAAGTTTCTATACCAGAAACAGTTGAGGATCAGACAGGCACCATTAAAAACGAGATTCGTACAAAAGAAACAGTGATCGCTAAAGTACAGCAGATCACTGAAAAAGAAATGGTCTCTGAGACCCAACAAAATGGGAACCAGCAAGATGAGAAAAAGAAGAAATCTAACCGTAAGAACAAGAGAAAGTCAGCAATGAGAGCAGCCTCTGATTTGAAAGCTGTCAGTAATGAAAACATTTCTGGAGAAAAAAGTGAACAAGAAGTTTCGATACCAGAAATAGTTGGGGATCAGACAGCTACCATCGTAATAGAGATTGATAGAAATGAAGCAGTGACTGGTAAACCACAGCAGATCATTGAAGAAGAATCGGTTTCCACAGCACAAAAAAACTTTGACCAGCAAGATGAGAAAAAGCCATCAAAGAAACCTAAATGTAAGAACAAGAGAAAGTCAGCAATAAAAGCAGACTCTGAGCCGGAGACCCTCAACACTGATAAAGTATCTGGAGAAAACAGTGAACAACTAGAAGTTTCCATACCAGAAACAGTTGGGGATCGGAAAGCTATACTCAAAAATGAGATTCATATGATTGAAACAGTCATTGCTAAACTTGAGCAGGCGATCAAAGAAGCAACGTTCTCTGAGACCCAACAAAATGGGGACCATCATGATGAGAAAAAGCCAATAAAGAAATCTAAACATAAGAACAAGAGAAAGGCTGCCTCTGAGCTAGAGACCCTCAATAAAGAAAACATTTCTGGAAAAAACATTGAACAAGAAGAAGTTTCTGTACCAGAAACTGTTGGGGATCAGACAGCTACCATCATAAATAACATTAATATGATTGAAACAGTTATCTCTAGCCCCCAGCAAATCTCAGCAGAGCTAATCATCTCCGAAACACAACAAAATGGGAATAATGAAGTGAAGAAAAGGTCATCAAAGAAATCAAAACGTAAGAACAAGAGAAAGGTAGCAATAAAAGCTGATTCTGCATTGAAAGCTGTCAGTAATGAAAACATTTCTGGAGAAAACACAGAACAAGAAGAATATTCAATACAGGAAATAGTTGGGGATCAAACAGCTACCATCATAACTGAGATTCATACGAATGAAACAGTGATTGGTAAACAACAGCAGGTGACTGAAGACGAAACGGTCCCTGAAACACAACAAATTTTGGACCAGCCAGATGAGAAAAGGCCATTGATTAAATCTAAATGTGAGAAAAAGAGAAAGATGGCAATGAAAGTTGAACAGGAAACCATTATAAACCCAACAGAGACAGTCCAAAACATTAAGACACCAAAAATTGATTTTGAAATAATACCAGAGATCCCCCAGACGGCTTTTGAGCAAATACAGACAAAATCTTGCAAGGTTTCAGGAGATGTAACAGGTAAGGTTCCCATAGTTTCCACAGAAGGGGAGAGTGGTCTAATGGAAAAACAGAGAACATCCAATCCACAGATAAAGGTTACAGTAAAAGAAGATGTAATCCAAGCAACATCTCAGGAATTAGACACTCAAGTAGCAGAAGAGTCAGCTGAACAGAACGATATCGCTGAACAAGAAGAGAGCCCCAGAAAAAAGATTTCACTGTGGAAGCGTCTCAAAAAGGCTTTATCTCCAACATCTCTGCGCAAGTTCAAAGACAGATGTAAAGTCCATCCAGCGTAGACATCACTTTACGTCTCTAGTATATTAGATTTGAAAGGGAGGTGGGGCCACGTGTGGGTTGAGTGATTGGCGGTAATTGGAAAAAGAGCTACTGTTGTTGTTAATTGGACATTTTAATATTAAAAAGCCAGGACTGCACGGTGGGAAACGTCTCCCCGTGTAGGTGTGGGTTCACTCCGGGTGCTCCGGCTTCCCCCACGTTCAACAACATCAGTACTCATGTTCATCCAGTGTAAGATTTTATTTCTGATTCTAAACAGAAAATAAGGCAAACACATTTATTAATTAAAGGGAGATTTGGGAAAAAAATGTAAACAATGTGCAACAGAAAGAGCCTATTAGAAGTCTAAACCTATACAAATTGGGAAAAATTTTAAAAACTATTTATCTTTCTGGGCAAGATATAAATATCTAAATCTAAATTTATCTATATAAATAGATAAAGATAGATAACTCTCTCTCTCTCTCTCTCTCTCTCTCTCTCTCTATATATATATATATAGATATATATATATATAGATATAGATATCTACATATGTAGATATCTATATCTATCTATATATAAAAATATATATATATATATCTACATATGTAGATATATGTATATATATATGATATATATATATATATATATATATAGATATACATGTCTCTGTATAAAGAGTAGAGAGATATGTCTCTCTAAACATATATAAATCTCTCTCTCATATATACATATATATAATATAGATATATATCTATATATAGTATAGATATATATCTATACTATATATATGTATATATATATATATGTCTCTCTGTCTATAAATATATATAAATCTATATATATCTACATAGGATATCAATCTAAATATCTATAAATCTACCCCTCTCTATATTTATAGGGAGAGATGTAGATATATAGATGTTGATATGTAGACATGGATATAGATATCTCTCTCATATATATATGGGCAAGATATAAATATCTAAATCTAAATTTATCTATATAAACAGATAAAGATAGATAAGATAGATATCTATATCTAAATTTCTCTCTCTCTCTCTCTCTCTCTCTCTATATATATATATATATATATATATATATATATATATATGTATATCTGTCTCTCTGTCTATAAATATATATAAATCTATATATATCTACATATGATATCAATCTAAATATCTATAAATCTACCCCTCTCTATATGTAGAGAGTTGTAGATATATACAGTAGATGTAGATATGTAGACATGTATATAGATATCTATATCTATCGATCGATCGATAGATAGATATGTAGATATATGTATATTATATATATAGATATATAGATAAATATATGTCTATGTATAGAGAGTAGAGAGATATGTCTCTATACATATATAAATCTCTCATATATTTATACATATATAGTATAGATATATATCTCTATAGATATATAGATCTCTCTATATGTAAATAGATATAGATATCTATGTACATGTCTACATATCTACATCTATATATAGATAGATAGATAGGCAGACAGACGGACGGGTTTCCTGATTAATCAAGACTGTAATAGCTTTGAGCTAGCACAAAGTAACCGACGCACAAAGCAAGCCTGAAAGCGCTCAATTTCCCTTTAAGTAAATATGTCAGTGTGTATTTAAAAACTCCAGCTTATGTAACTATTTAAATTAGAAGCAGTGACCCCGTTTTTCATTTCTTTCTGTCTCTTTTTGCAAAGTGAAACGCTCCTTTCAGACAGGAGGCCACGGTTTGCTGTACTCTGATTGACTTGCTGAGGATGCAGTCCTCTGCCACCCCTTCAGGCGCCGTTCAGAGGCTGGCCCGTAGGGTGTTGCTTTCCTTTTCATCACTCTCATCCTTTAGAACATGCCCACAGGAGGTGACGGTTCTGTGCCAGCGAAGCAGCGAAGTTGTGCAAATATGGTACACTTTTTAAAAGGTCTTTTGTCTTAGCCTTCGGAGATCATTTTGAGACGACAAAAAGGGGGAAAAAAACAAAACAATCGGCAGCGACTCGATTTTGTGTGATAATATGAAAAACGCTGTTTAGTAAAGATGTAATTTGCACTACAATGTGCTACGCATACAGACGGAAAGGTTTTGTTTATAGAAAGTAGCTTGTCAGTTTGACTGGTAATTGGGCGTCTGATTGTCATGAAGTGCGGTGGTGTTGGTGGTGAGGCAGATGCAGCGGACCCAGGTATGATGAATATGATGAGTTTAATTATAAATAAATCCAACAACGAGCAGCAGGCACCAGGAAACACAGACGAAACAGAAGCTAACATTGACGTTGACGAGGACCCGACGAAGAACAAAGAACACAGGTGGAGTTAAATACACGGGAGGGTAATCACAGAGACGAGACACACCTGGGAACAATCAAGGGGAGGACAGGACAACGAAGAGACTAAGGACACAGAAAACTCTAAATAAACACAGAAAAACACAGATCCTGACAGTACCCCCCCCTCAAGGGCGGCTACCAGACGCCCAAAAAACAAAAACACAACAAGGGTGGGCGGAGGGGCGCTGGACGGGGGGCCAGAGTTCAGAAAAAAACAAAAAACAACCCACCGTTGTGGGCGGAAACACAGGGAGGGCCAAGAGTCCATAAACAAACAAAAAACTACCCACAGGGTGGGCGGAGGCAAAGGAGGCGGGAACCACGGAAGTGGTCTGGCGGTCGTCCGCGGCGGCGGGAACCACGGAGGCGGTCCGGCGGTCGTCCGCGGCGCCGGAGGCGGGAACCACAGAGGCGGTCCGGTGGCCGTCCGCGGCGCCGGAGGCGGGAACCACGGAGGCGGTCCGGCGGCCGTCCGCGGCGCCGGAGGCGGGAACCACGGAGGCGGTCTGGCGGCCGTCCGCGGCGCTGGAGGCGGGAACCATGGAGGCGGTCCGGCGGCCGTCCGCGGCGCTGGAGGCGGGAACCACGGAGGCGGTCCGGCGGCCGTCCGCGGCGCTGGAGGCGGGAACCATGGAGGCGGGAACCACGGAGGCGGTCCGGCGGCCGTCCGCGGCGCTGGAGGCGGGAACCACGGAGGCGGTCCGGCGGCCGTCCGCGGCGCTGGAGGTGGCGATGAGTCCCGGGGGCCGCCCACAGACGGCGACGACGAGCCCCCCGAGGCAGGGTCTCTGGTGGAGCACAGGGGGTCTCGGTCGGAACGCTGGGGGTCTCGGTCTCGGGTGGAACGCAGGGAGTCTCGGTCTCAGGTGGAACGCAGGGAGTCTCGGTCTCGGGTGGAACGCAGGGAGTCTCGGTCTCGGGTGGAACGCAGGGAGTCTCGGTCTCGGGTGGAACGCAGGGAGTCTCGGTCTCGGGTGGAATGCAGGGAGTCTCGGTCTCGGGTGGAACGCAGGGAGTCTCGGTCTCGGGTGGAACGCAGGGAGTCTCGGTCTCGGGTGGAACGCAGGGAGTCTCGGTCTCGGGTGGAATGCAGGAGGTCAGGGTCTCAGGAGGAACGCAGGAGGTCAGGGTCTCAGGAGGAACGCAGGAGGTCAGGGTCTCAGGAGGAACGCAGGAGGTCAGGGTCTCAGGAGGAACGCAGGAGGTCAGGGTCTCAGGAGGAACGCAGGAGGTCAGGGTCTCAGGAGGAACGCAGAAGGTCAGGGTCTCAGGAGGAACGCAGAAAGTCAGGGTCTCAGGAGGAACGCAGGGGGTCTCGGAAGGAACACAGGGAGTCTCAGTCGTCTCGGAAGGAACGCTGGGAGTCTGAGTCGTCTCGGAAGGAACGCTGGGAGTCTGAGTCTCGGAAGGAACGCTGGGAGTCTCGGTCTCGGAAGGAATACTGGGAGTCTCGGAAGGAACACTGGGAGTCTCGGAAGGAACACTGGGAGTCTCGGAAGGAACACTGGGAGTCTCGGAAGGTGCGCCGGCTGGAACGCCGGCTGATTCGGCCTCGGGTGCGCCGGCTGGAACGCCGGCTGATTCGGCCTCCGGTGCGCCGGCTTGAACGCCGGCTGATTCGGCCTCGGATGCGCCGGCTGGAGGTGAGCCGGAGCGGAGCCTCAGGGCCGGCTGCGGGGGCGAGCCGCAGCGAAGCCTTGGAAGCGGCCGCGGGGGCGAGCCGCAGCGAAGCCTTGGAAGCGGCCGCGGGGGCGAGCCGCAGCGAAGCCTTGGAACCGGCCGCGGGGGCAAGCCGCAGCGAAGCCTTGGAACCGGCCGCGGGGGCGAGCCGCAGCGAAGCCTTGGAACCGGCCGCGGGGGCGAGCCGCAGCGAAGCCTTGGAACCGGCTGCGGGGGCGAGCCGCAGCGAAGCCTTGGAAACGGCTGCGGAGGTGACAGCTCCGGAAGGCGACGAGGGGCCGGGTCCACCGGCGGCTCACGTCGCTGTCTCCGGGCTGACCGTGGAGGTGGCGGCTCCGGAAAGCGACGAGGGGCCGGGTCTGCCGGCGGCTCACGTCGCTGTCTCCGAGCGGGCAGCGGAGGTGGCGGCTCCGGAAAGCGACGAGGGGCCGGGTCTGCCGGCGGCTCACGTCGCCGTCTCCGGGCTGACAGCGGAGGTGACGGATCCGGAAGGCGACGAGGGGCCGGGTTCACCGGCGGCTCACGTCGCTGTCTCCCCCGGCGTGAGTAACGGCGGGGGCCGAATCCGGAGGGCTTTGGGGTGGGGACTGGTAGGATCTGGCGTTGGCTAATCGCCAGGGTGTAGTCCGACACCAGTCCCATCTCTTCCAGCAGCAGCGGAGATGGCAGGATCTCAACGTCCCTGTAGAGATCCCGCTGAGCCAACTCCAACTGCTGCTGGAACCATACCTCCGGGTCGTGCTGGGCCATGAGCTGCTGTCTCACCATCGGTCTGGTCGGGTCCTTCTGTCATGAAGTGCGGTGGTGTTGGTGGTGAGGCAGATGCAGCGGACCCAGGTATGATGAATATGATGAGTTTAATTATAAATAAATCCAACAACGAGCAGCAGGCACCAGGAAACACAGACGAAACAGAAGCTAACATTGACGTTGACGAGGACCCGACGAAGAACAAAGAACACAGGTGGAGTTAAATACACGGGAGGGTAATCACAGAGACGAGACACACCTGGGAACAATCAAGGGGAGGACAGGACAACGAAGAGACTAAGGACACAGAAAACTCTAAATAAACACAGAAAAACACAGATCCTGACACTGATGAAATGAAAATGAAAAGGCAAAGATGTTTGTTTACCAAGCTGAACTGAAATCTCTTGCTTTTTTCAGTCTGCTTTAAATTAAGAATATGATCTTAGCGATCCACTTTGCTAAGATCAACTTGTTGAACTTGTTTTGTGGAATTTTTTTTTATTAGTTTTACAATTTTTGCTATCGCTTCTCCATCTAACCATCCTTCCATTGTCCTCTTCTTATCAGGGATCAGGTTACAGGGGTTATAGGTCTAACAGACATCCAGGTACATCTCAGAAAATTAGTATGCCACGATAAAGAAGCTCCTGTATATTATATTGATTGATTGTATTTAATGTATAGTTCTTCCAGCAAGTTCAGAGTCTTCCCTATGGTCTTCTCCCACATGGGTGTGCCCAGAAAGTCTCCAAATGGAGGCGTCCTGATCAGGGCCCCGATCCACCTTGCTACATGCTCAAAGTTTTATTTACATTTTGCTTGTTGTCCAGCTTCAGGTTGATTAGCTAGTTGGCAGGGAGCTGGGAGGCAGAACCTGTTAGGGCACCTTTTTATGTGTTTTTATCGTCTTTATTTAACCAGCTGAAACCCGATTGACAACCAGATCTCATTTTCAAGAGGGAACTGTACAGAGTTTCCATGTTTCCCCTGTGCATGCAAGCTTTTCTCTGGTTCTCTTGAGTTCTCAAATGGTCTAAAAAATTTAATGTTAGCTTAATAGTTATCTCCAAATTAACTGTAGGGATCAGTGGATTCGTGTATAGTTGTTAGTCTGGCGGGCCTCTGTGACGGACAGGCAGTCTGTCCAGGATGTACCCCACCTCTTGCCCATTGAGACAGACCTCTAGCTGAAGACATGCACCTGCACGACTCTGCAAGGATAAGCAGGTAAAGACATTGATGGATGAATTAATTTCAAGTGTGTTATCTCTTTTCAGTTGCTAATCCAAGTCTTCGCTGTCCCTTTAATAGGAAATCCACCCCTGATCTGAAAAGGAAAAAAAAAAAATGTTTCTAAATATGAAGGACGTTTTAGCCGACAACACAAGCTAACTTCTTTTCTGTTAAATGTACAAATATCTATGTCTTCAGAAGGCACAGTGGGTGATCCATTCTTGAGGAGTCGAGGGTAAATGGCACGTCAATATTAAACTTTCAAGTGCAGGAGATGAAAAAGAGCCAAGCTGTCTGTAGCAACCCAAGTAGCCTTGAGGGAAATTAAGGAATCTGACCCCCTTGGAGGTAAGTACAAGGCTTTTAACTAACCCTTTTCTCTTGCAAAATCAATTTATCTTGAAGGAGGCACTGAGAATTCTGTGTTTGGAAAGACAAGATATACAGTGCGAGGAAATAGGATTTTTCTTATAACAGTTGATTTAGTTTATGCTTTTTGACGGTATTTAAATGCTTCAAATTATGAGACGTATATTTTTTAATATGAGATATAAAAAAAACAACAACATTCGTAATATGAAACAAAGATGAGCTGAGGAAGTCCAATAAAACAGTTTTCAAATGATGATTTCATTTATTAAGGGGAAAAAAAGCTTATCTGTCCCAATGTGGAAAAAGTAATTTCCCCACTAAACCTAATAACTGTGCCACCTTTGTCTTCAGCAACAGCCCTCAACAGTTGCGATTACTGGCAATGGGATTTTTTAATGTTTTTTATGGATGTTTGACACACTCTCCTTTGGAGAATTAGTTTATCTCCAACACACCGGAAGGTTTGGGAGCATGAACAACCTGCTGGAGATCACACCACACCATCTTATCTGGATTTAAGTCTTATGGTGCGTTCACAACAAACATGTTTTGAACTTCTGGCACATCTGGTTTACATTCAAAGTCTACGAGGGCCGTTGCGTTTTTGAGCGTCTAGCATGGCACGATTTGAGCTATTTGGAGCGTTTGACGTGTTGAGCACGTCAAACGCATCCAACGCTCCACATAGACTTTGAATGGAAACCAGACACGACTGGCGCTCAAAATGTTCCTGGTGTGAACGCACCTAAAGAGCACACGTGTCGAACCTGAGGCGTCAGACGTGCATAACGCGTTTGGTGTGAACGCACCGTTAACTTTGACCACGTCACTCTAACATCTTTGTTTTGTTTTGGTTTGATTTTGTTTTCACCACCTCTGAGTGGTGAAAAGGAAAATGGACAGCTATGTCCTAGTCCATAACCAAAGTGTGCTTGAGTTTAGTGTCGCACACAGAAAGCCGAGTTCATGGTTTCATGGTTAATTGCAGCAGTTTGTCCAAGTCTTCAAGTAGCAACCCCATACCAAAACACTGCCACCACCATGTTTGAGTATAAATACGGGGTTCTATTTAGGAAAAACTTTTAGCTTTACACCTTAAGGACACACACATTCCACAAAAAACATCCCTCTTATAACTTCTTATAACGTCGGTCCACAGAATATTTTTCCAGAAGCTCTTGTGGATCATTTCATTTTTTGGGGTGAAAATATTAGACAAGCCTTTGAGGTGTGTTTTTTTTTGTCATCAGTAGTTTTAGACCTATAAACTCCCTCATGGTTGTCATTTTCAACCGGTTGAATGATTTTGATTGGAATGTTGTTCTGGGGTTCCTGTTCATATCTTTGGACTGGTTTTGGCTGGACAGCCATCCTGTTTTTGTCTGCTTCATGTTGTTTTTATTTAAGTGACTCCTTATTTTTACAGATCAGACAGAAATCAACAATGAGCGTGGCAAGTAGGCCTGTCACAATAAATAATGCATCAATTAATCGCATGAAAAATTAAAAGAAACTCAATAATTTTCAGTGGCTTGATTTATCGTTTTTCTCTTCTCTCTCTTTTTTACCAAAAACTGATAAAAGTTTTCAGTCTGGTGATTTGGTCTCAACTATAATTTTTTTGAAAGACCATTTTGTTTACAGAGTCTGAATAATTCATTGTACTTGTTGTTTCTGTTGTTTGGTTTACTTGAAATTTGGATATTTAAAATGTTTTCCAGTTCCAGTGTTTAAATATTCATTAGAATTTCAAGTTTATTGATATTTGAGAATGTGTTCTTGCATTATTATGCCATTATTACCATTATATTAGTTAAATGGTAGCAAAACAACAATATCATCGTTTATCACAATAAGTTCTGGGACAATTTATCGTCCAGCAAAATTTGGTGACAGGCCTTCTGGCAAGTGAAATTTAATGGAGGAAAAAAAAAGGTTAATTCAAAGTGATCCACAAAGTGACAAGGCAAGTGTTGGTTTATAGATTAAATAACACCACTGCTTTTATTCAAGACCTTGCAGGTGTGAATTAAACCAGTATAGAATATTACAATAAACAAAGAGATTAGGTCATGACCCTGTTTATGGCTGTGTGCTGTATTCAAGTATACTGATGAAGCGCTGAGCGAAAGAAAGAAGCGTGGCAAAAAAAAAAAAAATGTGTAGAATGGAACCGTCGAAATAGTGGAGTAAAGCCTTGCCAACAGTATTCATTATTATGCACCCAAGACTTGGTCAGAACTCTCTTTGCATAATTTAGCTCAGCAGGGCTGCAGCACGGCGTGGAGGCGATCGGCCTGTGGCACTGCTGGGGTGGGGCAGGTTGCTTTAATAGCGACCTTCAGCACATCTGTATTGTTGCTTTACGTTCCTCTCATCCGTCATTTCACTGCACTCTATGGACTCTCTGTGGGGTTAAGGTCAAGGAACTTTGCCGGCCAATTAAGCAAAGTGATACTGTGGCCATTAAAGCAGATATTCATTCTTCTGTCAGCGTGGGCAGGTGCCAAGTCCTGCTGGGAAAAATGAAATCAGTAACTTAATAAAGCTTGTCAGGAGATAGAAGAATGAAGTGTTCTAAAATTGCCTCCAAAATCATCTCTGAGCGTGAAGCTGCGACCGTAAGCAACTTAGTTTCTCTCCTCCTGAGTGTGAGAGGACTGATTTGCAAAACTTGAATGCGAAATGTACTTTCTTTAGTTTCAGCTGATAAAAGGAATTGGACCTCTGAGCAACGGGCTGTCCTCGTTTCTCCTTAGCCAAGGTAAGAAACTTTGGACGTGTCTAGTCCGGGGGTGGCTTAAACACGAGGAATGTGACACTTGTAGCCCGTGTCCTTAATAAGTCTGTGTGGTTGCGCTTGAAGCATCAACTCCCTGCCTTGTGAATCTCCTCCAAACTCTTAATTGGGCTTTTCTTCGCAATTCTCTTAAGGCTGTGGTTATCCCTGTTGATTGAGCACCCTTTTATGCCCCCCTTTTTTCCCTTTCCACTTAATTCTCCAGTATTATGCTTGAATACAGCAGTAAGTGCAGCTAGCTTCTAAGATAATGACCTTTTGAAGCGTGCCCTCCTTGTGGAGGGTGTCAATGACTGTCTGCCAGACAACTGTAAAGTCAGCAGTCTTCTCCTTTATGTAGGCCATAAAGTGACCCTGATATAATCATTCTCTACTAACCACTTTTTTTTTTTTCATTAGTCTTATGTAATTTACAAAATCTCAGAGAAATTAAATTTAGGGCTTTCTTTAGCTGTAAGGCACAATCAGCAAAATGATCAGAAATACGTGTACAACGGCTCAGGTTTGATTTTTAAATTAAAACAGAAAGACACATTGACGTTTTGATGATATTCTAATTTACTGACGTGCAACTGTAATATATGATCAACTCTTGTTTAAGTTTCCTTGCGTGTGCAGTGCTAACCAGAGCAGTGCTGGCCGGATTTCTTCTCATGGGCAAATATGAGGTTCTGCATCGATGCTACTGACTGTACACCTGTCGAAGAGAAACCCAAGCCAATTCTGATTTGTGAACCACTTTCCTGTGCATGTTCCTCAACTTTTATTTGTCCCACTTCCAGCTAAATTTTTACCAATCCTTTTACCAACCCTTCCATGTTTTTTTCTTTTCTTTTTTTGTGTTTTGGGACAACAATGCAGAGAGATCTTAGATCAGCTCGGGCCTCTTCATCGCGACCTTCATTTTCTCAAGTTATTTTCTTCCCGGCGGCTTGTTTGTCATCCTCCGTTCCCGTGCCAGTGAGCAGCTGAGTCACAGCGAGCGGGGAAATTGCGAGAAATGAGCTGCTGGTGCACTCATTGTTTGATAGCATTTCCATATGGACATCTGGGGCCAATCAAAGAAGCCGAAATGAAGCATGGGAAGCTCAGGTGTCTGAAAAGCTTTCACAATAAAGGAAAGTTAGCGGCGCTTGGTACACAGAAAGGAATTCCAGCGCTATCGCCCTTCCGTTTGTCGCGCGCCAAAAACGTACAGTAAAACGGTCCTTGACCCAGGGGTCCTAATAAAAGAGGCAACATTTAGAGGTTCTGTTGTGTAATGCTCTCTGATCATTGCCTGATCAGAATTTGACACTTCCCAACTACTTCCTCTTTGCCCTTTAGGCATTTGAATAATGAGGGAACACTCTCTTAAATGCACTTTTACTTCCCTTGATGTGATCCTTTCGATATTTCTGCGGGAGACACATCTCCATCTCTCTGCTAGGTAAGTTCATTTGAAGAAGGCAGTGCTCGGGGGTTTTGCAGTCTGAATAAGTCTTACCAGCTCAGGTCATGTCAGGACCTACTCTTCAGCTTTAAATGATGGGAATTTTTTTTTTTTTCAGCTGAGGTTTATTAATTTAAGGCAGAGTCCTTTGGTTAGCGTGAGCAGATTCCAAGATGAGACTTTTGTAAGTAGAGAATTTGCATCAGACACTGTCTCTCTCAAGGCGTTCAACATATTGTATTCAATAACTGTGGTTCAATTTTTAATATGCAGGTGTTGACCTTACCACCAGGCGTTATGTTACAAAGCCATGTTCTTAAGCTGAAATAAAACAGAATCCAGTTATTGCTGCGGCAAAATATTTACTGTAAGAAATTAAAACAAATCAAAAACACAATCTTTTTCCAAAAAACAGAAGTTGTTTTTTTTTTTAATTGCTATTTTAATGTGATTTAAAATGACCAAACCAATCACACCAAAAATGACTTGCTTTAGCACTGATTGTCAGGCGAAAAGTCATAATTTTACCAAGTTTAAAACAATATAATAATGAGATGGTTCCTGTTCTAAAAAAAAAAGAGTCAGCAAATTAACGTGTTAAAATCTTGCAGCAACTCTAATACATTTTGTAAACAACTCATCATCTTAGCTACCTTTGCTAAGTTGTTGCTGCGAAAATGTTTTGGTTTTGTCAAAAGGTCATGATTATTAATTAATAAATCAATGTCAACGACATTAATAACTACGTAGGTTTCTTATGATGCCACACACACACCAAATATTACACACACACACACACCCCACACAATTAAAGACTTGATCTTCAACCCAGTAATTATGCCCTGCTGAGTAATGCTTTGCATCAGCCAAGCTGTGCATCCTGAAAACACCACTGTTGCTAAGAGACATCTAGCACCCAACATAGACTTTGGCACTAAGGGTCATTAGCATCCAGCTTCCTCTTCACTTACCCAACTGTTGTTCGCCTCTTCTCCTATTTAATTACAAACATGCTGGGATAAGAATGCAGTAATCCTACCATAAAGGCCACAGATCAGAGAGAGAAAAAATTGAGACTGTGGCATCTCCCTTCCCTTTTGTTAGGCAACATAAATCTAGTTAAACATATTCTGCAGCAACATTTGTGTAGAATGTAATGCTAGGCATAAAAAAAAAAAAAACTGGTATAAAAACAAAATCCCTGTATAGATGAAGTATTTGTTGACATGATGCAGGTTGTACGGCTCACTGGCAGATTAAAATCTTGGCCGTGGCAATCGGATCAGCGCAACTGATATGAAAAGATGTAAAATGACGATTAAAATCACTACCAAATAATGTTGTCATTGCAGGGCTCCCATAAAAAAATGAGCTACAATTCAGCAGAATCAGAGGGATACATTTGAAATGCATAGCAGTTTGTGTGCCAGTGCTTCTGATGTTAGGTATTATTTAGACAAACAAGCCTTCAGAGGAAACTCATTTGTTTGGTGGATCTATCTGTGGGCCAGTTGTAGTAAAAGCAAAGCTCATCTGGTATAAGTGAACCCTCCTGTGTACTGTATGTGAAAACATCTACTCTATAGGAGCTTGTCCCTGTGGATTTACTCTGTGTCAAAGCACTGCATAATTTGAGTGCTCCACTTTTGCATGCTTTCATGTATGCGCTCTAATCAGTTTGCTATGCCTGGCTGCAGCTTCATCTGCTATATGAACTCTGGCAGCTGCACCCACCACTGATGGGCTTCTGGGCAACAGAGAGCAACTTAAGAGTATGCTGAGACATTACAGTCTGACATTACTGGCACATCGCTGCAATGTGAGGGTTTTTATTCTTCTCTTTTAAACAAGATGAGTTGATGTCAGTAGGGGCATTTGTGGTACCTTTAAAAAAAAATTTCAAGGATCCACAATTTACTGTGTGTCCTTAAATAAATAGTTTCTCACCTTGCCTGTCCTTTGTCTCCTAGTGGGTCTCCTCTCTTTCTTAGCTTCCTGCTCCACTCACTCTCCTGGTATGTAGGTAAATTTCTCCCTTTCCTGCAGATACACAAACACTGTTTAAGAGCAGCTTCGACAAAAACAAATTGAGCGGCAGAAAAAAAAAAAAAAACAGCAGCTCCGGCTCCCAGACATAAACCGTAGCTGGTTGTTCCAGATTCGCCGACTCATGTCACTGGATTTAATGCCGATCTGTGGCATTAGATTTCTGACGGTCAAAAAGTGGAATAGTAGTCTCTTCTTTTCAGAAAACATTTACCCAATGTATAGTGTTCCTGCTGTATGATTTGTGGTCATCTTTGAACAAAATGAGTTTCTTGCCACTCTTTCCCAATGGCCAGGTTTGTTTAGTGCACACCTGAACTGAGGGACTCCACAGCTCTTTGAGAGTTAGCGTGAATCCCTTGGTTGCTTTGCTGATTAAGCTGAGAGCTGGTTTGTCATTTTTGTTGGAAAGTTATGTTTTAGCAGGCTTCCTTTTGCGTCGTACTCAGTCGGTTTAAAGGTAAACAATGTCAGACATGTTGGATTTTGATTTGTATCCTTCAAAAAAAAAATCTAAGGAGCAAACATTTAAAAAAACGCCCCTATCAAAATCTGCTGACTTTTTTTTTTCCTAGGCCGCACAAAGTCAAAGCCAAAAACTACAAGGATAATATTTTACTTTACAGCACAAAAGCCAGACACCAAGCATGAGCCATGAGCATGTAGCTGGCTGCCCTGTCTCCTCCTCCTCCGTGAGGCCAGCCAAGAAAGAATAAAGGACTGCAGACAAAGCGAGCTGAGCTATACAGACTGAGAACTGTCGATTCAGTCACTTAAAGTATTAGTTCAGCTGACCAGAAAGAACAGAAGCTCACAGGACCTTTTTGGCACAAATCTCTATTTCTAACCAAGCTTACAGTTTTACAATAACCTGCTGATGTCCAGTTTCTTATCACTTACTGCTGCTGAATAAACAGAAAAAAAAACCTATCCCTTCAGAAAGTTCTCAATAAACGTTTTGCTCTTCATTGTACTGTTTGTGCTTTGCAGGATCTTGTGTTTTATACATTGCAGACGCAGAAACGTTCATAGTTCTGATTTTCAGCCACTGTTTACGTTTCGATTTACTGGGTCTGGCTTTTTCTGGTGAAGAATTATTAAACACCTCTTACACCAGTGACGTAAAAGTCAGATAAGATGTGACATCATAGCTCGATTTTTCTTTTGTTTTGGGTGAAACAATCAAAATTGTGCTATCCAGACTGCCATTAAAAAGTGGGATAGGAGTCGCGTACGGAGAAAAAACTGGATTTGGGTCGCATTTAGTAGCCTTAGTGACCTGAAACTGAAAACATCTAGTGTGATTTAATGTCTCTAATGGGAACAAAAGGTTTGTGCATTTTTATACATGTGTAAATATTTTACTACCTCTGTATACATTTTCAGCTATTTTTAAATAGAGTTAAGATGTTAACTCTATTAAGAATCATATTCTTTTAATTCAAAACACTGAATATGACCAAACTGTGTTTGACTAGTGAGTCTGTACTTGGATGGAGGAAACATCACTCTTTTAGGGGAAAAAAATAAGAGCTCTTGACTGAAAAATTAAGGGTATAAAAGGATTTGGAAAATGCATAACATCATTTATCATGACAATGCAAATGGATTTGCTTACCGTGATTTCTAAATGATGCTTTGCGTCAATTGTGCAGCCGGTGCAATTGCAAGAAAAGGGATATTGATGTTACTGTTCAAGCAGCAAACATAACAAAGATAGTGTTGGGGCTGCTACATGATGAATTGCAGGAATCTTTTACACCATATTGATTGCCACATTTTGTGACCCCAATTGCTAGCTCAACCTTTGATGTAATACAATGGGCTTCCATCACTGCAATATTGGTTTCCAGTAAACTGGTGGGGTAAATGTCAAGAGAATGAGCAAACCACAGGCGGGCGACTGAATCTGCATTCACCAATAACGGCATGTGCATGTTGACATTCTGACAGCAAGTGGAATCCCTGAATCTTTGAATTGGTCCTTTTGAAAATAATGTATACGTGCTTCGATGGGAGAATCCACAGCGCCCAGGACAAGATTTTAATGACAAGCACTTTTTGTTTTGATTCTTCAGGCTCACAAACCGCATCAAGATAAGAGTGATGGTTGGTGCGAATGTCATTCCCTGTTAGATTCTTTCTGTGCTGTGGAAATAAAATATCCTCAACTCGTCTAATTGCATTTCTACACAGACAATTAATTCTCAAACCAGATTCATGAACACTCTGCAGCTCGTACGTCCTCTTGCGAAATGTCTTAATGAAACTTTCGCCGTGCTACTTGTTCTGATAGGACTGATCATTTAGAGCTTGGAAAGCTTTCTTTTTGCTAGACTGATATACAACCCGTTACCCCTGAAACACTGACCGGATGACTGTTTTTTTGTTTTTTTTTAAAGATAAGCCTTTGTGTCATGTGCCCGCAAAACATCACTATGCCACAAGATGCTATGTTAAAGATTATTTCCTATCTTTCTAGTGGAGAAGAAATGCGTCACATTCTTACTTTTAAGTGATTAATATTTTTCCGTCTTTGTATTATCAGTCTTTTGTTAACCGCTTTGAGGATTGCACTATCAGTGTAATTTTTCTAATGATCCTTCTAATGTTCCTTAATGGCATTTTGTACCTCTGCCATTACACAAGATTGGGTCTTCTACAATCTTCTAGATCTGAAAGACAAAAATTAGATTTACACCAACCTTTTTTTTTTTTTTTCTTGAGAGAAGTTGTTTTTGTGCTCAGCAAAACTTCATGACACTCATCAAAAATTTTCTGCTTTATTTTATTGGCTGTTTATCTTTCAATAGGTTCAAGAGATCGTCATAAGTTGTTTTCACCAGTTCTCAACTCTTTGAGGGCAAGTGATCGTCTGCTCAAAAATTTCTAATGACTTAAATGGATATTGTATTATCGGCTCCATGTCATTCCACTGGCCCATAATGCTATATTCCTAAACCATATATGATTTTAAATGTAATTTTCTTCTCTTAAGAACGTATCATTTAACAAGTAAAAAGCAGTTATACACCAACAGAAACCATGTTAAATATTAACAGGGTCTAATATTAACTTCATTTAAAGTATGAACATTTATGTCCACTAAAATATTTTAATTCCAGTTAGTTTTAAATGTCTTAAATTAATGAGAAGATGCAAACTATGGTCTTTGTGACTTAATAATTAAGAGCAGGCCTGCAAATAACCAAATTGATTTAGCAGTAGTAGAGGTATTAGTTGTGCTACTGCTACATTTTTGCTTAAACATATTCTGCATAATCCAAGAGTGTTAAAGAGCAGTAAGTGTTATAACCTAATAGAAACCCAGGGCATTTCTTAGATTATTTGAACCAAAAGGAGGCGAAATTGTTCATTTTTACATTGAAAAAAGTAAATAAATCTGATCAATTCACGTTTTTTTTTTTTGTTGATAAAACCATGATGTTTTTCTCCGTCTAACAGGGTGCTTATATGTTCAGTGCGTGCAGATGAGGTGTGTGCGCACCTGTTGTCTCCTCCTTGTGACAGTTGGTGATCACTCTGTGCACTAATTACCACATTTCCTTTCACCACCTGCAGCAAGTTTAACATATCCCAAGACAAGGCTGTGAACAGATTTATGTATAATGTTCACACGTGTCCACTTGGTCGCACATACATTACCCACTATCAGAATCTTAAGAAATGAAGCACCATCTGCTACAAAACATGATGCATGGTACTCCCTACGTAGACGGTAATTTTGAGCTACAATCACCGTAAAAATAAAAAAAAAAAAAGCGAAAAGAACAAAATGGGTTTTGTGTGGCGCTACTTAACCTTCTATGTTATATTTGGGCGGCAAATTTAGAAATGCCAAACTACTGGGTTCAATGCAAAGATATTTATTACCTTCCACTCATCTTTTACTCTTTCTCATCTTTCCATCCTTACTTCTTGGGTCTTCATTCTCTGGTTACTCTAAGAATAAGATATCAGCCTCCTGCCTTAAAATCTTGGCTCAAACTACGTGTCGTCTTGGCCTGTCTGGCCTCCGCCTGCATGTTTTCCTCAACTTTCCTGAATGCCACTTTCTCTATGGGGAGAAACAAGAAATATGCAATAATTTGCAGCTTTTCAGCCGCTGAGAAATACATCCTCCCTTCCTCAAGGGAGTTTTCCTCAGGTATCGTCTTGCTCAAAATCACTTTCATACTTCATTTCCAGCTCTTCCTAGTTCCAATGTGTCCTTGAGGCCTCTCCCGTCAATGAAGGGAACAATCTATTTTATGTACTCAAATACTTTTACCCTCTGTATGGGCGACTGGCTTAACGAAGGTGGAGAAAAGATGAAACACTCTAATAGTAATTAGGCTGCGTCATTTCCCATTGACGAAGCTCAATGGGAAATGAAACAAACAGGAGTCTCCCCGTCTGATGTAAAGGTCAACATCGCCACGTTACTGGGTTTTTTTTTAGATTCTGAATTCTAAATATTTTTGATGGTCCAGTGGTGACTAGTGCCGCATGTTTGACAATGTGATAATTAGAATGGTATTTCCACGCCACGCACACACACACATATTTCCACTCAGTGTCCACATTTTTTCTTCATCTTAGAATAAAAATAAAATAATGTTTTCATAGAGCCTTCATCGCAGCCTTGATAATAGTGAACAGAAAATTGTAAGATTTTATTCAGAGCTGCAACAGCATGATATAGAACGGTAGAGTCTTCTTTACTGGGCAGCATAGATAAATGCTATATATGCCTTATATATATACTGTATATATATACCGTGCAATATTTAATGATGCTCATTTAAGACGGGAATGAATCAGAATTCTATATGATCAGCTAATAGGTATATTACTACATTAATGATTTGCCTGGCAGTAAATTTGCCCTTTTACTTCAACCTGTTATTCACCTTCCTGTAAAAAAAAAAAAAAAAAAAAAGAACGCTATTGTAAACGATGTACAGCCTGAGGAAATGTCAAAACAATTATGTGTTGTAAGGCCGTGTAGAGATCAAACTGGAACTGAATGTCAGATAAAGAACCTTCAGGCCTGATTCAGAGATTTTCATTTTCTGCCACATCTATGGCGGCGTTAACGATATTCTTACATACAAAGAGGGGCACCAACGCGCCTGTGGAAAGGAAATGGGCTCCAAAATGGTGTAAGGTAAATACTGATACCATTTAAGTGCTGCTTTTCTTTAAAGTAGCTGTTCCTTGCGCTCGCCAAATCAGAGTTATTTGCAGAGGATGCTTATATCTGCAGATGTTGAAAACTAATCTCCTAAAGTAGGGGCGTCAAACTCAGTTTCATTTCGGGCCATATCAAAAATCTGAATGATCTTAAGGGGTCGGCTGTGCCAGAATATATTGACAAAACCAATTAAACTGTCAATATATAAATAAATAGCTGTTCCTCAAGGATTTTCAGATTGTTTTAGTGTTTTTTTTGCAATCAAAATTACAGATTTTGCTGTTCCAATTTAGAAATGTTTGCAAGGAATCTTTAGGATATTTGCCTCAATGTATGATGTTAATCAGTTACAGACTACGACTTGACATCAAGTAAGGCTGAGGCAGCTGTCACTTAAACGCAATGTTTTTGACCAATTTTGAGAAAATTTGCTGAAAAGAATGTGAAGATTTGATGATGTTGTGTGAATTTTGCAGATTTGCAAAAAACTGAAGGGAATTATTGATGTAATTTGGAGTCACATAAACAGCTTTGGTGGGCCAGATTTGGCCCCCAGGCCTTGAGTTTGACACCTCTGTACTACAGACTTAATCACACACAAAGTAAGGTTGGATTAAATATCACTTGTGGAGTTGATTAGACACCATGCTCACTTTTCACACATTCTTCTGACAAAATGTGGTTCTTGTTGGTAGAAATTGTAATTCTTCTTTAAATTGGCATTGGGAGTGTTGTCCTAGAAACTTAAGTGTCTGCCAATTTTATTTATCCTAAAAAATGCAAAGGTGTGTAAGCTGGAACTGTTAGATGGTTGAATTGAGGTGATGTTGAGGAATTTTAAGGCTATTATTCTTCTTCCTTTGACTATTCCATTGACTGAGCAAAAAAAAAACAAAAAACGAACCGACACACCACTGTGTCATTCCTGTGACGCACTGATGTGTCATTTTATTCATTCTTCATTAACATTTCTGACACCATAAACTTAAAAACAGGCCTAATTGTTGCCTAACATGGAGGATCGTATAATTTAACTTATCAAAGCAAAGCAGACGGTATAAAATTTTTGTTTTGAGCAGCTTAAACACCATCTGCTCTGTGTGGTAACAACATAGAAACGAACTGTGAACACTTGTCTTTGCTACCCTCGTGTACGCATGAGTGTTGGTATATTTGCCAAAAATAGTAAAAAAAACGACAAATAAATCCTATTCACCTTTGGCCTACATCTTTGTGACACATCATTGTTTCCCTCTTGCGTGTGCATTGTGGGAAAACAATACGACTTTGCTTAAACAAAGTGGGGGGAGAACATAATCGAATGCAAATTATGCATGATGACAAAAACACTTGTTTTTTTGTTTGATTATGGGATTTTGTATTCACTTACATACCCATCCTCAATTCTTACGGGTTTTTTTCTGTTCTGCTTGACTGATTTCTTTCTTCGTTTTTTTTTTTTTTCTTCCTGAAACGTTCTTGCTTTTATTACCATATTAGTCTACATTATGATGAAAGAGTGGGTGTGCATACAGCAGAATGTGCGGGCGTGACTCGCTGCAGACCTCCTGCTGCAATCTCATTGTAATACAGGAAATGCATGCTGCCTCACACTCTGCTCTCCCCTCTTCTGCGCACACACACACACACACACACGCGCCGCTTTTCCACACACAGCTTTTTTTTTCACAAAAGCATCTGCCAAAGCACCTGTAGAGGTATTAAAGCTTTGCCAGCTGCCCAGTCAGTTCAGGGTCTCCGTTCCAACCCCTGTCATATCCCATAATGGCTTCTCACAGAGACATGTTTTAAGCTGCGCTAATGTGAGCGTGATTGCGTGCGGATTTAAGAGCACATTTATAGGAAACAGTCGCACACTTGAGCTGTGGAAAATGAGGTTCATTAAGCATCTCTCCATTGAGGTCGGAGTAATTAGTTGCTCTTTAGAAAACAGGGCCTGGATATTGCCTCCGCTACAGAAGCTGAGAGTAAACATTTAATCTTTGAGGGTTTAGTTAGCATTAAAAATTAAAAGAGGTATTCCCATAACTCTTCTTTGAAAGAGAGTCTGTTCTCGCAAGTTCTCCTGCGCTCCCGCTCCGCTATCTCAAAGAGACACACAGCCAGTGGGAGGTGATGTTTGTGTTCTCTATCTGTTTCTGCCACCTTTACCTGCACTTTCCATTCTCTATTATAACTCGTTCTGTCCTCTCACTTTCTGTGAAGAAACTTTTCTCATCTCTCTGAGACCTTCCTACTGTTCTTCCAACTGTCACCCCTCTGTGTGCTCCTTTCATTTCCCTCTCTCTCTCTGTCTCTCTCTATTTTTCTCTCTCTCCTCCCTCTTTGGTGCACCGTTCACCCCATTGTTGACTCTGCATTTAGATCTTTACAGTTCCCATTCCTCCAGGATGATTTTTCGTGCCACTGTCCCACCAACACACCTTTAAAGAAAAATCACAATTTAATGCTGAAAATTGAAAGTACCACTACTTTAATAGTATTTTCAGTTGCAGTTTTAACCTAAAATTCTATTGTGTCATGTTTCAAATCATCAAAAAGATGTCATAATTCGACTAAATGGAAAAAAAGCTATGTTCAAATGGTAATGTCGTTTACATTTTTGAGATTTAAATCATGTTTTTATGCCATTCCCTCATCAAAAACATACCTTGATTCTTTCATGCGTGTTTGAGAAATCCTTTAATCTCCCATGGCAACCAAGATCCTGTTCTAAAAATGAAACCCGAAACTTTGTACAGTAGAGTGTTGCTTGCAGGTAAAGGGCATGAAAAGGTGAAGGAGATGGCCGCCTAAGTCCATCACAAATACCCCAAAAATGGGAGATAAAAAAGGTTAGTGCCCTTTGACAATAATCTCAACGAAACCAATGGATCGAGAATAGTTTGCTGCGCCAACAACGCGCTCCCTGAAACCCGGAGGAAAGAAACTTCGACAGGAAAGGGTTTGGCAGAACCAAAGTCACAACAGAATCAGATGAGAAGCTCCTAACAGTCAACAGCTTTTATGACAGGCACACTGCGTCTTCAAGCTGTTACTTGAAGTTGTCAAAGGAAGCAAATTTTATTGTCAGCTGTGAGGAGAAGCTTTCCAGCTGCAAGCTGACAGGTGCAAAGGAGAAGAAAGCCTTCATGAGACTGAAATATGTGCTGTAAACAAATGAACAGTAGAGGAAGGCTCTTATTGAACTGAAAGCCAGCAGAGGGTTCTTGATTGCAATTAGTTTTTTTTACGCAGTTTTAATTAGGGTGAACAGATTATGGCCATGAAGAATTTGTAGTTTTAACTGGATCACTCCCTGCAAATTCTGTGGTTTTATGTATTTTGCATGCCCACTCGCTTTTGAAAGTGTCCACATTCAAAATTAAAATGACGGTTTGGCACCTGCACCCTATGTCCTGTCAAGGATTCAGACAGGAAGGCACCTGATACGACGAACAAATGCCTGAAATTCGCACTCAAGCCGATGCAGAAATATCTGGCAACTACCTATATTGTATTTTTGACAGCAACTTAATGCATTCTGTATACATCTGGGCTAATGCTGAACATAAATATCCCAAAATCGTAAGGTAGAAATGTCTGAGTAGCTTCGCTCATGGTGGCAGAGTGTTGGAGAAGCTTTTTCATGTTTGTTGTTCTTGTAGACTTTTGTTCTTTTTTTTTTTTGTGTGTGACGCATTTTGTGTTTGGACAAATATTCCCTCCGGTTTGGACGCTGTGCAGCTAGAAGGATTTTTGCTCATACTCTTCTGCTTTTGGGCCATTGTTAGGATATGTAACCGTGGCAACAATGTATTGTGTGTACTATTTTTACAACTGGGAGCAACTCAGAAGCTCAAATAATGCCTGAAGTACGACTCCAAATCCCAGAGGAGTTGGAAAGGAGAGCAGGACCAAAAGAGTAGAGAGAGAGACGGAGGAAGTTCAAACTGTCTCTTCCACTGGTTATAATGGACGAGTATCGTATCCCAGAATGCCCGGCTTTCTAGCAATACAGCCAGACAGAGTTTTAAAGAAGGGCAGCAAAAGCAAATGAGGTAGATCAGAACTGTGGGTATCCTCCGAGACATGTTACTCTGGGATACTGTCTCTGCGGAAGTGAGATGTTTTTCTGACCTATTTCCAACAAAACTCATCATTTATGTAATCTACTTTTATTTGCATAAATAGCATAAAGTTCTTTCAGAATTGTTCTTTTTGTTGTTTCTACCCTAATGATTTGTATTATTTGCATATATATATATATATATATATATATATATATATATATATATATATATATATATATATATATATCTGTATATATACAGATATATATACAGATATATATATCTGTATATATATATACAGATATATATATATATATATATATATATATATATATATATATATATATATATATATATATATATATATATATATATATCTGTATATCTATATATATCTATATATATATCTATATATATATATATATATATATATATATATTTTATAGTTAGGCATTTTGTTTTTCTAGTAACCCTTTTATTTGCCAATCATGAAGCTACACCTGATGTGATTTTCCATTGTTAGTACTCGTATATATCGCAGCAAAGCAAATTGCTGATATGCAACAACTCAAATCCATAAAGTCTTGAATCAGTCAGAAAAAGTCTTGGTTTGGCTAAGGAGAATAAGAGTTGAAGTATTGCTCTGTGATCCTCATTTCAACTTTTTGATGATGATGTTCAAATCTGCTGCGATGCAGTCGAATTTATTGCGTCATCATGTTATCTTCAAAACAATATTATTATTATTATCCGTTCACTACTGAATTCCACCCTCATCATCTGTCCTTTTGACCCCTTCTATCCACTCTGTCGCCATGTTGTCTACCAAAGCCTGCTTCGGCCAGAGCTTACTGGCTTGCAAAGGGTGCCAGCTAGGACCACTGGACCAGTGGAGCAGCCTTGAGTGGCCCAAACTCAGATTAGCCTAAACCCCCTTTAGAGGGGCTCTGGAGATCTTGTGTTCCCCGGCACTCAAGCTGGAGAAGACGAGATTAGAGCGAGAGGAGGCTGCAGATTGAGACGCAAGAGATTCAGAGTCCTGGTTTTAGACCGTCTGTGAAATTGGATAACAGATTACTCTCCAATGTCCTTGTAACACTTTATATTAAGTAGAACTAATGGCTATAATCCAATAAATGGCCACATATTTCAGGAGCGCTGTGAATGAAGTCCATCAAACTGGGCGTGTTCTTTAAGTCATTAAAGGACACACAGCAGTTGTAGCTGTGGTTAGTAACGGTACTGCTATTTTTTTGTTATTAAATAATTATAGATACAATGGTGCCACAATATGCAATCTGCAGTCCTTCTCATTAGTTCACAGTCAGTTGTTTGAGCACATAATTTCTAAATAACCATCTTTAAAGATGTACAGAAAACGTCAAAAGATCATTAAGCACTTATGTAAACTTCCAAAATAATTGTTATATAAAACTATATTTTCTTATTTTCTTAAGTTTTAAAAACCATAAAAACAGAAAAAAACCCAGAAAACATGGAAAATGCTTTTCAAGAAGAAAAAGGAAAAACCAAAAGCACCAGGTAATAATTAATGAGTGTAAACTGAAACATATTAATATTATACTATTATATTACAATATTTGGTTAAATAACAATCTGTCATTTGAGCATTTAACCCCATTACCGAACACCATTCCTTTCCTGAAGCCAAATACACAAACGTCATCCGAATTTCTCAGGCTTGTACAGAGAAAAAATTTCATCACTGGTGAGAGGCAGCATGAAATGCAAAAGCTGCTGAATAGAGATACAAGCCGTTTTTATTTTATTTTTTCACTCCACTGAGACTCAAGTTGCATCATGCCAAGAAATATTAAAGAGTGACACCCATCATGGCAGGCAGCTCTTTACTTTTTCAGCCTTACATGAGCTCACAAACACATGCTTGAACCACGCATCCCACTTCCCACCACGGCAGCGGGGTCTCATTAGCCGCCTGCTTTGCCTCAGCTACAGATAATAAGTGGGGAGGCTTCAGAGTTTAATAAGTGCCTCAGTTATTAGGGTCATGGATGAGCACAGAGCAGGATGAAATTCTGATGCTATGATAACCTTGAGCAAAAATACAGGAACTTTAACAGAATTACTGGGAAAAAAACCCCCCAAAAAAACAACAGCGCTAAAAATATGCAACCAAGTGTATTAAAAAAGAACGAGCAAAAATGCACAGAGCTACATTCTTTATTCTACCCTTTATAAGTATTTTGCAATATTTACAGTGATTCTCAACACACAATTCAATTTTAATATATTATGTTTGGATTTTTTTGTATTCACCAATATTAGTAATATATAATTGTCAAGTGTAAGAAAACTGAGATATGTTTTTAAAAAAAAATAAAAGTGAAAACTGTTGCATGCTTATGAATCCAGATACATTTTTATTTAGGATTCCCCAAAAATAAAATCAAGGGCAACCGATTGGCTTCAGAAATCACCCAATTAATGATGTTTTTCATTTCAGTAAAGATACAGCTGCTCTGTAAAGACTTTAGATGTTTTCTTTTTTGGGAACATTAGTGAACAAACATTATTATTAAGACCAAAGAGAACAGCAGACAAGTCAAGGATTAAGTTGTGAAAAGGTTAAAGTTGGTTTTATCTATACAGTTCTATAATAATGACATTTTTTTTAGAGAAAGAAGGGAAGAAAGAAACAAAATAGGGACAAAAATGCAACCGAAGTTAGCTTTGTTATACACGATGTCTCAATTTACAAAAAAAAAAAAAAGTCACTGACTCCAGGAGGTCATGGCCAAGATCAATGCAGATTCTTTGGTGAGGTGAATCAATAAAGACAAGCAAAGGTTAAGATACCTTCGGATTGCATGATGATTTTCTCTGTGTGCGCCAGCCGATGACCTTTAGCATCGCCTTTTTCACTGTAGCAGTGCACTTTTTAAACAATCACAAAGGATGTGTGTTTACCTCCAATAAAGCCCATGCAATATTAATAATAACAAAATAAATATTTTTGCACAACTACAACAGATAAGATGACTCAAGTGTTGGTGTTGTGCTAAGGGTTAGGGTTAGTTCTTACCAAATACAACTGGCACAGTCCAGAATGCAGCTGTTAACAAAAGATTTTTTTTTTCCAGTAAAAACTGTGTAGCAGCAGATAACTCACTTGCTGCATTTAAAACAGTTGCATAAGGAATTTCTAATCTTGTTGACGAATGAGAGCACATTTATTTTTTTTTTTAGAATCTTGTTTGCAAATGGTGGACAAATTTAACATCGCAATTCGGAAATTCTGTTAGCTCATGCAAAATTCAACCGACTGAAGTCTGACATTGCAGGAATGAGGCCGGATTCACAGTAAAACAAATCACGTTAATGTGGAGCAAGAATTATTTGAGATGTTAACACTGAGCTGCAGGAGAAAACCTCGGATGAAACGGTGTTTTGGAATGATGTCGAGAGTGACGCTGATCTGAGATCTTGTCGGAGAGTTCGACGAACCTTTGAAGTTCACTCTCAAAGCGCAAAAGACGGCTGCGTTCGGGTCCAGTCCAGAAGCTCAGCAAAATGTGATTCTCTGTGAAAGCCCGAAATGATGAAAGACCTGCTGCTGTTCATTTTGGAGGATATATTTTTCTAAGCTCTTATTTTCTGTGTTACGATACAAAGTTTTACAGTTGGCCTTTATTAAGATGGATGTTAGTTGTAACGGGTTTTTTAAGTAAAAAGTTTGCACATCCACAATAATGAGAATGCACATATAAATATTCATAAAATGAATGATGATGGGATTAAATGATGTCGACACCAGCTCAGTAAGTAGCATTTTTAATTGAAAAAAGGGGTCAAATCAAAACAAATGTAGAAATAACCTACTTTCTTCAGTTTTAATATATGAAAGAAAAAACATCTTAAGAATTTCAACTTTTTAGATTGTAAAACTGACTTGTTTGAAGTGGTTGCTGTTTTAAATATGCCTCAGTGCACATTTTGATTGGTTCGATCGCCTGGCCCTGTGGCGACCTCACAAACTATGTGAAATATGATATTTTTTATAGCTGTTCTCCAATTTACAGCTTGCTGAGCATTTGCATGTAAGAGGGAAAGCAAGGAACTGTTTAAAAGCAGGGGCTGACAAATGAATGAGGAGATTCAGACACTGCTTACACGATAAGGGCAGGACAGTAAAACTCAAATGTTCTGTTGGGTTTTGGCCTCTTGTTTACTTGGTAACAGCCTTTTTGCTGGACAAAAATGCAAAGGTTTGAATATTGGTTATACACAAAAAAACCTGCACACCTGTTTGTACCGCACATTTATTCACAGAGTGAACAATTCTAGTAACAACTGAGCATGTCACTTTGTTAGGCTGTCCAACTGTCACGGACTGAAAACAAAATACATTTTTAACCAAAATAATTTAAAATGTACCAAGGATGTGGAAAAATATCCACTGTGCTTATTTTTATTTTATTTTTACTTTTTTAAATTTTTTTTTTACATCCAATGAGACCTAAAACCAACGGCTGACATGTTTAGAAAGATTTCCACATACTCTTGTATATCTGCGGATCAGTCACAAAGCCGTACTTATCAGCTACAGCGCTGTTCGCGCTCCTCCAAGGAAGCTGTCATAAAATTTGCAGAGCACACACCGGCATGCTCAGATTCCTACCTCATAAAAGTTCAATCCTATAAGACACTCGTAGTCCTCTGTTTTCAGGACAGCTACTCTTATTTAAACAGGAAAACCTGTATGACAAAAAATAAAAATAAAATAGAATTGGAACTGTGCTTCGAAGTAAAAGAAACTTTTTAAAACCAAATATATTTTAGGAAACATAGAAATCTTGGACAGAAATGTTAGGTAAAGCATTTCTGATGGTGAGCTACAAACCTCACCACCAATGTCCTCTTGTCTGTGAGAGAGATGCAGCTTGTTGACACTCCCAGGCCAGCAGCAGCCTCCCTGCTGCAATCTGTCAATTCCACTCATCTCTTTAAGCCTGCTTTGCCCTCGCTTGACTCTCAACTGAAGAAGTAAGTGGACTTTTTCACCCACAATTATTATCTGTAATCTTTATAGAAACATATATTATTAGACTGAAGGACAAAAACTTACCAGTTTTTTTTTTTTTTCCAATCTCATTTGGGAACCATCAGAAACTTGCTTCAGTTCACCGCCCCCCAACAAAATCTAAAAGCTAACAATAAAACACACAAAAAAAAGGGATACTTAGAACTGAAAAGACTGTCCAAGTATAAACAGACCAGGAGGATATTGGTCTAAAACGATGACAACTGGAATGATAATGATAACTGAAAATTTTGCTAAAAACCAGTAAGAGCAGCAATCACTGAACAGGAAGTTTAAAAAAAAAAAAAATGTACAGGTTTGTAAGTTATATAACTGTGGAAGGTAAAAAAACATGTATGATTGTTCATGTTTCTGGATTCTGATTCTTTTGGGTATTTATGAAACTACAGATGTGATTTAGTTGACACTGCACATCAAAAGTTGTGCATTGTCCTCTTTTAAAATAAATTCATGATCAGCTTAAGTTCAATAACAGATGTGTGAGTTCCTCAGTTACAGAGACTATTACTTTGACACGGCCATCTTGGACCCTCCAGTGCCACAAAATCTCAAATCAGTACTGACTGAATCTTTGTTTTTCAATTTCTTTTTGCTGCTGTAGTTCTAGTTGTAGTCTGTCATTGAACTGCATATGCACAGGAAACTTGTGCAGCTCGCTAGATTTTACCCAACCTGCTTTGGCTCTGGTAGAAAATCCCAAATTGCGACAGGCACAGTTTGCCAGTCGCGTTGTGTAAACTGTACCACTGGGTTATACAAAGAGAAACATAAAAGAGACAAGTTGGAGCTGTGATGGTTTAATGTTTCAACTCTTTAAAGGCCATTACCTCAATGCTCTCTCTCTCTCTTCAGATTCCTCAGAGAAAAGAAGAAAAAGATCAGAAAATGCATTCTGCCAGTATTTATAAGCAACGAGAAGGTGTATCCTGTCAAGGTTAGAATAAAGAAACGGAGCTGAATAAAGGCGTGCTCTGTGTGCCTGATTCTTTGCTCGCTGGTTCAGTTTCACTGATGCAATCAGTGAGTGAGAAGATTGCAGTTTACATGGCTAGCAACCTTTAAAAAGAACCGTGATGCAGAACACAACAACCTTCTCTTGACTTTTAAACAGTCAGTCACTTGAAAGAGAGTTTTGAAGTTCTGCTTGTGCGAAAAAATTGAAAGAGAGAAGAATGTGGAAGTGTGGAAAAAGGGAGCAAAAAAAAGAAGCAAGGGCAGCTGCAGCCATGCAATCACACAATATGACAGATGACATTTCGAACTCACTTTGTTCTTTGCGGCAATCCTCGCTGGAAATTACCAAACCAATCGCCTGTGACTGCCTCTCTTCCCTTCTCTCTGAGCGGGAAACCCATGCAGGGGGACGGACCCTCCTAGCGTGGCCTATCTGTTCAAATCTGCTACATGTTCCAGGGGCAAATGCCACGAGTGACCTTGAGATGCACTCAATGCGTCGGAGGTGGAATTGAATCTGCTGGCTAATGAAGCCGCTAAGAAGACTCCACAGTGAAGCGGTTAATATGGCTGGCCTGTCCATTGACACCTTTTATCTTGGCGGAGCTGCTCTCAGGTTATTTTTGGGTAATGCACGTCTGCATTCTTACATGTTAAATAAAAGCAATGTATAAGTAAAGTAAAGTAATCAGTTGGTGTCGATGGGAATTACGTATTCATTTATTATTCCAAATACATATTCAAAGTTTAGCAGGAGATTGTGTTCTGCCCTCTTTATCCCAAAACTAAAATTCTGGACAATTACTTTGAAGAAGTCACCTACAGTAATTTATTCATACAACTCACTTATGTCAGGGACAAAATTATGAAGCTTTTTTTAAATGAAAGATTGCTTCAAAGAACAACATCCTAAGTGTTTGCCATTCAATGAAGTGCATTTCAGTTCATCATCTGAAACAGGGAGAAGTACCAAACAATCACAAACCTACCGACACATGGTCTTTTACCTAAAATGAGAGGTCAGGCAGGAAGAAGATTAATGGAAGAAGCAGTCATAAGCACCTCGGTCACCCTGGAGGAAGTGATCTACACCTTAGGAAGGAGAGTCGTCTGATTGGAAGACAAACGTTCACTCCACAAATCCGACCTTTACGGAAGAGTGGCAAGAAGACAATGGCTGTTAAAAGAAAGCTATACTTAAAGTTTGCCACAAGTCATGAATATTGCAAAGCACACTTGTAGAAGAAGGTGCCCTGGTTAGATGAGACAGAAAGTCTATTTTTTTGCCCTACTTGCAAAACACTACTTTTTTGGGGGGAAAACTAACCTTGCACTTCATGATGTAATGTGAAGGGAAGCTTCACTAAGTACAAGGCAACAATGGAAGAAAATCACCCAAATGTGAAACAGGTTTAGATCAAAGTGTGTTCATGAGTTTGAATGGACCAGTCTGATTCAGAACTCGTGCATTGACTTGGGAAAATTTTGATCTTCGCTGATGTTCTCCGTTCAATCTGGCTGAGCTTGGGGTTTCTGCAAAGACAACGTAGCAAATATTTCAGTCTGCACATGGAGATTTGGAGAAATAGAAGGTTGCAGCTGATGTTGCTTTTTCTCTGAATTTACGTCACAAGGCGGAATGGTGGTGGATTTTCAGGGTCTGAACGTTACCATGGTTGTTCATTTTTGGTGAGTCCTTTTCTTAGGGGGGCGGGATGCTGGCATTGACCGGCTCCAGCATATGTCAGCTGAGTTAGACTTGCTCCATCAGACGGGTTGGAAAGGGCACCGAGAATGGAAGGATCGATGAAGATGTTAGTCATTCCTCTAGTTCTATAGTTAGCTCATGAACATGACTTGCAAAGAAAATGTGTTGCTACATTTCAGACAAACAAAGCCATTTAAAAATAAGGACCGGCATTTTTTTTTTCTTCTGGTTTTAATGAATCCAAAACTTTCTTGCCAGATAAAATTAAGAAATTGGACAGGAACTGCACACAGCCAGATTTGCAAGAACAATTTCTCTGATTTGGCTGAGATGTTGAAGGGAGAAACTGTAGCCAGTCATAAAAATTATTGAATTAAGAATAAAATGTACTTCTCTACTAGTGGCCAAAAGAAAAATAACAGATTTACAATCTTTGCTTTTGCAAACTCTTCTTCTGCCAACACAGCATGCATGCAAGTACATCTCATCTAACCAGAAGCTCAAATTATGTAATTTTATGTATTCAGCACCCTAATATAAAATATTGTGCAACCAAATGTCTCACAAGTTAGTTAATCAATAAGAAACCTTCTCTTCTGGACACGTGGTGGCAGAATTTCAATTTGTGGTGTACGTACAAAGTGATACATGTGGAAGTAAAGTAATACTACAATTCACCAGTGAACATACCATTAATATTGATGACGAAGTACTGGTTCCACTGGTTGATTATTTCACTTATAAATAGAACTTTTTCATTAATAGTAATATATTATTGACGTAAAGCAAGCTCCTACATCAGACTGAAAAGTTACTTGTAAGTTAAGTTTCTCTTATTTCACGTGTACTAAGATATTTGCACAAAAACTAGACCATAATTGTCCACCAGCAGCTGCTGCTGCACTCCGTTTTGAAATCTTGTGCTAATCTTTTTGTTGTTTTTCTGTATTTAGCAATAATTCTCTTAAAAATGACAAACGCCGCCGTTAACACAATACACTTAAAGATAATTCCAACTTATCGCACTGCAGAGACAAACAAAACCTTGCTCCAGTCGTACTTATCCAGCGCAGACAATTATGCAGAGTGCCTGTGTACAACAACATCAAAAAGGTTTTCTCATCTGATGAATGCGCTCGGCGACTCTGTTGATGGTGATATCAAAGTGGGAGTCACGCTTTGTCCCGTCCTTGATCTCGCTCGTCTTATGGATTGAGTCAGCCCCTGTGACACACAGCAGACTATAAAATGTTGGAACAAGGCAGCTGTGTCTATAATTAATGGATGTGTCTATTTAGAGTGTGATAAGTTGCTTTCTCCTTCTCATCTGCCTTGTTTGCCCTTTCCATCTCGCTGTCATGACGCTTTTCTTTAAATTCACAGAGATCATATCTCCTAGAAAAATTAACTGCAGGTTGAGAAAACAAAAAAAAGAAAAAGAGGGTGAGGCAGTATCCAAAGGCAACCAGCACGATTCAATATTTAACACACAGCCTGTCAAACGGGCACGGGGAGGCGAAGCAGGAAGACAGCAACGAGATGGATGGAACAGAATTGGAAATTTCTAAAAGAATCAATGCCGACTGATCTTCGGAGAGTTTTTTAAAGAGCAGATCTGTTCTCCCAGGGATTCACCGTGAACTTGTACAACGGCGGGGGGTGAAACGGTACAATTATGCGAGGGGCCCGCAACAGCTAATGAGGAGGCAGCGCTATCTTTGGCTGCCCGCTGTGAAACGATACAACAGGAATGCGAGGCCCCCGCGAAGAAGCCACCCATTAAAAAAAAAGAAAAAAAAAAAAGCCGAGCTTCACTCGGAGGCCTCTGGCTGCACAGAGTAACAAGGAGAACGCCTTGAGAAAATGAAAAGAGGACCTGAGGATATTAGTAAAGCAAACGAGCTGACCCTCCACGCTTGGAGAAGCAATATCCCAACTGACACGGAGGAGGCTGCGAAATCCCCGGCCTCTCCGGTAATAACGAGGCGGCTTCAGCCCGCGCGCGCTGTTTAGCTCAATGTGCACAATCCCATTTATTCAAGCATCTATTATGTGACTGATTTGGCTGAATTTTTTTTTTTTACCGCCGTCTGCGACTGATGGCTGCGAGACACATTTTTCGAGTTAATGAAGGCGCAGTAAACCCAATTGCCACTGTGCGCGTTCACTTGCTCCCACGGTTCCACGAGGATGGTTGACATTCCTGACGCATTCTTTTCGTCTCTGATGATTGCATTATGATGCAAATGTAAGAGAGAAGGGCAATTCTCCGGCGGTGTCATTTGCAGGATGTCGTCAAAAAAAAAAAAAAATCTTGCTCAATCTGTTTCCCTTTGTTTCCTGAAACTCATCATTTTTTAATGAATTTAATGAACATCACAAATCAGTAGTTAACATTGGTTTTAAGTACGTCTTAACTCCAATTTTGTTCAAGGAAGAAGTAAAAGTGTGTAAATGTGAGACAATCTTTTTGGGCCCCTTAGGCAATCCATTGACAATGTTTCTTTCTATTTGCTTTTTTTTCTCTCCATATTTTTATTTCCATGTATTCTATATTTTTGGATATGAATTTGCTTTAGACCAAAACAAAGTACTCCAAATAACACAGACTTGTCTTTTTGATTAACTTCTACATAGATATATAGAACACCTGTACCCACACAGTATATCTTTCAGACTCAAGCTGATCTCCATTCTTTCTGCCCTCTTTCTGCCTTTCCAAGCCCCCTTTGCACAGAGCAACATGCAGAACCTGCAGGAATACATTATTAATTTTTCCGATGGAAACTGCAGCTGCCTCCTGTGACAAGTGCTTCTCATATTACTATTTTCTTCCCGTTTCTATTTTGTCATTCTTCATTTCCTGTAGTACTCCTCTAAGAAGCAAATATTCTGTCCCTCCTCCTGAAGCCCACACGTGTCATCCACTTGGGCAGGATGTGGTGATCGAAAACAGAAGAAAACTGGCCTGATATAAGAAAGATATCTGGTGTCCACGTGAAAAAAATAACAGCAAATCCTATATGCCTTTGCTTGCTAGCGTAGGGCTGCCACCTTGCATCTGGCTTGTATTTCCATCCTGGCTCTCAGGTGCTTTATCACCTCTGACCTTTGGTATAAAAATGTGTTTAATCTTCACTGCTCCATAATCCATTTCTATAACTCCTACTGTAAACTTCCAGAGGTGAGCAGAGGTCAACATACTGGGCCCTCGATGCTTATAAAGCTCTTAGACCTCCTGACAGATTTCTAACGTGGCCTGAATGAAGCTTTTCAAAACATTTTCACAACGCTGTTCCGTGGATCTGGAACCAGACAGACCAGCGTTCTCTTCTGAATTACATTAGATGTGATCTGTGGTAATCTGTTAAATTCACCACTTTACCAATTTTGACAAGTATTTCTACGACAGAATAGAAATGGGCTTTATTGTCCCAGAGAAGGGAAATTCAGGAGTTGTCAGTTCTTCCTTGGTCATGTTTCCAGCCCACTTCTACTACTTATGCTACATTTCCCTACAGTAAAATATTACAGAAATTTACGTTATATCGAAGGTTTTGCAAAAAGGTACAAAAAGTTCCAGAGGCAGATTTGACTCGTGGTCAGTACAAAACATACCCAGGAAGATGACTCCATTTAAAACCACAAAGTCAAGAAATGAAAAGTATAAAAGTTTTAAATGGCTAATGAGTTCAATAATGTTGGCTAACAGTTAATGAAAACAAAAAAACAAATTTCTTAGAAAATATTAAATATTTTAATCCAAAAGGAGCTTCAAGCACATATTGAGTGCATGTATTGTACAGTACATGGACGTAATATTCAACAGGCAAAAAAAAAAAAAAAAAATCTGTATAAACAATCTATTTTTATTACTCTCCTGTAATATTGTCTTGCATTTTGAATTTTGGGTTTTCATCCCCTCCAAATTAAAAGGACCAAAAAATACGCTTAAAATCACTTTGTGTGTTTTGAATGTGAATTTCCAAGTTAAATGTCGACATTTTACTTAAATCAAGCTGGCAACAAGGTATTTCCTTCACGCAATACAACCTAAAAACTTATGCCGACATGTTGGCTCTTCACCTATCTATCTTAGCACGTAGTTGATAGCTAATTAGCAGTCGGGCTCTCAATATTTTACATGTTTCCCCTCATTTGTTACTTACCAAACTTTTCCCCTGGACCTGAATCCTAAATTAGATTCATCTGGCTTGTTCCTCATTAGCATTGTGGTTGTGCTATGAGTGATTAATCAAACAGATCCCTGGCTTTGCCCACAGCTGCAGAAACCTTTACAAATAATTCGGTGAAAGCTGTTTAACTATTCGTATTAATAGCCACAGACCACAGTGTCACTTCAATCAGTTTCTACTTTATGGACAAGCAAGCTGTTAAACTCTTATTTCTCCATAGGAAAAAAAAAAGGCATTTTAATGCATTTATATTAATTCATTATTTCTATCTCATTCAATTATTCCTTGACTGGCCCCAGTGGCACAGTTGTGACAAATGAATGACAGTTCACAAAGAGACGCATTGACAACAGTCACAGACCTTCATTAAAATAATAACAGACTGTTTTGCAGCAAGTCACAAACATGCACACATGCTCTGTTTATCGCAGTTCTTCTTTGACAATAACGTGATTATTTGCAATTGTAATGCGGCCCGTGAATACAATGTGGTTAAGCCGAAGTCAAAGGAAGCGATGGAGGGGGGAAATGGTGCGTGCGAGGAGTTGGGGAAAATAATTTGCGCGACGGAGATAAAAACAAGATGATGGTAGCTAATGATTAGGCAAATTGTTTACAAAAATGTGTGTGTTTATGAGCAAAATGAAAAGCAGGAAAAGCAAGATGTCGCAAGTTAGCACCAAAAAACCCCCCCAAAGAGAGTAAACCGGACAAAAGACAATAGGTGTCATCCACAGCGCAGTGCTTCGTAACACCTTTCTTTGCAGTGTTTAGCACATGATGAGGTCGACGTTATTTAAAACATAATTCAAATGAGGTCTCTCTTTTGCCTTCAGGCGGTTTCAGTAGGAGAAGATGCTTTTCTTTCTTGGCTGTACGACTGCATGATGAATCCAAAAACATTTCCACTGGCGAGGCGTCACAGCGAAAAGCCTTCACCTACTCAGGGAAGGTCAACACATTCAGCACTGAGAACATTTCTCAAAAAAAACACACAAAAAAAATCCATTATCATGACTTGCTGAAAGGCTAAGTACTTAGATTTCAGTCATGAATATCATCTTCCGCGTTGTTCGCTTTCATGTAATTGTTACCGTCATTAACCCTTTTCATTTATGAGAACTTTTTTTTTTTTTTTTGAAAGCTAAAAAATCCCATGCAGATGCTGTAAGGCATAAAGTATGGATCTTAAGAAAAAGCCTGGGGGCAAAAAGCTTTTTCACTTTTATTTATTGGAAGCTAGTGGCTCAGAAGTAACATCGGATTGTTTTATGTCTCAACTTTATGAATAAGTTTGCAATTTGTGAAGAGATGGTAACTCTTCAGGGTTTCAGTTTCTGACTTGAATCACACCAAACTCAAAAAAAATCACTGAAGACTAAAGACTTAACTTGCACAGATTTGATCTGCAATTTGAAACTGAACTCAGACTCATCCACGACAGTCCTTGATGAGCGTTAGCATGTGAAAACAAGCTGGTGTGCAGCAGAATGGCAGTCTGGAAGGTTCTGATATAAAAGCCAGTGATTTTCCATGACCATGGGTTATGTTAGCTGTAGCTTCATAACATTGACCACAAGGTTGTCTCCCCATTTGAGAGATACATTGATGTCACTGGAGGAATGTGGTTTTGTGGTTCTGTTTTTCCAACAATGAGAGTTTTCTTTTTATTGGAAAGAATTACTTCAGCGCTGTAAACATTGTGCTGTTTGCTTATGCTGAATGTTGTTTTGATTTGGCAGGTCTTTTGTCAGGAAATGTTCTATTTCCTTTTGTTCAAACACAACAAAAAGGAAATAAAAAAAAAAACAGGATTTAAGAGGTGTCATCCTGGCTTCTGAAATGGTATTTCAAAAGGGCTTTTGTTGAAAATAAAACAACAGTAATATTCAAGTCTGCACTGGTTAGTGCTTACCTACAACCGCAGGTATTTAGAAATATTATCTTTTTGAAAGGCATCTTAGACTCTTGCCATAACAGGTTTTCTACAGATCCATGGACAATATGCTTTGCATGAATATTACATTTTGAAATGAAAACAATGCACTGAGTACAGAGCAAGTCTAACATGCATTGAACACTATCAGTCAGTCTCAGTGTCACTTTATTATTGTCCCTATAGGACGTTTCCCCTGCACCCACGTGAAAGATATAGATATATATATATATAACAATGCCTAATTACTCTACAACATTCACAAAAACTCAAGAAACCTCCAGGGAATATATCAGTTCAAAAATAGATAGATTCAGATAACAGCAATTAGCCTGAAATGACAGAACAGTCGCACGCAATCAAATTTTAGATTTATCTAAATAATGGGCTGAGTGATAGGTTTCCCATCAGTTGGTACTTGATTTAGGATGACAGACGGTAAGAACTCAAATTTACCATGAAGTGGGTGATCAGGGGAATGCAGCACGTCTTTCACCTTTTGTGGGAAAATTACCATAAACGGCTAATTTCTGCCGCCATTTATCCCATTTGTTTCATCCTGTTTTTCTCCTCTACTAATATGTTGGCAAATGTGAACAAACGTAAGAACAGGTTCATCACAGAATTGTAGGAAATGATTACGGAGCTTTATACGCACCAAACTGATTTGTTTGGCAGATAATGTGTCATTCTTTCTAAAACCTGTACAGAAATCTTGGTTTTGGTAATATTTAGCATTAATGCAACCAGACTGGTTTTTGTCGAAACAGACCAAAAAGCAGTCTGTTTTTGTTTTTGGCTTGTTTTTGGGCTCACCTGCATGATAACTGATTCTAGTTTGATAGGATGACCCAGCTGCATTGCATACTAGAGGTGAAGTCCCAGAAGAAATCGCCCACTAAAATAATAAGTCTTTGACAAATTTGCAGCTCGCAAAAGTCAAACCTGGATGACATCTGACCTTTAAATAATACAATAAGCCCAGAAACTACATTGTAGGCAAGTAAAGAAAGTCTTTTTTCGAATACGATAAAGTAAAGGTGCAGCTCCACTCAGGCAGCTTTCCTAATTGTAGCCTTACTTGGTATTAAAACAGTGAAGGGCAACTTTAGCCCTTGAGATTAGCTGTTACTCCAACACCTGAACATGGATGTTAATCAGTCGAGAAAGAAAACATCAATCTAAACAACTATGTCCTGTAAAAGTGTAGATTAGGTAAAGGTTGATACCAAATAAAAAGTTTCAAGTTCAGTTCAAATTGTTGCAAGTTGCTAAAATCAGAAAAGAGGAGCATCTGTCTTACTAGCTTTGCGCAGCTCTGAAGATTTCTCTAATTTTCTACAAACTCGCTGCAACATCTTCAGCGCATCATGTCAGATATAATCTATTCCTCATGCCATCTTTGTTGAAGGCCACTTTCAAAAAACCCGGCCTGTCCCTGTGTTAAGGCCGAGCAGTTTTAGGGGAGGCTTTGAAGCGTCTCAGTTAGTAACGATACAGACATCACTTCTGGCCATGATAAGAAAAGAGGTAAAAAAAAGAAAAATAAGAATAATAAAAGGGAACTCTCGAACGTGCAGGCACACCAATAAATCTGACAGATTAATCTATGACAGGTGCAGATTTGACAGGGCATACTGTTTGGTGGATACATTAAAACGGGCACACTCAATAATGTGGCATTTTGACAAACAGCCTGCCAGAGCTGGTCTGTCCACGGAGAAGGGACATGATCCAGTGGAAAGTGCTCAGAGGCGGCCTCTCTCCTCAGGGGATGAAATCTACTCAGTGTCCTGGAAGACTGTGCGACTTCAAGGACGGTCCGCCGTCTGAGAACAATGAATTCCTCTGGCTGCTCCCTGACAAGAGTCGAACTTTTAAGCACTGTTGTGGCCAAATCTGTGACACAAAATTGCAGCTTTCTCCCAAGCAGAGGGCGCGATAAGCTGATGAGGCAGTTATCAGAAATTAGTCTCAAATTAAAGCCTTTTCAGGGGAGCTGCGAATTTACATCAGCTGCTAATCAGGAGCGAGAAAAGGCGGCAGTGTTTCTCAGCCTCTGCAACTCGAATGACCTGATTACGCTCTCTATAATGTGTGAACTTTTAGAAACGGCTCGCACAACAAAGGCAATTTCTTGGGTAAATTATACATATGTCATCTTTGAGGAGCTCGACACAATTTCCTGAAGCTCTGATGAAATGTCTTTTATGTGCTTTGATCAATATGCGCCAAAACCCTCTAATGCAGGCTTTCTTTTTAAACTATTTTCCTTCAGCAGATTTTTGGAGTCTAGTGAGATTACTGACTCCCCCCACGCTCTATTGCAGTTTTCAGTCTGACGCTTTACATCGACTGACAGCAACCCGAGTGAAGACTAGCATTTAGCAAACCATTAGAGAAGCACAGCTTTATTCTCCAATACTTTTATTATCAACATCTGCAGCTGACTGAACTCTAGCGCCGGTACGTCTGATGGAAATGTGTCAGCAGCCTCAAAAGAAGGACCAAATTATGCCCCTTTTTCAAATTTGTAAATGTCAACGTTAACAACAATAGAAAAAGTAACACAAATCCTCTACCATGCTTATCAAGGTGCTTTTCGGACTATCTGTTGCCGTTTCACACCAGACCATCCGAGCAGCTTATTGTTAAAATATCAATCTTTGTCTTACTTCACCAAAGCATGTGGTTCCAATTAAAATGCCAATAGCCTTTAGAAAACTCAACATACATATTTGTACAGCATTGGATAATAAGAGACCATTTTCTTGGCATACATTTAAATCAACCAATTAGCATGGGCTCAGTGGTTGTCCTGTCTCTCCGCTTATGAAAATGTATTGAAAAATGTGTATTTTTTGGACCTTAATACAAGGAAATGAAAAGGCATTAGGCGGAACATGGACTACCAAAGCTTTAAAGCATGCGTGTCACTTTTCTGAAGACTTCATGTGTAATTAGATTACGTGTATAGAATTCACAGTATTCTGCTGCAGCAAGACGAGGTAGGTTACTTTTAATGTAGCATCGTCAACTAATGTTTTTCAACAAAATGTATTGTAAAGATTCAATAGTAGCGGTGCGTCACACAGAAAAATAAACAGGTTCTTCATAAAATTAAATTGAATAATTAAGAGGTTAATTGCAAAAAAAAAACGAAAAACATTCTGAGGTCCAGGATAAGTTACTATCAAACAAATACATGCATGATTAAGTACAAGTAGGTAAAGATTTCGAAGTGAGATTTCTTCCACTCTGAGCTGAAAAAGTGGCACACATTTCCGCTCCGAATAACAACGTCTCACAGAATGAGGTATTTTCAGACTCAGCTCTTTTGAAACCTGAAACTGTTGCCTTTTGACAAGCAAAGACACAAACAAACAAACAAACAAACAAAAAGACTGATAGCCAATTTTTTTTTTCCCCCCTTCAGATCTCCTTCTTCTCAGTTTGGGTTTAATGGAGATTGTTTCTGTTGAGTGCAGATATTTGGGCTTATTTGTTATGGTTGAAGTCTATCACTCAGCCTTTGCTGCGCTGCATAGCATGAATTAATGATGAATCAAAAAAAAAAAGAAAACAGGGTAGACGGAGGAAAAGCAGAGAGCTGCACTGCAACAACGGCAAAAAGGGCAGGAGAGAAACACAGGAATCCAAAATTACTGGGAAGTGTTGGGATAAGCTCGATTTTTTTGGGAGGCAGAAGGAGAGAGAAGATTGGACAGGGGAATAAGGCAGATGGACAAGGAAAGGTAGAAGAAGAGAAAGGAGAAGAGAGACAAGCCTCTTTCTGCAGATTACACACATGGCCTTATCGCCGCTTGTTGTTTTGCGGCAGAATAATCATGGGAGACATTTGATTTCGGCTCTCATTGAAAAACATGGGTTTTCATAAGTGCGCAGCCAAACGCTTCAATCACAACTGCCTGGCATTTTGTAAACAGGAGCTTTGTAATGAGGACTCACTTGTTCATTTCGAGTCACCTCTAGGAAACAGAATCAAATCAAGAGTTTTTAGCTGTCGACTCCTTTGTCACGAAAATGTTTTTTTTTTTTTTCCCATTTTTGAACAAGAACGGGCAATTTAGAGGAAAGCAGAAATGTAATTTTTCTCAAAGATTCCAGTGGCTCGCAAAAGTATTCATACCCCTTTTGAATTTGCTTTCCCTTCTACATAAGTACCACTTGAGTTGCATAAAATCTGAATGAAGTGCACTAAACAAGTCAAAGCAGTGTTTAACTGCAAAGTGAAGCCAAAAAGGGGGTGACACATTTTTCCACAACTACCAGCCTGAAAAGTAAGGCATGTGTCGAGCCCCTTTTACTGACACCCACAAATTAAAACTAGTGTCGCCAACTGCTTTGCGAGGTCGGATAAACTGCGGGCACATTCCGCCTGTGTGTAATTTAATCCCAGTATAAATAGGGAAATAATTAACCAGAGAAGCGGCCCACTGGCAAATTTTACATCTAGAGGTGCAGCAGTTGATGGGACGACAATTTAGTGGTGCACTCCATAAAACTGTCTTTTATTGAGCAGAGGCAAAATAATGAATGAAAAGAAACATAAAACAGGTTCTGTTTTATGGCTAACTGAAGGGAACACAAGAAACATGTAGAGGACGTTGCCATGGTCACATGGGATTTGGCGTTTTTGCTAAATTTGACTGTTTCTATTAGTAGGTTTATTGCTAAATTTAAAAAAAGCGTAGCAATCAACCCTGGTCTCTCACTCATAATAGCCATAGCTGCATTGTCATTTATGCTCTTGCCTGTTGTCTTTAGTTCACATTAAAACAGAGCTTTTTCTGAGCCGCTTTGACCGCGCGCTTTAAAAATAGAGTCATGTCTCCGGGTCAGGAACAGATGAACTCTGTATGCAGCACATTTTTCAATTAGCCATAATTGAGCCGCTCCTGTTTGGTTAGTAGGAGGAGAGGGACTGCTACGAGCGACACTGCCAATCTCAGTGGCCACAAAAAGATTTTGTTATTACCCCGGCATTATTATAATGGCGACTTTAAGTGCATAAGCGCTGCAAATTTCCTCCCTCTTTTAGCAGTGAAATACACCCTGTCGCCTCCAGATAGTACGTGAAGTTTCTTTCTGCCACAGTATCATTATCTACCTCGGACATTTTTCTCCCCTTAAATCTGCGGAATTAATTTTCTTCAAATTAAATCTTTCACCTTTTTCTTGGTCTTGGCTCAACTCTGAATTATTTATCAGGAGAAAAAGCAAATTATTATAAGTCTAATAAAGTATGCTCCATATGTAGCAAGTGCTTTAATTGCTAACTGACAGAAAAAAAATAGATCTTCTAATGCAGTTGTCAGGTCTAAATACCTATTAGAGACAATTTAAACAAATACAGGAAAGACAAGAGAGTTAGATTCTTTGTTTCTCGCGAGGAGAGCAGACAGAGATGTGTTTACAGTTACAAACCTCCGACCGCTCTGCAACACATCTGTCTGTTCCTCTCTTTTATTGATCTTTAGGAAACCCTGCCACACGGGGCGCTGCAACTCTAAAAGGGTGGAGTCAAAACATGGTTGCAGCGCTAAATAACATTCACTAATCTAGACACATGTTATCTATACTCTAAATCTTTCTTTCTCCAGACACGTTGCATAGCTTCAAAGCAACGGCTTTGTATCACAAAGAAGCACAGAGCAGAGTTTATTGTCAGGCATGTAAAACTCTGCTGGGAGCAATTAACACCTCTGTCTTGTAGGAAGTCCTGCAGGGCAACAGCTGCTGAGAGTAGCTGTCACCTCTATTTCCCAGGGAAGTCTCAGGATAGAATCAAAGTTATTTAACACACAGAAACATTATCTAAAATGTAACTACAAAGCTACATGATACAACAAATATTTGATAATTACTAATACTATTTACCTAACAGCAGTATTAGAGTTCGATACAGATACTAAATAACATATAAGATGCACTGAATAATAGTAGATGGAGTAAACTGCATCTATCTATTTTAATATTCACAAATTAGTCATTTTTTAAAGATCTATCTGAATATAATTACTTATGCCACATGGAGCACAGAGCGATCAGTATTTCACAGTAAAGAAAAAGATATGTGTATATCTCTAATAAAGTGCAAATAGAATAAATGGAAAGATGCAAAGAAAAATCAAATAAAAATACAAAGACCTCAAATCTAGAGAAAAAGATTTAAGGTGCATCAAGTTTAATTCTTTAACTCAAACATTATAGCTCAAAATAATTTTCTGCAAATCTGGGAGAGCCAGTCAGCGCAAATGTTTGATTCTCAATCACAGCACAACTAAGGAGGAAAGCTCGGGTCACACAGTGGGAACAACGGACACATTTGCAAAAGCGAATCCGACTGTAAAAACATCTTCCCCATATCCCATATCTCAGACTCGATGTTTGATACAAACATAAATAAAATTAAAGAAATTTGATTAAAAGACAACTATTTCTTAGTCCATACATGTTCAACAGGAATATATGCTAATACATGAAAACAGCAAAAATTGCAAGAATGAGACAAAAGGATTTTTAGAATAATATCTCGAGAATATTCGTTTTAGGACTCCTTGATAACAAATTTTCACAAGATTACAGGCTTTTATATCAAGTTTTCTAAGAAGAAACATTTACGCTATTAATCATTATATATATATATATATATATATATATATATATATATATATATATATATATATATATATATATATATATATATATATATAGTATCTTCCTTCAAATGTTAAAGACATTAAACAACAACAGTTTGCCTTTCCACAAGCCTGCATTTATTCTCCGTTGGAAACCACTGGTGTACTGGCCAGTTGATGGTGGAAGTGTTCAATAATTCCATTAATGTCTTGAGTTTCAACTTAGATAAACACTAGAGTAGTGGGATATAGATTTCATCATCTGGGCAGTGGGATGTTAGCTGCCAGCACTGTTGCCGGGGAGTAAAAACAAAAACAGAAAACTCGCTTGCAGGTGTACCTTGTGTGTGTACTCTGAACAGATAATAATCCATAATGTCACCCCGGGGAGGAAAGTCAGAAAGAAAAACTGCTATTTATTTGTTTCAAATCACCACAAAGTGATTTCCAGCAAACAAAACAAAAGTTTGCTCAGCAGCTGCTGTTTCCAAGCCCACCCTATTCCATGGATCAATAATTGAAGTAAGTCATCCAGCTGCCTGCTCAGACGTTCACAATGCTGCTCCTCCTTCTCAACACGCAAGCTGTAACTCTCCTTATACTAGCAGAAGTTAGCCTCTTTGAGAAGTCTAGTCGCCTTCTACGATGGCACGCTTAGGATTACCGTCATTGATATTGAAATTTGAAAATAAATAAATAAATAAATCCAGGCGTCACAAGTCTTCCTGGAGTCTACTTTAAATAATTTTAGTTTTAATTAACTTGAGGCTTTCTTTTTAGCTAAGTTACTTAGTTAATTTGTATTCTCATAATAACCACAAATTATTTTTAAATAGGTGGGAAAAACCCCCAATTTTTTATCACTTTATAGGTGGCAACTGATTCATACTGAAAATGTCACCTTTTAAGAAATAGCCAGACTACGATGTTACACATATGAATTCACGTATTATTACTAAACATCAAGGGTAACGTCAATACGGTCAATGATGAAATACGCGATAAAATAAAACCAAGTCACTTTGCACCAGGATCATCTCCTGGAAATGTTGAAACGAATCGAGCTTCTCTCAAAATCACTTGATGTCATTCCAAAAAAAACAGCAACACAAACACACAAAAAACAAAACCATAAAACGTGAACATATGTTTTATGTTCACTAGTATTAATTGATTAATGATTAATGCCAATGTACTTCTGAAATCTATTATTTGTAGAGATACAGAACACTGAGGAATATTATTCTTAGAAATTATTTGGGTATAATCTATCTTCCTTTCTGCCATAGCTGCACTCCTGTGTCCTCCGTCTTGACATTTAACATCAAAAAGAAAAGAAAAAAATTATTTGTTATGTTTTAGGTTATTTTTCTTTAATTGGAAGGAGGGTTTCTGCACATTGAAATAATTATTTTCCTCTGTTAATGAAATCATCAGTTAAATATTCGCTCAGATTAACTTGATCCACTGGTAAAAGTTTTTTGATGACCTGAAGGAAACACCCAAACTCAAGAAATCTGGAAGGATCCAAATGTAGCATCATACATTTTTATAAAGAGATTTGTTTTGCTTTTTCTTTTCGCACAACTGCTTAGTTGTTTATTTTTGTTTTATTGTTTTTACATCTATGTGTGTGAACTTCTGTGCAGTTTGCGATAGGACTTGATCTTTCCTAGTTATATTTGTGCATATTTGTGATCTACATTCTCAAAAACCAGCAGGGAAAATATTCAGCAGCGTTCATCTTCCATCTCATTTTCTTCCACCCCTCTGGAGACGTCTCATAAAAAGAAAACGAAATATGAGTCTAATCAATGCCCGACTTACGAAGAGTAATTACCACATACACCTGGAGAGAATTGTGAGATTTGTCACCGAGGAAATACTGATGTCATTAATGACTCAATTCACTGTGAAATTTTACTGTGAAACTGTTTCTCTTTTTTTTCTGTGCAGCAACGGAAATGAACTTGCTCATGTGTACTTAATTTAATCTTGTTTGTGTGAACATAAAGCTTGTTTTTACGTTCCCCTTAAGGATTTTTTTTTTTTTTTTTTACATGCACTGAGCATAGTGCTGAATATCTATGTTGAACAACAAACGACTGGCTGTGCCTTTTATTTTATTCTCTTCATTAAAAGAACACATTCGACAACACAACATAAAAAAAACCCGGGCATTTCTCAAGTATGTGAATATGTATTTAAGTGTGGATTTGTTACATGTAATGAATGAGGTTGTGGGGTTTTTCTTTGAAAAACATACAATTTCATTGTTTGTCACAGAAACACATATAAAAGTCTACATTTATTTATTCTTTAGTTATTTTCCATACCCATAGCTGTATTATTTTATAGTTAGAGATGCTAATTTATGGTGGTATCATAATATAATACCTGAGATTCTCTGAAGTAGAAGTAGTTCCACAGAAGGAGTTTGTTCTCCACAATTTCCTCCCCTCTAAGTTTGCTTCCTGTAAGGCAGCTCTTAGGCCCAGATTATCCTTGAGTCTGGGTTCATAAAGTTGTTAAAATTTATACAGCCACATAAGATGCACAACACTCTCAGGGTTTCAAATAGCAGACATCAACATATAGAAAATATACTACTACTGCAGTGGTTTCATTATGTATGCTTTAGGTTAAAATGACTTTGGAAGTTTAAGCTGTCACAATGTCATGTGTACTGACATTTATTTATTTTTTAAAATAAAAACCCAGTTATAGGGTTCAATCGAGAAGAAATATAGCAAATTTTGTGGATCTTGATGTCTTATCCTAACTTTGAAGACTGTTGTTTCCAATGATGAACCTCTATTGTTATGTGCATTGGGAAAAAAAGAGTGTAATTCTCAGAGCCAGCATGGGTCTTTTTATACTTAAAGATCAATCTATCATCTGTAGATAAACATTCTGTACACAGTATATTTTTTGCTCATTTATGTAACATTATTAGAGTTAAAACTGCCCCAAGCAGTTAAATAATTCTTAGTTAAGTTAACGAGAACTAAGAATTTTTAGCTAAGAAGAATTTGACAGTGTCGCTGTCATTTGGAGCCACTTCAAGCTTCTAGCATGCCGAGGTGAGTACATCTTCAGCATCTACACAGCTTAGCATGAGGTGTCCCCATTGGAAGGGTCAATTTATCTTACAGTGGACACAAACTGTTCTGTTAATGAATGTCCAAGATGCTACTGGTGATTTTCAGACTTCTCCTGTTGAATCAGAGCTCCAATTTTTAAAAATAAAATTCATCAACATCTCTATTCCTTTTGTCTTTTTGTGCATTGTTTTTTCTGCAAACACCAAAAAGTATGAAATGCCATTCTACCACAAGACTGTTTCAATTAAAAACACAAACAGACTTAGTATTTTGCTTGGAGAAAGTTGTTCTGTAGTTTTCTAGGCCCCTGTGCGATAATCGAAAATCATCTAAAAAATAAAAAAAAATCACTCAATACGAATGCATTCACACACTCACAAACTCCGAGCTATAATGAGTTCTGTGTTCTGAACTTGTGAAATGTCATGGCTTCCTTCAGCGTTACTCGCAGTCAATACGCTTCTGACAGTAAATTGCCCGGAGCTTCATTCTGATAACACTGCCTTGTGAATCTCTAACAATTTGTGTTCTGTCTTTTATCCGGGATGTTTGGCCGTCCGGTGTCTACAGAAGCAATCCTTTTAAAAGCCTCCTCCATAACTATATACAGATGGTGCAACCCAGAAGATTAAAAGCTGTCTTTTAACACACATTGTGTTTGTGTGGCAATATGTGTGCGCCCGCGTTCCCCTTCTACCTCCTCATTCTTAACTTTACATCTTTCTCCAATCCCCTCCCACCATTCCATTCCATTCCTCTCCCCTCTCTCCTCGGCGTGTTAGAACAAGAACACAAACGATGTCAGATCCGTTGAGAAATGCCTACCATTTGCAAAGTAATGAAGGGAAGGACAACGAGTGGAGGCAGCCACCAGAACAGCCAGAGTGGTGGTGAAAACACGCGGCCTCGGGGAGCGTTCGGAGACTCTCTGTGTAATCAAAAGTGACAGAACAACAGTGGCATTATGGATATTTGATCACAGCCAAAGACGTGCCACGCGAGTCTGTGCACTCTCTGTTAACTTTGCTGCAACACATTTCAAACAGTGTTGCAGCAAAGTTATTTTTTTTTCCATTTTTTTCCCACCACAAACAGCCTTAAAATAGGCAAGGATGGGGCCACATATACATATACTGCATATGCCAAGCTTAAGCTTAACCTTTCGTGATGCAGTTGCATTCCTGCAATTGGAAAAGAAGGGAATTTTGTGACATTTCCCCCAGCAAGCCTCCAAGTCTTTGTATCCCTAAAAATAAAACATTACTTTGAAAAACTCATTGGCAGTGGAGCACATTTTTTCCCCCTCTTCTCCAAGAGCACGGAAAGAGCCTGAAAACCAAATTCAATATGGTTCCTGGTGTCAGAGTAGTCAGAACTGGGATGTAATGTGGCAATATATCATCATTACAGAATCCCTGTGAAAAAAAAGAGTTTGAATAATGAAACTTCTTTTTTGCACTTTGCACAGGAACACCTTATTATAAATCACATCTAACTCATCATAGGGCCGCTCATTTCTCTCCCTCCTCTAATTCTCTGCTTCTCTCTGGAGGGCGAGGAGGAATTCGTATATATGAAACCCAGCAGATGCCAAAGGTGATGTTTTGACAGCGTGAGTGAACAGGAGAGAACAAGGGGTTGGTGGAGGTGGAAGAGGTGGAGGAGGGGGCTTCTGACAAGGGATGATGAATGCATGGCGGAGGTGTAAATGACTTCCATCTGATTTGATATGGAACACTCTGCCTGTCCCTCTTAATCTCAAAGACCTGGTAACGTTTTCATTGGCACTGTCAGGCACGCCGTGCTAAAGGTGCAGGGTGTTAGCGCCTGCTGTTATATGGATAAACCCATATGCAGCTTCTAACATTTCAATTCAACATATGGAGTGCGGTACAGAATTGGAGAGCGCTGTGCGTTTCTATAATATTAAAACAATATTGCCGCCTATGAACTTAGAAGCTGCTGCAGAGTTCTAAGTAAACGTAGCTCCTAGCTAGCATAGCTACGGTTTGGATCACAGGAATTTGTATCAGCGTAGATGAGGAGCAAAAATATAAAAAAAGGGTTTTGCTTCCTTACAGATTTCTTTAGCTGTGCTTTTTTTTATTACCCTTAAAATCAGGCAAAGATAACACAAGTGATTTAAAAACTAAAAGCAGTTTACCAAGGGGGGGAAAAAGCTATACAAACCAAATATTGTGATTTGACAAGAACAATACGGCAGGGTTAAATGGCAACCACTGGAGAGTTCCAAGGTGACCAGAAAAACAACAAAGGTCTGTTTCACATTTGCCAAAAATGTCTTGATGATTCCCGAGAGAATGTTGTGTGGACTGATGAGACAAAAGGGAGAGCTCACACCATCTGGTCTAAAATCCAAGACAGCCTTTCAGAAATTCAATATTGTACCCATAGTAAAACATAATGGCGTCGGTGGGATTTTATTGGACTGTTTGCTACTTCGTCTGGAGGACTTGTCCTTAATTGATGGAACAATGAATTTTGCTCCCCAACATGAAGGCCTCGAGGAGAATCTCTAATCGTCTTATAACCTTTAGCTAAAACCCGCTTGGGTTATATATAAGGACAATGATATGAAGCACACCAACTACTCTGTGTCTGAGTGCCTAAAAGAATAAAGAAATGAATGCTTTGGAGTGGCCTAGTCAAAGTCTGGATTTATGTCTGTCTGAGATGCAAACAGACTGTGTATTCTAAAAAAAAAAAAAAAACAGAACTCTCCAATATGGTTGAATTCAAACTATCCTGTGAGGAAAAGTGGGTACATTTTTAAAAACACATTCTTCGATAGTCATCATAGCTATTAATGGTGTTTGTTGCTACGTAGGGCCAGAGACGAACATATAAGTATTTGCATTTTATGCTTATGGATCAAAATCAAGTTGTAAGTAGAGATTCAAAAAGCATGGCCTCTCTCCATTGGGAGAGAGGCCATCCCGTCGCATTAGAAACACTTTTTACTGAAGAATCTCTTTACGAATTCTTTAAGCTAGCATCAAGAATGGCGGGGCTACTCACTACGGAGTCCTTTAGTGACTTTCAAAAACAGGAAAAGGGAGTAAGCACTTTCCTATGGCAATGTAAATGCAGTTATATAAGCAATTTCCATACCTCTCTATTTATATTACTGTGAAACACACGCACACCTTCTGCATGTTGAGCTCCGGGAGCTGTTGCCAGTAATATGGAGAGGCTGCAGAGGCTCTGGCTGACCTGGGATCTGCCTGGTTATGAATCTTTTATCACATCACCTCTGCAACAGTTGCTCTGCTTTCACCCCATCCGATCTACTTTTCCTCGCACTGTCCCTCCTCCTTACCATCATGCACTTTGAGGGCCCACATAGACAGCACGAAGACAAAATTTAAATGTCCCAAAAACTTGTCACCCTGCATCTGAGCCTTGGCATAAAAGCATTCAGAAACAAGTGAAAAGGGCGAATTAAGTTTAAAACTTGAGGGACGCAAGAGCGAGCGCATAATGGGCTGCGGCAGCAAGTGGGGGTGAACTCCTGAAAGCCCCACCAGGCAGGCCTTACATCTTAACCTTCACATGCGCAGCCAGCCAAGACACTGAAGCCTTTGGCCCCACACAAAGACAATGCAGAGGGATCGAACGAGACTGTCAGCCTGTATCAGCCTCCGGAATACTGCGGGGAAGCCTTCGCATTACCAAGGGTCTGCATGAATGGCGTTGATTAGGAAGGTTCCCATTCAGAGGCGTTTAGGGTGGCGGCCATGATCAGAGCTGGTCGAATTATATAAATGAGCGACTTTATTATCTCTCTTTTTGAACAGAAAACACTAGATTGCTCTTTTAAAAAGGAAATGAGATTATTCTATCTCACAGGTCCTTTGGGCTACATTTTCAAATAAGAAGTCTGGTTTATTCTTACAGTCACAGTAACAGGGACTCAAGGAGAAAAATACATTAGACAGGAGAGGCGAGTGTGACGAGCCTACGAAAACAGAATTAATATTTCACTTTTGTGCATTTTTCATTTTATTTTCTTTTGAAGTTGCAACCATGGTAATGAAGCCATTTTCTGGAAATCTTATTATACTGATGTACTATATTTATATATAGAATGAGCGACCGAAAGCAATTGAAGTACCAGTGTCCCCTCTTTACTTTCAAGAATCTCTTGCGGACCAAAGCCTTCTAATACAACTAACACATCCAGGATCTGATACACCAAAAGATTGCTTTTGTTTTCCGCTAAATGGAAGTGAAGTAGAGTTTGCAAGCTAGCCTAATTCACGAAGCCCACTCAAAGAGAGTTTAGCACCTCAGACGAAGCAATTAGCTTTTCTCTGCAGCGGATGGCATTTGCCCACATTTAAAGCCCAGCCTTCATAACAACATAAAAACACTCTGTACTTGAAAATGTTGGTGGATGTTACAATAACCAAAAAAATACAGTAGCTGTACATCAACAACATCCAGAACACATATTAACTTAAAAAAAGTTCGCCTGATATTGTTTTTCATGTCATTTTATGCAGCATTTTGATTCTTGCAGCTATATTTAAGTATTGTAATGTTGTCTTGCACCAAATACGCCTGAAGTTGCAATGACTTCCACTCATCTGTTTGGAGAAAGTGACACAATGATGGAGTTCTTTATTGTCCATAATAATATGTTGTGAATGTGCCCTGTGTTGCCATTATTTACCTTTCAAATCTGATAACTTTTTTGGAATTTGGCAAGACAGTTTGAGACAACATGTAGTCTGATATTTAAATGCCATTGATAGAAGTAAGCAAAATTGTGCATCATCATTTATTCAGAAATGATTAAATTACCTGACAAAAATTGCTTTCAGGAGAATGGGGTGTCCAAACTTTTTTCTTAAACAAAACATAAATCTTAGTGAATGTATTTTGCTTCAATTAAGGTTCATTTTAGGAGTATACCTACACTATGTCCCTTTCTTTTTCAGAGATAGGAAAATGAAGTCGGTGATAGCTGAGGAAATAAAACCAATGAAAAACAGTTTTCTCTGAGTTTTTCAAAGTCGTGGTCTCAGGATTTTTTTTTCACCTGACTGCAAATGTTTCACATTATTAGGCGCATTGTTGCAAAATAAAATCATAATAAAGTCTCGATTTTCCAAAGAATAAACGTCCATGTTTTTTTTTTGTCACAGTGCTCAATCTTACTTGTTGGTCAAATTTGCTGAATGTCTTTACATTTACAGACATGACTGTCAAATTCATGGAATTTAAAACCAAAACTAGATTAGCTTGAATTGACAGTTCCCTCTGATGTCATTCATAAAAAACTATATATAAATAATAAAGACGTGGCAAAGAGAAGACATGACTTTCCCCTCATTGGTCACTTGTTCTGTTCTTGACGCTCTCTGCAAGGCCTGTAGTGAAAAGAGGAGCGGGATGGCATCCAGCTGTCCGCACATGACAGTTGCACGTCCCACAGGCTGCACTTACAGTCCCATCAAGAGCGGCCTTCTAACATCCCGTCATTCTCCACTGTACTGTCACTTTATCCCGCGGCAGTCAGCTGAGAAGGTGCGTTGTTCAATTATCCCTCTCTCTTTACCGGACGAGTGCAGCGACCTTGGCCACCCCGCCTTAACTTTAAATGAACAACAGAGGGGACTTTTATGTGAACTGCGAAACAGTGCCGCACATGACAGGCAATTACTCTCGGAGATGTCAGTCTGTCAAAGGGTCACTCTCGCCGCCATTGTTGTTATGCGCGGCTCCTCCTGCTCGGCCCGACTTTTGACAGGCATTTCTTTAGAGTTTAGGCCGCGCGTTGCCGACTGAGTCTGGACAGAAACTCGATACGGGCCGTCGTCGGTGGGAATGAACTTGAGGAGAAGGTGAAGGATGCCATGTAATCGAAATGAAAATGTAAGAATTGTGGAGGGGGGGGGAAGAGATTTTGTTTTCTTTTTTAGTCAGGAGGGATGGAACAGTTTTGTCCTGGGCTGCTGTGAAATCGCCATGGTTTATTCATACCCAGCGTCTTTCGATTTCTATTTACATGTATGAGATTTCTTTCTACAGTTTTCTGCGTTCGAGTCCTGTGAGACACTTCAGACAGCATGATGGAGTCTAGTGTGGCAGACGCGAAACCTCGGCGGAGAAGCGCTGGATTGCTTTGGGAAAGAAAGAAAACCCAGCTGTTTTATAATTACAAACAGAAAGCGGGCGGTTTCTAAAAGTCCATAGCATCCCTCCTTTTTAAATTTTTGTCAATGTAACTGCATCTCATTTCCCTATTGGGCATCAGATTGCTGCTTATTGCTTCCGTAAAGAGCAGAGAGAATTTCCAAAATCGGGCAAAGCTCTTCTCCCCTGAGCCCCAATTAAAACTTCCTTTGGCAAAGTGGAAGCTTTTTATCCCTCACTTTCTTTTTCCCTATTTTATTTATTTATTTTTGTTTTTGCCACATTTCATAACAAACTGCAGAAGAAAAAAAAACATATTTATAGCACCCTTTTAGAAACTTACAGCCAAGTGAGGGAGGAACGAGAGGATGAGATAGGCGGAAGACGAAAAGAGCAAGAAAGCTATTAGTCACGCATTAGAGACAAATTATGGAATAATTTAAATGTTAAAAACTCCATATCTGTTTTTTAGCCTCCAAAAGTATTCTGTTTTATTAAACCTTTGAGAATTACCGCACTGCTTATGTAAACTAGTGAATGCAACTGGCTGTGAGATGCCAGCAACATAAGAGGCTTCGAGAAATTTAAAATAAGACTTTAGGTGTTCAGCGGACAGTGGCTGTCACACTCAGTGGAAGTTTCTGCCAAATTATACAATGCCGCGCAAAAGTATTTACACCCCCTTGACCTTTTTCACATGCAGTCTCATAATAACTGCAACTGAAAGTGTATTTTATTGAGATTTCATGTGATAGACCACAAATGGGAGCAGGAAAACATACATGTATTTTTCTTTTACAGATAAATGTTCTCCATCTTCTTCTTTACAAGACATCTCAGCCTCAGTCGTGTTAGTCAAATCTTTTTTTTCATGGGTTGCAAAATTCTCAGATTTAGGTCTGGACTTTCTCAAGACCCTTCTAAAACATGAACAATATTTTTGGCAGCTATTTTACTAGATAGACTATCGAGCACATTATTTTGCCATATAAATACGGATTTTACCATACTTCATACAGTTAAACACGGTAAAATTCTGGCAACCACAGCTGCCGGTATATTACTGTAAATAGAGACGGTTTCTTTTACAGTGTACAATTAGAGTGGCGGTCCGGCTGGAAGGTTAACCGTTATCAGTTTCCAGTTTTTGCAGCGTCTCAACTATTTCAGAATATTTAGATCCTGTCTTCTCTGACCAGCTTCCCTGTTTCTCTAAGGAAAAAAGAAATTCTCACATGAGATGTGAGTCTTTATTCACTGTTGACCTCTTGTTGATCTGGTGATTTGGCCCATGTCTGGGTCAGTTATGCCACACGCCTTTCATTTTTGGATGAAGGGTTCAAAAACGCATGTCAAGTGTCCTAAGACTGGAATATTCTGCAATGAGCTAACCCTGGACAAAATCTCTCCACATTTGATCCCAGACTTGTCTGCTGTGTTCCTCGGTCACCGATGTTCACTGGTGTGCTACAACAAAATCTCTCGGGCCTTCAAAGAACACCTGAATTTAAATTGAGAGGGATTTACATCTATTATTTAATCAGATGACTCCTGAATGTAGTTGATTGAATTTATTTAGGGGTACCAGAATGAACACGGCCAAATACATTTGTGTGGAAGTTTTCAGATTTGTAATTCTAAATAAAAAGGGAAAAGCATCTGTCATTTTCCTTTATCTTTGTATTTATATGCTGCGTTGCGTTGGTCTATCACACACAAATCCTTAAAAAATACATCAAATAAATAAATTGTGAAAGTTGCAGGCGTTCAAGTTTAAAGTACATTTTCAGTGTACTGATTTACTGCAGGTTCAGGCAGTGCTGGTTTATATCTGGACCTGCATACTAATGTCTCCACATTATACATTTTCACTGCTTTGATGGAGCGCACTAAGTTGTGCAATAATTAGAGATGCTTTTGGAGTGCCTGCAAAGTTATATGGTTGTGCTTTTTTTTTTTTATCCATTTCTTTCCAATAGTTTCCTAAGATTACAGCTCAACCTGTGGGTCCGCAGCACACAAATCTCATCAAGACTTTAGGAAAAAGCCCACAAAAAGCCCACAGTGTTCCACGAAGATCAGTCGGTGCCAGCTGAGGAAATAAAACAGAGTCCAATGAAACAGTTTTCACTGAGTTTTTCAAAATCGTGGTCTCAGGATTGTAAACAGGACGCGAAGGTTCAAACACAAACTCTGTCATGTTTGACAGCAAAGACGAGTTTGGCTCGGCAAAGTTGGACAGCGCTCTTTCGACCAGTATTGTCAGATCCTTAAAGTAAAGCTGAATCTCGAACACTGCCTGCTTTCAACTGCAAAAAAGTAGATAATGGGCCAGATTAGTGTCTGTTTTCCTACTGTTAAAATGAGGTTAAGCTATGATTCATCAGCTCTCTGATACACCCGTGTAGATCAGTCGTGAGGCAGGCCATTCCTAGGGGATTAAATTAAAGGCAACTAAAGTCTAGTTGAATTCAGTTCAAGCTCTTACAGACATTTCATGCTGTTTGCAGAAGGGTTTACAAATCTAAGGGTTTGGTTTGCAAATCAAAAGCTGTTTGACTTTGAAATGGATGATTTGGCAAGTTTTTATGGTCACAACCCACAAAATCCAACTCTGCTGCTCAACACGCACACATTTCCCTTGCAAATATACCATTTGAAAATGAAACATGGAATCCACTGGTTAAAGATTTCTCACCAAGAAGCATTACTACAACATATAAATAATCGAACACAAATGGCCTTACTTCTTTTGCTAAGAATGGAAATTCTGTCAAAAGTTTGAAAGTTTTGGGGTTACGTCAGACCCAAAGTCAAGCTACAGATGTTTTAATCTTTTAAGTAGGACTTTAAACAACATGTTTTATTCTATCGGTAGAGTCTCCAACTTCATACATCGACATGGAACAAAACTTCCATCTGATTCTGAGTGATTTTGGTGTCGGGCTCCCGCCGCACGCCAACCGAGTCACTCGAGCACACTACAGAGGCTCCAAACTTTTCAGTGTAGCTTCCACTGTAACTTTCCGTGGCTCGGGCACACTCTGTCACTTTGAGACTGGCATATTTACGACTGTGATCCTGAGCTATTTCACTGCGGCGCAGATAAGAGAGCCACCATTGCTCCACATAAATGAAATCAGGGAGTGTATCTCACACTGGTACATGACACGCAATGAAATATAGAAGAAACCATGCAAACTGGTTGGCTGTGTTGCAACTGAGCTTTGTGTATGTATGTGTGGCTGTGTAGTGGAGACAATGTGAAAGCTGGGATCAGATAGCAGGGAATGCATCCCAGACTGGATTTAGAGTCTCACCGATAAACGGATGGAAAGGGAAGATGGCCTCAGATATTTATTGACTGTAATGCTTTTGCAAGCTCGGATGGTGCTGAAAGAAGCAAAGGAAGCATATGTGCTATTTGTCTTATGCAGTTGTGCTAGACTGGACTTCTTGCTCAACAGTTTGATGAAATTAAGATAATATAAATGCGATGGCCAGCAGTAGGTTTCTTCAACAGAGCGGACCCTAAAGCGAAGGATTTACAACTTTTAATCAGATCAGGCAACTTTTTGAACAAAATTGAACCGCTTAGCTCTTAGTCATATGAAAGTTAGAAATAAATGTAGCATATATTTAGCAGTAATAGAGCACATTCATCATCTATCACTCTCATCTGGAGTATACAAAGAAATTTATCGTTGTCTTCCTGTCTTGACTGAGTCCTATGCACCCAGGCCTGCTTGTCAAAGAGTAACAAAATGGTTTATTTCAAGAAGTTTATGTCCCTAGTAAGTATTCGTCTGTAGTAAGACTGAAGCATCCTGGGAGAGAGTCTGATTAGCTACAAGGGGGCAAGCCCTGAAGAGACCTTTCCCAAGACCTTCTCCTGTCTTCCTTCTCTCACTGCTGAAAGCAGGACAAGGGAGTCTTATGAGGTTGCTTTGAATGTGGAAATCAGCATAAGCATCAGCACTACAAGGTTGGGAAAAACACATGACTGTTTAATATATTATTAAAAGTAACATTTTCCAAGTTTTCTACCACTTTATGGGTACAGAGTAACATAAGACTGCTAAAATATTATGTTCTCAGCTACATTGGCTTTTTTTAATCATCTTGCTACAACCACAATTTTCAATGTATTTCGTTTAGATATTATGCAATAGAATAGAGTTTAGATTTATGGCCCGAGCCCGACCCGAAATTTCTCCTAGGTCGGTTCAGAATTATTTGCTTGATAGTTCGAACGGGCATACGTGGCGCCTTTAATAAGCCTGCTCTACAGCACAGAGAAAACCAAATGACAATGCACGACATAAAGCTGCATTAGCATACTTATTATAGTTTAAATAGAGGAGTAGATAGTTTAACATGTTGAAGAAATAAAGAAAGTAAGTCGGGTGCAGAAGTTATTCAGACTGTAACAAGCGCAGCGGTGGCAATAGGATCCTACATCGCATATGATTTGGCCTTTACTCACCCTGCTGCTACAACAAGTGACAAGATGGAGCTGGAAGACATTGAACAAAAGATTAAACCAGGTGAAGTTACACTTTCATTAGTGGTCTAAAAATGAAAGTAAAAATAAAAATAATATGTTGGGTTATCAATGAAGTTGGATCAGGCTCAGACACGATGCCTACAATGATATTTTGTTGTTGTTTTGTTTCTATGTTTACGCAATAGATATGTGGATTTGAGATTGGATTTGAATGTATTAGTGATTTTATTTAACTGAAAATTCAATAAAAATATTCAAATAATTGTGAAGTGGAAGGAAAATTAACGTTTTCCAGATTTTTTTTTTTTTTTTTACAAATAATAATGTTTGGGGCTTCCTTAAATCCAAACCCATCTTTCTCTCCAGTTACAGATGAATATCTTTTGGGGCACGTCCATCTACAGTTTACTATTTGAGGCTGGTGGCAAAATGCCAATAAACTGTCTAATGGCTTTATTTCAACAACATTTTTTGCCACTCTTACATGAATGCCAGATTTCTGGAGTGCACAACTGATTGTCACACCTGAGTTGTAGAGCTCTGCAGCCCCCTCAGAGTCACCACAAGCTTCTTGGCTGCTTCTGAAGAGGGCTGTCCTTGCCATGCCTGTCGACTTAAATGATTATTACATAAAATTGCAAAAAAAATATGTTAAATTTTGCGGTTGTCAATGTGAAAAATTCCATGAAGTGTAAATACTTTTGCGAGAAAATGTAAGCATAAGGCTAAATACAAACATCTGTGACTGACTAAAGCTGGCATATTATGTAAGTATTGGGGCACTAAAGCGTTGTTTTTCTAAGTCACGGATAGTTTGGGTTTTTTAAAAAGGCTTAAAGACATGGGAGCTGTGTTGAGAAGGTTTTAGAAATCTGAAACCTTCTAAACATTTCAAAAAATGTAATGCTTGCATTTTATTTTTGAAAATATTTCTAACGATTCGAGAAGCACAAGGAAAGTTCACAAGAATCAAAACAATTAGATCATTATGGTTTGAGGTTATAAGAAAACACTACTTAGATTCTACACTTGAATAATGGATTTTTAGTCTTTGGTAAATCTTAGATTAGTGAAACTACCTCAAATGCACTTTATCCAGTGTGAGAGCACTTATGAAAACAGTTAGGACTTTTAAAGGAAGAGCTTTTCTGAGAGTTTGGCCTCTGTTATGATGTTCTACTTTCATAAAGATATTTGATCCAACATTGTCATGTAGCACAGAAATGTTTTGATGCACACATTTGATGCAAACAAAGAGTTAAAACAGTTTAACTCTTAAAGCAACAAACAAAAGGATCTCAGTCAAATCCTCGTCTCGTGGCTCCTTCCCACTTAACCCTGTAGATCTTGGCTAAATGCTTCGACCCAGGTTCTCAAACATTTGACAAATTATCTAAAAGTCTCATTAAACAGCAAGAGGAATTCATAGCAGGAAGCGCTAACTGCTAGGGCACGCTTATATATAATACTCACAAGGCAGTGCACTGCAAAAACATTCAGGGAAGCACACAATAATGGACTAGTGCATTTGCATGAAGATAAGTTCATCCCTTCCTCAACCTCTTGTCAGCTGCTGATTTCCCCCGCAGCTACTCCTATTACTGCCCCAACCAGGAAACCTGTTATACATCTTGACATCCTGGGCGTCTGCAGCTATGCCGTGCAGTAAGTGGACGGAATACTAAGCAGGCTTATACAAAGCCTCTATATAAGCTGCGGCTCAGAAACAGAGTTGAGTTATACATGCATTTAGAGATCACTGCGAATGTTTGTGGTGGGAGATTCACTGTTTAGACTCGGCTATCATTCACGCCTCCTCTTCACCCCCTACATCCTCCTTCCCTCTCTCTGTATCTGGTTCCCGATGTCAACTGCACTTGTTCAGGTTTGGATGTATTATTGTTTGCTCCCTCCCTTTGCCGTCTTCGCACAGTCCTCCTGATTGCAATCGGAAGTTTCAGCCTTCCAGCATTAAGTATGCAAGCCTTGCTGCATGCAGTGCTTTGACTATCGGCAATCAACAAATGCTACCGACTCGTACCTTCCTCCTACACACACACAAAAAGTTTAAGAGAAAAAAAAAAGAAGAACTAACACTGGCTGACCAAAACAAAACAAAACAAAAAGTCAGAACAACTATACGTTTCTAATAAGAAGCTCTGGTTTTTAACCATGTTTGAATTTTTTCCTCCGATATTTAAAATAAATTGCCCCAAAGAAGGACACTAAAAGTATCAGCAATATGCCTTTAAAGATGTTTTTCTTGTCATTGTGTTGGAATCCATATGGTTTTTTAAATAAAATATCCATCATCTTTTATGTTTATCTTTATTTTAAATCCTAAAAATAGAAATAAATCACTGGCTTTTAAAAATTGACAATACATTTCCTGAGATATATTTTTTTTTACAAGATTGTCTCTCTTATTTTATTTTTTTTTTTTTTAAATGTCATGTAACATTTGCAGCTCTAAATGAGTTTTATTTCTGTCCTGAGAGCAAAATGACCCGTTATGTTTGTAAAGGTTGCAGACCCCTGGCTTAAATATATCTAACTGGATGCCCTTTTAGAGTGTTGAGGGAAGATTGTGTTAAATATATCTCTTTTTTGTAGGGGTGTGTGTGTGTGTGTGTTTGCAGAGTTGTGGTTTGAAATAATCATTTGCACTGAAATCCAGAAATGCATAAAAAAATAAGTAAATAAATTCAAGAAACAACAAACACAAGCACATGGCAGACAGGATAGACAAAAGATGTCAAAGAGTGACGTTAGGTTTGTAATGCCAACACCAAAGACAAAGAAGTGATAGCAACATTGCTACCTTTTAAGTTCTTAAAGAGAAGATTTAAATTGAGATCTTGACAGGAAGTAGTTGGAAGTCAGAAGAAATGTCGTTTGATTGCAGCAGCTTGGGGACTTAACAAACCGGCACTCCATGACAGTATTTACAGGCCCTCTGACACAAGCTTAGCCTGCCTGTAATTTATCACGATGGCAAATGTCAGCTTGTAATCTGAAACGCAAAATATTTGGACAGAAAACTGCTCCAGTTCCAACCAGCCTTGCTAGTCTGATGTGCTCAGCCATGCATTAGCACATGGCTGCAAAATGACTCATTCTCTGGAAGCTTAGAGGGGAGTTTAGTTTGCACTCACCAGATTTTAATTGAGGTAAATGTTTTAAACGAGTTGCACTGATTAATTATTGACGTTTAAAAGGTTTTCAGACATTTTGTAAACACAGAAGACATATTTGTGGAGATTTAAGTTGCCCAAAAGAACTTTCAGATGAACTGATACGACTTGTGCGGCAATCACGCCTTCATTTAAGATACATTAATAGAGGTTCTGTCTGCTCAATGACTGTCATTAAGTGTGTTTTATTAGAAAGCAGGATACAAAATGATATTCTGGATGAAACATACAACACATATATCTTGTTTTTATAAGTCCTGGAGTTGCACAGCAATTTGTTAACATGGTGTACACAACATATTCAAGAAGGATTGCTTTTTTTTGTTGCATCTGCATTCTATAATAATACATATGACCAAATTTTTCAAGGCGTTGCTGTCAAGAACTCTGTAGTAACTTACAGAAATGTTTGCACCAGTGCACACTTTTCTGCAGGGCCTGTTTCACTCTGAAGGCAAAAAGAGTAACCTTGTCGCAAACCTCTGGTGTCAGGCCGTGATGAAGTGGGCACATCTAGTGTTTCATATTTTAGTAATACATTCTGTAACAATCTAGTCCCTCAGAAACGTGACTTTTCTTGCACACATATGCCTACCTTTCACTCTGACAAGACTTTTGCAGAAAGCCTTCATAGTGAGACTGGACTAAACCAGCACTTTACTCCTCAGAATTTGTCCCTGGGAATTACAACCCTGCAGTGTTTATGACCCCGAAGCCTGTATAAAAACACTTTATTTAGATGGATGTCAATAAATTTCAAATAGGCCTCTTAAAAGTCAATCATCTTATTCGGCTAGTTCAGAGCCCGCTACGATTTTGAAAAGCGCTCTAATTAATTCACGATCAATTAAACTTTGAATTGGGAGTTGTTGAGGAAACTCTATAAAACTTTTTTCTTTTTTCATTACCTTTTAAGATGATAAGCCAAGGTCTTGAATCATTTGATAAAAATCTGAATTTGGATGGAAAGTGTTGGCTTTAAAAGTCACAAATTCTTGGCTTTAAAAAAAAAAAAAGAGGTTCGGGCTTAAAAATGTTAGGAGTTACTTATAATTTTAATCTTTAATTAAGCAAAGATTATGCAGAGAATTGTACAGAATGGTAAAGAATATAATTTAAGAATAACTTAAAACCCTAATGAGACCTGATGAAACCTATGAAATGCAGCGATTCTTAACAGTGTTCTTTAAAAGAGTCATGATACATTCCAGCTAACCAAATAACATCAGACTGGTATAAGATTGCCTCAACTTTGCAGAGAAGATTTGTCCATCCACCATCTTTTCCTAATCAGAAATCAAGTTGCAGATATTATTGATCTGGGCCCTTCAGTAAACAGTGTCTGCTTCCACGTCTACTTTTAGTGGGATGCACCATGAACAACCTGAAAGGAAGGAGCAACTTGTGAGCGTTTTGTTAAGGATAAACCCAGCCACCCGACGGAGGATGCTCCTTTAAACTCAATTTAAACAGCTTCTGTCAGGAATCTCATGTTTTTCGGACATGGAAAGTGTCGGAACACATATGGACAAGTAAATTAGGGGATTTTCAGTTTTGGTTTTTGCACTCGCCACTCGGTTCTTTTTTTTCCCCCCCATTTTGATACAACTGAAACACCACTGTCATTACAGCTTACCAGACCCGATCTGTCTATCCAATTCTTGCTACAGCCTACTACCGTTTGTAAAAAAAATGACACCAAGACTCTTAAAATTCTTATGCAATTAATGTGTGAAGATCCACTTGAAGAAGAAAGTAGAAAGGGCTTTGCTTCCCGGGGCATCAAATTTAAGGTTTTACAGATAATTGCCTTTAATAAAATGATCAGCTAAGATATGACCACCATCAGTCATACTAAACTGAATTGTTTTAATATCAAAGAGACAAATGACCCCCTCACTGTGGTGTTTGGTTGTTTTAAGCATGCAGATTTTATTAAGAGTAAAAAAAATAAAATAAAATAAAATACACAACTGTAAGTATTTTTTTTCTAATTTGGGTATTAGCATTGACCTATCTTTAAACTATTAGATTTCAAATTTGCACTTCTTTGAACTTGAGAAATTATTTTGCTTCTAATTCTCAACACTGGATTAAGCACAGACAATAATGCTCGCATCTCCTTAACTCCATGCACACAACATATGGCAGCCCTTTACTCTTCACTCAAAATGTCAAACCCCCTTCTATAAAAATAGAAAAAGGTTTGTGCATGTTGCTGGACCTCCGCTGTATTAACATGGCTCGAAATTGCTTGGGGGCTGATTAGCCCTTTTAAACTTCAGTCTGACGATTTGGGCCTGCCACCTTTCATCTGTTAATGGATAGCATTTCATTTTGCATTTGAGCATCTTTTCTACAGCGACATGGTATGCACACACCCAGCAGCCCGGCTTAAGTACTCCTTTGATCTGCCTACAATAGAGGAGTAGCTTAGGGATAATAGTCAGATCACCTCTCCAGCCCCCTTCTCATCCGCTCCCTGTAATATCAATGGCAATAGTCAATGAGCAAAGCATCATATCCGGAGTAATGCTGGAGAAGGGCAGCTCTGAAACAGAAACCCTTTCCGGGGCAATGACTTTACCATTATTGCGTGTTAGCATTACTGGGTCTAATGTATGTGGCTCAACGCTGGGTGTAAACAAATAAGCATCCCAGAGATGTCGGGATTCAGTGTTGTAGGTCGATTTATGCTTCGAGAGAATAGCTGATGCCTTTGTTCTGATAAGCAGCCAGACCGCAGAGATGGACCCGGCCCGGTTATTGTCAGTGGGAGACAACAGAGGAGTGTTGCCATTCAAGCCTGATTCCTTGGCAGTGATTATATTCTGCAGAGATCAACTGTCTGCCAAGGCAGATTACACCAGGGAGGATGAAACTGTTGGAGTTTTAACAGTCTGTCTCCAAAAGGTGGTCTATCATGGATACTCACAGAGGAGGATATTTGCTACATATTTGTTTTATTGGTGCTTTTTTTTTTTTGAGTGGCAATGCAAAACGGAGCATAGAGCTCAGACACCCATCAAAATAATGAGCTACGACATTTGATTTCCCTTTGGGATAAAGTATTTTTACATTTGAATTTCAATTGAAGAATAAACTATTTTTTTCATAGAGCTTCTAGCAACTTTAACTGCATTCCTTACGTAACAATCAAACAAGAACCGTTTTATGTGAATACACAAATGTTTCAACTAGGGTTCCTATGAAAAAGTATATTTTAGAAACACCAAAATTATGGGTTTTTTTTCAGATACTATTTTTTGTACCTTAATACAGATGAAGACATTTTGTGACAAAGTCTACCATATTCTATAGACAATATGATTTAGCATTTCAATCAACTTTTTTAGAGTGCCGGTTTACAACACATCATCTCAAGACACTTTGCAAAAACGAGAAAGACAATTCAATCATGCATTCAGTTTACCCTAAACCCAACAATGCCCTGACGATTACATTGGAAACTCTAGTGCAAGCAGCAATAGAAAAGTTTATTCCAAAGTGAATGTGCTGAAAAGACTGCAATGCAGAGAGTCCTGTCTGGGTTGAATTTGAGTGCATGCTGAACAGAATCTTCACATAGTGAACAAAGTAGATCTTAAAGGTCCTACTGTTCCGGTTGATGGTAATGATCAGAGCAGGACGCAACTGTATCCACAAGGATTCAGTTTGACTGAGAGGGGCAGTGAGCAATCCTGTTTATGAGCCACCCTGGATGGAGGTGAGCGTTGGAGAGTGGACAGGCAAGCAAGGATTCGATGGAGGATCCAGGCGAACAGCTAGGTGTGGCATCAGAAACATATCTGGAGGTCAAGGAGTGGGTCTTCAATAGGGCACTGGCTGCAAAAGAACAGAAAATGGAGAAGAGTTAAGTACCAGAAGCTATAAGCAAAATCTTAATGAACAGAGCAATTAGTTGACCGGTTACCAACGACCGGTAGCAGAGAAATCACTCTTCAGAATACTGTACCCTTGATTGCAGCTGATGAGCACAAGCCTGAGGCTTTACCTGCCAGTCACTTCCTGAGGAAGAGGAAAGTAGGAAAAACAAACACTCACACAACCACCACCCATCGCACAACCCAGTGGACACAACAAACAATGCAGTGAAGTCCAGTTTATAAACCCATATAGCGACAGTAGAGAGGGAAACTCTTTTTTAACAGGAAGAATCTCCTGCAGAACCTGGCTCAGTGTGAACAGTCCTCTGCCACGACCGACTGGGGGTTTGAGAATACAGAGCATATATAGGCCCACGCAAAAAAAAAAGAAAAACAGAAGCCCTCATCCAGGACTATTTTCTATGTTAGAGGAAAAATAAGTTAATGGCAGTGTTAGCTCCTTCAGTGGCTTCATCTAGGAGAGAAACACATCTTAGCAGATCACTTCTGAGTGGGTCTTAAAGGGTGTAAAGTGAAAGAGAGCACATTCAGTTAGTTGCAGCAAAAGCTCAGCCAATAGCTTTGCCTAGAAGAGAGACACATAATGTTGGCCTCTGTGTTGTGATGGACAGGGAACCTGACCAGGGCCCACTTCCCAACTAATGAGTGCCGGCATAGGCTTCCAGCCTCCCATGAACCTGGAGAAGACAGCTTTTGCTGCAATTAAAGGTTCAGGTTTTTTTGCGGTACAACTCATCCAGCATTGCAGTGTTGAGTGTTCAAAGATTTTGGCTAAAGCAAAGGGAAGTAAATGCACATGTGTAGCAAAAATGTCACTTTGTTAGATGCTCATTGTAACATTTATGACAAAATATTATCATACCTAATAATATGATTATGAAGCTCCTGATCTTCCTTTGTATTTTTAACACATTAGGTAATTTTAAAATTATTTAACACATTAATATAGTAACTGATGGTTGTATGATTGTGAGTGCATGCATAATTCAAGAGGTCAGAACTAATTTGCCTACATCTTACATCTTCAAAGGTGGGCGAGGACTGAAGAATTGTTGCTAATTAGGTAGCACACGTTGTGTATTTGTGTGTGTGGAGGCACGACACTTTTCCTCGCACATTGGCTTCCATGGCAAATCGGATCCGTGCTAAAGTGGAGGATATGCTCAGATGACTCACGGAGTGGGTTGAAGTAAAATTTATGTAAGGAAAAAAAAAAAGGTCAGGGCGAAAGAAACAACAAAGATCAAAATCAAGGAAATTGTCACACCTGTGTGATGGAGTGGTTTGGCACCAACTTGCTAATGAATGGAAAACTCAAACGCAGCCAATTAGACACAGTGCTTGTTAAAGCCGCCAAGTAACACTTGCTGTGTTGGGATGGATTGGCCTTTCATGGCAGTTTTGGGCCTACTGATATGGCTGCTGACAAGTGTGTTAAAAAATAGGGAAAAATGCTTCCGGCCAAACTAGTCTGCTCTGTTTGCTGTGGCATTCTCATCATAGTGGGCAAAGAAATGAGGGTCAGCTGGCTAAATGGCACCACCAAAAAAAAACAAGCAAATAAAACACATCCGCTGGCTGCCTGCGAGGCTTCACAACAATATTCAAGCCCCTTCAACTTCATCACGTTTTGGGAACTCATAACAGCAACGTATAAAAAAAACAAAAAACATATAGACTTAATGTGACAGACCAAAATAAAGTTATGTATAATAAAGCGTGGAAGAAAAATTATACATCTTTTCCATTTTCTTTTTTTTTTCTTTTCCTTTTTTACAGTTTCAAGTGTGTAGAGGCAAATTTGTACATGAACAATAACCTTTTCCATTATTACATTTCTAACACACACAACATCCCCTACAGTCACCAAGAGTGTGACGTATGTAGACAGCGTCTGGTTTTTCAATGGAAAAAAAAAAGAGCAAACCATCTATTTAGAAACAAACTTGGTCTGCAACAACAAAACTCAATGGCAGGTAACAGAAGCAACATTTTTGTCACTTAGTGTCAGATTTCTTCACAACAGGAAAATGTGACTGTTGCTGTGGTAGAGGGGGAAGGTGTTTAAAAATGGAGATTTTTGGCCAGGTGAGTGGTTAGACTGTTCCTTTTGGTGTTCTTCAGGTAGCATTTTCCAACAAGACAAACTCTATTACCAGCTCATTGATGAACTGGAAAAGAGAAGAGACACAAATATTAACTTACAGAAGTCTGAAAATGCACCTTTGTTGTAATGCATTATATAAAAGAACTTCAGTGTTGTAAATGGTTGTTTCCTCTGCAGCGTGTTGCTAGCCTGGTGGAGCTCTGCCTCCTGGTTCTCCTCACTGACTAAAGTGATGCAACACAAGGGGAATGTGTTCTTTGAAACTTCTTTGTTGAGCCTCAGACATGATGAATATTGTCACCGAACTGGCCTTTCTGCTTGTCTACAAGAGGTCCAGCTCTACTACTCACTGGTAGGATGTGAAATGCAGACATGGACTCTTCACCATTTCTCAATTTTCTTGTCTTTGCTGTTGTTACGTCATTATCATATTCATAGTAGACTGTTTATTAAAGTTTTTTTTTTTTCATTTAGATCAAAGAGAGCGTATTCTGTAAAACGGAGCTTTACATCATCTTATAATGTTATTCCTCCAGCAAAAGCATAGCTGGAGTTTTGCTTTGATTCTTTCATAGAAGTTTGAGGAACCCTTGAATCTCTGGTGGCAGCCATTCAGGCTGTGGCAGCCTAAACGCAACCCCCTGCCGAGCAGCAGTAGCAATTAGCAAACACCCGGTGGAACTGCACGTCTGCTCAGCTAATCATGCAAACTACACTACGGTACTTCTTAGTCTAACACACCTAAGAAAGGTTGTAAACAGCAGTATGGGAAGCATTGCTGTCAAGACATGCTGAAGGCGGACTATTGAAAAAATAAAAGCTTCTTAAAGGGACACAGACCCAATTCCAAAGTGTTAGTCAAATTTATGTTAAGTCATGTTTGACATATATAGTGTATTTATATCAACTGAAGACAACATAGCTACTTTACTGTGCTATAAAATGGAAATATGTGTCTGAAAATTACATAATACTGCCCCTTTAAATTTACAATTAGATTTTATAAAACAGTAGTAGCTATAGCAACCCCTCCTCCCCCCCAATGCTGCCACCACTTTGCATGGTGCAAAGAAAGATCAATTCTGGCATCATGTAAAATGTGTTTTTTATATTTTTGCAGTGTCTGCGATGGTTTTTTTTTATTGCTGCTTACCAGTACAAAAAAAAAAAAAAGGACCGGATTTTTACAGCATGGAGAGATCAACCCCCATGAGGTGTTGATCTCTCCAGACCCTCCAGAGCTACAATACTTCCTTTGGGCGCTTCTGTGATTAATGCTCAGTTCAGGGTTCAGGTGGACGGCCATGTTTTGTGTGCAGTTGTGCTGCGATATTCCCATGTTCAACTAATGGATTCAGCAGTGCTGTGAGAGACGATTTTGTGTTATAACTTAACCCATAATTACTTTGTGTTGGTTAATCACACATGGCAAGGCAAGTTTATTTATATAGCACCTTTCAGTCAAAGACAATTCAAAGTGCTTGTACAAGAAAATTAAAAACAACATTTAAAAAATCAAGCAGATTAAAAATAGACAAAATAAACATTAAAATTTTGAATATAGTGAATGAATAGAATTTTAAAAAATTAAGAATAGGCAACATCAAATAAGAAGGTTTTTAACCTTGTTTTAAATAAACTCAAGGTAGGGACAGTGTTACAATGAGCAGGAAGCTTATTCCAGAGTGTTGGAGCATAACAACTAAAAGCTGCTTCACCATGTTTAGTTCTGACTCTCGGAATGGTTAGTAGGTTTGATTCTGATGATCTTAAAGGTCTGAGTGGTATATATGGTTGAAGAAGGTCAGAAATGTAGTCTGGGTTTCTATTATGAAGTGCTTTGTAAACTATTAAGGAGATTTTAAATTCTATTCTTTGAGCAACAGGCAGCCAGTGCAGGGATCTTAGTACTGGACTGATATGCTGATCTCTTTTTGTTTTAGTAAGGACTCTTGCAGCAGAATTCTGGAGAAGCTGGAGCTGTCTTATTGCTTTTTTTTGATAATGCAGTAAAAATGCAATTGCCATAATCGAGTCTACTAAAAACAAAGGCATGAACTAATTTTTCAGAATCTTGTGGGGACATGAGTCGTCTAATTTTAGCAATATTTCTTAGATGGTAGTATGACATGAACGATTGTGGTTGCAAAATTGCATTTCAAGGCCTACGACTACCTTTGCAAAATACTGTGTGTGCTGCTTCATTTTATTTTTCTCTTTTGCTAGCTTCATGAGAAAGGGAATCGAGGGAATAGGGGAGTCTAGATTAAAACAGTGATGCACTGCCGGGCTGCAAATCCTCCCCACCCCCCAAAAAGGGGGATAGAGGGAGGTGGGGGGTGGTGGCTGACGGTGAAGATGAAAGCAGGGCCGATAAGCAAACAGGTGCATAAAGACAGTGAGAAGGAGTTCAAAAATAGAATATTGTAGAGCTAAGCCAGCAGGGATGAATAATGGAGAAGGAAGGAAAATGCAAACGTATAGTAAGGAGGGGAGGAGTGGTGTGATTCCACATGGGAGGATGACACATGTCTTCTTCTCCTTGGAGAGTAAAAGTAGAATTGGGGGAGGGGCTGATTGACTGGCACCATCTTCGCCTGTCATTCAACATCTACTCATCCTCATCAAAGCTGGCCGGGCGCCCTGCGATGAAGCCAAGGGCAGAAAACGAGCAAGGCACATTAAGATTCATCAATCTGAAGCTGTTCCCTTCCAAACAAGCTCACCACATAAAAGGTTTTTCTTCCTTTCTCTCTCTCTCTCTCTCTCTCTCTCTCTCTCTCTACAGATATCAGTAAAGCCTCACCTTTTATTTCCCTATTATTCTGGCAAGCCATCTAAGAGTCGTGTCAACTGTTTCTGGTTGAAAACAAGCAGCGTTAAAGTCACCGTCATCTCTTTGAAGGAGTATTAAAGAAAATAAAAAAGAAAAAACAATTAAAAAAGGCAAACATAATTTGCTGTCAGCCGCTGCTGCTGCAGTCGGAAAAATATTTTCCTCCCATCGGTCTCTGCTCTCTGAGTCAGGTAGGTTGAGTCACAGACAAGTCAAACATGCTCCTTTTCTCGCGCCCCCCCGCTCTCTCTTTCACTCTCTCACTGTGCTTGTTTTACCAACACCAATATGTGGTTATTAATTACTGCGTGGCGTCAGCTGCTGAGTCCAAACATCCTGAATACAGTGGCAGAGTGACTCACCAGACTGGAGCTGTCCGAGGAGGCTGCCAGCGACGAAATACATCACACACATCAACACTGCGGCCCACCGCTGGTGCCTGAGAAGAGGGTGTCTTAGCACTGCACCCTGCTGTTCAGCGCGGGTACTGCAACACTACCAAGCTAGATCTTCAGCACCATCTGGTGGCGAGGGAAGAGAATGCATTTATTCGAAATTTAATTTTGTGTTGCTATGTAGCGAAGAATTTAAGCGTCGCCCACAACTACTAAATTATGTCAGAGAATGAGCCGTACACTGATTTTGATTGAGAGGAGGAACATTTTCCTTCGTGAATATTATTGCAGCATCTTGTATTCATACTGGCATTCTTTGAATAATTGTGCCTCCCCAAACAACCTGCTCCTAAGTGGCTATAATTATACATCATTTAGGGAGAGCTTGGGTCATTCAAACGTTTAGATGTTTTTGTCTTGAAATCAGTTGCTATGGTTTTATGTTATTTACGTCCTAGCAATCTGCTATTATTTGAAAGAAATCCAAAGCATAAATTAGACTGATAGCAGCAAGATAGCTTCATAAAAATACACATTACATTTTTTTCTCTCACTGCTTGACATTAAATCTAACAAAAATGTTCCTGTTTTAAGTCAGCTAGAATTACCACAGCTTTTTCTAGATGGTAAATAACAGAATATTAAGAATATTAATTGTGCACCATGAATCTAGAGGTGTTTAAGCATGTCTATATATATTTCACTGAGCTCTCTGGACAGCTCTTTTAATAAAGTGAAGGCAAACTCTCAATCGCTTCTGCGAACACACTGCAGCTAATTCTTCTTCATTGGGATTCGGCGGCCTCTTCAATCTGACTTAAATGTGGCTGGGAATCAAAACTAGGAATCAAAACGAAAAAATCTGAACGAATCCAGGAGAATTAAAACGTTAGTTCTAGTAGAAAATGTTTGGGATCCACTAAGGTAAGGGAACTAAGCTTCTAGTAACTTAAAAGAACAAAATTTGAATGATCTGTCTTATACTTCAAGAGGCTTCGACTGAAGATCCTGGTTGTAGAGACCTAAATGTTGATTAAATCTTTAGATGGATGGATGGATGGATGGATGGATGGATGGATGGATGGATGGATGGATGGATGGATGGATGGATGGATGGATGGATGGATGGATGGATGGATGGATGGATGGATGGATGGATGGATGGATGAATGGATGGATGTATTAATGGATCGAGACCTTGGTGTAATCATCAAAGTGTGCAGCAAAAAAGTAATTTCACCTAAATTATTAGTAAACTGTCCCATTTTTAGCTCCATCTCATTTTAGAAATAAAGTTGTACCTCACTGTTCTCAACAACTAAGACCTGCATGGTAAAAACAATCATCCTTCAGAGCCTGCAAAGTAAAATCAGTACCCTCACTCAAACTTCAATGCTAGGCTTCCTTTCTCCTTATTTATTACAGTTTTAAAAATGCAAACACTGTAATGTGACACCCATTTTATAAATCAGCCCCACTGCTGAGTGAGCACATAATTTCTTTGAGTGTTCACAAACTTACATAAAAAAAAAAAAAAAGCCCAGCTAAATCTTTGAAAATTAAATGGTTCTTTTGTTCTGAAGCAACAGGGAAAGATTTGCAGCAGCATCGCCTGTGGGGAGCAACTGAGCGGAAGCACACGCTCCACGTTTTGACAGAGACAATTGATCAAAACAGACTAATTAATGTATGTGTTTTACATATATTCATTTCCGTATCAAATATTAATGGAAATAAACGTATTTGTTTTTCAAATGAGTGCGAGGCCTATCAAATATTTCAGACACACCTCATTAAAGATACAGAGCCGAGAGCGAGCATGCATTTTTAAAAGGGCCACAATTCACAATGGAATCTCGCAGAGTCGGCTGCTTACTGGTGCTGGCCTAGATCGGCTCTGCAGAAAGTGGGAGAGCTGCCAGAGATCAAGCTCTTCTTGTAGGGGAGTCAAACCCCCCTTGGCCTTTATCTCCTGTAGTATATGGAAAGCAAATAGAAAAAGAATTGCTTGGGTGGGCTCTCTACATCCACCCACGCACAAATATGTCATGTAGTATTTTTTAGATATTTTATTCTAACAGTATGCTGCCGTGTTCAAAATAAAATCAAACTGATATCTCTGGCCAGATCAAACAATGTTTTCTATATGTACCGTATTGTGGAGGAGTAGAAAGCAACAGGCCTAACAGGCATGGCTTGCTGTTGATTTTGTGCAACCGAATGATTAATTGAAAATGGAGTGTGTTCAAAATAAAAGCAGCGTGGAGTTTAATCAGCGAGGTGATTCATTCGGTGTCAAACAAAATCATCGTTCAGGAGAACTGTCTACTTTGATTAGAAAGCCGGCTGGATGAAGAAAAACACATGAAGGACCGCAGGAATAGATGTCCTGATCTGCTGAAATGTTTTCGAATGTTTGGAACCAAAGCTAGAAAGCTGTGGAAGAAAGCTGACAACTAGCTTTTGTATTCATAAAAAAAAAAAAAGCCAAAAATGGCGAAAACTTAGCCAATAATGAGCTGCACGGTGTTCAAATTACCAGCTATTTGAACTATTTGCAGAAAGCTTTGGCAAAGTGCCACTCCTTTTCTCATGCTAATATAGCATCAGTTTCTAGGTAGAACCAAGGATCATAGATCAGTTTGACAGCATCAAAATACCTGACGAGCTCATGTTGCCTTATGCTGTATGAAATGCCCTTGAAGGTAATGTCTCACCAAAACAATGACACCAAAACACACCCAGCAAGAACATCAATCTTGTTAGCTCCTGATCAAGAAGATTAATGCTACAAAATGGCAAGCTCAATTCACAAACCTTAGTCATTTAATCTCAACAATTTTGCCTCATGTTTTTGGTTTGGAATTGAAGTTGCAGCGTTCCCAATGCGTTGGCATGACGGCACAGACCGATACTATTTAGAAGACTGTGTCAGAGTATGTTAATGTCTCAACAGTTGAAGAATCCATCATCTCTTCCCAAAGTCCCTTTATGATTTTTTGTTCATGAACTCAAAACTGAATATTGCAAATATCGCAGTACTCGCAGCAGGTAACAAAGCAATAATCTCAAACCCCGAGAACAAACGATAACAAAAGAACTAGAGTTTAAATAAATCATTCAAAGCTCACAACTTTCATGCTAATGTAAAGCCTGGTTTCTTTTTGCTTGACTAGGGTTCTGCTGGGTGCTCTTTGCTTTTGCACAAAGAGCTCAAAGTGTGCTATTGCTGTGATAAACTCGCTGAACTATTCCGCTCTATAGCTTTGTATTATTATAGCGCCTTAGAAAACACTAGCAATCATGAACGATACATCCAGGTTTTGGGGGCACCAAGTCGTGCTGTATCTCAGCTTCACAGTGCCAAACTACATTTATTGCATATTAGATGGCTTTATAATAATGTGATCTGGCCTGTAGTCCAGAGCTGCCACCTCCAGAGTTGTTGCGTAAGAGAGAATACGACCAAGAGCAACAATTTATTCCACTGTACAGCATTTCAGTGAGCCGTTTGAAATGTACTTTACAAATAAAGCTGAGAACAAACTGTACAATTTCTAAAACATCTATGAAGCAGGCATGATAAACCATAACAGTATGTACACTGTAAGAGGTAATTAAAAGATAACTTTAAAATGAGAAATACGTGCTCTTGACATGTCTTTTTTTTTCAAATTCTTTAAGATGAGAATTCAATGTCTTCCTTGCTCTCCTCACCTCACTCTGCAGTTAATTGAATCTTAAAATATGAGATATCATTCAAAGCCAATGTCACAGAGAGGATGAGAATAATCAGAAAATGTAATTGTGCTTTAGGTATTTAAAGACGTGATCCTACACTTAGATAAACATCCCTGAAGTTTCTCTCTTTACTTTTTTCCCCTCATTTATTTTAATATTTTCATTGACTGGACCTAAACAATAAGTTGGCGACTGACCTAAAAACACTGAAGGTGTCCAGTGCCTTGCAAATGTTTTCATACCCCTTGACTTGTGACCTGAAAATTTATAAAAGCAATCTCCAATGCACATGTGCTTCACTGTATAATTCTGTTGTATTTTCAGTCTTTATATATGTAAGGATATTAGAGACCTACCTGAGAAGGTGAAATACACTGAAGTTTGTGGTGGTAATGTGATAAAGAGGCTTGAATACTTTTGGCAGCAGCTGTGGTGATGAGTTTGAATTAGAAGCAACTGTTAATTTTACATCGAGCTGTGAAATCTCTGGGAAAAGATTGTTTTGCAGCGGTCAAACAGCAAAATGAACCCAAACGTGACCCCGGTTCACGTGGCACACCGGACACTGTAAAGAGAAAAGAAAACACACAATGTTGACCTGTTGAGAAACACAACGCCACCCTGATGTCGCTGCAACAGGTTTGTGGCTTTGATCTTTATCTTTGTAAGCATGACTCAGTATGAGATCATGCTGACTCACAGCTACTACAATACAAAGATCTTTTTAGCTCTTAGTGACACCCACAGATGGAAAACACGAAGCCCATTGGAAAAAAAACAAACTACTTTTTAATCAACCTGTGAAGAGGTTCTCTCTCCTGATTTACCTCTGATAGTAATTGTATTCAGTACTTAGAAATATGCCTTCTGCACAACTCAAGCGTATCAAAGTGGAGTATTTATTTTTTTATTTTTGTAGAAGGTCACAGAGGACAAGACAAACTCCTTCCTGAACCCTTCTACCACCAGTTCTGTTCCTGTGTTAGGCTGTAACTTAATCTGCTACTCAACAAAGGTGCCACACACCAACGGGAGTGATGAGTAACAAACTGAATGCAAATTTTGTTTCACTTGGCACAGATTTCATTGTAGATGGCATTCACTGTATTCAAAGCAGGCTTCGGCGAGGCATCTGCAGCTCTGCAACACTGCTGAAAGCACAGACTGTGACCGAGGTGCTGTCGGTGCTCTCGCAGTCAACACACTCCCACTTCACTGATCACTCTCATATCAAGCAGTTCATTAAATTGTGCATAATTAAAGCTAACGTCGTTACACTTGTAACAGCAGTCAGTGCAAAAACACGAGTTTGGGGGGGATTTCTGAGTGCAATTACCCGACTTCAACAACAGAGGGGGCGCTTTGATCGGTCTCCTGCGTTGCGCGGAGTCGTGATCCATTTGAGATCTAGTGAGTCATTTCTCAGTACCACGGTGTCCTGTGCCTTCCACGTGGTGGTGAGTCACCCTCCAGTGGGGAAAGAACATGTAGGACAGCTTCTGACTGACATACTTGATGAGCAGATACCATCTAAGAAATACTTGGCTATAAGGAGCAGAGCAATTCAGAAAAAAAAAAAAAAAAAAAAAAAAAGTTGCCACAAAAGGAAATTGATTTTGATCTTCCAAAACAAGCTTGTCAATAAATAACAGCCTTTTGGTATGTACTGCAATAGAAAGAATGAGACCCACCAGAATGCTTTTTATTTCAATTTATTTATCTTTAAAGAACCAATACGAATCAGGGAGGGGGGATGTCTTCAAAATGGGTACAACGATAAAAAGAAAACTGACCATTTTCCATTCTCCTCCACCCCGTCTGTCAGACCAGATCCCGGGCTCAGTGTGTGAGCTGAAATCTGCATATTTGTTTGGGAAATCCTGTAGCCCCTCCCCCCCACCTCATCACAACCCTCTCCTCCCCATTTGGTAAAATGAATGACAGCTGGAGGAGTACCAGCTGGAGCAGCTCTGATTTCCTGTCTGAAATGTCTGCGTACATGTAAAATGTGTGTGAGGAATGCTCAGCAGGGTCTGATGGGCTTATCTGAGGTGGACTGATTATTGCACTCCAACAAGACTTGTAAGAAGAAGGGAAAAAAAAAAGTCATGGCTCTTACATAGTTACTTTAAAAAAAAATTTAAAAAAAGAAAAATTGGATAACAAAGTGTCCTTGCCCCTGCCAAACTCAACACTGCCACAATTCTCTTGCGAATAAATATTATATATTTAGACTCAGTGAGGCCCTAAACTGAAAGTGACTTGAAGCAAGTGAGGAGCAAAAAATAAAAAAAAATAAATTCAATAAAAAATAAAACAAAACAAAAAAAACAAACAAGCAGAACATTACTGCATTTTCAGGGTGAACCTTTTGAGTTTTGTGCAAAAACAAAAAACACAATCGAAATGTGTTCAAAGTTTAAAAATGTTTTTTTTTTTTCTTTCTTAAAATAGAGGCCAAATAGCAATGAAAGGAAACAAGAACAGAATCAAAACATCATCACCATGTATGTGTAAAAATAAAAATTCACATAATGAAAGGTAAAATATCCCATGATTACAACTTAAAGTGAGAAGAAAAAAAACAAAAAAAAAAACAACAAAAAGACAAGTACAGGATGGACTCGAGTGGAGAGAAAAAAAAATTAAAATAAAATAAAATTCTGGCCCGTGGTTTGGTTGAGCTGTAGAACCGGGAGGCGGGCCCATCTGTGTGCTTTGACCTTCCATTCATTGGTTCGGCTGGTGGACTTCCCCAGATTTTGTTTGATCATTCGATTTCTCTCAGATCAATTAACCATGACTCAGTGTTTACAAATCATCACAACAATTACTGATAGCACTCTTTTTTTTTGTTATCTTCTCTTTGTTGGAAGATTCCGAACTAGATGTGCATTGAAAGCGGATGCACAGACGGACGGCCTACTGCACGCAGCAGTTGTGGCCGTTATCTTTGAACCGCAGACGCATTTTGGGTCTGTATTTCTCGAGGTAAAGAAGCTGTTTGGAGTTGAAGGCTCCACGTCTCTTCCTACAGGAAACAAAAAAAACAGGAAAGAAGTTTTAGTTCTAAAATGGGAAGGCACACACTCAAACTCAGAGGAATTATTAACCTGTTAAGAGTAATCCACTTCTTTGCTTATTGACCATTTCTCACTGACAACAAGGACCAACAATGTGTCTACAACTCATTAACTCATCTCTAACAGTTCAACCACATGAAAAAGGTTCATATTGCAACCATGCAGGCTTCTTTAAAGAGACAGTGGAGAATTTCTGGAATGAGGTTATTTAAAAAAAAAAGAAAAAACAAGCCAGTTTTGTCTTATCTGCAGCAGATTACTTGGTATCTTTAAAAGTATGAATTTCAACTGGTCAGGCCTAGCTAGACTGAAAGAAGCCCATCGTGCAGCATGTTTAAATTGTCAAAAATCAAAAATGTCAAAGCAGTTTATGCCAATGCTATTGTATAACTTTAAACCACTGTCATGTTTGCGTCGGATACTAATTTACATATAAGCTAACCATTGTTTTTACACAGAAAATTGATCTAGGAGGCTGTGCACTCCCAATAATCGTCCCATGAAACAAAGTGTAAAAAGCAACAATATGTTAACTTAAAATGCTACAAATAATATTTAACAGATTTTTGTGGATGATTTGACTCTTTGGCTACACTTAGAGCATATACTGTAAGTGTCATATATGTCATTAAAAATAGGCATTAATAAAATTTAGAAATCCGTGTTTACAAGAATGTTGTTGAAGAGACAGTGAAAGAGCAGGAAGAATACCAAAACAAGATGGCTTACGCTTCAGTAGAAGAATGCTTTTGCAGGTTTGCAGAGAAGATTGAGAACTTTGGGTTAAAGCCTTTTTCCATTTTCCATTATTAAATTCTAAGTATTTAACAAGTATTTAATACTCTTTAAACTCACTTTACATGGACATTCTGATTGGAAAATGATATAGTTTGTGTCCAAGAACACATTTCATGTAGGAAGACTGTTGGTGGCACACCACCTACCTTGATTTCCTGTGTACATAATCAGTGGCTTCTTTGCAAAAAATAGCCTCCTGATGTCATAAAAAATAGTGTTGGTGTAAACTGCTGTGAAGTTCTTAAGGATTCAGTCATTTTACAACTACTGAAGTCTTCTTTATTTCCAAAAACTGTTACACAACCCATTAGCTCCAGCCTCCACAACCAGGTAAGCTGGATTTATATTAATAAAGACGCAAATATACTCATTCACTGCTTATAACCTTTCAACCTAATCTCAGTCCATAAAGAAATAATCATGTTTTGAGTCTGTAAAGCTCTAAGACTAGTACTCACTGCCTTATGAACTGCACGGCATCTTCATACTTCATTCCTCCCTCAAGGAGGGCTAAGGCCACCAAGACTGGAGCTCTGAAAGGTAAAGGAATCCATTAGACTGGTTAAAGCAAGAACGGGGAGAACAGGAGATGAAATGCCAAGGTTCGCAGGGCTCCTTGGTAATAAAACAGGGGGAGGAAGGTAAACCTGGGAAACAGGCCTGGGAAATCTACAGGGGTGTACAAGTTCACAGGCGCCCTACTGAGCCGCTGTACTAGTACTTTGTGATAAGTTACAGTAAAACGGCCAACTCCTCGCTCACCAGAGAGAAGATGGGATGAGAAAAAGTAAATAAATATAGCTTGGACAAGGTCAGATTTCAGCTCTTGCGGAGCATTTCCTTCAGCTACTTTTCTAGGACCAGCGAATTAGAAAATTGAAAAGAAAAATGAAGTTCAGATGAAAATATCTCTCTCAACACGTTCTCTGTACCAAACTCACGCAGATGAGTTCAGCAAGTAAACCTCTACGAAAAAGACTGGTGGTGGTTTCAGAAAATACCAGTCTAACCAATACTTGGAAAAACGAAACCTCTGGAATGTCACAGCAATGCAAAAGAAAGAAGAAGAAAAAAAGGCCTAGAAGCTAGAGGAGCTGCTGGGTGTGCTGAGTACTTGTGGTCTGAGAAGACACTTTCACACCAGTTCGCCCACATCATGTGCTTCTGCCTGCATTGTCTTCACACTTGTGCTATTTTACACAACTAAACTGTAATTCCCCATCACACTAAGGTGCGATTACAACGCGGCATAACTTCACATTACCCGTGCAACCTCGCTTTATGGCGAGCAAAAATCGAATTGCCTAATTTTGCAGTCGCAGACAGAAAGTGTTGTAACTAATGACGGATTATCTAATCTGTTGACTTTATTTACAGAGCCCTCAGGGAACAGGAGGAGAACACAACAGTTCAAGTTACAAGATGAAACTCAGGACTGGGACAAAAGACAATCGGCTCAAGCTGTGTCATGTCTAGGGAAGAAGGAACAGGTGGTGAAGGGAAGAACAGAGGGTGAGAGGATGGCAAGAAAGATTAGAAAAAAAAATAAAGAATTGACTTCTCAGACACTTCACAATTCTGAGCTTTCTGTAGCAGTGTGTGAACTCTGTGACCTCCTCTAGTTGTCAGTGTGTTACAGGCAGATGAAACAGAGCCTTGTCTGACCAATAAAAGCCCCACGACTGGACAACAAACCCTAACCGTGGAGGCAGGGCTACAGCCAACAGGATTACATTAAAATATACTTGTGTATCAGAATAGCCCAGTCAAAGCCCAATTCTAAATTTAATTGGAATTCTAAGGCACGATATAAAAACCATTGTTCACAGATACACTTTTAAAATAACACTCAAGCACTTTTGTTGTAAAGTTTCAAACTTTTTCAGCATCACACTTTGTACATAAAAAATTCAATTTCAATAATGTTGTTTAACATGCAAAATATAAGACAACCTTTATTTCTAATACTATGCAGATCAATAAGTTACTGTATCAAAAGGAATAATAAATCTTTATTATAGTGAACAAGGTTTCCCCCCAGAAAACTTGCTAAGCCCGGTGGTTGGGCGCTCAGCAGTCATTCATCCAGTGGTTAAAAAATGGTTAAAGTTGAAAGGGAAATTTGAAAATATCACTTGACAATTATGCGTTATTGAAAGATTAATACCTGAACACCAACTATAAAGTTTTAAAAATGCAAACATTTTAAAAGACTTAAATAAATAAGCGATGCTTAGCCTGGTGGGGGCACAATTAAAGCCTGGTGGCCCGCCAGGCTTATAATACACTGGGGGAAAACCTGGTGGACCAATCCAAACAGGTCATGCTAATGCAAATTACCTTCCTTCTCAAATGACATACTTAACACAATTTACAAAATGTACAAAAAAAAAAGGAAAAAAAAAATCTCTAAAAAAATATTTTTGCCAGGTTTTCTGGCATATAGCAAATAGAAATAATTTTGCTGATTCTAACTGATGTAAAACAAGAAGTTATTTCTAATTTCACTTCAGACAGCAAGAAACAAAATGTGTTGGGTTTTTCATTGGGTGAATAAAAACATCTGCTTTCAACTGTAAATACTGTATTCCAAATTTAGGATTATAATCAGACGTCACATTGCACTTTGATTTTCAAACTGCACAGTTTTGTAATAACCTCTTTTAAAGACTTTATCCAGGAATCAAGGAAATTCTAAGCCTTGAAAACACCTAACTGAAATTGTGTGAATTGAATGTGTAGCAAAGAGCAATTTCTGTAGGATTTAGTTTAAGTTTTTGTCTGAAAAACGACAAACTGAGACATTCGTACCTGCCCAGCCCTGCCACACAGTGCACAGCGACGCAGCAGCCGGGTTGCTCTCGAAACTTGGTGTTAAGCAGCTTCAGCCAGTCGTCCACAATCTGCGTGGGAGGAGGGGCACCATCATCGAAGGGCCAGTCCTGGAGTTGGAAAGAGCAAATTGAAAACTAATCAGCACGAATGACTTCGGAAGGCAGAGACAAACCCGGAAAAGCGATGCTCACCAAGACTTGTATGCCCTCCTTCTCCACTGGAGCCTTATCATAGGTGGCATCACAAACTCTCACCAACGTGTCTACCTCGAACTTTTTCAGCTCCTGACAGACGACAAATAAGCTTTTAGTCGGAGACATTCATAACAAATATGAATGCACTCGATGACCAATAAAGCCTCTCACCTCGGTAAACTTGTTGAGCGTAGCATTGGTGGGATTGTGGGTGATAAGGAACCTCATGGCCTCATGTTTAATCTCGACTGCAGCAGGGCGGTTCATGTTGGCGAGACGGCTTGAAAAAACAATTACAATACTCATAAAATAAAAAGCGACTTTTGGCTCAGATGTACAGATTGCTATGAGGTTTGTGTGATCGGGGAAGGGTAGAATAAATAAAAAAAGGACAAGACGTGAATAAGAATGGGTCAGGAGAACGACAGGTCTTCACTGAGGGATGATGCACACAGAGAGAAAAAAAACAACCCAAACAAAACTAGTCCACAGTTTTCTGGGATGAGAAAAATGTAAATTGAAAGGAAATTGAAACAAAAAAATAGGAGGGGAGGAGGAAAAAAAAAAAAAAAAAAAAAAAGGATGAGACTATCCAAAAGTCATCCAATGAGTTTACCCCATTCAGGAGAGCTGGTTGTGATTGGCTGTTCAAGGAGAAAGCGGAAAGCAAATATTTCTCGTATTGGTTGGGATAGGGCAGGGCAGTCAGGCCAAGGACTACGCGATATCCCAGAGAGGAAGGGAGGCCTTTTGGAAAAAACGTCAGCAGTTCCTAATGTGCTGGCAGTCAGGGAGGTTTCTGGGTAGCGTAGTCCCTCGGGGGGCGGCCGATTCACTTCTCCACTGAGGTGAGGTGCTGTGCCTGGCAGAATTCTCCGGTCACACACGCCATATAGGTACGGCTGAAGTCGACACAGAAAGCCTGCATAGAGAGGGGAAAAAGGATTCTTAAATTTAAAATAATAATAATAATATCACACTTTTAAAACAGATCAATTTAAATTAAAAGGGAAGTGCACATTTCTCACACTACAAAATGTTAAAAGTTGTTCTGCAGAGGATGTCCACATGATCACCTACTTACGACCACAAATGCAGAAATGCTATTCTCAGAATGTAATTACTGCTTGCTTATTAGACTGTGTGACCCGCCGTTGATATTTCACTTGCGACTCTGATGAAGACACAGATCGTGTCGAAACGTTTGCACAACAAAGCTAAAAACGGATCATTGGGCTTAAATCCTGTCCGCAAGTTTGTCCTGCGCAGCAGCAGAACTGTCCGTCAGAAGACGTGCAGAGTGTCAATCTTTTAATTAATACTTCCTGTGTTCAAAATATGAGAGGTAAACAGTCATTTATGTCCTCCAAACTGAGTCAGAACCTTGTCTCTGTCAATAAAAGTCTAAAAATTATCTGCTCCGGTTTACTAAACACAAACAGACTCAGAACAAAAACAACTCAAAGTTTCTTACCTCAGACTATGTCCTTATTCTAATAATTTAATGCAAAAAAAACAAAACAAAACAGAAAATAAAAATCCCCAAGCACTGGTTTCCATTTTTTCCCCCTTTCTGATACATAAAGCTTGCTTTAGATCTTAGAGTGCTCATGTTACCTTTAAACTCAGTATACATCCAAAAACCAAACTAATTGATTCCTTTCCCTCAGCCAGCAGTAAATGCTTAAGGTACCGCAAAGTGCCTTAAATTAGCACAAGTCCATGAGCTGAAATAAAATATTTTATAAGCTGTATTCAGATGAAAAAATATTGTCTCAAGTTTTGGATGGGCATGACTGGGCCAAATACCTTATGCATTATGTTTTTTAGCTCTCCATAGAAAATGGCTGTCCATTCAGCAGTGTAATAAAGGGCTATTAAAATGAATGCAGAAGTCTTGACTGGACTATGCATGCAGCAGTTGAGATTTATTCGAATTTCTTTTAAATCATACAAGCATCCCATCCTAATCAAATTCAATAATAATGGATTCAACTTTAAAAGTAACTAAAAAGTTAATAATTATTATTTTTCAATTGGTGTGTGTTTGCAGCTCTAAAGCTCGATTAAATATTACAGTTTGAGACATACTGAAATTTAGAGGTCAACGACGAACAATGTGTGCATCCCTCATCATAAGCAATATATTCAAGTCCTAATATCTCGTATTATTCCATTAGCTCCACAATAAATGGTGACATTCAAGGACAACGCAATGGCAATGCGGCCAAAAGTCTCCACTGTCACTGTCCACACTAAAATGCAATAATGATAGCTCTTCAAGAGCACATCCATCCGTTTCTAATCATCTTAAATATAAACTTGAGTGACTAAAACCCTCAATAAAAAGGACACACCTAGCTAAACGCAGTGCAGGCGGCGTCTCATTGGTTGAAGGACACCACACACCCAGCATATCTGAGATGTCTAAACATGCAACAAATCACTTCCTCTTCCAGTGACTAAGACTGATCTAATTACATGTTGTTTAATCAACAAAAAACTAGAACAAAAGGTACACAGGGTATCTGCGGGTTTCAGAAAGTCAAATTTAAGACCTTTTTCTAATATCACTGTACGTTACATTCAAAGCCAAAAAGCTTACAAATATAAGGGGGACTTCAGGCATATCTGCAGTCTTGAAGACCAGAGTGCCACGCTAAAAATCTTGAGTTGGCAGCACAAGTGGTGGAAACAAATATTGTCCAGGGAGCTGACCATAAATGTGCACTTACCCATATAAGAGCTGTGAGTAACGTATTCAGGCTGACTTACATTTTTATCCTAATGAACTTAAGACATTTTAAGGCCTTAATCTTACATTTTCAAAAAAAGGTAAGACATTTAAGTATGTGCAGACAACCTGTTATACGCAGAAGAATAATAAAATTTTCTGGTCTTGGAATAACAAAGGCCAGAAAGTTACACAGTAAGTTCATTTTGATAAAAAAAAAATAATCCTGCAACCTGCAGCACATTTTTGAGTCTGTAACACTGCTTTATTTAGCTGTTAAATTACAACACCTTTGGATTACGACACTTTGTAAATTCACCACCTGTCACCCAAATGGAAACTAATAATATGCACAGCAGGGCTGGCGCACACACAGGCTTCAGAAGACTCCGTCCCAGAACAGGTAATGTCTGGTCTGTAACTAGCTAGGGAGTTGCCACTCAAACCGCTGCCAAGTCCTCGACAGCCTAAAGCCAGCTGCCGCAAACTGGCTGGAACCGTCTCAGAGCGACATCACACGGAGGTGTGTGTGAGGGCCTGCGCGGAAGGAGGGGTTGCGGGGAGCTGGCTATCAGGACTAAGTACACACAAGAGTGGGTGGTAGAAGGCTCAGACTTTATCACTGCACAGGCCATAGTCACAAGGTGAGGATTAAAGGGTGGGCAAAGATTCAAGAGCCAGAACTTCAGTCCCACGCTCCCTTTTTAACTCTTCAAAAATGACCAGACTTGGGTTCTGAATCACCGTTTCTCTCGCTTACGAGAGCAAAAGCACATTTCAATGCGTCTCAACTGAATCTGCTTCCCTTGTAGTAGGTTTTATAAAGAAGAAACACAGCTCAAGGGATCCAGGAATATGATGCCATTCTTAGAAACCACAACAACTTTCTCATCTTTCCTCAACTCCCACCAATCTAGACTGCTGCCGCTTATCCGCAGTCAACTACCAACCAGAGCCAAAGGGACGCATCTACCCACTGTAAATTCTACTATTCGGTTCTTCTCTCCCTCTTCTGTGCTTGGCAACAGCTATAAGGGCACTCTCAAAGACAGACTCGACTTTTTTCTTCCCCCCACTCCTTTCATTCTGTGACGGCCGAGATCCTCTGTGACGCCTTTAATTACCACCCTCGAGCTGCCAAAAACAGAACAGGAGGGTTGCATGCAGACAGCTGAAGAATGGGGACTTGAAGGACTTGATGAACTTTTGATTCTTCAGAAATGGAGAGGAGTGTCAAAAAATGTGGCTGCTGGTTGTTTTTAACATAAGCAATGAGACACAAAGATACAAGGAGATGAATAAACAGGAACGGAGCAAAACACAAGGACCAGACAGGACTTGCACAATGACAGGTTAGGTCAAAAGATTAAAAAAACCCAAAAAGAAACAGACTAGAGATGGTTGACTAGATGCAAAGAAGTCATATTGTTTGGTTTGAAGACTCAGCAAACAGCAGGAATTAGAGAGACAAAAAGACAACAAATTTGAATTGTCATTTGAATTGAACAATTTGAATGTCACCATGCGTATAAATAAATAAAAAGGAAAGAAAGTAGGGCTTTATTTTGGGGCGGGATTTCCATTATGCCTAATGAAGTCTGAGTAGAACTAAGCATCTTCACTTCCCTTTTAGCTTTCCATCCACTTAACATGCAGATAAGCAAACAAAATTCATGAAGTTAACTGAAAATTCGCAACGATTCCGAAAACTGTTTATGCAACAACTTCTTAAAAAAAAAAAAAGTGTAACCAACAGTATTTATAGATATTGGTTGCTCCAGCATTTACATGTTTATTTCCCTGATAAATATGAGCAAAGGATCAAGATATACACTTTGAGTTAACCACCATGCCTTCATTTGCGTTCAACAAAGTTTCTTTAGATTGCATTTAATCCTGAAACGATACCACCCACTGAGTTTTTCAAGTTTGTTTACGTTCCAAATTTTCGGATTTTCACCTGACTTGTTCTAGAAAAGAGTGAATAAATGCAGAACAGGATAAGAAAAAAAAGTTAAAGGAAGTTGACTTTATTGGGCCCTCAAAGTAGATAAACAAATTGGGGTGGGGGTGATTTCAAAAAGGAAGTAGGTAAAACTTGGCAACATCAGACCAAAGCAGCTGCCTGTAGGGCTGTCATCACTAGATTGTCGGGAAGGCATGCAAACTACAGTTGAAATTTGCAAACTGGTTCTGCGATCAAGAACCGCTTCAATGTAGTAAGAACGAGATGCACTTGCACTTGGTTTGTAGACGACAGAGCATGTTTAACCACACAGGAAACAAGCCGTGATGCATAAATTAGCAGTCAGAGCTGCCAAGTGACAAGCCAGCCATCTTTGGTTGAGTTTATAGTGAATGAGTGGTAGAGGTATTTTATGTTAATCAGTTTAAACCTGTTTTTTTTTTTTAAATCAATACCTCCAAAAGTCCCTTGTAATATTTGTCCTTGTTACAGAAAATCAGCATGTTTCTACATTATCCTGCACATAGCCGGAGGTTGTCGAATTCCACTATCTCCAAAAAGCATGAGTAAACTAAAACTTGCTTTTACTTTCTTATGTAAATGACTCCTGATAAATCCCAGAGAACGGAATAGAAGTCTTGAAATTTAAGGGGGTGCAAAAAATTGGAAATAAATTAAGGGGAAAAAAAAACAAAAAAAAACTATTCGTGGGAAATCTGAATTGATTCAAAATGAAAAAATAATTTAAAGATGTGTTCAACTTGAACGTTTTTGAGAGTATGCTGCAAGTCGCATTATGCGTCCACTCGGCTACCGTAGGACGCCATCTTTGCGCATTTTAAATAATTCTTTGACACATTTTTATTTAAGAAAATCCAGAAAGCTAAGCTAAAACCCGATGCTGGGAATTTAAGTTGCAGAATTTTATGCACACGCCTATTTTTCTTTTTAAATAAACTGATGGAATTTGATACACTATGGAACCTTATAGATCGTTTTAAATTAAGTTTCTGTTTACACTGCATTTCCTCTTCTCAGTCATAATTTAAACAGAATCTTAGCATTTTTGCTAGAAAAAATTGTTTCAGAATTTAATCACTAAACACTGTAAGATCCACATCTCTATTGGAATTCATCTCCTTGTTACAGTGCAGGTGTTCAAAACAAACAAACAAAAAAAAGTGATCAGCTCAAAAGCATTTGCATTGCCATGTACACACATAGCTATATAAGAAAAGAAATACATAGCAGTTGCTATTTTGTGCATGCCTGGCTGTACAAATATATATTCTAAATTGGGTAAAAGGTCACTATGTACATGCAGAGGCCCACACAGTGGGCTACTTTGTGCTCCATTCCCACATCACATGTGCTGTGGATGAAGCACTGCTAAAACTGAAAAAGAAAGGAAAGACAAAAGCCAACAGTATATAGCATGGAGTTTAAAAAAAGCTAACTACTTGCACACGTCTTTTTAAGTGACAAAATGAGAAAGAACAGAAGGAGGCGGAATAAAATGGTATTGAGCAGGGAGTAGCGGTACCACCTGATAAGAACAGCGGTATCTGAGAACAGAGAGGGACATGACATGCAAACCAAAACATGCGATAAAAGAAGCAGAATAATGGGAATCAAGGCATGGGTATCCAACAGGTGCTGACTCATTGGTTTAGGTGGCCTCAGCTGTAGAGAAATCTGAATAAAAAGTATCATCTGACCAGGGTTAAAAATACATGTTATCCTTTATGACGGACATTGTAACGGCGTTAATGTTTCAACAGATTGCAGGGCTTGGAAATAGAATTGATAGCAGCTGATTTAATTCAAAACCTTTCACTTTGTTAAGCACTTCAATGCAACATGACTCCGTAACTAACAAGGACAACGAGAGTTTCTGTTGACACCTGATAGCACTCAGGTGGTCAATCGCCATGATTCTTGAAACAAGCACAACATATACAGAAGTAAGTAGTGTAAACACACAGAAGCCGGCTCAGGGAATACATTTGCTACATGGACGAAAGGGTGTTTTACTAAAATTAGATCGCGCAAACACACACATGAGGTTAAGCGTCTGGTCAGACATACACAGAAACTAGTAGGACCGTGATGGCAAAACAGACTTTCAGTAAACAGGAATGTCGAGGGCATTTCTTCCCCCACCTTCTTGTGAGAGATGTTATATGCATCTCCGTCTGGTGGTTTGAGGTTGTGTGTCTCCTGGCTGATGTTTTGTCTGGAGCCAGACCGGGTACGGCCAGATTATGCCGCCTTGAAGCAGCCGGAGGCCTAATTTTCTGTGTCTAATCCTTGTCCATTGGCAGGAGGAGAGCTGAGCGACATACATCACAGACGTGACATTTGGTGGCTCCCGTAAATTTGAAAGCAGCAGGCTGTCTTCTGCACCCAATTAATTGGGGCCTGCCATGCAAAGCAATGGCAGGAACCTATTACTATTGTCGGAGAGAAGCGTCTCTTTAATATTCTTTATTTTTCTTCCGTAACCGTTAATGCGGCTCATACCGCTGGGTGCACACCTACAAATGAGGTATCAAAACGTGCAGAAAATTCACGCCATTGGAGCTATTACTTTTGGTGGGATTTGGGCTTAACGTGGCGACATAATTCGCAAAAAACTACGAAAAAAACCCCATTATAAGTCAATGGGAAAAATCCTAGAAATACCCTATTTTTGAGGATTTTCTGTGTCGTCACAAATTCACCTAGAAATGCCATTCAAATTTCATTTTGTAGATACGTCTGTGATCTCTTCGAAAGTGAAGACGGCTCGTCGATACCAGTTACGGTTTGTCCACAATTTGCCTCTAAGCGACCCAAAGTTTCTCATTTTTGCTCAAATTAGAGTGAGAGCCGATCTCGGTTCAGATCTGGGCACAACATTTCTTTCTCTCATCACTGTAAATGCTCTGAGTGAGGTACAGATATGAATCTCGGGACTATCGCAGAAGACACATTGACCTGTCATACGCTCCAAACGCTTTTCGAATATGTATTACGGTTCCCGAACAGGAAGGATTTGTTTCCAATGCTTTTTGTCAGTAAAACGTGTTTGCTCAAACACACAATTGTGTGTTTGACAGCTCAGAGCTCAGAGCTCACACCCTGCTGAGACCATTATTTGCCATAGCAACGGATCTCAAGAGGCTATTGGCTGCTGGTTTGGACTACAAATACGCATCGCTGTAGTTCTATATATAGTGGAATACTCAGTTGAAACAGAGGTTGACTGAACTGGCCTTTAGAACTAATTGCTGCTATGGGCTGTATATAACTGATTTAACTCAGTAACTGTTACACATGGGATTAGTTTTGAACTTTAAAATGAAGCATATTGAAAATTTCACAATAAAAGCCCTGAATATTTTTACATGACGTAATTGCTCTTTTTTGGCTTTATTTGACTTTTTCATCCAAAGCACTGTTACACATGGTATTAGTTTGGCCCTTTAAAATGAAGCTTAACAAAAATTTCAAAATAAAAGCCTTGAATATTTTTACATGACGTAATTGCTCTTTTTGGCTTTATTTGACTTTTTCATCCAAAGCACTCTTACACGTGGTATTAGTTCAGAACTTTAAAATGAAGCATACTGAAAATTTCAAAATAAAAGCCTTGAATATTTTTACATCATGTAATTGCTCTTTTTGGCTTTATTTGACTTTTTCATCCAAAGCACTGTTACACATGGTATTAGTTTGGCCCTTTGAAATGAAGCGTACTGAAAATTTCAAAATAAAAGCCTTGAATATTTTTACATCATGTAATTGCTCTTTTTGGCTGTATATGACTTTTTCATCCAAAGCACTGTTACACATGGGATTAGTTTGTCCCTTTGAAATGAAGCATACTGAAAATTTCAAAATAAAAGCCTTGAATATTTTTACATCATGTAATTGCTCTTTTTGGCTTTATTTGACTTTTTCATCCAAAGCACTGTTACACATGGTATTAGTTTGGCCCTTTGAAATGAAGCATACTGAAAATTTCAAAATAAAAGCCTTGAATATTTTTACATGACGTAATTGCTCTTTTTGGCTTTATTTGACTTTTTCATCCAAAGCACTCTTAGACGTGGTATTAGTTCAGAACTTTAAAATGAAGCATACTGAAAATTTCAAAATAAAAGCCTTGAATATTTTTACATCAGCTACTTGTGTTTTGAGCATTATACAACTATTTTAACCCAAGGACTATTACGCATGGGATTAGTTTGGCCCTTTGAAATGAAGTTTAACAAAACTTCCAAAATAAAAGCCTTGACAACATTTTAAATCGTACTGAATGGTGCACGTCCGCCTCGCTTAACGTTCTTGCGGTTCTCCGCATGCCACTGATTACGTTACGGCGTTCTTTAGCGTCGACGCCGATTTGTGGCGTGACGACGCCGGGCCCAAACCCCACGGCCGCGCCTTGGCAGGCCCCGGCTAAATTTCTTCCGAAATTTTCTAGTTTTTATTCTGAACTTTTGTAAAAAAAAGTAAGTACCAATATCAATTGTGACAAAACAAAAAATAAAAAAAATGGAGAAAACGGAGAGGGGTGGTTGCTGACAGTTTTAACACTACGCAGACACCATCTGTAGGAGTAAAAGAGGAACAAAGTGTCAGACATAAACATGGCTTTGACCTCTCCAAGTACTAAATAATATAACTGGTATCTCTGGAAATGACAATGAGTTCAAGAAAGTACAGTTTCAAGAAAAAAGCTGATAAATCTTTGACATCCAAGAGAGCAGGGACAAAACAATAAGTTTGTAACATTAAACCAGACCAAATGGGGAACAAAAGCAAAATAAAATAAAAAATAAAAACAAAAAAAACGAAGTTGACTGGACAGGATGGTTCGGCAGCTCTCGCCTCCAACTGGGGCTGATTCAACCCAAACTTTCACAGCAGCTACGACTAATTCAAATGTTGAAGAAAAAAAAAGAAAAAGTGTAAGCAAAGTTCAAGGACCTCAATTTCAAGACCTCTCAAAACCAGCTTGCTTTTCCATTAGCCAGAACCATTAGATCAGTGTTTACCGCTGGTCCAAAACAGGTTTCATTTCACTTGAACTCACCTGAACCCTCGAAAGAGAACTGCTTTTCAAGAAGGCGGTTTGTCCTTTCTGAAGTGTTTTGATTTAACATTTTGATGGACATTTTTGAGAATGTTAGAAAAATGGATTGGCAAGTTTGCCATTTCTAACATTTCAAAATGACAGAATGTTTACACTGTTTACACATTCAGAATGGCTACTGTATTGCTCCGCTCCTCTCCTTAAAAGTTTCCCCCCAATCAGAAGCATTCACAAGCTCTGTTTGCAGTGGGAATTTTTTTTTTTTTCTTTTCACCATTCACAACAAATGATAGAAAGCATACTGACATTATTGAAATCCAGTTATTAAAAATGTATAGTCAAACAGTCCAAGAATGTCAATCCAATCATGTAGAGAAATTAAGACTTCATTAAACGTCACTGTAGTAATACAACAGGAAAATCTGGTCAAAATGCCACTTAGTGAAAATGGGAACTTTCAGGAATGTCCAAAAATAAATGCATGACGATAAATGTTGCACATGTTCTAAACCACGCAACTTTAGGTTATACAGTTTGAATCCTATATATAACGCCTGATTTATAGTTAAAGTTATTCATATAAATATCACTGTTAAACAGTTGATGCACAGCAAGGTACACATCTGACTGCTGCTCCTAAACTTGTATTCAAAAATATCCAAAATATATTATTAATGAAGGTAAATACACAATGTTCCTTAGAAGACAAAGAAAACAAACACAAAAAAACCCCAAAGTGTGGATATGCTTAATTTTTATAGTTGATGGTCATCTGTTCTTCCTAAACTTACCATTACATAAAGACCATGTGATATTTTATTTCTCTGATAGTCTTTAGGCAACACCGACCTAGATAAAAGTCTCAAAATCACTAACTAGCAATAATCAGCCAAGATAGCAGTAACTAATAATGACAGAAATTTTGTGTACCTCACTTGTAAATGATGAAACAGACAAATTTATTGATCACAAAATACCCAAGATTCAAGTGTTCCCCCTCCTTTGTTTCTACGATTTCATATCGACAGCGAATGACTTCTGGGAACTTTCTGAGGTGACACACATACACACTACATGACAGTCGTTTACTGATAGAGTAATAAAATATTCTTCAAATACATATTATAAATCTAACTTCTTTAGATCGACGTTCACACTTATGGTATGAATTTACTCAAGAGGGGTCAAGCTGCAGACCCAGAGGAAAATCTCGGAGTTTAGAGAGTTTTCCCTCTTCTGTTGTGCAAATAACATATAGCATGAAAATAACCACCTTCTTTATAATATGTAATGTGCAAGAGCTGACTATGGTTTCATATTTGGTAAGAACTCATGATAAAGACAGTTTCAGATTTTCAGGAGTCTTCAAAAAGCAAACACTTCACGTCTAAGGTCATCCATGTCTAAATGAATGGCGTCTCATTTACTTCTTGTTCTACTTATGAAATATTGTTTTTGGGTGGAGCATACGCGATTAGCACATCGCTCATTACACTAACTGACTTTGTTCCGACAAAGTAAAATGCCGAACAATGACGCAGCTCAAAATTTCTTTCCACCTGGTCTACAGCTGCTGCTTGTTTTAAACAGCTAAATAAGTAACGTGTTGCAGCTCTCGCTTAAACTCACTGAAAAAACAAACACTTTTAAAACAAAACAAAAAAATACAAAGAAATGCCTAAAGTTCTGTGAATATTAGGTCTTTTCAATGGTGAGGATCACACCAGCCTTTGAGACTCTATACCTTGCAACTAAATATTTTAGCTCCTTTCAGGAATATTCCTGCTATTCGGCCATATTTTCTCAGCAGTGACAGCTGGTGTTCAGGAGGGGAATTGCAGTGATAGTACAACACCTCCAGGAAAAGTTGAAACAATAATTTTTTTAGACAAATCTTAGGAAAGTCTTACTAACCATTTGAATAACAGAATTTAAACCGATTCCCAGGACTACTCGTGTTACTCTTGTTTAAAATGTTCAGGTTTAAAGACAATTGCAAAGACTACAAGTGTGACATATTTGGAAAAAGTTATGGTTTATTAAAAAAAATATATATACAAATGAAAGTAAATACCCCAAGAATATGGAGTAGAATAATGCATGCGGTTGTAAACTAGTTGTGTCGGAATTCAGCAAGTGACAAACACCCTGCTATTCATCATGCTTGAAGGAATACAAAAGTCAAACGCAAAAACCAAAAAGGAAAAGACAAAAGTACAATAAGCAACTCTAGTTAAACCTCTCCTTTTTTAGTTTCACCAGTTTATCTAGTGTAACAAGCACAACACTCAAATCCCCAGGCATGCCTAGACAGGCCAGCATTGAAAGATTGGGGCGTATATGCAAAATTCAGCTCCGGAGATCCCAGACTGTTGCTGTGCCTCTCACGACCTGCCCTCTCCTGGGGATTTGCAAACAGCAGGCTCGGCAGAAAGTGATACGTCAAGGCAGTGGATGCTGCGTGACTACGTGTTTTGTTGACGGAATTCTGCCACTTTTCCAGGAACGGATGTGGGAAGCACTAGAACATGTCCTTTCAGAATGTTTCCAAGAACAGAATCTTTGTTCGCCTTAAAAGATAATTAAAGAGAGAGAGAAAAATTGCGCAATGTTCCACTTCAATGGTCCTTTTTGTTGTTGTATATAAAAACTTAGCACACCCCTAACCTTTAAATGAGAGTGCTTGAACTGTTTCCTAAAGGATGGTTTTCAGGCAGTGCCATGCCAAGGGTCTAGTCAAACACTCTTCACCCTCTTTCCAAACTTTTATGAATACCAACTTTTGTAGCAGTATGTCATGCTTTATTGATGATGAGTTTCACTACTTAATGATCTTGTTATTTAATTTGAATGTCGCAATTTAAAGTGCGGTTGAATTGTTTCAACACTCCTTTTTCAAAGTCACAGAAAAGTGTCCCAATCTTCCATTAACCATGTTGCATTTATCCAAAGAAGATCAAGCGAGAAAAAAAAAATTTAACACACACAAAAAAGAAAGGAAACCAGGAGGTACATTTGCTAATCATTCATATCTGGAGTCTACAAGATCTCTAGAAGTATGCATGTTAAAAAGTCACAACATGCGTAAGTGGCGTGGAATAATACTCAGTGCAACCAGCCGGACAGGAAATATCAAAGCTAAAAGCATGAATGTGGTTCTGAAAGTATACAGTTCAAAAACATGACTCACATTGCAATATGACAATAGAGGCCAACAAGAAATGTGAGGAATAAACTTTCACAATTGACTGTACCAAAAATATGTTTCTTTTACAGTCACTCTGTGGGTGGGAAGTGTTTAATAGAAGTCTAAAATTAGATCGATATGCAGAATGATGCACAATGCATGCAACATTCCTACAAAAAGATACAAAACTAGTCACAAATGTTGCTTTCTGTGGCAGCAGAATTTTTTAGAATATTTATTCATCAGTGCAACAAAAAATGAAATTCCCTCCCAGAGCAGGTAATAAAGAAAGTCTCTGATAAGTAATTAACCTTAAGCTAACTTGGTATTGTAAATTTAGTTGATTGCTGTACTACAATACAGAAATAAAGGACTATTGTAAGAAAAACAGTTCATATTAAGGGTTAAGCATAACGTGGGTGAAACCTTGCTTTCAGAGCTCAAGCAAGGTTTGCTTGGGACTCCCATGGGTCAAGATGTCAAGACCTATAGCCCAATAATTACCCTCAGGCCAAATAAGTTCAGCTCTACTATAAGGAGGCATCACCTCTGGTAAATAATGGAGTTTCCCAATGAACTGAGGCAGGCAGGCAAAGACAAGCTAAAAGAAATTACAGAAATGGCAAGAGTTTCACTTGTCCTGTGACATTCTGGCTCTATTTCTCAAGGTAACCAGGTCCGCATGACTTAAGAAAAATCTAACAGCAATAATAATAAATACGTTCATGATGTTGGTGGCGATATGTTTCTTTTCTCATAATGTCGCTCTGTGACCCTTTACATTGTAAGTAATATCATTTTTGTCCCATGTGAGCATCTGCTGCTGAATGAGACTCTGTCCACCTGTCTAATTATAGCATAAGCATTTACAGTGCAAGTTCATAAGACTTGTAATATATTAGCCATAATTATTGCACTCCAGTCCTTTGCGATATGGATAATGCACAAACTGACACTGCGTTGGCGATATAGTTGCACCAGATTCAACACAGCAGAATGTGGAAAGTCCAGAGAGAAAGTCTACATAGGCAACTTTTTGGGGAACTAAAAGCAAAATGTCAAACAGTAAAAACTGCAGTTTTGTGAGCAAACTGAGCTTTCTAACCAATAACAGAAGAGAGGATACGTGCCATTTCAGTAGATGTAATCAAAATGTGGGCAGCCCTATACAGAAAAGATTACACATTCAACCAACAGTTTGCAAAAGCAGTACATTTTAATTAAATTTAAAGTGCTACAGTTTGGCTTTTGAAAATGGTCTGTTCCTGTTTGGCTTGCAGTTTCTACAGACAGACATCAGCATGTCTATTTTCAAATGCACAATATTTAGCAGTCATTTGTTTTGAGCTGTTCTTTATTAGATCCCCTATTACTGGTAGCTTAGTACAAATTTAGGTGTGTGCAAACCTCAAAATTCCATAAAGAAAAATCAACTTAGTGTCACATATTCACTTAAACCTAGGTTTTTCTTTTTGATAATTGGCACTTAAAATCTTAGGTTTTATACAATATCTTCCAAAGTCAAGTTAGCTGACAATCTAAATGATTGGGGTTTAAACAAAGACTATTTGCTGTGTTTATGTTATGATAAACTGGGCATGCTGACTATACCCTGTTCAGCACAACAGGTTGCCTTGCTGTATCCCCAGAGGACAGAAGCTAATCTTCAGTTGGAGTGCTTGTTGTTCTGGCTCCGTGTGTCCCTGTAAGCTAGAAACAGGAGGTGGGGGAATTATAGAGGGTAGGGGGAATATGGAAATCCCCTCCCTACTCCTATGAAAAGAAACACCCAGCACACATGTACTTTGCATGGTTACGGCCACTTATCACATCGCTTTACAGCCTCTGAGTGAGCACAGATAAACAATGCAACGATCAAAGCCTTATGATAGTGCTTAGAGGGTGGGCAAGGGCAGGGAAAAGGGCTGAAGAGCTTACAGAAGGGAACAGAAATGTAGTGTCAGAACAAGCACCAAGCAATCAAAGCAGTCCTTTTTGTCTTAGTTTCTTCATTAAATTAAAACATATCTACCTACAGTATTAAATAACCAGTGGGACAACATAATAAAACTCAAAATTATTTCTAAATACACTAGGAACATTTAACAAGTCTGAGGGGTAGTGGCACTGCTGTTCAAGCCAAATATGTGCTTTGGCAATCTAGCCAAGGCACAAAAAGAGACGCTTTTATGAATGATAAATTATTTCAACTGACAAAAAGAAGCACATTTGTTGCTTTTGCTGCATATGGCTGCCACCATTTTGAATCCATGTTGGAAACTCTTCTGTTGACGCAAGAAAGAAAATAGTTCTCGAGTTGCCCCAGCTGACTAATAAAGACGCTGTTTTCCGCCTGCTCGTCAGCTGGCGGAAAACAACCAAAACGTCTCCATTTACTTTTGCAACTTTGTGTGACATCATTTGGGGAACCAGATAGGAAAAAGGCAATTTGCAAGTACAATAAGATAAGGCTGTACGATGTGGTGCACTAAGGCCGAAGCTGGCATTCCGACTCATGGCTTACCATCAGCACTAAACTAAAGGACCATTTTGATTATCTCAATTTATGCAATAAAGCATTTCTCCGATCTATATCTGTTTTTACTAAACTAAAAAAATTGCATCAAACAGTTTGTTCATGAATCCTTCAGACCACAAAAGTGTGTTTTTAGTTTAGAAACTAAGTATAAAGTATCATTTTTCTTCAGATACTTATATTGTCAACCACACCGACCCAGAATTATGATCAAGCTAAAAAAAGAAAATACTAGTGAAAAAAAAAAAAACTAAAAAAAAACATTGTTCCAATTCCATTGTGTGCTTCTGGTTTTAGCGGTGAAACAAGTTTATGTGCTGCTTTTAGTTCCAGAAGAATGTTTACAAACTTAAAATCATTGATATTTTAGGATGGAATGTAAGCATTAGGCTAAAACTAACAAAATGCGTGACTTTTAGAACAACAACTAGCGTTACACCTACTAGTTTTACTGCAAAGTGCATTTTAAAAAGTTTTATGTAAACCAGGAAAAAGTTGATAATTAGTTCTTGGTATTTTGTTGGCATACACACCCTCTCCTGTTGCTCAAGTGTTACACTGGGTAAATGTGAACATTTGGAATGAGCAGATGTTACATAATGACTTCCACCCAAACTGCAATGAACAGGTTAGTTGGAGCGCCATAACCAATGCTCAAAGTCCAAAATGCTGCATGAAGTTGTCTGTACAAACCATCAACTTGAGAGTTTATCATCTGAGAGTTAAAAAGATGGTTGTTGTTTAATTGTCTGGACTGTGGATTCGTCTGAATATTATTGATATACATGTGATGAAACCAGAGAGATGTACTACAGCAGGATGTATAGGTGAGCCACTAAAATAAAGATCTACTTTACAAAAGAATGCCAACACTGACAGATACAAGAGAGCGCCTGCACAAATATTTACCAAGAGGTTTGGTCCCACTGCAGCATCAATTCTGCTGACATTTGGAAGCAAACGCTGAGTTCGGAGAGCTGCATCAGGACTCGCCTGTTGCTATATCAACAATTATCTCTGTGGTAGCAACAAGTGCTTCTACAGGGAATTCTGATGTTCTTTGTGAAGAGATGTGAACAAAGGCAACATCTTTAAACATTCACATATTTGAGACTAGCAAGAAACTGGACATGCAGCGTTAGACCTTAATGTTTGAAAATGGACAGCAAGGTCCGTCTGCTAGAATGGCAACTTTCTTAATAGGAAAAATACACTTAATTATACAATCACAGCTACTGGGTACAAATCCCTTTTGTTCTGAGATCATGTTCGTGAAGACCATGCAAGTTTAGAGTCATTCGGGGAGAAGCTGTCAGTCAGTTTAAGTGTTTGATAAGCTTCTTAAGAGGGAGAACAAAAAACAGCTGCAGCATGAGGCAAATTAATGCCTAGGTAATAAGAGAAACACAGCAAGATTGATGTTTACATGTTCCCCAGCACGTTAGACCAAAACAGATTTTGAATCAATGCATCAGCTTCATATAAAAAAAGAAGAAAAAACCCAAAGCAAGGGTCAAGTCCTACCTGTTGCTATAGTTTCAGCAGGCAACACCACAGCAGCAGCATCTACATGAGGTGTTACTCTGACAGACAGTCCCAACGAGTCTGTGTCTTTGCTTTAACCGAACGCTACGGCAACAACTGTAAACGAATACTGTGCCGAACACAGCATGACTCATTAACAGATACGTTACGCAGAAAAACTGAAAAGGCATACACAGAGTGATGCGCTGCAATATAAAAGTTGGAGCATCCAAATGTTCAAAGAAAAAAAGTGGAGATTGACTCCCTGCTGCTCGCACGGTGAGAAGTGATCACAACTTCAATGCACAAGAATAACCCTTAACGAAGCCAAAGATTGTATTATGTCGTTTTTTGTTTTTTTTTTATAAAAAAAGAAACAAAAATGAAAAGAAAATAAATACAATTTCAGACAACTATGTAAAGCCAGTCAACATTGAGCAGGCCTTCTCCACCCTACCTTTCAACACTCACAGGATCCCTGTGGCTAGATGGGCTTAAAGCCAGCAGGCAACAACACAGGTGGTGTTCTCCCCCAGTAACCCGCTTTGATAAGTTGGCATCGTGTTACAGTACATGGGGTTCGCCTTTCACAGTTACGGTAACCAAGGCTGAGAACTTCCCCTTCTACCACGGTGTATTTCTACACAGATAAAACACTACCTTTTTTTTCCTGTAACATAGTACGCATAAAACACGACAGTTTTTTCTTCGTATAACTTGAGCAGTTTGAAGATTGATTATATAAAAATTGCTCTTAAGTTAAAAGCATGGTTATTTTATTTTGTTTACTTTTATTTGAAAGCAAGTCTCCCCTTGGGGCTGGGCAATAAGATAAGACCACTGCAAATTCAGCTGAGTTACCTGGAAGCCCCAGAAATAACTTTAGAGGTTCAAGTTAAGCAACCTGAAACTCTGATCATTCTTGGGGGGGCAAATAAAAATATACTCATACCAATGATTTAGCCTCAGCGGTTAGACTTTGTAACTTTAGTAAAGTCAATACAAACTAAGAAAAGATGGAATTTAATCAAACCAAATTATGCTAAATCAGCCTTTCCATTTGTTCACATCTGTAGCAAAGCAGAGGAAACTGTACTGTGGTCAGGATTACAGCCCATTATTGTAAAGTGATAACATGTTTATATCACAGAGGTTACACTCTGAAACATTTAAAATCACTCTAAAAAGTCAGAAAATGTACAGAGCCTTAGGAGCTAAATCTAGAACTCTGTGTCCCAAAGATAAATTAACCAAATAAGCGTTGCAGTGTGCCTCACTTCCTTCAGCCTAAAGTTGGTTAATAATACTCAATGCTGAGGAACTGAGATAGATTTGACATTGACAGGAGAAGTACTCACTTAGTCAGCCTCTGTTTATTAATCTATTTAAATCCAAGCAAAATAAAACATTAGTTTTCATTTTGAGTTTTAATATTATGGTTGAAAAACAGCAGTTCCATCTGGATTTCAAGTAAAATACGAGTCTTCAACTGAGTTAAAGTGGGAGATGACAGAAACAAAATGCTAAGAAATGTTTCACATCCATTCTCAAATAAACCAAACCTTGACATTTGTGTTGAGGTACATCCACAAAGTCCCAACACCTTACCGGGAAAAATTTATTTGGCCCACGTCCTGCAGTGGAAACAACGAGGATTTAAAACGGGAGGGGGGTGTTCTGCTGTAAAAACACACAAACATGCACCAACAACTAGGTTATCTCAAAGAAATCCCATCTAAAGGTTTGCGAACTGAGACATTCAAGTTTAACTAGGACTCAATCTACCACACTTAAAAAAAAAAAAGCTGAAAATTCAACTCAAGTGTGTGTCTGTGTGGGAGGGTGGTGGGGGGGACTTGGTTTCTCATGACAAGCCGCATGACATGGGATTCCCTCTAGCTCAAAGTCTCATTCACCACATCCATTTATAAGCATATACCTTGCAGTGTGAGACCGTATGACTGCAAGGTGTGATCTCTGTCTAGACTGGCCAGTGCATCATGCGCCAATTAGATTCAAGATGAAAGCCAGCTCACCAGCAGGAATGACCTGCGCATGTGTTGAAGCATGAGTCATATAAAAGAGTTGAGGTGGCATTACTTAAGATTGTCAGGTATTCTGGTCTTACATGAAACAAACCTTTGAATCAGTTGCTACAATTAGACACCATCAAGTCCTACACACAGAAAAATCTGTGTGTCAACAAAAGAAAAGAAAAAAAAAAGCTCTTTATATCACAGGTTTCTATACCTCACTCTCTATTGCCACTACAAGCTAAGTGGGTCACCTTGCTGTGGCTCACTCATAAGCAGGAATGTATAATTAGCTTACCTGTTACTCATTCACTTATCCACCCATGTTGGCAGGAATGTTTAGAGCGTCAATATCGTATCACCCTCTCGTTGAAATTTACTACCAGCACCGAAACCGGAATCACTGAGCAGCCATAAATCAAAAACCAGCGAGGCATGGGAATTTGCAGTGGCCTTTAGTGTCACAGCTGCTCAAGTCAACTTCCTCCCCCAACTGCATTTCCTCATTTCACTTCAGCCCACAAAAGCTAAAATGCAGGGGTGCTTTCTGTTTCAAGAAACACCAGAAAGGATAAATTACAGACCCGTCCAACCTCGATTGTAGCAGCAATTTCTGCATCAAAGTAAATTACTGGTGGAAATACTATGGCTGTGTGTAAACTGTTAGACAAGGTGTCAGTTCAGTTGATTTGTGAGGGGAACAGGTATGTTTCTATCAGCGAGTCTGTTCTGTTACAGTTGTTGGATTTTCCTTTTAGAGGACTCTGCTATCTTCGTCAAACCTGCTTATTTGCTATTGTGGAATTTTAGCTTCTAAAATCCACATTAATAACACACATAAATTTAGAATTCAGTGCATTGTCTATTCAGTTCATGTTGGGATACAGCAAAGTACAGTCAGAACTTTTCGTATGAAAAAAAAAAAAACTAAACAAGTATGTCCTGAAGTAATCTTAATTCTTAAACTGTTGCAGAGTGCAAGCAATGGTCATGTATTAATAAATGCATAGATGATTCTTTTAAGTTTTACTGAAAAGCACATATAATAAAACTAAATTTCAATTAACAATCTATACAGGATCATTTTTTAGCTCTCCCTCCCCTAATATTTGAGTGTTAATTGATAGACATACAATTGCCCAGAATTTCAGATTTTCAACTGTTTAAAATATACACATATAGGTATTATTTGAAAAGTTTAAACTAACAGAGCAAGTTTAAATGGTGACCTGGGTCACGGCTTCGAACAAATAGGTCAACCATACAAATGAGTCAACATTTGTCACTCAGGGTGGAACCGGCTAACTCAGTCGCCTTAAACTATTGCCAGTCTTGGCCATCTGGGAGCCACGACTGTTATGCCCAAACTACTGACGTTACTCTGTAAAAGAACTAAATCCCAGAACGTAAGATGACCACCACTTGCTATAAATTAAGATGTCATAATAGTACGTCTGCGGTCAATGTTACACTTGAAGCAACTGTAAAAAAAAAACGTTAACCACTGGTTTAAAGGCAAACTAGATCGTACAACACAATCTGCTAAGCTTGAGCTGTTTCGCAAGCTTAATGTACAATTAAAGGTATCATTAACCGCCAATGTGACACAACGAATAATATTTAGCTTTGGCAAAAAACACCTTTGAAACGTTCACGGTGGACTTTCTTGTCGACATTTCAATAAAAACCCGTTCGAAATGTTCCGTTTTCCTCTAGGAAATGGCAGTGGTCACAATAGCACGCTAATACCGCTACATTAGCTAGCAGCTTAGCCGAACTCCGCATTTTGCCGTCACCACTAGCAACGTTCAATCTGGGAAAGTCTCAATAACTTAAGACTTTTCCCAGATGTATACTCCATAACACCGAGGTCATAAACAAACTGGTAACATTTCCTTGCCTCATAATACATCTTATGTGTAAAAGCGGCCAGAGTCGTGGCTGCCTAAGCTATGAAGCTAGGCTAACATAGTGGTTCGCCTTATCAGGCAAGCCCTCATGCAACTTACTGCGGTTGCCATGTATCGTAGAAACCTTCTTATCATGTAACATCCCTCTTCTAATTAGTCATACAAAAAAATCGAAAGCCAATGTTCGTAATTTGTTCAATGAATACTCACAAGGATCAGGCTGAACATTGAAATCCCGTAACTACCCCGGAGAAAGTGGAGGGAGTGAAAACACCGCTGTCAGGTCGCCTTTTTGTTCCTCTTCAATGTAGCACCCTCGATTCTCGTTGGAAGTCGGGCTATGATGGAGGGGAGGAGACTCCCGATGCCTTTGCGGACCGTCGGAAATTGTATCACGAATGATACGAACTACTAGAAGGTACAACAAAAAACAATTTCAGAGCCATATACACATTCCTACTGGGCACATACGAATTGCGTGAAATATGGGAAACCATTAAATGCTTTTCATTGGACTTGTTGTGACAGCTACTTCAAAATGCATCCTTTGTAAACACAAAAAATGGAGAAAAATAATGGAGAAAAATGTAGAATATATAGCTTCCTTTAGACGAATTAATACCTTTTAAATTAATGATAACAGAAAAACCAGGCATAGAATAATGCAACTGTAAAAAAAAGTAGTAAAAATTTGCCATTCACCATGAAAACGTAGTCAAATGAAAAAAATACATTCTTCTTAATTTTGTAATGTTGTAAAACATGAAATGTCAAAGATCACTTATTAAGGACACACTGTATTTTTACACACCCAAATTAAGACTCAGTACTAATATTTACCATTGCATTTATGTGCTACAAGAGGAAGAAAATATCTATTACTATAATCTAATATAAAATATAACAATCTGTTAAACACTGGCATTGATTGGAAATTCAGCTTTTCTTTTCTCTGAATCTGTTCTTCTTGATGAAACTTTTTTCTTGAATTAACTTTAATATTTTATATGTATCTTTAAAATTGATATGACGGTTTTAAATTTGAACCTGTAACAAAATAGATAACTAACCGAATACAACTTTTGAAAAATGCTTTTTATCCCCCCCCCCCACCCCACCCCCCCCACCCCCCTCTCTCTCTCTCTCTCTCCCCTACTGAAACAAAACAAAGATAAAAACCGATCGCTACATTAGTTTACCAGAATCATCCAAACGCAACACGGAGAGCTGCGTCAGTAAGACGTAAGAGGAATCCGGGTGAATAATGACAGCTCACCATGGTGACGACAGTTCCAGAAAGTTAGAACAACAAATCATCCCTATGCTCGTGGGTTATTTGTTTTATATATAGATATACTTGTCACGTGTCCGTAGAATCAAATTCCAAACAAATACAAGCGTGCTTATTTAAGATTATTTAATCCTCCATCGTCCATCTATGAAATTTGAGATTACTGAAAAAAAATATCTTCAGCTAATTCTTAAATCATATTCAAATATCTTTAATCTCTCCATATTTACAATGCTATGTCAGACCTCGTATTTATTTGATACTTTTAAAATCTAGCAGCAAGGTACTCTTGGTAAGGTGCTTATTTTTGGATCTACTGTACATTTTTGGATCTTAACTGGCTCAAAGGTTTATCGGCACCTCCGCCTGGGACCTTCAGTAATCCCTCAGATAAGTCTGGCTGTATCTTTGCTGGAGTTCTGTGGCTCCCTCTAGCGGCAATTTACTTACTTGCAACAGCTTCCCACAACCAACTGTGCAGCACACAAAATAAATACTGTTCTTTAAATCCGCTCCGTAACAAGTGTTGTTCATTCACACAAGTTAATCTCAGTGTATTAGAATATCACCAAAAAGTTAACTTATTTCAGTAATTCAAATTAAAAACTAAAATACTCCTATATTATATAAAATGATTACACACACACAAAGAGATGTATTTCAAGGCATGAGACAAGAGTGCACAAGGTTTTCTTTCTCTATTTTTATTGATGTGTTATCAATACAATCAAGTACTGTAGATTTTGTATAAGCAGACAAACATTTTCAATCAAAAGGAGTGCATTTTATACCCATATTCTATTGCAGAGTGCAAGCAATAGTCATGTATAACAACAACAACAAAAACATACACTACTACATTGTACGTGACACGTAAGAAAATAAACGTTCACAAATAATCCTTCACAAACAACTCTAGAATGCTAGCTACATGTTACAAAGGCTATTAACTAGTCAATGCTATTAAATACCATTTGTATGTTCTAGGCTTCGGTGGTCAGTTTTGGCATCTCTATTAAATTATCAGTAATGTATAAATACATCTCCATTAATTTCATGTGCAAATGGGAATGGCCGTTTGTGTTTACTGAAAATAAAAACAAACAAATATCCCTTAAAGAACTGAAGCAAAACTGTTGGGATTCTTTTTTTTTTTTTTTTTTTTTCGATTGTCGTTTTTTTTTTGTTTTTTTTTTTTCTCTTTTTTGTTGTTTAATATAGACGAAAAGGAAACAAGTTCAAATATATAATTTGCGTTTTAGGATCTCACTGACACTTGTTAAATGATTTGCACACAATGCAAACTTAGCAAGCAAGTGACATTGTCTGTAAAAACTTAAGGAAAGAGAGCAATAAGCACGTGTGACTCTCATCAGCGCTTCTTTTGTTCAAAACTAAAAGATGAGTTCGAAAGAACAAAACACACACACACACACACAAACACAAAGAAAAAACAGACAGCACAAAACAAGTCTTAGAATGTGTTACAGAACCGTACTGAATGATACACAAGCAGTTGTTGGTGTGCTCATGCTATGTGAAGGAAAGGGTAAGTGCGTTGTGTTGGTATAAAATACTGATTAGGCACCATCCTCGCAGTGCTATTCTAGAGCAACTTAAAGGGTTACTGTTTAGTGACAGCATTCTGGATCAATTATGGGGGGAGAAAATCTGTCTAACAGCACACATTCCTTTTAATTGCAGATCTCAATGTTTGGCACAAAGATCATCTCCATTACCTAAGGTGTAAAGCTGTTTTCTTTCAGTGTAACAAGTGTTTGGGCAGCGTAAGCAGATTCTGTTGGATTTCAGAGAAATAAAAGAGCAGACTTAGGCTTTTCTCTGTAACTCAGTGTTCTGCAAAAGTATCGCTCGAACCTTTTCACGTTTCATGCTGGAACCACAAAATCCAATATATTGAAGGTGGAATTCAATGTGTAAGATCATCAGAGAGTACGGGACAGCTGCGAAGACGACGACGGCCCACCTAAAGTGACAGGTCGCAGACATAGAGAGGATTAGTCAAAGAAACAGCCAGGAAGTCCACGGTAACTCTGGAGGAGCTGCAGAGATCCACAGATCAGGTGCAAGAATCCTTTTGACAGGACATGTACTGGCCTTGCAGTCCACAAAAAAGGTTCTTGAAAAAGAAAGCCACAAGAAGTATTAGTACAGACTGCAACAAGCCGAGCAGGGAGGAGACGGCAGTATAACGCTTTGGAGATGCCTTCTTTAAGACCCATTTTTAATGTAGAAGCCGTGGCAACACTTGAAAGTCGACGTTCGCAGACACAAAGCTTCAATTTCTTGATGTGCAAAAAGCTGGTAGAGGATCCTTAGTGTGAATGAAATAATCGCTGTGAAAGGTGGTTCTGCAAAGTATTTCATCTGGAGCGGTGAACATAAATCCTTACTATAAAATACACTGCAGGTTTTGGTGACGGTACCAAATGTGTAAAAGTTCAAGGCGTGAATACTTTTGCAAGGCACTGCAAATATGACAAATTTTGCCCCGGCTGGGCACTGTGTGTTTTCGCCTGCTAACAGCTACTGAAATCGGCACATCTCAAAAACTGTTTACTTTTCTTGTTTGACTTGGTTCAGCTCAGAGTTGCAGCAAGCCGTGATTCCGTTTGCATGAGTCAAAACGTAGAAAAACAGCAAATTCAGTGTTAATCATGAATGCTCCTCGATATTATCATCAGTATCTCGTTTCAGCTTTGGCTGTTTTCCATGTCACATGAATCATCTATTTCAGTAGCTATTTCTCTTTCTCCTCTCAGCAGAGACTCGTGATGTAAAACCTCCTGTGGAATTCCTGCCAAAACCCAGAGGGAGCTGAAGCATTCTGATGTTCCGATTCTCAAGCGTTCTTGAGGAGCATTAATGAAATCATAGTGTTTCCAAAGACTTTGTAAGCTTGTTCAAGTTTATTATTATGTTCGTTGAAATATTCATGTCCTGACTTTTGAACGGGACAACATGACACAGCCAAAAAAAAGAAAAAAAAAAAAACCCACCACACACATACACCCACACATTTATTGACAGGAAGATCTTCAATGTTTCATCCAGCAGTAGTGAGTAAACACAGAGCTCTTACCTCTGACCTGCTGCCTCTTCTAGAAATAAACTGGGGGTTTGTTAAATGTTACACAGCCTGTATTTCACAACTGGTGAACTTCTGCTGGTCCCTTTTCTTATTTGCTTAGAAAATCCTTATTTATTCAGACTTCTGGACGTACAGCACCCATCACAAGTTGTTGGCACGGCTGGTAAACGTACATAATAATAAATACTCCTCTTATGGATGAAATAATTTTGAAAAAATCCAACCTTCAACTTAACCGGATTTTGTTCAGAGGGGTTAAGAAAAACCCTGTACATAAATAATTGTCTTTAATCTCACCAATGCCAAACCATACAGGGACAATATTGTCATAGTTTGCAATTGTAAGTCGATCAGACTCTGTAGAAGCTTATGTTTTTAGAACTCCACGACCTCCCGTTTACATGTGGTGCAGATTTGATGGGACAAAGCGGGCAGTTATAAAAATGTAAAAGACAACAGAAGAAGCCATTAAATCGAGACAGATGCATCTTAATCTTTATAACATAGGAAATGGAAACAGAATCTCCAAGGTTAGCAAGGCTCCAAAACAGCGGTGTCCAAAGTGCGGGGGCCATTTGCAGCCCTTGGAAAAGAGTTGTGCAAATTTAGAAAGCCAGGACAGGTGGTTGATGCAGATGGAGATGTTTTTTTTTATTTTCAATCTGGGGGAAATTATTTCCGACAAATTAAAATCTTGGAATCAATCTTGGAACAATGGAAATGTTCTCTTGCCTCCTTATTAATTGCATAGTAAATAGAACTGCACCTATACAATGACGCACAAATATGACATTAAATAGTTTATTAAACTCGGCTAAGTACAGGAAATATTTTCAAGAAACGATTGGCACAAATCCTATTCTTATTGTTGATAATAGCCAATTGGGTTCTCTATTTTTTCAGCAAAGCTCAAAAGAATCGGCAAATTGGATACCCTTTCTTTTAATTAGTCAGCTGTGCCTCTATATGATTCATTTATTGTTGAAGAGGTAAAAAAAATATTACAACATAGTTTTTCTTATTTTAGCTTGTAAGGAATTTCTTTACTAAAAGGTGACTCTTTTTCCTTCTAGCAAATAAGCATGATCAATTTAAAGAACGATATTTTTTTTCTCTATATAATCCAGTTTACAGTGTTAAGCCTCTGTACATATGTTTACTAGAAGTGCCAAAAATCACAGATGGCATAGTCACAGGCATTTTGTTTGAAATTTATCTGCATCTCCAGTTCTGGAGTACACTCAAGCTTTTACCATTTTCACATATTTGTTTTCTCTAATAAGAAGAAAGGGACATTTCTGGCATTGTGTTTTGAACTGGTAAGTGATGTAGAATTATTCATTTATAGGATATCCTTTTGAATCAGATGTATGAAAGATTGAGTATTGGGGAAAACAAAATCTCTGGTGCAATAAGACAGTGCAAATGGGGGGAAAAAAAATCAATCTAAGCTAATCTAACAGTAGACAGACTTTACTGTCCATTTGCAGATGCTTTTGTTATACATTTCTTACTGCATGTAAATACAAACTCTATTCACATCCTAATTTGTCTCAAACTACAAAAAACACAGAGAAACTAAATAGCACCCAATAGGTTCATATACCAACAAATAATAAAGTATACATTTCTCTATAGAAATGTAGAAGTTGGGCAAAATAAAAGTGTTGGAGGACCAAATGCCTTGATTTCTTTTCACAGAACAAACTGTGATCTTGTGTTGAAGTGTTACTCTTTGTGCAGGGTTTTTTTTTTTTTCTTCAAATAATTATTTAAATTACACACACAGAAGCGACTGCTGCCGGGAAACATGTCTCCCTCCTGCCCCACGTTTTGGTGACCATATTGTCTGACAGTATGTGCAGTCACACGGGAAGGTCTGTTACTCACTCATTACGTGTAAGGCACTTACAAGTCTAAATCCAACAGACAAAAGCGATACTGATGACAAGGTTCAAATAATAACAAAATATGACAATATAATAATTAAAATAATATAGGCTAAAAACATCACAAAATATAACCCAAAACATACATTTGAAGGACATTAAAAGAACACAGTATAACAATCCTTCCCCTGCCTTTTTACATTTCATATAGAATTCACAATTTTTTTTTTCAGACAGACTGTTGGAGGTGAAAGAAATAATGTGATTGTAATATTTTTTTTTAATATGTTATGGGTTTTCTTTTGTTTCTATTATGGCTGCAGGTGTCTTGGGTATAGGGCTGATCTGAGTCACAAATATAGGAACTTTTTTGAAAAAGAAGAAAAGGTTATGTGGGACAGAGCAGGAATCCTGAAAAGGAGGAGTGGATGTACTCGGTAGAGTAAAGGCCGTTTGCTTGATCTGAGGGCATTTGAACCCATACCTCGTCACCTTCTTTAAGCTCTAGGACTGCACTGCCAGATGCTTGGTCCATGTAGCCTTTCTTGTATTCATCATAGGTATAAGTGGCTGGCACATTGTTCTTGTACAAAGCCACCCACAGGCTAGTTCCCTTCACGTGCATGTGGTATGCAAAGTAGTAGACACCAGATAAAGGAGCGGTGAAGATGCCAGTAGAAGTGCTGTAAGCATTTTGTCCATTATACAGGGTCCTATCAAATTTGATTGGCAGGGCGGAAGGTGGGAATGGTGTGGTGAGAATAGCAGTGAATGCTGGCGCTAGTGAGGCAGAGAGAACTTGAGTGTATGCAGGACCCTTCCTGTCCCCAGGTACTTCTTCCCCACCCAGACTTGCATCAGTATCCCCTGCAGCAACAGTTTGGCCATTTCCTGGAGGGCCAGGAGGTCCAGGAGGACCCGGTGGACCAGTCATACCATTAAGCCCAGAAGACCCTGGTTTTCCTGGTGGACCTTGTGGACCCATTGCTCCCTTGTCACCCAGTTTGCCTAACCCTGGAGGCCCTGGAAGTCCAGCTTCTCCCCGTGGTCCAGGGGCACCCTGTGGGCCCATAGGACCCATAGGCCCTTGGAGACCGGGAATTCCAGACTGGCCTCTGGCTCCTGGAGTCCCTATAAAGCCTACCTCACCTTTAGGCCCTGGAGAACCTGTCAACCCTGGATTCCCAGGTTGGCCAATTTGCCCTGACTCACCTTTAGGGCCTGGTTTACCAATAGGACCATTAGGTCCAGAGATGCCCTTTTCCCCTGGGAAACCAGGTCGCCCAGAGATACCACTGGGGCCTTGGTCACCTTTGAGTCCAGGCAGTCCTGGGGGTCCCTTGGGTCCTAGCTCTCCCTTCAGCCCTGGCATTCCATGTTTTCCTGGAAGTCCCATTGGACCTTGAATGCCTTGTGGTCCTGGTTGTCCATCAAGACCTGGCACCCCAATTGGACCAATGATTCCTTGTTCTCCCTTGTCCCCAGGGACACCTGGAAATCCACCATGACCCTTTTCTCCTTTTGGCCCATTTAGACCAGGTTTTCCATAGCCGGGTGCGCCAGGATTTCCAGGATTTCCTCGAGTCCCTTGTTCACCTTTAGGACCCACAGGACCTGGTGTTCCTGGATGTCCATCTAGACCAGGCTTCCCCAACCCAGCTGGCCCAGGAAGACCTTGTAGACCTGGTGGCCCAGGCTGTCCTGGTTCTCCTAGTTTTCCTGGCAATCCTTCATCACCTTTAAATCCAGGCGGTCCTGGTAAACCTTTCTGTCCTGGTTTGCCAATACCTGGAAAACCAGGGGGTCCTGTACTGCCTTTTAGACCTGGTGGGCCCCTGATACCTGGAATTCCTGGTTTCCCATTACCATTCTCACCCTTAAGTCCACGTTCACCTGGTTGGCCAGAAATACCTTTTAATCCTGGCTCACCCCGAGCTCCAGGTGGACCTCTGATACCTGGGAGTCCAGGCTTTCCATTCAGTGATAAACCAGCAGGGCCTGGGATACCAGGGGGCCCAGGAAGTCCACGGGGTCCTGGCTCACCACGAGGTCCAACCTCTCCATTAACTCCTGGCATTCCATTCGGCCCAATCTTTCCTGGAAGACCTGGGAGTCCAGGCTTACCAATTCCTGTAAACCCTGGAGGTCCCTGAAGCCCTGGTTGTCCATTGAGACCTGGTTTTCCCAGTCCAGGCTTTCCTGGTAATCCTGGTGGCCCAGCAGGGCCTCTTGGTCCAGGTTTCCCTTGAGGACCTGGTTCCCCTTTCATCATAGGTGGCATATCTAAAAAACAAAAATCAAGTAGTTAGAGTAATCATTGCTTTCCCTCTTTTTATTTTGCAAAGAACTAAAGCCATTTAAGTTATTCCACAGTGTAATCCTGTTTGCAGCTCTCTTTTACAGTACTTTTATCATACTAATATTGTTCTTACAATAACTGTTTTAGATGTCACACATCTGCTGACACCATGTCACAATGTTAACATTAAATTAAGTATTTTAAACAATCTTTTTATTGTTTTCTTTTTCATACATATGCAACAACTGACAAGATATAGATTCATTAATATAATATGAATAAATAAATTACAAACAAATTAAGGAATAATATTTGGGATACATGAGCACAATTCATATAAAGACGCAGAAGCCTTAATAGGAACATTAAATTTCAGATATAATGTCAGAAAGGACCTTTTCGATTGAGGATTTGACTTTAGATTGTTGAAGTGCCTTTCAGTACAACAATCTCTAGAGCTTTAGCTCTGATATTCAACATTTAACTTAGAGCTTTTACTCCCCTCTGCTGGTACTGCATGAGTCTTGAAGCCATTTGTACTTTAGAAATAAGAAACTTGAAATCAAACACATTTTACTAGAAAGTATACCAAAAAACATACTGACAGTAATTTACCAAAGGCTGTTAAACAAAAGCATTGGCCATTCAGAAATTGCTTTCTATATGCACTCAGTGTTTATGGTGACAAAGTTTTGTTCAGTCATTCTATTTCTTTATTGATGAATTAAAAAGGAAATTCTAATTTGCAATGTTTATTTGATTAATTAATCTATTTTTTTGAAATACTTTTTAAAATTAATTAACATAATATGGGACATTTAAGATCCGACCTAATTTCTAAGTCTTACCTTTCATTATGTTACATGGTACAGAAGATGATTCTTTTGTTTATTTGCTTTCTTTAGAATTTAATGAGCATTATTTTTTATGAAAGACACTTTAATTCAAGAAATGTCTTTTTCTCTTTCTGCACGTTCATTTGTTTTGAAAGTCTGCATGTTTGTGAGTCAGGTGACAATGTAGGGACGTAGTGAGGACTCTTGACCACTGAGTGGCAGTATAATCATACATCCTATTTGAACCATTCATCAAAGAGCAGTGTTTAGTTCTCAGGTCTGAGCTCACTATTCACAGAAAAAAGGAATCCCTGTGGTCTTGTTGACGCTCCTGACAGATCTTTGAAGTTTCAACAGGAGAATTAGGTGCTAAACGTCACCATCAAACAGTCTCCCCATCTCACTCATCTTTTTTTTTAACACCCTTTTATGTACTTACATTTGCTTTAAAAACTGGGCCTCTGATTACACTCGCCACCTCTCACATGATCCAGAACTGGTCAGGTACACTTTAAGTCCAATAGTATGCCTTTGTTGTACAGTGATGGTTGCCACCCATCCCCTCACCTCTATTCTCCTTCCCCTGAGTGTTTGTTTAAGTAATTTATTTTCTTTCCTGGAAAATATGTGATTAAAAACATTGAAGTAACGGCATCCAGATGGTGTGAGGAACAACTAGCCCCGCTCACTCACTTCAACTAACATTTGGCAATCGGACCTTTAATAGGCCCCTACTGAGCAATGCCAGATTCCAGAGGAGGGATATTTGTGTACGTTGAACATAGGTTTCAAATATTAGGTCTATTTACAGAAAGAGAATAGACCTATTAGGCTGCAGAATGGCTGTGCGGTCTGTTCCTCCGTGTGGTTTGCAGAACGTGAAAACAAATGATAGTGGAAAGAGGGATTACTTACCAACATAATGTCCCTTGCCCTCTCGAAACGGAGGCCCAACAGGTCCTTTCATCATGGGCTGCATGTACTTCACATGAGGGATGGGGGGGTAACCTCCAGCAAAAGCACGGCCCCCAAGCATCAGCAGCAAGCAGACAGGAGCCAACAGCATGGTCACCGGCATCCCCAGCTTCTCATACACACAAAGATCTGTAGGTGAGAGAGGAAGACAAGTTGAAAACTCGTTCTGGTGTAAAGGCTTTCATCTATGAGCTTCGATTAACCTTTTTCAACTCTCTTCCATTGATAAATATTCATAATTTTTTATTTTTAAGTATTACAAATTTCTAAAGTGCATCATACTGCTAAAGTATTTGCTCACTCCTTCAAGTCATTGAATTTGTGTGTCCAATCACATCCATACTCCCCAATGTGAAAAATCCGACTGCTTCTGCAAACATTTATGAAAGAATGACTTGCTCTTAGGAGCTAATGTGAATTACAGTATGTTTAGGTAACAGGGCGCCACCTGGCAACAAGCCAAGTTCTAACAATGTACAATTTTACATAGAATCTGAATCAGAAGAAATATCTAGTGAATTATTGTTTTATGGTTAGAAAGGCCTGGTAGATTACATTTTCATGAGTCTTAGAAGGGTGAGCAGACTTTGAAGATGATAAGAAACAACTACTACTAGTCACTATAATTAAGTTATGCTTGATATTGTTTCTGATCAAGAGTAAAATTCTGACTGGCCCTTCAAAACTGGTCATTTATGCTATGTTTACTCAAGACTTCTGTCTGGAATCTTTTCGGATGTTGACTGGTGAAAAGTTCCATGTTTAGACAGCATCGCTAAGACATTTAATCTGTTGTTGTTAAAGCCTAAGGCACTAAATGGCACTGTGATTTCAGCATGTTGTCGAAGCAAGCATGTGCTTTGGCTACCTTAGCTTCCACCTCACTAACTTCTACCTCATATAGAAAACGGTAACCCATTTCCAATGAACCAAGTGTTCATGCAACACATACATATTCCGTATCAAATGTTATGTTAGACTGAACAGGTTAAGTAGCACATGTGACACAATGCAATCCGCCATTGTTTTACTTGAGTTTGTTCTTGCATACATAGAACAAACTGCAGCCGTGTGTTCTGCGCACGTGTGCTTTCACATCTACGGAGTTCTTCACACCTCCGCGGGGGTGTTCCCGAAAACTCCCACTCAGAGTGGACTTCAAAAAGTGCCGGTGTCAGAGAGTCCAATCACTGGAGACGTGTAAACGAGTGGCTGGATCTCAACAAAAATGTTTTGGTTTCACTGAAAACCAGCTCCGTGTAAATGTGGCATTGGATAGTAGTAATAACATGCCTGGAAACACATTGCAAGAAACTGGATAACTGGGTCAATAAGAGGTCAGAAAATAAGAAAGTTTGGTAAACTACTAGTAAAAACCACTTTAAAAGGTCGCAATATAATCTGGGTCATTGGAAAATAGATGCCGTGAAATGAGTGGTGGCTGTGGAGCCTTATATCATGACTGCCATGTTTCTAATTCCCTAAGTTTCAAACTCAAATATATTTACACAGACTTCTTTCCATTCAGTATGTAGCTTACGTTAACAGCAGCATGCTTTTATTTTTATTTTTCTAACTGAACCGGCAACAGGGACAACTTTAGATCTTAATGATCTTAGGCATCCACAGTATGCATTTCTGTCAACTCAAATTAACCTCAGGTAAAGACGGCCACATTGCCTTTGGCCAAATATTTTTACAGCCATGGCCCTATGTTAACAGGAAAACCACCTGAGGACACTTGGCATGTTTTTGGTCTTAAAAAAAATGCAATGTTAAGTGCGAACAACTGGATTCAACCTGCAAAACCAAGATGCATTCCAAATCCAACTCTACCCCCAAGCTTTTAAGCCCTATTTGGGCTAAAGAGTTAGGTTTTTAATGATTTGGAATGCAAAATGTATTTTGAGGCTCAGACTAACTGCATATAAATGCCAACCATATCACCACTTTATTAGGCAAGGAAATTCTGTAAATGTGGTTAATTTTTATTGCATAGCAAACATTTTTACATAGAGGTTTATTGAGGCAATTAGCACGCAGCTGTGCTGTACTTTTACAGCGCTGTATAACAAGTTTGCAAAAGACAGGTGATGAATATTTGAGTGGAAAAGACAAAATTAAGCAGAAACACAGAGCGTTCTAACATGTTTTAGTGAAGGTACGCAGCAAATACAATAAACCAAATAATCGCCTTGCATAAAGGGTTCATTAAGTACTGCTGGAAACGACACGAGGAAAAATAATGCTAACAGGAAGTCGTCCATCCATCCATCCATTTTCTAACACTCTTGTCCCTAGTGGGGTCGAGAGGGGTGCTGGTGCCTATCTCCAGTTAACGTTCCGAGTGAGGTTCACCATGGACAGGTCACAGGAAGTCGTGACAGTCAAAAATTATAGTTTGACACATATAATTTGACTCACCAAACATGTGACGGAAGGTGCTCAGATCATATTAGACCAAAATTAAATACTCCAGTCAATATGCAAAATGCTACGTGTACAAGAAAACTAACAATGAACATCTCACTCAACGCACCGTCCTCACTTTGAAACATGGTGGTGGCAGCATCGTGATCTGAGGATTTCTAAACTTGCCGCTGGGATGGAAGTCTGTCTTCCACTGGGATAATAGCACTCAACACTCTGTCAGAGCTACAACAAAATGATTTAGATCAAAGTGTACTCACGTCTTACAATGGCCCAGTCAAAGCCCAGGGCTAAGTCCAAATCGGTGTGTGTTGTAAAATTTTTACAAGACTATCCTTTAAGAGTTTTCTTTGCAAAAATAATGCGGAAAACATATTTTTAAAGATGATCCTCTACCTTCGTTGTTCTTCTACATAAAGTCCCAATCAAAACACACTGAGTTTTACAGTTGTAATGTGACAAGATGTGAAAAAGTTCCACTCATACAAATAAATATTTCACACCACTCTATATTTGTCACCGCATTCCTCTACGGTACACATGCATGTCAGTACATGTGTGTGCAGTAGCAGCATCAGGTTTCTCTTTCTATGAAATTGGGTAATTTATAGAGGGAAGAAGGATCTTTCTCTCCTCAAGTAATTGTGAGACGGTTACTTCCACAGCGTTTGTGGTTGTCATTTGCTTGTTTTCCTCTCAGCACGAGAGAGAAAAGTTTGCGCAATGAACGTCTGCGCCGAGGCGCAGCATTCATATGAACATAAGTTGACATCTTCTAATTTGACAATTACATCTCATTACACAAAATGGTTAATTGGCAACAGGATTGGAAGTAATTTGGGAATTCATGGCACGCTTTAAATCACAAGCACTTAGAAAATGAGGTGCGTTCATTGGCACCACATGTGCTGAGATTAGCCTGAAGTCTGCGATTTCTTTTGGGAACTAAAGCTAGATAGCCCAAATTCTTGATTTACGGCCATTTACCAAAGAATTCCTTTAGCTGTATATTTGAGATTCATCATAAATATCTGTAACTGATGTTTGTTTATGCATTTTGGAGACTACAGATCTTCACTTGAAAGAAACATGAGGAATGCAAAGAAAGAGATGTTAAGAAAAATAAATAGGAGAAGGCAGACAGTATTAGTGAGACAGTGTTTGGTGGCTGGCCGACTTTCTGGCTGGCTGGCAAGGAAGCTTGTCTGGTGTGGGGGCCTGTGGTTTCAGCGCAAATGCGCAGCAATTTAAGAGGCAGGTCTGAATGCCCGCTGTTTTGCAAGGAAAAGAGTTGAAATCTAGAGAGAAACAGCATCTTCAAACCTTATAGACAAAGAAAAAATTCAATGCATTGAAATGTTCTGGAAAAAAACACTATGTTAAAAAATATTAGTGTTTTTTTCTGTACCAAACCACTTGTGTTACAACATTGGCATCAGTTTTTTTTTTTGATAATTCATCGTTTTCATTCATTTTGTTCTTCTGAGGTGTAGGAACTTCCTGTTTCCCTGGGTTAGAAATATGACTCTAACTCATGAAAATGTCTTGATAAGAGCCATTGATTTATATTTTTGCCCAGTGGTGGTTCTTACATAAACAGTGCAGTGGGCGAGACTCACCTTCAGCCAATCTCTAAACAATCCAAAATTACAGGAGGCCATTTCTAATGCTGCTCTGGGCAACTGCCTATATGGCCGATAGCCAAAAGCACAACTGGCAATTGACAGCAAACCTTCACCTCAGCCCAAAATGTATTTTTTAAAATCCTTCCTCCCACCATCTATGACCAGTAACATCCCTACAGCATGGTATTAAAACATTTTCTATTTGAGAAGTTGTGTTCCGGGTGACGTCCAATGTTGTTTCATGCTGTTTAAAGTGTTTCGTATATTGGTTATAGAGATCAGCAGTCTGTTAATAGGTTGCACTGGATTTTGTTTTGTATCAGAGTGAAGGGGACGAAATAGAAATGATCACCTAACAACTCTGTTGGTTTGTCACATAAAATCCAAATAAAATACATTGGGGCTTGTCACTGTAACATGAGAAAGTATGAATAAGTTCAAGAGATATTTACTGCAGTATGTGAAAAAAACCAAACTGCCACAGTGTAGTCCAAAATATTGAAGTAGACCATAAAAGGTGGAAGATAAACTTCTACTTGTTCAGTAAACCTCACAGACCTATATCTAGAAACCACCTGACATTGACGTGATGCCTGCAGTTATCACCTTTCATGAACGTGAGTTATGCGGCTCTGGTGCAATGTCTTTAAAAGCGCAGGAGGGCTGCAACAACTACCGAAGCATGAGCAGCAGCTTCCAAACTGTAATTTAGCAGCACCTCAAGAGGACTGAGCTGACATGCCAGAGAGACACAGACAACCCCGACGACTGAAGCCAAGCACTCGCTGCGCCGTCTACCCACTAATGAAATGAACAGCGGCGGAGAGGTTTGACCCAACGAGCAGGGCCTACGTTTACCCCCTAAGCCGTACATGTGCCGGTCCAGACTGCCAGACGTTTCCCAAACCACGTGCCACAGAGAGATCACAGATAAACCCAAGCGTGAGGATTTGGCGTCAAGGTCAGGAAGAGGAGGTGCTTGTTTTGCGGTGAAAGTACGAGCCTGCACGAGCGGACGGAACGGCACCTCAACGTTGTATGTTGCGTGAGGTCAACTTTTACAAAACGACAGAATACAACAATCGGGTCGAGCGGTGCTTGAATAGTTTTGGTTCCAACCACAGACCTCGGAGAGAACCAAACTTTAATTCTGACAAAACTTTGAGCTGATTCATCCAATTCTGATAAACCTCAGCCACAGCGGTGACCATAATGAATTCTCACTCAACCATGAACCCACACGGCTGGCAGGCGGCTTCTCAACCACCGCCACCTTCTTTCACCAAACTTTCCCCCTCTTTGCAAATATCTAAAGCAAACCAAGAGAGGCGGAGGGAGCCGTTTTCACACGCATAAAGAGCACTGGCTCAGTCTAGACATAACAGCATTTACAGGTTCTAAATATTTTCACTAAGAAGGCAAGCACACGTGCACGATGCCAAGAAAAGCCTTTAAACTTAAAACGGGGCTCAAACGTCTGCTGGCAAGAACACATGAAATCACCGCTTCTGGAGGATGTTTACTCAGCTGTTTTATCTTGTAGAAAAGAAAATCCCAGACATGACACAAACGTGTTTTTGTTTTTTTTCTCTATCAGCCAAACATTCTGTCTTTTAAAAACATGTCTTAAAAAGATCTTTGAATTTTAAATTAATTGCTTTTTTAGGCTCAAGCGTAGAAACTTGAAGAATAACATAACTAGTCATTTGACACGTATCTTTTGGCTTTTGTGGCAGCTTAAATGCTATGAGATATGGCTTTTACCATTAAAAAAAACCAAAAACATATTCAATCTGCAGTATATCATATGAATATCTCACACAAAAGATACGATAGCATATTAACACCACATAAAAATGTTCATATCTGTAAATTACAACTTCAAAGTATTTCATTGGTATAAAGCAGTACTCTGCAACCTGCAGCTATGGATTAATTCATTAATTCATTAATTAGACCCTGCAAAATGGCTCTTAACACCGTAGGTGAAAAGATAAACATAAAGGTAACAAAAATACATAGTCTTAGCGGTTTTTCATGCGTTCTCGTGCAACATCTGCATAGCATTTCCACAACAGAATGGAACAAATGGTTTACGTCATACCAAAGGTGCACATTTGTGTTAAATAACTTGGTAAATCCCTTCAGAGGTCACGTAATTAGTAAATAGAGTCGATAAATGCAGTTTGTCTGTGAAGATAGAAAATTCCTACGTGAACAATCTGACTAGGGTTACGGAAGAACAGGAAAAAATTCAGCCTGTAAGTACAAAGCTTGTCGAGACTTAAGCCAAAACACGTTCAACTGTTCAGCAGTGAAAGGTGGTTCTGTCTAAATACAAATGCAATTTTTTTTAGAATTTCATTTGAAAAGGATTTGAAAAGCAAAGTTTGATTTTCCTTCTCTTTCACCAAGATGTTGGACTTGTGTTGGCCTATCATATCATGTCTTAGTAAAATGCATACATTTTTGTGGTTGAGATGTGACAAAATGTGGAAAAAGTTAAATACTTGCGAAGCACTGTAAATTTTGCAGAAAAGCATCTTGTTCTAGATCGTTTCCACTTTGAATTCCAACCATAAAATTGCAACTGGTTTAAAACCCCCAGGTTGCTTGCTGGCCATACCATCAAGCTGACGTGTCTGAATTACACTTTTGCAACATTATGGTCTGCGGTGGGATGCATATTTCATTCCTTAAAAAACAAAAAAATAACTTTGTCATCACCAAACCTAGTTTTGAATGATGAATAATTGCATTTTGTAGAAATAATGAATGTCGTCTCTCTTTGGAATGAATTGAAATTTGCAATTTAGAACCATTTTTTCTTATTGGTCATCTGTCAGATATGTGATTTTCATTTCTTCAAAATAGGTGCTAATTATGAGACCGGTTTAGTTTTGCTTTTTATGGAAATCAGCCTTCAGTACAATTTTTTTCTAACCCGGTTTTCTCTTCGTTTGTTTGTCTCTGTACACACTTGTTCCGTTTTCTTTCAACATCTTTCTGTGCTCTACCTGTAAATAAACTGCAATGTACATAAATACATCTGAACCTACACAAACTGCATCATTCGCCAATGATTTCAAGAGATCTTCAAAATGTGAATAATTTCACGATCTTAACAAATTCTACGCACACGAGAAGTGCTGCGTGAACACCTGTTAGCACATGAAGAAATAGAAATGATCTTTGCAACCATAGAAATTCAGACGTAAAACACTTCATAATCAGCCACTTTCAACTACTGATCAACACAAACTGAAATGTGAAACTGTCATTTCTATTTAATAGAATGATTACATATTCGAAAGCTTTAATATTAAAACTGCTCAATATCAGGAGATCATATTTTGTCCATAATAATAGTTTGTTGACATTTTTGGTAGCTTCATAGAAGTAATTTATTTTAAACCGCGCAGCATACATTGCTACTTCTTTCCTGAGATCCATCTCCGATTCGTCGATCAGCGCTTCATGATAACTCCTTCCCTGAATAATGTTTTTTTTCAAAGTGCCTTGAAATTAGTTTGTGTATCATGTTATTTGCCTCAGTAATGAAGAATTTCGATCATTTATGGAAATAAGTAGCCATAGCAACTAAATGTCTGCAGTACGTTAAATGAACTGTGTGTGATTTTTGTTTTTCAGATGTTCTGTTTTCTCCTATTTCAATCACTTATATTTCTGATGGACAGCTCAGATGGGATATGACAGAAGATGAGACGAGTCAAATGAAAATATATCTCAGCTACCTAGTGCAAGTCAATATCAATTTTTTTTAGTCAATATCACATAGCCACATTTCTTTACACGAAGTTGTGAGTAGATTAAATATCCGTTATATTAAGTCATTATTTTCAGCACAAAATGTTATCATAATAGATACAAATTAAAGGTGAATTAATCTTGTGGCAGTCAGCTCTGCTTTTACCTGCAAGACTTGTGTATTTAAAAAAAAGCAATAATATGATCAACAGAAAGGAGAAAAGTCTAGAACCTGAAAACTGAGTATTTTGAGGTTTTATTTGGCGTCTGCCTCATTTCAATGAGGTAATTCTTCCCTCAGCCTGATGAGCACTTGGAGGTGTCAGATCGTGGCCTATTATTTGAGCTGTGGTCACAAGTCCCTGTGTCTTTGAATCCACTGCATACTTCTCCACAGTATAAAATAATCACCAGAGAAACAGACTGACCATAACACGACCATGATTGTGTGCAAAGGTGGCCAAAAATCTGCATGGATAATGAGAAATTAACATCTGTTATTTTAGGTGGCAGTGGTAAATTTCAGGTTTTGTTTGGTTGCTGTTCAGGAAAATTATTATTTTTCTCTCTCTGCCAGCAAAAAAAAAAAAAAAAAAAAATCTCCTGCCTAAAGCGGTTTTGTTTCCCTTAAATCATTAGTTAAGTAAACTGGAGTTAAAGTAAGGCATATTGTAAAGCAAGCTGAAGTAGGATATGTCATAGGGAACATTAAAAAGCTCCTTTTTGCTTTTCTGAGACTGTCCTCTGTTCCAAAAACAGTTCCATGGGTGGTTCATTCATTCCAAGATGACTTTAATGACTTGCAATAACATTCAAAGCATATGAAACCGCTTTGTTTTTTTGTTCTTTTTTCCTTACCTTTTTCAATTATTTTTGAAATATTAGGTTTTAATCCCATCCAAGTAGCTTTATTACCTAAATCTAACAAGAAGACATAAGTCTGTTCTCGGTTTGTGGGGGTGCGCAGCCTTGTGTGTGTGTGGGGGTGTGTTGGTGTGTGTATGCTGGGATGCCACCAAGGCAACCAACCAACCAGAACAATATCCAATGTCTGCTTCAAGATATGCCAAAACTAGCCTTGGATATCAAATAGTCTCAGAGCTCATGTTTATTTGCTCTGGCAGAATGTGTCTGTCAAAATTCATCATCAGATATTTTTTTCTTTTACACGCTCGATTTTAAGTCACATGCCGTGTTTAGTCTGATTGGATGAAGGTCGGTGTTCTGACATCCAGAGGGATCTTGATAGGAAAATCAAAAGGGAACTAGGTTGATTTCAGAGCAACTCAGATTTGTCTGGGAATGTCAGGTTGTGCCAAATTAAGCACAAATTTCACATAGGTTTTAACTTTAGCTAATCAGACATTAATAAAACAACTTTACTCTGAGGTGTAGTGTAAAAGTGCAATGTGTTTCTTATGTTGAACCAAAACACTACTTTTTGACATTCCTAAATGCCAAAAGCAATTTTGACAAAATTAGTCATTTAAACCAAAATTACCAGGGTTCATTTAAGGCATAAATTTTATACACTACATTTTATTTAAGTTATACATATGTAACTTAAGAGCGTATGTTTCACAAGATTTCCTTAAGTTTCTCACATTTAAACCCATGTTGCCTAAACTCAAGTGTGACAGCAGTCTTGCACTAGCAGCCTGCTAATGGCATTCGATTCCATATACCTGCTCCTGCAGCTCACATTGATTCGGACTATAAACACCTAACACCCAGTAAAAAGGGTAAAATGAGTAGAACCAAGTGACTTCAAAGAGATAGCACATGTGGACCATCCTCATGTTTTTCTGTCGTTTAGCAGGCGAGAAATAGACAAAGGTCAAGAGACATTCAAAGAAGTATGAGCTCATGTCAATTGATTGAGTAGTAAAACTGTAAGAAAATGAGAGGAGTAAAGTGTATAAAATGATGAAAGTTTGCAGAAAGAGAAAAGATGGGACAAGGTCAAATTCAAGGTTGTTATTTGCTTGATGACTTCATTAGATGGAACATGCTGTTAATACCACTGGGAGTAAATTTGAGTGCAGAACCAGACATGCTAATAATTAAATAAGGGCTGATGCACTGTGCAGATGAAAGTTTTTGAGCACAGGATGAAAGGTGAAGCAGTCAAAGTAAGGCAGAATTACTGACACAATACCGGATCTCTGGGGTCTCACACATGTTACATGTTACACAATTACATGTTTCAGGTCAGTAAAAGGGCATCCAGTTCATTGTATTCGCCTGACTGATATCTGTCGCATTGCCAGTTCATGCTCTGTCATCTCAACTTTTCTGCAGATTGAGTTTGCGCGGCGTGGAAAGTTACCCCTGGTCCAGGAGGTGGTGGGTTCGCAATATGCACAACAAGAAGGAGGATTGTGACTGAGAAAAACCACAAAAAAAGCGAGAGTCTCCAGGTAAACACAGACATCTGCAGATTTCCTCCTGCCCCAGCAGTGCACTTCAACTCTATACAAGCCCCTGATTAGGTAATCGAGAGAAAATAGTAGAAAAATAATCTTATAAAGGCCTCTGTGCTTAAACCTTTCCAAGGCAATAAATATTCTGCCTTTCATTGACTCAAGACTCACTGGCAAACTTTCACAGGCACAAAAACTGACATTAAGTTTTCTTTGTTGTTTTTTCTCGTCAAGTGAAAAATAAGAAGTTGATGCATTGATGCAGACTTATGCCTGGACGACTTTGTTATGAAGGGAGTTGTGTGTTAGAGAGCACTGAGGAGATGACCTCACCTCACCAGTGGGAAAACTTCAAGGGCAACCAGGAATCCGATCTCCTGTAAATCAGTATGATTGCCTTCTCGTCGTGCCATACAGGTCTCCTCTGGCAAATTCAGGGCCTTTCCACCCCGAGTCCCCTCTCCAATTTCCTCCTCTCTCTTCTTTAAGCGTCCTGCTCTCCACACACAGCCCGTTGCTGGTGTGAATGCTCCTATTGTGTGCTGCCAAAAAGGGCAACACTTGGCGATTCTGTTCCTGCAGTTAACTTAGATGTACCAGCAAAAAGGTGGAGAGGGAAGAACTTAGAAGAGCAGAAGGGGAAAGAATGTGTACATCAGCTCATTTAAATTCTTCAACGTATGACATAGAAGTAAAAGGCAAGATTGTGTTTTCCAAATCACTCCAAAACAGAGATTTTGGCCACTTATTTTGTAAAAGTATGAACTAATAAGAGACTGAATAACTCTCCCACAACTGGTCAAGAAAGATTTTAATATTTGCTAAATCGCTTCAGTGTAGTTTACTTGAAACAGAAATTTGAATTTTCTAGAAACACTTCTTGAACAAACTTTTAGTTCCAAAAAGGCAACACACATTAGGTAAGTATGGCAACTCCTAATATACATGCCCCTGCAATCCACACTACAGTGTTTTGTATTGAGTCAGGAAAGAGAAGGAAAATATCAAAAATGATGACCTCTATTCCATAAAATAGTTGAATCTGTAAAACGCTGGTGTGTTATCATTTCTAGCATACCCTGAAGAAGCCCACAGAATTGTTGTGACAGAAATGTAATAAGTCAGAAACGCAATTCTGATTGCTTTTTTCAGCATTTAATGTAAAAAGAAGCAAAATGTGCACATGTTGCTGTCATGGCAATATAATATTTACCTGGATTCATAGCTCAGGCTATGAATGTTTTATACAGAACTGTTCTTGTTATCAACTGGCAGACAGTACAGACATCATGTTGTCTGATCCGGACCCATAAAATCAGTTTTCCACAGAACAGACCAGAAAATATAACAAACCAACATGTGACAGGAGCTCATACAACATTTTTATAGAGAGCATCATTTTAATCTTACTTTACCCAAAAGTAATGAGTTCATTTATGAATCATGGACTTTTAATCATGGACTCTAGTTGTGATGAACACATAAGTTTGAAACAAGCTGTCATATAAACTGTCCACAGTTTTCACCAAATGGAGAAACTGGAATAACAGTTTTGCATTTTGTCTTAGTTATTCAATAACTTTGAAATGGTCAAAGTCCATGTGGGAGTGGAGCATGTGGGTGTAATTAAGAATGTGTGTGCAGAAGGTGAGACATGTTCTAGAGGGCTAAAAAAGAAGGCTAACAATAACACACTGTCAATTGTTCCACTCTTTTTTTTTGGTAGGACTGGGAAACAATTTTAAGCTGCACTAGAGTTGGGACAAATATCCAAGTAGGAAAAACAAAGTTAAAATCACTAGTAGTCTGCGTCTGTCCAAGTTTATTCTCCATGAAAACACTGAGCTTGGTGCCTGAAGCTTAAGTGTAAAGCATTTAATGATGTTTAAAGGAAGACCTGAGCATTAGACGGAATAGGGAAAATTATAAAGGAGACATGAAATCATTGCAAGACATTGAACAAAAAAAAGAAAGAAACAGATGGAAAGAGGAGAATAAAAGCTTTAGATCTTTATCTCCTCGTCCATCCACTTCATATACATCCCCTGCCAATCATTTTCCACGCTCACTCGACTTGCTGATAAAACAGTTTTCCACGCAGATGCACACATTGAACACATACAGACACTGTTGGTTGGCAGCACAACACAGAGGAAGGACTATTTTTCTGTCCAAAATGGGGAAAAGGAGACATAGAAGAGAGATTAAAATTTAATAAGGAGCAGGAAATCTCGGTTAAATCCCCCCCGAAAGAGTCGAAATGCCTCTGTGCTAAAGGCTACTGTGCTGCAGCCTGAACGCTTCAACATGGGCCCCTCTGGCACTGACACTACACTGAGTCATTCTGTTATATTACATCTCTAATTGGCAATTTTGAGAAGTCTAGGATGTGTGGTAGCAAAATATTTAATATAACAAAAATGATATAGTATTACCTCTGGGTTGTCATTTAAGTAAGAGGCTTTAAAAAATGCCACTGAAGGGAACAACTGACTTAATTGAACAGAAATGGTACATTAAACTGCCACTTATGTTCAAAGGCTCATAAACATGATATGGACATACTGTATAATGATACTTTTACAAAAGAGTTGTGCCGCAAAGAAGAATTAAGCAAAATCATCCCAAATGTCTTTTCTATTTTATTTCAAAGGTCTCAGACTTTTAAAATTGCTCTGATCTGTACTTCTGTATGGTTGTAAATAGATAGAACCTCACCATGTCACTGTGTTGTGGTGCAAGTTAATCATATATTACACCCCAATCTCTAGATTTATCTATAATTGTGAATCTTGGCCAAAACCTGCCACATCAGCTAAATAGGTTTACAGAAAGAATCACAATTTGCACAGAAACATAAAGATTGTTCCTGGAGGCCCAAACTATAGTTTGTCTGTAAAAAAAAAATTATTCTAGATTAAAGTCAGGTGGCTAAAAGTATTAAAATTGTTGTGATAAATGCACTCATACAGTGAGAAAATAAGTAGCGGATAAATATAAAATGCCATCCATCCATCCATCATACCTATTTTATTCTATCAGATGGCAAACAATGTGGAAATTGAAAGGGAAAGGTAAAGATGTTTACATAAAAACATAACTAAGCTTGACATTCAACAACTTTTTACATGTTATATATAAAGGATATGAAAATATGTTTTTTTTAACAAAGTAGAAAATATGACTGGCTCACCTAAGATAGCTATAAAAAATGGATGTCAATAGTTTGGGGGATTTTACCCCAAGTCACTGCCTACAAACCCCCATACATACAACACACAACTTTAAAGGAGAAAGAAACCAATTTCTATCTTTTTCTTCATTCTTGACAGCTGTGCCATAGGTAAACTTTGAAACTGCAACAAGTCTTAAGACTGTGTGTAGATATACAACAACACAGGCAGTGATGGCCAACGTGTGTTCAGAAGTGGTGAAACCCAACATTGAAACAAAAGCAAAATTACAGGCCCAAGGCTTCACCAGCTGCTTTCCACAAACTGCGGACTGTAGATAGTTAAATATCTAAGGTTTAATACAGATAATAGGTGTGTTTATTTCAAAAGCACTAATAATATCAGCCACCTTGAGCAGCTGGTCATGAATGACTGTGATTCTGTAGCAAAAGATAAAAAGCAAACAAGTATGACCTGCCACGGGTGAAACAAGACGAATGTGTTGCCTTTTCTCCTTTCATGTCTTGTACCAAATGCACATTGTTAACCAGACACACAGAATACTTTGCTACACAAAAGCACGCAAGGTAGATTCTCTTGAGATTATGACTTTGTAAATATTAAAAGAATCCAGCTGCCATGAAAGGCGTCCATAAATCTAGGAGATAAGTCAGAGAACTGGGCCGTTGGAAGTGATCTCTTAAGGCAATCCCTTGAGTTCTACGGTGCACTTTACAAATATTGCTTTGCATATGTGCATTGAAATCAGCAATAGCAGCACATCCATCTAAAGGTTAAGGTCAAAGCACAGAAGTTCATCTGGAGTCAGGACAGGGGTTCTTCAGTCCGTATCCTTGATTTGTGTCTGTGAGCTCTGGAGCGTTGGGGGAAGATAATGTTCGTTCAAGAAAACCCCTTGCTCCCTCATCCCTTTTAATTTCAGCTGGATGTTCATTAGATAATTTGGATCCAACTTAAGGCCCATTAACAATTCACTGGCCCTTGTTTGATTGATCACTCACTTAAATCTCCAGCCGCTGCCAGCTGAAAAGAACACACAAAGCACCTCATATCCTGACACGCATGCATGCCTTTCGCTCAGACCACCAGCGTGCAGCACATTGCTTCCTCCGACTGTGGTCTGTGCCCAGGCCCACCCCACCCATCGGGATCAATGCGAGCCTTTATTAGCTGCTGGCTGAGTCGGCTCACTGTGTAAGGAGACCCCGCCAGTTCTGGCCTCACGCCTCCCAGGATCCACTGCTGGGCTGTAAAAGCATAGCCCAGTGTCTGTGAGAGCATGATTGCATAGTTTTGCAGAAGTTATGTCTGCATTGTGTTGTAAATGTGATCTGAATGTAAAAAAAAAAGAAAAAAAAAAGAGGTTTTATCTCCAAAAACAGGAATTTCCTGGTGTTTGACCTCGTCGATTTTAATGGCTGCAATGTCCTGGAAAAAAAAGAGAAAAAAAAAAAAGCAATCCAGTGTCGGTGGCGCGAGCATGCGATAAGTGAAAGTTTTACATCTTCCCAGTCATAACCATTCTGCTTTTTTAACATGAAACACATAAGAAAAAGGCTATTTGGCTGCTGAAATATACACACTGGGCCATGTAAGAGCTGTGAGAAAACCAGTTGATGTGTCCCTCGGGCGCTGTCTGCAGTGAGCACAAGTCTGGTCCGATGAAGGCTGTAAAAGCCACCAAAGAGCACAACAGGTCAGAGCACGCAGCTTTGGGAGCTCTGGGTAGCGTCAGGCACTCACGACAAGTGAAGTAGAACTGGGATATTGCCCAGTTCTACTTCATATGAGTATGTAAGACACGTTGTCTGAATCAACTTGTGATTTTATGCTGAGTTGTGGCCTTAATTCACTGTACATGTGTGCCTGCAAGAGCTACATTTACACTTCACGTGGGTTTTTTTTATGGCGCAACTGTACAGAGCGCCCGTCACAATTATTGGAACATCTGGAAAAGGTGTATACAATACCTCAAATTCATTAGTTTTAAATATGAGTATTATAAATAATATTGTAACCAACAAATTGACAGCCAAAAAGCTCTTAGCTACCATTCAATAGATCAGGGATGTCAAAGTCATTTTCATCTTCAAGATCCCAAATGTCCTCAAAGGTCCGGTTGTGGCTGAATGTATTGATAAAACTATACATTAATAATTGTCAAAAATATTAATAAATAACTCTCTCTGCATTTGATGAGTACTTCTTAAAATTAAATAATATTACACATCTTTTCATATTGATTTAATTTCGCAGCATACAGAACAAAAAAAACTACTTTGATTTGATTGATAAAATAGTATTTAAGCTCATAACTACTCATAACCATGTTTTGACATGCTGAATAATATTACAATGTTTAATTACAAGACCAAGACAAAATCAGGTGGAAACTGAGCCTAAGTCCACAGAAAGGCTAAGACAGACCACCACAACGCCTAGTGAGTTTCGCTGTTTTATAAATCCTCTTGAAAGAATATATTGTGCAAACTATTTGCAAAATGATTTACTTTTGGCTCAATCTGTAAGTTGGTTTAACATCAAGAATGCAATAATTTGTCAGTTTGATGAATATCAGGCTTCTAGGCCAACGCAACAGACAGGCTGTACCTAATAAAACAACACTGAATAAATAAAGACGGGTTTCTCTCAAGTTAGACAAGCGTGGATGATCTCAACAAAAATCACAGTTTTTATTTCTTTTTTTTCCCCACTGCTGGTAAACAATCAGTTAACCTGGTGAGACTGTCATAGATGTCCAGTCTCACCAGGAGTTTTAAGGAGGTGAAGAAAAAGTGAGGTAGTGAAGATGGAGAAGACGAGTAAATCAACTCAGGTTTGTAGGAGGACAAGATTAGGATGCCTTTGAGATACAGGGGTTAACTCAGCTTTCCCTCCTCCCTACCATCTGACGCTGTCGGTGAAAAAGAAAGATCTGTCTCTCTTAATCAACCAATCTCAGATGACTCTACTGTTCAGTTTTCCTTTCCTGATGATTACATTGAGCATGTTCGTCTCTTATCTCCATAATCCAGTCATCAGGTGGTGATCAGAGACACACAACAGTGGAATGCCTCGGTTGCAGCGAGACGAGATGTGATGATGAAAGGCTTGTCAGCACGGGAAAGTTCACGGTGAGGGGAAAATTCCCAAAGTTATATCATTCAAACGTGACCTGTAAGGTCATCTGCACTATCTGAATGTTTGAGACAAACTATTAAAACAAAATAAATGAAGAAAACATTTATTTGACAACCATAAGATAAATTTAGTCTGGATAGTCTGGAAGATGCATATGGTCTGCTCTGCAGAATGATACGATTGAGAGGAGAGTTTATGATTGCAACAAGAAAAAATACAAAAACTTATTTGTTGTAATCATTTAGATTATTGTGCAGTGTTGAATGAGATCAACTTCCAGGCTCCTGCCAGCGATAAACAAAACAGCACATCCAGCCTGTGCGAGGACAGATTTATTAATAACCAAATCATTTTAATGAATAAAGTCAACCGTTAAAAGAAGAAGAGAGCCGCAGGTTTCTGCGCTGTGGGATCTGAAAGCACTGCGGCTTAATTGAGCTGACATCTGTCTGTCTAACATAATGGAGCTCGATTCGAGAGGTTATGATAAGAGACGCCATCAGTCCGCACGCATCTCATGGTTCATTAAAAGGTGATTTGCGAGATCAGATGTGTTTATCTCAGGCCTGGCAGCTAGACGGAGGGGACATTCTTCAGAGTCTGCAGTTAGTTTAGATTCACGGGCCCTCACTTAGATAATCACCATACCAAAGGGGGGATGAAGTAGCGTCTTTGTCTCTCTGCTTGGCATGCGGAGGATGACGGGAGGGCTTGGTGGGAGGAATATGAGAGTTACAGAGGAATAAAACTTACACAACAGACAGGGGAACGAGACACATCCTTGGATACCTAAGCTTCTCTGGGGGTGGATGACGAGCTGCTGAGACAGAGCCCATCCAGGGCTACTAAATGAAAACAGACACGAAGACTGGTGCTGCCGTCTTTGCAAGCAGTGCAAGGTGCACATGTTGTCTAAATATAGGGCATTGTCTCTGAGACATCTGGATTACGCGGCGTGCTGTTCTTTCCGAACTTTACAAGTTCTTTCCGAAAAACAAAGATCCCCCCCAAAGATTTTTTTTTTTTTGTGATTTTTAAAATAAATTCCTTATTGCTTTGGAAGAAAAATAAAATGACGCTCACACTGCACTACTAAAATCATCAGTCGCAGCTCAAAAAAGAAGACCTATTGCACAACTTCCCTATGAAACGTGTAACGTATGACTGTAACGATACATCAACCTCATGAGATCCAATAGCAGCTTCATAAGAACGAGACAAAATCTTAACAGTATTTGTAAAAAAAACTAAAGGTAAATTTTTTATCTATATAAACCCAGTAAAAACTTAACTCTTCATTATAATCAAGGTGTGACAAGATCATGTAGTTCAGTTTTATGCTAGTCTTAATTCTACGCTAATTCCAACAGAAATTAAAAATGCTAAAGGTTTTTACAAATCTCAAACTGACTTTGAATCTACATTCCTTGATCCATAATCATGTTTGGGTGTGAAGTAGCTTACATTTTAACAATTGGTGTACAAGCCCAGAAAGATTAAGAACAGTGAAATAGCCTCCTAGCTCGGTGCCAATAGGAAATCTTGAAGTCCATGCTATCTTTACAGTCATTAGCAACTTCACCAGCCTCGGTATGTTGACAAAGCTTCCTAATCATTTATATTTCAAAATGCAACCAAATAAATAGATTTATGGTGTTGAGTTTAAAGCAGTGACCTTTGTGTTCAGCTCACTATTATTAGACTCACAAAATAGGAGCAGATGGACGGAACTTTAAGAGACAAACTTTACCTTCCTGAGACTGAGGTGTTTTGATACTAAACAACATAAATTGTGGTCACTAATAACATTTAGCATAAAATTAAAAAACTTGCCATTGGTTAAAAATAGTTAGATATTTGGAAGTTTTCTCACGCAGACTCACATGCCTCGGAGAAGAAAGAAGTCTGGTACTGGCATACCATAGAAAAAAATTTCAATGTTTCATATCAGATAGGAAACCAGAGTCCTCTGTAGATAAAGAAGTGTTGAAGTAATTCAATTTGAGACAAAAACAAATCCAACTTGTTAATGAGCTTTTAAAATTTAATAGTTCCTCTTGAACACTTAATGGTAAGAGAGTACAACTGCCGGCTATAAAACCCAGCAGTGACTACATGAGCAGCAGGTCTAGCACTCTGCTTCTTGAATCTTCTAGAGGAGAAAATATTACCTGCAACTTGCTAAATGATGCAAATTGCTTTCACCAAGCCTCACAAAAAAAATCTGAACTGGCATCCGGTTACTGACAAGGCTGTTTAAGAGGGAAAGAGTTGGAAAAAAGGAGAGCTGCTCTGCATCTTTGGGTAACGGAGCGCAGGCAGCTGCAGGAAACCTCAGCTCTTTCATGCCCTGTGGTCTGAGAAAATAATCATAAAAATTAAAGCTGCAATCCGCCTCGAACGGAACTCGTAGCTCAGTTTGATGCACCTCAGCTCGAAACTGTGGAATTTAGAGCCAAACGTATGGCAATGGCGTTACAGGTCACTTTGCCACGCTGCCATACCCACCTGCTCCATCAAAACTGGGCAGGCTTGGAAACCACATCACACCAACTTGTCTTCAGTCTCTGGACACAGTTTCATGTTGATTAGGTCAAACCGGTCAGATAGTGACCATTCACAGTAAAACATAACACTTCCTGTTCTCTGGGGGCGTGGCTTAAGTGATGTCATAATTTGACTGTTGAGTGTTGTAGGACACCCGATGATGATCAATCACTGAAGGTTTGGTGCCTCTCTGAGTTTTTGTGTAGGATATATAACAGTTTTGTATTTCATGGCGAGTAGGTGAACTTTGACCCCTGGTAACGCCCCTTCAGCATGCACGAAAACTCACCGTTTTGATAACTTTTAACCGGCCATGCCTTATGAACAATCTAGCCAAGTTTGAAGGCGATCGATCAAAATCCCTAGGAGTTCGAAGTGTAACAAATTTCTTGTCTCTATGATAAGCTAAGCAGGAAGGTTTATTGAAAGTTGCCAGGTGGCGCTGTTGAGCCGTTTCTTTTGCGATTTTTGCGTCGACCTTAAAATACGTACATTTTTCACAGTCTTGACCCCTCCGCCAAGTTTAGTGACTTTTTGAATATGATAAAGCCCCCAAAAAGCCAGTTCATTTGTGCCAAGAAAAATAATGATAATTAACACTATGATTACAATAGGCCCTCGCAGCGCTTTCGACGCTCGGGCCTAAAAAAAAAAAAAACTCGACAAACGTTTGATCTCCAAACCTGAATGCCGTCTTCAAGCTTAATAAAAAAAGATGCAGCTTTTAGAAGACCGTACTTCCCCAATTATTTCCCCATTTCGACCCCCAACCTCCACATTTCCAGTTCTTTCCCTTCCTTCTTTTATTCCTCCCACGTTAGCATTTCTGTCTGTGATATCAAAGTTGAATAAAGATAAAAGTCAAAGTGAGGGAATGATTTGTGTGATATAGGGTTGCCCAGCACACAGCCAAAGCTTTAGAAGGAGCTTGATCTACAAAGTTAAAGGAGTCTGCCCACTGGTAGCTCTGGTGACCAAGGTTTACAGGGAAATAAAGACCAGGCTTTGTTTCCAGTCAGCTGACTGCGCACGAACTGACATTTCTGCTGGGAGATGTATCTGTGAGACCGAAAACTCTGCTGCTTTTCTGTGCATGACTCGTTCACCTAGATCTCTGGGAGAATTTTGAATTTTTCCCCTTTGGAAGGAATCTGACCTAGCACAGTTAATGTCTCCTTGAACTTTTTTTTTTAAAAAGGTGGCATTTAGCCACCAGCTAAGCATCCGTCAGTCGAAAGCAACCAGACCATCACTGCCTCCTGACTTCCAGCTGTGCGCTGACCATGACCGATTGTGACCTCGGAAATGTACCCAATTACGAAGTGCTTGGAAGGTTCAAAGGGTCACGTCTGGTGTCAGCCGTTGTTAGTTGCTGCTGTTTTTAACACTTATCGCTCATCTACTCTGTCAAGCTTTCTTATCAGACACAAAGTAAAGTTTGTTTAGGATCTGCTTGTGAATAGAATTCAATAATTAGTAACTTTTTTCAGGAGTATGAACTCATTTATGCAATAAACCTTTTTATTGAAGAAAAACCTCAAAATGAGCTGAACTTATTTAGCACTTTTGTAGTCATACTGACCACTCAAAGCACTTTAGGCACTCACACACACACGCACACTGATAGATTGGCAAACTGTCCAGGGGCAGAAGTGATTCATATGAATCTGAGAAGAACCAGGGATATCTGCAGGAACATCTACAATAACCCTGCCAACTGATTATAAAATCCTGTACAAACCACAAAAACTAGCTTAGCTTCACAATTTCTGCACCAAATCTTTTTGATGCGGCTCAGAAAAGAAGGCTAGATACATCAATGGCAAGTAGAACTAGAACTGCAAGACGCAGTTAAACAATGTCTCTTTTGCAGATAATAGGAAAAATGCAATAAAATGCAATAAGAGACATGTACACATGCACTGTAACAGATTCAGTTGTGGGCCTAACCGCTTCATGTTGCTCCACAGTTGCAAAAGGCCAAAGGAAAATCATCTCTGACTTCAAAGAAATACAAAGTGAGAAGCAGAGGGGAGTGTTTGCATCAGTGGAAAGCCTCAACCAATCCCCTAATGCTACCAGGACCATTTCCATACCACATTCTGGCTCCTCATCCTCACTGCCCTCATAAAACCTTTGGCATAGCACTGTTGTCGGGTGAGAACAAAAAGAAGAAGAAAAACGTGTCTTAGCAAGAAAGCCATGCATTTTTGAAGCACTTCATCTGGTTCTAAAAAGGCTTCATGCACACTGAAGACACATGTTTCTAAATCCACAACGCAGCTTGGTGCTCCTCATTTAGTTTAAAATAAGGTCACTTTCCCAAGATTGCTGAGGTATTTTGTTGAGGAGAGGGGAAAAAACCATGTTAAATCAGTTGGGTGCACTGTAAGGTTTTAATGATCTTGAGCAACGGCTGCATTTGCATACTTTATTCAATCTGGCTACGGTTCATCAAACAGAAACAATGAGTTGTTGTGAAGAAAACCTTCACGTTCCCAAAATCTTCCGTTTAATGGTAGTCCAAAGACCTGGCCAAACAGCACGTCATTCCAAAGGTATGAACCTCCAAACAGAACCTTCTCCCACTCTTTCATTCCAGCAAATATTTCCATAGTACATCTGACTTTACTGGCTTGCTATTATTGCTATTAGTTCCACAGGTGTAGTGAGACAAAATCCATTCAAAAAACTATGGGGCATTCCATCGCTGTTCTTCCCATTGGTCCGGAACATGAGGTACTTTTCCTCTGTCTCTCATATCACACAATGTCTTTTCATTCTAGGCTTCCCAAAAACACACTGGTCCCCGTACTTCACACAATAATACCTTAAAAGCAGATATGGCCTTGCATTTTTCCATACGAGTCCGTGTGTCTGCGAGTAAGTTTCAGTGAGTATGTTTGTTGCTACAGTAGCTCGAAATATGCACCCAGTGTTCTCGACTGCGAGCTGATGTTTTCCCAAGCCCCTCCGAGGTTTCTGTATCACTCCCACTCAAACTGGCACAGGATTCAAACTACAACCAGATGGAGGACTTCTGCCATTGTTTCTCAGCAAAGGAATAAAAGGGGCTATTTGACAGAGGGGAGGGAAGTGATCATGTGGATCACTGAATGGACCTGAAATCTCTGCTCAAAGAAGGAATTGTAATTGTGAGGTAGTTAAAGAGCGTGTGAGAATGATGGCTATCAGACTGAGGTTTCCTGATCCGTCAAGAGCAAGACGAACAATCTCTCGCAAGCCCGCTGTTGAACCTGAAGTGCCTCAGTGTATGTGCAGTATTTACCCACAAACCTCGTTTTTCTTTTCAAATCACTCATCCACTGCTGAGGAAGCATAACTCCAGGACTTGTCTGACGCGACGCTCTAATGCGACTGTGTGTGCTTTGGAAGCTTGCGTGTTTATTTAGGTTTTTGAGCTGTACGGCTGAAAACCTCGAGTCCCTTTGTTTTGTGTGTGTGTATTTTAAAGAGGAAAAAAAAATCAGACTGGGGCATTCACTTGTGTTTAAGTCATCAGTTTAAGAACAAGGTTCTTGTGTCGGAGGTACCTGTAAGGAAATATATTTATGATGAAGGGCTACAAAAGAAACAAGCTGTAATCCAATAAAAAAGATTCTTTAATAATCTATGAAAGTCTTTGAAACAACTTTGAAGGTGTTTACACCCCCTAATGTCAGTATGTAGTATTAATATTACTCTATAGACAAAAATATGTTACACTGTTTAAAAAACAGGAAAAAAAAACAAAGTTGTGTTCAATTAGATTTAACTGGGTAGTCGTGGTTACTGAAAGACTAAGTTCACCTAAATTACACAAAAACACCCGGTACCTATTTGTGCCTGTTGAACATTATTTTCAATTTTGTCACATTACAACCACAAACCTCAATGCATTTGTTGGGATTTTATCTTATGGGCCAAGACAAAGCAGTGTATGACCGTAGAGTAGAAGGAAAACAACAGATGGTTTCTGAACTTCTGACTAATTAAATGGGAACAATGTGATGTACAGGAGGTTTCACCAATTTTTTCTTATATGTTTTGAGCAGAGACTAAAAGTGAAGTTAGATTTTATATATATATCGCTTCAAGGATTGCTGTTCAGTTCATTACTTATTAAAATAACGGATTAAGTATGGCCTACATGATAACACCAGGACTACATTTAGACAAAACAGAATTGCACAGCTAAAGTTCAATGTTGAAAAATGGTTGTGGGTCAAAACTATTCGATACAAAAGAAAATCTGTTTTACTTTTGCTTGCTTTACAATCAAAAGGCTTTTATTTAAGCAGAAGGGATAAACAAACATTTATCAACATACTGACTGATAATATTTGCGGTAAGTTAAGAAAGTGACTTTTTTTTGTTATTTGGTGATTTTTTTTTCTCCCCTTTAAATGAATATTACAAAGACAACACATTTTAAAAAGTAAAGGACAAAACAAATCAAGACAGTCAAAAAATCTAAAGAGATGAGACCTGCAGTCTCCAACATCTGCTTTGGCCTACACCATATTTGCACTTATTCAGCTCTGCTAATGTTGGCTCAGGATTGTATGGTATGAAATAGTTGTGTTTAGACGGTTTTTCATAGCTCCTCAGTTGAGAGCAGTGCAAACAGACATAATGCCAGAATAACAGTCAACGGAATGCATTGATGCATTTGTGGTTGTTGGCTTTGAGTGGACATTTTAAGGTCACAAGACAGACAGATAAACGCCCCCCTTCTGCTCCTGTTGCACGATGGTCTGGCCTGAAAGATTTTGACGGGAGATGGTTGTCGGAGGTCGGTGCTGGGTTTTGATAGTTTGTCTAAACGGTCGGTTGGTATGACGAGTCAGGTTTTATGAAGTAAAGCAAAAAGCAAATGTAACGGTTCAAACACTCTCCAACATCTTCTGGCAACAAGGTACCAAAAAAGGTCCAGCGTCAGAAGATATGTGGCCAGTACCACGGATTTACAGATTCCGCTAAAAGTTTAAGGGCCCAGTTAAGGGTTACGTGTCGGACTGAAGTTGAACAGTCGGTCACGTGGTTTCGGGATGTTCGTTTTCGATTATGGCCTTCACGGTACACAAGACACACAGAGTTGAGCTCCTGTGAAGGCCTTCCCACTGCAGTATACGGCATGATGTTTCATCATGTGTGTGGTTTGCAATAGTATAGTAAACACAGCAATCAAGGCAGAGAGGGACGACTAATACTACTTCATAAGTTTAGAGGAGGAGGAAATAATGATTGACGAGCTGCAACGCCACTTTTTATTTTCAATGTTATATAAAAAAAAGAATGTTTAAAGTTTTGTATAAATGTCTTTGTATAGTTAGTGGGACATTTGTGAGACTTTAAACAGCAGACATCCTCTTTGATCTTAACTTCTCGTTGAGCTTCAGCCTTTAGGACCAACTAATTTGGGCTTGTACTGAATACAAATGACAAGAAAATGGCAAGAAAATCAGACAAAATAACTGCATATAACTTTTAATCAAAGGCATACTTTAAAACATTTGGAAGCATCTCTTCAGGGTCTAAATTGATTACCGACTGGCATTCACACCTTCTTGTCACCCACCAATTACTTCCCCAGGCAGAAGATCTGTTTCTGCTCACATGGAAATACAGGAAAGTGAAAAAAGACGAAAAATGTAAAAAAGAAAAAAAAGAAAAAGCAGACCTGAAAAACAAACACCGTCTGACTTATTTTTCTTGCCTTTTCTTCCTCTTACTCCTGTACTCCTAACCTGTCCTTGTCATAACTTTCTCTCCTCAACAAGCTCTAATAACGTCTGTGGCTTTTATAGGAATTCCTTAAAATGGCTATTGCAATGTCTCTTAAGTGGTGGGTGCCTCTGTCTGCTCCGTTCTTTGTGCGTGCGTGTGTGTTTATGTGTGAGCGAGAGCCGATTCCAGACCTCGTTTCCATCAGTGTTGCCAAATTTCTCCCTCCTCAACCCCCACCCACCCATCCGCCCCCACTTCTTGATGTTCACCACATCTCCCACAGTGGTTGCATTCATTTTTGCTGGTGAATTCTAGTTCTTTCCTTCTTTCTTTCTTTCTTTCTTTCTTTCTTTCTTTCTTTCTTTCTTTCTTTCTTTCTTTCTTTCTTTCTTTCTTTCTTTCTTTCTCCCTCTCACTGCTTATTTATCTACTCAGCAGGGAAAAAAACACAACTGCCCTCTCGCACAAGTAAGGTAATGGCAACAATTTGCTTATCGGGCAAGCACAGATGTGTAAATAAATGTCTAGACTGATAGCGGAGACAAAAAACTTTACCATCTGGGTTCAGAATTTGATTTCCCAAATGATCATAAGTCAAGAGAACAAGTGTTTTAGCACTAATACACTTATCACAACAACCCAGGCAGTTTCCATTTCAATATCTTTTGATGCCATCAGTTAACAAACAACCCAATCAATTATATTCCCTGTCTGTGCTGCCTTTCTGTACTACCAGAATTACTTTGTTGTACTGAGTGGACTCCACTCTCACGGCAGAGGAAAAATGATTGCAGACACATTCCAGATCCGCTTTGTGGAGCAAGTGATGCACCGCTGGAGAAACACAGAAAAGATGCAGGGATCACAAAGGATGAAGTGCATCTGAGGTTGCAGACGAGGCAGGAGTGGGGCCTTTGCACTTTCCCTTCAGAATGTTTGAAGGGGTTAAGTTTGAGTCTCAGCACTGGGAAAATGAGCTTTTATGTATTTCGCAGATGATGGACAAGGATCACCGTGCTGCCAAAAAGACAACCCAGCCATGACGTACCAAAAATGTTAGACGAACTTAGCAAAACGCAACATTCGGATGTGCCAAGCTGAACGAAATAAGCAGACAAGCAGAGTCTTGGAGGGTGCTGTTGTGTCTCACTGGCCTGGGAAATATTTGGCCAATTTTAGGACCTCGGCAGCATTACAATAATCGTATTTTGAGCTGTGTAATACGTAAGGGTGAAGGCAAGCAGGAGGAGGGTCACATGGAGTAGATTAGCAGATTAATCGATGTGGACTCTGCCGAGTACATTCCCATGCGTTGTTCTCCCAATGGTCCGACATGCACCAGTGATCAACATGGAAAGCTGCAGTGAGGAGAAAGAAAAAAAAAAGGATCTAGCCTCAAGCTTCTGCCTGGTGGAGCTCTGGTCCTCTGTTATGTAGCACAGTAGCTCTTTTACAAGCAACGTAAACAGTAAATCTGCCTATAAGGTTAGTAACATGACTAAAACTGTGGGTCAAATACAATCTTTGCAAGATCACTATGACAGCTGATGAAGTGTTCATACTGCTAAAGGCAACATCAATAAGGAAATGAAAAAAAAAATCCTCCTCTCAATGGTGGTTGGAACGTTGATTTTATCCTGCTTTAAGACAAATATGCTAAACTGGTGTCTCCTTATTATAGCTTACGAAAAGGCAGCCCACTTTGCAGAAACGTTTAGCATCCTTGGACAAACAAGCGCCCTATCTTATTTTGGATCTTTGTTCTTTATGGAACACACAGTTCCAGACACAAGCCAAAAGGCTTGAAAGAATGTCTCCAATAAATAAGACAAAAACTCCAGTTGCCTTCTTCCTAAACACTTAGGATTGTCAGGTTCTGGACCAATGAGAATCTACACCAGCACAGCCTGGTGTGTGACTCTGGTTGTGTGAGACTCACATCAGCTAGATATTTATATATCTATATCTATCTAGCTGATCAGCTAGATATTTATATATCTAGCTGATATGTAATATGTATATCTGGTAAGTTGAAGTCGAATAATATAGACGCAGCCGTCCATCTTTACATATTTGTTATTTCACATGCCTGATGCAATGCGGCTGTGCTGTTAGTATAATGTTGGCACCACCATGCTTCATAATAATTGTTCCAGGGTTTTGAAATCTTGGCTAATTCTGCTCTGTATATTTTTGTTATCTGGGTTTGAGAAAATCCACAATAAATTCATTCAGTTCTTTCTCACAGAAATCACAAAATATATATATATTTTTAATAATTCCACCCTGGATACTCGGTCAAATGCTTCATTAAAACATAAAATTTATTGTGTTTACAATTTATTTGGGGCTGCATTTTGGCACAATAGTTGGCACTGTTGCCTTTCAGAAAGAAGGTACTTGCTCAGTCATTCTGTGTGGAGATTACATGTTCTCCTCAACCATGAATGGGTTCTCTCTAAGTGCTTCCAATAAAAGTATTTTATGTTAGTTGGTCTCTCTACATTGCTCTTAGGAGTGAGTGTGTGGAGTCATGGTTTTTCTATTGTGGTGTTTCTGTGTTGCCCTGTGATTGACTGGTGTCCTCTCCATGGTGTGCTCTGCCTCTTATAAATGCATATGACCAACAGGTCGATAAATGTGACCAACCTCTAGGTGCTTTTCATGCCAAATCTTGATGCAAAGTGAAAACTGTATAATCAGGGGAAACTGTATATATATTTATATAAGTATTATACAAATATACATTTTGAGAATTTCCCGAAATTCCAAAAGACCGTAACTGTTTGTGTGGGCAGTTTGCAAAAAAACCATCAACTGAAAGCTGGTCTGCAGGAGAAAAAAAAAGAAAAAAATCTGACTGACTTAGCTAGATTTAAAAAATGGAAATCCAGGAATGGAAAATATGCGCTGTTTGTGACTTTTTGTTTAGGCGCAAACAGAGTCTGCATTTGTCCCTTCGGGGCAACTTCACTTTCTGGCAATTTGAGTCAGGAAGTGTCCTCTATAGGAGAAAAGTCTTCAGTGCAGTTGGATTATCTTATTGCTATTATAATATATAAGTATTCTCTTCCATGGTGTGACTGGATAGCTCCATAAAGACCCGCATGCAGCCCAAAGCCTCAAGCTCATCTTCTTCTTCACCGCATATAAATTTAACCCAAAGGACTCAGCACAGTTCTACTTATCTTTTTAATTTTATGAAGGACTTATTTAGTGCATATAGTGAACTTTTCTTCTGTGTTCACCATGAAAAATAGAATAAAACGCACCAAGTACTGGCTGGGACTCGAACCCGTAATGACCGCGTTGAGGACAGAGGCCTCTGTACCAGGGTCATGTGTTTTACACCTTGTTAACGTCTGTAGAGTTAATGCATTAAAATATGTATACATTTCCAAATGAAGCAGATATGCAGAGGGTTGTTCCACTATTAAAGGATAGGAGGCACCCTGTCTCTTTGATGAGGATATTTAGTTGTGAATCAGAAACAGGTAATCAGAAGAGACGTGACTCAAACTGCTAGGAAGTGAAGTTGCCCAAAAGGGACACAAACAGACGCTGTTAGTAACAAAAAGGCACTAGCATCATATATTTTACGGTTTGTTGACGTCTTATTAGCACGTGGTTTGGTTACAATCTCAATTTAGATAGTAATCCCCTTTCAACCACCACAATCTTCAAATCACTGCTTCTGTTTGGCTTTGTAAAACCTTCCCATTTTTCTGTATTGGCTCTTCTGAATTTATGCATAAACATCAACGAAGAGATTTCCTTTAAGTATGGATGTGGTATTGGAGTAAAAACAATACCTGAGTTGTAATCTAAAATGAGCCATGTGATTATGGGAGAAGTAAGAAAAAGACAAATAAACATTTGTGATCAAGAGTATTAAGTACGGGAACAAGAGGGGAAACAGAGAAAGATGCCAGAGAGCCTGTTTTTTTAAAATAAGATACACATACAGTATATACAGTACATCCCCCCCTTTGGAAAATCTAACTAGGAAATTGTTAAAGAATACTGTATTCACTAGGAGGGGGAATATGAACTCTTCCTACATTTGGCAAAAGAGTTTGGACCAGGTACCGCCTCAGAAAAAAAAGTTGGTGGATTTTTACTTTGTTACACCTGGCTTTTTCCACTCGGCATCCCTTTAGAAGAAATGTCATGACTGATCCTTTGTCAGAAAAGTAATAAGCATACAGATCTATGGTTTTCCAAGTGCTTCTAATATTTTACAAATTTCTTTAATTTACAGATGCTGGTTTTTATATGCTGCAAACAGAAAACATCTGTGCACTAAAGAAAGGTTTGCAACTTTTATGTTCTTATCTGCAAGCCAGTTGCAAAAGGGTTTCAAGGATTTGATGGATTGTGTTTTGTTACTTTAATATGTACCAAATGAAAACCTTAAATAATAGCAATACCTAGGCAAAAATGGTAGTAGGGGCTGCTTTTGGTGTCTCCCCGTCTAACATTTGTATGAGAGCCCCACTAGGATTTTACCCAGGCCTAAAGGGTGAACTAGTAAAGGTAACTAACTATGGGCTATAATCCGATCTGGAGTCCACTTCTAATTTCATGTCTTACCAATATGGTCTCCAAAATGAATGCTGGCAGTGTGATTTCATTCAGAAACTAGAAAATTTCGGAAGAAATTTAGCCGGGGCCTGCCAAGGCGCGCCCGTCGGGCTTGGGCCCGGCGTCGTCACGCCACAAATCGGCGTCGACGCTAAAGAACGCCGCGACGTAATCAGTGGCACGCGGAGAACCGCAAGAACGTTAAGCGAGGCGGACGTGCACCATTCAGTATGATTTAAAATGTTGTCAAGGCTTTTATTTTGGAAGTTTTGTTAAACTTCATTTCAAAGGGCCAAACTAATCCCATGCGTAACAGTCATTGGGTTAAAATAGTTATATAATGCTCAAAACACAAGTAGCTGATGTAAAAATATTCAAGGCTTTTATTTTGAAATGTTTGTTAAGCTTCATTTCAAAGCGCCAAACTAATCCTATGTTTATCAGTGCTTTGGATGAAAACGTCAAATAAAGCCAAAAAGAGCAGTTACGTCATGTAAAAATATTCAAGGCTTTTATTTTGAAATTTTCAGTATGCTTCATTTCAAAGGGCCAAACTAATACCATGTGTAACAGTGCTTTGGATGAAAAAGTCAAATAAAGCCAAAAAGAGCAATTACGTCATGTAAAAATATTCAAGGCTTTTATTTTGAAATTTTCAGTATGCTTCATTTCAAAGGGCCAAACTAATACCATGTGTAACAGTGCTTTGGATGAAAAAGTCAAATAAAGCCAAAAAGAGCAATTACGTCATGTAAAAATATTCAAGGCTTTTATTTTGAAATTTTCAGTATGCTTCATTTCAAAGGGCCAAACTAATACCATGTGTAACAGTGCTTTGGATGAAAAAGTCAAATAAAGCCAAAAAGAGCAATGACCTGATGTAAAAATATTCAAGGCTTTTATTTTGAAATTTTCATCAAGCTTAATTTTAAATTGCCACACTAATCCCATGTGTAACAATTGCTGGGTTAAATCAGTTATATACAGCTCAAAAGAGCAATTTTCTGATGTAAAAATATTCAAGGCTTTTATTTTGAAATTTTTGTTAAGCTTCATTTCAAAGGGCCAAACTAATCCCATGTGTAACAGTTACTGAGTTAAATCAGTTATATACAGCCCATAGCAGCAAGTAGTTATAAAGGCCAGTTAAGTCCTGATCTGTTTCAACTGAGGGTTTCACTATAGATAGAACTACAATGATGCGTATTTGTAGTCCAAATCAGCAGCCAATAGCCTCTTGAGTTCCGTTGCTATGTTAAATAAGTTTCACACCAAGGTGTGAAGTGTTAGTGAAAGAGCCTGAGAGCCTCAGAAAATCCTGTCGCATGACTTTGCTCTGAAGCACCGTGACAGAAAACCGTACGGTCTAGATAAATTTCGGAAACATTTTACCGGAGCAGACAGGCGTATCAATGTCAGGACCGATTTTGATACTAATCGTGCGATATTTGTGGGCGTGATGGCGATTTCAAAAATGATTTGGGCTGAAAAAGTTGTCTTCATCTCTCACTCTAAGCAGCCAGAGACGCACTCTAACTTTAGGAAAAATGAGAAACTTTGGGTCGCTTAGAGGCAAATTGTGGACAAACCGTAACTGGTATCGACGAGCCGTCTTCACTTTCGAAGAGATCACAGACGTATCTACAAAATGAAATTTGAATGGCATTTCTAGGTGAATTTGTGACGACACAGCAAATCCTCAAAAATAGGGTATTTCTAGGATTTTTCCCATTGAGTTATAATGGGGTTTTTTTCGTAGTTTTTTGCGAATTATGTCGCCACGTTAAGCCCAAATCCCACCAGAAGTAATAGCTCCAATGGCGTGAATTTTCTGCACGTTTTGATACCTCATTTGTAGGTGTGCACCCAGCGGTATGAGCCGCATTAACGGTTACGGAAGAAAAATAAAGAATACTAGAAAATTTCGGAAGAAATTTAGCCGGGGCCTGCCAAGGCGCGCCCGTCGGGCATGGGCCCGGCGTCGTCACGCCACAAATCGGCGTCGACGCTAAAGAACGCCGCAACGTAATCAGTGGCACGCGGAGAACCGCAAGAACGTTAAGCGAGGCGGACGTGCACCATTCAGTATTATAAAGTAAGTATATCAGCTAAAATCAGCAGAAACGCTAATGTTAGCAAAATCAATAAACTATATGCATATTCCAGTATACTGAGTTTTGGTTTTACATTCATTCTATTTAAATGTAGTTTGTTTGTGCTTACCAATGTTTTCTGGCCGGATGTCAGGCACCGTTTTCCCCTGGTCAGTTCGTCGATGTCTGGTTTTAGTTCTATTCTGTGGCAATCCGCAAAACGGCGTGTAGGTTTTCGTCAGTAATGCGCGATCTGTGCTTGGTCTTGTTTAAAGTCATTATTGAAAACATCTGTTCGCACAGATAGGTGCTTCCAAACGTGGACAAAACACGAGCTGCATGGAGTCGAAGCTGTGGCATCAAATCAGGGGGCAGTAGACGGTAAAAGTCCTCGATTGAAACATCACGGGACTTCGCTCTTTAGCTTGTTAGCTTGTCGATGTTTCAGTTTTATTCGCTGGGAAAATTAATAATCAGCTTGAGGTGACTCTGCTGCACTCTAGTGGCGAGAAGCTGTAATGTTGGTTGGTAAGAATCGGAAGGCATTATGGGATATGTAGTTTGTAGTCAATTCGTCCTCAAAACCTATTTTAAGTCAATCAATGGGGCTGTAAAACGGTGGTAGGGGGGAGAGGGCCACATAAAATGACGTAGCGGGCAACATGTGGCCCGCGGGCCTTGAGTTTGACACATGTGCAATAGAGGATCTATCTGCTGCTCATGCAAAACAGTCTATTTTAATCCCATGTGTAATAGTCATTGGGTTAAATCAGTTATATAATGCTGAAAACGCAAGTAGTTGATGTAAAAATATTCAAGGCTTTTATTTTGAAATTTTTGTTAAGCTTCATTTCAAAGGGCCAAACTAATACCATGTGTAACAGTGCTTTGGATGAAAAAGTCAAATAAAGCCAAAAACAGCAATTACCTGATGTAATAATATTCAAGGCTTTTATTTTGAAATTTTCATCAAGCTTAATTTTAAATTGCCACACTAATCCCATGTGTAACAATTGCTGGGTTAAATCAGTTATATAAAGCCAAAAAGAGCAATTACGTCATGTAAAAATATTCAAGGCTTTTATTTTGAAATTTTCAGTATGCTTCATTTCAAAGGGCCAAACTAATACCATGTGTAACAGTGCTTTGGATGAAAAAGTCAAATAAAGCCAAAAAGAGCAATTACATGATGTAAAAATATTCAAGGCTTTTATTTTGAAATTTTCAGTATGCTTCATTTCAGAGGGCCAAACTAATCCCATGTGTAACAGTGCTTTGGATGAAAAAGTCATACAAAGCCAAAAACAGCAATTACATGATTTAAAAATATTCAAGGCTTTTATTTTGAAATTTTCATTACGCTTCATTTTAAAGTTCTGAACTAATACCATGTGTAACAGTGCTTTGGATGAAAAAGTCACATAAAGCCAAAAACAGCAATTGCCTGATGTAAAAATATTCAAGGCTTTTATTTTGAAATTATTATTATGCTCCATTTTAAAGTTCCGAACTAATCCCATGTGTAACAGTGCTGTGGATGAAAAAGTCATATACGGCCAAAAAGAGCAATTACGTCATGTAAAATATTCAAGGCTTTTATTTTGAAATTTTCAGTATGCTTAATTTTAAAGTTCCAAACTAATCCCATGTGTAACATTGCTTTGGATGAAAAAGTCATATACGGCCAAAAAGAGCAATTACGTCATGTAAAATATTCAAGGCTTTTATTTTGAAATTTTCAGTATGCTTAATTTTAAAGTTCCAAACTAATCCCATGTGTAACAGTTACTGAGTTAAATCAGTTATATACAGCCCATAGCAGCAGGTAGTTCTAAAGGCCAGTTCTCAGTCCTGATCTGTTTCAACTGAGGATAGATAGAACTACAGCGATGCGTATTTGTAGTACAAATCAGCAGCCAATAGCCTCTTGAGATCCGTTGCTATGGTAAATAATGGTCTCAGCAGGGTGTGAGCTCTGAGCTCTGAGCTGTCAAACACACAATTGTGTGTTTGAGCAAACACGTTTTACTGAAAAGAAGCATTGGAAACAAATCCTTCCTGTTCAGGAACCGTAATACATATTCAAAAAGCGTTTGTAGCGTATGACAGTTCAATGTGTCTTCTGCGATAGTCCCGAGATTCATATCTGTACCTCACTCAGAGCATTTACAGCGATGAGAGAAAGAAATGTTGTGCCCAGATCTGAACCGAGATGGGCTGTCACTCTAATTTGAAGAAAAATGAGAAACTTTGGGTCGCTTAGAGGCAAATTGTGGACAAACCGTAACTGGTATCGACGAGCCGTCTTCACTTTCGAAGAGATCACAGACGTATCTACAAAATGAAATTTGAATGGCATTTCTAGGTGAATTTGTGACGACACAGAAAATCCTCAAAAATAGGGTATTTCTAGGATTTTTCCCATTGACTTATAATGGGGTTTTTTTCGTAGTGTTTTGCGAATTATGTCGCCACGTTAAGCCCAAATCCCACCACAAGTAATAGCTCCAATGGCGTGAATTTTCTGCACGTTTTGATACCTCATTTGTAGGTGTGCACCAAGCGGTATGAGCCGCATTAACGGTTACGGAAGAATAAAGAATATTAAAGAGACGCTTCTCTCCGACAATAGTAATAGGTTCCTGCCATTGCTTTGCATGGCAGGCCCCAATTAAAGAGACGCTTCTCTCCGACAATAGTAATAGGTTCCTGCCATTGCTTTGCATGGCAGGCCCCAATCACATTGAAACATCCAGAAGGTGTCTCTCTTCAACTCTGCTCCTGAAGTGCCTTGTTAAATAGGCTATTGAGTTGTGCATATTAGTGACATCTTGTGGCAAGGTTACAGATTGCAACCTAGGTGTCATGGACCTCCAGACTCTACCATTCCTGACGTAAAAAGAAACTACATCAGTTGCAAAAATGCAGAAGGCCAACCCCACAGCCAATGCAGGATTTGTAAATTCTGGGCCACCATAAAAATTAAGTCAAATTCAAGTTATCAGACTGCAAAACCAACACTTTTAAAGCCTTTGTAAACAACACAAGCTCATACATGTTGCCAGTTTATTCGCTACATACATTTATCAGCCTATCATTTATTGCTTCATTTTTTTTTTCTTTTCTGCGTCTTTTTCAAAAACAGCAGCTGGATTTGACGTTGATAAAAGGGGTGAGAGTGAAAGTCCAGCAGGCACAGGTTGTAAAAAACAGAAGGCTTGAAAACCGAAATGCCTTCAAAGTGCCAGGTGGGGGTAGAAGTACTGAAGAAAGAGAAAATGTAAAGATTTCTCAATGCTACTGCGGCCCTCAGAACTTTCTACTCCCGCTTTCTCTTTAATGTCTCTGCTTCAAGCATGAGGTTTAAATCAGGAGGCGGTCACAAGACAGGGACATAGTATTCAAAACACATCCTCTCAATACAACAATCTGGCAGGCATCAGCGCATCCTCGTCTTGCTCCTTATCATTCATTCCGCTCACCTTCTAGTCAGAAAATAACATAGATGAAGCCTAATCTTCTGGAAATAACGTTGACAACAGCAGATTGGATGGCTCCTATATTGTGCGACAAAATGAGTAATCACTTAACACTTAAAAATAGGTTTCAACTTTTAAGTGTGCGTTGAACATTTATCCTATTGCAGGATTTCAGGGGCATTACTGACCCTTCCACTTGGCTTGACTAATATGTCACCCGGGTGATGAACAATGAGTCTGTGGCAAAGGGTAATTCATCACAAATACTCAGTGTCTAAACAAACACATGACCCCCTAAAAATTTCTGTTGACATTGGCTTAAACTACAAAGACGCCACATGGTTTCAAATCAAGTGGCAGTGATTTTTTCTTCTCTCATTTACGCTTCCATCTGATTCACGTCATTCCTGCTCTTTCACTCATCCTCGTCTGCTTTCTGCTATCACTTCGTCCCGTTCCAAATTCCATTTTCATCAGGTTCGACTTTCTATCCATCGTCAGCCCTCCTTTCTATCCCCGTTGCTCATGTTTTCCATACCTCTATCACACTTTCACCACATGTCAGGAAGACCAGGGTTTGTGCGGTTTCTGCCCAGTGTTGGGAGCGGTCCAGCTAAAAATTTGCGAAGCTGGGACTGGTTTCGGGTTTGTCTCGGTGAAACAGTCCAGCCCTATTGTTAGGAAATGATCATTTTTCTGGTTCAAATTATCAATGAGGCAACGCTGCACTTAGTTTTTGTTTTTTTTCAGGCATCTTGCAGACAAAGGAGCAAGAAAAGTGTGTGGTGCGCAAGAAGGAGCATTGCCATCTGCAAACCACATGAAAGTGAGTGGTAATTGATTCAAAACCCTCTGTAATTAAGGATTATGTTGGTTGGCCGGAGAACATCCTCCAGAGGTGGCTGTATTTCTGTAGCTCTCTCTCAGTTTTCAAACAATCAGACATGCATGGTTATTATCAGCTTGAGGTGAAGTTTTTGTGTTCACTCGCTTTGCCATCTCTGAAATACATCGTCTACCAGAAATCCCGTATTTCATTCGGCTCATGTATGTATTTGGACTAATTTCATGGGGTCTTTGCCTAATGGAAATGCTATTGCATTTTTAGATTAGCTTTTGTTTTATTAAAACCAATCCCATTCAAGTGAATTCAAATGTTGCATCTTTGCACCGATGAATTAACCAATTGCTAAATATAGTTGATTTGAAGAAATGAAGTATGGTAAATGGCCTGTACTTGTGTAGTACTTTACAAAACATTCAGTCACCCCTTCATACATACATTCATGCACTGATGGTGGAAAAATACACTTTTGCCACAGTTACCCTGGGGTAGTCTGACAGAAGACAGGCAGGGGAATATTTAGCCAGAGAATGCAATGACTGAGACAGACAGAGTTGGGGTTCAAACCATCAACCCACTAGTTATAGGTCAAACTCCTACCGCTGTCGCCACAGTCACACCGGTATTGCTGTGTAACATTTGCAGTGATGTGGAAAAAGTGTTTCCTCTCTTAGAGATTTTTTTTGCTTCTGTTTTTGCTCGTCTGTCACGATTATTTGTTTCAGGTCACTTAACAAGCATGACCTGAGTAAACAGAAGTTCCAGGTTTCAGCTGACGATTTCATCTATTTGTGGTTTTCTGCTCTCCTTGTGTGTTTACCAACACAATTTAGCAGCAAGTCCAACTCCAATAAAATGAACACCTGAGTCCGGATGCAGGTTCTTTACTTGTGCTTTATTTTGGTGACCCAAGTACTCGCATGACATGGAGTAAACTGTAACATAAATAAAATAGCTGCATTTATTATGAGTAGAAAAGAGTTAAAACAAAAAACACATTCTTAACAAGTAAGATATCAATAAAATCTACTCTTGAATATTAAATGAAAACTTACAGACGGTGATGTCGATGGCGTAAACAAAAGGCTGATTGTGACAGATTCACCTCATGTGTGACTGAGCAAAAGAAAACTATTGAAATGGCTGACTTCCTGTCCCAGACCTACCTTGACCTTCAAAATAAAAGCCGTATTACTCTAACACAAAAATTAAAACTAAGATCCTATTTTACAATAAAGTAAAGGGCAGAACATGTGGACAAAACCAGCCAAACCGACCTGACCGTATGTGAAAAAGTAATTTCCCCCTAAACCTAATACTTTTTCTGCCATCAAGGATTTGCAGTTACTGGCAATTCTGCTTTTTTCATTTCTGTGGAACAATTTTGGCCCACTCTAGAATTTAGCTTGGATTGTTTTCAAAATATCATGGATGGCCTGTTTTAAGGTCATGCCACAGTATCGTAATCAAATTTTAACTTCAGACCAAAACCTTCTTTTCTTCCTAGCCATTCAGAGGCAGAATTTTGTTCTGCTGAATAACGTAAGTATTCCTGAGTCTCAGGTCATGAGTTGATGGGTGGACATTCTCATTCACTTTTTTTTTTTTTTAAATGTTCTAATTTTTTGTGGCATAGAGCAAAATTAATGACTCTGTCACTTACGGCAAGTCGCAGATGTCCAAAAGCAACTAATCAGCTCCAGCTCATCATACTACAACCTTTGGTTGTAATACAAGCAAAGTATTGGGGACTATCAAGATGTTTTTAGCATATGTGATGCCTTTGTGTTCCCTTAAGACAGTCGCTGTTTTCGCCTTAAAACCTAATGTTGAAACATGATCAGACACGTGAGGTCTGCAGTGCTTTAAATGTTTTATGGACGGTTGTTTGGGACCTGCTAGATGAGTTGTCAATACACTCCTGGAGTAATTTTAGCATGTCTGGCACTTTAAGGAAGGTTCAAAACAGTTTCATGCCGTTTCACAGCAATTTGTAACTTGCCTGTCACTTGAATACCGTACTTCTGTAACATAACTTTGCATTCACCGAGAAATTTAAGTTAAAGGCTGACAATGAGCTAGAGAGCAGTCTTTTTAATGTAACAATTCCTGGTCTTTCTCTTTACGACATATAAAAAAAATAAATCCTTTGAAACTCTGCTTAGCACGTCATTTTCTTGAAGCAGAACTGTAACCCCTCATGGGACTATTTGAGAAACTAATTCATTTTCAGTTGCTTTTTTAAGCAGCCAAACTGCATCATGTATGCTGTCTAACCCTGCGACATATTACATCTACAGCAGGGATAAACCAAAACAAGGGGAGTTCAGTTGTAACTATGCAGACACACACATGCACACGCCCCTACAGACCAAGGTTTAGTCAACAGCACAGTCCCTAAAGCAACGCTCAAAAAGAATTACCTCAAATGAGCTGAAATAAGTCCAAAGTTGCTTTTCCATTTTATCGCCTCACTACGCTGGTGATTACAGGAAATGATTAGGACAAAAGCCCCGAAGGAATGGCTGTGCTGTACTTTCATTAATGCCTTTGAGCACTGCGGTATGAAATACAAGTTGGTCAATCGGCTCATGGTGTGCATAGAAAAGATTTTGTTTCTGAGCCACAACATTCAAACATAAAGTCTGGGAGAAAAGGCATTCAGCTGTAATGAGATGAAAAGAATTCTGAAAACCAATGTTTTGGTTGCTTTTCAATTGATCAATTCACTGTACCCAAGTCTTTGTCACACTCAATTGATCAAATTAAATACACTTCTGGGAGTTAGTTATTTCTTAATGAGGTGCTTCGTACAGGGTAATGATGAAAAAATTAACAAAACTGCAACGGCTAGGAGTCTTTCCCTGCAGTTTGTCTATTTTCTTCTACTTCAGAGATTAGGTAGGATGGACGTGACATGTCTAGGAAGGGACTCCTGATGCCTCCCTTTCCAGCAGCACTCTTTAACTCCACATGTGGAACTCCAAGGCATTCCTAGGCATGAACAACTAGTTTGTATGAGCTGTCGCAGGGTTTCTATTAGCAGGAGGGGTCTAGAAAACCACTAGGTACCTCCTGATTATAAACACAACAAAGAGGTTTGGTGAAGAAGGGGGTAACCTTGGTGAAATCCACCCAGTACCTGGAACACCCAAGAATTGAATAGGCTGTAAAAGTGACCCCAGTGCTCCCTACTGTTCACCAAACTATCCACCACTTCAGGTACCCACAGCTTCTAGGTCTTGGAACTAACGGAGGTCACAAATATGGTGTGTTTGAATTCAATTTCCCCGAACTCCAACAGTGTGCGTGAAAAACTATCTCAAACCTGGGGGCTGAAGGTCTCACCAACAAAAGACATATCTAAATAAGAAAAGACATTTAGATCAACATGTAGAATTTTGAAAACACTGTGTGCAATGACAATCATTTATGGAATTCCAGACATCAGAAAAATGTGTGCCAAACAATGCCAAATTTCTGTGCTACAAATGTCTCTGAAGGCCCACTTTTCCACAAGTTTGTTTACTCCTTGTTTTGCTTTCCCATGCAAAATACCACAAGATCATTAATTCTGTGTTTAGATCTGCCTTTACATATAAATGTTTTCCTTGAAGCAACCACCCACGACCTTTGGTTTTTACGGGGAAACAGCTTCATACACGTTTTGAATGCAACCGCAGTCGAAAAAATACTGAAATCTGGGAAGCCGGATGGTTTGTCATCCAGATGGTTTATTATTAAGCTTCTCAGAAGTGCCGCAGAATTCACAATTAACTTGTGATTTATTGTCACAGGTTAAGAAATCAACCTGTAATCAGGGTTAACCAGTCAGACTGGCAGAGTGGAGCTAGTCAGGAGGAAGTTGATGACGTCTGAACTTGACCTTCAAATATTAAACTATGTTCACTTCTGGTATTTATAAATGTAAGCCAGATTTTAGTTCCAAGGTTTGCAACAATGTTAATAGGTTCTTAGTTATCCCAATTCTGCTCTTTTTTTTACATTTACTGTTCTTGCTCAGTATTATGGTATATGAATTAAGATTCCTCTCTTCTTTTATGTGTTTCAAGCTGCCAGTCAGTTGTGCACGATGAAGAGGAAATAAAAATGTCCCCGTCCTAAAAAAAGAAAACCCCAATGAAGTAAGGTGTTTGGAATTTTCTCCTCCAGTAGAGAACAACACGGGCAGTCATCTTGAGTATTATTTGTAGATTAAGAAACTACCATATTTAAGTGGGTCTGACACAGGAAATTGTTTGAATAAAATAAAAGGCACCAGTAAAGTTTTGGACATAAGTGGTGGAACAAGCCTTGTTGATTGATCACATATTTTTCTGAAGCTGTTGCCTTCTACCGGAGAGTGGGGAGAAATCCTCCGCGTGCGATCATATGATGCATGTGTCACTTGCAAAGCATCCATTTCCTACTCCAGAGAGTCTGTCTCTGTGAAATAAAAAACTTTTTACGACCCCGATCCAAGGGGATCTTAACACCACAATAACCCCGGTCTCTGTTTCTTGTTTTCCTTTTTTTTTCTTACGAACACCTACGCACACGTCTTGTTCAAGTTCAGACTGAACAATAACAGAGTCTTGAGCTTTTCTAACAGTCTCAGAGGACTTGTTCCCAACCTCTTATTCGCTATTGACCCATCAGGGAGATATATATCCATAATGGATCAAAAGTGAAATAAGAAAAATAAATACTTGACTTTGGAGGGTTGTCTGTAACATGATGAAAAGAGGGATAATGGGAGTTTTATACTGAGTAGTTGATCCTGTAAAGAGTTGGCCCTATGTCCTGCTTTTGAAAGCCCCAAACAAAACCCTTGCCAGACAGTGAACAGAGGGGCAATGAGGTAGCATAGTAAAAAACAGGAGGGGTATACTAAGCCTCCCCACATGCACTGAATGATTATAAGACACCCGTGCTTTTACTGCCATTACCGACCAGCACAGCACACTTTCAATGCGCTCAAAAATGGCCTGGGTAATAACACACAACCAAGCTGAGTGCTTTGCTAATCTTGCCTTCGATCAAATATGGACTAATCCAGTACTAGGCTCATTAAATATGGAAAGGGTTAAGGGTTTTGAGTTGCACAAATCATACAAGGTAGGGTTGTGAACCCAAACAAATGGATTAAAGTGACTAATGTCTAACATTAAGCCTTCTCAGAGTGGGTTTAAAAGGATGACTTATAACATGTAAAGGGAAATAGGGTAAAATTATTTATTTCTATTCTTCAGATGAAAAAATAAGGACAACTACCTCATAATGTCTAATAAGACATTTCTTGACAAAATAATTGTCTATATATATATATATATATATATATATATATATATATATATACATATATATATATATATATATATGTATATATATATATATATATATATATATATATATATATATATATATATATATATATATATATATATATAAGCAAATTCAATACTTCACATAATAAAATATCAACACAGATGCACAACACCAGTGTTCTGGCATAGCTTACAAATGTTTCTTTTCACTTTTTATGTGAGCAGGTTCTAAAAAGAGTCATGTATATTGAGATCAGTGGGGTAAAATTCCTGACGTTCTGCTCCATCCATGACAGTATGACACTAAATATATTGGCAGGAAATAGAATTGCGTGATTTATGACAAATAAAAATAAAAGTAACAATTCTCGCAACGACTTTTACTGACTGGTCACTCACCTGACAAATCAAAGTATTGATAAATATTGAGATTATCTTTTCTTCCTTCAATGTAGGAAGCACTCATTTGCTGTGATAAATAATTAACCAAAGAGGTAAAAACACAAAAAATTCAGTCAAATCCACTCAAGTGCCCAATTTCTACTAGGTCATTTTTAGCTTGTGTTATCGATTCCCCTCATTTTACGGACTCAACTCCTGCATGGCAGAAGGCCGCCACAGATGTCAGAAATATCAAGGGAAACAGCATCCAATCAGAAATGAGTGAAAACCAAAGAAAACGAGGACTGAGCAGTAAAAATGAAGATATCACAGTCCATTAACTGAGACCAGCGGTACTGTCTGACCAGCAGAACAGTTCTTTTTTTGTTTGTGCTGGGATCCCTTTGGAAACGCAAGATGCTGTTCCAAAAAAAAAAAAGAAAAGACCATTGAGGGAATTTAAACTGCCTCGCTTTTAATGCATTCTGTTCCTTGTCTGCATTTCAGTGATGCCAATCAGCATCTGGCCTTAGAAAACAAATTTGCTTTGACAATCGTAACAAGGCCAAAAAGATTAGGGGTGGGGAAATCGTGGTGATGTGGTGTTGACAACTTCTACCTTGACCACAGTTTTTGTTCTACCAGAGTTCCTGTGATAAGTCCTGACTGATAGACGCTGTTCTCAACCCATTCTGCTCTTGCGGCCCCGTCTAAGACCGAACCAAGCGCTGACAGAGTCAATGGGAGGCGGAGGAAAAATAACAAGGGGTGTCTGCCAAGCCTCCCTACTGTTCGCTCTCTGTCTCTCCCTGTCTCTCTCTCCATCCTCCTGTTGCTGCCAACCCAGTGGAAAAACTTCCTCTGCTCCAAACAGTTATGAGAGGCTGAAACCACGAGAGGGATATTGATAAACGAAGATATGGAATAGCAGGCAAATAAATCACAAAACAATAAGTGAAGCTTCCACTTGAGAGATAATTAGACTCTACTTTTCAATTTGACTTTTGTTCATGTGCTGGTCCCTTGGCTCACACAGAGTCAAAACAGTCTCTCTAGTAAGAAGCTGCCCCATCCGGTTTGAAGGGGAAGATATTTGTGTCGATTCACCATATCGGCTCAATGCAGAGCAATTTCCACATGTCATCTAGATGTCCAGGCCAAGAGGGCTACCGGTTGAGTAAAAACAAGCTTAAACTGAATAAACAAATCAAATGAAGCAAAAGTGCAAACCTTTAAGCATCTGCACAGAAAAAAAAAAAAGTGTTTATAGATTTTACTGAGCCTGTCTTTTCTTTCTCGCTCCCCATTTTAGTTTGAAAAACAAATCCAGCCTATTAGTCTTTAACGATTTGGTCCAAGCCTTGATTAAGACCAGAACCTGTATTCGGTTCCCACCACCCTTCACTGCAGTTCCTCACTCAGTGTTTCACCAGAACTGGTTAGCATTCCTTCTAATGTGCGCTGAAGACTCATTGAACATTTGGGGTTGAAATTACAGATTCTAGCTAAGGAGGGAGGGGGGGGGAAACAATGTACTTAATAAAAAACACTCTCAAAGCCTGATTTTAAACGATAGCAGTCGCCCATTTTCACTTTCTCTGCCCCGAGAGGCATAATGGAACAAAAGACTCTGATAAGAGAAGTGTGTGTGTATGCTTCTTTGTGTGTGTTCTTGCGTCCAGGAGGTGTTTTGGATTCCAGTACAGTAAAGGGCTAGTAGGGCGTTTGCTTCTGCTACAGAATGACTGGCATTCTCCTTCATTTCCTGTTAACGCTGAAAGTAGTGGAGGCACATGTGCTGGCCGAGTCTTGAACAGAAGTGCACAAGTAAAAGCATTACGAATCTCAGCAGAGCACACACACACAAAAAAAAAACTTTATGGGAGCAGAAAGGAAATAAACACTGAACAGCAAATTTGCATCCTTCAGACAGACTCAGGACAGCAGGGTGGCTGCAACAAATCCAGGCTATGCTCACAGAATGTGAGTGCGGAAGGACGCAACCTTAAATATATTCACCGGTTCAACATGAATCCTCCTTTTGTACACAACGCCATGTGTTTTGAGTGAGCATTGGATGGGAAGCTGGAAGCTACACTGCCCCCTTGTGGTCACAAACTGCAGGGTGTTTTACAAGCCAGAAAGGATGAGCTTGAAAGGTCATCAGTGCAGAGACAGCTGAAACCAAAGATATCCCTTCTACAGACATTCAGACAAACAGACATAGAGGGAAAAAAACAGAGCGGGGGTGTGTTACTCTGTTTAAAAAAAAAAGGTTTTTAAAGTGAGTGTTAAACTCATGCAGTTGTTTGCACTGCACAATAGCTAAAGTACACCGCGTGTGCCCTCGACAACATCCAGCATGACTGTTGTTTGTGTATGCTCGGTTGCGCTTTGGTACTTTGCACAAGAGGCATGAATAGGCAGCTGGTTGGATCCTGGCATATGTGGTTTTAGAGAGAAATAGCTTGCACGAGCACACACTTGAGCTGCTCGCAGCCTCCAGTCAGAGCCATGGCTGGCCATCTTCCACCCGGTGGACACTGTGAATCAAAGCCAGGAGCAAAGGACTGCTTTATCATCAGCAGACAAGGATGGCATCACCCACGTGCTTGTCTTTTGAAAGAAAAAGAAGAAAAAAAAACTACAGCAACCATTACAACAAATTGCACAAAGTAGTATTCATTAACCTAGAATTAGTTCAGTCGAGGTAAAGAGAGTTTGGGACATCAGTCCTGTCATATCCCGTGAAGCATGACATTCTTTGAGTTTGGTGTGTATCACAGTAGATATAAATACCTGCAGAAACACTTGCAATAGTTTGACTCATTTCTACACCTGTAGTCAATTTCTTTCCACACATGACAGAAAATAGAGAGATGGCGCCAACTGTTTTTGGATGTTAAAAGTCGGGATCAACAGGCTTTTTCTTAGAACGCTTCCCGGTGCAGTGACCTACAAGTTGGCGCACTAACCGTCATCGTAACAGGAGTTCTTGGCAACGCTGTGTTTGGTTCCTCTTTTTTTCCCCTTCCTTTCTTCCTCTCAGAGACTTTTTGTGTTCCATATGGGACACCCAAAGACTTGGAGTCACAACTATCTGTCCTCTCTGAGTTTTTGGTGAAGGGATGTTGTTACCAAAGGAATGCAGCATCGCTTGCCAGAGGCGTCACAATGGATGGAATTAAGCAACAGTGGAGGAGAAATGAGAGGAGTAGAGAAAGGAGAGAAGCAAATAAGAGCAGTTGGTAATTCTGGCACCATGGGTGTGTATATATATACTGTATATATATATATATATATATATATATATATATATATATATATATATATATATATATATACAGTATATACTATCACTTACATATTTGTGTGAGATTCATTCTATTGAAGAGCATTTGCATCGCATCTGTTCTTAAACATAACCTGCTGCCTCACTGTTCTTAGACATGCCACGCCTGCTTAACATTATTATTATTGACACCCCCAAAACATGTGGGATGAAGGAAGACCATCTAAGTCCAGGGCTGGAATTTGCAGCCACAAAGAAGAATTTAGAATGCCATTACTTTCCAGATGACTGATATATATATATATCTATATATATATATATATATACAGTACAGTCTGTACTGTATATATATACAGTATATACATATACAATATATATATATATATATATATATATACATATATATATATATATATATATATATATATATATATATATATATATATATATATATATATATATATATATATATACTGTACATGCATAAGGACATTCAAACGAAGGTGGTCAAGGGGAGGTTTGGTGATCAAACTCCAGCCACATTCTTTTTAATCTTCGAGTTTTGTACTTAGTGCACTAGCTTAGGGTTGAGGAGATTTACTCAGCTCTTATGACTGAGATGCTGAATCTGTTTTTTATACATTTTTTCCCCCTTTCCTGCTCTCTCCTTCTGTTTCTCTTGGCCCGGCTCACCTCAGCCACATGTGATAAAATGGAATGATGACAGGACGTGAGGATGCAAGCGGAGCCAGAGGAAATGTGAGCACAGGTAGCGCTTACCTCACCCTCTGTGCGGGGGGCGGGGGGACGGTTGGAGGGGGGTAGTAGGGCAGGTGGGTCAGGCCAGCTGTAGGTGTGCTCCTCAGATGGGTCTCTCTCTTCTGCCGCCCTCCTTGGTTCAGCCACGCGTGTCTCCCATGGGATGTGGCAGTATCAGATAGTCAGTAAACATGCAGCCAAAAATAAGCAGAGGCGTCCTTCAGGGCAAAGAGCTGGCACTCTAAACTGGTCCAGTGCTGCTGCAAGTGCAGAGAGTCGAATAGACAAAAAGGATGAAAACAACCAAAGAAGTAAATAAATAAATCTCAAAAACTGGATATTCTCTGCTGCAGATGAAGCAAACTCTATTTTCGAACTCTTTTTTTTTTCTTCTGAGTCTGGAGAGAAAAATCTAAAAACAAAGTCCAACCACGTGCTTGGAAGAGACGGCGAAACCCAGGGAGAGAATGAAAGTGAAGGACAAGGGAAAAATCCTCTCTATGCTGTCTTCAAGCGATCCAGGCGCAGGTCTGAAGAGCACCTTCACAATCTGTGCACTCTCACTCTCCAGGGTGGAAAGTAGGAGGGAAGGAGCAGGACAGAAGAGGGAGAGGGAGTGGAGGGAAACTCAGTGTGTCAGTCAGTCAGGTCAGGCAGGCGAGCAGCAAGGCTGTGTGTTTGGAGCTGAAGGCTGTCGGGGTCCCACTCCAGAGACTTATAACCAGAGGCTGCGCACCTCTCTGCTCCAATCTCTCTGGCTTACTCTCCACCGATCCCTCTCCCACTGGCTTATTTCGGGAAAAGACAGACTGGATTGTTCGTCGGGTTAACCCCCTTTCATACAAAAAAGCAAGTGTCTGTGGGTAAAAGCGGAAAGGAAGGAGGGGAGTGTGCAGTACTGGGTGGGTCAGGAGCCGCAAAAAGAGGGGTGGGATAGAACGATGTGAAGGGAATAAAAAAAAAAAGACATGAAAAAGGAAATTTAGGAGAGTCTTTTGGCCATATTCTGCTCAACTCGTGTCTAAGAAATCACTCCTTTTCTTATGCCATGACTTTCAAATCAGGTCAGGCATTAAACTGCCTCATTGTTTTGTGACAGAAAACATGTTACAGTTTGTGTATTGATCTGATATTACATTACACTAGTATAACCAAAGCCATGTATGTACTTTAACTTGGGGAGGGCAGTTTTAATTGTAAAACTATTAACTTAACCTTGTAACTTGTGATAAGTGTTACTTGGTCAGGATTTTGATCTCATGGTAATTTTTATTTGAATAATTCAAACACAAACACAATTATTTTTGCTCCAACATGAGGTTAACTCATGACAAAAAGCAATTTTACTTTCTAATCTGTCACTAAGTGGGAAAAGTTTTATTATTTGCCTCTAGGGATATATGCAGCTACATGTTTCAGTAAACTTACGTCTTGCTCCTGCTGAGAAAACACATATGAAGCAGTTTGCTAAACTGACAAGCTGTTTCCTTTATTTTTTAAATATGATAATTGCATGAAATATCATAATTACAAGTGCAACATTTTTAATTTGGAATTTGTTATCTTTCTGTAAGTTGAACTTTCACCCCAGACTCGAAATCTTTGTAGCCTCTAAAAGGTTTTCTTGAAGATTAGATTTGTATTTAGTTTTATCTGTCCAATAACTCTGAGCAACTTCCTGTGCCTGCTATAAAAAAAAAAATAAAAAGATATCCTGAGCATGATAGTGCCACCACCATGTTTTACTGTGGGGATGGTGTGTTCAGGGTTCTGCACAATCTTAGCTTTTCCACCACATGTATTATTTTGCACACGGGCCAAAAACAATGTTTCATCTGCCTTCTTCATCTTATGTACGTTCTGATTGGGTGCGACGGAGGAAACGCTAATCTATAGTCTGAGTTATAGATCAGATGCAAAGACTTCAAAAGGAGATCATAAAGTGCCATCAAAACCATTTGAGGAACTCAGAATGCCCCATTTTTGTCCAAAATCTTTATGGTTTTAATAATCATCCAGATGTTCCAGTCGGTACTGATTTAAAAATGGCTCTGTCATCAGAGCAACACCCACCGATTCATAACCCTCGATTCGCACACACGTCCCAGGCAGTTATCAAAAGCTGGCAGTCTCGCTGCTCTCCTCTCACTCATCGTCCCCAGACTGTATAATCTGCCGATCGTTAGAGCCAAAGTTGAGCTGAACTCAACTTTTCCTCACACGAGAACTTTCAAGCAATTTCTCTTACAGGGGGTGGGGGGCATGTTTGGATCACGTCTATTACATTTAATGGGATCGGCCGTTTGAGCAGCGTCATTACGGCAGCATTTATTTGCATTTGCAGCATTTCATGTGGCCCATTCTGCAGCGTCGAAGTGGGCTTTCATTCGCTTACAGACGTCCGCGCTGAACCGACCGAAGGTCACAGGCATTCCATTGTTCATTGTGCTGGCAAAAATCTACAGAATCTCTTATGAAAACCTATTTTGTGCAGCGACGGAGCCAACGAAATTGAATCACCTTTAAAAAACAAGCAGCAGAGGCGTCACGTCTGTGAAAGGGCCGTGGTGCAAGTGAACGGCTCTGTGAACACACACAGGGTGGAGTGACCAGAAGCCCGGCGATGATGTCATCAATAGGACCCCTGTGTGGCAGTCTCGCCTGCCATTCATTCGGCTGCCAGGTGTGTGCTTCTGCGTGATCACACCCTATCAAATAAGCAGGCTCAGTGAGGCAAAAAATTGGTTGGTCGAGTCAACACGGAAAACACGAAGGAACGCCTCGGCCACTCCAAGTCATGGCTACGCTACGGTTGCGATGAAGAATTCACCCTCTGGCTCCCCCCAAAAAACCTCGTCTCTAATGCTCTCGCACAAACACACAGATTAATGCTCACTCATACCCTTTGGTCAGAACACACCCCTTTGAAAAATCCCCAAACCATTCTCTAAGAGTTGGTTTAAAAAAAAAAAAAACTGCCTCTCACTCGCATGCTTTTACAAGGTGAAACATTCCTGAGAAAAGGGAAAAAACACCTGGTTGTCATAAGTTTTTGAATTTTTTCTTCCTCCTCTCTCTTCTTCACTGCGCTTTTCTCCTTCTCTCCGTTCCATTAGTAAGAGAAAAAAAAAAAACACAGAGGCAAGTTTACTGACTGGAAAACCCTTCCCGGAGAGCCGCTTTGCCATTGATGTTTGACAAACGCAGGCCAAAAATAAGTTGTGAAAGGCAGGTTGGCGTCACAGATGCACTCCACCCTTCACCGCACCCGCTGTCGACGAACATAGGTCCACTGTGTTTCAACGTATGGGGGTCTGTTCTGCTCGGAGATGGTGTGTTCAGGGTGGAGCGGGTTTGTTTGGGGGGGGGTTGCATGGATTGTGTGTGTTCCTTTAGAGGGTTACTTGAATGGTTGGACTGTGCAGGGTGGGTGGGGTTGGTTGTGAGTTTGATCAGAATTGGGTTGTTGGCTTTCACTTGATCTCGCCGTTCCAGTGCACCCAGTGAGGTACGACATTAAGGCAATTACAATATTAATGGTGTTATATTGAATGGTTACTGCTAGTAATATTTTATGGTCTTCTTCTGTCTTTTCCCTCACCAACAGAGACCTTAAGTACGCCTTGCTAATTTATGTATGCCCCTTGAATTATTTTTCTATTCTGTCACATTACATACAACAACTCAAATCCATTTTCTTGAAATTTTACATGATAGACCAGCACCAGGTAAATGATCATTGGTAAGTCGGTGTGTTGCGTGGTATTCAAAGACTTAGTTAGTCCTCCGAAGTCAATACCTGCAGAGAAACAACAGTTCGAAGTCTTTTAAAATCTCTAGTGGCTTTGCACATCTGGAGAGGAAAACCTTCACGTAGATTGTGTACGTAGATTTTTCATTTCTTTCCTTTTCCATAGGTTCAAATCTGAACTGTGGCTCTCCCCGTCTTAAGTTTCAACCTCTAAGATTTGTTTTTCCAAAATTCCTTTCCATTTTGCATCTTCTTATCAACATTGACTAGTTTTGTTGTCCCTGCTTAAGAAAATTTCAATTAAACCTTTATCCACCACAGCCTTTCACATGTACGTTGACAAGCAAAGCCGTGTCGCCGTAGCTTCTCCAGAGTTTATATGGTCCTATTTGCTATTTGTCTGATTCTTGCCTGTTCTGTTAGTTTGGGTGGATGGATGTTATGCCAAACTCTTTATATTTTAGACAATAGATTGAACAGTGATCTGTGAAATGCTCAAAGCTTGGGACATTATTTTGCAACCCAGCCCCATTTTAAACTTCTCCACCAAAAAAATAGTTTTAAAAAGTATATAAAAATCATTACCTAAATAAACGCAATAATGTTCGATCAACATTGTTTGTTTTCTTTCATGAGTTTGTCTACAGACTCAGGTGGAGATTTATTTTAGAAGAACATAACAGAAAAGATTCTGCTGTTTTGATTTTCATGATGCTTTATGTACAAAAATGTGAAGGTTTGACAAGCTGCTGTTGTTTTTATTAGTCAGTAATATAGTAAGTGGGGTCTAAAACAAACGCATGCTACACTTTTCAGTAAAAAAAAAATCCATTGTTGACTTTGTGCATAGAATTCGGTTTGTGATTTTGATGTGGGAAAAAGGTGCAAGACGTCCCGAGACTTCAGTGAGGCACGGCATTTAATGCGCTTTTCTTCATTCGAGCTATTTTCGATCCCACGAGCTTCAAAATTTCTGGAAAGAAAGGTCGGAGTTAAAGGTTCAAGCAATGACAGGCCGAGAACAGCAGCTTTCACTCTTTGACATTTCAGTAGAGCAGCTTCCTTGCAGGTCGACCTGATCCACCTTCCTGCATTCTAACCCCATACAGGAACCACTGCAGATAAAGATTGCACCCCCATCTACCTGCCTTAGCCTGGCAAGGGCCGGCAGGATTCCAAAAGAGAACAGGAAGAGAAATGAAGACATAAAATATAATTAAGTACTTCAAACATGATTTCATGAAATGTTGGTCATTCAATTGGACTGATGCACATTTCAACAAAGACATACTTCTGTTGTGGATTTGGTGCTCCGCCACTGACTGACAAAAGGGACGTGGAGCGTGGCAGGGGTTGACGCGAGGACACATGACACGACGAGCACAGGAGGACGTTGGGAAAATGGACAGGGCAGGTAGAGGAAGAAAGAGACGTTTTTTGGCGAGGCTCCTCCTGGCGCACTTGATGCATACTCTTTGGTTTCCTCTCGGGTAATCATTTGACACTGACAAAAGAGAACGGAGACGGGAACGGTGCAGAGAAAAAAGGATGACAGTGTTTCCACCCTGGGAAAATGCTCTCAGATGAGAGTAGAGGACAGCTGGGACAATTCTTCTGTCTGTGGAGCTGAGAAAGGCCAGACAGAGGAAAACAGAGGAGGAGAAGAAAAAGGGGAGTTGCACTGTCTCGAATGTGCGTATTCGAATTTATTTACATGCTGCACATTAAGAAAGGAGTCCTATATAAACAAAAAAATGGCTCCCTCTTTCTTTCCGGCAGGTTATTGTCGTCCTGGGAGGTCTTTGCTTAAAGAGCTGAAGTGTTAATAATAAGCAAGCAGGAGTCAAATGTCAGGTGTTTGTGTATGAGAGGGAAGTACAAGCAAAGAAAGGGGAAGGAGGACTTACTGTATTGTAATAAATGACAGACAGGGGAAAATGCGAATGTGTGTGTGCATGTTTGAGGTTAGCCTTGCGTACCAGTGGATATACTAATCAGCTGAGCTGGTGGGGAGATGAAAGAATGTGAGGAATATTTACTGGTAATTGTTTCCAGAGTGCAACAGTGCTGACATCTCTCAAATAGAAAGAAGTATAAGTGCACGTACGCTGCTTTTCAAAAGTATTATTAGTCCTAATACCCAAACTTTGTGGTATTTTATTGGGGTTTTATGAGAGACTAACAAAGGGTATTGTGAAGAAAAGAAAAAGATAACAAAGATGCATGCATTTCAAAATTTCTATTAAGGAGAATTAGTTGCAATAACGTCACAAGCCTTCTTGTTAAGAAGTCGTGTTCAGAAGAATGAGAGTTGAAAAGATGTCACAAAAAAATCCCATATGGGATAAAATGGTGGTGGCAGTAACATGATGTGGGAAGGCTTCACTTCAGATCTTTGCTCATGGCAGAGATCAAAAAGTTGTTGATTTTTAAAGTGGTGGAGGTTTCTTCCTTAAACTCCTCTTTCTTTTTTGTCTTCTTAGAACCAAACGGAGTCAAAGCAGTACATGTTGGGTTCTTATACTTGATTCATGATTTCACCCCACTGCTTCTCTGCCAAACATGGAGAAGCAACATTCGGCTTCTATGAACCACGAATCAGGAACAAGCTTCCAGAAAACTGCAAAACACCTGAAACACTGAGTTTCAAAGCATATTTAGAGTTGCTTTTGATTGGTAGTTAGTGGAACATTGATCAACATATTTGATGTTACTTGATGACTTTCATGTTGGCATTTGACAAAATGTAATGTTTATTGCTCGTTTCATAAAGCACTTTGAACTGCCTTGTTACTGAAATATAATATATGAATAAACTAGGCTTCACTCCACCTCACAAGTTTCTGGTGAGTTGACATTGGATGTGGATTGTGCGGGACTCTGTCTCCATCTAAAGAAAGACCGTTACCAGACCTGCACTGCCTCGCCAAATCCCTGGCATAGCTTCAAGATGCTTTGGTTCTAGAAACCGCTTGAGTTTGTCGGAGCACCCCTCTGCAAACAAACCAGGATGTCTGGGCACTGCGGCTGGTGCCGTCTCATGACAGAGGGAACAACATGAGAATCAGAACATAGATAAGGAAACTGGCTGTTGGCGGTGGTAAACGAATGCCTGGCTGGTGCGAGTGCTCATCCTGGAGGGCCGGCTTCTGCTTCCTCTTGGCATTTTCAACTGCTAACTTGGTTTCACTGTTCGTGTGAGATAAGTGAGGCGCCACTCCTGGTTTATGTCTACTTTCCTAGGCACTATTTATATGCCACTTTACCATAGCAAAGCCAAGAACCTGGGGTATGTGCAGAAGCAGAAAGGTCAGTCACAGGAAACAAGAAGCTAAGGAGATTGTTACTGAGGTTCTTATAAATACGTGAAACCGACTGTTTATTATTCCACATTTTCATATTTTTGCTTATCTGAAGGGTATTCTCCAAGACAGACATTTTGCAAATGTAATTTCCCTGTCCAGTAAATTAACTTTCAACTTGGCGGCCTTCCATCTAGACTCGCATGCTTTCACGTAAAAGCAACACACCCAGAAATCTTTGCCTGCCTGATAAGCGTTTCACTCTGTAAGCTATTCAACGATTTCCTCGCTCCCTTTTTCACGAAAAACTCTTCTCAGTTACCCGTTCCTGACAGGGCAACGAGAACATCAATCTTTATCAAACGAAGAGAAAGACAGAGAAGAGCTGAAATCTGTGTTGTTATAGTTTTTTTTGGAAAAAAAAAAAAACTTTTTCTGTTTCAAAAAATTGGAGCCATGGGAGCAATTTCCCTCAGTCCAGCGGCAACACAATCCCTCAACCCAAACAATCAGATTGGAATAAATAAAGCTAACTGCTGGAGTTTAGATATCTCTTTGGAACATCCAAAAACCCCACCCCAGTCAGATATGAAGAACTGGCAATGAGGTACAAAGTTCACCCTTCCCTGAAGTTCTTCTTCTTGAATCAAGACTGCTGACCGTAACCGAGCCGACGAGGCCTGCAGAGCTTTATGTCAGGTTGAGGGAGAAACCCGGCATTCGGCTGCTGTTCGCCATTGTTCAAAGTCATCTCCATTTGTGGATAAATGCTGTCAATGTGTTTCACTAGAGTTTCAAAGCCACACAAGTGAGTTCAGAGCCTGTTACAGAAATAGCTGAAAACCCCAAGACTCCCAACCATATTTATATATATATGTAAAAAATGGCCAAAATAATAATAAAAAAAGGCAAATTAACAACTTAGTCTCAGAAATCAAGAATACTGAAGAGGATGGATGAAGCATTCAGTTTTCAAATGCCATAATTATGTGGTTCTCTAGCTGTAGGTATGGAAAACCATGAGTAGTGTTTTTTTTGGGTTTTGGAAATGCTTATGTGAAATAACGCTGTATCTGGACAACGTTAACGGCTTTTTTCTTTTATATTTAACATGATTCAATTTGGGCAGGTGGACTTCTCCACAGACACCTGAATTATTCCTGACTACCTAACAAAATAGACCACAGCTCATGGAACTGCTGTGGTTGTGTTACAGGCAGAAAGGTCAGTCTGTCATCTACAGAACTCATATGACTCAGTTGATGACTCAATGTGGAAGCAATCACCTCATCTTTAATGTAAACAACACAAAGAAGATGATTGTGGACCTTTTAGGGAGTTCACCAAGACATCAAACTGGACTGGAAATCCACTTTTTAAGGGTCATATTAAGTGGAGTCAAAACAGCTCAACAGAAACATAAGTCAGACCTCTAGACTTGCCCTCACTCAGCACATAAGGGTTTATTCAGTACTTAAGTGGCAGGAATAAAAAGTAAGTCTGTATGAATTAAAAAAAAACAACATACATCACTGTATCTCAATTTACAGAGGTCATTTCTCATCAAAATTTCTTAAAAGCTGGAGACCGTGTTCTTTAAGAGTTTTATTTAGACCTGTATAACTATTAGAATCTAATCAGTAAAGTATTAATGCTCTAAGCATCTGTTTTCATGTCAAAAAGTTTAGCTCATTGTCAGTTCTTTGTTTTCTAGTTTAAATTGTTTTGTTTCTTATATTCATGAGCAGATTTATTAGCTCGAAATTAATATATTTAACATTTGACTCCGATATCAGCCCACTAAGCAGATGAATATACATAAGTCTGGTTTTTTGTTTTGTTTTGTTTTGTTTTATTTTGGAATCAAGATTTTTTAAAGAAAAATGTATGCCTTCAGTTAATTTTGATTAAATTCATACCCAGTGATTTCATATAAATTACACAAATTGAACCACCTACATATGTTTTTAATATGATGTCTTCAACTAGACAACATATGCAATGAAATAAGTAAAGATAAACAGAATGTGATTCTTTCTATGCAACAAGAATGCGAATAAATAGATGATACCTCTGCGCAGGGTGCCAACGAGTCTGTCTGAAGAAAACCTGAGTCCCAGTCATATATGAAACATATTTATCTTTTCCTTGGACTATGAATGTAAATCCTTCAGCTGTAGGCAGTTCAGTACATTTTGTACCACAAATACTGTGAGTAATCTGTTAATTAGTCAATTAACCCTGACAATGAGCAAAGGTATGTAAACTTCTGAATTAGAAAAAAAAAGTAAAAAAAAAAAAATCTCCCTGCATTTTCTGGCATTTAGTAAATATAAATTATTTTTGAAATTATTACTAATCTAAAACAAGACAAGATTTTAATGATTTAAGTTCAAATTGCGAGAAAAAACCCCATTTAAAAAAACAACTTTTATTCGGTGTTCTGGTTTCGACTGTGTATGTGCATGTATAGATATGAGCTTGCTCGCAGTATTTGGGGAACAAAATGTACAAAACTGCGCACGGTAGAAAGATTAACATCTACAGTCAAAGGAAAGATAAATACTGTCATATATTCTCACAGTTCTTTGTTGTCCTGCCTCTAGCAGCATCTTCATGCTAACGAGGTCTCCTATAGACAGCGGTTTGACTTGCTGTGGTAAAAAGAAAACAGCTTGAAATGTTTTCCTCCTGTAATTCATAGTGCCTGGACGGTTCCAGAACGTGTGCTAATGACGCCGGGGTCTGTCACCATCAATCACAGCTCGGATTTACTGAAGGAACTATCCTGATGCAGGTGCAGGCTGTGTAATATCAGTAATTCAGCTGCAACAATCGGAAAAGAAACAGATATTTTCCTAGGGCTTTTTTCTTTTTTTTTCCTTTCTATTCCCAGACGCGATTGTTAATCACGATGACATCCAAAGCGGGTCGAACGAGTGCTTTATTGTGGCTTGATTAATGCATTGTAACTGTAGCAGGCTTTATCTTGACAGAATCAAACACACTTTCACCAGAGTTACGCTGCCTGTGCTCATTCAGTAATTAGCGTTGGCCTTTCCCTTTCCTCAAGTCGTGTTTGTCAGACTCATGGGTCAGTCCTTCGCAGTCTGCTCTGCTGTTATGAATTGATTTTGAGGCAGTTCGTGCCTCAAGCTGGATGTTTCACTTAACACAATACCTTTTTTTTTTTTTAGATATTTGGATGCTTATTTTTTCTAATCATTACTTTAATAGGTGAAATAAATACTTATGAAATTAATGTTCTTATTTTTATGATACGAACATTGAAAAGGTTTAATGAAGTGTTTTCGGAGTGATGAACATACAGATATTAAACTCCTTTTGGTTACTTACTTTCCCCACAAGCAAATATCCTTTTTCAAACCATTCTTTGCTCAGATGAACACTTTAATGCAAAAATATACAGCTTAATGTTAATGTGCCGTCTTGCTCACTATCTTCTCAGAATGGATTAAAAAAAAAAAAACAAGACAAAAGGAAGATGAATGAGATTTCTCATCAAGATTTTGTGTTACCTCACAGATAATAAATAATCTCAATTGAGGTAAACGTCAGATCTACACAAACTTTATTTCTTAGGAATGAGCATTATTGTTGTTTTCCTTCATCTACAGGCAGCCTGAGTCACAGTTTTTTTTTTTTTTTGTTTTTATAACAGATATGATTTCAGAATCAGCTTTTGATAATTTACACATTATATAAACTCGGATCATGCAGGCCTCGTGGTGGAGGCGACTACAAAGGCGACTGAAATTATGATTTCTTTCTTTTTTTTAAATTAATGGCAAAACATACTTACAAAAAAGTAAAATGAAGATTGTTTTTAAATGTTCACCAAAACACTGAATCATTCAATGAATCCATTTTACATTAGCTTACCCACACTTTACTGTTTAATTTAGTCACTAACAACACAATTAAAGAAATCCTTCATAATTTTGTCACTGTTACATATAATAACAACAAATTCAGAAAGTTATTCAGCTAATCATATTCTGGATTATGCCATACACATCATCGCACTACTCTGTTAGTCACACACACGTACACGCAAGATGCAGCTATGTTTTTATATTTAAAAGAATCAAGGTTATGACCTCCCAAGTAACTACCATCTCTATTTATTTTTTTACACTGAGTGGTTGCTCTGCAACATTTGGACTTGCAAGAGGTTTTCTTAAATTCCCTAATGAGGCAAAAGTAAATTAAGACAAAACCGACATTTTAGTTTTATCTCTTTCCGGCTAAAAGTTTTTTGCAGTGGCCCGTCTCACCTGATGTCCTGTGTGGCTGTGTGAATGTGTCCTGACCTTAGAGCCCACAGGAACCTCCTCCCCAAACAGCTGTTTCCACCGATGCCATCATTCATCGTCTTCAATGCACAAGGAAACAGAGGAACTGAACCCAAGTTAGTAAGTGACCAGGTCAGGTCTCACACAATCTGTGAACATTGCTTCACAAATTTGAAATTCTGAAAGGGAGTTTGGGCCAATATTTCTCAGGAATAGTTTGAATAACTCTAAACTTGTTCTTGGAAAGGCATGTAGAAGGTTCCTACGTAGTCTGGAACGCTGGGAAAGTATGGAATTTTATTAAAGCATTTTCCAGGAAGAGAATTTATATTCTCTATCCCACTTTATTCCATCCTTCTTTGTGTTCTTCTTTTCTTTATTCCTTGCTGTTTTCCTCATAGCCTCTGGTTTCATAAAGCTGAAGCAATGTTGAAATATTCAGTAAATGCATGGTGAACTTTTCTATTTCCTATGTTAAAAAATTGTCTAAAGGACTGAGATCCAAAGTCAAGAAATGTGCAGAAATGCCATGTAGAAATATTACCCTATGAAGTAAATTTGTATTCAAATTTGATCAAGCTAAGAGAATAAATAATGAACAAGCTGACCTTCCTTAAAATAGAGAAGTCGGCCTTTACTGTAAGTGCTGTTGACTGAGGCGTTGTTTGATCCAAAATGCGTCCTGTGAGGAGAAACTGTTTTTTCATGCAAAATTCATCACGCTAACTTATTCCTGAGAAACCGACAAGCTAGGGAGGAGCAGGGATGGAAGAATGTGAATGTATATTAAACAAAACAAGCTGTCAAAGAGGAATATAAATACTCAGGCTGTCAACGCATGTCTCAAGCTTGCGCCAACAAACCACAGTTTGTATCAAGGGAACATGGCTAACACCAACACCCTCCAAGCACCTATGGGGGAAAGTGGCAACTTGGCTTTGAAGCGATAAAGTTTGTGTGTTTTTCTGCCTTTTTCACTTCTCCGCCCTCTCTGCGTTCGCCTGCTTTTTATCCAGTTTCTCTTCAAGAGTCACCAGATGTGCAGATGTAAAAATGAAACAGACAGCTGGCCCCCCAACTTTTGTTGGCGTGGATAGACGTGCCAGAAAAACAAGGACATTTGTGCTGTACGAATACCAAAGTAAAGACTCTGAAGTTGGGAACTCCCACAAAGGTTGCAAGTGCACAACCAAGGTACAAATGAGTATCTCAGCTAAGCAAGACACACTTGTTTTGGTTTTATTTTAAAACAGGATGTGATAACTGGTCTCACTATCTATTTTGCTGTCAATAATCAGATTTCGTGTACAGAACAATACCTTGTACGTAATATGACTCAAGTCATTGAGGACACAGAATCACTGTGATATTTTTAGACATACCAGTTCAACCAAGAGACAGAAACATGTTCTTCCTTCAAACGTTGTTTCTTTTTGCAAATGTTGTCAGGATGGAGTTTGCTGCTGTGATGTCTTCATTTTTCGTTTATTACATTTCGGGATCAATCGATGGTCTAGTAAAAAAGTTTTGATGCTTTAAGGGTTTGCCCCCGAGTGGACAGGTAATGATTAACCGGAATAAGCAAGAAAAAAGGTCATGCGGTCAGTTTCAAGCATCCTGCATGCTAAGTAAGTCTTCATCAATTAAAGACAGAATAATGTAGCGCAAGATTAAGAAATGTTATTATTATCTGATTTGCAGTGGCATCAGTTATGAATCAGTGGCATAGATGTGTGGTATACCCAGCGAACAAAACCAGCAGTAAATGGACTAGTCAGACTTAGACTAGGTTACTTTTTGTGTACACCAGCAAACACAACGTGTTTGCATGACAGTTTTTTTCCAAAAAAATCTAAACTAATATCATCTCGTCTCGCAAAACTAATATTGTGTACCGTTTTGTTTTGTGAGTTGGATACATCATTACACCACCAATACGCTCATTTACAATATTGTTTGCTTTAGTAACCAAAAATAGGGCATTGTATCAGTTGTAACAAAAAGACTAACACAGTAATATTAGAGTAATGCTACAATACATTGATTTGCTCGACAGGTCCAAGCACGTCACTGAAACGGTTTCAGCTGCCATCTGGGCCGCATACTATCTGTTGTGCACTGGCCTGTTTACAAAACTGAGGCAAAGATGGTGGTGGCCTGGATATGTTTGGGACATCTACTTTTTCTCACATACATTTCCTGCTTTGGCGACCGTTTCTCTTCTTTCCGGAGAGAGACGAATAAACATAATTGTTTTGGCTGAAATACAGCACAGACCTTTATATTGTGCTCAAACAACAAAAAAAGGAACAACTTTATTTTGAGGAAAACAAAACATCAGCTCTTTATATTAAGCACTTTCTGTTTATGCAGCACATTATTTTACAATCCGCAGTAAAATAATATGCAAATATCAAAATGAAGGAAACAGTAGCAAAAGGAAAAGCCTCCGATATCGGCATCTCTGCAGCTAAACCTCTAGTCATTGAATTGTTTGTAAGGGCTCTTGCTTCTGCAAAACGCTGAAGACTACATTGGTTTCTGACAATAGCACATTTGAAGTTCACAGGTTAAAATCAACAGAAAACCCACAAAAATTCCCAAACAAACTTTGCATCCAACACCATTCGACTACTGAACTGTGGAATGCAAAACAACTTGCAGCAGAGGACGAGATGTTGGTTCGGGCCAACTTCTCATGGCTGAATGGGAATTGCAGAAAACGACCATTTTTAAAAGTGCAGTAATGATTTCCTTGATGGTGCAATTCTTCTAAAATTGCCCCAGATTGTCACAATTACGATCGGAGCTATTTGTTTTAGCTTCATATTCAAATACAAACAGCATTCTGGGCCTTTATGATGTTAAATAATGTCTGAGTGCAACAGATTTCTGAACGATAGAAGGTCATGGAAGGAAAAAAATCTAATGAAAACAAACCCCATATGTACTTAACAACCTTTAGGTTTGATTTATATAGCAAATCATGCACAGCCCATTTTGTTTTAATAGATCTATATAATAAAAAAATACATCTGATGATGTCACCTAAAAGCCACAGGCAAACTTTACATAAATTTGATTTATGTCCTTGGTGGTAATATGTCTTTCCTTTTGTCTTATAGCCTCATAAAGATTAAGTCACAATGTCCTGGAAAAGATATCAGGCCATGTTTGGAAGGAAATTTAACTTAATTTTACACTTAATTTCCCTTAAAATCTGTGAATATCAATATTAATGTCAGTTTAGTTATAAAGAATATTAAAATGTATATGAATTGAAGTGCAATTTGTGATGTAAGCAAAATAATAAATAGTTAAATCGCCAAATCTAAATTGAATCAGACCCTTCACATATTCAGAGCCTTGCGAAGGTATCTGAATGTTTTGGTTTTTTTTCATTCTATATGTCACAGCCATAAAATTCAGTGTATTTTATTTGGGATTTCATGTGATAGACCAACATGACGGAGGACATTCCTGTGTGGTGGAAGGAAAATCCTACGTGTTTTTAACTACTTGAATTTCTTCCTATATTCTAATTCTATAAAAATATTTCTGCTATTTGTGTTTTTGTGGTCAAGCAGATGGTAGAAGTAATAGTTCATTTTAGCGTAGCAAGTACACATTACTTAAATTTATGTATCTTGTTTAAACTTGTTTTAAAAAAATGACATAATTTGACAGAATTTTTAACTTTCAGCAAAGGGATTTCAATACATCATTACTATGTTCGGAACACGACAACCCACATAAACAAACATCACCTTGTTGTTTTGTTGAACCACCTTGCGGTGCAGTAACAGAACCAAGTACTGATTACTTGGTACTGATAACAAGTACGCCCCCTATTTGGTGGTATTCCTCCAAAAAAAACCATATTTAGAGTCTGCCTTTTTTCCCAGAGGGCTTCTCAAAATTAGTCACACTGGGTGGGGAGAGTGAATGTTACTATTCATGTACTGTAGTGCCACACAATACTGCTCCACATCATCATCCCTGACCGGTTTTTGGGTTTGTTCACTGACGTTCTCAAACAAAGCTCTGAGGCCTTTAGAGAACAGCTGGATTTCAACGGAAGTTAAATTGAACAGAGAGATATTTGCTACTTTAGGTGATATTGGTGCATTTTATCTAGGGGTATCCAAGTAAATACAGGCTATCTACACATACATATCACTCTTTAGAGATTTCTAAAAAAATATCAGAAAACTATGTGAAATTACTCTTCTCACTCACAGCTATGTGCTACTTTGTGTTGGTCTTTCACATAAGATCCTAATAACACACTAAAATTTAGGGTTGTAATGTGACAAAATGTGGAGAAATTTCCAGGGGCCTTATTAAAAAAAAAATTAAATAAAAAATCTTTGTAAGGCACTGAATCAGAGACACTCTGAGTTCCAGAACTGTCTTTTCTGCTGTAAGGTTCGTTCCTCTGCTATGTTTTCTTTACCCACTTCTCGAGCGTCTAGTTCTCCATTCTCTACACATTCCCCCCTCGATGGGTGTTTGGAAGACTGAGCCTTCAACCCGACCATAGGCTGTGGTTCCCTCCTAAACCATTCACATGGAACTGGTTAGGAAGACATTCCTTCCATGGAGGGAATGTCTGGAACCAAGCGCCTGTATTACAGAAATCATAAACATGAGGTCCAGGCTAATCGCATCTCATGGCATTCTCACCCTCTCTGAGTTTCCTCTTCCTCTTTTGTCTTCCTCTCCTTCATGTGTGACAAGATACTAACAGCGGGTTGGAAAAGCGCACGCAGTTGAATCTTTAGTTGGTGAATATTCAGTCTTTTTAAACCCTTCAGTAGTTTCTGTCAGCCAAATAGATTGCCACCTAAGACCTGTATGTCACAGAGATCTTCAGTGAAGGAAGACATGACACACCAAAACTGCTCCAGACTTACTAAGTGAAACTAAGGCCAGAAACAGTTGCAGTACTGCTCCGACATTATGAAAGTTTTGGCTTTTTCTTGTCACTGTACCTCAATATCTTCCAGGATTGTCATTGAGAACTGGCAAATGTTCTGATGCTTCACAAATCATAAATTAGCTCCGGATGCAGAAAACATGTTTGCACTTTTTTCACAGCTGATCTCTTTTGTGTAATTAATGCAGTGCTTCATTATGGGTTTTTTTTAATAGAAAACATGAGACTCTCAACCTCTTGTTATTACTTTCTTCTGTGCTAACAGCAGCAGGTATTTTCAGGGGCAGCAGAGTTCTGAATGTGTTTTTCAATAACGCTCATTTCATTTTTTTACAGGAAACGTGAATGAAGAGAGAAATTGTAGACATTTTAGATAAACACGCATCCCTTCTTTGCAATCAGGGCTAGAAAAAGATAGCTCTGATTAAACTCATTGATCTGCTGCCTAAATTTGCTTGTCTAACTACGGTAAAAGAAAATAGCAATGATTAACCTTGAGACACTGTTAATGTTCTTTGAATATCACATTATTTGCAGTACAATTATTTTCCATGTCTGTCTGATTTCATGTCTTTTTCTATGTTAGAGCTCAGATGCTCTGTTGGTTTGGGTTTCTCAAAGGAAACACCCCATCATTGGACGCTCGAAAGACTTAGCGCGAGGAACAATGGCGCCCTTGAATTTCTGCTGCTCGTTTTGCATGTAATAATATCTAGATTAAACCCAATATTATTGTTGGCCCGCACTTGCGCATCACAGTGTGGTGTTGTGTAGAAATAGTCCCTCCTGATGGCCTTTTTGGGAAGAGGGCAATTACGGCGCAGAGAGGGAAAGATTACTGAACGGCAAGGGAACAAGTAGGCAATGACTGATGGCTGCACAGGGGAAAGGAAACAGCCTTCAACTAAGGCTGAGTCAAACTTACGTACAGCTTTTAAGCTTTGGCATGAACAATAAGAACCATAAAAAACACACACACTACAACAAAAATGCCAGAAATGTTCTAATAAATTGACAAAATTCTGCTCTATGTCAAACAATGTCTTGATTTTAGAACTAGAAGGCATTAATGCTCCCTTGGAAGCAGTTGATCAGCATAAATGATCAATTAAATTGATCATATATGATCAACAACCTAACACTTTGTAGAAGTGTGATTCCTGCACACGCTCTTTCACCTTTACATGGATGCCAACTGCTAGTAGTTGTACGTCATGCCAGTTTCCTTCTGGGTTAGTTATGTATGTACGGAGCAATTGCAACATATTTTACAGGACTTCAGGTGATATTCTAAGTAGTGCATAATCACAATGTGGTATGAAGAAGGTTTTGGCAAACACCACTCTAAAATGTGTGACCTCCATTTACTGTATATTCAGCTCCATTGACTCTGATTCCCCTGAATAGAATCCAGTCAAACCAACCTCCTAATTAGCTAATAGTGTTTAATTTAATCTCTAGCCGTTCTGTGTGAAGGCCTCAAAGGTTTGTTAGGAAACAAACAACAACCTGAAGTCCAAGGAAGGTAGCAGTGTTAACTTCTAAAACCTTATCCTAAGCGTTGGGTAGCTTTCAGTGGTCGTCCTTTAGCCCAACTGCAAACTTGGGCCAAGACATGACCATCCGCCTTAATCAGGGGTGTCAAACTCCAGTCCTCAAGGGCTGCTGTCCTGCAGTTTTTAGATGTGCCACAGGTACAAAACGCTGGAATGAAATGGCTCAATTACCTCCTTCTTGTGTAGATCAGTTTTCCAGAGCCTTGCTAATGACCTAATTATTCTATTCAGGTGTGGTGCAGCAGAGGCACATCTAAAAGTTTGCAGGGCAGAGGCCCTACAGGACTGGAGTTTGACACCTGTGGCCTAAATGAACATGCTTGGCAAGGAGCGCATTAGCACTGTCTCTCTTTCCTTGTAGCTCCATATCAAAACATCTATGGTAAGGAGCTACAGAGATTCACAGCTACGTTACAAGAATCAGGAAATTGATTTGTGATGTACTCCATGAATCTTACCTTCATGGGAAAGGCGTAATAAGAAACCTTTGTTTGAGAAAAGACCGATAAAACATAGTTTGCCACAAAGTATGTACAAGACACAGTAAACATGTGAAAGATTATGCTTTGAACAGATGAAACCAATATTACAGTTTTTAGCCCACATGGAAAACACAATTTGGGTAAAAAACTAACAGCACAGCACCCCAAACATTACACACTGAATCTTCCCCTTACCTAAGTAGGGTAAGGAAAAAGGTTGAATGGAAGACACATGTGGCTAAATGCAAGGCAGTCCTGGAAAGACCTTGGTAGAGGCTGGAAATGACCTAAGACTGAGGTTGAGGTTTACAAAAACAACCATAAGCATACAGGCAGAACTGTAATAGAACAGTTTATTTTGAAACATGTCAATGTGTTAAAATTATCTAGTCAGGCCAAAATCCAAAATGAGAATCAGTGGTACGGTTCGAAAATGTATGTTTACAGATGCAATCCACTCAATCTGACTAAGTTTGAGCTTTTTGTCGAAGAATGGATTATAGTTTTAGTCTCTAGATATCGGTCCCAAGCCGGTCGAGACGTACTCTTAAAAGACTTGCAACAAAACCATCTGGTCTAACAAAAATCAACGTCCCACTCTTAGGGTTTTGCTGTTTCACATAAAATCCCAAACTTAAACTTCACAAAATGTGTATGAATACTTTTGAATAAAAAGTGATCAACTGTTGTAATCAGTTGCAGAAAAGCACTGCGATTTGTACTGTTGCTTGATGGTCATCACCAGCTGCGGCCTTTCTCTTTGCAGTGTCCATGTTCTGTCTGCAGGCTTGGCTGTTTCCATTTACTGTGTCAAACACTACATGTTTACTGTCAATTCTAGATTTGCCACATAGGTGTAAATGGAAAAATATGAATTATATATATATATATATCTGTATTGGCCCTGTGATGTTTTGGCAACTGGTCCAGGATTTACTCCATCTCTCTTGTGTTGGCTGCTGGAATAGGCGTCAGCCCTCTCACGACCCTGATGGAGGAGGTACAGAGAATGCATGGATGGAATGTCATAATTATATGGGTTAAGGACTGTTATTCATATTACTTACATAGAAATAGGTGTAGTTTAGGCTTGAATAGCCATAGACAGTTGTAATTTATTTGCATAAAAGAGTATCTAGAGACGTACAAAACCCACTCTGACTCACTCACACACACTATGACTGTAGTAGGTTGTTGAATTGATGTTTATGAAAGAGATTTGTAGGGGTTTCTTTATGGCTAATTTGTTCTCTCCAAGTTCCTCCTCCCTAAGTTTGGCATTGAAAGATCTAACTGGAAAGAAAATTAGCTTTCTGTAAGATTTACAGATTCACTGGCCTCAGCCCATGGAGTAATAAACAGTGATGCTGTTGCATAAAGTTTATGAGTTCACGTTCATTCACAAAAAGGGGAGAAATTACAGTACTTTCATTAAGAATCCTGTTAGGAAAGACTGATGTTGCGAGGTTTCTTGATTTTAATGGTTCAATGTAAATTGAAATTTAACTGCTCCCCTCTGGTGACTAAGGATCAGTTTCTCAAACTCGGGCTTTGGGGGTTTCCAGTGCAAAGAGATGCATCAAGTTTATTCCAATCAGTCTGACACTGAGCGGGCTGATCACTTAAGCCAAAATTTATTCAGAAAATTGGAAAATCTGGACCCCTTTAGCAAGTGGTGTTCAAGCTTTGTGCCGCACAGGTCAAAACTAGGAAGATTGAAGAACTATAAGGAAACAAACAAAAAACAATAATCTTAAAGTGGAAGGATTTTGTAAAAATAAATTTTTTTGAGCTTTAAATCATGTTATAATGTTAATCCTTCATTAAAACCATAGCTGGAGTGTTGCTTTGATTCTTCCATGTATGTTTGAGAAATCCTTGAATCTCCCGTGGCAACCATGCAGCTGTGCCAAGCTGCCGGGTTTCTGACTGCGTGCCAGAGCACACCCTCCCTCTGAACTCCCCACACTCTCAGCTCCTGCAGACTAGCCAGCAGCAATTAGCAAACAGCTGGTAGAACTGCGCATCTTCTCAATGAAATGCTGGTAAAAATATTGTTAAAGGATTAATAATAGAGGTCTGCTGGAGCTGAAGTTCCTTAAAGAGACAGAGGCCCAATTTCAAGGTGTTAAATTACAAAGTCAATTTTCTTTTTTAAGTCATTTTTGATTTTTACAGCTTTTTTTATAACTGAAGGTAACATAGTTACTTGATTGTGCCATAAAATGTCTCCATGTGGCTGGAAAACATAAATTAAATTTAAAAAAGGAAACATTTTTCAACATTGGGATTTTTTCTATTTGCTCAATAACTTACAAAAGAAAAGAACAAAGGAGTCAAATTTTCATAAACAAAAGGTTTGTAAATCATTGCAGATCATTTGTCATTTGTTTTCGGTTTTGTTGACCAAATTTGTATAATTCCTGACTTGTAGTTGGGAACCACAATTCACAATTATTATAAGGCCACCAGTGACCCCCATTCTGCACTTTGAACACCCTTGCCTTACAATATAAAGTTTCAATTCTTACTGAATCAACTACATCAGTGGCAGTTTTGATATGTGCCATATGTACAGTGACTTAACTGACCAGATAAAAAAAAAGCAACCAGAAGAAAAAAAAGAAAAAAAAATTAACATTTCCATCTTCTTCCTCCATCACTTCAGTCGCCTCTTCTGTCTTCACCGTGCAACCAACATTCTTCTCTTAAATTTCCAGCCTCTCGTTTTTCTCCTCACCTGGGTCTTTTGAGTGATAGCGGTCCGCAGGAACATCGGGTAATCTGTCTGGGTCAACGCGCCGAGCTATGCAGGGGCTCATGCAGAGGCCAGACTAATCACCTTTCGGATCAGCATTCACAGAGTGGGCTGCACCTTTTATCCCAAACCAAAGTCAACAAGGGCAGGATTCTTGGGAGGCATTGCTGAGATTCTTGAAAGCAAAAAAAAAAAAAAAAAAAAAGCAAGCGATGAGAAGAGGAGCCTCTGACTCTTTCCTTTCAAAATCAAGAGATAAAAAAGTTGACAATTGTGCTAAACCGCTATGTTTAAACGTTTCATAATATATTTGAATAAAAACTTTAGAATCTAAAAGCGGTGTTTGGAAGGATTCCTCAAAAAGGCACTAGCTGCCTTTTGCTAGCTCTTCTTCTGTTTTTTTTTTCTCTTCCACCTCACACATAGATGACCCGGGGTAATTAATAACTCCTTTAACTAGATGCTGTTTGCACAGATGTACTTTCTTTCCGAGGACTGACTGCTCGTTTTGCAGATGCTATTTTCTCTCCGCTGTTCGCCTGAGATATCTCACGCTGCGTAAACACCGACGCTCGCCGAACAGGCCAAACCCAGCGGCGCTTCTGAATGAGTCCGAATGTGTGTGACTGCGTTGCCTGTAAAAGGATTTTTCACAGCATACTGTTGTTTTTTTTTGTTGACAGTATGCTCTGTTTAAGGGGAAAACGGAGCTTAAACCAAAGCAAAAACAAACAAAGAAACCAAAAGCAAAGATGAGGCTGAGCGGTGGAGAGAAAGCTAAAAGTGGTGGCAGGAGGGAGGGTGGGATTGGAGACGTTTTGGCCAGGGATGTCAGAAAGGAATCAGTGAATAACTTGGCTCGTTTCTTTGCGGTGAGAACAGCATGGGCTGGAGGCTGAAGCCAGAGCCCACAATGTCTAGCCTGGAAGGTTCTCTCATTAGTGAAGATGGAGTGTGCAACCTCCTTGGTACTGCAGAGCTCATGAGAGTGCTGGGAACACTCGGAGCATTTCATCTCAGGTATAAATTAATGGTTCGTTTTCAAAGCTCTCTCTCTCATCTTCAGTTTCCACCGCTGGCGTTAGTGGCAGCTGCCATCCAACCCATCCCACGCCTCGTTGTTGTCCCGTTTCGAGAATGCGTCGGGGAACATCCAGCGAGACGTTGGGCCTTGTGAGCTGTTGCTGCTGCTGCCTCCAGTACAAGAAACTGAACGTCGCGCCTTTGAAGAAGTGCAAAAGGCGTGCCAGTGTTTTTTGTTCAAACATCGGCTTTTGTAACTCCGGCGGAGCCGAGCACAGCCGGTTGGCAGGAGCATGAGGAAAGCAAGAAGAAAAGGGATCGGGATCCAGAGCAACAGTGTGGGGGCCCGGCGAGCGTACGGCTCAACGAACCATCTGTGGCAAGGCTTCAGAGGCGGGCCTAAATATTGGAGGGGGAAAAAACATATATTTGAACCTGTGTACTCAGCCGTAAACTATAAACCATCAGGAGCCTTAACAAGAGCCATGCACATGTAATTGTAACAATCAAAAAGTCATTTGGATATGCTCCCGGAAGGGGTTTTTGCTAGAACTCCCCTATCAAACAGCTCCAACTGCAGGCCATACAGCCCCTCTGTACCCAACTTTAAAGAATTGTATGAAGCACTTTTTGAAGAAATGCCCATTTATTCAAGAATAACGAGAAAATGCAAGACTTAGCGAGTGAATTAAACAACAATGAAGACGTCTAATGTCTTTGAGATGCCGTGCCTCGGACTTCACTTAAGCTGTGCTCAAGCATGTGCGAGGATCGTCAGTGGTTATGGTCAAAAATATCTCCAGAAATACTTTTGTATTATTACTGCATGGCTAAGACTGGGACTTGAGGGTTTATTCGCAGCAGAGATGCTACGTGTCTTTGTGATTGAGTTCAGATTGAAATCGTCAGAATGTTTCACCAGACAGACGTCGAGATGTATGAACGTTTATTTTCCCCACATGGTAATTAAAGCAGCCAAAACCAACAAAATCTTTAGAAAATATCACTTTGCAGGGGACTGCATAGCAAGAAACAGAAGAGAACTGAAAAATTTGGATTTCTTTTTTGTTCCCAATAACAATCATTTAAGAATAGAGTAGCTATCAGACATGAATAATTCTAACGTCAACAAAGTTTAATGTAGATGTAATACATACACTTCATCGGTATTACATCTCACTCACCAGTGATGTACTGGGTGGTATGGTAACTCCTATTCTTACGGCAGCCATTGCATTTGCCTACATATTTTTGATTCGATTTTCATTAACACTGATACCTCCCTGTACCAGTTGACTCCCTTATTGCACACTAGTGATATTTTTGTCCAACCAAAAGATGCGGACGTCCAACTACTCAACCAAAGCGTGACCCTATTAACGCAAAGCTACCAACTACCAAGGCTGTTTGCAGGGCTGAACAATTATTTCAGACTTGTCAACTAGGTTGCCTTGAGAACGCCAAACATGTTAACAATAATCAGCACACTAGTTCACTGGTGATCTGGGAATGCGTCCACTATTTGGCTAAACCTAAAAATCTACCAAGTTCTCTAGTTGAAAGCATTGTTTTCATACACCATTGTGCTACAAAATTGGGAGATGGATAGAAAAAACTTAGGAGAAGGAAAATAAAATTTAGCAATTGTTCCTAACATAGATATTTACTTTAAGACTAAAAAAAAGTCTTGATAAATTAATGTGACTGCAGACGGTGGTAATATTTTCTTTTGTCGAAAAATCCATGTGACATTACTGCATCCCCTACTGCACATGTGTGGACACTTTTAGGTTGTTTGCAGTTCACGCAGGAGACCGCATACAAGTCGTAAAATTACTGTATATCTGGAAATGTTGAACGATCACAAAAGAAATACAGATTTTACAAAAAAGTCTGAATTGAGCATTAAGGTTTGTGGCATGAATGTAAAGGTGTTTAAAAAAAATTATAACATTTTCAGGTTTGAGTAAAGATAACAATAAAACAAATGACAAAAAATAAGTATTTTATGCAAAAAAGTAAATGAGAAATTGACAACCATCATGCAAACCTTTTAAAATTGCTAAGATTGGGCTAAAATAGAAGGCTCCATACTAAATGATTGGGAGCACTAAGGGAGCCAAGAGAAAACAACAAAATCTTGGGAGCTCCCATCGCTAGAGTGTCTTTATTTTGTAGCAGAAGTTGAACCACTTCCCCTTGTGACTGCAGAAAGGAACCGACTGTGATTTAAAGGCAGGAGTTACTTCCTGTGAGGCAATAATCAGAAAACACACACCACTACTGCTTGGACTCCATATCCAGACTCTTGAAACTTAAAATTGCCCAACTATGAAAAACGCAGACGAAAATTCACACAGTAAAAAGGTAGTTAAACAATGAAAATAGCATCAGAACATTTCTTAAGGGCTCTAAAACCTTCCAAGATCTATCGTAATGCAAAAACAAAAAAAAGGCCTCAGAGGAACCGTATGTGACGTTTCTGGAGTGTTCGAGTCCAAAAGCCGACCACTATATATTTGGCTCTCCTGAAGAAGGGTCACTCCTAATTTTAAGTGCAGTTAGTGGCTTGTGAGTGTTCCTATAACATCTGCTTGTGATTGAGCGGAGGGTGCATAGTTTGGATCCCACAGGTGAGCAGCAGAGTTGTATAAAGTCTGAGCCATCTCAATACCAGCATCCTTACACAGCTTTTAATTGTGGAGGTGGAAAAACAGGCTGTCAAAAATTGAAAACTTGTTGAGCTATCAAGCTTGACATCATTAAAAAAAAAATGAAAAAAGAAAACCCTTACTTTATGGCTCAGCCACTCCACTAACACCTCACTGTTTGTGAAAATACCATTTCCGTAAATCTCTCCGTTGCTACGGCTTTTTTCTTGCCCGTCAGTCCTGAAAGGTTGGACGCTTGTTAATTCTCAAGGAAATCCAGCCATAACCTTTCCTGTAGCATTTACATCATGGGCTGCATAAATAAAAGACGTTTTGTGTTGAAAAACTGGTGATTAATTTTGCCCTAAGAAGCACAAATGTGTTAATTGTGGTTGCCATTAAGGCGGGACACGGCGGTGTACTTGAGCGGCAATTAGTCGTCCCCCTGGAAAAGTAGCTTTCTGACATCTTTTTCACACCCAAGAGTTTTTTTAGTGGGAGTTATATAGAAAAGAGAACAAGTAAGGCTTCATTTTTATTTGAAGATAAATATTTTGATCTATTGTCCTTTACCTGTTCCATATTGCATGCTTGTGGTATTAAACACGTTTCTCAGATAATTATAAGGCACATTCAAGAGTTTATGAATTGCCATTATGTAAAAGAAAATATTGCCTTCATTTAATCTTTTTTTTTTTTAGGAATATCCAATATTACACCCTGAACTGCAATAGAACACATTGGTAGAAGCTGCAGATAATTAAATAAAAATTTTAAAAAACAGCAAAAGTTCATAGGAGAAAAACAAAAGGAGTCTTTATTCAAAGTAGCTTGAGGCAGAATGAAGGTATTATATGTGTCACAACAATTATGGCATTTGACTCACAGGTTAGTAATTGGAAAATAAAGCTCTGCTTATTTAAAAAAAAAAAAAAATCTGAAACAGCAAATCTCTTTTGTCCCATCAGTGTTTTGCCTGCATTTTCCAAGGTGTGAAAGTGTAATGAGGCATCCACAAATTAAACAACGGCTTACCTAATTCACAATTTGGGTTTTATCTTTATCTTTTTTACTGCTGCCCCTTCACTGAACAGGTCAAGTCCCGGCTCGATCAAAAATAAAATAATATCAATGTTATTCCTGGATGTAAAAAAATGTACCTTTGACAGTTTAAACATGCATTTTAAACTGTCAAAAAATGAGCTGTATTGTAGATCTCCATGGGGTTTTAAATACAGGGAATGAAAGGAAAATATAGGCTGCTTATGACTAGTCAAGAAAAACAAATGTTTAAAAATAATCAAACAGTCCTTCAACATTCTGAAGGGTTCTGTTCTTTTTGACAACTCAACAGATATTAGTCACATGCCCACCGGATGACGACCTCAATGAGCGTGACACTTCCTGAATCAGTAGGCCAGTCTCTGGTTCACACTGGTTCACATCAGATGTGCGTATCCTACTTCTGCTGTTCACACACGGGCCTTACGCCTGTGTGTGAACATCGTGATAAATCAAGGGCTCTGATCTCGTAGCCAGGAATTTCAGACTGCCTGAGCCACACCATTCAGATCCGCGGAATAGGAAAACAGCGGCTCCATGCACCAAGAATTCAAGGAACGGCACTGGAGTGCTTTAGTTTTTTTTTGTTTTTTTTTTCTGAGGTGAACAAAAGAGTGGGGTGGAGAGAGGCATACAGGAAATGAAGATATTTTATAATTCTAAAGAAGCAAAATAATTGACTTCTAACCACGGCCACATGTTGCACTGTCGGTAGACCACACGTAAAACACTTACAAATGTTTTGCTACGTGCAGAAATAGAAAAAAAACACAATAGAAGCAGCTGCAAAATTGAGAAAAGGGATAAATGTTTCTCACAAAGACACACAGTCACAATATGTTATGCTGTGAATGGAAAAGAAAGGTAGTAAAGTTTAATGCAATGTCAGTTCTTTGAGATCTTTGCTCCATGCAGTTGTTTCAGGAGCGCTGTCAAATGCAAGATGTGTAGAAAAATGTGCAAAATTAGACTGAATACATCAGGAGAAAGAGCTCGAGGCATGGGCTTTATTTCATCTCAGCACAATTAGTTACCATCGTGCTCAGATGGTAACTAATGTCTGTGTGGAACGCCACACAGACAGAACATGTCTGTGTGGCGTTCCACATGAGTTCTTCACGCAATCAAAAAACGCGAATGAGCTTTGAGCTAATGATTTCAAATTATTCCTGCTACTGTTGCGACTTTAAGCCAAGAATATGACCACTGCTGCCTGAGTAGTTTACCAGAGCCTTAATGAGCCCGACTTGTGTTTTTTTTTTTGTTTTGTTTTTTTTGTATTTATTTTTCAGACTTACGACAATGGAGTTTGGCTCAATTGCAACAAACACACTCATGATCAGGACTGAAAAATGATGCAAAATGACGTTCGGAAATGAAGATCTAGAAGGACCATTATGGTGATGAAGAGTGACGATCAACAGAAAACGTAGCAAAAAAACATCCCACACAACTACCTGTTGGATACCCTCACATCAGGTACATAATGTGCGACTGTGCCTTCATGCACATCGAAAAACGTTTCTATAGTACACTTAGAATTCCTTGCTATCGCTAAGGATGAATGAACCAATTACATGTCAGCAACTCACAGAAGTGTCTTGTTAATGTGAAAGTCAAGCAGACTAACTGGAGTTCACCACAACTCACATTTCTGATCAACTTTAAAGCATACCTCTACTGCTTGCAGATTTTCTTGGCCAAGTTAGAGTAAAATAAGTTTCATAAAGTTCATAAAGCTTCATCAAAGTAGAATGGATCCAAAAAAAAGGAAAAATGTACCCTGGGCAGACTCAAACTCGTTTCTAAGGCCTCTGCAGATCTGCTAAGATGGTGACAAAACCAAAGGTGTCCATATATAGGCTGACGTTTCCATAGCAACCTCATTTAGAGTGTCTGCGTCTGTGCGCAGAAATATTAAAGGAGACAACCAAGGCACAGTCACCCAAGTGGAATTTGCAGGGAGAAAAGGTAAAAGTATAATCTAGCATCCCAGATCAAAAGCTATTAAAATAGAATTTCACATCATAATTCAAGACAAGCCAATTATAGGCTATCTCATATTATAGGCTCCATTTTTTTTTTGTTAGTGGTATGGGCTTGAATTTCTGCCTTTTGCTTCAATGATAAAAAAAAAAAAACACTTTAATTTGTCAAACTTCAAATCACCTTCTACTGCCAGGGTCTGTGAAGTGAAAAAAAGGTCTTATCGCTGATTTGAAATGAAATAGAAACAGTTTAGGTGCCAAATACATATTAATTTTCCCGAGTCCTGCCCGACTTCTCCTTTACAAAGGAAAATAATAACCATGTGCGAGACTCTAAAGGCTGACAGCTGAACTTGTTCTTATCGGCCAGCAACTAATTTGAACCCCGCAGACTCAAAAGGACTCGGGTTGTGTTGATTCTCTCGAAGCCAAGTCCCAACAGAGTGCAACAGAACTGTCATGGTAAGAAGTTCTTACCCTTCCTGCAGGTTTAATATTACAAAAGCACGTTTAAAGGTTGAGATCCAAAGTAACCCTCTTGCCCCCCCTTATTTTCATGCTTGTCAGGCCACGGTAAAAGGCCAATAGCTGAAGGAAAAATGTTTGCCATTTGAGCAGATCCTTTCTTCACATCATGAGAGGGAGCTGGACGTTCATCAAACAGCAGCTCTTGGGAAAGCAGGAGAAAGCTTTTCCAAGCATGTCCGATTTCACTGACACACAAATCTCCACCTCGCATACAGTAACAGGTAGGGAGATGGAAAGTTGAAGGAGACCGGAAAAGAGCTGGTTGGATCTGAAGGACACTGAGAATTTTTTATTTGAAAGGTTCATTGAGAGGACTCTTTGCTTGAGCTAAATTGAACTTCTTTGTGATAGAAAACAGATGAGACCGTTCACTTTGCCCGATTATGCTGTGGCAGTCAATACTATGCTTATTTTTGAACCCCGTTTTTGTAGAATCATAATCCTGTTTTATTGGAAAAACTGAATGTGTTACCTGAACCCAAACACTTGCCGTTTTTTTTCACAAAAAACTGCAAGAAACTAAGGAAATCTATCTAAATTTAACAACAATCAAGAAAGTTGTTCCAAAAATGACAGCTGCACTTACCACCTTGGTAAAATAAGTACATATGTTTCTATGTATCCAAGATTGTGTGCATATTTTCTCTGAATGGTCATTGTAATTATGGTTATTTTACATTTGTCATATTACAGGACTGGTGGTTTTGTCACGTATTAGTCAAACGGCATAGTAAGACAATCCCTCCTTGGATCATGGTTACTTCAATATTCTGGATCATTTTTCGGTTATTCCATCGAAGGCATTTCTAGGAACATTTATTTGTTCTGGAGCTCTTAAAAAATATTCAGCAAGCTTTTGCCGTAAGGCCTTTTTAGTGAGGTGTGGCTCGAAACCGGATTTCGCCAAGAAGTGATCGGTTTAACTGTTGAAAAGTTCAAAAACAGAGAATGGACTGATACACTTCATAAATTAGGCAGAATAGCAGTAAGTCAGGCACGAAAAAACTGAAGTGAACAAAAATACACCAACTGTACTGTGCACACACACACACACACCCACCCACACACGTTGGTGTGGGCACATTCGATTGCCAAGCCAGGTGTACCCACTCAAAAGATAAATAGACCATAGACCACATTTTATTGGCCCTGAAAGCAAATGAACCTTCATGTGGAAAATATCTCCCTGCTCAGAGGCAGAAAATAACATGCTAAGTATTAAATCATTGCTGAAACAATGTCTATTTTTTTATTTGAGATCTGTGAATAATAAGTCTGAGTATGTGCATGAGGGGTCCCGTATAACCAGTACGTTTATATGCCATTACGCTGCACAATCCAAAATCCCCGCTAGCGTGAAAGAGCAGGCTTTGGATTCCAGGACCTTGGATATCCACTCTGTGGCCTTTCCCCGTCAGCAGTCTGAGTCACAGAGGCAACTTAAAGAATGCCAACGTGGGCAAAGAATGCCGAAAATGTGAAGGAGTTGCAAAGATCGTATGAGTGCTTGTAAGAGGTCTGGCACGGTGGAGGAATGGGCAAAGTGTAATTCGGATACTAAGAGCAGCTGCAGCAAATTCATCGGCAAAATGAAACACTCCACCTAAGATAAAGGTGCATTATATTGGTTTGGAAGCACGCTCTTCTCTATTTTTACAATCTGATTCTGATTGTAGCCTTAGTGGGAAAAAGGTATTTCCTTTTTCCCCCTTTATTTCACTCCAAAGTTTAAACTTCAGCGTATTTTGTTGACCCTCGATATGAAAAACCAACAATTCAAAGTGTGTAGGAAATAAAACATAGCATGAAAAAATCTATAGTATGTCTATGTAATAAGTCCTCTTTAATCTAAATGACAGTGAGTACAATAAAATATCGTCAGGCATTACTAATTGGTAAATAAAGAACATGTGTGTGCAATCTAATCAGCATAAAACCAAATGTTCTGTGAAAGCAACAGAGGTTTGTTGGAGAACACAAGGAACTCAGAACAATTGTTGCCAAGAAAGTTAACATGTTGCCCAACCTCCAAACACTGAAGGAAAACCAACACTGAGCATCACCCTGACAGCCTGGGGTTCTTTAGGGACAGGTTAAGACTGACTTGATCCAACTTTGGACCATATTGGCTCAGCTTTGAGTGGCTGAGAATAAAGAAATGATTAACTTACGAAAGAAAAATGCCGAGGAAGGCCGAAGCAAGAAATGATCAATTAAGCTTCCTCCTTTTCGTTCCGCCTTCCGAGAAAAAAAAACACAAGGCTTCAAATAATTATCTCCTCCGGTCAGTGGCAGTTAATATAAAAGCGGAAAAGGTGGTCTCAGTTTTCTAACTGAGAAATCATCATAAATGTCAAACACAGTGGTGGTAGCATCATGCTGTGGGGACTCCATTTTTGAGTTATGGCAGGGAGATTGGTGAGAGTTTTTTGGAAATTTGAAAAACCTTTCAAAGGTTGCAAAACAGCAACAATCAGAGTGAAATTGGAATTATTTACAAAGAATATCCGTGTGTTAGAATGGCCCAGTCAAAGTTCAGACGTAAAGTCAGCAGGGAAGCCATTATCACAGATGCTCTAAATGTAAACTTGCTGGGCTTAGCAATTTTACAAAAACAAAGTGTGGGCAAATATTCAGGTTCTTTAACAGGAGCCCTTTTCTTTCTTTTTTTTTTGTTTGTGGTTTTCAAGAGACAAAATGGGAATAGAGTAAAGTGGAATTATTGCATTGCAAGGCTTTACTGTATGTGTTTCATTGAAGAGCAACTGTCAAATATTTTTGTCGCACTGACAATTTTTTTTTTAGATCTCGAAAGGACAAAAATACTTAAAACAAATATTCTGAGAGCCTCCTTTCTCTTTCACCTTTACCTTTCTCAATATCTTTGTATCATTTTCGTTCTCCTTAAGTTTTTAGTAATCCACATGAACAGTGAACGAACACATGAACGACTCTTAACTAATCACAGCATGAGTGGTTTTTTTTTCTTCCCGCAAACCAGAAGCAGACAGAGAAGGAGTGAGAATTATTGCACGTCCGACAACGTCAGTCCAACCAGCTGCCTTACTTGCTTTCTTTCATAACTGGCCGTATCTTAGACAACCAGCAGTGTTTCTTCCCAGTTCATCCTGTTCTATATTTTGACAACTCTCTCAGAACAGAAGCCTAGACAAGCATCTCACCACGGCAGATTCTTTTTGTAAAGAAAAGGTGATGGAAACAGAGTGGCGGGAGCCTGCTGTCCCACTCCTAAAAAGGGAATAAGAAGGTACAGACACATTTCTGACATATTTTAGGAAAGGGCAAGGAGAGCTGAAAGTCTGTGATGGATACCGAGATCAGGGAGGCAAGAATATATGACGATTAGTGAATAAACATTAAAAAGAGGCTGACTGTGGTGTTTGCTTTTTAAAAGGAACACACATTGGACAGGTTTTGGACAAATCGTGGTCAGACAGAACAATTAACGGTGTTTTACTGTGATAATGTCTAGTAGGAGAAAGATTTTAATTGCATAGTGACTCTTTGTGTTACAGTTACAGGTTGTTGTCGATCTTTCGTCCCTTTCGTCCTCAACATCTTGAGGAGAGTCAAGATGTCTTCACTAGTTCTTTTGAGGACAAACAGAAAACTCTGACCAAATTCAGATATCTGCTTTGTGTTTTATCTTGATCAGAATCTGAAGATATATTTCCAAAACCCGTTGAAGAAGTCTCAGTACGTTGATGTTGAAATGCAGCTAAAAAGTTGCCCGACATCAGCATTGTTTTCTAATTTCATAAGATGGCGTAGCTATGATTTAACTTTGTTAGCCTACACACGTTCAAAGACAACTATCTTGTAATTCCCAAAAAAACATACTCATTGGGGGGGGTTGTCAAAAAAGCCAAATCATGTTGATCATGATTCATTTCATTAGAAGCAATAAAAAAGGGTAAAACATCCAAGGAAGTGAGTGCTTTCATAGGCACGATATCTTTTTTTTTTCCTAATATTGAAATTTGTTTGAAGCACTTAAACCCTGAAGTGTGACAAAAAATAAGAAATATTTAAGTGGTTATTTTTTTCACAGCCTTTCGTTTGTTTCTCCTTTTTTTTGGCGGGGGGCGGCAAGAAAATAGAGACGTTTCCAGAATTGGGCTAGAAATAATCCGGAATCAAGTTTCCATGTAGCCGTGGAGGCAATTACAGCAAACATGTAAAATAACAATGTAATGTAAGTTAGGTGTGCTTTGGTTGGCAGGGGAAAAGGAAAGGAAAATGGAATATGGCTACATCAGGAAACACTTTGCTAAAGATGGGGAATTGTTATTTATTCAGAAAATGTGTTTGCATTGTGGTTTAATGGAGAAAATAATAAGCCTTTTTTCTCTCAAAGACAAACATTGTAGTATCTCAATATTATTTACTCAGCTTTCCAAGGGAATAATATTTTTATCATAAGATACTCTGTTGGGGTTTTTGTGATCCTTTGTGTATGTCTTCAGAAAAAGAGCTATTAAAATCCAATACCCGAACAAAAGAAATGAAATATTCTCATAAAAGGATCAAGTTAATATTATATATCCATTGCACGCTTGCATTTACTTTCAGACTTTCCATCCATGTGCAATGTACTGGTTGGCAGAACCCAAATTACTTTAAAATCAGCACTAGGAACAAATAAATACTGCATCTATTTTGATAAATGAACTACAATGTGCTGCCAAATACATATAGTGCTGGGAACATGTACTGAGCTAAAAAAAGTTCTGTATCATGTTATTTTATCCACAAACCACACGGTTTTTACATGAGACTCTAAAAGCCGACGTGTTGGAAGTTGCATTTATTTTCATTCAAGTCAGGGGATGATACTGTCAGGATCTGTGTTTTTCTGTGTTTATTTAGAGTTTTCTGTGTCCTTAAGTCTCTTCGTTGTCCTGTCCTCCCCTTGATTGTTCCCTGGTGTGTCTCGTTTCTGTGATTACCCTCCCGTGTATTTAACTCCACCTGTGTTCCTTGTTCCTCGTCGGGTCCTCGTCAATGTCTTGTCGTTGTCCATTCGTGTAGCCTGTTGCTACCAGTGCTGAGCCCTAGCCTTCTGTTCAACTGTGCTGCCAGGTTTTTGGATTTTTGACATTATTTTCATCATTAAACTTCCTTTATTCACCTCATCTGGGTCTACAGCGTCTGCCTCACCACCTCACCCCGCACATCGTGACAGATACATCTCTATGTGACAGAAAACAAACATTTTCATGAAAATGATCTTGAATGGTGTCAAACCACCTTCATCATACATCTTGTGTTAGCATGTGTCATGCTAGCATAGATAGATTACACTGCACATAGGAGAAAATCTCCTATGTGCAGTGTAATCTGCACATAGATTAGACTACTACTAAGTTACTACAGGCCAACTGTTGGCCTGTAGTAACTTAGTTTTCATTGATGATGCCTTTCATGACAAACTGAGCTTTAATATTGCTGCAGCTTTTAACTATGGCTAGGTGAAGAAGATGTATCTTCAGCTAGCTAGATCTATTCAGTGGATCCCAGGAATTCATGATGGTTAGAGACCACAGTCTTTCTACGGAATACAGTCAAATACAGAATCAAATCAGTTTACTCTGGAATCTATTTTATCTGGTCACCACAAAATACAGTGAGATTGAGTAGAGCTATAGTTTAAAGTTAGTGAAAACTGATTTAAATGATTGGAGCACATCCAAAACTGGTAGGATACTGACGTAAGAAATCAAAGGACATTCTAGAGAGTCACCCTATTTCCTGAAATCATTTGTCTTCAGCAAGTACTAACAATGACAGTGGAGAGAAATTGCTCATTTTAAAAGCAAGAGTGAGCTGCAAGGCTGAGACAAAATGAGTTGGTTGTTTGTAAATTTGGCAACATTGTAAACGTTGAAGAAAATGGTCCTCGACATGTGGGACGTTCAGGTCAAAGATAACACAAACGTTCAACAGTTCTGCTTCAAAAAGACAATGTTTTTCTTGTCTCACGTCATCAGCTCAACAATGAAAACTAAAATTTTAGTTTTATGGGAGTTTCCAGGCCAAGAATTTGTATCTGAAAAGATGGAAAGGGAAACAGGGAATACACACAAAGCTTGTGTGTGTGTAACACTTTTCAAGAACCAACTGCTAGTCAAAACACTTGGACAATAAAAAAAACACACACACAAAAAACCACATTCAAGACTTTATCATAAGAGCGTCTTACAGTCAGTAAATTAAGACGGAGAAAAAATTGTGAGGACTGTGCCAGTAGAGATTCACCCATGGGCCTACAACACTGCTGCTTGAGAAGGTCATTGTGTTTCCAACTGGCTGCTCTGTAAATCCTTGACTCATATGTCTGCGTATGTACGTCTCCTCTCGGCCTCCTTATGTACATAAAACTTTTAACACGCCGTATGCCTGTTCTCGTACTGCCCTGGGAATTATTGGAAAGTATGAGGGTGACTTTATAGCCCTGCTGGCCTGCAGTGAAGGATATACAGTGCCGCCTCACGCTGTGTAACTGGACAGTGATTGATGACAAGGCTGATGGAGTAGTGGCAGGACCCAGAGACCTCCAGGGGCTCTCAGGTCTGGGGCCCTACAAGTCCACGGTCTGCTCCTCTGCATGTGGTGGTCTTAAATCTCTCCCAAAACCTGCAGCCTTACAAACACATGACATAGTACAAGTGTATGTGTGTGTTGCAAAGACAAACCGAACAGTAGCGCACAAAGGAAGCAGGTAATCCAGCAGCAGTAAATATATTCACTTCCTTTCGATTTTAAATGTTGTCCTGTTGGAAACATAGGATTTTATGTGATAGAGCAACATAAAGAAGTGATGAAAAAGCATGTTTATACATAATAATAAAAATTTGAAAAGTGTGATGTGCATTAGAGTTCACTGGCCCAAAGTCCCTCAAAGACGTTGTCAAAACATTTTTCGCTGCTGTTTCGTCAAATGCAACTTTTTTGGGCTTACTTTACTATGAGATCCTCTGTTAACAAAAAATTGCAAAATTTTCCCACAGATTCTTGGTTGGATATAAGTTTGATCTAATGTACTTTGATCAGAACTATTTCCATTGTAACTCATTGAAGGGTTTCATTGTTGCCTTGTCTCAAAACCTTTTCAGCCTCTTGCAAGTTTGAGTCTAGTGATGTGCAATCTGGTTTATGATCAAATGGAAATAGCACATCCTATGGCTGTCTTCTTGACGAATATACTAGTCAATATACTAGAATCTTACATGTCATAATTTTAGCGATATTCATTAACTGAAGGGGTGCGTGTTGAGTCAAAAGTGAATTTTCGGAGAGTTTCTTGACTCAGCTGTGCTCAAATTCTCCCCGCCTTTCCTCGCTGACTCGGCCCGTAGGTAGCGGGGAGAAACAGTGGGCCAGCTAATCATTTGCGGAATGTGGCGTGGATATAAGATAGGGCCAGATTGGGAATGCTTGGAGCCAGAGGAATGGTAATTACTGTGGAAATCAAACACCATCAATTGTGAGGTTTTTCAACATTTCACAGTGTCCCTCTCCCCACTTCCCTTCCCAAATCCCCTTCTCTTCTCGCTCCAACTCAAATGGTCCTCGCTGCCACTCCCCAAGGCCCTCAACCCTCAGAATGTTTTTTTTCCACTCCTTCCCAACCCTATTTCATTTTTGCTACTTCTGCTCTCCTCTCTGCCCTCCCATTTATTTTCCTTTAGTTTTCTCCACCCTCTTGCTTTATCTATCTGCACTTTGTTTTTCCTGTCTCTCGTGATACACCCATTTATACCCAGTCCCCCGTGCCAAGTTCACTTCGTTTCCCATCTCAATCGCTCTTCCCGCGCTCATTTGTTTAGACTCGCACACATTTAAACACAAAGAAGTGCACTCACACAAATGATCACATAAGACAAATGACCCTCATCACTGTATGTCTGGAATGTGAAAACACTTTGACCGAAACATTTGTTTTACATTCCAAATCCTTTCAGAGACGCTCACTTACTGTACAATCCACAATTTAAGGAAGCGGCGCGCTTGAAGCTAATCCTCCGCATCCATGTTTCTTCAAGCTAATTTGGGATTATTCGGTTTGAACGCTGCCTTCTTGACGAGCGTCGGCTTGCTTTTATATGACAAGGAAACCTCAGAGGGAGTGAGATGATTGTCGCTCTGCATTAGCCAGCCTTGGTGTGATTAAAGGTACTTCTTGACAGTGTGGGAGTTTTTATGTGCTCACGTCTCTGCAAAGAAGTGCGCATGGCGTGCAGAAGTAGCATAACTTTCATCGTGCTCCTCGTCATCACTATTGCAATTTGGTCAAAGAGAAATGGGATTAGGACAAATGGGGCCTCCACCAGGGGTGACCCTGACAGGAGAAAGGCGGAGATGAGGATTGGGGCGAGGGGCACACTTCATCTATCTTTAGACAACTGTAACTCCCAACAGTAGCCTCTTCAGTCTAGCTCCAGCTGGATGTGTAATGTAGCAAAACACAAATCTCGCTTGGCAGTTGAAGCGAGGCGCAAATCCTTACTACTGACTTGGCATGAGCGATCATGCTTTTCCAAGCCAGCGATGTGATAAATTTTACTATTTCCTACCATTTGCTCGACAGTTATCAGCTTTTTATTAACAACGGCAAAGATGCTGGATGATCTGGAAGGTTTTAGAGGGGGTTTAGAAAATGTCAGAGCCGGGCAAGTCGGCCAATTAGAGGAGATGCTTTATGAGCTTTCCGCAACTTCTGAATTGGGTCCTCCCCGACTTTAAAGCACACACATATGCACGCAAGTCTGCAGTGTCAGCCGCCCGTCTGTGGGAAGACAAATAGAAAAAGGAAGCAGACCATTAGAAAGGCACAAAAAAAAGAAAAAGGAAAAAACTTGCACTGGCTCTGACACACGTGTCTGAAAATTCACTGGGCGGTCCAGAGTTCTCTTCCCTGTCAAGTGTCACCAGGCAGTATTTTTCAGAACATAACATTCGCACTGCCTCATAGGAATGAGTGCTTCCTGCCTCTTGTATCGCAGTGGGATGAGACAATATCTGGAAATGAAGTTTTACGCGATGGTGAAAAATAGACACACGTGAAAGAGCTGCTGTTGCATGAAGCCATGTGGAGCCTTGCGCAAAATAATTCATTTTGGAGTTTTCTTTTTGTTGTTTTTTTTTTTTGTATTTTGTCATGATACATTGCTAACCAAGGGGACCAGTCAAGGGGAGATAATTTTAAAAAATTGTGGAAAACTATATGAAAAAGGGTGTTTTATGATCGGTAACAATTGTGACCGGTGGGATAATATGGTATTTTTACTAAGGTGAGCTAAAATTGTTTTTTCCAAATAGAAAAGATCACAAAAGGTGAACATTGTTTCTTTATTTGAATATATCTTGTCATAGCATTATTTTAGTGCAACATTTGCTCTGTAAAGTACAAATTTGACTATCTGTATATTCTAAACCAATGTAAATTGGAGTGCTTGAGTGTTTATGTATAATTATATTGAACTTCAGTCAGTTGTGGTGTTATATCACATTAATTTAGATCATAAAGATAACATCTATAGTAGAGGCCTTCATTTATATTATTAAAAATCATGAACATCTGTCAGTCTCACTGTCATACAGTAATAAACTTAGTCCAGGGGTCTTCAACTCCAGGGATTGAGGGCCGGTGTCAGGCATCTTTTCCATCTGTCTCTGCTTCAATACACCTGAATCAGGTGACTAGCAGGACTCTGGAGAACTGGACTGCATACTGAGGAGGTGATCCATTTAATTCAGGTGTGTTGGACTGGGAACACACTTGAAAGCTGCAGGATACCAGACCCCAAGGCCTGGAATCAAAGGCCAGTTGAATGGCTCTTCTCACCATTTGATGACTTTGGTATTCTTCAATTTTGGGTTATTTCATCCCCTCTTTACTTTCTATGTTCTTTCTTGAAGCACTCAATGTACAATAAAGCCTTGAATTTCTCCCAGGCATGGGTGGTGCAAAAGCAACATCTCTGGAAACGATTCTTGCATTGACTGACCAGTAAGTGTCTTGGTCATATCTTGAGGAGAAGTGTCCACTTGAGATCTATTTCCATGACCTACTGACTTTGTGCCAAACCTTTGCATAAGATAATAAGCCACAACCCATGAGAAGGTGAGCAAATTAGTCATCCCTCCTACAACACATTTTTAAAATAATATCTAAAAGGTAAATGGTCAGTACTCGTATAGTTCTTTATCAAGTCCAAATTACCTGAAAGGGCTTTTGACCACATTTAGTCATTCACCCATTCAGTAGCTACTGATAGCAGTAAGCTACTATATTGTAGCTACATCTTCCCTGGCACAGTTTGACAGCAGTAAGACTAAGACTACCACCGGCAGGCATGGCAGGTGAATTGTCCTCTTGATCAAGGTCACAACAGCTGACAGACAAAGTGTGGGTTCCAGCAGGCAACCCACCAGTTACAAGATAAACTCCAACCTCCTAAGCTACCATTACCTTATTTACAGGTGCACTTTTGAGATGGGCCACCACCACTTCTTGGACCTGATCATGACTCTGTACCTTGAGGGATTTTGGTCATGAAAGTCTACACTTCTCATGTGTTCATTGATCTATTTGACATCAGTCCCTGTATAGTTCTTTCTCATCTTTTTTCTGCTGTGAAAATATTGTTGTCTTTCTAGTGGACTAGCAGTTTCTCATCTTGTGTCAGAACCTCATTTGGATCCTGTTTAGTTTTAAAGGGTACATCAAAGAGATAGTTTTTCCCTTCATCATAAACTTTGCAGGTGGTAACAAAGGGCCACATGACTTGTGAAGGGTGAGATCATCCTCTTTTCCCATGAACTGATCATATGCATTCAAACTCGGTCATGGAAAATGGCCTATATTCCATGTCTAAGCCACCACTACCAAAATCAGTAAGGATTCCATCTTTCTCATAACTACATTGTTGTATACTTTGTCTGGCCATCACTAAGTCCAACAGATCAAGAACCATCCTCAAAATTAATCTTAAAAAGGAATTTGGAATTGGAAGAATATGGTATGTATTGAAATAAGCGCACTTAGGTCAAATGTATTATCCCACCGGTCACTATTGTGACCGTCAACATATTTACACATCCTGCTCACACACCATCCATTTTTTGTAAATGCAAAGGTGAATATCATAACTAGACACTTAAAAGATTATGTGCACCAAAAATCTTTGTCGTATGTTTATTTAAACATACATTGCTAGCCTCTTCTTTGGGAGGTTTGTGGCAGTCTTCCTCTCGCCAAGGTGTAACCAAGATATAAACAGCTCTGGTCATGTGATGATTTACTCTAAACATGTGATACTGCATCAGTATTATCCAAACACTCTAAACTTTCAATATTTGCTGAACATTTAACCAGTAAGCTTTTTGGAGTCCTTGAAAGTGAAATGAATTTCTTGGTCACTATTGTGACCTGTGGGTTTAAATGGGTTAGTGTACACTAGACTTCAAATTTTTATTTGTAAAACAATTTAAAACGGCGACGCTCAATTTACAATTATGCACTACTTTGATTTGGTTTACCACATAAAATCACAATAAAACAGAGTGAAGGTTTTGCTTGTAACATCAAATACTGTGAAGAATTTCAGAGGATATGAATCTTTAGTCAAGGAACCGCATATAAATTGTAGCAGCTGTGATACCAACAAAGGACAAAAGTAAGACTGCGCAAAAACAATGGGTTTTCCAACAACAAAAAAAACTTTACTGCTGTTGACAGCTTATTTTGAAAAATGCAATTTACTACGACATTCCAATCTATGTCACAAGATCAAAAAAAGCTCCAGAGAGGTTGGTCCCAATTAGCAGAACAATGAAGTCTTAACATTCAAAATCAGCAACAAACACCCAGATAATGTTTGATAAAGGTGTTTGAAAAATTGGTTTCAACACATGAAATTGTTTCCAGAATCCGCGTTTCATCACTCGGAGAAGAAAGCAAGAGTGTCAAGATAATTCCTGCATTTACATACAATACTTTTGGGCTGAGGTATAAACAAACTCCTGTCATAATAAACTGTACAGTCGCTTGGGCTAGAGTGCTTCCTGTTTTTGAAAGTGTGGTTATCATAATATCCTGCTGGGGAACAGGCTCAAACAGCAAATTGGCCTTTTAATTATACTAACATCTAAGAGGGAAAAAGGCCGTCGGGTGAGAAACGGTGAGCTAAATGTATTTGCTAGTGAGGGTTGAGATAAGGTGTGATTGCAAAATAAGAATTAAGAAAAATAAACCTAGTAATGAAGATAAATTATAGGAATTCATTTAATTTGCAGGACAGTTTACCACATTTATGCAAAGAACTTCTGTTTTGTTTTTTTTAAGACATTGAATAGTGCAACTTCAGAAACAAATATGGTTTGCTTTTATCATACTAGCAAAATGATTGACGAAAACATAAAAAAGCAAGAAGGTATGCAAAAGATACTGCTTTTGCATGCAGCCCATCATCCAGTTCATACACAGCAAACAACAAAACTTGTTACCTACATATTCAAGAGTTGCTCCACTCTTCACAGCTGAAATTAGATTATTTTCATGGAATGTTGTATTGAATTTATTTCAAATATAACCTCTGTTCTGAAAATAACAATTCCATAAACATTATTCCATAAGTGCAGGGGCCTCGAGTGGGAATCATTCACGTGCACAAAATTGTGTCTTAAACTATTTTTGACATAATAGTTCAGATGTACGGATTGACGGTGAAAAAGAGAGCAGCCGCATAGATATCTAAGACGGGCATACGCAAGTTACCAGTTATACGCTCACTGAGGACGCTTAGTGCGAATCCTGAGCAACTGCTAATGAAGTGAATTTTCTGGCTCAAGACAAAACTTATCATCAGCCACTTTCGGTTCCTTCTGGAAAGGTGCATGGACATCTGGAGGTTGGAACATGACTCGATGGGAAGCTGTATTCCCCATCCGTTCAGCTGTAATGTTTTGTCTCTCACAATTGAGATGTGCTTGATGATGACGATTCCAGACCTCTACAGCCTCTGTAAGTGGGAAAACTAGAATAGTCGGCATCCTTAGTCTGACTCCTTGCAGAGGTGAACACCAAAATAAAAGGCAAAGATGGTCACCCTACAACGGAATCTAATATCAACTACTTTGATCCCAAAATCTTGCCAAGGTTAAATTACAAGCCCACTCACAGCTAAGGACTAGCAAGTAGGATTGCATGAAGTGTAGGCGGATTCAAACAAGCCAAAAAAAGTAATTAATGGAGATGTAAATGAAAGAAACTCAATTCTGTTCTCTATTTCAATTGAGCTTTTGACTAAAAGCAGAATGTTTGCAGAGGAAAACCAGCAACACGCGCAACAACCTTAACAACATTCTCAAATGTCCTTCAACTTTGTGGCTAAAGTTCCACCGTTAAATTTATCATCAAGAGCAGCAAGCGCCTCTGAAGTGAATCGACCCTGACAGGGTGCTCACACAAATGCACAAAGACCAAAAACGTAAGGGAGCTAATAAAGGAAATCAAAGCAGAGAGCCTCGCTTGGTGATGACAGGTTGCCCTGGGACGTTGTCATACAACCCCTGAATGGTCTGTCTGCTTCCATGGCAACCCACTCGCTCTGATCTCATCGCGCTCGAAAACAGCATCCGATACCTCAGTAAATACAAACATGACAGCCTGCATCAGTCATCCAGTGGTCAGAGTACAGTCTTGATTTACAGTTTACTGCTTTGTGCTTGTATTTTCCTTGTTGTTCCCAGAGTTTTCCCAGTTCTTTTGGTTTCGCATTCCTGTGCCGTGACCCCTCGCTGTGCTGAAAGTTTTGTGTGCGCTTGCGAGACAGTTCGTGACATTCATTGTGATGAATGCCCCAGCACCTGGGAGGGAGCGGCATAATGAAATATAAAATTCACTGCTCTGTAAATGCTGGTCTGACCTGTGATGGAGCTTAATGGTGAGTGTTTTTGAGGCCAGAAGTATGTTAACAACTACAAGGCAGACCGAATGCAAGCTTTTACCTCATCAATCTTCAGATTCATTTAATTTTTAGACATTAAACAAATACACAAAATTGTTTGCATTGAGAAAAAAAAACTCAAGCATGGACCATTTAGAAAATATGTGTAATTTTAGGTTTGAGATTAGAGATTAAAAGCAATCAGAAGAATGAATCAAGAGGATTAAAATAACTCGAATACAGTACTATATTCATACGGGTTGAACTTTTTACACGTTTTGTCACATTAAAATAAAACACATATTTGTTAGTTATATGATATATCGGCGATTCTCAAATTTGTCATACAAGTGTTTGAGTCAAGACTATAGGCCAACCTTTAACTGCAGCTACAGCTGCGAGGGTCTTAAAGTCTCTAGGGAGCAAATAAGCTCTAGGGAACTTTCCACCGTTCTTCTTTGCAAAACAGCTCAAGCCAGTTTGATTGGATGAACAGCGTGTCTTGGCATAAATTCTGAATTGGTTATAGGTCTGGACTTTGACTTAGTCATTCTACCACTTGAATATGCTTTGATCTACACCATTTAATTGTTGATCTAGCTGTAAGTTGAGGGTCATCCTGCTGGAAGATCAATCTTAATCCCAGCCACAACCGTTGACACAACCACTGTGTCAACTGTTGCTTTCCTCTTGCCACTCTTAGCATGTAAACAGAAGATTTATGATTGAACTACATGATTGAACTATTAACCTTACTAGGTTAATAGTTAATAGTTATCCTTGTTTTGACAATGAACTGAACACTCATCCCTGTGACATTTAAGAATATTACATTTATGAGCTAACCCTGCTTTAAATTTTTCCAGAGCTTTACCCCTGACCTGTCCTGTGTCTTCCTTGGTCTTTGTGATGATGTTTGTTCTCTAACAAACATCTGGGGGCTTCACAGAACGTCTGGATTTATGATAGTATTTATAAATGAGTTGACCTATTCAGGGATATCAAAGTAAGTGTGAGGGAGGGTAATAATAGAACAGTTTGCCATAGTTTTTAGATTTTTCTTTGAAATTCTTATTGTATTTTTTTAGACTTTAAAACTCTATATTTGTGCTGGTCAATCACATAGCAGCTACATAAAATCACCTGGAGATTGTTGTGGTAACATGACAAAATGTGAGAAAGCTCCAGATGTAGGAATATGTTTTGAAGGTATGGCAAATGTATTAAAAAAAATAAAATTGGCAACTTTGAAAGAACCAATACAGTTTAAGGGCTTTTTCATAAAGGCAAAATTGACTCGTGAGAACCAGTGTGATGAACAGGGAAGCTGAGCCAAGTGTGATTCTCAAGATACAGTATTTACAATTATTTTGTGCAGACTCTTGGCTCAAGATCCCTCCTCTCTTTAAGGTCTTCCAGGACACTGTGTGTGAAATTCTCACCATTATATGCTGCAAGGGTGTAGAATACTCATTCCTGCCATCTTAAAAGCCGCACATCGCTCTGCTCCCCAACCATTAATCACCAGTTTCTTTGGCATAAAACAGAAGGGATAATTTCAGGAAATTCACAGTGTTGTTTCCGCTGACCTTTGTCTGCTTCCTTCATATCCTTTGCCCGATTGTTTGTTTAACCAAAAAGAGCAAGAAATGCTAGATCCTGGAATAACAGGCAACCTGACACGTTAGAAACAAGACAGATCTCCCAGAAACGCAGCTGCAAACATAAACTTTGTGAATACTTGATATTATATGCTCTCCTAAGTAGAAAACCTCTAACTCTGGAATATTTGCTTTCATTTCTGCTCAGTTTGGTGCATTCTAGCCTAATTAATCCCAATGGTAACTGCATTTTTTTTCCCCAAGTTGAGGAAATTCTGAGTATGAATTCAAAAAAGTGATGGAACAATATGGCTTTGCAGCTATGTTCAAATTTAAATTTAAAATTCAATTAAGTTTCTCTCTGAAATGAGACAAGCATTTCTCAAAAAATGACAAAAGGATATAAAAGCAGTAACTTTCAATGTCACTTTCATTTAAAAAAACAACTAACATTTTTTACACCCTTCAAAATAATCAGAGGAAAAATATTATTTGCATTACAGAAAACACTTAATTGTTGACGAGCTTCATGCATGTTTCTACTGGTATTTTCATAATTTATTTTCGGTGATGAGCTCCAAGTCCTTAATGTTAGAAGCCCTCTTTGCCATTGCCCTAATCTTCAGATCGCAGCATCAAAATATTACCATAAATCTAAATCTCTACATTTTTTTCTGAATCCGAAATATATTCCCAGGCAGCCATATCAGTCAAATACATCTCTGTTTTGATTGGATGACAAAAAAAAAGGATCAAGAGAAGTCAGATGCAAGTTGAAGTACATCGGAAATACTCCTTCCCAACTTTCCCACAGGCTGAAAACATTCCCACATGGACATTTACTAGTATAAACCTGCTGCAGCTTTGTTTTTGTTCCCCATTTATGCTTTCAGCACTAAAGGTCTGAGCAGGAGGCTGAGAAATGCATTCAAAGGCAAACATCGAAGTGGGAAAGTTAAGACAAATCACATCAAATCACGCACCAGTTGTGCAAAACATGTCACTAATTCAGCCAGGAAGTTTAAACATCTAAAATCAACCCTAGCAACCAAGCTATTTGTGTACGCACACGGATGAAATAGCCAATATTTTTAACTAAACACCAAATCAGGCCCCCCGAGTTTAAATTTGTGGGAAATAGACAATCACTATATACATATTGTGCTACCGCAATTTTAAAGTTATGTCAACAAATCTGGATGATCATGAATAACACATGAACAAAGCAAATCATCTGGGTTCTGAGAGAGCAAACTCTTTTCTTGTGTCTCTCCGCATAATAAATATTTATACCATCACACAGGCAAAAAGTCAATCACCTGGCTCAGCTCTTACAGGTCTTCACGACTGCCAAGGACTCAAAGCTTGCATGAGAGGCTTAAGGTTGCAATCAGCACAAGGTCTGGTTCTTGTGCTAAAAATAAAAAGAGAAGTCAGTGTTTAAAATGCACTCATTGTGCTGCATATGGTCGATTGCTCGGTAAAATTTCAGCTCTGCAAATTGTTGGGAGAGCCTGGCTTTGGCACAGAAGTATAAAAGCATGCACCTGTTCTGCATGCAAAATATACACGCTGACATATTGCAAAGCTGAAAGCACCGATGGAAGGAGATGAAAGGCATCCATCTATTCATTTCTAAATGGTTTGTCCTGTTCAGGGTCATCTTATCTCCTATAGGACCCACACACACACACACACACACAAAATGCTGAAAACTAAACAGTGCAGACATCGCCTGAAGGATTGCTCAGCTGGAGTGCAGATGTGTTGACTAGAGAGACTAGACAAGGTACAACTTACACACGTGAAAATATTCACACACACGTTTTTTGACCGCAGAGATGAACCGGGAGGCTTCAGACAATAGATAAGCATCGCGCAGAGATTTTAAAGCTAGGCGGTCGGTGTGGAGGGAATGTTAAAATCCAGGGAAATTCTTCCTAAAGAAAAAAAATAATACTCCTGGGTCAAGACGAGACAGAAACAGGGAAGTTAGAATGAAAGCAGAATGCCAGCATACGACAGGCAGCACACTGAATTCAGACAGCGATGCACAACAATGAAAATCTTAAAAGCAACCACTTATCGCTTCAAGAAAGCTGGCAAAATGTGGCGCTCTGCTTTTATTTTCAGTCTCCTGATATTCCAAAGAGGTTATGACTCTCATGAAGTTCCCAGTCACTTTATAAGAGAAGGAATCCCACAGCGTCATGACTCCTCCACCATGCTTACCGTGTGCTTTTCCATATACAGTACAGACCAAAAGTTTGGTCTGTACTCAATACAGACCAAAAGTTTGGACACACTTTCTCATTGAATTCAATGAGAAGGTGTGTCCAAACTTTTGGTCTGTACTGTATTTAGTTTATTTTTTTGTTTTCTTGTAATACTATCCCCACCAAAAATTATTTTTTCAACTGAAAAACTCAATCCGACCAAACGGCGTGGCTTTTAAAGCCTGGGAACAATTTATAAAACAACACATTTACATTTGAAGTAGCAAAACACAAATAGCGTTTGCCTAGCATGCATCCTCAACAATCGGTCGGTAAATAATAAGCTGTCATCTGAATGTTGTTCCGGAGAATTTGTGAGTCTTAGACGATGAATCCTCCTAAGGTGGAATTTGCTAACAATGAGTTTACAAGATTTTCTTCACTGCCCTTAGGGCTGCTCACTCTGTGCGGTAGCTGTCCTAGTGGGGCTTTAGTGGCTTGTGGTTGAAATAAATTGTCTTCTGTGTCATATTTAAACCCCAGTAGAATAGGGGTTAATTTAGAACTTCATTTAATCTCAAGCAACCTAAAAAGGGCATTGATGTTTTTTTTGTTTTCTTTTAAAAAGGTTCAGTTACATTTAACTGAAAGGGAATTTTAGTGGTAATAATTAGGTGATTTTGTTAAAGACATCTTTTAATGTGCGACACTGCTTTAGACACTAAAATAAAAGTTGGATTAAAAGTAAGTTTTTGCTGCTGCAAAAAAATTCATCCTGACATTTTTTTTTAACAACTCTTTACCAGTGAAGTCAATAACCGAGCCGCTGTAACCAGGTTATTGGATTTTTTACCTTATCTCCTCATGTTGCCTCAGTTCTGTTCAGCTAAGAAAAGAATCGAGTTACTTCTCAAAACATTATTCGTTTCTCTTTGACTGTGTTGCGTGAGGAAAGCATGGATGTGACTTAAAGGAAACTGCAATTGCTGGCTGTCATTGGAAAACGCAGTAAGTAAATCAGTCTGAAATTATTTGTAGTTTCAACATCCTAATCATCATTAATCAAGTGGGGTGTAAGGGGGGGGTTCTGTGAGGTTTTGGAAAAGTTTTATTCCTTTCAGGTTTTTGTTGTTTTTTCATATTTAGCTTAGGCCCACATCTTTTTGAACAAATAATTCAAGTTTTTATGTCTGCATTCCCTTTACGCCACGGATGATAAACAGGTAACAGAAATTAGGGCACAGCTCTCATCTTGAACCAATTCAAAGTGAAGCGGCTTTTGAATGTTTGCTTAATAGGGACCGGGGTCCGTGAAGGCTATTAAAGAGTCTGTTTCTGATTTCGAAGTAAACAATACAAAAAGAACACTGTGCATACTTCCCCTATATAACACATCAATGTATGTTCCTGAATACTTTTGCACAGCAGTGTAGTTTCCCTCTGGAGTTCAGATAGGCCTCTAAAAGTCCATCCCTCCAGTCTGCAGCTTGCATCCACACCTGAGGAGTATTATGGACTCAGACAAATACTGCACACACATTAGGATGGACCCCACTATCCCACAGATATAATCATCCCTGCATGAAGACTCTCCTCTAGTCTGTTTCCCATTTCAAACCTCACAGAATCCTATCCCTTAAAAGCACACAGGCGCTCACACACCGTGGCCTCCGGAGAGGGTTAGGGCATGCTTACCGTGTGTGTCAACTCAGTGGAAAATTTCAGAACCACGGAAATGAAGCCATTTGGACGAGTTGTCAGCAGGACTTTTGGGTTGTAAGTAATTTGTATTTGAACAAATAATTCTCATGCAGAGGTATTTTGGTGTCCTGAAGTAGGAAAGAGCTGACTTTAGAATAGTTTTCTTGTTTTCGACTCCATAATAAAGGGACTTTTCCACTCAATGTTTTTTGATGCAAATATAAATTACTAGGAAAGTCCAGTGACTTGATTTGAGTCAACATGTTATGTTAAAAATATACAGTACAGACCAAAAGTTTGGACACACCTTTTAATTCAATGAGTTCCTTTATTTTCATGACTATTGACATTGTAGATTCACACTGAAGGCATCAAAACTATGAATAACACACATGGAAATATGCACTAAACAAAAAAGTGTAAAACAACTGAAAATACCCCTTATATTCTAGTTTCTTCAAAGCAGCAACCTTTTGCTGTGATTACTGCTTTGCACACACTCTGCATTTTCTCGATGAGCTTCAAGAGGTAGTCACCTGAAATGGTTTTCACTTCATAGGTCAACCTGCCCTGTCAGGTTAATAAGTGGGATTTCTTGCCTTATAAATAGTCATGAAAATAAAGAAAACCCATTGAATTAGAAAGGTGTGTCCAAACTTTTGGTCTGTACTGTATATATACAAGAATAAATAAGAAATCAATTTATTGCAGTATAGACAAAAATAAACTGAACCAAAATTTTGCAGCGGTTGGGTTTGTGCTCTAAGAGAGCCAATGGGCACATACAGATATCCTCTGATCTTTCCTTTTCCATTTCGCAAATGACAGAAAAAAAAGGAAACTGTGTTTGCAGGATGTAACATTCAGTCATATGTGCTTGTTTCAAAAGAAGTCTTGGCCGGAGCCGTGTGTTTCCAATGTTGGTTCCGAGGATGAAAATGGAAACACATTGATAGGCCTGTACCGATCCAGCTCTCCTTCAGCTGTGTACATTCTTCGCCTGCCCTGAGTGGTGCTGCTGAATCAGAAGAAGTTATGTAACACAGCGTTGCGAAACCAGAATTTTAAAGGCAACAAAATACTCCTTGTCGTCCCATTTGGGTTACAGCCTCACCATGAAGACTAGAAACGACTGGATATTCTGTTTCTTTCAGCTGTGAGAAAATCTTCAGATGATTTAAACACTGAAAGGATATTGTCCTCTGTAAAATTTTATTTTGGTGATTGCATGATATCATGTCGATCTGGAAAAGGCCAGTGCCGCCAGTTTGGCTCTGTGTGAGACTGGTGGGAATGACTATCATTAATGTAATCCGCAGTTACAATTTCTGATCCAATTTCCAATCACAAGGTAAGGAGGTCAAATTGACCAGAACCCCGTGTGGACCACAAAATGGGGCTGCAAAATAGTTTATAATGATTGTGCCTAAAATCAAAATATCCACCATTTTTTATTTATTTCTTTATTTTTATGCATGTCACACTATTTATTCCTGTTTCTGTTATAACTGGGTAATATGGATTATTTTACTCTCTGCATCTTTCATTTCAGAATTTTGGAATTTCATGTTAAATTAGTAGAAGTGATGTTCCACTCTCTCTACCAGCCATCTAATCTTTACTATCTCTGGAGTAACTAACTGGGTTGTGCAATGTGCATGACTAATTATTTCCCAAACTTTGTCCTTGATAATCTCATGACCTTTCATGGAGATTCATCACTGTCAGTATCCTGAAACTCTTCTCATTTATCTCCCTCGGTGCGATACAGAGACACTTGTGATCAAATATTTACTGGGGAAATGTCGGAACACTGACTTGCAAATAACTTTGGTGCAGATAATTCCCTCAGAATCAACCACAATCATTTTGGCAAAAGTTCATGTCATTATTCAAATAATATGTTACAAATGCATTGATTCTGACTCGGTTTTAATAGTTTTGCTTATCATTTTTGTTTGATCTATCTAGCTAAATCATGTTTAGATGTAATTCAAGAATGTGCCTAAAAGTACAATGAGCATTAACTTTAATGTTGTGCAAATTTGCTTTCGTGCCAGTTTTCATCCACCTGTGAGTGATTAATGAGAAATTTTACAAAAACCCTTTGTTATTAGTTGTTTGTGCATGTGCATGCGTTTTGTCACTGTTATTTGCCAGGAAACCGTCTTGCAAGAATGTATCTTTAAAAGAAAAGTCTTCATCAAAACAAAACAGTGAATTAATATCTACATAATGTATTTGACAGGTTTGACAGCCAGAACCTATAAAATACATCAGCAATTAGGGAAAAATATGTGAATAGTTTCAAACTAGATCTGCTCAGATAGCGAAATCTGAGCAGATCTAGCTTGCTTTATGAGACAAATCTGGTGAACATGTCTTTAAAAAATGTTTCCATCAATAGAAGCTTACACCTCAGCCGTGCTACACATACAGTACAGTGTACAATCTACGTGCGCTTACACACGCATGCTGTACCTCTTTAAGGTGCTGTGGTCAGCACTAGCTCAGCATTACAGAGGAGTTCAGCAGGTAGTGAGGATTGCCTTTAAGGCCCTGCCAATAAAATCTCCAGGGCTTTGCAGCACCTCATTGGCCATGTGCTTCAAAACACTGCCCGAATCCTGGAGATCACACTGAGAGGGAACGTCTGCTGGCCGGAGCAAGATGTGTGTGTACCTGTCTGCCTGCAGGGGTGTACAAGCATGTGCTTGGTTAGCTATCCTATTTAGAACAATTTGTGGTATATTTACTAACCTTCTGAATACTGATGGGGTCAAAGCTCAGTTCTAATGTAACCCCTTGTTTAGAGGTTTGGTTTAGAGGCAAGTTGGGAATTGGGTTTCAGTTAAGGTTAAGGTAAGGAATCCACTAGTAATGGTTAGGGTTAAGGAAAATGTCAGCGTTAGGCATGATTACAGTTTTTAGAATGAATGGAAGTCAATACAAAGTCTCAATATGGGTAGATATACAAACTTGTGTGTTTGTGTAGAGAAACTAAGGACTAAAACAAGCTTGTCACGGTATGATAGCGCTAACAAAAACTACTACAGTTTTAACGTATTAAGGTATCAACACAGCTCACCAACTCTAGTTTTTGAAGTAGCACTACCTTAATACGAGTGGCAGGCGGCTCCACATTTTGGTAGTTTCTTTTTTTTCATGTAAATATGAGAAAAACATTTTCAGCAAACTGAACAGCGGTGTTCAGCGACAGACAGAGGAAGGGTAGCACTGTGCTGCTGTGTGTTGCATACAGATGGAAAAAATAAAGACATTTCGGCACTTTAAACAGTAGGAGCAGTATGACGGAAAACCGTAACTCTGTAAAATATTAGTCATGTTGAAATGCTTTCTCTCATGATAAATTGAATAGGGATATTTTATTCATCTAAGGGCATTTGGGGTGTTATTTTCCTCCTATAGATTTGATGCAATCTTTGCAACTTTTTTATGTTTTAATCCAGTAAGAAGAGGGTAAGCACCAGGTCTTACTTCAACATTACATTCAGCCTTTGCTGACTATTTTGCCCATTTATTGTCCAAAACACAGTGAATAAAGGCTATTATACTGTAGACTTTCTAATATGTTTTAATTCCACCTAGGTGCAGTTTTTTCTCCAAATGAAGAATGTTCTAGACAGATTCTCAGTTTTAAAATGCTCTCATTAGCATGCTTGTCGGCTCCTATTTTGTGCAAAGTGCCAAGTGTGCTTGAAAACGCATTCTGCGCTTGGACTGCAAGCTTGCACTACATTGTACACAAAGAAAACCTCATATGGTCAAATTAAACACATGTTGACACACCGTAGATTCATTGCACATACACACCTCCCACACAAGTTGCACTTGCAGCCAAGAATAACTCTGACTGACAGCTTTAGCAGATTCAGTCAGTCTATCTGTTCCCATCAGGTGCGCTGACTGCAGGGCTGAGAGGCTAAATCCGAAACTTCACTGTAAACACAAAAGGGGCGTACATTTAAGCCCGTCTCAGCCCACAGGCCAAGGAAAGCAGGACGCTGTAGCCACCTCAGCAAACAGCACAATTAAAAAGATTTACCATTGATTTCTCAGCTAAAGTTACAGTGGAAATATTTGGACGATAGCTGCTATCAACATGAATTACCACTGACATGTTTGTACATTTAAAAAAGGGGCAGGGATGCAACACTGAGCTAAGCCAAAGAAAAACAAATAAGGAATCAGTGGGAAAAACATGGAGAAACATAGACATACATCAGGAAGATCAAAGTGCTTTACGAGAGTAGCGTGGATGTTTGTGATGAGTGTTTCTTGATGGGAAAGTGGAGCCTCAACACACTCTTGTTTGTGGTTTTCCTGAGACTAAGTAGTCCCGGCCTAGCCTAGCTCTTTCACATAGACACAGACCACTTCTCTGAGACAGGACAGAGCCAGGGTTTTCCTTTTCATGTGGAAAAAAGGAGGGAAGGAGAAGGGGAGAATGAGTGGAGGTAATCCTAGCCATCGAGGTGGCCTTCTGGTCGGGCCCAAATCCCACAATCCTCCTTTCTGAATCTCCAGGCCCTCTCACTCACAGACGCTTACAAGCAAGCTGAAAACATGGGGCGAGGCATTATGTGTGGATGTTGGTTGGTTGGTTGGGTGGAATACAACCCCTGCCAAGGTCTCTCTCTGTTTGACCACACTTAAAGTTACATACCTGTAGATTTTCTAGTTAGGAAAATAAACTCCTGTCCAGACTCGTGCAGCTCATGACCCCAAACACAGGAATCCAAATTCAAAATAAGGGAATTAAGTTGAGCTCTTTGGCTTTACTTCCCTTCTGCATGGACTTCTCGCAGTCCAAAAAACGATTATCAATCTTCCAAATTGTTTAGGCAAGCAAGAGCAGAAGGCTCAATCTGCTGAACTGCAGACTCTAACTGTGACTGTCAGACAGAAATGTTGGTCTCTCTCATCACTGGTTTCCATTTTCATTTTGCTCTCCACATCTCTGACTCCCATTCAGTCTTTCTCTCTCTCCATATGTTACTCCCACTGGGGGACGGTTTGCAGGTAAATAGTTGGTGATATTTCCAAGAAAAGGAAATAAATGATTCTACATGTGATTCTATAGATTTAATTTGGTATTCTGAGAAAACAAAGCTTGCTGTCACAAAGAATTTATGTTCTGACCATGAGTGCATCTTGTGCTGTCTCCATGGATGCCTTTACACTTTAGATTGATCTATGATGATAATACACTCATGAAAGTATTGCTTGATCAGAGACATTCAGTTGATGGCATGGCTGTCAGATTTTCTGAAAAAGAAGTATAACTTTGATTTGCCATCCATTCGTCTGCCCATTCTTCCATTCTTCCCTCTTTCCCTCCCTCCCCACCTTCCTTTTGAACATCAACCAATCAGGAAAAAGTATTTTGATTGATCACAATTCCACACTGAAGAGATCATTAAAGATACTGTGATTTCTTAGACTCCTGCAAATTTTTCCACTTTCCTCCATTTCAAAGAGCCTCTTTAAGCCAAGGGCTGCTGAACAAATGCACACACTTCTCTTATGATAGTTACAGGCCGGCATGGGACTACTGTAAGGTTATTAGTCTCACAAGTTAACCCTGACTGTAAATATGTTCCCAGAAGCAAAGAAGGAGGTTTCAGGTCTATGTCTCTGCCAGGGTCTTTCTGTGTGGATTTGGCAACTTTTCCATGTGGGTTTTCATTGGGTACTCCGGTTTCCACCCACAGTCCAACAATTTAATTCTGAACTAAACTTAGGTATATGTGTGTGGACATGATTCTCTGCCTTGGCTGGCTCTATGTTGGTCCTGTGAGCCTCAAGGAATTTACTCACAGGACCGCTGGATTCACTTATAGTACGAGGTGAGGTGACAAAGGGTATGGAAGAAAGGTGCGACAGTGGAGAGGTGGTTTGTCGTAAGAAGAAACACAGTCTTAACTGAAATGCTATTTTCTTGTTTCTGATTAACTTGACCCTCCTGTGGACTTAGCAGAACACTTAGGAGAATGGCAGCAAATGTTGCGGTCAGACAGCAGGGAAGCATGAGGGTATCCCATCAGACCGTCAATTCCCAAAACCATACAAAAAAAACACAACTTTGTAAAAGGGAACAGGGGCTCAGTGGAGTTCCTTCGCATCAATTGACCCTGTCTCTTTAGACCACAAGAGGGTTAAAACAAAGGAAAGCAAAATGCAACCTTGATCTTCAAACTACTTATCAATGCAAGGGGAATAAGAATTAAAATACATCTTAAGCTTTAATATTTGCCTATTAAAGCTATCGTCATCATTAGAAACTGCAAAGAGAGATATTTTAAATCTAAGTAGTAAAATCTATGAAGGGAGAGTGGAAAAAATGAAAATGGGTGAAATAGGATTTCTTTAGGGTCTCCTCAGAATTTGAACTCTCTGAACCATCTAACACAGTGAAACAGGAATAGATAGTGCCTTAGTTGGTTAGAGACAGCTGTTGAATTACCAATGAAGTGGACCGATGTATCCATCTCCCTCAGCTCTTCTGGTTCTACTCCGACAGGCAAGCAGTCTTGCCTCTGATTTTTGTTTCTTGCACAAAAAGCGTTGCAGTTCTATAAGTATCCACCTTGGCTCAGAATGGAACCAAAATCCTGATACTAACAACACAGAAACTGAGCCTCTTCTAAATTAGCCTAAGCTCCACCATGATGGCGTGACAAAAAGAAACAAAAAACAACCCTGATATTTTATACACAAAACAGACAAACGTAGCTTAGAATGCAGACTAAGATTTTACTAATCTGGCATCCAGCATCCGGGCAAAAGTTTCTGAGAGTTTAGTTTCATATTTAAAACAAGCCTCCAATCAACTGAAGCCTTCATTTTTACCCAGATTGTACCTGGATGATAAGAGACTTTAACGGCCAATCAGAAGTAGATTTTAGTGCCGTTTCTGCAAAGAGCTGAAGAGGGAAACTATGTTGTATATCCAGATATCCTTTGTCGCAAGAGGTGTCTGTTGCTACAGTGTTTTGCACTGCTACTGACATGGCAAATCAACCAGACCCACACACTGAAAGAGGTTGCTTTGCAAGTCGTAATACAATCAAAGTTGCGATTTTAGAATGCCATGATGAACTGCTGCAAATTCAAATGGAAACTGCATCATCAGTTCATAATTTCCTTATTTTAGATGGAGAGAAGGACAGATGTAGATTTGTTAAAAGGAAAAGAAGTGATAGATGAGGGACAGGGATTTTGTCTTTATTCAGACTAATGTTCCTTAACCTTTAAACAAACTATAAATAATTAAGTGAACTTATCCTACAAAATATAACATTACTGTCAGATTGTTCTTTGCTGCGACTAAGAGTCAACTATAAATTTCACATGTCAACACATCTTTCTCAGCATTTAACCTTAGAAATAAAATTATTCAATTTCCTCAATCACAACAACAGGCTTTTTAGAAGTCAAACATGTTCATTCTTAATGGACTTTGGCAGCGCAGAACTACAGCAGACGGCTCTCCGGTTACAGCTGCACTGTGCGTGGCTCAGTTCAGGAAACCAATTTGAAAAGACAGATCCAAGGTAAAGATGGGATTCAGTGGCTTTTACAACAGCCACACTGACAGTGATGAAAAAGAAAAACAAAGAAAAGCCAGAGGGAGCAGAATTTCAGAGGAAATGAATATCTTACGGCAACACATGGTGTGAAAGAAAGAAATGTGTCTCCCTGGCCTCCTCTTGTTTTTCATTCCTATTCTCTCCACCTAGCCTCACTGCCGTCCTTCTCCAGGCCTAACCTAAGCTCTGTGCCGATTGAAATGTACAAACCTATTAGCCTGGGAAATGGGATCAAGAGTTTTAGGAAGGAAAATGTATCTGGGATGGGCCTACAAAGTTTCAACAGAACAGGCCTGGCCCAAATGCACATTCTGATAGATATACCATTAAGGTAATTTGAAATGATCAAATCAGCAAAGACTTCACTACAATTACATCATCTAAAATTCACAAAAGTAATGTACAGAAAAATTAAAGCACAATCAAAAATACTCATACAGATCAATTTAGAGGGAATACCTTAAGGTCAGGTTAAAGCAGGAAGCCAAGTGAGCACTTTCACCTGTACCTTTTCAAATCAAAATGTCTACAAAGACGTTAAATGGTGGATCTTGGTATGGATTTCGACTTACACTAGAATATGATTTCAGCTCTGGTGGTATATTTAGGGTTATTGGCCTGTTTGAAATGTGAGTCCCCCCAGGCTGCCCCATCTCAAGCCTCTATAAGGTTACTTTGCAGCTTTGCCCCGTGTTTAACAACATCCATCTCACCATGTTGCGGAGGGTTAATTTTCTGCCTTACATAGAGCATAAAGCATTTCATATCAGCCAAAAAGTAACAGCAAATGTTGCTCTCATATGACCAGAGCATCTTGTCTACATGTTTGCTTTTATCTCTGCCGTCCCCTTTGACAAATTGTGAACAGATTCCATATAACTTTAAACATAGACTTTCTTTTTGACACTCCTGTGTAAAGGCCACATTTATGGACTACACAATTAATGGCTGTCCTGCAAAAAACTGTCCAATATAAGCCGTGGACCTTCAGAATTTCTCCGAGGCTGATATTGTTTTATAGCACAACTCTAACCTTTTTCACATCTTAATCCCTCACCTGTCTGAGGTACTTCTTGTTATTCATAATATTGTTTGTTCTCTAATGTTCTCTAAGGTGTTCACAAAACCGCACTATTTAAACTAAACTTAAATTACATACGTGTGGCCGTAACTTACTATTTAATGGAATTCTCAAAACAATTAATCGGATTTTATTAAGGGATGTCAGAGAGAACAAGGGTGAAAGCAAATGCACTCTACCTTGTTAAGATTTATGTTTGTAGTAAAAGTTTAAAAACCATATATTGTTTTTTTTCTGCTTTATAATTAAAAACTGCTTTATTCAACCTGTTACATAAAGGTTCAATAGGCACTAAAGTTTATGGTTGTAACCTGACAAAATGTGGCAACGTTAATGCGGGAATGAGTACTTTTACGATGCACTGTGTGAGGTTTAGAAAAACAGGAGATTGTTGATGGCTTGCTTTAGATGTAACTCACTCTTGAGTTTATTTTCATCAATAAAAAGCCATGCCATGAAATCTAATAGTAGACATATTTGCAGATAAAATAGATAAAATAGTTGTTTGATCCCTAAGTCTGACTTCTAACTCCTCTCACATTTTTGGTTTGGCACTACATATTCTATACCCAGTAATCTCAATGTTTAGGTTTTAAGACATATTTATATCAATATTCATCCATCCATCCATTTTCTTACACTCTTGTCCCTAGTGGGATTGGGAGGGGTGCTGGTGCCGATTTCCAGATAACGTTCCGGGCGAGAGGCCGGGTTCACCCTGGACAGGTCGCCAATTTGTCACAGGGCAACACAGAGACAGACGGGACAAACAACCATGCACACACACACTCACACCTAGGGAGAATTTAGAGAGACCAATTTACCCAACAGTCATGTTTTTGGACTGTGAGAGGAAGCCGGAGTATCCGGAGAGAACCCATGCATGCACAGGGAGAACATGCAAACTCCGTGCAGAAAGACCCCGGGCCAGGAATCAAACCCAGGGCCTTCTTGCTGCCTCTGGAAGTGGCTTTGGCAAAAAGAAAATAATCCATGCATCTTTAATTGAAGACCAACCATCTGTCCTCACTTATCCAAGACGGCAACTATCTTGCTTCAATGATTTTATAGTGCTTTGTATCGATCTATGACATATTCCATGATCAATTCTAACTAAAGCCTATTGATGTGCTTAGCAGATTTTATTAAGGGATACTATTTTGAGGTTACTCTGAGGACCTACCCTGGAAGTATCCTACAGCCTCCAGTTGGATTTTCCTGCATCCGTTCACATGTTTCAAGTGCATCCGGTTTCCCTTTCCTACAGCAGCCTCGTCTGTCATCTGTGACACATACAACCCTCCTCCCTCCTGTGGTACAATGAAAGGAGTAACTGTAGAGTGAAAACACTGTCCCCTTTGCCCCATCCTTCCAACATAAAGTAGCCGATTTAGCCATTGAAGATTGTTAGTGTTAGAATAATTATGTTTTGTTATCATTCTTACATAAGTAGTTACCAGTTTGCTCTTCATTTATAGGTTAATTATATGTGTGAGACGTTGTCTGTGGTTCTTTCTTTGTATTTAGGTAAACAAAAATACCTATCAGTTAGGAGGCAAATTAATGCATTACATTTTGTAATGTTAAAATTTGTCAAATTGGCCATTTGAAGGATAGGGGAACATATCGGTCAGTTCTTTTGTTGATAGGCAGATGTGCAGTTGATTAAAAAAGAGAAATTGTTTTTTTATAGAATTTCTCAACAATTGCTTTAAACAGCTGTGAAAATGTGTATTTTGTCAAAAAAGGCTGTTACCAGGATTTTCCTTGTTTTTGATATGTAAAAACTGCCATCTTAGGTATACATGTTTCCTTTTTAAAACTGCACTCGCTATTATGCGTTTTTATACATGCATGTGTTTTCCGATGTCCAAGTCTGCTGTTGTTTAGCTTGTCAGTACTGATTTAACACATCTCTGATAATTGACCTCACTCGTGGTTTTAAGGCATATTTTGAACTTTTGTTCAAAATACTTAAAATTCAGTACAGCCAAGTATGTCATCAGAAATTGGAGATTGGAGAATCAGTGAAAAGTTTAAATGACTCCATCCTAAATTCATCAAGTCACAGAATAATGTCTGTACACAGGCAACAATATCTCGAACTTTAATGCATACAGGATCGGATTTGTACCAGGTTTTACAGTTGCTCAAATCTAACCTTAAGTCAAAAAACACACAGATTTCACTGTGTCATAATTTATTAAAGGGGCAGAATAAGGAGCTGAAATGGAAATATCAACTGCTTTCTTTCCCAAGCATGACATTTTCACCTCTATTTTTAGCTGCTTTTTTCTGTTTTTCAGAAAGGGCCTTGAAGTCTGCAGCAAGGTGCTCGTATGTGACTCACATTTCACAGAGCTCTCCATGACGACTGTCAGTTTTTCCTTGCCATGTCCACACTTTGCACTAACGTCCTTTGACTACGGGGATTGTGTTATTTTCTTTCCACAGTTGTCTGACGTCATGTTAGCTCACTCAGGTTCTGATCTTATTTTGTAAATGATGATCTTGTAATGGTTTAGACGTATGTTTTATTTTTAGCGCTAGCACATTCTAGCATCAATAAACAGACTAATACTTTCGCCTTTTTGTTATTTTTCTGACTTCTGCTTATTCAACTGTCTATAACTGATATGGGCCTGTTAGAAATAATTTACACATTAATTGGAATCTACAGTTTGTTTTTCCGGTTTACTGATGCAATGAATCAGCAGTAAACCGGAACTTTATTAATTATTTATGGGTCACGTCATTCTCAAGACCTAAAATTTGAACATTTCATCATGCCACAACTATAAACTTCCGTGTATTATGCTGGATAGAGCAATAAAGTAGTGCAAAATATTTAAATGGAAGGAAATGCATGGGATGCACTTCCAGTCTCCTTTACTTTGACACCTCTAAAAGGAATTAAGTACAACCAATTGTTTCCTAACATCACCTACGAAAGAGTGGCAACAAGACGACTGTGTTGAAAGAAAAGTTTAGGAGTCCGGTGTAATGTTTACCACATGCTGTTGTAACTCTGTAGCTATTCAACAAGCTGCATAGCTTTTTGGCCTACAGGCTGATCACTATGTGTGGTGAAAAATTACAATTGTACATCATCCTGTACCCACCACCATAATGGAAACACAAGGTGATGCAAAAATCTTAAGATGTTAGAATGACCCAAATCCACTTCAAGGTGTTCACAGATTATCTCCAAATTATTTGATAGAACTCGAGATTTTACAAAAAACAGGGAAAATGCTTTGAAATGAATCTCTTTTACTGGTGCCCATATATTGTATTGCAAAAGCACTCCACATGATTGTATTTGAATATGTGAAACATTTAAAAAACTATGAATTACCTTAACTTTACTTCATTATCTACTACTTTATTGCTCTAACATAAAATTCGTAACTATTAAATGTGAAGTTTAATATGACAAAATTTCTCAAAAGTTCATGAAACTTACGGGTTATAAAGCCTTCAGTGTTTTGGGTGGTAAGGTAGGTCAGGGGTCACAGAGGTGTAATGGAGAAGAAGTTACTGTGATCTATGGTGATTTTGTTACTGTATAAATATGTCGTTATGTTTGGTTTTCCTTTGACTACACTAACTCCTGGATAATTATTTTGTCTCTCCCCACAGTTTATGGGCCACTCTAAGTGAAAGCTCTACTGACAATGATTCTCTGAACTGTTGTTTTTAGGAGTGGAAAACCAAACAGCACTGCACTCCGTCTCCAGGCCTGGATGGTGTCACCATTTCCCATCCAGATCCCAGTTGAGGGATTTTTCACAGGTGGGTGAGCGGTGGGGAAAGAGTTTGCATACGCGGTAATCAGTGACACTTTATGAAGGCCGTTTAGCAACAGGGAGTGTTTTTTAACCACCCTCCTCCACCTTACAGTGTAAATGCTTACCAGACCATGCTCCACCAGAGCTGGGCGTGAATACGGGGTTATTTGACTATGAACAGTTGCCTCATTGAGGTCCTATTGACACTTTTATTCCAACTGATCGGGCATTGTAGAAGGAGGTGTTTCCATCAGCCAGACTGGTGCCTGTGGTCTCTGGAGTTTAAGTAATTCTTGTGTAATTAGAGCAATTTTGGGGTTTTAAAATCACTTTATCTCTTTCATAAGCACATCCATTATTTAATCATGTTTATGCATGTCTTCCTGTCCAGAATAGAGCTTAGCGTTCTATTTTTGGATGTGTGGCTAACTATGTTCGCTGAAAAAGGTTTCCATTAGAGCTGCTGCTTTCATGCTTTGAAATGAGTCTCTTTTACTGGTCAGTTAAGCAAAAAGATTCAAGGTACATGTAATTTCAATTTTGGAATTTCCTATTATGCTATGCTTCAACGACACTTATTTTTAGAGAAGGGACAAAAATAGGAAAATGGAAATATGTTCTTGGGGAATACAGTATTTGATCAGTTTGGATGCAGAGTAATCTGATCATATGATGCATTAGAGCATAAATGTGCCCAATTATGGGAAAGATAAAACTAGAACTTGCATTACAATCTTTGCTTCACTTGGTGTCACCACTTGGTCGGGTCTCGGAAATGGGAAACGTGTGTTGCACAGAAGGGAAAATGGGTGCACTACAACAGTATTCAGGTTATAAACAACCTCCTTTACACTGACATGTCCTAGTATTATTAAACCAAAATTTAGATGTTTAGTCACAATGTTCAAATATACATCTGGAGTAAAAATATGACTTATAAATCTTATTACACCACCCCAACTGAAAAAAGCAGGACTTTGACAGTATGTTGGAGAAGGGTTTTCCTCCAGGTGGGACTTGTGCACTTAAAAAAGCAGAGGTGACAAGATAGTACTCAAGCAACATGACAAAACTTTAGCCAGTAAGCTCAGGGTCCTTAACCTCTATGAACAACTGTCACAAATTTGACACAAATCACCACTCAACCAGGTTGGTGTGTTTATATCAAAAAAAGGTTATAAAGTGGCTTAAGGACAACAAAGTCGATGCTTAGGAATTGCCATCACCCTTATCTATGTCCAATAGAAAATTATTTGGTTTCATCTGTATTTAGTACTGTATCTTTACTCCTCAGACAAAAAAAGACAGTCCTATTTCTATTGTCTTCATTTACTCAGGCCAGAAAAGTGAACTGCTTAAAAGGAATTGTCAACACTTTGGCCTCAGCCAATGCATGTCTGTGTTTTTTCTCAGCATTATATATTTGCACTTGTTTATTTGTGCCAAGAAAAAAGAAAAAGGTAAAACACAGAGGGAGAGGAAGGAGGGAAAGCTGGATTGTTGGACGTTCCCTCAAATCTCCAGCTATGCTTTTGTCTTCCAGATCACATCTCAAAGGACATCCAGGTCTCATTTACTTAACTTTACTGGCTTTTATGTCGGCTGAAAATGTCCCGATGGTATTTGCAGCATACCGACTGCAAGAAAAACCAAATGTGGTCTTCTGAGAACAGATTGCTTTCAGTCATGATGTTTCACTTTCCTTTGTTTCTATGGGAGACGGTGTTGGTTTAAATTACCGTGGCTACATATTTCTGAATAAAAGAGGCACTTTGATGGAACACAAAGAAGGAAAATAGGAAAAAAATTATACACTCGTACAATAAATTGACAGCCAAATCAGTTAATAGCTGTGAAACACAATACAGCTGTGAAATCAGACTCCTGGAAATACTAACATTAGGACAATCTTTATTTGTGACAATCAGACTGGCAACAATAGACCTCTATTGTGCCTCAAAGCAAGCTTCTGGTTTGTACACAAAGAAAAGCTGTTTTTCAATGTGTCTACTGTCAATTTAAGCAGCTGTATGTGCGTCAGAGTAACGTGTCCACTGACAAATCAATATCCAGTTCATCCGTGTTGTATCTGTCACTAAACACCATTCATTTCCTTTTAATTAGCTACCTGTTGGTGGCGCTGACATTCAACAGGTCAGAACCCAACCAGCGGATGAACCCGGGAATCATCGAGCAAACTGGAACACAGCTTCCTGAATGTTCTCCCTCTTCACCTCCTCTGGAGCAGAGCATGGTGTGCTTTTAATGCGCAGCTGAACCCAACCAGGCGCTCTAAAACAAAAAGGTTTATGAAGCCCACAGAGAAAGCTTTCAGCACCTCTGCACAGAGTAAGTGAAGAACACGCCAAGGGAGGCACACAGGTTAAACCGATGCACACACGTACAAGTGTTGAGGGATAAATTATCTAAAGCATACGTGCCCAAGCACAAGAAAATATTATGCTCTTAAGGTTAATAAAACTAAGGAGTTCTTATGCAGTGCTCTGGTTACTAAATGACTTCAATCAGGAAATGGGACATTTGAATGTTCAGCTAGAAATGTTTGGCAACGACCTTCAAGTTTGGGAATTTACTCTATGTATTAAACTACTGTGTCCAGGACTTTTACTTGAAGAATGTTTATTACTTTATAAATGACAGGACTTTCATGTTAAACTGAACATAGAAATATATATCTTAACTTCCACCTCCAAAGCTGCCTCAATCCTAACATAAATCACAAGTGTCTCAGATCTGGCTTAAAAGATTAAAAGAAAGCCCCTCTACTAAAGCAAAGAATTTGTTCTAACTTAAGAGGCAGAGTTTGACATCCCCATAAAGAAATGCAAGTTGAACCTCCACCCCAGTCTCAAGAAATTTTGTAGCTTCTAATGTATGGTTCTTTTCCATTGGCGCCCACTCAGCTCAAGTTGACTCTCATATTAATTTACAATTGAGTACCCCTTTCTTGTGTGTTGGGCTGTCTTAGCAAGGTGGCCGAAAAGTAATGTCAAAGGATTTGTATGTCAAACCTTAGCTTAGAAAACGCTCATGCATTGCTATGAGTTTTTAAAAATGCCATATTTGATTCTCGTTACGGAGTAACTCTTGTAACTCAATCAGTAATGCCAAAGGGCAGTCTTCTGATGTCGCATTCTCAGCTTGATTTGGATTGCTTGGAACCTTGATTACTAAAAAAGGACCTGGTACCAAATACCAGTCTCAATGGAAAAACCCTAAAACCGAGCACATTCAAGCTGGTGTAAAAACTAATGTAAAAAGTGCATATGCTAACTTCTGGGACTACCAATATTTAGCTTCACCCATCAACCCTGTCCAGCTTCCATGTCTCAGGTGACTCTTTCAGAGTGGGGTGGATGAGTTCAGGATGAAATGTGGTGGTAGTTCGTTCCTACAAAGTGTTTCACTGAAGACCAAGTCACATCGGATCTGTTTTCAGCATGTGATCTGACAGAAAATCTTGTTGGATGATGTACCCAGCAATTTCAACACCTTCAAGCAAGTCACTGCGACTGTGTCTCAGACTATCCAACCAACATACACCTGAGGTCTATTTTGGTTGGTAAAAAAAAACTTGCAAGAAAAAGCAGCGCAGTTAGCCAATGATCTCACTAAGTCTGGTGGTTTGTAGAGGTGCTGTCATGTCCGAGCCTGTATGTCAGAAAGAAATTACATTGCGAAGATGCTCAAATATAGAACAGTGGCAGCTAAGCTTCGTCTTCTTACTATTGTGAGTTCCTTTAAATCAAGACTAAACACTCACCTGTTCAAAACAGCCTTTGATTAGTAGTGAGTGGAAAACTGATCAACATATTTGATGTGTATTTGCTTGATGATGGCATTAAATAAAATTTAATCTTTGTCGCTTGTTTCATAACTGATTATGTTTTCGTTATATAAAGCACTTTAAGCTACCTTGTTGCTGAAATGTGCTATACAAATATGTTTGATTTTACTTGTCTCCCATTTAGTCCCAGTCCTAACATAAACCGCACTGAGACACAATGAAGGTGTCTCGGAACTTGCTCGGAACTTGTTTGGTCAAAAGAAAGATATTTCTTCGGCAAATGATTTATTTTAATAAAATAATTATTTCAATGGCTTTTCTCTCAAATGCGACTGAGAAGGGGGAAAGCTAGAAAATAAAGAAGCGGCATAAATAAATGAGAAGGTGAATCTTCACCCTTGTCTCAAATCATTAGCACCCTTGCAGTACTTTCCAGTAGGTAGCATGATCTTGCCAAAGTCATGTTCCATTGGCAGGATGATGTGTTCAGGTTCCTTTTTCGACAACTTTTCCTCCCAAATGCAATATTCTAATTTAAGAATGGCAAGCATCGTATAAATGTAAAAATAACTGTGGGTTTGGCTCGTTGAATCCTAATAGGGCTATATGACAACAATCCCCACCAAAATATTACCTAATATCTTCTCTCATTTAGTGTAGCCTTTCTCTCCGGTGTAAAAGCTCCAGGGCATTAAATTGGAAACCCACACTTGCAGAATTGACATGTTTAGTCCATATAAAAGAACATTCAGTGCTGTAAAAGCCACACTGAGTTGTATGAGAGGTTCTTTAGGTGAGCGTATAATAAACGAGTTGTTGAAGACATAAAGCCTCAGACCTGGTGTTTAGATTTATGCCTTGATATTAGGTTGGATATTGTGCTTTTCAAGTTTGATAGATGGCCTGCTGGGGAGACATGTATCATGAAAGGCAAGCTGCTCCGATCATTGTGTGATGTGTGTGTGTGATGCGTGTGTTTTGTCACTCCAAACTTTTATTGTAGTACATACACAGACATACACACCGTCAGTTCATGCATGTCAGTGGAGAGCAGCCATTCCCAGTAGAGTGCCGCTGCTGTGCAGCCATCAAGCAAATCTGGCTGCTCTAAAGGAGGCCAGGTTTGATTTTCCTCCAGGGTGCCCAAAGAGTTTACTTTTTTGGTAGAAGTTAACATGTGAACACAAAAGCTAAAAAATAATCAACTTAAAAAAAACATGGGTTTACAATTTTTTATGTTAGGGAGAAATACTCTCACACAATAAATCCAAAGTCAAGAGCAGTCTTGGTTAGCCTGTGCAAAATTCTACGTAACACTTTTTCTCTCTCTTCCTCTGTTTCCCACTCACTCTCCCCACTCTGTCTTCATGTGAGGCCGTTCCAAGCTGGAAGGTTCTCTCAGTGTTACATAAAATCCAACTTGAGCAGCTGTAGGGTCAAAAAAAGGGGGAGCAAAAAGAGAAAGGAAAGCAAGGCAAGAAAACGCAAAACTGTGAGATAAAAAGGCCCGAAAAATAAGGTTTTTGAAAAGGAGCATCTGCAAACCTCCTCCTGATCAGAACTTGGAAAGTAGGAAGAACAAAAGACCGGGAGGAAATTGAAAGCAGAGCGAAAGCAGCTTAGCAGCTCCCCTTCCAAAAGGCCTGGAAGAAAGGGGAGACGGAAAACTGAAAACAAGGCATTAAATGGCTCTGCATCACCCAGCCGCTGTCTGGATGTCTGAACCCCTCATGGGACCAGACAGATAACTGCTGGAGCAGAAGACTGACTCGGCCTTTGGACCACTTTTACCCTGACGATGAACGCTGAACAAAGCAGAAATTTCTCGAGAAACAGTTGATCCAAGATTAGCCGCACACTGTTTGTGTCACCTGACTCTGACCCATGTTTTGTTTCCCTGTGTTTCAATGTATTCCACACCTGCAGAAACTCACATTTAGGGAAATGTGGGAAGTTTATACTCTCTTGTGCTTTGTTTGCATGTGGGCCAAACAAGTTTGGCACTTTTTTCCAAGTTTATTGATTTCTGAATGGCTTCTGGCAAACTAAATTGAACTTTTTATCGTCTTACTTCTTTTTTCCAATAATAAGTAACCTCTTGCAACTCTTTCATACAAGCACTGTATTATGTTCTAACTTTAGGTGGACGCCCATGCCACGTATCATGTAAGTTTCAGTTCAATACATAAATAATTTATTAATCCAAGAAGGAAATTAAATGTTGTTGTAACTCATATGCAAACGTCTTCAAGGACAAGGCTGCATATTCTGTTGGTTGTGGGTAGGACAGATATCCTATAGTCTATATTACAGCACTAGGAAGATTCTGACTCAAGATCCTCTGCTGTACTTAGTGTCAAGAAGTTGGATTTTTGGATTATAGACTGTACAATCAATAAATCAATTTTTATTTGTATATCACATTTCAGCAACAAGGCATTTCAAAGTGCTTTACTTCATAAAAACACAAAAAGCACAGTCATGCAACATAGAATCAACAATCGAAACATTACAGGCGACTCTAAATAGGTGGGATTTTAGTCTAGATTTAAAGGCATGCAGTGTTTCAGCAGTTTTGCAGTTTTCTGGGAGTTTGTTCCAGAATGTTAGCTAGTGAATGGCGGGTCACCATTTCAACCAGTGACAGTTTAAATGCAGGCTGGTGATGAATGTTTGACAGAATGCTAGCTAATGTTAAGACAGCAAGATAACGGCAGGTAACCATGGCAACTACATAACTTTTTATTCAGGGGGGGGGGGCAATATTTACCCACATTCTTTGGGAGCTTGGTGTTCCCTAATTACATATCAATCGTAAAATCGGAGCAAGATTTGGGTTTGTTGCCTCAGGGCAACACTGTGCTGTAAGGAGTCTAAAACACCAAGGTTTTCTACAGTGATTATGAGAAGTGTTATAGAAATCAAACAAAATTTTATTAATGACACTGTTGAAGAATAATATTGTCTGAACAAAAGGGCCCTAACTGTGCAATGTTGCCCTGAGGCAACAAACAAAAACACAGAGTTTTAGCATATAAATGATGAAAAAATATTCTTAAAATGATCTACAATGTTTCTTTACAAAATCACAGACATGAAAATAATTTTTTTTCAAAGTTGTCCAGAATTTAGACATGACGAAAAGTGGTATTCAACTTACAAGTAGGAGGCAAGGTGTAGCATGCAACTCTGCTTCATAAAAGGACTGCTCGTCTTCCAAGTAAAAGGTCACATAAACTTTAATACCTCTTTTTCAAAACAACAACAACCTCTCCTTTTCATATCTCCTCTTGGCTGCTCCTAAACTTACAAAATATGAAATGACTTCAGAGATGAACCTCTAAGGTACATAAAGCCAACATACAGCTTGTGAGATGTTGATGGTTTGGTTATTATTTTACAACCTAAAATAATATTCGTACTTTAAGCTGCTCCGCATTATCCCTGACCTGTGTGCAAAGTTCGCTGAACTTATAGTTTAGTTAATAGCAACTGTTCAAGCCTTCACACACTGGATTTATACTGAGATGTAACATTTCTGAAGGCAATTTTATAACATTCTGATGAACTACATACAAAATATTGATTGTAATGTGACAAAATGTGAAAAAGCACTGTAGATGTCAGAGAGATCATAAACAGAAGAGCAAAGCATGACAAATATGATTTATAGGAAGTGCTCGACTGTTTGCAAGTGAATAATGACTCGCAATCCAAATGGCTTGCAGACGCTGTGACTGAATACCAAATAAACTCGTAATTATCTCTGAAAACCACATCCACATTTGATTACTGAGGTGCTCATGAACATAAATCTAAGAAGTGCACCTTGTAAAACCACTGAAATCAAACAGTGTGTTTAAGTAGACGACTCTGGCGCTTAAGTTTGCATAATTTAGGTGTGCGACGTTGGCCGATTTAACACTTGTTTAATTACCTTAGCCTCATGTTGCTGCACAGCATTTTTACCACAGACACACGCTTGTTTATTGGTTTGTTTCCCTCTCTTTATTCATCGAGGCCAAGTACCCCGCTGCCAAGGCTGCTTTTTCCGCTGACCAGATGCAAAAACATACATTGTGGAAACCGACGGAAGTCCTGGATGACTGAATCTCCAGTCATCCACTCAGAAGAGTAGAGCACATTTCCCATCAGACACAGGACATTTCCCGACCTTCTACACGGCAGACAAATATTTAAAAAGTAAATAGGGAAATAAAGTGATTTATTCAATGAGAAGATCTGAGAAAACAAAAACGACACTATGAGTAATGGTGGGTGAAAATAGATGAGATGGATGTAAAAAAACGGGATGCCGTATTTATTTAATAAGCACAGGTCAAATCTGACTCTACGTGCTCGGCTTTCGCTGTCACAGCGTGCCTTTCACCATTTGTTTTCCATAAACAGCACATGGGAACATTTATCTGGCTTAAAGCAGATCAGCGCACACTGTCTCGGGCCTTTAACATTTGCTACTTGTTTTCCAGATCTGTCCTAATAAAGTTTTCTGAAAAATATAGGCAGCGTTTATAAAAAATATTAATAAAATTAGATATTTTAATAGAGAACAGCAGGCCTGCTGAGTTCAGGCATTGAACAAGCTGTCTTAGACTGATTTAAACAAATGTGAAAGAGAGAAGGAAGGGGGAAAAATATGACAACAGTATCTTCAAGTAGTTCCCTGCAGCTCAGCAAGACTTAGGTGTCTCGAAAACCCTTTTTTTTCCCAACCCTGGAGTGTTTTTATTCTGCGACAACATCTGCAGTCTTGGGAAAGGGAATAGAAATCCCATCTGCCCGCTTATGAGGAGTGAAGTCATAATGGAGCATTAGCTTGAAGTCTTCATACCTCTTGTTTAATGGGCAAAAACTGCTAAAACCATCAACAAAAACTCTCACGAGTCCCACAGTAGAACCCTGGTTCTCAAAGTGGGGTTCACCTGCCGCTGGTGGTACTTGGCCTGACTTTAGTGAATTTTTTGTATTAATTGTAAGGTAAATGCAAACATAAGGTAGTGGATGAAAATGAACTAAGAAGTCATTGCTGCTGGTTAAAGGTAAACAGGCCTGCTTCTCCAAAATAGGACCCCTTCTAATTTTCAACACGAATTCCAATTTACTGTCACAATATATTGCAATGGTGTTAACCATTTTAAAAATTTTAAAGAAAACAAGAAGTAAAATACCCACTTAAAACTTATGAGTCCTGTTTGAAAAACTCTACAAAGACGCTGCTCGTTGGACAGCTCTATTTACTTAGGCGGTACTTGTTATAGAATATGTGAGAATCCCTGTTATGGCTCTGAGGGCTGCAAAGCAAGATTGCGTGCTTGGAAAAGGTCATTTCAGTGTGCATTAACACCTGAGTGTGAGTGTAGGAATGGTAATAAATTCATCCTCGTTTTGGCCTCCGCGCACAGCATGTGTATTTGTCTGCATTTGTCAAGCTCTTGCGAGCATATGGTGAAGGGATTCAGGTTTTTCTCAAGTACACAAACTTAGCTGTCCATCCATTTCCATGTAGACAGCTATAAGCCTGCCAAGTAATCTACATCATGAAAAAAAGGAGATACCTGCCTCCGTTCAGGTCCAACATACACATTCCAGGCATTCAGGGTGCATTGATATGTACTCGTAATGTTTTGAGAGCTTGCCTAATGACACAAAGCGTTTATTGCACAGTGCCGGCCCTCTTGGTGCTTCCACTTTTCAGCGGTGATCACTTTAAATAGTCAACAGGGCAGACAGAGGCAATAATCAGACCCCCTATCCCTAATACATCTTGCAAAGATCAAAGGTGGCATGATGTCATTCACTCTCTGATCCTGAGCCAAATCAAAGCCAGAGTTTGTATTGGCATTGGCCACTCTGCTCCGCCGTAGTGGATCGTCTTTCCATATTCCTCATCAAAAAAAAAGAAGAAAAAAAAAAGACCTGTTTATTTATGTTTTCTGGCAGCTCCAGGCGTTCCTCTTACAAATAATGGAATGTGTTTTTGCAACAATACCTAGCTTTGGGCAAAAAGACCCAGTTTTATCCTCACACTCCGGAGCGACAGGGTCTCAGGAAGGTAACGTAATGTAAACAGCAACCTCTGGTGGCTGTTGGAGGAAGTCTACATCAGCTCCATGCTCACGCAGCAGAAGAAGGCATGGCTTTATGTAACAGCAGCTATAAAATTGGATGTGTAGACCCTAGAGGTTTCCAGCAGCTATTAGCTGACAGAGTTTTTTCCAAGAGGAAATCCCTATCTGACAATCTCATCCTCGTAAGTGCTTTCAGCCGTCTCATGAGTTTGGTACAAGTGTTGCTCTGCTACAATGAAGAACAATAGGAAAAACATGTCTAATGTTTTTATGGAAGCCATACCAGATTTTCTTTCCCTCTTTCTTTAAATGTGAGGGGAGAAATGATTTGTGTATGTGTGAGCACATTGGCAGTTGAAAAGCCATCTGTGTTTCTTGGGTTATTGACGAGGTGCGTGTTGGGACAAACTGGGGGGTTCTGCTCGTTACTTCTGGGTGATGTAAAACCATTCATAGGTGTGAAAACCACAAGTGAGCACTTGCAAGCTTTACTGGACACGCATACTCAAGACTCATTCAATGTACTTTGCACAAACACAGGCCTGGTAACAGATCCAGCACTGTTCGACTTCGCAAAGCACCTATGGTGCGTCAAAGAAATTACCTCAAGTAGAAACATGAGGCTTAAACCTTTTCATATTTCATCAATGTATATTCTCAATATTCAGCCCCTGAACTGTTATGTCCCTTCTCCTTTGCTAAGTCGTACTCTAGCCGGTTAAAGTCTGTTTTGGTTCTAGCGAGTTGGGTGTCTGTTCTTCACTTTGTGCGCATGAATATGCGTAAGAATGTGGGAATGCGGTCGACACTCTGATAACGTCATTTTAAGCGTGTAGCTTTGGGAAACCAGTTTCTCCAAGATCTCTCATTATATTTCTGTTCATTACGTGATGCTGTATGCATTCTTCCACAAGTAACACCTTTACTTTTCCAGTGACGTAAATCCACACGGGTCAATCAACAAATGCACTCAAATCGCTGTACCCAGATTGGCCTGACTTGTACCACTCTTGGGACAGTTCCAAACAACAGGAAGGAACCGCACAGGATTTGCGAATGGATAAGAAACTGGCCGGGCTGACTGGGAAGAACCGGTTAAAGCCATGACTGTGAAGGCGGGCCTTTAGAAGACCGTGGCAACTCTGGAGCAGCTGCAGATATTTGGATGATTGTACTCCGGTCAGAAGACACCAAAGCCCTTCAGTGGACGTGCTAAACGCTACGTGTTTTGGAAACCTAAGATTGCACATCACACTTAAAACATAGCCCACCATGAAATGTGGTGACTGCATCATGCTGCAGGAATGTTTTCCCCTCTGTGGGGACATTAAACCTAGTCAGATTGAATGAGAAATGGATGGAGAGAAGTACAGGGAAATCCTGGTACTAAAGACCTTAAAGCTCCATAAGACTGGAGTAGAAGAACGCCTTTCAGCAAAACAACCCTAAATATACAGCCTAGTTAAATTTTAATTTAACTAGGCTTAATTTTGATTTAACTAAATCACAGCATACAAATGTGTTGGAACAGCCTATTCATATAGTTCCGTCCCAAATTCAAGTGTGGTGAAAATGTTTTGAAATCTCCCGTGAGAAAAGGATCACATAACATACATTGATTAATGTTGATTTAATTGAGAAAAAATTATATGCATAAATTAAGAAACATGCCACGCAACTCAAAAAAATACACCTAAACAAAATAAAAGTGTCTTTGTTTTTCTGTCACTCCTCTCCGGCTGGGAGGTTTTCTTCAATCCTCTTGATGAACTTCATGCGGATTTCTGTAACGTTGTCCCCTCTGAGACTGTCCTGGGCAAACTTCACATCCACTGCCATCTGGACCTAAATCAGATTCAGAATGTCATATGCTTAGGTCCAAACGAGACTCAAAGCACTTCAAGAAACACTCTTCCTTTGACAGACAAGTTTTAAATAACAAACTAAAAGTCTTAAATATTTTATCAAGCTTCAAAATACTTCAAATATGTCTGTCTAAGAAAGAAATCTGCAGATTATCAGAAAAGTTATACATGCAGAAAAAATTATTTAGTTTGCATATAAATTATTTATTTATGATATATTTTTAATGATTTATTTTGCATATAATTTATTTTGCTGTATATATACAGCTTCATCCCTCATACCATAAGATCACTAAACTGCCATTAGTTTAATCTTTTATTATATATATTTACATGAATACTTTTATTATTTATTTAATTATTATTATTGGAGCCTTGCAATGAAATTTCTTTCAATTTGTGCATTTTTAAACATACAATTGAATGACAATGAACTCTGTCTATGTCTATATCCTTCTGTTAAACACAGTGACTTTATTAACTCATTAGGATTTTCAAGAACATTTGAATACATTTTATAAAAGTCCAGCTGCACATGCACCAAATTCAGGATCTTAAACCATGGTAGCCATGTTATTTTATTAATTCTGACCAAGTTTTATTCAAAATGGGGAAAACAAAGCGGTTGAATTTACCATCTCCAGAGCTCCTCTGAGGACACCACACAGTAGATTGGAGTAAATGAGCGTGCTGTGGTTATCTGGCAGCTCCACAAAGTCAGCCAGCGGGTTGTTCTCCAGAATCAGAGAAAATTCATCTCCTCCTGGACTCCAGTTGGTCACACTGGGGGTAATTCCCAGATACATCTTAAATGCAACCTAACGGACCACAACAATATTGAAGAGAAGGGTGAGGGGAGGAAGAAAAGGAAAACAAATCAAGGTCTGGATAGGAAAGAAAATCTTCTATTTGTTGCACATTTATTCGGGAAGTTTAGCTGGACATGTTTTGTCTTTAGTTACTTTTAACGTCAAATATTGTTGAACAAACCCATCTAACTATTGGTGCCTTTTTAAAAGCATTAAATAATAAATGATGAAACATTGAATAGATCAGCCATAAGATCAGTGTAATACTAACTAGTTACATTTACTAGAGTAGTATTTTGGGGGAAGAACTACTTTTAGGGGTATTTCTACTACACTGTACTTTTTACTTTCACTTGAATAATGTTATTACAAAGTATGGCGACTATTACTTGAGGAAAATTTCTAAATACTTTACGCACTGCGAGTAACGTTCTTGCATAACTGACTGAATAAATCACTTCTATGATATTTGAGGTTCAATGAGGGGCCAAGCGATATCCCAAGGCAAGGCAAGCATTAATTGTCGAGTCCAAACTACTGTTTTCTGAATAAGCGCTATTCCATCTGTGCACTGAATCTCCTCAAGCACGAAACAGTAACATCTGAACCAGCTGAAGTCTAAAAGCTGCTTTTCTGTTTTCTTGTCAGGGAAGCCATCAGGAAAAACAGATTTAAGTCCAAAAAAACCACAACGTGTAACAAAAGAAGAAAAGCAGGAGGAATGCAAATCAAATTAGGAACACAGTGACTTTATTAACTCATAAGGATTTTCAAGAACATTTGAATAAATTTATAAACTTCCAGTGACACGTGCACCAAATTCGTGTGCAGAACTCTTCCACCTGATATACAGCCTACTGAAGCTTAGCAGTTTTAAATACAGCATTTTGGGTCAAAAAAGGTCATGACCACAGCAGGTGATCTTAGTTTAACATTTGAAATCAATACTAATAACTTTATCCTGTAAACTTTACCATTTTCTCCTCTACTTGGCCTTAAACATATGATCTCCCATCTGTACTTTTGCTCTTTCATTCATCATCTGTTGGGGTGTTTTGATCTCTCTAATCTGAATTTTTAAGACCTCCTCCCACCCCCCAATCTTGGGAGACGTCCGCGGTCACGCTCCAATTGGTCTGGAACCTTCCAGTTACCTTAGCGATGATATCGGCTGTTTCTCGGAAATCCTGACACCTGCCAATGCTGGAACGCGCCAAGAAGTCCTCAATCAGACGCACTCCGATGTTGTATCCCCTGTGAGTGAAAGGGAGCCAGACAGAAGGGATATCAATGCTCATATCCATGGTAGGAGAGGCAGAAATTATACGAAATTCTATCCTTCAAGACATTTTTGCTTCACACACTTGAAGCCTTGAACTTGCTGCCAATTGTGACTTAAGTCTTAAGTCGAGACAACTTATCCTGACTGCAGTTGGAAGCCAATTAATGCGCCCCTATCCTAACATAGCCCATCTCTGACCAGTTGGGTGGAAAACTTGAGAGCGGGCAGAGAACATTTACTACCTTCTTTGGGCAGCTGAGACATGTCTAATCCTGCTCTAAGCTCGGGGTTGCCATACAACCGGAGAAACAAAGCAAACTCAGTCCAAAGATCTGCCGGCTTGAAGGGATGTTTTGAATTTTTTGGGGCTACAAATCCATGGTTTTGTCTAAACTATTTTGCTCCAGGATTACTGTATCCAGCTTGGCCGTCAAGAGATGTTTTGTCTGTCTTTAAAACTAGTCTCAATATTAGCTACTTCTAAAGCTTTTTTTTTTCCCTAAAAAAAAGTCTAACAACACATGGATGTGTGTGAGAAATGAAATCCTAACATAGGCCACAGTATTACTGATCTTACAGCAGGAGAATGGCCAAGCTACACTTAAGCTTTTGGAACTGGCAACCAACAGCGCACAAAGTTCAGGCAGTTTCTTTTTTACGTATTCAAACATACATTTTCACATGACAGACAACAACGTAGTTTATCTCACAGAAAGCGTTGTTATGGAATAACAAAATTAATATTGTAAAGTGCTAATCTTAGTGTTATACTATTAAATACATGAAATGCAATGTATTGCGGTGTTCACTAGAACGCACAGATTAACTTAATAATGAATATGCATAATTTGATAGTCGAGCATCCTGTCCATAGGTGACATTTGAGCACAAAGTATGTTCACAATCTTTCCCAAAGACACTCAAAGATGCAGTTTTGTTCTTTCTGGTGCAGAAATGCCTTTGTTTTCACTTACTGGTTCAAACACGTTTGTAGCAATTGCCAATGTAATAATGGTCAATAATGTAACACCAAGCCATAATATAATGACTGTAATAGTTTCAGTATAGTAATCAAATAACTGGTGGTTATGGTGCAGAAAATTAAAGCAATGCACACATTCTGCAATACCAGAACAGAAACAACAATGAAATAGGTTTTCTTCAAACAATAGAAGCTAAACATACCAATTTGCTTCAAAGGTTCACATCATTTACAACCTGCAGTGGGTGTGACAAATGCTTCTAAAAGTGTACTTACATCTTGTCCAGCTGTTTATTGACTTCCTCATCATTTTCATAGTCCTTACAAAGCTGGGTCACCAGGGCCCCATAGGTCAATGTGAACAGTTCAGAGTTCTAAAGGAAAAAGCACAGCAATGTATTTACTTTTTGCTGTTTCAATGCTCATGGGCTGGTAAACTAATGTACACTAACATAGCATGAAAAGGTAAAATAAAACATTTACATGAAAAAAGATCCAAGATTGTATGAAACTGAAATTATTAATCTGTGACAGGAATTTTTTACAGGAACAAACAAATAATAAAAATTTCGAAAATAACAAATCAGGACATTTTTGTGCTTTATAAAAGTATCAAGAAATATATTGTTAAATTTAAAAATATGTGCCAAACTCCTATCATGCCACAAGATGAAATTATATACCATTAACCGTAATGATGTGACTGGCAGCTACATATTGCTTTCATTTAGATTTTTACTTTATAATAGCTTGATTCAATTTTTCTTTTGGCACTGTATATGTTGTTTTTTTTATTATTATTAAGCCTCGGCATGTAGTTACATAGTAATATAAATACCTGGTAGCCAACAACGGTAAAACACTCAGAAGAGACATTATAAAGCCTTTACCAGCTACAATCAAAATACAATAGTTCAGGTTTTTTTTACTACCCCAGAATCCAAGAATGCAAAGCCCATTTTCTTTATCCGCTGAAGGATTATGCTAATGTCAGGATGTGGTGCTACTTCAGTTACCAGAACATATTAAGGTAAGATACTTACTTAAAAATATGCAAATTAACATTAAAAACCAAAACACCCCAAAACTAACGCAGCCGACTATGACTGCATGTAAACCTCTATATTTTTAGCTTACATGCTATACGAGCTACACTTCCCCTAGAAGCCAGCAATGAATGATACATAAACGTAACAGGTTTTCATGTTTTTAATACGTTTTGTCACAAGTGCATAAACAACAAATCACGACTGTCAACCATTTGTTTGACGAAGATATGAAAAAGTTTGCGCTAAAGTATTTTTTTTTTTTTCAAAGGTTAGCATTTTGCAACTTAGCTAGTTAGCTAGCTCCTATGGCGTAAATCCTACCATTTTCTTGCTGTCTGTCGTTCGGTTGGATTGCCGAGACATCGTGGAAAGAGTTGCAGGATTACACGGGAGGTAATTCGAGATTAATCCTTTATTTATTTGATTCTGGCTAAGCTCTTAGTTCCGTAATCACTAGTTCACTCACACACTTCCTGCTGTGCAAAGTTAGCCAAATAGAAGCATCAGTTTCCGGTTTACTTAAAAGCTTAAAAGAGCGAGGATGTGAAATAGAAAGGCAACATAAAGAGTTAAAAAGTAAAAGGAGGGTTTTGACTAAATGAGAGAGAAACTTAGCTTATGTTTCAGAATGCTACACAGTATATGGTTTTTATAATTTGGGAAAAGATATACTGGGACATTTATTTTGAAGGCAACGCGTCTGTATTTCCTCAATTTTTTCCCGATAGTATGTAGAGTTACCGCCCTCTAGTGACCAAGAAGATAACAGCTCTCCTCAGATTCTAATATACATACAGGTGCATAAATTAGAATACATTCAAATAATTCATTATTCTGACATGTAATTAACTGAAAATCATGTTCATTGTTAAGAGTTTATTTCTGTCGATGTCTGTCATGACTATGATCTACACTTAATTAAAAACGAAAATTAAGTTTCTTAGAACAATAAAATACGACGGTGGAAACATAAAAGTGTATGTATCACAGTATACACAAATTTAGAAAAAGATTCACATCATATACCGGACAAAAAAAATACCCCAACACAAAATAGCTATTCTTAACTGTTACTTCATCAAAAAAGTAATAATTAAAAGTGGTGGGTGTTGTTGTAATGAGAAAATACAACTTTTTAATAGCAAATTGCCAGTCACAACATGGCGACCGTACTGTTGTCTCAACAGTAGTGCCTTGGTTTAACCACTAGATGGCAGCATAGGTGCGCGTTCCTTTAGGTCCAGAGACAGGCACTCCAAGGAGTGAGCAGCGGTCTCTCTGATAGGTTACAGATGTGCTTCAAAGTGAGCTGCTCATTTTCAGTCCTGGAAATCACGTGGCTGTTTTCCTGTGGACTGGGCTCCGGGGAGAGGCTCTCTCTCATCCTATGATCGCAGTGAAGCAAACTCACTCCGCTCCTCACATTTAGGAGGAAGACGAGGAGGAGGTGGAGGAGGGGGAGGAACTGAGCGCATCGCCGAATCCGACCGCCGCACCGCTTTTCATTTTTCTCGAGCTCCCCCTGACAAGAGCCGGCGCGGACGGGAGAAACATCGGGGGGTCTTGTGTGTGGAGGAGGGTGGACTCAGACTCAGAGCGCAGCGATGACGGGCAAATCTGTGAAAGACGTTGACAGATACCAGGCGGTGCTCAACTCTCTGCTGGCGCTGGAGGAGAACAAATACTGCGCCGACTGCGACTCTAAAGGTGGGTCATCATCATCATCGCCTGGATCATATTTCCCTCTACCTCGTCCTGTGTCTGATCACGCCTGCAGATGGCCCTGCGCACGAATCTTTCCAGTTTATCCTATTTATACTACAGCGGGAAATAAATGCGGCATTGCATGTATCTGCCCCCTCGGCCAATTACGTCTTGGTGTGGTGCAAGAGATTTGGCCACATCCTCCCAAGGCAGACGAACGGCATGCAGTTACATCATGTCAGCATACCTCAAGACATTCACAGTTTGATTAGAGTTTTTGTATACACATAAAAACCTCTAATGATCTGCGAGTTATAGTGAAAACTAGAACATCAAATAGAATGAGAAACATTGGGAGAAATTGAGATCTTGTTGGGAAACACCTGTGCTGACTTTGGTTCACCCTGAACAGATTGTTCCTGTAGGCTGGGAGCAGACAGGAAACCCTTTCTGCCATTAAAATGGCACTTTTTAAAAAATGCCCCGACAAAGTGAGGCTGCTCCTCTCAGATTGTGAGTGTTGCAATTCCACTCATGTTGACTGCCTGGTGTGATTTCTGATCACGGAACCTAATTTCCACCGAATTGGTGTATGATTTTGTAAACACACCATGACATGCGGTCGGTCATGTGTATCTCCTAACCCCACAAGGCATGTGTCCTCCAGGGGGCCTTGAACCGCATGTCATCAGCTGTTTGCCGAATCTGTTTTGCCACGCTGTTGGGTAAACATCGATGTTTAGGTTGCAAAAATGCAACGCTGAGGACTAAATCATCATTGAATTCTCTAAAACTTATAGTGTCTTGCCAGAGTATTCATACCCTAAATATGTAAGCTTGTGGTGTTAAGGCCATAAGAAGAACATGGCAATGTTTTGGTCAGTATATTGGCTGATGATGTTGATGGTGTTTACATTGTACCACCTTTTAGCTGACAAAGTATAAATGCTTATATGATCAACCACGAGTCAGGGTCACGGACTTTCTACATGTATTCCTAGAAAAGTTCAGGAGCCACTACTCTAACAGGTTAGCCCAGTCATTCTTCTCATGAACTCTGACCAGCTTCCATGTCTCTGCTAAAGAAAAGGATCCCCACAGCATGACGCCGCAACCACAATGCTTCATTGCACGAATGGTGTGGTAATGTGTCACAGATGGCACTCCGAGCATAGACCAAAACGTTTGGCCAAATTTGGTGTCCTCTGACTAAAGCACTTTCTTCCACTGGTTTGCTGTGTGACCCTATATGGCTTATGAAGTTCTTTCCTTAATGGCTCTCTCCATAGATGGTAGATTTAACAACAAAGATCATCCCAGTTAATGGACCTGAATAATGCACAGCACATTTTTCAATTTTATTTGTAAAAAGAAATGAAGGCTACCAAGAAATATGTGGTGCTGGTTAAGAGTTGATGAGAAGATAGATGAAGCTAAACAAAGAGCAAAACTGGAAGAAAACCTGTTTGAGGCCACATAGTCGCTGGATTCCAGCCGGACAGCAACCACAATGGATACTAAATTTAGTAGATTTTATATTAGACATAAAAGACAACAACTTTTCTTCCATTTCACAATCGTGCTCTACTTATTGCTTGTCTGTATCATAAAATCCCTATGAAGTCCATCAAAGTCTGTGTTTGCTACTTATGAAATGTGGAAAGATTTAAACTGTGTGAATACTTCTGCAAAGCAATGTAAGTCAGACTTGCTGATGGCTTGAAGTAGCTGTAACATCTGACTGTAATTAAACTTAGTCTGCAGGATAGTTGGGTGTTATTAGAAAAGGTGTATACTTTGCTACCTTCGTCATCGTGAGCGTCATCAGAGCTCACTCTTGGTGTTGAGCTGTCTGAGACGGCCTCGTGAGGCTGTGCCTTGTCAGAGAAATGCCTCAGCGGCGGAGAGGTTTGTCATTTAATGGAGACGCCTACACCGCGCACCCACAAGACAGTAAATTGCTGCAGGCTTTTAGACAGAGTCACCGAGTGATTGTTCAGGAAAACGCTCTGAATGATTCCAATCATTGCTCTGTTTTTCTTTTAAGGAATATTCTGGGATACCTAATGTTACTGGCATGCTGCAAAACATACGGGCCAGATGGGACACAGTGGGACAAATTTCATTGTTTGTAGCTGTAAAATTTACACTATAAACATGAAAAAACTTAGATAGAATGATCTGATATTGAAAACTTGAGCAACCTTGTAATTTGGTTACATCTATTTGTGACAATCCCAGAGGAGAAATGATCAAAATCACTGAAGGTGCATTTAGTTTCACCCTGTAATCAGTGAATTCCTGTGACACAGTCCCTTATCCACCCTTAAAAATAGGAAGGACAAGAGGACATGCTTTTTAAGTTATCCCGCTGGTTGTTGGTCTTCATGAATCAGCAATTGGCCGCAGTAAAGAAGCTGCTCCCCCAAAATGCACGCCCAAACCCAGGTCCATATCCAGTTACCTGTATCACTCAACCCATCCAAAACGCTGCGCAGCTTATGTGACTTATGCGGCTAGAAAACACTTTTATGGTGCATTTAAAGCCATAAAGGTTTTATGATTTTAAGTAACAGATCAGGTTGTTAAGGGAACAAAACAGCAGGAACACATACATGGACAGACAGAGGATTATTAGGCTCCAATTTAAATCTCATACTCAGGATTGCCTAAATATCAAAACAACTCCAAATGATTTGAACTTACTTTAAAAAATCCCAAGCAACAAAACTGACCATTCCAAGTGGTGTGATTGTTGTTTAATCCATCCGTCCGTCCGTCCGTCCGTCCGTCCGTCCGTCCGTCCGTCCGTCCGTCCGTCCGTCCATCCATCCATCCATCCATCCATCCATTATTTTATTTGTGAGTGACTGTAACGGTGACTTTAAAGCTGAAATATTTACCAAACTGCACTTTTTGTGCACTGTTACAACCTTCAAACATTTGGAGTGCACTTTTTGATGTTAGTCTGTTCAACAGAAATAACATTAAACATCTCAGATTTTTTGTCCAACTTTATATTACATTGCCTTTTGACTTAATATTATTATAAAATTCATTATATTTTTAAAATTTTGCTTTTTAAAAAATAAAAAAAAGAAACAAATTTCAGACTCATTGCAGTGACAACAGACATATTCAGTAGATTAGAATGTTATTGAAAAGTTTGTTTATTTCATTAACTCAATCCACTAAGTGACGCACGTTATCTAGAACAATTACACTGAGACTCATGTTTTCACGTCTTTATTTCTGTTAATTATGCCTGCAGCTGCGAAACACACTGTTTAAGATTAGAGTATTACATCAGACCAAATCAAATAAAAATATGTCTCTTGTCATTTTGCCTAATGATGACCCTGTCTCTTAATAAAACCCACTGTAATCAGAGCTAATGCAGATGTCGAGACACTTCAAGCGAAGTTGGTTATATAACCCAAGCTGTGATCAGACTCTTCTGGCTCATGTGAAGAGTTGGCTCCTCCAAGACTTGATTAAAGACAAATAAGAAGGTGCATGTTTTAAAATAATAATGAGACTTGCAGTCAGCATTTCCTGGAAGAGAAATTCCTTTTAAGGCCATCTCTTGCTCTTATTATTACTTTTTTTTTTTGCATGCTTGATTTCATGTTCACTAATCGTGCTTGGGCTCTTGGCCTTTTGATTGGCGTGACTGGTCACAATTTGCAGCAGACTGGTATAATTAGACTGTGGATGAGATTAGGCTGTTAAGGGAAGAGCAGCAGCAGGAACACATACATGGACACAGAGGATTATTAGGCTCCAATTTAAAACTTAAATATATGTTGTTTTTCTCTAGTGTATAAAGGAAGGGCTTGAAAAAGTATTTGTGCCACTTGAACTTTTTTTTTTGCCTGGCATAACCACAACTTCGCCTGCCTATAAGAGATATATTTCTCATGAGAAGAAGCTTATGAGAAGCTCCGTTTGTTGTTTGTCGTAAGATTTCCTTGTCAGATAAGTTGGAAATAGATCGTTTTGTAACATACCAGACCTCACTGACCTGTACTGTAGCTCTCGGTGAAAATGAGACATTAGAGTCTATAAAAGGCTTGAGAACTGAGGCAGAAGTTCACCTTCCACCTAATATCTCTAAACATACAAATAGAGCTAAAATGAAATGATATGAATTCGGGGTGTACCAATTGCAGTTTTCTGGCTGATCATCGATCTTCAAAAAACCCGACTTGCCGATATCAATATATTTTTTTTGCCTGACAAGTTGCTAATTATAGCAACAAAGTTGCTAAGTTCGCAATTATTGTAAACCACGCATGTGACCTGGTCGTGGCTCTGTCAGTCAGCCCGCTCTCTCACAGCAGAGCAAAAGCGAACAGTGAGTGATTTTCAGTCCTCTGCGGAGGTAGATGAGATCGGTGGATAAGGTCGGCTCCTCATGTAAGTACCAACCGATTTCCTAAATTAAGGAAATCACGGCTGATTTATTGGTGTACTCCTAATATAAATCACATGTGTCACAACAGTCCAGTCAAAGTCCAGACCTAAATTTCAATAAATGAGAATTTGCGGAAAGAATTCAAAACAAGTGTTCACAGTCGCTCTTTATTCAACCAGACTGAGCTGGAGCTGCTTTGTGAAGGAGAATGGGCAAAGATGCAAGTCTCTGGAGATTCATCTGCCTTTCAGGGTTTTCATTTGAAAACCACATTTGATGTTCTTTCCGCTTCAGAATGATGCCCTACTTTGGATTTTGAAATCAAATCCAAATTTAACACACTTAAGTATGTGGTTGTGACAGGACAAAATGTGAAAAATGCATTTCTCAGCGACAACTTAAAGCAGATTTTCTCCTTTGCACTCATTATTTAGTCTTGCATGCATTTATGGCTGCACACTGATTTAAAAGGTCACACATTAGGCTAATTCCCCACGTTGTTGGATGAAGCTCCTAATGAGTGTGCTGATAATATAATCCTGGTTGCAGTTTATCTTCTGTCTGCCCATCCACACTCTTGCCTTCGACCCCCCCGCACCTCTCCAAGCATGAGCTGTAAAGTCGCGGTTTTAGCCATATGGCTCACAATGACGTCTGATGTAATCTCGTTTGCGTTGACATCGACAGATTTACCTCCCACCCTTGTGAGTGATTGTACAGGAAGTGGTGTGAAAAAGCCAAACAACACTCCTGCCCATCCATTTTCCCCGTGCAGTCTTACTATACAAACACAGCAGCCATAAAAACAATACCTCTGTTTGTTGAGTTGTATAGCTGTGCAAGCCAACTTCCTGCCAGTCTCATGCTCTCTTCTCCCTGACATTATGTAAATTCATATTTCTTTTTTTTTTTTTTCAAAACCACTTCCACACAAAGTGACACGGAGACTGTAAAACCTTCAGCGCCGCCAGGAAATAGTGGCAAAGGAAGACGCAGGTGTTTAATGTAGTCAATATTTCTGGCTCCGGTCTCAAGTGTTGTTGTTTTTTTTCTCTCTCTCTCTTCAACGTGCTCGTGTTTACACGCAGGCTAGGCCCAGGTTGCTGTGGAGATATCACCTGGCTATGTCATGCTCCCCCCACCACCACCACCACCTCCACCACAAGCTCTTAGCACCCTCTCACCCTTTGCATCCTTTAATCTCATCCAATCAAAAGCCATCAGGGATTTCCAGTCAAACAAGAAGGTTACCTGTGCCCTCTGGAAGACACAAAGGTTTAGTAAGGTTAAAGGTTTAGTACCAAGGAGAGTCTACGTAGGCACAGTTGTAAAGAACATTGTAAACAAGTTTGTATGCAAAGACTCCAAAACAGCCATAATCCTTGTATTCAGTTTGAAGTTTGTTAATTAGTATTCCTGCCTTTCATGTTCCGCCCCAGGCTTTCAGTTTGCTGTTTTCATTACGGGTAAAATACTAAATAATTAAACATGTTTTAGGGTGCCATATGTCACCATGGAGGCAATAGTTACCTTTTTTTGATCCACATTTTAAAGTTCAAAACTGTTCCCTATCAACTAAACTATAAGATGGAAAGAGCGAACAATCAATATCTCCTCATTTTGTACTTTTGTGTTATCTGTGAAAATCTTGTTCTCCCTTGCTCTCTGAAAGAACGGCGAACGTGTCTCAACGTTTTATAGAAAACAGATGGTTTCTTACATCTGCCTCCTCTGTCTTCCTTTGAACTCCTTCCCAGAAATGGAAAGTTTCAAGTCTTCCTCATTCAGTCACATTACCCACACCAAAGATATTCTTTTATTGATTTTGTCAGCACAGACTGGTAGCACTCCATGTGCTGCGTTTTCTGGAAGGCAAAAATATCAAACAATTCCAGCCGACAACCCGTTTCTGGGGACATCTCTAATCGACTTTATTGCACTTTAAATCAGTTCTCGTGTGCTATTTACAACCGCTTGGAGGAAAACCAGAAGAGATTTTTAAATGAAACAAACTAGAAGGATCCATGCTTTTTCTTGCGTCGTTGAGTGTTACCCTGTTCAGACACAGTAACAAAACTTAACACAGATGGTGGGTGTGTGTTGGTAAATTTTAAATGTGAGCCCATCTGCCTTGTTCAGATTGAGATCGGGTTGAGGGATGGCTTAAGGGTTTCCGGTTGGGGTTTTACGCTAGAGGACAGGAGGATGAAACAAGTGTGTCTATGTTTGCATGGAGGCGGAGGAGGAGGAGAAGGAGGAGGGTGCACTATCCCCTGATAACCGAGGCTCTGCAGGATTAACTCGGTGCTTGCAGAGAGCACCATTTATCCTTGTGGGATGTAGGCTAATGAGGCATGTGCACCTGCTCGAGCAAGTTTACCTACAAGCTAAATGACGTGTGTCCAAAGGTACTTTCCAAAGCACACTCAGAACAGTGTAAAACATTTAAACATCTCATTATCTATTCTGTTTTTTAAATAGAAACTAGCCGAAGGATCAAGGGGGCGGGGGAAAGCACATTCCCAACATGGCTGCTCACAAAATTGAATTATTTAGAACTTGTTGTGAAGTGGCTTTGATTTTAAATCTCGGTTCGTGTTCGCTTTGATCCTAACTCCCTGTACACATTCAGGCACATCATCAAACAACCAAAGTCCACCATTTGATGACTAAGATAATCTTGTCCTGTTTGCCTTTGCCTTCTCCACTACTCGTGTGCTCCAGCTTAGATGTTTGACACACACAACCACGTTCACTTTTTTTGCCAGGATGATTCATCCACCAACAACTTCAAACCCTCTCTGCTTTTGGGCACCTCACCTTTTAGAAAGTTTAGTTGCATTTATTTGTCACACCCTCACCATTCCAATATTCATGACCTTTTCTTATAAAGAAAACTGCCACGTACTCAGCATAGCCACTTTGCTTCTGTTGAAGTGTTTTCTCAGTCTCTCCTTCCTTTTTTTTTAGCTATCTGTTCCTCCTACACTCTTTCAACTATAGCAGTTAGAAGTACCTGGAGGTGTGTGTTTGCTGAACATACTTTGTCATGAGTTCTTGCTCAACCGCTACATGGATTTGAGCTAAAGCAGGTGCCGTAACTCTGTGTGTGGCTATGATTCACTCTAAAATGTTTGTTTTTTGGGTTTTTTTTCTTTAAATCCTCCTGGGCTCAATTGATTCTTGTAAATACCTGAAGTACAAATCATAACATCCCTCAGGCTACAGTTTCAAAAACAAAATATAGCAGCTAGGCTAGCTGTTATTAAATCCATACTGTGACCTAAAAGCATTCATCAACATACCCTAACCTTGATTGAAAACAAAAAATTTTTATGCTAGTATTGTATTAAAGACAACAGCCAAAAATGAAAACAGTTTTAAGTTTACTTTTTCACTGTAGCACACTGACACAAAGGCAGTTTGCCAGCTTCATGATACAACTGTTAGCTTGTAATCTATTTTGTTATTTTTTTTCTTATCCAGAACAACTGTGTAGGGCCTACTCTATCCAAGTCTAGATAGAGAAATATCTGCCGAGAAACAGATTTGACAAACAAGACAAACCAATTTGATATGCATGTCACCTTGAGTGAAAATAGCAACGTTTCATTGTATCAAGGGTGGCAATTTGAGATAGTCTAGTTAGCGAATGGTCCAACTGATACTTATTAGTCCTCTCTGTCCACACAAGAATCCAGTTCAAGAACTACTCCCTTTTGTGCATTGTAAGATACACGCACTTTAGTTAGACTCAAGATGTTTTAGCATTGCAAGATAAAATGCCACAAGATGTTGATACCATTACCCAGAGTTCAATAGTCATATTGTGTGCCATCTTCAGTTTGCTTCAAAGTTTTCGGTGATCTTATACATTTGCCTTGTAGCTAAATCTCTCCTGGAGAATACGTCTTAATTTAACACTCTCCTGCTTATTGCATACGTGCAAACACATAATCGTCAGCAGTGTTTTTTAGATAATCCAGTATGACATCACTGTTACTGCTGTGGACACAATGGCTACAACAATTTTGGAAAATGTTGTAATTTGCAAAAGAAAATAGAAAACGAGTACAATTCTGGGAGGGGGGGTGAAAGGGTGCAGATATTTATGGAAAATAATCAATTTGATTGTGTGAGAGAGATGTGGCTGTACAAAGAGGCAGCGGTGAATAAATGTGATAAAAAGAAGAGACTGAGGCCAGAAACTGAGGGGGTTGTGAAAAAGAATGAAGGATTACCAAATTCCTGTTTTAAAGGAAGTTCAGTACAATTGACAGTCCCTCTGTGTCGGTGCCAGTGTTTACAACGGTTAAGCTGGCTTTGCAGAGTAATTCTACTATTATTAGCCGGCATGAGAGCTAATGCTGCAGCTTCGCTGTCAGGCTGATAGATAGACCATCCAGCTGATGATCTTGTGGTTTACATTTGCTGGTTTCCTCTTAGCGCTGATGTTAACATTCATTGTTGCTCTGCTTTTTGTTTTTAAAAATGATTCTCCAGATTAGTCTCAGTAAGAGAATATAGTAGCCCTTCTTGCAATTGAGACAAAAGGCTATTCTTGGACCCTGATGCTCGGTTTCCGCGGCTGCCACAAAGAGGAAGGCTTTGCAGGATTTTCGTCCTGAAAATCAGCTTCTACTTTCATTTGCATAGAGTGCCCTTTCCCCAACTCTGCACAGTGACTTCTCATTTGACAGGAGATAAGAATCCAAACCCAAAGCTGTTCCGCCATCTAGTGGGGAAGGGGCCACAGTGCATCAACTTTTAGGGTGTAAGTCAAAATTCAACCCATCAGGCTTTATTTATAGAGCACAGGAAACAATTAACATCAAAAATGCTTAGTTCCAAAGGAATGATGATAAATACTGGAGAACTGGAAGAAAATGTCATTCAGGGTGTATTGAGAAAAGATCAGAGACAGATATAAACTATATAAAATAATGTGAATTATGTAAATTTTTTATCTTTTTTAAGAAGAGAACAAAAAAAAACTTGTCAAACTTAACCACAAGATAAGAAATAAATGGAGAATAAACAAAAAATACACTAGGGCTGAAATGATTAATCAAATTTTTTGCAATTAATTGATTATTGAAATAATCAACTAATTTAGTAATTGTTTAATCATTAACTGGAGTACACAGGCTCTATGTGAAAAAAGGCTTAAGTGGTTAAATAAAACATCTGCAAAATGTGTCATTTATATATCCGATTAATCGATGAATCATCAGAATAATCTTTAGAGTAATTGGATTACTAAAATAATCGTTAGTTGCAGCCGTTCATGATAAAAGCTAAAATTGTGATAGAAGAGGATTTCCTCATGACAGCTAATTGTGGTCTCATTATTTTCATCCTCCTTGGTCAGAGGGCAGTCTTTAATACAATTTCCCACGCCATTTTCTTAATAGATTATTAATCTATTAAGCCAAGAGGGGCATCCTAAATGATTTCACTCTGAACTCAGATCTGACCTTTTCCCCGTTTCCTCAGGTGTTCTTATAGGTCCCCTTTTCTCTATCACTTACCTATTTGCCATTAAAGATATTTTCATCAAATTCAATGTTATGTTTCCTGATAACACCCAACTCCACTTTTCTATTGAAATAAATCAATTTCTCTCACTATCCGTTCATATTACCCACTTATCTGAAATAAAATCTTGGTTTACCTTACACTTTCTAAGGCCGAACTGTGATTAAACAGAAGTTGTTCTTCTTGGAACTGAATCTAAATTAATTAAAGTTGTCAGTTCTTCCATCCCGATGAACTGTTTTTCTGTTTCCCCTTCTCCTCAGGTCAAGAGTTTGACTGCCATCTGTGACAGTCAAATATAATTTCATTATCGCATTATGTCTGTTGTGCTTATTTTTATCTGTCCTCATCACTTCACCTATTGACTATAGTAACTCTCTCCTCTTTGGTCTTTCTCAAAATCTCCCCAGAAGCTTCACATGGTCAAGAATGCAGCTTCATTTTATCACCTGAACGCCGTGGACTTCAACACATCATTAAAGTTTTACAGCAATTCCACCGCACATCAAAAACAGACATAAAACTCCTTGTGCACACATTCAACGCCATCCACAGTCTTCCCGACTCGCTAACACTCTGCACCCACCTTAGCACCCTAGGGAGCAGAGCTTTCGTCTCCTATACTACCTGACTCAGGCATTCATTCCCACCAGACAGTCGAGATATTGATTCTCTCCCTCTGTTCTGATCCAGACTCAAAACTCCCCCTGCTATAGATAGCATGCACTCTATAATCACATTTTCCTGGTTTATTTTCTGTAATTTTTGCTCTGTAGTTTTATTGCCCTGTAAAGTATTCTTATGTGGTTAGAATGTGTTACTGTCACGAAAACCAGGCATAAAAATATATTAGTCATTAAGAGTATAATAAATGTGAAATAGAGCAAAATAGAAAAATGTAACGCTTGAGAAAAAAAAATATAGATACAAATAAAAGGTAATTATCTTCTACATGTGTATGCAGCGCATGGAGGGTGATTTAAACATCAGATGGATCTGTTTAGATGCATATGGCAGTGTTGTGAACATAATAGCTTGTTCAGATAACATTGCTCCCACACATGCAGGCTCATGACCAAATGAGTAATCATCCCTGCAGGTATCCAGACTGAGAGTGTTTGTGTGTGTGTGTGTTTTTTCATTATTTATTTTTTGTGCTCTCCCTGTCTTCTCAGTCATGCAGACAAACACATCTATTCAATGCTATTATGCATTAGCAAACCAGATGACTTGCAGAAGATTACTCGTTGTGTTCCCTGCTGAATTCAAACTCATAATTGAGGTTTCAGACTCAACATGTATTATTGAACTCACTCCCACACACTCTGGCACTCTGCTATCACACTAGATAGACTCATTACCCTCTCTCGTGGAAACGCTGCTCTGTGTTCAAATAGTTTTCGTCCTCTTCCTCCGTCTGTCCCAGGTCCAAGATGGGCTTCCTGGAATTTAGGCATCTTCGTTTGCATCCGCTGTGCTGGGATTCATCGAAATCTTGGGGTCCACATCTCAAAGGTCAAGTCTGTCAACTTGGATCAGTGGACACAGGAGCAGGTCCAGGTCAGAGGCCCGAACTGTCTGTATGCTAAAGGGATAGATTAGCAAAAGCTTCAAAATACACAAGCTTGCTCTAAAGCAGATTTGCGAGGGATCAATAAAATAGTTTTTGTCTCTTTGATAGTCAGCAGTATTCAATTAACTCCCTGGCTACTTACTGGTTACATCTTAATAATTAATTAATGAGCTATCATTGATGCAATTAGCGTCACAATAACCTTGGTATTTGTCAGTATGTCAAATAAATGGTTTATTTAACATAAATTATTTAGCAATTATTCTTTTTCTAAGCTAAGAGTATGCATTTCTTGCTCTCAATAAGACACTGATGAGTCTATCCAAATCATCAGTGGGTTCTTTGCCAGCACAATTCTTATACATTAGTGTTTTGAACAACTTAACCAGCTACTAGCTTGTCATGGCTAATTAGCATCAGGAAAACTGATAAGAAATGATGTGTATGGTTAGGTGTAGTCTAGTTACCAGTATTTATTTTAAGTAACAACTTTTTAAAAATTAAGTTACCCTTTCAAAGGCTTCAAAATTTCATATTCCGGCAATATGGAGAGTAACGCATTGCTGCTCCCCTCCCCCAACATATTCCGCTACATAGCTTGCCATTCACAAAAAGGAGACATTTCCAGTTACAGTAAATGCATACGTTTACAAAAATGCAGTAAATGCAGATTTTTGTATAACTTTTCTTTAGGTTAACTTACAAAGTGAGCTATTATTGTTACAGGTTAATTTTCTAAACTACAGAAAAGTTATTGTTAGGGATGCTCAAATGTGAAAAATTGGACAGATGTTGATATGCGGTAGTAATACTGCTGTTACATGTATGTTAGATTTACCAATGTTTTATTTTATCTTTTTTTATCCGATTACTCGATTAATCGTAAGAATAATCGATAGATTATTCAATTACTAAAATATTTGTTTACAACAGCCCTAATTAAGATACCATTGATTTAAAAAAAATAAAACAACTGAACATTTTCTGTTAAGTACATTTCAACAAAAGCTAGTCAACTTGTTTAGCCTTGTTGTATTTATCTATGGTGACAAACAAAAAAAACACAACAATGATGAAGCAGTTTGTGTGTGTGTGTGTGTGTGTTTTCCTGCATATATCTTTGTTTTATGTTCACACTGTTTCCGTAAAACTTCAAATGTAAACTAGTGAAGTTGGTGAACGGGAGAGTAAATGGTGTTTTGAGATAATCTTTAGCCTAGCATATTTTAGTCATGGCTAGCATCTTCTTATTTTGAGGTTTTTAATGTAACCTAATGGCGCCATAGGTATTTACAACATTTTTGAATTGGATTGCCAAAAACCATGTAGATAGAGATTTTTTTTTTTTTTCAATCATACAAAAATATGTCTTAGGTAGGATAGCTGGGGCCTAAGCAAGCTTGAATACTCTGTTGGCTCCGCTCCCCATTAGTATCTCTACATAAGTGAGTCAGACCTTGAAAATTCTGCTGTTCTATTTGATCCAATCCAGTAATTGTGTTTGTTGTGCTCTGGTGACCCTAGTGCGTTCAAGAGATGGGAAACGCCAAGGCCAAGCGTCTCTATGAGGCCTTTTTACCTGAATGCTTCCAGAGGCCCGAGACAGACCAAGCTGCAGAGATCTTCATCAGGGACAAGTATGAGAAAAAGAAGTATATGGATAAAGTTATTGACATCCAGATGCTCAGGGTGAGCCAAACAAAGAAAATCAATTGGGCTTTTGCCTCAGGTTGAATCTTGAAGATAAAGAGCTCTGCTAACGTCTAGTCCAAATGTGTTTTCTGTTCACAGAAAGAAAAAAGTTGTGACAACATCCCTAAGGAGCCTGTTGTGTTTGAGAAAATGAAACTGGTAGGTTTCTCTTGTTATTATTATTTTGAACATTTTAAGTGCAGTATAGTTAGTGCTGTTAGATGAAAGGTAAAATGAGCATTGTTCTTTAAAGCAGACGTTTTCAGCCAGTTCCAAGTCTGCATTGAGCGAGAAGGTCAATGATTGAGAAGACCATTGGATTCGTGCCCATTTCTCAATTAGCAATAATGCTGCATTGATTGTATTGATTTTCTTAGAAAAAAGAGGTGAGCCCGAAGACAGATTCCCAGGCCGTTACAGATCTACTTGGACTCGGTATTGTATCTTCTGAACTTCCTCACCTGCACTCACACTTTACAGTGTATACAGTGGACTTTCCACGCCGCTCTATATATGCTTATCTTTCAATGGGAGGGTTCTGTTAGGCAGAAATTATCACCACTTTGAGGTTTAAAACGAACATCTTATGTGATAAATTGATTTAAAAACGGCTGACTCATATCTTGAGGAGCCATAACGGTCTCCCTTTTTCCATCTACCCTCCATTAGATGCACCTACTCCCAGTCCTGCGGTGTCTAATGGTGGAGGATGTGTTCCAGACAGTAACGAGAGCCCGGCAGCGTCTAATCCAGCTCAGGCACAATCTGCTCTGGATCTCTTTGGTTCTCTTCCAGCCCCATCCTCAGTGTCCTCTACGAAAACTACGGTAGTTTAAAACACTCTCCGCCATACTCCATGCTATATTTTTGCAGCATGCAGATTATTTATTAACTCAACACAAATGTGAAGTTTTTGTTCTTTTTTAAAAAAAAATATGTAAGGTTTTCTCGCATTTTCCCACCTGTTGAAGAGATCAAATAGAAGGGCAGGTACCTTATTTTTTCAAACTTTTCTTTTGCGTTGTATTTTATTTGCATACAATTGTTTTGCTAAATTCAATGTGCAAAGTGGAGAAATATGTAAGAAAGAAAAAAGAAAGAAAGAAATATTTTGTACTTGGTAGCTAGGCATAAAGATAACAGAACAAACGGTTAACCTAAAAGAGGCTATATTATATCTCAAAAGTGAATGGAATAAGCTAAAAGTCATGATTAGGATACCATGTCGTAAATTCTCCTGTAACCATATAATAGTCCAGTACATCAACTTTATGAAGCTAAACCTTCTTTTTCAAGTAGGACTATTTCATCTCCGTGTGTGATCAACGTTTGATCCAAAACCTCAAAAATAATCTTTAATCTCTAAAATGTAGCGAATTGTTCTAGAAATCTTGTCAGATTTGTCATGTGTCTGGCACTGTTTTAAAGAGATCTAAAATACTGTAGATCCACCTTATTGAAAACAAGAGGGCAATATGAGCCAAGCCAGTTTAAATATGCTTTATAAATAAAGGCATATTTAGTAATGCACAGATTTAAAAATCTTTATTGTTTACCACATCCATAATTAAACTGAAAATAACTTTTTCATTGTAATTACACATTAGAATGAAAATCTGCAATTATTATGCAATCAAAGTGAAAAGTTCCTCAGTTTGATTGTTGGGGGATTCATGAATATGAAACAGACATTTAATTTTGAAGAAGTAAATGTCTAGATTTGTATTCTAATTTCTCATTTAACTTTTACCTGGCAGAGCAGTTTATGTCAGAGGTTTTTATTATTATTATTATTAATATTATGCTTCCATGATATGCATAATCAGTTCTCAGAAACTTCCACTTGAATTTGACAACCATCCCACTAACAAAACTTGACCATTATTTGGATTTTAAATGTGGACTTTCAAGTAATATTGGAAAACGTTCATCAGTTAAGAATCAACAATTCTTGTTTTGCTTTTTTACCTATTAAGTTGGTTGGGTTCTCAGTGCATCAAGGGTTTGTGCTAAAATAAAATGAAAAAATGTGTAAACTTTAAATCTAAAACCCAATACATTAATGTTTCTGCATTGCAGTTCCCAATTTCAGTTCTTCTATTTTGTACTTGTGCATTCTGATGGCTTTTTTTCCCCCTTTTTTTTAATCATTGGCATTTTTCTCTCTGTCCAGCCTGCATTCAGCTCCTTGCCTCAAAGCAGAGTCACCGCCTCAGTGCCTGAAAACCTCAGCTTGTTCATGGATCCAAAACCCAAAGCAGAGGAAGGCGCCGTCAAGAAGCTGTCCAAGGATTCCATCCTGTCCCTGTATGCCTCCACGCCTTCGCTGCACGCCAGCGGTATGGCCACACACGGTGAGATCTGCATAGATTTCCCTCAGGTCTTATAATACCTTCATGGTTAGCTTATTTTAATGAATATTGTTTGTCTTTATGGCGTTTCTGTTTGTTTTCACCAGGCTTATATATGAACAGAGTAGGATTCCCGACACATCCTTACGGCCCATACCATTCTTTAGCCCAGGTTGGGGGGATGGGAGGCGCCATGATGACGTCACAAATGGCCATGATGGGTCAGCAGCAGAGTGGTTTAATGGGGGTTCACCAGAACAGCATGATGGGAGCCCAGCAGAACTGCATGATGGGACAGCAGAACGGATTAATGGGCGGTCAGGGTGTCATGGCTCAGCCAAGCGGCGCTGTGGCAACACCTTACATGACAGGGATGGGCCAGGGAATGATAGGACAGCAGCAAAGTGGAATGGTCTTGCAGCAGCAGAATGGAGTATTGGCTCCACAGCAGAGTGGGATGACGGGACAGCAGCAGGTTGGAGGCATGGGCCCGTTACCTCACCAGCAAATGTACGGAGTGCAACAAGGCCAGCAGCTTCAGTGGAACATGGCTCAGGTGTGTGTAATCGTTTTGGAGTGTTTTCAGTAGAAAAAAGTCAAAAATCCGTGTTGTTTCTAAAGTGTGTTTTGCTTTCTTTTAGATGACTCAGCAAGTAGCTGGCATGAATCTCTACAGTACCAACGGCATGGCAGGATACGGGAGCCAACACACAGGAAGCTCAACAGCTCCGAGTTCGGCGCACATGACAGCACACGTCTGGAAGTGATTTTATACACCTAAAAGCTGAAGGAACATCTTCAAGATGAGAGCAACGAACGGATTGGGAAGAACGCGAAACATTTTGAAATGCAAGGCAACAGGAGGAGGAGAAGACGGGCGTGAAGAAGATTTTGGAAATGATTACTACCTCTGTCTCTCTCTCTCCTCTCTACCTAAGCCTCCTCTCGCTGTCCCATTCATAGCCATGTTCTGCAAATTTCCATGTTTGCCTTCAGGACATTTTGGTACCAAGACAACAGGGTTCATAGACCTTTGCTTAGGCATTCACATCTTTATTTGTATCTAATCGTTACATGAGAGTATCTCCATATCCCCACATGTGTATTCAGTAGGTGTGAAGAAGCTGCTTTGGCTTTTGGAAAATTTCTTTTTTTTTTTACCCTGAGGTTGAGCACAGAGATTTGCCTATCCTAAAAGTCAAATTTATTGAGACAAGACAAAGAAAATATTAGGCACCTTGTGGGATTTGTTTGTAATCTATGCACCGTCAGGGTTTCCTGATGCAAGCTCATTCAAAACGACAATTGCTACATATCGGCATGAACCATGTGTAAAGCAGTGGCTACAATAGCAAATGGTTTGTTATCAACACAAAAACTGAGTGCAGAATCTAGCTTAAAGTACATTTTTTACAGGTGCTAGTAAACAGTTAGTTATAAACACATAAGATAACAAAAATTGACTAGGCTAATTTCCCTTTTCCAATGGCATTTAAGGAAACAAATAAACAGTGATGTAACATCCACCGTATTGTGAATGGTTAAACAGGCTAATTCAAGCTATGCTAATTTTCCCTATCCTTGTAGCTAGCAAAAATATTAATAGTCAGGATTTTTAAACTATCACAAATAACTCTGATGGAAATCCGTGTCCATTTAATGTATACTTCCTTGCAAGTAGAAGAAGCTGCTGCTAATTACTCCACCTGAGAATCAATATAAAATAATGAGGCTAATTTCCCATTTTTTGGTGGTTTGCTAAGGTTTGCTCAAAATGTGTTTTTAGGTGTATAAGGCCACACAATATATTCACGTAATTTCCAGAATAACACAGATGATTGAAAAGTTAATTTCCTATTTACAGGGTATTACCTTACAAGAGAAATGAAATATATTTTATAGGAACAGACGGAAATCAAGCTAAAATATGCTAGGCTAATCTTCCCTTTCCATTAGGATGCTAAAATTTTGCTTTTAGCATGGGGTAGCAAATAAATAAGAATAACATTTCCAAATGGTCACAAATTACTTTTTCTCGATAGTGAAAGAAACTGCTGCTAACTGTTTTATATGATCAACTAAAAGTGACGTTAAAACAAACTATGTTAATCCTTTTTTAGGATTAGGATACTAAAATGTGCTTAGCATTTCCCTTTTTTTTGTGCATGGGATCGAAAAAAACAAATGAAACAGATTTTCCAAATGTTTGGCAAATGTCCTCTCTTAAATAAATAGCAAGTAAAGAATATTATGATGTCCAATTTGCTACAAATTGCCAAATATTTTGAGCAAAGTGTCTCACATGAAGCACATTCTCCTAAAACTGAGTTGAAACAAGCTTTGTTCCAGTGGGATGCTAAAATTAGCTCAATATAACTATTGAAATGTACAATGTAGTGAAATACACAACTAGAATGTGGTGACTCATGGCTACTCATTTTGAAGAGAGAGTCCTATTTAAAGTGTATTTTCTAATCTCATTTCCAATGACCAGCCATGACTTAAAGCAGGCTAGGCTAATTTTTTCTTTTCCAGTAGTATGCTAAAATGAGCTATATATTAGCAATTACATGATTTCCCAAAAGTTTAAAATCGTTTGAATGGCTTTAATGTTCTTTATTAAAGCCATTCAAAAAAAGGGTCCCAAGTGAAAAGATTCTTTTGCAAAAAAAATCTCTTTAAGTGTTTGAGTTCCTAGAGCAACATTGTTTTGAAACCTAGAACTGCGACAAAGCCTACCTAAACAACATTTCTATATGATGTCTGCTTTTCAAAATACTGAGGGCTTTATTTAAATTCTTAATAAAGTGTCAAAAAAAAGTCCTATACTGGATTTTTGCAGACCAAAGATTAGCACTAGCTTTACTAAGACTGTACAGTATTTTATTTTTTTCTTTTCTCAAATTGCCACCTAGCTAGTGACTAGTATAAAAATGACCACAGCATTTTAGCTGTGTCTTTGGGAATACCTGCTGTTACACTTCACTGTGCTATTGCCTCAGAAAGGGTGGGACACTCTCAAAAGATTGCATGTTTTTGTCGTCCTGTAACTGCACAAACACCTTAAGCTGACTATCCACCTTGTACAATTGTGGCCTCAAACAACGTTGAATGTCCCGAAGCGAGAGTGAAACCAAGGAGGGGGTGATTATCAGTCGCGTTTCAGATACTTCCACAGAACTGCATGAAAAGAATGTTTATCCACCATCGACTGTGCATACTGTACGTTTTCAGATTACCAGATGTTTCTATCTACTGTATATTCTAATCAGTCTGTGACCAAGACTAACAAAACTATCAATGAATGTGTGTCATGAATGTTCTCCTGATTGTAATGGGTACACAGACTTGACTATTGCTGCCATTGTTGTTGTTTATTTTATTTATATTATTTGAATGCGTCCAACAGTGTGCACTTGTCTTTCGAATGTCCTGTGGTGGAATGCCTTTCCGTCAGGTTCTGTTCCATCGTCATTTCGCCGCTGTGTTGGGAGCAAACTGTGATCAGACTGATTTAGTCTTTTTTTTTTTTTCCAGGTGATTCAGGAACACTTACAGTCTGGCCAACATACAATGCGAAGTGGAAAAGAGAATGTGCATACACAAATCTACCACCTCGCAAAACTTCAGAGAACCTCGTCTTTATCTTTGCCGTTTACAGTTGCCCTTCCTTTTGAAATGCATGAAACCATTGCTGAAAACTCTCTCAGTTTTTCCACACTTGGTTACCTTCTGTTTAACCGGTTTTGGTTCTGAAGCCACTGCTTTTGATGCTTAAAGTGAGAGACTCACAGTAATATCTGCACACACCGCAACTTTCACAGCTCTGTTCTTTAAAGCTATATTCTTTTTTTTTTTTTTCCAGTTGGGCTAAATTTGGGGGCCACGTGACTAAAATTGCTGGCTCGGCAGAAACATTTATCTGCTAAGATTGTACACTGTAATATTAGATTTTGTTGGAGAACACAGGACTTCATGGAAAAGGTTCCCTTGTGTCCAGTCCTTTTTTCTCTGTTACATTTCCTGGGAAATGAAAGAAAACGAAGGAATGTACCTTTTTGTCATGTCAATATGTAGTGAGGTTTTATTCTTTAATAGGATATCTGTACATTACATTCATAAACAGGATTGATGGATTCGTTCTGTATATTAGCTCCGCATTTTTTTCACATGCGTTGCCTCTTTTAGTTTTATGTCTTCATGAAATCCATGAATAAAAGTTTGATTAAAAATATATTGTCCCTGTTATAAGAAAAACATAGTATTGCCTAAATAAATTCTTTTTACAAACAGTTTCTTAAACGTTTGCATAAAGAAAACATACATAAAATTAAAACATTTTTTGTAAAAGAAACATTATGACCATTAACTTGTGTTGTGTGAACTTTGATTTTGCTGCCCTCTAGTGACCAGAAACACCGACAACAATCTTCGCAGCATTGAGGCCTCAAAAAAGAAGAAGAAAAAAAAACAACAGATATACACAAATAGTGATTCAAATGAACTTTATTTATTTCAGCGTCCAGATGTCAAAGGGCATGCAAATACAGGCTTCAGACTCCCAAATTGTTTTCAATCCCCTCCCCCCCTCAGTTTGGCTCTATTGTGTTTTTCTTTTTTATTACAAAACTACGTGCACCTTAAGTAATCAATTTTGCAGCGTACAAACCACAAAAATACCAGTTTTACATTATCAAATACTGCACATAGAAAACATTTACAAAGCACAGGTATAAAATTACAGCTCCCTTTTTGTTCCTCTCAACCGCAAACCCTCACACACGTTATCGAGGCCCGGTACTTTTGTCTCCGACCCTGCCGACATTCCTCGGATGGGAACGCCGAAGACAACCACGAAAGAGTTGTTCAATCTTTATACGTTTTACATCTAGATCTGCTAGGAATATTACAGATTCCAACAAAAATAAATCTGAATACTGATGTAATTTTGACTCTTGGAGCTGTTAGCTCAGGTTGTGTTCTGTGCTTTTAGGGGCTTGGCGAGATGAAGGGTTGAGAGACACCTGGGCCTTGTAATAGCCTGACAGACAAAAATCATTAATAAGAAAATGTGGCTAGTAAAGCTTGTGCTGTGGTAGCTGATGGTTATAGACAACAGAGGGAAATGATCCAGCAGCACAAACTCTTAAACTTGCAAAAAAATAAAAAAAATTAACAAAAGCTCAGCGGTGATGCCTGTCCTGTTCATGTTGATAGTTGCTACTCAGGCACCTTCCACACATAATGGGACTCCTGCTGAAGATGTGTGAAATACCTGAAAGTCATCTTCAGTTGGCAGAGCTCCGTCTCAAAATGAAATAATTACAAAATGAAAAAAAATATGAGTGTGAACACACAAACTACACAATGTGATGGTGGGAAAGACAAGACTTTGTAGCTAATATGGAGGCTTTATGGCCCCAAAGTGCAATTCTTTGTTGCAGTTCTACCTTCATTACATTCCTCCACCCATCCTCATCAGTGTCCTGGGATATTTATACCCCATGACAACAGAGACTACTAACTAAAGGTTCCTAGAGACTGACCAGCTTAAAAATGTCTACTGTGACATTTTGCGTCGGCTGTATAACAGGATTTTATTAAATTAATTTAAGTATTTTTCCACATCTTCACCAGTGGTGCCATTAGGTGTTAGCAGTATATGGAATGCGTACTAGCTCAAAGACAAAACGAACCCCGTTTTTCATGAAAGCCATCCTGACGTGTATTCACAATGCAGAGCATGCTAGATTGACTATACTTATTTCAGTGCTCAAAAAGTGGTTCAAATGTATTTTATTTGTGGTGGCGCAGTAACCACAGGACCAGCTCTGATAACTGAGAAACAGGCTACAGCTAAATGGTTATTGCCTGAAGACGTATCGAGGAAAACATAAGGCCGAAGCCTTGCTACGTAAAGGTACGGCATTTAGACAACTCTCTTGCATATGTGTGAGTTGCCTAATGGAAACCCCTTCACTGTGCCTTGCAGAATCAGACAAAAAGAAAAACTGTCATGAAAACACCGTGCAGCAAATATTACCTTATTCAAAAGTATGAGTTTGATAAAGTGGGGACATTGCAGGGACTGGATGCAGAGGGTGCAAAGGGAGCAATCATTTCAGCTCAACAGTCATTGTGGCGACTTACATGAATCAAAATGCCTTTTGCCAGACAGAATTCATGCTCCTTTCTCATGATACAAATAATAAAGACGTAGATAATACAGTACAGTAGAAGAGAGGGGGCTGTAAAGTTCTTCAGATAGACAATATAGCAAACAGGATGACAAAAAAAGTGCACAAATTAGAAATACATTCAAAAAAACTATACGCATATAGAACTTCGGTACATTATTTCAAGCAAAATACATTTTTTTATTATTTTTTTTTATACAAAAAACTTTCAGTTGTGTGTGCTACTATAGCAAAGCAACGTCTCTCACACAAAATAAGGCCATTGTAAACTGATCAAGCCCTCGTTTTGTTTTTTTGTTTTTTTGCAAAAACCTAAAGGCAGGTTTTGCCCAACCCCGCCTTTCCGACTCCTGCTCTCAATAAAATCTCTGTCCTTACAAAAATAAAACACGTTTTAAACGCAGTGCTCAACATGGGCGAAGATGAACGTGACGCAATTATGCGCGAGGTGAAGCAAGTGGATCTGACATTCTGAACCTCCACGGATTTACAATCAATGTGAAATTCAAGCCAGCGGACCAAAACGGACCGGGAGCGACATGTTTCCCACTCAGTCCTGATCTATGACTCTACCTTGACAACAGACAGAAAGGCCTTTCTAGATTTTAGCTCCACAAAACTCCTCCAGGCTTCAGGCTTTCCCTCACTTTAAAAAGACAGTACAGTGCTATAAAAAAGTAATTGCCCCCAATTTAGCTTTTTTTTTTGTCACGTAAAAAAAAAAGTAAATAAAAAAAAATATTTTTTTTCATTAGAGTTAGACTTACTTTTGTGCACAGGGTCAAATTACTTTGAATAGCTTTTTTTACAATGAACTCATCGCTTGGAGCCTGGATTTTATATTTACTCACATCATCGTTTCACATTTAAATTAGAAATCCGTATTATGCAGTTTAAAATCCCTTGTACATGGATCATGAAAGCTGGGAAAAGTTTGGAGGACCTTTCTCAGATTTCTAACAATTCAACAGTCATCATCTAGATAACATCACTCACTGGCCTGCAACACATGATGCAACACGCAGTACATCGAATGCACTTGTTCAATAAAGCTTACACAAAGATGCTGCACTTTAAAGGAAGGGCACATTCTAACCATTTCTTTTGGTTGCAGAAATCCATTGTTTTCTGTTTTGACAGATATTTACCAAACCCATAGTTACTTTCATTCGGTTGGCATGGCAGAGCAAAAGCAGCACAGTTCGACACATATTTAAATCATGGAATCACTGCAAAAAATATGACCTTCGTAAGTATAAATAAGAGAGAGAGAGAGATAAATTTTAGATGTGGTTTTCTTTTTCACACTCAAAGCATGTGTGCAGATGGAAAGTATTCACATATGTTTTCGTACATCATGCCAGCTATCCAGGAAAATCACATACAAACAAACGGTACCATAACCAGTTGCAGTCTAACAAGAAATAGCTTGAAAATAGAGCCCTGATTTGAAGCTACTTCTAAAATAGAGGTGTAAGCACATTACTAGCAGGGTTAAAACATCCATATGATCTGAAAATGTCAGAGATAAATGTATCTGAAGTTCAAAAAAGGCTAAAATAGGCGCTGAGAAGACCCAGCTCATCAATTGTTCCCCTTTTAAGGTGAAAGATGACGAGAAGAAGAAGCTCTTTGATGACAGACAACAACGAAACCAAAATGAAATTGATCAACATACAGGCCTTAGAGGTTAACAGTGTTAACGCTCAGGTGAAATCCATCTACATACAAGGTTGGCTTAAGAATATTCTTAATTATAACAAGCCAATAAAGTGACTCTTTAAAACGTTCGCCATCCTGAAGGAACCTCAGAAACCCCAGCGGTTTGCTTCGGTCTTTCGCTCCTTTGCTGATGGTGAAAACTCAAACATTGCACGCTCAACTAGAACAGCTGATAGGTCCCATTTTGCCCTTTCCTCCCCCAAATCTGTTTGACTCAGAAAGTTCAATGTAGCATGAGGTGGTAGGCATGGGCCGATTTCTGGTACCAAGGCATGACGAGTTTTTAAACAAGAAGTGAATCAAAATCGCAGAGAAAAAAAAAGGTTAATTCCTCAAATTGTCTACACAGTTTAGAGTCGTTCTAAAGAGATGGCAGAGAGAGTGCCAGAGTTTTTTTTCTAGATGAATGAAACACAGAGGAGCAAAGGTCTGCCCCTCCCCAACCTAGTGCTGCAGCATGCTGCAGGTCAGCTGGTTGAAGTGAAGCCACTGTGCTTTTATGCTTACATAAAAAAAAACCAAATTAAGAGTTTTCTGTTGCTATATGGAGCAAAGAGTAATGTAGTTCTGCCCCTCTCCCACCTATTGCTGCATACTGCTGGTCAGATGGCTGGAAACAGGCTGCTACACATTTGCAGGACAGACAAATTTGATGATCTAATTTTTTATTTATTTCTTTTGGTAATGCTGTAGAAAACGACATTTGGAAAGCTACGGAAAGCATATCCGTTAATTAGTGGAGGCTTTTCCACTAATATCTTGTTTTTGTCCATAAAGAGTAGAGAGAGAGAAAGAACTAAACTTATGGGATGTTCAATCAGAGTTTTTGGTGTTAATCTATTCATCAGGCTCTAAATAACATGATACAAATGTTGCTGACAACACTAGCACTAACAGTAACTGTAGTCAATGTAATATTATGGCACCAGTAAAAATAACTTATATTTGTTGTGTTACGTCCAAGAATTCAAGATCACATTCTAGATTTTTGTTGTCTATATTTTTGATTATGCAGTGAGAAAATTTGAATAATTAAATTATGCGATTTTCCTTAATGTTTTTAATCCCGGCCCATGCCTACTATCGTGTTGCATGAACTGTGAAAAGTAATATCTTTTTGCAAAAAAAAAAAAAAATTAAACAATTTCAGGGTTTATGACTTTTGTGACAAATCTTCTAAACTTTCCTTATGTAATGAATTTTTTTATAGAGTCCAAGGTGAACAAAAAAATATTTTGGACTTAAATATTATAGATAAGTGCTTAGATGCAAGTCTAACACCAGAACCAGTCTCAGCCGCTCCAGTGCGTCTCCATAATTTCAATAGAAAATACACTCTGCTGAAATTCAAAGATTTGGAAATGTGCAATGAACTTCCGAGTATTTAAACTCCAGTACTTATGTGACAACATTGATAATAATATTACTAATAATAATTGTCATCATATAATACAGAAAAATAGAGGTGGTTCACCACCGCCTGGACTTCAAATTGAAAAGTAATACAAAAAAATTGACAATAAAGTGCTATCCAAAAAACATAAACATACTGACAAACAGGAAATATAAAACAGGAATGCTGAAGGTTGTGTTAGTAACATATTGCACCTGAAACAAGTTCTACTACCAGAACAAGGCTGGTTACTGTAAGTGCTAGTAAAGTAAATGTTTGTGCCAGTAAATAAGAATATCATCAGTTTATTATTTTTATTAATTCACTTCAAAAGTGAAAATCATATATTGGATACTGTCGACTCATTACATTAATTGTGACAGTAATACTTTACAACTAATGAAAATCCAAAATTATAATGTGAGAATATTATAACTCATTTATTTTATTTAAAGATTAATAAATAAAAAAAAGTTTAGTATTATTAATGTTCCTAATTTAATATCTGAGATATAATGTTATGAACTAATCTATCTTGGTTAACACTGGTGAACAACTGTCAAGTCAGCTGCATATTAATGAAAGGTTTAGTGGAAGGAAAAAGTGTGATAAAAATTTTTTTACACAATATATGACTTTCACTTTTTGAACTGAACTGAAGAAATACATTTACTTGTCAATGTTATTTTAATATTTGTGGCTGCACCTATAATGCTATTGTAATGTCCCAAAAAAAAAGAAAAAAGAAAAAAAAAAGTCCTCTGAAATTATATACAGGTTTACATATTTACAGCAGGTTCAGAGGGACAAATGAAAAGGGCTGCTGCTGATGCTTCCCATCTCATTGAGCAGGAAGAAGAATTCAGGACATCAAAACAAAGGAAATGAAGCGGCAGTCCAACCATGTGAGAACACCCCTCCCTCTACCCCAACCCCGATGCAGAAGTGGTTCATACACACCAAAGGTGAAGGAAGGGACTGTAAAGTCAGCAGCGAGTGTGTGGCTAATTCATTTTCTTCTTCTGCAAACAGCGATGACAGTCACGTCCTTTGCCCTAACTCGGCGCTCCTTTTCGTCAGGACATATCAGCAAAAATAAGAGCAGCGGCACTGTTTACATTGGTCAAGGCAAGCGAAATAAAAAGACTTTGAAGCACTCGAAAATGTCTCGCAAGCAAACATGCAGAATGCAGCCGATACATATAGAAAGACAAATAAGTATTTAGCTATCTATTTCGTATATATTTAGATATTCATGTATAAACTCTGCCCCCTGAAAATCATAGAACATAGCAGTGTTGCTACCTCACATAACAGCCATTATGTGAACATCCGAGCCAGGTCTGTGTGTTTGACAACCCGCTCTTAACTTCTCTGTGTGTGTATGTAGAATATATCTTCTTTTTTTTCCCTTTTTTTTTTTTTTTGCATTACATCTAAGTCATTGACTCTGCTACATATCCATACTTTATATTGTATACTAGTTTCACCTACTACTTATAGGAATAATAAGAACAACAATAACAATTGCTTTGGTTTTAAAAAATAAAGTGTTTTTTCTTAGTTTGGCATAGAGAGATTAGAAACTGGCATCGATCGGGATGGCCCCGGGATGCGGGGCGTGGCGCCTGGTGCGGTGGCTGTCGTGAAATGAAAATCGCTACATGTTCACGTCGCTTGTGTCTACGTCGGGTTAGGTTTGGCGGGTGAATCGTGATGGACGATGGAGGAATGTGTGGCCGTCGATGCGTATGGAACCCGGGATGTGCCGCTGAACGGTGTATGCCTATCTGGAACGCGCTTCAGGTACAGTCGTCGTGTATATACAGTACGCGTGCCGGTGTCTGCGCTCTGCGGGACGTCTGCTGGGCGTCTAGGTGCACGTGGGGCTGGTGGCGCTCTCCAGGGAAGACTGGGAGAGGCGTCTGGTGAGGGGTCCGATGCTGGGGTCTGCCAGAGAGGAGGTAGGAAACAGCTTGTACCAGCCGCCGACGGTGGCAGACAGGTCCAGGTCCTCCAGGAGGATCTGAGCCATTCCCATGAAGCACTTGTGGTCCATACGTCCGTAATCCCCCCACACTATTACCTGGAGGAGAAATAACAGTAAAACAAAGCGCTGTCAGTGACATCTTCGTGCGCACAAGAGCTATGGGAAATAGATGTAAGTAAACTTCATGTCTGCATATCTTTCATTAAAATAATGGGCCAAAATGTTATTTTTCCAAGTGTAAATTGAGGCTCTTTAATTGCATTTTTTAAATACAAATAGAAAAAACTCAAGTATCTTTATCTAGAAGAAATTATATTTTGTCTTAAATTTTAAGAATATTAGATGTACGTTTTGAGTTGGACCTCCTTCACACAAAATTAAGACTCCGCCATGGCGTTAAAAATCAGCCGGAATGTAGCTGGTAGTTGTTGGAGTAGTTGTAAATGAATGACATGTCTTCATTTATTGGACGTGTGAGAATTTGAAAGATTTCCATAGCCTAATCAAGGTTGCTCAATAATACGGGGGCAAATCCAGTATCTGGGTCCTAGCAGCAGTGCTATCTTGCAAGTTGTATATATAGGTAATCAAACAATAAACTGTCTCCAAAAAGAATAAAAATCCTTCATCAGGCATCTTGTACAGATGGACTGGGTATAATAAGTTGATGACAATGTACTGATAATGTTAACACCTCTAAAGTATGGCTGAAACTGATGGTTGAGCTGCAACATATTTAATGGGAAATTCAAAATATTTTGAGGAAGCACCTTAGCACAGATGCTTCACTATAGCAGGATTATAGTGAAAAGAGACCAGCAGTGAAAACAGAATGTGATGAGTGAACAGAGTGCAACAGTTTTCCAGTTTGGTTAAAAGGGTCATGGAGATCCTAGAGACCTCCATAGTATGCTCTTAATCTAGGGTAAAGATGATCTTAACCCACTATTTGCTTTACTTAAATCTCTAATTCAGAAATATTTACTGACTAGAGCCATTTATGCAAGCAACAGTGCAAAAAAAATGTAACTAAGATTATCTAATAAGCACATTTTAATATGTCAAGGAGACAGCTTGAGATATTCTGCTTTGAAATGGTGGCACACACACACACACACAGGGAATTTTCTGCATAATAACTTAAGTTTTTTCATCTGATTGTGTTGTGAATAAAAGAAAATCAGAAAACCATAGACCAGTTACCTGTAGGACTTTGCCCTGAGGACTTTCATCAAACAACAAAGCCTGCTGGTAGGTGGGATCCAGAGTCTTCTTTACTACTTTGGTTTTCTTCTTGGCCAAGCACATGCCGTTCTCCAGGACATACACCTTCACGTAGGTTGCTAAGAGAGATGATTTGTAGTGAGCCTTCTGTATGGACAGCTGTTGCACATGTAGCCGGTGGCGTCAGTACCTGGTATGTTCTTGGAGTCTGGTTTTGGAGTCAACCCTCTGGCCTGGTGCACTTCCACCTCCAGCTGCCCTCCTCTGTCTACCATGGCTACATGGACATCCCCTAAAGGGAGGGAACAAACCAGCAGCAAATAAATGGATGCACTTTAGACATGGAATTAAAAATTCATCTTAAAACTGCAGAAGACGGGGTGCAACAGTAGAGGGCGACAAAGACCTGGTGGATAGTGTTTAACCATCAAGTTAGAGGGAGCAGCCTGCTGTGTGTTTTGTTTTTTTGTTTGTTTACAGCAAAAACATTTGTGAGTATAAAGAAGCACATACATATTTGCAAACGGAAAACTGACAAAAATGAACATGCATTTGTTTACATGTAACAGAAAAAAATGCATATTTTAAAAGTCAAATTTCACATTTTACTCAATCTCTGACTTGCAGATTTAACTAAGACCTATTTCTTCCAAAGAACTGTAACATAAGGAAGAACCTTTTTTTAACTGGGTTTAAAGTCAATTTTCTTCATAATAAAACATTTATCTAACTAAAATGTACCTAAAACAGAACCAGGTTTCTCTGCCTCTTCCTTCCACCATCTAAAAATTATAAATGTTAAAGAATAATAATAATAATAATAATAATAATAATAATAATAATAATAAGTATTTTATAGATATTGCATGCAGAATATTTGTGCAACCCGCCACAGTGAATATCTCCTGCAAAATATGGGTTTTACTAGAGCCTTACCCATGGGGGGTGTGGCTAGTGTTTGCCGTCCTACGATCTGGGCGGGGCCAAGGCCATCAAGAAAGTCGCTGAACTGACTCTCAGGCCCCAGGCGAGTGGTAGGGAAGACAAACCTAAAAAAAGAACAACAGAGATTACGATGGATTGTCAGATAATCACGGATGGACGGATGTTGAGATCACCGCTCGGACACATACGTTCCTTCGGAGCTGTTGGAGTTGGTGCTGCCATCGGTGGAGTCTTTGCTGCCCTGCCGTGTCACCCGGTTCCTCATCTCCACTGCTATGCCAGTCTCTGTGCTCCTTCGGATTGTACTGCGGAGCTTCTTCATTCCGCCATCTAAAGAAAAAACAAAAAAAAACCCTTACACACACGCATCCCAAACCAACTGAGAATATGTGATCATAGAACTCTATTTTCTGCCTTTCCAAAATCAAATCCTTTCCACTGAGGAGGAATTTAAAATCACCTTGAGAACGGCCGTTTCTGCGCTATTTGTTTTGAAGCAAGCTCACTCAGGCGAGGAGCCAATCTTACCTAATATCCTTTGGGATGTCCCTGCTCTGTTGAAAAGAGTTCTCTCCACTTTTCAGATAATACTACACTCCATTTTAAACACACGCACAGGTCATTTGGCAGCTGCTCTGGTGACTGAAGGCAATAAGTTTTCAAGCGGTAAAGAGGTTTTCACAGATAGTCCCACTAGCAACCAAGCACAATATGCAGCGTTTGGGGTGAGTGGCATAAATGCAGCTTTCCGCCTAAACCCACAAGCTGGGCCGGAAGGCCATTAGTCAGTGGAGCCACTGTGACTTTAGAGGAGCTGCAAATATCCACAGTTCAGGTGGAAACCTCAAGAGATAGAACAAGTCTTATTCATGCACTCAACAAGCCTGGCCTTTTTGAATGAGTAAGGAGAAGGATGACAACAGAAATCGCACATTTGTATTTCAACTGCATCATGAAAAACTTACAACTTACAACAGGGTTCCGGTTTAAATCTTCCCTGGACTATTTTTGTTCCTGATGACGAAAAATCTGCAAACTGGGGTAACTCCAGTAATATGAATTCTCTTACTCTTGTACCCATTCCACATCGCTGCTCCCGTACATTTTGCACAGTCACGCCAAGGAGTACTAGGGGTGAATATTCTTACATCAGAAAACTTTTATGGAAGACTTAATCTATGCAACAAGACAGTGACCGCATCATGTATACATCAACCAACTTTGAAGACACTGATCTTTTGTCCTACAAAGAACAGTGAATCTGGAGCATTGGTCTAATACCTGGACTTCTTAAAACACCTTTACAATTCTATTTAGGTATGGTTTAGATTAGAGAAATCCCAAGAAGGATACTTCTTGACAAGGAATCAGGCATCAGAGATATTAACTTTTTTCAAATGACGTATTGCTGCGAGGAAGACGAAGCACACCCACAGAGGAGCACGGCAATAATATTTGGTGACCTGCGCAGCTATATACCATGCAATATTTACTGTCAGTGTTCACGTGTGAGCGCTCTCGGCTGCAGGGCAACAAATCAGAAACACGGCGGGATCTTCTGATCTTAGTTTACGTTTTAGCTCAAAGATTTTCCGTCCCTTTTCAACTTGCTAATGCCGCGTCAACCCACTTGTTATGACAGCATGAACAAAATGTGATCAACCGGATAAACTCTGGCTCCGTGCAGCTTGTTAGGCTTGCAGCCGTGGTGCAGGCAGAACGTGGTACTCTATAGGAGCCCAGACAGCTCAGAAAACGCAGAGAAGTTACGCATTAGAAGGACCCTTAACAAGCCGTTTTCCTGTTGTCGCAGTCGAAGAACACACCCAGCCACAGCCGTCCCACCTCATTAGCCCGAGCAACTCCAGTCTCATTAAGCACCCCTGCCATGCCCGTCTCATCGCCATGACAACCACCGACACCCAGCATCGTCACTATCGCCATGGAGATAAACAAAGGCAAACAGAGCCCCTCGATGAGACTTCAGGGATCGGGGGGTGGTGAGGGCAGAAGGGGCTCGAGTCAACGACGAGGAGTGGCACCGATGAAGAGAGGAGGGAGAACGACGATGAGAAGGACGGAGTCCCACGGGGGGTGACTGTCCTCTGATGCCTTCTATTTATAATCCTGCAGTCAAGGATATTTCCAATAGCCACGTGTATAGGGGTGTGTGTGGGCGTGTGTGTGCGTGTGTGTGTCTTAATAGCATGACACCTAGACAAACTCCATGAGCACTTCTGCTGCCATGACAACCTCGCCCTCAGATCTGGACCCAGACAATGCCACCCGAGATAACCGGCTCATCTCATGTCACTTCTTGTTGTTATTATTATTATTATTATTATTATTATGTTATTGAGGCAACACTTATTTAGCTCCCTGGCACTTTAACTAGACTCCTCACAGCAACAAGGCTCACAATCAAATCACACAGGTATAATTAAGCGCTAAGAGTTGTTATTCAAGATGTGGTTAGAAGGCAACAAGTCTTAGCATCTTATATGAGTTGATAATGAAAGCCCAGACATAAAAAAAAATGTTGGGGCATCATAAAATATCAATTTGTTATTCCACAACATGCAAATTGTTGCAAATGTATTAATAGTCCTTGATCTTAATTACATTTTGATCATGCTACGACAACATTAATACATTTTATTATTATTTTATGTTACAGACAAACACAAAGTGGAAGGAGAGCTGTATAGTTTACAAACAAAAACCTGAAAAGTGTAGCATGCGTTTGTACTCAGCCCCCCGTCACTTCGTTACTCCTAAATAAAGATTTTAAAAAATGCGCAAATCCTTTCAAAAGTCACCTATATGCTGTTGTTGGTAACTCAATCTTAACATTTTAACATTACACAGAGCACGCTATGATCCAAAAACCAAAGAAATGTTGCAAAATTGCAAACCAACCAAGAATCTCACAGTTAGGAATCCCACTGCATGATGCTACTGTCGCCATGTTTTACTGCGAGGATGCTTTCCTACAAGAAGAACTGGGAAGACAAAGGGAAACCAGATGGAGCCAAATGATGCAACTCAACGGGACTCTGCAGGACCTCTTTAACCTCAGTCTGACCCTGGAGAAAGTTGAAGTGTCTTCAGTCTGATTTACTTAGTGACAAACCCCAGAAGACACAGGTGGATGTCTCTATCACCTGGCTCACTGATTAGTGATTACCTGACAAACAGACCACAGTTTGTGCAACTTAAAGGTAGCACATCAGCAGCACCTGAGCACCACAGATGATTGATAGACTGCACTCTCCCAACCATCTTTCCTTGAATGTGACCTTAAAGTAGACAGGTCAAACACTGTTCCCCTCATGGGAGGTGGAGGTGGTGGAGGAGCATAAATATCTTAGTGATTGCCTGAGCAGTTTAGATTAAACACACAAGTTTAGACTTAAGTACGTTTTGAAGTACTTACGTTTTTCAATGTTTGCAGCAAGATGCTGAATATTTTCTATAAATCTCTCTTGCAGTGTAATCTCCTCTATCATCATCTGTTGGGGCAGCAGCATCAGTTAGTGACTTACAAAAAACTTAAGCTGATGAAGAAAGTTGGCTCTGCTCCTCTGACGATGATTGTGCAAAGAACGATTTTTCATAAAACGAAGAACATTATGGACAACTCTGAGCATTCTTTAACAACAACAGAGTGTCTTCCATTAGAGGCTTCTTCAGATCTGCTGTAAAACCGACTGCTGCATATTGCCGATAGCCATCACCATCTACAACAACCCATTGAGAAAAATTGAATTCAACAGCATTTGTTTTTCCTTAGGTTCCATAAAGTATTTTTGAATTGAACTCTGGAGGGAAACATTATGTTGGTCTATAACCTAAAACCTTTACCCTCCTAAACTTCACTGACATTTGTGGTTGTGACGTGTCAAAGTGTGAAAAAGTTCAAGGGGTATTAATGCTTTTAATGCTTTTCCAAGGCACTGAACCTATTAGAAACCTTTTCCAGATTCGTTTTTATTCTCCAAAAAAAGTAAAGAAAAAAGAAATATGTTTTTGCATTCCAAAAATATTTATTATAACCTCAAGCAGTGTTTTTTTTATTTTTTTTACTTGGAGCTAGAGACTCTGAACTTGACTAGTAGTAAAATTTATTGGGAGAATCACGGTTACTTTTTGTTGGCAGCAGCCAGTCGCCGAGGGGTAAGCAGTTTCACTCTGAAGTACATTTGGGCTTAACTTTGCCCATCTGCTGTAAGTTGATTTGCAAATTTGCTCCTTTTCCCGTCTTTCTCTTTCGACTTTTACACAATGACTTCAGTCTTCTTTCAGGGCATATAATGTAAGCAGAAATATGTTAGAAAACCTTTAACGCGTCATCTTGGTGAAACATGGTTGCATCACTGACAGCTAAAAGGAAGAATTAAATTGTAAATAAACTATTTTACTGATTGATCATCATCATCATCGTAAAAGTCTGTTTTATGATTGCAACCAAGTGTGTTTCTGATCGGACAAAGGATTGTTGAATATGAATTTATACACCACTCTGAAACATTCTTAGTGGTAAAGTATTAAGAGGCTATTCATCTAAACTTCATATCCCGTTATTTGTCTGCATGCCCCTCCTTTCCCATCAGAGCCCCCTCCCTCCCAGCTTCAACAGTGTGAAGCAGTGATCTCTTCCTTCCTATTTAATCCCCTCCTCCTCGCCTGCGCTTTCCCCCCATTCGTTTCCATGGCAATGCCTTCTGCAATGCACCAAGAGCCCTGGCCGGCATGTTCACTCATAAGCCTTTCCTCTTACTCTGTCCCTTTCTCTTAGGTTGTATTGTCTTCTCCACAACTCTTAATCTTCAGCCTGCTTTCTGCTTTCTCTGTCTGTTCTGGCAACAAACTCTTCCTTCCATTAAATACTTCTCTCTCTCTCTCTTTTTTTTTTACCTGCTTCTCCATTGTGTCCTGTTTTTTCTTTTAGTTTTTCTGCTTCCGTCCATCTTTACTACTGGGCTCCGATCTATTTGTCATCTGCTCATCACTCGCCGTAAATAATTCAACCTATTTTCTCCTGCCCTGCATGTGAACTGACTCGCTGGTATTAACATCAAACCCGCACAGACACATCCTGGAGTAGCGAAGGTTCAATGTCTTTCGAGTGTCTAAGATTATCTGGAGAAGGGATTTTCTGGGTCTCTGTGTTCAGCAGAACCCTTAATGTATCCGGTCTTCATAATAATACCGAAAGAGGCAAAAACAACAACAACAAAAAAAACCACAGCAAATTTGTAACTAGTGAACAGATGTGCAGAACTTTCTTTTCAAGTGGAAAAACAGAATTCTGTTTTTTTATGGTGACCATGAAAGTAACAAGATAAGGCAGATGCTGCATGAAGAAACAAATATATAATCATAGATAAGGAATAAGGATGGGTGGGATTACAGAAAACACCAACAATGAGCCTCACACATTGAGATAGCATGCACACAGCTTCAGTGTATGTGCGTGTGTGTGTTGTGTGTGTGTGTGGGGGTGTGTGTGTGTGGTTCATTAAAGCTGCTCTGACATTTGGAGAGAACACTGATGAAGCCTCTCTCATTATATGCTGTAATATAGAATGCTGTTTTTAGACTCCCCCGGCCGCGCCGACATGCCTATTGGATGCACCGGTGACGGCAACGAGCCGCCATGCATAGCAACAGTAACCAAGGAAGGGTGTTGGACATGAAAGACCCACTGTGGTGTCTTTACCGCCGGAGTCCTGTTAAATTTGGACCACTGGGAGACTGACTGTGGAAGGCTCTGAAAGACAGCCGAGTGTTCAGGGCCGTGTGTGTGTGCACACGGGTGTAGGCGTGGGGGTGTGTGTGTGGGTGTGTGTGTGCGTGTGGGTGTGGGTGTGTGTGGGCGTGTGTGTGTGTGTGTGCGTGTGTGCGTGTGGGGGTGTGTGTGTGTGTGTGTGTGATGCTGTCAGAGCCAGATGCACTCACCGCACTGCCAGAGTCAAAGAGTCAGCTTTAACTTCAGATTCGTTGAACTGGCTGTAAGGGAGGTGTTATTTCTATTTCACTTTGTATCATGTGGGGTAAAAACAAACTTCTGTGCAAATCAATAACTTTTGTGGCTCTTAATAACTGTGTGTGGTCTATGACTGTAACTGATGCTAATGCAAATGGACCCATCAAAAGCTGTTTAAGGTAAAATTTTCTCTGTTGTGACGACTACAAAGAAAGGAACGAATCTAAATGAAAATGAAAAAATGTTGGTGAACGGATGCATCCATTTTTTAGATTACAGTAAGCATTTGTGAAGAAGTTCTTCTGTCAGGCATAGATGTAAAGTGATCCCAACATGTTTGTTCTGACTGGAGGGAATATTACCACCTCCTGGTGGCCCAGCCAGCGTGCAGACATGAATCCGATGGAGACTCTTAGCAGGGAGCTAACGATTAAGGCTACAGGAGGCATTCCAACCTCAAAGACTTGGGAGCTTATGGTTAAATAACAATGACCAAATCATCAACGTGAACAAAAAAAAAAAAAAAAAGCAAAAATCTGTTCCCTTTTGGTTATTTATACTCCCTGAAGCATACGGAGAGCACAATGGGACAGACACTGAAGTATAATCCAATAATCCAAGTGTTGTTTTCTGTTTAATGATTATACAGAGGCATTAAACAAATCTAATCTCCTGCGCTGTCCCTGTGTGTAAAGCAGGCCGTTCTGTGAGGTAATAAACGAGGATGCAGTAGAAGGTATTGGGTCTGGGAGAAGAAATTAGTCATTTAGAGCCATAATCCATAGGAAATGGTTTCTTGAAATCGAAAGTCTTCATGTGTGGCAGGATGTCTGTCAATGCGTGAATATGTCCCACTGGCTCTAATCTAATGCCAATTAATTACAATGAGGAAAAGAGTAATCTAATTTAGATGTAATTTCCTCATGATTACTCAACTCAACGCCTGATGACCAAGTGATGAGCATTTGCAATATAATAGAACAATATGTACAGATAAAAGAAGAGTGCTGTGGTGGCGCAGGGGGTTAGCACGCCCCACGTTTGGAGGCCTTAGTCCTCGATGTCCGCGTCGAGGGTTCGACTCCCGGTCCCAGCGATCTTTGCCGCATGTCCTCGCCCTCTTTCCTGTCTGCCTACTGTAGCAAAAAATACGAGCCACTAGCGCCGCAAAAACTCTTTGGAGAAAAAAAAAGATAAAAGAACAATGATTAGAATTAAAAATCTTTCTTAAAAACTAAATGTGAGGCAACACAGTTTCTACATCCACCTTTGAACCTTACCAGCGTGGACAAGGATTTATTCGTGTCATTAGGAGTTGTGTTTCCCGCAAAGTTCCTCTTATTTGTTTTTTAGTGCAAAATTTTCTGTGAATGGCGCCATGGATTCATGTTCTCCTTCTGCCCTTTGCCTGACCTCTGTGGTGTGTTTCTTTTCGGAGAAGTAGTTAGAACAGTGTGTCCAAATGCCTGGACTCGCTGTCCTTGCTGACATAACGACCTTGGGAGACGATCGCAAAGTGGCACAAAATTACAACATTTCCAACACGGACCTTCAGGTTGAGTGGACACGGAAACAACAAGTTCCTTGTTTGTGCTTGAACTCATGAACCTAACCTCCACCTCAATGTACCTTCACCGCATTTAAGGGTTAGGCAAGGTCTGACCGAAGTCGAACGGTCAACGCGCGGTCGAGTGGTTTGGGGGAGGTTGTTTTACCACACAAATACCTTTCTTAGTCCAAAAAGACACACCGAGCCGAGTCCCCGATGAAAGGAAACCTTGTGGCGTTTTGCCGTATGTGTGGTTTATAACATTGTAATAAACACAGTGATCATGGCAGAAAGGAAAGACTATTTCAAGTTCAGAGAAGGAGGATTAAATAGCTATTGACAACATCTCATTTTATTTTCCATTTTGTTAGAAAAAAAAAAAAAGAGCAGAAGGAGTTTGTGGGACGTTCAGCCACTGCGTCCGACCAGAAGCAACCAGGAGGAGTGTGATATGGCAGGATTAAACAAATTTACACAAAAATGTCACAACTTTTATAGTAACAGGCAATACACAAAACTATAGTCATCAGTTGGCTTTACTGCAGACACACAACGTCAAAAAAGGACCTCATAGGGATGCAGCGATGCACGTGCAGAATCTAGACACAAATCCCAGAGCAGCACCCTAGAAACCTCAAACCAAGAAAAAAAACAGTTGAATTGTTCAGACTGTCTGGCTAAGAATAGAGCACGGACGAGCTGGTGGGCATGATCAGGAAAACGTGACAGATGTCTGAGTGAAACTGGGAGCTAAAGAGGTGGGGATTGACACAGAGAGATAAAGGAGAGTGGGGGGGGAATGAAGGTTTCAGCAGCCAGATCAAACACAGACAGGGCAGCAAGGGAGAACGGTGAGTGGGGACATGACAGACAGGACGAGCCGGGGAAGGTGATCAGCAGCCATCCTGGCAGAGGGCTGGTAGCCACCAACAGCCTCGGTGTGGAGGAGAAAGCTTTTAGAGACATGACTGAAGTTTCAGAGCATCTGGAGCACCAAAGCAAAAGAAAAAAAAATCCCCACTGTCTTGAAAGGAAATGGGAGGTGGTAGAGCAGGAGGAGGTGCTGTGTACCTACAACAAAGCATTAGTCTCACCTGAAATAGCATCATTTTTTCAGTGACTCACCCGGAGTATGAATAGCAATCGTGTGCACTCATCGAGAGAAATTGCTATTATTATAGAAAGGCAGTTAGAGTGTTACCACAACAACTTTCCTCATCATGACAATTCACCGCTTTTTATTCAGCGCCGCTCGCCTCGCTCGGTCTTTTCAAAGCAGCAGCAGCAGCAAAGTTCCAGTAGTTCTTTTCAGGAAGGATCTGATTACCGCGGGCGTTCCAAAACGTTGCCACAAAAATGACTTAAAATGCGTTTCCCAACTGTGACTCAGAGGCAAAGCTAAAAGTAGGCCACGAGTGAGTCGAGTCGAAAACACCTCCTCTTAAAAATGACTAAAAAAAGAAGATAATCATTGGAAAAGATTTTAGATTACCGAAAAATAAACCCACAAGGCAAAGCCATCTGAGTGTTGGGGAGAACTGTATTTCTAGTTCAAGCATCTACAGAGATTTTTCCTTTTTTTATCATTTCATTTTGTCTGCCACGGGTCTGGAAAAACAATCCCAGTACAATGAAGCTGTAGTTCTTGTTTTTCAGCTGAGTGGAACATTTTCCCTTCAATTGTCGACCAAAAGCAGGAAGACAGGCTGCAGCTGTCATGTCTGTCCTGAAACCTCAAACAGAACCTGAGGGAACAGTTTGTAGTGATACCTTTGTAATTTTTACGTTTTTTACTCAACATTTCAGGGACTTTTTCATTTTATTTACATTGGAGTTTTCATTGTTAGAATGGACTGTAAACAATTTTCAGTTAAATTTACATATTTTAAAATATACATATTTATAAGACCTCTAATTGTCTACTGATTTCCTTCAAGAAAAGGAGAAATATTTTCAGGTAGGATTTACTCTGTTCAATATATATATATATATATTTTTTCGTATTTATTTCTTTTAGGTCAAAGAGGAAATGTCAAATTTAAAGGGTATTTCTGTTACCTATTGCCTAGTGTGCAATGTCTCTATGTGAATATTGCTGTTATGAACAAGTAGGCTGCAAACGTTCCAGCTGAAGACAATCAGTCAACTGAATGAATCAATCAATTGAAAAATGTATTAATTTATTTATTATGGATTTCTTGTTTGTCCAGCTTCCTTTTCTTATCTACATTCTGATAGTTAAGGCATTAGCCACATTAGCATTTCCATCAACGTTAGGAAACATAACTTTAGAGAAGGTTGTTGGAAACAGCATCCATCAACCTTTCTCAATTTAGCAAAAATATTTTTACACTCGCTTGAGGTGGTTTTTGGCTTTTCCGAATAAGAGTTAACGCGCTAATGGGGAGATGGACATACGTTTGTCAAATAAGTTCGGACATACCGAACTTTTACCTCACGCCCTTCCTGTTTATTAAAGCAATCTAATTAGTACTGCTGTACTAAACAGCAATGTTTACATCTAACAAAATTATGTTCCGCGTAGCCTGGTCGAAACACAGTGGGTGGAAACACACGCCACTCAACATTTTCTTTGTTTTTCCTTTTTGCAATGTTTTAAAAGTTCACTGAAAATTCGGATGACAAGTGGACGGAAACGTAGCTACTGAAAGATCAACAACTTGTCCTCTAGCTTTCCCACCACTAAGACGAGTTGATTTAACAAAAACACAGTAAAGTGGACTGAAATATGCATGTCATTGTTTTTTTTTCTTTTAAATTTATTTATTTATTATTTTCCCTCCAGTTAACAATTATTCACCACTATAACCAGTTCTGTCATAAATGTAAAAAAAAAAAAGGCAAATATTTCCAGCAGGTTTACAATGTGAAATTTTCTTTTGCCTTGTCCTCATCCTGAAAATGACAGCATTCCACTACGAAAGTGAGAAATAACATCACTGGCAATGATCTAAACTACTTCCCATCACTTTATTCTCAAGCTGGAACAGGACTTCCAGTCAGTCAGCACAAACATATTTATTTCTGTGACAAATGCCCAGCAGGGGAGACACTTGCTACTGTTCTCAGAGTAAACTTGGACTCAGTTTAATAAGAAAGCTAACAAGTATTCTCTTCCTGTGTCAAATAACTCTTACTTTGCCGTCTCTGCTTCCTGTCTTTGTCTCTGGCGTATTTCCAGCCATGGCAGCAGAGCAGCAGAAATAAACACACAGACGGAAGATTTAAATAAATAATATTTGAAGGACTTGAGATTTACGAAAAGATGAGTGTGGGTGTTGAATGAGTAGGGGGGGGAGGAGGAAGCAAATAAAGAAATGAAAGAGGGAGGCGATCGCAAATGAATTTGCACAAGTCGAACGTATTTGCAGAAAAATATAAAAAGAAAGTAATGACGGAGACTAACCCGCTGAAAAAAAAAAGCTATTTAAAGATAAACAACTCTTTTTTTCCCCTCACAATTTGATATTAAATCAAGTGAATAATATTTTTGTCAAATATAGAAGTTTTCGTCGACAAAGACGAAATGCTCTTAAACATTCGGGTAAACTGAGGCTGAACCACAAAGTTGGACCCAAATCAGCCACTTCTGAATTTCAAGAAAATAGACAAAAAAAATAAAATAAATCTCATAAATGCGGAGGGACTTTTTCTAACATTTTGACCCACAGACACAAGCATCAACTAACTGTTTATATTTGTTCTGAGACGATGATGGAATTTCTTCCAGTGATTGTTGGCGGCTGGAAAGCTGGTGATACTGAAATCTCTCGTTGTGTTGGATTTTTAGTGCTGACATCTTTATGGCAGAAAACACACCATGGTGTCTTTCCTGTTCTGCCTTGAGGGAGAAAAAAAAAGCATTAAGAAAAAAACAACTTTTCATCATTTTTAATGTGTCAAATTAGGTCTACAAACAAAAAAAACCTGTATTCATCCTCATTATTTAAGTGTTTTATCATTCATTTATCTTCCAGTATAGGATCAATCAATTTGTTATATTAAAAATGGCTGATTTTGACTGATGTTTGTGGGTGGTTGGGTTGGAATGAATTGCCTCAATTGTCATTATTTTCAGTGTAGACACATGTTTCCAAATACAGATGTCTAGGATGCAAACTGCGGGTTGGAACAAATTAAATTTGTGTTCAGAGGTTTCATTTAATGTTAGTGAGATAAAGAAAGGCTGTAATAGATGTACATACGGTGCATGCATTGTATACAACCATCTGGTTTCCTCTGTATGTTGGTTTTAATCTGACCACTCCACAGGTTCCTATCAGGGGCGTCTTCCTCTGTGTGAGGGTCGACGGTGAACTGGGAGCTGATCTGCTGGCTCTCAGTCATGGATAAAACCTGCTTATGAGATAAGAGCTTGTTCGGTAAAGAAGTGACTCACCCGTTAAACCTGGGAAACTGTGTCGTGTGCGTCCGTGTGCGTGTGTGTGTTCCCTCTCCTTACCGATCCTAATAATAGCAGGCAGTAAAAAAAGCACAGACAAAACCAAAATGCCATCACTGTGGCTTGCCAGTTACAAAGGCTAGAATAGTGAGATGGCGGTATTACACATTTTGGAAACTAGAGATACGTGTGGAATAGCATGGAAATATGAAATGAAATATGTTGAAAGAAAAGGATGTAAGAATGTTTGAAAACAGGCTAAAATGGGTGAGGAGTAATAAATAAAACATCTGCTTATACAACAAAACTGCTAAGCTTCGCTGCACTGCAGTAAAAAATGTGCAGTCTTAGAACATGAACATGAAAATCAAACTTTATTCCACACAGTTCTAAAAAATTACCTGGGCTTGTTACTGATATTAATGTTTATCAAGGTTTTAGCTGGAGCTAATAGCTGGGGATGGAAACACTAATCAAAACTCCAGTGCAGAAATAATATCAAGAACAAGACTAAATACAAAGGGATGAACTGAAAAAGGCTACAAGCACGAATGAAATCCCCCCAAAAATAAAACAGAATTGTGACATGCACTGATTTCCTACTAACTCCAGAATTCAGTTTAACGTTTTACTGCTAACTTTTAAAGGTCCTAGCGGCTTGGCACATAATATGATTAGGCCACAGCAATGCTAGAATTAGAGAAAGACTTGACCAATAGCAGATGAGGTAATAGGACATATTTGCACATTTGTCATTCCAGAGCATAGCTGTGACATGTTGCCAGCTACAAAATGACCACAAGAGCCAATTAAAATCATTTATGCCTTCCAACCAAACGGTGGCGTTCGGATCCTTAAATACTGTGTCCCTAGTCGGCTTTTGATGGAAGCCGAATACGCTTAGTGGGAATCTGAAAGCATGAATGCATACTGTTGGTTTTCAAAACTGAATATTTTAGGGGAAGTGTTGATAATTTTATATGAAAAGTAGGATATTTTATGCCAAACGTTTTGTTTATTTTGTGACAGACATTGAGCAGTTTTAACCAAACAGTCAGTCAAAATGGGTGACCCAGTTTATTAGGTTAGAGAGGATACCACAAGGGGCTTTACCATACTTCATAAAATGGAAAACCTAACGTAACCTAGCAGACAAGGTCAAACACATAAAACAACTCTGTTGTGCTGCACCACCTCATAGTTGATCACTCTGTATTTATTCCAGGAATGGGTTAGCAAAATAAACCAAACCCAAAGTGGTCTGTTTTCAACCTAGCAGCAGATTGCAGCATTGTGTAAATTTGTCCAACTTAATTAAACTTTTGTCAAACAGGCACAATGCTGAGTTACTGTAATGCTTCCAGAATGATTTTAATTAGGGCGGATTAAATTGAAGCAACTGCCGGTGGCACCGCACTGACATTTCCGACTTCATTTTGGATCGTACTCGAATTCTGCATTTTTACACACTGTGGCCTTCACAGCCCAAATAATGACAAATGAAAAATGGTAAACGTTTTTCCACCGATCCTCTAAGAACACATCTAAGACACGTCTCTAAAACAATAAACTCGCTTACATAAGATGACAAAAAAGTGTGGTTCTGAAAATTGACCGAGTCCAATTCCACTAATGGAGCCAGGCTAGAACATAGCCTCCAGAAACTGACACAATAACAACACAATAACCTCGTTATGGTGTAATGGCGACAAGGTGGCATGTTCTCCAATTGTTTTTGACCACTTTGTCTTTTTCACATCGAAGTGTCTCCCTTGCTGGTTAAAGCATTAATATAATTGTATGCTTTTCATTGTTTACTGAGAAAAAGTTGTAGATTTTTACATAAGATTAAACCATTAAACTGAACCAAATTTGAATGTTACTAGAGATCTTCCACTGTTGCTACACATGGAGTCCAGATTTACTCCCTCTCACTCTTCTATCCCGAGTTAATCAGTCCGGGGCTTATTGGCTATTAGCTGACCGACTGAGCGGAGCAAGGAGCAGACTGCTGGGTCGACCCAGCCCACCGACCAATCAGCATGTGTCAGTCAGAACATGGAGTTCCAGCAGCTGACCGGACGGAGCTGTTAATGACTGTCAGGGCAAAACCTGAAAGGAGACACAACTAGCCCAAGCATTTAAGATACAGTGCTTCTTTATCACCCAGTCTCAGAGGCTCACATAGGTAGTTTACTTTCCTTTGGCATCTATGCAAACCAAATAAAGAGACAGTGATTGGAAAACAAGACCCAAATCCAGCCTTCATTGAGTAAACAAGATTGTTTTTCCTCTAGATTATCAGTATCAGACTTGTAACTTTGCCTGAGAAGATTCCTAGAAGAGCAGTGACATCATCTGGCTGGACAGATGTTCCGCAAAAGCCCTATTACTTGATTCAATTTGAAGCTAAATCAATTGGAATGTTGACCCTGTAAGCCTCAATAACATTTTCTTTTCAAGATACACTGATTCCTTTGTTTTTGGAGGTTTTAGGGTATTTCCTACAAACAATTACCAGTACGAGAATTGTTTTGGGTTTTTTTTCTTTGGTGCTAATGAGGTAGTGAGTGGCCCAATGATTTAATTCTATAAATCAGGTGTCCAGTAGACAACTGTCTAAAACGACAGTTTTACGAGTCTACTAGTTTTCCAGTAGACTCGGTTCAGTTGTGGACCAGAACTGCTACATTTGTTACAATTTCAGCTGGTGCGGTTCACTTTCACACTGCACTGCGTCAAACAATCCAAACCCTTTGAAAAACTTGTTCACACCCTCGTCTGTGGTGGTGCTACACCAAGAACCACTGAGAGAAATGGCGCAAAAAACTTTTGAAGAAGACACCTAGGACAAAATCATTGTTTTTGTTTACATTTTGTAGTTATAAGATTTGTGGTTGTGAGATTTTTTTTCTTTTGTCTTTTGAAAAAGTCGAGTCATTTCTCCTTCTACCTCTAAACAAGAATGTTTCTTATTGTGGTATTAATCCAGAATATCCTACACTATAATTCGCTTGGAGCGGTCTCCAGTCGGTTTGGCATTCACACATGCATTCGAACCACACCAGAGTTCACTTCAACTGAACCAGGCCCAGGTTTCTTAGAGGGCCAGAGTTACATTTTTTGGTCCGATTGTGCATTCACACCTCCCCAGATGAAATAAGACTTTCTAGGCAAACGAATTTGAGTTTTATTAAAGAATGAATCCTAAAATATGCAGGACGGTGGGCCTTCAGGACCAGGTTTGGGGACCACTAATATAAAGCACTGAATGTTTTATATGAGCTGCATTAGTAAAATAGTCTTGCTTTCCCTTGTAGCTAGCTCCATGTATCTTCCCATTAACTCTGACTAGCTTCATGCAATTTTGATTGCAGGCCAAATAATTCAATTTGGGTCTCAGTGGGCCAGAGCAGCTTCCTCCACATGTAAAACACACCCCCAATAAAACACACCGAAGTTTAATTATGGTTATACAACGGCACTGTAAAAGACTCTAAGGAGTGCGCGTCATTTTTTGTGAACTCTAGTATAACCAAATTCACTACCAACAGTAATTTTGGTAATGGGAACAATTATATTTTCTCAAATTGCTGAAATAACTTTTGACATTTATGTAACAACCTGTTGACAACACGGAGAAGAAAGAAGAGCGGTGCTGTGATGCTGTGATTTAGTTCCAGGCCTGATGTGTTCCTCTGGCTGCTCAGAACATCTAAATTTAGATACATGTCCCTTCCTCTTTTCTACATCCTTAGCTTCGCCTTGCCTCTTCTTCCACGCTCTCCCCTCCTATGTGCTCTCCTCAGCACCACAAACACACGGAAGACACGGAAGCCCCTGTGGTGAAAATATTGACAGCTCTGTCTGCGTCAGACAAGAGTCAGCTGTGCCTGAGCGGCGCGGGTTCTTTCTATGTGTGCATGAATCTATATTGGGAAATGGCGTTTTCAGAAGCAGACAATATAGCTTGTTCATAAAGGACTATGGGCTTTATATAAATGTGTCTCGCTACATGAATGTACTAAAAACTCTAGTGAAAGCTATTTCGAAAGATAATCTTGATGCTGTAGTCAGAGAATAAATAGCCTGAGTGTCAGAGGGGAGTGAGTAATTGATTCCAAAGTTTCATAAGATACCTGAAGTAAATGTTATGTGGTACAAACAAGTGTGACTAATACAAGTTGGCAGGATTTGGATGTAGCTCTTGAGTCTCTTCAGTATGTAAAGTTCTGTCATAGATCCACTGCTTAGAGTGGATTTGTTTTGGAAATCATAAACACTGAACATTTTGTCATGTCGCTCCACGCAACAAGATAGAAAAATTGACAAAACTATCACCTATTTTCTTTTTCTGCCCAAATCAAATACATTATATCAGTAATGATTCTAAATCTATTAAGGTAGCAAGGGTGTTAAGGTTTTCTTAAGACATTATAATGACACTTTAAAAAAATTTTTTTATCCGTTTCCTGAATTGTCACAATGAAAGTTAAATTCAATATAAAGCACAACATTGGGGTAATATGTCTAGCTAGCAAGACAGCAACTAGCATGCCACTCACGGAGAAGACTTTAAAAACATTACCACTTTGAAAAATAGATACATAAAAAGGTAGGACACAAGCTAAAGATGTCCTTGAAGACTTTTAGCTAGAGTGAACTTGAGTCAGAACATCTGTCTAATGTATAAATCAATTCGCTGCTACAGTAACTTGGGTATTTAGTCAGTAGAACAATGAAGAGAAGCATCCATTAAAAGTTCATTTTATTCGGAATATTCACAATGTTTAAAAACAGGAAAAGGAAAATGACCATAAAAGGAATTCTGTTTGTTTTTTCTAGAAGCATATATATAAAAAACTAACAGCAGGATACAAGCAGCATCAGTTAATCTGCAGGTTGTATGGAGTGTTTCTTTTTTTTTTTTTACTAAAGTTTGCGTATCAAAATCTAACAAGTACTTTGCTGTAATAATAGCTGTAGTAATTAAGATGAATAATTCCTCCTTTTCTGTTTATGTTATTCATTTGTTTTACATTCTGGTACAAGTACCATGACGCTGTAACCGAAATTGATCTGAAGGTTCCTACAGCCTTGACACGGACATATTTATAGCCAGTTAACAGTAAAGCAGTGCATGTCTGAATGTTAGACCACTAATGTTTGCAGACAAGCAGCAGAGAACGCCGACAGAGACACACTGATCTGTTCAGGTTGCTGGCCACTGTACTCACAGCAGAAACATAACCCACTAGGAAGGAGCGCAAGAGGAACCATTTTTTTTTTTTCTTTTTTATTAACAAATTGGAAGAAAAAAAAAAAACCCAGCATGTTACACCACATGATACCCTCCCCCTATTGGCCCAGCCTCTCCAACCGTGTGACATGTTATCCCTTCGTACAGCAGGAACAAACGGTTTTGTTTTCACCACACAAGCGCAAACCGAGAAGCACGTTTGTCGCAGCTTCACAGGATCTGTAATTACACGCTGTAGGGGACATATTAGAGCATGGAGCCACGGTCACAATGCAAACCCACTGCAGAGATCAGAGCACAGCAGTGCACACAGTAGACCTGCAGTTTCTTACAAAGCCACAGAAAGCTTGTTGAGTCAAATATATACTCTTATTATAACAGTGAACCAACAAATACACTTCATAGTGCATTAGGCCTCTATTGGGGTGTTCCAGTTTTACTATAATAAAGAAAATAAACTACAGTGATATATGATCAAGGAGTATTTTGTACTGCTTTATCCAGATGATTAACCTCTGTCTACCTTAAATCTACCTTAATTCCAATATGATAAATCGAGAAATCAAGCAAAGACCAATTTAAAAAGGATGACAAAGAGGAGAGCATTGGAAATTTTGCCTTTAAAACACACAGCATAACCTTCAGACCCTCTAGTTCATATAAATAATCAGTGGTGGAGAAAGTACTCAAAAAATGTACTTAAGTAAAAGTACAAATACACAGGCAAAAATGTACTCAAGTAAAAGTCAAAGTACCACATTAACATTTTACTTAAGTAAAAGTAAAAAAGTACTGGCTTTTAAAAATACTTAAGTATTAAAAGTAAAAGTACTTGCTGAATACATAACCTAATCGCTAATATCATTAAGTGTGCCAGTAGTATTTAATTTGAATACATCATAAATGTGCCATTTTAATAAACAATGTCACAGATTAAACATGTTCTTATTGTGTTTATTCTCTGTAAGAGTTTAGACTTAGATATGTGATTCTATGCATCATAATTTCAGGGATGGAAACATCTTATTTCCTGTCCTAACGTAGCATGAACTTCATTAGTGACATTTATTTAGAAAGAAATCCAACTGAAAGGGGATGGAACGAAGGTGTGGGGGGGAAGACATGCAATCGAGGAGCCACGTAGCAGAGTTGTAGTCAAGACCACTGAACACGAGACCAAGACCAGCGCCCTGCGCTACATGACACAATAAAATGAAGTGCACCTATCAAAATTGGTTCTCAGATTGATCTGAAAGATCCACATTTCCATAAAAACACCTAGATATAAATACTTAGAGCTGAAATATATTTAACCAGTATCAATTACAACTCATTTCATTCTGTTTTGCTTTCATCGCTGTGCTACAATCCGCAGAGGTCGCCTGCCATCCCTATAAAAATAACGCCCATATTGCTCATGTCAGAAACCACAACTGTCTGCACCATTAAACCATGAAACATAGCAATTAACTGTAATTGCTATGTTACAATTACAACTGTAATTGTAACATTACAACAACACTATGAACACTGTCCAACGGCGCAACAAGCAGAAGGACCACCATGACTGTTCTCATCCTCCCTCCCACTGCATGTTTGCCACCATGACAGGAGACAAAATCAATCAATGAGCATGCTCTGTGTTCATACGTTCAACTTTTACTTATTCGGCAATTAAATAAATGTGTGTGTGTGTGTGTGTGTGTATATATATATATAGCTATATATAGCTATTGCAGTGTATACAAGAACAAAGAACGGCTCTCAGTGAGGCTTCAGTCCCATCAACCTTAGTAAAGATCCGTCCAGAAGAATCGGATCGTTCCTGAATCCACACAATAATTCAGCGCATGAGTGACAACTTTTTTTCATCGCAGATGCAACATGTGTCTCAGTACAGCTAGCTTTGCTAGCATCACGTCCACAGATCTTACCTTTCTTTAAGCTTTCCTTCCAAGTGACGCTAAAAGTTGGACAAAGTCCCACCGTCTGTGAAAGCGAAGCGCTGCTGGTTTTACATGTCGTCATATCTTATGATTTATGCAGCTATTATCGATTAGTTAGACATCTTCTCCCGCTCAGAGGAAACCACTGCGCATGTCTGGTGCTCCGAGTGCTAGTAAAGGGGGAGGCGATGGGTGACAACAGACACTAAGTCACGTTATTGCTTGGATTTTACGGCGCCACCTTAAAGTCCCTGAACTTCATATTTTAACGGACAAAAAGAGAGCAGTGCGACTTGGATGTAACGAGTAACGCGACACTTTTGTAGAAATGTAGTGAAGTAGAAAGTACAGATACTTACTGTAAAATGTAGTGGAGTAAAAGTAGAAAGTACCCATTATTAAATCTACTTAAGTAAAGTACAGATACATGAAAATTGTACTTAAGTACAGTAACGAAGTACTTGTACTTCGTTACTTCCCACCACTGTAAATAATCCACCAGTAAACTGACCTTGCTGGTTAAGTTGCTGTGTGCTTCTGCTCCACTGTGACAACCCCACAATGGCCACCATCTTGGCACCCAGACTGGAGCGCCGCTTCTTGTTGCCAGTCAACGACGCCGAGTCCGGCCCCCCGTTGCTGGGGCTCTTTTCCAGGTTGTACATGGTCCCCGAGATGCTGGAGGAGCGCACCACGTTCCGTGCCGCCGCGCTCAGCCCGCCGAGGCCGCTTATCCCGCCCGGGCTGGGCACCTCCACGGAGCTGCTGAGCATCATGGTCCGTCCCGCTGAACCGGAGAGTCCGACGGGTGGGGAGGGGATCAGGACAGCTGCAAAAGACAGAGAGCAACAATAAGGTGAGGGTAGAAGTTTAGCCATGACACAGAAGGTGGAAGGAGTGCAAGTCTTTGTGATATTCAGGAGTTTGGGAAACTAAGAACACAAAGGTCAGTAGGAGAGGACAGTACAGATGGATGCAGGCTGTTTTCTTGCTAAAAACAAAGCCACTCCTACAAACACACACAGACACTAAATGTCAAGGCCGGCCTGCTGTGAAGGGGTGACCCTGTCAGATGGTATTTGTCTTGTTTATTTTATTTTTTTTTCCTTTTTAAATCTTATTTTTCAGACTTTAAACATTCACATGGTAAACTTGAGTCATCACTACAGCAGATGGACACTGTGACCATGTGCTAACAGATGTGTGAAACTTTTAAATAGTTGAAACAGCATGCAAGCTACGTTTTCCAGATACTCGTCTTATGACTTGTTTTGGCAGAAAAACAAGCCTGCCAAAACTCCCACTCCCATAAAACTCCCACAGTATCGCAGGGATTGGGCTAAACTGACAGCCACTGGGCAAATTAAATATGCAGACGCTGTGAGCCTTTTAATATTATTTCTTTGTCGTCGCTGCTCTTCTTCCACATGACAACCTGTAAATAATAATAACAATTGGATGATTTTCAGTTTGACGCGCCTGTCAATAACTCGAGCACCATACCTAAGCATTCCCAGTGTCAGGTTTTGTGGTGTGAGTGGTGGTGAGGCAGAGGCAGCAAACCCAGGTAGCAATAAAGTAGACGATTTAATAAGATGCAAATCCAAAGTCCAAAAGTCCAGAACACAGGGAAGCAGAGAGCAATGATCACAACAGGTGACAACTGGAAACTGGACAGACACGACGAGGACCCGACAAGGAACAAAGAACCCAGGTGGGGTTAAATACACAGAGGGTAATCAAAGAGACAAGAAACACCTGGAAACAATCAAGGGGAGACAGGACAACACGGAGACTCAGAGAGACAGAAACTCAAAATAAACACAGATAAGGAACAGATCCCGACACCCAGGTCACGTTAACAATAACACTCTTCGGTGTGGAGGTTGGTAAGGAGGGAAGACAACTAAAAGTTAGCTCTTTTTCAAGTGACAATGCGCAAAAGCTATAGGAAGCTACATAAAGGAAGCTGAATTTTCCAAACCGAGATCTTAGCAATTTCTGAGCGTTCAACTTGTATCTGTCATGGCGCGTTCTGGATTTGAAAATGTCGTTAGCCGTTTGAAAACATCAGTCAAGTAAAAGTATCCATACTCACATAAACACAGATGCTTACAGTTAATACCGCATAATATGTACATTGTTAAATGACTAAGAAATGCCATAAAACATATTTTTACTACGTTAGATAATAATAATCAGGGAAGACTTTACAAAATTCAGATCAGTGCATTTGTACAACGTCTTGCCCTTGTTTTTTTGTTTGTTTTTTTGTTTTTTACCATGACCCTAATAGTCTAATCGCTCTATTAAATTCAATCATGGTTCAATAATTGGCTACTTGTGTGTTCCCCAAAAGGAAATTAAAACATCTTCGGTGATAAAAGCCCTTTATCTCTGAGCAATGCTGCTAAACCTTCTTGATTTATCTTGCCTTCGAACTCATCTGTTATCTGTTTTCCTTTCTCTCCCACAGTATCGCAGGGATTAGGCTAAACTGACAGCCATTGGGCAAATTAAATATGTAGACGCTGTGAGCCTTTTAATATTATTTTTTCGTCGTCGCTGCTCTTCTTCCACATGACAATTTATTGTTGCTCCTCAAGCCCAGATTTGTCTCCCCTTAGTTACTTTAAACACCAAGAAGCAGCAGATCCGCTGTGTTTCATCACCCTATTAATAGAAGCCTTGCAAAATTTATCTACCTCAACACACTGACACACTTAAATATGTAAGAGAATGTAGCTAGCAAAAGAATTGAGAGACTTTGCTTGGGCTCAAGCAAATACCTGCAGCTGAATGCTAATGTTAGCATTCTAACATGATGATATGGGCACTAAACGAAGATGTCTGCAAAACTCTCCTTAAAAAAACAAAAAAATTCAATGATTAGTTTTAGATTTTCTTTACAAATTTTTTGATGGTCTTGCTATAAAGTGACTTTTCCTCCCCCACATCTTCTGCTTCTTTTCAGATTAAACGTACTCAGTAGCGTGAAACGCTATCACAAATTAGACCAGTAGAAAACCGCTGTTTCATTCTCAAGTGTTTCATTGTTAGATATTTTCCTCATCAACTAAAGTTAACTCACAATAGACGGTAATCACTAAGGTGGGAAAAAACGCAGCATGTGCAGCGGTTAGCTAGAAAGAACTATATTTTCTTTCTAGGAATATGCCGTAGATCTTACAAAAAAGCATCATCCATACCTTGAGGTTTTGTTTTGGTTGATAACTGTGTACTCTCTTTAGTGTTTGGTGAATAAAAATGGGAACATGTTTCTTATTTTGGCTGATTTTCATAAATGTTTCAAGCCATGCGCAACAAATTCTAACAATTCTTTTTTTTTTTTAAATACTACACTATTTAAGCCCTTCCTTTCAGATCCTTAACCTGATTATAATGTTTTTAAGAAAACTACAGGATAAAACAACACTTCTTGAATTTATGCTACATCCACAAATATTGAACCCTCTGGTAAATATGTGGAAAAATCCTTAAAATGAGTTGATATTTGACTCTTCTAGCAAAAAATTTACATTTTGAAACCTGCTGCGGTACTAAGCTTTGGAGGTTGTTTTATGCCTTTTCTTCTGTATGTGAAAATATGAGCTTGTGTCTGTGGCCGGCCTTATTTGCCACTGTTTCAACCTTTTCATCCGTCCCCTGGCTGTACATATGGAAAAGTCCAGGAGTTCAGCTGTTCTCTTTTGGCCATTAAAAGAGACATAGAAAGATTAACACGTTTGTCATTCTGAAATGGCATGTATCCTTGTTTTTCCAATTTTGAAGATTGTTACGGAGAATAAAACATATGGAGAGCATATGTTTTATGCTCTCCATAAAACATGTGCTTTTTATTTTTCACAAGGAAAAATAAAAAGGACAAAAAGTCTACTGATCAATATAAAAAATAAAATAATAATAATTTTTAAAAAAAAAACATAAATGTTTTTTGTAGCATATTATTGCTTAACACTGGATATTTTCCGCCAGCTGAACAAATCCTCTTAAATAAAACTTGGGATTCGTCCACATTTTTCAACCTAATTTTCATCACGGGTCAAAATAGTCACTGCTGATTCTACAACAATCACAATCAACGTGAGCCAATTTAATTCCGCACCTTTAAATGCGATAGCCTTTCAGGAGGCTCACTAAAAGCAATAACTGTAAACCCTCACGGTGGCGCTGAAAGAAAAGTCTGCGGCCCGCGCCAACATCTGCAGGATTCATTATCCGAGTGCTTTGATTGTCAGAACACTACTTCGTGGTAATCTATCAAATTTCCGTGGCCAAAAAAAAAAGCACATGTGATATTCTCATTTCCAGACTTTTTGGAAGTCTGAAAGACATTCTTTTTTTTCTTTTTTTTTTTGTTTTGCTCACCCAGTCGGTGATGGAGAGGTGTGTGCAGAAACACAACAAACTTTTAAAAAATGAGAGAGACTTACAAGGCATCAACACAAAATGAAAATCATAAATAATGCAAATTGTGTATACAGTGAGGTGATTTTACTTTTAAATCTCTGGCAGAGAGACCCAAAATGCAAATGCGGTGCATTTCAAGTATCTCCCTAAATCACCTCCTCAGCTCTGCTGACCATGATTGTCACAGCGGTGCCATTACTGTTCACAGAATACCTGAAATGGGCGCATCACAGGAGTAATCATCTTCTTTAGAAAAGGCTCAAGAAGCATTTTGACATTTTGGGTTTTTTTTTTTTAAATGAAACTCATAATCAGGAGGAAGAATGTGAGGCTTTTAAAGTGGAAATTTAGGTAAGCATACAAGCCCTAAATCTCGCCCTTCTTCCTCGTTCTAGCCAACGAACGTGTGCTGTTCTTTGGCTCCCGGGGCGGGGGCGGGGGCGGGGGCGGGGGGCTCTCTGCTTTTGAACACACAGCGAGCAAAGCAAGGGGAGAAAAATAAACAGATGAGAGGGATAGAGAGGGCTGCAAAAGGATACATGGAATAATTTTGGTTTCGGAGAAGAGCAGGGGGACGGGATGGGGAGGGGAGACAAAAAAACGAGTGAAGGGAGAAGAATAACAGGAGGAGAGAAACGTGGTAGGAGGACATGCATGATAATAAATGGACGGGGAGAGAGACACTGCAGGAAGCAGTGGCCAGATCTGTGGGAAACACAGGGCTGGAGGCAAGAGCAGGAGACTAATATGACATGCTGACTATATGGCTCTGGCTGACAAATTCTAGTGTATATATCTATATACAGCTCTGAAAAAAAGTAAGAGACCACTGCAATGAACCCCACTGAAAACGTGATGGTTATTCCACCAAATATTGATTTTTGAACTCTTCCTGAGTTAAAACATTAGAATTGTTGCTTCTAAATGAGTATGAACTTGTTTTCTTCGCATTAGATTGAGGTCTTATAGCGCTGCATCTTTTTCTTTACTTTGACCATTTCTAATTTTCTGCAAATAAATACTAAATCTTTGGTTGGAATTTCAGAGACATGTTGTCAGTAGTTTATAGAATAAAAGAACAATGTTCATTTTACTCAAACATATACCTATGAAAAGTAAAATCAGAGAAATTATGTATTATTTTTGCAGTGGTCTCTTATATTTTACATATAAGTATACATATAAATTCTGAAAATCTAAATTTTTTGATTACTTGTTCTGGCAGGTTTTCTGGAGAGCAATTTTACTTACATAAATCAAACATTAATTTAAAATTTGCATCTTGCTTTCAGGTTTTCTTTGTTATAATTAGTTTGACGATCTGAAATATTTATGTTGGACAAAAAAGCAAAATCATAGAGCTTTTTTTTTTACAGCACATTACTTTCTGGTTTGGCTACTCTTTGAAATTGCAATCATGTGGCGATAAAGAGTTTCTGCAGATCTCTTCTTTTGACTCTACAAACACAGCTTTCATATTTAAATTGCTTTTCGAGCCCTGTTTTTTTTTTTTTTTCCCATACAGAGTTGAGTGCTACATTAACTCCACACCTCATGAATTAAGCAACAAAAAGCTTCCTTCTAAAGTGGGGCATGTAGTTGCTGCATCAGTTTAAAAGAAAACTTTTTTTTTCATCAATTCATTCCATATTTATGCAGAAACACATCATAAGAAAACCCTCTGACCTCGCCATCATCAACACAGTGGCCCCGACAACACATGCCAACATGCACCTGACCTTGTACTGGACCTGCAGGCGGACCTTAAGGCGGATCCGCCACCCATCCATCTTCATTCCCGCGCCAGACAGGCCACCCTCATCAAACGTCTCTGCTTTTTAGCTTCTCATCCAAGAGCTCATCCATTTCTCCCTGTCAGCAAAAAGCCCAACTCCCAGTGCTTCTCTCTACACAGTGTGTGTCCTCTATCCACTAGTGGATATATTACTTGAAAATATAAAATGTCACTATTTTTACAGCTTATGTTATGTTTCCAAAACATTTAGGTTATATATTCAAACTATATATATATATATATATATATATATATATATATATATATATATAGTATATATATATATATATATATATATATATATATATATATATATATATATATATATATATATATATATATATATATATATATATATATATATGTATATATATATATATATATATATATATATATATATATATATATATATATATATATATATATATATATATATATATATAGTACAGACCAAAAGTTTGGACACACTTTTTAATTTAATGATTTTCCTTTATTTTCATAACTATTGACATTGTAGATTCACACTGAAGGCATCAAAACTATGAATAACACATGTGTAAATATGCACTAAACAAAAAAGTGTAAAACAACTGAAAATACCCCTTATATTCTAGTTTCTTCAAAGTAGCAACCTTTTGCTGTCATTACTGCTTTGCAAACACTCTGCATTTTCTCAATGAGTTTCAAGAGGTAGTCACCTGAAATGGTTTTCACTTCATAGCTGAGCCCTGTCAGGTTAATAAGTGGGATTTCTTGCCTTATAAATAGTCATGAAAATAAAGAAAACCCATTGAATTAGAAGGTGTGTCCAAACTTTTGGTCTGTACTGTATATATATATATATATATATATATATATATATATATTTTTTTTTTTTTTTTTTTAGGTAAAATTCCTCCATTGACAGACACAGTGCTTTGCAACTGCATTGCAAAACTACAAATCTGAAGTGCTTCATCCATCTGTAGTGAGCCCCCCTTTACTGTAACACCCCTAAATAGAATCCAGTGCCACCTAATTGGTACATCAGAGTCCATCTTTGTGTAATTTAATCTCAGGATGCAGACAGCTTTTCTGTGAAGGCCTGAGAGGAAAGGTGTCAAACTCAGGCCACATCAAGACCGTGAAGGCTTTTAAAGGGCCAGTTTATGGATTGATAGAACTGCCTGTTAACAAACTGTTAAAGTAAAACTAAACAGCGTTCTCTGGATTTGATGAATACTACTTAAAGTTAAATAAAATTGAACATCTTTTGTTGTTCATGTAGTTTGGTATTATCCAGATAAAAACTGCTTTTATTTGACTGATAAAATATTTAAGCAAACAACTTTCATCTTTAAAGTTCTGTTTGTGTGGTCCTCTAAGCTCTAAATCAGGGGTGTCAAACTCCAGTCCTCAATTGCCAGTGTCCTGCAACTTTTAGATGTGCCTCTGCTGCACCACACCTGAATAGCATAATTAGGTCATTAGCAAGGCTCTGGAGAACTGATCTACACAAGAAGGAGGTAATTAAGCCATTTCATTCCAGAGTTTTGTACCTGTGGCACATCTAAAAACTGCAGGACACCGGCCCTTGAGGACTGGAGTTTGACACCTGTGCTCTAGAGGGGCACATAAAATGTTACAACAGGCTAGATTTGGCCCTCAGGCTTTAAGTTTGACACGTGTCTTAGAGATTTGTTAAAGAACGACAGAAAGCAAAATACAAATCGGTCAAAATAACGGCATCCACCCGAGCTGACAGAATGGGCAGGGAGAGCTTTAACCAGAGCAGGAGCCATGAGAGAAATGGGACATGGTGGTGGCATCATCATGCTGTGGGCAAAGATTTCGTTAGTTGTCTCAAAGAACCGGGTCAGGTTCAAAAGGAATATGGGTGAGCTAAATAAAGATTAATTCTGGAAGAATCGCTGTGATACGGTGCAAGAAACAAAACAAAAAGGAGACGCTCAAGAATGAACCAAAACATGCAGTCAGAGTTAAGAGTGGGGAAAATGAACTTTGAATGTTATCGTGATATTTTGTTTTACTATTGTGACATTGACAAAAAAATACGATAAAAATACTATTTATTACTTCGTTTTTGGGTAACTGTATGTCTGTGATTGGCTTTTAGAGGCCTTTTTACTTACTTATCACTAAAACTGAACACAGTAACTGCATTTAATGCTATTTTCAAATTTACTGATATTTATTGACACTCTTTCAAACTGCAAGGGAAAAAATTGGAAAATTACAATGTCCAACAATACTGTCAGTTTTTTTGTTTAATGCTATTAACTGAAATTTATTGAGACAACAATAAATCAAAATTTCTATGATAAGAAATTTTTCATAAAAAATAATAACAGATACAATATATGGCGATCCACAGTTGGAGCTGCAACAAACCGGTTTTAGAATAAAGCACACGCATGTATTAGAATGTCCCAGTCAAAGTCTAAAGCTCATTCAAACTAAGAATGATAAAGAAACACATCCCAGAAGAGTTGGAGCTTTAACTGCAACACAAGGTAGCTCTACAAAGTGTTTCCTTACAAAGGCTGATGCAAATGAATACCAATGTTTTTTAGATTTTCATTTGTGAAGAAAAAATCTCAACTTTCTATCATTTTCCATAAATTCGTGTTGGTCCGCTACATAAGACTCCAACAAAACCCACCGACGTTGCAACGGGACGACGTGTTGAAAACCACGAGAGGTACGGTTCCTTTAGCAAAGAAGCGTATCCTGAACATCATCACTGCTCAAAACTGAACCAACATCCAACAACGCTGTAAAAAATGTTTTAAAAAATACTATATGAATGAACGATGGTGTGAATCAACCACACATGCGAACACAAGTACCACAGCCTTGTAATTACAAGAGGCTGACTGATCCATTAAATATCACTCTGAGATAGCTCTGCTTCACAAACTGCTCTGCCACCGCTGGACTTTTTAATTAACCTGCGAAGCCGTGATTGATATAATTGCTAAGGAGGCACTGTAGTTCTAACCCTCTTGTCATTTCTGTCTTCTTATGTGCATTGAATTTCTGTGGGAAGGTTCAAGCTGTTTTCTCTGTGACGGCAGAGAGCAGGGTCAAAGGTACCAGATCAAATGAGGTGCATCACTGAAGGAAGCTCAATAGGTCATCTGATATCAATTAAAAATCATCGACCACTTCAGTCCCAGTCGATCCACAAGTCTTGTACTATTGATGTTCGTAAGGGAGGTGTTAACCACAAACAGCTTGCGTGTGACTCAGAATTTAATAAAAGACCTCTCGGCTGAATGAATTTCTTAATTACTGGTGTGGAATCAGAGCTACACACTCAATGCAATAACTGGTATTAAGCTTTAACATCAAGAATATGTACATGTGACAACCTGTTTAAGATGCACAGGAAGAAAATCCTCTAAAAATCACATCAGCAGGGCACGCAGGAGGTGTAATGCACTTCCTGTTAATGCTACCATGGAAACGTCCCCTGGCTGTGCCATTCGGTCCGGCGCCTGCTGCCTTTGTGCCTGGCCTGGTGGTGGTGTGTGTGTGTGTGTGTGTGTGAGTGGCTGGTGTATCTCTCTGATCATAAGGGCTCTATAAGGCGAGAAGGCAGAAGGATGGGTTTACAGTTACACACACACCCACGCCCGCACACACTCAGAGTCAGAGTGCCAGGTTGCGGGAAAACCAGGAGCCAAGTGGATCCTGAACAAAATCCCACACAGAGAAACCCGGAGTGGTGCAAATACACATATGCTGTAATGAATAACACGTGCCAGAGCGGCAGGAGACGGAGCCAAGATATCGGATGACAGAGGGCGTTGATGCCTTGGCCGATGGACCCGAGTCAACATCCAAGTCTCCTCCAAAATATTTATCTAAGAAACACGGATTTCATTTCGCTCAGAGTGGAAGAAAAGTTCAACTGGATCTCCGCTAACATCCAGTTTCTACAAACCGAAACAGAGCGAACCTGTGAAATGAATACACAAAGGAGTCGATATGAAGCATGCCCCCCGCCGGCCCTGTCAATTTTTTTTTTTTATCCAATAAAATCTTTAATAAGGTAAGTCGCTGAGTCGCTCCCTCGGCATCGCCTCAAGACAGCGCGCATAAATATGATCCGTCACACTTTGTTTTCCCATAAACAGCCCGAATCATATCAAATCGTCCGTGACAAGGAAGCGAATGTTTAGATTTTCCCCAATTAGAGTCGCGTTTACAGGTCAAATTGACCCGTCTGAGGCTGTTCAGAATTCTAATAGAATCGTTGAAAGGCGGCAAACAACGGAATACACTGCGCAATTTCTAATTTCAGGATAGACGAGCAGATTTAAAAGTCACGGTTTAAGAACAATGTGCTCCAACATATGGCCTCCTAATGTGAGAGACGCGTTTGCTAATTGCTTACAGAAAGTGCTGGGAGCTTGCAGGTTGTGTGTGCGCGACGAGGGGTGAAACGGGCAAAAAAAAACAAAAAACGCTGGTGCTGTATGACAGACATAAAAAAAAATGTCTGCATTAATTCAATCGCGACAACCTTCACCTGAGGCAGCTGGCTGCCGAGCATCTTCTGTGAGTCGGCACCCAGAGACGTCTTTCGGCACAGCTCTATTTCCGTGCGTTGACAAAGATGTTTACAAGTCATTTTCAAATTAAGTCTTAAGTCTCTAATGAGCGAAATAAACATTTTCACATCTACATTAACTTTTATTCTTTAGGATTTTTAAACGATTGACTTAAAAACTCAAGATGCATAAAAAAAATAAGCTATTTAACCAGTAATATTTACTCAATAAGAAATGTATACAAGTGCACTTATATTTAAATGTTTTAACCGATGAATAGTATTTTCTGTTTAAATAAACAAAGTGCTTTGTATGACCATAGCATTCTTACGTTGTCCACTCTTTGATTAGATGTTGCACTTTATAGATATTTCCATATTTATTGGTATTGTATGAACCCTTTTTAAGGTTTTTCATCTTGTCACAGTAAGAACACACAAATTTGGAGAATTCCTAGTAATCCATGCTGCAAATCTGCATTTAAAACTCTTCTTATCTAACGTAAGCTGTTAAAAGCATCCAAGGTGTGTACTGGTCTGCGACATTGTCAGTAAAGCATGACGTGGTGAGTAAATAAGATTTTATTATTTTTTTTTAACTTAGCTTCTGTTCTGAAGAACTGGACGCGCCTTTGTAATAAAGCAGCTAGCTTAACGACAAAAGGAGAGCTCAGAAGGAAGGTGGCTCTATTTTGTTCTGACACGACCCGATCACAACTAATACAGCGTCCAGCTGGAGAGGCATCCATGTAGCCATTATTCTAAGCCAATCTGAAGTCTTTCATTTTGTGAATTATGAGTGATTCAAGTCAAAGTCAGAAGTTCAAAACTGCATTTTTGTACACTGATGCGTCTGGAAAAAACTACCAGAGGCTGAAGTTCAAAGGGAAAATGTCTTTGTGCACATCATGAAGGCGGTTTATGTTTTAGCAATGGACAAATGCCCAAACACTACATGTCAATCAAACATGTAGTGTTTGGGAATACTCACAGCCTTTTGGAAATGTATTATTTATTGGCAATGCTAATCAAGCTAATTGCTGCTAAAAGATAAAATGCTCCAACTGTGCATTTCTACCTGAAGAAAATCAAAACCACTGTTAATTACTTTCGTAGCAATTGTAGTGCTTTTATTTTAAACTAGTATTTTTCTTGTACTTATTCATGTATCCTTTTGCAACGTAAAACTTTGACACTAGTGTCCGCCTTGTGGCTACATAATATGCTTCATAAAAGCGCCCGTGTTTATCCTAACATTGATAGCTGCATTGCTTTCTGGAAAAATGTTTTCTTTGTAGCAGTGACAAGCCTGAAATCACTACACCGTATTCCCAGAAATGTTTATCCACTTCTCCCAAGTTTCTCCCATTTTCCAGGCTAATCCGACCAAAGCTGGGCAGGCAATGTCATGTTTTCATTGCAGCAGTAAGTCAGCTATGCCCTGTTACCAAGAACTGAGCCAGCAGCCTTTTGGAGACGTGAGACCGCTCATAAAATACAACCGAAGTGTCTGACGCTTATGAGGTCCCTTTCTCCACATCACTATGATGATATTTTTTTTTTTATCTCACAACGACTAGCTAAACAAACTCCCTTTAATTACTGTATTTACTCATAATGCGGCTCGTTGACGGATGTTCTCCGCAGCATGAAAAATGTCTGCTCGGTTTCAACCTGCAGTCTGCGCAGCACTGTAGAGTGTTTTTTTTTTTCGTCTTCTGCCGTGAAAAGTAGGATAGCAAAGTTCCTCCGTCAGCAGCGAAGAGGGGGCTGGGGGTGATGGTGGTGGTGGTGGTGGGGAGAGCCGGCAGAAAATAGACAAAAAGTCAGAGTGGCTTGCCTGGAAGGAAAGTGGGTTAAGAGGGGCATGATGGATGAGACTGAGAGCTTTCCTGACTCATGGCCTGCTTTCTTTGGTGACTAATGTGGTCAGTGACATCCCTCTCTCTGTAGCCCCCCCACCTCTCACTCCACCATCACTCCACCCCTACTGGGATACTGGTGGCCGGCTCGTGTAATCCTGGATCTAAACAGGATCTCACCCCACTTACAATGTCAATGCTCCCGGTCGAGCGAAATTCTTCATAACCCTGCAGGAATTCAGGAGAAAAAGATGCATATTTATCTCTTCTCTCAAAAGACTTCTATTGGAGGCTTTCTACCGCACTCCTTTTAAAGCGTGACCTATTTCTTTTTTCCATGACACTTCTTTTGCTTACAGATCTGACTAATACCGTCTTTTAACCAATAACGTCCAGTGTTACTGAATCCTACAGTCGATTCGCAGCTCTTTTAAGAGTCAGACCTGTCTGTTTTAGTTTTCATGAACCATTATTTGTATAGGTACTGCAAAGACTTAACCAAAGTGAAAATGACATCTCAAATACGTTGAATTTTGAATTACAAATCAATATTAAGGGGATGCTTCTGGCGCCTGCAGGCTCTTTGAGTAGAGAGCCCTGCTTGAAGCGAAAACTGGTTTATATTTTAACCAGGATAACACTACACAGCGTGGAGAAAAGAAAAAAACTTTTGTTTATTGTTTTCTTAGCTTCCTCCTTGCTTCCTTCACTACTTTCTTCTCCACTTCTTCCTGACGTCCCTTTAGTCTTTTTTCCCCCTTAATTCTATTCAGCTGTTTCTGTATTGTGCACCTTTTCCTTCTTTTCTTCCTCCCATTTATATCTCTGGTTTTATTTTGGCAGGATCAATATTTACTTATCTGCTACAAATCCATTATGAATTTAGTATTTCTTTTGAAATGGGATAAAAGGAGAGCGAAGTTTGGAAATGCAAGTCTGGAAAAGTAAATGAATGATGTACAGGAATCCTGGTTGGCAATATATGATCTTTGAATTGTTGATTGGCTTGGAACAAATCCACCCAATGCTTCGTTGATGATCTAGAAGTCAGAACAAATTGTGAATCTTGCCCATTCTTACCTTCCGTGTCACTGTGCGCACGACACCAACCATCCGGGGAACCAAAGCATGTAAATTTGACCAGCAGGGAATCAGATATATCCAAAACGGAAACAGTCGGTCAGCAGTCTTGGCCAATTAGGCTCAAAAGGGGCCCAGCTCCATAACTGGTGAGGCGTGGGCCAGTATGAAATTCTCACGATATGATAACCTTGGGTGAAAATACCACAGCTTCACAGAAACATGTGAAACATTTCAGCAAATATGACTAACATGACTATGTTGCTTTGATTTTTTTTTAAAAAAAGATAAATTATACTCAACATATAGACTTGTTATGCTTAATAATTATTTTCAATTTGAAACAATCTATTTTTAACTGCAACAAAAGGCAAACAAACACTTTTTTTTTCTCTGACATTTAATGCAAAGTAAACTTTTCTTGTGGAAACTTGCTGTTTGAGAAATCTTTTGGGTCCGTGTTCAGCACCAGTGAATCCTCATGCATTTAAATCTATGGAAAATATGCGGAGGATAAATGGATCTCCCAAGCCAATCAGGCAACACTGCGATCTATTTATTTGGCTTAGCTGCCACTCAACTTTCATCTTCATCTTTTGGAGGCTACTGCATGTCTCATCTTAGGCGTTGCGCTCCACTCGGAGTCTCTTGTTAATGTTTTTCTTTCGAAATGATTTTTCCCAAATTATTTGTCGCAAATGTCCCCGAGAAGTAATTATCTTTGCACATGCCACATTAACAGGAAATCTGGCGTGCAATTACCTCAAAGTAGCCAAAGCCCTGGCAGCACTGGTCTCATCACAGCTGAGGGGAAATTGATAACAAGTCGAGGAGTGTGTTCACAGGAACATGGTTTGTCATTACTGTATATTTAGATGGTCCGATTATGGTAAAATGCACTTTAGTCCTGTAATATTCAATGACAGCAAGACAATAGGAAACATGAAACATGCAGAATTATTTTTATTCAATTTGACATTTAGAGCCTTGTCCTCTCAAGGCTAACTGCATAAAGATTTTATTTTTAAATAGACAATATGAGTTATGCTACAAAGAAAATTTAATAAAAAAGAGAACGAGTCTTTACTTGACCGGCACAAGTCGGTAATTTTAAGTTAGAAACTGAAAAGTCAATCTTTGCCTGAGAAGTGACTGGAAACTAACAGGTACGGGGTCATACTCGCAACGCCCTTCAACGTGGATGTTGTTACTGCGTGAAGAAAACTCAAAGTGTGGTGCTTCCAGTATCGAGAGCGAGACTTTCAGCAGGTAATAGGAAGGCTAAAAAGGGGAAAGCAAATCTGTTATCTTACTTTCTTTTATTGATGTCTTTTTTTTAAGATTTCAAACCCAGTTCTCACAAAGACTAATTGATTTGAAAATGGCTGCCTCTTGGCAATATATATATATACTGTATATATATATATATATATATATATATATATATAAGGACCTACATTCTCTGGAGAATAAACAAGAAGATTGCTATTTTAGCAACGCTCCTACATACACATTTAAAAAATCTGTTTAATTTATTTTATAGGAATTGCTACAGATGGTAATAAATAGTTGTGTTTTTTTGTTTGTTTGTTGTTTTTTTTTCTAAATCTTATTGAAGCTGCTGCAGGCCATGTTTCCTAAAAGTATTCAGGGTGCTGGATGGTTCATTGTGAGACTACTACTGCCTATATTTAAACTGCGATCATTACCATATTTTCTAACAGATTCGACAGTCCCCCTCATTTATGTTAAAACGGCTTTAGTCTGAGCAGGTCGAAGCAATCTAACGGTGAGTCATTAAAAAAAACCCAGTCCAGTTCGCAGCAGCACCAACCGACCACTCACCTTCCACCAATCACGGCCTCACCCTGCGATGATACACGTCCCCTTAGCCAGCGAATTATGCCTTACAGATGGCCGTCCAACGGTGCACACAGCAGCACGCTGTGCAACAACACGCGCATTGAGATGCAAGCAGGTACACGAGGAGAGGCTCTCTCGTTATTATGATAAGTGTCCGCTCAGCCCCTCGGTTTGTTTTCAATTGATTTTCATTTCAAAGAGCACGAGGACCAGCAACGGGCAGAAACGGATCTGAAGAGCGGTCAGATGTGCCGCTGCATTTATGAGTAATATGACTGAATGAGAGTGTGCTAACCTTTCCAACTACTTTTTCTTTTCTTTTTTTTTTTTTAAGAGTTCGCCTGCATGCGTGTTTTGATGGAGGATGAGAGAGCGCACAGCAGTCAGCCTGGCCTTTTGAGGAGCCAGATTATCTGATAGCATGCGACGCATTGAACACGTGTGAAATTTTGCCGCCCGTTTCGGCTCGGCGTCAGCATTATGAGGCATAAAAATAAAACTAAAAAGAGGTTCAGCCTCAATTATGTCTCGCTGGATTACTCCGCAGATCAAGAGTGAGTCAGGCGAGATTTCAGAACTCAAAACACATGTGTAATTATTCATATTCTACTTGAAGCGTGCCAAGAGCGCGGCGATCTTTTCATGCAACTCAAAGCACTTACCATTTGCTTGCTTTACACGCTTTGGAAAGAAACAATCACGCATGGCATCAATGTCTAAGAGGCCTTTTATTTATTTCCTCCTGACATAAAGCTCATTACCCTCAATCCCTTGATTCTTCCCCAGATCAGTACAATGTTAGCGCTAATGTTTATGAGTGTCTTCATGAGTGTCTTCTACGTCATACACATTTTTAGACAGGTTTTTAGGAATAAAAATATGAAAATTGTGCCATGCATTTCCATTTTCCCTCCCAACTTTGCTCAGACACCCCTAAATAAAGTCCCATCCAACAGCAGCCTTCATAAATCACCAAATTACTAACAGAAACAGCCACATTAGTGCAATTAACTTCGAACTTCTTTCAACAGTATTCAGGTCTTATTGTCTGTAGGTTACAAAAATAACGAAAATCCAAAATGCTGCAATTGGGTTCAAATGTTTAGAGCAATGATTTCAATGCTCTCGTAGCATCTGGAACCTACAGGTCCATTATTCCCAAAAAACTTCCCAAAAACAGCTAAACTCCCATTATTCTTTTTTTTTTACTTTATATACTTATTTTCCATCCATCCATCCATTTTCTTTCACCCTTGTCCCTAGTGGGGTCGGGAGGTGCTGGTGCCTATCTCCGGCGAACGTTTTGGTCGAGAGGCGGGTTCACCCTGGACAGGTCGCCAGTCTGTCGCAGATATATGCTTATTTTGTTACTTTTTATTATCAACTTGGATTTATTTGTTTGTTTTTATTATTGGAGGCCTGCAACAAAATTTCGCTCGACGCGTACATTTTAATGAATGATAATAAAGTCCATGTCTGGGTAGTTGAGATCCGTTTCAAAATCTAAAATGTTTTTACCAGTCAAATAAGAAGTTAAGTATTTAAGACGGAATACAGATTCTTTAAAGCTTGGGTTATGAACTCTGGTGGCATTATTTTAGTTTAACAACCACAACTCCAATTCAAACTGTATTTAAAGTTGCCTAGAAACCGAGTGGTTAGTGAAATGACCATTATTTAAAATAAAAGACAGAATATAAGGCTGATATAAATAATAAATATAGACTTTTTGTCTTTTTGAAAATGGAGGAAGAGTGTGTAGGATCCCAGTTGTTAGTGAACAAACAGCATCTTGACGGCCAAATAAGGTCAGGGAGGAAGTTGTGGAGCATTTTTATGAAACAATATCCCAAAATTTAAACATCTCCTAAGACATGCAATATTTGCTAAGCTAATATATTTCATGTGCTACGCAACATGTTAAAGTTGAGGGAGAGTAGCCTGGACACCAGGATGTTGGAAAAAGAAGGAGAGCGTCAATAAAATGTGACTTCACTGCAATCAATCTCATCACTGCAACACTCAACAATGTTATCGCAATGTTGTGTTTTGCTTCTAGCAAAGCTAGGCTAGCGTGTGACACGCTAGGCATGGAGGGCATTATTCAGAGAAGCAGCCAAAAGAACCATGATAGCTTTGGAGGAGCTGCAGAAAACCACAGCTCAGGTGGGGGAAAAAATCAGTCAACAGGACAAGAATTAATCAGATAAGACAAAAGCTAGACTTTATGGCCGAGAGGCAAAAACTCTATAGGTGTGATCAAAAATGAACACAGCGGGTCATCCAGAAAACACCACCTCCACTGCAAAACCTACCAGATGAGACGCTTTTCTACAGAAGGGGCGGGGAAGCTATGATAAAGTTGATGTGATGAATGGTCTGGCTAACCTCACAGAGAGACGCCTGCACAAGACACAAGTCCGAACTCACGGCAAGACTTGAAAATGGTCCTTCACAGACCGTTTTCCGAACAGAGTGCCAGCGCTGCGACCTGCGTTACTGTAACGATGAAACAGGAGATTCTGAAAAGCATCAAATAACACGCACGGCGCACTTTTCAGATTTTCATTCGCATGCGTCTGTTTTGTGCTCCCGGGGAGTGAAGTACGTTTTACGCTGCATGTGTGCGGGTGTGTGTGTGTGTGTGTGTGTGTGACGCCATCTGATACTATCTCACACCTCAGCGTGCATGCTCTTGGCCCGGGGCTGAACGCTTGCAGAAGCATCTTTAAAATGTGCTCGCCCTCCCCCACCCACCTGTCACACCGAGAGTCACATGCATTAAAATGCGCGCAAACAACAAGAGGTGGCGATGCTTGAATGATTTATCCTTCCTGAGGTGGATTTATGACTTTGACCTCCCCAGGCAGGGCATCTCCTGAGAACCAGAGGGGCATGACTGACCTAAGCAAGACCCCTGCTTCTTCCGCTGCCGATTTGATAAGCAGTTCCACATAGCATTCTGAACGAAAGTAAATAAAACAGCACCGCGATCTCCGCTGCAGCTTTCATAATGTGCGTAATCCAATCATCTCCGTCTGGTATGACTGTATGACTATAATAACCCCTTTAAGCAGTTCATGTGACTGAATGACAAAAGGTATATGCAACAGTAGAAGGAAGATGACAAGATATTATGAAAGCAAACCCAAATGTTTCTATAGCAGAACGTCAAAAAAAAAAAAAAAAAAAAGATTCTGCAGATTTAAAAGGGACTCACCACTTAACAGCAAGGAGCGGCGGAGGCAAGGTGTCAGAAAAGGGAAGTTGTCAAATAAATGTTAGCCCCTGTCGCTGCTGTAAGAATGTCATCGTTCGGGTTTTATGGTGGCTGTGCTGGTTTGCGGGACGGGCGGCGCTCTGCCGGACGGCTGTTATCCGCTCAGGGCTGCTGGTCACACCGAGGAGGTGAGGGACGCACTGCTGAGCGGAGCGGAGCGGAGCTGGGAGGAGAGGAGAGGAGAGCAGAGTAGAAAGGAGGGGAGAGGGAGAGATGCGTTGCTGTGAAGCTGCCTGGAAGTGTTTTGGACAAACAGCGACCACTTGGGGCCGTCTTTGGGAACTGCAAATAAAGATTTTTTTTTTTTGTAAAAGAAAACAAAAAAAAGTCTTGCTTGCTCAAAGCGATTAATTCAATTCACTTTAAACTACACCACCATATCTATTAATACGGAGCTACACCTTTTCAGCTTTAAATACTGATGTAAACATCGTCAGATTGAACACAACATTGGTTCAATAGCATGTTAAAATCGGCTATGTGATAGCATCATGCAGTCAATACAGAGAAGATGTGACTATTTAACTCATAATCATATTATGATAGCTACACCAGGAACTTTTGTCTTATTTTATTTTAACGTTGTCACAATTTTGTGTTTGTTTTTCGAATTAGATTTTTGTATGAACTTTATTTTAGCAGATGAAAAACAGGACATAGACAAATCTTTTCTTATTATTTCATTATGGGAAAACTGATTTGAAAAGGGAGAAGTTAATAAAGATGGGGAAATTATTGATTTAATGACTGAAGAAAAAAAACATTCCCTCAGCATGACTCCGCCACCATCATGTTTCAACACAGTATTTTACAAGTTGCTAAAAACAAAAAACTGTTTTGGACTTATCTGACTAAAGCAACATTTTTCAGATATTTTCTGAGTATTCTGCAACTTTTTTGAGTATCATAAGCAATTCAAAACATATACCTTCTCATGAAACATAATTCCAGCAAGCCAAATGAATCAAAAAACTTGACTTGATAAAGAATATTTTTTATGCATATATTGGAAAGTTGTGGAAAATTCATTGAAGATCCTCTTCAAGTATGTACTTTAAAATGCTTCATTTATTGAAGAATTGCTGTTGGTGCCACTATTTGTGGCACTTGTGAACACTCGTGATTTTGTTCAAATTAAATCTTTATGTGGACTAAATGCAAATATCATTAGTGGTATGTATACAAGGTATTTTACATCTGGAACGTTGGAGAATCCATTAAGGGGTGCTTAAAAAAATTATTTTTAGTCCGCCTGCTTCTCATCACCATATTTGTATTTCTTTTGCACGGCATTTTTACAGGTCATATGAAAAAAACACGGATTTGGACAAAGAACTGCATAGATAGAGACTGGCTGGCATACACTGAGAGGAAGAGAGGTACTCCATGATCTCTAAACTGAGGAGAAAATAATCCAAAACGTATTGATTTCAGGACTGAACAGCCCTTCTGAATAAACCTTGGAACAAGAAACCTTGCGAACTGTGCCAGGGGAGTCGAAGCGGATGTGGAGAGCTTTGCAGAAATATTGACGCATCCTGAGCCTTTGCACATTTTGTCACCTTACAGCCACAGAATTTTAAACGTTCTATTTGTATTTTTATCAAGTCTTTATAGGCTGTGTCTGTAACAACAGAGCATCCAGACACAAAAGTGAACATGTTTTAATCTAAACCATAGCAAAAACAAAGTAGTAGTTCCACTGGCAAATTTTTTTTTTCACTTGGAATATGGGAAAATATTTTGTTACAAGTGAAAAAATCTGCCAGTGGGACGATGTTTTTTTTATTTATTTCTTTTAAATCAATATTAAAGAATTATTCACTTAAAACAGGCTCCAATATTTTACTGAAAACTTATTTGTATGCTAGTTTTATTTTATTTCGATTGTACTAAGATATTTACACTAGAATCTAGAGAAAAAAAAATTGGTAAGATTTTGTATTTTCACAGTTTATTTAAGAAATGGACAAACAGAGCATGATCAAAATCTACTTTAATTTCACTTGACTTGTGAAAACTGTTCCACATGTTGGCTGTGACAAACTGCACATTAGTTGAACTGGATTTTGTATAAGGTTTAGGTCAAAATTTAGGTCAACAAACATGTTTGGTCCTCTGTTAGTCCTTAAGCAGCTGAAGGTGCCAGCTCTCAGTCCAAACTGGCCCAGATCCACATACCCAAAACATTGACAAATTTTGACAACAATTTATGGGCCAGAGCTGGCTCAGAGAACATGAACAGGTGCCAGAACACAGCTGAGCATAGAGACACTTTGCCTCAACCAGCCCAAGAAACTGTGCCGTACCTGGGAGGGATGGAGCACTACAGTATAAGAGACAGATATTTTTTCCTTAAAATTTGATTAACAGAAAAAGTCATGAAAAACCATTGTTTGCTTGTCTCTATAATCACAGATTATGCTTTACATTTCTTTTAAAAGGTGTTCTAGGGTCTTTTATTCAATAGTAGCTTGACAAGATGAAGGGCAGAGAGGGAAGGAGGCCGGGAGTCGAACCGGAAACAACTGTGTTGAGGATTCTGCTCAACCTCTGAGCCATGCGGTGCCCCAGGTTGTGCTCAATGAATAAAGACAATTTGCCCAAAAAGAATCATAAAAGTTGCTCATAGGTATTACAATAGTCCAGATGACAAGAATTCGTTGGGGAAAGGTGACGACCACAACTCTCTGTGATCCGGTAACCACATCCTTAACACGCATTACACAGACTCCTCTAATCCAACGTCTGCAGGTGAATTATGTGCCGCTCAGTCACCCGTGAGGGAGGCCGCTCAAATCGGCATGAATCACAGCGCCCGGGAATCAATGCAACCGTTTCCCATAGACAAACTGCCCCGGCTGAACCCAATCAATTCCACCGCGGGATTCATTGTTCCAATTAGTAACCCTTGTTCTGTGCTGTGAAGGCAAGGAGGTTCGACTGGGATCAGCTCCCAACGAACATCAACAAGGCGAGCTCCGCGTCCAAATTACTTGGTTAGCATGTCAGAGGGGGGGTGGAGCCTCCAGTAGTTTCATCCTCATTCAGCTGGTTCAGTCATCACACTGGATGAGTAACGGTGAACATTTAGAGATGAAAGCTGTCAGTTTAAGTTGCAGCTCTTCAAAGCTGGACAATCTTGAGCACACTTGGATTTCCACTTTCTATCTTGTGTTGAGTTTTCAGTGTCTATAACAAACTAGTCCCTTTCTAATGTCCTGGTTAAACTTGTATCATGAAAGTTATGTATGAGGGAGGTGATATTTGAAATTGTACTGGCTACAAGACTTAACTCAGTCTTGGGAAGCTTTGTTTTGAAATGCTTCATTTGATAAACTTTGTATATTTATAGGATTTATACAGTATAGAGGAAGAGGGTGTGATCTGCTTTAGGGAGTATGATATTGAAGGAAGCATTTGCTCATCTGTCTTCACAGAGCGATATCTCATTCCTAATCCATAGGGTTTGATTTGATGCTGACCCAACATTTGCTTGCTATTCTTCCAGAACAACATTTCTAAGATCAGACAATGATGGATACACAATGTCCGTGTGTATCCACGGACATTGTGTATCCACAATGTCCGTGAACTTCCATCACGTGTGTGATGGAAGTTCCTTATTGACCTTGGAACACAAGGAGCCATCACCAAATAGTTCCCACAAAGTTGAGAGTATCACACTTTTTCAAAATGTTTTCGTAAGATGAAGTATTGAGATTGGTGAGTATTGAATTATCATTTTAATTAGATTAATACTACCACAGAAAAAAATATATGTTAATTTTAAAAGCTTTAAACTTCAGGGGTATCAATATTAATGGAGGAAATTGTGCTAAAAAGGGCTGAAAAGCCATCTGGCTCACTTGAATGGCATGTATGTTTGTGTTTTAAATTTTGAAGTGTGGCAAAGAGAAATTGGGCCTTTTTACTTTTCTATTTAAAGAAGAAAAGTAGCACCAGGTACAATTTTTACAAAATAACTATTTTCCAATGTAGGTCTCTGTCCCGCTGAAACAAACCTGTCCTCAAATTAAACAAAACACTTATTGTGAGATGATGCCACTGCAATATAAGATGACAGATTTTTTAATGCTTTTTATACATCATTACCAGGTGTGCAAATAAACGTGAAGGCTGCTGCAGAGGGGCAACAAAAGAAGGAAAAATAAACTACATCTGGCTGCGTGCGTGTGTGTCGGCGTGTGTGAGTGTGTGTATGCAAACATCCATGACCTTATCCATTGCATGCAATATACAGCTCTGATCTGCTCTCCACTCGTGGACACACGTCACCCTTCGACGCGAGCACACTGGCAACTTGATGGAGCTGCGTTGCAAATTAAATGAGTTCCAGTGAAATGAGAGGGCCTTTTTCATGAGATAGCCCCTTTTTAATCTGTTGAATTATTTATGCATTATCTGCTGGCAGAAGGAGACGGGCGGATGAGGAGGGGTGGACTGCTGACAGTCTGAGAGGTAGGCGAGAAAACGGCACTCTATTTGCTTGCACTTCATGTTCTACAACTATTTGCTGGGATGCTCCTAATTGCATTAGCCTTATCTACCTTTTTGACCTGGCAATCACTTCACTCGGCTCCTTTTCACCTCTCTGCTGACAACACGAGGAGGTCCTCGTCAGCTGAAAACATGCACCAGTCAGCAGCGCAGTGGCCTCTGTAGTAAAACTGCTTATTGCTGTGCTCTGTATTACTCCGCTTGTAGTCCCGCTGGGGCTCGGCGTCTAATAAACACAGACTGCATTCACGCGTCGCTTATCTGTGTTCCCTTCTGTGGTGTGCAGAACAGAAAGCTGTGGGCGAATAGCTTTGCACTCACTGATCTTCATTTATTGCTTTAATGTTGGGCAAAAATTACAATCTGAAAGCGACTGCTCATATTAAACCAGTTGGTCACCAGAGACACAAAGGCAGAGAAAGTGAGAAACACTCTAGCTTCAATCACGGCGCCCTCTTATGATCAACACCAGTAAATGCAGCTTATTGTGACCTATATAGAAGTGCAATTGATCGTCAATGATTTGTTGTAGCTGCTATTCTTCATCACTGACAGATAAATATTCGCCATAACAAACAGAATGTTCTACAAAAAAATTTTAAAAAAGTAAAATCAGCCCAATTTAAAAATCTGAAGTCAGCATTCTATGGTGCAAAAGACGTCATTTATAACGAGTCCCAAGTAGAAATCTGTGCATATTGTTTGCTGTGCACCTAAATATTAGTGAAAAATCTTCTTTGTCTGGACTGAATCAATACACAACCCAAAGGGAAAGCATTAGCTTTTTCCACGCTGTCAGACCACTAGCATATTCGCAGGTGGCGGTTTTAGTGGAATCTGTCCCAAAGTGAACCTTTTGGCTTTAAACTGATTCAGTTCTTCCTGGGTGAGTTTGCTCTCAGGTGAGAACAGACCGTCTGCGGTCTCTCCCACCGCTCCGGCTCCGAGTGAAGCTGCCGCCGCCCCGAAGGCGCTCCCAAGTCCTCCGCCAGTGGTTGCTGTCGTGGAGGAGAAGCTGAACCCCGAGGCCGATCCGAACCCCGAAGAGGCCGCTGGTGGCGGCTTGTCTGCGCTCGGGGCGGTAAATGAGAAGGACGAAGCAGACGGCACGGCGGAAGAGCCGAACCCAGACGTAGGTTGTGTTGGAGCTGTTATAAGGCTACCAAACCCAGTTGAAAGTGAAGATGTAGAAGAAGAGCCGAATCCAGAACTCAGAGCTGGGAAACCGAAGTTGACGGACTGTTCTGGTGCACCGAAGCCTGCGTGGTCGGAATGATCAGAATTAGCAAAGGAGTGATGGAGAATGAATAGTTGAAGACATTTGGCTTAAAAGGGACAAATATAAACTTCTACTGTTCATTAAACAAGCTAATGGTGAACATTAGCTTGTTTAATGAACAGGCTCTTATTTTATAGCATAGCTTATTCATATCATAGAATGGCCTAGCCGAATAGAGAATCTGTCTCTCACGTATTGCTATCCATTTCATCGGGCTGAGCTTGACTTATTTTGCAAAGAAAAATTAGCAAAAAATGTCAACATTTCGAAAACCGCATATCCTTTTCTTTCTACTTACGGTACATATAGATATGCTCTAACTACTGTCGGTACATAAAATCTCTATAAAACACCATTATTCTGCTTGCAGTGTTTCCAAATGTGTTTCCTATTGTAACAGTCGATCCTTCCATTGTCTACTCTTGCAATGCAGTAATACTTATTGACCTTTGCTGCCAAAGCTGGATGTGGAGGATCCAAATCCTGTCGTCGTTGTCGAACCAAAGCCACTCGAAGACGACTGCGGAGCTGTTCCTTTTAACTCGGCGAGCTGTGTGCAAAGAAAACATGGCATCATCTAAACCTGCTCACTGAACTTTCAAAAAGTTCCTCAAGTGAACGGATGAAAACTTTCTGACATTGACCGTATTTGTGTGTCTGTGTGTGTGTATATCTGTGTCTTACCAGTGCCAGACGTGTGGACGGACTCATAATCTTCAGCTCCTGGACTCTGCTTTTCCACTGACTGAACAGCTGGTTTACGCCATTTAGCTAAAAAACACAGAACCGGAAGTCATTACGACTGCTGCACGACACAAAATAAAAACAAACGCAGACTAATATTAGGAACGAGGCGAGCGCCTACGTAGCCCTGCAGATCCCCTGATGCTCTGGTGGAGTAGTACTCCAGCCTGAGCTCTTCTGGAGACAGATCACTGAAGCCTGCAGGCAAAATAATCGAGTTTCATGTTCAAGTTTTAAAACTGCCGATTCGCAAATTAGGCCTGAAACAGAATAAAACAGACAAGAACCTGATAGGGGCGTCTTAACGCTAGAGTAGCAGGAGAAGCCCCACTGTCCTGAACTCTCCCAGGCATCCATGTCCGCCTGAATGACTTCACTGATAAAGTGTCAGATATAAACATTAATGAACACCTTACAATAAGCCTAAAAGGTTTATTCAAAAACAAGCAAACTCACAGTTTCTTATCGTCATCTTCATCTCCAGCAGTTCCTAAACCTGCTACTGCTCCTCTTCCTCCCTTGTCAAAGGCATTGGAAGCATCGAGAGCAGAAAATCGATTCGAAGATGAGAAGCTGAAATCAGAGCTCTTCAAGTTTTCTCTTCTCCCACCACCTCCTCCTCCTCCTCCTCCTCCTCTTCCTCCTCCTCCTCCTCCTCCTCCTCCACCACGTCCTGAACCCCAGTCACTGCTTCCCTGTGAGGAGAAGGCTGACGGCTGAATATATCCTCCTCTTTGCTGGGAGGGATTCACCCAAACTCTGTTCCCATAACCTGGAAGCCAAACGGAGAAAACGGAGGAAAGGTTAAACGTCATCAAAGGACAACCAATTAACCCAACATGTCGAGGGAACCGTTACCTACCGAAAACCCAAACATGCACAGGGAGAACATGAAAACTCTACTAAAATCTAAATCGAAATTACATTATTACTGTTAAGCAGAGTTTTGTAATGACGAAACGTAACACAGGACTTTTTGTATTCCAAAAGCTAAGCAACATTTTCTGAATTTATAAGCCCTATTCTTTTAAAGCTTTGTAGCAGGTGCTTGTTTATCACACATCCAAATGATTTCAAATAGCAGGGAGACATTTATTAACGAAACCCCCTTCTGACTGGAAGCAAGAAAACAAGACTGAAAAACTAAAAAAAAGGTGGCCTCTAATGAACAAAACAAAATTATGCTACGATAAAATCGATGGGAAATTTCCTCATAGGGGTTTTATAGAACAGCGAATGGAGATAATTTGGTAGATGAAGGTTTCAGTGTCATGTTACCTCCTCCTCCTCCTCCTCCTCCTCTGGGCTGCTGCTGACCACCGGAGCGGCTGTAGCTGTCATTATAACCTCCCCCTCCTCTGCTTCCGCCTCTCGGGTGCTCATTCCAACATTGGTCTCCGTACCGACAGCGGCCCTGGAGGAAAAAGTTACACACGACCATTTTAAACGCGCTGTGACGGCGCGGTAAAGCACAAGTTTCGGCCTGTTTACGAAAAACAGGCCGCGCGAGATCTACGTCATCATTTCGCGTCGGTCAGTGCTCACTCACAGCGACCTCGTGTGGCAGCTTTATCTTAAGACGTCTGCTCAGGCTTTTACTGCGTGGGAAGGGCAAGGAAAATTAGAGAGCTGTTTCGTTCAAAATGAAATGAATAAATATCGCTATTAATGAACAGGCTATGAATATTTAATCAAATAAATAAAGGTCACCATAAAATAAAAAATATTTATTTATAATGGGGAGCTTATGTTGTCAGTCACAGTTTTATTTATTTATTTTTAATAATCAACTGAGCTTGTTGTACTAGCAATTGGACTACATGTGATTGAACTAAAATTACTTCCAAGTGCATTGAGATGGCATTTGTTGTGAATTGAAAATATATAAAATTCAACTTTCAAACTAACAAATGAGCCCCACCAATAAACAATATATTTCAAAAAAAATTCCAACAACCAATACAAGAAAGTTCAAAACCCCAAAAGTAGATACCAAAACATTCAAAACCCCCAGAATAGATATCAAAAGTTTATAATCATAATGTTAATTCACAACAATGTTGTTGTCAAGGTATTTACGAAAAGTCATTTCAATTTAGTCAGACTACTATTGATCCAAGTTATCAATTCATTAGGTTCACTTACTTATATGGAACCTGCACCTGTCCTCTTGCCGCCTTCCCGTCCTCAATTTCCATTTGCATGATTTGTTTCTCTGTTTCTACCAAAAACTGGATGAATAAAGTCTTCAGTCTGGTGTTTTGTAAACAAAATGGTTCGTTTAAAATAAATGGTTTAGTCGAGACCAGAAACTTGATAATTCCTTTCATTTTGTAGTTTCTATTTTAAATGTCTTCCAGATCGAGTGTTAAATGTTCATTATAATTTAAAGTCTGAGAATGAAGAGGACTTCTTCCCTTCGGTCCTCCACTCAGCAGCTTCTGTCTTTTCAGGTGGGTTTTTATTTTCCACCACAACAACATAATAAATGTTGATGAAAATAATTCATTTCTGATTTCCTGTTTCTCCTTTTTATTTGTGTCTTGGCAGGGAGAGTTTCATCAGGTGCAGGACAGCAGCTTGATGGAATCAGACTCCGGTACCGTCAGTAGTGAGCCCAACGGATCGGCGGTGTGTCGCTACGACTCGCTCATCTGAGGCTCCATTGGTGGGGGAGATTTGTGATCAAAGCAGCCTGAAAACGGCCTCACCTGTTGAGTCGCTACGTCACACTGAGCCGATGGAGGCTGGAAAAGAGGAGACGCAGCGAGCTTCTCCTGCTGGGCAGATCTCAGAGAAGAAAATAAGGATTTAACTATACCGTCCTGATGAGAAGCTGCTCTTAGACCCAGATGAACTCCGTCCATCCATCCTGGCTCCCTCCATCCATTCATCCATCCATCCATCCATCCATCCATCCATCCATCCATCCATCCATCCATCCATCCATCCATCCATCCATCCATCCATCCATCCATCCATCCATCCATCCATCCATCCATCCATCCATCCATCCATCCATCCTGGTTCCCTTCCATTCCTGGGAATTACTTGACCATTTTGATTTCTTTACAGGGATGTCTTCACAATCTGTTCAAATAAAAATTAAGTTTAAAAAGATGTAATATTACACATCGGGGACAAAGTTATCTCCAATGTTTAAAGTTGGTCCGGATGTTTAACTTTGTCCCCATTTTTTTTATTTTATACCCAGTGCTTAACATTTCTGATGTACTGATATATATTAGTAGGGTAAAATATAACGTCTTTAGAAAAGTAGCACAAATATCAATGTCTGAGTCAGTCTCTTAAACTTACGCCTATGTGTCTGCTGTTAGCCCTCCTTTTTTCAACATTTAAGGGGCTAAAACTAAACCTTTGCAGACTGTGCAACAACGTTTTTTAAAAAGACATATTTGAATGCAACAATATATATTATATGATGCATATTAACACATCCTGGCTAAAGTTTAAATTGGAATTGCTGTAAAAATAAATTAACTTCGGATTATTAATGATTTGTGAACACAGATGATGTACCTGAACAAGCTTTATTCAATACAGGTTACACAATGAACAATGTATAGTATTAATAACAGGATTATTGTGTGATTTGGTGAATGAAGAACTAAAGAACTACCACTTCCTTCCAGCAAAGTTCCTTCTCACTACATCACATAATCCTTTTCAACATATCACCCTTGGTCTATTATTGTGGCAGCTTCAACACACGATCTGCTGGGTCCAACACCGCACGATTTGGTGCATCACAACTGCAAGAATTTTTAGATTCTTGCCATAAAACCAAATACACTAAACACTTTAAACCTACACATTTTGTAAAACAAAACATAAAAGACAAAAATAAATAACCAGCGTCCAAAAAAGAAAACAAAACAGTCTTCCACATTTTAAAACTATATGTATTGTACTAGAAACACTAAAACAGTGGTACATTTGCGATAAAAGGAAACTTTTAAAAAGTCTTCAGGCAATGTAATTATATTTCACTAAACATTAAAGAATGACCTTGCTTTTAGCTTATGGCAAAGGAAATAACCAAAATAGACTCTGTAGCTTTTTATGGTGTAATACCAGTAATTCAGGGAATGTGAAAAATGTATGTATGTATATATATATATATATATATATATATATATATATATATATATATATATATATATATATATATATACCTGTGGTGATTAATATAAAACTAGATTTTTCTTTTTAAAAAGAGAAGAACTTCAAAAGGACAGCATCTTTTGAGCCAAAGTTCCTGACAAGACAAAACAAACTGCTTAAAGCTTCACCATCTTGTGTTTTGTCAGAAAATAATCAATTCTCAAATTCTGTTCAAACTATGACGAATCCCACATTAACTTTTAGTCAACGTGTATTTACTGAAATACAAAAAGCTTTCTGGGATTTACCAATAACTGAGGATAATAGTTACTGTGAGCTAAAACTGGACACAGAAACAACTGGATCGACGGTAAATTGTGACTGATGCTCAAAACTCAAAACCTCCATCCAGACTCATCATTTCTTGTACAAAAATATAAACAGTTTATTTAAATAATAATATATGTATATGGGATAAATAACAGATTAGAAAACTGAGTAAAGATAATATGGCGAAGTCGAGCACTGGAACATGAAAAGCTTATATAAGATAAATGTGCTCCATAAAGAAAGTAACAACAAAGACGCAGATGCCGTAAACTAATGCACGCCGGTGCAGAGCAAGGCCAGGCCGTGTACGCTGAGGCTGAGGAGCAGAGCCAGAGCCCCGTCCGTGTTTCCCATCTCCACCCGGAGCTGATCGGCGTCCCTCCTCAGCGTCACTCTGATGGAGCCCAGCAGCTGCTCTGCCTGTTGGAAGACCTGGTTGTCCTGCAGCGGTGCGGGAAGGGACGGGATGGACAGACTCCCACCGCTCTCCTTTAACCCGCGCATCTGTTGAGACGCAAGCAGAAAACAGACAGGATCGTTTTGATGTCCTGTCGCAAGATGAGAAACCTGGAAGTTGGAACCTGCCAGGTTAGTTGAGTTGAACAGGAGGACTACGGGAAGTGGTGCATGTTCAGTGAGCTGTAAATTCTGCAATGGGGAGATTTTGTTACCTTTAGACAAAAGGACAAAACCCACTTCCCTCTGATCTAACGGACTGATGGATTGGTATTTCTATTGCAGCAGAATTATTTCACAAAAAAAATATCTTCATTCAGTGGAATAAGATAGAAAGGAAATTAATGTTTTTACCAAAGCACACAAACGTTGTCCAGCTTTGTAGCATAGCTGCGAGCAGAAAATCATTGTAGTTAACAGAAATAACTACATAAATCAGTATCTGTGTATTTAATGCATGTAATGTGTTTAAGGTGAATTGAGTGAATTAGTGAACTTTTCAATAACGTCGTGATTTATTGAATGAGTCTGTAGAAAGCCATTACTTACGTTCCCTAAGGAATACATTTGGTTTGACGGCCATTTGTCTTATGGCAATCGTTCTGAGACTTTCTCCTAACAAATACCACCTGAGGAAATACTCGACTTCCCAAGTGCCGTCACCCTGACAGGCAAATTGAAAACAGCATTGCAACTGGACTTAAACGTCCTAAGTTTTGCTCTGCCATGTCATAAACACAACAACATCAAAACTCTCTCGTTCAGCGGGATTGCTTGACCGGTTGAGAGATGTGGCTCATTCATTTTTCATTTGAAACGTCGGGAAAACACAAAGTTTCCAAGAAGTGGGAATCTGAATGGGAAAGTTGGATGTTTCTCAGCAACCTCGATATCCAACATGGCTTCCTTGCATAACTGATAGCCAATAAAAAAAACAGATCTGTGACACTCTGAATGAGTTATATCTCATTAAGTCTTTCAGAAAAATAGTGCCAACACCTACGCATGTATAAACAAGGACATACTGTATATATTTAAGGCAAATGAAATCGACCAACCAGCACATCAACCGCTGACAGAAAATCAGGTCGACTGTTGCTCAAAATGTTCAGCGTCTCATCAGGCAGCTCTGAAAGCAAAGACATGCAACAAGATTAAAAATTGAGACATTAACCGAGGTTGCACTGATTTATCTCCTACTTCAAATATTTCCAAGGTTTCTCTTACCTTCCATGGCACTGACCAGCAGGTAAACTGAGGGTAGGTGTGAAGAGAAGCCAGTCGGGACGCATTCAGGGACACATGAACCTGTAGGAATTGTCTCCTTGTCACCAATAATGGGAGTCTCCGCTGTTTCACAATCACACAACTTCTCCAGCTAATGAAAAGGAAAGTTTAGAGGGATAAAGGGAAAAAGAGTGCTGTTTTTTTCTGAAATGTACTTAACTTACAAAAAAATTGTTTAGAAATATGTTGGCAAGTCACCTGTTGCGCAATTGCTCTCGATTTAGGCAATAATCAAACATCGTCTGATGCTAGCTTTACTGGTGTAAGTCAAGTCAGCGTGACCCTCACCTCACTCTGTAGGTAGGACAGAGAAAATCTGTCCCGAAGAGCCTCTCGGAGCTTGTCCATCAACTCACATCGAGTAGACCCGGGGAGGTCTGCCAGAGGAGAAAGGTCCATGTCCGACCATCCTGCAAGATGCCAAACTATTTTATATCTTCATCACTACAACTTAAAATTTAAAAAAACACAACTATTTTTAGGTTTAAAGCTGATGTAGCAAATTTGATTCCTTGTACTAGTCTAGTAGAAAGTAGATTTGTTGGCTTGTTAATCACGCTAAAGCTTAGCTTAAGGAAAGGGAGCCTTCGTCTTTGCCAACATGTCAGCAGTGTGTTTCACTTCCTCATGTCAACTGCTTTAGTCTTTCCCATGGAAGAGAAATTGTGAATTACCGCTGTGAAAAACGGTGAAAGGAGCATCTTCCCGAGCCCGGGGCCCGTCCAAACTGTCGTCCACTGTGTCCAAGGAACCATCGAACGGGATGGAGTCGCTCTGGAAACCTCCGATAGCGCTGGGTCGCAGGCATATTTCTGAAAGTAATTCCAACAGCAGCAAAGATAAACACACCAAGCACTCCCGGTGAAACAGTTGCACAGTGGCGCAGTTGGTAGCACTGTTTCCTCGCAGCAAGAAGGTCCTGGGTTCGATTCCCGGCCCGGGGTCTTTCTGCACGGAGTTTCCATGTTCTCCCTGTACATTCACTCAGGGTACTCCGGCTTTCTCCCACAATCCAAAAACATGAATATCAGGTCAATTGGTCTTTCTAAATTCTCCTTGTGTGAGTGTGTGTGTGCATGGTTGGTTGTCCTGTCTGTCTCTGTGTTGCCCTGTGACAGATTGGTAACCTGTCCAGGGTGAACCCCGCCTCTCGCCCAGAGCGTTAGCTGGAGATCGGTCAGCACCCCTCCTGACCCCACTAGGGACAAGGGTGTTAGAAAATGGATGGATGATCCATGTTGAAGATCTCTTTTTGAATTATTAATCCATGGAGAAAACGCTTGTTTTAATTAGCCTGTCTTCAAAATGGTAAAGACAAGAGAACATGCCATCCAAGAAAAGGAAGGCGTGTGGTGATCTTAATTAGTCAGTCAAATTATTACAGAAATCAGCCATTCATCAAACTCGTGTAGAGTTGGAGAACATATTTATTTTAATTGAAAAAAGCGAAAAATCTGACAAGCAAGACTGAATGACGAATTCAAGTTTATGACTTTGAGGAGGATCTTGAGAAGAAAAAAAAACGACGATGCTCAAAGCCAACACTTGTTTCCCTGTTGGAAACCTGCAGTGACACAAACAGAAACAGAAAAAAAGTTTCTGTTTTGTCTTTGTTTACTTCTTTGACTCAAAAATCCAAAGGTTTCTGAAACTTTTTAAATGCTTCTTCACAATTTCCCCCAACTGAAGAAATTTTGCCACCTATGCATTTGAAAGTGCAAACCGATTTGACATATTTGAAGAACACTGGTTAAAAACGATGCTACTCTTAGCCTCGTCGCAACACCTCTTCCACGTTAACTTTGGAGGAGCAGCTGAAATCCTGAGCTCAAGCGGACCTTCTTGCTCCAAGGCAACAGCTCTACCAACTGCGCCACTGTGCAGCCCATCTCCTTCGCAGTTTTAACTTCTTTTTTTTTGGGGACTCATTCTCACCTTGGTGTCCGTCCTTTTCGATCTTCAGCTCCTTTATGCTGTACGCGATGACGGTGCCAGAGGGAATCTCCAAGGAAACGTCGCTGTCCACCTCAATATTGTTCACATCCTTTAAAACCACCTATAAACAAACATTTAACACGCATATAGTCGCCTTCCTAAAATAATGGCCTTTTTTTTCTCTCTTTTAGCAAAAACTAACTTAGTCCATTATTTTACGGAGGTAACGGTATACAAAGCGTCACATAAATGTGAAAAGCTGCGGGGCCGACCTTCACGGAGCCCCCCAGCAGGCCCATCAGGCCCAACACGCCCTGAAAGGTGCACTGCTGCTTCTTCGTCATGGTGACGGAGCACGAGTTGGTGGTGAGGATGCGCTCCGTCACCACCGTCAGAACCTCGGCGTGCTTCTCCAGTTGCTGCACCAGGATGTGCTGCATGTCCACTAACCTGAGGCAGACAAAATGTGTCACACCAAAGCCCTTTACTCAGTTTTACATCCAGACACCTTCCTTCCTTCCTTCCTCGCGTTGGACTCGACGCAGAATAAACAATACGGAAAAGACTGGCCAAAACCTGCTTTCAGAGTCCTTCAACAGCTTCTTGACATCCAGCTCCTCTTTCTTCAGCTTTCCGAAACACGACTCCAGCTTGGACGCACCCAGTCCCTCCAGACTGACGTTGACGGGACCGGCCTCGGTGTCCAGCTTCCCGGAGCGATCGTCCCGGTACGTCCCCTTGTAGGTCAGGAATTCTGCCTCAGAAACTCCTGCAAAAGAAAAAAAAGTGATACCAGATTTGTATCGGGTGCTAAAAGTACTTCATGCACTAAAGTCTCTACTTAAAAATAAACAATTGGGACATTTAAAAAGCATTCTTCTTAGCCTATTGAGGAGATAGGTCTTTAGTTTGTATTAAGCAGTTGTAAGATTGCCTTAGTTTCTATCCATCCCTTTGAATGAGAAGCCAAGAGGCAGCGCCTCCAGAATCGTTGGAAAGACAGATGGCAATAAATACAGGGCAATCCTGGAAAAAAAACCTGTAAACAGAGGCTGTAAAAGACTGCAGCAGGGTTAACCTTTGACCCTTTGAACTCAGTGGTTTTAACTTGACAAATATAAAAATTTCAAGGCTTATGACTCTTCTTGCCAAGCAGTGACTGCAGCATCCATCAGTAAAACGGTGTAAGCCGTATCTAGCATAACATGGAACGAGCACTTTCCTCTTTTGTGTGTGTGTGTGTGGGTGTGCGCCTGTGTGTGTGTGTGACTTTGAAATCCCTTGTAAACACGCACACCTACCGGGTCGGAGCACCTCGTCGCCCTGCAGCAGATCGCCTAGGGTGAAATCAGTCGGCTGGTACTTGGGCCTCTGCCACGGCCAGAGGCGGTTGCGCTTGACTACAACTGCCATGGGGAGCAGCTTGTGGGAGTCGTTAACTCGGGACACATGGATGAGGCTTCCCTCCGGATCAACCTGACGGACGAAGTTGGCAGTGGCCTTGGAAAACATGGCCTCGGCGAGAGAGGATTACGGAAAAGCTGAAAGAGATGTGGGATTCCTTTTTGACATAAAGAGCACAGTATTTTTTATTAACTTAATACGGTTTTCTGCCTGTTAGTGTTGTGTAACCCCCTCACATAGATATTTTTTTTTTTTGTTGAAGTGTAGTATTTCAGAAAAGTGTGGGTGTTTACAACGCAACCCTTCAGGAAGGAAGTCCCCCAAATACTACCGCACAAATGCAGGAATGACCTCACTCTCACTACCACTGAGGGGCTCCGACATCGTGGCTTTGGTTTCGAAAGCGCTCAGGAGCAAACAGAAGAAAGTGATTAGCATCATTTGGGACTGTGTTGGACAGAAGAATGCCTGAAATAAACAACAGATGCGAACTCTGGCTGGAAGTCAGCAGGCTCGGGCCCTGTTTTAACGTGCTCCGTGAGCTTCAAGTGGAAGAAGCAACTCTGACTCCTCTGGGTTTCACATGGGTTGAGTCATCCAGGGCTGAATTTTTTAAGAGTCGTTGTAGTGTCACTGTTAAACCTTTCCCTCTCCTCCATCTCCCAAATCCACAGGCTCAGATGTACGGTTGGTGAATATTTCATGTTGCCTTTGTTTACTGTGATCTGAACCGCGGAGAACAAGTAGGAAACAACTTATATACAGTACAGACCAAAAGTTTGGACACACCTTTTAATTCAATGAGTTTCCTTTATTTTCATGACTATTGACATTGTAGATTCACACTGAAGGCATCAAAACTATGAATAACACATGTGGAAATATGCACTAAACAAAAAAGTGTAAAACAACTGAAAATACCCCTTATATTCTAGTTTCTTCAAAGTAGCAACCTTTTGCTGTGATTACTGCTTTGCACACACTCTGCATTTTCTCAATGAGCTTCAAGAGGTTGTGACCTGAAATGGTTTTCACTTCATAGGTGTGCCCTGTCAGGTTAATAAGTGGGATTTCTTGCCTTATAAATAGTCATGAAAATAAAGAAAACCCATTGAATTAGAAGGTGTGTCCATATATCCAACACGTGGTTAACGAATGCTGCTGATGAAAATTCAAAGATTTTTTTTTTTTTACCAAAAATTTTTCTTCTGAAAAGAAGTAACGTTTTTTGGGGCGGCCATGCTGGAGTTCTGTCTTTGAAGAAAGATCAAGATTAGGGCGATGGCAAGGAGGTCTTCCACCTGGCACCCTCAAAATGTTTCCATGCAAGGTCAGAGGGTTCATGAACACACTGGTGTTTCTATCGATAATAAAATGGGTTAAATTGCGGTGATGCCACTAAAGCCTGTCACTAATAACTTATGAATGGAAAAAAAATAATCATCCTCTTGTAATTTACAGGAAATATAGACTCCGCTTCCCGCCCCCGACTATCCCCTCTACCACCCAGACCCCGCAGCTGCAAGCTGCGCCTGGAGCCTCATGACTCAGATCATAAAATTAAATCAAGGAATCTGGAGTACTTGGAGTGCCTGGAAACGGCTGGACAGACAAATAAACAAGTCTTCCCAAAAACGTATTAATAGTTCGGACCTAAATAGAGTTGCTTACCTGAAACGTAGAGTTTCAAGCGCGTTTTCCGGATGTCACACTACAGAAAGACGCGGACTCGACTAAAATATCCAGAAGACAACGGACCGACAGCGGCTCTTCTCCGAACTGATCTGAGCTGGACCAGATCTATGGTTAAAAGGCGAGGGAAGGACGGCGCGCTACTGCGAGCGGCCGGCCCACTCCTCCGCCCACCCGGAGGAGTGGGGATGTTTCTCTGTGGCCCATCGGGGCGTGAGCAGGCTTGACTTTTCGATTTTTTTAATTTTTTTGTTTACTTCTGATCAGTCAAAATCAAAGGAGAGAATATTTAATGGCTCTTGTATTGAGCGTGCCTGTCTGCGGTCATGCTTTACATCCTGATAATGAGAAGTAGGTAAAGAGAGAGATTTCAATGCACCACATCCTGTCATATGCAGAACACCCATAAGAAACTGTTTCAGCCCATATGCCTCTGTTGACTGACATTGTTTTTCCCTCGTGAGGAAGTTTTCAAAACTTGTGCTTCTGTTCATCACCACTAAGCTTTCCTTCAGGTGACCAGCAGCCTCTCCTGGATTTGCCATGGAAGATCAGCACAGAGGTTTTTGACTTTTGGAACTCACCGCCACAGCACCGTGGATCGGTATTATTGCATGTTTTCAATTCTGCTCTTAAAGCTGGTCTTGTTTGACTGGCATGTGACATTTTATGCTTCATACCATTTGTTATGCGCCCCCGTTTTGAACTTGCGGCTTAACACTTCTGTGTAAGCACTTTGGTAAGCTTTGCAGTTTTGAAACGACTTTAGACCTAAAACTGGCTCTGCATCTCTGCAGCTCCTCCAGAGTTGCTATTGGGCTGCTTTCAATGGATGGTCACATCTTGGAAGGCTTGAAGTTGCATCAATCTCTCCTTTCTGTTGATGCTCCGTTAGCTGTTCAAAACTTGGCATATCATCTGATAACATAACTCTCTCCAACTTTATGTATCTCTGACCTGTTTGGTGTCATCTTCGTTAAGCCGTTTCAGTAATGCTCTCCAACCACTCTGAAGTCTTCACAGATGAAGAAAATAAATTATACACAAGTTGACTGAGTTTATGAATTAGGTGACTACAACTGATTTCAGATGGGTACCAAAACCGAGTGAATGTTGCGACTGAGTTTAAATCATAAATCGTCCAAGTACCTTCAAAGAGTCATTGTGGAGGGCGGTGCTGTCTGCAGAAAGGATTTCCAGTAGCAGTCAGACTTCCAATGTACCTGAAGAGGACTCTGACTGAAGACTGTTGCTGGAAAACAGTCTCATGACTGCCAAGACATGCCAATAGCTCAATTTCTGGGCCGCAGAGACAATATTCCACAGTAACGTCATGGATTACACCATCAGTTATTGGCAAGCACTGCTAATCAACCTCATTTGCTTTTGCCACTTCTCATTGAGTCTCTGGCTGTATGGTTAGAAAGCCATGCAGAGAGATGTTGGAATCTGGGATATGACCAGGTAATAACCAGATTATTCCAGCTTTCTGTTAATACATTTTTCTCTCCCAACATATTTGTTGTTCAGATCAATAACAGAATGAACATCACCTTCAAGGTGGAAAAAATCCTGATATGATTCACATCGGCCTTATTTTCACAGAAACCATGAATTCCTACAGGGTGTGTAGACGTTTTATATCCAGTGAGCCTTTTTTTTTTACCATAACAATTGTAGTTTTACTACTTTTTATTGCAGCGTTGTGCTGACTTTGCATGTAAATCCTTAGTAAGAAAACAGTGAAGAAATATTGAGCCTCTGTACCAAACTTAAAATGTACTAAAACTAAGCTCAGGAAAAAAAAAAAAAGGTGTGAAATGCTTTTTAAGCTGTTTTCATTGTATTTGTATAGGCAAGAAGGAAAATGTGCAGTTCAAGCTGTGGAATCAGAGTCTACAGTAGTTCTATAATTTGTGGGACGCAGGTGTCTGTGTGGTTCAGCAACATACATTTCTTCCTGTACGTGCACAGAATTTTAAACCAAAACTTGAACTAGCATTAATAGTTCTGAAACAATCCACCAAATTGCACTATGAAAGTGCTTCCAGAAAAGATTTTAAATAATTTGTCCTTTTCCCAAACAGCTAAACACATGCATCTCCTCGCGGTTTTAATCGATTTTTAACTTCAATCTTGCATCAAAAGGTTTCTACAAGACTTTCTAATATCTTCACAAAAGCGCACTTCATAAAATCCAAAAAAAAAAAAAACACTGGAATTTGTGGATGTAGATGCAAAAGATGGGTTTTCAAAAATATTGTAGTTAAATGCAAAAGTTAAATGTTTTAGTAGCAGCAGCTGAAAGTGGCACCATGCGTGATCTAAATAACCTTGTGGCAAACACAGGGCATGGAAGTCAGTAAATAAAAAAAAAACCAAACTCACTTCATGAGGTAAACCACAGTGAGGCATCATAACACTGTAATACAACTCAAGAGAAAGTTTGTCCCATATATACCCAGTTATTTGCAGGGTAAATATGGAAAATATGAGGAAAGTCCACCCTACAACACTTCAAAGCAGACAGAAATACATTAAAGAGTGGAGTAAAATCATTTTCACCTGGAATGAAGTGAAACAAACCGCTGCATGTATTATTAATAATAAATAAATAATGCATAATTCTTCCACCCATGGTAATATTTATTTATATACTTCCAAAAGGGAGGATTTGTGCTGTTTCCTTAATAGAAAACGGCTTCCACAGTCCTGCTACAGACATGAATGATGTGAACAAGGCAGCATACTGAAAAAGGCAGTACTTACGTTTTTCTTTTTTTAGATATATAAAAACTGCTCAGCTTATTGCTGAAGTCAGCAGAAAGTCATTGTGTCATTAATGTGACACAGGAGAAGAACACAGAAGTGGGATGTGACCTCCAGTCCTCGGTCTTTTGTCCACTTGTCATTCAGACGGCCGCCAGTCTCTGAATAAAGGTACTTTTGCATAACTGCTCCAGCAGTTCTGAGTGCAGCATTACAGTGAAAAGGCACTTAGATAAACGGTGAAAAGCAGTAAAACACACTGATCTGCACTTTTAGTCTACACCGACTCTGTATATTACAGTCAGCAGGAGAAAATGTACACAAACAAGAATAATATATACACAACAGGCTCTGTGCACACTTGGTCCGAAAGAGGAAGCCGGAGGTCCATGTGTGGGCTACTGTGACACACAGCAGTTCGTGTTAACCAGGTCGGTGTTCCTGATTGCTGAACTTCATCTAGTTTTATTATGTTTTCTGACCGGCAGGTCACCACAACACGGGAAAGTCCACTTTGCTAAAGCCGGGGTCTCTGCGCTGCTCCCAGTACGTGTTGTTGCTCACCCATGTGTCATCTTTGGACTTCCTACACAAACAAAACAACACATATTTAATCAGAAAATGGCCTCTGATTTATTTCTTTAGTAGTTGCGTGACAAATTATGCCTTGCTGTGACGAATGCCAAACCAGACAGGTCAGACTTTTGCATGAACTCATCCCTTGTCGCATCAGACCAGTCGGAATTAAAGCGTGCATCAGATTGAGCGCAAGAACCTGCAGGTAGAAAATGGCATACTTGAAAAATCGTGGCTGATGGATCATGCTGTTGTCCTGCAGCACTCTCCTCCTCTCTCTCTGGAGCTGCTCTATCCTCTGTTTCTGCTCTTCAGCTCCGTCTATATTCCCCTCCTCCAGCAGCCTGATGCAAGCATACAGACAAGAGGTTGAGTGGTGAAAATGTCTATGTAGAGGAGAGGCTCAAAATCTTGTTGCACTTTGATGGAGGGATGGATGGGAAACTTTAGAAAAAGGAACAACTAAAAGTCTAGAAATTGAATTATTTTTTTAATCTTTTATTCTCTTTTGACATTTGAATCCGTTTAAACATGTTACAGAAAAAAACTTAAAAACACCAACAAGAAGTGATCATGTTCTGATTCTGCCCAGTAAACAGGAATGAGAAGAGTGCGAACCTCTGGTCCGGCCTGAAACGCGTGTCTGTGGGGGGTAGCAGTGGTTTTAAGGAGGAGTCCAGTTCATTCAGCTCCACTGCAAACTGGGTGAAACCGTAGTACTGCTCCTGCTCCACTGGCATGGGATCTGCAGGCAAACGCATGACAAACAGGATTTGCCATTGTGTCTTTGAAAGAACCATGATGAGATTTCCTGGTTGTCATTTTTGACTCACTCGCTCTCCAAATACAAGTGGCAGAAGGAGGGTCTCCTTGAAACACTGATTCATGCCATTTTCCAAAAATGGTGTGCACCACTTTCCCATTTGAATCTGTAACCACACCCTCTATCTCGTTCACTGTGGAGTTCCATGATTTGGCCTGAGGAGAAAAATTGGTTTTTAGAAAGAGCAGGAGGAAGATTCAAGGCTTTGCTTCACACTAAAATTAAACATGTATGAATAGGGTTCAAATGGCAACAGAAGTCATCCAGCCAACTGCTGATAAATTTGTCCTTACCCATGACAGAGGCAAAAAAAAAACCTAGTTAGCTAGCAAAAGCATGTTAGCAGCTAGTTAGCGGTAGCCTCGACCGCCTTGAGTGACACACAATAAAAATGTCTGTGCAGGACTCAAACTTTTGTCTGACAGAAAAGTCCAGTGGAAAAAAAATCTAATAAAAACTACACATACTATACTAGACATGAGAACAAAATTTAAGACCTGTAATTAACGTATTTAAGGACAACTTACTTTCTTAAATTTGTGTATTCAAAATTAAGGCCTTAAAGTACCTCAAATTCATTTAAGACATTTTAAGGATGTGTGGACACCTTGTCTATTTGTAATTATTAAAAAAAAATCTAACTCATGCAGTCATAATCATGAAACCCCAACAAATAGGAATACTTAAAATAGTTTACCATTTTTGTAATGAAATTATACAATATGCAAGAATCACTATGTGAATTGAAACAAGTTCAGAGATATTCTCTAATTTACTGGGATTTACTTGCATAGTTTGTCCATTTAGGAGAAAATTTTTCTGAGATCATCTTTTTTTCCCCCCCCAATATATCCATATTTCCTCCACTAGATGGCAGTGTTTGCATCGACAGCATAGCAAAGACAGCATAGTGCTCTTTATTTAAACACAGTACTCTGATACAACATCACAGAAGAATTTCTTCTCCATCAGATTCACCCATTTGAAGCAAGAAACAAACATTCAGTACAGAACACATCTGCATTTCCTTTTTCACCTTGACAAACGTTACTTTGCACTGGCAGACATTACTGTTCTTGTTCTTGATGGCCATCTCTCCATAGTGTTCAATCCAGCGCTGGCCGCTAAGGATGTTGTGGATGCAGGACGTCACTTTGTTCCATTCGTAGTGATCCCCGAAGCTGCGGGAAAAACATGCGCACAATTCTCCCATTATTGTTTCACAATAACATGCTTTGTTGTGCACAATTACCCAGACACTCTGATTAAGCATACACACCCACAGGATTTAAAAAAGAAAAAAAAAAGGAGAGGACCTACGCCGGTAGTGTGACATGTGTGGTTCCCATGGGAACTATTTCCATGGACTTTCCCCAGAATTTATTTTTCCATCGCACATCTAAAATGGACAACACAAAACAATAGGTGAGAGGCTGTGATCGTAAAAAGAGCGCTATTCTCATTTTAATCATCACAGTGTTAATCTGACCAATTTTTACAATTGGTTTCTGGTTCATGTACATTAATGGAAACAAACAAAGCATCTCTTTCTTTTACTACCTTTGCATTATCGGTTTGAAATGGATGTTATGCTTAATCTAACAGGCATCTGTTGTTATGTTTCAGGAATATCCACTAAGATCAAGGGGCCAAAGGAGCTTAATTTAAATCACAAACAAGTTTTCATACAAAACGTTAAGATGCTGAAGCATGAAACAGTATGACAGCACTGAACTACTAGGAGGAAATGAAGTAATTCCAAACATGCGCTCACCTTGCCAAAAGCAGAAGTGCTTTGAATCAGAGTGACATGCTGAGACAGGTGGATGATGACTCACCTGGGAATCGGAGAGAAGAAATGATAAGGCCCTTTATTTTAAGTTTCTTTTGTGTTTGAAAATTTATTGAATCTAGGGTTGCAATGTGACAACTGCAACTTTTTATCAGGTATGAAAATATTAAAAACAACTGAAACATGAGGGATCAGTTATTTTGGTGAAAATAAGCAAGGCGACAAAATGGAATCACTTGCTTTGAATAATTTAGAAAGAGAAAGTTGCTAGTCGGCCCCAAATTCCTAAATTTTGGGTTCACTGGCGATCAACCGATACTTAAATGTGAAACTAATCTTTATCCACTGATCTTATTTAAATCGGAATAGCCATGAAGCCATTTTCTTTTTGCAATACAAGGAGATCTAAAACATAGGACACTATCTGTGGTTTAAGTTGTTTTGTTAGTTTGTCCTCAACTGACCTTGTGAATTTGTAAAATCAAAATACTGACTGCTGTGCACTTTAGCTCTAGTAAGAAGCTCAAAACAGACCAGTAGCCTAACCAGTTGTGCAAGTCGTGTTTGTTTTTAAAATGTTAAAAGTGACTGACGAATGGCACAGATTTTCTTTTTCTTCAGCGTAGGTAATTTAATAGTTTGGACAGAAGTACTCTAAACTTTTCATATATATTTGAGAACACTATATACTTTAGTGAGTGGAATATGAAGACTGTGTGATAGCACCTGCTCAGCTATAAACCTGAAGCCCTTATCAGGCCGGTCACACTCGTACGTCTCTCCCAGAACGGGGTTAAAGGGCTTGCTTCCGGCTCTGTAGTAGGATGACGTGTAGGCAGATATGGCAAAAGTTGCCACATACACCTGCAGAAAAAAAAGAGAATTAGATTTTCAACATTTACAAAAAAATAATGTGGCACCAATTTACCAGCCCTATTTATTCTGACAGAGCTGTGGAATATAAACTTTTATGCCATCTGAAGTTTAAATGAGTAAATATCAGTTGTCTGACTGCAAGCGAATACAGCGGATAATGATCTGCAAGCTGAATTGTGCTCCCCATTCATGATGTGTTTGACCAGTGCTGAGGAGAGAGCAGCGCTGTTTAGTTCAATTGTAAAACCATGAAGAAAGTGAGTGAAAAAAAAAAAAGACATCCTGATGAGGTGCGGTAAAACAAATCACTGATGCCAGTGTTGCTATGGCAGCATGCTTTCAACCCCAAAGGGTTTTCCCTTTTCACTTTATTTACCTTTGGTTAATTATCCAGCATTCGGCCTGGGGGTTGAGGAATTGAGAGAAATATATTTCATTTGGACGATTTAAAAACCACACAACACTAGGAAGAAGGTGCTTTGGTCAGATGAAATCCAAATTGAATTGGAAATTGGATTACTAGGACTTTTAGCATCCTTCTTTGTGGAAATGTGTTGCTAATATTCCAGTGGAAAATTGAAAAAAAAAAAAACTGTTAAAAGCCAGCATTTGTTATTATATCTGTATTTAAAAACATTAACTGCTTCCTGTTATAAAGAGCTCTTGTGGAACGTCCAAAGGCTCTGGAGCCGCGGGTTGCAGACCCCTAATCTACGTAGAAAAACAAAGACCAAAGAGCCGGATCTAAGATGGAACAGTTAAGAACCAAACATTTTTATGTATTAGAAAGACCCTGTCTGAGCCATCAAGTTCAAGTTTGCAATGAAGAATTCATACAGATTAGCGTTTCTAAACTGGTAGACATATGAGCCAAAAGAGTTGCAGCTTGCAGGTAGGCTGAAGGCAGAAGCACAAGACCCTTTTAACCTTTAACTAATATTAAAAACGAGCATAATTTTCCTTCCATTTTACAATTACGTACTAGTTTGAAGTCCATCACATAAAACTAACTGAAAATACACTGACCTGGTATGTATGGCAAGAAAATTAGATAAACTTCACTTTATGTGCCAACAGCTGTGTTGGTAGACCAATTTGTTTTCATTCTGTTTTTTTCTTAATGTACCATGCGTTGGTAAGGGTCTTCGGTCTGGTTTGCGATGTCCAGGAGCTCGCTGTACTCCAGCTCCTCGCACAGCCTCTGCAGGGTGTTGATTGGCTCGTTGAGCTGCACGGGCATGGCTACTTTGGACAGGTCTTTGCCGATGTTGTTCCTCAGGATGTTCCACAGGCTCACGGTGCTGGAGGGACAGGTCGACGGCAGCGTGGAACGACGGCGAGTCAAGGTCATTACGCTGCTGACTGCAGGAGGAACGGGACGTTTGAAACAGAGATCTGAGTCAGCTGAAGACATTTTCAAATCTAGATTCTAAAAATCAGAGAATGGTTAAACAGAGAAGAAGAAACCAAAAGGCGATTTTAAGCGGATGCAATGAAATTAATGAGAAATCCATGCAGAAGTGACTTAACGATCTCTGCTAACAGATGGCTTTGATAAACCGCGACAAATCGCCACATTTGTTTGCAAACATGTCCGGATGCTAAGATTGCTCATGTTTAACACCTTCTCTGCACCAATTTTAAACATCCAGAATTTATATAGTGCTAACAGTCGGTAAAACACCAAGTTTTACACCAAGACTTAGTCAGAATCAACAGCCCAATGCTGAGCAAGAAAAAAAAAACATCTATTCAAGCTGTGGCGGCTTTCCATCTGTTACAGAGATTAGTCTGACTTAACACATAAGCAGACAAACAACTTCATCGTGTACCGGAGTTGTGTCTCGCGCTGCCTCCATCGAAGGTATCCATGGAGATGGTGTCGCTGACATCACTGATATAAGAGTCGTCGTCCGATACCTGGACAAAGGGGATGAGGAAAGATTAAAGACGCCCTCGAAAGCAGGATCGACGGACAAAACCGTGAATATCCGTAAAGTCCTCAAGCTTTGAGGATTTGTTTCCTGGTCATCTCTGGTTTTATGGAAAATGTTGCTAATGCTGGAGATGTTGCTACTGCTTTAAAATGAGATTATCCGCAGGATGGCTAAGGAGACTGTTATTAGGATGTAAACAGTTTAGAAGCATTTGTATCGGGATCCTACTCAATTTTCTTTTCAATATTCTAGATTTTTTCAGATTGAAATAATTCCTGAATTTTCTGTCCATGTTACAAAACCCAAATATACAATACACAGATGGAGACAAAGAAACAAAGAAAAACTGGATGGACAACTGGAAAAACATATTGAAAAACAGATGGATGGTAGTAGACAAATGGTTGAATGGATGGATAATGGATAAACAAATGGATAACTGGATTGGCAGATGGAAGAAATGAAAGTCAGGGTGTTTTGTGGCTAGAATTTTGAGGAAAGAGATTAATTCAAAACAACTTGGAATAAGGCTGTAAATTGTGTTTGCACAAATTGTGGAAAAAGTGAAGCGCTGTGAATACTTTCCAGATGCACTTCTTGCTTTAATAAAGACAACACAAGACAGACTGTAAACTAATCCTCATTCTGAATATTTTGCACTAACAATGTGTCAATTCAATGAATTTGAAGTGTTTTCCAACTACATGTCTGTTCATGTCTTCTTAGCTTTAAGTGTCTGAAAACAATCAATGTTTTCCTCATAAAACATTGATTTATGTTTTATGTATTAGTATGATTACTACTAATACAACTTTATGCTCAAAGAAATATTCAAAAACCTTTTATGTCGCAGTACAGACAACATAGCCAATGTTAAATTATTGTGATTTTTAAACATTTTTCAAAGCCATTTGGTTTTGAACACAAAGAAGAAAACATCAGTTGAAATGACAAGAATATTGACCTCATTCTCAGATGAAGACGAAGACAGAAGGTACTCCTGTGCATCAAAGAACTCTGAAATGGACTCTGGGATAGATACTCTGCTTTCACCAGACGCCTGGTGGACCAAGGAGTGCGGGGAACTTGTACCCTCCTGGTTTCAGGTATTATTTGAGATAAATTAGACAAAAATAATGCAAATAACCAAATGTAACCATGCAAAAGTTGGAAGGGTTTATTCTTTTACTGAAGCATAGAGGTTCTTGAGGCCGACGACTTCAGGCGGCTGAGGCGCTTGCAGGTCGATGGTGTGCTTCAGCCGCTCCCTCTCTGCTACCAGGGAGCCGTACGCTGATTTCAGTGAAACATGAACTGGAGAGAGGCAAAAGCCAGACACAGGAAAGAAACGTGGAACAGGAGTTGTCATGGAAACTATGCTCCCATACAGAAGGAAACATACACAAGCTCTCTACCCCCCCCCCCCCCCCCCCCCCATCTCTCTCTCTCTCTGTCTCTACTGTACATGCCATGCACTTCGAACTAACTGTTGTTGGCCAGTCGGTAGAAGTCCTGCTGCAGACGTGACACTTCTGTCGGTGAGTCGGGCGACTGGGGACAGGCTTCCTGTGAGGCGGACTCTGTGGTGGGGAGGTTGGGATTGGAGGCATGGAGACGGGGGGACTGGGTGGAGATGCAGCTTGGAACCTAGCAATCAAAGGAGGAGCCATGATTTTCCCCTTTGTTCGCTCACTGATGTTGGAATATGACTGACTGGCAATAACATAAAAAAAGAGAGAGAGCAAAGGTGTACTTGTAGTGTGGATTTGGCTTCTTTGCTGTTTTTAGATCGCCATCTCCGGGGCCTCTTCTCCTTTTTGGGGATGTCATAAGTAGATGCCTGTAGTGTAGAAGAATGACAAGCAAGATTTAATTAACTTAAAATGTTCAAGCTACATTTTAGATTGAACACCATGTCTGTCACAGTGTAAAATCTGTATTTGATGAGAGAAAATCTTAATTTTAAAAAGAAGATTTTGATAGATTTGTAGAAGGTGGCGGCGTGTCGCAGTACTGTTACGTTAGCTCTGATTTTTTCTTTTTTTTTGGTAGAAGCATTGCAAGTTTGGACAATTATTGCCTCTGGTTTTGAGTATTGTTACGCCTACGTTTTTTTTGACCAGACAGTCAAAAAACGCGGGTTATAATGCGTACCCGAGGCAACAAGGTATCGTGTTCTTCTTTTTTTTTTGTTTACAACTGGGAGCAGTTGATTAGCATCTCAAAAGCTCAAATAATGCCTGAACTCTGACCCCAAACTACAGAGGAGTTGAAAAGGAGTCTTCATGGATGCAGAGCAAGACCACAGAGCAGAGAGAATAGGAGGAAGTTCAAATCCTCTCTTCTACTCACCATAATGGGTTTGGGATATGACTATATCCCAGAGTGCCAGGGTTTCTATTCATACGGCCACACAGAGATTTAAAGGAGAGTGGCAAAAGCAAATGAGGCGGATTAGCAGTGTTTGATGATGTCATCCAGGAATAAAACTGAAACAACTAATCGGATTAATCATGATTAAAGAGTATACAAAATATATACATTTTGCATGCGAGATAAAAAAAAACTTTTGTCTGTAATTATGTTATACCCACAACTCTCCAGGTCGTAGAGTTTTAGCTTCAATCGGTTCAAATTCTGTAAAAAATGAATCTATTATGAGTCTTTTGGTATCCATTTATTAGTCAAAAAATCGTCAACAAATCAGCTCTGCACTATAATCACGTTAAGTTAAGCAAAAAGGGTTGTTTCACATTTTGACGTCAGAAGTTTTTTTTAGCCTTCTTTTAGTACAAATGATCATGTGTATGTTAAAGGAATTCTGTGTCATTACATTTTATGCAATAATTTTTTTTTTTAATGAAAAGGAATTTAATTGCTTTATTTGCATTTTCCAAGTATTGTTAATATTGTACCAGATAGCTGAAATGGTTAAATGAAAAATCAGCAGAATTTTCATTCAACAATTAGTTGACCTTTCATCCAACTAATTGACTAATCGTCATAATAATTGACAGAATTTATATCAATTACAAAAATAATCATTAGTTGCAGGACTATCCAGGACATGTTACTATGAAATATTGTCTCTGTTGCCTGGAAATTGAGTCAGAAAGGTAATAATATTTAATATTATAAAATATTTTTGAACTGAATTGAATAACTTTATGTTTGAAACAAAAAGACTTCAAGGGCAGAAATGTGTGATTATTTTCAGTAGGCCACAAGGCTAATAAATTCACTAAAATAACTTCTATATTCAGAAATATCAATATCCGTACATGAACTTCCTGTTGTGATTCACGTCCTGGGTGTCCAAATACACACAATGTGTACAAGCCAAGTTTTGTGCTGGCAAATCAAACACGGTGATAGTGATGCACAGCTTCCTGAATGTGCTGATGATCGCTAAGGCGAGCGCCGTTTCTATGACTGCAAACACATTAACACGCTGCTGACGGCATTTCTCTGTCCAGGCTTAAAGCGAACGTAATTCCGTGCAGCTGCGCTCACTTGTAGTGCGGTGATGGCGGGAGCCGAGTACGTGCGGTGGATGACCTCCATGCTCTTCAGCAGCTGGTTGAGCTCCAGCAGATAAGACTCGCATTCTTCCAGCTCTGAGAGACCAGCAGATTATTATTAGATCAAAGTGAAGGTGTGTGCAGACACAGTGATGAGGAGTAAAGACTGTGCCAACAAAAAAACAAAAAGCAAGATGAAAATTTAGTGATGGTTTCTTTGTAAAGACAAGAAGAGAAGAAAACAAACCGCACCTTTGGAGCACTTGTTCATCTCCTCTGAAGAGTGGAGCCAGGAGCTGACCTTAGACTGGTGGAATGACGCCTGCTTAGTAAGAGTCGCTCTCTGTTGAAAGACGCAAAGAGAGATGAAAAAATGTGACATAATCTAAAAAAAAAAAAAAAAAAAAAAAAAAAACAACTAAAAAAAAAATAACATTTCTCCTACAAAAAAAAAAAAAGCCCTGAGACAACTTACTTTTCTAAGTGAGTCATTAAGCGAAGGTGAGCTTGCGGCATGGGGGTGGAAGAGGTAGGTCTCGTGAGGATACAACGCAATTTCGTTCTGCCGAAACATACGATGGTGACGCAGCTTTGACACCCACTCATCAAACAGCTCTGGAGCCTTCACCTGCGTGCCGCAAGATCGAATTAGGAAGCAGAATAAAGCGTCTGAGAATGCTTTTTGCGTGAAACAGACACAGGAAATGAAAGACAACACCCGGAGGCGATGGGCCACAACTCTGTGTTTCTAGAGTTACCTTTAGGTGATAAATGTTGTCCTCGGTGTCCAGGTCGACGCACATAGCTTTATTCTTGATGGACATAACTGAGAGGCCGACATCTATCAGCCCATGGACCTTTCCCTTCTGCAGCTGTGGTAAAATAATAATAGTGGTGAAGTTGGTTTCTATTGTCTTATTTTTTTTATTGTCACATTAAAACCACAAACTTCAGCGTTTTATTACACAGCAGATTCAAATTATGAAGCAGAATAACAGTGATACGTGGTTTTAGATTTTTTTTTCACAAGTGAAAATCTTTTTGTACACAATCCCTTGGTGTCAGTGATTTATTAACCAACTTTTGCAGTGTGTTTTTGGTTGTAATATGACAAAATAAAAAAATAAAAATACATAGCAAAGAATTGATGACAGATGGCGCTGTTGAGGTCACACCTACATCAGCTGGTCGCTTCGAATATTTTAAGATGCCTCTCTCCAAGACGAAGTATCTCTAAAGGAGAAAAGTGAAAAAAAAACCATGTAGTATTAAATCTAAATAGTGACAATGTTCTTACAGCTGCTCTTTACAATGATTATTAAATTAAAAGCACATGCTTTCCCGTAACCTTGACATTTAAATTTTATGACCGCAACAGTTAAATAGGTGACCAGCAGCAAAGAGAATGATCACAACTGATATAATCATAGTTTACGAGGACATTTTAACTTTATAATCCTGGATGTATGCTGACAGGGCACTCCAGGAGAACTTAGGGAATGAGTACGAGTGTGGTGCTGCAAGGCAGATCTTTACAGATAAGCCTGAGCAGAAAAAGCAGAACCTTATTTGAGTCATTGGCATTGTAGCTCTTGGGAATAAAAGAATAAAAAGACTGAGACACAAAGGAAAGGTAATAGTGCATGAAATGAGGACCTAGATGGAGATTTAAGAGCTACAATCAAAGATTAAGATGTGAATGAAAGGATCTATTACGTAAAATTTAAACCATACACGGCCTGAAAATACACATAACCTTTTCCCCTCTGGATATTCTTCTTGCAATAAGTTTGCTCCATTCTTCTAGCTAGAACTGGTGCAACTGGGAAAGGTTTGCTTACACACAGCTTTTCAGCTCCGGTTTGAATATTTGTGGGCTTAACTGGATGTGTTTGAAAAAAAGTGTCACCTTCAAGGATCTGGAATTAAACCAGACATGTGGAGGTCCACCAACTTTTGATGGTGTTGTGTGCGAATGAATGTTTTAAACGGAAGGCACCCAATTTCGATATAGTCCATGTATTATATGTTTTTACAATAACAATAAAGATTATTACTGTAATTACAGTTATTATTATATTATATTTTATTTTCCATGACATCACCAAAGGAAGCAGTGTGCTTGAGGTATGCCTCCAATTTATTGCAATGTTGTGAAGTGTATGAATCAGAAGCTTTCAAAGTCATAAGATTTTCTAAAATTATTTAAAGACAGTAATTTTTGTGAATGTAAAATTTTGAAAGTAATCAGACATTTCTAAAAATAATTACGAGGGTATAAACAAATTAAAGAAAAAAGCTCTACAAAACATTTTAAAGTTTTGCAGAGCTATAAAATGACAGGTGAGTTGCTCACCTTATGCCACCCCTTCATGGGCCACTTCCTCCTCTTGAGCAGGAAGCCTTCCTGTCTGTCAGGCTCCTGGATGCTGGCAGGAGCCCCCCTGAGTCCCTCCACGATCTCCCAGCTATCCTGAAGGAAAACACAGGAGCAACACGCCATGACTCAGACAGGCAAGCCACATTCCTTCCCTTCGGATAACAGATGTTGTGTACACAACTGCGCATATCAGTGTAATCACATGTAAACAACAACTGGTTAAACTAAAGCAGAGGTGCTGGTAGGATTCTGAAACATCGGGAGCTTACAGGAGTAGTCTCATTTTAATATGATAGTATATTTTTGAAGTAATTTCAAAGCAATATGTTGCAGAAGTTTTCGGCGTACACACTTTGGTTTTACGGTAATGTGAAACAAACAAGAAATGTGGACATTCAATTTATTTGATAATCAACGATTATTTTGTCCTTCTGGGGTCTATTAAATAGCATTTTTTGTTTTTTAGTCTACAGTCAGTTCCCTGACTGGGGCAAGAACCTATTAAACACATGACTAATGAGCTGAGACATCTTCACAACAATCATCCGCCGCATGTTTGCATAATTGTGCTGTTGTGGTGAGTCGATAGTGACAGTTTTTGTGCATTGGACTAATTGTATTAGGAACAGAGACAATGCTAGGACATTTTCAACAAACTTTTAAAAGGTATTTATTTAACAACGCTGATGTCTAAAGTATGAAATGATTGCAAAATTTGCTGCAAGAGCATTAATTTTTACTTCCTTCATAATCTGCTAGCAGTTTTTCATAGTTTTAAATCCACACAGCCTGTTTTGCAGCCTCAGTGACATAAAAGCACATTCACAAAGCAAAGCAAATCAGAGGTCAGCTCACGTTACCCATGAAGAAAAACAAACTCCACAACGACAGCCAAATTGAGCATGCAAGCGTCACGCCTACACACCTGGTTGGTGTCGTGCTTGGACGAGCCGCTGCTGTCGCTGTGTGTGGGCGACGGTGACGTCATCTTCTCGCGACTTGATGTCATGCTTCTGTGGAAACTGCAATCACAGGTAAGCCTCCAGGAGCATCCCTCTGACCTTTGGAGCTGCTCGCCGACAGTCAGCACTGCAGAGAAAGGTCACATAACAAAGGTTAAACTTATTCAAAAGAGAACCGTGGCCGCGAAAAGAACCTGGAATACAGCGTTAACAGCGGAATCGTTTACTCATTGTCTTTCTGACTAATTTTTGAAATCCCCAGAGGTCCAAAGCGCATGATGTTTGAGGAAGCTCAACAGTTGTATTTCCAGACAAGTGGAAAGACAGTTATTGAGCTAAATGTGCATTTGGATGTGCTTTGACTTATCTCCTGCTCTTAGTGGTTTGTTTGTATAAATGTGGATTGGGAACATAAGTAACAAATGCTTACAAGTCAATATTTACTGCAATGGCAGTGCCATAGAAGAGCAGTGATCAAAGGCCAGTCTTTGATCACTGTTTCTCTGTGATGATGGTAGTACATTGGCAACAGCAATATAGAACACACAAACTATATTGTTGAATGAAAACTGTATTGTTTTCATTCAATATTGAATGAAAGAATCACACAAATGGCTTAAAATGTTTGTTTTTGAAACTCGGTAAGTGCACACAAGAATTATTCAAATAATTTCAACTTTAACTGAACGAAAACCAAAATGATAGGAAGTAAAAGTATTCTGAATAAGAGTGTTTACTTAAAGCCTCTACTAAATGCTATGTGCTTATTCAATATGTGGCTTCATAGTTAAACCTGACCAACTCTTTTTAGCTGAAACTGAATTAAGTTTTGATGATTTGTCAGATGTAGCAAGCAATTTTGTTTTTTAACACACTCCAGAACAATAAAGGAATTACAAACACCATTAGTATATCTGTAATAAATATGTAATAATGTAACGTATTATGTAGAACAATATTATAGTTTTTTGTTGTTTAAAAAAAGTTAGATCATAATCACATTTTTCTTAACATGCCTTACACAAGGTTTCCCCCAGAAAACTTGCTAAGCCCGGTGATTGGGTGCTAGGGCATTCATCCAGCGGCCCGTCGTGTTTTTGAGTTAAGAGTTGACAGAAAATTTGAAAATATCACTTGATAATCATGTGTTATTGAAAGATTGGAAGATTAACACCTGAACACCAACTACAAAGTCTTAAAAAATGCAAACATTTTAAAAAGACTTAAATAAATAAGCAATGCTTAGCCTGGTGGGGGCACAACTAAAGCTTTGTGGCCCGCCAGGCTTATGATACACTGGTGGAAACCTTGTTACACATTTCTTTTTAATAATTATTATATAAAAGAAAAAGAAAAGAAGTTTATTATTGTTTGAAAAAATTTCATTTTATTTTAGCATATTATTTTAGTCATTTTATTTTGTAACTTTTGTAGTAGTTTTTTGTGTTGAAAAAAACTACATCATTTTACATTTTTATTTTAAATCTTTGTATTAAAACTATTAGTTTAGTACTATTACTCAAGCTTACGATATTGTGAGTTGCACATATAAGTAGGCCTGTCGCGATAAACGATAAATCGATTAATCGTACGATAAATTAAAGCTATCGACGTCATTTTAATTATCGGCACTATCGTCTCTTCCGTCCTTTTTCTCTTTCAGCTAATGAGACTGAATGAAAAAGGGCCCAATTCCGGTGCTCTCCACCGACTACTCCCTTCCTCATTTTACTTAGTGTGAAGCCCAGCACACACTGCACGATCTTAGAGCTGCCAGCCGATTGTCGGCCCATTTTCAAAACCTGACAGACCACCACATTAGCCGACAGAAATCCTAGGTATAACGGTTCGATCGGGTTCAGTCCTGCCATGTGGTGTCCAACAATGGGCACAAAATAATGGCTACAAGTTCAGTGAACTAATTTTAAAACCAGGCATTAATCAATGCTTTACTACAATCTACCTGCAATGCATGTGGCTAGTGTCAGCGTAAAGTCCTGACTGAATGAAAATCATTATAACCTATTTACTTCACGTTAACGAAGAACAGCTGAAACGTTACCGGGTTCATCAACTGCGGTAGCAATTTCGCTCCAACTCCTCCCCTTGTCATTTCTATATTCTTTGCATGTTGAATAAACATTAATGTTGTTTCCACATATCATCTCCAATGTCCGCTGGACTTCGGGTTGCTCCGTGTCAGCTGTTTGGGATTCCCCTCCGTAATTTCCCATCAGAAAACACAGAGGAGAATCCGCGCTTTCTGATTGGCTACCTGTCACATTCAACATGCTGCGTTAAGCTCCCAGTTGGGGAAAAACCCCTGATTTAGATCGGAGACGATCTACCGTAACACACCACACAATCTTAGAAAGACCAACGTGCTAAGATTGTTGTAAGGGGAAAAATAGGAGCAAAAAATCGTGTACTGTGAACTATTGCATCAGGTAGTCGATGTGCCCATCTTCTCTATTTAAATCTAATTATTACTGAAGGGCAACATAATATACAGACTTCATAATCTGCACTCTTTTGGTTGAATGCAGTATTTATTTCCACTTTGGCTTTATGTTGTTTAGTTTTTTTTTTCCAAGTGAGTTTTTTGTTAATGGAGACTGAGAATCCATTTTATTTTTGGTTGTTTTGTTTATTTTGTTTATCAGCTCAAGTGTTAAGTGTTCTTTTGAAAATAGTGTATCTATCTTTGGCAGGAAATCACATGCATTATTACATCATTTCCATTAAATCAGTGTAAAAAGGTCTTCAAACAATATTATCGTTTATCGCAATAATTTTTGAGACAATTAATCGCTCAGCAAAATTTGCTATTGTGACAGGCCTACATATAAGCCTTTGCATGTTCTTAAACCCTACCTTTAATTATCACCATTCTATAAAAATATCCTCATTACATATTAAGTTTCCTTGAAATATGTTGCTGATTTTTCTATCAAAAACTAAAATTATCCCCACAGCATGATACTCTCTTCGCCATGCTTGACAATGTGAATGGTACTGCTTGTTTTGGTACAGACATAGGTTGTTGGTGATATGTGACCATCTAGTCAAATGTTTAGTTTATTATTCATTAAGACATTTAAGTGTCCTTTAGGCACTTTTTCCCAGTACGTGGTCTTAAGAGTTTTACTAAGAAGCAAACAAGGTTTTCTGTCTGGCTTCCGACCTATTAGAAGATTAACTTTACAATCACCACAAAGGTTAGAAAATAACTAACACCTTACATTGTTAGTTGGAACCCTGTTTATTAATTGCTAAGTAATTTCAGTAAAAATTAATGCTTCATAAAACTAGAGGGGACAACAGTCAAAACTAAGAATATTTATGTAAATGTAACATTCTAATCTTCACTACATAATTGACCAGCATGGGCAGAAAATATTAAAAACACATTATGATGCCACACAAATTCTTCTCCTTTCCACAAATGACCTGACCTAAGAATGTTTTGCGTCTATGGAGGTTTGGAAGCCTTTTGCTTGTGGATACTTCTGAAAGAATGTGTTTCCAAGAAAGAGGAAGGGCCACATGAAAATGACATCCCTGGCTGGTGGGAAGGCCTCCAGGCATTGCGTGCGCTAGCATGCATGGAAATCAACACCTGGATTCAAATTAGAGTTGCATCCTCTATCCTCTGTAAGTCCCCTGTTTGGTTGAATGAATATGTGTGTGTTTGCGGACTCTGAAGTTCCCCCAAGCCCTCACTTGCAGTCTGCACCGAGCTCAGGACGTGAGTCATCGACAGAAAAGAATCCGTGCTTCGCTACCTCCAACACAACCACAACACCAGGGTGGTTACAGTCAGCACTCAACTAAAAGCAGACTGGAGCACACAGGCAGCCTGTTGGCCTCACAGCGTTGGAGCACAGGCAACATATTTGAGTGCGTTTCACATGATAATCTTGGGTATGTTGATTTAGCCAGTCGAGCTGTTCACTTTGCAATGTTCAGGTTGTGACTTGCTAGGTGTTTTCAGCTCCACTTAAGGTTTTCTCAAAATAATCAAGTCAGGAATCTACTAACACACGCCCTCAACGCACACAGCTCTTGCTTAATCTATGGAACGTTTGCAGTATGTGGTCTAAAAATGCTAATGGTAGGGTCTCTCTTGCAATGTGATGTCATAGACTGGGCTGTCAGTTTGGATCTAAAAGTTCTCACTAGAGTACTAGTACAAAAGGTTAGTCAGTATTTCCTTTATATCAAAAAACACGTTTTAAGAAATACAGAAACTGTGAACCTGAGGGAAGAATAATTCTTCAATTTCTCTCTCAGGAACAAGAAACCTGTTGCAGATAAACCAGAAATTGAGGCAAATAAATAAATGAGCTTATTCAGGCTCAAAATTGGTTTTCATTGACGTGGTCACATGACAAAAATGCTCTCTTTTTGCCTGTAGGGAGGCGTCGTCCTCCCCTTCCCAACACCAGGTCCTTGTTGAATTATTCTGACAGAGCTCTGTCTGATGTGTTGTGTGACCAGATGTTTATGACAGTGTTTTCTGCAGAAATGCGCTCATACAGCAATGTTGATATGTTCAACTAGTTTGTTTCCTCTATCCAGTTTTTGTATCTGCATGAATACTTTTGAGGAGCACTTATTAGATGCCCTGAGAAGTTATGTATATTTGTATGATTCTTCACAAAATATCTACAATCTACTGGATGGAAATTGCAAAACTGTTGTCCAGACGGGATTCTGTCAGCAGAAAGTTGTGGCACTCGCTTCGTCACTGTTTCGTTAACGCAAACTGGAGGAAGCAGCAATGGAGTCAGGACCCCAGCGTGACGTATGCTGAAGAGGTAGGCGTGTGAATATGAACATCCTGCAACCACCTCGCCACCCGTCGACTGTTCAGCTTCAGGTGTCGTATGGGAGAGCTATTAGTTAGCAATGTCTCTCTAGCTGCTTGCTTCTGAAATCTCCATGTTAACAAAACGGTTTACAAGTTGGTGGTAGTTTCCATTACTACTTAAGGTTAGTCACAGGATCAGGATACACTGTGGGTTTCACAGCAGACCCACTCCTTACTTGCTTGCATGGAAGGATGTTAGCTACAATACCACATCCCACTTAGCTTCAGAGACATTTAACCATTAAGGGCTCGACACGTCAAGCTTCAAAGAGGAATCAAATTTCTTGAAACGGTTTCTGAAGTACAAAGTGTCCAGAGACATGAATAGAAATCCTTTTTAAAATTGTTTTATGAAGAACTACAGTTATCAAACTATGATTTGTGTAAAACACCTGTAAAAACTTGCCCATAATAAAACTACTAATAACAGTACCATTGCAGTCCCTGTGGCCTTGTATTCAGTCTTATAGAAGTGAAAAGTGGCATCTACTATTTGTCAGGAAGTTGACACTCATTATGATTGGAGGAAAGATGACTGTCAAACATCCAAATGTGGTCCCTTTAAAAATAAAATACACTAAGAAGGAGAATTTGAGCTGTGACAGATGTGTTAAAGACATTGACAGAACCGGAGACAACCTGTGTGGCAGATCTGGGCCTTGTTTGTACCATATGCAAATATGAGGTTATAAGCTTGTTTTAGAATATGTAAAGGAAGTGTCTGTCATTTTGTCAGTGCTTGCTGCAAAACCTTTTAGAAAAAATTGCATCTGCACAAAGGCTCATCCCTTTGTGCAGGGGGATAAGTTAGAAGAATTTTGAAATGCTTTTGTCTGTGCTACTTGTCTTAACCACCAACTAATTTTGCTGAAAATGGTCCGGTATATGCAATAAGCAAGTTATAGAGGTCCCAGAAACATCTCTTAAAAGAAAAACAAGATAAAGTCCACCAAAGGCAGCCCAACAGACACAGTACTGATAAACTCCTGCCAAGGCTCAATGGACTTTCTAAACTTTGAAATTTGATTAAAAAAAGACCCGGTGCAAGTAATAATACAAGCAGAATAACCAAAGAAAACATAACGAGCATCTACTGTTAAGGATCACTTGTCAGGATTACCAGAACGTGAGAACTAGTGACCACATTTCAACTCGTCTAAACACTGCTGCATAAAAAGATTCATCAACTTATTTCTTATCCAATCCTTCAACATCTGCAACCCATTTACTGTAGCTCAGTAACCACATTTGCAACATTTCTTTAAAACCCCTCAACTGTCAATAGGGGTTTCTCTAAAACCCCTCATGGGGACACCAGTGTCCTCATGAACTCATTGACTTGCAAGCATGTGTTTTTTGTGATGACAGTCAAGGGGTTCAAGCAAAACCTCAGAAATCACCACAGTGCATCAGTGCAAGGCTTGGGTTTCAACTCTCACTACCTCATGGCACATCCACTTCTTGCTGGGCTGTAATAAATCTGCTGTGTAAAAGAAGTACTCGGGATTCCATTTAGATAAACTGTGAATGAAGCTGGGCTACGATTCCCCGAACATCCCACTGTGTAATTGTGTGGCCTACTTACACCATCTCCTCTGGGCACTTACCGCAGGCCTGTTTATCAAAGTCTTCTGCGGTGTAAGCATAGAAAAGGTTGGGATTTTTTCCCAAGCCTGTCTTACATAATGTGAGTCAATCATTAACAGCACAACACTTTGTAAATTCCTTGTTATGCTAAAATAGTGTGGCAGCGGGTCAAATGAGGGACAAACAAATGAGTAGACCAACAAATGGAAGTTGTTGAAATGGAAGTAAAAACAGAGATAATTTAACATTTTTTACACTTTTGAATCTGAAAATCTGCTGTGCATGTGTATTTCCCACCAGTCAATAGTTTGTACAACACCAACTACAACTGAAAGTATTTAGGGTATGCGTCTGTAACCACTGTTGCGCATATAAAAAGTGAAATTTCTGCCCATCTTCTTTGGAAAAAGGTCAGTTAGATTAGAGAGAGAGCATCTGAGTACAGTGACTTTCAGTTCTTGATCCTCATACTCTCAAAGTCTGGACTTAATGCCTGGACTTTGACTGGGTAAGTTATGATGAGCCTCTTGGCTGCCTCTTTAATTAATGCCCCACTGACCAGTCTGTCAGGTTACTTGATAGGTTTCCAATTGTGCCACTGCATTTCTATTTTTTTCTTTCATAAGAGATAAAATAGTGCTTAATAGAGACATTGCCTCATATCTTAACTCCTATGCTTCTGTGGTCTTTATGAGGCTGTTTCTTCAACCACATGCAAAATTTGCACAAGTGTATTTTTACTGAGTACATAGAGTGCATTACACAGCGTGAATCTTAATTGGTTGCACTAGACTTTAATCAGAAAAAAGTGGTCTTAATACAAATGCAAGCCAGATTTATTATCTGTAGAGAATATTGAAAACCAAAATTCTGCCCCACTTATGTCGGTCTGTCGGGTAAAATCCCGTACAGTACATGCTCGTTTGTTGTTGCAACAGAATGCAAGGAACTGCAAAAATTGTAAATTTTTGGTCTGCTGAACAGCATTTATTAAAGAAAGTCCTAGTAGGCGAGGCAAAAAAAAGACAACAGCTGACTTGCTGTTCATTATGTCTTTCTTAATAAACTAAACTAGAAAGCCCAAAAATGTCAGAATTTTCCACATTAAACTTTTCTGGTCCATATGAAGAGTCACACTTGATTTCCTCATAGTGAGGACACTCTGAGATTAGGTGAAGATGACATTTTCTTTCTGTGCATGACATGTCCTACAGTCTATAAGGGGTCATGATATGATCACCAGACAGCCCACTTGTGATAGGCAGAGCCAAAGGCACTCAGGTGTGTTTCTTGTAAATACAAAGTTCATCACAAAGTGTCACACTTGATTTCCTTATAGTGAGGACACTCTGAGATTAGGTGAAGATGACATTTTCTGCCTATCTTCAGGATTGTTGGACCAAGCACCTCTGTGCAAAAAACTCTTACAATATCCAGGAACTGGAGGAATACTGCAAATAAAGAAAGTCTTTGTCCTTTTTTGGGTTGAGGGTGACACCAGGCAACACACATCCTGTCTATTTTTAGACAAACCCTGCGATCTCCACACAGCCAAGCTGAGCCTTATTGTTCCTGACTTTCAGGCTGACACCTGAGGGATAGTCAGGACTGGAAACTCTAATCCTGCCATAAGAAAATTTTTTTTTAAAAGATACACACACTGACGCTGACGGAGCAACTTTCTCCTACGCATTCCTGAAGCTTGAGGGGCCGTCGACCCGACAAATATCCTCCACCTTGTTGATACTACCACACAGCGAATGCCAAAAAATAAATAAATAAATTAAATAAAAAAGCTTCTCTCACAGATTACAGAATTATCAGGTTACAGCTGAGGATGATCCTCTGATGATCAGAGAGCAGCATTTAGATGCTTTTAATAGACTAACATCAGGCAATATGTACTATTTTTAGATCTAAATTTTAGAAAAAGGCAGCATATGGCTTTTGAAATGGGTGATGGTGACAGCACTTGTCTGACCTTCGACATCAGGTTTGACAGGACGCATGATATAACAGACTGGTTTGAAGCTATTTTAAAGTATTTCTGTCTGAAAATAGAGCCTATTGTGAGAAATACCAATGCGGTGATCATAAAAAAAGATACGCAGCAACTATAATATGCCAAACAGCATCATGCCCTCAGGTCTAGAAGCAGATTTTCCATCAGAGCTGCATCACAAAAGACGTCTTTCGGTCTCCTTCCTGCTGAGACAAGAGACACTTTGTGTTGCTGCTCAATCACAAGTTGCTATGGAGACGACAAAACAAAGCAATATTATATTCAGCTTGATGTTTGTAAAAAAAATAATAATAATAATTGGGAGTGTTAAAGAGGGGTTATTTATAGAAGCTGAACTATGATTTATATCAAGTCGCTGTGCTGACCGGTGGTTTGAGTGGAAGAGGAACGGCATCCTCCAACCTCTCCACCAGCAGAGGACGGCTTTTATCAGAGGTACTGCTTGAGGAATTAGTCGAGTAGGAGTGCTCAGTGTTTACCAGCTTTGCGGTGGGTGTTGTGCAAAGGAGAAAGTGACACAGAGATAACTCAGCGAGTCACAATAGCCACACTGGATGCTGACGCCCAGGAATGCTGGACTGAACGTTGATCAGCTGACTGGCATATTTAAGACAGGCTAATTGTGGAGGAATTGTCCTTTATTGTGAGATGGATGAACTTTGTATTTTCAAGAAACACACCTGAGTGCCTTTGGCTCTGCCTATGGCCACACTGTTACTCCTGATACTACCAATTTTTACAAGTGGAAGACTTAAATTTATACATAATAAGTTACGATGACGGATCGTGTGAGACGATGTTTTCGCTTAAGTCCGGTTTCTGTTCAAAGCCCCTGGGGTCAAACTTGCTTTATAAATAAAGTTCAGCTGAGTCAGAGCTTTGTGGTGCTTAAATGATCAAACATATTACTCACAGCCATTAACTCCAAGGCAACGTAGGCCCAGTTACGGTTCATATCTTTAAACAGCTACAGTATTTTTTTCTACAACTCTTTCTGAATTTTCTCCTTCTTGCTTTACACACACACCACTGAGTGCAAGTCTTGCATAAACTTTAAAAAAAGTAGAAGAAATATAGAAACCTGTCAAGGTAAAAGAAGCCTTTCTGTTCAGCAGATGACAGATGGTCTGATTTATTACCCAGCTTTTTATACATTTGATGTAACTCTATTAAAACCAAAACAAAAAAAACTTTCTGAACAATAAGCACATTAGTTTATTCTACATATCTGCTTAAGTGCAATAAGAAAATGTTGACTGATAAATATCACCTTACTAAAATAATGGTCTAAATAATGTTTTGACAAAAAGTTTATTTTTGCCTAAATCATCTTTTGGATAAAAGATGACATATGCTACTATTTTAGGAAGGTGACAATATAATAGCAGAAATAAAACAGCTATAATCAGTGTGTAGCAGCAATAGTTTTTTCTGGTTAACTTTTCAAAGAAACAGTTTTTTTTTTTTTATTAAGGTCAATCTATGGGCGTTTATCATATTGCTCATTGTTGATTGCAATACATTTATTATTATTATTGTAAGAATTTTGATATATTGTTGTCACAATAAATTCCAATTAATTGTGTTTAACCTCCCCAAAATTGTTTGTAGTTTTTGAATTGTTAGTTTTACTATTTTCTCCACTGCTTGTTCAATTTGAAAGTATGACTAAATGCAGTTACGTTAAGTGGTTTAATGACAAAAATCCCACATCTTTGAGTGGCTGGCATCCTAAAGAAGCGCACTAGAAATAGGTATGTTTTTCAAGAGCAGTATTTGTGTTTATGGAGCTATGATTTCTCTGAGTCATGCAGCAACAGCCACACAGTTAGATAAAAAGTGGTTACTTTTTATGTAACTTTTTGTTGTCAGAAAAGTATCACAAAATATTGTGATAACATTTTCCAGATTGCCCAACCAATACACATGCTGGTCACTCAATGGCAATAAACTCTATGTCTTTTAATTTAAGGATAAAAATAGCCAAAGCTTGACGTGTGAAGCCTGTTTTGTCATATTTGAGATCATGAAGGCATCTTAACTTTTCTATTTTTAAGATGTCAGGAAAACAAAGATCTGCAAGGACAGCAAGGTCAGCTTTCAAGAACTGCAGTGTGGAAGGTGGGTATTTCCAATATGCGACTCAAAATGAAATCAGAGGAAGAGCAAAAAGGTGTAAGAAGCTATTTAAAAGGAAACCGACATAAGCATACTGGCTGTTAATTTTGGTATCCATTTTTAAACAGTGGTTGAATGTACACTTGAATTGAGTACACCAACAACACTGCCAAACTTTAGGAAATCTCACCAATAAGCCAAGGGTGTACAATCTCCTTGGAAGGCAAGCAGTAACCAGTTTACTGATGAAAAAACAATCTTACAATGTCTCCTGTATAATTATTTTGTTTGCTTGAAATAATAGTAAACTCAATAACGCCTCTCTCTCTCTCTCTCTCTCTCACACACACACACACACACACACCATGTGACGTCACCTCAGCTTCTGAAACAAATGATTAACGACTGCTCGTGGCAGGAAGTGCACATTTTCAACGCTGTTATTTTGAAAAATCAAAAACATCTCAACTCTGAATCAAAGCTTTACAAACACTGGAGATGTAAAAAAAAAAAAGAAAAGAAAAGAAAAAAGATTTTAAAAACTGTTGCTTTTCAAAAGATAACAACTGATATGAATCATAACAATGTAATATAGCGGTATTATCAGTTGAAGACACAAACAGATGCTAATCCCCATATCACTTTACTGTTCGTTTCTGCTTTCTCTGATATTGTTTATAATGAAGCCAAATAAACTTAAATGGAAATATTGGTATTTATTGACCTGACAGTGACACAATCACATCTCATGCATTAAGAAATCTTATCTGGTCGAGGAGTTAGTAAGTTAACAGCTAATCAGAATAACACAAACTTTCGCTTTACCCACACGCAAACACACACAATGGAAGAGTACTATACACACACCACTAATTTACAAGTCTGAATAAATAGACCACGCTAACAAGATTAAACGGAAGCATGCAACATAAAACATGTTGAAAATTCGTGGTTGGTTTTACTGATGATGATGTCAGAAAGGCAGTCGAGGCGGATTGGTTGAATGAAATATTCATTAATGGGGCGAAACTCCACAGGGAGAAACCACAGGTGGCCACGCAGAAGACATCTTCTGTTGCCCAACAGCAGCCAGCACAGCAAACACCAAACTTGTTGACAAAATGTCTAATATATTCCCCGGAGTCGAAAATTACACAGCCTCATCAGGTGCCAATATTAAAATTCCTAAATGCACTCTGCTACAGACTAGCTGTATTGGGTTACCAGATATCAAGAGGGGTCTATTAATAATTCTGTCGAAAACGATATTTCACTTGAGACAGACGGAGCACAGTCGGCGCTGACAAGTCTGTCGCTTCATTCAAACGGAAACAGCCAAAAAACACAAACGGCTAGAGACAAACGCCCATTTCCCACAAGTTTCAGTAGATAAAGAAACTTACGGTAGGTATGCGAAAGCTACAGCATCGTGTCCCCTTTCAACAAGCGATACAGCACCGGGTTTTGGACTGAACGGCTACTCGTTTCACAGCAGCGAGTTGAACGGTGTCAATGGGGGAGGAGCCTGGTGAGTAGCGGGTTGGAGTGACGTGCTTCTGATCCAATCAAAATTGAGAATGAGTGGGGGGTTGGAAAAAGAAACATAGAGCGGGCACGTTCTTCTAACTGGCCGGAATTGTGACGTAGAAGCAAGAGTGAGAGAGGCACTGAAAATCAAACGAGGTAAAAAATTAAAAAGGCAAACCGTCGTGACCACTGGCATTTAATACAACTTCCTCCTATTACTTTGTAAGAAATTAATCACATTATTTATTCTCGTTAAAAATATTCGTACTAATCAGAATCTGAATACTGTAGGTATCTCAATTACAACTTTCAAACTAGTGAGACGAATATTTCAAGAATGTATCCAGAAAAGACGAATTTGAGGTTTACAAATGTGCATTAAAAAGTGAATTACTCAGAAAATCTGGATTTATCTGCATCATCTTTTTCAGAAAGTTGTTCTTTTTATCTTAAAACATGTCTTTTTGTTTCAATCAAGTTATATTTTTAGAAATGGTCTTGAACTCAGTTTCTTTTGCCATCACAAACAGGTTTTCCTCCGTTTTAGCCCTTTATTTGGCTCCATTTATTGCCCCACTCAGCATATTAGTATGCCATCAGTTTAGATTTAGACTAGAAAGTAACATTTTGATCTACTTAAAAAAAAAAATTCTGCATAAAATTCTGCTCTGCTTAGTGTTGGTCTATTAAACTAAATCGCAATACAGCATGCTTGGATCCTAATTCCTAAATCCTAATTTCAGTTTTCCTCAGTGTTTAATTTAGATCAGAGGAATAAGAAATTTGAAATCATTTGTCCTGGGAAAATGTCAAATAAGATGATATAAGACAAGAAATATTGTCGATAGGAAATAAAGCCATCTGGGCATTAAACTCTAAACAACATCATGTCTAACAAACCAACTTGCCATGTGTTTTAGTTGGCAGTGAAAAGAGAATAAAGTGTCCCAACACAAGTTTCAGTTTATCCAACGAGCGTTCTTGATTGAAAGCTGAGACAGTCATCTTGATGCTTTGCATTCCTGAAGTTCTGCCCCATGTCGAAGAATTATTACGGACTTGGTGGGAAAAATAACACGTTTATCTCCACCAATATTGGATTGTACAAAGATTTTTGTGTTGTAAACATAGTTACTGTAGCTTACACAATAGTCCCAAACCGCTTTATGTGAAGATGCATTATTAATCGGCTTCCTTTCATTGCCTAACAGTACACATCCGATGACTGGTGATTTTCCTGAGAGCCACTATTGCAAAAGTTGGCTTTGCACATGACTTTTGAGTTTATACGTAAGTAATGACTAATGGAGAGACGTGATGTGATTGGATAGGAAGAAATTATGAATTGTTTATCTGTCTCTACCTAATCCGGCATGTTTTTTTTTTTTCTTTCTCTCTTTCTGGAAGTTCTGCTCCTCATGTCCTTGTGGCTCGGTGCACCACCTTCATGCTTTGGATTTGTTTACTCAACAAAACAAATTCCCTCCTTTGCATGGGCATGAGGCTGACTTCCTGTCCAGGGCTTATTTCTATGGCAACGGAATGAAGTAAAAACATGGAAAAAGTAGACGGTGGGGGGATGGGGAGGAGGTTCACTCTTTCTGAGAAGATAGCTGGGTGTGTCGGGACACTCAAAGCCCAACAAAATCCTAACAGCGTTTGACTTGTGAAAGGAATGCAGGCCTCTTGTGTTAAGACCTGACAGACAGTGTGGCAGCTGTCTGCATTTGGGGTGGTGTTTGGAGTGGAAGGGTTATAAAAAGAGATTGTTCTCTGGGTTTATATTTCAGGTATTTCCATTGTTAAACAAGGTGGATTCCTGTGCTCTCATTTAAGGAGTGTGCACTTACATAGCCACAAGGGAACACACCCTAACCTGGCTTGCAACAAAGACACGCAGAATGTGGCTAATGTTTTTCCACATTTTCAAAGATTTTGACATCTGGACAAGGTCTCAATTAAGCAGAGCAAGCATACATGAATAAAGCTTTAAAATGAAACCTGTGGTTATTTATACCACAGGCCCTCTCTGTCACTTCAGAACCCATGGAAACGTACAAAGCCTCCTACAAATTGGGTGTTACAGTGACATCTGCAGGTTCACTTTGGTTACTGCACACTCAAGGGGCTTCTATTCAGGCTGGACGCTGTAAAACTAGGAGGACTTGCAGGAAACCCAACCACTTAGAAGCAAAACGTTCTTAGTGTTAGACCCCCAGGAGTCTGGACTGGAATTCCTTCAATGACATATGTCATCCCCAATGATTCTAAAATGGACTTTGTTCCTACAATTGTTTAGCATTTTTGATTTCTTTTTTCCACAAAAAAGAAATCTCATTAAAAGAAAAGAGTCAATCTGATGAAGGTATGTGATGGTGCCTGATAGTTGAGATTTTGTTTCTCGGAAATGGTCGATCACTGTCCATACCCGTTTCACGTCACAGATGTGAAAAAGCCAGATGTGTTTTATGAGCATTTGATGCTCAAAAGATGTAATGTAGTATCATGCCACAATAGGAATCTACTGGGAACAACATAGCTGTTTTTCTCTTTTCGTGTGTCCATAATCTTCTGCTCATCTAGAGTACCCCTGATATGACTCTCGCTAGCGGCATTCTCCACTTCATTCTTGGGCATCCCACGGTATTCCCAAACCAGAAGGCATAATATACCTTGCCCTCACCCCTCTGGAAAGTCTGTGTCTACTCTGGGGTCCCCCATCCACCTGAGAAGGAGGCCCCTCAGCTCCTTGCTTGATTTTTCAGCAGTGGTTTCAGAATGAGCTCCTTTTGAGGACAGTTGACATAGGACGAGAGATTCGACTCTTGTCAAAACTAGGATCTGTTTTTTATTTTTGTTTGTTTTTTTGTTGTTGTTTTTTTTTACCACAACCATAGTTGATGGTCAGAACATAGATAAAGAATCATGAAGAACAATCTATTTGGGTGAAATACACAAAATTTAAGCCATCATGAGCTGTCACACACAAGTATCAAAGACATGGGTGACTACTGTCACATTCTTGTCATTAAGCCCCAACTGAAGCAGCAACAACATCTTACCTACACCAAAGAGAAAAATACTGGGATGTTGTTCATGGTTCAAAGTACTTTTTCATATTAAAGTACATTTTTAATTCACTGGAAAATCAAGGTTTCACAGTCTGGCTAAAGAGTAAAGGGATGTATAAGCACAATTGAGGAGATGCTACGTCCAGTCAGTTACAAACTTATCAAGTCAGTTTACCAGGAAATTTTAGACCACTTCCTTAATCCTTCTGCCGACATGCTTCACTGAGATGCTGATTCAATTTTCCAGCAGGATGTGATACCTACCCACACTGTCAAAAATATTAGCACCTGTTTTAATGGTCATGGAATTACTGTTCTTCCTTGGCCAGAAACATTGCGTGATCTGAACCCCGTAGGGAATTAATGGAGTGTTGTCCAGAGGCACATAGTAAACACCAGACCCAAAGGTACAACCTGAGCTTCCTTAACACCTCACCAGAACCACATGTTGATTGTCTTAATGTCATGCAGCACTGATACTGTCCCAACTAAACAGTCCCACAGTGCAAAAAGTTGACAGTGCAAAGGACAAGCTGCTGCAGATAATGTTATTGAGATGTACTTGTCTAATACCCAGCTGGTAGTCCTTAGTGCACCACTTTTCCTGATTATCCAGGTTTTCCTCGCAAACTAATGTGCAAAGTAAAGCACAACTACGTTTGATGCAAGCAACAATCTGGAGATAAACGGTAAACTGCCTGACACATAACATTAGTCTTACCTGTAGAGAGAAAAGAGAAATCTTCAAGTGGCAGAACTGAAAGGATTATCCCTTCATGTGTCTGCAGAGGGCGACACAGCACACCATCAGACTCAGACAGCTGCTGCTCAGATGTCTCAACCTAAATTACCCACTGACGACTGTGCTTTAATGAGTCATAAAGGCCACATTTTTCTACGCTCTTGTTACTTGTACCACACCGACTTAGCCTGAGCGGCTCTAATCCCGAGATCATGTCCATATGGGCGCTTTTGGGATCGCTTTTATCCCTCTGTGTGTGCATGCATATCTCGCGCTGCTCTGAGTGTTTAAGATCCTGAGGGTTATCTTGTGAGCGGCTCAGCAGGCTTAACATGTCAGTGCAATCTGCCATGCCAGTGTCATTAAGTGATTGAGACTGATTATGGCTATTCATACACTTTCTATCAGGGCTCTGAGTTCAAAGCGTCTGCTTTTCAATCCACACACAAGCACACCCCCACATGATCCACTATACTACACTACTTTTTCCTTTATCTCCCCCTCCGCTCTCTCCTTTCAACAAGGGCTTTGCATGCTCTGTAATTTATTCCAGATGTGGACTACCTCCCGTCCTCCCTGCTCCGTTCCCTCCATTCTTTGCTCTCCCCGCGCTGACGGAAGCTGTAAAGGTTTGCCCTCCCCTCCTCTGGTCGTTCAACACGTTGGCCTCTGTAACCAAACGCGACCCCAGGAGGTCAGGCAGCAGACACTGGAGATTTTTCTAAATAGAAATCTCAATTCCCATGTTGCATGGCACAGTGCATTCAGCATCTTTGCTGTGTTTGGTTCTAAAATCCTCTTTTTTTTTTATCCAGCACTGACCTTGGTGAAGATACTTTTGTTGTTTTGATAAGGGCGAGATCATTGTCATTTTGTCCTTTTCCGTCTGTGCTGGCCTCTTTTCCTCCTGTCTGTGATGGGAACCAGCTGGGGTGGGGGGATAGCTGAGGGGGAGCAATGGGAATGTAGATGGCTGCAGGCATGGGGCCCAGGTGTTCCTCTCACTCTCAGTCCATCATTTATCCAACATTTTGGCATGCGTGTGATACATCCTGATGGTTGTGTTATCTTCTCTGAGGAAAATCTCTTTCACCATCGTCCTCTAAGTCCATAAACACACATATCTGTCAAACAACAAACACTTGCGCACACAGTTGTACTGGATCTCAGCTTTGGAAGCCTTAGCTCCAGCCCAGCTAAGGCAGGAGCACTTAATGACTGCTGCAGCTGTTGCTCATGTAAACTTCACATCCTCTCCTTTTTGAACCTTTCCTTTCCTCCTTTTGCTGCTTTAATCCTTGCATGTACGTTTTAGCCTAGAATGGTTTATATTATATTGATAAATGTACAAATATATGCATGCAAAAATGCAGCCACATATCTTTTCTGGCATTGTAACAGGTAAGGCAGTAGTAAATTTGTTTCAACCGTTTCCTGTTCGTCGGAGGTCACAGGATGAACTTGAAGAATCCAGAGGTCCTGCGATATTTTCACTATGCCACTCACTTTGTGTAATGCACCATACTTTGATGCCTCCAAATATAATTTAAATGATGATGGATCAACCTAATGGTTTCATAGTCAAAACATGGAAACAGCTGGAGGCTCCAAAAGGACAACAATCGCAAAGCCAACATGTGACACAATGTTATTCAAATGGATAAAGCAGATAAACACTAAGCTTCTGAAATTACCCGGACCTTAACCTTAACCACAGAGAAAAGCTGTAACCATGTCTCAGAAAACCAACTGATTTAAATAAGCTCAGCAACTTCCTCTTGTCAGTGGTCAAATATCTAACCAGTATAATAATAGAAGCTCCACAAATGTTGCAAAACGTTTTGCAAGACATTTACCCAAATATTGGAGGCGGTGTATGTATGTTTTTGACTGTGAAACAAAATGTACAATAAATTAAAAACTTCAAAACCCAAGAAGCTGGCACGCTTGGGTATAAAAGTTTGACCTGACGAAGATCCAAGAAGAATTTAAAGATCGGTAATAAATGCTGTGAATGTCAAAGGTGTAATAATTTCTCCATCCATTATTTGCTCTTCTACTACTGTACATGTGCAACATACAATACAAATCAGCATCTAGGTTGTGCTACCCACCATTATTAGTGCATGTGTGGTAATTCTCTGTTTATATTTAGACTGAAAATGAATATAATGTGTGGAGTGACCTACTAAGGTTTTAGCCCTCCAGAGAATGAATTCTAATTTATAGCTGAAGGGCTAATAATAGCTAAGTCAAAAGGAGGTGACCTCATTTTCAGCAGGCTTAAAGTAGAAGATTATGTAAATTAATTTTATTTTGGTTTTATATGAAATTTTAAAAAGAACTGTCGCTGCACTGTGAGCATCACATCCACTTTTCGTAGCTTCTTGAAGCTTCACAGGCTTCTATTTTGTGAGATTATGAGGCGGTGCTGCTTTTCGAACGTTGAACTGGAGATTTGTTGTTTTGCATGGGTTAGCACAGTGAGATGAAACCAAGATCAGCAGGTTCTCGTGGTGGTTTGTGTCTATTTTTGAAGCGTCCTGTGAATCATTATGGTAGCAGACGATAAATCTGCCTGGAATTTTGCACATGTGCTTTCTCCAGATGAAAGAAAATGCCATCTGTTTCGACATCTATCTGGAAACCTCTGCTGTCTGAGGAGTGCACCGTCTCAACAGATTCTGGCATCCAAGAGCTCCAACTAAACGTGGAACCGTAGCACTTATTCTCGAAAAGATTTTCGGTCCCTGTACAAAATCACATTTCTTGTAACGCAATCTCAAAACAAACAAGTGTAATTTTTTATTTTTTTGCATAGCTTCTCACACTTTATCGTCATTTTCTTTCTCAGTGGCTGCTGATTGTTCAGTAATACCTCAAAAAACTATAAAATGTAGATACTTCCTTGTACCCATTGCGCTCCTCTTTATCTACTCATTTATGTTTTACAAAACAATATTCTATGCAAAGGTAAAAATATTTTAGATATAAAATTCTGTCTTAAACTGACTAAATTATCCTCAACTAGAGACAGAACATCCGAACTTAAGCACTATCACTGACCTGTAGCACTTTATCAGATGGTTCTATTTATAATACTCAGGCTCGAGAACAAAGAATCCATTTTGTGTGCATGAAAATCAAAAATGAAGTTGAAGTCTCAGTAGTCTAAAAGCCTCATAAGGCGTCGGCTCATTCATATTGGTGAAGCAACATTGGCAAAATGTTGACATGATTTTAATTTGTGGTTGCAGAAAGCAGCCATCCTCTATCGTTCTCTGTTGGTTAGGTTACAACAATGCACACTGACCATAACTTTCTGGATGGTGTTAACTAAATTATCAAGTTTTGTCTTCTTTGATTGCAAGATTGAAGCACCAGAAATATAATACATACCTCTTTTTGGCACAAACTCCTGTGTGCAGGGCCCAACTTGAACCAACATCTTTCTTACTGTCATCTCACCCATACTCATTGGTTTGCGACACTTTGCTTTGCAAGAAGTATTTATACCCCTAGAGTCTCCCCCCCCCCCCCCCCCCCCCCCCCACCCAATTATTTACGTTACAATCACAAAACTCCAGTGTTTTTATTGGGATTTTGCTGGATAGAACAAGCCATTTTATAATCAAATCGAAAATCTTTGAAAAGACTTTGTGTAATTACAGCAAAAGGTTCGACGAAATGTTGACTCAGGCAGGCTGAATACAAATGCACTCCACAATTTTGACATTTTATTTGTAATTTTTAAAAATACACATTTATTCTTTGTATCCACGTCATTATGCGCCGTTTTGTGTGGATTTATAATGTAGAATTTCAATAAAATACATTGAACTTTGGGGCTGCAACACGAAATAATTTGGAAATAGATCACTGGGTATGACTATTTTTGAAAGATACTGTTTGTCTATCAGCTGTCGTTGGGTTAGGACCAAAAACTAGCTCAATTGTGTGTTTTGGTTTTTTGAATGCACCACCGAGCTCTAAAAAACACACCATGTTCTCTCCAAGAATAACCAGTAAAACAATATTCCCCCCTTGTAAGAGTCATATTCCCTTGGATATAAGTTTGACAAAGTTTAATGTGAAGGAAAAATATGAGCTTGTGTGACTGAAACTTAAACTTCCTCTTCCTGCCCCAACCATCTGCTTCTTCAATACGTCTGAGTCGACTGATCTTTCTAACTCTGAGAGCTTAGAGATTGCTTGAAAATCCCTTTAGTTCCTATTAATGTTACAATGTTTCAGCACCTGAATCCCCCGTGGGTGAAACCCAGCACTCACACAGAAAAGTTGGATCCAGCAATATAAATTACAACTTAATAACTGTTGGGTATGTACATTCGTGCAAAGTTATATTAGAAACACATACGTTTTCTACCATGTTTAGAGTTTTGCGTGTAGGTTAAAAAGTTAAAACGTTTCTTCTTGAGTTTCCAGCTGCGCCACACTCCTTCCAGATTTATGTGTGCTCTTATACCTTTTACTTTGTGCTGGTCTATGTCATAGAATTGCAACAGATATATTAATGTTTGTGATTCAAAGGGTATGAATACTTTTGCTATGCGTTGAGTATTAGCCAAACACAGTTTTGAGAGTTGTTCACCACACTCCTCTCAATGGAGTCTCTCTTTATTTCAGTGTGTTTATGAATCTGGGCCAGCCCAGACAGCAATCTGCTGTCTGGATCAGCCTAACGCTGCTCTTCCACTTTACCTTCGGTTACTTTATCAACGGAACTCCTTCAATAATGCATCGTGCTCCTTTTGGTCCTCTTTAGATGCGGAAGTTACTTCTGATCTTGAATTAAGAAGCGGGACGAAGATGAAACTTTTGCTTGTTTCTCTGAATCTTGGGGACAATTCAGGCAACTTCCGTACAAAGAAAGGGACCGGACCTGCCGAATCTGGGGCCAACTGTGTTCTCAATGTGCGTGTCCCCTAAGGGAGCGAGACCAAAATGGGCCTGACAGACATTCAGACAGATACACACACACACACACCGACACACACACACACACACACAGAGAGAGAGAGAGAGAGTGAGAAAAAGTAGAAGACATCCAGAGCAGTATAACATGGATATGGTCAGACAGGAAATGACCTCCAGGCAAAAAAAGAGGGGTAGTGGGGGGGCCTTCCCCTTGGGTTTGTATTTCTATCTGTTTCTCACAGACACTCACAACTCTATAATGTCTGATGATGTGTAGCAGAAGCTATGCATGGGAATACTGCTGGCCACGGAATGTTTTCAACATGTGCTGGGAATGCAAAAACGACAAAGCAGCAACAGTCAACCAAACACATCGGCTCTGGAAACCATTGCATCACTCGTATCTGGATGGCGGTGGAAGCAGGATCTGGAAATGTGTTGCATGTGCTTGAACATTTTTTGTTTAGTTTGATGCAGCTTTCAGATGCTTTTTGTTCTCAGGGTCCCAGGCGTTAACTTGAAACCTGGGAAACTCAACAGCAAACCTGTAGTTGAAGCAATGTGTCTGTAATAGGTGATATAAGAACTGCTGAGTCAAAATAAGCAAATAACATAAACAATATTTTTTTTTAATAAAAATAAATAATAATACCAAGTAATATTACCTAAATAAGTCAAGTACATATTTTTTAGCTTGGATTATTTACTCTTAGCATCATTATATCAACTTAATAGTATCCGTTAAATATCTATGATCTGAACATTTTTAACAACACATTAGATGGAAACATTGACTTGCTATTGCACCGAATTATAGTAAATTAATATACGTTGTGTCTTTTTTTTTTCCAATCTAAATTTAAACTATTTTGCTGGGGCCAACTCAGACTCTTGTGAAGTTACTGTTGTTAACTTTACAAGAAAATGCACCAAACCTTTTTTTGATCCTTTGAGCCCTGAAACCCAAATATATACTGGATTTTACATCTCTTTCTTTTATCTTTCCATCTTCATTGAAAATCACAACTGTCTTGGTAACTAAATGATTCCTTGCACTACTTTGAGTTAGTGTAAAGTCTCAATATGCTACATTGACGTTTATGGTTGGGATGTGACAAAACGTCAAGAGCTGGAAGGTGCAGTTGGCATCATTTCTCCGAGCCACTGACTCCCGTGTTTATCATAAAGGTGCAGATATCTTGTCATTGCGAGCTAAACATCTGGTTCCGAAAACTAATGCACAGGTTGAGTCATTCCTCTCTGTCTGTAAAATTATGGACTCAACCTTCATCCACCCCCCCTCAGACTGTATTTAGGCTCCCTGCGTCTCTCTAATTCACATTCGGTAAGTCTTTCCAGCAGTCTAGCAGCACGCCTTTGTTAATTCTTCAAAACAAATGCGAACCATCTGTGCTCCCCATGGCGTGTCCTCCCCAAACCCCGCAACAAACAGACGCTTTAATGAGAGAATGTAAATCACATTACAGACTTCGAGATGATAGTTACTGCACAGCGAGCATGCAGACTAAATGAGTGGACTCTTATTGAAGGCTTTCTGCTGGGTGTATCCTGGGGGACAGAAAAACACACCTCACGCTCAACTGATGCTAGGTTTGTTTTACCACAGTAGTGGTAAGTGCTTTTTTTTTTTTTTTATTAAAAAAAAGAGAGATCAGTTTGGAGAATTAAAAAAAAATAACAATAATAAATTCAAGGGGGTTTCTCCTGGGGTTCCGTGTGAAGGAAATCTTCCAGCGTCCGCTTTGGATCACCCCTCAGTGGGTTGCGGGGGAGCGCGCGCGCTCAAATGTCGGTCAGAGGGTCTTCCGCTCTTCCGGGGACGCGCGCGGGGTGCTGAATCTCGTGCTGAAAAGAGACGAGGCGTGCACATCTGGCTCCGGTGGGGTCGCAGAGTTGCAGGGGAGGGACTTCTTCAGCGTGTGTGTGTGTGTGTGTGGGTGTGTGTGCGCGTGCTGTGTAATTCGCAGCAGATGACCACTTGGGGGGATGGAGGGTGCATTCGGGTGGTGAGCAGCACCAGAGCACGTTGGACTAATGAAAGTGCTTTTTTTTTTTTTGACGCGTGCGGAGCAAATGCTCCTGAGTTGTGCGCCGCTTTTCGGATCACGGCGTGAGTCATGGAGGGGTCGCTCCGCAGCATGACAGAGGAGCGGGGCGCCTACACCTGAACAGCGAACGTGGAAATGGATACCAGCGGCTCCTCCTTGGTGGGAATATGCCTTTTCCTGCTGTCGCTCGGTGGGTTTTCATCTTCCTCCCCGGTGTTGGATTTTTGTCCCGAGCGCTGCGACTGCGTGCATGCGCTGCACCTCCTGTGCGCCAACCGCGGCTTGCGCGCTGTGCCCAGAGCAGCCGCGCGGGTGTCAGATGATGCGCTGATCTTGAGCCTTGGGGGCAACTTCATCACGAACATCTCCGCGTCAGATTTCGCACGGTACTGTAAGCTCGTAAGGCTGAATTTGCAGTATAATCAAATAGCAGCCATTCACCCACAAGCATTCGAGAAGCTGTCCAGGCTAGAGGAGCTTTACTTGGGGCATAATCTTTTAACAGCTTTGCCTGCTGGAAGTTTACAATCTTTGAATAAACTGTCTACTTTCTATGGGAATGACAACGCCATTAAGAAAGTCCTACCGGAGAACTTCTTGAACTTGGATAATCTTGTTAAACTGCGCCTGGATGGTAACTCATTAGAGGTTCTGCAGGACTCTGTTTTCACAAATTTGGCCAACCTTCAGTACCTTCACCTGGAGCACAACAAACTGCATCACATCCACAGAAACGCTTTCTTGAAACTGACCAACCTGCGCTTTCTTAACCTGGCCCACAACAAGCTGTCGGCCCTCACTAATGTTCTGAGTTTCTCTCACCTCAGATCTCTGACCGTTTTGTTGCTGTCTGAAAATGAAATTCGGCACATCGGAAACCACGTCTTCCAAAACCTGAAGAAGCTGTCCAAGCTTTCCCTCAGTAACAACAGGATTTCTGACGTGGACAGAGATGGACTGAGGGGACTGTCAAGCCTCAGGGAGTTTCTGATTGATGGCAATGAGCTGGAGGAAATTAATGCTGGATGGCTCGACCCTTTGGAGAGGGTTGAGGTGCTGGACTTCAGTCACAACCAGCTTGTCAGCGTGGACCCCTCCGCCTTTTCCAGACTTACATACTTAAAGGTGTTGAGGTTGAAGAACAACTTTCTCACCAGTCTGTCAGGTGAGATTTTTGCCTTCAACAGCGTTCTTCAGAACATCGATCTTCACGGCAACAACTGGACCTGCGACTGTCGCCTTGAGGATTTGAAAAGATGGATGACTGCTGCTCATTCTCAGCGAAAGCTTTTGTCTGTATTTGTGCAATGCCATTACCCGGAAACTCTGAGGGGGAAATATCTGGACTATGTGAACAGCTCCCAGCTGCATCCCCTCGGGAACTGGAACCATTCCTGTAAGAGTGGATCTGGGCCTGAGGACAGTCAGGGAGGAGGCCTACGTAAGAAACTGGATGGGAAAGATAGAACAAAGTTAGATCGAGAGGGGAAAGGTGAGGAGAATTGGATCGAGCTGGGTGACAGAAATAAAACAGAATTAGGAGAAAGAGACGGTTTAAGACAGCTTAACAGAGGCGGGATAGTGACAAGGAGAGAAGGGGAGAAAAGGAAAAGAGGTGGCCAGGAAGAGGTAGAAATCCAAGGAGACCAAGGAGGTCTGGAGGCAGCAGAACCTTCTATCCTGAAAGGAAAGCAAACAAAGAAAGAGTCACGACCTGCTACAGAGGCAGCTGGTAGACGTACCAAAGGAAGCCAAAGGTCAAATGTTATCCCTAAGATTGATCCATTAGTCACGTCCAAACCAAGTCATCCAACAAACACATGGCTCACTACCAGTGAGCCTGTCCAGCCAGGAGAAAAGTTTGATCTCCTGAGGTCAGATCGAGACGAGGCACTGCCCGTTATCTCAGATCCTTGTGTGTTCAACCGACATTTCATCACCAATGTTTCAGTTGATCAGGTGACATCTAGCACTGTCACCGTTTACTGGACAAGCAGAGATAACCATCGCTACTCTCCAGGACCAAAACCAGGCCTACATGAAGTTCACTACCGGATTCTGTTTGACCGGTTCGGCAACCCGGACCGTTTCCCTCGCTACGTCTATGCCGGAAGAGATTCTCGCTCTGTGACCCTTCGCGAACTCACCTCGGGAGTGACCTATGTGGTCTGTGTGGAAGGAGTAGTTGGCGGATTTGTGTGCCATGTGGCACCACGTGACCACTGTGCAGGACTGGTCACCCTCCCCGAGGTGGCCAGCCGTCAGAGCAGTACTTCTCTAACGTCTGACCTCCAGCTGGTGACGGTGGTGACACTGGTGGGAAATGCTTTGCTGCTGCTGGTCATCAGTGGCATCTGGCTTGGGCGGAGCCTCAGAAAGAGGCTGCAGAAGAGGAAGTCAGCCGTTCACGTGCGACACATGTACTCCACGAGGAGACCGTTCCGTCCCACGGTGGCAGCGACCTCCGTCTCCACGGACTTTACCAGCTACCAGAGCAGTCGATCAGCTCGTCTTGCTCCCCTGGAGGAAGGAGACCTGATTGAGTTCCCTTGTGATCGGTTTTTAGACAACTGTGGTGTTCGCAGAGATGGCAATATGCAGAGATTCTCTGACTAAAACAAAAATACATGGAAATGCACGGTATAGAAAGAAATATTTGATTTTGACCAAGTTGAATTCTTTGGAAAAACCCCCAAAACAAAACAAAACTGTTTTTCACTGTATACACCCTGCAAAACCAGACCAGGAACATTTGTTTTTGGTTGACTCTATTTACTGAGAACAATTTCCTTCAGCTGTAACACAGCTAAGCTCATAATGATCATTTCAGACTCCAAAGGAAGTCCATTTTTTCAGACTTCCTTTTTCCTTAATGAGGCCTTTTCCTCTGTCATTTCCTTGCACCTGAGAATGTCTCAACATATGTGATTTTTTTGAGTGGATGTGTGCACATATTGGATGTTGTACCACTGATTTCAGCGATGGTGCTAGTACCCAGTTGACAGACATGATATTGTCTAATATTTGTACAGTATGTGATGAGGGCTGCTGGTTGGCAGAGAAACACCTACCGTTTGTATTATGTTTTATACATTTTGTAAAAACAACTATGTCATTTCATATTATGCAGAAAACAAAACAAAAAAAGCACAAGGAAATCAGTATGCACACTGGGTTTCCTGTGTGGACAAGTGCGTACACCTCCAGATTGCGCATAAACTAGTTGCTGGGAGCAAATGTCTCCAACAATATGCCTAAATTGCAATGGAAGCATTTGTGGACAATTTAATTATGTATGATATATTTTGTGTCTATATGTATTGATTTATTTGGCAAAGCAAAAGAAGTGTAAATTTCTATACCCACATGGGACAGGTGAAACACATGTTGGAAGAGGACAGATTTGATATCTGGACTCTGCGGTCTCTTTTTTTTAATTTTTCATGTAATGCCATACTGTAACCTTTAGGCAATCAAAGTCCATTCATGTTGGCGATACTGCTGAAAACTATTAATATTTTAAACGTCTGTCACTCAGAGCTTAAATGTAGACTACCGTTTGTATTTCAGAAGGTGGAACAATAAATCTAAAGGTTTAAAGGAAAATCTGAATTGTGTGTGAGGCTCTTACAGTGTTAATGTTAGCGAAGTCTGGCAATGGTTAGTGTCTTTGTTTGAGTCAACAGGGTGGAGTGCCTCCAGCACTTAGTCCCAACAGACAAAAATCTGTGCACAACGAAGTATTTTAAGACCACCAAAAGGTCAAAGGGTCAATCATTCAAGTTTATCTAAACTCATTTTCAATGTTTTACATGAAAGATTTGGCTTAGTTTGAAATAAAGTTTTGAACACTTACATAGTTGAATACAAATGGCATGCCAATTGAACAAAAGGGAAAACACCACTTTAAAATGTTTGTGCAACAATATATTAAGAAATATTTATGAGTGCATGCTGGAAAAAAACCTAAAACTGCTTCAATGTCTTTCGGTTACTGTGGTCACAAGACGGTGTAACCACCGAAACGGACGCTAGGGGGCAGAGTGAACCGCACAGTTCCTCATGCAAATCTTTCCCCCAAACAACCAAACATTCCATCTTTTTTCATGAATGAAAATGACATAAAACCACGTGAAGATATATATATATATATATAGTATATAGATAGATAGATAGATAGATAGATAGATAGATAGATAGATAGATAGATAGATAGATAGATAGATAGATAGATAGATAGATAGATAGATAGATAGATAGATAGATAGATAGATAGATAGATAGATAGATAGATAAAAGTGCCATTCAAGAAAGCCTGTTTACAATCTTTCCATTTCTATGGCTCTGGAACACAGATTTCTGGTTTGATTGACTTTATTTACAAGAACACATTTGCAATGTTTAAAATAACATTTTGTAAAGAAGTGGTTTACTTATTAATAAACAACTACAGTTGTATTATTCATTGAAATGATTTTTTTTTTTTTGCTTCAAAACAAAAGGCATAAGGTGTGCAACCAGCAGCTGCAAAGTTAGTTACATATAAAAATATACAGGGCCTTGCAGATGTACTCATACTCCTTGAAATTTTCACATTTCAGTACACTTTCATTGCATTTTATGAGTTAGAACCACACAAAGCTGTGTAGAAATGTACAGAGGTAGGGGAGAGATTGCATTTAGCTGTCCTATTTCTGCAGTTCTGGCTTTAAGTCTCATGGGGTAAGTCTCAAGCAGGTTTTCCTTCAGAGTTGGTTTGTTTAGCTCCCTTCACATTTCCATCAACTCTGTCCAGTTTTCTTTTTCCTGCTGAAGAAAAACATCGCCACGGGATGATGCTGCTACCACCATGTTTTTGGAAATGGTCTGTTTGGAGGGGATGTACCTTTACAAAAAGTCCCATCATTTTTTTAGATTAAACTGGGCCCGAGTAGACTCTATTTAGAGTCTCCGACACTACTTTATATAGCAGTGTCAGAGTAAAGAGGAGTAGCCTTAATTTATTTTTAGTAAAACATTTTCGTTCTCCAACCTGTGTACATAAACATATGAATAGTTTTGCCGCCACCGTACCGCTTAGGAGTTGTTTTATTAAAGTTAGTGCAAAACATGCTTGTCTGTGTTTGGATCACCTGTGAGTTAGAAGTGCAGGTTGGATTCATGTAAACAGCCCCAGATGTTTTCCTCATCAACACAAGAGTCAAAGTTGACATCAGAGTTTTGCAAACAAGGCTTGTTTTAGCACCTGATATTAAAAAAAGGGCTGCTGATGATGCCGGTAAAACAGCTTTGAGTCCGTATGGATTTATGAATCCACTCGTCGAGTTCAGCGCTATTATCTGTAGCGGTGGTTAGAGTCCAGAGAGGGGGCCGTGCCCGATGTCGGATCCGGCTGTCGAGGAGGTGGAAACGCTGTTGTGCTGGATGGCGTGTGGCTGAGTCTCAGGGTCTGCAGGGGTGGGACTCCCTTCTGGATTCACCCCTGCAGCTGGACACAGAGACATCTGTCAAAGTCACCGATAATGTTCGGGTTGTCCACTGTTGGATTGAGCTTTGCTTTTGTATGTTAAACAACCAAATAAAAAATCAACTACAGCTCAGGTCATATGAAAACATCTCTTTTTTATTCTTTTAACAACTGAATACTGTACATACATGGTAAAAAGACAAGAATAGAAATATATGAATATAACACAGGCTATCATTGCATAATAGCCGCTTGTAAATCTTTTCTTATGACAGTCAGTTAAAGTTTATGTTGGACATACACTTTAGCCTGCCTGGAGTGCGACATGAAGGATCTTCCTAAGTGTTTGATCGGCTCTCCTGAGGAACAAAAGTGCATCGCTAATATTTGGAGAATGTGGGGTTAGAAGCTGATTTTATTCCAAAGTGCTGCGGGACACAGTTTAAGGTCTCTGAATGAACAGAAGAGTGCTTTATTATAGCGAAACAACATGCAGCCATGTGGCATTCGTCTATTAGCACTATGAAGGAACAATGTGCCTGTACAGTAACCTCAGCGGTCATTGATGATGATCTGGGAAAGCTGCTGGGCTGTTAGACAGAGGTGCAGGGTAAGGGGTTTTACTCACTGGGGTACCCCTGTGCCTCCCTCTGTCGAGCAGTGACGGGACAATCCTTGTGGGTGAGCAGGATCTGCTTCAACTGGCCAACCTCTGACCTCAGTGATGTCACCTCGTTCTGGGGATGCAGATAGATCTGATAAGTGTGATGCTTTGTAGAAATATGCTTACCCGCCAAACGGGTTTTTTTTATTTTTATTTTTTATTCAGAACTTTCAGATTTTTATTTGTTACAAATTTTCACCCACTACTCTATCTTTGTCTATCACATTCAATCACAATCATACACTTTGAAGTTTATTGTTCAAGTCCGCATTCTTTCAGTCTTAGAGCCTTGCAAAACGCAAAGCATTGCTCACCTGCAGCTGTAGGTTTGTGTGCGTAAGCTCTTCTGCCTTCTTCTCCAGTGACGACACCCACAGTTTCCTCTTTTGTCGGCAGCGGGTTGCTGCAGCCCGATTGCGCTCCAGGAACTTTTGCCTGCGCTCATCGGGGTCCTGCTCAGCCGATCTTCTTCGACGGCTGCTGCCTCCTCCTGCTCCTCCTCCCCCACCACCGCTGCCCCCGCTGCTGCTGCCGCTACAGCTTGCCTGTGCTGCGTGCTGAGAGTGGGATGGTTGCATCTGTTGTGCAACTGGTGATAACTGAAAAAAATGAAAAAAAAACATCAAAAAGTAACATCTCTTTGCTTGAAAGCACAAATACAACACCAACAGAAACTGTGTACTTTGTGTAATGCATTGCACCTGTGGTGGGGCAGATAGTGCGGGTGCAGGTGGGGAGTTCTGGTGCAGGCGTGATGGCGGTGATTGGTGAGAATGAGAGTGTGTTGCGTTCCCTGACTGGTGAAGTTGGAGGCTCTGAGTGCTTCGTAGGTGTTGTGGAGGTGGAGCATGGCATCGCTGCTGGTAGGTGTGAGGCGGAGCTGCAAGCTGTGGCGGTTGATTGGGTTGGTGATGATGATGGTGATGAGGGAGGTGGGGATGATGAGGATGGTGGTGTTGCTGTAGTGGAGGGGCGTGGTGGCGCTGTGACATCATCTCCATCATGTGACCCATGGATGTCACAGGATTGTTGATGGCGAGCATTCCTGGGTGTTGATGAGAGTAATGATGCCCCATCGTCTGTTTGGGTCTCTGAGCACAGGAAGAGAATTAATCAAAGAATAAGCCGTCAGGCTTGTGAAAAAAATGTTCAAGATGCTCTCAGTCACGCCAAACAGGACATGGTGAGGTGAGCGAATCTGCATAGGTGCAGGCAGAGTGTCAGAATAGCATAGCACAATAAGGGTAAAGGTAAGGCTAAGTAAGGGTATCATTACTTCATTTGGTTAGCATTCCATATCAGTTGTGTATATGTGCAAATAATGGTAATTATTGCTTAGTTAAATTTGAAACAAACTGAATGTGAATATGTGTATTTTCATTAGAACCTTTCAGCCACAATTTTGATGACACGACGATGTAACCACCGAAACGGACGCTAGGGGGCAGAGTGAACCGCACAGTTCCTCATGCAAATTTTCCCCCCAAACAACCAAACATTCCATCTTTTTTCATGAATGAAAAAAGAGGCATATATATATATATATATATATATATATATATATATATATATATATATATATATATATAAGGAAATAAGGAAAGTTGACTTTATTAAAATGTACTGTGAGTTAATAATTAGTTCATGTAATTAATTATACATAGTTATGTCTCACCTACAAATAGCTAAAGTAAATCAATATTCCTGTGAAAAAACAAAACAAAAAAACTACTGGGTTAAAGTACATTCCTAAAGGTATTCCCTATGGTTTTGTCCTTGGACCAATTCATCTCACAATTTCTATTATTAACATTGCATCTTAGTACAATTGTAAATCCCATAGTTATACTGATGACACAGTTCTTTAGTCTTGTGCAAATTATTATTTATTTTTAAACTGGGCTTCCTATTCTTCTTATTTACTTTGAAGTGACCTGCTGTCATGTGCCACAAAAAAACATAAATAATAATGATGAATAAATGATTTATTTATTTTGATATTTTTGCAAACGTTGATCGCCTACACAAAAATCTGGTATTTCATATTTACCTTAAATCTGTAAATTATCGTTAAATCTGTAGGACGCTCTTGGTTTAGTGTGAAAATGGACATACAGTACAGACCAAAAGTTTGGACACACCTCCTAATTCAATGGGTTTTCTTTATTTTCATGACTATTTATAGGGCAAGAAATCCCACTTATTAACCTGACAGGGCACACCTATGAAGTGAAAACCATTTCAGGTGACTACCTCTTGAAGCTCATCAAGAAAATGCAGAGTGTGTGCAAAGCAGTAATCACAGCAAAAGGTTGCTGCTTTGAAGAAACTAGAATATAAGGGGTATTTTCAGTTGTTTTACACTTTATTGTTTAGTGCATATTTCCACATGTGTTATTCATAGTTTTGATGCCTTCAGTGTAAATCTACAATGTCAACAGTCATGAAAATAAAGGAAACTCATTGAATTAAAAGGTGTGTCCAAACTTTTGGTCTGTACTGTAGGTACATGCTGAACCCTTTGGGTTCAGCATGTAATATACCTATAATATATATATTATATATATATAATATATTTTTTTTATATTATTTTGAAGTGTCTGAAAATATACTAAAGGTCTTTACAAAAGCAATTATTAGATCTTGTCCATAATTGGAGTTTCTTCTAACGATCTCCAACAGTGTTGACAAACACCGATAAGACTGATAATGTGTTCTCATACAAATGGTGCCATCTGCAGCTTGATCCCTTCACACTTTATTATTCCTGTGTATCATCTGACTAAAGCGACTGTACGAGCTAAATTAAACCTCATCTCACCTTTCTCCCACACTCAGCGAGATAGGGAGAGGTCATGTTTGGAGCATGACATCACCTTCCTCCCAACTCCCAATATTACTATCTGCTTGCTGTTACACAATATTTCTTTAAGAGAAGAGGCAGTCTTTCTCTCTCTTTCTCTGTGTCTGTCTCTCTTCACCATTCAGCTACAAAAAAAAAAGGGTACATTTAGTCGCTGCCAAGGATGAGGTCAGCGAAGTAACCGTGCCAACTTTACCAGCCAGCCAGGCCGCCAGTCAAACAAACACACACACACGTAGCAGGACGGGGCATGAGTATTTCAGCTCTGTTTACTACATACAAACACCATGACGCTGGGGCTGCTGATTACATCATGGGTCTTCTTGGCCTAGATGACACACCGCTTTGATATTTCTGTCTAGAGGGATCAGTGAATGAAGACATAAAACTTTACATGAAACACTGATCCACTTGTCAAATGTTTATTTTTCCACTTCAGGTGAGTGCACTGTTACTGTACAACAGAGGCATGTTAATGCACCTCCTGTGGTTTTAAAGAGGCAGTGTCCCGTTTCACACCTGGGAATGAATAGCAGCGCCTGATAACACTTGATTGTAGCTCAACTGCTGTGCTGAGGATCCGGAAAAGACTACTGACTTTATTACGGGTGTGCTGATATGAACGAGGAGCAGTTAAGAGTTTAGGATCATACGAGCTGGCCCGGGTGAAACGTTACTAAGCCTTGCAAAAATGTTGATACTGCTTTAACTTTTCCACATTTTTTCATGTTACTACCACAAGCTTCAATATGCATCATTACGGATTTATGTGATAAGGCAACATTAAGCAGTGGATCATTGTAAAGTTACCAAAGAGTCTTCAGAAGTCACCTAATTAGTAGATAGAACTAATTAGTAAATAGGTTCCAGCTGCATGTACTTAATGTAACTTTCCCAAAACAAAGAGGGAAAGCATGAAAAAATATATAAATGAGTCACCAGCTTCCAGCATAATTTGCCACTCTTTGTCGCCACTTGCAGAATGGCTTTACTTTATGGCCAAAAGAATGGATCTTCATGCATTGACTACAGAGGCCTCAATAAATTCACCATAAAGGACTTGTAGCCTTTGCTTCTTCTCATCTTTGCCTTCAAGCCGCTGCATGAGTATTGCCCAGCTTTTGACATCCGAATCATCGTGGATGTTCACAGCCAAGGCTATGGGTTCCAGTACATGCTGTACTGGAACTATGGGTTGAAAACAGCTCTTGTATTCAATAGCTGTTTTGAATACAGCTCTTGGGTCTCCAGGTTACTAATTTTTTATCCCACTTTTAACAGGTATTTTAAGGATCTTCAACTTTCTGGGTATTCTGGATTGCGCAAAGACATTAAAAGCCAGATGTGACTGTGAAAAGTGAGATTCCTTGACTTTTTCCTCAACTTTCCACCAGTGGTGGGGCAAGCTGCAGTGACAACACTTCACGATAACTATCACATCAGCTAACTATGGAATAATGGGAGCTGCTGGACGACTATTGAGCTAAAAAAAAAAATATCCAGCAGCTACTGATTGTTAAGTAACAGACATGTGTTACCTAGAGACATGGTTGCTCAATGTCTTTTTGTTCCCTTTATCATACAGATATCTGTAATTAAGGAAATTAGCTCAAATGTTATAAGTGACCTATAGCTAACTTTTGACTTTGACCATGTTTGCAGAAAGCTAATGTTTATGTGTTGCTAATGCTAGGTAAATCTTGGTAGTTCTCATTTATATCGACAAGTTAAGATAATCAAATCAATCAATCAATCAATCAAATTTTATTTGTATAGCACATTTCAGCAGCAAGGCATTTCAGAGTGCTTTACATCATATCAAACACAGAAACACAATGCAAACAATGATAACTGGCTTCACTGTATGAAACTCAGTGTCAACCTAGTTTTCTGAGAACTCACTATCAAAGTTCAGTGAGACTTTTGACGTCTTATTCCAAACAAAATTTGGGAATTATTTAAAAAATTCCCAAATCTTTAGGAATGAGGGTTGGATGAGTTCAGTGTACCAGCTTTCTGGGAAATTCATATTTGCTTTGGGATAGTGACTCATGTTAAATGGCAGTTTGTATCTTATGAAAGCAGCCAGATGTAGCAGTCTTCATGAACTGTGGGGACATGTTTATAGCAATGATCAAACTCGATTTGTTTTCTGTCTTCTAAAAACCGAGTGTAATTTCAAGATCTGAGTTTCACCCTTGGAGGAATGCTCCATAAACTGTGACTTGTGGTACGTTGAGATTTACAGCACTGCCCTCAAATGTGCGTCAAAATGGTCTGTGGTCAGTCACGGAAAACAAAACTTCATATCATATTGCGTCTTGTTACATAAATTTTTTTTATGTATTTATAGTTAAATGTCTGTAGGTTGAGAGCAAAGTGAAACCAAAGTCAAATTCCTTGTTTGTGTGCACAAACATAACTAATAATGCTAATTCTGATTCAACATATCATATTGGATCACATTATACTTAAACTATACATATCAGATCTCACTGTTATATATGTTGCATTGTATCATATCACATTGCTTAATGTAATTTTTGTATTGTATCTTTAAACCAAGAGAGAATGTATGCTGTAAAATACTGTATGTTAAGTTTACAATCTAATTCTACCATTAGTGCATAAAGATGTATTAGCTGACATCTTTTTTCATGAATACTGATGATTTTGTAGTAGTCAAAAACATTTAGTGGTACCTGAGGAGAACAACAGGAGGGGTTTTGAACAGGAGCTGGCATGCCCATTGCACAAGACATCTGTTTTTCTATCTGATGAAGAAAAAATATTGACACAAATATTTTTGTAGCTCTAAGAAAACAACACAATATCACCTCATTATTAAAAAATAGAAATGCCTCCCGCTTTGTCACGTCCGTTTAACATCCTACACTTTCAACAAATACATCCAAACGTCAAAAATTTCAAAGACGACAGCAAATATTTATAATTCTGCGAGCATGACCTACTTGTACAAGTGGTCACCCCATCACTTATAAATAATCAATCAAGCATAGACGAAACTGTGAGCATGACAATAAACCCTCCGATACTTACAGTCATGTGCTGAGCAGATGCCCCTTGCATGGCGGGGTCTGGCAGGGTGCCAGGTAATGAGGCTGGCAGAGGTTGCCTGTGTCTGTTCCGCATTTGAAGGAGGCAGGACAGCGCCCCAGGAGTCGGCCTGTGGTCGATCACACAGAAAGGAAAACAGGTCAGTCCAGGAAGCTCTGCTCAGCTAAAGTTTCATCGACCCTGGTTCAGAAAGAGGCACAAGTCGAAACATTTATGGTCGTGTCCACATGGGAGGTACCTGCTTAGTAAAACGTAAACAAATGCTCATGACAGGATAAGGCCTTTATGACGATGTTGGTTATTCTATAGAATAAAAGATGATTATCGGAGGCCCTGTCTTTAATAGCCAGACGTTGATAAGCAACAACAGCAAAAAATATTAGATCTTGATCTTGAACATTTTTTCCATATTTTTGGAAAGTTCATCTTTATTTCTAAGCACTTACGAAAACATTCCTTGTGCTGCACAAATACCATATTTGCAAAGATAAAAAAAAACAAATAAGAAATGTACACTGAGCAAGCAGTGTAATAAAGAAAACACAAACTAAACCCTTTTTGAAACATCACTTATTTCAAATAAATCTATAGAATTTTCATAAATTGTTTTAAAAGGTTATTTTCAAAGCATATCCCTATTTCTGTGTTTGATCAGTTGTTGCCCCTAACTTTTCAAGTCTGAATTTTAACTTTAGGAAGCTTTCTGTTTGTTTATTTTTTGTTTTTACTTGAAATTTAGGAATTTCAACTGCTGAACAGAGCATAAATACACCACCACCATGACAGACATTAAAGGAAAGAATATGCTGATTCAATATTGGTGTAAAGGATCTGTTCAGTTAAGTTTCATTTTACATTTATTCTTCCTTTAAAATATTTTTCGTAGAGCAAAGATTTTATCTGTGTGGATATCTTTGGGGTGTATATCTTTTATATTTCCTACCTTTGAGATTTTATTTTTACAGGTTCCAGTAGTGAGTCAATGCAATGTAATTTAATTCTGATATGCGCCAACTGGCCTATTTCTATTGCAAGACAAAATATTCTATTCTATTCTATTCTATTCTATTCTATTCTATTCTATTCTATTCTATTCTATTCTATTTTTCTTAGGGCAAAACATAAACAAAAGTTTGTTTTAGATAACTTTTACTACTTCTTTTTATTCCCAGAAAACCTTTTGGAAAAATAGAAATAATACAAGGGAGATATAGACTATGCCATTCGGTTACTAATAAAGACAAATTAATAAAACATGAAAATAACTTTCAAGCAGCCAAGAGATAAATGTCCTTCAACATACTGCGATGTGACACGGTGAAGCAACAAATTGGATAATAAGAATTCAAAATGGGAAAGCAAGGAGAAACACACTAAAGAAAACATAGTATATTGAAAGAAGTGACAGAGTGAAAGAGAGCATGGATGCTTGGGGATCACAGCAGGGAGGCAGAACCTTGGGTGTCATGTGCTGCTGACCTAACCGTTCTGGCTGAAAGCCAGTCGGATAGCGTGGGTCTCCATGGTTGCTCTGATGTCATCGGCGAGGATGTCATTATTGAATCTGGGAATTTACGTCTCCTTTAACATACAGGCAAGTGCAGACGAACCAAAACAGCTTTACATGGCATAGTGTCAGACACTCAAAAACCCGTTTGCCATGGTAACAGGTCATAAACATCACTGGATACAGTCAGAATAATATTACAGATAACACTTAATTGGTTTCACTGACTAGCACAACGTCTGGATTGAGTGGCACTGATTTACTGCGTCGTGACTGACTGTCAGCTCTCCCTCCATACTGTCCTGTCATGGCCTGCCTGAGCCACAACAGATGTTTGCAGCTTATTTTACTGACTCAGCTAATCATCAGCAGAGATGTAGCAGATGTTTTGTTTATGTTCCTCGCGTGATCCAGTCAGATATATAGGTCAGGAGATAGGAAGATCTAAATGTCAAACGGACATTTGGGATGAAAGACAAACAATGTCCTGTGTTACCCTGCAAGTATGATGTTAGTTTGCTTCTCTTTTTTTCCTTTTCCCAATTTAGGAACAACATATCTTTTTTTTTTTTTTTTTTTTTTAAAAAGCATGTTTTAAAATAAATAAAAGGGAATTATAAGTACATCATTTTAGGTTTTCAAAAATAATTATAGAATGTAAAGGCCAAAATGTCTGTATTTTTTCAAAACCCTTAGGATTCTAATTGCCCAGCCTAAATAACATCTTTTAGAATGTGAGGCACATTTTTAAGTTCAGAGACCACTGCCTTATTTTCTAGACCTAGTACCACTGCTTTTTCAGGACCTACAAGATTATTGAGATTATAAGGTAAGACTGCTGTTCTGCATGCATGCTTAAAGCACTTTTTATTTAGCCTCTGTGTTTTTGTGATGGAGAAATATATCTCACAAATCCAAATGATGAAATCCCTTGTACTGGTGGGGACAGGTTTGCTTTAAAAGTTTATTCATTTGCTGATCTTTTGCTTTGTGTCAGCTATTTGGACACAAATAAGCCTAAAATAGCAAAGAGACAGCAAAATATACCTTCATACACAGAGAGTCCCTGGTATTTGTGGCCCGTTAGAGATCACAACCCCCTCTGATTAGCTAAAATCCGCAAATAGTTGACAGTCCCTCTAAAAATGCTTGTAAGAGCCTGTTTTGACAGTTCAAACATCAAAAACACCTTTGATATTCATTAATATGCACAGCGGAAACTGTCTTAGCACTACCGCACAAGCTCACAACAGTCGTCCTTATCTCCGCTCTTTGGGTAACAGCCAATCACCGTCAAGAAAATTAAATCCTGATCCTGGATTGACTGGTTTACAAACAGCAGCCTAGCGCATGTCAAGTAGCATTGACGCTTCCCAAGCTGCTTTTCTTTTTCAGAAGAATCTGCACAAAGGCGATTTTTAATTTGAAGTTACGTGCCACTGAAAAAATACACAAAAAGGTGTATCTGCGAATACCGAACCACAAATAAGCAGGGGTCCACTGTGTACTAGAATCAAATCATGTCATATTGTATTGTATGGCATTGTGTCATATGATATATTACGGTATGACTTTATATCTCATGATTGTTTCATATTTTATCACATGTTATTTTAGAGCATTGCAATATGGTATATAATATAGTGGAGTATTGTACGGTTTTGTATTGCATCTTCTTATCTTGGTAACTTTACTGTGTGGAATTATTGTGCGTCATATGGTACTGAATTGTCTCATATTATGCAGTACACATCATATTTAGAAATTTGTTGCAGAAGTACAGACTGATTGATTGATTGGTAACATATCACAAATTCACCACCTGAAGCAAATAAAAAAATACTCTTAAATAATGCGGAAAAACTACTTGAAATCCAAATAGGGTAATCCACAGATTTATGCTGCGCCCACAGTCTTTCAAGCAAAAGTTCAATAACTGCATTCAAATTTGTGGTTGTAATCTGATCAAATATTTTAAAAAAAAATTAACATTAAAGTTTAACTAATTTATCATGACCTGGGTAAAGCTGGACATTTGGACATGAGTTTCTTCGGATAGAACCGATATGTTTTTTCTCTCCGTTTCGTTGTTCTTATAAAGCTACCTTTGCATCTATAATATAGTGTGTGCCTATGTTCTCAGAAATCCCAAAGATTGAGTTTCTCCTGAGTTAACAAATCTAGAGCCAAACTGTCTGGCAGAGTGGGAGCAGCTGTTGGGAGCTGGTCGGATGAAAGACAGGAACCTCCTCTAATCTGTCAGTTGAACTGGGTGATAACCAGGGAGCCAAGGAAGCTGCCCAGGCGCTGAGAGACTCCAGTCTGATTCTGAGTTTTTACAGACACAATAGAGGCGGTTAGTCGGGCACCGGGGCGGGTAGAGTCAACAGGACTGAGTGGGCGTTATGCAGCGGTTCTCCATCTGCACTTTGTTCCCTCAGAATGAATGTTTGATCTTTTTCTTCCTTGCTCGCACTTCATTAATGAGGTAATGAATTATGCAGAGGAAAATGCCAGTCGCTGCCCAACAGAATGAGTTATAATATGTCAAAAACAGGAACAGAAGAAAAAAATGTGTGTATGTTGTGCACTGTGCTATGCAGACAATAAAGTACAATGTCTTGCAAAGTTTGCATACATCATAAGTTTTTCAAATTTTGTCACATTCTAACCACAAACTGATTTCACTGGGTTTTTGTATTTGTCTCTGTCTTTCTGTCCACTTTGACTCATTTCCTTTCCAGTCATTTTTTCATTAAAGGGCTTATAGTATTGGGGTACAAAGTTAGTTTTCCACTGTACATTATTTGCATGTAAGCCAGAAAGTTTAGTTCTGGTCTCACCTGAGCACCCTCATTCACATATTAGCTGTAGATCATGCATGGCTAGATCCAAAATTTAAATAGGACTTATCAGGAATTCCTTTCAATGGCCTTCTTAATATTATATTTTAATAAAGACAAGACTTTAATATTTGTAGTTCATATTGAGTTCAATTACGGTAACACTGGGGGATTCTATTTACTAATTAGGTGACCTTTGAGACAAAATGGCTGGACTTGTAGGGGGACTGGAGTAAGCAGGTACTGAATGCTAGTCAGATTTTACTTTGTAAATATTTTATGAAACCATGTATTATTTTCTTTTACTTTACAGTTATGCCTTACATCCTTTGCCGGAATTAGAAGAATAAGGGGCCCTGGACTGGGGTCAGTTTTAGAGCCCTTTCCTAAAAAAAATTAAAATAAAAAAACGTTTTACTCATGCAAATTAAAGAACATTGTTAGGTAGGTCAACCCATTGGCAGGTACAAATTGGTGGATGGTCTGGCCCCATGTTGGTTCCAAAAAAATGTGCTACCACTTCATAATTTTCAAATATTTGAGTGCTGTTTAAATTCATAAAAATCTAAACACCACATGCAAAATGAGCCCATCTGTTTAATGTGAAGTGGAAAGTTTGTAAAACATACACAACACCAAAAAGTACATTTTCGTTTTGGGTGGGGATCCCCAAAACTCAGCACCCTGGGCCCTGTAAGCCCTTGCAAAAGTCTGACCCCTCATTACATTGTGCTGATTTACTACATTTAGCCCCAACAGCATAAATTCAAGTTTGTGGTTGCAAGGTGACATAATGTGAAAACGTTCAATGATCATGAAAGCCTTTGCGAGACGCTGCAAATAAATATGATACGGATATGTCATTTGGAATACAAGTGTCTGCGTGTCTATATATAAAGCAAAGTAAAGCTATACTCACCCTGAATGTGTTAAGGTGGAGGGAGCCTGGGTGATCACTGATCCAGATTGAGAGGCGCCAGAGGAGCAGGACAGTGCTTGCTGGGCAGCCAGGCTGCAGCTGGGTGCCATCATTGGGCCATGGCCCTGGGGATGATTGAGCGGCGGTTGGGGAGGGTGCTGAAGCTGAAGCTGGGGCTTTAGATGTTGCTGATTCATACAAGACGGCCCATTATGAGACAGTGTCTGCAGAGGATGAAGCAGAAGCAACAAACTGGCTTGGATCTTTTCGGAACTGAGAGCCAGCGTCAAGGTGTGCGCCTTTGCGTTTGAGGGCTGGCTGTTTAATTTAGAGGGTAGAATGTGATCTCCTGGTTTGTCTTTCCTGCAGCAGGTCGGATATCTGCAGTCGACTAATTGGGTCTGACTCCCTTTATCACCCCTCGCAAACAAACAACCGCCGCTCAAGGCACACACCGTTACAGACTCCACAACCAAACTTGCACAGGTCTGCACTGTGTCTCGCATGCTGATGGGACTTTTGTTTTCAAAGAGTAAGAAGAAGCTAATCCTTTGTTTATGTACCTGTTTGTTATTCTCCTCTTCCTGGGCTTGGAGAAACTCCTCCTCGATCTCCTTGAACAGACCAACCTCTTCACAGTTCTGCAGAAATCGCGTTGGGGTCGGAGTCTGGTCTGAAAACATCCCACGCAATCAGATGTTAGAAAAAAAAAAAAAAGAAGAGGATTTCAATTTTTAACATAAATTCATCCCTCGCTGCCCAACTTCTCGCGGCAGCCTCCACCGTTCGAGTCGATCCATGTTCTAAAACCAACTGTCATCCAGGGTGTAGTGCAAGGAGGAGAGAGACAAGCCGAGCTCCCAGCCTGACTCCCTGATAACATCAGTCTGTCTCTCTGAGCCGTCTAAACATGCAGGGGTCAGGGGTCAGCCGGGCTCATTGTTTTGACACCAGATTTCCTGCAGGAGGCGAGACAGACTACAGGACACGGGATCCGGGGCGACGGTCCCACAGGAGGGGGTGTGGGGGAGGGATCTGTGGAGGTTAGATCCCACTCTAATGTTTACATCCAGAGAGACAGCTGATCCTATGTTAACACATCTCACCGTGTGACAGCCTTTTGACTACATAGCTTGGATATTATTGGCTCACTGGGTCATTCAATTAGTAATCACAAAGTTACTCAACATTTTTTGAGAGATCTGGCACTGACACAACTATGAATTTGTCGCGTTAAATGCATAAAAAAGATCTGCTGCGCTGAATACGTACGTTTTTATTATTTTATTATTATTTTATAACAGCAACAATGACCCTGTTTAGACTATCACAAGACAATAAAAACCGCAGGGTGACTCCATAAGGAAATAGCAGACAGAAATGGAAAATGAAGAGGTCATGAGCCAATAAAAACGACTCAAAAGTGACTTAGATTTTACAGGTTTTATGTAAATGTGTTACCTAGGTGACTCTTTAAATGACCATGGTGAACAATGTCAACGGTGAATAATGTCAATGGTGACTAAAACATTTGAACTAAAATACTCCTTTTTCATACAACTATCCTAAAGATCATTAGTTATGTTTAAAATTACTTAAAAAGATGCCGAGGGTTCACTGAGGCAGTCTAAATTTTTCACTGGATGAAGAAAAAATGTTTTTAATACCTCAAGGTGGATGTAGCATTTTGCTTGCTGCTGGGCTTACTTCAACCATTATATCTGCTAATTGGTTCATCGTGTTCGTTCGTTAGAATGTTGTGTGCAAAAACGCATGAGGATCAAAGAAAACAGTAGTTTCACATTCGCCTTCAGTGTAAAACAGAATGTTCTGTAACTGCGAGGCCTGTTGTTCCACAAAATTACATGTTATTATTGTGCTGCTATTTATTTATTTATTTATTTATTTATTTATTTATTTATTTATTTATGTTTTCAGAATAGAAAATTAATCCACACAATTTACATAAGTTTGAAAAAAAAAAAATTGGATGCACAAGTTTAAATCTATTGTTGTGAATGCTGTCTAATTCATAGAAGGTTCTAAATCCTGCATACAGGATCAAGGGCCGTATACATATGTATATAAATTTAACTTAGAATTTAAATCATAAAGGGCCAGACAGACCACACACGTAGTCTGGCCAATAACAAAGTCCTGGTGTAATTATGGTTTTAAATTTAACCATTCTTTTTGAGAGAATAGAGCTCATTTAAAGTAATAGTTTAAGAATAGCCTGGAAATTTTCCATTGAGCTGAGATCAGGGATTTGGGGTTGCCATTCCAAACCATTAATGTGTGTTTGTGATCATTGGCCTGTTCGAATGCCCAACTGACCAAAACTAGCATTCCCAATCAAAGGAAATCGGTCCAAACGCTCCTGAACAGCCAAAAAACAACAAAGGAGTGTTATCTATGAGGGGGCATCATGTTGAATTTTAAAATGTTTGGACTGATTACAAAAAAAATCTAACCTGTGTATCAAATGCTTTTTACTTTAAATATAAATTAGAGACAAAAAGAAAAGAAAAAAAATCAGACATCAATCATCTTCCTGTTTTTGTTTCTGAATCAAGCCATGTTGTGCCTAACCCGGCGTGCTTTACTGTGCATGCTGCAACATGAGCCCCTCTGTTTCGCAGCGCGGACTACCTGAGGGAAGGAAACCTGCACCGGGGTTATCACATCATATATTGTGTAACGTATCGTTATCTTTTTTCTTTTTTTTTTTTTTCTTTTCATCGAGCTCTCAGTTTATAAAAGCAGGCCATATCATAAATGTGCAACTGGTAAAAACAGACATAAAAGCCGGTTTTATTAACGGCTTTTGATGATACATGTTTCCCCTCCCATGTTGAACCGGGGAGGAGAGAACAGAACGGCACGCAAGATGCGGTCACCTCAGGGAGGTGGACGATCTGACCTCACCTGAAAAACTTATGTCCGTCTTTATTGGGGGGAACTTCAGGGTCATCTCATGCTTGTGTCTGTGAATGAACAGGTGCTCCTCTAGCTGGAAGCGCTGTCGTCCACCGGAAAGAGGAAGCAAAAGAGTCGAGGCATAAATTGCTGAAGCACATCAGTTTATCTCTCTTATCGCAAATGGCCACAATACTCTTAATCTTATCAGCATTTAAGAAAATCCGACTCCTTTGATGAGAAAAGGATGATGTCACATATCTGGATGCTATTTTTAGAAGCTGTTTTTTTTTAAATTATTATTCTTAATAGGTCACGTAGATGCGTGATTCATTTCCATAAGAACATAAAGACATAAATCATCAAACTCGCCTTTACTAGAATGCAAGTCATGCTGTGTCCTACTGACCTGAGAGCAGCCGGGGGCGCCGCACACATAAGGCCTGTCCTGTTTGTCATTCATGTCATCCACACGCCTACACAGACAGAAGAATCAAGAACAATGTGTCAATGTGGAGCCTGGCCACCGAGAAGGGGAGCAATCGTCGTGCCTCACAGGTCAGATAATTACACTGCAGGAAGAATCATCTGAAGAGAAAAATAACACAATAAAGGCAAAACATTATTTACTCGAGTGTGGAACGTGTGTGTTATGTATTTCTGCAGATGATGGCTCTGTCTTTTTTTTTTTTAACAAAAAAAAATTGTGACACATAAAGGTGGCAGCGTCATGCTATGGGAAGACGTCAATCTACCAGACTAGGAATTTATGAGAAAATTATATAAAGTGTTGCCTCATTTTCAAGTAAAAGAAAAATTGATATGAGGAGGAAAACTGCATATTACCCTAAAAACACCCAGTAAAGCATGGTGGTGGCAGCATCACACTGTGGGGAAGCTTGATACTATTATTCTGTGATAAAAAAGATTACACAAAGTAGTGCGTTACTGTAAAGTAGAAGAAAAATCCTACTTTTTTTTACTGCGATGCCGCCAAATAGAACTTTTAAAAAATTAATCGTCTTGGTGTTTTTGGAAAACACTCTCTGTGGAGGAAAACTAACACTGTAGATCACCCTGAAAACACCGTCCCCATTATGAACTATGGCGGTGGCAGCATCATACTGTGGGTACGCTGCCACGGCGAAGCAGCTCAGAGTTGTTGGAAGTGTAAACGAGGCTCCAATTGTGAGCGAAAAGAGGTCGTATATGTGCACCCCAAATGTTTTAGAGTGTAAAAAAAAAAAAAAGGAAATAAAAGACTGAAATTTGGATTTCTACCGTAACAAAAGGAGGAAAAACCTTCAAAGCCGTAAGCACCGCATTCTGGATATTGAAGTCCTACAGCTTTCTGAGCCGTAAGACTTTTCACGGTTACTGTGCAGTGATGTGTTGCTGAGTGTAGTGCCTCCAATTATGCTTTCACCGGGTGCTCAGCTCACAATAAGAGCGCTGAAAGCACGAAGGCATACCGGGGCTTGCATCAAGCCCTCACAGGATGAAAGCATCAACACAAACGCGGGGCAGAGAAGATCACTTCTATCGGAGGGGCGCTATAAGTTTTTGCTAGTCCTTTTCTTTCCGTCTGACAGCAGAGGAAGAAAAATTGAAGTCTCCGGCATCAGGTGTAACCAGACGAGTTGAGTGTCGATGTAAAGGGGAAAGAGTGAGAGCTCTTGAAAACACGAAAGCAACAGAATATGCCTCCATAAGTGGTGCAAGGAGTCAGAAAGGGGTGGATGGGGGGTGGGGAGGAGGTTGGAGGAGCAACGCAAGGGTGATGGAGAGGGGAATGGAAAGGGCAAGGGGCAGTGACTACGGGTGGAAAAAGAGGCAGATAGAAGAAGGAAGGGTGAGGGAGGGCCACACTTCAGGGCCTATACACTCCTGACAGGTTTGAACCTGCCTCAGCCCCCATTTTCCAACCTAAGGCAAGCAGAGGTGACTTCATAGGTGCGTGTGTGTGTGTGTGGGTGTGTGTGTGGACGTCTGTGAGTACACACGAGTTACAAAATACGGCAAACAAGTTCACAAGGTCACGACAACAGATAGAAAATGGGCAATTTGCACGATCAGCTGAAGGAAAAAGATTACATAGCTGCACACCGACAGGGACATGAAGCATAAAAATTCTCCACTTTAGGTTCAGATCCTTGAACTTGTTTCAATCTTTTATCGCAGCGTCACATCAAGCAGTACTTGCATGAGATTATAGCAGACTCAGCACATTTTCAGCAAAATCCTTCTGTCAGAGTGATTACATCACTGCAGAATGATGTCATACACGCATAAATCCTACATACAACAACGGCCAATATGTTGCCACTTTAAGAGGGATTAATTTGAGTTCTGAGTATACTGGCAATCATTTTCCCAAACATTTAAGACAAATAAATCAAACGTTATAGTCCACCGTTTAATAATAACAAATGAAACAAAACACATAACTTTTAGTAATTTTGAGGATTAAAAAAATGTAAATACACTGTTCAGATGCGTTCAGAATGAACCAACTTACTGTCTTTTAAAGTTTCCATATTTGATTGAATCTGAAATTGAGCCGAGCCTGAGGTTCGCAGTTCATTCAAATCAAATTCAAGCAGTTGGTTCCGGCCGGTAAATCCAGTGTCAGAACAGGACCATGACCCGGTTCCGTCCCACAGCTCACTAAAAACAACCTGTTCAGAAAAACAAGCCCGGCCGGCCGGCCGGCACAGCTGTACGGAGAGTGCTGTCACACCCCCCTAAATAGACACGGAGCGCTCAAGCCCGTCCCGCTTGCTGATGAGACTTCACCAGGACACCTCGCCTTACAAAAAGTCCCGCTGCCGGTAACTTCTCCAGCTGGTTTTCACAAATGAACGGATAAATTTAGTCGACATGGGTTTTTGCCGTCCCGAGCCGCGAAGAGCTCACGAGAGAGCCGAGACCGGCGCCCGCTGCCGCTTGTTGCGCGGTTTCCAAAAGTTTTTTTGTGAATGAAAAGTAGACGCAGGCTTACCTACAAGTGGAGAGAGGGACGAGCGGCGCTCCAGAGAGGAACCACGTTGGACTGGAGCGCGATGACAATACGTTCTATTTACAGAAGCATTACATCACCCCTCCCGGTGACGTCACGTGGGATTCCTGAACTTCTAAATCATTGCGGTCCCGTACGGAGCGAAGGATTGAGGAGGAGAAAGGGGGCGGGGACAGGACGCGGGCCGGTAGGGGGACGGAACGGAACGGGAGCGTGCTGGCGTGCATGGCTCCGCCGACAGACAGAAAGGGGACAGACCGGGAGGGCGCTTTTTTCTTCTTCTTCTTTTTTTTTAATGTCTAGTCTATAGTCATTACAACTTGTGCGTTGACCCACAAAACGGTTTGGTTAATGGCTAAAGAAATCTTTTAAAACCATTATTATTATTATTATTATTATTATTATTATTATTATTATTATTATTATTACAATGTAGTCTTTTTATGACCAACATAAATAATGCATAATTGAATATAAATAAATAGCAGTAATGAATTATTGAATGAAGAAAAGAATGACCTGTCCCCCATCTTCTCCTGACTTAAATCCCAGCAAGGTTATTGGATTGGTCATATAATGCATGTTTACACAAACAGTCACTTTAATAAGCTTTTTATATATTATATAGTAAATAAATGAGGGGTGGCATCAGCCATCTTCTATGATGTACCATGTTGAAGCAGCAGCTATCTACGGGTGAGAGGAAGTGATTCCTCTCATACTTATACACCCAAATTAGTATGTTGTTTGTAATGACTGTACAGTTTTTATTTCCTTATACTGTTTCTTACTTTTATTTTGTGTAAATATGCAATGCTATATTCCCAATCTTACTTTAACTTACTGCTGTGATTTCTAGTCTTGGGACAATAAATAATTATTCTATTCTATTCTATTCTATTCTATTCTATTGTATTCTTGTTATCTGAATGTCACAAAAGGTGTCCCTCAAGGCTCTGAACTATGCCTAATACCTTTGCCAATTTATGTAAAAATTAGGTCAAAAATGATCATGATGCATCTAATATCATACAAAGACAATGTCCTGATGTTTGATCATCTGCAGGTTCAATTTGACACTATTTACTCTTATAGATGCTGAAAAAAACTAACGCTATGCCATTTCCAAGTACAAATTGCAAATTCACTGTACGTCTAGTTATAGATGCATTGATATTTTAATTAATGAAAAAAAGCATTTTAAATTACACACTGAACGTAATTAGAACAAATGCAAATGATAGGGTTCATTTATAGAAATAGGTCCTATTTTTCATTTTAAATAAAGAAAGGACTTATTGAGGTCACATTTCTACCTCACACTGGCCATGTTAACGTTATCTGAATGATCCTGTTTAGCTCTTTGCAGATGTTAGATGTTGTTTATCATGAAGCACTGAGATACATCACAGGATGTACCCTAACCTCTAACCGGCCATTGCATGTTGCATTTCTTGTTTAGATGGCCTTGATTCTCTATAAACAATCCTCTGAAAAAAAAAACATTTACTATCACTGACACTGTCACTTGTATTTACTATCAATGCATCTAACTTCACTATATACATCAGACTCTGCTTACAGGCTGACATATCGCGTTAGTGTTTCTCCAGTATGAACTGCCTTCTCTTACAATTTTAAGGACAGTGGATGGTTGTTCCTGTCTTTGATGTTATTCTTTGTGTCTCCTTCTTTAATTGAATATTTTCCATTTATTTGCCTATGCGTCATTTCCTATTGCCCATTTTAATAATGTTGTTGTTGTCTGTGACTGTTAAAACATATATTTCTATTGACAATTTGTCCTCTTAATGACATTTACTTGTAAAAGGAAAGGTTACAAAAAGTCATTGGCTGAAACAAGATGGAACTTTTGAAATAATTAGGAGAAGATTTCAATCTGCCTTTGGAAGGCTTACTCTAAGGATGGAAATAGAATCTTAAACATTTGCATTGTCAGTTTTATTTTTCCACCTAAAGAAGTTAAATAACTTAAAAGTTGTATTTTATGTAATGATTCTGATATGTTTAAGCTGCTATATTATTACTGCAGGAATTTATTAAATCAATAATTAATAGTCCTGTGAGGTGTAGAAAAACAGATAGTGAGAGAACCATGAGTCCCTCCACATTCCAAGTACTTCTGCTGATTTGCTATTTCTTATATACCTGTATGAAACAGCCAAAAAGGACTACAAACTGCTAAATATGCATATGATTAACAATTGTCCATAAAACATAAAAGAATGTACAGTAGTCATAAATGCTGTGTGATAAATGATGTTCCACTTGAAGAAGTTTCCCTTTAACACAGAGTTTCCATTGATTCACAGATTTCAGTCAGGCTGTCTAACTACTAATAAGTAGCCATTTTTTTCAAAATGTGTTTTTATGTGATGCTATATCCTACCAGCACATTACAGCATCAATTAGTAAAAGGAGTTTACGCTCTTTGTAATGAATCACATCACTGAATAACACCAGTGCCATGTTTGGTCAGGCTTTCCGGAGCTCCAGCCAGGACAGGGCTGAGCACTGGGGTATGGTTTTGTTGTGGTTGTGCTGAAGAAAAAAAAAATGAAAAAAAAGGAAATGGACCGGCCCTAACTGACTCACCATCCGCCAATCATTTAAAGCATGCAGATTTCCCCCCCACCTCCCCTGGTGCCATGGAAACTTGAAGAAACAGGAAGTTGTGATGATGTCATTCTGTGTTTTGGGCTCTTCCCTCATGTGGACGGCGAACCTCGGAGTTTTGTTTTCGGCGCAGATAAGGGGAGACATTTCACACCACGCGCATGCTCGTGAAGGGTGCGCAGTCACGCTGCAGAAGTCTCTGACGGCAGCCGGGAAGTCTGCTGCCCCTCGCAGCAGAGAAAGGGATAACAGCTGGGATAACAGCTACCTCCATAACTCAGGACTGCATATAGGCCACTTACCGTCTGGCATCTTCACCCTGCCAGGGCTTTTAACAGCCAGCCTGAGAGCTTTAGAGAGCTGCCTCATCGAAGCTTGAGGTCAGAATAATTGTACAAATACAATACTTAAGGCCAAAGGTCAAATCAAACTGACTGACGTCAGATTAACTGTACTGCAAAGCATACCAGTAAGTCTAACTCTAAATAGCAAACAATTCTGAAAGAAGATTCATCCTTTGCACTTTTTAGCTTTACTACGTCAAGACTTTAAGGTGAAGCTCAAGCTCACTTGTTCCAGTTCTTTTGTGTGTATGCAACTGGAAACATTTTCCAGTTGGGGAAAAAACTTGGTTCAGCTCAAAAATACCGCACAACACCGCATAGTACTTATGAATAACACTGATCTAAAATAAATATTTAAAACAATACATAGCACACAGTGAACACTAGGACTACAGACAAACTACTCGTTTTACTTCCTAAAATATGTAATATAAAAAGGAAAGAAATATCAGAAGCAACCCTTCATGTCACTACTCTCATAGTTTGGGTCAAAATGTATGGAACTATAAAATACTACTACAAGAAAAATTAGGGTTTTTTAAAAAAAAAAAACAATAAATAAGCATCTATATACGTGTGTCTGTATTTAGTTTTGTGCGTGTTTTTTTTTTCATGACATATTTTAGAAAATAAGCACACTACATTTGCGCAAAGCATATTCACTTAGAATTGACATGTAAGAGTATCATATTTTTGGCACAAATGGAACTCCATAATGCATGCCAGGAAGCTCAAAACCTCTCTAGTGGGGCTGAAATAAGAATGGTGGGGGGAAAAAAATGTCTTCACATTGATATGAAAGATTAATTGGCAAATTTCACAAATGCATTTTGCTGCTGCCAAGGGGGCACAAAACCACTGATTGGGTTTTGGGATCAAAAACATTTTAGCACAGGGCCAGATTGGTTCGCATAGCATTTTTCCATTAATAAATGAAGTCCTCATTCAAAAACTACGTTTTGTGCTGTTTGTACTCAAGTTGTTTTCATTTGATATAGAGATTTATCGAGTGACTTGAAACTCGCTCGTTTGGCAAAAAAAAAAAAAAAAAAAAAAAAGCAAAAACACAAAAAATATGTGTGCCTGTGTGTGTGGGGATACTTTTCATAGAAGTGTATTTTGAACAACTTCAGAGTTGGATAGTTAGATTATCAATAGGCGTGTGTTTGTGTATTTGTTTCAAACAACACAACCTTGTTAATGTTGGCAGAATTCTTCTTTCTGTTCGCGCCGCCTACTGACCTCAGATCAGATGATGTCATGCGCCACGAACCCACCCTGCGTGTCTCTCCCTTCTCTCGATTACATTAGCAACACATGCGACCACTTCTGATTTGCGCAATGGATCTCTGCAACTGCGTCACACTCACGGAGCCTATGTCCCGCGTGTGTGTAATGAGTGTGTTTGTGCCTGGTGTGTGTAAGGGAGCACATCTGTGATGAAGCTGATGAAATCACTGGGTTTCTCTACTGTACATGTGTGAAGGACTGTTCTCTGGTGATGTCGTGTTGTTTTGTGGGTGCACTTGCTTGTATTGCAATTTGGTGCAACTTTGAAAAGGTGTTTGTACATTTGTGTCTCATATGACTGTGTAAATGGTTGGCAGAGAAGAAAGGCTGAAAAAAAGAGTGTTCCCTGGTCTGGAGGTTATTTGCTGAAGTCATCTCCGCTGTTTTATGACGGTCTGTTTTAACGCTCGATTAACAAACCCAACAGAAGCCAGCTGAGTCTGGCTAGCTAAGTTGTTGATGAGAATGACATTCTCTTTTCTCTGGGAGAGCCACACACATAGCATCCTTCCAAAAAAAATATTGGTATCCCTCATCCAAAGATGCCCAAGCCTCCTGTACTAAACTCACGTGGTCTTGTAGAAGGTCACCGATTATCAAATTTCCATCGGCGGGAGAATATGCTACAATTGCCCTGGCGTAGATGTTTAATGGGAAACAGAAGCCCATTCGTCTTAGTGTTCCCAAATAGCAAAGACATGAGTACATGCCAGACAAGAAAGCCAGATGTGTGTTGATCTTCATAGGTCTGGAAATGGCAACAACAAAACATCTACTTGCCTACTTTGCAAGCAATAAATAAAACAGAAATGGTAACAAACTTGCCACTGTTAGAAGGAGAGAAGGATAGTCAAGAAGGTCAAAAAAATAATGTCTAAACTTCATTTTTGGAGAATTTTCATACCAGGTTATTATTTGGCCCTGCAATGGACTGGCAACCTGTCCAGGGTGTATCCCACCTCTTGCCCGTTGACCATAAGGAACTGAGTTGTATTTTTGCTGTCTCCATGTGTTTCATGAAAGGACCAATGTGGAGAAGGGGGTTGTAGTCAACCTACCTGTGTTATGACTCACCAGGCAGTGTAGTCACAGCCATCTGCTAAACTATATAAGAGCATGCGTAACAGACAGAAATAATGTCCGAGATTATGTCAATCATTTTTCTAGGAATAATCGACACTCTTTGCCACCATTTTTATAACTGGAAAAATGTTAAAAGCAAATGACATATTATTCCTGGTATTATGGAACTAACTTGCAAAGTATTTAATAAATTGCTTAAAAAACTTTATAAGTCCAGTGCATAAGTTACATTACTTTATTTTTAGTAAACTAATTACTTTATGAAATAGATAGCACATTGCATTTGATATAACTTAACATTTTTGAGATGATCTTCACGTTTTGCTATCTGTTTAGCAAATTAGTTATGAAAATCTAGCATTGCAGACAGAGGTAAAACAGAAAAAACAAAAAGATCGTCGAGATGATTTCTCCTTGATTTTCTCATTTCCTGTCTACTCAGTATATCAGTAAAGCATGAACATCTGCTCCTCCGACTGTAGTGTCTTTTGGTGCCATCGGTGATTCAAAGCTGTCTCTGACTCCAACAGGTAGGCACCACCGTGACGTAGCCTGCCACCAGCCACCCTTCCCTCCCTCCACCCCCACCGTCACCGCCAGCCTCCCAGCTGCGTCCGCCGCTGTCCTGTCTGGCCCCGGTGTCTGCTCCGCGCTCTGCCCCGCTCCGCTCCCAACCCCCGGATCCCTGAAGCCTGTGCCTCCTCGTTCACCATCCCGGCTCCCGGACCTACCCCCCTCTTCCCACCCGGTGAATGCGCCAGCGACCGTAAAGCATGACGGGCATCGCCGCCGCTTCTTTCTTCTCCAATTCCTGCAGGTTCGGGGGCTGCGGTCTGCAGTTCGAGTCTCTCGCCGAGCTCATCGTCCACATCGAGGACAATCACATCGGTGAGTTGGGGCCGGAGGGGGAGCGGCGGAGCCATCCAGCTAGCACTGATTTGCTAGTTAGCGTCCTAGCCAGTTAGCTTAATGCAGATAGGCTCGGCTTTGCATTCCGCTATTCCTGCTGCTCTGCTCGTCGTCGAGGTTCGCGGAGCTGCTCGTTCTTCGACATCTTGGACTTTTATTTTTATGTAACAAAATGCTTGCTTGTGTTATTGACTTGTATATTTGGTCATTATATGGGGGTTGCAGAGAGAGCCGTTACTCGGACGGAGCTTTTATAGGCATACCTAGCATCCTGGGCAGTCGGACAGCGGTTTTTCGGCTAACACACCGCTGAGCAGCAGTCTGTTTACATTTGCAGGCCTGATGATGCAGAGAAGCCGCAGCTCATCTAGCGGTGCTCTCGACTGAGTTGCGGAAGAGTCCATCACCCATTTTACCTGATATTTGTCGTTGAAGCGTCGCCTTTTATGCTACATCTTATCTAAATTATTGTCACTTACCAAGACTGTCACTACAGTACAAGTAACTTCTGGAATACGACTTGTTATATGATAAAGCACAAGCTTCAACTTGTTGCTCTAAATGCAAATGTTTATTTGACGTTAAGCCCAAAAATCTTATGGAACGCCAAAAGTGCCACAACCAAACACATAAGGTACTAAAAATATTAATATATCAAAAATACATTTGTAAATAAGTAACTATTTAATCTGAATAAATATATTTATTTAGCTATATTTTAAAAATAAATATATTTAAATATACATATATTTAATCTGCCTATTAATGAAATAATTTCATAATTAAATAAATTCTGAAATATACAATTTCAAATGGATTATACACAAAATGTATTATTACTAATATTATTTTTCCTTTTTTTTTTTTTTTTAGCTTGTTTGCTATTCTCTCATACACACATACAATATGCACTACCTCCCAAAAAAGTAACACTCTCCAATACTTTGGTAGATCTCCTAAAGCTTTGATTATGGCACACACTTCATTATTTCTGCAAGTTTCTGCATTGTTACAAGATGTATTTTCATCCAGAGTGGCATTAATCTTTCACCAACATCTTCTAGAGGAGATCAGTTGGACAGCTGCGCAAAATTTTTCAAGCACAGCTTAAGGATTCTCAATAGGGTCTGGCCAATCCATCACTGAAAATGATGCCTCGCGCTCCTTAAACCACTTTGGCACAGATTTAGCGTGATGAATCCTGCGGTTTTATCTTAGAATCATCTAAGCAGTCAGTGAAGAAGAAATGTATTGATAATATAATCTGGTCATTCGGTATGTTCAGGTAGCGAGCTGACCTCATTCTTTGGACACTTTGAGTCCAAAGAACTACTGCAATCCCAGATCACAACACTGCCCCCACAGTTCTCTTGGTATTGTGCATATAGAGAGGCTCTTAGCTTTGCTATTGAACAAAGCTGCGTGGCCTGCTGTTGTTATTTTAAAATTGATTACACCAATGATGATCATTCAAGATTTTCTGATCATATATCTTGTGCAAAGATGATGGCTCCCACGTTATTATCCATAATGCGATTGGCCAGCCTGCACAGCATGTAAACCTCAGACAAATCAGCTTTTCACCATGCACCGACTTCCTTTTCATTTCCACACAATTAAATAAGTGAATAATTAAGTAGATCATAAATCGATTCTTTAATGTCTCGTGAAATGATCTCCATTGTAAATAAATGCATGCACATTACAGTTAAAAGTAATTTGCTGCAAGTTAACCGATCAGATCTTGAAATCTATTTGTTGAGCTATTATATCAGTTTAAGCAATTTATGGTGGACAGCAAAAGAGCAACTTTTAGTTTTCTGTTATATTGTGAATTTTGAATGCATTTCAATTTTCAATGCAATATTTACTAAAATGTTTAATGAGTCATTTCTCTCAGAAAATCTTGTAGTGTAATTTATTAGTTTTTATTATTCTTATTATTTAATTAATGAGATGTATGCAAGAAGTTTTTGGAATGTTCATTTATTTAATGAATTTTGTCACTTTTAATTCGTGGTGCACCAATAAATCGGTCGACTGATTGATCAACTCCTTTTTTCTTTACTTTTCTGTGATCGATAATCGGTCGATACTTGCATGTGAAACCGATCTTGTCTAGCTCCACATAGGTCTGAAAATCAGCCACTGTCCCCTTTTGCTCTGCTTTGAGAGAGGGCTCACCGACAGACCCGCCCACCAGTTCACGTCCGGACATGCGTGGTTAACAATAGTCACCCCACCGTTGCAAACTCAGTGACTATGTCACATTGTCGGTTATACAAAAATCAGTCTCGGCCAAAATCTGAATCAGCAGGTCAGGCGTTTTCAAGATTGATGGGCCAGAAAACTGCAATCGGTGCACCCCTACTTTAATATCTACAGGGTAAACAGCCAAAAACTTGCTGATGGTAACAAAGCCATATGTGTGCAGCAGCTGTTAGAAGAGGTTCAATACATTGCTTGTTTTTAATACCTAGATTCAGCCTTTTCTTTTAATTATATACCAGAGAAAACGGCAATAAGTAACCTGCAGTGCTTGTTAATAATTAATTAACCTCTTCCAAATCATAGATATAGGACATAATCACCCTGCATAGCAGATTAAACATAAAACCGCCCCCCAAAAAAGTTGCACTATGGAACCATTAATTGAGGTATAAATAGCTTAAACAGTGCAGAGCGCATAGAAAAACGAATCGGGTCTGGAATTGTTGTTTGTGGCATGCGTCCATCTTCAGGAGGCCATTTGTAGGAGGTGAGGGGGTAAAATGGATGCTTCATTGAGCCAGTCTCCATGGCAACTGGCAGTCTAGGCTCTGTCGGGGTTGGGGGCAGCTTGTTGGCTGAGTTATGGCACACCTGCTGTCTCACTGACAAAGAGCTCTGCAGAGCCGCCAGCGGTGGCGATGACACCCGACATGATGAAGAGGTTTGGACTGGTCAGAAGTGTAAAAATGGGATGGACTGTCGGTGATGGTGATTAGAAGTAAAGAGTACAGCATTCCTCCAACTCGCCAATTATCTAATTAAACATAAACGCCGGCAAATATGCATAGACATGCTATTTTATCAGCCCACACTGCCCCATCTGGCTCTCAGTTTGACCTTTGACTCTGACCGTCATCTGAGCAGAGCAACGATTTACTAGCCAGATCTCTTAGATTAATGAAATTTGCGTCTCTGTTCACTTTATTCCACAGCCGGTCATCAGCAGTATCATGAACGTTTGCAATTTAATCAACATCGCTGATGCATTGGCGGGTACGGGGAGCAATCTGACAAATAAGGGGACGATTGAGGCAAGAGTGTGAGAGAAGAGGAGGTCGGTGACATCCGACTATGCCCTTTTTTTGAGTTCTAAAGTGGTTCAGTGGTGTGTGTGTGATCAGGATCCACCATGACATAAGCCGATTTGATCCTCCTGACGTTCTCATTTGAGATGTCAGTGAAGCTGTTTAAAGGCCGGCGCGTAACGGATTGCAGTGATTGGAAGCCGTCGGTGCTTATGGGGATTATGAACAGGCATGCAGAAGCTGTAAATCGGTTAGTTTAGGGGTTGGCACTAAGCTCGCTTTAAAATGTGTGAAGTAGTCAAATGGGACTTAAGTCAGGGTGTAGAAATCACTGCTCATCTGAACCTGAAATGTTTTGTCTCTGCCGCCCTCTAGTGACAGGGCATTAGACGTGGAGCTTCTGTAAAGTCTTGGGATTTTTATTTTCTCTTAGTAAGGAAAATCCATTCATGGCGAAGTTTTGCCTTTATCCTTTAATAGTTTTCTTTAAAAGAAAGTTGACAGAACTCTTAACTTTGAGGCTGTAAAAGTTTGGAAACGCCTTACTTCTGCCTCTGGTTTGAATAATCTCACTTTTGAATTCTTGCCGTTCTTGTCATTGCTAGCCAGCAGCAAACAGCCCAAATGAACCCATTGTGCACCTTTTCGTGACAAAAAAAAAAAGAGTTAATTCAGCACTGACCTCATCCCGGCAGAGAAGACGGCAGCTGTCCAATGACATACACCTCACTCCCCCCCCCCGTTTCCCCTCCTGCATTTTTAGATTACTGGAGGAAGCGGCTGAGGTGATCTGTGTTTACAGTGTGCGGTTTTTAGCTGTTGTTTAACGCTTTGCGCGCTGCGTCTAGGTAAGGCCTGAGGAATGCGATGATGTCAGGGCTGCCGTGCCCCTGTGCACGACTGCAGCAGGTCGTGTTCTCACCTGCACAAGTACGTACCTGCCTGTGGATCCAGTTGAGGACAAGGAGAGGAAACTGGGATTAAAAGAGTGACACTGGGAATACGCTGGAATTCTTGAATAAATTGGGTCTTTGGTGCAAGCAAACCCTGAACCCGCCACCTTTATTGGGACAGACTTGCACAAAGATTAGATTTTAAGCATGAAATGAGAATATTTTGAATTTCAGACAGGTGTACATGGGTGTAAATATGCAAAATGAAATAAAAAATGGCAGAACTTTTGCCAAAACCAATTGTGACGTATGGAGGTGGTAGCATCACATTGTGGAGCTGTTTTGTTGCAGGAGGAACATAAAATACAGTAGATGGCACCATGAAAAAAGAACATTATGTAGAAAATATATTGAAGTAACATCTAAAGACAGTAGCCAGGAAGTAAAAGCTTGGACACAGATTGGTGTTCTAATTGAACAATAACCTTAAGCATCCAGTCATAGTAGTTATAAAGTGGCTTAATGATAAAGTCAGTGTTTTGGTGTGACCATCACAAAGTCCTGATCTCAGTCCTGTGGAGAAGTTGTGAGTTTGTAAAAGCTGAAAAGTCGTGTGCGAGTGAGGAGGCCCACAAACCTGACTGAGTTCCTCCAGTTCTGTCAGGAGGAATGGGCCAGAACTCCAGCAAGATGCTGTGAGAAACTTGTAAAAGAAAACTCAAAAGGTTTGACTCAAGTCATACAGTGTAAGACGGCTATATCTGATACCGACCAATATGTAAACCTTTCAATTAGAAGAAAGCTACACAAGCTAAAAAAATGTTTATCACCGTGACTAGGTTTTCAGGCATAAAAAAAAAATAGAAATCATTTTGGTAATTCTAGCTAACCTAAAACAAGAAAAGCTTAGTCTGATTTAACTTTCAGTGAGGGAAAAAGTGTGCATGTGTCTTTATTCGGCATATGTAGCCATCTGGTTTTAAATCTATATGTGCAGCCGCCATATTGGAATGTAAACTTGGCCTTGTCTGGCAGCCTACAGCTTTCTGTGTGTGGATTTTGACTTTGCTGTTGTTCTGTTGGTCTCCTCAAACTAACACACAGTTCTAGACAAATGGTCATTATGTAGACGTACCACTTTAATGGTAATAAGTTACTTTCCCTTTGGGTTCAATAAAGTCTTGTTTTTAATTAAGCTCAAGCGCTCCTCTTTGCTACGAACTCTGTTTATGGTGGCAAACTGAACATGGTTCCTTATTTAGCCTTGTTCCCTATTGGACTTATTTAAAGCTAAAATGTCACATATTGTTAAATTCCTCAATGCACGGCTAAGAAATATTTAAACAAATTGATCAGAATATGGAAGGTTTGGTCTTATGTTTCTTGTTAATTAAAAACATTTCAGAGGTTTTGAAAATATCAAGCAGAAACTGAAATGATGGGATACGTTCCACCTTCTAAAATATCTTTTTTGCCCTTTGCTTTTATACAACGGTAGTATTCTGTACAGATGATAAAAATCTAAGCAGTCCACGATCGAAATGTTTGAAAACATGTAAATATTCGAACACTTCCGGTTTACATTTTTTTAATGTAATGTTTTATATAATTGACAGTGTTCCGTTTTCTGAAAGCACAGACAACAAGCAAGATTCCCTGTAGGGGGCGTCTCCTGAAAATGAATTTAATCATTTAGTCCCAGGCTCGGTTGCCAGGTCGTTTCCCATCCCACCTTGTGGAGGTGTGACACAGGAAGGAGTGCATGTGAGACCGTGTGCTGCTCACCATACTTCCCGAATGACCTGCAAGGGTGGAGCAGCAGGGCAATTACTGGACTGGCATCTCCAACTGGAATCTGCAGACCCCCTTTTTTCCACCCCACACACACACAGGTCCCCATGCACACACCGGTCCCACACATTAGCCTTTCAGAAGTCACAGGGCCTTAGAGCCCCTGAAAAACCTCTAGGAAGTGTAATTACAGAGAAGTATAACTCCAGCTCCCCACCCTCCCCCAGTTCCCCTCCTGTTCTCCAGCTCCTTCTCTCTTCTCCCTCCGTCCGGTTGCCTGCTGCTCTGGAAACACGTTAAAAGGCTCTCTGGGGCTTAATTAGCGGGCTACACAACAAGCCGTGCATTCTTGGCCTGGTTTGAACACATGCGAAGGTAAAGGCCCATGTGCACAGACCGTGACACAATTATCACGCACTAATGGCGGTGATCACCAGGGGGCAGCAGTGTTCCACTGGTACTAGTTGGATCCTGGTGTTGGGGGATGGGGGGGAGGGAGAGCATCTATGGCTGGGATTTAAAGCTACATTTAGATTCTGATATGCATGCATTATGTATGTGATATAAAAGCACAAACAAGCTCAAAGTGATGTATTAAGAGTTGGGAAGCTGAAGCTCTTAAGATGGGATTTTCAAATTTAAAAACTCCTGATCCTCCAGCGTCAGGATCAGGAGTTTTTTTTTTTTCTTTTAACTTCCTGTCCTGTTAGGTGAGTGGAAGTCATAAATTTGGTGAACATTTACTGCTGCTGCACCTGGTTCACTCCTTTACCACCATCCCCTCTTTCTCCACACACATGCATAAACGCTTCGTCCAGGACCCTCAGTACCTTGGGCATCCGAAGTGATTAAAATCTTCTTTCTTGCCCACTGTTTTGTCCCGTTCCCCCAGTACTTTATTGCTCCTGGTACTTTGAAAACTGAATCGCTGACGAAACGGTTTGGTTAATCATGTTAGACAGATTTATTTAGTCATTCGATTAGAAGCAAAACATTTATCGGAAAAAGTTTTCATGGAAACCCCCGGAGGCACCAGGAAGCATTTAAGTCATTGTTTGTGAAGGGCATGGTTTAAGTTTGGACTTTAAAGATGCCATCCAGTGGTGATTTTTTTTTCCCCTCACAAATGTCCACCAGAAGTATAAATGTAGCTTGGTAATGATGAATGAATTTACATTAGAATTTCAGAAAATAGATTCTTGTAAAGCACACCGTTGGAAAAACAAAAACTGGGAATTTTTGCTTTGCGCATATTTTGGTGAGCGACATCACAAGAGGCGTATTATTGGAGCGGATAAGCTATCTCTGCTGCATTTTGTGTTTTTGTCGCACAAAATACAAATAAACTTTGTTCAAAAACCCCCTGGCCAAACTTTAATTAATCTTAAGAAGTCCTTTTTTCATTTGTAGAAAAATATTTTTTTTTTGTTTGGCTCTGTTATCTTTTAATTTTTTTTATAGTGATTGTAATGCTTTTAAGATGTTCTCTTCTTTTTTTTTTTACAACCGTTGTGAAATGCCCCACATCTTATCATAAATTGACTTTATTTTATTGGTCTAAGTTACATTTTTTTTTCTAGTTTTGTAGTGTGACATTTTCCTCTTCATTTGAACTATCTTACTTATTTAGCTTCTTCATTCTTATTTTCGATTTTCCATTTTGACTTTATCGAGAATGCCGGTTAGAAAAAAAAAATCTGATTGATTTGAAGAAATTTGATTAAAAAACATGCAAATTCAGAGGGGGGGGGGGGAAACTTCATACAGATTCACATTGTCATTCTCAAGGAACTGGGATCACATGATGTCATCAGAGGCATGTGTACATAACAGCCTGCCTTCTGGAGAGTATGTTTTAATAACATTTTTAAACAAAATAGCAAATCAAATCAAAGAACTAATCATTATTTGTTTTTCTCTTGGTGATAAACTATATCTCAAGTAAGTTTGCATAATTTTACAGAGAAGTCTGGCTTGCAGGATTAAGATGCAAGCTTCTCTTGGTGACGTCTCACGTTTGGCACTATACGTCCGGTTGTTGCCTGCTCACTACCTAGTGTGCAGATCACTCTGGTGTTGAGCAGCGGCTATGATGGTTAAAGCTCAGCTATAAAATACTTTGAGAGACCACCTCTGTGGACCACCTCCCTTTTTAAGAGTGTACAAACGTCTTTGTGTTCGCAAATCTATAAGCTGCTTCTTTCGTCTCCCCTGGCTTTGCTCCTTCTCTAGGGAGTTGTGGTTTGTTGTTGTTGTGCAGCGGAAAGAGCAGAAGGGTGTGCGTCTTTCCTTGCCCTGTTGTTTGCTGGCCCTCTTTGGTGTTCTCCTGCATTGTGGGAAGTCTGCATTTTTTTAATTATGAGGTGTGAAAGCCTGAAAACCAAATGGGTGTGAAGGCCAGCACACAGAGCAGTGGGATTAGTTGGAAGGAGCGTCCAGGCGTTCTTAGATTTAGATTGGGATACATCTGCAAGCCATTAAATATGCAGCTAAAAAACACTCCTAAAGTGCTGCACAAAAGTGTTGATACTTGTTTAAGGTTTTTTTTTTTTTCTTCATTTTATATTATGACATGAAAATCACTGTACTTTAGTGGAATTTTATGTGATTGGCGGCAAAACAAAGTAGTGCATAATTGTGACCTGGAAAGAACGTGAAAAGTGGTATGAACTTTTGTTGTGAATTGGCACTATATAAATAAACCAAATTGAATTTTTAATGTGTATAATTATTTTTTTATTATTATCTGAAAAGTGTGGGGTTTATTTGTATTCAGCCTGTCTAAGTCAAGCTACATACATGTTGAGACTGATATTTTTGCTCTTCCACATTACAAAATGGCTTCGACTCCCTGCGATTGCTACAAAGGATCCCTTTTATGTGATTCTGGACTTTGACTGGACCATTTTAACGTAGCCATATGCTTGATCTAAATTATTGCATTGTTCCTCTAGCTGTGTTCCTCTAGAGTCTCGGCACTGCTCTCTTTATGAGACCATCTCTTATCAACTTCCTTCTCCCCACAGCATGGTAGTTCCATCACCATGCTTTGCTGTGCAGGTGTTGTTTGTTCGACAATATTGTCAATGGACGTTTTTTCGTTGCATATATATTTGCCACTCGTTTTTGAATTTTATTTTTATTAAAAAAACAAACAAAACCTTGATAACCATGTGTAACTTTCTTTCAATTTTCAAGTGCGCATTTTTTTTATGTTGGCCTACTGCATAAAATCATAATAAAAACACTAACTAGAGGGTGTAACATGGCAAAACATGAACACTTTTGCAAATGCCTTGTTAGCTGTAAATAGTTAAACTCTCCTAATTGTTTTAAACTTGGCTCTGGTTTTGAACGTTCCCCTGCTGAACACTTGATGGCACTGGTAGTTCACAGTTGCAAGCCACCAGCAGTGAGTTCCTGCACACACGCTCCTGTTTTCCAAGGATCAGGAGGCTGGACTTTGAAGTTAACAGTGCTAGCCTCAGGCACAGGAAGTTGCCTACTGTTGTGTTACTGACTTAGCAAGTCCGTTGGAGAGGAGGTTAAAAAAAAAAAAAAAAAAAGACCTGAGCACGCCTGTTGACTAATACACCACACATTCATCACTGACTCCTAGCAGTCGCTCCGATTTTCCTTTTTGTCATATTTTGGCAGCCAGTGTATCTTTTTGGGAGGGGGTGGGGGGGACATTGCTTTTAAATAAAGAGTATTGATTCCCTGCTTAATCAAAGTATATGACACTAATCTATCATAGTTATACATTAATACAGTGAAGCCATTGTGGGAAGCCTCCAGTTATCTACAGAGCGTGCCTGGGAGGGAGAATTAATTGATGACACAGTGTTCCTCCGGGAGCAGAGGTGATTAATCCAATCTGTCCTTTTCTGCCGCAGACACAGATCCGCGGGTTCTGGAGAAGCAGGAGCAACAGCAGCCCACCTACCTGGCCCTAAGCTACATCAACAGGTACGCACAGTCAATTACTCAAGTGCGCATCTAAAGAGGGCAGCATTGCTCCACTGTGAGAAATCGGCACTCATGCGTGCACTCATGTGACTTGGGAGATCTCAGATGAGTTATGTCTTCCCATAGCACTGACTCATCCACAAAACGAGCGCACAAAACCGCACGAGATAATCACTCTTGGCTCCCCAAGCTGCCAGAGGCAGCTTTTCAGGCTGCGTGTGTGTTTTTCTTTTTTTTTCTTTTTTTTTTTTGTGTGTGTTTGTGTGTGTGTGGTGAACCAAACTGTCACATCATACTTAATACCCCATCAAATTACTACAAGATGCAACTCTGAGCAGATTATGATAAGACAACGGAGCGCAGACGAGGGAGGTTTGTTTTCAGTCATAATTGCTCCAGCGGTGAGGTCGTAAATGTCATCCGTATTTATTGTCCGTGGTGTCAGGACAGCTCATTCAGTGGCTCAGTTTTGTTTTATGGCAAAATATGTGGTTGTCTCAAGGTAAAAGCAGAAAGGGAGATGAGATGAAGGCCTCCAAGCTGTTGCTGTTGTAACAGATGGGGGGGGGGGGGAAGTAAATCAAAGCGTACAAACAGCTGGAATATTGAGGAATTTGTTATTGGTATTTGGACGTCATGTACGTGTTCCCACCAAAGGGTTTCTGGGGGCGGGGAGGACAACTGACTAACAAACCCACCCACCACTCCCATCTCCACGTGAGTGGTTAATAATAGTCACCCCACAGTTGCAAACCTAGTAACTTTTTTTGCTATTCTTTGTATAAAAAAAGTTACTGATGTGGCCTAGTTGTTAGGGCAGCAGAGAGAACCATAGGCTGCCCCCCCCACTATGGAACAGATTTACACTTCCAGGCTCCACAAGAAAGTTATGGACATTTTAAATGACTCTTCACACCCTGGCCATGGTCTCTTCCAGCTGCTGCCATCAGGCAAGAGATACAGAGCAATAAAAACCAGGACAAATCGCCTAAAAAACAGTTTTTACCCGATGGCAATCATGGCACTAAATTCAAAGGCATAAGAACTTCTGCTCTTGACACCACTTTGTTAAAAATGTAAATTCTGTTGCGACACCTCCAGGCGCTGCAACCATCTTCTGATGTCTATTTATTTCTCATTTTGTACTATTTATTTCTTTATCTTTTTTATGTATATGTATATTGTATATTATGTATATACACATAACCTGCATTTTAACTCGAGTCGAGCAAATCTCAATCTCGTAATCTGTTGATGACAATGACAAATAAATCTTATCTTATCTTATCTTAAATGAGAATGAGCAAGTTTTTAAAATCAGTGATGGGCCAGAAAATTGCAATCGGTGCACTAATTCTTTCAATTATACGAATCACTAAATTGATTGTTCAAAGTATCAACAATTAACACACACACAAAAAAATATCGGTTACTGAAGAAGTACCTGAACAGGTTTTGTATACGTCTACCTATTGGACATAAGATTCCTATGAGAAAAAAAAAAAACTTGAAAAAATTCTGTATTCATCTTATATACTATACTTACACCTCTCTTAATTTCTATATTTCTTTTTCACCTTTCAATCTTTATCATTTCTCTGTATCTTGTATTTCCTTACCAAACTCAAACTCAGCATTATACAGTTAAGAGGTGTATTTCCCCTCTGACAGCCAAACCATGTGAAAAGTGTTTTATGTGGTGATGACTGGATAGTTGCTGCATGTCAGGGCATGAAGCACTTGGTTTATTTTGTATACTTGGACCACGTGCAGGTTAGTAAAGGCTAGTAAAGGTTTGCCTTGAGCGCTCGCAAGCCGTGCAAGCGGAGTGGCTGACTGTTATATTTGACCCGCACCAAATTTATTTTGCGGTATTTTTCGAAAATTAACCCCCATGTAAATACTGGAGTGATTCCGCTTCCAAATCGTCCAGTTTAAGTGACGTGTGGCGCACGCGATCCTCGCCGAGTTACAAAAATGTATAGGCGGACAACTAGGCAACTCGACAGCATGCAAGACCACCGCATAGGTACGCATGGCTTCGTTTGCGCTCATGAGTGTCATTTTTTTTTACGTTATTGACTCATATTCAAAGAAATTTTATGTGAGAAACAAATGATAAGAAAAGCAAATGCAATGAAAGTAAAATCTTTCATAAATTGTGGCATTTTACAGCACCCACCAAAGCTGGGCGCTTTTACATCACCCATCTTTTACAGCCACCTCCCCTTTTCAAAGTTTTGAAAGATCCGACGTTTAATTTGCGTTCAGTGATTAAAATTGTTGTGCCTCGAGAACAATATGGGTTTTGGATAACTGTTCTGCTGAAAGACCTAACGATGACCCATTTTCAATTTTCTGGCACAGTTGTGGAACATTTTAAAATAAAACTTTGGTGAACTTCACCGGATTTTTATTTTGAAGTGTCCTGAGTTTTAATCCAAAAGACTCTCTACCATACTTCACAGAAAGTTCTAAGCCTTTCAGAAAACCTATAAACACATCAGTCAGTAACTTGCATAATGCTTTAACTTAAAATCCATTGCCCCCAGCTGGGAGTAAACATATCTTTAGTATCTTTAAGAGATGATCGGGAACAGATAGCAATGGTTTTACAACTTAATTGTATGCTCATACGATAATTCATCACTGATTTACGTGAACTCAGTGTATTTCTATCTCAAACACACCCACATACAGTCGGCGCATGTATATGGGTACTACATTAACCTGGCAGAGATCTTACTCAACGTGAAACTGATGAAGCCATTTTGAATGTAAAACAAGGTCATGAAGCTGTTTGTTATGCTGTCTTCAGATATGCCTATTGTAAAAGCATTTATTTACATTTGGTCAGCCACAACCGTCGTGGTATTTTGTTGGGACTTTAAGCCTACATAGTGTAGTTCATAAATGTGTGTTACATAGTTTGAATAATTTTTTTCTAGAATTATAAAGTCATGAGGGAGTTCTTTCGTTCCGTTTCACAACAATGCTCTACTTTGTGTTGATCTATAGCATAAATTCCAATGAAACACATTGAATTGTGTGACTGTGCTGTATGAAAATCTGAAAACGTTGGCGCTATGCACATACAGTCGTATTCAGTAAATTAGAATATACAGTACGTCCCAATGAGTCCCGTGTCAGATTAAAAGTACCTTTTGAAAACAACAACCTTTAAGCCGGAATTAAACATACTTTTCATGAAGCCCAGGTTTTTGTTTTTAAAAAGTTATTATTTTTTTTTTTTGCTCTGATCTAATGTCATGTTTTCATTAACTGTTAGCAGAAAATCATGATGACAAAGAGAAATGAAGGTGTTAAAATTCATCTATATCATGTGTTTCATTTGTTGATAAATCTACTTTTCAATAAAATTCAAATTTTTCTGAATGGATCTGTATTTGTGGGAATGTATAAACATTTCTCAATACAGAGGTTGTGAGTTTGCAGATTTTTAAGAATAAGAAAAAAAAAACCCATGGTTTTGTGAACCTTTGTGTGTCCTCAGGTTCATGACGGACGCAGCACGCCGCGAGCAGGAGACCATGAAGAAGAAGGCCACGCCCAAGCTGTCCCTGTCGATCACAGGCGGCATGTCCCGGAACAGCACGGCCACGCCGCCGCGCCACACCAGCGGCAACCTGACCCCTCCCGTCACGCCCCCCATCACCCCGTCCTCCTCGTTCCGCAGCAGCACGCCTACAGGTACGGTACGGAGCGGAAGGACGAACCGGTTGCTCGCGATGACGACGGACTGAGGCACGCAAAATTGTCCCTTTGGGGAGTTCACACTCAGACTTCTGGTTATGCTATAGGGAGCTCGTAACGCCAGAGGAATGCAGCTCAACCGACGACTCCGCATTAGTCAGAAAGCAGAGCTTTGCAATACACGATGACCTTTAATCACTGCAACTTAAAGAAATGATTTGCCGTCATTAAAAGCAGCCAGATTGAAACGCTGGAGCAGGAGAAGTCTGCGGTCAGGGTGGAAAGAGGAAAATCCAACCGCTATCTGCTGCAGAGGTGTGCGTGTTGTTTGTGAGTCGACTTTAGTGGCTCCTGCAGCGAGCGAAGCAGTCAACACTTTGCTAATTACACAGCAGCTGGCCTGCTCTGCATTCACATTGGGGCTGAGTGTTGCACAGCCCAGGAGCAGATGTCTAATTCCAGGCCGAGCGGGTCCAAGCGCAGCGTTAGGTCTGCGATTACACACCGACACGCACGAACCCACACCCTCTTTCAACATGTGCCAAGGTGCCATCCACTTCCTCATGCTGAGGTGCAGCATTTCCTGTTCCATGGTGGTGGTGGTGGGGGGAGGTTCACTGGGTCTGTATGTTTGTGTGCCTGGATGGTTCAGGTATTCAGATGCATCTGTGTGTGTGTGTGTGTGTGTGTGTGCTTGCAAATGGAATGTTGTGCATAAAGCGTTTTTTCCCCAAGCTGAGCAGTAGGGGATCCCTCCCACTTAATGATTCCTTTTTCTGTGCCATTCTCTGCATTTTACCTCACAGGCACTCACACCCAGACACCACATTTGTTTTTCCTACTCGTGAGCAAAACTAACATCTGAACATCTGAGAGTATTGCTAAGAAAGAGTCACACGCATAAGCATTTAGGATGCCATAAATGCGTGTAATAAAGCAAATGCAAATTCTTGATTTATTTTTTTGTTGTACTAAAGCTTTTGAAAACTACGGTCTGTCTTGCTAAAGTATTTATACCCCTTGCACTTTTCAAAAATTTTCCCCCTTGACCTCATTCTGTTTTATGTCGGGTTCTGTCCGATCACAGATCTTTAAAAAGCCTGACCCACCGAGTCTGATTTTGGCCGATACCGACTTTTTCTTTTTTTGTCTGAAAAGTCACTAAGTACAGTGACAAAAGTTGCTAAGATGGCAACAGTGGGGTGACTATGGCTGTCAGCCTGCCCTCTCTCAAAGCAAAGACAGAGCAAAAAGATGAGATCGCTTTTCGATGAAAGTATCGGCCGATCGGAGATTTCCCAAAAATAAGAAAATTGGGGCCGTTAATTTTATTAGGATTTTTTTGCGATGGGCCAACACAGAGCAGTGCATGAATGTACGATGGATGAAGGAAAATATATATAATAAAAAAAGTCTTGTATGAATTAAAATCTGAAAAGTGTGGCAGGCTTTTTAGTCCGCTCGACCTGAATGAATACTTTGCAGAACTGTGTTACGTGCAACAACAACAAGTGACGAGACTAAAATTTATGCTAAATATGTCTAACTCTCAGAATGAATTGTCTGTAATCATGACTTTTCGCGTCTTGCTACAGGTTCTTAACTGGACTTTGTCTAGGCCATTCTGACACAGAAATATGCTTTGGCTTAAACCATTTCCTTGCAACTTCCTGTCTTCTGCTCCATTTACCTCCCCACCAGCTTCAACCATGCAATTCCTTGTTGCATACCCACAGCCACAGCCTGATGCTGTCACCACAATTAATCACCATGGAGAAGGTTTTGGCTGCATCTGACCAGAGTACCTCCCTGCCATGGTTTGTGGCCAGCTTTACGGCTTTCTTTCAATAATTACTTTTGTCTTTTTGGGCTGGAAATTCACCTTCATGAAGGAAAAATGCCCTAAATGCTGAAATGGTCATTGAAAATCACCCAAAGCATGATGCTACCACCACCGTCATGGAAATGGTGTGTTCAATTTGATGTTAGTTCCCCATCAAACAATAACATTTGATGCATTGGAAAGTGGCTTAAGCTGGATTTTATTTGTGCTCGGCAGGGTAAAAGGGGCTCAATACAGAATCTCTCCTCCAACATAAAATCCCAACCTAGACTTGTGCTTGCAACATGACTAAATGTGAGAGCTTTTGCGAAGCCACCGCACCATGTACCAGCTACCAGATGACAAATGTTTTTCTTGTTCCCCGGTGGCTCCAGGCAGCGAGTATGACGAAGAGGAAGTAGACTACGAGGAGTCGGACAGCGACGAGTCGTGGACCACAGAAAGCGCCATCAGCTCCGAGTCCATTCTGAGCTCCATGTGCATGAACGGGGGAGAGGAGAAGCCGTTTGCCTGCCCCGTCCCCGGGTGTAAAAAGAGATACAAGGTGAGGTTAGATTCATAATTCAGGCCCCCGTCATAGGACATGAGCTCTCTGCCGCGATTACATCTACACTGCTTCTTTTGTTTGGGTATCACATGTCGGGACGGATCGCTTGGAAAGAACCCAGAATAAATCCAGGCTGTCCTGATTGGAATCAGTGATAAATATATCACGGCGGATTTGCTTTGGTTGATATTTATCGCAGCTCGTAACAAGATCCCTCATTCAGCCTGCTGTCTCGGCGTCTAAATTAATAGACAGTGTTGGATATTACTCTTTTGTGCCCCATTAAAAGGGACAAGAAGGCAATGTGGGAAAAATCCTTATCTGGGTACTGAAATGGCCCCCTAGAGCTAATCGGTGTTACCTCACTGCCACTAAGCTAGAAGAACTGAGTTTAACATGTTTCCTTCTTCTAATTAAATATATTTTGGCTGATTTTGGGAACATTTCCATGGTGATAAAGCAACACTGGGAGGAAATTAATTGGCAGGCAGTTAAATGTACTTGCTCTGTTATTTGAGGACAAGTCGGTGGTAATTCTTCTTCCATTTGGATCTCTAAGAGGAGACATGCTGGGTATGAGTCAAGAGTTTGTAATAGGAACACATTTTTTATTTTATAGGGATATTAATGTAATGCACCTACACAACAAAGTGTATTATTGTGAAGTGAAAGGTAAATACAGCAAGGTTCTCAAATGTATTGTGAAATATAAACTTGAAAAGTTTCACGTTTTAGTATATCTTTTGTTAGTGGCCCAAATCCAACTGGGAGTTTGTCTAAAAAGTCTTAGTGATCTTTAGACTGAGCTATTTTTTGGGGGGGGGGAAAAAAAAAAAATCACAGATATTTTCTTCACTCGAACTCACTTAGGAGTTATTGAGTTAAGAAGGAAGAGACTGCAGACCGGGTCTAGAAAAAACCCGACCCGATCCCGTCAGCATTGTGTCCCAGCCCGAGCCAACAAGACATGTTATTTTAATTAAGATTTTACTGCTTTTGTTTCCAGACCACCATTTGAGTAAGCACTGAACAACAGCAGTAAACATCTCCCAGCTCCGTTTTGTCGCTTGTTGTAAACGCATGGTGAGTCAAGTACAAATCATCTTTGATGATGTGCGATTGATGGGCGCAGAGCAGGACGAGGCGAGGCTGCGTGTGTTGTGGCCAATATGGCCCCGCACTCAGTCTTTGGTACAAGGGGGAGCAAACAACTCAAAAACCCAAACAGCAAAGCAATCAGGCGCAAGGTATTTTGTTACAAAAAAAAAAGTCACAAATAGTGACTCAATAAAACAGTCCTCTTTCTCTCAATAAAATCCCGGAATCAATAATTGTCTTTAAACAAAAGTCATCAATTCGAGGCCACGGGTTGGGCTCCGCTTCGTATGCTGCTCCTGGTAGGGACGATCCGTCTGCAGCGCTCTCTTTTGCCGATCCACAGCTGACTGCGTGACGCTCCGGCACCGCTCCACTCTTCGGCGTGCCACACCCTTCCTCGGCCCAATCCATCTAAAAGAAAGGGCAGGAAAGCGCCAGCATCCCCGCTCCAAAACTCCTCCGGAAGACATATTTCCTGCCAATACTCTCTGATCAACATGGGGCACTACTTACAGGAGCGGGCAGAGGTTTTCCTCTGCCCTGATCCTCTGTACTGGGCCGTCTGTTCAACTCCCGGTGTTCTGTGCCTGACGTACGGGTTCCGTCTGCCCCTCACTCCGCAGCGTGTCAGTCTCCGTGGCCCACAGAATCAGTCTTCTTCCTCTTCCATCCAGGCTCCTTTTATTCCGGCCTCAATCGGCCTCTGCTGACACCTGTATGTGCGGCCAATTAGTGCGCTCCGCCTCTTAGACAACCACCTTCAGTCCAGTGCGCTTGGATTGTTAAAGGGGAAAAAAGAAAAGACAAGCCCCAAGCATGCAAAGCACAACAAAAGTAAAAATAAAAACACAATCGTATTTTCCCCTGTACAACACGTGCGCATTTATTGTGCGTTGCGCTGCACTTGTTACTGTCTAATGAACCTTGGCACCTTACTTTCTTTCTTTCCTCAACAGGGTAAGCTGTTCTTTCCTCTGTTTCCTCTATAAGTAGACTAACAACCTTCCTAAAATAATGGCCTGAGTTAAGTGATTTTGGCACAAAAAAAAAAAGTATCGCCAGCCCTTTTTTTCCAAAAGGTGCTTTAGACAAAAAAAAAAAAAAATCACTTTTGGCAAAAATTACTCCTTTTTTATTATTTTCAGAAGGTGAGCATATCACGCATTTTTGTTTGGTTTTCTCTGTGCTGTATTACGGGCTTATTAAACGCGCAACAGAAGCAAATAATTTCCTGTCGCCTTCGGGTCAGACTCGGCCCATAACCCTAAACTCCATGAGGAAATACAAATTCATGGCACTCTTCTGCCATTTTTATTCATGCAAATTTCTGGAAACCACGTCCACTTTTCCATTTCTATTTCAACTTCAGAGTCTTGGTGTGTGATTTAAAATAATCTAGCTATTATTGGTAATAATGTAGCCACATATTTTAGTATTTCAGTTTAGATGTAGCCTCGTATTAACACGATTGGCTTAGAAAAGCAAACTTAGCCAGGCAGGGTTTCATTTGTAATGAAGCTAACTGGTCAAATCTTTCTGTGCCCTTCCTGCCTCATCCTTGTTGTCGACCAGAATGTGAACGGCATCAAATACCACGCCAAGAACGGCCACCGCACGCAGATCCGTGTGAGGAAGCCCTTCAAGTGTCGCTGTGGCAAGAGCTACAAGACGTCGCAGGGCCTGAGGCACCACACCATCAACTTCCACCCGCCCGTCTCCACAGAGATCCTCCGCAAGATTCAAGGCTAGAGCCCTGCGCTACCAGTCAGCTACCCTGAAACATTAGCCCTGTCCTGACTCTCCTCATCCATCCCAAACACTAAAGGATCAAGTGCATGCTTTAAGTTGTTTTTATTTTGTCACTTTTTTTTTTTTGCATCCATTTTTGCATTCTTCTTTTGTCCTATCCAAGTATTATCACTTGTATTTTTTGGGGAAAAAAAACAAACAAAACAAACTGTGTATCTTTGTAGTATTTTTTTTTTATTGATGTACATTTGCACATTCGTATATGCTATCATTTTGTATTTAATTTTTTTTCCTCAACTGTTTTACTTGCATAAGGTGCTAGCTGTAAAAAAAAACAGAAAGAAAAGACAAAAACACAAACGAAAGAAAAGCGGAAGAGTAGTGGGAAAAGGAAGCGCGAGCGACTCCTGCCCTCTGATTTTTTATTATTTTTTTTTTGTTTGTTTGTTTTTTCTCCCGCTCGTCCCTGAGCAGGAAGAACGCGAGCCGGGCTGTTTCGAACGCGCCCCGTCCGCTCGCTGCAGAGTCCCCGCCGAGCTTAAGTCTGTGCCTTCACAGCTACTTCTGGGAGTTTAAGAGCAAGAGTTAAGTTATACTTAGAACAGATATATTGATATATACGCAACAGACAAATATGTATGTGTACATAAAAAAAAATATAAAAGTATTCATGAGCATATTCATAGTTACTTTATTTTGAAGCTTTATTTTATATATATATTTTTTTTGCCAGTGTTTTAGAAGTAGTGTTGTTTTTTTTTTTTTCTGTGTATCTGTAAGTGTTCATACTTACAGCACATTGTCATTCACTGACAGCCCTGGTAAGGATGGGTAGAAAGCCTTCAAGTAACCAAGCCTTCTTTTGCAGCAGCATAATCTCTTAGACAAATGCAGACATGTCTGAACTTTTAATCCAAGTAGTTATTTAGTGGGGAAAGAAAAAAAAATCTCATATTGAGAAATACTTGTTTACAAACTTACCCTTGCTGCACTTATTAGCACCAACGCTGCATGCTGTGCTGCCCTCCCTTCTTCAATAATGTTTTCACTTTTTCCAGGTCATCATCCTGTTGAAAGGCCCATTGATAACCTAGTTTTAGATTTTACTTGAGAAAATCTTTTTGAGAAAAGTTTTAGAAACTTGAGAAATATTTATTTATGATGCCATGTGCTCAACAAGGTTGCCATAGTGATTGTTTCAGGCCAGATCTGCAGAGATTTCTCATCTGACCCACTAGATGAGTCTCAAACAAACCAGTCGGCATGTAGACGCCTCCTAATGGTCGTTAGGGAGACTTGATAACACCCAAGTTGTTTTTTTCCCCCTTTTAAGTTTTTTTTCTGACTTTTGTTTTGCTGCTTTTATTTGCAGTAGAATAGACAGTAAGTGGGCAGAGAGAGAAGCTGCAAAGAACGCCGGACAGCTGCGTCGGTGCACACTGAATCAGGAGTGCACCACTTGCAGTTTTCCGGCCGATGACCGATCTTTAAAAAGCCTGACCAGCTGACTGGGATTATGGGCCACTACCAATTTTTTTTGACTGAAAAGTTGCTAAATATAGCAACAAAGTTGCCAAGTTGGTAACAGTGGGACGAGTATTGTTAACTGCACATGTGCAGAAGTAACCTGGTGGGACTGGCTGATTTTCAGACCTTTGCAGAGGTAGATGAGATCAGTTTCTCATGTTAAGTATTGGCCAATCGTCCTAAATTAAGGAAACTGGGGAAGATTTATTGGTGCACCCGTAGTTTGAGTCCAGTTCCAGATTCATTAGTTGACTTGATTATGGGTGTAGGTGAGTTCAGGAGAAAAGCTGCTGCTTTCTAAACATTTCCTGACTTTTTGAGATTTCCACATGAAATGGCATGGTCTCTTGTCGTTCCCATTTTGAAAAGTAGCTAATAGTGTCATTACTTTTACACCCCCAGGAAATCAAGAATAACTAAATAAAAGTTCAACACTAGTAAGCTTAAAACAGTGAAGTGTGAACTGCGAAAATGCTACATTATTTATTGTGTAGGAGTGCCAATAATTATGGATTTTGTTAGTAGTTCTCTCCTAACGTGTTTTTGTGTCCCCCACTGAATGAACTGACCCGGATTAAAGACTGGATTTTGCCGAAAAATAAAATTGCGCTGCTGCTGCAATAAAAGCTGAATTTCTCTAAAGGCTTTTTCCGTTTCGCTATCAGAGGCACTTGATTTCTGTGTGCTGTATTTGCTGATGATCTTTTTTTTTTTCTTCTTCCTTCGTTTTACACATTCTAAAACATTATTTTTAACGTCGATCAGGAAGAGACCACGGCCGATGTTTGAAGCGTTTCGACCGCCACGTCGAGAAATTCAGCATTTCCCTCGCTCATAGTGCCAGAGCTGCCGCTCCACTCGCTCGGCCTCGAAAAGCAGGCCGAGCATCATATAATGTATTCCAGTTGCCAAGAGCTTTTGTTTTCTTGTTTTTGTTTCCATGATCGTTGCCAACAGCTCTCCACTGCCAAACATTGACCATACCATGTGCCTGACGGGAGGGAGAAATGGGAGGGGGGGGGGGGGGCTTATGATAGCGGTTTTACAGTGGAGGTCGCCAAAAGTGTGGCAACGGTTGTTCTTGTTCATCGCGCCTCCAAAGTGTGCATGGATGAATGTCTTCATGCATGCTTTCAGAAAAAAAAAAAAAAGAAACAGAGGTTACATTTGTATTTAAGAGATTATCATCTACAACTTGTCTGTGTGTGTGTTGTAGAGAGCAGCATTCCAGTCTGTCTGTATGGGTGTGTTTTTCAAGCAGTATCTTCATCAGCATAGGGAAGTGTTCCTGTACGTGTGTGTTTATCAGTGCTCGGGTGTTTCACGTTTCCTTTGCCGGATCGACTCGAGGGACCGGATTGTCACGCTCTCTCATGTTTTACTCTCAATTACCAGAGTTGAGCAATGTAGACTCAATCATTCCTCTCATACAGACTTTATATTCCGGTCAAGGCTCCGAGTTTGAGCCGTTTCTCTTCTTCTTGGATTCCAACGACACGCACTCCAAATCCTCCTGTTTGCAAGTTTCTTTTGGTCCAGCTCCGGGTCACGCCACCCGCCTATACTAACTGATATACTGTACTTGGTGCGCTGCTGGACGACCAAGCACAAGTCTGCGACGACAGATTGGAGGAAGTAGAGCAACGGGCGAATGCCGAAGAGGACGAGGGGATTCGGGAGGGGTTCAGTATACCATGTACAGTGAATGTAATGTAACACGTGTCTGTCGTCAAGTGCTTTTAAATTATATTTTCGTATGTAACATGGAGACCAATGTTTCCCTTTTGTATGGGAGGTTTAAACAGGTTCTGAGGAAGAATAAGTTGTAGGTGATGTCAAACTGTCTTTCTATATATATATATATATATAAAAAACAAGCTGCTTCAATGTAAATGACTGAAAAAAAACAGCAAAATAAAGTGAAAATCCCCCACAGCTCCAACTCATTCGCTTCTTGCTTCCCCGAATAAAGAAAAGCAGCAACAGTCACGTTCATTTAGACAAGCGTAATTTATTCTTAAAGATCTTTTCCACTTACACTAATTTCCAGACATTCTCACATGAGATTAGCGTTGGGACATGAGATGTACACAAAAAGGGGGCCGCTAACTCCTTGAACCTGCTCACATCGCAACAGCAAACTAGGTGTATTTTTTTTTTTTTTTTTTATGTCATTTTGGGGGATTTTAAGTGATCGACCAACGCAAGGCAGAGCAGAATTGCAGCATTTATGTACAGCCCCATTTACTTTGCTACCCCTAAATTACGTTCAGAAAAAGATCCGGTCAGAAGAGACAAAACTTCAACGTTTCGACCTGCATGGAAAACTGAGATTCCCCCACAACACACCGTCCCCCATGGTGAAACATGGTGGTGTCAGCATCATGCTGAGGGAATTTTATACCTATTGGGAAAATACAGGATTGTGATACTACTGGGGATGCATCAAGAACTGTGTCGGCTGATGCTAGTCATTTTTTGTTGAAGTATCGGTCCGATACGATAAACTGGGCTGATATTAGCAGCTGATGTTTATTTAGATTTACCGTTTGTTTCATGAGGAGGTTGGCCATGTTGTATCTGTCCAGTCATGTGATGCATTACAGCAGCATAAATATTGGATATCGACATCGGCCCAAATTGTTCATATCGGTGCATCCTGACTTGGTTTTTGCATTCGTTCCCACAACTCTTCAGTCCAGTGTTCACTGAAGGAAGGAAAATACTATTTTCTTTCCACTTCACAATTATGCGCTACTTTTTTTATTAATCACATAAAATCCCCCCCCCCCAAAAAATACATTAAAGTTTGTGCAAAATGTGGAAAAGTTTAAGGTGAGTGAGTACTTTTTTTTGCAAGGCATTATAGTTTGTGAAGCCTGGATGCAACACTGTTAACACTGCCGTAACAAGAAATTAAGAGACACGAAGCTCAAAACACACATTTAAATGACATGAGGGCAAACAGACCTGCACACAAAGCCGCGACCTCTTCACAGTTCTAAGCTTAAAAAAAAAAACTCAATTAAAGTGTCTATTGGCCAGAAACATCCACCACCGCTGCTTTGTGATTGACCTGCGAGAAAGTGCACAACAGGAAGTGAAACGTCCCCCATCCTGTCGTTTCATTGAGGAAGATGAAGAAGGGCGACAGCTTGACGACGGTAAATCGCCACCAGTCTTCTATATACAGTACATTCGGAATAAAGCCTTATTTAGTGGAGTCCGGGAGAACGTAGTGTTGTTGTTGTTTTTTTCTTTCTTTTTTTGTTCCGACAATCTGACATCTTTGCAAAACACTCAACAGGGAAAAAAAAACAAGAGAATCTTTACACATTCAAGTGTCTCACTCTGCATGTACACTTTTGTCGAGCTTTAAATTCAACTGAAAGATGATGCTTTTGGCTGCTAATATGGCAAACATGACACTGTTAGCATTATGCTTCCGCAAAAAAACAAAAACAAAAAAAAAAAATCAAATTGTTTTGGCAGAAAAATAGTCTCTCGTAAACTAGAAAAATCCAACCTTTATTTTTTGCTTTGATACATTTTACCAGATTCTTAAGCTTATTAAACATTTTTACAAGGACAGGGAAACACGTGGAGGGTGTATTAACTTTCTTGGATTTAGCTCTGGAGTTAAATCTAAGATTTTTTTTTTTTTTTTTTTAGATTTTATTCCCCCCTCAAACCACAGCTTTTGACTTTTTTAACAACTACCTCAGTTAACAGGAGGGAATTTTGTGATTCAGAACATAAACATGCTCTTTAAAAGGTGCTTCATTGGGGAAAATAAAAGTAAAAAGCCGTGACACTTCTGCCAAATCCTGCCTCACTCCCTGTTCCTTTTGAATAAATGTTTCGGCAGATCCACACCTTTCAGTCCGTTACCCAGTCACAATTACATTCTTGCAAACCATTTAGATCGCAAAAAAAGTGGGGAAAAAAAAGTGCTAAATATCGCGTAATTAACAAAATAAAGCAATACCTGGACAACATATGTGTATCTACACGGCGTGTCAGAATTCACCGCTTTGCCCCTCACTCAATCTGCTCAAAGTTGAGGACGTTGCCGTCAAAGTGCGTGAGGACGTGCCTCTCGAAGAGCTGCTGCTGGCAGTTGAGGGGGAACTGCTCGGAGCAGACGGGGCATACCTTCCAGTGGCTCTCCACGTGCTGCTCGAAGGTGCGCTGCTCGAAGTGCGGCGGGAAGATCACTTCGCACAGCGGGCAGCGCTTGTGGACGTCCGTGCTGCAGACGGAGGGAAGAAAAAAAAAAAAAAGAAAAGGCATCATCTCAAAAATTGGAAATGGAAAACTAAAAACTCATCGCCTGTTAAACAAAATATTCCCAGCATGAAGACGTTCGAGAAAAAGGTATAGTCACAGTGGAGTGATGTAGTGAAATACAAGTACTTTGTTACTGTACTTCAGTACATTTTTCATGTTTCTCTATTTTACTAAAAGGGGAGGTGTTGCGTAAAATTGACGTTTTTGAGGTTTACATCATGTTACAATGTTATTCCCTCATTTGGAGATTCTTTCATGCATGTTTGAGAAATCCTTTAATCTCCCATGGCAACCACTCAGCTGTGCAAAACGGTTGGAGGTACCGAAGGTGCATTTCCTAATTTTTTCCGCCTCTGAGCAGCAGTTTCTAGCTTTCGCCTCACAAAGCAGCCCTCCCCTGTGACTCCCCCACTAAGCTCCTTCGGACTAGCCAGCAGCAATTAGCAAACACCTAGTGGAACTGAGCATCTGCTGAGCTCATTATACTATCTACTTCTCAGTACAACGCTGGTAAAAACCTTGTGAAAGGGTTTATGAGGAGCGATGTTGTGATGACTTTTAAATGCAGAGTTTCAGAAATAGCAGCAGTTTTTAAAGAGACAGAGGCCCAATTTCAAGGCCTTAAATTAGTTAGTAAAATTTAACATAATTACTTGATTATGCTATAAAATGGCGCTACGTGCCTGGAAAACACATAATACTGCCTCTTTTAGTAGATTTAATCATGGGCGTTTTCAATTTTTACTGCGCTACATTTCTATAATGTGTTGCGCTACATGTTACGTTCACGTCACATTGCGATTCCTTCCTTATTTGTTTGTTGGTATTTGAGTTAACAGGTTCAAAAAGTGACTCACGTGTCCCAGTTTTGAAAACTGTGTCAGAGAATTTAAATATGATTTACTTGAATGTGTTTACTGCCGTTCAAACAAGACATTGGTTTTGCTTTGTGTGAAATCAAAACTTTCAAAGGTATAATCACTCCTCTTTTTTATTTTGCATAATGACATTTAACTCTGCAGGTCGTCCTTGAAATTCTAATGCACAAAATCACAAGTCCAAATGAAAACTCTGAGTCACAGAGGGTAAACAAAATAAAAACATGCATTATCTACATGATTGTTCATTGAAATGGCCCGACATTATAGATGTATTAAAAGTAATATGCATACAGTAGGTACACCTAATAATATTCTAGAACATTGCATTATGGAATACATTCAACAAGTACTTTTACTTTCAATATTTTAAGTAATTTTAAATGCAAATACTTTATTTTACTCAAGTAAAAATGCTAGTGTGGTACTTTTACCAGAGTACATTTATTATTATCAATATTCCTCTTTTCTTCTTTTACCGTGGTTTTTGTTACCTTGAGTCAAAGCAGAAGCTGCTCCTCACTTCACTGCGTCTGCTGGACTGATGGTCACACGGCTGCTGAGCTCTGTCACACACCTTCAACACACAAGCAAACACACACCCACACACACACCCGCACACCCACCCACCCCCACACACACACACACACACACACAAAAAAAATGGTGGCGCATTTAAAACGAGGTCCAGCCTCTCTTCATTAATCTTTCTCCCAAGCTCTTTGGGAGCGACATTAATTACGGCTTAATGCAAATGAACTTAGTGCTGTGCTTTTTAAGAGAGGGCTGTATTTTCCCCTCTGTGAGCGATGGAGAAGCCCTCCAGAAACAGAGACGGGCAGCGGAATTACGACGGGAGGGCAAAGGCTGGACATTAAACATTCATGTAGCTGAAATTAACGCTGTGAGAAATGATGTTCTTTAGCTTGTTGCCATGTAAAAGATACTGCGTTTGAGATACAAACCCAAAGCTGAAAACCTCGTACTTTTTGCGCCTCCTCTGCTGGAGCCTCCATGTTCTCCGGGGGAGTGGTGCTGCGGGACGGCTGGATGCAGACTACCTCCTGGTCCCAGCCTGGAGCTCCCGGACCGGGGCTGGGTGGAGACGCCGGAGGTGCGCAGGGAGCGGTGCACAGCGGCGCTTCGGGTGGAGGACGGGAAAGATGCTCAGGGGACAAGACGACGTCCGCCTGGTCTACATTGTGGGAGAAAATGGAGGTTTTATAGTCCAAGCCGCAGCATGGAAGAGGAGGAGGTGCAGTTTCCCTCTCTTACCTTTAGATGTGTCGGTGGAGTAAGGATTGCCGTACTGCAGCTCCGCAGGCCTCTGTGGGACGAGTGGTGGTGGGGAGGGGTCCTGTGGGTAGGGGAGTGGGTAGCGTAGCACCATGGGCTGCTTGGCCTCGGCCCCCTGGACGCCGGCCTCCTGCTCCCTCTGTCTGGATTTGTAAAGCTGGAGTTCCTGGGCAGGAGAAATCATCCAGGCAGTGAGGGTTTAATAAATGAAATCATGAAATCAGAAATGAATCAAAGTTTAATAAATGAATTAACGTGCTCCAGTCTTATTTGTTGATGGATGTTTACAGCCCTACTTACTATGAAATTAAAATGAAAAGAAAGCACGGCTGTTAAAAGAGAAACACTTTGTGCCTCGCAGTTTCTGTTACAGAAGAATTACATTCGTCAGTGAAATTCTCATTACAAAAAAAATAATCAAAATGGTAGCTTGAATTGCAGGCGGGGGCCACACTAAGTTGTTGCAAGGGCCAGGAAAGAACCTCGGACCACACTTTGGACACCCCTGGCTCTCTGAGACATGATAATCAATTTTATTAATGTTTTATTCTTTATTTCATTGTTTTTGGTTGTTGTGTTTTATTTCAGACATTTAACGTGTTCTTTATAAAATTAAAGCTTATTGGTCTTGCATCATTATGCAGTTATTGTACGGATTTGGGTTTTCTCTGTGGGTTTATTTTGGGTTTCTGTGTCTTTTGAGTCTCCGTGCTGCCCTGTCTGCCCCTTGAGTGTTCCCAGGTGTGTCTCGTTCAGTGATTACCCTCTGTGCATTTAATGCCACCTGTTGTCTCTGTGTCTTTGTCGGGTCCTCGTCTCGTTTGGCTTGTCGAGTCTGTCGTTTTTTGGTTCAGTTGTTTTCCAGTTGCTACCAGCTTTGCGCTTAGTTTAGTCAGTTCACCTGTGCTGCCTGGATTTCTGGACTTTTTTCATCATTAAACTACCATGATGAGGTGGTGGTGCGTCTGCCTCACCCCCTCTCCACCGCACAAATCATGACAGATATAACTACATTTCTTGAAAATGGTCTCCTGGCAACAGTATTATCGTTTATCGCAATAAATACCGGGACAATTTATTGTCCAGTAAAATTTGCTCTCATATGCAAGACTGCATGCATGTTTGTGAGTGGAACTGTGTTAGGCTGTATCAAAGTAATTCTTTTTAAATATTCATTATTCAAAACAGAATTAAGAGCCGTGCATCACTTTCCCTTCATTTCACTTCAGTTCTCCACTGCTTTGGGTTGGCCTATCACATAAAATCCCAATATAAAAGTCTGTAGTTGTAATCTAAGTTTCCTTTTTATGCGTTTTAAATTCTCAACACAGAAGGAAATTTATTCCACTTACTTTACTTTCTTGTTTTCTCTTAGCTGTCCACGTTACATTTCGTCTCTTTTTTTGCAAGATCACGCAGGTTGATACATAAAACATCACGTAAACAGAAGCCTGATCAAAACCCATTTTCAGCTTTTGGTTAAAAGTAAATGAAAAAAAAAAATTGAAGAAACAGATACACTTTGAATTTATAGTTCACTTTCCCTAAACACTGTTTTTGCCCTTTGTGATCATATCTGAAGCAGGAGCATTAGTACCCTACTCATTACTGTAATGGGTGTCACAGTCTGGCTCCTTTCTCTGCTCTGGCTCTCGCTGCCATCCAGCGCCTCCTCCCTTTCTTGGCTTTTAAAAATCCTCCCTGACCTCCTCTCCTGATGACTTCATTAGCGCGCTGCTATCAAGTTTAACATTTAAACCAGGGTTGGGAAGGTGAAACAGACACGTAACGTGGCATTTGCACTGTCTAATGGAACTGTACCGGCGGGCGAAAGAGGCAGGAGTAGCTGTATAAATTAGTGGACGGCTGGCGAGGTTTGAAGGGGGGCTGGAGGGGATCGATAGAGCAGAAAGTCAGACGAAGCACAAAAATGGTCGCATGATTGAAAGAGATCATTTTTACTAGAGAGCCCACGTCAATGCAATGCACGGCGACAGCAACAGCATCATTCCTATCTCTCTCTATGGGAGAGATAGGCAAAAAAAACAACAAAAAAAAACTGTTAAAGACGGCAAAAGACTTGAGATGGTAGCGGAGAGTCACCTAGCAACAGATCAATATGTCTCTTCGCTAGTCTGTACCAACATTATTTATGGAAGCCATTTTATTGTTAAGTATTGCCATGAATTGAGAAGATAAAAATCTAATGTGCAAAGTTTTGAAATTGTCTATAATTACCTGAAAACGTCTATCCGCTTTAGGCCTGTTGACACTTACAAAATATGACAGAATACAACCCCAGATGAAGCCAGAAAAATTAGCCGATTCTAGACAATTACTTCAAAGTACAGGCGCCGATCGATCCAAAATATTGCTAATATTGATACCAAGTCGGTATGAGTATTGGTTCAATACCACTGTGGTAAAATCAATCATTTAGTTTCAGATTCATAGTCAGTGAAATGTAATTTTTGTATGTTTTTTTTTACTCTATTGTAAAAAAGAAGGTTTTGATATTGCTGTCAAATGTGTACAATTTGTTTTGTTTTTCTGTTGTTTCTGTTTAATAAACAGAAACGCCTATAAACTTGATAAAAATTCTGTCCTAGGCTTTAACTAGATAATTCATAGGAAAACCACAAAGCACCGAAAGTTCAGAAGTCTCATGATATATAAATTATGATTATTTATTATATTAACGTGGTATCTGATTGATACCAAATCATGCATTATCCGGATATGCGCGATATGCCTTAAGAATAAAATCTGATGTTTTTAAACCAAATCTGATTTACAAATTTAATCTATTTACAAATTTAATCTTTTTTTTCCCTTAAAAACATTACCAAGGACAGAAAATATCTTTTAAAAATGGCTTTTATTTCAAGAATTTCTTCTGTGAATCGACGTGACTTCAAAGTCGGAAAAAAATAATCAGACGAACAAGATGGTCGCTCTTGGCTAATATCACTCTGGACTCTGGAAACCCATGGTGCAATGGAGGAAAAAAAAAAATCCAGATTTTCCAAAAATGTCATCTTCAAAGACAGAAGATTCGGATGATATATGAAATCGATTTTGCCCTTACACCTCTACTTTTAACTGTTAATCGTCAAAGTCGGTAAAACATAAAGAAAGGACAATTTTGTACCTGAAAAGTACAAAAAAACACAACTACAAAGTGTGAGGGGGGCAAATGACAAATACCCAGACAAAACCCCTCAACATATAGCCAGAGCTGAGAAGGAATGGTTTAGGTTAAAGTAGGATAATGTTCTATAATGGCCAAGTGAAAGGCCAGATTTAAATCACATTAAGAATCAGCAGCCAGACTTGAAAACTGATCCAGCTTTCCGTTTGATTTCAGTGAGTTTGAGTTTACTTTGTGTTTGCGTGCGACATAAACTCTTCATATTATCTATTGCTATTTGCCGTTTGTTGCTATGTGACAAAATGCAAAACAAGAAGAAGAACCAATAGCAGCTCAGAACTAAACAGAACCAACATACTGGCTCGTCCTGGTGCCGTTTTACCTCCTGCAGCTGCTCCTTGTCTTTAAGAGCCTGGGCAAGGTTCTGTTTCAGCTCGGACACCTCGATGGCTCGCTCCGCCATCTGCACCTAGCAACAACACACACACACACACACACACACACAGACAGACAGACACCGTAAAATCACTTCAAGGTCACCACAAAACGACACCACCCTGTGGTGTCTAATAAGGCATTCTTTCAATGTTCTGAATGCTGAATAAAATTCCTGGCAGGAACACTTTCTGCTAGATAAGAACATTTTGTCACACTTCCAGTTTGTGTCAACCGCTGAGCGAGAACATCCGCGTACCAGCGAGCAGGTGAGTAATAGTGCACGACATTTGCCTCGTGTTTACCCTGGAGTGTTGTCAAGTGCGTTGGGGCCTACTGTAAAAACCCACAAGTACGGCCAAAGAAAGCAGATATGCACTCTGGGGAAGATGGAAGTGGGTCAGGGAGATCGTCATAAATCCCTCACTTTCTAACAGAACCGACCCTGTGGGATAGTTTACATCGCTTGCTGCTTGCTCTCCTCTTATTTCACCCCATTTCAAAGGTCTCAGATCATCCCGCTGCTGCTCTCACGGCTCTTTTTTCTGCCTTGTGTCTATCTGTCCTGATTTCATCACCCTTAAATTCTGTCTGCTTCTTTGGCTCCTCCCTTTAAATGCTCTTTCATCTCCTTTTGCCTTTTCTTGTTCTGCCCTCCTTTCTTGAATTTACGGCGTATCACCCCCACACGCGTGTCTTTTCGTTTCTCTGTGTATTCCTCTCCCCCTGTCTCCATCCTCTGGCTGACTCATGTAAACAGCCGTAAAGCACAGCGTTCTGCGGCGGACTGTCTCTTCTTCTGCTCTCGCTCTGTTCGGACTCCTGGGGCCATTAAGAACAACCCAGGGCCCAGGGCGGTCACCTCAGCAAAGGAACTATATCAAAGTGAAGGGAGAGCTATATTTACCGCCTGGATAAACACACACTCACTCACCAAGAGTAAGTGCCAGTCAGACGAAAGAGAAGAGAGCCCCGTTCGATAATCTGCTAACGTGGCACGCAAACTAGTGCGAAAGCAAAGACTGGGATTAAAGTGGAAAAAGGATGAGACGTTTACATTTTCAAAATCATTTAGATGCAAAGATGAAGGAAAGCCACCTCGTTCATATTAGTTAGAAACACTGAAATTTTGAGGTTGAAGACCTCAAAATAAATTCATCTTTCACTGCGGCGGTATAATCTCAAAGAAAAGATGTTGAAAAATCATTGAATTCAATAAATGATTCAGTTGAGAAGAAGAATAAAATAAAAGTTTATGAATTAATTGCTCTAACAAAATTTCCAGCGTAATAATGATTGGTGAGCCTAACAACTCCTTTAAAACAAATCCAACTTGGACCCTTTTTTGTATTTACACTTTACATTTCAAGTTGATCGTATTTTTCATAGCTTAATAATTCTGGGTTAAAATGATAAATTGCTTTAATTATAAATTTAATGAGACTTTTTCATGTAATATGTTTTTATGACATGACACTAAAAATACCAGTCGTATTGTTTTAGATCTATTTTTTTTTTGTCATCAGTTTACTTAATTACTTTTCCCCCCCATTTTCAATAAGTTTCAACATCCCACAGAGAGAAACATATCCATCTTCTTTTCTGAAAAGGTTTTATGTCTTTCTTTATTGTAAAATCTAAAAACAAAAATGGGGATATTCAAAAATTTCCTAAAGTAGCCTTTATTAAAAAATTTAAGTTATCATTTCTTTTAAAAGGTCTTGCAACATTTTCATCTCCATACAATTCTTAATTAGCTGGACTCGAGGCAACTATGGCTTCTACGATGGAAAAGTTTTCAGACTCCTGGTCTGGTTATTTGGGCCTTTCTTGTTTTTCTGGGGAGCAATAATGATGTAACACAGTCAATAATTTGACTCAATCAGTTTACCAATTCACTCTGGGTTGTTTGATTACATTGGAAGAGTTTGGAATGACCTGAATTAGATTGCAGATTACCACATATGTACCAGTTTGTTTGGATTTGCTGCTGTATTAATAACCTGAACTATTTGAGACAAACGGAAGGACAATAAGAGCGATGCTGTGTGCTCCTGTCTCACTCTGAATCGTCCCTCCTCATCGGCCAGACGCTGTTTTAGCGTGTCGTTGATCACGCACTGCTCCCTCCACTTCTCCTCCATCACGGCCAGCTCCGCCTCCACCGAGCGCGTCTGCTCCTTCTCCGCCTCCGCGGTGCTCCTCCCCTGCGCCTCCAGCGGCTCCCGGCCCCCCGCGCTGGCCCTCGTGTCCGCCTCGCTCCGCTCCTCGGCCCGCAACCTCTCGTCGCTCACCTCCACCCAGCTCGCCATCTTCAGGCTCTCCTCGGGCAGGTTCTCCTTCTTCTTCTTCTCTTCGCCATCTTTTTCCGTGTCATCTCTTCCAGCCGCCGCCGTGGACTCCATCGGAGACGTCTCCACCTGTTTTTCCTCCACATCTGTGCCACTGTAGGCCTCGGCAAATGTGGATTGTTCGTTTTTTACTTCAGGGGTGATTGTCGTGTCTGCTGCTTCTTGTAGAATTGCACAAGTAGGATTTCCTGCATTAAAAACAACTGGTTTAATACATAATATAAGGAAAGACTCTGCTGAGTAAGTTAGGTAGACTGAGGTGTTTGCCATCAATCCACAAAAGAATCATAAATCTCAACACGTTCTGTTGTTAGTTAACCATAACCATAAGATAAAAAGAACTTCTAAGCATCTGTTGCAACAAAATTAGAAAAAAAACCATCAACACAGGATGGTGCTGCTACCACCAGGCTTCAAAGTGAGGATGACAGCTATACTTTTCCATAGAATTCAAATTGTATTGACAAATTCTCCCACCTGGGCTGCCCACTGTCAGGTGAATCTGTACCCAAAAATCAAAAATAATTCACTCTATGAGTTCTAGAGGTAACTGCACAAAATTTTATTTAAACGTAAAAGGGGTCTGAATACAAGTGTGCGTGTTTTTATCTGTAAAACATTTAAAAAATCCATGTAAAAAATGTTATCCACCTCATAATTACGCATTACTTCGGGTTGCTCTTTCATCTGGATTTCCAATAAAACACGCTGAGCTCTCTGGTTGTAATGTGACACAATGTGAAAAAGTTTAAGGGGTTTGAATGCTTTTACAAGGCAATATAAGCCTCTGTGTGTGTGTAGGTGTGTGTGTGTGTGTGGGTGTGTGTGTGTGTGTTTTGGTGTGTGTAGCAGTGGTACCCTCAGTCGGAGACTCCGGACTGGAAACCAGCGGCTCCTGAGTCGTCTCTGTGGACACGTTTTTCTTTGACTCCTGCAATGAAACAAAATGAACTGTTGATTTAAGATTTAAGGGGAGGCGGTTAGTGAAGCAGGCTGGCTGTTCTCTGTGTGTGTGTGTGTTGTTTGTGTTTTTTTAATGGCTTTTAAACACACCATAATAACACCTTGTGACTCCGCAGTACTGAGCTTGGCCACCTGCCTGCGGAGGCGCTGACACTCCCGGTACTTCTCCTTGTAGTGCTCGGCAGCCATGTGGAGGCGCAGCTTCAGCTCCTCCACCTCCCTCTGAAGCTCCGCCTCCGCCTCCGACACCACCGCTACGCCGTCGCCGCTCGTTCCGACGCCCTGGGATGCAAAAGACGAGATCGGTGACGTGCGCTTCGCATTTGATCCAGATCGAGCGTGAAAGTAACAATCCCGAGCCGGGGGCACCGACCACCTCCTTGCGAGCGGTGCTCCTCATCCGGTCCAGCTGGGTCTCCATGCGCTGGCACTCGGCCTGAGCGTCGGCCAGACTGGCCCGGAGCTTGTCGACCTCGATGCGGGCGCGGTACAACTCGGTCATGGTGTGGTCACGGGTGCCGGCCGAGTCCCGCAGCTCGGAGGCGAGCAGGGCGGCCTGCTGTCGGGACGCCTGCAGCTGCTCCTCGGCCTGACGGAGCTGCTCGCGTAGGCGGCCGAGCTCTGCCTAAACGCGTAAAAGAAATATTAGTGTTAATCAGATTAATTGCAGTCTATTCACAATTAATCACTGTGCCTAACTTTGTGAACTTGAAATATAAATATGTACAAATATGTTGTGGTTCTTGCAAGAATGGGGTTGTGGGCAAGTCTCTCCTCCTGCTGCATTCCAACAAATTGAAATGCAAGAAATTATCTTTTTTGTTGTTGCTGCAGAATGGAGGTAATGTAGTCTCCCAGTAATCAACAGCAACTAAGGGAAACTTACTCCACTACACACGCACACACAAGTACACAAGTAGTAACAAACTTGTTCGGGGAACCACTGACAGATGAGATACATTTTATTCTCTAGTTCTTGGGTTTCCCACCCTTTGTGGTGGCACCCTGGGCAACTGCCCATATAGCCCTTATGAAAAACAGTAACTGTATGAATGTTATCAGAATCTAAAGATAGTCAGTTTTCTAGGTTTTATACTTAGGAAGGTTTATAGGACACAATTTTGTTTTGAACAGTAATCTTAGAAATGTCCCTCTGCATTCCTATGGAGCTTGCGTGATGAGGTGACAATCGTTGTCCTCATCCAGCTGAGCGACCGGCGTAATTTGTGCATGAGAAATTTCAAGCTTATACGTGCAACTGTATGCAACACAAGAAAGCTGAAAAATGTGCGACCTCTGTTGCTGTCTGCTGTCGCATAAAACGTTCATCTTTCGCTGTTGTGTTGCCCCTGTGTCAAGTCCACAGCGAACTGCTGTGAACTCGCTAACCCTTCGTGGGACAGAGGCTTTTAGGTCAAAATAATAGTTTGATTAATCTGCGTTGTGCAATATCAACAGGTTAACATTTTCAGATTAATCGCATGTGTTAATGTTGACGGCCCTAAGCCGAAATGGCAGCTTGTGTCACATTTTAGTCCTGTTTTCACGCCCTGCAGTGTGAGACCTTGTCATGTCTGTGCTCCAGCAGCTCCCTCTCCAGACTGTCTCGCTGGGCGACGCAGGCCCTCAGCCTCTCCAGCTCCTCTTGGAATTGAGCGATGGTCACCTCCCTGTTCAGCTCCACCGCCTTCAGCATCTGCAGCTCGGCGCTCAGCTTGGTGTTCTCCAGCTCGGTGCTGCGCAGGTGAGCCTGTCGCGGGTCCCGAAGCAGAAGAGAAACGTTCAGACCGGAGACGGAAACAAACGCCTCCATAGCTTCATGATGTGAAATGTTGTTTTTTTTTTCACCTTATAAAGATCTCTCTCATCCTTCTCATTCTTCAGCTGGCTCTCTAGGGTGTCTCGCTCTGCTGTCAGCTTCTTCAAACGGTCTCGCAGACTGCATTAGAAAAAAAGTCTCTGTAGTATTAATATCATTGTACAGAACATACTAAGGCTGGACGATATGGTCTAGAATCAATATTATGATATATTGAGCAGTTCACCTGGATAACATCAAATGGACAAAACTGCATAACAACAAATGAACAATAACACCAACCATCTACTCCCCCTCCAGAAGTAAAGAATGTGATAGGCCAGCATAAATACTTCACAGTAATTGCGGTTTTTCGCAATTATTTTTATTGGCATTTAATGGTTTTAAAACTATAGCGTCTGCAAATAAATGAAGAAAATATGTACTTTTAGTTAAGAGTTATTGAACAAATAAGCACAACTGAACAAGTTTAGAAGCATAAAATAACTTCACTTCCAAAGTCCTAATTGAACCCAATATATTACCAAACGATTGATGGCGCAACTTTTTTTTAGGGGAAATGAGACCTCTTGTGTCATGGCGCTTATTTCATTAACTTAACCCTCCCGAGGTCTACAGAGATGGGGGTCCCCACAAGCCGACCACTCCTTCTGATCGTCGCGCAGCTCGCGCTCATACTGCGGAAGGGTTAAGCCGTGCTCCCCTCGCGCTTACTTTTCAAAATAAAAACTCACGTCGCATTTTCAGGCTGCTCCCATGCAGTCTTATCTCGATCAACTGTATGGGCGCGGCTTCGACATTTAAATTTTTCCACATTTTCTTGTCTCTTTTTCGCTTCTTGCTACTGATTGGATGGGGTGCAGTCACGTGACTGATAGACGATACACGTACCGCGACGTCTAAATAAAAGATATTTATAAACACCTAAAATGCCGACATGAGTCGATAATTTGCTATTTATCGTCCAGGCCTAGCATACGTAAGCCACGCTTGCAACATAACATAGTCGAGCTGCTGTAGTTCTTCCACGGACTGTACTCGAATCATTTTGACAGAATTGGTTCTTTCACCATTCATATCTGTACAGTGTGTTCGTCTCTGAGCTAGGTGGTTCCATATAAGGATTCTGGCCTCACCAGTCCAGCTCAGTCTCCTTCTGAAGGCCCCTCTGGGTGACTCCCAGCAGGTCCTCCTCCAGCAGCCGGACTCGGTCTTTGGCCTCCGTCAGCCTCCTCCGTACTTCTTCCCTCTCGTCGGAGAGTCCCTGCGAAGAGCGCAGCAGCTCCTGGGGGGCAAAGAGGCGGCCAATCAGAGCAGCTGATACAGCGGCTTCAACTTGACGTGGTGAAGTTTTCCATGCTAATTAAATATTAACAAATATCTAGTAAATTACAGGTTTTCAACATTCTGATATACCCAGGCTTTAGGCCAAAACAAAATTTTCCTGAATCAAAACTCCAGATTTTTTTCAGAGGTTTACACATTGATTTAGTTAGCTTTTAAATTTGGCTGGGTGTTAAAGTGCTATTTCACAATTTTTCTTGCCCTTAGATGGGCCCTATTTTAAAATCCATAATGCTGTGTCTGGACTGGACAATTCAAATCAAAATAGAGACTTTGCAAAGCACAATTTACCTTCGGTGATTTGACAGTGTTTTTCAGAGTGAATTTAACAAGCAAACTTTCTGATAAAAATTCTAATTATAGATGGTATAGAGGTCTAAAGAGTTGTGTCTTTTTGGTTGAATGGGTGCGAATTTATTTGTGGGGTCTCCGTCAGAAACTGGAAAACCAAAAGCGATCAGTGAAACTTAACAAACCCAAACTCAAATCTCATTTATTTTTTATTTTAAGAATGAATGTGATTTGAAGAAAAATAAAATTAAAAGTCATTTACTTCGACAGAAACAGCAAAAATTTTACTTTGTAACAGTAATACCTACAGTTACTGTTACAAGGAAATTTGACTTTTTAAAATATTAGATTTTTTTTATATATATGTATATATACTGTATTTATACTATGAAGAAAGCTTCCCAAGTGGAGAGGTCTATTTTGATAATTATGTAGTTTTTTTTTTAAATATCTAAAACAATATTGGCAAACTGCTGGCATGACCTTTCCTGTTCTATTTACAGATTTTCCTCCACATTGTTGTTCTTTATTTTTCAGCATTTGTGAGGTACTGTGGCAAAACATGAAACTGCTGCTGCTCAATTACTCAACAGGTTGTTGCTAGGTAACCAAACAGTGAGTTAGTTAGTTGATACTTGGCTCACAGTGGGGTAAGGCCTTCCCTCTGCCTACCTCTCCCAGAATGCTGTGCGGTTCTGGATCGGAGTTCAGTACTGAATATTCTGTCAGATGTATTATCTATTGATATTGCTTACATGTATATCACGACATATATTGCCTTAGTTGTACATAATTCAAAAATAGAAGGAAAATGATACAAGTTTTCAACATTTTTTCACAAATAAAATCTGGAAAGTGTGGTGTGTATGTAGTCCCCCCTTGCAAAGTCACGCAAAAAAATGATGCGTTACTTTGCGTTGGTCTGTCACATAAAAGCCCAATGAAAACATCTGAAACTCTAAAAGGAATATGAGTATAAGACCCTGTAAGGAACACACAGATGGAAAAAAAAAAAAGCTTTAGCTAACAAAAGAAAACATGAAGTATGTTTTTTCCACATGGTGTGTGCTGGCTGAAGAACATCCTGTTTAAACTTGCTGCACATTGCTACTGAATGACTTTAAATCATCAACGGCTAATATTAGAAGTGACAGGACAGCATAGCTTCTGCACACGCCTTTCTTTCAGAAGCAAAAAAAAAAAAAAAACACACCTACTTTCTCTTCCCCAATACACACACATGCACGCACGAAGCTACAGCTGCACATTAAAAGGACATTTAGAATGTCAAACCCAGACGGTAACAATCAATTCAACATAGATAAGAGTCCAAATGCACCCATCGGTGCACACTAAGGCCCCGTCTCCCTCTGGGCTTGGCTCTACATGGATCGCTGTATGATTTTTTTTACGGCTGGCATTTGGGAAGCACTTTAGCAGTGCATAAAGACCTTATAAAAAGTGTAGTCGTAAAATTAGCAGCCACAAAATATGTACTTATGTTTTCATGTTAAACTCAAAGGGATATTTTCATCGGGAGAGCCACGAGCTGACGCACCCTCCAACAAGTCGTATATCCACAGATGGACACGGCTGTTGAATGAGAAGCGGCACAGTATTAACAATGTGTGTGTGTGCGTGTGTGGGTGTGTATGTGTGTGTATTACCATTTAAATTTATGGCAATTTTGTCCTTCATAAAATAAGAGCAGCAGGCTAACTCAAAGCAGCCTGATCTCAACTACAGTGGACCTCAGGCCCGGGAGGTCCACCAGGGGGCGATATAAGACCAGATTCAAACTTTCAGAGCTCTTGGCAGATTTCAGTGTTTCACCTCTTTCTGCCAACCCCTCTGCTCTCCTAAAAACTGGAACCGGTGCCAAGCCAGTTCTCATCAACTGAGCAATGCAGCAAATAATAAAAACCCTACATGTGACTCATCCTGGGAAGAGGGAAAAGATTGACAAATGTCCAGGTTACAGATTTCCTATTTTGAAATGTGATTCAGTCTCTGACGATCTATCCCCTACAAAAGTAGCCCTGGAAGAGAAATAAAGAGGCGAGGAAAAATAGTAGGAGACCGGTGGCCGCCGAATCGCGTGACTGAGCTGTGTTTGTCCCTGAGGCTGGGCAGGGCTGTTTTTTCATAAAGGCGGTTTTGTGGACTACCCTCCTGTCATTCGGCACACACAGACTAAAAGGGTTTTTGCAAGCGGGTGGCATAATGAGCGTGTGTGTGTGTGTGTTATGTGCGTCTGTGAAGGCAAACCCGAGGGGCCCCGCTGGCGTGCGACCTGAATGCGAGCGCGACGCCTTGGTGCGCGCGTGCGTTTGACGTCATGTTTGTTCACTCTGCGGTCGAGATGGCATCGTCGCTGACGCCAGATGCCCGGGAAAAAACTGTGTCCCAATTCCGTTCTGGACCACTGAGTCAGGTCGTTAAAGGAAGGAGTGGGAGGCGAGGGGGGCAAAGGGGAAGGCACGCAAACACACACACACACGCTCACATAGCAGCAGTTTGAAGTGTGTCTGTCAAACATGGACGCAAATTGTTCATAAATGTGCGGGACTTTGAAGTTTTCAGGTCAATGATCGCTGACGAGGACGCGGCTACTAGCGGGAAGTGCTAGCGGCGTCTGGCTGTCCGTATACAAATCCCTGTTAAAAAGCCAAGGTTCGGTGGCTTCAATTTTTTTTTTTTTTTAAACCATTTTCCAAATTCGGTTTGGCACAACACTTCTGCACAATTCAACTGAAAATAATAATAAAAAAAACAAATCTGTTGAATTAAAACGTAGGTGTGATCGGCCAGAAAATTGCAATCGGTGCAATCCTATTGAAGAAGCTGCAAATAACCATCCAAATGCTTACACTAACACTTTGTACCAATAACTAACTACTTGCAATTGTTCAGTTCATTAACAGAAGAAAATATTGCACCAGGGCGACAAAACAAAAACTAGATGTTTTCCAAAAATAAGGAGCGGAAAAAAAACCCCAGTTAGCTCTAGGACGTTCTGTCAACCTCTTGTTGTGTTCTGCATGTGAGAACGTCACCTCTATCGTGTCTAAAGCAAGGAGTTGCAGAACTGAATAATTTTCTTCCAAAGAAAACACCCAGGCCTAATTTGTGACTAAAATTTTCCTTTGTAGGACAATGTTATGGTCTGATGAATCCAGACTTACCATGCCCACAGCTAGACAATGTGGTGGCATAATCAAAAATTAACAAAATCTTGACCAGAAAATCCCCGCGGTCACCAGAAAGGGGGGCTCTGGCCACGAGACGCCTTGGCAAATCTAGCGAGGTCTGAAGAACATTAGCAAGACACAGCTGGCAAATACTGTCAAATCGAGAAAACTCAATACTGAAACTGAATAGAAGGGTACTTCAACAAAGTTCTAGTTTAAGTGTGTGGGAACTTGCGTGACCAGGTCGTTAGGGTTTTTCGGTTTTTTTGTTTTTTTTTACCCCCTAATAGCTTTGTCTGTTATTCATTCTACATGATAAATGTGATATTAAACTTCTGAAATGATTTACTATGATCTAAATGTTTTACAACATAAAAACCTGGACTTTTAACAGGGGTGTGTACACTTCTGAGATCCACGGCACACACAAACACAATGAAACTGTCCCACTTTCGGTCTCAACATCATCTAAACGGCTTATAATTTAAATGAGTGGTTATGCACGCAGACGCACACAAATGGTGTGCTTTCGCTCGTTCGGTAACATTTTAGACCACTCCGCCTCGTCTGTCTGACCTGGTTGTGTGTCCGCAGAAGGCAACATGTCTCCCTCTCCTGCTCCCTTTCCTTGACCAGTTGCTTCTGCTCCTCCTGCAGCTGTTGTTTCTCCTCCTGTAGGAGGCGCATGGCCTTCAGCAGCTCCATGCGCTCCTGCTGTGTCTCCTCCACACGCTGTCAGACACAAGGAGACAAAACAACCATAATGTGGCGCCAGTATCTGGAGATTTAATGTATCTTTTTTTGTTTTCTTTAATAGGTTCTGTGAGTGTCATGGCAAAGAGACTCTCTAAAACATTCAGTAGTGACCTTTATGGGGTGTAAAGGTACGGCATAACAGCAGAAAGAAACAAATGCCAAAACTGAGATTTACTCATTTTAAATTGAAAATAAACCTTGACATATTTAGTCCAAAACTGAAAGGCATCTTTCCTGGTATTAATATAAAACAATAAAAGTGTTTGTTTCAATTCATTTTTCATACTGAATGAAAGTCCTGAATAACATCTCCCAGTGTGGAAATTCAAAATACACACACCGTAGCAGCCAAAATTTATGACTTATATCAAAGAGAAAGAATAAATACGCAAATAGCTTGACATAAAACACTATTGCATCATTATAGGGCCTGCCAGATTGCACCACTTGCTGGGTAAACACAAGCTGGAGGGTCTTCGACATCCGGCATATCAGTATTACAAACATCCTTGCATTCATTTGGTGTGGAGTGCTTCAGACAGAAGATTAATCGACTTATTTCCTATTGTGGACTCTATAGCAATAGAAACACAAACATTTCAATTTTAACTTCTAGTACCCATGACAACTATGTACTACTGAGGGAGTACACAAACATACAGTCACACATATCCTTATATGGCAAAAATAAAAATCAAAAATCAAACATATGTTCCCATCCCTGTGGCTCAGTGTTGGTACAGAAAGCTTAGTGTCCACACAACACACATAATGTACAGAGTCTTTCAAAAATTTGGCCTACAATTTTATATAAACAGAGCCAGCAAGTTGTTTTTGCTCACTTGTGATCTCTGTATTTTGTGCAGCGGCAATAACCAGTCCTATAGCAAACTCTATCCTTTGCTTTAGTTACATGTAAAACACTCCACATGCTCTTTACATCTTCTTTTTATGTTCTGCAGATACTCTTGCACAAGCTAGAAAACCCTTTTATTTCCACAAATTAAAACTGTGTTTAAAACAGTGTTTGTTCTTTAAAACATAGATTATGGGTGTGGAATCATCGAGTTTATGTTTGGCAAGTTTTAAAACTAGCAACAAAAAAAATAAATAAATAAAACGAGAAAAGAGAAAGTAAACTATCCCTTCAATTTAATTTTGTACAGACAGCAATCCTTGAATTAGATGCCAACGTAAACATTATTTACAGTGCATGGTCATATCCTCTTATATTGTACAACCACAAGCTTCTTGTGTTTTATTAGGATTTTATGTGTTTGACCAAAATAATCTCATGCATATCTCTACTGTGGTTCTGAAAATGCTTGAAAATTAAAAATAAACAAGCAGTCTTCAAAAGTGTTGGCATGCACATGGATACACACTACAGAGGGTGCCCTATCCTCATTGACTGGATCTACCGAGACAAAACTGGTAATTCATTCAGGCACAACTGAACATATCTCTTTATAATATTTTGCCTCCCATGTAAGAAATTGTGCCCTGGAGAGTTAGGCATATTGCTCATATGTTAAATACAGAAACAAAAAAAAAAGCAGCTACTAAAATAACATTTTATTTTGTAACAAAAGAAAAAGCCTCAAAATGGGCCATTTGAAACACAGTGGTGCAAAAATCTCATGCCATTCTGCCACCCGAAAAGAACCCGATTGTATGAATGCAGCAGAAGAGTTGGACTGATTCAGTTCCGAGGGCCGAGGAGCTGAAATGGGACAAAGATATACTGCCATGTGTCTGCTGCTGCCTAAAAAAAGCAGCTGATGATGTCAGAGTTGACTGCTAGGAGGTCAAGAGCAGAAAGACCAAATATAAGCAACGGTCGTGTGTGGTCTACCTCTAGCAGCCCGGTCTTGGTGGTAACGACCAGTATGTCTGAGTTGCTGTCTTCCTCTGTGACAGTCAGCAGCTCCTCGGTGGGCGTGGCAGGCCTGAACTGGAAGGGCGTGCTGGCACCTCTGATATCCCCCGCGTGAGTGACATAACAGAACTGGTAAAACTCCCCGTCCGATTTAGGGACATAATAGCCTGCGAGGGAGCGAGAAATAGGAGGTGCAGTATTAAAATCATGTTTTATTTCCAACCTGTTTTGATATTAATACAAACAAGTGTTTCTGTCTATATTTACAACAAGTCCTCCGCATGCTGACACATCAAACAGCCTGTATTTACTCTGAGATTCAACTGGCGCTTCATACTCTCCACTCGGAAACGGAGCGGCGTTGAGAAGAGTCGAACCAGTAGCCGGCCGCTTTTACTGACTCCTAAAGCACCACAGTGTGAACTCATATTTTCACTGGGTAATATCTGACCATTCCAGGTCCAGTAAAAACCAGTCCGCAGACCCTCAGCGTGAGAGTGTGTGTGTGTGGTAGGAGAGGTGCGTGGGTCCCAGGCCGTCGTTTGCGGTCGTTCTCCCTTATTAAATAAAAGTGCTGGTTTTTATATGCACCGTAAAATGGAGGAGTTACTTTGGAATACCCAGGCTCTGTATAGTGGTTTCAGTAATAATGTATGTGTGGATCTCTTGAGTGCGTACCTTGAAACACAACAGTCCTGTGCACAGTACTTCCCGGCTCGTAGTTCTCAGGCATGGGAGACCAAAGGAAGGTGTAATAATCTCTGGCTGTGCTCCAACCAACCTGGGGAAGCAGCGTGCATGAAAAAAGATTTTAAATTTTTAAAACTCATACAGTCCAAATATTGATTTTTTTTTTTTGATACGTGTATTACTTTTTACTTTTAAAAAACTCTCTGAAGAACTCAGCTCTACAAGTTCTTTTCTTCAACCAATAACAACTTTAAAAGCGTGGCTTCATGTATTCACGTCCCTTTATTTCAAATAAATAAAGAAATCCAGGGCAAATGCCAAGAAGTAGTGCACCAATCGATCGGCCCCAATTTTCTTAACTTCAGCAGATTGCCGATCTGCCAATATTTACACGAGAAACCAAACCATCTATTTCCACAAAGGCCTGAAAATCAACCACTGCCCACTTTTGCTCTGCTGTGAGAGTCTGCATGTGCACGATAAACAAAAGTCACCCCTCTGTTGCCAACTTAGCGACTTTTCAAACAAATAAATCTGTATCGGCAGGTCAGGCTCATTAAGGTTGAGTGATCAGTCAGGAAGCACCCCTATTTAAATCATAGCATATCTATGCGTTGGAATGGCCTAGTCAAAGTCCAGACCTAAATCTAATAAAATATTTGTGGCAAGAAATAAAAATAACATTCAGTGATGCTATCTGGTCAAGACTAGCATCACTGAATGTTAGTCAGTGATGCTAGTCACTGACTAACATCAGTGACTAGTCCCTCCTTACTTACTCCTTGTAAGTAAGGAGGGACCTACTAATATACAATTATTTTGTGTTGCACATACAGAATAATTGTATGTGTAATTCTAGCCAAAGGTGGTTCAGCAAAGCATTGATTCAATAATGCTGAATACATGTATGTGCATGCCAACACTTTTGAAGACTGCTTGTTTATTTTTTAATTTTCAAACATTTTCAGAACCACAGCAGAGATATGCATGAGATTATTTTGGTCAATCACATAAAATCCTAATAAAACACAAGATGGTTGTAAATTGTCAAAGTTGTAGGCGAGGAAGGATGGATGAATGGATGGATGGACAGACACCTGGACTGAAAGATGGACGGACAGGTGGATGGAGTAACTGTGCCTCCATGGGAAGAGTAGTGATCATGCGATAAGAAGCGCTAGTGTACGTTGCTTTGATTGGTCAGTTTGACTTTATAAGTTCAGTCAGTGAAGAATAAAAAGAAAAACAGGAAAAAGGAGCTATTGTTTTTTTTCCCGGAAATAATTTCTTGTTTTCTTAAGTCAGTCATGTACCACCAAATGTTCAAGTTAAATGTTTGGCACAACTCAATCACATGGTCCTATGAAATAAAAAAAATAAAAAAAAGTTATATAAAAATATATATTAAAATTAATATATAGAATAAGAATTATGTCTTACGATTCAATGACATTGTCTAGTTTCCTATGAAGGAAATAGGATGGACAAAGTCATTGCACGGTTCAATAAAAAAAATATATATCTAAATATCCTGCTGTTAATATCCTAGCTAGCTAATAAACAATTACTTTAATAATTGATACAATGGAAAACAGTTTTATTGAAATGTTGAGTTACTTACACCAATCCCATAAAAGTATTTAGACTTTCAAACTGTAAATCAACTGAACTACGGGAAGCATTTGTCATAAGTGTCAGTTTTAAACGCATTGTTTCCTTAAACCTAATCACTGCGTTTCCCCACCCCCATCATCACATAACACACATCACATCTCTGCTGCAAAGCACCAGTAGCAGTCAGCGTGAAGTCCTGCGCCAAGAACATTCTTTTCCACCTCCACCAGTGTCTCAGGCATGAGCTCGGCGCTTCGATGGCCTCGCGCCAGCCTTTGCTTGTGCGGTCATGTGTGTTTGCACAAGACAGAAGAGAGAGGAAAAAAAAGGCATCAATAATTTTGCTAATTGCAGAGGTGAGGTTGACTGACGTTTGCTTAGACGTGGAGTAGCATTCCAGGAGAGGAGTGATGTTATAAAATAATCACAGGCAAGGCAGCTATCAATCACTCAAGGCCAAGTGAGAGGGGACAGCGTGATGACACGTTAATTATACGCTCACGCAACGGGTTTCTCCCTGCCGACCCGGCGAAACATGCCGCAACTGAAAGCCTTCTGGGGTTTCCTTTTTGTTTGTTGGGAGTAGTGTGGGAGTGGGCGAGTTAAAAACTTGGAAATGTGAGCGGCAGTTCTAAAATTTATCCCCCACAAAAAAGAAAAACACACACAGAAACCAAACGCTGGGTTATAGAAGCGTGTTTAAGATGTACACTGTCCATGTTTACCGTGTACACACAGCATGTGAATACTGCTGGAGGGCAACACCGTCCAGGAACATGTTTGTTGTATCAGAATCCCTGTATCAATGTGCTGCATGAACACTTTTAGCCACTAGGAGGCGTCTGTACTCAACTTAAACCAACCGTTCATGCCTGCTCTGAGTCATGCTCACAGCAGATCTCAGCTCTGCTGCTTAGTCTGGCTCTCTCACAGGTAGCGCATGAAGATGGGATGGGAAAGAGGAAGAAAATATTCTGTCCCTGAGTCAGACCTGCGAAAAGTTTTTGCCTCTGGGAAGACATAAACCTTCATGCTAAAGACTAGTATTAACAGCTTTGGAGTGTGAAAGTCAACTGTAATCAGTTTTGTTTTAAAAAATTCCCCAGCGTCGTAACTCGAACTGAAACTTGCTGGCATAGCTTAAAATGTGCATAATTTGTGAAAGATTTTCACATTTTTATTTTTTTTGGAATAGCGCTTCATTTACAGTGCCTTCTTTTTGTACTACTTGAACTTTTTAACATTTTTGTCAGACCAACACAAAGTAGCGCTTACCTGCAAAGGGGAAGCAAAATGATAGATGGTTTTTACATTTTTTACATACAAATCTAAAAAGCACGGTGTGTATTTGTATCCACACAATCCCATGGAACCAACTGCGGTCAGATGTCATTTAATAATTAAAGAGATAATCTTAGTACAAATCCAGCTGTTCTTAAAAGGCCTCGGAGATGTGTTAAGAGAACTTTAGTGAACACAAAGCATCACAAAGAGCAAACACGGACATACACTGGGTTATAAAACAATTTCCCAAACACTGAGCATCTCAAAGTTTTTTACTCAAAAGCTAAAAGAGCAGGAAACAACTACAAACTTCCTGATGCATGGATATTTAACTAAGCTAACAGGCTGAGTCAAATCAGTTCCCACGGATCAGGTCGAAGAATTTGAAAACAAAACAAACATTAGGATGCATTCACACAATAGGCACATGTGATCAGATGTTTTCATGGCAATCAGAACCAGGCAATTCCGATCTTTTCACCCCCAACAATTCCGATTTGTGCCACTCTTGTGTGATACTAACTCAGATATGTATGCAACAGTTTTTAAAGCGTCTGCGGTCAGAACGGTCGCATCGCATTTTGGCCGACTTTTACGTCGTTCGACTGCACATCCTAACACACTTCTCCCTACAGAAGTTGTGGTTAATGCTCAAAAAAGGCTGTTGCTATTAGTTGTGCTTTGTTTTTTTCCTGCTGTCCTCCGTCTTGTTATGATCATGTGACAATATTGCCGGCTCCCATTGCTGAACAACTTTAAAATTGATCCATCGACGGCCATTTTAACTTTCGTAAAGAGTGTGCTTCTTTGTGACGTCTACCTTCTTCTACTTCTGCGCATGTGCATTGCTTTAGGGTCTTAAACTGTTTGAAAACAAAAATTTTATTGCGATCACATTTAATTTGTGCAATGAATGGTGAACCCCCCCCAAAAAAAACAAACTGGAATTGACCCAGTCAAAGTCCAGACCTAAATAATTTAAAGAATCTGTGTCATGATTTATAAACTGCTCTGTACAGATGAGCTTAAGCTATTTTGCAAAGAATGTGCACAACTATTAGTAGTTATGTGTGAAGTCTGTAGAAACATGTGGTTTTACAAAGTATTTACATGAGGAGCTAAGGACTATATTTTCCTTTTCCTTTTATGTAACATCTATGCACCACTTTTTGCTATTCTAGCACACTTATTCCCAATAAAGTACAGTAAATATTGTTTTAGTTTAATGGGTATAAAGACAGTGACAAGACTTTGCAACTATAAAATAAAGTCCTAATGAATGCAAGAAAGACAGGCATATACGTCAAAGAGGATTAAAAATCTACGGTCTGTTTGTTCCCTGACATGGAGCTCTGACCATCAAACGGGTTTCTTTAGCATGATTTACCATAATTACATTTTCCAATCCTCAAGTTTTTTTTTTTCCAAATAAACTCAGCATCTTTATTCCTTTTTAATTGAACTGGTGGATTTGAAGTCAGTTCTTAAAACTACGATAAAACGTTTGTCTTTTGTCTTTACGAGACATTAAGTTTCCCGCCTCCCATTTCCTGTTAATTACGTGTGAGATTTGATGGCCCTGATAAAAGAGTCCAAGCAGAGAAGGGGAAATGGGCTGATGGAAAGTCAAAGGAAAGGGAATTGGGGGGCACATGTGAAATGATGGAAAGGGAAGGGGTCTTAATAAGAATCAGAGTGGGTCATAAAGAGGGCCAAATGTGGGCAAACAGCCCACCGTGTATACTCTTCCTTGTTCTGCCTGCAGAACAACCACACCAAAGCTTGCGGTAGGTTTTCAGGCTTGTAGTGACGAATCATTACTGTCGGGGCGGATGCATGTGTTAATGTGCTAAGTGAAAAACTACGGGCAATTAATGCAACCCTAACACTTGTTTGTACCAACAGAAACCTGCGTAAATGGCTGTGATTTAAAAAAATTATAATTTGAACATTGAGAGCAAAGTAAATTGCATTAATCGAATACCTTGAAAATGCCCACCCAGTCCTTGGGGTGGGGAGTAATGTAAGGGGTCAACGTGTAACGGCACTCCAAGGGGGCCTGTGGTAGGAAACTCTTCCCTACGTTCTGGAAGATGACATGAGCGAAGTTGGATGTTTCCATGATGCTGACGCTGCAGCCAGGAGACGAGTCCACCACCTGGAATGATGACATGCTGCCCTGCTGGTCACTTCATTTGCCTTGAAGTGAGAAAAACAGAAGAGAAACAGTCGGAGGAGATTGTATTCTTTTCCCTTCACACATATATCAGTTTGCAGAAGTCTTCAAATCTTTTGAATCGTTGTCACTTTATAGCCATAAACTTCAATGTATTTAATGAGGATTTAGTGTGGCAGATCATCAGAAGACGTTACTGGGGGTCTGTTCTCAATATGCTTATAGAGTATGACATTTATTTATAGATGTGTGGTGGACCACAATTTCGTATTTTCTGACTTGACTCTGTCTGGTACTGTTCCTATTGTTTGTGCTGCGGATAAATACTTAGGACGCTATGTATCTGATAATATGGCTTTTCAAATGAAATGCAAAATCATGTATGCACAAGTTAATATGCTGAGATGTAAATTTTGTACGTTCGTTGTTCCAGTGAAAATTGGGCACTTTAAATAAGCCTATTGTCTCCCAGTGTACACTGGCCATTTGTGGAGGTGCTGCAGAGAAAGCAACATTCAGAAACTCACTGTAGCATTGAAGGGTGGAATTATTTTGCTGCTTAAAATGCTAAGATGGAACAGTGTAAGTCAAACGTTTGTTACTGTTGGTGTACCCACTCGTCATGCTATATTGCAGAATCTCTTGAGTGTACAGTTGACTAAACAAATAGTGTAATTGTGTCCCTGACAGATTCTCCATTTAGCTCAGTCATGTTTTATTCAAAGTTCTGGAATCATTGGCGCTTTAGCCTTCATGTAGATTTGTGACATTGTGGATTTGATTTGATGCTTTATTTTAATGTTTCACTATGGACCCATATGTGTCACTAATAAAAGGTTCTATAAAATATTGACTCGTCCACCATCTTGTAACCATATATTCCACTTCTAAAAGGTAAATTAATAAAAGGGATCTTACTCTTCGGCAATAAAACAGTTGCAATCGTTTCTTAATAGCCAAGGGTCCAGACCCTCTGTATGAACTGAAGCATAGAACAAAGGGGTTTTTTTTACCAGGCCAGTGATAAACAAACATTGAGTAAGAACAAGTCTTTACAATACAGGGTTTCCCCCAGAAAACCTGCATAGCCCGGTGGTAGAGACACTACGCCAGTCCACTAGCAGCCCGCCGTGTTTTTGTGTTAAAAAATGTTCAAAGTTACAAAAATTCGGAGGTGCATATGTTAGGATCATAATTTGGAAATAATAGCATATGAAACCAAAGGGGAGCCCTCACACCCAGGTCAATGTGCCAACTATTAAACCGTCTTTACTGCCTCTGTTACTTGTAAAAAATATATATATATACATGTATATATATTTAAAATAAAAAACTTAGCATGGTGGGGGGCCAAGTAAAACCCGGTGGCCCACCAGGCTTATATTACACTGGGAGAAACCCTGCCATAGCTTTTTTTTCCAATCAAAGTTGTAATAATCAAATGTATTACCTTGCATGTGTAAACTGTTGAGTAATTTCTCCTCTGTGGCTCTGAGGGAGTTCAGTCAAGTCAAAGATGATTTCATGGTGACACAAAGTTCTGCTGCTTTACCAGGAGGTAAAAGGCTGGAAAATAATAATAAATATGGTGATTTTGATATGAAAGACCGTGTTTCCATTTCTCTATTTCCGAATAGGGATCTTGAATGAAGTGTTTGATAACACTTCATTAGGATATTTCAACTGATAGCATCAGTTGAAATATATCTATGATTGGATTCGATTGACCAATTTTCTTTTTGTAAAGTGCCATAAACACACAACAGCATGTACTTTCATGCACTTTTTGAGCACCAAGATGGATGAATGATGGACTTAAGACAATAAGATGGGGAATAAATCTGGCAATTAAAAAAAATACATGTAAATTTTCTTCATTGCATACTTTTTCAGACTTGAAAACTCCAATACTTTTCCAAACTGTGTAGGAAAATTGTAAAGGGAAGCTCAGGTTGATGGTAAAGAAACAAACACTTGTGAATGTATGCAGCTTTTTGGCACCCCTGTCATCCTGTAATTTCACTCTGGAACCACAAAAAGGCAAAACATTCTATCAACGCATTACATTTTATAATGACTCCACCCCAGGAATAAACAGGGTAATAAATATTATGCAAGAAATGCACATTTCAAAGCTGTAACGTTACAGACAGAAACGACGTGAGATCCACGACCGAGCAGCTAAAATACACTTCGGCCGAGTGAACTGTAGCTAAAGCAACCTAAGGCTTATCTCATTAAAGGTGGCTAACATTAGCTTGTGGACGGGCCATGTTGTGTCAAGTCACTACTCGCTAGCTAAGCATCATCCTCTTAGGGCGGCGAGCTCGATGACACATGACACACAAACACACACGAGCCAGTTTAGCATGAAAATAAACCTTACCTCTATTAAATGGCTTGTATTTGTAAAGAAACAGAGACTTTCTTCGTCGTATCTCTGTGTTTATTTCCCCCCCACTCTCAGCTCTGACGCTGATGCGTCTCTTCCAGAGAGAGGGAGAGATGATGATGCTGAGCTGCTGCACCAGTGATGCTGCGAGGGCCGGTGGGGGGAACCAGGACACCCCGACTAGAAACAACGACAGTATATTATTATCATTACAAACTTTTACTCTTTATAATAAACTTAGAAATTAGCTTCCCTCCCCCATTCATTCAAAATAAAATACTGCACCATATGGTGTTTTTTGCAACTATGTACCGTCAGCTCCGAGGTAAAAACACAGCTAAACACTTGTGTACATCTATAATCCTATATGCATGACCAGCGATTTTTCAAAACTGTAATTAATTCTGGATAAAGTAGCAAAAGTATACACCAAAGGGCACTTTCAAGCAAAATCACAGGATGTCCCGCCTTCGCTTTTCTCCTATTGGTCCGGCTAACTGATCCGGCGCTGCTATTGGTCCAAAAAGACACTGAATCATAACAGTTTACTGTGGCTTTCCTGGCTTGACAGCTGTCACCAAATACCGAGGTCGAGGTGGAGAGAAGCATGGCTGCGTTGTTTAGAGGCTCCCGGAGTATATGCTTCAGGTGGAACAAGCATGTCTTCGGTAACGTATTCGTTTGCGTTGTGACGTAATTTCCCCTTCATGGGAATATTCTTCAGTGATAAATACAAATGGAATGCCCCTTACTTCAATTTGTTAGCTAGCTTTAGCCCTTAGAAGAAAGTATAAAGAGTTGGAGTCCTCGATAATGTTGCAGCTCGGACACAATGTCCCTCAGTCCATTATGTATTTGAATACCAGGTGTGCGCACAGAGATACAGGGTCCATACCTGCTAATAGCAAGTTGTTTTAAAACTCTCTAAGGCTGAGCTTTATTAGGTTTTAAATGTCACAAATGCTTAAGTTTTACTGACTGTGTGCAAGAATCTTTGCTGAGCGTTTGAGTGCTTGAAATCCTAACTCTAATTATAGCATCGAGTACTCATCACTAATCACAGATAATAAAAAAAAACTGTTTGTTTTTTATATTGTAAAAAGCAAAAAAAAAATGACCAAAAGCTTTTACATTTAAGATGTCACACTTGTAAAACTAAGAATACTCTTTTCGGAGTTTTGACAAGGTGCAAATACTGTATATAAAGCAAAAATCCCTGTCTGTAATATTTCAGTATTGTACTAATATCCCAACAGGCTTCATAAGATGGCTTTTTAAGAGTAATGTATGTTTATTTTAAACCAAATCTGAAATTATAGCTGGAATAATTTATTGCAGGGTATTTCCTAAAATAAAAATATCACAGTATTTACTATATGCATAAACAAAGTGTAAATAAAAATATTCTTAACTAAAGAATATTTGATTATAATTTGATTTTCATATGTATGCTTAAGCTAAAATATAGAATAATAAACAGTCACTAAATTAAGTACCATGTTTCAAATGCTTACTGCACAGTAAATAGTTCCTGTTTGGTTGTTCTTCTGTTCATAGAGTGAAATTGTGAGGGGAACATGCTAATATTAGCTGGTCCGTTGGTTTGTCTGTGTGTTTGGGTAGAGTCTGCAGCAGGGTGCTGCAGTCACGCTTGCTCATCACTTGCCAACTGCAGTTTAAAAATGGTATTGTCAAAACAGGACAGATGTGGGACTTTTCACACCATGACTTATGTGTTTTTCACAACCGGAAATATTTCAAGACACACAAGTTTGTTTTTCTGGCAAGGAAAGGAAAAGTGTGGTCAACCTCTTGGTCGGCAGCAACAGGTTTTGGAAACCACTGCTTTTACTCAGCTTTATATAGCTTGAGATGATTTTGGTTATTAGACCTATTTTTTTTTTCTGAATCTCAAGGAAAGGATTCTAAGCCAATGTAATGTTTTGATCGTATATTAGCTGTTTTGGAACTAATTTTGTAAGACTTCATAGACTAATCCTGGTAACTGGCCCTTGCATAGTTGCAAGATTGCAACTGTGTGATTCACAACATTATTTTGAATATCTCTTGGGGTGATTTAAAGATAACGAATGTCTTGCAAATCGCAAAATGTTACTATGACAACTTAAAGATATTGTCACATGCAGCTCAGTGTCATACAGCACTGCGTCAATCAGACAAGATTTTAAAAAATCAGGAGAAATTTAAGTGTGATGCAATGCATACTTGGAGTTATTTTTGTTGTCCACATTGTGCTTAAACAACATACCGACTAGGTTGAAGACCTTATTAAGCTATTTTTGTTGACAACATGACCTTAGTAAATTTCCATAGAGTTAGTCTGTTACTGAAGCAACACTCAAAGTTTAAAACTTCAAGTAAAACTTGACAACAAAATCACTTGGCAAATTTTGATGGACATACATTAGTTTGGAAATGCTTTGAAACTATAGCGTGACGGTATTTACCCAGCATGTTGTAAAGCTGGCTGAATTTACTTTAAGCTCATTGTTTGGGTATCTTTATCCAGGTCTAATCCTTTTTGTTGTCTGGCTGATTCACCTCCGGTTTCCAGTCTTGTCTGATGGATTTTGTCTCACTGGACTATATTGTGAGCTAATCTGGGCAGAACTACTAAAGGCCTGATGAAAATGAAAGGACAAAGACTTGCTGCAAAATGAACACATTTCTTGTTAAATATATAGCTGGGAGGGAAAACCCTCAGCTTCTGTGTGGTACTTATTCTGTAATTATTTGCTAATCAGAGAAATCCCTCTAGACATTGGAGACCAATGTAGTCATCATTACACTTAACTTCATTGTTAATTTTTCTTTTTTATTAGGATCAACAAGATCCATGGCCTCAAAGACACCAGTGGGCTTTATTGGTCTGGGAAATATGGGAAGTCCCATGGCCAAGAACTTAATAAAAAATGGTTATCCTGTAATCGCCACTGATGTCTTCCCAGAATGTTGCAAAGAGCTGCAGGACTTGGGTGCCCAGGTAAGATGTTGTAAGTAACTATTAAATGTCCATGCAGCAACATATTCTTTGAAAGCCAGCACAACTCATTTACTTCAAACCGTATTCATTTTGCCCTCATGATGATAATGAATCTGACATTTAGGTGGTGGATTCCCCTGCATACGTGGCAGAGAAAGCAGACCGCATCATCACAATGCTGCCATCTAGTCCAAATGTCATAGAAGTCTACACGGGCTCTAACGGCATCTTGAAGTAGGCAGATTCTTGCTTGATTATGATAATTATAATAAAAAAGCTGTACCTGTAATGCAAGTGTGATCTGACTAACTTTGCTCAGGAAGGTGAAGAAGGGAACGCTGCTGGTCGACTCTTCAACAATTGATCCGGCTGTCGCTAAAGAAATGGCTGTAGCGGCAGAGAAGATGGGCGCCGTCTTCATGGATGCTCCAGTGTCAGGAGGTAAGCGTTTGTTTATAGCGCCTAATTAAATACATTGTTGTGATCCGTAAAAGTTGCATTACGTCATCAAATTTCAATGTATTTTGACATGTAATTCTAATGTTGAAAGGAGAGGGATAGTTATTTTTTTCAACAAATTTATAAGTGTGGTATTTGTATTCAGTCTTTTGTCTTTTGGTGAAATTGCAGCTACTTTGGGAGAGATATCTGAACCAGTGATCAACATCTAAAACCAAAAATCCTTATTTTTGTCTTCTTTGTCAAATTTAAATCTTGAAAATACCCTGATAAAATATATGCTCCCAATTCTCCCTGGTCAGGAGCCTCTATTCTGATTGCCTAAAAGATTTGCAAATTGTCATTAATTTGACTTTTGTTTCAGTAAAAGAGGAAAGACTTAAAGAAGGTCAAGTCTAGGAGTTGTTTATCTTTGTACAATAGTTTCAAGTGATGAGTTTTGAATGTAGGTGGAAGATTAAATGACTACATTTTGTCTTGTGTCATGTGAAGTAGCTTTATGCTTCTTTCAGATGCTTGTTTTAAACCCAACAGAGGTGCAAATATGTTGGAAAAAATGGAAACAAAAAAAACCCCTTATGTTCAACACCAAATGTTTTTTGTACATACTTTTCTTTAAATAGCTTCAATGATGGTGATGATTTTAACAACCTTTTGATTGTCATTTTGTCTACTTCCTGTTTGGCTTGCAAACGAGTGATATTGTGCACCACAACAAATGTGGGCATAAATGCACAACACAACTGCCCACCTATAAAATGGATGTTAGAGCAAAAATATTTAGCTTGAAAGTGAGTTCATACGGCTATGATTCATTCGAACTGTTGTCTGAGTGCACGCAATTGGAGACCTAGACCACTACCCCACCCAGGGATTTAAAAGTTCTCTGTGGTGAACACACTCTGCCTGTTAGCCGCAGCAGTGGTGCATGACTCCTTGTGACAAATTTGTAATTCAAGAAGAAACAAAAAGTTTGCCAACATTAAGGTTGTCATTTTTTTTCTCCGGGTATGACCAGCATTGTGACTCTGATGAGGACAGGCATCAGCACCCCTTTCCTCCAAAAAACATAATACTTCAATCATAATACTTTATTTTAGAGACCCATAAAGTTACGGTGTAAAATATATTAAAAGTGAATGAAATCACATGACTGTTTGGCTTTTTTATACATAAGAGGTAATTGTTTGACTCGTGAGGGTTTAACAGCACGACAGTAATAAAGCAGTCAAACCTGTTTGCTGGCCCTAAAAATCTTTTCAAACTTCAGCCACAGTTGGGATGGGCTAAGTGGCCTTAAACATTTATGATTATATTTATTGCAATAATGATTCACCAGTACATCAGTTACATTAAGCATGATAATTGTACCCATAAACAGGATTCAGCAATTGCACTCATTATTTTTTTAATTTTTTATTTATGCATTGATGCCCTCGTGTAAAAGAAAAAAAATACTCAAGCCGGAAAATTAACAATCACAGTTGTCAGTTTTTTTTATGTTTGCAAACATATTCTCTTAGTTATTGTTATCATGACAGTATATAATTTTTTCACACAGTCATTTTTTGTCTTGGTAATTGTAAAAAGTATTTTATTCAGCAAATCCTATGATTCACATACTTGGATTGGAAAGGAATTTAAAATGTTCTAACACAGTCTATCATTCACTTAGCTCAGACACAGAAGAAAAGACTATGTGTAATTGCTAATAAACATGCTGATGGAACCTTTTGGACAGAGCATTTATTGATGCACATTAAAAATGTGATTGGGACATTTCGTCAGAAGTTTTGGACCCATACGAGTCAGACAAATGAAAATCAATGCCTTTTCTTAATTGAGGAACTTCATCATGGTCGCTTTACTGGTGTGGCTGCTGATTCACTGCGCAAGTTATGCGTTGTACTGACTATGTGCTTTGACTCTCATCTTTCAATTTTAGGTTGTTCAAGCAAAGATTATATTTGTTGAATAATCCAGGGGCCAAAACGTGCTTCGAAAAGACACACTTTTTTTATGAGCGAGGACAAATCAGTCTTCTTAATTTTTACTAAGTTCCTCCAGATTTTATTTGCAGCAGGAATCTCAGGCAAGTAAGAGTGCTCTCCCAGTCCTTTTCTGCATGGCCATTAAGCACCAACACACCATCCATAAATGGTAGTGCCTTCCAATGTTAGAGGAGCATGGAACCGAAAGCCCTTTTATTCAGGAGAGCAATGAAAAGGCTGATTGTGTTTCATTTTTTCAATATTTATATGTACTCAGGCTCTAAAACATAATGATTCTCACCCGTTAAATGCATTGCATTAATGTGTCTGGGTTGAAATTTTGACTTCCCTTATTTTAGAAAGCAGCATAACTGTTGTAATGTTGAATTAAATATCAGTGACAGCATTAAGCGATATTGGGATCTTTTTTAAAAGCTCATATATTTTTGTATTGTTTGAGTTTCATCAGGATGGTCAGACATTGAGCTTTAAAACCATAAAGGCAGCGATTTGTGACAGTGTGATGTATACAAAAATTGACAGCTATTTTGGTAAGTAGCAGGTTGTGTGAAAAGTTAAGTATATGACCCCTCTGCCTTGGATCTGAACTCCCTTATACTCTTTTTGTATATCTAAACTATATTACCTTCTGGCTTAGTGCTTGGACATGGGTTGTAATTACGAAGCAGGCCAGCCAATGTGCCCTCATGAGGATTTTATTGCTCCTTTGACCAGGGGTCTTAAAGGCAAGGTTAAGGTTTTAAGTCCTCATTATGTTGGCGCTGTCTACTCGTGATGGCTCCTTGACAGAGCACAGAATCACCAGTCGTCCTTAATGGGCACAGCCGCTGTGGAGAATCCTGTGTCAGGACTTTTTCATGTTGATGGAGCCGTAATGGCGGCTATCCCATGTTAGTGCCTTTCATGTCAGATAAAGAGTCATAAAGTAGAGAGAAACTGCTCTCACATGGAGAGGAGGAGACGAGAGGAGGGAGATAAGACATGAAGGGGATACATCGCAGTTAAGCTGTCCATCCACCCTCTTCTCCTATTCTTTCTCTTTTTCACACACGAGGTTTCTGCTCCCTGGAACTCTTTCAAAACTAGTAGCACTGATGATTTATTCTTATTGTCTATCCCTCACTTTTTAACTCATGCACAGTGCATGTCTCTATTCGCATAAACACAAACCTAGCCCCTTTTTGGTCTGTTTACCAGCTGGCGTCTGGAGAACACACCGACTGCAGTTAGAGAGATCAGAGCCTTAAGCCTGTTACTCTCCCCATTACACATGCACTGTTTACATACTACAGCCAGTCCACAGTCTGTGTGTGCAGCTCTCTGTGAAGGTTCCTCCTCCCGAGTCTCCTAACTAAACCTCTTTTACTAGCCTGAGATGACCAATGATTTACCTGCCTTCTCTGGTTTCTGCAGCCAGCACTGCAGACACTCTTAGTTAGCATGCTCATGTTTAGCCTGTAGCAGTGTTGTAGTGCTTAAAATACTTAAGAAAGTATTCAGAGGTAAGTTTTGCTTTTGGGATATGTGATTTTATTTCTTATATTTTCCATATACATCTTGTTGAAAGCAGAAATACCAGAGGTGGGTACAGATTTACTGCGTGGATATTTTGTTACAGAAAAGAATTTATTCATTCAGCCCTCTCTAAAGAGATATGATGGTGTGACATCAATAAGATGACTCAGACCTGTTATTAAAGTATTTTTCTGTGGATGAACACTGTGGAAAATTTCCCAGAGATGAATCCCTCTCCATACCTGCCCCCTCCCTTTTTATTGTGCTTCTTATTTCTGGATGGAATATGTTGTTACATGCTTTACTACAACCAGGAGATGGCACCCTACCCAAACAGGGCACTGTCAGATCAGTTTGACTCGTGTCTACTTACAGCACTGTGCTAAAGTATCCCTATCTCTATAACTATTTTCCATTTTCACATGTGGCAATCACAAAACTCAAAATATTTTATTGACCTCTTATGTGATGGACCTAAAAATTGTTTGTGGAGATAAAAGAAAAGCATGCTTTTTTTCTTTGTGAATAAAAGTCTGTAAAGTCCAAATTACATTTTTATTCAGGCCCTTTTTTATCTAAAATGTGTAAATGAAATCCAATGGAGTCAAATCACTTGGGTGTAAATAGTTGACCTGCATTCTCTGTGAAAGCGGAAACGTCAAAACAGGTATGAATACCTCTTAAAGTGATGTGTAGGCATTTAGTTTGGAAACTAAAAGAAAAAAAAAAAAAGTATGATCAACAGTTTATAAGCTAAAATACTGTTAGCTTTTGGAAGATTTTTTTTAATGCATTGTTAACGGATCAACATACTGTTATTAGTTAAAGTTTGATTGAATCTTCCTTCAGGAGTGTGTTGTCCAATCACAGCTGGTTTAGTCCTCCAAGAGAAAAAAAAATGAAACAGGATTATGTTTCTATGCTCTTCAGTTGTCTAAGTCACACCCTGTAGTCTTGTGGTTTCTGTGTTTTTTTTTATTTTTATTCTAGAATTTATTTTGATATGAAATAAATTCCTCTTTGTCTTCTGTGAGGTGGCATATTTTATGCTGAAGTCTGTTTTGTAGGTTTTGTGCGTCACTAGGGGTTTGGCTCTCAACTGTGGGATCTAAATTGCAGAGTCATAACCCCTTTTTTTAAAATGAGGGTAATCAAAGAAACTCACTTTCTTCTTTTTCTCATGATGCTGGTTTTCCATTTGTCCACAGTGACCAGCGACTTGGCTTCAGATACACAAGAGCCAGCTGCATCCTCATGGCCCAGACTCGTGAACAGCCATCTATTTATCTACAATGCCTTGCCAGAGTATTCATACCCACATGCACCTTTTCACTTCTTGTCCTGTTGCAAACACAAGCTTCATTTTATTTAGTAGACCAACACAATGTAACTGCAGAATAGAATAAAAGAAAGTATGTTAATCCAAGGTGTAGTGTGTAGCTCCGCTCAACTGCTTTTAGTTTAATCAGTTCAGCATCATGAAAACAATGGAATATGTTATAAAACAATATCACAAGCTTTAAACATCTCACACACCACTGTGCAATCCATAATTTAAAACACTGGAAGGGCATTGTACAATTGGAAACCTTGCAAACTCACCTAAACAGGAAGGCTATGTAGAGAATTATTCAGAGAAGCAGGCAAAAGACCTGTGGTAACTCTGGAGGAGCTGTACAGATCTAAAGCTGAGGAGTGAGAATTTGTCAATGACATACTGTCTTGCACTCCACAAATCTGGCCTCTATGGAAAAGGTGCAGAAAAATGTCCTGTTTGCAGGTTTACCACAAGCCATGTAGGACATGTAAAGATGTGGAAAAAAGTGAATAACCCTGTCCATTTGGTGAAGCATGCTGGTTATAGTATATTGGAAAGATGGATGGAGCGCATTCCAAAGAAAACCTGCAAAACACTTGAGATTGTACCTTTCTGGAGGCGAGCTACACTATGCATATCTACAGCTGATATGGGGTGGTTGAAATCAAAACGTATCCATGTGTTAGAACGGTCCAGTCAGAGTCTAGGCTTATTTTCAATTGGGTATTTAAGGTTGGACATAAAGATTTCAGTCCTGAGATAGTTTCTCCATAATTCAGTATTGAGTGCTAAATAGATATCTACACAACGCTTAATATTTTTTTACATGAATTAAACAGTTTCCATCCTTCCAGTGAGGTTATCTTCATAAAAACATCATTCTACAACACTGCAACAGTACCATCCACTCTCAGATTGGGATCTTGAGATTAACTTTGTTTTTGGCTTGCTAATGCTTGTGTGGACACACGTCTGCTACTGTCTGGTCTCATTAAAACTGTCCGCATGCAAAGCTGCCCACAACAAAACGAGCTCTGATGTCACAAGCTCAGGGTGTTGGCACAGCATTGGCAAAAAAAAAAACAAAAAAAACGCTCTGTCTAACAAGTGGCAGGGTCGTTAGCGGTAATTACCCAAAATGCCTGTGTTTGTGTCTGTGCCCATGGTGGGCTGCCGCACCGCTAACGCTCGAAGACTTTAAAAAAGCCTTAAAAACCCTTTTCATTACGTTTTTTCCCAGCACTAGGAAAGTAAGATATCAAATGAAAGCAAAAAGGTTGTTTGTGAGGTCTCCTAATCTTTAGCAAACTCCCTCTTTAGGTTGAGTCCAAACACCATTCTAATCATATCTGTACCACATCAAGACAACCCAGATTTTCCGATATGTCATTTGCTGACAGTCTGAACGTCATCCTAAAGCCTGTAAGAGCTTGTTCAGGCTGAGACTGGCACCAGTTGGTTTGCCAGTCAATGCCTCCAATATTCTCCTTAGACTGTTCCTGTATCCAATCCCACAGGCTTGAAGTGTCATCTGAAAAGACATCAGTCACGGAATGAAAATGTTTATTTAGACTATATCAATTTGATCAATTCCAGTAAATATAAATCATTAATATGTATCAGACTAAATGAAGTAACTTTTTCCTTGATCTCAAAGCTAAATTAAATCATCTGTCATTTGTCCCACCATTTTCGAAGCCAATAATTAACTTTTACACTCTTTTAATACTCTATGAAAACTGTGACGCATTTCAAACTCATAAGAAAAATATAAGTAACTAACAATTACTTTTATTGTATAATATCATGTCCTTGTTTTAAGGACATCTTGTTCCTTACGTTTCCTGAGTAAATTCTAAATGTGGAATTTTCCCAGAAAGTATGTTGGAACCGTAACACTTGATTTCAAGAGTTTTTTTTTTTTTTTAAATACTCTTGCCTTATCACTCAGTTTCATTGTTTTGTTCACTTAGACAAAACAACGAAATAGAATTGAATCTATTTCAACTCGGACTCAAAGTTATGACTTTTACAGTGATACCAGCTAGAATCCAACATATGTCTTTTACATTATAAGAACTTCACTTTCTCTTTATCCCAGTATGAATCTTTTTGATACTTGCCACAATTATAACTGCTCTTAAACCTTCCTAATCTATGGTGATAATCTAATTGTTTACAAAGATGAACCTGGATGCATGCCTGCTGTTTATTTGGATTATACTTAGCCTTAAGCAATCATTTTAGACAGGCAAGGGGTGGTACAGTTGCAGTCTGTCCTGGCCAACCAGTTTGTGTGAGCGTCAGTTGTTCAAAGACGAGATTAGCATAACAAGCCCGCTACTGACAGGTTCTGACAGAGAGGTTGGAGTGAATGGATTGTGGAAGAGAGGAGGGTGTAGGGCGGTAAAGTGACCAGGGATGGGAATGATAACTGGGCAGTAATGTGGGGGTTCTTGCCTATGCTCCAGATGGAGTTAGACCCACAGCAGCTGGGGGGCCCTATAACTTTGCCCCTTTGTCACCCGCTGTGTGTGTGTGTGTGTGTGTATAAACCAGAAGTCAGCTGGCATATGAGTTAAACATTCACTGACTGTCAAGTATAGCATTAACCTCAGACTTTATGTCTCTCATCAAGAAAAGAGGACCAATCATGATGTGCGTGTGTAAAAGTAGGAGCGTATATGTGTTTGTGTGTGTCCTCTCCTGCTAACAGCCTAATTGGGATCATTATTAACTTGCTTTATCCTAGATGAGTCTCATTGGGCCAGGGAAAGGATTGATTGCAGCTTTCTCCCGCTCTCTCCGGTACCTGTCACTTGGCATTGACCAACCGCTCCCCTATGGAGTAGAGCAGTTACTGAAGATGATAATGATAATAATAATGATGATCATGAGAGCCGACCCAGTAGTCGATACATGGGGCCTGCAAACATGGTTGTAGCAAGAGCTTTAATCCAAAAGCTCTAATTTCTCCTAAACCTTTTCCTCCTTTCCTACTTACCCTGTCCTCCTCCCTGTCCCCAAACCCAAACTTTCCTCTGTGGGCCAGTCGCTCAAAGGTTCTCATGGAGTATTTGTGTGCTGAAGTCGGTTCTCATGGCTCAGTGCTCGTTAAGTGCAGTCGATAAAGAGCTTGTTTTTAACGCAACAGAGAAGCATTAGTAAAGTTGGCAGAAAAACAGTTGAAAGTGCTGATTTTTTTTTCTTTTTTTTTGCAGGGATGCTTGTGTGTGCACAAGTAATTTTTGGTTACAGCGCAACCTCGATCCACATATTTATTCGATATCCGCTGTGTGTTTTACAGGGCCTATTTGGGATTTTAAATTGTTTGAGAAAAAAAAATCTGCGCTTCGGTGTAATTATAATGGCGGACCACATGAGGCTGCAGTGTTGGTCGGCAAACATCCTACCATCCTACCAGCTCAAACAAGCATTCAAGCTCCATTCGCTCAAACATAGAGTACATCATAGAAAAATGCCAAGGCCCCTTTCTGTGTAAATATGAGAATGTTTCAGCAAGCAGGCATTCTTGTATATGTATGTGGTTAAACAAATGTAGCAGCAAACAACAGAGTATAAACTGGACTATATATTTAAATATGGTTAAAGCCAAAATTATTTAGATTCCAGGTCCAATAAAATGATTTTCATTCAACCAAGAACTGCGTTTCTGAAAAGAATTCACCCTTTTTTTCAGTTCACATGTTTCTATTGTGTTTTAGTTTTGGTTGAGTTGGTGATGTCATAAACTCTAATAAAGTCCCCAATTTTAGGAAGAGAATTGGGCCCACAGGATTACAAATCCTCCACCATATTTTACTATTCTTTAACTCATGATGAATGACTCTGTCTTAGGGTTATCTGACAAAAGCACTATTAGGAAAATAATTTTTCCTGGAATACTAGCTAAGCAACTGGTAGGCAGATCTTATGGTTGTTATGGAGATGTGAAGAAATGAGTATTTTGCATTTTGGAGTCACCAACAATAAGATTTAGAAAGATTCTGTTTTTTTTTTTTTTTTTACTTCCATGGACCATAACAATGTATGGTCACTTCACAAACTTGGGTTCACATCCTGTCTTGTTTATCACTGTTCCATTTAAACGTTTTTTTAACTATTGTTTTAATTACGGACTTGTGCAAGTTTAGGAGAACAGCAGTTTTTTTTTTGGAATTAAAACATCAAGACAAATGTCCCTTACTTGAATGATATGTTCTCTTGTTTCTCCCTTTTTAGAGAAAATGTACCTCTGGGTCACATTGTACTCATACCTTTGATACACAGGAAGTCCTGATCAACTAATAAAAGTACAGTTTCTCTATAATAGCTCTGCTCGATTTGCTTTTTGGGAATCATTTAGGGTTCCAATAGGTGTCGCTCGGAGAATTTTGTAAAAACTGATACATCACGATTTTTTTTTAACTTGAATAAATTCTTTCAAGTTAAAAAGTTTTAGTTTTTCTCATTTTCAGTGTGACATGCAACTGCAGTAATAGATTAATTAATTTTTAAGAGTTTATCATGGTTTTTAACAGGTGCTCCAACAAGGAGAGTTCTTGAACGCTATATCATGTGGCATCCTTCTCAGTGTAGTGTAGTTTGTGCCGCCTTGTATCCAACAAATCTACTTTAATTTAAACCTGCCACCAATAAAAAGTGGCTACTGGTTTTACATGCTCCTTATAACTCTGAGAGACAGCCTCAGAAGCTCCAGATGACGTCTTATTGGCTACCAACTGTGGAAAATGCACCTGTTCATGTTGCACATGCACACACATATACTTTCTTTGTACATGCACCACTTCAGAGAGAGCAGAATTTTAAAAGGTCATGCAGCTGGCATGAATTGCTTTGGTTGATTCCTTTGCGAATAATCAAAGAAGTGCTAATGAACCTGGCATTCATTACAATCAGACCAAACCAGAGTTGTTTCTGTGATGTTCTGTTGCTTTCACACAACCAGTTTGAATCTCATAATGCTGTCATTGAAGCCTGCTGTTAAACATCTGTCCTATTAGAGTTTAACTTTGGGACTGTTAACTTGATTTCCCTTAATAAGGGACTTCAGAGCTTCAAGCTATCTTGTATGGGCCACACACAATCCTTGACACATAAGAACATTTTATTGCCACTTCCATTTTTTCCACTTAATTCTCCTAAAGGAAATTTTACAGTGGGTCTTTATTGGTAGAGCAGCAATCTTTTTTTGTGGCTTGAAAATATTGGAGTTAGATGGCTTTTTTTTCAGTGATCAAACCCCATTAAATAGTCAACTAAACATTTCCCACTGCAAAAGGGTTAAGTGGAAAAAGTGACCAAATATAGAGAGGTTGCTTTCCCAAGAGATTTTTCTCCCCCAAGATTTTATTTTATACGTCTCTGCTTGAACTTTCTTAATTGTAGCTATAATTATATTTTGCTAGCCAGATGTTTACATCTATTGTATGAAATATACAGTTTGTTTTCATTGATGTTAACTCAGGCTAAACCTTTTTTGGTTTAGGTCACTTGGGAATATAGAATCTTTTTTTTTCCTCAAAATTCCTTAATAAGAGATTTATTTAATAAATTATCTTTTTAAAATCAGAGGTTTGCATTTTGTAGCATTTCTATTGAACTGAATTATTTGAGGAAGACTTTGCTATCCTTCTGCAAGCTTCCAACAATAATTTGTGGAAATTTTGGCCCATTCCTCCGGACAGGACCGGTGTAACCCAATCAGATTTTTAAGTCACGTCACTCATACACACCTTCTTAACTCTTGCCACTGGTTTTCTATGCAAATGAGATCTGGACTCTGTGATGTTCGTTTGAAAATGTTTACTGTTTTGTCATTAAGCCACTGGTAACTAATTTGTTTGTATCCTTCAAGTCATTAGCCATTTTAAAAACCCACTTGTGTCTAAGATTTTTATTTTCGATATGTTGCTTAATCATTTCAGCATAATGTTCCTTTGAAAAGTGCAAGTCCTGCTACAGCAAAACACCCACACAACATAACGCTGCAACCTTGATACTTCATAGATGGCATTGTGTTGTCAGGCTTGCAGTCATCCTTCTTATTCTCCAAATAAAGGCACTGATTATGGCCAAACAAATTATCCTATAGTTCTCTTCCTGATATCATGGACAAATTTTTTTTTTATTTTATTTATTTATTGTTATTTATTGTGTTTCATCTGTTGCCTAAAATACTTGCACAAATGTGCGTATGTATGGATATTATTTAATTTTTTTTTTTAAAGATCCTCTTATATTTTATTCTGGCATGAAAAGATTGTGTTAATCCTAATTTACCTAAAATAATTTGATTTAATGTAAATTAAATTTGGGGAAAAGAGTCATTTTTATAAACCATTTGGAAATGTCTTTCAGCCATCATCATGCACACAACTTGCTTTCTTACTATTTCTTAGTATTTTATTCTTCTCTACAGTTTCTCCACATCTCTTCTACTCAAACACTCTCTCTCTTATACATGGACACACACGCGCACCCGCCCACACACACACACACACACCACCAGTCCTCATCTCCTCCCCCTAGGGGGCGTTGTGCAATTGTGCAGTGCTAACGATCCAGGACTGTCACTCCTGCTGGGATGGATGAGCCAGCAGACCCGGCACTCAGGAAGCCTCATTAGGATTCCTCTTTAATCCGTCTCTGACAGGACGGGCCCGAGAACGGGACCCCTCATGAATGTACAGTGGAAGCACACACAGCACATAGACAATACCTGAACATCTCACGTCTCTAATGCGTTTGAGTTCGTGCACAATGAGCAAGCTCTCATACGCTTAAAAATGCCGACACATACACACACATACTGCTATGCTAATGATGTCTTATTCTTCCACCTACAAGGATCTTCCATCATCCCAGTGTCACTCCTTATAGAAATCCACTACAGATCATAAGAGCTTATTATGGGTGATTAGTTAATTTGAGGGAGGGATGCTGGGAGGTAGAAAGAGAAAGATCGTTCTCCTTCCTTACTGTCTTACTCTCTGCTTTACTCTCCTTAGTGAGATATATTGATCAGCGCGTTGACTGTGTTATCAATAATCTCCTCTTTAGTCATCTGCAAACAGTGATCTGCACTAATGAACCTGCACAGTTGTCACACAGCTCTGTGTGGGTGTGTGTTTTTGTATATGTATTTGCATTTGTGAGGCTCACCGCGCAGAATAATGACTCGGAAACAAAATAGAAATGCAGTGCCTTGGAAAAGTACTCCAACTCATTTTAACACGTTCCTATCGCAAACATCAATGTATTTTGTTGGGATAGTATATGGCAGGAATGTACAATTGTGAAATGTATAGAAAATAATGAATGGTTTATAACATAGGCAGAAGTAAAATTCTCAAAAAGTGTTCTGAACTCTGATCTGTTCTGATCTGGTGTTTATAAAAAGAGCAGCAACACATTTGATTTGGCCGTGCCATTGCAGGGGGGTTGCGGGAAGCGGTAAAAAAAACAGTTACACAAAAGTGTTTCACTGTAAAGATGGTTTGTAGTTTGTTTCGTTGCAACCTGAAGTGTGAAATAAACTTCAGTGGAGTTTGAAAACAAAATATGTTTATAGGTTTATGTCTGGTTGAACGATGTGTGTGCCCAGTTGATTTTTTTTCCTTCTTTTTTGGGTGGGATTTTATTGTAACCCATAGGGGGCCCAGAAGAAAATCTTTGGGAATTACTGGAATAAAGAAACAATTTAGTTTCTTTATTCCAGTAATCAGACGACAAACTTGGTCTTGTGAAACCAATTAAGTTAGCTTAAAGGGCAAGTATTAAGTTCAGCTGGACTTTGTAGACTGGTTACAAATGTAATACACATTATCATACAACAGTAAAGGATGGGGGGAAAAAAATCTATTATCTGTGTGGGCCGTATGTTTGTATTATTGGGTTCTGTGATGACCTTATGCTAAGCACATGTTAGCTTTGGCCTATAGGCAGCTGCTGCAGCATCGGCTTTGAGTTTCATTATATGGCCCTAATGACCTGTTGACGGCTCATCACTGACAAATATGCAGATACTAACAGTGGCGTTGTCATACACTTGAGAACACCACAACTAATTAAAGCGGTGGATTGGGGGAGGGGTGTATGTTTTTGTTGATGGCAGTCAAAATATGTGTAATAAATCCCCTCCTTTGTTTCCTCTGCACTAAAGTCCATCGTTTTGTTCGAGTACTGTAATTCCTTTTTAATTATTAACACTCACATTATTAGGTTTTCAGTACTTGGAGGCCTTTCATTAGCGCTTCATGACACCCTAAAGAGAAATTTGGACTCAATCTTCTCTCCGCATCATTTTTGCTCTGTGTGAAACAAACTAAACAGATTTTAGAAAACGTTAATCAAAGAAATAAAATGTAAATTGGTCATGGCTATGGATAGGAATAGACAAGATAACAATATCAAGGTATGCCAATGTTTTAGCAAAGTTTCAAGATGGAAACTTTGCTGGTTTCCATTATACGTTTTCTTTGTGTTTTGAAGTTTAATGAGATGTCAACCAAAGTGACATAAAGCACAGAGTAGTTAAGCACTGCCCTCCCCCCACCCGTTGCTGTACTCTGCTAGTCAAATGGCCTGTTTTTTTTAAGAACCACTTTCAAATACTAATTTGCAACCATGCTGCAGTTCCTTTCTATGCAATCTGTTATCAGAAATGTTTCCAAGTGAGTATTTTGACCATATTATCACTTTTAGGCATATTTTGGAGCTGTAAAAACTTAAATGCTTAATTGTTTTAAGCACAACAGGTGATGCATATTTGTGTGAGGAGGGAGAGTATGACCTCCGAGTCAGACACCAGGAAGGCGGAGGTGAAGTTCTGATATGGGCTGGTATTATTTAAGATAAGCTGACTGGACCTTTTCAAACTGGACATGAGCTCAAAATCAACTCTCAAACCTTCTACTGGTTTTTAGCCACTTTCTTCAGTAAGAAATCTAGATCTTTTAAAAGTTTATGATTTTTATGCAGGGCAATGGTCCATCACATGTATCCGAGTACAACTCTTTTCCTTTTTTTAGGGTGTGGGGGGTACCACTGGAGATGGGCACCAGCACCCCTCACAATCCCTCTTGGGATAAGAGGGACGGATGGATGTTTTTAGAGGGATGTTTTGAGTTGTTAATGATTCTCAAATTAACAGATACAAGCTTTATATTTTTCATTTAGTTGCATAATATTTCAGCATATTAATAGTTGCCCAATAGTTATATATATATATATATATATTATTTTTTTTTCTCCTGAGAAAATCAAATCTTAACTTTTACTTAAACATTTGAGTTTTATCAACATTTCCAGATTAACAATCAGCACATATAAGTAATCCTCAAAAATAAGGCTTAATAAGCATAAGAGTTGTGCACAGGGTGCAGATATTGATTAAAACATCTGTTATCCAAGCAGTGCGCCTATAAACCACATGGAAGGAGTAAAAAAAAAAAAAGGTTCCATCCAAAATTTGGGAAGACAAAATTAGGGAACAAGTTCTTTATAATCCATGTGAAAAGTTTTCTTGGAACCTTGATTAGTTTTTTTACTCAAGGCTTCTGTATGGTTTCTGTTTGCATGTGTTTGTTTTAATATTATTTTTGGGATAAACTCTTCCACCACAGCGTTACTTACAGTCTACAGTTTCAACAATAAACCTGTGAAAATTATTTATTTTTTTTCCTGTATAAAGGACCCCATTCAGGGAAGCATGGGGTGGGATTGCCTCGTACAGCATGACATGCTCCTTAAGCCATCAGGCATGGGGAGGGACGCCTAATTGAACATGATAAAGTGTAAAGTTAATTACCCCTCACGCCTGTCACTGATACACCCAGGAACGAGGGGTGCCCTCAGGCCCAGCTGTTTGTGTGTACGTGCCGTGAATAGTGTGAGTGAATGTGAGAGAAGAGGGGTGACGAGACAAAAGGCGAGGGTTCCCACGAGGGCTATGCAATGGATGATGGCAACAGTCGCCTTTAAAAGATAGCTCAGTCCCTCTGGTGCGCCGCTACTTAACACGTCTGTCTCATCACGAGTGTCACATGGGCATCCAGAAAAGTACAAAGGTGGCATTAAATAAAGCATTACCATTTCATTTTCTTTAAATGAGGATCTAAATTTGCTTCCTGCCCAGATCTTAATTCACAAAAATCCAAAAGTCGTATTGAGTTTTTCGAGCCAAGTTTCTATGTGGTGTCAAAGTGTGAATTTAGATTTAAGTATTTTCTGTTCTCAATAATTTTGTACAAATATTAATGTATTTTATTCTACATAAGTTAATAAATTTGCATGCAAAATGTTAGTATGCAAAATGTGTTATCTGGTTAATTTAGGTCTTCCATTAGTAAGTTATTATTTTAATTTTAAACATACCTAGCTGCTGTGCTTGAGCTGATAAGGTTTAGGTTTACTGTTGTTTTTGTCTCACAATAAATAAAAACAGTTAACCAAAAATAAGCATTGTTTTTAAGGCTGGAACACCTCTGCTAATGTTTTGAAAACTAACTTAGAATCAGAAAATTTGAAATGGAAAACTATTTTCAGAAATGTAACATTTTGCACTTCATCCATAATATACCCATTTAGCCCAGTCCAAGTTGAAGTAAGGAATTTAGATTGGTATATAAACTCTGTGTGAAATAATCTACATGATGTGTGTTTGGCTTGATTGTCTTGAATCATCATGCCCACTGTTGGCATTATTTAGAAATTGTTTACCTCCACCGAACTAAGTGTGTGGTGTCTTTGATTAGGTGTTGGAGCTGCCAGCATGGCTAAACTGACCTTCATGGTTGGTGGACTGGAGGAAGAATTCAAGGCTGCACAGGAATTATTCACCTGCATGGGCGCTAATGTCATCTACTGTGGACAAGTTGGCACAGGACAGGTAAAGACAACTGCTCATAAACTGAGTTGAAGACATGACTTGTATTGGAAGCTGACAATGTGGGTATTTGTGGATAGAGGAGTTGTTCATTTTCCACATGTGAATGTGTCTGAGCTTAAAAATAGTTTCCTGCCGACTAAACTGTTAGTCTGCATGTACAATTTACTTTAAAATATTTTCACATTTATCATTATGTTTTCAATAAACAGGGTTTTTGTGCTTTAAGTTGTGCAAGCCTTATGCATGCATCAGGAGTTCCTTGTCTTTCTTAACCCTGCAGGCAGCAAAGCTCTGCAACAATATGCTGCTATCCATCGGGATGATTGGGACTGCAGAGACCATGAACCTAGGCATCAGGTACTTGAAGCGAATGCTGACCTGCTACATTCAGTGTTACCTGACTCTCACTTTACAGAGAAAGGCTTGTGCAGATGAAAGCAGATGGGCACATTTGTGAGGACTTGGCTTTGGTCGTTATGAGTGTTTCGCAATATAATAACCTGTAATAAAAATACCACAGCTTGGATCATTATGTTAGCATTCCTAGTAGGTACATAGAAAAACCAATTGGTAGATGCAGATGGCCTTCCTCAGCTAAATCCTGGATTATGAGCAAATAATCAAAAATAATTGCCCTAATAAACATTTCATGTACATTTAGTGTAAATACAATTTACTTTGATACAGGTTTGGAAATGTGTCTGTGTGTTAGTGTAGTTTATGGAAGTGCAAAGGGGTCAACCACTCCCCAAGTCCAAGCAGCCCGCCTCTGTTAGAGCAAGACGGATGAGGGGGTGGAGCCGCAGTCTGATTTACATCTGCTGATGGAGCGTTTGCTTGAATCCTGCAACACCCTCGCCACTGAGCGGCACCTAGAAATCCCATTAGTACTCATGCCTCATCCTGATGGTGTCTCCTAGACCAGGTGCCGAAGGATGATGGGATATGAAGTCTTCAAAATGAAAGCCCTTTTTCCACTTGACTGAGGATAGATAGATAGATAGATAGATAGATAGATAGATAGATAGATAGATAGATAGATAGATAGATCTCAAATCATTTATTTTGAAACATTTCTTATAAAAATTTCGATTCATCATCTCGATAAATTGCAATTAATGATGTTCAACAAAAGCCATACTGAGAGTGTTATTGGAAATTTTATTTTTACAATTTTCTCCACTGTTTGTTTCACGAGAACTTCAATGAATATCCGCAAGTTCGAAAATATGTTTAAATGCAATTAGTGTGCAGCGTAGTGATTTAAATCACACATCTGGCATCCTGAAACACTTATTTCAAATGGGAATGTTTTTCAAGAGCAGCATTTGTGTTTGTGGCGCTACGAATGTTGTGCTATGCATTCATGCCCATACAGTTAACAAAAAAAAGAAGAAATAAATAATCTTTAATTATCATTTTTATTATTAAAATAGCAGTACCATGAAATAACGTGATAAAAATTTAAGTCCATATCACCTATATATACTGTATATACTTTATATATATATATATATATATGTATATATATATATATATATATAGTATATATCCCTTTTATGTGTTACTGTTACTACTATTACCCTTTTATGTGTTTGTTTTTAATTGTAAAAATGTGTGTGTGTGGGTGTGTGTGCGCATCCAGGCGTGCACGTGTGAGTGTAAATGAATTGCTCTTTGCACAGTGCAGCTGTGTTAGTGCGCCTGATTTATCTGCGCTGAGACAGAGGAAGAAAATTGGCATGAGCAGCCTCACATAAATCCCTTCTCGAGGCTTCTGAAATATGGAAGCGTTAAGCGAACAACACAGATTTACACATTGCCTCACTGTCTTGGAAACATGCACTCTCACACAGATTCTGATTTATATCCAAAACACATTTTCTTGTAGTACAAGTTCTCTCGGTGTATGTCATTAGTGTTACTGTAAATAAAAAAAGGATTTGTTTCTGCTCCATCCCATCACAAAATGAATTATCTTCATTTCTATGAAAGAGTGACTCATATGCGGTCTTGATAGTTTAAGCATACAACCATTATGTGGCCATCTATTCCTCTGTTTCTCTCTCTTCTTACTCCACCTTCTCCGGGGCTTTTATTAGAGAGCTTGGCAAAGTCTGTCATCATTTAGAGAGAACTCACTATATGTAAATCTCCCAAGCTGCATTGCAGCCCTGCCTCTTATGCAGTTAAGAAGCTCTCGTAGGCGCATGTGTGTTCAGGCACACAACAGATTCAGTCCAACATGAGGCAGAAAGAGAGCTCACAGCTAATTTATAGGACAATGGCAATAACATTTTATCATGCTGAACTCGGGCCTGATAGAGCAGCCATTTCCTAATAGGCATTTGTGTGTGTTTGTGTGTGTCTTCTTATTTACTCATGCTAAAAAATGCACATGAAACACACTCACACACACACACAGTTCTTTTCACAGAGTTAATTTGTCAAAATCAAATGGAAGCTCTGGCTGTCTCCAGCAGAGCATAATGTGCACATAGTCCACGGAGTGGCAGCGCATGACAATTATGAACACACACATTCCCAAACCAATAAGGCAACCATGTTGTTTTGAATTTATTTCTTCTTTTATTCCTATTTTTATCACATCTGGCTTATCACTCCATTCATATTTGATTTACTCACAGTAAAGTAAAAACACGTTTTAATTTTGTTTCATTTTCCTAACAGACTGCAATTTTTACCTACATTGTGATGGTCTATCTTATAAAATATCATTAAAATAAACAAAGCACCCTGTACAGTTCGATCTTGACAGGATGCGAATACTTTTTCACGATACTTAAAGAAGCTATAAATGTTAATCTAATTGAGCGACAGTGTCATTTTAGCATAGAGACATACATCCACAAAGTGTTTGATGCAAAAGCCTCATTTGTATCTAAAAGAAACCAAAGCTCATAAACGTCTCTATTTGCGAGAACACAAGTACAAATACATCTCACACTCTTCTCCAACGAGCTACTGAAAGATGGTGAGCATATGTTGCGATAAAGATTAAACATCAGCAATAAACACGCTTATTGTCTCTATAAGTGGGATAGTAAACGTTTGTCTGTGTGTTGGTGCTCGTTAGCTCTTTAATGAAATAATAAATGGGGAACGGGCCGGGCTTCCTCTCATGTGGCACCGAACGAGGACGAGAAGCTAATCATGATGAAACAGACACTTAATATCACTGCTGCAAATGAACTCCACCTGCCAGCGCTCCCAGCTCCTCAGAAACCCATAAACACCCTCCCCTCTTATTTCCATCTGTAGCTCCATCTCCTTTTTTTAATCTGCAGCAACATTACAAGGCAACACGTTCGCGTCTGTTTATCCATGTCGATCTTGTTAAAGCGTGACATGTCCTCTTCTCCACGCAAATTACCACAGGCGAAGAGCAACACCACAGCGTCAGCTAATAACCACAGCTGGGTGTGTGCGTGTACGGGGGTGTGTATGTGTGTGAAGGGAACAAGAGGGGAACATCATTGATTTATCGTTAACAGAGGACAACAGCTCCCCGTCAGCTTCTCTGGTCGCCGTAACAAACGATCCGTGCGCTCGGACCCGCTTTATTGTAGCTCAGCCAGTAACCTTTTCAGCTGCTGACCCAGAACGCAGGGAGGGACTGCCTGTTTGCTGGGGTGTGTGTGTGTGTGTGTGTGTGTGTGTGTGACTATGTAAGTGGAAAGCTGAACAGAGGGGGGAGACTTGGATGTCAAACATATGTCCCCAAGAGTCCATAGACGGGAAGGTGTCAACTTGGATGGAGAGGGGGGAAGGAAGAGCAGAGGACAAGCAGAAACGGCGAGGCATCCGTTAAGGCGTGTAGTAAAAAGGCTGAGTGAGATTACTTTTTACATCACAGTCACTGATGCCACATTTCCAAAAGTAGTGGTTAATAAAAATAAAAATTAGAGTGTCTGGGAGAAAACATAAGCAATGAAGGGGGAATAGAGAGACAGAGAGACTAACTCCAATCCCTTTTCTTAATTAGTTACTAGACAGATAATAAAACTGTGGTTGTAATGGCAGAATGAAAGCCAGGTGGAAAAAGGGAGGGAGGGCTGCTGGCTTTAAGGACCTATGATGGTTTAATCGTCATATTGAGAGCAGAATGGAGTTACAGGCCTGTAAGTAACAATAAACTAAAACAGCTAGGACTTGATGTGGCCAACTTTACAGTGGCCTTTAAATCAGTAATTTGCAAAAGCTGCACTCCACTGGCACACTGAATGCCCGAAACGGGCGCTACGGTTACACCCTTGCTGCTGTAATGGTTGGCACTTAATTTTTCTGTGCTTTCTTTTCCTAGGTTTGGCCTCTCTTCTTTTTCTTGGTAGCTTTTTGCCGCTCATTATCATAGTCCAGAGATTTGCCCTCATGCATCCAAGAAGTCTATTGCAGCATTTTGGGCAGCGGAGCTAACGGTTTGCCTTGAGATATGACGGCAAGGTTTACAACTCCCCTGTGCTGCTTTACCACTTCTCTTCCTCTTTCTTGGAAAAGAAAAGGTTGATGAAGGATAGTTCCATTGGTGGACATCAATACTGCATTAACCAGCATTGCAAAGGCTTCAGCTATTAACACTGAGGAATGGTTAGTGCCTGGCTTAAGGTTCAACTGAGGTCACTGGAATCACCAGAAGACAAATTTGTACTCGCTTTGCTTCTCACAGCCCTGAAAATGATCCCTTTGGCTGAAGCTCGTCTACTCCAAATAATCATTACTCCAATTTTCTGTTTTAGCTTTTCTATTTTAACTCATGCCAAGTTGGTAAAAGCTTTAAAAGAAATATGTGATAATATATGTTATGAAAAATGTTTTATCTTTTCCGAACTATTCCTTTTTAAATGAATTTATAAGTCAAGGAATTTAAAGAGGATAATGACTGCTGTTTGGTCCATCCTGTTTTAGATTGGGTTTGGACCCCAAGCTGCTTGCAAAGATCCTTAACATGTCATCGGGTCGCTGCTGGTCCAGTGACACATACAACCCCGTCCCTGGAGTAATGGAGGATGTCCCCTCAGCCAACAACTACCAAGGTGGTTTTGGGACTACTCTGATGGCCAAGGTATTTCCTGTCTTTATTGTGCGAGATTTTGTTTCCCGATTCTTTCTTACAGTTGCATCAAATTATTATTTCTAGATCTGTATCATCTGTCTTTTTGGACTTTTTTTGAGCCTTTAAGAACAAATTGATTTATTGTTTTAAAAAAGAAAAAGTTGGAAATTAAAAGTTTGAGCAGCTTTGAAAAAGTTGAACATTTTTGTTGAACTGGACTTGTTGAGTTTAGCTTGAATTAAAGTGTTGCTGAACAGGCTTGTCATGGCAGCAGGCCTTTTACTCACTATAGGTCTCCAATCCACATCACTACTCCACATTTTATCTCTTTTCTTTTTTTACATAGTAAACTACCTTAATATTTTATGTTTTCCTTCAGTGGTCTACTTCGTATTTATCTCCAAGGTCCTTTTTCTGCTGAAATGGACCCAAAGATAGTTTTGGGAGTTCCTCAAAGACACCTGTTGGTGCCACTTTAATTGACACTACAAACTTCCCTTGGGTAATTTCTTACATTAATATCTTTCTCCACCCAACTGTTATGAGAATGATACAAAGATTTTATAAATCTTTTACTCTTGATGATTCATCCTAACTTGTCAGAGGTGACTTTCTGGATGGCTAGTAATTAAATAATGGCAATTCTGATATTGTTTTATTGTGGTACTTCTTATAATTATGTAAATCTTGTATCTCATTTACAGCCATCATCAGTAATCTTTCTGACTCTGTGTTTTACTTTTCAAATGTACAGGATCTTGGCTTAGCCCAGAACACTGCCACCAACACAAGGACACCCATCCCTCTGGGTTCCCTTGCCCACCAGATCTACAGAGTCATGTGCTCTCGCGGCTACGCCAACAAGGACTTTTCATCCGTCTTCCAGTTTCTGCGCGAGGAGGAAGCACAGTGAATGGAGGTGGAGCATAGCTGACAACACAGCTATGATGGACCGTTACTCAGACCTCAGAACCACGCACCCGAGTGTCCCTTATCCTAGTATTCTCAGGAGAGACTAAAATGAGGCCAAAATGCTGTGTCTTGACACCTCTCCGCTTGTTGTCAACTCCCTCTCCTGTACCTGAAGAGATGCTAAAATTTATTTTAAAATGTCTGCTCCCCAAAAAAATACAAAATCTTGGTTGAGCTTTACTAAAACACAGTGTACAGTAGCTGTAGATTTACATGCAACTATGCAACTTGTGTACCATTTCCTGGATGGTTAAAGAGTGGAAATGAATCAGCGGTGAAGCTCCAGCATGTTTTGCTAAATGTCTGTTACCTGTATGACCTAACCCCGACCCTGCAATAATGTGGACAGAAAAAGAAAAAAATAACCATACTGCTACTAATACAAATGCAGTTGAAGAAATTACAACCGACTGCAGAGGTTATGACTCTGTTATTACCCATATTATACCAAAGTTGCCCAAACTTGAGGCTCGAAGTTTACTGACGTTCAATCACGTTTCTTCATATTATGAAAGGAAATTTAATTTAATACCTACCTACATTTATATATATGTTTTGAATTATGAATACACTACATTTAGAGTTGTTTTAGTTCATTTTCGACTATGCTGTGAGAAATCTTGTTTGTGCTTTGTTTGTTGCAGTGCAACATTTCAGGGCCCTTTTGATACTGCTAAAGAATCTCTCTGAACTTAATTCTTTACTCCGCTGTCTACATCTGCCCATTGAGCCGTCAGAGTATTATTTTGTGACCAATGATGTCAAAATTTTAAACATTGTTTCACTGCCTAGCACTTTCTTAAGCCCACTGTATCTTCACCCTGCCTATCCCATTTTGTCCGATTCAACTGTGTAAATTGTCCGTGAGGAATGGTTTCTTCGTGCTGTGAGAATTTGTACATAATTTATATTTCATAATGTTGTGCAGCATTGAAGTATAGACTGTTACTTTCTTCTTTTTTTTTTTTTAGAAAAAATGTCATTCTAGTTTCTACAGTATGTCTTTAATCTGTGAAACAAAATCTCAGTCACACTGCAGCAGAAAAATAAAGATATTTTGTGTATTTGATTTTATTGTAGCATGTGTTTTGTATATTTGAAGTATTTTGTGACCTCTATTAAATGTGTCACATATCATTATCATAAGACTTACTTTGGAGGTTCGAAATTATTGTCACACTTTGACATAAAATATATTGTCTTTTGGGAATGAATGATAATCAGATATTTTACTTTTGAACCATTTTCATAAATACAAAAAGGAGAACAACAAAGACCAAAACAAACAGTTAAAATCACAACTGGGAGCATTTATTTAAAGTGTTTATTTTCTATATTCCTAAAGCTTCTAGCTAAAGAATCTATGATTAGAATATTATATCACACCAAACAAAATGAAACAGTTTTCATTCTGAAATCTGAGCCTTTTTTAATACCCAATATGTATTCTAAATTGCTAAATATGACTGTTTGGCAATTTTCAAACATAGTGTTCCCAAAGTAGATGAGGTAAAATCAGCAAAAAAAATGTGCTGGCATTAGGATTTGAGTGACTTTGATGAGGGCCGCATTGTGATGGCTTGACAAGTTCTCATGGTTCACAGAGGCTGGCTCATGTGGTCCATTCCAACAGCTACTTTTAGCAACGCACCTTGGAACAAAACAAACATGGCTCGAGAATAGTCTGAGAAGCAACATTGACTTTCTGGTTTTGATTTGACTCCCAAACTACCCAGATCTGAGACCCAGTCATCTGTAGGCCGTACTGGCCAAAAAAAAAGTTTGATACATGGAGGCCATATCTTGTACATTGTCAGATTTACAAAACTTACAGCTAACATATTCGTGCCACATGTAGCACCACACCTTCTGGGGCTTTGTGGAGTCCAGAACCTGGCAGGTCAGGGCTGCTTTGTCTGGACAACGAGGACCAACAACTTATTTGGTCATAATGCTATGCATTACTGATGAATGTATGTCGGTGTATGTATTTTACCCCAGCATCGCACACCTTAAATTTGCAGCTGATGGCACTGACATCTGTCTCCTCAGTGGGTTTCTGTTATTCCTTTTTACTCCAAAACTCTTCAGCAGGCATGCACATAAAGCTTAATGTCAGCCAAGGAGAAATGGCAGCACTAATCTCAGAATGATGCCCTTATTTCCATCATTACAATGAAATGAGAGGGGAAAAAACAAATGTGGTTTTGTTTTATTTTACACGCTTTTTTCTGATGCCGAGTGCGTCTTCGACATTTTATGGAGCTGCTGTTGTCTAAAGTGGCAGTCGCAGCGTTAGCAGACTGTGGCGAGCCGTTGGTGGCAGGAGTCGTGTTGTGGGCTCATGACTCACTCTGTTATTGTTCTTTGGGAAGTTATGCACTTGCCTCAGCTGTGTTCTTTGAAAAATTATGGTTTTGCTGTCTCTAATGAAGGGGAATTACTCATGTAAACTCATGTAGACTTGGTCTTCCTGTCTGATTGCTTTTACCTGATGTCACTTTTCAGGCATTTTTTTTGCCGTCTTGGCCTTTACAAACAATAGACTTTGGTTTTTCTAAAGTGGAGTTACGCCTCTGGCTGGGGCTACTGAATTAGGTTGTGTAGTTGATTCATATTTGGGTCTTTTAATTTGCCTGTGTTTTATAGCAAGCTGCTGAGCCGGCGGTTTCCTCATTAAAGGACACATGAAAGCAGACTGTAAAGGAGAAGTGGTGAAGCCGGTCTCTGCTGACGTCTGAATGGGATGCTAGAGACAGACCGAGTCCCAAGCCAGCCGAGCCTCACCCTCTTAGCCTGGCAGCCAGCGGTGGGACACCAGACGCACCACAGTGACTGTGTCGACACTAGGACACAACACCAATCTCATGTCATTTTAGGGGATGACTTGTTCATCTATTTTTGGATCAAAAGTGTGGTTAATATTTATCGGAGATATTGATAACCAAAAATGATTTGCATACTAAATGAGCCTAAATTTAGAAGTGGCAAACCCAAGTGTCCAATGACGCCAAGGCGTGCCAATGGAGCCTTTGACCCATTCTTTTTCAGGTTTAATGTGTTCTTCTATATTTTCAGTAATTCTCGATGCCAAAGTTGTGATTTACCATAAGACCGTTCATTCAGAGCTTACAAAATGAAACGGGATTTTTAGGGATGGCCTACGGGTGTGTGTCATTGCATTAACTCTAGTCTTACATTTCATTTTGTTCATCAAGTTTGAGAAAAGTTATAATCTTAAGTTAAGCTTGTAAAATCCAAGTTAGGCTGCACTGTATGATTGTTTGTATCAACATCTGGTTTGTCCAAACAACATATAATTTTGACAAGCATTTACTGAGCATTACCAAAGATAACTAAAAGGGATGCACGATTAGTTATAACAATCAACGTTAGGTTGTTTAGTTTGTTTTAATTCAAATAAAATATCACGCGGACATCACCGTGTTGCTTACGCTGCAAATGTGTTCAAGTTACATGGCATATGCTATGTAAATATATATTTACCTCATCTGATCAGAGTGCCCTTCTCTACATCTTGCGACTTCTTTCAGTCAGATATGTGGAGTGCAGAATGAACCATTTTTCCTGTCAGCAGACATCCCCAAACTGAGCTGTGAATCTCTGCACCTCCTCCAGAGTTGCAGTCCCACTTACGGGGCTATGGAGCTGCCACTACATTTCCATTTGTGTCATACTTTTTCCATTTTCAGCCAGCAGACTGAACAGTGCTTTATGAGATGTCCAAAGCTTGGAATATTGTTTTCTAACCTCACTCTCATTTCTCTTTGTTGGATCTTCATGATCCTATTTATTAACTAACCTCTGGGGTCTTCACAGAACAGTTGTATCTATACTAAGATTAAATTAAACACAAACAGACCAACACTTTTATGTCTTCTTTAGGCAATTGTTTGCACTGGATTTTATTTGGAGGTATCAGAGCAAAGTATAACACAAATCCATATGTTTCTACTTTCTACTGTGAATTCTAATGTGTGAAAATGTGGAAATGTTCAAGGGATGTAAGTCGTTTTTCATAGAACTGTTGTAACTCTGCTACACAACTACTATCCCCCCCAATGAAATACTAATAAGGACTTTACAGACATATTTAGCTGCTGTTGGCTCACTGTCGACATGACAGGTTTGGTGCTGACTCTCCTGTCTAAAATGAAATTATCTTCACTAATGAACCTTGGCGGAGTCAGTGACTCAGAACAGGGGAACGATGTCTACAAAACAGGAAGAAGACGTGTGGGTGTTACGTTGATGTGCCGACGCTGTGGGTGTGGATATGAGCTAAAGGGCTAAATGGGCTGAATATTATTGGTGGGTTCATGCTAAAGACATCAAGGCCACATTACAACCCAGCGAGACAGCGGCTCGTTACACATCGCTGCGTGAGCTATAATACCTGCTAGATTGCAGCCACTAATTTAGCCGCACACCACTTAACGTGCGCTTGATATGAATCACGGGGTGCTTAGAGGAGCCTCGCTTCCCTCCCTGCCCCCATGACCTCCCCGCTCTTACTTCCTTTAAGAGCAAGTCGTTTAACAGACGAAGGAATACACCAGCAGTTATAATGGGGGAATTATGAACGCTGCTCGCTTGGCTATTTATCACAGCAGCGGCTTTCAAACTCGAGGCAGACTTAAGCTCTAAACTGCCACTGAGGAGGACTCAGAATGTGGAAATATTAAAGCCTACTGGTACAGGATGATGCATTCATAAAAAATGCTGCAGGAAATTTGACAAATCATCATTCACCGACATTTATGTGGTCAGTTTCACTTGTTGATAGCTGAATGAGTGGATGAGGAGTTCAAGTCTGAATACAAGCTATTCACTTGTCTAGAATAGTTTTTTAAGTCATTCTTTTTATGCCATGATCTACAGATCTTTTCTCCCTTTTTCCTTTAAGAAATAGAGAGATACTAAGCTGATTCATGTGATCCGATTAGTCTTTTGAGCGATTACATAAAGATGTTTAGGTGTCAGATCTCACACGGCTACTGGAGGTAAGTTAGCAGAGCATAAAGCAAAATGGCAGAGGAGCTGCTGTCTTTGCCAGTTGGCCTTTTGAAAATGTGTGGACTGAATGTGTTTGGTGTAAGTTGCTTTCTAGGTGAATTCTGGTCCATTATGTCTTCCTGATGGTGATGGGTTTGTTTAGTTCTGGTAAAAAGGAAGAAGGTAATCTATTTGGATGAAGGGTGAAGTCTTCTGGGTCAGTTCTTGACCATTGTTTTCTCTTGTCTTTTTAGCTGTCTGAACTAAACAGATTAAAAATGCTTTTATGACTTGAGTTAATAAAACTATTGAATTTTACACGACTTTCAATCCACCTTTCAGAACAAAAGTATCAGCAGCACACTGTGCAATCTCCTGATCTGTGTTGTCTGCTGGACATGGTTTGATGTCAGTACAGCTAACACATTTGCAGATAAAATGCTGTGATGGAACAAGTCAATTTGTGTTGGTGGAAAATAGAAAATGGAAGCAGTTCGGTTAACTCGCACAAGTCGTGAAAGAGTTGCAGTCACTACCACCAATATAATTAGGATACGAGTTTACCTTTCTGACTCGGGAAGTTAGTAAGGTGAAGCAACACACTTCAAAGGACTCATGAAAGAGAGGAGATAAGTTTCCAAGAGACAGAGATAAGGCAAAAAGGATTACAGAACCACTGATGAAGGTATTACCTGGAAGACCAACCCATTGCTGTAATTGACAACATAGATTTTCACTACCCGCTGAAGCTGCTGGAGCCACAGTACACTTTAACTTTCACAAACTTTCTTCACAACTGAGACCCATTCTGAGAAAAATAGGTCCCCATCACTTGAGGTGATCTCACACCTGAGCAATGCATGCTGGGCCGATGACGCAGGTAGGTAATGCTGGATATGAGCCTATAAACAAAACACGAGAACTCAAGTTTGTAGAGTCTGACAAAGGCATCCCACAAAATGTCTAGATTGAGGCAAAATGCCTCAAAGATTTCATGTGCCACTACACATGAGATACAGTATATGTTGAAGTAAACAAACGTGACTCGTTACCTGTTTTATTTTAATTGAAAGTGGAATCTGTGATTGCAATGTGGTAAAAAAACATAAAATAGAATGAAGTATAAAATATAAAAAGCCATGTGTCTTTTCCCTTCTATTTGTGAAATTTACTCATAGATTTGTGTCGCTCTATCATGCAAAGTTCAAATGAAATACTTTGAAGTTTTCCGTTCTAACCTTTTGTGAAAAGGGTAAAGTGGTATGATGAGTTTGTTAAGGAACTGTATTAGCTTACAGCTAGCCTTTCAGCAATATGAGAAAACAAAAATACTACATAATTTACAATCCATCCATCCGTCCGTCCGTCCATCCATTTTCTTTTTCTTTTGTTGTTATTTTCTTGTTCTCCTTATTTCTGGTTCCATCTACAACATTTTCCCTTTCTCACATTACCCCCCCCCCCCACCACCCACACACACACCTACCATCGCCAGTGACTAACGGCAGCCTGCCTGCTCCATTCATCATACCGCACATGCTCAGTTGCTCCTTGTTGCATTAATTCATCTTATTGGAAGAATAATCATCGTCCTCATCAGAATCCATCACCATGGTTCCCACAGAGGCGCGGGCTCAGTAAATGATCACCAGTGTCGGTAACGGGGCTCAGGCCCCACCATTACCATCAGACCCTCCATGGTGGGCCCTAAGCACCCACGGGAGGCCCAGATCCTACCGTGCCTCATTCATCTCTGTCGCCATGTGACAGAAAAGCTAGTTGCTAATACCTGATCCAGTAGCAGCTTCAGACCTTAGTAAAAGGGGAGGGGATACTAAGAGGAGTCTTTTCGAGGTTCTTAAATAGTGTTGAGAAGAACAATTAGCTATAGATTCCCAACAATTTTTTAAGCTGTAAAAATAACACTAATGATAATAATATTTTTTTCTTTTTCTTTAAGCAATACCTTATTACTGATTGAACTTATTCTAGTCTGATAGCGTGTGGATAGTTTCAGCAGTGAATCAGAGAGTAACTCAGACGTGCCTTTTTCTCTTATCAGAACCGCTTAAGGCTTGTTCATCTACTAATTAAATGTAAAAAACCCCCCTACATTAATAATTTATTATTTATAGTAAAAAAAAACCACAACATAAGCCTCGTAAAATCTAACTGACATTTTTTTAAAAGTGTTCTTCACTTCACCGTCAGGAAGACACAAGAGTTTTTATTCACGTTCATTTATTTGTTTAGCACTTCTTGTTTCCCTACGGCGTAAATATGATGCGGCACAAATACTCATCACTAGTGTTTGATGTTAAAAATCAGAAGAAACTCTGGCATTCAAGTAAAGCAGGTGTCTGAGAAAGAACTGGAGCAGTAGCAAACAAGACTGGATTCGGACCCCAGTTTATCTTGAGACCACGTATAGTGCTATCCACATACCAACTTGTTATTTGAGACATATGAAGAGAAAAAAGTATTTTCTATCATCTCATGAGTTTGCTCAAATCTAAAGTGACTTTGAGTGGAAACTTGTTTTAGTAAGATGCAAGTAAGGTTAAGCTTTTCAACTACAAAACAACCCAGATGGGTTTGGTTAGAAGTAAAGAATGGATATGTGGAAAAGTAAAGGTTTTTTGTCATGACATGATGAATTCTTTAAAATCTTAGAACTATCTAAATATAAATATTGCGGCATCTGCCACAAACCTGAAAGTGGGTCGTCAGTGGATCTTTCCGAAGCACAATGGTCCTGAAGATTTGATCAAATCAGTGCAGAACTGATTCATGTGACACATTTTACCCGGGTTTTCTAATAGTTGAGTAAGTCAAACGCAAACCTTGAACAGCAGAAAATCTACATCAATGTCTTAAAAGTCAATCAAAAACATTGGAAGTCACTAAAAACTTTTTTTTTTTAAAAACAGATTGTGTGACTTACACTTGCTTGATGCACTCCAACTTTTTGATGGCCTCATCTTGCTCCATTTAATGCTTTCTTCATGGCCAATTGGCCTGATACTTCATTCTCATCTTCTACTAATTGAACAGAGGAGGAAGCAGAGTGAAAAGTCTGGACCAGGCAAAATAGAAAGAAATTGAGGGGTACTGAAAGGGAGGGGGGTGATGCAATAGAGGATGGAGGAGACGGGAGAAAAGGAACTGGCGGCGGAGTGCGCAAGGCCTCATTGATTAGGTGGTGAGCGGTGCAATGTTTCTCTCCTGACACTTACACGCATTAAAGCTACATAAACACCCATAATTGGTTCGTTTAGAGGAGAGTGGAGGGAAGCAGCGCACATAAACACAAACACAAACGCAGACATTGACTATGTGTGTTAGTGATACAAAGGGAAAAAAAAGAGGAGCAAAATTAAATGCTCTTTCAGTGTGGTGGGAGGGAGGCCTGTATGTGTATGCGTGCGTGTGTGTGCGTGTGAATGTGTCTTTGAATTCCCAGCGCAGTACTAAGCAGGAATGATAAAACCATCCTTAGAGAATCTCAATGCCAATGACAGTCACTTCAGGGATAGTCAGAAATGGGAGGGACACTGCAGACTGTGACAAATTAGCTCTCAAATTTAGCAGAGGCTGATTGGCTGCGAGCGTCAGGAGGGAGAGGAACGGTTGGCTGGCTGACTTGATGGATAGTTATTGTGTCATCCTAACAAAAGTTGCAACTTCTGGGATTTTTGGTTCAATGTCAGGATTCTGCAAACCCATATCTGCGGGCGATCTGGCATTTCTGGAGTTTGGACTGTGTGCAGTTGTTGCAAAGCAAAAACCAGTAAGACAAAAAGGCAGCTGCAGGAGTTCTGCATCCTCCAGCCATGAAAGTTAGGACACCTCTCTCTTCTTGGACATCAGCTTGAGTGTGAGAGAGAGAAAAATATTCGGGGTAGTCTCTGCGCCCCACAGCAGCACATCCATCAGGTCATAAGACCCCCTGACAGAGCGTAACTGGCCCCCTCCTATGACTCTGCCCCAGAGGACCATGTCAGTGCCTGCGTAGTGAGCTCCCTGGACATGGAATGATGGGATTCTTCAGTCTTGGCTGTCACCTCTAATCCAACACACTCACCCACACAGCTGAATCCTCATCTTTCTCCGTCTCTCATGCTGGACACAAATACACACCCAGAGTGCGTCCCTTCCTCCACTGCTCTGAGAGCCAAATAAATTTGCATTCACTGCCGATTCAGATGCTGTATCAACATATCTACATATCCTTGACGTGTCTAGGTGCTAAGTCACCATTACTTCCCCTTCAACAACATTCACAAATGCGCTCGGGCAGACAGGTCACTGCGGTCCCAGAGCAGTGGACTGTGCTAAGCAGGTAAATACAGCGAGGACAGCCTTTATTATGGGAGTAAATGTCCTTCTGCTGTCAGAGGTGAGCATGACCAGTTGGGATAGTGATTCTTAAGTTTTCTAAAAGAGCTTGTGTAATCCTCGGTGAAGTGCTTACACTCCTTGAACTTTTTTACATTTTGCTGTGCAGCAAAAGAAATTGCGTAGAGAACCAGAAAGATAACACCTAGTTTTCAAAAGGTTCACCTAAAAAGTACTTTGAAAAGAACTCTGAAAAGTTCTCTGAAAAGTGTGGCATGCAGTTGATTTTAGCCCCTTTTACTGTGTTACCCTTCTGAAGATCTAGTGCAACCTGTTAGCTTTCACATTTGGCCACTTCAATGGGCAAATGTGAATGGCCTAGTCAAAATCCAGACCTCATTTCAGTTGACTAATCAGATATTTTGGTCTCTCTAGATGTGGAAAGCTTGTAGAGACATAGCCTACACAGAAAGGTTTGCTGCTGCAAACTGCTACAAAACTGATTCGATCAAATATTGACTTAGGGCGTCGGGGCAGGGACAGGATTTTTATTAATAACACATCTCCTTACATTTCCCATTTACCAGCTACTTTGTGTTGATCTATCACATAAAATCCTGATACAACACACAGAGTTCTGACAAGAGGTGCAAAAGCTCAAGAGCTAAAAATATTGTTAGAAGGCACTGTACCTTTGCAATTTTACTTGGGGGAGAAAAAAAAAAAGACTTCCAGAATTTGCAATAAATGTCGCTGGTTCATAAAAACTAGAAGTAGTGTGTATGTCATGTCTGTAATGTAATTGCCCTGTAGATTACCGCATTGCCTCCGAATCAATACCAACATGGGGTGAAAAATGTGTCATCTCTGCCTCCACCCTGCACCCACAGAAATGCATGTGTTTTCTCCCCCCATGCATGGTCATTACGGTGTTGCAGTGTGTTGAAAAATTGAAAAATAAAGAGATGCTTAGAGAGATTTGAAGCCTGGACCGTGCAATCCTTCTGGCCTTGTCATTTGTAACAGAACCTACACAGTAGGAGACATTCATCCGTCGAAGCTCTAAATCTCATTGATCCCCCCCCAACTCCCCTTCCCTTTCGTGGTGCCTCACACTCACTCCATAAATGGGATCAATATCGATTATCATCTTAAAATTGCCTGTTTTTGGCCATGTATCTCTGAAGAGCTGCTACACCTAAAAACGTTGGAGAAAATAATAAATATGTCTGATTATTTTCTATTTGTTGTCGGTTTTCTTTTTTTTTTTTTTTAGCTTGTGACTGAAAGTCAAAATGTAGCAAAAAATAAACTGCAAAAAATAGAGATTTTGTAAGATTTATGTTAATTGAAACAGAGACGGCTTTGCAAAAAACAAATTCAAGCCAAAAGAAAAGTAGATACGGCTAACAATTTTTTTTTTACATATTAACTTGAAAATGTATGATGTGCACTTGTGCCTTCAGCCTCCCTGAGCCTAAGCTTTGTAGAATCACCTTTTGCTGGAATTATAGCTGAAAGTCTTTTGGAGAGTTTCTCTACCAGCTTCGTGTGTCTAGAAACTGAATTTTATTGTCCACTCTTCTTCCCACATGGCTCACACTCATTCAGATTGGATGGAGATGGTCAGTTTTAAAGTCCTATGAACTGGAGCTCATTGCGTAGAGTGGTTGCCTTGCAAACTAAAAGTTCAGGGTGTAATTCCAACTTACTCCTGCAACACGTCAGTGTGCCTCTGGGCAAGGCACTAAACGTCAAGTTGCCTAGTGATATGTGTGTTGGTGTATGAAAGTGTGAGCCATCGGAGGAATGGGGTTTTAGCGTTTTACTTAGCATTTACTTAGCATTTATAAATGCCAAATAAATTCTGTTTATTTACCATTCTCAATTAGGTTAGGGTTTTGTTGCTTCATTATGTAAAACAAATATGCTTCATTGTTAATCAAGGAATCAAACTCCAGTCCTCAAAAGTTGGATGTAACTTTTACACGTTTTTTCTGGAACAACACACATGAATCAAGTGGCTGAATTAATTCTTTGACTTGCAGTCAAGTTCTGCAAAGTCCCACTAATAACGCAGTAATTTTTTTTTTTAATTTATGTGTGTTGAGCAGAGACGTAACCAAAGTTTGCAGGTCTCTGTTGCTTGACGATTGAAGTTGACAGTTCTAAGTTGTTCCATTCTACCTCAGACTTTGTGTTTAGGATAGCTGCCCTGACGGATGCCGAACCTCAACTTGTTGCCTCTAAGCAGATAATATTCCAGCATTATTTAGCTCTATTTATCCTCTCGGTTACAACTAGCACCCATGTTTCTCTGAAGCAAAACATTCACCCAGCACATTGCCGCCACCACCCTGTCTGTGTTCTGGGTAACATGTGCAATGAAAGCATTATTATGTATTTATATCAATCTTAAATTAACCACCAGTTGACACAACTAACTTGGTGACTTTAAGTTTGCTCTGGATTTTATTCGGGAGATTCTACAGTAAAGAAACTTTAAACAAATACATGTCACACTTTCCATACAGTTCCTTCATAAATATTTAGAAACCCCTCTTGCATTTGCAATTATATACTATTTTGCTTTAGTCTTTCACATACAATCCAAGAAAATACATTGAAGGTTGTGAAAGGTTGAAGGTGAGTGAATATTTTGCATGAGGTTTTTCCATAACTTTTCCACCCTTAAATTTCTGCTTGAGCCTCTAAGTACAAGGCTGATTCCAGTCAGGGGGTCGTAATACTTCCTGCTACCCTCCTTCGCTCCCCACTCCCACCTCACATCACTGGCTGTAACTCGTCAATCACTCCTCTCAGATGGCCCCATGATCACAATCGACACTCAAATGATGGAAGCGAATAAAACTCATTACTGACGGTCACCACTGAGTCATGGCCGAGCATTAAAAGTTGCGCCTGGCCAGCCGATCATCTATTCCTCAGCCGTGCTTTATGACGGGACACCCGATCGGGTTCGCATCGCCTCTCTGGACCAATCTCCATCAATCCACTCTATCTGCACCTACAGATACCCCCTTCCTCTGTGTCCAGTGCACCTTGTGCTGTCAGCTGCATGCGTCTTGGTTGGAGGGGTGTGTTTCCTTTTTTTGTTGTTGTCTTGGAATGACTCATGGAGGGGCTGGTGCCTGAGGTTTTTAATGTGGTTCCTGTTGTAAAGCAAATGTGTTTCAGTTTTTATGTACAATTAAATTCTCGTTGCCACCCTGAGGAGAAAAATTGGTCAATAATTTCCCACACCGCAGAAGTTAATGCCTGGACAACTGCGCGTCCTCCTAACTAGTAGTCATTAAGCTGCTGTCCATCCTCTAACCATTGCCTAAACAAGTCTAATGTAAACTTTGGCAAAGCAGTGAGTCATCCAAACGAGAGCGTTCAACTAAAACTGGTTCTGTCCTCATAAAGTTGGTGCGGAGAGAGAAAGAAGTGTGTTTACAGAAACACATGAGCGGCTCACCTCTGATCTGCCCTGAGATAGAGGGTGGAAAAAAAAGAAAAGAAAAAAAAGACAGAATGAAAGGCATGGATGTAGAGAAAGAAACAGAGGAAAGGAGACGCCAGGGGTTACATGATTGCAGAACAAACTCATAAAAGTTCCATTAACCCGTGAGGAGTTAAAGAGGCTCTGTTTTCATCCAGCAGACAGCCGTCACAAACAGAGCATCACTATAAACCCGATCCTCCCGCTTCAGGTCCATCTTCTTCTTGATCTCTGCAACCTTTTCTTCCTCAGCCTTTGCATCATTCTCTGTGAACATTTCTTTTTCCCACTCCCTGTGATTTTAATATTTTACATTTTGGTTTTCTACAATGCACAGCTGAACGCACACTGGAAGCGCAAGTCTTTATCATTAGGATTCTTTCTTTGCCTTTCTGCCACCATTCCTCCCGCTCAGTAGACAAAAAAAAAAGAAAAACCCCTTGTTATCGTCCCTTTAAACAAGGTTCTTATTCTGTGAGTCACAATGTGAAGACGCCACAGGTCTCCCTGTCAGCGTCACTCTGTCTGTCTTATTAAACCTGTTTGCCATTCATTCATGCACATTTGTTAATTGTGTTTCCCTCCCCAACCCAACAGGAAACCTTTGAAGTACATTCTACTTATCTCAAGAATTTATGTGAGCCAACATATTCCTCACACTGGCCTTTCTCTTCATTTTGGGGTTGCAGTAGAGAAACTAAAAACACTTAATCACTTGAATATGTTAACTGTCTGTCTTGACACACAACCTGAACTGTGGGTATTATATCATCTCTGATTGCATCTCTGATAGCAAGACTTTGGTTAGACAGTGTCTAACAACAGACTACATTAAACATGTGCATTTGTGGGTAAAGTAAATATATTTTATTGCCAATGATTATCTTTAATAGGATGCTGGCCCGTCCTTTGTAGCTCAAAAGAGGGTGGTCTTCTGGAAAGACTTTCCACAAAGTTTAGGACTTTGTTTATGAAATGTTTTGCCCATTCTCCCAGAAGCACCTTTGTGAGGTCAGATGTGAATGACTGGTGGTGGGAGGTGAGGGCCTGACTCACAGTCTCTACGTCAATTCATCCCAACTGTGTTTTGTTGGATTGACTTTGGAATCATATGTAGGCAAGTCAAGGTCTTCCACCCCATATTATCTCACTCATGGCTTTGTGGGCCTTACTTTGTGCACTGATGCAGAGTCAAAAGGGACATTTGCAAACTGTCCCCACAAATTTGGGAGCATGGAGTTGTCCAAAAATATCTTGTTTTCGTACAGGAATGAAGGCTGCTTTCATTTGAACTAAAGGACTGAACCCAACTCCAGAAAAGCAATCCTACAACACAACCCCCTCTCCACCAAACTTCACATTTGGCACTTTGACACTCATGGCAACAGCCAAACTCAGACTAATTCATTGGCATTCCAGAAAGATTCATCTGATTCATCTTTGCCAAAAAAAACACCCTGCATTGATTTAGAGAGCTTTTGTGTGCTTTACTGCACCACATCTGATGCTGATGCTGCTCTTAGCACTGTAAGGCCTGAATACAACTGCTCAGCCACAGAAGCTCATTCCATGAATCTCTTTATGCATTGCTCTTGAGCTCACCTGAAAGCCACATAAAGTTTGGAGGTCTCACAAAGCAGGGTGAATACTTTCAGAGGCATTCACTTTAGAGGTATTCAAGCTTGTAACAGTCAAAATGACATATTGTTCTGATACCATTTGATTTGATTAGCATTTGACCAGAATTTATGGTGGAAGCAATACATGATTGCCCTTTCCCTTGTTGTTTGAACTCATACTATCTCGAATTGATTCTTTAATGCTGAAGACAGATCCCCAGCAAGCTGGATTTTACAAACATGCATCATGCTGAATGCAGACATGTAGCCGACCCAACCTCTGTACTGACAGTTACCAGAGTTTTATAGGTTTGGGGGAGGTTCACTCCCTGCTAAACAGTGTGAGTGTTCTTTGAAATCACCCATTAAGGCACTAAGCACAGGCTCTTAGCTTTTCGTCTGTTGCTCTGACTATGTGGTACCATTATCTCCACTGCGCCCTTTCCCATGGTATAACATTACCTCCCAAACTAAGTCTGCCTGAACACACAGACAAACTTTAACATGGTATCCTTGCGCCTCAGTAGTACAGAGCTAAAATTTGTAGAATTAACTCATTTAGTACACATAGAGTGAAATGGGAATTCCACAAAGAACTATTAAGGTCTCATCCTTTTCAGTTTAGATTGTCACCGTTTTGCAGATATGTTTGCTGATAGTGGCATTCAGATGTAGACTGATGAAACAGTCATACTGTTGCAGAAAAGTTACATTAAATTTTCTGAATGGCTGGACACCTCGTGGTTAACTTTAGTTAAATTGAAAACTAAGTGTATTTGTTTTTCTGTATAAAAGATTGATAACCTTTCTGCTGTAAAAAAAGAAAAGGGTAACAGGAAAAAAAGAGAGAAATATCTAGAGATATGGTAGAACTAGACCCTTCAGGTCAAACAGGTGTATGTTGCCCCTGTTAACATTAATATGAATGAATCAATGTTCTTTACGACAAGAATTCTGCAAATTACTGCTAATATGCATAACCTCGTCAACAAAAGGAGGCCAGAAAACCCCAAAATAATCAGACTGTGTTGTTAACAATCATAGCAACCAGCAGGGGAAAACAGAGTTTTGAGGCAAATTAATGTTTTGAAATACAGACCAGAATCCTTTGAGAGTATTTAGAACTTCACAACAAATATATATTTTTAAAATGAAAAGAAAATAACCTCATTTTATCATGTAAAATTTAATGAAAAAAATAATTTTGGGGAAAATTTACATTATAACACAACCCACTTTTATTCCCACTTAACATGGCTGAAATTACACACGTATCACATCATCTGACCAAGATTAGAACATTTTTATTCTGTATTTTATGCTAACTTAACATTGAAAATGTGAAACCATATGCAAAATCAGAAAAATAAAGCTGTGACTGAACTAAAATTTTCAGTGTTTCAATGATCCAGAATGGAAATCCACCAAGAACTGACTGAGAATTAAGATATGGAAAGCGCAGGACCAACACAGAGTCCAAACTGGAACCTAATTTTTCAAATGTCTCACACTAAACTTTCCTGAGACTTGAGGAAGGCAACAAGAAATATCTTACTAATGGTACCGAAGTCAAGGAATAGAAATAAAGAAATTATGAGAATGTCTTAACTTTTTCCTCACTGAGTATATAATTTTTTGTTGATTTTCTAGGTGAGCAAAACAAGGTGAGTTCTTGTATTTTACTTGTAATAAAATCTGTTTTTATCCAGAGAACAAGAAAAAGACATCAGTATGTTAATATTTGTTTGGAAAGAGCTGAATATTTAAAAATGTGATGATTTTTTTTTTCATGACTGTAAATATGTAATAAAATTTAATTAGGTTCAGTTCTGTTTATTTATACATCCCCTGTTCACAACAAAATTGAACTTCGATGTGGATCCAGTGACATACAATTTTAAACAGGTTCAGCCAGATGAGACTAAAGCTGCTGTCCCATTGTTTGCTACCTTGTATCCAAATGTAATGTAAAGCAGCTGGTGTTATGTGGGTCTAAACGAGAGGAAATGAAATAGATGCTATATTCTGATTCCTTTATAGCTGAAATAGAAACCATATATTCAGATCAAAGTTGTGGAATTCTCTGTGTGGTGTGGTGTCAGATGTCGGGATGGGGTGCGTTAATTGTGTTGTGATGTCAGTGTGTCATGTATATTTTTTCACATTTATGAAACAAGTCAGACAGCCAAATTAATTCAAAAATATCACTAGATAGTTGCAGATATTCTTCACCGGACACTAAACAAAATCAACATTATTCAGTGGTCATAGTGATTTAGCTTAAAACAGGTAATTCTTAATTGGGTACTTTCCATTAAAGATAAATGAAACATTAGATTTTTCACAAATCTAACGTTTGTGAAAAATCTATTATTTTTTTTATTTATTTATTTATTTATTTTTTACTAGAAATCCTAACAAATGTCTGCATCTGCAGGTCCAAGCTGGAGGATGCTGGTGCATCGGAGTCAAAATGAGGGCAGGGGGGATTGTAGAAGCTTTAGGAGTGGATAGAAGGGAAGCCCAGGCCCCTCTGGACCCCAAGAGAACAGAGACAGTCTGGGTGTTACGGTAATGCGATGGGGGCATAATGAGGATACATCACTGCAGCAATGAGGTACTCTGTCAAAGGAAGGCTCACACAAGCAGCTACATGCCCGCTGTGCACAGATAGAACCAGTGGCCACAGCAGAGATCACATTGTCATCACCTTCATTACTGTTCTGCGGCGGATATCAAGCAAACCCATAGAGGGGCGCATTCTCATTGTGAAGAACAAAATCTAACGTTGTGAATGACGCAAACCCATGTGTGGCTGTGGGAACGGTGCCATCCCTCACACTGGAGTTTGCTTGATTGTGTGGGAAAAATGGGGACTAACTTTTCCTGTCGCCTTCGACCACCGCCGTTACTGAGCAGTAAAGCAGCGAGCGAGCAGTAAAATAAAGGGAGGTGTGGGGAGAATTGGACTGATCGGCTAAGCTTTTGGCAGCCGTAATGGCTGTAAAATAATAACACTGTCATAAAATGAAGTGCTTATTAAATTATTTTTAAACAGTATCACACAATACGGTGCATGCTTTGCGAGCTCCTCCACAAAATAGACAGACCTCATGGGGAAAGCAGCAGAACAATCAAATGGCGTTTAACAAGTTGGTCATTATCACAACACTGAGTAAGACTTTAGGCAAACTGTGGTGACAGAGCTCCTACTAGCACTATCAACAAAGTCTCACTTTGCCATTGTGTGGCCATTACTTGGACTTTAAATAAAAATTGTGCATCACAGTAGCAGTTGAATATGGCCTCATCTTCAATTCCACATTGCTTTTGAGAGGCTTTTGTGTAGGCTTTATGGGGGAAGGTGTAGAAACTTTGGCAGGAAAAGACCAAAGACCAATATATGCAAATTACCCGAATCTCCATTCAGAGGTGTTGCCTCAACGCCAGTGTTTTTGCACATGACCAAGCACACGACATGTAAACAAACTACAAGCTGTACTTGTTGTAGCAGTTGCAAATTTGGATAACAAAATTATTCCGAGTGCAACTGTTTTAACCTGAATATGAATTTTATGAAAAGGAGAACATATTGAAATCACAGCCTCTTTGATTAAAGCTGGTAATATTACTTTGCTACCTGACTCCATGCCTAAAAAAGACAAGAAAAGGAGAAATAGACAACATACTTGTACAACTCTTAAATGGAGTAGACGTTTTTCTAGATTGTCATACAAAGAACAATACCCTGAAATCACGTCTGTGTTTCATCAGCATGGGACATAACCATGCGAAATGTGGAGTTGTCATTATTTTCAAAATCCCTCAAATTTGCATGCATAAGTGTGGTGAAAAGTTCTGGTATTACAAATTTTGCCATTTTTCAGGTTTAGCTTTTTTCCCTTTGAATGCAGTGTTTCTGCAGTTTTGTCTTGTGTGCTGGATAGTACAATAACTTCTGTTCACAGCATCGGGGGAATATATTCTGTAGACAAGACAGAAATGGACAAGACAAAAGATGAGCAAAGATTGTGCTCAGAAAATAAAAATCAAAATCAAAATCAAACATGATAGTAGTTTGATGTTCTGCAGCTGCTCTTTTGTGTTTCAGGAATCGGACAACTTGCAGTTACTGATTCAGCTTTTTGTTTTGCTCCCTCTCAGAAAATCCTGAGGACAATAGCCTGACCATCAGTTCGGACATCATGACTTTGTAGCAGGGCAGTGATCTGAAGCACACCAGCAAAGTCCACCTCTGAAAGGCTAAAAAAAATATCTTGAATGAAAATTCAAACATGGATTTCTTTGTGTTTAAATTAATTGCTAATGGTTTTTTTTCTTCTAGTTAGCTCCTGAATAAACAGATTAATGTCTTTGGAAATCAGCAGGTCAGTGAAAAGGCCTAATACTTGATAAATGTCCCATTGCACTGTCAACTATTGAATATTTTTCAGCTTCATTTCAGCAAAATGAAGCTGAAAAGCCTCCTAGAGATCCAACTTTTGTTTTTAATCTGTTGATAGTTGAAATTAAATCCTTCTCAGTTACTGGGAGAGCCAGTGGAAGTTAGCATTTCTGATTAAAAGGTGAATTCATTTAAACAGAATTCTGTACATTTATGTTGTGCCAATTCACAGCAAATGCCATCTCGAGGAACTTGAAACACCTGTTATTATTTCTCAATCAAATCAAAACTGTTTTAATCTGTATATTGCCGTTTTACATCAGTTTGAACAGATGTTTATGTAATTTAAAGATGTATCATTACATGTCAAGAAGTTCTCATCAAATGCTGAAATAGCTAGTTTGTTCATGCATTACCGACCATTGGTCAGTGCAAAATGGTTTCTGTTGTGATTTAAGAAAACAACGAAAAGATTCATGTAGATGGAATTTATTTTAAGGTTTTTGTTTAAAATCTAAACAGGAGGAATCCCCGCAGCATGGTGCTACCACTACCACTTTAACCTGTTTCACCGTGTCTTAAAGGTGACGGTAGTTTTACAAAAATCTCTTTTAAAAAATTTATCCAAACGTATGGATCCAAATGATAGCTTTTGCAGGTTTATATGCTGGATGAAACATACAACTTGGAGATATTATACGAAGCAGAACAAGGCATGAAATATATGTCCTCTTGAGGACATATTGTTGTCCGAGTTTATTTAATGTACTCGGCAAATGATCCAAATTCGAAGCACTTTCGACTCTACTTAATTCGAACACCTAAAGATGACGATGTAATTGAGTCGTTCCTTTGATGGCCCGGATCCTTCCCGCTCTGTTATCCTGTCTGACAGAAGCCTGCAGCAGCCGGGGCCCATTTTCTCTCCACGCTCGGCTGTCTCCTGTGCGCCGTAAGTAATGTTGATAAAGACGCCACCCGCAAAAAAAAAAAAAAAAAAAAAATACTTTCGCGTCTCTCACTCCTCCCTCTCCCGATTGATTTAACGTGACCTTCGTTTCCAAATGATATTGGAAGGCCGTTTAAACAGATGAAGGCTTAAATTGTCTTGCTTGTGTGCGCATTAATCTCCCATTCATCATCATTACTGTGCGATCGGTCCGTCCACGCCTCCGCCAGTCTCTCTTTTTTTTGTGCGCTGCGAGGCTCTGTAAATTAGGATGTAATCCAATTCAACCAGCAGCAGCAGCAGCCACAGATCCGCTAACCATCCCGCCACCCCTCCCCCGCCTCCCCTTGCTCGGTGGACAGCTGCACTGCACCGCCCATATCAAAACGCTTTGTGCTCGTTGTGAGAGCTGGGGGAACCCTCCGCCGATTCTCGCTAATAGGATCTTATAAGTCGGATGTAATTGCTGTTTTACGCGCAATCTATACGAGCCCATCACGTCTTCCAGCTCAGTCATCTTCCTGCAATTAACTGACGGTGCTGATGCTGCCGCTGAGGATACAGTCGCATCCAAAGCCACCAGTGCGGCTGGGTAAATGTGGTTGTAATTTGCCTCACTTTAATGTGTCACTTTGGCACGCTCTGCTTTACAAAGCTTTTTTTTTTTCTTCTTTTTTAAGGAAAGAAAAGAAAAGCGTTCAAAACACAGCGGTCTTTGAGAAATCGGCCTGATCCCTGCTCATCTTTGTTGTATTACGCGCTAAAAAAGCAAGAAAGCAATTTCCCTGCTTGACCCTCGTTTCTGCATCAGACGCTGAGCCTGATAGTTTACATAAATCTGCCCGACCCGCGAGGCTTAAACGCTGTATTATTCCAAACATATGCATTTTAATCAGCTCGGTCACACTTACAAGAACTCCAGTTAATAAGGCCATCAATCAAACGCGTGTTGTGGAGAGGGGAGGAGCGGGGGGGGGGGGGGGGGGGGGGGGGGGGTTAAGGGAGGTGTGGGAGGGGGTCCAAAGGAGTAGGTGGGGGGAATCGGTGGGGCAGGGGGGCTTGTGACTATTTAGGACACAACATTTTTATCTAAAGAAGCGACAGAAAATAAACAGTCTGTTCGCTTTTTCTTTTTTTTAAATTTTTTTTATTAGAATATTTGAAAAAAACAAACAAACAATTATTATTTTGTATGTTTATTAGTGTTCCATTAAAACAATCTAAGACATCATCAGTTCGCGCTAATTTCTATGTACGTATACCTGGTGTGAGATTTAATTAACAGAGCCAGGTGTGTTGTGTGAATAGCAGTCAGTTCTGCAACAAATGTCCGCAGACGGTTATTTTTAATGTTTGTAGACGAACGACACAAGTAGGGCAAAAATGTGCTCTACAAATGGGAAAATTTAATGTGTTTGAAAAATGTATTTGAAATGTAACCAAATAACATGTTGATTTAGGAAACTTTAGACAAGTGCCCATAAATTAATAGTTTTAATTAAACCCATTTAAACTCTCATAACACTATGGTCAGGTTGCATCAAAGAAGATCTCATCGTTGTAGTTTTTTTTTTTTTTTTTTTGTTAGATTTTCTATTAACAAAATATTGCAAAATGTTGCGAAATTTTTCAGTGTTGGCCCCCCTTTTTGTTGGTTAGAAAAATCAGAAAAAAACAAGAGATCTTTGTGGTTGCTGTATCTGTGAAATGTTTTAAATTGAGGTATGTTTGATCTTTGTATTTTAGAGCAAATAATTAATCGCAGGGCCGGCCCAAAGCAGACTCAAGTGCTACTTACGGGCATTCAGACGAGATGGGCCCCCGAGAGAGCTTGATTTCTCCCAACAAATAATTAGGTTTCAGTGCGTCTATAATGAGTCTGGAATGTTGCTTCGAGGTTTTATGAACTGCAAGTTCGAAGAAATCCAAAATGTTTTCGAATTCAAAATAGTTTATTTATGATTTTATACAACTGACAGATGTACTTAAAAGAAGAATGTATTCAGAGTACATGTCGTAATTTAATGTTCGATTAATCATGTCTGCGGCTTGCGTCTGGGTTGTAGTTCCACTTTGTGCACATTGTAACTGCTGACTAATAAATAAATAAATGACAACTGAAGTCTAGCCTTGCTTCTCGGGACAAACGAATAAATCCAATAAATAACTTTGTGTTAATGATTATTTTTGTTTTTCCTCGTCATACATAATCTGAACTTGAATTGGGACAAGCTGTGATCATTAATTATATATAAAATGAATACATCACTGTGCTGCTTGTGCTATTAAAATAAGTTGACTATAAAGAAAAGAAATCAATATTTCTGAGTTACCTCTCCATTTCGATGCCCCTGAAAAGTTTCTATTTTTAAGGGCTACAGTCATTTTATTTAGCCATCTTCCTCTACTCCACAGAAACATCTGGCACACCGTACCCCTTAAAAGCATAGGTTTAAGGATTATGACTGAGTGAAAATTGGAAAATGGGAATAAATCTTATTGTTTATTGTGAAAGTCTCCCCCCCCCCCCCCCCCTATTTTTTTGCAGTTACTGTCACTCAACATTCCAAGATGAAGCCTCAACGTCCAGCCTTTAAAATACGAGGCATCATGTCCCAATGACGTCTTATCTGCGACATGAAATGCCTATCAAAAGCAAATCTGCATATCCGTGAGCTGCATGCTTCCCCCCTCAATCCCATTTACGCTCTGAAAACTCGTTTAATTTGCGCGGTCCTGTTCTAACGCAGTCAATTAAGATGCCGCTAATTGTTTGCGCTCCTAACTTGAAAGATCGATGCTTCTTCATTTTTTTTTAATCTCGCTCTTTCTATCTCTCTAGCTCCAGTATCCAGACAACTAATTCCATGTCTATTAAGTGGTTGCAGAGAAAATATGAGTGGCGTTAACGGAGCTCAGGGACCACTTAGCTGTCACGGTCAATCTCTCGCTCCCGTCAGGAGATATAGTGGAGAGGATTGGGGGGCCACGCTGGGGTGTTTTGACAGCGGCCACTTGAGAGCAAAATTGGTGTTATTTTCAAAAAAAGGAAACTGGGGAACTTGTTCTGATCGAAATCAAAGAATATTATATATATATATAAATGAAAAACAACAAAGGTTTTGTTACCATAACGCATCACAAGAATTTCAATAACTTAAAAAGAGACAAATGTGTTTAGCTAACAAAAATTAATTTCATTGACTTAATTTATTGCAAATAAGACATTATGGACAACGCAGTCTGAAAAAAACATGAGCAAACAATCACAAATAATAATAATAATAATAATAATAACAACAGTAATAACGACACAAAAACGAATGATGCAAACATAGAGCAAAACAGAACAAAACATACCCCCCCCCAAAAAACGATGGAGATCTATGGATTTGTATGGCTATCTATGGTTGGTCAGTCATTGCGTTTATCAATAATAATAATAATAATATTATTATTATTAATAATAAATCTTAAATCTAACTCTTTAGTTTTTTTAGAACACAGATCGCGTCCGAATTTAATCCAAATAAGAACTTTCAAAGTCAGGGTCACTTTCAAAGTCTTTTCACTCTCACTTCCCAGTGAGAGTTTGACATTGAAGCGTCAGAGGAGGTCCTTTCACCTTTAACTTTTTCAACAAAAATGCAAACGTTTGGTCAGGCAGTCCGATTTCCTTCATGAAGCGCTAATGAAAGTGTTGACAAAACGTACAACTTAATTGTGTTTAATCGTATTAAAAAAATAAAAAATAAAAATCTGTATTTAAAAAAAAAAACACCAAAAGAGGAGCTCAAAAAAAGGAAGATGTTCTTCCATTTTCTCCTCCTTTCGATTGTCCCCTCTCCATCCTCCTTTGGGCACCCCTCCGCCCCCCTCCCCAATCCATCTCCCGCATCAAGTCGCGCGGGATGTGCAGTCTAAGTCTAATCCGTTCCCTCGGCGCCTTGTTATACCTTTTGTCAGCAACGATCCCTTCCTGCTGGTATTACCATTAATTCAGCGCTCAAAATGTGCCGGCTCGTACATATACATCACTTACTAATTTTACTTGCATGTGCACATTTCGGCCCGCGCCGCTGCCTCCGCCTCTTCTAGGACCCCGATGTGGAGAGTGGCTTTTAATGAGACGGTCATAGTCTGCCTTATGGGGAAAAAAAATAATATATATCCCCTTGTTAAAAAAAAGAGAAATGGAAAGTATCATTCTCGCGTAACTAATTACACGCGTAGATCGATTTAGATGCCTAAAGAGGCGACAAGCAATAACAATGAGAGAAAACCTTAATGACATCCATCCAATTGGATTTGCCCGCCCTCAAATAAGTCTTCTAAAAATCATATCTGGTATCCCTGTTTTGATGTCCTGGCTCTCAAGTAGAATTAAGTTACAGTCAGGCCAGATTCTTGGAGCGCTTTCTCGAACGTGGGAAATGTTGTTTTCCTCTCCGATTTATTCATGCTGTTTTAGTCCCGGTCCAATAATGCAGAGGTCTATGCTTACACAAACGGGGAGAGTTGGTTTTGGTTTTGGTTTCATCTGGTCAGAGGCACCTCTTCCCTCTGGTCTAGTGTAACAGATGAAGATTTGCTGAGCACTGAAGGCGTAAAAGTGACAAAAGAGTCTGTCCTGCTCGTTGGGGAGCAGGTAAAGTCCGAACCGGATGGCCTGCTAGCGATCCCGTTGGAGTGACTAGTGTGACAGGCCAGGCAGGAACAGGGACTCCCACCCGGGCCGAGGCCATGGGCCGGGCCTGACGGGTAAACGGAAGGGTGCCTAAAGGCGCACAGAAGCTCTGGCCTCTGGTAAGGGTGAGACAACACCCGGAAGCTGTCCAGAGAGCGCAGCGGGGTCGAAAAAGGTGTGGCACCAGGGGCCGGGGCGCCACCGACACCAACACTCAGGGGAGAATAGTAGGGCAGCGGCAGGTGGGACGGGAAGGGGTAGGGCAGGTTCCCAGTGGCCGCGGCGTGGCTCATCATGTAGGTGTAGAAGGCCGGGTCGGCGGGGTGAGGCCACGTCATGGCCAACCGCTGGCGCTTGTCTTTCATTCTGCGGTTCTGGAACCACACCTGGAACAGAGTCGCATTGGGTCAAAGATTAACCACGGCCCTCCCACTGACCAACAACAACAAAAGCTAAACCCTCCAGTACTTCCGCTTTTACGCAAACAGGCCCAACTTCTAATTTAGTGTTTTCTTTCAAGAGATTTCACATCTACTGAAGCAAAGTAGCTGCATTTCTTAAAGGAAATATGATAAAATGACAGAAAGTGATTTTTTAAATATTTTTATTTTTCAATTCAGATTGTACTAGCATAGAGTAAGACTCTTTTGTGCATCTGGAGCCTGGTTGCCTCCTTACTAATTTAAGCCAAAAACAATATTGTCACCTGATATAAAAATCTTACTTTAATTGTGGTTTCAGGTAGATTTAGAGCAGCCGCGAGCTCGCATCTTCTCGGCCTGGACACGTAGTTTTCCCGATAGAACTCCTTCTCCAGTCGGGCAATTTGCTCCCGGGTGAACGCTGTTCGGTACCGGCGGATCTGGTCCGCTCCGTAGGACAGAGAACCCTGACCAGGGATTGTCTTACCCGGGTCGGCGCCGCTCTCACCCGGAGAATGACCCGGAGATTCTCCGTTGCGACCTGAATCAACATGCAGAATGATGCATCATGTTCAGCGAGGAAGAACGATTTGAACAAACGCTCACTGACTGCAAAGGATGAGCATAGCCATATTTGAGAGGACTTCTCCTCCACTCTTAACGGGCCTTCCTGACATGCATCTTTGTAACAGCTGAAGTCTTTATTCACTGAGGTGTCCTCCTCTTTCACGGTTTACACAAACAACGAATAAATACGAAATTTGATGTGAAGAAGACGTTACATGTATAGATAAATATGTGTAACATTTCTGCAGGCCTATTTCACACTTACGATACTCGGTTTTTGAATCTTGCACAAACCAAGAAAGAAAGAAAGAAAAAACAGCAATAAGAAGATTCAGATGTTCTTTCGTTCACACATTTATTTCGTGTGGGTTTCTTTTGGCGGCTACTTAAAAATCTATTTTCTGCCTCATGCAGTTCAATTAGGCTTACGGGCACATTCGCTGCCAAAGTCAGTGATGAGAATGTCTGATTACACTGTGGGTGTCACCGCAGCGTTTTCAGCCACTTGACAGAACAGCTGCATGCACCGACAGCAGTTGTGCTTGAGTTCCTCCGGCTCCACTAAGCCGAAATTGTGAAACATTCGAGATTTCATTACAGCAGCGTTCAACAACACCCTGGTAACTTATGCACGGATTTCTTTGTATGACATTTACAAGATGCAAAATTCAGCGTTTTGGTTTGCATGTAAACACAGACAGAATCCAAAAGAAATGTCGCCCTACCTTTAGACGTTGGGTAGTCCATGCTGTCAGGGGTGCAGCTCACATCAATTTCCTCATAGAAGTCCGACTCGTTGTCCGAACTGCTGCCATCTTTGTGATGCCGTACCCCGGAGGAAGATACGGTGACCGACCTGGTGTCGGCGCACATGCTCCTCCGTGCGCTCTCCTCCGGCGCAAGCTCCGTGGTCCTCTCCCGCGAGTACGGCGCAGCGCCGGGGCTCAGGCAGCTCCTGTGGCCCGGTTTCCCCTGCGGTTCTCGAGCTGGGATCCCAGTGACTCCCTCCGCCGATCTCACCATCACCACCTCCTCTCTGCCTTCCATCACCCGTCGCTGTTCTGAAAAGCGTCGACTTCGCGGGAGAGCGTGAGCTGCCAGGAATGTGAGCCGGAGGTTCTCAGCTCGGAGTCGGCGGAGGTGGGAGGGGTGGGGTTGAAAGCGCTTTGGAAAGGCTGCTGGGAAAGAGGGGACGCAATCCGGTGTGACCCTCAGAGAAGAGCGCGGCAGAGTGTGGAGACGGAGCTCTGGGAGGGATCACCATTTACCCTCTCTCTCTCTTTCTCTCTCCCCTTCTACAGAGCTGTCATTCCTAACAGGCCAGTCTTCAGGATGGTCCCCGCTGATGACGCCACGGATTGATTAGAAATGTGGGTAAACAGAAGGAAGAGAAGGTGGTGGCGCTGTGGTTGGAGGAAGGGGGGGGGGGGGGTCGGTGTGTGTGTGGGGGGGGGGCGGGGGGGGGTCAGTTTCTATATTTCAAATCGATAATGTGTGTATATTGATTCATTTGGCTACCTCAAAAATAGCAACAATTGTAACAACTCATATCAGTATGTATCATTCCAAAACAAAACTAAAAGTGAAAATGCTGAGAAAATAATTTTTACTTTGACATATACATATATATATATGTATATTATTTCGATTCGTTAGAAAATTCAGAATGAATAACATTCAATTTTAGAGCAATAACTACACCTCCTGGTAAATTGGTATTAACGAAATGTAATATCTATGAATTATGTGCATTCAGAATCAGAATCAAACCCAGAATACTTAACTGCTCCCCTGAGCGACAATCTAATGTTGCAGCAGCATCCATTATGAAAGCATGAAAAGAATAGGATACAAAAATAAAAAAGAAATCAGCATTGATCATACATACAAGTAAATATAATATTGCCCATATGTGAATCATGCAGAAATATTTTAAAACCCATATAAGTGATGTCAAACAGTTGGGGAGGAGATGCAGAGTCCAGTTGCCAAAGGTAGAAATGAGTTTCTGCGGAGCTCTGTGCTACATTTTGATTTAATCCTGAACTTGACCAGTGAGTCGTGGAGTGGGTGGGAGACATTGTCCAAAATGGCATGTGGCTTCTGCAGGATCCTCCTCTGTCCTGCCCCTTTTATTTGCCCCTTCCTCCACCCCCACGTCCTTTCCTCGTCTTAAGTGGAGTCAAGTAAAGTCCTTAAAGGTCAAGTCGTCGGGCAGAGTTTTGATAAGAGACCATCCGAGGAAAGCTCTAAAACCAACAGATCCTTGACTAAACTATGATCTCACGTAGAAACAACCTATATGGGCCCTTAGGTAAATTGCGTTTGTCACACTTGTGCAATTAATTAATTAATTAATTAATAAATAAAAGTCAGCAAACAAACAAATGTTGTATGTTGTATATATATATATATATATATATATATATATATATATATATATATATATATATATATATTTATAGGGGGACTTTTTAACCAGTGGCGCCATCAAGGGGGTTAAGTGGGCGCGGTGGCCTCCCCTGTCGCATCCATTCCGATCCAGCTGCCCAGCTCTGTTCGTACAGCACTAGAACGAAGTGCTGCAGAGAGCAGTAAGACAAAAATGCACACAAAAATGTAAAATACAATGAAGTTCTGAATTTTCCCAGATATAATATTTGTATTAATGAATTTAAGAGAAGGGAGGACAAGTTTTTATGAATTACTTAGTTTGTTTATGACACTGTGGTTCTTATCTGTCATTCTACTTTGGTTGTCTGACACGGTACTGGCCCCTCAGTCAAATGTCACCAGAATCACACACTTAGGCAAAACAGTTTGGGGATTAACAGTATATTAAAGCCACGGGTGCTGATTAGCTGGTGGCCTGTCCAAACATGACATGCTTGACGAACGATTTACTAATATATTATTTTAAGAGAAGGAAGGACATCCTTTCTCTCTCTCTTTCATTCTTCCTTCTTTTCTTTCTTGCTTTCTTGTCTCCATATTTGAATCAAAATTAAGGTGCCCACAGCAGACTAAAATTAAAAATGGTGGGCACTCTAAAATATATATATATATGATAAACTTATTTATGTATATTGGTGATTAAAAACAAAAAATTAAATAAGAGGGGTTTTTTTTAAATGCCAAAAAATATATATATTTTGTATTTATTTTTGCTGCCTGATCTCCCATCCAAAGCTTATTGGTGCCCCCAATTTGGCCACCCCTTACATAATTCTCTGGAAAATTATGAAATGTAAATGTAATCAACATTTACCTCCAAAACGTAATCAAAGATTTGATCTCTCTTTCAAGAAGATAGATCTTTCTGAATGGAAGAATGGGTCTTTTCAAAACTCAGACATGACGTCTGAACGCCAGTCAACACGTATGAAAGGATCAGAATTTTTTTTTTGTGTGTCAATAACAGCATGCCATACCAGGAGAGAACCACAGGACAGAACCTGCTGCTTTACATAGATATCATGTTTTCTCTGAATCACCAGCTTGTAGCCAGTCTTGTGGTTCAAGGTGCTTTTTAAAATCTTATCTTTACAGTGATTAGCAAAGAAAAACACTTAGTGATTAAAAAAGAAGATAATTTTGCATATGTCTTGGAAAAGTGAGGAAAGTTTGGTGCCTTGCACGTCATTGGGGTGTTTTCAGACCACGTGAATGTTTATTCTATTCAAGCAACATGGCTTCACGACTTTCCAGCTTTTCATCAAATATTAAAAAGCAACTGTTCGAAACGTGCAACATGCTTTTGGAATTATATCTTTCTGTGACACAATCATCTCTTTTTCTTTTTCAATAGAAATCGAACGGCAGTACGGGCCTCATTTGTTTACACGAATTTCAAGCATTTTCTCTCCTTTGCAAAACTCCACATTATTAAATGTATGACAAGTTACATCAAACTACATAAATCAAGGCGGTTTACGTTGAACCGCAGCGCTTCTGCACGAAGACAATGACACGCTGAACTAAGCTCGGTGCCTATGGATTCAGGCTGCTTTACGCGTGTTTCTGAATTAACTTGCAGAGAAAGAGAGAGAGAGAGAGAGAGAGAGAGAGAGAGAGAGAGAGAGAGAGAGAGAGAGAGAGAGAGAGAGAGAGAGAGAGAGAGAAAGGAGTAGAGACTTTGGATGGAAGTGATGCACTTCAAAGTCAGACACCAGAGAGCTCCTGCCATGTTGGTCTCTCTCACGCACACGCGAGAGATGGGGGGTGGGGGGAGCAAACGGTGGCGCTCCTGCAGCCTCCGCTGTCCTTGTGCGCCCTCGCCTGTCCAAAAGAGGAAAAGCGAGTGACTGTAGTGGCATCCCTCCCACCCCTCCCCCCTCCACACGCCCCGGAGGCTGAGAAGTAAGGGAAATTCCTTTGGCTTTTCTCTCTCCCCCCCTCAACTCCTTCATCTGGTCTGCAAAGGGGAGGAAAAACAAATACTTCTTTTTGCACCATGCTCACTTTGTGTGCTAGTGGTTTTAAATGTGCAAAAGTGAACTTAAAGTCATTTTGTCGCGCACGTGTCATTTGTAATTTACTGAAAATAAATGTATACGACAGCCATGTGAAAGTGTTACCGTGTGATTGGTCAGAGTTATAAGTCAACCACCAAATTAAGCAGGAAAATGCACTCGAACACTGAAAGGAATTGTCAGCTGAACCAAAAAACATCTCCTAAAACCAGAAAGGAATTTGTTTCATTTCCGTCCTTCACCCGCAGAAGTAAAACCTTATCAGGCAGCTCTTTACTTAGTCTAACACTTTTGACCAACAGAACCCACAGTGTGTGTGTGTGTTCTTTTTCCCAGAAGATGAACATGTTGCGTAAAGCGCTTCGTTGCAAATACATAGAGAAGGAGGATGCTTGTCAAATCTCATCCGGGGAAGCATGGGGCAGATTATTTTGAATATTGAGAATTCCCCCGTCGCCTCCCTCCGGTATATAGGGGCGGAGTTGTTATACTTTTGCTCTGACATTCATAAATGTGGGAATGCATGCGCTGTGTTTGTGCACTCCAAAGGTGGCAACGATCCATCCGGTTACTGAGTTATGGAATGGGTCGTGGCCGGGGCAGATGGGATCTTGTGATCGTGCGGAGATAACGCCTGGAAGCCTTTTGCGCAACAGATGGATGACCTTGCGCGTTTACAGTAGTGCCAATTATATTGTGTGTGTTTAAGATAGTGAAGGACATCGGATGGGTTTGCTCGCTTGTGTATCATGTTAACCCCAAGAAAGGAACGAAAAAAAAAACAACAAAAAAAAAAAAAACAGGGACCGCAGACATACCTTTAAACCAAGCGGCAGGTCGGGTTGCTCGGGTTGTTTTGCAGGGTGGTGAAGGTGAAGAGTGGGGGGGAAGTGGGGGTGGGGATCAAAGAAATGGGGGAGACCAGAGAGGCAGACGCTGCAGTATGCGCACCCCCCCAGTTTTATTAGCCAGCCCAACTTGAACTTGACCATGGAGCCTGCGCAGTGCGGGTGTAATCCAATCCAGCCCACCAAACCAAACAGAATGGCTCTCACGGAGCAGGAAAATATTTCAATATGTGACAGGGCTGGATCTTCAGTTCATATCAAGTGGATTTCTTCTCTAATATAAACAACCTGTAAATGGGGGGGAAAGAAAGGAATGCCTCCTCGGCGGCCCCTCCCGTCTCAATTTCTTCAACTTGGCCTTGAAACGGGATGACGCAGCAAGCCGAGAGTAACTCATTGACCTTGGAGCGAAACCCTTTTCGATGACTAAACAGCCGGAAATCAGTGCGCTTTAAGAACGTCTTTTATCAGATCCGTCCCACAAACACAAAGTCTCTGAAATCAGGCCCGTGTTACCCCGTTTTAAAAATTGGTGGAGGGGGCAGAATGGGTTTCCTTTATCACCTATTCTGCAGTAGCAGCAGCAGCAGCAGCACACCAGGTGCAAAGCCCTGGCATCTCACTTGTAAGTCTTTAGACTGATCCGTGCATCTCTGGCATCTCAGAGAAAGGTGATATTTACAAGTCTGTCTGCTTGCAAATGGGCTTTCATTTTTAGTGGGTGTCGGTCCCGTCAGTTCCGGTCTACCTTCCACTGTTTCTTTCTTTCTTTTTGTTTTTTTTTTCTCGTGCCATTTAAAGGATGCTACTCTAATTTTCGAACACTGTTTTGGTTCGATTACGTTTTGTTAAAATGCAGTTTGGTCTGTTTAAGAAGAAACATGAGTGTGACTCACGATGCAAATAGGGAGACCCAACTGATTTGCATCAGTCTGAGAGCAAGAGCAATGAACGAGGCTCGGGTCTTTTTTTTCAGGCTGACGACCCATATTGAGTTTACCAAACTAATTTTGCAATTTAATTTCTTTCTCTTTAATGTTCATTGTCACTTGGCCTTTGGTCTGCGTTCACTATTTAAAAAACCGGTGTCGGGGTAGGTAGTGGCAGCAAAAGTAGGTCACAATTTAGGAGTAATAGCTGGCGCTTCAATTTGCTGTAATTCGTTACTGTAAAATATAAATATGTACAAACTAAATTTGTGGTAAACGGCTTTTTAGCTATTAGCATTTCCTAATTAATATAAATGTAAATTTTATCTGCAAAATTAAAATGACATGTAGTCAGTTTTGGTAAAATAGTTTTAAGTAATACAAAATAAAAGCAAAGACAATTATTTAATAATAATAATAAATTTCCTTTATGGAAATCTAGAGAATTAAAACAAAACTCTGACTTAATTTTTTGGTTTAAACACCGTAGTATTTTTCAGTGGAAACTGAGCGTTCATTACATTATGGGTACATTATATATATATATATATATATATATTTTTTTTTACATATATATATATAGTATAATGTAATACACATTACAAATTATGCAAAGAATATATTCATAATCATTTCTTATATTTCGGAATAAATTAAATAGAAAAATCATCTGAAATTATATTTTTGGTTCATTCACTAATATAAATGGTTCATAACCAACAATTTGGAGACAATATATTTACTTCGGGCTCGTGTTAAAATTTCGGGCTAAAAACATAATAATAATAATAATAATAATAATAATAATAATAATAATAATAATAATAATAATAATAATAATAATAATAGAATTAAGCAGTCTATACATTTACATTATATGCAAACGTGAACTTGACCGTTCAGTGTGACAATATTCCGTTCCTTATATTTTTGTGCAGATTCCTGAATGCCTATAAATGAACGTGACGCGCAGCTTACAGGCTGCAGCATTTAGCTGCCTGTCAACGCAACCTCCGAGACGTCTGCAGAAGCTGAAACCTGAGGCAGGGCTGATATTTCGACTCACATTCTGGACTCACTGGGAGTGAATTAACGTTGCCGCTCATTTAACGAACCTTTAGGTGACGCTGGGATGAAATGATTCAGCTCTACTTTCATTTTAAGCGAGCCGTCATCATCGCACCGCAGGCGAGCGTCCAAGAAAATATGGAAAAGTCAAGTGTGTGACCGCCCTGTGGTTCCCGGCTCTGACCACAAAAACATATTGGCTGTTATGTTTTGACAGCTCTTTGACAGTCACTTACTTTAAACACGTGTCACCGTCGAAGCTAGAATTCGACCACGGGGTTTTCGGGATGTTTATTTGTCCCGTGGCAATTTGGTGTTGTACGACATCTAAATTTAAACGTACGCATCACTTTTAGAATAATTTTCTCATTCCTCGCTGACGCTCTAAGCGCCGATGCTGTGGAATAACTTGCTCTTTGTTGGGACCGGGAGGGAAAAAAAACAAAACAAAACAAAAAGAGGCTTCAAACTGATCTAAAACCCTACACAGTTCAACCTTGAACATTTTTTTTTGGTGGGTTTTCTGCAGATTAAGTCTGTGCTTCTTTGTTTGTAATAAATGCCATGATATGTCTTTTGCAAACAGCTTGGGTAAATCTAGGATTTGCACTCTTTGTGCTGAATACTGGTTCATGTGTATGTGTGGGTGCACACATACACACACACACACACACACGCACGCACCCCTCCTCCTCCTCGAGACACCGCTCATTGTGCGTGGGTTTGTCTCTTGTCTGGGCTGACCACGTACGCGCGCCGACGGCCACCTTGGCGACACCGGAGCTGTTGATTCTGCAGGACTGCAACACAAATAATTAGACATGTAAATAATTCCCAAATGAGCATCCAAGAGTCAGAAAGGTTCGCATTTAATAGGATTGCCGTAAAGTGACTAAACACATCTGTCAAAAGTCATAACAGGACAAAACACGGAGCAAGGAACAGTTAACGATTAACACCACTTTGTGTTTATTCTGAGGTCTGATTTGCAATGGGTTGGATTTGCTTTCAGTGGCAGAAACGCCAGAAGGCAGCGCGCATGCAACAGGCCGGGCCTTGTACTCTGACTCATGATTATTGCTGCTTGTTGCCGCTGAATGATTTCATTTCTTGGCCTTCCTTGTGCGGAGATAAAAACGCGACTACTGTGCATCGCCTCAGAGATTGGCTTTAAGGGCGAACCTGGCACAATGCGAGAGAACAAATCCATGCCAACCGCAGAGTCAGAGCTCGATATAGGAAACAGAATATGTAAAACTCAATAGATTCAGAAAGTGAGGAGACTATATCAGGTTTTATTATCTTGGTTACGTCTATGAATTTGTTTAAATTATTTTCTCATCCGTTAAAATGCTCATGCACTGCCTTATTGGCTGCATGTAACAGGTGGGACCAGCTATTATTGACTGTAGTAAATGATATAATAGGTAATATTTTGGCTTTAAATTATTATATATGTTATGAAAATTACATTTGAAAGACCACGACCTTCAGCAAAGTGTTTTTCGTTTTTCTACTGGAGGACGGTCAATAGTCGCCCTTCAATTCAATGAAAGACCCACAGACATGTCTACGTTTAACCGAAGAAAACTCAATCAAAGGTTTGGTTAACCCATTTTATCAACCGCAACCGCCTGTTTAACAGATTTTAACATCAATATGCATTTTCAGACATTTTTTTTCAGCCACTCTTTCAAGATGACTACATTGAAGGAGATACATTTATGTCTATGTATGTGTGTTTTAATTCTGCTCATTGGTAATTCTGCTGCAAAAAGTTAAAATAAAAATTATAATAATCTTTTATTTACTTTTACGCTTCTCAGCACATTTGGTTTTGAAAATCTGTTTTTATACATCACATTAAATCTTGTCTGATATCAGTCTCTTCTTTTTTCCTTATAGCCCAGAAAAACATGTTGAAAATAGGATTTTTTCAGACAACAGATTCGGGGCAAATTTAGTGTAAAGAAAGACAATGAAAATCAGGCTTGGTTAGCCCCGTCGATTAACCACTGCTACCTTGTAGCCAGATTCAGGCATCATTGAGGTCTTTAAATAAAGGTCAAGATTGTTTTTTTTTTTTCTTTCTATATCTAAGCAGTTTTTATGTCTGTTTCAAAATCTCTAAACCTCATTGTCACTATTCAATTTTACAACACGTTTAACTCTGGGTCCCAAAGTAATTAAAAATGGATGCGTACGCAGCAATCTACCCACATCAAGGGAAGTTCTTTCAATTGTTATTTGAGGTTGACCAGAAATCGTTTTCATTTTGCTCCAAATATTTGTTGACGACTGAACTTTTTTGCCATGTCCAATCAGTACACAACCTTTTCTCCCCTCCCCCCTAAAAAAGCTGTAAGTTAATCACCTTTCACATCACATTCACCGTTTTAGACGTCTTCATACCTTTCACTTTTAAACCACACTTTCGTCTTGTTTATTTAGACCAAGTTGTTTGAGCTGTGTCTGTTCACCAAAAAAAAGCAAAGTGGGAGAGACTGAACACTGTTTAAAAAACGAGAATATAGTTTCACTGTTAAAAACGCCATTAGGCGACTTGTATTTGGCATAACACTTGAATAAATGCGTCAGTGTTAACGTCTTTTCACCTTACACTTCCAACCACATGTTCAAGTTGTTTACGTTGAAGGCAATCGGTTTTCGATGTGGGCTTTATAAACGTTGCCGGGCGAGAACTCTGCTTGGAAACTCCATATTGATACTTGACGTTGTGCAACATAATTTGATTGCGGGTTCCAGAGTGAAACAAAAATCAACAGTTTGCGTTTGCTTTGCCCCGAAACGACAAAAATGATATGGTTAAAGTTCACTCGGGATTTTGATGTCTGGAGATTAGACTCGTATTTCATTAAAAACAGTTTAAGACGTATACTGCTGCTAAATGTGTAATGTGGCTTTTTATATATGCAGTCTAAATCGCCCGCGCCATAAGATTTTATTTTAGAAATAAAGAGTGGAAACAAATTTGATGAGGAGTTTCGTATCGTCAAACACGTAAGGAGCAGCATAAACAGAACTCCTGCTGAACTTAAAGCTTTTTCCAGAGCCGAATAGAGCAGAACAGACACATATATAGGCTTTCTATCTCTCTCTCTCTCTCTCTCTCTCTCTCACACACACACACACACACACACACATACACCCTCCACGTTTATCCCCCTCTTCCCCATGGATCAACATCATTTTCACACCTATCTGCGAAAAACTCCTCCGCAATAATTTTACTTAAAAAGGACATGATAACGTTGCTGTCTTGTTTCCAATGCCACGCAGCCCTCAAAGTTAGACAGCAAAGCGAGAAGAAGCGGGCAAGGACTAGTTCGTGAGAGAAAGCGCACTAGAGAAACAAAACAAAATGATAGTAAAAGTTAGTGCCCTCCAATAGCTTTTCATTAGGACAGGAATTCTCACCCTTCTTCCGCTCTTTTCAAGCGCTCAGACGGGGCCCTTCAAAGCCTGAATGGTGCGACGGGCTGGACTGCCAGACAACAACAACTTTCAACTTGACCTTGGCCTCCAACCGCGTCTCACCTCCCTATGTAAAACACAGCCAAGTCCAGGGCTCGCCTTCTGACTTTGCATGCTGTAAACACGTCGGAAGCCGAACGTCTTCAATATTTAGAACAATAAATCAGACTTTTACCTCATTTGTGTTTCCTTTGTTTTATAGGAGGGCAGAAAAATCTCAAGCCATTTGTGTCTCGCAGAGATACTCGCGATGTAAATCACTTAAAGTGGGCGCTTTTCTAAGGCGGATCCCACAGAGTGTAGTGGAAAGGGGTATTCCTGGACATTCCTCTATGGCGTATAACCCATAGCGTTTAGCATAATCGCACCACCGAGGTGTGCATGGAGACTGTGCTCAATTTAAGAAACAAATCAAGTACACTTGTTGCTTTAATGAGCTTATTGTTAAATAATACCGATTCATGCTAATGCAAGCCTGAAATGAAGACAAAGAGGGGGCGATGTGCGTGCGTAAAATCAGTGTACATTGGTTATGCGTACAAGTGACTGAATAAAAATCGTAAAAATAGCAACAAAAAAAAAAGATTTCTGTACAAATGTATTTATTTGATTCTCATTTGACCGTGCTATATGACAAAGTATCCAAAATGTGAATATCTCGTTGTTTAAACACCGAAAATATAGATATATGATGATACATACACACACACAGACACACACACACACACACACACAAAGTAATTTCACATGCGCCGTATTGTTCAATGGGAAACACACCATCAAACTCAGTTAAATCTGCAGGGACAAAAGCAAAAATCCCCTCATATGTACCATCACCTTTCTTCGCCGCATTATTCTCCATGTAATTATCTGCTGATGTTTACCGTCCTCTTTGCATAGCCCCGGTCACATGAGGAAGTCTTGGCCAATAAGAGCCAACCTCTGCACTCCTGTGCGCGTCAGAGCGGCTTTTACTCACTGAGAGCCCCACCATCTCCTTTTTTCAGTCACTGGTCTTTTTTAAAAAGAGTCAGAAGCTTCCGATGTTGGATGCCGTGCTATGACAACGTCACTGCTCCTCCGTCCTCGCTGGGTCGACCCGTCGGTGATGTTCCTCTATGACAACAGCGGCGGAACCGACGAAGCGAGCAAAAACATGGAGGGTTTCCCGGGTGGCAATTTCGCCGCGAATCAGTGCAGGAATCTGATGGCGCACCCCGCGTCCCTGGCACCCAGCGCCGCTGCGGCTTATTCCTCCGGGGACGTGCCCGCCTCCGGTGTGGGCGAACCAGTGAAGCAGTGCAGCCCCTGTTCAGCGGCTCAAAATTCCACCAGCGCGTCCCTGCCCTACGGGTACTTCGGCTACCCGTGCAGGATGTCGCATCACAGCGGCATTAAGTCATGCGGAGCACAGCCACCTTCTGCGTATGGGGAGAAATACATGGACACGGCTGCCTCGGGAGAGGAGTTCTCATCTCGGGCGAAGGAATTTGCTTTCTATCCAACTTACCCTTCTGGGCCATACCAACCTGTCCCAAGTTACCTCGACGTGCCCGTGGTGCCTACAATCAGCGCTTCGTCAGAAGCCAGACATGAGTCCCTGCTGCCTATGGAGAGCTACCAACCTTGGACTCTCGCCCCCAACGGGTGGAACAGCCAGGTTTATTGCGCCAAGGAGCAGCCTCAGCCTGGACATATGTGGAAGTCCTCTCTCCCAGGTAAGCAGAGCTGTCGAGCACATTTTTTGAGCAAACATGGAGTAAATAGGGTGTGTGTAATGTTTGGAATTGCCTCAGAGAGAGAGAGTGTAAAAGAGAGAGAGAGAGAGAGAGAGAGAGAAAAAAGAGAGAAACATAAACTCCTTACCCTCAAATTTATCATAGTAATGTGATAAAAGGAGGAGTGAATGAAAATGTGGACAATTATTGTAGAAATGTATTTTTAGAAAATAGTAGGATATTTTTTAGAATTCGTTTATTTCACATTATTTCCATTTTTGATGACGTCTAATTCTCAATACATATATATGTATGTATGAATTGAATATATATAGGCCTATATTCAATTCATACATACATATATATGTATTGAGAATTAGACGACCACTTTTCACATATGTATATACATACATACATACATACATACATACATACATACATACATACATACATACATACATACATACATACATACGTACATATGTATGTATGTATGTTAAGTTGCAATTTTCACACTTTGTAGATATTCTTTATGCAAAAATGTCCATAATTTAGGGAGAATCACAATTTTTTTGACCACATGTGATCAGATCTGAGACATTTCTCGTGTTTGCCCCCCTCTTCAATCAGACGCAGTGTCCCACGCAGCAGGAGACGTCGGCTCGTTCCGGCGCGGGAGAAAGAAGCGCGTGCCATACACCAAGGTGCAACTGAAGGAGCTCGAGCGAGAGTACGCCGCCAATAAATTCATCACGAAGGACAAACGGAGGCGGATATCTGCCCAGACCAACTTGTCTGAGCGGCAGGTCACGATATGGTTTCAGAACAGACGAGTCAAGGAGAAAAAGATTGTCAACAAACTGAAAACGATCAGCTAGTTGATTAACATTTCTGATTGCTGTTATTAATATTATATGGGACATAATCTGCTGGAGATGTACAGGCCTGCGGGTGTTTGGACACGTGGATTTGGACACCGTGCTCCTTGCTGACTGAACATGATTCAAATTTGTTGTAGGCAAATGATTTCCGGGAGCCTCTGGAACAAACTTTCCTGGGGCCTCTGAAGGCCGGACCATCCTTTTCCTGCCTCTTGTTAAATATTCAATTGGAGAGAGAGCTTGAGACAATATACAAATATAGTGCCAGCATGTGTGGCTTTTTTTTCCTCCAAAATATATATTTCCATTTTGTTTTTAGTTTTTTTTTTTTTTTTTGCCATGCCTCTGTTCACAGAGGTGTGCGCCACCGAGCTACACCTTAATCTTTTAACAAGGGCAATAAATAGACGAGTCACAGGAAATTCTGCCGTTCTGGGGGGATTTGGACCTTGGAAATGTTAAATATTAAACCATCCTGGCTTCCTTTTTTAAAGCCTGTTCTCGTGCTTAGCTTGTATGAAGTCTATAGTCTTACCATATGGATCCTCCATGCTTTCGTTCATATGCAGTCCATGGTGCAATTCCTATTGTAATACTTATAAATATTTCGTCCAGGAGATGTGCTTGTACCAATCATAACTCCTGCAATGTACGTGTGTGTCTTCATGTGGTTGTATATCAGTGTAAAAGTAAATCCCAGCATGATATCCATGTTATGTGTGTATGAATGTGAGAGTGCGTATGGTTGGTGTTAAAAGTCCGTCTCTGCAATAAAATGTGGACTTGGTTGAATTTTTTTTTTTTTAAATCCAATTCATGGTGAAGATGCACGTCTTTTTTTAATAATAAGGACACTCTTGCATGCATATCTAGTGTACGACTTTTAACTTTTTGAGAAAATTAAACCTTAACCTTGATCTCTGCTTAGTGTAAAAAATACACGAACTTCAGGAGACATACTGCAGGGTCCAGTCAGGTCGAGTTTGTAGAACACTTTGTAAGGCTTTCTGCAGGAACACTGCATACAAATCATGTCAACGGCTGAACAATAGTTTTGGTCGCTATCTGCCGCAGGGAATAGAGGAGATGCAAAGGGTTGAGGCTGTTCAATGCTGTTTGGTAGTCTTATAGCGCCACCTGGCGACCACTTTTCACATATACTCGTGTAGGAGCAGAATTTAAGGTTCGACAGTAAAACTAAAATTACAACAACAGCAATGATAATCATAATAATAATAATAATAATAATAATAATAATAACTTAAAATGAAAGAAATATATATTTTAATTACAGCACACGTTCTGGTATTTTTGCTTGTTTTCGTTTTAAACATTGATTGAAATTTCTTGTTTTGCAAAAGTGTTTTGTTCAAGAAAGGTTTGGTCGCAGGTTTAGAAAAATACAACAACAACAATGCTACTTTCACACATTTTTGCATGATCCTATATGCGGATGCACTGCAACAAAATCATGCAAAGGTTCAGGATATGTTAATATCGCTTCCCCAACCACCCCAAAGAAACGTCAAAACAAACAAAATCCTGTCGTGTGGCAACAAAATGACATGTTTGTATCACCTGAATAATATATACGTGTGAAGAGATGAAGGCGAATCACAACACTTGAAAGTAAATTGAAGACAAAAAATAGAAAACGTTCTCAGACTCCCTTTATATATTTTCCTACAGAGCTAAAAAAAAAAAAAGTCAAACAATTAACTAAGAAAAATATAGCACCAACATAAACCTGTGAGTCTGAAAATGCCGTTTTGCTAAAAAAGGTAGAAAATCTACCTAATAGAGTACTTAATTAAATAACAGGCGCTCCACCTCCTTCTGTTTTCAGTGTGTGTGTGTGTGGGGGGGGGGGGGGGGGGGGGGGGGGGGTCTGTGTGTGAATAGGACACATATTAAACGCTTTATTCGTTTATATTCATATTTATTCTCGTTTATGTTTGAAATCCGTGGATTTTCACTGGACATGTGAGAGCCACGAGTACAAAAAAATCTTAATATGTGGTCATGAAGGAAAAATCAAAAAACAAAAGAAGAAAGGAAAAGAAAAAAAGAAAAGAGAAGAACAAATGAATTATTCAAACTCTACTTTCACTGCTGTACTTACACTCAGACTTAGTATACTTTTATTAGGCTACTTTCAATTAACAGTTTATATAAAGGTCGAACATACATTCATGGTTAAGTATCTTTTTCATATAGTAATTATGAATAATAATGCGAGTATGTGTACACAATACATTAGCTATCATTGGGGAAAAAAAGAAAAAAAACCCGTATATCTCTATATACACTGAAAGCCGTTAAAAGGATGTTTAATCTTAATACCTTGAAATTTGTATTTCAATTTAAGGGATCGATGTATTAGTGCATTAAAAACGAACATACGTTCTTAATTTGCCGTATGTCATCTCTCGTTTGTGTCAACATATTGCATATCTCCCATTTAACTTTTGGTGAAATTAATTTTAATTGCAGTAATGGGTAGACATGGTGCGCTATAAACGCCCACTACAGTACTTACTACCACAAAAATAAAACTACTACTACCGCTACTACCAATAATAATAATAATAATAATAATAATAATAATAAGTAGAGATAAAAAATTATAAAATAATTTCTAATCTTTTTGCTGTCTTTAGTACTTGAAAAATCTATCTATCTATCTATCTATCTATCTATCTATCTATCTATCTATCTATCTATCTATCTATCTATCTATCTATCTATCTATATATCTCTATATATATCTATATATATATAATTTTTCTTGTTGTTGCTCGTGTCTGTTAGCCATTTTTCATTGTTTGAAAATTATTTTGTGAGTCTTACTAACCGAAACTCTTTAGTTCTTTAAATAGTAAATGTTTTTATGGTTATGTGGCTAAACCTAAATATATATGAAGAGCAACAAATTGTCACCAGAGAAAAGAGAGGTAAATAAATACATGAATAAATAAATATTATTTAGCTAAGTCTCAAAATACTATGAAAATTCACAATAAAAAACAAAAACAAAACAAGTATACAATAAAAAAAATAAACGAAACATAAACAGTCCCATAAACAGTATTTATTTGTCTTTTTTTTCCAATGATAGCTAATGTATTGTGTACACACATTCACATTATTATTCATAATGGGTGATGGGTGATCATAGTGCAGCTGAAGTGAAACTTAGAGACAATATCTAGTGGCCGTGACGTGAAGACAGAAAATCCTCCAACGCAACACTGCATCTTTCCCACGTTGTGTGACGTGGCCTTCGGTAGAGCGGGGGGGCGTGACAGATGACGTGATCGGAGATGGGCTTAAACAAGTAAGATGTATGACCACACAGACTTTCACTGGGATGCGAGGAAAAAGGCAGAAAAGCCTACAGGAAGAGAAGTGCAGATAATGTTCGCAGAGACGCAGCTCATTGGCTGGAGGACAGCAGAGAAGCACTTTTATTGGACAAGGAGAAGCAAAACAAAGCCTCCAGCCTGTTACAGAACATGACTGTGCTCCGCCCCCCGCTCCCCTCCCCTCCCGTCCCGGTGCTCTGCACATGACTCACCGTTGATTGGACCAGCTAAAGAGGACAAACCGGGATCTTGGTGTCGAACTATGTTCAAGAATTGATGTTTGCTGCCACACTAAGGAAACACCAGGAATTGCAACCCATGTTAGTGAAATCAATGAACACAAGCACAATATTTTATAATAACAATATTTGGCAACATTTTCTAGATAAGTTTATATTCATCACCTTGCCCATTCGTTTGCTCTTAGGTAAATAATAATAATAATAATAATAATAATAATAATAATAATAATAATAATAATAATAATGTCGAAATACCACTGAGTTTTACTGAAACTGAAAAACTCAAATCAGAATTGGATCCTGACATGAAAACATATTTTAATCAGATAAAAAATATTCTCGGTTGGGGAAAAAAAAAACGACAAAGAAAAAAAGTAAAGCATCAACTTGCCACTTCTGAAACGACATAGGGTTAGTTTATTAGGAAATAGAAGATGCAAGTATTGACTGATCGGACCAGCGCGCGCAGCACTACGCGTTTCTCTCCCCCTCGTCAGACGTGGCTGCAGCTCGGCCATCAGATCCAGGCGCTGCTCTTTACATTGACCTTCGCTGTCACGAAGGCGTAATGGAGGCGAGGCCTTCTTCATAACCTTCAGTCACTCCGCTTGTGTCGCTCCGCTCAGGACTGCAAAAGCGTGATCTTGGAGACGGTCTCGCATTGAATTGAAGCAGTCAGTCGCCAGCAGACATAAGCTGATGCAGGATGGACGACCGGCGGTCAACTAGACGTACTTGACCGAGATGACATGTGAAAGCCTTCTCCGTGTTCCGCTGAGCGAATTGGCTTTCCTGGCCTGGTTATCATCATGTCATTTGGTGTGAATTATACTTCCTGTATCATCTCCCCCCCCCCCCCCCCCCCCCCCCCCCCCCTCCCCCGCTTAGGACTTGTGAATGGAATACACAAATGAATGCGTCATGGTTTAAAATAACAGCAGAGCCAATTTGCCGTTAGATAGCTTAGTTGAAACCGAGATGGATAAAAACGTGCACAAAGAAAAAAGCTCAGTGTTGTTTAAATAATCTGGAGATAACTCAGAAATATTCATGAAGCCCAATTTAAAGCCACAGGTGGTGATGATATAGGAATCATCCGAACAATGGATGTCCACGGACTTTTTATTTGGCCATTTCGCGTCGGCCTATCCTATCCTTTGTGTAATCTTGAAAACTATATTGAAAAATGGACTTTTGAACGCATATATTCAGCATCCTGCAAATACGCTGATATTTAGGCTTCGTACGCTCACTTGGTCATCTTTATTAACTTTTTAATCACATTTAGACACAAATATACGTAATTGTGGAAGTCTTTTCACTATCCCGACTTTATTTTTGGCATTGTTTTATTATTTTTACTGTTTGTGACTTGTATTTCGCAGGAATTGTTTTCGTTTCTGTATATATATATATATATATATATATATATATATATATATATATATATATATATATATATATAAATTCTGTGGTAGAAGTTTGGGCCATTTCAGTCACATAGCATACTTCTCGATGCGAACTCCCTCAAATATTTAAGAATTGCTCGTAATTTTACAGTTAGGGTTTTAAGTAATTCGTTCATGTAATTATAGAATGCCTTTAATTCTACTCCATTGCCACAAAACATGATTTTTATACAGTGAAAATATGAAAGAGTGGGGCGTTTTATAGACGACAATATGTCTGGCTTGTAATAATTCTAAGTGTTACTAAATACTTGGTTCCTGGTGATCCATTCTTTTACATTGTTTTTACAGATCATAATTTCAAGGATAAGATATATGTTACTATTTAAAAATAATACTAAATATAAGGAAAGAAAACAATTGTCTATACCTTTTTTTGTCGTATCTTGCAGATTGCCACCGCAGAAATGCGCAAAATTGAATCTATGAAAGTTTAATTTAAATTCTAAAAGCTCTGAATGTTTTTTTTTTTTTACGCTTCCAGTTATCAAAAAAAAAAGTATTTTCCGACTCGAGTCTCTTTGTTTCATTCCATCTTCCAATTTTTTATGAAAATACATGTAAAGTTTCAACAGCAAACAGCGGGCTTAGACAACACTCTTTTATATTTCCCAGTAAGTGTCCAGTTTGTCCCGAGGCCCCTCCGTCCTTCCCGAGTTCCCTGCAGTGAGCCGTTCCCGTTGACCGTGGAGTTGGTCGGTTCTTTTTGCCCCCCTCTGTGTGGTCTCCGCCTGCGTGGCCTCCACATGCTTTCTTTCTCTGTCGTCGCAATCTCCCGTCAGCTCACATTTCTGTCACCTGTGGATAAATCAACAGTTGCTCACTGAATCTGGTTCCAAAGGCGTCGCTCCGCGGTACATATATCAAAGCTTGTTCGTGTGGACGCTGGGATTGCTTCGTGTTTCAGTCTTGTGATTGTATATTCGCCCGCGACGTGATCACGGCTGCGGCGCTCAGACGAACCGTGGCGAAAAGCAGCTCCTTGCGACTCAAGTTCAACGGTTTCGCAGAAACATTTCCACTTGAGTTTCTTTTTTTAACGCTTTTATTATTATTGCAAGCAAATTAAGTCCGAAATTTGATGCATTTTACTCAAAGATATCTATTCACTAACTTGCTACCCTTATTTAAAAAAAAAAAAAAAATCATTGTCAGATTCTCGGACTACGCAAAAAGTCTGTGATCCTAAAGAAGGATTTCAGATCAGTAAACTAGAGTGTGACAACATGCTCCTTAAAGCTCTGATTTACCACCAGTCTTCTATGTGTCCTGACAATGCGTTGTACTTGAGTTTGGGCCTCGTTATAAGAGATATTTCACTCCCGATTTCCACACACCCTTTCTATATTGACTAAAAGAAAAAAAAAAAAACCATTAAAAAAAAAGCATCAAAAAAGCTTTAAGTCTTTCAGTCGCAGGTGTGATGGCTTACTTCTTAACCATAAAACCAAAACAAAAACAGGCTGTTGGTCAAAGTCTAAGGCTCTTTATTTAAACCAAATAAAGGACTACAGGAGGTGTCTTTGCTGCAGACTGACTGCGTCTATTTAGCCTCATTTACAGCCTTCAAGGCCTACCTGAGGCGGTGTTAAACAGTATACTTCCACAGCCGCCCCCTTCCACCCTTGATTGTTTACTTGTTGTCTGATGAGGTTTTATGGCGCACGGCTATGCATTTTTTCCCCCAAAGACTAAACCAATGGGATTTCATCAGCCCTGACAGATGGTTTCCAGCTATTTGAAGTTCATTTCCTGCGCAATCTGACTGTTTAATCTAGATGCACCCAGATAAGCCTGTCGACCTATCTGTGGTTATGTCACTTCTTTCATTAAGCGCATTGCCAAACGGGATTAAGAGTGCCTCCCTGATGAAAAAAAGACAAAAAACAAATAAAAATAAGATTAAAAAAAAAGAAAAGAAAAGAAAGAATTATTATATATATATTTTTTTGCAGTTAGTTATTGCCAAAACAAAAACATTTCAAGAATTTTGGTTGCATTTGTATGCATTTGACTACTACTCCCTTCTAATTTGAATAAAATTACATTTATGTGTGAATGTCTTTTAATAGCATGGTGAGCAGAACTATCTTAAGTATTTTCTTATTTAATTATTTAGTTTTTTTTGTTGTCGTCCTAATGATATCCACTCTTGTTGGTGGGCATGCTTACACCGAAGTTGAAGTTCTACGCTCACACTTTCAAAGACCCCTGGTAACATAAAGCCTGAGTGGATGCAGGGGGGCGGGGGGCAATTTAATGGAACTCCATCCGGGGCACGCTGGGCCCTTTGCTCTCTCTTGTGAAAGACCCTTTGCCTCCCCCGAACTTGAAGTCGACCGTACAGACAAAGCTTTGGCTTTGAGAGCTTTTTTTTTTCTTCCCCTCTTTTTTTTCTTTTTTTTCACACACACACACACACACACACACACACACACACACACACACACGCACACCCACACACACACACACACACACACACACACACACACACACACACACACACACACACACACACAGCGCCAGACTGCAGGCCTGCTGAAAAACAGAACCAGCTCGCTGAGATCCTCAAAAAAGACGTTATTTTAATAAAAAACACATTTGTCATAAAACGGACCGAAGCTTTGCTTCCCCCCCCCCGGTTTTAATAAAGCTACAATTATTTGGATTTTTTTATGGACATTTGCATTAGATGTACGCCTGTTTAAGCAGGAGAAGACGTCTTACCTTAGCTGAGCGCAGACAAATGTTTCTATAATTTTTGAAATTCCCCAGCTGCTGACTTTGACTTCGCGTAGGTGGCGACTTCCCATCACGCCTGGCCAGTTTTGTGGTGTCTGTCTGGCTCTGAGGAGGGGGGGAAAAAAAGCCAAGCAGAATACTATAGTAGCTATAAAAACGCAGGTCTGTGCAGAACTGGCTTTAGTTTTTTTTTTTTTTCTTTTCTGGGCATCCTGTCCTCAATTACAGCTTAAAAGCTCCAGCACAAGTCGTAGAATTGGTCTGTAGTGACCCAGAGAGGCGGAGCGTGTGGCCGCAAAGATACCCAAATCGTTTGAGTACCCCGCAATTTAATCAAATAAAGTCCTCTCTTTAAGCAGGAGCGTAATATCATGTGGTTTTTGCGTGTTTTTTTCATAGACTCACATGAGGCGTCTGCGGGCGCTCTGGCTGTATTAGTCAGTCTGTATATTTCAAGGTCGTGTTTCAGATGTGTCACTTAAATCCGTGTGTGCGCCATCGGGCACTAGGGTCCAGACCAGCCGCAGCGATCTTAATCCTAGCTCAGGTCTCTCATTCACAGCACATTAGAGTCAGGTTGCAGCTTTTCTAAAACAGGCTTCATGGTGGCCCCCTGAGCGGAGTAGAACAGGGCGGAATGTCCTGTGTGGCATGCTTACCAAATTAAACAGCAGAAATGCATCTAGTCTCAGCACATTTACCCCCTCTACTTCTTCTTCTACTTCCGTTTGCTGAATGCGTGCATTTTCTGTTTGTCACTCCAAGAGAATTTTTTTATTTGTTTTGTTTTGTTTTTAAATATGAGTGATAGCTAAAATGCATCTGATGTTGCAGGTGTATATTTTAATTTTAACTTCAAAAATAAAACAGCAAGGCAGAATCTTATGGGTGAATATTATAAATAAAACGTCCCCCGTTGATTTTTGGTTTGTTGATGTATGCTGCATTTACGTAAAAAAAAAAAAAAAAAGATATATACATATATCTTAACAATGTGAATTAAAATGGTGTTATATAAAACTAGCTGAAATGTTTGCATGGATAAAAACAGAACTGCCAGTTAGTCTTGTTAATATTCTGGAGATATTTATATTGTCGAGCAACGTACAGTTGACTGCACACGCTGATGTAAACTTTGCCAAACAACCGTGCGTAAAAGTGTAGCAAGCCACTTTTGGAGCCGCCATTTGAAATCATGAAATGTTACTTATGCGTCAGAATGTTCTCTAAATATTCTCCATTTTAATTTGACCAAAAATATCACTTACGTCAATTTCAAGCAGAGGGTAATGTTTATTGAGGTCAATGTTAATTTCTTGGCTGTTTTTGCTTTACGCACCTATTTGTTTTAACTCCGCCAATCTGTTATTTCTGCACACTGACCAGGAATCTAGATTAAGAAAAGAAAAAAATAAATAAACAAATGTTCCACTTCAAGACAATGAAAACTTTAATTGACATCCAAAACAGCATTCACCTTGAAATACTGCTTGTAGTTGATTTATAAACCACCTTCGCTGTTTGCTATAGAAATACCTTCCGGAAAGTTTTGATTTTGTTGTTGTTGTCGTTTTTGCTGGAGCACAAATACAAACACTGTGCTCTTCTTTTGTTTGTTTTTTGCTTGCAGTTGAAACAGTATAGCCGCTACTTTGAACATGACCCTGATAACCAAATGCTCACTGAGCCAAACGCTGCGCAGTAAAAGTACCAGAAGATGATGACTAAGGCATCTCCCTAAAAGCAACCTTTAGAAATAAGCTGCTCTCCCCCTTAGTTCAATAAAACTCTGTTACACATCCCTAAAGTTGCAGACCATTGATTTGGTTCCAGTGTTGTTTTCGAGGCTGAGAACAGGCGGCATAATTCATTTTGAGGAGCTGCTTCCTCTGAAATAAATTAAAAACGTTTAGGGTTTTATCATTTCATGGTAAAAGGAGCACGTTTAGTTTTTAAACGGTGTTCTACCTGCTGCGTTCATTCAGATTTAAATCTTTTTTTTTTTCTTTTTTTTTTTAAATAGTCACTAAGCAGTTAAAGATGTCTTTGTTCCCCTCGGTTGCGTGTTAAGTAATTCATTTTAATCCGGTATGGTTATAAACCACCAATGTCAAGCTTCAGGACACACAGCAGTCATGTCTCTCACACTCCTACACACTCCTTCCCCTACCGAAGCCTTACACACCCAGAGGATTGGGCGCACGCACGCAAGCGCGCACGCAGCCGCGCACACAACAACTGGAGAAAATCTGTCAATTCCTGCCGCGTGATCACGTGGCCTCCTCCTCAGTGGAGTGGATGGAGATGGCTCTCCACGTCAGCTTACGTATCCCAATTTGTGCTTAGCGAACCTGCTTCAAAGAGGCGAGAGGCACGGCGCTTCAGAGCCATGTTCGGGGTGGTTATAGAGGAATCAAAGCCCAGCACAGACTTGTAGAAGTGGCCGAGCAACAATGATGGATTTTGACGAGAGGGTCCCCGTCGGATCGAACATGTACTTACCCAGTTGCACTTACTACGTGTCGGCGGGGACCGATTTCTCGGGTCTTCCCTCGTTTTTGTCTCAGACCCCTTCCACCCGCCCAATGACATACTCCTATTCCTCTAACCTGCCGCAGGTCCAGCCCGTCAGGGAGGTGACATTCAGGGACTATGCGGGTATCGAAGCGCCCGGTAAGTGGCCGCACCGGGGGAACTTGTCCCAGTGCTACTCGAGCGCGGAAGACATGGTGCACCGGGAGTGCCTGTCGGCGCAGACCGCCGTCGTGGGTGACATGTTTGGTAAAAACAGCCCCTACCACCACCACCACCACCACCACCATCACCACCATAGCAGCGGGAGCGGAGGAGGTGGCTCTTCGGGTGCTGGCTCCGCCGCCGCCGCAGCAGCCGCAGCTAGCTTCTACGGGAGCGTGGGCAGAAATGGCGTGCTCCCGCAAGCCTTCGACCAGTTCTACGAAACCGCGTACGGGAACGCGTCGGAGAGTTCGTCGTCGGTGAACACCGCCTTCTCAGGGGACAAAACGCCTGCAAGTAAGCATCCGGAGCAGACGCCGTCCTGCCGGGACTCCGAGGCAAAGGAGCAGCGAGATGAGACAAGCAGTCCGGAGCTATCTTCCGGCAACAATGAGGAGAAATCCAGCAGCGGCAGCAGCAGCAGTACGTATTTAAACGCAGCGCTCTGCTTATATGGGAGAAAGTTTGCAATCTTGCGCGCTGCTGTTAAAAATTTTATATGCTGTTTTATAAGCATATAAGGGTTTATGGAGGGCCTGTAGACCCCCCCCTCCCCCCCTCTTCAACTTCCACCCCCCGAGTCTCCAACAAAAGTTTGTTATAAACTGCAGGATCACGTGTTTGGAATTGAAATTGGCCGTGAAAGACAGCATGCCCGTCAGATATGTTCTAGTCTTCTTTTTTTTTTCGTGTGCGTGTGTGTGTATTTTGTAATATTTGCCGTGACTCTCGCTGAACGAGGATTTTCACACAGAGGAGCAGCAGCAGTTTCCATTTATGACGAGCGTGCTAGTTTTACGCTTTCTTTGCTTTTAAAAGACCTCTTGCTTGTAACGAGGGTGGTGTCTGTGCGCTTCAGGCTGTAGTGCACACGATCTGCCCTGTTAAAGCAACCAGTCGGTATATTTCACATTTAAAGTGCATTGTTCGCGCATTTCTAAACATGTTTACCTAAACGAGCTCGTCCTTGTGATCTGCATCGGATGAGAGCGTGTTTTCCCGAAAGCCTGCAAAACAACCCGGTTTTTCCTCTCGTGCAATATGACAGAAAATAGATGTGATTAAATTTTAATGGCTTATATACATTATAGTGAAAGCATATTAAAACGCTTATATAATTTGTGACTGCATGTCTTTTTCCTTTTCTTCCCTCTTTCTTCTGTGCCTCCCAGGTGGACAGAGGACGCGCAAGAAACGATGTCCCTATTCCAAATATCAAATAAGAGAACTGGAACGAGAATTTTTTTTCAGCGTGTACATAAACAAAGAGAAGCGGCTGCAACTGTCGCGGATGCTCAATCTCACCGACCGACAAGTCAAGATCTGGTTTCAGAACCGGCGCATGAAGGAGAAGAAGCTGAACAGAGACAGGTTACAGTACTACACGTCCAATCCTCTGCTTTAGGGGGATCCAGAAAAAAAGAAGGAGAAGCACATTGCTCCGGTTCCCCCTCCCCTCCTGTGGGACTACATAGGGTTCGTCCACAGACTCACTGACTTCTCCTCGGTGTACTTCGTGTACTATACCACAGTGGCCGGCGACGGCAGCAATAACACTGCTGGATTGTTCATTTCAATGTTCGATGACACGCAGAGTGCGCTGATATGAAGTAAGCGTTCATGGGCCGTGGTTTTGCGCATCAAACTGATTTTGAAAAGAAAGGAAAAAAATATATATATATACAAACTGTTTTTCTTTTTCTTCTGTGTGCGCTCCAGGTCTCTGTTTTCGGAAAGGGCCATGTTATTAGAACCTGTTTGTTCTTATTTGTCAGGGGGTGTGGGGGGGAAAACAGTCATTAATTGACTGCTTAAGTGTATTTTGTAATCAAAAAATAATATTTTATTTCTTTTTATTTTTGTCTGTTGTTTAAATCAGAAATGTGCTGGATTTAAACTTAAGGCGAATAGGTTGACCTATTTAGGGAGACTGGTGGAGCCTACATTGGTGTGACCAAATAATGAGTCCGTATACGGATGCGAATGATGGTGTTTTTGTTCATGTGTGTGCTTATTTATTTTGTATGGCCACTCGTTTGCTCCTGTCTCTTTTTATGCCACGGCTGTCCGAGTCCCAATCCACGGGCAAGCTGTTGAGATTCCGCCTCAAACCAGCTATTCTTATCTCTGACGATCGCCTATGGAAGAAAAGAGGGCTAATTATTTATATAATGCGTATCTTTTAAACGCGTAAAGCCATGCTGATGATCATATGCAGGCCAAAACCAGACAGATAAGCTTTGTCCGCTTGGATCCGGAGCACTGAGGTGTTCACGCAGGTGTAGCTTAGAGCTTATCCCTCCAATCTTTGGACTTCTATGCATCCTTTTTATGACCTTGTTTTTACTAAATCCAGAAAATGTGTTGAACATTTGACTATAGATCCCGTCCAAATTGTTTCTACACAAACGGAGACATTAAATGTCAAAATTGATTCGCCAATTAGAACGCCTTTTCAACCAAATAGAAACGCCACGATACATTTGGTTGAGCGTTCAAACGTTTTTTTAAAAAAAAAAGATTGTCAAGCTTTCAACATATATGGCTATTTAAGTCTTCATCTTTATTTAACAAAGATAAATACTACAAATTCAGGGGAAGTGGGGGGTGGGGGGATCAGCCCATGGATCATGTCTAAATTTGTCCCGTTTAAAAAGGTTGAATGTCATAATTGGTTTGCCCATTATACCCACATTTAGACATCAGCAGACGCATAGACGTCTTTCCGTCTTTGACTTTTTAAACCACATTTTCTGTTGTTGTCTAGCCAGAACGCAAGTCAAGAAGAGTTTGCGAGGGGACATTCTGCTGCAGAAAAGTAACAACCTCATTGTCACTTTTTATATAATACGTTTGATTGTGTTTTCAAATAATAATAATAAAAAAAACAGCCTGCGCAGCTTTTTTCACCTTTTACCAAACATGGCTATTCGTCCTTGTTTTTCTTTTGTCCAGCGAAAGACACGGAAATGTGGATTTAAAAACAAACAAACAAAAAAAAACCTCTCATAGCTTCTATTTAAATTAAGCCTACATACAGACATTAAATGTCACAATTGGTTAGAACCACGCTTAAACCACACTTATACTCCAATAAACGTCTTTAATAAAACGCATTTTCACATTTCTAAATTATAATTGCATTTGTTTTTTACTTGCAGTCAGAAAGCGCCCCCCCCCCCCCCGTCTTTAATTGATTATTTCTTTTGTTAAAGAGATTCTGCTGCAAAAAACGTCTTGACGTCATTCTCACTTTGAGGCTTTACATTACTTTTCCTTTCAAATTCATTTTTAATATCACCATTCGTGCAGCTTAAATCCACCTTTCACCAAATTTTCTTCTTAACACCCAGAGAAATATGTCAGAAATGTGACACTCGGCTTATCTCGTCTATATTTAGCCTAAACAAAGACACTGAACGTCAGTCTCGATGAGCCTATTTGATCCAAGCAGATTTTTTTATCCACATTTGGACACCAGGAGACATCTTTATGTTGATGCGCTGACATTTTACGTTGCACTGATGGAAGGCAAAGGCACATTCTCTGGAATTTTGCAAGAGAGGGATTTTGGTGGTGCTGTTGGTTTTATGTGCACACGTACTCACGAAGGAATCGTGACAAGAAACATTTTTCGCGTGCGCACTGATTGCAGCGTCAGCCAGGGTCATCGCAGTGAATCAGTTGCTTTTGATATGAGCCAAAAAATATTTTTGTAATATGCCACATTTTCAAATAACTTTAACAATAGTGTGGTCATGCTTAAAATACGTTCGGTCTCAGAAGCTGTTTCCCTTTTCTTTTTTTTTCAAAAGTTGGATTTTGTCTCGTAAATGTATTCTAAATAAACACATTGAAACTTAGGCTCAGTTGGCCCATTTAAATCGCCTCTCCAACACGATATACATACATGTGGATATAAACAGGTCTTGATGTAGGCGTCTTTTCAACGATTTCCTCGAGCTATTTAGACAGAGTGCTACTTTGTCTTTTCTTTGTCTAATTAACATATATTTGCCCAGGGGAATAGGTCTGCTGTTCGCAACATGTTTGTTTCCAAGAACCGTGATCCTTGCGCTGTCATAAAAGTGCTCAATTGCTTGGATCAACTGCTTTGGAATGCCCAAATTGTGTATTATATTATATTTCTTAAATAAAAGGAAAAAAGGAAAACAAAACAAAACGATAAAACCAAAATGAAACGCTGACTGAAAATAGCATTGATATCAGTTTAAATCCTGTTTGCTTAATACCCACATGCTATTTTTCTTTGTTGAAAGCTGGCTCTCGTCTCGATGGATCACATGCGCGCATGTGAAACTTTTTACGCACACAAGATCAAGATATTAAACGCACGCTCGCAGAAAAAAAACAAGACAAACATTTGTTTTTGCGGCAATCAGGTGTCTTTGCGCGCAGCAAACAATTGAAGGGAGTCACATGTTAAAACTTAGGTCTCTCAAATGCAATTTGGGAGCAGTCCAAACACACAATGACACGCATACGCCCTAGCTTGGACGAGCTCAAGCAAAAAAGGATGACAGTTTGTTTGAGATATTTGTGTCATTTATCACAAACAGTGTTTACTTGTCGACTTTAAATAAATTGAAACGGTGGAATTCTGCCTTCATTTTGTGCTTTCTGAAAATGTTAAGCCATCTCGCTGCGTCGCGGTGCTTCCCATCTTGCCCAAAGCGATAAAATAGCTTACTCTGTCCGCCACAAATGACATTTTGGGGGCATCTTGCTGCAAATACATTTAAAAAACTACCGACTTTACATCAGCTTGTCTTCTAATGGCCTTCCTCTGGATCATTTCTCGATTTTTCGTGCGCGCAAGCTGTCATTTTGCTGACTGGCCCTGGAAACACTCGTGGAGCAGCAGCCTCCCCTGGCAAAGGGGTCGCCATATTTGCTGTTGTTATCACAGTGTTTATGGGAGCTGGCCGCAGCGCATTGGCGTTCATATATGACAGTCAAAAGGGTCATAAACGCTGGGGAGAGAGAGGCTGAAGTTTATGGTTGCCTCTCTCCGCCATAGTCCGGCCTTGCCTTACCTCGCCTCGCCATGCGCATCCTTTACTGCGCGTTGGAATTCCGTCCCTAATTACGGGACATCCTCCCCCGTTGCCAAGGCAACGTGGTCATAAAAGCTGTCTGAGGGTCTGGAGCATTTGTACAATTGGAGTGCTGGTGCAATAAACCGTCTGAGACCCAAGGTTATTAACTGTGTTACCAAGCAAGGCGACAGCGATGACAAGCAGAGGACAGGATGGCAAGAGAGCCTTTAGTGAGCTTTGCTGCATCGACTTCATTTTGCAGGTTTTCCCCCCTTGATTCGGCTCTTCTGTACCGAGGACTTGACGCTACTACCACTGGGCGGCGCTATTGGGACCAAAGTCATGGCCTTGGATCTTCTGCTCCTAACGGAATGCAGGTAAGGGTTTCCTCAAGAGAGCAGACGTTCCTCTGTAGCAATAGCGTAGTTTCTCTTTTGTTAGGCCGAGTTTTCTCTCCTGATTTCTCTCTGGTACTAACTTCAGCAAAAAGTCTCCAAGCAGGACTTAATAAGTCAACACTTACGCAAAAATTTTCATGCCTCTCGTTCCTTTCTTTTCCCTGAGCTCGACCGATTACTAGTCTAAGCTTAGGCTTGCCAAATGTTTCGCATTAGGTTAAGCCGCTTTAATTGATAACAGTTGGAGACAGTTCCCCTTTCGTACCTGTGCATAACATGCAGAAACCATTGCAGTTTATACTCAATAACAAATCCTCACCTCCCCTGAAAATCCAATTAAACCTGCTCCCCGCATTGTCTTTGATTGTCAAATTTAAACGCCTTGAAAGCTCGATTTGCTTTCTATAGTGCAGCAATCACGTCTTTCCCTTCCTGTATAGCCTAGATAAACTTTGACTATGCTCGTGTCAGTTCTGGACCGAGCCTCCCCCCCTCCTCAAGTCCCCCCCACCTTTTGTCTGTCTCTCGTGAAAAATAAATGCTTCCGCTGGATGTAATAAAACGCCGCATTATTGTTCATAACTGCACTCAGGACGAACATGATACGAGTCAAGCGGCCTCTTCGGCCACCATTATATGGGCCCGATCAAAGCCAGCGGTTGGAGTAAAGTGTTTTCAGGGTATTACAGCGCGGCAGCTGTGGAAATGAAGATTTAATAGCAACAATTAATAACTGTAACACAAAGATATCGATAGCTGCCCTCCGCCTCCTATTCCTCAGCCTCCAAAATGCGTCTCCGACAACACGAAGTGTGCGTGTTATTAATCGATGGTTTCAGTTTCTTTTCTGGATCGTGTGTCCAAGAGAAAACTGGTCTGTGCTAGGAGACATGGGAATGGTTTGGGTGTTAATTTGTGAATAAAATCGGTTGGATTTTGAACCAGAATGTTGTTTTAAGTAGATATGTATAAAGAGTAATTGACTAGGAAGCCTTTTTTAAAAAAAAAAAAAAAAAGTTGCGTCATGCTCGGCGTTAATTGAAAAATGTTCACCGTTGACGTGGAAAAGAAAAGAAAAAATCTGAGGCTTTATAAAGTAAAATTGCATCAATAAAAAAAACAAAATACTTTAGAATGTGTTAATATAAATACCTCACGGTTTAAAAACCCAACATTTCTTCTAAACATATAAAGAGTTTTTTTTTTTTTACCCTCGGGAAAATAAAGCAAAATAAAATAAAAATGCGACGATGCACAATTGGAGCTCTATTGTGTCTCAATGCTCAACAGGAGGACGTGTATGCGTCAAAGATTTAGATCTGCTTGATACACACAGACAAACAAACACACTCTGACACGCATTTAAAAATATGATTACTATTAGATTTTTCCTATTTAAAATGAGCGCATAAGTAGACAGACAAAGGGACGTTTTGAGCAACTGCATTGATAGTGTTATAGGGAGAGAGTATTATTATTATTATTGTTGTTGTTGTTGTTGTCGTTTGTGTTGTCATTATTAGTAGTGGTATTTAGAATTTAAATAGATAAGCTAATGTTAACTTTGATATTAGTTATGCTCTGAAGATAAAAAAAGAAGACAATATGAACAAATAATGTATCTATTGAAATGATCTATACCTTATGAGAAACACAATAATAAATATGCAACATAAATCATAATATACAAATACCTTTATTAGAAAATAGTATAAAACCTTTTTTTTTTAAATCCTGAATTTCATTCCTAAAAATAAACTGTGAGCTAGTAAATACGTTTGAGAAAACTGAAGTTCAACAAGAAATTAAGAATGGAGTACCTTTTTGTCTAGGAGTATATATTTTACCGGTTTTATGCGGGAACTCTTATCCTGCTGACTTTTCAATATTAGTTCAAACTCACGAGGATGATGTGACCGCACAATTTAAAACAGGAAGTGTGCGATACAGCCAAACCTTTCATAAGAGGTTTGACTTTGCTCTGTGGAAAAATGCGTATAATTTGGCCTTTTGGTGTTAACGTTGTTCCTTTTTACCCGCTGTTGCCCTCCGGCTCGAAGATTCAACAGATAAGAAGTCATTATGCCAAAGGCGATTTCTTTCTGCAATCTTATTAAGGACTTTATTGCCAGGGATGCCCGTTGTTTTTTGTGACATGTCTGTTTTGTGGAGGGTCACAGCGGCTATGCAGTTTAAAATTACTTCTTTACGCAAAGCCTGTAAAGCCTTATGTTAGTGAATGTTGAACCAATTTTGATGTTACATTGGTTTTAGTTTAGTACCCAATCACCCCAAAATTAGCTATTGTCACTTTTAAAATAGATATATATTTTTTTGAGGATCCACATTATTCTTGCTCTAACTGCTGAGTTTTTTTTTTTGTTTGTTTTTTTTGTAATATGTGATTTGCTTGCATTGCTACAATACTTGAAATACTTCGAAATGTTGTTACATGTTTCATCATTTAAACAAATAAATATGTATATTACAACCATGTGCATTCTTGGACTTATAGTCTCTTCTGCACAGGTTGGTGCATTAAGACGAGGTGTGGAAACACTCTGATTGCTCTGCCCGCTTCTTTCTCTGCTTGAGCTCCATGATGGATTTCTGTTCGACTCCTACGTAGCCTGAGAGTGGGAGGGGACTGTCCCTTCTTCCTGCGTTTTCATTGGTTTTACAGTCCTCTCGGTGGTGAGGGGGGTGCCTCTAATCATATCCAGCATGTTTTGCACAAGAAATGTCAGCCAGAAAGGGCTATCTTCTCCCTTCGCCAAAATACACTACAATAATGTCATGTTCGGACAGCCCGTCTGGAAACGCATTTTTAGTGGACTCCCTGATCAGCGCCCGCACCGAGAGCGGCGGGGGTCACTATGCCGGGAGTGCGGTATGCGTGCCGCACAGCACCGCAGTAGAAGTGCCTTACGGACTACACAACTATGGATACTTCCCAGGTATGACTAAACGGAGCGAGGTCGGCCCCCAGAATGTGGTGTCCACCTCAGGTGCATACATGTCCAGCATGGAGATGTGGATGGACGCGCAGAGGTCATGTCGTATGGACCAAGAGCACTCTGTGGGTCCCCAGGTCGCACCGTGCACGTTCCCGCAGAACATCAAGGAAGAGAGCACCTACTGCCTGTACGAGCAACCCAAGTGTCCCAAAGCCTCCACCGCCGAAGACCTTACATATTCAAGATTGACTTCTTCTTGCACAGTCACCGATGGCGGCGGAGGTGGTGGTGGTGGTGGAGTTGGGGGCGGCGGGGGGTCGGTGCCTGTGCCGGGCTTCTTCCGCTTGTCTCAGACGCACGCACATTCTCATAAACTTTACAGCGCCAACAACGGCCCCCAGTCGAACCCTTCCCCTTCCCATTCTCATTTTGGCCTGCAGCACCCCGCCGACCACGCTCGCTTCCACTCGCCACCAACCTCTGCGTCTGTCCCAGCCACGGCGGAGAAGAAGGGGAAGGACGCGGAGGAAGCCACAGACCTGCCGCCTCAAGCTGCGTCGGGCACCGAAGAGGGGCGCGACTCCTCGGACGGTGAAGCCTCCTCTGCAGAGGAGGCGGAGGAGAATGACAAGGAGAGACGAGCAAAGGCCACTAAAGGTAATCATTGCGGGACTTTGATGTGGTCAGCCTTGTTTTGGTGGCAAACAGGTAGAGTGAGGTTTTTAATGGCACCTGTCTTGTCTAATGCTACGGTCTGGTCTACAGTCAGACGTGGAGGCACGTGTTTGTAAACATGGCATTCACAAAGTATTGCATGAAGACGGTTTTGGAATTACTATTATTATTATTATGCGTCAAAACCCAAACATAGAGCTTATGAGCTAGGCGTCACCTAGCTATCAAATTTCAAATGATCAAATGAGATAACTTCTAAAATTTCACGATTAGAGATATTTTCAGTGATAGACCGCTGTGGAAACTGGCGCACAGGCCTACACGCATGTATGGCACTAGGTAACAGGTAACATTTTCTAAGATTTTTACTCCAAAACATGATTCTAGATATACTTTCCACTTATGCGTTATTGGTGTAAACGTTCTTTATAGATAGAAAGCTGCAAAAGACCGTGCCATTATTTTACGGTTGAGAAAACTGGCAGAAGAGAAATTGATTGATAGATTTTTTTTTTTTTTTTTTTTTTACATTTTCAATCACCATTCAGATTTGTCAATTTGAACTTTTACGTGCTTTAACTCGTGGCACATGTTTTGGTGCGTTTGTCATTTTTCTTCTCCAGACATGTTTATTATTACAGCCGTCCTTTAAAATGTGTTTATAGCTACTAACCCCCGGGCACAGTTTTGCTGAACATCCATAGGAAAAAACAACAAAAAAAACTAGCTCTCCTTAGCTGATCTAAACAATAGGAAAAAAATGGGTGAAAAATGAGACGTGAGAAGAAGCTGGAATAATATCGCCTTGTTGTTGTTTGAAGGAACCAGCTGCGCCAACAGGCAAGACTATAATCTCAGTCTTGCTAAAAATGTATCCGTTTTTCCTCTTTTTTTCTGTGGAATTAGTATGGAAGATATTACACAATCTCAGTAATGTAAAGTCACATAAAGACGTCTGTTTGTGTGTAAATATCATTAAAGGGCGATTAGGGTGACCAAAATTGATTTTAATATTTCTTTTAAGGCTTTATGAATAAAACTGCATTTTTTTTCTGGGTTTAAAATACACCGATGGACGCCCACAGTTTGGATGTGAAAATTATATTATTTAAAATATACAAAAACACACAGACACGTCTGAGTAAGATCATATGTTCATGTGTGTTGTGGTGTGCTTCATAATCATATGTGCTTAAGCTACTTTGCTCTTGCATTCATGATCCTCACTGCGTAAAAGCACAAAAAAACAAACAAACTATTTATCTGCCATCCTTCTAGGAGACACAAAAAGCGAAAACACGGCCAACTGGCTGACAGCGAAAAGTGGCCGAAAGAAACGCTGCCCGTACACCAAACACCAAACCTTGGAACTGGAGAAGGAGTTCCTCTTCAACATGTACCTGACCCGAGAGCGCCGCCTAGAGATCAGCAAGAGCGTCCACCTGACGGACAGACAGGTCAAGATATGGTTCCAGAACCGCAGGATGAAGCTTAAGAAAATGACGCGGGAGAATAGGATCCGGGAGCTCACCTCCAACTATGGATTTTCATGATAAACAGCGACTCAAAAAGGGAACAAAAAGTTTGGATGAATTTATTGACAAGCTATCCTCCAAATTCCTCAACTCCAAGCTCAAAGTTTCATTTGCCTGAGAGATGCAGCCTCCTCTCACGGCCCATCATCGTATCTGGCCTTCTGAGAATAAAAAAGAAAAAATAAAAAGTTAAAAAAGAAAAAAGAAAAAAAACATCTTTGGGTGTTTTAGCTGTGACTGTTTCTCATGTGTTTTTGTATTGTTACATCTGTTGTAGGAAAGGATCAGTGCAGTTGAATACCCTCCACCCCCCCAACACACACACACACACCCACACACACACACACCTACACGCCCACCGCCACGCACGCACACGCACACACACCCACACACACACACACACACACAAATGCACAGAAACCCCCCCCCCCCCCCCCCCCCCCCCCCCACACACACACACACACACACGCCCACACACACAATGCAAAAATGTATACAAAGTAATACTAGGGAATTAGGTTTAAATTCCCAAATGAGCCGCTGTCTAAATTCGGAAAATATACTCATTTATTCCTAGAGTTGTGCATAAAATTTCCACACAAATTCACATTTGAACAATGGAATCTCCAAGGCTGAAAAATCAATCAGAATGTGATGTTTCATGAGACATGGGCTGCCTCTACATGTTCGAGTTAAATGTGTAAATTGTAACTTTGTTCACACTGAGAACAAAAGCAGTGTGAAGGAGGAATATTTTTGGTTGTATATTTCTGTGTACAGGTGTGTTTTTTTGTGTAATGCCTAATAAATTATCAGCTCGGACTCAAGACTAGCAGCTTGAATTTTTGCAAAGTGGATAATATGTTTTACTTGTTAGCACAGGGGTAAAAGAAATACATATATATACTGATTAAATAGTCAACGGATGAAATCAAACAGACTTCCTAACCCTGGAGATCCTTTTGTTTTGTTGAGAAAGGACCGTTTCTGAGACCATCGGAAATAATTAAGATATTAGGCTGTATAAGCCGTCCTGCTGCATGCCCAGCCGGCTATTGTAGAGTTTTATGACTGGCTGGTATATGAGCTTTCTCCCTCTCCTCGAAGAGCTGCTTCAGTTGTGAGAGAGCCTGTCGCACGGAGAGGAGGCCCGTCTCACAGGCTATTAGTAATCCGAAGGCACTGTGGATAAACGGTTTCTATGCGCTTCAATCTGGGAATTAATGGGATAAACAGATCGAGGATTCGGGTGAGTCCATTCGCCTTTGTGATTCTGCCTCCTTTTTGTTGTTGCGCATTGTCTCGGTGGCTTATCTACACATGTAGTTTGTAGAATGCTGTGTAATAGCAAGACGCTTTGCTTTTTTCTTTTTTCTTTTTTTTGGGGGGAAACATGATGAAGGAAGCGACCACCACGGCGCATTACGAACCGGCCGATTGTATTCCTCTTGAGGCCCCGGATCGACTGTCGAGTGGTTTAGGTAGTTTCATGTTGTTGGGGGTCCATTTCTTAACTCTGCAACATGAAACTGTCTTAATTGCCCCAGTTGCAAACCTCGAGACCAAGCGGAAGGCAGTTTGGAGAAATAAAGATGGTGGGACTTTTTTTTCCCCTCAATGTGTATAGGTGTTTGGATGGATAGGTAATAAATCGGGGAGGGGCTGGGCTGGTTGCTTTCGGTCTTTGTGTCCAAATATTTTTCTTGTTTTCCTTGAAATCCCTCCAATCTTGCTACATACACAACAAGTGGGACTGGGCTCGAATATCTGTGCCCAAAACTCCGACGCAGTTTGCGTGCTGGATTTGGGATAAAGCATTACAACCTTTTCCGCTATTAGTAGTGACGCAGACACGCCAGACAAGGCCTCGGTTACGACCACTGCAGCAGTGGAGGGGAAGGGGAAGGTGAATGGGGCAACAGCGACCTCCGCGGGCAATGAGACCGGATGCTTCCTCTGCGCAATAGTGGCTCCAAACACAAAAGGAGGAGGAATGGGGGGCTTTATGGCGATTTTCAGATCCGCCAGACAGGCTGTTATCTGCAGAAGCAAAAGAAGTGAATAGCCCCTGCGGTAAACCGCGGGGGCTGAAAAAGACACCCTGATTTAAAAGCTTTTACAGCCCTGAGAGCCATTGGCGTGGTGGCGTCTTTTCCTGCTGCAAAGGTGTTTGTTCGTTCTTGTTTGTCCATTCGAGGTTTTAGTGAACAAAAAGGCGCACTGCAGCCGCTCGTCTCATCCTCCTTTCCTTCCTTGCTCGGTTTGTTTGATGTCTGCTGCTTGGATGCTGTGCAAGTATACCAGAGAGGTGATTGGAAATCAGATTGTGCATTCTAGACACCTCGGAGTCTTTCCTTTCCCACATCCTCTTCTGTATGCTGTGCAGAATGCAGAAAATCTGCACGGCTTCAATTCCCTGTGGCCTTGTAAGGGTGTTGGCCAGACTGTTTATATGCTTGCATGAAATAATACACCAGGGTCGTGCAGCAAAACCCAAAGTTGCAGCTTCTAAGCCCATAAGACTACATTAGAGCTAGACTATTAGAAAATGGGCATGCATAAAGTCAAACCTCCATTTTTTATTTATTTTTTTATTAAAAGTGAGTTGGTGCTGTTTTGTTTGCTTTCACGCTTAATATACACACGATTGAGAATAAAATAATTTTATACATTTAAAAGTGGCTCAGTGCATAAATTGAGCTATTAAATATATGAATGTATTTTGTATATTGAAGAGTTTAGAAATGTCTTAAGATATTAATTCATGGTATTTTAATTATTTTTGCGCATTACTTAAGTCTGTCACAATATTCCCGCATATTTATTTGAGCTTAGGTGCTTCAGCATTTTATAAACTCAAACTTTCAGGAACCACATTTAAAACACAATCTAATTTTGTCGCTATTTTTTACTTTTTTTTTTTTTTTGAAGGGTGAAAAGTACATGGACTACAGTTAAGGTTAATTTTAGCACTATTCTGAGCGTCATGTTACACCGAGTCTCGGGCTGCTGGCAGGTATTAGGAGTTCGTTTGTTAATGGTGGCGATGAAACCAACATGCAAGGGGAGCGCAAGTGATAACGGCGGTGTAAATAGAAACGGACGTCGAGTTAAGCAAACTGTTATTTACCATTAATCTCTTACACGGAGAGATATATGAAAAGACGTTACGAATTGGGTTTTTGATATTGTGCCACATGACGTGGTTCGGCTAATTTAGTCAGTATTATTGGATACAGTTTAAATACAAGTCTTACATAATGTATTTACTCATTATCATTGCTAATTTATCGCTTGATATTATGATTTAAAGAATGCCGAAGTTACACTCTCATTTTTTTTAACCAAATCTTTTCGTTTGAAAAAAAAAAAAATTCTGTGTTACTTCTTAAATAAATAAAATAGATTGGACTACACTTTTGTTACTTTTCTGTCGCCAGTCTTTAATTCCGTCTTCATTTTTCTTTTAAATTTAAAAATAATAGTTAAAGAATATATATCTGGACGATGAGACGCAGAGAAAATTAGTTGTGTCCTACTTTTCCAGCACGTTAACCAAGGGATCATTTAGAAAAATGATCCCTTTGCATTTATATATATATATTTTTTGTAAATAAACTCACCTAAATTAATAAATCTTTCTTTGTTGTTGTTTCTGTTGCCAAAATAACCCACAATTTATAAAGTATATAATAAAGACTGTCCCTAATGATAAAATGATGAAACTACTAATGCAAAACAAATGATAGAAATATAGACAAGTTGTAGGACCAACGACAACAACAACAACAACAACAATAATAATAATAATAATAATAATAATAATAATAATAATAATAATAATAATAATAATAATAATAATGAAACCGGAGCTCAAATATATCTTGCATCAGAAAATAACAAAAGCGACACAATATCTGTACTTCATTCAGCGACTTCTGAGACTCCAAACATGGGAAACTGGCGCACATTGGATGATGTTTCCCGCAGCCTTCGGAGCAAAAATAAAAACAGGACGCAATGTGTTTTGGTCGTAATTTATCCTTGCATTGCTTCAATCCTCGAGTTGCAAAGTTCCTCTTTAATACGCGGGTGTTTCTAAATGTGTTTTGGCGAGCGGCAGCGGCGGAGCGCTTACGTGTCCAATAAAGTAACTCGTAAAATAAGGCTTCCAAATACATATTGTATCGTTTTGGATAACCAAGGAAGGGATTTGAATGGCTGTAAGTAGCAGTGCTATTGTTGACTCTTCTCTCTTTTTTTCATTCATATATATATATATTTATATATATATATGTATATATATATATTTTTTTAAATCTCACTCTGTACAGATGTTCAAATCTTGATCATTTATAAAAAACAGTGCTTGTTATAGTGGAGCAGGCTGAGTATTTAATGACTGCAGGGATTGATTTATCTTTTATTGTTCGGCTTTATGATCACGTGTCTCGGCTGCCCAATGGCATCGCGGCGTGGCTCCCCATTACTTTCCCCACTGTAGTTCTCCGTGCATGGGGCCAAGTTGCTACTTGATTTCTCCACATTGTTATTTTGTGAGGCTGCGCTTTGCTGCGCGTGCATTTATATGTGTGTGTGTGTGTGTGTGTGTATGTGCTTTTGGGGAATGTGTGCTTTTTGTTTTACTTTGCATGTATCTGTTGTATGACTGCGTACATGTGAAATCGGTCTAATTTCCCTGCCATGTCGACGTCCGGAGCACTCACGAGCTACTACGTCGATTCCCTTATCCTGCCTGAAAGCGAGGAGCTCTCCACCCCGAGGTACCCCTCCGGTGTCGGTGTCCAGCACGCCAGACAGCCCGCCCCTGTGGTTGACCACAGCGAGCTCGGAGCTTGCGGCTTCCCGTCCAAAGCCCCCGTTTTCGGGCCGTCATGGAACCACGTCCCGGCTCAGTTCCCAGGCGCCGTCTCCTCTGTTTATCACCACTACGGGCATCCGCAAGGCCCGATGGCCGCGGAGACGGACGCCCGCTACCAGTCTTGGCTTCTTGAACCCGTGTCAATGACTGGATTACCGCCGAGTCACCATCACTATGCGATCAAACCGGAGGGTCTGGGGACGCCACCGGGATCTCACACGGCGCTGCTGCTCTCCGATTACGCCAACGGCACGGTGGCGACACCGTCACCCGGAGAGAAGGACGAGTTGTCCGCGCAGGGAGGGGAGCTGAGCGCAGAGGGCGAGGACAAACCGGCCCTGGACCCAAGTAAGTTAGTCCGCTCTACGATCTTTTATGTTTCAGCTATTTTTACTCATAAAAGCCACGAGGTGCGAGGTGCATGATGTCAGTTGGCATTCTGAACGTGCCACTACCTTATGGAGGGCTGTGAAGGGCTCACGTTGCAGTATCAGATGTTGGAGGCTGCAGAAAAGTGGACAGCTGTATTTAGACATGATGCGTCTTTCACTTGACATATGTTACTGATCCATTATTTTTATTATTATTATTATTAATATTATTGATAAAATCAATTTTGAAATGTTCCTCAAAGTAGAACCAGTACTTGATCTCCCCCCACACCCCTACCCCTCTCCACATTCTTTCTAGATAACCCTGTGTCCAACTGGCTCCACGCGAGCGCCACGAGAAAAAAGCGCTGCCCTTACACCAAGCACCAGATCCTGGAGCTGGAGAAGGAGTTCCTCTTTAACACCTACCTGACCCGGGACCGCAGGTACGAGGTGGCTCGACTGCTGAACCTCACCGAGAGACAGGTCAAAATCTGGTTCCAGAACCGCAGGATGAAGATGAAGAAGTTTAACAAGGACGGCGCGCCGAAAGACGACTGAATTACGCGCAGATTGACACAGGATATCTAGGCTGTGAGCAGATCAGCTGGACATTTGTTTTTAAAAACTCCCTCGTCTTATTGTACTATATAACATCTTATAGAATTATTTGTCTTGTAAAAGAAAAAAAATAGCATGTCGGAGATTAGTTTGATGCTACTACCTTTAAATTGCACAATTCTGACAGTGCCCATTGTTTTGTTTCGTTGTTTTAATTGCTTTGTTGATTTGAATTAATACCTCGTTAAAGTGTTAAATTAGTTGGCCTGCTCCTTTTTATTGTGCTTGTTTGTGTATGGATGTTTCTAGCCAAGTGTGTGTGTGTGTGTGGGTGTGTGTGTGTGTGTCTGTTTTGTTTAGTTATATTTGTTGTCTAAACGTATAGTTTATGAAAGAAACTGTGTTAATTTTACTGTCTTTTCTCCATAAGTAATAGAACTATGACAGATGGCCCTGAATTTGATACTAACTTTAAAAACCGTAGTGGGAAAAACAGCTCGCATTGATACACAAACCGCTCAGATCTCTTAGAAATTCCTAATAGATCTTATCACAGGTATAGTTTCTATCATCGACTACCTATATCGTTCAACTACCTACAATATGTTTGTTTGTTGTTTTTATTTAGACTTTGGGTCACATAGATTTGCTGGCATCACTGTAAAAAGAAAAAAGAAAAAAAAAATAACACGTCTGACTGAATTTCAGGGAGTGACATTTCCAATTAAGGGACGCCATGTTTGTTAGAGAGAGAAAAGGAAACACTGTAGGCTATCCATTGAATACCTCGCACGGTCTTCTGACCGTCAGACGTTTGGTTCATATATGTAATTTGTATTATTTATTAAATAAAACAAATTATATCTCGAAAGCGTTGGTCGTCGGACTTTCATTTTAGGATTGTGTTTTAGTCTATCTAGTTTTGCCGTGCGTCAAAGGTGCCCACAAATAAGATTGCATGCAGAAAATATATTGTCTTAAATGTATTTATTTATTTATTTAGTTAGTTATATACTTATTTCTTTTTATTTATTTCTTTTATTTATTCACTTATTTGCTTATTTTAGGCTAAGTTATTTGGACAGTTTTTACACACAAACGCACAGTAATTAAAATGCAACTATTGGTGAGAGTGTGTAGGGGTGTAGGTGTGTGTGTGTGGGGGTGTGTGTGTGTGTGTGTGTATGTGGGTGTGTTTTGGGGAAAGAGTTGCGTCTTGGCAGAGGATGTTGTTAGCTGTATACAGCCATAAAAGACAATTACGGCTATAACCTTTTATGGGGTGCAAAGCGCTACGAGGCGAGAGGGGACGCGCACACGCTCACGCACACTAAAAGAAGAGACACTGAGATCTTCGACAGCTGAAGCTCAGAAGAAAGCGCCCGGCGTGTTTGTGTCCAGCTCAGCACAGATATGACAAGCCTACAGAAGGGCCTTGTAAACAGACCCGATCCGTTTTAAACGTTTCTTTGCTGCTTCAGTTAAATATAATACAAATATGATTATTTCTAAGTCACATGTTTTCCAGGGAAGCATATCTTGCTGCTTGTAGATTATAAATGTGGATGCCCTGATAGCGGCGCTGGTTCAAGTCCCCGCATGTTTGAGAAAGCGTTTGGCACACATGCACTTTGGTAAATAATGCAAGGTTTCTTTTCAATCAACGTGTTCTAATGGAACAAGCTCTCACGGACTCTGGAGAAACAACAACAACAACAAAAAGTATTGACTGCCTTTCCTTCTAAGACTCAACCGAGTCCAACAGGAGTGGTGTTGTGACGCGTTTGGGGTGGACGCAGATGGACCCAAACTTCAAAGACTCGGCCAGAGACAGCGTAATAAAAGCGCCTGCTCTGCTATACACTGTCTGGCATTCCAGTTTTAATGGCTTTATGGCCGTCCAGACACAATTAGACCGTTTCCAGAATGGCACCCATTTGTGTCCCCCCCCCCCCCCGCCCCCCAACCCCACCCTCCTTCTCTTTCTGTGTGATTGGGATCTGGGACAAAAGGCCGAGCGGAAATGATCAGCTTTATTGGATTCCTATCCGACAGAGGGAACGCGCAGGACTCACGGTCATTTGGAACTCTCCTTTGTTTCCACCTGGGAACCTTCCGCCCTTTGCTCTTTATTTTGATCCATAAGGGAGTGGCGGGACAAACTGGGGCGCTGGAATCGAAACCAGCAACGAGCTTTAAATTGTTCTGAAAAAAAAATCATATTTGCTGCTGAAAATGTCATAACCATGGAGACACATTACCTCTGCCACGTCCCCTCTTCTCTGACCTGTTTTCATTCCTGAAGTAATGTCACCAATTTAAAAAAAGGTTGACACAGCTGGAAACTACCTCCTGCACCTCGCAATACCCACAAATTGACAGGAGGTGGCGACACTTTTCCATCAACGTCACTGCTGTTTTTGCCGTTTGAACAGCTCCTCCCCGGCGAAGCAGCGCAGGGGGAACAAACTGTAGTAACATTTTAAGAGTCAAGGAAAATAATTTCACACCTTTTTTACAGTCTCACCGCAGAAGCTGGTGCAGCTCTGAGAAGGGGAAAGGCGACACAGTGAAGATTTAACTATGTGGCTTCCGCCGGATAACTGCTGCTCATGCGCACAACGGAGGTCTACATTTTTACTGGTGTTTCTTTTTTTTTCCTTCCTCGGAGTGGCATTTATTTATTTATTTATTTATTTATTTATTTATTTATTTATTTATGTTGAGCCAAGCTTCTTTGATACAGCTGACAATTCAAATTAGTATGTTTTTCCTCGACTTCTACTATATTTCATGTCTTTTCTTGCAGTAGCTCTTACAAAGAGGATCTAATGTCAAAAGAGTAAAGAATTCTAACGCGAGGGGCACCAAGTGACAGTAAAATGTAATAACCCTGACACAAATAGCTGAAGTGAGGTGGGATGGAAACAGAAACTAGAATTATCACTTAATGTGTAGATTAGACTGTTGCAGTTTTATTTCGTTTATTTTTAGTAATACGTTTCATCATTCCTGATATTGATAGGTTATTGAGGGCATCGGCATGTTTTAAGTAGCCTCGACAGCTTAAAATTTTAAGGCAAATAATAATAATAATAATAATAATAATAATTATTATTATTATTATTATTATTATTATTATTATTAGTGGTAGTAGTAGTAATAATATAAATACATTAGGTGCATGTTTTCAAATTGTTGCTATTTTTGTCAAGGATGAAAAGCAATGACATATTGTGTTTATTTAAAAGACGTTTGAATTGACTAAATGTACCGATTATAAATGTACTATTTATTACTATTAATAAATATTATTCGTCAATGAATAAGTAGGGAAGTAGGTCATAAGTTAGTCGTGTGTTTCTTGTTATTTTTATTTTTATTTATTTTTAGTTTTTATTTTTTTTATACCTGCAATTCAATTAAAGGGGAGGGCCACTGGTAATATTTCCTCGGTTGCCTTGGGCATGGTTTTAATCCTGATGGACGTGTAGGTGTAGTTGCAGTGCGTTCTGAAAAATGTTATATAGATATACAATAATATACAATTATACAATGTGTATAATAATAATAATAATAATAATAATAATAATAATAATAATAATAATAATAACAGCAACAGAAATGTTATTATTATAAGTCTGTTTTTTCTTGTCATTTTAAATTGAAGGAGCTTTTCATAAATTACATATCTGACTCAAGCGTGTGTGTTAAATTCAAAGACAAAATTGTTTAAGTTAAAGTTGAATTACATCTTCAGCTTCAGTGATATTAATACAGAACATAAATAGAGATGTATTTGCATAAAATGGAGTTTATCACCAAGTCACTTAACTGATTCGTTTAAAATACTCGCAAAAGATTCAAAACACGTTCATTATTTCAAAACACGTTCACCATTATTTCGTTACATTTTTACATGTTCAGTAGTTAATCTAGTGTAAGGTGTTAAAAAGGAGTAAACGAGCAGTCTCACTGTTAATATACCAACGCCGCCTATTATTGCATTTATTAGAATAGTTACACGCCATTAGATGTAGGTAAAAGTATTAAAACGAACAAAAAATAATGCATTTCCAGTTTCTTGGTGAGGAAGGAGGGAAGCGACATGATGCTGTTATGACTGTAACTGCATCTAAAGATCATTTAGATTGCGAGAATTTCTCTGCAGCGTGTTTATTCGACTCTACGTGTTTATGTGTGTGAGGTGTTGATCCCGCTCCGTGGTCCGGTGCCATCGCGACATCCACGCCTCTGCTGATTGGATGAGAGCAACCGGGCCTTAGTCACATGGCTGAGTTCTTTAGTCCAGAGCAAAAATGGGGTTTGGTGTAAATCTAGGGTGTATTGCTGTCATATATCACGCTACCTCGTAAAAACGACACTGAGGATTCTGGGCCAACAAATCAGAGCGGGGGTGAAAAAAGGGAAAAAAATTATGAGTTCTTATTATGTGGACAGTCTCCTTTGCAAATCTGCGCCGGGTAGTTCTCTGTTTCCGATCGTCGAGCGAGCGTCTTGTGGCATTGGACCTGGAGGGGAGAACAGTCGGACTGCGGCCGTCACGTTTACGCCATCCCTCCCTGGAGTTTACAGCGTCAGTAACGCAGCCTACCAGAGTCTGAACCCCGTGTTTATCGCAGGATGTGGCCTGGGACGGGACATACACACTCAGGACTGCAGCAGCCCGCTTGATCAGGGCCGCCTGTTCAGCGGGAGCTGCTGTCATCCGGGACCGGGACCCCTCACCTCGCCTCCGGACAAACAGTACCGTATGTACCCTTGGATGAGGGCATCGGGTAAGTTCTGACCCAAAACCACAACAATACTTACGCCGGACCTTAGCAGTTCGATTAATATCCACGCGCTCATTCCTGTCGCATGGAAAGAATCGTAAAACTTTTATTGCGCAGCTAATGAGTTCTGCAGCCATAAATTCATTTGACCAAAGCTCCCGTGTGTTCACTATAGGCAGAGACTTGCCGCTGGGGTTTTTTTCCTCTGCACTCCTATTACTCTTACAGCCTCTTCTCCCCCTTTGTGGCTGTAAAAGAGTCCGGTCTGTGGCGTAAATCAGCTCCCCCGTACTCTGCAGCTTCCTTCTAATTGAGTCTGCACCGCAGAGGCTGTGTTATTCTCTGAGAACCAGGATCAATATGACTCACAATTTCCGTCAGATAGATTTAGAGCACAATAAAACCTTATATATATATATATATATATTTATATATATACCAGTGAGAACTGGTTCGTTTTTAAACCAGAGACGTATGGTTTTTGTGTGTTGGGGTTTGTGTGTGTGTGTGTGTGTGTGGGTGTGTGTGTGTGTGTGTGTGTGTGTGGGTGTGTGTGTGTGTGTGTGTGTGTGTGCGAAGACCATTATAGGCTTTTAGTTGGAAAGGCCTTCGTGACACCAGAGGTTACAGACATGTGCAAATGACTCCAACACGACCACTTTAAAGTGTCAAAAACAAACAATAACAAAATAACAACAACAAAAAAAGACTTGTGTCTGTTGAGGAAATTTGAAGTAATACGAAAATACAAACCACAACAATGAAATACCATAGAGGAAAACATTGTGCCTGCAGCTATAAGTGTTTGTTTTTTTTCATTGCCAGCTTCCGAAAAATAATAACAAAAACAATAATAATGATTAAATAACTGTAATACAGGCATCTAACTTATTATTTTTCGTCTTCTCTGCAGATCCAACCCGAAAGCGGGGCCGGCAGACCTATTCCCGGCACCAGACCCTGGAGCTGGAGAAGGAGTTCCACTTCAACCGGTACCTGACCCGCAGGCGGAGGGTCGAGATCGCCCATGCCCTCAGCCTCTCCGAGAGACAGATCAAAATCTGGTTCCAGAACCGCAGAATGAAGTGGAAGAAGGACCACAAGGAAGAGTCCAACCACGAGGAGATGAAACAGGGCGACGATCACACCGAATCCGCAGATGGAGAACCCGGCAGCGCAGACCCGGTGGAGCCTAAACATTAAAGACGGAGATAGAGAGAATTAAATAATATTACATATGTTTAGGGACAATAAGGGACATGTTTCTTCACTTTTCAAGCGTGCACATATTCGAGTGTTTGAGTTTCAAAAATGATTGTGTGATTTCTGCTGCTTTGCATTTTAAATACTGAACAGCTAAGGGAAATAAATATTTCAACTTTATTTTTAGCTATGTTTTTGTATATAGCTATATCAACACAAATGATCATGCATGTGACTGATTACTACTGAACGAACATTCCGTTGAACGAAAACTACCTAACATGTTCCCTTTTATACATCGAGCTTTCGCAGATTGAAATTAAATCAGGATATTTTCTAAGCGAACGGATGTCAATTTCTTTTGATGATAGCACAGACATTGTCTCCTCCCGGGAATTGGCCTTGTTTCGAGACGGATGTGTGCTTTAATTAAATAAAAGTTCATCACTTAATGGAAATTTAGGTGTCCTGATCAATAAATCTGAATATTCACGAGTGCTGTTTCTGCCTCGACTTCCCATCTACTGTACATACACGCCTCTAGAATTGAAGGCTTCCAAAAGTGCTTGGATAAGCATTAGTCGGCATTTTTATTTTTTGTTGCGTTGGTAGCTCTAATTGACAATGTGCCAGTAACTAGTACTGTGATCAATTTAGGCTGTGTGCTAACTGTAAAGCCAGCAACTTCCAGATGAATGGGAGGCACATTAAAAGTGTAATGGAGCATAAAGAATGTTAAGGAAAAAAAATGCTACGACCTGCACATGTTTTTATTAGGAACATAATTACAGGGAAAGTAAAGGTTAGAAACTACAGACTACCACATTTGGCACACTTGTAAGTGAGCCATATATATATCTGTATACATTTCATATATATATATATATATATATATATATATATATATATATATATATATATATATATATATATATATATTTCACTTATAATATATATATATATATATATATATATATGGCTGCGCGTGTATCCGTTGAGAACCTGTCTGCATATGTTCACACTTTCGTCGAAGCAGAAAGTGTGAACATATGCATAACAGGTTCTCCATATTCGGTCACCTGTGCAGGCCATTTTTAAAGTCTGTTCTGTGTGAGAGGTTAGATAAACAGTGAAGTTAAAGAATTTGAACTATGAGGATGCGAGGTGGGACTGGCTGCCTGCGGATGTTGAACTCTGCGTTCCCTCTCCTCCTCTCTCGGTAAGATGGCGCCTGATGGCGACCTGCACCCCCTCCTTCCCTTCCCTTCCCTTTCTCCTTCTCCAGCCTCTCTCCTCCCCTTTCCATCACCCACCCTTTCTCTCTCTCACCCTCCGTCCCCAGCGCCGGGCCATAAATCCGTTGTTGTTTATGAAAATTTACAACACAGCGCTTCAACTTTACGAGCCGACTCGGCTTCCCATTGGCTGGACGGCTCGGTCACGTGTCATCGAGCCGTGAACATGAACTTTTTTATATTTATATATATATATATAATTTCCAATAGCGGAATAGAGCAGCCTTTCATTTAGAAGACTCGGGCTTCCTTGCTCGACTCTCCCCACCAGTCATCAACCTTATGTTCAACTCTTTCTCATCTTTGCTATTTTGGAGATTATTGTGAGCATTTTTTTTTCTTATTTCAAATCGAAACACAGGAGCTATACACTGAGGCATGATTGGATATGTTTGGGCTTTCGACACGCCTTGGCGGGACAAATGGAAGGAGCGCTGGTGCGTCACTGACCCCCAGGAGTCCCGGTTTCCGTCCGTGGACTCAGCTGGAGGCTTTCCCCTTCCACCCTTGATTTGCACTGTTGACATGCAGAGGCCGTCACAAGGTAAGGCAGCTGAAGTTCCCAGACTGCACATGTTCAGGCGTCGATATGAATTTGCAAAGTTAAATACTAATGCTCCGTTTTCCTGCGCATTGTCGAATTCAACGAGAGGTACATGTCAATATCAAATAGATACGTGTCCAGGTTGTTGAAAGACTGCGTTCATTTCGTGTTCTGACTTGCCCATGTGGACCTTATTTGTTTGTTGTTTTGCTTTAAATGTGGTCTGCGAAATTCAAAACGTGCTCTTTGCTGCCCTCCTGTGGATAAGATTAGGAAACGTTATGAAGGTCTGCCTTTAGTCCTGGTGCCAAAGAGCTAAACATTTGTGTATAATATTGTGTTAGTGTGTGATTATTTTCTGAACGTGTTTTGCATTTTACCTGAGCATGCACCTTTTAAACATTGACGCGTCAGACTGCGTGAAACTGCGGGGTTTGAAGCTGCAACTGGTGAATTGCAAATCTCTGCTGTGGAGCCAGAACATCACAGAGCTTGGCGTTTGACAATTTTATTCTTGAAAATGTTATACACTGCTTCTGAATCTACAGGCTTAAAATATCAATGTGCAATCATGTGATTGAAACTGTGCCGACCTTGTGCTGTCAGCTGCTGCTGCTGCAAATATTTGTGTGCAGCCCCAGCAAAGCCCTCGTGGGTTGACTTTTGCGTCTTTTGTTTCTTGTAAATCTTTTGCATTTGAATGTGTGACCATGCAAATCGTCAATATAGTTGCGTTACTAAATTCGAGACTTTGCTGCTTCAGTTGCTTTGCAGCAAATCGCTGAGTGCAGCTTGGGGAGAAAAATAAAACATAAAATAACTGACAATATATTTTTTGTTAATTATTTTCAACTTCTCTTGTTAAATTTCGTGCATCTCATATTACAGAGGGTGATTATATCGGTGCATGCAGGCATTGAAAATTAATGCAAATAATGCATTGCCCCAATAAAGGGCTCTTTGCAGATTTTTTTTTTAAATGCTCGTTACCTTTTGCAAACTGTTCTTTAAGACCAAACAAATTTTTTCTTGTACATTCACAGATCATGTGACTGTAATACAGACACGCATATATGTAAATATTTCTATTTCTAGATGTTTATGTATTCAATTTATGAAATTATTCTTTTAAAAAAGGACAACGCTCATTTTTATGTTCATTATTTCGACTGTGTAAAGAAGATTGCGCCCAAAAAAAGTAAAAAAAGGTTTGAAACATTATTATTATTATTATTATTATTATTATTATTATTATTATTATTATTATTATTATTGATAATAATAATAATAGGAATAACATTCCTTTTTTTCATTTTGCTACTTTATTTTGGTAAACGTCCCCATCATATGAAAAGGCCAGTTGTAAAGCGGTTCGTCTGCCTTTTCTTCCAATCGTGTTGTGATGCTGCGTCGCTGTGAATGCCCCCTGACCCCCCTCTCGCCCCTCTGCCTCTCTCGTTCCTCCTTTCTTTTATTTTTTTATGGTCCTATAGCTCTCGAGTGTGTCCCTGCTTCAACTCAAACAGGTTTCGTGGGAACTTTGTTGTCACTGGCCCCAACTCACAGATCAGCTGCTGCAGCATTGCAGCTTCGGCAACATGCTCCTTGCGCAGCAGCTCATGTGCAACCTTTGTGCAGTCCTCTGCACTGCTGTAGCATGCATCCAGCCTTTCTGGACTCACCAAGTCGAACGCATATCTTGCGTTTCTGCGTTCTTAACGCGCAAGAACGGGCTTGTGCATTTGGGGAAATAAAACAAAAATGGCCGCTCCGGGGGTGAGAGAGGGCATGAACCAGGGAACAAGTCTGTGCTTCTGAGAGGCGAAGGTGCCATAAAAATTCCAGAAGAGAGAGAGAGAGGGGAAAAAAAGCCAAACGGGAAGCTCTGTCCGTTGCATGTGTGCACGGCTTTATGGAGGCTTCTGCGCCTTCATGCACAAGATTTTGACCTCATTCCATAGTTCATCTCTTTATAATATAATGTCTGAAGCTGATTTATCCATTTGTGATACAATAAAAAGCTAAACAGAGTGATTGGGATGCTTTGAACAGAGCAAAAACATAAAAAAAGAGAAAGAATATAAGTTCCCAGCTGAAAGTTGTTTCTTTTTCCAGTGACCATTTTTCAAACTCATTGTTTGGAGAAATGCGGAATTCTTGCCGTATCTGTGCAATTCTAAAGAAAAATGAGCAAATGAGAAATTTGGAACGCGACTAGCCCCTAATTTCTTTTCTCCTGCTATAATTAGTTATTATTTTTCTATCTTTTTTCCCCGTCTCATTTCAAAAACAATTTCTTCAGTTTAAACTACAAATTACTTGCGAGATATTCATAGATTTGTTTTCCAATACGTTGTCTTCTCCCTCTCATCGTTTCTCTGAGCTCGAGAACAAATTTCGGTTGCCTTTAGTTTCTCATAAAAAAAGAGAACTATAATTCTCTCATCGGTCTCAGTTGACATCTCACACACATATAAAAAGTAACTTTGCTGGAGGACGGAGTCTTTAAAAGTCAGAATGATAAAAGAGACGCCTCTAAATAAGACAAAAATAAGGTCGGATTATGTGCGTAAAAAATAAAAGACGCAATAGCCATCTTCTAAAGTGTCTGATGCTTTGCATCGACCCATTCTAACCTGCTTATAAACCATATTTCTGTGTTCATATAAAGCCTGTATGTGTGGGTATTCATTTTGCCAAAGTGGCACAAGCTGCAAAGGCTCTGAACGGCAGGCTCTGTTGCATTATTTGATATTGCGTATGTGATGTTTTGAGCTTCAATCTCCTCTCCCAACATTTACTCATCAGCACGTTCTCCCATGAAGTCGTTCAGCTCTTTTATATGGGGAAAAGTGCAAAAGAGCGCGCGGCCCTGCTCTGAATGGGCTTTTACTCTATTAACTGAGCCTATTTACAGCCATCTCCCGGCACAACGTGCATAACAGATTCTGATCGAATTATTCCTGTACACTATCTCTGGAGAGATTGAACTCTCAGCATGTCACGTTGTATTGTTTAGGAGACCTCTTTCTTTGCCGCAATGGTCGTTAACCTCCGAATGACCCCCGTGTGTGGAGCCCACGCCTCGGAAAAGCGCCGCAGACAGTCAGTGCAACAGTTGCGCCAGAGGATGGCGCAGCACGACAGTGGAAAAACTCCTCGCATAGCTGAGAGCGCAAGGCAGGGGAGGCGCGCACTCCCTCCCATCCCGCCCGAGTGTTTCCTGCGTGCACGAGTTTACCTCTGGAGGTCACCAGGCAGGATTTACGACTGGTCAACAAAAGCACGTGATTCTGCCTCGTACCCCATATTTGGGTGCCTACGTAAGAGAGAATCAAGTCCATGTCCCACTCTCATTTCCATAATTCATCATAAATTGTGCAAGGGTGCAATAGGACGCGCTAAAGCATAAGAGCCACAAATCAAGGAGCTGCAGGTTTATGCTGTTTACTTCCACCAAAATAATCACAAAAACAACAGCAATACCTGCAGCGGGCAAAAAAGGGGGAACTGTCAACAAATGAGCTCCTATTTTGTGAACTCATTCTGCGGTCGCTATCCCAATGGCGCGGACTTTCAGTTACATAATTATGGAGAGCATAATACCGCGAACGAGCAATACAGGGACTCCACGGCCATGCATTCCAGCAGGTACGGCTATGGCTACAACGGAATGGACTTGACGGTCGGGCGGACCGGCGGCGGACACTTTGTGGGCAGCGAGCGGACGCCGGGCTACTCCCCGACGCACACAGCGGCGGCAGCGGCAAGCCCTTCAGTGGAAAACGTCAGGTACAGCCAGTCCGCGGGCGGCAGCCAGAACTCGTCCCTTTCGCCTCCACCTGAGCCTCTGCCGTGCTCCTCCTCCACGGTGGCCAGCTTGTCGCCGGGCGCCGAGACGCAACCCCAACTCAGAGCCGTGAAGAACTCCATAAGCGGCGCCCAGTGCTCGGGCTCGAACGGGGGAGGCACGCTGTTGCTTGGTCGGGACTGTGCGTCCAAGGCTTCCCCCCTGGAGGAAGATAAGCCTGCGGGGAGCGCACCGACGACTCCTCAGAGTGCCAGCGACTCGGCACAGCCTCAGATATACCCGTGGATGAGAAAACTCCACATAAGTCATGGTAAACTGCTCTCTTTAATGATCTCTTATCGATTTTATGTCTTGTATGTGGAGCTGGTGCTGTTGATTTTTTTTTTAAAAGAAAGTATTGTAACTTACAAACAAATCGTAGTGAAATTTCGGTATTTTATATTAGTGATGTCTGACACAGATATTAAAAACGTGGCACCAAATCGCGCCTCTCACCTGTTTTGTTAAAGCTTTGATTTATGCAGATAAGGGTCATTTAGCAAAGCTCACCTTTTACTCAGAGGATAAAATATTGTTTAACGATAAAATTTGGATTTTGAGACATTTTGTGTACATACTTCAATTTCTGTAGTGTGTAGATTAATATATTAATCTCCGGGTGGTTATCAATTCTTTTTAACTCAGTTCAGTTCAGCTTAACTCATTTGTGCAGCGCTATTTTACAACAAATGACATGGTAGGGATATTTCCAAGATAAATTCATTGACACACATTTATAATCCGATTAAGTTAAAATGATTCCAGAAAGTCAGACTCAAATTTGCTTTCAGGAGGAAAAAAAATATATAAACAATTTCAGTTTCAAACTTTCAATTTCCAACTCGAATATTCAGATCCATGATGCACAGCTCCCCTTGTCTTGGCAATAATGTGTTCAAACTTTACACATTCACGTAAACGTTCTTTACAACTCTTTCTCTTTCTGCTGTGCTTCTGTCCAAAGATTTGTCCGGACCTGAAGGCAAGCGAGCCCGAACCGCCTACACCCGGTACCAGACCCTGGAGCTGGAGAAGGAGTTCCACTTCAACCGGTACCTGACCCGCAGGCGGCGGATCGAGATCGCCCATGCCCTCTGCCTCTCCGAGAGACAGATCAAAATCTGGTTCCAGAACCGGAGAATGAAGTGGAAGAAGGACAACAAGCTGAAGAGCATGAGCATGGCGGCCGCAGGCGGGGGAGCCTACAGGCCTTGATAGCCCCCCTGCATCTTCTCTCATAAATAAAGTGAAATGAAATAAACTATTGAAAGTGTACAAAAAAAAATAAGAAAAAAATCTCGCAAAGACTTGTTGGCGGAGGCTTTGAGCCACCTCATCTTCTGTAAATGCCCCCATTAACCTTATATTTTCTTTATATTCTCACCGTGTTAATCAGTATGCGAGTAAAAATATGCATTATGTACAGTTCTGTTAAGATTAAGGACAAAAAAGAGAAAGAAACGTTTAAATTATTTCTTGTTCAGAAGGAGAAAAAAAAATCAAAAGCTTGAACTTGTCCAGTAAAAATCTGTGTGATGCACTCAAAACAGCAGTCTGATAAATACTAACTAAATAGAAGGTTTGTGTTTAGTTCTCTCTGTACATGTACTGTATATGTATGTATTTATTTGTCTCATGTATTGTGCCAACTTGTCAGAAAAAAAAAAAAAAACTCGCTTCCGATAACCAGCAAATAAGCGTTTTGTGTGCGTAATTGTATTGTGAACACACGTGTATGGACAGAGGTGCCGTCTCGCCCCTTTGTATGTACAGTGGCGGTGCTTTGTTTTCTTAAGTTGTTTTTCTTTTCTTTTCTTTTTTTTTTGCAGGAGATTATGTTCGACTTGCTCACCTGGGCGCAGCACAGTTAACAAAAAAAAAAACGTGTTCGTCCCTGTTTTTTTCTTGCTGTTTCTATGTGGAAGGTCCCCCACCTTTATGACTTCATCGTGATGAGCTTTTTTTTGTAAATGTTTTTCAAAGACTGGAAAGAGGTAAAAAAAAAAAAAAAAGAAAAGAAAAAAATGCTACAATAATCAGAAGAATGATATCGATGCTCATGTTGATGATGGCTGTCATAGCCGTGATAATAAACTTTTTACTGGAAACGGCAACTTTAGTGAGTTTCTTTTTCAGACTTTGTGATGCGCGGGGCCGCTTGGTGGAGGATTTTTCCTCCAAAAGCTGGACGTGTGTTTTTACTGCTATTTAGGGTTGGCTAGTTTTTATCTTTATGTAGCCAGAAAATGTAAAAGATATACATAAATTTCTTAGGCCATAGACCGAATCCGGATTTAGTCCAAACTAAGAAGTCAAAAGTCTTGTTTAGAGAATCATCCTCAAAACCGTTAACCGCATTTAGTCATGAAAACTTCCTCTACTGGTAGACGTCTATATATATATATATATATATATATATATATATATATATATATATATATATATACTTTTAATTTTCAACTGGGTTCAGACACCAGTGGACATCTTTATCTGAACGCTTTTTCACCTTTTTTGCATTTCAACCACATTTTGTTTACAAGGAGGCATTTGCTTTCTTCTTCTTTGTGGTTAATTCGAGGCCTCTGCTCGTTCTTCCTTAACATTCCACCCCCCCACCCCTCAAAAAAAGAAGTCAAAGTCTCCTCGCCTTTTCTGAGTCAAATCCGGTTGAATTCAACAGGTTCTGTCATTGAATGAAAGCTGTTACTCACCTTGTTGTGGTGTTGCATGGGAAGTGGGGTTGCGGTGGTGGGTGTGTGTGTGTGTGGGGGGGGGGGGTGGGGTGAAACTCCACTAACAAGCTCCAAGCAGGGGCCGACCAGTCCACCCCACACCCCCCTTTGCGCACACTCTTCTGAGCAATCCCCAGCAAATTAACTCGACTTTTTTCCCCGGCTGTAAACTTTATTACAGGGCCGATTCTGGCTCCTCTTGACATTTGGGTGCTAAATGAATGGGGGGTTTTGTCTATGAATTAGATCGTAAAAAATCAGCCGGCAGAGCGGCCAGATAGGCTCACTGGCCATAAACGGTCACGTGGTGGGCCATTAAAGTAAGTTTTATGGTTTTGGGGAGTTGACAGTATATTGCACATAACATATAATCGCAGTGAGGGCGAAGCCTTGTCTGACTCTCTCTTTGCAGCCTCTGTTGCTCGGACTTTCCTCTCGGCGTGGACCGGACACTCTCTCTCTCCAGGATGAAGACCGCCTCTCTGGGTAAGTTTCTCCAGACCAACCGGTAGCCAGAGTGCAGTCACCCCGTGTTAAACAGCCGTATTATTGTATTCGCTCCCCTCTCTATCCGTCCCTATTAGTGCATTACACTAATTTGTCAGTTGTGGAGTGCTGGATACTGGTCTCGGCAGATGTTGCGCAGGGTTGGGTCCAGCTCATGGCTATTTAATTGCTTCCTTTCCTGCGTAACTTGTTTCCCCTCCATCTGCGGTGTAACTCATAATCCATTTTTACATGTTGGATAATTATCTCTGTGTCCATTTCCACCCCCACAAAACTTGTCGTCTTATTACATTGGAGGACTCACAGACCGTGCAGCCAGAAATGTTCCATATTGGGCAGCAGGAGAGCGGGCGGTGTCGCCTGATAAAGTTAAGCCCTGACGCAGGCCTGCAGATGCACAAGTGTGATTGGATTGCGATTGCACAGATGACTTTTGGAGCACGCGTGAAGGTCCATAGTCGCCGAGGGAAAGAGCAAAAGTTGCAGGAGCGCAAACGTGCGCTCCACATGTTGGATGCGCGTGGAGGTGGACTTTGCTGTAAACACTGTCGGGTAAACACAACACAGGAAGAAGCAACAACGGGGGAAACGTTCGACAAGGAATTCCGTTTTGTGTCAACCAAGCTTTTCTTCTCCCTGTGTGTGTATTCGGGGTTGAAAAGTTCAGTTGACCTAAAAACAAAAAAAGTCACTCTCGCCTTGCGGGTGATCTCTTGTCTCGTCTGAACAAGGGCGAAGGCGGTCAAAAGTGGAAAAAGCGTTGAAAAAAAAATCATGTCTTAATAAAATGCTGATTGCATTTTTTGTTAAAGAAAACAGAGATATTTAGTGTGACAATGTTTTATTACATTTTAGTTTATTTTATTATCCTTAACAATAATAATGTGTGTCAGTCTGCCCTTATTTTAAGCGCAAATAAGTGTCACACAAGTAAGAAACTATCGGGAGCTGAAAAATCTGGTAACTAGAATGAAATTGAATATTATGAAATATGACAATAGTTGGCCATATTTCATAATATTCAATTGGTGGTGACCACGTGTCTGTCTTCTTAGTTGGCCAGACAGATTAAGTAGAGTTTTGCGACGGTTCGGAGGCCTTGTTGAAGAACAGCTTTAGAGAGCTCAGAATATGGCGTTGCAGCGCGTCCTTTCAGGTCAGAAAAATAACAATCCAGATGGACATTCGTTGAGAAAACGCATTTGGCGAACCGAATTCATTCGTGGTTTGATGAAAATTCAAACAGCTTTAAATAAACTATTGTCATAGGAAGAGTACGATGGTTTTGTATCATATGCAAATAAAAAATATCAATGTCCAAATCAGAAATGCAAAGCGAAACTGCAGTAGATTCAATTCTCCACAAATTTCTATTGTAATGTGAACTGGACCTAAAAAAGCAGAACAAAAACAAAAGCATATATTTGTTTTTACTCTTCCCGGTTTCATTTGAGGCATACTGAAAATCAAACAGGACGTGCCTCGAGCGCGGATCTATGGAACCGAAGCGCCCCCCTCTCTTCCCCTTTGCCAATATTTCAAATAAGGGAGACAGTTCGACAGGGCCCCATGTGCAGCGCGCTGCCAGGCTAAGATAGAGAAGGGGAGCGCTGCTGTGGGTTCATCCGGAGGTCAGCCCCTCAGCACAAAGATGAATCTGCATCCTCTCGGAGCCACCAGCAGAGCTCGCTTTAGGCCAAGTTCACTGTCACCCTGCTGCATGCAGAGGAAAACGAGGAAAACAAACCGCTTCCACATGCATGCACGGCGGCAAACGCGCGCACGCCTTCTCGGCAATGCCAGGTTGCCCATAAGGACAGTGCACGTAAATGAAGTTAGCGAAGGTTGCAAAGCCTGCGGTTGTGCACCAACACTGGAGGGAGTGATGTGTGCAGAGAGAGAGAGAGAGAGAGAGAGAGAGAAAGTTTTGAAGCGATGCTTCCAACAAAGTGTTTCCCCTGCTTTGCTTGCTCTGACTCTAATGGATAATTTGCATATTTTACAGCCCTATCAGCCTTGAGCTGGAGCTTGGTGCTGGATTGATTTCCTCCTCACTGTCACTGGGAATCATCACAAAGACGCAAAAGCATTTCACATCTTGGTTTTGGCAACTCGTCTGCTTATCAAATTTGTGGAAAATGATAATTAGTGCATATTAAAAGAGTCGACTTCTTCTTTGTGTGTGTGTACATATATATATATATATATATATATATATATATATATATATATAATATATATTTCTGTATATATATGTATATTGGGGAAGGCTGTGGGAGGTTGCAGATATCTCTCCTGGCTGCTACTGATGAGAGCGATATATGCTGCAGAAGAGGAGGAGAAGGAGGAAAAATTGGGGTCAAAAGTTTACGCGCTGAACAAGTCTCCGTCATCTGTTCACTCGGAGCTTGATGCCAGCCTTTATAAAAGCAATCTTGACTCTCCACACAAAAGGCAGAATAGCTTTGCATTACATATGTTGCACGGTGCACTCCAGGTGAACCCTGGATGCGCAGTGACCTCGCGTTAGGGACCAGAGAGGGGGTGAAAGGGACCCCCCCCCCCCCACACACACACACCCCTACACGCACGCACGCACACACACCCACACACACACACACACCCATGCACCCCCCCCCGCCACACACACACACACACACACACACACACTCCATGGGTCTCTCCCCCGCCTCAGCAACAAGATTGAGTGTTTGGCGTTTTATTAGGGCGGCTGATTGGTGAATTTCCTTTGAATAAATTGCATCTGATATGTTTAGGGACGAGGGCAAAATTTGCATTTTGAGGATTGATACTCTCGACCCGGTCACAGGGTAATGAGAAGGCCTCCACCCCCACCCTGAATAAGCCCCAGATCCTTTAAAACACATTTAGCCCCGCTCTTCCTGACCAGCTGAATAGAATCTTTTTTAAAAAACTAGAAATACCACAGATGTTTGCTGTTTTTTTTTCTTGCGTTTTATGAAACAGATTCAGATTTTTTTGTTTTCAGACATTTGCTTTAATTGTGTTGTCTTACGAAAGGTAATAACATCCAGTCAGCAAATACATATTTTTAATTCAGTTACAATTATTAACCTTTTCACCCTGAGATTTTTTTTTTCATCTCAATTGAAAATACCTGGGAAAACACAGCATTGCCTTTTATATAAACATCCGTTAGGGAGTGAAAATATGCAGAAATGACGTTTATTGATGCCTAAACACGGTAGAAAGATGAAAAAGCTACAGAGACTGTTTTTTGGGGGGGTTTTTTTGCACATAAAATCAAATAAGCTGCAAAGCGTAAATGTGATCTGCCGCCTTTGCGAATCAGGCGATATATTACAGAACAGACAAATAAACGGGTATTATCTTCTTAAAGTGTCGCTGAAAAGAAAGCTTGAAAAATCGTCGACTAAATGTTGTAGGGTTAATCAAATACGCCGAAGAATCCTTACTTTCATAGTCTTTGTTTTTCAAAAACTGTAAAAAGGACAAGTGGGGTAGAAAGCAAAATTCGCCTCATACATTTTCCGGCCTAAATATAAAAAATCACCGACCTACTTTAAATAGACATAACATAAGAAAGATGTGCCTAGATGGTCTGTTTGGAGAGTTGTCCTAGAAATGGGCTCAAAATGTAAACAAGCACAAGTAGCTATTGATTTCCAGATCAGATTCTTGGGCTTCACAATTTATCACAATTATGAAACAATTAGCAGAGAGTAAAACAGAATGGACGACACACATTTTACGTTTAAAACATATTTACTTTTAATATCACGAAATCACAGTCATACTTATATCACCAGGAAAGGATAAACAAAACCACATCATAGAACATTCTTTATTGCAACATTAACATGGAATGAATGGAAAAGGAATGCTTAATTCCACATAAAAAAAAAAGAAGTAATTATTCTTATTTAGGTATTTTTATGAATTAAAATTAATTGCATATAACACCGTTAGTGACTATTTGGGCGTTTTATGACCAATTTAAATGTTCATTTTGTCCAAATATGTTTCATAATAATTTTGAGAAGCTGTAGTTGGGCAAAAAAAAAAAAAAGTTTTATCCGGTCTAAATTCAAAATTAAAGTGTCCTTAATGAGTTAGTGGTATCTAGTTGCTCCACGTCTTGTAATTGTACACACACACATCCTAAAATGGATGATTAGTTCATTAGTTTCAATGCATAATGCGGATTATGTGGATTCCCATAAACGTCATATACGGTCAAATGTATTTTATCATCAAAATATCAGTTCATGATTGATGGATTTGATATTTTCTGTATTTTTGCTTTTGCAGAATCGTTTGCACCCAAGATGACTTGCGCTGTTTAAAGAGAAGAAACAAACAAACAAAAAATACGTCTTTTGTTCAACTTTTTAGAAACGTTCAGCGCGTCCAATCAAAACTAGCAGCTGTAGAAAGACGCCAGTTACTCTAATGGCTAATTGTTGCTGCAATAACCACGCTGTGAAAACGTCATAACGCCATGCATACCGCGCACCAAACGATTATATTACCAATGCCAGCCCGAGCCACAATGTTTCTTTAAAGACGTGAATTGGGCATGTTTCTATGGCATTTCTTGATTTTTTTCTTGCTCATGCAGACAGAAGACCTTGTGGGAGCCATACACAATCTGTCACCATCATCTCAAAGCACTTCTCTGATAATCCAAATTTACTGTATACTGTCAACTTGATATATATGGGCTGACTCGACCTTCACTTCGCAGTGTGTATGCGTCCGGAAAGCCAACACCTCGAACCCATTCACTGTGAAAGCTGAAATTTCAACTCAAGCCTGTTGCGGTTTCAGGCGTGATTTTCAGTTTTAAATCTTGTGGAAAATTGCGCGGATAACGAGCGTGTTCTCACACGCTTTCGTCGGGTTTCATTGGGACTGAAAGTAGATCAGTTTTCTTTTCTTGCATTTTGGCACAAATGTCTCCAGGAGCCAATGCGCGCAGGCCTGAAGTAGATAACAGGAGTAATCTGAAGCTGTGCATTCGAACGCTTTTCTAATAATGACGTTTTTAAAAAAAAAAATAAAAAAAAAGGTGTCCGAGGTTTATAGCAGCAACAAGTAGAATCATCTGTAAAACTCGCAGCCGCTCTTATCCTTGTCGGCTTAATTTACTGTAAGTGGATAACGGCTTAGCTGACCAGCTCTATATTTATGCTGGACCCGTGTTAGAATAGAAAGCCAGCAGAGTGTGAATTTAGATATCATGTGTAGCCTTCTTACCCGCCGACATTATGTTGACACATTGCCTCTCAGGTGGTCTCTGCGGCCGTGTAGGACACAGTGAATCTCCAGTATGCCATTTGCAATGAGTTAGGATGGATACTTAACCAGCTCTGGCTCAGTGCGCACAGGCCTGGCTGTTCTCAGGCGCTCTATTCCAACAGTCTGCAACTTTTGTGAAGATAAGGACTCTGGAAAATATCAGAAAACTCTTCATTCACATGCAGTCCATATCCTCACGTCTGAACGTATAAGTATTTTTGCAAACGTGTTACCAAGAAATCCCTCGAGGAACCCCCTTGTGTGTTGAAGTGCGCGCCCCCTGAAGAGCTAAAGAGAGCCTTGCAAAACTGAAGTCCAAGTCCGGGGTGAACCCCAGGTCACCGCGTCTAACAGATATGAAAATGTCGCCTCTTTGGGAAAAAAAAGAGGGGGCAACGCCTTGTTGTTTAACAAAGACTGTCAATGGGCAAGATTAATCAGAAACAAAATGGAAACGGTGTCACCTCGGGGTCAGGCAGAAGTTATCTCTGTGTAGGGGAGCGTCAAAGAAAAAAAAAAGAATAGGAGAGAGGCTGAGCAGCAGCAGCAGAACAGAAAAAAAATAGGGAGAGAAAAAGAGAAAAAAGAAAAGAAAGCTTTCAGTATTTCCGCAACTTTTGTGGGCCCCTTCTGGTTCTCTCTTGCAGAGGCCTTGTCGAGGTGGACCAGATCCGAGAGGAGCTGCTGCTGTTGCTGCATCCTCGAGGAGCACGGATACAGAGGGTCATCTCGGATAAGGAGCGGAAACTGGACGTGAACATGATGGCTGATGGCGAACAGCACGGTCAGACACGCTTTTCATGATGTCCGTCATGATAAAAGACATGCAATATGTCTTTTATCTTCTGTTTTTATTTTACATAACCAGATTTTTTTATTATTATTATTATTGTATCTCATTGAATCACAGACAATTTAGAATTTCAAAGCAGATTTCTGTAAATTCATCTTCTTCTCATTATTATTATTATTATTATTATTATTATTATTATTATTATTAGTAGTAGTAGTAGTAGTAGTATTAGTATTAGTATTAGTATTAGTATTATTAGCACCATTGTTGTTATTGTTGTTAACAGCAACAACCGCAACAATACTAAACTAACTAAAAAATTAAATTGCAGTACTTGATGAAACTAAGAACAGAGAAAACTATATGAGATTTTGTAGTAAAAATTTTAAAGGCTGTTTTTGTACTTCTTAAATCACTTCCCATGATGTATAAATTTATTCAGGGGCATTATTGCAAGTAAAATATGCGGTCGTCCTCAATGCACGGACACTTTCAGTTCTGACGTGCAGCTCTCTATTAACGCTTCTGCTGGATATTTGCTTTGGCGTCTGGCTGTATTACACATGCAAATCAAATGTTTTAGGTGTTAGACAAATTTATTTGCCTTTTAATAGAACTCGAGACACGGCATTGCACGCTTTCAGCACAAGCCAAGCTTACTCTGCAAAATATGGCTATGTAGACTCTCCATCAAGTTGTCAAACAAATAGAAAAAGCCGTTTTCTTGTTTTTTTTAAAGCAAACTATTAAGGTAAAAGATTGGGGTCGGCAGATTAGAAGTTGTTTTTTTTATTTTTTATTTGAAGATCTTTTAAAGCAGAGTTTTGCAGGTTGTTTGCACGTGTTGTGCGTGAATCAGAAGACATGTGCCCGTTTCAGAAGGACGCGCAAACCCGTGAAGACTTTCGAGGCTTTTGACATCTTTTGTTTTCTTTTCCAACCATGATGATTTTGATGTGCCCCCAATTCAAATCTGCGTTGCATCTTTGGGATGCAACAGATTCCAGTTGCAAGCAAAGGTGTTCAGCGGGAGCACGACCAGATTTATTCTGCTTCAGCCGAGATGCTGAACCTCGCCCACCAAAGTTCGCACTCATGCAGTAAACAACTTAGCAGATTACTTTCTTTTGCTTTATATGCTGTGATTTAATAAGGAAAACACCAACGTAAGCCAGTCCGAGCGCTGCTGCTGGTGCCAGTGCCATGCTTTTCCATTGGTTCCTGTTTACATGATGCCCACAGGACAGGCGGTGATTGGTGGCCTCCTCGCACGTGACCAGACAACTTTGTACATTTGACAGGGGGGAGTAGGAGGGTTTTGTGGAGATCAGAAAAACGACAGCGCGATAAAAATTAGTATTGTTGCACTTCACAAATTAATGACCATGAGTTCCTACTTGATAAACTCCAACTACATCGAGCCTTCCTTCCCACCATGCGACGAGTACCAGCAGAGCGGATATATCCCCAGCCACGGCGACTACTACGAGCGGCCAAAGGATACGGGCTTCCCCCATCACGACGAGCAATCCTATCCCAGGTCAGGCTACGCGGAGACGGGCTATGACTACGGAACCGTCCCCTCAGCTGCCGCCGCTGCAGGACTCGACGATTTCGGCGACGGGCACCACGCACAGCCGCAGCCGGTCCCACAGAGCCACGGCGCTCGCCTCTCCGCGGCGCCAGACGGTGGCGCAGGGGCAAACGGGAGCAAAGACTGCAGCCTCGCCGGTGAAGTGTACCCCGGCGTGGCGAAGGGCAAGGAGCCGGTTGTCTATCCGTGGATGAAAAAGGTCCACGTTAGCAGCGGTGAGTTCCCAGCCACTGGAAACACAAGCATGAGCCCACTGAGGCAGCACTAGTAGCAGTCCTTACAGCAGCAATTTACGACTATCGAGCAGCAGGGTCGGTAATTAAGGACCCTCGTAAATTTTATTGCCTGTGTTCGTCTGTCTGGGGCCGTGCGCCTTTGTTGCTTTTTAACCCAAACTACCTTCTAGCACTGGAGGTGAGCCAAAGTGTTATATTCCGCCCTGCTGCTTTTGTTAATCATTCCTAAGCTTTGATGTGTCCCTGGATGCGAGTGCTTGTACACATTCTCTTCCGTTAAGGAGAAGAGAGTTTAGAAGCCGGCTGCAGAAACGTGGTGCACGAATTATGCAATATGCATGTGCAGTGGGCACACAGAAAAACAAACAAACAAATAATGCCTTCTTAAACCTGCATGTAACACCTGCCTCCCACTCCTCCCAACCCCCTTTCCCGTCTCCCAGTCAATGCCAGTTACAATGGAGGGGTGCCCAAGAGGTCCCGCACTGCCTACACCCGCCAGCAGGCTCTAGAGCTGGAGAAGGAGTTCCACTTCAACCGCTACCTGACCCGGCGCAGGCGGGTGGAGATCGCGCACACCATGTGCTTGTCCGAGCGCCAGGTCAAGATCTGGTTCCAGAACCGTAGGATGAAGTGGAAGAAGGAGCACAAGCTTCCCAACACAAAGATCCGCTCATCATCCGGGTCGGCCTCTTCCTCAGCCTCCGGGGCCCAGCAGCAGCAGCAGCAGCAGCACCAACAGCAGCAGATCAAAACAGGCCAGCAGCTTGTCCCAACGCCGTGCACAGTTGGTCTATAGTGCCCAGAATAACAGACCCCACATAATCCAGACTGAGATGGCGAACAACACATGTGGAATTCGATGGACCGATTTTCAGTATTTTACACTCATGGTGTTATATCTCTGTAAGCTTGCACATTGGGCCTGTGCCACGTCCTTTGTACACCCTTTCGTCCTCACCCCCCCCCCCCCCTTCATATAAGCTTGAAAAATCACCTTTAATTGCCACGGTGGCAACTGAAGTGTTTGGTTTCTGATGGAAAAGAAGGAAGGAAGGAAAAAAAGAGAAACAAACAAAAAAAAAGAGAAACAAAATCCAACGCACATTCAGACGTGTAGGACTTGGATCACAAAGTGTGTATCATTGCAGTTAAAACTGAGTCAGGTGAAAGTAAGTTTGTGGTCATTTTTTTCTATATGTTCTCTACGATTATTATTGTTTTTATGACCATTGCTCATGGAAAGTTCTATTATACTTGAAAGATATTTAGGAGACTCTGTAGATGCCTGTTTATTTAGGGCGGGGGGCTGTTTTAGGTAGGGGGGGAGGGGGGCGGCATCAGTCAGAGGAGCAGCAGTGTAGTACGTGTGTTTGACTGGGTTGGTTCTTACTGTTGAATGTATAGTCCAGGTGACGTTCACATCAAATGTACATAGACAAATCCTACCTAATGAAGGCACAATGAGGGAAAAAGGCGTTGTTGTTTTTTTTTTCGTGTCAAGTTCTGTCGGTGTTGTACACAAAGTCCATATAGATTCATTTGTGCTCCCGTGCGTCCTTATGCTGTGTTGTGTTCTAAACTGTGAATATTTGTATGTGCTGTCTCAGTAATGACCAATGTAATGTAGGCTATATAGTGTAGGTTAAATCTGTCCTTGTGAAATAAAATATGTGCTCCACTTACGAGGCTCGACGCGGTTTTGGATGTTTTTTTGTCATCGCCAGTATTGATTTCACTTGAGCGCAACAGCCTGTTTTCAAAGCCGTTCTGTCGTTTACGCGCGGTTTTACGCGAACTCGTAAAGATCTTTTTTTTTTTTTTTTAAAGTAATCGTTATTAATTATTAAAATTAGACATTAGGAGACAGAGTTTATCTATCAATTTTTTTCCCTCATTCTACACTCAAATATTGCGATCTATCCAGGAACTTGACGTGGGAATATTTTAATGGTATTTTATTGCATCTGTTATGCCCCAAAAAATGTTACGAAATTGACTTTTGTTTGTCCTGCATGTCCGGTCCAAATTTAGCCTAAACAGAAACACAGAAAGTCAGGGTTGTTCAGCCAATTTTAAAAACTACACACACCTTGAAACAACAGTTTGACATCAACAGACTTTTATTATTATTATTATTACTATTGTAATTTATTTATTTTACATTTCATCTATAGTTTCACGATATCAACACAAAATTTGATGTTGTCATTTCTACATTTATTCATCAAGAATATATGAACTTTACTGATTAGAATATTTGCCAATCGTCGCTTTTGAAAACCCTGCTGTGTGTTAAGACGCTATTCCTGCACGACCCTCTTTAAATAATTGTTTATCTTTTCTAACAGTTTATGACATTTGCATTGAGCTTTAATTTGGAGATCAATGCGCAATGCTGTGTTTTTTTTTATCCTTTCGGAGTGCAACTACTAGTGGTGTGAACCCTAATATCCTTCTTGTTACTTTCCGTCCAGACATGTGTTTGCATCTTCTTGTTGTGTTTTTCATCGCTCGCTTGTCTCGGATCCAAATCCGTGCACGTGCATGGCATGTTATGCGGATATTCTTGTATTAGGAAGATATGTGGCAGAAACACATGATCCGAGTCCACGCAGTATTAGCTGACAGCAAGTGTTTATTTTTTATTTTTTATTTTTTTATCAAATAGAAACAGAAAATGCCAGAATTGTCTTCCATCTACAAGTTGATGTTGAAAAGTTAAAGCTGAAACGAGATAGTAAATGTGTTTAGAGATGTTTAAGTGTGCTTTAAATGTGGTCGTGATAGTTCAAGAAAGCTATCCATGCATTATTTTGAACGTTTTTATTTTTGGCTAAATATGGGGCAAAGCATTTTCCACGGCTAAAAACAAAGACTAGAAAAGATATCCTGGACATATGTTTGGTGAAACACCAAACCTGAACAGTTACGCATATCCTGCCACACATAATTGTTCCAACTTTGCCACTCCAATGATAACTCCAGCCAACGTTACAACACCAAGAGTGTGAGTGGTGGTCACTACCTGCCCCGTCCAAACAATAGAGAGTTCAGCCAGGGGACAGCGGCAGCCACTGGCCAATCACAGGCTCCGAGCACTTCTTCTGACCCCTGACCTTTCGACACACACAATGTTCAGACCATACATCAGCGCTGAGACCTCCGTCAGCCCATTTGAGATTTATCCAAAGACGGCGTGCCAAACAATAACCGTGTTTAAGTGTGAAACTGAGCCATGAATTTTCCCAAAATTATTCCAAGAGACAGCGCTTGTGCATGTGCAGATTGTCACAGAGGGAGCGCTGGCAGGGCCCGGAGGAGAGGGCGCACATGAGCAGTAACATGCTGAGGTTTTGCATGTTGCAGTGCATAAATTTGAGTATGTGTTGGCATGTGTTGGTTTAAAGCCCATAAATACGTCGGCACGTTCATTGGTTATGGGTTTACAGAGCACAAATTGTAAATTGCCGTTTAATGTAAACGTACAACGGACACAAACAAACTGCTTATTCTTTTCCTAACCACATTTATTGAGAGAGAGCGAAAGAGAGAGAGAGAGAGAGAGAGAGAGAGAGAGAAAAAAAACAAATCTGGAAAATATTAATACTTTTTGCTACATAAATTCTCTCCTAGACAGTGGGCTTGCAGGATGACGCTCAGCCTGATTGGCACGTACTTTACGCACACGTCCAAATATGTAGTTCAATTACGCATTTCAAGTCTTTGATTCTCGAATAGAGGTCACTTTCAGAGTGCTGAAATTTTAATCTGCTCTTGTTCACGTGACTTGCTGAATAATGGATGCCCCGGGGGGTCAGAAATAGATCTGAAAATCTGACTTAATTTCATTTGAAGTGATGCTCTGCAAGGTGCGAGTCAGATCTCTTCTCCTTTGACAGAACCTAAGGAGGAGGAACCATCATGACTTGTAAGTAGAATCGGTGTAGTTATATTCTAGCAATTTTTTTTAGGGACACGAGGAGAATGCGTAAAATGTCCCAAAATTGTAGATCGTTCTGGGATTTTTATTGCAGTTATGTGTTAGTATACCAATGTAGGTTAAAACGTGGCAAATTTTCAAACTCTTGCATGTCCAGCCTATCAACAAATCTACATTCTAAGTAAGTTGCGGAGGTGATCAAATAGATCCAGGGGTGGATTTTATTTCAATCTGACTGTTGCTCAAAGTTCTTATATAATACTCAATAAAATGTTTACGTTTTGTAATATTACACTATAATTATTATTATTATCATTACTCTTAGTTTATGTTTGTTGTGGTGAATGCTGACAAACATGCATCCATGTATCCACTGTTTGCATACAGGCAAATCGCGAAGGAATATTGATCTGAAAGGATGATAGTGCTAGAAAACATTCTTGCTACGTGACGTTTTGTTGTTATTCATTCATGCATGTATCTATCTATTTATCCATTTCACAGTTTGGATGAATCCAAACTGTGAAAATATGTTTTTTTCCTATGTCACACTATGGTGACATAGAAAATTAAAAACATATATATTTTTTGTCTTTAACTGAGAATAAACCTAAACCTCATGCCACAGTTTCGATGTTGTTTTCATCATTAAAAAAACAAAAACAAAACGAGTTTGGCTCTAATCATCTCATCTTCTTCTCTGACTCTGATGGTGTTTAACAATACAATTAGGAAATAGCAAAGGAACTGCAAATATAACAACTAAACTGAGTCTATTATTATTATTATTATTATTATTATTATTATTATTATTATTATTATTATTATTATAACTTACATCTGAGAGTTTCTGCTCAAAAACGGTCACTAACAAATTTCCTGGGATAATAAAGAGCCACGTCTTACAAGAAAATCCAACTTGCTTTATTTCAACCACATCCAAGCAAACACTTCTTCTGTCTTCGTTGGTTGCAGTGTTTGTCTGGGGTTAATTAGAGATGGCTCCACTCAGCTCGAGGCGTTGAATTTCGCATTAGTCTTGATGTTGGCCGATGTAAACCTCGCTGCAGCAGTTATCTTCGGCTGAGAGGCTCGGTAACCCAAGCCTGGCTGTTAAGAGCTCCGAGTGTCAACATTGTGGGAAGATATGGCCAGTCGTCTGGCCGACATCCAGGGGCTCTCTGCGCCTGCAGCTCCTCTCCGTGCTGACAGAGATAAGGAGGCTTGATTTGTAGGGAATACATCTGGAAACATTTGTGTTATTTTGATTTTTTTTTTAAAATCGTGATCAATTAAAGAGTTTTAGGAAATGGCAAGGAGCTAGAATGTTGTTGAATTAAGGAATTAAAGGGGAGTTTTAAATGCTACCAAAGTCGATGCTTGGATGTCTGATTTGCCACTCAACTCTGCACGGGTCAGGGGAAAGTTCAGGTGCGGTGGCGACAGGTAGGGTGGGATTATCCTGCAGGACACGGCCGTTCAGTTTCACAAGCCTTTACATCAGTCTGGGTCTGCAAGAAAAGACACACATGAAAATTTTGTCCTAAATCACGTAGTGAGACTTTTGTCGCTCTCGCAAACCCGCGTCCACGTTCGTTGTGAATAGAGTTTTTGACTAAAAGTGAAGAAATCGCCTCCGATTCTGCTCTTCACTTTAAAAGTTTGCCATTAGAGTTGGAGTCGGAGAGGACAAAAGCCACAATGCGGGAGTGGGGACGGAGCCTCTGTCCGACTCGAGTGATTAATAGGTGTGGTGGGGATTTTTCCACGCCCGCTGCTCGGTGTTGACGGAAAACAAGCGCCAAACGGTGCCGAGGGGAGAGAATCTCTTCCGGGCTACGATCTTTTGGCCACATATGCTTTGTGTGCGTGAACCTCGCTCTTTTAAAAAAAATAACATTCTTTGACTTATTTATTTATCTCCAGAACTATTTTACGCACAAACTTGAATGAGTTGATCCATGTTAGTTTTAATGGGGATCCATGTACTGACCAGCAGGGTCGAGCAGCCTCTCTTTGGTCCCCTCACCTTTCCTTCCCGCCCACCGCTGACTGACAGGCGCCCCTCACGACCACCGGGACGTACAGCCTCTCCGCGTGTGACAGGTAAATGTGGCAACGTTTGGTTTCTATTTACCCCTGCAGCGTGCGCGCCGCGCTGATTGAGGGGGGCTCAGAGGCTGACAAAGTGGTATATACTAATGTACAAGTGTCGCGATGAGAACAGGGGGGGCGGTGTTGAGTTGAGCGCTGTGGAATACACCCATGCAAAGCGAGGCAGAATGAAGAGGAAGCTAAAAGCGCGTTTTGTTCCGTTGCGCTCGGACAGCTTTCCGCCGTGCAAATGTGCTCGAATCTCTGCCCCTCTTTCGGCCGCTAAACAGGCACGAAATATATGGCGCTCTAAAAGTGTCAGAAAAGCCCCTTTCTCCCCTCTGAATGGGGCGACACGTGGAAAAGCTGCTTCTCAGTGAGAGGCTTGCTCCTCAGCCAGATACATTGCACTATCACACAGCCCCTCTCTCTTTTCTTCCTCTTCTTCTTCTACTTCCACCCCCCCCCCCCCCCCCCCCCCCCCCCCCCCCCCCCCCCTCTACAAGCCCGATCCGTTTCTCCTCAGGGGCAATGACTGCCTCCATTAATGATTCACGGGCTCAAATAAAAGGGGATTTAAGTTGACGTTGCGTCACGTGAGCAGAGCGCATAATACCGCGCGGTGTTATGGCACTGGGAAGAAAACCGGAGCCCCGGTCTGGCCATATGATGCAGATTATATGCTGGTTACCCCCACTTTTCGGGAGGGGAGTCCTGGCTTTGTAGGGTTTTTTTTTCTTTCTTTTTTTTTTTTTGAATATCCAGGAAAAAAAAAAGCCGATTTGAACAAACGAGAAGAGGAGAGAAGGATTCCTGGCTTTTGTGGATGTATTCTGTTGTCACGGACGGATATGCGTTTTTTTTTCCACGCGGACGGAGTCAGAGCCCGAGCTTTGGGAGGATGGATTTTATTTTGAGGTATTTCCGCCGATTGTTCATTACTGTCGTGAGTTATTGCTACGCCAGACAGAGGTCAGTCAGTGAAGGGGGTGTGGGGGTGGGGGGGGAGTCCTTGTTTTTTTTTTTTTTTTTGTTTTGTTTTGCAGCGCAAGAAATTTTAAGAAGCTGGCAATATGCATAACATAAGTTAACCTAAATAAATGTCATATTTTGTTTGTCCAAATAACCTATTTAATGCGTTCTGTATAATATCAAAAATGCGCAATTAGTTCGAGTGGAATAATTACACCGTAATAGCACAATAAATAACAGAAGAAGCCTCTTTTTTTTGTTGGACAAATAGGCCAGTGTGAGTAAATAAAGCCCCCATTTATCCCGACTTCCAGCAAACACCCAGACAGAAGAGCGCTCCGGCGGTTCAGGGTGTCAACCTGTCCCATAAAACTTTAACAGCCCCATCTCTTTAAGCTGGTTTATGTACCGCGCCCGTGCGTAAACGATGCATCAAGACGATCTCCATAAAAAAAAGAAAGAGAGAGAGAGAGAGGAAAGACGAAGAAGATTTTTTTTTAAAAATGAAGTAGCTGGTGGCGAGCAGTTGGGGTAGTTGTTGTGTCGCTCCGCCGTGGGGAAATGAGGATATAATGCAAGACGGAGTGCCATCGAGGACCGCCGCGGCCGCGCTGAGGTCACGGCGCTCCGGCTTTGATTTATGGGCGCGGGGACTTTGGGAAGGTGGTGAGCGCCAGCTAATGACTGTTCGATCCGTTTGCGAGAGGAGATGCAACAAAACACTTTATTTGCATACGGGACAATTATTATTATTATTATTATTATTATTATTATTATTATTATTATTATTATTATTATTATTATACTACATGTGTTTTCGCAGCTATGTGCAGAATTTATCAGACTTTTATGAAGAAGAGTTTCATGGCTTGGGCTTTCATATATCCGTTATCTGAAGGAGTTCATGTGTGTATATTTCATGAGAATTATAGGCTTCTGGTTGTTGCCACCTTTTCTAATAGAGTTACTCAAAAATGAAATCAAAACATTTCTTTGCGTACTGTTATAGTAATATTCATCTAAGCATATGTAAAATCGTTTTTTTCCCCCCAACCTAAGATTGTGGGCCTAATTTGAGATCCATCAGTTCCTCTTTAGATTTAAACCTCTTTTTTTCTTTTTTCTTTTTTTTTTTTTTTACATTTTATGGAATTTCTAATATTAAATCCGAAGTTAACCTACTTTAACAAAGAAGTTTGAATTTTGCTCCCGACTAATAAGCAAACAAACAAAAAAAAAAATCCTACCCATTTCGCTGTTCTAACTTAAGGCTTATGTTGAATTACGCGCCCAAACATAAACGAATGATAAAACATAAATCTTTCTTAGCTGGTTCTTTTACACCTCTGCTTGAAATACAAATAAATAACATCAAAATCCACATGAATGTATTTTAAATGAGAGAACATTTCTGAATTAGTCTTAAAAAAAAAGAGAACAAAATAAAGCTCACATAAGCCCGTTGAAGAAAATGTTAAATTGTGCTTTAAGTTGCTAAAGAAAGGGGGGGAAATCCTTTTCTCGTTGCAGAAATCCGGCCGAGTAACTTCAGGCCCGGTCTCGGAAACACCCTGAGCTGCCTTCGGTAAGTCCATACATCTTTATTGATTTATGTTATGAATGCTTGATGGTGATATCCTTATTCAATTTCTAATAAGTACCACACACACACACACGCGCGCGCTCGCTTCCCAGGGCGCTCACAAGGCCAGAGAAGCAGAAGCAGAAGCAGAAGCAGAAGCCGTCTATGTATGGCTTGTTGTATATTTCCGTGTAGCAGCAATATGACCAACGCGAGAGCAATATTTCCTTCTCTTCCACTTGTCTTTGTGGTGTAATTTGTCACCATAAAAGTGACGGAGGGGAATCGCGGCTCTTGGAGCGCTGCCTTACTCGCTTAAAAAAAAAAAAAAAAAAAAAAAAAAAAAACCTACTTTCTGCGAAAGCCATCTGCTTGGAGCCACTACAGCCTGCTGCAAACAGGTTTTTACGTTTTATTTTATTAAAATTTTACGGTCTTTTTTTTTTTTTTTCGACCTTTCCCATGCAGCTTTTTGCTCTTATAACGCTCGACCTCTCAGCCCTCTCCTCGGGCCAAATAAAGAAAAAAGAAAGAAAGAAAAAGGACCAAATCAGCGTTTTAGCGTAGAACAAAGAAGTAAATAATTACACAAAGTGGCAGCAGTTGCTTTGTGAAAGAAAAAGGCGAAGTTAGCTTAAAAAAAATCCTAATGTGTGATTTCTTTTTTTTTTTTTTTTTTGTCGCCCACTCAAGACTCCCACGCCGTCCTAGCGTGCGCGCTCTCTCTCTACCTTTCTAATTGTGTCACCGAAATGCTTCTGTCCCACAGCCTGAAAACCAGCGGAGAAGCTTTAGCTGCTGGCCGTGTTTACAGCTGAGAGGGGAGTCATAAATCTAATTCTATCAAGTCTTTCATTCTGGCCGCAGACATTACCATGCAGAGGGATTCCCCGGCTCCCTTCTTCTCCTCTGCTCCACGCTGCGTGTCCTCCCGCTTTGGCCTTTTTGGTGTTGAAACCTCTGCCCATTTTTCATCCCAGTGCTCGAGCTGCTGTGGGGTTTTTTTCTTCTTCTCCCTTTAATATTTAGGAGCTTTGATCAGAACTGCCCTGCAGCTTTCCTTCATAGTTAGCGGGTTCACGTTGAAATGAAAACGAACTGTACGTCCTTGCGCCAAAACAGCAAATTCTGAGAGAGAAGAAAAAAAAGAGAAGAAGAAAAAGTAGGTTAATGATTAAGCCGCCTATAGGAGCGCTTTTATCTCCCATGGAAATGGTAATGCAGCTCTCAGTTTCCCTTTGTTATTCCGAAAAATCTCCTTGTGTTCATAACTCCTATCTAGGACGCGGTGTAAACGATAAGAAAATGACCTAAAACACCTTTTGGGACGGCGCGTTAGTAACGAGGCATTATTAACGTTATTATTTTCTAGCCGGACTACCTCATTTGGGATGTTGGGGGAGGAGGAGGAGAGGCAACTACTTGATTTGGACTGGCTTTCCAAGGCGCTTGCTTCATTTGCATAATTTTTCTTGTCTACGGTGACGCTCTGGTTCGGGGCAGTTCACTGGTGTCTGCATGGTAACTGCTGAAGGATCTCATAGTCAAGCATAGCCTTGGCTGACGTTAATATTGCCATGAAGCCCTGTCCATTACCCTGCAAGTATGGGAGCAGATAACTCTTCTTATCGCGCTGACCCGACTGCTCACGCCTGCTTTCGCAATCTCGGCGAGTAAGGAGAGAAAAGGAAAGGGGGTCTTCTCTTGCTTCTCTTGGCTCTTCCCTTTTTTTTTTTTTTCCTCCTGTGTGTTGTGCCTGCTAATGCCTGCCTGCATGGCAGGGCGCAGTCTGCCGCTGCTCCTTCAACCCAGTCAGCCCCGCTGCCTTTAAAAGTTTTTTTTTTGTCTGCCCCCTCTTCCTCTGGATTACTGCCTTTGATCGATTTCGTCGCTGAATGAGAAAATATTGCCCGGCGCTCTGCATTCATCGTGAGAGGACAAGGTAAGCAGGGGCCAGAAATAGGCTCCCCTTTCGGTTGTAAATGGTGGAGTTTGTGTGTCGCGGCGGTGATTTATCACCGTACGACTTAAGATCTCGGTTCAGGAAGAGTTCACACGCACACACAGAGTCAGGCGGACGGATTTTTTCCTGCAGCAGCACAGCTCAAGTCTGCCTTTTGTCTCTCTTTTCTCTGCCATTTATGACTGTCGCAATGGTTCGCAGGGAGATCCAGAGAGGAGAAGCCTCCTTGTACCTTTTACCGGTCATTAGAGAGCGTCTCTCAATCCGCAGTTAGGCTGTGTTGAAAGCAAACGTGGGGTCTCATTTTGGACTTATTTGTCTTTTGGTATGCAAGGCTGCATGGGTCCTGCTTGTATTTTATTTTTTTTTAAATCTTTGCTCATGTTTTAACAAATGCATCCCAGACTAAGGACTGCTTTAGATTTTTTTTTTAAATAAATAAAATAATGAGAAAATTAGTAGTTTATTGGAACCTTGTCGTGATACTGAAAGTTGCAGATTTACTATTATTCATAAACAAATAAATAGAATAAAATATAACTGAATCTTTATGGGTAAAACTGTGCTGCATACATTTAAACTTGATATTTAGATGTAAAAAAAATCCCTAAAGGAGACGGAAGCGTGTCAATGTATGAAACAGACAAAACAGAGGCAAATCTATTTTAACATTATTATTATTATTTTTATTATTATTATTATTATTATTATTATTATTATTATTATTATTATTATTATTATTATTATTATTATTATTATTATTATTATCATCTCAGGCTGTAAAACAATACCACCGGAAAACTTATAGCTCTAATATGAATAAACAGTCTGTTATTCCTGTGTTATTACTGGATCCGCTGCTACAGCAGCAGGCTGTAGTTGTGTCCTCCCTGGGTTTCTTCTCCGCTGTACAACCGGGTTTCTCCTTTTTACCGGGCCCGGCGCTCCCGGCTACTCATATATCAAAACGACGGAGCCGGCAGGAAATTATTATGGACCCTGCGAGGAAAAAAAAAAAAAAAAAAAGTTCCCACCGTGGTCATAGGAGCGCAGAGATGCCCGTCTGGTTTTTCAGGTTTTCCTCGGGCCTCCTTTTTCATTTATCTTGCAATAAGCAATAAAAAAAAAATAGAAAGAGAGAAAAAATATATATATTTCCGATTTTTTTTGACTGTTCCAGAAGGATTATTTTTCTAGCTGGGAAAAAGAATTTTATAAAAAAAAGAAAAAAAAAAGTGAATGTCTTTTACCTGCCTACACAGGAAATTAGATATGCTGTTGACAGCCCGGCTGGTAGAATAATATTGTAACAGAAACATTATTTTCCTGTGTGGCAGCCCGCTAACAAGCCGCTTCCACAGCAGGCACTTTCCCCCATAAACTCTACTGTAACTATATTCCCTTTATCCCTCTCGGCTCAGAGTTTTAAACTGTCATCCTGATTCTTGTTAGGCTTTTTAAAAATGATTTGAATGCTTTGGAAAACGTGTTATGCTGTTTGGCACAGATGGTAATGCAAGGTTAGTGTGCGCCTTTGTGTAAGCCATAAGGTAAACGGTAATAGTCCACAGAACTGTTGGCCCTATCTTGCCTCCACAGTCTCCAGTGTCAGGTCTGTATTGAAAAGTAAGATGGATCGCCACCATTTCTCCTCCTCACAGTGCTTCTTGTAACCCTAGGTTCACCCGAGGAGGCCATTGGCGGAGAGGCGTCACGTGACCACGGGGTGCCAATGTTATTCTACGAGGGTGTCAAGACCCTGTCAGTTTCTGAAATAAATATTGGGAAACGGCGAGATGCAAAAGGCGACCTACTACGACAGCTCCGCAATTTACAGTGGCTACCCGTATCAAAGCGCAAATGGCTTCGGTTATGATGCCAATCAGGTCCAATATCCCAGGGCCTCTCATGTGGAAAGCGAGTACCATCGACCCGCCTGCTCCCTGCAGTCTCCCGGCGGCGGCTCTGTTGCTCTGCAGAAGCCAGGGGAGATGGTGGCGGAGGGCTGCGACAGGGCCATTCAGGCGGCGCAGGCCAAGGTTCTCCCCGAAAGCAATCATCAAGCGCCGGTGCCGGTGTCAGGCCCACCGCCTCCCCCTTCGCTGTCCCCCGGCGGAGTCGGCCAAGATGCGAGCAATGGCTCCGGCCAGACCGGCGCAGCCAAGAACGGCTCCCCGACCTCCGGTACCCGCAGCAAACAGATCTTCCCCTGGATGAAGGAGTCCCGTCAGAACACCAAGCAGAAACCCGCCAGTAGCTCCAGTTCAGGTACAAGCTGCCTCGGACACACAAACCCTGATCGTTACCTTCAATACACAGGGGTGGTAGAGAGGGGTGGGCAGGTAGGGAGGTGGGCAAACCGCAACAGAGCATTAGTTTGCTTCCTGGGAAGGTCATGTTGTGTAATTGTCTGAGCTGTGGCATTTTAGGTGAACCATTTGTTGTAACAAATCATTTGATGAAGCCACATCCTGCGAAGATTGGCCCACTTTTTATTGATGGTGTTAATATTCCACCATCATCCAGCATAAATGCAGGCAGCGGAAGGTGGAGGGAAAAGCAGCAGATCCCTCCTTTTGTTGTCCCCATGCCCTCCAGCTGACCTGTCCCTACTGTAAACACACATCTCCGCTGATCACATAATGTTCCCGGAGAGACAGCAAACAAACACACACAACAGTTGTTTCAGTTTGTCCTGCTGTTTTGATTAGAGGGGAAACTCAGTGGGTCAGTGTTTTGGGGGGTAAAGGAGCAGGCCAGAGGAGGGGTGGGGTATTTACTCAGAGCCAACCTAAAACGTTAAAGATGCTCATCTTCCCATGACCCGCTGTACATATTGTGGCTGGTATTTTAAACATGTTTGCGATTATTTTATTTTTTTTCACAAAATGAAACAATTATAGTTAGAGGTTTTATTTTCAGGCTTAATTAATAAAGCTCTTCCATGGACAGAGCGACGATCCTGATGAGATCTATGGAGACTAAGAATGTGGTCACTCAGGTTTAGTTAAAAACAAAGTCATATCTGAGCTTATTTGTCTATGGAAACTTGGTAATTTACTACATTTCAAACACATTTGATGCATTATAGACAGCATTGAGCAAACAGAACACAGTGATTCACTTGAGGCATCGCCTTATGTTCATATAACCTGTTTATGCATCCCAAGTCTCTTTGCTTAAATCTCTCTTTGGCTAATTTAAATCATAAGAACTAGAAAAGTCATTTTTCCTTCTGAATTTAACAAATGATGAGCCGTGGAAGAAATCAATTAGACGTTCATGTCAGTTAATAAAGTGCAGACCAACATCGCACTTTCATATATTTTTTTCTAATAAATTTTAGAAGAATTTGACATAAATCTTAAAACAAATTTCCACTGATTTTGTAAGAGATGGGCTACACGCTTATATGCTTTCAGTTTGAATTTAAACATTTTGCACACAACTTAAAAAAGCAACTAAGGAGTTGCTTTTTTATGGATGTGTGGATGTATTGTCACAATATGTTGACAATACAATACGCATTGAGGCAACCTGAAAATTCTGGTGTAAATATTAAGTTAGCGATGGTCTTCAGAAACAGTTGTAACTCAAAAACCTATGTGGCTCCACTGTGAGTTTGAAAATTCTACATCGAGAAAGTTGTCCTTTCAGCACATTTTAGGCAAAAGCAACACAACTACACCGATCTGAGTGGTATTCAAAAGTGGTAATGAACCAGACTAAGCATTCAGGTGTGCGCCTTGTCTGACAATCTATAGAAATGGTTGAAATTCCAGCGTTATGGTTTCACAGTCAGTTTGACAGGTCTGGATATGGCATTAATACACATTTTCTAAGAACAACGAAGATATGATCTGAGGTCTCAAACGCTTGCAAATGTTTTCTTTTCATTGAGCGAAATTATATTTTCAGTTGTACAAATTTTGCCTGAAATGGTCTTTAAAAGCACCTAAAAATCCAAAAGTAATTGTGGCTTCAAAGTGAGTTTAAAAAGTATGTGTAACAAGACGAAGAGGTCATCTATTACACACATATTACGCCCTCGATTCAAATGTCTAATCCTTGCCAGGTGGGCCAGACTTATCTTGGGATTTCAATGTGTTTATCGCTCCATATTTTTTTTAAGAAATTTATATTTTGTAGATATTGTATTTTAAAGTACTAGAGAAATTGCATGAACTAATATTTAAGTGACGATTTAATTTTGTTGAATATCTGTTGAAAATGATGATGTCATGGCCCAAGCACAAACTTTATGGGGCTTTTGATTAGTCTCAAAAGTTGCTTCTGGGAACGTTGTGCATGTTCCAGATGTAAATTTAATATTCATTGGGATTATTTTTGACATGTCAATGCGTATTAGTATTAGCAACACAAGCAACAGCAATGTATTTGTACGCACAGAAAATAAAAGGAAGATTCTCACAAGCTGGAAGTTGGACAGTGCTATGTGCACTATATGAGTTACCATAAAAAGTGCTAAAAAAAATAGCTGAGCAACTTTGCTATATTTTCTTTGCACAAAAACAAAAAAAAACATATTGGATAATAAATCCCTAAGTGTTCCAGTCAAAAACGTAACTTCAGGGCTTTTCTCAGGGTTTGTTTAATATACTTATTAGAACTCCAAAGTGCCCATTTCCAAGTACGACAAGAGCACACACCCCAACCGTCAACCACAAGCACCTCAGGCTCAACAACACCAAGCCTTGAAGGCATATTCCAAACCCGCCTTCTTGTTTCTGTTGTTTTTTGGTAACTGCATTTTACTCTGCCACATGCTAGGCATTCACTGTTACTATCACATTTAGGGTAAATATTTATGTGCAGATGGAGGAAGAAATTACTAGGAAGAATACTGTCTATATGAAACATTTTAGAAAGAATACAAAACAAATCATTACATAGTTCCAGAAAAAACTAAGAACCTTGAAGTTAACAAGTACCTTGAATCACTTTATTGTACTTTGTGTCAAAGGAATCTGTGTGGTTAGGGCACCAACACCATCTCTAGCCCGGGGCCCCACTTCCTCCTAATGCCGGCCCTGCTTCCATTGTTTTTACAGTGCTATTCTTTATACAAATCTTTAACATTATTAAACATAGCATATTAGAAATTAATTTATAAATATTTATCACTAATCAGCATTTTGTCTTCCATTCCACAGTCAACATTTACATATGGGCTCATACGGGTAGGAAACGGGCTGAAATATGCGCTCCATAATTAATTGTTTTTAGTTGGGATGCTGACCTCATACTTACTGCTTATATAACTTTGACAGAGGAAAAACTCTGGGATCTACACGGATCATGTGCTGCTCAGTTTGTACCGATTTGCACCACATCTGTTTTAGAACCAGCTAAGATATAATGTCTGAATTGTTTTGTACTTGTTTTTATTTTGTATTCAAACCATGTGGATCTCATATAAAAAGTTTTTTTTTTTTCTTTTTTCAGAGCGCAAGACCATTTAGAACCCACCCAAACTAAGCCAGATCCTAATGGGGCCTGCATGCACATATTGGCTGAGTCTAAGCTAACAGCCATTTCTTCTTCTCCTGTGTGCAGACTTCTCTTTCATCTGTGCAATATCATTACGCCTCGGGTTATGTCATGTTGCATTCCTCCTACCTCAGGTTCAGGAGACAGGTAGTGAAATTTATTAAGTGTTGGCCGGCTGCCACTGCAAGTGGATATGACCTTAGGATTCTGCAGGCAAGTGCCAGCCTCTTAAAGCTTATCAGCGAGGGCAAGATGAGCAGTTTTATAAACCCTGAAGAATCTATAAATGCTTGTGCTTGCATTATGTGCCTGTTATGCGGTGTGACTTTCGGGGCAGGATGAGGGTCAAAATGTTTTTGTATAGGAAACCAGGGTTACACATCAGATAGTGACCCAGTTTTCTACAATTGCATTTCTGGTTAGTGCTCGCACATGTAGGCACATTGATTGTTAATTGTCTCACGGTCCCCTGATGATAACCCCTGCGTTGGGGGTGAATTTATCAAAATGTTGAGATGTTTGCTCCACATTGGCTGCAGATCTTAGGAGATGAAAAACTGTACTTTAATGGGCATATTTATCTAGTAGAGAGCTCTATCACCACCACCGCCCCCTCCTGATTGCAGGGTTTCACTATCAGTGTACGTGTTGTCACCCAGTTCTGCTCCCACTCTCACTCTCCTGTGTCTTGCGTCTGTGTTTCTCTCCGTGTGCCTATAATGGGTCACTGATTGACGCCCTCCTTCTCCTTCTCCCTGACAGTGGAGAGTTGCCCAGGAGACAAGAGTCCCCCGGGGTCAGCAGCATCAAAGAGGGCCCGGACAGCTTACACCAGCGCGCAGCTCGTGGAGCTGGAGAAGGAGTTCCACTTCAACCGGTACCTGTGCAGGCCCAGGAGGGTGGAGATGGCCAACCTGCTTAACCTCACGGAGAGACAGATCAAAATCTGGTTCCAAAACCGACGGATGAAGTACAAAAAGGATCAGAAGGGCGTCGGGATGATGCCGTCTCCTGGCGGACAGTCTCCCCGGAGCCCAGTAGGCCCACCGTCCGGTGGGGGCGGCGGTGGAGGGAGCGGATACCTCAACTCTATGCATTCTCTCGTTAACAGTGTACCGTACGAGTCCCAGTCTCCAACCTCTTACAATAAAACTCATCAAAATGCGTACGGTATGGCTACGTCATATCCCCCTCCTCTGAGCAACTCCCTCAACAGCTGCCCACCCCCCCAGAAGAGGTACCCTGGGACGGACTCGGCCACGCCCGAGTATGACGCGCACCACCCACTGCACGGCAACGGCAACTATGGCACGCACATGCAGAGCAGCCCCGTCTACGTCGGCGGAGGCTACATCGACTCTGTGCCCAGCTCCGGGGCCTCAGTTTTCGGTCTCACCCACCTCCCTCACCCGCCTCCTCCGTCCGCGAGCATGGAGTACAACGGGGCGATTACGATGGGCAACAGCGGCGGTCAGCATCACGGCGTGTGTGATGCGACGCCGACGTACACAGACCTAACGCCGCACTACTCTCAGGGAAGAATCCAGGAAGCGCCCAAACTGACGCATCTGTAGCATGCGGCGCAAGCCTGGATCACTCCGCCCCATTGTCTCGTCCAAGCTCCAGACATATCCCCCTGCTTTGTTTCTGCGCCTCCTCATGGCTCCCGCCTTCTCCTTTTGCCTTTTTTTGTTTGTTTGTGTTCTCTATAGTTTCATGTGTGAAGTAGCGTAGGACAAATAATCACGACTTGCTTGAATTTTCCTCTATTTGCTTGTGTCATTGTCTCACCAAGACATTTATGTACCATAGAGTGTCTATAGAGCCGAACGGAGGGAGGGAAGAAGGGCATAGCATATCCATAGGCTTATTTAATCTTTTCCTTTTTTTTTGAAACGTCTTTTTAAAAATCTCAAACAGGGTATTATGAACACATGTTATTCATTTTCAATGTGAAACTGTCCGTCTTTATTTATCCGCAATTGAAGAATGATGTTTTTTTTTTTTTGTTTTTTTTTTGCATTCTGTTGCACTTGTGTACAAAAAGAACATTAAGAGCCAGGAGCTGGGAATGTGAGGAGATTACATTTAAAACAAAGGGTCATGAACTTGCACAGCCTCCCCTTTTGCTTCTGTTTTGTTCCATTGGTCTTTTTAAATGTTATTTATTCAGACTCCAATAGTATTATTTGACGCCCCTCCATCTCTGTCTGCAAGGGGAGAAGGTTGGTGGAGAAACTAGCGCCATGTTCGGCCCATATATGCAGCCATGTCACTTAGATTGCAGGTTTTCCAATTTGTTTCTTTCTTAGTATTATTATTATTATTCGAGGAGGTGTTTCTGTTTTGTCAGCGAATGAAAAAAGAAACCAATCAGTCATGCAATAAGGGTGGAAAGAAGGACACACGTTTGCAGTTTCTTTATTGAATAAAAAGCAAAACACATCATCATTTTTTTTTTCTTCTTCTCGATGTCAAACATTCCACGGTGCACGGTTCGAAGAAACAAATAAAAGCATTGATGTGAAAAAAACAAACAAAACAAAACAACATAAAAAACAGATCCACCCGTTTTAATTTTAAAATTTGCAAGCAGTTTCACATTTACATTATCACATAATGCTGTTTAATTTAACCCCAAACATATATATCTAAAAATGAAAAGGGGTTATCAGCGATGGTATGGAATCATCGGTAAAGCAGCATAAAACATAACGCTCTTTTAAAACTACAAATATTATATTCAAGAAGTACATTTCATAAATTAAAGTCCTACCAGAAATTTCTAAAAATAATTTAAAGAAGAGTCAAAACTGCTCCGCATTAAATCTCATTTTTTTAAAACAAAAAAAAGAACAAATCGCAGATTAAAAGAAAAAAGAAAAAAAAAACATTTGATCTATTTACTCTCTCTTCCTTGAAGGTGGGCCCCCTTCTCTTTCCCAGCGCGTCTCTCTCATCTGCGTGGGCACATCCATAATAATAAAAATGTCACCCGGGTCTTCGTGGAGGGTTCTGCGGAGACAACAAGCCAAATGAGAAATCGTTTAAAAATAATCCCGCCTGTGTGCAAAGCCAGTCAAATGCCGCTCACAGAGGACGCACTCTAAAGTACAATAATCAGGGACCTTATTTGCTCAATCAGACCCTGAAATGTGCAGATTTTGATGCGTAAAACCGGCCACACCACGACTGGAGGGAAAACAAGTGCTAGACATAGATGGCTGCAAATATTTTATGTTGGTATTTTTATCTTCAAAATTAAATGCCAAACTAAAATATTACAAATAATTCCAATTTTTTTTGCTGTTTTTATTGATTGCAATAATTATCTTATTTGTTTTTAACGACGTTACAATACGCAAGCCAGGAGCAAAGGTGTTGAAAGCAGAAGGCCATCGAAATAAATCTGTGCCAAGATACTTATCCACAACGAACCTCTGACGGATTTTGTTTAGTTCTCATAATATTTGCTCGCATTCATGTATTTTTTTCTTCTGTTTATTTTTCCAACTCTCATTTTCAACCTAGCATGATTGATATCAGAGGGCACGAACATTACCAGCCCTGACATATGGTTAGCAGGGAAACCTAGAACAATTGAAGCATGGTGTGTCACCGAGGGGGGAAAAAAGGGCCAGTGCTGTGAGTATTTCTGTATCCAAAACAGAAACACGCATGCACACGCGTTACGCAGCAGGACAGCGATTTGACCCACATGCGCCAAACGCAGGTAGCACACAAATAAATTGTGTCTAAATTCAAAATTGAGCACACACGGTGTTTTCTCTTTGCATTCGTGTGAAACTGCGCCCTAAATCACTCCTGCTCTAAAGATAAGTGTGTGGGACGCAACGGGCTCCCCTAAATGCCGCCACCCACTCCTGTCCGTGCACACAAAGCCTGCGCGCAATTCCAAAATAGCCATGAGTCTCTTCTCTTAGCAACTCGCTACTGCTCCATTCGCAGACTTGCAAGTCTTAGGAAAAGAAAAAAAAAAAAAAACAACAACAAAACAAACAGGAAAAAAAATAGAATTTAAACATAAAAGCCAGGTGGGGAAACCAGCTTTACCACATACTCACCGATGGCTCTTAGAGAGGAAATGGTCGCATCTTGTGTGACCAGATTCCTTTTTTTTTCTTGTTCTTAAAAAGAAAAAAAAAATCCCTCCAGCGACAAACAGACTACCAGTGCGAGCAGAAACCGGTTCTAATCTGAGTGACCACTGTTTCTCGGCGCTTCCTGGCTGCATTTGATCCGGGGGAGAGTTAGAAGCCTTAAATGTGTTGTGAGGGCACCGAGCTGTCAGACCTTTTGGCGAGTAAGATTGATCGCGCACAGGCTTCCAGGACTCTTTGTTTGGTATATAAGCAACAAACTGAGAGAGAGGCCTTCCACTTCTTCTCCTTCTCTACTTCCCCTCTTCTTACTCAATAAACCACATACAGATATATATTTTGTGGACGAAAATACCCCATGTACTTCCAGACGAATAAAAAAAAAAGGGGGGGAGGGGGGGGCTCCTGAATGGTGCTTTTACAGATTCTTCTAGAAGAGCCATATGAAACTGAGCACAAATAAGGGAAGAGAGCAGCTCAATAGCATTCCCATCAGCATAATAACGCTGGCAAATAGATTTCGTTGTAAAAGGTCGATTGTAACAGTGTTTATGCTTGCTCCATGACCATTTCAGGTAGGAAGGATAATAGAAATACATTGGGAAGCTCATTCCCCTCCCTCCCACCCCAAGCAAGTGTGGCAATGTCCGTCCAATAAATCTTTGCTTTATGCAGCCTTGTGGCTTTGCGCTCCTGACATGAAAACAAGACTATTTCCAACGCTGCTTTTAAAGGAATGCAGTAATCGTGGCTGCTTTGAGTCATCAAAAGAGATTCTGTGTTTCGTCACGGGTTTATGAGCTCGACGTTTTAGTGGAATGAACGAAAATGTGCCTTAATGCTACTGTTACATGGCTCCAAACACTAGACCCGTATAAACGTCTTTTAAAGGTCTATTTGAGGCTTGTCCATTCTTGTTTTGGTTTAGCGCCTGGAATACGCCGACAGTCGAAGTTATTTTTAAGGTATCGGCTCCGTTCAGATTTTTTTTTTATAAACAAATATTTTTGAAATTTAGGCTAGGTTAGCTCATTTGATCACCACCAATCACATTTCAACCTCATTTAATTAAGCATCTCTGTCCCTCTTTCACTTTTCAGAACATTGTCTTATTCTTGAGATAATTTCTTTGTCTATTCAACAAAAAATAATAATAATAATAATTGGTAATCAAAACCATTTTTAACGTAACAGATGTCTTTTAACGTCTGACTTTTCAGCTGCATTTTTAGGCTGTTTAGATGGTAAACCATGGCATCTGTTATGTATTTGTCCACGAGTTTGACCATTTATAACCCAGAACCTTTCACTTCTCGAGCACATTTCCACGTTGTTTAGATACAGGGTGACACATTTTCTATTTTAGCCGTTTAACCACGTTTTCAATATAGTTTTGATTCTAAGTGTCCTTGCATAGGACTGTCTAAAAATGGAAGGCAGATATGTATTTTTATTTTTCCTGTTTAGTGGTAAAGGGCTGACCGTGTTAACACAAGTGTACGACACAGGTTCGCCTTTTTTTGAACACCACTTGGTCATTGTCCAAGAAAATAATCATAAGTTAACGGAGCTCAGCAGACGCCTTAGAGTGGGCGGTCTTTTCGTATTTCGACTTGTTTGGACGGAAGACAACACGACCTGATGTCTTATAAACGAAGCTTTGCTCCGGGAAAAAAGTTGACCATTTGAACTAAATTTGGGTTAGAGGGTCTGTCTTTGTATCAAACAATGGTGATCGATTGAGAAAAGTGAACGTCTTGTTATCAGTGAGCGTGCTCTGCCCCTCACCTGAACCGCTTTAAATCAACCACATTCTCACTTTGCTCAATTACAATTCAACGAAACTTTACTTAGTGGAATAATTTGGGCTTTTCCTCAATTGCAAAAAAAAAAACAAAAACAAAAAGAAAGGATGAAAGAAAGAAAAAAAAGTTGACGAAGTTTAGATGTTTTCATAATAAATGGCCATATTTGTCAGTTTTGTCAAATCATGTGGATTTTGATGTTTTACAGCTTTAATTAATGCTTAACAGCTTACGTGCGTTCTGATTGCAAAACTCTTAAGTTTTCAAGTTTATTTTTCACCCCCAGAGCTTAAATATGAAGAGCTACTAGCGTGAAATGTGTCTGTGTCTCTCTGTGTGTGTGTGCTTTGTGATGTATGCGTGTGTGTGTGCGTGTGTGTGTGTGTGTGTGTGGTGGGGGCGTTCTCGACTGACATCCTCAAACAATACGAGAAAGAGGAGTGCACGAATCCGCGCACCCTGAGCTGGTCTCCTTCCCTGTAATAGAGAGCGTCAGGCGCTTCTTAAAAAACACATTTTGTGGCTTAGTGGACTGGACTGGAGGAGCGAGGCGAGGACGAGCTGAGCGGACAGAGATGTAAATAAAAACAGTCGTGCATGGCCCAGCTGAGCGAGGACTTTTCTTTTTTTTTCCCTTTTGGATCAATCAGGCAGAGAGTGGCTTCTTTTGATTAAGCCCCAAATTGTCATTGGGCAGAGGTAATCATGTGACAGGCAATTCGGTCCAATTTCAACCTTGTCTCCATGAATTCTATAGTTTAATGGTAGCTCGGTCCCCATACGGCCGTAATCACTGAAATAGAAAAAAAACACATCAGGGGATTTATTTTTAAATATATATTTCTTTTTTCTTCTTCTTCTTCATCGTCCTCACTGAGCCGCAACGTTTATAAAAATACGGCGCCGCAAACTTTCCTCGGCTCTCAGGGAGCGGAGATGAATTACGAATTCGAGCGAGAGAGCGGTTTTATCAATAGTCAGCCGTCGCTTGCTGAGTGCCTGACATCTTTCCCCCCTGTCGCTGATTCATTTCAAAGTTCATCAATCAAGAGCTCGACGCTTTCACGCCCGACACTGATTCCTCCTCCCTTCGAACAGACCATCCCCAGCCTGAACCCGGGCAGCCATCCGCGGCACGGTCGGCCCAGACACAGCCCCGATGGCTGCAGCCCGCTGCCTACCGCCTCCTTACCCCCGGAGTACCCGTGGATGCGGGAGAAGAAAGCCTCCAAGAGGAACCATCAAGTGCCGAACTCCACCACCGCTGCTGCCGCCGCCACCACCATCTCCAACGGACCCGTGTGCTTCTCCCCGAAAGGTGGGTGAATCCTAACCGACAACGCCTTCACTATCTGTTGCTGCATTTGGAGCCACCCGGGCCCCTACTAGGAAAGACAATAAATGCGGATGAATAAAAAAAAAAACAAAAAAAAAAACATATGCTTGAGTATAGCTTTATTCTGGTGGATGAATATGAGTGTGAAGTGTGTGGGGGGTGGGAAAGTTTGGGTAAAGTTTGGTGATGTAAGATGATTTATTCCCCTCGGCGAGGCAGAGTTTTGATGTGTGACAGTAATGAAGAGTGATGGAGTGCCTTTGCCGAGGAGGGCAGCTGGAGCATTCATTAGACTCCCACACCAGGATGGACCTCAGTGTTTTAGGGCGCTTTACGCACATGAAGGCACCTATTTTATTCCCTAAAAGAATCAAATGAGGAGTTTATGTCCATACAGGCATTATGTTTGGGTAAAATGTGCAGGTTAACGGCTCCAGCGGCCATTTTGCTTCATGTAAAACTCAAGAACGTCGCATTTATTGGCAGCGGGGTTATACAATTGTTGTATCCTACTTTAAAAACAAAAAAAAAACATTTTTAACAATCTCCTTGCTGTTTATTTTTCAGGTTCGCCTGAGATCGTGGAGGGAGCGGCTGGAGGAGGGGGCTCCCGCAGGCTGAGGACCGCATACACCAACACGCAGCTGCTGGAGCTGGAGAAGGAGTTCCACTTCAACAAGTATCTGTGTCGGCCGAGGCGGGTGGAGATCGCGGCCCTGCTGGATCTGACCGAGAGACAGGTCAAGGTGTGGTTCCAGAACCGGCGCATGAAGCACAAGCGCCAGACTCAGACCAAGGAGAACCACGGAGGGGGAGACGCGAAGGGCCCCGGAGCCGACGACGGCATCCACAGCGAGGAGGACGAGGAGGGGAGCGGCCTGCTGTACGAGCAGAGTGGGCCCCTCCTGGAGAGAGATACCTGCTCCTTTCAGAACAACACACAGCAGCAGCCGCAGCAGCAGCAGCAGCAGCTTCACAATAATGGAGAGGCGGCAAGCTATGACAAAAATCTGAAACATTTTCCCAACCCGTCACCCACTGTTCCGGGCTGTATGTCAACAATGGGCCCCGGATCGGCATCTGGGCCGGACAATGGCGACAGCCCCTCAGCCCTGGATGTTTCTTTGCACGACTTTCAGCCTTTCTCCTCGGATTCCTGCCTGCAGCTCTCGGACACAGCCTCGCCGAGCTTGTCGGAGTCTCTGGATAGCCCCGTGGACATTTCCGCGGACACGTTCTATTTTTTCTCGGAGTCGCTGACCACAATCGACCTGCAGCATCTGAACTATTAACTCAGAAACAAAGAAAATCCTTCAAATTTTCCTTGTTTGTGTGTGTGTGTGTGTGTGTGTGTGTGAGAGAAAGAGGGAGAGAGAGAGAATGTGTGTATGAAATCAGGCTACGAAGGCATTAATTCACATTGTTTGTATGTGCGGCACATTTATTCTCTTGATATTTGACTTGACGATTAATACAAGGTAAGGACGGAACTAACTCACTGAAATAGCTCTGCTTATAGCTTAATTACCATAGCAACTTGATCACTTGGAATAGAAATTACAAGTGTGTGGGTGTTAAGAGGGAAAGTGTGTGTGTGTGTGTGGGTGTGTGTGTGTGCGTGGGTGGGTGTGTGTGTGGGGGTGCGTGTGGGTGTGTGTGAGAGAGAGAAAGTAATCTAACAGTGTTAGGTCAATACGGAACCGGGTCGTTTTTTATTTTTGTATAGTTTTCTTGGATATTTTTGTTAGAATACAAACTAACTTGCTACAATCCTTCTGCTTGTGTTTGACTCTTTTCTTTTTAACATTTCTAGAGTGAACTTTTTTTTTTTCGTTTCCTTGTTTCCTGTAAGAAACATTTAATCAGAAACGAGAGTAAGAGGTTATGTAAATCAACAACAGGTTGGTAATGAATATAAACGATCGATTTGCATTCATTTCTCAACGGAACACTTGTTTGAATGAAACAAAGAATTTAGAAAAAAGTTTTTCATCATCAGTGAATAAATAAATAATTTTCACCCTCTAATCATTTTTAGTAAAACGCAGTTGCTTACATATTTTCCAAAGAAAACCTAGAATACAGATAACATATAAAACAAAATGAAGAATAAAATAACTACTAAACCTTAATGCAAGACAGGCATATTTATTTATTTCAAAATACCTAAACTTAAAAGTTTAGGTAAAGAAAAGGAAGCAAATAAATTTGAGAACTATAAGATTAACATTTACATTTTCTAACTTCCAAACTAATTTCTTTTAAAGAAAAAAAAAAATCTGAATAAAATTTCCTGCGGAGATCGTAGCTGTTAACACTGAGTGCAAGTTGCAGGCAAATAACCGGAGCCATGTTTGCCTTCAGGAGCTCATAAATCACCGAGGTGGCATGAAAGAGACGGACGTTAAGGAGAGCAATTGTCGCGTAATGTGCACAAATAATAAAAAACACCCACTTACGTTTTCATACGGGACTCCCCGACTCCTAAAACTAAAAAGAGGGCCGAGTCACTGCATGCGTTTGGTAATAATTCATTTTTATAGCTTGTTTGAACACGGCTCATGGCTCAGAGACAGCAGTAGCAGCAGCAGCAGCAGCAGCAGCCGGTTCGGGATTAAGAGGCTGCGCTCAAACTTAAGCCAGACTCCTTTCGGAATATTGAACATTTATCAAATTCACTCCGAAGAAAAGCTTTCTCAAGTAGAGATTATTGTCTAAGCTTGTTTAACAGGAAATTAGGCGTGTTTGGAGGATTTTACCACATTACTGGATGCTCGTATGTTTCAGCTGCGCCTTAAAGCCTCCTATTCAATAAAGGATTATTTCTAATCTTGCTCAATGTGACTCCTCGTCAGGAATGGGGTTTTTACTAGATATATTAAATCAACACAACACATCTGAGCCTGATGCTAGAAACCACCAGTTGAAATGAATCGATTTCAAAACTTTTGCACATCAACTCGAACTTTTCACTGAAAAATCTGAAAGCTAAGCAACTGTTTCTGTTTATTTATTATTTAGCGAATAGTTGGGAGGAGTTATATGTACCTGCGTGTGTGCAGATGGGGTAGGATGAGGATTGGGGCGGGGGGGGGTACACTAAGTGGGGCTAAAAAGTAAATTCAACTTTTTTCCCTCCCCTGTCTTTTCGACTAACCCTGGTGGAGGCCGTTTTAACCAAATCATTCCGAGACAGCGCGCCTTTTCTCTGCTCCTGCAGCTCACACAAAGAGCCGTGAAAAGCCTTACGAGGTTCCGGCATGTGGCGACGCTGCTTCTTTCCACGAGCTCAGTGAGGCAGGAGCCTTCGCCCACTCACCGCAGAGGCAGCTGGAGGAGACAGAGAGAAGAGGGAGGGGGAACGGTGGGAGTGGAGGGGAATTGAACCCAGTGGGCTTTTTCCACCCCTCCCCGCTGATGGGAAGTTTCAAACAAATTTCACTTTGTTTTCATTTTTATTTTATGGTGACGTCACATTTCCCCTATCGACACCTAAACTCTCAAAGATTCAAAAAGGCAACCTCTGTTCAACAGAGAACAGAGCAATTAAAAAAAACAACAACAAAAAAAAAAAACCCGCAAAGGAAATTAAGAAATTTAAGATGTTGGTCTCATTACAAATAACTTGATGCACTTTAGTCGGAAAGCAACTTAATCAAAACCCACAAAAGATGTTTATTGACGCCTTACGGTGTTCGGAAAGTTGTTGAGGTTGGTTGGTGTAATGGGCTATCCAAGCCTGACTCTTTTACATAAGACTGCATTTGAAGCGACGGCCTAAAAAAGATCATTTGAACCAACACATTCTCACTAACATATTTTCCACGATGACGTAATAGGTTAGCCAAGCCTGACTTCTTTGATAGTGCTCAATTTGAAGCTAAGGCCTTAAAAAAAAGTCGCTTTTAAAACATATTTCCCAGACTGAATAAAGAAGGCGACCTACAGTCCTGAAAAAACGTCAACGTGCCGTTCAGTGGTCTGAGGGGAACTCTGTATCAGCAGCGTTGTGGGTGTTTAGCTTCTCTTGGCCTCTGGGGGCGCTCGCTTCTCCATGAGATCCTTTACTTCTCCCTCCCCTTTCTTCTCCTTCCTCGGTGAGAGGTTGTGCATCTGCCGCATGTCTCCCACGCATACTTCCCCCCGCCCCTGCCCTCCGTCTCTCTCTCTCTCTCTTTCTGCTCTCCAGGCTCTCTCTCACTCCTCTTCTTTTCTGCGGCCATTCATTTCTCCGGCAGCTTTATTTGATGATCTTAACAGGATAATCAGCCCACACTCACACCTCAGGCTACATAGGCGCATTTAAGACCTCCTCTCATTATTATATCATTTGATCACCGTACATGCGTAATGAATACATGTGGGAGTGAAACCACAGTAGATGGCAGACCCTCTGACCTGCTAGAGATGAAAAAATGAATACCCCATCATCCTAATGGTAAATGTGTTGTCTTGCCTCTTCATCACCTGTGACAACCCAAACATGAAGCAGTTGCGTTTTTTTTTTTTTTTTTGTGCGTTATTTTATGAATGAAATTAGATCAAAAACCAACTACCAGTTTAGTGCAAAGAGTTTGTTTTGTGTGTATGTCGTGTGGCGTGAAACTACATGTACAGGACGGGAGATTTAAGAACATACCATGACAGGGGCGTCTCTTAAAGATTTTGTACGGGGTCGGGGGCCCACTATTAACTTCGAACCAAGACAAAAGCCTTAGAAGTATTAGCAGAGCTTTTATTTTGGTATTTTTGTTACAGTTAAATTTGAAGTTAAGTAATAATAATAATAATAATAATAATAATAATAATAATAATAATAATAATAATGAATCAATATTCTTGTGTAGAATATAGAAATCATAAAATGTAATCTGTTATTTTTGTTAAGTGCCAGCTTACACTTTAAAAGGATTAAAAGGGTAGATTTTTAAAAAGTAAGTTGTTTCAATCAGTATACTAAAAACAGACATGTATGTAAAATATTTATTGTTTGTGGTTACAGTTCAGTGTTGCCAATTTAACCACATCTGCTACCTCAGTCTATCCTGGAGTGACATTTTATATGAAACGTAACAAGTAAGATTTGTTGGCACTTCTTTCCTGACATTTGAACACCCAATTTAATAGGTCAGAGAAAAAAGATGGTCTCCACAATATATTTATTATTATTTATTGATTATTACCCAGACTTGATGTGAAATGCACTTTGTGTGCATGCTCTTCCTTGTAGGATAGGGTTGAGAAGCTTGCCTAACTCTGAAGCATACAGATTGTTGTCTTGCATCAATAAGTAAAACTACATGCACAGAATGGAGAATGATGTGACAGTGGGTGGTGTGAGGTCGGTCACTCCTGTAAATCTGCTCTCACCCCCTCCACCAACCAGGCCTGACAGTTTCAAATAGACTCCATGTTAAGAGAAGACAAGCCTCTGTGAGTTGTAACATTTATTAATTTTTTTTGCTATTTATACATTTGGAGTTTGCACAGTGGCACAGTTGGCATTGTGAGCTTGCATTAGTAAGGTTTTGGGTTCAAATCGTGGCCTATAGGCTCTATGTGGATGGAGTTTTCGTGTGGATGTGAGGGTTCTTTACGAGTGCTCCGCATTTCTCTAGAGTCCAAGCAGGTGACTCTTAGGTCAATTGGTATTTTAAATGCGTCTGCATGGCTGTTTGCCCCATGTGTCTCTGTGCTGCCCTGTCCTGTTCCTCACCCAATGACTGCTGGCACCAGTTTCCCCCCTGACTTCCTCCCTGCAAGAATAAGCGGGTAGACAATAGATTTATTTATTTATTTATTTATTTATTTATTTATTTATTTATTTGAGCCTCTTACTGAAGGTTCTCTGCCTCTCTTTCCTCACGACTTCACTAAAAAATAAAGATATGGATAAAACGATAACATTGTCTTGATATGACTTCTGGTTTTTGTTTCCCACACCAGTATCCTCATTGGTTCCTATCTGGTCTGAGGAAGTTCTGGAGACGCCCCTGCTGCCACATGAGGTGGAGTGTACAATAGGCAAACACAGATTCCTTGACAGTGATACTCCCATTTCATACCAATTCAATGCCATTTCATTCCAACATACTTTCCGCGTACAAACCAGGCTATATCTGTCTAAAAAAATCAAGTGTTTTTATTAATTATTCAGACAAACAGATATAAAATGTTCAACTTTCCACTTTTACATAAACTGTGCCGTATAGCCTGATATCTGATGATTTCATATTCGATCCTGTTCTCCCCTCCTGCTAATAGAATTCATTAGTTGGAGTAGTTGTAAACACATGACCTTACAGCAGAGATGACTGAATGATAAAAAATATACAAGTAATGATTGGTTGTCAGAGAAGGTGAAGCAAGGGGTCACGAACTGATACATGGATCAGCCCCAGCTCCTTTACATGCCTGCAAAGAAAACAGGTACAAAATGACGGAAAGAGGTGAAATTAATTGCACCTCTAAATCTTCTACTGCTACATTTAACAGTTCGTAACAAAAGAAGAAAACTGTAGAAAAATGTAGAAAGGGAAAAGTTGCTCATTTCAATATTGGGAGGGCAATGTTCTTGCCTCTTCCTTACTGTCACACTGTGACAATATTTGCAGAGTAAAATCCCATAATGTTCAAGCGTGAAACATTTCGCATCGGAATGAGACATTAATAGCCCATGCATACCCCGCGGCAATGGTACGCGCACACACACACACACACACACACACCCGCGCGCGCACACACACGCACACACACCCAGACACACAGAGGGACATGCATACTTGGCCATCCATCCAAGAGCGACTGACGGTTCTACGCATGTGACAACGCCGCTGTTACACTCGAGCAAGACACATGCACACCCCCACACGCGCTAAACCAAAAATAGGCTACCTGGGGGTCAGAGTGCAGGGCCGTCCTCACGGTGAGGTAGCAGAGGATGAAAAGTTAATCTCTCCACCGGTGCAGGAGCGCGCAGCGGGGTTGCTTGCAGCAGCCCTGCTCCCCGCATGCGACCCCGGGACTGTCCACCTCCGTCTGCCTCCTAGCTCATTGTTTGCTCGGCCAATACATTAGCGGCATCGCGCGTCACCTTGATCGACGAGCGCTCGGAATTTAAATAGCCCCTCAAACACCAATCTGTCACCGTCCTATAGGGGATAAGGACAAGTGCCTCACTGGCTGACCTGTAGCCACGTGACAGCAGCCGTTCATTGATATCGGTCAGTGCGCGCCCCCTCCTTCCAACACTGATAAGGATAGAGTATAGGTAAAGGTTGGCACGGTCACTTTGGGCAAGGGTGGGTTAGAGGGCGTTTAGTTGGAGAGGACGGTCCCTCAGCCCCTCGGAGAACGATGCCACAATGAGCAGCTTCTTAGACTACTCAGTGATGAGCGGAGAAGGTGGCTCATGCTCCATCAGGGCTTTCCACTCGGACCACGGGATTACAGCTTTCCAGTCCTGCGGGGCTGCTGTCAACAGCTGTGGGGCGGATGAGCACTTCGTGGCAAACAGGACTTCTCCTGACAGCCTCCACCATCAGCCGGCGTCTTACCAGTCTTCTGCAAACACTTTGGGTCTCTCCTACGGAGCCCACCCGGCCTGTAGCTCCAGCTATGGGCCCCAAAGTTTTTGCGCAACATATAACCACTACACGCTGAACCAGGAAGTGGACTCTGGAGCTGCGTTTCCCCAGTGCGGTCCATTGATGTTTTCGGGTAACTTACCCTCCTCCATGGTTCCTCAGCACCGCCACGGTTACAGTGCCACCCCACTGGGCCAGCTGCAGTATAGCCACGCTGCCTACGGAGGCGGACACGAACAAGCACCCCCTTACCCTGGTGGCTCAAACCCTATGTCACCTCTGCACGCAGCTCACCTGGAGGCTTGTTGTTCACCTCTGTCGGAGGGCGGCTCCTCTGCGCAGACTTTCGACTGGATGAAGGTCAAGAGGAATCCACCGAAAACAGGTGAGTGGGGGGAAATGTGCTTTAACAGCAGAAAGGATACACAACGACAACATTTAATCAGACCCGGAAACGATGACATTGCTTTCCCTCGAAACTTTGTCAACATATAGTTGAAAAACGAAAATGAAGACTTAGTGAAAGATTCATGTATTAGTATTTTACACAGTTATGTAAAAGGGCCTAAGATGTTCAAAAGTCAAAAGATGTTCCAAATCCTGTTACAATAGTGAGCATTTTCTCACTACAGAAGTGAAAAGACTCTATAGACGTCTATTGATGTTTATTGATCGAATATGGTAATTAAGCTTGACATTTTTTGGGCAGGACATGTTGGCTAAAAATAAAAAATTTTCCTGCAACATGTTTTTGGGCTAAATAAAGACAAGGACTAGCTAACCTTAAGCGTACATCAAAAGACGTCCATAAACATCAATGTTTGAAGGAAACTGCCAACACGTTTGCTTGGTCTAAGCTGCATGTTGTAGTGTAACTTTGACATCTATGTGTTCTTTCCAGCCCTCAGATAACTAAATTCCAAAGGAATTTTTTATCACTCGCAAATTTACAACTTTAAATCTTTAAAGAGAACTCAATGGCATACGTTGATTAGAATACCAGTGCTCCTTTGTCTTTTTTTGCAAGAGAAGCCATCAATTTTCTGGTGCGTAAAAGTGGTTCCAGATGCGTAAAACAAGACTGGTTTTATTGGGGGGCATTTTAACTGTTTATGGTACTAAAGAAAACAGGATAAAGCCTTCACTTCTGTCTGCAGGACGATCCGGGGAATACGGTTACGCAGGTCAGCCGAACACAGTCCGGACCAACTTCACCACCAAGCAGCTTACAGAACTGGAAAAGGAGTTTCACTTCAACAAGTATCTGACGCGGGCGCGCCGCGTAGAGATCGCGGCCGCGCTGCAGCTGAATGAGACTCAGGTAAAAATCTGGTTCCAGAACCGGAGGATGAAGCAGAAAAAGCGTGAGAAGGAGGGGCTGCTGCCGGCCAAAGCTCCCCCCGCAGAACGGGAGGAAATCATCCCGGAGAAAATGGACGATGCAGCATCTGAGAGGTCGACCTCGTCTTCCCCCTCTACTCCCTCCCCCTCATCCTCCACCGTGTCTTCGACGGGCACTGACACTTACGCCTCCAACTGAGGACCAACTCTTTACCTCTTTAGGCCACGTGAGCCTGACCACCAAAGTTAAAGATTGTTGCGAATGATATTCGCGTGTACATTTATAGACTTTTGGGGCATTTCCCAATAATACGGACAATGGCTTAAAGGTTTTAGAGTTGTTGTATAACCACTAACGTGTCTGCACGAAGCACTATTGTCCAGTCATGATTTGAAATGTGTTTATTTGCTGAAAATGTGGCTTCCCATTTATAAAACTAAGTGGAAAGACTGCCACCCCTATGCCCTATACCCTGACCCAGTGCTGCTTTATTTAAAAAATAAAGAGACAAATCTGCACACACACAAACAAATACCTCAAAAAAAATAAATAAATAAATAAAATAGTGCCAAATTTGTGCACCACCGGCCACAGGCGATGCTGTTAATGGGGCATCACGCAATCAACGAGATGACCTCGTTTATTTATCGTTAGTGAATGAATAGTTACAGTAGCTGTTTCATCGCTGTCACCTCTGTCTTTTATTTTGTCTGTGCGCGCGCGCGCGCGCGCGCGTGTTGACTGTTTGAATGTACTATATGGGATTTGCATGGTATGTAAAGCCTTCATTTATCACCAGTGGGGCGCTGAGTTTTATCAGTTGCGGAGCCGGTCCTTCAGGGCTGTGAAAGGCTTTCATCTGCTGTTCCATTTAATCAAGTGGGACGAATGTAAAGTGTTTTGTCCAGAGAGGCGTTTACGGGTCAATCGTGTGTATTAAAGTACGTTTAAATATAAATCTTTTCCTCTGTGTCACTTTTTTTTTTTTTTTTGTCTCCTGCGGGGTAGATATTGGGAATGATGTAGCGTAACATGGGGACTTAGAGCCATCTAAGCAGTCTATCGAATCTAAATCCGCTTGACATATATTTAAAAGCAAAAAGACAAAAGGATGGAGGAGAAATTACAGAAACTCCACGTGTCTGTTCACCCGTCCAGTCCTGTCAATATATGCGGCCTGGCGCGCTCCCGTCCCTGGAGTAAACAGTTATTGGCATAATAAAGGCATGTTTATCCGAGAGCGAGGATGTCAGCGTCTTCTATGATGGCAACCTTATCGAGCTCCCAGCTTACTGAGGGGACAAAAATATATCGATTGAAACATCGAGGTTACGGCTATTGACTGATGTCGCAGTGTCAGTTCAGCTTCTTAAGTTCACCAAGTTACACGGGGGTGTCATCATGCCAACCCAATGACAAGATAAACTGTGAAAACTTACACCTATACCAAAAAATTAAAAAAAGAGTGCAAACTTCCTTTAACAATAGTCATTCTCTCGGGTTTACAACATAATTTTCAAGGAGATGACCTGTGAGGAAAAAAAAAAAAAACTCGGTATATTCGACACTCTGGGAGAAAGAACAGGGCTTCGCGGGTTTGTGTTGTTGTTTTAATTCCTGGTGTGCAGGATGCGCGTCCATTTTGCCTTAAAAGGACAAAAAGCCCATGAAAGAAGCGTGATTAATGAGCGCAGTTCACCTTTACCTTGGATCCACCTGCAGAAGCGGCTGTATTTGAGCTGTAGAGAGTCTGTGGCACAGGCAGCCTCAGTCAAATTCAACTCCACACATGGGTAAGTCGAGTAAGTTAAGCCGTTCTTTTTTTTCGCTTTTAATTGATCAAACGCACGCCTGGTTATGTCAGAGCGCGTTTATTACATTAGGAAGAACATTTCTTGTTCTGGACGATGGCAAGGTTATTTGATAACTGTAGACGCCCTTATTTTTATTTGTTTTATATAAATAGTTTAGTGTACACACACTTGTTGCTCAAGGTGAGAGTCCGTTTTGTTTGTACGGCGTCTTTGAATACTGCGATTAACTGAAAACGTGCAACATTCAGCGGGTTTACCGTCTGTTCTGTGCTCAAAAGAAACCAAATATGTACATTGTTACCCTGAAGGAATTATACTTGCATAGACGCAAACTATCAGACCTATGCAGTCTGCGGCTAAATCTGGGCATAATTTTAGATTTCAAAGTAAATATTTTAATAAATACTATAAAGAAAAATTGAAGCAATTACTAATTAAAGTTTGTTTAAAACAGCTATTATAGTCATAACCAAATTCACCAATTCAGTCTATCTTTTTTGCCGCTTTGAACTGAATAAAAAATTGACATTTTCAAAAATTATTTAATGGAATCCGTTGTAAAGGTCCCTTAAATAAACATATTTGCTAATAATTATCGAAAATGACATAGTTACAATTTTAAACAGGAATATTTAAGTAGGTCAAATTATTGTTATTATTATTATTATTATTATTATTATTATTATTATTATTATTACTACTACTACTAGTAGTAGTAGTTAAATTACACCATATTACACCACTTACATGCAACAAGATGTAATTACGGGTCAGTTTCACGGCAGATGTGTTACTTTGTCTGGTATAAATGAAATGGAAAAATACTCTGCATGCGATTTTTAACAATCTCCATTCCTCTATGGAACCTTGCGCACCCTGCTTCATGAGTTGCAGCCAGTCTTATGGCCCCCTGCTGCTGTTGTGCGCTACAGGATCCTCTCAGAGTGAAACCCAGCTGATTCTCAAAAGAAAAGGCCGAGCATTCAGGGTCAATCCTCGGTCACGGCTTCAGTTTGTTGTGACAGCACCATCCTAACCCCCTCAAACCTAAACTAGAGTTTATACACCCCGCACAGGGCAAACAAACCTGACTTGGACGGCCGGATTTAAACGAAACTCCGAAGTAAAAAGAATTAGCAAACCAATACAAACGACAGAAAAAGGAAAGGCGTCACGGGAGAGGACTTCCCGACGATCCTGATGGTTTCTATTAAGGCCCAGAGATAAACATATGGACGATGACAGATGCTTAACTCAAACCATTAAGATGCTGGTACGGAGCATTAAATGTTCAAAGCATTACGATGGAATACGAAATATATATATTATATTTCACACGATCTGGCAAAGTTTAGGCTCATCGGGTTTCAGGCATTGGTGTTAGGAAACACCCCGAAATAATAATAATAATAATAATAATAATAATAATAATAATAATAATAATACATTTTCAATAAAATACATTTTCCGATAAAACCGCTCATGAATATGTTTCCAATCAGTATAATTTTAAGCATAACTTTAACATCTGATTAGTTTATCAATCAATAATCTAATGATAACTGCTTCTTAAAGAGATACTTATTTCTATATGCATTTATCAATTTATTTTTATATGTATTTATAATTTTATTTTACAGATGTTATATTCTTCCAATCGAATAATACAGTCTTATTTATTTTTAAAATATCTATCTATCTATCTATCTATCTATCTATCTATCTATCTATCTATCTATCTATCTATCTATCTATCTATCTATCTATCTATCTATCTATCTATCTAGTTTATGTGTTTATTTAGTAGTAGGTGACTTTTTGTAAAAACAAAGTTTTATGTTTATTTGCATTTTCTTGTATGTTCCAGAAATATGGAAGTAATTGAATTTGCTTTAAAAGAGTCCAAGCAGAGCTTTTCTCAGTTTAGCTATGGACCCCAAAAAAAAGGGAGCTTCCTCTACAAGAATGATATCAATCTTCCTTTTAGATTGAAATGAAATAAAAAGTTTCATTAAAAAATGGACATATTATAATAATTGGATTTGTCTCTTCCTGTAAAGGTATGACATGGAAGAAACAAAAAGTTGGGAGAGCCATTAATATCAAAGAACCTGAGAGCAAAGAGGTATTTAAACCAGAGCCCACACACTAAGGCAGGCGGTAACATGTGCAAAATATTTTTCGATGAAGTAATAGAAACAGTTGAAAGAAGCAGAGGATGATGACTTTTATGGCTTTTTTTACACATACAGTAAATGTTATAGAAAAAAATGTCAAAGGGCATTTTTATTTTGTGGAATCGGATGTTTCAAGCTTGGGATCCCAGGTTCTATTTTTTTTTCTTTAATTCTGTGTCTGTGTGCACTATACTAATTATACAGAAGACTGACAAAATAAGATCATATATATGTCCTGTCTTAAAAATTGGATGCATTTGTATTAAAAAGCATCCCTTTTTCAAATAAATCCCATCTTACCTCTATCTCAATTACGTTTCTATAATAGTTGAAGAGGCAAAGTCCCATTTCTTCATTGTCAGTCTGAAATATTATGTCGTAAATAAGCAGCAAGAAGATTTTTTGTGGTTCCATGTACAGGTTAGCACTCGGTTTGCAACTAAGGTTTATTTTCTGCACATATACAGCTCTGTAAAAAGAGTCTAATACGAAAGGGTCAAACACTTCTCTCAGAAATTTCTTTCTGATGCTTTTACTGACTGCTCAGTTCAAACAGAGAGAGGCGGAAACCCAGCGAGGCAGTGATGTGGACAGACAGATGCTGGTCCAGGTATTGGCACATCTGCTCAAGCTGACCACTCCCTTGGTGTGATTGGCAGACAAAATGAATTCCTCCATCGACAGATGTGCGACAGAGGCAAATGGCTGGATTGACAGAGTGATGGGGGGAAGAGAGGGAGATGACATCATGAAATCAGTTGCTGTGTGCTGCTATGGTAGGATAAGCATGCCGGCTAAAGTGGAAGACAGAGTAGAAGGGAAGAGGGATGTGGTTGACTGGATGGAGGAAAAGCAGAAAGTCCGCATCTTGACATCAGCACTCACCTCCAGGAGTTGTCTGCAGTTTTCTTTGTGCTGCGCTCCTCTCAGCTCAGTGAGGCACTCCAACTCGGGGTGCCAAACGGAGGTACTCAGAGAAATGTGAAAACAGGAGAGCACAGCCAGGGGACTTTGATGGGTTAGAGGCCCACAGGAGGAGCCAAGACTAGGAGCATATAGGCTGGATAGTGGTCTACAGACACAGGGTCCATCCATCACACATGTCTTGACCTCCAGTTGACCCTGGCGTTGGAGCCAATGAGGCGCCCTCAAACCCTAAGGAAAGAACCCCCCAACTACACGCGCACACACACTTATCTAGCCATACATACACGTCCAAACACACAAGAGATCGGGTGACACTGAAAGGAGCCTGGATGCTCTTTGTGTAGGCCTCCCCCAGTTTCCAAGAATCCTTTGTTGATAGTTTTTCTAACTAATGTGAGTACCAACACCTGAGAGACAGACAAATGTATACTGGCACACACATTCAGGTAACTACTCACATACTTTCGTCTGAACAGAAAAAGCCACTGAGCTTATTAGCAGTAGCTAATAAGTAACACTTTCAGTAAGAAAAGTGACCTATAGGACAGAAAAACAACTACAGCAAACTCAAGATTCGCCATATAGGGCTAGTGTCAAGATATATATTTTTGATCAGTAATGTGTGTTGGTAATTTTGTCTCTATTATATCGTACCTTTTGCTCTTTTGGTTGTTTTGATCTTGGTCAGACCCAGATATCATAGTCACACAGTATGCTAATTTCGCTAATTGGTGCATCCAGGCCATTGTTTTTCAGTCGCTAACTCAAAACATAACAACAACAAAAAACATCTGCATTTCATTCATGTATAAATTCAACAATACAACTTGGAATTCATAGTAGTTGTTCTCCTATCCATAATGGCTTATCCATGTACAGCTCCACTAACATTTGGATAACTGTCTTTGAACCACTTGATGATTCTGGCTGAACATTAGATATCTCGTTGCTTGTACTTGTGACAGTGCAATGACAATAAAGTTGAATTCTATTCTATTCTATTCTCTTGTGGATGGAATTGGTGAGGTTCATTTAAAAATTGAGTTGTTCCCTGGCACAAACCTGACTTTTAGGCATAGTCCCTGAATATTCATTAGTGTTTAGGTTATTTGCAGCTTTGCCCATCCCAAAACTAGTTCTGACGAACACTTCACATACTTTTGGAGCACTGTGTCCAAGTTTTACCTATACAGCACTTGATTTGAGGTAACGGTATTCCATCCACTCCATGCGATTTAGGTTTCCCTCTGGATGCTGCCACCACCATGTTTAAAATGATGTACAGTATTCTTTCAACTCGCCTTTTGAATATATCAGCCAACAAGCCAAAATAACTGTCTCTGATGAGACCTTTGTCTTATCTGACCATGAGACCTTTCACCTGAAGATATCTGACTTGTCTATGTGAGCAGATGTAAATTTCAGGGTGAGAGCTTGTGTCAAAATGTAGGAAGTTAGGAACTTAGACAAGAATTTCAAAACAACAGTGATCTTACCACATTTAAAATCTCAACCCTGTGCATTGAGTACAGCTGAAACTTTATGTAAATCAACTTTTGGACAATGATTTGTGTAAAGGTAAGTGGTAACATATCTAACAAGAATTATGCCAGAAACATATCAAGGGCAATAAAATAATAAATAAATTAAAGAGTACTGTCAACTTCAAAATTATGACCACATTCCTGTTCATAAAGGGTGCAGTAACAGTCTGCCCAGAACCGCAAGTGCATTTTTGGAAAATACTGGTTCACCCAGTGTTTGACGTGTCCCTCTTGAACTTCTGTACTAACATGTCGGTGCAGCAATCCAGAGGAAGAACAGCAGCTGCATGCACATATAAAGTAACAGACCTGATGAAAATGTGGTTATTTGAGTAGCCACATTTCCTGGGAATGAAATCCTATTCCCAGAAAAATTTAGGAACTTTCAAAATTCCATCAGAAACCTTAATGTCTAAATTGTCAAACTTGGTCTTATGGACACATCCAAACAAAAGTGATTTAAATGTTGTTTTGAGTTATGGAGAAAGATACAATTTTAAACAAAGCAGCATTATTTGAATGCAGTCAACCAACTTTAAGATATACGTATGTACTAATAGTAATGATCTGGTAGCAATTTGTGTTTTGTATTTAAAGAAGTCTTGGCGACCAACAACTAAAGCAGAAGTGGTAGAACTTATTAAGAAAACAAAAATCTTTTTTTCCCTGTTCATAAGACAAAAAAATCTAACAAATCTACTATTTATTCGTTAAATTTTAAACCACTCCAATAGCTTAACAGCAAAGGGGTAATAATCAGATAATAAAATTTAATTACCAAGGCTATTAAGCTTTCATTCATTGAACAAAAATAAAAGGGCAAAAACCAATGGAATGTGAATAATGATACAATAATTTGATTGTATCATTACAATCATTGTAAGGCTTTTAAAATTATTTTGTGTAACAAGAAGTGAGTGATCCAAGCTGTTAGTGTCACATCATAGGATACAATATGTAGCTATATTTAAAGATGCTTTTATTTGAAGAGCCTGGATGTTTAATATTTTACTGGATATAGCATGAATTTTCTGTGATAACATTGATGTGATGAGAGGGCACCAGTGTTCCAACATAATGAATCAGCCGTTCCTTTATACTCGGTGTTATTATTATTATAACCAATCATAAAGAAACAAACTCAATAACCAATAGAACAACCTTTAGAGCCATTATAGTAACACAGTTCTTACATTTGCTTTCACTGGTATTTTAAGAATTTATCTTTAGTGATAAGCTCCAAGGATTTGAGTCTGGATGGCTTTCTGGCTATCTTCCCAATTTTTAGCTGCCTTCAGATTCCCATGTTTAAGTTGGGACTGTGATTGGACTACGCCAAACCATTCATATTACTTGAAGTCAGAAGAAATGGTTGGTGAAATTGGAAGTTTACAACAAACCAATGCCAGGTGTACGAACTTCCATGGTATTGACTGATAAAGTGACAAAGAATAGATTTTGGCAACTTCCTACAAAAGCCACAACTAAGGGCTTTTACAGCCATAATTTGCCAAATGTATTGTTGTACATACTTTTGAACAAAAATAGTAAATAATAATAATATGAGCTCAGCACTGATGTGATGTAGAAATTGAAGTGAGTACATGCATAGTACTGATAAAAATCCTTAGATCCTTGTTCTACTGTTGTCCAATTCAGTTCATAGTAGGACTTGTCCAAATGTTTTCTCTACACTTCTTTTTGAAAGTTTCTTACAAACCCCAGCTAAAACTGCCTGAACAGGTTATTATTTCAGCTGTTGGTGGTCCTAAGACCTACATTACAGTTAATGTGATCAAATTCACTTTGCAAATAATACCAAAGCATTTCCTGAGTACCACTAATAGCAGGCCAATTACCACCAGCCATTCGAGAACCATGAAAGTAATGAGTCCATCGTAACTCTGGCTGTATATTTAGGGTCAATGTCCAGTTACCTCAGTCTGGTGTTTTATGGTGATACTGCTCACTGCTTTTGTATGATATGACATTTTATCTAGCTTTGGCTTTTGATAACTTTGCTGTAATTTTCTAATTGGACAAAAGAGATGGGGTTAAGATGGAGAGTAAAAACATAATCCGAAAGCTTAAACCACAGTAGTTGTCAATTAGGAAATAGAGCCTGGACCAGGCTGTTGATATCAAAGAGCTGAGCCTTTGGTTTCATCAACAGGAAGACAGGTTAAACAGTACATGTTAAAACAGCCCCAAGGAGATAGTTGCTGGCACATCACAGAGAGAAACAACCACAGTAACCACTTTCACACACAGACATACACCTATACGGCTTGAGGGCACAAGACAGGTTTCAGCACTTTGAGTCAAACGGCTTCTTGTCGGGTAGAGTTTGCAGATGATGCGAGCTGCGGATTCTGCTCGCAGGGACTGGCGACCATTGTTTGTGGTGTTTGATCTCGCCTGACACCTTTATTACCTGAGAACCACCTGCCAGTAACTCTCACAAGAAGAGAAATGGCGCTCACGTGTGCTGTGACAGGAGAGCATTGGAAACAAAATCTGCAGGGATTAGGGAGCAATTTGTGTGTTAACTGACAAGCCAGAGTGCTCAAATCTGTTTGATGGTTTGACATGTGAAAGCAGATCGGATCCCATCGAGGATTTAGACATCTTGAGTAATATCACCCAAAAACCCAGCACTTGCTAGATAATATTTTAAGATATAGTGTGAAGTAAAATGAGTGTTTTGCGGTTCAAACAGTATGAGACAGACTGCTTTGTTGCGGTGTTAAAACAGCTGCTTGTTGTAGTGGAAAATGAAAGAGATGTTTTAGTGACAGATGTTTAGCATATTGTAACTCAAAGCCTCTGGTTTGTACAGAGCCTGCAGCACCTTACACAGTGGGAGTCAGAGAGCTGGAGTGAAACTATGCACTGATGTGCTCTCTGTCCCCTTAGGGCAAAGAGCGGTTTAGATCCAAATCTGCAGCACTCAAAACACGGAGCTTAGCCCGACAAATTGATCTGAAGTTAAAGTGTATGATTTACTGTATTTGCATGGCTGCTTGTTTATCTTAAGCTTTATGCACAGGGATTTGTGTCATATTAATGAGAATATATGTCAAAAGAATTGAGTTGGGATTCAATGTCTTACATCCTTATTATTCTCACTACTTTTGAAAACACTGCTTGAATAATTTGATATCAACTTTGGCTTGTTATTTAATGCACTTTTCTCAAATTCTTTTGAACATCAGTGTCTCATTGTGGAAAAAAGTTCCAAAGAACTTTAACTTTCAGAGAACACTCCTTATTAGTGGCAGTTCTTACATGAATGTAATCATGGAAGAGGGCCTCCTTTTGCAGCTATTCTGCAAAAATCTGTAACCTTTTATAGTGTAGCTTATCAGAATATGATGCACTGAAAAAGCATTTGCTCCTCCATCCAAATCATTTAATTCAGGTCTTCCAGTCACTTAAACGGTAGCTGGTGTTAAATATTCAGCACATAGGCACATTGGTGGTATGAAACCATGATAGGATACCTGGTCCAAATGCCTAACCGGTATGAAAATGTCTGTCTTTTCTTGCAGTCTTATTTTGATATTTTTATTTGTAAAAAATTACAGGCAACTGAAAAAAGATTACGTACTAAATAATTACTTCACATAACCATGGATAAAAAAAAAAGAATCAAACTGTTCTCTTAAATTAATCCTGTCGAGTCTTTCATCATCAAAGTAGCTTGTCTGTTTGTTTAACCGTCTATTCTCGTGAAGACTCATTTGAAGTTTTGATATATGATCTTTCTAAATAGTGTCGGAAACAATCACTTCAAATTAGAGTTACGTGTTGTGTACACAAAAAAAGTCCTTTGATTCTGCTGTAGGAAAACAGTTCTCTCAGAGACAGTTGACCCACAAAGAGGGAATGTGGTTTTATTGGGTCACCTGTTTAAGGGCTCTTACAGTGAGATGACCTCTCCAACACCACCAGCTCTCCCAGCAGACAGCTGGCCAGTCACCCTTCTTTGCATCCCCCTGCTCAACCTCCCCCTCCGCTCGTTATCATTTGAGCTCCACAGAGACTCCTCTAATGACAGCCCTTGTCTATATCGCCGTTGTCACAGCTCGTGTCTGTGTGTGTGTTACCCCCGTGGGTGTGTTTACATTTGTGCTCTCAAACTAGTGCATGTTTGGCCTGTAATGACAGCGGCTGTCTATAATGCCTCACCCTGGCAGGGATCATTCGGTCCAACCTCTCTCTCGTCCGCTGTCCGGTGTCACCTACGCCCGGCTGGACGATGATGTGATCTTTAGTCCCCTCTGCAATCTATAGACTGGCATTTGGCTCAGAAAGCATTCCCCAGCCCTGACATGCATGCTAAAGCTTGTCGCTGTTTTGCCGATATCTCCCCCACACCCAGTGCGGCTGCCTAACCTCCCCCAAAAGGTGAGTTAAAGCAAGTCAGAGCAATATTCCAGCAGGCGGTGTTAGATACTGGAATGGCATTTAGCCACTGACGTGTATTTGTGTATGCATGACTGTGGGGTGCAGTTTGAATGTTACTGTTGAGAAGTCTGCCGTCAAGAAGTCAAATGTTCTGAAACTATTTGGATTTCTTTTGTGCCACCCGTCTCGACTGGGGAGCATTCAGAACTTTGATCTGGGAATCAACCCAAATTTACCTACGCTCAAGTTCCATTGCAAAACCCAGCGGAAGTTGCTATTTGATATGAGCTATATTCCTTTTTCTTTTTTTTTTAAATGACTCTTAGGCTCCAGTGGTTTTTACTGAACAATGAACAGACAGGAAATATGGAGGGAAAAGAAGTGGAAGACATGCAGCAAATGGCGCGAGACTGGGAACTGAACCCAGGACATCCATGTCGAGACTAGCCTCTGAGCACGATGCACATGCTCTACCAACTGACCCACCCAGCCAGCGCGGCTAAAAGTGTTCAATTTCAGTTCATAACATATTATGAACTGGAGTATTGGTGAAATGAAAAGGATTATTTTAAACCTATCAATAGTTTGGGGCTTAGCGGTATCGTTATCATTGTATTAAAGCATCAATTAAAGTTATGTTGCGGACTTAATTTGTTGTGACTTAATTGAGCTTTTTGTTCAAATGGATTCTGAAGTGTCCAGAAAATCATTAATGAATACGAGTGGGTGTGTTTCTGTTGAGATAAACTGATGAAAAATTCTGATTAGGACACCCCTACCTGTACTGACACCTATTGAGAGATCTGCTCAAGTGATTTTTTATTTTTAGCATAAAGCAATGTCCTGTGTCTGCTAAAAGAAATGAATTTTGCTCTTTGTATTAATTTAGAATTATCCCAGGAAGCCAAGTGTGTTCTGCCAAATCTTACAATTTTCCAGCTTATGAAGCAAAAATCTTTTGCATCCTGAGAGATGCTTGGAAAAAAAGCAGCTCCGGTTTAAGACTGATTATTTTCATCCGGCAGTTTAGCTGAAGCATGAAAGAATGATGAGTGACTAAGAGTGTGGTCTCCCATCAGGAATGGCTTGTGTTACAGCATTAAGCTACTTATCTTTTATGGAAATGATAACTTTTGTGACATCTACCTCTGACAGCATACATTATAAATTCAAACCCGTCCCCAGGTGATGAAACAGTTCCCATTATGTTTTGTGTTTGTGGTATCTTCAGGATATATTCGCTAGCACACTGGAAGCAATGTATTTTGCATTTCCAGCATCATTAACAGTCTGTGGGGATGGAAAAATTCAGCAGTTAGCGTAGACCAAGAGTTCAAACTGAACATCAAACAGCAACAGAAATAAGAAAAAAAACGAAATGCCAGAGACTTAAAATTGAAACAATAGACATTACATCAGCTTTGATTTAAAAGGAATTTCAATAAGTTTTAGTCTGTCCATTTATCTTGCAGTTCAGGGTCATAAAATGTGAAGCTAGAGCCTGCAGCATAGCAGTAAGACAATGAAGATTTAATGACAGAGAAAATCGTAAAGTTGGATTTTATTGGCTATGGGCCATCTTTTCATAGCAGATGGGTTTACATAAATACTCAATCCAGTTATGCTTGAGGTAGATATAAAGTATTTCCATGTAAAAGAACATGCAAAACTTGCAAAATCTGAAATGTAAGCTATTTTATGTTTTGAAATAAAAGGCTTGAAGAGCATCTTTTGCTTAGAAAGTGAAGTTATCATTTAAAACAGCACTTTGTATTTACTCAGGTTATCTTTGTCTTATACTAGAATTTGTTTAATGATCTGAAACATTCAAGTGTGACAAAATGGCAAAGACATAGTACATCTGTGCAATGAAAAATACATTGGTGAAACTCTGCCACCCTTTTGCAACGTGCTTCTTCACACAACTGGAAACTTGTAAAGTGATTGTGTTTCGTTTTTTTAAAATCATGTTATTGGAAAAATTTGCGAGTATTCAGTAGTCTCCCAGCAGCTGTCCAAGTAATCTTAGCTTGGAGGCTCGTGGAAAAGTAGTTTCGGTCGAGTTGAACTAAGAATCATTCAAAACAACTATCAGTCATGGGTAAATTTCCACCCGCTGCAAAAAAAAATTTAAATAATAAAAAAATATATAATCAAAACTTTCCTAGAAATTTGAGTGAACAATGTTTGGTATTTGTACACCTCATTACCTTTGAATCAGACAGCTGTTTACATTGTCACAGTTTTTTCAATGGAGCACTATCTCTGGTGCCATTGCTTGGGCCAAGGCAGTAGAGTGTTTCTTCTTAATGAGAAGAGGAAGAGCTGTTAGTCAGACAGATCTGGTAGACAAAGGTGATATTTTAGCTATCAATTGTAGGCCCAGTGGTTACAAACTGTACAATCTGGTTGATTTGTTCAATCAAGAGCATGTTTAAAATTTCAACTTCGGATCTTCGCCCATTACTTCTGCCAAAAATGATAGTCTTACCAACTCATAATGAGCTCCAGCCATCTAGTTCGACCCACCTTCCATGCACTTGCAGTACAGACTATATCGCCAGTAAACATCAGAAGGAATCAGAAGGAAAACAATCCCAAGGGCATACCTTATCCCAGTGTTGTATAAAGTACTGAAATCTCAGAGTCAAGTAAAAGTACAAGTACCTCTCCAAAATATGACTTTGGTAAAAGTCAAAGTCACTGACTGAAATGTTACTTGAGTAAAAGTCTTAAAGTATTTGAAACTTCTTGTACTTAAGTATGGAAATTACTGTAAAAATGGATGTACTCAAGTAATGTAATGAAAAGTACAAGTAAAAAGTAAAACAAAGCAAATGCAGTTTGAATGACATTTTTTATATTTTGGTAAACTTGTCAAATACACTTAAAATAATGTACCCAACCAAGTGCAGGCAAAATTAAACCTGCTAATAGATATACCTGCAGGCATCATTTAGTTAAGAAAATTAGGTGCTTTACCTATAGCACAAGGTTAACTTAACCTGCTTTACAACTGAACCAGCTTCTTAGTATACCCTCCAGGACAGAAAATACAAAGTTTTTGTAAGCCTTAAGTTTTCCCTTCAAGTAAGGTCAGTGCTGAAAATGAGAAAAATAAATAGTACAGAAAATGCGGCCAACATGAAGAAAAAGAGCTGTTACGATTACTCTACTTCACAAATCAGTGAATCAGTCAATGCTACAGTCAGTAGGTGGTGCACACAACTGGTCATTATGCAAAAGAAAAAAAGAATTGGGAGGGAAATGCAGCTTATTGGCATCTGTAAACCTGGTTTTGAACTTGCATGCCTTTCCTATATTCGTTAAATTTAGTCTAAATTGCTATCGCTATGGCTTCTGTCCCCCTTGAACAGAGGAGTCTAGGTAGCCTGATACAGTCAACATTAGGCCTAAGCTAAATACACCACGTGTGGAACTGAAACAATGCCAAACAAAGTTCATTTATGGTCAAGATTTCACAATACAGTAGTGCCTAGTGACCAAGCTATAGTTACTGAAACAGGAGGATTATAACCATTTCATAAGAAGTTACCTCGATGTGTTTCTTCAAGTTGGACGGGGAGTTTTTGTAAGATAGAATTTCCATGTGACTGCTACTGATTGCGAGACTTGCTTTGTGTTTAATGGGAGAAGCGAAACAGGTGTATCCTAATTAAAAGTAAAGAAATCAAGAAATGGCAAAAAATGTGGAATGAAGATAAGAAAGGAAGAAGATTATATGAAGTACAAAAGTCAGTTTGAATTCGAAGCATTAATGAACGAAACAGAAGAGAAGAAATAATAATTAGTAGATTAAGAGTAGGTCATACCTACTTAAATGACATGCTTTATAAAATAGGGAGGAAAAATAATGATAAATGTGAGAGATGTGGAGAGAAAGAAAATGTAGAACACATATTGATGAACTGTAAGTCAAATGAACTCGAAAGGGAAGAATTAAAGAGAATAGTTAGAAATATGGGGCATGAATGGAATCTTAAAGGTATATTAGGAAATGAAGGAAACATAACAGATATTCACAAATTAAGGAAAGCATTGTTTATTTATCTTAAGAATACAAAATTAAAAAGTAGAATTTAATAGATATGAAGTAATGCTTCTACACACTCATGTACAGTAGGTGGCGGTATGCACCTTAAAGTTGCTTGTGATCCGCCATAATAGAAAAGAAGAAGAAGAAGAAGTATCCTATTGGTGGTGATGAACAAGCCCAGGCAAGCAGGCTACGGACTTTGTTCGGTAGCCTACTTGCTACTTGCTAATCAGTAGGTGGGGTCAAAACACTTGCGTTTCTCTCTCTCGCTTTTTTGTAACGAGTAACTAAACCACACATTGAAAATGTATCGGAGTAAAAGTACGCAATTAAGTTCGGAAATATAGTGAAGTAAAAGTGAAAGTCATCAAAAATTTTCATACTCCAGGAAAGTATGAAGTACTCCAAAATATACTTAAGTAAAGTAGTGAAGTATTTTTACTTCGTTACTATACAACACTGCCTTATCCTCCCTTGATGGCTGTGTTCACTTTGTTGACTATATAGCATTAAATCACAAGTGACATAACTCTAGCTTACATGTCCTGTAGAGCAGGTCTATGCCTTGTCCTTTCTGTCAAACCAAACAACCTTATGGGTAATGTACACTATGATGCGAGCATAGACTGCACATCTGCACACACACATATATACACACACTTTAGGCTTTACAGTTATGGTCTAAGGTAGAGCATAATTTTACAAAGTTATGGTTTCTAAAGGGAGTTTGCACATAATAATGGTATGAAGTATAACTATATGTTTTGAAAGTCCCTTTAATAACATCCTAGAGAAAGTTTAGAAGATAGTTTTTTTTTCTGGAGCAGAGTGGCTTAGTGCTCTCCCATGGGAGAACACCCATGATGAATAACAAAACAAGAACAGGATGATGCAATTTTGTTCTTGCAACTCTGGGAGAGAAGATCAAGAATCTCTGTTTATGCACAGGCCAAGAAAGTAGCTGCAGATTAAGGTTCACCAGGTTGAACCACTGGTAACTTAAATGCAAATCCAATGTTTTCAAATATTTTGTTGAAAAAAGGTTGCTCATCCACCAGTCTTATGCCTTTGGTTATGTGCTCAACCCAAGTACGCTCAATCCAGAATTAGCAGTTTTTTTCTCCAGTGCGCTTTGTAATAGGTGCCACCTTCCAGTGAAAATCTATTCTTCATTTCATAACTCTGTTTTCATGGTCCGCTTACTCTGGCAAGTGAAAATTATACAAAATCAGGCAGTTTCTTTAAAACCCTTCTTGGCAACTTTGATCAGTGTTAGATTAAGAACATTAAAGCACAATGAAAGATGATCAAATAGAACTGATAATGGTTTATTGTGTATTTGTTGGGGAAACTAATGAGAAGTTGGTAGATAAAACTAACCCTATGGTCCAATTAATAAAACATTTGGAGGTTCTACAGTGACAGTTTTGAATATAATTTGTGTTCATTTTAAAAATGGATGATCTTCAGCATATTATGTATGTGACCACTGGAAGTCTCCATCTCTAATTTTATCTGCTCCTTCTGTTATCAGACGCTCCCTGCCGCCTTTGTTTCCTATCTCTAATCACAGTCTACATGCTTTATGTGTGCACTGATGTCGTCTTGCACTCATTTGAGTACCTGACAGCACAGAGCCTTCTTTCATCTGCGCTTCCTCTGATGCATCCTTCCTTTGTCATTTTGTACTTCCCTTTTCCTTCCTCTGATCTTTCTTTGTTCACCTTTCTTTGCTGTCCACGCAAACATTTTCTTTTGAATTGTCACCCTCTTGCTGCTTTTGCCCCTTCAGGTCACAAGTGTGTGTTGAGGTTTCAGAGGTTGCAATTTTCTATAGATAAACACCCTGTTAGGAGGATTATCTGTGTTGTCCTAACAATGTAAACCCAGGATTAGAGCTTGCTCTCCAGGGATACATAAGCATGGCTGAATATGTGTATCTGTTTATTTATGGCGTAGTCATATGTCAACTTATCTGTTTGGGTCAGATCCTATTAATTCACCGCACGGATTTCCTTATTTGTACGCCAAAGTTCTCCGTTGATCATGGTCTAAACCTCGTCAGCTGACTCCACTGTCTCAGTTCAAGATATCTAAACACCACATTACACAAAGACTAGCTGTTCATGATCTAATTATTACACTGATCTAGCACATGCATGAGAAAATGCATGTTGAAGTAATCAAATTTCGCCATTTATAGAAAGGTCTCATACACAGAGACAAATAATGCCAGTGGACCTTAAGATAGACTTCATTACCAAAATGAAGCAGGTGCCATACAGAGCTGTCAAAAGTGTATATGGTACATACCTCTTGAACATTTCAAATCTATCACATTATGATCAGGAACATCAATGTATTTTATTGGGATACATCAACATATCCATACATTGATGAATTAAAATACATCAGTGTATTTTATTGGGATTTTATCAGATAGAACAAAATCCACTTGGCCAGTTTTCTGGAGCTCAGAACTAATAGCTGTCCACCTGAAAGTTTCTCTCAACAAAGCTGTGTATCTCTGCAGTACCACTGAAGTTACCACGGGTCTCTGTTCCTGCAGTTCATACTCTCTTTCGTATCCATAGTATTTCCATTTGTAGATGATGTGTTGACCAATGCCCAATACTTATGCTTAAAGCTTGTAATATTATTTTAAAATCTAATCCTGCTTCAAACTTCTCCACAGCTATGTCGCTAATCTGTGTTCCTTGGTCTTGATGATGCTGCTTGCTCACTAACATGCTCTAACAAAGCTCTAATGGCCTTACATAACATCAGGAAGATTCTTTTTACTTATAACTCGGTAACTCATGATTGTCTTTAGTTGGAGTAGCTGGATTTTCTTTAGGGGTGACAGATAAACGGGGGCTGAATAATATGCAATAAACACGTTTGGAATTTTTGTGTGAAAAAGAATGTATTATTTTTATTCTACTTCATAACCAAGTTGTATTTTCTGTTAGTTTATAACACAGAATCCCTCTGGAATGCATCTGTTTGGGGTTGTAGCGTGGCTGAATGGGTATAACTACTGCCGCAAGGAAGCTTAGGCGTAAACCCTAAACTTTAGGAAGAGTTAATAAATCTGTAAAGCTCCAGCGACTGCTTAGCCAAACTGCAGGTAGGGTTGGAGGTGAAAAACCTTTAAAGAAATGAAAGCAGGGAAGGAGGTAAAGAGATGCTTCAGACGGCAAAGTGAGGACTTGAGGAGGTCAAGGGTCATCCCCCCCAATGATACCTCCTGTGCCAGAGAGGTAGTCACGACCCGGTCAGCGGAGGTTCAGGTGTCGGTGAGAGACGACTGACTGACAAGCCGAAGCGGGAAGCCTCCTGTGTTCCATCCCGATTGGACCTTTCATCCTTCCTTCCCTCGCTCTCTCTGTCACTCCTCCATGACCCAAACCCTCCCTTGCTTCAGCTGCAGCCCTCTTCACTCTCTTTCGCTAACTCTCTTCTCCAGCCCTGTCATCCCCTCATCCTTTCTCCACTCACCCTCTTTTTCACCCCAAAAGCTAAACATTACCACAGGGTTTCACTCAGCAGGCCGGGCTGACTAGGAGAGCTCTCTGTGGGAGCGCATTAGGCTTCACTTCACCGTCATACACTCACAGAAAAGCACACATGTAGAAACTGCGAATGCAGGAGCACAGGTCGTGGTCAGACAAACATGTAGCTAATTCTTTATAATGCTTGAACGTAAAAATAAAAATTTAAAGGAAATGTTTGTTTTCAACTCAAGCTATTTATTTATAATTAACAGTCTATTAATTACTAAGAATTTTGTGGTTTAGTGATTTAGTGATTTGAAAAAGAGCTTCCCCCTTACATATTTCTTCTGTTTTTAGATTTGGTTGATTATATTTTGTTAGAGAAATAGTTTTTTGATTGTTTTCCATTGAGATTAGTTGTGGTTACTGCTATTCATAATTCCTCTGACTATGTTGGAAAGATGTGACATCGCAGTAAGATTGCAAAAATGTAAAAAATACTAAGTGATGGGAAGCTAATAGCATTTTTTACATGTGCATTAAATATTTTTAATTATTTATTTTTGTGTATTCTATTTTTTTTATTTAATTTACAGTTAAAAATGAACACGTCACTTATTATTATGAGCAAAATAAAAGGAGCAGAAGGAAGGGAAAAAAATCTAAAGCAAGTACAGCTTTTCAATTATTGACGCTTTAACATGATTATATTTTTCTTGAATTTAACCAAGAACATCCAAATAAGAAAATAATTCTCACATCATTAACTTGAAAGGTTTAACTCGATGAAGGAATATTTAAGGTTAAAAACAATTTCAACATAAAAAAACCCCCCACAACATATCAGCAAACCTATGTCTCCAAGTCAACATGCTTTATTCGTAGCAAAAATGAAATGTCATAAGAATCTGCACCCAGGAGTTATTGGCTCTCTCTGAACAGGTTGCTGACCAGAGCTGATAGATAATTCACAGCTGACCACAGATCTCAGTAATGGTGTCACCTTATCAACCTCTGCTGATGGATGGGCAAAATGTGCCTATTACTTCCTTACATGGACAGCATGATTAATACAGCCTGTTTCACAGTGAAAACTGAATAATATTTGAAAGTTTCTTCTAATATAACAGTATCTTTGGGGGGGGGGGGGGGACTGTTAAAATGTGCATATTTCTCAATGCTAATGCTAATCCATTAGCAATAGTCCATTGAAAAGTATTTGCGGAAAGAAAAGAAAGAAAAATAACACTCTCCGAACAAAACTCAGAAGCTTTTGGCTCAGTTTAGGACAGTTAAGCTTGGAGGCAGCAGATTGAAAATGGGACACTTTTTTATACTTGTTTAAAGGAATAACGGACTACCAAGAAAACAAACTCTTTCAGTAAAAACTATAGATGCATTCAAGTTCCCAGGTGCTCTCACCCCATCTCGTTCAGTTTGAATAGCTAACAACTCCCAGTAATGTCATTGGTGAAGATCTGTGTAATTCATCTCTTCAGCAATTCCTATGCACAGATTCCCATTGTGTCACAAACTGCTTCTATTCAATAGAAGTGCATTTCATTCTCCCAAGAAAAAAGAAGTAGGCATGTTATCTTGTAATTATGAGATCTGGATTGTTTTTTTCTTTATTTTCTTTTTTGCAATAAAGAAAAAAATTGTATCTCATGAGCACTGTCAACTTGGCGACGTTAACCCACATGACAGCACTTCTATAAAAGGATGTAACAGTACAGCACTTCCGTTTTAAGTTGTGTTTAACTCCCAGACAAACCAAGCTTCGACTGCCAATCATTCTGCATTCAAGGTTATACTTTCCCTGTAGAAAGTAGCCCTGGCCCAATGCTACTGTGATTGGTTTCTGAACTAAAACTGATTGTATTGCATTATAAGTAGGATCGAACTGGGATGTGTGATATGCAATTGAATTTGAATCTGTCTGTGTGAATGCATTGTGTTGGACTGATGTGATATATCTCTAGATATCTTGTAAAGTGCCTTAAAAGATGATATTTGTGGTCTATTTGCACCAGACAGATTGCTAGAACCATCCATCTAGTAAAATTATTTTAAAAAGATATATATATATATTTTTGTAATTTATTGGATGGCTACTTTTTGCTTTTCCTTGAGTAGAATCTCTGCTCCTGACACAACATGTTGACCATGTACATTTTCCACTTTCTGCTGTGCTGCACAAGTGATGCTATACCAAACTTTCTCTCTTCACCTCATATGGGAAAAGACGTTTATATTCATAACCGTTTTCCAGTTTGCAGAACGGAGCCCACCTCGGAGGCATATAGACGAGCTTCTCATCACTCCTAATGTCTCATCACCGTGTTGACTGGCATGCCTGAGGACAGAAGACGGCGTGACATAGACACTGGCGAATAGTATGCATACGCAGACATACACTCTTGACAGGTGCAGGCTGCCAGTCGGCTCTTCTTTGTTGCTTTTCATTAACTTGTCTAATAGAATCAAAGACTGTCAGCAGAAGAGAATGACAGAAAAAGAAGGGAAGAGGGGAAATGGAAGAGGAAAAGATTGCTTACTTCTGTTTTTTTTTTCCTTTTCTTTTTACAGTATATGACTCTGTTTCTGCAGCTGTCTAAATTAAACTCCTCTTTTCTTTTCCATATCATGTTGCATCTGTTATTGCTCCTAGATATCCTCAGGCTTTACAGGCATGCACAGGTATGCAAAAAATATCAGGAGATAGAAAGTAGGAGGCATAGCAATAAAGGTACAAGTGCTTTGGGCAGCATACACCTCCCACACTATCAGCTCATCATCAGGAAGCACTCTACATGAAAAAGCCATCAGGACTTTCACTGAAATAAAATGTCAACAGAATGCTTTTATCTCTCGGTATAAACATTCTTTTATTTCTCTGGTATTCAGAGATGCGTCACTCTACTAAAGGTTAAAGGGAAGATATTCTAATCAGGGACTCTTTGCACAACAGCAGCTCAATAAGGTCAACTGGTGTCACAATACTCAGCTCGGAGGGAGGGATGTGTGTAAATACAAGTGCGTGTAGGGTTACTTTTTAGTCATCCTCTTGTTTATTTTCCTGTTGCCGTAGCGGCCAATCCAAACGGCATCACCTTTAAGTCCTTACCTGCTTTTCCTTCCTGCAAGGTCTTATAATGAAATCACCATCGCTGTGTCATGAGGTCGCATACGCATAAGCACGCATGTTAAGACACGCAGACTTAACTCTGAGTTGCATGTAAAGCTCCGGTGCCTGACGGGGCGATCCGCCAGCCAATTGGCTGTATTGATTATTGGGTCAGAGGAGGCTGGTGGAGCGGCAGCAGTAATTAGGGCTTTTTGGTGTGGATTAGCCGAGAGAAAAGGTCACCCACTCAACAACGGTGGCAGGACCACAGGCAGGAAAGGGAGGGGTGGACAAGACGATGGGCGCTGTCCCCAAACATGATGACCACAACTTGTGATTGATAGGGAAGGAACAGTTTACATGTATATTTTGCCTTGCTAAAGTACTCACACTTGTATATTCCTCACACTTTTTAAAAAAAATGTTGGTCAAGTCACACATGTGATAACAATGTTAAATGTTGCAGTGGCACTATTATTATTATTATTATTATTAGAGAGACATAAGCAAATGCTGAAGCAGGCAATGTTAACATCTTTCTGCTTTGGTTCACTGCAAACAGTTCCCAGATACAAAGATGCTGAAAATAAATGAACAAATGAACAAACAGAAGCTGTATGAGATTCTTTAAACTAAAATGCATAACATGAGCTAATGTGAGGCTGCACAGTGGAAAAGTTGGTAGCACTGTTGCCTTGCAGCAAGAAAAAAAGTCCTGGGGTCTTTCTGCACGCTTCCTGTGCATGTGTGAGTTCTCTCTTCGTAAACCAGCTTTCTTTGACAATCTAAACACATGACTTTTAAATAGCTTCTCTAAATTGCCCTTGGGTGTGAGTGTGTCTGCATGGTTGTTTGATTGATTGATTGATTTATATAGCGCTTAACAGCAACCAACTAATGTGACAGAAGCACTTTACAGTGAATTATGAAATATGTTTTCAAGGCACTGCTTAGTCCATATAGCAATCAGATAAATGAGACAATAAGTCAACCCTGCAATGAGTTAGCTGGCAGATCGAAGGTAGAGAAAAGTGTTGTTTTCACAAAGAGCACAACTCACTCAATGTCCATAGTTTAGAGTGATTTTGTTTTAGTAGACAAGATATTTTATAAAAGGAAAAACTTATCATAAACTTGCATTTTGAGATTTTTATTGGTTTCTTGAGATGTTTTATCTGTTTCAAACCTTTGCCTCTTTTGTCTTCAGATCCTCAAGTTGACCTCCCAGAGGTATGGCAGGTCTGAGTGTATCTTCGGAGGTCATGACCCTTCCACACCATGAGCAGGACAAACAGGACCGAGGAGCTACAACAACACATGGAATGTTCACTTTGTTTTGTTTCTGCTACACTAAACTTACGAAAGAAATCAAGAAAATTCCCCTACTATTTGAATAAAATGTCTATATATGTGTGTTAGAATTTAGAATTTTTGTGTTGTAAGAAATGGTAAAATCTCAAAAAATTGTTTTCTCTAAACTCAGTGTGTACTGCTGTTTCTCTCTGCAGTCGCTGTTCCACAAAGTGCTGGAAATGTGATTTATTTTTAAGATCTCACTTGAACATATATTTGTTTTGTCATCTGCAATCACTTTGTCTGCATTATCTGTCCGTCCCTCACAATATATTGTCACCCCGCAACTGGTTCAATGTGGAACCGATTGTTTCTGTAAAGCACAAACATAATAAAGTGTATGATTAAGAGGGTGTCTGCTTGTGAGCGTTTATTGGGTGTCATCTCCCCTTCTTCCTCTGCTCCTCATGGCTCACAGTGAGAGAGCAGCAGTGCTGGAGGAATTGGGAGTCCTGGTTTTTGTGCAAAGCTGCAGCACTCCTAGTGGTGGAAACACAGAAGAGATGCCCCATTTCTGCAAGGGCAACACAAATGCGACACTAAAAAGCCTTCAAATAAATTCATCTTCATTGGAGTAGCATAACCTTTACATTTAATTTTAAAAATATTTGTTGGGGGACAAAATATTAAAAAATTTATAATTCTGTTCTTTTTAACAAAATCACCAGTGAAGCATATTTTGGAAGTCCTACAACAGCACAACACTTATTAATTAACTTCATAATTTTACAAGGTTGGGAAATTCAAAAAAGAGCAACATTTCGATAGGATTTAGTTTTGTGGAGTTTGGTGTTGACTTATACTGATGTCTGTGGTGATTTGGTTATTTGTTGTGGGTCAGTAACAGTTGAAAGACCCAACAATGACAGCTTTTCCAAATTTTGGGAGATGCCATCATATTCTTTTGGAAAATATATTAGTACTTTAAAGAGTTAATGATACCATGTGCTCTGTTAATGATCCTATTAGCTTTCGAAAAAGAACAGACCGTCAGATTCACAGATCCTCCACCGTGCTAAACACTGGGCATGAGATGTTTTTTTTTTCCTTTTACCTTTTGACACATGCCAAGCAAATCCAGAGTGCTCTAATCTTAGTCTTATCTGAACCAAAAGCATTTAAACTCCAAGCACAGCTTAGGTAGCCTGTGTTGAAAAAGGTTTGGGTTTTTTCCTGGCATGCCTCCCAAACACCTGGTTGGCATGGAGATAAAATCTAATGCAGGTTATGGACACTAGGTGAACCTAAAATAAGACTCTTTTCCGCACTGTCCTGCTAAGTACTCGTAATTTATTGTCCCTTATTGAATACATTTTTCAATTAAACGTTGGACTTTTTAGATTATTAAAACTGGGTGTGCTGCTGTGAAAGATTAATATAATTTAAGTGTTCTTTCTTTCTTTTCTTGCATATTTACCTGGGGTTCCTCTATGTGTCCAGCACAGCAGGAAGACATGACATCTGACTGTACTTCAGAAGTAGTAAATTGCATAATATTTTTGTGTTAAGTTTCTGTATTGACAGTGATACTTGTATGTTTATGTCACAATGTTGGAGTCATGGACACTGGAGGTATACACGACTGTCTCTTCACACAACAACGTTGGTCACTCTGTATGTGAACCTAAGGAGAAAACTAACCGTGTTTTCACTTGCATATCCGGGCCCAGGTTTAGTTCATTTGACCCTCTTTTATGTATGAAACAAAGTCCTAGGCCGCAGTTCGATGATCGACTTTGTCATCGTTTCATCGGATCTGCGGCCGTATGTCTTGGACACTCGGGTGAAGAGAGGTGCGGAGCTGTCCACTGACCACTACCTGGTGGTGAGTTGGCTCCGGTGGTGGGGGCGAAAGCCGGTCAGACCTGGCAGGCCCAAACGTGTTGTGAGGGTCTGCTGGGAACGTCTGGCGGAATCCCCTGTGAGACGGAGCTTTAACTCCCATCTCCGGCAAAACTTCGAACACGTCCCGGGGGAGGTGGGGGACATGGAGTCTGAGTGGACCGTGTTCCGTGCCTCCATTGTCGAGGCAGCCGATCAGAGCTGTGGCCGCAAGGTTGTCGGTGCCTGTCGCGGCGGCAACCCTCGAACCCGCTGGTGGACACCTTCGGTGAGGGATGCCGTCAGGCTGAAGAAGGAGTCCTATCGGGCCTTTTTGGCCTGTGGGACTCCGGAAGCAGCTGATGGGAGTCCCACACATCGTCTGCTTTTCGCAGACGATGTGGTCCTTTTGGCTTCATCAGATCGTGATCTGCAGCTCTCGCTGGAGCGGTTCGCAGCCGAGTGTGAAGCGGCCGGGATGGGGATCAGTGCCTCCAAATCCGAGGCCATGGTCTTGAGCCGGAAAAGGGTAGAGTGCCTTCTCCGGGTCAGGGGGGGTGTCCTGCCCCAAGTGGAGGAGTTTAAGTATCTCGGGATCTTGTTCACGAATGGGGGAAGAAGGGAGCGGGAGATCGACAGGCGGATTGGCGCAGCGTCTGCTGTCAAGCGGGCGCTGTACCGGTCCGTCGTGGTGAAGAGAGAGCTGAGCCAAAAAGCGAAGCTCTCGATTTACCGGTCGATCTACGTTCCCACCCTCATCTATGGTCATGAGCTTTGGGTCATGACCGAAAGAACGAGATCGCGGATACAAGCGGCCGAAATGGGTTTTCTCCGTAGGGTGGCTGGGCTCTCCCTTAGAGATAGGGTGAGAAGCTCAGTCATCCGGGAGGGACTCAGAGTAGAGCCGCTGCTCCTTCACATCGAGAGGAGCCAGTTGAGGTGGCTCGGGCATCTGGTCAGGATGCCTCCTGGACGCCTCCCTGGTGAGGTGTTCCGGGCACGTCCCACCGGGAGGAGGCCCCGGGGAAGACCCAGGACACGCTGGAGGGACTATGTCTCTCGGCTGGCCTGGGAACGCCTCGGGATTCCCCCGGAGGAGCTAGAAGAAGTGGCTGGGGAGAGGGAAGTCTGGGCCTCCCTTCTGAAGCTGCTACCCCCGCGACCCGACCTCGGATAAGCGGAAGAAGATGGATGGATGGATGGATGGACAAAGTGCATGATTTGTTAATGTCAATGGAAAATGCGTGCCCACAGAGGCTCTGCAGAATTGTTGTGTGACAATAAAGAACATACATATCTGGAGACAGGCCGGAAACAAACCAGTGAGGGCCAAATAAACAGTGAAATCTGCCAGTCACCAAACCCGACCTCGCCTGTCTTCCATCTTTAAAATGCGCGCAGTATTTGGTATCAATAAGATGCTTACATGCGCTTATGATAGTCGTAAAAGTCCTGTTTACTTTGGGCAGGGTGGAGTGATAAAAAGTAAACTGCAATCCTGCTTTAAAACTAGAGTGCACAGGTGTGAATTTACTGTCGGCTGCTTTATTCGGCGATCAACAAACTTCGGTCATAATTCAGGCTATTAATTTGAAGATTTATCTCGTTAGAATTGGTTGGGTTTATTTAAGTTGGTTGGTTTTCAAACACAGACCTAAAGGTTAAGCCATAATATTTTGGTAGGATTGAGGTGACCACCATTCCGGAAGCTTAGCTTAAGTCCACTCCATCCATTCCAAAACCAGTTTGAATGTGTGCTTGGGGTCACTTTCTCCACTAGAGTTAGGACACCATGTCCTACCTTTTTGCTACCATCTTCAAATGAAATAACTTCTTGCCATTTATCAGTCTTTGACAAACATTGCCCTACTGCATGTACAGCCCATTTCTAGTCACGCAGCACTGCAGTAAGCTCAACTGGGCGTTAACTCAGTCCAGGCCTTTTCATTTCTTAACTTTCAGTCAGTTGTTGGTGGGCTTACTATGTTGCAGGCTCCAGTTATGCTTCAGCTTATTTATATTTTTTATAAATGGTGTCACATTTCCACTGAATACTCCTCTGTTACATGGTGGATTATATGATGGTGAGCTGGCCAGGCTTTCCTGCAATAAAGCTTCTCCTTGCCATGACCTCCATGTTCCTGGAAAATAAACTCCTGGAATACAGTAGCTGGTTTCTGCAAAACATGCCCTCTGTTGTAGTTTATGAAATATTCAATTTTAAACTAATCTCTGTTAAGAACATTACTCCAGACGTTGTGTTCTTTGTGTCAGTTCTCTCTCCGGCAAACTTTGGTCTGACTTTTATATTTTGCTTAAAAAGCAAAAGTTTCCGTCTTGCACAGCCTACAGTATTATGTTTCAGCTATACATCATGTGATGAAGGTTTTAAGAGAGATCTTTTCTTGCGGTCTGCTGGCACGGTTAGTGCTAGGGAATTTGTTTGGAAAGCCAGACCAAGGCATGACGGCTGCGGTTTTGAATGTTCTCCACGACTATGTTCTGTACAGTGGGACGGCTACTTTAAATTATTTCTAAGCCTCTGTAAACCTCTTACCAGACTCTGAAAATACTCCAATTACCTTCCTAAAGGCCTTCTGCAAACGTACCATGATGCTCAGTCTAATTTGTGACAGTCAGAATTCCATAAATAAACTAAATTAATGAAGTTTAATCAGATCTACCCTCCTTCAAAATGTGGTCTAGTCATGTCTGCCTGAAGTGATAAGCCTGTGTGTGATTTTCACCATTTTAAGGGGAATTTATTTCTCACAATTCTTCTAATAATGTTTGTGATAAAATTTTATAGCATTTTAACAATTATAGCCATTAACAGTACTTTTTTTAATCTATTGGTGATCCGTTCAGGACGTACTCTACTTTCACCCAATGGCAACAGAAGTCATCGGTCACAGGGATGGGTGGATTTTTTTTTTTGACATCCTAATATGACAAAAACTTCCAGAATGTCGTTTTATGCACTAGTTTTTTATGAAGTATTTTACCCTTTTGGTATAATTTTGAATCAATGTGGGCCTTAAAAAACATGGTTTCATCATAAGGGGGCGGGAAAAAAAGCTTAAATACATCTTCAAAACCATCAAAAGATATCCGCATCTGAATTATTTCTGGTGTACTTTTGATGTATACTTGGCAAAAATTGGCAATAAATCACAGTGACTGATAAATGACCAACAACATGTCATATTTTAAAACATTTCATTTGTGGTTTCCACGATAAGGGTAGCATATTTTTTCTTCCTCATGCAGGAAGCAAACTCTGTAGCAGACTGTGACCCTTGTATATATCGTTAGCTCAAGCCATACGCAACAAATAGCGGGGGGGGAGAATAGTCTCCCTGCAATATAGAGTTCACCACAGGGTTAAAAGTGTCACCACATACATCACAGCTGTAGCAGAACGGCACACACAGTTCCCATGGAGATCAGCCATGTTGTCCCCCTGCTGTGCGAAGCCAAAGAGAACTGGGTGGGTGCCAACATGCACGAAAAGGCAAAAAGGATTGTAAGCGCAGCCTTATGTACGTGTGTATCTGAAGTCAGCACGTTTATTTGACCAGGGGTGCACCCATTAATGGATGCATGTGTGCCTTCCTTGTTTGATCTGACTATCTGTGGTCCCAGCTGTGGTCTCATCAGGAACGCTGTGCAACAATGGCTTGGCTGGCTGCTGTGAGAGCCGCGAAGTGTGATAAAACAGGCGAGATGATGGTGTCAGAAGCTCCATTGAGCATAATCAGGCGGTGGTGGATGGGCCGGGGCTCTTGGGCTTCGGGGGCCATAAGTCTGGCGATTAAACATGCATGTGGAAAATCCTTCATCTCGGGAACGAAACAAAAGCCGCCCTGCCCTTCCTACGTGTACTAACATTGCCGTGGAAAAAGCCTGTTTCCTTGGCAACCAAACTGGCTCTCTTTGTCACAGGAATGGGGAAGGAGGAGGTGAGAAGAAATGAGGAGGAGGAAGAAGAATCGGGAGGGGTGGTGGGATTAGAGCGGAGACATGACACTACACTTGCTGACCTCTAGCTAACCTCTAGGTGAACATAGCCAACTGGTTTCTTGGTTTCCAACTGTGATGCGTTGTTGAATCAACAAAGATCACTTCTATTGCCTAAAATAAAAAAAAATGTACAGGTGCATTTTTCTTAGTAAAGTCTCACAACATAGTTTATGAAAATAAATCTTTAAGGCTCATTAGGGATCACAGACTGTGCTGGAAACCAAATAAACTATATTAGGACAAATATGTCAAAGTCTGTTGCAACAGTACATAAAGACAAAAACATTGTCAACATAAGGTCATGATACACACTGTTTTCAATACTTATCGTTCCAATTTTGACAAGCTATTTGAAACTTTGGTTCTCAAAATATTTACAGTGCCCTGAAAGCACTGTCCTCCTTTTTGTTAAAAAAAAATTTCAAGTCATCAAACAAATGTTAATGTTAGACCAAGATAATCAGAGGAAATACAAAATATTAATAGAAAAAGCTAAACCAACCTGACCCAATGCTAAAAATAAATTGGTCCCTAAACCTAAAAATATATTTTTAAAAGGGTTTAATAAAGTAAAAAGACTGAACAGTGTCATTGTCTATTGTCGTCCTGGATGTGAATTTTGGCCCAGGGTCTTTCTACAAGGAGTCTGCATATTATTATGTGTGGGTTCTTCTTAGGTACTAAGGCTTCCTCCCATAATCCACACTCATGTTTTTAGACTGTGGATTTGGTCCATAGTAGTTTGTCTTGTGTTGTCTCTGTGTTGCCTTGCAATGGACAGGCAACCTGTCCAGGGTGCAGGTTGCCAGTCCATGGACCGTGGAGAAAGGCTTATCTTGCAAGGATAAGTGTATATAAACAATGAACAGATGAAAAACTAAAATAAATGTGCCCGAGTTACAGGGGTTCGTTATTGGAATTCAAGGTGTTTTGAAAATAAACTGAAAAATCTGCTCAGATATAAAATCATACTGAAGATAAACAATTCCCAGGATAAATGAGGGGTACATTTCAAGAGTTGATGTTTTATTTCTCATTTGTTTATGTCCTCATATCAATTACTTTGTTAAATGGAGACAAAATTGAGACTTTTAATCTTTTTTTGTTCTGTAAAAGACCTGTTTGGAATTTCTTTTATTATGATTTTGTGTCACTTTAGGTTATTGCGTGCTAATTGGATTCTATTTTCTTTCTAAATGCTCTGAAATAATATTTTTAAAAACCCATAAAAAAGCTAAACTAAATAAATCTAAAAACAAAAAGAAAATTGTGATATAAATAAAACTGGAACAATTTCTCGGAATGTCAGATTTCCTTCACTGGTCCTATTATCCCAAGTACCCACCGCCCCTTTCTTCTACTGCCCCCAGTGGCAGAGCTTAGCGCCTGTGAAGGTGATATAGACAGGCAGTGGGGGGGGGAAAGGGCAAAGTGAAAGAGAAATGACTCAAAGCGGGGAAATGGAGGATGCAGTTCCGAAAAGCATGGTGGTGGGAAAAAAAGACAATGGCTTGTTAAGGCAGGCACCCAGACAAAGAGAGGAAGGGGAGACAAAGTGAGCCGGCGCTTTTATGTCGACCCACAGCGGCTCACATTGAACCAGGCTGGCGCTGTAGGTTTAACGTTAACGCAGCATTTCCCTAATGGCCTTAATGACATATGGAGCACAGATTGCAGCAGAAGCTGGTTCACTTTGAAAACCGCTGTCGCCTCCCTCAGGGCGTCACTGGCAGAACATTAAGAAGACGTTGCAACCGAGTGTACGGGTCATGTCTGGTAATGGTTTCTAAATTATAATTGAAGGATGTCTTAATGACATGAAAGAGTTTTTTTTTAAATAATGTGACAGAAAGGGGTTGTCAACAGGTGTACTGCTTCCTTCTTTGATCCCTAAGAGAACAAAAATAAGCATCCTGGATGATCTTTATCTCAAACACTTGACTGGAGTTCTTCCGTGAATTCTCGTCACTGGCCCGTACAACATAACTCCTTGTGCCACATCAGCCGCCATTTTGTTTCAATCTGTTCCCATCTGTATCTCCTTCAGCTTATCGTCTGGCCGTCATCTTCACTCTGATTGTTACCGATTATATCAGGGCACCTTTAAGGTGTTTTGCACAGGTGTAGAATGCCGCAGATGGGCCGCAAAGCACCACGTTGTAAATGCTCGCCGTCACAAGAGATGGGATCAGATTTGATCATCGGGGGCAGCAGCAAATAAAATGTGTTTAAAAAGAGGGGGAAGTTTGTTCTCCTGCGTGTCTTTGTGGGAGGGCAAAACAAAAACTGCATTAAGCATTTGCGTTATCATTTACCGTTCGGTCCCAGGCTGTATTAGATGCCGTTGGATTATTATTTTCTGAACCTTTCATCCTTGCCGCCACTCTACTTTTCAATTTCGGCTTCCCATATGCGTCTCTCTGCGACACAAGAGAAGGCAACACTGCCTCTTTTGGCAAAATGAGGCAAATGTGTTCATCTCTGGCAGATGAATGATGTCAAAGAGACATATTTATATTCATTTAGGAGCGAGGAGGAGGAGAACCCATCTGTAACGGATGTGAAAGGAGCCGCTACACGTGAGCGTGCGCAACGAGGTACGTGTCTACGTGGGAGTGTACGAGGGCGCGTGCTGGAGCATGTGTTCCAAGGTATCCATCGTTTGTGATAAATGAATCATGCTTTTGTGTGGGATGATTCCAAGTTTGCCAGTGTGTGTGTATGCGTGTGAGCGTCTGCGTGCGAGCGAGGTCATTCCCCGGTCACTTGTTCAGGCTGTGTGATGAATGAAGAGGAGAGGTGCCTGCGAAGCCGGGGAGATTTCGGAGAAACATTGTTCTGCCGGGTTAAAAATGGTTTTGTGTTGTGCCAGAGGCTGAGGGAATGTTGCTAAAAAAATGTAAGACTGCCATTTAAGTGGATGTTCATTATAACCGGGGTTTAATATCAATCTCGCCAAAGTAATAAAGTGGTGAAATATGACGATTTGTCATCGGGCGGCACGGAGTTGCTCAATTAGAGGTTTCCCATGTAAATAAGTATCTAAAAGTTGTCCCTTGCTTCTTTCCTGCAGGATAAACAAACAGTGGGAGCGGCTGTGTTTGGTTTGCATCGGAGGCAACGAGCATGAAAGACATGTGCCTGAACTAGGAAGTATCAGGTTGTAGTCGACAGGAAGTATGGGGTCCAAGCAGGAAGGACTTTAGGCAGATTAAGCCACTGAAAGCTAGCAGCATTCACAGTCATTGGCGTCTATCAACACAGGTAAAAAAAAAAAAAAAAAAGTAGATGCAGATGTTACACGAGTCTTCCTGTAATCATTAATATAATTGGATGATTATATGAAACTTTCTGAAAACCTTACTCACACTAGTGATAAAATTCAGTTAACAGTAGATATAAATAAATGATTGAATAACTAAAAAAAAATCGCTAGCTTCAATGAGTGCTGGTCATTTTGTCTCTTCGTCTTCTCAGTTTTCAGACCTTCAATCTTGAATTTTGAAGAATTGACTAACCCTGCGTCAATTCATAATTACTTTAAAAATTGATCATTTAAAGTACATTTATACAGCCGTGCTCATGCCATTCTATAGTGTGGAGTTGTGGCTCTGATAAATAATATCTAGCAATAGGAGGACTGTTATTTTGGTATGATCATGCATTTTTAATCTGTTGTACTCCATTAGCACTACCTGATCTATTTAGGGAACCACAATTAATGAACATAGGATATAATAAGTAAGTCTTCAGGAAGTAATATAGAATTAATTTGCATGCGAGGTTTAGCGTTTTTAGAACTACAAGGCGCTGTGTGGCTCGGTGGTAGAAAGAATAAAGGCTGTTACTGCCCCAAAACATTAAAACATATACACATATAATTAACTACGAAAACACTTAAGACAACTTTAAATTCTCATTGAATTAGATCTGTGGTTCTGAACCTGGGTCTAGTTGAAATGATAAACAATAGAACCAAACCTGATATATTAAAAAAAAAAATTAATTCCTCGAGTGAAAAGTACCAGTGTTCACAAAGTGTCCTTTAAAGAATTTGCATTTATTGTATGATACTCTATTGCTTACTTATTTAAGTCATTAAAAGTCCAAATGTTCTTGAGTTTGAAATACCGAGCTAATAGAATTGAGTTCAGATGAAAAAAAAAAAAAAAAACGTGAAATGGCATCACGTCACATAGAACTGAAAGCGAATTCCAGCATTGTTTTGTTTGCTGATTTGTTTTGAGTTGATAGAAAATAAAGCACAATTACTATTAAAGTAGTTTAAAAGTAGCATCTTGTACTCCAGCCAAAAACGTTGGAATTTTCATCAAGAGAACTTTTTAAGTAAAAAGGGTGTTGTAACAGAATTTCAGACTTCATTTCAGTCTTTTTTTCATTAATCTAACTCAGCAGTCAGAGGTTTACTGCTTCATAAATAAAGTATGACCGTAGTAAAAAATAAAACATACTTTTATCACAACTGTTATAATCAAAAGTGCAACCATACTACTAAAAAGAACGCTATAACAACTTTTAATCATATTTTCAAAAGTAAATTTATTTAGTAAATATGGGAAATTTTAGGGCAGTAGCTATGTTTTTTTTCAAGCCACTTTAAATTTATAAAGATCCAAACACATAAGACACAAACACCTTACTTGAATACCATATTCTTTAATTTTGGGCCTCTGTGTCACGAATGATAAATTTAGCTTGAACATGCTCTACTCAAAATTTCCTTATAGGAAATTTTCAAAATTGAAATTTTAAAAAAAGTATAAACTTTTCTTTATATTGATTTCTCCCCATGGAATAAATGTACTGACTTTAAAAGTAAAAAATTATTCTTTAATTTTATCAACATAAGATCATCCACTACAGTGAAATATATAGAGATTTTATTATTTTTATATACCTTTGCCACTAAATGAGAAGGGCGCTGTTTGATAAGCAAGCCAGAAGTGCACATTAACGCCAGAGTAAAGCTGGAGATAATGGCATTTTAACTGTGTTGTAGACAAAATAATGGCTGTAAGATGGCAATCATTTGCTACTATGTAGGTTTGATGGAGGTCAGCTCTTATCTGTGGTGATTTAAGTGCGTCTGCTTCTGTGAGAATCTGTGCATGGGTCAGTGTGATCAGGCAAAAGTGAATTGCAGGATCGATGTCCACACACACCTCGTCCTAAATTATTCATCCTGTCAGCTGCCCTGTCCGGCGCTGCCGTGGAAACCGCTGACCGAGAGCTTTACCCTCATCCCCATGGATTCACCTCTTCATCCCAGCCTCAGCTCCTCACTTCCTTCTGGAGCTCATTCGCTCATTATCTCTTCCCTGATTCGTTCATTTACAGGCCTCTTTCTCTGGACTCTGATCTTTTCATCCGTCTTTCTTCTACTCCCATTATTCAGTATATCAGTCTTCCTCATTAGTCCCAAATTCGCTCTGACTCACCTTAGTTTTTTCTCAGCTCCCACTCCTTTTCTCCAGGTCTTTCTGTTTCCTCGCCCTGTGTTGCTGACTAAGATTATAATGTGTTGGGTTTTGTACGATGTTTATGTTTGCGTCTTTGAAGTCTGCCCCAGTGGCCTTTGGAAGACAGCCATAATCCCGGTGAGCTGCCAGAGGTTGTTCTGGGTGCCGCGTGCGTCTGTTCGTCCTCATACGTTTGTGACTACATGTGTGCATGTGATGAACTGTGAATGCAGCGTGTGTGTGTGTGTCTGCGTGTGTGTGTTAGTCAGTAACTGTGACATGGCTCATACATCATGGCCAGAGCCCGTTTGATTACAAGCGGAGGGGCCTGGTGATTAATCGGTGGATTCAGCTTCCTGGCCCGAGCTGTGACACCCGGTCACAGAGCATCTGTACTGACACACACCCCCAGCTCCGCTGCCCGGCACCAATATACCCATATACCACCTACTTCCTTACACCTACACCCACACATACAGAAATACCCCATGCCTTCTTCTCATTTCCAACCCCACATTCTATTTCTTTCTGCCTTCTCCCTCTTCCGCATACACCCTTTTACTTCCCTGCCTACTTTTTTATCTTACACTCTGCATCCATACTCCACCTCTACCACCCTACACTTTCCTTTTCATCATGATACTCTTCAATCACCTTTTATTTCAAAAAATTAGTTGCTCCAACCCACAAATCCAGCCATCCATCGTCTGTACCTGTTTTTCTATGCAGGGTTGCCGGGACTGGTGCATAACTCCAGCGTTCATTTGGCCAAAAGTGGGGTACACCCTGGACAACTTACTAGTCCATCACAGGGTAACAGAGACACACAGTGCAAATAACGATGCAAGTATACACTCATATCTAAAGACAAGTTAATAGAGAGGTGAAGTAACCTAATACTGTGGGACTGTAGGAGGAAACCAGACTACCTGGAGAGAGCCCACTCATGCAGGGGAGAATGTCCAAACACTGTAGAAAGATGCCAATCTGGGGTTCTAACTCAATAACTTCTTTTGGAAAGGCTACTTTTCTAACAAATGTGCCACTGTGCAGAAACCCACAAATACAATTTCCCCTAATATGAGGCTAGTCTTCTTTGACACAGTCCACACCATTGGGCTGCGTCAACAGGAATCAACATTATGCAAACTCACTTATTACTATGTCAAAAGTCTCCTCTGCATTCAATTCCGGCTTCTTATGTCCTCTCCAGAATGTCAGAAAGGTCCTTAAGTTACCCCGAATGCAAGAAATGAGCACCAATAAGGGCCAACGAAAAGGCCTCATGGCGCCCAAATGCAAACAGCTTCAAAACAAGGATTGCGTTTACAGCCTGAGCTTATAGATTCATCCAACACTACACATAAACATCACTCACTGTTCATAGGCATTTTAGAGCAGCATACTAGAAAAAAATGCAGCTTGCAATATTATTATTGAATATTACAGTGACAATATGCATTGTGATTAATCCACTCTCCTCACTACAAACTCAGCAGAAAGGCTTCTTAAGCAAGCTAAATATATTACTGTTACGCAAAATTTAAATTCATGACATCTGAATGCTGCTGTCACACAATTTTTTCATGCTTCCATATATGTTGGCTTGTTAGGAATCACACAAATCTACATTTGGTCAAATTTATAGATTTAGATTAATAGATTTTATAAAACATCAATTGCTGCCACATCTATGGAGTATGTGTGTTTCATTTTAGTAACACCCAATATGAATAGTGCATGTGTGTTGGGATTGAGAGTGTGGAATTCAGTCTTAAGTTGCATGAAAACACGGTACATTAGCATTGTCTAGTTGAAATTTTTTTTCTCCATATTTAGGAATCAACTTAGTGTCAGACAGAGCTGCAGGTTGTAGTGGCTTATAATTGCCATTACAGTATCAGTGATTGTAATATCACAGTTGCAGAGGACTGTTTGAATTGAGTATTTGGTAGGATACTATGCTTTATTTATTTTATTGATGGACTCTAAGTGTTCTTTATGAACTCCATGTGCATATTTTGATATATTTTCCAGAATCCAAGTTCCTATTTATTTTTACCTAGAACATTAATGTTATTTATAAGAAGCAAAATCTGACCAGATCAGGCATACTGTTGATTACAGTATATTTCTGCTTGACTGTGCATCACAATCAACAATATATGCATATAAATAACATTATTACAACTAATAATCTACATGCTGGATTATTTCAGCAGTAGTAGGAATAATGATTGATTTTATGTGTCATATATAAAATTGGTCAAAACTCTAAAGAACCTCCTAACCCACTCACTGGTATGTAGATTGTACTTGGTGCATATGTTTTTAAGAATTAAAGCTCCATACCAACCCCGTACCTTCAGCTCTAGCAGTCTGGGGACATTTGTTAGATTCAGTCACCACTTCATAAAGCCCCAACACCTTAATAGGTTGTGACAGTAAATATTTCTTATGTGTCTTAACCTGAGGGTCCAATAAATGCTCTTCTAAGGGAGGTTAATTCTTCTCTTCACATTTTAGATAGTTCTGATACCTATTCAGTGCTACAGCATTGTTATTTAAGTAAAAAAAACAAAAAAAAAACCTTATAATGGGCAACCAATTTTTATTTTTGTTTTAGCTGGAAGGGTGCTAATAAAAACAATAGGAGCAAAAACGTAACAGAAATGGGGAGACAGCTTATGAGGTAGCAAGAGACATAAAATGCAAGAACTAATAGGAAACAAAGGAAAAGAAACAGAGATCACAGTAGCTGGTGAGAGGCAAAGACTGCTGGTGTGTGTGCGTGTGTGTGTGTGTGTTCCCCTGGCTCTCACCTCCATGCGGTATCAAGATGAGGAATGGTCCTGCCAGCGATCAGCCTGGGCCTGGACTAAAGCTCGGCACAAGGATTCCCTGCTGAAACCATTAGTCTGGGCATTAAACACCATTAGAGCACACCCATACAAACACACACTCACGCACAGTTATGTTTCCATGACTTAAGAGGATTTTACACTGACTTACACACATTAATCTATCTTTATACAGAAAAAAAGCCTGCCTAATAGTAAAATGAAAGGACGTTTTGCCATGAAAAATAATGATTAACATCATGAGAACTTGCTTTTGACACAATTCCCCATTATGCAACTATGTAGACACATCTATGTCCCCATAATATCAGAAATGTGTTATCCTAGCACACAAACACCCACATATTTAGTTGTGTTTACTGCAATTATGGATACAAATATTCCATCAATGATACACGTTTGTTCATACACGTTCATAAATATGCCCAAAAGGCACTGAGACAGACACACACAAACACACAATAAAGGTGAAAAAACAATAAAGATAAGGAAAGACGGGAATTACAGCATAAAATTAAAATGAGAATTTTCTTTTCATGTGTTTTTTCTCTTGCTTTCATCCATTCCATGTGGTTTTACTAATGTTTGATTAATTAGCAGACTTAGAAATTACTTCCTGTCTTGTTTTTTCTTTAGTTAAAACTTGAGTTTACCCCATCTCTTCCCTTAAGCATGTCTTTGATATCTGCATGTCTTAAAACTGCCTGTACATAAATGTGTGCCTGTGCTTTCGTACCTCATAGTGGAGCAAACTTGTCCCCAGTGGTCCAGCTGTAATTGGGTTAGTGACAACCAGGACAATGTGACACCTGCAGGTCTCAGCTGTGCCTCTCCCCGCTGAACTGGCCTAGAGTCAGCTGGAGTTCTGTCATCTGGACTGGCCTTCGCTGCAAAGGCTACACTGGGACCAGCTCCAGGGTTAGAGGCACGGCTGGGCACAAAACAAATATCAGACTAAATCCTGACCTTTTATCTCAGCAGCACACAGTAACAGCAGACTGTGTCTCTTAAGAAACAAAAACAACATGTGGATGAAGAGAAGGTTCAGACATCCTCAAGGTTTTTTTTTTCCACAAATAAATAAAGTGGGTCATTTATAAAGGGAATGATGAAGTGCAAGACTTCAGTTTATACAGTTGTTTGTATATCAGTGACCTTTTAAAGAAATAGAAAATTTTACCTAAAAAGATTTGTTGGATAAGCAAAATCGATTGTATAAAAACCAGGACTGAAGGGAATGTTGATCTCTAAAATTTATTGTCAGTTCATCAAGTTGCAGATATAGTAGTCACCATAAATAAACAACATAATTTTATCTGTCCTAGGTTAACGAAAATATAGAAAATGAACAATAAAGGTGTAATGTGAGTGAATGTAAATCTAGAAAGTGTGGCATGCATTTGCACATTTTTGCCCATGCTTCCTTGTCTGGATGAAGAGCATCTGTGAATATCAATTTATCCCATCAGACCATCAATTTCCAAAAACTAATGGAATTTTTGCCACTGTAGATTTCAACCCCGATGGTTGATAATTACATATAAAATTGTACACATTGTTTCTTTTTTTTTTTTAATAAATCTATTTTAAAATTACCTTTAACAATGTGCCATTGCTATTTTCCTCTGCTTTTTAAAATGTACCTATTGTAAGAGACGTAGAAAAGATGACACAGAATGATTGTTATAATGAGCTTAATTGTGCGATTAAAATCAATTCTTCACCAACCAGAAAATCAAGCACTCTGAAAAAAAGAAACATTCTTCTTACCCTAATCATTACATGCTTTACACTGCTTCTGCATGCACTGCAATTACATTTGAGCTTATGAAGTATATTTCATGCTATCCCTTTCAACGGGCATGTACATGTGTTTTGCACATTGGTCAGTGGCTTGTTTCGTCCAAGGAATCATTATATTTAATAAATCACCTTTGTGCTTTTCAGCAAGGTGACTACACAGGAAGAACTTTAGCTTCTGCAGCTTCTGAACCGTAATTGAGAAAACTGTCCATAACTGTGATAAATAAAACAAAACTAATAATTTAATTTCAAATTATTAGCTGCACCAGCTTCAGAAGGATGCAGTCAATGTGGAGTAAAGCAAAAATGGGCATCCAGTATGAATGCACTATTTTTAAAATTACACGTAAAATATATATATATATATATATATATATATATATATATATATATATAATGAAAAGGCTGATTTTTAACACTTTTATGAGTTCCCTCTTCCCTCACACACATGCACAAAAAAGATATACTTCACCCTTCAATGGCTGGGGAGAATAAGCCAACTGTGCTTTCTTCCTAAAGGCTCTCTGTGGCCTCCGCGTTGCTTCCTTGCGTCATGCAGGGATGCATCAGACAAACACCACTGGTCTGTGACAGTTCCCTCGTGCCCCCTTCCTCTCATCAGGTAAAATTTGTGATCACAAACTGATATCAAACCAACATCTCCCTGTCACATCACATTTCTGCTGCTTATGTCGGGGAACTGTCTCTCTAGGCCGGAGTGGCGGCAGACCATGCTAACCAGCACGACGCCGTCGGAAGCTAATAAATCATCTGTGGTTTTATTTCAGATTTATTTGGACCGTAATGAAGACGCGACGGGCCCCGGGCTGTAACCGACGGCGACAGGGTGACACTGATGAATGGCTGAAGGTGCGTTCTCTACAGTTGGAAGGAAAGGGAGGACTGTCGTTTCTGCAATACTGCACTCGGAGTGTCTGTGCTAGACTGCCTCGCAGACCTGTTAGATCAAACAGTGGGAGAGTAAACAGGATATTTATGGAACATGTGTAACTATTACTCACACAAAAGGTTGCTACCGCTGCTTTGTTATCACCTTTATCTTTATCATCATTACCAAAATAATGGGGCTGCATCAACAAATCTCAGAACAAAATGTCCTCACATTAATAATTCTAAGTAACAACTTTATCATCATTACAGTCCGACACAATTATTAGATAATCATCATCCCCTCAGTATTTACATTTAGAATTATCAACACTAATTTACAACATTATTGGCGTTGTTATCATATGTATTTTATCATCTAGACGTCAACATAATGTGCTGTGCTATCCCTATAGCATTTACTTTTGCATTTACATTCATCAATCTCAGTTTGATTGGCAGGATTTTAGAAAACATAATTAAGCTATGACAATTTGTTTACCTTTAGCATTGGTATGAAAAACATTCCTGGCTCCATCAATCAAATGACCTCTTGTTTGAGCACCCAATCACCATCATACTTTCAAAAATCAGAATTAGTTACATGATGCTGCCACTCTATTTGTTAAGATAACTCAAGGTTGAAAGTTCAAGGTTTTCAAGGTTTGACATTTGTGCATGATTCCTACAATCCAGGCTCATTGGCATTCTTGAGCAGGGTTCTCTCGGTCAACAGTTAAGATGTGAATAAGCGCTAGACAAGACGGTGGAATACGAACACAAAGTTAATTCTTGAAGTAGAAAAGTTGATTCCGAAATGTATATTGAAGAGACATCTAAATAGCTAGCAAGATAACCTGTCTTTCTTGCCGTTCAAGACACTGAATAGGTCGAGGTCCCGATTAAAGTATTTGTTGAAATCAGTGGCGGGCCGTGCATTTCACACCTAGGCCGTCTGAATCAATCCAACCCTCAATAACTATTTTATGGCTATAAAACTTCTACTGCAGGTATCAAAAAAGCATCAAAAATAGACTGATAAAATTGCAATATTATTTAGGAATATAGCAACATTTTACTCACCAAAAATCCTGATTGTACACAAAATCCATTCTCCTTTCTAGTAAAGTTCCTGCTTTCCCAAAAAAATGACACAGTCTATCAGTCTTTTTAAGATTTCCCTATTTTTCTTCACCTTTTCATTGTGGAGCTCCGTTTCCCTGCGCACTTGCTCGCTCAGGTTTCCAGTGGGAAATCAGGTTTCCAGTGGGAAATCAGGTTTTCAGTGGGAAATCCACTCTGGTTTCCCCAAAAGTTTTGGAAAGCACCGTTGCTTGTAAGTGTCCGGCAGTGCTTTGATGCCTCCTTGCTGCCTTGGTTAGGCAAGTCAAATTTACAAATCCAATGCGGCTCCAAACACCATGTCGATCAGTGGCAAATAACAAGCACTCCCAGCAATATAATTTGCATCGTTCCTCGAAGCCTGTGAGCCAGGAGTACCGCTCGTAGTTAGTAGACTGAAAGTGGCGGACAAATCCTTTTCCCGGTTGTGACAGGCTTGCTAGCTCCGGAGTTGCCCGACCTTGCTTAACAACAGAGGTGTGACCAAGTCACTGTGTTGCAAGTCTCAAGTAAGTCTCAAGTCTCTGTCCTCAAGTCCGAGTCAAGTCTCAAGTAAAGACAGGCAAAAGTTGAGTCAAGTCTCAAGTCAGGAACCTTTAATTTCAAGTCATTTCGAGTCATTTTTATTTATTTTTTTTTAATAATTTGCAATTATACATAAAATTCAAATATTAGACCATTTGTTCTTTTTAAAATATGTATTTGAGGTTCATTTGTGATCCTCTTATTCATCTGGTATTCTTCAAATCTGTCAGAAGTAAACAGATGTCAGAAAATAAATTACAGCCTTTCATGAATTACATTTGACTTCAGTTTACTCCTTCTATTCATAAATAAACATCAACACTACAACAATCATAGTTTTCATAAAATGAAATAAGTATAAATGAAGTTATCACAAGTAAACTCAGGAAGGTCTGGTGCATTTATTTTTCTGCTTTTATTTCTAAGTATGTTAGTTTCAGTCCTCCGTAAATATGGGACAGATATTCTAAACACAAAATTTATTTGGGACAGTCACTGTATTTGGTCTTTTTTTTTTTTTCCCAGCAAAGCTATACTACTTGGAAATGGCTTCTGTGCGACATGTGACAGTCACGCCGGTCAGTGCATTAAGTCAAAAACAGTTGACTTAATGCACTGACTGCAGTAAACAATATATTGTCAATATAATTTCCCAACGTAGATGTCTTCAAATACACCAACCATCCTTAGATGATACTAGACCCGGCTCATCATCATGATGGGACAGAGAGACTCTGTTCCCTGTGTTCAGGTCCAGAATCTGCTTTCTGTTCCGGAGCCCCGCTCACTATCCACCGGCTTCCTGAGCTAACACAGTGCACATTATTTGTGGAGGCATTTGAAGGACCGGATTTATGGTAAATCATCACCAATTTAACCCGGAGTACACATGCTAACACGAAGTTAGCTAAAGTCAACTATCTTACAGCAAAAGAAAAGTGCCACCTACCGATCTTTGTGAAGCTTCAAATGCCGGACAAAGTTGGACGTCGTGGCATCTCCATCCGATATTCTCTTCTTGCATGTTTTACAAGTTGCAGTTCGTTTTTTAGTCGAAAGTTCATAACCTACGTAGCCAAAAGAAATTACTCGCGGAAGCATATTCGAGCGGTTATTTCGTATTTCGTTCCCTGAGCTCTGTAGCTTTGCCGCGTTTTTTTAAACGTCCAAATCCTGTTAATTTGATTGGTTGTGCTGCAGCTACGTACACATACATACATAAGGAGAGAGGAAAACCGTAGTGACGGTCTGCGCATATTGATACGGAATGAGTGAAATTAATTAATGACGCCACTTTATAAATAATGTGTTTTAAATTTTAAGACTTTGAGTAAAAAATATCAAGTCTTTTCAAGTAAACAGCTTCAAGTCGAGTCAAGTCCCAAGTCAATGGCATGAAAGTCAAAGTCAAGTCCGAGTCTTTGAGCATTTTTTCAAGTCAAGTCTCAAGTCGTGATTTTAACGACTCGAGTCCAAGTCATGTGACTCGAGTCCCCACCTCTGCTTAACAATGTCCAGCTTTTCTTGAAAAGTCCGTCTTGAAAATGTCTTTGACAGTAAATCTCCAACTAAATCCATTTCTTCTCCTCCTTCACCCATTGTGGGTTGACAAAACAGCTATTAAATCAACACAACAATATCTTAGCTTGTGCAGCTCGCTGCAGATGCGGTTTGCTAGCTCTGGCTAGTACACTCTTTGACTAGCCAATCAGAGCGTGTGAATACGCTGACGTTTCCGCCAACTCACAATCTGATTGGTTGAAGCAACAGTTTGATAGATATTTATTTTATGGTACAGGGCCCACAGAACTGATTGTGAAGGCCTCCAGGCAGATTTCTTTGACCCTGGCAACAAATAGCGGCTGAATTATGATTGGTTAAATGCTTAAATATGAAAATACACGTCTGGAAGCAGGGGGCTAGCAATGAAAGGAAGCGGACAGACCATTTGGATTTATTTAATACATATTCATGGACAAAATATAATTAACATCAGTCTGTGATTCAGATATTTTTAGGCCAGCAGAGAAGGCCTTGCAGGCCCTGACGGCCCACCACTGGTTGATATCTGGGTCTCATTGCTATAGTCAACTCCTGATGCCTGTTGTTGTTTTGTTTTCTGTGATTTTATATTGCCACGCTCCCTCACAATCCATGCAGTCGATTTTAGCACTCAAAACTTTGGCGCATTAGTTTGTAAACTTATCAAATCTGGATTTTTCTGTGATGTTTGTTTTTAGCTGTTTAGCATTGTGTTAACAGTGACATCTGTATGTCCTGCTTTGCTGTGTTCAAACAGACACCAATGTACTGCTGAGATGCACAATTCAAACCTAAACTTTTGTTTAAACTGTTTTTAAAGTCACAAGCCAAATGATCAACAAGTCCTATCAAAAACAAATTAAACATCCAAATGTTAGCATAGCACTTTAGGAAACTGCTCCACGTCAATACATGGAAATCTGGAATGTGTTATTTGACTGCATTTTAATGGAACTGAAATGCACTGAATTGCGCAACACCTTGTTGAAACAATAATTACTGAGAATACAAATTTTATTGATTTGGGACCGGATGTTAGATTTTGTTGATTTAAAAAAAAAATATATATATATATATATATATATATATATATATATATATTATAATGATATATATATATATATATACACATATATATAGGTATATATATTTTATATATATATACCTGTATATACATATATATATATATTGCATTAATGCTCACAGTCATTTGTTACGTCACTAATGTTTTGGTTGGTACAATCCAGATGAAGCCTTTTGTTTGAGTAGGAATCTTAGAATAACACCTTGTACCACCACCTTCTTATTCTCCTTTTTCTTCATTAAAGAATATTCTTCATTAAAGAATATTCTTTAATGAAGCTACAAACGTTTAGGACCTTAGTGAATATTTTGATAAACGTGTCAGAAGAGAAAGTTCTGGTCTCATCGTCCTGGCGGTGTTCAGTTTGTCACCTGCTGCCGAGATCAACTCAAAACCTTCCCGCGGTCGACGTATTGAGCCTCCTGATCTACCGTAACACACCAAACACTACAGGATGATCGGTTACGAAATCGTAAGCGACAATCTTAGAACGGCCGGCGTTCTAACATTGTCTTAAGGGGAAAAATAGGGGCAAAAAATCATGTAGTGTGAATTATTGCATCAGGTAGTCGATGTGCCCATTTTCTCTATTTAAATCTAATTATTACTGAAGGGCAACATAGTATACAGACTTCATAATCTGCCCTCTTTTGCAGTGTTGTATAAAGTACTGAAATCTCAGAGTCAAGTAAAAGTATAAGTACCTCTCCAAAATATGACTTTGGTAAAAGTCGAAGTCACTGACTGAAATGTTACTTGAGTTAAAGTCTTAAAGTATCTGAAACTTCTTGTACTTAAGTATGGAAATTACTGTAAAAATGGATGTACTCAAGTAATGTAATGAAAAGTACAAATAAAAAGTAAAACAAGGCAAATGCAGTTTGAATGACATTTTTTATATTTTGGTAAACTTGTCAAATACACTTAAAATAATGTACCCAACCAAGTACAGGCAAAATTAAACCTGCTAATAGATATACCTGCAGGCATCATTTAGTTAAGAAAATTAGGTGCTTTACCTATAGCACAAGGTTAACTTAACCTGCTTTACAACTGAACCAGCTTCTTAGTATACCCTCCAGGACAGAAAATACAAAGTTTTTGTAAGCCTTAAGTTTTCCCTTCAAGTAAGGTCAGTGCTGAAAATGAGAAAAATAAATAGTACAGAAAATGCGGCCAACATGAAGAAAAAGAGCTGTTACGATTACTCTACTTCACAAATCAGTGAATCAGTCAATCCTACAGTCAGTAGGTGGTGCACACAACTGGTCATTATGCAAAAGAAAAAAAGAATTGGGAGGGAAATGCAGCTTATTGGCATCTGTAAACCTGGTTTTGAACTTGCATGCCTTTCCTATATTCGTTAAATTTAGTCTAAATTGCTATCGCTATGGCTTCTGCCCCCCTTGAACAGAGGAGTCTAGGTAGCCTGCTACAGTCAACATTAGGCCTAAGCTAAATACACCACGTGTGGAACTGAAACAATGCCAAACAAAGTTCATTTATGGTCAACGTTTCACAATACAGTAGTGTCTAGTGACCAAGCTATAGTTACTGAAACAGGAGGATTATAACCATTTCATAAGAAGTTACCTCGATGTGTTTCTTCAAGTTGGACGGGGAGTTTTTGTAAGATAGAATTTCCACATCTTCGGGCAGGAATAACATACACTGCATGCGGTACGACGAATCTTTAACACCCACGAAAGAGTATATTGTGTTTAAATAAGGCCATGGGCTCTCATCACCAGCTGGTGGTTCCCCTGGAGCCGTGTCCGACGTAGTTGCAGTCATTGTGGTCTCCGTCTCCTCCTCCATGTGACTGCTGCTGATTGCGAGACTTGTTTTGTGTTTAATGGGAGAAGCGAAACAGGTGTATCCTATTGGTGGTGATGAACAAGCCCAGGCAAGTAGGCTACCGACTTTGTTGCAGTCAATCAGTAGGTGGGGTCAAAACACTTGCGTTTCTCTCTCTCGCTTTTTTGTAACGAGTAACTAAACCACACATTGAAAATGTATCGGACTAAAAGTATGCGATTAAGTTCGGAAATATAGTGAAGTAAAAGTGAAAGTCATCAAAAATTTTCATACTCGAGGAAAGTATGAAGTACTCCAAAATATACTTAAGTAAAGTAGTGAAGTATTTTTACTTCGTTACTATACAACACTGCTCTTTTGGTTGAATGCAGTATTTATTTCCACTTTGGCTTTATGTTGTTTAGTTTTTTTCAAGAAAATCTTTTGTTAATGGAGACTGAGAATCCATTTTATTTTTGTTTTTGGTTGTTTTGTTTATTGTGTTGATCAGTTCCAGTGTTTAGTGTTCTTTTGAAAATAAAGTGTATCTATCTTTGGCAGGAAATCGCATGCATTATTACGTCATTTCCATTAAATCAGTGTAAAAAGGTCTTCAAACAATATTATCGTTTATCGCAATAATTTTTGAGACAATTAATCGTTCAGCAAAATTTGTTATCGTGACAGGCCTATACATATATATGTATATATATACGTATATAGAGAGATCTATATAGATCTATGTATATGTATATAGATAGATATATAGATATATCTTTTGATTGCTAGATGGATAGATATATTAATTTATATATAGTAATGATAATAATATTTAATTATTATTATTATTATCATTATTATTAACATCCATTCATCATAAATGCATTAAATCTTTTTAGATTGTGGCAGGAAGCCGGAGCGCCCGGAGAGAAACCTGCAAACAGGATGTTAACTTTTGATAGTTTATTCACAAAATTCAATGTTTCTTCCTCCTCTAAAAAAACAGCTTTGTTGTTTTGGAGATTAGTGGCAGGAGAAACCATTAGGTGGGATTTTCTGTGGAGTGTAATCTTTTCGTTCATCATAGAAAACTTCACAATCTAGATCAGCTTTTCTTTTGGGGAATCAGTAACATCCGGTCTCAAATCCTCTTCTTCTGAGGTTCAACTGCTCTATTTGGGGTAGTATTTTATTTGAGGACTGGATACAAACTGTACTGAACGTTTTTTCTCTCCTTTTGGCGATGGGCTACCCCGGCCGGGGTAGCTTTTTATTTGGGAACTGGATACAAACTGTACTGAATGTTTTTTCTCTTCTTTTGGCGATGGGCTACCCCGTCCGGGGTAGCTTTTTATTTGGGAACTGGATACAAACTGTACTGAATGTCTTTTCTCTTCTTTTGGAGATGAGCTACCCCGTCCGGGGTAGTTTTTCTTTTCGGGAATTAGTAACATCCGGTCCCAAAGGTTTTCCTCTTCTTCTGGGGTTAATCTGCCCCGTCCGGGGTAGCTTTTTCTTTGGGAACTGTGTACAAACTGTACTGAATGTCTTTCCTCTTCTTTTGGACGGGAGCTACCCGATGGAAGCCCGTCCCAAAACAAGTCTCTCTCATCATCCTCGGAGCTTGAGAAACGACTCGGACTTTGGATAGAAGAAACTTCCCCAGCCGGGTCAGCTCTATGTCTGGGAACCAATGGAAACCCGTCCCAAAACAAATCTTTCTCATCATCCTGGGAGGTACTTTCATCTGAGTCGTTCCCGGGAAAAAAATGGTCAAAAAGTTTCTTCATCCCTATCGACACCAGATATCCTACTCCAATACCGAGTGGCAAAATGAAAAGGTTTTTCATATTGGAAACACGGAAATCTTCACTACAAACAAAACCTGAATCTCACTGAAGCGTTTGGATTCTAACTGATGTGTTGAGATTCAAGCATTCAAAGCCTCAGAACTTCTTTGATCTGTTGTGATGTTCATGATGTCATCAGTGAGGTCACTGTGGGTCTGGGTCCTGCTTCTGGTCGTTGCTATGGAAACGATCAGATCAGTGACTAAATATTTAAAAAGTTTTTTTTTTTTCATTTATTTAACATGAATTGATTAAAGCGAAGGGCGACACGTAGAGCAACGAAATTCACCGACAACAACAGCTGGCTACTTAAAGGTTAATCCCACTTAATAGACGCACGCAGAGTGCTAAGGCTAAATTAAAGTCAATTCAATACAAAAGAAATTAATAAAGGTTGGTATGTTGGATTTACTGTTAGCAAGCACTCCTGCCCTAAATAATTAAGAGAAGACATTATGAGGAGTAGTGAGTATAATGGCAGCCTGTCATGCTGGGTTTAACGTTCTTTGCCCACATGCAGAAACACTCACAGAGAGACTGGTGTAAAAGTTCAAAAGGATTTATTTTCCTTATTCACAAAAAACTCAGAACGGGTAGTTGGGCTTGGCATCAATAAGGGTTCCGGGTTCAGCCGCTCACTGAGGGAGAGAGATATGGTGAGTACGGGATCAGCGAATCAACTTTGTTGAACTGGTTATGAAGCTCTTACTTGTGGGAGTCGGGGTCCGAACAGAGGAGGAGGAAGGCCAGGCACCAGGAGGTGGGTAGGTCCAAAGGCGACAGCTGGGCAGAGAGTCGGAGGGTGGACAGGCTGTGCTAGACCGCACGGAGAAGTAATGGAGCTGACTGCCAACTGAGAACTGCACCGGTAAGTAACTGGGAAGGTGAAGGTGAGGCTCGGGCTCTCAGTTAGAACTTTCACAGTGCCTCTGGAGGTTTTCTTCCAAAAGGGATGACTCGAGTTCTCCTGAAGGCTTCCTGAAAAAAAGGGATCACAAAGGGAGTATTAGATCTCCAAACAACTCGAATATCAACAAGTGTGCTCAGCGAACCAATTCTTGAGGGGCTCAGTGTACCAGTTCAGGCAAACACTCTGGCGAAGATGTGCTGGCAGTCAGCTCCTCATATACTCCACCAGGAGATGGCAATTCCCCACAGGTGCGTCTGGTAAGGACCTGCCGGCACGCCCTCCAAGAACCAGCTGTCATCAGGCGCCCTCTGGTGGATGATCTGAAAAGAACCCACCAGCCTGGTACCTAACAGTACCCCCCCCTCAACGACCGCCACCTGGCGGTCCAGAAGAGGTAGAGGGCAGGGAGGAACGGAAATCACTAATGAGGGAAGGATCCAAAATAAAAGAACCAGGCACCCACAAGCGGTCCTCTGGACCATAACCCTCCCAGTCCACCAGGTACTGCCAACCCCGCCCCCGCCGGCGCGAATCCACAATCCGGCGGACTGTGTAGGCAGGGTGGCCCCCAATAATGCGAGGAGGGGGTGGCTCCGCAGGGGGGCACAAGGGACTGGAGTGGACCGGTTTGACCTGGGAAACATGAAAGGTGGGGTGGACACGAAAAGAGGGCGGCAGACGTAAACGAACAGCAGAGGAGCCAACCAGCCTCTCAATCTCATAAGGACCAATGTAACGGGGGGACAATTTCCTAGAAACAGATTTCAACAGAATGTCTTTAGTAGATAGCCAAACCTTTTGGCCCGGAACAAGAGTGGGGGCAGGTCGCCTCTTGCGGTCGGCCCAGCGACGATTCAGTTCAGCCGTCCGGTTGAGGGCAGAAGTCGCTCTGTCCCAGAAGGTCTTACAACGGCGGATATGGTGTCGTACAGAGTTGACTGCAATCTCTTTCTCCTCAGCAGGAAAAAGCGGAGGCTGGTACCCTAATGAGACTTCAAATGGAGACAGACCTGTTGCAGACGAGAGGTGGGAGTTGTGCGCATACTCAACCCATGGTAAGTAGAGGCTCCAATCCGTCGAACTGGATGATGTGAGACATCTAAGGGTGGCTTCCAACTCTTGATTCATTCGTTCCACCTGGCCGTTAGACTGAGGATGATAACCGGAGGTTAGAGAATTCTGGGCCCCTAGGGCCGAGCAAAAATGCCTCCACACCTGAGAGGAAAACTGTGGACCTCGATCAGAGAGGATCTCCTGTGGAATCCCATGCAGTCTGAACACATGTTTCACAAGTAACTGTGCTGTCTGGAAAGCTGAAGGGAGTTTTCTCAGAGGAATCAAATGGCAGGCTTTAGAAAAACGATCGATTATGGTTAAAATAGTAGTCATACCTCTGGAGGCTGGTAGACCAGTCACAAAGTCAATGGCGATGTGGGACCAGGGGCGAGTGGGTGTAGGTAGCGGTTGCAGGAGACCAGACGGAGGCAGATGGGATGCTTTGTTTCTGGCGCAAGTTGGACAGGCCAACACGTACTCCTTGACGTCCTTTTGAATGGACGGCCACCAAAAACGTCGATTAATCAGGGCAACAGTTCTGCTAATCCCTGGATGGCCAGAAAATTTAGAGGAGTGCATCCAGGTGATCAGGCGTGCTCGAATAGATGTGGGAACATAGACTCTGTTGTCTGGGCCTGTGCCTGGGTCGGGTTCTGTTTGCTGAGCTTGTTTCACCAAATCCTCGATTTCCCAGGTAACCATGGCAACAGAGCAGCTAGACGGCAGGATGGGAGCCGGTTGTCTCTCGGCATCGGTTGGCGAATACAACCTGGAGAGCGCGTCGGGCTTAATGTTCCTGGATCCTGGACGATAGGAAATATACAGGTTAAAACGGGAGAAGAACAACGACCATCGGGACTGACGAGGATTAAGTCTCTTGGCAGATTTGAGGTATGATAAATTCTTGTGATCTGTCCAAACAAGAATGGGATGCTCGGCACCCTCCAACCAGTGTCTCCATTCTTCCAATGCCAATCTAATGGCTAGTAACTCCCTATCACCAACATCATAATTTCTCTCAGCAGGAGAAAGTCTACGGGAGAAAAACGCACAAGGATGGGTCTTGTGATCGGTTGCTGTGAACTGTGAGAGAACCGCTCCCACCCCCGTCTCAGAGGCATCTACTTCAAGGATGAACTGCTTGGTGGGATCTGGTTGTATGAGAATGGGAGCATTCGCGAACAGGGTCTTTAGCTGTGAGAAAGCAGCCTCTGCTTCCGGGGACCAGCTAAACGGAACCTTGGTGGAGGTCAGGGCAGTCAAAGGTTGGGCTGTTTGGCTGTAATTTCGAATAAACCTCCGATAGAAGTTGGCAAAGCCGAGGAACCTTTGTAACTGCTTACGGTTCTCCGGGGTGGGCCATTCTAGGACAGCTCTGATCTTCTCCTCAGTCGGCCTTACCTGTCCACCCTCGAGGACATACCCCAGAAATGTGACTGATTGTTGGTGGAATTCACACTTCTCTGCTTTAACAAACAGTCTATTCTCCAAGAGGCGTTGGAGAACCTGGCGGACATGGTTCTTGTGTTCAGGTAAGGTCTTCGAATAGATCAGGATGTCATCTAAGTAGACAAACACAAAGACATTTAAGTAGTCTCTTAGCACATCATTCACTAAAGCCTGAAAAAAGGCTGGGGCATTACACAAGCCAAAAGGCATTACCAAATACTCAAAGTGGCCCAAGGATGTCTTAAAAGCTGTCTTCCATTCATCACCTTTTCTGATTCGGAGCAGATGATAAGCGTTCCTTAGGTCCAACTTAGTGAATATGGTAGCTCCGTGGAGGGGTTCAAAAGCAGAGGAGAGTAACGGTAAGGGATATTTATTTTTAATTGTTATCTGGTTTAATCCCCTGTAGTCAATACAGGGTCTCAGAGAACCATCCTTCTTACTGACAAAGAAAAACCCGGCCCCCAGAGGCGAAGATGAAGGTTGGATTATGCCCGCTGCTGTGGATTCCTTTATGTACCTCTCCATTGTTTCCCGCTCAGGTTTAGAAATACTATAAAGTCGACTATTGGGCAACGGGGCTCCAGGCAGGAGATCAATTGCACAATCATAAGGTCTGTGAGGTGGTAAGGACGCGGCTTTAGACTTGCTGAACACCTGTGCCAGATCGTGATATTCTGCCGGAACTCTGGAGAGATCAGGAGGATCCGCCTCATTGCCGTTAGCCGGGGAGGGACCTGGAGGAACGGCAGAGCGGAGACAGGTTGAATGACACGAAACAGACCAGGAATCAATATGTCTGTCGGACCAGTTTATATTTGGATTATGTTGCTGTAACCATTCGAACCCTAAAACTAATGGTGAGCTGGCCGTGGGAAAAACGTAAAAAGAAATAGATTCGGAATGATTGCCAGAAACGGTTAATTGTAAGGGTCTTGTCTGATGGGTTATCAGAGGCAGCGCCTTCCCATCGAGGGCGGAAACACGAAGAGGGGTGCGTAGGGGAACTGTTTCTATGGCCATTTGTTGAACAAAATTGACATCCAGTAAATTGCATTCACAGCCGGAATCCAATAACGCCGACAGAGTCATAGAGCGGTTTTGAAAATGAATGGTTGCGGGCAACAATAAACGAGGTGAGTCCGATCTTCTTTGATGGTCCGCCAGTTCCCTCGTAGTTACTGACGGACCTTGGCTTTTAACAGTGTGGGGCAGTCGGCAAGGAAGTGTCCTGCTTCTCCACAATAGAGACAGAGTTTCGCCCGCATCCTTCGCTGTCTCTCCTCAGGCGTCAACCTAGCTTGGCCAATTTGCATTGGTTCTGGATCAGATGAAACTTGCCCTCTCTCTACCTGGACTGAGTGGCGGGGAACAGGAAGCGATCTGGGTACAACGCTTCGGCTGTTTCTTTCCTTAGCTCGTGCACGAATACGATTATCTATTCTTATGGACAGTTTTATTAAATCCTCGAGAGAACCGGGCTCATCTAAAGTAGCCAGTTCGTCCTTTAGGGAATCATTTAAGGCATCCAAATACACGCTCTTTAAAGCAGGGGAGTTCCATCCCGAGGCAGCGGCTTGGATGCGGAAATCAATAGAAAAATCAACTACAGACCTCTGCCCTTGTTTCATTTTCAGCAGAGTGCGAGAACTCAGGGATTTATCAGTTTCTTGATTGAAGGCTTGTTTAAACTCTGTTAAGAATTCAGCAAAAGAGCAGCCGTATTCAGGGGAGGAGGAAAACTTGGCTTCAGCCCAATCTAGAGCGCGGTCAGATAGATGTGCAATAATGTAAGATATCTTGGCTGAATCTCGGGCGAATCTATGAGGTGAGTGATTGAATTGAATGTTACATTGCATCAAAAAACCCCTGCATTTACGGGGATCCCCGTCAAACCTGGAAGGGTTTGGCAGCTGACAGTCGGAACTCGTGGGCTGAAGCTGGACTCCGGAAGCTGGATCAGGAGACTGCGAGGGATCTTGTGCTGACTCCGGGGCGGACTCCGAAGTGGACGCCTGGGGAAAGTGACTGCGGAGAAAACTGGTTAGCTCAGCTAAACGACTATTTGTTTCTGCCTGCCGATTACCCAGTTCCTGAAGTGCAGCCTCATGGTTTTGAATTAGCGTTTGTTGGTGATGCAGTGCTCTCCGGATTGTTTCTGCTGGAACATCCGTTTGGCCAGAGTGTTCTGTCATGCTGGGTTTAACGTTCTTTGCCCACATGCAGAAACACTCACAGAGAGACTGGTGTAAAAGTTCAAAAGGATTTATTTTCCTTATTCACAAAAAACTCAGAACGGGTAGTTGGGCTTGGCATCAATAAGGGTTCCGGGTTCAGCCGCTCACTGAGGGAGAGAGATATGGTGAGTACGGGATCAGCGAATCAACTTTGTTGAACTGGTTATGAAGCTCTTACTTGTGGGAGTCGGGGTCCGAACAGAGGAGGAGGAAGGCCAGGCACCAGGAGGTGGGTAGGTCCAAAGGCGACAGCTGGGCAGAGAGTCGGAGGGTGGACAGGCTGTGCTAGACCGCACGGAGAAGTAATGGAGCTGACTGCCAACTGAGAACTGCACCGGTAAGTAACTGGGAAGGTGAAGGTGAGGCTCGGGCTCTCAGTTAGAACTTTCACAGTGCCTCTGGAGGTTTTCTTCCAAAAGGGATGACTCGAGTTCTCCTGAAGGCTTCCTGAAAAAAAGGGATCACAAAGGGAGTATTAGATCTCCAAACAACTCGAATATCAACAAGTGTGCTCAGCGAACCAATTCTTGAGGGGCTCAGTGTACCAGTTCAGGCAAACACTCTGGCGAAGATGTGCTGGCAGTCAGCTCCTCATATACTCCACCAGGAGATGGCAATTCCCCACAGGTGCGTCTGGTAAGGACCTGCCGGCACGCCCTCCAAGAACCAGCTGTCATCAGGCGCCCTCTGGTGGATGATCTGAAAAGAACCCACCAGCCTGGTACCTAACACAGCCAATAAATCCATATTAATCTCTCTGGAAGGCAGCCGGGCGCCTTGCAGTTTGTTTTCAGCCAATGACAGTAAAACAATAATTACATTTTCTTTTCTCTTTTACTGCTATAACTCCAGATCTATCTATTGAAGCGTGTTAATTTTTTTCCTACCTTCCATTCAAAAGTTACAGTTTCTTATACACTCATGTTTTGTCAAGTTTGTTTTGTAGCACATCTCAGGACGAAGGCAGTTCAAAGTGCTTCACACCATAAACACATAATACAGTCACCGATTACGAAACAAGTGATAAACGTTACAATTGCTACAAATGTTGTCATTTGGAACAGTTTCTTAGTGTTTCAGCAGTTTTGCGGTTTTCCGGAAGTTGGTTCCAGATTTGTGCTGCACAGAAGCCGAATGTTACTTTCTCTGTTTGGTTTTGTAATTTTTACCATGGCTGATTCGGTAGAACAAATTACTAGTTCTTTTTTTTAATTACATCGCGAGCCATGTATAGGACACAACCAACTTTTTAAAGGTCTTCAAGTCAAATGGGATCAAAATTGGGTAATTATGAAAGAAGTCCTGAGAGAGGCTAAGAAAGACCTCAGAGTTTTGGAAGAGGTTCATTTTCCAAAAGGACAGTAACCTTTTGCATCCAGCTGGAGGTCCAGTTAGACTGGTTGAGAACGAGCCACTTCATGTGTCAGAGTGGCCCAGTCAAAGTCCAGACATAAATCTAACTGAAAAGCCGTTACAAGACTTGAAAGAGTGAAACTTTGTACTCTTTAGATCACAGGTCTCAAACTCCAGTCCTCGAGGGCCGCAGTCCTGCAGTTTTTAGATGGGCCACAGCTACAAAACACTGGAATGAAATGGCTTATTTTCCTCCTTGTGTAGATCAGTTCTCCAGAGCCTTGATGACCTGATTATTCTGTTCAGGTGGTGCAGCAGAGGCACATCTAAACGTTGCAGGGCAGCGGCCCCCCAGGACTGGAGTTTGACACCCCTGCTTTAGATGGTCAAACTGAGACCTAACCCAAAGGATGCACAACTGTAACGGCATCAAAAGTACAAAGTATTGGCTCAGGGTGGATAAAAACAAATGTACACCACACTTTTCAGCTTTTTGTTTCTTAAAAAATGTTAAAATACCTTCACAAAACTAAACCCCAATAAAAGACAGAAAGTTCAAGGTGAACAGACACCTCTAGGGCCGGATTAACTCAACTAAATTATAGTTACTGAGAGCCAACAGCTCAGGTCATCCAGCAAAGTATGGATTATGTCAATGAACAAAAGGTTTGATTATTAAAAATTAATGATCTGTTTCATTTATAGTTTACTTATTTTACTGTATCAAGTCAAGGATGTGATAAAAAGAACCCAAAAGTCTAATTCAAACAAATTACATTTTTAAAGAAATTGACAGATGGGGCTCCTAACTGCAGTTATAGTTTCTTATTGGATTCTAATTTAAAATAAAATACGGTTTAAATAAAACCAAATGTAGAATCCATATTCCTTTTCTCATTTAAAATCTTGAAGAACTAAGAAGTTTTGTCCTCTAATTTAGTCACCTGACTCATCGGAGGGCCGGACTGAAGCCACTCGCCGGCGTTCTCCTTGACCTCTGAACCCTGTGGCCTGCTAATATCAGATCAGTGTGTTGAATGAGACACTCTGCAAACTTACTGACGTTGAGTAAAACGCCACGTGTTTATGTTTGCAGAATGAAGCGCAGCTGGATTCACTACACTGAACACGTCACACTGTTGCTTTATGCCAAACAGAGCAACAACTGCTGCAGTATGACGGGAAATATCTTCACGTTCCATCAGTCCACAAAGAGCTTTAGGCTACACGACTTTATATGTTATGCTAGTATTTTGTGGTTTTGTTTTTTTATTCTTTATTTTTTCAAATATAGACTGAGTCCTGTTGCAGATTAGTGAAAAGCTAGTTCGTTTTGGTTCATTTTTTTTTCTGTGCAGGGCTCTGAAAAGTTGACAAAAGCCAACTAAAGCATGCAGTGCATTCAAACCACGCGCCCCTGTCATACTGAGGCGAGTCTGACGCGTTCACCTGGGACTCTGAGCGCCACGAAATCAGACGTCACGACTCAAAACGGCATCTGACGAACCGCCGCAGCATCCGCAGCGATGACAACCATGCGAATACTGGCTGTTATCTCGTCTGCTGTTTCACATTAAATGGACTCTATGTTATAACTCCTGCTGTTCATATCATGTTTTTAATATGCAAAAGATCATAAATTAGAGTCGAGTTGCATAATTAATGACACCAGTGGTGGTTCTTCCTGGGCGAGCCCCTCCCTCAGCCGCCCACCCGGCCAATTAAAATGCAGAAAACTTTCCGATATTCTGAGTTGGGAAGAAAATGCAGTGCGGACCTGAACAAACAACTGACCTAGCCTCTCTTTTCTCAGCAACATTCAGGGGGGATGCTAGATATACTTTTCCATTGTTTTTTTTTTCTGCCTCCCCCATTCTCATGACGCCTTGGGCTACCGGCCACATGGCTCATATCTGACATGGTATTCTTGGGATGATTTCAGTTAGTCTGATCATTCTGTGTCTGCTGCTTTCCCCCACGTGTTTTCAAGAAGCGTTTGCGTCTTCGTTCTTCATAAATTGTGTATCTTGCTTTAAATTTTGACATGTCCATCTCAGTAATTTAATACTCTCTTATTATCTCTTAGTATTACTGTTTAACCTGGCTTTTCTGCAAAGCTCTAAGAGCAACCGAGAACCATTCAAGGTCTTCACTGAGGTGCAATACCTGATGCGACAGCTCAGAAATCAATGTCCTGTCTTTCCTTTGATGAAAACAGATGTTTTTTCGCCTCATAAGGCTCAGATCCACACCAATGTGCCATAGACGATTGTGAATGACCAAAGTCAGCCGGCGGCTTTGATCTTCATGTCCTCATGGCTTCAGATGAGTTTGAATGTATTTCCAAACGGGTGCCTTGAACGGCCCTGACAGTTATTCCCATAAGAGGCGAATGCAGTTCGAGTCGGACGCCAGTAGATTTCCAATGAAGCATCTCCAGAAACCCTCCTGATGACATCCACAGGCTGGAGTCTTTCTTCCTATTGAGGACAGAACATGTTCAAGTCAAATTATCGACGGGGGAGGGCCAGCGAGGGCCAGCGAGGTCACGGCTGGAGGCGGTTGGTTGGCTTCAAATGGTAAATGGATTTATAGGGCTTTCCCAGTCATTTTCACAGGAGGAAGCTGGAATCGAACCCGCAACCTTCCGATTGTGAGGCAACTGCTTTACCCACCAATGTTTCACAGGACTTTATTTAGAAGTATTAGAGTAAAATAGAACCCAATAGAAAAACTTGAAACCTAGAAACCACAAATCGTTTACTTTCCAATTACAAATGATGGAACATTGAAGTTTCTGGTTGTGACGTGACAAAATGTAAAACTGTTCAAAGGATGTGAATCCTTTACATAACACTATGTTGCTAATGAAAGAAGAAGAGGATGAAGAAAAGAAGAATACATGGTTGTCAAATTATGCATGGCATCCCTCGGTATTCGCTACCACTTGCCGAATAGCTCAAATCTGCAAGTTGATAGTTTCCCTCAGTGTATTATAAGCCTGGCGGGCCACCGGGCTTTGCTTGTGCCCCCACCAGGCTTAGCATTGTTAAATTATTAGTTGTTTTAAATGATCTCTTTTAAGACTTTATAGTTGGTGTTTAGGTATTAATCTTCCAGTCTTCCAAAAATGCATAACTAGCCAATGATATTTTCATATTTCCTGCCAACTTTTAAAAAAATTTAACTCACAAACACGGCTGGATGAATGATGTAGCGCCCTGAGCACCGGGCTTAGCAGGCTTTCTGGGGGATACCTTGCTTGAAACAGCCTCTAAAAATGTTAATAGCTGCCTATTCTAATAGTTCATACACAAATTATACCTTAATAGTGTGTGTATTAATACACACCGTGCACTACTGCAGTACTGCTCATACACTGTTTGTTAGCTGATGAGCTAACAAATAGTTGTTAGCTTGTTTATTATGTAACAGGGCAGAAAAGCTAGAAAATAAATAATTACATCTAAAATAGTCATCCCTAGCTCCTCTCTTTGGGGTTCAGCCAATCAGAGCCAAGCAAAATAAACGACTCTCCTGGATTGGCTGCTTTGCAAACGCCAGCCAGTAGTAGTGTGTCAAGTAGCAATGCAGCTAGCTTCCCAAATTGCATTTCTCTTCAAATATTTTAGATATGCTCCACAAACAAAAACAAAAAACATTCTGTAAATAATTTGGAGATTTTTTAACAGAAAGAGATGGAAGTTTTGGTTTATTACATAAAACCCACAAGATACAATAAAGTTTGTGACAAAATGTGAAACCATTCAAGGCGCTGCGGAAAACTAAATGCTCGGCTTAGTAGCAATTATGCTAACTTTACTTAGCATGTATTCCATACCTTCTTACAGCCGCAGTAGTTTCTTTTACTCCCGATGTCCCCCGTAGTAGCAGTTTTAATTAATCAAGGAACGTAATCCTCATTTTAGCTGGACAGTCGCCCATTAACCACGATCTGCTAACTGAAAGGATTAGTGCCTTGCTTAGGGGCACTCCCGACAAAGCGAGTGTGCTGTGCCGCCTTTCTGTGCAGTGGAAATAAATGAAAGGAAGACGAGGCTCAGTGAGAGACGCCGGCCTGCGTGTGCGTGTGTGGCTGTGTGCATTTAGTTATCAGGGGAGCACAGCATAGCTCTGCTGAGATTAAATTCCCAGAGCTTACTCTGACTATCAGCACTACTCCAGGACACACACACACACACACACCGAGAGAGAGAGAAGGAAAGCTGAGTGGTAGGAAAGAAAGCTGCCATCACTACATTTTCATTCACAGAAAATATCAACATTGACAGTTCGCCTGCCGCTGACATCACTCCTGCTAATAATCCCTACCAATCCCATCCAGTTTATCGGTAGTCCCATCAGATCTTTCGTTCCTTCTTCATTTCAATCTGGAGAAATATGGCTTCACTGTAATAAAATCGTGGAATTCAAAACCGAAACAACACCTTTAAAGCAATTCTATTGAAGTGACATTGTTTGGCTATTGTGGATAACAAAAACTGGTCTGGTAGACTCGGTTCGATTGGGGGCCAAAACAGCAACGTTTGTTACAATTTCAGTCGGCGTGGTTCGCGAACCAAACCCTGTGAAGAATGTGTTCCCCCTCCTCGCCTGTGGTGGCGCTACACCGAGAACCACTGAAGGAAACGACTCGAAAACCTCTGAGCGCAACTTCCAACTTCTTGACGTAAATAAATTGAAGTAGCGTCAGATTTCAGAAATCGTTCCCAACTCTGCAATTTCAATAGTTATTTTTAATGTTTAAAGCTTCTCCATCATACACACAGCACTGATTAACTTTAGTGTAGAATTATTATAAACAAACACCTCATCTGAACTCACAGAGCTGGTGCAGTGCACAAAAATACATTTATTTAGAAACACCCCTTTTTAACAAAAAAAAAATTGTGAGCAAAGTAAAAAAGTTTAAATTTTGTTGTCTTCTGTTTGTAAGACTTCTAGCAAAAACCATATTCAAATCTTAATTTTAATATAGCTCTTCTGAGAACATTGAGATGCGAGAGTTTTTGTAGTCATAATATGAAGCTATTAAAATGTTAATAAGCTATTAGTTCAACACATATTTCATATTATATTTCCTGCACTGTTGAGTAAATGTTACATTTTGACTGTTTTAATTTCAAAGTTTTGTTCACTATAAATAACTACTTTGTACCATCTGTGTGTTTCTTTTAAGTACCCTAAGTCTAGACAAACACACAAAATTTCCATTTTGTCACATAAAAGGGTCAATATAACTCTATGGGACCCGCTATACAGTTTATGAATAAAACATTGCTTTAACCACTTGATAAAAGTTGATACTTTTTATTCAGTTAATCATCGTTATCATCACTTTCATCGAACCTTTGGCCTCTTTTCCTTCTGATTGCTTTTAGTGCTGTCCTTGCATTGCTGTTCTCTGTAACACTGACTCTGTGAATTAATAGTTTGCTCTTTCTGTGTGTCATCACACTTCTCTCTCTGTCAGCCAAGGACAAATCGACTGAGCCGACTCAATGCTTCAAGCCTGGCAGCTTCCAGTCATGCTGTCAATCAATGAATCCATACAAAGTCTGTCTCATGCAGGGCTGACAGAGTGTGGCGCAGCACTTTGTGTACAGCGCAGAAAGACATGTACACATCATAAACAACAGAGGAAGAAATCTGACAGCTGGCTTGACGAACTTCTCACTCAACAACAGCTGTTCTGAAAATACATGAAGTTGTTTTTTTGTGGAAATGCAGAGTAAAAAAAATTAAAAATGAAACATCTGCCTTTATTACACAGAGGAATGTGTAACTTTCAGACCACAGGGAATGTTAATGAGGTAAATATGTTCTAAGAAAACTTTAACGTCTGCATGTCTTTGCCTATAATCTGTGAGATTTGCTGTTATAAACTCAAAACATGTTTTCTCTGTTTCACAGAATTGCGCTATACTCGATTAGTGATACAAAACTCAACAAAATCCATTTGTCAACTCAGCTGTGGAAAAACTAGAAGCAACTATTTAAAAAAAAATAGAAAGTCTTTACCTACACAGTAAGATAATAATGCAAACATTCAACTTGACAGTATATTACTGTAACTACATTCTCCAATTATTTTGACCATATATTATTGTGGAGTGATATTATGTATTTTCCAGGCACTTGGTGCCCTTTTATACTACAATCAAATTACTTTGTCACCTTTAGTTGTTATAAAAAATGCTATATACATCGAGCTTGGTTATTTTTCATAGCAGTTAGTGTGTATAGCACCTATGAACGTCTTGGAATATAGCTGGGAAGAGATTGTAGCATAGGAAACATGTTACATTAATGAACATCGGTCAAAAGTTTTACTTTGATAGAGCAGTAAATGTCAATACTTAGTGACATAAAAACTAATCACCAGCTCATTGAGAAGTTATCCAGAAAAAAAATGAATTTTTGTTCTATAAATGGTGGTTTTGTCTCATTCCTCAAAGTTTTGTTAGTGAACAGACACAATTCAAACGTCTAGTATATCCAGACACAGCGTGCTTGCCCAGGTTTCATTTTCAAAGGCTTTTCCACCCATAATTACATGGTATGACAGGCACCTAGGAAAGCTCTCTTGATCTAAAAATACAATAACTAGTTGATGATTCAATCAAAAGTGGTCCAGACATAAACATGTTCGCTGGATTTGTAACTTTGACAAACATTTCTTAGACTGGAAGTGAGCAGAAGTGAAACTGAAGAACAAATTTGCCCTGCAGACCCATCAAATATTATTGCTGTGCATGTCTAAGACATTATAGCGATTTTAAGGACCTTTTTACAACTCACAAATCTTCTATACAACATGAAGGGAATATGTTAAAAACACATTTGCTTAAATCTCCAAGGATTTGCAGCACATGGGAAAAGTTTTCACATTTTGCTATATTACAACAAACAGAATACTTTTTCGTTTTATGTGACAAACCAACACAACTTGTGTATTTGGGGGCAAATGTTACATCACTTTCAGTTTATTTTTCCAAATAAAACTCTTAAAGCGTCTGGTTTAGTTTTGCATTGAGTCAATCAATGAGTCAACACTTTGTGCAAACACCTTACTTTGCTGTTACAGCTGCAAGTCTTTGTATGGTATTTCTCTGCCAGTTTTTCAGATCTAGAGACCTGCTCCAAATTAGCTCCAGCTTGGTCAAGTTCAGTGGATGTTGTGTCTGCAAACAACACATTTTAAATCTTTCTGCAAATTCTTAATTAGACCTAGTCCTAAGCTTTAATCGGACCATCTTAACTACATTAATATGTTTTGATCTGCGCTGTTTTATAGTGGCTCTGAATGTATCTTCAGTAGATTTCAGTATTTAACTTCATCCATCTCCCCATTAACTCTGAGCAGCTGCCCTGCCTTTGTTGAAGCAATTATCCCACAAATTAATAAAATATACTAAAAAGGACAGACATGTTTGGTTGTAACTTCATGTGTCAAAAGGTCTGAGTAATTAAGCAGGGCACTGCATAAAAGCATTATGAAGCGTTTTATTTTATTTAAGAGGAATCAATCTAATGTGCCTTTAAATCAGATACGGTCTAACTTTAAGGTGACATTTGCTGATTAATGACGTAACAAGTGTGAGCAAATCACATGCTCCTGTAAAAGATGAGAAGCAAGAGAGTTTATGAAGCATCCGCTATTAATTAATGCAATTAATCAATGCGGCTTAGACCATTGTGTTGCAGGTTGTACACATGGTCCTGTTGTAGATAGGTTTCTGGGCAACATCACCACAGAGGTGAGCTTACAGTTAGGTGTGGGGATCAAAAAGAAGCACTCCACCTGACAAGATCCTAACGCTGAGAAGATGGATGGGAATCCTCCTTCACTCTGAAGGGACCACAGCCTTCTGCCGACTGAAGAAGGATGCTGTGCAGCCACAGTACTGGGAACTGGGGTGCTGTAACTCTAACACCGTCTCTCTTTAGTGGTCCCTTAAGATCGCGAAACGCACAGTTCCAATCTTATGCTTGAAAGACAACACAATGAACATCTAAAGATAGGTGTAAATGCATATTTCTCTGTGTATGGACACTGGGATTATGACCCAGGAACATAGATTGAAGAAATTGCTCTTTTGGGAATGTCCTCTGCAAAATGTTTTCAGATTGCAAAGATTTGTTGTTGCCATTTTTATTAACTGAATCCAGGGAATACATAGTTGCAACCATGATGCTGACACTTTTCATTCATTAGATAATAATTCATAATACACTCAAGAAAAACATTTAACTTTGACTTTCCACATGCTACAAAAACAACCGAGTGTTAGATGTCATTTTTTATTGTATTTGCCAATGGGTAGATACAATGCTTTTATTATACAGCTAAACTGACATAAAACACAGAGCAGTGTTTCAACAGCAACTTTTTTTTTTTACAATTGCTGTTAAAATAATAATAAAAAAGTGACAAAAGTCTTAACAGACTTTGAAGTTGTCAGATTCAAGCTTTAAAAAAACAGACAGTTGGAATTTCAAGTTGGATAATTTAGAATTTTCTCAATGATCCCAACATGGTTGCATTGCATTCAAAGGTTTGTATACATGTAGTTGCACATTTGGCAATTTTTTTTTTTATCTCTTTAAATCTTTCATACGCGGTTTATTAAAACCTCCTTTTGTTCACACATTTCCTCAGAGATTGATCAAACAAAATGAAGATAAAAGCATTATTGTTAGCTTGCACTGCTAACAGTAGTTGTCGTTTACTGCCATCCGCTTCAGCTTGTAAATAAAACATCTTTCTCTACTGCATTTCATTTTCTAGTTTTTCATTAAATAAAAGTTTATGAGCCAGAGCTCATCTTTATCACTGCTGTTAGCTTGATATGAACACTAATTTATTCAAATTTACTTTGAAAACTGATAGCAAAATATTTTCTTTGACAGTCCAAGTACCATCACTGGCACTTCTGCCACAGTTTGAGAACATAAAAATGTAAAACACCATTGTGCTTAGCTTATTCAGTTTAAACTAGCAGTATCAGGTAATTCCCATATATCATAGACATTGGACAAGATATCACAACTCTAATAGTTATCAATGGATTACTAAAATAATGCTATACTATCGCTACTTTTCACAAAATCCCAGATTGTCATACAAGCCACACATAAAAACATAGTGGCCTGCAATGCGCTTGTGATCTGTGCAATGAGTAAAACGAGTCTATATGCAAACCACATATTATCAAGTGACGGAAAAAGTTGTTGTTGCCTAAGATCAACACACAGTAGAAATGACAGCCTCATAAAAGACAGCATCTGCACTTGTGGGAGAACCTCACTGCATGGTGCATTAACAAACCCTATTACACAAAATTCAATGCTCCGTGACATGAACTTGCCATTTTCTGTTCACCCAATAGCTCTGCTAATTTTGTGCCGTCTCATCTTCCATCTAAAAGTAATAACCATATGGGCTTCTGAGAAATTCACCCCTAAGCGGACAAACTCTGACAGCTTCACATTTGTACCGTAGACTTGCGCTTTAATCTTCACTGCAACTTCAGAAGTTGTCAAGCCATTTTTTTTTTTTTTTGGCTTACCACTCCACCACATATCATGAAACCCTAATTGCCTGAACGATCTTGCTGACAGACAGTTGGCGAGGACTAAACATGACTTCATCTCATCCTTAAAACAGGACTCTCACCGAGGTAGGTGTCATAGCATTACTTGAATTTGGGAGTAGTTAAAATACAATGTGGTGCAAAAGTATCCATATCTTCTGAATTCTTAAACATTTTATCATGGCACAACTACTTTTTTTCAAGGAGTAAAAAATATTTCTGCAAAGCACTGTTAATTTTGCCAAAGACGTGAACAAAAATCTAGAAAACATCTTTCAGAGGGCAGATTAACTGCTTTTAGTCTGAAATGCTCATGCTGCTCATAGTACATGTTTGCTCTTCTTTTCTTTCATCCTGTCTATCCATGTTTTGTATTCTCCATGTTGAGGGACAATGCCAAGACATTTAGGATCTGCTACGGACAACTGCAAGAAAAGACAGATAACAGCGAGGTTTACACAAAGCTGACATTGTCTTCATCCTTCCATCTTCATCCATCTGTTTGACACACTTGGCTCCACTTGTCACTCTACATTTGTCCTTTTTCTACTTCTAAAAAACCCTCACCCACTCTTATTAAGTGGTCTCTTTACATTTATTTATTTATTTTGCTTTCTCTCTTGCCCTTGTTTCTGTTAAATCTGCAACACAGTTTTGCAAGTTGCAAGAGTTTCCCCTTTGGACTCTAAATTTCTCGTTTTCGTACGGGTGGAAAAACATGCCTTCATACACATTATTACAAGGGCATATATGCCTATAAACGCACACACCTGCAAGTGCACATAGCCAGTTAATTAGAGCTTGAAGCTCCTCTTTCCTAATGAATCTGGGGGTAATTAAAGAGCCCCAGGACACGGCTGTGTCTGCGAGCTGGTTCTAATTAAGCCCAAGCGAGCTGATTTAGCTAATTAGCTAAAGGCTCGGTGTCGTACGCCGAAGCATTCCAGCCTTTCCAGCCCCAGCAGAACACAGGAAGTTACGATGTTCCCAAATTGTCCCTGGCAACACCTTCATTTCCTGGGGCATTAATCACCAGAGTTACAACTGTCTCCAAGGTGAGTGCCAAGTATAGGAATGGGAAAAGAACTATTGGTTCAGATTAGAAAAGGAAAGAAGACATTCAGCTTGTAAAATAAATGCAGTTGTGTTCCTCAATTCTTTGACGTGTATACAATGGTTTTACAGCTAGAGTACATTAAAAAATATATATTTATTTAAGAAAAACAGTTTGAAAGAGAAAGACAAGCATCTTAAAAACGTGTTTGTCATTGTCGATACCAGTAGGAGTATCGCATTTCACAATCACGATTATATGTTTTCCTGACATTGCATTGTTCTGTATTCTCCCTATAGTAACGACCTGAATGAACAACAGACATGGCTCAAAGTATATCAATTTCTTTTGGAAACATCTTCTTACACCTGTTGCGCTTCCTCTGACTTATTCTTAGTCATGGACGCCTGGTTGTGTTGTAAAATTGGGGAGCGAATTTAGAAAAATACAGAGTCAGCAGAAGTTCTGCTGACTTCCACAAGAAACCAAAAGTTGTGTCTGATGCATTTGCTGAGGTCATGTATAAAGTACACACCTCACAGTTCATGAAATATAAGGGCCTGGTAAAAATGTGGCGTGTATTGGAGTAGATGTGCATAAGGTTCTTTTTGTGTTGAAGATCCCGAGCTTGAATCTTGGGTATTTTTTATTCAAAAACTTCAAAGACTTAGTTTGAAATAGCACTGTTTCTACAAGTGGCAAGGTTTGAACCCCAAATTTTAAAAGTGAGCGAGCAGCTGCTCCACTTGCATCATCCTTTAATCTTACAGATTCTGAAAATAACGTCAGACGTCTTCTTACTGTAAATAATTCCTCACTGAAGAGTGTTACTTGTGTTACAATTGTTTTCACCACCCAATGTTTTTGGTGCACCTCCACTTGTTTCACCAAACTCAATCTACAGTACTTCCTGCTCACCTCCCTGACTCCTCCTCATGATTTCCAATATTACCAATAATTCAGTTTCCTACTTCTCAGTTAAAGTGCATCTGATCACAATTCATTTCTGGGGGATGGGTAGTTGGAGGGGGGGGAGCTGGTGTTGGCCACTCAGGCCATGATCAATCATGATGTAGTAAGACAACTTGTATTAGAGATGGAAAGATACTGATAGAAAAGCCAGAAGGGGATGTGAGATATTCAGACATGGATATTTCACGTTTAAATATATACCCGATTTGTCGGCATGAGCAGATATGATCAGAGGATGGCGAGAGAGAAAAGGATAGAGCAAGAGGGGGAGAGTTTGGGGGTGTGTGGAAGGGGAAAAAACATCTCAGCTCAGTGCGTTATTAAGAGATTAAATCCCATTTCTGACAGGCTTGTCAGAGCAGGAGACAGAGTCGAGCACGGCCGGTAATTCGACTAGTTCGCAATCTCCTCAAAGCTCAGTTGGCCAATGACAGCCGGGCGACAGAGCGTTGAATATGCAAGATGTCTCTACCTCCATCCCTCTTAACTCTACCATCTAACTGTCATATCACCCATCCCCCTAAAAAAAAATAAATAAAAATAGAAAAACTCATAAGTTTATACCAAACATATTGACCCACCAACTTATTGACCGCTTAAGGCTTGCAGGTTCTCACAAATGTTAATAAAGCAATCTGCTCTTTATTATCAAACATAAGATCCAGCTCTCCCCTGTGTTTCCACTCACTGAGTCTGCAAGAGCATCTCCACTGACAATTGCTGCGAGATGCTTCCAGCACACCCACAGTGAATCCAGTCAGGCCAGGTGTTATTTTAACACACACTTTCAGAAGATGAACGAGGGACGTTTTCCTCCTCCTCTCATCCCACACTTTTCCCCACTCTGTCTATCCACTACGAGCCCCCGCCTTTCTCATCCCTTCGTTCGGGGAAAAAAAAAGAAGAAAAAAAAAGGCCTGACCCAGTATTACATTGACATTATGGGGCCACTTACCGCCCCGCTAAAATAAAACCCCTGTGAAGGAGGCGTGTGACAGAACGGGGTTACGGCACGCCGTCGCGCAAATTAATCAAACAAATAAGCAAGGAATTCAGACTAAAACAGGGGAGATGTCTTCATACCTGGTTTTCGTACTTGTCACCCAGCTGCTGTGTTTGTGCCCCCTGTCTGCTCTCCAAGGCGCTCAAATAAAAAGCTCAAGCATTGCAAAAGTGAACACGTGCTTACAGTGAGGACAGCAACAAACTGCGCAGTCATGAGTGTTGAAGCAAAGACCAGCGAAGCTTCAGTGAGACCTATTACAGAGTTATATATTTGTCACCAACAGGCCTTTCTATTTTATCCTCTGGACCAGAAGCCTCTGTGCACCCAGACTAAAAATAAAAGCCCCAAAATCTATTTCAATGTTTAAATGTTTATGCCAAATTGTTAGTGAAGCGATTTATTTCCCATAAGTCCTGTCAAACGTAACACAGATACGAGGCTACTCTCTCAGCAGATTTCATTTATAATAACAGCTGCAACTTTGAAATATTAACCAGCATGAAAATCGTAGCATGACTGATGAGCTTTCGGTTTATGTTGTGTTCGGCTCAGTGCTGCAAAGACCATTACTGCTCGTTGCTGCAAAGATCCACTTTTCAACCAGCTAATATGTCAAGTAGCACCAATCTCCCAGCCAAGGAGGAGAGGATCACTTTTTTAAATTCATATACATATACCCGTAACTTATAAATAGGTGTTTAAAAACTAGGTTCACTGTTTTTTTTAATTTTATTTCTGTGCTTTTGCACTTTTGGCCTGTTCTTATACAATTAAACTTCATAGCTACTTGCTGTATTATTCATATATCTCTGTAAAGCAAGTTTTAAGAAATCAATTTACCCTTTCAGTCTTTCTTGTTTTTACATTTTTTGCCTATTGATGACCATGTACAGTTTCATTTGCAAGTTTACATGCAGTCATTATGAGGGAAACCACCATATTAATTTCAAGGTTCAAGGCACATGTTTGGATTTGATGAGGAACTTTGCTAATCCGCACAGGGTCTGAATTATGCTTACAGGCTCTAATACATATATACACCGACTATTTGGTTAATGTCTCATTAACAAGCTGCATCTCAACCTCACATGTTTTTTAGCCATCAGAAAGGTCTGATCCTGGTTTAATGTTCATTTAAAGTGGTTTTCTTATTTGTAAAACACCTAGTACCTTACATATCAATTCTCAAGCTACTTTGACATAATTGTGCTGTTTCAATTCAGAGTTATGTCCAAGTATCAACAGTCTGGGCATTTCTGTCATCTTCGGATGAAAAGAAATTGGTCAGGGCGTTGGAAGAAAAACCAAGTAATCATCAAGGCTCAAGCATTCTATTGAGCCTCTCTATTGAGATGAAGTAACTCCTGAAAACACTGTCCACAGTGAAGTGTGCTTGACATCGAGGTGCTTATATGGTACCAACCAAAATAGAACTGAGCCTGATAACATCTGGCAAATTCTTTTATGTTTACACTAGACTGAGATTGCGATATTTGCCCAAAATGACAAGAATAATGTTTAAAGAAATCAAGCCGAGGCTTTCAAACCTAAGAACACTGTACTGAGTTCAAGCTTGGTGGTGGCAGCATCACAATGTAGGTTTGTTTAACTCACTGAGGTAGTTGGGCGTTGCAAAATCAGACAAAATAATGAGGAGAAATGACGGTCTCGAAATTTGTATACAAAATCAGCAGCTACATAGATGATGCTAAGGCATTTGTTTCAACAGGACAATCATCACGAGCAAACATCTTTTAAATGGAATAACCCCCTCCTGCCCACGCAATTGGAAATGTACATGCTAAATGATCTCTTCAAAATAACCTAAGATCGCATTTTTTCCACATTCGTTTTCAGTGTCTTTTCAGAGCCATGTAATGGAAATCCCTGGATTCAGTTTTATTTACAGAGCAGTCTTTTAAGGTGAAAGGAAATGTGAGTATGTGAATTTGTTGTGCTGAAAAACCTTTAGCCATTGCATCATCTTACGGCACTTTTTATTTGCGTCCAGTGCCACACACTGGTTACTACAGAAACGTCTTGAAGGTGCACTCTGCATGCAGGCGGATTAATCTCCATGATGACAGCGTGGCTCTTGATGGGGACAGCTCCACATTGATCCGTAATGAAGCCATTGAGCCGGATGACGAATGGAGGCAAAAAGAAGTTTGTGAGCTTGTGATTAAAGAAAAATTTATTAAGCAATTTGATTGCCTTAATTATTTATTTCTTAATCGTCCAATTATTGGGAAAGCTCATGTTGCATATTCAAGTCGGAGTGCAATGAGGTGGGATACGTTTTGATTCTAAGTTTGTGCAAATATGTACATTTGCACATATTTTGAAGTTGAAAATGTTCCACCTCTATATACACATATAACTCTCCTTTCCTGACCGACAATCTGAAAGTTCAAGTTAGCCAGTGCCTTTATTTCAATCTAAACTTCTCAGATAAATAAGTACATAATGCAACATTACCATTGGATCTGCTGAAATAGAGTAATAAATGCATATATGAAATGATTTATCATCATATCTGCAAGTAGCAGGTTGCTGCAAAAATATTTCAGATGAAATATTGACACTTATCCAAACATTTTAATGCAAACTCTAAACATGATTTAACATTAATTTTTCTTCAACAGTGGAATATGGCGCAGTGTCACTTTTTGTTTTCATGGGGAAACTGTACTCCTTTTTCCAGGACTTTTAAACGCTTTGTATGTCTCAGTTTAGTAACTCTTTATTAAATTTGACTCATATCTCAGAAATCATGTGTAAGGCATGTCTGTGGCTGGTATATTTTCAAATGTTGTTCATTCCACTTCTAAACGATTGGTCAATCAGTGTTCAATGGAACATTAAGAAGTTTAAAAATGCCGCTGCTACTATTGCCGTTAGTAAGTTTTGAATCAGTAAGACTTTTTGTGAAGGTCTAGTTGTTTTTAGGAATAAAATGTGCTTGGTAAGAATAATTCTTTTATGTGTCATTGGTAAATTTTAAACCAGCTGATGCTGATGCACAAACAGCACAGAAGAGCTGACAGAAGTTCTGCTTGTTTCTTGGTTTTTTATGCCCTTTTGTCCATCCATCTCTTTGTGTTCAGTACTCTTCCCTTTCTCGTATCAGTTTCTTAATCATAACTTTATCTGAGGAGTAATCTGCTTTGATTTCTTTTTATGAGTAGAGAGATGTTGCCAACATTTGATGTTGATTACATGTCAATGGCCACTTTAGAAATATTTAAACTGAGAAAAATAATGTGTAAAATGTTTATTTTAATCAGTGTATTATCATCTACGACAATCCTTAAATAATTTCAGTCATTTTTAAACATTGTTGAGTAGTTTTTTACTCTTTTATATATATTTTTATCTTTTATTTTGTTTTCTATGGCAACATTAGAAAGAAGGTTGCATGCACAACAGACAAAAATACATACCTTATCTGCTCTCAAACTTTTCAATTTCTTTTAAGCATGTGCAGTCAATGGGCAGTTTGAGTTAGGTTTTGTTTTGGAATAACCGCTGGGACCTCACACTGCACTGATGTTACTAAAAGACCACATGCAGCTGGCTGCCACCAGTTACTCTCCTGACAGCTGAAGTGTCTGAAGCTGATAGCAAATGTGAAATGGAGAAGAGTGCTTATCATGAAAAGTTAGCACCGTGAAGAAACCCAGGGTCTCGAGTTCTGGAAAGATTGGACAGTTTAAGCTCCAAGGCAGGCCAGCCTCAGATAGCTTCCTGCAATTTTGCTAATTATAATTTACATAGCATTCGATCAGTCTTTCAGTTTGTAGTCTTGTAAACATCCCAGTAGGTACTCAACTTGCATGACATTAGTTGAAGCATGATTTCCATCACACTGATCCCGAGACAGCCTGCTTCCAGATTACTTTTCAGGTTTGTCTTGTTTTTGTCAGTTACTAGTGCTTCGCATTGCAAAGTTCTCCAAAAATGTCTTCTCTTTCTGTTCTGTGTCAACTTTTCTGCAAAGCTCAAAGAACGGTCCTCTGCAAACTGTGGGAACACACGTGACCTACATGAACACATGCAACCTCAGGCTGGACGGAACCCGCTCTAGTGAATTAATAAAATGTTTTTGACAGTTTTACTCGGCAAAAATTAACACTTGTCTGAAGCAGGAAGACTCCTGCAGACAGCAGGAGGAGCAACAGCCTCAGCACCGGTGGAGTAATACACATACAAAACATGGAATAGCAAAGAAAGAAAACAAACAGCTCAGGAAAGATTAAGGTTTCAGGGAAATTGAGTTTCAGTGGATGAAGGTTCAAGGTAGCACAGTCAAAACACACTTTAAACATTTGGAAAAATAAAGTCAAATATTCCTTTTCACTTTTCTAAAATGTTTCCAAGGTGACGGAAAGCAGCTTTCATCAGAGGATGAAATGTGGCGGCATGATTTTCTCCTACATTTAATGTCCATGAGAACATAATTTTAAACCCAATAAATTTCTTTATTTTAATAATATAAATTATAATTGTAAGCTGTCCTACTATGGAGAAAATCTGAGATCCTATTTCCACATATGCACAGTACATCTGGAAATAAATGTTGTGATTCCACTTGGTATTTTCCATCTGCCGCCTGCTGTTGGGGGTGTGTGTGCGTGTGTGTGTGTTTGGGGGGGGGGTGGCTATTTCTTTGGACATGCTGTGAGGACTCTGAGCTTTTCCATGGCAGTCATGCAGTGCTCTTGGATCTTCTTTTAAAAAGCGTCAGCATGTGTCATGCCTGGCATCAGAACTTTAACTAAAAAGTGGCGCCAATGGAAAAACCAACTCAAATGTACCATAAATTGCATTACAAAAGAATGATAGGCCGGTTCTGTTTTTGGCCAACTCTAGCAAACGTTAGCTTTACATCTGCTTAATGTCAGATGGCAGCTGGATTTTGCTAATGACATACAACACCAATGACAACATGTCTGCAAGCTGAAAACCAATGCTCTTCTCCTGCATCTATTAACAATTTCCCAGCCTCTGCCCTGACATTTAAGTTCTACACAACTGACGTCATAAAACCTTTTTTGTTTGTTTTCATTACATCTGCTCTTTCTTTTAAACGCGGCTGGTACTTTGCTGAGTTTGCATGTTCTTTTTCCGGCTACGTCCTGCAACACCAACATGCCTGCCACTACCACTCAACAACAGATCTCACAGAATTACACCAAAAACAATTATAGCCAGCAGAAAAAAAAAACAAAACACTGGCACAAAACGACTCCATTTTTGGGTTAGGAAGAATCCAACCTTTCCACTGAGTGATCTGTTATATTAGAAAGCAGGAACTTTCTGTAAGTTTCTTCGGGATTAGGATTTATTTAGATACACAAAAGATAATCACACTTCAACTAAAAATTATTAGATAAATACAAGGTAACAATCAACTTACTGATTCACCACTGATTAAGGAAGCAGTATGTGACATTTATAGATAATCAGACTTTATATATATATGTATATATTTGTTTCGTGACTATGAGACTCGAAAATTATCGAGCTCCTCTGCCTCCTCCCAGTGCTCCTACTGGCATCTGTAGACATGCACCACTCACTCCCAGTCAGAAAAAAACAGTTAGAGCCAGGAGGGTATTAGTGCTGTCAATCATGCCTGTGTATGTCCTTAAAGGGTGCTAATGCCGTTAGCGGTGGCTATACTTACTAGGCTGCTCGTTCACAGCAGCAAGAGGGATGGCGTGAGCAGTGCATACACAAGCTTGATTGAGGATTAGACCCTCCTCCTGGCTCTGATTGGTTGTGTCTGACTGAACAGTGTATTTCTGCAGATGACAATATAACCACAGGGAGGAAGCAAAGAAGCTCAATTGTTTTCAGATTATCTGTCTCATGTTATTCTGTCATGATATAGTGACAGTTTTAACCAATACGTTAAAAAAATATTGTTTCTAAAAGTTACATACTGCAGTTTTTATTAAAAAGAGCAAAGAAAAGGGATAATCAACAGCAGTGAACCATGTTACGTCCCTTCAACAAACTGAATAAAATAGAAATGTTTACATATGCACGGACAGGAGGGTGGTATTTCTATGAGATGAACAAATACATTTATTTTCAAACATTCTTAAAAATTGTATTATTCCCTTCTAATATACAAGATACCTGTGTTGCCAATTATTAAATTTGGTTCACATTTACACCAATTTGACCATCCCATAAAAAAACATCTTGTGGTTGTATAAAAGACACTATTCTGTTTTAGATTAGTTAAATTATTGGCACGTATTGAGTTAAGCAACTAAGGAGACCACTGAAACTGTTTAATTTAACAGGAGGTTAAGAACTCTCCGAGGTTTTATGGAAATTAGTGGTGAACTCATCTTGGTTGAACAAGAAATTTGATTAGCACTTAATCTGAATTGTTTATTTTCAGGCAAAAGTTAAATGCTTGGTAAAATCCAGCTAAAAATGAAATCCATTACCGCACCATAATGAAAGCAAGAAAACCTTTAAACTTCTGATCTGAAGAGAGCTCAAGGGATTCGCTGTGGTGTATTAAGAAAACCACTCATCAGTGAGGCTATTAAAAACAAAAAGAAAGGGTACATTTCTGAGTGAGTTAATAGATTGGATTCTATAACAATCTACTAATGGTAATGGTAATGTGGCCTGCTGAATCCATATTTACCCTGTTCCAGAGTCAAGAGTAGTTCATCAGGACAAAGAGAAAATGAAAAAGTTATGAGCTTGTAATTCATAGTGCCTACAAGCCAACCCATGGTAGTATTATGATATGGGCCTGGTTTAGTTTATCAGGTCAAAGTAAAGTCAATGAACTGTGACTCGACAGGATGATGATTATGGAAATATGACATTATTTCTTCTTGACTTAAATGCACAAAAACCATGTTTTAGAACTGTTTTATACAATAAAACGGATGAAAGTTCAATCGATTTGCTTTGAGAGAACAACCGACTCTGACAGAGTCAGATATAGAACCTCTCTCCAGCAGATGGGTGGTTGGAGGCAGAACAAGAGAGAAGGGCAACTGAGACGAATGGCAAATGATATATACATTTAGGGCTTCCCTAAAGAGGATTTATGTTTTTCTTTTTTGCATTTGAACACTGGCAAGTGTTTAGCCTTACACAATTTTACATTGTTTTGGTTAGCTTCTTATATTACCTACCTCTTAATATCACTTCTTAACATTTTTTGGAAATTAAATCACAATACAGTGACGAGTGTAAGAGTCTTGATGGTTATTTCATAAAATAATAGATTTAATGTGCAGCTTACTGTAAAGTAAGGAACACGCAGTAAAATTAAATTCTTAATGCAAATTTTCAAGTTATGGGCTTTGACCTTAAGACTTCAATTTTTAGCACAAGATCATACAATTATTTCATAATCAGTAGAATGTTTTTCGGTCTTTCTGAATTGTTACATCCAGTTTAGTCAGATTGTTTTCCAAACACCAATTGTGTCCTCATAATCACTACACAAATACCATACAACAAAACCAGACCCGTTAATGTACCCATAACGACATGGGCCCGCTTGATCCCTGTGCTCTTGTGAGGTTTTGACTGTCCTCCTCTGTCTTTGTGTGTGTAGGTCTCCCAGTTGTGTCGTATCGGAGATCATTGTGCATCCATCAGTACGCCGCTAAGCAGTGGCCAGTAAGGATATGAAATGGCTCGCACATTGGGGATATCGCTGATCAATGCTCATGAACATTTAATGTCATAATCAGCCATCAAGCAGCGGCTGCACTAGCACAACAGCACTAACAGCATGGGGCACAGACAGCAAGGTGCTGGGACGCATGTTGGAGCGCAGATGCAAAAAGGGGAGTAACGTTCTGTGGCGCTGCATCCCCGCCACATTGATTGTTTGTGTAAGTCGGTCACATATGTGGAGAAAGCCTCAGCTCTACACACATGGTAAATGTCTTCCCTCACACACCATTAAACAAACACACACCATCGACCATTTAGGCAGTGAAATAATGTTGTGTGCTAAGACTGTGTATGATGTTATGCTGAGGTCCGAGTGAGGAATGAAAGAAAAGGGGAGACGGATAGAGAGCGAGAGAGAGGTGTGGTGTGGGGGTATTATCTGGGGAGGGCTTTACAAAGTAAGCCAATTTATACAAGGTATCCCAGCACGAATTAGTGGCTAATGACTCTATTAGCTTTCATTTTTGCACCGAGGAGATTTGCCTGCATAAATTAGAAGCCGATCATTGGCAAAGTGTCACGGCCAAAGGACAGTTTATAAATACAACAGCCAGGCCCTGTCAGCTGGACCAAGCGCTGATATAGACGTCTCTGCAGACTTTGTCGTTGAGCGCAACAGACTTGTGCCAGTCAGGTGGTGACAGGGGACCGTGGAGGTCTCGGGGGGAGGTCTCTCACCATCGTCCCTGAAAAGGTCAACTTGACGTGGGCACAGCCCATTGACCTACCCCCCTGTCGGCTCCACTGATAAAAATCAGATAAACTTAAGACCACTTATCGATCAGGGCTGCAGAGCCTTAGGCAAATGTTGGCCGAGCTTTCCTCATCCTCTCCCTTCTGCTTGTCCTTCTCGCATACGATTAAAACGCGGGGAGGAATGAGGGGCTGGAGAAGAGCGCGGAGGACGCTGCTAGTGGAGGAGGAAAAAGAAAAAAGTACCCAGCCAGGAAGCCTTGTTTCTCTGCAGAGATGAGGGGAGGGAGGCGTTATTAAGAGGTGAGAGGAAGAAAAGTGGGAGAGGAGACAGTAAGATTAATCGCAGAAATTTGAGCAAAGACAGGGAAATTTCATTAACCATGAGAGCACTTGTTAGAGCTAAATGGTCAGAGAGAAGTGGGAGGTGGAGGGCCAGCTCTAAAGAGATGAAAGACAAAGATCTGCATTGTACATGCTCAGGCGACTCATAACTTCCCCAGACCAGCCTGAGGTAGTGGCAAAACATAAAGGATGAAGATGCATAAAGCTCAATTTTTCTGCTTCTGCTTATAAATAAAAAAAAGCCTGGTTTAAGGCGGTGCTGCCTCATTTCATTGTCCCAGTTGTGCTAATGCAGATGTATGTTGATGCGGCATGTTCTGAACATCATTAACAGCTCGCCTGTGTTACTGTCACAGTGAATGAACACACTTGTTCCTTCATTCAACATGCAGCAAAAAAACAGAAAAGCAAGGAAGAAAACTCAGAGCAGAAGAGTTTGCCATAAGTCTGCTCCAAATTCAGGTTTCTTCTTAAATATCCAAATCCTTTAACAATATAATATAAATCTGTTGCACAAAATTGTTAGGTTGCAACTGAATCCAAGAGGATGCTTGTGATGGTGCATTGTCTTTCTTTTTGTCTTCTTCCTGTTCCACTTCTTGAAGAAAGTGTCTTCTAGAAACTGGGAGTTGATTTTGAGCTCATCTTCAATCCGAAAATATCCGGTCAGCTGATTTTTAGTAATACCAGCCTATACCAGCAACCCATCTCCACCCTGATGTCATCCGACTCTAAAGTGAAGCTCTGTGTCCATTTCTGATTCAGCCATGGCTCCATCCATCTGGTCTGTCAAGAGTCACCTTTCTTTTCATCCGTCCATAAAACCCTTGACAATTCTGTCTTCAGATATTTCTTGGCCCAGTCCAGACGTTTCAGCTTGTGTCTATTGTTCCATCATGGTCGGGTTTCAGCCTTCCTTACCTTGGCCATGTCTCTGAGAGGTGAAGATATTTTACTTTTGTGTGTTCCAGGTAGGTTGAGGTTATGGAAAATGACAGAACTGGATTATTCTCACATTTCTTGACAGTTAGTTTATGTCTTTTGTTTCTTGAGTAAGAGAATATGCATAAAAATTATGATATGGTGTAGATGGAACTATGCACATTAATTGGAGCAGAGGTTGACCCACTAGCAGAACAACAACACTAAATATACATTGGGATGGTTTAGATCAAATAATATTCTTGTGAGAATGGCCCAGGCAAAGTCTAAACTTGAGAACTGATGTTTGCTCTATCCAATTTTGGATATTTTTAAATTTATTTATTTATTTATTTTTACAAATAAGTTGAGTCGCTATAAGTTCAAATGCTTGGAGCAGGAATTGCTGTAAATGGTGGTTCTACAAATTATTGATTCAAGGAGGCTTTGCATGCCACAAATTTCAGATTTTTATTTGCAAAAAAAATGCCCATGATTATGTATTATTTTCTTCAATCTGACAATTATGCACTACTTTTTTGTTGATATCTCATAAAATCCCAATAAAATATAATGTATATAGCTATAATGTGGCAAAAGTGTGAAAACGTTTGAGTTCTATGAATATTTTTGCAAGGCAATATAAAAGCATTTACAGCATGTAAAAATAACAACAAACCCTCTAAATCATTGGCTATCAAACAAGAAGTTCATGTGTTTGCATCAGCCAGGGAGAAAAGAACATTGAAATCCTCAGAACTGCAGATAACTTTAGTGGGATGCAGACGCCAGATGATGACAAGGGAGGGAGTGAAGAAATGGAGGGGACCCGTAGCAGGAAGGACACAGTCGAGCAAAGGGCCAGGAGTCAGAGCGGGTGGGAAAACAGACTGCTGCAGGGAGACACAATTAGAGCAGGAGGAGTGAGGGAAAGGTAGGGAGGTGCAGCACATGTGGCTGGCAACACTTTCACCTCAGGAGTCACACCGCACATCCTCTGCAGTTTCACTCGGCGTCCCCGTGCCAGGCTGTGTGTCTGCCGGCTGCCCTCTGCACCCACGCTATCTCCACACTTCCTCCCTCAGTCTCTTCTCCAGACACACACTCGCACACGTATGCTGGAGACGTTTAAGCTGTCTCAGTAGTCCCTTCGCCCCTCTGAGGAGGGAGAACATTACAGCTCAGGGCAGAGAGGCACTGATAAGGTGACAGGGGTGTGACGTGAGCCGAGAGTGCGATGACCGCAGATAGCACGCACTCCACCAGAGAGTGTGTGTCCTCGTGTGTGTGTGTGTGTAGGAGAGAGAGTTGCGGCTGTTAGGGTGTAAAGTGGGAATGATGAGGGTAACCCCGTTATCAGCTCTGTCTGTGTCAGCACCTCCATCTGGTGTCGGCTCTCCTACCACAGTCCCTCTGTGTGTGGGGGCGTGGGTGTGTGTGTGTGTGTGTGTGTGTGTCACGATAGTTGTCTGGTGAGCAGGAAGTGCAGTCTGGGTCATACTGGTGACACATACAGCACAGCCTTTCTCAAATGCTCTTTATGAGACAAAAAGACAAAAAATCAAATTTTAACAAAAAAAACCAACTATTTTTTTTTTTTTTCAAATATTCCATTTCTAACCGGCTGGCAATAAAATGTTTTAGCCACCATCATTGTCGCTGCCTCTTCTGTTTAATTCGTTGAGTTAACTTTACCATAACTAATCTGAATGCAAGACTCCAGCATATCTGGAGAGAACAAGTGAGTCTCAGCAGCTTTAGTCCTCTACTGCCAACTACTGGAGAAACAAATGAACTGCAGGAACTTGCAATAACTTGGAGTAGATGATCCTCCTCTCACAAACCACTCACATCATTTGCTGTAGATGCAAAAGATGCTGGATTTCTTGAAATTTGTGACTAAATCAATTAATTTTTTGCATATTATGAAAAAAATGGTTAGATTAAAGGAAATGCTCCTCCTATTTATCACATAATTCAGAACACTATATTCCTTTCATACCGGTAGTTCTTAGAAAACTGAAGGTTTACAGTTTCCTTTTTTGTGTGATGGAAATAAATATTTGTACAGCACAGTGAAAGAGATAAATCAGTTAATATGCTGTCTTTTTTATATACAAGCTCTTTGTGCTGTATACCAACGCATAGTAGTAAAGAGTAGAAAAACGATTCGTGGTCTTCAAATTTGTTTACAAAATAAAAGTGTAGCATGCATTTGCATTAAGCCCTCTTATGCTCTGCTGGCTGTATGTTTAATACCACAGTCAAACTGGAAGGCGACGCTCCACCCTAGAGTCAGGTCTATTGTGGTCTGAAACAAGTTTTCTTCCAGGATAGCCATGTATTTAGCTGCATTTGTCTTCTTTTGTCAATGCCGACCAGCTTGTCAGTTCAATTCAAATCTAAAAATACTTCCACTCCCAAGGGAAAGTTCTTCAAAACTCATTATTGATGCTGAAGGCCTACAGCATCATTCTATCCCCATGTTTCACTGTGGGGCTGTGCAGTGTTAGTTTATCTCCGCACATATAATAATTTGCATGTGGACAAAAAAAACTTAATTGGTCTTATCTGACCCAACCATCTTGTTACACATATTTCCTGTGTCACCTGTGTGGCTTTAAACCACGGGTGTACTGATTGCGGTTTTCTGACAGATCACCGACCTTTAAAAAGCCTGACCTGCCGATTCCAATTTATCTTTTGAGCTAAACATAGCAACAAAGTTGCTAAGTTGGCAGCAATGGGGTGACTATTGTTAACCTGGTGGGTGGGTCTATCAATTGCTAGTCCTCTCTCACAGCAGCAGAGCAAAAGGGGACAGTGGCTGATTTTCAGACTTCTGTGGAGGTATGATGAGATCTGTTGATAAGGTCAGTTTCTCATGTATCGGATGATCGGCTATCACACAAAATTAAGGAAATTGGCACTACTACTTTAAGCTGAACTTTTTATGACTTTCTTTTAACACAGACTTGCACAATGCATGTTTAACAGTTGTCCAGTCAAAACCTTCTTCTACCTAAACTGTGGTAGAAGAAGTTACCATGGTTCTCCTGGCAGCTTCTCCGATCAGCGCTCTCCTCGCCTTCCATTTTAGCTACAGTGCTCAGTCTTATTTTGGAAGGTTTCCAGCCGTACCATATTCTTTACGTTTTGGGGTGATGAACTGAGCAGTGCTCCAACAGATGTTTTAAGCTTGGGTTATGGCTTTTCCATCTCTTGCGTTCCTTTTTCTTCATGAAAGTCTTTGCTAATTAATGCTGCCCTCACAAACCCGAGGCATTCACAGAAGTATACTGCTGAATTTTATTTAGGGCTATTTGAAAAAGGGGGCTTACATACAAATGCACACCATGTTTTTTTAATTTCTAAATCTTCCTAGAAATGTTTTTTTTGTTATTATTTTGTTTTGTATACTGTATACCAGTGTGCCTCTTGACCAGTTCTCCCTCAAAACATAGTTTTTATCTCCAGGGACTTACTGGTAAAATAGGGTTAAATAATAACAAATAGAAACCATTTATCAGCCTCATGCCACTTCACATCTATTGTGTTGGTCTGTTAATTCAAATCCAACTGATATCCAACTAAAAAAAAAGTTCAAATTGTATGATTACTTTTGCAAAGCACTGCAACTAACGAGATTTTATCATTAAACACATACACATCGTCGAAAACAAGGTATACAAAAAATATCTGTAACATATGGGTAGATTTCCTCTAATAAAATGATTGCAAATGATAAATATGGACAAATATGGATATAACTCATTGTGGGGGGAAAAAACCATCACTTTGATTGCAAAGGGAGATCTCTGCAGAGCCATTATCATTCAAGTGCATCTTCACACCGAAGGACACGGCAAAGCCGGTGCAGAGCTGTGGAACTATTTGTGGCTTGGAGTGTGTGTCAGTGTGTGAGTAAAACGGAGATATAATACAGCGTTTTTAACTGGAAGGCTCAGAGAACAGGTGCACAGCTGTCTGCACAGTGTCATATAAACAGAGCAGATAAGGCGGCGTTGTCTATGTACGTGTGTATTTGTGTGCGTTTTTGTGGAGCCATGAGAGCAAAGTAAGTCAATTTTATCAAAAAGCTGCAGCAGGCAGTAAAAGATGCAAATAGACTCAATAAAATATCTGTTATTTTTTTAAAATCTAATAGTGATGATGCAGTATCTCTCCTCTCAATAAACCACAGCAGTAAATGGGTGGTGGATTTATCCATAAGCATATTCTGACCAGAAGGTTAAGTGTTCCTAATAGTTATAAATGAGAAGAGGGACATTACTTTTGTTTATTGGCATGCTTCTCCATAGGACCTCCCTCCGCCTTCACTGATTCCAGTAATATAACACTCACCGCGATGTACAACGAGATTAGGCTGTGACACGGGCTCAGCACCATTCACCGACAAGTCCGCGCCGTGAACTCTTCACCCGGGCACGACAGTGACGGCACCGCGTCGAGACGCCGCGCGGAGGAGGCGGGGTTTATCCACAAACAGGAAGGAGCTAGCTAACTCAGTGCAGCTGTGCGCGTTCGCTGAAGCCACAGGAGCGCGCGTCTGCCTCGGAAAGCATTACACGTTCAAGGCTGCCATCTACCGACGGAAACACGCAACGACGCCTCGAAAACTAGGACTGTGTTGCATCACCTATATAATATTTAGATATTTTTATGTTCCTATAGGAATTACAGTAATATTAAAAAAACAGCAAAACAGTACTGTATATTTAAAGCATTGACTAGAAACAGCTTTAAACTTAAATACCCCACTGTTTACTTTTTTTTTTTTGTCCTGTAAGCAATTACAGCAATATAAAAAAAATACATTTTGGGTTTAAGAAATCGGTACAGTATGCATTTAAAGTACTACAAATTTTGTTAAATACTCCCAGAATATTGTTGCATTGTATCAAAAGAACAAGAGGAGCAGACGGAAGAGAAATTGACTTTTTACTGAACTGCCTTTACGAAGTTTATCTCATTCAAGATTTCAATTTGGAAATATATCAAAGCCCAGCTCTAGTTGGAAATCTGACTAAATAATACAAACCTGAGCCCAGTATTACTTAGACTGAACCAGGGCGCTAGGTTTAACGTTTATGAAACCCTTTTTTTCTTTTACTGTCTTAAAGGCACAAAAGTCTGTATTGTGGGTGGTCTCCATCAATAGGATCCCTTTTGAGCTTAATCAAACATGAAAATTACAACACATAGACTCAGGAAACTAGAATTGAATTATTCTAAACAGTTATAGTGTGAAGTCCTTATTCTTTCATAAAAACAAAGAGGGGTAAGTGCTCACCTGGAGCACCGCTTATGTAAGCTGCCATTGTTGTTGCTTTGATTAGTTTGAATATATTCTTCACAGGGAAGAACTGCAGTTTTCTTTTTTTTACACATCTGTGACGGCAGTGCTTCCCTGGCTGGCCTCAGCTACATCTGACATTCAGTTATTTGGTTATTCGTATCTCTTGTTTGTAGAGAAGTAAACAAAAATGTCCCCACACTTGTTCAGCTCATCTGACGGACAACAAAACTTTGACAAAAGATGAATAAATAAATAATAATTGCATTGTTCGGTAATGATGTATTTCTGCAGTAAAGTTGGTGACATACGTCTGGGTGGTAGCATAGTGTGTGGTCGGTTGTGATCAATTGTTTGACTGTACCTTGCATTAAAAACAAAAATCGAAATACTGCGAAATCCTGGAAGAGGACCTGTTCAGAGTGTCACAGAACAACCCAAACAATACAGCTAGGGCTACAAATGAATGGCTTAGATCATAACTTATCCACGTGCTGATCTAGTCTAAGCTGCAATCAGATGCAATCATGAATCCAATGTAGGAGAATTGCTGTTCACGCACACATCATGTCCAACCGCACCGAACTTGAAAAATTGCAGCCTATAGGAAAGCAAAGTTTGCAGACAGAAAAAAATTCCTAAAACCTTGCACATCACATAAAATCATGATCAAATCCATCAAAGTTCATAGCTATGTGCAATGTGACAAAATGTGAAAAATTTGAGGGGTCTCAATACTTTAGCAAAGCACTCTATGGCTTTATGTTTCTGAAAATGTACACTTGGATTTTATTATTATTATTATTATTATTATTATTATTATTATTATTATTATTATTATCATCATCATCATCTGAATATTGCTTCGGGTCGGTTTTTCTACAAAATGCCAGGCTTCAATATTATTTCAGAAAATAACACCTTATTTTTCCTTATAGTTTTTTATTAACCGTAGAACCAGCTAAGCATCAGCTACTTTGCAGAAGAAAAACATAACAGAAACAAGGATGTTTCACTGTTTGGTTCTCAGAGCAGGAACTGTCTTGCTGTCACACAGCAGTTTACATGAAGAGTAAACATCCGTGTCAACGCCCTGGAAGCAGAAGTGTGATTCATTTCCACAGGGCATTTCTCATGGGTGGGAATATAAAATGTTTACCAGCGTCATTTTATCTGAACCACATTCAGAAGCTTCCTTTTTAAAATGAGGTGTCGTTCATTTTAACAGGAATTTACAACGTTTTCTTCTCTAAATCGCAATGCAGGTCAGGACATCTCATAGCTAACTGCTCGTTTTCTTCCCTTTTCCGCATCTTTATCGGTTTTGTTTCTGTAATCTAAATTGTTGTGGCAGTAATCTTAAAATAAAAGTTTATTGGCAATTACTGAAAATCCATCAAACCCAATTAAAGGGGTAAACATATTTGTAAATTGTAAACTGTTGTCAGACGTTAGATGGAAATAGCAGGGGAAGTTGTGTTAGATCTGAAATGAGAAACAAAGAAAAAGAAAAGAACAGGTGACAAAAGACCAAACAAAAGATTGTATAGCCTAACCTGTAGGCGCTATGCTGCAATTTGACCTCTAGATGGCAGTAGAAGACAAAGAGTGGCTGCAGGACTCAACCATCTGGCAAATTGGTGTCTGTTACAAAGTGTCAGCTACTTTGGGTTCCTAACACACTAACCGGGTGCTGACATTTGGGAAAGTTTCACTTTGAGTGAACATGTCATGTTGTTACAGTATGTTTGGATAGCCCGAATAAGATGCTGATTATGAATCCCAAATAAACATTTAAATATATATATATATTTTTTTTTTTAAAAAACGCATTTAGTTAATAAATAGTAAAACTTTTTTTTTTTTTTCTGAGGTGTGTAGGGCCATTAAGAATCAGGTATGTAAATTTAACCCTCTGGCTTATCATTAAATTACATGGGCTCGCCTGTATATCAATTCATATCTGTCTCCCTCCGCCGCCTCAAATTGATTTCCATCTAATTCCATTACAAGCAGCTAAACCTGCATCCGTGATCATCTGCACATAAAACTATAATTGACAATCTTCTCGACTGTCGTCAAATTAGTGCAGATTAAATGCAACGTGCAGGCGCGTATCAGGCAGACCATAATTATGAACTGTTTACAGCGCCGAGAGGAGAGAGAGGAGGGGGAGAGGGTGAAGGAGGTGGGGAACCACGGGGGGCTTCGTGGGGGGAGCACGTTGGTTAATGGTGTTGTTTATTGTGTTGCAGGAGCCCCACGTTTCCGGTGCATCAATCCTCGTGTCAGTGCCTGGGCCCCGGTGTCGCCCAGGAGTGATGGCCGTGCGGTGATTATAACGGAATAAAAGGGACGTAATGAAGTGCTTTCCGCCCCGTTATTCTCATATATGCCCGACTGCTGTCAGCCTTGACGCTCCACTCCTCCCCCCACTCTTCTCTCCAGCTCCTTCTCTAGAACTGTGTTCTCCCCCCCCCCCCCCCCCCTTTTTTTTGTTTCCTCTTCATAAGTTAACATTGAAAATAGTCTTATTTTATTTTATTTTATTTAAAAAAAAAAAAAAAAAAAACAGCCAAGTCAGTGCTGCCTTCCCTGCCTCTGTAATGCATTAATGTGTGTGGTATTTGCCATTTTTCAATATTTGATTTGTGGCTGTGATATGTGTAAGCTAAAGAGGGTGAGAGAGAGACTAATGGAACAGGTTGGTGGTGATTAATTTTGGAAATAGAGAGTAGATTGTAGTAATTAAACAAAACAAGGTAAAGCAAACGACTGGGATGCCATCTGGGCCCCGCAGGCTGAGAGCGCATGCATTTACCCACTGCCAAGCCCACCATTTATTTACCCTTATAAAGATGCTAGGGGACTGGCTGAGCCTCGCCGCCTTGTTTGTATATGGATCTGTGTGCCTTAGAATTTATGCCGCAGAGAGAAAAAAACATCATAACAGATGTCATTGGATGTTTATATATATATAAGTATATATATATATTTTATTTATTTTTTTCCCCCTCTTCAGTAAACACATAAGCACTAATTCCCTGCTGCCACACAACTGTGTCCCTGCCTTTAGTTTCAACAGGATAAGAAAATAATGCTCTGGCATCACCTTGCTACACATTTGACATGGTAGCATGCTGTCACACTGCATACCACACATCATGCATGCTGCACATCGAAATTAATGAAACTGCGACTTGGCCATTGGAGCACTGAACCAACCTTAACATTTGGCAATCTCACATTAAGCAATGCAATGTGTAAAAGCTAACTCAGTTCGGCATGCAGGTTGCTTCAAGTAGAAAGTGTTACTGACAGTCTGACCTACATTCTCAGTAATTCAGCTAACATGTATGTGATCACCACCCGGAGGGGTTTGTGGAGCATTGACATTTCTTTCTCAGATGGTCAGTTGATCCTTAAATACATACCTGGGAAGTAAACAGTGAATTCCACACCTTGGGTGCCTATGCACATGCACTATTCAGAACAGTAGCACCATCAAAAATAAGAGACATAATTCAAACGCTTATGTTGAATGGATGTTCAACATAAATCTGTTCTCTTTTCCCACACTTAGACCCATGTCAGACCTTTTTCATATGCTTGCACACGTTGCAGATAGAAAACAACGTGACTGCAGCGTGAGAACTCCCATCATTTTGGTCTACAATTGCATCGTTTAACAGCATGTGTCTGTGATTTAATGACAATAAAAATCTGAAGAATTGCATGTGCTTTGATGCATAAATGGGGATAATCTTGTAATTGTTATTGTTTTTGTTTTCATGTAGAATCGGGCACATTTGTGTGTTGTGATCCTAATAAAAAGAAAATTGGTCAAAATTAGAACTGGTGGGCCAGACCTCAAAGAAAGTCAGTATTGGCCGAGCACTTCTGAGGAAACTCTTCGTGTGCCACGTCTTTGCATTTGCGTTGGAAGAGCCATCGGTTCCCCTGCTGATGATCTTTTCCACTTTGCTGGATAAACACCACACCAGGCGATGGAGAGCGAATGTTCAGAGGTGCAGAACAGAGACACTGATGGGACCAGATTAATTAACACACACACACACAGAGACACAAAATACACACACACACATCTATATAAAAGTTTAGATGTTTTCCTTCAGCTTCACACCAGTGGACATCTCCCCACCCTGTTCAGGCTCAGTGTTATTTTTGAAGTCAGTCAACCATCATCTTAATCTGGTCTCTTCATTTCGCCCGGTGCTTCGGAGAGGAAAGCTGTGTGGGAGCTGTGTGCGCATATGAAATTGCTTACATTATATGCTGCAATGTTTTTCCAATGGGCTGGAACATATTAAGCTGAAAATGAATAGCGGGTCTTCTCGACACCATGTTGCGCGGTGCCTAAGCCTTCACTTCCCCTTCTCCGGGTGCTCCATCATGACGACAGCTGTCACTTTTATTGCCTGTGTATGTCTCTGCCTGTGTGCATATACTGTGTTTGGGCCATATGCTTGAGAGTATCTGTATTTATGTGACTGTGCCCGCCTGCTATCGCACAGCCGTGTGCGGCGGCCCTCTATAAAAGGTCATGTGTTGAGACAAAAGATCACATCTGTCTGACTCCTGCTGGAAGGGAAGTCATGCACATCTATTTGTTTTAGTATGCTCATACAAATCAGGAAGATGTATAAATGATGCTCATACAGCTGATTTCCATAAATATGACATCTTTTATATAGCCCAGAAGGTGAACTGTGTGTGCAAGTGAGCGTGTGCATGTGTTCACATATGCATATTTATGCTTGTGCATGCTTGTATGGAAAAGTGCATGCATGTGTGTGCGGGCATGTGCATGTGTGTGTCAGACGGTGGCTCATTGGTATGCTGAGCGTCTCCGGTTCCCCTGTGGTGCTGGGTGGGATAGGAAGCATCTGTCACCTCTGCAGAGATCCAGCATGCTGCCGACTTAACCCTTAAAGTGCTGCATCACCTGAGGGCTGCTATTAGAGAGAGAGAGGGAGAGAGAGAGAGAGAGAGAGAGGTGGAGGAAAGCAAAAGAGAGAGGGAGAGCTTCCCATTGGTGGACTCAGCTAGAGTGGGAGGGTCTCCTGTCCAGAGTTTTGGCTCAATTGATAAATTAAAGGGGCGGAACAGATGAAGGCGGTCGTGGCCCATCCCAAATGGAGGTGGAGCCACGTTGCTGCAGCAACCCAACACCTTGACAAGCGATTGAACAATCAAGAATATTGCTGACAAATTGCTCTCTCTTTCTCTCCCCCATCTCTCTCTCCTCCTCTCTTTTTGCCTTTACTAAGCTTATTTCTTGCCACACAGCTGTAGGTTTTCTTATGTTAAAATCTATAAAAAATATAAAATAAAGCTGTGAAATGAAAAAAAATAATTTATAATGATGGTTCTCATAGTGTGAAGACCTGCTGTGCAGAACGGAGACTGGAAATCTTAATATGGATGAAATGCATGACGCAGAAGATGCGTCTGCCCAAAGTCCCAATGTAAGTCAAAATATGACATAATGTGCCACACATTACTGGAGATAAAAACACAAATCCATGAAACTTTCTTTTCTTTTCGTTTTCCATTTGTTGTTATGACCTCTTTGAGACTTGCTTCAGTTGAAGACAACTAACTTCATAAACTAAACATACTCCGAGAACCTCCAAAGGAACTTCTTATCAGATGCTCAAACTGCTTCATTTGATGAGGAAGAGCAGCCATTCAACTCCTCACCCTATCTCTGCGGTTGAACTCAGTCACTCTAAAGAAGCATGTTTCAGCCTTAAGGTATTAAGTAAGCCACAGAGCCAAAGAGTCACTTACAGCTCTGGAGCCGCATTACTTCTCTGGCTCTGATCTAACAGATGAAAACTATGATCCTATTGATCCTATCTCAATATGTATGGCCAAAGCTAAAAGTGCAACAGGCTAAGTTTCCATTCATTGTTAAAGTAAAACAGTGAGGGTAAAAATGAAATTGAGTCCAAGGGACCGGTTAGTTACAGTTTCTGTCCCAGGGCATATTATTATAATAAACCTGTTTAGTATTATCTCTTCATTGCAGAGGTAATGACATGGAGCAGGACCAGTTCAAGTTACATCAGCGTTAATTTACATGTAGTTGTTTACTATAGAAGCTCACAGTCTTTCCCTCTTGGCATGAACAATATTGAACCACATAATCTTGGCTGTTATTGCTACTGGTTGCATGCAGGGACTAACATTTTTATTGGAAGTAGCTTTTGCAAACGTTCCAACTTACAATAATTTACTCTCAAACTGAACATAATTAAAAAAGTAAATTGCAAAACTTTGTTTATGTTCACAAAAATATGTGGAGACATTGATGAGCTAGTCAAACAAGGACTGGTGAGAATGACTGCTTTAAAAATGTTTACTTTTAAAGTTGGTCTTTGGACTTTTGTGCCATCCAGCATCTGGATAATGTTAATAGAATAAAAGAAAAATGAAGTATGCATTTTTAATTCCTACAAGTGCATGTGTGTGTGAGAGAGAGAGTGATTCTGTCCTTTGGGTGTCATTGAACTCTAATATAAATCAGCTGGGTGTGTGAGCGTCGAGCTGCAGTAAATTAGCTGGATTTTAATTGTGTCTGTAATAGATGACTATAATTAGTCAAGGCTCTTCTTCAACCTTTACTGCCCTGATATAATCATCTTCCATCCAAACTATACATCCTTTTTGCATCTCCATCTCTCCATTCTTCATCCCCCTGTAGCCTGAAGGGACAGAAGAGATCTTCTCCCCCTCCTCAAAGGATCCCCCAACCCAAGAAAGTCCCTGTCATCTATCTCAGGAAATCCTGAAACCACACAAGGAGTTGAGTCATCTTCAGGGTCATTCGCCCTATCTGCACAGGAGTTTATGAGTAAGTTTTAAAATTTGAAATTTCTTTTTCCACATCAGGTCACTTTAACACAGGCCAGCTTGCTAACTTTCTTTACATTATATTGAGGTACGAGTCCATTCTCTCAACTTAAAGTTCAACTTTCTCACTTTCAAGGCTTTATGTGCTCAACCTAACTACAGAACAATTTACCTAATTCTTCTATTTAACCTAGAGCTCTTCCAATTGCAGACTGTATTTCTTTTTCTACCAAATCTCAAATTCAATATATTAAAAAAACTTGCTCTTCACAAACAACACATTTTTTTGCAAAGTCTGGCACATTTGATTGATATAAACAGTGTTAGCCGGCCAGACCTCTGCTGATAGGCAGACTAGTCAGTAGGTGTGTAATGGTGCATGTAGTCATACGGGAAATCGTTGGTATGTTCTGTTAAGTTTGGCGCAAAGGTAGTCTAGACCCAGCAGGAATCAGAAGATTGCGAGTTTAATTCCAATTTCCCTTCATCAAGTGTTAAAGTGTCCTTGGGCAACACACTAAAGCTGAATTTGTCTACTGATTCTGTGTGTTGCATGACTTTGAAACCTGTTTGAGTGGTTGCTATGACTAGGAAAGTGCTATTTAGATTAATTCCATTGTGTGAACTAAATAGAAGATAGCATAAGAGAGGACCAAGGACTCTAGACGATATAGAGATAATATGTGAAAAGGAATGGTCAAATAACCATCTGTTTACTCCAACCTTGAGGGACGTTATAGGAAACTAAATGCTGTCCCATTCACAAAATGTCATGAAGTGCGGTGGTGTTGGTGGTGAGGCAGATGCAGCGGACCCAGGTATGATGAATATGATGTTTTTAATGATAAATAAGTCCAACAACGAACAGCAGGCACAAGGAAACACTGAGGACGACTAGACTGGACATTGACGTGACGTTGACGAGGACCCGACGAGGAACAAGGAACACAGGTGGAGTTAAATACATGGGAGGGTAATCACAGAAACGAGACACACCTGGGAACAATCAAGGGGAGGACAGGACAACGAAGAGACTAAGGACACAGAAAACTCTAAATAAACACAGAAAAACACAGATCCTGACACAAAAAGCCAGTTTCGCAATATTATTGCATTAAAAGTGTTAAATATCGAGACATAGAGAGTTTGCAATAGTTAGTCATTTTAACTAACTATTCTGTTAATGCACTAAACGATGAATTTCCATCAAAACATGCCTCTCATCATCTTTACCAGCTTCCTGTTGAGGATGATGGTGACTCAGGGGCTAAAGGTTGGTCCTGTAACTGTTGGGTTTCCAGTTCAATCTAGCACTCTGTCTATCTCTGTCATGTTGTGAGACACTTCACTCTCCTTGTCTGCTGCTGGTCAGAGGGCCAGTGGAGCCAATCGAACGGCAGCCTCGCTTCTCTCTGTCTGCCTCAGGACAGCTTTGGCTACGGTGTAGCTTACCACCATCCAGCTGTTAATGTGTGAATGAATGGGTGAATGACTGATTGTAGTGTAAAGCATTTTGGAGTCCTTGGATTTGATAAAGTGCTATACAAATGCACACCATTTACCATTTCCTAGTTCCTTTCATAGGCAAGGAACTAGGCTTCTGGAAAGTATTGTAATGCAGTTAATAAATGAGAATGTGAATGAAAATATGATTTTACTCTGTATATGATATTAGCCCACCCCTGAATGTCAGCAATTTATTTGAGAAAAGTACTGGTTGTGCAGAGTTGGACCTGTAAGTACAAGCAAGGCTATCTCAGAATTCAAAGCCTTCCTCTGATACTCTGTAATGTACCTAATCACTAACAAGTGTGAGTGACAGAGGGGTTGGAAAAATGGGATCTGACGTTCCTGATGGCCTTCACCCGATAAGGCAAGACAAAACTGAAAAATGTTGCTGCAGAGAGATCCATGCACTGATTAGGCCCGTGTTCGATTCCCCCGACCGCCGATTCATCAGTGTCCACCAGCACCTGTTTAGCGGGTTCTCCGGTGTCAGCGTGGTCACATTGCTGCCGGGACCTCGCCAATCTCTGTCGGGCAGTATCAACGTCCGAGGGAGAGGGAGGTCACCCTTGCCCCTTCCAAGACACAAATGCAACAGAGGCCTGCAACCTAATCACGGCAACAAATCTGATAAAGTGTGTGTCCTAACCCTTCCTGATACATACAGACCACACATAAGTTCAAATGAAACTGAACACACACAAATAACCCCACGCTAGTCCATTCTGAGATATGACCCCCCCACCCCCATGGAGTTCCTTGGTCACCAATCAGGACCACTTTGTCAAGGCACAGGTAACCGTGACGACTCTAATCCCTGGGCAATCGGCTGGTCATTCATCACCGCCTTGGGAAGGAGAACAAGAGGAGCGGTAGAGCAAGAGAAGCAGAGAAAGGAGTGGGGTGGGGGGGCGGTTTGACATAGACAGGGGCAGCGGTGCAGACAAATGGCCACCAAAATTCCGTATTAATCAGCAACTGATTTGCTGCCCCTTTAAAGCCAATACCACTTAAAGACTTGAGAGATAGAGGATAGGGAGGAGGGTGCAGATTGGAAGGATGGTAGAAGGTTGGCTCTAAAGACCAGACAAAACAAGGACAAAAAAAAACAAATAAAGGAGAGAACAAAAAGGGGAACAAAAAAATAGGAACGTACAATACTGGAGTCTACTGTTGCATTAGGGGTTCAAGTTGTGACATAGTAAAACGCTGTGTAAGATGCTCTCTGCACACATACAGAAACACACACTAGTAACCCCCCTGTTGATTTGTCACTGGAGTTGATCAATAGCTGTGATGGAAACAGAATCAGCTCAGATGGATTAAACGTCCCAGTGGCTCTGACGTTATTTTCCCATTAAGAGAAGGCTAATCATTACCTCGCGCACACACACAAACAAACACACGCACACACCGACTGCGTGCATTCATACACACACTCAAGTACAGAGCAGTGCACACATCCCTGCTGCGCAACACACTTTCATATCAGCACCGTTATTAGCATGAGCATGACTTTACGGACATGACGGACCTGACAACACACAGACACACAGATGCACACTACACACCCTCCCATTAAGAAAAGGCACAACCAAAGTGCTAACAGTGTGACTGTATCGATCTGAGGCGGCTTCCCTCAACAACAACACAGCGTGCTCTGAAAGAAAACACCACACTTATCACTTTAATTGACAAGAAAGTAGCACTTTACATGTTGTTCACTTTTCATCAGTTTGCTTTGAAAATCCTGTAAAAATCAAATAGATGGTGATTGATCTGAATATGTGCCAATGCAGTTGTGTAATTTGTTCAATTTATTGAAAAAGTAAACCTAAAAATCTGCTTCATAGACAATGCATTTATACACAAAATGATGTCAGATGTTGTTTAAATGACCAGATCTAAATAAAAAAAAAAAACAATAATGATGATTTCATAAGAATGGTGCAAAAATGGCAGAGATTTATGTGGCGGGATAATCACCAATACATGAAGACTGAAAGATAGTCAGTCAAAAGGCGATGACAGGAGGGAGTACATCATGAATAAGTTGTAAAGACCAGGATTCTGCCCTAAGGATGACTGCTCAAGTACAGGGATGAAATCTAATGTAACCCAACTTAAAAAAAAAAAAAATGCTTAATCAGATACTTCCTGTGAGGCAAAAGGGCAAAAAATATCACTGGTGCCTCACTTATTAGCATTCCTAACATTTGATTGGACGCTTTTGTTATTTATACAGTGGCCCTCCAACAATTCCCAGTTCCGTATTTAAGGATTCACATATCTGTTGAATTATTTTATGAAATGTAACTGCAAATTTTTCTCCAGAGCATATCTTGAATATTTCAACAAAAATTCAGATTGGTAAGCTGAAATACTTCAGCTACCTGACACACCATTGACTGGCAATTGCAAAGCAGCCAATCCAGGAGCGCCATTTATTTCCCTTGGTGCTTACTGGCTGTACCCTCAAGAGCGGAGATAAGGAAGTCTGATGTTAGCTTCTGTGGTAGTGCTCAGATGGTTTCCACTGTGCATTTAAGGTGTATTTTGTGTCTGAACTGTTTGAACAGGGAGATAAACATGATTTTTAGAGATCTAAAATATTCATAGCCTTCAACTCAGGGGCGCAACTCCATATTTTTGAGGTGGATGCGAACATATCTTCGGCGCCCCCCCATATATCGAATGATGACTGAGGCCTGCTCTTGCTTTGAAATATCAGGTGTGCAGTCCAGTTCCACTGCAAAGTACTTAGAGGACTTGATCTTGGCAGATATTTTACTCAAAACACACTCTGATATTGAATCTAAAAATTCATTCTGAGTGCACCATGTCAGATATCCAGTGGTTTGTTTGGAGGCAGCCTTTCTAAGATGCTCTGCCAGTGTTACATCATATCGTGCTATGAGCTCAAGGATTCCCAGAAAATTTCCATTTTTAGGATTTCCTAACTGAGAATTTTTCCCCCTTAGTGGCAAGTTTCTCTCTGCAAGGAAAAGTATGCAGTCGATAACTCTAGTCAACACACTTCTCCAGTGTGCTTTTTCAGCTACCATGGTTTTCTGCAGTTCACTATCAATAGTCTTACCTAGGCGTAAGCGAGATGCCATTTCTTTCCACGTCAGATAAGCATTTATGTGAGAACTACTGGTTTCATGGTGCTTCAGTGTTTTTGAAAGACATCGCCAGTTATTATACCCCTCCACAAGGCATGTGTCAAGAACTTTAGCTTCACCAAAAAGCTTACATGCAAAACAATAGACTCTGTTAGTATTTTTAGAATACAGTAACCAATCTCGTTCAACTTTCTCTCCATTAGACAGTAAACGAAAACAGTATGCTTTGGAAAAACACCTCTTATTCTTCTCTGATCTTGGATATGGACCATCAGAAACTTTCTGTGGGCCATTTACAACCATGTACTGCCTAAATGTGTCCCCCATTTTGTGTGGTAAAGGCCATTCAGATGGTTCTTCTGAATAAAGCCTTGTCTCGGCTCTCTCCTCCGCAGCTCTGTGCTTCTCTCTCTCTTCATCATCTAGTCCTCTCTGCTCTTCCTCTCCCTCATCTGCACCTTTCTGTTTCTCATTCTCCTTTCTCGTGGTTGACTCACCATGACTGCCTGCACTAATTTTCCCAAAAAAAGAACACAATCAAAGATGGTCATCAGAAACTCAAACCATCATGGTATATAGGTTTTTGTTGCTTTCCTAATGCCTACCTGATCTCATCACTTGTCTCCTCTATCACTGACCTCATGTCTGTCTCCTTCATCCCTTGTCTGTGGTGTTCTCCACTAAGTCATGTGGTCAAAAAAGCATTATTAGTTGTAAAAATTACAGATCTTACCGTTTTTAAAAATAATGTTTAAAAATTTGTGCTTGAGATGGACTAGTTGCTCCCTCACTTCCACCTGCATTAGACCAACCTGTTGCCTTCCCCTGTCTGTCCTGATTCTTCCTCTTTCATCATCTTCTCTTCTTTCTCTCCACCACCACAGCTGAATGACATAAATTTTGTGTTAAATAGGCTTAAAAAATACAGCAGTCAAACTACAATAGAAATTAAACTTTAATTTAAATCATCTCCTTGTTGGATAACAGTTACTGATTGGACATTACATCTGATCTGACTTATCAGATACATCACAACACCACTGTAGTGGTATTGAATAAGACATTTAAACTCAAGTGTCCCCCTGCCAAAAAGGTTGGTAAAATAGGTCACCAACCTTTTTGAGTTTAAGGGCTTTAGTGACTCTGATGACTAATTTGTCTGATACACACATGAACTTGAACAACTCATCTTTAATTAAAGAATCCATAATACATATGAGTGAAAAAAATGCACCCAGGAGGGCTAAGTGTTGGACCATAGCTGGGCACTGCCGCCACAACAGCTTTAGCTTTCCTGTGTTAATATTTCCTGAGTTTTATTTCGGTCATTCTTACTTAGTGCGCGGTTATGTGTCTGTGACAGGTTTATGTATCAGATATTCATAGAAATACAAAACAAATCGCGTCCCTTAATGGTTTAATAGGGGAGGCAACTTTTAACAGCAAATATGGGACGATTCCGTATTAGGCTAGCTGCTAGCTTTAGCTAACTTGATTATTTACAACCCTCCTGTCCTGCTAATACACGGACGGTACTTACCTACTATCTTTCAACCACATTGAAAGGCTTTTTTTCATCCCGCCAACATCTTTATCCTTCTCCCTTTTCCTTTTTCTGTTTTGAGCCCCGGACAGCTTTATTTTCTGCCGCTCCATTTTGTCAAGTGCACTACGAGTGGTAGTCTAAAATTAAAAAAAAAAAAAAAACGCGCCTGCGTACTCTTAGGGGCGCGTGCACAGCCACCTGCATGGGAAGGGAGAGCGACAGGAGGGGAGGTGAAGGAGCAGAGGGGCGCCTAATCAGTGCTGTTCCCCTGTTATTGATCATTTCATTCTGTTAATTATAGAAAATGCCAACAAGAAAAAAACATTTTTCGAGACGGGGTTTTGGCGCCCCCTCTAGTGCAGCGCCCCTATGCGTTGCATACCCTGCATACCCACTTTTTGCGCCACTGCTTCAACTATTGTGGTCCGTATCGCTGCAAATACCACAAATTTACTGTTTATTTTAATTATTTATTTTTTTATGAATCAGTGTCTAGGAACTTTTCATTAGTAATTCATAACTTCCTGTTTCTCTGTGGTATAAATAAAATATGACACAAAGGGTCATTTCGCTGGCCCACAGTTTTAAATTTGTAAATAGAAGAGAACATGCCACTTAAAGTAAGGTAAGATGTGCGTTGACCTCTATAAGTCAAAGAATATCTGCAAGACTTTATTGCCAAAAGTAGTTACTCGCCAATTCATATCATCGAAGAAAGTCGTTTCAGTCACTTTCAATGCTACATGCACACTTTTGCTATAAATATTTGTGAAAGAATGGGTCACTTTGAGGAGCTCAGTAAAATTGTAGTCATAAAATTTCTTCCAGCTGGGTTTATGTTGCGAAACTGTTTGTCAGGGGTTAGACTTAGTCTCTTAATTCCACTGAAAGGAACTCCTAACACTTCAGCATACCAAGATTTTTTTGGGACAATTTCACACATCCAACGATTTGCCAACTAAAGGGAAACTTCTCTTAATTTGAGAACATGCGGTTCTGCTGGAGTGGAATCCATATCTTGACGTGGCATCCATCTCTTGATGAGTCAGGGAATTTTCTTTTAGCTGCAAAAGGCAAACAAATGCACTATCAAGCGAGTGATCGTAATGTCCTGCCTGATCAGTGCAAAAGAACTGTCAGAGTTGCAGCAACGGAAGACTAAAAATGAGTCCCGTATGCCCCACCGTGTGAGAACTACTGTACAATAACTGCGTGACAGCACAGCACAACCAACCAGGGACTCTTTGCATTTAAATGGCTTGTTCAACGTAATGAGAACACAATTTCATTACAGGTACAATACCCCAATAAAATTCTTATTTTAAATGGAGCTCCATACTTTAAAAAAAAAACAAAAAAAACACAGCAGTGAAATCATTACAGCATTACAGTCATCAGAGAACTTGACCTACTAGAACTTTTTTCGGTACATCAGCGATCCATAGAAAAAGTAAGAGCAGGTTCTGAAGGCAAAATTCTCTTATTTATTTTAATCGGATATTATATTGATTAAAAATGCAGGCTTTGTTTATTATCCTAGGACACCCTTCCTGTACCAATTAACCATAAACCTTAGCGACAGAAGGCTGTTTAGCAATGTGGTAAGCGCAAGACAGTAAATACTGTGCGTGACCAAGGACGCCGAGGTGAAATGATACATTATATGACATGTGATGCAGGAAACGGCACAAGCCAGAAGAGCAGAGAGAAGGAGAAGGAGAGTGATAGCTCTGTAGGGAGGAAGCGAGAGACCATCTGCTGTTGGCTACCTGCTGTTCCCCCCTACCCCTCTCTCTTTCTGCACCTACTTTCCTTTTCTTTCATTTTTTTTTCCTCCCCATTTCTCCTGCAGTGTATAAAGATACTCAGTCAGTTAGAAGCAGAGACCCTGTGCATGCACACTTGGGACTCAACACACACAGAGACACACACACTATAGAGCACGGAAGCAAGACATTTCCAGATAATTTGCGACTTTAAATTTCATATATATTTTTTCCGTCAACCGGCATTGTTCCACTTCTTGTGTTATCCCTCAAGATGCTTGCCGCTTTTCATCCGCGTCTCTTTGTCACTAAACGCGCGGACGTGCAACATACACAAAGATGCAACAGACACACAAAACACGTACACACCTACTGTGAGAGGGCCTCTCTAATGGATTCTGAAGATTCCAATTTCCCCTCTGCCACCAAAGACAGAAAACCCTCTGAGCTCAATTACCCCTGTCTTACACTCACCAGACGAGACCAGACGTGAACACACACACAAGCACACACAACTTGGACGTATCGTAGCTTGTAATCATGCACGTACACGCACACACAACGGTCCTTGCACACCTTAAACCACTGTGACATGTCGAGAATCACACAATCAGCGGCACGCAGTCGGACTGAGAGGAGTATTAGTCTAAGGTAGATTTCACGTGATAGAAGCTAACTGGGGGAGGGAGGGGGAGAAAAATTGACATGGAGGTCAGGAGGATACAAAAAAAAAGGAGGAGAAGAAGAAGAGAAGGTGGAACAAAAGAAGGTAAGGTGGGAGGACAGGACAAGGTGGAGAAATATGAGCGCAAAGCTGGAGTGCTGAAAGAAGATGTGAAGGAGATAGGAGGGCAGAGAAGCAAGAAGGTGCAAGCCTTTGGGCTTTTACACAATCCACTCTTCCAGAAACCTTATTAAATTCCACAATTAGCTGTGCGTCTCAGGCTATAAATAGGCTCACTTTTTCCATTCCGCCGTGTCAGTCAGGGAGCCAGGCTTCGACTGCAGGGGGAAACAAAACAATTTAAATTATAGCGAGGCTCCCTCTTTGTCTGGCCACCCTTTTAACGGGATAATTACTAGTCTATTCATTCGCGCTCGGCCAGGGCGATATATCACCTCAGCGAGCCGCGGCCCAGCTCTCTGTGATAAACGTCTCTTACCGGGGAGGAGGGGAGGAAGGGGCGGCTGCTGAGGGTTAACGTGTGCCCGTTGATATCAGTTTACTGTCTGCTGCTGGCGTACACCAAAAGCCCTGTCTGCGTTATTAAATAGCCTCCTGCCAGATTCCGGAGAGCACGAAAGGCAACGCAAACTTGGGTTGCCAGAGTGACACCGACTCTTTCCCCCAGGGCCCCTTGCTACGAAGAAGCGAACGAGGAGAAGGAGAGATGGGGAGGCTGAGGGGATGAAAGGGAGCGATAGGAAGCGAAAGACATCTATTATTCAGCACGGCCCCGATGCCTGCATACGCACGCCATTAAAAATAGGAAATCCATAGCGGAGACAAATGGCTTCTAAATGAAGCGCTACAGGAGGAGAGCGGAGATAGGGACCCCTGTCACATGCGCTTTAATTGTCTCCCGGGGCGATAAGGGGATTTATCAAATTCATCGTGGCAGTATAAGGGCTTTTAGGAACTACGACGATGAGTGGCTGGAGAAACAACGCAGCACGTGTTTGTTCATTCAAACAAACGCCGGTGCATGATGGGAGCGGAGGGCTATTAGACAAGCACAAATATTCCAAATCTGGGCCAATTTGCTCTTAACAGAATAAAACTCAATGCATGTAATGGGTTGTAAACAATGCAGTTTAAGGGCATGTTTATGGTTAGAATTAGAGATGCATCGATGAAGCTGTCGTATCTCTAGGTTTTATTGGCTTTTGCTTATACCAATCACCAATTAGTTTTTTAAAAATTCAATGAGGTTCAAATCAAATCAGACTGGTGGTTGAATAAACCAAAGTCTACCAGGCCAAGTAGTAGGATTTTTCTCCAACTCTTTGAGTCGCTGTTTTACTCAGAGGGTATTCTATGATAAATTTTAAATTCTTTAAAAGCTGCTTTGAAACTATGAATCAGTCCAACTTCCAGACATGAGTTAAATCAATGCTGACAAGTTCAAAAACAGTCAAGTCCATTTACAATTAATGGAAAACTCATAAATTCATGTTCTGCGCAAAATCTGTATTTTAACAAGTTAAGTTTAACCAGTGCATTTAACTTTAGCAGGCTGCCAGTTTTTGTAGTGCAAAGAATACGTCTTCAAGTCGCTGATTTAAAGGCTTCTGTCTTCTGCAGCTAATTCAAGCAAAGACAAAAATTGGTCATGTTTGTTAATTAAATTGCTCAAGTTTTGCCTGAAGTTGATGGAAGCAAATTTTAAATTTTCTATTTAGTGCATCCATGTTCTTGACTGGAAATGGCATCTCCGATCCAATCAAGAGGTACATATTCCTTTTCATTAAAAATGTTACACTTCATCATTGTTTTTGCTACCACACAAAAGAAGCTTGTAAATACTTTATAATTTCAAGTCTTGCTATATTCAGTTTAGCTATATAGCACCAATTTGCAACATGTGTTATCTCAAGGCACTCAAAAAAAAGAAAAGAAACAAACAGATCCAGTCTATATACACAGATCTAAAGTCAATTATTTTCCCTTATATAAACTCATTTAAAATCAGTTGCATATGGTCAAATTCAACCCAAGTTATAAAATGTTTCTATCTGTGGAATACTTCACAAAGCAATACCTTTGTCTGAACACGTATTTTTCAATAGACCACATTTGACAGCATTACGTTATTAACTTCACAGTGATTGCTCATACTGAGAATGCCTGTGATGATAGTGGAAAGGAAATCTCAATTTATCAGGAAGAAGCTGGTGGCAGAACCTGATGTTTGATTCCTACCTAGATAAGCTATTTCTGTTATGTAATCTAGGAGAAAAACACATCTGAACACTAAATGTCTGAACTGACTCTACTGACTTTATATGGGTTTTACCACAAGCCAAAAAAAAGTCACAAATAAAAAATAAATAAATAAATTCACTGAGTGTACTGTTGCTGATGTGAATTGTCAAGGAAACAGGTCGAGATATGAGAAACAAAGATAAGAAAAGTTCCAAAAATTAAAGCCAGGGGGAAAACAGGAAAAACCGTCAGCAGTCCGTTTAGAAGAGCAGACAAAAAGGTAAGACACACAAACAAGTTCTGAGTTTCCAGGACTTGACAGTAACTGGAGGTGTACTGTCACCATAGGAACAAAATAAATTGTTAATCAAAGACATCCACAAAGAAACAAAGTGCTAAGCTAATGCCTGAAGGAGGAAGACAGTGTTTTACAACTGGGATGACTCATTTTTTAAAGGAAGTGTGACGAGTGGCATAATAACTTAGACTGATTTGTTCACCAAATTATATTACATGCTATGGCTTTAATGGCTACCGCACAGGAGGCATTAAAAAAGTGAAAGTGGAAAAACGCAGCTGAAAAGATCATTAATTGATTAACTTATTGTTATTTGGAAAACTAATTTATTTGAGGAAGCTCATGATAGCTTGGGCGGGTCAAAAAGAGACGCCATCTCCAAACCTTTATGTTTTGTTCATAATTTTTGGGCTGTTAGTTGTCGACGTTAATGTGGTTCAGTTTCAAGACATGCACTATAACCTCTGTACAGCTCGGATATTATCAGTGATATTTTTCAATGCTATGGGCTATGGTAATATACCATTAATAAATGGAGGCAGCGCAGGGAAGTACTGACAGGTTTATTTGCCAGTATTTATTTTCTAGCGTAAAAGTTGTTTGTAGATATCAGGCAGCGGAAAGTAAGCCGTGCTGAAAGCTGGATCTTTGGTACTCTCGACATTTTTCCTCCCTTCCTTCCCTCCTCAGCTATCTCCTCCAGCTCAACGGGAGGCTCCCAAAGGGGGTGAAGGAATGACGCATGGTGGTGCTTTTCTTCAAGATGCACATGGGCGCTGGAAACCCACATCTGATGGGGGGAACAGAGGGAGGTAAAGAAAGGTTGTCCTGGAGGAAAACCTGTTAAAGGCTGTAAAAGACTCCAGACTGTGGTGGAAGTGTATCTCTCAGGAACCCTAAATAAGTTGAATACAGTTAATCCAGTTTCTTTTTTATATAAAGGAAAATCTTTTTTTTTTTAGTAAATCAGTCCCTCTTTCAAGCAAATTTAGGAAGCTGCTCTAAAAGGCAGGGATATTTCTTAATTAAGAAACTCTCCCGTAAATGTTTGCTATAGGCTGCCATGTTTGTGCAGAGAGCGTATTTAGATGAATCGTCATTTCCCCTGCCACCGCATTTAAAGGATACACCAGTTACCCGCAATTCTAATTTGAGTCATGCTGTTTTTATTTGCACTGTGGTTAAATACACACAAGCACGGCTGTCACGTGTGCCCTGTTTTTCCGGCGCTCACGGAGGCATGCAGCACGCATGCTTTTGTTGTTGAGACATTACAAATGACCCCATTAAAGTTGATGACAAAAGTAATTAGCATTTAATTAGAAAATGAGCACTTTTTATTATTGTTATAATTAACCTCCACTGATGTTACAACTGACCCTCGTTGAGGGAGCAGATTACAGCAATGTGGAAAAGTGCTTGAGATAACATTTTGGTTTTATTCTGATTTTATGCAGGATGCCTCAAGTTAGACAGGTCTGACATGGATTGGGGCAAATTCGAAATGGACTAGATGTGATTTATTGTGTTGATTAGATGTTTTATGGGCGAAGGGGCTGGTGCACTTCACAAAGCAGAGGAAGCATCACAAAGAAAGAAACTTTTGTTGAAATGTTAAAGCGGCATCTCAAGACGCCGGAAGTTAAACCTCAAAACACAAGTGGGTCTTCTACATTGGCCTAAATCAGTTTTACATTGTTTAAAAGACAAGAAATGTTGTTTTTGGAGAGGGCATCACAAAGCCACGACTTGGAGAAAAGTTGTAGGCAGATCTGAAAAGCTGTGTGCAAAGTGAACAACAAATCTGACAAAGTCAAAGCAGTTTTGTCTGGAGAAATTGGTCAAAATTCCAGCAAACTGCTGGGAGAAGCTTGTTGAACAATGATGAAAGCGCATGACCCAACATAAGATAGTGGGAAATAGATGTGAACTTCTTTTGAACTTAAAAAGAAAAAAGTTTAAATTCTCCCATTGTTCTGGTATTTACCAAACGGAAATCATTCTGGTAATTCTAACTAGTCTAAAACAAGAAAAGTTAAGTTTGATTTAACGTGTCCTAAGAAAAAGTCATGTCTTTTTTAAACTTCCAGTTTAAACTATAAAATGGTCAGTTTGGGCTGGCCTTTTCTTTTTGCATTCAGATATTGTGCCCCAGAGTGTCTTGGTTTAATTTGTGACAGCGCCCCTGCTAAACAGCCTCTTTTGCCTATTAAGGGCATGAATCGAGGCAAATGAGTCATTAAGAGAGAAAAATGTATCTGCAGAGACCACAAGGATGTTTTGCCTAAGTGGAAATGTAGATGGGGGCAAAATAAGTGGCTGTGTTTTCTTGAAAGAATGCGACTGTGTGTTGGGGTGAACCGGTGAATGGGTGTGTGTGTGTGTGCTGTCTTTTGTGATGGATGAACGACAGTCGGCATGGCAGCTCATCTCCTCTCAGGCGGCTGGGTGACAGAGAGAGATGTTACAGCGTACAGACTGTACAACTGCCACACAGCCAGGGAGGCAGGTGTCTCACTCACGCACGCACGCACACACGCACACACCCCCACACCCCCACACACACACCCGAAGCATTCACCTGTATGTGGTATCAAGGCACCCCAACCAAAGCTCCACCTCCTAGGCTCTCTCCTGCCCCCCATTTCACAACCCTGCCACCTCTGTCCGCCACCTCTGTCTACCTGTCTCTCGTCCTCCTCCCCGTCTCCACTCGGCCCATGTTCCCTGTAAGTGAGCTGTCTCTTTGTGGGCGGCGGCCTCCTCGTCTCGTTCGATGCCTCAGACCTGAGCCTGTCAAATGATCCCCCCGAGCCCCCTACCCCATTCTTTTTTTTTTTTGCCTCCTCCCAATATTTCCCATCCCAATCAATAGGAGTGTCATGAATATTTCACATACCTTAGGCAGAAACGAGGGAAGTGGGGGGGGCGGAGGTGTGTCCTGGTTCCTGGGGTAGAGTGTGTGTGTGGGGTGCGGGGCAGGTAGTTGAAGAATAGGATAGAGGGGGAATGGAGGGGATTATCGCTGTCAGGGCGCCAGTGTGGTGGAGAGATGGGGCTTCTCTTCCTGAGTCCGACAGGGCCAATAACTCATTAGAGGGAGAGAAATGTAGAGGTTAGGATGTGACAGGAGGTGAGGGAGACGTGAGGAAAGCTTCTCCTCGTCTTTTCCTACTTTCTGCTCCTCTTCCCCCCCTCTCTCTGTCTTCTTTTTCTTTTCCCTATCCTCCTCATATCTCTTTTTTAATAACAAACCACCCCTCACGCACACACCGTTACATCCCCTCTATCCCCTCTTTCCCTCAGCAGCTCCCTATAACCCTCTTCTCTTCCACTCCCTTCCCCACCACCGCCACCACCGCCTCCTCCTCAGCTCCCTCCTTCCATCTGTCTTTCTTGCTGCAGTGCCCATGCTGCCAGCCAGTATAAATCACATCTCCGGGCTTGGCTGCAATGGGCCTGAAAATAAAAAGGCATAAAAGTGTCGGGATGAGCTACGGGCTGGAGGGAGGGGAGGGGGGAGAATTCCTTTATGATGGGTCTAAATCCTCCTCCCACACTGCTTCGTGCACACACACACACACACGGACACACAAACGCACACAAATTGCTTGTGGACACTTGCACGGTGTGTAGCCCCTCTTCACCTCCCTCCACTCCCAAACAGCAGTAGTTTGGATGGCTCTCTCTCTCTCTCCCCCCCCCACGGACACCTGTACAATCCTCCTAACACACATCCCCTCTCAGCCACATATCATGTAAAGCTCTTTGTTGGCTGTGATCAGAATTGAGACGTCTCCTTTCTGTGTTTGGTCTTTAAAGGGAGAGCCAGGCTAACACTGTAGCCCTGCTTCTGTCATCCGTTCCATCATTCTTTCATCGGTTTCGCAAACTGAAAGACTGAAAGAAATGTAGCGCTTCAAGAAAGTATTCATACCATTTCGACTTTGTCACATTTTTTTATGTGCGCTCTATCAGGATTTCATGTGATCTGTGATAAAAATTTGAAAATTCTGCAAATGCAAATACAGTATGCATTTGTATTGAGCTCCCCGCACCAAGCGGCCCTGGCCCAAGTCAATACTTTGGGGAATCAGCGTTCTCTGCAATTATAGTTACAAGTCTTTTGGTGCGGGAGTGCACCTGTTTTTCAGATAATGCTGCCCATTCGTTCTCTGGAAAATCTGGATACATCGTATCTGTCGATCCTTGCAACACAGAAACTCGATTGCATCGTGGTCTGGACTTTGACTGGGCCATTCTAATGCATGAATGTGCCTTGAACAGACTCTGGCTGCAGTCACATTCAATAAATTAGAATCTACATGCTGGTGAGTCTCACTTTTCAGAATATCAGTACCTTTTGTCAGTACCTTTTGAAAATAACATCAATTAAGCAGCTATTAAACATACTTTTCATTAAACCCACGTTTCTGTTTTTAAAAGTTGTTCTTTTATTGGTCTGATGTAATATTCAAATTTTATATGTTGTGTTTTCATTAAGTGTCGGCACAAAATCATCACAATTAACGGACTCAAAACATCCATCTGTGTGTAATTGATCTCCATAATGTGTTTCGTTTTGTGATAAAGCTCCTAAATAAATTGTTTTGTCAATAAAGTTCTATATTATTGAATGGGTCTGTATGTTCACTGCTGGATGGTGAACCTCTGCATAAGACTTAACTCCTTTGCCACCACAAGAGTTTTTTTTTTTCATCCATCTTTCAGTCGATTCTGGCAATCTATGCTGAATAAAAGCCCTTCCACAGCATGATACTGTTGCCTCTGTGTTTAACAGTAGGGGTGGTGTGTTGAGGGTGATGGGTGGTGTTATTTTCCTGTTGTACATGGTATATTGCATACAGGCTAAAAAACTCAGTTTGGGTTTTATGATAGGAGCACTTTTAAACGTTAAACAGAATTTTTTTATATAGTTTTCTCTTCATAATGACTTCATTTTTGTTCTTTCCTTAGAGACCAAATTTGTTGAGTGCTCAAGTAGTAGTTGTCCTGACAACAGATTCTCCTACCTGATCTCTGCAAGGCCTATCTGTTTAGGTGGGCATCGATGTCTTGGTAGGTTTGTTGTTGTACTGCAAACACTCTTTCACTCTGTATGATAGAGGAAACAGTGCTCAGTGAAGAGTCTGGGATATTGTTTTATATTTTATAACCCAACCTTGCTTTCACCTTCACAACTTCATCCTCCGACCTGTCTGCTTTATTTTTCTGTCTACGTGATTGCTCACTAATGCTCTCTCACAAACTTCCTAGACCTACTCAGAAGTTTCGTATTTATATTTAAAGCTAAATTACACACAGCTTGTTAGCTACACGCTTTCTCAAGGTAGATGCGAGTTACTTTGTGCTATTCTGTCTCCTACAATTCCACTAAAAAAATTGAAAGTTTCAATATAGCAAAATATGAAAAAGTTCAAGGATTACGAATCCTTTAACAGGGAATTAAAGTATACAGAATAACTGAAATGTCACATGGAACCTTACACTACTTCATTACATCTAGGTTTAATGTAGATAAGCAACAAGGGGGGGGAGAATAACCTATGAAATGGACATCGTTACCCCTGATAGATTTATTGTGGGGATGAAGATCAAAAATGGAACATCAGTCGGAGAGTGAGCCTTCACCAAGTACCTAAAAGCTTTCTTTACTGTCTAAGATGGATTTTACAAAGATCTTGACCCTGAATTGTAGCACAAAGGAGAGCCACTTCTGTGTGCATAATGGCAATTGTGGGCAATTTATGATCACTCTGGCCCCCATCCATGTATCGTTCTGAGTAAATAAACCAATAAAAAATGATTGAGGTGGCCTACAACATATTGAAATGAGCCACACACTGGCAGAGATGCATTGTTAAAGTTGTTCCAAATGATTATGGTGAACGAAGATGGAGGTGAGGGAGAGCGCAGTGGATGGGGGAACTCCATCACCTGCTAAAATTAACCTATAGCTCCGAGTTCTACTTTAATCTACGTCCTGATGCGCACTTTGTCAATTCTATTAGATCACACTGAGAGCGGGGAATGAGCACACATGCGCGCACGCATCCACGGGGCGATGATGATAATGGTGAGCGCCTCCCCAGGTGGAGCCCATTCAGTCACGGCGGGAGCCATCTCAGGCCTAATTATGCTAGCTTTGGCGTTTTTAAGTGTATTGATCAAAACGCTGAAACAAGCGAGAAATGCTTATCAAGCTGGAAAAGAAGAGCCCTCAGGAGTTGTGTGTTTGTTTACGTCTTGTGTATGTGCGTCCTCCACAGGAGTGAGTGAGAGTGATGTCGGAGGGCTGAGAGGTTGTGAGATATTGGTGGTTGTAAAAAAGTGCAATTCTGAGGTTTTGAGTTATTAATTACAGCCACCCTTACCCCTACGTCTTCTTTAACAGCCATTAGAAATACAACCACAATTTTCTTTTTTTATACACAGAAGCACACTCCTGCATGCCTCGGAATGTAGACAAACACATGTACACATGAGGAGAATCATGCACACGCACGCACACCCCTACAGAAATTAGCTCACCCGTACCAACACTGAGCCCTACAAAACCCTGCTCTGATGAGCAAGCTCCCGTCGACCTTGGAACTCTCTGGAAAGACAATGCAAGGGGAGGCATGCTGCGCAAGGGAGGAGGCCGGGGGAGGTGGTGGTGGGAGTTGATAAGATGGAAGGGAAGGGAGGGAGACAATAGATGAGAGGAGCAAGGGATGGAGAGGAAAAAAGGGGGGAAAAGGTAGAGCGTAAGAGGAGCCGTTCGGTGTGGGGCAGGAGGGCAGCACTCCCTCCCCTTCTCTCCATCTCGGCTCATCTCGAATGCAAATGTGGTTTTCTATACGGTTCCTTTGTGTCGCTTCTAACTGCTCCAGAGAGAAGCAATTACAACTGCTCCATTCACTCAGAGAGAGAAAGACACGCATGGCTGGAGAGGGGTAATTAATAAAGAGATGGAAAGGGGGGTTGGGGGGTGAAGTATCAGAGGGCAATCGCGTACCTGTGGAGGATCTTCAAGTCGAGGTTGAAGAGGGGGATATTGATTTGAAAGCAAGTCTTGCCACTGACTCAAATGGCAACAGTAAAGCCAGCCCGGCTAATAATTTCTGGGTGAAGAGTCAAAGGTGAGAGGTTATTGGGATTACAGTGAGAGTTTTATATGGGAAATGTGTAATACAACGTGAAAGTGGGAGCCCTCAATTAAATATGTCACATCCATCTCCCAATCACAGAGCCTCACAGCCGAACCCACACAATTTATTGAATCAAAAGATCCAGATATGAGCTCACCCTCCACTCCGAACAGACCGCTGCTGCGTCTGACTGCCGTCACAGTGGCCAGGCACAGCCGCGAGGTATGGAGGGCGCTTCTTTTTATGGCAGTCATTTGGGCCGCTAATATGTCATCTCCATTAGCCGACTTTTAACACTCTCAGATAGATGGCCCGCTGACATTTATCTGTGCATGGGTCATATTTTAGCTGCTAAACGGTCTGTGATGTGCGGAGTGAGTGCAAAACCTTGGCATGTGTATGTTTTAGGCATGTGGTGGCGGTGTTTGTGGAGGGAGACCCATTGACTTTAAATGATAGCTTGTGCAATTACACTTAAGACGGAATTATCCAAAAGACAATAGACTTGATGACTTTTGACCCCAAAACAACACATAACTGCACAGTGCACACACAGGTGCCTTTCTCCTGATTTGAACTTTACCCTACAAAGCTATTTTTTTCCCATGGCCTTCTAGAACTAGTCAATGTCTTTCCCATTTTACTATGTCCCAGCCTTACTCCAAATTGGATTAAATTAATCTCTTTCTTCAAATACAGTATACACCATTATGACAATGTTGGAAAATGTTTGTGTTTTGCAAATGAATTAGAAATAGAAAACCAAGACATCACATTCAAGCAAGTATTCGCAGCCTTTGCTTGATACCGTGTTTATACGTATTTGGCAGCTTTTACAATCCAAAGTCCTTTTGAATGTGATGTCACAGGCTTTGCTCACCAATCTCTAGGCAGTTTGGCCCACTCTTTCCAGTACTTCTCCAGCCCCATCAGGTTGGATGGGAGACCTCCATGCAGCCATTTTCAGATTTCTCACCTTTTAGATGTTCACCTGTATTCAAGTCTAGACTCTGGCTGCCATGTGTCTTTTATTAAGGAGTGGCTTTCGTCTTGTCACTATCCTATAGAGGCCTGATTGGTGGATTGCTGCAGAGATGGTTGTCCTTCTGGAAGGTTCTCCTATTGTATTAAGTGGAATACAATTTATTTTTTCAAACTGTACTAAGTTTTCAGGGTAAGACGGTTCCAAAACATTTGATAATGTATGTGTTTTGTATGGAAGGAGCAGTCAGTCTCTCCACAGAGGCTCGCTGGGAGCTAAGGGAGAAGATTGAACTCTTGATACATCTCTTTAATACATCACCTCTGAACCACAATAAAAGTGCTAACATTCCTTACACTAGTTGTATCTCTGGGAACCGGACATAGAGATCAGCACATGTAATTCTCACACTAGAGGGAATATCTTATTACCCAGCTGTAGTTCAGCTGGGGAAGTCATCAGCAGATTTAAATTTATGCTTAAGTAGAAAAAACTAAATTCGGTCACACCGTTACATAAACAAAATGCTGGGTCTTTAAGAAATAAAATGGGATTTTGATTTCAGAAGTGGGAGGGGACACACAAGTGGCTCCTTTTTTGGATTAAAAACTTTCTTTTGTGCTGATTTTACCTTTGTGTGTAGGGGTGTGTGCGTGCGTGCGTGATTGTGTGTGAGAACTGCTCTACAAATGAAGATTTATTAATTTACTGACTGAGTGTTTCTTAATTTTGCCAGTTCATCACAGAAATCTCTATATACTGTGGTCATCATACACTGGTCAGAAAGTTGATTGCTGAATTAGATAACTGTTAAATGCAACACATTTTATTTTTTCAAACTATTATAGGTTACAAAACATTAGATGATATATGTTTTTGTATGAAAGCAGCAGTCTGTTTCAGGATCTTTACATTTTTTTCTCTGATAATAGAAAAAAATTGTAAAGAGGAAATAGATTTTGGGTCAATAATACAATACATTTTAGTTTTTTATATATATGTGTATTTACAATCTTTCTCAAATTCGAATATCCAGACACTGAACCTAATTTTGTTTTATTGTACTTGAGTATAAGTTTAAATCTGATGATGACTTCCCCAGCTGAACTACAGCTGGGTAATACGATATTCCCTTTAGAGTGTGAGATTCATCCTTCAGATTGTTTATGATAAATTATGGAGGATTGCTTCTTTGGCCATACAAAAAAAAAAAGCCCATAGAAATCCTCAAGCTCTAGACAGAAGCCTACGTACTTTCTCAACAGCCCAACATCTGACGCACAGGGAGTCAGGGTGTGCAGCATCAGCAGAAAAAAGAGCAAAAAAAATAAATAAATAAAAAATAGCCTCCCAACTACAAAAGAGTACAGGTAATTAACTTGTGGCCTACAGGGAGATGATGAGGAGAACAGAGGGAAAAAGTGAGAGAAGTAGAAAAATGGGTGTGGAAGTGAGTGCAGGGGCAGGGTGAGAGCTACGCAGGCTAATTGCTGGTATGGATTTTACCATTGTTGGCTTTTGTACGGTCAAGGAGGTGAGTCCATTCCCCTGTGGCGCCGTCAGGTGAGAGACTAAATGAGCTAATAATTTACACTCATAAACTTAAACCAATATTGACGGTCACCCACGTATATTGAAAAGCATTAAGAGTTTTGTGACAGTAAAGCAGCTGTAAATATGATATACCAGTCCTGTCATTTAACTCTGCACATACATCACCTTTCCCCTCCTACGCACAGAAGTATCCCCGCCATTAAAAAGCAGCGAGTGTGTTACGTACAAGACTCTTGGTCACCTGTCCAAACGCACTGAAGTTGACTAATGTGATAGAAAATTAACAATTAAATATCACACGGGCCCAGAGCCATCGCAACGTGGACCGTTCACAACCCAGTGGACACCCTAATTGCTTTCAAATACAATTGGGTTTGGGCTTTGTTTGGTGTTTTTGAGGTATGAAGCGCATCAATGCACACTGGAAATTGAGTTATAAATTACCAAGCTGAAATAGACATGTACCGTGAATACTCAATATCCAAATGCTGGTTGGTCCCCCCCGCTCCCCCTTCCTCCATACTCCCTTCCTTCAAAACTGCAGATGTGCACACACACACACACCCACACACACACCCACACGCACACCCCCCCACACACACACCAGATGCAAACGCTTTCAGCTGCATTTCATTTTTGCAGAAAAATTGACCCGCTCTGAACCAAACTGTGTGTGTCATAACTGTATGCTTGTCAAGGGGTGTACACTGATAAGGTCAGCCTTAACAGCAAACAGATTGAGAGCTCCAAACACAAACCAGTGGGACTGGAGCGGGGGGCGGATGACAACAAGATGAGGAGAGGAGAGAAAATGTTCACTCATGCACAGCTTTCGCTCGTGTGCTTTCACAACTGTCAGTGTTGCGCGTACGTACGCAACAGTGTTTGCAGTGTGAAAAACAGCTCAGCGGCTGGTGTGTGAAGTCGCTGACAGCTTCATTATGGCCTGTGCGCACAGGGAGATGGTGTGATCCAGAGGAAAGAAGAACAGAGACAGGACGGGCCAGGTTTAATGTAGGTGGGGGGAGCATCCTCATGTCCTGTCCAGTGGTTGGTTGGTGGGGGCAGCTGCTGTCTTCTGTAATGAGCAATTGGTTCCTCCAATTTAAAAAGGGTGTCAGGTACTGTTGCATCCTGGGAAAGTTTGAAGTTCAAAAGTAGTCTTGACTAGTTCGACCGATCTCATCTAGAATATTTGAAATGTAACAAACATCTCCTTTCAACAGCCAGAAATTGGACAGGCATACAACAACGTGACCAAGTACACAAGTGCTGACAAATGTTAATGTGCAAAATGTCCTAAATTTTATTGAAGCATCAACCCCACACTGAAAATGTTAGAAATGTTCTAACATTAATGTCAGGAAACCTTCAAGACATTAATGTATCACAAATGACACAAGTATTACTGAACCTTTTAGATGCATTTTACTTTCTCAGTGGAGTTTCAGTAACTTCAAATAATTGCTAGGCTAGAAATCAGATTTGTCAGGGCCATTTCTCACCACTGCCCAGAGGTCTGGACATAATTTTTTATCTTATAGCCACATAGGAGGATGTAAAAGCAATACATGCAAGAACTGCTGCTCAAACTTGCATCTTGGGGTTCAGGCTACATAACTGGAGATGAAAATCTCAAATCAAACTTTAATATGTGCACGCATACTCTGGCTATTTTAAGTCCGTCTTCCAATCAAATTATTTAGGTATAAGGCCACCAAGTTTTCCTAAAACTGCAGAAATATTCCCTTACATAGAGGGCGAGAGGATGTTAATGTTCTGCAATGCATATGGCCTTCATTTCTGAACAGCCAACTGTTTCAGTTTAAGATGCTGTCTACACTCCCTCTACTGGAGTGTTGGCACAATGCAAACATGTACCATCGTCTTGCGAAAAGCAAATCTAAACTTTGGCAAGTAAAAAAAGAATATGCATATAAAAATCCACAACAATTTTTCAAAGACAATTTGTTTATTCTTTAACCATAACATCTGATTGGTTAAAACATATTTTATATATTGTATTATTAATATATTGCATTAATAATACAATTCAAATATTAAAACAATTCAAATCTTGCTTACTATACAGTGCAACACTGAAGCAATAACAAAATGCATCTGAAATTTTTAAGAGTTCTCCGTAACATACATGTTATATAGTTTTTAAAAAAATGTATATCAAACTTCCTCCTCGCAAACATACCATTTAAGTGACAAAGGTCTTTGAGTACAATGAGGTAAAATAAAATGGTCCAAGCAGGACACTGAACATAAAATTTTTTTTTGCACTTTTCTGGTCAAACATACCAAGACTTCAAAGACTATCGCCAACAGGCAGTTACACCAATTTATAATCTGAGGGAAGGTAATGCAGGTTTTAATACAACTACTGTGCATGATATGGAAAGGAGAATCCTCAATTAGGGGTCTCTTTCATTTGAATGATGAAAAGGGACCGGACTGTCTCGAGCCATAGCATCGATGCTCAATCCCAGATCTGAAGATGCAGAGCTGGACAATGAAAAAAATTGCAAAATTAGCATCTAAATTGCACAAGCTACAAAGTTTAGTCAAATGTATTTGATTCTTTAGATTTAGTCATGTTACAACTACAAAGAATGAACTTCAAGTGTACACAACTCCTCTCTCCCCACTAAATAAAAGCCAGTGCAAACAGATGCCTGCTGGATCTATAGAAATAGTAACAGTACAAATTAAGCAGAGTATAAATCTGGCTGTTCTGTAAATACCTCAGAGACTTCATAGAAAACTGAACAGGCATCATGAAGACCAAGTGACAGTAGAAAGGTCAGAGAGGACACTGATGTTTAAACCAGAGCACCGTCACAAGATTCAACTTTAACATTTAAAATATTTGTCTTCAAGACTGAATTCTGCACAGAAAAATACAGACTGTTCAATAAATAAAACCACATTCAATTTCAACAACTGTGTGATATTTTACATTCGTCCACCACAATCCAAACGACAACTGCACATTGAACGTTGTGACTGATGTGAATATAAAAAAAGTTCAAAGCATATTACTTTTACAAATATCGCTGTGGGGCAGAGTCCAGGTCATTAAAATGATTATTACACCGAAATTAAATTACCTATTCAGTTTACTACCTCTTAAAATCCCACACTCTATATTTAAAACCCTGGACAAAATGATAAACAGCTTTATTTGGGAGGGGGAAAACTAAAATGTCTGCCCTAAAACTCCAAACTAAAATAGAATATGGAGGATTACGACTACCCAACATGCAACTTTATCAGGAAGCTTTTATAAGCGCACAAATAACATCACTTATGTTAAACAACCACAATAATCCGACCTGGGTGAACTTGGAAAGTGAAATAAATGCTCCATTTAAAGCTTTTGATTATCTATCCCAACATCCAAATGATGGAGTTAAATCCAATCCAATTGTCAACCACACTAAAAACGTTTGGTAGCATTTACATAAAAAAGCAAACACCTGTCCCTTCACTCAAGGAACAGCCTCAGTGTGGAATAAGCCAAAAATAAAAATAGAGGGAAAAATGATCTTTTGGAGGAATTGGCATACAAAAGGGACTGACAGTATAAACTGCTTCTGCCAAAATGGTAGCTTACTGTCATTTCAACAACTTCAAGAATTATACAATCTAAACCACAAAGATTTCTGGAAGTTCCTACAAATTAGGGACTGCCTCACAAAATTAAAGAATCCTGAGGGAACCATACCCACGGAATCACCAATATACGCTATGTTTAATAAAACGAAAGATTCCCCAAGACGAGTAAGTCATATTTATAACTATCTGATTGAGAACACTTGTAACATTAATACAGGACTTAAAAAGCTATGGGAATCAGAATGAAACAAAAAGTTCACAGAGGAACAGAGGGGTGCAACAGTCAAACAAATGTTAAAACCCATGAGAGATGCGCGCTCCAAATTCAAACAGTTCAAAATTTTGAATCGATTATATTGGACACCAGTTAAATTATTTAGAGCTAGAATAAGTAACTCTGATATTTGCTGGCGATGTAAACAAAGTCCGGGAGACATGCTTCATATGTTCCTTATGTGTCCGAATCTAATCTCTTATTGGCAGGAGGTTATGGGAAAAATTAACAGCACACTTAACTCCAACTTATTCTTGACACCTACATTGGGACTTCTTAACTTCTTAGATTATAAGGTCGGAATAGGAACAAAGGAAGCAAAATGGTTAAAAATTGCCCTCACCACAGCAAAGCGAGTTATATTAAGACACTAGAAAGGTCAAAATATCCCTACCTATACAGAATGGTATGCGGCACTTTTAGAAACCGCCTCTTACGAACGACTCATCCACAAGATAAACGGTCAGATTGAGGCGTATCAGAGTACGTGGGAACCATTCTTAAAACCAGAGAGATAAGGCTCAAACACTATTGGTCCAGGATAAAAGAAACAGTGTGTTTGAACTTTTTGTTTACATTATTTTATTTTATTTTTATATATTTTCTTTTGCTTTAGCTCCTTTTGTTGGCTGGGGTGGGGGAAGTACGGGAGGAACGGGGGAGTTCAGCGGGGAAAATGTTAAAACTCAGATACTTCTCTGTATAACTACTTAATGTTGTATACGGTACTTTACAATACCGATATTGTCAACATCGGTTTCACTGTATGCTTAATTGTTGAAGGATTTAATAAACATTGAAAATTGAAAAAAAAAAAAACAAGGCAGAAATCTGAAGAAAGTAATTTATTAATGGTCCTAATCATCTTTTGTGTAATTCACATAATCTTAAGTGACTTACTTTTTCATTAACAGCCCATTTAAGTATTAAATATTAAAGAAAATCTCAAGGTCAAAAAAAAAAAAAAAAAAAGCATATTACTTTTGTAAGCCACTGTGAACATCTCACCTCTCACAGTCCGAGTCAGAAGAACTCTTGTCCTCTGAACTGCTTCTGGACTGTTGAATAGCTTCAGCTACAGTGTACCTGGTCTTACCAAGAGCACACCTTTCAATCCTTCTGATACCGAGTTCTGACTGGAGGAAAAGATGGAGCCGACTATCTGATAACAATAAGGGACTCTGAAAAACACTGGAAAAAGAAAACTGCATTGAAACATCTCAGTTAGCATAAAAAAACAATACTTTTATAGAACTACTAACTTTTCTAGAAACTCCTGCAGGCCCTTCATTCTTTTGGATACTTGCTCTGTGTTCTTCAAACTAAAGAAGGGATTCCAGGGTGGCAACTTGGGCAATTCTCTGCACAGAAAACGAAATATTTTTACATGCATCTAGAAGTTTATACAAGTTTATACAAGATTCTTCAGTTTAAACGTACATGATCAGAGCATTCCCCTTCAGACAGTGACGCAGCCAAACGAAATCACTGTAACGCCGTCTCACATAGGAAGTGTTCTTTCGAAAACACATGCTGTTGGTCTGAAAGAGAAATATTTGTTCACTTATCTGATCGAACAGGCTTACTGACAAAAATAAAGCACAGGTCAATATTATGTCAAAAACACTTGCTTGTAAACAGATCTCGTAGTCGACATGAGTGTGCCAAGGGTCAACTTTGTGGAGTCTAGGATCTCGAACACAAACGCTAACAAATTCCTGAAAAAGTCAGTGGGAAAATGAGAATCCAAATTTCTCACCAAGTTAAAAAAAAAAGAAAGGAAAAAAAAAAAAAGAGGGTGGTATAGGGGGGTTTCATCTGGGGCCATTTTCAGTACTTCAGTTCAATCTGATTCTGAAGATTTGAAGAATACATTTGAATACTTACAGTTTTTGAGAAATTATCCAGAATACTGTCCATTACTGGTACAAGTTCTGTATAGAAGGTAAAAAAAAAAAAATTATATTGCAAATCCAACTTTTCTTCCAAGTAGAAGACCAGTAATAACATTCCTTCAAAACACTTTATACAATTTTTTTTTTTTACTTTAATATCCAGCAGTTACTCTAAAGAAACATCCAGTATGGGTTTCACACATGAAAGTCACTTCCCAGCCACCTCCTTTTGCTGTGTAAATAATCGAGGGCTTTGGTTTAAACTAATCCAAATGTGAACCTAGCGTTGGAAGAAGGAGTGAAGTGATGTTTGAGAACGGAGCTATAGACAGAAGTCCACTTATCTCATCTTGACCAAGCCATTAGCTTCACGTTCCTAGGATAAACTAAATCCCTTTAGAGACTCACTTTAAAGATCTTTGAATATCTCCAAGAGTAGCCTACCCCTTAAGGACGGGGTGTGTGGGTCTATTTGTTGCACAACTGCTCCCATCACATGGCCAGTCACATATACAGGCCTCTGCACATTGCCAACATGTGTTTTTAGACACATTACTTGAGGCATGCCTCAAGCAGAACTGATCAATAGAACCAAACATTGTCAGTCCATGTCTAATCTGTAGATGTGCTCTGCAAAACTACCGCATGAAGTCACAAACCGATCCAGTAATCTTTCTGCAGGACAGCATTACTGTCCTCATGTTGAGTTAATTGTCAGTTCATGGCACAATTTCTTCACGTTGAGGAAAAACAGCTCTTTGTTGGGACAGTCGATTGTCTTGCATAACGGTGACAAACCAGGAACATTTATTTTGATGCCATTTGAGTTTAATTTAAAAAAAAAACCAAACAAACAAAAAAACAGAGCTAACCTTGCAATATTCAAAATTACAACCCAATTAAAACCTAGAAGACTCCGGCGTCATTTTTATGTGCTATAGTTATGAAAACACTGAATCTCTTAACAGGAAGTCCAATTTGAAAGAAAAAACAGAAGTTGACTAAGGACAAGAAAAGACTATCCATCTTCAGACTGCAAAACATTGTCCCCCTCTAAAGCCATGGTTTCAGACTTTGTACAAGTACCACTGTTACATCGGACATCTTTAGTAGTACTCGTTTTGCAAAGTAAATCAGAAGTTGCTTTACCACAGTAACCGAGCTATTAAAACATAAAACTTAACCATGTTGCATAAGCAGGTTGAGGAATCAGAGGGATTTACCAAATTAATTATTAATACACGTTTGCAACAACTTCATGTGTACAGTCAAACATTTTGGCAACACATCCAGATCAGAATTTTCTTCAAGAATTTGATTAATTTATATAAAAAAAATAAATAAGTAAATAAAGGAACAAACAGTTGATTAGACTATCCAATTTAAATTTTAGTCAGAAGACCACAACCAAAACTAAAGTCAATGTAAGATATAAACGTTGCACTGCTTCAAGATATAGGGTCCTGAGTCAAACCTGCCAGTTAAAACTAATTAAAGACTCAGCGCCTCGCGGTATAAGCCGATTATTCGGAGTTGATAAAACAAAATATTAATATTTCAGAGTTCAAAATTCGAAATTACATAGACCTTATGCAGTTAAACAATTCCTACCTTCGTTCTCTTCAATTTCAGAGACTTAATCCGGTGTTTGTGAACAACCGGGACCCAGGTGGCTCAGGGCTCTGGCTTGCAGCTCTGCCCCGCCTGGACTGCAGCTCGGCTGTTAACCACTAACAGCTCGGTGAGACCTGCTTCTCTGAAGCACACGATGCTTCAGAGAATCAACAAACCACTTTCCTTTTCTCTGAACTTTTATTTCCCACAAGCCGGGGATATGGGGAAAAGTAGTGACGACCTCTGTCGATAGGAGGGGATAATTTGTACACCAGCACACCCATTTGTCCCGTAATCAGCCTGGTGGGAACGAAGCTGAAGTTGGTTTCCGATTCGGGAAATGGCTAAAGGGCGATTCCACCTAATTTTTCACTACCTTCCGCATCTTTAATCGACTCTAGTTTAAAAACTACAACACCTAGACTCTTCAAACCTGGACTGGATTATTCTGCTTTAATAGCAGAATATTTAGAACCGTGTTTGGGATTTGTGAAACCTTGTTCTGATTTGTGAAACTTCAAAACATGCAATTTTTTACTCTTTTTTTGCATCTAGCTCATATTAGAACTGCTCTAATTCCAAAACCACAACACCTAGAGTCCTAGACACTTCAAAACCTGGACTAGATTATTCTGCTCTAATAGCAGAATATTTTAGTCCATGTTTGGGATTTGTGAAACTCTTACGTGATTTGTGAAACTTCACTAAAGTTTAGATTACTATTCACACTTGTTCCATGGTGTTTTTTTTTTAAATTCAAATTCAATTCTAATTCAAAACCACTTTATTAATCCCAATGGAAAATTAAATGTTGGTGTAACTCATTAATTCTTCAAAACGTTATTATGGTGATGGCTGTTGGAAGGAAAGATCGTCTGCAGCGGTCTGTTAAGTGAAGTTTCACAAATCAGAAAAAAAGTTTCACGAATCCCAAACATGGGATTTTAAATATTTTAAATATTCTGCTATTAGTTGAGAATAATTTCATCTAGGTTTGAAGAGTCCAGGTGTTGTAGATTTGAAATTAGAGCAGTTCTTGTGTGACCAAGATAAAAAAACGTGGTGAAATGGAGCTGCAATGGAAATTTCGTTGAATTCTGTTCAATGACAATAAATGCTATCTATTCTATTCTATCTATTCTATTCTAAATCACCCTTTTTTTAATTTTCACAAATCACAAACATGGTTCTAAATATTCTGCTATTGGAGCAGAATAATCTAGTCCAAGTTTGAAGAGTCTATGAGTTGTATTTTAGGGACTGGAGCAGTTCTAGTGTGATCCAGATGCAAAAAAGTGGTAAAATCCCAAATGTCCAGACTTTGATCCATCTTGATTGTTAGATTTGTCAGGTTACACACTTATGACATGAATCTACAACTCAAGACACATTTTAAGAGATACACTATTGGAAGAGATCTGGTAACCCTGAAGTCCTTTGAAGTAAACTAAAAAAAGAAAAAAAAACAAGTTTAGACGATTTGAGCTCTGTGATAAAGTGATTGGAGGAAACTGCTGTCAACAAATGAGTACACTACAATCATAAAGGAATGGACAGGGAAAATTAAGTAGGCTGTCATTTAAACAGTATTCAATTGGTGCTAAAAAGCCCAAAGTAATCAAATCCCCCCCCTTTTAAAAAAAAAAAATCAAATTCTGACTATCATGTGAATGCTACAGTCGTAGCCTCAGCTTCCTGTTTTTACCCAGTAGGACTGCTATGGGACATCTGCTTCAACATTTCAATGCTAAATGCTCTTAGAAAAGGTATTCCAAATACCTTGATTGTTATGATGGGGTTATTTGAGCTACTATAACTCATCAATTCAGTTTCATGTCCCCCAATATAATGCCATTTTCTTTGTTCGTTTTTTTTTAAATCAAGGTGGTTATGTTAAAAGCTTTGAAAACATTTTAGTGGGTCAAATGCTTACGCCAGTACACCTTGCGCATTTAACCATGTCACATTCCAAGTCACTTAAATACCCCTTTCTGAACTCAGGTTGTTTTCAAATGATCTAATGTGTTTCTTTAGCAGTAAAAGCACAAAGTCTTAGTAAGAAATTACCTAATTTAAGAACACCACAAGAATCCCAAAAAGACTGTAAAAGTGATGGAGTTTTAACTGGCCTTAATGCAAAGTTATAAAAGTTTGCACAACATTACACAAGGTGTTGCCACAGAAGGCCCAACAATATGCTCAAAAGTCTAAAGTTCATCTCTTACGCCTCTTAATGCCGGTTTGGATTTAATACACACAAGCTGCCCTGTAAGAAAAGGTCACAACTAGAGGAAATTACAAAAAGGCATAAAGATTGGCAATTTATTTTCTTGTCATGTATGCATAGATAGAAGGGGTCAAAAATAAACAGAGCTATAAATATGTACATAAAAGTTTTAATTGGAGCCTGGGATAGTATTTACACCCCATAAACAAAATGGAATTTCAGAACAACTTGCAGGATAAAACAACAACAAAAACAAGCTCAACTAACAGCTTTTAACATTTTTCAAGTAGTCAGAAAAAACATTTGAGAGCAGGCATGAGATGCAAGGTAGCTCCGTCGCAACATGACATTTGGATGAACTCTGTCGCACACATCAGCTGCTCGGTTACTTCACACAGCCATAAAGCTCTCCTCTGCTGCCAAACAAAGTACAAATGTAGAAAACTCTACAAAACAGTCTAAAAGTAGCTAAAATTAAGAGGCAGACCAGGAGGAGGAGTCCAGGTTTTATGGAGAGAGAGAAAAAAAAAAATACAAAACATAAACAGTAGAAACCAGAGGGAAGAATTATTGAGCTTCATCCTCTGGACATGAATGCCATGTCAGTCGCTCCTCATAAAAAGCTATGACGACCTGAGGGCAGCGTGTGTTAGCCTCGCGGGCTGGGACTAAATCTGCTTCATCTGAGTCTTTCCTGAGAAAGCAGATAAGGAGAGAGAAAAAAACCCCAAAACATTAAAGTTAGTCAGTGGAGAAAATTTCCACTAATAATAAAAGCAGAGACAGATACAATTCTTTGTCACACAGTTAACAAAAGTCACTAATATCACGCAATAACACTTTAGAGCTCTTACTGCAGATGATTTTTCAAGGCTAGAAATCAAATTTAGAAGGAAGCTTGATGTTTGTTATCAAGAATTAATCTAAAGCATCTTGAACTGTGTTTGTACTATTTCACACTTATTAATCGTAAATGGTTGCATTAGCAAAACAATTCTCATAAGCACTGAAAAAAAACCCAAAAACGTTTTGATATTTATAGGAAAAACAAAAACAAAGTGAAAGAAAGAAAAAGGTAAACACTGAGAAAATATAATTGTACACTGGCTGGCATGATTTGTTGCTTCAGATTTAGCACTACACAAAAGAGCTGCGTAGGCCTGTCGCGATAAACCAATTAATCATATGATAAATTAAAACTATCAACGTCATTTTAGTAATGGGCATTATCGTCTCTTCCGGCCTTTTTCTCTTTCTGTTAATGACACTGAATGGAAAAAGGCCCATTTTCAAAACCTGACAGACCTCACATTAGCTGACAGAAATCCTAGGTATAACGGTTCGATCGGGTTCGTTCCTGCCATGTGGTGTCCAACAATGAGCACAAAATAATGGCTACAAGTTCAGTTAACTAATTTTAAAACCGGGCATTAATCAATGCTTTACTACAATCTACCTGCAATGCATGTGGCTAGTGTCAGCGTAAAGTCCTGACTGAATGAAAATCATTAGAACCTATTTACGTCACGTTAACGAAGAACAGCTGAAAAGTTACCGGGTTTATCAACTGCGGTAGCAATTTCGCTCCAACTCCTCCCCTTGTCATTTCTATATTCTTTGCATGTTGAATAAACATTAATGTTGTTTCCACATATCATCTCCAATGTCCGCTGGACTTCGGGTTGTGCCGTGTCAGCTGTTTGGGATTCCCCTCCATAATTTCCCCTCAGAAAGCTCGGAGGATTGGCTACCTGTCACATTCAACAGGTGGAGTTAAAGCTCCCAGTCGGGGAAAACCCCTGATTTAGATCGGAGCTGCAACGAAGATCTACCGTAACACACCACACAATCTTAGAAAGACCAACGTTTTAAGATTGTCGTAAGGGGAAAAATAGCAGCAAAAAATCATGTAGTGTGAACTATTGCATCAGGTAGTCGATGTGCCCATTTTCTCTATTGAAATCTAATTATTACTGAAGGGCAACATAATATACAGACTTCATAATCTGCACTCTTTTCATTGAATGCAGTATTTATTTCGACTTTGGCTTTATGGTGTTTAGTTTTTTTTCAAGTGCGTTTTTTGTTAATGGAGACTGAGAATCCATTTTATTTTTGTTTTTGGTTGTTTTGTTTATTTTGTTTATCAGCTCAAGTGTTAAATATTCTTTTGAAAATAAAGTGTATCTATCTTTGGCAGGAAATCACATGCATTATTACGTCATTTTCATTAAATCAGTGTAAAAAGATCTTCAAACAATATTATCGTTTATCGCAATAATTTTTTGAGACAATTAATCGTTCAGCAAAATTTGCTATCGTGACAGGCCTAGTAATAAGTTACCCTTTAAGGAATCTAGAAAATGTCCAAGCCTAAAGTGGACTGTGATGCACTGAATGGAAAGCGTATTTAAAGAAAAATAAAACTTTTCTACAACATATACGAAATACAGTGATCCCCATATAAATCATAACCAGTCATCCCTTGCAGAAGGAGTTTCCTGCTCCAGTGTCAGTTTTCGCATCTCTGAGCATCTAAATATTTTCAACTATTTCCTCAGCATGTCAATGTTCTACAGAGGTCTAGTAGTGGACCATCATTTGATTCAGGTGCGATAAACCAGGGAAGAATGAAAACATGCAGAATTCTGGCTCTTGAAATACTCTGGACATCACTCCCTTACAGGAAACAGCCTGGATTCAGAATAGCTCAATTGTATTTTAGAAGATTTGAACATTTTACATCCATACAAACATCTTTGCTTGAGAGCAAAAATTAAAACTAAAAAAAAAAGTCTTCAAGCAGTCCTTATTGACATTTATAGGAATCCTTAATATCTTACCATTTCATCAAGAACATCAACTCCCCACTGCTATCCGTGGCACCAATTATTTTTTCTGGGTTGAGGTTTCTGGCAAAGCCACGTGGCTGCTCAGCCTACAAAACCACAGCATAACGTGAGAATGGAACATTTTCTTGCTACTCACATCTTAAAAGAAAATAGTAATGATGAAGTTATGAGTCTTTCACATAGTCCAGCAATAAATGTAGATCATTACACAATGACCACTAACTCAGCTAAAACAATGAATTTTCTATTTTTATTTTAAACCAACCTCAATTTTCTTTGCAGAATCAGTTTCTCCCTTCTCTGTGGAAGCTTTCCTCTTCACAGCCATAGCCTTCTCCTTGATGTTTTTCTGCGACTCCAGAAAAGCTGAAATCAGCTCGGGGCAGTCCAAGTTCTCCTCAGGCTCCCAGGTGTTGTCAGCACTAAATGAACAAAGACAGGCAGGGGGAGGACATTTTTTTTTCCCCCAACTCCAAACTTCCATGAACAGGTGCCGAAACCTGAAAGCGAACTTCATCCATCCACGGCCAAAGAACGACAGCACAAACATGCATCCAAATGTACAAGCACAACCCCATACCAGGAAAGCATTTTCAGTTCAGCCAGAGAAGAGAAAGTTGTCACGGGGAAACTCACTCAGTAAATCCTTTCCACTTCAGGTAGAACTCCACTTTCCCATTGACGATGCGCTGGTCCATTACTTTTTCCACAACAAACTCCTCCGGCTCCTCCTGAGTCTGCGCTTCCTTCTTAGTTTTGGTGTTTTGTTTCTTGCCCATTTTGTGCTCTATAATCAAGGAGGAGGGATTAGCATCACATTATTAGCATCAAGTCGGTTTGATTGATACGTTTATGTACATATATGTAAAACAACTAGCTTTTTGGTAGCCAGCCACAGATGCTGAAAAGGGGAACAAATACAATCTAAATCTGGTTGATATCGTCAGGCCTTCTCCGTGTTGAAATAAACTTGCTAGCATCCGGCGTTAGCTCATTAGCCAGGGAACTCTTGATAGCATTACAAAGGTAAGCCGCTGTGCTAACTTGAGTTAGCTACACGTTTCGCCAATTGACATTTACCGTTAGGTTATAAACTTTAACATTATATCCGAGTGGAAAATTCAATCATTGCTATACTATGCAATAAATATCATAGCAATGATGCGCTAAAAACACACAAAGGAAGATAGTACAGTGTACCTGCGAAAAGGTACGTCTATTCTTTAGCTAGCCGAATATACAACAATAGTGCAGCGAACCTTGCTGAGTAATAACACTTAAAGAGTCATTAATAGACATGCAAACATACAGAATCAGCAGGCATTCTGTAAGTTCGCTTTAGTAAAGCGACAAGTTAAAACGAAAAGTGGGAATATGAGCTATTTTTGAAGATAAGTGAAATATGCACACCGACCTTAAACCCAGTTATCCACTTGGGGAGATCTTCTAAACACGCGGTCCACTAAACGAACTCTCAAGTTATAGCGCGAAAAGCCAGATTTAGTTGCTCTACGGCAACCCGGAAGGAAACACGCTCGCTTTCAGGCTCCGCCTTCTAAGAGAGAATTTTAGCCCCTTTCGAGTTCTCCACTTTTTATTGTTTTGAGCAGAACTGGGATTAACATTTTATGTTTATTTCTTTTCTCTTTTTTTGCGTGGTTAACGTATGTTTAAAAACCGAAAGAGACAAGTTTTAACAGCGGCAGCTTTTATAGGTTTTTAGAAAACAGGTGTTTCTTCTATGTGGGGGAAAAATTAAAGTAAACGTAGAAAAACATTCAACATTTTGTGACGTTCCATTTTAGTCGGATAAGGCAGACAGAGCAAATGACTTTTTGAGATTCGATAAAAAATTCTACACGATTTCCTTCTTATATTTACTTTTATGAATAAAATTTCAACATTTAGGTCATTCATTTGTATTCAACTCTCCTCCCTTAGTTAAACCAGCTTCTCCGGTTGCAGCTGAAAGTTCTTTGACATCTGACTTTACCAGCTTTGTCCCTCGAAATTTAACCTATTCTTTGCAAAATAGATCAATATCAGTCAGACTTAAAGGTCACATCAGTGGACAGTAAGTTAGCTTTGTGCAGGTTTTGCATTCTTCTCATTGCTCTTGATTGCAGTCACGTTTGTCCTGCCTTTCTCAGGTCTTGCTCTGACCCACCAGCAAGCTGTCCAGGGTATTTCTCCTTTATTGCCAAAATTAAAAAAACGTTAAAAAGGTTTCAGTTGCTGGTATTTAAAGTTTCAGTTGCACTGACTTTGAAGTATATCGCTGTTGTGATTTGCTAAGAACAATCAGACAATAAGTTTTTCTTCTTTTTAATCACACTTATTTTCAACAATCACTCTGAAGTCTAGCAAATATGATTTTCAGAAAAAGAACAAATTATAAAAAAAAGGCATACAAACAGCACAACTTAAAACAAATGACATTATGCACTCCAACTTTTCTTTTTTTTTTTTTTAGCGTCTTCTAGAACAACTTTCATGCAATAAATGGCAACATCTCAGTTCGTTCTCTGATAATCTCAACATCAACACCCAATAATAAAGAGCACGGAGAAAATTGGTCTGGTTGCACTGCAAAAACGCAAAAGCTTAGCCAATTTTGGTCTAGTTTCTAGTGCAAATATCTTAGCACAGCTGAAATAAGACAAAACTAACTTGCAAGTAACTTTTCAGCAAGATATGAGAGCTTGTTTTAACTCGGTTATCCCTTAATATTGATGAAAAAGTTCTAGTTCCATTGGCAGATTATTTCACTTATAACAAGACATTTTCCCAATGTTATATGTGAAATAATCTGCCAATGAAACAAGTACCTTTTCATCAATATTAAGGGATTGCTCACTTAGAATAAGATCCTGTATCCTGCTGAAAAGTGACTAATAAGATAGTTTTGCTTCATTTCAGATATTTGCACTAGAAACTAGACCAAAAATAATTGACAAGATTTCGTGATTTTGCTGCGTGGCTTTGACAAAATGATAAATTAAAGTGGGGTTGTGCCCAGTACTTATTTATAGGTCACTTTATTACTTGTAGAAAAGAACAGGTACGATTCCTGACAGACAAGCGGAGTTAAAAAAAATGCCCACAACATTACCAGAGTGGGTCAGTGTGTTTGATCCAAGGTAAATACTATATAGTGGAAAGTGAAGGAGTGCAAAAACACCTCGTAAGTACTTGACACAACCTCACTGATCATGAAATAGAAAAAATAAAACACCCTTTTTGGTTCCTCCAAACCAGTTTGATCAAAGAATAGAAAGTAGAAATAAGGTAAAATCTAATATTAACAGAACTTCAGAACAACAAAGCTGAATTTTTGACGGAAGACAATTTTCCAAATTAGAGACTACTCCAAACATGATACATTTCTCCTCCACACTTATGTGACAATATAAACTGAAGAACCTTTTAATAGAACGACTTCAACATGAATAATTAACAGATAAGACCATGATGGATGACTGGCAAAAACACTTTTGGGTGTGGATGCTGTTACCAAATCAAAGTTAACTATTTACTGCACAAGTGCCTGAAACTGCAGATGAACGACGGTGAAGTAAGCAGATATTTATAAAAATAAACTGCATTTAATACAATTTTGAGACATATTTGCAGCTCACTCAGGGTGGAAGAAAGAGCCAGACTTTCAGAAGACAATCAGAAGATTAAACAGTACAGACACGGTTGATCTATTGCATCCTTTTGAGTTCGAGTCTGTTGTGGATCCTAAAGTATTGTTCGTATTTTGGAAATCGCTAATCTAAGGATATTCTTTGACTCCATCCCTGCTAATAGTTGAACATTCATTGGAGGGAAAAAAAACAAAACAAACTTTGAATATGTCTCGCCTATTCTTAAAGAGAAATTTGAATTAGCTGCATTCAGTATCAGCAAGTACAAATAAAGATCTAAAAGTCCTCCACAGAATGTTAATCAGTGCATTCCCTAGCAACTATTTCTGTAATATGTAAAATGTGTCAAAGCAAAACTTTATGTTTTTTGACCAAAAGTTGATGTTGACAATTTTAGACTTTCTTTTACCTTGTAGCAACATTGACGTGTTTTTTTTTTTAGGGATGAGGTTGAGTATTTTTATGCCAGCACTTAAATTGTTGCAATTGAAAAGGTCAAACGTACGTGTCCTCATCTCCAACTGATGTAGATGTTTTATTTGTTCTAGAAACCTTTAAAACTCTTAAAACATGTTTACACCCAACATAACAAAAAAAAAAAATCACACTTTCTTAAAAGCAGATTAAGGCCTCTTTAATCATTGGTTTGCTTTATGTAATCAAAAAGATCGTAGAAAAGAATTACTTGATTATTTTTTCCATTTCAGTTCAAAAGGTTAACCTTACCTACCCCCTGATGTCTGAAATGTTGGCTGTAAACATTTGGTGGAATTTAAATTTTCTTATCAGTTACATTTTAAGTTATATATATATATATATATAAAAAAAAGTCTCATGACGCATATAAGAACTTCAAGTTCAAGAACCTCAAGCCATTTATAAATACAATCTTTACCCTCCTACTTCTACTAAATAGGCAAAGTACAAGGCAAACAAACAGAACAACCCTCTTCTTAGAGCTCTAACCAGAATCTGCCATACTTAGCAATAAATGTCCGAGTTCATATCTTAATAGGCACAAAGAGAGATTGATGCTGTTTCCAGCAGCTAAGCTGTTCCCTTAAACCCTGCTTTGCCCATCTTTAACAAGCAAACAAAAGTCCAGTGTGTAAGCTACTTTTCTTTTCCATAAGTACAGATATTTTTTTTTTAATTAATTTATGCTCTGAGTCTCTCTTGTTTTTGCAGCTTGTGAAAATTTAGGCTCCCAATGCAATCTTTACAAACGTAAAACCCCAATGCTAGGTTTAGTAAAGTTCAGCAATATCCAAAACACCCCCCTAAAGCTCAAGTCTCGGTGAGCAATCTCACTGCTTCTTCTCCTTCTTTCTCTTGTCTGTTTTTTTGCCAGCTGATGTGGCGACAGCGGGCTGTCTGATGGGCTGAACTGCAACCCTCCCGTTAGCACCGCACTGCAGGGTAAACCTCTCGGGGTTCAGGGGTCGCCCCGACGCGTCCCTCACCCGAGAGAGGACGTCCCGGGTCAGCTGCTTAAACTGGTGGGCCACAGCGCCCATGGTCTTGGCCGTGAGCCGCTTTTCCCTCAGCAGTCTGTCTCTCTGGGCCTGCAGCCTCTCCACCTCCTCCTGGAGCCCCGTGATGGCGTCCAGCTTACGCTTGCGGCAGTTTTGCGCCGCCAGCTTGTTCTTCCCGCGCCTGCGGATGTCCCTCAGGAGCGTCACCTGATCGGCGGAAAAGCTGTGGCTGTCCAGCACCTCCATGAACTCTTCCACGGGCATGTTGACGATCTGCAGGACGGAGAAGGGGATGAACATGGCGCGGGCGCGCAGCTCGTCGCGGCTCAGCTCCTGTTCCTCCAGCCGGGACCCGCCGTCCTCCTCTAGCTCCTCGGTTTTACATGGCAGCCTTAGGGGTGGCATGCTGAGGAGAGGGGGAGATGAGTAGCTGTGGTCGTGCCACACACTCTCACTCAGATCAACAGGTGGCCACATGGCACGGTGGTCCAGTATGCCTTTAGGGGGCTTGGAGTCCACCTCGCTGCTGTAGCCGGTCGCGCCGCCCTCTTCTTCATAGTACGAGCTGGTCGATGATGACATCTCAGATGAACCTAAAAGAGAGCGGATAAAATAAATGTTGGTACAAATATTAGCAATATATTAGTAACCTAAAAAAAATTTTACTAACCAGGGGAGGCTGGACATCCATAGCTGCTTTCCAAGGAGAGTCCTGAATCGGAGTCCAAGTCCTCAAACGCTCGAGAGTCTAAGCACTCGAGGTAGTTCAGCTGATTGTCTATTGCCTCCAGGCCCAAACCCAGCTGATTGATTTGTTCAAACACAGCCTCATCTAGGCAGCTACCGAGCGCGCTCTGCGATGTCAGATTTCCAGTTAAGTTGCACACCGAGGCAAAGGGCAGCGCAGCGAGGCCCACGGCCATGCCCGGCAAAGAGTCAGAGAGCGAGGAGTTTGTGGACTCCAGTCGCAGGAGGTTTCTATCCCGCTGGCTGACCGTCTGGGAGTCTGTCGGTCCAAACGCCCCGGCGCTGGTCACCATGGCATCATGCAAACTGACGTCCTGGCTGATGGCGCTGCTGATGTCCGAGTCGAGCTCCGAGAGACGATCGGTGACAAGAGAGTCCAGATCCTGCGTTTTGAAAGAGCAAAGAGCAACGTCGTTTACACAGCGTTCCTGCATCTTTTCAGGTCAAACAAAACGAATCAAAATAGAACAAATGGATGGAAAACAGAGGGATAATTGAATGATGGATGGAGAGATTAAGCAACAGAGAAAACACTGGAAATATAATTGTTTTTTTCCCTAAACACCAAGATTTGGAAAATACACAATTCAAATTCCATTCTCTTCTGGACTGCACAGGAATCTTGTTCAATTTTAAAACTCCTTTCCACAGCATACAGATCAATTTAAACCAAACTCTTGTGTTTTGCACTTGTATTTTGTGAAAACTCACATCAAGATCTGCAACAGAAAGCAAATTGTTCCAGTCGATATCAGCAGCTGGAGGAACATGGTGAAGCACCGGCTCAGGCAGCGTAGTGATGCCTTCAAGCAAACTCTGAAAGAAAAAAGGAAAACAGGCATGAAAGGCTAAACAAAAACCAAATTTCACAAATGAGGTATATTTCATTGCCGTAGATGTAAAATCCCTTTGAATAAATTTTTTTTTTTTGAAGCAAAAATTGCTGCTGTCTGGATTAGCAATTATGGTACTTTTTGCCAACAGAAAACTAGTTGGTCTTCTTCTATAACATATCACAAAAGACATACTGAGAGAAGGCTTTTGGAGAAAAACCATGCCCACAGCATCACAGATCTTCCATCATACTTTACAGGCACATTCACCCTTTGTTTGAATCAGTACCTTTGTTGCAGTTCGTTGCAGAAAGGCTTAATCATGGCGTTATCTGACCAAACCACCCTGTTCCAGTTAAACACTCAAGTAGGATTTATCAACTTCGACACATTTGCATTTTTGACAAAAGTGCAGAAAACTATTGTCCCTCCTCTGCCTCTGAAAGCAGTTGCTGGTGTATGGATAGAATCAAATGTGTGATAAGGAAACAGTTGGATATTTTTTATTTAATTTCTCTCCCAATGTCTTATTCTCTGTGCGTGAAAGAAAGATTTACTTGGGTCCTTTTCCATCCTTGTTTGTCACAGTTCCACTTGTTTTAAACATTTTAATTATTGCCTTTCCTGGAGGGCAAGTTTAGGCTAGCAGCTATTTTCAAGTAGCACTTTCCGGACGTTTTCAAATCAGCATTTGTCTACTTTCCTCTTATTTATGACCTTATAATGAGTCACCTATGTCCATTTTGGTCATAAGATTATACATCAGGAATAAACAAAGTCATGCTTGTCAGCTTTTCCTTGACACTTTGACATAATAGAATATGCTCAGTTTATATTTGAGATTTTGTAAACTGAAAATTGACATAAAAAAAAAGTTTGGACTTTAAAATTTAATTATATATCTTTACCAGGGGAACCATGGTGGTGCAATGTAATTACTGAACATTGTTTTTAGTAGTGCTTTTGAGCAAATGTATTTTTTTCCGACTCATTACATTTGATTCTTGGTTAAAGTAAAAACACTTTAACAAGACGGAAATGATTTTCCTGTAGATGTGTATGCATTTGCTTGTTTTTTACGACTTTGTCGTGGGCCCTGCAGCGGGTTTCAGAGGAGCCTTAGACAACACGTCCAGTACTGTTTTAACGGGAAGTGAGCAGAGTCGCCTCAAAGCAGATGAGTCAGGCAGGAAGCACAGGAACAGCGGAGAAATCTGACCCATTTTCCTAACTGAAACACTCCCACACCTACGTTAGGTAACAACATGAACATAATCAGTGCTATTAGGCGAAAATGGGAGAGGCTCTTTTGCTAAGTTTTATATGAACTAGAAGCTCCTGTTTATGAATCACGTGAAAATAGAAGTTTGGAAGACTAAAAGAAACTGGAACAACTGGGTAAACTCTGTGGGCAATGAAGCGAAACAGAGCAAACCACAAGACATGTAATCTCAAAATCTAGGATTGTTACTGGTTTTCAGTGAAATGAACCTATTAATGCCATACAATTTTATGAGAGTTCTTTGCCTTAAGGTGTTACTTTACCTTACATTTTGCAGGACTTTAGTGCAAAATGTCCTGCAAATTTTGCACTAAAGTCCAAATATGCTTAAATATGCTGTACAAAATTAGAACATCTGTTCAAAGATTACTGCCATATGACGTCTTTTACACAAGTACATCCAACATAGCACGATACTGAGCTGGAGGAACTTAAACTAAGACAAGAACTGTAAGGTATATGCTCAAAAAAAATAAAAAGTGCATTAAAAATCACAAAGGAACTGTCATACCTCTTGTTCTAGAGTTGAACTGTGAGCCAGGTGAGTAAGTGGAACTGCTTCCTCCTCTTCTTTAATCTTAACTTCATCCTCCTGGTAGGGAGAATAAGTATAGATAGAGAGATTAGCAATGAGGAAATTGTAAACTTTGAACTTTGTGTTCGAAAAGAGAGACGCAAACATCTTGTTTGCTGCGACCCAATAAGCCGCCAGAGGTCACAGCATTTCCAGGTTCCCTGATCCCGTTTTAGCCACAGCAGAATGCGGTTCTTGTGTTATGTAACGTTCTAACGATGTCAAGGTCTGTTTTAATAGGCAGTTGTAAAAGTTAGGGCAGCGATGACCTGATACACTGCCAGTGATGTGAGTTACCAGCTGTTACACACACACACACACACACACACTATAGTTGTTTTCCATGTGCAGTGGGATTGGATGTAAAAGGATAATGATTACTATTTAACTTTCTGCGTCCTTGCTAAAAGCAAAAAGAAAGCAGCCTATTTCTGCTCTGCCTGAACTTGCTGACTCCCTACTCGGTCACTTCTTCTGCTTCAAATAGCTTTGTGACACTTGCCGACTGGAGTCTATGAAAATCCCAGCTGAAGCGTTCTTCTTTACACAGTAGAGAGCAAAAGCTAATTTAAAAAGCTTTGGAGGTAAAATAAAAGAAATAAAGACATCAACATTGCATTTAGCAGTTCCAAGGGAACTCTATGGGAGGGACAATGTTCAAGAGTAGACCACGGCTATTGTAAGCAAACAGGGTGCGGATCTGATCCTCACTCCTTCACCTCTCCAGGTCCACAGCTGGTGATTAACCCTGAAGAAAGGCGACACTGTTTGTAACATCAACTGTTGCCAGAACATAACCTACACCAAGCAGCTGTTTCTACTAGAAAGAGCTAGAAAAGCGTAATTAATGGGGGGAGGAATTAAACATGAGGGTTGAGAGTTTTATCTGCGTTACAAAAAGAAGAAAATCTATGAGATGCACTAAGAAATCAGCTGGTTGGCACTGATTAGCTGTTTGGAAACGCATAAATCAGATCCCTTCTTCTATATGTTCCACCATATTAAGAACAAACAAGTCAGAAAGGCAACTACGCTCTTTAGAGAGGAGTTTGTAATTGAGTGAAGATGACTCAATGCTGATGATGCGAGAGACTAAGACCATTGGTAGAAAACAGGATGGCGACTGGGGTATAGAAAAGTTGATCATGGAACATGATGGATTGGGAAAGTTTGGCCGCCTTCTAGCATTCTCCAAAGTAAAGAGCAACATTCTTTACGACAGGCACCGATATGAACATTTTGGGCAGACATCAATATCTGATATCAATACTGCCATTACTGCCAATAACCAATGTTTGAAGCAATCACATCGCTTACATTGCTTCTTTTCTTCAGTTAAACAGCCCATAATGCTTTGCTGCATCACTATCACATGATCAAACAAATACCACATGGCCAACCCACTCCCAAACCCCTCCTGAAACACAAATGGCAAAAAAAGAGGAAATAAATACTTGTTAATTTTGGAAAAGTTATTGGCCGATATCGATGTTGATGCCGAAACATCGCAAGTCCCTAACAGAGATTATCGTTTTAGTAATGCTAACCATGCTAATTACTAACATAAAACATCAGCTCTGTAAATATTCAGTTGTTTTAAAATGCCAGTGATGCAATGTTTTATAGCAGCTGCTTTCTCACACACAGTGTGACGTCACCTCTGCTTTTAATATAAATGATTAATATGTGCTAACAGCAGGGAGACTACAAGGAGAATGTTCAGTGCTTTTCTTTTATTTTCTTAGAATGTAGCGCTCAAACAGAAACCCAGAATGATAAATGAGAAAACTAAAAACAAGATTTTTATCTTGGTTGTGTTATTTAGAGGTATCAAATTCCAACTAAAGGCAAAAACACCTAGTGAGAACTGACAGGAGCAGCCTAAGGTTTTCTGCATACTTTTGATGCCTGACTGTCATGTTATCTCCTTTAATGAGTATCTAACTAACTAGACTAGTTGCATTACCAAGGAAGATCTAGCAATCGCAAACCCCTTGCTAAAATTAAAATACTCATCAGTGTGAATATCATAAATATCGGACTTTTGATGAAGCACATGAACTTGTCACCTTTCCATGCTGGAGTGAAGTAAAATTTAAAAACAAGAATAAAAAGGTTATGAATATATGCTGCATCGTCTCTGGTTTAAACATGGTCAAAGATTATATAAACCATCCCAAGTATAAAAATACATGCACCATCACCTGTATTTGGTTAAATGTGTTTAGCAAGTTAGCAACTTGCAGAGAATCCATTTGCTTTTTGTAACCCTCTATTAACTTTGTCTAATTCTGGCCAATATTTGCCCACTCTTCTCAGCAAAGGCAGCAGAATTGTTTTTGAATTGGCCTGTTTCAATGTACGTAGCCATCCTCTTTTAGGGTTAAGGTCAGATCTTTCCAGAAGCTTAATATAATCTTGCCACACCCACTCCAAAAGCAGCATGTTTTTCAGGAATCACTCTACATTTAGTTTTGTCCATGTTTCGAACATTTATCTGTTGGTTTGAAGTCAAGTTGAAGAATTCAGAGGTAGTCCTTCTCTCTCTTACTCCATCCTCTTTTTGTGCATCAGGACCAGTGGTAGCAGAAAATGCTCTAATCATGTCGCTACCACTACCATGCTTGACAATTGATGCTGTGTTTTTGAGTTTAATTTCACTATAAATACAACGGTCCCCCAGCATCTTCCAGTTTATGAAAGGTTTAAATCTTGGTGGTTTTCTGGTTGCTCCCAAACATATGAAACAGTTTGGTTCAGATGGCTGGACTTGGAGACTACTGGGTAGTCATAACAATTTGAAACATACACTGAAACTGGTGTTGAAATGGATAAAAAGAGGGCAGGATTAAGCTTCTGGAGTGGAGCTGACATTGTTTTGACGCTACAAGACCTGCCTGGTTCATCAGCAACTTTCTAAACGGCATGTCAAAATATTATGTGAGATTTCATGCTTTCTTTTTGAGAAATTCTAACTAAAATACAAACCCAATCCTTGATTTTCTCTGCAAACCCCAAGTTCTTGACTTTCACACAGACGACAACTGTATGTATACTCCAGAAAAGCACTTTAGGTTTGGAAGTGCCTCAAACAAATGAAAAGGAATGTACTCTATTCCTTATGCCAACGATTTATCACATTCTGTTGTTTCCTTCCTGGTTTACAAGGAAACATAAAAATAATTGACTACATGGGTGGATATTCCCCCTTTCTGAGGCACTGGTTAGTCACGGCATAAGTTTTTAAGTCCTTGTTGATCCCTTTGTTTGTTGTCAGTTAGCCAGCCTATCCCAAAACATGTTGTTGATTAATAACAATTCCCCCAACGTAATAAGACATTACTTACATTCAGGAAGGCTCCAGCACCACAAGGCCCCTGTCCCAGCTCAGAGTTGGGCTGGCAGTGCACTTCTTGGTCTCTGGCAAGCAGGTGCTCACCGGCATCTGCAGGTTCATTGTCAGTGCTTTCTAACCCTACGCTGGCGTCAGGGTTGTCGCTGGTGGAAGGCCCCGTGGAGGAAACTTGGTGCACCAGCCACGCGTTCAGCTGCGTGTGGAACCGCGGCGAGCCGAGGTTCCTCACCTCATCCAGCAGACGACGACTGGCGAAGAAGTAGTCCAGCTCGGGGCATTTTGGATGCACTCCGTATCCGTCAAGTGTGTCTCTCAAAACGTGAAAGGGTGTCTGAATGTAGGCTGAGCTTGGACCCAAGTTGATCTCAGTGAGTGGCGGATAGTAGCCGGTAAGGTAGCTGTCGATGTCTACTCGAACTCCAACCAAACTGAGCAAGATAGTCAACTGAATTAGGCCTTCTGTAAAGTATTTTTTCGCGACCTGCATTTTCTAAATACTCCCAAAATACGGGCGCCTATGAAATCCTGACCCGTCAGTTCCTCTATCCCGAGCGGACAAAGGGGGAAAAAAGCTAACAAAAGAGCACGCCTTCCCCTGTCAGACAAAGAGGTCCGCCTGTACCGGTGACAACGTCTAGCTAGCTGTTAGCGTTTAGCTCCAAGACTTAACTACCGGCAAAAAGGCAACTTCACGTCATTAACATACTACAAGCTTTAACTTTCTATGCGTTGCAGCGGATACATTTCTTCCCGACGAGTCCACGCTATCACAACCCCAAAGTCGTTTGGATAAAAGTGAAAACGAAACATGTAAATAGCTCCAATGCTGTCACTGTAAACTGCTGCAACTCTTTCGTAATTTGCATAGCTCCACGGTGATTGGGCGAAAGCTTTGGCCAGAAGAGAGAGTAATTGGTCAAGCCAACTGTCCATAAATTCAAACCAATAGGAGCAAAGAAAAGTTGTCCACTTGAACAACAAGAAAGTAAGCTTCCATTTAATCGTTTATCATTCATACTTTAATAATTAACCGAACGAGGTGAGCTATGATTTTGATAATGTGTTGATTTACTTTGAATATCTCTAAGTTCTAAGGTGCAAGATTATATTGTTACTTAGGAATTTCAGTGAGGGTTTTCTAATTTCCCTTGTATTTGTGCTTTAAACCAACTTTTTAACCTTTTTAGCCTCGCTGTTAGTTTTTAACCTGTATCTTTATAAGGTGGTAGTCGAATACGTTCAAACTGTTAACTTAATTTCTTTACAAAGGAGCACAAATGAAAGCAGTAAAATGCCATATAAAAAAAGTATTTACCCCATTACAGAACACTTACTTATGTTTGAAATTCTCAACCACATTTTAAAATCATATAAGCAGAGTAAATACAAACGGAGCTGTTGATCTGTGTTGCTTACTATCTTACAATCTTGCCTAGTCAACTGAGTCAGTGAAGTTTTCAAATGATGATATTACTTAAGGTAACTAACCAAGCTCTCCACCCAATACACACAAGCCTACATAAATGGTTCCATGTTAAGGTAAGTTTCAATAGTTATAGTCTAGGATGATTACTGCCTGACAAAATGTCAGACATTTGGTCAGTATGACTACATGAAGCATGCTAAAAGATCTCAAAACAACATGATGCCCTGATATCAACAAGTTCAAGAACAGATGAGAAACAAATCAGTTGAAATTGATGTGCCTCAAAGGGGTTACAGAGTAATTTACTGAGATTGCGGATGACTGTGAATGACTGTGGAACCACAGTCATCGTTCAAAAGGAAGAAAACGAGGAAAAGTTCTGAACCCTAATGCAATTGACCAAAATTACTTTAAGAGTGCATCAATGAGTCATGAAAAATCACAGATCACTTAAAGCACTGCATGTCCCAGTGCCTTAATGGTTCATGTCATTATTCACAATTTAACAATAAGAAAGACGTTAGGCAAAAATGTCCCATGCAAAATATAAAAGGGGAAAATCCTTTTGTTTTACAGCGCCATACACATTAATATAGCAAAACTGAGCTTGATTACATTGTTTTTCCCTCATATATTTTCTAATAAAGTATATTAAAAAGTTACATGAAATGAAGCAGGTTAAATAGCTTTCGTTCTTTTGCTATTATATTATAAACACACAAAAAAGTGATAATCCTGGGATTTTGTCAGCAAATTGATTCATCCATCCATTCATTTTCTGTACACCTTTGTCCCTTAGTGGGTTCAGGAGGGGTGCTGGTGCCTACTGTATCTCCAGCTAACGTTCCGGCCAAGAGGCGGGGTACACACTGGACAGGTCGCCAGTCTGTTGCAGGGCAACACAGAAACAGACAGGACACACAACCATGCACACGCACACTCACACCTAAGCTGTGAGTGTGCGTGTTGCTGCAAGGCAACAGCTCTACCAACTGTGCCACTGTGCAGCCCCTGCAAATTGATTTTGAACAATAAATGTATGATCTTTTTCTGGGTAAAACAAACCCATAATAATAATATAGATATATACTGAAGTGAAACAATTGGTTTCCTTTCAGCCCAAAGCAGCTATTCAACAATTAATAAATAATTGTTGCAATGCCATTATCGCAGACATTAACTTTGCGCTCTCTCGCTAATTGTGCTTTTTATAGAAGGTGTGATTGGCACATTGCTTCTGTGTTTTGTTTTAAATCTTTCCTGTATGGAAGACATTGAGAGAGCTATTGCTGCCATGAATTATGTGCATTAAGGTTTTCTCTTTTCCATAGAAAGTACACGTGGTTTATTGCTTCTGAGTTTAGCTGTGTCTTTTTCCTGGATGGAGTCACTGGCACAAATATTATTGCCATAAGCTGTGTCCTCGCTTTAATTGTCCTTGCTAGACTCCCAGCTCAGTCATTCTGAAGTAAGCTGTTTCTTTTTTTTTTACAGAATCACTGATAGAATTATTTGCTTTATTCTCTTTATTTGTCTTGCTGATACAAAGTAATCTGGGGCCAGTGCTTTTGTTAATCATGTCTCATTTCTGGATAAACCTTTTGACCAAGATATTGCCACAATTAGCTATTCCATCCATGATTTTTTTTTTTTCACAAAAAGTACAACAGGTTCAGTACTTATCTGTGCTTCTTTCCCAGATAATGTTATTGAAGGAGCTACCAGTGCTTTTGTGCAAGGGTTATGTAGGATAAGGAATCTCTAAAAAAGTCAATGAATCAATGCAATCAGCTGGACTTCTTTAGACAGACCACTTGGTGTTACATAAACTAAATTTGATTGTGTTGTTTAACAGGACCAACATGAATATTACTTTATAATTTAACTGTATCAGAAAATTATTTGAATTATAATTGGATTCTATGTGTGGATATGAATTGGCCTGTTTGCGTTGTAAAGTGCTCTGACATGACACTGGATTTCACTTGGTGGTGCACACATAAAAGAGAAAAAAATACAACAGGAACCAACTGCTTTGTTTAGATGTTGCCTTGCAGCTGCATCTTAAAAATGCAGATGCAATTTAATGGCAGTCTTAAAGACCTCCTCTTACTTAATTGTATATTTTTAATGTTGCCTCTCCATGCTTAAAGACATGTTCAGAACTGAGAAAGCCTTTTGGATGAGAGGTGAAGTATCTTCAAGTAATAAGCAAAGAGGTCTAATTATGTTCTGTTTAACCACTTGTGACTGTAATGTCCTTGATGACTAAGAATCTAAACTAGCACTTGCTGAACAACATATGAGATTTTCTATGTCTTGCAAAACCAAATAATTGCAGCCTTTAATAGTATCTTTTCATATTTTTTGTGGTTTATCCTACTGGGACATATGAGGAAAGTCCACATTTAAATCCACACTTTGCTGGCAATGCTTCTTTTCTTAAAAGGTGAACATGTTGAAGAAACAATATGGGCTTTATGCATCAACTCTCCATTCAGTTCTGATTATGGTACAGCATGTGTACATTGACTTAGAGAGCAGAGTGTGGTTTTCAATGTTTTTGAACAATAATGTATTCTACAGTTCACCATCTCCATCACAGGGCTTGAGCGTAATATGTTTTGAAAATATAGGTTCTGTGTCTCCAGGAGAATTTGAGAATTGGAAGATGGAAGCCATTCTAAGTACAACCCGTAATGTCAATGTCAGTCTCAATTCATCCACATGCTATTTCAGTGAGACTTTTGTATAGACTGCAGGGTTTTCTTTTTCATTATTTGCCTCTTTTGAACACTCTTATCTTATGCCGGCCTTTATTTCTTTGGCACAAATCAAAAAATAATCATTAAGGTTAAAAAAAGGACAGATTGCATTCATGCAGTAGGAGAGTTGATAAAGCTATACTTTGGACAGTCAGGGTTTTTCACCAGACACTATCCAAGGTCTCTGCAGGATTGTGTGAACGAATATCCTTGACTGATGCCACAAGAGAGGAAATGGTTGTTAAAACTTAGCGTGGTTGTTCATTTTATTGGATCGATGTGTTTGTGACGCATTTATGCACATATAGTAAACTGGGTTTGAAAACAAAATGCAGGATTTATTTACTTTTATGAATAAATAAAAGCATTTATTTATTTATAAAAGTATAAATAAATACCTTTTGCCAAAATCCCAAGTGCTGATGAAGTACTGGATCTTTAAGACTACTTTTATCTGTAAAAAGTTAGTTTTATTAATTAATTTTTGTATTGTCTAAATCATTAAAAATGATATCAAAAGGGTTTTTTTTTTTTTGTTTTTAGCAATTTAGCACATGGGCAAAGAAAGATCCGGTTTCATTTGCATAATAAGAATAAGTCGATATTGACAAATAAGCAACAAAAAAATGACGTTACATGTAGAGATTATACTTACAAAATGTAAATTAAGATGATTGAACTAGCTGGTGAAGTGCACCGTGTGTGTAATTTGTTAGTGATCCATTGCGACCCCTGCTGTCACAATTTGGTAATTGCTGAACTGATGTTTTTCAAAGCTGTTTTGGACTTTGAATAATACTGTAACAAATGTCTAAATGGACACGTAGTTGTTGGAAGAAAATCCTTTATATTACAATTCAATTCATTTTCAGGGGAAAATGAATTGAATTTTCTCCCTAAAATCGTCACAATAAGACAAAAGTATAATCCATAAAAACTGATCACACTGACTAAAATGTTCAAAAGACCTTAAAAATTATCCATTAAATGAAATAGATGGGAAGACACTATTAACTTTACTAGTCTACTTTGACTAGAAAGTGAGAGAAGTGACACTAAATTTCACTAAATACAGTTGACAAAACACTTTATTAATCGCAAACAGAAAGTGAAACACTGGTTTTTCAAAAGCACACAGAGATACAAAACACTGAATTTTTCCTGGCCTACATTAGCCTACATAATATGCGTCAGTGGAAATGCACTGTAGACAGGGTTTATATGACACACCGTTGTGCATGGCAAGTACACCGAGAAATTATTTTAACCGTTTCTTTAATTTCAAAATATAACAACATCGTAAAGCACACAGAGAAAATATTTTAACTGTTTCATTAATTTAATTTAATTTTTTTTTACAATTTTAAGAAGTAAATAGTGTATTTCAGCACAAACATCTCTCGACTATTTAGCGTCCCTAAAATACACCAACAAACTTAGTGTTTGGCAATCGACTGCAACTCTTCCCACCCATTAACTGTATTTACTGTGAGATTAAATTACATGCAATTGACAATCTCTCAACGCATAAGCTAAGGAAAGAAATACACATATCCCCACTATCCTAAATATGAGGTACATGCAAAAAACTCTTCGAAATAGAAATAGAAAGAAACTGATCCTTGACAGCACGTGACATCTGCGTTTCGCCTCGTGAAAGCGTCACTGACGGGACGGTGCGGCTCGAACGAGGTCCAGACCCGAACCGCTCCGCCTCGCGTGCCGCTTAGGAAGCTTAAAACTATCAACTCCCACTGATCTGACGCCAGCGCGCTGTCACGTCATTAATCCGAGACAACTTTCAATAACGAAGTGAAACAAGCACATTCAAATCAACTTTGCGAAGTTCGGACAGATTTATTGAGGGAGGACTCCTAAATCACACACTATGTAGCCCTCCTAGAGCGAGGCTGATTGGAGGAGCCACACGTGACGTAGTGGCAGACTAATGCGCACGCGCATGTATCTAAAAAAAAAAATGGAGGCAGCTTGGCTTGATGTGAAGTTGGACACACGTAGTAATTCTGTGAGTTATAAAATTGTTAGTTTAGTAGTTATGAGGGGTTAAGTATGAGTATACCACTGACACCTCATCAAATTTAATCAATCAATCTATCTATCTATCTATCTATCTATCTATCTATCTATCTATCTATCTATCTATCTATCTATCTATCTATCTATCTATCTATCTATCTATCTATCTATCTATCTATCTATCTATCTATCTAAAGAATATATTACAAGTAAATAAAACAATGCAAACAAAATAATCAAATATCTAATAAATATAATGATGATGATAATAATAATAATAATAATAATAATAATAATAATTATTATTATTATTATTGTTGCAATTTCTGTACTTCTAATTATAATAACAATAGCTATTATTATTATTATTATTATTATTATTACTGATACTATCACTACTACTAATAACAATAATAATAATAAAACAAATGAATAAATTTGCATTTATTAACACCACATTGTTGTAAGATAAATATAAATAACAAGAAATTCCAAATTTGGTATTTGTAAATATTTAAAGTTTGTAGTAAAAAATACTGTTACAAAAATTATTATTATTATTATTATTATTATTATTATTATTATTATTATTATTATTTGTTAAATATAAATGCATAGTCCTCAGCTCGGTGATCAGCAGCAGTGCGAGTGTGTGTCTGCAACTCTCTGCTGCAGAGCTCCGTCCTCCAGAGTGCAAAACAACCAACTGGCCCGATCTCTCTCTTCAGACCCCAATCGCTGCTTGATTGACACCCACTCTAAGCCAATGGAATTGGAGACTCAATATACGAGTTCATTATTGGTCCCTCTCTCCAGCTGCTTCCAAGCTCATCAGCCAATCACAGAGAACAAATGTCCTTACAGACTCTATGGAGGACGCTTTGGCAGACTCTTTGGCGCCCCGCAGCGGGGGCATATGGAAGAAATTTCACATCAGGATTATTCCTTGCCAATTGACGCGTATTGATGAAAACTGCTCTCCTCCGTCCAAATCCAGCCACCCCCCCGACCTCCATTCCCCCTTTCCAGTTCTGTTTTAACGCTGATTGAATAAACAGACCTAATGTGTCCCTCTGGTCAGAAGGAAACATGTGTTACATTAAGGAGTAGTTCTGCCTTGCTCCTTCAACAATAATAAAAGTCCTATTGACAGTATTACAGGACTGTTGTTGCTCGTTTTAGCTCAACCATGCCACTTTTTCTCAACATGCTCAACATTATGCTATCTAGCCTAGTTTTAGAGTGACAGAAAATACAAGTGGGTAATAAAGCATGAATTTCCCAGCGGGAATTGAAAAAAGTACAATATTTTAAAGAGGAAAAACTCCTTAACAAAGTGACATCACAAGAGGGTTAGAAATGGAGGTAATCAACTCCTATTAGGAAACAATATTGCAGACAGACTTTAACATACGTGACATGCAGTGGTCTGTTTCACAAATTACTTTCAGGTGTTTTATTGTTCCCTCGTTTTAATAAAAATAGATAGATAGATAGATAGATAGATAGATAGATAGATAGATAGATAGATAGATAGATAGATAGATAGATAGATAGATAGATAGATAGATAGATAGATAGATAGATAGATAGATAGATAGATAGATAGATAGATAGATAGATAGATAGATAGATAGATAGGGAAAAAAAGTAACTGAACTTTGAAGAATTGTTCAAGTTTCATGTGTTGTTCCAATAATTATGTCCGTACAAGGCTACTGTTTGGTAAAGTAGATTTTATTTCAATTTCATAAAAGGTTATGGGAAATCAAAACCACAATTGAAAAACTGACCGCCACATTTTTTCTACAGATTTCAATATCCAAGTGAGTTTGAGCAATTTAACAATAAAGTCTGGTGTGAAACTTTGAATCTGCAGAAAGTGCTCCAATCTTATCTGCCACAGGGGGGTGCTGTTGCACAAGTTTTACGCAACACAAGCGCTTTCCAGTGATTTTGTTACTTTGCCTCAGAAACTGGGGCTTCTTAATTGAAATCTTACCACTTCATTCACATCTCTGTTATTTTGTTTGAAAATAAACCTAAAGATGATCTCTGACACTTTATTCGGAGTTTCAAGTCACATTAAAACTTGTTTTAACTACTCTTGAATTCTCTTCCGCCTTACTTCCCTTTCTCTCACCATCTCTCTAGAGAGCCTGAGAGGCTGAGAGGCCAGCGAAGGGGTGAGGCGCTGACAGCTTTCTTTTTCATGTCTTTTCAGCATGAAACATAGTTGTGGACTCGATGTCAGCGTCTGAGATGGCCGCTTTGATAAAGTTAGTCTGGCTCGCTGAGATTGGCATCCTTCTGGCTGGAAAAGAAAACAGAAAGCTCTTATACATAAACAGAGGAAAATAGCCCTGGCTCAGAGAGAAAATTGACCCTCAGGAAACTGTGGAGTGCCATCAGCTTAGATGTCATGTGGACCACGAGCAGCGCTATAAGTAATCAAAAAGTGGTTGAAACTTGAAATATATTTTCCAAATCAAAACATGTAAGCATATTAAAAATGTTTGTGCTTGTTACTCATGTCCCTCATATTTTGTGTGCATGAAGCAACCGTCCATGTGTCAGGTTTGTTTCTGCAGCTATTGTGTCGGCTTCACTAATGGACTCCTCTCACCCTGTCTCCTTTTCCTCTTTCTTTCTCTCCCATATCATATCCATGTATTCCCCCGGGGGCTGATTAAAAGGCTCTCTGCTAGGGGGTGTGGGGAGATGGGATGAGCAGCAGTGGGGAAGAGTGGTCCTTATTACCCCATATGTCTGAACAGGGAGCGGACTGGAGTGGTGGTCCTTTTTTTCCCCAGCTAATCAATAGAGATACCGTCCCTCTGCAGGCTCTCTGTCTCCCGCTTTCCCTCCAGCCTCTGGCTCTCCCATTAGCAATAATGCGTCTGATATTGATACTGTTAGCTCTGGGATCCACGACAGAAATACAGCTGTGCTCCACATCAAGGCTGTGTGCTCAACCAAGCGACCCGAGCCATTGACATGCTGTTTAACCTGCCTGACTGTGTGATACATCTTTATAGACTGCTGGCCTTTCATTGTGAAATTTACCACCGAATCAGTGAAAATCTCCCCCCTTCTTTAATATCTGTGGTTGATTAGTAATCAATTTAAAGAGATTTATGGAGTGGGGGAGCTGCCGCAGCGAGCATAAATTGAAGGCTGTTGAGATGTCCCTTTTTTACTCACATAAAAATTGATGTAAAAACATTATTTTGGTTTTATTGGCCCTGTCTTCCACCAAGGTGCCCAGGAAATTCAAGTATTTCCAAAATCCATATGTGTAAAATCGTTGTTTTTTTTATGTCTTCGAGCTCAGTTTGCAAACAATCTGCCTTTCAGCATGTGGATGTGTGCATGAATGAGTGAATGACTGACTGTTGTGTGATGCGCATTTGTTAAGGAGCTTTGCAAGTACAGGCCATTTACCATTTAGTGTTTATATCATCTTAACTTGGTTGCATTGAGTTTTGTCGTGTTACAAATACAAAACTCATTGTGCTTCATTGGATTTTAAACAATAGGCTAGCTAAATGTTGACCAGAATATTGGCACATATTTTTTCTTTACAAATAGGAAAAGTGCGTAATTTTTATTTTTATTTTACCTTTTCCCTCCTTATTCGGATACCACCTAAAATCCACTGCAACCTATTGTTTTTAGCTCTTCTGTGAAGGCCTCAGAGGATGTTTAGACAACATTAATAGACAGGGTCATTAATATTTGTCATGATATTTGTGCAAAGTCATATTTGCATTTGATCCAGTGTATCAATTTGGCCAGTTAGAGCGACTCTCACCATCCTACCTGACAGATCTTAATGACTACGATGCTGATAGTTTTAGAGACATTGTGATAATAGGAAAGGAAAAGGATAAATTAAGGGTTATTTGCAGCCAGTATGGCATTGTTAAGAAATATTATCACTCTTAATCCCTCAATTAAAAATAAGACTATGTCACAACTGCGAAACTACCCAGACATGTCCACTAAACTGGCAGACCAGGAGAACATTTTATCAGGGAAGCAGCAGAGACGTTCATGCTAACGCTAGAGGAGTTGCGGAGATTCTCACCTCAGGTGGGAAAATCTGTTGAAAACTATTAGCAACACACTCCACAAACTGTGTCACAGAAGGCTCCCTAAAGACACTTCAGTTTTACAGTGAAATAATGGGAATTAGCACAATGTTGAGATTGTTTTTATTTTGTCATTTTGCACAGGAAACTTGTTAGACTGACAAGCCGACATGGCCACCCACAAAAGAATGAAGATCGCGGCAGAACGTCAGATTCCAGCACATCAATGACCCTGAACATAGAGCCAAAGTCTGATTGGAATGGTCTAGAAGAAAGCATGTTACAGCACTGGTGGGTATGTACTATGAGCAACATAAGATAATAAATCTTTGCATTTTGTGTTTTAAAACACTGTAGCAACATGTTTGCTAAATATCGTGTGATTCCTTATGTGTGAAAGAACTAATGAGGTTTGATTTAGTCAGAAATACAAATGTCAATTAACCCACTTTTAACTGTAAGTCATAATAGGACTTAATTGAATGGCAGCCACACTGGAATTTGTGCGCCCAATCAAACCTCGTGTTTGTCCAGTAGTACGCTCCTTTAGGGTGGTACTTAGAAAACTTAGTATTTACTGTTTAAATTGTTGAATATTCAATACACTGTCTCCCATATTTATGATAAGCAGATGAAAACAAGACACACACATTCAACATAAAATTAATCTTGGAATCTTAACCAAAAAAAAAAATAATCATCTGGAGAACAAGCAGCATTTAATTTTTATTCTTAGTCATAAAACTGAATCACTTAAGAGAACCAACTAACTTCTCCAGGCTGACTGTGGCACGGCATTGTTTGCAGCAATGGTGGGGGGATTTTTTCGGTGTTTCTCCCTGGCCGCTCGAGGGTCGTGTGGGTGTTGCCCCTTACGACCGCAGGGTTTCAGGCGCAGGGCCGGAAACTTCTGAGAGATGCCTGGGCTGGCAGAGGGGAGATTGACCTCTGACCCCCCTGACTTGGTAACCCTAGGGGTCGTAGAGCTGAGGGCTCTGGCAACGGGGAGAGGCCGTAATTGATGTGGAGAAAGAGGGAAGTCTGGAGGGGGGGAGCGAGGGTGGGGGTTGGTGGGCTGCTGGAAGCAGAGGCGACGGCAGGGACTGTGGAGAAACCTGAGGCCCCTGAGATAGGTGGGAGTGGGCGAGCTGATGAGAGCTCTGGTGTGTGTCCTTGGGTCCGTGGTGCTGGTCTGGTGGTCCTGTGGGACATAGGTGGCTGCCATGATGGAAGAACAGAGCTTCTGACTAATTAACTGAGCAGGATGAGGAACAGGAAAGATAAAATAAAACCAGAATGAAGCAGAATGAAAGAACTTCAACTCTTTTACCTTCAGAAAACAACTTTCAAAGGATTAGATTAAAAAACAAATAAATCCATGGGACACGTGAAAAATCTCCAAATCACAAGATAATGTTACCACTGAGTGCAGTCTTGGGCCGTCTACTAGACATTTTCTATCTGCTAACCAGCTTGAGAGTGACTTAGAGACTAAGACTGAGCTTTTGTGGAACAAACACCCCATGTGGGTCTTGGCTAAAACAAAGAATGCATGTGTGGAAAAGCATCTCATGCTGGCGGTTAGGTACGGTGGAGGATCTGTTATGCCGCATGAATGCTTCTCTTATAAAAGATATGAAGAAAAAAAAAACAAACGAATCGGTAAATGACCAATTTTGTGTTTTGCTGAAGAGATCAAACAACACAAAGAGTTATCACTTCCCTACATCACGGTGCAATAATGTTAATAGGTATTACATTTAACACAGATTTATCCATGTGCAGTCAAAGCTCTAAATCTTTCTTGAGCTACTTGTCAAAAAAGTTAAGGTCTGTGCAGAGTTTTTGCAAGAAAGTCACAGTTGCTCTTTCTTCAACTGAGGGTCAGAGGGCAAAATGAACTGCTGGAAGTAGGTGGGGGGGTGAGGAGAGTGGAGGCAATGGCTGACAGATGTTTACCCGACTGCACTTCTGTGACCAAATGAAGAAGGTAGCAAGACTTTGTGTGTGATTAAGCCACAACATATTTAGGTGGACATTTTTTGCTGACTGCCACCTTAAGCTGGCTTAGGCCTGTTCAACCAGGGAGAACTTTCTGCACCATCTCCCCGACCTGATCTTCTCCTTCATGAATCAGTCGTCTGATTGACTCTCGCAAAGGATCCCTCTGAGCTCCGACGTCTGGCAGGTTACTCTCAAGTTACGAGCGACGTGGTGCAGATCGTGTCAAAGCTGTTGTTTTAGAGAAGCGGGTGAGGAGAGGGGGTAAACGCCGTATGATGTTTGGGCTGGAGAGCGATTCAGGGTTTCCTGTCCGCATCACGGCACTCTTGAGGATTCCAACCCCGCCACGGCGTTGAACATAAATATGTCCTCCTGTGGCTATAAAAACACGCTCAACGAAAATAGTTGGGGGGTGGGGGGATGTGGGAGGCAAAGATGATCGCATCTGATCCAGGTTTTGTCTTCGCTTAACTGGTAATTCTCAGAAGAGGCCACAACAGTTTGTTGTCAAGATACGAGAAACAAGGTGGAGCACATGCTAGTCTCCCACGTTACATTGCTAAATTGGAGGGTGGAAAAACAGAGAAACAAACAAGCAGACTATTCTTAGCTGGAAAATATGACCACAACTCATAAAGTCGACCCACTTAATACAGAACCTTCTTTGGTGTGTGATTAGGGCATCTAAAACTGACTTAAAATCTTCTCTCCGAGATGGTAAAACAGCACCCCACAGGACATGTTGTAAAATTAAATGAAGTGGAAAGAACGCTCCAAACTGCCACAGAGAGTGCTGAAACCTATGATGAAAACAAAACACAACAGTAATATACAAGCGGAGTCTGGCTGGAATGCCTGTACGAACCTACACGGATGTCCTCGCCGTCGCCAACCAGCCTGAAAGCAAAAGACAGACGTGTGTACCGCAAGGAGTCAAAACTTCAAACGTGGTCATGTGCTGCTGATGCTTGGCAGGCTGCAAAAGCACACCTCTGATCTCTTGTTTTAAACAAGTGATCCCCATAGCTAATATCCATGATGCAGCATGCCTTGCGAGTCTCTTTGGCTCTCAGAAGTGACACCATTGTTTTGAAAGGCGGGGGAGGCATATAGTGTGTGTGTGGGGAGGGCACGGTGCTGGTTCCACGGGACTGTGACTGGGACAGCTTAACGCCGATGAGGACTTCATCCAGTCTGTTGTGATTGCGATGGAGGAACAGAGGCACCACCCCCCCTCATCCTTATACCATTTTAACTCTTTACTCCATCTTTTTCTTCTTGTTGAGTTTTTTCGTCCTTTACGTAAAAACGTGCAAGAAGCCTTTATAATGATGAACTTCAAACCTTTTCAATCTGAATTCGTGTACATAGAATTGCAAATGTTCTCGTTGTCCTTTCAATATTCTATCAGCTTAGAAATACAAACCTCAAATTATTTTTCCAAAGGTTTGTGTGAGATGAACCGTCTGAAAGTAGTGAAACATTGTACAGCGGAAGAAAATCACACATAACTTCTTTATGTGTGTATTCATTGTGTATTCCAGCTCTGCACACCTTGAGGGTGAATTATTTTCACTTCTGACATAAATATATACTTTGGTCAAAACATTTCAGTTGTGTATTTAGGCTCATTGTGGTGCTGACAGATTAACACCCTCCACCGTCTCCAGTCTTCTGCAGCCTGCAGCATGTTTTCTTCCAGAATTCAGTCTGTATAAAGCTCCATCCAGCTTCCTGAGGGAATCCCCAAACCATGATGCTGCCGTCATGTTGAACCATGGATAATGGTGCCATTAGGGTGATGGGTAATTTTCCACCACACGTCTTGTTTTGCAAGAAGGTGATGCGCTACTAATCGTGACGACTGAAAGAAATTTGATACTCTGTGATGTCGCATTGTAAGGGGATAAATTCAAATGCGTTACAGGCTTGTCAGATTTTTATTTGTAAAAAAAACAAAAAACAACTGACTTTTGTAGTTGTGACAAGATGTGAAAAGATTAACAGGAAAAAAAGACCATTTGCCAAGCTAGTCCGCGCAGAAATGGTGGTGGAACTATATGCTCCCACCTTTGTCTGTATTACTTTATCTAAATATGTGTCCCTCAAAGTAACATAATCGGTAAGAACTTGAATGTGAACATCTTCTCTTCCATACTTGGTGACATTTCTATGTAGATCTGACTCTTAAGGCCATAAAATGAACTAATCTTCTATTGCAGCAAGATGATCCCAAGCTGGACTAATCTGAAAAATCCAACTGAAAAATCGTAAGAAATAGTTGTTTTTAACATAATCCCTGGCTACATTATGTAGTTAAAATCTTGCTTTGATCAGATTAAAGTAAATTTGAGCTTTTTGCTAACAAAAAGGATGAATATGTGGAAAACTACATTAAGCCTATTGTTGAGCATGGGGGGGGGGGGGGGGGGGGGGATCTGTAGTGCTCTGGGCCTGTTTTTCTTTCAGATTCACCTCCAAAGCTTCAAATACCAGGACATTTTACTTTAGAATGCTGTGGCCTCGGCCACTAAGCTAAAAATGGGCCCTCAATAAATAAATGTTTCATAAGACACAAATATCACCTTATTCCATAACTATCTTAGCTCCCTTGCCTAAACCAAACACAAAACTTGTGGGGTGAGTACAAGAGAGGACTTAGACATGTGAAACAGGAATAGTGAAAAGATCCCTCTACGTGTTCTCCAACATTGTTAAATATTATTGCTGTCATTAGTGCTTTCCCAGTGTCAAAAAGACACTGTACTAAAGCAGCGGGGTGGAAGTAATTATTTTTCTTTTAAAAATGACATAAAATGCCTTACATCTTTAACATTTTTCCCTGCTGAGTAAATGTGCTCAAATTAAAGCTTGGATTGAAATCTTTAGTTTAAGACTCTGCTACTGCAATACAAGATCGTTTAATTTTTAAAGACCTTTTAAAAGCAATAAATGTGTCAGGCTCTGCATATTATTAACTGCTACGAGCTTTTCCATGAATATTTCGGCAAGTAGAAGTCCCTCAGTGGTACGTGCCTATAAAACGCTTTGCTTCAAACCTGCAGGTAAATGAACCTTCTATTCAAGTGAATTAAAACATCCTTGGAACCATAAAAAAAAAAACCACATGTCAATATCAGAGCTATAAAAATCATGGTAGGTTTTTGGGGAAATTCATTGTTCTGGGCTTAGTAAAATGAAAATAACCATGTTTTTTTTGTAGTAGAGGTCTATCTCGTCCAGCTGAGGAAAGATCAAAATATTGCGCAAACTGACCATAAAGCCATCACGGTTGTAAAAGTAGAAAGAAAAATGTTTAAAAAATCAGACCAGTTCTCAAAACAGATGAGAAAGAGATCATTCTGTACCAGAAACACAGGACAGAAAATACTGGAGAAAAAAAAGAAGCTGCGAATGAAATACGACTTAAGGCCAGCAACGTCATCTGCACCACATGTGGAGGTGGTGTGATGGCATGAGCGTGCTCGGCTTCCAGCGGTGCTGCAGTTCAGTGAGGCGGAAAAGCAAAGGGATATACTGTCTGGTAAAACAATGACAAATGCAGCAAAGCTGACAGGAAAGAGCTCCACAGTTCAGATGGACAGCAAACCAAAACATACCGTTAAGGCAACCCCGGTTTTACTGAAACTAAAGAGGTGTAAAACTCTGCAATGATCCAGTAAATCCCCTGATCTGAACCCAACTGGGCTGCACTCCACTTGCCAAAAATTAAACTGAAGAAGGAAGGCCTGCGAAGGATAAATGTGTTTACCAATTCAAACCCATAAAAGTGGAAATGCTACGTCTAATAGAGACGTAGCACTGCTCTATCAGAGAAGTGCTACGTCTCTAATAGAAGGAGGCTGAATATGTTTTAATAAAATGATCATTGTCCGTGTATTCCTCAACTTTCTCTGCAAATGTTGAGTGACATCTCTCTTAATGCTTGAGGTGGCGTTTTGCAGTACATTGTGTTTGATTTGTACTTTATAAATATATGAGCTTCTTGAAATCAAACTGCTGAATACATAGTGGGTACACATTCACACCCCTTAAACCTTTTCACATCTTGATCCATTACAACCACAAACTTCATTGTCTTGTATTGGGATGTTGTGTGACAGATCAACAACAACAACAAAAACACTAGATAATTGTGAACAAGAAGAAAAATTACATTTATATATTTTTTGTATGGAAATATCAGAAAAGTTGGGCATGCAATCCAGCCCACTTTTCTCTCATAGCTTTAAATAAAATCTAATGTAACTGATTGCCTTAAGAAGTCTAATTAGTAGACAGTCTAGAAATACCCCAAATGGTTGCATTAGTGAACAGAAATTAGTAAGTAAGTAATATTGATGTGGGTACTATTCACTTTCATACTGCAATGACCCAAACCCATTGGAAAACCTGTTCACTGTGATGGTGCTGCACCACAAAGTACTGAAGGTAACGGCACAAAACTCTCAGCAGAAGACATGAGCCCATCTTCCTTCTTCACAAAATGTAAACAAAAATGGAGTAGTGTCAGATTTTAGCGGTTGTAGCATTCTCTTTTGTCTCTCTTAAAAGATCACGAGCCATTTCTCTCTCCAGTAATTGACTTACACCTTTGTTTAGATTGTATTTACCCAGGATGCCCAGCGCTGTAGTCCACTTCCTGGTCTTTGGAGCAGTCTCTGGTCCACTTGCACTCACATACGCATTCAAACTGCGCCAAAGTTTACTTCAACCAAACTGAGACCTAGATTTTTAGGCACACTAGAGTTTGCACTTTTGGTCCGCATCAGAGTTCAGTTACGCATTCACACTTCCCAAAACGAATCGTACTTTCTTGACAAACAAACTAAAGCAACTAAAGCAGATTAAACAGAGCTGGTATGAATGCACCCAAATAAAAATCACAAATGCTTCACGAATAAAACAAACTAATACAAAGGCACACAGATTAAACCCAATGACCCAAAATAAATCACCAAATTAATCGGTTGGAAGCTTTCCTGTACAAAAATATCACCACCTGCTTTTTAAGAGTTAATGTGTAAACTCAAGGACGTGGCAGAGAGTTCGGCAGTCTTGAAACTTCCGATCTCCACGAGTTTTAAATGTAGTGATGGCACTTCCAAGAAATCCTGACCAGCTGACCTCAGTATACATGAAGAAGAATGGGCCTTCAGCTGCGTTAGCACAGTGTTAGGTTATTAAAGGTTCAATCTAACCCCAAACTAGTAATTCAATATGTGAAGATGGACAGAGGACTGCACAACTGCAAACCTACCGAGGGCGTGACCATCCACCATCCATGCAAATTCACATGAGATCTTTACTCAAGGATGCAGGTAAATTGTCTGTGGTAACTCTGGAGGAGCTGCAGAGATCCACTGCTCAGATGGAACAATTTAACAGAACCAAACTTCACAAGTGGCAAGAAAAAGTTAAAAGTTATAGAATGTCCTGTAGAAGACGTAACAAACGGCCACGTCCCTAAATTTAGGAGCGTTGCTGCTGGAAACCTCTTTATAGATGCTCTCCATCCTATCTGGGTTGCAGCTATTTTGAGAATAAAAATGAATTCATATTTTTTGATATAATGCTCTTCTGCCTGTATCATTGCACCCCATATGTTGCCTACAAACATAATGTAATAAGTTAAGAAAACACAATTGACATTATGTGCAAGTCTGGACACTGCTATGGCACTGAACCTACTTGTACGCCAAAAATCCATAAGCAAAACAGTGTTTATTTTAGACCACCTCCGTTTGTGAATTGTAATGGACGAGCTCATATAAAGGGAAATGCAGACGGAATAAATGAAGGATTTTCAGCTTGTTAAACAGGGCATTAGAGAGTTTGTGACTGAGGGTTGTCAGCTATAAAACCCCACTGTTCGGCTGCATTCAAGTTTTAGTGCATTGGCTCATGGGCTGACAGCTTTGCTGTTAGGCTGTCGTTTCGGGCCATGCTTTGGGGCATGCTTTATACTGCTCATTTGGCACTGGGGCACTTTCAGGACTCGCTGGAGGCAGATTTAAGGAACGACTAAGCAATAAATGAAAACAGGCTTCCCTCGGCTAATCTGAGGAAAATTAAACAGCGTGCAGAGTAAGAAAGCGAAGCACGAGTTGGGTTCTTTCTCTTCCTCGTATGTAGCGACTCTCGTGTTTGGTATTTATCTGCAAGAAGTCAGACACTTAGGGCTTTTCAACCAGATGGAAGGCAAATTGGGTTTGTGCACGTTAATTGCTTTCAAGTTTTCCAAGGAACAAACAGACATGTGTTTGAAATCTGCACATCTCAGATCTGAAGAAATGCAGAGGCATACATGTTGAGCCTTCGTGCATGAGCACACAAATTTATTATTGCTCTTTAGGTCTGGATTAGATTTCTTTCTGGAGCTCAAACAATTTAGGCAACCATAATGACCTCCACATGCTAAGATATTTTCATATTCCCAGTGATGTTGTGCTTGTTGTTCTCCGTATTCGTAGCAACAAAGCCATCTGGAAAAACAGCACCACTTTAAGCCGAAAATTGAAGAAGAGAAACAGATGAGCAGAAGAATAGAACTGGAGAAACATGAAAAGTGACTATTTTGCTCTCTACACAGTGAAACATTCCTGCTCATGTGTTTTTTCATAGATGTCTATATATGTATATTTTTAAGAGGAAAAATTTAGAGTCATTGAATTGACAGATGAAAGAAATTTCATTTCCACAGAGAAAAGAGGACGCAACAGCAGCTAAGCAACATTATGGCTCTGAGCTTGTTAAACTAAAATATTTTAAAATATGTTATTAATGATTATTGCCTTAAATCTGTCATACACTATTTAATATTTAGATTTGGTTCCACCAAGTGAGAAAACTGCTAGGGTGTGCTGCAATATTTTTAGCTGTTCATATAAAGAAACGCTAAGCAGAGAGTCGCTGAAACAATTGAACTTAAAGAGTATGATTTTTCAAGCAAGGCAACGTTTGTAAAGCAGGAGAATGACTTTCTCTGCAAGCTTGCCTGAGACTGGAACCGGAATGAAAAGTTTCAAGAGCTGAACTGCTAGTTAGACATTCAATCACTGAGTGAACATGCTAATGATGTGATGCTATCATTAGAATACATTGTATACATAGGCACCATTATTTGCTTTTATTGTCTGGCATTAAAGCAGGTTTAACATTTCCTGTTTGAGGTTAGTTAGGATTAGGGGGGGAAAAAAGTTATTTCTTAAATGCCTAAAAACAGAGAAGGATAAATATTTTCATTTTTTAAATATTTTCTTAAAGTGCTATAGGCTTACATACAATAGGATTATTATGTGTAATGGGTTGTGAAACCACAAATGATGATGCCATGGCTCTGTAAGCTTACAATAAGTTTATTAGAACGTTTTAGGAGGAGATGAGTTCTGTTTCTAAGTGATTAACACCTTTTAAAATAAAATCTATGTGTCAAGCCCAGAACAAAAAACAAAACACATTTTGAAGATGTTGGCTGGAAAGACAGTTTTAAATTTTTCCACATTGAAACTATTGCTGTGCTGACATAACCTAAGAGCCCACAGCGAGAGAAAGAATTAAGCCATTACTCTAAAAGCAACTTCAAAAAGCTAGATTACAATTTGCACACAGGAACAGAGACCTCAATTTATGGAGACATGCTGTGTGGTCTAATGAGACTAATATTAAGTAGTTTAGCCGTAATGATCACAGGCACATTTGGAGAAAAAAGAAAAAAAAAGGGAAGAACACCATCTCAGCTGTGGGATGGTGGTTTTTCTTCGAGGAACTGGTGTACTTCGCAAACCGGGTGGCATCACGAGGAAAAAACATATGGAAAAATTGAAGTAGCATCTTAAGACATTAGCCAGGAAGTTAAAACTTGAGTCCCACAAAAATAGGACAATGACCCTGAGCATATTACCAAATTATTGCACAGTATCTGAAAGACAACAAAGTTGATATTCTAGATTGGCCAACATAAAACCCTTAATGTTGTTCCCCTAGAAAAGATGTTATCACAGCTTGAAAGGTCAGCAACTTGACTTAGTTGGATTAATTCTGTTAGGAGGAACTGACTCAAATTCCAGCAACTGCTGAAATTAAACACTTTAAGAGGCAATTTTATCAAATATTAAGAACATGTTTAGCTCCTGACCTGAAAGAAAAGCAACAAAACAAAAAGTTGAGAACTATTATTTCCCAAACAATGAAACAACTTTTATAATCCTAAAGCAGAAGAAGTGTAGTGAGGGGAAAAAGATAATGTCTTTTTACACAGTGCATGCAAATAGCTAATTTCATAAGCACATCATAAGCACATTCTAATGCTTGTATTTTAGGTGATACTTTTGATACACTTTTATATTTCTTAACTGATGTCACTGAAGGAAAAGTACCTTCAACTGCAAGACCAATTTAAATTAAGGACTTAGTTACTCATGTTCAGTATACTTTGTTGCTCTTGACAATGGAATACAGAGCTTCTTCTTTGCAAATTGGTAAAAAAAAAAAGAAAAAGAAAAAAAGGTGAGCCCACAAAATTCTGACCCAGTTCATTTATTAAAGTACTGTAAAAAAGGGAAGAATTTTCCCAATCAGTATTGCCCTTTTAAAAACGTTTGCCACATTAGAAACAGCTTTTTAAAACGTTTGCAATGTTTTACTCCTAAGAAGAAAATTAACTCCTAAGAAGAAAGTTGATGGATCAGAAAAGACACAACGGAGGTCTTCCAGCCTCTCTGCTTGTCCTTAATAACAGCAGCAAGTCCTTTTGTAAGCTGCAACCCACTGATCTCCAAGTGACATGTAACCGTGAGCAGCCATTCGGAGCGCTCTGAGCATTCATGCCAGACACTCCAAGAATCTGTGGACCGTCATGTTGTAATAACAGCCTCCTGGTTGCTCTAGCCGATGGACAAACTTGTCAGCAGGCAACAAATCACAGGCAGAGGTGGGTTCATTCAGCAGAACAGCCTGTTCCCTCCAAAGATGGTCCTCATGCTTCTGTTCAACTGATGTAAACTGACGATCTGTTGGTTATGCAAATATGTTATTAACCTCCAGATGACAGTGAGTAAACAAAGAAATCTCAGCTCAAATGGAATTCTCATTATTAAAATGTTGCCTGTGAACGTCAAATTGGCGAAGATAAAAAGGCGGACATGGACTGACTCAAAAGCTATAATATTTCCGTTTCATTCTGTTCTCTGTTAATGTACCTTCCGCTATTTCCCTCAACGACCTTTAAGCCTGTAGCTTTTTGACCACAACATGGACATAAGAGACTCAGCCAGCCTCAGAGAGAATAAATTAAAAAGAAAGGGACTCTCTGTGGGAGACGACAATCATCTGTCACAGTTTTGTCACACTGATTTTTTCACTCCAAATGTGGGCTTTGGCAAGTAAGTGTTTTAACAAAATCTAAACTACCAATCTGGAACTCAGTAAGTCCATAAGAAAAACAGACAAATAAATATCACTTCAACATGCTAAAATTTGTAATGGTTCTAAATATTCGTTTTAATTAAGTTAAATGATAGTTGGTTTTAGACATTCTACTCTTGTCTTGCAGCAAGTCAATGATCATTGTACTGGAAGACATGATAACTATCATAGCTTGTTGCTAACTCAAAGACTTTTGGTTGATGATCCTATTGTAGCAAAAATATATATATATATAAAAAATAACTGCCTGTTTTTTTATTCTTTACTTTTTTCATGCAACCATGATTTTTTTATTTTTTATTTTTTTTACTTCATCAAAAGTCATTGTACGCAGCTAACAACACTCAACAAAATCAGTGAGTGAGAACTGTGCTCTTGTTAACTCTCCAAGCAGAGATGACTCTGATTGCTGCTGACTTCAAAATCTCAGATTTTTCTCATGTGCATTACTCATGCAACTCACTTACTGGAATATATCTGATGTAAACCTAATTGCTGGTGTTTTAGCTGTAATTTCTATGACACAATGAGGAAAAAAAAAACCCTGAAGTGTGTTGACAGTAATCTACATGCAGTAGAAATTGATTTTTTTTTTCACTATTATTTTAGCCGACTGAAACTGAACCATTATTCACAGTGCAAGCCTTTGTCTCTGTTGTTTGAGTGATCTTGTTAAATTAGCTCGAAACAGAAGGGCGCTTACTTGTTGCCAAGACATCTCTGTAAGCTATGTGCGGTTGTGCCAGAGTAAACCAGACAGAGTTTATTCATGTGCTTATCTTCATTTGTGTTGTTTATGTGTGCCTAATTGCTACCAAGACTTATACATAAACGTGGTTTCTCTTTGGTTTCTTTGTGCATATTGCTCATGTGTGCTGATGGGAACGAGAGTCTTCTCTGGTGTGCAGATGCCCCACAGTTGGTTGCCAGTAACAAGGACTTCTGGGTTGCACAGAGGAGGGGCGGGACAGCCAGGGGATTGGTAAGGCCGAGGCTTACAGTCTGCAGGGAATCGTGCTTTGTCTCCACACACTTGTGTGCTTTTACACAGGAATAAGCACTGATGGCATGGCGTGTCCTTAATCCAAGCTTCTGCGTTTTACCATGCATGATGTGCATGGTTTTTGTCACACGCTCAGCTTGCGTATGAATGTTTCGAACCTGATCTTGGATGATGTCATATGCAGCTGCTGCGTGGCTGACAGACAGTTTCCGCACCACAACATGGGGCCCTATGGTCCCCCTGTCAGGCAGATTGGCAGGTGAATGACACCAATGAGAACCAGCAGTCCCTCTCTCTAGGAGCCAGGCACTGAGTGACAGCCAGTAAACAGCCAGAAAGAGCGTCTCTGAACCTGAAAGTAATCTTTTTAACTCGCTCTCTTTTGCTTTCTCTTTTCTGAGTCACTCTTTCTCCTTTTCCCGCTGGCCTCTCTTTCCTTTGCCTCTCTTTGGCTTCTTCTCATCTTCTCACCGCCTTTGCAAGCTAATCTTATTCTTTTTCTCTCTGTGGGTATTTTCTGCTTCCACTGAGGGCTTCTGTCTATTTTGTTTTTAAATGTCTGTAGTCCACCCCCCTTCCTTTCTCCTCTTTCCTTCTGCCTGTCATTGCTTCGTGCTGCCTTCTATCACTGTGTCAGCGACTCTTAAGAACAAACTTGACAACCTCCGACTTGTGCCTTTCAGTCAAAGATTGGATGGAAAGTGTTTTAAACAGAGTGTAAAAGGTGCAGGAGTGTTTGAGAACAACTTCAGACTGTGTATGTGTGTACGTGAATCACAACAGTCAATTAAACAGTTTATTCTGGTTCTAGGTTTTTCCGTGTACTCTCCTCTTTTCCACATAAAGCTGATCCACCCAAATCTGGTGGTTTCTCAAAAAAGACAGCTTGGTGATCATCACATTTTGAAAACATTATATGGGTGAATTACTTTGAAGCCCAATTGGCTTTGAGAATTCATCCAGCGTGTGTATTCCACCCTCACCCACTGTTCCCCCACCCTTGACTCCATTGCTTTTTACTCCCGGAAAAATCAGTGGACAGCCCACCCAAGCGCCTTTCACCCTGGCACTCTGCCCGAGGCCCACACTCCCATCTGACCCATGATCACAGGACCCAATGCCCTGGCCCCCCTTTGCGTCCATGGACCCATCACCTCTTGACCCACTGTCCCACGCTCCCTTTGGCTTTTTTACTCACCAGATAATCCAGAACATAAATGTTCTTATCCAGCTGTTACAGCATGCAGAATGTTTTGTACATATGTAGTGGCAATAATCGATTGTAATTCGGATAATTTGAACCAAGGTTACTTGAAAAGTTGTTAAGATCTTACCTGCACTAGATAAACTTCTCAACATCTTTATTTAGTGTAAAACCAGATTACCATAGATTACTTAAGTTCCAGATTACTGGACCTGAAGGTTAAAGAAGGCAGAGACCAACCGTATGTCTTAACACAACTCTCTTCTCAAAAACATCACAGCTCAGAACATTATGAGAACATTTATGGACTTTTAAGCTTCTCTCATTGCAATAGAGGCTTGCTTACAGAAAAGCTTTATGTACAAAGCAAATTTATGTCGGCCTTGTGTCATCAATGAAACGGCAAAATTAAACATGCACAGAGAATAGAAAATGTAAAGTGTTTCCTGTTTCTCTATTATTTCTGTTTTCTTTACCACTTGACTTTTGGTTAAGACGGTCACTCTGATCAAAAATGTTTTACATATGATGTCTCAGTATAATTTACACAAGAAGACAATTTGTGGTTCACTGCCTCATACCTCGTTTTGCTGGGAAAAAAAAGAGAAAGTATTGACATATGTGTAAATAATTATTAATGCAGTTAAAAGAATAACAATAATAATAAAAGATTTGTATTGCTTTACAAATCTAATTTAGTCTGGGACCCTTTTAACATCAGGCCAGAGATACAGCTAATCCATCCATCCATCCATCTTCTTCCGCTTATCCGAGGTCGGGTCGCGGGGGTAGCAGCTTCAGAAGGGAGGCCCAGACTTCCCTCTCCCCAGCCACTTCTTCTAGCTCCTCCGGGGGAATCCCGAGGCGTTCCCAGGCCAGCCGAGAGACATAGTCCCTCCAGCGTGTCCTGGGTCTTCCCCGGGGCCTCCTCCCGGTGGGACGTGCCCGGAACACCTCACCAGGGAGGCGTCTAGGAGGCATCCTGACCAGATGCCCGAGCCACCTCAACTGGCTCCTCTCGATGTGAAGGAGCAGCGGCTCTACTCTGAGTCCCTCCCGGATGACTGAGCTTCTCACCCTATCTCTAAGGGAGAGCCCAGCCACCCTACGGAGAAAACCCATTTCGGCCGCTTGTATCCGCGATCTCGTTCTTTCGGTCATGACCCAAAGCTCATGACCATAGATGAGGGTGGGAACGTAGATCGACCGGTAAATCGAGAGCTTCGCTTTTTGGCTCAGCTCTCTCTTCACCACGACGGACCGGTACAGCGCCCGCTTGACAGCAGACGCTGCGCCAATCCGCCTGTCGATCTCCCGCTCCCTTCTTCCCCCATTCGTGAACAAGATCCCGAGATCTTGTTCAGTGTGGGATGGGTGGCAGCAGAGGGAGGGGACCCTGGCGGTCCGATCCTCGGTTGCAGAAACTGGCTCTTGGGAGATACAGCTAATATGGATTTAAACTTAATTAAGATGGCACAAAAGTTGTTAAATATAGTTGCCATTTCAACTGCCAATAACCTTTAAGTAGAAACTCACTTAGTAAATTTGGAACTACTTGCATTGGGCAGATATTTAAACATGAACCAAATATTATTTAAAAGAGAAATGAATGTATGAATATATGAGAATCTGAAGAAATGCTTCATAACGCTTCTGTATAGTCAGATTACAGATCAAAAGTGTTAAACCGCCTCCTACCACCACTTCTTGGGTAAAGAATCGTTGGTTTACTTGTAAATAATTAGCCAATTTAAATATGACAATGATGTGAAAGAAGTCAACACATGGGGTCTCTCTTTCAAGCTATTTACTTCAGCCTCCACCACCAACTAATCTGGAGTTTTAGGAAATGGAGAGAATTATCTACTTTAGTTAAGATGCTAATTGCTTACAAATATTAAATATGCATTGACTTTAGCAGCTCTAAACTGTTTTCACTGGATAATAATTTACGCATAACCCAATTATCCATTTTCATGGGACATAGAGGTTTTAGGCGGTGTAGCATCCCCAGTTGGAAACAATTTCCAACTCTCAAAGTGACGCTCTATGAAACTTTATTGGCATCTTTTCCCACCACCTTGCTCAGCTCATTTAAAATTAGATTACCACATCAGACTATAAAAGAGCATATTTAATGCAGTGATGTGGTCTTAATAAAAAGGAAGCTTAGTTCCTGCTTAAATGGTGTTATTTTCAAAAGGTACTTTTAATCTGAAAAACATGCCTCACCTGAACTCATATTCTAACTCAGTGGATACGACTGTAAACAATTTCCTAGTAAAAGCCCAGAGGTGTAAACTGAGAAGAAATAAAACTGTAAAGAAGGCTTTTTGAAGAGTCATTTGCAGGCTGTGTACCACCAATGATCTTTCAGTGTGGGGAAACACACTGAGAATGAAACATGGTCAGCATTTCTGACAACTTAGTTCTCTGTTGCAAATGTCAGGTGGTGTAAAGAAAACTAAAATATTACACCAATTTACTTTTAAGTCAAACTCTTACAGGAGATTTTTATACATGTTCCTTAACCTGTACGTGTTTCACACAAAAAGAGCCTTGGTGACATACCTCCTCCAACTTTCCTTTTAACGTGAAAATATGAATTGGCTTCTGCATAAACAACTTTTCAGAGCAAAAGTGATAATGGATTAAAGTTTCATAAAATAGTTTTTGAGATTTTTGAAATTGAAGTTGTTTTAGATGTTTGCTTCAGACTTGACTTCTCTTAAAGAGGCCTTTAGCTTCAGCCTCTCGAGTCATATTATCTGGATTTGTAGAAAATGAAGACAACGTTATCTGCACTTAAAAGCTTGTCATGATCATAATTCCCAACTATCTAATAAGTGAAGGTTTTGGAGTTTTGTTAGTAGTTGCTATAGGCTTGGTTCCTGTCTGCATGTTGCTTCTCTCTTAATGTTTCCAGCTCTAAATACTACCTCCCTACCTCTTTATCACAACATGCTTGTGTCTCATTTGTCCATCAGATCCATTCCATCCATCTTCATCTGCATGGCATCCCACTCGCTTAGTCAGTCAATCTTTTTACCTCGCAAGTGTTCATGTTGTCTCCCAGTGAATCTCTCGCTGTCTGTTTCTATCTCCTTCTTTGTTGTTTTTCTCTGTATGCCTTCCTTTTTTTTTTCCGGCCTTGTGAGAAACTCTTAACGGTCTTTGTTGTGTGCCCAAGTCACCTCCATGGTGACCAGCTCTGAGTGACAGCTCCTAAAAAGGTCCCTTCATTGCAGGGGCCCTGCAAGGGAAGGCGGAATGTGTGTATTGAGAGAGCGAGAGAGTTTGTGGGTGTGTTATACATGCGAGCATGTACTAATCTACATGTGTGAGCGGTTTCTGCTCACCAGTGTCCATCCTCTCTTGTGGGTTCATTTTTCTTGTCGAAGTCCCGGAGTGATGTTTATCTCTGTGACATACACAAATAAACCAGGGCCGAGCCAATCTAAGCCCCGCAATCAGCGCTGTGCCGTCTACACTTCTGAAACTCTTGTTTGTTTATCCTCCATGTTTCCTTTGAACCCTCCGTGCCTCGAACGCACACTCGGATTTTCGGCATCCGAACTTGTATAAACCGAGAGGAAGAAGGAACCGCAGGGCAGAGTTAGGTTTGTGGAGTTAGGTTTGTGACGTAAAAAAAAAAAAGAAGCTGCGTGAAAACAGCAACTGTCAAAACACGCCATAGTTTCATCGGGTGACCAGCGATGGAGTTCATTCAAAGCCATATCGCCGTGAAACTCTTTGTAGCTTGGCTTATTTCTGCTCTAATCCAGGGAAGAAAACCCCTGCAGGCAATATCTGATGGAGTCAAACAGAGGAAAGCTTTCATGTAAGCATTTTGTTGCAATTATTTCAGTTCTTTAAATGCTCCAAACAGCAAAAGCCTGCACTCCACACTCAGTGCACTTTATCTTGGCAGGCCCTTTTTTTTCTGAAAAAGGCCCCCATTACTCTCTGTCAGCCATTAGAGGCGAATATCTGAGCGGTGATTTTAATCAAAATGATAACATCAACCGCTTTGTGGAATGGAAAACAGAATTGTCTAAATGCAAGGCTAAGCCGAAACTACCTCGGTGATAGCATGAGGCGGGGATAAGATGTGGTCACAAGTCGACCTTTTTGATGGACAGAAACAGATTTGATGGACAAACATGTTAAACCTTTGAAAACAGAGTAACATCAGCTGGCGTCTTAGATTTATTTTCCAGATTTTACCTTCTCTGGGCTAAAAGATGGAAATATGCCTCCCTAAATCTCTCGCCAACCCCAAGTCAAACATCAACACCCTCACAGTCCGAAACCTAAAGCCATGGAATAACATAGCCGGTGGACATTCCACGGGACTCAGTGAGAGGGACTGTGCAAATGTAAAAACACTCACCATACAAGGAAACCCCAGAAAGTACTAGAGTATAACATTGATATTTTTAAGAACACTGATCTGAAACTGGAAATAAAACAAAGGCTTTGCCTTCCCTCACTTGAAGTTTCCAGACCACATTACCAAAATACCCAAGTGCCGAAAGCAAAGATTGTTCTGAGGTAAAGAGCTGACAATCAAATTGGTCATGTCCTAAGAAAAGCAGCAGAGAAAATCATCTTGGGCTCGCAGTGGTTACACAGTTCAACTGGTGTTCATTGATTTTTCACTTTGCCATGTTAACCTCCAGAATTTGCAAGAAATGGGGCAGGGAATCCAAAAGGCATATGGAGACCTGTGTTATTTTTATTCTTAGATTCCCCAGTTATCGCCAAGTCTTTTTGAACTCTGCGGGCATCCTTTGAAAGGAGCCAGCACTCTGATTTTGGACAAAGATGGAGTGAGAGGCCGGTGACAGTTTTTTGAAAGTGACACCCCGGTGCCCCATCTTGCCCCATCTGTCCAAGTTATCAATCTCCGAGGCATTCTAATTATCCATAATTGGTCATAATTGGACTTAATTGCCTTTGATTGGCTGTAATTGGGCCGAGGGGCTAATCTGATTGTAGATCAGAGGACTGGGGGTCCTGTGTGGTTTGAGAGTGAGTATTCCCTTGGCCCCTGCACTGACCCAAGATGTACACATCAAACATATTTGTTTGTAGCACAGCTGATTGCTACCGGTTGCTGCCGTGAGATTTTGGGAATCCATTTTCAAAGCAAACAATTGTTGGTTACTAAAACTTCCTGAAGAATCCACCAAGTTTACATGAACTCAAATCTGTTCTCGTAAGCAGATACATTTTTTCTCCTGTTTTGCAACTTAGCAGTGCTAACAGTCACACATGCACACACGAGAGGTACCTCAAAAAGAGATGCGAGATGGCAAGAAAGATCACGAGTAAACAGTAATGTAATACAGCACTAATTCGAATCAGATTTTGTTGCCCAGAGCTGCTGAACTCCTAATTATGCGTGAAGCTGTCCAGAAGTCATGCTAGATTATAATATACTAGACAGAAAGAGAGAAGTGACTCTGCAGCATTTTGATTTGGTCTGACGAGGGACTTTGAGAAGAGGTGAGCGGAGGGAGGAGAAGTGTTTGTGTTGGAAAGGAGGGGGAAAAATCCCTCCCTGCCCTCCTTCTCGCTCTCTTTTTGTTCCCAATCTCGCTCTGCCCGTCGGCTTGATAGGCAGATGGAAGCGATTATACCGTAATAATAAACCATGGGAGGAAACTATGGGAGAGACGGAGAGATGACAGAGAACCAGAAGGAGGAGAAAGTGGAGAGACTGTTGCACACTCACGGGCCAGCACATGTGCGGATCGGGCCCCGCGGATCAGCGCCGGTGCTCATTTCCATCACCATGACAGCTCAGACCTACCAGGAAAGAAATCAAGAATACGTCCTTTTCATCTGAGACATGCAGTTCTTTTCCTGCAGATGTGATATCTTTGATCACAGCTCGATTGGTCTTGATGTAGTGAGCCGTGGATTCTTACTCTCGGTTTTAATCTCCAAAAAAAAACCTGTGTTCTGTTTAAGACAACGAAATCCCCTCTCTTCTGTCTGCCATTTCAGTTCTCGGTGCCGATTTTTAGTGTCTACTGCACTCAACCTCTGACAGTAGTCCTCCTGTGCTCTTTCCATCTTCCTTCACAGTGTGTTTAACATCTGCCCCGCAGGCATGTACCCCTAGGGTTCATGCACATTTTTTTAATGTCAAAATGCCATACTTCTCCAGACTCAAATTTCACACAGTTCTCAGTCCTTTGTTGACAGTTTCTAAAAGTACAAAAATGAAAGTTTACCATGCAATTATTGCAGATTTCTACACTGGCTTTTTAATATGGATGCAACAATAACCACAAAGTAAGAATGGATGGATGGATGGATGGATGGATGGATGGATGGATGGATGGATGGATGGATGGATGGATGGATGGATGGATGGATGGATGGACGGATGGACGGACAGATAGATGAATAGGTATATCTTGGCAAACTTAACAGAGGGCATGACTCCAGACATTTTTTGCAACCACAGTTAAAACTGTCCAAATGAGTATTAAGTTATGGTTCTGACTCAGCCTGGTCAAAGTTTCTCCAAGATTCCTACTCATTTCACAACATTTCTCTTTGTTCAAGAATTGCACTTCCCACAAGAGGAGCTCAACCTTGACTACTCAGTCACCATGAAGTGGAATTATGGGCAACATATTATGCAGTCACTGAGTTAAAGGAAGTTTGAACTAACCAGTTACCAAGACTTCTTCCTTTCTGATACCAGAGGGTTTCACAAAAACAATATCTTATCTGGCAAGCTGATGTGGTCAGGAGAAAAATTACTCCCCTTATAAAGGCCTTGACATACCTGTTTGCAATCATGTATGCAACCTGCTTGGGCATTGCAAATAACCATGTTGTCCTATGCATGGTCTTTTTAGCTCTGCTGAACCGTAACATTAACCTCAGAGATATACTCTATTCTCTATAGCCTCTTAGAGGAAGATGATGAGCTGCTTTATATACTGTGTAGTAAGTCTTCTTTAGTCGAGGCAACACCTTCTGATTGGGAGTATTACTGTACCTGCCAGAGTGCACAACCAATGGAGTCATGAAAATCTGGCCTGCAGGCACAAGATGTTGAAATGTACTTTGCACCAGCTTTTCAGTTGAGCGGTACAGCTGACAAATAGGTATGAATTAGGCATAAGTGAAAGACCAAAATCCACAGGTTGCCTAATGCAATGGAAGAATGGGAGAGCCCTACCAGCACTCATAAAAGGTTGAGAACACTACCCGCTTAAGAGTCATACCTGATCATTGTGGCATCGCCATCGAACATATACCAATGCTCATTTACTACAACATGTCAGCCATCACAAAAAGCCCCAGGCATTGGTCTAAATGTCAAACCTTGACCGCAGGACAGATATGGAAAAAACATGAGGCACCTGCATGGAGAAGGGGTGAATAACGCCGACATCAAGCGGCGAGAAAGTCTTTGTTGAAAAAGGAGAGAAGTTGATGAGGCTGGGGAGGAAAGGGGGTGGGAGGTTGAGTGGGTTAATGTGAAGAGTGTGCTTATGCATGAATGTCACGTGTGTGCGGGGTGTGTGGGCGTGTGTGTGCGTGTGTTTGTATGCATCATGGGCAGCTGGTGTGCGGATGAGGTGGAGAGAGCTGTCATCCAGAGGCATGACACCCTTCCTCCCCCCTACGGTCCACCCCCTCGCCTGTAACCTCTCACCCCTCACCCTTACAGCAGCATAATACATCTGTTGAGGGACTGGGTTAGGCAAGGTGGCTTTTTGCTCACATCAGCATCCTCTCTGTCCTCCAAATTGCCTATGGAAGCAGTGAGTGCCATGAGCGCATGACTGGTACATACCTGCTTTGTCTGCTTTCCATGGCAGCAGCATTTCTATAGCCAACTGGCAATTGCAACATTTACATAAATTGGTGGATTTTATAATTGAGTGCCTCAGGGTGTGCTTAAACCAGAAAGGGTTTTTGTATGTGGTGCTGTACGTAAAAGTCCATGAAGGCAACTGTGGAGTTACGTTTAATTTAGAATAACATACACTATGCTGCCATCTCCTTACAGGTACATCAATCTACAAGATACAACAGTTTTCCTCAGCGCAACATAAATGTTTGGTAGTTAAGGTCAAAAGTGTCTACAATGCTGATGCATCTCAAGTGGCAAATTCATGTGCCTAATGTCCTTATATTATGTAAATGTTGAGATGCAGATGAGAAACATGCAGATTTTAAATCCCGTTGCTGAATGTAATTGTTGCAGAGACTTTGGTGAAGGTAATCACAGCTCCTCATTTTTATGTCTTTTTTAAGAAGCCTCCCAGAAATAGGATTGGTCTATTTATCATTGAGGACTTTTCCCACTTGCTCAAAGTAAAGGATGTTGGAAAAACAAAGTTGTTTTGCTTAAGCAATAACTCCAAAGCTCATTCTACTACAACTACAACTGATAGCGGAAAAGTAGAAAAACTCAGAATTTTATGCTAGTTTTCTAATGTTTTAAGTGGTAAAGATAATTAACTCACTGTCATTTATTGTGATATGTAATAATGCAAACAATTTGCTGATTAAATAAAGAAGCTGTTGCTATGTAGAGGTTTGGCTTAGTGCAATGGAACCCTTTGTTGCCAATTAGTACCCTAAGTTTTATCAGATTTGCAATCAATCCAGAATCATGCTTGATTTTAGAGTGCATAATCAGAAGCAAAGCAAATCATTGGCCATAAACTTTGTCTTTTTTGAGAAATAGGCTGTTTCACTTATCTGTTGTTTGACGCTAGTTTTTAGATCTAGAGGCAATCTTGTGTTTTAGTCACACTATACTATTAAAATTCTTAACTGAGGACATCTGTTTTGAAGATTTCAACTCTGCACAAAGTTTGGAACCCAACTCCCGGAAAAGGGTTGGCATTTTTCCAGCTCTAGAGATGCCCAGACAGTGAGGTGGTAGGAAATTGTGCAGATACACACCAGCCCCTGGTTGAGTCTCTTCATGTTTAATTTTATCTCAGTAACTGAGAGGATTGTCCCTTTGCAACTTTGAAATGTGAGAAAAAGTTTGGGACTAGCATGTGTGCCACTACACTGACCATCAGTTCAGAATGCCTAACATTCTTGAGTCTCTGTTCTGTTGTTCTCCTGTGAGACTGCCCACATGGGCAGCAATGAGGTTACATGGTGTGATCCAATTAGGAGGCATGGGGTCTTGTGGTTGGACTTCTGTGTGTGACATGTGATGTCCATAAAAAACAATGCCTATAGGGTGGTAGACCAAAGAAATGGTCCCAATTGACATGACACAACCTGTCAATCAATCCAGTGCATCTGTCAGCAACTGACTGATTGGCAATCACAATTTGTCCTGAAGAAGCTGGAGGAACTGACAACCTTTACCTCTGAAAAGGTTGTCAGAGTTTATCATTACGAATACGCTGCGCGGTCGTAGAGATTTGGTGAAAAGAAATCAGAGAAAATTGCTAAATGCTGAGTGTTCAATCACAACATGCTTTACCAAAAACACTTACAGGGTGGTATAGAGCTGTTTAAATGTTCAAAACCTTAACAGATTGGAAAATATATATATAAATAAAATGTCTGCAGCTGACCTCATGAGAATCTGATTACAACAGTGGTCGACAATACTACCAAATTCTCGTCTTTATGAAGGTAACTGAAAGAAAATCTTCCATTTTTTTCTCATCATTACATTGCTTACTTTCCAAAACAATACATGTGAGCTGTGGCTGCAATTCTATTTTCTCTGGGTACAGTTTATTTGGTAAAGCAATAACTTTTCAGGCATGTGATACAAATACTCATACACAGCCTGATGGCCTGTATTTGGAATGGTTTAAGATCAGACAATTTGGCTTTAACGTTTCCCACAAATAATTTCAAGGACCTAAAATATGACTCGTTTGAATCTTTTTTTGGCCCACCTTCTTTGCTTTCATGTTGGCTGATAAGGCAAAAATGACTCACCAAATGTCTCAGGTAACGCTGTGAGCTTCAATACCCCCACCGTTATAACCGTGCTTGTTTTTCGGAGGTTCTCTCTCTACCTGAGTTACACTTTAGTGTGGGCTGAGCGATCTTGCTTGAGCATCATGTCACTTTAAAGAAAGAGGACTAGAGAATGTGTCCTAACTGTTGAGGGATCCAGCTTTTCAGTTGTCATGGAAAAGCGAAAGGAGGAAAGGAAAGTAGGAAAGGAGGCCACACTGTATGTATTCTTAAAGTGTACAAGCTTTGAGCATACATACTTCATGACAAAGCAAGCGCTTGTTCTGTTTAAAGAATTTTAAAAAAAATGTATATCTTTGCTTTGTCTGATAGACAAGTAAAAGAATTAGGGTGCTCTTTGTAGATCTGAATGTGCATAAAGTATAATAAAGGCACTTTCTGGTGAGTTCTGCTTTAATTTTTAGGTTCAGGGAATTCCAACAGTCATCACTTTAAAACAACCATGATTTCACCCAATAGTCCTGTCATGTTTCAGCAGGCTGTTTATTAAAATCCCTTAGCCAGCCAGCAACCGCACAGCACACTCTCAGCCACGGCGCCCCAAAAACACTTTCTCACAACTCAACTGTCGCCTCCAATCTCCATCTTTCCCCCATGTTTTCATGCCACAGCTCTTATTTTTCCTCCTGCTGTCCCAGTGGTGGTTTCCTCAGACTTACATCATCACTCAGCACCTGAGTGAGGTCTCGGTGACCCATAATGCACTTCAACATCATAGCTTTACCTGGGTTTGACTTCTTTCCCATTTCTTTTAGAAAGGAACAGCGTGTATTTGTGTCGGAGTGTTGAGTCCCAGACTCAACACTCTTTGTGCATATTGCATGTATTTTTGTTGTTTATATCAACAAGTTGTCGATCAGCATGGACAAAACAAACACATATAACACCAACCCTCCCATTCGGGACAGAATTTGACAGTGACTAGATTTTTGAAACCTTGTGGTACAGTGTTTTTTTTTTCCTTTTACTCAGCTCAGTTGATGTCCAATTGACACAAAGGTCACATTAAGGTCAACTGCACAGAGTCAGACTTTCCTTCCGGCTGTGGCAATGGGCCTCAACTCTGATTAGAGAGTATAAGGACTAGAAAGAGACACCTGTGAGCAACAGCAGCTAATCACTCACTCATAAGCAAATTAACATAGGGAAAAATTTAACATGTTCTCATGCACTGACAGGACTGGTAGTGAAACATGTCATCAGTAGAAAAATACAATAAGAGCATGGCCTTTAATCAAGATCAGCACTAATCTTGCCAAATGTTTGTCAAATAATAATGTGAGCGTATCTGACTGGCCAGTCATCTGAGCTTGATTTGTCCTTGCCTCCTGCTCTGGATACTGCAAAACATTGCCATTGTCCGCCTGCTGTGGAATTCCCAACGTCTCTCATTGCTTGATTAGCTGTTTTGCCAATAGCGTGATATTTGGTTGACTGTCAGAGTTGTTCCCTTGTTTGAACTAAATTAAAAGGGAAGTGTGTTGTAACACAGCCTGGATTACACAACCTTAGAAAATGTTTACTCTTGTTTTGTCTCCATAGATACACAGAGCAAAACCGCCAGCCCCCAAAGTTACTGATGTCCCAATTCATAAAACTTCTCTGTGTTACCTACTTTGCGCATTTAAGCAGTCATACATTGTCTCTCATTAGAATTCACACTCGTTGACCTTCTTCACATTGTTTTACATATTTATCCAAAATCATATAAATTCTCAAGTTTTGCCACATATTTTCAGTTAGATTTAGGTCTTGACTTTGACTAGGCTGTTCTATCAGAAGAAGAAGCTATTCCATTGCAGCTCTGACTGTTTAAGTTTTTCTGACTGATGTCTCAAGTGTTTATGCTCACTCCACAAGGTTTTGGTTACAAAGGTGGTAGGAGTTTGTCCTGTAACAGGTGGGGTGCTGGTTCAAACCCCCACTGTATTTGTCTCAGTTGTTGCCTTTTTGGGCAAAGCAATTCACCTTGCCTCCAGAGGTGGACAGCGCGGGGATCGACCCACCAACTGTTGGACGAACTCCTATCGCCACCGTCACCATCATCCCATTGTATTTTTATCTGAAAATAGAGAAAAGTTATTATATTCTACATTGTGTATGTAACATATAATGCCAATAAATACACCAGAGTCTATTTCTAAGCAAATGAGTAACTGTAAAGAGATTCTGGGCGCTGAATACTTTTGCAAGGCACTTTACGCATGTCTGCACAATTCTCTTGGAGTAAAGTGGTGGAAAAGTTCTGTTTTAGCTCACGTCTGTGCTTGGTTCTACAATTTCTCCATCCTGTTGCCTTTTTTTTTACACCTTTCCCTTTCAACTCTCAATCGTTCCGTTCGCCAGCCATCTGGTGGCCCTTCCCTACAGAGCTCAGTTCAGTGTTAACAACCCACAGCTGGGCCAACACCACTTTTATCCACACATTCATTTATCCTTGAGTTAAATAGCTACCAGCAAGTGTTCCCCAATTTTATCTCTTGAGTGTTCAGCTGAGAAGACAGGATGGCCTGAGGGTCGTGGTGACACTGGTTTATGTTGTCCTATAGTGCTTAGTGCTTGTTGGAGGGTTGATTGCTGGCAGATGCTGTTTGTGCAATGGCAGAAGGTCAGAATGGGGTAAACCAGTGGCGACAGGAGCTTCGCTGATCTGCAAGTGTTACTGTAGCCAAAACCTGAAAGAAATGGTGAACACAGAGCAGAGCTGGTCAACCGAGAGACGGGATCCAAACCCTTGGTTCTTTCTCCTGTCAGGACCAGAGGCCTGGACACCGTCAGCCAAATGAGGCACAAACAGAGACACAGAAAGGGGAATCCTACCTTGACTGAGTTCTTATTTGCTCACTCCCACACCTCTTCAAGCAATTTCCCCCGAACTAAATCTAACATGTCACAAGGCCAGAGGATTAATTAGTAATCTTAACAGCTGTCATTATCTGGGATGGGTCTAAATTATTTCATTTCTCACCTTGCCAGCACATGTGGCTTGTCAATTTGCCTGTTGAAGACATCCAGAGCACTTTTTTTCCTCTCTCAACTTCACTCTTTTCTTTCTTTAGTACTCTGTCTCCCTTCTCATGCTTCCTGGAGCTAATTTTCAGAATGATTTCATGGCCACAGAATGTCCTAATTATGGAGAGCTGGTCTACTTTGCTGCAGGGCTGCTTTTTCAGGCCTGGTAATTCAGTATTTGTGTGTTTCTGTGGGTGTGTGGGGGGATGTGTGTGTGTGTTTTTGAAGGTTTGTGTGTTTGGTGAAAAAGGAGGGAAACCGGGTTTTTTGGGGTGGGGTCACTGAGTTTTAAGGCAGGGGTACCTGTCACTTTGATGGACGTCTGAGGGACCTGGCTGCCCTTGCGCCCCTGACCTCCTTCTCCAGCACTCCACCACGCCAACATCTCACTCTGTCAGACAGTTAAACCCAGGTGGGGGCACAAGCTGTGTGTGAAAGTGTTTTTGTGCCAAAGAGACATAGAACAGGGGCTCCTTCATGGAGAGACCCCAAAAGGATGGAATAAAATACTTAAACTGAACCCATAATGTCTTGGTCAGAGCCAGAAAGTAACACAGGGCTCTTTCTGCACGTTTAGCTGAATTTTTACTGTCGATATAAGCGAATAGGAAGTCTAACTATCAACTTCTGTTTGTTATCAAGTTATTTAGAAGCAAGACTAAGTAATCAGCTCACTTCTTCCCTTCGATCAGTTTGAAGGTAATGAGTTTTGTCTCCCAGCTTATATAATTCAGCATGCGTGTGTTTGTGCGTGCTTGTCCATCTGTGTATTCCCTGTGTTACACGCCATTATTTACAGACGCTCTTTCTAATTTCACACTTCACACGCTCTCTGTCGTCTGCTGGAAATAGAAAAATGGAGGAGGAAAAAAAATGCAGGCAGCAGCGGCCGATGAGAATGAAATTGAAAAATGAAAAGAAAGTCGGGTTGCGGGGAAAGGGAGACCGCTGTCAATGGCTGAAACCCACTCCCTTACACCCCCCGGACGTGCGATGGAAACCAATCGTCGTGGAAACAGCACGAATCAGCCAACCGCATCGTGGCCCTGTGCATTCCACCCTGTATGCGTAGCACGTGCGTCTGCACAAGCATCGCAACATCTGTATTTTTTTCTTTTTTTGTTGTCTTTTGATTTTGAGATCCATTGGGGTAAATGAACATGATGGGTTTCGCCGTCATTTCCATTAAACACCCGCAGTCTGTCTGACAGCGAAGCATGTACAAACATGAAAGCATCACACCGCATCAACCGCTTCCCTATACGCGGAGCCTTTCATGTATCTCCCCGTGTGCTTTTCTTTGACTTGCTTTCCCCTTTTCAGTCTCAAATCTTCTTGAATTATTCTCTCCTGTCCTTCTGTTCATGTTTCTTACCCCAACGTTCGCCTGTCAGATGGCTGTGGAGGGGACAAGCTGACGTTCTGTGGTGAAGGGGGAAAGACGGGGGAGTGGCTGTCCGGGTCTTTTTTCCTGACAGAAGTGGGGCTGCCTTTACACTGTCCAAACGGGTCGAGCCGTCACTCCTGATTAGCTCTCGTGTTGCACAGAGCTAGGCAGTTGTGGATCTCTGGAAGCTATTACTCAGCCTGTGAGTGAGTACCCCGTCCCCCCATCTCACCTCTTCCACCCCTTCACCGCTCTCCCTTCGACTTAATCACTCACAGCTGAGGAGCCAGAGAATGAGTAGAAGAAGAAGAAGAAGAAGGCGAAGGAGAAGGACAGAGCTAACGGGTGGAGTCAGGCATTAATCAGCAACAAGTGCGACCGAGTCCATTTTGTGTGAATAACATTTCAGTCCCATTGGTACAGGAACACACACGCTCTCTCACAACAGGCCCCATTTGGTCTCCAGTGGTGAGCTGCCATGTTCTGCTGGAGGAATGTCTGCCCCACAGGAACAGGAAATGAAGAAGCAGACACATATACAGGCTGCCTTGTGTCGCCACGGGTGCCAGGCTAAACACACACACTCAAGCACACAACGTCCACCCTCAGCTGGAGCTTGTTAAAACCGAGACAGCCAGGGCCAGCTTGTCTTTGTCAGATCTCTGATGTTGCATTCAAGCTGATGGTTTGGGCATTTTCATACGTCTCCGTATGGCTGGGTGTGTGTACGTGGTCCTCGCAGCAAGGTCTGAGAACACTGAGCAATGGTGACACTCAGGCCCCAGGCCTCCGTGTTTTCCCTCTATCCTGCTCTTCCGCCTGCAGCTGTCCAGTGATGCCTGCTGGGTGGGCGGTGGGTCAAAGCGAGAAACCCAAGCCTTCATGAGACGTGCTCTTAATCAGCCACATGACCATGAACAAATTCACACTTAATTTAGATCAACATGAAAAGCTAACCCCTTGTTGAAAGCAAAGGAAACTTGCAGGAGAATCGTGCTTTGCAGTGAAAAAGTGCTTGGCTTTCAGTATTATGTTTCTTAATTGGGAGTGAAATTGCCTTCAGAGCTGCCGAACATATATATAGCTATTCAATCATTCATCGGTCTATAAATATGGTATTGTGCCGAGCAAAAGTATTCATGTCATGATGTTCATTTTGTCGTGTTGCAACCACAAACCTTAGTGTGGTTTGTGGTTGTCAATCCCCAGTTTGTCTTTAAATCCTCATGACACAAAGACAATGACACAATGGTAAACATTCCATACCAAGCTATGTCAGTCTACCTAAACTAATCAGAGAAGCAGCCAGAAGTCCTGTGTTGACTCTGAAGATCATCCTGTTTTGAGCAGTTTTTTGGTTATCCTCAAAACAGAATAACCAAAACAGGTTATCCTGTCAGATTAAATTAAACTTTCTGACCTACACGAAAAACCTTACATTTTATATGTTTTTTTGAACATCATTGCCAGTGATGGCAATAATTTCGAAGGGTACTTTGTAAACACATTGCAAACTTTTATGGCAAAATATTGTCGTTGGCCACAAATAACAAGGACTTATATGTTAGGCATCTCATGGCATACACAATGTTTTTTATGGCACATTAATTTTGATCAGTATTTTCGTTTGCTTATTTATTTTTTCAAAACACAAAGTATAAATTATTTAATGGAGCATATCCCAGCAGTTGTTGGGCAATTGGGCACATGACAAGTTAGGTTAATTCTTTCTATGACAAACCTCTTACGCCTTTGCAGCACAGCAGTATTTACATAGATTCAGTTGCACACAAGTATACTTGCGACTTCAGAAGGCAATTGCTTGCACATGATCTTATTTTGGAATGTCAAATGAAAAAGACCACATTCAAATGCATGCCAGAGACTTTACAGAAGATTTTTAAGAACCATGTGTCGCGTTCTTTCTAGTTCACAATTGAGCAGTGCTTTGTGATGGTTAGACATATTATTCCAGTAGAATGAAAGCAAAATAAAAAAATACTGCAATTGTAATGTGACAAAATATGTTCAGTCTGCACCAAACAAAGCTGAACCATAACAATGTCTTACTTTTAAAGACTTCTCCATAACTCTTTTTCAAGGTTTAGGAAGTAGAGGCTTACATGTGTCAATTGCTTTGGTTCAAGGAGACCCTACAAAAACAATAAAACAAGAAAAGAAGAAACCCATCCCATAGTAGATCACATTTCCAGCCATCCTCAGTCTCTTGTTTTCTGTCCTCAGCTGTCCTTTTCCTTTCATCTTGAAAGCGCTGAGCCCGGGCGTGGATGGGAAAGATACGTTTGGATGTGTAAGTGCATGAGAGAGACAGAAAGGTGAACATTTCTCACCTATCCGGTGTAAAAAAAAAAAGGACACTTCCGCTGACCGTGGATCAGTTTGTTGTTACTTTAGGGTGAAGGATGGGGGGTGGGGGAGTAGGGAGTGACGGTTCAGCAACCATAGAAGTGCTAGCCATAAACTAACGAAAGGGAGGCGAGAAAGGGAGCAAAGTAGATTAAAGGAGATGAAGGAGGACAACAGTAGAGGTATTTACAGAGATAGAGGAGGAGCTGAAGGTAGGCTCTTCATCTTCCAGTTCCAATTATTGAAAAACCACACTTGCATCACCCTGCTTTATGTGTTACACTTCATTATCTTTAGTGTCTGGCAGTGTCAGAATCCATTTAGTTTTCAAATCCGTCTGCAGTGGATCCTGATAAATCTCTATGAAAACACACATCATGCACCACCGCAAGGATGACAAACTAGCACATTTTATCCTTTTGGTCAGAAAGTGTTCATCTTCTGACACTTTTTCAGCTCTCAAAAGAACTTCTACTTTTAAATTTAGCAGAAATTAGCAGAGAAACCTGCTAATTTCAGGTCTTGTACATACAGTTGGAAAACAACATTAGCATAATAAACAGGATAAAGAGATGCCTGTGCTTATTTTTCTCACTGTCTGACATGAAATCAAACAAAGCAATTTGTGTTTAAGCTCAGTCAGAATTGTTTGGTAAATATAAGAATAATGAAAGAGAGATTTTTTTGATAATTTTGTTAAGACTAACTTGTCATAGTCAGAAGTTTCCATGCATTTCTTTAGAATTTGACTGTTTTTGTCTTGACCTAATGGCTTAGGTCAAACCTTTGTGTATTTTTCCACAGGCATCTCAGAGTAATTTTCTGATTTTGCCATATTCCTCCAGACTGAACACATGCAGCTGAGTCAGATATAAAGTCCACCTTGTTTACACATATATTTTTTCACAATTTTTGACCGGGTGGTGTCTTTAATGGCTTTGTATTTTTATGCTTTTATGATGTAAAGCACTTTGAATTTCCTTGCTGCTAAAATGTGCTTTACAAATAAACTTGACTGATTGATTTCCTGTAGGACTGAGATCAAGGCTTTGCGATGGTCACACCAAACATCAGCTTAGGCCACTTTGTAACAAATATTATGGTATTTTTTTTTACATTTATTGTCCAGTCATAAGAACTATTTGTGTCCAAGTTTTAATTTCCTGACCGATTCCCAAAATGTTGCTTCAATATCTCCACATGTTTTTCTTCATCCTATTTGTTATGTGAAAAGCATCAGATCCCCACTCAGCAAAACAGCTAATCCACATGCTGTCAAAGTCTTTACATCATCAAACATCAAACTGGACTTTCTAAATATTGCATATGGAAGGGCTTGTGTTTGGAAAATACATTTAAATCTCCAAAAACACCTTTTATTATTCTGACATTTAGCAAATGGAAATAAGAAAGAGACCTAAAGCAAGAAAAGTTTAGCCTAATTTAACCAAAAATAATGTTTATGTCTCTTTTCAGACACTGTGTGTATATACCTGGTTTCACTTGTGTGTGATCTGTACTTTTTTTTTTTCTAAATTCTGGAAAATTCACTAGAAGGTTATATATTGCTACAATATGAAAATAATAAAAACCACTCTTTCTTTTCCCCCCATGGGGTGTTGCTGGGCAGACAGGGTGCCTGGCTGCCAGGGGACTCACTGGCCAATTAGTGTAGAATTTGAGCATCGTAACGAGCCTTGGAGGAATAAGGGGAGCTTGATTACAACACCTAAACCTTCCTGTCGCCCTCAGCCAGAGGGCCAAATGTCTCACTGACAGCCAAGTCACAGCTGGGGACGATGGGAGAAATGACTCCAGCCCACACTGGCCCCTCTGTTCACTGCAATTTGGGAGCTAGAGTCTGACTTTCCTTCTGAAGCATTGTTCTTATTTCTGACAATGTGGCATTGTAGATTTTGAATTAATCTTTTCAACAGAGAAGATTTAATACAGAAAATACAGACAGGACCTGGGAGCAATAAATATACAAAGCATAAGTGCCTGCTTTTTTCCCCCCCCCCGCTCCCCTGTTCGTGCTCGGGCCCTCATTTGGAATTCATGCCGTAAAAACCATAATAAACGGTGGGATTGAATCATTCAGCAGCTCTGATTTGCTTGGCAAGACCCAGATCTGGAGTTTATTTGTCTATGTTGTACTGAATCAGTCAGGCCCTGCTAGAAACAAACTTCAAACAAACACAAGACCCCAACAATTTGGACGTTTTTGAAAAACAGCACCGGAAAGCTGATTGGATTGGCACATTGTGCATCGGGGGTGCATGTCTACTGACGTGATTCATGATCTCTGGAAATTTTGTGATTCAGAAACGTCACAACACCAGGAAAATATTACAGTGTAGCGTAACAAAAGCTTAACATCTCACAAGCTTCGATCCGTTTTTACTCCAAATTTATGAGAAACAAACACAAAGTTGCACATGATTCTGAAATGAGAGGAAAGTGAAATAGAGCTTCCTAAATCACAATAAAAATCATAAAAGTGGAATGCATTTGCATTCAGGTCCCACTTGCTCTGAGAGCCCCAAATAAATATCCAGTGTAACTAATTACCTTCAGCAGTCACTTTATTATTATTATTATTATTATGAACACAGACCAAAGGTGTGTAATGTAATCACATGTAAATACAGAATTTCTTTTAGGGATTTAGAAGTGTGCTAAAAAGCACCCAGGTGAGATGAGAGAATCTGTTCACAGGGGAACTGTTGTGCCAAATTTTGAGATTGTTTTTTTTGGTTACGGGCATGTGTGGCTAATAACTAACTGCACATCAAACTACGCCTACCATTCTCAAAGTGAAACGTGGTGGTGACAGCATCACGCCATGGGGATATTTTTCTCCAGCAGAGACAGGAAAACCAGTCAGAGCTGATTAAATGCCGGATGGAGGTAAAAACAGGAATAAAGGAGTTTCAAAAAACCTGAAACCTGGTCAGCAATCCTGTGCAGAGTTCGGCAAGGCCCAATCAAATTACACACCAAAATCGAACCCGTAGTATCTGTTGCAGGATTTGATCCATGTTAAAAGACGTCATCCATTCAGCCTGACTGCTTTATTGACACCTTGAATGAACAATGCTTTCACAGGTATGGCTTAAAGGCTCGAAATCATCACTCACTGACGTTGTTGAATTACGGAAATTGCGACATTTTGGCCGAGTCGAACCATTCCACCAGGTGGAATGGTTCTTTTTTACGGCATGAATTTGCTCCTTTGGATGTGTTGTGTGATTGGTCAAAAGATTTTGGGCATGTTTTATGTGGAAATGCGCTCAGACAGTAATGCTGACACTAACGCTTCAGCTCGTCCACTTTTACTATTTTTATATCTGCAGGTGACACATTTGAGGAGTGCTTATCCTACACAGTGAGAAATTTTTCACATTTGTGATTCTTCATTAAATATCTACGAAGACTCTCAAATGGCTGCCGCCCCCTGACATCAGATTGCTCTCTGTCCCTCCAGGTGACCCCGCACATGACCAACGTGTAACAGTCCCTAATGTCCACCTGTTGGTCTGCACCGTGTATAAAAGGTGTATCCCACAACCAAGTGAGCACGAGTCTTCTCCTTCTGTCACATGAACTTCCAAAATGCCTTAATGTTTGCTGCAGTGACGTGACAAAATTGTCATCGCATTTAAAACCTTAGCAAAGGACAGTAGCGTAGTGAGACTCCAAATGTTTGCCTCTTGAAAAAGCCAGAAAAATACACACTGGATCGTAGGGGTACACTATGCCCTGCAAATGACTCGACCCGGCCACCTTACATGTCATCATGTTCCACTGTAAACTCAACGTGATACTAGCTCCAAAGGCATCTTTTGATGCCAATATTATCCTCAATGTCAGTGCAGATCTCCCGTCAGCCCGGTCCTAATACTCAGTGACAGGAGCCCCGCGGTGAGGACCCCACTCTGTCGTCTGATCGGGCAACCAGATGGACAGCTCAGCAGCAAGAGGGGACCTGATATCAGTGTCAGCAATCAGATCTCACCCACTGAGAACTCGTGTGTGTGCGAGGCGGCGTGGGAGAGAGAATACACAGTGCGAAGTGATTGTTGGGAGCATATGTGCTGACGGCAGCCGGAGTGTGTGTTGAAATGAAGATTAATGAATAAGGTCCCGGTAACGTGTGTGCAGACGAAGTTGGAGGGTCAACGGACGCTTCAGACTGTGCACAAACTTAAACTTGAGTGTGCACACGGTGTGTAGGTGGCGGTTTGTAAAAGTGTGTGCCTGGTTAAATTGTATCTTTTGACTTTTCACCACCTCTTGTCCCACAGCTGTGAGGTGCAGACTGACCTGAGAAAGGCTCACAAAGCTCCACTATAATGGCACAACTCAACAAGTCAAAGGAGTTTCTCTTCAGCTAAATATTTATTGTTTTAAAAAAGAGCTAAAAAAGGATTTTTTTTTTTCTGTTCTCAATTTGAAAATTGTTGTTAATTTTTCTGCTGACTCGTTTCATAAAAAGAAAAACAACATTGTCTGTCTTTGGTTAAAAAATAATCAGGGTTAATTTAACTTGAACACAAACCTCAGAAACAATGACTCACATAAAAAAAACAACATTAAAACACTTAAAAAGATCACTTCCAAGCCATTCTTTGTTGCACTACAACTGCCAGAAGATGATGTCTCTGTATAAGCAATGAACAAGAGTCATTCCTGAGGGGGAACAGAGTCTCCGTCTGAACCGAATGAAGTGGCCATTTGTTCAATGTCAGCTGATAAAGATCGAATAGCTGTCATCGGGAAAATATGCCCCAGATATTCCCTTCAGAAGTCACTGATGATAATTAACTAACTTGTGATGTGATGTTAGTAAGTCTCCAAAGGACGATAAATTTCACAATGTTCAGACACACCAGGAAACAAAACAGTGGAATAAAAAAAAACCAACAATGATATCATATTGAAAATATAAAGTTAGTGTTAGAAAAACTAACTTTATATAGCTGGAGGTATTTTACATATAAGCCTTTTACATAATGCTGCTTGCACCTATTGCCCACAGGCTTACAAAATGAAAAAAAAAAAAAAAAAATTCCAAAATAGCATAAAAGAAGCACAATTAATATTGTATTTACTTGAATGGGGTACCCAAAGCTGATTACAAATGTACCATCCTATTTTGTCTAGTTGGTCTGGCACTTTAATGGTTTTCTTTTTCACTTGTCTACCAATATGTTGACCTACTGCAGGCTTTCTAATACTTTCATTTCAATGACCATGATGCAGGAAGGCTGCATCAGGATGAGTGATAAGGAAGGGATTCTAGCAACTATTATTCAAAGTATTTATAATGCAAATTAAGAACACAGAACATTCTAAAGTTTAGTCCAAAGTGGTAATCCAATTCCATTTAATGTGTTTATATTGGGGTAATTTGCAATAAATTTCACCTGCAGGCACTGAACATGAAAAACCGATGCAATTTATATACAGAAATATATATATATATATATACACACCGATTGGTAAAAAGATTTTTTTAAAGGAAATGTGAGTCTGTGATTCTCCAGCAATCCCTCCTCCTGAGTGAGGTTGCAATGTCATAGTGCACACCTTATTTGCAGCAATCCCAGATTGCATGTGGTGACAGAGGAAAGGAAGGACTCCCTTTCAGCAAGAAACAGCCTCAAACAGAACCTGACCCTGTGTGGCCGGTCATCTACCTCAACTGACTGATGTTTGGAGAAAACAGTGAAATCAGACACACAAAAACACAAACAAAAAAAACCCAAAATAAAACAAAAGCAATGATTGGAGAGCTATGTGTGATAAGAAAAGAGTACTAAGATTTTATGTCAGCAGGATCTCTCAAAAAAGAATATGCTCTCTTTTACATTGTGCTATAAATGCTGAGGACTAGCAGTATGCTGTAAAAACAGCCACCAACAAAATCAAGGAAATGGATTTCTGGATGCACACTCTGGATGGATTTCAACATCTTGAGGTCAAATAACTGTTTGGATCCCTGCCGAGACCTGAAGGCTTCGTGCTAATTTCGTTATCACCTGTTATAATAATATCTGACATTGTCACAAGAACTAGGAAGCATGCTACACATTTTAGCACTTGGGGAAGCTCTCGAAGCATCAACATGTGAAGCAACGACATGGGATTATATCAGTAATGTTGGTCATTACTGCCGTTGCACTGTTGCAATTTACTCACCTCGACAAGCTAAACATTTGAAGCAGATCTGACTGACAGCAGTCCTTCTGATTTATTAACCTAATGTTTATCTGAACACTCAGGGACACTTGTTAGCTGTGTGTAAAACATTCACCTTTCATCTCGGGATCATTAAAAATGGGCAAAAATGAAACAAAACTAAAACTTCATGGGAAAATTAGCATAACGTGTGAATAACCCTAACCTAAATACTTGTCGGAGATAAGTCAGCCCAAACTTATCAGTTGCTGATTCTTAATTGCCAATTAGGAGCAACTCGAGTCCATGTACAAATTCGAGTCACAATCTTTATTTAATATGGACATGTTTTACAAAAGTGGCCAAATTTTTGCATTTAGGCCATATTCTGACATAGACTGCATAAAAAAAAAGAGTGTGGCAGCGGATTACGAATTAAAGTAACTTCAGCTCTCAGGTCCGTTGCTGTGGATGACAACATTTTTTTTACACCTCTATTGATACGCAATTCTGAGCATTTCTCCCAAACGCAAATTTATACTCCATATCTGGAAGCGTTTCCTGCTGTCGGGCTCTGGCAGTGGGAATGCTTCCCTCCATGGAATTTCTTGCTTGATGTTAAACACACAAATGAACCACATTTCATTAGTAAGTGAAAACACTGCTGTTTTCACTTACTGTTTTCCATTTGAAAAGTCTTATGAAGCCACACAAGATGATTATGAAATGCAGATGTATAACGAAACCCTCTGTCCCTGCCCGCATCCTCTGTCTATCTCTTGCGTGTGAGATTCGGATGGGAAGTCTCTCAGTCTGTGTGTTTTTCCTGCCTTCAAGCTGGAACACAGCATTCCTGCTCCATCCTGCTTTTTCATCTATCTACGGAGGCGGAAGAAACGGAAGTCCACTCTCAAAGCTGAACTTCTTGAAGAGAGATGTTTTTTCTCAGTCACTTTAGGAGCTGTCAAAACCTCAGTTTGTGCCATAAAACATTTAAAGATAAATGGCTTCAAGAGCCATTATTCAGATTTTTTTTCTTCTCTGTGAGTGTTTCAGTGACTGAACATGATATCTTCTTTCCCCGTGTGCTTTCATTTTTCTTTCCTCCCGGCTTTTGTCACTTTACATCTCCACGGATCTGTTCGCCTCTCCATCGATCTGTCAATCTATCCATTTATTCAGCAACATCTGTCATTTCTCTTGTCACTTAAATCATCCATCCATTAGACCATCTGTCTTTCATGCGACTCACTCAGCTCATCCCTCCTTCATTCATCTGTCCATCGTGCCTTTTGTGCACCAAGACACTGTTGTGACTGCTGCTGTGATCTTGGCTTCTTTCGGCAGAAACACGGTGACAGATTCGAAGCCGAACGTTTGCATGCTTTCGCACAGATAATTCACACCTGCATGCCTGGCAGTGTGCCAAAGCGAGAAGAAAGATGCCGTTTTCCTCGTGGTGTTTCCAGCTTGGAGCATGCCAGGTGCAGCTCTTCTGCTAAAACAAGACGCGCAAAGACTCCCAAGAGTTTCAGCACAGCATCAACAGGTTGTGTAAGTTCTCTGAAACGGATCTCTAGCTGGCAGAGCTAAATGAGGAAGTGGAATGAATTAGTTTTGTGTGTGTAGGGGTGTTTTCGGGTGGTGTAAGGGAAGGTTTGTGTATGTTGGTGTATACAGGGGTTTAGAAGCCAGAGGCCTCTTTTTTTTTTTACCAAGTGCGTGAAATAAAGGATTGGTTGTAGGGGTGACAAGCCTGACAGACCACTCCAACTCAACCATCAGCACCCTCTCACCAAGGAAATACACAGATCTCCTGTTTTTTTTATACACACTCCCTCCAGTCTATGTTACTTATTCCTGAAAGCTCACTCTGTGCTTCTCCCAGCATTCCACATGCTCTAATTGAGCCCTCTGACTAAACAGTGACTTGCAAGAGTGCTTGTATTACTTTAACTTCACCTCGTTGCATCATGCTACAATATCATTGGGCTTTAGCTACTAGACCAACACAACATAGTCGCAGCATTACTGTGAAGTAAGAGGAAAATCAAACATAGTTTTCAAGATTTTTGACATAAAAACCTGAAAGGTGCAGGGTTTCCCCAGTGTATTATAGGCCTGGCGGACCACCGGGCTTTACTTTTGCCCCCAGCAGGCTTAGCTTTGCTTATTTATTTAAGTCTTTATAAAATGTTTGCATTGTTTAAGACTTTATAGTTGTCGTTCAGATATTAATATTCCAATCTTCCAATAACACATACCATATTTTTTGGACTATAAGCCCCTACTTTCTCCCCACGCTTTGAACCATACGGCTTGTAGCCCGGTGCGGCTTTTCTGTGGACTTTTCTTCAACCACCAGGGGGCTCTTTAGCAGGAAGTGAATCATTGGAAGTCAAAATTGGAAATCGAAGAAGAAAGTGCTGATTTTCATTTAGAACAAGCACATGCTAGCAGCAGGCACGATGGAGAAATTTATTCAAACTCATATGATGAAGCTTTTAAGTTGAAGGCTATTGATCTGGCAGTACTGGAGGGAAATAGAGACGCTGCACGCAAACTCGGAGTGAACGAAACCACAGTTCAGCGTTGGAGATGGAGGGTTGCATCCTTTATATATAATATATCCTGCAGATTTATTAGGACGCAGCCCTCTGCTGGGTCCTTATGGAAAACCAAGAGCGGTGGAGATACCAGCGGCTTATAGCCCGGTGCGGCCTATATATGTACTTTTCCAGTTTTTTTTTTCCAAAAAAATTTGTAGGTGCGGCTTTTAGTATGGTGCGCTCTATAGTCAGGAAAATACGATAATTATCAAATTTTATTTTCAAATTTCCTGTCGACTTTACATATTTTTTAACTCAAAAACTCATAAGTGGAAAACATCACCAGGGCAGCTGTGGATACAATGTAGCTTACCACCAGTATTGTACGAATGTGTGTATGAATGATTGGCTGGTTATAGTGTAAGACACTTTGGAGTCCTCTGGCTTGATAAAGTGCTATGCAAATATAGGCCATTGCATAGAAACCCAAAAAGTTACATTTTGGTCCCTTCTGACCAGAACACATTATTTCACCACAAGGGTTTTGTTTCTTTAACCAGACTGCTTATGGCTTGCTTGCTTCTGATGGCAAGACTCATGGATTGCATGATGAATTTGTAATTTATCTTGTTGACAAATTCCCCCATAACTTGTGGATGTATGTGAGCATGTAGGTAGATTTACAGTTTTGTCACACTCTTTCAGTTTTCAGATGATGGACTCAGCAGTGCTCAGCGAGATGTTGAGAGCTTATGACATTGTTGTATGACCATAACCCTGATTTGGATTTTAACTTTAGTTCTAAGATCCCTGCTGCGTTCCTTGATCTTTGTGATGCTGCTTGTTTTATAAAAGTTCTTTAACATTTGAGACTTTCATAGAAAAAGTGTATTTATACAAAATTACTCAAGATGAAACTTTCTGTTAGAAGTTGATTGGTAGCACTGAATTTTACGTGGGGCTTTAAAGTAACTGCGGTTGAGTACAAAAGCAAGCCTTTTGATTTTTTCTGTATTCAAAAAAAACGATCTATGATTTCCCTTCCATTTCAGATTGTTCACTTCTTTGCATTGGTCTTGGATGTAAAACCCCAGTGAAAATGTGCGAAACGCTCAGCGGATGTGAATACGTTTGCAAGGCACTGTATATCCTTTCACGACAAGTTCCAACTGGCAAAACTCTTTAAAAACACCGATCAGCTTTCCTCCTGCACAGGCCTGTTTCAAGACTCAGAGCACTTGAGGTGTGTTTATATTTACTTGTGCGAAGCAGCATCTTGTTGCGGTTCTGTCCACTCGTCCAGGTGAGAGCCAGGTGTTGAGTGAAGGAGACAAAAGGGAAGGAAAAAGAGCGAGTGAAGAATATTTATTATTCTCTTCCTTTGTTTTTCAGCCACTTGCACACTCCCCTCCCAGTCCGCACAGCCATCCATCCGTCATCTTTCTTTAGTGAGCACTGTTTATGTCTGGTTTCAGAGGTTTGTCTGTTTGTTTGACAGCCAGGAGGTCTGCCACCGTGCCATACCTGTCAAAACCTGTCAGAAACCTCTTTCCACTCTGCGAGTGCACACACACTCTTTCGCAAACAGAAGCAAAGCGTAGAAAAAGAAAGAGAAGAAGAAGAAGAAGAGCAGGCAGTTTTATTTTTTTTTCTCAATGACCGTATGTGGCAATTGATAAGCTGCCGGCATACAAATCATGAAACAAGTTACGTTGGAAATTGTTGAGACAGTGAGCCATTAATGGTTTTAGGTCTGGCCCCAGAGCACCTAAACTGCCTCTGCAAATTAAATCTATTCTGCAAATTCAATCCAGTTAGTTCGAAAATTCAATACATCACATCACAGAGGCTGTTTAGTGCTACTCAGTGGATCCAACTCATGCATGTAGTTTGTATCCTCTGAAAAAAGGGACTCATTGAAGAGATGAATGCACTTTTGTTCCAGCTTTCCAAAAAGTAAAAAAAAAAAACCCCCAAAAAACACAGTGTGAATTCTTCAGCGTTTACTCCCTGTCACTTTCTTGGTAATTCCCTAAAGTGTTAGGAGTCAGGACAAGTAGTAATTGAGTCACATGCAACTTGGATAACTTGGACCACATAAATGGCTGGCTGAAAAGGACACCCAGGCTTCAAAATATGATGAGGGTAACAGTATCAGGCACATGAATGTTTATTTTAGCTGGCCTCTTGACAGTTTGATAGAAATATGTTTGTTTCTAATGAAAAACGTGCGAGATGTCAGCATACAACATACAAATGACTTTGAACAAAACCCTGTCAAGCTTCAGCAAAGGGCAGCTTTTTCTGTCACTCTTCAGTACACTTGAGTGTATTTAGTTCAAGCTGTACTGGTGTAATCCCTCACTTTGTGGGTGGCTTTTCAACAAATGACTGTGACTAAGTTGGTGAGCGAATATCAAGAAAGCTAAGCCCACTTTGGACGTTCTGTAAGGGAAACACAGGCACTAACATGCACTTGTAACCAGAGGAGCCGGTACAACCAGTGGCGGTTTCTGATATGGGCGACATGGGCAACCGCCCAGAGTGGCATCTTGTGAGGGGAGGGGGGCGTCATGACCCTGGAGAAGTGAGAATGATGAATGTTTGCATTTGCAATTTAACATGCAAATGCATATTTTGCTCCTGCCTCATTAAGAACATATTATTTACTGAAACAACATTTCAGTCAAACTGTGATAAATTGAATCACAGCAATGTAACTTTTTCATGCATGAAATATTTCACATCCTGTTGCTTTGTATGTAGCAGTTTAAAGTGAGCGACAATTAAAGCACCAAAATATTTTCTATAATAGTGAATCCTGACTTACACACATTACTGTGTTTTATGTTTTTTCAATTAAGTAGCTTAGTTGTCTGTCTAACACTTGTTAGATCTGGGTTGAAATATTGTATGCTGATTAAAGTTCTTCTTACATTTTATTTATAAGAATTATTTGATCTCCCAACAATATTGTTAAAATAAAATATTGCTTTATTGTCGTGTATCACTTCATCTCTGGATGTATTGTTGCTCTTCCACATGAAGGGCTTTCCTTTTAGTCCCCTGCTTCTCTGAGAACCATTTTGGTCTCCATGTTTTCCACAAGGGAAATGTGCAAAAATTCAATTTAACCGTAAGGGACGCACATTTCTTTCTTTCCTTCTTCTTGCCTCGACTTCACTCAAGATGACACAAACTGACAGAACACAATCTTCTTGATTTAGTGTAGCAGAATCCAGCTTGTAATCAACCCTGGAACGGACAGATCCACGCTTAATTTGTGGCTCTTGGGTTCTATGAATAACATATCATGCGAGAGATATCGCAACAATAACAACACATCATATGGAAATGAATGTGTACGTTAAGTTTGTGGGACATCTTGTGAACATACAACCTAAGAAGATTTGAGCAGACACTAAGCTCCAGGGATGAACTCCGGGACACAGCTGACTGAGAGACGCCTTCATTAATCTGAGGTTTCTGACACACGTCTGTCACCAGCTGAGAGGGATTTCCACACTGTTCAGTTTGGTTGTGTTTGAGAACAAAGCTACTCATTATCGCGCGGGCATACATTTTGACACCGCGTCTCTTGTCGGTGTGCACCTCGACGTCTGATCTCAGAGTAAACTCAGGTGCTTCCCTGCTCGAACGGATTCACAAATCCAGTGCGTTGCTCACTGCCGCACAAGTAGCGCCGCAATCAACACACAAACAAACAAAAAAAAACCCACTTTAAAGTCAAGGCTAAAAATACTACCTGCCTGCTCAAACGTGGCTGTGGTAACAGTGTTTTGCCAGTGAAGAGTGGGTAGACAAAAGCTTTGAGATGACAGTGTTGACACTGAAATAATAGAATCTGCCAAGTACTTACCGCTGACAGGCTGTCATTGTGTCTGATACAGTTTAACAATAGCTGCTGATGACAGCCGAGTGCTGCTCTGCTGCGAGTTTAACCCAGGGGCAGATTGTTGTGTCTTCTGAGTTTGATTCGAAACCAAAAAAGCAGAGACGGAACGTGATGAGAATATGTCAGAGAGTGAAATGTTTGGTGTTTTGCCTTTTTTGAAGAGGCTCGAGTCCATTTTGCCCCTCTGCTGTGAATTACTTAAGCTATTTTTTTTTTCATCCAGCTCTCCAGAGGCCTGGGAGGGAGTCAAGTAATTTGATTCTGGTTTGTCGGTAAAAGGCTGCATCACAAAGCAGCAGAACAGTAGCTCTGAAGTTTTCTGGGGTTTTTTTTTTGTATCTTAAGGGTTTTGGAAAAAAAGAGTTGACAAACTGTCTTCACTTGTTTTACCTACAGTACACTTAGAAAATTTACAAAAATGTCACTAGAAGGCATAACCAACACCACTTTGGTTGAAAGATACATCTTTAGCAAACTTCTTAAATATTTTTGATTCTTATGCTTCTGATAACTCCAAGAGCAACTTTTAACTATACAAGACAACAAATCAAGTTATTGCAGCTTTTTTTTTCAGTCTACTGTCTGAAGAGGTCAATGCATAGAGTGAAGTGTTGCGTCTACGTTCATAAGGTCAGTAAGAAACTCAACAGATTTCTTTCAAAGAGGATTATTGAGTAAAAAAAGAAAGGACACTAAATCAAATGGGGGGAAATCCCAAGTCCAGATGGTAAAAATTGGACACTGTGCACATTCATAACTTTTATGATTGCGTGCTTGATATGTAATGCCAATCTCTACTTCAGATAGAGTCTCAGTGTGGGTTCAATTGCACTGTACAACCTCCTGTGTTTCAGCTGTGATGTCACGCTATTTCTTAACTTGTCCCGCAATGAAAAGCTCAGAAGGATCTGCTCTCTAGTGGAATGTTTTTTCTACAGAAATTTATAACCCTTCTGGGCCCAGACAATGCTAGATAAAGTTTACAAAATAAACAGTAAGGACATTTGCTCGCACTCCCCCCAGCTTTCTCTGTCTCTTTGTTTAGTTTCCACTGCATGATGAATGACATGCTACGTTGCAGAGCCCATGTACAACTGCATGCATCCGCACTCGCTCGCTGTCTTTCTAGCAGTTGCTCTCTTTTTTAGCATTGTTGTGCAGAGGGCAGCACATGTTGTCGTTCCCAATGCGTGAGCCTTTCATGCTTGTATCAGCCACCACTCTCATTGTGATTGCCTGTTTTGTAAAGCGGCTCATCCAAATTCATATTTTCATACTTCTGTCCTCATATTGTGCTGAAATCAGATGTTGTGCTTCTGAGCAACGGGGGGTTCTGGAGGTACCGGGTGTCCCCTCGCCCACTCACTCTCACCAAGAGCAGATGGCTCTGGCTGGGCCGAACTGTGTGAATGAGCCCCTTTTGTCTCTGGATGTAGCGTAGCCGCCTATCCCAGATGGCTTTTGTACCTTTTGTGTCTGAGCTGACTTGCTGAGAGTGAGACAGGGTGTGCTGTCTGCTCTGGAGGGTGGTAGCCCTCCTCTCACTTTCAATAGATTCACTCTTTCTCTCTGTCTTTGTCACTCGACCGCTTGTTTTCAGTGCATCAATTCTGTTCACTGCAAATGTGCTACAGTGGCGTTGCGTTTGGCTAGTGCTATAGCAAACATGATCACAGTTTAAGCAGAGCAGAACATTCTGCTCACAAAATCTAAAAACAGACAGTAATATTTAATATTTTAAAAGTATAAACATTAGCATATTGGTCAATTATCTATCAGTTCACTTTTATTGTTCTTAAGTTTGCTTTTGGCATTTTGGAGACAATGATAAAAAAAAAAAACAACAATAATGAAGAGTATTTGCATACTAGGTAATGTATTAGCATGCAAAGGGTCATGGTATTCTAAATGTAATATGTTGTCAGAAACCTTTACTTTAATGGGCCCCATATGAAGAAGTGTTGTTTTGGGTTAGAGGTAAAGTTTTGGACTAAGGTGTGAATTGAGTTTAGGGTTAGGCTGGTAACAGTTAGGTTTTGGGGTTAGGGTTAGACTACAGAAATGAATAAAATATTAAATGGAAGTCAATACAAAGTCCTTGTGAAGATAGAAAAACATACTGCAATTAAATATCTATCTAATTTGTCACATTAATTCAGAACACAACATGGACATTTTAAAACCAAAATTTCTCATCCTCACTAAACTTGATCATTTATAACATATTTACTAACCTTTTAAAAACAACTGGGCCTTATGGGGACCAAAGCCGGGTTCTAATACGATACACCCCCTTGTACAGGGCCACATCATAAAACTAAGATGATGTGGTTTGGTTTGGAGGTAAATTGTGAATTCGATTTCAGAATAGACCAGTGCTGGTTAGGGTTAGGGAACATGTCTGGGTGAGGCATAAATAGTGACTAAAATGAATGGAAGTCAATACAAAGTCCTGATATGGGTAGAAATACAGACTTGTGTGTGTGTTTCTGCTGTCAGATAATTACACTCTAACATGGTTGTGTCATTCTGTGTGTACGACTTCTGCATGTCCTCCAATTTCTGTCCTCTTCAGTGAACTGCAAAAAGTCACATCAGCGCACCACCTCTCTGCCTCGCTCATCTCCATGTAACAGCTAATTTACCGCCTAAATCAACTCCGATGTCTAATGAATCTGCACGTCTATGCTAACATGGGCCTCATTTGACCTCCCTCTATCCCGCTCGTGCACACCCCCACAGTCAAACGCACACCACTGCATCCATGCTCTCATCTCATTACGGTGGGACATCGTGTGTTCGTCCATTGTTTCCCAGGGGGGGAGGCCTCCACCGCAGGGTTTTACAGCTTCTGCCAAATCCCTGCCAGAGACAGTCGGCTTGTCTGCCTGGCAGCCTGGCACTCCAGCAGACTGTATTTACAGCTACCTCTGGATAAAACGGATCTGGTTACCGCGCAGGATATATACAACTCATCAATCAGCAGGGAGGCAGACGGAGAGAAAGAACGAGGTGTACAGTTCAGTGTGGTGTTTTTATTGCTGCTCCTATATCTTTAATGCACACACACATCCAGATGTGCTCGGAAGCACACGCACGCAGACGTTCCCAAACTTTCCCAAACTTTCCCAAAGGATGTAGGTCCAAAGAGAAGTCAGATGTTTCAGTTTCAATCGCTCTCTCTCTGCCCAGATCAAATACGCGAATCAGCAATCAGATGATGTCACTATCCCACAGCTGTCCCTACCACTCAGAGATATGCACACACTCAGACACATACACCGTGCACGAGTGCGTGTGCGCGAACAGCTTCACCGAGGTCAAATCTCTCTCCGTCTCCCGCCCTTTAATTCTGTCTTCTCTCAAAACTCTGGGGATCCTGCACGCCGCTCTGAAAGCAATGGTCTGGATCGTGTTGCCTCTGTGTGTATGTAAGCCACACACACACACACACCCCCACACACACACACACCCCTACATACGCACGCCTACGCACGCACACCCAAATGCGTGCATACAGCGCACGCAGACATGCGCTGTATGCTCCAATTCCGGTTGCCGGGAATGGCTCTGGGGTAGGTGGGGATTGTGTGGGGAAATGAGAAAAAAGTGGGGATTCTTTTACAGCAGCACCATCACAAACAATCAGGGTAAAGAAATATTTTATTCACACAAAACAGGCCACACACATCCCTGTATCCTGAGTGTGGGAAAATAGAGTGGAAATTCAAAAAACACGCAATCCAGGCAGGGTATAAAAAAAAATCCAACTATTAGATAAATGTGGTATGTCAAACTGCTTTTTTCCCCCCAAACTTTACATTGTGGATGTTTTTAAAGTCTTTTTGGTTCAAGAGCAACAAAAATATTTTCATCCGAATAGAATAAACAATTTACAAGGAATTCCTTTCTAGTTTTATGTATAACTCCCTCAGCCGGCCTGCCTGGTCTTCTCTCTCAGCTTCACCCTGTTTCTAATCCACCACCTGTTCTTTGTCAAGTAATCAAGCTCATCAGTATATAATCTCCTCATTATCTGTCACTAACTGCCACATTCTTCTGTTCACCCATCTAGCCTCCTGGTTCTCCACTTCTTCCCTCGTCTCTGTGTCTGTCTGTCTGACTGTCTTTCCCCGAATCCTGCCTGCTGCTTCTCATTACTTGCTGGTTTTTCAGTTCACCCTGTTCCTGTCTGTTCCTCATCCTGATCCTGTTGTGCCTGCTTGTAGTTTGTTTATCGCCATTAAAAAAGTCTTAACATCACGATCCTCCAGAGCTCCTGCTTTCACTCTTTTCCGATCTCAAACCAGCAATTTACGACAGAATGTCATTTTCAAGAAAAAAAAAAATCTGTTTTTATAAGAATTTCCACACGAAAAATGACATGTGTCCGACTTTATTTAGAAATGTAAAAACCTTCCTAGAATTGTCGGTCAACCTTTGCATGTTGGTGTTTTTGCTGAGTCATCTTTTGCAAGAAGCTCCAAGTGTTCAAGATTGAAAGCTTATGTGGAGTTCTCTCCGACCTAAAGCTGTAGATTATTTACTGGATTCAAATCCCACCCAGTGCATTTTATAATGGTCAAATTAAATTTGACTCATTAAATTTAATTAATTATGTTATTATTTAAAATTTTAACATTCCTTGGATATTAATAATTTTGCTCTGAACTTTACATATTTTGCTTTATGATGCTTAAAAAGATATAATCTTGTTCCTAATCCAGTGTAGCATGTAAAATACTTAAATGTTCAGTGCCTTTCAGAAGTATTCATTCCAACTACAAATTTTTCACATTTGGTTTTGCTTCAACTTCAAACTTTAGTAGATTTTATGTCATAGACCACAAGTGTCAAACTCGAGGCCTGGGGACCAAATCTGACCCGCCATAACTTTTTATGTGGCCCTCCAGGCTCTAGAGGAACACATAAATAGAACCATGAAGATAACAGCTGTGTACTTAAATATTATTTCATCAATCAAATCAAAGCAGTTTTTTTTTTATCTGTATACTGTCAAATTACATCAGTATGAAAAGATGTTCAACATTACTACATCTTAAGAAGTTCTCATCCAATGCAGAGGCAGATATTTATTAATATTTTAATAGTTTGTTAATGGGTTTTACCAATACATTCTGCCTCAGCCTTTTGAGGATATTCCAAGGACATTTATGACCTTGATATGGTCTAAATTGAAAATGAGTTTGACACATCGATCATAAGTCAACATAAAGTAAAAATGTACCTGGATACATCTGAAAGGTGTGGTGTGAATTTGTGTTTAGCCCCCTGAGTCAATAGAAAACTACACAACAGATCTGCAGTTCTGCTGGTATCCAGAGGCTGATTTATTTATTTTTTATTCATCTATACAAAGTAGCTGAGCCTTTTCAGGTGTTGTCTCTCATTTCTACTTAGATTTGGGCGTATGAATATGCTATGATTCAAACAATCCATCACAGTTCTTCTGGCTAAATGGCCACAGTTTTTGTGGAGGGTTCATTTCTGCCCCGGGTGGGAACTCTCTGTTGTATTTAACAATTTTTTCTTCCCAAAGTGCCCTGGACGTAGCTCTTTCCATCAACTATGACCAACTTCAAGTTCTCTGCTGAAGAAAGCCATCCCCACAACATGTTGTTGCCTCCACTGCATCACTCAACACGGATCGGTGCTTTCGCTGTGATTTGCAGCAGGGTTGCAGCGCATAGTTTTACCTGTAAAGTTTTACATTGCAAACTCTCATATAGTGCTTTATAATCCAACAATCATTCTCGCATCTGAGTGAGATTAACTTACTCTCTGTTCACTAATTTGTTCATTTCTAAAGGCAAGTGGTTGCACTTAATTCTATTAAAAGCGGTGAGCCCAAAGGTTTTTCACATTATTCAGATTGTCTTCATTAGAAATACTGAAGACCATTTTTCTTTACCTTCACAATTATGCCCTACTTTGTGCTACTCTATTAAACAACACTAGAATATTTTCACGTTACTGGTTATAACATGACACAATGTGAAAGCGTTCAGTGGGAGTGAAGACTTTTGCAAGGCTCCCTAGATTAGACTAAAAAAAAGAGCACAGGTGAAGAACACTTGACTTTTACCAAAAGTTGCTTCTAAAAACCAGAAACAAACAACAAAAAAACGAAAAGTTCACTTCAGGTCCTCACTGATGCCCTGCCACGATGTCCCCAAAGTGCATTTTAGTTCACGAGATAAATTAATGAGATACATAGTGGCTTTTCCAAACGTAACCCCTGAAATAATGTACCATAGGTTAGTAGCTACCATATGTCCCGTTGCTCCTGTAAAATTATTATAGCAGCCAAAATTCCGGGTCGCTCCCACAGTGCGAGCTTGTTAGTTGATCTCACAAAACTTTATAGAGTCAGCTTTAAAGTTCTTCCAACATGCTCTTACTTTCTGTTATGTTCATTACACTTAGAACACTTAGAAGTACTTTTTTTTATACTTCTGCAACTTGCAATGTTGGTTGTTTTTTTTCAAACCTCATACCGATAATAAAACACCTCCCTTTTATTCCCTGTTGTTTATAATTAAAACATGCATATCTTCTCAGACAGTGAGAAGCATTACTCAAAGAAAAACAGATTAGAGAGCTTAACATAGCATTAACTACTGCGTAATCCTAATTTAAAGGCTTTATTGTATCAGAGGTTGAGAGCTTCCTGGAAATGAAACATGAGTGCTTTTACTAGAACCGTAAGCAGCTACAGTAAGTGCATGCACTTTGACTCTTGTGTTTAAACAATTTTTTTTTTTTTTGAATGGAGAACTTTGGGAGAGCTGTTATTTTATATCTGCATTGATTTCATTCAGGGATTTGTGAGTTTTTTTTCCCATCATCTCCCAGAACACACACACAGATACACACGCACTTCTGCAGCTCTGGTTTCAAATTAAAGATGCACATTTGACAGTATTTTCCTTAAGGTTGTTTTTGTAATTTATAAATACAATAAACCATTCTTGCTATTTTTTTTTTTTAAAAAAGCACACTATATATTTCTATTGTTTTTTTTTGTTTTTTTTTTACATTTTCCTGAGTTACTTAGGGATCACAAAAATCTTGAAAAATATGTTTTGTTCATCCAAATTCTGGTTACTTAATTTTTTATTTTATTTTATTTTTTTGTAAGTTGCTAGTCTTCATTGACGAGTCAGAGAAGCACATGCTTTTGGTACCAGCTATGAAAGTCTCATGTGTTCAATTACAGATAACACTCAGCATTCGCATCTACGTTACCACAGTTAGAGTGGGATCTAACCTTTTCTGAGACTTTAAGGCAAAGGCAAAAAAAACAAGAAAAAAACAGTTTGCACGTCAAATTTTCCTCCTGGAACATTTAAAAAGCCTTTTACAAGACCACAGAAAGGCATTTTTGGTGTAAAGCTGATTGGAAAAAATCTTTTCTGCCTCGCTTTCTGTGCTGCATTCCCAGCATTCAGCTGCATCATGGGGAAACAGGTCAGAGGTTACAGTGTAGATTTCTGTGTGGGTGTCTTAGTACCCTTTGACCCCCTCTGACCCACTGAACAGCAGCCAAACTGGCCGTCCAACTGGGAGTAGGAGAGGATGCACGGGGGTCAGGAGGAACAATCAAGGAAAAAGCTTTCTCTGCGCCATGTTTTCTACTCTTTCCCTCTATTTTTTCTTACTGAGCCTCTCATTTTGTCTTCCTGAATCCAGAGTTGCACAAACAATGGCACACATGTGCCATGACCAGCAGAAGCAAAGGTGGGACAAAAATGCTTATTTTTCTAAAGACAGGCGTGTTTCTGGAATTTATGTGCCAGGCTTTTAAGAGGTTTCCAGGGCCCAATGATCATGAAAGTCACTCAACAGATAAATGACCGTGTAAACATTCAAATCAAGAGAGAGCAAGGAAAGCAATAAAAAGACTTGTTTTTTTCCACCCCAAAACAGCAGGCATGTCTAAACCTCGTTGAGCATTAATCGCTCAACGAGGCGTCATTGTTGGAGAAATCATAACTCATTGGTAAATGTAGAAATCTCGGGTTTTTTCCTCGTCCATTCCCACTAACGCTGTCCCTGAGCCTCTCTTCGCGTTGAAATGTTTGCCTCTGTTCGTGCTTTATCAAAGGAACTTGGCCTCTCCAGCAGACTTTGGCTTTTTTAATTCACAAGTCATAATAAGTATTGTTAAAAAACAGAAATGCATCTCCGATTGAAGAGCGACAAAAGATATAGACGATTTTTTTGAGCAAAGGCAACATTTTAAACACACACACAAACACCCCCCCACACACGCACACGCCTACACACACCCATCCCTGTTCCAGGGCCCCTTTCCTCCTCCCCCCCATCCTTCCCATCCTCCACCTCCTCTCTCATCAAGGGTCATTTGCTCAGTTTCCTCCTGCGTATTCCTGCTTTTTTCTTCTCTTCCTCTGATTGGTCGATTCAGACCAGATGCTGATTGGACCTCCTTTTGCACCCCCCTCTTCCTGAAAACACCTCCCCCTTTTACTGGCACCTCCTACTTTTTGTTAGGACGGCCTACCCATCTAATTCTCCGCCTCTGTTTTAGATGCTCCACCTTCCTTGAAGTTTGTGGAATAAGTGTGCCGGGGCTCCACCTGGTGGGGTGATTCTCTTAGATTAGGACATTGTGTTACCCCAGTGGCTTATTATTCAGTTCTACATTTGAAAATAAAAGCAGTATAGTACAAAAACTTTTGTAAAAATGCAATACCTGAGTCTAAAAATAGTAAAATAATGTATAACATGAAAACATTTACAGCAGAAAGGATATTTCTGTGTAAATAAGAGGTGCAATTTTTTATCTCTCTGTCCTTTAGTGCCATCTAGTGTTGTCAGGAGGAGAAAACTAAACAGCAGCACCACCTGTGCAATAATGATAAAAAAGGAAGGTGATTAGGTACCACACAATCACACCTATATGAGCATTTTAGAGCAGCCAGGTCAGCAGACTATTTATTGTTTTCAACAAATCTACTGGTCTCATTGTCAGCATCGTCCCAATAGCTATGTTAGCTCTGTCGGAGGTTCAAAGGTCAGTCAAAAGCAAAATAAAGGTTTTTCTGCCCACATGCAAAATACAGTCAGGCAGTACACTAACAACACAACACACACAACCTCAATGGTGTTCATGTTAACTAATGAGGAGTTGTAATTGGGTTGTATGTATGTATACACAGTACAGACCAAAAGTTTGGACACACCTTCTAATTCAATGGGTTTTCTTTATTTTCATGACTATTTATAAGGCAAGAAATCCCACTTATTAACCTGACAGGGCACACCTATGAAGTGAAAACCATTTCAGGTGACTACCTCTTGAAGCTCATCAAGAAAATGCAGAGTGTGTGCAAAGCAGTAATCACAGCAAAAGGTTGCTGCTTTGAAGAAACTAGAATATAAGGGCTATTTTCAGTTGTTTTACACTTTTTTGTTTAGTGCATATTTCCACATGTGTTATTCATAGTTTTGATGCCTTCAGTGTGAATCTACAATGTCAATAGTCATGAAAATAAAGGAAACTCATTGAATTAAAAGGTGTGTCCAAACCTTTGGTCTGTACTGTATATATATATATATATATATATATATATATATATATATATATATATACAGTATACTGTATATACAGTATATACTTATAACAAATTATAATAAATAATAAATTTGGACTTATAACAAATTACATCATTGTAAATCTTTTTCACTCTCACAGTACTGCATAGCTTCCTTTAGTGAACTTATCACTAAACAGTTTTGATTGTGTTGCATAACAAGATTTATGTCAATAGTCGTCAGCCTAACCAAGAACATCAATTGTGAAATCCTGCCAATTGATTCTAGGTGATGCAATACAAAACAAAATTTTAAAAAATCCCTTGATGCATTTTTTTTTAATGCTCTGAGTCCAACTTAAAGTTTTCCAGTCTGTGTGGGATCTGCGAAGCCCCCAAGAGTGTATTCTCCTGGGAAGAGAACGTTAAGGTATGGCTGGAATCAACATTTTTTATGTGTCATTGTTAAAAGAACACCAAGATCTCACAGATGGTGTGAAAGCCCTGGTGAAAAAGAGTTACAAATTTGCCTGTAGCCCTGTTTGTTTGGCTACTGTGTTCTGGACCAAAGTCTGTTTTATCCAGGGTGTTCTATAGCGCCTGGTTCATCACATGAATATTAATACGGTGCTAAAACCCAGTCTGTTGAGCTACAGTAGCTGGTGCTTTTTATAGCCTATAAAGAACAGCCAGCCATGGCCACTGTGTGTTTTTAAGTGTTTAATGTTGAGCGCAATGAGTGCCATTAAATTCATACTCAAGCCAGCAGACTGCTGCATTCGCTTGTTCGAAAGAGAACTGTAGTCCACACTCACAGCTGCCATTGGTTTGTGGACACCGTCCTAGAAATTAGGAAGTAGTCCCAGCCCTACTCACAATGTATACAAGACCAAAAAGCCATGATCACATCATTTCTCTAAGACTTACTGTTTGTTTAATCTGAGACCCGTAATTGTCCAGCTTTGGCATGAGTCATTTTTGTCTTGTGATAGTCACCATGTGCTTTCATAATGCTGTTATAGCTCTTAATAACACTAACCCTGCAGTTGAAAATATTCATCAGTGATTGCATTTATTGCTTCTCTAATTAAGGCCAGCTGGAGATTTTAAAGTGACTGACCTTTGAGTTTTTTAATTGCCTGATCATTTAGGTAATATATAGATCACTGGTTTGCGCTTATACACACAATTTTATAATATTTCATCACAAGAAACCTAAAAAAAAAATGATATTCAGGTGCACAATTTATTAATTAGGTTTCTTTGGAAGAAAATTGGTAGCGCTGGATTTCAGTTAGAGGTATTTGAGTAAGCGGAGTGCCTGCAAATTACCAAGACCCTTCTTAGAAAAAAATATTACAATTAGCCATGATTTTAGTTGATCTATCACTTAAAATCCCAATAAAATACTAGGAATTCAATGTTTGCTCAGTAGACAGGAAGACATTTGCGCTAGTGTATCTTTAATAGTTTTCCTTTCATTCTGTAACCAGTTGCTTTTTTATACAGACCACACACGCAGCGCAGTGTCAGCTAATTGTGCCATACGCTGACGCTGAGATCCAACAGAAATGGATTTGATCACCATCTGAACCTTAAGCGGTCAGGAAGGCTTGATGAATGGGTCTCCTCTCGGAGTGTGCAGGCATGTGAAGTGTTGTGATGATGACCTGGCTGTTGTCTAAGTAAGGGTGAGGATAAAGCTCCACGTAAATCAGCTCAGCGGAGAGGCAACCGCAGACTCCCACATATCATATCAGGTATTTGAGATCTAGACTGAGAAAGGAACTCTGCGAACTTTAAACAAGCAGCTTAGAGAGACAGGGAGGCAGCGGTGATCATGGTGAACCTGTTGTCACGTTACTTCTTGGTTTCTCTGGAGTTCGTCTCGGGTTGGTTTGTTTTCTTTGCAGGGAAAATTTTTCTTGGACAACATCTGCTAAAGAAGGAGGCAATAAAAAAAAGGAATGTTTTGAGAATTAAATAGCACTAACTGACTATATTTGCCTTTTACAGATTTATTTTGTATGGTTTGCTGGAAACTCCATGGAAATCGGTCACAAGATTACGAGAAAGAAGGCGGAAATAAACAAACCAGCACAAGACAAACTCTAGAAAAACCAAGAAGTAACGTTTTAGTTCATCGAGTGAGCAGTCAAACTGGACTAAAAATGATTCGCTCAGACAAATCTGTTGATTTATAAGTTGCAGAAAATATGATACACACGACTGAGGCTCTTGTATAGGCAAATAAAGAACATTTTAATGTCCAAACAAAGTCATGGGAATGCAAGATTCCCCAATATGGGTAACATTTTTCATTAAACATGGGAATGATGGCTATATTTCTGTCAAGGAAGCAAGACATGCGTTAATAACATGGAGAAGCAGGGGGCAAGGAGAAGGAGGCCTGAAAGCATGTAGATGGAAAGATGAAAAGGCTGCAGGGGTGGCGAAAGAAGAGCATTAAAAACATTAGGAAGGGAGAATTACAGTGGCAGAGAACAAGGTCTTCCAGGGAGTGCTCTATGAGCTCAGCTAAAGAACAAAGGGGGAGGTCTATTGAAGGCCTCTGCTGATAGTGCTCAGGATGAGTGTCCGACACGCGGTCGTAAATCCCAAATCCCACAGTCTGCGAGCCGGGACCAGGGTCAGGCAAAGAAAGCACAAAGAGGCGAGCTGAGAAGAGATGGGAGGTAAATGATAATACGGAAAAGTAAACTGAGACGTAAGCCTTCTCAAGGCTAAGTCTGAATCACTAAAACCAGATGGGACTGAAATTCTTTTCCGCTGAGTTGCCTCCGCCGCGGAGTTACATGTTCTGAGTGCTCAGACGTGGCAACATGGGAAAATGCAACGATCAAATTAAAATTTCCTCTCTGGCTGCCGCTGATGCCTGACAGGGATTCTTCACATTCAGTTTGTTGTTGGTCCAAATGCAACCTCTCCCCCCACCCTCCCACATAAAATGGCTCATTACTGGCTTCAACTGTAAAAACCTGAGAAATAAAAAATGTGGTGACGTCAGTCAGTCTCATGAGATAAACACGAGTCATTAATGAATCCATGTTGAATTCATCTCATGTTTTCCTATTGTTTTTAGGCATCTTCATCTTTTATGTTTCTTTCCCCCCTGCCCTCCTTTTTGTATATTCCTTAGCTAAAGTTATTTTTCTTTCTATCAGTGTAATGCAGCTGGAAACTGAATTTCACAGAGGAAACCTCTCCAGAGATTAATAAAGTTCTTTCTAATAAAAACCAATCTAATCATAACTAATCTAATAAGTGGATGCGAAATACATAATAAATTTGTGTAGTTTGGGCACTGCAGTGGCTCATCTGCAGAAGCCTTAATCCTCGAGTCCCAGCCCGGTGACCTTCGACCCCTTGTCTTCCCCCTCTCTCACAATCCGCTTTCCTATCTGACCATTATCAAAAAACATAAACAAAAGCCACTGGAGCTGATAAAACCTTGAAAAAAAAAAGAGTCATTTTGTCAGTCCATATTTAGCAGAAGATTTCTTAAAATCATCTAAAAATTCCTTATATTTGCATTAATATCCCTCAAACTTCTTTACATTTTTCTAAGTAAGAACTGCAAACTTCAATGCAGTTCACTGGATTTATAAATGATAGATCAATGCAAAATAATGAGGAATGTACTTCCTGAGATGGTTAACACTTGGGATATTGTTTCACACCCTAACCTGCTTTAAACTTCTCTACCACTTCCTCCCTGACCGGTCTGCTGTGGTTTTCTTGGTCTTTGTGATCCTGATCCTTCACTAAAATTCTCGGACAAACCTCTGAGGCCTTCGGTGATTTCACTGAGATCAAATTATGCACAGGTAGACTAATTACTAATCACATGACTTCTGAATATTTTGATTTCACTTCAAAATGTATACAGTTAAACTTCAAACATGTGCATTTTATGTTAATTCACAGGTTAGGATGTTTGGTTGCAAAACTTCTTGAAGGATCAAACTTTGGTTCCAGTATTATAAGTTGTTCCCAACTGATGGCTGATTCAGTACAATTAGTAAAGTGTGATTTTTTTAATTTTTTTTAAAAATGTTATCTGCTCTTTAGAAGAAACAAAAGCATCCTGTTCATTCAGCAGCCCAATTAGTGCATACATACATAGATACCTTTCCAGGTATGAATGGTGGCTAAGTCAGGAATTTGCCTTGTTTAAATGAAGCCAAAAATAAATGTGAATGCATCACTTTGTGTGTGAGTGCGTGTGTGTGTGTGTGTGTGCGTCAGATTTTTTAATGTGACGTGGGTTTTCACAGGGCTTATATGACACGCGGCAGGTCACTTAGCGGGAAATAAGCCACATGTCCAAACACAGTTCAGAAAGCAACAACAGATTCCAGTATGTTGACAGCAGTGATACTGTCAGCGCTCCTGATGATGGGGGGTCTCGGAGGGGTGGCGGCGTCTGACTTCCACGTCTTCGGGAAGTCCTTCCACAACGGTGAAACCCTGCGAAGCAGCATCGACGACAGGCACTCTGTGAGGAAACAGCCGCACCAGCAGGTAAGAAGCAACCAGTCAACCAGTGACTTGTGTGTTAGTTTTTTGGGGTTTTTTTTCTGAAACCCATCTTATATTCTGGGTCTCCAGATAACCGAGGTCCAGTTGATGCTCTTTGTAACTTTATTTTAGATCTTGTACTTCATGAGTGGAAGGCTTTACTCCAGCTTTGTGAGGGCTAAACTTAAGATGTAGTATAAGGCGTAGATTTTCAAATGACAATAAACTATTTCAATCCAGTAGAAAGAGCCGTTGTATAACAGTAAAAGAAATGCATGCTTTCAGACCATAGCATAATTACAGCTATACATCACCTCTTAGTGTAATAATCATCGTCATCAATCAATTTTGTAACTCAAGGCTCTTGTTTTTGAATAATTTTCAGTAGATCTTTCTCACTTCCTGTTTCAAAATAACTGTCTAATTCATTTTAAGTTTATTTACATGTGTGCTTTGGGTTATTTAGTGTAAAAAAAAAACAACTCCATAAATAAAGACTAATTGATCGATTGATTGATCAAGGTCCTATCATGCTTTCAGAGAGCATCAAAAAGAAAATCACCAAACCATTTTACTTTTGAAAAATAAACATTAAATGTTTGCTCTTTAGCTTATAGAACAACTAAAAATAGTAGACGTTGATTTGTTACTGTCACTTTTTGAAGTGGCCTGCATTAAAAATCCACTTGATCTGATTAAATGCAATTCTAACATATCCAGATACCGAGTGGGCTCCGCAGAAGTTTGGATCTGGAGAGCTTCAAGCTGCACGTGACTCCAGCCACCAGCAGGAACAGCCTGCCCACCATCATCAAGCTGTACCCCCCTACGGCCAAACCTCTCCACATGCACGCCAACATGCCGCTGCGCTTCGGCAGGGACAGCAACGACGAGAGGGTGCCCAACTCCAGCCCCAACATGCCCCAGAGGTTCGGGAGGTCCTGGGAGTTGGTCGAGATGTGCGGAGAGTGCCGCGAGGCACGAGACGCCCCCAGCCCGGTGCTGCCTCAGAGATTTGGAAGAAACGCTCCTTACTGGAGTCTCCTCAGGACGCTGGCCAGTGAACACTTGTTGGACGCTGGCTTGCACTGGTAAAGACACAATCTTAAATATTCCTCTTACACTCATCACAACCACTAGCCCTGCTTCCTTTGCTTTGATTAAAGTGTCTTATTATCCAACAGGACTGAAGATTTTGACTACAAAACCAGTTCTGAAGAAGATGTAGACACAGACGAAAAGACCTTCAAAGGATAGCCAGATCTTCCTTCCATTGAGTGTTTTTATTGTAAAGATGCTTCAAGCTATTAAAACAAAGCTTAGATCTGGAGTATTTCCATGGAGATGTTGTCTCCTGATAATAATGTCCTTCTCTGTATTGAAACTGATCTTATAGAACAATGAGGTTTATACAAACAGTAAAAAATAAAGCTTCAAGCAATGAGAATGCAAAATGTTATTGTGTTATTCATCTTAACCCGTCGTCATTTCTGTAGATGTAAATGTCCCAAAATTCTTAGGGATATTCTGGAGAGAAAGCATAAGGTTCATCATAAAGCCCTTTACTTTGAATTATTCTCTTGAACTGGATTTAGAGGGGAGTAGATACGTTTTGAGCTTAATGCGGTTCATTAAAAAAATGAGCAAAACTGAACCTGCTATAGCAAGCTGCTGAGGAAGCAGTTGTTGCATTATTTGAACACTAGAGGGTGCAATGAACGTGTTTTAAATCAAAAACCTTCCCTGATTGCTGTGCTACAAACTCATCATGTCACTATTACAACAAGAGAGAACAACAAAATGTGCACAATACCCTTTTTTCACACTTAGATTTAGCTTTACAAGACATACAAATTGGAAACAGTACTCAAACTACTGGCAGAAAAATAATGATAAATTATTTCCTTTCAGTCCAGAAGCTGATTTTGACAAAAGCTTGTCAAAATCTACATTTGGCAGGGGTATAAAGGAAAGCGGAAGTATGGATTTTTTTTTTTGGTTTCTTTTTTGGGCAGTTCACATCACTGAGTTGTTTGCAAGTTACCCAATATTAATCTTAAAGAATAAAAGATACACATATATACTTGATAGTACCACATGTTATTTCACATTTTTTCACAATACACCTGCTTCAAAGTACTTTATTAGAATTTGTATTTCATATACCATCATGTAAGTGTATCAGATATACAGTGGGGGGTAGTTTGTGTAAGGGCGTCACTTCTTTAAGCATTTGCTTTAAGAAATAACAGCTTGTCGAAATTACACACTGAAATATCAAGTGAATATTATAGATACTTCCAGTCATCTGTAATCTGTAATCATCCAGGTCATCTGATCAGAACTTCATAATGCCTACATGGAAAACTCTGTCTCACTTGTGAAACATGGTCGTGACAGTATCATGCTGTGGGACCGCTATGATCAGCAGGGACAGTGAAGCTGGTTAAAGTTGATAGGAAGATGGATGGAGCTAATTACCGGATAACAATGGAAGATAACTTGACTGAGGCTGACTTGAGACTGCAGCGATGTTTTATTCTCAACATAAAGCGGAAGCCGTAACGGAATGGTTTACGTCAACACATATTCACGTGTTACAGTGACCAAATGTCTCAGACAAATATCAATTAGTTAACCATCATAATTTTTAAGAAATATAAAAAATAAAGCAACCTAATGTGGAAAATTGTTTATTATATCTGCATACTGTTTGCAAGTCTTTGGCAAAACATTTGTTTCAGAAGTACACAGGTCAAAGATAACAAATCTGATATGATGACCACACTCTTGACAATAATCTACCTAATGTTTCTTCTCCTTTTCAATCAATCTGAAAAAGCTATTAGTAGCTTTCCCTCTACATAATGTCCAAGTTTCTCTTGCTCCTCCTTAACAGGAGCTGGTTTTATCTATATAAAGTAAGACAGCAGGTCTGATCATGCAGCTGGCAGCACTATTGTTCCTCTCTGTGCTCTATAAACCCATTCCACTGACATTCTGAAGTATTTTCGTGCCATGCATTGCATTATCAGCACACTTGCCCTTTTAAGTGGGCGTGAGCTGCAGCTCTTTTAAAGCAGATTTAACCACCCCCCTCTTTAACATTTTCATTGAGAAACATTTTCTCTGAAGCTTTAGGAAAACGATTTAACAAAGGTAAGGTTTTCCTCCCGAGATTTTTCCAAAGCCATTGTTTGCATCACAATAGCTCTATAAGGCATGTTTTTATATTCAAAATATTTCAAGTTTAGCAGCTTTTGCTCATCAGCCTGCTGCAGTTTTGACAATATTTTTAGAGAGACTAAAGAAGTCTTAGCGTGTCCAAACGTTTTGTGAAAATTGTGTTTTTCTGCCCGCCTCAAGGCATGTCTGTGCTGCAGTGTGGCTGATTGTGTCTCCTGCTGTCATTTCCTCCCCTTCCAGCCCCTGACCATGGGGGATGTCGAGAAAGGGAAGAAGGTGTTTATGGAGAAATGCTCCCAGTGTCACACCGTGGAAAAAGGAGGCCGCCACATGCAGGGACCTAATCTCGGGGGGGATGTTTGGACAGAAGACGGGGCAGACTCCTGGTTTCTCCTACACTCAGGCCAACATTGATAAAGGTGCACATTTTAGAAATATTTGGAACCAATTAAGTTCTTTGTTCAAAGTTAGAAAAAAAAAGGAACAAAAATATCTAAAATATAATTTTTCCCTTTTCTGCTAACAAGTGAACATTGATAATAACACCATGTGGTAATGAAACGAGGATTTCCAAATCAGAAATTCACAAGCAGAGATTTTTTAAAAAGGGCACTAAAGGGAAACAAACACAAAAAAACAGCTAATTCTCCTTTGTGTGTAATTTGGTTGATAAGATCAGAAGCGGAAGTGAAGCTGAAGCAAACACTGACAATGATAATAATCGGAATTTCAACTTTCTGGTACAAATCTGCTTGTATTTCCATTATTGTTATTATTTTTTTGCCGTATCTGGACTCCCTTCATCTTAATTGTCTCTCATGAAATGAATATCGTCAGTATTCTACTTTTATAACCTTCCCCGAAAATTGACACTGCTTTGCGTCTGGGCTTGTAGTAAGCTTACCTGAACAATTTTTTTGTTTTCTGGGGCAATGCAGGGAAGCTTTTTTGTGAGAGTGTACATTTAATCTTGATGAAAAAAGGATTACAATAAAACTACCAGAGACCAGAAGATAAACAGAAAAACTGAGCAAGACGGAGATGTCTGGCTAAGCAGCTTTAAAGGATAGTTAAAGGATATCATGCTTTTGAAGGGGATTTTACTGACAGTCTTGCACTGGCATGTCAAAACCACAAAGCCATAAAAGAATTTGAAGAGTTTTATTACAGTGTGGATTAATCAAAACCGAGAGTCAGTTTGATATTTAAAGTGATGTGATATATTATTAGTGCGTTGGCACAGTGATAGATGAGCACTGTCCCCCCAGCACTCAACACTTCAAGATTATTGATCAAAAATTTTATCTATATTTAAATACACCAAAGCCCATTCTCTGCAGCCTGTTCTTTGCAATGATGTTCTAATGTACTATAGTATAACTTTATATCACAGGACTTTATGTTGCATGCTGCTCATCTCAGCCAAGAGATTTTTTGCTGTGAGGAAAGGAAGCTTGTTTTCTTGACATGACAGTGAGAACAGCCGGTCTGGACAGGCCGGCCGGGGTTGGTGGTACTTTTCGTTTCTGACTCTGAGCTACGCTCCGACAGCAGGACATGAAAAGCCTACAACTGTCACCACACGTCTGAGGAGGCAGACAGTTTTTTTGGGGGGGTTTTTTCATGAGGCCACATTTATGAAAGGTTCCTGCTTTGCCGATGAGCAGTTAAAATTTTCACTTTTCATACAGGTGTCATATGGAACGAGGAAACGCTGAACATCTGCCTCGAAAACCCAATGAAATACATTCCGGGAATGAAGAGGATCTTCAATGGCATCAAAAAGAAAAAGGAGAGAGAAGACCTTATTGCCGACTTGAAGGATGCGACCTCCTAATACGCCGATGATCCCTACAAGAGCATTGTTCACCTTGATGAAATAAATATTTTCTCTATGAACAATAGTTACAGGTTTTATTCCTGACTTGCTTTTGAAAAGTTGGGTGTAAACATTTTTAACAACCGCTGACTCATCATGATGTTTAGGTTTCTTGGAAGTGCCTGTTTTTAATCATGAGTGACACCGCCTGCAGTTTGTGAATATTCCAGAAAGCAAAAGTTTTACTGCCACACGCACAAGAGCTGCATTTTTACCTTATACTCTTATTTGTCATTTTTGCCTAACTTTATTTTTTCCCTACATGTTTCACACTCCCTTCCTTTTTCATGTTGCATCAATGGAAAATGTTGGTTTTATTGTTAGTTGTCATTTGAGGCTATAATGTCATACAGGCTTGTGTTTTTGTAAACAAAAACTTTGTCTCATTCACACAGTCATTGTTTTGAATACAGAAATCTCAACAGAATGTGTTGCACAGACACACTTTTGATGTAATTTAGCAGGTGGCAGAAATAACTTTGTAAAGAGGTGATAATTTTCTTCAAATTTAACATAATCAACATCATTTTTTTTTCTATTTTTCCTCAACATACCTTTCAGTTTTTTGTGGAAAACTCTCAAATAAATGATTTTATTGCAGGTACAATCAGAGAATGATGGAAATACCCAACCTTTAGCATAAGTACATTTCTTTAGTAAGGATTATAAACCATGTCAACAAATAATTGTTTTAACAAAACCACCAGCACCACAATTATTGTATTAATATAAGTTGACAGTTGACAAGAATTTCCCCCAAACAAAACAAATCAGATAAAACTGAGGAAAAGTCTTATGTCCCAGACTCCTTGTAGGGAAACAAAGATTTACATACTTTACTTGTGCATTTCTATCTTAAATAGCTGAGTTAGTTAGTTAGTTAGTTAGTGAAATGTATATATATTATCATATATTTGTTGTTTCATTTATAACAATAGTGTTACTTATATGATGTTCCGTCTTATATGCCTTTATTGTTTTCTTTCCCTTCAGCATAAAGAATGTTTCTGTATTGTTTGATTTACTTTATTTCCTTTTTACAAGAGGGCCTCCCTGAAGAGAAGCAGTGATAACCGGGCTCACGGGGTTTATTGCTCAGCAGGAACTTCTTCTTCCTTTGAACTGTTAGATAGCTGTAGAACCGTCGCCTTGAAGATGTACGACTTGTTCTGTTTTTACTCTGTGTCTTAATGCAAGATAACATGTGTTTAGTCAGTGATTGTCATTAGCACTGCAACTAAGTAATGAAATGTTTTGTCCCCACCCCTTAGAGTTGCAGTGTTCTCTGTGATAGGGACTCTGAAAGTAATAAAAAGAGAGGAGCGGACAAATGTGTTTTCAGGGCGGTTGGAGATTTGTAACTGGAAACACATCTCTGTCCGTTCTCCTCGCGAGATCAAAAGAATCTAACTCTCTTGTCTTTTCTGTGTTTGTTCAATTTGTCTTTAATAGGTGTCAAACCTGACAGTTAGTTAGTTAGTTAGTTAGTTAGTTAGTTAGTTAGTTAGTTAGTTAGTTAGTTAGTTAGTTAGTTGTACCAATTTGCCCCAGTAGGAGTTTGTACCTCGTGTTTGAAGCGTTACATGTAAATATAGATTTTATGTGTCTTACTCTGAAATGCCCAGCAGAGGGCGCCATTATTCTAATAAGAGACCGTTAACAAATCGCGCCAGACCAGCGTGCAGACGCTCCTTAGAAGTGTCAGATCCGTCCTAGCGAATCTGAAGTCGATCCGGATGGCACAACAGATACATCAGATCCAGTCGATCCAGTGGGACTGAGGCACCGCTGCTCTGTGGTTTCTGCTGGGCATTTCAGCGCCAGAAGGAGGAAGAAGAGGAGAAGGAGGAAGAAGAGGGGGGGGGTTTAAAAAAAACTGCATTCCTTTAAAAATTGTGTTATTAACCGGCGGAGGGAAGGAGGAGGTCGATAAGTCGGATCCGATTGATCAGGGTTGCAAATTTTGCACGGTGAATGTCAGCGAAGCCTCGTCTGCTCAGCGCGCTTCATTTCTTTAAGGTGAGAGGAGCGTCAGACAGCGTGTCTGCAGGTGCCACACAATCAGACTCAAGTGCAAGGTAGGAGAGAGCCTGTTGATGCCACTTTTCTAATGTTGGTTCATCTACTGGACGGACTGTACCGCTTATACAAAGCAGGAGAACATTAAACCGGGGGATCATCCCGGTGAATCACATCCCTGCACTGATCAACAATGCTGAAATGTGTGTTAACTCTAACACTGTGTTTGAATGGACCCATTACAGTCTTACTACTGTTGCATGACTTATGTGTGTGTGTGCGCGTATACTGTATGCTAGTGATACACCCCCTCTTCCTTCTCTAGTCTAATTCTGGCACAGAGGGCGTATGTGCACGGCTGGAATTACAGCGGTGGCTGCATCTGCTGCAGTGAGGGGCTTCAACAAGTTTATAGAGCAGCAGTGACAGCCTACAGAGGGTGGGTTGGGTGGATGGGGTGGGGGAGGAGGGGCTCTGAAAGGAGGAAAAAGGAAAAGTGACAGCTGCCAGGGGACTGCAGGATTAGCACGTGTGCTTAGGGGAGCTTGTGTTGTGTTCATTTCAGGGACAGCAAACAGGCAGCATGGAGCTGATGAAAATTGCATTGTCCCTTCCCATTCTTCTGTGTCCCGCTTGGGCCTTATCCCATCACTCCTACCTGGACGACATCCTGTCGCCTCGCTCAGGTAAGGTATCAGCTGTGAGTGTGTGTTGCTGAACGGAAACAGGCCCAGATGTTCTGTAACAGTAGACCATGTAACATGAGTGTTTCGCCGCAGCGATGCAGAGGGACGTCCTCCCAGCCCTCAGGTTCCTGGATGAGGCGTTGAGGTTTGACCCCTGTTGTCTCATGTCGCCTCCTCCACCGCCGCTCTTCCCTCCTCCTCCTCGGCTTTGGAAGAGGGGCACGCCTGTAAGTTAGTGTACCGCACCCTCTCCTCGTCGGCCTGTGCTTCTATTCCCATTGATGGCCACTCATTGAGGAGCTATTGTTTTTATTTATGTGTTAACATGATTGGTGAAATGAAGGACACACTGAGCTTATTGGAACCAACCGTTTTCGGAGGTGAAGGGCCGGATAATACGCAATTAACCCCAGAGTGTTCACCAGGACCCCCAGGACCTCCAGGACCCCAGGTAAGGACTCACCTCAACATTTTACATTTACAGGGCTTTGTAAACATATTTGTGTCTTTTGAACTCTTCACAATGTAGCCACAAACTTCAATGTATTTCTGAAGATACTCGGGGTTCACCGATTGATCAGCCATGAATTCTTTAGCTTTAGGTGATCAGCCGATACTCAAATGTCAAAATGATCTTATCCATGGATCTTGCACTGATCTCCACAAAGATCTGAAAATCTCTGCCTTGAGAGAGGGCTGAGTGACAGACCTGCCCACCGGGTCACGAGTAAACATTTCATTTATATTTGAGAGCACTACCACTACCTTTTTACCTCGTGCAGGTAAAAAGCTTGTGCCATGAGCTTTGTTCAGTCTTTTTCAGTAAAATAAGATTGGAACACTGAAGGTGTATTGTACCCTTATAACACCTGACACTGTCAGTCATTTACAAAAAATCAGTATCAGTCCAAATCACAATCGGAAGGTTGGGCTCTTTAAAGACTGACCAGAAAACGGCAATCGGTGCACTTTTGGAAAAAAACATATCACCACAACTTGATGCTGGTACCTCCATGTGTCACCACTATGATGGTGCATGCAGTATGGTGTGAAGTGTTAATTTGCAGGCCAAAAAGTTCAACTTTGCTTCTTTGTGACCAGAACACTTTCTTCCACATGTCCAGTTCAGGTGGGTGTCCATATCTTTGTTGGTTTGCAGTTGTGCCATTCCAGCTCTTGGGATAAAGGTTGAAACTTAATCCTACTGTAATTTTCTTCATTAGTCTTTAATTTGGAGTATCAGAAACATAGTGCCGTCGGCATCATGTTGATGGGATGATTTTTTGGGCAACATGTAGAAAGGGTCAAAGGGTGCAAATGGCTTTGCTGGGCCCTGTGCATTAGGTTTTGATTAAATCATGTTGCATTGGATAGCTACAGACATTTAAGGCAGTAGATGGAAATATTGTTCAGCAAGCACAGACAGGAATTTCGATAACCTTGTTACTATTGATCATGCTGCAAATGTCTTGTCCTCAGTATAGGTCACGCAAGCTGGATAAAAATGTTTTGTGTCATTTTTCAGGGTGAAATTGGATTGCCTGGTATAAGGGGACCAAAAGGGAGAAAGGTGTGTGTTCTCCTTGAGAATTATGCCCCTAATTCAGAGCTCTGCTGAAGGAATTTGTCCTTGCACTCATCTGCACTCTAATGACATCTCTTCTTCTTCTCCTTCCATTTGTCGTCCTCCAGGGAGAAATTGGACGTCCGGGGGCAAGGGTGAGCAGCTTCACTACCGCACGTGTTCCTTCATGCCCCTCTCTAGCTTCCTCCAAGCATTCTCTTTCTATAATCCAATTTGTTTATCAATATCCCCGGAATTCTCCTCCCGTTACTAAATGGGTCACGCAACATTAGTCTCAGCAGTCAGCACTGGGTTGATCTCCCAGGGCATCCTTCGGTACCCTGCTCATTTTTCCTTACTCTCTAGCTCTCCTTGGCTTGGTCCCATTCACCTCCACGACTGAACCCAAGTCCTGCTGATCAAGCCCCTCCACCAGCACTCTCCTTGTGCATTTTAATCTTCCTAAGTGCTTTTGCTTTCCATGATAAATCACACAGGAGGTCCGCTGTGCCTCCAGACGCCGCAGCCTTACACACGGGCTGCCGAACGAAAGCACGGGCTGCAGCTCTGGAATGCAGTTCAGGTGTAAAGAAGATGTGAGGATGCTTCTCTTGTGTTCAGCTAGCAGAGAGCTGCAGAGTGGGACTAATTAGGGCTTTATGTACTGTATGTTCCTCATTTTTAAGGTTTTTCATCCAGACTTTTTAAAAATACAAGTCTGAACAGATTTCTTCCAGATTTTCCTGCATCTAGCTCCACCCATTTTCTTCCCAGTTCTGGCCAGCGTCTTTGTTTTCGCTGCAGAAAAGCTTGCTGCATGATTCTGCCACAGAGTGTCATGGTAGCGATGTTGTTTTTGGTTGTAATATGACAAGAAATAGTGGGAAAAAAACATGAGCATATACATCAGTATTTCTTTTTTAAGATTTTATTGGCTCTAGTGACCTTTATTTGACAGTGAATTGACAGGAAAGAGGGTAATGAGAGAAGGGGGAAGACATGCGGCAAAGGTCGCCAGGCCGGGAATCGAACCTGCGACAGCCGTGTCGAGGACTAAGGCCTCTATATGTGGGTTGTGCTTAACCCCTGCGCCACCACAGCACACCCGTGCATCAGTATTTCTAACTGGCACTTTCTTTTCCTGCAGGGCCGTCCTGGCGCGCCCGGTCCTCCAGGGACACCAGGATTTCCAGGATTTCCTGGTCCACAAGGACCCAAAGTAAGTGCCATAAGGTACAAATATATCACAATGTACTATGGTACACCTATCTACAATGGCACACAAGAAAAAAATGTGTCATAGACATCTGTATATTGGGAATGATTGATTTTTTTTATTGGTTGTAAGGGAGAAAAAGGAGACTCAGGACTCATGGGTTTACCAGGGCTGCGAGGTCCGCCGGGAACAAAGGTCAGAGAGATCTTTCCATTATGAAAACAGCCGGGTAGATTCAAGGCCAACCTTAACATTCTCTGCTTGTCTTTTCAGGGTTTACCTGGTTACAAAGGTGACAAGGTAAGCTTAGAGGCAGACGTTCTTCCTGCCAAACCGTAAGTGTTTCCAAGAGAAGTTGGAATTGTGAAAAGAACCAATAATGTCTCACCAAATGGGGGATCCTCCTGACAGTGCAGTGATTTATAGCCTACCCAGTTACATTTATGCAACAGAATAATATCAACGACTGACCCTCTGATGGAGGAAGTCACAGCAAATGCTTGCTGCTTTCTGTTTTTAATTGAATTTTGACACATTTCAATCTTCTGTTTTCAACGAGGGGGACCGAGGCGACCGTGGCCCTGCAGGACCAAAAGGGGACAAGGTCTGTTTGTTTACACTGCAGGTCCTGAAGTCACCTGGAAACTGTTGTATCTTTGCATTTAGTACTTCTGTTTGCTTCTATGATAATCTGCTCATACTGCGTTCCAGAGGACTTAAACATCTACACTATAAGCATCTTCTCCAATTAACTAAAAGTTCCAAGTCAAGAAAGTCTGATGCAAGACAGTTGATTTAAATTGCTGTAGTAATATTTATTTTTCATAACTGTTTTTCTCTGTCCAGGGTTCAATTGGTTTGCCTGGGATGCTCGGACAGAAGGTATTGAATTAGCTGTTAGGAATTTTCACATTAAAAATGAGCCGGAACCCTGAAGTATGCTCTTCTCTCAGGGTGAGGCGGGCCCAAAGGGAGAGCCAGGTGTTTCTGGGAAGAGAGGACCAACTGGGAGACCAGGGAAAAGAGGCAAACAGGTAAAGAAATCTTGTACTATTTGTGTGACTCTAGTTGTACTAAACAACGTGACAAAAGTGACAGTTCTCTGTGTTTGTGTTTACGGTTGGCCTGCTGTTGAATTTGTGCAGGGTATCAAAGGGCATTCAGGGGCCCCAGGCGTCATGGGACCCCCAGGACCTGCAGGTCCCAATGGCCTCCCTGGCCCACCTGGGCCTCCAGCATCAGGTACTGTAACCAGCTCACACACACACACACACACACACACACACCTCTGTTCCAACCTCTATATATTGTTTTGACCCCTGTATGCATTATCCATGCACCCTTTTTGCAGGTCTCTACTTGGTGGGGGAGAAAGGAGAGAAGGGCCTCCCGGGCCCGCCAGGTCACTGCGACTGTGATACTGTAATTGGATCAAATAACGCCCCCTTTGGAAACTACTACACAACGCGACGGGGCGGCAACAAACTCACTGCTGTGAGACTCTGCGTGTTGACAGTGCAAACTGAAATCGTACCGTTAGTGTGGCCACTAAGTTTGTGAGTGTGCTCCGGTTCTTTATGCAGATATTTGTGGTGAACAGCGAGGAGGAGATGGGTCGCCTTCATGTCGAAAACGCAATCGTACTAAGGAAAGATAAGCGAATGCTTTACTATAAGGATAAAGACGGCTGGAGCCCCATCCAGGTAATTAGATTCAAAGGTGTACTTTTGGTATTATAATGTCTTGCACAAACAAAAAAAGAGAAGGGAATAAAGCAAAGCAGCACAGATTCTCAATTGGATATGAATGCTGAACTTTGACTGGGCCATGGTAACACATGAATATACTTTGATTCCATGGCATGCCTGGCTGGACATTCATGACTGTTGTCCTAATGAGAGGCGAACCTTTCCTCCCAGATTTAACTCTTTAACAACCTTTACCAGGTTTTCTACCAGGACTGCACAGTTTCAGCAGAACAGCATCATGCTGCCACCACCATGTTTTAGCATGAGAATTAGGTTTTTAGGCTGATATGCATTGTTTTTCTTCCCATGTGGTATTTTCCATGTAGGCCAAACACTTCTGTTTATTGCACTGACTCTAAGTAGGGGTATCTGAAGCTGATGCAAATGCATGACGTAGTCTGTTTTACACTTCTGCATGTAAAAACAAAACAAATCTGAAAACCAAAATATTAATTTCCTTCTACTTGAAGATTATGTACTTCTGGTTTGTCCAGCAAAGGGGCCTGGAACCTGCGGCTCCGGAGCCGCATGCAGCTCTAGCTAAGATGATAAGAAACCCAATGTTTTTGAATTTGGACACAATAATTACAGCTTTAATTGTAAAAGTTGAATTTTTGCAAAAATTAAATTTTAATTTAAATATAACTTAATTTAAATAAATATAATTTAAATGAATTTAAATCTAATTACATATAATACAATTTCATTTAAATTTTCAATTTACAAAAGTGTAAATTCCATCTTTGCATTTTTCCTGTCATTACTTAAAATCCATGTACTTTTTTTTTCTTTTTACATAATTTTCCACAAATACTGACGTCCTAAAGAAGACAACGTATCCATCTTCTGTTTGCAAGTGTCGTTTTTTTTATGTCATTTTAAAACCTGAGAATAGAAATAAAATGTCAACTCATCAAAAATGACAAGTTTTGTACTGCAGATATTCATCAAAAAGGTCTTATCCAAAAGTTCATGTTACATGTGCAAATCTAAACCAGACTTTTAGCCTCACTGGGGGTAAAAATGGCTCTTTGCACTGTAAAGGCTGCAGACCCCTGGTCTAGCACATGAAATCTCAATCAAATGCAATGTGGTAAGTGGCAATACTTCTGTGAAGCACTGTGCATTCGAACATGTACTGATCTTCAGCTTGAAAGCATAATATGCTTAGTCTCTAAATGATCTCGTGCTAGCATTCTTTTTGTCTGCATAGCAACACCTGGACAGCGTTTATATTTTCTGTCCCTGCAGCCCTTTCAGCCATTCCAGTCCACGGAGACCGTCCCAGAGAGAGGAGGTGTGTGTGGGGACGGGAAGGTGCAGATCCAGCACGGGGAGGAGTGCGACGACGGAAACCAGATCGTCACAGACGCTTGTCTCAGTAAGTAAAACGCACAGACTATATTCTCAGTTTCATTTCAGATTATTATGCAGCAGTTGTACTATAAACTAGTCTAGAGTTTTGCCACAGGAAAAAATAGAAGCATTCTGCAGAGCAAAGCCACAGCATCCTGTGCTCATGTGGCGCAGTCTAAAAGACTTTCCTTGATCTTTTATTAATCCCTCGCCCGTCCCTTTCCCTGCCAACCTCTCACTGCGCTCTGCCTCTATCCAATTAAATTAGCAGGAAAATGCTTTGCTGGCATCACCGAACATGGGTCGCTGTGCCAAAGAAATTAGTAACGTCTTCTTTCTCCTGCCCCGTTGCGTTCTCACATTTTCTCTTACCCCCCTGCAGATTGTAAGTGGGCCTACTGTGGAGATGGATACCGACATGAGGATATAGAAGAGTGCGATGGGAAAGATTTTGGTTACCAGACCTGCAAATCCTATCTCCCCGGGTACGCTAACTGATTCTTAGAGCATGCACACATGTATTTTACTGGGTTGTTTTTTTAATTACAGCAACTCTCATTACAGATTTTAAGACGATACGATAAAAGGAAAGCGGTTTTAAGGTGTAAACAATTCATACACCTTAAATTTTCTTTCCAGTCGTGCCACGTTACGATCACGAACTCCAATGTATTTTATTGGAATTTTCTGACATAGTCCAACACAAAGTAGAGCACAATTGTGGAGTAAATCAAAAAAGGTAGTGGCAGCATAATGCTGTGGAGCTGCTTTTTCTTAGTATGGACCTCTCAGGCTATATTAAGCTAATGGGAAGACGAGTGAAGCTACATATAGAGCTATGTCAAGAGATAACTAGAAAATGAGGACCCAAGAAAAAAGTGAGGATAGTGCGGGAGTTAAAATATCTTAATACATCACTGATTGTAAAGTGCAGCAATTTTTAAACGTGAAATATTGCTAAATTATATTTAACAAAAAAACTGAGCTGCAGATGCAGAGGTAGACATATTTTCATGTATTTTTATCGGGACTCCCCGACTTCTTTAAGTTAGCCCTGCTTCTATGTTCATGTTAGCAGACGGCACATTTCATTCATTTTTAACCACTCTCTATGTTTTTTGCAGGTCCTTCGGGCAGCTTAAATGCACTGAGTCCTGCCTCATTGATTCTACCGGCTGCAAGTACTTCACCTGAATACAGAAGGCCTCCCTGAATGAAGAAATTGTACTTCAGACTTCCTCTGGAGTACCAAAACTCTGAAACCAACAAGTGATGCGCTGAAAGACGGCACTAAAGCGAAGCTGATGTGCCTGCTCCCAGGCATGAAAAGTCATGGAAGAATGTTTTTTTGTTTTTTTTTTACATCAACTGTAGTACCCTCCACACCTTGAAGTTTGGTCTTGAGCCCATGGATAACAGCTCCATGGGCTGCAGCACTGTTAGAAAATCATTAGAGATGGGGAGGAAGCATTTTAAGGATGTAATGATTGCACCATGTGAAATACTTAATGCTGTTTAAGACGTGCTGACTGTTAATGCAGAAATAAGCTATGTGCTCTTTCCTACAAGGCGTTAGAAAAGGGTTGTATTGTATTGTCGTATGCAAATGTAAGGCGCCTGAATGTTCTTACTCCTGTGCAATGTATAACAAAACACGTGTTTATTAATTACAATGTTGTGATATTGCATGCAAATGTGTATAAGTGCACAGCAGACTGCTTTATCTGTTCAAAGCTGTAGCCATATTGTGTCCCCTCTAGCAGAGGAATTTCAAACAATCCGACAGGAAAACATGAATGTCCTTTAGCAAAAACATAGTAATAACATACGGTTACTGAAGCAGCATGATGTATGAATGTAAGTGTACATTTGATAAAATAATAACATCAATAAAGACTTGATCTTCACATCGGGGCTTGTGTGGAAAGCAGCCAAGCAGGAAGAAAAAGATCTGCAGCAGCTTCTTGTAGATATTCCTGTAAATATTCCTGCACTTGTTGCTTTTCTTGTTCAAAAGAAGGATCTCTGCAGCACAGAAACACAGCGCTGTCCCTCACTGGCAACAAAGACTAAGCCCAGTAATTCATTCTGCAACTGTTTTATTGAGAATATTTAAATGGAGTGAAAAATAATGCTCCTTACCATTTTGTTCAAATGTCTGTCATCCTGGTTATGTTAAAAAAGTAATTATTAAATAAACATGAATGATGTTAAGGACAACAACAGATATGTGAGAAGGTTAAAGCATCACCCCAAACCACTTCATTGGTCTTATTTCATGTAAACATTTTGCTGTTTCTGTGCTTAATGTTCCATTCATAGATGTTTCACCTGCTTTAGCTATGAGAATCCCAGCTGTAAATAATCATGATCTCACCTCCTTCTTTTTTAGTTTGCTTGGCCCAGACTCTGTCTCTTTATTCACAACTTTTGAGGTACTGAAAAAATTCTCAATTTTTTTCTCTCCCACAGGTCTGGTGAAGATGGATAAATGTTCATAGTTATTTTTCTGGTTTTTTGTTTTTTTTCTCATGTCACTTGGAAAAGCTCTGATTGCCCATTACATCACTACCATACGAGTACCATTTATTATGTTTCTGTGTCAAGTTGTCCTTCTTGAAAAGAATTTGATCCAGAATCAGAAATGCTTTGAGGCATAACTTTACTGATTTGTTTTCAAACTGTGACTGAAATACTGTAAATATTACAGAAAGCACTGCAAATGTAAAACAAAATCAAATCTGAGAATAACATATTAAGAAAAAAATCATCACAGTAAAATAAACATCCCACAATTGAAATGCAGTCTCATATGAATTTGATCCTTACTGGTAAAGAACATTGCAGACGTGGCACAATCAATAGAATTTGGATCAAACTATATCTGATTCTGGATCTAGTTCTTTGCAGGAAGGACAATTTGACACAGCCAGTGTAGAAAGATAACACGTAACACTTGCTTGAAAGCAATTTAATGGGCTACAGTAATAAGAGCTGTATTTTGTGGTCCATTTTATAATCATTATGTAATGATTGATTGGATGAGTTTGTGCAATTAGTTGCCAGTTTTGTTTCATTTTCTAAACGTTTTGACACGATGAGAGCCTTTTGCAAACACTTTTGCTGTACTTATGGTCACTTTGACCATGAATATTGCTGTTTAGGCCTGTGTGTTAACTGACTTGAAAATGTGGAGTTTTGAGTCGACAACTGCACAAGAAAAGCTGTAAATTATGAATAATAAAGTGCAGAAGGATAATAATTGCATGCAATGAAAAAAGAAACTTTCAACCATTTGAACAAAATACTCTAATTTATTACAGATGATTTTATTAGATTAGAATTACAGTAACTTGAGCAAATTAGAGTACTTTGTTAAGCTGGTTCAAAGAAAAAAACATTTCAGTGTGCTGCGGAGTACAAAAAGGTGACAAAACTGATGTTAAACTTTACAGAAAAAGAGTAAGTATCTGGTTCAGGCTGATTCACCTGCTGTGGAAGTTAATGATTTTCTTTTTTCATTTGATCCACTGGACCAATAAAACTCACTAATCGAGCAGACTCCTCTCTGTGGGACATATGAGAACATGACAAGACGCAGATGAGTTCATAACATCCGTCAGTGATGTTCAGCAAGACATCAACACCAAGGTACATTTTTTTTATCTTCTAGCTCCAACATGTTGTTGATCTTCTCGTTGGGGGTGGCTCTGGTTGCTGTCTCTCCTTCAAACGGGAATGAACAACAGCTGTCCAGAATCCTGGTACAACTTCAACTGGACCTGCTACCAATATGTTGACACAAAGATGACCTGGGCTGATGTGGCGGTCCACTGTGTTTATGTGGGCGGCAATGTGGCGTCCGTCCACAGTCTGGAGGAACAGAATTTTGTCAATTCCATGATCAAGACCTTTGATCCTACTCAGGCCTTCACCTGGATTGGACTCTCTGATCTCCACAAGGAAGGATCCTGGATGAGGTCAGATGGGGTCCAAAGTGGATTTTCTTTATTGGGACGGAGGACAACCAAATAACAGAGAAGCACGTGTACACTGTGGACATATCAACATGCACCCACACTATAACTGGAACGATAACGTGCGCTCTGAAACATTGTCTTTTGTTTGTGGAATGCTCAGGGTTTGTCAGTAGCAATGCAGAAAAAACATCTGAATCTGCTGTCCAACTTAACTTGTTTCTGCAGCCATGAAATAAATGTGCTTGATTCAGAAAAAATAAAGCTGCCTTCCAGAAACCTTGTTTGAATGATTGTTGAATACTATTTATCTTTTGGTAAAAAGGTTAATAAAGGAGCAATGCTGTGATGACTTCCTGACGGCGAAGTCTCAAAACAGTAGACGTTTTTAAAGAGCCCGATTTCAAGGATCAAATCAGGAAGTAAACTTTCTTTTAAGTCATATTTCACATAAGTAGCATTTTTATAGCAACTGAAGGTAACATAGTGACTTGACGATGCTATTAAATGTCACTATGTGCCTGAAAAACACAGAATGCTGCCCCTGTAATCTTGCAATCATGGAAAAAACTAAATAAATCACCTGCAATGCTGTGTGCGTTCAGGACAAGATAAAGTAACAATGACATGATTTCTTTTACTTCATTGTTTAGAAATGTGAATAACTATTGAAAGTACAGAATAATGAAACAATCAACAATCACATGCTGCAGGAGAAAAACTTTCTTTTTACTTAAAAAGATTAAATATCAGCTTTAGGGGGATACAACCCTTGGAGGTTGTAGGGAAATGTTAAATTAATGATTACCTTTTTTTTTTTTTTCCATTTGCTAAATTCATTTGACCAATGAAACTCACCAATCGAGCAGACGCCTCTCTGTGGGATGCACCAGAACGTGACAAAAGGCGGACGACTTCATTACATCTATCAGTGAAGTTCAGGAAGCCATCAACATTTTTTTGGTACATTTTTTGTCTCCTAACTCCAACATGTTGTTGATCTTCTTGTTGGGTCTGGCTCTGGTTGCCATGTCTCCCTCGAACGGGAACGAACTTGTGCTAGCGACAAACAATTGTCCGGAATTCTGGTACAGCTTCAACGACCGCTGCTACAAGTACATCGCCACAAAGATGACCTGGGCTGACGCCGAGCTCTACTGTCTGTCCACGGACAGCAACCTGGCGTCCATCCACAGTCTGGAGGAACAGAATTTTGTCAATTCCATGATCAAGAGCTTTGATCCTACTCAGGCCTTCACCTGGATTGGACTCACCGATCTCCACAAGGAAGGATCCTGGATGTGGTCAGATGGGTCCAAAATGGATTTTCTCTACTGGGACGGAGGGCAACCAGATAATGCAGGAGGAAATGAAAACTGTGGACACACCAACATGTACACACACCATAAGTGGAATGACTATGTGTGCTCCCTGACGTTTTCTTTCGTCTGTAAAAAACACTGTGTTTGTTGTCTGTAGAGGCAGGGGAAATCATTTGAATCTGCTGTACAATTTAACTTGTGTCGGCAGTCATGAAATACATCTGTATAATTAATAAAAAATGAACCTGCTCTCCAGAAAACCTCTTTGTGATTATTGAATACTATTTGTAACTAAATGTTATTACATTTTTCTGTGATGTAGTACATCTCACGCATTAGATCTTATAAAATCAAAACAAACAAACAAACAAAAAAAAACAAGATTAATCTTTTGGAAGTGAAATTTGTGGCATTGGATGTATTTTAATAACTTGTGTTTTTTATTTGCATTTTTTTTTTCAACCTCTTTGGACATTTTTAAAGCAGCACTTTAAGTGTACTTGACATTTTTGTGAAAAAATATAACTTGTGTGAGGAAAATTCAGCAGAATGTTACACAAGATCCATGGTGTACTTTGGTCCAGAGACAAAGTCTGAGCAAACAGTACATGTTGTACTGTAAACTTTGTGTGGGGTTTATTGATTTCCCTTAGCCGCCCTCATTATTTTAAACAGTCGATACCATTCATTTTAAATTGACAAACTATTAGTGTGAATATTTCCAAACACACTTCGCTGACTTAAAGTGCCACAGATATGGAAAAAGTTTTTAATTTAACTGGCCTGAAGTGAATTCATTTGAAAGTTTATAGCAACTTCAAGTGTAACAAATGAGGTTGGACAAGGACCCAGGAATAATTTGAAGTTGGTGAGAGGAGGTGAAATATCTTTTTAAATCGCTCACCGGGAACTAAGTTATTTTGTATGTGGAAAAAAAATGTTTTTGCAAAGAATTTTACTTATAAAAAAAGTAAAATAAAACATAAAACTGAGCCACAAATGCGTGGGTGGACATATTTTAATGAATTTTGACTCCAACTTTGATTGTTTTTTTTTTTTAAGCTAACCATTTTCCTGCTTTATGTTTATGTTAGCAGAACTACTTTAAACAAGAAATTGTACTTTTGTCCAGATCCATAAAAAGTCACGGATTTTTTTTTGTTGTTGTTCTTGAGGTAACTATAATATATAGCACAAAATAAAAGAAAAACATTTTGTTTTTGCATCAGCCTATAAAGCATGAATGAATACGTGTAATCAGATGAATGTTTGTGGGCGGGGCCTTTGCGGAAAGCAGCCAATCAGAGGAAAGATTCCTGCAGCAGCGTCACTCACTGCCACGTAGAGGAGAAGCTGCTGCTGCAGTTTTATGTTTTCTGCGTGTTTTCTTCTTAAATTTGCCTGAAGTTGGGTGTGTGGGCATGTTGCTGGTCGTGCTGCTCGGCTCCTCCATGCTGGCCTCCGTCGGCGGCGGGAAGCTGCCCGAAGCCGAGGTGGACATAGAGGTTCTGCACAGGCCCTTCATCTGTCACCGAAGGTCCAAGTACGGAGACATGCTGCTGGTGCATCATGACGGATACTTTGAGAACGGGACCATGTTTTACTCCAGGTACAAAGTGTTTCCAAGACTGACACGCCTTGCTTATTAAAGAATTTGAAACATAATAAGATGGGGGGAAAAAAAAGTCTTCATGTTTTTTCCTGGTGGATTATGCATCGTTCTAGCATGTTGTGTAACAGAAGTTAGAACACTGATCCCCTCTCTTCTTTGTGACAGTAAAAAAAAGAAGAAATGTTTTCGTCACCCACAAACCGAAGATTTCACAAAAAGCTTAAGTTTTTGTACGCAAAACTCTCCATTTGTTGGCATCACGTGATTAAAACCTTAACCGGAACTGATACTTTTACATTCGTAGGGGGTCATTAATATTGTTTAAAGGAAAAGATGCAGCAGGTCCAGTCTAATGCACTTTTACGTTTGGACTAGAGAAGGTGCTTGTTTGGACCTGGCTGGCTGAAAGGAGGCTGTTGCATTTTACCTTCTCCTGGCTGCTTGGAAATATTTACTTTAACATCTACAAGAACAAAAAGCAGATTCAGCCAGTACTCTGATTAATATTAGGTGCAATAATCATTTAAAAATCAGAAGGTTTTCGTATTATATATTTTGAATTGTGTGCATTAAAATCAATATTAGAATAAGAAAACTTTTGTATTTTCATTGTTATAACTATATTAACGAATATAGCCTATTGTATTGTTTTAGCAGCAGAAGGAATAATTGTCTTTCATCCACTGCATCGTGCTCATTTTAAAGGATCGTGTTGATTATGGTATTCTACTGTAAAATAGTTTTATTCTTTCTCAATATTATTATACTGTGAAAATCTCATTGCACCCAATGGGAACTATCTCTCAAGTTTTAAAATGTTACTGGTGAACCCAAGAGAGTGCCCGACGTTTATAAGAGCTGTATTGTTGCTAAGTATGGAAACCAATTGTGTGGATATTGCCTTACAAAGGGCAACCACAGCATTGCTTATCATATCTGAATATTCCATAAAATGGTTCTATGTCTTATAAAACTATGAAACATCACTAGTTGTAATTAAGCAGACACAGTGTTTCCCCCAGTATAATATAAGCCTGGTGGGCCACCAGGCTTTACTTGCTCCACCCCCCACCAGGCTAAGCGGCACATTGAGTTGGATGTGAGGGATGCGCACCAATTTTGTTGGCTTCACATGCTATTATTTCCAAATTATGATGCCTGCTCGTGCACCTCCAAATATTTTTAACTTTTAAGATTTTTTTTTTTACGCAAAAACATGGAGGGCCGCCGGTGGACTGCCCTAGCGCCTCTACTACCAGGTTTAGCAGATTTTCTGTAGGAAACCCTTAGAGTGAACAGGTTTATTTTTAAATACCAACCTGTCTAACTGTGAACGAAGGCACAGGTGACACCTTTAAATACCGTCTCTCTCGTTATGTTTTCCCGACAGTCGAAGGCAAAATGAGAAAGCAATGTGGTTCACGTTGGGGATCAGAGAAGTACTCAAAGGCTGGGATGTAGGCCTGCAGGACATGTGTTCAGGAGAGAAGAGGAAACTGGTAATACCTCCAGACCTGGCCTATGGGAAGGAAGGGAAAGGTAGAGAGGCCTTGTTTGTCTTCTGTCTTCAATGCATGCTGCTGAACACAGTCTCTCTATGTGATATTCATGTTTCTTTGTCTTACTTCCAGTGGTTTTCTAGGACTTTCATGCTAAGCTGAAACTTTATTGTGGGACAGTCGTCTGCTTTGACTCAGCATGGAGCATGCAAACAGTTCTGTGCTTTCACTCTGGTAAGCACAAACTACACTAACCAAAACTATCGCCCTGTAGAAGCTAACCATCCATTTTATAGACGTCAAAACATCCAAAAGCTTGGCTGAAAGAATTGAAACTGCCTAATGACCGTTTTGTTGAAGTAATTTTTTGATGGTTCTATTTTTTAACCTGACTTGTTACCATGTTACCTGTGACCAGGTAAGATCCCACCGGAGAGCACGCTGACCTTCTTGGTTGAACTGCTTGAAATCAGAAATGGCCCGAGGTCTCACGAGTCCTTTCAGGAGATGGACCTCAATGACGACTGGAGGCTCTCCAAATACGAGGTGACCACAAAGATTTTTCTCTTCAGCAATAAGTTGAGTGTACAGAGTCAAGAAAAAGTGTTTATCTCTTTCAGGCTTCTTTAGTTTTTTTCACATAATTATTGCAGACAGAGTTTTTATTGTTTGTTTTTACTTGGTATGTATCTTATTTTTTTAGTATTTACTTTGTTTAATCCCTATATCTCACTGTTTGTCTGTTTTAGGTGAAAGAATATCTCAGGAAGGAGTTTGAGCGCCACGGCTACCCGCCCAATGACACGTTACACGAGAACATGGCGGCCGATATCTTCGCCAAAGAGGACACGAACAACGATGGTTTCCTATCTGCAAGAGAGTTCACCTACAAACACGACGAACTGTAACATCACTGCTGTGGCTTGTTGCTTAAACACAAGAGACTCTCAGGTTATTTAAAGCAGCATGCTTGTGTGAAACACAACTGTGAAACTGGTTGCGTCACACCTTTTAAGCAGACTGTTTTGCTTTTGAGGCCAAGTTTTCAATCAGAGATAAGATTTTTAAAAACCAAGAATAGCAAAGAAGGTAAATCATTTGGCTTTCCATTCGAACACATAAGATCATTGAAGACAAACAGTTTTGTTCAGAAGTTTTCATCTACTCAGCAGGGGCTAAATGTTCTTTTAGTGGAATAAGTATACCACAAAAAACTTAATTGTCTCTTGCAATAGTCTCAAAACTTTATATATACACCTTCACTAGTAGTTGGTTTGATGTTTTTTAGGAAGTAGCAGAAAAACCATACGGCTTGTGTGGGGCCTTGAACAAGCTCTGGAGCTAAATATTTTACCACTACTCATCTTATGAGAAATTGCTAAATTATTTAAAATGTTTCTCTTTTTCACCTGGACCTGGCTTTCAAGTACATTTTTTCATGTACGCAGCTGTATGTCCAGAATAATGACTTTCATGCCAATTATGAAGGTATATAAACTTCTGACCAGAACTGCAGGTCAAATGACTCCACTCCATCTTAATTTAAAAAAAAAAAACCCTATGGTGCTCACAGTTTTCCTACTGTAGAAATGCCTTATCTTTTTTTGTTGTCGTTGTTGACATCTTTCTAAAGCTAATTTTCTGAATCCATTTGGATAGGAAAACATAAACTCTCCAAAAACTTGATTATCATCAAAACAAATTTACCTTAAAATCTGGAACATGTGTTATATTTATTGTATTAAGCATTAAAATAGTTCTTTTAAACAGATTTGATCTTTTTTTTTCTAGAAAAAGGAACTCGGACACAATATTCAGACTGTAGCTGTCGGTCACACACCACCTACAACTGAAGATGGTGTATCCAATACTGCACAATTTATTTTATTTCCAAATACTTTTGTTCAGCGCTTGTGGTCAGTCTTCCACTGTAGACATTATCAGAAATGGAGTAGATACACGTCAGTAAAGTCGTTTGTGCCAACTTTTGTTAATTTGCTGATACCTTCACATTTGACCAGCAGATGGCACTGTCCTCCCAGCTTTTGAACTTTGTGCTAGCTGCTGCTGGAACGAGGAAAACAGCTGAACTCATTTATTATCTGCTCATAAAATCTTAATCCCAAACATCCTATTAGTCCATCCTTGCATGTCAGTCTCATCAATTTCTCTAAAAATAAAAGTCAAATTAATACAAAGGAGCACCACTATGCTGTATGCAAAAACTACCAAGCAAACAGGTAAGACTGAATAATCATAAAGGATGTACATGGAACCTTGTTTTTTACTCCAAAATTCAGCACATCCACTAAAATGCGTGTCTGGGTGTGTGTGGGCGTGTGTGTTGCTTGACCATTTAGAAATGACAAGAAAAAGAAATGTACAAAATTCTGCTTAAAGTTCAACTTAAACGCAGCATAACTCTTGGACAAAGACAAGTTTGTATGTCTTTAAAAAGTTGCGGCTATTAATGTAGTAAACAATATAGAGTTGAGGTAACACAAGATGACAAAAATCTAACTTTTCAGTCCTTCCATTAGTGTGTAAATTGATAAAAATGTTTTAAAAAAAGTACAAAAAAAGAAAGTGATGGAAGACTGTGTCCCACGACTTAGTGTGTAGAGACTGCATCTAGTCTGTCGAGCCCTCCTCCTCACACACATTGAAAACATTCCGAGCTGAAAAAGGTCAGAGGTCGCACAGTCGGAATAAGGCTGGACCCTGTTTGACACTCACGCTCACGTAGAACACGCAAACACACCAAGGATAAATTAGTCTCTGTGTCCATTTTGTGAGTGTCTGGAGCCGTCAAACGGCCGACCGAGGAGCAGTGTTCTTCGAGTGAGAAAGAAGTTGGAGGCTCAGTGACTCATCTGAGGTGTGTCCTGATCCCAGGTGGCTTTGGGTTCACTGAAAGACAAAGCAACAAATGAGACCACAGTTAAAGGAGACAGTGTAAACATAATTTAGTGTCTTGCAAAAGTGTCGTACGCCTTGAACCTTTTCACACTTTCTTGAGTTTCAACCACAAGGTTTATTGTACTTGATGTGCTAGACTGGCACAAAGTGGCACATAAATGTGAAGGAGACATAAGGACACATGGTCTCACATTTCTTTATAGGTATGAAAAAATGTGACAGGAATGTATTTGCCTTCAACCCTGCATCTTCTTTCACATGTTTGCTTTGTAGCCTACATGGCTTATATTTGTAGTACATATAATGTTATTGTTACCAGTTTTTTCCAAGACAGTTGTAAGTTGTTATTTCAACTTACAACTGTCTGTAAGTTGGCAGTCGTTTTTGGGACGATGGGTTGAACGGTGTTTTATGAGATGCTTTAAAGCTTGGGATAGGGTTTTATAACCTAACTCTGCGCTAAACTTCTCCACAATGTCTGGTTTGTTCCTTGATTTTTAAGATGCTGTTTGTTTGCAAATGTTCACTTACAGACTTCTGAGAACTACACAGAGAGGCTACAATTATATGTAGCTGTGCTACATTTTCATTCAACTCCACAATTATACTCTACTTGACGTATGTGCGTCCCATGAAATCCCCCTAAAATAACCTTAGAGTTTGTGGTTGTACAATGACAAAATGTCGAAAAGGGGCAAGGTCCTGCATGTGTCCAGGGTGACTACCTCTATTTTCTTTGCTTGGGTAAACGCGAGGGAAAGGCTTGAATTCATCGGGCGGCGGGAGGTCTTCTACAGGGTGGAACTGGAACTTGGATTCAAAGTCGTCTACTGGACAGAAAAGATGCAGCTAACAGTTAAAACATTCAAGCTCGTATTGTTCTCATCCAATACAAAAATTCATTTTAGCCTGTATCACAAAATAACATAAAATCTATACAGATACCTAATAATTATGATGTATGATTAATTTGAATTTAAAATGCAATTGTTTTATTACATTTTATTTATTAACTGACGCATAAAAGTTGCCACACGATTTCTTGACATATAAATAATTATTCAATGATGTAATGATTTATTTATTCGTTAGCAAAATTGAGGCACGTTTGAACCTCCATGTTTGCAAGGTTCTAAAATGTTTCATGTTATTTATATTTAAGTATTTAAATTCAGCCTCTACAATGCAAAACGTCACAGTCCTTTCTACCTCCCAGGCTATTGTTTAAGCTGTTGTTAAGCAAAAGCAAAGGACAGATATAAAGGTTTCAGAAAACACAAGCACAGTGCATCAAACCCCACAATTTAAATGTGGCGTACTGTCTTTTTACCACGATTGTACATTCTCTCTCTTTATATGCAATAAAGTAGTGAAACTTTACCCAGACTGTGGAGGTGTCCATTCCTAAGGCTGAATGGAGGAGGCGGAGGGGGAAGAATGCGGGTGGACAACTCTGTGGTGGGGGAACGTGCCGGAGGAGCCGGTGGAGGAGCCAGCAGCCGACCCACACCTGTCAGAGAGACGAGGGGGCCCACGTCAGCAGTTTGATCCGACCACATGCAAAGTCACCACGATTTGATCTAATGCCAGCTAACGCACACAGAATGTTTAATGATGCTTATTTCTAACTCAGGGAAAAAGCAACTATTCAGGTAAACTCCCAAAGCACACACAGAGTGTTGGGTTTAATGGCAAGGTGCGACTAGCGCCACAGAATCCAACGTGGACTCTGCATGGAAAGTCCACAAAGAGATGTTTCTGTACTCACACATGGAGAAAATCGGCAGAGGAGTCAATCTGAGCTCGTTTTAAGTCAAACAATTTCAGAATGACTGTATTGCATTGTTTCACTGTCTCATGGTTTAACCTCTGGCCCTATGTGAGGGTTAAAAACTTTTGCCAAAATTGACTTAGGCTACTATTTTAGGAAGGTGACGGTTTTCCAAGTATTTCAGCAACTCTGTGGTTGTCCTTCACCACATGTATCAAACTCGAGGCCCGGGAGCCAAATCCTGTCCACCATAATTTTTAATGTGGGCCTCTTGACTCTATAGAGTCACATAAGTATAACTTTCATGATCAAAGTTGTGTGCTTAAATATTAGTTTATCAATAAAATCAAAGCAGTTTTGCTTTGATTACATATTACATAGGTGTCAAAAGCTTTTCAATATTATTCAATTTCAAGAAATATTCATCAAATGCAAAGAAATCTATTAATATTCTAACAATTTGTTAATAATTGTTAACAAATTGTTTACAAAGCAATACTGCAATAGCTGACAACTGGCTCTTTAAGGACATTTATGGTCTTGATATGAACCTAAATGAAAATGAGCTTGACATCCCCTGACACCATTTTAACTCTGGACAATTATATTCTGAAATGTTGATATTCTTTTGGGCTGTCAATAAATGCCACAAAGTCACGTATAAAGTTGCATCTTGGCTTTTCACCTGTTCAATTCAAGATAGCTTAGAAGTTAGCTAAGAATTTAATCACCTTTCACTTCTATTTATTTATTTTTTTCTAAAACATGACTCAGACTGCACTGAAAGCTTTTCCAGCTTTGCAAAATCACTGTGTGCAGTTTTAACCTTCGAGCTATTTATAACAACCTGCATGATGCAGAAAGCTGTGGACAATAAAAGGTGGATATAAAACGCCTCCCCGCTGACATCAAAGACATATAGGCACCACCTACCTAAACTTCTGGGCACAGCCGGCGGGCGCCGAGTGGGAACGTTGCAAGGGTATGACGGTGGCAGCGAGCGCATGGCTGGCGAGGGCACCGGGGCCACTTTGGGTGGCGGTGGGGGAAGGGTGGTTGGGCAGCTTGGGGTGAAGGACGTCGGTAAAGGCGGGGGAGGAGGAGGTGGAGGAGGTCCCAGGGGGCTATCACGCAGAATGGGGAACCTGGACGGTTCAGAGAAGGGAGGCGGAGAGTAGAAGAAGTAACCTGACGAGCGGTCTGGGATGGATGAAGGAGGCGGGTGTGTGAGAGGGGGAGGTGGAGGAGGAGGAGTCGATGGCTGGGGCAAGGATGTGTGGTGAGAATGTTGAACAGGTAGCCATGTTGGCCTGGTGACCTGGGACGGAGGGGGAGGGGGCGGGCAGGAGGGAAGGGAAGGGGGCTTGTTGGCTGGTCGTTCGGCTTGAGGTGGCGGAGGAGGGGGAAGCACAGAGGGAGGGGCGGGCGGAGGCGTCGGGGGTGAGGACGCCGGGAACTGTGGTGGGTGCTTGCTGCTGTGAGAGGGGGAGGGTGGAGCAGAGGCGGAGGAAGTGAGAAGACGTTGGAAGGAGTTTTGGATCTCTGCCGTCTTGGGAGACTCTGGAAGGCTGCTCGAGTCCGCCGATGTAGGAGGGTTCCACTGCGGCCTCAAGGAGGCAGAGGAGCTGGACCGAGACACTTCACAGGATAGAGACAAACAGGAAACATAGTTAGGCTAATACAGTAAACAAAAAAATAGTTTGTGGAGGACAGGGTGTGTTGAACTCACCTTGGGTCTTGCTTGGTAAGTCTCTATGACCAGTAGGCCTGAGAGTGGGAAACCCTGCAGCAAACAATCCACCTAGAGAGGGTCCTGTGGGACCAATCCCGGCTGATTGGTTTTGAGAAGAGCCAACATCTCCTGTGTTAGTCTTGGACTCTATGAAAAAACACATTAAATATATTTGATTAGTAACAATATCTCAATGGTGGTCATCAAATTGAATCAAAATAATAGAAGCCTGACGTTAAAATTATGAAACTGATGCTTCAGATTAGGTCAATGAATTAACATCCATCTGCTTTCTTTCGGGTGGATTAAACTGCAAACTGTTTGGCTGTCACGTCATATAAATTATTATAAGATTATCTTATCTCTTATCTTTAAGAAAAGAAGATCAGAAGCAGGGAGATTATAAATCACATTGTCTGTGTTTTATTAGCCTCTATAGGGATTCCTCCCTGAAGTGCAACAGAGTCCAATTTGTGTGCATGTGTTCAAATATAGATCACAGACACACAACATTGACACCCCACACCTCAACTCCCCCTTTGACCTACATAATCTTCTCCCACACTCTCATCTTTCATGACCTTCTTACTAGAAGGGCATTTTAAAATAGACTTTTTATCAAATCTCCACACGATTAGACGATACGGTTCTGGGACTCACTATCAACTGCAGGAGCACTCCGGTCGTTGACCTGTGTGACTTTCCTGAGTTTGGCGCCTTTCTGGATGTCGGCCAACAGAGCATTTCTTCCACCTCCTCCGCCAGGCTGGAGCTGAGGAGGCTCCAAAGGGCACTAGGTGTGCCCCAGGGGGAAAAGAACAAGTATCAGTTATGCCTATTACTTTATTGTAATTGATGTCGCAAACGAGGAAAAAAAAGTTCCTCACAATATTTATACCACTTGATGTTTTTTTTCTTTTTTTTACATTTTTGTACCACAAACAACAATTATTTCTAAGATTCATAAAACTTAGAGTAGTGCACAATAAAAATAATTAAGTGCTTTTTTTTATTCAATAGCCTTCAATCTGTAGAATCACTTTTTAGTGACATCTGCAAGTGTTTTGGTGTGAGCCTCTGCCAGCTTCACGCCTCTTTGACTGACATTTCTGCCAAGTTTTTTTGCAAAAATACTTTCAGCTCAGTAAGACCGAATAGAGAGAGCCTGTGATATTTTAAGTCTTGCTACCAGAAATTCTCACTTAGAGTCAGATTTGGACTTTGACTTTGTGACTCTGATAAATAGTTACTGTATAATCCTAACCTCACTTCAAATGTCTCTTTAACTTTATTCTTGGTGTGTTCTTTAGTCATCCTGACGCTGTTGTTCAATGTTCTCTGACCTCCGAGGTCTCCATAGAACAGCTGCATTTATACCGATACTCATATAGAGCAAAGGGAAGGTGAATTAAAATGCATGCCACACTTTTCAGAGTACCACTTCATAAAAATGTACTACTTTATAACATTTAATCTACCCCGAACTGCATTATTATTCTGGTTGTGATGTACCAACATTTGAAAAAGATAAAATATGTGTCGATACTTATTCATAGTACTGTAAATCTAAATGATTTCTTATTGGATTTTTTATTTTTGTTTTATGGCCATATTCTTGTCCATATAATCATTTCTTATGCAAATATATAAAAGTTCACTGCAAAAACACAAGATCTTATGAAGTATTTTCAGTCTCCAGTGCTAAATATCTTAGTACTCTTTAAATAGGATAAAACTAACTTGCAGGTAGCCTTTCAGTAGAAAATCTGAGCTTGATTTAAGTCAATAATTACTTAATATTAATGAAAAAACTCTAGTTATATGAAATTATCTGACAGCAGAACAATACATTTTTACAATAATATAACTTATAGCAGAGGTGGGGACTCGAGTCACATGACTTGGACTCGAGTCAGACTCGAGTCGTTAAAATCACGACTTGAGACTTGACTTGAAAAAATGCTCAAAGACTCGGACTTGACTTTGACTTTCATGCCATTGACTTGGGACTTGACTCGACTTGAAGCTGTTTACTTGAAAAGACTTGATATTTTTTACTCAAAGTCTTAAAATTTAAAACACATTATTTATAAAGTGGCGTCATTAATTAATTTCACTCATTCCGTATCAATATGCGCAGACCGTCACTATGTTTTTCCTCTCTCCTTATGTATGTATGTGTACGTAGCTGCAGCACAACCAATCAAATTAACAGGATTTGGACGTTTAAAAAAACGCGGCAAAGCTACAGAGCTCAGGGAACGAAATACGAAATAACCGCTGGAATATGCTTCCGCGAGTAATTTCTTTTGGCTACGTAGGTTATGAACTTTCGACTAAAAAACGAACTGCAACTTGTAAAACATGCAAGAAGAGAATATCGGATGGAGATGCCACGACGTCCAACTTTGTCCGGCATTTGAAGCTTCACAAAGATCGGTAGGTAGCACTTTTCTTTTGCTGTAAGATAGTTGACTTTAGCTAACTTCGTGTTAGCATGTGTACTCCGGGTTAAATTGGTGATGATTTACCATAAATCCGGTCCTTCAAATGCCTCCACAAATAATGTGCACCGTGTTAGCTCAGGAAGCCGGTGGATAGTGAGCGGGGCTCCGGAACAGAAAGCAGATTCTGGACCTGAACACAGGGAACAGAGTCTCTCTGTCCCATCATGATGATGAGCCGGGTCTAGTATCATCTAAGGATGGTTGGTGTATTTGAAGACATCTACGTTGGGAAATTATATTGACAATATATTGTTTACTGCAGTCAATGCATTAAGTCAACTGTTTTTGACTTAATGCACTGACCGGCGTGACTGTCACATGTGGCACAGAACCCATTTCCAAGTAGTATAGCTTTGCTGGGAAAAAAAAAAAAAAAAGACCAAATACAGTGACTGTCCCAAATAAATGTTGTGTTTAGAATATCTGTCCCATATTTACGGAGGACTGAAACTAACATACTTAGAAATAAAAGCAGAAAAATAAATGCACCAGACCTTCCTGAGTTTACTTGTGATAACTTCATTTATACTTATTTCATTTTTTGAAAACTATGATTGTTGTAGTGTTGATGTTTATTTATGAATAGAAGGAGTAAACTGAAGTCAAATGTAATTCATGAAAGGCTGTAATTTATTTTCTGACATCTGTTTACTTCTGACAGATTTGAAGAATACCAGATGAATAAGAGGATCACAAATGAACCTCAAATACATATTTTAAAAAGAACAAATGGTCTAATATTTGAATTTTATGTATAATTGCAAATTATTAAAAAAAAAAAAAAACGACTCGAAATGACTTGAAATTAAAGGTTCCTGACTTGAGACTTGACTCGACTTTTGCCTGTCTTTACTTGAGACTTGACTCGGACTTGAGGACAGAGACTTGAGACTTACTTGAGACTTGCAACACAGTGACTTGGTCACACCTCTGACTTATAGTAATATTAGTAAGAAAAATTACTTGTAACTAAGATTTTGTGTTTTTGCAGAGTATCAAATTATTTTTCCTGTAAACTGCTAATTAAATTGACACCAGCACATAGAGACACACAAATTAGAAGAAATAAAAAACAAAATGAGCTAAGAGAATATTGTTTATGATACATTTCCACACAATTTGTCTTCCCCCTACGCAGAGAAGAAGAAAAGCTTGAGATCACTCAGCTGTTTCTTCAGTTTGCTCCATGCATTAGTTCATTTAAAACGAGGACGCTGTGGAAACACAACACCTTCCTGCTGGCCAGAGTCGCCTCTTTGTCCAGTTCTCTGCGTGTTTGCGTGCATTGCTCAATCAATAATGCAAAGGCCTCCTCCAGGTGTCGGGTATACGCAGGTGAGCGTTTACAAATGGATGAGAAAGATCTAGAGGTAGACGGGCTCACCTGTGGCAGGGCGGCGGAGGGAGGAGGCGGTGGCGGGGGGCCGGGTGGAGGCGGTGGAGGCGGCGGCGGGGGCCCTGGGGACGGCATACCGAAGATTCAGATACCTGCACAAGAGAAATGTACGCTTTATCACCACAACTATTATATTCCAGCGTGGCTACTGGTGATGTTCAGATTGCATTTTGTCACCATGGACTGCCACTGTGTGGAAGGCGGCTGGATCTGATGACCTCCTGGCCTTTTTTCCTGAACAGGAAAGGCCAGGCAGCACAAAACAGGAAACAGAAAGCACTCCATCCTCTCAGCAGAAACCTGACACAACTCTCCGCCTCCTATCTGACTCTTCTTCCCACAATGCTGGGCTTGAGACGGGAACAATGGGGAGCGTTGTGTGAAAAGTACTAGACCCCTAGCCTTTGGTCACTGTGTGACGAAAGGCTCTCGGTGCAGTTACTGGATGGAAAACACATCGAGGAAAGACCAGAGGAAGAGGTCCTGCACTGTTCAAACATATTGTTCTTTTTTTTTTCCTGAATATACTGAGCATGTCTTCGAAGATCCAGGATGGTGTCAGCAGGTTCTAACCAACGTGGTCCTGTAAAAGTCTTTTCAGCCTCAGTGACAAACACTCAGACTGAAAGCATCCTGATGTTTTTGCACACTCATCCCTCTGTGGAATTTGCTCCTGCTCCTCCTTAGCAATTTAATATACGCTGAACAGGACCTGTATTGTTGCTAAAAACGAAGCTCCCTTGTCCCCTATGTTTATATGTGACCAGTTCATGCTTTGCAAGTTTGCAACCTGGCAGACTGTCCGCCGTTGCTATTCCTGTCTCTATAATGGTCTCAAGGATCTTCTGTGACGCTGCCTGTTTAGATTTATGAGAGCGCCAAAAGCTAGACATCTGCTGAGCTCTGGCAGAGCAGGCGCTACAGAGAGCGCATGCACACAGTCTCCACCAGTCTTTGTTACCTTTCGCCACGAAGGTTGTTCGGCCTCCTTGAGACAAAAAGGAGCTCATGTGACTCAGACAAGTAACTGGAACTGCTTGCAGATTCAACCGGAATAAGGAGCATTTTAATGACACTCAAAACACGTTGCCTTTGGAATAACTTTATTTCCGCTGTGCTCTAATCAGTAATGGAAACATTTGCACAAACATCCTTCAATGCTGTGAAACAGTGAAGAAAGGGAAGACAAGTTGCTCCTTTTTGATATTATAAGCGGGAAGACAATAAATAACGAAAGGAAAAAGTTAATTTTAAAAACCCACAGCCACCTCAATAGCTAAAAGTTATATTGAATATCATATCATACTCAATTTTGAAAAACAAAGGTGTTCTGGCAAATAGTAACACATATTCACATCATTGCAGCAGATAGAAAACATTAGATTTTAGCAAGACAAACAACCTGGGTCAGTGTTAGCCAGAATGCATAGATCTACATTCATGTATTTTTGCAACTTATAGCCTCTGACATATGCTCGATTTAGTTTCTTATGGGTCAAATGGTTTTAATTTTTTGTGACACCACCTAGTGCCTAATTTTGATGTGGAAGATACAAGTTGCATGGCTTTTGATTTGTCTATCAAATAAAAACCTGAAGAGGTGTGCCGTGCATTTGTATCCAAGTCTCTTTACTCTAAGACCCCGTAAATAAACGCCAGTTCAACCAATGACCTTTAGAAGGCACTGAAGACCGGCTGTTTTGTGAAGCTCTTGAATGTTTGCGAGAAAATGTTAGCGAACAAATCGCATCATAAGGACAGAAGAGCAGCTTGAGGAAGGGTTACATATGTCAAACTCTAAACATCTCAAATGCAAACATGCCAAGAGGTAGATGTCTACCTATACTGACAAGCAAGGCAAGGAGAATATGAATCAGGTGTCAGTAGTAAATCGGCAGCAGCTGCAAAAATCCACAATTTAAACCATTAGAATAGAATAGAATTCAACTTTATTGTCATTGCACTGTCACAAGTACAAGCAACAAGATGTAGTTTGCATCTATCCAGAAGTGCTCTACGAGATATAAATATTTATTTACAGATGTACAAGACTATGTATGTATGGACTATAAGGGGTTATAGCAAAGAGATATAGATGTTGTGTATAAATATAAATATAAATATGGGAGCTACAGTATATGCACAGATTATACAGAATATACAAGAATGTTAGGGAATGGATTATATATGTATATAATATAATACAAGATAAATAATGGCAGATAAAATTTACAGGTTGTATGTGTGTGTGAAGAAAACAGTCCGTGATGTGTGTGTGTGTGAGGATAGTCCATGTGTTATTGTTGTATGAGAGGATAGGGGATAGTCACTCAATCCACAAATAAGTCCACAAAAATGGCTTTTATGGAGGAGTGGCAACAATAAGTTAAAGGAGTCTAGTGAACAGTTTGCTATAAGCCATGTAGAGAACATTGCAAACATTTGGAAAAAATGCTAGTAGTTATAAGACTAAAATTCAACAAAATGCTAAACACTACGCTTGGCAGAACACAAAAACTGCTCATCAGTTTCTCACTACAAAACATGGTTGTGGCAGCATCCTGCTGCAGACAGGTCCACCTCCCAGCACGACAACAATCTTATACATGCAGACAGAGCAACAATGGGATGGGAAAAATCAAAGCTATAGTGTGTTAGAATGGCTCAGTCAAAGATCAGACTTAATCAGATATCTTCTATCATATCTGAGATTGATATGATAGAAGATATCATATCTTACACTTACAGATTTCAGTCTGTAAGTGTGAAGTTGAGTTCGAGACATATCCATAAGCATCCATCATGCAGTAACTGCAAAGAAATCAGGAGGCTGAGTGCAAATACAATCCATTCTTCTTTTTTTAAATTAAAATTATGTGCCATTTTCATTTTACTTCGCATTAACTCACTAATTTCTGTTGTTCTGTAAATACCCTGCTCTGAAATTGCACTAAGATTTGTGGTTGTATGGCAAAATGTTGGACAGTGCAAAAGGGGTGAATACTTTGCGAGGTACTGTAATTGTTGCTTCACCTAGAGAGAAATAAACCTAACTGTTGCTTAATGGATTTGCAGATAATAAATAATAATAATAATAATAATAATAATAATAATAATAATAATAATAATAATAATAATAAAACATCCACCTGTTGCACAAAACTGTGTAAATGTTAAAAAGGTACTTTACCTTGTAAAACTAACCTTTCTGCAGAAACAGCTTTGGTGCCTCAGAGATCAGCACAGTTGAGTCCTCATGGTGCGCTCTTTATAACGGGACTGTGACAAAGTTATTTTTAGTCAATATAGGCCAATAAGACGCCACTGATCAAACGTACAATCCAATTTAGGTCCTATAAGCACCTGTAAACTCATTTCCTCTTGCAGAAACTCTTAAAGAAACTTTTCTTTTTCTCTTATATCTACGGCCACGGTGAAGGCGCCCAGCCTGTGGAGCGCTGGTCCAGCTCAGCAGCAGCAGCAGCGGTTGCGGTTTATTTTCCCAAACGCGCTCTGCAGACGCCTCACCGTGCCAAGCCACACCTTAACGCCACATAACAAACAAGGGACCAATGGTGAGGGAGAACGGTTTGTAGCTTTAAATAACACATGGAAGGTAATCGAATCGATGTGAGGTCTATTCTAGTCAGTGGAGATTACATTACTGTATCAATTTTAGGAATTTACAAATAGTTTTAAGCTATTTCATCCTCCCTTCCCAGCTCTCACAACTGTGAGGTAGACACTTAAGCGCACAAGCTCGCCCTCTTGTGTTGATAATACACCATTGCACCTCTCAGTCACTCATACATTCATCTCCAAGGAATCCAGCTCTTGTTTAACCTGTTGCACCTTAATTACTGTGAGATAGACGACAAATATTGCTAATGGGATTGCAAAGAAGTGATTCTTCACAAGTGTTGACACACACCTCAATGTTTAGCAGCTGCAGAGGAATGCAGCAGCACAGGTGAGGTACTCCCTGAAGCATATAGGTTTGGCATATGCTGCAGGCCCCGTGTGCGAACACTTTGTAAAACCTTCTTGCTTTTATAGGATTACGTCGTACGACATCAACGGCTGACAAAAGGACATTGTTTTTTCCCGTTGAACCTACGCTTTTGTTCTGAACATTTGTTTTCCCTTTCCGTAGAGCACAGCGACAAAATCAACAAAGGAAGCAAAACAAAACAAAAAAACTTCACCTTTAAATGTTCATATTAAGACACTCATGGGATATTAAAGCACAGACACACACCGGTAGAGTCAGCTGTCGCAGGTTTATTTCTAATTTTGCCTTTGTGTTAAGCATTCACAGGTGATCAAAGCTACACAGCTCCTTTTTTTTTTTAAATAGAAAAAATATATATGTCACATGTCATATCTTCATCTGGATATCAAGAGCATATTGTTTTCAGTAGAGGCAGCTTTGCAACAAACCTTGTAAAATATGCCTGATTGAATTTAATCCTTCATTAGCTTCTGCTTTTTGCTGGTAAATATTTCTGATTCATCTTCACTGGAATCCTTCAGACCGCCCAGAGTCAAACGTTTTGCAAAGGTCTTGCAAAAACGAGCACTATCCTTCATCGTAGAAAAATTATTTGTAGCATTTTAACATTGTATTTTTTTTGTTTTTTTTACAACAAATATTGGAAAACAATTGTTTGAACATCATTTCCAAGAGGCATTTCACTTTTTTGAGAGAGAAACAGCTTTTGATTACTGCTTTAAAAAAAAAAAAAATTATTGTGATTTGATGAACTGTAAAAAAAATAAAATTAGAAAATGAGAGTATCATGATAAAAAAAAAAAAATCAAGGTTTTAAAAAAATTAGTTACAAAATCATTCAAAAATATTTCCATCATAGAAGTTTCTGGTGTTCAACGTCAGCTTAATGATGGCTTCTTTTGGTGAACCAATTCTGCCATTTGGAAATATTTTAATTGCAAAAGCAGTGGGCAATTGAGATATAGAAACTAAAGAAGTCCCAGTTATCAACATTAAGATATTGCTGGTTTGAACTGCAGTTGGGAAAAAACCGTGGGATGGTACCAATAACTGGACAAGTCGCCAGTCCACGATGTGATGCTGTACATTTCATGATACCTTTACTCAATATTTTCATAGAGAGAGAATCCAATACCAGCCCATTGCTTCTCATACTTGCCCTTTGAGTTGCATTTGTGACATTTCATGTGCAAAATGGTTCAATGACCTTGATAAGAAAAAAAAACGTAAGACATTTGTAACATAACCCTACAAAATGTCTTAAATCTTAAAAATAGTTCTGAACTCATATTCAGAATTCTGCATTATTGACATAAAACCCACATGAACATCATCCCCAGCGCTCAGTACAGTACAATGCCTCATGAGACTAAAGTTCCTTCAGCTATTTAAATCCCACTCCTTTTGAAGCAATACTGTGAAGCAGTCTTTTTACACGCACACGCACACCCACACACACACACACACACACGTCCACCCCTCTCCCCAGGGTCATCGTTTGTCCTCCCTGCCTGGCGCTGCGGCTTCCCTCCCCTTGTCCTCGATGGGAAGGGTCGAGCGCGGCCTCCTCTTCTCCTTGAACCGGCCCGAGCGGGAAACCTTCATGTTCCTGCGGCACGTCTGCTCGTTGAACACCGATTCCAGCTTGGAGTCGTCGAAGGTTTCGTCGCTGAGGAAGCTGGAGCCCTGCGCGGGGACGGTCTGGTCGGTGGTGGTCTTGGACGAAGAGGACGGGTCTTTCAGCCTCTCTGGTTGCTGGGCGAAAGGGTTGAAGTCAGGGCCCAAGCCGTACGGATCCGCATTCTTTTTCTTTGGAATGAACACCTTCCACCATGGGACCTTCTCTGTCATCTTGAACTGGCGGTTGGGGCCTGTGAAAAAAAAACAAAAACAAAGATTGAAGCACTTTTAAAAGTTTTTTTTTTTGTTTTTTTTAAATGAACAAAACTTTGCAATACCTTTAGAGTTGGATTCAACATTTCCAACTCTATCAAAGTAAATGTGATAATAATAATAATAATGTTAAGTAAAAGACACTGATGTGGCTTTTCCTGACCAAGAGAGGTAGTAGTTTTGATTCCAACAGAAAATGGGAAAAAAAAAAAAATATATATATATATATATATATACCCATTTATGCAACAAAGCATTTGTCCTTAGCCTTTATCTGATCTGTCTTAAACCTAAAAAACAGTGCAACAAAGTACATGCTGTTTGTTGCTCTATTTATACACACAAAAATGACGTGAGAGAGAGGCTGGAAAGCTCAAAATGATACAGCAGAGCAACTTTTGCCGTAGTCTGTTCAACCCTCCTATAATCAACTCTCACTCTCTTTATAGCCTCAACAAACTCCCTGATATGAATTACCGTTTCTCAACATGTAGCAAACACAATGTTTCCTCTTGAAATGGCCATTTAAACAGCTCACTGATACTGAAAGCATCTTTGAGTCAGGGAACGTATGGGACTTTAAGCAGAGTTTGATTCGGGGCCCCTCTTCCTGTCCAGAACATCCCATAAAGACGATTCTTTGATGCTTCACACAGTGAATTTAATTTAGAGCTTGCACGTTTTAAAAACTTGTAACTTATTAATGCTGAAACCGTCAAAGTGAATTTAATAGTATTCTCACTCTCAATTAAAAAAAAAAAAGCATGCAAATTCTTTATATATGATGATAAAATTCCAAGAATTTTAGGCTGGTTTGGTTTGCTTTGCCTTGGGCAAGCTCTCCTTTGAGCAACTTCACACAGCTGCAGTATCTGCACTTTAGAGTTCTGCTGCCAAACTTGTGCGTTCACTGACCTGAAAAAGATTGATTTATTATCTGTACTTATTCATAAACGTACACTCTGATGGTTTGTCAATTTCCTGACAGAAATAGGAGAGTTTTTTTTATTATTATTATTATTATTTTCCTTTCATTAATTGAGTAGTTTTTTAAAAAGACATTTCACTTTTTGACTTGACTGCAGATCAGCTGATCGAAGAAAAAGATGGCCAATTCCGAATCGTGGGCCGACTGATCGGTGCATCTCTATTAGTTACAACTTTGAAACATTATACTTCACTGCCAAATAATCACCTTAAAAGAAAACACAACAAATCCACGTAAAGAACATTCTGCACGTCTACATTGGAATATTTTTTCGGTTTCTGGGCCCAAGCTTCACCAGCTAATCCCATGAATAACCAGCGGAGCCATATTTAGCCTCTCTGTAAAACTGGTTTATTGAGTCGTGAGAACAGAAGCGCAAATCAGTGTGAATCACATGTCAAGAATATGCATATGATAAGAAAAAGTACCAGTGCTCTCTTACCTGAGATGTGGGAAAGAAAGGTGATAACAGTTAAAGGGAGTCCAAACCACTGGGCAAATTATATTAATAACAGTCCTAAGATATCTCCAAAGCTTTTAGGACGCGGTGTTTTTTTGTTTTTGTTTTTCTTGTTAGACCGCAGACCTGGGATCAGAAGTGACAACAATCCGTCAAAGGGTCGATGATCAATCCATTTTCAAGCAGAGGACACCTCAAAAAAACCTCAAACACCCCGCACCAAACAGCTTGTATCGCTTTTATTGTCGCTCTTGTTAAACAGTTCGCCTGCGTTCTAAACCGGCCTTCGGTAAAAATGGACTTGCATATTTATAAGAAGCAGCCTAACCTCCCCTGAACCTACAAGTTTCCGCCCGAAACTTCGTCCAGCGCCACCTGTTCTCGCTGCCGATTGGCTGAGCCCAGCGCGTCACCTTAGAACAGCCCAGGTGAGTCCGGAGCGGCTGTGGGTGGGGCTCTTTGGTTGCGTGGCAACATACCCCATGGGAGCTCGTGCCTCTTCCGCGGCAGATAACGCATAAAAAGGACTCCTTTGTATCAGGTTAACCCAACCCAAGCCGGGGAGCCAAATTATGTTTAGGCTGTGGCTCACCATACAAAGGAGTGGAGCAGGGGCGGTGGGAACTTTCTTCTTTATTCAGCAGGGGTTGTATTATCTACTCTAGATAATAATAATAATAATAATAATAATAATAATAATAATAATAATAATAATAATCAGGCTACACTCAGTGAACTAGAGATAATCTACATGGATTTAAAGCATAAACATGGATTTAGTGTTAAAATCATTGCAGGAAGATGCCAAAATAAGCAGTGAAATCAGTCTTATCTCTATTAGTAATTACTCTATAATTTATTTCTATTTCATCTGCATGTAGGAACCCCCTGTCTCGCTGTTTGGCAAGTGACCAGGAAACGCTACGGAGATTATAAAGGACAACATCAAACACAATCTGCTGCTATCTTTTGGATCTAGAAAGATACTGCTCCCTCATTGTAGCTGCAAACATAAACTCACAAAGCAACCATTAGCATACTCTCACATGATACTGGTGTGTAAGTAATTTAATGTTTAAGATCATTTTTGTCTCCCAAAATATTATTTTATGATGTTGTCATTTTATTTTCAAAAATTGTAAATACATTTTTAACATATAAATTCAGTAATGTCCACATCAGATATTCCATATATCGGTCGATCACACGTGAATGATCATGTCTTTTCAAAGCAGATAAATAAATGTTTTTGGTTTTTGTATGTATATATTTGCAATGTTCTTTGTTACTGTGTCTGTTTTTGGGGCCACTTAATGGAACTGTGATTGTCATTGTAGTGTTAAATGTGTGGAATATCGCAATCAAACTAATGGTTGCAACTTTTAAGGCCTATTTTAGGAACCATATCTGTATCCGTATCTGTAGATCTTTTTGCATCTCCTAGAAGTGATCCTACGCTGTTAAAAGTTGTTGACCTTGGAATCCCTGAGCGGTTTCATGTCTGTTTGGGTTGTTGCCAACAGGGAGTACCAGAAGAAACCCAGACTCAGAGGGAGGACGGAGGAAGACAGGGAGTCCCTTTTTGTCTCTCTCTCTCTCTCCCCTGAAATGAGAGTGAAATTCATGGCTTTGGCGGCAGGAATGTGTGCCATCGCCGTTGCTTCCCAGTGACAGGCCTGCATAGCTGGGGGACTCCCTCCCGTCTGTCATTCCACTCGAAACTCTGAGAGCTGCTCTCTGTTACTCTGTTTGTCTCATTATTGCTTCATCTAGACAAAGGTAGGCATGGACGCACTTCAAAAACTTAAATATTTTAACTATACAAACAGGTAATATATTGTATGAAAGAAGAAGAAATAGACTGGCATTTAAGAGCTGAAAGTGAGTGATTTAATACAATTATTAGTGATGGCCTTAAAGATCTTGTAGGATCGCTTAGAGCTAACTTTAAAATTTTTAATACTAAAAAACAAACTAATTTTTGCTACGTTTTGCACCTTAAACCAATATAAAATTATCCTTCTGCAAATTTGCATATTTTCCATCGTCTCAGCGTCGCACTTCAAAATTTTGCTGCTGCAAAGCTGTGTCTCAATTCACGTAATGCAAAAATATTACAGTTGGTTTCACTTAAGATTGATCATTAACTTCGGTTGCATCGGACAGAAAAAAAGTACCAAAGCAAGACCTTTTAGATAAGGATCCGCATAATAAACATTACCTCATTATGACAGCAAATCTCGCTTTGTTCTGTATCAAGGAACACTTTTAAAAGAGAGCCCGCTGAAACGCAGAAGCATGTGGAGAATGTGTGCCGAAAGCTGGACGATTTCGTCGAGAGATTTTGAAACAGTGCCCTGAATTGCGAAAGGTCTTTCCTCCATGTGTGTTTGTTTCTGTACCTGGAAACAGGCGTCTTTCTGTCAAAACAAAAGTACACACAGAACCAGTTTCACACGAGGTGTGGAAAAATAGGAAAAATGTGGTTTCAGTTCCTGCTTTGTAACAAGATTTGGTTTGTTGAGAGAGGGAGGAATGTAATTGAAAAATTATTAATTAAAAATGAAATGATTCGAGTATCATCAGGATATCCTTGTATGAATACTATGTTTTTACATTTCTAACAAATGACTAAGAATATTTTGTGTTTGCTATATTTCAGATAAATATTTACGTTGATGTGTGAAATAAGAACAAACGCAGTGTTATGATCTAGTAACGGCTCAAATTCTGGATGCAGCATCAAACGTGTGCAAGAACTTCTGTGGAAAAAACCTCTTGTGGTTATGAGTCGCAGAGTTGCAAAATAAATCAGCCACATTATGTCATAATTGATAAATACAGCTCACTAAAGGTGTCCCACAGGGCTGTCTGTTAAACAACTTCAGCCAAAACTAAAACTTCGGTATGCTTTTAGGTTAGAGCTTAGCTTAATAAAAGTGGATCATTTGACTCAGAAATGTGGAGGCAATATTTGGTTCTTGGCTCCACAAAGTCATTCAAAAGCTTCAAAAGAACCAAGTACACAGGAGATGTACTGCTTCTCATGATTATGGTACCTGGAAGTAGTCATCCACCATAAACTTTTCACGTTTTGTCAAAAAGCAACTACTAACTTCAATTTTAATAGGATTTTCTATGGTAAACCAACCCAGAGCAGCACACAACTAAGATATTTGCAGAAAGGGAAACGTGGAACTCTTTACTCAAAGGTTGCTGTGTTGCTGTTCATTTATTCAGACCCCTTTAATCTGAAGACTAAATAAAATCCAGTGCAACCAAATACCTTCAAAAGTCACCTAGATAGAAAAAAGTCTACCTGAAACAAATTGTTCTGTGACGACCTTTGAAAGTTGTAAGAGAAGATTAGTGAGCAAACGTTATCATAACAGACCAAACCAGACAGGTCAGAGATAAAGTTGTGTAGAGAATTACAGTAGGGTTGGACCAGAAAACAAGAGACTTGGAACATCTTTAGATTTCACACACTGTTTTCCAAACATGAAGGGCACTTTATAATCACAAACTACCATGTAGGGATGCACGATGTTTGCTCGATATCCGATATACTAAAACTCATTTGGCCAATAACCAACACCAATATTTTTGTCCTATGCCTTCTTACTGAAACTACTGTATATGTCTTTCTTTACTGTGGAATTAAAATACTGCATTATCTTTGTAAGTTTATCCTATTACCAGATGTAAATGCTTAAAAGGAGTCTGAAAATGATGTAACACTTTCAACTTGCTTTACGTTTAATGTCAAATGACATTTGCGCTCTCTAAGGCAATGACAGCACTCAAACACTGCAAATTTGACGTTGTTCTGTGGTGCAGGCACCATTGTCACTGGTTTGCCTTTTATATCGATGAGTAATTTTGACGGAATGGCCAATGTCCTATATATTAAATTTTACAGCTAATATCGGTCGATACCGATACCATGCCGATAAAATCGTGCATCCCTACTACCAAGACAAAACCTTTGTGATTGACGGGACTCTAAAGAAGATCATCGATGAAAGAAGTGGGAACAAGTCCCATCGTATTTCTGCAAGAGCAGAAGAGATGTTCAGCTCAGACAGGATAATCTGTCAACAGTAGCACTATTATTCATGCACACCAGAATTTAGCTTTTATTTCAGAAATGACCAAACAAAACTGTTGTAAAAAAAAAAGCCAGAGAGGGTTTGCAACAAGTCATTTAGAATGAAGGATGTTGGCTTTCCCTGAGCTCCACAGTTATGCAGATCTTTACATCTAATTTCTTTTGCCCGTTCCTCTTTGCAAAAATATATTGCACAAAACGTCCAAAAATTGCATTGAAACTGGTGATTGTAACTTGATAAAATGTTAAAAAGGTCTAACAGGAATAGTTCTTCAAATGTGCAAAACGGACCCGAGCTGCCAAGTGTAAATAGGATGATAAAAGCTGCCTTATCATGCCTAAGGTGATCTGAAGTTTAAAGTGGGGTTACTGTTGGCAAATATGAACGCATCATATTTGACAAAGACAAAGACACGCCCTTCTCCCTGTTTGAACTGCTGCCACCCGAAGAGCAATTAGTACAACCCGAAACATTTTTTCTTTCAGACTGGCAGCCTCACACCCTTCTTACAGAAGAATGAAAAGTAATTTTGAGCATACAAGTACACTCCAAGAACAGAAGTTCACACAAGAACAAGTACATGTACTAGGAGAACGTTTAACATTGGTTGGTACATTCTATTCTAGTAAGACGCTATTATGGGATCACTTGTTTTTTGATAGATGTTGTGGGGGAGAATGTACTATTGTACTTTTTGCAAAAGAAAAATAAGGTCATTTATTATTTTTGTTTAATTATTATTTCTTGTTATCGGTGTTGTCATTAAAGCAAGTCGGTCCACAAATGATGTTATTGACATTTCAATGAATAAATGATTGAAAAAGTATTGAACTCAAAGGAGGGGATGTATTTAAAAAATTGCATAGAAAGCCAAAAAAAACAGCTAAAATATGTCAGTATTTAGAAAGCATCCCTGCTTCTATTTGCAAATGAATGTCGTCTCATTTGGTAGTAACTGATTGCCATTGATTACCAAAGTAATAAAAATGGCGATCCAATTTACAAAAGCAAAGATACCTTCACGAAAAAAATCTTACTGTTGCAAAACAAAGTGGATACAATGATTGCAGCTTTTGCTCCAAACTTCATAGTGATCAAGGTTAAACTCATAAATCCGGAAGTGGAAAGAACATGAGACGCATAAGTCAAAAGAATTTTCTAAAACGTTGTCTGTAGTCTGCTTCAGAGAGACCTGGGATTAGCGGGTAAAATTTGTTCTGTGAAAATAATCGGAAATGCACTCGACCACAATGGCCTACCTTCAATGCACAAGAATTCATTGCTGACGAAGAAACATTTTAGAGGTTGTTTAAGTCTCTGCAGAAGCAAGGCACTGAAATATTGCGAGAACATAGTCAAATTAAAGCTAAAGTCTTTTGATGTCGTTGCACAAACCATGTTTAAAAGGAGATCGGCCTCCATGTCACTCTCCACAAACACCACGCCAAAAAGTTAAGTCTGCAAGTGGGGGCTGACTTCCAGCTTATGATTACTAGCCTACTTCATAAAGCTGAAGGAAAGACGAGAAAAGCATTGACATACCAACTTTGTACATATGTTTCATTAATTGTCCCCAACAATGGAAAATGCCATTGTGTGTTCCCATACAGAAAACTGTTGCAGAGGTCATGGCCTGAAATAAATTAAAACGTGATGTCACCCATTCAAGTGTGTCAAAAATATTTATGTTGACTCACAAGCACACAGACCGAGGCACACGAATCTGCGTAAAGGCTTGTTTTGTGATGACGCTGATGCGTTTGCATCATGCGTGGGACAATTGCTTATGACGAGAGCAAGGTGTCCGTGCATAGCTGGAAAAAAAAATCTCTTCTTGTCACTTTGAAGTACTGGCTAACAGGTTGAACAAAGTTGTGCTGCTCATGGGAAAGAAGGCAGGAAGGCAGCCAGTTGGACTGGTAGAGTCAGCTGGGAAAGGAACAAGCCCAGTGAAGGAAGTGAGCAGCTACTAAGCACAGCAAAAACATCAACATGGTTTGCTCACTTTTTACAAGTACTCAAACCTTTTATGACTTTTACTGACAATTTTCTTATATGCATACTCTTTTTTTCCCACACCAATGACAACAGGGAGTCAGGTTGTTCCTGGTGTTAGTTAAACAGTTCGCATGCAGCTCCGAAACAGTTGCTTCCTCCAGAGCACTTGGGTGGAGCAAACCACAATCTGCCTTAATGGAATGAGTTTAATCCATCTAATTGTCTTTATAATTTCAGGATTGTACTGTTTGACAGGTTTTCTTCAGGGCTTTCTTGAAAATATGAAACCTGCATGTTGAGGTGATTAGTGCAGGAACAGAGGATGAAAACTCACAGGAATGCAGAAAGGAATCTAACAGTTGCAAGCCTTTTCTTTCTGTGTGTCTGCTGAGTTTCTATTAAATGTTGTTCTTACAAAACTGATACAGAGAAACTCGCTGAGACATGCAGACAAACAGCTCTACTGTAAGCTCACATACATCTAACACAGTGTTCTTCTGATTGGAAAATTTGTTTCTTGTATTTCTTTTCACTATGTGGAATTAAATGGGTTTTTTTTTTAACAATTATGTCAAGTATATGTTCATAAAGCTATCTCAACTCAATAGATTTATTGTATTTCTGCACTAAAATGCTTTTAGGCAACTGATAGGAATATAGACATTAGAGCTATTTACTTATTTATTTCCAAAACGAACTGACATATTTTAGTTAGGTTTTGTTTGCATATTGAAAGTATCTTGCGGAAATACTTACATTTTCCATATTTGGTCATTTCACAACTACAAATTTCAATCTTCTTCGTATAAGTCCTCTTTACGCTGATGCCCATGAATAAAATTCAATGCTGGCGATTACAAAAACCGGAAAAGCAGCCAAGAGACCCATGTTAACTTTGGAGGAGATGCAGAGATCCACGGTTCAGGTGGAAGAATTTGTGAACTGGACAACTATTTGTTGTTCACGCCACAAATCTGCCCTATATGGAAGCCTGGAGAAGACATTCACCTTTCAGCACTAGAACTACCGTAGGATGGTTGAGATCATAGAGGATGTGACCCAGTCAAAGTACAGATCTGGAATCTGTGGTAAGAGTCAAATATTGATGTTTATGGATGTGTTTCATCCAATATAATTGTCTTTGCGCCATTTTTGCAAAGATGAATGAGCAAAAGAAATTAGACATAAAACTTTAATTGCACAGAAACATGGTTCTATTAGCAGTGTATATCTTGATCCTAATAAAATACACCAACATTTGCAGCTGTGAAGGCACTCAATTAGGCACAGCGCACTGCCTAGTTTTAAACATAAAAATCTTTCTGAGTAAGCAGCTGGCTTTCTCTGTAATTTGATAATGCACATTGCCATTTTTACCATTTGTACCACATTGAGTGTATAGACACTTAATTAATAGTTAGATTCAGGAATAGTATCAATCTTACAATCATACCTCTAGAATTAATCACAAAACTTCACTATTCCCAAATAATTCCAAATGCTAGGAGTTTTCTGTGTATTTTAAGTCTTTGGAGTTTAGGAAACATTATTTCCTGGCTGTGGCCTTACGCATGTTGAAAGCGGATTGTTTGGGTTTGTAATTCCAGACTGGTTTCTGTCTGTTTCGTTGCCAACAGGGAAGAGCCAGAGAAACCCAGTGTCACAAAGTTAGGGGGCGGGGGGAGAGAATCAAGGAATATTTTTTGCATTTCTCTCCATCATTGCACCAAGACTGATTCAATAATGAGAAGGTTGCCCTTTTTTTTCGTTGATCAATTATTTCTGTACAAACACATAATTCAAGAGATTTTTCTTTCGAATTTTACCTCTTGTAATTCTGACCTGTGATTACTTGGATACATTAATTTCAAAGATATTTTTCAACTCAGTTGCGTCTCTACGTTTGTGTCTGTATTGCTGACTGTGTTTTATTACAGTTACCTTTTCTGATGATTTTAGAACTGTTTGTCTGATTGGGGGTTCATGTTTTGGGTCTTCTTCCACCAGCGTTTCTTTCCTTCTGACAGAACTGGTGTAACTGAGTTGTGTTTGTAGACCGAATGGCTCAGACACACCTTTCTGCTCGACCTACACATTTTCAATAGGACTGAGTTCAGGGCTTTTGTGTTGACCAATCCAGAACATTGACTTTGTTTTCCTTAAGCCAGACTTAAAGCCCAAAATAGCTTTAAAGTTAATAGAAGGCTTGGCTGTATGATGAAGAAAATATTTAAATGAAAGAAGTATACATTCGGCGTCTTAAACTATTTATAGAATTGCTGCCTTTAAGGTTGTGGTAGTTCACTATATACTGTTAGTTTACCACAAGATGGAGCCAAAAACACAATAAGTGCCAAGTCAAGCATTTGTTACTAATTATAATGGAAACAGCAGAGAATCATCAAACGTACTCCTTAGAGGGATCTATGTAATAATTTTCCAGTGGTGTGTCAGCTGGGAGATGAAAACTTGTCTGAAGTTCACAAAAATACACAAATTAATTTTTAAAAAATGAACACCCTGAAGAAATGCTCTTAGTGTGCTACTTATTCACTCATGAGCATTAAATTTTTAACCCAGATATCCCAGTGTTTTCTCTACATGTTTACATATATTCTAAAGAGAAATAATAAATATTTCCAAGGTGATAACAATACAAACCAAGCTGGTCTGGTCGTCGAAAGGTGCTGTACTGGGAATATACAATAGGCTTTTTGAATGCTTTTGATGACAGCAGCTGCTTTTTATGTCAGGGAATGACCCAGTGCAACAAAACAGGAACATATCAGGTTTCACTCGCTGAACAATGAACTGAAAGCTACTGAAATGCTACAGTTTCTCCATGGAGAGCTACAATCCTCCATAAACCTCTTCCTGGTCTCTTAGATAAGTGATTTACTACTTGGATTTTAATGATCACATACATCTGCTTGTACTTTGTTGTAGTTTGGACTGAATTGAACTGGATCTGAATCTGGCTATTTGATTATATTGTAGTCAATTCTCACCATGTAATTGATTTTATTTAATAAGATAGTAATTGAAGATGTTTTTCTTGTATGGCACACAGATGTGTGAACTGAATTGGTTTTAACTGAATTTAAATGGAAACCACCTAAATATACTCCTTCAAATGTTAATCTGTCTGTATTTGTGCCACTATCTCAGCTTGGACTGAAATTTGTTTCAGTATGGCATAAAATGAATCTCAGATTGTACCTCGCCACACAGTAAAGTCACAAATACAACACGCCATTCGGCCAGAGGAGGGCGCTGATAAACTCAATGCCAGGTGTTTCAACGCACCGAAGAAGTGAGCTTTCCCATTGAAACTTGTGTCATGTAATTCTAACATGTCGAAGGTTATTACTGTTGAAGTGGAGAAATACATGACCTGAATTTGTGTGAAATGCGGTTTGGCGTTGTTTAGGTAAGAAAATTAACCAAGCTTCTGTCTACCCGACACAACAAAGCGGAATAAAAACCCTGCTTTAATGCAGCTTTAGCTAGTTAGCTTACCCCAAAGAGGTCACGCCAAACTCCATTTAGATTTATCTCAATAGTACAGAATGATGTTTTCCTACCATTTTTTTAGGTTTAAAAGTAAACATTTTGTTATTGTTCTTACATCCGGGTAATGTGAAAGGGGCATCGGCTGACTGCTAGTACTATTTTAGACTAAAAGCAATATATTTTAAGGCAGTTTGTCTTATTGTAGGTAGCCTTTGCTTCAGTTTAAAACTTGCAGATTTCATAATCAGCTCCTCAAATAAAAACCCAAACGACTGCAAAATGAAAAAGGTTTACTATAACACCGCTAATGTGTGACTCTCAGCAGTTTTGACAGTTTTCGGCTTTTTCCAGATGTTGTCTGTTCTGACAGGAAGCCGAGTAGCGATGAGTGCCCCCTGCGGGTTAATTTGCACCGCTGCTCGACGCTTCGCCCGGCAGAGTCCTGCTGCTGCGCCGCTGTGCAGGCGGCTGCTGGGCCCCGGATCCTCAAACAGGTGAGTCTGCGCTGCTCTGGTTTGGTTTGGCTGAAATTCAGTGGGGATCCCTTTGCTAATAACCTTTAGTCACTAGAAAAATGAATACACAAATACCTCCAGAAATGACAGTGTCATTAAAATGCGTATTTCATGAATTAAATTCTAAAGGTGGAGGAGTTTTTATGTAGACTGACTATTTTAAGCATTTATGTTAATGTTGATGAGCATAGGCTACAACTAGTTAAATTCAGTTGCTCTGAAAATTAGAACAAATATAAAAATTACTACTAATACAGCTAATTAAAGGCATAACAATCATGGGGGAGACTTGACTTGGTGGGTAAGCCACTAAAATGTGTTTGCCAACTAAGCTGACGGCTTACAGAGTGCCATATCCCAGCATGTTTATGCAAATTGAGTGGAAGGAAAAACTGGCAGAAAATAAAGCAGAAACAACCGAGTTTGCTGCAGCCTTCAGATGGTTGTGACTCACAAGACCTGGTCTCCTCCAAAATCATAGACGTCAGAGGCACCTTGCCTGGACTAAAAACAGCATTGTTTCCTTTTTTTTAAGATGGAAGATAATTTTTATTTAATTTGGAATTAATATTGGTCCTAGAAAGTACAGGAGGAGTGGAGATGCACTGAATCTTGCTTTTTGGAGGGTAAATTTAATCTAGATTAGATAATTTTTCAAAACTAAATAGAAAAGCAACAAAAAACTGATTGACATTTTGTTCTATAGGTAACAAGGTATATCTAAAGTGAGTTTGGTTGAATGGGCCACTTTACCTCACATTTTTCCTGTATGATATATATTTAGTGTTATAGCAATAATAAATTATATGATTGAAAAGTAGTGTTAGCGCTTAGCTCGTCTCCATTTGTGTGCATGAAATCTTGAAATAATTTGGTGTACTTTGTGTGCGCTTTCCTGTTTAGTGTATTGTCCTTTATTGACATTGAGGTCAAACTCCATGTCTCTTTTTTTCATATACCAGTGCTCCCTGTATAGCTCCAGGCTCTTTGCACAAACTATTTTCTAACTTCTATTTCATCTTTATCAGAAGAAATATGTCCTCCAAAAAACAAACGGACCACTTAGAGAGGACGGCGAGCAACTACAGACAGAATGTAAGCTCTGCTTTGAAAACAGCAATGGGAATTTGTAGTAAAAAGCTAGCCCTTCCTCATTTATTGACGTGTTGTTTTTTTTTTTGTCTGTTTGTTTGGATGCCTGATGTAGGCGCTGTATCCCGCCCAAGTCTGTGGAATCGTGACCGAATCGGAAACAGTAAAAAGACTGAGGATAGCCGTGCACCCAGACTTCAGCTTCAAAGCAGGACAGTGGTGAGAACACACTCTGTTTACACCCCTATATAAGCATGAAGATCTTCCCTGGATCACTGATTTATGGGCTCAGTTAACTGGACGAATTATTTTGTGTTAATTCTTGTTGACTTTGCATGTTTCCAAGACATAGAAAGCATTTTAAAAATACAAATCTGTTATAGTCTTATGTTACCAACCACAGCGGTCTGTAAATCCTTTTTTTTTTTTTATCTGCAGTACTCAGAGCCACCACCTAGTGGCAGCATTCAGTCAGATTCAACCACTTGAGATTCAAGCTTTCAATATTGACAGAACTTTACATACTATACAGATGTATGAAAGATATCCATTTAGTAACATTAGACATTTTAGACTCAACGTAATGAAAATAGGTTCTCTAATGAAAGCAGGCCTTTATTTTTGTTGTTGCGTCTGATAGTTTTAATCAGTGGACAGCGCGCTAGGCAACCAGTCGTCCTGCTTTAAGTGGCTGTAAATATGTCGTTTTTTTAAAGAGGACATGACTACCTTACTACAACAGACCCTTCATATGTGGCTCCTTTATCTTTCTCTAACGTAACAGTGGATCATTGTGCTGCTGAAACATTAGTCCAGCTGTTTAACGTTGGCTGCACATGTGGCTGTGCTTTGTGGCAAACAAACGTGCTGCAGTTGGAACACAGTTGCTAGCAGGCAGCTGCGCTTCTGCTTCGATTTCATTCTGTGGGTGTTCTGGAACAGGCCGCTCTTGTCGCCGAGGTCAGAGGGCGACGCTCTACCTTCATTCAGCCTCTGACCCGCAGCTCAACACGTTTTCACCACTTCAAGATTGACTTGAGTTATCAGTTTTCACCGATAGTTTGGGGTTTATATTTTGCATTGTGCTGTTTCCTGGTGCAGGGTGGATTTCTTCATCCCTGGTGTGGAGAAGGTGGGAGGTTTCTCCATGTGCTCCAGCCCGGGTCTGTTGCAGAGGGAGGGTGTGGTCGAACTGGCTATCAAGTACGCGAAACATCCCCCAGCACACTGGGTCCACACTGTGGTGAGTGAGGGGAGAAGACTGAAAAGGAGGGGGACAAAGGATTGTAAAAAGTGCTAACAGGGGAGGCAATGAGTGTTTATTTTTCCCCTCTGAATAAAATATGAATTTGCCTTTTAGTCGTTCTTTAAGTCTATGTTATGTTTGCCTTCATCTTTCACTTTCCCTTTGCAGATTCCATATTCATGTGGGTTTAATGTAGTCTCGTGATAAAAACGGTCTTATTACAGAAAGATCTGAGGAACAGCGGCGTTCATTTGAGCGTTCAGAGACGTACATCTCTCTGCTCTGGCACGATTTGATCCTTTTCTTTGATATCGTTCTCCGGGAACAGTTAGGCATCGTTATAGTAGCTTGAGAAAGAATGCGTTATCATTTAGAAGAGAGCACATGAAGAAAAACAACACTTGAAGTGAGGAAACCCGTGCATTTTGTTGTGTTCTCTTTATTATTAAGTCAGTCTTCCTCCATTTTTCTGGAACAGTTTTGTCGTCTCGTCTCTTCTGTCAGTGTGCAGTAGGCTCCCGTGTGGCCATGCGTGTCGGCGGAGACTTCTACTTCGACCCGCTGCCCTCAGGTCCAGCTGTGGATTTGCTGCTGGTTGCCGGCGGTGTCGGGATCAACCCGCTGTACTCTATTCTGCTGCACACCTCAGATCTGCTGCGGCTCAACCAGTCCTCTGCTGGTCGGCACTTCAACATCGGTTCTGCCCACCTCTGCTACAGCGCCAAGAACACTCAGGAACTGCTCTTCGAGGTTCATTATGTTTTTCATTTAGAGTGAGAATGCTTGGAATAATTTCTGTTGCAGGTGCAAACATGATCATGTGTGTCACATTAAGGTTTCTGATGAATCGATTATTTTAGTAATCGATTAATCGGCTGATTATATTGTCGATTAATTGGATAAAAAATGTGGCACGTTCTGCAGATTATTCTGTTAACCACTTATGCCTTTTTTATGCAATTTTTAGAAACACATTCAAAATATACAAACAATTAAATTCCTTTTTTAAATCTGAAAATAAAATCTTTTTAGCCTAAAACCTTTGTAGCAAAGGATGCATCTGTAGCTAAAAAAATATATATTTCTGGCATCAACATGTGAAAAGCTCACTTGTTTCTGCTAAATGTCAATAAAGTGAAAGGCTGATGCGATTATTATTTTTTAGATTAATAATTGGATAGTAAAATGTGCTTAATATGAGATCTCTGTTAAAGAATTTGAACCAAGTGAAGCTAAAGCTATGCCACTTGAGAAGTTCTGGGTAGAACATGTTCAGAGACAATGGTGTATTTTTATCTTAAGTCCAAAATGTATATTTTTCATACAGTTTTGACTGAATTACTGCTCTGTGTGCTTTCAGCAAATGGCCTTTTCTGTGTCTGTATACTCTAGTCAACAATTAATCAGTTACTAAATTAGACTATTATTTGAATAATCGATTCGCCACGAGTAATTTGATTAATTGTTTCAACCCTTAGTGTGACAAAATCTGGAAAGGTTCAATAACCATCGATCTGTCACAACCTGACTTGTTGGTTTTCTTTTTTCTTGTTCTGTCTTCCAGAGCTCCATCATTGAGAAATGTGGGGAGTTTCCCAACAAGTTCACCTGCAACTTCCACGTCACGCAACAGAGGGCAGGAGTCGAGCCGCACCTTCAGCCATTCGTCAAAAGTAATCTGCACACAGAACCGTTTCCTCGTTTAGCCGGGATGATTGATCGACTGTCGCATTCCTCCGCAGTCTGCCTTTCTTTTGATTTATCTGTTTCATCACGTGAAGCCGGCTCTATCAAAGCTGCGCGGACGAGCCTCGCCGTCTTAATTAATGCCTTTGCTCCCCCCGTGTCTCCTCAGGTGGGAGAATCACAGCGGAGGAGTTGCAGGCGAACCTGGACCCGCAAAGGACTTTGTGTTACTTATGCGGACCGCCGCCAATGATAGAGGCAATTTCAAAAACCCTCATGGACCTCGGCCTCCCAAAGGACAGGATCCTGTTTGAGAAGTGGTGGTAGGAGAAGTTGTAACTTTTGGTGGTCTTCAAAGGGAGGAAATGCCTCTCTACACATTGAAGGTCTATGACACCATCCATGAACTGCGAACTGGATCAAATATATATATATATATATTTTTTTTCTGAATTACAGTCAGGAAAATATCTTTGACTTTAAATGTCAAGATTCTGTACAGATTAGTAGCAAATACTAATTTAAGTTGAGAGTGAGATTTGTACGATTTGCAACAAAATCCTTGCAAAGTTTAGTTTGGGAATATGTTTCATACTGAAATGTATTTTAAAGATGCACTGGTCACAGATTTGTGCCTAATTTCCCGTCTTTGTGTTAATGCTGTTTTCAACCAATTCCGATTTCTGTTTAAGAAATATTAAGAGCTCACAACATTTTTTTTTATAGCCTTCCAGCTGTGTGCAGTCGTCTATCAGTATAATATTGCATGTAGATCTTATATTTGACGCCAAATAAAACAGCAGCTTTCCTGTTGTGTGCTGGAATCCGCTCTAGGTCAATTTGAAAATGATCTAACTTGTGTAAATTGAATTGTTGTAGGATTTTCAGAATTTGCCACCAAGTTTGTTCACTTTGGCTTCACACTTATTGAAGCCGTTTATTGAGACCTCAAAACAAAGCAGCAAAAATGTAAACTTTGTGTTTATGTGCCAAAAAGAAGAACTTCATTTGCAAAAGGAAAAAATTTGGCTGATGTGCTTGTTTTTTCCCTTCCATGAGAGTAATTGCACCTCACATCTTTTTCTTTCCCAACATCAAATGAAAACTTGACAATCTCTCACATGTTTGGCCACCACTGTACTGTTTTCCTCTCTCTCACACACACACCCTCCCACGGTGCTCATCATCTGAGCAGTCTCTTTTCTCACACATCTTCCACATCAGCAAACAGTTTTCCATCCCAGGGCAGGTTGAGCGTCCCGCGGCGCTCTGTAATGGAACCTCCAGGTGGTCTCTGATTGGCACGGATCACCGAGCGTCCCTCAGAGACGGCGGCGAGCCTCTCGCTGCCGTTTGTCAGCGAGGGTTGTAATGTTCCCCTGTTCACGACGATAACACGGAAGTGAAATGGAGAAAAGAAGAAAAAAAAGAATAAGAGCTAACTTTGAGGCAGTCTGGGCTTCAAACACTTTATTGACCTTCTTGTTAAACCAAGACCTAACTGTTACACCGCTCACACACTTCACAGGTAGTCCAGGAAACAAATAAAGAGCTCATTTCTAAATAACACATTCTTGGGTCATTTATTGCAAATAAAACTTTTCTATTGCCTTCAGCTTTTGAGAAAAACGGCAAAGCACACGAAAGGTTGTACCTTTTAAAATACTCACTACAAGAATCACGTGGATATTTGAAAATTGTATTCCTCTTGTCATGCTATCACTTAAGTTTTTTGGAGTTAGATAATGCATATGCTGGTAATTGGTCTAAATTTAAAGTTTAGAGTTGGACCGATTCTTCCACTTGATGAAAGGCAGCACTTTTTCCAAATTGTAGAACTGTAAAGCAGTGAATCTGCAACTAAGCTGATCTTATCTCAGTTCCCATAAGTATGACTGAAATATTCATTTTAAATTCATATCCGATGAGCTCTTATCCATCTGAAACATCAAATGGACAAAGAATGAATTTGATTTGCTCCAAACCTTTCCTGTTTAGTTTATCTGCCTCTACTGTTTACTTCAGCGATGACTAATCTAAAGACTTGTTTGGCCGGTTTTTGAAGTACGAGAAGGTTTCCGTTTTGCTGTTGATTTGACAGGGACAGGTCTACTTCCTGGAATTTGATTTTCACCCGACCTAATGTAATGATTTCTCATTTCGCTGCCATCGTCATCTGCCTCTGCTGTCTTGTGATTTCATTGCTCTCTTATAGAAAGGTTTGTTTGATCTTTGCAGTGATGATATTGTACTGTTACTGAGAGCCTCTTTAAACAGGCTGTGAATTTGCTGCTGCGGATTTCAAATACGCTTAGGAACATAGATTACTTGCTTACCTAGTCAACACATCTATTGAAGCATCTTTTCAATAGATGTCTGTAAAACTCCAATTTGGAACTTATGCATATTTTGTCGTGCAACAGAAACTTCAATGCATTTTGTTACCATTAATGACAGATGGACACAGGAAATAGTGAGCAATGTCAAGTGGAAGGAAAATAAACTTGTTCTGCAATAATCTAAAAAGTGTGGCGGAAATTTGGATTATTTTACTTTTTGCACTTCAGTTAAAATCCAGTGTAATCAAGCTGTTTCATATTACTAAACGGCTTCCACTTGTGTGTGACTTAATGTCAGAATAAATCCACCTGTTGTGAAGACTGTAGGGGAAGCGGTTTATGGAAGTGTAGCCAAAAGAAAGCCATTGTTAAAACAAAGTCATAAGAAGTTTGGCTTGTGTAAAACTGTGGAAGATGATTGGAATGCCAAAATGAAACTTTTTAACTTGCATTCATAAAGCACTGGACACACGCCATGGCAAAACATAGTAGAGGCAGCATTTCAGTCTTTAGATGTGTAAATTTAGTAGCTCTATACCCCCATCAGTCCATCAGTGGCATCAGTCCTGCCACTTTATGTGCAGTGAAAGGTGATTCTACAAAGTATTAAGCAGAAAAGCTGAAAAGAAACGCACGGCGCACATTTTGTTTTTTGTGTTTAAAAACTTTTGGAAACCAAGTCGCATTTTCTTTCCACTTAACAGTGGCATGCAGCTTTGTGACCGTTACTGAAAATATAAACCCAAGTATAAGATTGTAAAAGTAAAAAAAATATGGCAATGCTCAAAAAGCGACAATACGTTTGCAAGACACAGTACAAATAAATTTACATTTATTTACATTTATTTGTACTGTGAGTAAACTTCAAACTCCCCCTCCAAAATGAGAAAACGTTTACCTTTCACCGCATATGATGATTACAACCTGGACTACAACTAAGAAACTCACTCTTTATTTACAAAACAACATATTTTCATAGCAGCTTTAGAAACAGCTGGTGAAAAGGGGCAAAGGTCACCTGCAGTCCTTCAGGAGTTCCTCATGGGGGTCATTTTGGCCCTTTGCCATTTTGCAGTTTGGATCTTTTTGTCCCCAACTGTGTTGCCGCTGGTTGATTTTTATTTTTTATTATTTTAATTTTTTTTTTTTACCACCCACAAGTCACACTAATAAATAATCTATTTCTTCAGAAAATAATTTGTAAATAAACTAGTTTCTATGAGAAATTCAAGGGTTTTGTGATGTGATTATTTGTCTCCATAATTCATCAAAATATTTAAATACCAGAAGAAGAAACTGCTATGGATTGACTAAGGACATGGATACTAGCTGGTTGGTTTACAGATGTGAAGTGGTCGGCAATAGGGCAAATTGATGTCACATTAGCCAGAAATAGATAGCAAACGTAAAAAAAAAAATCCCCAAACATATGTCCTACTTAAGGCATTGGCAGGAGAAGCTGTACCGCGCTGTACATTTCTAACAATTTTTACAAAAACAGTCAACAAAACAAAGCAGGAAACTCTACAGCGCACCTTTACCAAATGAACACAAGAAAAATGTACCAAAGTTCTCCAAAAAGGTATTTACCCATTTCACATTTCTTATGGTTTCACTTTGTTGGAGAACGTCCAAGTGGACAAATACTTTTTCACAGCACTGTATATGCTTTACTCCAGATTAGTTCTTCCACAGGAATTCAAACTGAATGTTTAAAAGCTTTTCCTTCCCTCCGATAGCAGACACGTCAACAAACGCCGGAGAACAGCTGCTGTTTGATGCGCTCCTCCACCCTGACCTTTTCCTTCATCCCCCTCACGTCACCCGGACAGAAATCCGTCCACCTCACCGCCTTCTCCTGCCTGGGCAGTGGGATGGCGTCGACATCGGTTTCCTCCTCTTGATATTCGACAGAAGCCCTGCGCTCCAGCAGAAGGGAGGCCTTTTGATGCTGCGCCTCGTCTCCGCTCTTCTGAAGGCCCGCTCTTTGGCTCCTTCCGCTGTCCCCTCTCTTCCTCCCCTCCGCCTCTGCCTCCTCTTCCTCTTCGTTGATCCTCAGCCTGTCCATCTCAGTCTCTATCACGAGGGACTTGTTCTCTTGCTCGTCTAGAGCCTCCCCGGCTGAGTGTTTCTTTGCCTTGCTGCGACCTCTGAGGTTCAGCATCTGAAATCAAACGGACGTGTTTGAGATGGTTTCCTGCTTTGTGCCACGTCTTTTCTTTCGCTTCCCCCCCCCAGACGCCTGACAAACCACAACAAAGCCTTGTTCACTGATGCCTCTTTCCTGTACAGTTTGAGGCCAACTACCTGCCTATTATTAGACGTTTTCTAAGTGGGTTTTACAGTCGCTGTACATCCCATATTTAGAAACATACCTTTTTTTATTTTACCTCCTGTGACAAAGTCATTCACCCTCAAGGCGCAACAGAGACAAGTGACAGATTTGTTGCAAAGACAGAAGACGAACCTTGAAGTCTTTTCTCCTGCGTTGCAAAATGGGTCTCTGAAGGAAAAGGATTTGCTTAGTCGACAAACTTCCATCACTGCGAAAAGAGAAGAGCAGCCCTTTAATGAACGTCACCCACCGTGTTATAATTCAGGGAGCTTGCATTAGCGCCGCGTGAGCTGAAATCCAGGCTCTGCTGCCTGCGGTTTCTAAAGTGACAGGTTAAAAAACAAAAGCGGTTCAGCGATGGCTTTTTTTTTTTTTGCTTGTTTGTTCACAGAGGCAACAGATTTCAAAAGCTTTTTCATGTCGAGACGAGCATATGATCAGGATTTGTCAGATCTGGAGCCATCTGTCCTTCATATCCGACTTCCAGTGTCAGTCCTGCTCCCAAAAGGAACGAGAACGACAAGGTGTTCGGCGAGAAGAATCAACAATCGAGCAAAGCCGTAATTAGACCCGGCTAAGTTTAGGAGACTTTTGTCAGCGGGATGAAAGGGTGAATATTTTAAACAAATCAAGTGTTGTCTTTACTTAGAATTTCAGAGGGCTTTGGTACCTGTTTGTTCTGACAATGGGTGTTGGCAGCACACACATCAGTCTCCATCCATATGGAGCTAAGGACTGGAGCAGCGGGATGTAATCAGTCTTCACCACAACGCCCTGGAAGGGGGAAAAAAATCATTCAAAAGATGTAAATACTTACATTACATGAATGCTCAGAAATTTGCACTGTCATTATGAGTGTAAAAATGTCATTGTACAAAAGACACTCAACGATTCATGAAAACAATAATTGGATACAAAATATAGCGTTTCTGGGGTCAAGTTCAATCAATCAGACTCACTGTCAATCAAAAAAAAGGGTTCGAGAGCAACCCAAGAACCCATCATATACTAGGAGATTCTGGCACACCAGAATCCCTGACCAGTGAAGCAGGTTCAACATCACCCTGAAATGAGGCACCTCACCAAAATAAATACCTTGCACCTCGACTGAAACCTGCCACACCCCACATGGATTATTCCAAATGTCCCATTTTATCGTCAGAGGAACTATTTGTCCAAGACATTTATGAAGGAGTCAAAAAGAGGCTTTCAGTTTGGAGAACACTATACCAACTGTCAAGAATGGTGGAGGCAGCATCATGCTGAGGGTCTTTTGTTGCCAATAGTAGTGGATGGGATAATAAATTGGAACTTGTTCAGAATTTCAAAACAGCAAATAGAGTGGACTGCTAAAGTGCTGAGTTTAAAAGTGGACACAACTGGGTGTTTCAATAGGACCGTGATCCCAAAAGCATTTCAAAACTAGTTTTTGGAAAATAAAAAGCAGTCTATGAAGCTTCTGTGATGGATCTGACATCAACCCTGTCTACAACGTTGGATTCCACAATTTTAGATAAGAGCAATTAAATATAATTATGCACCGATTGCAGTTTTCTGGATGATCGCTAATCTTTAAAAAGCCCAACCTGCTGATTTAGATTTTGGCCGATAACTTTTTTTTGTCTGAAAAGTTGCTAAATGGAGTCGCTAAGCTGGCAACAGTGGGGTGACAATTATTAACCGCAGACGTAACATGGTGGGCGGGTTTGTCAATCAGGTCTTTCTCATGACTGGGCAAAGGGGCACCATGACTGGTTTGCAGACTATTGCAGAGATAGATTAGATTTGAAGACAATATCGGTTGTCTTAATATGGATTAAGCATATCAGGAAATGCTTAATCCATTTTGCCAATCTCCAATCTCATTGGGAGATTGTCTGATTGCCAATCTCCCAACATTAAGAAAATCAGGTCCTACTTATCGGTGCAGCCCCTAATTAAGTATCCACAAAGAGCTAAGCCAGAGGGCTGGCAGTGGCTGCAAAAGTGGGTAAGGGACATCTATCCAAACACTATACAGTTGAGCCACTATGTATATTTCTTACCAGATTCAGATTGAGAAATGTCAGATCAGACTCAAAACTGTGCACCCATTTTTTTTGTCATTTTAAAAAGATGATTTTAAAGTTCTCACCAAAACTATACAACGCGCATTAAAGGGGGGAGATTCATGAATCAAGCGCACTTTTCAGGATGCTTTTTTTTTTCTTCTTCTCAGAACATAGGAAAACTTTCCCTCCCAAGTCGAAACGGCACAGGAACAACATTGAAAACTCACATCTATAACAGTCCACTGCTCAACCACGATGGCGTCATAGGAGGTGTCTGTGGTCTCCTCCGCAGAGCTCTGGAAGATGAAAACGCTGTCCACAGATGAAACGCCACTGTCTGGAAACAAGCAGAGTCACAGACAAACACAGGCACATGTAAGCGATTCAGAGCCTCCTCTCCATTCTCTCGCTCTTCATCCACGTCCATTTTAGATTAAGCCTGCTTCACTCGTGTGCAGCCGAGCAGCGACTTGTGAGACAAGTCGTGGACTTTGAGGTGATGTCCCCCATGCGTGTCATCTATCACGCAGCAGGGATCTTAAGAATTTAAGAAGATTTTCTCATCTCGCTAGACTTTCAAATTCTCAGGTTAGACTTAGATGGTGTGGGATTCCTATTTTAATCAATAAACTGTAGTCGGAAATAAGATTTATTCTGCCAACGATTGTAGAGCAATATCTTGATTCTCTCAACAAGAAACATTTTGATCTGGAACTGGGTTTCAGCATCCACAGAAATCACGGTGTCTTGCTAAAGTATTCCCACATCTTGAATATTTTCAAGATGTCGCATTAAAATCACAAATTTCAATACATCTCATCAGGATTTTATGTGAAAGGAGCATATCTGTAAAAGTGAAAAAGGGGATTTAATGTTAAATGGCTAAAGAAAGTCTGTTTCTAGAGGTGCAAAGCAGGCAGAGACGAACCAAAAATAATCTTGTGGCTGTATTTACAGTGAAAGGTGGTTCTACAAAGCGTTGACTGAACTTCTACACTTTCTGAATACAAGTGTACGCAACATATTTCAGATTTCACTGTCCTTCCATTTCCAGTTGTTTCACCAAATTGCGTTGGTCGATCAATCCTAATAGATTTGTTGTTGTTAAATGACAAAAAGAAAATTTCGAGGGGCATCAACACTTCAGCAAAGCATTTTACTCAGCTGTGCTAAGGAGATGCAAAAATGTCCTAGTATAGAACAAGCCCTGGTTTCTGTGGCCGACTTTGCTTGACCTTCGATTTAACAATGGACATAAAGCGTTTCAAAACCATATTTAGTACGGCGGACAAACCATGGTTGTCTGTGAGGTGGAAAAACCCATCAATGAGCTGCGCCCCGCTGCTAAAGTGCTGAGTCATGTGGTCGAGCCAGTTTGCATCAACGTCTGTGATCGCCTCCGCCTCCTTTTGAACGTGAAGAGGCACCCTGAGAGAGTAGAACCTCAGGGACGTGTCGGGCTCTTCTGTGTGGTTGTACAGTGCAAACAGCTGCATCCCTGCAGACGCACAGACAAATAATCAGCAAAAATGAAGTGGAGAGTGAGCCTGGATGATGGGCTTGTCGAATTGGGGAACAAAATAACAACCTTCTGCTTACTTACTAGCCTGTGCCGGCGGTGAGCTTGAACCTTTGTCGTTCCCAGAATTCTTCAGCGTGATGTGATTGTTGTTCTGTGTTGTCACGCGTCTTTGCCCATCTGTCTGCGTTGAGTCAGATCTTCTGTCATGGTTACAATCCAGCTCTGGAGAGCTGAGCCAGCTGTCTGGGCTGGAAACTCTCCTTTCTCTCTGTTTGGAGACATTAAGATGTTTCTCTGTGGATGCAGTGAAGTGCTGTTTAGTCTCTTGTGATCTACACTCTGGCAGCCTCGTTGTGACTGCTGTTTCTGGTAGGCTCAGACTTGACCGTTTGCCCTGGGCTTCTGCCATGTTGTGAGCTTCAGGTTTGATGTGATTATGAGGTTTATTGAAGTCCTTGGCACCAATCTGTGAGGTTATTATTTGATCACAAAGCTCTTCTGGGTTATGAGGAGAGTTTACCGGGTGCTTCAGGAGGCTGAAGTTTGGTTTTCTGGACGCTGAGGAGTTTTGGTCCTGTTTGACACTTTCCACAGCCCCATAATCCAACTCTTGTGATTCGCAGCAGCAGAGATCAGCATCTTCACCATTCAGGTTTGGCTCCGTTGGGCTCGTATTGGTGCTGAAAGGCTGCCGATGTATTGGCGACGGGCTCGAATGCAAGGACGACAGCTCCTCTGGGTCCCAGTGTCCCAAAAAATACGGCCCTCCGCCCGGCTGTTGTAGAAAGCCCACAAACATCACCCCTTGCTCTGCCACATCCTGGATCTGTAAAGCACACACATACATAATTAATAGATTATCTGGCATATGGAGATGTTATGGGTCTTTCCATTTGATAAAAGGAGTTCCTCAGGATTTCGTATTGGGACATTTAATTATCCTGGTCTACAAAAAACAATATTTCTGGTAATTTATCAGGTATTTAATTCCATTTTTTCTCAAATGACTCAGTTATCTATTGTTGAAGGCAGCAATGGCTGACTCTTTCTTTATTTGTGATGATTCATAAATGACAAATCTGTCAAGACTCCAGAATCAGCCAAATTTAATGGTGAACAGATGAGTTCTTAAAAAATAAAATAAAATCACAGATTCAACGAAAAACAATATACACTTTTTATACAGCTTTTATTTAGTCAGTTGTTTTATTCAGACTAATTTACCACAATTTAATACAACTGTAATTGGCTTTACATGCACAATATTCTCAAATAGCAAAGAACATCCTAAGAACTTTTAAATGGGCCCTGACGTGAAAAGTGTTATTGATCAGAAGTAGTCATTGAGTGCATCTGGGAAGTATCTAAAGCTGTTGGATACGGTCTAACATTGTGCTGATACACATCTGCTAATACGCTAACAGCCAAGCAAGTCTTCAATTTAGCACATGAAAAATATTTAGCACACTTAGCCTCCACTAAATAATTGTTTCCGGATAAATTAAAAATTTTCAGTTGAATAAAATTTCAATAAAATTCAGCATCCGTGTTGAAGTTAAGACTGTCAAGAATTCGTCAAATAGATGTTTATATTCACGCTCTTATTTTGAAGTGGGTGAAGACTTGTTTTACGCAGTAGTTCCGTTTCCTCTCCTCACGTTAACAGGTGTTCCGTGATGAGCATAGACATATGGTGATGAGGTACAGCAAATGCTCTGTACCCAGAATGCAACAGTTTAAATTCAACTGATGTCAAGCATACTTTTTAACTGAAGCTCTACCATGGTCAATCAGCCACTGAATTAAAAGATAATTAGAAAAAAAGAGCTGTTTAAATATGAAGCCATTTTATTTCCTGTAATAATAATTGAACTGTCAGAACTGGTTACACTGGGATAGTTAAGACCATAACAGTATAATGAAACAAGAGAAGCATTTGCCTGTTCATTGATTGCTCTGCTTTTATTTGGATGTTTGGCTGTTCACTTGCTTATAGTGAATATTCATTGTTTATTGGGGGTTTTTTTCTGTGTGTGAAAGGGCATTTTTTACAGCGGCACAAATGAATTTGCTGCGTCGGCTCCTTTTATTCCGACAAACAAAGCCTAATTTACACACAAACAAAGGCTGACAGACGCAAGGTGGGTATTCTTCATAATAACAGCCCACCTAATCAACTGGAAAGATCAAATATTCAAATCACAAAAGGACCTCATTATCTGTACACATTCATGTGGCACGTGTGTTTGCTGCCCCCCCTCCAACCGAGCTCGAGCGGTTAATTGTCAGTTGATATTTGGGCTGACAGTTTCAGGCGGACTCAACAGGGGAGAGAAAATCAGATTTCCAGAACTACCGCGGAACAATAATGAGGCACATCTTCCCCTATCACCCACTCTTTTTGACATTTCACTCATCCATGCACGCAGGTTGCAACTCTGAACTGGTTTCTCCAGCACCCACGGACACAATTTACAGAGATCAGCTCTAGTTTATCTGATCATTACGTCCAGAGGGATGCCAAGAGTGGGCAGGGCTGGCTTAGTACTGGAAAAAACAGAAGTATAGGATTTCACAACACACACACAAAAACCATGTACCCTCTCTTCTCTGTGTCTGCTTTGGTTCTTATCACAAACTCTCACTGGCAGCTTGCGATCTGATTGGTTATTCATGTCACGCTGCCGGAGCCTATCACATTATGCTCAGTGATGTGCATTTCCATCCAATCAGGTTTTCCTTTGTGCTCGCTGGGTGTTCGGATGCAAATCTATTCAATAGAGCACATTTTCATTTCCCAATGTAGGACTGCTGGAGAATTCATGAGAGGAGACGCAGAGGAAGTTTAACACCAGACACGGGACTGTGCAAAAGTGTTGAGCTACACCTACTTTCTTTACATGTTTCCACCAAAGACTTTGACTTGTGTTTGTTTATGGTGTCTTAAAAAGTATTTCTTTGTGTTTTGGTAGATTTTTCACTTGTTTATTTCTTAATATCCCTTCATAATAGCCTACCTCACAGCTAAAAGTTCAGCATTAACTTTTTATACATCTGATATTTTATCATACATAATTAGATCTCCATCTTAGGCAGACTGTATTGGACACAAAAACATTGGCAAAAGCGCCACGACTCAGACACTCTGTATGCCACACACAGGAATGCAAATGTTGATGTCACAAGTTTATGACAATAATAACATCATGCTATCCTATGCAGAACTCGGTCTGTGCTGATAAAGATACATTCATATCCACATGCTGAATGCCTGGAGGAGTCGCCAAGGCAAGAAAATCAACTTTTTCTTGTTTGTTTTTTTATTTAATTGTATAATATTTATTTAAACCACAAGGGGGAACTCAGACTGTTTAAAGATCAACAAACTCTCAGCCCAAGCTGGTCAAGTCATCATGAGTTACAGAAACAGACAAACGAAGGTTGTAATGGTGTGACAGAGAGTAACACTTTCTATAACTTTTTAAAACATCATAATTACTTCATTGACATGAAGTAATATACTAGATGTGTTACAAATTTGCTTCTTTCCTTCATAATTAAATCCACATCAAGCAAGTTTTTAGATATGCCACCAATAAAACAGAAATAATGCCAATTCTTTCACATTTTTTACACTAAGGTTATATGAAAAAAATACGAGAGCTCATTAAATATTCTGTACTTTATTGAGAAATGTTCATATACTGATAGATGATATCTTAAATAAAATGTATCAGGTGAGGAATAAGTTATGAAACTCCTTATGAGGCCCATTAATAGCTAACCTCACCAACTTTGACAAAAATAACCTCAGGGTGAGTACTTGTCGTCACCTACCAATCTCTGAGGATTTCTGGGTGTGAGGAAAAGTTTTCCTCCAGTCCTCGTTGCCGATATAATCCCCGGCCCCCACTAAAAATAAAGACATATTGCAAACCCCACAAATATCTCCTTGATAATCAACTTGGTGCTGAAAGAAAACTCCCTTATGGTTTTTGTCCCTTTTTGTTAAATGGAAGTAGTAAAAGAAAAACAAATTTTTTAGTTAGTTCAAGGAAGGTTCAATTGCAATTCAGAAGTGGAATTTAAAATCTCTTCTTTGTATCAATTGTGTAGTGACAAAAAAAAGAACATGTGCTCGAGAAGAGGCTTTTTTATGCTTAAACGAATCAAAGGCTTGAGTGGCTCACATATACCAAAAGCAAAACTAAAAATGTCCTGGTAAAAGGATTGGAAAACAATGTCTCAAAAACCTTGAACGTCATCACTTTAAAAAAAAAAAAAAAAAAAAGAACAAGCTAAATTTAAAGAAATGACTCAAGGCTTTGCCAGAGCTCTATTTGCTCCAATAATGACGCTTTACCTACCATGATGTTTTATCTCCCTTTTCAACTAGTCCAACCTTTTATTATTTACCAGCTGCAACACACTGAAGACAGTCCCAGGATATGCTATTCTGTTCTTGCTCAGTTTGATTTAAGTTTATATGTTCTACTTAATGCATAAAAAGGCAGATTTTTGCTTTTTTTCCCCAGACATAAAAACAACATCAGTTTGTGAGAATTTCTTAATGGAGAACTATTTACTTTAGCCAAGACACAACTGTCTTGTTTAATTTACTATATTCTCTCATATACTCAGGAATCTTGTGACCACGTGGTGATGAAAGTTTGATGCGCTATGATTTTTACTTGACCTAAATTTTCAAATGATTATCAGATGAATTAATTAGACATGAGGTCAGGCTGTCATCAACTCGAGCCACTCCAGGCATTCGGCATCCAGAGGTTAGCAAGTCATTCAAATTCCATTAATAAGTTACATTTCAATAGCACTTACACAGACTCGATAGCAGTGGCACATACAGATCGGGGAAAAATTAAAGAGGCCACTTAAAATGATTAGTTTCTCTGATATTATTTTTTCATAGGTATATACAGTATATGTTTGAGTAAAATGAACATTGTTCTTTTATTCTATGAACTGCTGACAACATGTCTCCAAACTTCCAAGCAACAGTTTAGTATTTATTTGCAGAAAAGGAGAAATGGTCAAAATAGCAAAAAAAAGATGCAGCGCTTTCAGACCTCATCTAATGCAAAGAAAACAAGTTCATATTCATTTAGAAACAATAATACTAATGTTTTAACTCAGGAAGAGTTCAGAAATCAACATTTGGTGAAATAACCATATACATAATAGTAATAGTCTGAAGTTTCAGAAATGTTTTCATCACTATCATAATACAGGGAAACAACGTAAAACCAAATGAATCATCTTTGGACTGACCTTCTTAACATAGTTCTGGATGGCTTCTGGGTCAGCAGCCTGTTGACTGGCCACGCAGACCTCCGTCTCCAGACGGTTTCTCGCCCACCTCAGCTGGCTTTTCTCTGGACTGGGAGGCGAGACATGAAAAGAAGATGGTCATATGTCATTTAGCTCAGGTCAAATACTGTCTTATTGACCCAAAAATGTCAAGATGCACCAGACCAAAAAGTGCCTTAGCGTCATTTTCCTCTCTTCCTTTAGTAGTTACTGCACATCACCGGTACCATTACACTCATAGGGGCGTGGGGGGGCTATAGAGATTCTGGGAGGCGTGCTCATGTTCACCAGCACTTGTTGACCCAGAATGATCACAGCAGAAATGTAATGTCAAATCTGATGGAAGGGGGATTTTCCATTTAAGGGGAGCATCCATTTACCACAGGGACAAAAACCTTATTAGACAGAAAAAAAAGAACCAAATTTCCTTTTGCTCCCACTGCAAGGCACCATCATGAAAGGCGCATTCAGATACGCCTCTTCAGATTTGGATTGAGGTCAGTGGGAAGGCCGTAGTAATATCTTGTGCTCTGAGGCGTGAGTGACATTCTCAGCTAGATTTGAAACAGTAGAGCTAGCTTTTTTTTTCTCTCTCTCTCTCTTTCATTTTTATGGTTTTGATGAAAGGGATGGTGATGACGGGAAGATAAAAGGCAGCGTAAAGGGGACAAAGAGGGGTGATCAGGACAAAAGAGGGGGAAAAAAAGGTGTGTGTGTGTTTGTGTATGGGATGGTCGCTAAAAGGAAACAGATGAAAGGATGGAGAGATGGACTCTCTTTCAGTGCGCCGTTCCCCTCTGGCAAGCTCTGGTGATGCAATCAGCCGTCTCCACGGTGACAGGTGCCAGGAAGCAGCAGGACAGCTTGGCAGGAGGGGCATCAGAGGAGCAGCCTGGCACCTATCTGTGTGCTGAGTGTTTGAGTGTGCATACAACTTAAATTAACATAATTTACAGTAATGTCCAAAGCTGTTAACCAAGCACATTAGATCCTTTGATTGTAAAAGGAAAATCACACAAACAACATAAAATCGAAGTATAAAACCCCATTTTGATCACCAGGGATGCCTTCTTTTTTTACAAATTTTATTACAATGGCATCTGTCATGCCTGGAATGATGTTCATAAGTTCTTTAAGTAAGTTTTGAAAACACCAGGAAGTTGTTTTAGTAAATCCACTCATCGATCCATCTTCTATACCTACTTGTTTTTGGAAGGGGTCTTAGTAAATGCAGAAGGGAAAAGGTCAACACGTTTAAGGAATATCAAACATAAAAGCTTTGTTAAAACATAATACAGACAATTAGAAGAGTTTGCATGCGAGGAAATCAATGCAAGTAATCTAGACGTCATAGTTTTGGAATCATCACAAATAAAGTTAAGACATTAAAATGATGTAAAATTCCACTGTAATAAAGCCCAGTAGCATAATAGAGATACCTAAAGCAAGAAGTCAAAATAAGTTCCCAAATTAGATTCAAAGACATCAATAAAATGAGTCTGACTGATCTGGAGTGCCAACGTGCTCCAAAGTTTTGTACCTGTAGCAGCAACTCCTCTGTCATCCCGACTTGAATTGTGTTTTAGAATGATCAAGAGCATCCGATCCACTGATCTGAGAGAACAAGAAGGGATGCATATATGCTAAATTTCTGGGCACAACCTTTAAGAGACATAAAAAACATGTAAAAAAGGACTTCAATATGAATTTTAAAATTAAATCCCAGGAAGGCTAGCATACCAACTAGGGAACACACAATCCTAGTTGTGTGTTCTCCTCCGTTTGTAGCAGGTTGAAATGCTGAAGTGTTACTATAGGTTGATTCAGTACAACTAGGTTTGTACTGAATCTGCCAAAACAAACTGGCTGATTCCCTGCAAGACTTGCATGCATTGCAGTAATCCAGACTTCTCCTACTTTCTTCAGGTTTTACAAGAAATCTGAGACAGCATTTATCCATTTATTGTGATTCAATCAACTCTAAAGCTGCTTCAACAAACATGTGGTTTGTTGAAGCAGCTTCAGATTCAGGGTTAACATTCAGTCTTTACTTCAGCGCCTCCCATCATGTTCTGGGGTTATTTTCCCAAGAACATGATACTACCACCACCATGCTTTACTCTGGTTATGGTGTTCTATCAGGTACTGTGCAGTGCTAGTTTTGCAACATTCAGAATTGTGGTCTAAAATGTCAAGTTTAGTTTCATCTGATTGTAGCCTCCTTCCATAAGGTTTTGAGGGATTTTAGCCAAGATAGGATTTTTTTTTCTTTGGAAGAAAAAGCTTCTATTAATCAGTTCAGACCTATGGGAAACAAAGGAGTGTGTTGTCACATGTACAATACAGCCAATACCATCGAGAAATTCCCACATCTCCTTCATCATTAGAAGCCTCCCTGAACAATTTATTAATTGGTCACATTGTCTAATTTTTTCCCCAATCAGACATTTTAACTGTAGACTCTTTTTTTTGTTAGAATCAGCTGTATCCCTGGGTTTCCTTCTATATTCATCTAGTATCATTTCCCAGCCAATCCCCTCTGTTATCTCTAGCTCCTTCATTTCCCCACAGCTGCAGTCAGTTAATCAGACTCACCTGTTTTGCAGCAAGCAATCAACCTTGTGCCCTAGAGTTTTTCTATAAAATTCCAAGTGAGTTTGTGTTCCACCTGCGATTCCTCGTCTATTTTTCTCAGTCTTTTCATTATTGAATTCACTATAATCAGAACCCTTACTCCATCTCGCCACCACAAGAGCCGTTCTTGACACCTGCAGACCCCAACTTCCTGTGCAGATCTTTCTGCCTCTATGCACTTTTTTAAAATCTAGGCTAGATTAATTCTTAGGGAAAAAAAAACTTGAGTTGAATACATCCCAAAAATCAAACTGCTGATATACAAAAACTGTAGAAGAAATATTCAAGATTATGGATGTACTCAAAGGGCCGGTTATGGAGGAATGGTTTGATAAAACCTGTTAAACCATCAAAATATGACGCAGTCAATGAGTACTTCATAACAGAGATGTGCACAGATAGACACTAGATGGTGAGCTCCTGCCCTTTCAAGTGCCACACAAGATGCCCCTTTTTTTAATACTTGAGCACCTGCCCCGCAATTTTTTCTGCACACCACTGCTTCTTAAAAGTAAATAATATTAAATATCTTTTCACACTGAGGTAATTTGGTAGTATGCAAATGAAAACTATTCTAATTTGATTGATATAATACTTGCGCATACAACTGCTATCTTAAAGGTCGTATTCTAGGTTTAAGAGGACCACAATAAAAGTTATGGCAGGCCGGATTTGGCCCCCGGGCCTTTAGTTTGACACATGTGCTATATAGTGTAGCTATCAGTTGTGCACGACACAAAAAAAGTGAAAGAATTGGGATAGGGAGCTAAACCCAGCCGCTTTAAGAGGCTGAATCACCCACGATTAATTTTACATTAACAAAAGAAGGTGAGGAGGCTTGTGATAATGAGTCTCTGTTGGCTCTCGTGTCAAAACAATGAAGTCGCACCAGCAGGCACCCTCTAATTGTTAGCTAAATCTGGCTGCAAGCTAATCATCTCATTTATCTTAATCAGCCCACAGTGGTGATATTTACAGTTCAAACCACTTTCTTAAGCAGAGGTGGTAATGATGCTGGGGGGGAAAAACCCCAAACAAAACAGAGATGCGTTTGATCTTCTCACCTTTGAGTCTCTCGGACCAACACGGCCCGGTGGAGCTGGCGCTGGATGTGAGCATGGCGAGGGCCGCAGGGGTGGACGAAGGGGTGGACTGCCACCAGGACAAAGCCCTGAGCGTACAGTTCCCTGACCTGAACTGGCAGCTCTCTGACCGATGACAGGCAGAGCACAGACGACACCGACACCTCTGTAGGGAGAATGGGTCGAAGGAGGAGAGTTTGGGGGTTGGAGGGTGGGGAACAACAGGGTTAGACAAGTAGGGTTAATGGGAAATATGCATGGTCAAAACAATTATGGTGACACTTACAAAAGATGAGGCAAAAAAGCTGGAACAGAGAATAGGAGGAGGGAAGAACGGGGAAAAAAAGGGCCAAAAGGCATAAAGGAACAAAGAGAGAGCACGTTTCATTATGATAATTCCCACTGAACAACAACACATGGCATCTTCACGCTAAATCTGAAACCAATTACACCAGAGCTATGAGCCTGTGTCCTCACTGTCACCGGCAGTCTGGCTTTTGGAAAACACAGGCTTGCAGAGATTCATCTGAACATTTGCCCATCCATATTAATGCAGAGCGGGGTTTAATACGTTCATGCCGACACGAACAGACACCATCCTACAGAAAGGCCGGGAGACAATGCTATCACCCTGCTTGTTTGTTTACGTGTGTGGTATCAGCAAGCAATTGTGAGTGCAGACCTGGTCCCTTATTACCAGACATAATGGAAGGAAAACCTGTTCAGCTTAGTGGAAATGGTTAGGGGGAAGCTTATCGTATGGAAACAAACCGTCGCAGCAAATTCGCCGACAACGGTGAGAGGGTCCCTCCTGAGGTCAGAGCATTGTGATGATTAAGGCTTTTTGTACAGTAGCAAGCTTTAAACGGAGCACGTCAGATGCTCGGAAATTTGTTGGCATCTCTTGTAAAGATGTGTTGAAAGCCTTCAAATTAATTCCTCTTTTGTCGCAGAAGTGTAATCTCACATAGGCATTAAGATTAAAATTAGTCCGTTATTTAAAATTTTATTCAGTGAGGAAGAGTTCTAATTTTTAGAAATGTTTATTTTTAACAAAATCTGCGCTGGCACACTTGCCGCACAGACTTTCTACTGGATTCCATATGTTGGTTTTGTTTGTAATAAATAATTTCTGTGTTCATTTCTGCCTGAAAGCAGGTGTTTCAAAAAGTTTACAATGCCATGCAGGCCTCACAAATCCGCCACTGTCCATGACAGTGGCCATTAAGAGCTTTTCCACTAATTCTTGATTTGTTTTATTCCAAATGCAACTGGCTCAGTTAAAGTCCCCCTAATGTGCAGTAAATGCAACATGTTGACTTCTGTGATGATAGGACGGAAAAGGCTTTTTTGACAACCAGTTGCCATTTAAGGAAAGGAAAAAAATAATCGCAAAAGTCTTCAAATTTACCAAATTTATTTAAAATAATGAATCTACACCAGGCTCTTGGCTATGGCGCTCCAGCATTCTCTGCTTGTAAAGACTTAAACTGCACACATGCAGAGCTTTTATTTCAGTCCTAATACTGGAAGTTCTTCCAACAACACAATCCAACAATGATGGGCATTAAAAACACAGCAGCAAAGTTAACAATTAGCCAAAACATTTGTAAACACAAGACTATTAGTAAAACTGAAGAAATGTTCACATACAGTATTTATGTGTAGTCTTATTCTTAGCTCTGGAAACAAAAAAAGTACCTTACTGTACTCATTAAACAGAAGACTTTAGCAAATTTGTGTTTTCAGATGAAGGAAGTAGGGAAATCCTGCTAACCACTAGCTAGCCTAGACAACTTAAGTGAGATGTTTACTTCTTGTAGCTTTTCCATCAGTTTGAGGAAGGTTTGTCCCCTTTCCACACTTTCAGCCATGATCCATCAGTATTTTGATATAAGAGCTAAGCTTTAACTAAGCTAGGAGATACCATTTTACAGCTTTTCAGTTAATAGCATATTAGCCGGAGTGTGCCCACTGCCGTTTTTCTGCTATTAGCATGCTTCTCTTAACTCAGATTAACTTTATTTTGGTAAGTTTACATTACAAAAAAACAAAACAGTATTTTAGAACACAATAATTTACCAAAAAAGGAATAGTCTGAAGCCATTGATGAAAGATACAGTAACTACAGCTATATGTACAGTACAGGCCAAAAGTTTGGACACATCTTCTAATTCAATGGGTTTTCTTTATTTTCATGACTATTTATAAGGCAAGAAATCCCACTTATTAACCTGACAGGGCTCAGCTATGAAGTGAAAACCATTTCAGGTGACTACCTCTTGAAGCTCATCAAGAAAATGCAGAGTGTGTGCAAAGCAGTAATCACAGCAAAAGGTTGCTACTTTGAAGAAACTAGAATATAAGGGGTATTTTCAGTTGTTATACACTTTTTTGTTTAGTGCATATTTCCACATGTGTTATTCATAGTTTTGATGCCTTCAGTGTGAATCTACAATGTCAATAGTCATGAAAATACAGGAGACTCATTGAATTAAAAGGTGTGTCCAAACTTTTGGTCTGTACTGTATATACTAAAGTTTTACTCTTCTTGAAGTACTTTGCTGAACAGTAGTCCGACGTTTCATATTGACCAATACAATAATTTGATCGGCTTTTTAAATACATGACAAGAAGTGCTGAAATAAAAGGAGCCTTTTTAAACCACACCTGGTAAAAAATACTGAAGATTGCAAACTGGGAAACGGTTCACCGGGTTGGAATATTTGTGTTAAGCTGCAAAATAAGTAAATAAATAAAATACTGCTCAGAATGCAAGAGATAGGTGGCAAAAAAAATTCCTCTAGTGGATCATTCAGAAAACCATTAGCTCTGCTGCTGGCACACAGACCAGAAAGAGGGCAAACACAGAACCATAGGGGAAGACTTTGGGGTATAGCTTGGCTCTGATCACCCACTGTAATGACCAGGAAGGTGTATGTGTGTGTATGATGATGACAATGTCTTTTTTTCCCCCTTTCCTCCCATGACCATGATTAGAGGTTGTCAGCCATGTTTTCACTAGACCTGATGTGTAATTTTACTCTGTAAGATAGCTTGGACTTGACAACCACACCGTCACAAACACGAACACACACACACGTATTAATCTCATATGAACGATGAACGCAAAACCAGAACACACACACAAATGCACGTCCATTTGCAAACCCAACCCACTCACATCCCCGCTGATAAGACAAACAAATCAAGTGGCGTGTCTATTAGAGCGGGCTAATCAACAAGGCCTGCGTGTTGTGTCGCAACTCGCACAAGAACATTACAGATAATTTGTGTCTATAACATTGCACGCAATGATTCCGGCATACGTTGCCGTGTGCCTGGCACTTAATGAGCCGGACTAGTTAAATATGGAAATTAAGGGAGATTCAAAGGAAATAAGGAAAAGCGAAATCCTGATGCATCTGAAGAAGCCGCTGAAAGCTTTTCTTTATGACATTAGGGAGCGAGAGAAAAGCGTGCCCATCTCTAAGGAGCCCATCAACAAACAGGGCGATTAGCGCGAGAGACATATAGGCACCCTTATGACAAAATTTAATCGGTGGAGTGATTTATGACCCTAATCATTAATTGCTTTTAATTTCTGGTGACCGGATGTGCCCCCCCTAAAATAAACATTCCTTCAACATCTGTTAATCCCATCTTTGTGACACTTTGTTTTTGTTTTTGTTTCTGACCTCTGAGTTTTAAGAGTAAAACAATTAAAGTATGAAAAACAATAAGACAATAAGTGTTATTTAATCAAGAATAATATATATATAGCATATACTATACCAAGAGAAGTTTAAATAGATTCGGATGTTGTATTTACCTCTGGTTTTAAACAGAAGGTCGTCCTGATACACAGTGTGAAGGGGGGAGAGGACTGACCCCACCACAGGATGATTCTCATGACCTCTGGGGAAAGGTCGATGGCAGTGGTGCTCAGTGTACCTGTGCGTATGCGTGTGGGCGTGCGTGTGGACGTGTGCGTGTGTGTGTGACCACGTGTGATGGATTTAAAGTACAACACAATTAAAGTATGAAAAACAATAAGTGATAATCAGACTGTTAGACTTTATTTAACTCCATAATAGTGTCCAGTAATAGCGGATTAAGCTCCATCTTGGTAGAATTATATTTCTACATTTCCAGTTATTTATTATCATCTGTGATAAAGTGATGCCAACACCATGGATTCAACAGTGAGGAGTTTGTTCTAGTCATCTTAAAGATGGAAAGAGTCAATGTTGTGCTGATTCTGAGTAGCTGAATGATTAACTGAATGACTTTTTATTCATTTCAGAGCTCAATCAGTGAGGTTATTTATTTTGTGGTGGCCCTGGTATAAAAAAGAAAGAAGCAAAGGAAGAAGGCAGCAAATGTTCATGTTGGTTCCACAGGCTTCCCCAGAAAATATGGATAAAACCAGTCATTACAGGGTAAAAGTAATTTGAAGAGGGAGAAGCGTATAAACAACTCAAGTCAATGACATGATGCATTCTGCATTTTTCTTTTACCGACTTAAATAATACATTTAAATTGCTGCACTGTTTGATAAGTAAAACGCAGAATCTTGCACGCGTGACGTCACAAAGCAAATGCAATTTTAGAAGCTTGGTTGCTATGGTGACAGTTACCAAGATAAAAAAATCCAATGATCGTTCCATATCGTGATATGGTACGGAGCCCTCTAGGGGACATGGGGAATTTTTTTTCTTTTGCGTTCCCTCGCAATACTTTTGCGTTACCTCGCAAAACTTTTGCGTTCCCTCGCAATACTGTACTGGTCAGTTATGCAGCATAATTGAATACTGCAAGCCTTTCTTACGGTGGGCGCCGTACTTTATGCTTTAATATAAGGTTATGTGAGGTATTTCCATGAATGTTAGTATCTTTTTGTGAAATATCTGAAGTTTTATATCTTTCTTTAGGATAGAAATTGGCACCACAAATCTACGATATAAACAGAAACTTTCAGTAAGTAGGAAAGAAATAAAAAAACATCCTAATTTGGACTATTTCTGAGTTATTATCGCGGGTAATAAATCATCTGACAGTTTTGATTGTGTCTCTGTTGTGTTCGTAGTCTGAATGGTTTAAAGAGCTGCTTTCAGTGCAGCTCCATCTTAGCCTTAACAGACATAAACATGCAGGAAAAAATAAATCGATTTTCAATCAGTGTTTTGCACCAAACAGTTTTTATTATTAACAAGTTTTTATTATTAAAAACACAACAAACTAATGATGGTAAAGGACCGCACTGGGTTAACTCGGGGAATCTCATCTGTCCGTGTATCAATCAACTCCAAACCACTTCTTTCTTTGTTCTGTCACAATTATCGATTTATTCCATTTTGATGATCAGGCTCCAAACTTTGCAAGGACTGACCGCCCCGCTCACCGCTTCCTCATACACACAAAGCCAGTATCCTTCCCATTCATACCTGGTGACGTCACTCCCAAGTTGACACACCTAAGTGTCAAAGCCGCTTGCTCCTGTCATATCAATAATTACTTATTTCATTCATATGGCTCTTACAGAGCCTCAGTGAAAACTTGTTTATTATTATTAACTGTTTGGTGCAAAAAACAAATTGAAAATCGATTTTTTTCCTGCATGTTTATGTCTGGAGATGGAGCTGCACTGAAAGCAGCTCTTTAAACCATTCAGACTACTAACACAATAGAGACACAATCGAAACTGTCAGATGACTTCTTACCCGCGATAATAACTCAGAAATAGTCCAAATTAGGATGTTTTTTTATTTCTTTCCTACTTACGGAAAGTTTCTGTTTATATCGTAGGTTTGTGGCGCCTTTCTATCCTAAAGAAAGATATAAAACTTCAGATATTTCACAAAAAGATACTAACATTCATGGAAATACCTCACATAACCTTATATTAAAGCATAAAGTACGGCGCCCACCGTAAGAAAGGCTTGCAGTGTTCAATTATGCTGCATAACTGACCAGTACAGTATTGCGAGGGAACGCAAAAGTTTTGCGAGGTAACGCAAAAGTTTTGCGAGGGAACGCAAAAGTATTGCGAGGTAACGCAAAAGAAAAAAAATTCCCCATGTCCCCTAGAGGGCTCCGTAATATGGAACGATCATTGGATTTTTTTATTTATTTTTTTCAGCATTGGATATCTCTAGATAAGAGTTTGAGTACAGAGTCATGATTCGCATAACGTTTGCATGTGTATTTTTAAAAATAAAAATAAATAACAAAAAAGCAACATACATGCAACATTTAAAACAAAGACAAAAACATCAACAGCTATTTACATTACATTATGAGTCTGAATACATACGATGATGATGTAAAACGTTCAACATTTAAAACAGAAACAAACACAAGAAGCTATTTATATTACAGTTAAGAGGCTGAATCCCAAGACAAAAAAAATACAAAACTGTCCTTTCCTTTTATGTTGTTGTTTGTTTTTAAGCCTTTTCTTATTAAATAAAAGAGTACAATAAAAATGAAACACTAACTTAGAACTTGCAACATTTAAAACAAACTGACACTGTATGGCAGGGGTCTCAAACTCCAGTCCTCGAAGGCTGCTGTCCTGCAGTTTTTAGATGTGCCACAGGTACAAAACACTGGAATGAAATGGCTTAATTACCTCCTCCTTGTGTTGATCAGTTCTTCAGAGCCTTAATGACCTAATTATTCTATTCAGGTGTGGTGCAGCAGAGGCACATCTAAAAGTTGCAGGACAGCGGCCCTCGAGGACTGGAGTTTGAGACCCCTGCTGTATGATGTGTTTCAGGCCACTTCATGTATCTGAAGGGAGTGAATGTGTCTGTAGCCCCTTTTGCACTGCACAGCCAGACCCGGGCTGGCCCTGGTCAGACCGGGTCAGCAGGGCTGATCATTTTTGCATTAGCACTTCCAGCCCGGTACCACCCGGCTCCCTGGAACCACAAGAGCTGCGGTTCCAATCGGGCCGACCAGACCGGGCCGGTTTGGAGTTAGCTGTTGATTGGTTCATTGGCTGCCGGGGCGGGACAAAGATCCGATCTCTGGATCAGAGGAGCACTAGGCTTTCTCGATGGCCGTCATTTCAATGTGCTGCATCAATAAATTCTCGTCATAATCTATTCTCTCCATACACTGGAATTACAATCGCCAGCAGGCAAGGTGGGTGAAGTGGGAAAACAAACGGCAAAGGGTGGACAGACCGGGAATCGACCGCCGCCGCAGTGATTCCCAACCGTAGTCCTCCAGTACCCATGCCCTACATGCTTTAGGTGTCTCCTTCTCCTGACTCAGGTGAATGGCTGATTGACAGACTTTTGCAGTATTTGGTGGCTGCAGAGGAGGTCATGCAATCATTTGAATCAGGTGTGGTGAAACAGAAAAACATGAGTTATTTTTACATGAATTAAAGTATTAATAATCTAACAACAAGGTTGTTAATCACATAACTTTAAAAAGGTTGGGCTTTGATGTGATGGTGTTTCTTTTTCAAATCTTTGTTCTTCCGGGATCTATATTTTGCTTCCTTCTGCAAAGCCTCTACGATCTCTATGGCCTCCATCTCATAGTTCTCTGCCTTGATCCTTAGGGTTTTTTCCTTTTCCAGCAAGAGGGTGAGTTCCTGGATGTCTTTGAGCAGAGATCTCTGTTTCTGGTCGTCTGCCTGAAGCTTGTTGGTAAAAAGTACGGTCTCAGCCGAGAGCGTCTCTGTCAGCTTGCAGGCTTTCTCGAAACCCTGGTAAAGTTCATCACTTGCCTTCTCCAATTCCAACTTACCTCTTTCTGCCTCTTCTCTCAGAGCCCTTTCTTTCTGGAGTTCTTTGTCCGTTTCCTCCCGAAGAAACTCTACAGTTTTCAAGAGAGCAGCATTTTCAGTCTCTCCTTGGACCCTTAGTGCTTTCTCCTCTTGGAGCATTTTCTCTACATTTTGGAGTTTGAGTTCAAATTTATCCCGATCATCCAAAGTGATCTCAGTTGGAGCCTCCTTGGACGTCTTCTCCATGTCCTCAAGCTTTTTAAATAGTTGTTCTGCAATTTCCACAACTTCCTGTTTATCTGCCTCAATTTGGGCTTTAAGTTCTTGTTCCGTTTTCAGTTGCTGATCCAATATTTCTATGAAATTCTCTGCCTGCATCCTCAGTGCTTTTTCCTCATGGATGGTTTTCTCCAGCTGTTGGATTTCCAGTTGAATCTTGTCCCTTTCAGCTGAAGTGATCTCAGTGGGACCCTCTTTGGACTTGTTCTCCACGTCCTCAAGATTCAGTTGCTCTGCTATCTCCACAGCTTCCTGTTTGTTTTCATTCTCCATCTTCTCCTTAAGCTCCTGAATTTCAAGAAGCAAAGCCTGCTTCTCCTTTCTCTCCTCTGAGACAAGGTCTTCATAGTCGCGTCTGGTGTTGAATTTCTCCATTGTAATGGCCGCAACATCTTGGTGCAGTCCCTTGATCTCCTGCTGAAAGATGTCAAACAGCTCATTGTTAAGGTGATAGACTAGTGGTTTCGGCCGTTCTTTGATTGTTTCCTGCCGAAGGATCTCTACAGTTTTCAAGAGAGCAGCATTTTTACTCTCTTCTTGGACCCTTAGTCTTTTTTCCTCTTGGAGCATTTTCTCCAGCTGTTGGAGTTCCAGTTCAAATTTGTTCTCAAATGGAGCCTCCTTGGATGTTTTCGCCATGTCCTCAAGCTTTTTAATTAGTTCCTCTGCAATCTCCACTGCTTCCTGTTTGTCTGCCTCAGTTTGGGCTCTACGTTCTTGTTCAGTTTTCAGTTCTTGGTCCAATATTTCCAAGAAATTCTCTGCCTGGACCCTTAGTGCTTTTTCCTCTTGGATGTTTTTCTCCAGCTGTTGGAGCTCCAGTTGATTCTTGTGGCAAGAGAATTGTAGGGGAATCTTAATGGCTTCCCTTTTCGCTGAATCCCTTTCTGCACCAAGATTTGTTTCATTCTTCAGCTTTTCCTGGAGCTCCTTCACCTCTTTCTGAGCCACAGCGAGATCAATTTCATGCTCAATGGTGAGCATCTCAATTTCCTGATGATGTTTCTTTTGCATCTCCTTTATCTCTTGTTGAAGTTCCTGTATTGTGGGGCAGCACGTTGTCTCATCTCTGCCCACCAGGCCTTGGTTCTTGGAGTCAGCTTTCTCCAGCTTCTCCTTAAGCTCCTGAATTTCCAGAAGCAAGGCCTGCTTCTCCTCCCTCTCCTCTGAGACAAGGTCTTCATAGTAGCGTTCTGTGTCTACTTTCTCCATCGTAATGGCCGCAACATCTTGATGCAGCTCCTTGATCTCCTGCTGAAAGATGTCAAACAGCTCGTTGTTGAGATGATAGGCCATTGGTTTCTGCATTCTGGTTTATTCAAACAGGTTTTGCTCAAAACAATGTTTTCCGCACAATCCGCTCAATCCGCACAATTCGCACAAGCCGCACAGTGAAAAGTGGGTAAAGTTCTATGGAACTGTGTGTCTTTATAAGATACAATTCTTGTGTATGATGCATGAAAAGGTCTGTGATGTCATCATTGATATTACTATGGCAATAGTTCTCTTGTGGGCTTGTAAGCTTTCTCGGAATCTTATTGGCTGAATTTATTACAATACAAATATATGCTTTATTTATCGTAAGGGAAATTGGTATGATATATATATATATGATAGTTGTCTGTAATTTGGACATGGTGAAATACAAACAGCATCTGTTTTATGAAGTGCATAAAACAAATGCTCAGAGTAACCTCACCTAGGCCTGTTAAGTCCCTGTCAGATATTCTTCAGAAATAAATTTACAGATGAGGAACTTTTACTGACATGTATCACACGAGCAAGTGTTACAGAAAAAAAATCTACAAGTTTCAAATGTATTTAAACCAACCTTTACTATTTTGGAGAAAGCATGAAGCAGTGGGAAGATCAGTGTCGATTCAACAGCAAGAAAAAAAACTGAACGAAAGCATTCACAATGATGCGAGGACAAATTCTGGAAAGGGAGAAATGTTAGAGGTTGTCTTTCACTTTAACTGCGGAAAAATAAAAGTTAAATTTGAGTAGCCTCGAGTAGGCCTGTTTACTGTCTGTCACATTTTCTTAAGAAGTACATGTACAAATGAGGAACATTTACTGAAATGTATCACACTAGCAAGTGTTACAGTAAAAAAAATCTATAAGAGTTTAAAATTTAAGTGACAGTTTTTGGAACGGATGAAGGAAATCACAAACTCATAGTCAGCACTGACTAATCGTGCTGCCATAAATAATGCAGTAAATCAGTTAAGCTGTAGGTTTTCTTTAGAGGTATGTGTTTACTCTTACACAGGGATGCACAAACGGCTTGGTGACCAAAACCTTAGGGAATTACAAGATTCTAAATCTAAACTTCTCTAGGAAATGTAACAAACTGTATATTATTCTTGATACTGATTATCACTTATTGTTTTTCATACTTCAATTGTGTTGTACTTTAAATCCCTCACATGTGGTCACATATGCACCCCCCCCACACACACACGCTTACACACAGGTACACTGAGCACCACTGCCATTGACCCTCCCCAGAGGTCATGAGAATCATCCTGTGGTGGCGTTTGAATGGTAGCTTCCAGACCTTCTTAGAGGTGGGAAGGACTTTACCAAATCAAAGTGTCACAAAGTTGGTGAGCAAATGTCATGACCATCCTGAGCTGCTGAGACGAGGCTTCCCCGTGCCAACCATCAGACCTCCGGAGACGCTCATGGAGCAGGTGCAGCAACTGTCCTGGACAAGAGTGGACCGACGAGCAAGGAAGGGCGCATTTAAAGCCGGCCGGGGGTCCAGCTACAAGGAGAAGCTGCGAGCCTTCAGGAGAACACCTGCGGCCCCCTCCGGGACCTAGCGCAGGGGTCGGCAACCAATGGCTCCGGAGCCATGTGTGGCTCTTTCATCCTTCTGTTGTGGCTCCCAGTGACTTTGGGAAATAGAATATTTTATTAAAATTAAATCATTAAAAAATTATAAATTAAAATCATTTTAAAATAAATTTCTAAATCTGAAGATTATGGTAAACTTGTAACATTAAAACAAAAGGTTTTGAACATTTTTAGCACCCAAAATATACGTCATGTCCGCCGATGTGCGACAGGCATTCCTGGCGAACCCCACATGTCTGGCAGATCGCGTTTTTTTTTATCCTTGCCTGGAAGATACATCATGAATAAATCCAAGAAAAGGAAACATTCTGAAGATGGCAGAACATTTAATGCTACGTGGACAGATCATTTTGCTTTCACCGCTGATGAAACTGGTTCACCAGTCTGCTTAATATGTGGCGAAAGACTGGCAAACAACAAGAAGTCAAATGTTGAAAGACATTTCGAGAACAAACACTCTGTCTTTGCTAAAAAATATCCCGAGGGAGAGGAGAGAAAAAAGGCCGTTTCGGAGCTGATGCGAAAGGCTGAAGCGTACTGAGCCCCCTAGGGGACATGGGGGATTTTTTTTCTTTTGCGTTACCTCGCAAAACTTTTGCATTCCCTCGCAATACTGTACTGGTCAGTTATGCAGCATAATTGAACACTGTAAGCCTTTCTTACGGTGGGCGCCATACTTTCTGCTTTAATATAAGGTTATGTAAGGTTTTTACATAAATGTTAGTAGCCTATCTTTTTGTGAAATATCTGAAGTTTTATATCTTTCTTTAGGATAGAAAGGCACCACAAACCTATGATATAAACAGAAACTTTCTGTAAGTAGGAAAGAAATAAAAACACATTATAATTTGGACTATTTCTGAGTTATTATCGCGGGTAATAAGTCATCTGACAGTTTTGATTGTGTCTCTGTTGTGTTCGTAGTCTGAATGGTTTAAAGAGCTGCTTTCAGTGCCGCTCCATCTTAGCCTTAACAGACATAAACATACAGGAAAAAATAAATCGATTTTCAATCAGTGTTTTGCACCAAACAGTTAATAATAATAAACAAGTTTTCACTGAGGCTCTGTAAGAGCCATATGAATGAAATAAGTAATTATTGATATGACGGGAGCAGGAGGCTTTGACACTTAGGTGTGTCGACGTGGGAGTGACGTCACCAGGTATGAATGGGAAGGATACTGGCTTTGTGTGTATGAGGAAGCGGGGCGGTCAGTCCTTGCAAAGTTTGGAGCCTGATCATCAAAATGGAATAAATCGATAATTGTGACAGAATAAAGAAAAGGTTTGGAGTTGATTGATACACAGACAGATGAGATTCCCCAAGTTAACCCAGTGCTGCCCTTTACCATCATTAGTTTGTCGTGTTTTTAATAATAAAAACTTGTTAATAGTAAAAACTGTTTGGTGCAAAACACTGATTGAAAATTGATTTTTTTACTGTATGTTTATGTCTGTTAATAGTGGATTATCTGGAAAGGTTTGGGCCATTTTGTTGCAGAGTCCAGTTCTGCTTTAGCTTTAATTTTTTTAAGCGACGGGCTCACATTTTCCTCAGTTAACCCTTAGATACATGGTGGAGTAGTATGGAAGCACATGATAGGAAGAGGAAAACACCACCATTCTGCTCTGCCAATGCATGGTGGCTAATAAAAAAAGTCTGAATAATCTGCTTACACCTGGTCAGAAGTGACAAAATGGAAGTGACTCAATTGAAGATGATTTCATTTGCTGGCGTAGTCAAGTTAATGCAAGAAGTTATTTAAAATCAGTGGATGTCTGCTAACTTAATGGCATTTCCTTTTGCATCTTCAATTTTAAAGAGAGTCACGGATAAGACGTAATATTTAGATTCTAAAACATGAAGTCATGGATTACCAATGAAAAGTTCCTGGACAGTCCAATCATCTCAAAAAGTAAAAGTACAAATTAGGAATTATTTTTGGTTTTTAACTACCTCCTGAGATGGATCCAAATCAATGTACTCAAATCAAAAGTGGGATTTTTTAATAAATGGGGTGCCAGGTGTTTGAGAGGACGTAAACAACAGAAACCAAGTGGAAAAACAAGCCAGCAACAAAAAGGGAAGAAGGTGTTGCGGGGAAAATGCAGAAATAGGGCTGTCTGTTTCCATCTCGACATTTGTCATCCTCCTCTACTCAGTCTCATTTGCATGGGTCTGGAGATGAGAAAATAACCTGAATAAATTAACCAGACACACCAACCACATGGACACACATCCACGCATAGATTGAGCGGAGGGGGCGGCGGGCAGCTGGGCGGTGGGTTCTGCAAGCCATCTCATTTTCAATTTGTTCTCCATCATCTGGCGTGTTCACTCAGACACACAAGCACACGAGAAGCTGGCAAGAGTGTTAGGATACTTGCACGTGAGTACACACTTTTCTGACTCCCATCTCACTTAAACAAAGTGAGAAGAAGAAGAAGAAGAAGAAGAAGAAAAACATCATTTTGGCATAAACGCTTGGAACTGAGAGAGCTTTTCATCAAGCCAGCACTTAAACGGGTGTCTGTGGAGACTTATCAAAAGCAGTGGAGTGGTAATAATAATAATAATAACAGCTGGGGATGAGGGTGGAGTTGTGGAGTTGTAGAGCTGGGGGTGGGATATGGAAGGTGGTGGTGGTGGGCGGGGGGGATAACAACGATCCTGTCACTGTAAACAGTCATTAGCTGTCATTAGCTCTGCTCGGCTGGCACTCACCCACCGACGAGACGCAGCCCGAGCTAATTCAGCCGAGACATCCAGAAAGTTATTAGGGTGTTATGCGCTGCGCTTAAGGCTGGGAAGCGACTTCATTTATACTGTCTGCCACTGTGGGATTTAAAATAAAAAATAAAAAAAAGGGAGGCTGCAATCCCTGCTCCACAATGGGAGCATGGGAATGGCTCAGGGCAGAAAAGCTGGTTTTATAGAGCCAGCTGTGGAGGCCAGGGGAAGACGGTATTAGCACAGTGTACAAACTCTGTGTGTGTTTAACCACGCTGGAGGTGGCGATGTGGTTTTGAGGCTTTAAAATGTTGGGGGAGTGTTTTATAGAGTGAGAATATATTCGAGGTGGCATTATCAGACAGACCCAAAGAGAATCTGAGCGGCTGTTCAGCTGTTGATCCCTGATATTCTATTTCGATACCCCAGCAACCGCTCTGACCACATCAGTCACACGCCTTGCTTTTTGAACCAGACTTTACAAGATGTTTCCGGAGCCATCTTCAAAGGAAATTATTAATTCCCCTTCTACTGTACAAATGTTGAGTTTTCCTAATGAAAGTGGAGGACATTATCTCTGCTGTGTGTGTATGAACCAATTTTTTTTTTTTTTTGTCCGTTTAGTCCGTACGCATGTGGAAGCAGAGTTTCCACTAAGCCTGCTAGGTGATGCAGGCAGATTTACTACTTAAAGCACCCCTCAAGGCTTATCCCTGTGCTTGCTGGAGGTTCACGTTTATTCAAATAGCCTTCTAATGACTTGCAGAGGTTTTACGAAAGGGAGTGGGCCAAAACAGTATCTATAAAATAATCAACATTCCAGCAGCCAGGAGCTTCCATGCTGGTTTGGGAATGTGGACAAACGCTACTAGTTTATAGTGATGCCAGACTTGGCAAGCCAAATGCTGACAAATGGGAATTTTCTTTTAGTAAAAGCACTAAGAACTCCCACTGCTTTCAGTCTATAAATGCATTGGCCAACCATCTGTAATTTGATGCACTCCATTTTTTTAATTTAAGAAAAATCTGATATAGACCTGGGACGTTTGCTTTCATGCATAGATGATAATCTTGTAATTTGTTCATTTTGACATATATCAAAGAACCTGCGGCATATTTGTGCTTTTATGGAGAGAAACAGTGGTTATTCTAAAATTATCTGCCTTGACTGGTGACCAGCTGGTTTGAAACTCAAATATCCAATCTTTTTCCATCAGATAACGCGCTGCACGTTATCGCCATCAGGTCAGGCCGTCAATGACTCTCTTTGGTGTGGGGGCGCAGTTACTGAGAGGAGCAGACTCGAACGTAGATATTTTCAGTGACAGTGAGGTGTTTAACACAAAATCAAGTGAGGAGAAGCAGAGATTTTCCAAGAAGTACAAAAGAAAGCCATTTTCTATGACATGTCGAGACAGGTTTGCAGTCAGATCGGGTTGTGAGAGTGAGAGAGAGCTAGGGTTCAGCAAAGTTGCTCTTTTGTTGCTTTTAAGCTTCCATCCCCTGTCATAAAGGAAAATGCAGGATTTAGGAAATGTTGGCAGCCTTTTGAAAATATGAGTTTACATATTTATGTTCACAGAGACTACAGTTTCAGAAAGCTAATGCTAGCCCTCTAGCTAACCTTCTAGCAGTAGCCTAATGCTGCTGACATGCATTATTATGTATGATACTAGAGAAAATTTTAAATGTTAACTCCATAATCAATTTCTCTCTCTCTTTTTTTTTAAAGAGACTGAATATTTCCCAAATAAACCAAAACCTTTCAGTCCCAAAAGGGAATAATTTATTAGATAAAGAAAAATAAAAATCATTGTCACAGAATAGTAATGTGCTATGCTACAACAGAATTCAGACTCATGTTCAGTATACCCCACATAGAAGTCATGGCTCACTTTCTTGAATGTTTTTTTTTAATATACATAAAATTACTTAACTTTTTCTATTTGTTAGTCTATTTACAACCTTCTCTGAATACCCTAAAGGGGCTGGCTATAGGGTATTCTTATGTCTCAGTCCGTAAACAGGAATTAGAACTCAGCAGCTCAGTTTCAGCAGCTCAAAACTGTACAAAACCTGCTGACTGGGGAACACCAACAAAAGTTTGCATTTTTACTTTTATGGGTTTTTGTCTTGAACCAGTTAATTGGAATTGTGAGGTCAGACATCTAAGAAAACCAAAAAATGGTGTGAGCCAGGAAAAGCTTGATCAGTACATCTCTAAAAGTGAATCATTGATTTACCAATCCTTCTTGAAAAGAGGTCTGAGAATTTTCCCAGAAACCAGCGTCAGGTTCACAAAAGTGACTGGCAAGTAGAAGCAGGAGGCAAGGTGAGAAAACATGGCGTGAAGCTTAAAGCGCACGCAGTGGCGATGTACTTGAGAGGCTGCGAAATTCCAACCTGGCTTGCTTTTGACACACAGCAACACTCTGCTGTCCTTGATGGCATTATCTCAAGGCTTGGTGCCAATAAGATTGACGCCCTGTGAAAAATCCTGCACAAATATGACTTGAACTATGTCAGATTGACAACCTTTCAGGGAAAAAACGTTGACATGCAGCGCTCGCCTTGAAAAGTGTGTCAGGCAATGCAGCTGTCTAAGACTGATGGATCTGTGCAGTGCCAAATTCATCACACATATCCCAGCAGCATGGATATATATCATAAAAAGGTGGAAGGAATACATCACTGTTTGTGGACAGAGGAGACATTGATCATATGATTTTTATGGGGATCACGTACGCAGACAAATACTCTTAGAATTGGAGCATTAAACCTCACACACACATACATCTGTTCTAAATAAAGTCTCCCTGTGGCACACAAAAGCCCTGCAACCAGACACACCAACACATACACACACACACACGTGGGGCTGAGCATTTGATACTTGTTATAGGTTTTAATGAGCTGAGTGGGTCTCTGTCTCTGCAGGACAGAAGAAAGTCATCAGCAGAGTTCAGCTCCTCGTTGCTTCCAGACACGGGCGTCAGTCACACTGCATCACACTTAACTTCTTTCCTCACACATACACCGAGTCCTGGCTTCCACTCGCTCATCCTCACACCTCTCTCTCTCGACTTCTCCTCGCCCCCTCTCTTCCCCTCCCCGATTCCAAACTCCGGCTCGCTGCTGCTTTGGTTTTTCATGAGCTGTTCTTCTGATACGCCTCCTTGATGTTTTTCCACCGCTCTTTCATTTCCTCCGTCACTCTTTTCCGCGTCCTCCTTTCCTATTCAAGTTTTCCTGTCTCTTTGTTCCTGCTGCTCATTATCTGAGCGCAGCCTTGAAGCGCAGGAGTCTTGGATAAAAAGTCACACCTGGCTGTTTGAGTTAATACTGAGCATTCCTGCTGACATGTCAGAGTAACCAACTGGTGCAGCCACTGAGCTAATGACGATCCTCGTACGTGGAGTATGACGGCCTCAAAGAGACGCTCAAAAACGTGCAAGATTTTTTTTTTTTTAATCGGTGAAAAGGTTGGTGAGGAAAAAAAATATCTATGACAAAAACCTTTCAGCATCATATTTCTGAATTAAATGTTTGTTTTCTTTTCCTTACACAGATTTTAATGACAATATATACAGTATATATCTATATATATATCTTTATATATATATAGATATATATATATGACAATGAAACTGAAACACCTCTCATTTTAGTGTGGGAGGTTTCATGGCTAAATTGGACCAGCCTGGTGGCCAATCTTCATTAATTGCACATTGAACCAATATGAGCAAAGTGTGAAGGTCCAATTAGCAGGGTAAGAGCCCAGTTTTGCTCAAAATATTGCAATGCACACAACATTATGGGTGACATACCAGAGTTCAAAAGAGGACAAATTGTTGGTGCACGTCTTGCTGGCGCATCTGTGACCAAGACAGCAAGTCTTTGTGATGTATCAAGAGCCACGGTATCCAGGGTAATGTCAGCATACCACCAAGAAGGACGAACCACATCCAACAGGATTAATTGTGGACGCAAGAGGAAGCTGTCTGAAAGGGATGTTCGGGTGCTAACCCGGATTGTATCCAAAAAACATAAAACCACGGCTGCCCAAATCACGCCAGAATTAAATGTGCACCTCAACTCTCCTGTTTCCACCAAAACTGTCCGTCGGGAGCTCCACAGGGTCAATATACACGGCCGGGCTGCTATAGCCAAACCTTTGGTCACTCGTGCCAATGCCAAACGTCGGTTTCAATGGTGCAAGAAGCGCAGATCTTGGGCTGTGGACAATGTGAAACATGTATTGTTCTCAGATGAGTCCACCTTTACTGTTTTCCCCACATCCGGGAGAGTTATGGTGTGGAGAAGCCCCAAAGAAGCGTACCACCCAGACTGTTGCATGCCCAGAGTGAAGCATGGGGGTGGATCAGTGATGGTTTGGGCTGCCATATCATGGCATTCCCTTGGCCCCATACTTGTGCTAGATGGGCGCGTCACTGCCAAGGACTACCGAACCATTCTGGTTCAAACATTGTATCCTGAAGGAGGTGCCGTGTATCAGGATGACAATGCACCACTACACACAGCAAGACTGGTGAAAGATTGGTTTGATGAACATGAAAGTGAAGTTGAACATCTCCCATGGCCTGCACAGTCACCAGATCTAAATATTATTGAGCCACTTTGGGGTGTTTTGGAGGAGCGAGTCAGGAAACATTTTCCTCCACCAGCATCACATCGTGACCTGGCCACTATCCTGCAAGAAGAATGGCTTAAAATCCCTCTGACCACTGTGCAGGACTTGTATATGTCATTCCCAAGACGAATTGACGCTGTATTGGCCGCAAAAGGAGGCCCTACACCATACTAATAAGTTATTGTGGTCTAAAACCAGGTGTTTCAGTTTCATTGTCCAACCCCTGTATACAGTATATATACTGTATATATAATGTGCTTTTTTTTCCTTCTTAAAAATAATCTGCCATTGCTTCAACTTTTACGATACCATTCCAGATACAGTCCACATTTTGCAGATGTTTAAGAATTAAATAAATTATTTATTTAAGTTGGAGAAAATGCAGTGGAACACTCCCAAATGCCAACTTTGCAATCCAATACGGCAGCTCCTTGCATCAACAATAGGAAGTTGTGGCGAAAACATGTTTATTTTACAAATCATACTTGTAGGAGTGAGTCTAAAATCAAAGCTCCGCGTAAACTGAGGAAACTAAACCAAGAGGCGCTACAGAACAACGGCTACCAGGATGTCGCCATATTGGATTCCTGTCTTCTCAGACTATGTTGGAACACTATTGACTCTGGAATGACGTCTGTTCCAGCTCAGAGTTCCGACTTCGGAGGTAAATGAAACTTAGCGCAACTCCTCCAACATCTCTGGTAAAACAAATGTAACATTTTTGAAATTGCATCTCTGTTTTAAGTTGTTCAGCCTGTCTTCGTATGATGTAACATTAACTTTTTTCAGGGAAAAAAAAAATCAGACGTTCTAGTGAGACAGATGTTCTCTTATCTTCATGAGTCTTGAAGCAGTAATTCAAATGTTAGCATCTGGAACTGTGGCAAACAAGACTAGAAAGGCTTCTAGTTTATCTTGACAACTCACAGTGAACAGGATGGTAAGGTTGGTAAGGGAAAATAACTCAACTATCCACCTTATTCCTGGGAGGCTTACTGGGGAAATGATTATGGGTCTTATTTCCGGCGGCACCCGGAAGTAGCAGTATTTCATTGTAATTTGTGGGGTTTTTGGCTAATCTATATTCATGATAGAAGTTACATCTCTCTTTTCGGTTATTGTACAATATTTAGTAAAACTTGTTTACGGCCACGCCGTGCTATCAGAGAGCTGTTCAGTACAGAAGAGCGTAATTATGTGTTATTATTACAGGAACACAGTGTTAAGTTTTGTAACGGAATAACCGTGAATTAACAGCACAGCTAGCAGCTTGTCTCTCTGAAGAGCTGACAGTGATAAAGAAGAGAAAAGCAGGGAAGTTCTGAGCTGCAGGTTTGTGCCGACAGTATAAAACAGTAGAACTACATAATATTAGCTTAGTGTGATGTGAATTAGATTTTTTTTTATTTGAATTTTAAAAATAATAAAGTTCATGAAGTGGCTGCAGCAAGTGTGTTTTATCATTATGTTTGGATCAGCAAATATAAAACAAAATAAAATATCTGGGTTTATTTAGTCCATCAGCAGTGTTGTATAAAGTACTGAAATCTCAGAGTCAAGTAAAAGTATAAGTACCTCTCCAAAATACGACTTTGGTAAAAGTCCAAGTCACTGACTGAAATGTTACTTGAGTTAAAGTCTTAAAGTATCTGAAACTTCTTGTACTTAAGTATGGAAATTACTGTAAAAATGGATGTACTCAAGTAATGTAATGAAAAGTACAAGTAAAAAGTAAAACAAGGCAAATGCAGTTTGAATGACTTTTTTTATATTTTGGTAAACTTGTCAAATACACTTAAAATAATGTACACAGCCAAGTGCAGGCAAAATTAAACCTGCTAATAAATTGTTCCAGTTTTAAAGAGTAGCACATGTTAATGGTTTGTGGTTTTGAACTTGCATGCCTTTCCTATATTAGTTAAATTTAGTCTAAATTGCTATCGCTATGGCTTCTGTCCCCCCTTGAACTGAGGAGTCTAGGTAGCCTGCTACAGTCAACACTAAGCCTAAGCTAAATACACCACGTGTGGAACTGAAACAATGCCAAACAAAGTTCATTTATACAGGTAACGTTATGCTCAAGATTTCACAATAGTGCCTAGTGACCAAGCTATAGTTACTGAAACAGGAGGATTATAACCATTTCATAAGACGTTACCTCGATGTGTTTCTTCAAGTTGGACGGGGAGTTTTTGTAAGATAGAATTTCCACATCTTCGGGCAGGAATAACATACACTGCATGCGGTACGACGAATCTTTAACACCCACGAAAGAGTGTATTGTGTTTAAATAAGGCCATGGGCTCTCATCACCAGCTGGTGGTTCCCCTGGAGCCGTGTCCGACGTAGTTGCAGTCGTTGTGGTCTCCGTCTCCTCCTCCATGTGGCTGCTGCTGATTGCGAGACTTGCTTTGTGTTTAATGGGAGAAGCGAAACAGGTGTATCCTATTGGTGGTGATGAACAAGCACAGGCTAGTAGGCTACCGACTTTGTTGCAGTCAATCAGTAGGTGGGATCAAAACACTTGCGTTTCTCTCTCTCGCTTTTTTGTAACGAGTAACTAAACCACACATTGAAAATGTATCGGAGTAAAAGTATGCGATTAAGTTCGGAAATATAGTGAAGTAAAAGTGAAAGTCATCAAAAATTTTCATACTCGAGGAAAGTATGAAGTACTCCAAAATATACTTAAGTAAAGTAGTGAAGTATTTTTACTTCGTTACTATACAACACTGTCCATCAGAACCAGAACCTCGAGGTTCTCAGTGGCTGAGTGACGCTGCAAATCAGGAGAAATGACCGCAGCTCCTGCGCTTCAGACCGTAATACGGATAATCTCCCCCCACTGGACTAGAACCGAACCGAATCACACATTAACCTGTTATAGAGAGCAACTTGCCACTGGAAAAGGTCGTAAGATGCCCTTGTGGAGCTCGGGTAACTGTTGTGCTGTTCGTGGCTGTACTCTAATAATCAGACCAAGTTTAATTTGTGGCTGCATCAGCAAATGTGTTTTGAACGTGCTCCTGAAACAAAAAGGCGGAGTTTCTGTGATAAGCGGTAGTTGTCATCACCTACCGACAGCTAAGGAAACAAAAAGAATTTGGCTAAAAATTCTAAACTTGGAACAGAGAACCCAAAATGCTTTATGTGTGCTCGTTTCATTGTGTGGATAAAAAGCCAACGGAAGAAACCCCGCATCCGTATCCGAAGCAACAGAGTCAGTGAAGTAGCTAAATATGCTAGTGCGGGTTATTTGCGGCCATTTCTGAAGGTCACCATCCCTCCCCGCAAAAGCTGTAGGTTGCGGTATAACAATATTGCCACATTTAAGCTGTGATAGTTGATGTTCCCACATATTTTATATCCTAAAAAGCTCTGACGAACGCTGGTGAGCGAGTTGCTAACATGTAAACAAACCGGCGGTTCCGGTTTACGGCGGAAGTTGCGCCCATAAATCACGCAAAGCTGTTGTGTCTACCACTAGGTGGTGTACGAGAATAGGATAGAGAGGAGAGAGGAGAAGAAGAGATAAGATGGAGGAAAGGAATACTTGATGTTACTGTACTGCTGAGCGAGTTATGAATAAAAGCTGTTAAGGGTTCTTTGTCTACTTGAGCTTCTACCTCGTCCTAGCTTCCAAACATAACAAAAGCCTCATGAGGGCTAGGAATAAATAAAGAAAACTGGTCACCAAGATTCCATAGCAACTCAATGAGAAATCTAGTGGTCAATGAGATTTTTTTTGCTACCGTTACAAACATAAATATTTGGATTATGCTAAATGAACTTAAACTATGAATTAACTTCTGGTCAGATGAGGCTAAAATGCAACTTTTCCTCATCAAAAAGCTCAAGTTTGCTGTTCCTAGCTCACAAGAGTGGCAGCACATGTGGTCTTCTGCTGCTGTGGCCCATCTGCATCAAGGTTTCCGACATGCTGATTTTAGCTACCTTGGTATCATCTCAAACCAGACTGCTCATGCTGCTCTGATGCCAACAAAGCATTTTTCTCCAGACAAATGCTGCACACTGGGTATTGACACTTTTTTTGGCCCATTTTCTGTAAACCTGAAAGATTGTGTGTGAAAATCCCAGGAGATCAGCAGTTTCAGTCCAACTGATCTGGCATCAACCATCATGCCAAATTCACATTTAAATTCACTCAAATCTCATTTCTTCCCAACTCTGATTCTCCCATTAATATTCAGCAAGTCATCTTCTGCACACCTTGATCCTGCTGATTTGCATCAAACGAATAAGTTTAAAATTATGTGCTACTGATTTAAATTTTGTATCATATTTTAGGATTTTTATCATCATTTACTTCCATAACTTTTAAAAAATAACTGATTGCTAAGAAACTGTATAGTAAAGTGAAAAGGAAGTAGGGAGGGACAAAATTATCTTTGTCCCGAGTTTTATTAAGGCTTGTAAAAATGATACGTTTTCTCTCTTTAAACATATTTCCCCATTTCTTTAAATTGTTGTATGCTCTTGGCTTGGTTCTGTGTAGAGCTATTGCGACCTAAGCCTCAGGGCTCCCACAGTGATTGCTGAGCAGATTGGCGATCACTGAGTAATAAGACTGTTGAGGAGAATTAGTCTGTTGGTTTCGGGTCATATGGTGCGACGGCCCCCGACAAATAAAGAAAACTGTCCGTGTGTGACCCACGGGGCAAATGTCTGAACCATTCAAGATATTTCTCCTCATCCTCCCCTGGTGCACCACAGGGTCGCTGTGACACGGTGTGAGAGGATGAGGCTTAGTCACACAGACATATTTCTCAGCTCAATCATTGCTTGGAATCAAGGCTAATAAAAACGAACACAGACTCCACACTCATTGGCCGCATTTTTCATCACTCGCTTGTCAAAGGTCGAGTTGGGAAAGCTCACTGTTTCCCTCCTCATCCAGAGCACAAAGTGGCTCATTCTGAGGGCACAATGTAGCTTCATAAACAGACATCTTTCACATATTTCACAATGGCGCCTGAGAGGAGATATTTGTTTTCCCTTGCAGCCTAAGAGTCATCAAGTCACACTGGCAGGGAAAAAAATAATGCCATTAATGAAAGCCAAATTGAATTAAAGCATGGATTTGACCGTGGGTTTCCTCAATGTCATGGGCTGACAGAGATTCCTCTATCTGCCTCTTCCAAACACACACACACTCATATATATATATACAAATAATCCCTTTGCTGGGAATGAGGTCTCTCAATCTCCACAAACAATCAGATAATCCTCCAGGAATCCTTTACTTCTCATGGTCTCTATATCACAGATAAAAAGGGAAGGGAGGGAGGCAGACACATACCAATTCACAATCACACACATGCGCGTTCGATTCATACCAGCTGCCTTTATCCTAAAATATAGTCTGCCCATCTTAAGCAGCTCAGGTGGCATCAGGGAGTTTACCATATAAATGACCTGCCTGCCTGCCGGTAGATAAAACTTACTCCATTGACTGAGTGCCATAAAGTGTTTTGTGTGAGAGCGAACGAGCCAACCTGCTTGCTGGTAGGAACACAGTGTGAGCCTGTGTGTGGTCTTACTCTCTCTGTGTGTGTTTGTTGCTGTACTTCTTATTTAACAGCGCCTTGAAAAAGAATTCACACCCTGGGACAATTTTTTTTCCCCTTTTCTTTTTAAAGTTTAACGTGTTCTTTTGGTAATATACTGTATATGAAAGACCGACAAACTAGGGCATAGTCGTGAGATAGAAGGATTTTTCTTCACTAATAAAAGTATGAGGACTGTGGTGCATTTGTATTTGGTCTTCCTGAGTCAATACAATCTTTTGTTGTACTTACAGCTGCAAATCTTTTGGGATTTCTCTAGCAGCTTCACACATCTAAAAATATATCCAGCTTCAAACAGATTTAACGGAGAGAGTCTGTGAACATTAATTTTCAAGTCTTCTCACAGATTTTCAGTAAGATTCATGTCTAGACTTTAACTGGGCTATTCTAAAACATTAATAAGCTTTGATTTAAATCATTCCACTGTCGCTCCGGTTTTGTGTTTACTGTTGCTCTCCAACTGAAAGCAAAACCGCTGGCCTCTATTTCTCTTTTGAGCACCATCCATCTTTCCATTAACTCCCTGCTGAAGAAAAACATCCCACAGCATGATATTGCCAACACCATGTTACCCGATGGTGACGCTTTGTTAGTTTTACAGTGTTTTGAATGCTAACCAAAAAGTTAAATTTTGGTCACATCTAAGTAAAACACCTTCCTCCACATTTTCAATATGCTCCATACAAAACTTCTGGCAAATCACAAGCAAAACATGTCATTACTTTCCATTTTCTCTTTGTATCACTCTTTCATAAATGCTACCTTGGTGAAATCCACAGTCATTAGGTGGATACTGTTTAATAATTATGTTATTTCTGAAGGTAATTTGTTGCAATGAATAATATATTTCACTCTGCAAGTGAAAAAACTGAAAAGTTCAAGAGGTATGACCATTTTTTTTTCGGAGCTGCTGTATCTGTTACAAGAAAAGACAAGTGGCTGTCATGTCTTTGATTTGTTTCTTGATCAGCACCATCATTCCGGGCTGCCAGGAATCCCTCTGCCAACCCAGCAGCCCGAACCCATTCGCCAAACACAACGGGACTGGCTGACAGCGAAGCCGACTGGCAACCGGACCGTTGCCACTGGGCTGTGGCGCCTCGCCTGCTGTCTGTTACACTGTTGCATTTGAAGACGCATGTAAATAGGATCTGAATGAGCTCCTCGCACCTGCAGCTTGTGAGGTGATGGAGTGCGCTGCGTGGGATTATAGGAACAGCCAGCCATGAGAAACATTTTTTCCCCCTAAAATAATCCTTCAATGCATTGTTTCCTTCAATCCTTTTTTTTTTTTTTTTACCTCGCCTTACTCTGTCCCTCACACGTCTGTTTCTTCACAGACCGCACAGACACACAATGGGAGAATTGGTATTTTTAGAAAAGCAGCCTCAAGAGGATTCTCATCAAATATATTCAAGATGCAATGTGCTTAAAAATGTATTCGCCCCCATTAACTTGGTTGTTTTCCATATTCGCGAGCAAATACAAACAAAAGCAATCCCAAAGATGGCACCTTCGAAATGCACCTTAGCTTTGGCGCCTTGCCGTTGTGCGAGGGAGTTGGAGGGCATTGCTACCGCACGAACAGTGTAGCTGAGTCTGAGAATTAAAGTCTTTGAACTCTTTGCAACTCTAGCTGCACAGAGACACAACTTCAGCTTTAAAAGCCACTCTTTTGCCCTAAAGACACTTGCAGTACAACGCTCCAAAAATAAGCTTTTATAAAGCTGCTGACCCAAACATTTTTCACGGGTGTAAAGCAGAATAGCAGCAGCTCTGGTTATAAGAAGGCACCACATAGTAGACCAAAACAATTTAAGATGTACAGTATATTCCTGTTTAACCACCAAAACATGCAAAAGAAACTGAACAAGGTGTGTGAATTAGTTGGTACGAAGGAAATGTGAAGTCTCCTTCTCCACACTGGAACTGGGACAAATATGAAATAGATCTGAATGAAGCTTTCCCAGAATATGTCGGAGCCAAAGATCTGTCCTTTTCGTTGGAGCCGAGTCTGATATTCCTCCACTGTTCATTAATTAACTTTATTTCAAAAGGAAAGGGAGAACATGGATGTAGAACAGTAAGAACAGAGAAGCTTGGAAATAAACAAAAAGGCCAGATAACTTTAATGATTTAGAACTGGCAAAGAAACTGTGTTCCACAGAAGTATTCATACGCTTTGAACTTCATTTTCTCTCACATTACAGCCATAAACTTCAGTGTAATTTGATAGAACACAAGCCCATGCATTATTGTGAAGAGAATGAATAATAAAACACGACTTTCTTTTTTTTTTTTTTTTTTTTTAGAAAAAAAGTCTCAAAAATATGGCAAGCATTTGTATTCAGTTTATTTTGCTGCTACTAAAAAAGATCCAGTTGTCGACAAGCTGAATCAACTCTGACCAATTTCCTGTGACTGCTAAAGAAAATATTTACATGCTGGTATCTCAATCTCTTAAAACTTTGGGATATTGTTTCACAACCAAACTCTGCTTCACTCTTCTTGTTTTTTCTTTAACTTTGGAGTATTTCTTAGTCTTCAAATTTTGACCCCAAGCACATTTAAATTGTTTTATTTTGGGGGAAGAATGTAATTTTTGGGGCCTGCAAGTACTTTCAGTTGAATGTGACTAAAAGTTTAAACAGCACATGATGCTGTTTATTCAACAAACATTTGATGCCTTCATAGAAAAGTAACATTTATAAATTACTCTCAGTTGCACTATAGCTACTGATGAGGAGACTTTTGAAAAAAGTTGGTTGCATTGGAAAGTGCAAACGTGGGTAGTGAAGATTGGAAATGGCCCAATATTTCCCTGTCAACGACTTTAAAATCTATTTATTGTCAAGCACACACATAGCCGGCATGTAGCTGCATTTTTGTAGTTGAGCCAAAATTTGTCGAAGAATTTAAGTCATATGAGGTTATGTCCTTGCCGCAACAATTAAAAGGTGCAGCGGCCTCTAGTCATGCAGGAGTTAGCATAACATGAATTAAATGGAAGAAATAAATATATCCATAAAGCTTTAGTTAATATTTGCCAGTGAAACAAGACATTTTCCCCACATTATAAGTTAAAATGTCTTTTTCCACTGGCAGATTATTTCACTTATAACTAGTACTTTTACGTCAATATTAAGGAATTATTTGCTAAAAGCAAGCTTCTATGTCATACTGAAAAGTTACATGCAAGTTAGTTTTGTCTAACTGAGACAAAACAATTTCAAGTGTACTAAGATATTTGTACTAGAAAGTACACCCAAAAATACTTGGTAAAATTTTGTGTTTCTGCAGAGTAAAGTCAGATTCCAGAAGGTGAAAATCTAAACATGATTCCGACCCTCGACAACCTCAGTCACCAGTGACTCTTTAGCCAAAAGATGATGCATGAAAAAAAAAAAAAAACAGTAACATGACTATTTCAAGAATGCAAGTGTGGGAGTCAAGTTGTGTCACATCACATGATGTCTCGCTTAGATTTTACAGGCCAGACTCTAGGGAAGAATAAAACCTTTAGGACATAACAGAGGATTCCTACGATCTGAATTACTCACAAGAGGACAATCATTTCTTACAACAGGAGCCAATTGTTCATACCTTCTTTCCCCAACAGGAAATCCAGAAAGTGGTAGGTGTAGGCCACTCCAACTTTAGTCTCCACTTGAGGCCGTCTTAGGGTGGAGTAGATGTTGCCAGGGCTACGCCTTTCCTCGGCCTTCCTCAGCTTTGGGAGTCTACACCCCATTTCTCTGGAAAGATTGAGGAGAAAATGGCGCTAAAAGTACTTAAAAATCACCAAGAACATTCAGAGAATTGTGGCAATAAAGCTGGAGAGAGCATCGTTATGATTTCTAAATATAAACAATGTATTTGCACTTTTATGGAGTGTGATAGTCACACACAAACATAACTGCTATTGTTCATATGCCACCTTCAGCTTCGAGAAACGATGTGTGAATCAAACTGACACGTTCCAACCACACACACACACACACACACACACCCCAACTGAAATATGAGCATGTCAGCCATTACCTACTCGCCGGGCTGTGATACGGGCATCTCCTAATCAAATAGGGCTGATTGAGAGCGACATGTTTGATCAGAATGAATTAAAGCAGAAATGAGAGCGATTTCCTGCCCTGTCAAGCAGAGCGACATGAGACGACACGGACAGGGAAGAGGAAAGGGGAAGCAAAAAACGTTGAGGATGTCAAATAGATAACCTATTTCTATGCTGATCCGAGAAATATGTGATAATATAAGGCTTTTTCTAAATGGAAACACTTGAAAATATCTTAAAAGAAGGATTTGGATAAGCCGTTGAATTTCTTTTAGATATCCTTCTTCCTTTGAAATTCAAAAAGCAATTTTTAACTAAGATTGCCAGTTTAAATATGTATAAGCATAGAAAAACAGACAAAAGTAGAGGAAAGACAAAAAAGGAGGGTAAAATCACCAAAAAAAGGGGGGGAAGGGTCAAATATCATCAAGCTAATTCGAAGCGACAGGACTGTTACTCTCAAACCATCCCCACAGATACGCTTAATATTTGCGTCTGCACATCTGCATATCTATATGAGTTGATGTGTTTGTCTTCCCCAGGGGAAGGTCTATATCTGTATCTCTGTATCTGTTCAGGGAGCGTGGAGAATGACATGGTAACTCTCATTGGGCCAACTGCACGGACATTAACTCTGCTAACGATCCTAACAGAACACATTATGCTGTGGGTGTGTGTGCGTCTGTGTGTGTTTTCTGACTTCTAACTTTGACTGTGCTTTGAAAGGTTATGAAGTTCTAAAAAGAGGGCTGCATCTTTTTTATGCTTAGCTCATCTGTTTTAAAGAGGACACATATTTAAAATTTGCAGTGTAGGAATAATTAGGTGTCATTATTCTTTTAATACAACATGTCTTTCATAATGAGTACAAATGAGGAGAGAAGCAGGGATGGAGTTCTAGTGGAAGGAGAGTGAGACACTCAGTATGTCTCAGTTTCTTAGCTCTCCTCTTCCTCCCACCACCCCACTTTTTCCTCTTAAGTTCTTCTGCCATCAGCTCTTCCGCTCGCTTCGTTTCAGAAGTACTTATCAGACCCAAACATTAATCACGCCTTTTCCGTTTAAGCTATTTTCTGCTTCTTTCTAGCATCTTTGATTAACCTGCCTCCATTCATCTTCTACAATGCCCTTGATTAGTTTTATAGTAAACTACATTCAATCAATTTGATTACAAGACTTTCAAGCTTTTCTTTGCTTTGTGTCGTCTGACCTCTATGTTCTCTCAGTTGTGAATTTGTATTCTCCACAGCAAAGTCACATTCTGTCACATTCTAGCCAAGTCTGAAGCAGCTGGGATGAGAGGTTGTTCCTCTAAGAGAGTGCTTCTCAACTAGAAAAAGGTGGACCGCCCCCTATAGGTCTCTCTAGTTTACAACTCTAGGAGACGACATCAAGCATCTTGTTAACGAGGAACGGCCGGATGAAACGGGATTGTATAGACAGATAGGGGCCTTGCGATGCTCCACACAGCTGAGCCGTCCATCCAACCATTCATCCATAGTCTTCCACTTAACTGAGATCAAGTTGCAGGGGTGACAAATCTAGGAAGGATGCTCACACATTTTCCGAAGCGTCACTTTCCATCTCATTCTCGCAGATCCCAGACCAGAAGGGATACAATAATCCTCTCAAGAGTTCTGGGTCTTCTCTGGGGTCTCCACCTAGCGTAAAGTGCCCAGAAAACCCCTAAAGAGAGGCTTTCGGAAATCACTCCAACTACCTCCTTTGAGTAGCAGCTCTACTCTGAACTATTCCTTGGCTAAAAAACTCCTCACTGCATATCTAAGGCCAAGTCTGAGAACCCTACAGAGATGTTGTCCTTTCCACCTTGATTTATCTCATGACCACAAAGGTAAACTGGTGAATCAAGAGCTTCACTTATAGGCTCATCTCTTTCTTCACTACAACACTACAAGAGACAAGAGCTAGCCACTGCTGCTGAGGAGGTCCCAACTAACCTACCCTTGTCCTAATCCATCTTATTCTCAAAACAGCAGAACTCCTTCACTTGAGGTAGAGACCAACCCCTTGTACAGAGTTCATTTTACTGCACTTCAAAGGAGCTGACTCAAAAAGCAAAGCTCTTGATTTACTGGTTCACCAAAGTTTTGACCCTCATTTATACTCACGAGAAATGTATCCCATCCAAAATGACGTCTTGCATACAAGCCACTGTAGCTACATGTTGAGCCTACAGTGGTTGTGCTCAACCTTACGTTGAGAACTTCTGTTATCCACAGGGAGCTTAGAGTAGAGATGATGCTCCTTCAAAGCAAAAAGTGTCAGTTGAGGTGATTTGAATATCTGATCAGGATGCCTCTTGGGTCCCTCCCTTCGAAAGTTTTGCAGCCCTGTCCAAATAGGAAAGCCTCCTGTGAAAACCCAAAATTCACTGCAGACTATATAATCCTGGCATGATGATTCAAACTGTGATTCAAACTGAACAAGCTGGAGAATTTTTCTAGGGAGAAGGTTCTCTGGGTTTCCCCCATGTTACTCAGCTCAATTTCAGACATGCAGAAAGACTAGACAGTCTATTCCTGTTAATTCTGGCTCTTGCAAGCCACAATGTTGCTCTTTCAATCACAGAGAATTAGCCTATTGAAAGGCATCAGTCGGGACTATGCATCACTTCTGGTCTGACAATGCCTCAGGATCTCTCAGAATAAGTTGGAGAGTGTTGCTGGAGGGATGAATACCTACATCTCCCTCCTTGACTATTTACTTCCTTGGCCAATTTTTGAATAAATGCAAGAGAGTGAATGGGTAAGTTTCTGGGCAGAAATTGAACGAAAGCTCAACCTACAACATCAAACTCTTCTATCTTTACTGTCTTTAAACAGCAAAAATATTTGCTTTCCACTCTTCACTTCATTTTTAAACACTTTCTTTCAGGCAACTCTCCTATCAAGTCTGTCCTGAAAACTACTGTATTACAATGTCTCCAACGAGAGGAAACAGGGCTCTGGGTTATGACAATGTTAGCATGCAGTCCTACTCCCAACTTAATATCCTTGAGGGGTTTACTTTAATATGATCTGTCAGCTAAAGGGACAAAAGTTTCATGTGGGTATGTTGAGCAGGATTCATCTCCGGCTGGTTAGGGAAAAGGGATTTGAGGTTAAAAGGAGGCTGAACCACAGGAGGGAAAATATTTTAAATTGTACCATAAAGCAGACACTCTTATGCCTCTGAGGTTAGATTTGAAGATATGTTGTTAACCCCATTCCAATCCAAGACACCTAAACTAAATCACCCACATGTTTAACCATATTTCTCTCCATTTCCTTTGCATCATGCAGTATTTTAAACAACTATTGAAATTACAACTGTCATGTTGCAAATGACAGTTGATTTTGTCAGATGAAAGGTGACTGGTTGTACATCTAGGTTCTGAAAAGCCAAGTGTGTCGGTGTTTGATCCAGCATCTCATTTGCTGTTTAATTGTATACCGATAATTCAGTTCTATGCCTAGACCTCACTTTTAACAGATGAACTCTGTCAGAGAGGGTTAAAAACATGTCTCTAATTGAACACAACACTGACGTGAAAACATAAGGTTATAGTGGCAGAGAAACTCATCTGAGATTAAGACTGGAGGCCTTTCTGGGGCCTTTTTCTCTGTGAGTTGACTTCAAATACAACCTCTCCCTTGCTGTCACACAAACACACTGGGAGAAAAGGGCATTGACAGCAAAAAAAGAGACCCTTTTGCCAAAAAGGGAGAGACAAGAGTGAGACAGATGAAAGGAATAAAAAAAGAGATTGAGGTGAAAGACAGGGAGTAGCAGAGGGCTTCTCATTAGAGAATCTCTTGTAACAGAGAGGTTTTGAAATGGCAGGGGATTTATGTGAGAGCATAATCTGCCTGCACTTTGTCACTGCTGTACTACCTCCAGTGCCACTTGAGGGATGATGGTTTTACAAGAAACATTATTCATCTGGAGAGAAAACTGCATATGGACTCAGACCAAGGAAAAATCAAAGTGAAATTAGCTAGAACCACCTTTGAGAGGCTGACATACTGAAAAGATTGACATGTTTTTTTTCTTCCATCCACTAAGAACTATCTGAAGTCAAAACCATTGCATAAAAAAGAAAGAACACATGACATTTTTTGTATACTTGAATGCAACTTATGAATTGAACTTATGACCAGTAGAGGTTCTACTGGTTGCATTATGTGTCCAGAAGAAATAATGGCGTGAACAGGTGAACAAGTCCAAGTTTTTCTTCAATTCTTTCAATGTATTTTGATGTAAGAGTATTTTAAGGATCTAAATCTACTTTAGTTATATTCAGTTTTGCATTAAGTGAAAGATATGATAAATGGATGATGGTAGATGACTTATTGTAGATGATAGTCTCTATGAATGCCTAGGCGGTGACACATCTGGCCAAGTGAGAATAAACAGAATGTGGTGTGCTTTGAGACAGACTAACACCAGAGCCTATAGCTGCTGCTATGTAGCAGCAAAATTCTTCCCTGGCATAATAAGTCCCATTTCCAATTTTGTACCATAATTTATTTATTTATTTATTTATTGCTATTTATTTTTCTTTAACATTTCACATTCACATCCTAAAATCTGGAAAAATAAAAACAGAAAAAGCAAAATTGGTAGAGTGAAACAAAATAAAATAAAAGGATGCCATAGGGCCCTCACATTATCTCTGCCAAGAAAAAAAATTATAGCTTGGAAACGCAATCATATTTCCTGTCAGAAGACTAAGCAAATTCCCGAAAATCACTTAAAATTTTTGGTTGTCAAAAGACCTACAGATTAATATTTTTTTACCAATGCATTGTCATTTCATTCATCCCCACTTCAGTTTCTTACAGATATATTTAAACCATGACCCATCAGGTTTTGTCTTTTGTAGTTCAGTATTTTCATGACTGGCAAGAACAAACTAAAAAAAGATTGGTACAGAATGTCAAGCGGTTGACAGCACAAGATCATACCCAAAAAACTGAGCATAAATCAACAAAAACCGTAAAGGTACAAAAGGGTGAAAAGATTAGAAAAGCATGGTTGATATAGAGTAGGGGCCTCGAAGTCTGGGGTCCTGGAACTTTTAGACGCGTCCCTGATCCAACACTCCTGCATCACCTCCTCAGTATGCAGTCATCTTCTCCAGAGTCATGCTAATGACCTCATTATTTGACCCAGGTGTGTTGAAGCAGAAACACATTTCAAAGTTGCAGGACAAAGATCGGCAGCAGCTTTTTTTTCTAAGCTAAAAAACTGGTTATGAAACAACCAAACAAAAACAAGAAATAAAAACTGGCTTAGGGACCAAATTAAGTCCAACCTGCCTGTTATCCCTCAGATGAGGGCATTGATTATTTAAAGATGCAATCAGGCATGCAGTACATAAACCCACAATTCAAAGATTGCTGTGCTTTTGATTGTACAATCTTCTTTGTGACATATCCAAATTCAGCTAAATATACTAGCAGTACTGGTGCTTAGGAATCAATTGATGAAACAGAATTTTGTTACACTGCATAAAAAGATGACAAATTACTTGTTGTTGTATAAAGCATTTTTTAGACATTTTTCTAAAGCCGAAACCCTAGTTAGCAATGTGTCTGTTTTGGTATCCTTGGAGAGGGAATACTTTAGCAGGGAGTACCATCTTTTCAGCAGTGAGATGAACAAGATCCCTATAACAGATGGTTTGACGCCCACAGAGCCCAGCCTATATCTGCAGAAACACACAGTGGCAAGTACTAAAAGATGCTCAACAGGACCTGTTAGATTTTTTTCTTGGTTGCTTTAAAGAAAAAACTGATTTGATTGTTTTTTTTTTTCCTTCTAGTTATCTCTAATTGAAAAAATAGTATAATTAATTATTTTTGGAAGGGTTTTGGATACATTCCTAGTTCCTTTTGCACAGTACTGTCTCCTATAAATTACAATAATAAAAATTTTATTAGGCCGAGACAGGATCAGCAGTCTGTAGTTTTATGGTTCTTGTATGTACACCTCATGATTGTACAGTATTTCACTGCATTTCAAAATCAGAGGTGACAGACCGATTCCTGCGGAGTGGGGCCTCCCTCCCACTGGGCTGCACCAAGTCTCAGATGTGGGATGCTGCCATGGATGGAGGGAGGAAGTAAAAAGGGGGGCAGTAATGAAATGAGGAGGAAAAGACAGAAGGAGGAGGAAATGGAGAGAGACAGACAGGCAGGGAGCAGAGTGGGGAGCATGTCAAGCTGCCTGGAGGGAGGTGTGATTCCTTCATGCAGAAATGTAGTCACCTCAAACGGTGTTTTAATGAGGCTGCACAAGGAGGATAAAAACTAATTATGACAGTGATGTATTGGTCTGCCACACAACTTCTTGCACAGTTCCCTAAAAACAAAGCAGCTTAGGCAAAAGAGAGGATTACACACACAAAAAAAACTGGTTATAGGAGCAAAGCCCTTATATTTTGCCCTAGATTGTACTAATGTAAAATGATATACTGCACATGCCCCCAAGCCCCTGCAGGGCCTTGCTGCACACTGCACGTCAGCTTGCAGAAATAAAGCCATTCCACTCATATCCTGTTTACAAAAAAAAATAGTTAAGAGGATAAAACAGTTTTAAAACCACAGTTAGCAATAGTTGTAATGCAATAAGCCCTGAAATACTAATACGGAAGTAGTTTTTATGTTTGTTCTAGGTGATCTAAAAAATTTTATATCAAAATTGGTGATAACCAATATGAATATTGCCATTACAGCCAACGATTTATTGATTGATGACTAGTTAGATAGATACATACCCATTTAGTACAGTGAAAAATAATGACCACACCCCTGACATTGCTTCTCTGCTTTAAACACCTCAAAGCCTCCACTGCATCACTGCAGTTTCCCACTCCCGAAACACATACAGAAACAACTACAAAATGGAAATAAACATTGGTTATTAACATCAGCCCAGTTTTACTAATTGAGCCGATCTGCCAGTGCCTACACGATACATTGTTGGCATCAATGTATCGTGCATCCTACTTTATTCTATTTTCTTAAATTTGTCTTGGTAAGGATTTTTTATTTAGGAATATAGCCATGTAAAGTGTGTGTAGGTGTATAAGCTAAAATGATAATGTATTTGGTCAAAAAGTAAAACATTTTTGGGGGTTTAAATCAGATCTGTAGTTGTTTATTAGCAGCCAATATGTAAATGCAAGATTGACAAGCGTACGAAACAGAGTTACATGCACTGTGACCAAACTCTTGCTCTCACAATTAGAAGTCTTCAGTCTTAATGAATTTAGCTCCATAACTGTACAGTTAAAGATCAACATGTAACTCATTTAATGTGGTTATGTCATGACTTCGCTTCCCTTTACATATGATTTAAACCAAAAAAATCAAATAAATGTGAAACTCCATTCCTCTTCTGCCTCACAGAAACCCAGTCAGAGCTGCTTCATACGTGTTAGGAGGGCAGCTGGGAAATAAAAAAGGTGCAGAGGTGCTGAAACTATAAGAGCATAGAAGTTCTGGCTGGAAATTACAAATGTGACTCATTCAACTTCATCTTGGATCCAAAAAATGTTCACAAAGATAAAAATATGTTGCTATCCAACATCCAAACATGGATTCCTATCTGTTATCATTTTCTCAATTCTTAGCTAAAACAAATCTATATATTCTTTTTCACATATAGATAAAGAAGATTAGTTAAGATTTGGAATGTGCTTTCTGGTAGCTCAATGTTATTTATAGACTGTTTGTGGACCTTTTAAAAGTTTGTCAAAGATATTCAAAACACTCATAAGAACAAAATTGCTTGGTCTAAATTGCTTGGTCTAGATGTGATAAACATTTGTTATAATCTGACAATATTGTGAAAATGTGAGTCTTTAATGAAGGTTATTTAAGGAGGCCGTGCTGGTTTTGAAAATTGGCAATATGATCCTTCACCCAGGGCATCCATACCTTCAGAGAGCTGTAATGTTTAGAAGAAACAATTGTATTGAAGTTGTTTAATGCCAGTGAAACAGAAATCTGAATATTTCCACTGGCATTAAACACTAGCATCTCCCTCTAATGCCTTCACTGTCTGTCCTCGTCACAGCCTCGTCCGAGCTAAATGGCTATTTCACAGTTTTTAAAGACACTGGATTGCTTTTGAGTCGTCTGTAGTTGAAATTTTCATTTACTTGAAGTAGGCCTAAAGTGATGATACAAAGAACCAACCATTAAACCATTACCATTTACAATTAAAAGGTAAAATTAAGATTAATGAACACTTGAGTTTAATTGCAAAAGCACTGAAACATGTAGCACAGATCAGGTGTTAGACATTTTTACACTAATGTTTTCCAACTCAATTTTGTTTTTGTGAAATGCATTTTTTTTTATATTTTTTTAATATTCTTAAAGTCTCTTTTTTATTGAGAGTCTTATACTGGCCCTTTCATATTGGCTCAGTTGGAAGTGGGCACTTATGTGAAATTTCTCATCGCTAATTGATGCCCCTTGCATGTTGTGTGGGTGCAGCCTTGCTTGAAATAGTATGTTGTTGGGTCAGCACAGCCAAGTTCATCCCACATGGCTGTGGAAGATCCTGTGCTACTTTTTCTTTTTTTAAAGTCTTTTTTTTAAGAAAAGGAACACAAGACATTGCATCAAAATTGGTAGAGTATAAAGAAAATAAAGCATCTTAAATGCTTTGATAAATACACCACAAACATCAACGCCAGGAATTTTATATTAAAGTTTAAACATACATAGAGGATAGTATAAGGATAGTAAAATGATTTAAGAGATTATATGATCTTTTATTAGCACTTTTATATAGAAAATCAGTCGATATTTGTTTTTGGATTGGAGAGTTTAGGTCAACTGATGAAGATTTTTGACAACCAGCAAGTTAACGACATAAAACTAAAAAGTTTCCTTGTAGATCCTACAGTGGTTTGGTAAAAGATAATTGATACACGACAGGTCGCTTCGTGACACATTTACGCACGGACACGCACTTCGTCACACATATGCCGAGTTCACGCAAACCTGTGACAGCGAGTGAAGGGCTTTATTCAGTTCGCTCCGCTGCTCAATTGCAAACGGGAAAAAAGCAATAGTGAAACGACAGGATGCTCGGAGATGACATTAGTTTTATTGTGAAAGAGTCTGAGAATATGTAGTAAGTTTAGCCAACTGTAAAGTTGTTTTTAAACACGCTACAGTAGGAGGGGGATAAAAAAACATGTTTATTCAGAATATTTAGGAAGTTATAACGGATTTAACTTCGGTAGCTAATTTTACCGTACATCTTCAGCAGAAACCGCTCTAAAAAAAAAAAAAAAAGAAAAGCAGTAAATAAAGAGATACTTACCCGTTAAGAGGTGGTCTCGGTCTGTTTAGGAAGTGGAAAGTGGACTGAAACCCTCCTCGCGCCCTCTAATGTCTTCACTGTCTGTCCCCGTCACGGCACGTGCGGCTCCCGCAGCCACTGCGATCCAATGGGAGGAAAACATGAATCCCTCATCTAGGAACTACAGCTGAGTGGAAGCTCGGCTCACGGTAAACACTCCGTCTGGCTCCGACTGCTTGAGGAGGCGGTGGCGGGGGGCGGATTATCATCTCTCCTCGCCTTCCTGTTGTTCCCTTCTTGCTGCACCAAACGCTGCAAGGACTATGAAATGACTGAACATGCAGGTGATTTACAAAGAGCAGGCAGATTAAACTACGATATTATAAATGAGCGGAAGTATGCAACCGAATATCTTTCTTTTGGATTAGTTTGATAAAAAAAAAAAAAAAAATTCTCCCCATGTCGAAATTCAAGACTTTATCCAAAGTTCTCCAGTCCATTTTTTGTCAAATCTAAAATTATATATATACACAAAATGGAAGACATTAAACTTGAAAAAAATTGAAGGTAAAATGGACAAACAAACAGGTAAGGCTTAAAAAGTATAACTAAAGAATGTTGAACCGAAACTGAAAGAGTGGACCAGTGCATGAAGGAAAGATGGAGAGAATAATAGATGAGTAGATGGTTGATAAATGGAAAAAGAGATGGATCAGCAAATAAAAAAAACTAATGGCTGCTGGATGGATGGACGATAACTTGGAGGATTAGATGGATGGATGATGGACAAATAGATTGGTTGGTGGATGAAAGATGCAGAAAACATGGAAAGATGCATCATTAAAATAATGGATGATGAATGGAGTAGATGGATGGCGAAATGAATGAGTGGTGGCACAAATGAATGGGCTTAAACAGACAAATGGAAGAATAGATGAAGGGATAGATGGTGGAATAAATGGAAGTACAGATGAGTGAGTGGACCAATATGAACTTATATAAGTAAAGTTTTTCCACACTATTTAAAGTAATGCCAAGTTGTTCAGCCTACGCGTGAATCCCATAAAGCTACAATTAAGGTTAAATGTATGTTTTTCAGGGGTCTTCTTAGGAAAATTTATATTTCATAAGGAGCTATCCAGACTAATCCATAATTCAGAAACGTCTGACAGGGGTCTCAGGGGAGGGTGGGCCAAAGGCTGGAAGGGGCACTCTGGGGACCCACAGTCACACCATCAGACTGTGACGAAAACAAAACGTCCTCTGACCAAAAGACGAGGAGCTTGTTGCCAGGCAAGCCTGACTGAGGAGCGGCAACCACCAACGGGGAGGCGGATCGGAGCTACGCTGCTCTCGACAGCTCCGAGACACATCCTGCAAGTTTCGACACAAAGTTGTGGTAAAAATCAGACAGAATTATGACAAACTGAACTTATTTATTGAACAAAATAATTCAAACCCAACAAAAAAACAAAAACAAAACTTCAAACAGTGACTTTCTCAGGCTCTCTGAACAAAAACGTCTCAACACAATGGTGCCTCCGCAACTCGAGGTCAACGTCCAGAAACTATTAGATAAGAAAGAAAAACTGATGTACACCACATGCTAATGTGCATCTATATTAAGCTATGTTTAAAATGAAACTTAAAACCACATCCAGTGTATTCATTTATTAAATGTCTAAAATCCTTTACGCAAGACATGCAATCAAACCCCCCTCAAAAAAAATAAAAATAAAACCCGTCTGAACTGTGAGTAGCCCAACTAGTGGAAAACAGGCTGTAACAAGTTTTGAAACACTGTCCTTTTCTCCCTTTTATCCTAACATTAGTTGATTAATGAGTCAAAGCAAAGTGAATTGATGCTGTGACTGTCTTTGACTGCGAACTTCTGGAGGCACATGACGAACATTTACAACTAATGACCAAAACAAAAATTCTTAATGGTGATGAGGTGCGAGGCCAAGGCTGCCTTTCATTTACCACAGTGACACCCAGTGAAATAAAAAGGGAGCGCAAAATGCCAGAGTGCTTAAAATTTATGATCGTGCCCTTATGCTGTAGGAAAGTTAATAAAGATCTTAATCAGAGGAGCATTAGACCTGACAAAAAAATAATAATAAAAAATCCACTGTAGAGAACAGATTGTAACAATGTACAAATATACAAATGCTTTCCTTCCTATGTACAGAGAGCCCTTAAAACAGACTGGACAAAACCAATGAAATAGAAAAAAATAAATTAAACTTAATATATAAATAAACAGAAAAAGTGAGATTAAAAGCCTTTCCATTTGTTTTTGTTTTTTTTGCTCGGGACTGTAAAAAAGGAAAAAAAAAAAAGTGATCCCATGTTTTGGCTGGTATACCAAAACGTGCTCTTCTCATCGTTTATAAAAGTCTCTGTGATCTGTGTGATTTAAAAGCAGCCGACCACAGGTCAACCTCACCGATTTTGGTTCAAGTGACTTGGAGCGGAGTGGTTCGGTTTACGTTGAAAGCTCAAGAAGTCTGGTGTTAAAACGGCTCTGAAAAAATATTGACGGGAGAGACGAGGGCGTTCTGAAAACAATCTGGGGAGTCTGGATGCTTTCAGACGTCCAGAATGCCAAGATGTCCACATCTTGACTTGTTGAAGCTACTGCAGTCTGCGTCTGGAAAAGATGAAAGAGCACAAGGAAATGAGCCATTTCTTAAAACTAGTAACACTTTAAGCCTTTATTTCTGTTAATTATTATGACTGTAATTACAGGATAATGAAAACTCAAGTCATTTTTTCTGATAATTTATTGTATTAGTAAGAAAAAACTGATGACCTGCTACATAAATGCAGTGTGAAATTCAGAGAATAATTTTTATTCAATTCCATCCAAGGATAAAGTCTTTGGTTAGTTGTGGAAAAAGGGTTTTTTGTCAAAGATGTAAGAACCCCGAAAAAAATACATTCCTCAATTCCTCCATATTGTACTGAAATACATAAATTTATGTCAAATGTTGAGGTTAAATAATCCTTTTCGTAGACGCATTGCTTACAAAAACATGCAGATGTAGCTTTACCTTGCAGAAAGCTCAGTAGCTTTCAACTACAGCACAGTCAACATAGTCTGGACTCCACAATCCACAAAGCTCTAAAAACAAGACTTAGGATCAGAAAACAGCCAGGACAAGTACTTGCTTAAAAATTCCTATGCACAACAGCAACCTCTAGTGGTGGGATTGAATATTACAATCAAAACAAAAGAAGTGGGGACTTGGGCAGAAATAAAATATGACAAATACAGAAGACTATTTTGACATTTTATTTTGAGCAAAAAAGAAAGAAAACAAGTGTTTCCAATAAATTGGAGTAAGATAAATAATCACCTGATTGACAGGCCGAGTCCTTTGGTCTGGGGTCCAGGGAGCTGGGGTGTACTACGTGTTGGAGGTGAGAGACGTCAGATATCAAGCAAACAGCAACAACACAACAAGCTCGCCTCTTAAGGAAAACTGAAGCCAGAGAAACTAAAGTCTATTTCACAAACAGAAACTACAGTGGAGGAAGCAATACAGGCTACATCCTACTATCTGCTGTGTTTATGCGTTTACCTGGTAGGGGTAGGGATTCTGTGCGTAGCTCATCGGCATCTGTGGAACCATCACCCCGCTGAAGCTGCTGTAGGAGTACGGCTGTTCCAAGAACCAGTAAGAACAGCCTTATCAACAGTTAATGTGGAGAGGAAAGACAGCGGAAAGAAGAAAACAGTTACCTGATTGTACGGGTTGCCTCCGCTGTAGACAGGTGAGGGCTGTGTAACCCCTCCTCCCATTGGTGAGCAACACGCACAGTAGATATATTGGCTAGGACTCATCCAAGGAGTGGAACCAACCAGACGGGATGGTATGGATCCTGAAAAAATAAAGTAAGAAATCAGTTTCTTTTTGGCAATGATGAACCAAACTGAACTTCCCCGAAAGGCCTTTTTTTTTTCCCCTTTTCTAAGTTTTGGGCATTTCCATTACTTCCAGAGTTACCACTGTCAAGCTTACACATACTGGTGAACATTGATGCAAAGCGTGAACAAGATTATTCATTTTTGCCTCAGCTAGAGTTTAAAGGCAAAGAATTAGTCCCAGAAAGTTAATGTGAAGAGAAATGAACATACGTGGACTCCGTTGCTTCATGATTGCAGGGCCCAGCTTGAGTTTCCGCCCTTTAAAACTGATCTGTTGCTGTAACGGATAACGGATATATATGCGCATTATGCAGAAAATATGAATCCTGGTAGTTACATAAAAGGTTAATGCATAAGACATTCACTGACCTCAATGATTGACTGAATGTTGACATCTTCATTGAAATACACAAACCCGTACCTAGGAACACACAAAGCAGTCCACAGACTTAATGATGGAAAATATGAAGCGGAAAATAGCCATAAAAATCCATTCACTCATTTCAACTAATAATATACAGTAGAACATTGTGCAAATCCATTAAAGAATGGACCCAACTGAAGGTCTGCTGTTGCGTCATTCACCAATATGTGAGCAGGAATGTCTTAGTGCCAAATGATGTGACTGTGAGGTGTTGTGTTGCCACAGGGTGGCAGTATTGGCTACTGTCCTTGTGACGTCCATTTAGTGAAAGTAGAATTTGTGCTAAATGGACACAAACCTCTCTACAGAGTGGTAAATCAAGTAAAAGTGTAACATTAACACAAAAGGAAAGTTCAGGCTGTGTGTTTGTTTTGGGAGCAGAGCTTACTTCGGGTATGTTTAAGAATAAAACTTTAAACCAGTGAACACAGTAAAAGTTACTTTGTTCATGTTTTTTATATCTTTTTTAAAAAAAAGCAAATTCTTAGTCTTATTGTCTCAACTTAACACAAATTTGCATCAGCTCTTCTTCAAGAACAAACTTGTGTGAACTTTAAACTGCGACTATGACAACACACCTCTAAACATACTCACCCTTTGCAAACCCCTCCACGGTACGTGATTATTTTTACTTCCTTGACATTGCCATATCTTGTAAAGAAGTCACGCATTTCATTTTCATCCACCTAATGGTTTAAACAACAAAAAGTAAAACATAAAAAAAATATATCAATTGCTATGGTACACATAATCTTTTGTTAATTAGCCTATGATCAACTGAGACTGACTGTAGAAAATTAAGACTGGATTGCAATTTCAATAGAACGAGGCTGTAGTAGAATTTGGATAAGTAAAAGAGCTGTTTAGCTTTTCAGCTTTTAATTAATCCCATTGTCGTTTTTTGTTATTATTTCCAAGAATTATAATACATAAGATGATGGGGTTTTTTTAATGATGGAATAAAAATATTAGCCCCAGTTCAACATCAGTCCACACAGAACCATTAATAACCTATATATGATTTCAATGAAATTGAAATGAAGTATAAGCTCACCTTCATGTCGATCCCACCCACAAAAAGGGCGTTGGGGGTCAGTCTGCCCTCTGGCAGAATGTATCCATTAGATAACTTCAAAGAAGGTACAGTCTGGGTAATGGTTCTTGGCTTGTTGAAATCCTTGCAGGAAAAAAAAGAGTAACATTTGAGATATACGAATGTCGTGTGAATATCACAAGTAACGGGTCGTAGTAAAATCTGCATCGTTGGAAGGTTTGGAGCAGGGGCTTGTTGACATTTTGACCTTGAGCAGCAGGCTACACTGTCTAACATGGCGGCCATGTTCTCGCCAGAAGAAAAAAAAAAAAAAAACTTCACAAGAAAAAAAATGGATAAATGCAAATTAAACCATTTCTCTATTCAATTTTCAAACAAACCACTAATATTGTAACTAACATGGAGTTTTGTTCTGGAACTTAACGCTCTAGTTTTCAGGCGACTACGAATAAAACACACATTGGTGCTTCCACAATTCAACACTCCCGCTTCAGCTCACAAGTACCGACTTTTATCACTGGGCACAAAGGAAGCAAAGACAACGTCGACCAAAACGCCTACGCTGTTAACCTGACTCACTTTTTTGGGGGGGGCGAATCTAATCTTGAGTATAGGTTAAATTCGTTTTTAGTCAAGCTAACATTTGCTAGGGGGAAATATTCCGCCGTTTTTAGCTAGCATCGGTTAGCTAGCATATCATCGTTATTACCAATAATCTCCAGTTAGCACGCTCTTTTAATCAATTTATACCTCTAGGATGCATACTATGTTGTGCACAGAGACTTACCATGGCTAAAACAATAAAAACCAATAACTTAGGTGGACTCTGAAGCCGACGACCTGTCGCGTTTTGCCGAGACAACAACTGCACTAAGACTAAACCACGCCCAAGGCTCACCACGTGACTCAAGATGCTGCGAGCCACTAACAGTTTTTCTTGCATTTCTTTCTTCTTTTTTTTTCTGAGGAAGCAAAATTGTAAAATCCAGATTACAGCTACTGAAAAAAAAAAAGATTACAGCTACTGAAAATGTGAACAAAGTTTGCCTGCGAAATGTTATATTTGTCGGAATGAACGATCTAGCAAATAAAAACGTTTTTTTTTAAAAAATTGTTTCTCATAATGACATAAATCATATAACTTTTAAGTTGTACATTTGTAATTAATTTTTATATATTATTCTTCTTTAATTATTTAGTAAAAGCCTTTTTTGTTTTTAAATAGCAGTTTTTACGTTTTACCTGCTTTTTGTTTTAGCGGGAAAAACATTAAAACACTTTTTTTTTTTATTCAAAAATGGTTTGGAATATGCATGAGCTAATTTATGAATCCGTAATCACTGCTTCAGACTAATTAGAAATTTCAAAAAATAATAGTCATAAATAAATGAAATATAAATAAAATTATTTATGAAATACTATCATTTTCGCTTCAAGTTTCTGATGAACACCTATCTAAATTTTGCTTAATCTCAACATCTCGGTTGCAAACAACATTATTCTTGAAACCGGAAACATTGACATTGCTTAGGTTTTTATTTTTACATGCATTTATAAAGTAACCCCAAATAGCAAATATTTGAAATTATTCCTTTTTTTAAAATTTAGAACGTATAATTTGATAAACAAGCCATACTAATCTTCAGCAAGCGCTTGCACTGTTTTTAGCCTATCGTCCTTTTATGGAAGAAGAAAAAAACGGTAATTGACGTTGCCACGGAGACGACAGTGCTTGAAACCAACGAGTGTTTCTGTTTACAGCAACCTGGTGGTACTACCCGGGTTAAAGTTTTCAGCAGAGAAAATATATCAGCACATTGATATAGTTTCATGTTTAGCAGGTGAGTGCAGTCATGTATTGTTAAGTAGAGCTTTATTCCGCTTGTTGTAAGTAACAAAACATACCAGCAGCACACGGAAGAAAGTGCACAGGTGTTTGGTAATAAATTTAGATTAGAAAAAAAAGTCCGACGTGATGTGGAATTTTGTTATAACATGTCCATTTTCTTTCCCCTTTAGGTTTGTTGAAACTGAACAATAATGGAGCGACTTCAGCAGGTAAGGTTTTGACTCTCTTTCTGACGAGTTGTCCATCTTTTTCCACATTTTAATTCACTCCCAGTCAGAATTTTGGAAAAATAATAAAAGACAACAATTTTTGCTGACATGGTTATCTAAAGTTTATGTATGTAAACCGTAACTTCTGCAGAAAAATAACATGCCTTGCAAAAGTTGCATTCATAACTCTTGAACCCTTTCACATTTTGTGACTTCGTAATTTCAAACTTATTGCATTTTTGGATTACGTTATGCAATACACCAAAGGATACATGTTTTTTTTTTTTTTTAATTAAACTGTAAATATATGTGAGAAAGTGAAAGGGAGTTAAGTACAGGTGCACACCATACTTATTGGATTTTTATTTTTAAAAGATCTTGTAAACTTTGTTTTCTGATCACTGATCTGATCATAATTATGATGATCAGATCATAATCATCTGATCTGATCATCAGATGATGATCAGATCAGATGATGATCATCATCATCTGATCTGATCATCATCATCTGATCTCAAAAATCGTAAAAATTTTTGAGATTTTTACGATCTCAAAAAAGGCATTCAATGTTATTGTTTTAATGTAATAACATGTAAAAAGCTTCAAGGGATGTGAATACTTCTCCAAGACACTTTATTGAAATTCTACAGTTGTTTGTAATTCACATTTGGAGACTATGGTTAACACGAACATACAAATGTTGCACTTCCTTTCCTGATCCCCACAGATGGAAGATGACTCCCTCTATAATTTGGGTCAGGCTATCGGCCACCCTTTCCCTCCTCCCCTGCCTGAAAAGTGTGCTGCCGATCCATCAGACCTATATCAAGTAAGACTGTCAAACTCCATTTTACTTCTTAGCAAGTTCAGTTTTTATGTTCATTGAACTCCTGTCATTTTACTCTATCAGGTGGTACAAAGACATAGTCACTACCCACCCATCATTCAGACCAATACATGCTGTGTGGCTGTTCCGTTTAAAGAACAACGGCACCACCGCACTCCCTGCGAGTCTATCGGAAACAACTACAGCCCCAAGGCGCAGGACTTGAAGATAGACAACCTCAGCAGGCAACATCCATCATGCAAGTCCTTGGCAACGGCAACTGGATCAAAGAGAGCGTAATAGTACACTCCGCACACGTTGCAAAAGAAGTTTCACGCGTGCCGCATTCTTTAACTTGAAGAATTTCATGCGTTTGATTGTGATTTTCACAGGAGGCCACCGCGCAGCCCACCTACCCCCCCTCAGCCAAAATCCAAGAGAAGAAAGTCATTAATATACAGAAGCCCGCCAATGAGTCCTACTGAGCAGCTTGTCATCATGTACAAGCAGGAGGAAACTCAGAATGCTCAGAATGAATACAGTGAAAGTGACCTGGAGGTAAGAAGCAGTGAATTAAGTCACAGACCTCTAGAGATCATTCTCCTGTATTTGATTTGAATTCATTGGCAATCTAAACTTTTCTCACACAGAGGTATACATACTATGTCAAAAGAGGTGTCCCCTTTTACATGTTGGCCCCCTACCCAAAGCAATCGATGGTCAACATTAAGAATATGCTGCCTCCTGAGCCAGAGGAGGGTGTGAAAAAACCCATCCGAACCCTGAGGAAAAACTTGACAGAGGAGGTCGAAGACGGTTATTACTTCAACCTCAGGAAGAGCATAGGTAAAACTGTTCGTGTTTACAGTGTATATAGTGCTGATAAAATGCTAGATTTTTGTACCGTAGAAAGTGGGAACACTGATAAATTCATCCAAAATGTTGTGTACCATGACACAAATCCTGTGCACATAACTGAAAAACAAAGTAATATTTTATAAGGGGAAAAACAATATGTATGTGCATTCTAATTTGGCAGTATGTTTTTTTTTCTTCACAAACTGGTTTGTGAAGCTGTTCATAATTTCGTTCAGACTGACAATGCCTTTCCATCTCTAGAAAAAAATATTATGTCCACAGCATGATGCTACCACCACCAGATGTTACTGTTGTCATCGTGTTGGTTTTAAGTATCGCTCAGTATAATGTTTGTGCCAAACTTAACTTTTGGAATTGCGGCCTAATGGTCATGTTTGGCTTTATTAGTACGTAGTCCATTTTCCGACAAGGTTGACAGTAATAAATTACGAAACACCTTCCAAAATCATTGTAATAAATGCTTTGATCTTCTTTTTCATCAGTGGACTACATTCTAATGGACCCATCTGAGGGCCAGCGACTGACAATAAACAACATTCCAAAACCTTTTCCCAGGAGGGTGATTCGTCCTCCAGTTCCCTGGGCTGTTAGCTACAGGGACGCCAAACTGTGGCAAATGCAACATCTTTTTAATGTGTGTCCTTTTATGGGCCTCTTACAGCAAATCTGGATAGAACGGTAAGGCAAGCTGTTCATTTATTGGCTTGTGTAGTTCATGATTTTTTAAAGCATTAAAAATACGTATTTAGTAAGTGTAATGCTTACTTCGACTTGCAGCTGTAACTTGTAAAAGTGGCATGTGAATCATAATAAATGACCTGAATGTAATTACAAACTGGGCATTTATCATGTCATTTATCATTTATTGTGAACATTTCTTATGATAAGAAACTTGATTCGTTGTTATCTTGATAAATTTCAATGATGTGAAAAAACAAACAAAAATAACTCTTTATCTGTAATGCAATTTTTACTACTTTCTTCACTGTTCCACTGTTGATGCATTTCATATTTCTTATTTCAGCTATTCATCCTTGAGATTTGTGAAAATGGCAGACCTGTTCTCCACCACCTTCCCTCTTTCGCCATCTGAGTTTGTTGTCTTTATCCAGAAACAGTGCGAAGCCACCAGACAGGAACTGGATGAAGGGTGAGTACTTCCTGTCGGATAAGCTGTCTTCCTCTCGCACTACTGGCTGATGTCCAGAGTTAATCGGCATAGTTGGATTTCACATCTGCTAGTTTCTGCCGGGGAATCCAACTGAACATGAAGCCTGATGTTCCCATCTTTTCCACTTTGTCAGACACATGTCAGACTGGTTTTCACTGAATTGCTTAAACTGTTTTATTTCTAAGTTATTAGTGTGTTTAATATATTTTTTTGTAGAAACTGTGGATACCTGCCTGTGCAGCTGCACTGTAAGACAGTTACTTCCAGAAAATCGGCAAGAATGTTGCTTAACCACTATCAAACTTTTATTTTTAGGGCTTTGAAAGAAATGGGAACAAATTATGTGTCTTTGGAACATGTATGCTTCCAATAAAATACCAACAAATAGACTGCATCGCAAAAAACATTAATAGCCCTGCAATATCTCCACTATTTTGCAACCTCTAATCTATTTTATGTATGGGAAACGAGCATGAATTAGCGCATAATTAAAAAATCTTACTCTGTTCTGGCTCTGTTCTATATGATTTCAAATTTGTCTGCATATTTATACACAGATACAGAGATGATTAATCCTTTAAAATGTGGCTTGATAATGAGAATTCATTTCACAGACATTTCACCGACAAAACATAATAATAAAGTAAAACTTTCATATTTCTAAGTGTAAATACAATACTTAATTACCAAATATACATACTCAAATGTATGTAAATACATCACTTGTTCAGTGACTGTGAGTCTGAAAAGGAGTATTATGAAGTAACAACAAGTAGGTTGCTTGATGTAGGTTAGTTTTTCATTGCCAGAATTAAAAAATAATTTCTGTGAAATTAAGAAAGGAGAAAACTAAAGTTTGAATAAAACTTAAGGCCAGTTTAAGAAAAATATTAAAGTATTTTGGTTATTTGATGCAAAATATTAAGAAAGTGAAGTCGCAGACAAACTTTCTTCATAAATAATATTTATCATCTCCGTTTTCTTTTATCATGAGTACGTATTCCTTCAACAAACACAACCATAAATGAACACTGTTCAGATTTGGATTATTGATGTTGATGGCAGATTATGTTGTAGTGAAAATAAATCTCTTTAGAAATATTCCCTGATAAATTAAATAAAGTTATGTTTCTGGACACTAAAATATGTTCTGATAACTGAGATCAAGATAATTCTAATTAGACTTTAACAGAAATGTCTTCTTTCTTTAAGGTGGCTGCCTTATTGTGTATCACTTTTTGTTATGCATGAGAGCATGTGGGTGGACCTTTTACCTGAGAGTGAGCCAGTCCTTGTTGCCGAGTTCTTCCACTGCGTGGCTGCACTCATGTCACTGCAACTTCGAAGCCTGGTCATAGACTCCTTACAGGATCTGCTACAATTTTTCTTGAGACACAAGGTGTGGACTTTTTGAATTTTCTTTTTTTTTTTTTTGGAACATGATGCTTGAAATTTCAAAAATAAAGTTCGCACACATGCTGCTTTCTTTTAGGATTGTTAGTTAACATGAGCGTTTTCAGAGCTATTATTCCTGTAGAGCGTTTCCTGATTTATTTATTTTTCTTCTTTTTTTTTTCCCAGGAGGGGAATGACTTCAGTGGAGATTTTGATGTGCTGATATTTGTTCATTCTCAAATTTTGCTGGTTAAACTACAAGTGGAAAATTCTGAGATTGAGTTTTCTCCCAGCTTCCAGGAATGTTGGGACGTCATTCGGCGAGCCTTTATGCAAATAATCAAAAGTGCACAGGATCTATTAACAGTAAAAACTTTCAATTGATTTGTACATGTCCCTACTGTTTTTGCGTTTTTCAACTTCTCTGTGAGATTTTATAAAATACATTAATACTATGTATTGTGTTTTTTGACTAGCTGGAATGTAAGCTGTTTGCTGATATTGACAGCCAGTATCTACGCACTGTCCGACCTAATGAGTCATTGGTCAAAGACATACTTGCCCAAGTCAAAGAAGCTTTCGAGAAGAACACAGTTGGTCCACAAAGGTAATGACACATGACCAGATTTTAAATTTCGCTTGGTATGAAGAGTATGGAAGTTGTTAACATTTTTATTTTATTCTTTAGGTATCTGGATTTATATGAAAAATACAGGAATCTCCTTGACAATACATCAGATGAGAAAATTTCTGAATTTCTCACAAAGACGCACTCTTTACAAGATTCTGCCAATGTAATTCAGTCTGAAACCTGCATTATTTCCCGCTTCCTTTCTTGTTGTTCTTTTTTTATAATTCTCTATGATGTGGAAAAATATTTGTCATTTTACTCATTTTTTTCTATTACATGCTACAGATAAGAAAATGATAACTTCAGCAAACACAAAATTAGCTTTTACATATTGTTTTCACTTAAGTGTTAGAAGCAATAAAACCTAACATAGCTATAATTGGAAACAAACAAAACGTCACTGTAGAATTTACAGTAACTTATTGGCAGCAGGATTGCCAGCCAGTTACTGTAATTTTTATGGTAAAGAAATTACAGTAACTCTACAGTAACCTTACTGTAATTCTATTACAGTTGTACTGTGATTTTATTGCAGTTTTACTGTAATTTTTATTACTGTCTTACTGTAATTTGATTAGTGTTACTTTAATTTCTTTAAAATAGCACGGTAATTATATAACATGGTTACTGTGATTTCATCACATTTTTATCATAATAAAATTACAGTAATCCTGTAGTAATATATATATAGTATAGTAATATTTTCAAACACAAAACTGCAATTCAATGTTTTTTAAAAAGTACTTACCAGGTGAAAGTCATTGTTGGCCCCGCCCTGTAGCCTGTGAACGTTCGCCTCCAGCCGGTAAAAATCCCACAATGCAACTGTACATTAAAAATCTACAGTACAGCTGTAAATTTCCGCACGTGAACCAGCGGTCCAATCACGTCCCATATACTTTCCATACGCATTTCAGATCACAGTAAAGAGCTGTATTTTCAAAACCCAGCCACCTTACAGTATTTTCATGCTGTAGTTTTACACCCATTTGTTACAGAGTATATATATATTTATATATATACTGTATGTGTGTGTAATCAAATGGATTTAAGTCAATTTATATTTACTGAAGTTATCTTTGTCTTATTGGAGGTCTGTTTGATCTGAAACATGACATTGTTAGTTTTTCACAAGACTAACTCCTGTTGCATGAATCCTCAGAAAATTGACAGCATCATGCATATATGGATGGATATAGCTTCACTCCGCATCGCAGTGCCACTGTCCATGTTCTGCCTGAATGCCAGGGACCTGAATGATTACCTGTGTGACTGCGCAAACAAACTGATTGCCAGGATTGTCACGTTTGAAATGGATGAGAACCGGAGGCTCAACATAGAGTAGGAACAAAAATTGAGAGCTGAAATTTAAGGTATTGGAAAAACAACCTTTGAGCTTTTTCTCTTTTCTTAGCATCTGCAAAAAGTATGAGGAGATTACAAACATTGCTAAAACTAGCCCTAAGAATACAGAGGAGTTAGTGACCCTCATCCAGTACGTCCAGACTAGCCAGGATTACACCATTCACAAAATAATAGAGGAGATTGAAGATGCATGTGACCGTCTCAGCTTCCTCATGGACTATGCTACTCAGTCAGGTATATGGTATTATAAAATTAATAAAATAGCATATAACATACCTAAATGTGAATTGTTTTTTGGATATTAACTGTTCTTTGTATTTTCTTTGTTCCCAAGATAATACTTGACTAAATTCTTAACAAATGTATTGCAAAATGAAACAATTTTTGTTTGTACATTTTTGTCATTGTTTCTTTTCTTTGGTCTCTCCTACACTAGCTTTTGACTTGAATCTGAACACCTGTGTGTTCTGCTGGCCCCGTCGGATTGTGTCAAAACTAGAAAATAGCAGATTACATCTGCAAATCCTGAGAGAACAGGCAGAAGAACATCTCCAAGAGAGGTTATTCCACCCATTCATCCTTCGCAAGAATTGTTGTTCTTTTTCTTTTTTAATGTCTTTGTTGGTTCTAGTGGCCTTTATTAGACAGTTGTGAGACAGGAAACTGAAAAAGGAGGAAGACGTCGACAACTAAGGCCTCCTTACATGTGTCCCGCTTTTCCCCTGCGCTACCTCCACGACCAGCAATTCTAGCTTTTGAGTTAAAAATACCTGCTGCATAAAAATCTTTGTTTCGGGGCGTGCTGTGGTGGCGTAGGGGATAGCGCAACCCACGTTTGGAGGCCTTGAGTCCTCGACGTGGCCGTCGCGGGTTCAATTCCCAGACCCGGCGACATTTGCCGCATGTCTTCCCCCCTTTCCTGTCAGCCTACTTTCATATAAGGGACACTAGAGCCCACAAAAGACCCCCTGGAGGGATTAAAAAATATATTGTAAAAATCTTTGTTTTCATTCATGTTTTGGCAAAAATATTCCTTCTTTTAAGTTTTGGAGTAACAAAAAAAAGTGATCAAACTTACAATGAACAAAATACAAATTCCCAGATACAATGACGTCAATTGAATTTTTTTGATAATAATGAAAAATTTTAAAAATGGTGAAGTTTTAGGGCTTTCTTGTAAAGTTCCTTGAAGTAACAAATACAGCATGGACTAATATTGAAAGAGTCGCACAGCACTATCCTGTCAGGTAGTTGGTACTGTGTTTATAGATATAAAGACCTCATCTTAATTCCTCAGAAATTTACTTTTTGCATTTGTTCAAGTTCAAGTTTATTTGTATGGTACATTTCAGCAACAAGTGTTTTCCATCATAAAAGCATCATACAGTCACCGATTATAAAAACTAGCTATGAAAACTGCAACTTGTCCAACGCTGTCATCAAAATCATCAATACGCACCCAATATATTGATTAATGTTAGGTTTACTACTAATCAGAGGCAACTCTTTGTTTTAAAAAAACAATCTTTTTCTGGTCTTACTGTAAAACTTTTCCATAGAAGATATTTAGCTTGTCCAAGTGGACAGCAAAAAAATTTTAGTCATATTTGAAGGTTTGTATTTTGGAGATTATTTCTGTAGCTTCAGAAAAAACAAGCACAAAGTTAGTTTTTTTTTCTTTTTTTTTTCAAAAAATCCATTTACAAAATCCATAAAAGTTGCTTATTCTATGATCATTAATAATCGTGACATTTAGATTGATGACAAGTTTGTGTACATATTTCATTGTCCCTGTATGTACAATGCTTAAAATGTGCATCATCTCTGTCTGGATGTCTCAGAGTCTTTGAATTTGATACGAGGCTGCAGGAGTTGAACAAGGGGATCCTGGCTTTTAGGAAAAAGGAGATGATGAACATGGAAGAAATGCAGCAGAATGTGGCTACTCTCGCTCAGATCACAGCCAACCTGGAGGCAGCTGTCACTGACCTGGAGGTGAGACAGTGCACTCCTCCCATGCAAAGAAAACTATAGTAATGGTCGTGATTTGGAAAGCATTGTAATGAAGTCTAGCTAAAAAATAAAAACAGAGATAATTTTGTTGTTGTTGTTTTTTCAAATAGGACATCAATAAGGAGCAGTCTTTGCTTGAGAGGGACCAGAGCGAATTTCCATTGCTCCAAATACTTATAGCAGATAAACAACCTTACGAACAGCTATGGAACACAGCCTTCAGCTTCGAGAGCAAGTCAGAAATGTGGCTGCATGGTAGGCAACTTACACAAAGCAAATGACACCCATGATTTTTTTTTTCTCCACAGCGAGCATAGTCTTAAGTGCTCTCATTTGCTTAAGTGACGAAAACATTTTTCTCATATAGTTGTTCATCTGTTCTGATTTTAACTATAGGTCCTTTCCAGGGCTTGGACGCTGAGAAAATCTCTGATGATCTTGACATCATGTGGAGGACAATGCATAAGCTGATAAAGGCATTTTCTAGTTTTCACGGGCCTTCTTCTGTTGCCAATACCTTCAAAAACAGGATAGACCGCTTCAAGCAGCACGTGCCTGTCATGATGACCATCTGTAACCCCGGTCTTAAGAGTCGCCACTGGGAGAAGGTTGGTGCCTTAAACCTTATTAGCTTCATCAGGCAAGCTGACTCGGTCAGAATTGTAGTTTCAGTGTCGGGATCTGGGAGTGTCTTGCATTGAAATGATCAGCAAAGTTGATGGGAATGATTCACGACTCCTTGTGTCTGACTGTAGATTAGCAGCATATTGGGCTTCGAAGTCAATCCTGAGGAGAACAACACACTGTTGAGCATGCTGGACCTCGGGCTTTCCCAATTTTCCAAAGAGTATGAATATTGCACTTCAAATGACTTATGAGTTTGGCAAACGGTCTGTTGACTTTTTTCTTTAATCTTTTTAACTTCAATAAGCTTGGAGGAGATAGGAGCAACAGCCAGTAAAGAGTACTCTCTGGAGAAATCAATGGACAAGATGAAAAATGAATGGGCTAACCTGCATTTCTCATTCTCTGCGTACAGAGATTCTGTAAGAGAGCCTAAATTACACAGATATGGCTTGACCTGACATGTTTAATCTTTTTCTGTGTTGTGTATTATGCAGCAGTTAAAGCAAAATACATGTATTTTGTGAATGATTGGATCTGAAGTGTTTGTGAACAGTATTACAATCATGTTCTATGAAATTACTTTTTTCATTTATTAACCTTTACTCAGACAGTTTTATATCTCATTGTAGGATACTAAAATTGTGTCAGCTGTAGATGATATCCAAGTCCTCCTTGATGACCATATCATTAAGACACAAACCATGCGAGGCTCACCATTTATTAAGCCAATAGAAGCTGAATGTAAGGTAAGATATGGGAACAGCATAATTACAGGTAATCAGTTTTGTGAAACTGTATCCTTGCCAAGATCAGATGTTGTGCTTCAGGTGGCATACAGGTCTGTGAATCAAGATATTGACCAATTGCTACGTTAAGGGTGTATGGATTTGTTTCTTTTTAATTACCCTTTGCTCACAGATACTTCCTTTGTTATAGGCATGGGAGGACAAGCTACTAAGTATGCAGGACATTCTGGATGCCATGTTGAAATGTCAGATCACTTGGCTCTATCTGGAGCCCATCTTCAGCTCGGAGGACATCATCGCCCAAATGCCCGAGGAAGGCCGCAAATTTGCTATTGTGGACAGATACTGGAAGGACATACTTGCTGAAGCTGTAAGAGATTTGCAAAGCAGTACCCATGATTTCTAACTTGCCCCAGTAATCTTGTGCTCACTTGCATCTGATCAGATTAAAGATACACATGTGCTAGTGGCAACAGGCCAGCCCAACATGCTGGGACGACTGCAGCAGTCCAATGACTATCTGGAGGATATTCAGAAAGGCCTCAATGCTTACTTGGAAATGAAGAGGCTGTTTTTCCCAAGGTTTTGCTTCCCAACTGTTGCTTCTTTCTCTGTTTCACAGCTACCACCTTAAGGAAGAAATGTCCATAGTGTCATTCTCTGTGTTGTTTCAGATTCTTCTTTCTCTCAAACGATGAGCTGCTAGAAATTCTGTCACAAACCAAAGATCCTTTGCGTGTACAACCCCACTTGAAGAAGTGCTTTGAGGGCATAGCAAAACTAGAGTTTACTAAGGAACTGGTGATTACTGGCATGATCAGCTCTGAGAAGGAAACTGTGCCCTTCACAAACAATATTTATCCGGCCCACGCAAAGGTTTTGAACTTTTCTTTATGTTTCTCACAGAAAACAATATGGTGGATTCATTCATGTTGGGCTGTGTTGCTGTTACTCTTTAGGGTATGGTGGAGAAGTGGCTGCTGGAGGTGGAGAGTCTTATGCTAAAGAGCATTCGACATGTCATCTATCAAGGAATGATTCAGTATGCAGAGGTATCTGTAAATATTACATTATCCTGCATGTTTAATTCAAGTTGTGTTGTGTCTTGGTAAGTAAGAGCTGAGTGTCATGCTTTGGAGGGTTTATAAGCATGGTTCACTGGGAGGAGACCCCATTACAGACTCAGAACTTGCAGGTAGTCTGGTAATGCCCTGGGATTCAATGTGAATGAGCTGGATAGTGTTTCTAGAGAGAGGAAGATCTGGGTTTGTCTCCTGAACATGTTATCTCCACAATTAAATTTCTGATAAGACAATGAATGGGTGAAAAATGTAAACTGTTTTTATAACAACAAGATATTATGTTTATGGCAATAAATCAGTCAACCAGTTTTGTTGAGTCATTCAATTAAACAAATTCTGGGTGGAGCAGTAGAGAGAGTTTACAGACCGATCGGATGTAGCTTTAGAGAAAAGCACCTATGATCTATGAGGCCATTTGAATTGACCTGGAAGACGGACAATTCTGTAGGTCAAAGTTCACATCCAAAATGTCTGTGCTTCACCACAAAACAAATTCAAGTTTTGATGAATACTCTAATCAAGAATGAGTTGTTCATTGCATTTGAACTAAATTTAAAATATATTGTTTGTAAAAGCAAGGAATTACAGTTGGAATAAATCCTTGATTTTGATTATATTGGCATTTAACTTTATTAAATGTTTCCCCTTTTCTTATCCTGTAGATGCCCCGTAAGAAGTGGGTTTTGAGTTGGCCTGGCCAAGTTGTCATCTGTGCCTCGTCCATCTTTTGGACCAGCGAAGTATGCGAGGCCATCCAAGCTAATACTCTGCTGGTTAGTTATTAGATCATTTATCCTGATCTTTTTCATAAAAGCTGTATGTAGTTATTGTGAGCTTGTCTCATGTCCTGAGATTATATGTTTCAAAGGCGTATGTGGAGAAGTGCAATGGTCAGATTTCTGACATTGTGGAGCTAGTGCGAGGAAAGCTGCCAGGAGGAGCTCGAATGACCCTCGGTGCTCTGACTGTCATTGACGTTCATGGTAATTTCTAAATTCTAAGATAAATAAAAGTGACCAAATATGTTCTTTTTACATTAAATGAAATTGTTTTTATCTTTTTTGCAGCTCGGGATGTTGTCGCTAAACTGGCAGAAGATCGTATATCCTCCTTGAATGACTTTTCATGGATTTCCCAACTGCGCTACTTCTGGGAAGAAGATGAAGTGATGCTGCGCATGATTACCACCTGCCTGAAATACGGCTATGAATATTTGGGGAACTCCCCTCGTCTGGTCATCACGCCTCTAACTGATCGCTGTTACAGGTAACTTTTGCAGAGTCAAAAGGTCTCTAAGTTAAACATAAAAAAGGCACAATGCTGTGCATTACAGATTACAACATCTACATTGAATTGGAGTGTTTTTATTAAGAAATATGCATTTGTCCAATTACATTGTTCAGGACACTTATGGGTGCTTTGAAGCTGAATTTAGGTGGAGCTCCTGAAGGTCCTGCAGGAACCGGCAAGACTGAAACTACGAAGGATCTTGCAAAAGCTTTGGCCAAACAGGTATACAGTAATCAGAACATTTCAGTTGTTATCCACTTTTTATATGTAACCCGATATTGATGCCAAATATATAACTTTTTTAGTGTGTGGTGTTCAACTGCTCTGATGGTCTAGACTATAAAGCTATGAGTAAATTCTTCAAAGGACTCGCTCAGTCTGGAGCCTGGGCCTGCTTTGACGAATTTAATCGTATTGAGGTGAGTTCATGTTGTATTAGATTGGTGAATTGTGGATGCATGTCAGTTTATCACAATGAACCAAACACCAGTCTTGCTTTCAGCCTTTTTAAAACATTGCCACAGGGGGTTTTAAAATGACTAAAAGCTAATTGATCCAACTTATTCATATGAATTAATTACAGCGGGGGTATTTATCCAGCACCTTTTCACACAGAGAGTCCAATATTTGTTTTTTGCACAATAGCTCAATCTCAGTCATAATAAATAAAGTGTGTCTTCCTTGACAACGTGTCAGATGAAGCTCACACCAGCTTCACTTCCTGAAGAGGAATTTTTCAAGTGCTAAAACATTTTACAGTGAGGGGCTAGTGGTTCTATTTGATGATTATCTCTTGTAATTGTTTGAAATTACACTGTGTATTTTTGTGACATCACTTATCACTGTAGTATTTTTTTAACAAATGTGCTTTTAAAAAAACACCAACAATAACTACACAGCTAGTAATTTATTTAAGAATTCATTGTGTAATCCTTTTGCAGGCACTTTCAGAATGTAAACTTTAATATAATGCATACATTATCTCATCTATCTAATATATTTTAAATGGGGGAGATGGTGGCTATCTGCAACAGTCAATTGGGAAGGTCACCAGACCATTTGTTTTTGTTTTATTTGAAACAAATTTTCCAGCTGAAATGCTGGAAATAGTTCTTATTTTTGAAGAAATATACTACAATACTCATAGAAATGCTCTCAACATTTTAAGATAAGATGAAAAATCAAAATATGTTTAAATTAACAAAATAAAACAGGGACAAGTGTGACAAAAGCTCCCCTGAAGAGGCTGCAAACAATTCCAGAGGACACTCAGGGAATTGGTTTAATAAAGTGTTTCTGGAGATATAATAGATAGTCATGTTGTCTCCAGGAACTTACACATGGGTTGGGTCTCAGCAACATTTTTTTTAAATTAGACTGTAGACAAACTAAAATTTTCTGTTTTCAGTTTTTTTTAGCATCATACAGGAAAATGTAAAGAAGGGCTTTCAGCTTGTTGCCATTTATGGCTCTTTTTACAGCAACACATACAGACTTAAATACTAAAAGGAGTTTGCATTTATCTCTTAAGAATGATCTCAATGACAATATGTGTTGGTGTCATAGGTGGAGGTCCTGTCTGTGGTGGCCCAGCAGGTGCTCTGCATACAGCAGGCTATTGCTAAGCATCTGAAGAGGTTCCTGTTTGAGGGAACAGAGTTGTCCCTCAATCCAACCTGCTCTGTCTTCATTACCATGAATCCTGGTTATGCAGGCAGGGCTGAGCTCCCTGACAACCTAAAGGTACTTTTCAGGTCAAACTTTTCAAGATGTTGTACATTTTTAAAGAACTTTAATTGTACACTTGCCTATTTTGTCTTGTAGGCCCTTTTTCGTACAGTTGCTATGATGGTGCCAGACTATGCTCTCATTGGAGAGATCTCACTGTACTCAATGGGGTTCATTGATTCTCGCAGGTATAATACAAAACTCAGTAAATGCATTATGAGTTGATTTAAATACAAACTGTTAATTCAAATTTCTTTGGCAGTCTTGCACAGAAAATTGTGGCCACCTATCGGCTGTGCTCTGAGCAGCTTTCTTCCCAGTACCACTACGACTACGGTATGCGAGCTGTGAAGTCTGTCTTGACTGCGGCGGGAAATCTAAAGCTGAAATATCCAGAAGAGAATGAGAGTGTGCTTTTACTTAGGGCGCTGATGGATGTCAACATGGCTAAATTTTTGGCACAGGATGTGCCGCTGTTTCAGGTACATGACTTCATGCCATTTCTACACACTGGTGTAGAACTCATCCATGAGTTTGTTCTCAGTAATGTCTCACATTGTGCTGGTGGCTACAGGGTATCATCTCAGATTTGTTTCCTGGAGTTGTCCTCCCAAAACCAGATTACGATCTCCTTTTCAAGGCACTTGATGACAATGTCGCAAAGCTTAAACTCCAGTCTGTGCCTTGGTTCATTAGCAAAATCATCCAGGTATCGAGGCTCTGATAATAGTATTTAAATATATATAAATGATCTGCTAATGTAGTTAATCTGTTTTTATTTAGATTTATGAGATGATGTTGGTACGCCATGGCTTTATGATAGTGGGAGAACCTCTTGGAGGGAAGACCTCTGCTTATAAAGTTCTTGCTGGTGCCCTTGGAGACCTCTGTGAAGGTTGCTATAAGAATTTAAAATGTACCACTGCTTTTTTTTTGTGGTCAGTTATAAATGCTCTGATTTTTATGTTTTCAAATCATCCTCATTTAGCCGAGGAGATGGAGGAGTTTGCAGTAAGCTACTGCATTATCAACCCCAAAGCTATAACAATGGGTCAACTATATGGTTGCTTTGATCCAGTCAGTCATGAGTGGTCTGATGGGGTCCTGGCCACCACCTTCAGGAATCAGTCAATTTGCCCCTTAGAAGATCGTCAATGGATCGTCTTTGATGGTCCAATTGATGCGGTCTGGATTGAGAACATGAATACTGTGCTGGATGACAACAAGAAGGTACTCCACTTCATAAACTTTCGTCTAGTACCAATACTCTGAGAGTCTGAGCATTTTTAAGAAAGAACGTTCACTCTACCCTTCAACAGCTTTGTTTGATGAGCGGTGAGATCATTCAGATGAGTGCCAAGATGAGTCTAATCTTTGAGCCTGCAGACCTGGAGCAAGCTTCTCCAGCAACTGTCAGTCGGTAAGCAGCTGTAGCGATCTTATTTGTAAGCAGAAATAAGATTATATTTCTGATTATTGCTGATTACATTTGCTAAAAAAGAACTGTCTTTCCTATCTACAGCAGCTTTTGGTGCTATGACATAAGAACGTCCACAACACAAGTTATTGTGTAAATTATTAGTGTTATTTTTTTTCTGTAACTTTTCATGGGCAGGTGTGGTATGATCTATATGGAGCCTCAGCAGCTTGGATGGACTCCCCTACGAGATTCCTACTTAAACACATTGCCTAAAAGCCTGGAGGATGAACACATAGTGCTGGTTAGAATACAGATGCTGTGTATTTTCTTAATTTGCTAAAGTCCTTAATAGTCACTGCCTTTCTGAAAACTTAAAACATACATTGCCTCTTCTCATTCAATATTTTGCTTCTTAGATCACAGATCTGTTTGACTGGTTAGTTCAGCCATGTTTGGACTTTTTGGAAAAGGAGTGTTTCTTTATGGTGCAGACATCTCCAATTCACTTGGCCTACAGTCTAATGAAGCTGTACACTTGTCTGATGGGTTAGTAAGAACACAGTTTAGTAGCATAATGAAGATTGTTTAACTAGCCAACTTGTTTATTTTGTTATACCTATTTATCAGATGAGATAATTGCGTTAGAAACCGACAGTGCACACACCATGACCAGTGAGCAGATAACCATGTGGCTGCAGGGGCTGTTCCTTTTTGCCCTTGTTTGGTCTGTGGGAGGTACCATCACTGGAGACAGTCGTAAGAAGTTTGACATCTTCTTTCGCAATATGCTGTTGGGCATTGATGATGAGCATCCTCGTCCCAAAAGCATCAAACTTAAAAAGCACAACAGCTTCCCGGAGAGAGGTCACCACATATCAAGCATAATTTTAACATATAAATATCAGCTAAACTCCTGCGATTGTCATGTCAACACCTTGCTATTGTTTTGCAGGAACTGTCTATGACTACTACTTCCACAAGGATGGATATGGACAGTGGAACGCCTGGACTGATGCAATCACTAAAGAAGAGAATATCATCCCAGCTGGAATCAAAGTCAGCATGCCCATGTGTATACTGTTCCTTGCCTGCTCCAACTGTGAGATCTTTCTTTTCTAGTTTCCGTCTTTCAGCGTGAAAGTGAACTAACTTCCTTTTTTCAGAAATCAAACTGAATAATAAGTGTATTATTATTATTATTGTGTCAAGCAGATTGCAAGTATTGATTGCCCTGCCCCCATTAAACGTTTTTTTCATCACCAGGTGTCAGACCTGATCATCCCTACAGTAGAGACGGCACGTCAGACATTTTTCCTGCACACTTACCTGTCACATGAAATCCCCATGCTGTTTGTGGGTCCCACGGGCACTGGCAAATCTGCCATCAACAAAAGCTTTCTAGTGAAGTTACCAAAGGAGAAGTACACACCCAACTGCATAAACTTCTCAGCCAGGACCTCAGCTAACCAGACCCAGGACATCATCATGGCAAAGCTGGACAGACGGCGGAAGGGAATGTTTGGACCTCCCATGGGAAAGAAGTCTATAGTTTTTGTTGGTAAGGATGCTAGACCGTGTAAAACCTCTGTGTTGTTAAAATGTGGAATTAATTAGAAATAGCGATTGTTTTTCCCCTTCTCTCCAAAGATGACCTAAATATGCCAGCTAAGGAAAAGTATGGTGCTCAGCCTCCCATTGAGCTTTTGAGACAATGGATTGATCACCACCACTGGTATGACAAAAAGGACACCTCCATTCTGCACATAGTGGATGTGCTGTTCATGTCTGCAATGGGGCCTCCTGGTGGTGGAAAGAGCGACATTACAGGTATGTTGAAAGGAAAGTTACTTGTTATGTATTAAGACATCCATCAGTCAGAAGAGTCAGTAACAAAATATCTGAAATGGCAGGACGTTTTACTCGACACATGAATATCATCTCAATTGATTGCTTTGATGATGAAACGCTGATGAAGATATTCTGTTCCATTTCTGACTGGCACTTCAACAAGGGGTTTGATGCATCTTTCCTCAGGTAACTTTTTTTTATTTGAGGATGTTGGAAACAACACATGAATTATTGAAAATACTGTCACATTGCAACCACAAACCTAATTTAACTTTAATATTACTTGGTATTTTATGTGGTAGACTACTATATTAAGGGTGCTGACATAGCCATGCTACACTTTTTATATCTCTATTTGAGGACAACATATTTTAAACCATAAATCAGTTTCTTTCCATTTTATAATTATGCATTACTTCTTGTGGTCTGTCACATAAAATAAAAATATTATTTAAGTTTGAGGTTGTAATGTCATACACTAAATGGGAAGGTGTTCAGGGGATGTGTGAATACATTTAGGAACTACTGCATTGTGCTGTCCTAGACTTGGCAAGCTCATGGTTCAGGCCACCATGAACCTCTATAAAGCCACTATTGACAGCTTTCTCCCAACCCCATCAAAGTCCCATTACATTTTCAACCTGCGAGACTTCTCCAGGGTCATACGAGGTGTGCTTCTGGCACCACCCACACACATGCAGGTGAGAAAAAAAATAACCTGGGTACCTTTTATGTCTCTCCTTCTTATATGCCATTCAATTCGTTCATTTTTTTTCAGGATGGAGATAAACTTATCCGGTTGTGGGTTCATGAAGTCTATCGTGTGTTCTATGACCGACTTATTGACAATGCAGACAAGGAGATGTTTTTTGAAATTGTCAAAGAGAAAACCTCTAACGTCTTTAAGATAAATTTGGACAAAGTAACTCAGTGAGCACTATACAAAAAAAATCTCAGTGTTACAACTGCAGCTTTTCTGTTTAAATGTTCCTATCTTCTGTTTTTTTCCAGCTCCTAGACCATCTAAGCACAGATGGTACTGTGGTAGATGAAGACATCCGTAGTTTGTTTTTTGGTGACTATGCCAAGCCTGATTCAGACACTAGGGACTATGATGAAATCACAGATTTGCAAGCTTTGCAAGAAGTGATGGAATTATATCTTGAAGAGTACAACAGCAGCAGCAAGGCACCCATGTCCCTTGTGATGTTTAAGTTTGCTATTGAGCACATTTCCCGCATTTGTCGTGTTCTGAAACAAGACAATGGTCACCTTCTGCTTGTTGGTATCGGTGGCTCTGGTCGCCAAAGCACGTCTAAACTGGCCACGTTCATCAATGATTATGTGCTGTTTCAGATTGAGTTGACCAAAAACTACAGCATGACGGACTGGCGCGATGATCTCAAACAGATAATGCTCAAAGCAGGCATTGAAGGAAAGAGTCTTGTCTTTCTGTTCAATGACAGCCAAATTAAAGATGAAGCCATGCTAGAAGACGTCGATATGTTACTTAATACTGGCGACGTGCCAAACATTTTTGCAGCTGATGAACGTGCAGAAATTATTGATAAAGCACAGGGTATTGCGCGGATGGAAGGGAAAAAACTTGATTCAACTCCATTGTCAGTGTACAACTACTTCATTGACCGAGTAAAGGCCAACCTTCACATTGTGCTAGGTAGGCACTTTTATGTCAGGTTTCACTCGGATTTGACCAACCAGTTATAATTGAGAATTTATTGTTTTGATAGCCATGAGTCCCATTGGAGATGCCTTTAGGAACCGTCTAAGGATGTTTCCTTCTCTCATCAACTGCTGCACTATTGACTGGTTTCATGGATGGCCGAGTGATGCTCTGGAAATGGTAGCCCACAAGTTCCTTGAGGATGTGGAAATGGAAAGTGACATCAGACAGAAGTAAGAGGATGCAAAATTATGAAAAAGTAAATCATTTACAAGAATTTTAGTAAATTGCATTTGTTGTTTCTTTATTACTAAGGGTTGTAGAGATGTGCAAGACCTTCCAGACAAGTGTCAGGGAGATGTCTGAGGTTTATTTCTCCAGATTAAGAAGACACAACTATGTCACTCCCACATCCTATCTTGAACTTATTCTTACCTTCAAGAAATTGCTGGGGATTAAGAGGGATGAGGTGAACATTGCAAGAAACCGCTATCTTGTTGGTCTTGAGAAGTTGGAATTTGCTGCATCTCAGGTAATGAACTGTGACAATGACAAGAAGAATAAGAATAAAAGATTAATTTCTTTGAAATGGGAACTTGTCTAATGATAAAAATAGTTAGACCCAATTAATGGACCGTATTTTTCCAAGTAGCAAATTTTTAATTTGTCCTCATGCACAGGTTGATGGTATAGCACTTAAGCAAGTAGTAAAATGAAATATATATATACGGACAGTATATGTATGTGTGTGTGTCATGTGCTTACATTTGCCCATTAAAATTTGCATTTGACATTTGGTAAATGACTAATGATATACATTAGTTTAAAAGACGTGACTGGTTTAAAAATAGAGCCTTATGGAACTCATACAGGGACTGTTATAATGCTATATCTTATTAGGTTTCAGTGATGCAGCAAGAGTTGACAGCTTTGCAGCCAGAGCTCATTCAGACTTCAGCTGAGACGGACAAGATGATGATCAAGATAGAAAGTGAAACAGTAGAAGTTGATGCTAAAAAAGAAATTGTTTCTGCTGATGAGAGAGTGGCTAATGAAGCAGCAGCTGCAGCTCAAGCTATCAAGGTATACAGCCAATATATATTTTTTATAAGGCTTCATAAGACCATATTGTAACCATAATTTGTTCTGATGCATTCCAGTTTATGGATACAATTTAATACTTACTGGTTTTCCTCCAGGATGAATGTGAGGGAGATCTAGCAGTGGCAATGCCTGCACTGGAGGCTGCCCTTTCAGCCCTGGATACTTTGAAACCTGCTGACATTACAGTTGTAAAGTCCATGTCGAATCCACCAGGGCCAATAAAACTGGTAATGGAGTCCATATGTGTTATGATGGGCATCAAACCTGAAAGAAAACCTGATCCTAGTGGCTCAGGTATGATCACATCATAGAAAGAATAATGTTTCATACAAAGCCATCCTACTGACAAATTTCATACTTTTACAGCATTCATATTAACGAATAAGTATATAGTTTAATTGTTATAACTGTGCTGCAGGTAAGATGATTGAGGATTACTGGGGTCCATCTAAGAAGCTTCTTTCAGACCTAAAGTTTTTGGATAACCTGAAATCATACGACAAGGACAATATCTCTCCTCTATACATCAAAAAAATCAGAGAAAAATTCATTGAGCACTCTGACTTCCAGCCTTCTGTAATCAAAAATGTCTCCTCAGCTTGTGAGGGTCTCTGTAAATGGGTACGAGCAATGGAGGTCTATGAGCGTGTAATCAAAGTTGTAGCCCCCAAAAGGGAGAGGCTGAAGCTAGCTGAGAATGAACTAGCTATACAGATGGACATGCTGGCTGTGAAAAGGGCTGAACTGAAAAAAGTTGAGGATCGATTACAGAGCCTCAATGATGATTTGGATGCAATGATTCACAAAAAGAAAGATTTGGAAGACAACATTGAATTGTGCTCTCAAAAGCTCATTAGGGCAGAGAAACTGATTGGAGGGCTGGGTGGGGAGAAGGATCGGTGGACGGAGGCTGCAAGACAACTGGGTATAAGGTAAATACAGTTATAAATGCACTGAATTCTTATTCATATTTTCAGCTGCAATAATTGTCATGCTTTGGTTTTCCTCTGACAGATACACCAGTCTAACAGGTGACATTCTGCTCTCTTCTGGAACTGTTTCCTACCTTGGGGCTTTTACAGTGGATTACCGCAAAGACTGTCAGGAACAATGGCACAAACTGTGTCAAGAAAAGAAAATCCCTTGCTCTGAAGATTTTGCCCTCACCAGCACTTTAGGTAACCAGGTGGCTATTAGGGCTTGGCAGATTGCGGGACTGCCTGTGGACTCGTTCTCCACAGACAATGGTATTATCGTGTTCAACTCTCGCCGCTGGCCCTTGATGATTGATCCTCAGGGTCAGGCCAACAAGTGGGTCAAAAACATGGAGAAGGCTAATAATCTTGCAGTCATCAAGCAATCAGATGGAAACTATGTGAGAATCTTGGAGAACTGCATCCAGTTTGGGAAGCCAGTCCTCATGGAACACCTTGGAGAGGAGTTGGATCCAGTTTTAGAATCTGTGTTGCTGAAGCAGACCTTCAGACAACAAGGGGTGGAGTACATGAAAATTGGAGAAAATGTTGTGGAATATTCCAAAGAATTTTTGTTCTACATGACCACTGGGCTGAGAAACCCTCATTATCTTCCAGAGGTAGCTGTAAAAGTCTGCCTGCTGAACTTCATGATCACTCCACAGGGTTTACAAGACCAGCTTTTAGGACTTGTGGCAGCAAAGGAGAAACCAGAGCTGGAGGAAAAAAAGAACCAGCTTATTTTAGAGAGTGCTGCTAACAACAAACAGCTAAAAGAAATTGAAGATCAGATCTTGGAAGTCCTCTCCTCTTCCAAGGGCAACATTCTGGAAGATGAGACAGCCATCAAGATTCTCTCGTCCTCCAAAATACTTTCTGAGGAGATTTCTGAGAAGCAAAAAGTCGCCAGCATCACTGAGAAAGAAATTGACAACACCCGCATGGGCTACCGTCCTGTAGCTGAGCACTCTTCCATTCTGTTTTTCTGCATTTCAGAAATGGCCAACATCGAACCCATGTACCAATACTCTCTGATATGGTTCATTAATCTGTACCAGTATTCCATATCCAAGAGTACAAAAAGTGATGTTGTATCTGAAAGGATAAACAATATTATTGAGCACTTCACCCTCTGCATCTACAACAACGTGTGCCGCTCACTTTTTGAAAAAGACAAGTTGCTTTTCTCCCTGCTGCTTACAGTAGGCATCCTGCAAGGCAAGGGCCAGGTTAATGATGAAGTGTGGCGTTTCCTCCTAACCGGTGGTGTTGCCTTGGATAACCCTTATCCCAACCCTGCCTCTGAGTGGCTGTCCGACAAATCTTGGTCAGAGATCGTCAGGGCCTCCAAGCTTCCAAACCTAGATGAGTTTTTCATTCATGTCAGAGAAAGCATCTCCAAATGGAAGGATCTTTATGATTCAGCAAAACCCCATGATGAACAGCTGCCTGACCACTGGGATAGCTTAATGGGACTAGAACGAATGGTTGTAATCAGGTGCTTCAGACCAGATAAACTGGTTCCGGCTGTGCAGGATTTCATAGAGCTGAATATGGGGCAAGCCTACATCGAACCACCCACCTTTGACTTGGCGGGGAGTTACAATGACTCAAACTGCTGCTCTCCTCTCATTTTTGTGTTGTCACCTGGATCAGATCCCACTGCAGGTAATAATACGCTGAAGTGTCACAATAGCAGGCCAAAGTTTGTTATATATACATAAGAAAATGCAGAAATTCTTAACATGTCGGGTGGCTTTTGTAGTACTGTTGAAGTTTGCCGATGACCTGGATATGGGAGGTAGCAAGCTCCAGACCATTTCTCTTGGACAAGGACAAGGTCCCATTGCAGCTAAAATGATTGACAAAGCCATAGCGGACGGCACTTGGGTGGTACTGCAAAACTGCCATCTGGCCACCAGTTGGATGCCCTCTTTGGAGAGGATTTGTGAAGAAACCATCATTCCAGATAACACACACCCAAGCTTTAGGTACAATACTCTCTTCAAAGTGGAATAGGAATTCAAATTGGCTCCTGTAACTCAATCTTTTTAAAACATTTCTGTTCCCCACAGGCTGTGGCTAACCAGCTATCCATCAGACAAGTTCCCAGTTAGTATCTTGCAAAATGGATTGAAGATGACTAATGAGCCTCCTAAAGGAATTAGAGCCAACTTGCTGCGCTCCTACCTTAGTGACCCCATCTCGGACCCAGATTTCTTTTACAGCTCCAAAAAACAGGCCATTTGGCAGAAGCTCTTGTTCGGTCTCACTTTTTTCCATGCTCTGGTTCAGGAGAGGAGAAACTTCGGCCCCCTTGGTAATAAAAAAAAAAATCACAAAACGCTGACATAGCTTTTTTTTCTCTCTCCTTTTTAATTCCTCCAAGCTTGAGTATATTTTCAAAACTAGACAATTTATATCTAGTTTTGGGTGATTTCACAGTAGATTAATTTTTGTTTTTTTCTCTCATCTTCAGGATGGAATATTCCCTATGAGTTTAACGAGTCAGATCTGCGAATCAGCGTCAGGCAGATCCAGATGTTCTTGGATGAATACGTGGATGTTCCGCTGGAGGCGCTCACATATCTCACAGGTGAGTTCATATTGGTTTTCTTAGAAAATCAACAATCTTACTCAAGATTTACGCAACCAAAATAGACAAAGGTATTCTAGGAAGCATGGATTTAGGAAAACGTCACAAACAAAAATCTGAAAAGTGGATCTTGCATCTGTGTTCAGGCACACACACGTTTATCCCAGCTACTAGAGTGAAAATGTTGTACAATTGTGTTTCATTGCAAGCACAACTACAAGATGATTCTATCAAAGCATCTCATTATGTGCTATTCCTTAAGAACAACTGGGGTCATTTTGTTTTTTTCAGGTGAGTGTAACTATGGAGGCAGAGTGACCGATGACAAAGACAGACGTCTGCTGCTGTCCCTCCTGTCCACCTTCTACAGTTGGGAACTGCTTGAGCAGGACTGCTACTATCTGAGTGAAGGGGATGAGTATTTTGTCCCACTTCATGGACCCTATCAGGTACTGTCTGAGTTCACACATGTACTGTATTGTAAATTTATATTTTAATGCAAGAGTGGGTTGTCCAGTATTATGAAGAGTCCTATTTCTCTGTTCATTTTGGCCACAATTAACAGAGGCCAGTATGGTAAGAAAAAAAACAAACCAATTTTTCTCTGATAGGAAAATATTTTCCTTGAACAAAAGGCTAAATGAAAACCTAAATCTGTAAAAATGTAGAAAGAACACATCATATGCTTTACTTTTTTCCAGACATATGTAAACTACATCCGTAGTCTGCCAATTTGTACCGATCCAAGCGTGTTTGGACTTCATAGCAATGCAGACATTACTAAAGACAATCAAGAAACGAATCAGCTCCTGGATGGAATACTGCTGACCTTGCCTAGGCAGTCTGGCGGAGGGGGCAAGTCACCACAGGTTTGCAATATGTGTCTAAATATGATCACATAGTTTATGTTGTATGCAGTCATTCAAGAAACTGTGGGAATTGAAACATGTGCTAAATAAACATCCGTTAGGCTTGGACAACAAGCAGCAAACTAAGAAACGTTTTAAAATCACCATGTAGAAAGCAGACACAAAAATCCAACAGCAAAGTGTTGCAATGGTTTATCTAGAGCACAGTATAATAGATTATGTTTTCACAGGTTCAAAAGGAATGGTTCAAATTTTTTTCAATGAGGTTACATTATAAGCTTATGGTTAGTTAATCTCCTAATTGGTGCCGATAGCTCAAGGACCAATTATTTTGGACTTCATAGGACCAAATAATTTGTATAATTAATTACTTGAGCCTGAAACTCATTGTTTTATGTCAAAAACCTTTTCATTATTTTTTCATAAATATTAATATATTATTTTTGCTTTTAACATCATATTTTTACCAGTCCCTCTCTCCAGAAATACATCATGTTACATTTTCAGTTGGTGTTTTATTTAAGAAATTGGTGGCACACTGCCTCTGACCTCGATTTAGACTGGATTTGTTTGGTCTTGACTCCATCAGATCAGCCTTTAGCCTTATGGATAAACTAATATGTTTTGTTCTTTATCATTGCTCAATGAGTTATGTTCCACTGGAAAGATATTTACACCCTTTAACGTTTAAATACTGTTAAATGATTCCCTTAAGGAGCCTTTTCTGTACAACAAGCTCCACTTTAGATGAGACTCGGCAAGAGTATGTTTCTTAATACAAGAGTTAAAAAATTATTAAAAATGTGTACGTTTCGGCAATAAATTCTGTCATCTTATTTGGCCACGCTTCATGTAATTGTGCTTTTTGTGTTGTAGGAAGTAGTCGAGGAACTTTCAGAGGATATTTTGACAAAACTACCACAAGACTTTGACATCCAATTGGTGATGGAATTATATCCAGTTGTTTATGAAGAGTCGATGAACACTGTGTTGAGGCAAGAGATTATCCGCTTTAACAGGTAAGACTGACCTCTGCCCCACTGCAGTCACATTAGAAAAGCTATGATAATTTATATCTTAAGCTGGTTTCTCTTTTAGACTCACGGAAGTGGTGCGTGAAAGTTTGATAAACATTTGCAAAGCTCTCAAGGGCCAAATTGTTATGTCCTCTGAGCTTGAGGATGTCTTTAACAGCATGCTGGTTGGCAAAGTACCAGGAATGTGGGCAGCCAAGTCATATCCCTCCCTTAAACCACTAGGGAGTTATGTGGCTGATCTACTGAGCAGACTACAGTTCCTCCAAGTAAGAGTGATTACAAGTTTAGCCAGGTATATGATGTCTTACCAAAGTATTCATACCCCTTGAACTCTACAAAGTTTTTTTTTATGTCACAACTACAAACTTATTTGTGCTTCATTGGGCTGTGTTTATTTATTTATATTCTTTTTTCAAATAATTACAAGGTATGCTGTGCATTGTATTTCTCCCAACTAAGTATATGCTTTGTAGAACTTGTTTTTGTAAGAATTACTAGTGCAGTCCCTTTCTCATCTGGATACTGAGTTAATGGCCTATTTTCTTTGGAACATAGCTGAAGCTCAGTCAGATTGTTTGATGGACATGATTTACATTTTCAAATCTTTCCATAAATTCTCACTTGAATTTACTGCATGTCTGGGCTTTAACTAGGTCAGCAGACTTTCCTCAAAACCATTTCATTGTAGCTCTGACTGGATGTTAGTCATTCTGCTGAAATGTAACCTTTCTCTCTCTCGGGGTATTTGCAATTGCTAATTGTGGCACTCGTTTTGGATTGATTTTTTATTTAAGCTTCTAATGTATTTAGCTCCAGCAATCTCTCATTTTCATATGGGTGTTGGGAAATCTTACAACTTTCTTTCAACAATGGCCGTCTTCTTACCACAGATAATAGTTCTGTCAACAAATCCTTCCACCTGTCCTGTGCATTTCTGCAGCTCCTCCAGAGTGACCATAAGCCTCTTGGATGCTTCTATAATTAATTCTTCTTCGGAAGCCTTCAAATAGCAACTGAATTTATCTTGCGATTACGTTACATGCAGGTAAATTGTACTCAATTTACCAATAAGGTGACTTCTAAAGGCTCTTGTTTGGGTTCACTGGATTTTATCTAGGTCCACGAAACTAAACAGATACTCATCTTTTCTTTCCAGTTTGCAATTATACACTAATCTGTGATACCCTACTACATAAAATCCTTCTAGAATACATTGGGATCTGTAGCTTTAACTTGACAAAATGTGGAAAAGTTCAAAGGATATGAATACTTTTGCAGTGGTCTGTAAAGCTTTCTTATTTCCATATCTTTCTTTTGAGTTCTGATATTGGGTGAAGTTTAAAAGGTATTCATGTAAAGATTCTAATACCTTTACATATTATGATGGTGATCTGTACAGGACTGGATAAATGAGGGCCCACCTACGGTTTTTTGGATCTCTGGTTTTTATTTTACCCAGTCGTTTCTAACTGGAGTGTCTCAGAACTTTGCCAGGAAGTACACCATCCCAATCGACTATATTGGTTTTGAATTTGAGGCAAGTATTTGGTTTCTAACTTGATGTAGTCACTTTTAGTCATAATAATGCAGTCTTATTTTCTATTTCTATTCTCATTCACACGCCAGGTGACCAAGGAGGAGACCCATATGGAAGAAAAGCCCGAAGACGGCGCATACATTAAGGGTCTCTTCATGGAAGGAGCGCGCTGGGACAGGGAGAACATGGTTATTGGGGAGTCTCTACCTAAGATTCTCTTTGACTGTTTGCCCATCATCAAGCTCAAACCAGGAGAAATGGACAAATTTCTCCACGAAAAGATCTACGTCTGCCCTGTTTACAAAACTAGCGCCCGTCGAGGTACGCTGTCGACCACTGGGCACTCCACCAACTATGTCCTGTCCATCGAGCTGCCCTCTGACAAGCCACAGAAACACTGGATTAACCGTGGGGTGGCGTGTCTCTGCCAGCTTGACGACTAACAATCAGCCAGTTTTTAAACAGCTGCTGATCTTGTCAGCTGTTATACAAGACAATGAAATACATGTTTTTGCAATTCAAGAAATATTCTAGTTTTTTATTATTATTATTATTATTATTATTATTATTTATTTATTTTTTTTAAGCCAAAAAAACAAGTTTTTGCTTTAAAATACATTAATCACTGTGCCAGAATAAGATAGAAAGGATATTTGCCATGCTTGAGAGATTTTGCTCTTTGTTGTCTTTGCCACTGTAGCTGAGAGTATTTAGTAGAATTCTGTTCGAACAAAGGCTGCATTCTGTAATTTATGCAGAATTATCTTTCTTTTCAACATTTTTTAATACTTATTATCAGGTTCACTTAACACTGATGGTACATGTGTTCCTGGATTTTGGATCAGTCATATTTCAGACTTTTCTACCTCGGTTTTACATACCTCTAGAACATTTACAATCTCTAACTGTAGAAGTTCAGAGTGCCATAATTCAATATGTAGATGTAAAATAAATAGGTAAATGATTACTTAAATGTGTGATCAATTAAATATTTATTATTGTAAACAAATATTTATTCTATTACAAATACTACTGGCTAAATATGCCATTAATAAGGTGGCAGACAGGTGCAAACGTGCAGAAAATATCAAACTGTGCTGCAAACACATGAATGATGCAAACTCCAAAACACCCAAACAAATCCATCAGAAAAACACTGCAAACCAATAACACCGCAGTCACAGAAAACAGCAAAAGCCTGCCAATAACAAACATGCAAACAAAAATGTTGCAAATACAGTAAATAGAAGCAAGAGGAAAATTGACAAAACTATACAGTGGCTGACAGGTGCAAATGCTCGGCAAACAGCGAAACAAGCTGCGAACGCCAAAACACGCAAACAAAAAAACAGAAAAACGCTGCAACTAAAAATTGCTGATAACACAGACAAAACTGCTACAACCACAAGAAATACGAGCAACGGGGAAGTTTACTACGTGCGAGTAGGATTGGAGTTTTTTCTGGCTGTTGGCTGCATAAAGTAACACTGTGATGCCTCTACCATTCTTGATGCTGCAAACTGCCAGTCAGGTGGCTCTAAGAAGGCTATTACACTTTTGCTTAGCTTACAAGAAACAGAAAATTGGCTAGTATTGAGCATTTAACAGGTGAGAGGCCAGACACATCCTGGACAGGCTGCCAGTCCATCGCACGGCGGTTTAAAATTAAATTTTTGATAACAAAGTAACTCTGAAATCATTATACTTGGACAATGTATTTATCTGCTGTAGCAGACAAATGTGTGACCTGAGTTTTACCATCATGTCAACACTTAAAAAAACGGATCCTATTATCTGTCTTTATCCAGGTCTGACATTAGATGGCAGCAAAGGCAAATCATTGAGCCTCAACAGTGTTAAATACTAGTTTTTAGACATAGGGGCATACAACTGATCAAATAGTATTTTGAACTTTTTAATTCAGCTGGTTTTGCCATGAATTCATAAATTTATTGTTTAATTTAGAATTTGAATAATGTCCCAATTGCTAAACATTGTAATTAAAAGCTAACAAAAACACCTCTGAATGTTTTTCATGTATCGCCAAACCAAATTTAGATATATCTTTCTCAAAACTGGGATGCTTGATATTTAATGTATAATCTAAACTCTCTTAGCTTAAATTAGCTGAAAACAGAGGTGATTGTGTTTGTGTTTGGGGGTTGTGACCTCCACAATTTTGGTCCTTCAGATTCCTATATTTTTGATTCTTCCTTCTGACGAACACATCAATGCTCACATCAAAGTTACTGTCTTCCATATCAAACCACTTGCAAAAGTGAAGCCATACCTTTGTTTTAGACACTTTGTTAAGAGCTTTCAACAGCTCTTACAAAGGGCATTATTTTATTACTTTGTCTAAAAGCTTTGCATAATTTAACATCTTGTACCTCTCCGAGTGTGCACAGCCCCTGTCTAGATCACTGAGATTTACAGAGAGATCGCTCCTGGCTGTTCCAAGGTCAAATTTAAAGCACCAGGGAGACCAAGCTGCTTTTCCATGTCACGACCTCTCCAACATCAGATGCTTTAAAATCTTGCTTGAAAATCCACGTTTGCTTTCCATCTTTTGAATCACAATGAGTTTGACTCAGTTTTATTTGCGTTACTTCTTACTCAACTTAAACTCAATCTATGTAAGATTCTGGGTTTTTTAAAAAATCATCTCCCTTATATTTGTTTATTTTATTCTTCAGGAGCGCTGCCCTTTGGTTAATTAAATATGCTTTAGAAGAGAACTTGAATTGACTAAAATAAAACTTGGAATCATGGTTTTGAACTCAGGATCAGGTTACCCAGAGGCCATGTATGACTATTTATACATCCACTTTTAGTTGACTTTTTCAAAAACATATTCAACTCTTTTGGGATTGAAGAAGCCACCAAATGAATGCTTTTATTTTCTTTATGCATGATCAAACTCACTAAATCAGTGGAAGATCAAACACTTACTTCCTCCTATGTAACATCTAGAGTTAGCAGATGCTCCTTCATCCGCCTAAATCTGTAGATGTATATATTTATACATCAGTTGTATAAATATTACTGATGAAGTCTGCAGTCCGACTGGAGCCCAGAGAATCTTACTTTGTTCAGTTTTCATTACATATGTTCCTTCAGTTTTATAGTTTTATCCCTGAGCAGTAAAAGCCTAGAGTCTAACCTATTACAGTTATTTTATTATGTAAATGTGAACCTGATGATGAAATGAGGAGAGAATGTCCTCTCTTTAAATTAAGATTCAGTATTTCAAAATTCCGTAATGGCACTGAAAAACAACGTCTCGTAGGTGATGGTGAGCCTAATTTGTGCAAGTGTTGCAATTGTCAAAATAAGAGATTTTGTTTCTCCTGCAGAGCCCCACAGTCTGGCAGAGTCAAAATTAGGGCATTAACATTCTGTCTGTTTGTGTTCATACCGTGCAAATTAGAAAGTTCAGCGGAAAGATTTCAAGAAAAAAGCTATCTCACTTATTTTAGATGACAATTTATTAATAATGATGTCCAAACAGTGGACGACATTACAATTTTGAAGTCAAATCAGTGGTGTAGGTTTACAGTGTGGTCAAAGAGCTATAGGAGCTTATTCTCATTGTCAGCAAAAAAAAAAAAAACAGGCAAACGGTGCTGCCAGCCAGTGGGTGAAGATGTATTCTCTGCAAAGGTCATTTCTCATTCTTTTTATTTCCTTATTTTCTGTTTGGGAATTATAATACACAGACCAGCTTAGTCTCCAGGTCCTATGGATGGATGAATAAGATTTTCTTCCAATGGAACACATGCATGCTCCAGTGCAAACCTTAGTTTCTAAACTTAAAACAGCATTTTCATTATTATTAATTATTATTATTATTATTATTATGGTGAGTAGAGGTGAGGTGTGTTTAAAACTGGGTGCAAAGGGAAGTTCTCCCTAGGTGGCTATCTATGCAAGAACCATTGTCTCTTTATATAATATCAATTAGATCTATCTCTTTTTTTTAATTATGGCAATAAATGAACTTTTCCATGACATTCTACTTTTGTTTTTAGATGCACACGTAGCTTTTTTAAAATTATTATTATTATTATTATTTATAGACCAATAAAAACACAACTTGTACGAATAAAACACGTAAGCAACTATGAAGCAAGATCAGGATGGTCCCAGATGATGAGCTTTCTCTCACCCTCAGACAAAGGCGAATTGGAAAAGTCATCGACATCATCTTCATGCTCCAGACAGCGTTGAGGGGGTTTTAACGCGCAGCTGGAGAGAGGGGCAGATCAGCCCCCCGAGCTGCTTAAGTTCTCTTTACGCAGGCGCACACCCAGCTGTGACGGAGATGTGAGGAATGTTTGATGGTGTCGGACTGGAAGGTGTGTCGCTTTTAGCTGTTGCTGTCGCCCCAGCTTTGGTCGCCTCCCCCCACCTTTCAGTTAGAAAGAAAGAAAGAGAGAGAGAGAGAGGGGGGGAGCGAGAGAAACAGACAGACAGGGGGGCAGAGAGAGAGAGAGATAAGTTTCCTGTCCTCTTGGTGCTACACTGTCGCCGATCGTTCACTTCACACGATGGCACGCCTGCGTCTGTGTGCGAAGCCGCTGCTTAGGGATCCCCGTTACCTCCTATGAGAAGCGACAAGACAAAAAAAAAAAAGAAGAAGAAGAAAACAATTAAAAGAAAGTGTCTCTATGTCTGAATTCGGACCGCATAAGAAGAACGACGTCGGCCCACCGGTTGCTGCAGACTGGAGAGCGGCGTGCGGCGGGGCCAGCGCCGGAATGAGCGTGGAGGCGCACCGGGGAGGAGAGCCCGTGTCAAACGGAAGCTGCAGCGCGTCGGACGCCGTCAAACGGGTCCAGAACGAATCCGGCCGCGAGTCCCCGACGTGGGAGAACCCAGGCTCGGAGTCGGCTCTCAAATCAGCGATCCCTCGACGCAGCAGTCTGATCAAGGTAGGTCATCACTTCGGCGAAGAGGAAGCGGCTCTTTTAAGCACAGATGTTTATGGGGGAAATGCAGAGCAATCCCGAATAGATTCTAATAACCGGCAGGCGTACATGCCACCCAAAACGGGATTTAATATAGATGCATCTTCAACAGAAGCCATGCATGAAGGTTGTGCTCATGGGAAAATACCACGAAATGAAAAAACAAAGTTAGATTGGAAGAACCCTTGAGTAATATTAGACAGATGCGTTTCATCACACACCTTTCGTCCAACCCGAGATGCGACCACTACAGTTGTTGTTCAGTGAACGGGCCTGCTGTCAGCTTTTTCTTTGCATGTCAACCAGCAGAATAATCAGTCACACCATCTCTGCACATGTGCCTGCTGCTCTTGAGAAAATTCTCAACAATCTGCTGAACAGGCCACGAAATATGGTGCTAAATGTGGAAAGCGATGAATGATCATCTTCCCATACAGCCAAACATGTCATTTTAAAAGCTAAACGAACTTAAGATTCCAAAGTAGTTTACACAATGCTTTGCAAAAGTGAAACTGTGAAACTTTTTTTTACATTTTGTCTCGTTACAACCACTAACATGAGTGTATTTTAGTATGATTTTGTGACTGGCAAGCATTAAATAGTGCATGCTTGTATATTTTTTTCATGAATGAAAATATGCAAAGTGTGGCATTTATGTAGCCTTCGCTACAGAAATTGCGACTAACGGTCTTTAAAGCTTGCCGAACTAGAAAATGGAGTCCACCCTGTGTTTACTATAACCTGTAAAAAAATAAATAAATAAATAAAGCCATATTGCCACTGTGCTAGTCACCACAAAACCATACTGGTGGAAACTGCAAATGTGTTAAAAGGTATTCTGAAATTCTGGTCAGATAAGACCATGATGTAGCTTTTTGGTCTTTACTTTGTGTGATGAATATGCTGTGTGGTGGTGGGAAAAAAACTGCACACAGCATCCCCAGTGCTAAACATAGTGGTGGCAGCATCATGCTGTGGGTGTGCTTGTCTTTTCTGTCGGAAGACTTCCTACTTGCTGTATTTTTGCAGAGGAAAAAGGGGAGAGTTTTGCTCGAGATGACCCAAAGGTGCAATTTCTGATAGTTGAAAATGTGGGTCATCAATGTCGATTTGGGGCTGCTTCATACAAAACCTTGTATACTTTTTCTTCAGCGTATCTTTCTGCTACGTGTTGTTCTGGTTGTAACATTAACAAGTTTTAAAATGTTTAAAGGGCACGAATGCTTTTGCATATATTATTGGATGGCAGGTATTTCTGCTGACAGAAGAAGTGGAGGAACTGAACAGTGAACTCATCCACAGTCCATTTTGATTGAAGTGAGAAATTACCTTCTTTCTGCCTTCTTCAGTTCACCGTTAAACAGGCTTTGATTTAATCCTACTCCCTGGACTTGCAAGTGAATAGATGTGAACTTTATTTAAACATAAATATCTACATTCTTCACGCACCTTTGCTTTTGAATATTAACCTTTAATGTATTGCCATATCAATATCCACTAATCGATACCTCATTCCCTGACTTTGCCTTTTACGGTTTTGGTCCCCCGGGGTCATGTGGGAGGTCTTATGGATCTCCAGCTGCAGCCTGTCTGAAGGGCTGCTACCTGAAAAGACATGATTATTTGAACATGCCATCATCTCTCCTCCTCGCTCACTCTGTGTGTCTGAGTGATTGGCTCTGAATCAGCAAGACAGGAAGCGGGACCCGTTGGCCAATTTCCTCGTACAGTTTGTGTTGCAATATTGCTATTAAGCCATGAGCAGTTGGTGGTGACAAATCACTTTCCCTGGAGCACATACACATGCATGCACATAAAATCAGACAAATGTTTCTCGCCTCTTTGCCCACACACAGGCCTGCTCTCGTAGACGCTCCTCTGCTGCAGCCAGCTCATAACACGAACAGTCTGAAATGGACTGAAGTTTCTGGAGCCTCACACGGAGCCGAGAGTGGTGTTAAACAACTCCCGGTGAGGAGCGCGCTTTTGATACGCGGTGTCACGTCTGATGTTTCAACGACTTTGGAGTACCACTCTGGTGACTCACAAAGAACGGGGCCGATCAGAAACGCGGCGCCTGCTCTACCGTCTTTTTTGCATCGATTGGGAAATGTGGGTTCGGCGGACGTGTTTGGCCAAAATGATTCAACTGGAGCAGGGGTTCATCTTCCAGCAGGAAAACGACACTTAAGCATACACGTAAAGATACTGTGGAATGATTTGTATGAGTATATTAGTTGCTAAGATGGCCTAGTCAAAGTCCAGACCTAAATCTATCCAAACCTTTCTTGTCACGACTCAAACGTTGCTTTCCCCGGTCATTAACCAAATCAAATCAATGGTTTGCATGCTGCTGTCACCAAAAACATGTCAGCACATGCAGACTTTCATAATTGTAGCTCGTCCTTGTAATGTTAGACGTTATTAATCCAGTTTGTCCACATAATAGCACGAGTGTCTGCTTTGCTGGAATACTCTTAAGGTCACAGTCAAAATTCTTCAAAGCATTATTGTGGGGTGGTATGTTGGGTTGATAAACAGGAAATGTGACATTCCAGAATGGGTTTTCACAGGAGTTCAGGCTTTGTTTCCACTGTGCATGCGTGTGTCTTCCTGGTCCTGTCGGCAAAGTTAATGAGAGCATTTTATTAGTCTGTATCTCGCCCTGTCCTCTAATTTTCCTTTGGGAGCAGGGGGAGGGCGCCGGATGGGGGTTTTCTGTCTCCTTCATTCGCGTGACGGCGATACAGAAAAGGACAGCCACTTAGGTTAAGTACGCTTCAAGTTCATCTGAGATGTAGATATCAATCGTTCACCTCTCTTCCTAATAAAAACACCCATTTGTTCTGACCTTTCTTGTAATAAATTATCAGAAGGGGGAATAAAAAGTAAAAAAAATCCTCATTTGTCCTGCCAAGAGACACCAACAGGCTTTCCGTTTAATGTCTCTGTGTGCTTTTCATTCCACTTAAGATGGCAAATTGGCATTCCAGAAGTCTCGGATGGTGCCTCTACTCCTCTCTCAAGTTTAAAGCTTGTATTTCTTTTTTTCCTTTTTTTTCAGCAAAGACAGGGAAAAGAGAGGCAATCAGACGTAAATTTGAAGAGTTTGCAAAACTCTGAGATCTTAACTGGAACCGTGTGCTTTGTTCTGATGAGACTTCAATTAAGATGCTCAGCGACAAGCACTACAGCGTGGATTTGGGGCGAAAGAAAAGATGAGCGCGTGGAAAAACACCTCCTGCCGTCTGAGCGGTGTGGATGATCTGTGATGCCGATGGATAGTTTTTCTTCCAGAGGCCATGGGAGCCTTGTCAGAGTACTTGGATTCATGACATTTTTGAAGTACTTGGATATTTTGTAGGCTTCGGCAGAGGAATAATTTAACGCATATGGTTAGGTCAACAGTCAACACAAATCTTTTAATCGGAAAATAAATCAACCTTTATGGCCACCTGAATCTCTAGGTCTAAATTCTATTAAAGTGTGGTGAGTTGAAGAGGGAGAGTGAGGATGAGAACCTGGGATGGTCTACAAAGATCCTTCCTTCTGAACGGTCCAACATCATAAATTGTTATTGGAGCAAACCGAGTATCCTCCAGTTGTCAAAAATAGGCTGTACAAATTATTAACTGGAGGGTTGCTGAAGATAATTCACTTCTAAATTCTTTAGTGTGAGATTTTGAGACTGCAATAATTGGCTCTTAACTTTTTTTTTTTTTTTCTTTATACAAATCTGGGGTGCCATATGTGTGGCCTGCATTATATATGCATGTCTGGTAGTGAAGAAGCATTTTTGCGTCTGTGCCTGTTTTCCAGCCCGAAGGGGGAAGCATTAACTGAAGGTAAGGTGTCAGCACAAACCCTAGGGATGATAGCAGATTCATATCAAGCCCTGCCTTAAACTGTTTTAACTGGAGTGAGTAAGAGACGGGGAGGGAGTCAGGCTCCCTGCTTATTGTCCTGCAGCCAAGAGGAAATGCTGCTGTTATTGATGTAGTTCTTCTTTTTTCCTTTGCATCTAAATTAAGCATTTTAATAAAAGCAGTATTTTTTTTTTTTGCCATAAACCTTCAGGACGTTTCTTTAAGTAAACACTGTAGCGACGTGAAGTTTTGCAACGAATCGCTCAAGTTTGGCCTTTGGGGTGCTTGCATAAATGTTTTCGTTTTCCCACATGAACCTGGGAGATTTGCTTCAGGATTATTAGTCATTCTAATTTACTGGAGGCGAGGCTTGAGATCTGGGAGGCTGTTTCCTGCAATAGTTGTGTACTAAAAGATGCAAACAAAATCAAGTTAAGCCAGGTGTGCCAGAGGCAAGTCCAGTCCCTGAGAGCTACTATCCTCCAACTTCTAGATGCGATTCCTTCGCCAACACCGCAGAATCCAAAAACTGGTATGCTACAAGGCCTCTGCAGAGGTGAATGACGTGCTGGTGAGGGACTTTAGCCATTTGTTTCAGATTTGTTGACATAGGATGCATCTAGAAGAGCTAAGAGAGGCTAAGGACTGAACTTTGGCACCACTAAGCTAATATTGTGAAAATGGATAGCCAGTCGTAGTATTCTTGCACTTCTTTCAAATTGTTTACACCTTGTCTACCACATTTTCTTTTTCTCTACTGAGCGTCCAAAATGTAGCCACAAAAAGGATGTAAAAATGGTGGGGGATTCTTCAGAAAGTTCACAGTGTTGTTGGCATCTTAAATGTCTTTCTAAAACACTCGAAGCTTAGACTTGGACATCCTTTTCTTAAATCAGTATGTTTTATGAAAGATCTGCAATAAAATGGCGGCGTCTCAGTCCCAATAATGACAAGGTTATTTTGAAGTGAGTCGCCCTTCCAGCTTTACTGGGCATTGTAGTGATTCTAGGTGGCGCGTGTGATCAGCTGCCCGGGAAATCTAAACCCAAAACACACTGCAACTGTGGCGCCATGCTTCATTTATCTCCATTTCCCACTAACTGAACGGCTTGTGCATCTGTTCGACAAGACCGAACGGATCCCTGGACTTCAGCCAAAGGTAGTTTTTTTTTTTTTTTTTTTTTTTTTTTAAGATGCTTTAGGAGGGAAAACAACTGATGAGGCATACCTTGTCACAGGTGTGCTTTAACTTTTAAGACAGAGAAATGTCAAACATTCATTCTCTCTAGATCTTGCTCCACTTTCCAATCCCAGTGATTCCACCTGTTGGATTTGTCAGCTCTGTCAACACAAGGCAACTGAAGAGCTGCTTTCTTCAATAAAAAGAGCCCAAAATGTATGCAGGATTTTAGGCTTAAAGCACTCCTGTTCCCTCATAGGCCTTATAACATTAGCTTGCACTTACTCACAATAGTTGCACCTGCAGATTCTGAAAAACACTGAGAATCTCCAGTTTGAAATCTGTTTTGGTTCATTGTGACGTACTGTAGTTTCCAGCTGGGCTAAACAAAAACTTTAAAAGTTTTCTTCAGCATGCACAAGATGATCAACAATATATAATCTTACAATCTAAGTATAGTTTGGGTTACAGGAAAGGGCTCAGGTTGGGTGACAAGGTTATGATTAGGGATAGGGCATGAAAGAAAATAATTCAAAGGGTGAGTGCTGATGTTTATTTTTGAAGAGAGTTTTTATTTATTTATTTTTTTTTAGATTTTATCATTTTGGTAACACTTTATTTGAAGGGGTGTGCATAAGACTGACATGACACTGTCATGTACATGACTTAACTCCTGTCATGAAAATGAAAAAGTCTGAACTTAGATAATTTTTCTAACAGAAAAAGTCTTCATGAATGCGTACGACTGTTGTCATGAAGTGTCATTTGGTAAATAATGACACTTGCAATGCAAAGTTGACAATTTTAATGGACTTTTGATACATGTTTTAATGCAGCTTTGCATTAAAATTGTCAAAATTTACCAAATGACACTTCATGACAACGGTTGTAAATATTCATGAAGACTCCTTCATGTTCAGGACAGGTGTTATGTCACGTTTATGACAGTTTCATGTCAGTCTTATGCACACCCTGTCAAATAAAGTGTTAGCTTATTTTCCATCTAGTTCTATAGAACTAGATATATACTTCATAGAGGTAGTGGAAGCTAACTAGCTATGTAAATCCAATTTTTTTTACCCATCATTCTCTTGCAGGCTCCAATAAGAAACTTGACTTGGAAAGATAGATTTTCTTCAGATGAACTATGCCTATGAATCTTTTTGTTTTGAGTTGCTAAAATGTTCAAACAAAAAGCCACGCTGTCTGCCACCTGATGCCTCGCTCATGATTTTTGACAAAGTGTCATGGTGTCTTCACGTCACTACATTTTGTGTCACAACCTTAATTAAAAGCATGATTTTAAAGGCATCTTTATTTCCTTTTGGTACTTCTCTGTTCTTTAAATGTCAGTTATTCGTGTTTGTATAAAATCTTAATCATCTATAATTGCGATTTTTAAAATGACTTCCAAAATTCAGACGTGTGGGAAACAAAAAGTGACTTCAGGGCGGCTCTACAGGTTGTGAATCACCACAGTCACTTTCTCAGAAACACTTCAGCGCCAAAGACCTGGGGGTCCATTTCTATTTTTGGCTCTGTGGAAGATTTTTAACTATACAATTTGTTTTATTGAATTAGAACTTACTGGGACCTCTTCCCCGACTTTCTTTTACTCTCTGTAGAAATCAGAGACTTAATGCTGCAATTCATAACAAAGTAATTTATTTTCTAATAGGAGAAAGAACATTCTGTCTAATACCACAGATCTAAATGGTTTTACCATGTAATTATAGCTCAGTTAAATTGCCAAAGAGAGGTGTACTTTACTCATAAAGGCTCTTTTTATATTCATAACATCTCTGATTATATAGTCTGTACATGGATATCTCCCGTTCTCTTCTCTACAAAAGTCAAATCTCTCTTGGCACTTTGATCACCACTTTCACGCTCACCATCGATGCCCGTCTGCCTGTTCTTGATGTCCGCAATTGCACCCGTGACGCTTGTCAGCTAAAACTGTGGTTAGCTCTCTTAGGAGATGACCTTGTGAAACCAACCCTTGTTTTTTTAGTTGCGTCGCTGCATTGTTGCATGCGTTAGCGATTGTGCATACTTGTCCACATTGGCCATCAAAGGGTTGGAGCGTTAAAAGAGCATCTGCTGCTCTGCTCACCGCGAGGGCTGGGGTTTATAGTCGGAGACAGCAGTTGAGACTGCGCGCTCACCACAGTTTCTGTAACTCATAATTACCGTACTCTGAGCAGATTGACCTGACCACACTGCTTCCTGCTCTACCTTTATCTGAAAGCTCAGCGCATGTGTCACTCACTCATTTAGATGAGCTAGAATCTGCCAATTAACCCACTCTACTGCCTTGTGTAGGCTTTCACACGTTATAATTTTTTGTACGAACGCATGCAGAACATCTGCGATGGTGCAACACAGAGTAGAACATGATTGAATTTAGTGTCCTCCGAATAACTCGGGAGGTTTATTGGTGAACGTTAAATAACACAAATTATTTAATCCCTCCTTTATGGAAAGAAGAAAACTGCTGTTTACAATAGAATGGACAGAGGAAACAAAGCTTGCGATGAGACTAACATTTACATTTTTTTGGAACTATTTTCAAAATGCTGCATGTGGTGGAACATTAACATTGCAGATTATCCCTGAACACACCACCCCAGGATGAATTGTTGACATTTGCCTTTGTTCAGGCAGTAAGAGGCTGGTCAGGTGTGTGTAATGTCAGAATCACACATCACTGTCTGATGCATGCACGTTTTTTGTGAGAGTATTTTTCCAATTGGTTGGACTATTACAGGCCTTAATGTCCTTTTTTATATTTTATTTGAGAGTGGTGTGGACATTTAATGTTGAAATAAGAGAATTGGAAAACTGTTGATTTTTTTTTTTTCCATCATGTGACATCACCAGCAGTTTTGCAATTACTTGTTTTTCGGATATAATGCGGCCTAAGTTAAATCATAATTCGTCTATGAAAGTTGCCCCATCAAAGCCCAGGATTAAATCCAATTCAAGCTCTGTGCCCATATTTGAAATGTGATGGTCAGACTGACAGACCCTATTCTGTCAGTCTGACTGAGCATGAGCTATTTTTGCAAAGAATGGGCAACAGTGTCACTTTCTACATGTGCATAGCTGGAAGAGACATACCCCAGAAAACTTCCAGCTGTTACTGCAACAATAGGTAATTTGACAGGGTATATATAGGCTTAAGGAGGCTGAATCCAAATGTATATTAAACGTTTTTTTATTTGCTTTTGTTAAAAAAAAAAAAAAAAAAAAAAAAAAGGGACAAATCAAACTTTTTTTCCTCACTTCAGAATTATTCTCTACTTTGTGTTGGTCAATCTCATGAAGTCCCATTTAAACCCCAAGTCAGTCGTGACAGATGGCCGCTCACACTTAACCAGGTTCTGCTTGAGGTTTCTTCTTCTCCTCCGTCTCTACATGCACGCCGAGTAGGAGTGAATGCTGCAGGTCAGTGACTCAATGCAATCTGCTGGGGTTAGTTGGATAACAAGCGTCTGAACCAGTTTGAATAATGAACCGAACTTAACTGCACTGTTTGACAATTGGGATGAGTTGGAATGCGTGTCTGATTGGATTGAAATGACTTCTTTAGTAAGGCGCCTTGAGATGAGACGTGCTTTCAAATTAGCGCTAAATACATAAACTAATTTGAACTGAATTGAAAATACACTGGAACTTGTAATGTGGCAAAATATAACACTCAGGAAGTACAACCCCTTTTTTGTAATGTTTTGTACATGTTCAAAAACTGATATTGTCAGCTGGTATCTTTTGTTATTTTAATACTGTGTTCTCTTACACAAAAGGATATTGTGATTAGTTGGACAGGAAGTAAGGTTTGTTTTGTTGTTTTTCCTATTTCCATAAATTTTAAATTTTTCAACTGGGGTTTCCCGCAGTAGATGTTAGCAGTCACTATCTTACCTGCACCGCGTTAAGGTCTCCTCATTTGTTCCCTCCATTTGTTGCGTGGACCGCGCCAAGAGTCCCAGGCCTGCATTCCTACTGTTTTTGGGTCATTTGATTCATACATAGGAAGAGATTTATTACCAGGACATAATTGCATTTTTTCCCCCCCTTGTTTGACCTTGAGAAATAAAGTAACCATAAGTTGAAAACATTACTACAGGTCTTGTTGACATTTTTCTTTCTCTGCTTGTGCTATGTTGTATTGCGTTTCACTGACCAGTTGGCTAAACTTGTCTGACCTAGGTAATCCTGTTTGGACAACAACTTTACTGTAAATATTAAAATTTTTGACTGCACATGCCATCAGATGTATAAAATAAATATTCATATGAACAAGGGAGAGTGCTGAGAGACCCCAGTTGCACTAATCCTCTTTGAAAGTGACCTCTGTCTGACATTACGTTGGGTCAACTCTCCAAAGAGAACTAATCTGTTTTTTCTACACTGAGGTCATTCAGATAGACTCCGACTGCAGGCTACATGCTAACTATTGATAACGGTCCATTCTTCAAAAGAACCCAAACTATTCCTTCATCCTATATCATGTTGCACAGGGTTGGGGGAAATGTGTTTGCTGAGCTAAATCTTTAACGTTCCCTTTGAACGCACAAAGTGCTGCAGAGATCTTCCAGGAAAGGCATCAGACAGGTCGAGATGTTTATCAGCTGTTAATCTGAATATTTCTTGTTTTGAAGCTAAACATGTGCGGACCGTAAAGCTGGGTGTCGTTTTGCTGTCTTTGCCAGACGGATAGCCGGCCACTCTAGCAGGTTTTTTCTCAATCTTTATTCATGAATCACTAGAGGTTCTCTGATCACAAAACTTGAGGAAATGTAAAGTTTGAGAGAGCGCTCTACTGACAGGTCATTAGTTCATCAGATCGTTTGCCTGGAAGCCAGCTGTCGATCTCTGACCTTAATCTCTACAAGCTGATTCTTCACATTCCTCTGTGACTCCAACTACCGCATCGTCATGCACACGACTGGAGCGTTTCGGGTCAGTCGATGTTGCGGCGCGGAGAGGCGTTATAGTAATTGAGAAAGGTGAGGTGGTGGAGACAACTTTTTGGCTCCAGCTTATTATTTTGATTCATGTCTTGATCCTCAGACAAAGTTAATGACTGTGAGGAGCACCCCAGCAAAGCCTTCTGGGAGTTTGAGGTGGCTCAGTGTGAAGAGCTTCTGTGATTTTTGTACACTTCAATGTTTAGCCATGACGTGTTTTGATCCTCTAAGCATTTCATGAGAACTGCCGTGACTGCAGTTGACCTGTAGTCATTAAGATTACAGATGGACTGCTTTAGAGGGACACTGAGATAATGGGAAATGAACGCGGCTTGTTTCACTGAGTTACTTATTGCTGGGTTCAGCAACAGCCCCACTTAAATCACACAAAGAGTGTCGGGTGTTTATGCTTAAAAAAAAATTAGCAAATCTCAACACCAACTTTAACTATTGTATGACAGTCCTGTAAGATTTTACTTATTTCCAAGCTTTGTTTTTTTTTTTTTTTAGGGTTGTTGGAGAAAATTAAAACTGTGAACTGCTTGACAATATTTTCAGAGAAAACTGCGTTTATGACAAGTCTTGTAAATGGCCTCACTATAACCGTTAATTCTGGAAGCCCTGCTTGTTTGATGCTTTTAGAACTAAGTGCCATGTTTTATACTGTATCACTGTATCCTTTTATCAAGGCTTGAGCTTTGTGTGGGTATTAATGGAGCCACTTTAGAGTGGTTTAACTTTCAAAAGGAATAGGAAGCTTCTCGGTACAGATAGATGCTTATTCCTCAGGCGCAGCATCTCAAACTTGTGTGTGGAGTTCCTCAAGGATCCATCGTAGAGCCACAATTATTTCCCTTATATGTTGCACTTATGGCTTGTCATTCAAATCTATCTATGCACTTCTAAAAAAAAAATGACTCTTTGAAGCTGTTTTTTACTCTCTTGCTGATCTAAATACTTGGATGAACTCCAACTTCCATCTCAGCAAAGCTAAACTTTAGGTCATGGTATGTAGGAGAACCAATCTTTTGAGTCTCATGCTTGAGTCGTTTCTTTCTAACAGTCAGTCTTCTGCCAGGAATCTGGACTTATTCTTTGACTGCATCTAGAAATTCACAAATCAAATCTGTTTTGTTTGTTTTGTTTTCAGCTACCTCTCTTTAAGGTAAAGCGTTCTTTTCTTAAGACTTTTAAAAGATTGATCCATGCTTCTATTCAACTCTCCTAGATTATTGTAATTCCCTACGTTAGTTTAAGGCAGTCAACCCTTAATCGGTTGCAGCTTTTACAAAATGCTTCTGCATGTCTTTTAGCTGGAACTAGAAAACGAAAACGTATAACTGCAGTTTGGGATTCACTCCACTGGCAGCCTGTTCTGCACAGGATTTGATTAAAAAAAAAAAAAAAGTCCAACTGGTTTTTAAGGTTCTTAATGGTTTCACCCTGTTATATTTAGAGGATATTCTAAATATAAGAAGTACACTGTTTCTTCTAAAACACTGTACATTCACAAGGATCAAACAACCAGTTACTCTGAGATCCATTCAGAAAATTAAGGGTTCCTTCTATGTCGCATCCCCTAAAAGGTTCCATGTAAGAGGTGGTCATAATCTTTAAACTTCTCTTTAAAGTGCTTTTATAATCCCACCTCTACTGTTAGGCTTTTGAATTAAATATAACATTTTAAGTATTTTTGTTTCACACTTTTATTTTTCTCCTTTGGCATATTGTGGGGTTTTTTTCTTTTCTTTTTCTTAACAACTCAAATTGAATATTTTATTCTTCTTGCATTGCAGAACTTTAATGCATCTTCTCTTTTAAGTACTAAATAAATAAATTAATAAATAAAAATTGACTTTGACATGGTATAGTTAATAGCACTTGTGATGTAACATTTCCTCCCCTGCTGCTTTCATACCTTCTCCCAGGATGTCTCTGGCTGTCCTCTGTAGCTCTGCCACTTGACAGTATTATAGCGTCTGAGGAGTGGCTGGGCATCACGTATCATCCAAGGTGTCTTGTTAGGAGATGTGGTTGAAATGCCTTTTTTTCTCCAAGTGGTATTTTCAGGACTTCTTGTACATATTACCAGTAACTCCAGGACCTGTTGTTCAAATGTCATCTAGTGTGATAAGTTGTAGTTAGTCATAGCTTGACATGTTTTTTTTTTTTCTCATGTCTTAGGATATACTCATGGTATCTTCAATGACAAAAAATGCAAATAAAGCTGCATTGCAAAATCTACTGTTTTCATTTAAAATGAAGAAAAATATAATTTATAGTTTTGCCAACATGTTAACTATAAGTATATTAGTCATTATAAGTTGCCTGAGCAGTTATCCTGCAGTCACTTGCATTACAGACATGCTGCTTATAGCTTATCAAGTGTGTTTGTAAAACGGCCTTTGCTTATTTAGAGTCATAGGTGATGTGTATTTAATTTCCAATTATTACGTTTTTGTTTCTTTTCTTCTTTTTTTTTTTTTTAGTAACTGGGAATATCTTTAAACTGCACACTTAAAGAACAGTATGCAGCAACAGGTGAGGGAGGGGGGTCTGTACTGTCAGATAAAAATGGCTGACTCTCTAACACTTCCTCTGGTATCTCATAAAAAAAAACGTTAAGCATCAGGAACGATATTAACGACAGACTAAATCCGTTTAAGGGGAAATCAGAGAAGATGCATGTGAAAAGTCAGAGTCAATCCGTTTCATTTCTTGTGCGCTGGGCTTTGTGTGATCAGTCTGCTGTTCTTTCCAGCAGACTCCAGTACTGAATTGTCTTGTGGCTGCACTTCAGCATGGTTTTGATCAAATATTTAAGTATTAAAAATCTAAGAACAAAACTTCTTATGTTATTGCTTATTCGTAAAGATGCACAGTATGACAAACTTGTACCTTCATATTACTTCTCCTACTGCTTGTGTTTTTGCCACGTTGTGTGAAACACTCACTTTTGGTTCCCGTCTCTTCTGAAAGGTTCAGCAAACTTTAAATGGTCAATGATTTTTGCTTTTCTTTTGCGCTTCCTATTTTAAGAGGTTTTCTCTTGGGAGGCATTAATCAAAATACTTTTAGGATGACGTAGTTGTGCAAAAGAAGGAAAATCTCATTGTGCCAAAATCACCGTTTCAGGGCGGATCTCCAGGGAAAGTCTAACTCCCTCTGGTGTAGACTTTAAAATTTGTTGTCCCGGAGACCTTTGCATGCACAAAGTCTAAAACGTGAACACATCCCTTGAGACATAGCAGTGACATATCAAAGTCTTTGAGTTCATAAACCGTCTTCAAAAGTTAATGCAGTTTTTCCAGTGAGAAAGAGGAAGTCAAGACAGATGTGGTTTCAAAGCAGTGCATTGGAAACCTAATAGTCTGGCACTGTGTAAAGAGATTAAAAAGTGCTCTGTGATGAAAACTATCTGCCTGTAACTTGCTACAAAAGAAAGTCATCATTTATAACAAAATCTGAAATTTTAAACATTATATTTCTGTAATTTCTGCTCTGATTTTGACCTGGATTTTGATGACATGCATGTAAAATCTTTATTAGCCAATGCACTGTAATTTTGACAGTTGTAGCAGCGTTATAGCTTCAGCGGAGCGCCTCAACTCGCACGCAGACATTGACTCATTTCAATCAATGGTAGCATTACCTCTTCATTACGTCTTCAAGTTTTTTCAGAACAATTTTAATGAAACGTTCATTTGACTCGGGTTTGCAAAGCTAAGGGAATGTCTAAACCACGCAGGATGCCAGCTCGTAAAACCCTGGAGTTTGTCCATCTTTGGGCTGTTTGATATTGGGTGGCCGTGCAGCGGTTTTCGCAAGCCTCACTTTTCTTCACATAAACAATCTCTCTTTTAACCATGAAGGCACTGCAAATAATTGATAGTTTATCCATTATTTAGATTTAACACCATCTCCTGACATCAGCAGATGCATGTATTGACAGCACACACCTAAAAATTATTCTTTTTATTTTTCTTTTGCCTGACTTGATGCTCAAACAGCCAGAGTGGCATCAGTGGCCTGGCTGTTCACTCACTGCTCAAGCTCTCTATGTTAGCTTATCTATGTTTCCTGCACAGATGATCTAAGTTGCAAAAGTGCTCACTCCACCCCTTTTTTTTTCTCACCAATAAACAGTCGCACATAAATTTGACAAACTTTCATTCAAAATAAAATATCAAACTCTCTGCCTTAAGCCAAAAGTTCATATGAACTCTGTGGAACCAGGCTACGTGTCATCATCTGTGTACGCTACTCTTTTCTTGTCGGTTCAAATTGTCCTTTTTTTTTTGTCTTGGAAGAGGGCTTTTCAAATTCTGTATTTGCATAAGCAATGGTGAAAAGCTTGGCTATATAATTTCTACATTCAATATTTCTACGTTTTTATAGCCCCAATTACATTTATTCTTCTTAAGGTAAGTGCAAGTATAAGTAAAGACCAAGAAAGACTGTTGTGGCAGGATGTTAATTTTCTGTCCTTTATTTTCTCTGTGAATAAAAAAGATTGTTTTTCACCAGATTAACCCTCGAGTGTAAATCAATTAGGATTGACCGGTGACATAACCTAAAGCATAGCTGCTGTTGCTAATCATCTCCACAGTTGGTTCTTCATGATTCAGGGTTGTCCTATTGTTTAGTGTCTGGTGTGGTTCAGCTGTTTTATTATGATCCTCTGCAGACGTTTCTGCCGGGGACGTTTGTTGTAGACGTTAGCGCGCCGCTTCGAAAAGTTCTTTCACATGCACTCTTTTATTTCTAACAAAGGAAAATCAAAGCCCCCCACCCCGTCGGTGGTGCTGCGCTCTCGGTTGAGTGCCTCTTTAAATAAACAGTGTTGTTAATAATCAGTTATCTTCTGTCAAACAAACAACTCGCACCAGGCCACAGGCGGAGCTGTTCTCACATCCCCACCCATGTTCTCCGCTCTCACCTAGCAACTGTCTTTCCCTCTCTTTTTGTCTTAATTAGTGGATCAAAGATGCCACCCACTAATGACCCACATCTTGGTTCTGCTGACTCTGAGAAGCTATAATTAGTGATACAAGCACGTTGCACACAAAGGCCCTTGTGAAGCAACCTCTACGTGCCTGTTAGCTGCTTAATGAAGGCACCGGGACGATCTTTTTTCTTTTTATTTTTATTTCCACACACAAAAGACACTCTGCAGTTTACTTTCCCAAGTGGAGCCTAATCTCTTTTGTGTATATGTCTCATAATTTTTGAGTTCGACTTTTCCCTGTGTGACGTTCATAATCTTGCATTCTCCTTTGTAACAACCGCATCCTATAAGCTGCGCCTCTTAGTCTCTCTTCCATTTCTCACGCACTACATTTATTTAGACATTTGTTCAGTGTCTCAGTCTCATGCTGCAATGGGAATAGCACGCTCATCAATATCCATGAGCATGAAACGTATAACAATTTCACTGTATTTGCAGGGAAATTTCAGGAAACACAATCAAATTGATTTTATTTTTATTTTAACAGACATAATTGATTAAAAAATAAGTGGAAATAGTTAAATAACCTTGGACAAGTACATCACAGGGAAACACAGAGTCACACAGAACAACCAAACATTCACACACACTCAGACCCAAGGACAGATTAGAGTAACCCATTGAGCTAACAGTGATGTTTCTGTGGGAGGAAACGGGAGTATACAAAGAAAGAGAGTGCTTATCAGATGGCATCATCTCTACTACGGTTTGACGGCTGTGTTAGTATTTTCCAACCGAATTTCAGATATGTGCTGGGCGCTTTTTAAAATTAATCGTCCATCAGATTACCTCTGTAGAAAACATCATGTTCTTTGGGATTTCCTATCTTTTTCTGTTTATACACTCATCAACCACTTTATTGACCTAACTTCTCTCTTCCGAACTGTATTGACACATGAGGAGTTGGATCCAACAAGTTACCAGAAACGTTTCTGAGCTGTTTTGTGCAGAAACGGTATCCTGCATTACTTTTTTGTAGCGAATTGGCTAATTGCCCTGCTGTTTCCTTTCTATTATCTTACACCGGTATGCCTATCATCCTGTGACCTTTGACATTTACAAAACATTTCTGGTCCTCACAACTGCTCCCCACTGGGCAGTTTCTGTCTTCTGGGACATTCTGTCTACACCTGAGAGATAGTCGTGCACGAACGCAACCAGCAAGTCGTTTCCATCAAGCCACGTTGCCCAAAGGCCTTGAGTCGCTGGGTTGATTGTAATAATAGGAATCAGTTCAACAGATGTATAAATTGGTTAGTGAGAGTAAATTTAATAAAATCCAACATTTGGAAGACTAAAGTCAATATCAGTAGAAAAACTAAAATCTTTGTAATGCTTTCCTGGCAGTCCCACCTTATGACTCACTTCAACATTATCTTTTAGTGGTCTACTTCCTTTGGGGTTGGTATAACTTTATTCAAATTAGCTTTCAGTTACAACCTTTGATTTGTCTCTGTGTCTACAAGACTGATAATCTGGTTGCTTTTATCAAAAATGCAACACAGGAAGAGCGTTAGCATTTAGCATCTCAAAACGTAATTATATATATATATATTTTAGTGGCCTAGAGGTCATCAGCCAAAGTTATGTTTAATAAAAACAGCAAAAGTAAACCCTGGATTTTAATGTTTCCTAGAAGTTTAGGTTACAAGTATAAATCATTTTAGCACCAGAGAAAATGCTACTGCATTCCTTTGTTATGCACTTAATAAAGATTGTTTATGTAAATTTGAACAATGTTATCCCGTGCTATTCAGTTTGTAAAATATGCCAGTAAAATATAGTAGCTAGCATGCTAGCTATTATATGTAAGCATATAGTAGCTAGCATGCTAGCTATTATATGTAAGCATATAGTAGCTAGCAGTAGTACGCATGCTAACTACTATGCTACTATATGCTTACTATGCTACCATATGCTTACATATAGTAGCTAGCATAGCAGCATGCTAGCTACTATATAGTAGCTAGCATGCTGCTATGCTAGCTATTTAAATAAGGAGAAATGCAACGTCTAACAAAATAAAAATGATAACAAACGCCCAAAAAGATATACATATGTACTATTATCTGGAAAAGAAAACAACAAAATATTAATTTTACTTTAAAATTTAATAGGACAGCTGTACCAACTGTGAATGACATTGTGTAGAGCTCAACTGCATGTTTATTAAAGCCATGACTATTTTATTCACATTTATATTAAATTCACAGCTTTAAAATGTGCAGCACCGAGAACAAAATGAACTTAAATATAGATATTAAAAGTCATTATGCAGGATGAACTAAGTAAGAGCTCTTTAAGTGTTTATTAAATTAATGCCTTCTAAGCACATTTGCGTCATTTTCACTACTAAATCAAATGTTAAAGAGAAAAAATATATCAGAGTAAATGGTAGAAATAGAATATGTTCAACATACATGTGTTTTGTTGCAAATTTACAAAAGAACTTTTGGAACCATTGCTCTGAACTTGTTCTGCATCACATGCCTGCGCTCTGTGTGAAACCTAAAAATAACAAAACTCATATCTAGATTTGAGAGTAAAGTGGGTTTCGCTTGACATGTTTTTTTTTATTTTTCTTTAATGCACTTTCTCTCCCGTCTGTTGCTCGTCTCTGCTCTCAGTGGAGTTACAGGAAGCTCTCTGTGACTGGCTGATGGGCTGCTTCCTGTTTTGAAGCACTCTAGCGGTTTTGACGGCTTGTCTTGCCATGTGTGAGAAAACACAGAGCGTCTGTGATGCAGACGTCTAGTACAAAGAACGGGCGGGAATGAAACCTGAGTTATGTCAGTGAATGGAGAATGATCTTGTTTTTTTTTTAGTTGTTGTTATTGTCATTACTTCTGTTTTCGTGTTGATGTGGGAAAATGAAAAGGATTTCACTCTGTTCAAATGGTTTGGCCGCTTTCTGGCAAATGGTTGACCTTTAATCTCATCTAGTGAGGGTAATTTATTCAGACTAAGAGACGGTGTTGTGCGTTTGAGCTTCCTCACTTTCAGGCTGTTTTTTTTGTTTTTTTTTTAAGTTGCAAGTCAACTGGGGCTACCAGTAAAGGGCCGTGTCTGCAACTTATAACTGAATCCTGACTGCCAAGTGAGGCAGACATGGGGTCAGCAAGACATTCTACCTTGCGTAAAAAAAAAAAATGGTATTACACAATAATACACACAATTAACCAAAATTTTAGGATAAAAAAAAAAACAATAATTGAGGGGGAAAATTTAATAACATAGTTTAGTTATTCTTAATCTGAAAAACTAATTTTAGAATAGGCACTCACTAATTTTGTCACACGTCTTTAAGTGCTTATTGGACACGATATTCAATACTTTCGGTCTGCTCTTTATAGCCTGTTATTACCTGGTTAATTAGTAAATTTAGTTTTGCAAAAGGTGTGAATCAGACATGCTGTTCACAACTTGTCAGCTCTACAGTGAATGTAGTATTACCTTAATATGGCGTACAGGCAGCACTTTGTTGGATCGTTAAGCTGAACTAGATAACATTTTATTACAACTAAATCAAATTAGTTAAATCTGATTAGTTTGACCACATTTATGCATGTAAATTGGATCTGTTTAGAGTGCATATTATGTTGCATATTTTGTATTTTCACAAAAACTGCATTCCTTAAGGGCTGGCGTCCCAGTTTTTAGATGTGCCACAGGTACAAAACACTGGAATGAAATGGCTTAATTACCTCCTCCTTGTGTAGATCAGTTCTCCAGAGCCTTGCCAATGACCTAATTATGTTATTTAGGTGTGGTGCAGCAGAGGCACATCTAAAAGTTGCAGGACAGTGGCCCTTGAGGACTGGAGTTTGGCACCCCAAATCTAATTGCTTTTGCCTGACATCCATCAAAGTCCATGATTTTTATTCCATGTAATATTTCCAAGCTACCAAATCTGACTTTATAATAAGTAAGGCAAAGGTGTAGACACTTTCTATTAACCAGCTGGCAACAGGTGGGGGTGGGGCTGAAATGGATCCCCCTATACTCCATACTGTTGTATTAAACCCTAGTTATTTTGAAATGTGTAATTGATTCGACTTGGGACGGAACAGCATGACGGAACATTATTGCGGTTTGCAAACTGTGTCTTCTTGTAGCGTTGATGTACATTGATACCCAAAGCTGGCTCATATCTTGGCAGCTTGTTTAGAAATTGTATCCTTTACCTCTGCAGGATTTTCATCTTATTACTTATTAATGTAGGACGGTGTGGAACCCACTTGTCAGACAGTTGGACACCTCCGGAGATGGAATTACTTGTGCTGTGTTTCTGCTGGGTAATAAATGCTTAGTAATGATGCCTGATGGAGCCACAGAGGTGGCGTTCTTCAAACACTCGCGAAGAGGAGCCATGGATTAAAACTGACCTTAATCTCCCTCTTGCCAGCAACGCAGAACTGAAAAAGAATAAAAAAAGTGAATGGTGGTGGAGCCGTAAAAACTATGTAGAGGTTTGTGATTTTAATTCGAATGGGAGTTTTCCCTTTGATTATTAGGTTATTTAAAATTAAGTGGGGCTAACTTTCAGAGCATCACCCCTGATTAGCTTTTCACACTTCCCTTTAAATGACTCTTGTACGTTTTTTTTTTTTTTCCTACTTTAGAGCAGAAATTAGAAGTGCCGCTGAGGCACTCCAGCAGGATTTTAACGAGCTGAAAACCCATCAGCTCATTTACGGGCCGTGGCTTCACATTGCTAACGTGTTAATGCGAGGCTTGTTTTGGGTTCGGAGAGTTGGAAAGTGACAGAATCCCTCCTTCTCTCTATCACGCTGCAATTAAATTGGCGGGGTGAGAGGAACCTCAGCTCCAGTCTGTCTGTCTCTCCATCACACCCTGAAGGACCAGGCAGGTATATATTTGGAGTGCAGTCGTCGCACTAAACCCCCTAAATGTTGGGAACGCTTCTCCTTTGCAAAGGTTCAATTAACTGTGTGAGAATCTGTGATGCTGAGCTGCCGTTCCCTCTGTTTTTGGGGAAGAGTCTCGTCCTTCTCATCTTAATTCATGTTCTTCAGATAAAACGCGGCTCTGAGCCGCCCCTCTCCTCTTTTTATCTGTTGTCTCTTGTAGCCTTTCATATCCCTCATGTTTCTTTCATATTAACAACTCTCTCATGTCTTCTTCTTCTTTTTTTTTTTACATGAAAGGCACAAGCGCTCTCGAGGTGAATATGAAGCCTTATTTGAATGAAACCAGAGTTATGATGATGATAGGATACCGTTGAGTGTCCACAGATGTTCACCCTAAACAGGAGAACGCATTAGGCTGATTTATGCTGGCCTCGTTCGCCTCCTCAAAAGTAGAATGATGCATCAGATTGTCAAGAGGCAACTTGTTGAGTAACCCAAATGTTTAGATTAAAGAGTCATTATTTTTAATTTTGGATCTGCATAACTCTTGCAATATTTTTGCACCACTAAGAAACCATAGAAAGCAAATGTAGCAAAGAATTCACTTATATTTTACATTTTAAGGTGATCAGAGTGTTTTTTTCCCTTTTTGACATTACTCCATTACTCTTCAAAATGGGAAGAACAAGAGTGCATGCTATGCGAGCAAGACCGATCCATTTTGATCGTTTTCATTCAGTGACATTGCAATGAGATGAGTCCTACATCGACATAAACTGAAAGGCCACTCAGAGGAAGAAGCCATTTCTGCAAAAGCAAAAATAAATACAGATTCCAGTTTGCAAATGCAGTCAGACAGCAACGTTCATTACTGCAGACATATGATCAAACAAAAGATAGAAATGTCTGGCCAAAAGGACTGTGGTTACATTTAGAGGAAAAAGGCAGAAACTTGGAAGCCTGAGAAGAGGAACTTAACTGTGAAGCCTGAGAGTGGCACCATTGTGTTCGCTGCCGGGCGGACTGGTGCACTTAAAAAACAAGAAAACAGATGGCATCCTGAGCATTAGGTGAAAATACTGAAGAAACATCTCCTGAAATCGCACAGAAAGTTTAAGCTTAGCCATAAATGAGTCTTCCAATTGGAAAATTGCCTTCAATCTAAATTATTTACAAAGTGGGTTGAACAGAACAAAGTGTTGGAGTGACTGCAAAAAAACGTAAACATTTGTTGGCAGATTTGAGTCTGTGTGATCGCCTCCATTACCAGAGTTCTGTCAGGGCCAAACTTTCACCAAATTAATTATGGGAAGGTTAAGAAAGGAATCTAAAAATGTTATCGTTTAAAAGAACTATTCCAGCAAATTTGTCGGCTTCTGAATTGAAGTTAAAAATATATTTTTGATAAAATCACTTGCTGGCATCTAGCAAATGAAAAATTTCCTAGTCCTAACTAACCTAAGACAGAGAAACAACTGTTTTTAGTGTGTATAAACATGTCATCTAATTTCAGCTGTTCCACTGAAGGAAAAAAAAACCCTTTGAAATCATTATTTAGGGAACGTGTAGGAGCACTAAAAATGATACAAATCAGAATGTAACTGACTCTAGTTCCTTTTTATTTAAATTTTGGTCTTCAGTGAACCACATTTTTGCAGTGAAAGAGCGGTCCTATATTTGTTACACCCCGTCCTGCCTGCTTGGCTGTGTGGGTGTTTTCAATGTCTCCCGATGTAATTACATTACCCTGCTTATCCAGTCTCAAACTAACTTTACTTAGCACTTTGATTTGATTACTTCTGGACAAATGCAGCCACAATTAAATCATTTTTGCCCACATACTACATGTTCTTATCCGTTAGCGCGAGGCTCTTTGCGTGGGCGATGTCTAATAAGTCGATAAATCAGAAGGACGAGCTGTGATGGAGAGCTCGGATAAACGGATTGAGCGTCGTTGTGGATGGGGCAGAATTAGAATGCTGTGGCCTGCTGCCTCCCGTCTAGTCAGGTATGATTAATGGAGTCGTTTTGAAGGGCAAGGGCAAACAAAGGCTTTTAGTGTGGCATTAGAAAAAACAGTAACAGACCGGCATGAGGAAGCCAAATAATCTGTATGCTTATATAAGATCATGGTTTTTAATCCCTTGAACTCCATTGTGTGGTTTAAAAATGTCATAAATAGGCTGGGAATAGTCTTTAAAGGGATGACTGATTGTCTTGATGTCTCTGTTTGGGCAAATTTTTATTAAACTTATTGCCCTATCTCCTCTCCTGCTTGTCCCATCCTTTCATCCCTCCCTCCCTCCCTCCTTCCTGTTCAGGATGGCTCACGTGCCGGTCGGGAGAAAAAGAAGACGGTGTCCTTCAGCAGCAGCCTGGCAGAGAAGAAGATCAGCAGCGCTGCCGGGTGTATCCACTCCATGGTGCGTCTGCAACTGTGTGACCTTCCGAAAAGAGCACGAGTTACACGCCTGTACATGAAATATTTAATGTTCCACACATGCATCAAGGGGTTTCTGTTCTGTCAAACACCCAACAGAGCTTGTCGCCGAGTTTGGGAGCCCATGTGAGTGACTGTGGCTTTCATGTCTTGTCTTCCAGGTTGAAGGCAGCGAGCTGAAAAAAATCCGCCCCAACTCTCGCGTATATCAGCGTTACTACCTTCTGGACGCAGGCCTGCAGGCTCTGTTCTGGGAGCCGTCCAAGAAGGAATCGGACAAAGCTCGGATCTTTCTCGACTCGATACGCGAAGTGAGTTTGTTTTTGCTCAAAGTGCAGCAGCAGATCATCAGACCATGATGAGCTGCTCCCTGGCCTTTCCTTTATACATGAACTCTGAGTGTTTTTCAAGCTTTGGAGATATTTACAGCCTTTGAGCATACGGCGGGCAGCAGTTATTTTGGTTTATATGGCGTCTGACGTGAGGTTTTATGAATCACAAATTCTAGGTCCGGACAGGTCGTAACACGGAAACCTTCCGCACCAGTGGAGTTTATGAGCAGATTTCGGAGGACTGTGCATTTTCCATCATCTACGGAGAGATGTATGAGAGCTTGGACCTGGTGGCCAATTCTGCTGAAGTGGCTAACATTTGGGTGACTGGACTAAGGTAAGGCAAGACATACAACTGAAAGCAGTTTTGCACTTAAATTGTACAAAACTTTCAACAATAAACTTACTATGTAAGAAGCATCAAGGTCTGTGAGACATACAGTGGACTGAGACAAAAGTCATTTCAGAACCTTCAATGTATCAAATAGTCTTTATTGTGGAATCCCAAAGGACTTCCATTTGGCACAAAACCACCACTAAACATGTCCAGAAAAATGCCACAATAAAATATGGTGGTGAATGCATCATGCTCTGGGATTATGTTTAGATGGAACAGGGCTTTTAGCCAAGGTGGTTAAAATCAAGAACTAAATGAAACCGACTAAATAAGTCATTTTTGACCCAAAACTTTCAGGTGATTGGACAAAGGTCAGAACTTCGGAGAGAACTGTATCTTTAGAGAATTCAGAAAGTAGTGAGCAGAAAGGACAAAAGACCATCTACAGTGGATGAACAGTCTCTGAAGGTTATGTCTTATTGAGTAAAATATATCAGAAATGAGTTTTTTTTAAAAATCAGTCTCATTAGAGGAGGCAGGGTTAGTGCATAAAGAACTGACTCAAGATATGTGCATGCTGCTGCATGTTCTAGGGTTTGGCTTGCTTTTTCCAGTGGGTCAAATCAAGGAGTTTTGGTGGGTCACTCTACTGGTGTATTCGTCTGAATTTTGCCCGTTTTAAAAGCCACTGCCACTGATCAAGATTGGCATTCAAGCAACTTCTCAGCCACACGTATTTGTTTTTCTGAAAACAAAGTAATGCGTCCTGTTAGATAATCGGTGCTCTTCCATCTCTTATCTGCTTCTAGGTATCTCATGCAGTACGGCAGACACGCCCTCGACATACTAGCCAACAGTCAGGACAGCCTTCGCCTTCGCTGGCTGGAGCAGTTGTTTTCCTCTGCCGCCGATCAAAATAAACAGGAAGTCATTGAGGAGGGGATTCCCTTGCAGTCAGCTGTTAAGTTGGTACAAAGCGTGAATCCTGGAGTGAGCAGCGGTAAAGTGGAGCACAGGTTTAAGGAGATTCAGAGGCTCCGGGAGAAGACGTGTGCGCTTACGTCGTGCAATGAATCGGGCTTTAAAGACCACGCTGAAAACGAAAAGCCATCGGCGAGAAAGGAGCAAGTGACCAAGCAGGAGTTCATTGAGGTCTTCCATGACTTTTGCACCCGTCCAGAGATCTACTTTCTGTTGGTGCAGTTCTCCAGCAACAAAGAATACCTGGACGCAAAAGACCTGATGAGGTTCATTGAAGCTGAGCAGGGTGTGGCACAAGTGGGTAACATGAAACGATGCATAAATTCAGAAAACAAGTCAAATGTAAAAATGTTTCTTTTACTTGGACGACTAGCTCAGGCTTTTTTAAGACTAAGACTTTTATTCCTCCTTGTAGTCTGTAATTTCTCTGTTTATTTCTCGGTCTTCTCTTAATTTTCTCTCCATCTAGGCGAGTGAGGAAATGAGTCTGCAACTCATCCAGGCCCACGAGCCATCAGAAGAGGGTCGGCAGCAGGGACACCTGTCATTGGACGGCTTCACCAGCTACCTCACTTCGTCAGAGTGCCACCTGTTCGATCGGGAGCATGACACCATTTGTCAAGACATGTCCCAGCCTTTGTCTCACTACTACATCAACTCCTCCCACAACACCTACCTCATCGAGGACCAGTTTCGAGGTCCCTCTGATAAATCCGGTTACATCCGCGCCCTGAAGATGGGCTGCCGCTGCGTGGAGGTGGATGTTTGGGACGGCCCCGACGGGGAGCCGGTGGTTTGCACGGGTCACAGTCTTTCCCGTCCACTGGCTCTGCATTCTGTGTTGGAGGCAATTGCAAAGTTTGCATTTGTGGCGTCGGAGTACCCGTTAATTCTCTGTATTGAAAATCACTGTTCGCTGCAACAGCAAAAAGTTTTACTGCAGCATCTCACAAGGATATTGGGGGATAAACTGTATAGAGATCTACCAGCTGAAGGGGCTTTGTACCTACCGTCGCCGCGTGAACTAAGACGTCGAATCCTACTGAAGGGTAAAAAGCTTGGGCCAGATTCAGATGGGGAGGTGAGCGAGGAAGATGAAGGAGCAGAAATGAGCCAAAGGATAAAAGCGGCAAATGCTGCTGGAACCGAGAAGGACGTTGTGCAGAAAAGTGTCTCTCTCACATCTGTCCCTCAGTCTAACATGCCTCATTCTTCCCCCAAACGTTTCCAGCTGTTGAGGGAACTGTCCGACTTGGTAACTCTATGTCATTCAGTTGGCTTTAAAGACTTTAAAACTTCCTCTAAAGCTCAAAAACCTTGGGAACTGTGCTCTTTCCATGAGTCTCTGGCTTTGCGTCTGGCTGGCGACAGCCCTGGAGACTTTGTCAACCACAACAAGCATTTCTTGTCCCGAGTGTACCCCAACCCCATGCGCATTGACTCGAGCAATATGAATCCCCAGGACCTGTGGAAGTGCGGCTGTCAGATTGTGTCGATGAATTTTCAGACAGCAGGACTGATGATGGACCTAAACACGGCCTGGTTCCGGCAGAACGGGAGCTGCGGTTACGTGCTACGTCCGGCCATCATGCGGCAGGAAGTGTCTTATTTCAGTGCTGACACCAAAGACACTGTACCGGGCGTGTCGCCACAGCTGCTGCATGTAAAGGTAGAGCATAAATCATTAAATGCTCAATTTATTATGTGCTTGAAGTGAGACGCTGTCGTCCAGTTTCAAAAATGTTGGCAAATTTGTTAATCAAAATATACTAAAAGTAACAAGTATTAGGGAACTTGAATAAGAGCTAGAGTGTGCTTGACGGTGAAATTATGAACTTTACCGACTGTATGAATTTCAGTTGCATTATTATAAGATTATATGGTTGTAATGGATGACTACTAACTTTCTGGAAATTACATGGGAATTTCCTGAAACTTACAGACTACTTCTCAGAAATGTTTATGGAGCCTTACAGGGTACTTTTCTGTAATTTAAGAGGTAGTTTTTCATAAGTTATTTGTAAACTTAGACACCTGTCTTTTTAAAGTAACCTCAAAGTTCAGGTGTGTGCGAAAACACAAGGCACTTTCTCCTCTAAACTAATAAGTTACAGGAAGGTAGTGTACATTCCTGATGGTACCATGTTATGAGTTACCTAATAAAACAACTAAAGTGAATGGTATGTTATAGAAACTTGTCCCAAAATTCTGGAAAGTAGCACAGAGAATCTGAGTTGCTTGATGATACAACTTAATTTCCAAAAATATCCTTTCAAGTTCAAGGTGCGTTACCTCTAAACTCTGGAAAGACTCACTGGAGTTCAGAAAAGGGTCACTTTGTAAGTCACCTCGTATTACAGATTATGTCTAGAAATGACCTGTAGTTTCCAAAACACTTATTTAATTAAAAGTCAACCTAAAATTTCAGATGGCAAGAATTTAAGGAGATCTTGTCAAAAGTTACAAGTCAGTTCCAGGATTGTAATCTCCAAGTTCTAGGAAGTGACTACTAAGTTCTAGAAAGTCCCATGTTACAAATCACCTCATGGTAGTACCTGGTCCCAAAAGATAACTTGTAGGTTCTAGCAAAGAATGGGCTGTGTATGTGTGGGCACTAAAAACAAATGCTCTTTAAGTAATAGGTATTTTTCCTACAGGTGATCAGTGGCCAGAATCTGCCCAAACCAAAAGGTTCTGGGGCCAAAGGGGATGTTGTAGACCCATATGTGTATGTGGAGATCCATGGCATCCCAGCTGACTGCAGCGAGCGCCGCACCAGGACAGTGAGACAGAACGGGGACAACCCCATCTTTGATGAGAGCTTCGAGTTCCAGATCAACTTGCCAGAGCTTGCCATGGTTCGTTTTGTGGTGTTGGACGATGACTTCATTGGGGATGAATTCATAGGTCAGTGTGTTGGGACTATTATTGGAAAAGGAAATCTCTTTAATTGTTCACACCTGTACAGCATACAAAGAGGGGGTTTTGTGAGAGATTTGAGCTCTTAACTTAAAGTACAAAAAGGTTTTATAATGCACATAAAACAGGATATGATGCAACCAGATGTGGAAATACCTGTTTCCTGTGTAGTACTGTGGGAAATGTTGTTGTTGTTGTGTAGATGTCACTACCACAATATGTCCAAGATGTTAAGTGAATAGAAAGAAACATTCAGGTTAGCAATGATCAGCTTTTGCTTTGTTGCGCTGCAATTAAAGTAGTTCTCAACCTCTGCAGGCCAGTATACTATACCACTGGAGTGCCTCCAACCTGGCTACCGACACGTGCCCCTCCAGTCCCTCACTGGGGAGGACCTTCCACACGCCAAGTTGTTTGTACATGTGGCCCTCACAAACCGGAGAGGAGGTGGAAAACCTTACAAAAGAGGCCTCTCGGTACGAAAGACTCGAAAAGGGAGGGAGTACACAGCTCTGAGGGACTTAGGAGTTCGGACCGTCGACGAGGTTTTCAAGATGGCCGCTCCTCTTCTGAGGGAAGCGGCAGACCTGAGGGGTAACATGCAGGTGAGGAAACATTTCATGGAATATGTGCTTCAGTTTAAGGCTTAGATAAAACATCTTGACAAATGTGCAAACTGCTTGTTATCTGTAGAGCAGTATTTCTGACGCAGTGGTGTTGAAGATATGTTTCAGATTAAAAGAAAAAGAGGACAAAGGTCGAATGATAGCAGAGGAGTCCTAAAGACTGGTGTAACTGGATTCCATAAAAAGTTCTATTTTGGAAATCTTCAAAATCAATCTTCATCTCACATCTTTCAGTTCTGTAAAACGCAACAAGGAGTGGAAGCTTTTCAGCAAAAATCGATGTGTAGATAATGTGAACTATCTGTCCCTTTTTACTCTGGCCTTCACTTCTACTCAACAAAGCAAGTTAATATCATTTTAAGACTTGGTCATAAATGGATTTAAAAAATAATAAGAAAGTGGAACAAACTACATGAAGAGGCTTTAAAACTGGAATTGCCACACTTGGAAGACGTCAACATGTGCAACCTGTCCATGTGACTCAGCTAATCCAGTAACCTCTGCTCACCTTTTTAAGTTTAACCATTTACATTTGAGCAGAGTCTGACAATGGCATAACTTGCAGTAAAATTAAATTGTGATTTTTGCCAAATCAAACACTATGCAACATCAGCATTGCCATCAACAAAATGGAAAACCAAGTTTTGTGGATCGTAATGGCCTCTTCTGTCGCTGTATAAGATTTACACCAGTCAAGACTTTTAATGGCCGACAGATTTCAGATCTTGAGGTTTTTCAGATGTTCTTTCTGAAGATTGTAAAACTTACAAACTAATTCGAGTAAGCGTTGTCTTAAATCAGCCATGAAATGTGGAAAACATTAACCAATGTGTTACAGACCTTCGTTGGTCAGAGCCGACGAAGGTCAAAGTGGCCAGTTGTTAGTTCTGCACTATTTAAAGTCAAGCCACCGTTTTTCACTGTGAACCAGTCGGTTTCTTTAATCTTGCCCTTAGCTTCATCTTTACTCCACCATTAATTACTTTAATACATTCATAAACACATACAGTTCAGTTTGGTAGTTATTCAGCAGAATCAATATTCACTCCGGTGTGAAATATTATTCAATATTCCTTTTCAAAATGTGTTTTATGAGTCAGTCAGTTTGGTCTGTAAGTGCTTGTATTAATTATGCCAATTAAACTGTCACTAATGCGAGATTGCCGGCATTCACACCGTTCAGTTTTTTTTTTTTTTCGAACCTTCACAACACTGCTGCAGCAGGAGAATAAATGATTTCTGAAAGGAAAGACAAAGTGCTTTGTGGAGAAAATAAATCAAGTCAGTAACAGGAAGGAGAAAAAAAATCTCACAATTATCCCGGGTTTATTTGTTTTGATTCTTTCTGCAAATTATGTTGAGTTTCTGTCAACCCCCTCCACCCCCCACAAAAATACAACTGAAACCAGATGTTTACGTGTAATGTGTAAAAGATAACACACCCTTGAGATATTTGCTAAATACTTAAATAATAGGGTTTTTTTTTTTTTTTTCTCAGAACTCTGTTGCAGTATTCAGGGAGCTGTGTGGGGTGTCGGCTGTGGCCAACCTCATGCAGTGTGTGCTGGCCCTGGGCTCCAGAGTGTCGGGCCCAGAGGGGACCCCGTTACTGCTGTTCGACCTGAGAGACAACTACCCCACACTGGAGCCCCAGGGGCCCCTGCCGGATGTCCTGCGCCGAGTCGTCTCTACGTACGATACGGTGAGGAAAGAATGAACTTGGAAAATGTGCAAGAGAAAAACAATTGATGAGAAATGGCATGCGAGTCACATCCCTCCCTCTGACTCTTTGACCCGACAATCAAACGCTTCCTTTTGAGGCAGCTAGCTTCGAAGTACAAAGTGAGCTTTCATTGTCGTGTTGCAGACAACACCCCCGTTTGTCTTCGGCTTGCCGGCAACATCCTCATGTTGGCCCGAAGCCGCCGTGTGTTTCCACCCAAATAAACCACATACTACCACTGACCACGGGGGGAAAGTCGTTCACCAGATTAGATTTATGGAATAGCTTCTAAAAATACACGCCGGGCGTCAGAAGATGAGGAGTTAATTTTGCAGATGGAAAAACAAAGACTGGAAGAAACAAAGAAAACAAAAGGCGTATCCGTTAGTTACCGTCTCACAGACCAGCAGTGGCGGAGGCATAAATCTTTGTATTCAAAAAGGTTTAAAGCTGCTTTTATTTACCCATGTTTATGTTTGGTGTCAGTTTGTCTTTCTTCCCTCTATATTCTTCCTCCCTAGTTTCTTTTGGCCGAACTTGCACCAGTCGCTCCATAATAAGTGGGTTTCATGCAGCTCTAATGAGGAAACTAGGCGGGGTTTTTTTATTATTGTTTTTTTTGTTTGTTTGTTTGAAAATATAGTGTTCTTCACACTTACGGGGTAAATCATCAGCCTAATCTGACACAGAAAAATCTAGAAAAAAGCTGACTTTATTGTATATGGAGATGGTTTGGGGGGGGGGCATGGTCAGAATTTGTTGGTTTTGTTTTCTAAACCATTTCACGTGGTGGGAACAGAGAGTCATTGATGGTGCAAGATTCTCATAAAGTCCCTGTAGCTCAACGTGGCACAATAAGCAATAAATTAATTAGTAATTTGAATTAAAAATGAGCTAAATTTTGATTGTCAAAATTGCCCTTCAAATTTTGAAGGGCAATTTTATTTACAGACTTCATAATTCATTTTCATCATGGTTTTGGTTGTGTGGGGTTTTTATACGAGCTATATGTATTGCTTTTGGTTATCTATTTTGGACATTTAAAATATCTTCCAGTTCCAGTGTAAGTATTCTTTACAAAATTAGCTTATTGATTTTTGAGAGGACGAAGTTGCATTATTATGCTATCATCAATAGATTTCTTGAAGATAGCATCATTTATGGCATTCATTTCTGAGACAATTTATCATCCAGCAAGATTAACCATGACAGGCCTACCTGCAGCTTTTAGCAAGCTGTCGATATTTACGTTTGCAGTGGTAGGACAGAATGGGTTTTTTTTCCTGGCATGCTTCCCAAACAACTAGTTAGCATGTAAAAGACATCTGAGGGTTCTTATGGAGGTTGAGTGACCCCAAGAGGCCGCTTTTTGCCAAGACTGCCTGCAAATGTATTTTGTTTTTATGTTTATTTTACTTTAAGTATTTTTGAGGAATATCTTGGGTATGAAGATGCACAGCTGATGGGTTACAGGTTCTCAGACAAGAACAAGTTGCAAAGTTGAAATGCTCTTGATTATGGTTTCGGTGCATAATCTGGGACACTTTAAGTCTCCCACAGCTGTTTATCACCGCTGTGCATCTAGTTTGTGGGACCGCAGGCCCGTGCACCGCGGGTCTCGGCTAGAACATACAAGTGGGTTAGTCCATGTCTCCAGCCGCTTCCGTTCCAGCCGAACGGAGCGGAGCTGCAAAAGCTCGCCCCGCCGCTGAATACCATTAGCATAGATTTGAATGCGATTTGGCTAAATGGATTCATCGCCCGAGTCCCTGACACACAGAAAGAAAGAGTCAGGAAATGAGAATCTGGTTGTGCACTTCTTGTGGAATTTGATCTGGTTTTCGGCGACACGCGGTGGTAAATCCCTTATTTGCTTGAAAAGAATGTTTTGTTTTTGTTTTTTCCCACAGCGGGGTCGAGTCCCAGAAGGCTTTCTGAGAGGAAGTGTCTCATTATTCATACAGTCTCTGCATGTCATCCATATGTAGCTTTGGATGCTGCTGTCATGTGCATTCATATAGTCGTACTTTGAGTCTGAACTCTTTTTTTTTATATATATATACTTTTCCAACCAATCAATACAGAGCAGTAATTCAGTGTATTACAGAACATATTGACATGTCTACCATTTAAATGATTCTTGCTTTTTCATTTGCATTGTATGTCCACCAGCTAGCTCTGTTGTGTCATACCCGATAAAAGCTTTGCAAATCCACCTGACAGTAGGATTTATTAGTTAAATACCGATGCGATTTATGGGCCCCTGTTGCTAACAGAGTGTCCGTTTCCTGTTTTCCGACCCCCAGATGGTCAACGCAAGCAAAGCTGTGATGGAGTTTGCAGATGCAATCTATGAAAAAATCCTGCATATACAGACAATGGGTGAGTAGGTGTTTTATGATGGACATAACTCCAGGGGAAACTCATATAACCAGCTCGTGCTTGTGAGAGCTCCCACGCAGGCTTCTCTGTGACTTCATCTGTTTCTTTTAATTTTTCTTAAGTTTATTTTATTCTGTTCAGATCAAAGTTACTTTACCATCATGTTTCCCTACTTTGATGTTTTGGGGTTTTTTGTAGGTTCTGACTTATTTTTGTGTGGGTCTCCTTCCTTTTTCTGTATTTTATTTCAATTGCTTTATAAATTCCTTCCTCTTTTTACCTCATTTATGCTGCTTTTTTTTTTTTCGAAGAGTTTTTGCGGCGCTAGTGGCTCGTATTTTTTCTACAGTAGGCAGACGGGAAGGGGGGTGAGAAGAGGGGGGAAGACATGCGGCAAAGGTCGTCGGGACCGGGAGTCGAACCCGCGACGTCCGCGTCGAGGACTAAGGCCTCCAAACGTGGGGCGTGCTAACCCCCTGCGCCACCACAACACATCAGAAGGAGAGAGCTGAGAAACACATGCAGCAAATGTTCTAAAACAGAGACAAGCAATTTTATTTTGCGAGATAAGAGTCTGGGATGTGTTTTTATGGATCTTCCTAGACTCTTGTATCCCTAAATAAAACCCAGGCAACCATCTACCCTTATAGATTACCTAATTGGTCAATTGAGTTCACCTGTTTGTAATTTAACCTCCGATGATTCAGGCTTGGGTCCAAATGTAAGATTTTGGCAAAACGTGGAAGTTCACAGATGTTGTCCGTCCAATTGGAGTTTGGGTTACTTTGCAAAGAACAATTGGTGAGACAGTCGGGCAAAAAGAGACCCCAAATGATTTGCAATTATTATTGCAATGAGAGGTGGCTCTGTGAATTATTAAATGAGGCATGTCACACACTTTTTCAGATTTTTATTTGTGAAAACCTTAAATCCTTTTCCCTCTAAACTCACGATTCTGCACTGTCATGATGGTGACTTGTTACATAAAATCCCTATGAAACGGAAAAAGACCTCAAGGGGTATGAATCATTTTGCAAGTTACTACTAGGTGACAACTTTTGCAACCTAGTAGTAACCAGGTTTATATGCATATAAAATATGCATATAAACCTGGGTTATATGCATGTTTTTAAAAGCAGCAGGTTTAAACTAGCATCATCGCTGCTTCTCCGTCACTGAAATCCGGCCCATCTGTGGTTTCTGGCATCAGCTTTTTGTTTACTTCAACAAGGGACAGTTTGGGTCGTCTGACCCTTAACAGCCAGACTTTTGCTGTATCATCCAAGAGTCAGATTCTCCTTCGGCGGACATATCGTACATTTTGTGTACTTGATGCTCAGAAATGTTAGTCAGTTGCTTGTTTTGGGGGAAGGAAAAAAAAAAAAAACCAAGAGCTCCAGATAAACACGAAGCGAAACATTTCTGTAGAGTCGGGGTTCATCTTGGGTCATTGCGTAAAGCTAAAGGCAATTTGATTACTGTTGTTTAACAAATCTGGAGACTCTTCTCTCCGAGAAAACGTCTCTCATTTCTCCTCGTGGGTTTTGTTGAGCCATCTTCTCTCATTTAACACTTTCACCTGTTTTGCAACACGGCCACAATCCCATTTTACCACCCTGAACTCTGCATGAATCCTTCATTTCATCTGCGGTCACATGTAAACAGATTTAAGTTTGCGATTGCTCAGTCCTCCCCCTCCCACCCGCGAGCGGTCGGCCCACTGTTTGTATGTTCATCTGATTATGGAGCCCGGAGCCTGATCTTCTGAACAAAGCTCTTCCTGTGTGTTAAGGGCAAAGATGGTGATCAGGTGATCCCCAAGGCAGAGGTCCACTCTGTGGTCTGAAAGGAGGGCGCGCACCGGAAGAAGGCCTATATGGGTCACTTGGAGGGAAGCATGGGATGGTTGGTGGCAGAGATGGATGTCTGGAAGTTACATCAGGGCAGAGAGAGGAAACGGAGGGAGGGGGGAGGAGAGGAAAGATGTGCTGCAGCTTCAGACGAGGTTGAATCGTAAAAGATAAGATTAGAGCTCATCGGGATGTGCCGGTGTGTTTGAGAAGTTTGTGAAACTCGTGAATGTTCGTTGCGGACAATCAGAGCAATGGGGAGCGTACTATATGACGGGGATCTTGTGTTGTTTCCGTTGTATTACGAGCACATACTCAGTATTGTACACTCTACCATTCGCATTGTAATACAACACACGATAAGAAACGACAACACGAAGGTGCGGCCTGAGCGTTCGTTATGCGTTTCCTGAGCAGCAAAGTGAGAAATTAAACTGCTGCAGGCAAAGTAAAAAGCAGATCTTAATTGGCTGGAAAGTCTGGTTTTAAACTCGGCGTTTCCAAGAAACGGCGTCCTCATCTGTTAACGGTTTTCACACCATGCGATATTTGTCGTCGACCTTTTCTCAACCTCGGGCGATCAGCTGTTTTCCCAGTCTGGCTGAGCGATGTACAGCATAGTCCTCTGAGCCACACCAGGAAGTGTAACAAACAATAAAAAACCCACCAGGATTTGAGATTTTTTTTATTTTTATCATTTCCTCCTCCACTACAGATGTGCAGGAAGTGGAAGTGATGCAATGTGTGTTACATCCTGACGCGCTGGCCCCGAAGCTCGCTGTGGCCTGCGGGTCAGACGGGACTATTTTTTGTTTGCATATGCAAAGAAAAACAAAGACGTTGTTGTGTGTTGGCTTGGAGATATTCTATCTGTGCTTTTTTTTTTTTTTTTTTTCTCCCTCGGAAAGAAAGCCAGCAGAGGGAACAACGCTGCTTTGGGTTACCTAGCAACTGTGTGGTAAAGGTTATTATTAAGGCAACTTATGTAGGTGTGAAAATGTGGAGAAGGGACTGGTGTGTGTGTGTGTGTGTGTTTGTGTGGTCACGCTTGCAGACGTTTAAGGTGCAGAGAAGCGACCGTGTGAGGAATCGAACTCGCCCTCAGTCTGTTTGCCCTCCTCTCTCTGTGTGTGTGAGAGAAAGAGGCCCACAACTTAGCATACTAAACGTCAATGTTCTGCTGATGGCTCGCTGTGATGCTTTGCCCCGTGTTAACCCACTTTTGGGTTTCCATGGTAACAGCGGGACAGTGGCCCGGGGCGGCCAGAGGAAGCCAGACACAAGGAAACAACTTGGTGCACTCACGCTCTGAATAGCTGCAGGCTGGACTCTGCGATCCTGTCTTTTTAGGGGGTTTTTTTATGCAGATTTCGTCATACGTTGCTCAGATTTCCATGCTCGTCTTTGCTCAAGTGTGATGAAACCTCTTCATAGTTCCGCCTCTGATGTCTGCAAAGTATTCACGCCACCCTGGTTTTGACTTGTTTTTCCTTTGCCTTCAGGTAAGGGGTTTGGAAAGATCCTTGTGTGCGCACATCTTTATCAAAGGCTGATCCTTGTTGGCTGTTTTGAACAAACATAATCCAACACCATAGCTGTATGGCTTCCGTGTTTGCACGAGCGCCAGCAGTTCGCCGTGGATTCGCAAATTGATTCCTAGACGTTTTCATGCCATCTTGCATTAACAAAAAATTAAGCTTGTCCAGAATTTATCGGACAAAGTTGGTACAACAGTTTTACACGCTTTAAGACATTTTAACACTCCTAAATTACTTACATTTCAACCAGTTGAAATCTGCTGAATTTCAATACAAAACGTCACAGTCGAAAGGTCAGACACAACAGGGTCATGTTTAGTGCTTTGCCAACAGAAACGAAAATTACTGGAGGCTTTTACTTGCAAGTGGTTCATTTAGTCCTTTAAGTCTACTATGCATTCATCAGCTCAGACAGGGTGTGGCCTTTTTTTTTTTTTTACTTGCCCTTTGAACCGCGAATCTAATTACCAAGATAGCATTTTAAAACATTTTCTAGCTGAAGAAATCTTCTGTCATGCAAGTTTAAACATCCATATGGTTTTTCGGCTATACGTACCAAGGTGCTTTGAGAGTAAAGTGGAAAAAGTGACTCGACAATTTCCTCGTCTCATCCTTCCTCTCTCTTAAACAAATAAATAATAAAATAGGGGTGAAAAAAAAGTTTGTTTATTCTGTTGGTGTTGATGGTTGGGGCATGATCCTTCAACTTAAATTCCTACACATAAAGCAAAGCCAAAGGCGTTGCAGCCAAGTTAAAACAAGCCGAAGTGCCGCCCGTACGCACACACACACACACACACCCGCACACAAACACACCCACACCCACACACACACACACACGCCCATCCACACACGCATACTGAGCACAACAAAGATCACCTTGAGGGAAACGGTTGAGCTTCCTTTCTGCAAGAAATATCTAAAGTTTGTTTCTGGAAATCTTGCATTTAGCTCCAAATATATTGCGGTAAATGGCGCCAGGGTGGACTGTACTGCACGTAGGAAGCTTGCTGCTCCCGTTCATGTTTAAGCTAGTCTTAGAATGCAGCACAGCGACCTGCTATAGTAATTTCAAAGGGTTTTAGATAAATTAAAAAAAACTTAAGTCATTGCTTTGAACGACGTGGGCCTGACTAGAATCTCATTACCGTTAATTTTCCTGAAGTTTTCCTTGAATGCCTGTTGAAAACAGAGCAAGGGGGACTAAACAAAGCACCAAAACTGTCAACAGCACTTTATCAGTTCTTTGAATTACATTTCACTTTTCAGATTTTAAGGGAAATTCACATCGATCTGATCCTTATATTTGTAACCATATCCATGTATCTTTTCAATGGTGTGCTAGGAAGAGCATTCTTCATTTCCAGGTGATTGGTTGTTCTTTTAGTATTTAATAAGTAAATAAATAAAGCAACCCTGTTGCAGTGAAAGTGTCAAAACCAAGTCTGGCTATGTTGAACTTTGTAAATTCCACACCCTTGATCCCGATACACACGCTCTATTCAGAATGGGAGCTCTTTAAAAGTGACCCAAATACTTACTTTGAGATTTTGACGATCTACAAATTCCCAATCATTCCATCCTGTTTGGACACATGTAAACCTTTTTGTGCCCACTAGCCCTGTTGGCATAATAATATTTCAAAAGTCATAATGTTTGCCTTTGTTTTTATTTTCCTCTGTAGCGATGGAGTTTCATGAAAAGCTGAAAAGCCTGGCGATGAAGGAAGGGCTGAAAGGCTCCAAGGTCAGTCGAGCGCTGGAGAGCTTCAGCTGGAACATCACCATCCTGAAGGTAAGTCACTCCTTCCCACATGTTAAAGGAAAAAAAGAAAAAAGAAGTGTCATGTAGGAAGTTTAATGCGACATCTTGTTGCCTCCATCTTCAAAATTTCACATCCCTCCGATTTCTCCTCCCCTTTGCCTCAGGGCCAGGCCGACCTGCTCAAACACGCCAAGGCCGAAGTGGAGGAGAACATGAAGCAGGTGCACGACGCCGCTCTGACCGGAAACCTCAGCAAGGAGGGTGGAGGACTGAGGCGCGTTCGCTCCCAAACGGGACGAGGTCCGGATGACGACACGAGCGCATGAGACGCCTCGCCTCAGCGACCTGACCACACTGCTGCCATATTTGCTGTGATGAACTTTTCGCATACCACCAGTTTGTTCTCGCGCTCCCCAAAGCCGTTTTGGGAGCGTCGCAGCATTTAAGATCCGAGACCGACAAAAGTGTTCATGAAAGTAAAAATCTTGATTATACAATCGCGGTGATGTGCTGCCAGTAGGAGATCCTAGGATCGCAGCGGCGGAGAGATGAATGTAGTTAGACTTGAAGCCAAGGTTCTGCTGTTTGTACTGTCGTAAACTTGCCAATTGTTAACGATCTTCCTCTCATGTGAACTTTTTCTAGGTTTTAAGTGTGCCGTTTTTTACATGCCAACAGTATGTAAAAAAAAATACATACTGTTAGAGGTGGGTCTATCAATTTGTTGTTTAGGAAACAAACCAGGTCAGGTAACAGGACGCCTTTCCCTTTAAGTTAAAGAAAACCTACTCTGTATGTAAATCTTTAGATATTTGAAGTCTTCAGCCATCGTTGTGCGGACCAGTGGAGCCTCGTGTGACTTCGGCTTCTCTTTTTTACCGAGCGCCGTTTTGCTCCCGCATTGCTGCTCTAAACTCAGTTGCCATGAGATTGTTTTTGCACCAAACCTCACCTTCCTCCCCGCCTGACGTCCCCTTTTGAATGTTGTCTTACAAACAGTATTCTATATTTTTGTATTTCCCAGAATCCCCCAGGTCCCATGAGCTACTTTAAACCCTTCTTACTGTACCTGCCATACTGATCAACTCCATAGGTGTTGACGTCTGCCTCCAGGGAACTGATGCCGTTGCCGTCGAAAGCGTTTACTTTGCGTGCAAAACACTGTACAGTATTTTAATATTTGATTCTATCCTTTTTGCTGTAAAGAATATTTTGCATAAGTTATTGATGCTGAACGAAAAAAACTAAAAGAAAAACATTCCAGATGCGTTTTGGTGTTGTGGCAGTAGATGAAACTTGACCGGTAAAGGTCAGGATGGAAATAAACACTTTTTTTTTTTTTTTCTTTCTTCGAAAGTGACTAATGCTTGTGTGTGTTTTACTCTTATTTTTCTGCAAGCTCTTTCTAATATTCATTCATTTATCATAAGTTGTGTGTGGGGCTGAGAAGACAGCTGGGGACGCTCATCTGCTGGGTATGGGAGGCAGACATATGGCCCTCTGCATATGTGCTGTTCGTAAGCTTAACGGAGCTCATTTGTAGCTTGAAGAATTCATTGGGGGGGACGAAGGAGTCGACATTAACGAGCAGAACGGTGGCGTTTCAGCATGTCTCACCGCAACCTTTCTTCATTTTTCCAAGTCCTTTGGAGTTTTGCACCAAATTAGATTCGATCACATACCTCACAGGTCTGACAAAACATGCTAAAACCAGGTTTTCCTCATCTGCAATGTAATTAAATTGTAAAGTGTTCAGATTTAATTTTCCAACACCTCACATGGTGACTCTGTAGAAGCTGCAGAGAACATGTTGCGGCGACTCCGGACGTCTCGTCTTCCAGGGAAACTGGTGGTAGCAGCATCATGGTGTGGGAATATGGATTAATCTAGATCACAGGTGCCAAAGTCCAGTCCTCAAGGGCCGCTGTCCTGCAGTTTTTAGATGTGCCACAGGTACAAAACACTGGAAATGAAATGGCTTAATTACCTCCTTCAGTTCTCCAGAGCCTTGCTAATGACCTAATTATTCTATTCAGGTGTGGTGCAGCAGAGGCACATCTAAAAGTTGCAGGACAGTGGCCCTTGACACCCCTGATCTAGATCCTGGAAGAAAACCTATTAGAGGTTGCAGAAGAGCTGTTCTTTCCCTCATTTTATAACTATTTTGGAGAATTGTATCAGATTTGATTAAATCAAGGAAGACGGATTCATTGAGTTGTACCACATTTGTGGGGGGCGTTCAGATTTCAGTTTTGAGCCATGCTTCGGTAGTAGCACCAATGGATGTGTTGGGAGTTACTGACTGAGAAATAATGAATCTTGATGGTTTTGGACCTCTAAGAAAAAGGTTTTCGAAAGTTTTCCAGAGCAGAAGCAAATTCGTTTCAAGATACAGTTTGGATTGTTTTCTTTAAATATATGGGGTTAATTAAAAAAAAGCTAACAAACGGGGCAAGACATTTTCATCAAATTTTCTTACAACTACATAACACAAAACTAAAGTTAAAAATGTTTACAAAACAAGATTGCCCTGATTGTTTCTTGACAACTGAACATTATTCATGCAGATGAGAATAAAGCATTTGCATATTGTGGACAGCTGGGTAAAACAAAATCCGCTCAACCTCAATGGTTTAATGTGTTTTAAAAGTAAGAGAAGTACTCCCCAGACAGCAGTCAGCTTGTAGCAAGAGCAATATAGTTTTATTGATCTAGGTTTAATTATGCTGAAAGGGCAGCTGGAGGAACATTCTTTGCGTGCCGCCGCACATAATTCGCACAGAACAGGAGAACAACCCACATCCGACGCGAGAACCGAGTTATTACATTAAAATGTCCACAACTAGATAAGATCTAAAAACAAAACAAAAAAATTAAATCAGACTCATTCCTTAATTTAATCACTTTATCTTGAAAATCAATCATCTAAAGGGTTAAAAAAATATTCATTCTAGACCATTAAAAGAAAAAATCTAACAAAAAAAAAAAACAATAAGATCACAGAGTTAGGTTTTGTTTGGCTGAGAGAAGAATGGTCAGAGGCACTGGTTTAGAAGCGGGAGAAAGCTGCCCTCGACGGCGACGCGGAGGACCTCGTCCTTTTTGTTACAGTATCAGAGAAGACGCCGTCCTCCACGAGGACACACACCCTTACACACCACAGGCAGAAGTATGGCTGGATCTCCGCATTCATACAAAAACATCCTCGCACTCCCAAACAGCACAGCAGGAGGAGAAAGTTTTCCCCTGCAGGAAAACTGCAGTCTCAGGTCCTTCAGTATAATCGTGTAGTGATTGAGTAAAGCAGTCCAACAGCGCCCTCTCTCTACAGAGAATGGCACTACAATAATCACAATAGGAAACAGGTGTGGGGGGGGGAGAAGCAACCCATAAAAAGGCCTAGCAGGCATTGGATGAGACAGCTTACAGCATCAGTTCAGACAGGACTCGCATGGTACAGATGACGGCTAAAGAGATGAAGAGTAGGGGCGTGTGTGATTCTCCATGTCACAGTCCACACGTGCAACTTTTTAGTGGTATGGCACCAACAGCAGGTGGTTCCCTACCCTGTGAACTCAGTTTCATCAGACCTCCAGAACGGGTGCAAGAGAGGGAGAACTGCCGTCCGTTCACAGGTCGTTAGGGTTAACTATGGTGAAGTCGGAGTCCTTGCTGTTGGTGGAGCCCTCCTCCGGGCTGGAGGAGCCCGATGTGGCGCCAGTCATCAAAGGGTCGTGAAAAGTCCCGGATGAGCCTTCGGGCTCCATTCGCACAGCGGCGCGCCCTCGCCTCACCGGCAGCTTTCCTTCGGCTTCCCTCCCTTCGGCTGGCAGGTCTCCGTCCTGAGACACCAGGATGTAATCGTCCCAGTTCTTTCTCTCGGAGATCAGAGACGACGCCACCTGTAGGCAGGAGATTTAAAGAGAATATATATATATAACCGTTTTTATTCTGAGATGCTCAGTGCTGATGAGAATATGGATGATGATACACAAGGAGGCTGCAAAACACTGTAGTGAGGTTCACTTCTACCAGAACAGCCACATGCAGCCAAAAATCTAAAAATGAATTATATAAATCAAAATGCCTTCACGTGTTTAAATCCAACTGAAAGTCTGTGGCAAACTTTAACATTGTCGAACCTCAGTACTTCCTGCACGAGAAGCAACAGAACTTTGTCTTTATTCATGCTTGACAAACAAACCTCCGGCCACCAGGTGGCGGCAGTGTTCAAATTAATCAACAGGCCATCTGTGCAAGGCAGTGGAAGAAATAGCTTACAGCTGTTCTAAGCAGAGCGAACCTAAAGAAGGAAACAAGCGCGCATGTTTTGAAACATATCTCCCTACAGTAGAAACACCGAGTCAGAAGTTAGTAAGTAAAGGAAGTAATATGAAGTATTAGGGCCGGACTATGATTTTTTTTTTAAATATAGGAATAAAGTCATAATATTACGAGTATAGTTATACTATTGGCAGTACAAAGACGCAACATTGCCGGTAAAATTATTAGAAAAAAAAATAAAGCTTCGGTGGAGTTATCAAGATTCGACATGACCAGTTTGGCAAATCCGTGGTTCTTTCTTCGAAGCGGACTGTCGTTTAAATAATTGTTTCAAAGTCCTGATAATTTGATGCTGATGTGTTAAAAGATTATTTTCTCATTTGTGAAACCGATGCCAAGTATATCTTCATAATATGCTTAGTATTCCTCAGTTTAACGCAGTTTGGTGTGTACTCATTACCACTTTATTGTCATATTAAAAACAAATAAGCAAAACTACATCGTAAACGAGTAACTGCAGCTCATGGGGGGGAGAAACAAGGCACAGAGGAAGCCTACTGTGAATGCAAAATGTTACGCAATTTTCATCACTTCTGACAAGCTGCTGTAATCAATATTGTTGCAAGTTTTGCACAATGTTAAAAAGCTATACCTTTTGAAAAAAAAAAAAGCCTAAAGAAATTGCCAAAAAATAAAAAACATTGGTAACTTATGTGATCAATGTACTAATTACCTTTGCCAATTAAAAGTTTTTAAAAAGTTTGACTGTGTTAATCTAAAGACACACATTGAATCACTGAGTCAATGAACTGAACTTGGAACTCGTTTTGAGGCTCATAAAATGAGCTGCAACTCATTTTATTAATCTGTTTTGATTATAATGTTATGGAATTGGTGCCAGTGGTTTGTACATATAAGTAAATATGATCTGATTCTCAATAGTATGTCAATTCAGGGGGGGCATGAGAGAAAATGATTACGCAACAATGCTGAGCACAAATTCTAACCGTTTTGTTGCTGTGGCTTTAGTAAAAAAGTGTTTAAATGTACTGACTCCAAATGCATTCCACACTTTTCAGATGTTTATCGCTACCAATCTTTTAAAACCGACCTAGCACATAAAATCCCAAAGTGATAAACATGAGTTGTTTTCACAACTAACCTTCAAGTGATATATAAAAAAAATAATAATAATTTTGCAGTTGTCAAGAGGAGGACTGACGATCTAATGACCTGCTGCTCAGGCGGGGTCGTCGCCGTCTCCTCCTCCTCCTCCTCCTTCTCCTCCTCATCCTTCTCGTCCGTACTCGCGCCCCGGTCCAGATAGAAGTCTCTGCTCTGCGTGCCGTCGCCTCCCTGAAGCCGTTCGCCATGGTGACGCGCGCTGTCCAGGGAGGTTTCCGTCGCTGCGGCGGTGGAGGTGTAGTGGTCATCGGCGATGGTGATCTCCTCGTTCTCCTCGGCCTCCAGCTGACTCTGGTTGAAGCGCAGCGCTCCCTTCAGGATGTCTTTGATCTGACGACATTTTATCACATAAAAACAAACAGAAAAAGCTGAAGCCAGGAGAGTCAAACTGTAGAATCCGTAATTAAAATACGTTTCCCTCCCCTACCTGTTTAAGTCCAGCTAAAGAGATGAGGACTTCATCTTCTTTCTCCAGGTGCTCTTGCACAATCACTTCCTGGATTTTACCTGCAGAGAAGTTCCTTTCTTAAAATGCCACCAAATCAAATAGTTCTACAAAACGTAAACATCCTGACCCCACTTAATGTCGACAAGAATTTAGATGTAGAGATAAATATTGTGTTTTTTTATCTCAGGAAATAAATAAGTTAAGGAGCCGCGTCGGAACTCACAGATGTGCGTATTCATCATCTTGGCGCAGTACTTGCTCATGGCCTCCAGGTCGTTAATCTGGCCCTGCAGGAAGGACACCTGGGCTTCCAGATCCTCGTCCTTTTGATGAACAAAAACATAAATAAATAAAATAAAATAAACCCACAACAAAGCTCGAATGAAGGCTAGGAATAAAAGGTTACTGCTAAGCAAAGCGCACAGCTCACCATCTCTTTCTTGCCCATGCTTTTGCTGTGAGACCGGGAGCGGGTGATGTTGAAGAAGGACTCCTTCTTGGTGGCCGAGAGGGGAGGAGACGAGCAGCTGACATCACTCCCTCTGGAGGGCGGGAGAGGCGGGGACGCAGAGGACTGGCCCCGCCCACCAGAAAGGCTCTCCGTGCTGGGGGAGGAGCTGACCGTCCTGGAGCTTTGGCCTTTGGAAGATGGAGGGGAAAAAAAGGGGAGAAGATTGAAAAAAATATAAAATAAATGTATGAACTCGAGTCATATTTTTGTTCCTTAAAACATTAAACTGAGCAGTATATTTTGTTCATTCTTGTTGTCTGGGTAATCAAATGAAGCACAGCAGATGAACTATGAAATTTCCATAGCTAGTAAAAGAGAAATCTCATTAAAAAATAATTTTTTTAAATTTTTTTTATAAAACCTTTGAATAACTGCTTATTTTTTTAGGCATTAAAGTCAGGGTTTCAATATATATCAGAAAACAAGTAATTTGTAATTTAAATTTTTTAAAAGTCGTGACTCTGCCCTTCAATTGACCGCTCCCAGACTTTGAGCTTTCGAGTTAACAGAATTTATGTTTCGATTTTGACTCCAGCTGATCACAAAAAGCAAAGCAAGAAAGAAAAAAGAAAGAAAGAAGAACTGTTTAACACATTTTTATTAAAAATACTCCGCAACATTCTGGTTCTCCCGACTTTAGTAATTGGGAAAATGCAGATGGAGGAATCGACTAAAATTCGGGACATTGTGGGACATTGTAACACGTGGATGTGATCAAATGAATGTAAGTCAGTGGGTCCATGAGGACATTGGTGTCCTCATGATAGTTCAGGGTTAAAAAGGGAGACTCATTATTTAAAGACACATTACACACAGAGTAATATATTTCAAGGGTTTATTTCTGTTACGACTAACAGAGTCGGAAAAAATAAATTTAAAGATAATCAGAACATACCACCTACTAGCTGTAGTGAAACATCTACAAACCAGATCTATTTTGACATGAATCGGAGATCCTACAAAGTGCAACTCTATTAATAAATATATTCCATACATCAGTGACTTCAAAGCATATTTACAGCCATCAGATCCAGCATTAAAAACATGACAGTTCACACAGTGTTTATGGCAGCTATAGACTCATCTGTCACACTCAAGCTGTGATCGCCCCCTGCTGGTTAAGGCTTACAGTCACATCCACATGCAGGACTCGGAGTCTGTTCTACAGCAACATGTTGCATTTTACACAGCAGCACACGAGCAAACGGATGAAGAGTGAGGAACGGACGCATTTGCTGAAAAGAGGCTAATGGAGTTGCAAAAGCATGGCTAAATTTGAGGGAGAGGAAGCGGGAGGGGTTGCATGGCACACAAGCGGTTGCCTTGGTAGCGGTTACCTTGTGTGTCAGTAAGAGTCTGTTCTGGGAGAGAGCCCTGAGACACTGCACCTGAAACTTCATCTAACAGACAGGAGAGTCAAAGCTGATGTAGCCACAACCACACACCCCAGTGGCTGCACACACACATCCAGGTGGTCGGTGTTAACAAGAACATGCAGAGAAGACTTTAGTGTTTTAACTGGGAACAAAAATACACATTAATATATGGGAGAAAAGCAGGAGGAGTTGGTTGTCCTGATTAACTTTGTCACCTCCCCGCCGTCTCTTGGTCCTCACCTTTGCCGAGGTGGACCGGCATGCTTTCAGACTTCAGCAGGCGGTAGTTCTGCGTCTGGCCTCGGACCTGCGTCTGCGGCAGCGGCGGTGCCGAGGGCTCAGCGAGCGGGTGAGACAGAGCGGGCGCCGAGGCAGGAGGCGTGAAGGAGGACGAGGAGGAATATGAAGAGGAGGAGGACGAGGAGTACACCTCGCTGTTGATGGGGGCAACGCTGCTGGGCACGCCCGACATGGCCGGAGCGATGAGCTTCCTGCCGAAGCTCAGCAGGCTGCTGGACACTTTGTTGATGTTCAACGGAGCGGCTTTCGCCGTAGAGGCGGACCTATGGATACAGACGGGACAGCAAAATATGAACAGAAAAATGACTCTGGAACTTTGTCCAGGATGATGAAGAGATTCTGATGTTATGTCATCCATCAAAACATGCTGATGTGTTTAAAGAGCGACTAGATCACAATCAAGGAAAAACTGAATGACTTTGATTGGCGGCAAGTTGATTACATCATCATAAATATAAATGTTTTTTATATGAATCCACATAGGCAAAAAGGACATTATCTATTATCCTAAAGACCAAGTCATGTGCTTCAGTTTACATTTTCACAAAACATGACGGATTCTTAAAAATCTGAAAGTTCTTGGAATATATCCATGTTTTCTAACTGCATTTCTAAAATGTAACATTTTATAGCTAACCCAATGTAACATACAAAAACAAAGTCTAATATCGCAATCTTATACTTTTTGAGACCTTACTTGAAGATAAGTCAAATATTTAAAAGAGAAAAAGGGTTAAAGTAGCTGCTTCAACCTAAATAAACTGAGACCAACCAGAGCGACTTGAGAAACACGAATCAATGAAAAGGTCACAATAAACCAGACACACTGTCTCCTGGTTTTAATAACACTTTCATAAATAAACTAAAATCTGCCAACTGAAGTTACATCACCATGTATATTTGGAGCTTAAACCAAACTTCTTAAAATCTCTGTACCGTGTCTTGTTCATCAGATCGGCTCCTCTTGTTTTGTAGTAATCCAGGTTCTGCTGAAACTGGTAGTTCACCGGGCGTGGATTATTCTACATGAGAGAAAGAAAATAATAAATCTGTGAGTGTGTGATGAAGATCAGACGAAACAACCTACAAACTGTGGCCATGCATGACTGCATAACTACAGAAACACCTCTGAGTCACAGAGGATGCTAATTCAGGTTGTAAAACACCATGTTGGACGAATGCCCGACCGAAATTTAAGATCAACCCAGTATTAAACAATGCAGTGCTTTGCTCTCACAGGTTTCAGAGAAATGAGGCTGGATGGATTAGATAGTCAGACGGTCCCAACATTATCTGATACTGCTGATGGAGTAGTATCAGTATCAGGAGGAAGCAGCTGCTGCAACAACCAGGCACCTTCACTGTGGGAACTGCAACGTTTTCATCCCGATATGCGACACTGGGCCTTTTCAGAACATTTCACTTCATATGCAGTTATAATCACAGTGCAATTTAAAACTCAACAACCACAAAATTGAAAGCAAGGATTAAAAAAAAGAAAAGAAAAACTTTTACTAGATTTTGAAGAGCTTTAATAATAGAAAAATAATCAAACTCATGTAGAAAACTTCAGAACAGGCACAAATTGGGCAATTTTGTTTCTTTTTCCCGTCTGGGTTCACAGTTTTTGACTTGAGCATTTGTATCCAATGAAAAGCAGAGTGAACGGAAAACCTTTTTTTAGTGTTTTTCCTTTGAAGGCAAAAAGTTACTTTTGTGTTAACTTTAGATTAGGCTTTGCACCTGCTTAACAACTTAAAATCTTAAGTCATTTTATTTAATTTATCAAAATAAAGAAATGTAGTTATATGACTAAAATAATATCCATCTGCAGCAGGTTATCTGAATTTATTTTGGCCATAATCTGTTATATTTTATGAGGCCCAACTGACCTAAAAGCATTTCTATATCGCCATAGTTTATTGGTTGCCTAATTCTATTTTTATTGTTACTATGGCTATTGCTGGGTTTTTTTTTTCTTTGTTTTTTTCATCCATACAACTTCGTTAAGTTTAATTAAAGCTAAACGCAAAGGAATATTTTTATTTTACCAAGCACCTGGTCCAGAGGTAAAAAAAAAAACAAAAAACACTGAGCACAAAATATCTTCCTCATTTGTTATTTTTTTCTAACACAGCATAAAAATAATTACACACACACACACACGCCCCCACACACACATACACCCCTACATACATGAGAATTTATATATAAATTCTAAAACATTCTAATATTTATCATTTTTATGTCACTGTGGTGAAAAAAAAGCAATTTAGACCATATAAAGATTATAAACCTGAAGTATGTTTTCCATTGGCAGAGGTATTTCAGATAATATACAATAAAATTACACAAATGTAATTCATAATCAATTATGTGAAATCTATTCAGTATTTATTCTGACTCATCTAACTGACATCACAGTATTGATGCCTGGTGTTGGTTTTTAAATTTTTAGTTGCTGTATCCAGGCAACCCCATACAGTTTATTGAAATTTAATCTCCAACCAGCGCTTCAGGATCTCACGGTCAAAACCACCCAACAGCTGAAGTGTGATGAAATAAAACATTCACCGCCAATTTTTTACTTTTTTTTTTTTTTTTTTCTCCTTATCATTCATTCACAGTGTCGCAGCACAACAAGATGTCTTTTTGGTTACAGTGTTGCTGGAGGACTCCCACCCACTGCTTTCCATGTGGGCGGTTAAGTTTGGCAAATCTTCTCCTTGTGCTACAGGAAGAGTCGAGCAAATCCCTTCTCAAGCAGGAGCAGACACGGCCTCGACTCTGAGGACTCGCAACACTCTCCATGTTTGTTTCGACACCGCTCACTTTCTGTTCTCCATTTGAACGGAGTGGAGATGTAACAGAACTTAGCAGGCGAACTGGGACGGTCAACAAAACGTTGCTTTTCTGGTGTAATGTCAGCTTACTTTGGGATCTCGGAGGAACAGAGCTTTTTGCAGTAAAGCGTTGATGTCGCCTATGGGAGGGTAATGCATCAGTAATCCCAGGCAGGTCTGGAAGTTGCTTGCGATTACTGGGAAAACAAAAACAAGTGTTAAAAAAAAACTATTTTTTGCGCTTTAATACAGGTTTAAGTTGGTACAAAACTGCACAAGCTGTAAAAACCATCAATGTTCTGTCTCTGTTGCAGATTTTAAAGTGCAAATTTAAATGCAACGCATCTTCAGGTAATAATAGATTACTAAGAAAGAAAAAAAAAAAAAACTTAACCATAACCCAACCTGCCTATATGTATAGCAGAAATAATGTATCGCTGCCTTCTGCTTCATGAAATATGACCTCATCTGATTAAATGAAGCAGAGTAAATGTGATTCTTCAGCTCACAAGTGTCTTATCAAATTACATGCCACAAAGGCCAACACATGGCTTCTACACTGGAGGATCTGGGCAATAAATGGAGCGTACGAGCATCTCGGATGTAGAGCAGCATGGCCACGAAGACGTAGTCCACCAGATCCAGAGTGATGCTGTCGGCGAACAGAGCGTCCCACACTACCAGCAGGTCCTGGAGGGGAAATTCACGGCCGAACAGCAGGCGAACCCACCGACTGAGGGACAGGGAGGGGAAAAAAAACTAAATAGGGGCGTCTGTGCAGAGACGAGAAAAGATTAAGGTTAAGCTGAAGGAGAAGCTACTGACATGCCGTAGATCTGCGGCGCGATCTCCAGCCGGTTCAGGTGCATGTGGAGCTCGATGTCGTGCTTTTTCACCAGTTGGTCCTGGATGCGGTTCACTTTGGTCACCACGGCGACAGACGGGCCAGCGTCCTGGGGCCGGGCGAAGGGGATGCTGGTGAGCATTTCTTCCTTACCCTGCGGAGAAACATGAACATATGAAACGGGCAGATTAACATGCATGACACCGGACTGGCGAACAAACAGCATCTAGCACAAGTAATATTAGCGGTCAAACTTTTTCACATTTTGTCACATTGTAACTTGTGCATTTTTAATGAAAATTTTGCGTGATAAAACAACTCGCACTGCATAATTGTAAGTGGAAAGAAAAGGATTAATTGCTTGGTTTATTTTTACAAAAAATGATTTAAATAGTGAGACATGCATTTTAATTCACCCGGTCTGAGTGAAAAATATGTACAGCCATTATTTGTGTGTCTCTACCAGCTTTGTGAATCTAGAGATCGAATATCTGGCCGTTTTCTTTACAAAAAAGCTCAAACTCAGTCCGAGTGGATGCCTGAAAACACCAGTTCCAAAGATTCTCAGTTGGATTTACAGTAATACTGTAAAATACAAGTTATACAAAGATGAACCGTTATTTCTGATAGGTTAACTTTCAATTCAATTCTGCAGACAACAGGACTTTATTAATAGATTGAACATTTTTACATTTTAACACATTACAGCCATACAAAGTGTACTAAGCATGTGAAGAAGAAACAGAGTTAATGTTTTGTTGTTAAATTCAAAACTTTCATTATTATCTTCAGTCTTGTCTACAATAACCCTCGTGGCTGAATTTCTTTCTGTGCTTGTATACTTATGAATTTGCACCGATCGCCTTTGTAGGCGCCGTTTCTCTTACGAGCAGCACAGCTTGCCTTTCCTAAATTGCCAAACTGAGCGTGATCGTTTTATATGAAACTATGCAGCAAGTAATTTAATTTTTACTTCACAGCCTCCACGTTCGTGGTCTGCTTTTAGACGCCACAGCAGAACTGAATCAGGTTACAGTTGGTCCAGCTTCCCACTTTCTACTGCAGTTCACTTCAAGCGGCGCAAAAACCGGCGGACAGTGGCGCCTTTTCCAGGACAAAATTCCCGTGAAATGCGTCTGTTTAATAATTTCTCGAGAAATTATTAAAAAAATGTATCTCTTTGTACGGCTGTCTTTGTATTAAACAGATATTAGAAACTCATACAGCCAGTCTTATGTCTGACAAAGCATTTGCTTATCCTCTGGTAACCTGCACATTAAACTGCATCAGCGGTTACCATGGCAACAGGCCGAGTGGCATCAAATCAAGCAGGGCCTCTGATTCAAGATTATTACTTAATGTCGGTGTAATCTAATGCGGCACAATCACAGAGCGCCGTTTCTCGAAGCGCAATCACACTGACCTTCCTCACTTCCCTCTCGAAGGTGGAGAACCACGGCTCCGCCGTCTCCATCAGCTGTGAGAACATGGCGCTGAACGCAGAACGGGGCACGAGTGAGGCGCGGATACGAGAGAGGCAAGCAATGAGACGACAACACTTGTCACAAGCCAAAAACCTTAATGCGCTCTGCACTCACTAGGCGTCGTGTTCGAGGTACGCAGGATCCAACAGACATTTCATCTCGTCACTGCAGGGAAAACGAAAATCAGAATCTGCCGACTGCAGAGAAGCGGACGTTAGCTGGAACTAAAGGGGAACGGATTCAGCACACACTGACCTGGGGCTGGCCGTCTCGCTGGCGTGTTGGAAGGCTTGATGGTCACAGTGCAGCACAAACACTATGGGGGCCAGCAGCTCGTGCATCCCCTGCACACACACACACACGCACGCACGCACACACACAGAGAGATGGCGCTATAAGGGTAGCGATAGATGGAAGAGCATGCTTCATTTGTGATCAGTCTTTTTAATAATGATGCACGAGGTTTCTAATTCCTGATGGCAGCTTTAATTTAGATATTATTAGCCAATGCCCCGCCATGTGTCACTTCCAGTTTGGAAAGTACCGGTAGATGTTTTACTAGCCATCTATTTATTCGCTGGCTCCTGTTACTGACACTGATAACCATAAGGTTACGGAGGCATTTTGTTCTTCAGCTTGATGAAAGAAAGGAAGAAAAAAGGAAGACAGAAAAGGAAAAGAGCAAGAATTGCTATTAAGAAAAGAAGGGAGAGAGAATAAATATAGAAAGAGTAAAAAGAAGAAAGAAATGAGTATGAAAGAGCAAGTAAGAGAGTAAAATATAAAGGAAGGATAGGAAAGAAAGTAAGAAGGAAAGTAACAGTACAAGTAAAAAAGAGTAAGAAAAAGAGTAAAAAGGGAAAAGCAGTAAGAAACAGAGTAAGAAAAAAAGAGAAAGGAAGAAGGAAAGAGTAAGAATGAAAAGAAAAAAAAGAGATTATGAAAGAAAATAGATTAAGAAAATAAATCCTACACTTTTAGATACCTCATCCATCCAAAAATCATGATCATCAACACTATGACTCAGCCAAAAAAAAGAAAACAAAAGGTGACACCTGTTTATAGAGCAGCTGCTCGTTCTCTCTGCCATAACAGAAGAGAATGTCGGTCAGCTTGGTCCTCACATCCTCGTTCTGGAAGTAACAGATCTCAGGGAATCTGAAGGAGCATAAGAACAAATGTGTGATTTCATGCAGCAGAAAATGTAAGTTTAAAAAAAAACCAACAGACACATGGTTGCATACGTCCTAAAAACGTCCTGCTTGATCATCCCCTTCAGCTCTTTATCCTGGAAGAACTTGTTCCACAAACTCTGGGGACAAAAACACGACACAGATTAGGCAAATCTGAAGGATCTGTAGCAGGAGAAATAAACGTGCAGCCACATTAATTAGATACAATAATAAGTGACTGAATAAATTAATGGATTAACAAAAGCTCATCCCTTTTGTGAAGACAGATATAAATGAATAAAATGCTCACTTCTCTAGTAGGGAGATTTTTAGCATCAGAAAACTTTAAGGCAACATTTCCATAATTTCCAGAAAAAAAATTTATGCAATTTGGGTCAAAGTACGAAAACATAGTGCGTTTTGTTGAATTTAACTTAAGGTGAGTATTAATCAATTAAGTATATTTGTACACAACTCAGCAGCAAAGCAGTGTAAAGTGCTTTACATCATAAAACACCACGCAGTCAACAATTGAACAAAACATGTAAGACAAAAGATGTAAAACATTACATCTTTATGAGTGCCACCAGCAAAATCATACACATCTGGTCAATGTTCCATTTGTTATGGCTGAAAAGCAACTCTACCAAGCTTGGTAACTCAGTTTTGATTTAAAGGAACTCGGCGTTTCAGATGTTTCGCAGTTTTCTGGAGGCTTGTTCCAGATTTGTGGTGCATAGAAGCTGAATGCTGCTTCTCTGGTTCTGGGGATGCAGAGCAGAACCAGAAGACCTGAGAGGTCTGGAAGGTTGATGCATCAACAACAGATCTTTAGTGCATTTTGGTGCCTTTCAGTCATTTATAAACCAACAACAGTATTTTAAAGTCTACAGAGTTACAGGGAGCCAGTGTAAGGACTTTATAACTAGGATGATGTGCTCCATCTTCCTGTTACTGCATATTGAGCTCTATAATCACTATAAAACACTTTATTTGCACCAACATCTGGCAGGTTGTCATAAAAAACATTTTACATACGTTACATTCTGCTTTCCAGCTGTTTACCACATAAAGATTTGACACGATTATTTAATAAAAACTGTCCAACAAGTACAGGAGCAACTGTTATTAGGATTCCGGGACCAATGCTGAGGGATCAGGATGTTGTCAATGTGACTTGCTAAGAATATTCACTCATTAGCATCCAAGACAAAGACAAAACCCGACGAAAAAGCACAAATTCTCACCCCCTCATCCTGGGACAGCGGATTGTTGACGACCAGGTCCTGCTGGCCCGCAGCTTTACGGGGGTTAGTGATGTGCTGTGACAAATGAACAATAAAGACAGAAAGATGAAGGACTACAATGCTTTCTACACACGATCTGGTAGATTTTGTTTTCGGGAAACAGAGCCAGCTTCTAGGTTCAATCACTGAGACAATTATTTTCTTTTTTTTCTTTTTTGCAAAGTGGAAGTGCAAGGTTTTCCCCAGAAAACTTGGTTGGGCGCTAGGGCTGTCATTCATCCAGGAGCTCGTCGTGTTTTTCAGTTAAAATATTTTTAAAGTTGACGAGAAATTTGAAAATATCACTTGATAATTATGCGTTATTGAAAGATTGGAAACTTAATACTTCAATACCAGCTATAAAGTCTTAAACATGCAAACATTTAAAAAAAAACTTAAATAAATAGGCAATGCTTAGCCAAGTAAAGCCTGGTGGCCCGCCAGGCCTAAAATACACTGGGGGAAAACCTGAAGTGTAAACACAGAACAAAGATTAAAGACCATGCTAAGATACTGGATGCCAAGAGAATTTCACTGTCAGCGAAACATGTATTCGCTGAGTACAAAATACAGGGCTTCATCAAGAAAAAACACTATGTAGATGTATGAAAATAACTTCTAAAGACATTACCCAGGGAAGTGTTAACCTGGCTATATGACAGTGTCGTACATTAAAGGTCGAAGATTGATTACAAAACAATTTTAGCCATTTGAATGGCGCTGTGTATCATAAAACACATCATGGGGAAAAAACTATGTAGTGATAAAGCAGTAATAGTAAAAAAAATAAAAATAAACTAAATCTTGAGGAGAATGGCACTCCCACCATTTCTTTGATTTTCTCATACTGAGCCCGGTGCTCCTTGGTCCTCTTGATCCACTGGCCCTTGTCCTCAGGAAGGACCTCCAGGTACAGCTGCCAACACAGGATATCGAATTGAAACATGCCGAAATCTGACCCTCCACGACTAAAAACTTTGAGCTTCTACTTTCCTCAAAAGTACTCTGTTCTATTAAAATAGATTATTTAATCAAAACTCGATCAGACGGCCTGCTCGACTCGACGGCTACCTTCCAGCAAACGCTCCGGAAGCGACTACTCCTCAGCCGACCGTTGAGGCCAGCCTGCCGGATCCTGGCCAGGTAATTACTGTTGAGGAACAAGTCGTCCCATTCTTTTCTGCACGTCAGGAGAAAGGCGATTAGGGGTTCTGGGCGGCTCGACCCAAATCCGACACCATAACTAATCAACAGTGTCCTCCAGAAGGGAAGAGGTTCAAGTAAAACTGAAAGAACAGACCTGTAGGAGAGGAAGGTGGACTGAGGCTGGGAGGAGAAGCTGCCATCAAGAGAGCCTCCTGAAAGGTAACCACAAGAGGGAGGTGTTAGTGCTGGAAAGTGAAACAAAAATACATTTTTCTTTGATGATATTTTTTTCTGTAAACTCCTAACAGAAGCTGCCTCCAAAGATGACTGGTTCTTTTTTTGTTTTCATTGGCTTCGTTAAGGTCAATGCAGCAGAAACGGCCAGAAGCGGGGGAAAGTCATGACAGAAAGCAAAGTGGCAAACTGCCTCTTGCTCTTTAATGGCGGTAATACGTCTAATTTGGCCTGCAGGTAAACAAGCATTCAAGTCAGAGAGCTGTCTATCAGCATTAGTTAAAGGAGTAGATCATTCCACAGAGACGCTCACAATGAATATTCATCAGTTCCACAATATTTTCTTTCTCTCCCACATAAACCTAAAAACATCCTTCGCCCTGAGGCTCACCCCGTCTCGCCTGTGACTCAAATCTCAGTCAGTTTTCATTTTATTTTTATTTTGGCTTGTACATTTGTCGTGAACCTCAACTGGCTAAAAAGAGCCAGCTCGTTAGGCGTCTGTCGTTTTAGAAACGGATCAAATCATTTCAGGGTTTGACATACTGCTGCGATTTTTGTTGAAATTGTGAAGCGGGTCGAAACCGGTCTCCTGCTGCTCGTCTGTCTGGAGCGGGTGGCGGGTCTCAAAGTTGGGGTGCTGCATGACTGCGGCCCAGCTGGACTAGAATGAGAAAAGTGAGGCAAAAACAAAACTAAAAACACCGTTTTACAGTGCAATTTAAAAATATTCAAACTCCTTGAACCTTTTCTTGTTCATTCACATTATGACTTGGTACTCAACGTATTTTATTTGCACTTTATGTAACAGACCAGTACTTAAAGTAGTGCATAAATGAGAATGGTAGATTTTTCTTGTTCTTGGCAAGGAAAAATATGCAAAATCTGGCATGCATTTATATGAATTCTTAGCCAATCTCTCTAAAGTTGCTTTAATTTTTTGTTGTTGTTATAAAACAAAAAGAAAATGTAAATGTGTGCATTTTCTACCCCATGTTGGTCATCATTTATTAGATCAAAATCACAGTTAAACATATTTCGGTTTGTGTCTGAAAACTGAAATATTTTCAGTTATTAAATAATTTTTACTATTATTTTTAATAGTAAAAATAATTACTTTTTTTTTTTATTTAAAAAAAATAGTAATTATTTTGCAGATTACTAATAGATGAGTCAAAAACTTTCAGGATATTCAACTAAACTTCATCACTAACATTCCTCATCATGTCTGACCAAGTAGATTTAGCAAAACCTGAGCTCTGCTTTGGAAAAAAAAATCTGATCTGTTCTAAAAAAGAAACAAACAAAAAAAATCAACTTTTAACTTGTTTGAGCGCTTACCGACAAAGCCGTGAGATTCTCCCAGGTCAAGACTCAGAAAGCCAGGATGTTTCTGCAGGAGGAAAGTATCACATCAGTAATGCGTCGACAAAAAGGGAAGCGAACCAAAAGAAAGAAAAAACAAGGCTACGCCATCTTCTTTGAACTGATAGGGACTTCACAGAACTCTGACAGCAGTTATAGTCGGTGAAGAATGACTGAAATTAACAAGAAGCACCGGAGATGTCTGAGGTTCCACTGAGCTCACGCTGATATATGAAGAGAGTCGACAAAGCTAATGAAGTCATTAGAAAAGCAAATAAATGCATCACTTAAATGTTTTGATGCCAGACTTTCCTTCTACTAGGAAATAAATGGAGGTGTTTCTGAAATACAAGAACTATAAAACGTTCTTTATGAATCCGAAGCCCAACCAGGTCCCAAACTAGTATATAGTCAGACTTAATCGACAGCCTTTCTTATGAATAGGAGACATTTTTCACCTCCCCTTCCCCCTTTGCGACTACTTCAAGATGAAACCTAAAAGGAAGGGCGGATTTTTCTTCAGCTGGAGACGTGTCTGCATTTTGGGCAGCGAAGGATCAAAGAAATCATGGCAACATCAACTTTTGAGAACAGGGAGAGAATCTGGGTCATTAAGAGGGAGATGGGTAGAGAGCCAGGAGCCGACTTCCCCGATGAGGTATGTTGATACATCCAAACAGAAGGCCACCCTGAGGCAAACCTTCTCTCGCTGCTTTTAGGTTACAAAACAAGTTTGTGCAGAGCCAGTTACGTTCTCGATGGTAATGTGTGAACATAGATGCTCGAAAGTCACACTTTCCAGAGGTAACTTGACATTTTCTAATTGAATATTGTTGAATAACGGTTGTTTCAGAAGTTATTTCCCCTTCTCTAAGAAACATGGCGAACATAACGTTAGCCTTCCGTTAGGGTTGTAGATCTAAACAGTACAGAGCCATTCAATAAATTAGAAGATTATTTAAAAAGCCCATTTGTTTTAAGGAGATGGATGTTTGAAAACCTTTATTTTAATTATGATGACTTTCCACTTACAGTTACTGAAAAGTGACATTTAAAATGAGAATATTATATAAGAAAAACTTTTTTTTTTTTTTAAATAGCAATGTGGGCTTATTGATGAGTATGTTTAACACATGATTAAAAGATACTCTTAATCTGACAAAGCGAGACTCATCGGGACGTAAATTCTAATTTACTGAATAAAACTGTAAAAAAAAAAGGTGCAGATGAAGAGATTTTTTTCCTTTTTTAAAAAACACAACAAGGCTTTCTATTTACATGTTGAATAAATCTAGAATGTATGCAATCAAATCAAATGCTCTTTGCACCCCATCTAAACAAATAACACTGATTTTCAAATTCAGGAGGTCAACATGCAACTCTTCAGAAGCAGAAGCTCTTTTCAGTGTATAGCGCATACAACCCGTCCAAACCTGAGTACATCTCAGATGCCCACAAGTCAGAACTCAAGTTTAAGCAAAATCTTAACAGTTTCTAACCCAATTACCTGAAACTGACGTATAATATTTACTCCAAAAGAAATATATGTATATACATTTACGCTCAAAGAAAGACAGTAGCAATGTGTCAATACATGTCGATGACAAATTTCCGAATGAATCAAAAGAGGAACTGCTTTTATTTAGAGGAACTGTGATCAGATTGAGGAACTTATTGAAGTGGCTTAGTGTATTAAACATGTGGCAAAGTTTGTGTTTTTATTGCCCACTGCTTCAAAATCTATATAGTCCTCTAGACAGGGGGAGGAGGAGGAGCTATTTTACTTGGTTCAAGCAAAAAAACATTATTCAGAAGCCATGTTCTAAATCAGCTTCTGTCGTCACATTTAAAAATCTGACGTACTCCAAGATGTGCTACGAAGTGAAAAATAAATAATGAAGTTCTGAGTTTTGAGTTGCAGCCAAAATGGCTAATTTCCAAATGAACAACAAGCGCTAATGTTTCAGTAGGAAGCGTCTTTGGTTGAAATAACACCAGCTTCAAAGGCAAGAGAACAAGATGTAGGATAAGATGTGAGTATCACTTGATTCCATGAAAACCTTCCAGCATGAAACAACGAGAAAATCTCAACATGTTCGCTGTTTACATTGGAAGATGCCATATTGTTAAAGTGTGACAGACATCACTATTTAGAGGTTAAGATGTCAAGTTTTGTACTTGATGTGCCACTCAAAAAATTATATTTTTGTATTGTTATTGCTATTATAAGTTCAGACATAAGTTCCAGACTTCAAGTCTAAAATCTTCGTTTTTGTGGCATAAGAAGAGCTGTTCAAAACCCAAGTTGCCAATTCTGCTGTAAACATGGTTATGTTAGAGCACATTTGTCAAACTCCAGTCCTGGAGGGCCACTGCCCTGCAACTTTTAGATGTGCCTCTGCTGCACCACACCTGAATAAAATAATTAGGTCATTAGCAAGGCTCTGGAGAACTGATCTACACAAAAAGGAGGTAATTAAGCCATTTCATTCCAGCGTTTTGTACCTGTGGCACATCTAAAAACTGCAGGACACGGGCCCTTGAGGACTGGACTTTGACACCCCTGTGTTAGAGTATTTTACCCAAACAGCAATACTTCTTTTCTTTGCTCTAAAAAAATATCTGAACAGGGAAAATCGTTTGGTTTACTCAGCAAGCATTTATCAGTGTGGCCGTTATTCAAGTTTTAAGGTCACATCATTTGATTTAGCAGATTTTAAAGAAGCACTGAATCACAAGCAACCAACCAGACCGAAATAAAACTGGATTAAAATACCAAGCAGGTAAACCATGAGTCCATTCATCCCTGCCGAGTTCTTAGACGAGTTGAACTTTGTCTTCGAGACACTCTAGATTAACCCAGTTATTTATCTTTCATTCGCTACAAAATTTAAGATTATTCAGTGTTTATGATAATGCTTTAACTAAAGCTAAGCTCTGCAGAATAGCAGCACTGATCTGCAGAGCACGGTCTTTCTTTCACAGACTTTCCCCTTATTAGTTGTGGAAAGAACCAAAACAAAGAGGCCTCTTAAAACCTATTAACCATGTGGATGAAACACTGCTCGACAGATTGGCAAAGAAATGCCAGGAATATAGAAATGATATCGTATGAATAATGCATGGCTCTGTTTTGTTAGAAAACATCTGTCCCACTCAGAGACTAATGCTCTCCTTGAGTCGGCTCATTTTTTTTTTCTCCTTCCCAGTAAATGATCAGAACTAATCCACAGCTAGAGAACAATAGAGGAATGCTGAAAAAGGTAACTCTAATATTGGCAGGGTTTTTTCTTAACCTTACTTGAACAATATAACAAAACTGGCTTATAGTTGCTTGAGTGGGCAGAAGTATATTAAAAATCTGGTTATGTAGTAATGAATATCAATTCATATTAAAAACTAAGAGAAATCATTTTCCTCCACAAGCCAGTCTGCAGACACACATCATGCTTTTTTCATTTTCTCTCCAAAACTAGACTTTCTAAGGTTCGTATGTGTCTGTCGTTTGGATGAAAGATGCACGTTTAAAGGCTTCAGGCTTGAGGCCTTTGTGCGGTTCCACAATCTGGTGTAAAGTGACGCCTCTGCTGTAAAACGACAACTGAACGCTGGAAAACTTTGAGAGTATTCAACGCAGATTGTGTATTATTTAATCCCCCGTAACTAGAGTAACTTCAATAATTAACAGCAAAGATGTTTTACGAGACAGTCAAATCAATTCATAATGAACTGCATGAATAAATTAATGGACAAATAATAGTCCATCTGTTTCAAGGTATATTTTTCATTCCTGAAATGTTTAAACAAAAAGACTGAAATGCAAAAATCCAGATTGCCTGACTGATTGTTGCAGTTCCACAGGGAAATTAAGCACTGCTCTTACACATTTTTTGTGATTAACAGCATTTGTGTTATCGCCTGAAATCACGGCTAACTAAAGAGAAAACAATCAGGTTCGAAAATGCCATTCAGAGAGACTCTTAAATTAAATTGTCCAAACCGAAACATCCAATCCAACTTTGGTCACAGTGAAAGAAAAGCTGACTTTTTTTAAAAATTATTTTTATATTTCTAATAAATTCACTCAGGATTAAAGGCTAATAACACTCTCTTCATTTGAATGCTTTGTTATAGAACTGCTGGGAAAACTAGTCTCAGGGTGAAGGTAGCTGACATAAAATTTTAACAAAGAGAAAAAAAAACAAACAGTAAAACACTCCCATAATAATGAAGCCCAGGGTTTATGAATAGGTTGTAAGATACAGGAACTAATAATTGGACATGTTAGCCACTTTTTGTGTCAGCACAGCGGGACATGAAGGCAAGGTAAATAAGAGACGTGTTGCCGAGCGCTAGTCTGAGCTCACTTTTCAGTGTGAACTGGAAGGACTCGTGTGGTGATAATCATAAGGTTTGTTGATTTCTGTTTAGTTCCCCCCCCCCCACAGGCATGGACCAGCTTCTGGCATAAAGGCGAGGCAAGCTTTAAAATGCTGCGAATTCAAAACTGATGACGTTTGTCTGTCCCGTCTTTCATACAACTTAAAACCCTTTTAACAAGATGACAGAAAAATTCCAGTGTGAACAGAGTCTATGGATCACACTGCAACAATGTCATATAACACTTGAATAGTTGAAGTATGGAAATTAAAGGCACAAATCACTCACTGAGGTAATATTCTAAATTTATATTAAACGTCTAAACAACATCCGGATGACAAGTCTACTTGAAATTAGTTATCTTGTTAGCATCACCTGTTACACCAGAGTTATTTGACATAAGAGCAAAAGGAAGACTGACGTGAAAACCCGTGAAAAGAAAACTTGCAAAAAGTCATGCTGCTAAATTTAGCAGGTGTTTATTAGTGATGCACTGATCAAGCCTTTTCTTGTCTGAAAGTGAAAGCTGTTGGTTGATGTGCTTATACATCAAAAATTTGAGAAACTCCCAAGTTTTTTACCCATTTAATGAATAGGGGGTGAGGGAGAACCTAACTTTTCTGGTCCACTGATCAGAGCAGATCAATGAAAAGTGGAAAATTCTGACCTAAGGTTGATTGATTGGAAAAAAAAACCCACTATGTGTTCACCAAAGTGAAGATATAGTAAAGATAACATAAGTGCAACAATGATTATGACATTTTATAGCGCAGCAGTGGAAATAATTGTTTTCCTGCTTTAATAATGCAATTACATCATGTGAAACAATTCAAGTTTTGGATTCATATAGGTATCAATATAGGGTGAAACTGTTGCAGTTTTACAGAAAGAATTACTTCCCATGTCTAGTGCAGAATCATCTAGAAGCAAGAGAAAGAATGAATGTAAGCACACCTTTTTTGCCCTTAAGCAAGAAAAAAAAAATATTGGCCTCACTTGCTCTGTCAAAACAATTTCAAGTTTAAAAAAAAAGATGCTTTGTTTAAGGATTCACATTTATTTCCTTTCCATCTGAGCTCCTATTCATTCTGTAGTAACAAAAAAGCACATAACATTAATTAAAGTAAGAGAATATTCCAGAGTCACTAAGGAACAATATTAGATGTCTATGAATAAAACGATTAAACTAATTAGCAGATTCACTTAACCCTGAGAGAAGGACATATGATGCTGATAAGAAACCTACAAGCTAAAGGACTTGCATAAATCTACATAACAAAACACAATAAAGTGTTACGTTCCTCAGTGCCATAAAGAAACAAAAAGGCCAAACTATTTTTGTAACTACAGCCAGATTAGTCAGTTGAATTAGACAAATCGGTTTAATACGAGATCCACTTTCGTCAGAGTAGACTGCTGCAGAATGAAAACCAGTAAACATGCATGATGAGAGGAGCTGCGAAAACTAAAAAAGGTGGCCTGTGGATCAGTCAAAGAGAAACATCCCAGCTAAACAAACTCACATGTCTTTAGTTCAGCACATAGCGAGAGCTCAGGAGCCTTTACAGTCACATGCTCTGCAAAGAGCTGAGAACTTACTCAGAATCATGGCGTTTACAAAATACCATGAAGTTTCCAAGTCTTGACTGATTCAATTAGTGCACATCTGTGCTTAAAGGATGAACTTGAAGACTAGTAGGCCAGCTGGGGGCTTGAATACCCGCAAGGGGTTATGATAAAAAAAAAAATAGATGGGGATAGTTTTTTTCTCTCCTAACTACTTTATTAGGGTTCGCTCAATCGTTTTAGCACATGCATCCTGTCTGTGCTGTGCAAAGGAGACAATGAAAGGATTCTTTTGCTGAACCGTTGAAAATGCTCAGCAATCCGCATTGTCAGCTGCGGCTGATAAATGACTCCTGAACAACAGTAAAAAAGTTAAACAGACTTAAAAGTTTTGCCCGCAAGGGAAATCTGTTGTTATTAGAGAAATCATATCCATGAGAACAGGGTTACTGGAGACCATGCAACTCCACTGGAACTAATTAGCAATCAGAAAGTCGTAAGCTAAACATCACACTTCTTTGCGAACAGTGAATGCAACACACACGTAAACATTAGCAAGTTGCACTGACAAAAACGCTCTTTGGTGTTGATGAGGTTACTAAGTGGAGAGGACTCCTTAACATTTTCAGCATCAGAGAAATGCTGCATTAGGTCAGATGAACCTCAAAAGGTGTATGAGATTTCTAGAAAGTAAACTGCATTTTCTAATAGTGTCCTTCAGCTGTTCTATTAGGCCATTACTTTTAAAAAGAAAATCAGGTGGCTAATTGTACACACAGCAAAGTTGTTTTAACCCTTGGAATAATAGAATTTTGATCATGCAACAATATGAAATGTCGGCAGTCTGTTGAAAACCTCACAGCGGAGGTCTACTTATTCTACACAGACAGATGTCTTGATCAGTGATTAGAAGGCCACAATGATGAAAAATCTGATATTTTAGACTCCTTTCTATAAATTAATCAAAAATAAGAATTCCTGCAATATTAGGAGTATTAACCATTCAAGCAGCACTCTGTAATTTGACGTGGCATGATGCATTCGCAAATCAAAAAACATACATTTTAATCCACACATAAGGAAAATCTTTGTAATTCGTTGAATTGCTATTGGAATTTCAAAACCTACTTACTATTAAATAAACTGAAGCAAATGTCACTTCCTTATTAAAAAAAAGAAGAGGAAAATTGTAATGGATCAAAAGCAAAAACCAAAAAAATAAATCAGTATTATCAACCAGAAATGTTCTCATATAATTCACATGCAAAATACTGTCAGGATGAGTTTATAGCAGGGCTGTCAAACTCCAGTCCTCAAGGGTCGGTGACCTGCAGCTTTTAGATGTGCCACAGGTACAAAACACTGGAATGAAATGGCTTAATAACCTCCTCCTTGTGTAGATCAGTTCTCCAGAGTCTTGCTAATGACCTAATTATTTTTATTCAGGTGTGGTGCAGCAGAAGCACATCTAAAAGTTGCAGGACAGCGACCCTCCAAGGACTGGAGTTTGACACCTGTGGTTTGCAGAAAATATAAACTGAAATCCAATTGTACGCAATCAGTCCGATTATAGATCGTTTCGAGTTACAAACTAAAGAGCAAAAAGTCCAACTGTGACACAGTATCATGCTATACAGGTCATAAAACGAGCAAAGAATAAACACTGAGTGTAACATGCTCACAGAGTTTTCTTTCTGCGCTGTGGGAAAGTCGCAGCCATCACTCGGATATTACAAAACCGAACAATAGCTTCGCTAACATGTGGCCTCCAGCTGCTACAATGCAAAATGAAGGCTAAACTAATTGAAAAGCCGGAACACCACCAAACGCAGCCGTCAGCTGTCACAGAACATGAACCGAGATGACAGCACAGCTAATGTCGCTAGCTAGGCTATTAGCACGTACACGAACCAGTGCACGGGCCCAGTCGCTACTTCCGACACACGCTGATACGAGACGAAGTTGTAACACGCGCATTTCCTCCTCTCGCGAGCCAGGGTTAGCAGGACGGTAGCCATACCGTCCTCACATTCACGTTCAAAAGCGTGAATACGAGTCGTTACAGAGGCGTGAATGTTGTTCACATACCTGTCCGGATCATGCAGGGACCCTCATTCTGATGCTGTGAGCCTGACTGCTGATTTGTAAACACTAGCTGGTCAGGCGGGTATGCTGCAGATCAGCTGACTGGTCACGTGATCAGCGGAAAGAAGCTCATTAAATGTGACGTTTTTATGCAGCCCAAAAGGAAATTCTTAGTTGTTCTTTTATTCAGAGCAAGATGTTTGACGCTTTTCATGTGGTGAGTGGTTTAAATTGTGCTGTAACAAGTTTTAGACGAGCTGATAACGTTACTGGAGTTGATGCGGAGTCCCCAAACAAGTGCAAACACTCATGTCATAAAGAAATACTCCATGAAGTATATTAATAAATATATTTACTACAGTTGTAGGAACTGTGTATCCTAAAGGTCACATTGTTCAATAAAGGATGAACTAGGAATTTGTGAACTGTGAAAAAAAATTCTAATAAGAATAAATTAAGAGAGTTAGGTTGTCTTATGTTTATCTGTTTTTCCAGAACACTTTATGTTAAAATTGTCCACAAGTTTATGGTGAAGGCTCATCCTAAAATGATTTTTCTTCCTATTTCTTCTGTCTAAAAGTTTTGTCCTTACACTCTTGTAAAGAAATTCCTGGATCATTAAAGGACTTGGTTACTGGAGATTAGTAATAAAAATGAGCCACGGTTCTTCACCACTGATTGTTAATTGACATACTTATTCAGAATCTTTTGCCTCATTCTTTCCATATTTTCTTCTTTCATTGTACATATAATCAATATAATAAAACTGAAATTCATTCATCCATCCAGGGGGCAAATAGGTTCAGGAAGGAAGTCTATAACTCTTAGGTATATTTATATTTTAGTAGCTTTCAACAAATAAGCAATTTCCCCTTGGGGATCAATAAAGTATATTCTATTCTATTCTAAACCTAAACATTTTTCTCCCAAAGCACTGTGGTGCATTCTGTCAGTGTCTTCAAGATGCTGGTGTGTTGATGTTTCAGGAATAAGACTCTGCAAAGTTTTATTTTCTGGATGGATGGAGTATCTAAGTTAGAACCATGACTTAGAGAGACGACTCCTGTCCTAGCCATTTATCACTCCGTTGTGAACCTCTCCAGGGAATGCTGAAGGTCACATTCCATGGATGCCAGCAGGACTACGTCATCTGCCAAAAAACAAAGGTGCAACCCTGAGGTTCAAATCCAGACAGTCTTGTCTTCATAACTACACGTTCTACCCTTGAACACCACAAACAGAATCCAGCCTCCTCTGGATTTTTTGCATGCATGGACCCAGTAGCCAATAAGACGATGTGCAGTTTGAAACTGAAGTTCGAAAATAATTCGTTTTTTTTTTTTCTTATCCCCAGAAATTTCTTCTCCGTGTAACTTCAGCGTAATTTTCACAGTTATCTTAAACTCCCTCTGCCAAATAGGCCCAGCAGAGATGATAATTCTGTGTATTAAGAAGAACTACCTTCCACTAAGAGGAATCTCTGTTTTTAGCACTTATCCTACAAAACAACCGGTATCTCTGTGTCAGCTTAATCACTGCCATTTTTGAGGTCAGACAAGTCAGGCTGATGTGCCTTTTAAAACAGCTTCATCAAAATAACGCCTCCAGACACGAGGACACTAGCAAATGGCCATAGCAGGACAAAACTGAAATCTCTGATAGTTCATACAGATAATTATGTTACACACCATTACTCCTTTAAATGTTCCTGTTGCTCCGCATGGTGGTTAGAAGCATAAATAATGACCGTCATTGCTATTGCCATCATTATCAGAGGCAAGGCAGTTCAAGAGTGCTATTATCATCATTATTACAGCTAATATTTCTGATGATGAGGCTTTCATGGCCTTTCGCTGGCCCTTCCTAAAGTATTGTCATGGAAACAGACGACAGCAAAGTGCGCAGCATTGCTCAATTACTCTGTGAAGCTATTTATGACCAAATGGGGCTTGAATGTTGTTCTCATCTCTGTACACTAAAGAAGCGATGAAGCGGCCAGCCTGAAGGAAAGACGTGCGAGAGTCGGGGGGCATCAACAGAAGAAACCGACCCAAGAATAAAACAACTGTTCCAAGACTTGAAGCGAGAGACTAAAGAGGGAGAAAGCACTGAAGGCACTGAAGGGCATGTGACCAGAGAGACACAAATACTGTTTAATGACTGAAAACAATGACACCAATTCACAGAAACACCAGCAGCCATGTAAGAAAGAAAATAATTGGTGCTAAGAAAATAAGCAGAGCATTCTATTCAACTGTTAAATCCCCAATAAATCTTCATGAGCACAATATAAATAGTCCCTGCTGAACGAACGTCATTTGAATCGTTTCCTATTGTGATCCAAATATTGCGACTTGCAGACTGTGCTGCAAATCAGTTGCTTCACATCCTCTTAACCCTCTGATGTATGAATTATGATCCTTTGTGTCAGAATTTTTTTTCCATTTTTTAAAATTCTTTTTTTAAGGCATAAAAAAGGTAGGAACATTTTTTTGTAAAAATAATTTTATTTTTATTTTTTATTTTTATGTGATCAATTGTAATTTTGTCCAAATACAAAGTTGTTATTTGAAAAATACATCAGTAGTATTGTTCCTTAGGGGTTATCTGATGTCACAATATTTTTTTTACTTGCAAGAGTCGTCTACAGTAGAAGGAGGGACCGGGTCGGTTCTCATGCTTTTTTGTCTGTCGGCCATATTGTATTTAACAAAAATAATTTCTTGCATTTGCAGCTGATGGCCAGTAGTTGATGGTATATTTTATGATGCATTAGTGTCCACTTCAGTGGTCTGTGTGCATTTATAACATAAAAATCCACAGGAAGCACAAGAAAATGGCTTTTAGATAGCTGTCCACTGTAGTGACCACTATGCATGAAAGGGTTAAATATGACCAAATGCAAACCAAGGTGCATTTGGTGGCAAACCCTCATAAACATTTAGAAGAATAAATGCGTGTTTTATTGTAGCGGCATAAGCTCCCACTGGAAATAAAATCCACAATTTAATTTGAGAGTATTTAAACTAAATCATTGATGGCACAGTCAATGATACCCCTAATAATCTTTTTGCAAATAAATGTAGCTTTTAATGTGTAGTTAATGTATTTAAATTGATCAGTATTTAAGAACTTCTTAAATGTAATCCACGGCTGTGCAATTGAGTCCACTTATTGATGCGAACAAAATTGTACTTAAAATCAGATCAACAGATAGTGATAAATAATATAAGCTTTCAAGTTTACATAAATATTCATCTTTTTGCAACACCGAACAATGAATGATTTAAATAAAAGCATTTGTTATGCTTTCGACTTTTGTCTCGTTAGTTGTTATTTGTTAGCTGTCCACTCAAATGTCAGGATGGTCTCTGCGGAAACTTTAAAAGTAGGCTATCGCTCTAGTTAAAATAGAATTTGAGAGACTTGCAAATTCATGCATGGATAAGTATACTGTATCAACTACAATGTGTTCATAAGCAAAGTGGTTCTTTAATAAGCACAATAAAACAGTAAGGGGCCTTTTGGTGTTTTCAGGAAAGACACTTCACTTGATTTTTTAAATTCCTCCAGTCAGCACCATCGTAAAGGTTCATGTCTGCATTCTGTTGTTTTACTCAAACATGTTCAACCATCTTCATTTGAAAAATGTTCATTCTTCAACCTCACAGGACTATGTAGGCCTGAATTTTACTGTGTCAGTCAGTAAACATATTACGAGAAAAACAAAAATCAACTTTTAATAAATTAGACAAATTAAAGCCAGATCACAAAAGTACTTTCAAACATATCACAAATCACTGTGATGGTAAATAATGAAGAGGTAAAGACAGACAGAGGAAGGCAGTGCCACTTTCAAACAGGCATTATTGGTCCCGACAACTAGCAACAATTAAGTCCTTTTAAACATTAAGAGTGTGAGGTTTGTTGAATTGGTTCACCTTATTTGACAGATATACTATACACGCATGATCCATTTACAAACATCAGTACACTTAGCCATAGTTAACCTCCTGTTTCAGGGCAAAAAAATAGTAATGACAGGTTTAAAAATGGCGTTAGATAAGGTAATGTGTTAAAAATAAGTCTAAAAAAATGCAATTTCTCTGTCAGATTAGCCCCAAGTTTTCATTTATTTTGACATAAAAAGATATCTCGTGCTTCATAGCAGTATTTTAATAAACATGCATCCTTTTTTTAGATCTGTAGGTGGGGTTGGAATAATTATATGATTGCCAAATTTGGGCCAAGTTTTAGATATTGTATAGCTTCACTTTAGATTATCAAATTTTCTATGGCAGAAGCTCAATGTTGAATCAAAAAAGCACAAATTATGGCTCTCCTACCTCTGTACTTAAAAAGTAGGCATTAGTTGTTTGTGTTGGTAGTTCTGTTTGCAAAACCTTTTAAACAAGCTAATATCAAACTGGTGTACTATAATACACCCTAAACTTTGACAAACGTGGTGGTAGGGTGGTTACTGCAGTCACTTCAAATTAAAAAATACTCTTCGGTTGGGTTTTCAACGCCTTGTCTCTGTTCATTTTGGAATCTTTGGGTGTACAAATATTAATAAAACTTGATGTATTATTTGTCCTTTGTTTTAATATGTAGTTAATATCAAAGACCTCAAGTCCCACTCTCTAATAAATGAATATGTTAGAATTGCACATCTGATAAGTAAATTTTAAAAAAGTTGTTGATGGACACATTATAGAAATTTTAAGTATATGTAGTATTATTTCAGTATTCTGACAATTAAATGTTGCAAATCAAAAATTAAACATTGAATCTGTCAGATGTAAAAAGAAAAAAAAAAAAATCAAACCTGTTTTCCTTTAGTATTTATTTGATTACTTCATATTTCCTGTGCTAATGTCTTTCATGAAATTATTTAAACAGCCACTGTGGTACTAGAGACAACTTGCATCGCAAATCAACTAAAGACCAATCACCTCAAAGTAACTCTAAATGCTATCTTTGATTGACTATTTCTGCATTTGTTTCTTTATTTAATGTAATTCCACAAATAAATACTTATATGACAACTTATTCACGTATCGTACTGTGAAAGTTTTGGCACTTGATAGGCGAGGACCAGAATACTTTAAATTACACTAATGCATAAAGCCTTAGCATTAAAAGAGGCAGTTCTTTCCTTTTAACATGACTTAACACAGAGTTTCTAAGAATGCAATAGAGTCCTAAAATACTTCAAGAAAGTGCAAGAACAGGAAAAAAAAAATCACAGCTAGTTTTTGCTTGACATCTCTTAGTGAGGATTTATCCAACTACTGCACCAATAATACTGGATACTGTAACAGAAAAAACATGTATAAATACAGCAGAGCATTTTTAACATGCTTCAAATGTCAACAATAAATGTTTACTGTATGTTTTTTTTTTTGTTTTTTTTTGGTCCTCTGTGCGATCAATTCTGAAATTTTCGTTGTTTAAACACCGGCAAGAAAATATTATCCAGATGTGGTTGCAACAACAAAGAATGTCCACATATATGTACACTTTCCAGAAGTTATGTCATATGCAGTCCAAGTAATATTCTACTGTGTGTAACAGCACATGCCTATTATCTTGTATCAAAAACACAGTCAACTGCATTGAAAGAAGATGCAAGAGTGGCCAAGTTATTAACTCGTGGACCTAATAACGATTAGGTCTGTTAGGGGCTCACAGAGAAAATATTGCTTGTTCTAACCAGGTTTTGGATGTCTTAGACGTAGCTCTCCTGCTCCTCCTTCATTGGGGGAAATGTTTGAGTGGCAACATCTGATTCCCGTGAAATAGAAACCTCAATTGTTGTGTCTCTACCAATTCTCTCCACCCCGATCTCTTTCTTTTCTGCCTTCACAGTGACGTCCGGTTCCTGTGTAGTTAAGTCTGCCATGAGGAGTTCTGGGTTCGAACAGACTTGCTGGTTGTCGTGACTGTGCGCTGGACTCCGGCTGTTGTCTTGGCTTTGCTCCAAGTCCTGGCTGCTGAAGAAAATGCGGATCGTGTCTTTGGGCAAACCCAGCTGGGCAGAGAGGGTATGGATCGCCTCTTCGTCCGGGTAGAGGCCGACATCCTGGATGAAGCTCTGCAGGATTCCCAGGGCGTCATTAGACACCGTTAACCTATCACCTTGGACCTCTTCTTTAACAATTATTTTATTATCTGTCCCAGAGCAAACTCCAACCCTGCCATTGTTCTCACTCTTGATAGCAGACCTCGTCACAAACATGTTGTTCTTAACATTTTCACTTTTGCTGTTGTGACTAACGTCATCTTGACCTCCCAGGTGTATGGTCGCATCCCTTTCCTGCACATCACCATCTCTATCAGTGCACCCCACTCTTCCAGTAATGCCCCAGTCTACACCTGAATTATAAGCGTTTTCTCTCTCCCCTTCGGCCCATTCCTTACTGTCTTCCCTTTCGTCAGCCCAGCTGGGTCTGCTGTGCAGTTTTACTCTGAAGTGCCCCCAGGCGCTCCCGGCCTCAGACTCGGCAGGTGACGCAGCGCATGGCTGGGGTGGAGACAGCTCAAGACCTGGCTCAGGCTGCAGTGGGTGATGGGGTTGAAGATGATGTTGCTGAGACATCATGCAGTTGCGTTGGTGCTGTTGAGACAAATACACAGTGATTAAAAAAAAAGGAAAAAGAGTATACGTTTATGGATGGAGATGCAGTGATCAGAATTGTTTGCATCTGACTAAACAGCCCTAGTTCAAATGCAAAAATTAAGAAACAAGGGACTTTGGTTAAAATTATATATATACATATACAGAAGAAATGTGCACAGTGGACTTGAATCAACTAATATTTTGTTAATTCACTCTTTGATTTACTTACAGTTCCTAGTCTGCTTTGGTTGGAACAAATCACCTTCACCTTCAGATTTCTAGCAGCAAACTGAAATATGCCTTAACTGATTAGTATTTGGAATTGCTCCTAGATTTATCTATGTGGTTGAAAATTTCTGTGCCATTTCCAAAAAAAAGCAATCAAATAGGATGATATTGCCGCCACCACATTTCAGTATGTGAATAATGCACAAGTTAGCATTGTGTTTTGAAAACATTCCTGGAAACAGGAAATGATTTATCAATATGACATGAGTATGAATGATTTTGAGAGTCAATTGATTTCTAAATCAATAGAATCTCTGTACTTGGTATTCAAGGAAAATATCTGTGTGTGCGTTACTGATGTCCTCTTTTTGCAGCCTTACCACGGCGCTGTCGTTGGGAAGCAGAGTGAGCCTGTCGGCACAGTGCTGGGAAGTCATGCTGCTGCTCTCCTGCTCATAGATAGCATCTCGCTCAATCTGGGACAGGCTGAGGAATCGACGGATCATGCACAGGTTCTCCCACAACGTGCGGTTCTCTGGGCAGGGATCCTCCTTCCACCGCAGAAGCTCACACAGCCAGCCCTACAAAACCATACGACGATATTGATATGCAAATATATGCAATGGTTCTTTATGGCTTAATATAATTTTTGTTTAAATCATGTTTATTGGTGTTTCTGTTCATGTTTTTAAGCTACAATTTTCCAATTATTGTTATTTCCTGAGGTGTTTAGCCAGCCCCGACCTCAAATCCAATATGGCCGAATAACATAAACAGTAAAGAATGTTGTAAATAAACTATCCATCCATTTTCTAACACCCTTATCCCTAGTGGGGTGCTGGTGCCTATCTCCAGCTAACGTTCCGGGCGAGAGGCGGGGTTCACCCTGGACAGGTCACCAGTCTGTCGCAGGGCAACACAGAAACAGACAGGACACACAGCTATTCACACACACACTCACACCTATGGAGAATTTAGAGACACCAATTGACCTAACAGTCATGTTTTTGGACTGTGAGAGGAAGCCGGAGTGTCCAGAGAGAACCCACGCATGCACAGGGAAAACACGCAAACTTTGAAAGACCCCAGGCCAGGAATTGAACCCAGGACCTTCTTGCTGCAAAGCAACAGTGCTACCAACTGCGCCACTGTGCAGCCTGTAAATAAACTACTTTCTGCAATTTCTGGTGTTCTATATCTTGTTAAACTAGTTCAATGTATAACATTTACACTATAATGTATTTTATACTCATTTTGTGTCTGAGTGCATAAAATGTAATGTATGTGTCTATATATATAGATAGATAGATAGATAGATAGATAGATAGATAGATAGATAGATAGATAGATAGATAGATAGATAGATAGATACTGTATATACACACACACGTACAGGCTCTGTACTAATTCTTCCACGGAGTCAAGATCAGGACTATGTGCTGATTGGTTAAGTTATATCAAACCAAGAACGCTCATCCACACCACTGTGGATGTCATGTTGGTGCCAGGAGGCATCAACCCTGCAAGCAAAAGTCTTCATACCTGCTGAATGTTCTTGCATTTGTTTCACGTCAATAACTGAAACGTCACCATATTTTTGAGGATTTTATGTAACAAGCACAAAGTAGCACTATCAAGGTATAATGGAAATGTATTTAGTAATGTATGTCTTAAATTCATTTCTTTGGTACATTGGTACATAATAATATATTTGAGACTTAATACCTAACCTTTGAGGTGATTTCATATCTGACATTTCATGGGTTTTCAGGTCTGACATTTTATGAATTTCATATCTGACATTTATTTGACATTTTATCCTGTGACCTGTTTGCTTGGATGTGTGAGCATGCTCAGATGATGTCTGTACACAGATTGTGGGTCTGGAGAGAGGGGACACTGGGACTTGATAAGTTCAGTGGTTTGAGAAAGGGGACGCTTGCTATCCTCCGACAAATCTGTAGCCTGCAACTGTGTAATAAAGACAGAACTTCTCATTTCGTCTTTTCTTGAATTCTTACTATCCAGATTCCCACAACTGCGTGACCCCCAGAATATACCCAAGAAGATAAAGGAGAACGCTCAATGGCTTTCTAAGCTTTTTTTTTTTACAAATAAAATCTGAAAAATGTCATGTGTATTTGTATTATATTAATTTTTTTTTTCATCAACTCAGACTTTCAGTCCCTGCCAAAGAAAAGCATTCCCACACCATGATGATGAACATTCAAATCAATAACTCATCATTGATTAACTAAAGAGGTGACGACTGAAGGCTGTTAGTGGGACTAGATTTTCATTCATTTAAGGGTACCATAATAAAGGAGTGGATACAAATGCACACCACACATTTCAGATTATTATTTGAGAAGTTTAAAAGCACTTCAACTAAAATATTTTCCTGTTTCTAGGTCTAGGTTCTCAATTTCTTTACACATTAACTGAAAAAAAAATGCTTGTTGTTTTGCTTACAAAACGTGCAAAAAGGTAAATTTCTTGGTTCCATGCCACTAATCCACTGAAATTCTCTTATCTGCCGCAATTGTTTTGACATCACAGAAGAAACTTGTGAGTGGCAGATTGAGGAAAATGAGGAGCACAAAGCCCAGTTTTATTCATGAATGGCAACATGATTGGAAGCAGGCTTAATCACACACACACACACACCTGGCTGAAACCCAGTTTCAGCACCGAAAGCCATCCAGATGCACAGAGCAGATAGGAAAGAGAGATGGAGCATGGTTCTGTCTGCCAACTAACTGGGCAAATTAGAGAGAGGAAAAGAGGAGGAGATAAAGTGGAAAAGAGAGAGCAAACTGCACAAACAATATGGAGAAAGTGAAGGAAGATAAGAGGCAGAGGGGAAAAAAAGAAGGGAAATAGAACATTGGGGGTCTTAAATATCTGTACTTGCATGACCGCAGGATGACCTTAGAAAGAAAGAAGGAAGGAAAGAAAAAAGATAAAGAAAGAAAGCAAAAAAGAAAGGAAGAAATAAAAAAAGAAACAAATTAAGACAGAAGGTAAGAAAAATGGAAGAAAAATAATATAAAAGAAAAAGAAAATGTAGATCTGCTGTACTGTAGAAGGAGGGAAAGCGAGACAGCTCAAATCCCCCCTTTCTATGAAGGAAAATTATCCTCAAAACAAAAGGCAATAACAAGCTTATGGGGCCGCCATAAAAATGAGAACAATAAACACTCGAATCATGCCCGCGTGTGTGTTTGCATTAGTGGATTTGTGTGAGTTTGCGCGTCTGTGCAAGTGTGTATTGGTGCGTGCAGTCTTACTGTACGTCTGCGTGTGTAAGCAGGCAGTGTGAGTTTGTGCACATTGACTATTAAAGCGATAATTTAGGACACAATAGCAGTCTGATGCACTGACGATAGTCCTCTGCAGAGCACAGCTGCTGGATGATTATCTGGGCTTTTCTCCACACACATTAGCTATTTCTGATTTAAATGAGAGCATGTAGTTATCTAAAAATGCCAAATTTAAACATTTAATCAAGCAATGAAAATGAGTGGTTAAACTATGCACAAGTTCGGGATTAGACAAGCTTGTGGATTTTCACTGGCAATGAGCGAGAAAGTCCCTACCTGACTTTTGGAGACGGAAACTTTAGCAAATAGAGCCTGGGACACTTTAGCTCTCTTCATCTCATGATGGATCTCCTCATAGATAGAGGCGCTGACGTTAAGAACACAACTGTCTGTCCTGAGCCCTCTGTCGGCTGTAACCGGTGACAGCCTCGCCTTGCAAGAAACAGACAAGAAGAAGGAAACAGTTTCAATGCATACTGCACAAAGAGGGAGTTGGATTACTCTCAGAATGTGAGCAAATAAAATGTTAATTGCAGAGCTACAATTATGTAGATTTCTTTTTTCACAATATGTGGCATTGTGCTCTCATCAGCAGAGGCAAGAAAACTACTTAAACTAGAAATCTGTGGGTACAAGTGAGAAAATGGTTGTTGTGATTCTTATATTTTTTTTGTATTTGATAACACTAAACTATTAACTTAAGCTTGCTATGGAGCTATTTTAGTGGGTATGCTGCGTTAGGCTTAGACTGTGTGGAGGATTGTGGGAACAAAAAGCCACTGCAGCAGTTGCTAACTTACTCCACACTTTTCCTTGGTATAGAGGGTACTCCTATGTCAGTGTGTCTGGGTCTCAATGCATCTTTTTCCTGGAAAAAGCCACAAACAGATACCGTCTGCTTCCACTAGGTGCGCTCTCTTCGATTATTGTTTTCGTCCGCCCTCCCCCAACAGACAGTAAGGCTGGATCATTGTTTCTAGGAGAGATTTTTGTGTTTCTTTCAATGTCTATCAGCCACCCACCGATTGTTAGTCAGATAAGCTTTTACCAAATTAGGATTGGAAAACAAAAAGGGATAATGGTTATTAGTACTGTCACCTCACAGCAAGTGAACCACATGATTAGGTGGGCGCAGAATATTAAAGGTGGGCACAGAATAAAGATGCACGTTAAAGGAAAGTAAAGGTGTATAGACCAAATGCTTAAATGAATATTCTAGTGCTACTCTTAAATGTATGAGAGAGGATCAGAATAAGCATTTTAAGAAATGCAATAAAGTTGGAGAGAATGCAGATATTTTTGCTGCATTTGGAATCTTCATCTGTTGCTCCAGGCAAATTGTGAAACACATTTTATTAAACGTCTATCTGTCTTGTAGGGGGTATTGCTATAGCCTGGTAAACTCTTTTTAGTAGAGTGCAATTGCCAAACAAACATTCTCCCGTGATTAGCTGGAGAGAATGTTTGAGGCTACATTGACATAATTTACCTGAGACATATAGGGACATACAGTATATCCTTGCAAAAAAAATTTAATAACAAGAAGGTGCACTTATTTTTATCATGGCTGCAAAGTAGTAAGACTGTTTGTAAGCCTGGCTTTTGTTTTCATCTCTTGGGGTCTCTGCGCTGGCTGACCTGTGTGGATCTTGGGGGCGTGTTGTTGCAGCTGGGTGGGAAACCGGTTATGCTCCTCTCCTTCTCCTCCTGGTACATGCGCTCTCTCTCAGCCTCAGGAAGCTGCAGGAAACTGTTCATGGCCCGCAGGTTGACCAGCAGAGACTGGGAGGCATGTTTTGGATCCTCCTCCTTACGCAAGATCTCTGAGAGTAAACCCTAGTAAAAATAAATGTAGGTTGATTTTTTTAAAATTTTTTATTATGATCATTTGTTACAAAAGCATTCATAGATTTCTCACCTAAAAGAATGATTGGTTTTCTTTAATCCAGATCCTACATGGACAGAACATTTCAACCAAACATTGGGTCAAAAATTTTGATTCAGCTTGCTAGGCTAAAGAAGGAACTTGAAGGACATTCTTCATAGAGAATCATTTTTAAACTTTTCAGCTTGATCAGACTTCATTGATTCCCTTTGCCAGATGAAATAATAAATAACCAGATGTCAAATTATTCTGTATAGTAATATTAATGACAATGGGTCTCGTTAATGAACATTTAAGAACTAGTTTGTTTACTTAAGGTAAAGTTAGCTCTTTACAAGCTAGTTAGCAAGTGATGCTAGTTGTTGGATTCACTCCTATTCCACTAGAGGGCTCTGTAGTTGCTTTGCATTGGTACGTGAGTTTACGTGAGGAGGAAGAAAACTGACGGCAGACCAGTAGTGCACTTAGGTTGCCGTTAGCTGAAGCTAACAAGCTGAATCTGCCTTAACAACAACAACGGCTATCTTATGTTCTTTGTAACACTAGTGTTAGTTATGCTTTATAGTCACAATTGGACCAGAAAATAGGTCATAAACTCAATACCAGCAGATAATATTTTGTGTAAGACTGTTGAGACAAAAATTAACCATACCACGTGCAGAGTTACATAAAAGGTCAATTTAAGAGTCCTGGAGCTCAAATGTGAATTGTCTAAACATTAATGGAAAAATATAGAAAGCTTTTCACTACATATAAAATTTGTTTTATCGCTTAAATGTCTATTAAGGCTTTCCTATTAATTATCAATACTTTTTGACATATCAACTTTGTTGAAATGTAAAATGATTTTTCTTAATTTTTTTCAGTTTTTTTTTTTATATATTACAACCCTAGCTCATTATCTTATCTTTTGAGACATATATTTGGGGTTTATCCAAACGGAGTATCAGTATCATTTGTAAAGCAGTGTCAAGCTAAAACCAAGTCATACACTTTGAGCCAAATATGAATTGTTTTCTATTTTACCTACACTTTTGTTGTTTTAATGTGAGACACTACCCCATTAACCTATTAACATATTCCTGCATTGACCATATCTGGAACATTTTTTCTTGCAGTTTAATAATAGCGCCATACGTATTAAAGTCTGTGCATAAACAGCAACCCCGTCTCTCCAATAAGACAAAAGAAAAAGCATGAGATGAAACGCCCTGCTTTCTCAAACAATGGATCACCATTGGAGACTCATATAGCTAATTCCAGCTTGCAAACAGAAACGGGTCTTTGTGTGAATTGTCAAATGACAAACATGCCTTGTACTTTGAGATAGAGTTTTGGCATCATGCCTAATGCTTAGGGCTGGCACGAGAGGACCCTTGGCAACAGAAAAACATGGGGGTGGATAGCAAATAATAATTTATTATTAATAATAGTAATAATAATAATAAATTTTCAGGGTAAAGTTAGGAATTAAAGATTTTGGGCCAGGTTGCTTTGGACACAAACACATGGTGGCAAAGAAGGACATTAAAAAAAGATTTTTAAAAAAGCCATATTTTCTGTATGAGACATTGAGTAAAGAGAGCAGGGAACTGAGTTGCCAGAGTGAAAGGTGGCATAATAGAAGGACAGCGAGATTGAGCAGGAGGTAGGGAGCGAGACAACATTTCTCTGAGGGGCTGTGATTACTTGGCCTAGCAGCTGCTTTACTGCTGGCACCAGCTTTGTGCTGCAGAGTGTTGGCACAAACACATACACAGAATCACACATTCATAGAGGGAGGGGGTCAGTGCAGCAGAGGCGAGGACAGTGTGCGAACCAAGATGCCATAACTATTACTGGAACACCAACAGCAGGCCAAAAGTAGCAAAGTCTTGCAAAAGTGGTCAAACCCCTTGAACTTGAATATTACACAGGGATGCATGTTTTTCAACCTTTTTACTGGTAAAAAAAAAGAAAAAAAAAAGTTAACTGTGGTATTTATATATATTTCTTGCACCTGTTTTCCCATCAACTTTGATCAGCTTTCCTGTTCAAGCTGAGGAAAAGCGTACTTACTCCTATACGATACCACCACTCTATTATGGTGTGTTCTGGCTGATGTTTAGTGTAATCTTTCCATAAAACACAATGATTTGCATTATGGCCAAAACTCTACTTTTGGTCTCACCTGATTAGAGCATCTTCTCCAAATGCTTTCTATTCCGGATATAGGTCATGCCAAAATGAAAATATTAGTTTTTGTGGTTTTCTTATAAAAATGGCTCTGCTGTAGATTCTGTGAGCAGTTGATCTCTGAAGCCTCTCCATAGTTCAGCTGCTTCTGTGACTTATTAATCTCGATGGGAAGGTTAGAAGTTGTGCCATCCTCTTTACATTTTAATGTTTCCAAAGATGTAAATACTGGATATTAGTATAAGTGTTAACATTTTATTTTTCACAAACCCTTAACAGGAAACTATATCAGCATTCCCTCTGCATATCCATCTTACAATACCTGGGTTCTGTTAAAGGCCACTCGGGCAAAGATAGCTTGGGAGATGCCCGCTCTCCTCAGCTCCTCTCGCACATTCTGGTAGATGTCACTCGGTACGTCTGTTGGTGCTACTGAAGACATTGCAGCCCCCGTTTGATTTTGCGGCATTGTTGCTGGACACCCTCCAGAACCACACTGTGCCTGCTGTGATGCTTGAGAATCAGAGGGTTTGGAAAAGGCCTTGGCAGGAGGCCTTCCCACTGGGGGGTGGTTGAGATATTGCTGTGGCGAAGAAGAGAGACCCTGGCCAGCTAGCATGCGGGTAACGGCATACTGCTGGTTGAGAAACTGGGTCATCATCAGCTGCTGGTTCACCATTTGGGAGCTGAGAGGTTGCGGGACCAACCCGGGAGGGTGAAGACCAAGCGATGGCCGACCACAGATGTTGGCGACTGATCCATGAGGGAAAAGAAGGGTGGAGTTCTGATCGACGGGGCTGCTTGGGATTGGCTGCTGAATGTGAGTAATATCTGAGGATTGCTCAGAAAAGCACTCTACGTCTGTTGGAAAAAACAAAAAAAAGGGCTTATGTGTTGTCATAAAACTAAAAAAGGGACTAAACTAAACATGAATGTCAGAATGACTGTTGCAAGCTCTGTTTGGTCAACATGTGAGTTTTGACAAGACGTATTCAGACGAAAAGAAGGATTTGATTCCTTAAAATCAATTGGATTCTAAATTGTTCAATTTAAACTGAATCAAATTAAATGAATTATTGAACACTGTGAAATTAAAGAAAGGTCAAGTTTAAAAGCATTTTCTAAATACATTAGCACAACAAATTCTAGATTTTAAATTCACATTTTTAGAAAGGAATATAAAAACTCTTACCTTGGTGGCATTTGGACCTTTTGAAGTGCTTGTACCATCGACCAAACTCATGACACTTGGCAGCCGAGACATTTGCATAGTAAGTGCTATTTACAACAGATGATATCATTCCCTGAAACACAGTGGGGGGAGAAAACAAAAGGTATTTATTACATTTTGGGCGGCCTGAGTGCCTCAGCTGCTCACTCATCTGATATTAATGAACTCAGATCCGTGTTATTAAAAAGACCCCCAGGTAAACAGCATAATAAAGACAGATGTGTGTGTCGGTGCGTGAGCTCGGCGAACGCATGAATGTGTGCAAGCATGTGTGTGCAATCAAACAAAACACTAGAGGTCATCAGAGACAGTGTCTGTCTTTTAGTAAATGATGTACTTTTTTCCCCCTGAAGACTATCCTGTGCACTCTTTACATCTGATTACATGTTTCATCTTCACATCTTTATTGTAATCTGCCACTCACAAATCAGACAGTGTGTGTGCATGTGTGTTGGGGACGAGGGGGTTAGGAGGATATGGGGGAGGAGGAAATGGTTCATATCAGATTTTAAGGCTGCAGAGAAGAAAAGAATTTGAAATAGAGGCCATTTTTTAAAACTGGACTCTGTTCCCTTTGGCAATATAACATTGACTAAAATGATAATTAGAAATATGCATATGAGGCTTTCACTAAATGACAAACTGACCCTTTTATTTATTTATTTTTTCTTTTTGGCTCTCTGTGTTAAATTAAATACATTAAACATTTTAATTGTCTATAAAAAATAGATATCAAATGATGAACAGATAGTCTGAGGTGTTTGGTGAGGCTACACAGACAGACAAACTGGTCTCCAGTCAATAGACACAGACAGGCAGCAGCCTGGGCGGTATGGCTTTTTAAGAGATAGCCATCTTCCTTAATCCGTTTCTCTCTCCTGCACCCTGCCCCCACATCTTATCAACCACCAGCATCTCGACTTCCTGTAAATTTATTAGACCACATACAGGCTTATAAACGCAGCCTCACAAACACACACAGAAACATGAAGGCCAAGGGCAACACATGCATATTCTTTTCATGTTTGTCCTTTTCTTTGTGCTTGGTTTGCGTGTGACCCGTGTATGTTTTTGCTATGAAGTCGTTTTATGATTTAGCAAATCAAGAGATGCATAAATAACTTTTATTTTAATTGTTTTTAACCATTTGTGATTAGTTAAGGTGCGAGTTTCGTGCATCATACCTGGGAAAGCGGACACTCTTTGGCCAAGGAGCTCTGATTCATGTCCTTAAGAAGCTCCTTCAGAGCATTTCTCACATTGGAGATACTCCACTGCTCTGGTGGCAGGTCTTCCAGTTTGGGACAACTTTAAAAAAAAGAAAGCAAAAGATGAAAAACACTAAAATGTTTTTGGTGTACTGTTGGCAGTTTGTACTGTAGGCAGGCAGAAAAAAATCCAAGGGTTTAAAATTAACTCTTAAAAAGTGTAAATCCAAACACTTAAAAAAAAAAAAAAAGAAACACATTATTCAATTTGATTCTAGAAGAATCAAACAGAACACTCACGGATTAAAAATTTCAACAAAGAAAGTTGACCATCTCTAAGGCAAGCAGACTTTAATGTCCAATAACACTGCTATGTGCGGAAGATCATCAAAGTATGTATTTGCTCTTTCTGGAAATCTTGTGACGTCCACTTGCTATGCTAACAGTCGTTAACGGCAGAAAATTTTACGGGTGTTGCGTAACTCTTTCTTGTGTTTTGTTCTTTGTGCATTTGTTTAGATTCTCATTTTGTCTCTTGCTTAGTTCCCTTTGTATTCATATCTTATTTTTTAATCACTTTCCTTCGGTTCTTTAGTTCAGGACTCTAAACTAAAGATTTTACTGGCAACCACAGCTGCCAGTATTTTACTTTAAGTTAGAGACTTTTTTATAATACAGTGTACTGTTCTCCTTAGACAAATTAGTCATTTCCAAATTGGAGTAGGGAAAAGCTAAAAAAAAAAAAAGAAAGAACCCTGCTCCAGTGTTTTTCAACTATGTCCTCTATCTACTATTGTATATCTGCCTACATAATCTTAATTTATTTTTCTCTTTTTTGATAATATGCCCTAATATTAAACAACCACCAAACATTAATTTAAGTATTCACAGAAGAATATGACATATTTTTACATGTGGTAATGTGCTTCAGTTTGTGGTTTGGCATTGCTGTTTTATAACTGTACTATTCATAGCAAGCTTTAAGAACAGAAGGAAACGCTTCTTAATTCTCACTTAATTTTTTATAAGTTCAACAGCGACTCTAATGCCAAGTTTAATGTAATCTTTAACTAAAAGAGCATCTCAATAAATCTGTATTTCATCAAATGTTAATTTACTTCAGTAATTCAATCCAAAAAGTGAAGCTCATACATATTCATTACACATACAGCAACATATTTCTACTGTTTATTTGTATTAAAATAATGATGGCTTAGAGCTGATGAAATAATGAAATTTGATTTAGCAGAAAATAAAAATATTACTCAAAGCAATAAAGAAAAGGATATTTATGCAGACATGTCATGCTATATAGGCAAACACAACCATGGAGAGGCCTACTGACTTAATAGTTGTCCAGCAGTCACCGACACATTGCACAAGGAGGGTAAACCATAAAAGGTCATTGCTAAGGAAACTGGCCTTTCACAGAAAGGTTGGAGTTGAAGTTAAAAAAAAAAAAAAAAGGTATAAAAAGGCACACTGGCAGCAGGGGATGAGCAAAAGCCTCTATAGTGTAGTGAAACAAAGCCTATTCAGGAGTTCAAGGAGATACACAGAGGGAAGGAACTGCTGCTAAAATCAGTACTTTTAAAAGTCAGCACACAGACAAAACAATCGCTTTCCACTTGGAAATCACTGTTGGAGAGTCTGAAGAAAGAGTAAAAAAGGTACAAAAATCAAGCAGCTCCCCTCCTGATTATTGGAAAGGTATGTAGAAATGGAAGCCGAAGGTGTAGCTAGTGAATTACGTGTGTCTTGGACACACTAGTAAATAATGACATTTTCTGGGATTCAGCATCTGGCTCTTTTGGAGATTGTAATGCCTGACATTTTATGGGTTCTCATAACTGGATATTTTATGAGCATAATATCAGTTGTGTCTTTTTTTCTTTTTTTTTAATCCAACATCTGTCCTCTGACCTTCTGATTCCAGCTCTGTTTGGCGCTTGTGTACAGATTAGAAATGCAGGGCTGTGTTTGGCTGAGTATGATGGCTTGAGCATGAAAATGGTTCTGCCCTGTAAATATCTAGAGAGAATTTTTCACCTGGGTTTCTGGGAATCTTTAGCCTGCATGGCAAAATACACAAACTCAACTATTTTGTTGACTCTGCTGTTGATGATAAATTTTAATATCGTTCTTTTCATCAGGTTTTTGCATTATTGATAGGTTGAAGCATTTTGTTAATAACTTCTTACATATTTGGAGAGAAGGTGTCTGTCTTTGTACTGTAGATGTGTGCAGGGCCTCAGAACATCAGTGCTGAACTTAATTCTTCATCTATTGTTCTATAACACTACACCTCACCAGGCAGATATTTATAGACCAAAAACTGAGACTGAAAGGTATTTGGCTATTATTTCCCGATAATCAGGCAGTGCCCCGACTTGGTAATGATGATTAAAAACGCTGACTTTGTTAATAATTGCTTTTGCCACTTATTAATAGGCAAACCAAACATACTGTTGCACAACAGGTGTTTTCTGCTCTAAACTGGCATTAATCAGCAGATCCTGTCCACATCCATCACTGTGCGGTTCGGCTCAGTCACAAAACAGAAGAGGATCAGACTGCAATGAACAAATCAGGTCTGCGAGAGAGGATCATCAGGGCTGACCTTCCCTCCATCCAGAACTTGTACAAGACTAGAGTCACAAAAAGGCATCTAACATCTCTGCAGACCTCACGGACAGAAACGGTTTCGATGTTCACCTCCCGACAGGCACTACACTACAAACTGATAATATGCATGTTTTCACTAATTCAACCATGTCTTCCTATTTTGTATAAAAAAGTTACCTTTGATTTTGCATATATTTATATATTTAGATTTAAACGTCTGTACTGAGAGCAAAGCAGAAGTCGAATTCCTTGATTACGTGCACAAACTAAGCGAATAAAGTTGATTCTGACATGTAACCGTGCATATAAAATCTGTATAAAACATGACTTTCACGTTTTCAATTGATTTAAAGGAATCCGCAACGATGATGATTTCCGCTTGTTAAAACTGGATAATTTTTTTAGAGTGCTAGTGACTTCAAAGGAAGGGCCAAAGAGTAAAAGTGAAAGCACGCTCATTAAGTCTGTCCATAGCTGCAGATAAAAATAGCGCATAGAAGAATAATGTAATTTCATTATCTACCTGTTAAGCTGGATCTTCAGTGTAACAACATGGTGAACATCATGCAGCATATCAGCCACTGTCGCATACGGAGTATTAGTCACAGAGGACAGAGGCACTGGGTTCCACCTGCCGACTTGGATCAGACCTACACACTCATACGCACAACAACAAAATAAAAAAGAAAATTAAAATTGTACGAATGTGCTTGTGCTCTCTGTGCGCGTGTCTGTGTGTACTGCTTACCTTTAGCCTGCGCTACAGAGCTGTGGGAGTACCCCAGCGCCAGCAGGGCCATTTCTGTCAGCTGATTAAACAGCAGATCCCTTTTGATCAACACGAACTCAGCGTGCTCGTCTCTTCTCTCTGCTTCCACAGAACTTTCCTGACGCTCCACCACACAGAACACAGGCAGCAGGGTTCCTGGGGTACCAGACGCACAGTACTTGCCATAAGAAGTTCGTGAACTTGCAGAGGAATAAGCTCGATTTGATGTTTTTATGATTACTATTATCGTTATTGTGACCAGGTACCTTTGGAGTGCCAACTTGCTGTGGTAGGTTGCTGGGTCGGGCAGGGACTATTAGGCAAAGGACTCCCTTGTCTCGTCCTTTCTGGGGTCGAGGGTCCCGAGTTGTGTTGCTCCAGCCGAGCCATCTTAGCTGGAGGGGGCTGAGAGTTTGCAGCCAGATCACTGGACTCGGTTTTCTTAATTCCATCACACAGTGGATCCATCTGTAGTTTCACACTTCTGAGACAGAGATGTTTGAACATCAGAATGAATGTAATTCAGCATTCTTGGTGCTCAAAAGCCTGTGTAGTCTTTAGATTTTTTTTCCAATGTTGATTCAGGATTACACACATTGTCATGAGGTGATATACAATATGCTTTGGAAGCTTCTGATTAGTAACTACAGTATAAGTAAGTACTAAGTAAAATGAATTTGCATCTGTGGATGTTTAAAAACACACACACACCCGTACCCAAGCACACACACATCTCAATCATAGGACAATCAAAATGAATCAGTTTTGCTGCCGTATCTGGAAGAGAAATGTGTAGCTAAATGCGAATAAAAAAACAAAACAACTATTCTTCCAGAAAGAGATGTTTTGTGCTCCAGAGATGAAAGTGTTCTGTACATATAATGAGCTTCAAATCTTGTGGAGCAGCTGAGCGAAGCTGGCAAGAGAGTTGAGTCATTCACAGTAAATACAGTTCTTAACCAACATAAGCTAAAAGGCCACTCTGAGAGGAAGAAGCAATTACTCCAAAAGCAGCTTCAAGAAAGGTTGACTACAGCTTGCAAATGCATCCTGAAACAAAGAGACATAACCAAACTTACAGATGAAAAACCTTGGAAAGAGGTTCATATTCAATAAGTTTGTTCTTGCTTCTAAAACTCTCCATATGTTTGAGGCCAATGCTTTAGTTGCAAGTAGTATGGAATATGTTTGACTTTTACAATAATGGGGCATAGCAGCAGGCACCCACTGGCACAGATAAAAAACCTTGATAAAGTGGACTAATCTGCCCAAAGAACAACATTTCCCTGTTGTCCATGTCTGTCTGCCAGGAATTAACTTTATATATGGTTTTATATATGGCTGCCTTCATGTGTAATACAATTTCAGCCCTGGAATCAGCTGTCCACTGCATTACATACAGCAGTATTTCAAGTTAGTGCAAAGATGACCAGAGTCTTGTAGCAAGGTTATACTCTGTTTAATTGTTTTAATGTAAAAATCAATGAGCCTCATGAAACCTCATCTTATGGATGGAACTGTTTCCTTCCCACAGAGCAACTTATAGAAAAAAAAAAATTAGGAAGTAAGAATAAAAAATTTGCTTAAAATCGATCAAAAAACTTTGATGAGAATGGAATAATCTACAAGAGCTAATCCCCCAAATTAGAATATTTCTGTATTATTAATTAACAAATATCTATTAACTGATTGCCTAAACAAAAGAAGCACACACAACCAACATAAAACAGCCAGCATCTGAAAACACAAACTCCACTCTACACAGTAATTCTTAAAGACAGGTTTAAGAATCAAGAGATCAAACTGCACTAATTAAAATTGATTAAAACCTTAATCAACCTAAGTTTGTTCATCTCTCAGAAGCATAAAGGAAGTGATTTTATGGACTTGCAAGTTCTAATACCAATTTAAATCTAAACAGGGACAGTAAAAACGAATGGTGATGAAACCAGGATTTAGAACCGAACCGATACCAAACATTGTGCTAAGGTGATCAAGGTAGGTAATACAAATCTTTTATCTTTTCTACCAGACTTAAACACCTGGAGAGTGAAATGTGTGCCCAGACTTCTTTGTAGAACGGGCCAAACTTGGTGAGACCGAAAAGGACATCAGCTTTCAGGTTTAGCCACAAATAATTCTCACTTGGATTTACATCTGGACTTTGGCTGGACTACTCTAAGCCATGAACGTGCTCTAGTAAAGCTGAATACTTGGAACTGTTTTCTTGTGTCGTCACCATTTCAAGTCTTTTGCAGCCTCTAACATTTCATCTTCTTCCATGTGTTTGCCTTCATCCATCTTCCCATCAACTCTGACCAGCATCCCTATCCCTCTAGAAGAAACGCATTCCGAGCGCAAGAAGCTGCCACCACCATGTTTTACTGTGAGGGTGTTCAGGGTTCTGTACGGTGTTAGCTTTTTCCCATATTTAGTATTTCGCATATGGTCCAGTAGCTCAACATTGGTCTGCTCTGACCAGAGCAGCTTCTTCCAAATGTTTGCTGCAGCCGAGTGGGAATTCTTCCCATACAAATACATAGCTTGCGTGTCTCTGATCATATTTAATTTGACTGTGTTTTAATGCTTATGCTCTCTTCTTGAATTATTTTTTATTTGAAAGGTGCTATTTCAAAAGAGTTGTATTTTAACTAATACAAGTACTTTCAACCGTAGGCAGTAAATACTTAGTACTTTTTCTATAATAAATGCAAAATTAACTGGGAAGTTACAAATGACTTTGGGGGGGTGGGGGGAAACTATTGAATTACTGATTTGATCATAGGGTTTCTCTGCAGCATTGAGAGTTTAAAGATCGTCAACCAAGTAATGCATTGAATGAATAGTAAATTTGGATTCATTTATCTCATTTTATAGACACGTCTAACTGTCTCCTTTTCCCTTACACATCCTTTATACTGAAGGTTATGACCTTCATTCGGATGTAGCGCTTTTAGAAAAGCCCCTACATCCGACTAAAGTCCGGCTAAGTTTCCAGTAATACACCCAGGCGTCGCCACCAGGCGCGTCGCTGTGCACAACCCGACAGCAAATTTAGTTCAATATTTCGCATCTCGATGAGCTCCGATTTGTTGGCGTCAGACGAAGTTTGATCGAAGTCAAACCAACCTGTTTGTGCACGGCCCGAGGTGAGATCGTTCATCAACAACCCGCTCCCGCAGAAATCCTCTCTATCCATGTGTTTCGGTCGCTTCCACCGATCTTTCAGCTGAGGAGCAGACTCGCGTCTCCCCGGCGCACTCTCCTCCTCATGGGTCCCTTTTTCTATCTTTTGAATCGAATATTCCCCGGTTTAACATCGAATGTTGCCCCCGGCGCCGCTTTGCTCCTCGGTTGAACGGTAAAATTGGGTTCGGTACAAGTTCAGAACGACCTCCCGTCACCCATCCAGATCATCGGGACTTGCACTATCTTCCTGCATCAGGCTGCAGAAAATGGAACAATGCACTGCAAGGTTCCTCCGACCTACCTACCGACCGACCTACCACGCTCAAGGCTCCACACCCGCTGACTCCAGGACAGTAGTTGTTGGTTTACTTCAAAGCGCGAATACGCGGAAAAAGAAAGAGAGAGAGAGACCCACTGCCCCCACCCCGCTCCAACACACACACACACGCCCCCCCACACACACACACACTCAGAATTACACAGAAGCAGCTGCATTAACATATGGTGTAATAATGAATTCACGCGCGCGCGCGGTAACTGTATTAAATGTGACATTTGCGCATAAATCTATTTATTATTTTCTGCAGCCTGCTGTTCACGCTCTGCTCATTGTCTTTAGGGTGTTGGAGCCCTCCACGGTAACAAACCGCAGCAGGGCAAGGTGGATAATTTTTTTTTACTTAACTTTTAAAAGCTGATTAAATCATAATCTGACAGATTTAAATGTGGAAGTTGTTTCTCTCACCAACATTTTTCTTCTGATTGGGAGTAGTGTCGAGTAATGTTGCCTTCCAACCCCAAAGGCTTAGAGCTCATTTCCAAATATTTATTGTGAAAATACGCATTAACTACTGTTGGATTCCCATAAAGCCTATATATATATATATATATATATATATATATATATATATATATATATACTTTTTTCCCCCATTGGTTGTTTAAAAGAGTATAAATAATTCTTCATGTCCCTTTTTTCATTTCCCATCAGAAATAAACCTTTTAGTAAAATAAAAATAATTTGAAATCTCAATTTGGGCTTAACTTCATTGTCCTGTCGCACACATTTTAAACACACAACCTCACCGATGAAACTATCTGCAAAACATCAAACTGCAGCTCAATCAAAAGCCCCTTGTCTTGGTTACCTGAAGGTGACCCAACATTTAAAGAACCCATATTACTTTCTGAGATACCAGTTTGGATCCAGTTCGGTTTGAAATTGGTTCTTCTGGAGGGGAGATTTCTTGTCCTAAAGCTCTGGTACAACAAGCGTCCTCCTTATGTTTTACTTTATTGCAGTTTGCATGTTCCCAGAGAGAATTTATGATGTCGGAAAAGAGAACTGCTTGCACTAAAAAAGTTCCCTTCAACATTGGGAACCCGGCGTGATGAAGCACTGACCACAAGAATTTTTCATAATTAATGTCAGCTAAGAGGTTTAACCCTTGTCTGTCACATTGGTCACCTACATTTAACTTTACCGTTACTTACTATCCTGGCGTTTTCTCTTGGGACATTAGGGCCTATATCAGCCAAACTCTGTCTTGACCCAAACCTTGTAATGGCCTTTTCAATTGACTTTATGCTAGTGCTCCCATCTGTTCAGAAAGTCCTGCACTTGACAATTCATCCAAGGTCTCTTCTCACTCCACTATTGACATTACTTCAAGAAATATGATAAGGAGTTTCGTGGACAAGATAAATACGACAAAAAATAAACAAAAAAAACATCAACCTTTGGCTTTGCCAGCTATCCTTTAGTCTCACATCCTCCTAGTAGCCATTTTTGCTTTCTACCATCCAAGGGACAAAACATAATCCCAACCACTAGAGACAGATTTTCCAAGGCTTGCGAACTCATTTACCTTGACAAACAACCCTTGCTGCACTATCTGCCAATTCCCTAATCCATTATGTGTTCAGTGCTCCGTGCCATTCCTCAAAAGATCATCTCTAATCGGGGGGGGGGGGGGTCTCATTCATTTCCCAGACCAAACCAATAAGCTTGATTAAAATTAATATGTTTCTAATGGCTAATATTCCTCCAGAATTCATTTGTATAGTGCACTCAACCAATAAAGCCCAATCTGCAACAAGCATTTTATGAGGCAACATCTATAGATACCTGAACCCTTTAACACAAAGGTTTTATAAACACTTTGACATGATTCTTTTGAGAATAAGAACCTCATCTTCTCTTTCAACAATAGAGTAAACGTTTCACTATTACAAACAACGACGCAATAGGCCTATGTTAACTTAACTATGTAGGTTTGATCTCGATAAGTGGAACCCATATGGGTCCAGGATTTGTTGTGTTATTTAAACACATTTTCTCATTACCTACATATACCAGACTCAACTAGGACTCACACAAGGTGTCTAAATGGGTTATATTTAGAACCCCAAGTAGGTCCTTTAAATATGAAACAAGAACCCTTTTGTTCTCATGCAACCTGAGCAAAGTCCACACATACACAAGCTGATTGTATCATCCCAGGAAAGCAATGGAAATTCTTGCTTTTGTGTTTTCACATCAATCCAAATTGTGTTTCATAACAAGCCTTTGTTCAATTTAGAACAATATAGCATGTCTCTAACCTGTCAGAGAGTTTTTGATTTGAAACTACAAATGCTCAAAACGCATTAGTCAACTTAAAATCTTAGAAAGAGCTTAGAATTGGAAGCTGTGTATCAGATACCCACTTTAACTTTATTAGCCATCTGCTAGTGTGCCCACATTTTCTTTAGTGCTACACGGTTCCCAACACAAGGGGGCGCCTACTCCCCACTGACTATAGGCATGGAAACGTCCTACTGATTTTTTTGAGTTTTTATTTACTTTTTACTGCTTGTGTTATGCTCTAAGACTTCTACTCCCCTTTTACATTCAACCTATGTGCAAGCACCGGCGCACCATGCTCACAGACACAAACAAAAAGGTCGTAGAATACAAATCAGAGAGATTAAACTCATAAAATGTCAAATATGAAAACATAAAATGTCAGATCTGAAAGGTCAAACAGAATATCTCCCTCAAAATATTATCATGTGCAATTGCTCCAAAGCTATAATTATTAAATCACTAAATATTTTTTTCTGCTTCTCTTGACATTTTCTCAGTTATTATTATCAAAACACAGCGCAGAATAGATCTGAATATGACTTACGTAGCCCTTTAATGCTCAATGTTTGTTCAAATTTGTGGCAAAAACTTAATACAGGATTTAAAATCCAAAAAGTATCCAAATGTTTGATATGTTTTATCATAAAGTAATGTATTTCTCGTTAAATGTAGTGCATCGAATTGTAGAAATATACTCACTGAGATGTGCTGACAAATTTTAGTACCAAGTAAAAGATTTAAAAAAAAAACCATAAATCATCTGTACCTTTTAAGGATGTACTAAAAAATGACAGGGGAAAAAAAAAAAATCTTATTCTTCTTCCTCTTTGCAGAACCAATAGACTTCAGCCATGCATCAGCAGAAGTCCCCACATTGCTGAGATGCCCTTTCCCTCTCAAATGTGGTCCAAAGGATTCCTTGTGAAGGTATCCAAAGGCAAAATGTAGTGAGCGTCTCGGGTGGAAGAGAACTCGAGGCACTGAGAGCTCCTTTTGTTTGCCCCCCCCCCAATCCTCCTGAAACTCCAGCAGGTGTGATTGCAAGTTTGTTTTCGCCAACGATGGGAAGATGCTGAGCAACATAAAGGGGCTTGGGGAGAGGGAGCAGCCAACGCTCTACTACTTTTGACTAATTAAACAAAGTGAATTAGGCTACCTCCCCAGCCAGAACGAGTCACGGCTGGTTACACATCACTCATCGTGACTAATTCAGTGAGAGAGATGTCAGTCAGCAGCCCCTGCCAACATGCGTCTGTGCGCGTGTGCGTGCGTGCTGTTTGGGTCTGCGTCTTCCCACGCGCACCCCCCCAGGTACGCTGCCGACAAAGTTCGGCTCGTTCTAAAGTTATCTTCCGCTGCTCTGCGTCTGCCTCTGTCGCCGCCACGATCTTCGTGTGATCGAATTGCACTCCCTCCCCGTCACCCCCAGCTTTTGCTATTTTATCGCTGGCTCGATACAGCGTTGATGAGGCTGGCATGCTAAATGATAATTAAGACCATTACACGCTCACAGAGCAGGCTACCAGCGCAGCACACGGCTCCCTAGATCGGAGCCCTGTCTCGGGGGACACCCTACTACTTACACAGCCGTGTATCCCCCCCCCCCCCTCCAAATTAGGTTAGATTTTCATTCCGCCTCATTCGCCTCGGATGTGATGTGGTTATTATAAACTCATGATACGGTTAGTGAGCCTGCTGCTGTTAGACGGGTGGAGGGATCGTGTTGGCACGTTAGCGGGGTGGACGGATTTGCACGGCTCTCTGCAATTCCGCGTTTTGACTTCTTGCTCTCATTCGATCACAAGTATGTTCGCGCGCGGATGTTTGAAATCTGTTTCGCATACTGCGGTGCGAAGTGCATGCAAGTACGAAGCTGGCATGTGGATGTACAGTACAGACCAAAAGTTTGGACACACCTTTACTAATTCAATGGGTTTTCTTTATTTTCATGACTATTTATAAGGCAAGAAATCCCACTTATTAACCTGACAGGGCACACCTATGAAGTGAAAACCATTTCAGGTGACTACCTCTTGAAGCTCATCGAGAAAATGCAGAGTGTGTGCAAAGCAGTAATCACAGCAAAAGGTTGCTACTTTGAAGAAACTAGAATATAAGGGGTATTTTCAGTTGTTTTACATTTTTTTGTTTAGTGCATATTTCCACATGTGTTATTCATAGTTTTGATGCCTTCAGTGTGAATCTACAATGTCAATAGTCATGAAAATAAAGGAAAATCATTGAATTAAAAGGTGTGTCCAAACTTTTGGTCTGTACTGTATGTGTGGAGACTCGATGCTCGTTACTCCTTTACTGAAAACTCGAAAACGTCTCCAAAATATTAGTTATGGCGTTTTCTGAAAACAAGTAACCAGACCTTTTTTTTTGTATATAACAGTTTCATCGCTATAGTGCTAATATTACAGCCTGTGGATGTCGTAGCAAAAGAGGATTGTGATAATCCTAGGACTGTAAAATTTAATATGTGTAACCTTTTTATGAACAGGCCTGCCTTGACACCACCTGAAAGAGCAGAAATGTTTGATGCTAACGCTAACCCTAAACATCAAACATTTTCCAGTTTGTTGAAGCGCCTTGCATCTTAAGTGACCTCTAGATGTTTAAAGCGACAAGTGACTCACTGAAATCAGTCTTCCTGCAAACAATAAAAGCTGAAAGAGTATGAACAGTGAAGTCACCCCAAATGTTTTAAAACTGGAAAGTTGAGCCTGTGATTTCAGAAAGTTTATTCACTTTGGAAAGACCGCTGAACGTAGCCACTGCCCATGTACAGAAAGTAAGTCAAAGGAAATCCTAATACTGATTTATGCTCAATGCCTCTACAGCAAAGACAGTCCTGTAAGTCAGTTCAAGTGGGCTTTTACATGGAGCCTCAAATATACTTTGGCTGAAAGCTGAAGGAATACCAGAGACGGATTGGAGCAAGCACACTCTAAAATATGGAGCTTTAATAAAGTTTCTGTCTAGGCAACGGAAACTTAACTTTGACTCAACTTTCCCCTCAGTCTGAACTAATAATGGCACACATGTACAGATGAAGCGTTTTGGAACAGTGATCAGGATTAAATGATGCATTAGCTATTTATTTAGTCAGGTGAAACATCCCTGTCTGCTGGCTGTCAGTTTTAATCTTATTAGCCGCCACGTTCATGGAAGTAACTCAGTGGTGCTTAGCTACTTCTCGGTGCCTCCCCTCAGGGACGTGAGTCACAGATTTCCAACTGAGCGTCCTGAATGGGTTTGTCTGAATGTTTGTGAGGTCGTCTGAAGTCGCTCAGCGGATGTTTGCTTTGCTGCGGTGAGCCTTAGAGCACCTGATGACTAAACTTTGACATCACCGCAGTTACAGCCTCTTTGTTTTGCGGAGGATTTGAGTAGGAGTCACGGAGCCTGACTGATGGCATTTGGTGTCGCTGATCTAGAATGGAGGTGGGTTGTGTCCCGTTTCCAAGGCGTATGTGAATGGTTTGGTGCATGAAGCCAAGACGCTTCTTGATATTTGCTGAATCTTTTATTCAGTTTGTTTCATTAGGCAGAGATATCCTATAAAACTCATAACTATTATTTTTGGTGGTCCGAATGTATGGACACTATAAATTTAAATTTTATCAGTAACATTTTGAACAATTATTTTTCCTGATCTTCATGACAGGACATTATTTTGATCAGATCTGTTGTGTGAATTAAAGTAAAATAAAATAGTTGAGGTTGTAAGGGTGGTCGAGTCGAGGCTTATCAATACTTGTTCAAGCATTTTACACGTGTTGCTGCAAGAGATGTTAGATGAAATCTCTGCTGTTGTTGTTGCTTCAGAAGAAACTGAAGATCTGCAATTATTTTAATATCAATTGTAAATGCTCCAAAATGTAAACGCCAGCAGTAATGGACCTGGAGATTTTGCAAGAGCAATAAGGCTAATTGAGTTTCCGTCATCGAAAAAAGAAGTGCAAGTGAACCCTGGGCAAGGTCACAACCACACACATAAAACCCATGTGAAATATGTTTTTAAAAAATTAGCTGTACTTAAATAGTCAAACACTTCAGATTTACATAAATAGCTGAAATGATTAAAACTGACAGCCACATGAATTACATTATTTTCCCCAGCCTTTTTTAAAAAATTATAAATAACTAAATAAATAAATGTATGAATGACAATAACACAGTTATAAATGTCTTTCTATGTCTTCAGTGATTCAAACCGTTTAATGTTTATGTCAGGATTTCTACATGGGATTAAAATCTGTTCTGGGAGATGCTGCTCCCTCTGCTAGTAACATTTATTATTATCAAACCAAGATCTAAAGAGCTTTCTAACATCTTTACTCAAAAGGCTTCAGAAGGCTAAGAGTCTGTAATTGGATTTAAGTTTATCTCCTTAAAAAAAAAAAAAAAAAATACATTTCAGGATAAATGAAATGACCTGGAACAGATTGTCCATTCATTCAGGGTTGTTCCTGTATGATAAAACAGGAACAAGCTAATCTGAGCGGAGATCAATTCTCACTGCTGCTGGGAAGAGTTTTCTGGGTCTACAGTCAAATTGATCGCGATGACATTCGAGTGAGATTGAGATGTGGTGGTAATCCTTTTGCTAAAGAACATTCCATCAAAACTATCTTCCTTTTTCCTTAATAAGCAAAACAACGTTTTCTGACATCTACTGCGTGATTTATAGCTGCTTACATCCAAAGAGTCTGATGATGTGTCACCTTCCTGGCGGAGTGGAACATTTATGTGAATCCCTTAAATAAGTATTAAGGGACAACCGGAAAGGGATGGGATTCAGTCCGGAACACCTGTTCAGACAGAAACAGGGTTACATTAAGAATTGTCTCTGCAGCCAATTGCTCACACGAGGGCGCCATTGTGCAACTATCATTTTTTGAACTGAGCGTTTCTCGAGACACATCAGCTCCACGCACAACATTTATACATTGGACCAGCAGGTGGTGATAAAAAAAAAAAAAAAAAAAAAACTCAAGGAATTCCTATGAACACTGGGAGGGAGAAGCGTGAAGAAAGCGATGACACAATTCTGCACATGGAGTTTATTTAAACGTCTTCAAAGTCTACGTAAGTGGGAGGACGCATTTTAATGTGTAACAGTGACATTTGGCATAAATGTAATGTCTCAGTTGTTGATGGGTTTTTTTGTGTTTTTATGATGTAAATCACCTTCCTATTCAAATAAACTTGATGAATTGATGGATGAATCTTATTCACTCTCTTTTTTCTTATGTAAAAAAAAAAAACCTTCCCTCTTGTTTATGCCCATTCACGTACTGTGAAGATGCAACGGGAAAATTTAGTCAAATCTGAATGATTTTTTTTTTCTATAAAACTTTCTTTTTTTTGTTGTCGTCGTGGTTTTACTCGCACCTGTCCTGGCAGAGCGCGCACTGCAAGAATTGGTCAGACTAATTATCGCATCGATGACAGAAAAGTTTCAGTCTGCCACCATCGCCTCTGGCTGTTATAGGTGATCTGCAGCTGCGGGCTCCTGCTCCCTCCGTCGTCACCGCGGGCCGCTGTGAAACGGCCGCGCGCATGACGTGCACTGTTTCCCCCCCCCCCCAGCCGGGGTTCGCTGTAGTGCTGAGTTGACTGGATCGCTCGCCTGCCTGCTGGTTCGCTCGGAGCTTCGGCAGCACCTTTAATGAGAGCGCCTCACGCATCCGGACGACTTGCGCCCTCTCTCCCTCTCTCCCTCTCCCTCTCTCTCTTCAGTAACTTTGATGGGGACCTCGACATTAGGCTGGGAAAATGCCTGTGATGAAGGGATTATTAGCGCCGCAGAACACGTTTCTGGACACCATAGCCACACGGTTTGATGGCACTCGTAAGTTTGACCTAAACTATTTGTCTGATCTTTAATTTTGTTTGCTGGCCTGATTGCGAGAAGCTCGACAAAAGCAGAGCTCGATCCGTGGCTGCTCAGATGGGCTCAAAATAGCAAACAAATAATAATAATAATAATAATAATGTTTGCTGAAAAAAAAAAGATATTTTGTCTTCAGTTCAGTTTAAATATTGGATCCAAATGTTTTCATACTTCAACTAAGCTTCAAAAGAAGGTAGAAGGAGGCATAGTTCAGTCTGTTAGTGGTGAGGTTTCAGCACCTCGGACAGCGGCGATAAGGGTTAACTGGGTTCTCCCTCGGTCTCACTGGATTTTTAAAAAAGTTTCAGCCCGTGTTAAAGATAAATTGCATTTATTTGCCAGCGTGACCTGTTGGTTTTGCTGTCATGGCGGGTCTTGAAACAGAGTCCCGAGGGATCAAAGTTTGCCATTCCACAACAAGAAAATAAAAGCAGTTTCCTTCTTTTATCTTTCCTCTAAACTCTGGAGGGCTTCACATCTAAGAGTCGTTATCTACATAAAAAAAGTTGGGAAAAAAAAGAAGATCTTCTTTGTGTTTGTTCTTCTTGTAATGTAATTTATCTTTTAGCGACCTTTAAGAACACGCTGTTAGCCTGGATAAAAGTTTGAAGGTGTGTTTGTTTATATTTTAACTTTGGTGTCAGAAATAAATGGGAAACGCTTGTGAAACATGTCGAACTATTTTACATGTAGCAATGCTACAACCAAATTTTTCTCTTTTTTTTCTCTTGAATTTATGCAGTTGACTGATAAGCAGTTTGTGGCTGTGAATTGTCTTACTGTGTTTGTCTCAACTTCCATCCTGCTTAGCAAAATCAGTCGCGTTCTGACGTGTTGAATGAAGAACATGTATGGATAGCTATTTTCATGTCTTTTAAAAGATCTTCAGTTGGACAAAGGAATGGACTTTGGACTATTCTAACACTTGAAAAGATCAATTTGAACTAAAGGATTCAGATTCTGCTTCCACATTAGCTCAATTTCTCTGGGCTCCTTTGGTCACCTACTGGTGATGGGTGGCCTTTGGTTTCATCCTGTGGGACGCTGTTGCTGATGTGGGAGACACTGGGAGAGTCCAGCTTGGTGGGGGATTGGGCAAAGTGCTACACCGCTGGACAGGACATGTTAAAAAAAAAAAAAAAAAAGGTGAAATTGTAGCTCCGGGATGACTTTTTTTATGGCAAATTAAAGCTTCTAGGTATCAGCTTTCATGTCCCTGCTGAGTAAAAGTATCCTCACAGCATGATGCTACGACTCCCTTGTTTTACCATGGAGATGGTATGTTCTGTGTGACTACATATACTGGTTTACATGTAGGTCAAAAAATTCCACTTTGGTTTTATTTGACCCACACTCGTGTTTACTGTGTGAGACTTTGGAGAAACGTTTGTGCTTACACTTCTCTCATTCTTCTTGCCACTTTTCCATAAAGCCAGTTTTGTGCGGTGAGGAACAGTTGACAGATTCTCACATCTGAGGTGTGGTGTTAGTGGCTCCTCCAGAGCTGTAGTAGCTCTCTTGGCTGCTTCTCTTATCTTGCTCTCTCAATTTTCAGGTAATGCATTTTACCTTGGTGACTAATTTAAAGCTTGCGATGCCATTTCATGACCCAATCTTGCCACATTTACTCTGAGAATAGTTACATGGGGGTACTCTACTTTCAACTCAAATGACCATTAAAGGTTAGTGACGGCTCTGGATTTTCTTTAAGGGCATCAGAGGAAATAATACACAGCACTTTTCTGAGTTTTGTCGTCATTTTTAAACCATGTCTCATTTCTTTTCACCTCACAATTCCATGCAAATTTGCATCATTGTCACATGAAAGCCTAATCAAATTCTTTGAGGCTCGTGAAAAAAATATGGTAGAATCCATAGGAAGTATGAATGTTTTTTGCAAAGCACTCTCATGTGTACAAAGATTTGAGGGTGACTTACCGATTTTGTCAAAATACAATAAATAATTTCCCCCTTTTAATTCTTCATGTCCTAAATTAAATCTACCTCAACCTTTCTTATCACAAGATCGTCTCCTACCTGTTCCCTGTGTGGCAGTATCTCCTACTATTTTTTTTAATTAAAATGGTTACATCCATGGTAATAACACTGTTCTCTCACCTGAGCCATTATGCAGCCTTCTGAAACATGTTCCTAACACCCAGAGAAGCTTGATAATAATCAGAGATATCCATTGAGACTTCAGCCCCTATACCTATTGATCCAGCATCACTGTACATGTAAGAACAGGCTAGTGTACAGTATGTCTGGTGGGAAACTAAAGAGAGAAAAAAAAAGCCTCTGCTGCCTGCATGGGCACGAGCTCTGCTCCCACATAAGAGAATTAGAGTGGTTCTGTGCAGCACAAGTAGTTTGTCAAGCTCCAAAGAGTGAGCTGCTGTCCTTGAGCTGGTGAGGTGGAGGAAATTAACGCTGGATCAGAAGTGCTAGATGGAGTGGACCTGGAGGCAGTAGAGCCTGACTGTACAAATTGGGTCTGATAGCCTGGTCAAGAACAAATATTAGTGCAGAACTAAGGTTTTATCACCGTGGGATCCCCTTCGAGGTCATTCATCGCCCAGATTAGGGTCGGAGAGAGTGATAAATGGCTGAACCTTCGAGCGGGCAGCTCTTTAACAAGATCTCATTTGTACTCAGAGAAAAGGTTTATATGTTTTTACTGGTGGAACTTCAACGGAGAGTATTTCTTTTCGTGCTTCCAGTAGGTTTTACTGCGCTCCTTTTTCATACCTCAGCTAGTTTGTATAACCCAAGTTGCCACGTTTGCAACCCATGTCAACAGCTACCGTTTAAAGGTTGAGGCTACTCATGGTGTTCAGAACACAGTGGATATGTACTTACCTTTATAAATGTGTCCTATATTCAGAAGAGGGATAAAGTAACAATTTTTGGTAAAATGCACTTGAAGTTAGCAGATGTTATTTCAGAATAAGTTACATAACATTGAGTGCATTTTGCTAATAGTATTACAAATTTAAACACTGTTGCTGAGATCAACGCATCTCTGTATATAGATTATTTTCTCTTTACAAATGTGTGGAAACATTGACTCGCTGTGCTCAATGGTGACTGTGTGCGAATGACACCTTCTGTCAACCTTACAACTGTGCAACCATCCAGGTGACTAATGTCACCACCTGTCCGTCACTGCTACTGTGTGGTGTGGGAGTGATGCTCGTTATAAATCGTATGTTGTCGCCTGGTAATTACCGTAGTAATTTGAAGCGTGTCTCCTAATTTGAACCACCGGCTTCAGATTTTTCTCTGTTTCGCAATACTCCATGTAACTTTCACATATTTATTTTAAAAATGTTTATAGGTTGTGGATTGTTAAATTGCTTAGGTAATTTGTGTGGAAATAATAGTACAGAGTTTGTATTTACCGCCTCTTCAAACTGCTGGATTGTCAGCAACTGGCCAATAAGTGGTCGGTATTTGTCCCAAAGTACATGCCCCTTATCTGGAAGAACTCAACTTCCGTCGACATTACTAGGTTGGTCATTGGTAACACGCTGTGGTCATAAAGATTTTGAGGAAAATAATAGGAAGCCATATTCAAAACGGCTTCCTATTTTCAACATGCAATCCCAACAGTTGTTACCCAGAACGTGAAGAGGGTGGAATACAATTTATTCCATTTCCAAAACCCAAACGGAGTCTGGAATAACTCAATAAATTGATCAAGGCCTGCAGCCGACCTCATACAGGTGAATAATACTGTGATCTAAGGCAACTACCACATGTTTGTCTGTAAGAAGGTAACTGGTAGTAAACATCCCATTTTTTGTCATAATGACTCTTATTGAAAGTCGCTGATCAAAGATCAATAAGTGCAGTTAGCTGTGCTTGATTTTATGTGTGGAAATTCCAACGGTAGATCTATGGCCGCATGACAACATGTGCTGCAGTAAATGTGGTATTTACATTTAAGTGTCTTTTAAAAATTATTCAAAAATGTCTAGGATAGCACATTGAGTTTCACTACTGCTACCATTATAACACTGTTTGCTCTGCTTAAATATGGGGGCGGAGCCGACAATATGTCAATTGTAAAAATAGCTATCTGATATTTTTATTTTGGTAAAGTACTGAAATATAGTCACTGGTTCATTCCTTTATTTAGTAATGGACATGATTGTTGACCGCATATTACTCGCATTATTCATCCATAAATTTTTCCACTCATTAAGTTCTAACTATACCTCTATCATGATGAAAAGTTACCGACTCACTCTACAACCAGAGCAGAAATCAGTCATTTCAGCTTCAAGTAAACAGGACCCTCCTTTACCAGATGGGGTGCTTTTCAAAATAATTGCTGACTTGAATTGTCAGATAACTAGTGATGTCCATCACTGGGTTAAATGGGCCAAAGTTAGCTGTCTTTTTGCCAGATTTAGCAGACATTTTAGTGTCTCTGTTCTAACAGAGGGAGTATTTAAAACCTCCTACTGTGCTGCCTCCTCCCCGTCCTGTACCAGCCCTTCAGACTGCTATTTTCTAACATTAATACACACTAGTCCCAATTCCATAAAGAAACGAGGGAAAGGAGTTGAGCCAGAAAAAGCAGAAAGAGTGCGCAGCGCTTCCTGCTTTTCATATTTATGAGCAGATGTGTGTCTTTTGCCTGGTGCGTCTACGTGTGCGCTCAGCTGTCTGACAATATTACAATAGTAAAGCAGTTCTCCTGACTGCCTGATTAACACTTTTATATGCTGACTTTTTTCCAAAGTGGTCTGACACTGTAATTACCCCTTGCTTTTAAACAGGCGTTTTAAGACCCAATTAAGAATGTTACACAATAGAGGAGATTCAAACTACAGAGAGTACAGTGTCCCCAGGAAATTTTGTTGCCATCAATTCTCTGACCCTCCAGGAAGACAAAAAGAGATAATTACCAAACATGAAAGACCATGGAGGTGCGCTACCTTTGACCGTGCGGTCACATGTACGTTTTAGCGAGGTTTACTTCAGTAAATAGAGCCCAAAGCGAACTGCAACACCTTAAAATTCCTAAATGAGAATTTGAAGGTATTTTGTTAGTCAATAATACGATGTAAAGTTGTGATTAGTCTAGTGTGTTGTTGACCCCAGTCAGAGTATGAGTCTGGAAGAAATAATGAGAGTAGTTATGAGACTTTGACGGAGTAATCAATCATCATTGACTGTACCGCTGCAGGGTGCGGGAGGTCTCTCACTCACTGGCAGTGAATTGCTACAACTGTTCCAATTTTCTCCAAAGCTTAATTAATTCTGGGAAAGTTTTATCTAAGAAATGAGCTTGGTCTTGGGAGGTTAACCAGCTGCAACGTTATTGCAATCTGAGACACTGTTGTACAAATAATTTTTCATTTCTAAAAAAAAAAAAAAAAATTCTTTCAATACAGCTTTGGTTAACAAAATATAAGCAAAATTTGTACAGAAGCCCTCAGTGATAGTCCTTAAATTTGCTCACAAGTCTTTGTGAAAGATTAGTCGTTAATCGTATTTGGTATTATGCTCGACACTGTCCCATATTTCAAAGTTCAAAGTAAATTATTTACTTATATTACAATCACAATATGTACTTTAACATGGTCTTGTACATGATCACATAATCAGCATAAACTAGCATTTCTTATACCTGGAAATAAAAGAATTGAATTACACTTTAACAAGAAGAATTTAGTTTCCTTTTCCACACTGAGCAAAAAAATATAAACAAATACAAGTTTTTTTCTCAGAGGGAAAAGTTCTGACATTCTACCCACTAATCGCTAATGTTACCTAAAATACTTTCAGTGAGATGATTCATCTAAATCTCTAACATCAGAGCGCAGAACGTTTGTCCCACTCCTCCATTTCAGCTGTGAGATGTTTGAGGGGTTTTTCCACGGCATTTCTTGAATCTCAGACGGTCCTCGGTGGATTTACTGGCATGCTTGTCAGGTTGCCTGGTACAGTTCTGCTTCAACTTTATTTTTTTAAGTAGATGGTGATGAATCTTTTCCAAGCACTCTCTGATACACAGTGAAATTTGTTATTGGATTCTAGGATGGTGAGCTGGTCAGGTAATAGAATTTTCCTAGATGTTTTCTTCCGCTCTACTTTTTAGGGTGAACTTCTTTGTAGTGACCAGAACTGGGCATTATGGCCCTTGTTTTTAAGGTCCTTGGTTTGTAGACTCTTTTCTGTACAGTCCGATGAATTAAGGTGATGGTCTTTAGAGACCTCTTTAGCTGTCTTATCAGAAATTTGTGTTTCAAGGAAAGATTGAGCTCTGCCAGGTGTGGCTAAGGTATGATAGGGTCTTTAATCAATCTCCTGAAGTTATTTGTGAAAGGAATGGTCATTTTCCAACATGCAGCACACTTGATGGAAGACTTGCACTTGTAACAGACATGAATCACAAACAGGTCTGGTCACTGACATGTACGGTGGCACTGCTCTGTCATTCATTCTGCTTGGCAGTTTAATGAAAGAAAGACGTTGAGCTTGAGACACAGAGCTGATGAGTTGGATCTGCAACCCTGACACCATTTAATTATTTTTGCAAACCTTGGCTGAACGCAGACATCTATTAGACGTCTAAAACCCATCTGAGATGTCTCAAAATAAATTTGTGAGCTGGTACTAAACCGCCCCAATGCAGTTTCTTACTTTCCACCTGAAATAATTAAGACTGAACAAAGTCTTAACTAAGTAATCCTCATTTTGCTTGCTGATACACACTTTTTAAAACAAGTTTCTAGACTCCGGAGTGGACGCTACAACAGACTCTACACGGTATTATAATACAACAGAATTAACAGTAAAATGCAACAGTATTAAAATCCATACTTATTCCATGATTTAACACATTATAGACCAACATGGGCTTCTGTAGTAGCTAAAATCTCAAATTCATCCATCATTTATATCAACTATGCCCGCTTGTCCTTGCGGGGTCGCCATTGGGTCATTGGGTGAGAGACGTCACTAGTTCACCACAGGAGTAAAACCATGCATGCACGCACTACTACCTAAGGGCAACTTAGAGTATCTGGAGAGATCTCACGCGTGCATGGTGAGAACACGCAGACTCAATATAGAAAGGCTGAGATCCAGAGCCAGGAACTTCTTACTGCAAGGCAACAATGTCACCAACTGCACCACTATACAGCTGCCTTGGCCAGACTTTGGTTAAGCGTTTTCTGACCTCAACGGGATATCACCTGGCTAAATGAAGTTCAAATAATGGCAACAGGGCAACGATTTCCTGAATTAAACAGGACTTTTATAAAGTATTCCCTCCACACACACACCTTTAGAATTTAATTTCAGCAAGCATTTTTTTCCCTCCGTCACTGTAAAAAGAGGGTTGCTGCGAATTCAAATGAGGTCAACATCCCTTTCCGCTCCATCAGACTCGCAGACTTTTTTGAATGAGAGCCTGCGCGTCATCAAGATTGTTCTGCCTTGTTACACCACCTAATTAGTGAGATTCCTCTCCCAATCGGCATGTCTAATGGACTGTCCAAAACAATTGACAAACCGGGTTTCACCAGAGGTAGCCTGGGCCAAGTCCTTCCATTTTTAGACCAGGTTAATTATGGTTTTGTGAGAACGCGAGGGAAGCCCTTTGATAGGAGTTTTTCAGGGGAAAGAAAGAAAAAAAAAAAATAAGATATCGATGGAGAGATGGGGAATAGCTGAATGCATCTGGAAAATTACTGGAATTTAATGGCTGGTGTAATGTGTCATTTGGGTGGGAGCCTTGGGGAATGTGTGATGAAGAGCAGAGAGCAGTGATTAAAGCTGTGGATTTGAGCAATGATTTTCTCTTTCAGTTATACAGAGTGAATGGATTACCACTATTAACCGTTCTGAGAAAAGTATTTGCCCCGTTAGAGAGGTCTTCTGGCTTTGCTTTCTTGTCACAGTTAAATTTTTCAGATCACGAACAGCTTTGACGTCTTAGGAAATGCAAAATGGTTTTGTGAGGTTTTGTTGGACGATCTGAAAAAATGTCTGAGAAAGAAAAAACATGTAGTAACAGAAAATAATCTGAAAGCAGACAACTATTTATTCATGCCAATGTGTTTCTGTCATGGTTTGCATTCGTGTGATCAGTTCAGGTGCATCCAACAAAGAATCCTGGCAACTGGCTCATAATCTCCAGTCTGTTGGTACTTCACATAGAGTGATGACTATGATACCTAATTTTTGTTTTCTACACATTGCTGTAACTCTATGCAAAAGGAAATTTGTAAAGTTGTAACCTTGGTTTCCATGGTGTGTCAGTGGTTACTGTGGCAACTGAAAAGTGACTTTTTTGGGGGGTTATGTAACTGCTTTGTAGCCGTTTTCTTAGAGGACCTGCAGAAATTCAGACGGAAAAAGGGGGACTATATCTTTCCACCCATCTCCCCACTTTCTCCACCATTTTTTTCTATCACACTTCCTCTCCATTTTTCATCATCCTGCCTCTTGCAGCTCCATCCCACTTGCTTGCAGTGATTCTTGGCACCCCTTCACCCTCTACCCTCCTAACACACTCATATGTCTTTCTCTGTACATTTCCTAACCTCCTCTTCTCCTTTCCTTTACCTGTCCACCTTCTCCTCATCGCTCTCTCTCTCTCTCTCCCTCTCATCTGCTTCTCTTCCTGCTGTGCGGCTCTGCTGGCTTCACTTTCTCATCTCCTGTTCGCTCTTTCTCTATGTTCATTGCTTTCCAGTGCTTGGACACACACCGCAGGAATTATGCCTGTTCTTCATATAGCCCCCAGAATGCTTCAGGAAGTGAGGGAGCTTATCAATGAGCTGGAGAATGTTTTGTGCCCATCAAGTATTTGTGTCATACGATAGGTGCACGTAGCAGAGGAACAAGCAGAAGTAAAGAACCAAAAAGGCTCCTGGGGAAAAAAACCCCAGCTTCACCTAAAAGTGTGTGCAAGTTGATACAAATATTAATATATCGTGACTGTATGCTTGGTGTGATTGCCTCGTGAAGTTGGGGACCTAATGCATTGAGTTTGTATATTCTCCTTCTGCATGTGTGTGTGTGGGTGGGGGGCTGGGTGTTCCCCTGGTACTCTGGTTTAGGTTAATAAAGTTCTCTAAATTAGCAGGGATAGACTTTAAATACTGAAAACAGACATATTACTGACTGGCCATACTGTGGGTTCATAATAATGAATTTACATTCCTATAAAGCAGCGCCTGAGCTCCTCAGGATAAAGATTCACATCATTCTTTAAGATGAAAACACCCTCAGTTGTTTTTCCTGTCAAACATTCGTGCATTTTTGCTAAGCTTTTTAGCGTTCAAACATTAAAATTGTGTAAAATCTCCTTTGCTCTTCAAATATTTTGTCCAGAATCACAGCATTTTTTCTGCCTGTGGTCCCAATTCATCTCCTCCCATTCTCTGTGTACCTGTCAGATTACTTCAGCAACTGTCAGGCAGCAGTGTTGAGAATCTATGGGCTGCTACTGTGGCCAGTAAACCAAAAGGAAAATCTGAGTGGAAGAAACACAGGGAGAAATGGAAGAAAATTGTCACTGAACTGCAGAACAAGAAATTGAAGACAAACTGAATGAAAGTAAAAGTCTCTGCCAAAGATTGTGCGTCTAAATTGGGACGGGTGGGGGAGCGTAAACATAGACAGATGATGTTTTTACGGAGGTGGTTTGTGGGGAAGAAGGTGAGCGCAAGCAGGGAGGGAAGCAAATAAATGGAGTCTGGTTGAAATCCAAGGTTTGAAAAAGATGAAGAGAAATTAGGTGCAGAGATCCAAAATGGTGGATGGGAGGAAGTGAAGACTGATGATAGGTGAAAGGTTTGAAAAGTTGCTGAGACTGAGAAAAGGAGGATATATGGTGGAGAAAACGGATAGAGATGTGTGGTGTAGTGGGATGTGTTTCTGTTGGGGTAAGAAGGAAGAGAGGGAAGTAGAAAGAGAAACTAGGACAGCAATAGGTAAGGAGGGGAAGATAGGTGAGAATATATTAGGACAAAACCCATATGAATAAAGGTTAATAAGGGTTATGTTTTATTATTTGCAGTAGATGCTGAGAGTGTATTTAAAGAAATTCAGAAGTACAAATAAAGGATACAGACATTGTTCTTTTTTTTCTCCAATAAATGAATTAAAATGAGCACAAACCTCATTATCAGGGCATAGACAGTATCAGTATATTATTTTGATAACGGAACCAACGTGGAATGCAATTTGTACAACAACATGTTGCTTACTCTAGTTGTTTGTTAAATTAACTTTGCAGAACCAATAAAAATGACAGAGTGGCATATTAATATCTATCACCATCTTGTCCATAGAGGTTTGTAACTGAAGCAGGTCCTAATATCCACTTTATCTTGAGATGGTGTGGACACCAGTGGAGGAGGAAAGAGTAAAAAAAAATGCAGTTAATAATGTAATAATGCTGTTAGTTATATAGTTTCATATATGTTTTTGATGGTGGCCTTGTTAGTTTAATCAGTAACTGAATGAGAGTTGTGTAAGCATGCCATTTTTGGCCAAAGTAATATTTTTACTATCACAACAATGTAAGCAGAAGTTTAGGAAGGAGCGGGTTTGACGGGTTTTCATTCATCTGTTCGATCTTTCGGGTTAAGGATGAGACTCAAGATAGCAGAACCTGCCTGCCAAACGATTCCACTTGTCAGTTCCAATAACGTCAGACGTATTTGCGTGATGACGTTTTCTACACGCTGGGCATAATGTCCAAGATGGCGTTCCATGGTCCGGAATCAAAAAGGAATCAAATCGATAAGTGATACTGATAATGGAATTGATATGGCTAAATTCCTATCATTTCCCATTCCTAGCTGTGGCATCAGTTTGAGTCTCTCTTCCCTCCAGAAAAACACGTACAATACAACATGTCAGCTGCGTAACCCCTGTAATATAAATGTTATGCTAGTTATATGTCTTTGTAAACATTAGGTTTCTGTTAGCTCCATCCTCCTTTGCTCTACGAGTTGCTACCAGAAACGCTTTAGGCCTTTGTCAGGAACACAGTGGCCTCAGTCTTTTCTTTAACCAGAGCCTCAGTGGCCCCTGACAGCCAGTCCCTATACAGAGACCTGCAGTTGTCCGGGTTGTCCCATCAAAGTGTCATCTCTTATACGACATATCTGGGTGTGTCTTTTTGTCTGGAATGGATTCAGCTACAGTGTAAGCTGAGTATATCTTAAAATCTTTCCAAAAATTCAATTAAAACAAGAGTTTTGCAGTTTAGTTTCAACAAATAGCATGAAAAGTTAAATGCTTCCTACAGAATGGAAAACAAGCATCTGATTCCTCTTGAGAACCGGATACACAATCTTTTACTCTCTGAATTTCCATTTGTAGTTCAAACCGAAGGTGGCTTTTACTCAACAAAGCTTGACTTGCGACATAAAGCAATTTAGACAACCAGGTTGCTCAAGAAGTGAGTTATCGATGTAGAAAATAGATTTTTGTAATGCAGTGTAATTAAAAAAAGCCATCTAGCTGGATGTCTCATACTGCTGCTCATGTTTGCGCGTGTGAACGTCTGGAGATGTGTCCGTGACTCATTCGTTTACTGTAATTATCCAAACGTCTGAAAATGTATTTGTTCTCCAATTACTGTGTCAAACGTTCTAGTGCACTTGTACAATATACTGGCCAGGGTTCGCTGTTCAGCTTCTTATCAAATGGCAGCAGGAAACACTCAAATCCACAAGTACACACTTTTCACAATCTGTCAAACCTTCATTGTCCACTGCCATGTGTAATGAGTATTGTGCCGGATATATTAGCTGTCTATCAGCACAGCTCAGCCTTGTGGCAGCGTGAGTGTATGTTAGTATAGCAGGTCTGTGTGCCATCGCAGATATTCAGGTATAAACAGCTGCTTAGCTTTGACTGGCTGTCCAGAATGAGACTCAATTGGCTAATTAACTGTGATAAACGTCAGCCCGCGTGAGATTTTTTTTTCTTTCCGTCGTCAATTCAGAACTTCCCCAATCTTCAACTTTATTCTGAATAAAAGTTGTTGTTTTTTTTAAAAAAAAAAGAAACGAAACCAATATCATTAGATGCAAATCTGCCAAAAAAAAGTCCTGCAAATATAGCTTTAATATGAAATATTTTATAAAAATGCGTTTGAGTGTAAAGTGTGGGGCTCTGTTGCTCTCCAGCGTGCAGTTAAATGGGAAGCTCACTGAACCACATGACCTCTATTCATTCAACCCACACCAGGCCTTCATATGCCTGAACTGAAGATCCCATCATGCTGCGGATCGCTGTGTTAAAAGTCACATCATCAGTCCTGTGTCCACTGAGAGCAATTTTTTTCACAGAGCTGGAGAGGCGCCACTTGACCAGTTGCATTTGTTTCCATTTTTGAAGTTTTTAAAGCTGGCGGTGTGGTGAGGGGAACTGTGAAGTTTAAACATGCATGTCCCAAAACCACAGCTTCGTTGTCTAAAGACATGCTGGTTAATATTCCGTTTATGCACTGAGCTCATACTGTGTTGTAGCTGAAAAAATCCCCACAGCTGCATTTTTGACTTTCACATTGATTCTAAACAATAAAACCCCCTCCAAAAAAATCAGCTTGCAAATTCAGTTTTTTTTCTATTCTTAAACATTATTTCAAGCCATAGGTATACTTTTTAGGAAAACGTCTGCTAAAAGCCAAATTCAGTCCCAACTTCCAGGCTCAACACAAGAGTGAAAAAATAACGGCTTTTAGAACGGCAGCTTAATGGTGGCCGTAAAAACTTTATTAGTCCCCGCAGACGCTGTGCTCAAATGTTATCCTTTTCAGCACAGTCAAATGTCAAAATTTATGGGCGATATAAACATGTTTAAAACCTACTGTAAAAAAATTGTTTGGCTCTGTATTTCTTATGCTTTCCTTATTTATGATTCTATTTTCATCCAATTTTGATATGCTCTGAGTCAGAGGCTTTAGCCTAATAGAAACATCACTGTTAGAGACAAACTCCTACAGTTGTGGTAAAACCAACCAAACAAAAGATTCTATTGTTTGATTCATAACTAGTTTTTTGTTTTAAAAAAAAAAGAAATAGACAGAGAGTGTGCTTTTTCCCCTTTTTACAATGAATGTACAATTCCACTTACAGTGTTACAGTAATTAACTAAAGTCCCCACTGACCAGAACAGCTTTTGCTCACTTTCCATTTCCCCTCTTGTTTCTTTGCAGACAGTAACTTCATCCTGGCCAATGCTCAGATGTCGAAGGGCTTTCCCATCGTCTACTGCTCTGATGGCTTCTGTGAACTCACAGGCTTTTCTCGGACTGAGGTCATGCAGAAGAGCTGTGCCTGTAAGTTCCTGTACGGGCCCGAGACCAGCGAAAGCATCATCCTGAGCATCGACGAGGCCTTGGAGGAGCGCAAGGAGTTTAAAAATGAAATCATGTTCTACACAAAGACAGGTACTATGTATTTTGTTTCATGTTTTTTTTTTTTTCTTTTATTCCTTCAATTTTCATTTTGTCTCATGTTTACAGATACAACGCCTTGGAAATGTGTTCAGAGCCTGAGACCATTTTTATAGTTTGCGACGTTATAAGCACAAACTCTAACATTGTTTACTGGGCTCTCTTCTTCTGGATTTCTTTCAATACTGGTCTCCTTCTAGCTATTTTTCCTTCTGTGGTTTTCTGAAATACATGGTTACAGGTTGTGTATTTATACTTAAAGGCACTGTGCATTACCGCATTCCTCTGCCATTCATCAAGCAGGAGATTAAACCAAGGCCAGTTGACAAGCTTTGAGATTTATAAGAGATAATCCATATGATGGCTTTAATGTGGGACTTTGTCTTTTTATGTTTCCACGAATGTGTTACTGTGCCATTAGCTGAGGAAGCTTCATTTGAGCCGAGAAATTGATTGATGGATGGATGAAATAATAAAGACAGAAATGGATATTAAATTTCTTTTATTGATCTGCGCCCATTTAGCAGCGATAAATCAATGTCGTAGGTTAGAAATGTCCCACTTATGGTCCAACTCCCAGAACATTAAAATTTTAATAGCTGCCAACTCCTGACTGCTCAGCCTCGTCTCTATCCGTCACATTCAGCTCTTCCAGCTGTGGTGTCGTGTAGCCTTTCTGATTAAAATGAAAATATTGAGCATATCAAGTCTTCAGCCCATGTTTTATTTGTAGGGATCTAATATGGTACCATATGGTCTGACATCTTTATTTAAAGGTTTTTTTTGTTATACTCCAAACTGGAGTCTGATTTGTGTGCCAGTGAAAATAATGACGAGATGAAATAGGAACTATTATATAAGGGGTGAGGCTTTCATGAGTTTATGTTCCAGAGTTTTGACATACATTTGAAATCACTTGTTAGAAAATGCCCACTTCAGTTTTGCACCACGTGATGGGAGTTATTTTAAAAACATCTAGGATTCTCTATTTCCTCAGACAAACAAAAATCTGTATGCACACTGCATAACATACTGTACATATACAGGGGTCTAATAATGTGCTTTAATTGTCCATAATCATACTTTTTAAAAAATGTCCCTTGAGTTCTCCTGACTACAAAGAAGAAACAAATGACTAAATAAATCACAGCACAATGAAATAAGAAAAAGAATCCACCAAAAAATTGAAATAGGAGTATAAAATAACTAAAATAAGAAAATGTATCCACTAAATGATGTAAGAGTTTTAGACTCGGAAATTGCTAAGCTCCTTTGACATGTAGCAGAAAAATGATTTACTGTACTGATGCTGAACAAAGCACAACATTAATGAAATGCAACAACAACAAAAAAAAAAAAAAACACACAGCAATTTCGGAGCAGACAAAAACACCCTGCAGTTAAAATATGGTAATTTACTGAACAATTTGCTAAACAGAGTAACAATGGAGAAGCAACACAATTAGAGAAAACAAAACAATAATAAACGTGTTAATCAAAAGGAAGTGCTTTAGTTAACCAATAAAGAAATGAAAAACTTGAAGAATTTGATGAAATAATACTACTAAAATAAAAGTACCGTAGTTAACTTTGTGGAAGACAGTTTACTAAGCAGCAGTAACATTTCTCAGAAGGACGCTGTTCATTTGGGCAATTCTGTTCTTTTTCCACTTCTTAAAATTTGTATCCAACTTTTTTAGATTTGATTTTGGTTTTGGTTTTCTCCATATGTTTCTTACCCTTTATTTTTACAAATACACTTGTTGCTCCCTTTAACATCTGAACAGTTTAAGCTGATTTTCTACCTTTTTGCCCATATTCTGCTGTGAGGACATGCGGCTATATGATTCCAGTAAATAATTTCTACCACCAGGAGGACTCCTGAACGTATATTGCATTGGTCAGTATTTATAATCTGTCATATTTTATGAAATTTTACTGGCCCCAAACAAAAGGCAGAACCACAATAAAAGGAAATAAGACTGTTATGTTAATATATAAGCATCTCATGATTTTTTTCTATCAAAATGCTCAATTACAGAGGGAAATGCGGTGATTTGATGCACTGATTTTGTGTACATGGTACAAATTGGTGGAGGAATGACTTTACTCGTGGGTCTCATTCTGTTATAAAATAGTAATAACTAACCCAACAAGAAAATGATGTTGGTCTCTTTGTACCTTTGTTATATACCTCTGTAATTCTGGTTACGTCATACTTGAAACATCATGATGCTTTTTGTACCAGTTTGATATCTGCTTCAATGGCTGACATGTTCAAATAATTACATCTATTACAATTTTAGCTCTAATTTTGGTTAAATTTTACTATGGGGAAATGTGGTGTCAAGACTCCAATACATAATATGTAGGAAGTTGCCTAAAGTTGTTTTTGGTTTGATTTGGCATCTAAAGAATCAGAGGCTCAAAGTCACATTGAGTGGAAACAATCTATCATCTTTTCAGAAAATACTGTGCAACTAAATTACATGTTGTGGAATATTTTTTAGCATGTTATGAGTACTAACCATTATAGAAATACTTGATTACAAAAATAGGCAATGAGCTAAATACACACAAGTGATTTACGTTGGTTTGTTTCAAGGCATGAGAAGTGAATTGACAAAATGCCAATATGAGGACGTGAATAGGGAGCACAGACGAATGAGGGGTCGATCTGGAGCCCAACAAAACATTACGTTTCCAAGGAAACGCAAATATTCATGAAAAAATGTCACATTAAGTAGAGATTTTTTTTATTGCTGTGTTTAATGTGGTTATTTTTGCACCTCAGGGGAAGTACAGGTCCAAGACAGCTGCTGTAAAGTCTGTTAACGATGCCATGTGGTATCGGAAAATGGCTTATTCCATGCTAATTATACTAAATGCGTCTGATTTACTGTTTTTCTGTGTATTTACTTGATTACCTTTTAAATTCAATTTAGCTGGTAGCTCATTGTTGCTTACAGACACAGACAGCTTAGCTATTACCATCACAGAAGGTCTCCTTTCAGTTACTGATCTATCACTCTTTTTTTTTTCTTTTTCTCGTATGTTTCGCACATCCACATGGTTCTGCTGATTCATCTGTCTGCCTCCCACTACTCTGGCTCTTATCCCTTGTGCTGCTCTTTTGTTTCAGCATCCCCTTCTTTTTTCATCAGCCACAGCAGAGTCCCAGAAAGCAAACTAGGCTGATTGAATCAGTTTGTCCTCCATCTGTCTGTCTGCAGGTCTAAGAAAAGGGAGCGCGGCGTGTTCGCAATCAGGGAAGCTCCTTCTCCTGCTGTGTGCTTGATCGTGCCGCCGCCCCTCACCGACACGCAGACTTTCCCGCTCACATCAACACACGCAAAGACCAAAATGCTGTGATTATCGTCTTGCAAGGAAATTTTTATGAGTGGGAGTAATGAGAGGAGACTCCGTAGGAAATCCCTCTTGATCAGGAATTCATTTCAGCTTCCAGAATGAAAGAATTAATGCAGGATCCTGTGGAAATGCAGTGTCTTCTAAAAACATAGGGCCCATAGGGTGTTTTTTTTAAATCACAAAGATTTAAATCATGTTATAATGCTATTCCTTCATGAAAAGCATACCTCGAGAGATGCTTTGATTCTTTCATGCTTGTTCGAGAAATCCTCTCCCATGGCAACCATTCCAGGTTGCCTAAATACTAAGTCTCACAAATGTCCACAAAGCTCCTCCTTGGAGCTGCGGTCTCCAAGCTGCGCTTCTGCCTGACACAGCACCTCTTCCCCGTGCCTTCCCCACTCTGCTCCTCTAGACTAGCCAGCAGCAATTAGCAAACATCTAGTGGGACTGCAAGTCTTCTGAGCTTGTGACAGGAACCACTTCTCAGTCCAACACTCCTAAGAAGTTGTAAACGGCATCATGGAAAGGATTGTGGATTTTCTGTTCTGCTTGCTCGGGCTGAATATTAATGAAACTGAATGGATATAAAATACTATTGAGTATGTCATTAAGATCATTTTAAAAATTGACTGGTAAAAATAGACTGACTGTCAAAACAACAGGCAATAAAAAAGCGCACCCTGAGCAAGGACAAGCTGAATGACAAGGTGAGAGGGAAACGGCTGAGACTAACCTCAGAAAATACACCAAAATGCAGAGGAAAGCAAAATTAAATAAGAAACTGAACGCAAGGAATAAACTAGTGTGGACAGAGCCTGATGACTATAATGAGTAACAGAATATGGCAAAACCTTACGAACAATAATAAACAACACACTTGTAGTTGACTGTGACATGTAGAGAACAAGAAAACTCCACCATTTACTTTGTTATGTTTTCTCTCTTTGGAAAACACACATGTTTTAGCCCTAACTATATCATCCAAGTCAGCTTCCTGTGTGTATTTGGCCAAAATGAGTTTTTACCTAATAAAATATTCAGCACTAATCTTTCAAAGCTTCTACCGAAGCACCAAAAAAAAAAAAAAAGCAATCGATTCAACAAGAATGGGACCTGGGAGATAGGTTTATCTTCTGTTGTGTCTGGGGAACACTGGCTCGGGCTATTTAAAGGCTCAGCCTCTCTCTGGCGACTTCCAGCTGTAGACAGGCTCATTAGTACGTACAAGAATGTATAGAACTGTTGCTTTGTGAAAACACACACACACACACACACACGCACCCATACAGTTTAGACACACACAAACACACCCCCACATGCCGTAGGTCCATTCAGAAAGTAACCAGAGATGGTGTTTATTAGTGGTAACAAGGATGTTCTTCCATTTCAGCTGCTCTGTTCTGGTGTCTCCTGGACATTGTGCCCATTAAGAATGAGAAGGGTGACGTGGTGCTGTTCCTGGCCTCATTTAAGGACATTACCGACACTAAAGCCAAAGCCATCCAAGAGGACAAGAAAGAAGGTAAACATAAACTTCAGTGCTGAAACTGTTGATTCTAGTTTGCCATTTCACACACAAAGGATATCCTGCAAAGAAATTCAAGCAGAAAATATCCAGAAACTCACAAGTTCAATGGATGCAAGAATTGTGCAGGTGATATTAAAGAAGGGGTGCTATGGTAACATGTAACTGGGTCTGTTAAGATGTTTTTGATTGAAATAGCTTTTGAGTTTAGTACATGTGACCACTTAATGCTGCACATTCATAGAATGACCGTTTGCAGTTCTTTATAAAACATAAAATGTTTAGAAAGTCTGCTGTGCTTTTTAATTTAAAACAGTGCATTTTGAGTTTTTTATTTTTGAAAAAAATACTGTTCTCATGGGGAGGTTTATTCAGTAAATTTGATTTATACTGTAATAGTTCATGGCTTGAAAATTATACTGACCATCATTTGCATTGGCCATTTAAGAAAATCAGAGAAAATATCACTTGCATAATAATTTGGAACACGGTGTTCATTGCTGTTTTTCATTGTGTTATTTTAGCATTTTGATGCTAAAATAACATAATTCATTTTGATGATCAAGATGAATAAGGTTATTAATAAGGGTATGCACAGTGGCGCAGTTGGTAGCACTGTTGCAGCAAAAAGGTTCTGAGTTTGATTCCCGGCCCGGAGTCTTTCTGCATGGAGTTTGCATGTTCTCCCTGTGCATGCGTGAGTTCTCTCTGGGTACTCCAGCTTCCTCCCTGACAGTGATACTTGTGCAATCCTATTCTGATTGAATAGGCACATGCTTTAAAATCTAGAATAGCAAGAGCCAGTTGTAGGTCCTGTGATGAAACTAGAACTTTAGCACCTTGTCGTCTGCTCTCAGCGTGAACTTTATTGATGTTGGCAGTCATTTTTAATCCCCTCCCCACTTGCAAACTGCTTTCCTTAAACCGAAATGACAGAACTATGGTTTCTTTGATACCAATTTAAATCCTATACTAGTTGCTGCAAAGTGGATGCTTAATATTCAGCACCACAGGTACATTTTCACAGAGAAATTGAATGGTGCCTTCTGCAGATTTGCATGTTTTTGCTTACATTGCTTGACTTCTTCCATATTGTTAAGCTTGACACCAAATATCCATATGCCAGAATATGTTAAAAAAAAAAATGTCTTGGGGCGTCCTACTTTTTCCACATGACTCACCTCACCATAATTTGCTTGAATTTTTTGAGCTTGTCTAGTGATGTCAAGCAGACACTATAATGATTAATGAACTTAAGCATCACAGTCTGATGCCTGGCGTTCACTATTTTTTCATCATTGAGGTTTGATTGCCGTTTTACATCTTTCAACTTCGGACGGGGATTTCAGCTGATACATATTGCAAAATTGACATAAGAAGGGCATTTCCACCCAAGCTGGGGATACCTCACACATGACCCACTTAGTTATCTCTCGGGGCATTAACCAGTAGAAAGAAGGAAACCTAATCTTTGCACTCAGCAGACATTTGTTGTACCAGCCTTTTTCTCTTTCTATCAAACATTTTCACTGTTAGCTGCCTCCATCTCTGCTTTGTTTCCCCCCCCACTTCCTTGTTCCTCCATCACCTCTATTTCTCATCTCTTCCAGCTGTTTTTACCAGAAACTGTCCATTCTCGCCTCAGCTTTCTACTCTTACATGTTGCCCCCTCATACACAACACTCACTCCTCTCCTCAACTCCCTCCCTACTGTAAGGCAATAGGAGTGTAGGGAAATCCATTAGATCTAAAAATAAGCGCGTCTCAGTCTCCGTGCTCCTGTAGCCGCTCGTCTCCCAAGGCTGCACCGTGTTATGGATGGGCCCCTGTCCGCTCGTCTTGTCTGGGGTCCACACAGAACACACAGGGAGCGCACAGACTTTCCAAAGGGAACGATCGGAAGCGGTTTTCACTTTTGCTCTTTGGCGATGTTATTGTCTAAAAGGCCAGTTTCTCAAACCAATCTGGCCTCAGTCCCTTCCTGTTGGCTCACATCAGTGAAGAAGCGGGCCTGGACCGAGCGGCAGTGATGTGATTTCTGTGATTACCCCACTCCTCTGACCAAACTCATCACTCTTGCACAATCTGACGCTCTCCTACTGCAGTACAACTAAAAAGAAAGGCGCACAGGGGCATGATTGCCAACTCACACCCCTATAATTACTTGTAGTAAATACAACATAATATACATAAATACCTTTTTTCCTAAAAGCAGAAAACTGAGTTAGCAGAGCATTATTGGCCAATGCTATGTTACTAAAATTTAATATACTTTTGGCTGTACAAACGTGACATTTCTAACATATTTTATTTTGTAGGTATAAACAAACTACTTATCCTCCCTTTGAATATTCATGTTTTCCTATTTAGGACAGAATATTATGTGTTTTTCATCAAGCCTAATGACTGATTCAATCATCAAGAGTTAACCTTGGGGGGTAGATGTTGTTGTAGATGGGTGTGTAGCACCAACATTTTGTGTGTGTGTGTGTGTGTTTACAGAGCGACGACGCGGCAGGGTGAAAACCGGCTCTTCATTCAGCTCGACTCGTCTGCGGGGCAGCACCGTGCTCTACCACATCTCTGGTCACCTCCACAGCAGGGAGAAGAGCAAGATTAAAATCAACAAGGTATCGCCACGTTGTGCAAACAACAGAGCGGGGTGGGAAAAGGTCTTTCAAACAAGGGTGAGGATCACCGTGTGGAGAAAGGGGAGCACTGACGGTGTTGTTGAAGCGCTGATGACAAAATCAAGGGCAGGCAGGTGGGATGTCTGAATGCTAGCGCTTCCACAAACAGCAATTAAACAGTTTAGAGGCAAGGACTGTAATGCTAGCACGAGTGCCTCATTAAAAATAACAACAGAATACTATTGCTTTTAAACTTGCCCGTCTTCCCCTCAAAACAGGATTGTGTGAATCAGTTAGCACTTTCATTCAACCACGGCACAGATGATTGTAAAACCTTTTTTTTAACATGTTGCTGTAATGTTTAAATGCATAAAACATAAACAGGCAACACTTTATTTGACGGGTTGTGAATAAGACTGTCATGACACCATCATAAACATGACATAACACCTGTCATGAATATGAGTAAGTCTTCATAAATATTTATGACTGTTGTCATAAAGTGTCATTCGGTAAATCATGACACTTTTAATACAAAGTTGACATTATTCAAAATGTCTTTGTATAACTGGTTAAACTTTAAAAATGATGTATCTTTATGTTATTAAAGCTAAAGTTTAATCAGTAATACTTTTATAACCAATTTATGTCAGATCATGATTTCTTGGTTAATGTCAAGTTGTCATAACAAAGACATCTTGAATAATGTCAACTTTGTATTAAAAGTGTCATGATTTACCGAATGAAGACTTACTTGTGTTCATGACGGGTGTTATGTCATGTTTACGACTGTGTCACGACAATCTTATTCACAACCCGTCAAATAAAGTGTTACCCATAAATATAATGACAGACTTTAGCTATAGTTCTGTGTGTGTTATCTCAGTTGTTGAGAAGTTGTGTCCCCGTTGCTGTTGTGTTTTCTTATCACCTTTTTGATTTGAATCTTGATTATTTCTTCTGTTGGATTGTGTCTGTTTGTTTACCTTTCTGATTTCTGTTTCCTTGTTTCCCACATTCCCTGTGTTTACCCTGTTTCCTCAGTTCAACTTCAGCTCCATCCTTCTGTCACAGCTGCACCCTGTTTCTAATCAACCGCCTGCTTCTTGTTCAGTAATCAACTCTCCAGGTTAAACATCTCTCAGTTAGTCAATTCTCACTGTTGCCTCTAGTATGGCGCAAGAAACTGGTGGGTTTTTCACCTGGACATTGATTTTTAGACATTTTTTTTCTCATTCTGTAAAGTAGATAGTTTGTTTTTTTTAACCACCTGCATCCTTTGTGCATTTGGGTTCTACGCTGTTCTATGACCCAGAATAATGACTAGCAATCCGACAATTGTCTAGTTGCGATGGTTTTACAACCTAGATCTAGCCTTTCCTCAAACCAGAGTGTAACGTCCCTCTGAGATTCATAAACCACATGCTGTGGCGTTTACTAACAAAAAAAAGAAAAACTGACAGCAGAAGTTTGAAAACATGTGTTGTGCAGCATCGATGAGAAAACGCAAATAAAATATGGAGCCTTCCCAAAGACAAACTCAGTGTAGGGATCCTGTTGTCTTGGTCTTCGTGTCGAAAATTGAGGCTCTGACTTCTGACCTCCTCACACATCGGTCCGTTCACAAAATCAGCATAGAAGAGAAAAATGCAACTTATCATTTCCTTGAAGTGTTTTGCAAAGGGAACTATAACAGTCTTAAGCTGGAGAATCAAGGAGAAAGTTTGATGGGGCGTCAAGCGAACACAGGGCCTATTGAGAAGCAACTAAACATTGATGACTTAGCGTGCAGCTTTTGAACAAATACTATGTGCTAAGGCTGCATTGGCTCTATTAGAAAGCCGGACAGTGAAGGAAAGAATTTGAAATGACAGCAGTCACAGCAAGTCTAGCAAGGCTATGTAAAACTTGCATTAGTGTTATGTATCCAATGAGTGTAAAACAGCTGATTTTTCAATGAGAATCTGGAGTTGCTGTTCAGAGAGGTGCTCTGTTTTTATACACTCAAAATTTATCCCAGAAATTCTGTGCCTACAAGTCTGTTTGATTATTTGGAGAGAAAAAAAAATACCTACAGGGGAAGTGTGAATCACAAAAAAATACACATACACAATAGTTACCATGTAAACAATGAACTCATCCAAAGTAAGGAAGAAAAGTTATAAGTTTGAGATGTTTGGATGGTAAAGACACAAGCTACATTTCTTAATTTTCCCAATTAAAATTCTGTTTTGTTGTGTGTTTTGGCTGCAGACAAGATATACAACTGTTCGTCACTTGTGCATACAGCTCAGAAACTTCCTTTAGGAACCTCAAGGGTTATTTTATATTATTTTTTTAATAGCCAATAGCTATTAAATTCAAATACTGACCTCAATATGTGCTGTTGTAGTGACTCATTAAGGAGTATAGAACATTATTGGATGTAGTATTTTGTAGTTTTTTCACCAACTGAACACTAGGTAATTAAAATCTACATATATATATATATATATATATATATATATATATATATTACTAATTTTCTCTTGTATTGCCCAGAACGTGTTTGGGGATCCACCTGCTCTACCGGAATACAAGGTTGCAGATGCCAAGAAGTCCAAATTCATATTGCTTCACTACAGCACATTTAAAGCAGGCTGGGACTGGCTGATTTTGCTTGCCACCTTCTACGTTGCTGTGACAGTGCCCTACAACGTGTGCTTCATCGGCGACGATGATGATCTGACCCGCAGCACCACTGTCAGCGACATCGGTGTGGAGATTCTCTTCATCATAGGTTAGTTGCAGATTACCAATCGCTTTACCACTTGCATTGATGACCTGGGGTGCAGCTTTTAGGATAACCAAACTCTTTACTTTTTTGTTTTTTAACACCAGACATTATTTTTAATTTTCGCACCACTTTCGTCAGCAAGTCCGGCCAGGTAATCTTTGACGCTCGACAGATATGCATCCATTACCTGACGACGTGGTTCATCATCGACCTAGTGGCCGCACTGCCCTTTGACCTGCTCTATGCGGTCAAAGTCAGCGTGGTAAGTTCCCAGCTAGATGCTATTTCACCCCTTTTTTAGATTCTCAGTTACTGTCTTGGTTACAAACAACGGCTTTAAATAAATCTTTTGGTGAAGAAAGCAGCTGAAACATGGAGCAAAGAATGATTTTTCTTTTTTAAAAAAGGAAAGTAAGCAAATACAAATAACTTTCAAGGTTACTTTGAAATAAATTTTAAAAAAGTCACGATTGTTGCGTTGCCCAGTAACAGCAGCCTTTAACTGTACCGTCTCTGAGAAGAGTTACACAATTTCAAGAATCATCAGCTGTGCTGTTTCCAGATCTGCCCCACAGTCTTTTTTTGATTTGGCACATTGATTCCACATCGCGCACGAGCGCCGGCGAAACAGCCCCACATCATTAAAACGTTTTTCTACCCTTCCTCAGTCAAACACACGGCCCCCTTAAGAGTAGCTGAGAGCAGGATGAAACACAGATCTGGAGCAATTAGGAAGAGTTTTGTGTCTTACCCCGGGGTGACAGATATTAGCCAATCGAAACATGATACTACAGGGGGCTTTTGACTGGTTGTCTTTAGAAGTTTCTACTGTTTGGTCCCTAATTGAGAAGAAACAAAACAATGCTTTGACTCTGCCATTCACTTACTGTAGAGGGAATCAAAATGTCCAACAACAATTGGCATGTACTGGAAGGATGCACTTAGGCATCCACTCATTTATAAATAGCTAGCTTAATTATCATAATTATTATAATCAGAAGCATTATTAGTATTTATGGTGGTGACTCTATATACAGTTTGTTAGTCTGAGGAGAGGCAGGGTGCCTGGAAAAAAAAAAGTTTGGATGTGAAAGCTACATTTGGTCTATAATCTTTAACATTCTCCATGTTTGTCATTTTTGATCTGTAATTATGTAGTGCAGAAGCCTAATGCTAGTTTTTATTATTATTATTATTCACCTCCAAAGTAGGTTTTGATGTGAATTCTGGATCATTATTCCTCTGACACAACTAAATATGTCCACGTCTCCTCCATCTGACTCAAACTATCACGGAATGGAAATTGCTTAGCTCTGGGAAACCACCTAGCCTCAATGAAAGACTTAACGTCAGCGTTTGTGTCAAAAGCAGAGCGGGTTTCACATTAAAATTGACACAATCGGTGCTCCAAATCAACACCTTTCAAGCTCAACTAAAATCTGCAGCTACCCACATGAGCAAGTGAAAGGCCTTCTAGAGAAAGGTTTTATGGTCACAATGAGAAGAAATACGATTTAAAAACATCAAAATAAGACTTTTAGATTCTCATTTCAAATAATTAGACATTATATAACATGAACATAAACAGATGTTCTAACAAGACAATTGTCTCTAACATTTCAAAAGTTGTTTTGGATCGGAAAGCTAGGTAATGTTAACTTTCTGGAAAGGGATTTACCCGACTGAACATTTTTGATCATGCTCAACAATATGTGTTTAATAACACTTAATTCAATATTTAAGAGGGTACAATTGTCTTTTTACATAGGGTCAGTTTGGTTTGATTAGTTATTTTCCCTTTTAGAAATCTAATAATTTGAAATCATCTCCTTTTCTAATCGCATCTATTTGGCGGATATTGCAATATTGTTATGGTTTGAAACATTTAAGTTTGACAAAAAAAAATCAAAAAGAGAAGAAAACTACGCTCTGAGTTTATTGCACCAAATCAAAAACAGCTTTTATACTTAAGAATTTAGTTATTTCATAATCTGAAATAACGATTTAAGTTTTGAGAACATTTGGTTCGGCAAATGTTAGGTAGCTGCGAACTGCGAACTTAACCGCAATGACTTAAAGCTGTGACATAAAAACCAGAAAATAATTTTATTGTAGAAACAAATTTCAGAAATGCCTCTTGTCTGCCACAAGGCTCATTTAAGATGGACTCAATCTTAAGAAACTTAGGAGCCTCGGCCGGCTGAGTTTTAAAGCCAACATCTGTGCTGATATAGGAGGTATCTGTGCAGATCGGACAGCCAACTTGCACATCTGTGGATAGGGAGCGGTAATTCTGAATGATACATGCAGTCACAGTCTCTAATTAAAGGGCCCAGGAGAGCACTTTGGAAAAGAAGCTAGCAGATTTAGAAAACAATGACACTTTACCAAATATGCAAACAAAAAGTCTATACTGCAGGAAACCTAAAGCAGTTCAACTTTTGCTCCATGTGAAATGTGACGAGAAGCAGACCAGACCAGATGCAAAGAGATGAGATGTTTGTGGGAATAAACAGAAAGAGAAAGATTTAAAAGTGAAATATGAAGTAAGGCAGTAATCCACAAGCTAAACTGTAAACAAAAATGCAACAAAGCTGAACATCAGCACATGTCCAGGATTTCTATCAATTTACACTTTGATTCCAAGAGAATTTGCTCATCTGCCTTCACACACATGGGGACTGGCGTAACGTCCCTTTCTTAATTGTTTGGGATTATCTTGATATAGTCCAATCTCTCACAGCTAATCCACCTTTAACTCATCTGGGAAGGCTCTCCACAAGAATTATGTGATTATGTGTATTTTATCACCATTCTTCCATACGCGCATTTGTGAGGTCAGACACTGATGTTGGATGAGAAGGTTGAGCTCATAGTCATCACTCCCAAAGGTACTGTGGTGAGGTTGGGACTTTAGGTTCCCCAGTCAAGTTTTTGTCACAACAAACTCACTCGACATGTCTTTAAGGACGTTGTAGAACTAAACGTGACATCCTGAAACTGTCTTGCATCTGCAGCAAGTTCTCTGCACTATATGTACCTCAGTATCCAATTGTTTTAATAATTTTAATGTATCATTTTATAATACAACTATTGACTGTGGAATATTTGGTAACATGAAAATACGTGCAATTCACATCGAGCTTCCTTTAAAGAATGGTTCTTTTTGTGCTGTGGGGATTACAGTATTGCTTAATGATTCGATAATGGCTGCATTTTGCAAAAATTGGAAACTTTGCAGTGGTTTGCTGCTTTAAGAGTTGGCATGTAAGAATAATTTCAAATATTAAGATGCTTTATAAGTTCAGTTTATTTTTATTTAAAACATCTTGCTGGAAAAAAAAAAACTGAAAAAAAGTGGTGGTAAACAAGAAAAAAAACATGTTGTTTTTACTATTTAAGGAAGCTGAGCTGATGGGGGCGGGGAGGCTGCTCCAGGCAAAGGTACCAGTTTTGTTCCAGAGTCTATTTATGGAAATATCACACACTCCCAGTGGAGCAGGTTTAGATTTGAGGCTACTGGGCCATAGGTCCCTGTGTGGCCACTGGGGAGAGCAGGGATGTTGGGTGAAATTGCTGAAGGTTCTGCGTGGCGTCCTCTCAAAGGATGGACTGGTCAGATTGTCTCCTGTTCAAAACCTGAAGCCATCTTTCACTCACAATGAGCCACAGGGGCCTCAAGATCCCTCTGTGATCTCATTTCTCTTTTCCTTTTTGCTGCCTGGTATATTTTGGAGTCTGTCATAAAGTTATTTTCCCCACTTTTTTTGTTTTGTTTTACTGTAAAGCAATTAATAATTTATACATTTTATGTTTTCAACTGTCAGACTGAGACTTGTTCTGTCATGATTATCTTTTTTCCTTAACTGCAATGAAAAATTGTGGAAACAAATTTTACAGACATTCAGGAAATAAATATTTAACTGTAGGAGGCTAATTTGTAATAATAAAAACACTTAAAAAGTCAGCTGAATTTCTTTAAATCATGACTTACTGTATTTATAGGCAATAAAAGTGATTTATTTTTTGTGACCTCTACCCATGGAAGTTGTTTAACAGAGTGATGCAAACATATTACGTGTTGCAGTTAGAGTACCCAGTGCTTTGCCCTTCTGACTCTGGAGAAAAATATTGGCCACGTCAAGGTTTATTGGCCAAATACAGCTCCAATTATTGAATAAATACTTAACAAACTTGACTCATAGTCTAAGTTTGTTATGGGTCAAGTTTGTGGTTGTGGCACACCTGCATAGCTAAAGGCATGGCTCCGAGAGAAGAAATAATGAGAGTTTCTATAAAGCTGGAGTCTCAAGGATGCAGGGACTGAAGAAAAAGACAGTCAGGAAGCTAAATTTCACACCTGATGAGCAGAAAAGAAAAAAAAAAACATACTCTGAATGACGAGGGTGACATTGAAGTGACGGAGGGCAGAAGTTGAAGGAGACGAGTCTTACATGGTCCATGTTCGGTACATTATCCCGCATGCTTATCATGCTACTGGAGGTGAGTAGGATGTGGCAGAGCCTGCTCACTCCATAGGTGGGCTTGAGAGTGGTGATAGACGGCGGAGGAGAGATGGAGTTTCTCCCTACGGCTCAGTAGGAGGCTTCATTACCCTTGCGGTGTACTCATCCCTTATTTCTCTCTGCAAAAATGTGCAAAAGTACCACGGGGCATGCTGGAGACACGTGAACAAGAAGGTCTGGTACAACTGCTCACATCAGCTCATATTTGAATCTGTGGTTAAGAGATTGAAAAGGTCTTTCTTTGCTCATAGCCACTGTTCTGCTGGCACCACCAACACGTTCCACCTTCAGGTTCATTATGTTTAGAGTAATATGCCATGTTAGTCTCCCACCACCACAGACACACTGCAAAAGCCACATCATCTTCCCAAGTATTTTTGGTCTAGTTGCAAGTATTTGAGCACGTTTCAAATACAAAAACTAACTAACAAGTAACTTTTCAGCACAAAATAGGAGCTTGCTTTAAGTCAATACTTTCTTTATATTGATGGAAAAAGTACTAATTACTTAGAAAAGAGGTAAAATGGCCTTGATATTTTCGGTCTAAATGGTGAGAAAGTATCAAAGGACCAAAGTAGGTTGATTAAATAATTCCGACTGGTGAGAATATAAAGCGAAAAAAGAAACAAAACAAACACTCCTTCATACGAGTGCCTGATTGCTCTAATTAGTGTTTTTTATGAGGGTCCTCCATCAGAAAAAGTCTTCTTATAGATCATGCTGTGGGAACGTACAAGCATTTGTCAAGTTCTAATTAAAGATCCATGTAGCTGTTGAGACGTCGTTGATGTTCAGTCTGAGCTGCTGTTGTGTTTAGCTTATTTGTTTAAAAGGTTGGCTTTCTGCTTTTTATGTTTAAAAAAGGACATGGCAGCAATCTGCTCCTCTGTTAGAATGTGTTTGTCAGATTTCTGGTTTATTTAGATAGAATCTCTATTCCTGAGAGAAATATCTTTTAACTGGAATTGGATATTTTGCTTTGAAAAAAACAACTCATTATATTATAACTTTGTCAAGAAATGGTAACATTTACTTGCAAGTGTCTGGTCTCTGGGTTGGTTCAGTTTCACCAAGGAACTATAGAAATTAGTGGAGAACAAAGTTTTGTTTTTTTGTTTGAATTAATTTATGGAATTTGTGTTTGACAGACCATTTTTAGCCAGTGGTGGAGAAAGTACTCAAAAAATGTACTTAAGTAAAAGTACAAATACACAAACAAAAATGTACTCTAGTAAAAGTAAAGTACCACATTAACATTTCTACTTGAGTAAAAGTAAAAAAAAATACTGGATTTTAAAAATACTTAAGTATTAAAAGTAAAAGTACTTGCTGAATGCTTTACCTAATCGCTAATACAGTATCATTAAGTGTACCTATCATATTTAATTTTAATACATCAGAAATGGGCCGTTTTAACGAACAATGCCATAGATAATGCATGTTTTTATTGTGTTTACTCTCTGTAACATAGCTTAAACTTAGATATGTGATTCTATGCATCATAATTTTAGGGATGGAAACATCTTGTCTCCTGTCATAGCATGACATAGCATGAACTTCACTTTTTTTTGCCACTAATGGCATTTATTTTGAAAGAAATCCAACAGAAAGGTGATGGAAAGCAGGTATGTGCAACCAAGGAGCCATGTAGCAGTGTTGCAGTCAAGACCACCTAACCCGAGACCAAGTCAAGACCAAGACCAGCACCCCGCCCTACATGACACAATAAAATTAAGTGTTCTTATCAAAATTGCTTCTCAAATTGATCTGGAAGATCCACATTCCCATAAAACACCTAGATATTAAATACTTAGAGCTGAAATAAATTTAACCAGTATCATTATCAATTCAAACTCTTCTTCATTCTGCTTTGCTTCCATCTCTGTGCCACAATCCGCGGAGGTCTCCTGCCATCCCTAAAAAAAGATAACGCCCTGGGTGGTTTTGCCCATGTCAGAAACCATAACTGTCTGCACTATTAAACATTATTATTAAGGCAATACATTAATGGTAAACAACGCTCAACTATGAACACTGTCCAAGACGCAACAAGCTAGTAAAAGTCGAAAGTGTCCATTATTAAATCTACTTAAGTAAAGTACAGATACACAAAAATTGTACTTACGTACAGTAATGAAGTATTTGTACTTCGTTACTTCCCACCACTGTTTTTCGCTTTAGCACTATCATTTTATTTGAGGCATTCAGGTCAATTAATTCAATCTATGAGTAAAATCTTATAGAAAAGTTTGATCAAAAACAATGTTTTAATCTGGACAAGTCTGTCTTGAATAAGCAATCAAGGCTTAGTTTTGGAATTTTAAATATATAACTACGAGGTGTGGAAAAGTTTCATACTTCAAATCTCAGCTTGGTCGTTGGTGGCGACGCTTAAAGGGAATCCGAGAAGCTTATTAGTGAAGGTTGTAGTTGTGCAAAGTAGAGCCAGGCAGGCTGTGGCTAGCCAAGATTTCCGAGGAACTCCACGGAGTTTTGCAGACAGCACCTTGTTTCTGTGGGAGTGAATATGAATTACTCGAGAGAGCCTGGCAGATGGGCTGGAGTGAAGTGTGGCTGAGAAAAATTCACTTAGACCAGACTGGCAGCAGAAGCAACAGCCAGATACACAGCAGCTGGAGCCCACACAGACCAAACAAAGATAGCAGGGATCCAAACAGCTCCAGTGACTGCAGCAGAGTTCAGAGCCAGGTAGGCTGCAAAGCCTGGAGAGGGAAAACAATCAGGACGCCCAACCCCCATTTCACTGGCAGTCAGTTCGGGTCTTTTAATGTCAGAGGAGCATTTCTTGATGCATAATTTCATTTTACAATAATATTTTTGCACTCTCTTGATTGGATGTAAACATTCAAACAGTAACGCCATCACCAAGTTACCCACAGTTGCTGTCATGCAAATTGAAGAACTTCATTTAGACAATCGGATCTTGGGCAAAAGACATAGAAAACAAATAGAAACACCATTCGTTCCTTCAGCTAGATGTCACTCTTATTTTATTGAGATATTGATAAAGTAAAACATTTATGTCTGTCACTACAATCACTTCCTTCTATCTGCTGCAATCTGCAATCTAACAAAAAGAATTGGTTCAGATTGCTCCCATCTGCTGGATTTGATTGTTTTTGCATATGTATGTATTTGGTACAATCTGGTATTTGCAAAAAAAAAAAAAATTAAAAAAAATTTAAACTGTATAAAAGAAACTAAAAAGTTCACTTCTTTGTGAATTTTCTCCTAAGTATTTATTTTTTTGCTGAGAATACTTCTCCCATGTGAAAATTTGTTTTTTTGTGTATTTTTTCTCTCTGTGGTTAAAAAAAAGAATAATTTCATGAATATCTTATAATATTTAGGTTATCTCTAACGGGATTAAAGGTTGTCACTGAGCAATACTGTAACATTTTTGACTGACTTGTATGAAAACTGTTCTCTTACGTGCGTATTCAGATGAATACCATTTTCCCACAGGTGTCCGTGGTGCATCTGTTAAAAACCGTCCGTCTGCTGCGTTTGCTGAGGCTCCTGCAGAAGATGGACCGCTACTCGCAGCACAGCACGGTGGTCCTGACCCTGCTCATGTCTATGTTCGCCCTCCTGGCCCACTGGATGGCCTGCATCTGGTACATCATCGGCAAGATGGAGATGGAGGCCAACGCCTACAACTGGGATATCGGTAAACACCGGAAAATCTTGACGGGATATGATGAAGCCCATGGGCTCCCAAATGAAACTTTTTTTCGTTGTGAGTTTTAAACTCCAACATTTCAGTGCTGCAGGGATCCTATTAGGAATTGAAGTATAATCAGCAGCAGACTGTTGCTCCTTTGCTGCCACGGCCATGACACTTATTAAAAATATCATTACCGTGCTTTTTTTTTTTTTTTTTTTAGAATTGGAGTCTGGATATTCATTGCAAAATATGGCAAACTAAGACATTTCAAAAGGAAGAAAACTTTGCATTTTTAGCACGTTGTCTCAGGGGACATATTATTGCCAAAAGTGCCTTTAATTGCTTTAACAGTTTGTCATAAAACAACTACAAACCTCAGCGTGTTTTATTGGGATTTTATGAGGTAGAAAAACACAAAGTAGTGCATAATTGTTCACTGGGAACAAAATGATCAAGAAAGATTCAAACATTTGTACAAAAAATGTGGTGCGCTTTTGCATTTAGTGCTTCTCAGCTTGACACATCTGAATAAAAGGCGACTGATTGTAGTTGGGCTTTTCCATAATCAACATAAAAGGATTCAAGTTACCAACTAGCTAAAACTACATTAAACTTCTCAAAAGGTGCTGAAACGACGTACACAGACATAAAAAAGCAAGCAAACAAAAAAACAAATCAACAATTAAATACAATGCCTGGCATGTCAAGAATGTTTGTCTTTCACACAAGGTTTGTCGGAGAACATTAGAGAACAAACAGAATAACAAAGACAAAGAAACACAGCAAACAGGTCGGGAATCAAGTTGTACACAAGGTTAAAATAAGATTAGCTTCTTGAATAGTGAAGAACAAAATATCAATTATGCAACCCGGTTTAAGACGCTGTGCTGAGGATTGTAGACAAAGTTTTTAAAAGGAAAATGTTCAATAAGTCAGGAACATATTAGACAACTTATTTGGGATCCATACTTCAACATGTTTATGCTGTATAGGGAAAGTGTTTCTGGGCAAAGTGTCCCTGTAACGGTTCAGCAAACTGTGCTTTTGAATAAAAAATGTGTGAGAGTGTGAAACCTTTGAGAATAACAACTGAGTTAAGTGTGATTTTTCTCAACTCTTTTCATAATTAATGACAGACCTTCGTGGCTTAGCCCTCAGCCTCCAGGTCAGTCATGTAATGAGCCCCACCGAGCTGATCTCCGGTCAGTATTGATGCGCCGCAATGCTCGTAATTATCTCATTTTCTATACCAATTACTGCCGTTCAGTGTCATAAAGTAGCAAGTCCATGCATGAGGCGGGATTAATGCATTGTGTCCTAATTATTTACTTCCGACCCCGAAGTTGGTGCTGAAGTGAAGCAGGAACGTGGTGTTTCCTCCCAATTACCATTCATCAGTGTCAGCGACAGAGTCTCGTGGGATCGGCTGCGTGGATCCATTTTGCACTGACTGCTCTCCAACCATCTGCTTTGTTTCTGGAATTTGCTCAGTTTGTTCCGAATACTGCATAAATGGGAGATGGACGTGGCTGACAAACTTCACAAGCGATGCTTTTGGATTAGCCTGCGTCCACCTTTAGCTCTGCTGCGAAAAGCCTCTTGAGAATTTGTGTAAAACCGAACCTTTTGTTATAGAACATAAGCGTTTGTATTGTTTTAGTGATGAAAGTCGACTGTCTTCATCTTCTCACCAGGGTGGCTCCATGAGCTCGGGAAGCGTTTGGAGTCTCCATATGCCGGCATGGCAGACGTTAACACGACTGGCAGCGGTCCCTCTATCCGTAGCGTCTACATCGCTTCCCTCTACTTCACCCTCAGCAGCCTGACCAGCGTGGGCTTCGGCAACGTGTCTGCAAACACTGACGCTGAGAAGATCTTTTCTGTTTGCATCATGCTCATCGGAGGTACACAAAAGCGGCAGCTATCAGCTTCACGTGCGTGTTGCTTTCTGAAGCATCTGACATGGCCGAGACATTTTCTCATTTTACCTCATTGAAGCCTGAAATTTTGAACATATGTTGGGGCAATTTTATGTGACAGACAAATACCAAGTAGTGTCTTATTAGAGCAGTTTACAGTATTTGTGGATTTTACTTTTTTTTTTCACACAAGTCCGAAAAGTATGGCATCCATATGTGTTAAGCTTCCTTTATTTTCACATCTGTAAGTACAACCAACTGTCTTTAAACTACCTCTACCTAGTTAATACATTTGGTCCATCTGAGTGTAACATAATCTGAGTGTAACATAATCTGTGATGTGAAAGCCTCCGAGGTTTTTTTTCGAGAACATTAGAGGAAACTCATAATGAAGACCAAGGAACACAGCAGACAGCTCGGGGATAAAGTTGTGGAGAAGTTTAAAACTGTTTTAAGCTATAAAACATTATGAAACTTTTGGGTGCCATTTATGTCTGAAAGACTAAATTAAATGCCACAGCTTTTGAACACTGCCCTTTATGGAAGAGTGCCTAGAAGAAAGCCATTGTTGGAAGAAAGTCATTGAAGTTTCATTAAAAAAAATATATATTATGTTAATTAAAAAGACCCAACAAACATGTTCAATCTAGGGAAGCTAGGCAGAGTCAGTGGGAAGATGAACGGAGCTACATTGACTGTAGAAAGTTTTCCCTTCCTTGAATGTTTTACTATTTTTATTGCTTTTACAAGTTGATTATGATCAACAAAATTTGTTGGTTTTTTTTGGCAAAACATATAAACAAACCCTGTTTGATGTTAAAGTGACAACTGATTTCTATAAGATAATGGCAATTAAACAGTATGTAACATAAAGTACATTATGGCATAAATATTCACACCCAACCTGTCAGTGTTTAGATGCACCCAGGGCTGCAATCACAAACTGAAAACAAACAGGTTTATTTGTAAAAAAAAAAAAAAAAAAGAGATTCTGTCAAAATAGCCAAATTTTATTGATTGTGATTAATTGATAAAAGCAATAAAAGCTTAAAGCATCCAAAGCGGTGAGTGCTTTTCATAGGGAGAACCTCTGACTGGGGTGGAGGTTTAGCTTCCAGCAGGAAAACAAACATGAACATCCAACCAAAGCTGCCATGAGTGGTTTGGGTCTGTTGACTGTAACAAAACGTGAAAAAGTCCTAAGGGTGTAAATACTTTTGTATGGGTCTGTGCGCGAAGACGCATGTCTTTTGAAAATGACTCCTTCAAAGTTCATTTTAAAATGAGACTTCATTGTGAAGAGTAATGGGTAAAACCAAGTTAATAACACTAATTCATCTTGTCTTAGTTAAAATTTCAGAAGCATGTAATTGGATTTCCTTTTCCTTTTTTTTTTTTGGTTTTGTGCTCCATTATACGGCTTTCTTAATGCAGAACTTTGCAGAGGGGACAGAACTAGTTTAAACCAGACAGAGTAAGCTTGGGTTTTTTTTTTTTTTGGCAGTCACTTTTGCAAGGTTTTCCCGGTGGATACTCTCTCCTCTCTGTTTCAGCTAAATGCTAAATGTCCCCGGTTGCCGGAGGGCAGTAGCAGGAGAAGCCACACACACACACACACACACACCCCTGCACCCCTACACACACACACACACACACACGCAACATATCCCCATGTTTGTTCACATACATCCCATTCCCAGCGGGGAGACATGGAGTGAAAACTAATCCGAAGCACCTGCTCATATTTATTGTGGAGCATAACCTCAATGAACTTAGATGAGTTATGCAAATGAATTACTATGGTGTTTGAATTATGTTTTAGGGTGCAGTTTAGAATATTAAAAATAACTATCCTGAGGAATAACATTTTATATCTTAAAGTTTAAATGGAAGCTACATAAAGTTAATTGAGTGATAGCTGAAAATGTTTGACAGGGACTTTTATTTTTTCTGATGCAAACCGAGACAATAAAAGCCCCTTTTTCCGTAGCTTTTATAGAATTTAAATAGTATCTTATTGAGGTGACCACTTCGATATATCAGTGTAGCTTCACTTTGTAAGAAAACTGACCTAGCTAGACCGATGACTCCCTAATGTCCGGCCTTTGGTGACACAGCTGTGCTGCAGCTCGAAACTCGATGAGATCAGGAGAACGGATCACCTGTGGGTGTAGAAAGGGCAGCGTTAGTCCGTGCAATCAAATAAGCTCCGTGCTGCGCCGACATCGAGCTTCCAGCACGTGAGATATAAATGTGAATTTAATATTTGGTTTTTCTCTCATTTGATTTCACCGTATAAAAATCAAGTTAAACACGTGAAACATGTAGGGTTACAAGCAGCCGATTTATGTTCTGTTGCTCCTGCTGCGCATCTAAAGTACAGTGAACGGATTTTTTCTTTTGTTCCCGTTTACTTCAATCTTTTAGATCGTCAAGTGATGTTTGCAAAAGAGAAGCGTAACCCGGATAAATTTCAAAAGCTGTTTTGAAATGTTCGCTTCATTTATTCGAGGACTTCACAACTTCTCTGACTACATGAAGTAGGCTGTCATAAAGCAACACATAGCATCCCAATTTAAAGAAGTCCTGGAACCAGTAGCAAACAGTGTAATTGACGTATGTCTGGAAATGCAAGAAAAATATTTTTTATGTGTTTATAATAGGATTTGGATTTCTTTTGTTGTTTTGTTTTCCTGTTCGAATGTCACTTTCCTGATGTTCCAGTCGTTGTTGTTCTCCATCATCTGCTTCCTGTCTAACTTTCCATCATCCTCTTTTTTTCTCCCTCCTTTTACCCGCAGCACTGATGCATGCCTTGGTCTTTGGCAATGTGACAGCCATTATCCAGAGGATGTACTCCCGCTGGTCTCAGTACCACACCAGGACCAAAGACCTGAAGGATTTCATTCGCGTCCATCATCTGCCACAGAGCCTCAAGCAGCGAATGCTCGAGTACTTCCAGACAACCTGGTCGGTCAATAACGGAATCGACTGCAATGAGGTATAGGACTGGAACCGTTTCTTTTATTTGTGTGGTTTAGCATGAGTAAGCATTATATAGTGCAAAATCAAAGCAACGTTGTGGAAAACTGTTGGGTTTTTTTTACAGCTTCCCATAGTTTTCTTGCATACTAGGGAAGGATTTGAGCATTCCACCTTGTTAACTTGAAACTTCTTTTTACAGAGACCAAAAATAGTTGAACAATTTTCTCAAGACCCAGAAATTTTCTGAATATTCTGCAGTAGCTGAGTCATTCGCCTGATCTGTACATGGTCTATATGAGTCACCCATGAGTTAAAATACGGTCAGGAGACCTCCACAAAAACTCAAGTCAGCTGCAAAGTGATCCCAAACTTTTAGGGGTTCATTGTGAGGACAAAGTTTGGAGAACGTATAAAAGATTTATGTTCTTTTGCTGTCTGTATTCAGTAATCTGATACTTAAGTAGAGAAATCCTGAAGGTCAGTTAAAATTCAATTTTTGCGCAGTTTCAGAGTGACTCAACTTCCATTTCTCATAACCTTAAAAGTTATCACAGAGGAAAGTGAACATTTTTCTGAGGCAGAAACTTTTTCTTTAGAAACTTTGTTTGTAACATTATTGTACCTTAAAATTAACCCCAGAAAGAAATCTGGTGATGTTCAAAATCTGATCAGTTGTGCTTTTCTCTTGTGTTTACGTGTTTCTGAGTTATTGAAATACTTTTTTTAACTTCCAAAAGAACCCATTTTTAAAAATAAAAATGTACATTTAATTTTAGATAAACTTTTTTCCATGAATTATGAAGATAAATAGCAGAAAGAGATAAAATCTTAAATTTAATTGAGATAGACATGATATTTTATCAAGATTTTGAATTACAGCCTTTTTCCATGTTAATAATCTGAGTATCGTTGATGGAAGTATGATTAACCTACATGAGCAAAGGTGAATGAAGTGGGTCTGCTTTTGTAATACTGCTTTCTGCCACAAGAGGCACTAACGTGAACTTTTAGACTGAGCTGATTCAGACATTACTGATTTAAGTTGTGAATAAAAACCCAGGCCTTCTTTCTCAAAGTAAGTCAAAAAGTCAAACACTTAAATACAAGAGAGAAGTCTTTTGTCCCCATCCTGTCTGTTGGTAAGTTTTAATAGCAAAGTTTGACTTTTTCATTATCTATTTTTACATAGATAGCTGAATGTCTGTTGAATTCTAATTAGTTTCTTTTTTTATCATTGTCAAAGTCTTTCTTACGTTCCACAGTTCTTCTTTTTTTCAATTTCTGAAAGAAGCAAACACAGCAATTAAATTTTGTTCAGCCTTAAAGGCAAATGAGAGGCAATTTTTTTTCTAATATTTTGTATTTGTAGAAGTCCTTTCTGGCCTCTATGTAGCTTTAGCTGACTGCTGGCGTACCAAAAGTCATCTGCAGAAAGCTGAATTTAGTAACAACTGCATCATGTTCTAAATAAATTTTCTGAAAAAGTGTTTCTCCCTCACTTTCAGAGCTGAATTGAGCTGAATCTTTTTCTATTTATTTCTTCTAAAAACAAAAATAATAATTTGTATACCCTGAAAGAATGGTAGAAAAAACTGTCTGAAGGTTATTTTTATGGTAATGGGAAAAACAAACTTTTGCGCTGACTTGGAGAAAGAATTGTAAGAAAAAAAAAAGTTAAACTGACTATTAGGGGCTCTCTGCTTACGTTTTTGGCCATAAAAGTTAGAATCAATCAACTGTAGTGAGGCATTTTTTTGTAAACTTATGAATTTAAAGTGAAAACCTTCACTGTTCAAAAATCTCCAGGCTTATTTCTAGATACAGGCTGCATAGCAAATTAGTATCAATATTTTATTAGTTAATTCACACGGTTCTCACACAGATGCCGCATTAAAGCTAATCCAAAAGCTGATAATGTGATCGATACTTCTACAGAGCAAGGAACATGTTGCAGCATTCTTGATTTTTATTTATTTTTTTTCCAGCTGCTTTCCTCTTATTGCCACATTTTACACAGTAATAACAAACTAACTTGAGTCATCCTGGTTGACGTGTGACAGGTTCCACTCACAACCCGGCTCTGGTTTGTGTTACATTTTCCTTGAACAAACTCGAGTGTTTTTGTTTCATGTTTTTTCATCTTTCTTGTCGAGCAAAAGACAAGCATGAAGATTAGCGAGTTGTGGCATTTCACCACACAAGCAGTAAATAACACATTCTCCCGACAGGCCCAGGGAAACCTGTCAGTCGTCTGATAGTAACTCGCCTCTCCAGGCTGCGCGGGCCTGCGAGACAGCTGTCAGAATCCCGAGCAGAGGGTTAGACGGAGGGACGCTGATGAATCCCAGACAGATGAATTATAGATGGGCCTGTTGATTAAAGTAAGCTCGGCTCTGATGACTCACCGACGGAATCCACGACAGATTTCCGTCCTTGGCCGAGACAATCGCTCGTTTGTCGACGTGACGCAATCTTGTGGCTGCTCTTAGACAACTGCACTTTGAAGTTTAGGAGCTGCTTGAATTGTGTTCAGAGGTTAGGAATCCAGAAAAAAATAAATAAATATCGGAGGCTAAAAATCCAATTACCGAGTTGCAGAATGGTGTTTTCACAACTGTCACACTTTCTTTCCTCCTCTCTCTCGTTTCCCCACCTACTCTACCCATCGTCCCCACAGCTGCTAAAGGACTTTCCGGATGAGCTGCGATCCGACATCACCATGCATCTCAACAAAGAGATCCTGGAACTGTCATTGTTTGCCTCGGCCAGCCGCGGCTGCCTGCGCTCGCTGTCGCTGCACATTAAGACCTCCTTTTGCACCCCGGGGGAGTACCTCCTCCGACAGGGCGACGCTCTCCAGGCCGTCTTCTTCGTCTGCTCGGGGTCCATGGAAGTGCTGAAAGATGGAATGGTGTTAGCCATCCTGGGTAGGTTAAAGCGGAACTGCTAATGGGAAGAAAAAGCAAAAAGCTCTTGGTGTAATTGAAGAAGATCGTAACACTTGAGTTTATAATAAACTCTGAATCCTGTAGATAAGCTCAGTGTTTAGACACAAAATTCAACTAAGTGAATGGCGGTTAATATGCAAGTTCTGATAGAAAACATAGGAAAAAACACATTAACTCCATGTCATTGTTTTTAATGAATATTTTCTGCAGAAGATGCTCAAAGGACTTTTGCGCAAAGCAATACAAAAATCCAAGCAAGGTCTCAAGAAGGCCTACAAATATCCAGTCGAGCAATCTGGTCATAAGATTAATGGCGTTTTAATTTTTGATGTTCTACACAAAACCTTCTGAAAAATGCATCAAGAAATCCCAAACTGGGGAAAAATACAGAGAAAAAGCGAACTTTTCAAATAAAACATACGACCTTTAGTTATTGTCTCCATAACTCGAGCAGCTTCACCAAATTAAATTAGTTCAGTTTCTCATTAATAAACTTAATGTCATCTGAAGCAATAACTCAGAAGAAAAAAAAAAAAAGTTTGCAGAAAAGTTAAAATAGAAAAAAAAATATCTAACAGTCTTATAGATTATAGGCAGAAAATCACATCTACTACTAATCAGTCCCACTTTATGATCAATGAAAGCATAAAAAAGGAAAATTTCATTAACTTTCTTTTTCAACATGATGAAAAAGTACTTTTAAACTACACTTTAGTGAAGCTGCACTAAAACCCTGGAACTTAAATTTCTGTTAAGTTCTCATGTGTGAAGAGAAAAACTGTTTATTGGGGGGGGGTTATATTCAGATCTAATTAGGAGTTACGAGACCCGGCGGTAATTTAACGAGCAGGGAAGGAGTCTGGCAGATGGAATGAAAATCCAGTGTTTTTAAAACCACTTTGATATTCAATAAATAGACCAGAGAAGGCCACGCCTCTTTTGGACTGCATGGAGCGATTATATTTCCACTTCCTCCATTGTTCAGGTCTCTGTCTTTGTGAGCATGATAAATCTGTAAAAAAAAAAAAAAAACAACAACAAAAAAACAGAAGACCCTCTGCTGAACGACTATCATCTGCTGTTGCACAACCTCTCGTCCTGAGTGACATCTTTCTCCTGTGACCTTTTGAATAGAGCTACACAGCAATATGGCAACAGCGTGTGTATACAATCTAAATGTGAAGCTCCCGCCGTCACTGTCTATGTTTACTTGTTGATTCTTGTATTTGTCATGTTGCTCTCTGTGTGTTTCTGACAGTAGCTACATGTTGGTACTCCTGCAGGAAGAAACTGTGCTTTTGTTTGGATATTTGTCGCAATCCCACAGGTGGATTTTGTTTGCTGGCCCTCAAACTGTCTCATGGTAGTGTCTCTGTGTGTGTATTTGGTTGGGTGGGTGGAGGCATGTGTGTGCGCGTGGGGGTGGGTGTGTGTGTGTGGGGGGGGGGGGGGGGGGGGGGGGGGGGGGTTGACAGGCAGATAGTATTGTCTGCTGACTGTGCAGAAGGTTGGGGTGACACAGAGTGTTTCGCCGAAGGACAAAGCTGCTTCTTTGTGTCTCAGCCTGTTCTACTGTGGATGAGTTTGTGTATAGGTTTCTTTTTAACCTCCAGCCCCTCCGGTTTATGTCCAAACAAAAGCCCGAAGTTACAGATGTGTAAATCAGTAGTAGACACAGAGTGAGAACAAGTGAGGTTCTGATGATGTGAAGGAGAAAGGAGAAGGACTCTTGAAAGGGGAGAAGCTGGATATCATGGATCACCAGAAAGCATGGTCTGTCAGAGAAAGAAAAAGTGTTTTAAAAAATGAAGGACGAAAGGGCTGATTGAGAGGTAAATAACAAATTAACCGCTGAAATCATTTTTATACATAGACAAGGGATACAAGAAAGACAACGCAGATTAATTATAGATGAAAATAACTTTGGGTAGATGCTGACGAATTACAGAGTAAAGTTGAGAAAACAGAAAAAAAAATTACAATTGAAATGAAGGTGAAAGGAAAAGAGCAGCAAAGTTATAGATGAAAAGATAATATCTATGTATGTATACATATATACAGTACTGTATATATATAACAAGCAAAAGCAAAATGGAGGAATAAAAAAGTGCAGAAATCAAACAAAAAAAGACAGGAAAGTTTAACAGGGAAAGAAGGAGAAAAGGAAGGAAAACTAATATGTGGAAAGCGAGGAGGACGTCATCAAGAATGGGGGAAAGAAACGAAAGAAGGAAGAGAGAGGAGGACTGAGTGAAGTAATATGACAATAAATGATCTGACAGACAGGAGGATAGAGACAGAGCGGGCTGAAATAAGAACAGTCACGACTTTCGCTCCTTCAGCTGCGCTGCTGTAATTTAGCAGCCCTCATAGTTCACAATGACCCTAATGAATCATTTATCACTTCTTATGGGACATTACCGCTGGCGGGGGGGAGAGGGGTCTCGCCTTCAGTCCATTTGTACAGAAACAGCTGTCACATCCACTCCACCCAAACTGCTACATTTCATAAAAGTGTTGTGGATGAGTCTACTTTACAAATACGAGGATAGTAAGAATTAGTTAGAATTGTTTTTACATCTAAATCTGTATCTGCTGAAACTAGCAAAGTGAAAGTTCTTTAAGTTCTTTATTCTTGATCAGCTGGGCTAGAAATATCTACCAAAACTTAATTAACAGGTTACATTGTTAATCATTATTAATGATAATAATAATTTAATAAAAAAAGAAAACGCTTACATCTGTTGCTATGGTGCTGATTTTGATTGGCGAATAGAATGAAAGACCTGCATTCTAATGCAGGTTTTCTAGGAGATTTAGTTGGCAAATTCTTATAGATGTTTTTATATAATACGTTTTATAACATATTGCATAGTTTTGTTTGGTTGTTTACTTTGTTATGTTTTGGATATTGTTTTAGTATTTGACAAAAAATGTTTGTAATTTTTGTTTTTCACTTTCCTCCTCCTTTCATTGTGCATTGCCTTGTGAATGTTTAAATCCTATTTCTTTTCACATTTTACCTTTAAACTTCAATTGTTTTTAGAGAAAGCAACGGACAAAAAAAAAACAGCATAATTGTAAAGAGGAAGGAAAATTATGTATTAGATTTTCAAAACGTAAAAAAAAAAAAAAATCGGACATTTGCTGTGTACTAAAACATTTCAAATTTCTACCTGACTTTCCAGTTGTTCCCTAACTCTCCATTTTCTGTCTGGTTCCTTCTCTTCTTTGGTAGTTCCTCGTGTCTCACAGAGTTTGCGTCTCTTTACATTTCCAGCAACATCTTCCGGTTTGCTTCACTTAAGTGAACTCACTGAAATCTATTTTTGCTACTCGTACGCCTTTGAGCTCTGCGTTTGGGTGCACTCCTCTCATCACTGCACATCATAACAAGAACATATTTCGTGCTGGCATGAGGCGCTCGGTTGAATCTTGAACATAAAAGTGTGCTCAGCATTATTACCAACCTCTTTCAGGCAAAAATATTTCTCTAAAAATACATATAAAAACAAAAGGTATAAAGCGTAAGTGTTTGCATGAGTGCCAGAGAGTCTGCATCTTCAACCCCTTTTATCAGAGTGAAAACATTCTGAAGTGGCCCCCATTCCTCGCCCTCTTTCCATGTCTCTCTCTCTCTGAACAGGTAAAGGTGACCTGATCGGCGCGAACCTGTCATTAGACAACCGTGTGATAAAAACCAACGCAGATGTGAAAGCCCTGACCTACTGTGACCTGCAGTGTATCAACCTGAAAGGGCTCTATGAGGTGCTGGACCTCTACCCTGAGTACTCTCACCACTTTGTCCAGGACATCCAGCAGGACCTCACATACAATCTGCGGGAGGGACATGAGACACACGTGAGTCCATCCAACCTGCAGTTTGTTATTTGAATAGCTGAACATACAGCTCTGACTGTATGCTTAAATTGAACCGAAATATCGTCGCCTTCCTAAAATAATGTCCTTAAAAAGATGACATTGGGCGTTATTTTAGGAAGGCGATTGCATAAGGGATCAATGCATCATGACGTTTCCCTAATTCACATATTTTGTTGTCTCTATCAAGCTCTTAACTTCATTTTGTCAAATATATATGAAGTAACTGGAGGAATGAAGGATGAATCCCAGTTGTTTAAGCAGGCTCGCATTAAGGCTTATGGAATGAATCCAACCTCAATCATGTTGAAAACTTGTTGACAATGCTTAAAATCTGGGTCAACCAACCAATTTCTGCCAAGAAATACATTCAGATATCCAGCTGAAATTATACTAATACCGTGTTGATAGCTATAATAAAAACATTCCTCTGAAGTCTACTAACGGACGTTTCTCCAAATATTAGCGTTTGTTTCTAGGTACATTTGATCCCGCGTGTGTTTAATGTCAAGTTGTGCTCATTCTTTCTCTTCTGTGTGACATAATTGAAAACAAAACCAATGCATGGCGTTCTGATATGAACTGTAGGTTCTTCACCCGCGTGTTGGTTTACAAAGTGAGTAGGGCGATCTGTGAGTGTGAATGTGGCTCTAGTGTTAAACGCTTTTGGGTGGTTAATGTGACTGGAATAGTGAAATATAAGTTCAACTCGTTTGCCATTTAGATGGCTTGAAACAACAGGATTATTGAGATTTACAGAAGGGTCAGAAGAACAAAAGAGTAAATTTGGGCAATGAAATCCATTAAGAGATAGTTACACAACAAAATCAATAACATTTCAGCCACATAGTCATCATATGCAATGTCATTTTTATAGCAACTTTTACAACTTGTCTGTAAAACCACAACATACCCTAAGAGTTCCCGATTGTGTTTGTCCTCAGTGTTGAAAATAAAATCAATTAAGGCATAACCAATACTTGTGGGCTTCTCAATTTCCTGTACTGAGTTTACATTTAGAGTTGGCTTTGGCACAAAATGTGTAGGTGATTTCAGTTTGAGTTTGCAGCTGAGCCTAATGGACAGAAATTAGGACACTGTCCTAGTTAAGGTAGCTGTAAGAGAGAGCTGGCAAAAGTAGCTGGGATACCCGGCTCTGCTCTGCTTCTGTAATTACAGTCAGGTGTTTTACTCTGTTGCACAAACACAACTGGGACTCGCTATCGTGCACACACACACACCCACGCACACGCCCACACACACACAGACGGAGCGTGCCGCAGGGTTTTTGGGTGAAACTCATCTGCAGAGGGACAGCCTAAATCTTGGTACTGACTAAATGAAGATAGGTGGAGGCACCCGGGGATAGAGCGCTGTTTGAGCTGCGCTGTTCAGTGTTCTCCTAGGCTATGTCATAACGGCACCAGTATATTGTGGTGAATAAATTTCCGGCATTGTCTCACCGTGAGCTGTGCAGTTATTTGTTACGCTTCTCTGCTCGGTTTGGAAAAGAACTGACCAGAGAATGCTGCCAAATTGCTCCCCGGGAAAAGAAAAGCTGGAACACAAACCAACATGCTGTTTCCTCCCTGCATTGAGCGTTTCTTCTCTGGCTGTCTTCCAGGTGAAGACCAGACTATCAACAGCAGCACAGGAGTCTCAGGTATCCGCTCATTATTTGCAGTTCCCTGCTAACCTATTCACACTGCTTGAACTTTCCCACATATTGTGAGTTTAAGAACACAAAATGTGTTTTATTGGGACTTTATGTTCCCAATAAAACAGCAAGCTGCAGCTCCAGAGGCACATGTGGATCTTTGTCTCCCCCGCTGTGGATATCATAAAACCAAATTTTAAAAAATGCTTTTAATTATAATGGCAATATGAAGGTTTTGTTTTCTTTTTTATGTGTTTATGAAATATGTGCATAGAATATCTAAAGCACAAGACGACCAGTGCTATAAGACTTTTTAACATAGTTTCAAATGTCGTACATTTTTAGTTGGGTTATCTCTGTCTTTCTGCAATATATATATATATGTAGCTGCTGTCAAGACAACTGCATCTGGTTTATTGTTTTGATGTTTGGTTTAAGGCGGCAGTAGTTAAAGTGTATTTAATATTAAACATTAAGTTTAATATGTGTGGTAGTTTTAGTAAATTTGTGTTGATGCTCATTAAGTTCGGTTAAGTGTACATTCAAATGTGGGGGGACCTTTTATTTTGTCCACGGACCATGTGTTGCCCGGGGAAGCATTAGCTGGCGCACTTAGAGCCACATGGGGCATTCAAAGCTCAAGAAGCTGAAACTTTATTCCTCTGGAGTCAATGCGGCTAATGAGGTACGGTTTTTTTTTATTTGTATCTTTTATTTATGTAAATACTCCATTTATTGGGAACTGATTTGGGTTTGTGTTACCTTTTGCTTTTAGTTCTGACGGCATTTTTGGGGGGTCTTTGTAAGACGTGTCCACAATAAATGGCTGTAGAAACCAAGAACTGCGTTAAGCCTTTAATTAAACTCGAGAGGAGTAACAATCAGAACTCAGCCTGCTTCGTGCTGGAGAAGAGCGGAGCCTGTTGCAGCTGCGGAGCCGTTAACAAGCAGCTCGTTAAGGGGTGACGTCGCTCTCTAGCATCGAAGGCAAGACTGCATGCACGGATTACCCGAGCCAGAGGCAGCCAGAGTCCTGGAGTGCAGCGTGGTTAATCTGCCCTCAAGTAACACGATTAAAATAAGTTAAATGTGAAGAGGTGAATTAGCCTTGCTAACTTTGAAAGGGACTCTATAAGTGCTTCACGGGGGTAAGCAGGTGTGGTCTAAAGCCAAGCTGAAGTTTAAGAATTTTTTTTGTTTGATGCACGTTAATTGTTACCAAGCTGTTTAAGTCAGTTACAAGTGTTTTGACAATCTAAGAGTAAACTAAGGTACCTTAAAGGCAAGTTATAATTTAGCTTCACATGAAAGATAGTTTTCCTGTGTTCTGTAACAATTGAAAGTAGATGTATTGTTCTGTTTAAGGTGTTGTACCACATTTAGGTTCGTCTTGAAGATAGAAATAATTTAAGTTTAAAACGCAGAAAAGGTGGTATTTAAAGAGAGTTGAAGATACACTACATTTAAGGAAAAAATAATTGAAGTTTCTAAACAATTGAAAGGTTAACGCTTGAAATTCCATTTTAATATAGGAATATATTAAAGTAAAATTTAAGAAAACCCTTAGTGCATACACAAATTGAACAGGGACATGGCCACGCAGAAAGACTGTGACACTGAAGCTATGGAGCTGCAGCAAGAGGGGAGTCACGAAGAGAAGGTCTCAGATACAATTCCCTTGAAGGCAAGAATAAGTCGAGCTGTTCCAGAAGAAGCCTTGAGGAAAAGTGTAAGGCAGAGAAAACTCAGAGAAAGGCCAAGCGCTACATGAAGAAAAGGTGAGTCGCCTTCAAGCTCGTTTCAAGGTCAGTTATGACAAATGGAAAACTGCTGCTAAACAAGCTAAAAGAGCGTTCGAAGCACCTGATGAACCAAGTTTGCACGATCACATCGTTCAAATCCAACATGCTTTCAGGAGAAGTGAAGCAAGCCTACGAAGGGCTGCGAAGTTATGAAACACCTGATAGAGACACTCGTCGCAGAGTGGACACATGTGACGCAGTTTCACAAAAAATTATAAAACAAGTTCAAAGAAACACTGGTGCAAAGGAAGATGAGAAAGATATAGAAAAAAGATCAGCTTGGAGTGAAGCTGGCTCTGTGTTCACTTCAACAACCTCTCAAAGTTCCACACGGTCAAGTAGTGTACGTTCAAGCGACTCAAGTAAGTTGTCAGTCAAAAGGCAAGAAGCAGCAGCAGAACTTGCAGCCATGGAAGCCACTCTAAAGATGATGGAAGAAATGGAGTGTGAAAGAGAGAAACTTGAAGAGCTTGAATTTGAAAACAAAGAAAGGCTTGCAAAACAAGAAGCAGAGAATGCTGAAGCCCAAAGAATGCTAGAACGAAGGAAAAGAGAGCTTGAACGTTTAGAAGCTGTAAAACAAATGAATGCTGCCAAAGCACGACTGAGAGTCTATGAGCAAGAACTCAACTCAGATGAAGAAATATCGGATCTTCTGCATGATGTGGAAAAATCAAGGATCACATCAAATCCTGTAAATCAGCCTCAGCCTAAGATGACGCCTTCAAGACTCAATCCAAGCGCACAACCATTTACTATGGCACAAGATAATACTTCAAGTGCACAACCTACCAGCAATGCCACACAGGAAGATGGAGTAGCAGTACTGGCAAAGGTTTTGGCAGAGTCCATTAACATTAACCGATTACCAGTTCCAGAACCTGCTGTTTTCAATGGTGATCCAATCAAGTACAAGGATTGGAAAATTTCATTTCAAATGCTGATTGAAAGAAAGAACATCCCAGTGGGTGAAAAGATCTACTACCTACAAAAGTATGTTGGTGGTCCTGCAAGAAAGGCCATCGAAGCTTACTTTCTACTGGGAACAGACACGGCATATCAGTCAGCTTGGAACATTCTGGAGGAAAGATATGGAAGTTCATTCATAATCGCTAAAGCCTTCAGAGATGAGCTCTCATCATGGCCGAAAATTGGAACAAAAGACTGCGCTGAACTAAGAGAGTTCTCAGATTTTCTCAGAGGTTGTGAAGCAGCAATGTCTCAGATAAAGAGTCTCGAGGTTTTAAATGATTGCAGTGAGAACCAGAGAATGCTCAACAAGCTACCTGATTGGCTTACAGCAAGATGGAATAGGCAAGTCATTCAGATTGAAGAGGAGACAGGTTCATTTCCAACCTTCAGCAACTTTGTTGACTTTGTCACAAGAGAAGCTAAAATAGCATGTAACCCAGTGACATCGCTACATGCTCTCAAAGCAAATGACTCGGAGAAAGTGAAAACTTTAAAAGCTCGAAGTGTCAGTGCTAAGGCATTTGTAAGCAGCACAGAAGAGAGAACAGAAACAAACAAATGTGTTTTCTGTGAAAGATTAAATCACAACATTCAGACATGTCGGAAGTTCTTGGAGAAAGCCATAGCTGAAAGAGTGAAGTTTGTGAAATTAGAAGGATTAGGCTTTGGATGTCTCAGTTTTGGACACCAATCTAAGAAATGTGAAAAGAGAAGTATTTGTAACACCTGTAAGGGAAAACACCCAACATGTTTACATGAAGAACGAGTCAAAGAATTCAGAAGAAATAAAGACAGTGATAAAGAACAAAGGGAAGTCAAAGAAACCAAAGAACAAGGTAAAGAAACATTAAGTGAAGCAATCTCAAACCGTGTGATCCAAGGTGATAAGAGCAATCTCACATCTACAATGATTCCAGTTTGGTTATCCACAGCAAGCAATCCAGAACAGGAAATGCTAGTATACGCCCTTCTGGATAGTCAAAGCGACACTACATTTGTTCTCAAAGAAAAGGCAGATGCTCTGGACACGGAAAAAAGAGATGTACAGTTAAAGCTCTCTACATTGTCATCTAACGATACTGTTGTTCCATGTCAAAGCCTCTCAGGACTACAAATCAGAGGTTTCTACACTTCAAAGAGAATCACTCTTCCTATGACATATACTAGAGAGTTTATTCCTGCCAATTTAAGCCATATTCCCACACCAAAGACAGCAAGAGCATGGCCTCACCTGGAGCACCTTTCTGAAGAGATTGCCCCTCTGATTGAATGTGATGTTGCTCTGTTAATAGGTTATAACTGTTCACAAGCATTGGTACCAAGAGAAGTTGTGTCAGGAAAAGACAATGAGCCCTTTGCTCAAAGGACAGATCTCAGCTGGACAATAGTCGGAGGTGTTGATCATTGTGTTGACTATGGAGACATTATTGGATGTAGTCACAGGATAGTTGTCAAGGAAGTGACACCTAATCCACCATCTGATCAGCTATCTAAAGAGGTGCACCTTATTTGTCGCACTCAGGTCAAAGAGGTTTTCACGCCATCAGATGTGATTAAAGTTCTCGAATCTGATTTTAATGAAAGGAAAGTGGAAGATTCTCATCTCTCTCAAGAGGATTTACTCTTCATTTCCATAATGGAGGATGGAGTGAAAATTCAAGATGATGGACATTGTGAGCTACCTTTACCATTTAAGGAGGATAGACCAATTCTACCAAACAACAAGAGCTGTGCAAAACACCGACTCAACTGCCTCAAGAAGAGGTTCGGAAAGGACAAACAATATCACAGTGACTATGTGAAGTTTATGAATGAAACAATAGAGTGTGGAGATGCAGTAACGGTGCCTCCTGAAGAACTGCATAAACGTCCAGCATGGTACATACCTCACCATGGGGTTTACCATCCCCAAAAACCGGGAAAAATAAGAGTGGTGTTTGATTGTTCAGCAAAGTATGAAGGAGTCTCTTTGAACGATCACCTGTTGACAGGACCAGAGGTAACCAACACACTTGTAGGAGTCCTGTGCAGATTCCGAAAAGGACAAGTAGCAGTGATGTGCGACATCAAATGCATGTTTCATCAATTCAGAGTCAGAATAGAAGATCAAGACTATTTTCGCTTCCTGTGGTGGGACGATGGAGATTTCCAGTCCATTCCATCGGTCTACCGCATGCGTGTCCACCTGTTTGGAGCTCCACCTGTCTCGTCACCAGCCTGCGCAAACTTTGGTCTCAAGTACATTGCAGCACAAAGTCAAGGACAGTTTAGTGAAGCGACAATAAAATTTATTGAAAGAAATTTTTATGTGGACAATGGTTTGATCAGTTTTCACTCGGAAAAGGAAGCAATTCATCTGGTGAATGAAGCAAAGCAACTCTGTCACACTGGGAAACTACAACTTAACAAGTTTGTTTCCAACAGTCAACAAGTACTCAACTCACTTCCCAAAGAAGACTGTGCAGAGAAGGTAAAATCTCAAGATCTTGCACTTGGCGAGCAACAGATAGACAGAGCTCTAGGCATTAAATGGTGTGTTGCCTCTGATCATTTCCAGTTTCAAGTGGTTGTGAAAGAGCACCCATTTTCCAGAAGAGGAGTGTTGTCGACTGTGGCCTCCATCTTCGATCCACTTGGACTTGTGGCGCCTTTCGTTTTACTTGGCAAGGAAGTATTACAGCAGATGTGTCGTGACAAGGCAGATTGGGATGCACCACTCTCAAGTGAACTTAAGCCACGGTGGGAGTCCTGGCTGTCGGATGTCAAGAACCTTGCAGATGCTAAAATCGATCGTTGTCACCTTCCTAAGGATTTCAAAGAAGTTCAGAAGTATGAACTCCACTATTTTTCAGATGCAAGTGTTGTAGGATATGGAGTCTGTACCTACCTAAGAGCCATCAGGGAATCAGGACAAATCCATTGCTCTCTTGTATTCGCCAAATCCAGAGTAGCACCTACAAAAGTGACTGCAGTACCAAGATTGGAGCTGTCTGCAGCAGTCGTCGCGGTACGCATAAGTGACAAGCTTAAAGCAGAATTGGAGCTGAAAAATGCTGAAGAATTCTTTTGGACGGATTCGCAAGTTGTGTTAGGATACATCAGCAATGAGGCAAGACGTTTTCACGTTTTTGTAGCGAATCGAATCCAACGCATTAAAGAGAGTACTGTAACAACACAGTGGAAGTACATTTCTTCAGATGAAAATCCCGCTGACCATGCGTCTCGTGTATTAAAAGCCAAAGACCTTGTTTCTTCCAATTGGTTCAGAGGACCAAGTTTTTCTGGCAAGAAGAGCTACCCAATGGATAGATTAAGGTGGAAGAACTTAGAAGCAGAATAGACCCACTCATAAGTTTATAATAGAAATCACAAGTGATTTGGTGGGAGTGTAGCTGCTGTCAAGACAACTGCATCTGGTTTATTGTTTTGATGTTTGGTTTAAGGCGGCAGTAGTTAAAGTGTATTTAATATTAAACATTAAGTTTAATATGTGTGGTAGTTTTAGTAAATTTGTGTTGATGCTCATTAAGTTCGGTTAAGTGTACATTCAAATGTGGGGGGACCTTTTATTTTGTTCACGGACCATGTGTTGCCCGGGGAAGCATTAGCTGGCGCACTTGGAGCCACATGGGGCATTCAAGCTCAAGAAGCTGAAACTTTATTCCTCTGGAGTCGATGTGACTAATGAGGTACGGTTTTGTTTATTTGTATCTTTTATTTATGTAAATACTCCATTTATTGTGAACTGATTTGGGTTTGTGTTACCTTTTGCTTTCAGTTCTGACGGTATTTTTGGAGACTTTGTAAGACGTGTCCACAATAAATGGCTGTAGAAACCAAGAACTGCGTTAAGCCTTGATTAAACTCGAGAGGAGTAGCAATATATACAGTATATATATATATATATATATATATATATATATGGTTTTTTTCCTTTCAAAAGTTAGATGATACATTTCGTTATAACTTTTGAAAATTTAAATACATTCTAGTTGAATTTCATTAGCTTTCAAAATGATAACAATAAACATTTGGTATATATTTAAACAAATCTTTTTTTGACTCGAGACATTTTTCGTTTAGTAGCAGCAGGAGTAAAAGGGAGGACCAACCACAAATACTTGAAACTGAGATTTCAGTAGAATGTGTTTCTACAAAGAATTCATCTAGAGAGGCTTGGAACAATTTTATGTTGTACGCTTTTCATGTTCACAAATGTGAAAACAATGTTTCGTTATTGTTCAATTTCACAAATATATGCAGCCGTTGGTCTCTTACATAATAAATGAATCCAATGCATTGATGGTGGAGGTTGTAACACAGCAAAATCTTAAAATATTAAAAAGGTTTTAATACTTTTAAAAGACCCTGCCCAAGCTAAAGCTAAAAGTTTGAATAAATCAGTAGATATGCCTGATATTTTTAACATACTCCATGTTACTCTTGATCAGTTTTCCTTTCCAACACATCTCTGCAGGGCGACTCTCAGCAGAAATCCGTCCTCACTCCTACTATTAGCAAAATTGTCCTGGTGTAATGGTTTCATGAGGAAATTGATAAGGGAAAATTAGAAATTCTTCTCATATTTGTTCCAGTCATTTGCTGCTGCAGGGCAGAGAACTGTGAAATGCTTCATATGCAGGGAAGCAGCTGAGATGTTTTACAGACAAATCAATCCACCTGTCTTGCCGGTTAACTTTAGGATAACCGTATTATCACCTGTGAAAAATAGCTCATGGCCCTCACTGGAAACGTACTAATTGGTGTAGTTAGAGCTTCTGTTTTTGTTCTTACTCGGGTATGTAATTCATTTGAAATGTTCACACATCACGGATTGGTAATTAGCTGTTTCATTTCTGTCCCAGTCTGGGGTTAGAAGGAACGGGCGCGTGGTTCAGGGCCAACCTACGGTAGCCGAGGCCCGGGAGGAACACGAGGGCGACTCGGACGAGGACGAGCACGACAACGCCGAGTCTGTATCTCTTCTGACGGAGCACCATCGACCTGAGGACCTCAGGGACACCGTTGGGAAGTCTCCTCTGTGCCAGCCCCGCCAGAAGACCGTCACTCGCAGCTTGGGTCGCTCTCAGAAAAACCTTCAGGAATTCACGCCGACTGCTCTAGACCCTTCAAACCTCAGCCCCAGGTGGGTTCAGCTTTCACTGGTTTCATCATCGGACACTGATGTTACGCTAGCCAGAGAGCAAATCTTGAAAGAATTGTGGTGCAGTCTTCAAAATGAAGATTATTAATGGGACTACTGTGTCTCAAACACATTGAGGGGTCGGAGTCTGGACGTTGCTATGCTAAGGTCGATTTTTCTTTTACTGTCTTTGAAAACTTCAGACAGAAGCTTGAAAACATGGCATACTGAATATTTTGATGGTTTTTGGCAATACATTTTTAGAGTGCTGCTCAAACTTAATCATATTGTAATTTATATGTTGCATTCTAATGAGTATTCATTGAGATTTTGACCCCCAACTGGGACAGTTTTCACTTTTGACATATGAAAAAGTTTACCTGTAATCAAACAAAGTTAACCTTGAGATCAAATACATTATCTATTAGCATCACATAACCATTAGGTTCGAATTTCTTTAATTTTTAATATACCATCATGTGTATGGAAGAACTTGGATATCCAGAAATAAAATCAATGGTTTGATTTGAGTACAAAACATTGCCATGGTTTGTAATTGACACATGTCCAGTATGAACTATCCCTTGGCACATTGCGTTTTTTAGGATCCACAGAGGCTTAAGAGGAAAAGACCAAAACAGGAATTTCAATTTGAGGGACTAAATATGATAATTGTGTTTAATGATTATAGAATTGCTACTTCTTATTTTTCATGTATTTTCAGGGTAGAGAGGTTTGGGGCAACTCCAGAATCTAGATGTTACTCCGTGGTTTCCTTTGTATCTCTGTAGGATAGTGGATGGTACCGAAGACAGTGAGGGAACAGAAACTTCGCAGATGTTCTCCTTTTCCACCGGCCTCGGCTGTCCTGTCAGTGAACCAACCAGTGCCTCGACGTCAGCCACAGGTTATTCTAGAACACGTTTTTTTTTAAATATTTTTTATACTTCATCTGAAAACTGTCCACTCCCAGAAACCATAAGTAATTTTACCTTCACTTCTTTCCATCTGTACTCATGGAACCTGAGGGCTGAATGTGAAACTCTAAATGTTTTTCTCTTACTCGCTGATTTAACGCAGGCATGCTGCATATCAGCACAACAGAATTAGCAGCAAAAGCAGAGGAGACCAGGGGACAACTGAGACACCTCGACCAGCAGGTATGATTTAGTAACATGCACATTTTTGGGTGACAAGAATAATAAAAATGAAAATTAAATTAACATTTAAACACTAAAGTCGACGTGTCGTTCTAAGGGGAGGATTTAGACGGATGGAAAGGTTGGAAAGGTTTGCAGGTAGGCTTCTGGAAATAAAAGCCAACCAATTTGATGACCTAAATAAGGATATAGCTCTGTGAGAAGAGAGAAGGATTTCGACAGGTGAGCTAAAGCAGAAGCAAGGTGTATCGGCATGTAAAGCCAGAGCAGCATGAAAGGATTAGACGACGTAATGAACCAAAACGTACCCATCTTTCAACCAAGTTTTATTCTCAATCTGAAAAGTTAAACAGGGGGTTGCCGTATTAGATGTCATTGATTAGAATGGTTCATGTTGCTGCTTAAGATATTCTGTCCACACACCAACATTCACACTCTCAAGGTGCATCCGATGGCTTGATTGGCAGGTACCTAAATTGACATTAGACTTTTGATAGCTGAGGAGGGCTGGCTTTTTCCTCCCCCTGCTAAGCCTCAGTGTCTGTCGCAGAATGAAACGGCTGGCTGTCTCGGCAGGGAAAAGTAAAAGCACGAGGAAAAGAAGGAGGACAGATGATGTCATCTACCTTTTTCTTTTACTGATGAGTGGAGGCCTAAAGTTAGATATAAACATTTAAAACACAGGTGTGTGGAAGGCAGTGGCAGCGTTTTGCTCAGTGTCTCACTGGGTGACCAAAATCCTCCAGCTTGGTCCTCTGGTTGTTAATCCACACTTGGATCCAACGACGCTGATCAGGATGTGGGAGACACTCGTTTGATCTGGAACGTACACAAGCACGCACCACAACAGTGCATGAGCACATCGCTTATTTAGGGGTTTATTGTCTCACCAAATAGTTACACGCAAAAGCAAATATTGTAAAACGTTAATTTGTTAGTTTTATCTAATTTAGTGCAATGCCATGACTGCTAAAAATAAATGTTTTTATTTACTTGCTTTAATTGATGCAATGACCAATCATAGTCGGATAATCAAAGGACAGATTTTATTGTTTGCTTCGTTCATGAGGAACAGTGTCTAAAACGCAGCACAAATTTGAAATTGAATGAAGAACAATCTAAGCCAAAAACATGACCATGCTCATGTCGTTGCAATTTAGACCACAAACAAAAAACAAATATTTAATAGAGAACAAATCTACTTTTTTATGTTGTCTCATTTGTGTGTGGGGGTGTGTGTGTGTGGTTTTTTTTATAAAAGCATGATTATGAAGAGGATGAAATATAAAATGGTAATTCATTAGTGTGAATAGTTATCACACTTCAAACTGTGATTTAAACTTCTAAGTGTAAGTATCAGCGGTAGCATCTTGGCTAACGCTAGCACCCTTTAATACAGGAAACAGTGAACACTGTTGACAGTTTACCTGCTACTGCAGGCATTTTAAATATATTTTCTCACCACCATGGAGCAATAGAGGTAGGCCTCTAGTTGTACTTGAGCCTTAGGACACATGTGGTTGAATTGTGGTTCTAATAACCACTAGTTATCAAAATAGGTATAGCATTACTATTACAGATCTTAATATGTAGTTGCAAATCTTTAACCTCTTGAATCCGATATTGGCTGTTGGAAATAGTTTTTTTTCCCACAACAAGACGATCAGACTTGTGATCAAGAAGTTATAATTTCAGGGTAATAGGATTTTTATATTGCGTTTACTATGCAAATGTGGCTGCGGTCTCGTTGTGGTCTGCCGTAGTTTTCTCCCTGACCAAAAACCATCGACGGTTGTCTCAAATGTGGGAGACCAGGAATCATGTTGACAGCGTGTCAGATTGGACCGTCCTGCCACTCTCTGCTTTTCTATTTTTGTCAGAGCCGCGGTTTCGACCCAGAGTGTTCCCCAAATTACACAAGGGGAAGTTGGAGCGAGCCTGTCAAAAAAAAAAAAGAAAAAGAGGACTGAATGTTTTTGTCTGTTAAAATTTGAGTTGGAAAATACCACGGTTTGTTTAACTAATTACACTATGTATCCTTTATTTGCAAGTCTATCATGCATAGCATGTCTGACGTCTCTCCTTAAAACCCAAACAGAGAATCGGAGTGCCCAGCCGGATTCGGTCGGCTGCAATCATAATATAGTTGCGCGTTTTGCCTGATCGCCTCTTGACATATTCACACGGCGATTGAAGCACTTCCCATGTGGAGCTGCGTGCGTGCGGTGCTGAGAGCTGATGTGCCTCCGGTTGTCACGATGAGCGTCATTGCCCAGATGAATGGTCATGAGCGCCGAGACTGGCAGAAACAGATGGCGCATTGGGAAGGCTCCACGGCCACGCCCTCTGTGGACACGCCACGTGCAGCGAGCAGCTAATTGCCGGCCGCCATCGATGTAATGGATTATTACAGCAGCTCGGTTTTACTCGCAAAAAAAACACAAGAGAGGTGACAGATCGACAGATTCCTGGGTCCTTTCTGTTTTTTTCATAGTGGCATGGGAGCGACTGGAATCTACAAGTTATAAATTCATCAGGAAGAAGTAGACTAAGTTAGGCTATGTGGAATCAATATATAATAGTTTAATAGCTTAACTTAAATATGACTATGTGCATAATAGTCATATTATGACTATTATGCACATAATAGTCATACCCAGCAATCCAACTAGAGGTGCTTTAAGGGTAATTCCTCACATATTTTTAACTGGAAAAAAATGAACGAATATCTAAAATGTTACATTTGGGAGCATGCACATTGAACATCAGTTACAGTATGGAGGTCTCTTTATGTTTTTCGCACTTTTGTTGTCGATGCAGCAGACAACAACAACAAGAATTAGGCTGCTCCACTGTTAGCACCTCTAGTTGGATTGCTGGGTAGTCAGAGAAGTTGAGATCAGACTTAGCACTTTACCTTGTGGTGGAAGAGATGACCACAAGCAGTAAACAGTCTGAGGTGATATTGCTGCTTTATGCTCCAATCCAACCTCACTGTGTTACCTTCCTTCCCTCCTCAGTCAGTTTGCTACTGCTTTTAGTAGTTAGCTATGTGGCTTTTCCTTGTAGCTCACTATTAATGATCCTCCTTACACCTACAAAGGTTCATTCTGTGTCCCTTACACACAAAAACTGGCATTCACATGTCTCCTAGCACACCCTAATGTCCACTTGGCTGCCTGTACATAAATCTTTTCACCTACCTGTGAACTCCTTTTTAATGACAATCTTCATAATCTCCATTGTAAACCATCAGCTGAAGTGAAAAAAAAAACCCAAGAGTTATCCAGGAGCAGGATCTGTGTGAACTTCTAAATTTTTCAAGCTAACGCTCTCCAACTTGCTGAACGTAGTAAAATATGAAATAATCGATGCAACACAAGCAAATAAAACACAAAGGGGTTTGTTGGTATTCTACCAGCTCAGCGGAGGAATCGTTTTGCTCTGTCTCTCACTCATGTATGGCTACACTCCCTTCTGTGTTCCAACAACTGCGTCTACTTTCCTTTCATCCCTGCCTGTCAAATCTCCTTATAAATCCTCCTGATTTTGTTTAAATAACTGCTAGAAAAGTTGCTCATTGTCTTGATTGCAGGATGCAATCAGGCAGTTGTGTTTGTCTCTGGGTTTGTACCCCCCTCCCCCCTCCCCAATTGAATATCCTCAGACACCTGCGATCATCAGTTCATGTTTAGCTGTTTAACAAATGACAGGAACACGTGTTAAACGTTAAACATATTATTACCTCATGATAATGAGGTAATATTACTAATAGGTAATGTTGGCTCATATTACCTGTGAGCAAATATATATAGTTCAGAAATACATGCTAGTGGGATCTGGGCTGTATATGACAAATCGTGGTAAGCAAACTGTGTTTCTTGCAGTGTTTCACAGTGTCGCCCTGCGTTTTGACTGCTTTTATTGAGAATCGGCTGCAGGAGATTTCAGTTTGCATAAGCTTCAACTGAAGCTATGATGTAAAGGAAAGAAATGGCATAGATCGAGGTGAGATTGCTTCCGATTACACGATTCGGTGCTGAAAATCTTTTGTGCGGCACCAACAGAGACTTCCATGCAAAGGTAAAACATACGAATATAACAGAAATAATAAACGTAAAAAAAAGCAAAAAAAAAAGTTTTCCATATGCCGTGTTTGTTTACGACCAGTTGTTCTTATAGTCGAAGGTAGAAAGGCTTCTTATTTGGACTGAAACAGCAAAGACATGATTGTAAGGTCACAAAACCATGAAACGTCTATAGCTCTGGCAGGTCTTACTTTAGTACCTTATTATGGAGATTATTATGTAAAATACTATGTGCCTTCTAGGAAAAGCAGGTTTGCTGGGAGAAAATGCCAGTAGCGTGTGTGCTAAAGCACCAAGATATAAACAATATGAAAAAAAAATACCCCAAATTTTATCTCAAATATCCAACATAATATTTCATTTAAGATACCGTCTCTGTTTTCGTCTGCAGGTGAGCACCCTGAGGAGGGAAGTAGCGGACCTTGGGCAGGTCATGAAGAGAATGGCCACGCTGATGGAGGCTCTCACGCCGTCGGTGCCCCAACCTGCAATAATCTGTCCCACTCGCTACTCCCCAGCCCACCAAACGTACCTGCACTGCCCGTCCCCTCCACAGCCCTGCCACTCACCGTCCAAAGCTGCCCCCATCTGGACAGACCCGCCCATGCCTTTGCCCTGCTCGTCCCTCACCATCTCTCAGCAGCACTCCGCGATGTGCTACGCGGACTCTCTGACGCACAGACCCCAGAGCCTGCAGTTGGTTTGTCCAGCTATTATACCCAAGTCAACTCCCCCTTTAACTCCAGATTTATCGTCTCGGCAACCACCGCCGCCGCTATCCGTCATCCCGGAGCCTCCGCTGCCTTCTAGTTCTATCAGGTTAAGGGTACACAGTTCGCTTCCGCTGGACGGGGGGGGTGAGGACCCTCACAAGAGCCCTGGATGCTCTTCTCAAACTGGACCCGTAAGACTCTACCTAAGCCAGAGCTAGGGGTTTTGTAGCAGATCTCCTTTAGAACTCTCCTGGACTCTGCAGGACAATTTCCAGGACGCTTTTTATTTTTTATTTTTGGGATATTCCTGAACTAAATAGACGACTGTTTAGCTGCTGCCTCCAAGGCATCTACAGTAGAGGAATGCAACAAGCAATTCTTTTTGTTTTGGAAGCTTTTAAAAATCCAATTGCATGAGGACAGAAAATGTTTAGGTGTATAGCTTTATAAAAACAAAACGTAGTGCTCTTAAGTGGCATGTAGAGGTTTGAGTCGGCTTTGGAGTTTTATGGTGGTAGATTAATGTATGAGGTTGATCTTTAGTCCCACACCTTGAGGCTCCTCGGACTGGACTCTGCCGTAATGGAGGTCGAGACATTAACATCGAAGAAGAGAGCAGTGGTGTGTGCTCTCTGCTTTCCCCTCTTCTTCTGCCTGTTAACCCTTCTTTCCTTACTCACTCAACCCTGGTCGGATGCTCTGGCTGCAATAGAACAATGCATGACTGGTTGAATTTGGAAAAGAGGACACTGTGAAACGAGAGATGGGGCGTCTCGTGCTCTTTACCCACCTGCCCAAGAGGAAAAAGGGGGTAAAAGGATGAAGGAAAATGTCTGTTGGAACGGTACTGATGGTGGCGAGGGACTCGTGCTACGCCTTTGGCAGAACAACCCCTGCTGTGGTCTGTCACACTGAGCACAGGGACTCTTTGCCTCCCCCTACTTTTGCCTCGCTTTTTCAAATGCCCCCACCCTCCTTACCCCTATTTCTCTCTGCATGCCTTTCCAAACCTTTCGAGTAGTGCCTGTAGACACACATTAACATGCTGCATGTCGCCCCTTGGAGATCCAGCTTGCCATTTACCCCTTCTATTTAAAGGAAACACAGTTTGGTATTTTAATCGCTAAACCTGGCATTTACTGATGCATATTTAGCAGAAGTCAGCTCTGTTTAAACAAGGGTTATTTTGGGGCACAAGGTAGTCACTCCTGCTGTAAAGTGGCTTGGAGCAAATGTTCTCCAATTGGGTCACGAGCCACGCCATAATGCATCCCCCCCCTGATTGGCGGCCTGGGTTAGCAGCTCTGAGATTTCAGTTCACTCACCTGTTGGGGTGAAGGCAATATTCCCTCATAAAGCACAATAGGGAAATAAAGGAAATAAAGACACTAATATATACTTATATATATATGTACCATCTATGAATGTATCCACACTAAAAATGTATTTTTTTCTACTTTAGAGAATTCAGACGTGTGCAATGGCCATAAACAATGCAACCCGCGAAGGAAGTTATGGCAGTGCTGTTCGCTGGTCTCAGCTGATGCAACGTTAAACCAGGAATACGGTCATAACTTTTGTCCCAACAGATCTGCTCTCGTCATCTCAACTCCTGTAGCTTTGACTCTGCTTCTCTGCAAATGGAATGTACTGTAACAACCTTTTCCCTTTTTTTATATTTATCAGATAAACACATGTGCTATTAAAAAACACAAAACAAACATGACTGTTATGAGATGGATTTCTTGTTTTGCGTTCACTAAAGAAATGCATCGGAGGTTTGGGGGAGTCATTGAACAAATGGAAAGTTGGGTTAGTAGCTCTTTTATAGCTAACACGTTCTACTGGAGAGGTAATTAAATAAAGTGCGACGTTAACCCAGGAACAAAATAGGAAATATTTCTAAAATATTAACAGATTTTGTGCATCACATAATTTACAGCAACGTGAGAAAGCCTTTCTCCTCTGATATCTTTTTTCCATTTGAATCTTTCAGGTCATCAAAACATCTACATTTGTTTTCAAATGATCATTTATGAAATTATCGAAAAGTAAATTAAACCTGCCTGGCAACATGAAGTAGACTGAAAGATCTCAAGAAACAACATATAGTCCCCTAATCTAAAGAAATGTAAGAACTGATAAAGAAGCAAAAGAAAACAAATTTAAAGGGTTACAAAGCCATTTCAAAGGCTTTATGGCTGACTAGGGAGCCGGTATCTACAAAAACATAGAACAGTAGCAGTAGTGAACCTTCCTAGATGAGGTCACTCTAAAATTAAGACTCAGGAAGGCATTGTTACCTCATCCAAAATATCCCAACAACAAGAGCCAAAAGCACTTAGCATCTCACTTTCCTCAGTCAATAAAAGCAAAAAAAATCCAGGGTAAAGGTCATCCATGAGAGAGTGACAAGGTCAAAACCTTTGCTGACCAAAATAACACAAAGTGCTCAGATTTACCAAAAAAAACAACAAAAAAAAACATCTTTATGATCTTTGAAAGTGACTCCAAAGACTTTCTTGGAAGGTTTGTGACCCATCATAACTTAGCATTAAAGATACCAACAATCAAACATGGTGGAGGCAGTGTGGTGGTCAGTGGTTGCTTTGCTTCTTCAGGACCTGCTTGACTCTGTAATTTATGGAACCATGATTCCAACTCTCTACCCTGAAAATCCTAGAAGAATTGCCAAAAAACAAACAAAATGAAAGTTTTGGTGTTATCTGTTAATGTCAATGCTCAAAAGAAAATTACCATAAAACCATGGTGATTTTTGTTCAACATTCTGAAGTGTGTGAGTGTAGTAATTTGTTGCACAGTCTAATATATACTTCGTCTGAAATTTATGCCGGTGTGTGACGTGGAAATGGACGCTGTTTTTCACAGTCATGTACAAAAGCCTTAATGGGAAACAGAGGTCTGCCCCAAGATGATCTGGATGTTTTTGCGCTGAGAATGATTACATGTTCATTTAGCTGCACATCTGTGGGAATGTTGTCATTTCGCCTGGGGTCACGAGACCCATTCATATTTAATGGCGTACAGACAATCCCATCCTCGCTGCTTACACGTCGTTTTATCCACCTGCCAGCAAACTCATCTTTAATTCACCACTTTCCCCACTTTGTCTGTCATTAGCCCGACTGAAGCCCACCTGGTTTTGCTGCTTTATAGCCTTCCTCGTTCTTGTTTCATTTTTGTTTTTCTCCCTTGAATGTGGGAAAATCTCTACCGAAGGGATTCTTTTTAACACCTGAGCATTCACTTCAATCCTCTCGGTTCGCATTATTTTTGCGGCGGCCCTGACCCAAATACACCAACAATGCCTCCCTGTCCAGCCCGTCCACCCGAGCACACTTTTTTTTTTTTTTCAGGGCACAGCCGCACATTTTTTTTCTTCCATTCAAATGAGCACTTGATTCCAGTGAAAGGAGCCACTTCACTTGTCCTTCGCCCCAGATTTTGGTTCTAAAAAAGAAAGGGGAAAAAAAAAGAAAGTTGCTTTGTCGGAGGAGAGAACTTTCCTCTCGGTAATAAAATAGCAGCGCTTTCATCTCTGCGGACGTAATGGACATATGTTCAGGAACAGGCTGTGGTCCTCGCATTTAAATTAGGCTCTTCCAGCTTTAATGTTTGACTTGTTATGTTTCCCCCATAAGCACTGGGCCTTGAGAGGCCCTCGGTGTGAGGGCTTCACATTTATCTGCCCCGCTCAGAGTGAGACAGCAGCTGCTATTTGCATCGGTGTAAAGCAAGAAGAACGGTGGTGGGGGGGTCATGTCCTTGCAGGACAACTTTTGTTTTGATAAATGAGTGTCTGTACCTATAGGTGCTACTGCAAAGGTGATGGGGGGGGGTAGCAGAACAATAAGCATGTCAGAAGTGGAGATTAATGGCAGCTTCATTCCTTAGATGGGGAAAAAAAAGAAAAATGAGCACCAGGACAGCAGCTAAATAACCTCTTTTGTTGTCTGCCTGTCAGAGGAGAGTTTCTAGTAGTTTTGCAACAAATGTTGGAGAATTATTCTCCCAAAGAGCTTTCAGGACAGAGTTGTCTTCTTTTGTGCTGAGGTAACGCTGATGTAAGTGTCCTTGCTGAGGCGTCAGCGCTAAAATGTATGCACAAAGAAGGAACACTTGGCAGTGTTTTGTTCCCTTAGCAGACCTTGTCAGAAAGTTTTAGATGACGTTTTATTTTGTGCCGTGTGTTTATGTGTCTGCGGGCTTAGATATGTGAAAATCAGATTTCACAGCGTCTGTTCTCTGTCTTAATGATCTCTGGCTTTCAAGAATTCAGATGGTCCTAGTGGGGTTAGTCTTTCGGATGTCTCAGCCCTGGCTCGACCTATAAATCTAAATTTAAAGTCTAATTTTAGTAGCTTGCTAAAAGAATATTTAAGGTAACATATTTGACAGGTTTTATGGGAATTATCTTTTATTTGAAATATGTTTGTTTTTTTCCTCAAAGTAACAACAAAAAACACCAGTGTAAAAACAATTGTGTATCTCAAAGCAACTTTTATAAAGTTCATCAATCATAAATTCCTTTTAGTCTGGAGCTCACAAAGAGCTTTTCCGTTTCTTAAAAGCCACAAAGTGTGTGTTTTTAACATACTCATAACTGTGTTTGACCCTAATTGCTGCTGGTTGTCAAGTTTTTATCCCATTTCACTGCAGTTAATCTGTGCTTTGTGTCAGCTCTGCTGCAGACGCACATCCACAAAGACATAACTGCACCTCAGGAATCATTTAAAAAATATATGTATATATAGGACTGACTGTGTGAAAAAAGAAAACCAAGGTTCTCCAAAGAAGGCACGGGAAGTCTACGATCACCTCCCTCTCTGCGGAGATGGATCTCCGTCTGAGTCACCTGGTTCTGTGGGAGCGATAACATGACATGCCTGGCAGCCATCAGCATTTGTGGGTGTTTGCTGTTCGGTGTTTATCACCGCGGTCACCCCAGCATGGAGAAAAGATGGAAGATGCTGTGGGGAGGAGATGACAGTGAAGGGGAGGCAAAAGGTCACACCCGACGTCAGAGGAGGATGGCGATGTCAGGAGTGAAGGGAGCACATCAGAGGAACAGTCTGAAGACTAATTTTGTTATAAACTCAGTAGTTTTTCCAGTTTTCTAAAGATGGGGAAATTTTACACTTTGAATACCTCAAATTATTTTCATTTTCTTACGTCAATTGGATATTTACGATTGTTTCTTTTTTTTTTTTTGAGTAATGAATTTTTCCTTTCTGAGTGGCTCTTCAGCTCATGTTGTTACAGGTTTTAAAAAAACAAAAAATGGAAAGTTAATGCAAGACACTGCATCTTTTACCTTCTCTACTGAAACCGCAATTGGTTTTTCACAACAGTCTTGTTGCCAACCTTTTTTTTTTTTTTTTTTAACTATTACCTCCTAAGCCAAAGCAGAAATATGCCTCATTTTTTATGGCAACTCAAAATCAAACGCATAATAAAGGGTAATATTGTAATTGACAACAATGTTTACCTTCAACAGAAAGCTTTAGGCAGTTTATGGCTAATTGACTTCCAAGATTTTCTGTAAATAGAGCTAAATGGTTTTGGAAAAGCATGATAAAGCTCAGTGACTGGTCTTAAAAGCAACAGAAGCTTCAACCAGGTCAACATATTCATGCCAGCAGTTAAGTTTTTCTTCTTTTTTTTTTCCAAATCTTACAAAACCATCATTTTTTTCTTCCTTCTTCATTCTTGCCTTCTTCTTGCTCTCTCACTCTTCACAACTCAGTAACTACTTCAAGCTAACTCTCCGAGCCACACTACAACAGAGAAACCTGTTTCATCATGCAGGAACATTATACATCACTTCTTTCATGAGTGAATATGATTTGTTTGTACAGCAAATAACAGACACCAGTAAGCATTTTCCAACACTGGTGATGTTGAAGACCGCTGGCTCCCTCTGCTGTTGACAACTGAGAAGGCATAAAAAAAAAGCTTTGGTTTATTTTACACAGTCAAGGAATTTTATTTAAATGATAATAGTACACCAACGATACTAAATAAATATAAAATATAATATTTAGTAATTATGCGATAAAATATCAAGACTTTGTTTAGGCAGGTAAACATAACAGAGCAATAACTGCTTTTACTTTATAACGCCAAATGATTCAGAGCATATGTCTGGATGAAAGAGTACTCATGATGATGCCCAGGCATCTGTTGGTTTTTGCTTCGTAAATCAGCTGGGTACATATGTTTAGTAGTGAACAATAGATGAATAAATCATAAAAGTACATTACTTTTATTTTAAAAAGTACACATATGGGAACACATAAGTCAATTATTTTTTTGAATACACGAATAAATGATCATGTGAAATTCAAAACTAATATTTAAAGCAATGATATCTTCAACTGAGATACAACTATTTCAATGTGTATTCTATAACTTTATGCTAAATGAGTTTAGCAGTTTCATTAGCATGGCGGCTAGACCCCAACGTCTGATTGGTTGACCTCGACAGAAAGTGAGTTTCAGACCAATCACTTCCGCCAGAGGGGTGACGGCCCTGCCGACAGAGTTCAAGTAGAGTGAGAAAAGGATGCACCATTTTGTGATTAAAAGTAAATATTTTTAGGTATTACTTTTAAAAAATATATTTCTAATTATTATCTATATCTTTGTTTAGAAGTGTATAAAACAAATGACAAAACTGAGTAATTATTTAATTATTCATATGCATTCCATATATGGATGCAGCTTAGATCCTCATTCATGACTGAGCTTAGAGTTATGCTTGTGTTTTTTTTTTTTTTGTTTTGTTTTTTTGCCATTACTGTATGTAAGCAGATATTCTTACAGAAGTATAAAGTCCTTCAAACAAGAAGGAAATAATAGTTTTGTAAAACCAGTACACAGTACACTGAGTTCCTCCAGTGTTTCATGCATCAGGCACATAATGGAGTGACAAGTTGCTCAAAGTGCCACTGTTGTCGGGGATGATGCATGCAATGGTGTGGAAACACACCTCCTAAACTGGGATTGGTACCAGTTCCTGCAGTCGCTCAGTAATGCTTGGCCTCTCAGACTGCGCGACAGGATTTTCAGTTTTCCAATCGTACACCAGTAGCCTTATCAAAATCTCCTAGATATCACACACACCTGCTGGATAAAATGAGCAAGTTTGTCCTTCCTGTAGAAAATCTTCCTGAAAGCGTCCATCCTGGTATCAGCAACTCGGAAATAGTTCCTCTGAAGAGCATCTGGTTCAGACAAGTAGCTTGGCTACTTGTAGTAGTTATGTAGTTGTGTTATCACACTTTAAAGCTGTTGTGTTTTTCAGCATATACATGGTGTGATTATCAACTTCACTGTAGAATAAGATTATGAGACACTAGCATCAACGGACGCCTGATCTTAAATGAATCAGATCTGTATCGAGTAGCAGATCCAGATCAGGAACTTCCAAACTAGAACTAAAAATCACTTTTATCCAAGAATCTGAATAGCATCTGTGTGTAAAACTCTCAACAACTTGAAGTCATACTGTAGCATGTAGTAACAGATCTGTAGCTCTTTCAGATTTCCGTATGCAAAGTATACTCTTACAAGGACACCTGAAAACTTGCTTACTGAAAATATCTGAAGCAAATAAAGTTGTGAAATAAAGTCAGTGTTCATCTTCTTCTGTTGGATCTTTTTTCTTTTCTTTTACCTTGATAACTGGGAACTCAGTTTGCTCGGACCCCCCACCGTAGCATCCCTGGATCGTAGGATGCCACGGTTTGGAAAAACTGTCTGTTGATGACCACCGCTTCTCCCCCTGAAGCTGGACTCCTGTCACGGACAGAACCATAGAAGACGCAGGGATGTGTCATGTTAAGCTTTCAGTAGGGACAGAGAAACTGGTAAGAGTTGATGGGAAAACGTTTGTAGGAGGACTAAGCTTGAAAGAGCACTTAAACTGGAGCAGCTGTGAACTCACCACGCAGGTTGAACAGCCAGCTGTGGGTCTGCATCTTGAAGCTGAGGATTTGATTCCCAGTGAAAGTCGAGTCTCCAGTGGAACACTCCTCTAACCGGCCACTAGGTGGCATTATACTGAAAGGTCTGCCAATCTATTACATCCATTACGGGGGAGACGACTCTGGTCCTGTTAAAGACATTAATTATGAACTTTTTACATCCAAATGTACGTAAACCTGTAACCTGTGTTGATGTTAAGCTGCTCTACAAAATCAAGGAAAGCTTTGGGATTTTGTGTGTTTATGTAACTGAATGCATGAGTGCAACAAATATAAAGATTTTGTTCATACGTTTTTTTAAATATATATCTGGGAATGATCCTCACATAAAATTTAATATAGGATTTTTAAAAATAGGATAAAGGGGGTGGAAAGGGTTAAACGTGTGTCTAAAAAATGCAAGTTACTGCAGATTCAAGGCCTGAGAGTTCAGCCTAATTACCCAGTCTAATTAGAGGCACACTGCAGGCAGTCTGAAGGATGATCACGGCCAAATCATGAGAGCTAAGTCTTAGATACGCAACCCGCTGCTTCACTAATGACTAAGGACAACTGAAAACTTTTTATCCTTTTATTTTTCTGTCAAATAAGCCGAGTTAAAGCTCACAGCTGGATTTCTTCTTGATCACTGGTTATATTGACCTAAATCAAAAAAAAAAAAAAACTCTGACTAGCTTGATTAAATTTTGTGAGCTGGCACTGGAACATTGGATGCTTCACATCATTCTTTTAAAATGAAAGTGAATAGTACCTGTTCGGTTCAACTCTTTCCAGGAGGGGTTCTAGCCAACCTTTCTGGCAGTCACAGTGCGAGTCCATGTACCCATGAACACCAGGACCTCCCCTGTTGCCTGGGCAGCACCCACCGAGCGGCGCTCAACGCTCAGGCGCCTGGTGCTGTGAATCAAACGCAGACCGTTCTGAAACGGGACACATACTCAGAACGGTCTTCCAGAACGGCAACCAGGCAGGTGTAAATACAAGGCAGGTATGGCAGGCAGGTGTGGTACTGAGCACACTGTGCACGGTGCACAAGAGGGTGGACTAAGCCTCGTCATGGAAACAGATGACCAGACTCGAAACCTTTGGCCATAACTTTAAATGGCCAGTGGAGGCTTTGATCTTCCCTGCTCACATAGATCAAAAATAGAAATCCTGACCTTTTTATAATCATTGTGGAACAAATCTCGTTTGTTTGTTTTTGTTGTTGTTGTTGTTGTTGTTGTTGTTTTTAGGGGCGGGTGTAGACCCCAAGATTGTGTGGGGTCTGAAACAGCATTTGATTTGGGATCCCAATTCCAGTTCACACTGTATGTGAAATAGAAATCTGTCAATAAATTGTGAAGATGAGGTTATTTCTCTGATTTACCCATTTGATCTGGGAAGTTGTGTCTGCTGAGTCAACACTTTAATGCTGAGTCAGGGAGAAGATATGGATTGATCAACTTCAATGAATGTACTGATTAATTGGCAGTCACCTGGTCCATGAAATATGGCTTCAATACAGACAATCATAAGAGGACTGAACAGATAATATTTGAATGTCAATGTAAACATCAAATGGTGAATGGTCTAGCTCTGTTTTTGTGAGAGCTCGTTTTGGCACTGTCAGAACATGTTGCAGCTCTCGATATCAGGGACTTTCTGTGAGGCCAGCACTCCTCCCATTAACCCTGACCCTGACCCCGAGGATCATGATTACAGAATGAGAGGACACCTGGAGACACGGCAAGAAAGAAGTGAGAGAGACGGTTTTAGAGAGGAAGACGAAGGCGTTACATGAAAGGAGGATCTTGTGAGAGTGCTAAAAGTCTCAGGATTGGGAAGCAAAGATTTCCCCTCGAGTTTCCTCACCTGTAGCTGCATTTAACTCTCCCATGTTTCTCTGTGCAGCCAAAACCACACAGAAGGGAGCAAAGTTGCCACTGGCATCATATTCTCGGACTTCTCAGTCAACTTATGACTTCTTTTGCCCATGGGTTGTGGACAAAACATAAAAGAGATTGTTTTCATTGAAACCATTTTCTCAGACAGATGTGACATGAAAAGATGATGTCTGTCCAGATATTTAGAATGCCAGATGACTAATGAAAACCTTGTGTTTACATTTCAGAAATACGGGTTAATATATGTTTTATAATAAGATGATCCTTAAAACACGTATTTTAATTCCCCTTCATAATTTTCTTTTAAGTCGTCAGATATCATGTCAGTTCACTTCATTGTTTAATTGTGAATGCTATATGAAGCTCCGTTCATTTTCTACGTTATTATTTTTTTTAAATGATGAAATGATGTGATCAGAGCTGGCCCAACGTTGTTCTATGTTACCCATACTTGATCACTTTAGCATTGTGACAATAACTCATTACGGTTAACTAATGAGGAGACTGAACCGAGCAATTCGGTCAAAAGGTCTTAAATGTAAAAACTTTGGCAAAATGACCTCAAAAATGTGACAATTAAACAAACAACCCTACAGGCCAAAGATGAAAAAGTCATTTTGTTGCTTTTTGATTATTTTATTTCTATTTCTTTGTCACTGCTTGCTTGCTTGTTTATTTAACAAAATGTAATGTTACGGATTAAATTTGGCCCTAACTTTATTGTAGAAAGACAGTCGTGTGAAGAAGCTGCGCAGGGGTTCCGCCCTCTACTGGTCAACGACCGCATTGCCGCTCACGTTTTAAGTCCATGTAATTAAAGGGGGGAAATGTTGGCTTTCAGAACCACTTAATGGCAAAGTTGTTGTTTCATCTGATGCTTTCACGCCAACCCTGAACTCTTTACACAACCAGTGTAATCTGAAGTGATTTCAGAGGGAATCAAAGAACACGACACGTCCTTTTGTGCTATTCCCATGATAATACAATGCACCACATTTGATGGAAAAAGTACAAATGTTTCGCTTTTTTTTTTTTTTTTTTTTTACCATTAAATGTACTATGACGTTCGTAAATTAGAGATAAAATCCTTCTTACCCCATGCAAACAACGTCAATTTCACAACGGTCCGACAATGCAGTTTAAAGGTTTAGATTTTCCTCCAGCAACTTATCTGAAGTCAGTAAAATGTCAGAATAATTCTTTTCGGTATCATACTAGTAATAGATTTGCGCGTTATATAATTGATATCATCTTGATTTGGATTAGAAGGGTATGTTAGAAAAAAAAAAGTAATAATTTCAACGGAACCATCCTGTTGTGTGTTCACTCGTTCCGCTGTATATATGTGCAATGATCTATGTATCTGTTTTGTTTTCTATATCAGATTAAAGGTTTTGGTTGCATGACTAAGCAGAATGCTCTCCTCCTGACTTCTGCGCGGACATCCAGGGTTCAGTGGGCTTTTTTTTTTTCTTTTTTTTTTTTTTGTCACCGTTTCCTAACCTCCTTGTGACAGCGGAAGACTGCGCCGAAATTATAATCACATGTTGCAGATGGTGTCGGAAAAAGACGAACACGCACGGACAGCGCCGGGTATCATGGCCTCTTCCTTCTTCTTTTTGCGGGCGCAGCAGCTGGGGGTGAGAGATCACCGACCTGCTCCACGAGACAAACTGGGGCAAAAACAAAAAAAAAATGTTTCTAATAATTCAGTCATATGAGAGGGCTGTCATGTGTGGATCTTTTCGTGTTGTCAGATCACCACTCTAACGAAAAAGATTGCCTTTGTTTGGAGGGGAAATGTCACTGTGAAAGTTCACCAACGGATTTTTGATTTTTTTTTTAAAGAAGAGGCGCCAAATTATATCTAATTTTATTTACTGCTTAACCAGATCTCACACTGATCGAATTTGTTCCGCACATTATTTCTGAACATCCGTTATTGTTTGTGTCGAATCCTTAAAAAGAAGTCTATAAAAATGTAAAAACAAAAAAAAAAAACATTTACACAAAAGGTATGTATTTGTTATTTTGCAAATGGGACATTCAAATACTCTAGGGCGGAAAATTGCAAATCCCTCAAATAAATAATCACAACAGCGTCCGCGTTTCACGAATGAAATTCTCTTCTAATAAATTGATTTGTCCGATCGTTTATTGCAACAAAGGTGTTTGTGAAATAGGGAAATGAGCATGCGCATCTCCTGTCTTATGAGTTCCCTTCCGATGTGAGTCTTAATGAGTGATGACACGCACCTTATTACGAAGCATCACATGTCTGTGCGCTCAGCGGAGCCCATTAAATTAGAGGACATCCCTGTGGACAGAAGTGAAGAAGGCGCTGGACGTGGAGAGGAGACCACAAGCTGGGTCGTGTCCTGTCAGAAAAGCGTCTTCGCTGTTTGTGAAACTTCACTTTTTAATTTTATTTTATTTTTTTTGTTCTGTTGTGTGTGTTTTGTTGTTGTTTTGTTTTTGATTTATTTAGGATTATAAATTCTGTTTCCACTGCTCTGAAGCGGCCGACATGGGAATCCCGCAGTACTTGTGTCTCCTGGCTTTTTGCGCCTGCCGCGTTCGTCAAGTTGATGGGCGAAGCAGTAAGTTTGAACTTTTATCTTGTTTCAAGTGAAGACGAAAAATTGTTTCTGACAGACAGAAATGTGCTTGTCGTCATTCAACTGTTGTGAACCGGATGCGTCCCGCAGTCTTCCACAATAGCTGCCCTGTGTTCGGTTATCTGCAGCCGGTCCCGTGAAACTAATTACGGCTCAAGCTCCAAGTCACTGATCAAAGTGACATCCACCCTTAAACTATTATTTATTTACGCACTAAAAAGAAAGAAAAAAATATTTTTGTGTGTGTGTGTGTGAATCAGTCACATTATTCAAACTGTTACGCATCTCACATCGCTGATCAAATTCTAAAAACACGTGGAATTGAAAATATGAAAACAAAAACAAAAAATACAACCTTGTTCCGATTGCAGAATAGTGATGGTTTGTCCGCACCCATATCTGCGCCATCGCAGATGCTCCAGTAGATACTCGAGTGATTTTTCTCCTGTAATCAAATTAGATGGGTGGAATTTGTTGTTTTCGTCCTGCTGTCCGTCTGACATTTAAACTGTCTCGCCGAGACTGAAGTCGGTCTGAAAAGGTAACAGTTCTGCATCGGGCATCGGGACCCCACCTCGTTTGTTTTCAGAGAAAACTTATAAAATCCGAACCAAAGCGGCGTGCGCAGGACCGATAGGAAAAGAATCATTTTATTATGATACCTTTTGACTTATATTCTTACCGTCGTTTGCATTTTGAACAACCAAATTTGACTCGTGAATTCCGAAATTCGTCGGAATTCAAATTCACAATCAGAATAAATCTGTATAAATTACTTTTGGCTTTTACTTTGCTTCTTTTTAGAAAGGGTAAAATCGTTCTAAAAAGGTTTTACTCTCTCAAAAAGAGATTCAATATTTCACTTCGAACTTTTCTGAACAACGTGAAATTTCAACCACAAGCTTCAATGCATTTCTTTTTTTTTTTAGGATTTCATTTGATTGAACAATTTTTAAAAGAATTGAGCGTTTTGTGTACCGTGCATTTGCTGCCAGCCTCCTTTACTTGTGTGCCCCTAAATAAAATCCACTGCAAAACAATGCCTTGAGAAGACACACGATTAGTAACTGGAGTCCTCTTCAAATTCAGTTTAAATCCAGCTGTTTGTTGGAGAACATTAGAAAAAAACAAACACATCCGGTGTAAAGTTATGGTACCTTTGCAATAACAATGAAAGGTGGTTCTACAAAGTATTGACCAATAAGGGCGGAATACAAATGCACACCATATTTTTCATACTTTTTATTTTTTTTAAAGATGTAACTTTCAGAATTACGTGATATTTTCTGTTGACATAAAATTCAGATACAACACAGAGGTTTGAGGTAGTAATGCAGATGAATCTTGCTTAGATTTTTCATGCAGTTCTCTTTGTGTTTTTTTTTTCTCCTCCTCTAGCGTACAGTGATGTTTTCCCCCACAAGCATTCACTAGCTGGCAAGTTCCCATTTCCAATTCCAGCAATCCCTGGATGGGAGCCTGACACCAATCCATGGGACGATTACCTCTACCCTCCACTAAGCGCAAACCCAAGAGAGCTCATGCATCACAGAGGTGAACAAGTCTTTCTACTGTAACTTCAAATCGTCTGCAGATCGTTTCTGGCTCTGGAGCCAGTAACATGCACCTCTCTGCAGCCAAACCAACGGTTCATCTGACCAGCGATAGCCCGGCTCTTAATGGCTCATGCATTACCTTTACTGCCAAGCTGGAGTATCCTCCATGCCAGAAGGAAGACACAAACGGGGACCTTGTCTGGGACGAGCACTGCGAGGACGGTACGGAGCTGGAGGCCTCAGGTGCTGCCAGGAAGTCAAGCTAGGGCACAAATGGCACATCACACCTCCTAGACATAGAACGATGATCAGTCTGGAAAATTGCTATGCTGTGAAGTCTGTTTTTTAATAATAAAAAAAACAAAACAATAACAAAACAAACGTGATAAGAGTAAACAAATACATAAATAAGGGTTTGCCTCCTCATAAAATGAAAAGTCAATTTCATGAAATGCGTACCGACTGACTTCGCTGAACAAACTGAACACGTTAGTTTTAACCTTTTGTATAAACCTTATTTCAGTTACCTCATTGTGCACTGACAATCACTCAGTTTAGATTCAGTAGAAGTCCCTGAATCTAACTATTATTTTTTTAACAAGACATCCCCTTCTTTGCCTTTGGACAGCCAACGGACAGCTTCGCTCAGGCTATGTCTATAACTGGACTTCTTGGTTGGATGACTATGGCTTTGGGAAGTGCACAGACCCAACAAAATGCAACGTGTTCCCTGATGGGAAGCCCTTCCCCCAGAGCAACGACTGGAGACGCAAGAGTTACGTCTACGTGTGGCACACAATGGGTGAGTTTGATACGACAAACAGCAACAAGCAGAACAACAAACGTCCCTACGTATGAACCTCCTCCCTGTTTTGTCTCTGCTTTCTAGGCCAGTACTATGAAACATGCGATGGCTCTTCTTCCAGTGTGACCATCAATACCACTAATATCCCACTGGGGGGAGAAGTCATGGAGGTTATGGTCTACAGGAAGCGTGAGCGCAGGAAGTACAGCCCCTTGACCAGTGATAACACCGTCTTCTTAGTCACAGGTGGAGGCATATTTACATGTCCAAGTATCAAACAGAACACAATCTGAAAGTTTAAAAAAAAAATAATAGCTACTTCCCGCATACCCTCAGATAAGATCCCACTGGCAGTCGACATTTCCCAGAAGTCCGTAGTCAACAAGTCTGCCAGTGTTTTCATCCGTGGAGAGGAGATTGTCTTCAAGGTCCATCTTCATGACCCCTGCGGCTACCTAAAGACAGCCGCTTCAGTGGATTACATCTGGGACTTTCGAGACGGCAATCAGGTCGTGACACACCGCGAGGTGACCACACACACCTACAGCACGCTGGGGAAGATGAATGTGAAGCTGGTGGTGGAGGCCGCGTTTCCTGTTGAGTGTCCACCCACCTCTGCCACTCCAACTCCGAGGCGCCCCACATCGCCACCTCTCACAGGTACCCACCCGACTGAGACAGCCAGGCTTGTAAAAGCATCCTGGTCAAACGGCACGATGTCTTTCAGCATGGAGAAGTCGCAAAGCTTCCAGAAAGTTCTGGTTGCTAATGTTAAGAAAAGGGTTTATTCACAGCGTATTAATGGCTCTTGGTAGTAACCAAACTACCAGATCTGAGCAGGAATCCTGCCAACATCACACAAGTTTGCGGCCACACAAATTAAACCTCGATGAAGCAACAAGAACACAACACTTTGATGATAATCCAGAACATGACTTTTCTTGTTTGATGTGAGCTCTTGCTAAATGTGTTGAAGTTGGTTGATTCCACTGGCAGAACCGAACTTTATGCAGCACCCAAAACTTCCAACACTGCCCAGGTGCCTGGTGTTGGATTGTGTTTGAATATTTGAATCATATCAATGTGACAAAACAGGCAAAAACAGAAACAATCTGTATGGTGGTTGGTGCATTTTTATGTACCAACCACCTGTTATCAATTGGCTAAGCAGAGTAAAGACTGAGAAACGGCAACAATCAACAGACATATACAGCATCTACACGTGATTTCTGATGAGTTCCAGCTTGCATGTCTTTCATTTTTCTAAAAACTAGCCTGTAATTTTCAATTAGGCAACAGTCATTTCTATAAACTTCTTATGACTTTACAGAGCCGAAATCCGACTGTTTTCTCTTTAGCTCAGTGTGGATTACAAAAATAATTTTTATTTGCAAAATGATAGAGATGTTTTATTTTCATAGCTTTTCTAAAATGCTGAGGGTTTACACACATTTCCTTAATATTCATAAGAATAGCTTTGAATTAAATGATTCAGGTACTTTTCCATAAAATAATAAAAAATAAAATCGCTGCCTATTTCTCCTATAAAGAACTAAGTCATGCCTGTAGGTAACTCTTCTCCTTTATTAAATAATAAAGGTTTTAATTGCGCTAAGAGTTTCAACAACACAACACGCCCTCTGAAGGAAATACAGAATATTGTAGCAATTATGAAGACAGCTACGAGTCTAAAAATTGTAATTATGGGTCTTCTCCGTCAGTGGCCCCCACAACTCCTCCGGCTACACATGCTGTCACAACGAAGATCAAGACAACGCTGGGTGAGTTTGCTTGAGGACTTGAGCTACAGTTTGTTCATGAAAAGAACCATCTAAATGCCTTCGACTGTCCCTCGTCTCTTCTCTGTTGTAGCACCACCCAAAACCAGTCAGCCCGTTAACTCCTCCACTTTATCTGCTGCGACCACGACGGGGTTGCCCACAACAGAGCCCCTCCTGTCCACGGTTGCCACAGAATCCAGCCCCACCACCCCGCCTTGGCTCCGAAGCAGGGGTCTCAACGGCAACGAGTGCTTCCGATACGCCTACGGAACCTTCTCGGGCAACATCACTATAGTCGGTAGGTGGAGAGCGGTGTTTTTCCTTCTTGACTGAAACATGTCACATCGAATGGAGCAGCCGAGCAGAACATCTAAAGATCTCATTTCTTTTTTACACCAAATCTAGCAGTTGTCCTTTGATAACTGCTTTAGCTTCAGCTTCTCTCAAGTGTTGCTACTTGTGTTCTACGCAGAGCCAAAGCACCCACCGAGGAATCGGCTAAGCAGTCGCATCGTGGACCTGTCGGCTGCCAGGCTGACCGACACCGACGTCAACTTCAGGGTGAAATGTCTGGGAAGGTGAACATTTTGTTTTCTTCTTCTTCTTCTTCTTTTTTTTTTTTTTTTTAACTTAAAATACAAATATAATTTATTGGAATCTTAATGTTAGGAAATGTTTCGACACTGCATTTGATTTTGAGATCACATTTAGTTGGCAACGGAAGAGTCCTTAAATATGCTAAGAAAATGTAGTATTTTAAAACGACTGAGTTGTAAGAGAATCCATGTTGTAAGAGTAATAAGTGGGAGAGGAAAATCAAACATGGTTGCTTTGATGTAAAAATAAATAAATAAATAACTTAGATTAAGCACCAAATTACAAATAAAAAAAAATCTTTGAAGTAGGGATTCTAGTAAAGGTTTGGATTTGAGTGAGTGAAACCCCAACATCTTGACTTGAACAATGTGGTAAAGATACATCCGATCTCAATTTCCAATGGATGAAACCTCCAGTTTATTAAATAACATAGAATCTGGACTTTACCTAGTTAACTCCTTTGCTCCTTCGCAGCATCCCCACTTCAGCCTGCACCATTGTGTCAGACCCCAGCTGCTCTCAGGTACGCAACATCATGTGCGACGACGTGCCACCTTCATCCAAGTGTGAGGTGCTGCTGCGGCGAAGGTTCCTGGAACCGGGCACCTACTGTGTGAACGTCACCCTGGAGAACTCTAGCAGCATGGCACTCGCCAGCACCACCATCACCATTAGCAAGTCTCAAGACGCACCCGGTTGGTTGGAAAAGTGCTCTGGAAAAACAATGCCCTCTTCAGAAATGTTTATTATTAAATACATTTTTTTAAAAATTGTCCCTCTTGTGCATCCCAGTGCCTAAAACTTCAAACACCACTCAGGTGGTTCTAACTTCAAGTGCCGTGCTGGTGGCCGTCTTTGCGATCGTTGCCTACATGGTCTACCGGTGAGTGTGTCGCACTTGCATCATATTGAATCCTGTGAACTGATGACCCAACAAGAACAGATAACAAAGATGTTTTCTTGTGCAAATAAAACAAAGAATTATAACCCTCTAAAATCTTTTCTTTTTTTAAGACGTCACAAGGTCTACAGACCCATTCGAAGGTTGCTGGTTGAGGATGGCTTTGCCAATTCTGGTGCTGCAGGTCACATGGTTCGCCTGAGGGAGGCGCTCTTCCCCTCCAGGGAGGAGAGTCGCCACCTTTTGACTGAGAGGCAGCCTTTGTAGGGTTTGGAGGAGTTGCGTCAAATAAGCTTTTTCTCTTGTACTTTAAAATAAAAGGCACTTCTGAAATGAAGCAAAGATAATTGATACTAATAATGTTATGTCCTAATTCAGCCAAATCCTCTATGCTCTACAATTCAGATGACAAGATGTACTAGAGAGGTCGCTTGATTTGTGGCTGCCGCACTAATTTTAACGTCAGCTTGGAATCAATTTGCTGTGAAGGAGTTTCAACAAGCCATATTGGTGCCTTTGCTTAAAAGCAATATGAAGAAATGTCATCAAGCATGTGTTGTACCTTTGTCCTTAAACTCTTGCAAAACCTTTGGTTTTTGATTCATTATTAAACAATTTCAACTTTAAAGTGAGAGTCCTAAATTACTCACGGATCTATTAAACAACTCATTTCATTAATGCAATTCTTTATGATCTAATATTTGTGTAATGCTAAAGATTTTGCCCTATAAACTGACTAATGAAGTCACCCTGGTATTTGCTGAGTGCCTGGATTCCTGACACTATATTGCATGTTTTAATGTGACAACTGAAGGTTTTCTTTGATTATTCCTGTGAAAAATTGCAAAAATACACAGGTGAAAGTGCGTTTTTTTTTTTTTTCAAAATGTCCAGGTATTAAAAATGAAGTTGCTGTTTCAATAGTAGAGACACTAACAAAAATAAAGATGTCTATTTGAATCATCATACTCATTGTTTTTGCATAGTGGCCACTGAAATATTTAGTCTCAATTTGCTGGTTAATAAAGAAAAAAAAAACTTTAATGGGATTGAAAATGTTTACAGAAGTGTCTAATACCTGAAGGCCCCTAAGGATCCACCAACCAGTACATTTTCCACATACTTTTCTTGCCTCAGTTATATTTTGAACAGTTTTGCTATAATCCAGAACATTCAAGTATGAAACATCAACTTTGAGGTTTTTTGTTGTTGATGGAGACTGCCAGGATACACCTACAGTTTTAGATTATTCCTTTTAAAGAGACAGTATTATGTACTTCCCAGACACACACAGTGCCATTTTGTATGCCGAGTGGGGCAGGGCTGCTTTGTGACGCGGAGGCGTAAAAACTGCAGCTCAGAGGAGAAGCTGCGATCTGAAGGCGGCGCTTTCTCCACCCAACAGGTGTTTCGCACAGCTGAATGGTTGCCACTGGAGACCAAAGGACTTCTCAAATGTGCATGAAAGAATCACAGCAACATTCCAGGTATGTTTGATGAGCTTTACATGATGTTAAACTAAAAATGAGTCAAATTGTTGGAGCTTTCGGCAGTAATGTCTGGAAACTCAAACATTTTCTCCATGCACTGGTGCCCCACTCCATCCAGATGTGAAAAAGGCATCCAAGTCAATTACTTTCAAGATGATACTGTGTGAAGCTGTTCCCCACCCATCCAAACGGAGCCAATAAAACACAGTTGGGTAATAAAATATGCAAGTATTTCAACCTAAAGGTGATCGTCTTCAGAACCACCGACCGGTTTTTATTCCCGGTTGGTTTCTGCACATAATCTCCACTCAGACGCTTTAGTTTTCCATTACAGCAATCTACAGTTTGGAAATCCACAGGATTTTTTAAAAATTTTTTTAAAATAAAATGATGCCAGTGACAAAGACAGGGCTGCAGATGAATGCATGGTACTCTTATGAGTCCAATTCTACACGTCAGTCTAGCAACATCGTTGTAGGGAAGTTAGAGGATGATGCAGCGGCTCTAAGAATCAGCTAAGCACCTTTGAAGATGGAATTTAATTGAGATAGTAAAACACTAATGGACACACACAAAGAGAAATCTGGATTTACTTTATTTCCTTGTGAAAAAGCTCTTTGGCAATATGTCTTACTCCACTGAAAAGCCTATTTATTCTCTTAAATGGTGCCACAATAAGGAAATGCAAGTGTGGGTTGCGTTGGAAAACTTGCCAAATTTTCCTCGCTCAATGCCAAACGGTATACTCTGCCCTTGGTACTTTATCAAATTGTTTTACTGAAGTTTGAACACAAGAAAGCAACTTAATTTAACATCCCACCAAGATGGATTTCTATGCATTGGAGAACCATATGGAACCAGAACAGCCAGAATCTTCATGCCTCATCTGGCATGAGCAACACAACCAAGTTGAGGTTGTGGTAAGGACTGAAGAGGAGGCTTTTCTTTTCCCTCCAATCTCAACTTCTAAAGAAACCCTGAAACAAATTTGTGGATTTTTGGGAGGGAAAGTAAATGCGTTGAAGGTAAAAGTATGCGATAGATGCAGGTTGGAGAATCTCAACATCTCTGCACTGTGATTGCCTCAAATGGCAAAAATAAAACCTGCACCGTTTGTGAACTTGATTGCATTTTCTTTACGAATATGGCTCATTTTAATATGTAATCTTTACTTGTACAAGATTTGCCATGAAGCAATGAAACTAACGAAGAAAAAAAAAAAACATCCCTTATGTTATGCGTTACATTTAAAAAAAATTAAGTACATCTGAATTTCATTTGGCAGATTTTTAAATGAGTCGAGAATAACTAAAGAAATGCTGGTTTCCTGAATTGTATTCTACCAAATAAAATGGAACTTGGCAAGTTTTATGGCCACAAAAGAAATGAACAACCAATCATTTAAAAGAAGAATTTTGCAGACCTCATGGAAACAACTTGCATAAAACACAAGACCCGCTTCTGTCTCATCCATATTAAAACAAACAAAAAAAACTTTATTTTTTTTTTTTTTTTTATTCAGAGGCATTTGACAAGTGGAGCTGTGTGTTTGTGGGGAGGTGACGGGGCACAAGTACGATTGCAGAGAGGGGGAGGAGAGAACATCATGCCGAAGATCGATCACTTTTCCATAAACAGATTCAGTCCCTCTAATTTGTCCCATACCAAAAAAAATAAGTTCCACATTACACAACCAAGAAATGCTAACCGAAAAATGCCATCAAATCAGCGAGTGTAGCATCTTGTGAAAGACAAAACAGACTTGCATTTTCTTGTCTTTAAGTCTTATAAATCTGAAAGAGGGGGAAAAAACAGGTCCTTTTTTGCATTAGACTGAAAGCAAAAATCAAAGATTTATTTTCCAGAAAGAAAAAAAAAAAAAGTTTGAATACATGTAAGCCACACCACCAAAAATAGAAAGCAGAAAGGAATAATCATTGAGGATCTCAAAGCCAAAAGAAGTATATGTAAATATAAACACTGATCAAAAGAAAACATTTCTATCACTTTCCATTATTCTCAATTCTACAGAATTCGTTAGTTTTAAATTTTCATTTCTTTTCTGGGGAGGTGCACCACAAAAGTGTGTGTGTGTGTGGGTGTGCGGGGAGCGGGGGGGGGGATGGGTGATGGGTTGGGGGTCTAACAAATGGTAGAATGCCTCCAATTCAAATATGTGTCTAAAGAGGTAGATCAAAAACAAACTGGATGAGGGGAGGGTGGGTATCAGGAGGATCATTTTAAGCATCACTTGTGCCCCGCGGTTAAGCATGACGTCAGAAGGGCGCGCCCAGGTAGAAACAAGTGTTCGGGGTACTGAGGTATTGGTGCGCGCTGGCGCTCAGTGGGGGCGGGGTGAGGCGTCCAGTGCCATAGCAACTCCCTCCCCCACCTCTCACCTCCCTCAGCTGAGGTAGACTGCGTTCTACTGTGGAAGCACAGATACACTCTAGCACTTTACCACAATCAATATATATTTACATTCGGCACGGAAACAAAAATAAAATAAAATGACTGTTTAGGATTTTTGTTTCCTGTCCGAGTGGGGGGTTCATTCACAATTATGCGTCATTTAACTCGTCTTCCCCTGGATGAGCAACCAAAAAATAATAATCTAATCAAGTTGCGAAAAAAAGGACAGCTCACTTTTCTCCAAGCCCAAAACATAAAAATGCATCCATCTGTGCCCCCGACTCACTACGAAGAGAAGAAAATGAATGACTTGGCCACGTCACTATGGCAGAGTTTGAACCTTACCAGGATAGCATTAGCAATAGAGCGGCAGATGACCCAGAAATGAAACAGACCAAGAGAGGGAAGAAAAAAAAAATAAAGATGCTCCGACAACAGCTACAGGGAGGACCCATGACAGTTTGAGCTGCAGCATCCTGACCACAGCCCTCAATAAGAAGGCAAAAAGAATTCGACATTAAAACTACCAGCGAAACCCCAAAATAAATGGCATTGCTGCAAATATGTACGGTTGGCTTTTCTTTTTTTTTTGCACACGTTTAGTTGTTCTGTACTTGCTTTTGTCTTCAAGAAGATGGTGGACCGTTAGTGGGGAAAAAAAACAGAGGCAATTTTTTTCTCTATATACTTCTCCGTCAGCCGCCAGCTGAGGGGGAGGAGGGGGTGGGGTGCCAACTCTTGCTCCAAGGCTGCTATGTACAAATAAATTTTATGTACAGGGTCATCTTTGTTCACACATCCACATGTACAATGCCGCCTAAAGCACCAGAGTTGAAGGCAAGGTCAGTTGGCAGCTGACCCGGAAATTTTAAATTTTCTTAAAAAAATAAAAATGTTCAAAGACTATCAGCTTTATAAAGTATACAAAATACCACAAAAGCAAAATAAAAGAAAGGAACTTTTTTTTTCTCCATATAATCTTTTTTTTTTTTTCTCTTCTGAGGTACTAGATCCTGAGGTAGTTAAACAAAATGCATAAATTGGTTTTTCAGGGCAGCAGCTCGGAACCCTTTTCGCCAAAAGTGTCAGCCGCAGCGCTGCCCGCTCTACTAAATATATATATGTATTTATATTTATATATTGATCTATTCATATAGGTCTATCTATAAAATGCATCCGAATTTTTTCTTTAAAAAAATGCCACTTTCATTCCGAGGGCAGGACGCCTGATATATAACCAACCCTCACAGGGATCCTGTCCTAAAACAAGAATGTTTCCCCTAAATGTGGCCCACCTGGCCAGAGCCAACCCTCCCCCCCAACTAAACCTCTGTTGGTCCGACCAGGACCGAGCAATGCCTTTTCTCTTTCCACGGAAAAACTCGTGAGAAAGCTTTAACCAATTAAGAAAATCTAAACAACCTAAACATCTTTAAGGTACCACACCACAGGGGGTGATAGAAACGGGGTGTAGGGAACGGGCGGGGGGTCTGTATTTCTTCCTCATAGTTTTAGTGTAAAAAGAACCAAATAAAAAAAACTACACCCATGAGGGGGGGTAGAGGAGGAGGTTGAACGGAGGGCAGGTGATGTTGGCGAAAGCCCTCTAAAGTACATTCTCACAGCAGCAGACGCAGAGACGTGAAGTGGGTGGAGCTTAAGAGGTGTAAGGTGTCGTCACCCCCACTTTAAAGTCATCAAGTTGTTCAGGGAGGGGTGGATGTTTGGTTCCGATGACCTTGACCCCTGAGATGTGCATTAGGATCCACTGTCATTTTTCTTTTCCCCCTATGAGCTTTTCTGCATCTGTCCATCTTTTCGAGTTCACGACAGATCCAGTCGCCGTTCTTCCAGGGCTTCCTGGAGCTTCACTTCCTGCGTGGCGTCGGAGGCTGGGAGCCCGATGGCGTCTTGGGCTGCTGCTGTTGATGCTGCTGCCTCCTCACCTGAGCCAGGATCTCCTGAATCTTCCTCTGGGCCAACTAAACCAGATAGAAGAATATTAGTGTCCTCAAAACACGTCACTGGAATTTTAAGATTCATTTGTAAATATGGTTGAGACTACAATTTCTCCTCATTGAATGTTTAATTTTGTGGCCAAAAACAAAAAATGTTGAAATTAATGCATTTTATTTATTTATTTTTCAGATAATTGACCGGGAGGAAATCTGACCGGCAGGAACATGCCCCCAACCAGAGATCTTTCAGTTACAACAATGTAAAGAATTAAAAAAAAAAAAAACTCCTTTAGAAAGGCAAATGAATGCAAATTTATTGCTTTTCCTTTAGAAAAACATACTGCTTTTGAAGTTACATCTTTCACTTTTAACATTTTTTGTTCTTTTAATCCGAGTGAAATAATTACACATCTTGAAAACTGTTGCCTTGTACATTTATGATTTCCTTGACCCACCTGGCATGCAAAGAAGTGTCCACTGATCTTCACTATGACCTGGTCATTCTCATCAGGCGTCTGGTCCCTGGGCACCACCACTTCTGCACAGGTCAAGTTCTGCAGCTCATTCACCTGCAGTCACATCAAGACGAACTCATTACTGGTGCACAATTCTGATTTATTTTCATTTTTTTCCAACCCCAACATTCGAGAGCGTCCATTTATGAAGCTTTATTTACCGTTTTTCCACCTTTCCCAATGACGCGTCCAGCGGCAAAAGAGGGAACTTTGATGTGCGCTTCCAGCTTCACCTCTTCTTTCGGCCCAAAAAAGTTCTCTTCTTTAAGCTTGCCAAAGATGCGACACTGGGCCTGAAGCCAGAAAGATTCAAGTAGAAATTAAATAAAACTAAATTTTAACCAATTTTGACATTTGTTCTTTCCAGCCGAGTAACGTTAAATAGGACAGGCTTCTAACATGCGAGAAATACAACTTCCAAACTTTTAAATCAGCAAGTCTCAAGGTTTAGCACCTTAAACTGAGCTTCTGGTGGCCCGACAATGATGACCATCCTCTGCTTGGCATCCATTCCTTCTGCTGGAGCAATCTGAAAGCAGGTGAAACGCAGTATTAGCAGCAGCCTACACCCAGTCGTCTAGCTTCCATCACCACAACTTTTCCCTCACCTTGATTGAGGCTCCTGCAAAGTGTGACAGCTGTTTGATGTGTTGGCCCTGTTTTCCAATGATGGCTCCCACAGCAAGTGCAGGAATGAACAGGTGAACTGTCTCAGACTCCGGCTGGCCCTGCTGAGCGAAAACAAAAAGGTTACAAATGTGACCGGAAGACTCAAACGGGACCAACACTGCAGCTCCAGCCACCCATGTGCCAAGGCAGATAAGGGATCAAGCAGAAGCTGCACTATTCTGTAAGAGTCGAATGTAGACACTTGAAATTAGTAGCTGAAAATGAGTAGCTTCTATCTAGAAGAGAGACAAATGATACAATATCTATTATTAATCTCTAAACTATTGGATCAGATCAGTGTAAAACATGTAGGGATGTGATTAGTCCAAGATGAACAGCATGATGTAGAAACATGTTAATGAAAACTTGAAAAGGGAACAAAAGTCTTCTTTGATCGCACTCCATAAAAAGCTTTGATTTAGCAACATAAAGAGGCTCTATAGTTTAGAAATCAACACTCACCAAAAAAACAAAATTAAGTTCTCTAGACAAGGTCAGCATATACATTTATTATTATTTTTTTTTAGGTGTTGCTTGCCATTCACTCATTTAATTCTAATATATAACTATTCTTGAATGTTCACATCTTTGTTACAACCACAAGCTTCAAAGCATTTATGTGGATTTTGTTTGGTGGGCCAACACAGAGTTTTAAAAAAAAAAAAAAAAAAACACGTGGTTTTCAAACTTTGACAAATCTTAAAATTGCAGTGTGCATTTGTTAAAATTAGTGCACATGGTGGGAGAATCCTTTAAAGACAACTATGACCTGCACACTCCACAAATCTGGCCTTTGTGGAAGAGTGGCACAAATAAAGCCAGCGTTCAAAGAAAGACATAGGCACTGCATGTCCCTCTAAACAGCATCAGGACTGTTAAAAAAAAAAGGCATAATATTGCCACCATACTTTTTTCCACAGAATAAAAAAAAAAAAAAAAAAAAACTTTTTCCCTTCAACTTCACAATTATGAACTACTTTGTATTGGTCCTACTGATAAAACCTCAACATCATGCACTGAAGTTTGTGGTTGTAATGTCACTACAAAACTGTGACAAAATTTAAGAGTGAATACTTTCTAAAGGCAATGTAGACACTGTCGATTGTTCATACCTGGTAGAACTCTGCTATTTATGCAATGATAAAACAATATTTTTCAGAGATGCAGATGTTTAGTAGAGGTTATAAAAACCATTCACCTGCTTAGCTTTTTTGGGATACAGTGAATCAGAGAAACTACTAAGGTCATGTTAATATTTGAGTCCGTCATCCTCCTCGCACTCGCTCCGTATTTAGAGTTTGCCTAAATCCCAATATGTGGGGAAATGAAGGAGAACTTTACAACAAACCCAAACCCCTAATCTCGCAGCGAGCAGCCACAAGCCGTGCAAAGCACTTTGGGATGGGTGACTTACAGCAAGTGGCTGGCTGCTTGCCGACAGCATAGAAGCCCAAAATGGCCCCTCAGCCCCATAAGGACTGCACTAGAGGGAAAAAGGAAACGTGAAACTCTGTTGCTCAAGACCGATTTCTGCTTTCGTTTCAGTTGCAGACTTCACAGGCCTCACCCAACAATTTAGAAAACCAAGTCAAAACTTCTTGGCTTTGTAGTGTTGGAAGCAGACTGCTTTATTAGCCAACAGACTTGTCACTTACTCCATACGAGCCACCATGAGCTCCAGGAGGCGGGACGTTGGCCATGGAGGGACCCATGCCTGGTGCTCCACTGGGGAACAAACCCAAAGCGTTCAGATTCAAGCCAGGAATGAGGTTGGATTGGAGCTGTAAATAAAAAGGTAGTATATTAATTGGTGACATTCAAATACATTTGTCAAGCATCCTCCTTTTTCATTTTTGACACCCTCGTAGTCCCCAAAAATAAAATTAAAATCTTAGTAACTTCCACAAAGGTTTTACTAAAAAGCAGGCGCATAAAATGAACCTGGACTCTTAAGATTTTCTACAATTTAACTAATGCATATTCATCCTACCGGCAATAAAAAAATACTTAAGGTAAAACAATACCTTAAGTATTATTGAGAAATAAAGAAAAAAAAGTCCACTGAATTTGTACATTAATTCAAACATTACAGTTTGTCCTGAATAACTACAAGTATCAAGAAGAAATATTAGGTCATCTTCACATGATGTTTCAGGATCTGAAAGTGCTGCCATAGCAGTCGAGTACAACAAATATACCCATAAGGAATTAAGCATTTTACTTCCCAAAACAGAACTTTTGGCTCTTTAATTCCTTTTTAAGTTAGTAGTTTCAAAACCAGGCACAAACATGTGCACATCATACAGACAACATAAACTTTATAGGAAGTAAAATAAAGGATAAAACAAAACAGTATATAATTTAAATATTTTCTCTTTTTTTAATACAAAGAAAAATACATTACATATTTAAGCATTATTAAAGCAGTTGTGTGCACAAATGCAATGAAATCTGTTTGTTCGGGAGTTACCTGAACTTTCTTTTTACCTGATGCCACAAATTTTGGTATTTTCTATATTACTTTAGTCTTACCTCTAGCTGGCAATTTTGTGTTTAGAAAATTCTTGCATAAAAAAGGTAGGAACTTTTAATTTGGTGGCAGACCATGTAATTTGAGAGAGTTGCAGTTCTCTAGGATTACTGTCGGATATAAAAGTGGACTAACGTATTTGACGTACATTAAGGCAAGATAAGAGCAACAGAATATACATTGGGAGGTTTTATTGAAAAATTTCAAATATCAGAAATGGCACAGATTTTGTAACAGATGTGCTTTATTTAAACACCACCAGGATTTAACTAAAGATCAACACAAACCTTGAAATGTTTTAAGTGTGGCCATAATTAAAAAGGAAGTCAATGGAAAGATTTTCACATTTATGTTTTGCTTTTTGACATCTGTAGTTACATTACAGTTTTTGGGCCAATGACAGGATTAGAATCAAATATGTAAATAATTTCATAGATCAGGGTACAATTTGTACATACAATATTGCTGCATGGCATTAATTTTAAAAGCCCTTTTTTTATTTATTTTTTTACCCCTCCAGGGGGTCTTTTTGTGGGCTCTAGTGTCCCTTATATGATAGTAAGCTGACAGGAAACGGGGAGGGGGGAAGACATGCGGCAAATGTCGTCGGGTCTGGGAGTCGAACCCGCGACGGCCGCGTCGAGGACTCAAGGCCTCCAAATACGGGTCGTGCTAACCGCTACGCCACCACGGCACACCCTTAAAAGCCCATTTTATGAAACAAAACAATAAGGATAAAGTGGCACAACCCTGTTGATTCTTACATTCATAGCAGCCATGTCGCTCTCATAGGATTCCCTGATCTTCTTCATCACCTCCTCCTCAGCCCTGGAGCACGCTTCAATCGAGCCCTTTATTGTGATAGTCCGCTCTGGGTTGTACAAGGTGAGATCCTGGAGCCTGGAAAATAAAAACAGTGAAATGTAAACATACTATGAACAATAGCAACAAAAAGCACTGAGTTGATGCAATGCTGACTGCCATCTTTGTGAATTTACTGGAGACGACAGCAGTGAACAAGGTCAAACGTTCTTACGGTGAGATTGTGATCTTGGTCCCCGTGTCTTGCTCGATTTTCTTAAGGTTGCGGCCTTCTTTCCCTATTAGTCTTCCTACAAAGTTGTTGTGTGCAAGGATCTTCAGGGGGATCTCCTCAGTGCTGTAAACGATGACGGCATGATACATTTACAAATACAGAACATCCAAATACACAACACAGAAATGATTCAACATATTAATAGGACAATATATTTCTGATCAGTCAACGAAATCCATCTCCGCTTTCTGCGGGTGCACCGTCTGTGCTCAGTATAGTCTTTACTCTCAGGTTTGTGTACCTGTTAAGGAAGATCTTTCATGGTCAGGAATGTTGAATCCTCTTCCTCTAAATATTACACAGGCACCTTCATTGTCTTTTAACTACCTAGTTAATTGCATAACAAGGCTTTTAGATAGATAAGATAAGATAAATCTTTATTGTCATTGTCACAAGAACAACGAAATTTAAATTTAATAGCTACATTTCATTTGTAAAAAATGCAGCGAAGGGCTTGAATGTTACAATGTTAGGTTTAACAACCAAGAGAATTTTTAGTTTGAGGAATAATCATGTGAATATTTGTCACATTTCATTTGTATTTTTATTTCATTTTGTTTTACATTATGTATATTAATTGATTTGGTACTCTGTCCTGCATTAATTATGTTTTAATGTGAAGCACTTTGTAATATTTGTTTTAAAACGTTCTCTACAAATAAAAGTATTTTACTGATTTTGCACAGTCAAAAATTCCCAAAGAAAATTGTAGAAACTAAATCTGAAAATATCTCATATGTTGAACTTCAATTAGTAAGAGGTTTGTGGAGAATTTAATATTGGGAAACCATTTAATAAATCCACATTTAAACCGATGTTCTTAATTCTACAAATGTTCACATTCAAGTTATGAATAATAGTGTCTGCAGCAAAGCGTAGCAGCAAATAAGTGTTGAACTTCTGAATGAATGGAACAGGGTGCGCTTTTATTTTGACATTTAGCCAGAAAGGGTTTTGTAATGGTGCAGCTGGTGAGACAGGAAGAGAGTGGCAAAGATAGATTGTTTATTTTTTTCTGAAGTGATTCAAATCATATAAGAAAGCTTTCATTGGGAGAGACAGTCACTTGGTCATTATGAATCTAGAATTGACATGAGCCATAAACACCTCTTAGTCCACCAACATTACTGGCCAATCAACCACATCCTTTCACAATAAAACATGCACAGCAACTCCAATCTGTTGCCGACATACCAGATTGTTTTCATATAGTCTCTGACCAGAAATTCAAGTGTAGAGTCTTCCATTTTTGTAATTTAACCTTGAAACCTGTGCAACTGCTCACCATCACTATTTTTATTCTCCGTGCAATGGAAGGAACTATTAACCGCTGCAGGTCCAGTCTCCCTGAACGATGAACAAGCAGCAGCTTTTCTCCAAGCTCTTCAACCCATTTCTAAGCCCACACACTCAACAGAAGAAGCTCGTTTAAGGTGGTTACATCTTGTTCTTTAAAGATTCATATCTCATGACTGCAGGCTGGAGTTGGAAAACAAACCGGTAAATCTAGAGGTTGGAACATTTTTTTTTTTTTTTGCTCTTTCACCAACATAGCAGCACCTGTATTTCTGCAGATGAGGCTCCAGTCAAGCAGTCAGTCTGTTTCCTACTCAGTCCCACCACCACTCATGATAACAGGTTAACAAAACCCCTTTGCTTGAAATAAATACTGACCTGAAAGGGAGAATTCATTGACTATGTGTTTATGTGTTGAATGCTCAAACACTGCAGTACTGTCACCACGGAAGGAAAGGCCTGTACAGCAGACTGCCGTTAGCTTACTGACAAAGACACTGTCCCCACAACTTCCTGTAATGCACTGAAGCGTTAACGGTTATATGCTTCTATAAGTTGTGTCAACAATGAAATGTTGCATTAGTCATTTGCCGTCAAAAACTACACTAAGTTTTGTAGCCTTAAAACATCAATTTGTTTCAGACATCTGATATTTCTTTGGAGAAAGGAGGTTTTAGGTTAAATTACTGACGGTCAGTATTTGCATCTAAAATCGCAGAAAACATGAACTTATCTTGCTTCGAGTCAAATTTTTCAGGACTTCTTGGCTAAAATCCCATCAAACTCTGAACATTTAGAAAGAACAGTGGGAAAGATTTGGTTCAGCTACTAAACACAGTTCAGAAAGTTCAGAATTAAGAAGTAGCAGAAAAGGCCTTGCAGTAACTTTAATAAAATAGCTTTATACTCAGTTTATCAAAAAAAAAAAAGTGTTTTTGGTAATTTAGTCAAACTTTTACTGCATTCAATATGAAGTGCATCTTTCATGTGAAATGTCTTTAGATATTAAGAGCCATAGATTACATCTAAAATGTAAAATATATATATACACAATTTGAAGATGGCACATACAACAGAAAATCTTGATAGACTTATTTTACATTGAATGATTAAAGAAGCCAACAGATGTATCCACCAGACCAGTCCAACACTTAGTAGGATTCCTACTAATTGTTGGACTGGTCTGGTGGTCATGGGTGTAAACTCTTAAGAGTGACTTCAAGAAGTGCAGAGGTGGGATAAGGAATGGGAGAGTGCTGTGGCAGTTCTTGCAAGAAAGGATATAAACTAGCAACACAACCTAGTGAAAATTAATCAGTGATTTGGTTGTTTAGTGTGACCAAACATCTGAATTATTAGCAGGCTTCTGTATAATTTAATGACCCTCTGAGGAGGTAATTCAACTATTTGATTTGGGTGAGTTGATAACAAAAACCATCTAAAAGCTGCTAGACAATAACTCTTAAGAACATGCGTTGGAGACCCCTGCTTTAGATTAATTTTTTAAAAATGCACCCACCTGCCATCTGGTTTTTAAATAGGTAGAGAATCAAACACGTGAAACTCAATCACAAAACACGAGTCAGTTTCTCAGGTGTTTTTCAAGAGAACTCACAACTTTGTGTCAACTGCTTCCTTCTGCATGATATCCATGATGGTTCTGCAGGCGTTTGAACAACCGTCAGGGGTGGAGTGAATCGTAATGGGTTTTTCTGCTGCGCCTGCATTTTCTTTCCGATGGATGTCGATCCTGTCGTGTAGACGCGACCAAACTTAGTCAAATTTACAAGATGTTCAACAATAAAATCTTCTAGGTTCAGTTTAAATCCTGACCTCCATGTACGTACTTTGAGTGGGTCTGTTTGGTGATATTTCGTATGGTGGCGCCCTCCTTGCCAATGATTGCTCCTACGAACTGCGTGGGTACCAGCACGCGCAGCGGGATGTCGGACTGCACTTTGGGACGCGCACCCAAACCCGGAGAGCCAGCACGGGGAGGTCCGCGAGTGTTGAAGCCTCTCCGGCCCCCTGAAGGAGGACCCTCTGGTGCAGCCGTCTCATCTGGGATATATGACACTTTCAAGGCATAGTTCTCCATCATTGATCCATTGAGCTTCTCCATTGCTCTGGGGAAAGTTACAAGACAGATAATCCCGTGTCAGCATCAAGGATTTAAGGTTTCATGAGGCGCAAAAAATGTAATATAATTGATGTACACCAGGGGGCACCAGATGGCTAATTTAATCCCCGCCTTTCCAACACACATACTCCCTCCTTCAGCCATTGATTGGATGTCAGATTTAGCTAGACTGACTTTGAGACAGCAGAAACATGGCACATTGGAGGAATTAAAAGACAAAAAAATGCTGGTGCAAAAGGATAATGAAACAAAGTCAAGGCAAATGTTTACTTACAGTCTTGCATGGTCCCGAACTGCGTATCGAACATTCACTACTGCAGTCTCTGTATCAGTGTTTACTGTGGGGGGAAGAGGCATGCAGTCATATTCAATAGGAATAGTCCCAAAAACTAGAGGACAGAAGATGCTGAGTCACACCTTCATTTATTTCACAGCAGACTGAAGCCACCAATGTTATGTTTGCCTGTTTAATGACGATCCTTATACAAAAATCCACCTTTTTACAGTGGTCACTCTAATCAGATGGTACTTCACATTTTATTAGCAAAAAATAAAAAGAAAGACACTGTCAAAATGACCATCTTTTCATAGTGCCCAACAGAATTGTTTTTTCTATAAACCCAGGATTTATAAAAAAAAAAAAAAAAACTTAGTATCTATTGATCAGGTTATATAAAAACATATGGCTCAAAATTAATGTAACAGTTTTGTCAAGGAATTGGTAGATTTTCCCATCTTGTTGCGAGAGTCAGTTTCTAATCGTTGTTGTTTATGCAATATAATTTATTTGCTGATTCTTTGGCACAGCGTATTAAACTGACATATGACTACCATAGCATGGTAGAGTCGCAAGTAATACATTTCATTAAATTGAGAAAAAGGGCAGGATTAAATACGCTTTCACCTCTTCCTACTCCTTTTCAAACACTATAGTGATAAGCCAGTTTTGTTTTGTTATGTATACACGTTTTCTCTTGCCCTAATGATTACTTGTTTTCCAGTTTTTAAAAACCTGTTAGAAATAAATTTAAATTACTGAGGTTTAAAGCTCCATAAACTCCACTTTTTAGTTTAATATTTTGTGAGAAATTAAAAGCACACACATTTAATATGGATGTGAAAATAAAGGTTTTTACTGTGCTAAATAGTCTTCATATATAAACTTAGACTTTACACTAGTCCATCACCATTAAATGGTTAGCTGACAAACTGCTCTGACATTTAGTCCTCACAGGAGAGCGAATATTCCTTCACAGATTCAACTAATCAAGTTCCAGTTTATCACCAATATGCAGCTCTTTTCTGATGACCTTTGCACCTAAACCATCTTTCTGATTGTTTTCTCCTGGTTTGTAGAGCAGGAGAACAACTTTTACCCAGATAAAACTAAGAGCTTTACTCTTAAAATGTGAAAAGCTCACACACTAATGGTACAGCAACAGTGTGCACAAGTCTACTGCGGAGCTGTCTATGAAGTGATTGTTAAATGTGTCACGTTAAGAAGGTGGGAAGCAGCAGTGGTCAGTAGGGTCCGACTTTCGCTATGAAAGTCAGTGGAAAGGGAGAAAACACTGGTTGAACTAAATTCACAAATTCTATAATATTCTCAGATTTTACTTTAATGCTTAATTTCCTTGTTTCCATTTGAGTTTTCCACATCGTTATCACACTACCCTACTATCCTAGAAGTGCAATGTTGCGTGTTTAACATCACTTTTCCTTTTCGCAAGATTTTTAGAACTGAAGCATAATGCAAGCACATATTTTGATCAGGTGTTTGCTGTTTTGAAAAGCCCTCTCGAAAGGGAGCAAAAGTCAGGGAAAATTTCAGTTTTGTTTTCAAGTCCTTACACACTCCATGAGTGACAGATCAGGATGGTATGGAGGGCAATCCAACACAATACCTACAGCCATCGACAATGTGTACACTTCCTTTTTATTGCAGTAATGAAAACGCAGCGAAGGCCATGAATGTTACAAATACTTTTAAAAATGCTCTTTAGTACAAAGGTAGCCTCATCAGTAAATTATGTTTAACAGCCAAAAGAGAATTTTTAGTTTGAGGAACAATCATGTGAATATTTGTCACCGCTTGAATGGTACATTTTCTTCCAAACACTTATCTGTTTTACAACACTCAGCGTCAGATGTATCACGACCGTTTTAAATTACACTCCAAACTCTCAGATTCTTAGCAATTTCTTAAATATTCATATTTGATACATTGGATATTCTCTGCCCATATTTTATTCTCACTATTTAAAATGCTGCTACTATCAGTGTTACAACTAACTTTTTCTTTTCTTTTTTTAAATTCAGTCACATGGATCCTGTACAAATATTTGGTGTTTTTTTTAAGGCCCCTCAAGACATCTTTTTGGAAAAAAAAAACATAAGAGCCATAATCTGTCTAAATTGCAAAAGGAAGAGCTGCAGAAAATAAATAATTGCCCTGGCTAACGCCCTAGCTCATTCTCTCAAAGGAGTGTGTGTCAAAACCAGTATTAAGCAGTTTGATAACACTGCACTAATGTAGAACAGAAGACCTATTTGCAGTAATAACTGGACAAAAACACTTTATTCATTGTGCTCGTTAATGTTTGTATTAAGAGCTGCTTAAATGCTACGAGAAGGAATGAAAATAAAAACTGAACATCAAAGAATTCATATAATTAACTGCGTAACTTGCACACAGATTTTGGATTATAATGAATTTTGAGTCGAAAACAAAAGCCCAAAAAACATTTACCATCTGGCTTACTATTGAGTTTTCATACAGTTCAAAAATGATCCACATAAATCCACTTAACCCTTTATTTAGCAGTTTCTGAACATGCATGCAATTTAAGCAGCTCAACACTGCAAGAATATAGATTAAATAAATTGACCACAATAAAATGCAATATGGAAAAAAATCAAATTAAAAAAATAAATAAATCAAAGCTATTTACCTTGTTCACAGGTCTCTACTGCACCATACTGCGCGAGCATACCATCCAAAACCTGAGAATAAAGAAGAAAATCTATTTATCTGACAACTTTATGCTCAACTAGTTAAGATGTAGATTTTTAAGAGCAACTGGTTCAAATAAAAGCTGATGAATTCTTAGTCTAGCAATATTGCATATTTTCAGTAATTTGCTGCTTTTTTGAAGAACATCTGTGCATAATGAGCTAATTATGGTCAAGGACTTGAATAATTACAAATAAATAAATAAAAGCTTGGGGGAAAAAAAAAAAAAAAAAACATGCATCCATCCACTGTGAAGGGAGCAATGGCTAAAGAAAATCAAATGCCACACTGACTCAGATTTGTTGTCAGGAGCCAAGTTATTACAAAATATATAAATAACCCAAACCTTAAAGTTACAAAAACAATACATACAGGTATAAAGTGAAAAAACTGACAGGAAATATATTGAAAAAGTACATTATGGTTGAAATTTCTGATCTACGCCACAGTTATGGTGTAGGGGAAAAAAATAAAGTTACAAAAAGAAATCTAAATGTAACTAATTGAAGAGTTTAATGAACAAATTATGGAGAATTTTTTTTATTTATATATTTGAGAAGCTATAAGTTTTCCATCTACCAAATACTGAAGAACTGAGGCTTTTAACTTTAATTCATGGATGTGGTTGCGAGTTGGCAAGAAGCAGAGCAGGCTTGTAAGCTAAGCTAGGACCTCTGACCATGCTCAGTCAAACTCATGGCCACGCCCCCTCGAGAGCTCAACCCCACTTTCCAGCCAACAAGACTGCATCCCCCTGCCCCCACCTCCATAACTCTAATAAACCACCAACCAGGCAACCTCCCGCCTCCCTGCCATCTGTGCTCCCCGCCATTGGCTGCTCCCGCCACTGATATGGTTCCCCTGAAGAGGAGCCTCGCTGGCTGGCTTCTATGGCCGCCCGTCCGCCTGATGGGACCAATGGGAATCCAGGCCATTCAGGAAAGGGTGGGGTGCATTCCAGCAGGAAGCAGCAGCAGCTGGGGGGAGGGGTGTGGGTTCATGCTACACATTCTGTGAATCAGCGCACATGGAGGGAAGGGGAAGCAGTCCAGGCCCACCCACTCACAACAGCTTGTGAACACGCCACTACTCGGTCCACATTCTCCCTTTTCAGAGAGCTTCACACGCTCATTGACTTATATACATTACTACACATACGCAAGACTGTTTTATTAAAAGACCTTGCTATTCTGCTGATTAAAACCCTGCAACTTCCATTCACAACAGGAAAACAAGCTGTCTCGCTACATGCTAGGAACATACTGGAGCTGCATTAAAAGGACATGCCTAGGCAAAGCAAGCCCACCATTACAAAACGTGGGCTTGTCTGCAGCCATTTGATCAGTTTCTGAATCACACTGAAGTGTTAAAGCTGTGCATTAACCTCCAAGATTTGGAGCAGCGCAAGCAAGCATTGTGCAATAAGAAAATTCTCATTTGGCTTTGTTTGTGCTTATGAAGCAGAAGATAAAGACGACAGCGCAAGCACATGTTATCACAGTTAAACCTCTGCAAAGCAGGGTGGAGGTGGGGGGGTCGTCACATAAAGCAGCACGAAATTCCACACTCAGACAGTGGGATTGGACAAAAAGATTGTTTTTAAGAAGCTGATTGCATTAATTTGCATGGGCTAAGAAAAGGAAGAAATATTCACTTAGGCAGAATACTTGTATGAATGAACAATACTTTCCTACGCACAAAACAACAAAGGTAGACCATGGTCACACGACTGAGGTCCAAGCCTCAGTAAATTTATCCAGACGATGGCTGTGAACTCTGACTTCAAGTGATATATATTTTGACACAAAGTTAACCCTTAATGGAGCAGCAAACAGCGTGAACACAGACAGGTTCACGTTGCGCCAGTGCTTCCAAAATCTGCTGTAGAAATCCGCCTGAACATCATGTAATTTACACAGACAGCTTCACATTGTCAAATCAGACCTGCTTTCTTGAAAACTTGAAATAAATTAGAGTAAAGGTCGACTTCCAGAATAAAAGTATACTACACTGAATTCACAAATCTGCACAACAATTCCAGACCTGAGGTAATGGTTAACTTCAGCACTGCGGCTTACGTCAACACTACGTTTCAGTTTAATAAGAGATTAATGTGGTTCAGGATAATTTTGGATACATCAAACAATTTTACAGACAACTGCAGGGAAAATATGTATACAAAAAAATAAATAAATTTAAATATTCATCCCCTTAAATGTTCATCTGCCTCTACAAGCAAAGATTGAAAGACATAAGCATAGGAATAAATTGTGAAAATTGTAGATTTCAATTTGTTCTCCAAATATATTTACACACTATTTTGACATTGTAGACAGCAACTGGCTGGTACTATTATTAAAAGGTACGTCGGGATTTTTAAAAGTTTCATCAAATTTCCACATTCCAGTTTGAGAAACTGCCAGAGCAGGCACAGTCGTCTTCTGCTTGGTGATCAGTGCATCTTGAGCTGCCCTTCCCCCGCCTGTTGCTGTGAATAGTAAATAAGCTAAAAAAAAAAAAAAAAACACTTTCCTCCACAAAGACTAATTTGGCTAAAAAATAAAAATAAAAAACAAGCATCAAGACAAAACTGACTTGGAAACTTTAGCAGCTCCAATATACACTTGATATTGATATTTATATATACTTACACTTTTCCCTTTTTTACAAATGCATAAAAAAACAAACAAAAAAAAAAACAAAACAGCTGACAAGCTACAAGCAGAATGTCTGTTAAGCAACCTACTACAGGCTGGCTACCTGAGCAGATAACTAATAATTAACCAGCAAATTGCAGCTCGTTGCAGTTGCCTTAATCTAAAGTGAGCATAACGGCAATAATGGTATAATATTCCATGCAATAAGCAACTCCACCCCAAAACAGAGAAGCAGCATTCAGCTTCTAAGCACAACAAATCTGGAACAAACTTCCAGAAACATTGCATAATAGCTGAATTACAGTTTCTTTCAATCAAGGCCAAAAACACTGAGCAACATACTTAATGTGTGTCAATTTTGATTATGGCATTTGACAAAATGTAATGCTTGTTACCATTGGTGACTTGTGTTTTTTATGTTTCTGTGATGTAAAGAACTTTGAACTGCCTTGTTGCTGAAATGTGCTATACAAATACACTTGACTGAAAACTATCACATTTGTCTGTGGATATGGAAATTCTTAGTTTTGACTCAAATGTAAAGTTTCATAACCACCTCCACACAACATGTAGCATTTTTTTCCCTCATCTTTTAGGTTTACTACAAAAAATTAATCCAAATTGGTCAAAAGTCAGAATTGGCAGGTCAGAACTAAAGGAAAAATTTTAATTTCTGGACAAGTCCTGCTCAGTGAATGAATCTGTAACCAAAACTGGCAAACATTACAAATTAATCAATCAGAGATGTATTAATTTAACAGAAGCATTGTTGCTTTTCTGTTTTAAATAAAATTTGATAAAGCTCATGTGTAGATAACACTAAATCGCGATATTTTTAATTCACAATCACCACATAATAAAAGTCTTAAATCAGCTTAATGCTTAAGTGTAGGCTTTAAAAGCCAACTTCAAAAACATTTCAAGCGTGCTGACTTTTACAGTTCCTGAAAGAGTGATGATGGGAAATTTCCGTGACTTATCCTCAGCTACTAAAGAACCCATGTTCAGAAAAAAACAATTTCTTGATCTTTTTAGCCACAGACATTTGATGCACAAATCTAAGTCGCACTACTGGCTGCAGCCCCAGTTAGACAAATAATCAAGTGCATGCTCAATTGAAATCCAAAGGCAAGGTGACTCCAGAGGCCACTAAATGAGAGCCCAGTTGAGCTGCCCGATTGTGCCACACCCTGGAAGGAGTTAGCAGCCTGTTAGCACTCACCTCCCACTGCATGTGAGGCGGGATGTTCCTGATCTGCAGCTTACAGCTCCTGGAGAGACAAGAGAGAAAGAGGGTGGGGGATGGATGAAGAAGACGACGACATTACATGATGGGGATCAGGGGGGAGACAAAACTGTTAATGCTACTAAGGGCAAGAAGCTACAAGTGGAAAATACAAAAATCAGCTTTTGTTTCTTTTGGAGTTCAACTTAAACCACATGACTGAAGATCAAAAAATTTAGAATACAATGTTAGACTTTGGAAAAAGAAAAACTGTGCAGGGTTTATGGCACTTTAATACGCAATCAAGGGCATCGATGTCAAACACATTTAAAATAAAAAACGTTCCCTTCCTGCACACTTCCTGTCATCAGTTTTAACACTATCCTAATTTTTCTCACATGTTCAATCCTTTGTGCAAAATATAATTTAGAAGAACAGCCGGACATGCCAACAACATTACTTTCAATCAATATATTTAAAATTATGTGCTCTGTTCCCCTGAATGAGGAGGTTGGAACCCCAGCGAGTCTTTAGGACAACTCTTCCACCCAAACGGATCCTTATCCAGGAGCACCCAGCTGTGGTGTCAAAAAAAAAAAAAAAAAAAAAAAAAAAAAAAAACTGCTTGGGGAGGGGGGATGCAAATGTTCTCAGAAACCAACAGGAATCTGGACCAAGACAAGTCAAAATCGTGTACTTGTTCACACAGAGTGTGCATACAGCAAGAGCAAGAGGAGACCAGCAATTACAATGGTGCTGCTGTGCTCCGTCACCAGAAACACAACAAGGACAAAAATCCCCAATTCATTCCTTTTAGCATTAAGGGTCCACACCACCACAGTTTCATAACCCAATATACTCATGCACAACAGCAGGAGTGCACTGACTATCCGTTCATTTCCACAAAATCAATGGAATTTGTGAATCTGTATTTTGGACTTCCATAATTGTTACATCTGCATAATTTAGCTTAAACATTAAAAGCAGCAAGTACTGTTCATTTTAAAGTGCACACGCACCTACCTAAATTAACAAAGCATACGTACAGACAAGGGTGGGAGCAAGAACACATACCATGTGTGCTTGAACTTTGAACCCAAACTGGCTGTAAGATCAGCTTCACACTCACGTCACATGATTTATGTGCAGTTCATCTAAAACGGTGTGCTGACCTTTTTCAGTAAGAGTAAAGTCTTTAAGAGTAACGTTTCAAGCTCCCACAATCATCTGCTAATAAAACCACTTAAACTCTAAACGCACGCATTTTAATTGAGTGTAAAAATTGTAATTATGATGTTACCTTTTATGAAATTAAGGTTTAAATATGGCATACAAATCCATTTTTGCTGAGTGATTGCCATAATTCATCAAATTTCCCTGGCACGTGCTACCCCATTTGTCAAATCTGTCAATTTGACAAATGGAACAAAAGGAAACTACCCAATTGTCAATGAGCAAATTGTAAAGAAAATTCAAAAATAACTCAACAGGAATTTCAACCCTTTCCGTTCCGCCGTGCCATTCCTGACTCATCTAGAGTCTTTCCTTTGCATGCTCCCAATGCTCCGCATTGCGGTGGGAGCGCCATGCGAGATGTGCAAACGCACAAAGTACTTCCAGTTGGATTAACCTATAGCTGCACACACAAGAAGTCAGCCAGGGTATGTGTTGGGATTGGGGTGGTGGGGTATACATTCCAAGCCAAAGCCTTTCATTTGGGGAGGTGTGCGTGTGTGTAGATGTGTAGGGGTGTGGTATGGAGGGTGGGGGATAGCCCTGTTTTAGGCAAGGGTAACAAGGGCCCTCTCTGCCCCGTGGGGGTGGGGCCCTGTTGCCATGGACACGGACAAGTCCACTGACAGGAACATGCAGAGCAGGGTTAAAAGTGGGAGGGGAAGCGGAGAAGGGGAGGCCTGCGAGTGACTGGGGTTGGCTCGTCATGTGATGGCCAGGAGGAGGCCGGGCTCCTTCTTTACTTTCAAAATGGACCAACACGCCACACATTAGCCGCCTGCTTAAGACCTATGGGCCCATATGGCGGAGAAGCCGGCATACGGAAACAAGTACTTGGGCACATGCAGCCATAAAAGCCACAAGAGGCATCACAAGTGACGGAAGCATGCAGAGCACCTGTATTTTCTCCATTTGTTAATAATCCAGCCATACAGACGTATTCAACAAGGGACACTAGGTCCGTGCTTGACGTCCATTCACAGCAACTGAACGCCGTATGCAGACCTGAGTGACTGAATACGATCAGGTTCCCAGTGACCCTCACAGACCTCAAGCCAACTACTCATCCCCCCAAAAAATAATAATTTAATGCAAATCAGTCATTTAACGTTTAGCAGCCTACTTTTGTACATTTCAGTCTTGATCCAACCGAAAAAAATCCTGCCCTTCTCTCCCTCCCTCCCCCTTTTAAAGAGCCACAGCATAAAACATGAGGTTATGCTGAAAAATATGGCCACCCAAAACCAAAGATCAGTTATTTTTCTGCATAGGTGGGCTCCCTAGTGACCTCATGACCCAGAATTTTTTCTACCAGGACAAAGCAGATATTTCTACGAAACAACCCTAATAAGATATGCACATTTATCTACATAAGACACTAGATCTACAAGAAACATTCAAAAAAAAGTTTATTAGAACACCACAAATATTGTAATTTCCCACATTATGTACTGAAAAAAAAGGCTTGTACATTTCTGAGCAAGAGAGCCGTTTACTTGCCATTTTACACACAGCCACCCCCCATTTTAGCCATACTGTTTTTTTCCCCTTCTCTTCAAGTATGACACATGAACATGTGTTTCTCTTGTACGCAACACATACGTCTGACAAAATAACTTCAGCTTAAACCATTTTAATTTTTACTGAAATTGCTTAATTGCAAAACACTTTTGCAATACAAGTGCATTTTTAGAGAATGTTAAAATTTTGTAAAGTAAATCCACCTTAAACAGTGAAGTGCTTTTCTTCCTTAAAGGGTTTTTAAAGAACAAGAGCACATGACTGAGGAGTGAGTGTCATTTTTAAGTGAAGAAAAAAAAGCAAAGATTGAAATGGCCGCCTGTAAGCTGATTGTAAACCAAGATATTTAGCTGAATGCTGTAGGAAGAATTTTTCTGACATCAAGTTATTTATTTTTTTATCACCCAAAACAAAATCATGCTCCATAGCGCGTCTCTTTACACCAACTTAATATGAACCTCTTAGATGTAGCAATCCCACCTTGATCTGTGGTGTAGCACCTCCTCTTCCTGAGGAGTTCAAAGGTTACGGTATAATGATTGGCCAAACCTTCTAGTCAAAGCGTGTAGGCTGGAATGTATAGAAAGCCCTCCTACCCCTCTCCATAGTACAAGTGTGTGCACGCAAGTATGTGTGCAGAACTATTCCCATCAACGGCCATCACAAAGTCCTACATGGTGTAGGATTAGCATGTTTTAACTCTCCTGGCTCCAACAAAGCAGCACAAAAACTGGACTTTTGTGCAGCCACAGTCAACACTGCAGGGATATATAAGACAAAGATAGATTTAGCACCAAAATTCTAGTCAAGTTCACCTGGCTTCTGAAAGCAGCATAAATATTACAAATAAAATCCCACCAGTTGCCAGAGAAACACACATTCCACGTCAAGATCCCAAAACTCCAGTATACGCTCCTCCCCCCCCCTAAACATCCAGTGACAAATATTAGGACAGGGTAGAGTTGGAAGTCAAAACGCTTGTTACTGCCACACGTGAAATTTTGAGTCTATACATTTGACCTTATAGTCTGCTCTTTTGCAGGACATAAAACTAAGGTAATTTCCACTGACCAGTAAATTCCATACTTTGGGGGTTTTTTTATATTAAAAGGGCACATATTAGTCACATACATAAATAAATGGAACCAGCATTTATAATAAAAACTGAAGTCAATACCCTTGATTTGAGATAAGTTTTTCACTCGCAAGCTAACGCCATGTGGTAGCTAGCTCAAACATTTGTCAAGAGCTTGCCTAGGGTTTGTTGCCTTACGAGTACGTAGGAGTGAAGGGGGGGGAAAAAAAGCCATGGACTGTGGGCTCTGTTTTCAGTTTTGTTGATTTGATACATAATGCAATAAAGATCAGAATTTTTTTTTTTAAGTTTAGCACTTCACATGTAATTTCCAAAAAAAAAAAAATAGATGCATTTTTATATTTAAAGTACACCAAGTGTAATACATTTCTAGATTTGTTTTTATTGAAAAACTGAGTTGTTTACTGAAACTTTGGCTCTGACTTTCACACACATCTTGTGAAAGTCAGTCATTGGTAATTTTTCTGTTAAAATTGCAAGAGTAAATTTTAAATAAATAAATAAAGATGAGCACTATGAGGCAACACTTTGTAGAATAATTTAATTGAGGACGTTATTTTAGACAGTGTCTAGCAGAAAGTGTGCCAACCAGTCCAAGTCTACCCAAACATGTAAAAACATTATAAATAAAATTAAAACGTTCTCTCCTTCCGCCATTACTAAAAATCCACATTTTAATAAGGCAAGACATAAATTGGCGTAATGCATCCAAATAATGCTTCCACTAGCAAATTCAACGCACGTATTTTATGTTAAACGAGATTAATTATGGGTAAATTACGTCACCACTAAAACACACATTTTAAAACTTCAGTCAACTGGCTGTCGGAGCTCAAGTTACGCTGCTTACACGAGAAATATGCAGACTTTCCTCCAAAAAAGTAAAATACGCCACCGCCAAGCGTGACTACAAGGCTCCAACTCTGACACTGGAGGTCTTCCCTCGTGAGTTGGGGCCCAAAATCTACAATTCCACTCATGCTTGGGAGTCCATCTCATGCAACAAGCAGCACAACGTGCTGAGGAAGGGCGGAAGCGTGGGGCAGACAGGGAAGAATGACGGGCAGCTCCTTCTCAAATGGACGACTCCACAAAAGGCCCCGTATGCCACACATTCAGTCTGTACTCGCACCCAAAAACACACATTTCGAGGGTTAACCGGCCACCCCGAGCTTTTAGCTCACACAGTCACTGTATGCGTGTTTAAGAAAACAAATATGGTGGAAGTGCGAAATGAAGCCAAATTCACAGCGGTTTCAGGAGCACTGTGCAGCCATGGCGAAAGGAGAACAGTACACAACCGTGCACCCTTTTTATTTGACCCCACAAGATTGAGGATTAAGGGTGAAAATACATTTCAGAATTTTAAAAGAAGGCCACCATTTCGAAAATAAGCGTGATAAATAACAACACAGCGTATTGTGCACGCTACTTTAAAAAATAGAAAAGACGCTGCTTGTAAAATAAAATGTTAGGTGTTCAAAGTCTAAGCTATACTACAAAACTTAATATTTGACCTACCTTTGACGTTTAGGGACAGAGTGCTCCACTTCCAGAACTTTCCCATGAAGTTCAACTTTACCTAAAGAAATAAAAAAAAGAAAATGCCACTTTAATTTGTCCACTACATGACCACCTCCATTCAACTCAAGCCTCATTAAAAAAAAAACGTAGCTAATTAAGGACGTTTGTTCCTTCCCTTTCTTACCAAAACAATACGTGAACATGGCGATGTAGTGCCTTTAACAAAGACGTGATATTTGAAGTACAAGTCTGACGAAGTCGGATTGTGTGAAATTACACGAGTTTCGCTAAATTCATGTGAGCCCCAATGAGACGAAAAGTCTGAAAATATGCAAAAGCAAAGTGTGGCTCAGTAAGTTGGCCTACATTTTTCGCTAACACAATTAAACCACCTGGTGTGTCAGCATGCATGGGCGAAGTGGCTTCACTTCGACGGCCTACACTTTGAAAACCTGATGCAGAGTTTATGTTCAAACTGGAGGCTGGGAATTGAAAAGAGTAGCGCAAAAATAAAGAAAAGCAGAACACTGGCTTCCACGCTCACTACATGGCGTCCACAGCCTCGCTGCCTACGAGCAGCGATAAGCCTCCATATCCTCATGATTGTGTTTACCATTTTATCAATGGAAATAACAGAAATTCACTCAAACCTGTGGGGCGTTGAAGCCATTTGTCTGAACCCGGAGTGTCAAAAGGCCATGCAAAGGTTGTGCGTGTGTGTGTGTGTGAGAGAGAGAGAGAGAGAAACAATTGGATACACCCCCACCCTGCAGGAGTATACATGCATTTGTCATAGATATCCGTAAAGAAATCTGGACACATGTAGCAAGGCCGTGCGTATTTCTTCATTTTACTTCATTTTATTTTTTTTATAATTTTTTTTTTTTTTTTTTTGCAATCGTTTAAAATTAAATCTCACCTGAAAGAACATCGATGGCCCTCATCGCCGCCTTCTCGTCCGGGCAATCCACAAACGCATAGCCAGTTTTGACGAGAAACGGACCACTGTGCGGAATCTTCCACTGTTTGAAGATACTTTCCAAGTCCTCCTCGCTCGCCTCTGCGCTCACGTTGCCGATGTATAGCTTATTCATGTTCCACGCCGAAACGGGACAATCTTTACGCCGGAGAGAGGTGGAGGGGGGAGGTGGAGAAAAGAAGAGACAGTTGCTCGCTCTCTCTCACGGATGTGCGCCCGAATCGCCCTGCTCGCTTCTTCTCCCGTGGCCCTTTTACTACTACTACTATGCGGAGCGGCTGTGGCGTGCTTCCCGGTCGGTTCGAGCCACAGATAGATTTAAACTGGCAGCCCCTCCACAGTGCGTTTGCGCTCCCTCGCCCCCCCTCTGTCACTGTCGCGCAGAAAATAAATGCTCAATTATTAATCTCGCCTCGCTCCAAAACGATGGCGGGCCGGGCAAGGGGGAAAAAAAAAAAAGGAGGAGAAACTACTTTTGGTCTCTTCCTCCAAAAACCCCTTTTTGGCAAAGAGACAGAGAATGTCACACACAGTAAGGCTGGCTGGCTGGCGCCCGCCTCTGAGTCTACAGCCTGGAATAAGAAGAAGAAAGGGCAGGAGGAGTCGGAAAAAAAAAAAAAAGATCCTCCGCTATTCCGGCCTTTTTTCTGAATGAGCCACGTGTTCAAACTACAAATCAGCCCACACGTGAGGAATCCCAATTGCTCAATTAAGTGTTTGGGGGATTGGGGGGAAATTGCACGGGAATCTGGGGTGGAGACAGCAGAGAATGAGGAGTGAAGAGAGAAAGGAGGGGAAGAGTGGATTGGTGTTGGAAGAGAGAGAGAGAGAGAGAGTGGGGGGAATGCCATAAGAGTTATGTGCGTAAAGGTTTTCCGTGCAAACTAGTGTCTTCACCAGAATCACATTCGTGGTGCCTTGCTCTGCAAAGGCTGGCTTCTGATTGGTCGGCTGAAGCATACGCACGCCCATAGCAGGGAGACGCTGATATTGCGGGGGCTTGAGCGCATAAGTGCGCTGTAGTGATGACACTGTTGAATGAAAGAGCATGGCAAAAGGGGGTGGGGCCAATCATATACGAGTTTTGCACTATATGTTACGGAAACTTTGCATTAGTAATATTTAATATTAAGAGTCCTGTTTGAGTGGGAGGACCCTGGGCCGCTCCTTGGGCCCTCATGCAACGCGAGAATGACACGTCTACTACTACTTCCCACATGGCGGCATCCATCTTCCCCACCATAGAGTGGAGCCGTGCCCTCTTTGGTCCACGACTCAAAGTCCAGCAGCAGGCCCCATTTACTCGAGGTCACACGCAGGAAAAGTATGGCTTGAGCTGGGATCCTTTGCTGTTTGCTTAAAATATCTATTAGACTTCTTGGCGCAACGGGTACGCCATGCGGAGCGAAGACACACGAGAATCTCTAATGCCCGTATTAAAAAAAACAACAACAAAAACACTGAATGAGGGGAGTGGTTTCCCTCTCCAGTGTTCCCCTAGTGTACCTTGTAACGTATAGACACATGTTGAATGCATACCTATAACCTATGTGGGTGAAAACATAAGAAGATAATAATGTCCATTTTATGAGAGTCACACCAAGGAACCCTACTAATGGCCAGGAGTCAATATACTGTCAAAGCAGATTCTATACAAGGTTTTCAACATGTGGTGTATACAAAGGGTCTTGCATGTAATCAGTGAATGGACTCTGATATATTCGAGTGAAATTGGGAGGATTAAAAACCCTAATAAAATGTATCAAAGTAAGTATAGAAATTGATGAATTACTGGAGTAAGTCCCATCCTGTAAAAGTGTTTTTATTTTTTAAAATCGAGTTATTTTCATTTTAATGGAAAAAAAATAAATAAAAATGAGCAAAGTACAAAGTAATTTCTAATTTTCTGGAATCCTTCAACTCACCAGTGTAAGAGAAATTATTCAAAATGACAAAAACACAAATACATAGACACACAGAAATGCATAGTGCACGTTAAAAAGGGGCAAAACGTCCAATAATATAAAATGCAGTTAAGCAGCAAGCCTTAATGATCCATTCAGCTCCCTTCACTATCTTCTGCAGGACACTTTTGGCTGCCATATTCTAGCTGGACTAACTGCTGCTTTAGTATCTCCATGACTATCGCTTCTGTTAATAGAAAAAAAAAAAGAAAGTTATTTGTTTTATAAAAACTAAATATTTTTTATTTTATAAAAATTAAACAGGCACATTTATTTAACTTGAACTATCCATGGTAAATAAACTCATTTAAACTCGCCCTGAATATAATATTGTCATCAAACAGTGACTGAAAAAACTATTAAATAAACAACAATGCATTTACGTTCTTCTGACAAATTTATTCAAAATCACATGTCTAATTAAGAAATTTAACAATATAATAATTGCATGTCCTCAAAGGTAGCCAAGAAATAAATAAAGTCGTAACTTTAATCCTGCCTATTGTGTGCTTTGAAAAAAGAAGTTGGAGCATGAAGAGTGAATGGGGGCGGTAATAGAATTTGTAAACATAACTTATCAAGTCCAGACATTGATCAAAATGAGTAATAAATTGATAAACTAGTCAACCCAATCTCCATGGTAAAACTGGGGAAAGTAGTTATAGGTGTTGCTTAATCAAATCAGTTGTTGTCATTCATCTGTCCGTCCGTCCAGCCATCGCCTGTCCCATCCGTCCACTGTACCTGTTTGATCCACGTCGGTTGGCGAGCGAAGGGGCCAGCCTAAAAGAGGGGGTCCACTCATGATAAAGGGGTGCATGTATGCACTGGTCGTTGGACAAGAGCTGTTGTTGCATTGTAGAGCAAATTGGTTATGGCAAACAAGATACGAGGCTTAAAGTTAAACTGATTAAATGGAAAATGTTGTAAACACAGAATCCCACAAAACAGAACACAGAAAAGATTTAACCATCATAATATAAAGTGCAACTATAGGCAGAAAATCTCCAGTGAACCTTTTAGATCCGCTCACTATCTTCTAACGGCAGTCTTGTGACATATAGCAGCTGGGATATTGCAGACTTTCAAATACTGCTGTGTGCTATATTGCTAGGATGCTGGTAAAGAGTAATTTTAACAGAACTGCATCACACCCTGCTCTGTTGCTGCTGTTTAGACAACTCTTGCTGTATAGTAAATGTGCGGTTTTTATAAGTACCACTAGTGGTATCCTGAGAAAAGCTGGCACAAGGTAAACAAGAATGATTAACTGTGAATTAAAGCTGGAGTATGTAACTTTTATAATATATATACATATTTTTTGAAATTGTCACTATGTTGTCACAGAAATTTGTGAGAGAAAAAAATCTAGCTCGTCTGCCTTCTTTCAGGCAGAGGAGCTAGAAACAACCAATCAGAACCATGAGGAGGGTCTTAGTGCTGTCAATGAGGCTTGTGTACCCATTGCTCCCCCCCCCCATATGATTTCTCCAGGGCTCTCTGTGTGCTTCAGCATGTCAGCCACTAAAATCCATATCAAATTGAGGCATTAAGTTGCAAAGAGAGGTCATTCACTCAAATATATTTGGAGTGAATGCAAGGAACTTGAAATATGATATCCTTCACAGCAAGATTTGTCAACAGTTTTTTTTTTTTAACTCTGGACACTAAGGTTGTTGTCTTTTTATTTACATATAATAACTGATATTTTGCAGACATTTTAATTTATAAAATTCAGAAAAGCGCTAGTCTGTTTTACTGCGAGATGTACTAATTCTTTGGATCTGTGGCTGTTTCTGATATGGGAGACATGGGCAACCACTCAGGGCGGCAACTTGTAAGGGCGGCACTATGTTCCACGCCTTCTTTTCCCCGTGTACCTGTATGACTACGCTACATTGCTACTATATAACCATCCATAGTTACTATAATCTTCAAGGTCGTTTTTGTGTTAATTTCCTTTTCAGAAAGAAAAAAACAAAAATAGTTCCAGAGAAACTACTTTTATGTGGACAAAATTCAATAACCTTTCTAACAAGGTGTATTCACAATAGTTACTTACTGCTAAAGCAATGCCTTGTATATCACTGTGGGTTTAGTGGTTTTGAAAGCAAAGCTACTCTATTATCAGTTCTGTGGTGTATGATTTGTTTAGATCATGTTTCCGCAGATTTACATTGCATTCTAGGAAAATCAACTGAGTACAAAACAACTAGTTTACCACCTTTAAGTAAAAAAGCAGGAGTTGACTTGGGTGGAATTATTTTACAAGCAAAAACAAATATTTTGTAAAAATGGATGAAACTGTATTTTAGAACTGCAGCAATAATTACAATCGTATTTTTCTTTTTAAATAAATCTGCCTTTAAAGAAAAACTGGTTTATTAAGTCAAACAGTAAAGTGGCTATACTCAGGGCCGGAATTAGGAGGACCCCATGTTTGGTGCCCGCCCACCGATAGGCCTTTTTAACTTAAGCAAATTACAACAGATTGTTAGTTAGGTACAAAAAAACTTAAAGTTTTTACACCTTCACTAAAATAGAGTTTTTTTTAGCTTTATTTTGTCTTTTCTAAATACATTCTCTTAAAAATGTAATAATTTCTTTAAATTTCTTTATCTGTTACAAAAAAATAAATAAATAAAATAAACAAAACAGAAATTATACTGCAACTATGCCAGACTTGTTTGTGGCAATGTCATGCACCCGTAGAAATACATCGAAACCAAAGCCTGCTGTTGTCACATTTGCCATCCTTGAAGCGACACTTGTAAGTAGTTGTGTTTTGGTTCTCTGCACAAAAATCCAACAGATTAAAATGCCTGACTTGATATGAATTTCTTTGGAAATGTATAAAAAACAGAGTTCGCAATTCACAAATACATTTCAAAAGATGATTTTGGGATCTTAAAAACCTTGGGGCCGTGGGTTTGTGTGGCTCAGATGGTAGACCACATGCACCACTTGTAGGGGCTACAGTTCTTGAGGTGATTGTCCCGGGTTTAAGTCCTGATTTTGGGCAATTTATTGCATGTCATCCCCGTTTCTTTACTGTCTAAAGCTCTTCAGTAAAGGTGACTGGTGCCAAAAAAAACAAAACACAACAAAACAAAAAAAACAACAACTGGGGTTAAGGGTTATTGTGTCAGAAAGCCCTTGCTAATGCCTGACCTGTTAGCTGCTGGATAATTGGTGTTGGTTACTGTTAAGCAATAAATGATCAATACGCCCAGTTAATACAGCAGGTTGTTGTGATGCAAAAATTTATATTATGATAAATAATTTCAAAATATTTTCCAAGCCTTATTTCTACCTACAACCTGTGCAGTTCAGCTGAAAAAAAATGAACAAAAATAAAAGTACGCCTTTTTGCCGAGGGTCAGCCTTTAGCCTTCCATGGTACACACTGATGCCCAACTTGTTGAATCTCGCTTACACCAAAATAAAGCTCAGCTGTCCCAGAAGAATTTGTGTAACATTTGCTCATTGAATTATTTAGCGAAAGCCTCAGTTTGGTGAGAGTTTGCAACGGATAAATAATGGTCTTGTACAAATCAGCCAGGAGAAAGATACAAAAATCTACTGCACTATGTAAAAACAACGGGACAATAAAGACAGTTATGACTAGTGGAACAAATTATGGGAAACTGAAGGTTTCCTCAAAATGGCTGAAAGGATTGAAACTGGCACAGAGACTGGAAGTAGCCCTGATGAAGCGGCAGAAATTTATGCAAAGTTCAGTTTTTTTTTTTTTCTAGACATGACAAAAATGTTCGCTGTTCTCCTCATGCTTGGACAAAGAGTCAGGGCAGTAAAACTTTTCTGAGTCTTTCCTTCCAAAAAAAATAAATCATCAAAAAAATAGCAAAAATATTTTCTGAAAGTTTGTGGAACCATGTCTCATAATTGATTAAAGCCAAACTTTAACTTTAGGGCGATGACTCTAAAGTTATCGCCCTAACGTGGCTGTTATTGTGACATTTTGTCACAATAACAACAGTGAACATGAACAAAAGAACACCACCGCCACAGTGAAACACGGCGGTGGCAGAACCGAGATCTGAGGTTAAAATTATGAATGGTTGAAGATACTAGTCATTTCTGACCTAGTCATTTCACGTTTTAGGCGTTGAAGATGACAAGGAGTTTCATTCGTTAGCTTCAGAGTGGAGTTATACATCAGAATAAAGAGATAACGGGAAAAAAAATGTGTATGTTTTGAAATTAAAAAGACAGAATTTAGAATTAAATTTCACAGACCATAACCTGGATTATTGACTGGATGGAAGGTGTACTCACAATCTGATGGAGTTGCTGAACTTTTGCAAATGAGTGTTTGATGATAGGTTCCGACCAACGAAGACAGAATATTGAAATTGAATAGGCTTCATCAAAGTATTAAGGGTTTGTACACGTGTGCTATTGGGTTGCATATGTTTTATCATTCTTTATAGTAGTCCTGCTTACAGATTTGTTTGTTTATAAGTTAAATTAGACATAGTAAATTTCAAATTATATGGTGGGGGGGAAAAAAAGTAATGAAAATACTTTTTTATGTCACAAAACCTGGGGCGTGTAGACTCTTGAAAGCTACTGTATATCCCTGCAGTGTTTATCTCCATGTGCATACTCATCTAAAAGCAGGTTACAAAGGGGAAGTGTTGCTTCAGTGGGCCCTTCATCCAGCGGCTCAGACTCTGGGGGCCATGTCTGCCTCTGAGGGTACTCCTCCTCTTCCTCCCCTTCTCCCTGCTCCTGAGCAAACACACCGCGCCTTCCGATTGGCTAACCTGCTCGACCAATCAGCGCGGCGCGGAGCCTCCTCGCGCTACCGCTGCCGGCTCGGCCTCAGCCGCGCTCGCTCATTGGCTCCCCGGCTTCGACTATTCTATATGAATCAGCGCGCCAACTGTGCGTCTCCGGCCGCGTTTCCTCCGCTCGGCTCCGCCGTAAACCCTAAAGATGGAACGAAACACGCCAGATCCGGGCTGCTTTTTCTAACGGTTCTCAACTTTTTCAACAAGTTCCCGCCGCCCTTTACTTTCCCTGCGGCTGCTCTCGTTAAGCAGGGTTATTTAAATAATAATAACAATAATAATAATAATAATAAAGAGAACGCATTTAATTAAATATCCTTAAAACTTTTGAATACAGGATACGTCTAGCGAAGTTTGCAACTCCCATAAAGTCTCATAAGAATTATTTCATCAAATTCAAATTAAGACATTTATTCCCTGTCGATCCGTGTAAGCTATTTAAATAGCGTTTAAACAATGTAGGCAAAAACACCCCCCCCCTCCCCCCAAGGTGTTAATCTTTAATAATTTCCACCGCTATCCAAAACAATGGAGCCCACGCAGAGTTGCTCCGTCGGTTGGAAAGTGTCAGATTTTGCTCTTTGTGTTGCTCCAGGATGTATAGACAGCAGCCATTTGCACTCTCTCTCCTCGCCCTGTCGGTTTAAATGAACTGATGCATGGCTGCAGCCTCTCTCTGACTCTGGGTGTGTGTGTGGGGGTGTGGGTGTGTGTGTGTGTGTGTGTTTGTGTGGGGAGACTCTGCAGGAGGAGTAGTGAATGTATCGCTGAGGAATGTACAGAAAAAGTCTCCCCGCCCTCCCCCACGTCTCCTTCTTCCGAGTTTCAGGGCAAATTCCATAGGGGCTGCACACTAACGTAAAGTTTCAGAGCAAAGCTGCATCCTGTGCGGGGAAGACCCGTGCGCTTGCTGTAGATTAGACAAAGAAATCAAGCTGCTTTTGCACGTTTTGCTTTTTTGGCGGGGGGGGGGGGGGGACTATTTCTAAGGGGAAAGGGCTGAGGGAGGAGGAAAAAGAGGGGGGAGGTGGATTGTTTAAGTAAAACGCAGCTTATAGCCCAACTTTGAGCCGTTATTGGCCTCTCTCCAAGATATAGTCTGCGTCTCCAAAGCGCAAACAAACCCCCTTTAGGCTACAGTGAGTCCAGAGCTTCTGTTTTCCGGTGAGACTGCTTTTATTTTACTGTACATTTAAAATATATATATATATATTTAAAACCAATCCTTTTCTTTCCGTGTATATACATATATATATATGTATTTAATTTAGCACCATTTAAACCCTGCGACTGACCGCTTCGGACAGCCAGAGAGTGAGGGAACACTGGCTGTGAACGCCATGTTGAAGGAGAGTCTTGCAGTAACTGAACTGATGCAAGCAATCTTTGCGTTAAGGCAGCTGCAGTTAAGGTGGAAGCAGAAGGGTTTCTGTTGCATTAAGGTGTTTTACAAAACTATGAGAAAAATGTGAAAAAAAATATACATATTGTTTTCTGCTCAGATTTTGTTGTGTGTTGAGACCCATCAGAAAATGGCGGGTGTTGCCCCCCCACCCCCTCTTTCATTCAAAACAATATGCAAAGACGGAAATCTCCTTTTTGCAGCACATATCGTTGTATTGCAAGAAAATGCTTAAAATTGCTGTTATGTCTCAGCAGAACTCTTTTTTTCATCATTATTTGAAGAGATTCAGCCAAGTAAAGAATTTGTTACGCTTTGTTTTCCACTCTTAAAAAATTTGCAAAAAGCTGGAAAAGAGTGAATTTTAAGATATTTCTGACAAGTTAAAACAATTATTTACACGTGATCCTATTTTACTGCAACAAGAATAACACTTGAGTTTGCTTTAAAACAACTCATAAGAGCTAAAAAAAAAAAAAAAAACAGCCACCGTTATAGCACCGTTTGGCAGAGGGCAACAAGTGTCTATTTTTTTTTCTAAACTTCAAAACTGATCTGATCTCATTTTGATGCAAATTATGTTTTGTCTAGAATAATCATTTTAAGAACTCTTTGCTTCTCTTTCCTTACATTTATTTGAACAAATTTTAATCTTACTGCTGAATAATAAAATGTGGTTACTTAAAACACTTCTGAGAGGGCAGAATTTTATTTACATTTTTTTCTGGCATATTTTTGCAGCACATGTTCCTGCTGTGCTGAAAGTGTGTGTTCTCAAAGGGTCACACGGATATTTGCAGACTTTGTCACACATTTCAGCCTGAGTGCAGCCTATACGGCCATGCATTGGCATGCAGCTCTGCGCTAATCTTGCTGGAAAACTTTCTCCTCCAGGCTGCTGCCTCTGTTCTTGTTTACTGTTTTCATTTTTGTCTGGCGAGCCAAATTTGCTTCCATATTTTATTTTATTTTTTAAATATCTTAAACGCAATCAGTTTTTGCATTGTCACGCCTGAAAGAATTATATATTTAAAAAAAAAAACAGTTTTGTGCCAATCTGCCAAACATGCAGCAGACAGTGAATAATGGGATTTAAAATGCACAATTTAAAGAATCTGGAATGCATTTAATTGTTTTTGTTTTAATAAATATGAAGCTGTTGTTCACAGGATCTGAAACTTAAAAATTATGCAAAAATGGTACGTTTGCAAGATCAAAAGTTTGTAAGTGTAATAGCGCATGAATTTTATTCTTAAGAAATATGAAAGCCAGTATTTAGGCTGTTTTCACAAATTTGTTTGGATCCAGAAAGCCGTTATATGCTGTGATAATTCTTTTTTTCCCCCCCTTTTTGGTTTGCATAAAAGTCATTATAAGCATATTCTCAAATTTATGGCAAATTACTTTCCCAGGTTGACACAATTTAGCTTACAGTTGAAAAAAAAAAAAAGGCAAAACAAAGCCTTTTGTGATGCATTCAAGCACCATTTTTAATTTGAAAAAAATGTCATAAACTCCTTTCGATATCTAGTTTTCATGACACAATTAAATTTCTCATTTGACATGCATCAAACGTTAGATTTCGGTCTGTATCACCGTATTAAAAGTATTTCTGTTATAAAAGAAGACCAGCAGGGCACACAGAATAACATGTCTACTATTTCAACATAATCAGATCAGAAGTGATGTTTGTATCTTAATCTCTCACCAGTTTTTGTTTTAAGCCAACATTTGTAGTGTTTTCAATGGCTTCCTGCTGTCAGAAAAAGTCTTGTTCGTAGCTCTTAGTATACGTATCTGTTTAATGTTTACTTTTGTACAACAAAAGTGTTGAACGTAGGGGGTAGATGTCAAATCTAGATGTGGTCCTTGATTTTATTTACTTTCTGAGCTTCAAACTATTTAAATTCTATCAACTGTGAAGGATTTCATTAACTTCTGCATCAAATTTCTAAATAAACTCCAAACAACGCAAGTCCCCTCCCAGTCTTTACATTCCACTCTACATATGCTGAGCTACTGTCACCATACCAGTTGCACTGAGTAGCCTTAATGTACGGATGGGACCGAGATCACAAAACAAAATATTTACCCACAAAATCAAGGCAAGTACCCGCCTTTGCCTTCCTTTCCTCCACTTGCACCTGCTCAGAGATGGTAGAAGGTGTTGATGGCAAATTTCCCTTTAAGGAACAGTAACTTTCAACAGTTCTGTAAGAACGCTCAGTATAAGCAACTGGAAAGCAAGATTTAAAAACCTCAATTACCACATAAAGACCTAATTAAATCTTTATTGAAAAACACTGCACAGTTTGAACCTCGTGTCACCTCAACATGTCATTTACCTTGGAACCTTACGACTTATCTCTGAACCTGTACGGATGAATGCAGAACACTGCGAGGCCCCTGGGACGTGTCAGCAGTGATTATTGACTCCCTCTGAGTGGAGCAAGGTCTACAGATAAAGTGACCTCCATTCCTTAAGGGCCTACCTGTTTCAATTAGCCCATTCACACGAGAGATGGTTTTTGCTCCCCGTTTCTAAGAAGAAAAATGACAAATATGTGTCAGTGAATAGACGAGGATTTCTATAGTAGATGTAACCTGTAAGTTTTTTTTCTTTTTGACTTCCGACGTAGTTTAGTTAATAGCAAGCCCTGTTTATGTTATTCATTCACACCGTGTTATTAGCTTATGTCACGGTGAGAGGGAAGAGCTTGCTAGAAACACTTGAAAGTTGCACCATTTTGATCTCGACACAAATGCAGCGTAATGTTCATCTTCTCCTGTTCGTGCCTGAAAGCTCTCAATAAAACGCTGAGAAAACGTCTTCTGCGCATGTTCTCGTTGTTTCCATTAAAAATGGCGTCCAATGGCGTATTTTTGTTTTCACTGACAATAAAACTGGAAATAAAAGAAGCATGGATTTGTACTGCAGGGTTTTACAACATACAGTTCTTAATAACCAAAAGAAATAAAAAAAAAAATCAAAAAAATCTGGTATGATTAGATTAGGTTTGATAACGTCACAAAAGGCACAAGATGAGAGCTGATCAGCTAAGCATTGGTAATCTCTGGGGACAGCATCCAAGTAAACCCCTTGAAAAGGAAGAATTTGCTTAAAAACATGCAGATAAACAAGAAAAAAAGTAAAAGAAAAAGGCAAAAGGATCACCAGACGCAGGCTGTAAAAATCAAGTGTCCCCATTGTTTCCTCTTCTTGAGCAATAAGCGCAACCAGTCGGGATAACTATCGGTTCGCTAAACAGCTGTAATATCTGCTGCAAAACACAAAAAAGGAAAGAAAAAAAAAAAATAGCTGTAAGCCCGAGGACGAGGCTCGGGACGTCTAATGCATGTAAACGAGTTTCGATTTCAAAAAAATCTGTTGATGAATACTTGCGGATTTAAATCGCTCCTTTAAAGCACCACAGAAGAAGAGAGAGAGGGGAGGCTGAACTCTGAAGGAAGCCACTCAGTATTCGCCTGTGGAAAGAACGAGAAATTTACTTTCATTGCTGCAGAGTACAAATAAAATTGATCTTTCTTCATCTTCATTATGGTATGAGTATGAGGCTAATAATGGTGCTGCATCCTAAACGGCACAAGAAAGGATCTCTATTTACGCTTTTTGATAGTAAAGGGGAGCCTACATCATTAGGATGATGGAGACCTCCCGCAGCAGAAGGTAGACAATAAGAGAAAATTTCCCTTTAGGGTAAGAGCATATTGCTGCGTTCCTACTCACAAATCATAACTTGTCTAAATGATGTTTTCGTTTATCATATCTGCCATACCCGCATTTGCTAGGATAATTCTACACCCCATTTGTGGAGAAATAAGGCGAGAAAGACTTTTTAAATCGACTGAAAACACCGCACTGTCTACATTTTTAACAGTAAATCAAAGCTAAATGATATCACTGTCCAAAAAGTGAAGCAAAGTCCAAGCTTAACATCATCGTTGCTCTTCCTGAGCAGGATGGCTGTGGCTGTAGATTTCAGGAGATTCCAGATGGAATAATCTACTCCGACGGCTCCCTCATCCATCTCCAGCTCTTATTGTCTGAGGAAGAGGAGAGAAAGGAGACGCGACATCCCCTTTTTGGTGAAATTTAACTTCCAAAAGCAAATGCTCCCAGAGAGTAAACCCTTTTTGAATGAAAACGCTTCATTTTGTTGGTTAAGGAATGTAAGACGATACTGACATCTTGTGGCAAATCTACATCATCACGACTAATAAAAACAAAAAGCCAGACATTTCACATTCCATTAACTCATCAAGAAAACTGTTCCTTCAAGTGAGTATTTATGGGAGACTTTGAAATGGAAATAAATACATAAAATAGTGTTTTTTAATTCAATTTTAAATCTGAAAGTGAGATACTGATTTCATTTTCCTGCAGGACTTGCACTCTAGCAAGAGCACCAAGAGTTGGTTTATTGATCTATTTATCATCTCACCTAACCTGACCTAAACCCCACAGGCAGTCTACGGTCCATGGAGACTCCACTTGCAATAACGGAAATTACCCAAGTTATGATATCAAAGCAATCTCGAACCTCAGTAGAACCACAAGCTCATTGCCTCCACGCCACATCACACTGATGCAGTAATTCATGCAAAGGGAAGCTGGATCAAATGCATTTGCTATACAGTACATGGACATACTCATAAATAGCAACCCTACTTTTTAAAATAAAACTAAATCCTTCTTTCCTGGTCCTATGAAATCTAAAACTGTTGTAAGCTTAATCTTCGAATCCATCGTTATCAATCTGTGTAAAGGATCCTTATAGTTTCAATAACTGAAACACATCAAGCCTTTCGATGATGTTCTAATTCATATAGCTCCATCTGTCAATTATAAAGCAGGCAAAACTATTACCTTCCCGGTGTGTAGGTGGACCTGCACAATTGTTTCAACACAAGGGTTGAAACAACTGAATTTCACACTGGAGGGTTTTGGTTTTTCCAAATGTAATGAGTCAATAACCGTCAAAAGCTAAATATAGTTAGAAGAGACATTTACAGGGACTCCAGATGATATCTAAATCACTGTTTTATTATACCACCTTAATATAAACTTAAAACAGACAAATAAAAAAAGGAAGAAAATGTACAACGTCTGACTACTTACCTTATCTCATCGTTTAGCGTCACTTTGTAACTGGTTAGTATCAACTGAAAACAAGCTTCAGCACAAAGCGAACAGCAATAGGGTCTAACAAAAAATGTTTAATATCACCTAAAATAGGTTCTTAAGTCCTACGCGTCAGTAAAAACATGGCGGCAGGTGGGAAGGCGACAATACAGTCGACTGTTTACCGTCTCTTCGTGTTAAAAAAAACCGTAAATCTTTTTACCTTCTCCTCGTGAAGCCGTGGATGAGCTGGAGATACAGTGGGAGGAAACGCTCTCCTGTGATTGGTGGATAAGGTAGGTTGGGTCTAAACACATTTTTGCAACAACAAGGAAACGCTGGGCCGTGAATGGCTCCCCGCTATCTGCAAAGCGAATGTATGGCAAGCAGTTGTAACACATAATCAAATCAAATTCTTGAGTCCTGATTCCCTTTTGTTATCAAAAATAGGGTTTCTCATCGATAAAAAAAAAAGTGTTAATACATTTACAATAACATCCTTATTAGTGAAATATCAATTTCTAGATCCCAGCAGCCCAGACTGTAAAAGACGTAAGGTAAGATTTTTTAAAATATTTTTTAATTATTCATCCACCTACCGTCTAAACCAGCTACACAGTGGAGGGACTGGTGCCTCTCTCCACAGCAGGCAACTTAAACTTAACCCTCCTGTTATGTTCGTTTCTGAGGTACAGCAATAATGTTCGTGGGTCAATTTGACCCATGGAGTGTTTAATCATGCAATAGAGTCAGAAATGAAAAAAATTCCTCCAAAATATTTTTGTATTATTAACTCCAATACTAATCATTTCAATCAATATTTGTGCAATGATGTTTTTTATTTATTTCTCAGAAATTAAGGATCAATGACGACAACCTACTCATTTACTCATTTGGACATAAAAAAATGGAATTTACATTTTTTATGTCCACTGAAAAAAAACTACAAACAAAAAAACAATAATTTCCTTGAAATTGATCTTTCCTAGTAAAGAGAGTAGTGAGAAAGTGGGCTTGTGCGTGTCCGCGTGTGCATGTATGCGTGTGGTGTGTTGTGTTTGTGTGTGTGTGGTGAAATATGGTTCATAGCTGCAAGGAAACATATAGATTTGGACATTTTTTTAAATCTTTTTTTGCACTTTAACTTGACTGCTGGGTCAAATTGACCTGAACAGTATCTATGTAAAAAGTAGATGCGGGAGGGGGGGGGGGTTACAAATGTGTAAAATGAATACATTTTCAATTTATATGTAGAGTGCACTTATTAAGACAAATAGAAAAGGTTTCATGCAAAAAAAAAATACTTCCAACTATTTTTTTAAAAATTGTGAAACTTTAAAACGGGTCAATTTGACCTGCAACATAACAGGAGGGTTAATAGAAAAACTTATGTGTTGCAGATATCCAGTAGTCAATGATTGATAGTAAAATCACTTCAGGCTTCATTTCCCAATATGAAAATTCTTCCTATTCTATTTATTTATTTATTTTTCAAAGAGACTGTGTACATTTCTTAAAGGTCAGTTGGTGGATGACCTGAGTACAAGTAATGGGGAAGTTGTTACTTTAAAATGGAGGACAAACTGCTGGTCAACATGGTCTATACCACAAAACTGATAAAAATACATCACTGACAATGCAAGCCTCCTGATGGTTATTGTCATTTATTTTAGTCACACAACTTAATTTCCTGGGGCACACTACAAGTATGAGATAATCCTACTCCTGGATTTGAAATATTTTAAAGTACTTTGAATCGGCGTCGGCTTTTACAAAACACATACTCCTGGGAAACGTCAATTTATACTCAAAAGAGTCAAGTATGAACAGGGAAAGAGGTAAAATGACCAGCACCATCTTGGAGCACATTGGCTGTTCATAAGAGACATAGCTGCTGAATAAAACAGATCCTACTAGTACCACTGTTTGAAGAACTTTGGATAGTACGAGTTACATTTTATTTCCCTTTGGGATTAATAAAGCATTTGTGAAGTGAATTGAACTTGTCCAGTCAAATCCAGAATCTGTGGCAAGACTTGACAAGTGATGTTCAAAGACACTGTCCACCCAGACTGACCAGGTTACTTTGACTGTAAACGCAGCAAAAGGGGATCCAGGAAACTAAATGTAAATGCATGCCACCATTTTCAGATTTTTATTTCCTAAACATTTGGAAACCAAACATTTTTTCTTCCACTTTACAATTATGAACTGCTTTGTGTTGGTTCAACACATAAAATCACAATAAAAGCTACTGATGTTTGCTTTCACAGGAAGATAGTCAAGAAAGGTGGATACCTTTGCTGTGCAAAATCTAAATGCAAATTAGTTACAGATCATAAATAGGCATATTAGTACTTTAATTGCCTTCTGAGACAAAATTTGACCCAAAACTGTTTCAAAATAGGAAACACTTGATTTCTATCAAATTATGAGGAAATTGTTCTCAAAGTGGCCGGCTGAGCCAGCATCCCACTTTAAGTTTATGAAGCAATCACAGCATTATCGTCAAAGCACCACTTAGTAATTCAAGAGTCTTTAGCTCAGTTGTTACTTTCCAAGCAACAAAATGAAGCAAATCCTTTTTTTTAATTATAGCGTTTTCTTGATCTACATTGACTTTGTCACACAAAACTCCCAAATAGCCTCAGTTTAAGTGCTCAAAAAAACAAAACAAAACAAAAAAAAAGCGAATGAGTGAACTGGTGAGGTATTTCACCAGTTTATTAGCAATACAGAAAGCAACTAAAAGAGAAAAACTGGAACAAACATTCCAGGATATTCCGCCCGCCCCCCTTTAAACATTTCTAAAGCACAAGTGAGATGAGCCTAGTGTATTGAGATAGTCTCTATAATCACAGTGCAACATGAATCCTGAACAATACAGATCTACCGACGGCGCAGTACATTCAATGTCCTCCAGTACCTCAATTGAAACGGCTCTAAACGGCACATAGGATTCATTAGGTTTCAACAGATATGGGAAGCCCACACACTCGGGGCAGATGCTTGCAGCGGTCGGACAGGCGTCATCCTGTCATTCCACACCAACTCTCACTGCAAAACACATTTATATTGCAACATTTATATTGCCTTGACTGAAGTGGTAAAAAATATTCTTTGGGTTATCTCTTAAGAGCAAACTTTATTTAGGCTCAACAATCACAGGCTAAAATAACAATCTTATTCATCGGTCCCTCCTAAAAACTCTAAAATATAACCATACTTCATTATTATGAGTGTAAGGTTGAGCTCAGTATTTGTCTTGTGAATCTATTTAAGATAAGGCTTTTCTTTTTGTGCCAGGTTTCTAATTAGATGTTCAGCTTGTTTGTTTTGGTTTCTCTGCATTTACTTTAACAGTCAAAAAGCTCAAAAGCTGCAGGGTTAAGAGAAAAACCCCTAAAAAAAAAAAGAAATGAAGGCAAAAGAATGTTTGCAATGCAAATATAAAATATGAACTAGACAGTCTCAATGTAGCAGGAAATGCAGGAGAATAAAGAAGCACTTTAGGATTTTGGATGTCCATGAATATCTCTATTGCTACTCGATCACTTGGTACAGATACACCAGTGAGCAGTGATGGAGGGGGGCTTCTTAAAGTGGTCGAGGTCTTTTAGGGATGTGTGGATGAAGACGCGACATCCCAGGATGGCTCCCTGGTGACTCCTGCTTTGAAGCTTTCCGCAGGCCAGCGGGAACCCCCGCTGCCGCTGCCGCCGCTGCCGCTGCTGCTGCATGGGATGTGTTTGTTAAAGAGGAATTCGCCACCAGTTCGATTTTCCCCTCCAGTTTGACCAGTCGTGTCAGAATGTCATCCAGCAACACAGCTATGGTCCTTTTCAGGTCAGCTGAAAGGCCACAGACGGAATTAGAAAAAGAGAGTGGATTAATATTTGTGAAGCTTTAATAACCCTTCATAATTATGCACTACTTGTTTTTTTTAGTCTATCACAATCCCAATTAGGGAGGCAGGTTAATGATTAATGAGTTAATCTATGGTTGACTGATCTTATCGATCGGCTGACGATTAAATTGACAGGCGGCCATTTTCTTAAAAACCTCTATTTTCTGTTGTATGAAAAGGGCTGAGAGTCTTTACATTTAAATTTATCATATGTTCAGTTAAAAAGACACATTAAATTGAACATTACTTTGTTTCTGCTGTATTAAACACTGACTGAAAAAACTTAAAATTGTGGGTTTCTCACATTACTGAAGTTAAGACATATTTATAAAAAATACACTACATGTACATAACAAAAACAGCAACTATTTAAGTTGCTGAATAGAAAAATAAAAGAGAAAATGTAAGGAGCTTGTCAAGTGTTCTCAAAGTCTCTGCATCTCACACCGGACTCCTGTTCTTGTATGGCTCTGCCATCTACATCAATTGGCTCTGCTTCAGAATGACCAGCGACGCCCTCTTCTGGATGGTGGCCAAACTACCATACTGAAAGGAGGTCTAAGCTGACATTTTTAGTTAATCGATTGGAACTAATTTTAATATAAGAATCTAGTAATCGAGAATTAATCGGAAGTCAATTAATTGCTTTAGTCCCAATAAAATAAACTGTCTACAACAGTATCCCGTTTCTGGTTGTAATGTGATAAAATACAAAAAAGTTCAAGGGGTTTGAATACTTCCTGCTATGGCTCGTAACGTTGACTGAAACTGCTTACCATATCCTGCCATGGACGTTCCCTGTGGCCCCCCCGGCGCGTTCTGGTTCTCCTCCGTCAGGACCTTGACGTATCGCCGGCTGAGCTCCAGGATCTGCTCGCGCAGCTCGGCGCTGCTCTGATGGCGAGGCTGCTGCACAGTGTAGCGCAGCAGCATCAGTCCCCACGCCAACCCGAATACCAGCAGCAGCACACTCAGCTTCTGGGACATGTTCCTCCGCAGAAAGAGTGCACCCAGCATGGTACTGGGCAGGGATGAAAGAGGAATAGGGGTCAGGGGGGTGGTAGAGGTGCCTTTCAAAGGGCCGAAGATCTTTGATGTGCAGTCGATTATGCAAAGTTATAAAACGTGGTGCCTTTTCTTTCAGTAAGGTCAGAGTTCTGCAAAAGTTACTAACATCCTGCCTCTCATGGAGGAGGTGAGCAAGTGCTGAGCAACTGCAGAAGCCAGGAAGTGCAACCAGACGCAAGTTGACACCCTTAAAAACCAGCAATCAGGAGCTTCTGGAGGAGTTCTTTGCTTGTGAGATCTTGAACACCAAATCATCTATGCAGTCATGGCGTACAGGCTCCACAGGCATAGTTACCTATGCTAAAAAAAAATGACAAAAAACACCACAATTAATACAGTTAAAATATGCAAATGCAGAGAGCATTATTTTATTATGCTTAAACAGACATTTTATTTAGAGCTCATGATTTAGAAGATGACATTTTTCAGACGTTTTTTTATAAATACAGGCAGCATGAAAGTTACGTCCTAAGCTACTTTTCTGTTATTAGAGGTTTTTTTTTGCTGCTTTGGCTCTGGGCACACAATAGTGCACTCAGACAAATCTCTTTCAGTCCTTTTAGCCCAGAAACCCAATTACAAGTTTAGATTTCATAGAGGCCCATTCTGCAGCTCCAGACAAGAAGACCGGGCAACATACAAGGATCGTGGAGGGTATACTTTTTCTCATTTCACCCACACAATGGCTATTGAAAGGAAGAAAATAAGGGCTAAGGAGGCAATGTGCACATAGAGAATAAAAATTAGGTGATCATTTCTCAGTTTTCATAACTTTGTCACCAAATTCGTCCTCGGGAGAGTTTTGTGGGTGTGGGAGTGTCACTTCCTGCTCAGGTTCAGAAAGGGGACAGCGGCTGAATTGATAAATTATGAAAAGATGAGGTAACACAATCTGAATCTGAACTGAGGCTTTTGTAGATACGCATGTCCTTTCCTCTGACTTGTGCAAAAAACCAGGCTCTAGCAGGAAAAAAATGTAGCTAAAAGCATGACAAAGCAATTTTTACTGTTCGACACGTTAAACGCAACAAGAAATCTCTAGCACTCTTTTCAATTTGCATCACTTTGCAAACTGGAGTGCTACTGGAAGGCCAATTTGCATTCATAGTACACAATCTGAATCTCCATTCATTTTGGACAGTGAAACATGCATTTGGATAAGGCTATAACAAACAAAATAGAACAACTATAATCATCTTTTTACTAAACAATAAAACCTGGGTTGAAATTTATTGTGAATTTTCCCTAACACACACAGGGTTGTAATAAAAGATCTGACTTTTCTGAAGCATAGCCCACATATATTCATAGGATTCCAGGTGGGACCATTTCAGGAGGTTCATGTTAGCATGCTTTGTACATAACTTTGTCACCAAATTCGTTCTCGGGAGAGTTTTGTGGGTGTGGGAGTGTCACTTCCTGTTCAGGTTCAGAAAGGGGACAGCGGCTGAATTGATAAAAACTAACATTATGTTTCTATGTTTGAGATTCTTATCTCATTGGAAAAGGCAGGAGGTGCTCCTCCTTTTTGATTATGCCATTCACTTTGTGCAATCCACTACGACAGTGTTAACAGTCTGTATGGAGTTTGTAGGTTTGACAGCCTCACTTTGAATCCTCTAAATATATGTTTAGTGATGGTTATCAAATTCCTCAACCTTTGCCTTCAGTGACTGTGAAATATTCCCTCTCATTTCTTGGTCAGCATCCTCTGAAATAGTGCGCGTTTTCTTCAAAACATTTATCCAGATATAAATGGGGATGTACGTATATATTGTTTTAGCATGTTTGAATAATTTTAACTGGGGATTAAACAAAATTTGCATAATTCTAGTAAGACGAGCTGAAATTGTCGTAAAATTCTGTCCACCCTTAGACAAAAATTACACAATAAAACTACATCTGGCTTGGTTTAGTTCACAGATAGTTATAGATGTAAATGGGCATGAAGTTTACAACAATTCCGGAAACAGGAACCGCAGACTTTGGTGAAATCACCAAAGTCTATGGTGGTTTCACAATATCATAATGTTAACACAAAACATGTTACGGAAGTAGGACAAGATCTAACTGCATTTTTTCCAAGTAAGAAAGTCACAATCGTTCCTACTGACACAAAAATATATTGATTATTGAGGTTGAAATGTTATAGATGACAGTTATTATTTTTGACACAAAGCCTAAAAATATGTAGACTAAACCCTCAACTAAAATCATATTTGCTTGTTATTGCATATTATATATAATCCCTTTCTACCTTCCTAGATAAAGATACACAAATTCAATAAGCTAAAAAAGCTTGTCATGTAGAAGAGCTGCCTGCTACAGTGGAGTCTGCTCACGGCTGTACTTTTCAAATGGTGTTACAAATTCAAAAATACTTTATTGATCCCATGGGAAATTTAAATAGGAGACATGGGAAGTGCTCCCTCAGCTTCCACGCTGTGTTTTTTGTGACCAAAAATATTTCAGAAGTTTCTGTTTCCTGCAAGCCAGTGGAAAGTATTTCAGACACTTGACCAGCAATGCACATCAGCAGGCAGGAGAGGAGTAAGAACGGTATGATGTCACATTTTAGTAGTTGTGAAATTACAATTTTTAAATACCTTAGTACTGGCAACTGGTCCTCGTGTAGCTTAAACTGATCAGATTGATCCAGTGTCAATAAATATGTTACTACCTCGGACTCAATTGATGCTACGGTCTGTGGCACGGATGTCAAACTCCAAACTCAAGGGCCGGTGTCCTGCAGTTTTTAGATGTGCCACAGCTACAAAACACTGGAATGAAATGGCTAAACTACCTCCTTCTTGTGTAGATCAGTTCTCCAGAGCCTTGCTAATGACCTAATTATTCTATTCAGGTGTGGTGCAGCAGAGGCACATCTAAAAGTTGCAGGACAGCGGCCCTTGAGGCCTAGAATTTGACACCCCTGGTCTATGGTATCTAGTCAAAAACAGATTTTTATGTGCAGCTGTGGGGTTTGTATATTTTTTTTCCCTTCAGTTTTTATAGATAACTTTAGAGCAAGACATTTCCTGAATAAAATGTGTGATCTTCTTTCGCCCCCTATTCCTATTCACAACATAGCCTGAGCTTGGTGGTGAGATTTTGAGCCAAACCCTCGCTCCCAGAAAAAAAACAAACAAACAAAAGATTAGATTTTTCAGGAGTTTGGGGCTTTTTTTTTTTAAACGCAGCCAAACAGCTAATTAATATTTGAAAACTATTTTTACATCACAACCCAACCGATTACATGTGTAAGCACATGCAAAAGTGAGATTTAATCACAAAACTGAAAACGATACTTTGATTTAATTTCTGGATTTATCTACAATGTTTTTCTTTGACACATTTTAAAATATAATATTATCTAAAGCTGTTTAAATGGTGAAGACATGTTCAACACCTTAAAAAAAATGGACAAAAAGTGATCAAAAAGTAAAATACTGACATTTATTCTAACCTCTACAAAAATGCAAAACAATTTTTTTTTTTTTTTTACTTTCATAGCAATTCCTAAAATAAAAAACATAATTAAGGGTTTTTTTGTTGTAATTTTGGGAGAAAACTTTTCAATATAATATAATTTATACTTTTCAATATTCAATATAATTAAAATAATTAAAAAGTAGCTACTATAGAATTTCAACTTTTAATACTCCTGTTTTGACCTATCTAGTGCCACATTATTGTATCATACAGTTTGTATGATAGTATCCCACAAATAAATATTGTAGAGTTTAAATGTAGCATATTTCCCTGACTGACTGATAAGGCACGCCACAGCAATCAAAATGGATAAGCTCCAAGTTAAATAGTGACTAGAGCAGCTGTCAGATGTTATTTTACAGCTGACAGGATCACCAAGTGACCTAATCAGTTAAATTGTACAATATATACTGAAAAGTCAATAGCCTTTGGCCAGAGGCGCACATAATAGTGCACGCCCAGTAAGAGATAACTCACAGGCAAGTTTGCTTTAAAACTGTCTGGACTCATTTACACAATACCCAAATGTACTTACACAACATGCAAACGCCCAACGTGTACGGGCACTGGCGGATTCACAATTATTTAAACTTAAAACAGATTTCCTGCCAGTGTTAGCTCGACGTGTTAGCTCACAACAAGCTCTCCGAACACACAGTATACAAACACGCTTGTCAGCAGATATGTGTAGCCCGTCAAAAACAGGAGTATGGCCCCCACCGTGTGTCCTGAGTCGCTACCTTGGGTCCTAAGAGGAAATGTACAGGCTGCAGAGGTGCTGGGACCGGTGCGAGCTTCGGAAGGACGACGCTTGCTCTTCGCCGCCCCGCGGCTCGTTTCGCTACCGCTGGAGAAATGTCTTTGGCATGCCACCATTTCCGTTAAATGACGGGAAAAAAACCCCCAAACAAAACAGTCTCAGCTGAGAAGCAAGGTGTCCGGATATGCTTTCCGCTTTATTGCTTATTTCGGCTTCATTGCTCTGCCGACAATGTGACGATGGCTTCGATAGGAAGAAAAAAAAAAAAAACAACCCAAACTCGTCAGCTGCTGTACTTGTAGGCATGAGACCGTGTACTGTCATGGATCCCCCGGAACGTCTCCGGCTACGTCAAAGCCGTTGCATTGTGGGAAATGTATTCGTATTTTGGTGCAGTTGAAAATAACCTACCTTTACGGTTGCCGTTTTTCATTAATATTGCTACACAACAAGTAGCACTTGATCAAGTAAGTATATATGAACGCCACTTACTAATTGCTGTCTTTTCATACAATTCTTAGAGAAGGATATTGTTTGCGAATACGAAGCCTTTTTAGCTAGTTTTGTTTTGCTAATTGACTACAAATAGTTTTGTTGCTTTTTAATGTTTGACCTTTACCTGTGTTTGCCTATGTTTTGTGCTTCACTATTCTTGCTTTGTTTAAAATAAGATTTTTATGTTATTTCTATTATTAATATAGTTGTTGCAGTTCCCCTTTGCGACCATTAGAGGGATCCCTAAAACCATCTCCATAGCAACATATGCTGCGGGCCATAAACAAGTATAACTTGCAAGGCTGTTGTTTTAATTTCATGATAATGACCCCGGTAAATCAGAATAAAACGGCTTTGGAAGCAGTGGATGACTATGCGGAGTACAGAAGGTACGTACCAACACATTTGATCTACTAACCTATTTAGAAATAGTTTTCCATGAATTTCAACTGTCTTTTATATTTTTAAAAGACAGTTCTTGGCAGGAACTTTGGCAGCTGTGTGACGCACGAAGCTAAACATTTCATTTACTTTTATTAGGTTCAAGCAACAGTCCTGACATTTTTAGTCCATTTTCTAGACGTTCAGAGCAACGTCTAGAATTGAAATATAAATGCCTAAATAATATGAAGACCTTTGACTTTCAACTTTGTGTTGTACCTGTTTATAGTTTTTATTGATTTTTAGTTATTTTTTAAGGATCGTTGGTGATGACGATGGTGGAAAACTTTTCACTCCAGAGGAATATGAAGAGTACAAAAGGAGGGTTCTACCGCTACGTATGAAAAACCGGTTATATGTGAGCTTTGGTGTACCAGGGGGCATTGACTGCAAGCAGGTTGGCCCTGAAACACAGTGCTTTTGTGAACACAGGTAGGATATTACTTTGTGACCTGACTGTGACACGTGCATCTTCTTCATACATGGGGGAAACGTATGAGGAGGTATGAAAACTTTTGCAATGCAATGTATACACGTGAATCAATCTCCACCAGATACAAGCAGCATCAGACAGAGTTTGAGGTGATTCCCTCTGAGCGACCCATTGCTCTACGGTGCAAGGTCAGCGGTTGTCGCTGTTCTTCTTATAACTATATTCCTCAGCCTGGGGGTGTGATGGTGCGCTGCAAGTGTAAGCATTTACCGCAGGATCACAGTGAAGCTGCAGGCCACATGTGCAAGAAGTGTGAGTCAGACATCCCTACTTTCAAGATATGTTCGCTACAACCCAGAAAATGCTTTTTAACCTACTTGAAAATAATTCGTTATTTTTCAGGCAAAGTCTGCTCTGGGTTCCACAGTCCCTACACTTGTGGGTGCGGTCGACCCACCTTTGAGCACCGTACCTTGGTAAGTGGTCATGGACAACAACAGCTTCATCTGAAGGAACATTTTTGTCAGCTTATTGTTACCATATTTCATGTATAAAGTCCTTTTCCCATTCTTCACAGGTTGAGACAAAGCAAGAGAGGCTGGCAAGAGGTCAGCCTGTTGGCAAAGATGTTCCTTATGCAGCCATGGGGGGCCTGACAGGATTCACCTCTTTGCTGGATGGTTACCTCGCTATGCATGTCCTCAGCGCAGGTAACAGTTTTTCTTAATTTGAAACTAGAAGTGGATGCTTTTTTTTTTTTTTTTTTTTTTTTTTACAGTTAGTGCATCAGTAGACATTTGACACATGTACTCTCCCCAAGAAGACAGTCTCAAGGAATTTTCAGGCTCTATAGTTCTCTGTAGTCTGTACGTTTTAGTGACATAGCCTTCATCAGACTGCAGCAGCACAGACGAGAAGAGCAGAGGCTTTCCATTAGAGCTGGGGAAAGTTCCTTTTAGAGGCATGTGAGGGCAGCAAAGAGCAGCGAAGTGTCGGTGTTGAATGTGGAATCATTTGCAAGAGTACGAATCTGCAAAGGTGACAGGTGTACCGTGTCTTTAGCCACACTGATTTGTTCTGTGTTCCATTTGTAGCAGGCATGAAAGAAAACAAAAATACTAATCTCGCAGCCCCATGAGAGTTTGGCTGTGCATGTGCTTTAAGACAGTTTCAAGATTTTATAAACAAATGATAGTTTTGCAAATCATGAAAACTTAAAATCTCTTCTTTGGTGGAGAGTCAGAAGTACCACAAATCAATTAATAATCGATAACTTAATGTTAAATAGTGCCACCTCAAATCAGAAAAATAAAAATTGCTCTTGAGAATTGCACATGGCCAACTTCAAATAAGTAAGGTAAAGAATTATAGCACTGTTGTGAAAACTGTCCCTAAGTCAATTAGCGTGTCACCTCTGTCCTCTATATTTGCAATCCAAGAACAGCAGTTCTGATGTCCTAGGCATGAACAGTTCCTCAGAATGATGCGTGTCCTCTTGAGAAGCTAAACCCCAAAGAGGACTTTTAGGGAGGGAAGGCTTCTGATCTTCTGGAGGGTGTCAATGACCCACTGTAGAGTCTTCTTGTGTCTCCTGGTGTAGCTTGTGAACCACACAGATATGCAGTAAGTGAAGGCACTCAATGGAGCAGTGGTAGAAGACTGTGCACAGCTTCTGCCTCAGGTTTAGCCTTCTGAGGAGCCTCAGAAAGTGAAGACATTGCTGGTCCTTGATGTTAGAGCTCCATTGGATCCATGTGCACACAGGACCTGAAAGCTTACACATTCCCCACTGATAGGGATATAGGCTGCAGGTCAGACTTCCTCTTCCTGCAGCCAACGATTACATCTTTGAGCTAATGACCAAGTTATCACCCCAGTACCACACCAGCCCAACCATCGTTGTCAGAAAATTTGATGGCAACATTGCTGACACAGTAGATCTACAGAGTCTACAGTACACAGCTAAGTACACAGCCCTGTGGGGAGCCAGTGTTAAGACCGAGAGTTATGGAAAGTTAAGGGCCCACTTTGACTCTCTGAACCCAATCAGAGAGTCAGAGCTCTGCTCTGAGCTAGATCAGAGCAGAAATGCTTTGATCTAGCAGCAGGTGGTGGTAGGAAGACCAATGACCAGTAGTTTTGCTGTCGGTCCGTCTGGGAGTATGGAATCAATAGCAGAGCTAAAATCAGCAAATAGCAACCTTGCATCTGATCCCTGTGACAATTGCGTCCTCAGGTGATCTACTACCTCTGTGCATGAACTGCTAAGGGTGAGAGGCAGGATACGAGGTGACGTTGGAGCAGTTTCTCAAAACACTTCATCATGACAGGTGTCAGAGCAACTTATTGGCAGTCATTGGTTCTTTTGATGGTAATGTTTTTTGACAGCGAGACTATTGTGGATTTCCACAGGCGCTGTGTAATTGACTGGGGTAGTGATGAATCAAATATTTTGGTGAAGACCCTGGCCAGCTGGTCTGCACACTCACTGAGGACCCTGCTGGTCACTCCGTCTGGTCTGGCGCTCTTCCTGGGGTCCTCTGCTCTCAGTGTGTACCTTAGACTCCTGCTCCATGAGTTTGGTGTTATCACTAATTTTGGCTCCTTTTAGCTCTCTAGGTCAAGCAAATTAAAGGATATACATATGCCATTTAGGTGTCACTACATTAAGTTATAAACCTTGTCTAACCTAATGTACACTTTTATCTCAAAAGTAAACTAATACATCTTGACACATGACTGTTTTGAGAAATCCTTTGTACGCCCACTACTGATTGCAGCTGCATGTTTACTGTCTGTACCACATCATCTTCGTCCACAATCCGATTCCCATCATCGCTGTGATGTTCGTATTCAGTTGAAGGCAGAGAAGACGACTGCCTGGAGAGGAGCTCGGCAGCGAGAAACCCCAACACTTCTGCGAGAAACCCCAGCACCTCTGCAAAAAAACCCAACACATCTGCGAGAAACCCCAGCTCCTCTGCTGAAGCAAGCAGCTCTGGTGTCTCTGAGAAACAAACCAAAAATCAATGAATTGCAAGATTTGCATTTAATTATTTTGCCATATTGTTCATTTCTGAGGAGATAGTTCAACTCTAACATATCAAATACAAAATTACATATGTTATAGCTTGTATCTTTCCCAAGAGGCAAAGAATATTTGGTTTGTTCACGAGTAAAATAATTCCAGCTAGTTGGAAATAGCTCAAATATTGGTATATTTGTACTTTATAAATGTAACCCTGATTTCAAGTTGGCTGAAATGAATTTTACAGGTTTTGCTGCTGATTGTAGTTTTCAGCTTAAATTCTCTTTGTCTGTGCAATGTGAATGAATTGCTTGGTCAAACCAGAGCTATGTAAGGATATCGATTTTTTTGTCGGTAAATAAAGTAACAGATCTTCAGTTTATTTCACTGCAGTTTTCTAGATATTTTCCTGAACAGCTCCCTAATTATTTGTCTGAGGTTCGCTTTATGTGTCATGATAGTGTGCTTATTGTGAAAAATCCACCCACTCAACACGTCACCAAAATAACATCAGAACCACAGCGCTCAGTGTTCAGCGATGAGCGCGGCTTTTAATTTATGGATAGATGTACTGTCTTCGATTGATTAATCCCATTCATCATGGTAGATCAGTGGCGACGCGCGCTGCATTATTCCACGCTGTGAATGCAGATTGAACATCATGTGTTCTCCACTGGCGGCCCAGTTTCCAGCGTCTTTAGAAGGGAAGCACAATTAAAGAAGATTTAAGTGAGGATTTACTCCCACTCGGATGTTCCTACTTTGAGGACAGCGTTGGGTCTGACCACTACATCTCCGGTGTCTGCATTATGGTACCTCTCAAAAGCTATTGTTGAAAGACAGTCACAAAAAAAGGACTGTATAAAGATTGCCACAATGGGACGCAGTAAATTCACCCTTCGCAGAACACTTAACCGGTGAAATGTGGTGGTGGAAGCAGCATGCTGTGGGATAATTTTGTCTACAAGACTTGAAAAGTTGACATTTGCACATACAACTCACACAATCTGACCGATCTTGAGGAATTTATGAACAGGAATGGTCAAAAATCATTCCTGTTTATAAATTAAGATGTCATCCTTTTTCCTTCCACTTCAGAATTATTTGCTACTTTGTGTTGATTTATTACATAAGATAAAAAGTAAAAATAAATTGCGGCTGTAATGTGATAAAATGTGGACTAGTATGTTATGATGCGGAGCAGTCTTGAGGGAAGAAGGCTGGAGCCTTGCCTGAAGGGTCGTATGGATGCACCTGCGTCTCTGATGATTCAAAGTGCCGGAGCGGATGCAGCCACATCTGGTAGCTTACGTTTTGAACACAAAGTGTGTGTCTGTGATCCGAGATTTCAGACCGCAACAACATAAGCAACCTTGGTCGCATATCTTCATCAACATATCTGCCGTGTCTTTGTACTTCTTACCTCCTCTTACTCTTGAACAGAGGCGAGCAAAGGGAGATGTGCATGGAACATGGGGAGAGATGAGGAAGAGTGGAAAAAACTTAATTAAATTAAGAGGGAAAGCTATAACACATTAGTCTCAGACAATAACAATTTAGGTTAATTGCCTCTCCATAGCAACACTGTAAAGGAGGCTGAAGGTAATTTCCTTTGGACCGTGGTTGAAGCATATAACTGCGACACTTCTCTTTCGCCGCTGGTAACCCCACCCTGCTTGATTGACATCTTTTAGTCAATAAATCCCAACACAAGCACAGATGATTACATCGACAATTAGAGCAGAGGGAAACACTTAATTGGCATAACTGGCAAGTAAACAGGGACTTAACTGGAGACGATAACGCGTCATTTCTCCGAAATAAAATTAACTCACACAAACAGAAGGGGATCAGACAAATCACGGGAAATATCTCACCTGTTCTCAAATAACAATAAAAAACCAGTTACAAGCACTGGAATGAAAAAAAAAAGATAATGTTACACAAAAGGAAAATATCAACCAATTTGATACAAAGTGCAGTGAATTGCAAAACTACGTAAAGCTTATGAAAGCAAAACCTGATGTCCCCTCTATTTGCATTTGAAGCAGCTGCATCAAATGTTTTGGTGGCATAAGGGGAACCAATAGCTTGGTAAAACAGCGTTATAAATTTCACTTCCCTTTTCACATGAGTATCCAGTCGAAGCCATTCAAAAAAGCAAACAGGATAAGTGGACCGATATTGTTGTTGGTAGACTTTGTCCCATTTAAAAATCATTCCTAATCAGCCATCCTTTACGCTTAGGAGAGAGTTGGATCAAGACTTCGACTCAAAGATAAAACAAATTTCCGAAGCTAAGCCTTCTGCTTTTTTTTATGATGTTTTATGTTACAACCATACATTTGAATGTATCCTTTTTTGATTTTATGTGAAAAAGCCAACACAAGGCAGTGAGAAGGTTGGAAACGGAAGGATGCTGATACATGTTTTTGTGTTTTAACATAAATTTTGAAAGACAAAAGTGAAACTGTAAGTGCGTGTATCAATTTTGCACAATTAGAAAACTATTTTTTTCCCTTCTCCTACTCTTCTTTGCAGAATAGCTCCAGCTCAGACAAACGGGACAGATTTCATCTGTGAATATAGAGGTTTAAGTCTTTGCAAAGATTAGCAATCATATTTAGGTCATACAGGTATGTTTATCCCTTCTGAAGGAAACCATCCCCACAGCATGATGCTGCCATCGCCATGTTTCACTCCCGGGATGGTGTGTTCATTGTGATGTGCAGTGTTCTTTTTCAGCTATAGGCAGCACTTTGGATGTGCACTTTGGATCAAACGAGAATTGCACAAAGATGTGCAATTCTGACCAGAGCATTTTCTCCACATGTTTGCTGCGGCCTTTATGTAAGGCTTGTAGAAAACTGTCAATGGATGTAATATCAAAATAAAGGGAGCCGAATACAAATGCGCACCGCCACTTTAAGAGTTTCATTCGTGGAAAAGTTTGAAATGCTCAAAATTAGGTGCTACTTTGTGTTGTTCTATCTCTTAACCAAGTCCCAAAATACACTGACGTTTGTGGTACAGTGCAACAAAACGAGGAAAAACTGAAGGGTTTTTAAATGATTTTGAAAGAACTGTTTCAGGATCCTTCTAAACAGTCATGAGGTTGCAGTGTAGCACTTATAATAAATACTTTAATTGGTCCACTGCTGTATTGTGCCGAGTAGCTTCTGCATGTGCAGAAAGTCATTTAGTATGCAACATTTCAACGGCTTCATAATTAGTGACGATAATTCTGGAAATGCCTTTAGTTTACAGACAAGGTATTTAGGCACAGTGCATGGCTGACTGACAGTGAATATAATTGTGCTCTGCTATGAATGCAGCTAATTTTTTGAGAGTCAGCCTGTTGAAATGCTTTCTAATTCTTCCTCTTGCATTAGTTAGACCTCCCGCATACATTTACCCTCCATTATCAGACTTTCTGTTCACGTTGCATGCCTTTAACGTCATGAATATATGTCACAATATATTCAGGGTCAGAGTAGTTGTTACGTACGCCTTAGATTGCTGTAAAGTAATTGGCACAATGCCAGCGATTGCCTTTTGTCGCTACTTGCTTGTCCAGGTAGAGGGAATGCTGCAAGTCAATGACTCGAGGCAATCGGCTGGGTTTTCTTGGAAAACGTCTTTTCAATGAATTTAAGTAATAAACCGAATTTGACTGCATTGTTTCACCACTAGGATCAGTCGGAATACAAGAACTGATCCGTTTAAAGCAGGAAACAACAAAAATGCTTCCGTTTTATTTAGTTTATGAGAAGTGTTTAGATAAGTGTGGTTAAAAATATTCTTCTCTACCAATAAATTTCCCCTTGTCGATTTAATGTGCTCAAGTAAAGTACATTTTGAATGTTCAGGTTGAGATTATTGCAGCACTGCAAAAAAAAAAAAAACAGTTTAGTTTATGTTTTTACTAGCATTTACCAGCAGTGCCAATAAGTGTGGAAGATGATGGTTTTGAAGGTGACCTTTGCATTTTGTACATTTAAAACATATAGAAATACGACACAGATCCATGAAAGTGTGCTACTGGCATAAGAATGATGCATTAAGGCTAGTGACCTGACGTAGATCGTGACATCAAACAAAAGTTTATCGCCCTCTGACGTAGGTGCAACTTTCATCAGGTTCCCTTATATCGAGGCTAAGGACTCTGACCTGCGCACCTGAGCCAACTCAGGCTGCCACAGCTTGGTGGCCAGACCCTCAGCTAATCTGTCCATCAAAGCAACATGTATGATCACTGTGTTGACACGACGTTTGTGCTGCTTCCACACCAGACACAGATGAGACACATTTCCACACACACACACACACACACATAGAGAAAGACTCGTGCTCAGACAAATCAGAAGAGACAGCGAGGAACACTGAGAGAAGCAGCAGAGACGGCTTAGATGAATACCAAGACAAGTCAATGTAGCTCTTTAAATAGTGGGTGTTTAAGTGGAGAAAGTGACAAACAAATGAGAAAGAACATTAGTTCTTCGTTCCCCACTAAGGGATTTTTCACTATTGTGAACTAAGAACAGAGGGAAGCTCGATGTGTGGCTCAGTAATTGCTTTCAAATGATGTCTGTTAAAGTCAAAGTCACAACAAAGAAGAACAATTTGAGGACACGCTTTCTGTAGCCAGCTCGGAAAAGACCAGAAATTGTACATCTTGCCTGTGTAGAAAGTTAATTAAACTGCGGAGAAAGTTAAATAAGCTTGTTCTAATCTTGCTGATGGGAAGACATCTCTCAATTCTGAACTATACAGTGCTGTTTTCACTAGTCCTCTTAGATATTTTGATGTTTTACATAAATACTATATCCTAACATCTTTTTTAAAGTGCTCTTGGGTTGAATAAAAGATTAAAAAAAAAACATAAATGATTTCAGAAAGTGGCACATAACCTACCGAACTCCATGTGCATAAACAAGAAATTTAGCTTTTTGATGGTACAAAAATAATATGCACATGTAAATGAACCATTGTTGCTGAAATGTGCTGTACAAATTAAATTGCCTTGCCTTGTTAATACATGGCTGCACAACTGAGTAAAAAAAAAATGCTCCATGCAGACATGAATGAGGAAGTTAACATGACCTGCCTACTCAGAGTCCTGACCTCATCATTTGGGACAAATTAGAATAAAAACTGTGAGACAGAGTTTCTCATCCCACATCAGTGTCTGACCTCACAAATGTAAGCTCAATAAGTTTCAAAGCCAATAGAGGATCTGAACTTCAGCTGTGATCGGGACTGCACCACATCTTATCTACTTTGCACTGTCAAAAAGCGTAAAAATGTTGATTATACTGTTTGGTGCTCGTCGTCTTTTGTTGGTAGGTGATCAAGATCTATGGGAGTAATACCTTTGTGCCTGAGATCGGAGAGACAGGCCGGAACATCACAGCAGTCCCACTGTGAAGCCTTTGCCATGATCACAACTTCATCTGCACTCGTAAACAGCTCTGTTTGTTTCCTATCAGCAGATCAGCCAGATCTATCTCTTATATAATCCTAACCTCTTCATATGAACCAACACACAAGTTCTTTTAATGGTCACTGTTTTTGTGTTCAGGTGAGATTTTGTATTCGTAAATAAATAAACAAATAAATAAATAAATAAATTAAAAAAGGCGATGAAGAAAGCGTGGCCTTTTTCTTTTCACAAACAGTACTCCTTGCCAACCACAAGTAGACAGATAATACAATAGCTCGCAGAACTAAGTAACAATTTAGATGTCAAGACTCGAAGCAAAATTAGTGATAGCCAAAGAAAGCAGGGGAAAAGTTGGCATCTCATTTGATTTATCTTCTGTTTGGATGCAACTGCCTGGGGTGAGAAGATAGATGCCGCCTGCATGCTAGTGTTTCCTTTTTCCACTTGATCATTCTGTACATTTGAAAAGTGTGATTCATGGTGGTGGAAAATTACAGGGCTCTTTCATCTTAACAAGTCTTGGAGAAGAACTTATTGTACAAACCAGGAGGCTGATGAGAGGAGGAGAAGGCACATTTGCATTTAAAAAAGCTCACTCTCAATAGGAATTGGCCTCCACAGAACTGATTTCTGATAAGGCAAAGTCTTTAACAAATGGATTATTGAGCACATTACTTACCTAAAGAAAGGAATATCACTGTGAAATTGGTTTGGAGCTTTTCGAGATATTTAATCAGCTCATTGGACAGTACTGGAGATGATTGCTATCTTCGTAAGAGAACACACCATTAGTGGTAATGCTGATTAAATCTGATGATGACCGCATTTCAATTCAATCCTGCTTTTTTTTTTCTTTTACATATCATGGTGCTGTTTCTCTTTTAGCATGTATTAAAACTTAATTGTCTCCTTTTTTCTTTTTCTCTTAGTTTAGTTTTTGTTTGTTTGTTTTAATTCTCTTAGATCCAGCAGACTTCCTCTAAGAATTTCATCTTATTCTGAGTTTGCTTCAATAATTGAACATGTTGTACTGTACATTTTTGATGGGTAGCGTGCTGTCAGAGTTTTGTGTCTTGGTAAAATTCACAGCTTAGCCAGCTGTTTTTTTCAGATTTAATTTTTAAAAAACAAATCAAAAACAGGCATTGATAGCGGCCTTCAGCTCACCTGTTTTGTCTGATGTTTTGGCATGATAGGCAGGTGTCAAATAAAATCCCCATAAAGTATGTCAGCAGAGGAAAGAATAAAGTGGCAAAAAACGTCATTGATTTTAGACATGATAAATCACACTGAGACCAACACCAGCTAATTACACGTCTCCCCAAAACATCATGGCCTGAAAAAACGTCACACCGGACCTCAAGCAATTTGGAGGGCCTCAACATAAGGAATGCAACATTTTGTAGTACATGTGCGTAACTCACTGTAAATACTTTTGAATTCGATTCAGTTCATTTACATAGCACCACAACACATTATCTGAAGGCACGTCACAAAACAGTACATCCAATCCAACCATACATACATTCCAATTAATCCTAAAATCCTAATTATCACAAAATTCACTTATTAGACTTGATTTTAAAAAAGGTTTCCTAAAGAAGCCTAGGAGATTGCCTTGAGTCATTGATTTGCAGCATTTACTCCTCCAAGTCTCTGTGAACAGTCAGCTTCTTTCGTAATGCCTTTTTGTGACTTTTTCTCCTCGTGGAGGGTGCCACTGACTGCCTGCTGGACAACTGTCCGGTCAGCAGTTGTCCCCATTATTGTTTAGGTCACAGTATAACATTTATGTGTTAAATTCCTTTTTTTCCCCCCCATTGATCTTACATAATACTCTAATCGGAGAAACAAAATTTTGGGTTTTCATCAGCTAGTAAGCCATAATCAGTCACAATGAGCAGAAATACACACTTGAACTATTAACTTGGTGTCTAATGAATGTACATGCACTTCCCTGTTTGTTCTAAATTACTGAAATCAACTTTTTAATACTTTCCTAGTTTGTTGAGATGCACTTTGAATATACTGTGTCTCAAGAAAGAGTTTGCTTTCATTATTACATCAACTAAACAGTACATGGTAGTATGAGGGAGGAAAGAAATCCTTCACTGTTTTGGTTTTGGTCATGCAATAAACTAATTACACCCCTTCACCTCTTCAGTGTAGCAATTATTAGTACACATCGATCTGGTAAAGATGAAAAGGCCATTTGTAAACCATTTGAAGTGCAACATTCTACTCTGAGGACAGTCATTCACAAGTTGGACACATTTAGTTCAATCTGGTAAACTCAATCCAAAAAATGGCAAAAAGTCCGAGACTTCCAAGTAGCAGCTCCCTAAAAGTTGTACGACGGACACAGAAAAGATCAAACTAGAGATGTTTAACCAAAATACACAACAGGCCGCAGACATCCAGCCAGCTTGTTGTGGTACAAACATCTCATGCCAACTGTTATGCATGGTACGATGTATACCAAGCAATTTCACAGTTAAATCTGATGACATCTGTCCAACAGCTCAAATATTTGACAGTCATCCTCAACCACAAATCTATTACAAAATGGTTGAAACAGAAAACAGTCAAGGTGCTGCTATGACTCCGTCAAAGTCCAGACCTTAGCCCGACTACAGTGCTGCAGTGGAGCCCGAGGCGTGCAGAAACAAATATCATCAAACTTCAAGGAACCCAAGATCACCTCAACAATGTCAGAGAACGATGAAGGCATAAAGAAAAACACCTCTTCAGGTCATGCTACTAAATGCACTTTCTTTTTTCAAGTCCATTTTGACTGGCATGTAATCTTTCTTCTTCTTTTTTTTTTTTTTTTTGCTCCAACCAGTCCCACTGCTGCTCTATGTTAGCCACTGTATTGGCCTTCTGACAACAGCTTCCTGCAAACTGTAAGAGCCGTATGACATGAAGGTGTGTGTCTGCATGACAGTGATTTACTTTGTTCTCAGGGAGTTAGTGTGTGTGTTGACTGATCCGCTGTGTGACAGGCGCATTTTGTTCAGGATTCATCAAACTGAGCTCCGTTGGAGGCTTTACATCTCAGGGCTGCACAAGCTGTCACAGTAAACACTGGATCCTTTCTGTACATGTAATTCTCTCGCCAGCATTAGGGAACATTTCATACTAAATCTCGGTATTACTGAATTTGTATTGTCATAAGTTGGATACTATCACATTTTATCGCATGGCGACGTCAAAGCATTTCATTAAACGACATGGTTAGTATGTAACAGACCAAACACAAAGTGGTGAATTAAATAATGGTGAAAGGTCAAACGTATTCATACGCTTTATATTATCTGCTCTAATTCCACGGAGGTCCACCTCGTTGATGTTAGACGTGTCCAAACCTGCCTCTTGAAGATCAGTTGTTGGAACCGTCACGATTCTATATGCAGCTAAAACACGAAGAAGACTCACAGTAGCTCTGAGAAAGGATCACAGAAAGCCAAAAGTCAGGGGAGGTCTGCAAAAGCATTTCCAATCCACTGAAAATCTATGGAGCTCAGTGAAATTTACAGTTCAGAAATGCGAGGAGTATAACACCAGTCTAAATCTGTCTACCTCGAAAGCACAGCTTCTTAAAGTTTCCAGAAAACTCCTTGAATACAGGAACTTCTGTTTTAACTTGTCTGCCTTAAGAGTAGTTGAGCTGTGGATGTAGAGGACATGCATTTGGTCACCTCTGTCTGAAACCCCGGAACTAAAAAAAAAAAAAGTCTACATAAAAGCCTCCTGGAGATGAATTTCTCCATCAAAGCTCTCTGATCTTTCAGCGTTTTTTGTCCCCCGTGTTTACACATCTGCTTCAATCCCCGTGTCAGCCATCTACGTGTAGGCTCACGCCGCTTCCCTCCTGAATGATGATATACCTGTTGAAGAGAGTCTTCGAGGACGCATGTGTCTCCTGAAGAGGAGTGAACCTACTAATTCCTTCCCAGTCAGTCGTGACTCATCTCCCTCTTTGCATCCTGTGCCATACAAAAAAAAGCACTCAACACATCCTCTGAGGGAGTTAGAAAGCAGCGGTGCCGAAGAATGCTAATTTTTGACAGATTACATGGCTGCAAGCTGCCAGCACAAAAGGATTATGAATGGGAGGTAAATGAAGCTCTTGGTGATACAGACTCACTGCGAATTGCTATTTGGGTTTTCTTATTAAGTGGGCCTCTAGGAGATTGGGCTCCTCGTTGATGCGTCTCCGTGTTCACATTTGTGCCTTTTGTTCACCTCGAGAGCCACAGTCTCTCTCTTTCTTCGTGTGATGCAATGTGCTACAAAATGAAATTAATGCACTAATTCAGCCCCGTACATGTGAGCCCGTTTGAGATCTTTTTGTCCAGCACCACCCAAGGCGTCTGCTTTCTGGTGACGACAGGCCACGTGGAGAAGTTTCATTTGAACTGGGACCAAAGTGAATGCGTTGCTGGCATTCTTTTGCGACTTCAGATTTGAGGATTGATCTTGTTTTGAAAAATAATCTTGATTGTGGAATAATTTATGACTCGCTTCCTCCATGAAGGAACTTCAATAGGCTTCAAAACATCAGACTCGGTGTGTGTTTAGTTCAGCTTCTTGTGCACACATGGAACATAACTGAAGATTTAAATTTCTTTCCGTTGAGTTATATTAAGTTATATAATTCAGTCTATATGCAATGTACAAGAGTTGCTTTTTTACGCCTGCATATTAGCATCTGCCTTGAACAGCTAGTTTTGTCATAGGAAACGTTTGTTACCTTACTCTATTTTTAGTTTGCTTTCTCGTTATATTAATACAAACTACACACACGCACCTTAATTAGAGCAGCATCAGCAGTGACGTTCACATGAAGGAAGGCAAAGACCCTGGCCAAACAGAGTGAAGCGTTGACGCTTTTTTTTTTTTTTTTTTTCCTAGCGCGCGTCTGGCGCGCACTGATATAAACCCCATGGCGCGCAACGAGCGCGCAGAGGAGCAGAGGAGAATCAACAGGACGTCGCGCAAATCTCACTGAGACCTTCTGAAAAATGTAAGTGCTCTGAATTTTTCACATTCTCTTCCTTCAAAGTTTGTCTCAGCCCCCCTTTTTTTGGGCATGTTTTTAAACATATGCGCTCCATTATTTAGTAATATCTCCAAGCCTACAGTCTGGAGCGTAAAACAAAGTGCAGTCATGTACAGGAGGAGTTAGGTATGGACTGGTTCTGTCTTCTCTGTGACAGATGCATCCCAACTTGGTGAGCTGGCTGGGGACGCTGGGGTTCCTGCTGTGGGCGCTGGTCTGCCTGGGCGCCTTGACGGAGGGGTACCCGGTGAAACCGGAGAACCCCGGGGAGGACGCTCCGGCGGAGGAGTTGGCCAAGTATTACTCAGCCCTGAGACACTACATCAACCTCATCACAAGACAGAGGTGAGCAAATCAAAAACGATAGACTGGAATAGTATTGAATACTTATTTCAAGGTGGCGAATTCAAAATAATACAGGCAACAATTTTGTTAATTACTTTGCAGAAAAAAAATCAGTGCAGAACCAGATAAACTATCTATCTAGTATTTACTTAGTTGATTAATCAATTAATTCAGTTAAGCAATAAATTTGACTTTGCACAAAACTCAGGAGGAAAACAGAATAAAGCAGAACATTTCTTTACAAAACTTGTTGAAAATTCTGTTTCAATTAAAAAACAAATACAAAAAACAAACAACAACAACAGTAAGCCCAAAATATAATACAGCCACTGCTGTGTTGGTTGTTATGTCAGCGGTAGTAATGTGCTACGTTGGTTTGTTTCAAATATAGCTTATTGGATGTATTCAATTTAACATAATAGAACCTGAATAGAAAATAATATTTTTTTTCTTTTCATTTTAGAAATCCTTTTTAACAAGAGTTGTCGTACGACCAATAAAATAAATATTTCTTTCTACTAGTTCGTTCATTTTCATTTGGAGTAGAACTGAATAGATTTTTTTCCCCCATTTCTATTCTATACTATTTTCTACCACCTGTTGGTAAAAAGAAAAAGAAAGAAGAAGAATTCCTATCACTGCCAGGACTTTCTGTCAAGTCGCCCACAGCTTTCCGCTTCATTCTGAATGTCGGGGATTTGGTAAGCCTCTGCAGGCAACGAGCCTCTCCAGGATACCTGTGGTCCTGATATGACTTATCATCAAAAGCACAGAAAGGGAATGTGTAACCTCCTGTGATGCAGCTCGTGTCTCTGTTTCCTGAGATTAAGGCCTGACCGTGCTCAGTTTACATTGAGCTTATAATTAGACATCGACCAGATTAGACAAAGAGAGTTTTCCTTTGTACCTCTTCAGTAAAAGAAATAAAAACACACATATTTGACTACAATTACTGGCAACGTTGATGCCGAGTCCGTTTGGATTCTGAATCCTTCGCTCTCGTGTGCCTCAGGTATGGAAAGAGGTCCAGTCCTGAGATTCTGGACACACTGGTCTCAGAGCTGCTGCTGAAGGAGAGCAGAGACACACTTCCACAGTCAAGGCATGTATGGACTTTGGTGAGACTCGGTTCTCCACAGGCGTGACAGGAAGCTGATCTTTCTCTTTCCCTTTTTTTTTCCCCCCAGATACGACCCATCATTGTGGTGATGGCCGTCACTCACCCTCCACCTCGGTCACCTCTGATGTCTACATGTCTGTCGGTTCACAATGCCCTGCACCATCCAATGACCGCTCTGTCTTTGTACCTGTCACCTGTCTGAATGGCCACATAGCTTATCTCACTCTGTCTGTGTGCATAAGCTACAATGAACACACCTTACAGTACATGAAACTGTAAAATAGCTAAATCGTCTGGGAAACCCCCAATAAGACCTGGAGGAGGGGCGTGTTGATTGTATTGTATATTTGTGCTATTAAACAATTACTGTTTGAACAAAAGCATTTTGGCATCTGTTTGATGAGGAATGCACATGCATAAATTGCTAAATGTTCAGTTCATTTGTGTAATTGCACAATTGGCTAGAGTGCCATAGAAAACCAGTAGCCTCCGATTATCCGATTTCCTCAGTTTTTGCTGTTTTGTCGTACTTAAATGTTCCAGACAAAGTTAATCTGAGTAAATACAAAACACAGTTCTCGGATGATTTTTTCCCCCCCTTGATTAAGAGAAAAAAGTTAAACAAACAAACCTGTCCCTTTATGTTTAAAATGACCCCTCTTCATGGAAACAGCTGGCGTCAAACATTTGAAATAACTAGCAGTCTTTTACGTCACTGTGGAGGGAATGTTCCAGTCAGGCAATGTTGAATGATCTTTGAGGATCTAATTTAAGGTCATGCCATAACATCTCAATTACATTTAAATCCAGACTTTGACTAGACGTCCTTACATTACCTTTGTTTTGCTTAACGTGTTGCTATTTGACAGATTTTAGCTTATCATCGTGAAATGTCTGGTAGGATAAATTTAGCTAATTCCTTGGTACAGTCAGCCAGTTATCAGGTCTGGGTGTTGCTAATGAAACTGATTCACAAAAATACGGTCAATTGAAGTTAAGTCGTAATGTTCCAAGAGGGTAGATTATATTTTTACATAAGTTTAGATTTTTTTTTTCTTATCTTCATGAATGAAATCATAATTTTAGGACCGTTCTATTTACTCAGTCTAGCTTTGTCTGATATTGAAATGTTTCTAATGATCTGAAAAGTGTATCAAAGAGGCACAGACAGAAGAAATCTGTAAGGCTGCTGGCATTTTATTTAAGAAGCGTAGTAAAAATTCAAAGGCGATGTGATTTGACTTAAATAAAATAAAAACTACACAAATAAGAAGCAAAATCTTTCCTTGACCTTTTATGAATAAATGAATCTATAGCTAAGTTATTCTAAAGGGAATATTTAATCCTAAAACTTCATACAAAAGATCTACAATACATACAAACATATGCAGTTAGTGTGTCATGTGTTGCTTTTTTCTTGTAAAATTATTTGAACTTTGTGGGAGGGTTGTCTTTAGTTTATTACTCATCCAAACGCACTCTTTAGTTTCTTGAGATCAAGTCTGAACCTGTGCAGCCACACCTTGCCTCTTACTCAAAATCTAGCAAGCCCTGCCTATATAGTCAGTGTACACCAAAAACCAGCCAAATACCGGCTGGAAATCTAAAAAGAAAGAAAAAAAAGAAGAATTTATGTTGTAGAAACGATCCAGCAATTCTCCTCTACAGCTAATGGCGTCCTCTTGTGGCCCGAAGGGTAAGTGCCTGTTCTAACGCTGGCAAAACATTTATTTTCCAGTGAAAACTTGTGGTTATTGCTATCCAACATGAAATTTCAGTTAAAAGTACAAACAGCAGTCTGCAACACAAATACTCAAGGGATAACCTGAAGAGCTGAACTGGTGCATCATTTCACCGCAAGCATCAGAGAGGTTTATCAAAATTTGCTGAGATATCAATGACTCGTAGACTACTTAAAAGTCTCGTTTCTTTCTACAATGCCTTTAACCACCGGTAGCACATTTTATTCTGAGGTTATTGAATCTAACGAAATAAATGTCAAACTTAACCATCACGACTTTTAAAGAAACAACACGCAGCTTCACAATAAAATGACTCTGAACAAAATTCAGTTTTTCACACAGAAACACTACCAGCACCACGTTTAATGGTGTGTTCAGGGTCATGTGCAGTGCGGTGGCCAAAAAGGTTTTAGTTTTGTTCCTGAGCTTCTCCTCCACTTGCTTGTTATTGGCTTCCGATGCACAACAAACCTGACTTATTATGACTTTTTTTTTTTTTTTACAATCATTTGTTTTTCTTTATGTTTTATTGCCATATGCGCAGCAGATCAGTGATTATAAAGGGTGATGAAATTTCAAATGTTCCTCAAACAGCATTCTTTGACTAGTTAATGTGGATTTTATTCGGGAGAGCCACACTAACAAGAGTGAATACGAAGACAAACTGCACTTTTTTGATATTTTACTTCGAAAAACTTTGAAAACTTTAGAACCTTTTCCTACCTCTGCATAGTTCGGCACTAAAATCCCAATAAAGCACCTTGTACATGACTGAAAACTGTGAATAGGTGCCAATACATAAGAACGACGGCGTAAAGAGGAAGTACGGTGTTTTTGAAACAAGTTTTGCTTCCTTCTTGTTCTGTTTCTCGGCACGTTTTAAACGTGAGTCACTTTTTTTGATATGCATGGAGTACATTTTCATTTTTCTGATGCACGCACTCATTTAACAATCTATCAACTTCCTCATATAAGCTTTCTCGCGCACTCTTAGTTCATCACTGATATTCACTGTTATTCTCAGGTGGGTTTATCTGAATGGTGGGTGACTTGTGTTAAGAACTAAATACTATAAGTAATGCTCGTAATATGTCACCGCTGTTATTGGTCTGTGCGGCATGACGTCGAAGTAAGGGCGTGGCCTGCTTGTTTGATTGGCATCGCGGTGTCGGCAGTCTGCTGCGGGACCAGGACAGACAGCTGAAGAGAGGGGGCGGGGGTGGATCTGAATGTCCGACCGGGACAAACCGTGGACAACCGCGAACTCGCGCGCGCGACTTACAGGTAAGTCATGCCTCGTGAACGCAATGCGAAGCGAGGACGCTCCTGAAGTCATTCATAAATTGGTGTTGAAATGTCAGACAAAGACACTTGGCGCGGGTAAGAGGCGCAGCGGCGGCGGCAGCAGTTTGACAGAAGCAGAGGCTCTCCTGCGCTGTCGGAACACGTTTAGCTCTTACATCCTGTTCTGGATTTATGTCGGGGTTGTCCTTTCTACCATCTAACGGGGAAGGATCTGACGCACGGTTTGGGAGTGTGCGCGCGCCACAATGAATGGGCTCGGGATGGGTAACAAAAAAAAAAATGGCCGCACGTGAGGCAAAAACGGTGCGAGCGTGGGCTTTAGTGGTCTGGTCAGCCGAAAAACGGTGCGAAGCGTTTTGGCACGAATCCGTGCGCACGGTCCAAGCGCACGGCCGTGCGTTAGAGCCGTGGCATAGATTCCTGACCGGGAGGGATCAGAGGAAAGAGCTGCGGGACAGACGGCACGAGAAGGCTGGAACTGTCCCGAAACTACCTCCTCTAGTAGCGTAAGAAACAAACAAACATAAACAAATAAACAAAAACAAAAAAAACCCGGGGCACATCAGGTCATAGAAGGTTAATTTTTTTATTTAATTTTATTTTAATGTTCAGACGTTTTGGGTAAGGCACATAATGACAGTCCCATTTTTACCGTATGTGAACACTTGAGAACATAACTGGACCAGAGCCGGTCAAAGGTTGTATGGGGCCAAAAGTAGATTTTAACTTTGGTGGCGGAGGGGGTGGAGGGATTCTTTCAGCTAAAGAGCAAATATATTTTAAAACCAGGAATCTTGCAACAACAGAATGTAGTTAACCTAGAATCTGCCTTTTCATTGGTTGGCAAAGTAGATAGCTGATTTTAAATAGCGTTTGCCAGAAATAATAAAAAAAAAAGTCACTCCCTCCAGACTAGATATGTCACTATCATAAATGGATGATGACATGATGTCTATAAACAGCAGCATCTGGAAATGTTTGACAGTAATCAGAAGACAAATGTCTTCCCTGACTAAAATATTACTTTAACAAAAATATGTAGAATGGATGTGTGCCTGTAAAAGTGTATACAGTGAGGACTTTTGCTTCATAGATCATCTATGAGAAGTAATGTGGATGGATTTCTCCCCAACTAGCAAACCAAAGAAACGTTTCTCAATTATTGAATTGCATGAAACAAACAACCTAAAGCTGAGGAATGAGGACACAGCATTTAATTTAATTTCTCTGTGACACTAGTAACCACATGCGTTGTTTGTGAGCGTAAAGTTTATCAGATGGAGAAAAAAAAAATCATTGTTTTTGGCGTGGTTTATATTTGTCTGTGTTCTTTGTCAGTACAAAACATCTGCTGATGTTTAAGGTTCTTCAAATAGGTATATCCAAAATGGCTGCTTGTAGCCATTTTTCTCTGTGTGAGCAAAACAAGTGGAATAAAGAAGACAAAGTTTGACCACAGCTGTCCCCTGATTATTTCAACTTCCTTCCATTCAACACGTGTGGCATTAGATTAAAGTGACAGTTTAGGGCCAAACTCCACATTTTTTTGTGTGTGGGAAAACTACCTCCATACAAATTGAGAGCGGTTGAGTCAAAGTACAGATGATGTCCTCAGAATTTCCAGTGAATTTCACCACAGCTACATAACCATAGTTCCCCTTTGTCCTCACTAAGGAAACACAAACTGATCATGCGGCGAAAAGGAAAACTTGCAGTTAGTACATTATAACGAAGGGCAGTCTGGAAACACAAATCTGTGGAGAAATTAGTTCTTATGTCTCTTGGCATGAGAGTAACAGTGCTAATCAGAACCACTTTACAGGTGCCAGAATTGCAGTTTTTCCAAATTATTCTTGAAGCTATTTTGATGGTCCCAATTACTCCATAACTATATTGGAATATTTGGCCCAGAATGCATTAGCTTTGAGCTTTAAAACTCCTTATTAATATGGAAACTCATTTTGCAGTCAGATCATGAATAGCACTGACCCAGAAAACATTGAAGGAAAAAAAAATGACGGCTAATTCTCGATAAGTTTTGAGATTTATCTTCTGTATGAAAACTGAAACCCTCTTTGAACCTCCCTTCTGCAATTGGGCAGCCACTTAGTTTGCTTGTGCCTTGGTTTGGCTCAAGGAATCTCAGAGCCTCCTTATTCAAAGGAGACACGGTGCCGCTTGGCTGGAAATATAAGCAGTTTAGGCTTTGGCAAGTTGTGGAGGGAAGCCTCTGGACGTACCGTGACGTCCCTGGGGATCCTTCCTGAGAGGAACTGTCCAGGCTAACGGACTGCTGAGAGTGCATCGTGTTGCATCCAAATTTGGTTTGGTGTTTTTGTCTCTCATAACCAGATTTGTTTATTCAATTACAACCAACAAAAGAAGGATATGGGGACCGAACCAGCCCAGTGCATTACAGTAATTCTCCGGTCCCCGAGGTTGAATATCCAGTGAGAGTTCTTTCTCAGAAGCCAAGGGTGACCTTTATTGTTGCCAAAGTAAGATGAGCAAGCCTTCCCATGCCCCCATGTGTTTCCTTCCTGTCAGCAGGATGGAGGAAAACACAAATTTCAAGTCAGAGGCATGCCCTCAGCTTGTGAAGGAACATATGGGAGTGAGCCATACCAAATCCAACACGCTGAAGCGTCTTCTTTTCTATAATTCATACCGTCGAAGAGAGGCGATGAAAAAGAGGAGGAGGAATGTCAGTGAAACCCTCCGGACACGGACAACACATGTATAAAGTCAGCTAATGTGCCTGCTGTCCGAGAGGAGAGCAAGCCCGTTCTCCCTCACTTCTCCATCAAAACTTTCACAATAACAGCTGTTAGGAAACCAGCTGGCAAAGAAGACATTACAATGACTCACTTGACGTTTTAATGAGTTGTGTGTTCGCATAGCTGGTAAGGGAAAGGGAAGGCAAATGTCTTTTTCAGTTCTTGCTGCAGGCTAAACAGCTGCTTCACTCGATGACGTTAATCAATATTAGAATTATACAGGAGCTCACCTTCAGAAAGTCTTTGAAGGAGTAGCCGGAGTAGCCAGTGATAGGAGAGATTGCACTTCAAAACTTAAAATATGTTGATTGAGATTTTTTATTTTAGCTCACAGTAGAGTTATCCAGCTGTAGTGGTTTCAAAGCCACTACAGCTTTGTTGAACATAAAGTAATATAGTGCTGTTGTCCCTCCCCCACATGTTGCTGCAGACAGCTGGTCAGCAGGCTGAAAAGATGGTTGCTATTCTTTTCCTTTGCTTATTCAGATTTTAGTGAATATATTTGGTAGCTCACAGTTGACAAGCTACAAACGGCCTTATCGGTGGGCTCAAGCACCCAGCCCAAGTAAATGTAAATGTTTAAAAATGAAGCAGCCTTCCATCAGCCAGGTGATTGACAGTTTGTGGCAACGAGGGTTGGTCTATGTTACTTTATGTACTTAGCTGGATCGCTCTGGTATATGGATAAAAGAACTTCAAACCGTTAGAACGGATGACTAAACCTTTTAGCAGACAATGTAATAGTATCTTTATGAACCATCTGATACTGGTGAGCAGCCATTTCCTCTATTATACTATTTAAGGACTTGACAAGCATACCGATTTGTCTCATCTCTTCCCTCTGTTTCGTCTTTCCCAATATCATTACTGTTTCCTTTTACGGCCCAACATCACAGAAAGTCACTTTCCTCATCTTTAAACTTTGCAGTCATATTAAATGCTGTTGCATCACTGCGCCTCCCCCTCCCCGTTCTTTTTTCGTTTTTATATTAATAATCACTCGCAGGCGGCCGTGCAGCCATGGACGAAGCAGACAGCGCCATGTGGCGGCTCAGATTATGTCACAGAGTGCTCGTTATTAAGATTGCCGTGTGACTTGCCGCTGCAGGGTTTTGACCATCTGATATCCCACCCGCTGGAACAGCACCAGGGAGGAAATTGGGGTCATTTTTGCACGAAGCGTGCTAATAGAAAGACATTTATCGGGGTAAATGGTGTTAATTTACAGTTCGGTGTCAGATAATGACTCAACAAGGTTAAGCAGAGATGGATTCTCATCTCGGATAGATTGGTGGGGAAATTAACAGTAGCCAGCAGCAGAAAGAATGAACAAATTCGGCTGTTTGGAGAATATGCCTGCATATTATGTTGATATCGCTCCGCTAAGATAACCATCTTAAAGGTAGCAGTGTAATCCTCTTATTCAGCGGGCTGTGGTAACGCATGGAGTGACCTACATAGGGTTTGACTGGAGGCAGAGGGTGATGGGTGAGAGGCATGACAGGAAGGGCTTGGCCATGGGAGATGAGATGAGTGCTTATATGAATAGCTAGCCAGAATGATATATGCTCACAAATGCAAAGTGCTTTAATAGGTATGTATTGCACTCCTCCAGCATTGAGACAGAAAGCTGTAAACTTTACACCTCAGAGCCGAAGCACAATTTTAGATATTTTCCAACGACCCTGGACAACATCGAACTGTCCAGAGGAATTCTTTGTGACTAGGACATTGAGAAAAACTGAAAGTGACTGCTGCTCTCAGTGGTGTGTACATTATGCATCCGAAAGCAAAACATTCAATGACTACCAGTGGAAAATGTGTATGGCGCATAGCAGAGAGCAGATCCCTTTGGGGATTTTATACAGTGCCGTCCAATTTAGTTGACACCCCTGGGGAAGCCTTACTTATCTATTTATTTAATCTAGTTTTATTTGACCAAAGCAGACCGTTGTAGTAAAAGTCCCAGTAGAGTTGAGCACACTCCACACATATAAGGACAGAAAAGGCTTTTTTTCCCTAAGCAAGCCTGTGAAGCAACCGGTTGGTTTTTATGGAGTATCTAATTGATGTTATGGACTCTTGGCGACCTGGAGATGGAGACAGACTTCTAAAACAGTGAAATTTAGGGATTTTAAGTGGCTTGTGGTTGAAAGAGGTGGTTATTTGTGTCATGTCGTATTTACATTCCAGGAAAACAGGAAGTCATGGATCATTGAAAATGAGTTGTCTGGTAAAACGAAGAAACTAAAGCATAAATAATAATAAAAAAAAGGTTTTATCTCATTTATTTTAATGGGATTGTGCCGCTTAGAATTTAGTTTTAAAAACATTTTTCTAAGTTAGGAAGTTCGGTAACACTTTATTTGACTTGTTGTGAATAAGACTGTCATGACACCGTCATAAACATGACATAACACCTGTCATGAACATGAGTAAGTCTTCATTCGGTAAATCATGAGGCTTTTAATACAAAGTTGATATTATTCAAAATGTCTTCGTTATGACAACTTGACATTAACCAAGAAATCACGATCTGACATAAATTTGTTATAAAAGTTTTACTGATTAAACTTTAGCTTTAATAACATAAAGCTACATAATTCTTTAAGTTTAATCAGTAATACTTTTATAACAAATTTATGTCAGATCATGATTTCTTGGTTAATGACAAATTGTCATAACAGAGACATTTTGAATAATGTCAACTTGGTATTAAAAGTGTCATGATTTACCGAATGACACTTTATGACAACAATCATAAATATTCATGAAGACTTACTCATGTACATGACAGGTGTTACGTCATGTTTATGACGGTGTCATGACCGTCTTATTCACAACCCGTCAAATAAAGTGTTACCGGAAGTTATACTGAGTAAATGTAATTTTCAAATTTAATTTTCAAATTTTCAAAACATTTCCAATGGCAGATTATGTTACACAAGTAAATGTGTGAATTGTAGTTTTTTTTTTAATACATTTCCTAAAGTGGCCAATCAATATGAGTGTCCCTGTTGTACGGTATGTGTAATCACACCTAGCAATGCTTAATCCAATTTTGAGTTCTAAAAGTTTGATTCTTTTTTTCCTTTTGCTTTAATATTGTGCATATGTACACATACAGCATGAGCTAAACTGCAAAGCTTTATACAAAAACAAACTCTGATCCTCCTTCATAATCCCTCTTCCGTGAGCTGTCCATCATCTGAGCGCCTGGCAACCAGGGGTATTCAGAGAGCATTCGTTGGCTCCTTTACTCAACCAATGGCAGCCAGAATTGCAAATGCCGTTTTTTTTCTCTCCTCTCTCTCTATCTCTGTCCCAGGAGGAGGTATGAGGATCTGACAAAAGCCATGTTAAGATATGAGGAACTCCAGCAATAGGACAAAGTGGAAAATAAACGAATTAGCTCGTTCAAACGGAACTTGTTGCATGCAAATTGGCTCTTTTGGAAAATCCCTTGCATTTATTGCAGAGGAAGCTCATTTTCCCCAAAGTTTGCTTGCGCGTTCATATAGCAAAATGTTTTGGGCGGTGTAGAAACGGATTACAAAGCTGTTCAGCCATCAATCCTAGCTCGCTTTGTTCTTTCAGTCTCTCTCATGTCTTCCCGCTCATCCTCTTGGGACTTCAGAAGCTTTTCCCCCTACCCAGTTTAATCTTTAAGGATTCTTCTCTCCTCTTCTTCTCGGCTGCCTTTTATATATTCCTTGCTCTCATGCTCTGAATGTCTCCCTCGACTCCCTGACTGAAAATCTCCTACCTCCTCTGCCCATTTTTATCCACTACTCAACAATAGGCTGCTGCCCTTCCTTCCTCTGCTCAGATTTGGTCCTCCCTCTTCTTTTAGACCTTTGACTGGTTCATCCTGGCTCCTGTGCTGTGGAGCAGATGATTTGAGGAGGAACTGTTTTGGGGGGGGGGGTTTGCCTCCATTAACATTCTTCCACAGGATATCTTTCACTTCCAATAAACTTGGCCAACATGAATTTAATCCCTGTTGTGTAATCAGCCAACCCCTCCTTGACACTAGTTGATTAAAGCAAAAATAAGAAGTCATGGTATCATCTTAACATTTGTTCACTTTCTGCAACAATCTTTCTGTTTCATTTATTTTTGTACTCTCCCTAGTATGTGGTAGTATTTACTAGGAATACACCAATAACAAAATTTGGGTCTTTGTTAATATCTGATAGTAATATTGCTGCTATGGCCGATAACGATTGAAACAAACATCAATTATTAATATGAACTCAGTTTTACTTATATAACCAATACCGGTATAAATAAAAAAAAGAAGATTAACATTGGTGAAAGCTGATGCTAATGCAGTTACATATTCTTAGTTATTACTTAAATGTAGCCTACCACTTGCCATTTACATTTGAGATAGACCTCAGAACCTCTTAAACCAAAATGGGATAGAGTGAGTTTGGGTATCTGCCAAACTCTGGCTCATAATGTTATACTTCCTTTAATGACGGTGGGAGAGGAATGAGATTGAATTTGTAAACTAAAACCTTTAGTCTACTATCCAACCCATTGCAACAGACAGTGATAACTGGTGGTTTTGTAGCTTGCAATGAACTGTAATGCTATGCAGTAAACAGTATTTAATCTCTGTAATCTGTGGATGTATAAATATTGTGTGGCTGTTATTCACACACATGTTTCCTTATGGTCTGTGAGGAAAGTAAGGACTTTGATTTATCCACATAATGTCTAAGCAGGTTCAGTCCTGTCCTGGTCATGAGGGTATCACTGGTGTCTATCTCTGACAGTTAATAGGCGAATAGTGGATCATAAAATTCTTCTCCTTAATTTTTTATCTTCAAATTCCATTTTATTTCACCACCTTCTTAAAATAAAGTGTCTAAAATGGTATATTTTACAATAATCTGACCATACCTCTTGTTCAATGACCGGTGCGGCAACCCTGCAAGGATAAGTAGATAGAGACCATTGATGAATGCATATACCTATGTTATTATTTTTTCAAATGTATGCTGCGCACTGAGTGAGCATAGCCAAGTGAAAACAGCCCTGTATAAATTGCTTTTTAACCTCAAACCCATAAACCTCAATCTGATGATCTCAGAGCAGTTACTTCACTTCTTTGCAACCTAAAACGAAAGCAGAGCCTTCCCGGAGGGAACAAAACACACACAGCTTTGTCATTGCTTCCAGAAAAATAGTGGGCATTCGCTTTGTTAGCAGCGCTTGCAGGGCTAGCTGATGATGCAGGCATGCTTGAATAGCTGAGCACAATCCGCTACTTGAGATATCTCTGTTCAATGTTCTTCAGACAGACCAATAGCTGACTCTGCAGGCGAGAGTCCTTTTTCAGAACTTGCAGAGATGACTTTGATCAATGCAACAGATGCCTCAACGGGAGAAAACATTGGCTCACTGTGTTTATCTGCTGGGGTAAATGGTTGTGTCGGGGTGTTCATGCAAGTGTTTGTCAGGAATGCAACACAATGTGCTTCTCTCTGCAGGTTTTCACTGTGTTCTGCTGCCTATAGGACTTGACTGCACCAACTGGCACAGGTAAACAAAGCTAACATCAGTGTTAATGTATTATACACTTTTGGACTGAGTACAAGAAGGCATTTCATGATAGCTCTATGGGAAAACTGCTGGCCTTTGAAGTTAAAACATTCTGTTATAGCAAGGTGTTTATCATTGCAGAAGTTAATTATTATGCGCAGTATTTTTCAAGATTTTGCCCAAACCCCACTGGCTGATAAATATTTCCATCTGATTAGGATACAGAAATATTTTATGTGATGCACAATCAGCTGCTTGAGATATTATCTGTCTATATGAAACTTGTTAGTAAAACAGCATAGCGATGCTTCAAGACTTGAAGTTTGATCAGCTGATGCTTTTCTCTGGAACTCCGTTCTCTTGTCATGATGCTGTTATATGTCGAATTGTACGTGTGATTAGTTCCATTGTTTTTATTCTGTGATGTGGAAAAACTAAACTGACAGTTTAATAGATAGATTTGAGTGTGTGTGCGCGTTTGTTTGTAATACCTTGTGATGACCATTTTCCTGACACATGGTACGTTGTGGGGACCGAAGCCTGGTCCCCACAAGGGGAAAAGCTGTTTTTGGGTCAGGGGTTAGATTTAGGACTAAGGTGTGAATTGAGTTTTGGTTACGGTAAGGGTTAGGATAAGGGTAAGGTTTAGGCTGTAGAAATGAATGGAAGTCAATGGAAAGTCACGCAAACATATGTGTGTGTGTGTTCTTGCATGTATGGGAAGAGCTAATTTCGAAGTGCTTCTATCTCAGCCGGAGATGTGTGCGGTAACACTGTATACTCATGGCCTGCTTGCATCCCCATTTTCCTGTACATGTAACTCAGTCTGTTGAAGGAGGCCAAAGTGGTAGAGACGTTTTTAACCAAACAGATAGCGATGAAAAAGGGAGAGACAGAACCTGTAATCCAGTGCTTTCGTGGCTGGATTAAAACCCTGCGTCCAAAGATGGGGGAAGGGTTGACTGGTTAGGGTTAAGGATGGGCAGGATTAAAACAGACAGATCTGCTCGGTGCACAGCTGTGTCACTGTGGCAGCCGGAGTTTGGTGGATGCTGAAAGGGAGGAGCCTGTTTTTGATTCATCCCACTTTTCCCAATTCCACTGGGATACTTCAAGTTTCGAGCCTTAAAATGCATTTTCGCTCTGAATAAACGGACCAAAAATTGCCCTTTTGTAACTGTTGAGCAAGCAACCATTGAGACAACCTACTAATTTAACATCCAACTAACTGACCAAACAGTGGTCCGACTCACCAACCACTAATCAAACCAAGCAACTTGTAAGCCAACCAATTAGCTCACTAATCACTGATTGGACCGACCAGTGGACCAACTAACTGACCATTAAATTGTCCTACCAACAAAGTGACAAGGAAATTGCCCAACCAGTTCACTATGTGCTGTTAGCCAGGTAGGCATCCAACCAGGAATTACTATGTTAAGAATTTAGTGATGATGATACTCTTAATTACTTGTTGGGAGTAAAATATTGTACTTACATGGAGCAATCATTCAAACATAAACTGTCTTTGAAAAGAGTCATTGGCAAATTGAAGCACTGTAAGGTAACATGCTGAACTGTTTACATTTTTGCCAATGAATGTAGCAATAATTGTACCCAAATGTATGTCTTTGTATATTTTCTTTGCAATTGGAGTCATGTTAGTCTGAACCAACATTTGCTAGCACTGTCAATCAGCTGATTGAAAGAAGGTTGGGTTTTCCTTGCTCCAAGGAAAGGCAAATTTTGATGATTCGTCCAGCTGCAAAAAACATGTTGAATATACTAAACTGAGAGAACATCCACTCATCGCTTTTGTTAACAAGTTACAAGAAACAGAGGAAATGTTTTGTACATCTTCAAATTTGTAACAAATAAATGTTACAGATAGCAACAACATTGCAACTGTATTATATTGTAATACATTGTATTATTTTTGGCGGCACTAGGAATATTTCTTACTTTTCTGGTTTAAGTAAAAACAGTTAGTTGGTGACATGCAAGCAACATGGTAGCATGATAGTAATAAGCTTTTATTGTAAAATTAATGAGGGTCAGATTAAACTTCAAAACGTTGGTGCAAAACTTTCACCTTGTTGAAACATTTAGGATTTGCTAAAATGCTAAATTCACAAATGGTAACCAACTAGCCCTAGCTGTTTGGTGCTAAATAGCATGTTATGGCACACTTTTGTTTGCCATAACAAAAGTGGCAAATGAGACACAAAGGTCAAATCAGATTTTCTGATCTTTGGCATGAAACTGCCATCTATAACTAGATTTTTTCCCATTTATATTGATAGGGGTTTCTATTGAAATTTTCAAAATACACCACCAAAAGAAAAATAATGTTAACTGGTCCAAGTATTAACTGGTCCAAAGAATCCCATGGTGAGTGTCTAGCCCTGAAATATTGGAACAGCTTAAACTCCAGCCCCAAATATATTGTAATCCTGTCTGTACCTCACATTCCCTAGTATAGAAAATTGCATTGTAGAAAATATTAACTCTAAGCAAGTGGATAACCACTAGAAGAATACATTTAGGATACAATCTGCTGAAACTGATAGCTTCTGCACTCTGAAGTACCACTTGGAGTGGTAGCCCAACTTTGAGTATGAATGAAAGAAATAGGAGGAAAAGAATAGGAATGTGGGGTCGGCCCCCCTTCAGTTAGACTTATGTAAGGTTACTTACATAATGACAAATTAAACATAAGTGTGTGTGTCTGTGTGTGCGTGCCTGAGTCAAGACGAGAAGGGTAACTTGACTTCTGTTAGGGTGGGTTATCCAGGAGAACGGGTACTTAAGCAAGCACAGCAGGAGAGAATTGTGGGATTATGAGTGTATGTGTGTTTCTGTGTGATCAACAAAAAAAGGAGGTGGAGTTGAGCATGAGATGGTATTAAAGTCCGACTAGAGCGAGGGGACTGACAAACACTGACTTGGTCATCATTCTTTTTCCTCATCACTATCGTCTCTTCTCTCTGGATATCCTCTAATGATAATAATCCTATTCAGTTTACACTTGTTTTGTCTCATATTTTTTATCCTCTGTCGCTAATCCCCCTTTTTTGTCCTCTATTGTCTTTCTCCTACATTTCTCTGACAGTTCAACAGGTTGGCCGTGCTAGACAAGACATAGTTGGAGAACAGAAGACATAGTTGCTACTACTGGTAGTTTGCCAGTGGTTTGCTTTTGGATACTTGTGGCGGCTGGACGGAAAGAAGAGTGAAGAAGGACCTGGCTATGGTCACAACTATGGACGATCCCTGTCGGAATGGGGTGCAGGAGGAGGTAATGCCCTCTGGACAACCTGCCACGGAGAGGCCCCCAGCTGTGCAGTCCCCTCAGGGAGCAGAGACATCTGGAGGTGAGGAAAGGAGGAGGTGGGCTGGCTGACTGACTGGCACATTCCCTCTATAGATGCTATAGTTTTTACTTATACTGACTGGAGGGGATCATTTTAAACATGTGCACATGTAAAGCTGTGATACTTGCAAACACAACACCTAGAGAGAGGCAAAAAAAAATTTCGGTCTCAGCCGCTTTGCTTATAAACTTATCCACTGTAGGATGGCTCTCAAAGTGTAACATTATGTTGTCCATTACACTCAAAAGTAAAAGGAAATCATTGTGATTTTGTGGTTGATGCTAGTATAAAAGTAAAAAATTCATGGAGCCTTAATGAAAAGGAACGGTCTGACCTTCTTATGTTTTAAGACATACATGGATTTGTTTCAGAAAAGATAGCAAAAAGTAAATTAATGTATTGTAGGTACAATTCAACTGAATGAAAAAAAAATACACTTATTTTGTTGAAATGAAATCAGAAGCTGCTTCAATGAGATTAATTTAAGAGTGTACGCACTTAAAACAGTTTACTGCCTTTTTATTTTGTTCAGTTTTTCTAAAATATTTGTCTGTTCTTCAATGAATTACGAAGCATGTGGGTCTCTTCGAAAGTTAAAAAAAGAGCAAGTGGGAGGTTGTGAGCAGCGTGCACACAACCATGATTAACAGCGCTAAAACCCTCCTCTTGGGTCTGATTAGTTGCTTTTGAGAGAGCGGTGTATTTCTGTAGATGGCAATAAGAATACTGGGAGAAAGCAGAAAACTCGACTTTCTTTTCACAGATTATCTGTCTGCTACCATACAGTTGCGATGAGTTTTAACAAATATGTAAAATAACATATTTTTTATTTAAGTTATAAGCTAAAGCTCTGTAGCTCTGCTTTTTTGAGGCCTTTAAGTCCATGCACCGATTAGTTTATTGTTGTTATTGTCAGTTTTGTCATCGCAATGGACAACCCTATTTCAATTAGAAGTGCTCCATTTCTTCATCTATAAAGCTAAACAATACATGACAAAATGTATGTGATAGAGTATCTGTCAAGGCACGTCTCTGATATATGCAGCTTCCAGCACACTCCTGTTGATGGTACAATTAAATATGACTGGAATACAGGTTGACAAGTCTTTTTTTTCCTCGTTGAATTTATCTTACACCCTTAAAAAATAGATGCATGGTTTCTCAAGCAGGCAGTCTCTCCATTAGTATTCAATGCACGGCATATGTGCAGAAAAGGATGACTTTGAAGCGCACAAAGGGAACAGTTTATAATGTTGATAAATGCATCTGCTTGGAATCAATCGTGGCAACTATCCCATTTTAGATTAAGAACTTATTTTCCACAACCTTTTGCAGGGCAATAGAAACACTTGAGCATGAGGCTTTTTCTTAGTTCCACATTTTCATTGGACAAACAGATTGTGAGTGCTCATTAGGATGGGTTGTGTACTCTTGCTGCGAACCGAGCAAACATTCCTGCGGTCGGGAACGTCATCACACTTATCTCAGTGAGTGGGTAAAGGTCAACACAGAGAGCAGAAAACCCCATAAACATATGAAACCGTAGCTGTTTGGGTGTTTACGTCCAGATGTGCTTCGATTCTGGTTTTTAGTTTCTCCTCTGACGCTTCTGGATTCAAAGTTTCCGGTCCTGCTTAAACGCTAAATGAGTGTGTTTTGCTCCAACTTTATGTTTCATTTTATAACAAATAGGATGTCTTAACTTACTGATTATAATTTCTGAAAAGTTATGACTGACTGTAGGAGTCTGCACAATGAAATCAAGGTTCCGTTTGTTTATGGTTTTTTGCGTGTGTGTGTGACTCTTACTACAGTTACAGTTCTGGTCTGAAAGACCGTGTGTGGTCCCCATATGAGCCCAGGAACAGGAGTGTGTCCATACAGGATTTTAGATTGGTGCTTCTTTTTTATTATGCAACTATATTTCTCTAACTGTAGTTCTGTCTTATCCTCCCTAGTGTATTTGCCCTTCATAAATATTTAAGGTTTGTTTTGGCACCGAGCTTGCTGTTGATGTAGTCTGACTGTGCTTTATGATTTATGGTTGCCTTTTGTTTTCTGTTTTGTCATTTCTTGCATGTAGTACATTGTGTTCACTTTAATGAAAACCACCAACTCACAAATCTGAATGTGTGTTGCTAGTAGTGCGACTTTTAGGAATGTAAACATAAAAAATAACCTGCAAATGTAATGTATCCTACAAGAAATTATACTGAAAATTGTCATTTGACCAGCTAAATTTTGGATGCCTTACAAAACAACGGGAATCAGATTTTTATATGCAGTATAAAAAGACAAATCATTTTTCAACACTTTCTGAAATGTAACACAAAACATTTTCTGATCGAGTTAAAATAGGATAACCAATATTATTCTAAATGTCAGATTAAAGAGAGAGAGAGAGAATGTTTTATTATTACTGCTTCCATATTTCCACATATTTTTTTTCTCCTTGTGATGCGTAATGGATGCTTAATATTTTTTAGAGTGCTCCAGTCTATTCTGCAGCACATGACATACACAGCATTATGCTGCCACCCTGATTTACACACGATATACCAAAATACTTTCATCTCTGGGAAAATGAACTTTCTCTTTCCTTATCAGTATAATGGCTGAGCGTTTCTGCACTGCTTATGCTTGCCTGAAATGGTTTGCACAGATATGCAAGGCCTATTCAGGCAACTTGAAATTGTAGAAGCAGAGTAATCCTAGTGTATATTCGTCCATCCAATTTGAGGAAAAAAAAAGTAGAAATAATGTTGGTCTAAAACAAAAAAGGTTTAGTCTGATTTAATATTACACAAACATGTTGTGTTTTTATATACATTTTATATGTATATACTGTATTTCTGTTAGTAGCTGCAGTATTTTTTGGGTTTCCAAGACAGCGAAGTTGCATATTGAACTTGTTTCTTCAAGACTAAACTCAAGTATAGAGTACAGCCTAATGACACAGAGCGTGATTGGGGTTAAAAGTGTAATAGTGGGTTAGCAAGAGCAAAATCTAGAGAAATAAATCATAAGTTAACGGGCTAAAAATGCTGACTGAGCATAATTATTACCCTCACAAGTGCATAATGACACACTGACACAGGCTTTAAAACACTGATACACGATTTCAGTGCTCTAAGTGGCTTAAATGGGCTTGCGTTGGCTTTTAGACCCTGGCATTACAGCGTTAGCTGCTCCAAACAATCAGTCCACACCTCTCCTTCTACAGCGTCTGTTTATGTTAACAGATTAGATTGTGTTTTTGTTTTGTTTATTTTTTGCTTACAGCCTTTGAATCTTGGTAGCTTTATGCGTTGGCATGCACAAACTACAGTATCTGTAGGCTCTTGTGGGAATGAGCTTTAAAGCAGCTAAAATGGTTTTTGAAATGTTGCGTTGCTTAGAAAGTGTATGAACCTGAGATTTAGCTGTTTTAGCTCAGTGGGACTTGTTTTTTGTGTCAGATGTTCCATTAGTAACGGTCTGTCTATGGCGGAACTTAAACCCACAAAAATATCTCTTACCCATTTTTCTTTGCGTATATTTTTTGTGTTTTCAGCAATGCAGCAGGTGGAGGATACTGTTGGCGAGGGGCCCACTTCCACAGGCGTGAAAGACATCGACCTGCTTTTTCTGCGCGGCATCATGGAAAGTCCAATTGTACGCTCCCATCCTCAGGTAGCACACACACAAATTAAGCTAAGGGTTAGAGGCTGTGAGCGGACTAACTTGTAGTCATCTTGACGACTCCCTCTGCATCCTTTTTCTTGCTCTGGCTGAGGTGCTTAAGTACAGCGAGGCTTTGACAAACGTGACCTGCAGAAGATCCATACGCACTTCTAATAAGGAAAGAATGCAGCTTCACACTGCTAAAGCTTTTTTTTGTTGTTTTTTTTTTACTGATTATGCATGCATTACACAATATTTTTAATTATAATTGATTTGCTTTCACAAATGTTCACTGCTGTGCCCAATCTTTTATGTGGTCAGGTTATCTCAAGCACAGATGTAAAGTAGTTCTTGCCAGAAAAGACGCAATTTTCCATTTTTCACCTATCCCATGAAGTTTGTAGGAATTAGATTCATGTTTTTACTGTAATACAAGACTGAACAGTAGATTGTTTACAGCTGAAATTAACCTCATAGCACTTCAAACTAAATTTATACATGTTGGTGGTGGTATACACAATACCATCAACATAAAACACGCACACAACAGAGAGTCATCCAAAGAATTTTTCCTTTTTCCACATCTGTGAGAACCACCTGCCCTTCCTGAGATTCTTTGTCCCCTCCAGGCTCAGGAGCAGCAGGAAGATGTCAAGCTAGAAGCGGTGCAGGACAACAACGTGGAGCTGGTGACAGAGATCTTGGGCGACATCAGCAACCTCAAGGTGAAAGATGACAGCGCGACCGAACTGTCGAGGATCCTGCTGGAGCCGCACTTCCAGGTGAGACGGAGTAAACATAAACACAGAGAGGGAGAGCAAAAAACAGGAAAGTAGTGTTACAAGCTGTAATCCTCCACAACCAGACAAGTCTGGCTGCAGAGATGGTGCTCTTTCAGTGTTGATTCATATATTGCAAATGTTTAAAACAAACAGGTTTCCTTGCATTGAATGGTGAACTAAATATGCTGTTTTATTATTCTGGTTTTGGTTAGTTGATGTTTGGCCCCTGTTTTTACACTAACCTCCAGTGCTGAACATAGCAGCAGGTTTACACAAGCTGGGCCAATGGGAGTTGGTATTCTGAGCCCAGCGAGCCCTCAGAACCAATCAGAGCTCTACGAGCTGTTAGCTGGAAGTTAAAACCCTGTTGACCTACTGAGGAAGAGGGAGAGGGTGTGAGGAAGGGAGATGCTGGGTCTATAGAAATGGGAAACAGATATTACATCACAGACTGAGCATGTGAGTTTGAAGAGTGAGTTTCCTGGAGAGCCGTTGTTTATCATCTGAGCAAGATATTTTAGGAACAAGAGACAGTAATTCCAGGATCGGAAAAAAAGCTGTTTTAGGGATAATCAGTGAACCAAAAAATGAAGTGATGACATCCAGAGGGTAATCCTAAATTTTGATCCATTAGTTGATTGATTCTTTTAGTGGATATGTCAGAAGTGCAACTTAGAATTTTACTAGTCATACTGAAAAAAAACAAAACAAAGAAAATATGCACACCTCCAAAAATACCTCAGAAATGCTTTTTTTTCCAGAATAGATTTGTCAATCTTCTGAACTGAAGTAGCAACACTTGTTATAATGAAGAGCTGATCAGAAACATTAGAAGAGAAAAACTTGTGAAGAACAGTCTTTTAAAAAGGCACAGCTATGGCATATTAAATAGCAGAAGCTGGTAAAAACAATCCTGTAGGGAAGCTGCTTGGAAGTCTTAGCAGTTTTGCAATAGACACAATGACCTTAAAGTTAATGGCTACATAAAGTTGGACTGAAATACTAATGTGGTAATAGTAAGGTGTTTGCTAAAAGTAGCTAATATCAGCTGCTGTGCTTTTATCAGCTTTTATCCCAGCACCTAAAATACTGACTTGCTAAGAGTAAAATGTTAGCTGAACATGGCTAACAGTGCTATCTTAAATATCAACATCAGCTAAATGCTAACATGTTGATGTGGACTTTTTAGTTTATAGTGATTAACAATAGCTGGTGATATCAACATTAGCTACTGTCCTAATCTATTTGCTTAAAGTAGCAAATAGTAGCTGCTGTGAAGTCATGTGCTAACAATGACATTTTAGCTAGAATTAGCTAAGCGCAGAATGGTCCCAAAAGCATCTTATATCCTAGCATTTTTCTGTAAATGTCAAACATTATTACATGGTAAACTGAGGTATTATCCTAGCATTAGCTAATATACGAGCATTAGCTAGCATACTACTTACAACATATTATGTGAGAAAAGCTAATGGTGTTTACCATGTCAACAGCGACCAATACATTAGCATTTGCTAAGATTTTTTACATTAGTCAACATGCTAAAATTAGTAATATTGGACACCTTGAATGTTTTACTATTGCTCATCCATTCACTCTTTGAATGGCATTCCTAGCTAAAGGTAAAGTGGAGAAATGAGTTATGAAAAGCCACAAGAGATTTGAATGATTTGAAAGCTTAACCCCAATCCTGTCTATTGGCAACACTTGTTGTCAAAAGTTACCATATTTTGCAGAGTGTAAAGTTAATCATAGATGTCACGTCCTCAGAGCTAAAGGTTTTAATGTCTGAACAGCTAAAAGTTTTAGTAGCTGGACGCTTTCAGTGGCATCAGTACTTTGTAGGATTCACACCTAAATGTCAGTTAGTTGATACTTATCATCGCTATGCACTTTACATCAAGCAGTAATGCATAAAGTTACCTTTTCTAGCGACTGCTGTGTTTATGGTTTTAAACAACTAGGCTTACTCAGACTAAACCAGTGAAAGCATAGTGAGTGAATGAAATTGAGCAAGAGACATTCTTTTCCTTAATCATCTGGAAGGAGCATTTGTTTTCTTGGCATGCTTCACGTACTACTGTTTCTCCTCTTAGTCCCTTTTGGAGGCACACGACATGGTGGCATCAAAATGCTATGAAGTACCTCCACCGACTGAAATGGCTAACGACGCAGCGGTCAACAGCGCGCTCATGCAGGCCGACGCCGTCCGCATGATCGGCATTCGAAAGAAGGCCGGCGAGCCGCTGGTGAGCCAAGACGAAGGGCAACTCGATATGTTTTATCTACTTCTTTGTGCCTGCGCACGGCTATTGCTGTTGTTCATGAATGGTTGAAGAGGGAAGGAAGCCTCCCAGGCTATACATTCCATAACCATTCATCTTCCTCGCAGGGCGTGACCTTTCGTGTAGAAAAAGATGACCTGGTCATTGCCAGGATCCTCCACGGCGGCATGATAGACAGGCAAGGCCTGCTCCACGTGGGTGACATCATAAAAGAGGTGAATGGCAAGGATGTCGGCAACAACCCCACAGAGCTGCAGGAGATGCTGAAAAACTGCAGCGGAGGCATCACGCTGAAGATCCTCCCCAGTTACAGGGACGCTCCTGCACCTCCACAGGTAGAACAACAAATCGGTGTTAAGTGTCGGTGTAAAGAAATGATGCATAAAGAGCGGCAGATGTTGGGTGGTGGCACCGGCCTGGTGATCTGGCGCCTCCATCAATCCTCTGTGCATAAATGTGAACCATGGGAGCCCTATTAATAACACTCAACATGCTATCTAGGTCAGAATTGCTGTTTTAGCCTCATACACACACACACACACGCACGTACACCCCCACACACACACGTGCACCCAGTTACATGCACCCTCACATGGAAAGTACAATAGGTTATAAAATCCTTATTTTCTCTTGTTAATCACGGTCGCTGACATAAAAATAAAAAAAGGATGTTTTTTTCATCTTTGACATAAATTGACATGCCTAAACATGCCAGTTTATGCTAAAGACGAATAAACTGGAAGTAAAGGTGAATGAAACATGAACCGAAACGCTATCCTCCTCTGTGGCTCTGCACATGCTGAGCAGTGTACTTTACTGGCTTGCTTTATGGCTTCCTCTGGCTGCTTGTTTAATCTAATACATCAGCCAGAGCACTTAGTCTTTCTGGCAAACGCCTCCGCTGTTGGTGCATCGTAAAGAGCAGCACAACCCCTCTGAGATCCTGTTGTCACTTCTTTACTCCAGCCTTACCTTACATCAGTATCTTCTTCTGAAACAAAATCAGATTTAAGTGAACGTGTGATCCCTACAGGTGTATGTGCGGCCGTACTTTGACTATGATCCAGCCAGTGACAACCTGATTCCCTGTCGAGAGGCGGGAATGGCTTTCAAGCGAGGCGACATCCTTCAGATCGTCAACAGAGAGGATCCCAACTGGTGGCAGGTGAGCGTTTCCTTTCACTTGTCATTTCTGGTCAAGTGTCCTCAAAGGTCACGAGACGAAAGAAATCTCAAGCTGCACTGTAATCCATTGCAGGCATGCCATGTAGTGGGTGGTGCCACAGGACTAATACCCAGTCAGTTCTTGGAGGAGAAGAGAAAAGCATTTGTCCCTAGAGACTTTGATGGATCAGGTTCGTCTCTGTCCTACCTGCCTATAATTGTGGTCTTAAATCTAAATGAACCATTTGCTTATAGTAAAATGCTGTCACCGTGAACATGAATGCCATATTAATTTTGTATTTTAATGATGCATTATCCTTATTTACAAACCTGCTTTTGAGCACAGTCCCCAAGTTTTCAGTGGAGATAAGATGGGAGCTTGTTGGCGTGCTTGGAGACATTGTTCTGTTTGCCTGGTTTTTAACCACCTGACCCAAAAAATTTAACTTCGTGTTAAAGGAAGTTAGTTAGGAAAACCCCCAAGCCTCAAGCCCTGTCATAATCACATGAAGGTGCTGGAACACCACCGTCACTATCCATATAAAGGGAGACCAACATAGATTATGAGTTCCATCTAACAAAGAAGCACCAACTCCAAAGTTGACTCTTGTAAGATTTACTGAAATTTGCATAGTCAAATGCTTTCTGTCTCAATAACAGTAAGTTTCCCTGGAGAAGGTCAAAGACCCAATTCATCACACGAAGTGGAAACAATAACAGAGAAGAACAATGTCGGGTTTTTTAAACCCTCCTCAACACCTACAATGATGATGGTTGAAAATTGGTGATGATGTTCCGACAACTAAATGACCCTGAACACACAGCAAAATTGGTTTGGGAATGGGTAGCATGCTAACATTAAACTTCAGCCCCACTGATAATCTGTGGTCTGCACTTAAAAGCTGGGTTTGTGCCAGAAAACCAGACTCTACAAGTTCTGACGAGAAGATCGGCCCAATATCCATGCAGAATTATCCTCTTTAACCTCGTAAGAGAGATTTAACTTTTTTTTAGAAAGTAATTTGTACAAAAAAAAGCCCTAAATTTCTAAGATATTCATGCTGATGGTGAATTTATGTAAACTTATAACTGGTAACACATGTGACACATCAAAATGTGAAAGCTACACTTAATACATTAATATTAGTTAAGTCTACTAGAACCAAATTCACAGACCTGAAGCAAATCTACCACAAATGCCATCAACACTCAGAAAACGTTCCATGCCTGCCCCCATGTGGCCAATAGCTGCAATTGCAAATATGTACAAATAAATAAATGTTCCTTCTCTTTCATTTTTAGGAATTCTCTGCGGCACCTTAGCAGGGAAAAAAAAGAAGAAGATGATGTACTTAACAGCCAAGAATGCAGGTTAAAATATATTCTTCTCAGTGCTGGTTTACAATTGTTGTTTCTATTTCCGTTTTCTCAAACTTTAAAATGTTTTCTAACAGAGTTCGACAGGCACGAGTTGCAGATCTATGAGGAAGTAGCCAAAGTCCCTCCGTTCCAGAGAAAGACACTAGTCCTGATTGGTGCTCAGGGGGTGGGCCGCCGCAGCCTGAAGAACAGACTGATGGTCCTCCAGCCCACACGCTTTGGCACCACTATACCATGTACGTAATAGTCCTGTTCTCCTACTCAGTGTCTTGCAAGGTATTCAAACTCCCTGAAATTTTAAGGTGTAATCTTCTATTCTGACTGAATGCTATGTGTGATGAAAAAGTATTAGAGCTACAGCAAAGAATTTAAACTTGATGTTCATAGATGCATTCGAATGAGAAGGAGCTACTTTACAAAGTACGGCCAAACATTTCCAAAAAATACAAAGTACCTAGAGCAACGAATGCACCAAAAGTTGGCTGCCGAAGTCCAAATATAAAAAAGTTAAAGGGCGGGCGTGCCGTGGTGGTGTAGGGGTTAGCGCGACCCGTATTTGGAGGCCTTCAGTCCTCGACGCGGCCGTCGCGGGTTCGACTCCCGGACCCGACAACATTTGCCGCATGTCTTCCCCCCTCTCCTTCCCTGTTCCCTGTCAGCCCACTATCACATAAGGGACACTAGAGCCCACAAAAGACCCCCTGGAGGGGTAAAAAAAAAAAAAAAAGTTAAAGGGCCTGTAATTAAAAAAATATTAAATATTCAAAGCTATGCTTTTTTTTTTCACATTCAGATACATCACGGAGGCCCCGTGACGAGGAGCTAAACGGCAACACCTACCACTTTACCTCGCGGACAGACATGGAGGCGGACGTGAAGGCCGGTCGCTTCCTGGAACACGGCGAGTACGACGGCAACATGTATGGCACAAAAATCGACTCCATACACGAGGTCGTCGCCGCGGGACGCACCTGCATCCTGGACGTTAACCCCCAGGTACGGACCAAAGAATGGCGCCTCAAAAGGACTGGCAAATAGTCGGCAGGAGGGAGGGAACCACACAGAACGTCACAGTGAATGTGCTGTAGATGAACGTAAACATGTTTCTGCTCGATTGTCCTCTCCAGGCTTTGAAGGTACTGAAGACAGCAGAGTTCATGCCCTTCGTGGTTTACATTGCAGCGCCTGATTTTGATACACTCAAGGCCATGCACAAAGCTGTGGTGGATGCAGGCCTCACAGCAAAACAGCTCACAGTGAGTAACCAAGCGACAAACTCAACAGTGTGATCGTATCGATTTGGCTAAGCCATTGAAAGACCAAGTCCCGACCCATTTTCAGTTGTTATTTAAACTGTCCTGGTATTTCATGAGCTCGTGATGCACTCTAACAAAATCATAGATACTCCATCAATTATTCACGACCAATAAGCTTTTAGTCTGATCAAAAATTTGTTTTCAGCAAAGTTGTTGGTGGTGATAGATTTTTTTTCATACCATGTCCATCCAACAACTGTTTGATGATTTTTCCGGTGAACCCAGTCTACCACTAACGTCAAGAAAAACTCCCGTGACTTCGTTTCATTTCAAATTTGGAAGAGTGGTCTTATCCTTAACATAAAATATATCATTTTCTGAATCTTCACTCCCTTTTCATTCTCTGAAATGCCAACATTGTTCCTCCCTTGTTGTCTCTACAGGACGTGGACCTGAGGAAGACTGTGGATGAGAGCGCCCGTATCCAGAGGGCTTACAGCCACTACTTCGACCTGACCATCGTCAACGACAACCTGGACAAAGCCTTCGAGACGTTACAGGCCGCCGTGGACAAACTGTGCTCCGAGCCTCAGTGGGTCCCAGTGAACTGGGTGTATTAAGGACTCGAACCAGCGCTTCCACAAACCATAGAGTTTTCTGACAATGAAGAGGATATGAGGGAGGAGATCCTACTGAATGATAATATCCGATTGGTCCTTCTCCCCCTTCATCTGCACATTGTGCAACTCCTTTTCTACTCCAAACTCAAAGGGAAAGAGTGCTTATGTATTTTATAAATTTTTTTATGAAAAATCTTTATATCCCACGTGGAATCAATTCAAACATATGTGCTTGGGCCAGTCGTTTTTATTTTTCCATTTAATTTATTGTTGTAGTTTTTAGTATTGTGAATGGTTTTGTATTGCCAGTCCTTCTTCCATGATGTGAAGGATTCGTCGGCACCAAAGCTCCAGAATGAAGTGGATCTTTGAGCAGTCGTTGCCGTGTCTGAACAACCACTGCAGCCATTTTGTCTCCACCTGAATCTTTTGTTATTCTTAAGTAGCCCTCATCTCATCAGCTCATGTCCTCCAGCTGGATCAAGGAGTCGAAGCTCCTCCTGCTGCCAAGAAGGAAATGAGTTCCTTTTTCAAAGGGCAAACACTTAGTTTTGTCTAGATTTGTCATTTTATTTTCTATCATTGTGGTGATTAATAGTGTTTAGTTTAATCAGATGTGATCCTCAGCTTTATTTGTGCGTCACTTCGTCATCGCCCAGTCCTCAAGCCAACCTGTTTGTTGTATTTTTTGTAAATGCGACTCACTCTGTCCTTATGTTCAGTGTCATTGAATGTCAAAGCTCCTTACCAAACCCCCAATCTGAGTGAAACTGATGCAACGTCCAACAAGCACCCAAGCAAAGCCAAAGCAGCAAAGCTGTAGCATCATTCTTCCACACCTTTCATTTTTAAATATAAAAAAAAACATGAACCTTTTTTGTTGTTTTTTTTTTTAAGATATTTGCTTGCACTTTAGGTAAGAAAGATAAATTACCTCATGTTGATGTTTCTTACAGTAAATGTAATTATTCACAATCTTAAGTTTTATTTGCATCAGCCCAACTGCGTGATTGAAATGTCCCCACATCAACCCACTGTGTTTGTTTTTACATTTTTATTAGGAAAGTTCTAACTAATAAAGTTTATCAAGTCGTGTCCTACGGCTGCTACTGTGGGTTTGGCTGTCTGTTGACCAGAATGTTTTAATATACCCGAGTATCAAGTGATGTGTACTCAACAGGATTTCAACTGGTGAAGTGGAACAGCACTGAAAATGCACAAATGGAAAAAAATAATAATAAATCACAGCAGAATAAAGTATTTTTAAGGTTTTTATTTTACGCAACTTACAGTCAAGCCAAAGTGTGAACTATATTAAGTGATACGTATTCACATTATGTCCTAACAGGGTTTACAGCATATTTTGTGTTCTGTAACCATAACTGTTACCCGAAAAATAAAATAAAAGTAAATGCGAAACAGAAAACCAAGACAGCTTATATCTTTACAACAACACAAACAAAAGGAGCTTAGCAGTCGATGTGAACAAATTAAATTCAGCAACATGAAGAACCCTCACCAGAACAGGAAGGACAGCAAAACTTGAGTTTTTGGCATGTCGGTGGTTTTAAAGAAAAAAAGAAAAAAAACAGGGAGAGAAGTGAAGGGAGGTCTGAAGTCACGTGACTTTGCAGAGCTGCCTCTGCCGAAGGACTTTGGCTGCAATGGAAACGCTGAAGATAGAAAATTAAAAGCAGGGACAAAAAAAGAAAGAAAGAAAATTGAGTGTCCTGAAATTAGTTGGCCGATTTTATTATTACTAGTTTGTTATTCGTCTCCGTTAAACAAAAGGACCATCGTTGAAGTCAACTACATCTCCAGAACAGGCTCTACATTCATAGGAGGTAGATAACGCGGTGATGACGTGGAGTCCGGAATATTGTAGTGCATCATTTCTTCCACTTTAAGGCCAGATGGGAACTTTCCATGTAGCTCCAAGGCCGTCTTAAGACAAAGGTGTAAGGAAGGGCGGGGTGGGTTCGGTACAGCCCTTTCATGGCGATACCTGAGTCAACAGGCGTGTGAAAACGCCTGGTGCACCATCAATTCTTCATCGACAAAATCTTTTTTTTTTTAAGTCAACATGAGTGGAGAAATATTTGGATACAATTTGAGTGGATTTGGCCAAAAGGTGTTACAATAGTAGGCTGAGGCATGTGTGCCGCTTGTGACATTCAAACCTCCCATTGGGGAAAATTAAAAGATATATATATGTATATATATATTGTTGGACAATACATTTAGAGAACAAAACAGAGTCAATGCAGCATATATCAGGCTTATGAGGTACTTCATGAATATATAGACAGATATAATCAACTTTTTATTTTTTTTTTTTTAGAAAAGCTTCTCAAAGTCATTATTCCTTATAGTTCCTATTGATAGCATAAAATACCTCGTCAGTTATTTCATTTTTATTTTTTTTTAAACTCAGCCCAGGTTAGATGGGCGTCTTTAGTTTTATTCGTTTTCAGAGACTGCTTTCAAAAAGTGCAAAAAACACAAATACTGATCGTTCTATGCAGCATCTACACTCACGGTTATTGAAAACGGAGAGAACGTGTTGGATTTTCATTTTTGTTTGGTTTTTTTAATAAACAATGAGATGGAGGTCAAAACCTAACGCTGGAGCAGATGGAGAAGGAAAAACAAATTCGACAAAAGGCACATCTAAAAAAAAGAAAACGACTGGGAACATGCTGAATGTCTACAGCTTGGACTTGATGTGTAAAGTGACACAGCAGCTCATATGTACCTTTGGTCGAATGAGTTGATACGCCGGTCAGTCAGATTGAAACGTGTTTCTTCCCTTTAACGAGCCGACGGGAGCGAGGGACGCCGAGTGCAGCGAGGAGGAAAGGCAGAAATTAAGAGTCTGTATTTAATCGCCGGAAAATGTGTCAAACCACAATGTTTTGGCTTTCTGGTAAAACCACAAATGGAATCAAGCTGCTCGGAAATCCAACTAAAAAGACGTGGCTCCATGTAGTGCTGCTGCAAACAGACTGGTCACACCTGAACAAAAAGCCAACGTACCAACAACCCACACGGCAACGGAGAATCACCGCAACTGCGCCTCGCAACAACTTTGCTGACGTAAAGAATCCAAAAATCGTCGCCAAGCAAATCGGAATCACAATGGCACATGTGAAAGATCCAGTTATGATTATGCTTTGTGAATCACACAAGGAGGAATCCGACAGCTAACGCTGGGTTCTCCGACTCTGGATTGGTTAGAGAAAAAAATTTAAAAAATAAATAAATTTGGTCCCCTAAAAAAATGTTAAAAAAAAAAATAATAATAATAAATTGAGCATAGCAACATTAAAAGTTCTCTCACACGATATTGGCTTTTATTGGTTTGGTCACTACGAGATTTTGCTCCGGCGCCTTTCTAATAAACAAACGGGATGATAGTAGCAAGCACCAGACGCTGCTCTGAGGTAGTTCTTTACAAGCTGGTGGATTAAGAAAAGAAAAAAAAAAAAAAACTGAACTGAAAAGTCATTGTCGAGATGTGAAACTACTGAAACTCCTGGCAGGAGTGGGTGTTGAGTAGATCAGGATGATGCATTCAGTTGGAGATTTCCCAACGGCTCTCGCTAGACGCGTCGTTTAAAGGACAAAGGACGTTTACACTGAAAGGAGCAGCAGATGCAGTCGGGTCGCGGCGTCACCTCTGCCCCGACGAGTTTTAAACGACCTGCATGACGATTAGAAAACTCTGCCGACGTTCTTGATTACCATTCAAATACCGGGTTATCTCTAGGAGAGTTGCTGATGGTTACAGATGTAAATTCGGATCTTCAAGCTGACGAGTGGGAGTGGAGCCATGACTGGGAGTGGAGCCATGACGATACTCAATATGTGGGGCAGGATTCATGTTTCGGGAGGGGAAACTTTAATCAACCATCCTAGAGGCTTTTCAGCCACGAAAATAGATCTGAAGATATTCAAACATTTGTAGAGATCTTTAGAATTGGAAATAAAAACCTTTTGCCAAACAGGGAATCTCAAGACCAAAATAAAACAAACAAAAAAAAAAAAAACCCATCATGTGAAGATGAGTAGCAACGCTAGGCCCGGCTGCTAGATACGCTTGTGCTGTAATAAACAAGAACTTGTACACATTACATTGCTGTCACATGGCTACAGGTAACAGGGTGGACATGGTTTCAATAACTGCCAGAGACATTATTACTCTTCAGAGGATTTATATACAAACAATAGAATAGAAGCGTAGAATTACGCCTGGGGAAGCCGGCTGAGAGCTCTGCAAATTGGTTCATTACTTACATGCAAAAACCCCGCCCCCCAAAAAAACAGGTTCTAGCAACTATATGCTGACGAACATTAAAAAAAAAAAAACAACAACAAAAAAAAAAAACAAACAAAAACGCATGCTTCATTCAAAATCAGAAAAGACTTTACAAGAACAAGTCCACACGAGGCAGGATTATCAGGCTGGGAGTTGAAGCAAAGCTGGAAACCTAACTGCAAATGCAACATAATGGGATTTCCGTTTCCAATACCAACAACAACAACAAAAAAAAGACACACACCTCAAGCAAGTATGAATCCACAGCTGAAGATATTACTTTCCCTTCACACCAGTGGGATCTGTTGCTCTCCGGAGCATCTGATAATGAAAAGATTAGCAAGCTTTGCTAAGAAACCTACAATTTTCTGCTTAGCAGAACAGAGTCATGCAGTAATAATAATAATAATAATAGAAAGTTTGCGCAGAAGAAGCAGAGCTTAAAATGAACTCGGACTGTTTCTTTCACAATTTTACAAACCACACAGACTAATTACATTCGGTACTATCTGAAGATGTGGAAAACATCTAAAAAACTCTAAAAAAAATAAATAAATGAAAAAATTATGCAAGCAACTGTTTTGCTAAAACAACACATAAGCAGCTTAGAGGGGAGATAAATGACTATACAGATGGAAACGGTTTGGAAAGGATTTATCTAATAGTTGCTGGTTTATAAAGGAATCGGTTTCAATTCCAGAAAATATTCTTAAAGACAGTTTGAACACACACACGCAAAAAAAAAAAAAAAAAAAATAAGAAAATTATTCTATTGCATAATTTGATATGGTATTTATAGTTAATATTGGCTATTTCTGCTACCTGGTATATCCAGGTTTTTGGCTTTCCAAAAGAAAACTAACATTATATGTGAATTCAACACATTCAATAAAAAATAAAGTCTCTACGGTGTTCGCCGGTACCACTACAAGTAATGCAGGACTTCACCTGTAACATGATGCCACATTCATCCAGGTTCGGAATACCTGTCACTGTTGTAAACATTCTTTCGTTGAACTCATTGTATAAAAAAAAAAAAAAAAAAAAAAAAAAGAAGTGGCAAAAACTCCTTACTCTGTAATTTGTTTTGGTCTTACTGGGGAAGGGCGGTCGCCCACATCGCGGTTCTGGACAGAGAGAAAACGGTTTACCCAACAGGACATGCACCACTTTGGCATCCAACAATATTCTCCTTTAAAAACACCTTTCAGTTTGGTTAATAGAAAAACACCTCTACTACGACTTCTGTACAAAGGCGATCCACTCGCGCAACCGGAAATATCGCTCTTATTATTGTCGCTTAAAGGCTTCGGGTTATTTCTCAAAAAAAAAAAAAAAAAAAAAAAAGACTTGCTCAATTTTGGTTGGCTAGATGGAATCTTCTCGGCTGGTTTTTAACTTGATCTCTCTGAACAGCGATTATAGCAAAGGGGAAAAGAAAAACAAGCTGTTTTGTAAGTGGCTATGGGTTTGTGCTGTTTATGCATGAATAGCTACAATATTGTTCTTATTCATTTAGTGCAAATGTAACTTTTGGAGTTTTATATCAAGAAAAAGCAATGCCATTCCGATGTTGGTTTATAAGGTGCTGGTGTAGGGAACGAAAAACAAACAAAAAAAAAACACACACACAGAGCAGTAACAACAAATCCAAACGCTAGCTTCTCCTTTCTTTCCAAGTTAAAGCAATGAGATTGTTACAATTACTGAAGAATCCTGTTTCCAACTCTCCACGAAGGGAATAAAAATCAAGAAAAAAAAAAAAAAAAAGCATATTAATGACATCAGGAAGGGTAGCTAAAAACAAAGACAAAGCCATTCGACTTCCCTAGACAAGGGCATCACTATGTAGAAATAAGCAGTGCACTTTACTCTCTGTCGTACATTATTATCTGGCTGACCACCAATAAACAGTGACTGGCAGGAAACTCTAAAATCCAACATCGCAAAGATCAGTAAACAGACCTTCCCCAAGCACCAACAGGCCATCTTAACACTTTTCGGCGTGGAAGTTGTTACCAAGGGAAAGCGAATCAGTTAGCCATTTTCAGACTGAGTGAGATGTTACAGGCAATTAGAGAAAGCAGAGATATACATGTGATTATTTAAAGAAGAGATGTTATATTCAGAGACATTTTAGAAATTTAAACAGACGGCTAAAGAAATCCTAACTGGCTAAAACCGGTGTTCAGGAATCAGTCAGAGTTCTCCACTTTCCTAATTGTCATCTTTGAAACTTTAACCAGCAGTCCGCGATAGCACCACTGAGACGCACCGACTTCGTCTCGACAAAGGAGAACTTTGCATTTGTTGTTACACAGCTTGAGCAGAGAACCAAGTTTTAAATCAAAGTGTCATTTTTAGTGGTGCATAGAAGAAGAAGAAGAAGAAGAAGAAGCAGAAAGTCGTGTGTATAGGTACAAACACACTCGAAGCATTTGGTCGTAGAACTTCAACACAAACACATTCTGTCTCTTCGGTTTGCGTAATACTAAATACAAGTCATGCAAAGAGAAAAAAAAAGTCTAAAGTCAACGAGACACAAGCAACGCCCATCATGATACACAGCCAGGGTAATTATACAGAAATGGCCAGTGGCGTGATGTTACCATAACACAGCAACAGGTAACAAGAGGTAGAACACACGGCCATTTCCATGCAATTACACCAGTGTCGCACATTATGGCTGAGCCTTCGGTTCTGATTAATGGAGAAAAAAAAAACAAAAAAAAACACACACATTAGAAGTCATACTCATAATTCTGCTATCAAAAGTGCATCCAAATTTACATGTTGTGAGACCAGCACCGATAAGAACAATATTGACATCAGAACAGTAAATATCAAGTACGGGATTTTTTTTTTTTTTTTTTTTCCTTTTTCCAAAATGCCCCACAAACACAGTCAGTCGGATCTCTAGTTGCTTTAAAGGAGTTAAAAGTAAAGAGGGGAAACTGATATAGTTAAAGGGAAAGAAAAGGACCGAAGAAGTAATGAAGGATCAGTGAGGACTTAAGGTGATTTACAGTGAAAACATCTAGCACCTAGAGTCAAAAAGCCTTTTTGTGCTTCTCTGTCTTTTGAGTAAAAATTGGTAGTCTTGTTTGGCCATGAACGATTGTGTGTTACAAAGCAGACGCTCATTTTTAGGCTAGAAAAATCTACATCGTCACAAATGACCACTTTTATCTTATTACAAACACTTGAAGATGCTGATAAGCACTAAGAAACAAAACTAAACGCGAAACACTTTCAAATAAAAATGTAAAAAAAAAGGAAAACAAAAGCCCTGATTGTCTACCTCTGTACACGATCCGATTTCATGTGGGATCCCCGTTAACTGCTAAATCTCTTTATGATGCATAGTTAGAAAATGTACACTACTTGCCTTCGATCTAGACAAACATTCACGAGCTCAACGTAGCGGTAAAACTAAAGCAGGATGTAGTTATGTATTTAATTCCATTAATTAAAATGGTAAGAGTCTTAGAAGGCAAGATAATTGCATTTAAAATGTTTATACAAATAGAGTTAATTTAGACAAAATTTGGGACTTCTTTTATTTTTTTTTCTTTAAAAAAAAAAAAAAAAAATCAAAAATTTTTTTCAGCTTATTTAAAATATACCTTACTAGGAACATTTCTATTTCAGTAAAAAGACTCACAAAAGCTGCTTGCATAAACCCCGCCCCCCAAACGATGCTTTTGTGCGACGACCGTTCACGGTTCTTGAAGTGTCCTCGAAACTAAAGAGGCTCTTCTATAATCATTTAAAATCAGTTCAAATGTAAAAACTCTTCTGTACCGAATACCCCCCTGCCTCCCCCGCCGCCGAGACGCTACACGGCTGCCCCGATCTGACCACTAACGCAGCAGAAAATACTTTCCTGCTGCTATATACAATAAACAAAAAATAGAAGTAGGATTGAGGGGCATAAAAATGAAAAGAAAAAAAAAAACTGCTATAAATGCCTACAAGTTTAAAAAGGAAAAAAAATAACTACAAAAAACACAAAAAACAACAACAATGCATCTCAGCTACAGGACTATACAATGAAGAATTACTATAAGTGAAAAAATTTTTATGATCCCCTTTTGAGTTCAAATCTTTTATCAGTACGGCTCAGAATACAATATAAAAAGGCTGCTGGGAACCAGTCCCGGCGCACCCGATTTTATGCTTGAAAAAAAAAAAAAAAAGATCGGTTCAGACGACAGGATTAAACACGGTCATTCAGTCTCTAAACCTTAAGAGGAAAAAAAAATAAAAATAAAAATCTGTCAGAGATGATCCAAATAAAGTTTGCAAATCGGATGAGAAACGGTCTTTTCGCCGTCACCAGACTTGGCGTGAAATACAAAAAAAATAAATAATAAAAAACAAAAACAGTTTGATGTGAATCAAAGAAAAATGCAGAAACGCCAACCAGGAACCAATTCATCAAGAAAAAAATAAAAAATAAAAAAATCCTGGTCCCAAATGGCACTTTTTAAAAATCAGATAATGACCTATATTGAAGGAAAGAAACATATTCAAATAATTCATAATATGTTAACCCTCCTGTTATGTTGCAGGTCAAATTGACCCGTTTTAAAGGTAAATTTTTATTTATTTTTTTAATAGTTGGAAGTATTTGTTTTTGCATGAAACTTTTTTTATTTGTCTTAATAGGTGCACTCTACACATAAATTGAACATTTATTCATTTTACACATTTGCAACCTCCCCCTGCATCTACATTTTAAATACATACTGTTCGGGTCAATTTGATCCGACAGTCAAGTTGAAGGTTGAAAAGATTTTTTTATTTTTTTTTAAATGTCCAATTTTATATGTTTCCTTGCAGCTATGTACCATATTTCACCCCCCGCCCCCCCCCACACACACACACCACACACAAGCTCACTTTCTCACTTTTCTCTTTACTTCACTAGAAAAGTTGTCATCATTGATCCTTTATTTGCGAGAAATAAAAAATAACATCATTGCACAAATACTGATTGAAATGGTTAGTATTGGAGTTAATAATCAGATACAAAAGTGTTTTGGAGGAATTTTTTGGTTTCTGACACTATTGCATGAATAAACACTCCACGGGTCAAACAGACCCAGGAACATTATTGCTGTACCTCAGAAACGAACATAACAGGAGGGTTAAGTACTGTTGTCCTTTGTAAAGTACCCATCCTGGTCAGTGCACTTTGCTTGGATTGGCTGTTTGGTTCAGGCATAGAAACAGTAAGTGAGCTCCCCAACATTTAGATTCTCTATTTACGGACCAGGATCCACTCGAGCAAACAAGAATCGGAAGAACTACAGAACCCCCCCCCCCCCCCGCCAAAAAAAAAACAACAAAAACAACAACTTGGTATATAACGTAACAGCCCACTTTCTTTTAGAAACTATTGTTTTTCTGTGTGCAAATTTTACCATTTTCAAAATTTTGAAAAAACAAAAAGTTCTATAAACAAGTAAAAAAAAACAAAAAAAAAACAAAAGAAAGAAATTCATCTAGAAACCTAATTTCTGTCGAAAATTTGCCTTTTTCACTACTAAATGGCTTACTTTGGTGGGTCAAAGGGGAGAAGTTCAAATGTGGACATATGGGTGAGTGACAAGTTTGCCACCTAGGGAAAAGACAATATGAAACCTTGTGATGGTATTTGGAGCTCACACAGAGACAGCTAGAGGGGCCGTTGGTTTCATTGGCGGGTTTTTTTTTTTACCCCCAGCCCATCAGGGCGCTGTACTTTCAGGCGAAGTACATGGTGCGCAGGGTGTCCTGGTGGATCTGAACAGCCTTGGCCAAGGCCTGGTGATCCCTCCCATTGCTCTGGCCCGATGTATGACTGCCCTCAGCACTACAAAAGCAAAAAAATTTAAAAAGCGGTTAGGCTATACAGGTCATTGATGGAAGAAAGAGAGGGGAGGAAAAAAAAAAAAAAAAAATCTCAGAACACGCGTCCTTACCTGTCGTGCTCTTTGTCCACCAAGTGATAGCGCGCCCGGAAAGCCACCAGATGGGCGTAGTAGGCTGGTGCTGGGATGGACACGGAGCGGGTGCAGCGCACGTACGTATGGCAGAGCTGGTAGGTAAGGACCTGCAGTTCATCCGACGAGAAGTGGTTGTCATCCCAGAGCACGTGGTAGTGAGACGGTCTGCTAGTTCCCTGGATGGAAGGATAATGGATGAGGGGGTGAGGCGGCATATTTATTTAGATACAAGGAAGAAAGTTAGAGATGCTCGGAGAAATCGGCTTTTGACTGGAATCGGCTTAATTTCAGCTTGTGGCAGGCCAGTCAGAGGCTCAAAAAAACAAAAAAAAAAACAAAATCTGACCTTTCCCAACAAAAGCACAACAAGACAGCACTACTGGATCACCCTGACAACAGTGTCTGCAGTGTTTACAAAATGAAGTCCGAATGTCCACAGAGATTCAACAAGCTATATAAGGGAAACTACTTTGAACATCATGCTTGTTAGCAGATAGCAATTCTTTCAGCAGAGAACAAAAAGAGTGAAAAGCAACAAGTGATCCATTTTATCCATCTGGGCTTTCAATCTCAGTCTGTCATGGAAGATGCTGCAATATTAAATGTTTACAACCTTCTGTGGATAAAAATGATCAACACAAAATACAAATGGAAACTCCTGCAAACTATGTCCCCCTCTGCTAATCGCTTGTACAGGAACTCAGATACGTTTTTCCTTGTTTTACTATATTAATATAAATTTTAAAAAAATGTTTCCAACTTTTTGTTACAGCAGGATAGAAAGACAAAACCCATTTTAAGTGAAATCTGTTTGAAAATAGCCCAAGATTTCAAATCGGCCAAAAGATTTTGATTATAAAAAGTGGTAGCATGGGAGCCTGGAGCTAACCCCCGCCACCAATTATTCACAGATAATTGTAGCACAGTTCTTACCTGAATGCCTGCATGACTGCAAAGGTAGAAGTCAAACTCTGATGGGTGGGTGATTTTGGTGTCCACTGTAGTCCCCGCGGGAATGTTGCCACTCTTTCCGACCTGAAAAAGTCCAAGTTAAAAACCTTTTCAAGCAACAACTACAGGAAGACCAGACAAAGATATGGCAACTTTTAGAGAAACAACACTAGAACAAAAGAGGGGAAGTAAAATGCTAATGCCACCTCGTTAATTAAACAACCGGCCAAGTTAGAAAGCAAACAAATACAACTGGTTTTACGAATGCACGACTATATTCTCATGCATTTTCTAAGAAAAAACATAAAACTCCTCATTTCTAACATGATACTGACCCTTTCGTTTCTGTCCACGCAGAACAGCCTCGTGTGGTGTCTCTTCTGTACAACCACGAAGGTAATGCCAGGCTGGTAATCCTTTTCTAGTTTGATGCAAGCCTCGCGGATTGCCAGGAGCTCATGCTGAAGGACCTACGGGTAAACAAATTGTAAATTTAACAAATGAGGCCTACTGTGAAACAACAAAGCATGCACAACACTCGTGTTCTGAGACATCACACACACGTTACCTGGCTAAACTGGCCCTCGGAGATGCCGTCTCGATAGTAGATGATTCTGGTGGGCTTGAAGCGAGTGGACTTGTAGAATTGGATGAGCAGCTCCCGCACCATGTTGGCCAGGTCTTGGATGATGTCCTGACGGTGCTGCTGCACCCGCACTGTGGCGCAGTATCGGCTGGGGTGGGCGTCCATGCTGCCGACCACCTAAAAAAAAAAACAACATAGGGCACATTAAACCTTCAAAGGGGAAAAAAAAAAATCCAGAAAAGAAAAGTGGTAGGTAGAGGAGACAAATACTGTTGCAATTACAAACACTACAACTAATTTACACTGAAACCTCAAATTTTATGGCAACTCAATTGAGCGCAACCCATATGCGACTTAAAGAGGTCGTGAATTTAAAAATAGATTTCGAGCATGTTGTGTTTAAGTGCATTTCCTGCATAATCAAATGATTAATAAAACATTATTATATTAATTTGGCTGTAACTCACGGCAGCAATGGAAGGTTTCTTTCCATCTCCTGCTGGTGGATGAGTCACGTCCGAACCGAGAAAGATCACTGGCTGCTGGAACACCAACGGCCTGCACAGGAATGCACAGAGTGGATATAAGTTTTCATATAACAATATCATATACACAGGCAATATGGAGATGGTGATATCAGCTCCAATAAATCCTTTTTGCTCACTCCCATCTCTCTTGAGCTTCTTCAGGAATCTGAAGGCATCAACTGCAGTGAGGCTCCATTCAATATGCAATGATACTGTGACATTTTTTTTCTCAATTACATCATAAAGATTTAATCTACAACTTCAAATAGGGGAAAAAAAAAAAAAAAAAACACCCTTTACTTATGGAGAGGTTCTGTTAAAAGGAGTTATACTTGAAGCCGATAACCCTCTTGGCATTTTAATTTAGAATAAATCCTGATTTGCTGGTAAAGAGGGTGGAAACTAAATATTCCAATCTCAAAATACTACCTTGGATTATACAAAAACCTTCAACTCACTATCATATTTGCATTGAGGGGGTAATGCAGAAGCCAGTGAATATGCAAACATGAAAAACAGGGGTAGGATTTGGGGCGGCACTAAAGATCTTCCAGAGTGAAGCATGTTTCTGATCTGAACGCAACAGGAACCTGATAAATTCACTTCACTTCACCCACAATAGAATTTCCACATCACCTTCCTTTTGTAGCAGGAAGAAAACTTTGACCTGAATTGCTTTACATGTTTTGCTCTCCGTACATGTTTTCAAGAGGGAGATTAACACTCACACAATGACTCCCTAAATACCTTCTAGAGTTGCACCACTCATGATGGCAGCATGTTGGAGTAGCTTTGCTACATTAGCTCTGACCTCTTCTTTTAGTAGAGTTTTGCTCAAAATTTGTTTGGCTGATTTATTACATATTTGGACAATTGGGCCACGAGTTTGTCATGCAGTAGTTTAAGCAGTTTAGTCAGATGCCTTTTCAGGTTTGTTGCCCACAACATCACCATCCACAACAGCACCGAAGATACAAATTATAACAATATTTAATTTCCTTTTGAAATAAATAATGTATTTTTGAAACAAATCTGCATTTCCCCTGTAAATAGTCATAAGCCAACTCAATGCAAAAGTGAAAATAGTCTAAATGTGACCCTTTGACATACTCTCACATCACAAGTCGTGAATTTCCTGTTAAATACTACTGTAAGCAACTTCACCGACCTGCCCTGCGGCAGCAGGATGTTGTTGACTCCACCCAGCTTGACGTTGATCTTCAAACAGAGGTTGGAGAGAGTCTGAGGTGTTGTCTTTTGGACATTCTTCACCTGGACGCATTGCGTGGCCATTCCGAGCACAGTGTCGCCAACTCGCTTTACTTCAGCTATAGATATGCAACAAGAAGACACGAAATAAGGAAACATTTTAAATGTTAAACACACTGTTTTTTCCCTAATAAATTCAATCAGGTCATCACCATAAACTGGCGTCTTTCCAGGGAGGATGACCACCACCAGCTGCAGGCCCTGGTAGGTGTACTTGAGGTGCCTGAACATGGGCTCCACGCTGTCCGCCCCCTGGGCGTACTTGCAGAAGCAAGGCTGACCCTGGATGGGCATCCCTGCATCTCGAGAGATCTTCCTCAGCTGGTCAGTGAAAGCTCTGCCGAATGAAGAACGAGTTTATCTTATGCTCAATAAGATTCTTATATACAAGGTGCATGTGCAAAAGATCTTAACATTCTGCTAATCTCTCTTACTTGAGCAGAAGTTCGGTGCACTGCCTCTGCGGTGCGAAGCAGGCGATGGCCCACACTTTGATCTCAATGCCAGTGTGGAACTGTTTGTTCCTCATGTCCCACACTCCCTGGATTGGTGTTGCTATTGCTTTGTTCTGAAAGATGTCATTTTGAAAATGCTGGTCAACATTTTTTGCACTGCATGTATATATTAAAAACAAAGGAAAAAACACATCCAGAGTACCGCTGAACGTACCCTGCCGCCATAAAGTATCGAAGGTGCTTGCAAGACGCGGCCGTTCACTTCTGTCATTTCATCCCTCACCATGACTCCAAATTCACGAACATAAGGGTCAGTGTTGAAGTTGGCACTTCGCATCTGGAATCGAAACAAAATTTGGCTTTTTTACCATTGAATATTTGTCATGTTTTGAGTTTATTATGCTTCATTTAATGCTCTGATCGGTTTGTTAAAAGCAGAAGGAACATGAACACGGATGACGTACCAGTTTACTAATTTCGTCTTGCCGGTCTGGTGCCGATCTGGCTGTGGCACGGATCATTGTGGAGGTCTGATTGTCGGTCAGCTTTTTGATGCAGCGCTGTCCTGCCACTATGTTACACACCTGAAGAGACCACGTTTGTAGACAATCAATTAAAAACAAGCAGGACTCTCACTTTTTTTGAATAAAATCCAGAGTGTTAAAGTGTCTTACCTCTAGCGGGAGGTAGGTATGCTTTTGCTCCTGTCCCACTTGTAAACATGGGAGGTGAGGGTATCGCAGGATGAGTTTGTACTTGTCTTTGAAGTACTGTGCTACTGTGCATTCAATAGTTTGGCCATTCTCCTGCTGCAAGGGGAACCTGAGGCAATAAAGAATAATTCAATCAACACAAAGAGAAGATCAAATATCCCCGAGGGTTTATCAATCAGATCTTCCTTTTAACGCAATCTATTGGCTCAATACATATAATGCTACAGGATAATGAAGTTTAGATAACATGTTGAGAGGGCCTTCTTACGTCTGGTGGCTGGCTGGTCTTCTGGTCACATTGCAAACTCTGTATTTTCTCTTCATCTGCCCACAGTGAGTTATCTCGACCTTGAGGCCTGCAGGAGGGACGCAAAATAAATAACGTTAAACAACAAAAGAAAAAACTCCAGGCCAAGTTAATTGGCTTTAAGATAAATAATTTTTTTATTTTTTTAAATAGACCAGCTATAGGTTTCTCCTGTATTGCCACTCCAAAATTATTTCAGAATAGATTTTTTTTGGGTCTAAACAATTTGCCTAGTTTGGTTGTATGTACAACTCTTTAAATCTGGAAGCAACAGCAGGAATGTCTGTAGTGGCTTTTTCAAAATCTCAGTTCATTAAATATTCATACAACACAAAAAACTATTTTTAACATCTTCAAGTTGAAAAACATCATTATGTTTTTGTTGTTGTTTCTTTTTACTAAAAATGTTGCTATACCGTCGACCTAAACCGGTGTGAAAAAGGACGCACCTTTGATTTCTTTTGTAAATTTCACTCGTTGAGAGTCTGTTAAAGGCTTCTGCTGCTCCTCGATGCTTTTAAAATCCAGAACTTCACACATGAATTCAATTACAGGCTGAGCCTTGTAGAACGCAGTGGCTGAAACTGCAAACAAACAAAAAAAAACACGCAGAGGTAAGACGTGTGGAGACAACAAATTTGTATGGATTTATTTTTTTATAATGAATGACGCAGATTACCATCAATGTTGAGCATCATTTTCCAGAGAGAAGGTCTGACGGACTGATGGAAACCAAACCACACCTCCCTGCCGCCACCGAGAGGGTTGGAGCATCCCTCTGAAGGAGTGAAGAAAGAGCGACCCACTGGGGTATACCTGTATCGGACAACGATTAGATGTGATTAACAAAAACAAGCAGCACAGAATCTGACAACTTATAAGTGTGGCTGGATGCTAAATCTTTTAAGTAATAATTGACTTTAATGAACTTATAAATAACATGAATGAAACTCCTGACAGAGACTCACTCTGTGATTGTCACACAAAAACAGGTTCGACCTTGTAAAATTATTACTAAAAGACATTTTGAGTGACAAACCATAAAAAAAAATAAGAAGAAAAAACAACAGAACTGACCTCATGGAAGGTAAATGCCGCATGACCACATCCAAAGCTTGAATAGTTTCAAAGGGAACGCTTGGTAGCCGTCCAGATAGAGCCTCGTGTAGAGCTTGTAGACTAACGCAAGACACCCATTTGATGGCCACTTTAAAGCTGCGATCTTTACCTTCGCCTGGAATAGTTACTTCAAGCTCCACCTGTGGATTAAAAATGGCAAATAATAAAGTTCAGATTCTTTTTTTTTTTTACTTTTTAAAAAGTATAAATAAGGAAACTTCACTCAAGTAGGGATGAGAAGTAAAATACGTACTTTGTCTCGGCCTATGGGCAAAGGCATGGCAGTGTAGAGGTTCTTTCTTCCATCGTACACCGGCTTTCGATCGCCAAAGATCTGAGTTTTAAAGTGCTGGACCATGTGCTCCACAATTTCCCTGAGGACAACAGGAAATTGAGCACCACAATGCAAAAAGGTTTAGCCCCACCCACTAATCTGCAGACAAAATAAAGTAAAACATGAAAAAATAGACCTACCGATTAACCCTCCGGGGGCATTTCTCAGGCTTGATGTCAATATCATAGTGATAAACCTCCAATCTGGGAATTTCCATTTCAAAAAAGTTGGCCTGGAGCTTGATTGCCCGACCCATGGTGCCAAAGTCTGGCCTCGGTGGCGGCTTGAACACATATTCTGGCAACGGGGAAGGTGGGTCTGCAACAAGCAAAGAAAAGCAACATAAACAGAATATCATTTGTATGCTTTTGGGTTTATTCTTATAAATGTCATCAACACTCATACTTTTAGAATACAATAATCATTAAGACCATTTCGGCTTTCTCAAATCCATTCCTGAACCTCCTTCGTCTTTAAAACTCAGAAATGTCCATGTGACTTTTTTGCCAGTAAACTTGCCTGTCCCAATATGATTCACATATGTGACTTCTGATATTTCAGTCTGTCAGAGGAAACCAATCCCTTCCCCACCTTATCTTTGAGTTCCACTCTGACAAACTCCCTTAAAACACCCCGATACGTCAGGCATAAGATCTGCTGTTTGAAACACGGGTCTACGGCCCTGGCAAACCCAAAACTACTCTTATTAATTTGTCGGGGAGTCAACGACAAACAGTTATAACAAAACCTGCATGAAGCATGAATGTGTAAAAATACAGCAATAATGGTTTCATCTGAAACTAAGCACAGTCTCAATTCCATGCACGTTACTGTGTATTGCATAAAAGTGACATCACCACTTTCACAGCGCCTGACAATCAGTTGTGATTGTTTTTTTTTCCTAATTTGGGCATAAAAATTCACACGCATTTCAGCAGAAGGCATTTCATTTACTTTAAGAATAAATTATGTTGCCAGTATCAATACATTACAGCTGAAACCAGTTCAAACCAAAATGTCAGCTTACCAGAGCTCATTGACCCGGAGGAACGGGGTCCCTCTGGAACTTCTGTAGCTACAAAGACAAAAGTGACATGTTACGCGTATAAAAATCCGCTTACACATAAAAATAAATGTGAAGGCATTTACTCAAACACAATATCAAGTTGATAACTTTAGATATCCTGCTGCAAGACCATGAAAAGTAAAGAGTGCGGCTCATTTGAGCTGTTTATTTTAAGCTGTATTGCCTTCTTATCACTTCCACTGAACAGTCGTTGACAATGATAGGGCCCTTATCTGCGAACGAGCAGTATGCATGAACCAAGCTGGTAGCCTGAAATGAATGGATCCACCCATTTGCCAGAAAAACACAACTTCACTTCAGTTCATAAGTCTCGGAATGAGCAAAGAGATATTTTTCTTAAGAAAAACAGACTCTGGTTTGCCAACTACATTGTAAATGTCGGGAGAATTTTGTTTCATTTAAATACAAATAAAAGCATATATCTTGCAATATTTTGAAATAAAGACAGCGCAAAATTCTTAGTATCGTTTGGGTTTTTTAAAGTTGTGTGCTCACTTTTGAGTTTGATGCTTGCAAAGTCTTCAGAAAATGCAACGGTCAAAGGATGTTTAATTTAAATAACATGCCAATAAACATGCAACATGTGCCAATCATTTTGTAATAGTTCCAGTCTTAATGTACTAGACTTTTTCTAGCAAAAAAAAAAAGAATCAATCCGTGTTTCATGAAGAAAGGATGCAAGTAGGACGCTTTGATAACTAATGATTTAGAGAGCCTGAGTCAACTGGACCACAGGAATCCATATCAATTCCAAAGAACATAAAATCATCCCAAAATTTATTGAGAGATTTGAATAGTCTTATGACTATCCGTCTCCAGAATCAATTGAAAATACTTACCAAGCACTAAGCATGCCATTAGTAAGCCACTGCATGCAATGGCTCACCGCTTGATTACGAAGTCCTTTGTTTAAAATGGAAATGAAAGGGCTGAATTGACCTGAAGTACTTTTATACAACCCCCACAGTCAGTCAGGAACTAAAAAGGCCCAATGTTCTGGTTTAAGGGCTTATAGTCCCATTCTTTGAAAGTATTTGAGCTGTGCTGCTCACAATCCAAAGGAAAAAAAAAAGAACTTTAAACGATTTGTGCTTCCGTTTTAAAATTATATTTTAAAATGAACATTTTATTAAGTTTTTTTTTTTTTTGCACAAACTGACGATCCATCTGTGAACTTCTATGTACTTTTTGTTTTAACCCTTATTTAATCTCCCATATTTATTGTTGATTCCAAACTCAAAATGAACTATTGTCTTCCAGAAGGAAGTCACTTTTTTGAATTGGTTACGTTTCAGTTCAAGGTTTCAGTGATCAATCAATCAATGAATCAATCAAATCTTATCTGTATAGCACATTTCAGCAGCAAGGCATTTCAAAGTGATAACACTGAAACTTGTAAACAAGTTTTGCGACTCGTAAAGTCGCCGCCAAACAAGTCGCAAAAGTACCACCTTCTTAATAAGCACTTTATAATAAAAAAAGAAAAATTAAAATCATTACCATATTATATAATTGTCAACTTGGAAGTATAACGTCTGTAAACAACATTAGTAACTTTTTGTGACATTTTGAAGATGTGCACTACTGGACTTAATGTATGGGTTGGGGATCCGATTAGAAAGCGTGGTCGGCCGCTAAACACCGCTTAACGTAAGTGCTAGGTGTTTAACGGAGAGATAAAATGATAGCAGGCACCTATTCGCATTTGTTGTTCGTATTCAAAAATTGCATTTAAACTCGTGTAAACACAGAGGCTAGTTTACAGTGAACAAGTTGCTAAAAACGAGGCGAAGCTAAAGCTAATTTAGCTAACGGCTGCTTGTTGCTAACTAAGCTTTTCCCTGAATCTTATACCTGCTGAGAGACGAGAACAAATGTTCCTCTTCAAATAATTACTTTTTTTTGTCATAAAGTAACAGGCAATTTGCTGCGTGGAAATCACCCAGCACCAACACTTTCACGTACATTTTCACCAGCGGCATCACTTAGCCGATGCTAGCAGTAGCTGCGGCACTTACCTCCAGCAGAATACATTTTGTCGACTTTTTCAGCGTATCGTGGACGTGCGGGATAGTCCACTTTACAGAGGGCAAACTCCACCGAGCTTCATACGAAGCCGAAGCGATGTTCGTACGTCCAACAGCAAGGAATGACCCACGGCTTAGAAATATGGATATTTAGTTAGCCAAGAGATAAATATTTGGAGTCTCTCATCCTCAACACGACCCCATCCCCCCAGCACACAAACGCAAGCGCAGAGAGAAGAGATGCGGGGCAAGATAGATCTCTCCCGTCCACTTCCGCTTGCGTTATTTAACCTCCTGCTTCTTCTTCGTTGTTTCTATTGTGGCGGATCGCAAGCGACTTTAAGGTGCCTACCGCCACCTACTGTACATGAGTGTGTAGCAACATTACTTTACATCTAATAAATTCAATTTTTTTATTTTGTTGTGTTCTGATTTTGTGTTTTTTAATTTTGTGTTCTTTTTTGTGTCTTTTTTAATTTTGTGTTCTGATTTTGTGTTTTTTAATTTTGTGTTCTGAAGATAAATAAATAAGTAATTAATAAATTAATAAAATTAATAATTAAATAATTAATAAATTAATCTGTAAATATCCACTATGTTTCCATCATTTCCCAATGTTCCTTTAAGACTCTTTTCTTGACCTGTGCTTCCACCCATTCTTCTCAATTTCTCCCTTTCAGGTTCATATGTTTTACAGCTCATCAATACGTGTTCTACATTTTCTTTCTCTCCACATCCTTCACGTTTATCGTTATGTTTCCTCCCTATTAAATATAAAATGTCATTTAAATAGGTATGACCTACTCTGATCATTAATCTGATCATTATTGTTTTTTCCCTTATGTTTCTCTCAGTAATGTTAATTAATACTAACTTTTGTACTTTATATAATCTTCTTCCTTTCTTATCTTCCTTCCACCTTTTTGCCATTTTCCTATTTCTTTACTCTTAATAAGTGATTTCCCTTCCCCTTTCCCAAAAGGAATTGTAATCGTTATTGCCCCCTCTAAAGCCCTTTTTGCTAAATTATCTGCCTTTTCATTGCCTTTTACACCTTCATTTGCTGGTACGACCACTGGGGTAGATTTTATATGTTTATCAGTATCAGAAAAAATATAATTAATCATGATATTAAATAAAATTGGGCTAATTGCACTACCTTGAGGTATTCCGTTTTCCACATTAAATGCTTTTGAATAATCATTCCCAATCTTCACTCTTCACTCTTATTTCATTATACATCTTGCACCGCCCCCCCCCCCCCCCCCCCCGCCCCCCCGGTACATTCCGGGCCGCAGTAACATTGCCAAGCCTTGACCGGTCCGCAGCGATGAGAAGGTTGGGGGCCACTGGTATTCTGGGGCCGACAGCCCCATCTAGTGACCAAAAACCAAAAATACACATATTCGGCTCCGATCTTAGGCATGCACTCTCTAACTCTGTAGTTTGTGTATCCCTACTGGATATTTGCTGGCATAATCTTTTTCAAATTGTAGAATCACTGCCATAGTGTCTTTAAGTTCCCTGTCTCTTTTACTTTTAATCCTGGTGGCAGCTGTTATTGTCCCTCCTTTGATTTCTTTTTTCACATCCTCCATTGTCATTTCAAGTGGGACTCCTGAAATTAGTCCTCTCAGCTTTGCCAAAGATCCTGGAACACCCCCCCCCCCCCCCCCCCCACACACACACATATATATATATATATATATATATATATATATATATATATATATATATATATATATATATAAACTACTTTTGAGTTGCGACACGTTAACATTCATTGAAATGCATTTGCTTTTGAGTCTCAAAAATTCATATTACCCCTTCTGTATAGACTTATTACTCACGGCCCATACTAAGAATTACTGTAATATTTCATATGAGCTATGTGTGCAATTTCAAACAGTTGTAAATGTGATGTCATTGCAATGGCAAACGTTTATGTAGCTGGGGGGACTTATCTTGCTAGAGGACGTCCTCGATTACGTCAAACGCAAGCAGCGTGCTCTGAGCGTGGATCAACATGACTACAACAGTGATTCTCAAAGTTTTTACAACTACGTCCGAAAGAAATGCAGTTTTCGACGTACCACAGCACTGTGACTAATCTGCTTGTAAAGTTGTTGTACGACAACGCAGCAATAATGATTTCATTTAAGCAAGTGAAAGTAAAGATAAACAGCATTTCATGTTTGCAGCAAAGCTGGCAGACAAAAGCGAGCTAATCTGCCACAGGACCCCCAAGCCAGCAGAGGGCCTCCACGAGCGCTTGGATACATGATTTGTTGATCTCAAATTTGTAGTTATGCTGGTCTCAGATAATTATGCGCGAAAAGATTTTTTACTTTTTCTGCGTCAAGTAATTTATTCCAAAAGTTATTCTGAGTAAGGGCAGCTTAAGTGCCACCAGGGTTACGAGAACCACAACAATGTGTCACAAAGTTCTTATTAGGCAAAATCTAATTGGAGGGGATGCCATGTTTCATCAATGTTCTTTTTTTATTGGTTTTATTAACACCAAAAGTCAAAGAAGACGGTAATTACAGTAACATGCTAAAGTTCTCAATACAAAGAGAATTTCTATAATCTTAAAGGGGCAGTATTATGTATTTTCCAGACACATTGTTCTATTTTATAGCACAATCAAGTAACTATGTTACATTCAGTTGTTATAAAAATGTTGCATACATTAAATATGACATAAGAAATTTGACTTCATAATTTGACACTTTGAGAGCTCATTGAAGAAGCTCCTACTTTCTCAGACACTCCTTCAGCAGGTCATCATAACAATGCTCCTCATTGTGCCGTTTACAAATGTTCTGAAGAACTTTGGACTGACTAGTATTTTGTATGATAAACTAAGCAGAGCAGTTGGGGTGATTAAAGTAAGAAATTAATGACCAGCAGAGAGCATCCCATTTTGGAGGAATCTGTCCTCTTTCTGTTGAAAGTACGGGTGGCCATGAGGTCCAATATGTACAAATATTATTTTGTACATTTAAAGCTCTTAATCGATTTTGACTAGGCATTAGTGTTGTAGTCCAGACGACCTAACCCGAGACCAAGACAAGACCAAGACCAGAGTGTATCGAGACCGAGAAAATACCAAGACTTTTAGGGTCCGAGACCGAGTCAAGACCAAGACCAGCGCCCTACATGACACAATAAAATGTGAAATATGATCAAAATTGCTAATCAAATTGAACTGAAAGATTCACATTCCCATAAAAACACATAGATATTAAATACTTAGAGCAGAAATAAATGTAATCAATATTTATCCCATTATCTAAAAAGATAATGCCCTGGGCATTTGCCCATATCAGTCATGTCAGAAATCAGCACTGTAAGTGAAGCTCCAGTTCAGGGCCGGCCAAAGCCTCCATGGGGCCCTAAGCGAAATGTGGTTTTGGGGCCCTCTAGTTCTGCTAACAATGTGGACTGGCTGCAATCAGCAGTCCAATCATTAGATGATTCACACACCTGCTATAAATTTATTCCATCTCTGGCAGTGCTGTTTTCATCATATAAAATAGAATACATTTATTGGCCAACTGATTTATAGACCAGTTGATTTCTGGGAGCCGATTTCCTTAATTTCGGGGAATTGTGATTGGCCGATACTTACACGTGAAGCCCATCTTATCCCCTAATGATCTTATCTTCGTCAGCAAAGGTTTAAAAATCAGTCTCTGCCCTCTTGTGCTCTACAGTGAGAAGTTTGACTGACAGACCAGCCCACCAGGTCAAGTCTGCACGTTTACAGTTATCAATATTCACCCCCACTGTTGCCAACTCAGCGATTTTCTTGCTATATTTAGCGACATTTCAGACAAATTTTTTTTTATATATCAACCAAAATCAAAATCGGCAGGCCAGGCTCTTTAAAGATCGATAACCAGGGATCGGCCAGAAAACTGCAATTGGTGCAGCCATACACACACATTCATGACATACTTTCATTAAATAAATTTCTCTTAAGTGTTACTCCAGTAGCTAAAAAATTAATTTACACCAGGTGAGTCTTTCTCCCCTGAGAATGTGGGCCGGTACTGGTACTGATTCTGAGCCTTCAAATGATTTTAACAGAACTTAGAAGTTGATGTAAAAATAATGTTTGTTAAGCCACAAAATGATTATGCTCAGCAGCAAACAACAAATCCCCAACTACAGCATAGAGCAGTTCATTGATGTAGCAGCTTTGTAGTCTGACGTAAAAACATTTTGCTAGACAATGTCAAACATTGAGAAGTTTTAATTATTGTTATCAAACATGGTGTTTTGAAGCCAAAATACCTCAGAAATATACAGAGCCAACCATGAGAATCAACTCATTTAAAGTTTAAACTCAGTTTCACACAAACACAAAGACCCTAGCATAAATGTTTGGCTGTTGAACTGGACCGTTCCAGGTCGCTATCAACCTAATTTTCAGCAGCTTTACAAATCTTTTACATTACATTACGAAGGCACATTAAAACAAACCTTTATCTCCCTGAAGGATAAGTCCTTTTTTGAGACATTGTTTTGCTTACTTAACTTTGGACGTTTTGATGCGCTCTGCACGTTGCAGCTCATGATACCAGCGGTACCTACCGCGGCCACCAGGGGCCCCCTGGCGCAATTTATTTTTTTGTTTTTATCAATAAAATAATCATTTCTACATACATTATCAAATATATATTATTGTAAAAACAAATCACTTCATGGTGAAATTGTGTGTTTTTGATATTATAATGACATAGAAATTGTTACTAAAAAAAAAAAAAATCAGCTCCACTGAGGGGGTCCCTTAGTGGCCCTAAGCAGTTGCTTAGTTTGCTTATGCCTTGGGCCGGCACTGCTCAAGTCCTATCTTCTTAGTAAAGAGAAGTTCAGAAGACTCGGATCGTTCGTGAATGTCTCATCACTACATTGCAGACTTTTGGACACAGTGTTGTCCCATACATGCGACACCTCCGCACAATCATTCAGCGCAGTGAGTGACTTTTTTTTTCATCACAAATGCTTATGTGTCTCTGTACAGCTAGCTGTGCTAACATCGCGTCAACGGAGCTAACCTTTCTTTGAGCTTCTTTTCTAAGTGAAAAAAGTTGGTCGTAGTCCCCACCGTTTGTGAAAGCGAAGCTCTGCTGAATTAGCTGTGCGCCGTCGGATTTCTTATGATTTACGCAGCGCAATTCTATTACTGACGATTAGACAGACGTCTTCTGCCGCTCAAAGGAAACCACTGCGCGTGTCTTGGAGCGCCGCGTGCGAGTGAAAGGCGGGGATGGGGGTGAGGGGACTTAACAGAAACACGGAATTGGTGAATCACGTCATTGCTTGGATTTTAATCGGTGCGTTTTGCGTCCAGTGAAAACAAACATGTTAATAAATAAACTGGACAGTATGCTGTAAGTTTAGTGATATGTCCACAGCTGCGGTCTGGACTGGCGCCCGAGTCCGAGACGGTCTCGAGACCATCACAAAAATGGTCTCGAGACCAAGAGCGGTCTCGAGTACTAGAACCCCTGCATGACACATTTTAGAACATTTAAGAATTAAACTGGACAATTAGAAGAATATTTTTAGCTTAGTGTGTTCATGTTTCATTTTAATTCACCCCCCCGCCCCCTTTCCCTCCTGGTTTCTTTGTAATCACTGATGTCTGTCGTCTTTGTTGCTGTAATGGGATACAGTATGTAGTCCGATTCAGCCAATAAAGTCAATAATCCAACAAGAGGGATATCTCACTTTCCCAACTTGCTAGAACTAATCTGACCTAATTTTACACAGCAGTGAGAGCCACGTAAATGAAACCATTCAAATACACCTCAGCTATAAGGACAAATGTAAACTTAATATCATTCTTTTCAATTTTATTCTGGTTATAATACAAAGCAGCCTGCTAATATACATTGTCAGACTGGTATTATGCTTCCTGTCTTCCTTAACAACTTTTTACGAATCAGCACTTCAGGATTTTATGAATATAATTGCTTGGAATTACATTGTATTCGAAGCATATATTTGAATGAACTTTAAATAACTGAACTTGAATTTCACATGTTTGTTTTGTACAAAGTGCGTTGAGAAAAGTTTTGTGTTGATTTACCTCTCTAAATAATGAAGAGAACTGAATTAAATAAACTACAATAAGGCTTAAACTGGCCGTCTTTCTGGCAGACCACCCTTTTATCATAAATGGCCTTGGGAATGAACTGAAAGACCAAAACAAAACAAACAAAAAGCCAACAAATGGTTAGAATTACAAAAAATATACAGTTTCAAGTACAATAAATGCTCAAAGAAGCAACATTTAGCAGAATAACCCTAATTTATAGCTGCAGATTTTGGCATGCTTTCCACCAGTTTTTTTTTTTTTACAAGGTGCTGGGTCCAAATACAATTCACGCTAGACTGGAATGGGTATCATCACTATCACTAGACTGGGTATCATACACGTATGCAGATGTCACAAAAATTTGCGTGTGTTTTTTTCTTTAAATCAATAATTATTGTTGTTGTCGTTGTTGTTGTTGTTTCACTTGTAGCACCGTATTCTTCCACATGTGGGCGCTGTTCACCACAAAATTGACTGACTGGCCTTGGCTTTTGTGTGCCCTGCCACAGAAATAACCCGAATACGCGGTAAAAAACAAAACAAAACAACAACTGACTTTTTAGTGACCACTGCTCGGTTTAAAAACCTGATAATAAAAAAATGCACTGATGATGCAGCGGGCCACTGAGAGATGATAATCTCCTTTGTTCACAAACCTGCAAGTAAAAACGGAAATCACAGACAATAGGTGTACGTTGTATCCTTTCTTTTTTAAATTGAAGGTGTTCTCCTTAATGAAATTATGTTAAATGTAAAAAATAAAATCCTTACGTTTTGCAGCACTGACATTAGATGCTTTTTAAAAAAAGATAATAATAAGTGACTACCTTAATTTCACACCTTGAATGATATTATATAAATACGAACTACATATCCCCAGTGGTTCCCCCCTTCGCAAGAAAGCTGGCGGAGTGAACTGGGTGTAGCTGTGTCTGTGTGTGCCTTGGCCAATGGAACCAGATCCTCCCTGCAGTGCGTAAGAGCGCGATTCAGGATTTAACCAAGTCTTTGCTGCGCGCCTGGCTGCAGTCTTCACCAGAGCACCGACGGCCTGAGAGTCTCCTGACGCAATGAGAGTGTAATCTCCACCCCGCTTTGGACCCAGACTATATATATATTTTTAATATTTTTGTTACAAAAAAAACGACAACGACAACAACAAAACCCCCGCGCGTTTTCCATCCTTCGAACGATGACCGGAGTTTTCGATCGGAGGATCCCGAGTGTGAAGCCCACCGATTTCCAGAGCTCCTTCCAACTCTCCAGCATGCACCATCCGTCTCAGGAATCCCCCACGCTGCCCGAGTCCTCGGCCACGGATTCTGGATACTACAGCCCCGCTGCTGGAGTCCCTCACGGCTACTGTTCTCCCAGTTCGTCGTCGTCGTACGGGAAGCCCCTGAACGCCTATCAGTACCAGTACCCCGGTGTAAACGGATCTGCTGGGAATTACACGACAAAATCCTACAGTGATTACAGCTCGTACACGACCCCCGCCTACCACCAGTATGCCGGGACTTATAGCAGAGTTCAAGCCCAACCGAGTCCACAAGGTACGGGCCTACATTTTATATATATATATATATAGATATATATATATATCTATATATATATATATATAGATATATATATATGTTTTATTTTACTTGCGTAAAAGCGGATTGGAATTACCAAAGAAAATTCTATTAAATGTTTTTTTTTTTTTTTCTAAATGTGCAGGAAGGAATTTAAAATAAAATAACTGAATTATTTGTTTTGCAACGATTCAAAGGCAATCTAGATACGGATGTGAAACATGTTATTTATTTATTTATTTATTTATTTTTGAAGTTATTGATATGTTTCTTTCAAATTGTTGCAAATTTGTGGCAAATTTACACAGTCGTTTTTGTTTCGATTCATTTTATTTTTACTATCAGAAAAAGACATAAGCGAGCCCGAGGTGAGGATGGTGAACGGGAAGCCGAAGAAAGTGAGGAAACCCCGGACCATTTACTCCAGCTTCCAGCTGGCCGCCCTACAGAGGAGGTTCCAGAACACGCAGTATCTGGCGCTGCCGGAGAGAGCCGAGCTCGCTGCCTCCCTTGGACTCACGCAAACACAGGTGGGATTTAGCTGCTTTATATTTTTAAGAAAAAAAAAATGGTCTTCTGTAAAAATAAAAAGAAAAAAGTTTTACTCACTGTGCACTTTTATGCATTGTGCGTAAAAAAAGAAAGAAAGAAAAAAAAAAGATATAACCGGAAAAACTCCACAGTATTATTTGCTAACACGCCTTTCATTTCAAATTCAATATTCAGGTCAAAATCTGGTTCCAGAACCGAAGATCGAAGATGAAAAAGATCATGAAAAACGGCGAGCTTCCCCCAGAGCACAGCCCGAGCTCCAGCGACCCCATGGCCTGCAACTCGCCGCAGTCCCCGGCCGTGTGGGACGCGCAGGGCCCCTCCAGGTCTCACAGCTTACAGCCGCAGAGCATCAACGCGGCGGCATCTAACTTTCTGGACAACACGTCGAATTGGTACTCCGCAGCCGGCAGCTCCATGGCCCCCCACCTTCAGACCCCGAACTCGATACAGCACTCGTTGGCTCTCGGAGCTGGGACGTTATATTGAAAAGAGGAAAGAAAAACAAACAAACAAACAAAAAAAGAAACAAAAGAACCCTTCCTGTTGTTTTTTTATTTTTTATTATTATTTTTTCTATTTTTATTTCCTTTCATGGGACTCGTGTTCACATTTCAGAGGAATATGCAATGTATTTCATGGCAGTCATAGAGGAAACGTGTAAAATGTGTAAATGTGTGCATGTAATTTATTGCATTTTGGAAGAATATTAAACGTTTAAATGGACAATGGAGCTTCGAACCCTCACGCCTCCCTTCAGTATCTCTTCTTCCCTCCAGCCTGAAATATTCCATGTGAAATGAAATAGGAAAAACAAACAAACAAACAAAACGCGCCACGAAGACAAATAGAAACGTTGTGCGCCTTGGGCGACATGTCGGCTTAACTCTCTGCTGTATCAAACAAATATTAGAATTCACTCATTTCAGTCGATTTCTTTTGTTCCGTTGCTTATGTAGCTTTGTTGACTTAAAAGTGCATTCATTGTGACTGTAAACAAACAAACAAAAAAAATTAGACGCTATCTCTTATGTATCTAACCGATTTCTCTGGATGAGGGCGATTTATTCCTCGATTAGGCTGCACATTTCGGACAAGTCAGAAAATCATCGTTACGGATTGATCGTGGATGACGCACGCAACTGTTGTTTCTGACGGGTTTTCGCAGCAGCGAACTGCAGTGATTTCTGCGGCTTTTAATCTCCCCATGACACTTCACACTGCATGACTTGTAATGAATGTGGTTAATTATAGATCATTTGAATTATTTTTATACTATTATTATTTCATTATTATTATTATAGATTATAACAGCTGAAAATGATTTTAGTATTTATTATTATTATTATTATTATTATTATTATTATTATTATTATTATTATTATTAATAAAAAGTTTCCTTGTTCATATTGTGTGTCAGCGTAGAGGCTGAGTGGGGCTCTTTAAGTTATTTCCAGCGCCCGTGTTTTAAAGAAAGTGCCCGCTCGTCGCTGCAGACCGTCTGCAGCCGCTCTCGCTTTGTGCTCCCCTACAATTATACTCGCTTTGAATGGCAGAGAGGAGGCGAGGGGAGAAGGGGGCGGCAACGGAGATCTGAGACAATCCGCATTCCTGTGGGGGTAGAGCGGCTCCAGCGCTCCGCCACTCCCGCGGACTCAGCCCACCTTCCGGGGGGAGGGAAAAGAAAAAGAAAAAAAGAAGAAGAAGAAGGAGAAGGGGGAAAAAAGCGAATGAAAAAGAGAAAGATGCTAGATTTGTTTTATTAACGGCGAGGTTAGCAAACGTAGGAACGGACGGGAAGCGCTGAGAGCGTAATTGAATTTCAGGGGACATGTGCTCGAGGGCCACATGAGTGAGTTTGCGCAGGTGGAACGCGCTGCAATATGCGCGCACAATACTGCGTCTGACCAGCGTTGACCTACGCATGTTCCACCTGACACACAATCCTCCTGCCGACTGCGGCCTGCATGCACGCACATGCACTCTGACGCGAAGTGCTGCAGACAGACAATGCTTCCCTTAGTCTAAAGCCCCGCGGTGTCTTTCTGTTGCCCTTATTTCTGCTGCAGGTCAAATAAAGCGTCGCCAACAAACATCCATAGCGGGTCACTCCAGCAAATTTAAACCTCACACACATTGTACGTTTTTTTTTTTGTGACAAATCTCATGTGCGCGGCTGTTTCTTTCCAAACACAAACACACACACACACACACACGCACACACACACACACACCTCAAACGCGTAAACTAGAGGTGCCATTACATCGAGAGAGCTCCCCCGTTTATTTTCAACCGAACATTTTCCACTCAGCCAGACCCCCACCCAGCCCTCCAACTCCCCCTCGCCCCACCACCAGTTTTTGCAAATCGAGCCTAAATAATGACAGTTAAGCTTTACTGGACAGCTTCAACTGTAACACTCCACAATAATTATTCTGCAGGATTAGGGGGGGGGGGGGGGGGGGTGTGGGGGGGGGGGTCCTCCATTATCATAATCTGGACATTGACAATTACCTATAATTTGCAAAGATGCGCTTGGTTCTTGATTGCAGAGAGGGCTCTCTCTTTTTTTTTTTTTTTCGAGCTCGCCATCACTAAACAGTGACAGTAATAACAGCTAATTTTGCAGGCAATATATATAAGAGCTTACCAGGGTGTGCAAACACACTTTCCCACCTGGATTTTGCTTATTCAACCAGCAGCAGCGAAGCTGCGCAGCGCGGGAGCCTTTTTTTTTTTTTTTTTACCTTTTGGTGGTGGACGGAAAGCGGAAGAAGAGGAAGGTAAGCGTGAATCTTCCTGCAGATTCCCTGACCAACCTCAGTTCTCTTGACTTTGAAGAACCGTAACAGTGACCCATAGCTGCAATGTGTGTGTGGGGGGGGGAGAGGGGGGAGGATATAAACTCGGAAATATTAGTTCGTTTCCTTCCTTGCATTTTAGAGGGCCTATTTGGGTTGCGCGTACCTTTACGAGGCGACATCGAGGTGGAAATGTTCAGCTTTTTAGTCGTTGAGATTTGTGCTGATATCAACTGCTGCCGGAGCTCCAGACGCATGTGACACATGACTGCAACCACACCCCCATCGACTGCACCCTCATCCCTCCAACCCTCCATCATCCACCTCTATCTATCTATCTATCTATCTATCTATCTATCTATCTATCTATCTATCTATCTATCTATCTATCTATCTATCTATCTATCTATCTATCTATCTATCTATCTATCTATCTATCTATCTATCTATCTATCTATCTATCTATCTATCTATCTATCTATCTATCTATCTATCTATCTATCTATCTATCTATCTATCTATCTATCTATCTATCTATCTATCTATCTATCTATCTATCTATCTATCTATCTATCTATCTATCTATCTATCTATCTATCTATCTATCTATCTATCTATCTATCTATCTATCTATCTATCTATCTATCAGAGACATCATGCCATGCACCCGTTTCTGCAGAAACTGATTTTTTTTCCTTCTTTTTTTTGCATTCCTCTCAATGTGCCAATAATTCTCTTTATGAGCTGTGTTGATGTTTACTCGACCGCAGCTACTGGCTCCCTGCAGCCCGGTTGCACATAGAGCCCCCCACGTACCCCACCGTGGGGGGCCCCCCGTGCAGGTAAAAAGAACCAGAATGAGCGCCAGTGAGACATCCGCGACTTTGACAGCTGCATGGAGCCTCTTTCTTTTTCTTTTTTTTTTTCCTAGAGTCGTAATTTCAGATAATATCCCGAGCCGTGCGCCTTCTCCTCTCTCTGACAATTTGTATATGAATAACCGAATAATTTCCCCCCCTTTTGTTCCATCCGCTGCTACCTCAAATCCAAATAAAGATGGCTTTTTAGTATTAAAAGTGGTAGAAAATTACAGGTAATTATCTTTGACGGTAAAAACGCTGTAATCAGCGGGGCTACATCAAAAATTACCCTAATTATGCCTGCATTTATGAGAATGGAGGGGTGGAAAAAAAAAAGAGGAGAAAAAAAAAAAAGGCTCACTTGGATAAAAACCCACAAATTGTCCCAAATATCTCCTTCATATTGAACGCCGCTGCAGCTGGCTGCTTTGTTCAAGCATCGATCCCTGTGGAGCTTGGCATTTTAGGACGGAGGGAAGGGAGAAAACATTTTGTCAATACTTCTAATAATTGAGGGTGAAGCGACGAGATGAGCTGGACCTGGAGCAAATGTCTTTCGGGGGTAAGTTAATTTCCTCTGGCGTTGAGTGAGTGCATTTGATTTTTTTTTTTTTTTTTTTATATACTGGCGTTTCTCCGTCACCCCACTGAGTTCATCTAAAATGTTTGATGAAATGTTTTTTTTTTTCTTTTTTCTTCTCCTTATCTTTTTCACTGAGCACCGTGCTATAAACTTGTATGCGCCAGTGTGATGCGCTGATGTGATGTTGGCCCAATATGAAAACCACGAAAAAGGCCTGAGATGAATACATGTTTTTTTTTTTTTGTTTTTGTTTTTTTTCTCTCTCTCTCTCTCTCTCTCTCTCTCTCGTTGGTGGAAATCATGCAAACAGCAGGCGTCTTGTTTTGAGTCACGGTTTTACTCATTCTGACAAAACATAAAAAGTGTATGTACAACTAAAGTCGCAGAATATATTTACAGACACTTTTGCTTGGTTTTGCATGTTGGGAAAATAAAAATGAAATGCAGTCAGAGGGGTGTTGTTATCATGGCAAAAGAAAAAATAAAATTCTGTGAGTGATGGTGCACCGATACGGTCAGCAGTCTTTGCCTCCTCCAATGTTTCTTCCCCCCCTCCCTCCCCCAACTTCCCCTCCCTGCCACAAAAAAAAAAAAAAAAAAAAAAAGATGTCACAAATGTCACTGGCAATATTTGGTATATTCAGATGTAGACATGAATGAAAAGCATGACAAGAACGTGCCAACTCAACAGCCATGTACGCTTGAAAAAACAATAAGTCCCCTTTAGTTTGTGTCCCTGCACCGAGGCTTGGCTGGTTTAATCCTCCAGCAGAGGAGCAGCACCCTCTCGCTCCCCTCCAGCGTCCAAATTGTAGGCTACGTTGCGGGAAAAAAAAGTACTGCACGGCGAGGAGATCCCGCAGAAAAGGGCCTCCATGCAGACTGCCTTTGCTGACCCCCCGCCCCCTCCGTTTGGCCCTCGCCAGTCTATCTCTGCATCGAATCTTGATGTGGAGACGAGTACCAGTGAGAGTAGCCGGGCATGTAGCTGTTGGCCGGCATGTTCACTCCTTTGGAAGAGGCCGAAACGTCCCAGATCGGAGGGATGGTTGGGGAGCGCGGGGATAAGGACATGGATCCCGGGATGGGGTCGCTCTCGTGCGGGTTGCTGCCTTGCTTCAGCAGCTTCTTGAACTTCGACCTCTTGTTTTGGAACCAGATCTTTACCTGCGGGACGAGAGGAAATCGTTTTATTGAGCCAGCATTGCAAGTTGTCAGCAGTGGATTTTTGGTTTAGTCTGTATGGCTTTCTGCCCAGGGCAGCCAGTCAGGTGGGGCGCCACAGATGAAATTTCTATCTGTTATGAATTGGCTAAATTGTGTTAGAGTTTTTTTTTTTTTTGGAGGACTCATTGTTTGAGTTGACCATCTCTTGCTCTAAGTGTTCCTAATCTGCACTATAGCTCAACCGAATCCTTCTGCATTGAAAATAATCTTAGATTAATGTAACATCATGTGCAAAGATAGCGGTTGCATTGGTTTGTTGGCATAAGAACAACCTTAGAATGAAACAAGAATGATGGACGATAATGTCAAACCATTTTTTAAAGAATGCTTTCTTTTTGTTGTTATATATATATATATATATATATATATATATATATATATATATATATATATATATATATATATATATATGTAATTATATATATATATATATATATATATATATATATATATATATATATATATATATATATATATATATATATATATATATATATAAATATTATTTATTTATTTTTTGCTTTTTCGTCTTTTCAATCAAAGCAGAGTGGTGTTGTGTGTTTGCGCGTGGGGCAGCGGAAGAGCAGGCCGTCAAAGCAAGATGACAATAAATGCAGAAATATGCGTCCTACCTGCGTTTGCGTCAGTCCCAGAGAGGCCGCCAGCTCGGCGCGCTCAGGCAAGGCGAGGTACTGGGTTTGCTGGAATCGGTGGTTTAGTGCTTGGAGCTGCAAGCTGGAGTAGATCGTCCGCGGCTTGCGTATCTTCTTCCCCTTCCCGTTAAATCGAATCTCCCCGTTTTCAATCACTGTCGTCTTCTGCTGCTCTGCAACAAAAACAAGCAATGCGATTAGTCCAAAAAAAGAAAAGAAAGAAAAACAAAGCCACACAGCGAGAGTAGAATCATGTGCTGGATTTTCTGTTAAAAATAATGGTAATAAAAAAAAAAAAATCAGAAGCAGTGCAAAAAGAAATCGAGAAATTGCTGCTGATAAAACATCCACATCTCTCTCTCTCTCTCTTTCTCTGGCTTTCCGCTGCAGCCAACAATCCTCATGTGCTGTCATATTTAGGATATTGCTGGTAATGACATGTCAATTAAATGCTAATTACAACATTCGAGGCGTGCAGGCTGCCTAATTTTCACGAGTAGTTGGTGAGGATTGCGTGGTCGAGATGATCACACCCAGGGCATTAAATCAGAGGTTTTATGGAGGGGAGTGCTGAAAAAACACACACAAATAAGCAACAAAGAAGCGGGCGAACAAGGCTGCTCCTTGGATTTATCCGGTGCGTTTTTACGCACGGCTTAGAAGAAGGCTTAGAAGAAGCCGTGCGAAAGAAGAAGAAGAAGAAGAAGAAGAAGAAAAAAGATAGCTCCAGGCGTTGGATCGTCGGAGGTAAAAAAAAAAAAAAAAAAAAGGTTCGATCCGGGTTGCTAAAGCTTTAAACAGGTACGCCGCTAATTGCAATTAGATGGACAAGGCTGGAGGAGGGGGTCTCTTACCTGCGCCGTCTAACCGCGTCTGTCCTCCCGCGTTGTTGTGATAGGACGGCAGGTACGGGCTGTGGTGTGAATGGCTCACGTATGGGTAAGGTAGCGACCGGTTGTAGGTGTTGGTCCCGGGGTACGCGGTGCTGTCGTGCTGGTGGTGAGAGTGCGATCCGGAGTGGAGGCAGTGCAGCGGGTAGTGGCCGCCGGCCATCGACGGGGAGCTCTGCTGCGAGTGCGACTGCTGCCCAAACTCCATGAACGCGGACTTGGACGAGTCCTGAGCCTCCAGACCGTCAGCCATCGTTGTCATGGTCATCATCGAATTTTCTGCCTTGAGAGCACTCACCCCCCCCACCCCCTCCTCTCTCAAGACCAAATCGCTTTTTCGCTCTCTCGCTGTGCTGTTGTCTCTTCCTCCCCCCTTTCTCCTATTAACACCCCAAATTTCCCGATGCCGTCTTTATCCCCCCCCCCCTCATCCGCCCTCCTCTCTTGTCCTGCGGTATTCTCACTCAAAGTGGCGGAAGGTAGACATAAGTTAAGGGAGAGATTTTAAGGTGGATTCTGTTAAAATTGAGCCCTCGCTCGCAGACTTGATGCAGACACTACAAGTAAAATGGTTTGTCTCCAAAGGGCAGCGCCTCCCGATTGGTCATCCAGCCCAACGTCATCAGTTCTCTGCGCTTTTACGGAGACTTGAGCTGGAGTTAACCCACGTTACCAGCTCCCACCACAAATGCGGGGGGAGAAAAAACAATATGCGGTGGGGAAAGACGCCTAATTCCTACAGACAAGCGTAGAAAACAGCTCCGGTGGATGAGCAGAGGCGATTTTTTCCCTTTCTTTCTTCCTTCCTTCCTTCTCTCTGTCTTTCTCTTTGGCGTCGTAGCTGGAAATTACGCACGCCGCGTAACACTGAGCGCACTTTAATTAAGTCAGATGAGGTAGCAGAATGTATGTATCCATCTCAGTTAGGTCACCCCTAATCAAGGCACTAATTGGATACTAGAAAGTATCGCCTTATTGTAGGACTGCTGGTGGAGGAAAAAAAAAAACAAACAAACTCATGGACACCTCGCGAGAATATTTTTAAATAAATGCTTTTAAGGGAAAATGCACTTTTTAAATGCATTGTTTTCTAAAAGATTATATATATGTAAATAAATAAATAATAATAATAATAATAATAATTATTATTATTATTATCAGTAGTAGTAGTAGTAGTAATATTAATATTGTAATAAAGCGTGTTACATTTTTCTCATTTTTCTCTTTAGTTGTTAATTAAAGATTAACATCTATTATTATTATTATTATTATTATTATTGCTTTTTGTTTCTTTTTATTGTACGCCAGTCAGTTTGCTTTGATGTTGTAAAATGAGCGGTCCTCTCTTCACCCCCCCCCCCCCCCCCCAGCCGCCCCTCACCCTCCCAAAGTTACATATATTATAGCAGGAGCTACTGACCATATGATTAAAGATCCCTCAAATGATTCAAAATGCAGCACGTGTGACACATCAAACAACAATATGCCCAAGGTACAATAGGTTATTTTTGAAAAAGGGAAGGCTGGATACCCAGATAAACTGACAGTGTCTTTTATCCCAGTTGGATCATGAGGCCCGGTAGGGTCCTCAATATATGTAAATTATACACTTTGCGTCTCAGAGCTGTGGTGTTCGATTAAAAAAAAAAAAACTAAACAAAACAAAACCAAAAAAAGAAACACACACACACAAAATACGCGAGAATACAGATGTTATTTCCCTCTGAAGTGCTGTAGTGTGCAATAAAAACAAATAAAAAAAATCTTTTTCTTTTTTTTTTTTACTTTTACCACTTTCAGCATTTTTTGCTGCGTTTATGATTTCCCCAGAAGAAGAAGAAGAAGAAGAAGAAGAAGAAGAAGAACAAGGGGAAAAAAAAGGCGATGAAAAAATAATTACGCCAGCAATCAAGTTACAGCGAAAACCTATTTGATTAGCGGGCCACACTTTACTCAAATTGCAGCTATAAAATTAAGAACAATTCGCCTGTAATGATTATGGACTTGGATTTATTTTGGGGAGGGTGGAATAAAAGTGGATATAGCATAAATTATCCCCTAATTATACGCCAGTGTGGCCTCAATTATCCTCTTATCAAAAATGGCTGTCTAAATGCAGCGTTTAGTTTCAATTTTCTCCCTTTTTTTCCCCCTCCTCCTGAAACAAGAACTTGGTACCTTGCTATTATCGTCATTCTACGGACGTTATTTACTTTGTGGGATTTAAAAAGTGCGCAAGCCAGCCGGATAATCATTTTTCGCCGAGCGCAGGTTACCCAGAAAGGAGCGCGCAGGCGACCAGGAGAGCAGAAGACACACAGACGGATTTGGTTTTGCTGTTTTCTCTTCAAACGTCTTTTACATTGATTTCCTTTTTCTTTCTTTCTTTTTTTAATCCAGCGACTCACGGGAGCTGCAGGTAAGACCTTCCTTTGGGTGCTTTACGCCCCTCCTTCTTAACCTATAACTACGCTGATAAATTATTTGATCGCGTTTGACAATCCGGGCTTTCACAGCCACATTGGCCTTGTAGAAGTCTGCACGCCTCGGTCACCCCTCAGTGATCTAACACAGGGGCCACCCCCCCACCCCACCCCCCCCCCCACCCAGCTAGCTTCCCCCTCAGTGCCCGTGTTCCACTTGGACACGCAGGAGAAACCAGATCCTCCAGCCTTTCTAATCGCCCATTGAGTGCTACTATAAAGACATACATGCTTTGCAGAGACGTCGCTCGCTTCCCTGTGGGTTTAAAAAAAAAAAAAAAAAACCCAAAAAACCAAAAAAAAAAAACCGCGGGGTTCGATGATTATACGGAACATCCTCGTTTCATTTGGAAATTTTTTTATTTTCTTTTTCGTGCTGTCGTGCTCACCAGGCGGGATTATGACATTGCTGGGTAACCGTGGGAGATTTTTGTTTCTTGTGCAACACCGAGATTAAGGTGTAAGTGTAAGGACCATGATGTTTGCTTTAACATCAATGACACATCCCAGCCGAGCCGCTGCAGTCAGTGTGCAAGACGTTGGCACGACTGCTGACAACCTCAAATCTTAGTTTGCATGGCAATCCATTAATGACAATAAATGGTCAACTTTAGTTTATTATTATTATTATTATTATTATAGAAGTCCTAATAAATGCACATAAAAGAAGAACATTTTAAAAATAAATGCACAGTTGTTGCTTTTTAACTCAGAAAGTCAGGCTTGTATCCAGGTGCGGCTCCACAATGTTTTCAAATGGGCTGGTGGGGGGCGGGGGGCAGGAGCGTGGGGGGGTGGGGGGGGGGGCGGTAATGATCAGCGACACACTAAAACTGAAAGCCACTGATTCTGAATTTTATGGATTTTTATTTATGTGGGTGGCCATTACACCACTGGCCTTGCAGGAGATTATTATTATTATTATTATTATTATTATTATTATTATTATTATTATTTTTTTTTTTTAAAGCCACACATTTAGGCTCATAAATACTGGCAACAATGTGAGGTAAATATAAATAGCTCTCTGAAATGTGCACTTGAACATACTTTATTAATATTAAAATTTTTTTAAAGAATTGTAAAAACACATACATACACACACACATATGTATATATATATATATATATATATATATATATATATATATATATATATATATATATATATATATATATATATATATATATATATATATATATATATACATATACAGTATATAAGGCTCAGTGCCATAGCCAGGCCTCCCTCCCGCTCCCTTGGTGGCGCCACTGCATCCCATCAGTCCGCGCTTCACCTGTCGTTCCCTGCCTCCCTCTTTCACCCATCCTAATGATCCTGCATTATAACAGTTCACAGCCTCATCCACCGGAGAGACATTATTTCATATTTTGCAACGTCAAAGTGTCAATCACAAAATCAGCCGCTGTAGACCTAAAAATCACTCGGTTCCTAAGTAGATGATTGACCTTCAGAACAATCAATGCCCGCGGTGGTTTGACAGAAGTGGTCTTCATATCCAGCTGTCTTCTGCACACGCTGATGAATGACTCTCTGAAAAAAAACCCAGAAAAAATACAAAATAAAAAAAAAAAAATCACTTTTGGTATCCCACTGCTGGGGCCGGATCAGGCCCCGGGATTTCCCCGACTCCCACTGTCTGCACACGGGACGCGTGAAAACTGAGAGCATTTACATTTAAGACTGAAACCTGCCTGACGACGCGCTGTTTCGGGGGGGGGGGGGGGGGGGGGGGGGGGGGGGGGGGGGGGGGGGGGGGGGGTTTATGGGACAGGCAGCTTAAAATGTCAGCATGGATGCAGTGATTTATAGAAAGGCTTTAAACGAGACAGATTTATGTATACGTTCAGTAAAAAAAAAAAAACACAAATCCTTTGCTCCTTTTTGAATGCATCTTGCCACATGTGTTATTCGTATCTGAAAGTTAACACATGGAACCAGCAGGGGACAGGGCTCAAAACTGGAACAAGCCGCCGCGCGTTTGCGGTCACCGTGACAGCAATTGAGTGGGGACCAAACTCCCCGGATTCCCTGGGACCGGGGACGGACCTAAACAACGCGTCCTCTTCTCCGTCACAGCGCAAAGCCACAGGCGTCGACATGGTCCCCATCTCTGGCCAGAGAAGGGCGGGAAGAGGCTCGAACGCACACCGCAACACAGCTGTGACCATAATGTGGGTCACGGTCGGAGCCGGCCCAAGGCATTAGCGAACAAAGCTGCTTTATCGACCCCCAGATATCCAGCTGTCCAATCTTACAATCTGTTCTGTGATTTATCATGAATGCTGATGCTAATTGTAGGATTATTTGTTTTTCATTAAAAAAAAAAAAGTTATCAGGAGCGTTCAAGAATAATGTTATTATTATTATAAAAAAAACAATGTAGTCCTGATTTAAAGGTACTACCCCGACTTCTGCTTCAGGTAATGTTTGTCACCCACACCACGTCATGGCCAGTTCTGATTGCTTGTCTAATATTTTGTAAAACATAACTTATTCAAGATAAAAAATAAAATAAAAATAATAAAAAAAAAACTTCACTCTAAAATCAGCCCCCAATGTGCACGTGAATCTGGTGACATCATGAAAGGCACGAGGGAAATGTTCAAGTTCTTTTAGTTCAGCCACTTATACTTTTCCAACATGTTTTAATCAGATTTCTCCTCCCGCCCGAGGTGTTGACTCGTGTCCTTTAGTGTCAAACGTGATGTCATCCAACACATACGAACAAATAAAAAAAAAAAATGTTTAAACGTTCCTAAAAAAAAAAAAAACATTTAGCAAAAATACTGATATGAAAGCTCATGTGTTATTACACAGCTGTGCTGTACTGCCAAACACACTGGCATATTTGTTCGGAAAGCATTTGTAATGCTGCTATTTTAATCGAGTCTGCTTCGTGTGTTTGTGTTTGTCTTTATGAGCAGTTTAGCAGTAAACTCTTTAATAAAGTGTGTAAACTTGAATTGGGACCTCAAATCAAATTCTCCTTAGCCCCCTCCACCCCACCCCACCCCACCCCACCTCCCATGCCATCTTTAGCACTCGGATCAATCTGACCAGACTGGGATGACCCCCCCCCCCCCCCCCCATCCCTTAAAACACCGCGAAAACATCATCGCCGACCCGTGCACAAATGACAGCCTTTCCTCTCCTTTACGCGCGTAAATTATGCGGGGCGCACTAATGCAAATCCACTTACAGCAAGCTTTGATGTGTTTTGCTAAAGCGTGCTGCTACACCGAGGAGAATTAGTGTGGTTTGGTCATAAAGCAAAGCCATGCAGCGCACCCACGGCGGACGGCTGTTTACCATAAGTTTTGCATCATAAATAATGCGCCCCTGGCATTATCTCGCGAGCAAATGGCAAAATTGGCATATGCGTGGCCCCAGGTGCAGGCGCGAGAGGAGAGGGGCCTTCAGGTGGACCCAGCGTAGCGTGCGCGAAGACGAGCTGCAAATGACCACAAAATAAGCAGCGGGGCCTGCACCCCCTGAGTCTTCCCAGCCTCTCATAGACTAATGGATTTAATTTGGCGCGGCTGAAGCTGAGCTGGTCTCACTCAGGGTAGACCACGCTCTAATTAAGGCTGTTGGTTTCACTTGTCGCCTGATTCCGTCGTTTGCATGGGAGGGGAGTTGGCGAGGGAGGTGCTGGGGGGGCGCCATTGGGACCACCTCTATACATTTTTTGCCGGCCATTATTATTACTCTTATTGCCAGCGCATTATATGTAAACATACATATTTCTTTCGTTCGAACTCTGATGTCTTGCTGTAGATGATTTTTTTTTTTTAAAACACGAGTTTCTTAAAACATACATGTACAATAGGAAAGTTTGAATGAGTTGCCAATATTTATTTATTTATTTGCTTTAAAAAAAAAAAAAAAAAAAAAAGTAACCATTCATTTGTGAAATTCTGTTCGGGATTTAAAAAAAAAAATTATTTTATTATTATTTTTTATGGCTTTCAGATCTGATCTTCCCTTTGACAGATTTTCTATATCGCACGACGGGATCCGCCGCCTCGCCGCTCACTTTCTTTCACCTTTCTTATGGTGTTTTAATTACACACAGCATTCATCTTTTGCTTCCAAAATGTTGACAGGAAAAGAAAAATTGGAAAATAAGCGAAAAACAAGTTTTTGTTGTTTTTTTGTTTGTTTTTTTTTTTAAATCAAAGAAGTCATTAACGCAACCTGTATATCGACCGTCATTTATAATTTTACATTAAATAGTTTTGTACGACCACGACATGCAGAACCCAGGCCTGAAATTTCTATTATGGTTGTTCACCGAGTCATAAACAAAAGGCTCCGCATGCAGGAAGCTGATGTGAGTTTTATGCTGCATGGTGACAAATAAGACCAGTGCAGGCCGGCGGTGCAGCGCGGTCCTCCCTCCACCCCCCCCTCCTCTCGACTTAATACGCGACATTATTAGGTCTGACAGCACAGTGGTCGGTCTTGAAGGAGAGGATTTGGTCGCTGGATGACAGACAGGAAGGCCAGCAATCATGGGCTTCTTTTTTTTTTTTTTTTTTTTTTTTATCAGAATGTACTGTTCGATGCCGTTTATCCCTGATGATAGAAAATTGCTCTGTTGCCAGGACGCTGCCGCCGAGATAGAGGGCAGGAGCAACATTTCCATTTTTCAGATTGAAAAGCCATTGAAATGAATTAGTAAGAAAAAAAAAAAAAAGACAAAAAAAAGGGCAGGAAAATGAGTAAGAATCTCCTGGTAAACAAAAGGGGAGCAAACAAAGATACCATTTTTCCCTTTTGCCAAGAATCCAACCTCCTCATTTTTTTCTTTCTCTCTTCTTCGTTTGTCTCCCCCCCCCGCTCTCTTTGCTCTGCTGCAGCAGAATGAAGGTTTTTTTTGTTGTTTTTTTTTACTTCAACAGTTGCAAATCACATGGTTGGCTTCTAATGTAGTCCAAGGCCCGAGCCTACTTCAAAGCCAATCATTTATTTCCCAACCTCCCGGAATAATTAGAGCGCCTTTTCATCTGACAGAGAGAGAGAAGGAGGAACAGAGAGAGAGAGAGAAAGAGGGAGAGAGAATGAGGGATAGATAGGCAGAAAGAGAGAGAAAGAGAAAGGCAGAAATTAGAAAAATAATACTTGACAACAAGGAGCATTAAGCGAACTCGTGAAATGTTTAACCATTAAGAGCAAATGAACAGTGACCTGACACAGCAGGGGAAACCAATTGTTTTATTCGCTTTACGTAGTGAGGATCAGCATATTGTTAAAGTGTCGGAAATGTGAAATATGTCCTAATTCTAAAATATTTACCAAATAAGCTGATATAACTCACTATGTTTATCACTTCTTTATTTTTTCTTTCAATTATTATAATTATAACTATTATTATAATGACTATTGATTGCAGCAGTACAAGTAGGAGTAGTATTTCTATTATGTTAAAATGTATTTAAATATACTGTAATTAGTAATACCAATGCAGCAGCAATAATAATAATAATAATAATAATAATAATAATAATAATAATAATAATAATGATGATGACAAAATAAAAAATACATATAAAAGACAATTAAACCATTAATTAATGAATAAACCGAGTAATTAATTAGTTAATATGACTGAATTCATTAATTATTATTAACTAATAATTATAGCTGTTAACTAATAACAGCTATAATAATGACGTTCTTTTGAATAATAATAATAATAATAATAATAATAATAATAATAATAATAATAATAATAATAATAATAATATGAAGTGGAATTCTCAAAAAATAAAACCATGAAAATAAACAAATGACTTTTTTAAATGTGGAATTTTTTCCAAAGAAACGAATAAACCCATACATAAACAACAGTAATGATATTAAGCTTTTAATATGCACATTTTAACTTCCTACCACCTACAATAACAATAAAAAATAAAATCACGATCAACATCATCATCATCATCATCATCACTTCTGATTTTCTGAACCTTTAGTTAGTATATTTTTTTTCCTGCATTCCAGCATCATATCAGCCTCATTTATCAGTGAGTGTTACTCATCAGCATCTTGCGCCGCATGGCCTGCCAGCACCTCCATGCTGGGTGCTGGTTACTGTCCAGCAGGTGGTTTTAAAAAAAGCGTCTGAGGGCGCCACATATGACATGGAGCCTGATAGATGGAGAAATGTCACCTGAAACCCGGGTTACAGTGAAACCTCTCGGAGAGGAAATGATAAATTGTAGACTACCTCCAAATAGCTGTCACTGAAGCGGCAATATGATGCAATCTATGGCATTGTTACACCGCTGTCATGGACTATGAATGAAAGAGCAGGTTTTTTAATAAAAAAAAAAGAGAAAAGAGCGTATCGGCTGCTGTTTCTATGAATAGCATAATGTATTCCTTAACATTTTTTATTTTGAGTATGACAGGCCTTTGAGGTCTAATCCAAACATTAGCTTACTGCCTCAGAGGCCTTCAGTTAAGAACAAAATAACTAAATCCACCTTGAAGCATTTAAAATGAAATTTGAAAACAACAACAACAAAAAAAACGCACAAAAAACAAAACAAGATTTTTTTCTGACCAAAGTGAACAAAGCATGCATCCTCTAGGAGTTGTACAAACCAGTGTGTTGCTCCAACACACACAATCAATGTCCTCACTGGAGGAAATGGTGCGCACACACACACACACACACACACACACACACACACACAATAGCCACGACGTTACCCCGCAAAAAAGTGGAAGAGCCTGAAATTTAAGAGCTCAGTGTGAAGCGAAGTGGAAAGAAAGCAGAGAGAAAAGGAGTCGCACCTGGTGAAACGCCGTGTGGAAAAAGGGAGGCTGCCTCGTTCTCAGATGCTGCTGAGGTTCTCATGAGTTTGTGCGTGGCAGGGGTTGGTCAGGTGATACGCAAGTTGCACCTTTGTCTGCTGCTGCCGCTGCTGCACCTTGAGGCACTCCCACTGGTAAGTAAAGGCCGAGATCAGGCTAAGATGCGCTCTCACGCTCAGAGAAATTCTGCTTTTGTCACGGCCATTTAATGCATCTCTCTGTGGAGAACAACCACGTTAGACAGAGAGAAACAGACATCAGAAATGATCTGTTCCAACAAAAATATCACTTTAAATAAAAAACCTCGAGATAAAATTCTGACTTTAAATTTTTTGTAAAAAATAAATAAATTAAAGAAAAAGAAAAATCACAAATTCTAGTCCTGATGCTGGTGGTTTTAATATATTCAGAAATTCAGCTCCTGTTGTTGCTGACTTACATTATTCTCTTTTTTAATTACGCCCTAAAACACAAAAGACAAAACTAACATGACAAAAAAAAAAAAAACAAAACAAAAAAGCCCCAAAAAGGCAAAATTGTACCGTAACTCTCACAATAAAGTGTTGATATTAAAAAGGTTAACTTTCTTTAAAATATTCGGACTCAAGTAGCTTTGTTCTTGCAGCGAAATTTGCGACCACATCATTATGACTTAAGTTTCTTAAACTTAAACAGCAAAAAGTAAGTTTAGACAAGAGTCGGTGATCTGGACACTAGGGAGATCCATATCCAACCTCATAATATTATAGTTATTAATTTGTTGCCTGCAGATACCTTTCATTCAGCCCCAAACTGTTGGATCACAATCTTTGAAGAGACTCTCTCTCTATCTTTTTTAGTTTTTATTTTTAGAACTTTGTCCATTTCAGTGAAGCGAAAGTAGCCAATTATTGTCATCACTGCCCTTGAAAATGCATTATACCTCAGCTGAGGACCCTCTCAATCAAAGAGGATGAATGGCCATTTAACAGATGACCCCTAACCTTAATCCACCGCGAGAGTCAGAACCAACAGGGAGAAACATTTGGCTTCATGTTGCAAACTTTCTTGCTGCTGACAAACCGTGTTGGGCGACATTACAGCAGATTGTTGAAAAGTCCAAAATTCTTCATATCAGCTCGATACTTTTTAATCTGACCCAGGAAGAAAAATCGTAATTTTTTTTGTTTGTTTTTGGTTATTTCCTGGCAGCATAGACAAACACTTTGGTGGGTCTGGTTACCATACGGTATCAGGGGCGGATTTGTTGTGGAAAAGGGGCAGATGGGGTGATCCCCATTTGATTCAATGATAATATTATTTTTTGTGAATAATATTGAAAAGATCGGTTATATTTGTTGCTCAATTGTCCCTCTTAAGGAAATTCTACTTAGTTTAGATACCAGCTTAGGTAGTAAAATTGAAACAGAAATCTCAGAAATCTGTCCGGATGAATAATTGTTCATTGACGCTCACATCAATCATTTGTTGGATTTGTTTTCATTTCATTTCAACAGCGGTTTTTCCTTTGCAACCAGAATTAAATGTGTGTAATCCTTCTCCTCTTCTTTAATTCATGGCCTGATTTGAAAAGACTTGACTTAGCTGCATTACACTTTGTAATGAACGCAGGCTCTCTCTCCCATCTCGGATTCTTTAGAATGGATCTGTTGCACCCGTTGCTGTTTGCTGTATGCTGGGTAATTGCCTATTTATATTTCATGCCTTTCATTATCTCATTCTGGTCTTTATGATAATAAGTCCGATTCAGAAATGCTGTCAAATTTTCTCATGCATCTTTGGAACCAGATTCAAAATGTCATCAGCCTTCACACCTCTCTCTCTCTCTCCCTCTCTCGATATTTTTAATCTTCTATAAACGGCTCTGAACGAAAGGTGTTTCCAAATCTTTAACAATAGGCTTTTTTTTGTCTTTTTGGTATTATGACTGTAATTGCTTTGCTTCTACCTTTTTTTTTTTTTGTGAAACTGTTTTAGTTCATGTTCACGCCTCTATCTTAATCAGGACTCCTTGCAACATCTCAATAGGACGTCCCAGGATAAATAATTGCGTTATCATTACTATTATTGTTAAAATGCCTAAAACATCGATGGGGTAGACTATTAATTTCATCGAAATTATGTTAGTCACTTTTTGCATGTGAATGCAATCAACAAATGAAGGATTAATTGAACTTTTTTTTTTGGTGAAAACAGAAATGATTGCGCGTACTTTGAGTAATTCTGCCTCTTTTTTGTCTCCCTTTTTCCCCTTTCTATTGACTCTCCCTGGCTTTTCCATCACTTTCTCCCCCAACTCCGAGTCTGCGTCCAGCTTCTGGTCTCCATCCTGTTCCCTCTTCCCCTCTTCTCCATCTCCCTCTTCATATCCACTCCACATCAACTCTAACCTCCACCCCCCCCATATCTCTCGCCATTTTTCCCTTCCTTCCCTCACCCCTTTCTCACCCCCCCATAGGTACGCCTCCATCCACTCTTGGCAGCCACATCTCTTCCTAACTGCCCCCTCCTCCTCCGCCTGCCTGGCTCGCCCACCCCTCTCCCTGGTTGGTTTCCACAGCTGTGGTGAGTGAGGGGCAGATGACCGGAGAATTGGCCCCTGGGAGAGCGCTGAGCCATCCTGGTGCTATTAGGCTCGTGGCTAATAATAGGTGTTTCAGACCAGGGGAAGATCAATCAGGGGGAATCATGGGGAATGTTCAGAGCAGCGCTTTTTACACATCGGCCCAGATGGATGAAATTACACTTGTCAGTTTTTAGTTGCATTACTCCCAAATTGGTTGTCTACTCTTTTTTTTTTCTCTTCCTCTCTCCCTCACTCTCCCTCTCCTCTCCTTTCTCTCTCTTTGCCCCCCATTCATGTGTCAGTGGCCTGCTAAAAGGATTCGCCGGTGAAATCCCTGTCATTTTTGTCTTTTGCCTGTTTAGCCCTCAGCCGGCAACAACTCCATCGCCTTGCATGTATGCACTTAGAAAACATCAACTCACGTCTTAGGGGCTCGGCCAATTTCCATGTTAAAGCCAGAGTCTGCCGCTGACATTCCGCGTGCGTTCTGCATGCATAATAAAGCCATTTGATGTTGTCACTGTCAAACACCCAGAGGACAATCACAGAAAGTAGCAGATGAAGAGAAAAATTGATTTGCGCCAATGTTAACCGTTTCTTAAACAAGGAGTTGCTTCATGTCTTGATAAATAGAGGATTCAAAGTGAGGCGAGGCATTTACGCTGATGATGGACTTTCATTTGAGGTGTTTAAAACCAATTGTAAACATTGTTTATTTAGAGTCTAAAACCAGCAGCAGAATGCACATTTACCCTCAAACGCTTATCATGAAAATGATTACAAATGTTCATATATTTTGTATCAGGCCACCTAATGAAATGTTATATTGCAATTTTCCTTTGTTGTATCTCTGTTCTTTCTAATATCTTTTTAATATGTTGTCTTCTAACTTGCAATGGATGGCCTTGATCTGACTAATTCCTCTTGCTATTTAACAACATTTAGCAACTATTTGCATTTTTTTTTTTACACGGTTTGTTTTTCCCCACTGTAAATATCTTTAATACATTTGGAAATGTCTTTTGAGTAATATGAGAAAGTCCACAAAATATTGTTTTGTCTACATTCAGCACTGTTGTTTTAGAATGGGAGATACCTGAGGAAAACAAAATAAAAAGGTTTGTGAGTGTAAAATGAAGCTTTGCAGTCATGAAACCGTTCCAATGTTAATGTTTACAAAAAAAAAAAAAAAATTGCACTTAAAGGAAATTGATCTTTGAGTCAAACGCATAAATCATGTTTTAAGTGCGCAGAAATAATCCGTGTTGTAATGGTGTAATTAAAGCTGCAATTTGCAAATGAAACATTCAGACTGTATCTCACTGCTTGAAACAAAATAAAATGAACTTTTAATCATACACCGCTGTCGTTCATTTTATTTTTATTTTTTTTATATTAATCACCTCAATTTGCCACGGCAATTATAAAAGGCTGGATCCAACATAAGCCCCTCGGCGTAACTGAGGACTAAACTAATGTAGGAACAGCTTTGTGCTTAGATGTACGCACAAAACTAGGATTCTGTTTTACCTGCAAAAGTGGAGCCATAGGTGTGGTAATCAAAAGCCCACAGCATTTTACGTAATTGGGCCGCAAGCTCGTAGTGAGGTGAGAGGTGTTAGCGCAACAGCCAGCCGCACAGCGTATCATCGAAACCTACGAGCAACCCGGTGTGTTAGATGTTATCGAGCACGGCGTGCCTGTCGAAAAGGTGACAACGAAAGGCTGAGAGGGATCATTTTGAGGCAGCCACACAACAGCTATTTGTGTCACTGGTTTCCCCGTCCTAACTAGGCGCTGACAGCATGAAATCTTTAGCATTTTGCAAAGCTTTCCTTTCAACTTGTCCACACATTTGCTGTTTTATTTTCGATGTGGCTACCAGCTAAGGCTTTGGCACCAAGACATATAAAGACATTGAACCACTTGCTTGTGTCAAACCATACCTTGTAACACAAGCCCCTATGACAATCAGAGCATTACACTGGCAAAACAAACTGTTGGAATTTAACCAATAAAACTGGCTTAAGAATCTACATTTATCTTTTTAGGGGGGATTTTAATCAGTATTTATGTAAGTTTCACCGACAGAACAGAGTTAAATAACGTTTTTATGCATTTGATTTGTCTTCTAATATAATTAAAAGATCTAAACATTACAGTAGTAGTTAAGGTAACTTGCATTACCTCTGCTGCTAAGCTAGTTGAGCTGAATAATAACTTTCTAAGCTATTATGACAAGGTCCTAATCTTCTATGGCATTTAAAATGTGTCCTTCACTGGCAATGTCAAAGATAAGAAGTAAAATGGCTACCATGTTTGACCTTACTATCTGCATTAGCACCATCTGTAGCTAAAGACGAACACTAACTTTTTCAACCTATTTTAATGAGATTATTTGAAAAACTTTGTCCTGACAACTACTTCTGTTGTTCAATGACAATGATCGTTTCTGGGATGAGAAACTCGGTTTGAATTTAGGTTTACTAAGCCAACAAAAAGCTAGATTTAAAATGTTTACAGTTATTTTCACAAGGTTAAGCTTTTCCATGAAAACCACAGCTAAAATGAATTGCTCTTTAGAGGTTACTGCCTCGTTATAACGAAGGTAAACTTGCTAGCAGGTTTGACTTTAGCATTAGCAGTGTTGCTATGAGCTAATTAGCGCCGGATGCAAAACTATGTTCTTCTTCTAAATTCCTATGTTTTCATTACACACTAACAGATGAGAATAAAGCCTGTCTGAACCAGCATGATCAGCGAAATCATAATCAAAGTGTTCCAAAATATAATTGCTAATTGAGATTTTAACCAATATTGCACGTTACATTTTCAAACGTTCAATGATCGAATATTAAAAGTTCGATCATTTTAATATTTGATACCCTGCGAAGTTCTTTTATACAGTGCACAACATGACAGCCACAATAGAAGATTTTAAAGAAGCTGAACTCAAAAGCTCGCTAGGAAGACATTTCCACCCTTCCCCTCTGGAAATCAATGCAACCCTCCAGATGTTGGGGTCCTGTTGGTCCACGGCGCAGCCCAGAGCAGAGATGTTCCTGAGTGTCTGATTGCACAAGGAGACGACTGGAAACAGAAAGCCTTCTTTGACTGAAAGCCCGGTGACCATGGGGGAGGGAACTGAGGCCTCTGTGTGTGTGTGTGTGTGTGTGGGGGGGGGGGGGGGGGGGGGGGGGGGGAGAGAGAAAGGGAGAGAGTCTCCTTAGCAACAGGAAGAAAATTATTGACATCCTGACTTCACAGCAAAACTCGTCTCAGGGCTTCTGCTGGATATTCACATGAGGCAAGAATGAGAGAGAGAGAGAGAGAGAGGGGGAAAAAAATGTTCAAAAGCTGACATAAAGCGAAACACTCCCTGCTTGTCTTCTATTTATATTGAAATGAGTTTTCCACTCTCCTCTGCTTGTGTGTGGTGAATACAGAGAATCCTAATGTATGTATTTTGCTCATTTTACTGTGTCTGGCATTTCCGCGCCTCTCCTCTCTGACTCTGTGTTTGCCTCCCGCTGCGGTAAACACAACACGGCCTATGATAGCACATGCATTTCAGAGAGCTCAAAACACTGACGAGGAGCCGAAACATCCCTCCCCACCCCTCCACCGCCGGCACCCCCTTCTCTCCCTCTGCCTCCGTCAGTCCTCTCCCTCACTTCCAGCCAAGGTATTCAGCTTCCATGATTGCAAACATGCATAATGACAGCGTCTCCCGGGGGCCAGCGGAGATACCCCACTGATGCTGAGAGACTCTATCCTGTCGTCACATGGCAGGAAATTTGTCGGCAGTGCGCGCCGGAGCCTGGAGAGCTTTGGCAAGGGAAAACCAGAAGCCAGGCTGTCTTTTTTTAAAAAAAAAAAAATTATTATTAATTTATTTTTTTTGTTAATAAAAATGAAGTGCAAATTATGCTCGGGCTTGTTGGAACAGCTTGCTGCTTCCTCCCATTACGAGGCCAGGGCGAGCGCCATGGAAGCATAAGCGTGAATACATTATAAAGTAATGAGGAAACATCCAGGAGAGGGTCATGGGGGGCGTCAAGCGGCTCCAGGGGCCTTCCGAAGAGCTTTCAGCGTGCTCCGCCATGGATTAGTCATTCATGTTTGAAGAGCAGGCGAGAGGTGCAGTTCAACAATGTTAGACATAGCAACAGTTGCTAAGAGTCGCAGCGAGCGAAGCGCATTCAGGGAGTACAGCGGTGGCTAACCAGGAGTATAGGTGAATAGGGATAGAGCAATTGTGTGTATCAACGCTGATGAGGGTGACATTTCCATCAATGCTGCTTGATGTTTTTGAAACGGGACTCGAAATCTTGGAAGAGCAAAGACGGTAAACCAGTCAAACCAAATCAGGAACAGAGAAAAGTCATGTGTTTGGGATAGCTGATCTTTCTGTGACAAGTTAGCCAAATCCCACTGTCCACTCCAACTTCACAAAAGAAGGAGTTGTCCTGTCAGTTGTCATCAGTTTCTTGAATATCAGCGGATGCCACATCAGTAGGCCTCCAGATGTTTTATAGCTAAGAAATCTGCATTTTTAAAAAAAATTATTCTCGCAAATGGTGAACAATAATATTTCCAGAGGTAATACATCAGAATACATCAAACATTGCAGCGGTGTTTTGTTTTTTGTTGTTGTGACAGCAAAATACCACTTGCATAATATACTCAATTTGAAATACAATTTTATTTTCCCTTTCCTAGTGAAAAGGACCGACCGATGTCAAATGAAGTCTTACCTGAGAGAAGTCAAGTGAAGCCGATCCCACCATCTTCTTTAAACTAAACAAGATTGGCATCCAAAAATTTGTACTGGTTTTGTGCAGCAACGATTTTCGATTGTGCTGTTAAAGATATTAATAAATGTTTCTAGAGGTCATCAAAGGTCAACCAGTCCCACCCCACATTTACAAATCAAATTTGGTGTCAATCGACTGTGATGCTAACATCTTAGCTGCACGATATTAACTGATATCAATTTGGCTTCATTTGTTAATGTGGATGAGGTAGAAGGTTGGAGGGGAGTAGAGGCGCTTGATCTCTGGTGACCTCTGGAAGCTTCTTTTTTTAAATCTTAAAAACGACAACGGCACAAATGAAAGTTTTCACTGCACAAACCAACACAAAAGTAGCACAGTTGTCTGACAATTCGTTATACTTTTAAGTGCTTCAATGCTGCATCAGAATTTACAACAGAGATCCACTGCTTCAGAAAGATGTTAGCTGCTAGCTTCATGATTTGAGTAAACTCAGCAGAATGAAGATAACAAAAAAAACCCAGCATTCTTAAAAAAGAGCAATGTTTACTTAAGTGTGAACTTTTGGCTAGGAATACCCAATTTCATTATCCAGCGGATATAGTGGAGAAAGCTGTGATGTAGTTGTTTCGGCAAGGTCATCTCCAAACTATGCTAATGGCTCTGGTTTCCAGCCGGTGTTCCAAGCACACCATATAACTTGGGTTCTCACTTGGCCTGCCAGTTGCGTCTGCGGCATTCAGCAACAGAGCCGCCAAATAATTTGCCCTTCGCATATTTCTTCTCTTTCGCTTTTTTGTGACACTTGGAAGTTTCAAATCAAACAAATTTAAAGCAAAGATGAATTGAGCAAATACAACAAAAAAAGCAGTTTTCAAATGACAGTTTTACTTGTTAAAGGAAAAAGCTATCCTAACAAACCTGGCCGTATGGGAATGAATAATTACCCTCTTTATAGAAGTAACAATGTTCTTCAAGCAATTCTGATCCCTTACAATCTGACGTTTGCATCACTGTGGAGGAATTTTTGCCCACTCCTCCTGAGAGCGTTACATTTGAATTCAGCAATTTTGGAAGGTTTTTGATTTCTTGCAGTCATACCCCATCATCTCAATTAAATTTAAGTTCAGGACTAGAATATTTCACTCTGAAACTTTCACTTTGTTTTGCTGCTGTTGATGTTTTTAAACCAGTCAGAGGCGGACTTCACCTTCTAAATTTGTAATTCTTAAAATAATTTTCCTGCTGAACGTAACCTTTTGCGCGAAAGGTTACAAAACATGACTTTTGGGGAAAATGTGAGACTGGTCTGTGTTCTTTTTGGTCAACAGTGGTTTTGGTCAGCAGTGGTTTTCAGTCAAAACCACCATTAAATCTCTTACCACTATTAAATCATTAATAGTAGCAAGAGAGGTGTGCAATGCTAGATGTTGTTTTGGGCTCTTTTGTGACCTACTGGATGAGTCGATGAGAGCTTGAAGTGATTCTTGGGAAGGTTCGCCAGTGTTTCATATTTTCTTATTTTGTGAATTATGGCTCTCACTGTAGTTGGTTTAGAAATGGATTTTCACTTAGGGCTAGATTGGTTTGGATAGCTTTTACCCCCTTACTCAGTATAATTGTTATTTTAAAATCACCCTTTGAATCTACTCATCCTATCTTTGTCTGATATTGAACGTGAAACTAAAACAGAAGAAATCCTTTTTTTCTGTAGTTGCTACATTTTATGCTAAAACTGAGAATCAACGGACGGGTATCTCTTCACAACCTGGAATCCCAAATTGTCACGTTACCATTTGTATCCAGAACCCGGTCATGGGTGCAGTAACTAAAATCCCCGACATCACTCGGCTCGCCAGCAAATCACAACGGAGGGGAATTCATACTCAGCTCACAGTAAACGTGTGAAAGAAAACGTCGATGTGAATTAACTGGGAAAGTCGCCGCTGAGTGCCCTGCGCCGCTGTATATAGACGTCCTCTCTGCCAATCACCCATCACACAAACAAGTCCAACGCTATAGGTTCCCCTCGGGTGGGATGGGTGGGTGGTAACTGGTTTGAGCCCAGTGCTTTAGAGCCACTTTCAGTTCCTCCACAGTGAAAACGCCCTCCCACTGGCATTCAGTCACTGATGAGCTCGCAACGGAGTCGCCTGATGGAACGCCATGGCAACGGCCGACACCTGGCAAGAGTTCATCCCACCTCCTCTCTCGTTCTTTCTCTCTCTCCTCCATCATCCCCCACTTTTCCCTCCCACTTCACCCCCCCACCTCCTCTTACTCCCATCCCCAGATGCTGGAACATATTTCCCTCAGACTGACTGAAAGCCTCTGTGAACAAATAATGGGTCCATGCCAGTCTAAATAAAGTGTGGTTTATGAGTTGTGGTCAGAAATGTCTCCCCCTGCCCCCTTTTCCAGCCATTCCCCTTTCTCTCTCTTATATGCTCAGTTTTTTAATGTTCAACACAAAAACAGTTGCCAACATTTTCTCCCCTCTTTCTTTTTCAGACTATAAGTCTGTTTTGTGATTACACAAAGCGGTTTTTTCCTTTTTTCACACAGAGCCACATAGTTGAATCAAACAGAGCTGCTCCACACCAGTAGTCTGCAAACCCGTTTTGCAGAATGGAACATGACTCTCAAGCCAAAACAAACCGACGTGCGTCTTTGCCGTTTTTCATCTAGGGCTTTTCAAGACGATGTCTTCGACCTTGGTGCTGAACAAATCACATGTTGCGAGCCTCAACTCTGCTTTGTTAATCATTAATCAAATTAATTAAGGCTAGAGGGAGTTTTGCGAGATCCTTGCAGCAAACGGAGAGGCTGCATAAATGTGCAGGTAAGCCGCTGTTTGATGGAAACCCCACAAGTTTTAATCACATAAACCAAACGTGCTGATGATGGAGAGTCCTGCTGAGTCATTTCAGAGTTCTGTGAAACAAAATGTTATTGAATTATTTGCTATATTAATGGAGGAGTGCAATTATAGTGACTCCTAAGACTGACTTGAGAAGACTGGTTCATTTTTACAGCTTTCTGAACTGAAAGCTTTTTTTAGCCTTAACTGGATCACAGTCACGTTGTGTCCGGGTAGCCATTAGCGACGAGATGACAAGGAACACTTCCATCTTCAGTCAGTAAGGAAGTAAAACATTTGAAGACAATTTGAAAGCTCATGGATTGTGTGTGTTAAAGTATTTCCGAAGATGAATGCGTAGGTAACTATTAAATGTTTAAAACTGTCCCAAGTGAAACAAAAAAGGTCCAGAAAGTTTCTATTAGGCTTTTCCTTAACCTTGTATGATGTTTGGCAGATAACAGACTTACATACATCACTGCTTTTTCTTCTAAGTGGGCAACAAAGCGCTAGGTGGCTCAGTTGTTGAAGCGCTCGCACCACGCGTGGAGGCTGTGGACCTCCATGTGACTGATTCTGGGCTCATGCATCCAAGGAAGAGGCTTCTTCATTGATTGTTTTTTTTTTTTTTAGCAACAACTAATATTTCCAAACAGCAACAAATGTCTTTCTTTTAGGTGAGGGTAAAGTGTGCAATCACTGATGGTAATGGGAAAACTTGGATCATACTTTTTTTCTGGAATCTCACTTAAAAAAAACAAAAAAACCCCAACTTTAATCAAATGAGTATTGTGACAGAAATTGTAGAAGATTTAAAGTCTAATGTGTTCAGAAACCTTGTATACTGACACCAGAACCTGGCCATGGCAAGGCTTTTAGCAACACAAAAGAAAACCAGCGACTTTTGGATAAAACATTGTCCTTGTAGCAATCTTAAAACCCTTGATATAAATGTTTCAAATCATTCAACAAAAACTGCTTGGAATCATTGCAAATTCCTCACATTCCTGTGCCCCATATTTGTTGAAGGCCCACAAACAAAGTTGTTCATTCATTTCCTTTTGTATTTATGATTTTATTCTCCAATATTTCAGAAAACAACAAAAACAACAGAGAAATAAATACCCGATGTTCTATGATGCGATCAACCTGATCTAAACAGAGAGAACATATAGAAAATACAGAAACTTAGCACCACTGTGAATGTCAAATATTCTCTCTTGATGTTGGTAAGTTAGGGTAACTATTCCAAGTTGGAATATAGATAGTTTTAGTTTATTTAAAGAGAATTGAGGAAAATCTTCTTAGAAAATATGGATTTTTTTAATTTATTTTTTTTTATAAACTTGGATGAAAAGACTGATTTAGCCAAACACACCTATGATGGAGGAGGGGTTTGGCTGATGGCATCAATCAGCACACCTTTGTGCAAGAGATTAATAATTTCAGACGTGTGCCGTGTTTACCACAATCTTTTCACTTTTCTGCTTTGCTCTGCTGATTATGTTGCGCATTCATTTATGAATTCGCAATCAAGACAAGTCTTAGAAACTTAATGCTCAGTGGTCATGACACATCTGAGAGCCGCCAAAGACCTTGGTCTCAGTTTGGCTGTCCTACGAATGTCGAGGCTGCTCAGATAGCCACCAGGCTCAAGTCTGCTGGTGTAAAGCAAACGGTTGACGTTTTAAGGAGTGTGACAAGATTGATTTTTCTCTTTAAATTAACATGTCTGTCATCATATATTGTGTTTTCCATTTCACTGACTTCCTATTACTTTTGGCGCTTGGCTTGTATTTTTTTTCTAAAATATTTCTCCAGTCAAGCGAGTCACCATCACAAGATTATTAATTCTAAATTGCCAAAGCTATAGGAGGTGTAGAATAAAAGCGGAAGAGAAAATGGCAAGAAGCATTGAATGGTGGCTCGAAAACTCAGGCGTAGTTGTGAATTTTAAATAGTGTAGCAGAGCTATTTTTAATTTGGTTGCGGGGTCATGCTGCTCTAAACGTAATCACATTTTTGCATGCGCAAGGGGAAAATTACTTATTTCTAAGTCAATTAAAATAACTCTGTGCTGATCACTGCATGGTCTATGAAACAGGAAAAACCTCGCAGGGACACTTAGCAGAGCAAACCGCCCAACTTAAACTTTGCAGAAACTGTTAAATTCGTGTAAAAAGGCAGCGGAAAATGGGATCATCTCTGTATTCTGTTTTAAATCTCAGTAATGCATTTTATTTTCTTTATAATGTCATGTGTCTTAGGTTAATTTATATAAACAGAAACAGGAGAAAAATTCTGTGTTCCTGTGTGCTTAAGAGGATCTGGACAGAGTGCATAGAGACATCATGCAACAACCCACAAAGGTATCTGGCTCTAACAAAATAGCATACAGTATATATTAGTCAAAACACAAAGTTCAGTTAACATTAAACACATGTAATGAACCTTATCTTTGAGCTATTGACTGAGATATTTAAAACCCTGCTAAACTTTGCCCTGGCAAATGAACCATTTATAAACAAATTTCTACTCTAGATTTTCAGGAAGACCCAAATTTTTAAGTTTAGCGCTAAACACCTAGCTGGCTTTTATCCAACAACTAGCAAGCCGATTGTTCCTCCTCCTTTACTGCACCATTTGGAGCTAATTTTCTTGTTAGGTTACTCCCTTGGCCAGTAAACCTGCTTCTGCTAGAAGGTGCACTATTTCTAGCTTTAAGCTTACAGATTTTGACCAGAGTGGACTAGAATAATAACATACAATATTTGATTTGTCACTATGTTTCTAGAACATCAAAACTGCAGTGGCACCCTCAGAGATAAATTAATAAAATAATAAAACATGTTATAAATATCTGTTGCTAAAGTCTCAATCCTTGGCCAATGATTAGGCCTTAGGGCAGAGGTACCCAAAGTCGGTCCTCGAGGGCCAGCATCCTGCATGTTTTAGTTCTCTCCCTGGTTTAACGCACCTGGATCAAATGATGGCTCGTTAGAAGACCTAAGAAGAACATTGACATGCTGGAAATGTTGTTGGTACTACCAGGGAGAGAACTAAAACGTGCAGGATGCCGGCCCTCGAGGACCGACTTTGGGGACCCCTGCTTTAGGGTGCTGCAAATGGGTGTGAGTGTGTCTGCAGGTGGGTCAGCCAGGCGTGGAAGGTGGACAGATGGATTTCACAGGTTGGAAAAAGCTCTTCGTTAGCCACTTGGCTATGCACTACTAAAACTAGTGATGGTGAGATGAAGCCTCATGAGGCATTGAACCATTTGAGCCAACTGGTTCGAGAAAGGGTTCATTTCTTGAAGCTTCATGTGCACACGAAACCACCTACTGGCCAGGTGTATAATCACAGCCAGCTGTATCTTAACACGTGTGATGCATTGAATTTTTGTCTATTATGGCTCTTCTGAATGACTTCACAAAAGGTGTAGGACGAAATTATTTGTCTACATAAATTATGTATACACATATGTGTATAATAAAATATTGTTTGAATGTATTCTCTGTGTGTAATTATTCCCAAAATAGTAGTGTCATGTGATATGGCATGTTGTGTAATAAAGTTTTTCTGTGACTCTAGAAAAATGGCATGGGCTTAATCAGGCAGAGGACAGTGAAAGTGCTTGTGGAACTAGGGAGGGGGTAGTGAATAGGCTAATGCTTGTGTAACTTGGATGATTTCATGCATTTTTATTAAGAAACAACAATTTCTCCACAGTTTTTGGTTTCAAACGATTTCTCTTTTTTGACACTACATGGATGAGGTGTTATTATTGTACCCCAACTCCTTGGAGCACAATAAACACCTCACCTTTACAGAAAATAAGAAACAGTGAAAAATACAGTTCCTCATAAGCAAACCTAATGCATCTGCAAATGTTCAGTTCACCTTACCGTGTTAGGGCTCATCAAATCAAAATCAAAAATCTCCTATCTATCTATCTCTCTCCTAAACTCTCCAAACACCAAACTAACTGTCTCAAACTAAATAACCACTATCCAAACTCTGCTATCCAAACTATCAAAACTCTATCCACTCTCTCAACTGACCGCAACTCGCCTACAACAACCCACATTTTGAATGGAGCCTGTGGGGTTTCTAAAGCTGTCAAACCCCGCGCCAAACTCTGAGCCACTTCCCGAAGCAGTCACGTGGGACAGCCGGGCAGCGAGGCTTCGGACGTCATCGTTTTCGGCTCCTCCCCTAAATGAAGCAAGCTTCGATACGCGCTTTACGGAAACGCCCCCTCGAAGCCTCGGCACATCACGTAACATCACTAACTAAAACTGTTTGTTGTAGCTTTCTGCACACATGTAGCATAAACATATTCAACAACACATAACCTGGGCTGCCACAGACTTTTTGGACATGTTGAAAAATTCCACCACATGAGCTCTTCCCCATGCAATGTACCCCACAAATGTCACAGAATTAACAAAACTGCAAGTACTCAAGATTATGGACACACTTCCAAAAACTGTGCAACTCTACAACTTTTACCATGTTTGTATGAAAATAAGTTTTCACCTTATTTTTCTGACTTGGTTTTTGGAAATTCTGACTTCCTAGCACAAACTATGTACACTATAACCTCACAATTGCAGATACAGATATTGTAGAAAGTGTTCATCAAGTGAGCTAGTGTCTATTAATGGAGCTGTCTTTGTGGGAACAGATATTACGTAGTGCATCTTCTATGTAATTTGGACAATCACTGTGTCTGTTCAGAGAGAAGATTAGTGCAGCACAGAAAAAAAACAAAACAATAACTTTGTTTTACAATGACAAAAAAGCTGGCTGAACTGGATGGGAAAGAAACCGTAACCAAAATAAGAAATAACAATCTTTATGTGTCAAGTAACAACTTTATTGCTCTAATGAAAAGTACTTTTCATTCCAATGTCTTGATATCTTACCCACAGTTTTGTTTAAGAAAGTCGTGCCCATCCTAGCCTCTGATCTGATTCAAATAGTAAACTCATCTGTCCTTTCAGGTGTTTGCCTCCAGGCTTTAAAAACAGCAGTTATCAAATCACTACTAAAATATAAGAACAATCTGGACATCTTGCTATTGGAAAATTTCAGGCCAATCTCCAATCGTCCATTCATTTGCAAGGTTATTGGAAAAGCTGAGGATCAACGGTTGAATAGCTCCTTAACGATGACCGACCACTTTGATGTCTTCCAGTCTGATTTCCGTGATCAGCACAGAACAACACAAAGCATTCACTGATATTCACATAAATGCAGACTGTCTAAGAACCAGACTACTGGGACTATTAAAGCGACTGGAGCACTGGGTCGAAATCTCTGGTACAGCACTTGGCTGGTTCAAGTCTTTGATTCAAGAACAGGGACGTCTTTGTGTCAATAGGTAACTTTTTTTTTTATCAGGGCAGACAAAAATCACATGCAGGGTACACAACTCATGTTCTCACTAAAATCCAGGAAGATATCACCCTAGTTCTAAAGTCCTTCCACTGGTTCCCTGTAGGTCAGAGAATGGTCTTTCAGATACTTTTATATGCTTATAAATTATCACTGTTTCAATCCTCCACACAAGTTATCTGCTTCTAATCTACTTTGCCTCCCCCAGAGTCAGAACCAAACATGTAGAAACAGCATTTAGCTTATATGATTCTCTAATTTGGAATAAGCTTCCAGGAAACTCAAAAAATGCTGAAACACAGAGATCCTTTAAATCAGGACTAAAATCCCATTTGTTTAAAGTTGCTTTTATTTATTTGCAACTAGAACAGTGTTTCCCAACTGTGGTCCTAAAGGGACAGTGCAGCGCATGTTTTACACATTTCCCCACTTCGAAACACCTGATTTAGATTATTGTAGTTCAGCAAAAGCCTCATCAGCCATCAGTTAAAGTCAGGTGTGCTGAAACAGAAAAAAAACCAACATCTGAATGATTCAAAAACATTGAACTGGAACATTATAAGTTTTGCCCTCATTTCCCTGCAAAGGTCTCCAGATATCCAATTTATGCATTTATGCATTGCAAAGAATTCTGAAAGATTAAAATTTTGCTGACCATGAAAGAACACAGCAGAGATTTTCTGTTTTACAAAAGGCATACAGTACATGTCTGCGTAGACAGGGCCTCAGATTAAAAGTGCACTTACAAACTGAGATCAACTGTTACCAGTCTGAAGTTAAAATAATAAAACGGAATATATGCTTTCAACACACATTCAGTATCCATCAACACCTACAGAGTGAAACTGGCTTTCATCACAATAAAGGTTACTGTAACAGTAATTCACACTGCCTCTAAGATTTATTAGCTCTCACTGCAAACTTAAAAAGGGCTTCAACACAACCAGCTGAAAATGTGCCAGATAAATTATTACACGGTAACATATGCTTCTGGTGAGTTACTGTGTTGCTCCCGTGGTGTAAAAAAAGTCGTTTCCAGCAATTAGCGCAAAACAAGCATAGGTCTGTCCAGTTGATTATGATAAATAAATAGCATAAGGGGAAGGATATATCTTCTGCGAGAGCATATAAGGAGCAGAACTTATAATGGATTTACGTAAAAAAAATAAAAATCCATCAGTCTACGAACTCCAGAGTCACATTGAATGGTTGCAGAATATATATATATATATATACAGTATATTGTCATACAAAATTATTTTTTACAGCTCTGAAATGCACTTATTGCAAATGCAGCCTAATAAATATGGCCTTAATTTTATGCTTGTGTTGAGCTACTCTTAATTAACCAGGCTTTGCACTCACTCCCCAATGACATATGTTTAAACGGAAGCCAAAAATAACACCACAGAGAAGGAAAGTTGCTGGTGTTTTTTTGTCCAAGTTGCATGCCCATGAATCACTGGGCTACGAGGCTTGTTTTGTCTTTTTACTATATTGGCATTTTGAAAAGAAAAAAAAAAAACGTTCCATGAGCCACACTATTTTATTTTCTGACATAGTGTGGCTGTGTATTTGCTTTATGAGTCTCTCTCTGGAGTCTGGACTCAGATTAATTCAGACCAAACAATGAGAAAATCCAAAATGCAAGGAGGGGGAGAAGACTGCTAAATAAAAATTGATACTGACTGAAAGAGATTGATGAGGAGTTGAATGAAACAAATATACATTTTCTTTAATTCCCTGGCCATTCTGCTCTAATGAGGTTTGACACTAGAGGATGTAAAGACTGAGGGCATTGCTTGGTTAAAAAGTAGCAATGGAAGAATCAATCAAAAACATGGAAAGAGTAAAGAGTCCTGTCTTGGACTATCTATTTTATTTGTAACAGAAATATTTTATATGTATAATATAATTAAACGCCCCCCTTGTGTCACACTAAATGATATTTCAATTGTGTTCATATGTTAAGGGCAAAGTAGAACTTATTTTCAACATAATGTCTTGGCACCGCCTGTCATTGCATGAGAAAAAGATTGTTGGCGTTCTTTCCACGCGAGACTTTAAAAAAGTCCTTCCACTTGTCATTTTTAACTATGCCATGCCTCTATGTGGCACTGTGCCGCCAGAGATCAGAGGCAAAAACAGAGAAGAAGTCACACCCGCAGTCATTGTCGTTTTTTTTTATTTTGATCAATTGCTCTGTTTTTAAGTAGTTTATAGTGAGAAGCCTTGTTTCTATTCTTGTCCAATGTGTTTGTTTTCACTTTTTTTAAAAGTGAAGTTCATTCCGAAAAGAAGAAGTTTCCACTTCAGAAACTTTGTTTTTCATTGATGTGTTTCTACTTACATGCTGTCTCTGGATCTATATTCAGACACATCGCGATATAAGCGTCGACATGCTACTCACCATCTGTAACAGCAAACCCCAGATGAATACAGCCCAGTATTTATATAATTTTTCACTCTAAACAAACATGCTTCATTTAGATGGATATGCATTTCATTACTGCCTCTTAGGAGGTGGCAATGAATTAGATCTTTACTTGTCTAAGAGAGATAAATGATCCAAATGGTGAGAACAGAAGATCACCCAACATTCTCATTCCTAAAAGCAAGCCTTGTTGCTTTATTTCTTCTGCTCACAATCAGGCCCTTTCTCTTTCTGGTTGTTGGTGCCACCCTTTCAATTTGACTGTTACTGTAAAAAAAATCTGGGCTACAAGCCCATGGAGAGAACCAGCAGAACCATGTGGGCTAGTACAGATGGTGAAATTTTATGTCACACAGGCCTTGTGGTTGAGAGGACAGTAGAGAGGACTGCAAGGTGTGAAGTCCTAACGTTTTCACGGTGGATCTATGACATCAATTTTTAAAAAGCTACACAGGATTCGTTTATTTGTTTCCGCAGCATATTGCCTAGAGAGGCTCCTAAAATGCTAATTCTGTGTGGACACAAGAGCGAAACCATCAAAACCAATACTGTGTGCATGGAGCCAGAAAAGGTTGGTTTATCTCCAGCCACTAAATCCATGCTAACCCTACTTTAAGAAACTTTTAACTGCCTAAGCAAAGAAGAAAAATTAGCTGCTAACTAATAAGCTAGCAAAGAATACGGAAATACTTGCCACGTTTAGAGTTATGTTTCAGACTGAGACGTTACCAGGTCAGGAGAAAACCATCCTCACACGGGAAGCTTCAAATACAGGTAGGAAATATTGATTGTAGGATCATAGATGAATCACCCTGCTCTCTCTACAACCTTCTACCTGTTTTGGCGGCTGCTAGTGCCAAGCACAAGATCAGCAGGCAGTAACTTTAGAAATTAACAGCTCTTTAATACAGTGACACACATATATAATTAGATGCAAACTGGGAAATCAGTTAACTTCGCCTAAGCTGCTTTAACTCGACTTATATAGTTAAATATAAGTGGACTCTTGATAACGTTTCAAATATGACTGCATTGAATGTCACACTTTATGTATGAGCTCAGACCAAAGGTTTTAAAACATTGTGCTTTTTTTAATGACTCATTGGAGAAAATAGTGAGTAGGTGTTTATGATGTCATATTATAAGCACCTTTTCCTCATCAATATAATACAGAGATGGCCGGATTTGACCACATTTGTATTTCCACACTTTGACAAAATCGGATTGGTCAGACTGCTTACTGTTCTTCAAACACCGCTTTTGTCTTGGATGACTCATAAGAGAAGTATTTGGCTCGTTAGGAGCCAAAATGTTCCGCAGTTTGATTTTTTTTTACCAGGGAGTTTGTCTTTGCTTTGCTGAGTAAAGCATTGTGCTGAACACTAAAGTTGTGGTCTATAAAGCTGAAATGTTGAGCTAAGTTGAAATGCAAGAAGAGCTTATGCTGCAATGCTTTGGTGCGGCCATACCTTAAGTCTTAAAATATTGAGTGAACATGTTTTAAGGATTGTAGCAACTCGTTTTAACTTAAATTTAGCAAATGTAGAAAATAGCATAGAATTACGGTGTCTTGCAAAAGTGTTCATACCCCTGGATATTTTCCATATTTGCATCATTGCGACAACAAACTTTGAACTTTCTTTATTGGTACGATAAACCAATGAAAAGTAGTGCATGGTTTTCAAGTTTTTTTTTTTTTTTTAAATAAACACCTGAAAAGTGTGGCATCTTTTGTTGCTATTACTGCTGCCATCACATGAGGCGGTGGTAAGGGTGTCAGACTCATTACCATTTCTGGCTTAATCAACCCTACGAACGGCCAGTTTTTCAGAATGCGCTGGCAAAATTACCCTTTTTCAAACTTAATGAATTAATTAATAGCTGTGTCCGCATTGAATAAGCACTTCTTAATTAAATAATGTTAAACATCTTTTTTTTTTTTCATTGTTTTTCTCCGAAGAGTTTTTGCGGCGCTAGTGGCTCGTATTTTTTTCACAGTAGGCAGACAGGAAGGCGGGTGAGGAGAGGGGGGAAGACATGCGGCAAAGGTCGTCTGGACCGGGAGTCGAACCCGCGACGTCCGCGTCGAGGACTAAGGCCCCCGTTAAACATCTTTTGACGTTGATGTAATTTAGCATTAAACAAATAAAAACTGTTTGGTTTGATTGATAAACTAATACTTATGCTCACCACTGTTATCTTGAAGGTTTGTATGGCTCTCTAGAGTCTATAGGTCCCATTAAGCAATTATGGTGTGCAGAATTTGGTCCACGGGCCTTGAGTTTGACATATGTTTTAAGGACTTTACCACCTTTTCAATTTCAGAAGGTAAGACTGTTTTTCTTTGCCAAATAGCTTCAAATTCAGTCAGTTTTTATTTATTTTTTTTGCCATGGCATTTTCATGCCAGATATTTTTATAATTGGATAAAAGTTTGAACTTTAACTGTGCCACTCTGACACATAACTATGTCTTCGTCTGAACTATTCACTGTAGCTCTGGCTGGCTGGTTAGTGTTGTTGCCTATGTCTTTTGTAGCCTCTAACAAATTTTTCCCAGGGTAATTTTCTATTTCGTTCTACCTATGTTCTTATAACATCTGATTCGCTTCACTTTCCTTGTTTAAGAAAAGCAACCCATAGCATGATGTGACTTCCACCGTGTTTCGCCGTACCATTCAGGCTGATGTACAGATTTAGCATTTATTTAGAGGGACTGAAAAGTAATGCAGGTCACCTTTTTCAGACTTTATTTTGTAAAAACAATTTGCAAGCCAAGTATAGTTTCCTTCAAATAAGCACTACTTAGTCTCAGTCTATCACATAAAATCCCAATAATGCTAAATAAATTCAGACTTCACACAACTTCACTGTCAGACTCTGCGGTTTGATTATTATGGCCATGTAGTGAGAAATCAAAATTCAGACCAAGACTTGTAATTGGCTTCTTAAAGTCTTAATACAAGGGTTGTTTCAAGAAACAGCTGTTTCTTATACATTAACAACTGAAAAGCGTCAGCATTTGCACTCACACGTACTCCTTAATGATCAGTAAAAAACCAAACTACACATCCAAAACATAAACTGCTTCCCTGTAGCCAGCAACTAATTGATATTTTTCCACAAACAGCTCCAGTGGCCCTAAATCTTAATTATTGCAGTTACTCTAGACCAGACATGACATCATAGCAACAGGTAGCCCAGTTTCTTCCACGGGTCTTTAATCATCTGAGATTGCCATCATAATGGGTGAGTGAGCCGCTGGTTTACAAAAGAAGGCCTCTCTGTGCTGAGGAGACAGATAAGGTGTGTCTCTGCATCAAACAGACTGGAGACACCAGGAGAACAGCGTTGCCTTTATTTTCGCTGATCTGAGATAAGATGAAACGCATAAACTATTGGCAATTTACGTGTACGAATGAACAGAAGTTGTAATGATCGGGAAAAGTTGGACTTCAAAGGATCAGTTTTCATTTGGAGAGAAGAAGATCCTTTCCATACGTTGGAGCAATAGACTCCCAAGACAATCAACAGGAACAGACTCCAAGCATCACCAACAACCAGACCTTTGCCAAAACACAATCAACTCCCTGTCATCACATTTGCTGTACTTCTTCCTTTTTTTCCTCTTTCTCTCTCTCTCTTCATCCCCGCTTCTTCTCGCTGGATGCCCCAGTGTCAGCCACACCAGTTATTCCCTTAATCCTAAACAGATTGGCTTCCGCCGCGGAAGAAAACCCTCAGCCTGGCCGTCTCCTCTGCATTTGCTCCGCAGAAACCCCGTTAATCGGCAACACATGGCGATGGGTTATGGAATGGATTATGGGGCCTTGCAACTTATGTGGTCTGCCGGCTGCTCCGGCACTTACACGGTGACGTTCAGGGACACGTTCCCTGACGGGGAGATGAAACTGATCGGATCTGTTCTCGCTTTTACAGCCTCCACGGACCAAAAGGGAGGGGAGTTAGGAGTGGTGGTGGTTGGGGGCTGGGAGCTGGGGGTGAGGGGGGGGACAGTTGTCAGTCATTCCTAATAGTGGCTCCCCTCAACAGCGGAGTCAATGGCTCTCTCCCTGATGTGAACACTGCATAGGAACTCATGCGGCGCGCTGAACGTGTAATTATCAAACTTGGAGCTGCTTATTAAGATGAGAGAGAGGACAAGGCGATTGTGTTTCTTTATTCTCCCGCTTCTTCTTTTTTTGTTTCTCTGCACAATGGAGTAAGTGGAGGTCTGTGAAATCATGGAGAGGAAGAAGGATCTGAGAGGAGGAGGACAGGAGAAGGGGGGAAGAGGCATGGGGAGAGTGAGATAAAGAAGACGGAGACAATCGGGCGCACACATGCACAAACACACGCGCACTGTCACAGAACACAAATGGTGAGGTTAGCACAGTCTTCTTTTTTCACTACCAGTAGGTGGTACATGTGAAGAAGGGTGTGTGTTTGTGTCTTTGTGTGTCTATGGTATGTAATTCTGAGGAGTTGCTGTAGGTTAAGTCTCAGAAACAAAGCTGCAAAGTCCTACTCTCTTGCTATCCTGTTTTTGCAGAACTGGTTTGGCAAGACAGAAAGTGACCAATATGAGAGGCCTGTGTATGTAAGTTCTTGCATGTGTGTGTTTTTGAAAAGGGAGTCCTAAATCTGTAGGGAAAGCTGAAAATTACACCTCTGTACCCATGTTCTGAGACTGGATCAGACAACGGGTGGCGCAAAGACCCTCTAGGAAATGGAAAATGGTGTAATTTGTTGGTAGGGTTTATCTGCTTCCATAGAGTCAGGCCATAACTTGCAGAGCCACTGTGTCTTGCAAAAATAGTACTAATTCTTTCAATTTTTCACCTTCTGTTGCATCACCATTTTCACCAGACCATAATGTATATTTTGTATATTACATGTGATCAACACAAACTAGCACCTAATTGTGAGGTTGAATAACAATGACGGATAGTTTTCAAAACTGTTTTCAAATAAAATCTGAAAAGTCTAGGATGGATTTAGTGTTCTTCATTCTTACACCCCTGAATAAAATTTTATGAAAACAGTTGTCAGAAGTCAGCTATTTGAGAAACAAAGCTTCCCTTGTGTGTATTTTAATCACAGTATAAATGCAGCTCTTCAGTGAAGGTCTCATTGAGGAACACTAGTGAACAAACAAAAGATCAAAGAACTTTGAACAACTTAAAAATCACTCAACAATAGAAAAAGTGGGATCATACTCCAAACCTAAAAAGACGTAACTATCCAGATGAGCTACTGGAAAGAAACAAGAGGCAAATGGTAACTCAGGAAAAGCTGTAGAGATTCACACCTCAGTTCAAGCCATAGGACAGTTTCATGTTTGCCACGAACTATCTCTGGGACACGGCAAACATGTTTGAGATCAGATGAGATCAAAACTGAAAGTGAACAGTTTCATGCCCGTCGCATGAAACTGTCTCCATGGTGAAACATGGTAGTGGCAGAATCATGTCAAGGGGATATTTTTCTTCAGTAGCACAATTATGTGCTACATTGTATTTAAGTTGTATTTAATTGTAATGTGACAAAATATTGAAAAGTTCAAGAGGTACAAATGCTCTATCTCACTTGGTGGGACATCTCAGCGTTTTTCAGCACTCTGCTGTAATACATGTGCAAGAAAATGTGGCTGACTTCTGCAATTGTGTGTGTGTCTTTAGCCCTGTGTCTGTGCATGTGAGGTGTAAAGAATGGGACTGCTTCATAGACGCCGCTTTCAGCTGCCCAAGGCCAGAATGACATCGACCCAACAACAGCTTACACAGTCGACTCTTTGGACCCCTGCCCTTTATCTTCGTCCAGAAGGACAACCGGCACTATTCTGTCTTCTGGCGTTCAACAAGAGCCAGTGAATAGAAGCTGTGGCAAAACTTGAAGATGCCTGAAAGGCCAATCTGGAGCATTTCAGAATTTCTCACTTGCATTTCTCGCCCTGACAAGAGAATATTTCCCATATTGCTATAAACAGCAGGATGTGCTAAATTATTGCGGCGACTGATCAATAGATTACGAATCAATTAGACAAGAGGTTATTGATTTCTAATTGAACAAAAAAACATGAAAACAGTTCTTTCTAAAAATAATGTTTTGTCTTATCCATTGTGACAAGGATTACTTAGACCATATACCAAACTTATCAATTAGTCTAAACTAATCTTAATTAATTTAGAGTTATTTTGCCCTCACCAAAATAATACAAAGTGAAGCATACATATTCATACCAGACTGTTATATTACTGCAATATTTTATTGGCTGTATTTGTATTGTAGTATTTTTTACAGTTTTTTTCTTTTAGTAGTTAATTACTTTCTTCATTGTTTTATTTTATTTCCAATATTTTAGTTACTAGCTTAGTGAGTTTGTACATTTGTCAGGGTACAAATGTCAATGCCTTATTCTTAGCTAAATAGCTCAAAATCAGGCAGATTTGAATGGAGAGCAACTCTGAACATCAAGTCTTAGCAGTTATATGAAGTCTAAATTTAGCTTGATTTTATACAGAAGGTTTTGGCCGCCACCTAGAGATTCATGAACTGTGCTTTTGTGCAGTGAAGATCCAAATTATTTGGACTAAAACTGAAATATTGAAGATGACATTTTGCGCCTGTCCCTGAAAACAATAAAAGACGAAACGTGCCACATCCTGAGGGATTGCATGTGTCAAGGATGATTTTTAAGAAGACCTTCTCTGCCTGAGGAAAAAAAAAAAACAGGTGCACAAGTAAAGATCACGGACTATATTATAAAATTAAACAGTCAGACATTAAGGCAAACAAATCTGTGTTATATTACTGCTTTAAAAAAAAGGTAAATCTTAATACTCAATCTCTTCTTTTAATATTTCAGATTTCTTATTAAGTAGCATAATAGTTTAATTACACAAATCACATACACATTTTGAAAATATGAAAGGAAAGCTATGTAATAGTGTCTTGTATTTCAATTTAAATAGAAATAAAAAACACAAAAAGACAACCACAGGACCTATAAAACAACTCTTCTGTCACATTTGTGGTATGGTTCAAGTTGTGTGATTGAGGGTGAAATATAATCAAGCATAGTCCCGCGTTAAATAATGGGTGTAGCTTCAGTTTTAACTAGAACATTTTTTTGTGTAGTCTTGTTAAGCACTTTGGGTGTGGTCATTCACATGCCAGTTTGCCATCAAAGGATGAGAGAGTGATGGCAAAGGCTTGAAGGGCACACATAGGAAAACTATAATCCATGGAGAAAACGTCCTCTGCCACACGACCAAATTGCATCACAATATAGTCCTCTGGAAGAGACATAAAAACGGCGTCTGAAGATCTCAGGCGAAACACATCGACACGTTTGTCATCGTGAGAGAAATGTGGTTATTTTACCATTGTCTGGGTGGATGATCTGGAAGTTTTTCACGGAGGCCTGCGTTACACGTCCGTGGAAGTTCAGCACGTACGACTGAGTCTGCTCATTCCAGCTTGGGGATTTGTTCACCAACGTGACCAGTTTGTCTGTATTTCCATTCGAATGGCGCACCAGTAGAGTCTCAAGCTCCTGAAATAAACGTGAACGTCACCTCAGCTGAAATATTTTACTCTTAACCAACTTCATGACAGACTCTGAACATTATTTGTCTTTTTTTTTTTTTTAAAACAAGACTTACATTTTTGGGGCGAATGGACACTCTTTCATCGTTCTCCAGCATGCCAGGGATGATCACTGTCATTTTCCTTGGACCCTTGAAACCCAGAACATTTGTCTCCTGGAAAAGAATAATTTGTGTGTCTTCTAGGTTTTACCGCTTGTTGGGGTGTGTGTAGCGGTGTGTGTCTGTGTGTATGCGTGTTTGAGACTCACATAGCATATGGCTGCCAGTTCTTGCCGCACTGACTCACTCTCTTTAATGAAAGGTTTTTTCTCTGGGTTTTCACCTCCATCATAGACCGTAAACTTTGTTCCCAGAACATTGGACCTGAAGCAAATGAGAGTTAAACTCTTAAAAGTAATACCACAACATGTGTGCAAAAGAACACTGAGGTTTCAAATTTAAAAGATCGACATTGTAAAAGTGTGTCGCCATTGGGTTTGTGGACTATGGAGGACTAGATTTGGGAATTTGGACATTTGTGTCATGTTTTATTTGTTTGTAGTAATGTAACCAAATGGATCTAAAAATAAATAGATTGCACATTGCATGTCTATAAAATTGTAGAATATCAATAACCTTTGTGGTATTGTGACAATGCCATTTGTTCTTTTGTTTAAAGAACAAATCAAATACATTTTTGGTCATTTAAGAATGGAAGAAAGAAGAACCATGACTCTGGGGGGGAAACAAAGACCAAGAGGAAAAAATAAAGTCATGAAAGTCCTGTTTAATTCAGTTTATTTATTTGTCTACCAATGTCATTTTGAGGCAATTCTCAAGCCACATGTCTAGTTCACAAGCAGCTACTTAAATAGAGCCTCTTATCTAGAGGAGAGGAATAGCCCTCCACTCCTTTAAACATGGAGATACTTCCAATATGGCTTAGAAAAAAACAGAAGTATGGGTTAGGGGTACTTTCTTTGAGAAAGAAAAATTAAAGAATACCCATAACCCATAATAGAAACACAGCAAAGCAAGAAACCATTGTGGCAGGCATGCTTTCTTTGGAATTGTCAAACAAATAAAGTACAGTGTGCTAATAGCAGCAAGAGGTTAAAGGTTATAGCGGGAATTAAATACAGCTAAACACAGACACACCAACCCAAGTGTTGCTTTTACAGAAAAAAGACGTGAAAAGAGATAACTGCAGCAATTGTTTAGTTTCAGTTTCATCAAGGAAATAGACATAGCGAAACAATAAAGCACTGAAGTAGGAGTACTTTTTTATGGTAAACACTACACAGGGTAAAATCTGTCATTGGTTTTCAATTGCTTTGTCGAGGAAAGAAACAGCTAAAGACAGATGCTCTAAGTAGGTTCATCCTTCACCTCAACAGTACATTTGATGTGAAATCCTTCACCTTCTGTAAACATCAGAGTTTTACACAGTATTTTGTAAGTGTCCAGAGTACTTGAGGTATACCACTCAAAACTGTGGAATCTGTGGTATGTGCTTAGGTTGTATAGGTCTGTGGTATAGGTTTGCTATGTGATTACGCAAACCTAGTACAGACAAAGTAATTTGTACATTTCGAGAGGACGTGCTTTCTTTTTATACAATGACTCAAAGTTGCTTGTCGGTTACTGGGTACTAAAAAGCATAGTTTTTGCGTAATCATACAAAGCTGGGGTGATGAAACAGCTTCAACTTTCAATATGATTTTTAAAAACGTTCTATTGGGTCTAGTGGCCTTTATTTGATAGTTAATTGACAGAAAAGTGGGTAACGAGAGAAGGGGGAAGACATGCGGCAAAGGTTGCCAGGCCAGGAATCGAACCTGCAACAGCCGCTTCGAGGACTAAGGCCTCCATATGTGGGCTGTGCTTAACCCCTGCGCCACCACAGCACATCCTTTTCAATATGATTTGAGAAAACCTTCCTTACAATAAGCAGAAAACAGATTGTACCTTAGTTTTCCGATGTAGCAATTTGTATCTCTGGTTAGATTTGTTGGGTCAATGGAGATGAGATAGTTGGACGTTTTGCACTTTTTTCGTTTCCTGCCCGCCATCAGAAACACCTGTAGTACATAAAAACATATTGCAATTCATTTGACATTTTAAATTTTTTGAGAAAGAGCTTCACAAGGAAAAATGTTCACCCTCTTGCCGTCCTCTTTCTCCATGTGGAGGTAATAAGTTGGGTAGATGCCCTTCTCCATGCCTCTCCTGTCCCTGGTGACCCTGCACTGGATGGTCACGTCTCTTGGAGCGGGACGGACGGCAAAATTCTCAAGGTCCTCCATGGACATCGGAGAAGTCACCTGAAATAGGACATAATTTAATTCCACAGATAATGTTGTTTTGGGTTTTTTTTCTGCACATTTCCCCTCAATATTCATTTAAAAAAAATACTTTCAAAGCCTGACCCTTTCGTTATGTTCACTGCCTGAGGAGGACGTCTCCCTACAGTTGGAGTTGTACGATGCCAGAGTGGATGGAGTTTTCTCTGTTTTCTTTGACTTGTTCTCCTTCTTCTGCTCAGATTCTTCTTGGATTTCCTCATCGTTGCTCTCATCACTTATTTGACACCTAGCTGTGAATTATAATGTGAAAAACTCGCCTGTATTAGCTCAACATAACTGCAGATTGCACAGTAAATTAGATCACAAAATCACTCACATGTATCCAGAGTTTTCTTCTTCATGGGTGACGGAGTCTCGGGCTCCCGAGGATCTTCTTCGTCTTTGTCGCTCTCGTTGCGTTTATTCTTTAGGGTTTCATCCTTCACCTCTGGTTTTGTCTCAGGGGTTGAATCCTCCTGCAAATGCTTCTCTGCAAAAGAAATATTTGCTTACATCTTAAATAAACTTAGCAGGATGACACAAAAGCTTGACTTAAAGGGTTATGGTCACAGAACAGAAGGCATAAAAGTACTCGGTTCTCAACATTACTTTTACGTTCTTGTTTGCTCTTTTTCTGTGTGTCTACAGATTCCTTCACTTTGTCCTTTTTCTTTGCCTTTTTCTCTTTCTTCTCCTTTTCTTCCTCCTTTTCTAGTTCCTCTTCTGTCTCTTCCACACCTAAAGAACAAGAAAGCTTCTGATGAATAATTAAATGTGGCAAATGTCTCTAAGATTTTCATAAAAATGCATAAAATCTCAACTTTGTACAGTCTCAGTTAAAACAAACAAAAAAAGTCTTACGTTTGGTTTTGTCCTTTTTCACATCTTTCTTTTTGGTCTTTTTTGCCTCCTCGGGGGCTACGTTCTCTTCTTTACCATTTACCTCAGGCTCTTGGTCAACCTGTAAGTCCATCGTTTTGGGAGTGACAGGCTTCTCTGGAGGTATTTCATCCGGTTCTGAGCTCGCATTCACGTCACCCTCGCCCAGTGTGATCTCGTCCAGGGGGTTGTCATGGGCATGTTCTACTTGATCTCCGGGAAACAAACATCAACAACATGCAGTGTCAATCTGAAGTGTACATGCAATGATCATACTGGCTCAAATACATGCGTGCACCCTCAACTAATATTTGGATAAATGCTCGTTAGTAAGGTTCAGAAAAACAGGGTGTTGTTTATAAGCATCAAAAGCCTCTGGCTGAATTCTGCCTGGAATTATGATCAGTCTCTTTGGCAGCTGGTAAATGATGAAGCTCATCTAAATTAGTTAATTTCCTGGCATGGAGAGGACTTTTATAGATTGTTTATAAATCATCTGTTGGACTGAGGTGACTATCATTTCACAAACTTAATGTTGGGTTACTTTATTCATTTCAAGATCAGCATAAAAGCGTATAACCTATCCTCCCAGCAGCAGGCAGCCACCAGATGTGACAAAACCCACGATAAATTTGAACTTTCACATTATTTTCTTGTCTTTAAAACTCATTAATTATACCCCTGAAAACGCTGACGAGTGGATCGTTGTTCGCAAGTAATATGACGCTGTTCAAATACTAACCACTCAGAGACGTGCTGCTCAGGGACTGAGAGATCAACAGAGGCATCTCTTCTGAGTTGACCGTCTTGTGTTTTCGATTCTTTTGGCGAGCGTCTCTATTGGCCACCACCATCTGAGCGTCTGCTCTCTTCTTTTGCTGCTTTTTCATCAAAAGAGCTCGCTAGGGTGGGAGATCAAAAATGCCAAACAAGTGATTGAAAAATTAAAAAAATTTTTTTTTTGCATTTGAATAACAAAAAAAAAAGAAGAAAATTATGCAACGCAACTACCGGTACATGTATTTACACTATAATTCTCTTAGGTGACAACCAACATTGATGTTAAAGTGCAGAAGTGCACAAATTATTATTAATAATTTACTACAGTCTGGATACCACAATGTTGAACCAGTCAGAAGTTTACAAGCACTCAGATCACGTCCATTCATTTTATTGGTTTGTTTTTAAGGATATGCTACTATAAAACCGGAGAATAGCTGGTTGCTGGCTGGATGGATGGATGGACAAAAAATACCCTAAAAATATTTGGAGGGTGTGTCTTATCAGGGGGAATATCAATATATAAGTTTACCTGTAAAATTAATGATTGTTTTCAACACCCATTGTAGTCATTTTCTATGAAGAACAAATGCACCATTAAAGGACAAAACTGAATTTTACATTTATGTTAATGGTGAGTGTATGTAAGCCTTGTACATCAGACGTCACCGTGCTCTGAAGAACAAGTAAACCTTGAGCAGATGCCTAAGCAGTTGGTGGCTCTTACACCCATGACCCAATGACACTCTAGTCTCGAGAGATTAATTCTTAATTAATTGTAAAGTTATATGTTGCAATAAAACACAATTTAATGATCCCATAGGAATATTAAGTTCAAATGACAGCGCAAAGTCCTTCCACACAGAGAAAATACAAAGATAACATAAGGAAAAACACAATATGATCAGAGCTTCTCAATTTCGCTAAATCTAGAACAAGATCACTCTAGACAAACCAAATAAAGAGTTATTTTAGTGCAGCCAATTGCAGATTCGGCCTGTTTACTGTTTCTCCGAGGAACACAAAAAAACCAGCCTGTGTTTACCTGGTTGTCCAGCTTCTGTTGCCTTATGTCCGGGTCCTCCATAGCAGAGCAAAGAGTCGCACTTAACCACAATGCGTGAAAAGGAGTATATGGCAACAAAAGATGAAATGCACTGTCAACTCTTAGTGAATTAGTTGACTTTGTCTCTGAGATAAATAGTTTGCTGCAATTAAGCGTGGAAGCTGGTGTTTGAGCCACCCGGCTCCATCTGGCTGTCTGTCCACCTGCACGCAGCAGAAGGCAAAGTGGATTAAAGGGGGGATAATGTTCTTAGAGCACAGTGCACAGCTTCTACTGACAGGGAGGCCCTTGAACACGAACAAGCTTCACATGGCTGTTTTTAGTAAGATTTTATGGCCTGTTGGTCCTGGTGAAACCTGAGAGACCAAACTGTACGGTGGTGCACTGCTGCTGATAGTCTTTTCCAGCCAGCAGTCTGAATTGCTTAATCTTTGTGTAAAGTTTCAGAAAACAAATGGAAAAGAGATAATCTGGCTGTTATTGGCACAGCTGGACAGATTTATCCCATTGCCACATACAATCAACATACTACTGGGACAGAGAGCTGCACAGAAAATCTACTAGAATTTATTTTATTTATCTTTTGAAGATTTTTTGTTTTAAAAATATGCATATTCATGAACAGGGTTCGCAAACATATAAAATCCACTTCAGCAGTTGACATCTCTCAGAAAGGTCCCATGGTCTCACATGAAAGACAGGCGCATCCACCCAGTGTCTTCCATCAAAAGAAGAAACCTGTGTGTTTCACCTGTGTGGCTTCTATTATTTCTAGTGTAAATTCATAGTTTATGCTGCCAACACAACTAAACAACTAGATGTAGACTTGTTAGCCTTCACAGACTGCCTGTGTGACCTACGTACAACACCCTGTCCAGAATTCACTTGTCTGTTAGAATTCTAGAATTCTTGTTAGAACTAACAAGTAAATACTGTAGTAAAGACAGTGAAATTATGCTTTTTTATTTTGTTAATTTGAGATACCTCGCCTTTTACAGGCTAAGTGTATGTTGCAATGCTTCTCAACAACTCATGAGAAAAGTCAACAATTGCTGACCAGCTTTTTATCATGTTTCCTATGGGGAATTTTGGAACAGTTTTAGATTGGTTTAGCTTTTACTTTACAAATAGAAACTTCAGGGTCCAAAAAAGCTTCATCCTTTCAGCTCAAGCTGATCTCACGTGTGTGGTGCACAAGCCATGTTTTTTGGGCCCACTTCTTTCTTTCTCTCTCTCTTTCTCTCTCTTTGCTATAAATTCATACATTTGGACTATTCTTCTATTATGAGTGAAAGTTTTCTCAGAGTACTCCAGTTTTCTCATACTGTCTAAAAACATATTTACATAGTAGATTAACTGGTTACTCTAGATTACCCTAGAAGTGTGAGGGGATGTACAGTATGTGTGTATGTTTGTCACTTGTGTCTTTGTGCTGTTGGCTTTGTTGCCCAAAATGAAAAATGCTGACATATTACAATTTGAAAGGAATAAAATACACATTTTTGCAGAGCTAGAAGCTGCTGCATCTGTTAATCGCTTTGATTTTCATAAAGAAAATTCTTAAACAAAAGTAAAACTAGACAAAAAAAAATAGAACAAGTAGGTGTAAAAAATGTATGCACAAGAAAAGTAACTTAAAGCAATGCCCAGCAATAAACTGGGCAAACACCAAACACAAGAAGCAGGAGTTTAATCCCTAAGTCAGTTTGACCAAATTATAATTTGTCATTGTTATACTGTGTTATCTTTGGATGACTTTGCAGACACAAACACAGATTTGGGACCCAGCTATGTTTTCGCTAGAAAGCCTCTTACAAAGTGGCTAAACATACAGCTACAAAATATCTCTGTTATTCGTAGACACAATATTGATTTACCATTTGAGTTAGGTGGGATTGTCTTGTTCCTGAATGATTTATTAGTCAGTGTAAAGAGTGTGAATCAATCTTTGTACAATGTTGACATAACTAAAAAGAAAAAAAAAGGCAAAAAATCCTTAGAAATGCCTTCAATAATGAAAAGTGACAGATATCAAATGTTGCTGACCGCACAATCAGTAAGTGGTAATATTTAGATCAATATTTAGAGAGTCCAAATTTTTGCAAGCAGGTGTGGAGGAGCCATTATTGAAACAAATGAACACCAATTTTTGTACAAAACGTCTTGAACACAATTGAAATTCTCCATTTAATGTTCTCTTTTGTCCCACAGTGATGGTGGAAAGCTTCCAGTAACCCCCTCTCCCCCCTCCAAGCTGCCCCGTGTTTCCCCTTTGCGTGTGTCGAGATCTGAGAGCTTCCTTCACGATCCCAGACTGCCTTGGTCTTGATCAAAGGTAGCATGTGTTATTCAGTCAAACTATGATAAAGGGGTTCCTGTTACAATTAAGGGGAAGTTGTATTTTTTTTTTTAACACTGCCCCCTCCCCTCTTACCCTCTCCTGACTTGTTCGCACATTGGTCAGATAACTGTGGACATGAGAGCTCTGGATTTGACCTCTGCTTGACAGTAATGATTGCACCTTGACCCTCTGCTTTTTTGTCCAAGCGATGATGATGACCCCCTCGTGTGTTTTCTTCAGACTAGAAGTGAGCTAAGGGAAATCCCTGAGTGATAGCGAGCGCTACAACTCACCACTTGTACAGCATCTAACATACAGTGATAGTTGAAGAGAGATTTTCACAAAAGGTTCTGTGGTTTCTACATTCTAACTCAGTGGACCGAATTTAGCAGTCCCAGTACCATGCGTCCATAACCCATGTGCTTGCATGGGAACGTGTCCTTTTTCCCTTGCAGTCCCCCCTTTCACATACACCCCCATCCACTTCCTGCTATCTCCAGGGCCAATCTAAGGCTGCGCTATTACGAGTCCTGTACTCGGCGTGTTAGCGGCCGATTTAGAACATCAACACCATCAATCAACCCGGCGATGGGGCCAACCAGCTGGCTGAACCGTCCCGTCCCAGCACCGTACAATTTGTCATCCAACGAGGCCAACTTGCGTTCATGTAACTACACCCAAACCTTTCTCCACTTTGTCTCTACCCTTCTGATGACTTTTTGACTCGGCCTTCTGAACGACTTCCTTGAAGCCTTGATGTCTCGACTCACAAAAGCCTCTTTGCCAAACGTTTTAAGCTTGTTTTCTTTTTGTCTCTTCATATGAGAATAATTGAGCAGTAATGGACAGTCATGAAAGAAAGCTAACTTTGGTTCCCGTTGACTGATGTTTGTATTTCTGTTAAAAAAAAAAAAAAGAAAGAAAAAAGGGGGAACAGCAGCCGGCTCTATTCCCCACTCTTTGGCCATTACTTTTGCTGGAAAAATGAGCTGTTCTTTGGCTATTACAAATGTTTCCCCTTTTGTTTTATACGTCTCGCTGAGCAAGGTAATTATGCACCAGAGTATATGGACAACATATAAACAAACAAGTAAACATGCAGTGGAGAAAGCGTGACTCATATTCCTATAAAACACTAGATATGCTCACCTAAACTGCACTAGTGTTTAGTTTGAGGTATACTTTCTGTTGTGTTGCAGTAACAGAACAGAACAGACTTTATAAGTCTGTAAAAGTCAAAGACATGCTCGATTAAAAAGACAAGATTTAAAGTGCCTTGCAAATGCATCTAAGGCCGTTAAGCCTTGTCACATTTTTTCTAAGTTCAGCCACATTTTTTTAATATATTTTACTAGGACTTTATGCGTTAAACCAACACAAAGTAGTTTAGAAATGTGGAGTGGAAAGAAAAAGATGAACGATTATCAATATTTTTGATGAATAAAAAGCTGAAAAGTCTTGAGTGCATTTGCATTCAACCTCCCTGTTTCACTGCTTTGTAGGACAGCCTTTCACAGCTACTGCAGCTTCAAGTGTTCTTCCCACTCTTCTATAAAGGGCAGACAAATAGCAGCAGTCCTATAAACAAATATTTGTAGCTGATTTGTGGAGCTCTACAGCTCCTCCAAAGTTACCATGGACTTCTTCGCTTCTGCCTTAATTTTTGCCTTATTTGTTCTAGTCTGTCAGTTTATGTGGACAATCATGCTGTTTAGCTTTAATTTCTTTGCAGCTTTGTCCCTGACCTATTATTTTACAAAAAACATGTTTTTTGTGTCTCTATTCTGAGCTATTCTTAAGATCCCATTAAAATACAGAGGTTTGTGGTTTTAACTGGCCAAATTGAGAGAAAAATGCAAGGATATTTTAAATACTTATGCAATATAATTTATGTTCCAACTTTATTCACTTTACCAATATGTAAAGGAAGGAGATGCCACAGCTTTCATTTTTTTGTTCAATCATAATGAGGTTCACTGCAGCGTTGCATTTGAGAAACTTCCTCCAGCAATGATGTCATGGATACCATCCCAACACGTACACACAGGCTTCCTCTCCTTCTTATAATTGCTCAGATTCCCGGCTTTCCTTCTTTCTGCTCTACTCTTCCTCCCCAGGCCGGCTGACTGAGCCCCGCAGGCACAGAGTGGGCCTTGGAGTTGTCCAAACAGCCGAAATGAAGATCGGGGGAAGTTCCTCGCTCTTTTGTCTCCGCCATCTCTGGCAGGGGAACAAGTGCACCACAGTGCGCTGACTTGGGAGTATGTCGACTGGGGTCACGGCATGGCGGCCCGTCAGTCCCTTTGCAGTCACGCTACCATTCCTCCCCTCAGCGTCCCACCACTGTGGACAGCCAGACAGCCGGCCCAGCTGCACGACCGCCTGCCCCTTTACCCATTCAATCAGCCAGGGTCAGCCACAATCAACCAGTGATGATGCACATCTGTGTGTGTGAGCAGGGAGGTATGCCGCAAAGAGCCTGCACCCCCCCTTCCTCTGAATCAGATGAACAAAACAGTAAGGCTTCTTCTGCCACAACAAACTCAGACATGAGGACAGCCAAATTTATATGCAAGAAAACAAAACAGAAAAAAAAGAAAAAGCTGCAAACAGTGGAAGGCAAAGGCTGTGTCAAATTTAGAAGATCAACGTTTATATCAGCGCAAGGGCTTAGCAAGAGTCTGCAAATCACTGCCGACACTTCCAGATATCCGAGTGAAAATGATTTGTGCTAAACAGAACCAGGCATCAGAACTGGGCGGCTTTTTTGCCAGTCGCACGCAACTTTATTTGCCTGCGAATAATTTTCCAGCATCCACTTCAAGAATAGGCACGTTTGATTTCAGCTTTACGAGAGCATGTTTTACAAATTCCACCCGGGCCAAGAGAAACTGTACATGGCAGCCGTACAGAAAAAGGCTTTTCTGACCTGTTTTAGGCATAAACAAGTCCAGAAACAGCTTGGATTTAACACCGGAGCAGACCAAATACAGACAGACATATTGCATTTAACTAAGTATGATTTTTTTTTAAAAGATGCTTAAATATAACCTAAAAAGACTAATATCAATTTGATATTGTCATATTTCTGCTTTTAATCAATTCATTCAGCTTGAAACCGCCACGGTGTTCTTTCGGTACCTGCGAGAAAAATGTGTTTAGGGACATGGGGGAGTGATTGGGCAAAATTACAACAAGCAGAAATTGGACCCTTGGCACTGGTCTTGCTTTGAAAAGTCTTAATGACAAATCACCACTTTCCCTTTCACCTCCTAGTGTTTCATCTGAACTCTACCCAGGATACTCTGCTCCCATTCTGCAGCAACACATCACCAGCTGAGATGGCTTTAATCTGCCTGCCACCAGATTCTGAAGCAAAGATTTTATAGCTGTATACCAGCCTGAACTTCTGTGATAAAAGTACTTTCTAAAATTATGTGTAGTGCCACTGTATCTTAAAAGGGCACACTGGTCAGGTCTGTTGTAATTGTGGCATTTTATTGTGGTGAAAAGGTTGATTTTGCACGTCGGATGCACGCGATGTGGCTGAAATCTGTGGCTTTCAAACTTTTTAAAGTACTTCTTTACTAAGCGGACTTTTTGCATTTGCTGTCCTTTGGGGGGAAAAAAGTAGACTCATGTTGCTATTAGCTAACACCTGTTGCTTGTCTTCAGCTGTCACTGAGCTAGAGGTGGCGTACAACCAGGTCTCAGATCCATCAGAGGGATAAATTAAACAAACATGTAGGCAAGCAGACACTTTACAGTATCTTCAGAGCACTTCAAATAACATGCATATTTTTGGGCTTTGGGAGGAAGCAAGTTCCCAGAGAGAAACTTTCGCATGCATGTGGAGAACTTGCAAACTCCATTAAGAATGTCCCTCGCTGGGACTTGAACCCAGAACCTTCTTGCTGCAAGGCAACATCTCTATCAAATGCTCTACTGAGCAGTCTGAAGGCTTTATATTACACCATATTTCCAGTGTTTGTATTTCTAAAAGGGTGGTTGGCTCATATGAAATAAGGGGGATTATGAAACTTGATCAAACCTGATTAACTCTAAGCAATCTCCTGCTAGAGAATTAGGACTGTGTTCAAACTCAGAGGCTGGATTTTCTGAGTTTCGAGAGGCAAATACAGCTGAAATGTGCCCAAATTCCAAATTTTATTGTTACTTTTTGCTATCAGCTTGTTTTGCTAACAGTAGTTAACAATTAGCATATCCCACTGTTTCAGTTGGAAGGTAAAAATCATTCCCAGTTTTAAGGGCTGACTTTCAAGAAAAATCAAACACACACATAGTAGGTACTAATACACATACATAAGTTGTTTATTGGACACAGGATGTTGCAGAAAATAAACATAAAAAATGTGTTAGTAATAAGTGTTGCAAATTACCCTGAATTGTGAGTTTTCCTGCCAGAAATGTTGGGCATAAAACCACCACAACACAAATGGGCAAAATGACCCACAGTCTCTCACTTTTAAGCTTATTTTTAGACTTTATCAGATGTTTGCTTTAGCTCGAAGTGCTTTGATACAAGCTAAAATATTTTTAGCTTCTAACAAGTAATGAGTTGTGAGCAGATTCATAATGACAGATTTTCAGTTTGTATATCGCTGGTTCTGTCTTGGCTAAGGAAACACACAAAGCTTCACCTCAGAGCAAAATCAAGGGCTCTCCTCCCACCTATAACAAGAAACTGCAGCCAGCCTTCCAGAGCTGACTGATGGGTGAAGGATAGCAAAACTAAATCCCAGCCCAGGTGACCACCAGCAGTCTCTGTCTGCCGCCTTGTCCTGAGGGTCTAACTACTTAATAAGTGGCTGTCCAAGGTTTCCTGGACATTGTCCAGACCAGCAGAGGCCCCCATTCAAAACGGACGGGCATCTGCGTAAGGAGGGCTCCATTTATCAATCAAACCAATCACAGACTTTTCCGGGACTAGGGACAGCCACATGTTGGGGATTAGCTGCATGGAATTTGGTCCAACTAAATTGCGGAGTCAGCCTGGTCAGAGATTACAGCAAAATCAACAGTTAAAGAGTTGGATTACACTTCAGATGGAGCTATTTGTATTAGTACCTATTAATGTGAATTTAGGTTTTAAGTTAAACTTTGACATTGAGCACAGCTGCAGAGGCTAAACTATTGCGTCAGAGAAAATAACAGAAAAGTCAGCAAATGGGCATTTAAACAAAAAAACATTTTTTGATATAAAAACTCTGGCGGTTCTGTGTTTTGGTGCTCATGCACTACTTCTCAAATGTATTCATACACCTTGAACTTTGCCACATTTTGCCACACTACAACCATAAACTTGACTGTGCTTTATTTGGAGTTTATGTGATAGACCAACAGAGAGTAGCAGATAATAAAAAAAAGTTGTAGATGTTTTTTTTTTTGTTTTTTTTAATAATTACCAGCAAAAGTCAGACATTGTAGCATATTATTATTCTTTGACCTAAACCATACCACTGTAGCTCTGGCTGTTTGTTTAATATCTTTGGCTTTTTGAAAGAATTTCTGTCCCAGTCTCAAGTCATTTTCAGCCTGCAAGAGATTTTCTCTCAGGGTTGCCCTGTACTTAGCTCCATCCCCAAAACTCCTGCTTTTCACCACTGCACACTTGATGTTGCCACCACCATGGTTTATTAGGGAGTATGGTGTGTTCATGGGTGAGGTGCAGTGTTATTTTATCACCACCAGATTGTTTGATATCATCCGGCTAGAGAGTTTTCGCCCACGATTGCGGTGTCCCCCTAAACAGTGGCGTCCACAACAAAGAGTTGACACGTCAACAGATTCTTCCTGTGATTCTGGATCTTTGCAGCTCCTTCAGAGTTGCCGTCGGTCTCTTGGTTGCTTTTCCTGTCAGTTTATGTGAACAGCCCTCTGTCTTTGCGGGTTTGTCTTTTTAAGTCCAGATGTTCTGAAAGAGACTCAAAGCTTAGAATGGTGTTTTACAATCTAGGCCTGCTTTAAACTTCTCTAAAACTTTATCCTTGGTCTTCTGTTGTGTTCCTTGGTCTCTTCACTAATGTCTCATTTTCTCTGAGCGGTATGGCTGCCCTAATCGTACTGCACTGTTATCCTACGGAGCTACAGGTCAGGAATGGTGCGGTTACAGGTCAGTTGTATGGGCCACTTTCTCAATGAAAATAGACAAAATAGGGTACAATAATCAATGGAAACCTCTGAAACCTTAATGGAATGATATTTATGTAAATATTACGCAACATCTTGCAGATCATTACTTGTAAAAACAAATCATGTTGGTCAATCACATAAAATCCCACTAAGATAAGTTGAAGTTTACTTTTGCCACACACTGTAGAAGCAGCTTTGCAAAAGAATGAGTCGTGCTGTTCCAAAGGGGTTATATTTGGAAATCTGTTCGTGACTACATCAGTTCATGTTCACATGCAGCTCAAGATTTTCCATAGAGACAATAGACACGCTGTACACTTCACGTGTTTCCTGCGCCATGTTCGCAGCGCGTTCCTTCCCATAAACCACGTCGCAAACGAGGCTCATGTTGCGCAGGTTCAGAGAAGATATTTGCTTTTACCCAAGCTGCGAGTCGCCGTGCAGCAGATTCAATGGAGAGCGAGTTGAGCTGTCACATCACCTCTGGCATGTTGTGTCACTCCTGCTCATTTCCATTTCCACGCAGGTAACAGACAAGACGCTGACAGCTGTCAGAGAAGAGCTGAGCAGTCCTTGTCAACGATTCACTGAACTCAGCCCCCCTGCCGCTTTGTAGGACACGCACACTTTGACATAATGTGACTATAACTAGAGAGAGGGGGAGGAGGTGTGTCTGTTTCTGATAGGGATAGATAGTGAAATAGTGATAGGATGTGAAAGAGGAGAATAGAGAAACAGCACAACAGATCTGCTTGAACTGATTCTTAAACTAAGGAAAGATTTTTCGTGGATTTTGGCTTAATGTTACTTGTATCAGCAAAATGGTAGAAAGGCTTTTGCATAGGCTTATGACAAGCTTATGCACTGATTGTGCTGCAAGCTGATCCTGCAGCACAATCAGTGTCCTCTGACCTATAGTAACTGTCAAAAGTCTACAATCCTGTTAGAGTTTCCGGCTTTGCAAGATGAAAAATATTTTTTAGATGGTTCCTCCTTTGCAAATTCTTTTTCTCCACCTTTAATGTGATATATGTCGTATACAATTTAACAGAAAAACAAACAATGGAAGTGTCATGGCTTGACCCATGACACTTCTACCTCCACGGTAGAATCTGGTTTAATGTCTTCCTGTCCATGTAACTTGGTTTCATGGACCAGGAGATCTTTGTCCAGATTCTTCTGTGGCAAACTTTTCTATAAAAGTTAAAGTTAAATTTGACCAATATCTTAGTGGCAAATACATAAGCATCAACAGTTGTAAGTCCCTAAATGACTTTTTTAAAAAATGACAATTTATAGTTTTCATAAACTTCTTTTAGCATCTTGTGATCCACTCTTTGGATAACCTAGCTTGGATGGTCAGACTTGGACATGTTGGCAGGTGCAGGAGGATCTGAGGGTTTTTATCAATGTGAACGAATCTCTGAGAATCCAGTTTTGACCCAAACCCTCCAGATGTGTGCAAACAGATGAAGAGGTATTTTATTTTTCAGCAGAAAAATGAGTCAAAATCATTAAAGCAAAATGACTTCACAAGACAGAAACTTAGGTATTTAAAAAAAAAGCTTATCCAGAACTCAGCCCAACAGAACAACTTTTCAGTGACCTGAAGATTCCTGTAAACAAGAAACATTCTCACAATCTGATAGATATGCCCAAATTCTGCAGGTAAGTACACAAGAAAACAAAATGCTGAAATTACTTAACACAAAGATTTTTCAACAAGTAAATATTAGTCTTGTTGTGTGGACATTTATGCTGCCAGCTATTGTGCTGTCATTTGAATTGCACTTCAAATATGTCACAATAAAAGTGGGAAGTGTTTTGAAATCATTAGGTCTCAATTTTTAAGTAGGATTTTCATACTATTTAGAGCTGTTCTAAAGCAGCAAAGGCTAGGGCGTAAGAGCCATAGCACCTCTAACGAGTGTGATTAAAAATACATAAACAAATATTACTGCAAAACACAGTGTATTTCCTCACATAATTCATCATAACAGTCAATATTTCCATTCATGTTGCACCAAAACCCAAAAAAATTAACTCTGATTTTACACCGAGGACAGATTAAGCTAATGACTTAGTGTCAGCATGAGGATAGACTTTGTAGATAATGGGCACTTCCCATAAGAGTGCTTTTCGCCAAGGGGGTTATCACCTATGGTAAGAGTGTGTGAGTGCTTTTCACATACACTATAGGTCGGCGGCATTGGACCATGGACACAGAGGTAACACACTATTAACGTGCATTACTGGAAATAAATTAGCATGTAATTCTACGATTTTATTAAATGATATTTTGGGGGTCCACAAGTAAGCTGCTGTAATTGTAATTGGAATGTGTTTTGAGTGCTTGGATTATCATGCATTTATGCAAAGATATTTGACGAGCTAAAATAGTTTGCAAAAGCTCCTCAGGGAGATTTTTTTTTTTTTTTTGTTGCAGCATACATAGAGAAATTGAGTAAAGTCACGCTTATTCCTACAGACGTTCAAGATCCAGCCATAGAGTTGTCATTGTTCCTCGGGTCTTGATTTCCAACCGGGGGGCTTAGGCACAATGAAGCTAGACCCCCCATATTTCATTTCTCCCCCGCTGATAGCATTTATCAGCAGCATCCTGATAAAAACAGAATATGCAACTTAAGCCTGAGCAGGGCTTAGCCGCCGAGGAGGACCGGATTACCTGGAGGCTCGCCGGGACAGGCATGAGATTGTGCTGTCATAAAGGGCCATTAGCCTCTTGGCAAACTGTACCTCAAGCCCAAGATGACAGAGCTTTTCAAGACAGAAAGGGGGGGTAAAATATGAAACTTAAATTCATCATGACAGATGGCTGTGTGAAAGGGACATCCAGAAAGGTGGATTTGTGAAGACAAAACGAGCCTAAAAAAGGCTCATTCTTTTCCATTTTGATTTTTTTATTTGATTCTTTTGGGAGTTTCATCGAACTTTCCTATCGAATTTCTTCATGAATTAGCTAATAGCCATTGTTTTCCTCTCCCGTATGTGTTTATATGAAAAGAGAGACAGAACTTCCACACAAAACACAATGGAGTAGACTCACTGACTGGCTGGGATTAAATTTAATACAGGATCTTGACAGACATATCCTGGAAGCAAGTTGCTCTCCCTGTAGATTTACTATAGGATCCAAGTATACATTTTTTTTAAATTTATTTAAAGATTTCCCTCATTACTTGCGTGGTTAATCTATGAGAATCACATATTTATTTCTTTACAGGATTTAAATCTTCCATTGGAGTGTTGACTTAATCTTAAAATGACTTTACAGTCTATGTGTAACATTTTGATTGTGAGGAAGCACCTATTTCAGAGTGAAGGAGAAATGGCAACATGAAACACAACTGCAACAAGGTTTGTTGGCTAAACTGGCCATAAAATACTGATCTGGATCAAAAGGAAAAGTGTGAGAAATTGTTTGGTATTTTGCTGAGTGGATTCAGGTGTTGGGCTACTTTGAGTTATTAGGCAACAATAAATGTGAGCATAGAAATATCTCAGGTGGAGTTTCTCAAGGCCGTATTCTCGTGCCACTTTTATTCAATATCTAAGTGTGTCCCCACACTCTCTCTTAGATTATGGCATACCACAGCATCACTTATCATCCAGATGCTGATAGTCTCTCTGAATGTCAATTAAATTAACAAACCAACGGGTTCAAATTTCATCCAACTTTATACAGAAAAGACACAGGCAATTAGGGAAAGTTAGCAATAAAATTAGACTCAAGCTGAGGATCTGAGCATGCAAGAAACCTATAGTGTATTGCTGTGTTTCATCTTGTGTGTTATACTGCATGTCAACATCAACTTGGCAAGGGATAACAGATGGAAACTAAGCTATAATCTGGCATATTTATAAATACATCTGAATCTATGTTCATTATAGATTTAAGTTTATATTTTAGCACCCAAGAATGTCTATTACTATATAAATGCACAACCATCTTAAACATATTACCACCATAGAGGTTTTCCCGTGGAAACTGGGCATTGGTCTGTTGAATGAATGAAACAGAGAGCTGCAGTTTTTCTAGAATTCTGCTGCCAGAGTCTCAACCAACACTAGAAAAATTGATTATATCACACAGAAATTAAGATCCCTGCACTTGCCTTCCTATTGGTGATATAACAGATTTTAAAAACCTGTCACCCTGTTTTGGACATAAGAACATTTGAGAGTCGTTTACCAGGTTAAAATCTGGACCACTAAAACCAGTTTGAGAGAAAAACGGTGTTATGGATTCTTATTCTTTTCTGCATTCTGTACCCTCCAAGGGTAGTCTAATCAGTTCCAGTCTGCTTACATATTACTGGCGGCAGTCACACATAAACATGGTTATGTAAGCTACAGTGTGTGTACGTACGTACGCAGATAGAAGAGAATAAAAGAGATAGAGGAAAAGACAGGATCCATAACAACAGGATTCTTTAAATCAGGAAAGTTTATTGCAGCTTTCTCCTCAAAGTCAAAAATGACCTAATCGGCACATTTTAATTTTACTTTAACCAGCAGTTAAATTAACTTAAAAAAAAAAATGTTTATTTTAATTTGATGCTTAAATGTTTAAGAATTAAAAGAATTTATTCCTTTTCTTTAAAGTAATTTTTCTTCCCACTGTTCCTTTAGTTCCCTGTAAACCACCTTGCGTGTAAATAAACGCGTACAAATAATCTTCCCTTTTATTCTAGGGTAGAGTCAGTTCATGACTAGACAGCACTGAATTCAGACAGCTTTCCCCCAATGCCCTGTCACTTTCTCTGACGAGCGGAAAATGAAGGCTCCTCTGTTATCTTTAGGAGGTAATCTGGATTATTTGGTGGAGAACTTTCTCTTTTACTTGCTCCATCCCTGTCCCTCTGCGATGCCTGAAGGCCACATTATGAACAAGGCCTGTGGGAAACAGCGTTGGGATAACGGGGTGCAGACTGTCAGACTGGAAGGGCAGTGCCTCAGTCGGAGTCTTGCTCTGTCTCAGTAGGTGCACTTACTGTGTCTGCCGACCTGTCCTTTCCCAGAGGGCTTTGTGAAAGGGCAGAAATGTGATGCTGCTACACAGACACAAGTCACGGTGGAGTCAGTCTCCAGTGGCCATGTTGGATCTCCCAGTCTACGAACCCCCCTTTTCTTTTCTCTTTTTTTTATCCTGAGCAGAGAGACTACAGGCGCCAGGCGCAGTGTAACTGCAGTCTCAGGTATGCCGGGCGGACGTTGAGGCTACTTCCCAGGACTTCACTTGCACCTGAAACTGAGTGACACGGGAACCAGACTTCAGCAATACCTCAGGGAGGGGAGCTCAAAGCGAGAAAGAGCAGCATTCATAATTAAATGCTCCATAATGGAAGATGTGAATGAAAGTTTTTTGGGGGGCAAATTCAGTAAATTTGATCCCATCATTTCAAGCTTCTGGTCTTAAAAATAGACATGGGGAACACAAGCTTAGTTTGTAAATGGATATTTCTCTCCACTGGTACTCTTTGAATACAGGTGTAATTTTGACAGTCAGTTAATATTACTGTTCATTTTAAATGCAAAACAACAGAGTGTTGGAAAAAGTATTCCTACCTCTTAAATTTTTAAACACTTTGTCGTGTTGCAACAACAAATTTTTATGTGTTTTTTTGAGGGTTTATGTGATGGACCAATGGCGAAGCAGAAAGAAAATTCTACATTATTTATTATGCAAAATTCTGAGTGGAGATACAGTTCAAGCATAGAGAGAAGAGCAGAAAGAGAGGGTGGGGAATATTAATGTGCTGGAATGACCCAGTCAAAGTTCAGGCCAAAATTAAATAGAACATCTGTGGTAAGATCTGAAAAATCAGCTGTGATTGAATAGGAAGGGGATTCTACAAAGTGCTGACTCAGGGAGGCGGAGTCAACTACACAGCATGCTTTTAATAGTTTGATCTGGAAAGTTTTGAAAACCTTATAGCCTGCTCCTGCCCTTTAACAATTTTGCAAAACTTTGTTGTGATCTGTTGATTATATAATTAGTAAATGAAAGTCTACAGGACAAAATGTGGAAAAACTCCAAGTGATATTTGCACTTTTTAAATGGCATTGTTTAAAATTAAATGTGTTCATCGCCTCCAGAGCAGCTGTAATATCAGTTTCTTCTTTCTTTTTTCTCTTAATTTGTAAATTCTAAAAATCAAAAGTTTTGTACTTACAGCTGTGTTTTATTTCTGCGATATGCTGCTGTGCATTTTTACGTCCACATGGATGGCATTGTTTAAACACTTTAGCCTTGACTTCTTTGCAAGTCTTCTTCCTTTTTCCTCTGAGTGTTGTGCCATTGTCATGTGCAAAGGCTTTGGGTGATTACAAAATAATTTGAAAATAGAATAAGTACGCGGTGCCTAAGTTTGAGGTTTGTTCCGTCTGTCAACAAGTGACAGCTGCAGAGCAATTTCCATTGTGGCGTGAGTGGTTTTGTGGTAAATGTGCGCTCCCATTTATCTAAAATACATCCTAAGCTGTGGCTGCCGCTTCATTATTCGCGGGAGCCGCAAGGGTTACAAAGTGCATTTGTTCCCCGATGAAAAATATATACAGAAACTCCAATGGCTGGAGTGTGTTTGTTTAGAGGAAAGAGGGCTTTCTAGCGGTGTGGGAAAAAAGTGTGTGTGCTAGTTGGGGGAAGAGAGAAACGAGCACAGAGAAATTTACAGAAGAGGTGTTTGATTTCTCAAATATCTGCACATATATTTACTTGACCTTCTCATTGTCAGTCTTTGCATTAATTCTCTTCATGCTTAAAACATAATAAAAACAGAAACAGCTGCTTTGCATTGGCTCTAGCTGTAACTACAAAAGTCTAAACGTAGGAAACATTGCAATATTAAGACATATTGCATGTCTTAATGTTATTACAGAACCAAGCTTTTTTTTATAATCACATATGGTATTATTTAAACGGTTAAAGATTATAAATAGACATTTATCCATTTTCTATTAATACATTCTGGTGCAAAATTTGTGAACCAACAATAGGAGTAATATACATCAACACAATACCTTACATTTATTAATATTGTCAAGATAAGAACTATTTTACTATCCTTTTTCCTCTTTCTTCTAAGTGCCACACTTGGTACGTCAAAATTCAATAATTTTATCAAAAGTCAATATAAGTATAGTATAGATCTATGCATATATTTTTTGTCTACGTTTGTGCTGTAAAGATGTGCTATTCTTAATTAAATGCTTAAAGAGAACTTTAAACTCATACTTAATTCTTAAAAAGTTTTTATTTTATAGTGCATTTTTAATAAATATAAATAATTATAAAAAACATTATGTGCATTTTAATCTTATTTTATAAATGAACAAATCAATCTAGTTTAAGAAACATCTTCTAGTACTTCTGTTATTGATAATTGTGTTGCCATCTTCCTCTGTGAAAAATTCATTTATTATAATCTTACTGATATTATTAATTCCATGTCTGATTCTAAATTTCTTTGTATCTTTTTTATGTTTCTGAATTATTGCACTTCAAAAAAATTGTCAGGTAGTTTGATCTCATTGCCCTCAGCTGAGTCTCTATCCACAATCATATTACTGGAGTAAACTACTGTAGCTTTGCTTGAGCTTGAGTGTTGACTTTTGCGTTGTCCTGCGCAGTCGCCACCCGCCTGAACAGCCTCACTTTCCCATAATTCCCCGGTGATAGAAAACCATTCGACACGGAGCAGCACACAGCAGCAGAGCTAACATGTCAGACAAGAAGCAGACCGTAGACTTGGGCTTATTGGAGGAGGACGACGAGTTTGAGGAATTCCCAGCTGAGGGTAAATATTTTGCGTGTTTTGTGAATATATAAGGTGCTCATTTAACTTTGAACAGGATATCCGCAGCCCTAAAATGATCGCTGCGAGGCCGCGCGCAGTGACTCAGCTAGGCTAGCCGCATTAGCATTTGCTAGCTAACCGAAAAAAAACAACATTCCACTGAAACTGATTTATTTAACCACAATAATTAAATCTTCTAACATGTTGTCTCTGGACTGTATGAGAAAACTTGCATGTAATGGTTCTCTGCCATACCACTTCTCATTTTTACTGTATAAGCTGTAGCTCATCACAGCTAGCAGTGTGTCACAACGATAGCATAAAATGAGACACAGTTTGCATTAAAATATGTAAAGGTTGTGAACTTAAACAGAAAAAAATTGCCTTATTTGTTACCTACTTTAAATACATTTTCAGCAAATGTTCGTATACATGCTCTACTTTTAGCCAGAAGGCATGACGCATATTACACAATAAACCTTTTATAGGCATTAACAGAGAACATTACAACCTGGAATGAATACAGTAAAGATCTCCTTGAATCCTTTTCGACTTAATAATAAAGATAAGGATTTATTTTATTATTAACTTTAGCGCTAGTGTCAAATACAGACAAAAAGGATGTGTGTCTGAATATGGCATGCAGCCCTGCTTACACTACTTTTAGCACTTTTGACAATGTTTTTAGCAACGGGTTGATTAACCCTGAGCTCACAAATAAATACATTTCATTACATTGAGGAAAACAATACATGGTTATTAGTCTGCTACATAATGAAAACATTATGAGCAGACTTTGTTTGATTTACAATTCAACTTATCTTAAGGTCAGTCGAACAGTCGGACCAAAACTTCAACATTATACACCTACTTTGTTGTTGGCAGCTATAGAAAAAGGGCTTTTTCCTGTTTAACTTTCTGCCTGAGAGTTTAACATACAAATATATAACTGTGACTCAAACTGATCTGCTGTAAATGTCAGATTGGACGGGGCTGGATGAAGATGAAGATGCTCATGTTTGGGAAGACAACTGGGACGACGACAACGTAGAAGACGATTTCTCAAATCAGCTGAGGTAATGACTAATGTAGCACTATAAATTATATTAAAGCTCTCACTTAGCTAAGCACAGCAACATACCAAGTTGAACAGTACAGTGGAAATAAATGTTTTGGTTTTTTTTGTATTTTTTTTTTTTTTATGTCTCCCGTCTCCCTTGGATGAGTGTTAAATTTATTTAACTTGCATTTTAAATCCTCTTCCTTTGGCCCCTGTGTGATTCACTGACACCCCTATGTTTTGCTGTGCAGATAAAATAACAGTTACAGCTTTTGTTTCATCGATTTATACTAGTTTGAAGTTGTCTGTCTGGGTTTCAAGTAATGGTGCCGATATGACATATTTGTATTAACAATGTTACATCAAACAATGCAACGTAGCCTCATCTGATATTCTCAGCAAAAGTTGTATCAAAATCAAAAGTTACATCAGGGTCACAAATATTTTTGTTTACCTCATGTTCTTCCTGTTTTGTGCAGCCGGCAGTCTTGAACTTTGATATATGGCTGGGGCTAATTGTGTAGGGGAGGGGATTCTTACTGTCCTGCTGTTTTTAGATTGTCCTTTTCTGCTGCTTTTCTACAGATCACTTTTCCAGTAATGGTAGTGTACCATTTCATATTTCATGATTAGTTTTTAATGCCCTAATTGGGTCTAAAAATCAGCATATGAAATACAAGAAATGTAATTAAGTTTGATCTTAACAGGATTTATGTTCGGAAAGTTATCTCCAGGTCTCTAATGCTTTGAAGGCGCATATGTAATCAATAACTGTTGATAGATAAGTGGTGGCTCTGTTTATGTTTGAGTACACTTAGAACTTAGTAATAGTAATGTGCTATTTTATTTAGTTCAATTACAATAGACCTACCATTAAGTTGTTTCTTAAAGATATCATTATTGTTTAAGGGCACAGCTGCCATCTGCATGTATAATCATCAAATCCATAGCTGCATGCATTATCTAATATTTATGTAGTTCTTTTTCTCTCTCTTCCATCTCTTAATGGTTCTTACAATCAATACCAGAGGGTACTTATGCCCCAACCACCCACCAGTAATCATCTCTGCTGACTTGATCTTTTCTATTTTCTTTCTCCTTCCTGCAGAGCGGAGCTGGAAAAACATGGTTACAAGATGGAGACGTCATAGTGGCTCGCACTAATTCTCTGTTCAGTGACGTTGGACATGGACATTTATATTTGATCATCTCTGGATGGCCGTTTGTCACAAGAAGACTTTCAAGGATTATAATTCGTTTCATTCTTTTTTCTTTTTGTAATAAAAACTGATGTTTAGGAGGAAAAATGTTTGAGTTTTATTTTTTTTCTGCTGACAAGTTTTACTTCCATTAATACCTGGTTTGATTTTAATCCTAAATTATTTTTAACGTATCTTTTAAGTAGTGATGCATTTCTTTTATCGCGTAACAAACCTTTAAGTAATAATACAAAATATCTTGTATTTTTCATACAAAATAATCAATAGGTTTTTGGTACATACACCATAACTTTGTTGCAGGTATCGAAGAAAACCCTGTTTTGGTTTGATATATGTGCAATTTTTAAAATGGGTTAAAAAAACCCATCTTGAACTGCTAAACTACCCTTTTTTCCTCTAAGGGTGTATTCAGACCAACCCAGGATTAGAGTCCTGAATCAGACTCTAATCCGTTTGTCTAGAAAGTCCGGGTTTTTGGGGAGATCTGAATGCAAATTTGAATTCCAAAACACTTCAAAACCGAACTCTGATCCGCCTAAAAACCTAGGTCTCGGGCGGGTTGCAGTGGACTCTAAAACGGTAGAAAACCTGTCTGAATGCAACCGGACTAGAGACTGTTTCAAAAGCAGGAAGTTAGCTACAGTGCAGGACATTCTGGTCAATATATTACTCTGCTCTGCGGGTTAACGAAGATGTTGTGTCAGTTGTCATATGAACCGGTTTGCGTGTCAACACTAAGCAAGGAAAAGCAGAATATAAATGGTTTGAAGTTGTTTTACAACTTTTTTATCAGCTTATTGTCCCATTGCTGTGGTGTTCTGCAGCTGCTGTAATTTTTACACCTTTAACAAATGACAAAAACTGAATCTGAAAAACTGAAATTGTTTAAACATAATCGAATAGGATGGAGGAATTTGCTTAGTCCTCTCTTGCATCTTGATAGAAACCAAACTGTTTATAGATTTATATCAAGGGAGAATACTTACAAACATCAGCAATTTTCTCAGCTTTAATTTAAGCCATGTTTATAGAAATCGGGTAAGAAATAAAGGCGCTGCGATCATTTTTGTGATTTCTGCTCATCCCGTCTGGTTTAGTGGACAGACTGACCGCGGCTAGCGCAAGCGGCTAACAGGCGATGTCCAAACCAGTAATGTATATCAATGAAGAAATCCGACAACCGCTAAAATCGGACACTGCTCCGTTTTTGTTTACTTTTTGTGAAGAGGAAAGTTGCGCTGGTCTTCTTCAGAGGTTTTGTGTCGATTCCTTCAGTAGTTCTTGGTGCAGCGCCCCCAGAGGCGACGCGGGGGAACAGGTTTTTCAGTCAGTTTTAGTCGTTTGACAATGCAGTGTGAATGCGAACTAGAGTTATGAAAATTTAACAAATGTTGCAATTTTAGTCCCCAATCGAACCGAGTGTACCAGACTATCCGGTCTGAATACGCCCTAAAATTGTTCTTTAACTTTGGGTTACATATATTTTTGAATTCCACTCAGACTGCTTTACTGCACGAACTGAAATGTATTATTTGGCTTCAGTATTTTTACTGATAACTGTCAGGAGATGTCAGTGTGACAAAGGAGTGAACAAAAAGTGTGAGACAAGAGAAAATTGAGACGTACATAAACTGTTCACACAATCCAAGCTAGCGTGTGAATGTGTGCTTTCGGTGGATGCCACACATCCACAGTCGGTTCCTTGGAGCCAAGCTGCACAACACTCCCCTCCTTCCCTCCTCTCCTCCTTTCTCAGCCCCACAGTGCTGAGCCGAGTCCCTGAAGGAGAGATTATCCACTGCCGTGTTTGTCAGAGGTGGGGAGGGGGTCTCAGCATGGGGCCTGCCATGCCTGGGCCTGCCCCTTACTGCCAGCCAGGCCCTTCTCTTCCGCTCAACACAGCAGGGACTCTTGTACTGAACCAGAGGCCAATTTAATCCCGCCACACTCCTCCAGTGAAATGATTTCTCTGTGTTTTCAACACTCTTGGTCCAAGAGTCCCAATGAGGTGAAATGGATGCCAGTGAGACCAAAGGCCGCTTCCTCTTGAAAACAATACACTGCCACAGTTTTTGCTGCTAATTTTTGTTCTGCAGTAATATCTGTACAACACTTGCTGTTTTTCAAAGACTTGATTTACATGGTAAATATGCAAAATCAAAATGTTAAGCATAAATATATTGTAAAACATATTTTCTGCTTTTATGTAAGGTAGTCATGACCATAGCAAAATACAAATAATTCTGTAGAAACAAATCAATAGAACAAATGCTGTATGAAGGTTTTTTTTGGCGTTAAATAAAAGACAAAAAAGTAGTTATTTCTTTAGATCAATTTATTTGGATGATGTGGTAAATATTTCTATTACCTGGAGCTTTGGTAATAGTCATGTGACAGAAAGTAGATCAAGCCTTAACCTCTTAACCTTCACCCCCCCACAAAGCCAAAGTAAAAAAGGAACGCTGCTTGTTTTAAAAAAAGAGATTTGAAATTAATTTCTGCTTAACCGGAAGTGGAACCTAATAAGAGAATCTCAACTTTAAAAAATAAAAATCTGCTAAAGTTAAAATTGCCCTTCGGATTTTTGCATAACATTGAACATACTGTTATTTAAAATTCTAAATTCATCTGGAAGCTTGCAATGTTGAATCCTTTTCAGCCCCAAATCACAGATTTTTTCTTCTTCTTTTTTTTTATTGAGATTGTTTTGCAAACGGAAAAACAGAAATAGGCAGTGCTTGTTATAAACAGATCTGCATCTCTGAGAAAGAGGAATTTATACATCCAAAGCGTTTAACTTTTGCTAACTTTGCAGCAGGATAGAACATCTTCAGATTAGCACTGAGCGAGAGGCAGATTAACTTTGAACAGATTATTAGCTGATTAGTGGACTCTAAGAATATTAAATTTGTTATCATTTGTGCTTAAGTTGTTTAAATTGCCCTTTTCCTAGTAAAAAAAGACATAAGTTATTTACTTAATATGAGGTGAAAGCTATTAGAAATAATAATAATAAAAGAAACTGTCATATTTGATCTTTCATCAACAAAAAAAATGGGTAAACCTTTACTAGATATTTTAAAATGTAGGATCTTACTATGTGTTATTTTTATAATTCATGCTACAGAAATAACCCCAAACCGCATAAGCTGCATTAGATAATCAGATCAATATAAAGTTACTAATTCAGATTATTACACCCTTATAACAGGGTGACCAAAAGAGATGATTTAAAAAAGCATCCTCATTTCAGTTCAGTTTAAATATACTTTATTTATATAATTGTTTCCCCAAAGAGATCACGTAGAGGATGATTGCTGTGGGCAAGAAGGATTTCCTGTAGCAGTCAATATTACTTGACCTGAAGAAGCCTCTGACTGAACACAGTTTGTTGACTTATAACAGTCCTTTGAACCAGATGCTCAAAGTTGTCTGAAATGTTTATTTTTATTATTCTATGAAAAATCCTTCTTTTGCACAATCATCTCCAGAGGAACAGAATCTGCCTTATTTACCAACATGTTGAGCTTACTCTAACGCTGCCACCCCAACAGATGATAACAGAAGACATTGCTCTCTCCACCACCGACCCATAGAAGATATGCGGCATGTTGCTTCAAACACAGAACGACCTACGCTTCCTCACGAAGTACAGTTTTCTGTGTGCCTTCCTGTAGATGGATTCACTCTCTTGTGTTTACAATCTGTTGCTAAGTATTGAGGTGTTTACACGTGCTTAAAAAATAAACTGATCACTTTTGACTAATCTAAGTTGCATTTGTTAAAGTTTTGGTTTCTCCGCTGCCGTCTGCCTTTGTTTCAACAGAGCCAAAATTTTAAGCCTTCAATGCTTAATAGCTCAACGTGAGTTACTTAGAATCTGGTGTTACTCACCAGGTGTAACCCACCAGATTCTAAGTAACTCACATTGAGCTATTAAGCATTGAAGGCTTAAAATTTTGGAAACATGTTAGCTTATAGGCTCTATTTTGCATGTTCAAAGACTGAAAAAGTCTAAGCATGTTGACAAGCATCTGTCAGTCACTTCTATCCTTCAGGGAAAATACCAAATCCCTGTTTTTCCTTGAGTTATTATCTCAATTATCTGTAAATCACAGCCAAACAGATCTCTTGAGGACAGAGTCTATGTTGCATGCTCCAGCTGCCGCTGATATAGTTATTAATGAACAAAATAAAACATTGTGCCGAGGCACGCTGCAGAAAATAAAAGCAAGGTTTGGTGTTTTGGCTCTGACGTGCAGGTCGCTTAGACCTGTTTATGCCCGTGAAACTAAGAGCCCTGGGCTCAGATGCTCATGCGATGGGCTGGGAAGTCACTCGAGTGAGAGAAATCGGTAAGTGAGAGGAACAGAGGAGGACCTGTGACCATTTTGTTTGTGCTGAGAGCGTTAAGATTGCTCCCCAGCGTTTGACGCAGTCGAGGCTCTCAGTGGGCCCGTCGATATTCAGCCACACAAAGATCACAAAGCCTGCAATTCTTCCGTCCCATTCAGTCGTGCTCTTAATTTTTGCATCTGTTGTTACACCGTCGCTGGCAACCTGGCTTGAACGAGTCACGGTGACTCTTGTTAAATATGGCTTACACAAATAATAGGCATAAGTTCAATCATTTCCACAAAAAAAGAAGAAGTTAAACTTTGCATCAGTGAGTTCCTAAAGGCTGCAAACTGATTCTTTTCTTCCAGACTCTTTGATAAGCATTCTCTTATTTGCAAACGTTTTTTTTTTTTTCCCCTCGGCCCACGCAGTTCTGAGACCACATGCAAGAGAGCAGCCAATCGAACTGTGGCGAGAACTATTTCATAACACTTCATGTTGGGAGATGGCAGCTCCATTGTTCTCAAGGCCCACAAGCCTGTGGGCGAGAGTCCCTGCCGCGTCTGCACTGTAGAAACACACCAGCCTCTCAGGCTATATTTTCCTTTTCTTTTCTGCAGAGGCTACTGTGACCGCTCCAGCTCCCTCGGCTCAGTTCTGCCTCTCTCTCCGCTTCTCCCCTTTCTCTTCGATCCCTTCAGCGGTGCGGCGGGGTGAGGATGAAGCTGTCGTTGCACAGCTAGGAAGCGTGCAGCTGCTACTATAATAGCCATAATTGCACGTTTCTTTTGTTGGGCTGAAATTAACAGTGGGGCTACAATACTACTACTAAAACCCCCCCAAAAAACCACCAAGTAAAGATGGAGGGGTGAGGTTTTTTTTTTTTTTTTTTTTTAACTCAGGAGTGCATTTACCAGAGAGACTGCCAACCCATTGCAGAATGGCCCACACCTGCATGCTCGCACCCCCGCTAAAGTAAACACAGATAATAAGGTATAATTACTTTAGAAAATAATAACGAGGAGGAACCCTTAAGACCCCCCCCCCTCTTCTCTTAGTGACAAAGGGCTGCTTGTTTATTGTGGGGGGTGAAACAGCCCCTAAGGATGATGGCGAGTGCCCTATCAAAAGACCTGAGGGCCCTACTGAGAGTCCCTTATAGGACAGCCATCAGTGTCAAGGGGGATTTGGGCTTTTAAGTCTTTTTTTTTTTACGTTAACTGGCTCAATTAACCAGTATGGACGGACCACAGGCCACTTTTTCTGCTCCATTCATGCTCCAAAAATGATCCTGTGTTGTCTTCTTCATTGATACGAGATCTGAAGGAACACATAAAAGCAAGATAATAAGATCTGCTATGTCTATTTATTTACACGAGAAAAGAGAAGATGATTTTCACTGCTGATGTTGTTCACAACAGTTTCATAGCTTAGGGGTAAACAAATGCTGTTGGCAGCTCGAATAAATAAGGACAGTTTCACAGTATTTACGCAAAAAAAATGTGTCATTTCTTTTTACAAAATGATCTAAAATCAAACAATGGAGCTAAGTGCAGGACAATCCTGGAGGAAAACTTGTTTGGGAGGGGCTGCAGAGTGTGTGAGACTGATGCTGAGGTTCACAGTCCAGTTGGACAAAGGCTTTATAAATATGAAGCAAGAGCAACAATAAAGTGTTTTTTTTAATCAAATTATCTTAATGGTTTAGAGTCGTCTGAGAAAAAGCTTCTGCTTAAATCCAGAGAGAAATGTCTGGTCCATCCGGCTCTTTCTTTGGCTCTTTAAAAAGACTGAATGATGAAAAAAGAAAAAAAAGTTTTTCGCAGTTTTCAAAATGTAACTTTTTAAAACCTTGGTGTGCCTCAATACCGATATCAGGCCCACGTCTGGGGCTTAATAGTGCTCTTCACACTATAGTTGCTTGTGTGTGCTTACTGTCCATCAGCAACCACAAGAGCTCTGAGTGTTTTGGTAAACCAAAGGTAAACACATTGGGAAACATGCTTATCCACTTACAAGCGGAGGCCACACATATTTTCACTGAAAACCAAGCCAGAGACAGCAAAGGGTTATTTGGTCTAATCTAAAAGACTTAAAAACAAAGGGACGCATAAAACCAAACCTGGTTAATTAGGAGCTAAATCCCAATAAATTCCATTGGTGAACATGTTCTTTCTTATTAGTTCAAGTTTATTGCAGAATATAAAGAGGAAAGCCAGCAATTTGCAATATTTCGGAGTTTTTTTTTTTTTTTTCATGGCACCGTTTGTCAAGAAAGCAAGAGAAGTCAGAAAGTTTCATGTTGCAGCCAAGAATAATCTAGCACATAGATGATCATTAAATATTTAATTGATGTTTTTTCTGTTTCCCTCTTTTCCCCCCCAGAGTTATACTCAGAAGATGCAGCCTTGTCAGACGTGTTTCTCTAATCAGATCTCCAGAACAGATTGTTTGTACCATAGTTTTTGAAGAGATGAGAATGGATTTCATGTGTCTGGACATCAAATTACCTTCTGCCGTGAAGTTTGGAGGTGTGTGGAGTTGTTTCTGAGCGCCGGCTTCTTTAGATCTTTGTCTTTAAAAGGAAACGGTGGCGTTGCTCCTGGTTCTTTTTCTCTCTTGGAAAAAAGAATGCATGTCTTTAAAAATATGTTGCAAATTGAAATCATGTATGTATTTTTTTTTTACTTTAAATCCTCTGCAACCAATTGCTTTCAGAAGTTTGTTTATCAGAGTCCACAATTTGAAACCTAGCAAAAAAAAAACAAAGCATCCATTTAAACTGGACAAGGAAAGCTTTAATCGAAGAAACATTCAAGAAGTCCGTGAGAACTCTGGAGGACGCTGCTCAAGTAGGAGAATCTGTCAACAGGATGACCATTTGTTGAGCAATATTTAAATGCTGCTTTTATGGTAGGAGCTTCTACCATTAAATGAGCTCCTACCATAAATGTTCAGAAAGAAACAGAAAGAACATGCGTATGTTATGTATGGACACAGCAAACGTGTGGAAGAAGTATGCAAAACATTTGAGGCTGGGACGAAAGTTCACCTTCTAGCAGCACACCAATCCTAAACATAAAGACAAAACAACAATGAAATGGTTTCGATTCAAGCATGTTCATTAATTGAGAAGAAAAAAAGAAATGTATGTTCATGTGTCAAGTGGAAAATTGTTGCTGTGATATAAAAGTGAAGTCTGGTTTCCACAATATCTTTATTTATGTGAAGATTAAAGTTTATTCTGCTCTATTTGATAGAAAGCCTAGTCAAAGTCAGACCTAAAAAAAAAAACTGATGTTCACAGAACGTGAGGTCATTTGCAAAGAAGAATACCATTAGGTTTATCGTTTTTAAACTGGATTTCTTGACTGAGTGCAATGGTGTAAACTAAGTGAATGCTGCAAAACAATCTGTGCCGGGTCGCCACCTTTTCAGTGTCCAACCAAATTAAAGGTGTGAAAACTGAACTACAGTATTAAAAACAAGCACTTTCTCCCATTTTTCAAGGCTGTTACAAAACTGAAGACCTCACTTAAGAGTGAGTGTTGAGCCACTTTGGTGCAGGACTCCATAGCTGCGGTTGAAGAGAACATCTAAAATGGAAATATCTGACTCCACCTAGTGACACATGCAACCAGCAGATACAAAATCTGGGTTGCATTTCATGCTTTCCTCTAACACCGCTAAGTGTTTTGACGAGTGCCATTGCAGTGCAGCTTAAAATATGAATAAATTCATATGAGCATGTGAACATGACACTGGATAATTCAGACAACGTGGGATCATGCCACAGCCTCACTGTCACTTAAATCCATCCAGATTTTAACCCGGTCTGACGTGGTGGCACACAAGAAGAAACAGATGGACGTGTTTCAGTTGAATGCGATCCCTGTGAAAACACAAGACTCTGGTTTGAAGTCAGAACACATTAGGCCTGCCCTCACTCTGTTGAGCACTGTAAGATATATATATATATATATATATATATATATATAGATATATTCAAAAACTTTAGAAGTTTATGATACAATTTATAGTAAATCAGTTTTTTTAATGTTCTTATCTTCCCAACTTACATGTTAATTAGGAGACAGTTTATAAATTTGTATTGAACAAGTCACATCATGAGATAGGAAACAGAAATGATATTTGAGAAGTTCACACTAATCAGTCAGCGCTCGACAATACAAAAGTAGATTTAGAGGATGAAAGTAAAAGGAAAGGCTGAATCCTTGTGATGTAGTATAGTGATTTTTGTGTCTTCTGCGTAAAGTAGGAGGACATTTTGGCTCACTGATAATATGGACACCATGACTCTCTGGTATTGTGAGGACACAGAAATATAAAGCTGTTTGTCATTGTTATAGGTATGAAAGATCTCCATAGACTAGCGTTAGCATGTTGAGCAGATGTGGCCAGAGAATAGTCTTGACGAAGCCCACATCTTTGTTCGCTTAGATTTATACTTTCCCAACTGATATAAATTAGTCTTGAACAGTTTCAGAAAGTCTCCCACAAATGACCAGTCTATCAAGCCGTATATGCTATGATCAAATGTGTAAGTAATTCAGAGATTTTAGTCTTGTTTCTCGACGTTTCTTAATAAAAGTTAATGTGGCTCAGTTAAAAAACTTATGATCATGTATTGATTCAGGAGAAAACTCAATAAACTAAGTTGCAGCATGCCAAAGCAGTCTAATTAAATGCTTTTATGGACTCAGCTAATGTGGTGACACAAAGACAAAGTTGTGCATCATCAGCAAAGGAATTATTAGAGCCGTTGTACTTTATTGTCAGATCTGGCTGGATTGTAGAGACTTAATAAAAATGGGACAAGAATAGAGCCTTGAGGGACCTTATGTGTGACCTTTGTTTGCTTGTGAAATAACACAAAGTAGTCCTAAATAGTACAAGAAATTCCCACCTCAGTTTTCCAGTGCATCAGTCAGTATGTTCGATTCAATTCAATTCAGTTCATTTCAGTTTCATTCACATAGTACTCTATAAACATAAAGTGCTCAGTAAAACACATACAACCAAATCACAACTAAAAGAGTCTGTAAGGCTCTATTTAGGACCTTGTTACTAAGAGTTTAGAAGTTACAGACCCATCAATTATTTAAGTACGAAAAAACTGGTAAAGCAGCTTTCCAATCACTAACACAGTAGTGCGTTTTATTTTAAACATAAACTTCAAAAAGAACCTAAAAGTCTAAAAGTGTTTCTTGTCTTTTTTACTTAGCCCAGTTCTTTTATGAACGCTGTGTGGGTAATAGCTGCTGTAATTAAGGGTCTAATGTAAGATGAACCAGTGTTGCATGTGAGTCATCCTCGCGCCATCATCAAACCATAATGTGCAACCGAGCCAAATGGGCCAGCCATGATGTGACGGCAGCGTGTTTTTAACTGCGACGTCTCCTGCAAATGAACACAATCAGATTGACGCTAAATTGTTCAGACTGAAGCTATTAAAAATTGTGCATAAATGTAGGTAAGCAGCGTGACAGAAAGTGTTTTTACTACAGTACAATAAATTTACCCTCCAACCCCCCACTTCCAAGCTTCTTTCCTTTGCGCCCAGAACACATCGCAATTAAGGGAGTTTGTTTTCTATTTTTTGCTCCCAGATTTTAGCCCTGTCCCCTCCCGAACCTTCAGTATCTGAATGCACACGCTTCCGCCATCCACCTGTCCTGCTGCACTTAATGAGCCCCAGACGGTGAAGAATGAGAAATTAAAGCGGGGGGACAGAGGCGGGGGATTTTAGAAGAGTTTTCCGCCAGAGCAGCAAAGCAGACTTGATGTTATTATCATACGTCGGGAATCATTTAGCCTGTAAAAATTGTAATTAATCAATCATCAGATCCACTCACACACCTCTATGAAACCCAACATCGCTGGAGATCGACCTGAGTCGTGCTGACCTATGACAAATCAATGTTCAGCCAACATTTATAGGACGTCTCAGAGGTCGATCAGCTTTGAGTAATTACATGTCGCAAAAATGTGCACAGAAAGGAAACAGTTGCAGGAAAAAGTCAATTAAGACATCTAACGTTGCACAAGACAGAGGAAGTCCATATGACGGCCGCAGGGTAAATTTAACACCTAAACTACGAAAATGAACACAGTGAGTCAAACACTTTGAATCTTAGTGTGTGCAGGGCTAAAGGAAAACAGAACAAAAAAAAAAAACAGTGCATACACAAAGTTAGAAAACGGGACTAAACGCCCATCGCCGTCTTTACATTTCATCGTGTTTTTCTCTGCTTCACATGCACGCACACACGCAGACACGTCTGGCAATCCAGGGTGGGAGGCCTTGGCCAATGCAGCCACAGTAGACTGGTCCCAGTCCCAACAAGGAAACAATTAATCATGTGTGAGCGGCTGTCTGAGCGGCTGCTCTCTGGACAACAACAACACTCAGCCATTTATCTCCCCTGAAGGCAGGACAGCCAGCACACCATGCAGGCATGCACGCATCCTCACACACACACGCACTCACACCCCCACATGTGGAAGAAGAACAAAGACACGCTCTCAAAACTCTGAAAATCATCCGCATTTGCAATGTTAAATTCTACATGCAAAGAAATCACATTAATGCAAGCTCATGGACATGTCTGACAGCAGACAGGAATTATATTTTGCGATGCAGATGCAAGGAAACAGACACTCGCAGGTTTTTGTTGCGTCCTATTCAGATGGACGTCGTGATGACATATACAGAGTCTACATGCTCCACATGTCTGGCATCAAAGACAAACAGCTCAGCATTCCTTCACAGGTCATTTGAAGGAAGTAGCGATTTTTGATATGGTTGCTGTGGCTCCACTCCCAGGGAGCCGTTCTGGGTGATGCACTGTAAGCTCTTCAACAAAACGTTGGGCCTAAACTGTTCACGATTCTTGGTTGCATTTGATCATCTCTGATTAGAAATCTAAAATAGGCCACTCCAAATTTATCTTGAATTCTTCTACCGAACGACAATTCTTTAAAACCCATCATATTTCTGGAACGAGCATTTTTTTCTGCTTATATTTTTGGAATGAGGATCACCTTATATTAAGACAAGCATAAAAATTGTAACCCAGACTATTCATCCCCTTAACTCAATTATTCAGTGCTGATAACAGATTTTTTTTAAATGTAGGCTTGATTTGTGCATCCTACTATTTGTAAGAAAAGAAATTAATGTCCTTATTTTCTCATAAATAAAACTAATGTCTCGTTACGAATCCACACGAAAAATGAGAGGCGTTCATGCAAGAATGGGCGGCGTTTGTAAGCGACCCTCTAGACATTTCACACCCGGTTTGCTGTGACTACCATGAAGACAAAGTGGAAAGACGGCCATTTTTTCACTTTCCTGAAATGATTGAGCAAAGTTGGGTCGACAGTCACTTTTTTGTCCGGAAATTTTGTCCTCCTTAATTTAACTCTTGGCCTTCCAGGATGCTGGCAGGAAAAGTTAAGAGTGAGTCAAAGCAGACAGAACTTGCTGAGATGAAATAGGAAATTTGTCATTTATTCCTCATTGCTACATCTGCCTCAGACAGCGGGCTGGTTTGTGAGTGTAGGCGTGTGGATGTGTGGTTAAGCATGTGCAATCTGAGCATATAGCCAAACGTTTATGTTGATTTAAAAGTGAGTGTCTGTTTTGGGAATTGCTGTAACCCGGTGTGCATCTGCAGGGGTGTGTGTGTGTGTGTGTGTGTGTGTGCGTGTGCTACTGCATGTTCCACATAGCGGGGGGAAAAAAAGCTGTCTAAACCCCAAGAGAAGCAAACAAAGAAGCCGGTGTGCGTTTCAGGATGAGGGATCTGGATGGCATCAGTAGAGCTGGGCAGATTAGTCGTGACACGGGTTACTTCTGAGGTCCCTGGTGAGAAACACATTGTTGCAGTTTGTAGTTGAGAAGAAGCTTTGAAGCTTGTGTTATCGCACCATTGTTTTTGCTTTCAACATGGCGACCTGCCTCTGATTCAAGATAAGATTTGATAAAGATAAAAATTCAAGATAAAAATATTGCACATGATCTAAATAGTTACAGTTTCCCCAACTTTTGAACGCCCTTCTTAAACTTGTTTTGCAACTCCACTGTGATGCCACAAGTGTGGTTTGGTTTGGTTTGGTTTGGTTTGGTAATGGCAATTTCACATCCTCAAAAACCTTAACTGTATTCAGAGATGGCTTTTGGTAGACTCAAGAAAGAAAAAAAGGGCTTTTGTACCAAATATTTTAGTAAAATTCAACAAAATGATGTATTAGAGAACAACAAAGTAAGGCTAGCGTGTTTCGTTTTTGATGTGGGCAATATGGCTCACTGCCAGAGCGACCATTTGTCGTGGGGCGGCAGCACTGCTGTGTAAAAACCAAAACCAGCAAAAATTATGTCAGTAACATCCACTTGTAGAGAAGTTTGTCAATTTTCATGTTATGTTTTTAGGATAAAGTTAGCATGGTAAAAACCAGCTCCTTGTCCTATGCTTCATTTATACAGAGGGTCTGGACTCCTCGGCTTTTGTGAAGTAATTGCTTTCTGGAGGCGTCGACTCTGTTGAAGGTTTAATCGAATGGATCTGATTTTATCCAATCGCAAACCTTTGGTCATGACGTATGTAACGCACCAGTTTGATGAAGGTTACTGGAGATTCATTGTGCTGGAAACAACCCCAGGGGTGGTAGGGCCAGTAGTGAAGACGACATGCTAGCACAACAGATAGTTACCATGATGACTGAAGGCTGCTGCTGGACAATATTGACCAAGACATTACACTTCCTTCTTAAACGAGCCCCGCTGCTTGTATGTGAAGAGAGACAAGAAGATGTTGTTCCCTTCCCAAGTGTTTTGATATCCTGGCCTATTCTTTTGAACCTTAGATCCCTGGGTTGAACATGTTTTCCTGATTCACCTGTGCTTTAAACGGACAAAGAAAGGCAAGTGTTCTGTGTCAAATAAAATGTGTTAAAAATCTAAAAAAATGTCTGCACCATTTATCAAAAACAGAAAATAAATCAGTGAATTGTCTGATAATAGGAAAAAAATGAGTGATTGAAAGAGAACCACACTTCAGTAGCAGCAGCAGCACTTTGTAAAGTGACAACATGGATAACTGAAACACGTTAATTCATATCTTGCATCCTAAAACTTTCAGCACCAACTTGAACTTCCATTAAGTCATTTAGACAAATGCAGCCATCCTCCCCTCGCTCCATCCGTCTTCAGCCCAGGTGGCAGGCCGACAGGAAGAGGAACAGGAAAGGACTGAACAGATTTGCCGCTGCTCTCGTTTTCCTTCAAAGACAAACTCCCCTCAGATAATTCCCCACAATGCTTCTTGCACGGAGGCCCCTGTGATCAGCGGTTATGAGAAAGCGCAGGGACCTGACAAACGACAGAAAAAAAAGTGGGTAGCCTCCAATCGCTCCCTAAAAACTGGCTGTTCTCTCTTTGCAGGGAAGCATCTGGGTTCATTTATCCCCAGCCAGGCATCCTGTAGGACCCCTTTGCCCTCTCGGGTTGCAGGGTCTGAGCGGATCCCAGTATGGGTTCTTGTTGCTCACTAGTCAATCTGGACCATCTCAAATCTTACATCTCTTCATCAGGCCCAGATAGCGTAAAGTAGAGTTAGTACGGGCACTTCACCCAAGCTAAGAGGCAGTTTCATTCAGGAACAAGTGCTGCCTTTGGGCTTGGCAAAAATTTCATGGAAGATTGGAAAAAGGTGGAGCATGCAGGCGAAACCAGACCTCTTAAAACAGTTAAGTGCATCCATTTGCCAAAGCTAATTTTCTCTACAGATATGTACAGTTCTGTCTGTATACCTTGACAAACAAATGCACACAAAAATATGAGCCTCGGAAACCTCCTGTGTCTCATGCCTGCAGGTGGAGAGTCTGTCAGGCTCTATGTTCCGATGCGACCGTCCACTTTCCCCTTTGTGCCAAATGTCAGTGCGGGTTATCGGGCTTTACAGCTGAATGGAAACAGAGTGAGTCTGGCTTGCTACTTAAAGTAACTGAGAAGTTATTCAAACACCCAGTTATTATGGTGTAAACAAAGGCAGCCTGTCAAACGCTATTATAGATATGGTGTTTACAAGAATGCCACTTTAATGCACTGCATGCTATCTGCGATGATTAAGAATAGTATTTGACAACCTGATTGGAGTCAGTAGATTATAAGACGTAATGTTTTATTGTGAGGTGGGCACCAGAGCAACAGGAGAAGGCTCTATTATCCTGCTAATAAGCTCCCTATCTTATTGATGAAGAATGATAATACACGTTTTTCTAACAAGGCGCTGAAAATGTTAAAACGGCCCTTATAGCAAATAGAGCTCATCATGTTTCGCATATCAGATGGAGACTGATTTCATAAGACGTGGTCACATAATTCCTCCTCTCACCACCTTCCCGCCCTTTATGCAGAACAGATTTTTTGTCTGAGTCACCCAGCTCCGACTGTCTGCTTTGTGGTTTTGGTGACACTTCGGCGAGTGCAACGGTTTACTCGTTGCACAACGGAGCGTTTTCACACCGTGCTCGCGTTTTCAGAAATCTTGAAGTCCCGATGACACCGCCGTAAGGCTTCCTGCTCGGGTGGGACTCGGTTAATTAGAGGGGAAGTGAAGTGGTAGCAATCAAGTGGTGGCACGTTTGCAGCTGCACTGTCCGTCGGCCGGACTGCTAATGTGTCCTCGAGCAGAATACATGTAATTTTAATATGTGTATATATATATTTTTTTAAATGTGCAATTGAGATGTGGATAAGTGTAAGATCTTTTTCCCAGACCAAAACGAACTGGTTTGCGGTGTCATAAAAAAAAGACAAGAAATTAGGAAATAAATCTCAGCACGTTTTTTTGGCCAGGCCCTCTTATATCATTTTCTCTTTCAGCAATAACTGACCATTATTAAGACCTAATTAGATACATATTTGTCATGCCTTTCAGCTCATGGACTCTAAGTAACATCCATAAAGTGATATACTTTGTCGTCAGTATAGTGTGAAATTGTCCCCAAAAAAATCACTGTAAATCAAATTTTATGTGTATTGCACCTTTCAGCTACAAGATATTTCAAAGTGCTTTAAAATAAAAACACAAAAAAAAACAAAGTCATAGAACACACAGTCAACAATTGAAACATTACATTTTGCCATCGTTACAACATCATATTGTTCATTAATGTTTCATTGATTATGTTTCAAAAGCAACTCCAAACAGGTGGGTTTTTAATCTGGATTTAAAGGCACTCAGTGTTTCAGCTGTAAAGTGAGCAGATGGTAAAGCAACACAGATGACTGTAAAGGTAGCCGAGTGGTTTGCAAACTCTCAACTATGCACTTTTGCAGTCTTCCTCAGAATTCAGTTCACACCCGTCTTAGGAAGGTTTTGCTGTCACTTTGACAACAAATACTTAAAATAGTTCTCCAATGTTTTGATTCCCGTTAAGAATGCACACCCATAAACTACCTTGTTAAAACCTCTCCTCTGGTTTAACCCTGAACATTCAGTCTTTTTACTAGGATCTGGCATCAATTATTTAAGTAAAGTTTGACTGTCCTGTCAGCACAGACATTTGATTATTTGCCTCATTTAGGTGAAGTCATAGTTTGCAGAGAGCTTAAATGATCAGTTATTTTTATGCAAAGAAAAAGTTTTTACACCATTACATTTTGTTTTTGTTTTTGTTTGCTGCCACTCTTACATGTTTCAGATACTCCCCAAAATTTTCACTGTAACCTAATAATGAAATAAACTAATTACTGCAGCTGCTGTCAAGCGTTTGGGATAAAAATGAGGGTTTTACGCCCGTGTGAAGGAATTCAAGACCATTCTTTGTGACATGAACAGCCTGTTTAAAACAAAACTACAGTATCCCAATCGGTTTAAATTCTGGACTTTGATTAGGCCACTCCAAAACCTTGCGTAGAGTTTTGGAGCCATTCAAAGATAGACTTACTGATCTCTGAGTCAGGATTTTCTGCTAAAGAGGAGGCTTCATGATTTTACGAATTACTTGCTGCATCAAGTTCTTGATGCGGCAAAGTAGCTCCATGGTCGCCGCCATATTTAAGATCATCATGATGTTTTTTTGTGGCAAATGTAAAGTGGGACTTCTTTTTTGTTGGTTTGTTGACAGTATCCAGCCTCTTACCTCATGTAAGTGAGGCCTACAGAGCTTCTTTGCATGTTGTTCTTGTTTCATTCGTGATCTCCTGGGTGAATCCTTGATCCGCTTTTGGAGTAAGTTTGGTTGGTCAGCCACTCAAAGGAAGGTTCACTGCTGTTCTATCTCTTCTCCATTTGTGGATGATAGCTCTCATTGTGTTTGACTGGAGCCCAAAATCCTTACAAATGACTTTGCAAGCCTTTTCTGACTCCTAGATGCCAGTGACCTTGTGTCTTGGCTGTTTCTGAACAGTTTTAGTTTGGGGCACAGTGTGTTGTTGAGCTATTTTAGCACACTTCATGTAGTGAGACATGTTCTATTTAAATAATTCTACAGATATGACAGCTGCTCAGCATGAGTGTGAATTTGGGCTAACACTCCTGGTATAATATTGAATATTTACATGATTTATTATATAATGCAACACGCTATTGGCAAGTTTGTTCTATTTCAGTATTTTATTTTCAATCGATATTAAATGTGGCTAGAAAACAATCAAGTACAAAATCCTTATCTTCAAGCAAGAAGCAAATTGTCTCACTGCGCGTACAATAAAGCATGTCACAACTGACTTTCTTCTCGAATCTTTTGTGCTGCATGTTTTACGATAATATTGTGTGGAGCCGATTCACAGCTGGGAATCTGTATGTTTGAGCGGCGGAAAACTGGACAAAGCCTCTTTCTTCAGGTAAAAAACTCCCTACAAATCTGAATCTCATTACCATGTCATGAATACATCCTTTGGAATCCATTAAGCATTTCCTGCCAAAAACTACAATAAGAATTCACATTCAAGCAAAAACGAGAGAAAAGGATGGAGAATAAAGCCCCAGTCAGAGCATTACTATAAAGCTTTTTTAGCTCTTTCAGTCCACTTTAGGCGACGAAAAAAATAAAATAAATAAAGAACAGAGAAAAGATGTGATTGACTGACAGATGATAGCAATAAAAGTAAGAACAAACTGGCCATTTTACTGCGGTAGGGCCATTTGAGAAGGGATTATTAACTTGTCAGCATTTCAAACCGAGACGCAACTTTTTTCTCCTCCAAAAAACACATCTCCATGTCTTGTTACTTTTATTAGAAAGTCTTTTTAAACCTTCTGACCCCGGAGGGCCTCCATTATTGGCTGTTAAAAGGGACGCGCAGGTCATCGGCGCGACCCGGAGTGCCCTATTAATCATTTGTTTAGACCTACATTCTGGTCTCTGTGTTTAGTGTAGGCTAAAAATAGTAGAAGGAGGCACACTGGGACAACCATCCGCCGATCATCATTCAAGCTGTCAGGACGCGTGGGTCCTTGGGGATGTAAACAGGAGACCCCCGAAGCAAAGGAAGTTCAAAGGTTGCGAGGTTTATTGAAACTCACTTGTTTTTTAGTGGCTGACACAATTTCTGTTGATTTGAATACTAAAAATAGGGTCTAAATTTGACAAGCAGACATCATTTAGCTGGGAGTCATTCATAAAGAATCCCAAGGAGACGACAGTTTCATTTCTAGGTTGCTAAGACACGTTGTAAAGAAAAGTTTGCAGCTCATGAATAACACACAGGCAGAGCAAACTCTACTCCATGCTTTCCACACTAAATGCCACCAGCAAGCAAGTTGTTTGTTCTCAAGACTGGCAGTAATGGGAAATAAATGCCACCGGATCGAATCATTAATCTTGTCAAATATTGTCGTACGACAGGAGAAAATACAGGTGTGGAGATTACATCGGCTGATAAAACATTACTTACAGTCATTTTTCCAATAAGCGATGAGCCCGGTGCTGTCAATATTTGGAGGGGGTGCCAAGCATGCCCTGGTGAAGGCCATTTGGAGAGGAGCAGAGAGCCTGCTGGGAAAAATACAGTGGTTCATGCTGGGTCTCCAGGAAGCTGAAAAGCCACCAGCAAAAAGCTATGAATTATTTTGAGCGCAAAATACATTTTCTTTGAAGACTGTCGGGCCATTAGAGGCCTTTTGCTCCCTTTTAAATTGTTTTTATGCTGTGAGTAATGTTAACCTTTGCTTTTGTAGTCATGAAATTCTCTCTCTGCCTTCTCCCTTTGTGCACAAAAACACAGAACGGCTGGAAAAGAGGGAAATAGAGTCCAGGAACTATTTACTGCAAGGAGAGAAGCACTTTGAGTGGAAAAAAAAAAAAAACCCAGCAAAAGGTTTTGATGCTTATTTTATTCCTCAAAAGAAGAGGAAGAAGGATTAAATGGTAATGTAATAATTTTTAAATACATCACAACTGAATAGTGCTACAATTTTGAGGTCTTATGTGATAAACCATTTGTAAAGTGAAACAAAAAGGATGGATGATTTTTGAGATGAAAATATGAAAATTGTGGCATGTAATTCATATTAAGTTCCCCTTATTCAGCCTAGTCTACCATCTGCAAACGTGAAGCGTGTGACACAACAACCAAACTGATATTGTCAATATCCTTGCAATGTTTCTTTTAGGAACGCCGGTTGTTGATCCATTGTGCCCTGTAGCATGGCTGATCCTCTTTCGTCCTCATTTCACCACAACAACACATGATTTACTACAGTAGAGCCTCTGCGTTGTGCCTCCAAATCCGAGGCCATGGTCTTGAGCCGGAAAAGGGTAGAGTGCCTTCTCCGGGTCAGGGGGGGTGTCCTGCCCCAAGTGGAGGAGTTTAAGTATCTCGGGATCTTGTTCACGAATGAGGGAAGAAGGGAGCGGGAGATCGACAGGCGGATTGGCGCAGCGTCTGCTGTCAAGCGGGCGCTGTACCGGTCCGTCGTGGTGAAGAGAGAGCTGAGCCAAAAAGCGAAGCTCTCGATTTACCGGTCGATCTACGTTCCCACCCTCATCTATGGTCATGAGCTTTGGGTCATGACCGAAAGAACGAGATCGCGGATACAAGCGGCCGAAATGGGTTTTCTCCGTAGGGTGGCTGAACTCTCCCTTAGAGATAGGGTGAGAAGCTCAGTCATCCGGGAGGGACTCAGAGTAGAGCCGCTGCTCCTTCACATCGAGAGGAGCCAGTTGAGGTGGCTCGGGCATCTGGTCAGGATGCCTCCTGGACGCCTCCCTGGTGAGGTGTTCCGGGCACGTCCCACCGGGAGGAGGCCCCGGGGAAGACCCAGGACACGCTGGAGGGACTATGTCTCTCGGCTGGCCTGGGAACGCCTCGGGATTCCCCCGGAGGAGCTAGAAGAAGTGGCTGGGGAGAGGGAAGTCTGGGCCTCCCTTCTGAAGCTGCTACCCCCGCGACCCGACCTCGGATAAGCGGAAGAAGATGGATGGATGGATGGATGGAGCCTCTGCGTTGGTGATGTGATACGTTCACAAGTTGGGATGTCTGTTCTGTTAAGCTCTCTGACAGGGCTTCAGGCCTGGAAAATGCATAATGTCCTACCTTTAACATGTTTTATTGTTTACGTATTGTCATGCTAAGACTTGCTAATGGACCCAAGAGCAGAGACTGTGTAAAGCAGAGTTTGTTTTTTGTTTTTTGTATGGCTTACTCAGCTGGTGCAAACATTCAGAAGTTGGGAAACTCAAACTGAGAGCTGGGACAAAATTATTGTAAAATTAGCACATATATTCTTGTATTGTCTTGTATTGCAGAATTTAAGCAATACGAGACAGATTTTATTCTTGCTTACAAAATTGTTAGGAATAAGAAAAATCTTCATTCCTTTTTGAAAAAACATTTACAATAAAAATGTGAAATGATTTGATCCTCTATTACTATTCTTTCCGCATTTTGTTAGCAAATCTATGACTTGACTTTTTTGGCGTGAAACTGCACAGAAGAAGGATGGTTACATATGACACATCAAACCATCAGGAGCCTTTTCAGGTGTTCCCTCTGTTATAGATGCGCCCCTAATTTCACACTTACCCCACCCCCCTTCAACACCACCCCTGTTTTTTAACATTAATATGTATGTATTTAATGATACATAATGATGGGTAATAAAATGTTAGGGGTAAGTCAAAAAAGAAGAAAAGATTAAAAGAAAAAAATTCATTGCCATGGTAACTGACTAGGCTTCTATAAAGAGCAAAGTGCACATGGCTGCGTAGTTTCATGTTATTACATTTACTTGAAGGCGTGTGTGTGTGTGTGTGTGTGTGCGTGCGTGTAGTGCGGTGGGAGTGAGTAGTGGGGGTTTTGTAATTGGAAAAGGAGAAAGAGCAAAGTGCACACACATACACACACACACACCCTCACGCATGCACACGCTGTAATTGCCCGTGCTATTCAGGAGCACTCCGTTGCATTGTGAGGCTTTGGAGCAGGATAAATGGCGGCCATGGCATCGGGGTAAATCTATTAGGAACCCATGGCCCTGGCTTTGTATCTAAACCTCATTTTGGCTTCATGGAAACGAAGTCATTTCATAAATTTCCTCTCTTCCAAACACTTTTTTAGGTCCTAGTTAAAGGCATTCTATATTTTCCAGACATTTAAATGTGTGAGGGTTTGATGATACTCCTGCTGTGAAGCCACTGTCCTCCTTACGATCAGAGGATTTTATGAGACATGTTGTCTAATAGATTATTGTGCAGACCAGCATTCTTATGATCACAGAATACACACATTAGGATATCATTGATTTATTTAGGTATTTCTCACGGTGATCCTGTTTCTTTCTTTGAATTTTGATTATATTTCTGGCAAGTAAAGAGCTGCGATTAGGAATTGTTACCACCGACTTTCACAAAGATAAAAAAAATCATTTATCATGACTTACAGTTACTGAGAACCCTCAGCTCTCATAAAATCAGAATGTTGCATAAATTCTGATTAAAAAAAAAATAAAATAAATTACAGAAATGCTATGGTCAACGCAATGACGGGAAAACTGCTGACTTGACAGTTGTTCAGCAGGCAGAAATTAAAAGTGAGGCTAAGTCAGAAAAGTCAGTACATACAAGAAGCTGGTTGTTCACAGAGTGTTGTATCAAAGCCAATGGATGGAAAGTTGAGTGATAGGACAAGATGTGGTAAAAGGATGTGACCTGGGCTAAAGCGCAGTTGTAGTGCAGCCATCTACCAGATACTTCATGATGATATAATTTTCCAGCAGTACATAGTGCCTGCCCACACTGCAAAAAGTACAAACAGTGGCGCCCTCAAGGGGTGGCCACAGGAGGGCCATCCATCCATCCATCCATCCATCCATCCATCCATCCATCCATCCACCCATCCATCTTCATCACTTTTTGAGTTGAATTTCTGAAATTAACCTTTCCATTATATTTTCAATTATGGAAATGCACCTGCATGAGACAGAGAAATGTGACTACTGAGGGAAAGCAAATCTTGTTTTTTAACCACTCATCTGTGCAAACGCGATGAAAATAGGGAATCGAAATATTTAATAAGAAACCTACCTTATCACCCACCGCACCTTGATCGCATGCAAATATCTCTGAGAACAATGGGATTCAGTTGGAGTGTGGGCACATTTGAAGCTGACGCGTCGGCTGCTTTTTTCGCCAGGTAGGACTTCATTTCAGCGAGGTGAGTCGGGGGTAATAGGATTTAGCGGGGGGTCACATTGTGCTGGAGTCCATCTGGAAGCTGTCTGTGTGAGGATTTTTTTTTTTTTTTACTTATTTCAGTGGTTTGGTGTGTTGTTTGTCATGGCCAGATGTAAACAGCAGCAGAAATGCATTTGCCTGCCTCCACCATTTTTGTGACTGTGTAAATCAGCGGATGTAGTGACAGTCCTAACAATCTGTTATGTGGAAATTACACTCTTGGATTGTCAGCGAGACGCAGAGAGAGAGAGAGATAGGTCCAGCAGGAGAGAGTGAAAGAGAGGCAGGTCTTTCTAGGGAGAGACGATGCACAGAAGTTATCGATTTTTAATAATCGGCTGGTTCATTTATGCCATTCCTCACTTCTTCCTGTCTGATTCTGCTTCCGAAATGTGTTCACTTTAATACAGTGTAAGCCATCCGTTTCACCTGACATTTTTATCTCTCTTCTCCACTTTTATAATCCTAGCATCTGCTCAAGTGTGAATAATACCTACCTTTCCCTTCAGAGACTCTTAGAGGTTTGATAAAAGGGGGAGAAAAAAAAAAAAAACTTTGTTAAGGGAGCGTGCTGGGAAAATAGCAGTTTGCCAGCTACAGCGCGCATTCTGAGCTCGGACTGGTGGGTGTCCGGTGCTGCAAAGCCGAACTGATACTGACAGCCTTTTCTCACCTGGATGTGTGCGTGTGTATATGTGTGTGTATGCCTGTGCGACTTTGGTGGGTGGACGGTTGTCAGCGGCAATGCTTACCTGCCAGGGACAGGTGATTATTGAAGGCCCTCTACTGCTACTATCACGCAGGAAAAATGTCCTATCAGAGCGGCTCAACCAAAACCTTGCATTCATGTTACTTGTAAGCATTTTTTTAACCTGTCTTTGGTTTCAGAAGATGCATTTGGATGCACTGAGGGAGATACAATTTAGTATAAAAAATATTTTTTCTTTTTTTTTTTTACAAATCAAATTATCAGAAATAATATGAATCTGCATAATAAGAAAAAGTTCCTTATAGTGTCATCCAACGTTCTAAAGAATGTAAATTGGCTTATGGAATAAGTGCCAAGAAAAAGTATTTATTATCTTACAGATTTATTCTGTTTTTGCTTTTTTGTTACACTGAAAAATTAGTTAAATAAAGCCTATTTGACAAAAGAAAGTAGGCTAGCAGGATATTAGAAAAAGCAGCACATCATGTTTCAACCTAAAGGAATTCAAGAACAGATGAGAAACAAGAGGAAGTCAGTGACATTCATTGCCTTTGGAACGGGTAACAGAACCATTTCCAAGGCTTTCAATTCCAGTGGACCACAGTGAGAGCCATCATTTTCAAATAAAGGAAACGTGGAATCGGGGTTATTCTGTGGTGAGCCGACAAAACGAAAGTTGCTGTTGAGACGCTAGTGGTTCATTGTTGTGGTGACAATATGTAGGAAGCCTGATTGCAACAGGGGGAAGATTATCTATGATGTGGGGCCAACACATAACAGTAGGGGATACTCTTAGGAGTTTTTGAAGGAAGGCAGCCTGGGTTGGCTCATTGCAACCTACAAGTTGATTCGACCAACTCTGTGTTGGCAACAACTCAGGTGACTTATTATAAGAAATTTTGGTAAAACTTTATTTGAGGGGGTGTGCATAAGGCTGACATGACAGTGTCATATATATGACTCAACATCTGTCATGAACATGAAGGAGTCTTCATGAATGTTTTTTTCTGCTGTCATGAAGAGTCACTTGGCAGATAATGGCACTCTTAATGCAAAGTTGCATTAAAACCTGCGTCAAAAGTTAATTACAATAGTCAACTTTGCATTAAAAGTGTCATTATTTACCAAATCCCACTTCATGACAACAGTCATGAGCTTTCGTGAAAACTCCTTCATCTTCGTGACAGGTGTTACGTCACGTTTGTGACAGTCTTATGCACACCCCGTCAAATAAAGTGTTACTGAAATTTTCTACTATGCTTGATTTGTATAAAATTATAATTCTGCCACTTGTAATTTTAACTGCTCCAGTGAGTTGAAATAAAAAAGCCACATTGGCCATACCATGAATAAAAAAATGTACAAGTTATGTAACTGAAAAAAAGTCTCCAAGAACACCTCCCAGTTGCACATACATGAGAGAGACTGGGGGAAGTTTTACACTTTTCAGGCTACAATTTAAATATTAAAGGAATTTGTAAAGCTAGTAATCCTCTAGCTTGCAATAGCTGAGAGAAACCAAATAAAAACAACTTCAGGATTCAGAGTGTCAATGTGAACATTTCACAATAATAAGTAAAAAACAAAAAGTGTTTCATGTGCAGGATACTTTTTTGTTGGAACTTGTTGAAATTTCTGTACATATTTCAGAAAGAAAAACACATACATGCTTCCTGCTAACGTCTTGGTAGTGTTTTCTTCTCCGCAGTAAGTCTACAACTAATGGTGGAAGTGGAGAAACCGCTCACATTTATAGCTAAATACCATACAACCCAGTGTTATGAGAGATTAACGGCATTAAAGCTGTGATTCTTGTGGTAATGTGCAAATTAACCATCAGCCTTGATGCATCCCAAGGGTCAGAAAAAAACCCAAATTAGGATGTTTTGAGAGCCCGTTCATCTTGTTACACTGAAGATGCTCAAGCTGAAAATGAGCCCATCCCAGTCACCTACTGGGCTGTAATGCATCTCTGTATCGATCACATGAGCCGTGAATGCAAAGCTGCAGCTATTTAAGGGCAGCTGTGGGATCGCGCCGTAGCAGTTGATGGTTGGGAGATACTTTGGAATAAATTGATTATGGAGGGTTTCGCTGGGGTTGCATCTGGTTAGCAAAAAAACGCGGACTTTCCTTATGTCTCGGTAATCATTTTGCAGCCTTCATGGCACTGCTAACCAACCATCATGAGCTTTAACCCAAGCTTCTGAGTGGCGTGTGGAATACGATCCGCCCTGATGCCCCCTGGATCTGGTCTGCCCCCCCCCAATCTAAACTTTGGCCCAATGTCTCAGTCATTAGCAGCCCCTCTCAGTTACAATAATATGTTGATTAGTCATGTCTGGAAAAATACAGGCATGATGATATCTTTGCATGTAAATGATGCAAATGATGAAAAAAAAAATGAAAATAGAAAAGACAGAGAGGATTTGTGAGTTTTATCTTATAGAATGTGAATATTTATGTTGCATAAATGTCCCTGCTTAAACCTTTCCTCTGCTCTCTGAGGTATAAATCTGAAGTACATTACCTGTGGCTCAATGGAATCATGGCTGTTAGGGAAGTTAAAATAATCCAGCGGTGTTAGAGGAAGTGGCGTTGGCTTTGTTTTTAATGTCAGATTCACAGCTGCTGCAGCCTGCTTTTGTGCCTCTTTCCTCATGCCTGCCATTAGCAGCGCGCTAAGTGTAAGAATGACCTGCTTAGTTAATAAAACAATTTGTCTCGCCTGAGAAGTGATGACATTTGATTTTTATTTCTGTACAACTTCTCTAACACAACTTACTTTTTTTTTTTAACTGAACTCAGTTACAAATAGCAGCGGTGGTAAAACCCAGGAATTAATCGTACACAACACTATTTCATTCGTGCAGTTTTTGTTAGGATAATGACAGAAAAGGGAGAAGATGAAATGAGACAAAAAAAAAAAAGTCTGATTTGCAAGTGGCTCAAAATTTTATTTGCAACATAATTAATTACAACCAGGAAAATGGAATCGTCGCACCCCCTCCTCCCGTCGCCGTCGCCGCACTCCCCCTCAGAAATTGAAATAGGTTTAATAGATGGATGCTTGGGGGACCTCTCATTAGCTCTGACCCCATCCTGTAATTATCAGATCCATTTGTGAAATTCATAATGGACATAAGGGAACAGGGAAGCACGGCGCGGATAAGGGCTGGTCCAGTTATACACAGTGGGACCGTACCGATGAGCCACTTACTCAGTTCCCTCCATACCTGTAGCGTCACAACAAAAGCAAATGAGCTTGTAAAGATGCTGGCTAAAGCTTTACCTTTTGGTTGAAATGCCGCCAAGAAGCCATTATTCCAAATTGAACGTGAAAAAGTCAGATTACAAGGTGACAAAGACCATTTCTGGGGACATGTTTTAAAACTTCAGTCTTGAACAATGATGACCATAATTAAATTAGAAAAGGTGCAAGGTTGCAACCTTAAGGACACCAACCAAGTGTAAAGTAAACATGGGGGTGGCAGCATCATGTTTTGAGGGTGATTTGGTGCCGGAAGGACTGATGGACTTTACAAAATAGATGGCATCATGAGTCAAGTGGATATGTGCAGATATTAAAGCAGTGAGCTAGGTTTAACACTTGGCATGAATTTAAGCATGTCACCATATTAGTCACAAAGAGGCTTCAAAACAACAAAGGGAATGTTTTGGAGCTCCACAAAGTCCTGATCTCAGTGCTACAGAAACGTTATGGACAGAGCAGAAAAGGTGATGGAGAACAAGTTGGCCTACAAACCTTAGTAACACCAATTCAGGAGGAATGAGCAAATATTGTGAAAGGTTTGTGGATATATATTCGAGTTCAAAGGAAAGTTCTACAAAACAATAAGGTAAAATGCCTTTAAATAAAGTTTTTAGAAAAATCTGAGCAATTACCTGTTTTATGCTACCATTTAGCAAATGGAAATTATTTTTGATGACCTCACTGACCTAATACGAGAGAAGTTTAATCAGATTTAATCTCCAGCAACAAGGAATAACATTATGTCTTTTTAAAGTGTCTAAACATGTCTGGTTTTAACTTGATATTAAATTTTCATTGCCCTGCTTTAGACTTCTTTAAGCCCTTAAAGGTCTACTTGTTTAAAATGTCCCAAACTTCATGGTTAGGCTTCTTTTGTGTGTGGGACAAAGCCGGCCCTCCTCGGTACTAACTGCCAGTGCAGAGCAGGAACACACACAGAGCCTTTTAAAATGTTTTATTTTCTCGCTGTCACACTCAGAGAGTTTATGACATTACATATGGAATAACAGGCCTCGGGATAAAAAGGCTGCTTGAATTACTCCTAGCGCGGATTGATAGGTTGTCTAAGTGTGCCGGTTTACCACTGCGTGGCAGTAATTACAATGGAGTCTACCGCTGAATACAATGTTTGAATAGCTTGTTATTATAATTTAATATTTCATCTCATTACAGCAATTTAGGCTTAAGTCTTTAATAGGTGTTACGTGGCTAATTTAATAGCAAAAACTCAATAATCACATGTGTGGCTGGTGAAATATTTATACAGGAGACTGGGAAATCAATCATCATGGCTAAATTAAACATCTAAAAAGATATTTTCGCAATCATGTCCACCTTCTTTTGCTCTTTTTTCCTCTGTCATTCGTCTTAATCTCATTTCAAGAGTGCTGCGTTGGCCCAGACTCCCTCCTCAGGACTGTCCTGTTTCTCTTTTTCAAAACAAGCAGTCAGTAATTCTGCCTCCGATTTAGTTTCAGATTAATATCCTCTAGTCAGATTTTTGCAGATTCGCTGCATCATTAGCACTTAATGTGATTTAAGAGACAGCAGGAACAAAATACAAGCCTCGTCTCAAACCCGGCGGACGGTGCTTCGCTTATTCGCAGGGCCGATTAGAATCAGGCTGCAGCATATTGGGTGACATTACGGTTCGCTTTCATCATGCAGGGTTAACTCTGTGACAGAGCGGATTTAAAGCCAGAACTGTGATATTTCCCTGACCTCTTTCCAGTAAGTTTGTTTCACCTCTAATCATGTTGCCAAACCAAAAAAAACAAAAAACACTTAAATTCAAGTCAAGCTGTAAGGTGAATTATAATTCTCTTTCTTATGAGTCTAACCTCACGCTTCAGGAATAACACAGAGAATATCTTACTGGTAGTTGTCATGTTTTCCCATGCATCTTTTCTTGGTCATTCATGCAATGCCTTGTTGGGGTGGGACAAGTCTTATTATATTATCGTATGTTTTTATATTATACGATAATATAAAAGCATTATTGTGCAAAGAGCTATTCAGTTATGTCAACAGTTATCGACAGGTCACGAATAAAAGTTGTAGAGTGGATCAGAGGAGAGGTAGATTGTAAAAACAGCAATATTGACAACTTCTACTTGTGCATTGTACAAATCTGACCTTTGTTGAAGAACAAAAAGAAGAAATCCAGTGTTGACAGAAAGTCAGAAGAAATGTGTCACAAATCATGCAGAGGACACAGTGGACATGAAAAATGGTGCTCTGGTCTAATGTTGAATGTTTTGGTGCGTGGAAGACATTGCATGTGAAAGAAAACTAACATTAAACTCAGCCTTCCAAATGTGAAACATTGTGATGGCAGCATTATTCTGTGGGACAGCATTTATATAAATATAAATTTGATCGAAAAAGTGAATTGCCTCATTATAAAACGTGAAATTTAATTTCCACCTTTTCTTAAACGTGTCAAACAATATTTTTTGTTAATAAACATATTTCTGTGTTTTAATAAGCAAGGTGTAAAATAACAGAGTACAGCAAAATCACTGGTGCTGTAATTTCTGGCTTCCTGTGCCCCTCGCTTAGCCACTCTTCAAAATAGGAAAGACAAGTGAACATTGCAAACGAGTAGGATACGGTTTGCATTTTCATAAGTCAGGAAATAGGCTCAAGAAAACAGGATCTCTACATATGCAACGACAGTAATAACCGAAAAGTTTAAAACAACTTAAACTCTGATAAACGAATCTAGATGAGGATTAAAGTTTTACTTTCCAGCAAAAACTGTGAGGAGGAAGATAGGAATCCCCAAAACTCAGCTAGATTACAAACATGCTATAAAGAATAATATATATTTTTGGCCCTTTTTAAACGTCATTTTCTTTCAATTAATTTAGAGGATCTTTCAAAAAAAAAATGCTTTGATCTCTACAACGTCATACAATATGAGGGATCACTACGTTTTGCATTATTTTATAGCCTATATAAAAAAAAGCAATGAAAGTAAATTGAGCTGACGAAGGAAAACTTCAACTCATCAACGTAATCAGGATTCCGCCTGTGCAGCAGTGACAATTTGGCTAATGAGCTGTTACTCTGATGTCATTATGTAAACTAAAATAAAAGTTCAGACGTGAACGCTGCACCTGTTTTCATGGCATTTACCAAAAGACTTTAGCTAGCGCACTAACCTCAACCCTGACAGCGCTTCTCTTAAAACGCGCCCCGAGAGATGTTTTCTGAAAGTCCTTTTTTTTTTGTGTGTGTGTGTGTGTGTGTTTATGTGAGGGGTCTGACCTCAGCCCATCTACTCTGTTATCCACAAACAAAAATACTCTACGTGCTCCTGCGTCGAGATAAGGTCAGGCTTGGAGGTGGCGAGGCGACTAAAGGACACAGATGAAGATGGAAGTGAGGGTGGGTGGCCGTGCGCGCGTGTGTACGCGCGTGACTGGCACCATTACGCTGGTGCTTGGAAGCTCGGAGGTGGAAAAGGGAAGACATTTGTACTCTTTGCTCATTTCACATTTGCCTAATTGATTTAAACAAGTCTAATGCCGGCTTTCTGTAGGTGTAGGTGTGGAAGAGGCGTCGGCGCATTAGGGCCCGATTTGAAATGCAGCGCACGCGCGCCTCCCTCCCTCCCCGCCCTCCTTCCCTCGCGGGAAAACACGGAAGAGTAAAGTGAATTTCCTTTTAATTGTTGCCATCGACAGGGTGCAAGATTGGCGCAGGTGATTATATATGCACGTATGTAAATTTTCATATTTAAAAGGATCAATTAGAGTGACGTTGTCTTGGTGGCAATTAAAAAGGTCTGGCGTTTTTTCTGCCTTTTCCCAAAGGTTAATAAATATCCCCCCTGTGCCTGTGATGTGTTATTGGACTTGTTCACAAGTGGAAAATTGTATGAAAAACATAACGCGCAAACACCGACTGCAGGATTGAGCTACCCTTTCATAAAAAGCAAATAACTTGTGACTGAGATTATAGACTTGTCAAAGTTGCTTTATTGTGACACTCTACAGAATTCAGCTTTTTTTCCTCCCTTCTGCTCTCTCTCTCTCTCTTTCTCTCTCTCTTTCTCTCTCTCTTTCACTGTGTCACTCGTTTGATTGAACGGCCTCGCCAAAGCAGAAAACTAAAGAACTCTTGTTCTTTATGACCTATTAAAAACATTTACAGCCACAGCTTATGTCACATTAAAGCCCTGTTTGCCTCCATATGAAATCACTGACTACTCTTTTCAGCTCATTTTTCTGTAAAGCCATTTTATTTTATTTTTTTTATTATTATTTTGGTAACAACCCCGGCAGTTCGCATCGTACGTACAGGCCGCTCAAGAATTTTAGCAAGTGAAAAAAAATTAATGTGCTATTTGTTGGAACAGCGAGTTCATAAAAACATAACTTGGCACATGTCATCCAATTGTAGCTCAGCCAGAAAATCAAGCATGAGGAAAAAAAAAAAAAAAAGAAAGAGTGCTGAGTGTTGACAGGTCTATAAAAGCTGATAATATAAACGCCACACTCTGAGGGAGCCTGTCTTTTCAAGAATTAAATGCTGTATATTTATTGCCTCATTAAAGAGTAAAAAAAAAAAAAAAAAATCAACACAGGCTGTCTTCCTTCAGAAGGTAAGTCAGAGCTGCAGTAAATATCACCTTTCTCCCTATTTCCTTCCCTGCCTTCAGAAATAATCCCCCTTTCCCTTTCTCCACTCCTTCGGCCTGTTTGGTAATAAGAAACAGGTCGCTCTATTGGTTTGTTTTTGTTTCTTCAGTAGGGCTGTAATTTAGGACTCATGTTCAGTGTCTCTCCACTCCGCTGGCTGCACAGTGTCCATAAGCAAGAAGAAAAGTCTTTTCCTTTTCAATATGGAGAGTACACATCTTAAACGAGTTCTGCCATGTGTCATCCAGGACTGATTTAAAGGGAACTCAAGGCTCAATCAGAGCTGAATTGGCCACCGGAGATTGCCACTGACAGAAACAATCGGATTTTTTTTTCTTCTTTATTTTTACCCGGCTTTCCTAAAATCAAGTAATTACTTATGGTAACCAAAAGACGTTTTACTTTTTAAAGCCTTGTCAAAGCTAATCACCTGAACAAGATAAAATGGTTAATATTTGTTACTCCTAAACTAGACATCTTTGTGCAATCGTAGATTCAGTAAAGAACGAGAAATTGGTTCCTCATTCAAACCGTCTCTGTGCATTTGTGAACACAAGCAGTTAGAAAAAAAATAGATATTTTTTGTTGCTATTCATCCACAGGTGTCAGTTAGAACTTTATTGAAAAGTAAATTTACTTCACTAACCATTATATAGGCTACATCCGCACAACAGATCTGGATGATCATTTTGATTTTTATTTATATTTTTTTTGCTGATATTCTTTCTTTGTTCATAATTCAGCTTGAATTGATGCAACCTGAATGAAAACTTCTTGAACGGATTTTAACACCAAAGCACTCCCGGTCTGACTATGCATCTGATGTTAACTATGCAGCAAACATGTCAAAAATATCTCAAAATGTCATTAAGATCAGACTATATTGTCTCATAAATCTATGAAATGAAATGATCTGTTACCAAGTCCCAGTCACAGAAGCCATCCAATAAATGCTTGAAAGAGTTTTCTTACATTTGACAGTGACAAATAAGTACCAGTATATGTTTCCTTTGTTTCTACGGGTGTCTCAGACTTGAACATGTACCGCTGCCCTTTTCAAAAACCTCCTACATCTCTGTTTTCCCATGAGTTAGCTTAAATACTAAGCTAGTTTGCTCGCTGTGTTGATATCGCTCACTGATAATTCAGCTCGTAAAATATTTCCCTGCAGTTCCAGAGAAAAGATGAAGCGAAAAAACCTTCGACAAACCTGACAACCGTTTGCTTTGAACATCGTAACATGTTTCGCTAAGTGCTTCACCTGCAGTCAACTGAGAATTGACTCCAGCAGCCAACACAGTCTCTTTTTCACTCCGAATATCATGATGAAGGGTTGAACACAAAAACTAGATCGTTTGGGAAAATTCTGATTTGTTCGATTTTGCAAATTATGTAAGAGTGCGTGACTAAAATAGCCTTGCAGAGAATGGCCCCAAAAACAATCTGTGATTTCCATGCAAACTATAGGACAGAGAGTGAGTTGAATTGAGTCAGAAATAAAACAAACAAAATGACTCTTTTAATTCTCAAAGGATAGTTTAAGCATAGTTTAAGTGGAGCTTTGCCATGTCTTTTTAAAAACATATTACACAACACAGATGCATTGACTATCAAAAGATATAATTTGGAAACATACCATACAAAGTGGACATATAATTTTTTGGCTGACGGGGGCTGGTGTCTATCGCCGTTGCCAGTCCACCACAGTAGTCAGCATTGCGTTCTATTATTTTTAATATCACGTGTCAATGTTGGTGTTTTGTCTCTATATTTAACCAAATAATCCTAATGCATTACTTTTTTGTCTCCTTTGCACTTCACAGTTTGTTTTTTCTGATATTCTCTGACACATCCCTTTTATACAGGAGCTTGGTGAGCTTACTGAGTTGAACTTTGTAATTTATCAGAGGAACAAACAGCTCAGCCACAGCAAGTTTACCCAGCTTCCATTGCTTTAGTTTTATTGCTTTCTTGCTTCTTGAAACAAGCAGCGTCAGTGCAAAATGGCATCAGGGTGACGCGTTTGTACCATGAGCTGCAAAATGAGTAATCATTTAGGTAATTCTGTTTGGATAAGCAGTTTCAACTTTTTTACTAAGTATAACATCTTATACTTACCCTTTCTTTGAACGGATTTTAGATTGTCAAGCTGCTAAAAGCACAAACATCTGACTCCATGGAGCTTCTTTGTGACAGCAAATACACAAATTAACCAAGTTGGCATTTTCTGTCTCCACTCACTGTTTTTGCTGCCAGCAGTCATGTTTGATAAAATAGTAACAGTGGTCGGTACTAAAATAAGTATTTACGCACAGGTACACTTTGCTTCATCCTCACTTTTAGCTTTTTGTCTCATCCTATAATTGGTAACCTTCAGTATTTGTCGCGGTGTGTTTCGTGCGCGCGCGAGCACAGTCAAATGTTTCCCGCTCAAACACACACAGTCCTCCATGTTGCTGAAATTAGTCATTAATGAAACGCTAAGGTTATGCACTTTTTTTTCCCCTGCATTTGTTTTCCATTAGTCGACCTACATCCAGAAAGCAGGTAGAAAGACTTTTTTTTTTCTTCCTCCATAAATAGTAGCACTTGGAATATTCCTTGTATATTTGTGGCATGTGTGCCGTTTTCCAATATGATGTCTAGACTTAAACCAGGCCTTAGCAGGGAGGGGTGGAGAAATGGATGGGAGCGGGAGAGAGAGAGAGAGAGAGAGAGAGAGAGAAAGAGAGAGGCCTGCGCTCTGCCAGGTTTGCATCCACACTCACCGTGTATCTGAATAAGCTTTTTATATTACTCCTAACTTAGACCAGATGGCCTGCGCACAGCGGGCAGCCGTGCATACATATTGGAACGCTGTTATATGTGCATGTCGGTGCTTTGCTCTCAAGCAGCAGCAGCATGCAAACTTATGATCAGATCTTTGCGTGAATGTTTGTGTCCTTGCGTGTTTTTGCCGGTGTGAGTTGAGGTGCAGCTGTGTGGCGTTTGCGGCCTTGGATGCTGTGCCTCTGCATTGACAGCATGCCTCCCCCACCACCTCTCCTAACCTCCCATCTCCTGCCCACCCCACCCCACCCCCACCCCCCCGCCCCACACACCCGCCTCCAGTCAGTGGTTTCCAGCTCTTCACAGCAGCAGGCCGTCAGCCAGCAGCACTCACTGCTCTGCTATGAAATGCAAGTTTTCTGCCCGTGGTGCCTGTATTTGATAATTTTTCCTAGCTTTTGATAAATGGCTTAATGAATGATAAAAGACAGTAAATTTGACATTATTGTAGGATATTTCGTAGCATATGTAAGCGTTTTTTGATAAAACAATGGCTACCAAGACGTCATAATGAAACATCTGTAAACATTGTCCTATGTGTTATTTGAACTTCTGTCTCTGTGTTGTTGTACAGGGTTGCTACACCGTTTGCGTAATTCTGGAAGAGCCTAAATGTTGATTGAAGTATTTTCCAGATCTGTTTGCCTATCATCCATCCGTCCGTCCATCAGATTAGTCAGATTAGTCAGATTAAGGTTTTAAAAATCAGAATCCATTGTAAAACTTTGTTGTGGACTCAAACGACACACTCTGACTGTAGTTTAGCTTACTGCGCCGTCCAAAACAAACAAAAAATTATGTTCCCATCCTTTATTTTCTTCTCCTCTCCTCTCATGGGTTTATTGTTTTTCCTGCCTCTCTGACCACGCCGCTGCCAGATGCTCACAAGATGGGATTATCAGGAAAAACGTTTGCGCCGCATATTTCTCACAAGGGTTCTCTCTGGCCAATTACTGTCTTGATGGAAGCCAGAGATTCTCACCAATTACATGCATTTTTTTCTCTCCCCCGCCCCCCCCTCACCTCGTCTCATGCGTGGACGCCGTCCAAAGCCTCTGTTCGCTCTGTCACAGTGCAGTGTTTTCTCTGGCACTGGCATTACCAATGTCCGGAGAAGTGGCACGTAGAAACTCGGGGCTCCTGTTTGAAATTCAGGCGAGCGGAGGGGCTTGATATGCGTCGAGAGGAGACGTCACGTGTCCCACTTGTTTCTTAAGCTCTCAAAATGGTGAATTGGTGGCATTACTCAAATTTTTAAAAAGCCCCAATTATATGTTTGACTGGCAAACAAGGAAATGGGTAGTTGTGCTTCTGGTGAGATGAGAAGCAAAAAATTAGGGAAGACAGGAAACATTGTTGTTTGGTGGAAAATGTAAAGTAGAATCACAAACAGAGCTGGCCCTCCAAGTGTTTTTATTCACGTCCAGTTCCTCGGTGGTCTGCTGTTGGCTTGTGTAAAGCCCCCCAGCTTTATATGATCTGCCTCCCAAATAAAAACCACGCTCCAGAAACGAAAGTGAAGATTTTTCAGGCGAGCTGAGACCGTAAACTTCTCCTTCGCCTTGGACCACAGTTGTTTTGTTGCTCTGTGTGGTTTTCCAGTGAGGCTTTTTCCGAGCTCCGATCGCCTTTTTTGTTTGTTTGTTTGTTCTGCAGATGGACCCAAACACACGTTTAAATATGCACACGGGCCATAAATGGGGAAAAACAAGTGGCTTCTCCACTTTCACCTTCTTATTTTAGCTGCAAGTTTGCAGCTCATCTTCCTTTAGTTTTATTTCCCAATCAGGCGTCTCGACCGGAGAAGTGAGTCACGGCTCACCAGATGCTGACACCCAAATATATTAGCCTCACATATGTGTCAGTGTCTTCCGTCATTGATTTATTTTCCTTCAAAGTCCAGAGTGCCCTTCAGCAGTGTTCACGAAGGTCTGCTACAGTTGCTGTATTTTTTCTCCTTAAACAAGTTTCTTTTGTTGTAATGTCTAGTCTTTATTATATATTTCTTAACTCCTCTTAGCTTTGTGCAAATGTCATTCTTTATTTTTTTTTCCCCCTCCTGTGTTTGGGTGCCTCAAATTTTGTGTTTGATCAGTTATGCTGTCAGTGAAATATCACTCAAATGCAACAAAACAATAAGTAACAGTCTCATAGGGTTTTGTTTTGCTGTAAAAACACTTTTTTTTTAGACTTCCGTGCCCAACAATGACAATCCCTCTGAATCAGTGAATCCTAAAATGCCACGATTTTAAACAGTCGCCAGGCATTATATTTTGTCCCATGTGATTGGCTTAAAAAAAAAAGAAAGAAAGAAAAGGAGGCCATTCTTCTTTGGACAGTTTGATAATCATTTCATTTGAACTGACTCACTAACTTACTTATTGTCCTAATTTTTCCAAACTCTCCTATTCCCACGATTCTTGTCCTTTTCTTGAATGTAGCAGTTGAAATGTTGTTATAAATTAATGTCTTTATTTTGTCAATCAGTTGTATTGTTATTGGACCCTAGCTTAGATTGTACAATGGTAAAAAAAAAAGAAAGAAAGAAACTACTTTTCTGATGTAGTTGATGATGAGTTTGCTTGTCTTTATTGATTAAATTAATAGAAATTACAAAAAGCCACCAAAATGCAATTTTTCTTAAAAACCAAACAGTCTAAAAGACTCTTGGTTAAAATGGCATCTTTGTTTTTCGTTGACCTTGTGCATAACAGGTCAGTCAGGTGGCAAACCAGAAAGTCTCTGTCTGCATTTTGCAAATTGGATTTTTTTTTTTTTTTTTTGTGACCCCTGAATCCCTGTCCTTCTTGCTCTTTGTCGCAATTCAGGGGAAACGGGATGGCGGTGATTTGTTTACAGGCGCTCTCCGTAGACCTGTAGTTGCAGGTACTGATAATGGCTGCTAATTTCACAGGCCCTGTGGGATGTGTCCCCGTCACCCCGCGGCCTGCTGTTGTCCCAGAGGGACATTTTGGGTGACCAAGAAGAGACAAAAAAGTGAGCAGTTGGCTGATTAGCTGGTCTTGGCTGTGTATGCTCGTCTGAGTGCGTCTACGCTTGTTTGTATGTGTTTGCCTCTCAAGCGTCGGCCTATGAGACATTCTCACAGTACACGACTTGTGTATAAATGTATATGAGTGAAAATACCACGGTTTGTTTATATTGCTGTATTAGGACAAAGCATTACGCACAAAGCTGTAGAGCATAATCTTTTATTTAAAGTAGAAAAGCAACAATTATTCAAACTACATGAAAATAGATTATTTGGAGGACCTCGGGCGTCACTGCAAAATTGTTCTCTCTTCTGTGCAATGACCAAATAAACATTTAAATTCAATATATTACTTATTTTGATTTTGATATGCTCACCTATACACCAAACACCTGTTTGATTGAACTGTTGTTTTCATGTGCCTATATGATTATTATACAGTTTTGTTCTGCGGCTTGTTAGTCAGGCTATCTGCTCTGGTAAAACAGCTGACACTTCATACCATGACTATATGTAATTTTTTGTCTGACTTTCAGTCCACTTAACGGCAGTGCACAGCAGCAGGTGAAGGAGGGTCTGAGCTCCATTACTCCTTTTTTCACTTTCTCTGACATGTGCTTTAAACTTTAGGACTTTAAAGAGTCACAACAGGATGCCAAAAATTGTTTTAAATGCAACTTTTTTGCAGCCCTGCTCCTGGTTTTTGGCTAATGACTACTCTCGGTGGGGTTTGATGTGGATTTATTGTCCAAAGCTGCCAATTGAAACCTCTCAGTAAGCACTCTGTTGTTGGAGAAGAAAGAGACTCCTAAGTCTGGCTGAGCACTGGTTAATTATGTCAGAGCAGAGGCTCAGGAAAGCAAGTCGCATGTTTCTCTATGAGTCAGATTCACACCACCACTGGAAGTTGAATCCATTTCTCCTCTTCCTTCCACAGGAGATACAGCGGTGGCTTCATCCCACAGCTGGGCTTCACGGTTCTGCACGCGCTCACTCCTTTTGCGATGAGGAATGGCTTCTTGCGGGTTTTATATATTTAGCTCTGTGGGTTTTTTTTTTTGGTTTTTTTTCTGCTCACCAACAGCCAAAGTCATCTTTAAAAGAGCGAATCAATGAACCTTTGGAGGTTGAGGTGACGAGTAAATATGGACATTGTTACTGACAAAACTATTTTAACTCGAATGTAGTGTAAAATGACGGACGATAAATCAGAAAGAAACCAAACGCACGACCGACGTACAAGATTGTCCGGCCAGAAAACCATTATTGCAGATTTTATTGTAAGAAAGGGGTTATAGTCACGATAGTCTTTCACAGCCACGACCAAAGACTGTAGCTGTCTCATTTGTCTTCCTCTATACCTTTTCTGTTTGCTCTTCATCTTTCTTCAACCCACCCTCCCGCCCGCCTCTTCTGTCTCTCTGTTGTTTACACCCCATCTCCCCCTTCCCTCCTCCTCCATGTGTCTCCATCGCTCTCCCAACGTGTCATTAAGTCTAACCTCTCTGGCGGTGTCAAACCAAAGCAGGCCAGCCTGAATGGGAAGATGGAGACAGACGCAGATGGGAGACTGGGGCTTTGCAGGCCATCATCTCCGTGCTTGTTTTCGGACCCTCCGGCGTTCTCTGCGTCTCGACGTTTTTGCCTTACAGGCCCAAACGTCCACTTCTTGCCTCATGTTATAAACACCTTGTGGAGTCTCGTCATCCCCACCCTCACTGCAATGTTTACCTCACGGAGCAGACAATTTGGCTGTAAGAAAAACTCCCCCCCACCACCACACACGCACACACACAAACTCCACACACATTAAAGGCAACATCATGGCAGAGCACTGTGAAATCACTCACCAAACAGTACATTTTAAGCGTCACACTTGTTTTTTGCCCTCTAAGAGATTATCCTCTCTTTTTTTTTCTCCCCCCCTTTCATCTTTTCAGTTGGACGTCGTGGGAAGATCCGTGCAGATGTGAACAGATGCAAAATTGTCTCTCTGTTAGGGCAGTTTCACCCAAAGCCAGAGCTTTTTATTTGCTCATTGGGGACACTGTGATCAGCAGGCCACCTCAGTGAACAATGTCTGTAAAGCAAACAGTGCCATCTAGTGGAAGGAAGATCTAAAATCGTTCACTTTCTCTTATTTGAAGTTGCAGCAAATCTTCTATTTGACATATACAGGATTCATCAAACACACTCATAGATGCGGTTCTTTAAAAAAAAAAAAGCCACCTGGAACTTCTCCTCTACAAGCTTTAGAGTCTCATCTGATTAAGAGGGGGATTGTGATTCTCATAAAAGAGGGTTTGAGGTCTGTCTGGAATTTCCTTGCAAACCTAGAGTCTATTTTTAATTTGCTACCTTTTTTCCCTCTATTTTCTCTTCTTACGCCACTTCCTCCACCTCGTAAAAGCAGTTAATTAAACTCCCTGAGATAAAGCGCGTCACGTGGTGGGGAAAATGCTGCAGTTGAGACCAGTTTACATCTCCCCGCGGAGCGATGGTTTAGAGAGGAACTCCGCTAGCCAGCGTTGTTTGTCAAGATTTCCTCTTGACCTGTCCCGTTTCTCTTCACTCGAATTTTTCTGATGACAATATCTACATGCGCGACCACAGGACAGGGTTCGGTTTTGATGCGGGTGATTCTGCTGCTTGTAAATTACACCTCTCGTTCCTTGCCCAGGTTTGCGAGGGGGCAGCACGTTTCATCAGGTCAGCTCCTACTACTTGAACGGTAACAACATGAGGCTGATTAAAAAGATCTAGAGCACCCCCACCGGCTGCTGTTGAGCTGTAAAGGTCAACCAAGGTGGAGGGGGAGAAAAATAACTCTTTATATTAACCCACACAGTGGGTTAAAAGAAACCCACCGAATGTGGGCATTCATTTGTCACAGCCCTCTTTGAATGTGAGTAGTCGTCACACTCACAGAGGGCTGACTAAGACCTGGCCTGCAGGCACCCGTCTGTTTTCGACCTAATGAAGTTACGTGTGTTTGTGTGCTGAACACGCACTAAAAATTTCGTTTTGTTGCTGTCTTCCTACCAGGTGGCATCTAAATAACAAAGCTGGGTCCAACCGACCATAGTGTGCAGTGCCATGCAGGCGTATTTATACGTCATCTTGTCACATTTGTGTTATCACAAATCTTTTGGAGGAACATACGTGAGAACATTAACTTTTTAAGTGGAAGGAAAATTCTACTTTTTTTCTTTTAATTGCGGTCAAGTTCCAGACGAATTCTTTGTCCGGTTTATCCTTGCAGAATAAGCTGGAGAGCTTCAATGAGAAGCAGTAATCGAGCTTTCTGTGACTGCCATTGTAGTCAAGTCCATCCATCTCCTTATCAACTCTGACCAGCTTCCAGGTCTCCGATATTGAAAGGCATCTTCACAGCATGATGCTGCCACAGTCGTGTTTCACTGCAGGGATGGCCTGATTACGGTGATTTGCAGTGTTTCCGTCTGACAAGCGATTTTGCATGTAGGCCATAAAGCTCTTGTTTGGTCTCATCTGTCCCACTTTCTTCCAAATGTTTGCTGCGTCCCTTGAATGTCTTGTGACAAACTGAAAGCATTTCTTGCTTCATGGTAAATCTCTAGCTTCAAATATTGTTTTGTAACCTCAACCTGCTTTGAACATCTCCATACTCTGCTTGCTATGTTCTTTAGTCTTTATGATCTTGCGAGTTTGAAATGTTTTTTCTAAGATTCTATATAAAAAATTAAAAAAAATTGCTTGCACTGGATTTTATTTAGGACCATCATAGTATGGTGAGGTTAAAACAAAGCTCTTACATTTAAAAACAATTTATTCTCATCCTTCCACTTCAACCATAAAACTAACTGAGGCTTGTAGTTCTCATGTGACAAAATGTGAAAAATTAAAGGACTATGAATCTTTATTTCTATGGTTCTATGGTTAGTTGCTTCAAATGCATATCTCCCTCACTCATTTAAACCTTTTGCTGTTTTTCATTCTTTTCCTTGGTACGTGGCTGTAAACCTTCCATTCCCTCCCCCCCCCCCAATTCTTTCTTGCGTTCTGACTCTCCTCCTCTGCTTGTCTTTAAGAAACCATTATGACCTCTCCGCACATGGCTCTGGGCCACTAGTGTAGCCTTATGATGCTATCTGAAGTCTTATCAGGGGTGTGGAGCCAACCCGACCCAGGCCAAGAGCCTCTTAGCTTTACAGGGTGTTCCCACCATGGCCAACCGAGCCTCAGTTTGGCTCGGCCCATGATAGCTCAGAGCCAGCCAGACCTCCACAGCCACCACCCATCCCACCCTCCGTTCCCTGAGTCTTTAAGGCCCCCCTCAGGGAGCGCAAGTGCGCAGCCCCACGCACTACCGCCTGGCCCACAAACACATAGTGCACACACATGTCTGCGTGCACCGTGTGCATATTTTTCAACAGTTTGCTCATACGCACAGGCATTCAAATATATCACAGAGCCAAGCATGCACAAACGTGTATTAATCCTGATTAACTCCTTATGTGCAACTGGAGCCACTGTTTTGCCTTTGACACAGCGCTACAGAGTTTAATGCCTGCACAGAGTTGCAGACATATCACACTGTTGCTGAGTATTAAAGATATTTGTCAGATTGACCATCTCAGAGTACTTTGACGATCATGGCTGCATCTTCTTTAGTGGTTTATAAGTTGAAGATATGCCACCTTTGTAAAAGATTTATTAGAGTCAATAAGAGCAATGTCTGTTTGTGACAGTTTGTTGCTGTAACTGGATGTTTATCAGTGGCAATGGTTCAACAAATGACTGTTGCCATAAATCTTTTAAGTATAAAGCCTACTGACCACATGGGAGGGCAGTTTTACATTTACAAGCATCGTCATGACTTTGGTGAAGTCATGACAGGCTGCTGATAATGAATATCTAAGTAGTGCTTTATTAGACAATCCTTAGTTTAGATTTGAATAATCAGATTGATGTGCGTTATGTCAGGGGTTCCTGATTTATATCCGCAATAAGAGCTCTGTCTCCCTTTTCTGCCAATCTCAACTTTGGACACTCTCATCCCATTCCATTATCTAAAGTCAGTTCACTAATTTCTTTTTCATGTATCAGAAACTCTTTCCAGTACATTTTCTGTCTTTACCTATCTCTGGAATTGCTTTTTCCAGAGATAAGCTGTCTGAATTTCCACAGAATCAAGAAATCACACTGAAGTAGAACCTTTATGACATATTGATCTCCAAAAGCAACACATTGTGGTCCGATCTAAAAAATAAAAAAAATTCAAAAACAGAAACCAAATCACTGGCATCCATCAGTCTGGGAAGGGTTAAAAAGCCATATTTAAGCCTTCAGGACTCCAAGGAGCCACCGTGTAAGCCAATAGCCCTCAATGGAGAATGTGTAACAGTGGTGAACCTTTTGAGGGTTGGCCCACCAAACAAAATTACTCCAAAATGGCATCTTCGACTCACCCAGGACGTCACAAAAGAGCCCAGAATAACATCAAAAGTGCTGCAGATCTCACTGTCTTCAGTTCAACTTAGAGTTCATGATGCAACAATAACAAAGAGAAGGGAGAGCTTCAAGTTGCTGATCAACATGAATGCAAAGGTCTGTCTCGCAGTTCCAAAGAAACATCACAAAGATCCTGAGGACCTTTGGAAAAAAATTTCGTTGACTTCCATGGTTGTCGTTTTAATATGCAAATTTGATGCAGGTGCCTCTTTGTAATTGGCGGATCTGGGAAACGGATTGCGGATAGGTTACTAATAGGTGATGACGTATAAGATGATGCTGCTCGTCATTCATCCCAACCAGCCACACCGTCACCTTTGAAGCACCTATCAGTGAACACCTAAAGTGTCGTATCTTGCATTGAGGCCTTTTATTGTCAAGACAAAAAATAGAATATTTCCAATGATCAGTTGCATTACATCTGGTGTAAGCTACGACAGCATTTCAGAAAACGAGCATCACACCTACAGTCAAACCCGGGCCTGCTTTGCTGTTTTGGGACCTGAACGACTTGCCACAAGTGATGGAAAGAACAGGAGATCCTGAAGAAGAATGTCCTGCATTCAATTTGTGGCCTCAAACTCAAGGATACTTTGGTTATGTAACCGGACAATGATCCAAAGCACACCAGCAAGTCAACCTCTGAATGGCTCAAACTAATATACTGAGACATTTTGTGCAGATCTCAAAAATCTATCATCATACCAATATGACGTCATGCTGAAGCCACTAGAAGAAAATTGCCATCAAGTAATTTTCTTGCCACAGTAGAATAGAATAGAGTAGAATAAAATAGAACATAATGTCCTATGTGGTCATTGCATAAGATATGCTATGAAACTGAGATGGTTGTGGTAAAATAAAGGAGATTTAAAAAAAACCCCCAAATGAAATAAAACAATGCAATGCAACTGAGATTGCACTCAATGGTAAGATTAATGTTGCTCAGATTTATTTGTGCTCTGTTGAAAATTAGCCAAAAGAAATAATTATCTGTTTCAGAAATTAATTCAGGTATCAATTTTTCACTCGCTGAAAACAATTTTGTCTGTGTTTTAGAGTTTAATTTAATTATTAATGTAATAATTTGCAGGTGTGCAGCACTCTATTCACAATTCCAACAGAGAGTGAAGTCTATGTATTTGAGTAAGGAGACAACACATTAAATAAACTAAAATGATTTTAAAAAATGAAGGAATCCCCAATGTCTCCAGACTCCATCAGTGTCTGTGTGTGTATTTATGATAGCTGGTGTGTCAAGAGCACGTATTTGCCTCACGTGCTCGTGAGCATTACCTGCACATAATCCTAGACATATGCATGTGTGTGTGAGCGTGGGTGTGTGTGTGTGTGTGTGTGAGAGAGAGAGAATCAGAGAACATACCTCAGGGGTAAGTTGAGCCTTAGCGGGGTGAATGGCTCCAGTGTAGGACGACTTTGTCACAACCCCAGCCTGCTGCTCTTTGAATAAAGAGGGTCAAACAATGCTGACTCCACCACTGTAAGCCAACCTGCAGTCAACCTGTTCATTTTTCACCCGACAATAGAAAACGTCTCGAGTTACGACTAGCTGAAGCGGCCTCTTAAAATCCATAACTCTCCAAGACCCTATTTTTTTGTCCTGCTGTCCTTGATGTGCTCTGGCACTTCTACTTGTTACTCACAACCAAGTCTCAGACCAATACCACTGATGTAGGCTGAGGTAAAATAAATAACAAAGGCCTTTATCATACAACATGCGGACCAACTCTTATCAACAGAATTTTCCTGCTCTGACCCACATTTTTCCAATTACTACTTTTGTGTTTGTTTATCACATGATGTCTAAGTAAGACCCACTGAAGATTGTGGTTGCTATGTAACACAATGTGTTAAAGTTTCTAAGGTATCATTTCTCACCAGGTACAGACAATTGAGCTCAGGTCTGGAAAAAGTATTGAATTTTGACATGGAAAATGTGTTGCACCTTGAATTGCACTTCTGTTCTCATCTGTATTTGTTTCTGTTGTCAAAGTGTGTGGCAACTAGAAGTTGTTCTTCACTATTGATTCGTTGTGCATGATTTTTATCTCATTGCAACTTTTGGCACGGGCTGTTAGAGGATTGTCACAATTTGTGTGCCGCAGTTTCATGATATTATGGTTGTTTGAGATGCAAAGATCTCAAACAAAAATCAAACTATCTAGTTGCTGGTCTAATTACTTTGATTTTTAACATGAGAAGTAAACATTTGTTTTGCTGTGAAAAATAATATATGCATTGTTACTATTAGGCATTTATGACTTACTTTTAGCCAACCAATTTCTAAGGGTAAGCATACCACTACTGTTATCATCACTTTTTTTTTATAAAATGTCAGAAAAATTCAAGTCACTCTCGTTCTAGAAAAACAAAAAAAAAACATTATAAATGTTAACATGGAAATAGTTTAAGAGACCAATAAACTGAAGACATGTTTCACTATAAGCCTTTTTCTACCTGTCATCACTTCTAGCTGTTGCTGCACTCCATCTTCAATAAACACCTAATTCATATTGGATGACAAGGTCATTGTTTTATGTCATCTAATCCTAAAACTTTAACACTTTTGGCAATGTTCTAAGACCCATAATAATGTACTAACACAGGCCTTCCTTTGTATCTTGGATTAAACTATTTTACTTCCAGACTTTGGTACATTTAGCCCGTCTACCCAGGCAATAACTTTCACTTCTTTGGTACAAGTCTTTGCATTTCCTCATGAGGAGAGCCAAAATCTTTCGAAACTTTAGCTCCAAAAATTCTTATTTTGTCTTTTCTTTATTAGCGTTAAGGCTCTGGCTTTTAGGGCCCACGGTACCTCAGGAAAGGTTTCTACAGTGTCTATATAATGACTCTAAAGCATCAGACATTTTCAAAATAAGCCCAAGATTCCTCTTTCCATCCAAATCAAATTGGATCTCTTATTTATCTTAGAAAGGACAATCCCAGTTAGTATCATTCATGATTCATGGCAGAAAACAACTGTATGTGTCTCAGATTCCCCGACTTTTATTGAGTCTGCTCTGTGGCTGGACGAGTGTGCACATAATTTCTAACCCCGGCCCAATACACCACCTGATTATTATTTCTCGGCAATGGGATACTTTAATAGCCCTCTCGGCTCCCCTTGATTGGAGATGTGAGTGAAAATAACCCTAATATTCAGAGGAGAGAGGTGGGTGAGGGGTTTTTGGCATTCCCAGGGCACCAAGAGCCTGGGAATTCTAGGACTCTCGATGAGCTTTAAGGGGAAAAAAGTGTCCAAAGATGAAGCATCTCTATTATGAGTGAATGACGCGATGGAAGCACTGGACTGGATTTGTGGCTGTGTCTGTATTTTCACACGGAACAAAGGCAAAAAAAACAACAAAAAACTGTCTGTGATTGTTGTGGAACATCAGACTGACAGATTGATCTGGAGGTCACGGATTTGGTGATATGTGTATGAAATATCTTTTGGGTGCAACTTGAAACGTCTCGCTCTCTGTTCTTTCTTGCTGGTTTAGTGGAAGCTAAGCTGGAGGAAGGAGCCCTGCCTACAATTTGGTTCAGGTACAAAATATGAACACTTGTTGGTTTCCTCTTCCACACCAGAAGGTCTTGTCCTTCCTTTTATTCCTTTCAGCGAAATGTCACAACTGACAAAGATTTATAATTAGGAGTAACAATGCCTTCTGTTCACATGCAATTCATCACCCCAAACAATATGTTTCTTTAGCATGAATAGGAAAGATAATATGGTCAGCCATTGTTTCAGCTCACTGATTCAAACCCGGTTTGTCAGCCCCAAAAAATGGGAAGCTTTGGAGTAAAAGAAAAAGTCACATTCAAAAGTTCAAGCTAAAGTTTCAACAGAGCTCTATCTGAGCAACTTCCTGTCATAGATAATTTATTAGGCAATACACAAATCCAACTTTGATGAATGCTGACCAAATCTTAAAAACCACCCATGCAAAACTCTACAGGCACAAGAAGGAACAGATACGTCTTTCAGAACACCTGATGAAAGTTAGACATGCTTTAGGTCGCATGTAATAAGCAACTAACAGGAGCAATTTGCAAGCGGGAGAGGAAAGACGAACATATGGACATTCAGTAAGATGAGCTGAGGACTTTTTCCTTCTTAGTCAGAGTTGTGCTGCAGTGAAGACTTGGCCAGGCTGGGGCCAAAGGGGAGAATCAGAGGGGCCCAGCACAACACAGACGCCAGTCCCGCCACAATGAGCCACTTTAGGCCCTTGTGGTTTGGGCTCGGAGGCTGGCCGCCAGCTCACTGGAGCTCTCTCCGTTGCTTTATTTGCTACTCCTCTACATTTCTTTTTCTCTTTTAAATCATTTCTATGACTTTTTCATCCTCCCCGTTAGCTCTTTTCACGTGTTTCGGTTTGTTTCCACCCTGCATTCTTCCAGTTTTTGGTAGTTGTGAAGTGAACAACATGACAATAGATATCACTTTCTTTCCCCCTACATGTTGTAATGGGAAAAGGAAGGTTTTCAGGACTCACAATGTAGAACTAAATGCATCCCATAATTCAGTAGCTTGTAGTGTCTGCGCTTGAACTTTTTCTCTTTATTGAGCAGAGATTTGAAGCCGCTTTCTTTTTCGTTGTGTTTTGGAGGTGTTACTTGAAGTACAGCTCTCTTAAAGTCCTATGACTTAATTTCAGTCAGTTTCAAGTCTTGACCTTGACTAGGCCAGAGACAAATAGGTTCTTCTGGACTGACCTTGTGATTGATTAGATACATTTTTGTTGTACAGACGAGTTAGAGGCTGACTCAATGACCGCAAAGTCTTGTGGCTTCAAAATAAACCCAACCACTTTAAAGTCTTTGTGCTGACCTGTTTTCTTATGATTTTCTTCAAACAGTATGGTGTGTTGTGTAGCATGGTGTTTCAAATTCACAGAAGCCAGAGGCAGGTGGTTTAAAGTGGGTTGATACGATTTGTTTGGTTTTCCCTAAATATGGAGTTTGGTCATAATACACAACATCATTTCCAGTCTTTGGAAAAAAAACAAAACACACACACACACACACAAGACTGTATCATTACCTTTCCATCTCTGTGTTTTTCAATTGGTATCATGGGCTTTGTTTGGTTTACCCCAAACATTCCTTCTTCGATCTTATCAAAGCATATTGTATCACACCGTTTATTCCTCATTGGTTTGATTGAGAACTGTGTGCTGCTTTGGTCTGTAAGATGTCACATTACTCGCAGGCTTCTGTGTGTTCTGCCGTGTTACAGGAAGTCTCCCTCTGAAACAGCGGTGTGACTTCTGTCAAACCTCCCTTTGGCTGTTGACTGAATGATTTATGGTCCTCCGCTTCTCTACTGATGTCTTTATTGTCTCATTTCCTGTGTGCTGGCAGCAGGTGGGCAGTGACAGCTCCCACCCTGTCCTTGTCCAGGTTGCAGAGTCTATCTGCAGCTTTTACTCCTGGCTCAGCCGCTGGGGAGAGGAGTCACGCCCCATTGGTTCTCTGCATAGCTTCACCGCACCACCTACCTGTATGCCTGCCTACCTGCTTCCCCCCCCCCCCCCCCCCCCCCACCTGTGCTGTCCTCATAAGCAAAGGGTGAGAGAGTGAGGACAATGGTCTCTTTATTTCCCTGGCCTGCTCTGAAAGAAGTGCTCTTGTTCTTGGTTAATCTCTCACTTTCTGGATCATCTCTTGCTTTTGTCTCATCCTAACTCATATGCCTTTCTGCATGTCATGGGAAAATCCTCATGTGTGTCTTTCTTTGTACCGGTGGGAACGATCGCAAGGAGGGTGAAGGGCGGTGCCTGGGCCTTGTTTTTGGCGTCAGACACCCCACTGTTTTGGTACGCTTCCTCCTCCTCTCTTCCTTCAGTCCTCCCCTTTCCTCATTCTTCCATCCCAAGAGAGACAGCTTAATAAGGAGGTACGGGCCTGCCTTCCCTTCTTCTTTCTCTGTCTCTCTCTAATTAAGCCTGTCGCCTTGGGTCGGTTCTTTTTGTTTGTGTCCGCCTGACAGGCCAGAGACACCGCAACTCAAAACACATCTTTCTTAACAGTATTTCCCCTTCCTCCATCTGTGTTCCTCTTCCTGCACGTAAAGGGCTACTTTACCCAAATTGCTGAAGTATCTTCAGTGGCATGCAGCGGAGTGGCTAGTTTGACGTTTGCACGCTAAAATGGCATAAAAGATTAGAATGTTGTTGCTATTCAAAGTGGGACATCAGTAAATAAACTTATTGATTTTATTAAGTGAAAAGAATATCCACACTAACCTGACCTTATGTGGAAAAAATGCTGTGTTTACCTTGAGCGTAAAGTCTCATGTGTAAACCAAAAGAAAAATCCTTAAGGATTAACTTGGTTTTCTTTCAATCTATTGTAGTTTTTTTCTCTAGTATCCAACTATTAGTGATTCTACTTTGTTATTATCGCAAGTTAGATTTTAGGCCACTGCAGTTCAGGTAAATTAGCCTATATGCTAAATATAAAACATGTATATATACTAAATTACCTGCAAGATTTCAGTAATTCTTGCAACCTTGATGTGAGAAAGAATATTGAAATTTAATTAAATATCCTCTAGAAAATACAAAAACAGCATTTCTTTTGATTCAACTTTTCAGCACAAATACATGTTTGACTTTAGGTTTATTCAATGCATGTCATATCGTTACGAGACACTCAGTAGATTTTTGATTCAAGTGTCTCACTGATTGATCTGTGTGTTCAGTAATGCAGATCCCTTACATAAACTGGCCTATTTATTAAGAGGGCAAAACCAAAAGTAGCTTGTAGTAGTCCTGGGTTCAATTTCCGGTCTAGGAATGCTGCGTGTCTTCCCCCCTCTCTCTCTACCCTGTTTCCTGTCTATCTGCTGTTCAATGAAGGCCACTACTGCCAAAGAAAAAAAGATGGCTTGAGTCAGCATTTTTTGCTAAAGAGAAGCTGAGATGAGAGGGAGAATAAAGAACGAGTGGTAGGAACAATTAAAGGGACCGGGTGGGAGAGGAGAAGAAAGGGCCAGTGTGGACAGGTAGGCGGTGTGACTTCACCTCTCCATTGACCTGCCTTCTTTGAAGTAATCACCGGCTGGCTGGGGTACTCTGAGAGTGAGACAAAGAACGTCACATGCGAGGCCACATACCTTTAGGTCTCTGTCACAACCCGGCCGCGCCGGACGTCTAGACCTGCACACTGCTGCAGATTCATCACAGGTGCGAAGCAGGCGCGCAGAAGACTGCGCGGCATGCATTTGAGCCTTAAGGCAAGCAGGGACTCTGCTAACGTGAACTCTCTAGCAATTCTGTTAAGTGCTAGGAAATAACATTATTAGTAGCAAAGACTCTAACCTGCAGCGTGCGTGTGGTTGTCAGTGTCGTCGTTGTCAAAGGAAGAAACAAAAGAGCCAGCTTGTTTGCAACATTGCTTCGACTTACACGTTTCGTCAACTTTGGTTTCACGTTTCAGGCAAAACATTGTAAAACGTGTTTCCTCCAGAGAGGAAACACTTGAGCTTCTGTGAGAAACATGAACGCCCTGAAAAATATCAACGTTTTTCTTCAATTAGAGAAAGACAGATCTGGGTCAAGGCCTGAACGGTAGCTCTGGAGGAGTTGCAGAGATTCACATCTCGGATGAAAGAATGCGTTGACAGCACAATGATCAGTGGCGCACTCCACAAATCTGCCCTTAATGAAAGAGTGGCAACAAGAAAGCCAGTGTTGAAACAAAGCGGTAACAGGTCCTGTTTTCAGCTGCCACACGGAGATCATTGTGTTGTAGGCGATGATCTGGTCTGACGTGACCGAAACAAAAAAGTTGTGTGTAGTGAAAAACTAACATTGTGCATTACTGTGAAATACTAGTGGAAAATCAAACTGTGGGGTTGCAAATCTTGTTATGGGAGCATCCCCAGTGTCACACTTTGAATTTCAACATTATTAACAGACCAGCATGTTGTGGCCTTCAGCAGAGTAAAGACAAAATGTCAATAAAATTTTATCTAAATAGCAAGCATGAAAAAAAAATCAGAAAAAAATAAAAATAATAAAGAATCACCTATCTACAGTATGTGTACATACTGTAGATAGGCTGACAAATAGAAGAGTGGGGTTTGTTCTGCATACAAATGCATCCCACACTTTTTAGCTATCTAATTGTAAAAAAAAATTAAAAAAAATCTAACAATGCTTCCTTTTCTTTCCCCTTTACACTTCAAATCCCAGTCAAAAAAATGTTCCAAGGATAGCAAATTTTTTGCAACGTAATGTTTTGCTTTGCAAATTCAGAGCCATGACATAACATTTTGTTTCAATCTTTTCAACAGCCTATATTTGTTCCTAAGTGTGTTTCTCCACAGATTGCAGAGTGTTTTATGAGCGTAAAACAGGAACAGCCGAACTACTCTGCATGGAAAATTTAGGGACACGTGCAGCTCAATCTGAAGTGTTCCGAGCTTTGACGAGAGACCATTGTGTATTTAAAGAAACATAAACATATTTTTCACGTGTTTATTTTGAATTCAGTGAGGATGGCTGCTCCAAAGCTCTTGTTTCCACCTTCCAAATACGGAATGATTGTGTGTGGTAGCACTGCACATAAACAGCCGTAGATTATTAGCAGCGTTTGTGACTTAGTGGAAATAACTGAGCGTGTGCCTCTTGCCCGGGGGGACTGGGCGGGGGGCCGAGTTTCATTGTGTTGTGTTTTGATTATTTTGTTTATTTCTGTCCGACTCTGGGTTGTAATTGAGGCCTGTGTAAACTTTTGGTTGGTTTCTTTTATACTCCATAGCTTCCCCCCGTATTCTGGGAGGCAGCTTTGCTCACTTGATCCTCTCTTTACCCCCTTGTTCCATTCTGCCTCCTGTTGCTGCTCTGATGCCCCCCCTTGTCCCCCACGCTCCACATCAATAGATTTCATTAGCGTTTGGGGATTGGGGGGGGGGGGAGGATGGAGCACGGCTGGACGCATGCAGCAGGAAGCCAGACTTGATGTGGAGTCCGTGGAAGTGGTATATATGTATATAAGCTCATGCGTGTTTGTTTGAATCAGAGAAAAAAAGCAGGGAGAGGGAGTCGGGGTACCACAGCACTTCTTTTTTTTTTTTCTTAATCATTTTGCCATTTAATAACAGGTTTTGTACCACAGCTACTGGGTGCGGCTCCTAAGAAGGCCATGTAGTTCAGAGTAAGTCAGTGCATGCACACGCACACACACACCCCCGCACACGTCGAATCTCTGTTCTTCTCTGTAACTTGGCTGCTGAGTCCTGACGCAAATGATTGGTCACATTGGTTAACCTGCTCAATAAATATGCTTACAGTAGGTTTTATAGGTGAGGCACAACATGGCGGTCTAAATACTTTGAAGTTTGAAGCTTGCACCAAACCAAAGGGCTATTTTACTGGCGTTTCTAAAGAATCAGACTTGCATTTGATCGTGAAGTACTAGACCAGCATCGAACAGATCAGTATTTTGAAATTCTTACTATTTCTCATAGTTTAGATCATTTTTCATGGAGGCGTGTGTTTGGTTATTTCTGGGGAAGGGGGTTTGGAGGAGAACGGATTTGTCCAAGTCAAAATCCAAATTTTGTGTTCATCACGCCATCCCTGGTTTGCACGTTCTGAAAAACAAATGGATAATATTGATGTTGACTTTATAGCAGATTGCAGAAACAGCTATCAAGTCAGATGAAGAATGGACTGCAGTATTTACTACATAAATCTAATCCTGCAAGGTTTTTCTGTTTATTAAAATACTGCCAGTTTTTTTTTTTCTTTCTTAAAATTAGCTTATTCATGATGATACATGGAAGGACGATATGGTGACTTCTCAACAAGAATGTTGTGGTTCTGGTTTGAATGTCAGACACCTGCTTTTGTTAACGCCTGTGTTCTATTGAGAAGGTGTTCGAGAGTCAGGCCATTGTCACTGTTAAGATATGAATTCTGGTCAAAAACAGCAGTGCTGGGAAATGTTTCCATCCCTGTATGCTGTCTAATCACGTCTAAGAACCACACGTCCAGGCTTTAACGACTTTTCCTCTATTTTTGCTGAGTTTTACCTCAGGAACCTCTGAGTACAGTCACATTTTGCCAAGAATCTTAATCAGATACAGCAACCATTACATATTTCAGAGCAATCATTCAGAATTTTCAAGAAAAAGCAAATATGAATGACGCAGCGCAGCACTGAGACAGTGTGTACAGTATGTCTGTCAGAAGGCGGTGGGAATCTGCTTAACTACATCCTGAGTGCCGCTCCTGTGACAGTCCGACAGACAGACACGGATCTGTTTGGAGACCGGGAGTCGCTGTTTGTTGATGGAAGCTGTAAAGATCACACGTTAAAGAGCAAACCCAAACACTGTGCATGCTCACAGTGGTCACAGTGTAAGGCGAAACTCATACAGGTGCACGCGTGCACACGCAAACACTTCTCAGGAAGGAGATGAAGACTGACAACGGCCGTTACCCGAGACCCCCACTGCACATCCTCAAACCGGTCTGTTACCTGCTAGACTCCCATCATAGGTTTTGATCACTGAGCTGTCGCAGTCTACCTGAAACACACACACACACACACACCCCCACGGACCCCAACTTAACAGCAAGTTCTCCAAGGCCAGCAGTCAGAGACTGAGTAAATGAAAGAAGCTCTTTGACTCAACTTTTCTTTTGATGCGGATCACTAAAGCAAAAATATTTCAGGATACACAAGTCATTATGGGTTTAACTCCACTTGGGCGCATTCAGCTGACCTTATTAGTTCTGGGAAAATGTTTAAGAAATGTAGCACACTGGACCGGCTGTAGTTTTAAATTTGCTGGGAGAAAGAGATAGAGAGATAGAGAGAGAGAGAAATGAAAAAAGTAAAGTGACTGCTGAACGTGAACAGATACGTTTAACTGGGATCTGAACCGCACGAGTCTCACTCCAAGAGGAGAGCAGGTCAGCAGTTCATCACAGGGTGACTGTAATTCAACTGAATCAAATGAGAGCGTAAATGAGAGACGCAGCTGGGAAATCAATGGCGACACTAGAGGAGCTGCAGAAATCCACAGCTCAGGTGTGAGAATCTGCAGATGGGACAACTATTAGTTTTGCACGCCACAAATCTGGCCTTTGCGTAAGAGAGCTGGAATTGTTCAACTAAATAAACTACACAAAATCCTAAAGAACGTTTGCTACAAGTGATTTTGGGGAATCTTTAACTTTTTGGAATTAAGGAAAGCATGTTGGTGGCAGTATCATGCTATGGGGGGTGGTTTTCCCCACTAGGATAGAAAAGCTGAACAGAGTTAATGTTTGATTGGAGCTAAATGTAGCGTAGGCTCTTGCAGAAAGTACTTCAGAACGGCATTATATGCATGGATATTACGGTTATATATTAGTGCTAACCTACATAACTTTGTATGAAGAAAAATGGCTGCTGTGTTTGTTTATCTAATGCATGTGGACCCAAAAGCAGAGCCATAACAAATGCAGAATAAGAGAGAGAGAAGGGAGGGTAAATGCAGAAAGGAGAAGTGCGGACGGATGGATTTTTCCTCTCTTCCTCTGTGAGCCGTCATGACAGCTCCTTTCATCCTGGCTGAGGCCCCAGTGTTAGTGCTGGCTCTGCACTCTGCCTGCCACTTTATCTAACCAACGCACACGCACGCCCACACACGCTTACACACACAAATACACCCACACGTCAAACCCTCCTGAACTCTTGATTCTGCAAGGCTCCAGCCACAGCACATGAAATCTGTTTATATCATTTGGTAGCTGTGAAAGTGTTGGTTTGGACCACAGTGCCTGCCTCGGATCCACAGCCCATAAAGCTGAAGACACAGAAAGAGCGAGAGAGAGAGAGAGAGAGAGAGAGAGAGAGAGAGACAGAGAAAAGAGAGACAAAAAGAGAAAGAAAGAGAGAGAGATGAAAAAAGGGGAGAAAAGTGCAGTTTTATCTTTTCTTCCTGTGAGCCAAACTTTGCATGTCTCAGTTCCCATGTTCAACTCCTCTAAAGTATTGTTTTGTGCCAGTCGTTTGTCCCCGCTCTGCTTTTTTTCCTCCTAACTGCGCCCACCTTCTTCCACTCCTCCCTCCCCCCCCTTTTTTTTCTTACCCTGTGGCTCAGCTCCATTAAGCTCCAGTACGGGTTGCCAGTTTCTAATGATTATTTGGTAAGAATGGCATGCTCCATTTGCAAAGCCTGGCTGGATGCTTATCTGGCAGTTACTGGCCACCATTTTGGGACTTGAGTTACAGAAAATACTTACAGGGGTCATTACTGCGAGCCGGAGTTCTCTTAGTGAAGACCAAGAGTCAAAGTGGTGAAACACTTTGACTTCTCTTTGGGTTTCTGACATAAATTATGAAAACATTACATTTGAATCTAAAACATCCACACCCTAACCCCAGAAGATTATTATTCGTGGACGGTGTTAATGCTTTTAGCTGGTGTTAATGTCCTGCGTTTGTTTGCCTTGGGAGAGATTATTAAACTTTTACCAAGTTGTGTGTGTGTTTTTTGTTTTTTTTTAGTTTTGAAGCCCAAAGGTGCAGGGTGTACAAAAATAAACCTGATTGCCCTGGTTTCCAAAGATCACCTTGCCTTGTAATTACCTGGGAGTCATAGGAGTGCCGCCGATGCTGTCACTCGTAATCACAACCCTGAGCCTGCCAGCGTCAGTCCCGACCTTCCCTCACACCTCGCCTCCCGACCGGTCGCCTTTGTTTTCTCCTCTGCCTTTTTAACCGTTTATTTCTCTCTCGGATGTCCTTTTTTTAAAAAATAATTGTATGTTAATCAGAAAGTTTGGCCAAAACGACAGACAGAAAAGATAAAAAATAAAACCCGTTTATGGACGCAGTGTGAGATGTAAAGGTCATTAAAGTCAATAAAGGACTTTAATGACCTTTCTTTTGATTAAACCTATTTCTGTTAAAATAATTTCATCTAAAGATAAAATTCTGCCCCTTGGTTTTTGAAGCACTGCGCCTTAAGGAATATTTATTTCAATTTTACAAAGTATAACTGAACATGTAAAACCTTGTAAATTATAACCCTATAAAGAAATAATACATCAAATATTATATTGTGAATATTTGCTTTTGTAATCCTGCCTTTTTGGTTCCTAGTAGCTGTAGAGTCGCAGTAAATTGAAGCTTCAGTACAAACTCACTTTAAGTCATGTCTTTATGTTTTATTACCTCCTTTTTTTCTTTAATTTTCATTTTGTATTCTTACATTTTAATTCTCATGGTTGTGATCGCCACGATTTTGTGCAGACAAATTTGAAAAGAATAAAAATTGACCAGAGTACTTTACAATTTAGTCAACTGAATGATAAAATAAATACAGAAAAAAAAAATAAAATCCCATGGAGTCCAGAAAAAAAATCTTAACTTCTTTGGCTAAGCAAACAAATCCCTCTGGAAGTAAAATGTGACCCACGTCTGTTTCAGGATCATCACTCTTTCAGATATTTTAAGTTTCTTTTCAAGCTTTTTGACATACAGTTTGGCATCTTAATGCAATATTTCCTGTATGTTTTACTGAATTCATCCTTTCCTCTGCCAGGAATTAAGATGACGGCACCACCACCATGCTGCAGCGTTAAATGTTCTGCAGCCTCAAACATATTTGAGGTTTTCAAAAGATAGAGAACAATAAATTTGGTCTGTTCAGAGATTTCAGTCTTTTTTCTTTTACGTCTCTGAAAAGTTTTTTCTTCGTCTTCATTTTTTTTTTACAGCAGGTGTAATTGCACATAGAGCTGTACAGCTCCAAAATGTGCTAAATCACCCAGAGAGGTGTTCTTCGGTTCAGTGGAGCTCCTAATGGACTTTCGCTATAGATGCCTGCGGCTTCTGTTGGTTTTGTTTGGGGTTCTCAAAGTTCCTTTAAAGCTTTAAAATTTGTACCACCTGGTGTTTCCTCATAATTATTCTTAGCCAGGCATAAACCAAACAGGCTAAGTCTGAGATTTCGTTATCTGAGATCTCAAATCTCTCGGGGCGCCAGAACCTCTTAATGGTTTTATTTGCCTGTTTTTCTACTTTGATATAACAGCAAAACGACTCATATGTCACTTTCAATGCGGTGGAAGTCCTCTGTCCTCTGCAGTACTTTATCAGGGATTGAAGACATTTTCACAACTGTTTCATTGTATGGCTGCTCGTCTTTACGCTGCCTTGAGCCTTTCGTATGAGGGGCCGTTTAGGACAAAATTTACGTTTTGTCTCTCACACACTACCAAAAACTCTCGCATACTCCAAAAAAGTAGCCACGCACACTCCAAAAAATTACGTTTTGTCTCTCACACACTACCAAAAACTCTCGCATACTCCAAAAAAGTAGCCACGCACACTCCAAAAAATTACGTTTTGTCTCTCACACACTACCAAAAACTCTCGCATACTCCAAAAAAGTAGCCACGCACACTCCAAAAAATTACGTTTTGTCTCTCACACACTACCAAAAACTCTCGCATACTCAAAAAAATTACATTTTGTCTCTCACACACTACCAAAAACTCACGCATACTCAAAAAAATAGCCACGCACACTCAAAAATTACTCACGCACATTCAAAAAATACTCAAATTGCGTATACACACACTACTAAAATGTCACACACACACACACAAACGTTAACTTTCTCGCTCACATACACTACTAACAGCTCGCTCACATACACTGCTAACAGCTCGCACACACACAGACGTTTATCTCTCACATACACAAGACTAAAGTTGAACACACACACAGTACTAAGACTCGTTTTATGTATGTGTGAGAGCGAGACTTTTTATGAATGTGTGAGAGCGACACTCTTTATGAATGTGTGAGAGCCAGACTCTTTTTGAATGTGTGAGAGCGACACTCTTTTTGAATGTGTGAGAGTTGTCACGGAAGAGGCGGGGCATAATTTTTGGATCAAACTGCGCATGCGTAGATCCTAAACTGTATGTTCTATTACTTAGTATATTTGTGCTTTTAAATATATATAGAACGTTTAACTTTCTTGTAGATTAATTGTGCTATAGAAATAAATGAATCTGATTGATTGATTAAAAATAGCAAAATTGCTGTAGTACAATCTGTCCACTGGGTGCCAGATTGTAGCACTGCGGGCAGTCGTTGAATCGTTTAATGCGCCTGTCAAAGTGCTGGTTGCCTCCGGAGAAGATAGAATGGTGTTTAAAATGGCAGCTGCCTGACCAATTCTCTCTCGTTTCGAATTAGAGTTAGCCATGTTCGGTATAGCAAACTCTTTCTTCTTCGGCACTAGTTGGCGCCGGTTAATAATTCCTGTAATACTGGCACCCAGTGGACAGATTGTACTACAGCAATTTTGCTATTTTTAATCAATCAATCAGATTCATTTATTTCTATAGCACAATTAATCTACAAGAAAGTTAAACGTTCTATATATATTTAAAAGCACAAATATACTAAGTAATAGAACATACAGTGAGTCAACAATCGAAACTTATAGTTTAGGATCTACGCATGCGCAGTTTGATCCAAAAATTATGCCCCGCCTCTTCCGTGACAACTCTCACACATTCATAAAGAGTGTCGCTCTCACACATTCAAAAAGAGTCTGGCTCTCACACATTCATAAAGAGTGTCGCTCTCACACATTCATAAAAAGTCTCGCTCTCACACATACATAAAACGAGTCTTAGTACTGTGTGTGTGTTCAACTTTAGTCTTGTGTATGTGAGAGATAAACGTCTGTGTGTGTGCGAGCTGTTAGCAGTGTATGTGAGCGAGCTGTTAGTAGTGTATGTGAGCGAGAAAGTTAACGTTTGTGTGTGTGTGTGTGACATTTTAGTAGTGTGTGTATACGCAATTTGAGTATTTTTTGAATGTGCGTGAGTAATTTTTGAGTGTGCGTGGCTATTTTTTTGAGTATGCGTGAGTTTTTGGTAGTGTGTGAGAGACAAAATGTAATTTTTTTGAGTATGCGAGAGTTTTTGGTAGTGTGTGAGAGACAAAACGTAATTTTTTGGAGTGTGCGTGGCTACTTTTTTGGAGTATGCGAGAGTTTTTGGTAGTGTGTGAGAGACAAAACGTAATTTTTTGGAGTGTGCGTGGCTACTTTTTTGGAGTATGCGAGAGTTTTTGGTAGTGTGTGAGAGACAAAACGTAATTTTTTGGAGTGTGCGTGGCTACTTTTTTGGAGTATGCAAGAGTTTTTGGTAGTGTGTGAGAGACAAACGTAAATTTTGTCCTAAACGGCCCCTCATACTTTCGTGTGTCGCCCACTTGGTGATGCCTGCTCTCAGAAAGAAACCAGTGGTTTGTGTGCTTACATGTATCATTTGTTGGTTTGATCCACACTCCACACCCACTCACCATTTCTGCTCTGTCACTACCTCAATCTGTAACTCTGTGCGAGCCCGGCCCATATAAACATGAAATCAAATCGTTAGCTCAAGTTTCATTTGAATATTATCAGAGCAGCGTTACGCTCACGTGGTTTTCCCAACATGACCGTGTGTGCAGACACATGGTCAGGTGGCAAAAACATGTGGGCAGATGTTCCAGGTGGGAACAAGTATATGTAAATATGTGAAATATGTGTTCTGCATGTGGGAATGTTGCATATGTGTAACATGCGCAGTCACACAACACAGATTCCACATGTGGAAAATGCATCTTGTTTGAAACATCTGTTCACGTGTGTTTCACTAGTGGAAATTGTGCTGTTTAGTATTAGCTAGTTTCGTCTGAACATTAGGTTTGCTATGCCATATATTAGCAGCACAAATCATGTATGGGATTAGCAAGGAGCAATATGCACGCATAATGTTTTTGTTCTAAAAGTTTTACATAACATAGTGGTAATTTTTTTTTTAAATATGAGACTTCCAACACAGTTAATAGTGAATTTATTGTAATTGCATCTCAGACTTTAAACTCTTAAAGACTGAACTTTAATAGTTAAGTTTTATACTCTTTTAAACCAATAAAAGCATTTTATACACATGCAAAAAAACCAACAAAAAAACACAGTGTCACACAACTCAGCGCAAAAGTTCTGAAATTACTGATTCATTTCGCAGCTGAAAATCTTATTGACTCCAATTTGAACCCACAGAAGTGCAGAGACTGCTCCAGCACTGCTTCTCCTTTCTTGCTTAATTGTCAGCTCATCTTTGGGAGCAGTGCTGTTGTTTACTCCTCTCGAGTAAACAACATCTTCATCTCCTCCTTCTCCTCCACTCTCATTAGAATCCAATTCCAGCAGCCAAATCTTTTTATGGACCTGGCCCAATTGCCTCTTAATGCTTTCGCTATTAGGCGGCGTGTAATCAAGCGGGCTATTTCCATAAAACAAGTCACAAAGAGTTAGCTGTTAGACGTGGGAGCGGCGCTGTCGCTCTTCGCAGCCTGTTGCTCACTGTACTCTCTGTTATTTAAAAAGCAGCTGTACACACCTTCAATGAGACGATTATAATCTATGACTCTACCCACAATCTGGTTCTCTCTTCCCTCAGGCAGTATATAGCAATATTTAAAACTATGGGACTTTTTGCAGAAAAAAAAAAACAAAACTTGATGCCTTCCCGTAAGGCGAGCGGCAAAAAGCACAATTCATCATTCATAGCGAATGAGGGAAATAAAAGCGGGGCAAAAGAGAGAGACAAGAAACTAAATCCAGGGCTGTTTAAGTCAGGAACGGTGCCATGGCAACCAATTGCTATCTAATTGCGACGAGCCGCCCTTTTTGCGTGTAGCTACAGTAACTATTGGCAACTGTAGCAGGAGACAGACAATATCACCAAAGATGAGGGGTTGCTTGAGAGAAGGTCGAAGCAGGAGACGTAAAGACATAATAACATTCAGGAGATGAGAAAAAAAGGTAAACTTACTGCCTTGCAAAAGTATTCATACGCCTCAAACTTGTCCAACTTTTGCATTATGTTGGGATTTTATTTAGCAAACACAAAAGTGAAGTGGTACACATATTTGAACGCTTTTGCGAATAAAAACAGGAAAATGTTTATTTTCCCACTGTATTTTGACTCCCCTAAAAAAAAATGAATGCATTTTTCAAGACAGCTGAGGAAAAAATACCACACACAAAAGGAATTTGTAAATTTAAAAAAATTCTAAATATTTTGATTAAAAAAAAAACTCAAAAAAAATCCCATCACATTCCCTTGTTTCACAGATAATTTCTCTTTAAAAGCGCTTTTGCTTCTTAAATCCCTGCTGACTACAGAAGGGCAGGAGAAACCGGCTTGAACTTGCTGCAGTGTTTTCGCCCTTCCCTGCCCTCACAAATACAGGGTGGGAGGACGATGTGGAGTCAGAGGTTAGCAAGAAGAAGACATGTCAGAGTCCCCGCAGGGCCTGGGGGATGAACACCAACAGCTGACTGAGGCCGAGTGCATCAGCTGGAGTTCCTGGCTACTTTCTTCTCTGCCTGGATGATTGCTTTTGTGCCTGCAGGTTAATGATGTCACTGGGTAGACAAATGACGTTTTATTCAATGCATTTATTTTAAATGCGAGATCCACCCTCATGGCTGTGCCTTCGTGGTCATGTGTCACAGGCCGTCAGCCCGTCACGACAAAGTTGGGCCTCTTTGCACTTTACAAGGTCGGAAAAGATAAGGATAAAGGTGCATGTGTAGATTAAGTAACTGATGAGTATCTAATGTTTCTAAAATTGCCCAGTTAGACAGGTGAAGTATGTTTTTATCTGCAGTGTCTGTCACTCACAAATTAATGAAAGTGCTGTTGTGCTAGTAAATACTAGTGTTGCAAAAAAAATAATATATATATATAATTTTAAACTAGAACTGCAAGCAGTTATCAACAAGTTCCAAGTCCTACCCAGCAAGCCCACCCCATGCCTAGTCCCTCTTTGCACACTCTGCTCACATCCTGCCAGAATGGCTTCACTGAGTTTCACCACGTGAAATTAAAGACAATGAAAGCACACTTATAATAAAATAAATTAAAGACCAGTCTTATTAATCTCCTGAAGCCATTTCTAAACAATTTCAATTCATTTTTTCTACTTTTAAAATGCATTAATATTTGTAAAACCTTGTTATTTTCTTTCACTAGGACCATTCAGCATTTCTCCTTATATTGTTGCTTCCCGTCCAAGCAGCGGTGCGGCATGAGTATGGGTTCACCAGCAACCATTTTAAAGGAAGAATCTCAGGGTCTTCAAGCCATGACCATCAGCGTTCGCTGGAGTTGTTCACAGCCGAATGTGATGCCAATCAGAATCAGCTCCTCCAAGTTTGAGGCCATGGTTGTCAACTAGAAAAATGTGCGTCGCTCTCGCCAGGTCAGGGGTTGATATCTTCTTCAAGCAGGGGAGCCCAAGTGCTTTAGTGTTGTGTTAATGACGATGTGGTAGGATGAAGTAGGAGAAAAATAGACAAATTGGGGCCTCATTATCTCGAAGGCTGTTAAAGAAAATCATGAGCCAACAAGTTCTTAATTTAATTGGTTTGTCAACATTTTGACCCTTAACTATATCCCCTCCGGCAAGAGAACTTTACTCTTTTATTCGTCCTTTGGAATAGTTCACGTGTTTTTGAGTCGAGGAAATCCAGAACTGCCCATCAATCCAATCTCAAATTATATTCGATTATTATCTTATTATGCTTCCTCTTCACAACCTATCGGTAAGCGAAAAAAGACATTATCTTCTGAACCCCATACTGATCCCCAACCCATAGATTGAGATCTTCAGCCTGATAGGAAGTGAGAAATCAACTATGCCTCCATTTCGTTCTGGAAAATGTTTTTAGATGGACGTCATTGGAAAGCCTCGACACTGAATCCGTGTTAAATTTGATTCCGCAAGATTAGGTGTCAAACAGCCGTATCAGTTCTTTATTTTCAGTGCCCTGAGAATTTCCAAACAACCCATTATTTCTTTATCACTGTTATGATTAAGTCATATGTGATTTTTCTATTAACTGTTGCACAATTATACATATTAGCTTACGCCATCAGCCATCATTTAAATCAACAATTCCATGTGGTCTGCGAGAGAACAAGAAAAGGCACAATTTATGCTAAAAGCTGTATTTAACCTTAATTGCCATAATTGGCATTTTTCAATGGCACCGCGCTAAAAATTACAGCGCACTCTTTGAACAGATTAGAGTTGTGTGATAGTCGGGCGTCCAACACATTGTAAAGCGCATGTGAAAAACCGTAATCATGCCAAACGCGTTGTTGTGTTTTAAAATATTATCTCCTGCTTTTAATAGGCGTTAGTCTTATAAATACGCCAGCCTCCGACGAGGTAAAACGGCGCTGTACTGACTGCTGTTCGGCATGCACAGATAAGCTGGAGGAATAGGTGGAATAGCTGTGGCTGTGCTGCACCAGCGGCTTAACTGGTTTGACGAGGACATCAGTCCTCAGGGCGAAACAGAGCGCGGCTAATTGAATTACATAAATAGGTCCTAATGGAGCTTGGCAGGAGAGAGTCTGCCTCGCCTGCAAACACAATCAGTTGCGAAAATGTCAGTCTAATACCTGCTGTTGTATTAATTAGTCTTGTTTTACCTAAATATGATGATGGGGTTATTTTATTTTATTTTATTTATTTTTCTATTTGTTACTTTTTTTGTTGTTGAAGAGAACTGTTTTCTGGGAAAGTTCGGGCCTTTTTTGAAGCACACAGGAATTTGAACTCTTCTCATGGGCATCTGTGCCTTGCAAAACTTTTCAAAGCCCTCAAACTGTTTTCCATTTTGTCATGTTAGAACCATAAACTTTAATGCGTTTTATTGGGACTACTTTGGTGTTTATGTGATAAACACCAAAGTAGTGCAAAAATAGTGAAGTGGAAAGAAAACGATTGTTTTCTAAACACAGAAAAAGGGGTTTGATGCATTTCATCCCAGTTTACTCTGAAGACACTTTGTTGTGTGTGAAGGCCTCAGGGGAAAAAAAAAATCATGTAAAACCTTAAAGCAGGGTTAGGTTATGACAATCCGAGTAGATCTGCGTCACATATTTAATCAGAATCGTCATTAATGTGCAGAATATCACAAGCGCATCCAATGAAGTTAGGCAAGTTTTGTATTGGTAAACAAAAAAAAAAATCTCCTGAAAATGCTGGTTAATCATAATATCAATAAAGCAAATTTCAGCAGTACTAGCACAGTTGGTAACACTTTATTTGATGGGTTGTGAATAAGACTGTCATGACACCGTCATAAACATGACGTAACACCTGCCATGAACACGAGTAAGTCTCCATAAATATTTATGACTGTTGTCATAAAGTGTCATTCGGTAAATCATGACACTTTTAATACCAAGTTGACATTATTCAAAATGTCTTTGTTATGACAACTTGACATTAACCAAGAAATCATGATCTGACATAAATTTGTTATAAAAGTATTACTGATTAAACTTAAAGACTTATGTAGCTTTATGTTATTAAAGTAAAGTGTTACCGCACAGTTAAATATTATCAGAATAGCATTCAGCCTAATCTTAAAATAGAAACATAATGGTACAAGTGCATTGCCGTCCACCTGAACTCAACATCAAGACATGCGTTAAATAGTATATCGGCAAATTATCTGTACTTGATTAGCACTTCATTAAGTCCAGAGGATCCCAAAGCGCTTCACACTACATTCAGTCATTCACCCATTTACACACACATTTGCACGCTGATGGTGGCAAGCTACTGGATTATAGCCACAGCTGCCCTGGGGCAGTCTGACTGGGGCAGTTTAAACTGACAGAGGCGTTAATCAGAGAAGCAGGCAATGCATGGAAGCATTGGAGCAGCAGCAGGAATCCTATCAAACGCTTACAACTAACAAGCATTGCACTCAACAAATTCCGCCTTCGGGGAAGAGTTGTAAGAAGACGGCTGATAATAAATAAAAGTTATGAGAACTCCTGTTTGCTACAAGCCATAAAGAGGATGCAGGGGCTCTGGTCGGATGGGTTAGAGCTTATCTAATTTTCTCTGACTTTTTGGGTGTCATTCGAAAGGCTTTCTTGGTTATATAAAATGTATGGAGGTATATACAGGACAATCCTGGAAGAAAGCAGTGGTTCAGATTGTGTTAGAATGGCACAGTCCAAGTTCAGACCTAAGTCCAATTGAGAATCTGAGGAAAGTCTGGATTGACTTTCATTGATGTTCCCCGTCCAGACTAATAGCATTACCTTTGGGTAAATAGAAAGAATTTACGTCTTAAGCAACGCTAGTTGGAACATACCTCAAAAGAGTATAAGTATAAGTAGGTGGGCTGCATACATGCATGGTTCGCTTTTTAGATTATTATTTGTAAAACATTATGCAAATTATGTATCATTTCCGTTCCCCTTTGTAGTCGTTTTCCCCACTTCAAATAAAGCACATTAAAGTTTGTGGCCTGTAATGCAGCGAAATACTTTTGCAAGCCAGTGCCTGTGTGCTAATCTGACCACCTGTCAGCACAGGGAGCATCAATTTAAATCTTAAGGCTGTAAAGAGACCGAGGAGCCTCGTGTTCCCTCCGTCTGCCTGCCTACCTGTTGATGTGTTTGCGCAGTGCTTTATGACTTTTGCTGGAGTGCACATCCACATCGCTGTGGTCTCGGTCCTCCAATGCGAGTGCATGAGAATGCATCAGGGCTTGGGTTTTTACTGCGTTCGTCTGTTGATGCACAGAGACCAGACAAAGTGCATTGAGAAAGAAGCAGCGGTGGAGGCGAGGTGGGGAGGAGACGAGCTACAGCCTGCAAGCCCCAGACGGGCTGGCTCCGGAGAGGCTGCACCCAGGCACAGAGCTGCCTTTGTCAGGGTAATTATCCTGACTCTCAGCCTCTTCTGGTGGAGCTACTGTTCAGTTGGGTGGCTAAGACTCTAGCGCCACCATTCATTGCTGCAGCGAAGCTGTAATTGTAGCAAAAAAGTCTTTTATAAACAAGCTCAACTGCACTTAAAACAAGTTTTAAATGTTAATACTTGACTGCTTAGTACGGTCACAATCAGTTTTCTCGTCCTCATGGCATTGATGTTTGTCCAGCATTGATTCAATCTTCCAGTTTTCAGCAGCTAATCCAACCCCAGCCGGGAGCAACAGGGAAGACAAGATGTGTCAGAGGAAAGAGAGGGAAAAGATAGCCCAGGTACTCTCTGGGAGTGTGTGTGCGTGTAGGAACTAAAGGATTATCCCACAGGAGTTAAATGAAGCCTGTCCAAAACAAGGAAACTCTTCCCAGCCTCTTTAAACGTCTTCTGTTGACTGTAGTCGCCGTGTCAAAAAGGTGGCAGTTTGCCAACAGGTCTGAAGTGCAGCAGGAAACTGGATAGGCTTGATGATTTAGTGTTGTTTACAGTGGCAGACAGGGAGCCATCTTCGTCAGCCAGTCTGTCTTCCTCGGCTTGTCTCTCTCTCTCGCTCTCTCTGAGCCGACCCCTTCTACCTGCCGCCGAGGACGCGGATCGTTTGTAAGTGGTGAAACATGATTTGTGTGCCGTGTCGTATTTCGATATTTTGACTTTGCTTAAAAAAGTCCCAGGAGCATTTTGGAGGTAGTCTTAATTGCAACTGATGCTTAATATCAATAGATTCATTTTGTGGCTGGGATTATCAAGGCGTCTTTGGAAACCGCAGCCATAAATCAACCATGGGGTTCAGAGCCTTGAAAGTCGTATTGACGGATTTCTTCATGCTTTTGCTTTTCTGTCACACTGCAATGTTTTTGTTTTGAATCTTCAAGCAAATTTTCTCTAAAGACTTTCTGCTAACGAGCAGAAGTCATGGTTTCATCAATCACACCAAGTCACGCAGGTCCCTCGTCAGTCCGCAGAAAATGTTCCAAGGATGTTCTAAGGATCATCGAGACATTTTTGGGGAAATGTGCGGTACACCCCTGAATTTATTTTTTTTAATTTTTTGACGGGTAGCATTTTAAGCTTTTATTTCCCCCTTTGATGCCCCTAAATTTCTTATTGTTGCATTATTAACACTAATCTTAACCGTGACAAGTGAAGTGCACAGAGCTTTAGATGTCATCCTTTGTGAACTTCTAGATGAGTTGTGAGTTATTTCTCTAGGCCTGACACTCACATGGTTCACTGGACTGCCAAGTCCTTAGAAATGTCTTCATAGACCATTCCAGAGTTATGCTGTCGCCAGAACACTGTGTTGTTCTGGTGTTCATTTTATGCTTAATGAATTGAATCAGAGATGCCCAACTCCAGTTCATGAGAGCTACTAACCTGCAACTTTTACATGCATCCCTTCTCCAATGCACCTGAATCAATTAGGAAATCATGCTAATGATTTACATCATTACTGGAGCTGTGAAAGCTACATTTTGGACTAAAAGTGACCGACTCACTGACATTTTCTTTCTTTATTTCTTTCCTCCTCCTGGTTTTCAACTTAAAGCTCGTGCAACCAAGTTTTTTCTGCAAAAGGAAGTTGGTGGGTTTCTCTTTGAGATAGGAAATAGGATAAACATTTGAAGAGAAAGGAATCAGTCTGAAACTTGCACTGTCTCTGAGCTTCCACTTATTGTTCGGTGAAGTTGAGAAGACTAAAATACGAGTTGAAACATTTTGTTTTTCCTGACATGTGGCACAAAATGCTCTGTGTCCACAACAGCTTACCTGACAGCTGCAACACAGCAGAGCTGTCGGGCTACAGGTGCAGCTGTTGTTACACAGTCTCAGCTTCTCTCAGGTTTTCCTATTGACCTATCGTTGAACAGCATTCTACTTGGTTCCATTGTGGGAAGAGACTTAACTGTTGGTACATTTTTTGCCTTACAGACATATTTATATCTGTTGAACTTCTTTATGTTTAGTCATGTTAAAACTCCAAACTTTAGTGTATTTCACACATTTCAAACATGCGTCCCTACAGCATGACGCTGTCACTACTGTAACACATAGTTGTGCTGAGTTGTTTAGGGTGAAGCACAGAGATAGTTTTATGCCACACATTAGACTCTCTCCAATGTGAGAGAAAGTTGAAACAATCTGTATCCGTTCTGAACAGAATATCTACTTCTACGTGTCTTTCTTCTTGAACCATATTTACGCCAGTATGTTAAAGACGACCACAAATTATACACCACACACTTACTTTGTAAAGTTCACATTTGTGGAGTGCATTACAAGGAGTTTATGTCACAACAGAACCTCCTGGATATCTGCAACTTCTCGAGAGTTACCCTAGATTTCCCTGTCTTAGTTGGTTTGCGGTTGTGCACTTTTTCCATTGAACAGTGCTCTGTAAGATATTCTTTTATACCAAAACTTGCTTTAAGCTTCTTCACAATGTAATCCCTGACCTGTCTGCTCAGTTCCTTGGTCTTCACCATTTTGTTTTTGAATGTTTTCCGACAAATGTCATTAATCGCACCAAGGATCAGCTAAACGTCTGAAGAGAATTTAATTAGAACTTTCTTCAATTCAATTTCAAGACATATGATAAATAGGATAAAACAGATAGCCTAGGCAATTGATTAAAACAATTCACCTGCTAATAAGGTAGTAAAAAGTAGGGTGTGATTTGTGAGTGTGTGAAGTGTTAATTATGAAGCCTAAGTGCAGGCTGTATTAGATTGTATTTAGGGGCTGTTAGAGTAAAATGGAGATGAATACAAATGCATTCCACGTTTTTCGGATTTTTTCTTTTCCTAAAATCAATGCACTGTATTTACGTTTTCCACCTACTCCACAATTATGTGCTGCCTTGCGTTTGCTTCTCACACAAAATCCCAATAAAACGCATGGATTTGTGTTTTTAATGTGGCAAAGCTGAAGGGTTTGAATGCTTCTTGCAATGCGCTATAAATACTCATAATAGTAAAGAGATTAAGTGCAAATTTCCAAGATCCTTTAGAACGGTTAGACCAGACTCAGACTTTACAAGCAGCACTGTTAAAAATCACCCTCCTGATTATTACCTATTGCCACTTTTAACTATCAGTGGACGTCGTGAAAGCTGGTCTTCTTGTGATTCCTCTAAAGTCTTATCAGCAGGTCTCTGCTCTTACCTCTCCTCCTCTTTGCCGCGACAGTAGCAGAGCTCAGAGTTTGGAAGCCAGGCGAGCGCTCCGACCGCAGGCTCCATGGCGGTAGCTGCTAATTAGAGTGCTGCTCAGTGATTGGGGTCTGGGGTTTTGGAGCGCTGCTGCAGGGAAGCGCCTCAGATGGCTGCCAAACAGGCCGGAGGGAAAGGGTTTCCAATCCCTTTTATATACTGTACATGCACACGCAACATATGCTCGGAAATACTTCATGCTTAGCCAAAAAGTTACAAAAAAAACAAAGTGCTCTGTTGATTTAGTTAGAACAGTAAGCATCACTAATGTCCCGACAGCTCTGTTTATGGGATTTCATCAGACCAAGAGTGTTTAATGCTAAAATTATCATTGAAGAAAAGCTCTAATAACTGCCCTGCCACTTTGAAGGGCTTTGAAACCTCTTCATGTTGGTTTTGAATCTTCGGGGATGTGTCAGCAGCGCTTTCTCCTTTTGACGCAGATGAACGGCACAACATGGAAAAACCATAAATCCTGCCTCCTCTTTTGCCCGTGTTTTCTCGACACAAAGCTGGCAGCCTCACGGGCTGAAACAACCCTCGCCACTTCTTTTTCTTTCTTTCACGAATTTAATCAGATGCATCATCCCACGTTCACATGCATTTTACATTTAACATTTTACAGCCGGCGGCACAGGAAATGGAATTACTCGCTCGGTTTCTGCGGCGATATTTAGCTGGGCGCTAATCTGGTCTACCAGTGACGGCCTTCTCCGGCTCACGGCGGCCATTGTTGCCGGGAAAAGAGCCAGAAATGAATCCAAGCACTCCGGCGTGTGGACCGGTTCTCCTCCTCTCGGAGCGGCGCAGGTGGTCAAGTCTACCTAACGCCGAGTTGATCAGACCTGCTAAATAGCTCGTTTGGCCGCCGCGGCAACCAAGAAGTTGGAGTTAAATTGTGAAGAGGGTAGTTGATGGTAATGACCGAGCAATCGATGATTGGGTCCATTCATGGCTGAAGTGGCTGGATGTGGGGGCCTCGCAGTCACACTTTCGCCAGCACGCGGGGCACAGTGTGCACTGCTCTCATTACCGTCCATTGTCTGGGTCCTTTTGGAGCCTCTGAGACGAGTGAGGCGAGTGAGAGAGGAAAGGCGGGAGAGAGAAAAAAAGGAAGAGATTAAATAATGGCCTCGATTGGTTGATGGTGTAGCGAACTGGCCCCCTTGTTGTGTATAGTCTGTGTATGTGGCGGTCTTAGCGCAGGATGGTCAAGATTCAATGTGATGCGTATGAAAAGGGGGGGAACAAAGAGCGCTAAAACCACTAGTTGGGGATGCAGTTGCCATGTGAGGCTTCAATCGATTGCTGGTGGCCGCTCTCTGCGAATCATCTCATTTGTGCAGGGAGAAGTGTAAATTTCGTCTCTATTTAGAGTCAAACACGTTCAACTCTCAGAGAGAAAGGCTCTCTGACTTTAATCGAAGGCTTCCCGGAAGTCTCTCTGGAGACCCCGACGGGATCAGGACAAAGCAGGAGCAGCACGGTGGACTGCTTCTGTCAGAGGAGAGGGTCCTTCTAGACAGGAAGTGAAGGTGAACCACTACTGCGATGGAACAGGTCCTAGACACCATTGGGCTGTACTGGAAATATTGCTGGACTCACTAAGTGGATATCTGCATGTCTAATAAGCAATTTTCTTTCTGTTATCGTGTCCCTAAATACACATCAATAGCAGCATTATAGGCCAATATTTAACTATAATAGTGAAGTAACTGTTTGAGTTAGAACTACGAATTTGAACAGCTAGAAAAAGTGGCTTCTTAGCAAATTTCCTTCTATAAATATGTTCTCAAGCAGGAGCACAATGCATAATATGGGGAAAAGATTACACTTGCATGTAATCTTTTTGGGGGGGATACAAAAAAAAAAATGATGAAGTTTGAACACATTTTGGATGCACTGTGGTGTGTTTTTTTGTGTGCTGTGGCCTTGTGAAAAGTTCTTCTTGTGCATGCATAAGTTCTCTTAAGGTACTTTCAACCATATTCCCAAACCATGCATATTAATTGTGAGTGTGCGCGAATGGTTGTCTACGATGTAGGCTTCTGTGTTCCACAGTGAAGAAAGTTATTAACATAATTTATAGGGACTATTTTAAAATACCAGAAACTTGGTTTTTCTTATGCTTTTGTAATTTCTATTTTTTTACATACAAAACCACTTCATTACTGCTGGTACTCTTTTTTTAAAATATCTTTAACTGGTAATAAAATGTAAATAAACTGGTACTATACAGCACTATACAGATATACAGTGCTGTGAAATATATTAAAAATAATCATAAGTAGTGAAACTCTGTTGTTTTCCTTGTTAATTTTTTCTAAACACACAAAGGCAATTCAACTTATTTCCATTAAAAATGCTCATATGTGATTTGGACTGTTAAGCGTGAATGAATTTCTCCAGCTTGTTTGGAGTCACGCTGATGATCTCTGAGATCCTGCAGGTTCTGCTTTGACTTTAGGCGACATCGTGTCTTTTTCAGCAAGTCCCCTTAGACGGGACGTCTTGTCAGGTTGATCACACCGACCCGAACAATCAACAAAATTCCACCACAAACTGGTTTCCAACTCATCCTCTTTCCTCCACGAGGGGAACTAAATGTGACAGGACCAAAAAATAAGTTGTGAGCACATTAGCTGACAGACTACAGCTCTCAGTCAGAGCCCTGGATCCATTTTTGTCAAACTGAAGAGTTTTACCGCATGTCATAATGGCAGACAGCACCCATTTGACTGGAACAAGCACATTTTCTCTGCTCAGAATGGGCCACTGTCAGGAATAATTTGCTGCCGTAAAGTTAAAAAAGGTCCAGCGGCGAGCGGAGCTGCTCCTTTTAACCGACAGCTCGAACTGCGCCGAACGGCATCCATCAGCTCACACGTTACTTTCACATAAAATCAGTCGCTGGTCCAGCCGGGCGTCCAGTGTGGTCTGGACCGAGTTCTGATGCGCTCCTTCCGCTGTCTGGGTTGGCAGCAAATCTGAGAGCGTGGCGAGAAATCTCAAAACTGTGAGGGATTTGATTTAGCTTCGCTCTCAGGCAGAAATGTTAAACTGTGCCGCATTTTATTTTCTGTTATGATGTGGTGGCAGTTAATATTCCTAGGATGTTTACTCCTGTGGGCGGCGAGTGCTAAATGTGACAAAATAAAAATAATGATGATAATAAAACTGCCGTCTGTTCACACTCGGTGCTATTTCCCATTTCGGTCTACTTTTTCACCCATTTCCACTTTTCCTCCCTCTGTCTGACTGTACTTCCCAGCTTCCTCCTCATCTCCCGCTCGCTGCAGAGAGCCGGCTGGCTCCAAGCCTACCCCCAAGTCTGGGATCAGCCTACAGGCTCCCCGACCACGACCACATCGTAGGCCTCAGGTTGGCCATGGCCCCATTTGCTGGCATGTTTGCACTGCATCTCCCACGCTACACTGTGAGGACAGCAGCATTTATAATCTTTTAGCAGCTGCACACAGACCTCTAGGGATGGGATGACTGAAACAATTTAATGCAGACAAATGCTGTGAGACATCAGTCTGACAGGGTTACTGATTTACTGAGCATTTTTGAAGCTTTTGAGACAAGTTTATTTGTAAAAGGTTGCGATATTTTCTGCAGCCGCTAGGAAGACACCTGAATTTAAGATTGTTTTCAACATTAAGACACGAATCAAAACAATGTGCAGAATGCTTTGAATGCCTCGGACAGTCCTGTGGGAATCTGTTAAGGCTGGTTATTAATTTCAGCTGAAGTTCAACTTGTTCAACTTGAAGGCAAGTCAAAAAAAAGAAAGAGAGAAAAAAAAAGAAAAACTAAAATACATTTAGAAAGCTAGAAAATGCATTGGGTCAGATCCGGATTTTAGGATTAGAAATCCTAAAATATTATAATATTTATTAGAAACATTGCAATAAAATTAGGCTTTTTGGATACACAGTATAAAGAAACAAAGGATGACTCAACATCTTTACACAACACAAGTTATGACCCTGTGGCTCATAAATAAAATAAAAACATAGTTTATGTGACAAATCCAGAAGTTCACTTTCATGCAATGGATTAGAAAATGATCCGCATCATTTGATCTTTCTCATATGTTGTCACATTACAAACACAAACTTCAATTCGTCTTGAGGTTATGGGATAGACCAGCAAATAACGAAATGGAAGGAAAGTGATAAATGGTTTTCAATTTTCACATTTCTGTACACCACCCCTTTAAGTCTGATACCTCTAGCAAATCACCATTGTCACCAAAAGCCTTTGGAATTCACGTTATCAGCGAACCGATGTGACGCTGACGTGTTGTTTATTCTCAAAATACACACAGCCGTTCTGGGAAGGCCTCACAGCGTCATGGCAGCCAAGTTAGAGATAGACTTATGGTGAAGTCTAGAGCAGGGCTATACTTTATGTCTTGTACAACTACATGTCTATGGTGAATACAAAAGCACCTGCACCATATGCTGGTTGTGTTATTACCTGACAAGAGACTGCAAAAAAAAAAAAAAGAAGCAAGAAAGCAGTTTATTATGTATGCTTTAATAGCAAACATAGAACATTTGACAGCAATCACTCTGAGTTACAATATAGCTCTTGTCACAGTTCATCACAGAAGCCGTCATTCAGCAGAGAAAAAACACACCTGTTCCTTATCCAGACTGAAATAAAGCAGCTACAATGAGGTTCCTGCATCTGGAATATTGAAGTTGGTGTATCATGCAGATTTAAAACAACAGGGGAAAAAAGCTGAACATAAAGTCGTTGTTATATATGTAAACAATGATACATGACAAACTTCTATGACCCTGCCTTAATGGTTAACGCTGTACAAAGCTTAGTTACAGTACACAAATCTTCATAAGGCTATAATACTGCCACCCTATATATACCGTAGGCTCACGAGATGCAAGCAACACACCACCTGAAGTCAATAAGCAAATAAATAAAGACAGAAACAATTAAAAGACATGTACACAGTGCAAAATTACAATAAAAGCTCTGCCTTGTTCTGAGCAGACGTGAAGGTGTGCTTGAAAGCAGAGAAAGGAAAAGCTGAGTGAGCATCACATGCTACAGTGGCACCAACCGAATCGCACCAGCTCCCTGCTCTCCAGCCACTTTGGTTTAGGAGTCCCTTCCTATGAAGCCAGCTCCATAGGGCCCTCCTCTTCACCGTCCGCCCGGTTAGCGCGGATCTCCATGAGCGTGCGAGCAAAGCGCGCCCAGTCCTCAGGGTGGGCCACGGAAAGCTGCAAAGGTCACAGACACAAAGGCGCGAGGTCGTTATTGCTGGGAGAGTGGATGTGGATGTAACTTTTTCCTTCTACTCAACTTTCCATTAATATGCTGCATTATTTGTGGGGTCTAGGGACAACTCTCTGTGGATAGCTAGAAATCTATGAATACTTGCCACTTCCTTCATCTAAAAATGCTTAGAACTGCCTATTTTAAATCATTCAAACACCAAATATGCATTAATATGGGTTAGTACGCATAATGGAAAGTGCCTCAACACTAAGTGAAGAAGCAAAACACTTTGTGTAAAAGTCTTCTTTTTGGTCAGCAGGGCTTTTCACCTCGGAAATCTCCTTATTATTCTTGAATCACAAATACTGACCATAACTGAGTGTTTTTCCCATCATTTATCAATTTCTTTAGATGTTGTTGCTTTTTCTGTTTTGTAGCCTTACTTCACGTTGCCTGACAGATTCTGTTTTACAGTGATTTCTTTATTCTACAGATCAGGTTGCGTAAACAAGAATTTTAAAAAAATGTGGCTCAGAAAGTCGATTCATTATTTGACAAATGCCGCGATTAATACTTCATATTTAGCCAGGCTGGTTTGGCTTTTTCTGTTCAATTTTTAACTAGATTGCCGCGTTTGCTCACATTCCCTTTGTTTAGCATTACAATCTGATTGATGAGCTTCTCAATTTCACATTTAAAAGAAATTAGGATTTTTATTTCTATGCTGATATGAAAAAAAAAAAATTGAACTTCTGCCTATGAAGCAGTTTTCACAGTGACACTGTCCAGCTGAGCTGCCTGTTAAGAGTGCTAATATCTGCAGAGTTTATCCAGCCAGCCAGCCAGCCACCTGGTATAAAGTCTGGAAAATGTCCACATGGACACAGCAGGTAACTGTCTGGAGCATTCAGTGTGACGACCATGAGCTGCCTTTCTCTCAGACTCGCAATACATTTCCAATCGTCGCCCTGATCCTGCAGACACGTGCTAGCAGCACCGATATCATTTAAAAAAAAACATAATTAATGAAAAACTCAGAGGCCTCTCGTGTTTTGTTCGCTGTGCCGCTCCCACGCTGTCTATCTGTCGCTGCGGAGTGCTTCCAGCAGAGAGAAAATGAATAATCTGGCTGTGAAAACACCACCTTTAAAAAAGTCTAATCAAATTTAATGTCAGCTCTGTTCTGATTGTATATAGTTCAGCCAGCTCATGGGGTGAAAAAACTCACAAATAGCCTAAGAAGTAAATAAAAGTCAAACATGTAAACACACAGAGAGAGTCTTAAGTGATATTACATAGTCGCGCACAGCTTCATGAAGATAAAAACATTTTGCAAGCATATTAGTATCACATGAAACCTCCATGGCTGCCCCTACAGGAGGTTGTAAAGGAGAGGGCATAATTAGTTCATTTTAAAAATGGCACCCTTCACAATGATTGAGAAATGTGTGAAGGGTCTTACAATAAATTTATGTTCATTGCAGCAGCAAAATCTGAAAACTGAAAAAAATGAAGATATACTCTAACAATAAACTTTGCATATTTATTTATCTACCTCTTTGTCAAACCCTGTTTGTTCCAGTTCCAGTTGTTTTAAACCTACTAGTTATTAAATGGACAGTAGAGGGAGCTTTTTCTTCTGATAGCTATTTCCTGACTTAAAATTAGCACACAAACGGAATGTTTTCTTGTCTATCCTATTTTAAAAAGTGGCACAGAAAAAGGTCGGATGAATATGTGGATGTTTTCCAGTGAACTGAATTCAAGTGACATGGGGTTTAGTGGAAATAAACGACACTGTTAGTTCTGAGGAATGGAGTTATAAGGGAATGGCTCCTACAGTGGGGTGACCTAGTGACGATAAAATGATGAAAGTGGAAAAGAATCAGCTAGCATCAAATGAGAAAAAGCAGCGCTATAAATCACGAAAAGTTAAAATTTGTTATTGAGCTATGTAGCGCATTTAGGGAAAGTTTTGACTTCCTTGACGTGTTTACACTGCACAAGTTTCCATTTGGATTGAAATCTATCAATTCGAATATAGCACATTGTTTTGCACACGGTCACAATGGCTTATAATCTTTTAGATCCCAGAATTTGATGTTAAGTCTGACCAAGGTTAGTTAGGTCAACAATTACTTCCTTGGTATCTCAGCTAAATTTCCCATGATGTCACACGAGGAAGCAGAGTGCTTGAAGTGTGCCTTAAAATACATCACTGCGTCACTCCATTGAACTCCATAAAACCTCATGACATCATCTGGTTTTGTCTAGACTGTTTAAAGACAGTGTATCTCAGTGTATGTACACTTCTGGCTTTGAAGAGAGTACGAAAGAGTGACACATGTCGTTAATGTAGCCTTTAGCAAATAGACACAATTTTGGTCGTCGTAAACGACCTAAAACGGGAAAAGCTTAGTCTGATTAAATGTCAGTGAAAAGAAGAAAATTCATATTGTTTGTTTGTATTTGTTTGCACAGTGTATGTACATTTCTGGTTTCAGTTTCATAAGGACTCTTAATTTGAGTGAAAATTGTATTATTATTTAAGAAAACAGTAATAAATACAAGCACCAGCAAAGCAGTAATGTGTCACATGTTGATTGTGTGTGAAATACATAGTGAAAATGCAAAATGCATTGAAATGTTTTTGTGTAAAATAAGTTTTAAAAGTGATATACAGTAGGTGCATCAGTATAAATCTATTATGAGTGTAATCTCTTCTGCTATCCCAACAGAAGCAGCATCAAAACGAAAGACTTAAAACGAGGCTAAACGAGCTCATAAAGAGGGCTGGTTTTGTTCCTCTGGAGATGACTGTGCAAATCAAACAAAACATTACACGCAGGATCCTCTTCGTCATACTTTTACACAACAAAAAATTCTCTTCAGTCAGGGGCTTCTTCAAAACTGCCGTAATACAGACCACTACAGGAGATCCTTTCTGCTCACAGCCATAAACATCTAAAACAACTCTTAGAACAGATATGAATAATGCGAGTTACATTTCATTACCCTTTGGGAATATTTTTTAATTGAACTGAACTAAATTACCAGAAATGCCTAATTCACCAATTAGATTGGATGTTATGACAAAAAAAAAGAGAAGATTTGTTTTGTTAAAAGCATCCAAATTAACAGTTCTGTTTAAATTATAATGACTATTATTTGGGGTTTAGCAGCAATTCTTCCAATTCCTAACAGTGAAAACATCCAATTACTACCAAAGAAAAAGTAAACATAATCATGCTAATTTGATTGGTGTACATTTTATGACAGACCACCAGTTTGCCAGCAAGAACACATCCAACGATCTGTCGAGTGTTGAAGTCCAACGAGCCACATTGTCAGTATGGAAAATCCGTCACATGAGCTGCACAGACCGTCAGGGTCAAACCGAACGTTGTTCCTCTCTTTAGCTGAGCACAGTTGGACTCAGAGGGAGTGGGACAAAAGCCGCAGCCACCACCCAAGATGTCTGCAAGCCATTCGCATGGCTAGGCTGTAATTAATCAGAAACCTGGCCACAGTCACGGAGGAGTGGGGGAGAGGGGAGGTATGTAGCACTGATGAGTGGCGTAAGCAATAGCAGAACGACTACGAGAGGCTTGTTCCTAATGATGCCTAGGTTTGAAAATCAGGAGTTTCATTACTCTGAAATGTACAAGACAACAGGGACTGAGTTTTATCCTGTGATTTGGATTTTCCACACAGGGCAACACTTGTAAAGTTTTAATAGATAACCCCGATGGTAAATATGCTTAAAATAAAATGCTTAGAGTAAAATGAAACTGAAATGGAAATTGTTGGTATTTTGTCCTTCTTGGAAAAGTCTCCAGACTTGCTGTTATTCCCAGAGATACTTCTTGTTTCCTCAAAAAAAAAAAAAAAAAAACCTCTCTTCCCAGTTTTAGCTACATGGGCAAGTTTACAGTAAAGTAAATACCCCATTACCACACACCCCTACACACACACACACCCAAAAAAAAAAAAACCCTGCCTAAAGGACCCATAAAACCTTTCAGCTTCACTCAGTTTTATTGAGGCCTCTTCATTACCATCAACCCAGCACTGAGGCCACCAGCTCTGCTTGACTCCCCTCTAGCTTACCACACAAAAAAGATGCTAAACTTAGCCAAGCAGCTAAGCTAAAAACATCTTCAAGCATTAAAACGAGTCGGCTAGAGCTGAATCTTTAGCTGGCTGCTTTGTGATGGGAGCACTTTCAAGATGCATTGAATAAAATGTTACATACAGCAGTGTGAAGCTGAAAATGTTTTGTAAAACATTGACTTATTCCTGATAAGTAAGTAAAATGTTGCCAAAAATTCAGAGATTAAGATTCAGTTCCACATGCTTTGTACTATTTAGTAATAATAACACAGACATGATGTACTGAGACCCAATATTTCTTTTACAAACACTATTTGATCAAATTAGTAAAAATCTCTCTACCTGCTCCTGTCCAGCGACTGCAAATTTAGTTGTTTTTATTCTAGTTTCCTCGTGCTTTTTGCACCTATGTTGTAATTAGGACCTGATTAAAAATGAAACTCATGACAGCCTCTCAGCTATGTATCATAGGAGTCAATGTGAATCTAACCTGTGAGCCCTCAGCAAAAAAAAAAAAAGCTGAGTAAATATTAATGTATTTAACCAAAACTGTAACATTTTCAGGATGTACTTTTTGTTCACAACAGCAAAGGAAAACCTCTGCAGGACTATTTTGTGCCCCAGCAGAACATTTCAATGGTTGTTTTATGTACCTCTCCTGTGTCGTAGATCCAAACTCTGCCCTCTGAGTCGCCCACGGCCACCTCTTTCCCTCCCGATGACCAGCGAACCCTGTTCAGAGCCGAAGCTCCCTCAATGGTCACACTGGCAGTTGGCACCTAGGAGGAAAAAAAAATACAATAAATACATGATGAAAATACATTATATTTACCTGGCCTTTCATTTTCCAGTGAAGCCATATTCTCCCTTCAGAAGAAGCTATGCGAGTTTTGTGCAGGTGAAAGATCTTCACAACCAAAAAAATTATCATTCCAACACAAGACAGTAACCAGATATGTCCTCTACACACATATCTGACTGTAAAGAAAGTATTTTGTGACACATATATCCAGTATGTGTTTTTTGAGATGTGCCTCCATTTTGTATAGTGTGAGTATATTGGGATGATTACTGTAAAACGTACTGGGTGCTGCTGATGCAAGAAATCACTTTTTTCTTTTTTAGACTTAGTTGTCAATTATCCATCTGAGGCTAAAACGTCATTGCACCTCACTGAGTTTGTCACTAAGTGATCAAAAAATGAATTAATCAGAAAACGACTTCCGTATGCTTGAGCTAATTCAAGCATTAAACATGCTGAGGTGAAGGAATCTTCATCAGTGGTGACAAAGCATCTGCGTGTTGTAGCACGAAATCAGATGATAATGTGTCACGACTGCAACATTTTCACACCACTACAAAATATGTTTCAGAGTAGGTTTCTGCGTCACGCCAGATATTTTCTCAACATGGCAACAACATCTATGGCTGTCTGGTTTAGCTGAGGATCAAACTGAATGTGCTAATATTTTAGTGTTAGCCACGTAGAAAGACAAAGATGGAAAAGTCAGTTATGCTGTGGTAAGGAACAGAGTAAGGGTTCTTACATGTTTCTGTGTGCAAGTTCACACTTTCCAGGCTCAACTTTATTGAGTTGAGTTCTTTTTGCCATTTTACTAATACGATGACAAATATTTCTGCAGTAGGTGTGACTCAAATGTGGAGCCTGGAAAACCTCCAGTCAGGAAGGAGGGAGGCCAGAGAGGACAGAGAGACATACGGATTGATATTAGGAAGAAAGGAAGGACACAAGGAGGGAAACAAGAAACAAAAAGATTTATAACGACACAGGAAATAAAGAAAGAAAGGGAGGGAGGAAGGAGATGAAAGGAGGGAGGAAGGAAGAACACAATAAAGAAAAGATGGGAGGAAGAAAAAAAGGAAGGAAAGGCAGGAGGAGAGAAGGAAGGTCAGGAGGAATGATAATAAGTATCTATTTTTGCCACCAAGTCACAAAATGTCTCTACAACAGTTTTCATAATTCAGTTTTAATTTCAACTTTAAACTCAGCACTTATTGACGGTGTTACGGAACAATCTCCGAAATAATAGTTCAAACAAGAAAAGTAAAACTACTAATTAGATACTACCTTCCACAATTAAACATTTGCTAACAATTAAAGTTTATTAACATTGGCTTAGGTTTTTTGTTTTGTTTATTACTTCAGAAGCAGTGCCACTGTAAAGTATTCCCTCTTGATTGGCGAGATTATTCGCAGCGGGTTTCTTTTATTCTGAAGACAAAATAGAGTAATAAACAGCCACGTACTATGACAAGCCTCTTGAAACCTTACCACATTTTATTTAGTGACCCTAATTGCAACGTGTCCTAATGTTTATTGAAAAATTGGAACATTACATTATGTGATTACAGAGCAAATTTACCACAAGAACAGGGTGGCTTCATCTGGATGTGCCGGAGGTTACAAATACAAAGCTGTCACATTTACAGCTTTTTATTCGACCGGGCACATGCGAGCCGACGTATTCTGGAAATAACCCGTGCATGTTTGCTGGCATGGGCCGAGCTGAATCTTGATTTCTGTCTTTTAGTGCTCATGTTGCACCTTTGAAAACCCAAAACCATCTGCAGCGTTTCCATAAACTGTTCCTGACATGTGGCAGGCGAGTCTGACACATGTCACCAGTGGAGACAGAGGCCTTGGCATCGCGTCTCCTCGCACAGCGAGCTCCTGCGCATTTAAAGCAGAGCTAACCACAGACTGACTGCCATTAGCCCACTAGCTTCCCTTCCTCCGCAAGAGTGGATCTGAACGGAGAGCTTTAAAAACTGCGTGTGTCTGCGTGTGTGTGTGGTGGAAATGAGAACCAGGCACGCTACGCTGCTCTGTTAATGTTGTTATGACTCTGTGTTTTTAATATGATGGCAACAATGAAAGCCTGTTGCTATCAGACTGGCTAGTGTGTGAGCGAGCGAGCGTGCGTGCATGCGTCCGATGCATCCGTTTGCGTGAGCGCTCGTCTGTGCAAATGTTTCTCATAAAGCACATTGTTAGGCGAGTTAAGCCCCCGATAATGAACTCTTCCTCTGTCTGTGAAAAGGCTGCTGTTGAGGGAACCATGGGAATATGCGCTGCAGACAGAGGAGCCGCTGCTCCCACAGCGGCGTGCGTTAAAGCAAGACAATCCGCAGAGACGGGAGCTGAAGTGGGAAGACATGAGAGTCTTGTATGGTAGAGAAAATGGGAAAAGAGGGAGAGCTTATTATTTGAGAGGAGTGAGAGCATCTGTCTTGACGCAGACTTGCATTAAGGTTGTAGTCACTGGTGTGTCCATGGAAACCAAGGAGGAAGGAAGATGGAGGATCCTTTTATCTGGACTTTTACCTGAATGATCAAAGGTTGTCTGCTGACAGGGTTGAAAGACAGAAAGGTTTTTTACGGAATCATGGTTGAAGTTACATTTTTGCTTTATAATAAATGTGATGAAAATAACTGTAGTATAGTCCACAGGACATAAAGCTCCAGCAAGGAGACAAGCAGACAACAAAGTAGTTGCTTGTTTTTTTGTTTTTTGACAATGGTCTATTCAAGTTCACTCCCTACCAAGTTTGAACGGTGTGAAGAAGAAGTTGTACCCTAGAGATTCACTAGTCTTTAAAAGATGAAGTATATGTATGCAAGTATAGACAGTTTTGACCACATTTGCCACTTGTGATACAAAACTTTAATGTAAATAAATCTTGTGTTTTGGAACATAACATTTCAGAAAGAACAAAACACTTTTTCAGTACATTTTTTTCAGAAGGGCAAAATATAAATGTAAAGAAAAATAACAATTATTTCCCACTCTGATGATATTATTTTGCACAACCTCCAGTTGGAAATAGACTTCATCTGTAACTTCTCCTGAAGGTTTAACCAGACAAAATAATTGATTATTCCTCCTCGCATGAGCTGTCCAGATCATCAAGGGTCCTGGTCTCTTCTCTTCAGCTACAGGTTTTGCAGATTTAAATCAAAAGACTTAAAGGACAAGGTCAATTTTGTGTTTGATGAAGCATTTTTGTGTATGATTTGGGCCAATATCCAGCTAAAAATAACTAATTACAACAACTGGTCCTCTCAGATTTCTTTAATTCAGGATTCCCTGGTATTTCAAAGATATCAAGATAGACTGCACTCTAACAAAGCCAGCCCAATGGAATCATAACAACAGTACATAACAGCCGGTAGGAGATGCTGTTCCACATATTTACATATTTTATATTTATTTTCTGTTTGAAAAGTTATGGGTTAATAATTGTATATTTGAATACACAGACCAACATGGCAACTTAAAGCAGTATAATTCAGAATGAAATGTTTCAGTTGTCCTATTTTAAAATAGAGACAAAAAAGACACCCCGTAATAAATAAGAGATACATGTTTTTGTCTTTATTTTAAAATAAAGACAACTGTCCCAGTAATTCTAATGATTCTGTTAAAAAAAACAATTATGTCCTTAGGAGAGATACATGTTTTCTTTAATGAATCTTAATGTACTTAAGTCAAAGGCTGAATTTCTCAAAATGTTCTGTGTTGGTACGGCTTCCCTAGGGGTGCCAACAAACGCACTTTGTGAATTTATGTGAAAAGGTCTGGATTAAGCAAAACTAATTTAAACAAAATCCCTAGCAGAAATACATGTTTAATGACAAATGAAATGAAGGGACCAAGTTATAGGATTGAAAACTATCTGCTCATAACTTTAGACATTTATTCACTCCTTTTACTTTTTTTTTGCTTAATGCTACACATGATTATGTTGAATTCCAGCACTCAAATGGCCTTAAATGCACTCATCTCAAAAATAACTGTCACACCACAGAATTTCAAAACTCAGCCCATGCTGGCCTGAACTTTCTTTCTTTTAATCATTATTTTTCATGGGACTGTGGACTGAGGGCTGGGGCTCTCTCCTTGTGGTCGCCGACACATCTGTGCACTGCTCTGACGGGACACAGTTTGGGAGGAAGACGGTCTCTGAGGTCGTCTGAACGTTAGGCAGAGGTTGTAGAAATGTTAGCGGGGTGGCTGGGTGGGAGCCAGAGCGAAAAGATGTCACCCAGTCAGATTTAAAGCGAGAGCTGTGAGAAACGCCTACAGGGGAATCTTGAATCTTGTGTGTGTGCGTGTGTGTGTGTGTGTGAAGAAGAGAGCTTTGGGTGTTGGGTTGTGCGGTTCGGGCTGAGCCCCAGCAACAGACCCGGAGGACACCAAACAGGCACGCATATTGACAAAGAACAAGATGACACAGAAAACACGCCCACCGTGACCTAAATCCACACACCTCCGTGTCGTTGTTGAGGTTCCACAGGTCCAGGCGGCCCATGCCGTCCACGGCGGCGAACATGGCAGGATGCACGGGCGACCACATGACGTCATACACATAGTCGGCATTGTCCTCAAAAGAGTACAGCGGTTTGTTGTGCTGAAAGAGAGGGGGCGAGAGAAAATAAGAAGATAACTGTGGACGAGTGTTTGAGTGGCACGGTGCGAAATAGCACTGTACAGAAAAAAAAAAGAAGAGGAAAAAACGGAGAGATTACAGGAGATGACACATTGGAGATGGACGGCAAAAAAATAGAGCGAGAGACACCGAGTGAAAAGGAATGGAGAGAGGGAGTGTGTGAGCTTCAGACAGAGCGGCGCTGCCTCAGCCTTGGGGCCTGTCTGGGTGCAGAGCCTAATTAAAAAGCCTTGCACATTCACACAGTGCCATAAAACCGCTGGGAGAGATGAAAGAGAAGGCCCCGCCACAAGGTATACTGTAACCTTAACACAACAGCTGTCAGAGAGATGGGAAGAGATAGAGAATGCAACGAGAAAGAGGGGGCAGACAGTGGACGGGAACGAGAGGCGCTCTGAGGAGGATGTGCTCGTTTCAGGCATGAACAGGTTAATTAATGACGAGTTTATTGGTTATGTTCGGCGGTAAAGAGCTATTGTAATCTCTGCAATCATATCAGCTGATGATCACTGTTAACATAAACTGATATTAATAAAGATTTATATCTGGTGCCGTGGGAGATGTGGGAGATTTACTTTTGCATGGAAAACTTGTCAGTGCTCTCTAGTGGACAAATACTAAATTACCATAACTTGTTATTATTTACAGTACACTTTGCTGGAAAGGAGATCTCCAACACACAGAACACACACAAGTCCAGATTTGAATTTACATCATAATGCAACAAAATTTGTAGAGATATTTACATGACTGTGTGTTATTTTATCTATTTAAGCACTTGGAAGCAAACAAAAAAAAGGAGACAATGTTATTCCTCATAATTATTCATTTGGCCTGGCAACAATGTTTGGAGAAGAACATTTTGGAACACAGCTAGGAATGAAGGATCAGCTGGCATTTGTTTATTGACTATTGTTTATTGTGTTCCCCAGTTACACTGGGAACAAAAGACAAGCACAGATAAACTGGTGACATTACACTATAAATATAAACTGCAAACATTTTTCTCTATATATTTACATTGGTTATATCTTTAAAATCATGACTAAATTTCAATTTTTAATTGATTTGGAGTTTAGAGACTTGTCCACTCTATATGTTAAGTTGTTGGGGGCTACCTACTCGCAGTAAAGTTTTTTTTAACTTAACATAATAATAATTTTTATGTCATATTTCAAATCCAATAAAAAGAGATAGCAAAAACTGGTTAAATTACAAAACATAAAAATCTCAACTTGCACCAATTTTAGCAGTCTACTAACAAATTAAATAAAAAAATTACATTTTGAGCTCTCAATCAACATTTTTACAGGAATGCCTATACTTCTATTTTGTTTTGTACTGTTAGTTTTTATTACACTTTAACCAAAGTGCAATTTTCTGTAAGTAAGACTTTTAGTTGTTGTGTCTCATCAGTTGATTTTGAACTTCTATTTAAGGAAAACATCTTTAATATGTTCTCTGCACAAGAATATTTAAAACAATACTAAACGCTGTGCCCTAGATAATTAACCCGTTGGACCAAACGAACACTGTGCTCCTCCTAATGGCTGCCATCCACGATGAAGCATATAATAAGTGTTAAAATCAGAGATTCCACTTCAGTGTGTGTGACTGAGTGTAATCCCCATTTTTCAGATTGACGACTCAGATTCCAAGGGCTTAAGAAACAAAACTGCGTTCCTGACAAGAAGAGAGGGAGGGGTCGTGGAGAGGAGACAGGTTGGCTGCAGGAGCGAAATAAAAGAATGTACAGTATTCTGTCTCTCTTCCTCATTCTTAGCCCCTACTCCCCTTTGATTGTCTTGCTACAAAGTTTCTGGGAGACAACACGTACGCACTTAGAAACACGGCGCAAACAAACATCCGAGTACATTTCTAGCTTCGACTGAAATAGTTTTCCATTCAGACGACAGCAGAACTCTTTTCTTGTTCTTTGCCTCACAGGTTTTACATTCAATAAGTTGGTGGGTCGACGTTTAAAGTTCTCACCATAGCATTCGCTCACTGTCCTCATTCTTTACTTGTCATCTTTTATCACAGCTCATCTTCCTGCAGTAACCCTTTTCTTTTTAATTGGCTTTAAAATCTGTCACTTTGGATATAAAGTCAAAATTATACATGACTTACATAAAATCAACAGAACTGATTCAGGCTTAAGCTTCTGTTTTGGTCATTTCCACCATCTCCTAAGATTGTGAAAAGTTTCGAAACTCATCTCAAAACATAGTTTAATCCGAGTGGCGCCACACAGAAAGTACCTGCTTGTCATTATCTTTCCAGTGATAGTAGGATACGAAGCTTCTTGCACGTCTGAGCAAAAGAACCATACCTCAATAGAGTGCAATAAAGTAATACTGGAGGACCTGAACTCTGTTATCAGAACTCTGCAAGACCGAGCTGCAAAACATTAATTTTAAATTGTGCAAGACATCAAATATTTCGTCACCTTCCTAAAATAACAACCAAAGTGATTTTCTGCCAAAAGTGATTTTTATTTTTTGCCCAAATCATTTTTTGGCAAAAAAAAGATGTGGTGATTTTCTTTTTTTTGTCAAAATCACGTTAGGCAAAAAATGATATAGGTCATAATTTTAGGAAGGTGACGAGATGCAATACTAAAGAAAACAACAACATTAATAGAAGGTACACTGATCAAAACACACTGGCATAAAAAATACAACTGAGAATTTGACTTCAGTCCAAAATCTTCAGCAGCTCACCCAAAATTACTTCTGTCCTATTAGCTCCTTTGAGTCACGGCTCACAAAATGTGGTACAAGTGTGGACTGCCTTTGGCGGTACTGAGAGGAAATTTCAGTATCAAGTATTTAAAGGTAAATAAGAAGCTACTTAACACACGTTTTTATGGCAGCAACCTTTTCCAGGAATCTGGATAGTTTTCTGGGACCATTATTAGGCCCCCTGTGTTTCTATTGCATTTACCAGAAGAATGACCCTAGTCTAAAAAGCCTTCAGCTTCACTAAATGCTGTTTTTACACATTTAAAATGGATCAGTTATGTTTGCAAAAGCATTCCCAAATAGTGTCCGATTTTTACTTTTTTTTACAAAATTTTCTTCCACTGGCTAAAAACTGAAATGGTGAGCTTAATGTGAAGCAGTGCATCTTGTTGGATATAGATATTAATTAATCTTAACAAGAGTTAAAGACTGCATCTGTTCCTCTATTTATTGCATCTGTTGTACAACAGTAATGGAGACACTCTTGCGTTTCATTATTGTTACCCAGGTTCACCGTGTCTATTAAGGTTTAAGCTAATTCCGGGTTTTATGGCCGTACTCACACACTTTCATCTAATTACAATCCTTCATATTCTGTGCTGTGAGAGCACACCGGGACAGACCCCTGCTATAATCTTATTTCCAAAGACACCTACCGACGCTCAGCTCCAGACTTGATCCACACTCTTCAACAATCACCTGAACTAACAGTGATGCAGGCCTTTAATTAACTTCTTCAGAGAGCAAAAGTGGAATTATTATACTTCATCCAATCACTTAGTAGACGCTGGGTTTGGGGTCAAGAGAGCAAGACGGTTCAAGTTATGCACAATCATAAACCCACTCCCAGCTGTCGCGACATTTTCAAACTCTGGCCCGGCGCAGAACGGTCTCGCTAGCCACAATATTTGCACCGCTGAGAGTAAAAACATTAGCAGGCTTCTGTACAACGGCCTTTTTGAACTGTGAGGGCAAACGTGCAAGTGAATACGAAAACAATTCTCAGTCGATCTGCAAGTGCGAGTGCGAGGGCGTGTGTGTGCGTGTGTGTGTGTGTGTGCGTGAGCGACCGGAGGATTGAAGGCCGACCTCTAGGGGATTTCAGCCCCAGCAAAAACTGCCTTCTTAAGATATATGAGAGACATATGCGGTGTGTCTGTAGTCACACACCTTCACACCTCCAGGTAAGTGCCTGCCCACACACAAACATGGGTTATGCTGGAAGAGAGACAGACGTGCATTCCTGCGGTGGCCCTCAAAGGAGAGGGAATTCCCAAATCCTGAAAAAATAACACACTCTCCTGATGAAAATCCGCAGAAATGTTTTAATATGTGTCACAGGGCTCTTTGCTCAAGCTTTATGGACTGGCTGCTTGCAAACCTGCGCCAGAATTCATCAGAATGTTTTATGGCCTGTCGGAGCCAAGTATGAAAAGTAAAACATGATCCAGGATCAGGCTGTAGGTATAACGGGAAATTCATTATGTGTTTTATCGTATTCAGCAACCCTTTATAAAGATGATTTTCTTAACGGTTGCTTTCTTTTAGTCTACATCAGCTTTTCTAAACCAATAATTTTAACTTAGAATCCCTAGTCTACTTCCTCCTGCTAACTTCTGTAATCAGTATCTTTTGTTCCTCTTATTTCTCAGAAGTAATTCTGTGCGACACGTAAAATCACCCAGAACAAAAACTTCAGTCTCAGTAGCACAAAAATGTCCTGTCAGTGTTTTAACCAACGTTTCTCTTATCCAGCCTCTCTCCCGACAACAGCAGTGACTGTTTGGATTTCACTGCCGTCTAAATGCTGCCAAATGGAACTCATCACGTTCGTTTGAAGGGAGAGCAAATGCCCTGAGTGGACGAGGTCACTCAAATGCACCGAGAGGAGGAGCGCCCACCTCTTGATTCTCTGAATGCACCAGCGCCGTCCTGTCAGAGCTTTCGGGGGTTTCGCGGGGACTTTGACAAACACATCAGTGAACACAGAAGCAAAGCATTTCTTCTGTGAGTTTGTCAGGTTAAGTGCTAAAAACATAACAAGCGACAAAGACCAAGATGCACGTTATGTATATATCTCTAAAGCATGTGTAGACTCTACCGGACTTGCAGCCCTATTCAAACGTATTCACAGCCTTTGTATTTTTTTTCACATGCACACATGTGGCATATTCTATTTAGATTTAAATTTATGCAACAACAAAAAGTCAGAAGGTGGTTTTCAATTTCTTTTTTTTTTTTTTTTAATCTGAAAAGTGCGGTGTACATTTGGATTCAATCCCCAGCTGTTGGAGACATACCAAAAAAGATTTGCAGATGTAATTGCAGAACATTTTTAACCCAGGAAGCCTGGATGCAAAATATACACCACACTTTTTTGATTTCTATTTTAAAAAATTAAAAAATTTATTCGAAAGTCATGGATAATTTTGTGTCTGACTTCATGTCAGTCTATCATAAACTCCCAATATAATACATAAATATTGTTGTAATGTGACAAACATATAAAAAGGCTCAGGAGGACTGGACACCATGGCAAAGTTATTTATTGGCAGATATAATATAACACTTACCACTTAAATGACCCTCATTTAAATTTTTAAATCTTTTAGGAAACTTGACTTTGTGTGACTTTACATTCATAAATTTGAGAATAAAATTTCTTAATTTCTTTTAAAAAATTCTTTTTTTTGTGATATTCCTAGGTTTACATTTAGCATATTTTTACATTTGCCTATCTTCTTGAACTTAATTTTTTCATGATAAATACAAAGAACAAAATGTTTGGGTTTGTGTTTGTTGATTTGTCAGAATGATCACAGATCCTTCTGACGACCGACGTAACTTTCGAGGAACAATTACGAGAGATATTTTTGTAATGACCAGCATCCCTGCTGACCCCTCTAAGGGACAGGGGTGTACAGAAAATGGATGGATGGATTTTTGTAATGCATTTAGGAATCTTATCTGTTTAAAATCTATAAAACACAAACATAACATCCCTTCTTTACTATTACTTTTACAGAAACTGTCACATCAGTGTTTTTCCGGACAGCACTGAGCCTTGGAGCATAACAACGTCTGAGAGGAGGAATTCAGGTCACAGTCATCAGAGTTCCTGGCTTCTGCTAATTAATTTCACAGCACACTCACACAGTCAATATATGCAACAACACATCGCAAAGAGCTTACTCCAACACACACACACGCATGGCAACACACAAATAGCAAGAGAAAGACTGATTTTCAAATAGTTGTTCATCCAATGTACTCAACTCCCTCCCCTCATTCTCTCAGGAGTCCCTCTAAGTAACCTTTCAGAGACCACAATCAACCCCCCACACATCTGTTCCCTCTGCCATTTTCTCCCTCCCTCACACACGCACACCCACACAGACTCACACACGGCGTACCTTGGTGCTCCAGAGTTTGACGGTCCAGTCGAAGGAAGATGTAATAAAGAGGTGGGAGAAGTCTACAGTGCCCACGGCGCTGTGACAGCTGATTCCCGTAACCGGCCCCTGGTGGCCCTCGAACATTTCACAGATGCCCGCTTTACTGGAGAAGACAACGAACGTTGATGATTAGTTTTAAAAATTGAATAGCATTTTTTTAGAGTTTGGGATCAACTTACTAATCAGCCAACTTATGAAGCATTAAGAGCATTTTGATTCCTTTGGGACAATTCAAATTCCTCTTGAAAGAAAAAGTGAAATCTTCTTATTAAAGCAGCTCTTGTTTCTAGTTCATATTTCATTAGCTTATTTAATTAAGTCAAATTTCTTAATTACTTGCATTATTGCTATGTTCATCATTTTTTCTCTTGTGAATGAGATCTTGTCAAAACCACAGGGTGTAGGAATAAAAATCAAATAAATAAAGAAATAACTATAAACATGCCGGCCGCTGATGATTTCTCCTTACACTGATCCATAGAATATGTATTTAAAAAGTGACAAAAAGGAGAAACAGGCCTAAATTTGAGAAAATAATTACATTTCAAACCTTTTTCCTTTTTTTTATTTTGGTTCTTTCCTTGTGCTGTACGCCTATGGTTAACCTCAATCTGGACTTTGTTGTTGTTCTGACCAATGGATATCAATTTCTATAATAATTACATTTAACATAAAAAAATATATATTTTCTTGCTTTTCATGGACATAATTTATTCTTAAGAGGTCAGATTTGCTGTAAAACAGTTCTATTTCTTAGACAAACTGATAACAGCATGTAGATTATCAGCTGTTTTCAGCATCATAGATAACAACCAGCTCAGTTAGCATTGCTAACGATAAACAGATAGACTCTTTTTCCTAGAGAATGTAAACTTTTACCTTGTAGGAGCCAGAATGAACAGCTGACATATGTGCTGTAGAGAAAATATTCATGTTAAATAACTTCATACATCTCATAGCTAACACTGAGTCCTCTTCCCTTTTCTTCCACACTGAAGAGTGTTGTGATTGTCATGACGTCTTAGGGTTTAGGCATGTGTTTACTGATAAAAAAAAAGGGGGTATTTGAATGGCTGTTAAAACTGATCATCAGAGGCCTAGCTAAAAAAAAAGTAAGTTATCAGCACAAAACATTTCACCCACCTGCCATGTCTGGATGCAGTATACACGGTGCCTTCCTCGCTCCCCACCACATAGTTGTTGACATCCCCCGTGGGGAAAGCCATACCTGTCACCGCCACAGGTTTGGATTTGTTGTACACAAGTTCCATGGTCTCCTATAAACAGGAATGTCATGGATTTGGTAAACTGTGCACTTTAAAGCTTTCAAATACACATAAAGTCATGATTTATATCGATAACTGACAGTTTTTAAGAATTTTATTAGGGGAAAATAAAACAAAGGTTTGTTCCATTTTAACATCCAAGAACTACTGAGCTACAACAACTTTTCCCTGTAAATCTCTTAACATTAAGTCCTTCTGGCAGGTCGTGGGAACTGCGTGTCTGATGAGTGACATTTTTCACTACCTGAGGCTGAGAGAGCATGTCGAGACTCCACGAACACATCCTCCCGTCTGTAGATACAGTGATCAGGTTGTTGGCATTCTGGGTGCCGACCACGTTCACGCAATATACCGGGTGCTGTTGAAGTAACGTACAGAAACACAGCCGCGGGGTGAAACAATGTGCTGCAGTTACCACAGTTCTCATTAAAGTAACATCTCTGACAAATCCACCAAGTAAACTAAACAAAATCCCAGAAAATCTTTTTTGCCTGGAAGCATTTAAGTGTTCTTCAATCTGGCATCCTGTGTGTTAAATATTCAGACAATTCTTAATTGCGAAAGGCTGTCAAAACCACAATCGTATTCTGAACCTTTAAAAGTTGCTATTAATAATATGAAATTATTAATTCCTATTATGTAATTAAACAGGGAAACACATGACATAATGAGATACTTTAAGGACCAAAAGCACAGAGGGTTGACAGGCAACTTGCATGCCAGAGTGCAGTGGTCCTTTTCAATCCTTTTACGCTTGGGACATGTGCTGCTGTTCAAATCCATGAGTGTGTGAAGCCATTATATCATTACTGGCCAGTAATTGATTTGTCTGCTGCGCTGCACAAAGGGCCCATTCAGCAATCAGCACCATGCTAGTAAACTAGACTTCACTAACTGGAGAGGACTAGAGCGGCAATCTCTTCAAGACTACGGTGCAGAAGGCATGTGGCAAAGTGAGGGGCTACATGACTTCTGCACATAAGACTATAAAAGGACTTGCTGCCTGTGTCCATGCATTGGTAATTTGTGGAGAGTGAGCAAGTTCACTGGAGTTAAACTGAGCAATCTGTTCGATATGTTGTTTTTTTCCCTCTCACAATAAGTTGTACACTCACCCTGAAATGCAAAATATGACATTTACAAAACTGAACATTTTGTAATGCAAAAAAAGTCTGAAAATATATTTTGTAAAAGACAACATTTCAGAAAAAAATAGTATTTGCATAAATCTGGTTTTGTTGGGTCTACAGCAATTATGTAAAGTTCACAAAATATTGTTTTGTAATAAATTCGTGTTTCACAAACTATTGCTGTATGTTCTGCTTTTTTTCTTACTTTTTCAAAACTATTGACTTTTGTGTTGCCATTTATTGTTGTTTGTTTATATGATTTCCTAAATATTCTTTGTCATGTTTGAAAATTGAGTTTTGCACCTGAAGGCTGAACCGTCTATTTTGCTTCAACCAGCATTGTACGGGAGCATATTCAAATCAACATCTTGATATTTCCAGGTAAATGTTTAGTTAATATCAATGTTTTCTTGTCTGAAGGAAACTGATAAGACTGATCCTGAACAGTATTTCTTTTTGCAGGGATCGGAGGCTGAGATCGAACTGATCGGTAGCTGCATTTCCATAAGAAATGTGCGCAAAACTTTCTTAATATTCTGCTGATGTAAAAAAACAAACAAAAAAAAAACACAATTTCACAATTGTGGTGTTTCCATTAAATAAGAAACACAATTAGAATCACACATGAATGAGTTTGTTCAGTCATTACAAAAATATGCAGTGCCAACAACCTCTTCTTGTTATCTTTGCTACAGTCAAAAAAAAACAAAAAAAAAAACATGTCGACTTTTTATCCAAAAACATGAGTTTTTTTTAATTAGTGTATCAACAAAATTTATTTTCATAATTCCAGTTTGCACAATTGTTGGATCCACTGATCAACAGAAACGCAGCTGGAGACATAGTGGGCTCTAACACTTCTATTTTCTTGTTTTTAACAGGATGTTATGTAAAAAGGGCCTTACAGTGTGTGCTGCAGCAGAGAGGGGGGTCCTCTGCACTGGGGTCCGGCGGTGACTCCGGTTGTCCCACAGAACAATCTGTCCTGAATATGTTCCTCCTACCACCAAGTTCGGATGAAACTTAGCAAAACCAACAGCTACGACTGGAGACTGAAAAGAGAGGAGAAGAAAGAGTTTTTGGGAAAGGGATACCTGTGTGTTTCATTAATATAAACACACAGATGGTTTACAAAATATTTGTTAGATAATACAGAAAAGATATGAGTGCTAAAATGCATTGGACTGGTGAAATTATGAGATGAGGCATCAGGTGGTGAGAAAAGAGAACGATATGGATTTAAAGCAGTTATGCTCGACTGGGTGGGAGTTGAAACCAGTCATTGAGACAACGAAATGGGTGGCAGTCGTGGGGAAACACGGAGAAGATGAGCTTGGCCACTGAGAGGGTCTGCTGAGGAGAGAAGAGAGGGGTGACGCTGCGGTGGAGACCAGACAAAGAGGGGAATTGTAGACCCCCGTCCACCACCAGCCGTTTCACATTACAGCATCAAAACTCCAGCAGCCACTGAAGCGCTCAGCGTAGCCTCCATCACAACGAGCGCACCCTTGAACTCCCTCCCAACCCTCATTGCCGCGCTTATTGAGTTTTGGTTCCTCTTCGGTGCTCGTACCGTATTGGCTTCTGCTCGGAATAGCCAACCGCCCCTGACCCCGGGGTCACCGAAGGATCTCCTCGACTCAATTATGAGAAAATGTTTCATCCCGTTGCTTAGCGCAACAGGAGGGTAAGTGGTGTAACGCTTTAACAAATTGAGAGGAGAAATAATTTACAAGCACAACAGCGCCAAGTGAAGCTCCCAGACACAAATCACAATTAAAAGCAGAGCAACTACAAGATGCAGGGTGCATTCTGGAACAGCGTCGTTGCCTAACACAGTCGTAGATTTATTAGACGGAGCTCAGCTGACACATTTATTGGTCTTGAAGACTGGGTGCCAGATATTTGGCTCTTAGAAAAGCAGCTTAGCGTGTGCTTGGAGACTAAATTTGTCAATAATGATCAGAATCCTACTCCTAATCACTGTATTAACAAGGAAGTCATTGATGTAATAATGGTTTCATGACAAATTTGGTATTCTAACAGCTCCAATTTAAAATAATAATGCATTAGTGGAATAGATGTTGCTAAAATTTGTTTTGTGATGCTAACCCAAAACAAAAATAAAGATCCAGCCACAATGACCACTTGCCAGGAAAACCTCCACTAACCTTTGCAGAATTGAGCACAGTAGCAGTAGGCAAAACTATGACCAAGACCAAATGCACACTGCAGTCGTAGTGGTCCTTTTTTTCTTCTCCGTCCATCCCTTCCAGCACACCATGTGCGAAGCAGCCAAAACCCCACTTCATTTTGAAGGGCGATTGGAAAACAAACCAGAAGGAAAGAAAACCCTACGCAGTCCTTATTTTGCGTTTTTGTTCCTCCAGAGGCATCACCGAGTCCAGAGGAAAGGCTCTGTAGTCGCCTCAGATGTCGAGACTCAAAATAAACAGAGCTTTTGGAGATAAAAATAAAGTCGCTCATCGGCTGCCATGAGGGCTCTTTCTTTATTTACACAGTGTGACAAAAGGGGATTGTGGTTTTAGGCTTTATCAGCGTGTATTACGAGCCAGGCTTGCATGGCCAAGATGCTGTTGGGCATGTTAACAAGAAACTGAGAGGGTAATAATCACCTAAACTACAAAATGTCTATATTAAAAGGTCTAGATCACATTAAACAACTACAGTGGATTGCAAAGGTATTAATATTCTTTGGACGTGTTTTACATTTTGCACATTTTGTGCCAGATCACTGCAAAGTACAGCATAAATGTAACGCAGGAGGAAAACAGAGGGTGCACTTTCAATTGTTTTGACAAATAAAAATTTCAAAAGCGCCATTTGTATTCAATTCCCAAACCTTTTGCAAACTCATGCAGGTTTTCTTCCTGCATATAGCTGCATTCATCATCCCATCCACTTTGACATGCCTCCCTGTCCCTGCTAAGAAAGCACAGAAAGCAGAACCTTCACAGCATGATACTTCCACTGCCATGCAGAAAATATGTGAATTGTCAGTTGTGTTCAAACTAGAATCAAGAATCTTTACAATCATTTTGAAGCTATAGTAAGATGTTTGTTGCGACACTCGGCTCAGAGTGAACACGTGGAACACAAACAAAAATTTTAAATGCTTAAGGAAAAGAATAAAAATCCTTACAAATATAAAACCCCCTTACAGAAAAATTGGAAGCAAAACTAGACAACAGACCTTTAGTGTCACCTCCAAAATGCCTATATGTCATCCACTGGTTCCATGGGATTTTTAAACCATTATTTACATAAAGTGCAGCTTGTGCCAGAGTGATCTAGAAATGGGCTGGTGGTCAATTTGACTGTCAGTGGGAGTGTTTATGAGTCTGTGCATACTATCTTGTTTGTGTGTATCTCAGAAGGGGCGTGTGTGGGGGTGTGGGGTGTGTGCGAAGGTGAGACGGGAAAGAAACTGTTGTGAAACCATGTGAAATTATATGGCTTGCAGCACAATGCAAACAGTGCATGGCTGTCTCTCAACAGCCAAGCACTGTTGAAAGCACATGGCTGTGCAATGCACCGTGTAGTGCTTACAGTGCGTTTCTTTTTCATATTTACACATAACACTCATTAATTTAGACCAAAATGTCTCAATCAGAAATTGTAGACAGGCTCCAATAAGGTTTTTATGAAGTTACATCGAATAGTTTCTTTTTTTTTTTTTTTTTAAGTGGACTCCTGTAGTTCAATCCAAAAGGTGCTGAGTTGATTTAAGCTTTCTCCTTAACTGTGCTTCTGGGCAAGGCATTTAGCACTAAATGCCTGTCAATCTGTGTATGGGGGTATAAATTCATTTATTATGTACCAGCATTTTGTCTGTCTTAAGATGAAAAAAAAAAATCATTTCCCACTTCCATAAAAAAGCAATAAATTAGCTTTTATTATTATTATTATTATTATTATTATTATTATTATTTCGGTCTGTTTAGTATTCTGTTTTACTGTATGGTTATTATTTTGTTGGATGGATGGATGGATGATGGATGGATGAATGGATGGATGGATGGATGGATGGATGGATGGATGGATGGATGGATGGATGGATGGATGGATGGATGGATATCCAATCATACTGTAACACTTGTATCATCTATTGCCAAATGACTTAAAAAAAAGTTTTCTTTGACAACTTTTGAATAACGCACATTTTTCCTGTTATTCAAAAGTTAAGCCTATAAAGTAAACCCTATAATAAAGTCAACTTTAGTTTCTAACAATGACATTTGGGTGCGGTGGAGATGTGGTTGGTGGAACAGTCACACCATGAGCTCTTTCTTACAGAATGCCAGTGACTCATGGAAAGATGCCGCTCACGTTCAGATCTATGTTTACAGGCACACAAAGTGAAGAGATATTAACAATTTGATACTTTACGTATGCGTAAGATATATATTTAGATCTCATTTTTATCTAATTTAAGAGGTACTTTGTTACTTTTGGATTTACGAATATGTGGCTGAGATGAGGATTCACCCCAATCTTCCAATTGGGACATAACCGAAGAGCCGCAGCTGTCCTGAATCTTCCAAGGACAGAAGAGTGTGAGAAAAAATCTAATTCTGTCCTGTTTCTGATTTTCTTTTCTTTTGTGTGAAGCAAGACGTGTGTTTTAAATTTTAAAAATCCCTACTGTAAACTATTGGCCACAAGAAAAGTGAAGGAACTGATAGCCTGACCTCCGTCACACGGTACAAAATTCCTCTCAGCAAAAACTAGTACTACATTGCTTAGCCAGTGCTTTTATTATAATATGTGTGTGTTTAAATATTTACTGGATGCATATTTGTGATGTATTTGTCCAAGAGCAACAATCTACAGCAACACATATAAAGTTTCCATTTCTTTTAAATTGAAAAATATGATTTAAATTTCACTATTAACGCCGTCAAAACTTGAAAATAAACATGCGAATCTACTTGCATAAACAAACACAAACACAGAACATCCATGTCCTCCATTCGCTCTATTTTCCTCTACAAGTCACCACCCTACATAAACATCTCTACCCCACATGAGTAATGACAGAGAGAAGCTAAATCAAATCAAGAGACCCCTCAATTTGCTCCATATGTTAGTTTAACTCAAAAGCCCTATCAGTGTCGCCATCTTAAGAGGAAAATTCCCAAATAAACTCTGAATCCCCTTTTTGAGAAACCGCAGGTCATGCCACCATTCCCCTCATGTACAGTCAGGCTTAGTGGAGGTGCTACTGAAAATTAAGACTGGGTCTGTCCCGAAGACGGCAAGATGTACAACAGAAACTTGGGTGTTTACACAAATGCCATTCTGGCTACATTATATAGATTTTTCTAAATTCATCTTATGCAGTAATGCCCACAAATAGAGTGAATTATATGGTCAACTAGTTACTGACTGGAAATTTGGAGTTAAAATATTATATAATTTACTGAACATGTACATGGCTTTTATCTAATTGTCCTTAAACTGAAAGCCTCTGCCATTGGTTAGTTAAATGTCGTCACTGCATGAGTTGCAGGGAAATTATGTACTGTCTAAAGTACTCGATGCAAAACATATTTTGTGACAGGTATCCTCCATATTTAACAGCAACGTATATACAAAAGCCTGGTAATAAATTCACTGTTTATTCCAGCAGCATATTCTCATACCAAATAGTTTACAAAAATGTAATTTTTTTATTGGTGAACTTATTTTTTCAGTGAGAAAAAAGAAGTTCAACATTAAGAAATACTTATTGCCATTTCTAAAAAGTCAAACAATTCCAGTTGAATAAATATAACTCAAGCTTCACTTTTTCAATAGCTACATTTTTAGCTGCAAAATGTTACTCCATAGTAGCATGGAGTAACATAATAATACTATTATGGAGTAATAATATTGGTACTAAAGAAAGTGACAGAGTGACCAAATATTTCTCAAGCTGCATGGAGCCTAAAGAGGCAGGAGAGCCCCTCCCACACTTGTTACTGTGAACCTTCTGGTCAGCTTCATGACAGAAAGCAATTACAGTTTTCACTCACTTACAAGAAAGACTAATTTGGAGCCCCTAACATACTTTCAATGTTATACTGTAATGAGCAAGAGGACAATTCTGCTCACTCCATTTTCCAAAACAAGCAAGTTTACTTGAAAACTACTACCGAATTATTCAATTATTGCTTAAGCGTTGTGTGAAAATCCAAATGGCATTATTAAAATAACATTATTCTAACTGTAAGAGTAAGCATCCAACATGGAGAAGGTGTAATTGCTGGAATATAGTTTTAAATAGATGCATTTAGATTCAGTTTCACATTTTTTAAATCTTTGTGACTATACAGTGATACTTTGAAAGTGTGGTATTTTTACTTACGGTTAGCATACCATGAGAATCTCATACCCGCCCGAGTCTACTCAGCAGTACAGTCTGGTAAGCACTAGCAAAACAGCTAGCTGGTAAGACTTTCAAGGATAAAGACACTGTCAATCTTGTAATTCAGTTCACAGTAAGATGGCAATTAGCTAAAGCAATTTTTATAAATGTCTTTTTTTTTAACTGAATCAAATACAGCAATGGTCCTTAAATTTCACAAACCAAAAGAAAGTTTTTCTTTATTTCATTTCCTAGATGAGTTAGTCAAAAGCACATCTGTCTAAACAGTGTGATTGCATCTTGATAGCAGCACTAACTGGATTCCAGGCCTGACATTTAATTTCCAAACTCAAAGTGGCTCTGTGGAGGGTTTTTTTTAGGGGGGGGGGGGGGTGTTATCTCACATGCAGAGTAGGTTAGACACCTGCTAAGTCATCTCCTGTTAGACCAAAAGAAGAGGATGTAAGGACAAAAAAAAAAAGGAAAAAAAACTCCCGGAAGAAAACGAAGGAGCAGTAGGGATCCCGAGACACACAGAGCGACACTCCTGCTGTCAGAACAGTGGGTTTTATTTCTGTCCTCGGGCAAAGTCTGCTGTGTTTGTGTCTGACAAGGAAAGTCACTCAAGTATCATCCTATGTTCCTTCTATACCAACAACTGGTATTTGGCAGTTCTGACAGCCTGTATTATATTATGGAGAATTGTTCTGTAAAGGATAAAACACAAACAGTGCACCATGATGAAAGATGACACCTGACAAGGGAATGTAGATGTTTAAAGGAATTGTATTTGGAGAAAGAAAGCTGGAGATTGGTCATTTGTTGTTTACTATGGCACTAAAATGCTGAAAGTCAGTTCAGTTGCACAGAAATAAAGTGAAAGTGCTATTTAAATGAAAGAAAAGTCCTAGTAGAGAAGGCCAGATAGTATGTCTTCCCAATCTCCATGCTGTATCCCTCTTCTCCCTCTGGCCTCCGCCCCTCTATCTCTCTTACCGCACTCATCTGTTTTCAACTCTGCCTTATCAGGACCAGATGGATCCCACTGTCTCTCCCTGCATCAAGGCTACGCAACCTCTCCTCTCTCCCGACCACCTTTCTCCCCATGGCTTCGCTCGTTTATGACACCCCACAGATTTTGTCACTCTGCGGTTTCTGGCACGGACCGAGAATTACCAAGCCAGAGTCTCCATTTCACCGAGCAAACAATGGAGCATAAGAACGAGGAAGAGGCTCTGGGAGCACATACCGGGCCTTTTTCCTCTGTCTCTTGGATCTCCTTTTTCAGTATTTTCCGGCATGTTTGCTTGGATTCCTCCCGCCGAAATGAAAGAAAAACATGTTGAAATGTTGTTGTTTTTTTCTTTTAGAATATTCTAATTACATGGACATGCACACTAATTTTAAAGTATGGTTTCTGTTCCACAGCAAATCATATGCAAGACTGTGTCAATTTGCTTCAAATTTGGCCGTTTTTGAGAAAACTAACAACATAAAAAGTCACTTTCTCAGAAATATGTGCTGCAGCTCAGTTACATGACTCAGAATTGGCATATTCGTTACAAAACAATGCTTTTGTTGATACTGCTGATGTCTTCTTTAACTGAGAATTAAAATAAATGACATTTTGGTATATACACTGACTGCTTTCTTACAGACATCACTGATTACTTGGCAATGTTGCTGCAGCAGCGAAGGCAGACAATTGGAAGAAACAGCTCAGGATAGATCACATGTAGACTCCCATTTCTAGTCTTAATGATTTGTACAGATGTATAACAGCAATGGAAATAAATGAGTGTGGATAGTTCCTTCTTTTTCCAACATCTTCCACAAAGAGTACATTTGGTTGTTCATCCTAAATCTGCTGTAACACGGTTATCTATTTTGCTATAAGTGCTGTTTTTTCAGGGAAACAACAGGGATATAAATATTAAAGATCAAGACATGTTATTTATTTTGTCTGACCCCTTTAATGGACCCACTTTCTGAATAATTTTAGATCAATTCTGCACATCCTTTTACATTTAATCTTCAGTGCTCCACATAAGACAATGAGGGGAACTGAACATGAACTCATTGTGTGAGATCTCTGCTGAAGATAGGGAACAGAGCTCTGAGCACACACCCTTCTAGTGAAGTTTTTGAAGTGCCGCCATTAGTCTTTACCTACTGGTAAATGGCGTCCTGGCATTGAACGCTGTTAAAATGTGAAACTGCTTTTACATTAACTCATTGTTTTATCTTTTTATGTTCTCTATTATCTGTTAAATGATGTTTCTGCCTAATGTTGAAGATCACAGAGAATCACTGTCTTCCTGATGAAATTACAATAGTTTCATTTGAATTATGACACAGTTTCTGCATCAGTCTCTGCCAACTCTTCTTTCCACTCTACTCCATACAAGCTCCATTTGTGGTAATCAGACATCCTGGAAGTGCCAGAGTTTCCGATAGCAATGCAGAGGATATTGATAAAAATATGACTGAGACCAATGAGATGTGACAGTAGCGGCGGGAGTCCTCAAAGGGAGGCGTGTGGTTGGGGGAGTTGAAGCAGAGGTTTTGAGCCAAACGGGCCCCTTTCATGTGGTGCAACTCTGCCCACTTGAGAGGCTGGTGTGAAGTTACAAGATTGGACCCAACTGGGACGAGGCGATGATGGGTCCCAGTGTCAAGATGGCCGTGATGAGCGGAGCCACGCTGGTAGCAGAATCCGTAGCAGATGCAAAATCTTTTCTGCAGTACAAACCCTCCCCACACACTTTTAACATTGCAGGTTAATGGCTCCAGAAGTGGGGTCACAATACTTACTCAGTTCATGTCAAATAAAATCTAGGAAAAAAATGGCTGATTGCGAATCATGTTGAAATGAATTATTAGGCTGAACAGTTTCACGTTTTGAGTTCAGGGTTTGTTCAGTTTGTAAATTACTGATGGATGGCACAGTCACATTTCAATGAACATAATGTTGCTGCTCAAATGATAACTTGACCACACCAAAGCATCTCCTATCAAGCTTAGCATCAGTTGGGTTCCACTTTTAAACGTTTGGCTAAACGTTTCCACAAAGTAAATATACCAAAACAAGCTCATATACTTTTAAATTGTTATGAAAGAAAAGAATAATACAGACAGAAAACGTACACATCTTTAACATAAATAAATAAAGAGACTATTGCTGATGTATAAAACAAAGGATGAATATAAAAATACCATTTCAGACTACTACGAAGAATGGTGAAAGGTCTGTCATGCTGTGGGCTGATTTCTTTTCCAAAGCTCCATACAATCTTAAGAAGGTGCATTGTACCATGATTTCTTTTTAAAAACCCTGGAATGTTAAATACAAATCTGAAATTACAGTACCAATATGTCTATAGGATGATGATTTTACACATATTTACTAATAGTGTTTTTTTAGAATAAAAGGTATAAACGAAAGCAGGCAAAGCAGCTGCAGTAACAGATACAAATACAGAACAAAATGAATTAAAACAGTAAGTGTAATTTTAGTCGCATTTTTTTATTTGACATATGTTTTCGCAAACCACAATCTGTTTCAGTAAGTAGTCTAACACAGTGCAACAACAAAGCACCACTTAATACGGCTACAATATTTATGCTAGATTCCCACAGCGCACAGCCCCAAACAATGCTGATGCTTTGCCAAAACATAAACCTCCTCATTACAGTCAATCACATCAAGATTTCAGAGACATAATGCCAGCAGTACCTGATTGGTACAGCTCCGTATACACTGGAGCGCTGTAAAACTTTTACAAGGCACAGAATATCTTGTTCTATTCAATTTCTCTGTATACTTCCCTCAACTAAGCTCTCCTCACCTATGAGCCAATTAATCCCATCTTAAACTTTTTAAAGCTTACTGCTTGCCTGAAAAGCTCAGGCTTTACAACACTATGTCTGTTCTATGAACACACATTGATAAGAAAGAAAGGGAGAAAAAAAGAAAGAAAGAAAGGGAGAAAGAAAGAAAGAACGAAAGAAGCCTGACCTGGGATCCCAAAAATTTTATCTTCAATCAATCATAGTCTTAAACAATAAACCCCAAAGCTAAATCCAACCTCAACCACAGACCCACTTTACGCTTACATAGAAATAGAGAGTTATACAGAGTTCAGATATTACCTCCCCATCTATCAGGTAAAGAAAAATCTGAAAACAAAACAGGATTTGGTAGTATTTGCCAATGGCAGCAATGTGGTGTGACAAAGCATGTGGGCGCGTGTTTGTAAGGGTATAGCCAACATCTTGTATAATTACAGATGCAGGGGAGAAGGGGCATATGGCTAGACTCTGTTATTCTTGCTACAGACAAGAGGTGGAAGTCAAAAGACAAAAAAAAAAAAAAAAAGTTCGGAAGAGGTACCAGACCCTGTGGTTTGGCGGGTTAAACAGCAGAATATGCTTGCACTTTAAGAGCCATCTGATCCACAGCTAACTAGAGCCACAGTTCTGTTTGGACAAGGTACCAAAGAGAAAAGGAGGAAAAAAAATATTTCACTTTCCATAGTTCTTCCCATACCATGGCAGAAGAATTAATGATCTATGCTTTATTACTTGTTTCTTCCTCCCTTGCTTTTTTGCTGTTTTCTTTAGACTCAGTTTTTAAACTTCTTATGAAAATATCAGGAATTTGTCCTCAGTCTTTTGCAGCCTCTAACCGTTTTGGTTTTTTTTTACAGGATTGCCCTGTATTCAACTCCATCGGCCTTCCCATTAACTTAGCTTGCCTATTCCTTCTGAAGAAAAGCATGATGCTGTTACTGCCATCTCTGAATGTCATAAGCAAGAGGACTTTTAGATTCTTGTTCCTGCACTACCAGTCAAGCTTAAGCAAATTCTAGGGTGGCTTTGTTCACACAACTGCAAAAAAGAAGAAAAAAACATATAGATGATACAGTATATTGAGCCTTTTATTTGTCTACAACTGGATGCTGACAATTCACGGATCGGAATGAGCTAAAACCACACTGTTAATAAAGTCAAAAGTACATGCACTGAACATATTCCATCTAAGAACCACACGGAAACTCTACCCAATGCTACAGCGATATAATGCATGGCTATTTTCTATCTGTGCAACCACATGAAGTTCAGCAGCAGCATAAATGATGGTGCAGGAAAAGGATTAGATGCTCCAGAATGTGGAGGAAATGTCTACATAAATGCAGTACACATGTACTGAGTAGATAAAGCTTGAAACAGAGAGTGTATGCTTATTTCTAACATCACTTAAACAGCAGAGTAGAACATTAATGCAAGTAATTTTCACTGTTTTGTATGAGGAAGACTTATTACACTGTCCCTGTGGGAGGATCAGCATGGGTGGGCTAACAGGCACACATGCAGTGTTGGATTAGAAAGTGGTACACCACATCTTTTTATGACCAAGACATCTCTACACGGCCCTGCCTGTTTGATGGGACCTTTGACGGTCCTCCCCCTCAATCATCTTGCTCCCTCTTTGCTCATTCCATGAAGTTTCTTTGTGTCATTTGCGATTAACGTCACAACCACCCATGAGTTTTCTTCCCCTTAAAACCTCAGTTTCTTTTTAAAACTGGCCTTTTCCTATCTAAAATGTCAGGTGAATGTATGTAGAACTTTAATTTAATTCACTCTAACGAACAGTGTAAAAAGATGTTGTGCACACCTCAAATAGCTATAGTACTGTGTAAAAAATGTAAGTGTAAGTTTAAAGGCTTAAAGTACCTGACAGTGAAAGATGTACTCTGGTGTAGCCTTCTTAAATTTGATGTTCCACACCAGGGCAACACCATCTGGTTCGTGGGGAGCATCTTCATTATTATTGTAGGATGCAACCAGTAATTCAGGATACTGCAAGAGAAAATGGAAGAAACCACAAAGGTTGGAAAAAGAGAGAGAGAGAGATACAGGTTTAAATAAAAAGAATCAATAGAAAGATCATCTCTATCCATATAATTCTTTAAACTGTCGTCAAGTTGTTCCTGTCTTGCAATGTTGGTATTTTGAAAGACAGGTGTTAGGTGGGTCTAAACTTGAGATAATGAAGCAGATTTTGTGAAATATCAAGTCCTGTCATGTTTTTAACTATGAATTTCACTCTCGATTTTCTCCAGTTTTGAATAGTGCATGCATACTGGGATCAATGGTGTGGAGTACGTCATGGTCAGGTGTGTAACTTTTTCATGACATTGCCATCGTGAATTTTTTTTTCTTTTATGATACTAAATGATCAGCTGACCAGTAATCCAAATTACAGTCCTGTATGAATGCACCCCAGTGGTCAGAGGTGAGTGAAGCATTTGCAGAGAGATTATACAGATTAAGATTATAAGTGTTCAGATTAGGCTTGTTTGTGAGATTAAAAGTACCTTTAGAAAATAACAATCATCAAGCAGATATTAAACATTTTTTTCTTAAAACCATTTTTTATTTGATGATGATTATTGATTATTATTCTAATTGTGTCATTTTTTCATTAGTTGTAAGCAGAAAGTCATTAAAATTGACTGAAATAAAGAATTGAAAACATCAGTCTATGCTTTTAATTTATATGGTGTGCTTCACTTAATGAACCAAATCACTGAAATAAATGTGTTTGTCAATAAGTTGTGTGTATGTGAAGTAGACATGGCATGTTAGAGTTGCAGCGTGCATGCGATGATGTTTTTCCAACATGTCATTTTGTCTTCCTATGCCACTGAAACTAAAGGCAGATGCTCAATATTGTGAAGGGAATCTTAAACACAGAACAAGAGGAAATTAATCAAATAGTAAAAGTGTTATATGGCATTATTGGGTGAGATTTAAATAAATTGAAACACAAAAATGTCAGGCCTCACCTGAGGGGACCAGTCAAGACAGGTAATAACACGATGTTTGGACCAGTGTTCATCATAGAATAGTCTGCTGAAGGACAAACTAGAGCCGCTTCCCAAGTCTCTGCAAGCAGACAAGATGACAAAATTTGAGGTGCATCAAAACCAAGTCCAGATCTGTGACCTCTTCCAAACACACAGGTAAAATCACATGAGGTAAAAAACATGTACCTCCTGGTACATGAAGAGATTGAAACAACCCAAATAATATCATTAGATCATAAAACTAAGACCTTTTCAAACTAAATATCTTAAATACGCTTTGTTTTAAATCATCCCATTCCAGTGTAGCTTGGCCTGTTTGTTGGTGTTCCACTGGAAGATGCACCTCTGGTCCTCTTTCAAGTTTTTTAAGCCTCTAAAGTTTTCTTCCATGTTTGCTTGTTACATAGTTCTACCCATCTTCTCATCAATTCTGACCAGCTTCCTTGTCACAGCAAAAGAAAAGCATCGACACAGAATTAGCAGTAATGGTGATTCCAAATAGCGAGTAAGGCTATTTGGTTGCCCTGGTTTTTCGTTGAATGTGTCAAGAGTAGCTGAACAGCACATTTAATTGTTGATTTTTTTAAATCCCCCAGAATAAAACAAATAAATAAAACATTTTCCTTTATCTTTCACTACATACTTACACATCATTTTCTGTTAAAGTGTCACATAAAATCATAATAAAACACCTAGCAACTTGACACTGTAACCCCTCTGACCATTGCCTAGTAAAATTATTTGCAACAATCTGTACTGCTTTACAATCTTTACTATCACTAGCATTTATTTTCTTTCCTTACATATAGATAATTTGTATCTACTGAGACAGAATGTGTAGCCTCATTGGTATTGTCAAAATCCATTCACAGGCTCCAAACAAGGTTAAACAGTTTTACGTCTTCCAAAGAGCAGGAAGAAAACTGTTTGCCTTGCTTTTCATCTTACAGTCTGTAATTTCAGCCAGCGATGAGCATATTCCTTGGGGTCAAACTACATGTTGTTCTGTTATGTCACTGACCACAGCAGCAATCTGTACAACAAGAAGTTATTTCTTGGTCTAAACCATCCATGACAAAACTGAGAGGACAAAGCAACTGGACTACAAGCAGGATTTTTTTTGGAGTACTAATTAACAAAATATATATATGCACCATTCTTACAGTGTTGGGTGAGACTGTATATAATAAAACAAGGCAGTGGAATGTGGGTTATGTACTTATGCTCTTAAAAGCACATTGCTGGGGAGAAAAAAAAATAGCAGGTCCGATCTTGAGCAATGGGCTACGGCTTCTTTTAGACATAATCTTTATTTGACCACAGGCTTCATACTTCGCTGTGGCTGCAGCGGTCAAAGTTGAAGTAAATCAGTAAAAGCAGTTGTTCCATAATAGCAGCGCAGTAAGTAACCTAAAACAGCTTTGCACTTCTGGCTAGAACAACTTCAACCGACGGCTTGATAACCTCTGTTTTGGAAGCAGTCGCTCAGATGGCAAGACAACGCTCTATAAGAAGCGATGGATGCCACTTCACAGGAATCTTTAACCGTCTGAGAGTGTGACCTCACTACGAAGACATGCTTTTCAAAGAACAAAGCAGCTCCTAGGCCCCAAGAGGGAAACGGTGGGTGTGAGTCACTTTTAGCACATTTGCAATTTGGAAAAGTATCAATAGATGCATGTGCGGACCAAATTCATTTAGCATCCCCATTATTTTCTAAAATACGAACAAATAATTTTTCATGATGGGATTCAAACTTTATTTGAATTTCTGCAGGACGCGTCTTAGATTGCCAAAAATTCTCACCCCTCTTTGTCCTCAAGGTCACGGCCGCTGTAGTCGAATAAGATGTCACTGTCCTCAGCGAGCGCTCTTTCCATCACCCGGATGCTACAGTCGAAAAAACTTTGAAACTCTGATGAGTGCAGGATCTGTTGCCTTTCCTCTTCTGTCAGTTCCCGCAGAACAGGAAAAGAACCTACTATATTCATAGTAAAAAAAATGACATCATAACAGGAAAAAAACACTGAAAACTCGTACAATGTCTTGTTCGTATTTCACCCAGAATCCACACAATCAGCGCTGCTTCTCCGCCCATGCGCATTGCGCATTTCTCCAGATGAGAAATGACCCCAGGTTTTGATTTGTTTAATGTTCCTGTTTGAAACAGACACTAACTCGAAGCCATAAAAGAAATTAAAATGTTATTTTTAGTGTTTTTGTAAATAGAACAAATATTTCAAAAATCTCTGTTTAATAAGAGTTTACTATATGCTTGCTTGAAAGTGATATAATTAAATAAAAACCCATTGAAAAAAAACAAAACTTATTATATTTTAAGACATAAGTAAAAGAAACACTGGTTTCTTTACACTGTTACTGGGTGTAACAGAGATATAACCTTTTCTTCTACCCACTACTCACTCTTCTCCTTCTTTCCACCACCCAAAAACATGTTGTCACCTTGAGTGCAGAGGCATGCTGACCATATTAAAACTAGTCTCTAGTTATGTGTTATGAATCTCTAAGCAACCAGATGTGACACTTTCACACCAATCTAATAGTCAAAGGCTGCTCTTAATCAAAATACCATATTCTCATTAGAGTGAAGTTTGTCTCACTCAGTTGTTGCTGCGCTACAGCTTGGTCTGGTAAAGTAATTGTAAGCTAGTATATTAGGCCCTGTAAAAGGGATTAGCACTTTAAGAATGACATTATATTAATATATGCTTGAAATTCTTACTTTGAGAAAGTAGTTGCTGAGTTGTTCTGTTTGGTTCACAGAGTTTAGTGAGAACCTAAACTTTGTGCTCACCAGACTGGTTAGTTAAATAAGAAGCCCAAGTAACCATGGAAAAAAAAAATTGTGGCAACAGTGTGATAGAAAATAACAAAGTGAAAAATACAGTAGGATCAATTTCTATGTTAGTGGAATAAAATGAAGCCAGGCAATGCACTTAGCTAAAAAGAAAAACTTGTTAAACATATACTAGATTGTTAGACACTATACAAATTTGTTATTACACAGTTTGGGATTCAGGCCCCTTTTAATTCTCAACATATACACTGGTTAAACCTGGACTGAACGGTAATCATAGAATCTTTTAAACAGTTTTTATTTGAAACTTTTACTGTAATTGTGGAAAACGAGTTTTCCTAGTTTTTTGTCTCATGAACTCAATATCATATATTGACACACCATCGGAGCTGCATTATTTTGCCACACTCCCACTTCTAGGAGGCAGATAAGTGACAACTGCGTCACATGAAAACTTATTAATTTGAGAAAGCACAACCAAATGAAGTAAAGCCTGAAAAAAAAGTTGACTGATTTACAGTTTTAATTAAAAATACCATTGCTAGCATTTGTTTTAGAAAACAAAAAAAAAAACCAAAGCACTGTCCTCTTTACTTCTTCCAACAGATTAGCATTCTCTTTATCTCAATGAAAACCAGAACCAGGACATCATAAACTACAGACAGTTTTAATGGATGTTTCCAAGTAAAGTCCTTCAGCGAGAACTTCATAAACAAGAGAAAAACAAAGCCCTGTGAGCGGCCCGCCTCCCTTTGAACGTAATGGCTGCACAGCAAGGCGTCCGGTTTTTGAAGTCACTGTCCCCTAAGCGCACACGGCCTTTTACACACAGACACGCATGCATGCAGACACACATGTATCGACCTTTCCCCTGCCTCTTGACTTTGATCCCCTCATCCCTTTGTATGTTCTTATGAGTTGTCAGAAAAGACCCAGTGAATCGAGTGGCACAGATCAAAGGCCAGGCCTTCTAATAGGCCAGGATGAGACGGGTGGGTGTGTGTTTACGAACGCGTGCATGTGTTTGTCTCCTATTTGCTGCAGCCAAAAAAAAAAATTCACTTTATTCAACTGAACATACATCTAAAGCTTTATTATATCTAGTATATTAATACACCCAAAGGCCTTGCGTCTTTTTTTTTTCTATTGTAAACTACACTAACCTTTCACGTGGTCTTGCACACGAAAACACTTTTTCCTTTGAAATGTGGCCAGAGGGTCAAGTGACAGGTTTTTAATCAGCGCTGACCCCCACATGCCATGGAGCTGATATGGCGGACCCTCCTTAACCTCAACCTCAACTGTAACCTACCCCCTCCCTCCAATCAGATACAGCCACTGACTGGGCTAAAAAAAAAAAAGTGTCACACATGAGCAGCCACGTTTCATCACAGACTCACCAGCAACATGCAAGAAGCTGAGAGGGAGGAAGACTGAAGGGTAAAGAATGAGAGCTTTTGTCTTTGCTGTAATCTATAATAACAATGTGATATATATTTTAAAATTCCTCCCAAAATATGTCAAAAATGTCGATGAAGAAAGTGGAAGGAACACAAACAAAATAGAAAATGAAAATTTATTGTATATTTTTTTCTTTTTAAAAAGTATTATTTTTGCTGAGTTATATATCACACATCAAGTCTAGAAAGATAAGATGGGATGTCAAAGATTACAGGTATTATCACACAATGTTATTTAAATAATCTAATGTTGCAAAGATTTAGATTAACCTATAAACCATAAAAACCTATGAAATTAGTTATGACAATCTCTACAGATAGGACAATCTTAAATATACCAGAATTTATGCCAGTTGATTATTTAAGCTCTTTTAGAAAACTTAAATCGGACAGTTTGTAAATACAATAGCAATCGTGCTGATCTCATCAACAAGGGTTAGTTTTTCATTTTTTGAGCTGATGTTCTGTCATTATAAGTAAAGGTTCCCTGACCCGTAATAGAAAGATGTCATATCATCCTGAGATTGTTGCAAAGAGCAGTGTGAGCCAACAGCTAATGAGGTGTTCACCGTCTGTTTTAGCTGACTTTAGTCATTTAAAATTCAGTATCTAAATGTTCCGATCAGAGGGGAAATAATATAATATTGTGTGTCTGTTGTGCAGCAGCATCAAAGAAGTGCTTGTTAGCTTCCACCACTCCCAGTGTGTTCTTCAGAAAGCTCATTTTGATATAAGATCTTTCTATTACAGGTATTACAAGTATTATCATATATTTTTGTTTGTCAGTTTTTAATGTTGTACTACTTGGAAGCAAGAGAACTCAGGTAAATATTAACATTAATATTAATATTATTATAAAAAAAACATAGTTTTTTTTTCTGCACTGTGATATTAGGAAAATAAATTATGCAAGAAAGTTATATTTTCAACTGTATTGCACACAATATTACAGCTGAGGGCCTGAGAGGCTAAAGTTGACAAGATTTCTACCAAAGTAGTTTAATTGTCATGCTACAGACTGTTTGAAAACAGCAGTTTTTTTTTAAAATGAGAGTTGTTCATGCTCTTCTGGCACCAAGATAAAAGATGAGAAAAAATCCAAACGGTCTACTTTGTCTTTGTTCAAAAAACTGAAAATTCAGTGGGAAATCCCCTTCATTTAAACAACTTATCGAGCTGTTGGAGGAGGGAGAGTTCTCGACCCCTTAAATCACACTTCCACATAAAGTTACACAAAGAGAGATTATTTCAAGTATACAATGTCGTATCCAACTTAACTTTGAGTTTAAACTTAATTAATTTGAATCAATTTGAAGTTAATTGAATTTAACTTTATTGTTTACATTTTATTCATAAAAAAATTGCTAAGTATAACATATATTTTAAGCTTAGCAATAAATATGATGGATAAATGTTGCAATAGAATAGCAATAGAACAACTGGATAGTAAGAAGATATTGTGCTGCTTCCAAACATAAGCTACAACAATTTAATGATCAATCATTTAATGATCCTGATATATAAATCTCTACTCGGTCTAACCCCAGCATATTTACCCACTCTCCTACATAGAACTGTCAGTTCTCGTTCTCTTCGCTCCAATAACATTATTCTTCTGCATGTCCCACGCTTTCGAACTGAAAAAGGGAAGCAGGCATTCACTGTGTTGGCCTCCACAGCGTGGAATCAGTTGCAGTCTGACCTTAAGATGTCGGAAATGATTTCACTGGACTTATTTCGAGCAGTTCTTAAAGATAGGCAACAAGATTCTATGAAACAGTGTCATTGTTTTTAAATTGTTTTTATTGTTTTATACTTGTGCATATGTATTAATTGTTTTTATCTTGTAACCAGGTTGCTATGTATTGCAAATTTTTTTTGCCCAGGTCCCTCTTGAAAATGAGATCTAAATCTCAACGGGGTTTACCTGGTTAAATAAAGGAAATAATAATAAAAAAAATGTACTGCCTCAGCTAAAAGTTATGAAAGAGTTTTATTCGCTGCTGTGGCTAAAGAAGATATATACGATGGTGATAAAAAGAAACTTCATCATTTTTGCATTTGAGGTGTTTTTATGTATAGCTGGAGGTTTTTCCAAAACCATTTGACCGCCATCTTTGCTTAAACAACACTGGAGTAGGATGTGTATACTCTGGTACACTAGAGATTAGTTTCAATTAACTGTAGAAGTAAAGATGTTATTATTATGTTTGATATTCTGCTTCCCCATCTCTTCTTTTCTTTTACCTTTATGTTCAAATTTAATAGAGAACTTTATTTTATTCTTACTTTTTTATGTCATCTTTCTTAACATCAACTTATTTGTTTGTGAATGTGGGGTAGCGTTTTGCAGCAGTGAACACAAACTGTCTGCATTTTCACCACTTTTGTTGGAGTAAATAAAGAAGTCAATAGTAACCATAATTCAAACTTTTGTGCATTATTCAGATATTCTCCATACCATCTTTGCTCTCCTTGTTGTCGTCTTCATCCCGCAGCTCGGCCTCCGGGCCTGGCTTTGCCTCTAGCATGTCTTCATCTTCCTCTTCCTCTTCAACTGAAAGAGAGTAAAGGAAGAAGAAGAAAAAAAAGAAAAACAAGCGAGAGAGCACTCATGTTAATCAACAGCTGTTCCAATTTTCCCCGACCTCCCTCTGTGTGTCTCCTCCCCCTGCTTCTTAACAAAATAATCATTCCCAGACATGCGTCGGTACACCTGACTAACATTCACCCCAAATGGGTTGCATTTACAAACAGAGAGGTGCTTGTAGTTGAAGCATGAATCCAGCTCACTTTCAGTTGCATGTGTAAGTTAAGGTACTTTGCAGTGGGAACAGATATTTCAAAGGGAACCTGCTTTTGAATGTTTCGATTGGTCATAAACGGCCTACACGATTGAGCGTACTGGTCAATGCGAACCCTAATCACAAGCACACACAGTCCGCAGGAAATGCAAGTCCTGAGCGCTTTCTTCTTCCACTCTTGACCTTCGACCCGCTGGAATAGAGATCCTGTGATGTGCATGTGTGTGTGTAAGAGGGGATTCCCTCTGCGTTTACTCTAATCAGGCGCCGCAATTATGTTTGACTCTCCAGGATTTATACTGAAGTCAGTGCGGCGTGTGTGTGCGTCTTGGGTTCAACTATGAAGGGTTACTGTCAACACAGGCACCTGCTTGTCAGCTACTGCCCCTGCCTCCCCTCAGGGTCTGTGTAGGTAACCTTCGCCAACCTCTCCTCGTTTCAGCAGCGCCCTCCCTCTGAAACAGATGCCGATAGTCGGGGGGCCCTCTCCAAAGACCTCTTAACACCCTGACACCGCGACCAGACACCTGTGGTCCGCCGGCGCGCACGCCAGACACACACACAATCTGGCTTTCTCTCTCTCACACACAGGCAAGTGGGGGCCCTCGCCCGCGGTGCCAGGGGTGGCGAGGGGTTAACTGGCAGGGTCGAGCTGACAACAGTTGCTCAGTCCAGTGGGAGGAAGTGACTACATCACACCCTCAGAAATGCTGCGCGCAGACACATGCACACCCCGACATGTCAGAGTGTGTTTAACTCAGCTGGAGTACGGCCTAGGGCAGTGATAAAACCACTCACTCAAGGGCTACTTTTACTCAACTGTCTCGTTATCATTTGCACTGAGCTAAGCTTTTCATAAACATCCTGCTTTGATTTAATTCAGGGTCTCTACAAAAATTTGAATGTATAAAAAACAATACAATTTTCACCCTTTGATTGCTTTTTTTGGACCACAGGATAATGAATGAACGAACGAATGAATTTACCTTATTAATTCCAGTGGGAAATTCACATAAAAACATGGATGGATGGATGGATGGATGGATGGATGGATGGATGGATGGATGGATGGATGGATGGATGGATGGATGGATGGATGGATGGATGGATGGATGGATGGATGGATGGATGGATATCCAATCACACTGTACCTCTAGTATCATCTATTGCCTAATAACTTGACTTAAAAAAGTTTCCTTTGACAGCTGGATGGATGGACGATCTGGAAATACAAACAATTTCCTAACTGTTTTCTCTTCCCATATGCACTGACCCAGACTTTAGAAGGGCCTTCCAGAGGTAGTAGCCAAGGGTCCCACTTTTTTAGGGGACGGAAGGCATATACTTTTTTTTTTTTTTTTTTTTACAAATGCATGTTTTTAAGACATTGTACTTTATCTAAGAGTCATAGGCCCATATTTGGTGTGTTGTAAAAATATTTTAATGACTAAACAGTAATCAGTTGTTTGAAAATTATGAAGTTAGAATATTCTTTTAGGAACAACATGGACGTATTACTCTTACCATACATCAGTTCATATAGTTTTAATGTTGTGTAATTTGCCTTAGAATCTATTTTTATTGGATAGGGCACTAAAACTATCTCCAGCCCAGGGATCTACATCTCTGTAAATTCGGCCCTGCTTATCCAGCCCTGGAAAACACTGAAATTCAACAAACTTTTTTCAGAGCCCAAAGAAACTCTATTAAAAATTGTTCCTGCATCATGTGACCAACCCAGAAGCTTGGTTATCAGTGTGATAAATCCTTGATTTTATTATAATATTAGCTTCCACAGCACATCCTTCCTTAACTCTGTCTATGTCTGTTTTTTGCCTTTACTTCTTCCATTAAAACAGGCTTGATATATGACTTTAATTTTCACTCTGTGTACATAATAAATGACTAAGCTAAATCAAATACATGGTGTTCAGCCTGGATCCAAGTTGGTGGTTAACAGCCAGTAGTCCTGATCCAAACACCAGTGACCCACCAGTGAGGAGGAGAGGCCAGAGAAACACAGACAGGCAGACTGCCAGACTAACTTCATGTCTGAGCAGCTAAAACAGATTTTAACAGTGCACACAGCAGTAGTACTATTTTCAGCCTTTTTTCTCTCCTGCTTCCTTTTAAAAAGTGTTATTTCTCTCTGGTGTGGAGATTTTTGCACATCTGTCAATCATTTTCCCCTCAACAAACTGCGGTTATTAATCTGAAAAGCTTCAGGATGTGAAAAAAAAGGAAAGCAGGAAGATACATTACACACAGCTACTATTCTTCTCTATTTTCTTGACCTTATGTGACTGGTCCGGTGGTTGGAATGTGTGGTGATGGGGATGGGAGGAGTGTGAGGAGAGGAGGGAGACCACATTGAGGAGCGGTCAAACTGTCAGTCCGTGGGACCACAGGAGTCTGGAGCAAAGGAGCTTGATTCATGGCCTATGGGTTACCTCACGGAGGGGAGACGGTCCAATTCCCGTACGAAGATACTGCTGATGTCTCTGCCAATGGCCATGCATCAAGCAGTTCTGTCACAGTCCCGCACCAAAAATATCTCCACTATTTCCCTTCAGTGGATGCTTTCAGAAATGTGTTTTTTTTTTTTCTCTCCCTTACGTGCGTTCAGATAGTCGAGCATAAACGGGCAAAAGAGAGGAGGAGATAATAGAAATATTGAGCACAAAACTTTATGTAAAGTGTTGAAGCAAAACACACAGAGAGGATCCACATGGTTTCATATTGCATTGTAAAAGAAGCAGTGAAGGGAAATTATAAGAGACAATCTCACAGTGTGAATGTGTCTGCCTGCTATCCCTAAGTATCGGCACACCTTCCTGTTTCCACCTTATTCTAGTCACGAGACGCTTTCCTTTCTCCACCTGCCGCTTAATACCTCTCCTCGCGGCGGGACAACCGTTTAACTGGTATCCTCCCCGCTCAACGCACACAGGGGGTCCACCTTGATGAAACACCACTTGGGGGCTCCCGTTTTGGCCGGCTACACGCCCGAGGTAATGATATCCTCGGCGGCCCGAGCGTCTGCATCTGGCTGCTTCAATCTTCTCCCAGCTGCTTACTCATGCTGGCCGGGTCCAGTCAATTCAGAGCAGCCCAGCAGGCATGAAGGAGATATATACAACATACACACACACATCAAGGGGTAAAAGAGAGCATACACACACCATCCACACACCTAGGATTGATTCAAACAACTCGCTTTGGTGCAGCAACAAATATTTTGTCTGACCAATCTCAAAAGAAAAAAAAAAAATTACCTATTGTTACCTAACGCAAAAATATCTCACATACTCAATTTTAGAAAAAGGAACTTGCTGTTCAACGCCTCACGTAACCTCACCACGAACGAATGGTCTCAAGTAAGGGATTAAAAACCTCTAAGACACACTGAGATCCGATTGCACCACATTTTGAGGTGTTTTGGGAATGTGTGAGGTCACGTTATTTTTGCGGGGTGAATGTTAATGTGTAACGGCTAAACATTCAACTAGCATGACGTCTATTACTGATAAAATAAGGGCTTGTTTATGAGTTCTAGAAACTTTAATTGCAATAAAGTTTTTCTGTTGGTAAAGCTGTTTGTATGAAATAAGGCACATCTCTGATTAAAATGTACGAAAAGCCTAAAAGAGACAGAACATTAATGAAAAGCTGTTTTCCTGCAGTCCTGTTTCTTAATTTATGAAGATGAACACGCCACTGCCTTATTTGAATGTCTTTCCCATTTTGCACAATTGCTAAAAGAAATGGGCATTAGTGTCATATTCATAAGCCAGTGAATTAAAAGTTCCAGGACACTCTCACCAACTTACAAAAGCAAAACGTAAATTTAAAAATGTATTAAATGTAATGTATAGATATTGTTGAAAACATACCGAAATTACTACCGCTCCAAAAGATGCACTAATTTCAAAACAAATTAAGGATTTTAAAATAGCAATGTTGAGCCAGTAAATGAGACTGCTGCTTTTGATTGTTCTAAATCGGGTAACAGTCAAAGTAAAACAGGGAAACTAAGTGCCTTTACAAATGTTACATGCTTAAACAAATGTTGGAGGAAACTCTACTTAGAGACGCTGTGATTTGAAAAGGAAGAAAAAGTTTTAAAGGGAATACTGTCATGACTTGTGGTTTAGTTTTATCAGAGTTTTGCGTTCTCATTCTTCAGCATTTTTATTAACTTTTACTCATCTCTCTGATTCTTTAGTTCTTCCTTATTCATCCCTAGATTACCCTGTGTCCATTTTGCTCTGTTCTTTTCTTCAGTACCTTTGTGCTGCGCACCTCTCACAGCTGTTCCCCATATGCAATCACTCACCTGTCTTGTTCCAGTAATCACCTTCCAAGCATAAGCAGCTCTCTGATTCCTTAATCCTGTGTCAGTTCCTGTTTTTCTACCAGCACTTTGGTTTGGTTGATTTGAATTTGGACCACTCTAACCTATTAAGTTTAGGATTTGTTTTGCTGTACTGGCTGCTGTTAGTAATTACTAACAAATATTAAATAGTACATTTTTTTTTTCTCATCTGCATACCTGCTATAACTTAACATTTCAGTGTAGTAGGATAATGACATCTTTTTACTACGACAACTAATTTTAGGATGCAAGATGCTAATGTTAGGTCTTGCATGACACAACACAGGATTTCTTTGTTCACTTTTGCATGTTGTGAGGATGTATGTTCAAAAACTTTCCTAAAATCAGCTATGGTGGATTCTTACTGACTGGGTCTGTTTCAACTAATAATCAAATATGAATCCAAATTAGCCAGCTTGCATTTTCAGAAAACAAGAAGGAACTTTGAAATGTTTGTTATTAGGGCTCCAACATTATAAGGAGACTTACGCACTGGCAGAAGCTTCAACAAAAGTAGTATAATTATAAAGTCCAACAATCCTAATCCTGGAAGTTAAATATTACTTTGAATCCAGCTTGTCCATGTTATTGATATCCCCGTCAACAAAACCAAAACAGCAAAGCCTGAAAATAAATGGCTCATCACTATGAATCTTTACTGCCATAATGAGGTAATGCAAATGCATTTCTAATGACTGCTGTTATGCAAAGCAGTCTAACCGTAAAAGCCTAGGAAGTTTTGCAGTTCCAGTTGCAGCGTCTAACTAAAGTGTAGCATATTATGATGTTTGTTCACTCGTAGCGATTGTGTTTAAAGTTTCCTGCACGATTGTAATCTGGCGTGAATAATTAACAAAAACATAGGTGGGCATTGCGACCATGATAAATACGTGGAAAGGACCACACATGCATGAGGAGAACATGCAAACTCCATGCAGAAAATCCCAGACCAGGATTTAAACCTGGGACCTTCTTAATGTAAGGTAGCAGTGCTACTAACTGACCAAATATAAAACACTATTGTTTTTATTCACTAATAGTTTTCTGGCCCCTCACAGAGTTTTGCAAAAAAATACAATTAAACAGTATGCCACCTGACCAAAAGAAAGTTACCAACTGGATGCAAAGAAAAAGGTAAAATCTTGCCGTTGTAAACATTCAACTGTGAATAATTAATTTTCTCTGGAAACTAGTTACTAAACTAATGTGTTTTTAACCAAACTTGTAAGAAACAGATGTGGTTGCTCTGTTAAATCAAAAGTTTCTGATATGTGTAATATTTGTCAGACACTAATTGAATAAACCAATTCAGGATATCAAGGAAAGTTGTTAAAAACGCAATTATATGAAAAAACCTTAAAGAACAATGATAAACCATTATGCTCAAGGCAGAATGTGGTCTGGGATAAAAATGTGAAATAACTTTAAATGTGATCAGTTCCGGATTTGAAAATTAGAAATGTAAAATCAAAAGTAACAACTTTTTTCTGTCGCACAATGGCTAGAAAACTTTTGCTGGATTTCAACCAAACTGATTTATTTTTTATCAAGCACATATTTTTAATTCTGGAGTCATGTAATACCGATTAAGAGGTTTGACTCAATGATTATTTATTATATCTATCATGGTAAAGACCAAGTCTTCTCGAAATGGTCATGTGGAGGTTTACAAAAGCATCCAATGTCAAAAGAAAGTTAGAAGACAAAATTACTCAAAACTATTTCAAAAGATTGCAGATTGCTATGTCACTGGAAGTAAGATGTAAAGACACTTAGAATGTTTCAGGATTATTTTAATTTTGTGCGTATGTTTACTAAGAGTTTATGTCCACATTTAGATCAGAAGAGAACTAAAATATACATACTCACTGACTTATTTTTTTCCCCAATAGACAGAACAATGCCAAAATTTGTCAGTCTCAAAGAGAGTAGTTCAGGGTCCAAAACCACAGAGTGAAAAACTCTTTCATCTGTAATCTGACTCTCTCCTTTTCTGGACAGAAACAAATCTTGGGGTACTACAAAGGCTTAAGGAAACCCAACCATTGCAAATGCTCACCATAATCAAAACTAAAACCGGTATAGCGATATGATGCATTCAGCTACCCTGCTGAGAGTGATTAACTCTACATATAGTGAATTCTGCTAAGTAGATGATTGAAATAATACAGCTGAGAGTGATGGGCTGATCTGTTTGTGGATTAAAGTAAAAACAGTCTTAATGAAGACTGATCAACTGCTGGGAGTTTCATTAGCTTAAACATGTTGTACTATTTCTCAGTTGGAGGTTACCTCAGCGCGTGTGAGGGGAAAGATATTGGCTGCATATAAAAGACGCGGACCGTCTATTGCTCCTCTTCAGCTAGTACATGAAGCACAATGGCGTGATGCGTCAGAGCAATAAAGTGTTGGCATGTGTTCTGTTTGGTTAGGGATCAAAGCGTCAGCTAAACCTTGATTCTGAACCCAATCCACAGTCGGGTGTTGGTGTTGAAATGCGTTAGCGCATGCCTGGAGCAGTTATCAAAGAGCTGCGGGTGTTTGTGTAAAAGGGAGGATGAGAATGAGCACCGCTTGTCATCAAATACAGCGAGGGGGGCAGAGCTGCTGACTTATCACGGCAGCATGGAGGTGACTACTGAACTGAGTCACGCACATTTTGAGTTGACAGAACTCGTTGTATTCAGTAACAAAGAGGAGACTGAGGACACACAGGGAGAAATGCAAAAGAAAAAAAATAAACTAGTCAGAGTTAGAACTCCATATAAATCAGCATGGATTTCATATAAGAACTTTAACTTCTGGGCTGCTGAACTGTTGCTCCCATGTTGTGGTCCTTTTAGGACCACAACATGGGAGCTTTGTAGAGGCCAACCCCATTTGAAACCTCCTCTTATGTGGCCCTGACACAACATACGCTAACCCTAAAAAAAGAGTAACTCTAACCCTAACTCGGTTATTTTAAGAAATGAGAGGTTTAAAGTAATTTGAATTTGAATGAAACTCCAAAATTATTTACCCAACTTCAGGAAAAAGTATTAAGAAACCCTATTTAGAGGGTTTTTTAATAAAAATAAATAAAAGTATTCACAACTTTATATGTTCCACACAATTTGTATTGTCTTGAGATTTTATGCATTGCATAAGTGGAAGAACACATGTGGCGTTTCTTAAAACTCTTAAAATTGTCACCGGCATTTCTATTCAGTCTCCTTTTACCCAATACCCTTAAATAAACTCAAGTGCAACACACTGTCTACAGCAGAAATGAAGTTAAACATTTTTGGCCTACTTGCAAAACTCTGAAAACTGAACACGGTAGTGGATGCATCATGCTCTGCAAAAAACATTCTTCAGCTGAGAGCAGAGAGCAAATGAGAGTGGAGATCAACATGGATGGAGCTAAGTTAAAACAATATTTTTTAAAAATCTAATTTTTTTTTACAGAAACTGAAAACCAGCACAAATCACTGAAGGAGCTTTAAGATCTGAGAATAATTATTTGTTAGTATGTCATAGACCCAACTCCAATCTAGAAAATCTGTTGCAATACTTAAAAATTGATTATCTCTATTTAATCTGACTGCTACATTCAAATAATATTTATAGTTGAACAAAGTTGGAACGTCATTGTTTGACCTGGAGCAAAAGTGTTTTTCGATTGCAGTGGAATTGACCTTGGAATAGAAATGCAAGATGCATTTTTAAAACAATTTCATAGGCATAAAAAAGTGCTTTTAAGGTCTTTTTATTGTTGTACGTGTTCTCGAGATTTAGAACAAATATTCCGTATTACTTGCTTTAGGCTTTGACAGTTGAAACCAGCTATATTCTCCATCTGAGCACAGAGAAAAAACTGCAACCATTTTAGGGACCCCAGTTAGCTCGCTAGGATGGAAAATTGCTGGTTTGGAGCTATCCATTCGTAAAGCCGAGCAGATCTTTTTCTGAGAGGTGAAAGGCCAGTCCAACCTGCTCAGGAATCTTGCTGATCGTCGCACAGACAGACATCACAGTCGCAACTTCTTGAAAAGACATCACACTGTGAGGGCACCACACTAAAATGGCCTGCAAAGTGGGGACATTTGTTGAGTAACCGGTTGGAAAAAGAAAAGAGTTTTGGGCCACGAAGAGTAGATTTTATTCATTTACAAGAGAAAGCCAAGATGCACAAAGAGCCAGGCGCTCATAATCTTTTACAGCCATTTTTGCTAATTTTCCTCAATTTTTCCCTTATTATTTATTCTAATAGAAACGCTATTGAAAATTCATCATGGTTCATCGAGGAATGATTGCCACAGTAGGGGTAAAAGTATTCCCCACACACCAACACATTAGCAGCAGGACCTAATGCAAAACTGGCAAAGCTAAAAACCCACAGCAGGATTTAGATTAATGCATCTCTTCACCGCACTTCCCCACACTGATCAGACTTTGTGTATGTGTGTGTTTGAGTCTGCATCCACCATAAACACACACCATTCCACACATAACCCACTTTCATTAATGCAGCCCTTACAGGCCTTTAAGGGGTCTGTGGCTAACTTTTGCTGAGTACTGCGGGCTGCTGATTCCCTCTCCTTTCTTTCTGTCTGTTCAGGACGCCACACTCTTTCCAGCAGTGCCACCCAGGCTTGGCCCCGACCCAGACCCACATCTTTAAAATGAGCCATCATGGCCGTGCCGTGCCATGCTCTGAGTCCCACCGCAGGGCCCTGATTAAAACCCATGACTTCAAACTTTCCAAACTGTCAAAAATCCAGTCAGAGCGAGAGCGTTAAGAGGATGGATCAAAAGACCGAGAATGTCCTATGAAAAAAACAAACAAACAAACAAACAATAAAATGATGTGGCACCAACTGACTTAGTTTTTGTGTCACCATTTGTGTGGCTAAGACGTCGACCCGCTGTCCATGCTTCCCCATTGGTGTTTCATTTAGCTTTACGGTTATGGGACAAAAGTATTTCATAAAAGCTGGCTAAAGGTCAAGATTTTCCAGGTTGTGCTAAAATAGACAAAACTATTTACAGATGCTTTGGTAGAGTTTATGATGCATAAAGCAGCTATGTTAGAGAAATAATATATATCCTAAAAGAGATTAGGAGTTTATTACTGTAAGAGTTTGGAGTGGGATTATTTCATCCAATTTCAAACAAAAAAAATAAAAATCTGGTTAGCTGTAATTTCAGGTTGGTGAGAGTTGAGAAAAGAAAAACAACATGTGCCAAGAGTGCTCCCTGCTGGCGAGTTTAGGAACATCGAGACTACTGAACCTAATGAGGCTGTAAACTCTCTATAACGATAACATGTGTTTAATAGCTATAAGTGGCAACTATATTTTGAAGAAAGCAAATAACTTTTGACTAAAGATCAAATACAAACTAATTATTGTCATTTATTTATTTTGTTGTTGTTAAAATACAAAATGTAGAATGTATACAAGGGGTGAAACTGTCCATAAAGTTCTCAAACAAAACAACCGATTAAAGTTAAGCTATAAGCCGAAGGCTCGCTGCAGCCCTGAACCATATCAAATGAAACCCCCCCCGGGATCCACAGATTTTTTTTTTTTTTTCTCTGGTGTAAGAAGAGAGACCACCCAGGCAAATGTTAGAAACCCACAGTTGTTTTATATGTGTGGAAAAAGACAGTACGAGGGGGACAGGGTGGGGCTCGAATGTCAAAAAGTCAAGACCAGCACACTGCAAACCAAGAACATGAGAGGGCTGAAAGGCAGAAAAATGGAAACCTAAAACTGCATTTCAACTCATCTCAGGTACTCATCAGATGACAAATACTATTTTGGGTGATAGTCATGTTACTGGAGAGAGAGAAGGCATAAGGTAGGGGATATAGACAGAGTTCATGTACCTCATTATACAGTGGTCATAGTGGAAAATTGCAATCATCTGTGACTTGCTTGCAATACCTCGGGCGCTGCGAAGGCTTCTTTTCTCTCCATCATGCCGGATTTTTCTGTGTTTTAACAGCCTTGATCATTCCGACTCAAACCGCTTTGGACTCTAGATCAATTTTGCAAGTGAAACAGGAGTGAAGGCTGATACCCGTGGAGAGCGGTGGAGATGAAACCAAACCCCAAAAGAGACAATTATGAGTCTTCTGCAAGGGAAAACGTCACATCCACTGTAATGCAAAAAGCTGGCTCTGAATCCGAGAAGTAGGATTGCGAGCATGAATGTACACACACCCACTCCAGCAGAATTACAAGAAAAAGCTACCCCAAGGCAATAGCTCTATAAAAAGACACATCACCAAACATGAAAAGACAAATTCTTCCACTTCGGGTTTTTTTTTTTTTTTTTTCCTTCTTGGTGCTTTTCTCTAGATAGCATTCGACTTTCGACACACTCACACCCCTTCTGGTCAGTTCAGTGTGTTGTCTGACTGGGACAACAACAAGAGGTATGAGACAAGTACTTCCATATGCGGCTGGGCACACATGCGCGCAGAACAAAATACACACACACGGACATGCATGTGGTTGACGAGGCAGAATGCACTCCTATAAACCGTATTCTTCTGTCGACGACTGTAGCGACTGCCCAATAACCAGTGGGTAATGAGAGTTTCAGATAAAGTTAGTAAGTTCTACAGTGTTCTCTTCTGTTTGAATGCATAATAGTTCAGATGGTTTGTAGAAAAATTATGCAACTAAAATAGTACAAAGAATGTCTTACTTGCATTCTTTTACTATTGTTAGGTTATATATGGTATAAATGGTATATTTTGCAAAAGTATGGCACTTGCACTGATCATTCCGTTTTGCCTTAAACCAATTACCAGTTTTGTTTTGTTTTTTCCTCAAGTCCAAATTTTTAGATTTGGTCTATTCTGATCATCTTTCCATGCACTTCTATACATTCAGACTTATTTGATTGCAAACATTGTCCTTACAAGATTAATCCCATTTATGTATAATAACATATGCGCCCAGACGTGCATTTCCTTTTTATGTGCTGTAGAATAAGAATGAAGAAAGTGAAAAATATAAATTTCCATTTCAGGATTTCACAAATTTTCTAAAATAAAAAGTGATATATAAACAATTAAAATATATTTACACATAATGAGCATTGCACTCAGCTGATAAGATGTAGAGAATAGCACCAAACAGCTAACACCAGCACACACACAAAAATTTGTTTTACGGGGATTTGAAGCTTTAGCATCCTTTATGTTAAATAAGTGATTTTGCAAAGATCTTGATTTTGAGACTTAAAATCCAGAATTTGGATTCTGATTTCATCCAGTCTAAATTGGTTTTTGATGAGAAGTACGAAATAGGGAGGAGATTTTTACAACAAAGATCACATAAAAGGAACATTCAAATTGACTCGGATGATCCACAGTCCATGATGAATGCTACAGCGAAGATCAAGCTGAACTGGTCGATGATGAGGATAATGGCTGCTCTCAGAACTTTTCCTTGTATAAATATTCCCTTTTAACACTTTTTATTCTACAGATTTTTGAATGTTTGTCATTCACAAATAATATAAATCTAATGTAGCAAACATTTAAACGATCTGAAAAGTGCCTAAACAGATAGAGAACTTAATTTTAAGTTTCAAATCTGTGCTTAAATGAATAAGCTGCTGCATTTTAATCATTCTAAAACATATGAACAGCCATATGTCGGTTTTTATGTAAGTACATTTTTGTTGTTTTGTCTATGAATATTTATTCCAGTATCCTTTAACAAGACTAAAGTGTTAACATCTGTCTGAATACTCATGTATGAGTCTTCAGCTATCTTAATGAATGTAACTGTTTCTTTTCAGACTAACTCCAGGGCATGATGTTTGTTTGTTTTGGGGTTTTCTAAATTTAGCTAGAAAGCCTCCTTTTGCAAGAAACATATTTAAAGGGTGAAGTTCTGACCAGCGTTACAGTTGAGCTGTACAGAGCCCGAAAAACCAATGGGCCAGAAAATATTGCAAACTGGAGTGAAGAAAAAGTCACAGACACACATTTTTAGATACAGACGCACAAACAATACGTAAACTCTTGAACCCTCAAACTTTTAACCCCGAGAAGGGGTTTTCCAACATCGCATTATCTAATTATACACATATACACAAAGAGTTTCAACTGTAATGGCCCCCTTTCTGGTTCACTGGTAACAATTACTGCTACAGTATCAGGGCCACTGTTTTCAATGTAACCTTTACCACACCTCCCATATTAGTTTCTCTCTGCCAATCCTTTACTTAAACTCTGAAAACATTTATTTTCACTTTTTACCACCTTTCAGTTTATTGTTCATTTTGATCATTTTCTTCTATTTTCACTGACTTCTTTCACAAGAGCTATTAAGCGTCTGTTAAGAGCTCCACCTAGCAAAAGTAATTCACAACTAACTTGTCAGATCAAAAGTTACAGAGCGGTTGTTTTTCAGACATGGAAAATCCGGAGCGGGTCATTATCCATCGTGTTTTCCAGATCAGGATATGGTCTGATCGCAAACTGCAGGCAGCACAAGGCCAGCGTGGGAGTCCAAAAATAGACGGCTTGCGTCCCGGATGTGGACCTCGGGCCGTCATTTGAAGACCAATAGTATAGACTAAGGTTTGACTCACAAATGTGATGATGGTGTGTGGTTTCCAGTCTTGGCCAAACTGTCAAAAGTGATATGTATCTATTTGTAAACTAATCTTACAAGTTTGTGTATTACATGCATATGTAACAGTACAAAAATGAAGGTTCGGCATAATTCTCAGCTATAAGTTCAATGATTGGTACGTTTTTGGTGCCTTTCAATCAAGAGAAAAAAATAATACACATTTTTTAAATTTTACAATTAAGTGAACAATCAATGGTTTACATTTTCTGACATGAATCTTACTTGGTCAATGTGTTTTAGCATTTTAAGAAGTGGCCAGGATAGAAGTAACTCAAGATTTGGTTCGACTGGGTCAGCTAATAAAATCCTTAAACAACAATGTCCACAGTCCAGTAAACTTAGCTTGACCCTACTGATTCCAGTTACCGTAACACACAATGCTAGTCTTTTATTAATTTCTCCACCATCTAGTCATACTCATCCATGTCCCACAACAATTGTGTCCATTCATACCGCTGAAAAGAGAAGTTAATAGTTGGAGCCAACCGTGACTGGACTTAATCTGATTGCATTGCACAATATAAGCTGGTTATAGACTAATCAGAGGACTTTCAAAAGGAAACAGGGGATTACTGCAACCCATCACAATATCAAGACAGCAAACTGGTTGCAGCCATAAAATCCTCATCATCAACTTGTTTAGCTTTTAGTCTGTCTAACAAACTTTATAGGAGCTTTAAAACACAAAGTGCAGATCAAATCTAATTTAATGCCACTGCCTCCAGGGTCCCAGCTGCAGTCTTGAATAAACACACAAACACAAAACAGCCACCACAACATGAGAACAAATATGAGAACACAACAAGTTAGAAGTTCAAGAGGGATAAACCTTTCACTCATATTCTCTTAGTTTAAACTGTAGTAAAATCTTAGAATACGATTACAAATCTTTGGGGATTGTGTAAGGTCAGAGTTCGAAAGGTCCAAAATTAATTTGTTGAAAGACCGCATGACAATAACAAAAGGCAGAAAGATAGCAGAAAGGTAATAAATGTAAAGCTCTACCGAATCTTACAGAACTGTCTAGATCAATGGAAATGCAGAAATAAAGTAAAATTTGTCATGTTGAGGGAATTTATACAGGATTACAGGTACTTTTTTGCACACATAAAAATGTAATAAGCATAATATCTCAAGCTATTCAATTTTTTTCAATACACTCGTTTCTAAATACATCACAACTGTGCCCGACTTAATATTTGAGAGAAAAAAGCTACGATTTACTATTATGGGTAAGATTTTAAAATCCTTCATTCGTTTTTTGTGACTGTAAGGGGGCTTAAAGCAGCTTTCTATGACCAAATTTGAAATATCTTTATCAGTGAGGGCAAACCCTGTATGAGGCAGAGAGCAGTCAGTGTTAAATAACTCTGCAGTTAAACAAGATGTAACAATTATCACAAAACAAAGACAGCAAGTTACAGACTTGATATTTTAAACTGTCTTAGCGACTTTTACTAGTGATTAGTGTAATTAGTGTGGTTGCCATTACTAACAGCAGTCTCTGTGTGAATTTCCAGTAAATTTAGCAGTGTTTAGTACCCAAACACTGAGAAAACTCTATACATTTTGTAGTCCATCGATTTTCCTCACAATAATCACAATTAATTAAATATATTTAGCTTTTCAAGAAAATAAGAAAAGTGTCGGGCATATACTTTTAATTTGAAGATTTTGGTTTTCTTAGCTAAAAGTTTGGACACCACTGGTCCAGAAGCTTCACAAAGCTGCTTTAAACACCTCAGAGATGCTGAAAATGGCCCTAACACCTTCAACACTCCAGAATAGTGTTGTAAGAATGACATGTGTGACCAGAAAGTGCTAACATCACTGATGGGGATCGGTCAGCATAAAAACCTAACCATTCCATTAAAGATCTTACATCCGCACAACATCGCAATCTCAAATGTAGCCCACCTGAGGGTCAAGCTAAAATTTGTAGCTCAAGCACAAAACATCCATCTGTAACCACAAGCTAAGATATATTTTGTAAGCTGGGTTCATTATCCCTCCAAAAAAAGGAACAGACCTGAACAAACAAACAGCCAGAGAAGCAGGCAGGTGCTACCGTCTCTTTTTTTTTCTTTTTCCTCTAGACACACAAGCTATGTGGTAGTCTGCAAAGAAAGGGGCTCCTGAGACCAGGGTCACCTCCCAGAAGACCACCATAACTCTGCTCTGGTTCCCAGATGTTCTCATGCAGGCAGGCTTACATGCACACAGACACACTCAGACCTCCTGAACCCTCACGGAGACTGAAAACAAATGACTCTAAATAAAAAGGCACAAAGCGTTGCTGCAGCGTGTTTGTTTTTACGCCCATACCGACTACCTGACTCAGATAAACCCGCTTGTTAGTCTGTATCTAAGTGTCAGGTATTATTTGTTTGTCAAGTCCTCGTATGTTTAAGCAAAAGTGACCGAGGGCGACGGATTGTGATTCCACTGCGGATATATGTTAACACGTGTGTAAGCATGAGTCAGCGCACGTGCACTTGTTGAATATGTGATCTATTCCTGGGGCTGCCGAGGAAATGAGGGGAGCTGCAGCAGGCCATTAGGATGCAGATCAGGACAGACGTGTGTATGTGCTCGGTGGTTGCCGGTTAAAGGGGTGGGGGGGCAGAGGAATCAACAGCAGACCATCTATTATAATGACAGGAAGCAGGAAGTACAACCCTTTACAGTCACATGGCTGCCAGCTGTCTTGGCAGCGAGAGAAGGGGAGATAGAGAAAACGATAGGGAGAGTGTGTGTGGATGTGTGTGTGAGCAGATTTGATAAGAATTCTTTCTACTGGCATTCCAGCACGTCAAAAGAACATTTCTACACAAAATATCAGCATTAACTATTGGCAAAGAAAACAAAACGCCTAAGTGTATGGCGCGACTCCAACCGTCCTCGATCCAAAATACCAATTTAGGTCCTAAAAACCAAAACGCTTCAACCTTTACACCTAAAATCACGGATGTTCTTCCTGTTCCAATGCGGGAATAAAGCTCAAATTTTGGCCATATGGATGTGTTTAGTAGCCGCAGCTCTGCACACATGCGAACGCCCACTCGCAGGGACCCAAATATGCACATTTTCGCATGGATGCACATGTGGTCTCGTGTTCTCTACAGACTCAGACCATGCATTCAAAACAGGAAAACTGTTATTTTTTTACTGGCATCAACTCCAAATAAAATCGCAGCGGCATTTATACTTAACAGCAAATTTCTGTTAAGACGTACAATTAGTATATCAAGAGACTTCATCTGACCTATATATATATATATATATATATATATATATATATATATATATATATAAAAGTTAAACCTGTTAATCCGTGTTCAATTCAACACAATCCACCAGATTTCGACATCTGATTCAGCAACAAGGCTAACCCGGCAGCTGAAATCAATAAGTATAGTCACTCATGCTCACTTTAAAAACAATAAATAAATAAATAAGTGTTATTTAGTTATTTATATATATTATTTAGTATATATACTGTAAATATACTAAGCTACATGTACAAATGTATATATTTACATATAAATGTATGATATGTAGATATTATTTAAAAACCATCCTACAGATGCCTTATTCTACTTAGAAGCAAAAGTTAAGAGCATAAACCTAGGCTACTAAGCAGTAGCTTAGTTTCTTAGTGAAGACATTTTTGAACAATGCTGAATATAGAATTGATATTTCAGAACATATATAAATAAGTACCTTCAGAGAGGAGGGTGTTGACAGGTGTTTGTGTCTCCTTGCTGTAAGAGACAACCTCTTTCGGAAGGAAGTCAACCTGGATGATTTTAGAGGCCCCAAGCCTCTGCATCTTTCGCCTGCATGAAAGCAAAATCATTTTAATTACTGTAATTACATTGTAAATAAATCCCAAACTGTTTTTTGTCAATTTCTAATCGGTTTTTTTTAAGGAGTGAGATGAGAAAGATGTACCCAAGCACAGAATCAGCTTGCAGCTGCAGCACAGAGGGGTCTGTGTCCCATTGCAGTGTCCTAATGTCACCAACAGAGGGAGCAAGAGAGAACACGAATGGTTACAAACATCTTGCAATCACTAGAACAGATTTATGAAGGACCTACAAAATACACCACATGTACACACACATACAATGCATGTTGGAGTAAAATGTCTCCTGTAATGAGACATTATACTGTCTTTCATTATGCATCATTGAAGATCTCTGCTTTTATGTTGTGAGGTTTTTCTTTGATTTAAAAGCAAGAACAAATTAAAATTTAGAAAATCTATAAAAGTTGTTTATTCCTTTATTTAATCTATGTTATTTTCATTTAAATGGACAAAAAAATGACTTTTAGTTTTGGAGATATTTATGTTCACCTTTTCTCTCTAATTCCCATGTAAATGAGAGCACACACACTTAGGAAAAGCTTGCACTTTTCTCTCCTCATGAAAATGTAGCTGCATTTAAAAAAAAAAACATATAACAGCAAAGTCTGCAAAAGCAAAAATTACCAGCACCTTGCAGAAGCATGTCCACCCTTAAACGTTTCAACTTTTTTCATGTTACAACCAGGACATATTTTGTTAGGATCATATTGATAGACCAACACAAAACAGTGTATAAGTGTGAATGAAAAACATATTTTTCACCATTTTTTTTTTTTTTTTACTGGTAAAACCTATAAAGCATGGCATGCATTTGGATTCATTTTGATTCATCTGCCTTCCCATCCTCTTTGGCAGCTCCCCAGCATTATGCTGCCATCACCACCATGTTTACCATAAGGAGTGAGAGTCCAGAGGAATGCAGTATTAGATTATCTCACTTTTGGGTTGGTCTAGCACAGGAGTCTGTGACCTTAAAAACCCAAAGAGCCATTTTTGGGTCTGGCTAAGTAAAACTCCTTCAGAGTCCCAAATGTTAAATAAAGTTTTGAAAAAAAAAAAACTTTCATTTTTCAGAAACACTTACTGTAGGAAGTTTGTTGTTATTTTTAAAGAACCACAATTTTATTTATATTTTTATATTTTAAAACAAATTAAAACTTGAGAACTTTAGAAAAATAGGATGAATATATTTTCTTCTATAGGATATTGATTGAACTATGTAAAAAAAAAAAACATAGTTTCCAATCGAATGATAAGAAAAATAGACGCAATTGCTATAAACGTTAATTTTTGTGTTGTTTAATGCAATTTTTCTGTGACAAAAAAACTGGAAAACCTACTAAAACATGCATTTGTTAATATATCAATATTTAAAAACATTACTTAGTTCGTTATAATATTTAGCTAAGATTTTAAAGAGCCATTGTGGAAAGTCCAAAGTGCTACTTCTGGCTCAGAGCTGCAGGTTGCAGACCCATGGTCTGGCAAAGAAAATCCCCCCCAAAATTGATTAAGTTTTGCAGCAGCAACTTGAAAATGTAAAAAAGTTAAAGGGCTATGAAGGATTTTGCAAGGCACTGGATGTAATAGAGTAAATGGGTCTAGCATGGACAAATAATTAAGAGCTAAATAAGGCATTGAAAATGCCATGCACAATCAATAAATTTGACAAACAGTGAGGAAAAGTGCTGAGCTCACTGGCTGCATTCCTCTGCTGCTTTGGCAGGTAGGAATCAACCAGTTATGGGAAAATCAAAGCGTTTCTCAACTGAAACACACCAGCTGTAAAAGGATAACACACCAGACCTCCTGATGATACATTTCTGAACAGAAAACAGACCCGTCACACATTCAGCATGTGTCACACGGCTCTGAAACAAAGAGTGCCAAGGGATTTCTTCGGCTTCACAGGGTGGCTGTTTTACTGTGGCACAGATGACACTTTCAGCAACACCGTCACCTCTGCGGAAACTGAAATGACCTCTGCGGCTCAGCTCATGTGAGAGAAGATGTTTCGAGCCGCTATCAGAGGCGGCAGCAGGGCTTAAGACAGGACAAGAGCGGAGCGGGGAGGAGAAGGGCGGGACACAGCACTCTTTTGGTCTTTTAAATCAAGTCGAAAGACAACACTGTGGAAGCCTTTCTGTTCTGAGTTGGACCTCAGTCACAGAAAGTTAAGGAAGGGGTTTCCTGGGTTTGACATGAAGATGCTTACCTTGAGCTCTGTGCTTGGGGCTTGTTTTTAGAGAAACCTGACCTATGAAGGACACACACACACACACACACATACACAACCACAAATGGAGAAGCTCAAATTGGCATGTGGTCATCCAAGGTGGAATTGGAGGGGGAAAGTCGTCTTCAATTCACCAAATTGATAAAAACTAACATGAATGAATAACTTGGCAAAAGAGCATTCTGTTCCCCTGGAAACTTACGCTTAACTTTCTCCACTTCTTCAACCCCCAACGCCACCGCTGGCCATACCAAACAATGAATCACTAATGATCCCAAAGGCGTCACTCACACACTGACCTCACAGTAAGCAAACGGAAAGCACTTGATGACCACACTTTTTTTTTCTCACCCAAACACTGACATTAGGACTACCGACTGCACCACTTCTCTGCAATTAACATACATAACGTGCTGCAGTGGCTGGAGCATATATGACACGTAACTTTAAATTACATCTCACTGAATTTTTATTGCCTTTATACGAAACAAAAAACTCAAGCCCAGTGAGGCACAATAAAAGCAAAGATTACTTTTTAAAAATCGGCTAAGATGTTGCTTTCTCAAATAGATACAGTGGTTTACCAAAAGTCTTGGTAATGAACGGTTTTCCGGGGTTACTGTGTCTGCTAGTCTGTCTCTATAACTTCTCTTGTAAAGGGTTTTGACACTCCATGAAAGCAAACTTCTCAGATGTACCTTGGTGTGTAAACCAAAGACTAGACAGTGGTCATCAAAACACAAAGTACTGTGATAACAAAAAAAAACAAAACACCAATATCACATTTATATGCAATGAAGAAACCTCACCGTTGGTGGAACCATCCTTACCTAAATCTGTTGTGCCAACATCAAGAAGAAAAAAACAGAAATATTTCTGTGAACCATCAAGACCTCATTGAAGCGATTGCCATTTTTAGATAAAATGTCTTTTACACTTCAAAAAGCAGTCCTTAAGTCTCCTATCTCTTACATAAGCATCAAAAACGTTGTTCCTACAAATGCCATTCACTATATTCATTTTTAAAATGACAAACAAAATAAATAAGAATATCTGGCTTTGAACTCTGGGTGAGAAACGTTTGCCTACCTGCCTGCTGCCCCTCCCTCAGCTGAATCTTGGCTTCCCGTCTCACTGGGAGTGCTCACCGATTTAGAGGGGGACACAGGTGTAGGAACTGAAGGAACATGTAACAAAAACCATCTTGTTTTTAAAGCTTGCATAAGACAAAGCACAGGATTTTGTCAAAGCAAAAACATATAGAAAAATAATGCGAACAGAGGCCCAGGTGCAGTGCAGGATTTTTGCTTTGTTTCTCATCAATCTGTTGTTTTACACGACTTATAAATAACTAGAGCTAAAAAAAAATTTAAAAAAATAGCGACCCACTTTAGAGGAGTTTACGATGTTGTTACAATCCTGGACCACTAGAGAACAGCACTCTTTAAGGAGCTGGCAAACACTTCTAGGAGAAATCAAAGCCTCATTTTTAACAGTGGAAATGAGATCTGGATGAAGAATACAACATAAGCACGGACCTGTACATTTAATTTTTCGTTAGAACTTAATTAAAATCGAAGGATTGTTGATAAATGTTTTGTTTGTAAAACAGAATATGATGTACCTAGCGGAGGTTCGGGGGAGATGCCAATACTCTGTAGCAAGGCCTCGGTCTCCCTGCGCTTGCGGTCCAAGTCTGAATCTTCTGGCGTCACCTCTGTTTTCTGCTGGCTGTCTAACTTCTCCAGTCCCAGTCAGAGAAACATATAGAGGGAGAACTCAGAGGGGGTTTTTCAAAGATTTACCGCATACATTTTTCACAACTTCACCTCCTGCAGTTTTTCGTGTTGCTCCAGCCTGACAAAAAGCATAACATAAATTCATGTACAATTTTCTTTACCTCTTTCTTCTTCCTCTCCTCCTCCTTTCTTTTCTTCTCCTCCCTGATCTGGGCGAGGCGCTGCTTTTTGCGCTCCAGCTCTGCCTTCAGGTCACTTTTGTCCGACATGGTGTCCTGGGGGACTTTCAGGATCAATAAACCACAAACGACACTGAAACAGTATGCAGTTGCCTTATACGTCGCCCCCTAATAAATGAGACGCCACAGAAGAAGAGCTTCTCTTCAGAAAGCAAGTCTAACTGTTCACAGCTGGGTGTGTCAGACACATGTCCTTACAACCCCCCAGAAAACTGAGAGGATTGATTAAAATGTATCAAAACAATAATATAAAAGCATCAAGCCAAATATTTAAACAAAGCTTAGTCCATGAGGATGTATCAAGTGTAACCATAACCTTATCCTAATGTCAAAAACTGACATTTGGAAGCTCAATGCAAAAAACATTTAATATAAATAAATAGAAATGTATCAAAGAATATTGGCATAAATGCAACTATATTTGTTACACCCCAGGTCTATGAATTACACAATACACTAAGACAATATGAAAGAATATGAATTTGTGTGCTTGGTCACTGAACGCTGTTAGCTAGAAATTAGTGCACATTCGCACAAACCTGTAAATATGACACTACATATTTACAGGTTTTTCAATTACAAAAAAAACACACAATTTCCAACGCTGAAAATTATAAACAAAAAGCTTCAATATGTCGCATATACGGCCATGTTATGGTGTCATACCTTATCCACTTGTAGGGCTAATGATGTGTCACCGGCAAAGATGCTGTCTCACTGCTGTATCTCGATTAAAAAAAAAAAAAAAAAATCAACACATCCTCTGTTAGGTTGCTTCCAGTCTCTTTGTATCGAGGCCTCTCTGGTACCAGAGGATGCTTCGTTTTGGGTCCCAGTAAACGAGTAAGTTAAAATGGGTTATTGTACTGAGACGAGGCTGGAAGCAGGTGCACGGCACGCCGATACATCCTGGGGAAGGAGCGAAGAGGGGAGTGATGTTGAAGAGGAAGAGAGGAAATCCCTCCTCCTCCTCAGCTTGGGGACGCGCTGTCATTAGCAACGCCGCCATCTTGAGGCCGCCTGAAGAAGAGCCATTACAACACTGGGAAGATGTAGACTGAGCTGCTTTTATTTATTTATTTATTTATTTATTTATTTATTTATTTTCTTACTTAAAATAATAAATATGACACAAAACGTGTTAGAGGGAGCTCTTGCAAATATGATGAGATAATATCCCTCACATGATGCAAGAACTGGAACTTTTGGGACTGCAAGCTCGAAATGACAACACTTAACTTTGACATGTTTTGTTGGCAAAACCTTGTTTTTGTTGGTGTCCCACAATTATTATCATATTGCCATACAAATGTTGAAGATGGAAGACCCTAAGGTGTTTTCTTGAGAGTTCTGCAAGAAAGCATCTTTTGTTTCATTTGCTTCATATGTCTTGTGAAGTACGAAATGTCCTGACCAGAACGAACGTTGCTCTTACCACTGTGAAAACAATTTTCTCTATTTTGGTGCGTGTTATTTTCAGATTTCCTTTCATTGTAAAAAGTCATTAAGATCAATCAGGTTTCCTAAAAAAAAAAGAATTCTCACCTCTTATTCTGAATATATAAATTTTCATTTGGTTTAATTTAGACGTGTAGATTATACCCTGGATCTTTCTTATGTTGTGACTCCTGCTGCTGCTTCAGAATCTCCCCTGAGCTCTTGGAGTGGATTTTGTGTCACAAACCTCTCAAAGTTGAAGATAACTCTGTTCCTTGCTCAAACTTCTTCAACACACTTTTTTCCTGTTACTCAACTTTCAATATGCTTAGTTATGTCACTCTGCATACACTTTACCTGTTGTACAATGGACTTTGTGGCTTACCTTCGTTGTGGAGGATGTCAGTGATTCTTCCCTGCATGATTAAGTCAGTAGTCTTCACCATGTCTATACTGGCTATAGCCATGACATAACATGTCTGTGTAAAAAACAGTTTTCATTGGTCTAATTTTCTGAGAAACAGAATTTTGGGTTTTCATTAGCTGTATGTCAGAAACCGTTGATTATTTATCCTTCTGTACGTAATGAGTCCATATAAGTGTTACTTCTTGAATCAAATTACAGAAATAAATAAACTTTATCATAACTTATGATCTGACATGCACCCATATGTAAAAAAAAAAAACAACAAACTTTATATTGCCCTAATGTGGTAAACAAAACTGCTTTATAAATACAGACTGTTTGTATCCCATAAGAATTATATCAGAGAAAAGTATTAGTCAAGTAGTGATTTAAAAATATGCCTTATGATAGAGGAAAGGAAACTTGAGATAAGGTTTTGCATGATGTAACAGTTTACTTTATTACAGCCCAGGCTACTTCCAATTTATTATTTCATTTGAACTCCAGAAACATCCATTTGATGCTACAAAAAATGATGGCAGTGGCTCAAAACAGTAAACACAGGGATTTTTGATAACTGGTCGGTAGGTGATGCTATCATAAAGAGGTCTGTCATTGTACGGCTCTTCCAGTTCGGTACCAGCCGAGGGGCTCTAAGCTCCGCCCAGAATGAAGAAATTCTAAGCGCTGATTGGTTGGTTTCAACGTCAGTCTTACGTCTTCCCCTTGCAGACAACAACATCCCCACCCCCTGCTCAACGCTTGAAGTTGAATTCAGAGGGCGCAAATATGGAAGGACACAGCCAGAGAAAAACACATGAGCGGGCCTATGAAGGATGATATGAAGGATTTCACTGATGTGACGCCGAATTATTGCCCTGTTAGCTAAAAAAAAAAGAAAAAATCGTTAAACTGGATTGTGCTGGAGTCAGAAACGACGGCTCGTCCCTGATACACTGCTAGCATTTGGGGTCTACTGGAGCGGAGAAAAAATGAGGTTCGCCCAGTTTTTGTTGAAAAACGGCTCGTTAGCTGGGATACCGAAACAAGTGGAGAGGTTTTCCAAGTTTTCGCCTTCCCCATTGTCCATGAAGCAGTTTATTGACTTCGGTAAGTGCTCCTGGCTGATGCGGTGCTATATGCTCCATGTTCATACTATACATTTACACTGCTTTTACGCAATTGGCGTTACTTATTGTCTAATTTAGCAAAGTACAGGTCATGCCCAGATAACTGCAGACTGCATTATTGTCTAGGAGACTTCCAGATAATTTGTACAAACATAATTAATTTGCACAAATGTATAGTTTTCTGTACCATTTGCTTTTTTTTCCTGCTTTGTTGTAATGTTGTTGTAATTGTTGTTGATGTCGCTCATGTGACCACAGGCTCTGCTAATGCATGTGAGAAGACGTCCTTTGTGTTCCTGCGACAGGAGCTTCCTGTCAGACTGGCCAACATCATGAAAGAAATTGATTACCTCCCTGACAAGCTTCTTGGCACTCCATCTGTAAAGCTCCTGACAAGCTGGTAGGATACCTGGACTTGTTTTAGATTCACTGTGCTGAACAGAAAGCATGTCGCCAAACCTCAGTTAGTTGTTCCCCTTAATCCTAAGTTCATGCCAATGGGGGATTGCAGAACTTTCCTTCCAGTAAAGTTTTGGTTTTACTGGATTTTGGTACTTTCCTTCCAGTACCAAAATCGTCTTACCAAAATCCACCGTACAGAAAATCTTCCTTGTATTTAGTCCTTTCAAAGTAACAAACCTATTACCATCTTTATCTTTAATGATCTTCACTTTAATTAGACATGAAGATTAGGTTACATCCAAACTGCAGCAAACCCATTAAATATTGATGGATGAGTTGTTTTCCTATGTGCTGGATTGTTATTCTGGGTATCTGTAAATGTAATTTGATCTAAATATTTTCTTAGTTTAGCTAAAAGTGGAATAATAGCATATGAAAAAAATATGTAATTCAAGACAATTAAATTCTTTTGAAGATCTCTAGTATCTAGCCGTACTTTTGTTAATCCACCGTCCATTTGTCCATCACTCATCCATCCATCTCAGTTTTTTCCATATTTAAATCCTGATCAATCTAAAAAATATGCTATGGTAGACCATGTGCTAAAAATGTTAGAGAAGTCTTGAAATTTGAATCTTGCCTTTAAATGAACTTGAGAGTGAATACATTCCTTTGTTTTGCTTTGGACACAGAACAGATTTTTAAATGAATATTGTTTTGCTACTCATGAGTAGCAAAAATGATCATAATGACATTTTGTTTCAGTGTTTGGTTTGAGGCTGTTTTGCCCAGAAATGCCTGAAAGTAATAGTTTCCACCAACAGGTGATCATTCCTGCATGTGTCTGGGGGTATTTTAAGTCAATTTGGCTGAGCAAAACCACTGATGTATGCATGTGTGTGTGTGTGTGTGTGTGTGCAAGGGTTTTTTCTCATTGTTATCAGAAATTGTGAAATTATGTTAATTATGTTTAAAATCCATTGTTTATGTTACACATTTTGTCTAAGTTCTGTATAAAAAAGTTTACATTCTCATGTTAGAAGTTACTTTTCAAAGTTTGCGATCATTGCTGGTCACCAACTCAGCATTCTCTATTTGCAGACAATCAGTCTTACTGTGGAAGAAATAAAACGCGTACTGTTTGTATTTGTACTTGACGCCGTGAAGTGTCAGCTGGGGACAGCTACACATGTATCCTACCTCCAGGTTTTTAATGTTTACATAACAGCGTAAGAGCCACAGATACAAACATTTAAATGCTCTGTCGAGTTTTTTGTTTCTGCATAACTGAAGAGCTCAGTGGCTTCTCTTTGAAGCCAAAATATCTTGATGTTTCATGTTATACTTGTGTCCATTCCAGCAGAGATATCTGCCTGTTCACATGGACATGAATACATTTTTTTTTTTTGACTTGAGGCACAGGCTCAGTGAGGGACATAGAAAGCAAATGCAGGGACACAGTGAGTCACCTCTCACCCAGATTTTTTTTTTTTTTTTTTTTCACTGACAGAGCGTAAGAGAGTGTGAGCTCAGCACTCAGGCCCCCTTGTTCTCCTGGCCTGCACAAGAAGTCCTGCACATGACAGGCAGTTATTGTTAATGAGGAAATGGAAAAGTTTGTTCAGTGTGATGTATAAAGTTTTGAAGAAGATTAGATATTCTTCTGCTGTTTTGTTTGTCATTCCTGGTCATAAAACATCAGCCTGTATTTATTTTTGTCTTTTTCTTTCCTTTTGTGTCCTACAGGTATTCACAGAGTTTGATGGAGCTTGTTGACTTTTTAGAAAAAGATCCAGACGATAAGGATGTCCTAAAAATGTAAGCCATTATATTAGACATCCCACTATGTGTTTGTGATTGTAGTTTAGGTTTTCTTTTGTCTTCAGATAGTTTAATGACAAACCTCAGGTAAATTATACAAACTCAAGAGTTTATAACAATATATCCCATTGTCTATTGTCATAATAATAAGAATAAAAAAAAGATGCAGGCGTTTTTGCCAATATTATGTATGACTGTGAGACTGCAGTCACACAAACATTGCAATTACTGTTTGTCAGACTGTTTCTTTAGGCTTTTATATAGATGTTACTAACAGAGCATTAACGTGTAATTTTATTTTTGTACTTTGTAAAGCTTACTGGTTCACCACTTTAAGTATGTTTCCTTTCAATAAGTCAAAACTGAGGGTTTAACAAGATAAGATAATGTGGGAAGAAAGAAATAATAATAAAAAAGTTGGAGAACTACTGCTAATTTTTACCTTAAAAGGTAAAAACTGCCCCTAAAATAATAAAAACATAAAAAATAACCAATCACTAATTATTGAATTGGCTACTTAAGGACAATAAGTGCAAAAGCTCACAAACATTGTAATTAATGATATTTAAAATTTTTAATTTATTTCTTCTCTTATAGAGCCAAAAGTAGAAAATAGTAAAAAAAAAAAAAAATTTGTGTGTGGTTTGTACACAGAAATATGTACAAACCTCAGAAAGGTTTGTACACATTTCTGGAGTGTACAAACATCATTTTGATAAAGATAAACTATACGTTAGATGCCCATCATTAGATGGGAACATCTACCTTCATAATGAAATTTTCAATGTATATATGGATTGTGAATTTTTAAATTTCAAGTTGGAGAAATCATATTCACGTGAAATTTTGGCATGAAAATGTTTAGGAAGCCTGGGAAGTGAATGAATGCGATGATAGGCAGTTGAGGCTATAAGGATCCATAACTTCTTTTTTTTTTATTCCGGCTTTAAAAGTAAGGTTTCTAACTATTATTTAATTAACAAGTTTCAAACAAAAACAAATACGTGATTGACTCAGTTTGGCGTGTTAACATCAATAAAAGAAATGTTTATCATGAGCTGAACCCAACGAAGCATGTACCCACAGTTATTAACCTTTTGTTCTCTCTTACCTGTAGCTTCACACAGACTCTAGTGAACATCCGGAACCGGCACAACAACGTGGTACCCACCATGGCTCAGGGTGTGTTGGAGTTCAAGGAGGCGTTCGGCGTGGACCCCGTCACCAACCAGAACGTCCAGTACTTCCTGGACCGCTTCTACATGAGCCGCATCTCCACACGCATGCTCATGAACCAGCACAGTCAGTATTGCACTCTGTAATAACTGTGAGTTAATCAACACAGATCCTAACACGTAGCAAGTAGCAGCTCATGTCAGTAATGGGGCCCTTGTAAATCAAGATAAGTTGTTACCATATTATGTTTTATGTATTTAATTTAACCGTTCTTTGTGAGCTTTAGTCTTTTAGCCAATAAAAGTAAAGCATAAAGTACAATAAAAGTCTATGCAAAAAACTAAACGCAGTTTCATTGTTGACATGAAAATTTGCATGCATGACACTTTAACACATTGATGTTGCTATAACGAAAATTTTGTATACTGATTCACCTGTAACGGACGGGCCTAGACTGGAGTAGAGCATCAGAGTCAGCTCTTTTCACAAATGCACTCCGCACTTTTCAGTGTTTTAAAAAAAAAACATATCCGACTTCTTTCATTTCACAAGTGTTGTATCTAGTTTGTTGCGTAACATCCCAATTACATGCGTTGAAGTCTGTAGTTTTAATGTGGCAAAATGTGAAAAAGTTCACAGTGCACATCAACTTTTAATTCCCTCACATGTACATCTGACAGTACATGTGAGCCATTTCAAACATGTTTGTTTCTTGTTTCCCGTAGCATTAATCTTTGACGGCAGCGTAAATCCAGCCCATCCCAAACATATCGGCAGCATCGACCCCAGCTGTGACGTGGTAGAGGTCGTAAAAGGTAATAAGTGATCCTGACCTACTGTCTGTACACACAAACAGCCTGTTTTCACCACCCCTTGTTTGACCTTATTATATATTACTATGTGAAAATACGCACTTTAAGCAGAAAGCAGTGCCATCATGGTGTATATGGTGGGAATTGGTCACCGTGACATCTATGGGACACAAAAAAAAGAGGATCTGATGCTCACCGTTTAGCTCAGGTTGCCATGTTCTTGGGTGTTTGAAATTCTGGTAAAGCAGTAACAAGGTTGGGTGTTGTGTCACTTCGCAGATGCCTATGAGACCTCCAAGATGCTGTGTGAGCAGTATTACCTCACCTCTCCTGACATGGAGATAAAGGAGGTCAACTGTAAGTCAAATGCATAAAATACTTTCTATTTTTAGCATGCAGCTATGTTTTCTTCAGATTTCTCCTGCAGACCTCATTGTCTCTCTCTTTCCCTCTCTCTGTCTCAAAAGTGTTAGTTTTTCTGTCTTTTGCAAGCAGCAGGTTCTCCTCTTTTTTTTTTGTTACTGAGTGTCAGGATGTCTGTTTCCTGTCAGCTGACTCTGACAAAAACCACTAGTCAGCGTCTAAATGAACTCCCTTTGAACCAGACAGAGACTCTTAGAATGATTTTTTTTTAGGATTACTATTGGAAAACTTATATTAGTTGCAAATATCAGCATCCTACTACAAAACAGCACATTCTAGCATTTTAAATATGTGGTTGATTTGACATGTTAGGGTAATTTGTGCTACAAATCCTATTTTATCCTAGCATAGAGCAGAACAAGTAGTACTAAAAAAAATTACGTTTGTGCACAATCCCGTCTGGGACTGTTAGCAGGTTTTACTATACCTAACCTGCGATAAAGTAACGCTGTGTCCACTAACATATGATTTTAATAGCACCATTATCTTCTCGTCGTGGTATCTGTTGGTGAGTGGGACGTATTTGGCAGCAAGGGAACATGCGAGCCTTAAAGTTGATGTCAAAAGTAGGAGGTGGTGGAGTTGTTGCTGTGGTTAGTGGTTTGTGAACGGACAGCACGGCACACCTTCAGAGATCTAGTGGAGTCCATGTCCCTCGACAGAACAAGGCTTTTTAGGCAGGAACAGAGGGATCAACACAAGATAAGCAGATGGTCATAATGTTGCGCCTGAATTGTGTAATTTAGAAAGCGGGGGAGAAAAAACAAACAGACCCAAGATTTATGAAGGAGAAGATGTACCATTAAATTCAGTAATGCTTGTACGAGTGCTGGTTCCCAAGGAGATTTGTTATCTGTAATTTATCCATCTACTAAATCTGACTCATTATTATTATTATTATTATTATTATTATTATAATTAGATGCAATTAAACTGTGTGGAATTTGAATTTGACTATTTGATTGAATTGTAGGTGAATTTTGTAGACTGTATTTTGACTAAATGTTAATGTAATACAACACAGTACAAGATTAAATAAGATCTAGTTAAATGTGAATTTGTGCTATTCTCTATGTAATACTGTATGCTGTGAACTGTCTCACAGCTAAAAGCCCGGGCCAGCCCATCCACATCGTATATGTTCCTTCGCATCTCTACCACATGCTGTTTGAACTCTTCAAGGTACATCTCACCCGAATCACGGAGAAACTCTCCCCTGAGTTTTTCTATAGTTCCTCATCATTTTCTTCCTTCAGAATGCCATGAGAGCCACCGTAGAGACACACGAGACGAGCCCGTCGTTGCCCCCAATTAAAGTCCGCGTTTCATTGGGCAATGAGGACCTTACTATCAAGGTATAGAACTAGTTATTAAACTAGTGCTGTTCACACAGATTAGTTAGCATAGAAAATATGGTTCCAAATGAAAATGTTTCATGTCTTTGTATGTCAGATGTCGGATAATGGTGGCGGAGTCCCCTTGAGGAAGATTGAACGTCTTTTCAGCTACATGTACACCACGGCTCCCAGTCCCGTCCATGTAGACATGTCTAGAAACGCTCCGCTGGTAAGATTAAATGTGCCTCTCTTGCTTTAGACAATGTTTTTACAATCTTAAAATTCAAGTGTAATTTTCTATTTTGTTTTGGAGAAGGGGCTGCACAGTGGCGCAGTTGGTAGCACTGTTGCCTTGCAGCAAGAAGGTCCTGGGCTCGATTCCCTGCCTGGGGTCTTTCTGCATGGAGTTTGCATGTTCTCCCTGTGTGTGTGTGGGTTCTCTCCGGGTACTCCGGCTTCCTCCCACAGTCCAAAAACATGACGGTTAGGTTAATTGGTCTCTCTAAAATTCTCCCTAGGTGTGAGTGTGTGTGTGCATGGTTGTGTGTCCTGTCTGTCTCTGTGTTGCCCTGCGACAGACTGGCGACCTGTCCAGGGTGAACCCCGCCTCTCGCCCGAAACGTTCACTGGAGATGGGCACCAGCACCTCTCCTGACCCCACTAGGGACAAGAGTGTTTTGAAAAAATATTGCTTTAATTTTAAGCTCAGAATAAAAGTAAAATAATATGCAGCGCTCTGTAAGCTAGACTTAGTTTTACACAATCAAACATAGTTGCAAAGTCAGCTGATTACACAGCGAAGGAATGCAGTCAGCCACATGTTGTAGGGTTTAAGCCGCAATCAGATGAGTAAGTATGGAGATGTTTTGTTGAGAAGTCTTTACAGGGTGTAGTTTATAAATGTAATGTTGGAGTAATCCGTCTTAATCTGCACAGGCCACATTATTAAGAGTTACCTTTATTCTTTTGTTTCCTTTCTACCTTCAGGCTGGTTTTGGTTATGGTCTTCCCATCTCTCGCCTTTATGCTAAGTACTTCCAGGGAGACCTGCAGCTCTACTCCATGGAGGGCTACGGCACTTCAGCTGTCATATATTTAAAGGTGAGAACGGATCAGTTTACAGCAACACTTTTGAAGCTATAAATGTACTTAAGTAAATGGCCAAAACACAAAGTCGATCTGCATCTGATGAATGTCAGACTGATAATGAGTATGTCTCAAAAACGTTTTCTTCTGTATTATCGTATTTCATAAATTTATGATCAACTGAAGTGTTGTATTGTTGTTCCTATTATACTTTTTTTCTATGCATTTTGGGTGGAGGCTTTTGTATAAGCCCATTGCACTGTTGCCTTTACCTGGGCTGTTTCATTATTATTTTTTTCTTAAGGTCTTTGATCTGTATTTTAAGTATGCAAACTAAAGTAAAATAAAAGTGCATAGGTATCTAAAAATAATCAGATTTCAAAGCAAATTAGGAAGTAACCAGGATTTCATTGTTACTTAGATATGTCAGCACGAAATTGGATCCAGAGAGTAACTATTCATTTTCTGACGTTTCTGACCAGGCCCTGTCCTCAGAGTCAGTGGAGAGACTTCCTGTTTTCAACAAGTCAGCCCTGCGGCACTACCAGGCCAGCATAGAGGCAGACGACTGGTGCATGCCCAGCAAGGAGCCAAAGAAACTGGGCAAGTATGAGAGGACCCAGTGATAGTGGACCCAAGCGGAAGCGGACGAGACTCTGGAACTGTTTGAATGAAAGTGTAAAAACGAACAAAAGAAAAAGCAAAGTTATGGAACCCTGTGAGGAGACGATGAAGCTATCACGTGACCGAACTTGAATTTCTCTGTATGAAATGTGGGATCTTTTCCCAGACAAGAAAGCTTCAGGAGAGCAGTGATGAGAAAGTTTCTTTCATGGAGAAATGATAAACATAAAAACACATTTCAGACCAGCTTAACCTCACGAAACCTCATACACCACTTATAAGTTTGTTTGTGCTGCTAATGGAAGATGATAAAGAAAAAAAGCTGAGTTTAATTTGTTTCATGGCTCAGTTAGCAGATACAAACGCTAAACCTGCTTCTGTTGAGAAGTGTCTTCACACGCAAACACTAAGGAACTTTAGGAGATTTATGTACACAAGTATTCCCACTGTAACTTTTACTGTCACATGCGGTCATTGCTCCAGATTCCTCATTCACAGAATACCTCATCCGCTGATCTTCCAGATGTTTTACTTCAGTGTTAGTAGGGGGAAAAAATCATGAATTCCAGAGGAAACATCACTCCTTTTAAATGTTTCTCTTAACATTTTATAACCACGGTGAACATGACTGAGCTGTAATTATTTCTCAAATCAGAGACTGATACACGATCCTCGGTTACTAATCCTGCATAAGGGGTTTGTGTCTGGGAAAGCCTAGCTGAAGCCAGCCAGCGTGGGATCACTCAGGTCAAACATGATGAGTGTAGTAACACAAAGGGAGCAAAGTCTGTTTTTAACCCTCCATGCCGCTTAATTCACTCAACTAAACCATTTCTTAGTGATGTTAAAGATGAAGTAGCAGTGCTAAATCTGATTGTTTCTAGCTAGAAAATTATGTACTTCTTACTGTGGCATCGAGTCCTTGCATGCTGAACTTTAAAGTTTCGACTGCAACAGCTGCCAGGTTCACTTTGGTCTGAACTAAACAGATGTTTGTCCTTTTCAGTATTTCCTAAAAATAACTGCCAAAACTTGCATAACAGGTTTCAGCAGATTCCTTCTACAAGTATGTTATCGCCCAAGTGTTTTGTAATGATGCGTGAATTTTGTCATCCATTTTTCCATTTTAAAATGCTGTGCAGTAATGTAATCCAAAGAATACAGAAGACAAGCCAATTAAACTTCATGCTAACGCTCGCTTCTTTTTCTTGTTTATGCCAGTGACACATTTTCTTAAAAGGCTAAAAGAAACTTGATACTGGGCTGCGGTGCTGAAGTGTGTTTAATAAGACATTGCTGAGCGCATGTTTTCTAGAGAACATTTTGTTTCAGGTAGACAAATAGCTGCCATTTTAAAGGTATAATAATAATGCAAGTTTGTGGTAAAGAAAATTAAAATATTTGGTGCCTTATCACCCAATATTTTGCTCCCGAAATAAGACGGAGACAATGTTTCAGTGAGAAAAAAACCATCATAGAGAAACTGTTTCTAAGTTTTTCTATGCAAAAACCAACACAAAGTGGTGCAGAGATTTTCATTTATATTTAGAGGCTTTGACTGGACCATTACGACATGAAAATGCTTTGACTTGAGTCAGCCCTTTTCACCGCTGGCTGTATGTTTAGTCCTTCAGAATGGTGATCCACTCTCTCAAATCTTAAGCACTTAACAGTTTTCTTTCAAGGTTTTCTGTGTGCTTGTTCAGTCCCACTTCTCTGTCTTTGCTGAAATCCCTTCCCACACCACGATGCTGCCACTACCACATTTCTACAGCATATAGATGGTTTGTTCACGGTTATGTGCAGTGTTAGTCTTCCTCAACACTTTTTTCTTATTGTTGCAGAAAGACCCAAAAAAATTCACACGTAATCATCTAAGATGCACTACACAATTTCCACATTATTAATTGCGAAAGAAATTATGAAAGTCATGTGTCATTTTTTCTCCCACCCTTAATTATGTACTACTTCGTGTTGTTCTAGTAGGCTATATGAAAACCGAATGAAATATATGCAAGTTTTGAATGAAAAAACTGTGGAACAAATTTAATGGGCATAAATAGTTTGGCATTGTCTGCAGTAATTTGTAGATTCATATATTTTATTTTAGTTCAATGACTTTTCAACTCCTAACTTTTTTTGGAAGCAAGTTGTTTATTAAAATAACACTTCTTAAAAGCTCAAAGGCCTTTGTTGAAATGTTTAATGATTTATAACAGGGAACTACCCTTGTGCCCTGTTAAGTAACACACTGTGAACCATTACTTTGTTATTTTTAACTGACGGGATCTCTCACTCACACACACACACACACACACACACTTCGTTGGTTCGACAACTACACCGTGTTCCAAATTATTATGCAAATTGGATTTAAGTGTCATAAAGATGAAATTTTTTGTTGTGCCATTAAATTTATAGAAGGTATAATGTGTCAGAGCTCTTTGAATCACAATAGTTAATTTCAGAGAGTTGGGTTGATTAGTTTGTCTGGTGAGCTCAATTAAAGGAAATCTACTTAAGAAGGATGTTCCACATTATTAAGCAGGCCACAGGTTTCAAGCAATATGGGAAAGAGAAAGTATCTCTGCTGACTAAAATCATCAGATAGTGTAGTGCCGTATGACAAGATATGAAAACATTAGATATTTAACGAAAACTGAAGTGTCATCGTACTGTGAAGAGATTTGTGGCTGATTCAGAACAAAGATGGGTTTGTACAGATAAAGACATAATGAAGGTTTCTGTTAGACAAATTCATCGGATTAAGAGAGCAGCAGTTAAAATGCCCTTACAAAGCAGCAAACAGTTATTTGAAGCTGCTGGTGCTTCTGGAACCTCAAGGTGGAGGATCCTCCAGAGGCTTGCGGTGCATGAACCTACTATTCGGCCACCGCTAACCAGAGATCACAAGCAGAAACGGTCGCAGTGGGCCCAGCCGTACATGAAGATTAATTTTCAAACAGACTTGTTCACTGGTGACTGTTGTGCAACCTTGGATGATCCAGATGGACGTAGTAGTGGATTGGTGGTGGGCCACCACGTCCTAACATGGCTTTGACGTCAACAAGGAGGTGGTGGAGTCATTTATTGAGCCGAAATCATGAGGAGAGAATCATTGGTCGGCCCCTTCAGAGTCCCTGAAGGTGTGAAAATGACCTCAGCAAAGTATATAGACTTTCTGACTGATCACTTTCTTTCATGGTTCAAAAAGAAGAGCCGTACCTTCCGTAGCAAAATCATCTTCATGCATGATAATGCACCATCTCATGCTGCAAGGAATACCACTGTGTCATTGGCTGCTGTGGGCATAGAAGGGGAGAAACTCATGGTGTGGTCACCATCCTCCTCTGACCTCAACCCTATTGAGAGCCTTTGGAGTTTCCTCAGGCAGAAGATCTGAGGGTGGAATGCAGTTCATATCAAAACAGCAGCTCTGGGAAGATATTCTGACATCCTGCAAAGAAATTCAAGCAGAAACTATCCAGAAACTCACAAGTTCAATGGATGCAAGAATTGTGCTGTGATATCAAAGAAGGATCCTATGTTAACATGTAACTGGGTCTGTTAAGATGTTTTTGATTGAAATAGCTTTTGAGTTTAGTACATGTGACCACTTAATGCTGCACATTCATAGAATGACCGTTTGCAGTTCTTTATAATCCATAAAATGTTTAGAAAGTCTGCTGTGCTTTTTAATTTAGAACAGTGCATTTTGAGTTTTTTAGTTTTGAAAAAAATCATGTTCTCATGGGGAGCTTTATTCAGTAAAATTTGATTTATACTGTAATAGTTCATGACTTGAAAATTATACTGACCATCATTTGCATTGACTATTTAAGAAAATCAGAGAAAATATCACTTGCAGAATAATTTGGAACACGGTGTAAGAGGAACGCTGTATTGATCTAAGTGATATGGCCTTACCCACTGAGATATCATGTTACTGGTCCCAATCATCTACCAGTCTGACTACATTTTGTTTAAAGCTTCAAGTATTACTATATTGGTTGTTTTATATTCAGTTTTTACAAGAATGACTTAAAGGCCAAGTGTTGCCACAAAGCTCAGTGTGTGATTCGACACAAAACGGACCAGTGACTGGAGTAAAAAAATACAACTCATTTTACCTCCCATTATGCCATTTTGTTAAATTGTTATTTTTGCAGCTTTCAAAATAGTTTTAATTTTTTCAACTTTGCCGCCACCGGACATCACACTGCCGTGTAACCTCCGTAGGGTTTGCATGAAACTACAACTCTGTTGTCACTTGAAAATAAAAATACAAAATTCAGCAATAAAAATGTTTCTGGTGTGTAAACAGCTCTGTCTGCCTCTGTAATGATTCTGCTAAACTGTTGTCTCCCTCCTCCTCCTTCTCTTCTCTCTTGTTTTTGGAAACTTTGGTCGGGTTGTCCGTCGCCATAGCAGACACAGTCCAGTGGCTTTTGATGGCCGGCTGCCAGTAGGCGCTGGGAACACACTGTTCAGCTCTGTCAGACAGTTTCATTAGCGTGCATGGTGATACTGTGTTGTGGTTTTGTCACCTTTTTTGTTTGTTCGTCTCCGTTTTTAGCATTCTCAATGCATATCACTGCACTACTAAAACTGGATCATTGCAAGATGTGCAAATAAAGGAGCTTTCAGCTGGAAGGTGACCATAAATCTCTTTGTTACGCATCTTCAACAGATAGATTCAGATGTTTGAATACACACTGGTGTGAAAAGATGATACAATTTAAAGAACAAAAGAATTGGTTTAAAACATTTCTTTGTTGTTTTGTATATTCACACACAAGGTTGAATGAAATACGCAAAAGATTTTAATCTATACAAACACTCCCTCTTAAGTCTGGTTAAAGGAAAGTTTCACTTTGACAATTTCAGGGAGCGTCTCGCTCAGTTCCAATGGAATATTTGACCAAATCAGTAATTTGTAATTTGATTTACACGAATTACCAAATCAGTAATTCGTGTAAATCAGTTGAGAGGGGGAGTTTGTTTTGTTTATGGAACGGACCCAGAAAAATGAAGTAGACGCCCCAATCGCGTCGAGCAACAGCTGGATAATTTTTTTCAGACTTGAGGTAAGGACGATTCCAGATTCTAAATGTGCATTTTGGATTACAATACTGCTGAAGAATTTAACAGGAAGTCCTCTTCTTCATAATTCTGCTTTGTACAATGCATCAGTTGTTCTGGCAGCAAAAACAAACAAACAAAAAATCCCAAACCCTCACCATGATGCTCCCACCACCATGCTTGACAGTTGCTACACTATTACACCTCAAAACACACTTCTCCACAAATAACTGTGTGTGAGTGTCTGTGTGTGGCTTCTCCACGTATAACTTGTTCTTTATCCCATCTGACCATGAAACCTTTCTCTGCTTATCCATGAGGGTAGCCGCAATTTGCAGCATTTTTTGAAGGTGTCAATTTTCTCCAAGCCAATGACCCTCAATGTACGTGACAGTTTTCCAGTACCGTTTACACGACGATTGTTTTAGCCTTGATTGTTTCTCTGAGAATGGGTCAGATTTGACATTAAAATCTTCAATAAATTCAAACCTAATTCTTTTATTTGTTTTTTTTTTCTTCTTTTGATCGTTAATTAAAACTGTTGTATAATCTTTCTATCCTAAGCTTCTGACTGCAACCGAATGACTCAATTTTTCCCTTATCATGTTTTAGAAGGAGTGTCTGTATGTGGCTTGGCAGTCATTGGTTTATTTTAAGTCTGACACTTTAGTCATGCAGACAATGTTCTCTGATCTGACACACACAGAGAACTACAAGAGACTTTTCTTTTGGATCTCTGCTTTGTTATGATCTTGGAGACCAAGTTCTTTTCCGCAAATTTAATGTTACATAATTTTATACCGTTAACATTTGTGCTACACTGTTACAAGCTGCAGCTGATTCACATACAGGAAGAGAGCATGTGAGTTCATGACATTTTCGTATTGACTCTGTAATGTATTTGCTTAATAGGCTGAGACATGTTTGCTCCCAGGCTGTCCTGATAGCAAAACCAAAAGAGCTGCGCTTCCAAGCTTGCAAAGTTGTCAAAGTTTCCGCCTGTGTTGGTTCTTTGATGCACAAACACATCAGCGCCGGATTAAGGTTTAAAATAGAAGTCAGAGACTCGCCTATCAGGCGTGACCTATGATCGGGTAGAAGGTCCTCAACAGTATAAACCTTGTTGGTGATAAATGACTTATGTAAAGCAGCGTTTGGTTCATCCATGCAACAAGAAATACTTATGTATTTCTGATAAATACTCCGATTAGCTTTGGAAAAGCAAGATAAAATATTAGGTGGTTAGAATAGTGAGTTTTTTTTGTGTGACTTATCTAAATATACCAGATTTTTAGCAGGATAAAACTGGTTCAAACCTGTTTTATCTGTGCTGCATGCACAGAGGTGAGTCGACTAGAGTGGGTGAAGGCCAATGATGTTTTTTTTTTTTAAGTAGGCTATAGAGGAATGTAATATGGAGTTAAACTGTTTTTGTTTTTTGTTTGAAACAAACACACACAGCTCACAAACTTCTCCCCATCCCTCTCTGATGTGCTTCTGCTCTGTTTCCCCAGGCCATGTAAGAACAAACCTACAGAAACTAAACTGTAAAAACAAAATCAGCTTTATATCTGTTTGATAGTTGTAAACCAAACTTTTAAGACATAAAAAATTGTCTTTTACCTGTTTACGCTAAATATGATCCATGGTTGCTGTGGGCTCTCCGCCATATAGAATTGTTGAGATTGTTTAGCTTTCTGCATGTTGTCTGACGGGATCTATGGAAGTGGTTTGTCGATGTTACTGGTAAAGCAGTAACCGGACCTGGGTGTTAATTAAACTAAACAAAGTTCAGTCAATCAAAGTTAGTAATTTAACCAAGGCCAGAAATTCTATTTTTACATAGGATCCAGCTGATTTGAATAGTTTTTTTTTCTTTAATCAACAAAATCATCATTGTGTTTACTTGCCTTATCTTTATCTGATATTAAAATATGTCTAACATGGAACAATTTTAGGTGTAGGTAACTGGAACATGTCTTGAAGAGGGAGGTTGAACAGACAAACTTTTTGTTGGTGAGAAAGCTGGGAACAAAAACAGGCCTGGGTCCCTGGCTGCATGCAGCCCGGTGGAAAAACAAACACTTATTGTGAAGTGATCAGTCAAGAGTGTTGTTCTGAAATAAGAATATCATGAGTTTGAGAGTGAGCATTGGGCCTAGCCAGTTGCTAGGTAGCGCTGGATCCTCTTCAGCGTGTTGCAGCACTTTCAGCCTGAAGCCACATTGGTCAACATTGCTGAGAAATAAGTGTGGAAACGAAATAACTGAAAATGAGTACAGACAAAACTAAAACAGGCCCTTTAAAGCAGGGAGGTGAAAGAATGGAAGAACGGGGATTGATTTCCTCATTGGTCATTACATCTATAAATACAGACAGAAACATTATCTGATTTAAACCTTCTTTCACTAAAATCATTGTCCCAGCAACATAGCTAAATATTATAAAAAGTCACTTCATCAGTAAAGTATGCCCTCAGGTTCTAACAATAAATATTTTTTCATAGTCGATGGCAGAGGTAATTGATCAACTCCTTGCTGACAAAACCCTCTCAGACTGGCTCTGACGGCACATCTGGTGAGATGAAGCAGGCTGCGTGGCGTGTTGGTGCAAACAGCAAACATCGAGTCATAGAAGCCTTTATGTCGCTGCCAAAACAAAGAAACCCAAAGTCAAAGAATCGCTTGTGACATTTAAGAAGGAAGCTGCACATGTGGCTTCTCCAGTCTCAGTGAACCAAAGAAAGACTGGTCTACCTCATAGCAGTCGTCGGGAATAGCTCCTCTCCACTTTCTTGTAGGTTTTAAATGTTCATAGGAGTTCACCAGAATTTCCACAACTTGGGGGTAGTCATAGCAGGACTGCAGTACCTGTCAAAAACATTACCCATCATCCATTGCCTTAAAATGTATTTTCACACTTTGTCATTCGAACTTCAACCCGTCTCTTTTTTGTGAACGGTGTGAAAAACATGTATTCCCTCCTTTCCACTTCACAACTTGTTGACATAAAATCATAAAACATAAAAATGAAAGGGACATGAATACTGCACACTTTGGTACCTTGTGGAACTGCGGAGGATAGATCCGAGCTGCGTTATAGTTCAGCAGAAGCTGAAAGCAGACCTCAGGAATGGCCATAGGCCTGACTCCTGTCACTTTGAGGACGTATTGAATGGGAGCACATCCATTGATGTCCATGGCTCGAACATCCGCTCCGGCCTCCAGCAGCATCTGCATCAGGACGTGATCGCAGTTCCAGGCTGCCATGTGGAGAGCTGTTTTATTATCCCCTTCCTTCAGGTTGGGATCTGCAACAGAAAGATAATGTTTTTAATAAGAAGAAAAGGGAAGAAAAAAAAAAAAGCTTTTCACACATTACAGCCTTGAAGTGGATCCAGAACCCTTCACCCGCTTGGTGGTCCAGCAGAAGGCGACAAACGAAATGATGATCTTGGCTGTAGACTTGCTCCTTGGAGTCCAAAGCCCAAAAGGCTGCAGTCATTAAGGGGGTCTCCTGGAGAGCGTTGAGGGTGTTCACGGAGGCCCTGTGGGTCAGAAGCAACGCCACCAGCTCTGGAACCCCAAATCTGGCGGCTGTGTGCAAAGGTGTGTCCTCCTCGTTGTTGTGGCTGGCTGTGTTGACCTTTGCACCTTCATAAGCAACGCTTATCAGTGAATGAACATTTTCATTTTCTCCTAGGCCAGTTCACACGCATGCATCCTCGCAGTTCTACCTTTGAGGATGAGCTGCCTGGCACACTCCACAGACTCCCTGGTGATGCAGTAGTGCAAAGGAGTGTGACCGCTCAGAGACAGGCTGTTGACCTTTGCCCCGTAAGCCAAGAGCAGGGCCACACAGTCGCTGTTGGAGACCTCGCAGGCCACATGCAGGGGCGTCTTCCCATTGGGCATACTGTTGATGGCCGCACCTTTCTGGAGGAGCACCAGCGCTGTTTCCACGACGTTGTACATCACACACACGTGGATACCCATCGCCCAGGATTTCTCCAGCTTGTAGCCTGGCAACCAGTATCCTGGAAAAAAAATCAGTAGAGCTTTTTTGAGTTATTAAAAAAGCTCATTTAAAATTTTAGTTACTATATTTACTTCAGTGATTTAATGTTTGTGGGCGTTTACCACCACCTAGTGGTTAAACTAATACATTACTATCATTATGGAGGGAAATAAGGAAAATGTCATTTTTACTTACCCTGTTTATAAGAGGCCAATAACATACTGGGATCTTCCACCTCCAGCACTGTGTCAATATCAAGCTTGCCAGTGTTCAGAATCTGCAGGACTTCCTCAGCATTGTTTTCCTGCAGGGCCTTCAGGAACTTCTCCTTTAGCTGTTTGACTGCCAGTTGTCTGGGGCTCAATTCCTCCATGCAATCCTGCAGAAAGTCACTCTGTCCTCCCAAGACTTCCTCGGAGTCTATTATTATCCACAAAGCATGTATGAGGTTGGATATGATCATACAGACAGTAGCGATAAGGGAATCAAGAAGCATGTCAACCATTAGAACCTAGCCATGGGAGTTGTTTGGGGAAGGAGGAGGGAAGCGAGCGGCAGCAGCCTGTCGTCACGAGGGAGAAAATAGTGACTCCTGAAGTGAGACATAAATAGAAAGCATAGAGATCGGTGCCTGCTCACCGTAGAACAGCTGTTCGGCTGAGATGTCTTGTCATTCAGTGGAAGGTCACATGGTATAAATAACCACCTTTCTGAGTGTTAAAGGCTCTGGGGAACTTTGATGATTTTTTTTTTTATTTTAACCAGATTATTTTCTGGGGAGATCTTATCTGCTAAAAGTATTTTACTGATATTTCAAGAATCAAAAGGCACCAAACTTGCACATCAATAATTTAGCAAAGAAAACTCGGCATTTTGTTTCTATCTGAGACCCAAACAGCACCCTCTAGCTATAGATCTGGAAATATCTTGAAAACAAAATGTTTTGAAATGTTCTCACACTTTATATAGCAATGTGTTTTTAGTACATTTATTCAATCAAAAGAAAAAGTTCTGAAAAAACAAAAACAGCAGAAAAATCAAATAAAAAACACAGCAGAAGGCAACAGCTATTTGCACCCCCAACAATTCCTGCCAAACAAAAGTAGCTTCTGTTGTTGTTTTGTTTGTTATACTTTATTTATTTTTTAAATTGATCAGTGTCCAGAAGCCTTTACCAAGTTATCTATGATTTCCTGTTTCATTAGGATATTAATGTAACGTGACACAGAAGGCAAATGTTCAAATTGTGAAAGATGACAGGACACACGGATAAAAGGTCACAAAAAAAAAAGGCCTCAAGAAAATGACTAAAATTTCCCATGTCTGCAGTTAGAAAAATTAGTAAAGGTAGAAAAAAGGTAGTACCGTGAAATACAAATCTCCCATCTCTGTTTATCTGAGCAGGGAGCTCTGGTAAACAAAACATATCCAGAGCTCCCTGTTAGAGCACTGCTGTAATTAATCGCATCTTGTGGTCACACCAAGTCTTTGCGTCATCCATTAATATTTTATACATCTCTGTTTGTGACATGTATTTTCTGCCCTATCATCAAATTTAAATGTGCAGAGGTTGTTTTTTTTAAAAACTGCAACACGTAAAAAAAACTGATGTTTAACAAATAGGTTATTTATGATTAATAAACCTGTTTATGTCCAAAGAAAATCAAAATAATTAAAGAGGAACAAAGAAATAACCAAGGCAAACTGTGGACAATGACCGCACATTTTATTTAGCGTGACAGGTTGCTACCCTTTCAAACTCTGCTGAATGCAAAAAAAAAAAACAACAACCAAAAGAGCAAGGCAAAGACAAAAGAGGAGTGGGGCAGCTTTGTAAGGGTAAAAAGCATGACTTACTGTCGATGGCAACGTTCTTTCACTCTCAATGCACATAAAAAGGACAAACACTTCCAGATCAATACTTGAACCATCTGCATTTCTTTGGCCTGCCAGGAACACCAGGGTCTCACCCATACATGGGATGAGTCCGCCCGGGCGAGCTCAATCAAACACATCAGAGAAGATGCACCGCGGAGTCCCGGTGGTGGCTCGGGGTCTCCTCAAGCTTCTGACGAACTGCGCAAACACACTGACACAATATAAAACGAGGCTTCTGCAGGATCCTTACACCATATTGCTTTTAGTGTTTAACTGTACATACAAAAGAAATGAGTCAAAGGAGTCCAGTTTGCTGCGTATTCACAGAGGGTTACAAAATATTTTGTAGGAATTATTTGTTAGCGGTAGCACTGGAGCAGCATTCTGGTTGCAAGAGAGGAAAACCACAAGCACAACAGGAAATTACTACTGTGTATCCTTCTCTCTTTGGATGAACTTCTCATTTTCCGTTTGAGTTTTAATGGGAGGATTCATACATGATTTGGAAAAAGGGTATATTCGTACAATTCTGGATAAATCATTATTAGCTGTTAATAAAACTCTTTATATTTATAAGTTAAGAAAACAACAGATATATACTTAGTAAAATATATGAATAGATAAATAATAGTGACTGGTGATGCTGCGACAATGCCTGTTCCTAATCTGTTAGCAGCAAGTCAATAAGGCTTCTTGAACAGAACGGGCTTACTCCAATCATGTGGCGCAAATCCTACAAAATGCTCCTTTGCAAACAAGAAACATACTTTTCATAATCTTAAATAACATTTTAAATAACTCCAAAGCAACCTAACAAGTATTGGTTATGGTTTCAGCTGAATCAAATACAGAATTGGATAAGACATTGTTGATAGAGATGCACCGAGAGATCGGCTTGCGACCGGAATCAGAACTTAATTGGTCACAAGGGATTTCCAACCAACTCAAAAATCCAATCTTTTTCCAATCGGGAAATTCACAGTATCTTGTGTTACCTTGTTACCAGGTTGTGATAACAACAATACACTTGTAGAATCGTTTTAAGACCATTATACATTGACTTGTACAAAGAAAATGTTACGTAAGTCAGCTTAACATACTTACCTAAAAGCTTATATTTAATTTATTGAAAAAAAAAAAGCTAAATTAAATAGAACTTTAGCAACTAAAGTTGATGTTTTTAGCTCTGACATGTAGCTACAGTCCTTAGACATCAATAATTTACTTACTGTTAGTTTCAAACTTAGTGGTGAGTTTTAGTCAACCACTGAAATATGTAGATTCAAGTCAAATCTAGCTAAATGTGGATTATTTTTAGATCCTGCAGAAATCCGTTTTTTTTCTACAGCAGGTCCTGGCATATCTAGAATTTGCTCATGCTGCAAGAGAATGAGAGAGAGCAAAACTTTCAGCATGTAACAGGAAGGGTAAATGTACCGCAAAGCTGCTTTATGTTATCCAATTGAGCTTTCACTCTATGTTATTAAATATTCTGAATTTGGAGATGTTTTGTTAATGAGTGTTTGTGTGTGGGGGTGTGTGTGCGTGTGTAAATCTCACAGTTAAGGTTAAAGTCTGCTATTTTTGTAATATGACACATGCTAGCTGTGTTAATCCTGATGCTTACTAATGGCATAAAACGTGAACTTTGTAACCATTTTATTTCTGTTTTAAAATAATAGAACAGCTCTTATGGTGGCTAACATTATCGAAGCTTTATCAAACATTTTAAAATGCGGTTACATTTTCAGATTTGAATACAGCTAAATTTGGCATTGATTGATCAAGCTTTAGAAAAACTGGACATCTGAAATTGGCCAACAAGTCTAATCGGTACATCTCTAATCAATGTGGATTTCCAGTGTCAGGCATGATGTTTGCATGTGAATTATCAAAAAGAACAACAAGAAAGAATATAAGAGAATTAGCTTAGCATTTGTTTCGACACGCACACAGAAGCAGGTAGAGCTCAGGAAGTATTCAACTACTCTAGCATGTCTAAAGGCAGCAGCGGGGTTTAACTTTATTACCGACTTACAAAAGGAGGTCAAAAGCAGGTTATTAGTGGAGTCGGAGCAACATTATGCATATGAGTAGGACGTTTCAGTAAATGAGCTTCTTGAGGATTAGATTAGGTTACAAATTCACTGCTTGCACAGTACCTGAAAATCACTTACAAACCCAGCCCGGTGAATACAGTACGTCTTTTATCAGTCAAGCTGCTTTTCGATATATAAAGTCAACATTTTCAGTGTTTGCACTTCCAGTGTTCTCCAACAGATCTTCTTCCCTCTCTGTTCTGGTTCCTTGGGTGGAAGAAATAAGCGTCATGGAGACACCCAGTGGGGGGAGATGAGGGATGTCCTTTTAAAATCTACCTCGCAGACCTGACCTGCTTCACAAAAACAGTAGATTCTGCTCATTTAGGTTTTCACAAGTCTATTAAAATGGCACGTTTAGACGTATCTGTATTTGTGTTTATCACTGTACATGAACATGTGTTTTGTCTATGATGATATGGGAGGAAGATAAGATGAACTTCATCACAGACTGACTCTGGATATGAATAAATAAAACCCAATTTACAGCTATAAACAGCAAAATAAATAGAACTTAATAACTCGTCAAAAAGGGTAAAATTACAGGATGGACAGAAGGTAAGGGAGAGAAAACTGGGAAAATGACGGACAGGATTCCACCAACCAAAAGCTAGTTTTAGTTTTGGTATGCCAGGGGAATAGGTCACTCAGCCCCTTCTGACGGTCAGCTGTGGAGCTCCAACTTTGAGAACTACAGAGCAGGCGTCCCGCTGGGTTTCTACGAGGGACCTGCTGACCTTCTGCTCCGCGAGATGCTACTCCGTGTGGCGCTACAGTTCAACAACAGGAGGTCGGGTTCTTTTCACTCCGTGGAGGTTTCTTTGCATGCATCTTTCTGCTGCTGCTCCAGCTCTTTCTTTCGTTTCTTCTCGCGTTGTTTCTCCGCTTTCTCCTGGTTGCGCCGGGCCTTCTCCATCAGAACTTTGAGGTCTTTGATCTTTTTCTTGATCAGGGAGCGGTCCTGGGAAGAAGTCACACCAAGAGTCTAAAAAAAAAAACAAACAAAAAAACACATTGGTTTAGCCTGCAATTGTCAGTTCTTTTAATACAGCTTAATCAAAACGTTATTTTTTTAAATTCTGTTTGTGGAGAAGTCCTGTTTATAAGTACCGAGAAGCTTCCAGGCACCCAACATGGGTATAAATATATCGTCTACCATAAACTATTTATTAGAGCACAGCGATCGAAAGAAATGTGGCATCAATAAAGTTTGGGCATAACTTTGTTACTGCTCTGGAGAGAATTAGTAGAGCTTATTTAAACTGGTTGGTTTCCAGGCATGGACCCAACATTTATGCATGGTTTATAAATTTTTATTAGTGTTAATTTTGGGGCTTTGGAGAGACTTTTCCAGAAACCTTTTAGCATTGTTCATCAATTTAAAAAAAAGAAAAAAGAAGAAAGTTATGTCGAAAAATTCAAATGTGTCTTCAAATGGGGGAGAGGAGCTTAAATATAGAGAGGTGGAAATGATAAAAGGGAACAAAAGAGCTAATTACAGGTGAGTGGATGCAGCTGGGGAAGGGGGAACATTAGGGGAAAACCTGAAACTAATATGAACAGTAAACAAAAAGAGGTGCCATTCTACGGAAATAAATCCAAAGCATAAACAATAAGAATAAATTAACGCGCACAAGGAATAAACTACTAAATGACAAAAAAAAAATGGAAATAACGAAATGATCAAAACAGAAACAGAAATGAAACTAAAATTCCAGATACAAATATGACACAGATTCCCCAACTTCTTCCATTTGAATTCAAATCAGAGGCTATATTTGAACACACTCCAACATTTTTCTCCAACAGAAAAATTATGCCAAACATACATTACAGATAGTTTAGGGACGAATATCAATTCCTCCAGAAATATGCCAAAAGTTTATTGATGGATACAATTATCTGCCTTGTAATGTGTTACATATTGACCAAAATATTTGTCAGGCTTCATGTGTGTCATGTTGACCCTTGTCCCTATTAGACAAATTTACAATAAATGCACCAAACCTGAATAATAATCCTACCCATAATGAGTGCATGTAAACTTCTTTCTGGAATCAAACTGCTTTGGGACTGAAATGGACATGAACTCATTTGATATTTTATTATTCTCATACTACTGATGCATTTACATTTCCTGTCAAAATTTTCTTTTAGGCCAGAAACACAAAGTCACCTTGAGTTCAGCACTATCCAGCTGCAGCAGCTGCTCCCCGTCTACGTTTTTGGCAGTGAATTCTGGGATATGGTGTTCTAAATTGAGGCCTGTGAGCCAGCGCGCCACTTGCTGCGAGGTCCAGTCCGTAATACTGCGGCTCTGCCACTGGTGCTGCTTCAAAGGCTGCGCTTCATCTAAAATCTTAACATTTCACACGATATAGAAGCACATTAGATGCAAAAAGATACATTTACCAAAATGGGTTTAAAAATGAGTCCAGATGACATAAGCAGCAGTTAAATTAACAGTGAACTGACTGACTAATTGTTGTCATGCTCTGTGAAACAATGGATTTTCCAAGTACAAGATTTCTTTAAAGTGGAAATCTGTCCGAAACATGCATAAACGGTCCTCGTTTTCCGACGACAGCAAAACACAAAACACAACACGCACGCACAAAAGAAGCAGTTCAAGCACAATATGGACACAATACACACATGAGCTCTACAGGCCGGCAGCTTTAGTCTCACCTCATCATCTATCATATCCAGACTCTGAACATTGCAGCAGCAGAAAAAAAAAAAAAAAAAGATGACTCGTATTGTTAACAGAGCAGAAATGAGTTAGCTTAAACTGCAAAAACAGTAGAATACAGTAGAAAATCTTCCTCCTAAGAGGAATAGAGTATTTTCCTAGTGTATTTTTCTTTTACCTCTTCCGAGGACAACACTGGGGTGTGTGAGCGCCCCGACACCCTGGTGGCGCTGAGCAGACCACTGATCTCCACCGAGCTGCTGCTGCTGCTGGCGCTCAGGTCGTCGCCAACGGTTGGCGCCTGTATAGTCAGAATTGCACTTAGTGAGTTTTGCAATGGGAGCCAACTGGCTTTGAGACAGAATTTAGCTGATTAACTGGAGTACTTTAGCTTTGCTGATGGTTCGGTGCAGTGCTATTGGTGTAAAGTAACTCGATGTATCGTTAGTGAGTGGATAGTCAAATCAAGGGTGAGCAGCTGGGTGTATTTCTTAAGTAAAGAGAGGAAATGAGGAGTGAGTAAATCAGTGCAATAACTGCATATCAGGTGATATACGATTGTCTTCTGATGAAAGGTTCTTAAATGAACTGAAAGAACAAATACATTCAGATTGTTGCATGTGTCGCCACAGTGCTCTGCTAAAATATTCACATCCCATTGAACTTTTGAACAGTTGGTCACATCACAACTGCAAATAAACCACAAAGTATATTTTATTTTGCTTTATAGACCATCACAAAATAGGGCATCATTTGCAAAGGAGAAGAAAAATAACTTCTTTGTTTGTTTATGCTTCTAAATATTCTATTTCATTGTCGTTGAATAGTTTATTTATGTAGGGATTTTTAACCATATGCATTACAAATACAAGCTGATGGCTGTGAGAGGCTGGAAAGGAGACAAGGTTTGCCTTCCTGCAGAAAAATGATCCCGATTGAATGGCCCAGTCAACGTCTAGACCTAAATCCAACTGAAAATGTATGGCAAGACTGTTTACAGACTTTCTTTATCCCACCTGACGCAGGTTGAACTTTTCTTCTTTTTTTTAAAGAACTGACAGAACATTCAGTCTCCAGAGCTGCAAAGCTGACAGAGACACGCCTCAAAAAGTGTATGTATAACACCCACACACAAAAAATGTGAACCAGTTCTTCTTTTCATTCCAATTCCTAGTTTAGCATTACTTTGTGTACATCTATAACACACAATTTATTTAAACAATATCGAGTTTGCCACCTGACTATTACAAAATGTGGAAAAGCTCAAGAACTATGGGTATTCGCAAGGCCCTGAAAATAAATATGAATATATGTTGGGTTTTTTTAGGAGAGAAAGCAAACTATTATAAAGAAAAATGACACATCATCATATCATCAGACAAAGCCTGAGAATTTTAATGGTTTTGTTCAATCCTGGGATTGATATTACTCCTGAACTGAGAGCAGATTTCAAAGTCTGTCATGATCAAATGTAATAAAATGATTTTGTCTTCAGCAGCTTAGAAGGATTATTTGAGCCCTGGCGGTGTTTGAGCTAAAAGTCAGACTAATCTCCCGGGCTAAGACTCTCAGCTCTGAAAGTTAAATCTTCACCTAAAAGCTTCTCATGTGCACATAAGTTCTGCTTTGATTTATCTTCTGATTTACACTCATCTTCAGATGAGCTCGTCCTCAGAGAGACAGAAAGAGAGAGAAAAGGACAGTGGTTGTTCAGGATCAAAAACGTAATCTCCTTCATTAATATTGTATTATTCAGATCCGATAGAAATCGTTTTGTTGCAAAGTCCCACATGCAAAAAAATAAAATAAAAATACAATGAGCAAAATCAGAGTTAATAACTGATTCCGTTTGTAGATAATGATTTGTTTAAGGTTATGCAATGATTCGTCTCTGATTTACCCCACAGAGAAACATCTTATTCCCCTTTTAAGTGGATAGGGATATAAATAACAAATCATGATCCTATACAATACCACATAATATGAGTAGGAGAAGAACTGGGGCCATGTAAGTGAGCTCTGTTTAACAGACATAAAACAGTGTATTAGTGCAAAAATAAAAAGATTTTTCACCAAACGTGTGCAGAGCTGCTGTAATTTTGGCTTACAAATATAGATTATGGTAGTTTTAGAAAAACTAAAGAGGCCTCTTTTTGTTAAATTAATAATATCACAAATAAAAATAGTTTTGTAATGTCCTTTTTGCACGGCTGCTTGAAAGCGATTCATCGTTTCCGTAGCACAGAGGAAAGCTCATTTACCTTATCCTTTGGTTTCGGCACACTGCCATCTGCTGACGGTTCTGTGGAACTGGAAGAGAAACAACAATACTAGATGGATTTACAGAAATATTAAACAGCTGCCACAAAGCAAATCGCCTCAGGGTTTGCATAAATTTCTTCATAAAAAGCTGTAGTTTTTACTCTGCTCAATCTGCTTTCTGTTTAATTTCCTGTTGTCTCTCAGCAGTTGTTTTTTATTTGCTAATTTCTTAGTTGCCATATACTGTATGTTCAACACGAGTCCTCATGAAGTTTCAGGTCTCTGCTGCTGATCAACACATCTCCTTGGTCGATGTTTTTCTCCCCAACTCTCTCCTGAACCAGATTTTCCATCTGCACTTTTTGCTTGCTTTGACTTTCCTAAAAACACTAACCTGATTTATTCTTTTGTTTTCTGCGATAATAAAGGATAATAGGAAAATTATGAAGCAGTCTTATTGTTTGTTTTACCCAGGGTCTGGAGCTTGTCTGTGTTCGTCCAGGCTTGACTCTCCAACTGACTGAGAACCTGCAAAAAATGTATATTGAAATGAGAAAAAAATCAAATATTGGGACACCCAAGAGAAGCATGCCAGTAGATGTACAGCAGATGTACCCACCATGTTGTGTTTTTCTGGGGGAACCGTCTTTCGAATCGCAGCGAACCGATCCAAAGCAACTACGTGCTGGACTACCAAGAGCCTCAGAAATCTGAAGACACACCAATAAAGACAGAAGTAGGTCACTTAAGAATAATGAAATAAGGCTAAATGGAGAAAATAGTGATGGTCGGTACAAAAAACACATGGAAAGAAAAGTGTAAATATGCACCATCTGATCCAAACAACTAGGGCTGCACACTAATCTGACAGAAGTCTCTTGACATACTTTCCCCCTCCCATGTCCAATTTCTTGTCCTCTCTTTTTTTTTCTCTATGTAGGCGCCTTTGCTTTTCTGTTTCTGCCAGTTTTCATCTCCACTTGTTCCCTTAATCTGGACTCCTTCCTGGTCTAGCTGAGTTAAGTGACAGCTTTAGCCACATGACTGGCCAGCATCCAGAAAAAATAAATAAATAAAAACCCTCACTGCTGATGTTATTATCCCGCTGGGCAGGACAGTAAGCTGCGACAGCATCAGACACTTCATTAAAGCAGCAAATTCATACACAGAAATTATTCTAATAAGAGACAACAGACACAGACGTGCAGCAATTCAGCAGAGAGAATTGCTGTGGATCATTTGGTGGATCAATTCTCTAGGCGCCGCTGGATAAAACTCTTGCGACGATGGTGAGGACAAATGCTTATACAAACCTGTCCCTCTTGGAAACTGATGCTGTCTCCGGGGCAGCCTGTCTTTATGCTGGGTGAGTGGGAGGATCCTTCGTCAACTTCTAGAGTAGCAACAAAAACAGAGTGAAAACAGTGATTTTCTTATGAAAGGCTTCTGCCCACCAGGTTGATGCATTATTGAAGCGGGAAACTTTCACGTCAGCTTAGTTAAGCTACAAAACCTTCATTGGAATTATTAACAAAGTTTCAAATAATTCTTTAGTCTACTGATCCCCTAAGTGCTAGCACACGTGCCAACAGAGACCGTCTTTTTCTTTTTGTCACATTTCGGCTCTATCCTCCTTTGTTTTAACACTGCAGAATGCTGCATGGTCCGTATCGGCTCAGATCCAATCGCTCTAACACCATCAGACGTGGCACTTCTTAGAGCCGACTCTGTTATGACAGATGTAACCACTGAAACAAAGCCAGCGGAGCTTAAAGAGACTCGAGGAGAACAAAGTCGGACAGATGTGCTTAAACGTGGATTACACCATAGTTTTGGTTGGCGGGAAGTTTTAAAGTGAGATTTAGGTCAGGGGTTGGACGTGTGTCCGCGTTTGGTATAAGGCCGGCACCAAATGCCCGCCGTGCGCCGTCTGAGTACCGAAGGCGGATATCTGGTCTGCTAAAACGTGCAACGTCGAGTTGATACACTGGAGTTACAGGGGATGTGTTACAGGATAACAGAAAAAAATTCACTTTCCATTTCACTGAGAAACAACTAACTAAGTGACATCACAGATATTCTGTCTTGCCTATTTTAAATTTACAGTCACAAATTGTGGCCAATAGTTTAAATGTGTCGTTGTCACATCAAAATATGCTTCTACTAGATTTAAGAGGATTTTAGTTCAGTAAAATATATTTTTCTTTTATCAACTGTTTTTTTTCCCCAACTGAACATAATATAAATTTTTTGGAGTGGCCTTATCTGTGGAGAAATGTGTCTCATTCTGCTAAAGACAAACTTCTTGGTTTAACGTAAAGAATTTAAAGTCTTCATTTGCCAGGAGCAGGAATTAGTTTGTGCTAAAGGTGGAAAAAGTTAGACAATAGTAATTGTCTAATTTTAGACAATTACTATTGTAATTGTCTAAAATTACAATAGAATTACATCAAAATAGAGAATAAACACGTTAGCCAAATGCTTTAGCTAACATGAAAACATAATAAGTTGGGGTAAAAAAAAAAGCAGGTTTACTGAACCCTGTAGCTGAATCTGTCAAATCAAACACAGACACATCCTAACAAACAATTGATAAAACTATGCATGTTCCAGATGACTCGTCAGAAATTTGATATCTTTTTTAAGCCAGCTAAACTCACGCTGAAGCTGCATTTTAAGGATGCAGGAACTTAAAAGTTATTTTAGATATCCCTGTCTAAAATGCATTCTAAAATCCTCCATTACTACGTACTGACAAAAACAGGAAGAAAGTCTCGCTCCTTCACAGCAGAACACTGTTCTGAGAACACTGGAGTAGCTTGAAATGCTTATGTTGTGCACTCAAAGACAGAAGTGGTGCACAGAGAGGGAAAAAAAGCAGTAAAATGTAGTGGAAACCAGTGCCCTCCCATAAAGACCTCTAGGTTGAGCTGCAGCCCCACTCGGGCTGTGCTGCTGAGCGCTGAGCCTCTCAGAACTGTTGCTGTTGTTGTTGTTGACCTGGATGCCGTTCTGCTTCATCAGCTGCATTAACTCAGACTCCAATGCTGCAATCTGTAGGAGAGAGGCACCGATCAATGTTAGTGATCTGCGGGCATTTACCAGTCAAAACAGCGTCCTTAGAGCTCCGAAATAAACGTTACTCGGGTTTTTATTGGTTTGAAATTGGTTGCAGAGGATAAGCTGAGCTCGCGCTTTATCTTAAACTCCTTTTTCTTCCAGAATTCCACATTACAAGACCTACATTTCACCCGTTCTTCTATTTTTAGTCAGATTTCCAAGAATTCACTAAGAAGTTCACTCTGGATATATTTTTGACATGTCTGTAAAGTGGTGAACGTGCAAAAAACACAAGAGGGAAGGATAAACAGACAGATAAAATAGATGAAAAAATAGTTGGGTGGCTGTGAGGACAGATAGACGGACAAACCAACAGAAAAAAAAAATGGTTTTATGGACGGACCTACAGACATGAATGGATGGACTGAACTTTTAGAAAGCGGGAGAGTAAAAATAGCCTGGAAACGCAAAGACTTTTCCACACTCAAGAGTTGAAAATAATTTAAATAAATTCCAGACTTTGTTTTCCCCCCCAGACTGCTTAGAAACACTGAACAGATTAACAGCTTTTGTTCTCGGCCTAATCCTCAATATTCATCATTTACAATGCGCCGCAGCAGGACAGTAGGGACATGGATTCAGTGTGCAGAGTAATGACAGGGGGCATTCAGGGTGACTGTCCATTCAGCCGTGGAGAAAATAAAAAAGACAGAAAACAAGGGCAGGAAAAGGGGAAACAACACACACATAATAGGAATAGCTGGAGTAGTTATGTATTTATTACTGTGATAAAATCGCATGGTGGGCAACCTGATCAGATATATTGATACAGAACCTTCCATCAGTTTTACACAAAACATTTTTAATACCCGCACAGTAACGATGAAAACGAACCGAGACTCATCGCTTGTTAATTATTTATGCACACAAACTTTCATACCGCACCGCTTTGTTCTATCGAAATTAAGACGTTTTCTGCGACAGAGATGAGAGAAGACGGATGAAGATAGTCCTGTTACCCTAACTTGCAGTCCCTGGATCTCAGCCAGGTGAGCTTTCTCAGCCTCCTCCAGCCGCCTCCTCTCTGCATCCTCCTTCTGGATGAACTCCACCTCTCTGAAAGTACAAGAAGCAAATGGCATAGCGCCCGGGAGCTGTGTATTAACAAGTGAAAACAGGAACTGTTTTTTTTTCTTTTTACACAAATTATGCTTTCAGAGCAACTAGCAATACAGCAAGGCATTATACAATCACACACAACAAACGAGGTGCGCCTCTCGAAGGGAAGAATGGCGTCTTTCTCCCCCTCTGCTTGCTTTGCCGTTGTTCTGACAAATCTGCGCCTCTGCTGTGCAGTGCTTTCTTCCACCACAGACGAGCACGGAGGGTTTTGTTTCATCAATTTGCTTCCATTTGGCCTGCAGGGGCCGAGCCAATTAGAGTCCATCAGGGTGGCTCTGAGCAGTAGAGGTTCTGATGGTACTGACTGAAAGAATTATGGAACAGAAGCACAGGAAGGTCTGAGTGCACTAGACTGCGAGCCCGAGTAGTCTAGGGCTCGCGGTTCTCACAGCAGAAATGGGATGCAACTAGAAATTCGCCGTGCACCTTTAAAGTCCGGAGGTACTCATTTTAAACTTACTATGTACTTAGATTTAGACACGTCTTTCCATTTTCTGGATTCTTCACATTTCCCATTTCAAAAACCGGCATGATTTCAGACTCCAATTTCAATTTGTTTGAGACAGTTTCGGATAACCGAGCACAAAAGAAACGTCCTTGAAAATGCTCGAACATTAAGTCAGGATTTCATTCCCCTTTGCTCCACAAAACATCAATTAATGCAACGCTTTTAGTACTTTAGTACATCTGAGCTCACTAAGACCAGTTGCATTTCAAAATTCATCAAAGGTTAAGCTTCTCAAAGACGATGGATGAATAAGGCGAAGCTGGAAATCTGTGCCTTTCGACTGCTTTAAAGGGATGAAACAACGTCCCATTAAGCTAATTTTTGTTTCTTTCCATAATGTAAACACTTTGAAAGATTTCAATACTTTAAGTACATTTAGACATGTCTGATTTACTCAAAATAAATAATTGTAAATAAAAAAAACTATATAAAATTCTCACTCGATGCAAAAAGATGCCGCAAACGGCTTGTTTTAAATCTAGAAACAGTTTCCTCAGTGTTCACTCACTTCTGCTGGAAGTCCTTAATGAGTTTCTTGGCCTTGTTGTATTTCTTCTCCAGAGCCTGGTACTGGGCCTGGGCCTCCTTCAGATGCTCGTTGACGGTGTGGCAGAGCGTCTGCGCCTCGATCCAGTAGCTCTCCAGCTTCAGCATCCTCTCCTTGTTCTCCTCAATGCTGGCCTTCAGCTGGCTCTTCTCCTTCTCCCAGCGCTGCTTCTCCTTCTCAACGGACGCCAACTGTTGGCGGGCAAAAACAGCATTATTTACATTATTTACTCAAAACAGTCTCTCTGTTGAAATGATTTTGCGAGGATAATGAAACAGTTGGTGACTTGAATAGGGGATATCAAAGTTCCTGCCACAGTAAAGACAGGTATGTTTATGAAAATGGTGGAAAATGCCATTTAAAATCTGCAGAATGTTACGAGAGGCGATACCAATGAGACAAAGTTGGAAGAAAATCTGACCTGAAAGCTCAAATAGCACCACTTTACTTTTAATGGTAAAATGGAGCATCGTTACACTTTAATAGGCTTTTCAGGCACCACTTTATTCGATCACTTCAGCTGCCAACTCATTAATTCAAGAATTACTGAAATCAATTTGCGTACATGCATGGGCTAAAGCCTTCAGTGGAGTAGCAAAAGCAGAAATAACGGCACACTTCAGCATTTAGGGAGAGAAGAGAATCCCAAATAACTACGTTGTGTTTCCGCAGTTTTACCAAAGGGATGTTTGGTAGCAATAAATAAAGAGATAATGTACGAAAAACAAAGTGTAGAATGAGAAAGACCTGCACAATAAACTGCATTTGTGTGTTTCTCACACCTCAGCGTCTTACTCCACGGAGCCCACAAACGTTTCGGTCTCCTACCTTGTTTTTGAGCTTCTGGATCTCGGCCTCTGTCACTGTGTGCTTGATCTGGAGCTGCAGAGAGTCCAAGCAGGGCAAAAGTGAGAAACGTCAGAGAGGAGAGAGATGGCGGTCAGATAATCAAATGCATGGCTGCGCAGGCTCTCTGCTGTCGATCCGGTTTGAGTGGCAGAGGCGGCCGACCCTGTCCTCCCAGCTCCCACTTTGACGTTTCATCCCAGAGGAAAGAACGGGGGGAGGAAAAAAAGCTGGTGAAACATTAAAAGCAGGGAGATCTTAAAATATAAATCTTTAACACATTGGATGGGCACAGAGTTGCATATTTGGGTGAAAGCAGAATTGGGAGTAATAATGGAGCATTTGTAAATCGTGGTGTAAAGTATGGCGCTGCAATAAAAATGTTGCAACTTAAGCTCAGCAGAAAAAGATTAAAGTAATTACCAATGCACTGCAGGAGTTGGGCAAAGATACAGTAAAGGGGTTCAAAAGAACAAGCGAAAAACCCTGAGAGCAGGTTTTTATTTTATTTCCTCTCGGTCCCCTCAGCAGCGCCTGCTGTGCAGTTGAAGCCATTTGTTAAACGTGTTATATAACCACTGTGGAACTTCACAAAGGGGAAAATGTGCCACAGCAGTGCAGTGATCAATCAATATTACCAGCCACTCAGCAGCCTAAAGAGTGCGAACGCGCTACCTGACAATAAATTAATGTTCCGTTTTATCGCCGTAGTTTTTTCAGATGAGCTTACATTTCGGAGGTAGCGCTAGTGTCTTTGGATCTCGGATAGAAAGTGTGCAGAGGAGCAACGTCGTTCTTTCCTGGGAGAGCCAACTAAACGTGCTCATTAGTAGCGATCATTGTATTCACACCTATAATCATTCATGAACCACCTGGAAATTTGAGAAGGTAAGCAGATTGCCTCTCTTGGCAAGAGCACAAAACTGCAGAGTAAAAAATAGGTGCTGGATAGCATCGTGTTATTAACTTTTGTGGCTTAATTGAATTTAATCTTCCGATAACCAATTCACTTTGGCTTAACATTTATCCACAAAGCAATAACAAGAATTAAAATTAATTGCTTCCTGTCACTTCTTCAAACATCTTCTTCAGAGATGTTTAAAGCGAGTTTACCTCTCTGAACTTCTGGTACAGCTTAGTGGCATCCAACTCTGAAGGAGACAAGATCTCTTCCGTTTCCGGCAGATCAAACACCTCTATGCTCTTCTCGCCACCCGCCGTTGTTCCCGTTTCCTCGTCATCGGTGGCATACTCCCCAGTCTGCTTTAGAAGAAATGAAAAGAAGAAGAAAAAAAATCTGTCAAATACTTTACACACAACAAACATAAATAGGACTAACCCCAATTCTCTCTTTGGCCCTTTGACAGAAGATTGATTGAGCTTTAAGCAAAGAACTTGTTGGAGAGCACACAGCATCCTGGTTTGCACGTTTAGTCTAAAATAGAAGCTAGCAACCTTTAAAGTTCAAAGAGTCTTTTTTGATTTCCATCGCATGAATGAAATTTGTGAAAAGTACAACTTAAGATGCTGAGTTTTGCCAATTATATTTATTATATGTATTCATAACCCTTGTTATCAATAAAAGACTGGAAAATTTAATATAAAACTAAATGGAAATTATTTGTTTTTTTTGAATATTAGGAACTTTCAAAGGAACTGTAAAGTGATGTTGACCTAAAATATGGGTACAATACTCTACCCCACTAAGCAAACCACTGAAATAGTAACATAGTTAAAGCTAAACAATGTGACCCATATTGTGACTCGACTTGATAGCTAAAAGAAGGAACATTGCTATGGACGGTTCTTGTCTATAAATAAGCAAGAATTCAATTCAGGTTGCAGGTTAAACCTGCCACTATCTACAAACTGCAATCTGCTTCAGACATAGAAATAAATGTAGCTAGTCTTTGAACTCCATAGGGCAGCACATCACATTACAGTGATGTGCCCAGAGTTTTTATTTTTTTTATTGAGGGCTAATGGAAAAGGGTTTTTCCTAAATCTACACTCAGCTCTGTTTCAGTTTCATACAAGCTACGCTTGCAATGCCTGTTACGTAACGGTTTAGCAGTGTGCTTTGGTGTAAAACAAAGAAGCTTGAAAAATAATGTGAAAGAATCATGAAATAACATTTCCTGAGTTAGCAGTGGTGATATGTTATTCTTGACACATACGGATGTCAGATTTTTATATTACATCAAGTGCAGAGATTCTAAGAAGGTAAAACTAGTGACGTCTGGAAGGGGCATGTTTTCAAATGGCTAAAATGCATCTCCGGATTTGACATTTATGTAAGCCATTACTGTGTTTCTTCATGTCCCTCTCAAAATACCCTGTAAATGAATGAACACTGGCATTGACTGTTGTGCATTAAACCTAAATTCAGTTTTTGGCTGATGACCAACAGAGACTAATCTTTCCAGTGATGTTACCCTAAATCTTAAAAAACCCTGACATAGTGCACTCTGTAGTGCACAGTTGGCTAAAATTTCCTTCTGATTGTCCTTCTCTTGTACAGGCACGGTTCGTGATCTCATTATATTGACCTACATTGCCTCCTCGTCTCTTTTCCTGCTCTTCCCTGCACCTATCCCCTCTATTCATATAAACAGAGCTCAGTCTGATTGGTTTGTGGCTACAGGGCCATCGTCCTACATTACATTCCCATATACCGCACTAACGATGGAATTAAACTCTGGACACTGATACTTTAAGTGAAGAAGGAGCTTTTCAACTGGTTCTGACTTTGATTGTTTTTGTTTAAGTAAATGTGACGTAAATATACAGTAAAAGGTACAATTTATTCTAACCTTTTAAAAACCTCTTAATTGTCACAAGGACACTGGTTTCGTCTTGAAATCATCAACTTATATGTTATTTGGGGATGATAGTTAAGAGGGTAAGTTATTCCTTAGCCAAAAGCTATCAAAAATACATAATGTACTGTTTGTAGTTTTATTTTGTATCACATAAAATTCCAATAAAACAAAATGAAGTTCATCATTTTACGACGAAGAAGCTTTACTGTGGATGCTTTCGCAAGGCACTGCATCTTTTCATGCCAGGAATGATTGAAATCTTTAATACAAATCTGAACTTCTTTTATTAAAAGCCATTGTTCATCAACATCATGAAATATCGAGAGGGGGAAATACATGTAAAGAGAGGTAATCTAGGTGCAAAAGTCTGACTCTGCACAGCTTGGTGAGCCTTCTGCTAATAGCCAAATTGATGAAGCTTTAATGACACTTGGCAGTCTTGTATTTATGTCTTGTTATAGTTACAGAAGTGCTGAATTCAGCATCAACAGCCTGAAAAGGAGATTCTTAAAGCAAAACCATTTTATATGCAACGATCACCAGGGAATGAAAGATTTCACACTGCATGGATAAAACACTACGCAGAAACACGACTAGACAACAGCCTTTCTTCTGCATGCATTTTACATTTGCACTGATCTTTGCTTCTTCCAGTGATCTATTTCATGCAGATGCAAAGTATAACTGTCTCTATTTAGCTCAAAACCAAAGATAACATGAGTTGCAATGCCAGGAGCTCAGTGTCTGGAGGATTAAAATGTGCTGTGACTACGCATCAGAACTAGAGGGAAATGCTGAGTGATGCAGCTCTCAGAGCATCCTCTTAGTCTGCATGGCTATGAGAGAGCATGTTTTTCAATGTTAGCATCAAAAGCCTACACTGTCAGTCAGTTTTATAGAGTTAATAAGCTGATACTTCAAGCCAGCTGTCACGGGAAAGAAGCTGATTAGCATAGAGTGACAACCAGAAGCCTCATTTTTCATTACACTGTCACTTGCATGAATTGTTGGGAGCGTGTGAACTTAAAATAAATGGCCTTTCAGGACCCAAACTAGGATTCCCAGTCCTGTGTGCATGTGATGCTAACATTACACCAATGGGGTAAGAATATGTGTAATTACCTCGTCGTCGTCTGCGTCGTAGTGGGCATACTGCTGCTCCAGGAGTTCTCTCTGCCTCCTCTCCTGCTCCAAGGTCTGCTGGATGAGCGTGGCCACCTCACTCTGCTGACCTGGGCGCTCTCGGCCAATCACAAAGCTGCATGGACAAGCATTGTTAAATAACATAATAGAATATGATACGATACAATATAATATGGAATGGGAGATATGGGCTTACGGTTTTACCAGAGTATTTTGTGATAATGTTGTGATAACGGTAAAAGTGACGATAAGAACTACTTAGTACTTCTCTTGTTGTTAAATGTATGGCAGTGACAACACGACACAGCAATCATAGCGCCGCAAAGTTAGACATTGCTCTTCAAAAATTTGCAACAGGCTTCTTTAGGACAACAATCACAAAATGCAGTTTGATTGGTATCACCAGAATGCCCACGGTAACTGTATTTAACCATATTTTCAAATTAATTAATATTTATTGATGTTTTCATTGACCATTCTGACAATATGGACAGTTTTGGAGGGTTAGATGTCATTACTTTTATTATTTATTGTGATAATAAAGCTAAATTTTCATATAAGAAAGAAATTTATCACAATAATTGATAAACGATACAATAAATACCCACCCATATAATATAATATAATATAATATAATATAATATAATATAATATAATATAATATAATATAATATAATATAATATAATATAATATAATATAATATAATGTTGGTTCTCTAAAAAGAACAAACAAGAAAATTATACATTTCAAAATAACCATACCATATACCTTGTGTGATGTCACGATAGGCAGGTGTGGATTATTGTTTTAGATTTTATCTTGATTATGTAAGAATTTAGAGCAAAAAATACAAGCAAAACAAAACGGAAAATGTGATCTTGAAATACTGTCATATAGGGGATAAATATTATCTAAGTTGAGTTTGATCTACCTCATCAGTAGCTGTAACTCAGCTCCTTTTAGCTAAACAAGGAAACACTAGAGATACATTCGACAATTTCTGATAGTGTTTCCCGTGAATATGTAAGGAGACGCGCATGTCGAGTGCCGGTGACCTGGATCGTGTTGTGTTTTTGTACAGGGAGGCAAGGCAACAACAGCAGTCAACGAGAGAGAAACAGAGGCCCAAAGCCGAATAGCAATGACAGCGATATTTGCTGACGTATCAGGGCAAGGCTAGGGGACTGGATGTGCATAATAATGTGCAAAGCCAGTCAGCACAGCAGGGCAGCCAGCTATTAGCCTGGAGGGATTTAAACCAAAGGAAGAAAAAAAAAAAAAACAGACTGTGCCTCTGTAGGGACACAAAAAATATCCTACTCAAATCTTCAATATGAAAAAGAGCGACCCTTCTAAAGTTTGGGTTTTGGCTCCCAGATTGTAGGAAGTCACATGTTCCTCAGCTTAAACCTTTTGATTCACCGCATGCGTTGTTTCTGCAAATCAGGCGAAAAATGTCATTATCTCCAATTTTCTTTCCTGTCCTTGCAGCTAACGTAATAGGCCAATAATTAAAGCAAATGTTGAAGACAGCAGGGTCCAAGTGTCCGTGTGCATGTGTGAGCGAGGTCCAATCTGTGCGCGTGAGAGAGGGAGAAAGGAAAGTGGATTCAAGATAGGACCCAATCAAGTGAATTCATTTCCCCCGAGCTTGTTCAGATATTTCTAAGGGCTGGTAGAGAGCAGAGAGGCACACTTGATCTACATGGGAAGGAACAACTGAAGGACAGGGCATGGAGAAGAAAGAGAAAAATCTACAGTGATTCAAAGGGCACTGGAACAGTGAGGTCCTTCATGGACAGCGAGGGGACGTCTGAGGAGTAGATGACCTGGAAACAGCCTCTCTCCACGTGCGAGTGGAGTTTGTCTCGGTTTGTAGCTGCCTCCTCCTGCTCTGACACAGCCAGACACGGTGCTGGATTAGCTGAACTGCACACACTGCCAGAAATGATTTATTTCTGCACTCCAATTAAAACAAGGATGGCTCTAACATAAAGAATATCATGGTGTTGGCTGAGGAGAAGATACTGTAGATGTGTTCCTTCAAATAAATGTCTAGCACTCCTTCAATATTATCCAAAATATAGTAAAATACGTCAACTTGGCAAAAATGTGTTTTTCCCAGGTTGACAATTAGGCCATGAGGTCTTTGTAATACTTAATAGAAACCTGTTTTGTTTTGTTTTTTCATTGAGCTAAATCTGGAAAAATAAATAAATACATACATAAAAAAATCAGGATTGAAAACAGTTTCAAAAAAACAAAACCAGAAAAAATTTCTTCCTCTGCAGCGTGCAGTTGTGCATTTTATTACAACCACTTTCTGTTAGAAATGCCACCTGTTTTGCAACCACATTTAAACTACGTTTTAGTTGTAATCAATGAAGCAAGGAGAGGCTCTGTCTAATACCTGGATGATTCGCTGCTAAAAATCTGGGTTACATTTAGCTAAAAAGGAAAATCTGGGACAGTTGGCCACGAAACCTCTGGTGATCAGACAACGTGAGGGAAGCATTACCGAGGAGGAGGAGTGAGTGAGTGAGATGTGATGGAGGAAGATTGAATATTGAGTGCGAGTGAGGAGGTGGCAGCAAGAGTCGAATCTGGTCAGAAATAACACAGGGGAGTGAGAGACAGAAATAACCTGCTCTAACTTGTCAACGTAACATCTACATTCTGGTTTTAAATATCACAATTTGCTGCTTGAGTGACGGAGGAACTCTGAGTTACAGTTTGAACATTTGCATGCTTTTTAGTTCTTCACTTATTAATCTCTTCATTTGTGTGGCCAGGGTAGATGGGCAGATGATAGATGTTAACCTTTTCAAGGCTGCATCACCGACACACACCCCCACACATCCTGCTGTGTGGAAAAACTCCACTGTCAATATTAGTTCAGCAAACAGCATCTGCTGGGACAGCAGTGTGTTGTGACACTAGTGGACATGTCTTCAGGTTTTCTATCAGGGCTGCATTTCCACAACATAATCCATCTTTTGACATTTCTGCCTTATTAGAACATAAATAGAGGTCAAAACCCGATCAATTTATTGGTTATTTAACCGCGACACAGACAGCTCTCCAGATGTTAGTGCATCTACAGTTTAAAGTGAGAAAAATCTTTGTATGAATCATAAAGCATACTAGAAGTCTTCAACTATGACCTGCAAAAACGGTGTGTCGGACTTTTCTTTGGACGTTTGAGTCAAAGAGACAAAAGAAATGAGAGGAGAGGAGGTTAGAAACCACAGTGAATGTTGAAAAAACACTAAGCAAACCAAAGGAGAATAAAAAACAAGAATCAGATGGAGGCTGGTATGGCAGACTGTTGCCAAGGACAGCTTGAGCTTTTCAAATCAAAGCCTTCCTGCCATGCTTTGAGTGTTGGGGTGTGTGGGGGTGTGTGTGTGTGTGTTTTTCACAGCGAGTATGGCGACTTGAGGGGCGGCTTTGTGATTTCTGCACCATGACAGCAGGGCTAAAGGAATTCAGAGCTGCAGCGTTCAGACGCCTGCTGGTCGAGGGCAATTTTAAAACATTTCAAATCTAAATGTGTCTTGTTGAATCAAAGCAGGCTGCCATTTTCTTTTATTAAACATGAAAATAGACTAGTCACAGATATATCATTAAGTGAAGTTTTCCCCTAGTCTCTTCATCACTGAATTTTGCTTGCACAACAACAAAAAGCGCTTTTTTAAGTTTCTGTTCACATTTTTCGGATAGATAGTAATTTTTATTTTTCAGATTTTTTTTATGCTTCTGAAAAACGCGTGTTTTCTAAGGTAGCTATGGTTGATTCAGGCTTTAAGGCATGTACCTAATGAGCAATGAGGCACACCATAAGATTTTGAATCAAGTCTGACCTCAGCCAATTTCTGAAATATAGTTAAAAACTGCCAGGAAAACAATCGGTTTGTGAAGTTTTAGCAATAAGATTGGCCAGATACTCAACCAGAAATATTCTATGATATTGCTCTCATTATGAAAAGTGCGTATTCTCTCTTTAACTTCCTACATGACATTTCACCAACAATCGATAAGGGTGTATGCAAGTTCATGAGCCCATTAGTATAACTTTGACAGTTTGGAAAAGAGAAAATGCACAACAAATTTAAATTTGGACTCCCTGTTAATGTTTATAAGAGCTCATTCTCCTATTTGTTTTAGGGGTATTCAGGCATTACATGAATTGATTTTTTTTGTTGTTTATATGTTGCATTTTTTCCCCCATAGTTAAAGCATGGATTGTATGTTGTATATGTTAAGTCTAAAATTTATGTTTTAGACTTAACATAAGTTCACAAGAACCAAATTTATTTGGAAGTGAGTTTTTCTTACCGAACGACTCCTGACGTGTTCCTCAGGACTGAAGCAGCAAAGCTTTGGGTCACACCCACCAGACTGGTCCCATCCACTTCCACAATCTGGTCATTCACCTTGATCCTGACAGGCACAAGCAGAGGCATCAGGCAACACCGGGCTACGATGAAATGAGCCTGAGAAGTTTACCGAATTTTCTCTCATTAATTTCATGTTCACTGACCCATGTCATACATGTTCAAATCATTTTATAAAGTGCAACACGGCTGCTTCAGAAAACGTTCACAAAGGGAACTTCTGATTCCTGCAAAATCAGGAGACGGAAAAGATGAGGCAAAAAAAGGGAAAAAAAAGCAAGCTACGGAGGATAACAAGGATGCAGAGGCCAGGCAGTCTTTCGCCTTGGGCTACATAGTACATAAAAAAATAAAAATTAAAGCTTACAAAATTCCTTGACCTGAAACTGAACTATAGATTTAAAAAAAAAAGAATCTAGTGCCAGGGAAGTTGCAAGGAAAGTCTTTTTAATGAATAGTCTTGGTAACTATTCAGTTTACTTGAAAGTATTTCTTTTTTGAAAACTATTATTAGAAATCCTCAGTGCCTGAAAGGTAGTGAACATAATTTTTTCTTATGCAACAAAGAAACTCTTACTGAATGGGTCCTCATTATCATATCAATCCGAGTGTGTTTTGTTTGTTTTATTAAATAGTTACTAAGGGCTTCTTGATTTGATTTCTTTTAATCTACCAACAGAAATGGAGGCAAACATTATATGTAATGCGATAATGTGTACTTTAACCAATTATGCCAATTGGTTAAAGTATTTCATAACATCATAAAGTCATGAAATATTAATTTTAGAGTAAAGCTGAGATGTCCTTTCAGACTAAAACACAGCAAACTCCTTTAAAGTTTTGCTGCAAGTTCATTCAACAATAATAATAAGATAAAAACAAGGAAATATTTTCTTTGGCATGTGTCCACTACTGTGGGTTTTCAGTTTCTCTCCAAGTCTGTCACATAAGTCCACCGAGAATACAGCAGCTAACGACAGGGATTTAGTATGACTGTGACAGCTACAGTGTCCAGCTGAGCCGTGTCATATGGAGGTAAAGAAACCCAAAGGTTCTGCAGGCAGACGTGTCTTTGAGAGGCTCAGACACTTTTATTCCCTTTCTTTTTACTTTCCTGTTCTAAAGAAATACCTCTGTGACTTTGTGCAGCTGAGGCTGCTTTGTATCGAACTGTCAAAAAAAATACAGCAGTAAAAAAAAAACATAAGACGGTAAATAAAGTGATAGTAAAAAATAATAATAAATAATAAATAATTATTCTGAGTTGAGGCACAATGCTAATTATCAGATAAATTGTGACGTCAGTCCCGTCCAATTAATGAGGCCAAACTACTGATATGCGCTGAATCTTACTGTGATTTAAACATGTGTATTCTAATGCAGTGCACAAAACACAACTTATCTTTTTTCCAGTCTCCTTCGAAATCACCTCGCCAGACTACACTGCTAATCAAAATAACATTTTCATTTTATGCAGATGTCGTCTGAAGGACGAACCTGTTAGATCAAAGTGAGGACCTCTTTTTCAGTTCGATTGTGACGGTTCTGGTTCTGAAAGCTGAGACATGCTCATTGTTGGATTCATCCTCCATTTTTCACTTTCCCCTGGTAGATTTAAGGAGGCAGCAGGAGTCAGAACCAGTCTGTAAAATCCCTTTCTTTACACTTCTGAGAAACTGAACAGGTCTTGAGCAATATTGCACCTCCTTTCCTGAGCGGTTCGGCACAGGTTGGTGCAATTTTGTCTGTTTCCACTATAAAAGTGGCCCTTATCACACCAATCCTGGGCCCCCTTCAGTTAGGGCAGTGGTAGGGTGTGATTAGGAGAGCTAGTGGCGTCACACAACACACTCCAATGATTGGGTGACAGAAAATCATCCCTGCTGGCAATAAGTGTCAAAGTTTGACCTTGAAATTTTTGATTTGAAGCTTGGCATCTCACCAAAAACAAGGGCCTTGTCGTGAATTGAAAATGGTGGTCGAGATGTTTTTGTTCAAGGAGTTTGCAAGAGCCACCACCACCCATCCATTGAGGTAAATCTATGGGCCAGTTACCAAACACAGACTACGAGAGAAAGTCAACAGAACTGATTGTTTTCCAAAGAACCTGCACAATTTGAGAATGCAGTATTTCACATAAGCAAATGTAGGTATTTTGATGAGCAATGGACAATGCAGCCACATTGGAAAAATAGGAGTAATCAAACAGAAAAACTCCCAACGGTTCCACATATTTTCAGTGAACATTAACGCAACGTTATCTCAATCGAATAAACAGTGGAGAACGGTTGATTTCACAGTCAAGTCAGAAGAAGGCTCCGATCTACAAGAACACAAAAATGCATTCGTGCACGAACACAGCCTTCCCGTTGTCTTTTCCACTTTTTCTTTCCATTTTTCTCCTTTCTCCGAGTCGCCTGAACTGTCATGTTAGGGTAAATCAAATTTTCCTCCCCGCCAAAAAAGCAGCTTCTCCTCTGCTCGGCTTCTCTCTCTGCTTGCTGCACTTTGAGCTAATCTCACTGTCGTGTTCTGGAAAACTGCAAGTGAGGCTGCTGCTTAAAGGGTTACATCAATCCCAGAACAAAACACGCCCACCACTAACACCTTCAGAGCGTCAGAATCCAGACGTCGGCGCGCTCCACGCTCTCGTGCAGCAGCGAGCGGTCCAGCCTATCGATGTTTTAATCGGTTTAGAGGGAACAGGAACCACATCAACACACTGATGGATGGAAGCTTGCGGTTTGTAGGCAGAAATCACAGCCTCCCTGCTGAGAGGCTGTCATATCCTGTATTCCTGGCTCAGTGCTTGCTCTCCACTGTTCACGCTCAGATGCACCATCCAGAGATAGAAAGAGAAACACACTGTGAAGATGGGAGAACGGGGATTCTGTTTAAAACTTATAAAGAGGAACTGTACGCCCTAATGCAATATCTCTGTCAAATGATATACCTACAGCACAAACACACCTACATCCCCGTATAAGAACCTTGTGTCTCAGTAGATCTAATCCGAACCCCTGCTGATAAATCTGACAAGGACAGAGCGCGACCGAGTGCACAGGAGAGAGAGACCGAGTGTGGAGGAGGGCTGGCAGAAACAACAACAAAAAAAACCCTCTTCAACAGCTGGGAGATTTTTTTTCTCCAAGAATTGGATCTTCAGTAGAGTCTTTGCTTGAGATTTGTCACGATTTGTTGGGTTGCAACCACAATATTTTGGACGCGTTATCTGGGATTTGTGTGATGGGGGAAAAATATGCTTCGTTTTTAAAATTTTTGTTTTCCGACCCCCTTTACTTCGACATCCATGAGTAAAATCACGGTGCCAGTAGAGAAATGCGATTGTCAAACAAAAAGCGACAAGGAGTCCAGCTTTAAGTTTCAGATGAGACCGCAACTGAACATCTCAGAAAACATGCAAAACTCTTGATGTACCAAAAAGAAAAGAAAAAAGAAAAACATTGCTGTTCAGCACATCCCACAACAAAACACAGTGGTGGCAGCATCATGCTGTTGAGATGTTTTATATTAGCAGGGAACAGAAAGCTGAATGGAGCTAAATGAAGGGAAATCAGAATAAACCTGTAAAAGGCTGCAAAAGACAAGAAACTGAGGTGGAGGACACTAAATGTAAAGCCAGAGCTACAATGGAATGATTTAGCTCACATATATGCCCTTTAGACTGGCCCAGTCAAAGTACAGACTTTTATCCAAATGAGAATATCTGCAAGACTTAAAACGGTGATACAAACTGTGATATTATGCAAAAAGTCTACAGACATGCAACACTGGTAGAAACAGGCCACAGCTGGAATTGTTTCTATGTGCCACTCTGTGCTTGTCTATCATAGAGTCTCAATAAATATATTGAAATTTGTGTTTGCAGTACGAACAAAATCTGAACATGTTGAAGGGGCATGAATACTTTAGCAATGCACCAAAGTTAGCAACATGAGCACAGCTCTCACCTGCTGTCTCTCTCGGCAGCTCCACCCTCGATGACGGTCTTCACGAAGATGCCCAGTTTCTCCAAGCCAGCATCAGCGCCGACACCCATCCCGATGATACTGATCCCAAGGCCGTCTTCATCTGGACACACGTGTTCATTTCGATATGCATTCATGTGGAATTCAGCAAAAAGTTTTCTTTTTTTTTCATCAACAGAATCAGCTTGGAACTAATCCGGAAAAATTTAGGAGGATATGTGGAAATATTGTCCAATGAAGGCATTTAAACATCAATAATTAATTGGTTAGGAGTCGAAAGAGACATTTACGTTCAAACGTCTTCACGGAAAATAAGAAATTGGCTGGATGAGAACTTCTTCCAACCCCCTTCTTTAATGAATTAGTTACAAGCTGTTCAGGTTGCATAACAGTTAGTCGATGGAGGAATCCTACCACGTTCTCAGTTTCTGGGCAATTATGATCTGCATCATGGGGAAATGCATCAGCAGAACAAGACAAGTGGAAAAAGAAGCTGGGGAGCCGGTGACGCATTCTTTATAAATGCATGCATGCAGGGGTATCCCTGTGCTTTTCTTGAACAACTAGGAATATTTCTAGTACACTATGTTAGCAACGTGAACATTGTTAATAATAGAAAGCATCCCGATGACAACCCGTGTGTGTGGGTGCTTCCGTCTCTCAGGTGTAATGAGTAACTGACAGACCGGTTTCCTCATTAAGACATTCTTTCCCACCTTTCTCCAGTTCCACGGGGAAGAGTTCCAGTTTCTCCACCCTCTTCTCCAGCTCGTACTCCGCCGAGGAGGCCACAGGATCCACTTCCTCGTTACGTCGGTCATAGTCCTCGTTGGAGTAGGTGTTGAACACCTATAGAAAAAAAGAAAGAAAGAACGGGAGCAGCAGATCATGGGTTAAATTTATGGCAATTTATACCGGTCACACAAATATGTATCGGTGCTTTTTTTGCATTTTTATATGTAACATGTGGAATATAAATATATATATGGTTGAGAATATCACAACAAATCTCTTCAGCTTGAACAATAAAACAATGCAACTGAAAGAGTTGCTACACATTTTTCATGTCAAAATGTCAGACTTTTCCAGACCAAAAATGACTGTTTAATAGACTTCTTAGCCAATTTTTAAACTGCAAAATAGCTTAAAAGACAAATGGATTGATCTCTGGAATTATGTTAATATTTATACACACTTTCCTAGACTTCACAGGAACCCTGTATTAAAGTTGTAATACTTCATCTTCTTAACACACTGAAACATTACAGCAACATTAACCAGCTACAAAAAAAACAAACAAAAAAAAAACAAGATAAAGTGTAGAGGAACATGGTAGGGCGATGGATCCCACTTGTCCTTCTCCCCCAGTCAGCTGTCACTTCACATCTCATCCTTCCTGCTTGTTGCGGAGCGCAGCTCACAGGAAGGATGAGATGCAGAGGGGGCAAAGCTGTGCACCGGCTGACTCGAGCGTGTCAGGGTGCTTTGCAGCAAGCTGACTCCTAATTCTGAAAATCGAAGTAAATGGCTGTGCAAATTGTTCGAGCAGACAGATAAACATGCCAGGCGATGTCATTGATCGTGTTCATGACGCGAATAGCAGCCTGCACCCAAACAAACTCCGGCCGCTTTTATTAAAATTGTTGCCAACCGCCCTACAGTGCCGTCTCCATGTAAACAAGGATTTTTCCAAAGAGCTAACCAACCGTTCACGGCTTCGTGACGTCAATCATTAAGAGTTGTTTAGAATGCTGCTGAGGGGATCAATAAGGCACCATGTTGCAGCACATGCATTGATTAGACCCGAAGGCCAAATTTTGACTTATCTACTTGGGATGTGTGAGGAAGGATGGAGTGCGAGCTCGGCAAAGCAGCCCAAGTGAGCGCCAGTTTTCTGAAACATTGACAAATAGCAGGGCTCGAGACATTATGTTTCCACATGTCTTTTCTTTAGCAGATCTATGGCTAATATTACTACAAAGCAAACACGCAACAAACTGCAACATCTTGTGCGTGCAGCCAGTGAGTAGAGTGGCTTGGCGTGCCGCTCCCAGCGTTGGTTTCTATTCTGTCCTTTGTGTGATCCAGAGTGAGCGACATCCTTGACCTCCCTGCCATCAATAATTCAATGGGATCAACAGCCCTGCATTCACAAACACTTCCATGCAAGCAAGATGCATGCATGTAAATGAAGTCTCACACGCAGTCACCAGCACAATCCAACACATAATACTAGGCCAAAAGAAGGTATCAAATGCACCTAAAAACAAGCAGAAAGTATTAAGTTTACATACAATCATAGCTGACATTAGAGAGATTAATTTATTTTGAAGTACTTGGAAAGGTCAAGAAAACATTTCCTTTTAACAGCTGTTAAGCAGGGTGAGGGCAGCATCGTGTGTAGGGTCTTTTTCATGACATGTGCCACTGGTGCATACTTTTAAAGCAACTCGTTACAAAATAAATAAGACAGTGAAGACAGAGGTTTACCTCCAACCTCTTCAACTTTACCTCTATATTGTTAAAACGTGCACAAAAAATGGGTAAAAACTAATCCAATCTGGAACTAGAATTGGTAAAGAAGACTAAGATTAGGCTTCTGGAAAGACAATGATTTCAACACTTTTGAAATATTCTGTACTTTCAAAATCAAGTCTCTGGAAGGAAACCAACAATTATGTCAAAAGAATGATCAAACATCCAGGCAGTGTCAGAGATGAAACTTGATTAAGGACATTTAACCAGTATTAGTGGGGTTTTCTGCACATATTTGAGTCTCTGTGTATAATATTGAACATATTTGGATTGTAGAAAATAAAAAAAATATTTAATCTTGTCCCAATTCTTGTTTTAAAGGGTTAAGGGTAGGAGATAGAATTTAAAGTCATTTGTTGTATAATCAATCCACTCTTTAAAACAATGTTAAAATACATTTTTTTTAAATCCCAATATGACATCCTTGCTAATGGTGGCTGTAAGCAAAACGCCCAGCAAGCAATTTGCACATATTTGCTTCTAACGGAGAGAAGTCACCATAAACAGGTGTCGCATCAGGTCTCAGTCCTCACCATAACCTTAAAATGAACATCGACACACACGCGGACACGCACACGCAAGCAGGCTGCTGACAAATGCTAACACCAGCACTTGTACTGTCATAGACATCCATCGCCGCTATAGGCAGTCAGGGCATTCCCTAATGGCCTCCCTAAGTCACTGTGTGCTGTCTGCAAACACATTACCATGTGGATAGCCCACTTGAGAGAGAAGAGGAGGTCATGAAGGAAGATAAGGACAGAGGAGGGTGGATCTGTGAGGGAAGGCAAGGAGAGATTAAGTGGTTTGGGGTGCAGCGATGGAGAAAAATGGGGAGAGGGGAAGGACAAAACATTCAGAAACAGATGTGGAGAAAAGGCTAAGGATGACGAAGAAAAGTGCTGATGACTCGGAGAGCGATAAGATAAATGAAACTGTACGCGCGAGGGAAATAAAGAATTGAAAAGTGGAAAGGGATTCGGACTGCGCCAACAAAGAGGAAGTATTTACCCACGAGACAACGACATCTGATAGTGTAACTAGCAGCACGTCTCCATCCTGCCGAACGCAGACCAATTTCCTAGAAATAGCCGACCCAGCATGGTCAGTGTGGTCAGTCGAGGCTGTAAAAATCACAACTTCAAAAATCTAAAACAGGATTTAAAACACTTCCTAAAAATACAAATCCACTGTCCATCTGTCCAGAAGCCACGACCGTAATACTAACATCCGGCCTCACAAGAATGAACAAGAACCTGCTGGTTGTTTTGAGGGACTGGAACTGCTTTGTTTTAAAGGACACTCTCTTCCTCACCTTGAGCTGGGCCAATTACCATACCGGTCTAACAGAACCACTGATGACCTCATTTACATTTGATTGAAAACAGACCATCTAGGAACCCATAAGAGCCAAGAATTGTTATCTGTAATAATAGTGTTGCACTTAACTGCATTAAAACTAGCTCGATAGATCGATAGATCAGTAGGCAGACAGATAGATAAAAGCTACTACCATAAATAAATATACTACAAACAGTAAAAACACATGCTCCACAATAAAATCAAAATACACATATAAACCCATAGTGCACATTCTCGGATATATACCAGCAAGTAAACACCATCGGTGAGACACCATTGACTAAAGTGTGACATAAAACTGTTTGGGTGTGTGTGTGTGTGCATATATTAGGATTTTGCATATTTAAGATACCATATAAGTTGGTTGTCTGTTACACAATGACACCCATCTATCAAAAGGAGCAAATTTAACAGGTCATGTATGATATCTGACCAGCAAATGAATCTAGCAAAAGAGTGCTTTTGGTTTAAAAAATACGGAAGTAACACTTTGACTTGGGAGATGCTTCAGTGTGACGGCACTTAACCTTGGCGGTATGAGGGGATGCTGCTGCCCGCTGCCTTTATTACCACAGGGAGGGGAGGAACAAGAGCCAGTCCAGACATGCAGTTGGCAACTTTTAGTCGGACAGCTGTGAGGCAGACTGTTCAGGTCTACTGCTTGCTTCTAATGGCTATACTTAAAAGGAGAAGCATTTTAAGTGTCGATAAATTACATGCATATATTAGTAAGTATAGGTAGTAAATATATCACACTCCCCATGTAATAACTTAATTTTTTTTTTTTTTTACATCATGCCCATATTTCAAAAACAAACACAAGGCAGCCCATCTTTACATGTGTTACTGGCCCAAAATCTGACAGGTTCACTAAGCACAATTTTACGCGTGTCACTGTTTTGGCAAGTATAATTAAACACTGGTATCTGTTATTAACCGAGTGAAATGATGACCACAAACATCTACACAGCTTCATTTACTTTCAGGCACAGCTGGGTGTTCCCTGGGAATACTCGACTGTAATCCAGTTTCTAGTGAAGAGGCTTTAGTCGACTAAACGCGCCGCTCTACCGCTGAACCGAAAAAGTCTCTTGGAGGGTTTACCACAACACAAAGTCATTTACATGTTAATGTATTCGTGTCCTCTTGCTGCAATCCTTCAAGCTTTGGAAGTGACTTTGTATCCAAACACTAACCCATTTTCAGAAGGTAATTATTTGTGCAGTATAGTTCTATTAGTTCTTGTTCAGCTTAGCTTTTATGACTACCCAGAGATTGACATATATTCCGTTGCAAAAGTCTTCATGCCCCTTTAGGTTTTCCACATTTTGCCACATTACAACCACAAACAACACAAAGTACTGATTATGAATTAAGTAGAAGGAACAGCTCAGATGGTTTTAAGAATATTTTATACATAATACATAAAAGTCTGAAAAGCGGAATTGATTCGACGTTAGCCTACTGGGCCAGTAATTTAAGATTACAGCTGTAAAATGATATGTCTCTACTTGTGTTGTATATCTAGTGGCTTTGTCCACTGAAGCTCATTCAGATTGTTTGTGGGAGAACAATAAACATCAATATTCGTCTCAGCTCAGCTTCTCAATTGAATTCAAGTCTGGACTTGCACTTGACCATTATAACTCTTGAATATGCTTCGATGTAAACCACTCCAGTTTAGTTCCGACTTTTAAAGCACCGATAAGGATTTTTTGATTGATTCTCCTACATTTAACTCCATCTTTCTTACCATCCAGTCTGCACAGGCTACCTAAAAAGGAATTCCCAAAATATGAAGCTGCCACCACACTTCACACATATCTGTTTAATTCCACTCCACGTTAAATCCCAAGGAAATCCAGGCGAGTTTGGGACAGAATTGTCACATTTAAGTGTGAATACCTTTGCAAGGAACTGCATGGTCAACTTACTTTTGCACAGGCCGATCTGACTTCTAAGTCAGCAGCTCAAAACACGGTAAGCCCCCTACACGTCATCATGTCACACTCTCACTGTAGGGTAATACAGAGTCACCTATTAATCCAACACACATGTTTTTTGGGGGGTTTTAAAGAGAGAACCAATCAATCTGGGGATATCCAGATTTTCACAAGACATGAAAATCTTTAACCAGAAAGGCTCAATCTGAAACTAGACCTGCAACCTTCTGGCTGTGAGGAAACTTCATATGTTTGTGGCTTAAGATGATCACCCTTACAGGGGACAAAGTACATCTTAATGTATGCTCATTTTTGTGTTTTGTATTTTAATTTATTGGAACTATAAAGTGAACTTCTTTTTGTATTACTATTATATTATTTTATTATTGTTCTTCATATCTTTATTCCAGAAATAAAACAATAAAAATCATATGTTACACTTTGCATCTCATTGGAAGAAAAACATTTTATTGAGAAATTTCCGCCTCCCCTTTCTATTTGACAAGGTTTACATTATTTTCATACACAACACATGGATCAACGCTCCCAACTCCAAAAATCCTCGAAAATCCACATGCTGTTTATAGCTGCAAAAAGCTTCAACTGCAAATATGGCAGCTGAGCTCAGCAGTTCCACTTGAACAGACCAGCTTGTTACTGGAGCTGCTGTGGCACGGCAGACGTCTAGAAAGCTACAATTTTAGCCCTGCACCTCTTTGTGTTCCTTTGCTTGAATACACATGTACAGTACCTAACAACAGTACTCATACAACTTGACATTTTTCACATTACAATGGAAAAATGCTTTCAAAGAAATGACACATACAAATCGGAAAAGCGTGTTTATGCTCTCAGGTCCTGCAGGTCAATCTTTTGGAGGACCAGCTTTGTTACGATTACAACTAGAAATCCTTTTGCGGTTCGTTCCTACTGGCTTTGCACATCAAAACACCAAAATTGTTGCCAAATCTTCACAGGAAGAAGCTGAATTCAGTCAGAGAACATCATTTTTTAAGAGTTACCACTCTCTGATGGAGTTAGGTCTGTCTGCTCTTCATGGTTTGATCTAACCTGTTCTACTGTAGCTCTGATTGTAGGCTTAATGTTGTTGTCCTCAGTCTCATTTTTTGCAGCCTTTAACAAATTTCTTCGAGGTTCCCTCTGGATAACCTGCGGCAAACTTCAAACAGAACTTCTGCTTATGATTTACTTCGCAAGGCTTGTTGCACTGGATTTTATTTAGAGCATCAGAGTAAAAGGGGGCTGAACACAAACGTGACACTTTTTCAGATTGAACGACAATACACAATTATGTGCCAATTTGTGTTGCTCTGTCACACACAATTACAATAAGAATAGGTGAAACGTTGAGGTTGAAATGTGACAAAATGGGAGAAATGGTCTCATGGCAACAGGTCTTTGTAAAAATAATAGGACTGCAACACACTTCAATTCCAAAATACACAATATTCCCAGTTCACAAAGCTTCCAACAGCAAAAATGTTGAATGCAGTTGCTCTTGAACAGACCGGCTTCTTTATTTTATCTCAAGGCTTCACAGTCTAGAAGAGATTGATTTTAGTCATGAGGCACCGGTTTATTGGTGCCTGTGGATGTTGCTGCAGCAGAATCCTGGGCAGCTTGATTTCAGAGAAGAGCCGCTCTACGTCTTTACACACATACAGGAAACTCCATTCTTGGAGGAGAGTATTTACATTTATGTAAATGTCATTAATAAAAGGGGAATTGTGAACCGTGCATGTCTTCTGAAGGAAATACAGTCTGATTCGAGTTTAAAATGCTGTTCTGATGGTTCAAAGTGCTACATTTTTCATTTTATTAACTATTTATACATGCTGAATCATGACAGAGGTCGAAGCTTTGCTGACGAGCATCTCTGCTCAGCCGTGAAGTGATGCGGCGGCAGGGTTCCTCTGATGGACGACGATGAGCCGGAGGATAAAGCTGTTCAGCAGAGAGAGAAACGGCAAGAGAAACAAATATGCAAAAGAGATAAGAGATGAGATGGAGAGAAGGTGGACTACGAATTAAAAAAAAAAAAACTGAGCAGCAGTAAATAAGGGGCAGGCAAAATCCAGAGGGACAGGCAGAGAAACAAAATGGCTCATTCGACTCATGAACTGGAGGAGCAGGAGACAGTGAGGCTATTGAAGAGTGAAACGAGCAATAAGAGAGAAAATAAAGAAAATGAAAAGAAAAAAAAATAACAGAGAGAGCGGCTCAGGACTGGATGAGGCCAGGAGTAATTTGCTCCAGGGTTGTCTGAGTCCCTGCCTAAGAAGACGCGGCATGGCGCCCGTTCCCTGCAAATAGCCTCTGATGGTATTAAACTGGGTCTTTGCTGTATTGGTGCCAAGGCTGTCGCCTTCCAGACAGTGGGACGCGGCCCGGGGCAACGGGAGGCAGGAAAACCCAGGAGAAATGGTGCTGCAGCACGAGCCCAACAAACGCTCACAGTGGATTAACTACTTCCCCGTTCCCCACAAACACACACACGCAAACAGGGTCCGTTCTGGTGCAACAGCTCAGCACATTTGCATTTCATTACCTCTACCTGTGACCACCCACACACACACGCACACACACCCAAGCTTGGGAGCTGACAGGTGCTGAAGAGAGTGTCTGGATTCTGAGGGAAGGAGGCATTTGCTGATGACGGCAATAACAGACAGAGATTGACAGCTATGAAGATGCTCAGATGGGAGGAGGAGAATGTGAGAAAAGAGAGAAACCGAGCGAAACGTCCCCTGCATTGGGACGAATGTGAGAACAGGGGAATTTAGAGTCCCATCAAGGTCAGCTCGTCTGTCATCTTGAGACACATCATTTCTCTATCTTCATCTGAAGATTTTTTTTTTTTACCACGTCAGATTGATTTTTATTCAGCGCAGATAGATTATTTATGTAAGTCGATGTTTTAAAATGAACAAAAAGTGCTGGCAGAAATGTAATTAAAACTCAATGTGTCTGATCTGTTTCATCAAAAAAAATGAGCAAAGGCTGTTTACTTTAATTGGTGCTTTTGTGACAGGCTTGTTTTTTTTTAATCTTATCTTATTTCTTTTTCTTTTATTTTACCTGAAAGCTGATTTCTAGCTATTGCACAATTCGACTCAGTGCCATGGTTCCCACTAACAACCAACCTACTAGCCAACGGCAAGCGAGATACATGAACTGTCCTAAATCAAATGGTCAAAAGGAAATATATATGTTGGGATAAGAAGTAAAATAATATTTAAGTTGCAGCAGAGGACCACTTCTTATTTTTTCTTGCAAGAGTATTCACACACCCCATGAACTCTTTAACGTTTTCTCAAGCTTCAACAACAAACGTCTGTGTGTTTATGTGATAACCTCACACCGCATAGTTCAAGTGGAAGAAAAAGGATACAAGGTTTTCAAAATTAGACAGGAGTTGACATCTGAAAAGTGTGGCAAACATTTTTTTTAATCGGGATCTCCCGGTGATCCTTTAACGAAGATTGGAAAAAAAGTAATCTGGTGTTGAAAGAGAGGTGTGGAGGAAATCTAACAATGCACATTGCCCTAAAAAAATGCACCTCCGGTATGAAACGTGGCAAATGGCATCATCATGCTGTGGGGATCTTCTTCTTCCAGCGGGGACAGGGAAATTCAATACAGCCGATGGAAAGACGGATTAAGCGAAATAGAGGACAATCCTGGATGGAATCGTGTTAGAGGGTTCTGAAGACTTGAGACTGGGTCAGAGGTTTCGTACAGTCAAAGCTACATGGGAATGGCTTAGATCCCAGGATAGTCATGGATTAGAACGGAGCAGTGAAAGTCCATAAAACTGAGAATCTGCCAAGAATTAAAATCACTCAGTTCGGTCTGACTGAGCCATTTTTTTGCCAGAAAATGGGAATTTCTTTCCCATTTTAGTAGGAATAGGAAAGAAAGTTTGGCCTTTTATATGCAATGTAGCACTGCCTAGTAGAGGTCGACCCCAAAAAGCTTAATAACTTTGTCTGATTGAAACTATTCTACAAATATTTGTATGTTTTAGTGAATTCTTTTTTATTATTATTATTCAATTCTCTTTATATCCAAGGAAAACCTGTTGAATTCTAACAAAATCTTAAATTATTTTATTTTTGATTCACTGTTAAAAATGACAGAACAGCAGAAGCCTAGTGTGCTTTTTTTTATATTATTCACCATACGTAGGACCACTAGGTATTTGGGTAGGTGGGCACTGGAAGATTGGTCATGTCAGAGGCTGCTGTACAACACCTGACCAGCCACAAAAAGCACAAGGTCCATCTCGTCTTTCCTGGATGATTAAAAATGTATGCCCCGTGGAGGATCGGGTGGCCCCGAAACAAGAAAACAAAAACACAACTGCATTAAAATTAGAGTGAGGGGGCGTGCTGTGGTGGCACAGGGGGTTAGCACGCCCCACGTTTGGAGGCCTTAGTCCTCGACGCGGACGTCGCGGGTTCGACTCCCGGTCCCGACGACCTTTGCCGCATGTCTTCCCCCCTCTCCTCACCCTACCTTCCTGTCTGCCTACTGTGGAAAAAATACGAGCCACTAGCGCCGCAAAAACTCTTCGGAGAAAAAAAATAAAATAAAATTAGAGTGAGCAGGATACATGTACAAACACAGTCATTAATATCTGAGTCAAAAGTTGCATCCATCAGAGAAAAAATAAAGGAAAAATAAAAATGCTTCAGAGCTGTAGCTCTTCCTTTTCCTGCATCTGAAAGCAGGATCGTTATAGAAAAAAACCCCAATATCTAATAGATTGTTTTTAATAAACCTTTCATCACCGCTGAGTTTTACTGCTGGATAATAAAATACTTTTCAGCCAAAGATTTTTCAATTTTTCACATAGGCAACTTTATAGCACTGTAAAAACAGTATTACTTTAAATTAATAGAAAATAACTAAGACATAAGACACCAATTACTGTAAATGTGCAGGACATCGACATTAAAATGAATTTAGCGATAAGAGTCCAGCACTTATTAAAGCAGACCAATGATCCAATGAAGGTGATGATTAATACTAATAAAAACATTCACAACATTAACAACTGCACAATATTTTCTGTTACAGTCTTATAGAGTATATTATTATTATTATTATTATTATTATTATTATTATTATTATATACTAATAAAATAACTTTTTTGTGTGAACCTTTACACATGTAAAGGTTGTTTCTATTCTATTCAGGTCAAAATGTTATGGTTAATTGGTTACTCTAAAGTGCCCAGGGGTGTGTGTATTTGTATGCATGGGTGCTTGTTTTGTGTGTGTATGTACTGCCCTGCAATAGACTGGTGACCTACCCAGATTGTACATTGCCTGTCACCTAAAGACTAGTGGAGACAGACCCCAGACCCAGAGGGAAAACATGCAGACTTGCTGACAGAACTGACTGATAGGTTCTGGCTCACAGGCTCCACAAACACTGCAACCAGCTAAGGGTCCATTGATTTTGTTTCCTCCAGAAGATATTTCAAAATATTTCATAGTTTGTAATCCACGTCGTGTGTAATTCCATATATCTGCATCCAGAAATGCAGGCTGTCCTAAAGTGGAGTAATCCCGTCCACCAGAAAACAAAGTTGGAGGCCAGAGTTGCTGGCCACAGCTCATCTAATCTGAGTTGGCCTTTATATGACTGTATTAAGTCACGCTCCACATAAGGATGCTTTGGAGTCCCACATGATCGCACATCAAAAAAAATAAAAAAATAAAAAATCTGTAGAATGAACTGTTGTACACAAGCGCAAAAGGAAGAACAGACACTGGTTCAGCCAGGGGGCTTCTCTGCCACGTCCTGAACCGAAGGCACATAAAAGAGTTTCCAAATCCTCTAGAGAAATAACCGCCTCTTAATGCCTGACAAGTCTGTGGAGTGGGACTGAGTGAATGTGAGCTGGGATTGTGTCTGTTGTGTTGGCATGAGCGACTCTCTTTCATCCTTTACCAAATACAGTCGTTATAACTTTTTGTGTTTCCCTCATGGTCCTGTTACACCCAAAGAGAAGTGGAAAACAATAGATAGATGAATAAATATGGATAGTCAACAAAACCCTTTTATGCCTCAAATCCATTTGGCAGAACAAACACCCGTCTGCATTCAGGAAACCTTTGCTACGTAGGGGTGACGGTTAAATATCACTTTGATCACGGCTCTGACCTCAGATCCATCCGACTCAGGATTGCAGTGACGATGCAGCAGCAGAAACTAATGGACGTCGGCCTCTGTGTGCATGATCATTGACATCAGAGTGGAGCGGGGCGATTACAGAGCCACTTCAGCGGCCATTTAGCTGCTGCTCCACTCATCACATCTATTTAATGCTATTAAGATGCTGCAGTATCGCAACTAATGAAACCACAGTGGCTCTACAGGCACAAAACAGTTATGAAAAACGTGAAAGCCACTCGTGCAGAAGGAGAGAACCCAACAGTTGATTGACACAGCAGAGAGGCAGAGACCCAAGATGTCCGTCTGATGTACAGCAAAAGACAAGAGGCAAGGCAGCAACAAGTGACGGTTGCAGCTTTTAGGTTATAGACACAACCGAGGTCGGGAAATTCAAACTGGAAGAGATGTGCGTGATAAATTCAGATCACACATTAGGTTCTCTGCATCGGATAAGCTGAACACAACGCGCCCTGACAACAGCACATCAAATGTGTGATAGAGGACCAAATCGACTTTAATGCCCGCGCTTTAATCTGTTGGCCACACACTGAACAAGTGAACGGATGTCGGGGATAAACCCTGCAGTTTCAATTAGTATGAGACCTGACTCGTCTCCGTTGGTTGGTGCCGCTTGGTATGGCAGACAACCGCTGCGTCTGCTGGCTCAAAGCGGTCACTTCTTAGTGGGTCAGCGAGGACGTTAAAAGCTGTGATTTACGTCCAACAAAGCAGCTCAGCGAGCCTGTATTTACAGAGAACGAGGCCAACTTTGACCCAGATGGTGCAAATAGTCTGATGTTTAGCAGATATGGTATTTGTCATGTTCAAAGTGACGTGTCTGTCAAGAGCTCAGAAAATCTGATGTTGAAGCAGCTGGACAGAATTTGCCCCCGTGGAGAGTTAAGTCAAAGGAACATCTGTGGTATTTTATTTTAGGCCAAGTTTGGGCAAGAAGGCTGTTTGGAAACTATTTTCGGATGCTGATTGGGGAAAGGTTCCACATTTAGATGAAACTGCGAAGACTCCTTGAATCCACTGTAATTGTCATGCCCAGCCACTGTGTGGCACTGTGATCTTATTATGGTGTGGAAACACACATGAGCTTTTGACCCTTAGCTTTGACCTAATTTAAGAAAACAGTAGCCCGTCTTCGTCTTCAATGTACCAAGATCTCATGTGACACATACAATGTATTTTTATCAGAAGATGTGTTAATCACAGACAGCACAATGCTATCCGCCACTGTTTTTGTTGTTCTCTGCCCATGAATGCAGGTCAGCTTTCTGCATTCGTGTTCCCGAAATGTTTCACCATAAGACCTGGTTTGAGAAAGTGCCGCCGTTGGAGACTATGATAACTGGAGATATGTAAACAAGCAGCTGGACCGCAACAAAAAAAAAAAACCATTGTTGTTTCACTAATGAACAGCACTGTGTAAATGGAGGGGTTAGAGCGAATAAATTCAGTTTCTGCTTAAACAGTGTTGCCAGACTCAAGAAGACAAAAAAAAACTGTACTACAGAAAATCTTCTTCTTGATAGCAGATCATCTTAGAAAAAAGAAAACAAAGTAGGCGTTCTCAAATGTGATCACCTTCTTCCTACACCTAACTTAAAAGCTTTGTGATTAATTGAGTTTCCAATAATTTAATCATTTTACAAAGGAGGAGAAATACATTGCCTAAGTACTAAGACTTGATCAGAATTGTGTAACAGAATTTCGAAACCATCTACAGTCTCTACCCACTGGGGTCAAGCTGGACTCGTGCTGGGGGCTGAGAAAATAGCTTTGTGTCTTTCACCATAAAGATGAACAAAAGACAGAACCCTGTTTGTTCCTCATGTGCTGAGAGCAGAGGGGGAGTGTAATGAAGAGGTGGGAGGGGTGCATGTCTAATTGGTGGTGAGTTTACGTGTGGGGATGGGGCAGCAACCCTATTGAATATTCAATATGATGAATGAGCGTCAGGGCTTTTCATAGAAAACAGAAGCCTTGAAACGCAACACCACAACAAAAAACTGCACGCTAAATGGGGCAACAAGAGCTGTAGTATTCAGATTCACTGTGTTAATACTCTCCCAAAAAGGCACAGTCTGGATGTTTTTCTGACATCTTGGAAAAAAATCAAGCAAATAAACAACAAAAACTGAAGACAAACGTGAAATCAAACGGGCATTTCACATCAGGTGAAAAGCATCGCAATTCACAACTCAGCATTTTGATAGAGGTTTGAGCTGCCGTAAACTTTAGAAACTTGCTGTAATGTGCAAGTGTTGGAGGTGAGAGTGAAAACCACAGAGACATTGAAAGAGCTGTCTGAGGCCTTCGGAAGCAGCTTCTGAGCCTGGAAAATTATTTAAAAAGGTCTCAAATGAATCTGATATTAATCATTACACTGCACAAAAAAATAGTCTACGTGTGGAAGATGCTCAAAACAACTTACCCATGAAGGCATGTTCACCCTGATAGCAGACTGCTAAATGTAGCATCAAAAATGTCATTATATTGTCAACAAGAGGTGCATACCTGAGCTATCAGAAAGAGACTGCTCACATTTAACTTTCATGGATGGAGAAAACCGTTACTCTCCAAGAAAAATGTGAAGGCAGGACTTTAGCCGAAGGGGACAAAAGTCAAAGCTTCTCTAAAGTCAGACAGATGAATAAGATAAACATCTCACAGCTGAAAGTGACAAACTTTCCTTAAATTGATATCAAAGAAAGGTTACTGGCTACAAGAAGTGTCTCACAAAAGATTTTTTTTTTTTAACCAAGGGAGGTCCACTAGCTATTAGGGTACACCCCTGAACCAGTTATCGTAATAGACACATTTTTGTAAACTTTTATGAACAATGAGTAAAACAATGGGCCTGTTTGGTCTTTGCATGCAATGAAAGTTAATATTAATTAATATGGGAACTTTTCTTTTAGAAAAACCAAATATTTAATGAGGTATTCTAACTTTCTTAATTAATGTACAAGCATTTTTATAATATAGATACATGTATTTAAGATGGTTTTATAAGTGATGTACAGAAATATTCAATATTATTTTATTTATAAAACAGCAAAACATTAGTACTAGGCAACATTGACTCTAAACCTGTTTTTCTCTGTGTTTTTCTAAAGGAGAAGAAAAACAGGGCAAAATGACACACTTTGTAGAGAAAGCTCAGGGTAATTAGTTAGCCAACGTGAAGGCTTTTGCCTCAGCATAACTGGGCTAATTGTTCTGCTTCAATACTATGTGTTAAAAGGGTTTGGTGACAACCACCCTGGTCGTTTGTTACAGCTCCACTACAATAACCTACATTTCTCAAGATTCTGCTTCACATCATAAGCAGTATCTCACCCCATTGCCAAGCACCGGTTGAAAGTCTCAGGCAGAGAAACTAGATTTCACAAACAGACCGCATAACCAAAAATAGAGAAGAAAAGGGCATGTTGTTTGCTCCTACAAATGTTAAGCTGAGTACTTGGAGGACAAAAGCGGGCAAATATTTTGCATAATCTTCCAAATCCATCTCTTCAAACACTTGCTGCATTATGTGAAGTGGAGCGTTAAATACAGTATTGAAATAAAGTAAAAGACAGACGGAACAAACACCACTGCCGTGTAATTACCACCTTTCCAAAGCTAGTGTAAACCTCTACCAAATACTTGTATTAAAGGGCCCCCAAACGCCCTTTAATGCCAAAATGCAGAAAAATGTTTACATGGATGCAAACAATATCATGATGAATTTGCCATTTGAATAAATGAAACAAAACACTGCAGGAGAAAACACAAACACAGTGTCTTGTGTTATAATTGCGTGGGAGTTGAACCAGCATGACTAACACATGCACAGATGTGCTCATAAACACGTCAAAGTCCCCGAGAGCAATGTTTCATCTGCCACCATATTAGCACGTAAGATATTAAACTACACAAAAATGTAAGAAAGGAACACAATGAAGAACTTGCAATAATTCACTGTGGTTTAGGTTTCAAGCTGAAATAATAGATTATTTTTTTAAAAACTCTTGAATGGAGTATATTGTTGTTTTATTCCACTATTTGTTTGTCTACTGTATAGTCTACTGTTTGTGGGTGTAATTGAGCTTTAAACAACATTTTTAAACTACATCCAGCTTACTGTGATGGGAGACGTGCTGAAGCAAATCTTCCTCTTTGGTGGGATGTCCTCCTTGTTTTCTTCAGGCAGACCAGGGATCTCCGTCACATCGGAGCCTGGGTCGTAGACAATATCCTCGTCATCACCATACAGGTCATCATCGGGATCGGTGCAGCTTTCCCCCCATCCCTGGTAACAGGCGTCCCCATCTGCGTTGAAAATCACCCTCTCATTTCCTGTATATTCCTCCTCCGGTACTTCAATTTGGTCCTTGGGTGGTTCAGGGGATGTTTCCTGCTTCAAAGCATCCACGTCATCTTTGCTTTCTCCAGTTTGCGGGGTTGTGGAGGGCAGCAGCTCATGCGTAACATCTTCAAAAATTTTATTAGTAATCACAGTACTATGTGTAAATTTTGAGGCTTTGATGACTTCTTGGTCCTCAATAAATGTCAGTGAGTCTGAGGGGTTTTCTTCTTCTTCACAAGAGCCATTAACTTGGCTTCCATTGGTGGTGGCATTGTACAAATTTTGCCTGTCTCTTCTAGAAGCTTCCCCGGTTTTGTCCTGGATCTCTTTATCTCGTGAACTCTCTTTTTTGGCTTCAGAAGTATCTGCTCCAGGACTGGGGCTCAGGAAGTCCTCAGTGGATGAAGACGCAGGAAACTTGCCCCCGATTTTGTTCCGGTAGTTTCCGCGGATTGGAGATTGTCGTGACTCATCCTCGCTGAGATCTCCTCCTTGGCGGTAGGATCCATCAGGTGAGTAGAGGGCTCGCCTACTTCCTCCTCTATTGGACCCCCCTTGATTGTGTTGGTCAGCATTTTCAAAAACAGCACTGAGCTGACTAACGGTTGGCGATGATGCCTCGGTTCTGGAGCACAGAGAGTCCAGAGAGTCTGTGCTGCCTCTGTTGGACCTCGCTCCTCTCCAGTCGTCAAGGTGTTCATGAGAGCCCCTCTTATCGCGTCCGTAGGGAAAGACTGGTGATTGGGATTGGTCACGTGACTGTTGTTCAAATAGTTTCCTGGTTTCGGAAAACTTTGCCCCTGCACCCCCAATCCTCTCAGCAGATGAAGAATGTTGAAGTTTGATGACTGATCCATCAGTTTTGTTGATGAAGTTGGTGGGCTTCACTAGTTTTTGCGGCGAGGATTCATCCCGACCCCTGGCTTTACTGGTTGTATTTTCTGAGCCCATCTGCATAAACATGTCCTTAATGCGACTGACGTGAGCGCCATACTGGCGACCCCTCGGTTGTTTCACCCGCTCGGGGTCTTTGGGCTTCGAGTCCCCATCAATCCGAGGCTGGTCAAAGGCCCTCTTAAGTGCCTGAAACTCAGCCCGGTAGGCATTACGGTGGGGGGAGGCACTGCGGAGGCTGGTCCTCTCCCCCGAAGCCTCCGTCTTCAGCATGATGATGTCTTTGGGTTTAGAGGCAATGTCAGCATTGCTGTGACCTCATTAAGAGTCCAAAGTCTGGTTGGGCTTACTCCAGTGCTTTAAGCCTAGTCACACCTGCAGAGAGGAAAAGAGATGTAAGTAGACTGGATTTATATTCTGATCTTAACAACAGTCAATGCAGAACTTCTTTATTCTACCCACAGTGTCTTCTCAGAGATAAACACACATCAGTAAAAGCACCAGAGGCAACTTTGGGATGAAGAGTCCTGCCTGAGGATGTTGAATGAAAAAGCAGGTATTGTATCTTTCTGTGTACTGCCCAACTCACTCTTCCTCCTGACACTTCATGATGTACTTCCAGACACATAAACAATCATACGTAGCTAACTTTTAACTTTGTTAACAATTACAGATAAAATCTAGAACATATACATTATGTTATCAATTACATATTTACATACTCTTCAAAGGACAAGTAGAACAAATACACTGCTTGATGTTATTGTATGCAAAGTATAAGCAAGCATAAGAATACCACAGATTCATGGTATATATAAAATGTTTTTAAAAATTTACATGAGCGCACTGATAAGAAACCCTCATTCCTGCTTCCTGTAGCATAATGAATATTACAGGTTAAATAGTGTTGTCTATTAAATTTATTGATTCTTATTTTTTACCAGAAAAAAAAAAAAACTAAAATTTTTTTAAAATAATTAAGTAAAACATGCATTAGCCTTGTTTCAGCAATAACAATAACAGCAATATGTGGGGGAAGGTCAACATCGGTGCTTGTAATTTAAAAGCTTTAACTGCAGGAATGTTTTGACGTACAATTTTGTGAGGTTTTACCTCGATTACACTGTTAGTGTCTTTAGGTCACACCCTTTGATATTTACAAATCTATACTTCATGTTAAGAATCATGCCTTTGTGTTCAAAGCTGTACAAAATATACTTGTTTTAGTTTCTAATTTTTTCTTTTCATTTGATAACCGCCTCTATTAAGAACAGTAACACTTTTATCTTCTCAAGCCATCACATGCCTTATGTTTTTTGTTTGCTTGTTTGTTTGTTGTTTTTTTTCCAAAATGTCAGCCATCACTCACTGACTGCATAATCTTCACTATGAGCTTTAATGTTTTTGCTGCAGACATGTGGCACTTTTGGCAATATTTCTTTGCTTCCAGACGCCGTAATACTGGAGTAAAGCAGACAAATATTCCATATCTACAGCCATTAATATTTAATCTGGTTCGGAAATGTATACCACACTGTGAGAGGTGAAACATCAGGAAATACTGAAATAAAAAAAAAAGAACACAGGAGCAACCATCCGGTACATGAAAAATCCATTAACCCACAGCCTGAATGGTATAGATGTAAGAGTAACAGAAGCGGGGACTGAAATCTACATGTCCTGGTCCACTATTCATTATTCACCAAGCTGGACTCTTACGGGCCACTTCTGTGGATTTCTTAAGCAATATATTGATTGGCTTGATCTCCAGCACCACCGTGGAGGGGGAAAAGAAGATCATAATGTTGTTTGGGAGGAGGAAAAAAAAGTGAGGCTTTAGCACTGACTCGGTTGAATCAGACAAACAAGCGCACATCAGCCACACCGCGCAGAACATGACAGCTCAGGCTGGCCCCCCATCCCTCCTCCCCGGAGCCCTTTAACGTGCATTTACTTACATTTATCTACCTTTGGTACCTTTCTGAAAACAGGCGGAACACATGCGCTCAAATGTTCTCGGTGTTTTCAAGACGGCGAAGTTATAACTGTTCGCCACAAAACCACTGCGATCTGGCTCCACTGCAAGGAAGAAGAAGAAGAAAAAAAACAAACAAACAAAAAAAAGACTTACATTCAACGCTCCAGCTTCGTTGGGCTCCTAACAGGCACGAAACGTAATCCAGAGGGCAAATGCGGGGGGAAATGTGGATGCTCTCGCTGGAAAAGCTTCCCAAAAATAACATTTCTCTCCCACGCTCGTAAGTGGTCCAGGACGGAATCGCCACTACAGAAACCGCTTAGACACACTGAAGCCGCTTCAACGCCATTGCAGGCAGTGGGTGATGCTGCCAGTTGCACAATAGGGGTGTCGGGGCAATTTGGCAGCCCGTCTCACTGAGAGCTTGCTCTCTCGCAGCATTCGCCGGAGGGCAGCGTCCGATCCACATCCACGTCGCGTCCAAGCGCACGAACTCGCCGCGCCGATGAAGAGCGGCGTGGAAATAGAAAGCGTCATGTGACAGGTGCTCAAACCTAAACTGCGGCAATGGTTCGGTCCGATAATCTGGGGGGCGGGAGGGGGTTCAGTGAGCCTGCAGTCTGGCATAAATACCAACACACAGCGACTGTAACATCGCTGGAGGATGAGTGCTCGGTAGACGCTCTGGGTGGCGTGGGGTCAAGGACCACACTGATGCTGGTGGTCCATATGAGAGGGTTCCCAAACGGCGGTGCCGGGGCCAGGAAGTGGTGCCGGGGAAGTTTACAGCTGTTATGTCATGCTGCAGTTCAACTGCCAGAACTTTAAATTTAAACTTAAAGGGATAGTTTGGATTTTATTATTATTATTATTATTATTATTATTATTATTATTATTATGTGGGTTCTAAGGGGTTGTGTTAAGTAGTCAGGGTCTTACCTGCAGTACATTACAGTGTATGTTTTTGATAGTTCAAAGAAACACAAAAGTTTAATCGTCAACCAGACTGGATCAGTTTTTCTGCCATGTTGAAATGAGCACAATTTGTTTCGCAAAACAAACTCACATTGCGAGGGTAAAAGGACAAAACGTGCGATATGAAAAATGACCGTTGTGTTCAACGTTATCCCAGCAAACACGAGTGTGTATTTTTTTTTCGTCGTGAGGCATTTCCGTCCCAAAGAAGGGCATATTTTGTTTAAGTCAGACTGAATGTGATCAGTCCCGCTTGTTCTCGTTACTAAAAGTAAAATTCCAGCAGAATTTTACTTTTCAAAATCACCAAAGATTTTGAACTTTGGTGATTTGGAAATGCTCTGAACTGTGTGAGTCATTTGACAGATGTAACAAACACAAGTGCTGCACTAATAGCTGATTCAGCGATCTGAATCAGCCGTAGAAAGTTTTAGCAGGGGTGATAATGCTTGAAAATAGAACGGTGGAAAAAGACATTTCTGGGCCGCAGTGTCTAGCATCAGGCAGGGGCAGACACCCCTAAAGGGTTGCTATGACTGACATAAATAAATGAATGAATGTTCTTGTGTTGTATGCCAAGGTGTGTTTAATTTATTGAAGAGATCCTAGGCATAACCTTACTCTGAAACTATCCCTGGTCTGATTTGTCATTAGCTTGAATCTTCAGTCAAAACATCTTTCTCTTTATCCAGATTTAGATAACTGCAGAACCCACATAAGGTTATTAGTTGCAAAATAACAACTTTGCAGGAACTTACTTCAAATACTCAAAACTGTTGCACATTCACATCATAGTTTCTTCCACTACAACGTCATGTTTTAGAGACAAACGTTCAGTTTTAAAAAATACCTTCGCAGCTCTTAATTTGCTCCTTCAACAGCCACATATTAATAAACTCATAAAATATCAAATTGTTTTTGTTTTAACTAGTCTTTTAAATAACTGACTCTAAACTCTAAGATTTAAAAGAGGCGTGTTTTGAGTTGAGATAATCATAAATTCTGCATTTTTAGGATTTAAAAGTACGTTTTATTGACATCAGTCAACAATTAAAGTCCAATAGCTAACAAGCTGCTTTTTTGTTTATGCCCGTGAAATTTTCATATATTTTTGGGTCACTAACTGTAAAATGAAACCGTACACGCCCACTGTGACATGATTACATATAGTTAGAGTTTAGTCCTGAACTAACAACTAACATCTGCCTATGTGTGCCTTGATTGTATTGGAAATGACTAGACAGTTCAAATTTGTTTGGGATAAAAACTAAATATAAAGTAATCTCCGACATTAATTCACTCAAATCTCATTATTTCACTAGGTCTGGATTTCTTAGCTCTAACAAGCAATGTTTAAGAATTTAGTTTCCAAATAATTTAGGAATATGAATATTGTTTTTCCTCATTCATGCTTAGCGGGATCTATGCAAGTCAGACCTTCCAGCTGGTTGGGTCACACAGCAGTTCACAGACACACCACCTAACGCAGAAAATCATGTGATTAATCACGAGGAAACAGGGAAGCATTGTCAACACTGAAATGTGTGATTACTTTTACAGACGGTCCAGATTTACTTCAGTGATTCTGCTGTGATAAAATAGAGACCACGGTTAATTTCACATGTACAGAAAATCTAACAACGTAACAAGTGCTTATCACTGATTTTAGGTTTTACTCTAAACAATTTAGACAATTAGATATTTTCCGTTAACAGTGCCGGTCTGTCACATTGGATACAAATTTAAAAAAACAAAAAAAACATTGACGTTATGTTTTATGTTTTTGAAATAGCTTTCACCGTTTAAATTCAATCCAGTTCGGCTTGTTTATACAGCATCAAATCACAGCAAATGTCATCACAAGTTACTTTGTGAAAAGCAACCACATAATTCAGTCCCATTATGCAAAGCCCATTACATTTATTGGCTTCATTTAGGTGAGAAACACAACTGTAATCCAGCTGTAATATTTATAGGAAGTAAGACAGTACACACAGTTAATCACAGAAATAGTTCATTCAGTTTCTTTCTCTAGAAGAGTGAAGCAGTTAAAGAAAGAATGCCAGGATCCAGTGCATCATCTCTAGAATGAGAACATGAACTTAACAGCAACACTTCAGATGTTGTTCTAGAAAAGTATGACAACAATACAGAATGCCAGCCAAGGGGGAAAAAAACAGAAAATAAGGTTAATAGGAGAAACAATGTCAGATAATAAAAAAATTGAGAGTAATAGGAAAGTGTAGTAGAGTTAGGAGAAGTATGTCCTCCACCAGCCTAAGCCTATAACAGAAACACAGAGAAAGCTCAGGATAATTTAACCCACTTGCCTGCACATAGGCTGAGAGCTGGTTCCACTTCAGAGGATCCTGATCAGTTAAAGATCTGTCTCTCATTATACTTTTAGACCATTAAACCTGCAGTATGAGAGGGAAGTGCTCTGTTGGGAACAGATGGATAATCAGATTTCTGATATATGTAGCATCTTGGATCAGGCAGAGACTTTTTGACAATAAAGAATTATATAAAAAATATAAATAACCCAGCATTAGATTAGTTTTTCTACATCACTCTTGGACAGGATAGGTTTATTTTGGAAGTATTTTGGATCTGAAATTAGAACCAAATTTCTATTATAAAATTTTAATGACACATCCTCATCAAATATGAGACCAAGGGGTTTTTTTCTGCTTTATTACCAAAGGACAATATAATGCCATCCTGTGTAAGTGACAGACTAAATAGTTTCTTTTTCAAAGATCAAGATCCTAAGATGACAACTTCTATCCAGTCTGAATTTAAAAGCACAAAATGTAAAATCATCCAGATTTTTATCTTTTCAAGACCTGCCTCTAGTGTCTAGACTAACTGACTTGAGTCATTGGGATTAACAGACAGCATAATAAGCACAGCAGTGTAAATTTATCCCATTGATAGATAGAAAGATATAGTAGATAAATTTTTCCCCTATGTGTAGGGAAGTTGAATTTATACATTAAAATCCCAAATCAGGCTTTTTTCCAGCACAAACATGGGGTAGGCTCACTCCCCTTGATCTGGTGGCTGTGTAACGCCTCCTTTACAAATACAATGATTCTTGTGATGCATTCATACTTGTCTAAACACCGGCTGTGTAAGATGTTGCTAAGCAACCTAAAAATAATCTTAAGGGGAAAGATGGGAGAAAACAGCGAATCACCGCAGAGCATTCGCTGCGAAAGCCAAGGATTTAGTATCAAATAAGAATTTATCAAACAGAAGATGTTTATCACTGCTTTCAAAGAGCAGTCTTAGAGGTGACTGACAACAGGGGAGCATGTGGGGTAAATTAAGGGTCCCAAAGCACATTAGGAAACCATGACTGGGATCCAGCACGGCCCAAAACACGACCATCTGTCTGCTAAGGCGGCCGCTGCAGGAGGCTGGGACAGATTGAAGCAGACTTTCAAAACAACCTTTTGCCCTCAGCTGTGCTCGGGGGGGTCAAGCTGTGCGGAGGTGTTGGAGACTGGCTGGCTCTGCCTTCAAATGACCTTTTGTGAATTTGGAGGAAAAACTCAGTGCATTTAAAAGTGAGGGCGTGTCTCACGAGATGTGCAGGCATATGCAACAGCAGCTCAAACTGAAACTCCTCCTAAGGGTCTTTTAAGTAAAGGCGTGGCGTTTCTTTTTGCTATGCACAACACGTTGTTAGTCCACTACTAACGCGACAACCATCTATTTCCATCCAGATGTTCAGCCAATAAGAAGCGGCGCTGATTCCAGCGAAGGAAGGAGGCGGAGGGAGGAATGCTGCAGGATGCACATTATCATGGCTGTCAAACCTCAGTGACGACAGGATAAAAAAAACCCCAAGCATATCTTTCCATGCGAGGTTGACGTGGAGGATTGACACCATGCTCGCTGCAGCTGCCACGGTGTTGCTCGGAACGGGTAGGTGTCGATTTAACCCGACAATCATGTGTCGTTCACGTTTCGTCGTCGATGCTAGTTAGCTGGCTAGTTAGCCCGCTCCTGTTTTAGCTGCTTCGGTCATTTTTTCCATAAAGGCTGACTGAGGAGGAGACGTGGAAAAATGGCTACCAGCTGACAGCTAGACCGTTAAAGCAGGGCTCTTATGCATCACAACACAAACAGAACCAGAAAATATGAAGTAATATGCAGGACATTTTTATGAAGTCGATAATAATGCTGTTACATCGTTTCAGTCGCTTAACCAATAATTCTAAATGTTCATGTTTTTGATTAATAGTAGTTCAGCTCCTCGAGTTATACTTACAGGTGCATCTCAGTAAATTATCAGACGAGAGTTATTTAGTTTTTCTATTAAAATATGAAACTCACATGACGTATGTTGACACATTCGTTTTTTATTTTGGCTTACGGCTCATTAACACCGAATATTGGGTAGAATATTGGCAAACAAAAATGGCTTTTCTTATGGCCATTGAAGTTCTACGAAATCACGGGGAAAGTTGCTTGCGGATAGTAATTGACACCGTCCACAAGCCATAAAAGGTAATTGCTAATGGTGGCTGCTCACAGAGTGCTTAGCATTTTGATGGAAAGTTAAGTGGAAGGAAAAAATATGTTGGATACAGGTGTTTAAACAAGAATAATCAAAGTCTTGAGAGGAAGGTGAGAGACAAAAGACAGGCAATATAAAGCCAATATAATACCATGTGTACATTGAATCCATATATGAGGTTAATGTCTTATGCTGAAATTAAATTAGAACCAGTATTTTCTGAGATGCACCTGGCTTAAAATTAGTCATGACCGCTTGTACTTTTTATACTGGTACTGCTTAGGTGAATACAAAGATTTTCCAGTACCACAATTTTGACAGGAAAAAAGAAACAGGCACAATAAAGAAATATGTAAACATATACAGTATGTTGACTGGCACTGATTAGTTGAATCATATGGTTTAAATATGTGTCCAAGAGGTGAAAGTTTCTTGTTCAAAGTTGCAAAATGCATATAAAGGTGCTAAAATGTGCAATTTTGAATGGAAAAGTGAATGGTTTCCCACCACCTTTGACCTCAAAATTCAATATGGGTGCTTATACTTAACGAAAGCGGCATAAAAAACGGGGTTTTTTTTCTGATTGTCTGTGCTCCAGTAGGTCTTTCACACATATTTTTAGTGAGTATGTTACAGTTCTAAGTACAAAATGCAGGTAAATCCATTGTTATTAACTTGTATTGCTAATAGAAGTTAGCCTGGTGAGCGTCTGTTCCCCTTTTACTTCCGTCCAGTCGTATAATATAGAAACCAATACATAAAAAGTTAATCAATTCTTGCAAAAGCAGCGAGATCTCAGATCAAAACCACAGTGGATAAACATAAAGGAAAATTTAATGTAAAGGCTGTCAAGCAGAAGGTCTAATTCAAAGAGGATTACTGTTTGCGAGAGTCTAAGGCACAGATTGTAAACATTGGCTGTGTCTGTGTTGACTTATAATAGTGCTGTAACAATAAAACCATTGTTCTACATGAAAACAGTGTTCAGATGCAAACTGCAGCAATTTAATAGCTTCGTGCTGCTTTTCTGGAGGGACTTTTTCATTTTGTGCGCGATTTACATTATAAGTACAGAAAAACGTAAATGTATCCGCAGTTAAGCCGGGCTCATTCCAACCATAACATAAGCAGGGGAAACGATAACAAAACACTAAATTTAGGATTTCTTGCGAAACTGCTTTTTCTTCTTGTATCTTACAAGCTGTTATGTGTAGGTGGGAGGAACATTATTCCAGAATCTGCTGAGAAAAGCCCCATTGTTTTATACGTGCTTCTATTTTATTGATCCAGTAGCTTACATTGTGCATGCCCAAGAAGTGACACTCAGAGAGTTTCATGAAGGAAATGTCCATTCGGAGCAGGCCGCGGCTTTGCTGCAAAGACGAACCTTGTACAAAGACGGTGAGTGGGTTTGTGCGGTGGTGCACTTCACTTGAGCCGCTGTCTCATCCCTCCCTGTCATAACACAGTGACAAGTTCAGCCGGCTCCCCTAATAGCTGCATCATTGTTTTTACCTTCCTGCTTCTTCTTACACGCAACCTTTGTCCTTTTTAAACGTTGTCCTTGCTAGAAATTTCATTCTAATTGTGATTAAAAATATTTATACCTACATTTACTCGTTGCTTTAAATAATCTAAAACGAATAATTTTAGAAAAAAATCTGTTTTTACCTTCTTTTTTTTTTAGCGCTCTAGAGGACTGGTCTTTTTGCTTCGTGTCCACTGTTGTCCACAGCCCTGTCCTTCTGCTTGTTGCGAAAGCAGCAAGTTTCACTTCCATGGGTGACTTCAGAATAACAAGTTCAAACTGGTCGTCAGGGGCATGCCAGGGCGTCAGTCGCAAACAGTGGCAATCCTTGTTGGTTCTGCTTTCTTGCTAAGCACCAAAGAAGCACATGAACTCCTCCTGATTCTGCAGACGTGTGCGTATGAGGCTCATTTCAGCAGGACAGAAGGACAGGCGCGCTTTTCCTTGGCTCTACCTCAGCCCTCAGCTAGTTAGAGAGCTCTGCTGGCTAAAACCGTCATGGAAGCTCAGAGTTCCTGAGAGGCATGCTGTGAGCTGGTGCAAGGTTGGCTAAGAAATGCATTAAATCTGGTTACCTATTTCCACCACTCTCGAGGTCTGTAAGTGATCTACCAGGTTATATTACTGTCAAATACGCCTTTTTTTTTTAACCTTCTGTTCAAATTTTTTGAACATTTTTCATTATTATTTTTGGGGACAGAGTTTTTTGGAATCTGTGCGATATTAAAAGTAATGTCCAACTTGTTCTTTCTGTCATTTTTTTTTTCTTCCCAGAATTGAAGCCAGCAGGTACAGATTTCAGCGTACAGTTTAGCATTAACCTTTAATTGGTGATGTATTATACACCTGGGTGACGCGCTGAGATTCATCATCTCGAGAACGCTTGGCAGGCTCAGCCCAGCCACAAATAAGCAGATTGAGCGCTATTAGCAGATCCCCAGTGAGGCTAAAGTCACTGATCTTTATTTATGCTGGCTTAAGAAAGGAGGTGAAACACAATCCAAAGGAGACAATACGTGTATTTTCTCCTTAGTCATTCCTGTATAGTGAAAGATTTATGTTTGGTTATCTTTTAATCCTATTGAGAGGTGATATGGGTTTGCTAAATTTTCACTTATGTTCTCTGCCTTTCACAAATGTTTACACCACATCCATCCAGCCTCCAGGAGCATAGCCAGTACTCTTTCTGGAGTGTCGGAAAGAGGTTCCTTGTATGTTGGGAGAGTTGCCGTGGCCCACATGGTCAGGTAATAGAAATAAATCGCGCCCATTCAGACTGGATTCTTACTTAGGAACCGGTCTGATGAAATTAAATGAGGTTTTGTTTTTGGTCTTCAGCTAACCCAGATCCTGCTGGCCTGGGCGCAATAGCTGCAGCCAGATGAGCTATTGTGTGGATTAGTCATGCTCAGGTGATTGCTTCAAAAGAGATGTGGTGGACAGAACCTCAGGTTTAGATTTAGAGGCCGCTAAACGCTATTGATTGTACCAAGCTGTGACTGCGCCCCTCGGGACCCCAGACATATGGCTGGGTCAGCGTCTGTGTTGCTGTGATTTTGAATTGTAAATGTCCCATTCTGTGTTCATCAATGTTTTTTTTTTTTTTGGCTCAGTACTATTTTCATAGAGACAGATCAAAATGGACAGCGGCCTTCTAAGTCAGTGGGATACTTGGTAAAAATGAATTTTGATAAAATCCTTTAAAAAAAGGAATTAAAAAAAGCTGAGTACATTTACTAATTGAGGGGACGGGGGGATAGCCCACGTCAACAAATAATTGCTTTTACAAATTAGCAGTGCCTGAATTACTCAGAGTAATTCTGTGACAATTCACACAAATGATGCTGTGGGTCTTATTTGACTTCCAGCCTCTATGGGACTGTAGGGGGATTATGAACAGTTTAAAAAAAAATATATATAATATTTAATATATTCTGCCAGGAAATTGAAAACATGTCATGTCTGGCTGTTTCAGCAGAATAATGACCAATAAATAAATAAATATGGCTAACTCAAAAGAGAAATGATTCACCAGACACTGAATCAACCTTCATCACCACTTTCGGTCTAAAAAGCTAAGCTAAGCTAGTCTAAAAAGGTGTGAGCTGAAGAAAAAAATCAATTAAAAATGAGAAAATTTTTCATTGTGAGATGATGCTGTTGCAATAAGACATACATTTGTGTAAAGATTCTAACACATCATTAGCATTATGATACTTGTTAAGAGTATCATAAAGGTTACCCTGTTTGCTTGCTTTTTGTGTGTGAAAATTAATTCCTAATCAAAAAGCGGCATCTCGGTTCAAAGGCAGAACAATGACTGTTGCTACCAGGGCCGTGCAGAGACCTATGGAGGGGCAGAGATGGAAAGAAAAATCTGCAGAGACATCATTCAACTTCTCAGCGGCAATGACGATGTGGTTAAAGAACTGCTGTTCAAGATGATCAAAAGTGACAACCCGATAGTTATTTACAAACTTATACAGTGTTTTAGAAGCACCCTGGCAACTCCTAGAAAAATTCATTTTCAGAAAGACTATCTCAGAAATGCTTGGAAATGGATTCAACATGCTGTCTGCTGTGGAGACGATTCGGACATTGTTCAGACTCAAGAACCCTTTTACAGTGGACCAGACGTAGAGAAAACCTCAGAGTCAGGACCGGCCTCTGAGTCAGTTCCGACCTCAGAGTCAGGACCGGCATCAGAGTCAGGACCGGCATCAGAGTCAGGACCGACCGCCGAGTCTGGACCGGCCTCAGAGTCGGGACCTGCCTCCGAGTCCGGACCTGCCTCCGAGTCCGGACCTGCCTCCGAGTCGGGACCGGCCTCAGAGTCAGGACCGGCTTCCAATTCAGGACAAAACTCCGAGTCAGGACCTGCCCCTGAGTCGGGACCTGCCTCCGAGTCAGGACCTGCCTCAGAGTCAGGACCGACCTCTGAGTCAGGACCGACCTCTGAGTCAGGACCGAGCTCTGAGTCAGGACCGGCCTCAGAGTCAGGACCGACTTCTGAGTCTGGACCGACCTCAGAGTCTGGACCTGCCTCAGAGTCAGGACCTGCCCTCGAGTCAGGACCTGCCCTCGAGTCAGGACCGACCTCCGAGTCAGGACCGGCCTCAGAGTCAGGACCGTCCTCTGAGTCAGGACCTGCCTCAGTGTCAGGACCGGCCTCAGAGTCAGGACCTGCCTCAGAGTCACTACCGAGCTCTGAGTCAGGACCGACTTCTGAGTCAGGACCGACCGCCGTGTCTGGACCGACCTCAGAGTCTGGACCTGCCTCTGAGTCAGGACTGAGTTCTGAGTTAGGACCGGCCTCAGAGTCAGGACCGACTTCTGAGTCAGGACCGACCGCCGAGTCCGGACCTGCCTCCGAGTCCGGACCTGCCTCCGAGTCCGGACCTGCCTCCGAGTCCGGACCTGCCTCCGAGTCGGGACCGGCCTCAGAGTCAGGACCGGCTTCCGATTCAGGACAAAACTCCGAGTCAGGACCTGCCCCTGAGTCGGGACCTGCCTCCGAGTTGGGACCAGCCTCTGAGTCAGGACCTGCCTCTGACTCGTGACCATCCTCTTGAGTCGAGACCTGTATCTGAGTCCCTCTGTGTCGGGAACACATCTGACAAGGACCCGACAGAGACACAAGTGACACTAAATACACAAGAGTTAATCAGGGAACGAGACACACCTGGGAACAATCAAATTGAGGACAGGACAGGACAGCACAGCCACTCAAAGACACAGAAACACAACATAAACACATATAGAACTCAAATCACGACAGTACCACCCCCCTCAAGGGCGGCTACCAGACGCCCAAAACAAATCTGAAACGAAAAACACAACAAGGGTGGGAGGAGGGGCGCTGGACGGGGGGGCAGAATCCAAAAATCAACACAAAACCACCCAACAGAGTGGGCGGAGGCAAGAGTCCAAACACAAAACCAGAAAGCAACCCAACAGTGTGGGCGGCGATGCAGGAGGCGGGCCGTCGTAGGAGGCGGGCCGTCGTAGGAGGTCCGGCGGCGCTGAAGGCGGGACCCATGGAGGAGATCCGGCGGCCGTTGGCTGCGCTGAGGCCGGTCTCTCGGGAGGCGGTGGAGAGGAGTCCCTGGTGCCGCCCGGAGGCGATGGCGAGGAGTCTCTGGTGCCGTACGGAAGCTGCGGAGAGGACTCTCTGGTGCCGTACGGAGACGGCGGTGAGGCGTCCCTGGTGCCGCCCGGAGGCGACGGCGAGGAGTCTCTGGTGCCATACGGAAGCTGCGGAGAGGAGTCTCTGGTGCCGTACGGAGGTGGCGGTGAGGAGTCCCTGATGCCAGATGGAGGCAGCGGAGCGGAGTCTCTGGTGCCGCCCGGAGACGGCAGCGATTAGTCTCTGGTGCCGCCCGGAGGCAGCGGAGCGGAGTCTCTGGTGCCGCCTGGAGGCGGCGGCGAGGAGTGTCTGGTGCCGGATGGAGGCGACAGAGAGGACTCTTTGGTGCCGCCCGGAGGCGGCGGCGAGGAGTCTCTGGTGCCGCCCAGAGGTGGCGAGTAGTCCCTTGTGCCGCCCGGAGGCAGCGGAGAGGAGTCTCTGGTTTCCGCCTGGAGGCGGCAAGGAGTCTCTGGTGCTGCCCCGATGCGGCAGCCGGCGAGGAGTCTCTGGTGCTGCCGGGAGACGGCGGCGATTAGTCTCTGGTGCCACCCGGAGGCGGCGGCGAGGAGTCTCTGGTGCCGCCCAGAGGTGGCGAGGAGTCCCTAGTGCTGCCCGGAGGCGGCGGCAAGGAGTCTCTGGTGCCGGGCCGTCGTAGGAGGTCCGGCGGCGCTGAAGGCGGGACCCACGGAGGAGATCCGGTGGCCGTTCGCTGCGCTGAGGCCGGTCGCTGGGAGGCGGTGGAGAGGAGTCCCTGGTGCCACCCGGAGGCGACGGCGAGGAGTCTCTGGTGCCGTACGGAAGCTGCGGAGAGGACTCTCTGGTGCCGTACGGAGGCGGCGGCGAGGAGTCTCTGGTGCCGCCCAGAGGTGGCAAGGAGTCCCTAGTGCTGCCCGGAGGCGGCGGCAAGGAGTCTCTGGTGCCGCCCGGAGGCGGGGACTAGGGAGGAGCAACCACAGGCGAGGATTCGGGAGGAGCTCTAGGGGAAGACTCAGAGGGATCACTGGGACTTCTAGGGGATGACGAGGGAACATGGGGACCACGAGGGGGAAGAAACTCTTGAGAAACACTGAGAACACTAGAACGAGATGAGGCAACACTGGGGGGAAACAAAGGATCACTAGAGGGCGACGAAGGAACACTGGGAGCACTAGGGAACTCGGAGGAAGCACTAGGAGACGACAAAGGAACACAGGGACCACTAGGGGACGAGGGAACACTAGGTGGCGACAAAGGGTCACTAGGGAGCGACAAAGGGTCACTGGGGGCACTAGGAAGCTCGAAGAGGATCCAAAGGATTGTTTCCTCTGATCTATCTATCTATATAGATATACTGTATATATATCTACAGATGTGTAGATATCTATCTATCTATCTATCTATCTATCTATCTATCTATCTATCTATCTATCTATCTATCTATCTATCTATCTAGATATATGGTGAACAATTTACATAAATTGTAAATTGTTCTTAAAAGCCATACATATATAAATAAATATATAAGTCTATATAAATCTACCTATCTAGATAGACAGATTTATATAGATTTATATATTCATATATATATATATATATATAAATCTATCTATCTAGATAGATAGATTTATATATACAATACAGACCAAAAGTTTGGACACACTTTCTCATTGAATTCAATGAGAAGGTGTGTCCAAACTTTTGGTCTGAACTGTATATTTATTTATTTATGTATATATATATATATATATATATATATATATATATATATATATATATATATATATATATATATATGGCTTTTAAGAACAATTTACAATTTATGTAAATTGTTCACAATATATCTAGATAGATAGATAGAGATCTATAGATCTGTCTATAGATAGATACATAGATTTATATATACACACACACACATATCTATCTATCTATCTATCTATCTATCTATCTATCTATATATATATATATATAGATATATATATATATATATATATATATATATATATATATATATATCTATATATATATATATAGATATATTTCCAGCCCAGATCCTGTCAGCAGCGGCTTTAACCTGCCTGGTAGAAACGTTAAGGAGAAGCAGAGCGAACAGTCAGTAGGTGGTACCACCCGGTACCAGATGGTACCGGGGCTTTGAGCTGCGTTGCGACTCGCGGTGACAGGCGGTACCGTGTCTTATATCAGGATGTCTGATATAAAGACAGATATTCTTTATATCTGTCGGTGGACTGACTCAAGCTGCCTGTAGCGAACCGGTCTTTTAGCAGAATGATGAAGTTAAAGTCAGAAGTTTCTCTGCAGCTGAAACATTTCTGTGTTTAGGGCTGAGGCGAGTTTTGTCCCGCTATTGCAAGGACAATTATAAAAATATAAATAGAAACAGTTTTTCTAACGTCATCATCAGACCTACGTTTTTTCTCACAAACCAGTGTATGAAAAAATATTCTTGCCCATAATTTGATAGTTAGAGGACACAGATCCGCCCCCTCCTCCTCACCATGGACCCAGAGTCTGAACAACATGGATGCTCTGAGAGTCATTATTAGACTGAGGGCAGCCAGACTAGTTTATTTTTACTAAATTATTACATTTAGCTAAATATTATTGCTGAGGGGCATAAACAGGCCATCTGACATACAGATTAAAAATAAAAAAATTTTAAAAAATCTGTTTTGAAAAAAACCCCAAAAACTCAAAAAGGGCACTAGGGCATCAAGGATAAAAAGGGCAGGCCCTGAACCCCCCTTTGCCCCCCTCCCTCTGCACGTGCCTGGTTGCTACACTGATCACTTCAAAATGCAAGTTGTGGTTTGAATCTACAAAAGGATTTCTTAAATAAGAGCCTAAAAAAATTAAATATGCAGCATTTCGCCAGTGGGAATTAACAAGGAGCTTTCTGAGCTTTTTTCCAGCTGTGTAGTGCATCTTGAATTTGTCTGTCTGGAAGCTAGAGAAGCTCAAATCTGGTTTGTGGCCCCTAACCTTCACTTTACAGCACATTTCTCCGGTCCCCCAGCTCCTTCCTCATCCTCCTCCTCTTCTTAGCTCTCCACTCAGTCTCCCATGGTGATTAAAAATTGAGTTTCCACTTGCTGTGGTACAGAGGAGAAGAAAAAAAAGTGAGATTATGAAAATCATGCGGCAAAAGGTTAAAAGGTTGAGCCAAAAGGAAGGCTGCTGAGGAGAAAAACAACAATTAGCATACTCAGAAATCCTTCAAATGTAATACTTTTTTTTAATGTGCTGACTAATAAGTAGTTTTTTTATTTTATTTTGTGGGTCTAATCTCAAACCATAAAATGATCCAGTGCATTCTGGATGGATTCTTATTGCTTCTTTTTAGTAGTTTTCTTCACTTACTTTCCTTTTCTATAAATTCCCTAGTATGCATGCAGAGAAGAAGCGTTAACAAGATGCTCGGCTAAGAGGAACTAACCTCCATGTTCTTTGAAATGTGTTTTTCAGTCGTCACCATCTTGTCAAGATCCCACGCAGACCGTAATGTCTATCCATCAGCTGGAGTGTTGTTTGTCCACGTGCTGGAGAGAGAGCACTTCAAAGGAGAGTTTCCTCCTTACCCCAAATCAGGTACAACACAAACATTCACAACCTAGAGATGCACCAAAAATATCAGCCAGTGATGAGAATCTGTTGATTTTCATCTTGATCGGAACAAACGGTTGTGAACACAGTAATCAGACAGCACACTGATAGAGAAAAAAGAGGGGGAAATATGATGCAAAAGCACCGAAGGTTGGGAATTGAACCCCAAACTGTGTAGAGCACAGTTTGGGGTTCCAGATCAATGAACACAGCAGCAACACTCTTTGATGTAGATGCTGTTACTAAGCGAAGAAGACTCAAGGTTTGCCATTTTATCTGCATCTTTAATATGATACCAAAACTAAAATATGAGCTCCTTATTTTGTGGTTGCTTTAATACAGGCATGTCCAAAGTCCGGCCCGGGGGCCAATCATGGCCCGCGGTCAGATTTCATACGGCCCGCAGCTTCAGTCTTATAATGTATTATTTATGGCCCGCCTGCACTGTCAAACAGAATAAATAAATCATAAAACTTGAAACTGTAATTCCTCCTTTCACCAAATGGTGGCAGTACCACTTTAATACTATCAGTCTGCCTTCGTGCAGCGAACCCCTCTCCACTCATTTCTGCCATGGCCACTGCAAAGAAAACAAGTTAACAGTGAGGGCCGCCGCTTTCAAGAGAGATGGGAATTACAATACTTCTTCACTGAAAATCAAGGCAATTGTGCTTGTCTAATTTGTGAGACGGTTGCCTTGTTTAAGGATTTCAACGTAAAGAGACACTACCAGACTAAACATGCTAACGCATACAACAAGCTAACAGGGAGTGACCGTGCTGAAAAAGTGAAGCAGCTCCAAGCTGCACTGGCATCACAACAGCAATTCTTCACGCAGGCCTGAGTCAAAAGAAAATACCACCAAAGCAAGCTACGAAGTGGCCATGTTAATAGCTAAACATGGCAAACCTTTTACTGAAGATACTTTTATCAAAGACTGTGTTATGAAAATGGTGGAGAACATTTGCCCTGAGAAGAAGCAAGAATTTGCGAATGTTTGCCTGGCACGTAACAGTGTGGCACGGAGAGTTGAGGACATGAAATTGAGTATTTTGAACGATAACATCTGTCACTATCAACAGTGAAGAGCCAAAAGAACATTTATGCACTTGGATTTATGGCACTTATTTTTATTAAACTCTTGAGTAAGATTTGGTTATTACTGTTGATGTTATGAACCTGTAGATGTGACAAACTATTACTTTCTGAAAGATATTGTAAATGACAAGAGCAAAATTAACTTGTTTTAAGATTTAATAATAACAGACAACTTTGCATTACTTATAACTCCTGTTTAAAATGTTCTTGAGGCAAAGATATTTTTAAACTCATGTAAATTTAAGGTATTTCATACAGTTTGTTCAATGTTATCTGACTCTCCAGATATGAAAGAATTGCAGAATTTGTGTTTTTAGAGTTGTTCTCATCTGCCTGAGTGGCTTATATTTGGTTTTTTTGTCATTTGAAAGATAAAGATAATTGTGACAATGAAAATAGTTTTATAACAGAGTGTATTTGCATGAAACTTTTGTAGTTAAAAAATGTCCGAACAAACTATTGGCCCCCGGGCATCTTCACTTGATCAAATCTGGCCCTCTTTGCAAAAAGTTTGGACACCCCTGCTTTAATATATTAGCGAAACCTTGTTTTGTAGCGACTACTTGCTCAGACAAACGTGATTCCAACAACCTCTAATGACAGATGGGGTCGAAAAGAGAATCACGAGTACTGTTTTTATTTCTTTTTGTATTCCAATTGGTACATCAGCTGATTACAGCTCAAATGTTTGGGTTTTTATCTGTGCGTCCAGTTTCACTAGAGAGGGATTCTCTGCTGGCTTCAGCCACGTGTCTGCTATTCGTCTGGTCGGTCTAAATGCTCATTATGGAATTGGCTCTGACCCAAAGCAAATCCCAGCAGCAGCAGTCATCATTAAACAGACTTCTTCCCAGGTGATGCCAGCAATGATCCGATCACCTTCAACACCAACCTGAAGGGCTTCCCCGACAGACCCGGCTGGCTGCGCTACATCCAGAGGACTCCTCACGGCGACGGCGTGCTCTATGGTTCCCCCACTGCAGAGCACGTTGGCAAGCCTACTGTGATAGAGGTGAGTGACTCAGAGTTCCTCTAACACTACGCGTGCCGTTTTCAGACCTGAATTCTTTTATGTGTTTTCTGATCTGTCTTGTCGGCCCATAAGCTAACGTTGAATTTCCATTCCCAAAAGGCTTACCGTGTCGAGCACAGCTCATGTACGTCTCTATACGGCGCCTTACATCCTGCATCGAGCTCAGCTCCGTCCTGGGAGCTCCAGCCATCTAAGCTACACTGATCTGGGCTTAAACTTTCACCTCTGTGTTGCAGATTACCGCCTATAACAGACGCACGTTTGAGACGGCGCGGCACAACCTGGTCATCAACATCATGGCAACAGAAGGTAAGAGGCGCCACTATGAATGATTAGAGCTAGTAGAGGTGAAACTTAAAAGTTTTGCTAATTAATTAATGGCACATTTGTTATTATAAAACGGGATGAAAAAGAAGGCCTTTGAATATTTTCATTGCCTACAGATATCAAATCTCTCTTTAAAGAATAGGAATCTTATTTTATTTTTTGTTTTAATAATCGGAGAGCAAAAGGTGCTTCTGAGAGGATTTTTTCCCTTCTTTTCAGAATTTGAACCATAAAAAGCTAAATCTATGCCACTCGAGAAGTTCTGTGTAGAACATATTTATAGACAAAGAAGTTTTTGTTTTTTTTTATCTTAGATGCAAAATGTGTATATATTTTTGAACAGTTTTGGCTTAATTACTTTTCTGAGGTTGTTGTTCTTTCAACAAATAGCTGTTTTTAGAGTCTGTATATTCCAGCTAATGATTAAATGATTACTGGTTGGCGATTATTTCAATCGATTAATCGTGATTAATTGTTTCAGCTCTCTTGGTCTGACAGTTACATTTCTGGGACTAACTGTTCTGTTATTGCTTATTGTCCAGAAACTTGTTTTACTTATGCAGGTAGTACAACATATTTTTCTGCTCTGCTGGATCTTCTAATTTGCCTGAAATGATGCAATAACTTCCAGCAATGATGGTTGTCCCATTTTTTTTAGTAATAATTTTAATAGGAAATACAAATGACTTGCAAAGATCATTTTATAACTGAATGGTTTTCAATCCAAAAGTCTACAAAAGTGATGCTATTTGCTTCTTACTGTGCAGCTCATTATGCAAAGGAATAATAACGTTCGGTTTCAAGCGAAATGCGGTCCATTGGAAGGCAGTAGATGCTCCTCTGGGAGCACATCTGTGTGTTTCCCGGCTTGTTGACCGGCCGCTACGCATGCATTAAATTGTAAACCAATGAAGGGGGTTACATTCAGCAGCTGTTTGCTGCCTTGGTGTGACATCACTCTTTGTGCAGCGTGATGTCATCTGCCATCTGGCGCCAGAAGGAGTCCAAAACCTGAAAACTCACCAGGAGCTCCAGGGTCTAATCTGCATCGCCGGCATTTCATTGAGCCCGCCTCTTGCTTGTCCTCCTCCCTGTGTTTGTGTTCAGAATTCCCGCTGCCTTACCAGGCTGAGTTTTACATCAAAAACATGAACGTGGAGGAGATGCTGGCCAGCGAGGTGCTGGGAGACTTTCTGGGCGCCGTGAAGAACGTGTGGCAGCCCGAGCGGCTCAACGCTATCAACATCACGTCGGCGCTGGACCGCGGCGGCCGGGTGCCCCTGCCTATCAACAACCTAAAGGAAGGGTGAGGATCTGGACTTGGATTTGCATCATTAACTTTGAGATGCACTCCATGTCTACGAGGTTTAATTCTTCAGAAGATACTTTTCCCCAGCAGCCTCTTATCCTGTCTAAGCCAACAAATTCTCAGCCCACTCGCTCCTCTTTGACATTTTATTTAATTGGGGCTTTGAGGATCGCTCAGTTCCCTGTGAATCAGATAAAAACACCTCACCATCTGCACTGTCAAGACACTCAGCTTGTTAAGTTGGGAGGGAAGCCCACATGACCTGCTGTGAGCTGTACATCAAAGATTGATGCTAATGTGTCGGAAGATGAAAGCATGTAGGAGAAAACTCAGAGGAGCAGGAGTGCTTTATTACAAGCCTCCTTATAAACATAGGAAATAAGTCTTGTCTTCTCGTTTCTTCCCTTCTCCTTTCTTCTCTCATCCCCTCCTCAGTGTGTATGTGATGGTCGGCGCTGACGTTCCCTTCTCGTCGTGCCTGCGGGAGGTGGAGAACCCACATAACCAGCTGCGCTGCAGCCAGGAGATGGAGCCTGTCATCAGCTGTGACAAGAAATTCAGAGCTCAGTTTCACATCGACTGGTGTAAGATCTCCCTGGTGAGGACACACCGGCGTTAATCTGCCATGACACCAAAATGCTACCTAACAAAACGATAACAGGCTGCAAAAACACAAAATCCTACTAAATATTTTTGGCTTAGTTTCTAGTGCAAGTATGTTATTACACTTGAAATAAGACAAAACTAACTTACAAGTAATTTTTCAGCAGGATATAGGACTTAATGTTTTAAGTCAATGATTACTTAATATTGATAAAAAGTACTAATTATAAATGGAACAAGGCATTTTCCCCTATTATAAGTAAACAAGTACTTTTTCATCAATATTAAGGAATTAATGGCTTGCAACAAGCTCTTATTTCTTGCTTAAAAGTTACTTGTAAGTTTGTTTTATTGTTGTTTAAAATATAAGAAGATATTTTTACTAGAAACTAGATCAAAAATACTTGGCAGGATTTTGTGTTTTTGCAGTGTTTTGGCACCTGCCACATCCTTGGTAAGAATGTGTTACCAGAGATGTGGGGACTGGTTGTTTGTCATGTTTAATTTTTTTTTTCCCCCACTCAAATATATATATATATATATATATATATATATATATATATATATATATATATATATATATATATATATATACACACACTCAAATTAAAAAGTTTGATTTTTCAAAATGCTGTTTGAATAACAGAAAAATATATGATCAGACATTCCAGTATCTGTGGAAACCGCTGTAATTCATCACATCAGCCACACTGTATCAACTAAAACTTACCGCCGAGTTTCTGTTCTAGGTCGATATCAACAAAGTGGTTCCAGTGTACGTTTCCCGCCCAGATCCGGGCACAGGAATCCTGCCCGAGTTCGGAGAGTACAACCCCCCGTCGGAGTCTCTGAGGAGCCCAGACTACTTCTTCGACTTCCTGGTGACGCTGGCCGTTCCGTCCGCCGTGGCCCTCGTCCTCTTCTTCATCCTCGGCTACACAATGTGCTGCAGGCGGGAGGGGGTGTAAGTGTGCACGGCCTTGCATTTGTTTTTGCACTAACACCGTCCCAAAGACGTCCAACAAAAAGTCGCGATCGGGTTTCTGAAAAATCCTAGAGTCAAATGAGAAATGGGAATGAAGGGTCCAGATAGGGGCAGGTTGATTAGACAAAAAATCAAATCTTGACTGAAAGCTGCAGCTTGTCATTACCATCTGGTATTGTGGTCCATTTATATTAAGTTTCTCATTACTTTACGTGATTTTTGTTGTTGTTGCTTCTCAATCCATTAAAAGTCATTTATTCGTGTTGTTCCATCATTTACAGGCTGGAAGAGAAGCGCCCCCTTTGTCCACTCAGTGTTCCACTCCATTTCCACTTCCACTCTGACTTAATGCAACACTTCATTCACTTGTGTCTAGATGTTGCTTCAACTATTAATATTAGTATTTAATTCATCCATTTTGTTTTGTTTCTAGGGAAAAAAGAAACATGCAAACACCAGCGTAAGTGTTTTATCTCTCCTGTGTTTTTTTTTCCTTTATGTTTTTGGGCTGTTTCTGTTCCCTCTCTTTAGTTATTGTTTTATTTCTGTTGTCACTTATGGCTGTTCATTTCCATTCATATGCTCATCTGTGTGTTGCCATCCATTCATTTAATGGGCTGCTGAAAATTAATGACCCGCTGTAGGGAGTTAGGGGTTGTAAGACTTCAATAATTCAACACGAGTAATTTTGTCAAACAAAATAAAATCCTCCTCTGCATTCTCCAGATTAGGGTGGGCGTTCTGTTTATTTTGTGCATGAACACAAATGAAGTGCAGGATGAGAAAACTTTCACCATGCCATACATAAAGTAACACACTGCAACAAATATTCACCGCTACTCTGTTCTCCAGCATCCAGCTGGTTCACCACAGCTCCATCCAGAAGTCCACCAAGGAGCTGCGGGGGATGTCCAAGAACCGTGAGATCTCCTGGCCTCTGTCCACCCTGCCCGTCTTCAACCCGGTCAGCGGGGAGGTGGTGCCCCCCATTCACCCCGACAACTACGAGACCACCAGCATGCCCCTCATGCAGACACAGGCGTGAGTGAAGGGATGTGCTTGGAGTCGTGCTTGTTCAGTCACTACACAGACGTCAAGTTTATAGGAGTCATACTAAAGCATTGCATATTTTTACATGCTTAGATGTATTGTTGGGCAATTTTATGCGATTGTCAAGCACAAAGTCCTTTTCTTTCCAATTCATAATTATGCACTACTTAAATTTGTCTTTGTAATCTGACAAAAAGAGAAAAGGCTGTGATGCATTTTGTAGACAATAATAGTATAAAATGTGAAAAAAAAAACATAATTACCGGAAAAAATTGCACGATTTACCCTATTGTCTGTTTTTGTCTTCAGGAATCTGCAGAATCAGATTACAATACCACAGCAGAGGCCATCAGGTTAGTATGCTCATAGGCGTCATAAAATGCAGTCTGTTACTCAGACAGACATAACAGCAAACTACACACGGCTCATTCTGCGTGCAACTGCATGTTTGTTGTGCTGTTTGAGCTTCCCTAATCACACCATGTCAAAACTCGTCAACCTTATTTGAAAATGTAACAGAAATGACAACACTCTACCAGACACTTTACAAATAACTAATGTCCTAAATTGAGGGTTTTACCAAACATCTCTAGCAAAAGTGGCACTTTTTGAATGTACTTATATCGAGTGAGACATCAAATGTTTAAGGTGTAAAAAGTAGCTAAAAATAAAATGAGGAAAACTGAAACAGTAAAAGATTTATCTGAATTCTGATAAATTCAGAATGATCAATCTAAGTCTAAGCATTCAAATTTAATCTTACACACACACTGCCACAGTGTTTCTCTTTAGCAGCAAATAAAAGCCACTTCATTTGATTTCCTTTAGATTATTTAAATAATCACGTTATATCTGCTTCCTAGATACGTCTGGGTCAGTGGATGTACTTAGAACATTTCCTAAACAAAGAAACAAAACGCATTTTGAAGAAGAATCCTCAGTTTGTCACCCTTATGATGACAGTGTGTGAGCGCCCTCTAGTGAGCATGACAATCAGCTGCATGATGCACTAACCAACTGCTCTCTGTTTACTGCTAACAAAGGAGATAATTATGTCATGTCAACATTTCGAAGACTGGAGGTAGGTGCAATTATGTTGAGATGATTGTGTCATTTTAATAGTTTTCCTTGGATTGTACAGGATTTTTTTTTTCACCTAGTAATGGGCCAGTATGAAATTGTCATGGTATGATAACCTGATATATTACCGGTAAGACTTTGCACAAAATGTACCAAATTTTATAGTCGTAGATAGTTTACCTATAATGCAGAATTGAGCTGTTCTTCTCTTTAGAGAAGTGGAACAGTATGCTTCAATTAAGAGAAAATGTATACTTTTTCTGACATTTCACTGAACGGATTTAAAATTACAGAAATGTGAATTTTAGCATTAACAACATTTTTCTGATATCTATCCCAGGTAAATGGTATCCCTGAGGAAAGGAAGGTGGCTGAAGCCCTTAACCTATGACCAGAACCGCCAGTGTAGAAACTGCCTTCAATCTGTCTGGGGTTTTTTTTGTGTGTGTGTGTTTTCTAACATTTGTGCCAAACTAGGGCTGCATGATATTAACAAGTCATGTATCTGCCATATTATTGCCGAATACTGCAACAATGATGTCAGTGGCGATTAATGCATCTCTTTTTCCACTCATGATGCTTCCAACTGTGTAACCTTTAGCATCTTAGGCACGACCCTCTATGTCAGGTGTCGATGTCTACTTCAGCGACACTCCATCCAACAGATGAGTGGGTTGCTGGCATGCAAAGTGTTAATTCATGACACATGGGCATTGTGAGAACATCGCACACAATATTTGAACTATTTTGCATTCCCGGTTATCAACCTGCATGTCTCACATGGAAGGTTTCAGTCACATATCATTCCTGGTTGGTGAGAATCTGTAACAGAGGAGTAGCAGATCCATAAGACGTGTATATGTTAAACATATGGACCTCAGAGAAAATGGAGTTTGTAATGTGTCAATTTTATGTAATGTATAAGTTGGTAATAAATTCTTTATAAAATATTTTGTGGTTTTGACCAATACACATGTCCAAAAAAAAAAAAAGAAAAACAAACCCCAAAACGTTTTTTTTTTTAATCAAGGGATTTTTTTTTTTAAAACAATGTACAACAGAATAAAGGCATTTATAAATATGAAGACAATTCCACACATTGTCAGACACCACAAACAAACATGTAAATATTTGACTAGGCCCTAAAAACGGGTGTAATATTTGTTGCTTTTACGTGATCACACAGATCAATTAAGGCATGAAACAACTGCCAAATGTACTGCTTTGCTGTTGATCAATAAAAGAGGTCAGCAAACTTTATACATATATCAAAGGAAAATGATAGCAGGTAAATACCATATTATTGATAATTATACAAGGTTCTGATTATTAGTAGAAATTTTGAGGTCAACTTGGCTCTGTTTCACTTTGAGAGTGTGAACAGCCTCAAAAGCTGCAGATTGTAACAAAAACAGAAATGTGTCCCCTAATTTTCCTGGGAAAAAAACCCCCAAAACAAACATAAATACAAAATGATTGACACGCAATGTTTTACTACCCAATGGTAGATGCAATTAAACACCAAGTTTAATATAACCGTTTTCTTTAAGCAAAAAAAAAGAAATAAATATGCCAAACAAGAATGTACTAAAATCTGGGTTTCATCTTAAAGATGAAAGTGGGAAATAAAAAGCAGGTTCAAAATAAAAGTGCTTCCTCTCAAATGAGTAGAAACAGGCAAAGAACCAATTATCCACCTGGCAACAGACATATTAAACAATATTTTCATCTATGCGGCATAAAAGTATCCTTTTAGGTCTGTCAGTGCATTACAAAGTGGTTATAATGCCGAAGTGGCCCTGATTTCAAGTGCTTAAACAACACACTTGAATATGTGCTGTTTACAGAACCGTCTGGAGTTAAAAAAAGAGAAAAATATCAAAAAGCCTTCACCTAATTATTAAAAAAAAAAAAAAAATCTTTTTTTGGGGGGGAGGGTCAGTCTGAGGAAGGACGTTTGTTTCTTCTATAGTAGAACAATATGTGCAATATTGTGCATTTTCCACCACAGCTAGTATGAGGCATGTTTTAAAGAACAGGAGATGAACAGCTGTACAAAATAAATCTGTTGTATCATACAAATATACATATATTTACACAGCATGTGGTGCTAATAGGACACAACTATTTGACTGAAAGGCTCAACCTTGTCTACAAGGGTATTTTGGGTACAAAATTCTTAATGCGATACTTCACAAACAGCAGTTATGGACGCAAAGTACAAAACAAAGCCAAAACTGTATAAAATATAAGCTTAATTTAAGTCATTAAATACTGTACATGTCACATGTCATTTCTGAGCTACAGCAGGTGACAGCGACTTTCTGCAAACACAATAATCTCAAACATTGCTTTAAATGAAAAAAAAAAAAAAAAAGTCCCTAAAATTTTAACAATTGCACTGAAATTTTTTTTTTACTATACACTCGGCAGGTTTGTTATCAGTCCACATTGATCCACTTCGTTCCTTGTGTAAATATCTCACACCAGCAATATAGAAGGTCAATGACAAGACGTTATGCAGATCAGCTTATTTGGAAAAGAAAAGAGAAAAAGTTCCAAATATGCTGGTGGTCCTACTGCCACGTGGACGGAGAGATCCTCGGAGAAACGAGGAACAAACTTCATATCAAACAAGTTTGGCTAAGCAGAAGAAGTGCTGCGAAGTTCACAGCAAGCATGAGGTCCTGAGCCCAGAGAAAGTGGTTTTGGGTCTCCAAGTCTAACATGAAGGTTATGTAAACATTTCAGTGTTTCTGTCCTTTTAAATATTTCTCTTGCCGAGACTTCTCATTTTACAGCAGCCAATAACAACGTTACCGAGTCTCATCTGGCCACCAGCAGCACGAAAGAAAAAAATTCAGTTTGATTTTTATCTGCCACTTCAGTCATAGCAGGCCCCCAGACTGTAACCCAGTCCTCTCAAAGTATCCTTTAAGTTCCAGGTGTGAGGAGCTGGGACATCAGAACAAATAAACTCAGGACCCCCATAGCTCCCAGTCTCTTCAGCAGGGCCATGCTGTCTTTGGGGATCACCACCTGAGCCAGGTCGTTGGTGATGACAGAAACCTCATGAGCTACACAAACGAAGATGAAGGTGCTCACCAAGATGTTGAGCGAAGGGTTGCCCGGGATCAGGACCAGGATTCCCTTGGTGTCTGCCGCAAGCCAGATGTGGTACTGACATATGAACAGCTGGGGGCGACAAAGTCAAAGCACATATTTTCAGGTCCATCTTAAGATTTACAACATGTTCATAACCAGTGCAGACTAGGGGTTGAACGACTACATATTTTTTAAGGTCGACTACATCATGATAATAGTCGAGTCGATGTCGACTAGTCGCGGTGACGTCATAGTGACGTAAGCGCAAAAACCCTTCACAACTACTTGGAGGCTTTATTAGCTATTTTCACGGCAAATATGAAAATATTTGCCCCCCCCCCCCCCCACACACACACACACACACACACTCTCCCCTTCTCCTGCTTTTACTAAGTCTATTATGGAGATTCTTCGTGAGCAGCGGGGAAAAGTTTGTTGCACAAAGTCGGGTCTGACTTTTTTTTTTCTAAACACCTGCTGATGGTGATGATCTCTGGATAGTTACTATAGGAGTCAAATTATCACACTGACTACATGGAGCTTTTGGAACATCACAAGCCAAACTTGTTATGAACGGATCCTGTTTGGTTACAGCTGAATTCAACGAAACCACCTGCTTCTCCTCCGCCCGATGCGCGGCAGGAAGCTCTGCTGACTCAGCAGATTGAACGATTTAAGATATTTTCTAGTCAACGTCAACATGATAAAAGTCGAGTCGATGTCGAGTTGACTAGTCGTTGTGACGTCATAGCAACGCAAGACGCAAAGCTTTGGAGTAACCTACAGGCTTTATTACCCGTTTTCACGGAAAAATACGGCATTTACACAGAACAGCAACAAGTGAAACAACAAAACATCGGGATAGTTTATGATAAATAATAAGTTGCTGGGAAACCAACATTCAAAAGGAAACGCACATCTTTTAGATGGCATGTAAAAACAATAAAAAGAGGTGGCACGGGGGCGGGGGGGGTAAATAAAGTTTACTCGCTGTCAATATTCTCTTCGCTAAGAGTTGTTGGGGTTTTTTCTTGGTTGACATGTAGGAAAACAAGGGCATCAACATGAGCCGGATGAAGGCTTGCCCGCTTTCTCGTAATGGTATTCCCAGCGAGAGAGAAAATCCTCTCGCTGGGAGTGCTGGTTGCAGCTGCAACTCCATCTCCTTTTAAAAACACTGTAAAACCACAAATATGCATCCATCTACATATCATTTAAACTAATGTATTAACTTATTTTTCTTGTGTCTTGTGACGTATACTGTGCTGTCAGATCAGCACAGGCTGTCACCACAGGCAATCACATGACTGCGACTAGTCGACATGAAATGTAAAAACTCGCGAGACGTCCTAGAGTCGACTAGTCGACTAGTCGACTAATTGGTTCAACCTCTAGTGCAGACCCTTTAAGTCCAACTCAATTAGTTAAGATCTGTATTTTTTTTTTTTTTTTTTTTACAAAGTTGACAAAGGAACTCAAATTTGAATAGCGCTGAACATTTTAAATTCAACAAGTGAAACATTCAGTTTTGTTAGACACAGAGGGACATATTAAGCATTTCAGTTCATTTTATTCAGCTTATGACATTACTAATGAAAACCCAAAAATATATATTTTTTGGAAAGTAAAATTTATGCAAGAAAATAAAAAATAGTTCAAATCCAGAAATGGACTATACTGGTCATGTTATCTACTATTGTTCTGTATGAATATAAGAAATAAACACTGGATGTTATTTTTTTTCTCTTTAATATGACAATCAGAAACTTGCAGTTTGCAATAGTGGTAACCCAAATAAAATTAAAAATATTTGAAATATATCACTGCACCTTATAAGTCTATACAAGATACACTTATATTTAACTACTGCAGTTATTTACATCTTACTGAATTGAGACTCACCTAAAGATTGCCATCACTTACTGTTTTAATGGACTATTTACAATGTATTATGCAACTCTGAATTATTACATGTACCTGCCTGTGCAGACAGGACCATCTTACCTCCAGGGAGATCTTTCCGAACCATGAAAAGAACGAGCTGTAAACAGAGCGAGCGTAACCAGGAATGTTCCTGATAAGAATGAAGGCCAAAATCTGTTAACACACAAAATGGAAACATTTCTAAGTCAAGCCAGGAAAACACCGGTGTGTTGTTTATGAAACTTCAAGTTTTGGAAGTAGGTATTAGGTAGAGTAAAAACATTCAGCATGGGCATAAATGGAATTTATTACATTCATTATTTCAACTGTAAGTCAACATTTGAATACATTAAAAAAAAAGTTCTCCTAATGGTGCTGGCCTGGGAGTTACTTGGTGCAAAATCAAAACAACTGTCTTCAGTCGATAAGGTCAAGGCATGATAACTGCTGAATGATTAAGATTGTTTGGCTTCTAGTAGTTTCTCCTTGCCAGCAAGAAATGATCTGATTGATAGAAGAAAGTTCAAAGAAATCATTGAGGGTTCTAAAAAAGGAAACTTCAAAATAATCAGCTTGGAGAAAGTGTCTTGCTTTGGTATGGAGATAAGACTACCAAGGCTCAAGGGTGCCATGACATTGACCTGCAGCACTGGTGTACAAGCTGTTTCAAAGTGAAAAATGGTGTCATTTATAGTGGATTAAGAGGATCTTGACCCAAAAAAACCCCCTTGCTCCAAAACGGCTCGATTGAAAAGTGCAGCTGCCCCCGTGGAGAAGCCCATGTTGCTGGAGGAAACATTTATGTCCAGGCAAGACGAGAACTGAACCAACTGGTATTACAGAATTGACAAGAAGTGTTTGTGAGGAATCAAAATGAGGCTTTTACACCTGACCTCTACTGCACCAAGCATGGTGGTGGTGATATTATGTTATGGGTCTGTTTAGCTGCTACATAACCGGTTTGGGCAAACATCAGGTTTTTAGGGAGGCTTTTCCAATGTGCTAGATTGACTCCATATCCCAGTCTGTTCCCAGTGTGTCTTAGAGCAAACTTGAGCATCAAATTCATAGCTTTAAAAATACATTTGATCACTCTATCCTGAAATAATTATGTTCAAACATAAGTTATCGCATTACAAAGTTATGACTGTCATATTGTGTAAAGACCTGAAAGCCATTTTGAAAGGAATGAGATCCAGCTGGTAGCTATTTGTAGATCTATGTCTACATTTGTTTTAGGCAACTCTTTTATCTTGAAAAACAGACAACTCCCCATACAACTGAAATTATCTCATCATTTTGTATTTTGAAAGGGAACACAAAGCTACCGGCAAGTATGTGAGCAGGTTTGCTGTGGCTCGCCTGAACAGGGAATGCTAAATGAGTTTATAACAGTTAGCAAGACAACTCCTGCCAAGTCACATAACCCTATGTACACAGATGCATTAATCACACGCCAGAAAAGTTAATCTGATGCTTTTAACATCAGCTTAAGACGTTTTTTCTTATAGGGAACAAGGTTGCCATGTTGAGTTGATACCTCTGCAACAAGTAACTTAAGAAAATTCCAAATGTAACAATGTAAGACTGTACCTGGACCACAGAGATGTAAGGGTGCATCTCATTGCACTCCGTTTTGGTTTTGCAGTTGCTCGCCCATATTGAGTATGTCTTGAAAATGAGGAAGAGGGGTTAGGCACATTTCTGCAACATAGGTCGACTGAGAAACAAAATGTGAAGAGGTCTTACTATGAAGGAAACCACCGAGAAGAAAAGGAGCAAGTTGGAAATCTTTGCAGGGAAAAGAGCTTCTCCTTTGCCCTCAGACAACACCTGACGCTTCTGCAGCACCAGGTAGATGAAGGCAAACACCATGCCATGAATCACAGCCTGCGTGCCAACAAGTTGAAGCCGTCTCAGATTACAGTAAAACTGAAACTGGTTAAAAGTACGCTGGTCGCCACATTTGACTTACAAATCGGTCCAGCTGCCATCTGAACCACCACTCATGGACACTTCCGTTCAGCTCAAACAGCTTAGAGACGGGCCACACTGAGAACACGCTCATGAACAGACTCTGGAGGCAAGATTTGAGATGAAGATCAAACTAAAAGTGCTGCACATCATGCCAAAATACAGAAGACTTGTACCAATTTGTAACTAGAAAATACCACTAGTTATAGTGAGATTAAGTAAAGCTGAGTAAATGAACCCACCTGTGAGAAGGAAAAGAAGCAGATAATCAGCAACAGGCCCAGTAACTTGGCCAGAATGCCAAGATGCCAGATACCACTACCTGTCCAGACAACATGATTTCTTTAAAAAGACACTCCTCATCTCTAAAACTACACACAATGCAATATTTGTACTGTTAACCAAAAGCAAATAGTTTTGGTGAAATGTTTACATGCACTCGTTTTGGGCAATATTGTCATTACTTTTAGGTCTAAAGAAAATCATTTCAACCTTGCTCACGCAAACTGAAGTTGAAAAATGGTCCAAACCCTACTTTGAAATCCCAAAATGAATAACAGTCATGCCGATTACGGGCATATGTAAACTTTTCACTCAAAACTCGTAATTTTTAAAATTATAAAATAAAGTATACAAAGTTGGTGGTGAAATTAATAATAATCTCATATTTGACACCTACTGTTAGTCCTCTTTTGAAGGATCTGAGGCCAAATGGCCATTGTGGCGTAGATGAGAACAAACCAGAATGTGACCAAGGGGACAAAGTAGTAGAACTGGTATGGTCTGTCCATTACAATGCAAAGTACCACCACAAGGAAGTTTAGCCGGAACAACACCTGTAAGCATACACATAAAAAGAAAAAACACTCATAAGCACACACATGTCATTCAAGTTGGGGATTCCTAAAAAAAAGGTTAAAGAAGAACTGAGTGTAATCTTACCTGACACACTCTATAAAGTCCAAAGTCTCCTTTGAGCCAGAAAAAGGAAAAGTGTCCATAGCCAGTCTGAAACAGGTATGCTGCTACCAATACACGCACATGCATGTACACAGGAACAAACTGTAGTACAAGACAAACATTTTTGTTATTTATTAGACATCCGCATCAGACTCAAAGAACAGCTGCCGATGCATGTAAAGGGAACACATTTGGGACTCACAGCACTTGCTCCAGAAACATGGTAGATAAGAATAACCAACTGCATCCAGCCTTTCCATTCGTCCGTTTGCTCTCGGTTGAGCAACTTGGCCTGTAATCCAAAGAAAAAAAGATGATTAAACAAACAAAAAAAAATTGATCTTTCAGTCAGATATGACACTCAACTTGAATGAAAAGTGCTGAATCATCACAATCCTGAATGGGTGCATTTTTTTTAAGCCAGTGAGGCAACAGCAGACGGCTGCAGAGCAAGTTTACATTTCAACTAACGAGATTCGTAATCAGTACAAAAATATCAAACTGAAAACGGAGCAGTCTTTGGTAAAGTTTGACCCATTTACTCATTTAAACCACATCCATGTGGCTGTTCTAGGCTCCCCTTCAACATAGGTCTGAAAGGCCGTTTAGGCTCGTAAACATCCTATATAGATTTGTGGGCTTTTTCTTTTTAATTATAAAAACTCTAAAGCACAAACATTTTTCTATGCTAGATTTTTTCCCCCCCCCCCAGAGTTTTCCGGACTGTGGGAACCGTGTTTACGTATTTCAAAGAGTTAAGACAAGAAACCTCTACAGTGAACACTGCAAACACAAAATCTTACCAAGTATTTTTGGTCTAGTCTCTATTGCAAATATCTTGGTACACTTGAAATAAGACAAAAACTAACTTGCAAGCAACTTTTCAGTATAACATAGGAGCTTGTTTTGGGTCAATTTATTAATATTGATGAAAAAGTACTAGCTATAAGTGAAATATAGTGGCTGGGGAACAAGACATTTTCCCTCATATTATATGCCAATATGTCTTGTGGCACATTATTTCACCTATAATTAGTACTTTTTTTTCTCCATCGATATTAAGAAATTATTGATTCAAGACAAGCTCCGAAAAGTTACTTGTTAGTACACTTGAAATAAGATAAAACTAAGATATCTGCACTATAAATACTTAAAAATGGGTGTTTTTTGCAGTAACGCATCTCCTCACCTCCTTGGTGTTCTCACTGTAAAACACTCCCAGCACAAATATGTAGATGAGAGGGATGAAGAACGCCGAGTGCGTGTAGAACTTCTGCTCCTTCATGAACACATCAGCTCGGTCGCACAGGTAGAAGTACAACATTATGACGCCCATCCTGCAGAGAGCCTGGAAAGGAGCCTTTGGTCCGAGGGGCGCGGCCGCAGTGGCAGGCTTCTTCTCCTCGAGGCTCTCCACGTCGGGAGTGGCATGCCGGCGATGGCGGTTGCAGCCGAGGACGTGGAGGACCACGAAGACGACGGCTGCTCCCAGGAAGAAACAAGCTGACAGTTTCTGGATGAGGTTTGGCGGGGAAATGGGCTGGCAGCAGGAGCCGTCGATGGGCCTCAGCAGCTTGTTGCAAAGGGAGTTCATGAGGACCATGGCTCCCTGGAGGGATGATTTCACGCGTCAAAAAAAACACTAACAGGAGAAATACTAAAAAATCTCATTAAAAATAAACCCCCCCAAAAAAATGCCCTGCCTACCACATTCCTGGTGCCCTCTGGTAGGTGTAAACCATCGTCTGAGTTTATGATCGTTTCCAGAGCAGCCTCACGGGCCGCCGCCAGCAGCTTGACCCGAGACCTCCCGCTGTACTTGCTGCTGTTGAGCACCTCCATCGCCGCTTGATTGTACAGGTCAAGCTGTTGGTTGGTGATCATCTTCCTGTTCTCACTCAACGTGTCCTCGTACACCGGATCTGCAAAACAGAACAGCATGGCAGTACGTCACATGGTACACATTTGACTACTGACCACTTTCTGTTGTAAAACTGATCAAGTTGATAAGAAATATTGGGGCTCCCACCATTTTAAGTGACAGATCCCTGCTCCTCTTGCATTAGAACAGTATGGCTTTGTGGACATCACTCAATGCATAGCAATGGCGTCCGCAGGTAAACGTCACTAGCTGTAGCGGCTAGTAGACGTCGTCCAATCCAGTAATATCGATGGTCACTCTACTCCCCAACTGTCCTCTCTTGTCTCTGTTTTTGAGCACTTGATAAAATCAGGTGCTCAAAAACAGCACCTGATTTTGTAGTTGCCTGTACAACTACAACATAGTTGCCTGATATTGTAGGCAACTACTGTATATTGTAGTTGTCTACAATGATACAGGCAACTACATCATTGTGATCATTCTTTACAGAAAATATTAGTGAATTTTGTAACTTTTCAACTGTAGGCAAGAACTGAGCAAACATACAGGCTCATTCCATAAATTGGAATATGACTGAAAAGTTAATTTTTTAGTAATTCCGTTACCAAGTGAAAGACATTATATAGATTAATAAGACAACTAATGTTTTAACATCTTTATATCCTTTAGTATGTTTAATTGCTGCTAAAAGGTTTTTACTTTAAAAAGGTACTATTAATTTGACAAGCCTCATCAGGACGTACATCCTCATTTATTGAATAAGAATGTATGGCATTCAAATTTAAAGAAAGCCTTCCAATAGCATAACTGTGGGCACAACAACGCCCTCCTCTTGCCCACAACGCATCCCCACCAACTTGCAACACAAAGTTACACCCTTGGCAACACGTCAAAACTCTGCTGGCCAATTCAGAGACTTAGAAACACTTTCACTGTTGAACTCTCGGCTGATATAGGACTTTATGACCAAGAACATAAAAGTTAGGTAGAGTTACATTAATTCAAACAGGAATAACCAGCTCTCAGTTTTTAAGTTTTCACTCTAAAGTAAAAACCATGCTTTTACATTAGAGTTGTTTGTACTACTTTCTTCCTCTTTTTGAATAGCTACAGGAATACGCAAATTCTGGAAGGGAAATGAGGTATTGAGGAAAATGTCATTTAATCACAACTGATATAGTGCATATTGTTTGTTGGTTTGTCAAAAAATTCAACAGCAATTTCCAGGAACAATACTGATAGTCTAGTTCCTAGTTTTCCTATCTATGTGGTTTCAAATGATAGTGATGGTCAATGTAGAAAGCAAAGGACAAAACAGAAACACTAATAGTGTTCAGATGTTTACACCCACTTAAAGTACGGTAATCTCATTTTACAAGAATGCACATGAGATTTATTGCTGCAGCGAAGCCATCAGGCAGTAATAGTGACCAGGCTGACTGACGTAAAAGTTAATCATCATGTTTCCAAGCGGGTAATCTGCTTGGAGCGGAGCTCACCTTGCAGGACCCAGTAGATCTCCGCATGCTCAGCCAGTTTATCCAGATGCACAGCAATTGCTGTCAGATTTGCTTTGTACTGCTGCAGGGTTTCGCTGCTGCCACTGTGCAACTTGATGGACCACTGTGATAAGTGACAAAACAAGTGAGATGTAGACAGACGGTATTTGGCCAACACCTCGCTGCTCTATGCACTACTTGATCTGCAAATATTGACAGGCATTCTTTTAGACATCTTACAGTTGCCGCTCCGAGGATAACAACATCAGGTTTCGCAGCGGTCTCCTGCAACACAAAGGTTAAGAGTAGTGACAGACTTACATGAGAGGAAGACAACCTCATTTGTTTTCATATTAAGTCAACAATAAAAAGGAAATGTGAAGGTTTCATACATTGTTTTAATTGGGAGTTTTTCCTTGACAAAAAGCCAGAAATTGTTTCAGACATTTGCATTTAGCTCCACTGAATCAATATGGAGAACCACCAGTTGCTGCAATCATATCTGCAAACATTTACCAACTCCGCAGAGAGACTTTTGCCAAGTGTTTGTTGCAAAATGACTCAATTTCAGATGCAATGATGCATGACTGCAAGAAACAGTTATCAAGTCTTGCCAAAGATGTATGTTTTAGACCTGGACTGTGACTGAATTTACAGTGTCAAGTGTTTGTTCCTGTAATATCTTTTCCTCCACCATATACTTAGCTCCATCCATCTTCCTATCAATTCTAAACAGCTTCCTGGCCCCCAATAAAAAAATAAAGATTTTCCACTGTAAGCCCTGACTCTACCTTGTTTCACCGTGTGGATTGGCTTTTCAGGATAATATGCAGTATAACTTTACTGCTAGACAGGATTTTAGACACTGGAAAAAAGGTTTCATTATGCTCTCATCTTAGCGACTTTTTCTTGTTTTCCGGCTTGTCAGTTCAGGAGAACGGCCATGTCTTTGTAGTATTTAGAAAACAAACAAAAAGAAAAACTCATCCATGAGACATCCAAAGCTTGCAATACTGCTTCATAACTTAACACTGTTTTAAACATTTCAACAACTTCCTCCTTGACCAGCCTGCTGTGCTCATGACACGAAAATACAGACGTAAAGATTGAGTAATATCTACAGTCAGATATGACACAGCATGGTGTTGCGTGACATATGAAGAGGATCGAGGAAAATCTGCCCCAAGCAATCAAGACAGAGACAAAGTGATCTGCTTTGAGGATAGAAAATGGATCTATCATAAAATCGTTCAATTGGTGCTGAAAAATAGAACTTGATGCTGTGTCAGTGCTCACATGCGTCCATGACACCACGCGGTCCTTCATCGAGTTATTTGCCTCTGGATACCAAAGGAAGTTCTAGAAATAAAAACAAGAAAAGAAGTTGTTTTGTTTTTTTTATCAAAGGTTCTTCTTAACAGGAAAGATAACAGCGACTCTATAGAAAGCTCACCACATTAAGAGAGGACTTCTCATCTTGAAAGAAGATGTCCTCATGCTGCAGGCGTTACATGCAAGCAGACAAAGAGAGGGTCTGTTGGAAAATGACCTCTCCTTTCTCACTCTCCTCTCACCAGCTTGCTTCAGCTCAGAATAAAACTAGTCTGTCACTCTGCTGCACATATCAGGAGTTTGAGTCATTTACCAAAAATAGAACAAGCACAGTAATTTATCAACATTTAGGCTAAAACAGATCATAGAAATCTCGTTTTCAAGCAAGCAGGAAGGCTTTAAGTTTCTAGCAGAAACGGCTCAACTTCGTAGGGTATGGGAAAACAATCCTTTTATCTTTCAGGAAGAGTCTGAGATCTAATTATAGGGCTTTAGAGCTAAACAACCAACATATATTTGCCGAGGGGGATTCAGGTAGAATGTATCCTGTTAAACCGGAATGGAAAGATTTCTAATAGCCCCCGAGCGTGAAACATGCCATGTCTAGCGATTATACCTTGTTTCCATCTTCTGTCCTCTCAGGTTCGATAATTTTGACAAAGGAGTAAAATAGCTGCCTGATTCGTGAGTCACCGGCAAAGACCACCCGTTTCTTGGAAAGGCATGTTTTGGCTTCACTGCAAGACAAAAACATCGGTGAGGAACGTGTAAATCAGAAGTATAAATGTGAAAACCTCTTAGTAGCAACTGGATGTTACCAAATTAGCAGTAAGTGGCAACACTGTGTGAATATTTTAAGAACGTCAGTTCAATTTAAAAGATTAAATCAGAGCTAATATTTTGCTTTGACAATCAGGAGTGACTGAACGTCCGGGTTTATGTAAAGAATCTCCATCAAAGTCTGATCTATGCAACATGTTTCAACCAGAAAAAATTGAGGTAATGTGGAAATTATAGTCTTATCAGCTTAAAAGCCATAAAAAAAAAAAATTAATAATGATGAGCAAAAAGCCAAATTATGGTAGCGGCTGTAATCCTAATGAGAAATAAGGTAGTGGTAGTATCATCCTCATATTTTCAGCATTCAGGCCTAAACATCATGCACTCATATCAAAGAAATCTGAAGGAAACTAAAGAGAATGTGGTGCAAAACATTTAGTCAATTTCATTTAAAAAGTTGAAGTCAAAGTTTTTTTTGTTTTGGTTTCACAAGGATAAAAATCTGATTTAAAACAAATAGATCATATTCGCAGTTGCTTGAAATATTTCATTCACTTGCATGTTGATTCCAATTATGTCGGAACATTTTACTTTATGTTTCATTCATCTTTGCATATTGTGCAAACCTTTGAGGTAGGAACGACGCAAACATTTCCATTTAATTCTCTAAATGTTAACTATTGCCCATCCATCCTTGCAGACAAACAAACACACCTACAGCTTGCTTTCAAACACACAGAGGAACAGCTATTCGTATGACTCACATGCTTTTGTATTTGTGCATCATACAGCCATAAGGCTGCCATACATTCTCCCCCAAGTAGCGTCCTTTGGACAGCAGCCATTCACATGAGTCTCCACCTAGAGACACACACACAGAATCTAAGTGTGAACAGCAAATAACTCACTTTTCACTGATGTGCAAACAGTACTGTGTCATTTCATTCAGCACAGGACAATACAATACACAGCTCAGGTTGGGTGGCTTTGTACAAAACAAAGCCGTGAGCAATTTGGCTTGAGTGTAATTCGCTCTGGCTATTCATTTATGTGCAAAATGAATGCAGCTGCAACTGACCCCGTCTGCTGAAACTGACAAAACATGAAAGACTGACAGAAGCTGGTGACTGACAGGCTTTACTGTCACCACCTATTCAAAGCAGCTGCTTAGCGTATAAGTCTCTTTAGACTGGTAGCAGGACACAAATATTAAAAAGGATTTTTTACACTATGACTACACTCTATAGTTTTACACTTCCCCACGACCCATTACGTAATTCAAATACATTTTAGAGGCTGTGTCGCGGTTCAAAAATCTATATTTAAAAAAAAGAAGAAGAAAAAAGCTTAGCTAAAGACAATGGTTAAAAAAACACTACACTTTGTCGTTTCAGATTTTTTTAAATAGTCACTTAACTAACAAAATTAAATAATAATAATTGTTTACTATTCTTATTCCTCTTATTATTATTATTATTATTAATATTCAGAAAAAGAAATGCACCTTTAGAATTCTACATTTGTAATGACAATATTTAAGGGTTATTTCTCAAGTTTTCTCTGCGTTTTACAAGACTTTGCCCGACACTAAGCCAACAAGAAAAACACGAAAGCTACGAGTAACTAGTTTACTGGTTCTATTTATCCGGCGTTTGCTTCATGAACATTTCAATCTTACGAATGTTAAAGCAGGTTTTGACACAAGTCAGTAGAGTTACAGCATGCTAGCTTCATATTTAGCTAGCACGTTTAACTAGCATCCACGCTTCCGCTGCGAGCCTTGCCTGGTTTAGTTTCAACATTACATGCATTTTATGCCATTTCCAATGTTTTTACCCACCCCCCCATGAAACTAACACTGCGCTGTACCAGCGAGCCGAAGCGCCCCCAGACCCAAACAGTGAGCTAGCTGCTGTTAGCATGTGTCAAGTGTGGGGAGCATCAACAGTCAGTTCAAATAGCGGCGCTCCACTTACCTCCGTAATGCCGCAAAGCCGTGTGGAACAAGAGCAGCAAAAGCACCGCCGCCAGTGATATCAATTTAGCATTCTTGATTGTAAAATATTGATTTATTTCGCGTTTGCCCCGGCTATAGGCCAGGACCGCCATCTTTGCTCCTCCATGACAACAGGCAGCTGTGTAGTCCAGCAGCGGCGGCGCAACACCACCTGTCCGCTTCGGCTCAAGCAGCACTGCCTCCTCTTCGGTCTCCATCACCGCCTCAGCAGAGTCGCTGCGAGTGTTCAGGATGGCTGTTTATATTCCTAATGATTTAACTTTTTCCCAAGCTTATGTAAAACCGTGCCCCCTTTCAGTCTTGAAAACAAGAAAAGTTTTCAAGTGCCTCGAGTGCAATTTTTAAACCTCCCGTGTTTCCAGTAAATATAGCGCGCCTTCTCCTTTTGGGGACAGTGGCATTTAAAAATACTGTGAATCTTTCTTAGCGTTCGAGCTGGATAGACCGGATTGTCCTGAACAATGTGCAGAGTCTTGCATACCTTCTGTCTTTAGGTTTCAAAAATATAGGGATTGGAGCTAGTAAAGTCTAGGGCTAAACATTGTTGTTGTCATTAATAGTACTAGAAAGGATTGTTCGAGTTTTTGAAAATGCTGTGTTGGGCGGAGCATACCTTTTTGTCTGTTATAAACCACGTACAATCTACTGGGCAAAGTCCAATACTAAAACCTTGAGCGGTGAAGTCTGGGTAAATTTGCCTCGCAAAGGTTTCTGTACCCCTTCAGCCTTACATTTTGATGATTCAGAATCACAAACTTTACTGTGTTTTATATAAGTTTCATACAATAATCCAACTCAAAGTAGTCGGTAATTCTGAAACGGAAGAAAAATTATACAAAGTGCTAAAATGTTATTTTTTAATAATTTGAGTAATAGTCAGGTAATGTCAAGTAAATTAATAACCATCTTTCAGTGCAATTGCAGCTGCAAGTGTTTTGGATTATGTCTAGAGGCTGATATTTTTGTCCATTCTGTTTCTTTCTTTATGCCAATGTTCAATGAGCAGCAAATAAGTGGAAAGCACGAAAATCACGTTGACAGATTCTGTGACCTGGGTCTCCTCCAGAGTTACCATGGGACTCTTGGCTGCTCCCATGGATGCTCTATCTGCTCGCCCTACAGCCCAGCTTCTCTGCTAGGACTCCACTACTTGAATATTTCCTCTGAGTGCTTCATACTTTAAAGTGGGTGACTGTATGACTTTTCTGTCAGTCTGTAGTTCTTTGATAAGTTACTTGTTTTCCTCACATGTTAAATTATAGCACACAGTCTGAGGTTTTACCAGTGAAACACTATTAACATTATGGTTGGATGAGAACAGAAGAACACACCTCAGTATTTTACAAGTTCTGTGTGCTGTAACCACCTTAACCAAACACATTGATGACGATCATGTGATTTTAATAGGACAAACATTGACTCTGTTTTTCCAGCTGGTTCGCTCACACACCTTCACTCCTGGAGGAAGGGCTAAAAACCAATGTGAAAAGATGGGTGTGGGCCATTTGGCCATTTTGCTGCTCATTTGGCCAAACAGACCTCTACTTGGCTCTTTATCGATTTAGCTCATCGTGGCAGATGTTCTCAAACAAGGCGGTGTTTGCCACAAATTGTCCCAAGCTTTATCTGGTTCATTTTTACACAAAATCCAAACCTCAGCACGGTTACCAATGCATTACATATGCTTACAAGCCAGAGCAGTGAAACCAAACAGATTAGATGAACAAAATTTCTGTCAACAAGGGAGGATAGGGTCTTTAAAATAAGAATTTACAAAAAGTGTCTTAAAGATATTTTTTATTAAGCACATTAGTGTGGATGTATTTATACATTAAACAAACAAACAGCACTCAAATCTTGTTAAAGTGTAATGTTTTACCTTCTGTATCCACGATCAGTGTGTAAACTCCTGACCACTATGTCCATATGCAATAAAACCATTGGTCATCTGGTGAAAATACTGTACTAAGATCATACAAAGATCTTAACAAAGATCTTTGTATAGATCTCTACTAAGATCCATATTAAGGTAAAGTTTAGAGAAGCTAAACTAATTACATTGTATCGTTGCTCAGGATATAGTAAGGAAAAAGCAAACTAGTACTATTAGATTGAAAAATAATTGGCCTGTTTCTTTTTTTTCTGAGGCAATGTTAAAAAAGCCAGAAAATCTGGAAAACGACTGCACCCATATGCCTGCAAAAAACCCCAGAAAATACTGGTCTGACCACATAGTCATACTCTAAAGAAAAAAGGCTAAGGTTGTACAAACCCTTGACAAAATCAACACTAATCCCCACTCATGGTCGGCAGCACAACGCACAATACAAGTGTCACTGTGCAATCTGCCCTACAGGAATAGCATTCCAATGGTTACTTTGTACAGGTGTGGCTGACTTTTTTATGGATATAGACTGCCATAGAAACTGTGATATGTTCTAAATTCATTGGGGTGTGCCATCCATTTTGATGAAGATACAAGGGTCAATTTAGTTGTGCATAAAATTGCACAAACTAGTTTCGCAAGCTGCCTAAATATTTTGCATATACCAACAAAACATAAAATCTAAAACATCCAATTTCTGTATGAAAAGGTTTTGCAATGTATAACAATTGAAAGGTTTTAGTGAGGTTTTCACTAAAACTCATCCATCCTCAGCTTTATGTCTCTCTTAAATATCTTTTTATTGTAATTGTTAAAAAAATTCATTCATATTTTGACTTTGTTCTAAGCCATTACCCAAATTGAAATACACAAACTCCTTTTTGTTGTACCCACACATTCTCTTTGCACCTTGTATTGCACCCATTAAACGGCCTTTTCTGTAAACACTTCTAGGATATTGCTTTTAAGTAAATTGGACATAATTATTGTAACTTTGGATTTGATCAAACCGGCAAGTTTTAACACGTTGTAACATTAAATACAGTTAATTTGTGATTTCTCATTTTTGTGGTATGTGTAAGGGTCGTAGATTTTTGAATAGGTGTTACCCCAGACCTCCACACACTGAGTAATACATAACACTTTCAAGTGAATTATATAGAATATTCATTAATCTATGATCTGAATTTTCCCCAAAGCTGTAGCACTATTTTCATTTTTGCATGTCTTCCTTGAATTTTCAAGCAGATTCTGCGGTACCATTGCACCCAGATATTTGTTGTCATATGTTCCCTTCAGTGTTTGTATTATCAATAATTGTCTGTGTTTTTGCATCAACTGCTATTTTTTACATTTCTAAATATAAATTAGCTTTTATTCCGACTTATTGACACTTATAAATCTAATGCTAGTTATGTTAAAATTAAGTGCTCAACGTGTTTCTTTTTGGCAGCTCTTGCAGTGTAAGAAACATTTATACCTCACTGCCATCTTGTGGTTATAATTGGTATTGCAGCTGTCTACATATAGCAGTGACGTGAGTTGCAGCTTTTACAAATCCGTCGCGCCCTTCTTTCAAGGCATTTCCCCGCCTATTTCCTGTACCGTTTGTGGTACTGAAGTCTATCACAGCAGCATTGGCACCACTAATAAGTCTCCAAAGGGTCTTTAAATACCTGTCCCCAGTGCTTCTAAGTCAAGTAAACAACTAAAATGTCTGCAGTGCTGGGTCATATAAAGAAGCTAACGTCTATAGTCATGCATCAATACAGTTTAAGCCTTGATCCAAACTCAGAGGTTTATTTGGATGCAAAAGCTGTTTTATGCAAGAAAAAAAGCTACATTGGAGAATGCATATTTACAAGAAAATGCACATTAGAAATCACACAATGACATGGAGAGTGTAAACAGAAGTTTACTATACATTAAAGTTGGATGTTCTGATGAGAGGCAACATAAAGGGGGATGTGACTCATGATAGTGTTCTGCTTCCACAATAGGAAGATGTTTAAGTCAGTGCTGATACATAAATCGTCAGCACAACTAAGACCAGATGAAATTATATATATATAAAAGAAACTAAAAAATAAAAAATAATAATAATACATTACAGTGACACACCTTCAATGATGTCATTAAAACATAAAAGTCACTGCATGGTTTGTGGGTTTTGGAACATTGGACATGCTTTATTTCAGAACTTTTCACAATTTATTTAAACATCTCACATATACAAAATAGGTACAATAGACTTTGTGGTGTCATTGTTTGAGAGAGAGAGAGAAAGGCCGCCTGAAAACCATTTGGGACTGGAGGAAAAGTGTGCTGTCAATGTGAACACTGCGAGTGGAACTGGGGCAGTACAAAAGAAAAGCCTGAAAAAACTTTGAAGGACAAGAAAAGTCAGAAAATTAAAAAAAAAACAGAAAACAGACATTAGACATAAGAGTTTAGGAACATTCCACCTGCTTAAAGTGGGGGAGTATCAGCGGGATTGATGTTAGACTCCTCATAGGTCAATACAAAGTAATACAGTAAAAAGTGGTTCGTTCCACAGCTGCATTTTAGCACCATAGGTCTCTGCTTCAAGTAACTGAGCACCTTCCAAGCAGGACAAAGCTTGAAGCATTAGAAGTCTTAACATCTCGGTTGTGGACTCAGGTTTTTGTCAATACTATTTTCTTTGAGTACAGGCATGAGGTAGTTCAAACCTTTTTTGTTCTTGGAAATTGTGGTTTTAAACCTCTTCTTTGGAAGATATACAAAGACCACAAAAAGTGATGCATACTTTCAGCATTTTTATTACACTTCTTTTATTTTTTACAAAAAAAGATGCCATGATGTTCCACAACAAGGTGTTATCCCGCGTCCCTTTGGGTTTGGCTGTATTAATTTGCATTGCACAAAATCTCCTTTCAGTCCGTTCGGTCCTCTCCGATAGTTGCCCATCTTAAGCAAGTGGATGTGCAGAGAAGTCAGCATTCAGTACAAAAAAAAAACAGAGAAGGGCAGAGATTTCTTTTTTTTGTTCTTTCTCTCTTTTTGGTGTTAATTTATCATGAGTCTATTTATTTGAAACAGACTGGGCCAATGTCCAAACCAAACTCCTGATCAGGTCCACCAATGTCCAAAGGTGCAATGTCGAGGATGGGGAGGCGAGTTGGTTTATTTGTTCTGTACTCAATCACTGTCTTGCTCCACTCACCAGTGTGTGTCTGCAAAAGGAGAAGGAAAACAAAATGGAAATTAGACATTGAAAAACGGTGGAGTTCAATGTCTACAAAGAGCCTAAAAAAGCAAAAACTGTACTTACAGTGCAGCCATCCTCCAGCACGGAGAAGGTGAAGCGGCTGTTGCCCTCGGCCCTGAGCTCCACGTCGTTGGAGCCCTGGAGCACAACGGCCTTCTTCAGGTTGCCGCTCTCACCATCCATGTAGGCAACGCTGTTCTTGCAGTGGTAGGTGATGTTCTGGCTAGCCTGGTTGGAAAGCAGGCGCATGAAAGCCAGCTGCGTGGCCATGCTCTGTGGGCTGAGGGTCTCGTCGTTGTAGGTAAACTGCAGGACAGAACCAAGCAGAAAAGTTAGGATTTCAAAGGACTGCCAAATTCAGGGTAGGCATTCTTATTTGACTGCGTCCCCCTCGCACCTCGGTACCGCCGTTGATGGTCTCTCCGAACCACACGTGCTTCCTGTTGTCTGTGCTTCTGTACCAGTTCTTGCGTGCAATGCTCTCTGGGTGGGCATAGATGCAGGTCTCGCGGGTGGTAAAGTCGCAGAAGACCTTGATGGCATCATTGATGCAGCCCTGGTTGGGGTCAATCCAGTAGAATCCTGAGGAGGAGAAGGCATGGGGTATCAGTCGAATGTTTTGGGTTTGGAGGAGGGTGGAAAGCTAATATAAATGCATCATACTAAATCAGAGCCTATAAGCTGCTTACCGCTGCTCCAGTCGGGGTGACTGAGCTTGATGTCGCGGCAGGTGCGGGCAGGGTTCTTTCTGGATCCCTCGGGGGTAAGCAGGTTGTCAATCTGAGTGTTGAGAGACTTGATGGTGGCATCGACTTCGTAGTCCTTGGCTCTGAGAGCTGGCTGATCAGCTCTGTATTCATCGTATCCGGAGACGTCATATCCACCACCAGATGGGCCAGGAGGTCCGGGCAGACCAGGAGATCCAGCAGGGCCCTACAATGGATATGACAGTTGATCAATAAGCTGCAAACCTATCTGAATCTTCTACTTTAGACATAGAACACAAATTGTAGCACACAAATCTGTCTAAAATACTGATACATAGGTGAAGGAAAGTCAAACTTACAACTGGTCCAACATATCCAGGAGGTCCACGGGAACCAGGAGGACCCATAGGACCATGTGTGCCAGCTCTACCATCTTTACCAGGGGGTCCATTGGGTCCAGAAGGTCCCTAAAGAAGAGATAATTGTTTACAGCCATTTAAAATAATGTACAGCTAACAATTACAGCATGCATGGAACTTGGAGCCCCAGTGTCAAAGAAGTCTTTTCATTTCTTTTTTTCTTCATTTCTTCTTTTTTCTTTTTTGCAATGTTGTGTGAAAGAAATCTGCTAATGTGAAAAAATGCTGCATTTGATTTATCAAGAAAGTCAGAGCTAAAGCCCTGGGAGTGAAGTCAATACCCCAGATAAGCTCCTTCAAGTTGCAAGCCAGAAAATCTGTAGTAGTTGCTGCTTGTTGTGATGCTAAGCTCAAGCAGCAGCAACACTAATAGCAACATTTTTTTTCTAAAGCACCATGATTGCAAATAGAGGTTGTCCTGCATTAACATGGGGGGCTCTTTGAGACTTTCCCTCTAAGAGTTTCAAGGAGATTATTGCTGCATTTATGAATGGGAAGTTAAAAAATCCACTTTTAATTAAAACACACCACTATGTTGGACAACTTTGAACTACGTTTTGTGTAAGACAGTGGCTTCACACTTATGATCACCTCAAGAACAAATAAAGAATAGTCTCTAATTCAGGATTAAACTCACTCTGGGTCCAGCATGTCCAAGGGCTCCAGCAGGACCGCTCTCACCAGGAGGTCCCTGTGGGAAAAGGAAAGTCCCAAATCATACACATTCTGTATGCGCTCCATCTTCCAAAATTAACACCAGAGTCAATAAAATGATACTCACAGAAGGTCCGGGCATTCCCTGGAGACCAGGATGTCCACGAAGACCCTTCATGCCTCTGTCTCCCTTCTCTCCAGCAACTCCCTTCTCACCACGGGGTCCAGAAGGTCCCTACAACACACAGATATCAGCCTTTATTTCAGTCGTCACACAAGGTCATAGAAATGTGTTGAAGTCATGTTTCATGGAACCAAATTGTGTGGCATATTTATTGTACTTACTGGAGCGCCTCTGGCTCCAGCAGGTCCAGCGGGTCCAGAAGGACCTGATGGGCCCTAGGGACACATCAACAAATATATGAATGAGACAAGCTGATATATTTAAAGGTAAACAATTTGAATAGACAAGGAAGAACAATAATTACAGCCTCTCCACGGTTTCCAGGTCTACCAGCAGCTCCAGTTGGTCCGGCAGGTCCGGGAGCACCAGCAAGTCCCAAGGCACCAGGAGATCCAGGCTCACCACGATCTCCCTAAGCATGTCAAACAAGAGAACAGGCAGCTCAGAGCGTAGTGTGCTTTTCTCCTGAAAACAATCATGTTTAAATGTACCCTCAGGACGTTACCTTGAATCCAGAGGCACCGGGACGACCAGGGGGTCCATCGTTACCGGGGCTACCCTGTTTCGCACAAAGAGTGGGTATAAAGGCAAAAAACATTCATTAACAAACTTTGTGAAATATACATATGAGATGCTAAAGCAAGTGATGTTGTCCTTAACTCTTCTTGATTAGCTCCAGTTTCTCTGTGTATACAGTTATAGTGGTCTACTTTACAATAATGAAACCCACTACTAATGTAATTATTTCTGTTTTTCATGTTAGAAAAGGGAATTAAATCAGTATATCCAATATATTGATTCGGTATATACAGAGACAAAACATGCAATAGCATCATTTGAAGGAAGCTTTAAGTTGATCATCTCCTTAATTTTGACCATAGGCAGGTAGGCTTACTATCTGCATTTCGGACATAATTTATACTTGTTAAGTCATGGACTAATGAAGAAAAGTAGCATCTAGGTCAATATATAAACCATTTCTTTCTACAACTATTTTGTGAATAAGTATGCCAATTCAATAAATGATGTATTAACTTGAAATTTATTGAAGCATTGAGAGTTTTATCCACTTTTCTTCATCTTACAGTAGCAGTAATATGACTGTCTCAAACCTTGAAGTAAACTTCAAGGTTTGACTTTTAAAAGCAGAAATTTACCTTCTAAAATTTCTCATTCAGAATATTCCTGCTGGTGTGAAGAAACTGCAGCAGTTACACATTTAAGCACAAACCGCAATAAACGTTACCAAAGATGCTATCTGTCATTAGCTCAGCCAATCAAATAGCCTACATTAAAAATTATTTTTTTTACAGATGACCCACATTTGGCAAGTAGGGTTGTAAATATTTTTCTACAATTCTGAAATCTTTTTAACTATTTTCTATCTTTAAATAACATAACTCTTGTGCTTTTAGATTGTATTCATTCTTTTTAAAAATCATAGTTAGACACAAATTCTCATCGCTAAAATGTGCTCATAATCTGATTTATCTGGGAGAAGCAAAACAAGGTTTTATCTGCCTATGAGACAGGAATGCATACAGAGAATAAGGACAAGGAAATAGCCTAGCAACATATCCAGGCTAACCATGCAGCTTTGTTGAAGTTGTCAGAAAATGGGAAAACATTTCACCTACCCCTTAAGGAGGTGAACTAGTCAGTCTACTGCTTCTAAAAGTGGATTCATACTTAATTATTGACGAAGAAATCAATCTGCCTCATAGTACACACGAAAAATTATAATGATGAGTTGAATGTTGCGGCTTCCATTGATAATCTGGGCTTGAACTATTGTGAATGATGGACTTCTTAAACTTTTGTCTGCATTGTCTTGTTAGTTGATCAAATAATGTAGTTTTTATTAAAAATATGAATACATGTCATCAGGTAAAGCAAAAATGGTGCTGTGTGGAACCTGGAAATTATAGGATGCTCCCTTATACCAGTGACTTTCCATACTTTTTTCCATTTGGTTTGGTTACAGTTACTTGACTTTCTGTTTCATTTAGGCTAGTTGTGTTGCTTGTTCTGTGCAAAATGAGTCTGCATTGGTTGAGAAATAAGTTGATAGGGTTTAAATATATTTCAAAATAACTACCCTAGGAGCTATCAGCAATTTCTTTTAAGCAATCATTCCTTTCAACATTTTGAACAAGAACTAACTAGCTAACTGGCTAAATTTCTGACTAAGTATTACCTCGCGTCCAGCCTCTCCTTGAGGTCCGGTCATACCAGGCATGCCAATGTTACCAGGGGGACCACGGGCTCCAGATGGACCAGCGGGTCCAGGTCTACCAGGCTCTCCCTGGAATATTATAAAACAAAAAATGAGACATGGACCAAAACACATGTTGAAGCAGATAGGATGCTAATTATCAGTTGAAGTATATTCCAGTTTATCACTGGGGCTGTTTAAAGATCCGTGATCCTTTGTTTGAACAGTTTTATCACATTTTTGTGCTACTGAGATATAACGTGATTGATAAGATGGCTTTTTACCCTGTCCTTAGGCAGGGGGGTGTTTAGGTACTAACTTGCACTTACCACAGCACCAGCACCACCAGGTGTACCACGATCTCCTCTAGCACCAGGCAGACCAACGAATCCTGTAATTCCCAGAGGGCCAGTGGGTCCAGGAGCACCAGGAAGTCCCTGACGATATGCACAAACACTCATGATTAATCACCATAACAATTTGAGGTGATGTGTAGGGACATTTCATTAAATTCTCATCATTTTTTTCTTCCCTCTCCATATTTCTTTTATGTGATTTTGTAGTACTTACAGCGGGGCCAGACTCTCCCGAGGGTCCCTTCTCTCCAGGAGGACCAGGTGGTCCAACCATTCCCTGCTCACCAGAAGGACCAGCAGGGCCAGAGTCACCACGGAGACCACGAGGTCCGTCTTTACCAGAGTTACCGGAGGGGCCAGGAGGTCCCACAATACCCTGGGGAAAAAGGAGAGAGGAGTACATTGTGTAATGTGTGGCTTATTTGTGTGTGTGTTTGGTTTTATGGAGAATTGCACAATGAAAGTACTCACAGCAGGGCCAGGAGCACCAACTCTGCCAGCAGCACCAGGCAAACCAGTCAGACCCTGAACAAAAACACATACAGAGGTTAGACACAGAGGTCCTATAGGTGTGCGTGTGCTTTTTAAATAAAAAAAAAACTGAACCAAACACAAGGAATTAATACAATATATCTTATCCAGTAAGAGTCTTTAAGCTTTATGTGTATTTTTTTGAAGAAGAGTGTGATATTTATAAAAGCTAAACGTGTGTTATATCCCTGAATTTAGCAGATATCGATGCTGTATCACAATTATTATTTGGAATAAGGAGGTACGCCACTAAACTGAACTGAAAAGCGATGATAGAAAGCATGTGTGTGGCAGGTGGATATACAACATATGGTACTGCATTTGAGCTTTTAATCGAGTACTCACTGGAGGGCCAGTTTCTCCACGAGCGCCAGGAGGTCCAGCAGAGCCAGCGGGGCCCTAGATAGCAAAAAAAAAAAAAAAAAAGAAGAAAAATCTCTTCATCTCTTCAAATCTCGCCAAAACCTATGACACTATTTGAACTGCAATCGTAACAAGAGTGAGAAAGCGAGATTGTGAGTGTGCTTACAGCAGGTCCAGACTGTCCAGCGGGTCCAGCAGGGCCAGCGGATCCAGACTCTCCCTTTCCCCCGGCAGGTCCACGCTCTCCTCTGGCTCCGGCCTGACCATCAAGACCCTGTGGGAGAACCAAAGGATGTAAACGTCCGGACAAGCTTTTGTGCTTGTTAAGCAAATCTTCAGTATATGCGTTAACCCAAATCTCTTTGTAATTTTAACCTATTAAAGAATCAGGCTTACAGGGGGTCCAGCAAATCCGGGGGCTCCGGCAGGTCCAACCTCTCCACGCTCACCCTGTAGATAAGAAGAACTTCGTCAAAAAAGGCTCCCTAAGACCTTGTTTTATGATGACATATGATGTAGTTAAGGTATGTAAATAATAGGAAATCTATCTTACAGAGGGTCCACGAGGTCCAGCAGGGCCAGAGGGTCCAAAGGAACCAACCTCACCCTAGAAGAGACAAAAGACAGGATAAGAATTACTCTAACGCTTAATCAACTACAACATATGCATTAGACTCAATGCCTTTTAATGTGGCCGTCTGAACTCTACAGGGCCACATAAATAGAGTCTTCAAGATAACAGGTGTGTGCTTAAATATTATTTTAATCAATAAAGTCAAAGCACTTTTTATCCATATTCTGCCAAATAACATTAATGTGAAAAGAAAAAGTATTATCGAATGCAGACACAGCTTTTGTATTAATATTTTTAAAGCCTATTAATGGATTTTAGCAGTATATTTGGTCAAAACTGGCCCTCTGGGAATATTCCTGATCTTGATGTGGCCCAAAGTGAAAATGAGTCTGACAGTCCTGAATTATACAATCTTTTTATATGAATAGATACCAAGCAGAAAATATGTTCCTTGCATATGTTCTGTAATATATATAAATGCTGTATGAGAATATTAAAATATCCACGTTGGTTTTTTTTTAATTAACAAAATGGATTAAAAATAATTACAGAAATGGAAGAAGAAAAAAAATATGTATGGACGTTGTTTTATTGAATCATATCCACTGCCATCTTTTGCTAGGTTAGCAGCTGGAATGTTGCTGCAGTTTATAAAACAGCCACCAGATGGCAGCAGTGCGACTGTTGCTTTAAATATAGCAATTTGCTACAGGTTTAATTTGGATTTTACCGCAGAGAAAAGCAAAAGATTTGAAAACGAAGTACAGGTTTGTTCAGAATTCATATTTTTACACTTCTGTAATCCCAACGGCTTCTCCTGATAGCTTATTGTTGCAAAGCTTTGGTTTAAGAAGTCTACCTTGAGTGTTGGCAGGTACGTGTTGGCAGGAGTCATTCATAGCTTACATTTATTTTTGTTGATATTTGTTTGTTTGGCAGGAATAGTCCTGCGCTGGTGACATTTGCCAAGATTTGTCAGTTATCTATTTCTCACAACTAATACACCAACTGACCTTATCACCGTTGGCTCCAGTGGGTCCAGGAGGGCCAGGAGGTCCAGCAGGGCCCTGGTAGGAGATTAAAGGGGATAGTCAATAAGGGGTACAGGCTCCAATATTTTGTTTTTAGGTGTATCTCAAAAGAACAGGAGAGTTTAACCTACACGAGAGCCATCTCTGCCAGAATTTCCATCAGGGCCTCTGTGTCCGGTCTCTCCCTGAGAATGAAAGCAGTAGTTAGACGGGCTGTAACTTTCAAACAGAATATAGTAAAATATGTGGATGTGGTAGATTTTTTTTCTCTCTTAAATTTACCTTCTCTCCCTTGCCTCCTGGACCACCAGCTACACCACGCTCACCGGGGATGCCAGCAGATCCTTGATGTCCGGCAGCCCCAGCAGCTCCAGCAGCTCCTGGCTCTCCCTAGCAGCAGAAAAGGAAAAAAATCTGTTTATCTTCCTTACATTTTTTTTTAAATCATAATAGGTTTTTGACAATTTTTTCTTCCTTTGGATTACCTTGCCACCATCAGGTCCAGGGGCTCCAGCTGGTCCACGGGGTCCAATTGGTCCCTGAGCTCCAGAAGCGCCAGCAGCACCTGGGTTACCACGCTCTCCCTGCAGAGTATAGACGCTTATTTAATTTCTGATCTCCTGGTTCTTGTACATGCACGTGAAAGCAAAGTGACCTCACCTTGCCACCAGCTGGTCCAGCGGCTCCCTGCTCTCCTGGGATACCCTAGAGCACCACATCGTTTTGGTTAGATTTGGTTAGACTGCACCAATATTTGTGTTTCATCCGCGAAACTTGTTTTGAGTTCATTTACTTACTCTTTCTCCAGACTTGCCAGCCTCACCGACAGATCCAGCAGGTCCAGGCAGACCCTACAAACACCAAGTGTTAACACAAGATCCAACAGCGTCAAACAAGAAAATAGTAAATTGAGTATAATTTAAAAACAAAACAAAAAACAATACAGAAATTAATATCAAAGTTCTCTTTACTGTCAAATTATTACCTAAAACTCAAACCCTCAGAATATTTCTCACTAACCAGACAAAAATGGTGATGTTGCCCTCAGTGTAAACAACGTGAAAATGCTAAAGGTTAACTTGCTAAATCTGGATGGAACTTATAGATTATTGAAGCTATGTATTTCTCAGTTAAATTAAGATCAGGGCAGGCCAGTCTTAAGTGGCCGTGAAGAAAGATGTCCATAAACATTCAATGCTAAGACGATATGTAGCCATCAGAAATGCTTTTATCTCCTTGTATTGCCTCCATTTTGGTAATCAGAGAAGGGAAATGTTCAAACCTGGAAGCCAGGAGCTCCAGCTGGTCCCTGCTCTCCCTTCTCACCAGCACCGCCCTACATCAAGGAGAAAACATTCTTGAAAATGGATGCTAAAATCATATTTTACAAGAACGGATATTACAGTAAGCCTTTTATGCAGAGACACTTACAGCAGCTCCCATGGGGCCAGTGGCTCCGTTGTTGCCGTCAGGTCCAGGGGGTCCCTGATAACAGAGATAGCAACTAAGCATACAGCAACACTGAACAACTGAAACAGAAATTATGCAAATGTTTATGCTTTCATAACATTATATTCTCTGACATACTCTCAGACCAGTGGGGCCACTAGGTCCCTTCTCTCCAGGTTTGCCCGGCTCTCCCTGAGGGAAAACAGGATTTATAGGTAAGACAGAGCTGAAACAAACGCGTACAATTTGAACTGCTCTTTTTTTTCTTCAGGTCCTGCATAATGCCGACTCACAGAGGGCCCTTTGGGTCCAGGGAAACCAATGTTTCCGGGCTGGCCTCTAGGTCCAGTTGGGCCGGGAGGTCCAGAACGGCCATCTTGTCCAGCAGGACCCTGGAAGACGAAGAAGTGTCACCTCAATCCATTGGAGAAACAGTCATGAGACCAGCAGCAACTCTCTAGAGAGAGTAGAACTAAGGTTTACTCACAGAAGGTCCCTCCTTTCCTGGGGGTCCAGAGCTTCCAGGGCTTCCTGGGAGACCCTTTAGAAAACAAACATGGAGAAGTTATGAAGAGTCCACATTTTCAGGGGGACCGCAGAAGCGAATTAGCTTTTGCTATAATCTGGTACAGTGCATCGGTTGATGACATTTATGTTTGAGTTGTGCATTGTCCCTTTATAAATCAAGTTCATTGTCACTCTAGGATGGTCTATTCTTCCTCTACATGAAGAAATGATTAAAACCACTCACTCTGAGACCGGCAGGGCCAGGCTCGCCAGCACGACCGGCATCTCCAGGGGGTCCACGAGGTCCAGCAGCACCAGAAGCACCACGGGCACCAGGCATACCCTGTTGTGGTCAAAAAGTGGTCAAAACTAGAAATAGTAGCTCACTGAATGGACAGATGTTTGAGGGTCTTTCGCGTAATGCTCACAATTGGGCCAGTTCTTCCATCGGAACCAGGCAGACCACGGCTTCCGGGAGCACCCTGAGGGTGACACATGGCTATCAGCTACTGAAGCTAGGTCAGAGGTCAAACATTACCATAACAGGTAATGGTAGGACACTTACTCTAGCACCACGGCTGCCAGCAGGCCCATTAGCACCAATCTCACCAGTGGGTCCTCTCTTGCCCTCCTCACCTTGAGTTCCAGGAGGTCCCTGAGGGCCAGCGTTACCCTGAGGGAGGCAGTAATGAAGTTTAGCGTCTTGAACAGATTTGCTTTGCATTTTGAATAAATCATCTTTTAAACTTACAGGCTCTCCTTTGCCACCAGTGTCTCCCTTGACACCCTGAGGACCAGGATCACCCTAAAACATACAGAGAAATAGAAATGCAATTCAACCAAAGATAAATTATATATGTTATAAGTGTTTTCTTAACATTTACCAGTAAAGCATCATTTGTGATTAGTGTGCATTGCTAAACAGTAGCATTGTGTCTGCATTTGGACCTGCAAAGCAAAAGGCTTTCTTTTGTAAAGCTTGTGCAGTACAAGCACTGCTTCTACTCCATTATTATTGTAGTAGTGCATACGGAAAGTGCTATAAACGTGTATTAATATATATACCTATATTAATAAAAAAAGTTAAGAGATAACATGTTGGAACTTGAGACCAGTTGAAATAAGAAGTCAGAATCAGCGAAGGCTGAGATGTGCGAGGCTGATGTATGGATGTTATGAAGGAACAGTTGATCCAGTGGATTAACTCTTTTAAAACTCTTTCCAGAGAGTTTTATACTCACAGAAAGTCCTCTTGGTCCAGCAGCACCCTGAGGTCCCTGAGGTCCAGGTCCTCCTCTTGGTCCGGGGAAACCAGGAGCTCCACCAGAACCGGGGGTTCCCTTTACAGTAGGAAGGATGACAGGTCAGCATTGGCGTTTGATAAATCTTTCAGAGCCAGAGTTCAACATAATGCCCTCTGTTGGTTTTGACGTCCAACTGATCATCAACAGGAATACAAAAACGGTTGAGTTTGTGAGTGTCAGGTGTTACGAAGCGAGATTATTTTTTAATGCATCCAACTTATTGAGTATACATAGACAGAAGCTGACAGGTATGCAACTAAAATCTCAGATAGGGTGCAGTCCAGCTCAACAACTAAAGGAAGTACACACTTTTCTTTTAGGGACTGTATAGACTGAGTGTATTTGGTGTATAAACCTTTCTACATTCTTAAGGTAGGCGTGAGAACCTACTGCGAAATGATTTACATGTATGCAAATCATAGGACACACCAAAAACGGATTCAGTAAGAGAGTGGATACTCACAGCAGCTCCCTTGGCTCCATTCAGACCATTAGCACCAGGGTTGCCCTATGGGAAAAGTAGAGAAAAATTAATTTCATTTAATTATTTATGTTTATATAGCCCCAAATTACAACTAATCTAACTTATCGAAAGGCAATTTACAAGCAATTTCAGTTAAAATACAGCTCTATAGAATGCAATGAGTTTCAAATTTAATTCTAGTACAATGTGGTCATGCAGTTGATTTCAGTCTAATTACATACAGTGCTATGAAAACCTAATTAGTACATGAAGATTATCTAAAAAGTCTAATTAATCTTTATGATGTTTGAATATTTTCAAATGAAATGTTTACACAAGTGCCTGAATCCCCTAACAGTACAATATAATTACATAACATAGATACACTATTCCTCTCTCGGTTTTAAAAATTATATTAAATATTATTTCTATATATCAAGTGAATCATAAAAATCAGTACACAGAAGTACATGTTAGAACATGTACATGCCAAAACAAGAATTTTTTTTTTTTTTAAATATAATAGAAGTTACCCCTTATTTTCAAAGAGAAACTACAAAACAAGCCTCTTTCCCGTGTTCAGTAGTATATCAAGGACTTAGAGTCATCTCCCAGACAAAAAATAGTTTTAAAAATATGCCAGTTGACTATTTCTTGTTTTTTTTACTTACAGGGGGACCAATTGGGCCAACAACACCGTTGGATCCGGGCTCTCCTCTAGATCCCTGAGGTCCAGATGGGCCAGTGCCTCCAGCGGCTCCAAGTTCTCCCTGTTAATGACAACATTTGAATTATTTTTCATTTATTGGTGATAGAGAGAAGAATTAAATGTTATTTGAAGAAGTGTGTGTTCAAAAATGTATATATTGCTGGAAATATACAATATTTGTGCTTTTCATTTGGAGATTTAGTAAAAAAAAAAAAAGACTGCAAGGTATATGTGTGACTATGTTGTTTTCTAACTTTTTTGTGACAAGATTTTTGGCTGTTTAACAGGAAGTGACAAGACATGCACCTTGGGTCCAGGACCGCCTGGGAAGCCTGGGGGGCCAGCAGCACCCAAAGGACCCTGGATAAAAGAGGAAGAACAATCATGGTGTAAGGAGTTTTCTGACATCCACAGTGTCTCTCGTTTGTTCCTTTGATTGGAAATAAAGAGGATTTACTCACAGCTGGGCCAGAAGGTCCAACATTGCCATCAGAACCACGAGAACCAGCAGGACCAGCAGGGCCGGGGCGACCTCTCTCACCGGGCTGACCACGTTGTCCCTGAAGACCGAACATCCAACAGAGTTAGTCAAGACCACAGCTGATGGAAACACTTACAGGAATATAAGATGAAGAATATTTAGTTTTATTGTGAACTTACAGCCAGTCCAGAACTTCCAGGAGATCCAGAGGCACCAGACTCACCCTATGGGAGAGTTAGGAAAAAACAAATTCCCATTATATATGTAATTATATGCTAACATATGAAGTAGATAAGCACAAATAAAGAGACAGGCTTAAAATAAAGACAGAAAGTGAGAAAGTGATCTATGTGTTGAATGGTACCGTACCTTGGCGCCAGCAGAACCGGGTTCTCCCTTACGTCCATCAATACCAGTGTAACCCTATAACACAGAAGAGTAGAGATGATTAAAGCAGTTACTAAGAGGACAAACTTAAGGTCAACACTTAAGAAAAAAAAATCTAATATAGTAGGTGTTATTTTTTAAGGATCTGTTATAGGAAAGTCCTCAAAGGGAGATGGAGTGAAGTGAAAATGTGTCTTTATTTCTCTGTCCCAATGGCCAAAGTTCAAGTGAAGACTTAACTCAATTAATTTTAACAGGAGGCCTTCACTAGGCGTCAATATGAAAGGCACCACTATTAAAATTTAAATGTTCAAATTATCCAGGAATTTTTGGGGGGTAAAAAGAGAAGGGTCAGATAATGAATGATGAGCCACAATAAATTTCTATTCCAAGTTCAAGTTCCGGCAAACAGGCCGAGGGTGAAAAGGTTAAAAGAAGGTAAATCACTCACTCTGTGTCCCTTCATCCCTGGAAGTCCAGGAGTTCCTGGGAATCCACGAGCACCCTACAATTCCAAAGCAAAGAAGGTTAGGAAGGAATAAAGATGCTGAATCTCAATTTAAGTCACAACTCCGTGTCCCGGTAAGAACCACTTACCTGAGGGCCGGCGGCACCTCTGTCTCCGGGCTTGCCAGGTCTGCCATTGTTTCCCTATAAATCAATAGAAGAGAACTCACCATTAGCTGCTTATGGATAAAAAAAAAAAACAACTGCCGAAGCTACTCAAATTAAATCGAAAGAAGTGGTGAAAAAAGGTCACAAACATACATCTTCTCCAGATTTGCCAGGTGGTCCAGGGGGTCCACGGGCTCCAACAGGGCCCTGGAAAACAGAAATCAAGCATTAAATACTTAAAGATTGCAATGGCAACTCAAGCTAGAAGATTTGAGGGAGTACACTTACGTCGTTTCCAGGCTGTCCGGGTTCACCAGCGTGTCCAGTCTGTCCTTGAGATCCCTGTTGAATAACACACACATCACTAAGAATTGATGTAAGAACATTTCTGCTTTGCCTCTCTGGGCTCTTTCAACGATGTGTCTTTTTAATTGTCTTTTCGGATTATTAAAGTCTTTATGGATTTGAATAGATTTTGAATTTCAAGGTAAATTTTGAACTATGTCCTTACCTGGGGTCCAGGCATTCCAGGGGAACCTCTGGGTCCCATCAGTCCCTGATAAGAAGAAATATGAAATTATTAATTTCAAGTCACTCTGTGATGGATTTATTCTGAAAGCAATGCAGATAAATTGTGCTTATCTGGATTGCTTTTAGATATTTATACAAATTAATATTTGGCGTTATTGATTTGAGACAAAATAGGACTTATTGAGGTAGAGTAGGAAACTTACTGGGGGTCCGGGTCCAGGATCGGGGGCTTTCGAACCATCATATTGAGCAGCAAAGTTCTGTTGAGTAGGTAAAAAACAGAACCATAATTAATTCAATTTAATTCATGAGTAAACCTTATGATGCTACTGCCAGGGTTAACATTGGCCTCACCAGGGCCACAGTAATTTCAGTCTTTACATAAAAGACAATCTAATATTATAAAGAAATTCTCTGACAAAATAATAATACTAGTTTTTACCTAAAATATTACTGACTAAGACATTTTTTAGTGTCTGTAAACCTACTTTACATTCCAGTTGCCCACCAGTGACCTAATTTGGCAGCATGCATGTCTTGTCTTAGAAAAGTTCAAAAGGGCAAAGGTCAGGAGTCAATGACTAAAATCATACATGCGTCTGTCATACAACTCAAATGAAGACACGATTTTGTGACATCAACGTTTCTTGAGACGATTTTCGAAGATACATGAAAGTTTTTCGAAAAACTGCGTATTTCTTGAGTGTAAAAGGGAGACGTACTCCTCCGAGTCCAGGGGGGCCTGGAGGGCCAGCGGGGCCAGGCAGTCCGGGTTTGCCATCTCTTCCATTAGGGCCAGGAAAACCCTGGAGAAAAGAAGACAATCCGAGTGATGACGTGTTACGGATTTAACAAACAAAGCATGTTTGCCAAAACTATTACAAAATTACATGCTGCAAATTTGTTGTAAAAAAAAACAAATGATTGTCATTGTGAAATATTTTCAGTGACTGTAACGTAGCAAAACACGCCTGACACAAGCAAAAACCCGAAATTTTTGTCCTGTAAACCTTTATATTAAAATTCCCATCAAGGGGATCATATGCACGATAAACAAAGGGGAGTAGCAAACTGGGGCTGATAGGTCAGACAGCACCAAGAAACTTCACCAATCACTCTTCATAAAGAACGCGCACATCAAATAATGCATATATGAATTCACTTGGCAGATCAAAGTTAGCAGAGTTTTAATTCAGCTTACCCTGTCACCTCGAGGTCCTTTGTCTCCTCTGGGACCCTGGAGCGCAGAAATCACTTGGTTAGACCACAACACAGATTAGACAGCTTTAAGATGCAAGTATTCCTATCAGGAATCAAGTAGAAGACTTAGGCCTCATTGCATGAGTGAGAGCTATATTGTCAAAACGCTAAACATGCACTGAACAATCTGATTCATTAGTTGGGGGTAGACACAAGCTAAAGGCCATCTTAAATGATCTTACTGGAAATGGCAAATCTATATTCCAGTCAACCTTGTGCTTTGTGGGTCTAACATTCCAAGTTCTAGGCCAATAGATCCATCCTATACCATGCAGTTATCTAAACACAATCTTGTATATAATGGAAATAAATACATGTATTGATATTTCAGCATGCTGTTGTCTTACTTTGTGGGAACCTGTGATTATTATCAGTCAATGAAAGACAAACTCTGAATACTGCTTTCAAAAATATCAGAATAAGATAAGGCCTCAACAGTGTAATGCGTATATAATATAAGTGTTCAACATAGTGCACAACAAAGTTGAGCTCAATCATTTCTTGAGAATAAAGAAACAATTCACATTATTTCTTGCTCTAAAGGCAAGTAATATTCTTAAATGCTACCAAAACCACGCAGTGTACACCTTAAGATGCTACTGCTGCTAAAGCTCCAACTGCCAAACCTCAGGCTAGGCCATCTCCATCAAAGCAGAGTGTGTCAGACAGAAATTGCTTTTTCTTTCTATTCTCCAGCTCACAGGCCTGAGATCAGACCTTGGTCTTTGCATCTATCTGAAACGAGAGGCAAATATAGACTCCAAACTGACTCAAAGTCAGCTAGTCGTGAAAAACCTCCCTTTGGCCCCTTCTCTGCTGTCCTCAGAAAGGATCCTTTGTGCCAGGCTCTCATGGGTGCCTCTGCACCACGGTTTTAGCTTTCACTGACACGATCTAGAGCCAATAGGACCCTTACTAACGATGGACAGGAAGAAAGAGAAACTGCTGAGAGAAACAGCTCAGCTCAGTCTAAAAGAAATCCTCTTGCCATGACTGAGACAGCTCACACTGGTCAGCAGTAGCTGACAGTGGCTTTTTCCTGACGTGTTTCAAGGGTTTCGGAAGACATGACAAGGTGGACTAGATGAGGTAAAGATATGTTTTAGATATGTTGTTATGATGGTAGCATGCATGCATACTAACCGCTGTGGCATTGTAGAGATGATGATGCGGGCGAGGAGGGAGGAAAAGGAGAGGGCAGGGGGAGAAAAGGGAATACTCTGTTAGAAAATTTCATAATGTACAGAGCAAACAATCTTGATGTATTCATCCTTATTTTAATTAGATAATACATTATCTATTAAAAAAACATGATGTACTGATTGAAGATATTAAAATAAAGACATACTGGTTATATTTTGTGCCTGGTGAAACATAAAACCTGGCTTTCTGTGTTGCCTGAACGTAGTAGGATTGCTTTTCCTTCACTCATGCCCTCCTTGACATTTAAAGAATATAAAGTATATAATAAAACAAGCAAGTCTCCTCTCAAATTATGTGCGGCCTAACACGTCTCAGCTCAGACAAAACTAGGAGCTGCAGGCTCAACAAACTCAGTGATTCACTGTAACCACTCTGAGATGTTTTAACCGTGTAATGGAAGTTCATCTCTGGGAACCTGCAGCATTCCAGATATTAAAGCTGCAAATTGCTAACAGGTCCGAACTAGCAGGGTATGCCTTCGGGACTAGAATATTTTTGCCTGCCACTGAAAACAAGGCCAAATGTAGGTAATTTCCAATGACATCTGTAACTTCCAGTATACTGCAATGTGCTTTGATTCTGTTGCTGAGCTCCTTGAAAAAGACAAAGTTGGTATTTAGTTTGTCTTGATGACAGTTTGCTTCTCTTGTTTATTCTCTGAAGCAGGTGAGCACCAGTTCCTCTCTGGATGGCTTTGGGATCAGGTGGTCATGGCCGGGATTGGAGCTGCTGGACCTCCCTGTGAACTCTGGCATGTCATGTCCACATTGATCCAGCAGGTGGCATACTAGAGCGTTAATGTGAGACTGGTCGCCTCATATTCCTTTCAGCCTGAAAGGGTCACACCTCAAACTAAAGTTAAGTGAATTGTTTGAGGTATTTTCTTTGAAGTTTTCTGTTATTTGGGGGTTGTTTTTAGCCTTAAAAACAGGAACTTTAAAGAGAGAGAGACAACTTTTTAAAAAAAATTAAAGGCGAAATTTTTTTTATTTTAATTTTCTATTAATTTAGTACTATTTCTATATATCCTATTTCTTACTAGGCAAATTGTTGCTTGTTGATTTAATTCAAAAGAATGCCTAAATTCGTGCCAAATTGGTACTAGCCTCCATGGCCACCAGGGGGAGACACTGCAACGTGAAACGCAAAGCTGCCTTTCTTGGCTGTGTGGATGGAACAATGTGTCCAACGCCCCACAAAAGCTTTCCATCCAACTTTTCTAAAGGATAGTGCCAATGTTAATTCAACATGCATTAAACGATGGGGGGAGACTTGTTATGAAGGTCTCACCCACATAAATATTTTTCTTACTTATCCCTTAAAAAAGAGACAAAAACAAAAGAAAACTAATCACATAATAATTGTATCCTTTGATAAAGTGAAGAATCCTCTGCATGAGCTCAGTCCGGTTGAGTTCAGGTTGACCATCATCATGTAGGTCCCAAACAAAAGCCAAGCGAAAACATCCTCAAGAAGTAGGGACCCAAAGGGGGAAAAAGTATAGATCCATCACAGAGAAAGAGTAGACAATCAAAACTTACATTGGCATGATGTTAGATATAACGTTACTGCAAGCAGCAACAGAATCCGAGTATCCACAAAGCTGAGCATGTCTAAGCAGACATGCAGACTCCTTGTGCCGCAGAGCCCCTGTCTTTAAACCACCTTTAAGCAGGCATACAGTTGTGGTGACACGAATAACTCCAAACTTAGCAGATGCCTGCTGCCGTGATGCTAGAATAATAAAGATCTATCAGGCCTATTTATACGGCAGGAGGGTCCCTGGTCTGCGTGTCAAAAGTCGGCCCGTCAGCCAATGGGAGAGGAGAAACCCAATCTGACTCCCATCCCTCTGCAGCTTGGAGGCAGTCATGTGGTCCGGCATCTCCCTGCCTTTTTCCTCTCCACCAGCAACAGTTTGGCAGAGGCTCTGGCGATGATGACGAGTGCAACGTTTTAATTAGATCCATTCTTTTTGAGGACGTGGACAGCGTCGAGGTTTATAAGGCAGATGAAGGCCTAACTCGAGTCTTTTTACAGAGCGTCGGTGCAGATCAGGTCAGCACGCAGGGCGATGGGCGTCTGGCCCTGCGCGCTGATACTTTTGTGCGTATAATGCGCACAAGAAGATGAGCGCCAGTGGGGATATTTTGCCACCGAGAAGATCTGAGTTCACCTCTACTCGGATTTTTGCAACTTATGTTTCTGCGTTAAATAATTTTGGACTGGACGTTTGCGTCAAAGCTTTGCGCGCGGATTTGGCGAATCTCTCATTTTTCGCGTTGATTTGATTGAAATTAAAGCTTCACTTCTCCCCCACATTAACACATTATGCAGAATTCATCCACTAAGCATTTTTAATAAAGTCCCTATGTACAAGCTTTAACTTTGACTGTTTCAGAGGATAGTCAGAACCACAGCAGCGTTCTCTCTGGGAAAACTCCACCGGAGGAATGCAGTGTTTCACGCACAATACTAGGGAAACCTTCAGACTGTCAAAAAGGCAGGTGTGAGAGAAGATCTAACTTTCCGCCTCCCTTTGCTCTCTCTCTCTCTCTCTCTTTGTGCAGCTCTTACCTGCCCACATGACCAGACATGTCATCTGCTCCACCACAACTCCAACAATATTCATCCAGGGCCACATCCAGCATTTTATCACATAGACACAACTCATTCCATCCCATAGACTAATGCTTATTTATATATTTATGAGAATAAACACCCTTTCCTTAGATGATGAATGATTTGGGTGCTCTTTTGGTACTGTGGTGTTGTTTATGCAGCCCTAAAATGTAGAAACAACTCGTGATTGTGATCTTTTTTTTCTTTTTTTTTACATCCCCTCCTCCTCCTTACAAAGAGCCTTTTGCTGACTAAAACTTACCTGCAACTTTTGCACCCACGGAAAGTCATTGAGGGGCACCAATCTACAAGATTTCCACCCAAATCTCATACCCGAGTCAATCCTGAGAGATACAACAGAGTAAAAAAAGAAGAGGAGGAGCGATTGAGATGAAATGTGATTTAAAGATGGCAGTGCTCCCACTGGCTGCAGAGCTACTCTGAAGCCCTGAAGTGGGTGGAAGAGACCAGACAGGCAGCGCAAGGAATTAAAGATGGCTGAAAAGCTCCACATCATCAGCCTTAAGAGCTCTTTACCGTGTGATTACAGTCGGAAAATGCTGCTTCACTGTAACTTTCAAATAATCACGGGAGGCTATTTGCTCTTAAAATTGTTTTAAGTAGCAATGTGTAAAAATATGTAGATATGGACACAGAATTTGATTTAGTCGAGTTTTGACATGCAACCTCCCACCAGAAATGATAAACTTTTCAATCTTAAGATGTTCAGCTCTTCACCACGGCTGTCTTTCACAGTGCTGCAAGCTGAGCCTGCATGCAGATCGCTAAGGACTCACTGTTTAAACTCCACCCTCGCTCACTTTAATCTCTCTGTGTGTCCCATAATTCAGCTTCACTACAACATGTTAAAATCAATAAGTTTGAGAACTTTCCACCATACATGGAGTGTTAACATCAATTGCAGTTTCATCCCTGAGATAAAAAAAAATGTCCGATGTTATCTTGTTATCTTTGGGAAGATACAATATTAGGTAGTCACTTTTGAAAATGAGCCACATTTCCACAGATAAAAGATGATTATATAATAAATATTACCTGTGTTTTCTGCTTAGGTATTCATATTTGTTTTCCACATTGACAAGAAAGTTTAAGTAAATCGTGATAATTATCACATCACTACTACAGACGTTTATGTGTTTTATTAGCAATAGAGTAATGCAAAGTAATGCATTATTGGATTTCAAAATGCTTTGCTATTAATGATCTGAAAGCTGTATCCATTTGTACGCACTCGTCTAGCCAAACCTCCTTCCATCGCTGTTACACTTGGAGACAAGCAACGTCTAACCATTCTTTGCAAGTAGCTCAACACCAGTTGAATTGAAGAGACAGTAACTGCCAACATCATTTTGAAGTCAAAGAAGTCAACTGGAATTAAGTTACTTTGTTCTAAAACACTTCCATTTAAAAAGTGGCTGAAAAGTGGTCCCAGTCTTACCTTGTTTGCAGTTTCAATCCTTTTCATCCAGGATTGCCCTGCACTTAGCTCCATCCTTCAACTGTTCAACCTCCCTGTCCAGAAGGAAAAGGTCTCCCACAGCATGATTCAGCCACCACCTTGTTTCACTGTGAAGATGCTGCTATAAATTTGCTTTCCGCCATTCATGACATTTTACATTTAGATCAGAAAGTCAGGAAGAGGTCAAGAAATGTATTTAAGTCTGATTGGACCAGAGTTCTTTCTTGGTCATGTTGATGCTTTTTGTGCACCAACAAAGAGCCTCCTCAGATTATCTGTAGTTATTCTGAGCTTAAAGCACACAAATGAACTCTATTTACTAATTAGATGTCTTTAGAAGATTTTATTTGGTGAATGTCGGTTATGAAAGGGGGCGGAGGCAAATTCAAACCCCTCTGTTCAGTTTCTTTTGTGAAAGTTTTAATAATAAATTAATTATTCACGGGAGTCTGAAAGAGCAGAAACTGTTCTCTTTCTTCCACTGGGTTCAAAAACTCATGTTTTTGTTTACAACTGAAGCAGGAAAAGAAAAATGGACGAAAGCAAAGAAAAAACATTATGTAGAGGAGGAAAGATAACTTTAAAGAAATGCACAGTGTTTACATTGTGAGATAAAAAGCTCTCATACAGAGGTAGGCCCTAATTAAACAGGGCATTGCATGTGCACATAGTGGCAGACATGCAGGGGCGGATGAGGTTTTTAAATTACAGCCTATGTTCCAAACGCTTCTTTCAATTCAGGCTGCTCCATGAAAACCTTAAATCGACTTTCTTTATAGGAAAGAAAATGCAACACTCTGTTTTAGAAAGTGGCTTTGATAAAGGGAAACTGGAATTTATTCTGGTATTTCTTGTTTAAAATAAGCCATTTTTCACATTCTTTCACGAGTTTACATTGAAGCCCCATTTACCCCATAGCTTGTATATTGCCGAGGTGAAACTTAAAATAACATTGACTCGTTACCTAAAAATAATCTGGATTGAAAAGAGAAGAAAATCTAAAAGGTTGAGACAAACTTTGAGAGGCAAAATTTGGGCTTGTTGTAAGGAGACAAATACTTATTTTAAACTTTTATGATATGTTTTTTTATTCTATAGTTTTATCTCCTCACCTAAAAAAGTAAACTATTGTAAACATTTGAGGCTGCTCTCTCTGTTAATTACCTTCACTGCATTATCTTTCAGGCAGTCTCCTGGCTGCCCTAGATTTGGGTCCTTCACAGCATGGGACGTGACAAGATAGTGATGAAGAATGACAGTTATCGTTAAATCTCCAGACTTGGTTTATGTCTGATGATCTCAATGGCATCTTAAATATTGTTCAGGTGTTTTAAGGTTAAATTCTATAAAACTAATGTGGCCCATTTGAATATTTTAGTTTGAGTTATTTTGCTGGCTAAAATCAGCAAAAACAGGGATGGGGATTTTCGTCTATCTGACTGCTGGATTCTAATGTTATGAAGAGACAAAATATATCTTTCTGCTTCCGATGAAGGTACTGAAAAATGTAAAATTTTCTTAAGTGTGCTAATATTATCTTTCAGTTACCAGGATGTAATCGTATCTACAGATGACATTTATTTAGGAAATTTGTTTTAGTGTACATGTTTTTTTTTTTTTTTAAACACCATTAGTACGTCAAACTGATTCTGTTGGAAATGTAACTTTTCATTTTGATCTTATTCATGTTGTGCAGCAACTTTCTTCTCTGCTCTATATAAGACTCCAGGCACTCTTAATGTGGAAAACACAGGCTGAGTTAAAGAATTTGGATAACTGGTTGGCTAGACAGGCCTGAGCGCATATCTGCATGCTGAGGCCTTTGGTGACGTTCACCCTGCTGTCTGCACAACACTGGAAGAAATGAAGGGGAATCAGTTAAAAACAGCCTTGGATTTTAGGAAGCAGTCATTCAGCCTAAGTACCTGAAATTATACAACATCTTGGCCAAGATTGTGACGTGTAAATGTCTGCATGCTACTTCCTTGATAGGATTTTCTTGTAGGCAGGGAGTGGATGGCGAGAGGTGTGTAAATATGTATCAGTGAAGACAAGCTGGACTTTTGAAACCCCATGAATCTGACTGAATTACTTTTCACATGAAAGGCACATTTTTAAAAGTCTGGATTTTGCGAACTGAAGACATGGGAAGAAGCAAAATCCTCTCTCAAAAATAGGAAAGGAAGAGGACAAAAATCAGAGCAAGGCACCTCCCTTAAAGGGAAACAGCTCCTTGGTAGATTTGCTTCTATGTCTAAATGACTCACAGTCTGGTCAGCAAACGCATAATAAACGTGACAGAAATATCCCCACACAATGTCACCAGAGTCCACGGCAGGCAGTTAATTGCTAGATAGAGCTGGGCCGTGGTTTGAGAAAGAAGGAAAAAAATCCAGTGAGACTGGGAAACGAGTGAACGTTCGTATGTGTAGTGTTTCTTCTGTCTGAAACTGTATGAACGTGTAAGAGCGATACTCATAGCACAGGGCAATTCTTGCAGGCTGTCTTAAGAACACAAATCCAATTTTGTAAAAATATTAGCCCCAGGTGACAAAATAAGTTTGGACTGCGGAAATCTTTCTTAACTTTCCCTTTAAAATTTGTGTAATGGACTTTGTTGTAGCTTTAAGCAAAAGGTAAAGCATGTGTTAGCTAGCCAGAAGTTAGCTAACCTTTGTTAGCTAACGCAAAGTTTCTCTGATCAGCCACTTGTCCGGCTTCACAGTTGGCTGTAGAACAACAAAGCATTTTCACAAAGAACTTTCACTTGAACATGAACTGTAGGTCTGTGTTTGCATCTGATTCATTCAGTGAAGTTGTTCGCAGTGGTTAGAGGATCCAGAAATTTTACTGAACTATGAATAATGACACTTCCTAATAGTACTGCTCAAGTAAAAGTGCAAAGAGGTAAACCTACTTTGTACTTTTATTGTGGAAGATGCCCAACAGCTCCTGTGGCAGGTTGAACTTCAGCAGATTTACCTCTCATCCGTATGCAGACTCTTCCTTGTCCTGGATCAAACCAATACAGTGGTGTCATCTACAAACTTCAGGAGTTTTACAGACTGGTCTGCTTAGGTACAGGTAATTTTTTATATATATACATGTGTAGTTAGAATAAAATACATTGAAGTTTGTGGTTGAAATGCTATGTCATTTCACCAACTTTTAAAAATTGTGCCTTCCTATTACAAGAATCGTGATTCTACATATTTAACCTTTTATGTTGATTAATATGTGAGAATGCGACACCATACTAGTTCTAATGGTTGCCAACATTTAAACAAAATGTCAAAGGGGAATTACAGATGCTTATTTAGATTGTGTTACAATGTAAATATGTTCAGATGTGACGGGAGGAAACCAACAAGCATCCTTGATCATGTTCTGTGAGTTTACTGTGGTCTGGTTCTTCAGGAGTTAAAGCTGAGCTCTGTTACGGTGAGAGGGGAGAAGACTGAAATCGTTTCCACATTACAGCACATATGAAATGAGTTCAGCTGTCTGAACAACCTCTCTCTCTCTCTCTCTTTCTCTCTCTCTCACTGGTTGTTTTGGGGTAAGTTCAACACAGCTGTATATCATTACACATCTGGAGGGGAAAAGCACAGGATGACACACAAGAGTGAGAGGAGACAATAGACTTCGCCCATAACCAAAATAAAACATACATGCTCCTTTTAATTCACCAAGACATACAGCAAAGCAAACGACGGATTGTAAAAGTGCGGCAAATAAGGGAATAAAATACGTTAATAAGTAGGCTACAGCTGTGAGTTTTATGGCTCCTCCTATTACTTTGCTCCCTTAGCTCCACCTCTTGCAGATTACTCTGGTTTCTGCTCTTTTATTTTAGTTTAATGGATGTTGAGAGGTGGAGCTTCCAAGAGAGGAAAAAACCTTTTTTTATTTTTGTTTTTCAGTATGAAGAATGTTTTTTCCATTTAGTTCTAGCTCTACGTACCACAGTATTACAGTCTCTATGATGCTAGCCAGCTCTAATAGACACCAAGAAATGAGTTTGAAATCTTTTATGTCTAAGTTATCTTGCTTTCTGATTCTGTCCCAATAGCGACAGAGAAAAGCAGAGGGGTTCCTGCAGGAAGAATGATGGATGACTCCTATGAGCTGCAGAATAGAGGTCAAAGTTAGAGGGGAGGGGATACAAACTTTCTGTGAGCTCTTAAAGATTAGCATATGACAGCCCCTTCATGCCAGACTTCATGTTTACCTTCTTCAAAAGAATGGGAGGTATTTAAATAAATGCTGACAAGGAAACAAACGTCTTTCCCATCTTTCACAGGTTTCCCATAGTTTCTTCTGAGTCAACATCTCAATGGCTGCTACGTCTTCTAAAATCTATGAGTTTCAACAATGACTAAGACAACTGATTGGAAAAATGTCTTCTAAGAAAGGTTTTGGATAAAAATATGCTTCAGTGTTAATGCTGTGCTTGAGATATGTGGGTTTTTTGTCAAGGAGGATCTCAGCGCCTGGTTTCACTTTATGGCTGCTGCAGCTGGTCTGACATCAAGGAAGTAAAATGACTCCTCCAGACCTGAAGGACCTCACAGATGGGAGAAAAGAAAACAGCTAGACCAAGGGGCAGAAGCGGGGTGGTGGAGGTTTCCACCTATGTCACGCTGCTGTATGACTAACTTATTACAATTCATTATATTTTTTGCATAAATGATTTCTGTTTCTTAGGTTTTTAACCAAAGCAGGCCCCACCTATGCAGAAGGAGGCAGAACATGGGAAGTCAACACTGAAATTTGGTCAGTTTGAAACTTGAGCCCTTGAGGCAGCCCTCAAACAAATGATGTGCAATTTAAACCTAAATCCGAACTATGACCTGCAGCTAGACAACCAGGCCAGGCCTCTTCCTTTGAAACCCATTCCCAGTTATGGTGAACTGGTGCTGAGATTTTTTTTTATAGAAACTGAAGCAAAGAATAAATGTATTTTTGTTCGTTAAGCATGTAAAGATTAAGCAAGATTTTTGTTCTTTTTTCCAAACTTAAAAGTTCACATGCATTAGGATTACTGTGCATTTAAACAATTTGTGAAAGCCCCAGATGATGATGGCATGACCATGTTAGCTGCTGAAAGATTAATCAAAAAAATGGTTGGTTTGAAGCACAGCTTTGGATTAAGTGTTCACTTCAAACACTATTTCCTTGTGTTACATCAAACGGGAAGATAATTGTGGTCATCCACAGATGGTTCATCCTTGGGTGCAATTTCCAGAAGATTGAAGGTGCCACAATTATTTGTTTGAACAGCTTTAAACCACACAGGGATGTCCTGTTGTCAAACAGTTCAAAAAGAAGACAGGTCCTGTGTTGAAGATCTAACCTCAAAAACAGAGGCTGATTCTGTACCAAAAAAGGTTGAAGGGCCACTGAGCAAGGAAGAAGTCATTGTTTCAAGACAAACATACAAAAGCTTGATTGTATTTTATGAATTAACACCAAAGATATATCCAGTGGTCCAATGAAAGTAAAACAAAGTCTTTGGTTAGATTGCAACCCTAAGAGCAGCATCCCAACTGTGATGTACAGTACAGACCAAAAGTTTGGACACAACTATGTGTCCAAACTTTTGGTCTGTACTGTATATGTTGCAGAATCATGTTGTGTGGGTGCGTTGGTGTAAGAAGGACTGGCGCATTTCACAAAATGCATGGCACCGTGAACAAAGAACATTATGTGGAAATTTGAAGCAACATCTTAAAATACCAGCCTGAAAAACCCCCAAAAAGCACTTACCACCAAATGAATTACTTGTTGTTGGAGGGACAGTTCCTTTTACACACAGTCCAGACTGATTCGACACACAGACCAGGTCAATCTGTGTGTCTTTTTCGAATATTTTATTTTGTTTGATGAGGGAACAAATGCAGCAGTGCTATATTTTATGTAGCATGTAGCTCAGATTTGGAAATCTTCTCTTTTGTCTGCACTTGATTGCTCTGTCTGGGAGCGCCGTTATCTTTTTCATTTCAGTCTGCAGCAGTGTCATTTTTTCCACCCGCAAACCTATGAAAGGGGGTTGGGAGGCAGCTGCAAGGGAAAGCCTCAGCTGAAAGAAACAGACACTGTCACAGCCGAAGGAAGACCAATGCGAGATAAAGCCATTGTCAGCAGACTCGCTTTGGTATATCTAAGGTATCTTGAGTGTTACAATAATAAAATTAATATCAAACGAAGCATAAATACTTTTTTTTTTTTACTTGGTCTTTTCCTTTCTGTGATTAATGAAAATAAAAGTTTTTCTCTATCCCTAAAGGTTGCTCAGATTATATTCCACTTTCTTCACATCAAAATCTACTTCACCAAATCTCCTGTTCTTCCTCCTGTTTCTCTGAGCAGTTCTTCTTTTCAATTTGTCTTTTCCTTTCTGCCTGCACTGCAGTTTGTCTGCATCCAAATGTTAGGGTTGCTGTCCAGAGAAAACACATGCAGAGATCCCAAAAAGGGACATTTAAGCTCATTCGTGAAGCAGTCACGTCCTGTGACACTTCCTAAAAGCTTTATTTCTGAGCTTAAACTAAATGAAATGAGTTTTTTTTGTTGCTGTTTTGTTATTGGAGTGTTAATGTATGACTGAGTACCTGGTTCAAAATATCTGCTTTGTCTTTAACCAACACTGAAATGAAATAACGACAGCATTGTTCTCCAACCAAACACCTACTGTACACTTATATTCTGGTAAGTGATAAGGATGCTTACATACATAACAATACTTGAATGCAAAATTACACACAAAGTAGATCTCAAACATTCAAAATTTAATAAATTTAGTGCATATCTTAGGTTTTCTATGGGACCTCTGCCCCGGGGCTGAGATGGTGGTGAGACTTGGGTATGTGCTTTGGATCGTCAAACTTCTCTAAGACAAAGTGATTTCTTATTTTCATACATATACCGTATTTTTTAAAAACTTTCTTGTATAAGTTTTCCATGTCTTTGAAAAAGGAACCATTTACACAGCATCCAACATTGAGCTAAGGAGATTTTTTTTATTTACCTCTCTTACCATCCTCCTTAAAAACATGGTGGCAAAATAAACATGAATATTGGGAAAAGACGCAATTCAGATATTTGTGTTGAAGATGGAGATGACAATATCGATTACAATTAACCAACAGTTTTCTCAAACTTTTCTATCCGTTTTGTCATCAACTTGTAATATTTAGACCCTAAAATTTATATTATGTGTGGGCATCAGTGAGAATCCATCCCACAGATCAAATATTAGAGTGTAAGCATGAAGTTGTTGCCTTTGAAATGTGCCAAAATTTGTATCCAAGCAGTTCCTTTTAATTGCAGTGTTGCACATTCTGGTCTTGAGATTCAAACTGAGATTTGTTTCAAATTATCCAGAGAATGTCTTTTACATTTTGAAGAGCAAAACTTGCCTCTGTGTCACATCATATCGATAGCCCAGCAAAAGTCACTTACTTGAAGCTCTGACAGTCAGATCAACTTAAAAGGTAAAGCATAAATATTCCTCTTTTTCTTAGAAAAATATAACTTTTAGAGGTAGCAATAATTGTGACTTAACTAAAGCCAGTTATTTTTGAACGTGTAGCTTTCTCTCCACTGATGTTCTGAGGTTATCTGTTGATTTTTTCCCCCCTAAATTTATCACCATGCAACCGCAATAAAGGATGAATTAATTTTTATTCTGTTTAGACAACTCTACCTCGGGGGTAACAAATGTGTCCACGTCTGCATAAGCACATCCATTACCACAACAAATGGTTTTCAATTATAAGATTAATGGTTATTTCAAACCTTCAACTTCTAATTAGGAGGATATAATCTGTAACAGATGAGTGTTCTTGGGTAGCAATAAGATTTAGAGCAATGGGATTAGGTACTTAATTAGCAGTGTCAAGTACACTAATAGGTAAATGTACAGTTTACTGGAGGAAAACCCCAGGTGAGTTCCTGTTGAGCAACAATAACCACATGCATGTAGTTTGTTTGGGAGTTAGTGTGTTAATAAGAGTCCTAAAAGCTACTCAGGCCGGAGGGTGGCGTGTGGTTGGAGCTGCTGCTGTGTGGAGAAGGCCGGGACCAGATACTGGTAATCCAAGGATCCAAAAAAATATATATGTACATATATATATATATTTTGTTATAATTTAGTAATTGTTACTGGAGATAGTAATTTCCCAGTGTAATAATAACAGCAATGTTAAATAAATGCAACTTGCTGACAGAATATTTTTTCTCAGAGTTAGTTCCCTCATGAGCTTGTAGCTCAGCGTGAAGTGCTTTATGTTTCCTGCATAGTCCATGAAAACCAACGATATGCGTTGCCGTGGTAGGAAGGTTTCATCTTTGCACAAATCCTTGATCAAATTTCTGTGCCCCCACGTCACACATAGATGTGTAAATTTGTGCTTTTGTGCATGTGAAAGACAATCACCATTTGTTTATAGGTTCCCAACATTTCTGAGAAAAAAAAAACGGTCTCATTGAGCACCTGGAACAGATTACATCCCGGTGGAGCCATGTGGTAGGCACGAGTCTTAAAGTGGCAGGGGCTGCCGTTCCCACATTACACTCATTAGTAAAGTCTGCACCCCCTACCAACCTGGTCGCTTTTCGGCGACCCCATGATATCATCCCACACTGGGTGAGAAGGCTGACAAAAATGTGTTTTTTCTATTACATGAAAGTTTTTAAGTGTAGCTACTGCAACCAAAAACAGTTAATTTCGACTGCAAACATGTACTTTAAAAGTAAAGCTATTTAATTCACAGCATCGCTTGGGTTGGTCTTGCAGTTTGCATGAATAAAACTAATCTTCAGAGTGTTACTAATGTAATTTTTAAAATATTTCTCTTCTAAATCCCCCATAAGTAAGGTTTGTCTTGTGTTTGAAGGCCAGTTAGTAGCAAGCGCTACCCTCATCTGCTTCCTGCATTTAGAGGTCTGGCTGGTGATGGAAGAAATTCCTACAGAGAATTACAGATGCTTGTATTATTTTTTTCCAGCTTCTTTTGTCTGGCCCCTCCCACTCTCCCACTGGCTTCTCAGGGCTTTAACGGAAAATCACCATCATGGCTTTTGCTAGCCTGTTTTTCTGCCGAGACTTCGACGAAGCACAGTGCAGAAGTTGGATGATCCCAGAACAGTAATTTTATCCTGAAGCTCTTAGAGAGAAGCTTTACATGTAACCAACTTTTGTTTGTGATGACGTACAAGGCGTGTGCCAGACGTCGGTTTCGACCGTGTGAGTCAGAAGCTGCTGGGGGACTGCAAAGTAAGAAAGTGATGGAAATCAGGTCGCGATTCAGCTCAGAGAGGGGGTGGGTAAGTCAGAGAGGTTGAAAAAAGAAGGGGTAGAAAGAGAAGGGAGGAGGTAGAGGAGGCAGCCCATGACATAGCTAAAGCATTAGTACATGCCTGTTGGCTGACGTCCACTGAGAGATTTCTGTGTCTGGTTACTGCCTCTGCTTTCCTTCAGATCACTTCTCTGATTCCTCCTCTTCGTGTTGCATTGTCAGCCAACCTTTACTGCAACTTACCTTAGCATCTTTTCATTTTGAGACCAGTTTCATTACTGATCTCTAATGTTTTGCTTCACTGAACTTTGTGGTTGTCTTTGTTCTCAGTTCACAATGACAAACAGGTGGGACAAGAAAGTTTTCTCTGTAATGTTTGAATCAGATTTAAAGAGGAGCACACATTTTGTTTTTGCTTGTATGATTCAAGGCTCAGAGATAAATGACATGAGGAAGAAAATGAACTAACGCAATGTCAGAAACAGAGAAAAACTTCAATACCCAATCAGAAAACTTGTTTTGACATTATCAATTTATTCCTGCGTGTGCAACTAATAAATTCAAAATCATTTGAAAATCCCTTGAGGGGGTGCTGTAGTGGTGCAGGGGCAAAGCACGACCCACGTATTGAGGCTTTAGTCCTCGTGGCGGTGGTCGCAGGTTCGATTCCCGGCCTGGAGACATTTGCCGCATGTCTTCCCTCTCTCTCAATACCCTATTTCTTGTCAAAATACTTTCAAATAAAGGCCACTTGAGCCAACAAAACCTTTAAAAAAAAAAAAAAAATCCCGTGAGAGCCCGTACGGCTCCGTAACAGGGTCGGTGCTGTTTATATTACACATCAGTTACACTCGTAATGCAAAGGTGGAGGCTAAAGATGTTTTATTGAGAGCAAAAAATTTAGAGTTGGGTTTGAATTTCAAGTGTTGGTGTTGCTCTACTTTGTCAACCTGTGGTGTACATGACCTGTTTCAAAGAAGATAGCAGATAAAGGGTAGAGGAAATATGTGCTGATTCAACTTTGCAGGGTCCTTGGGTTTATATCTGACGTTTATCCTTTTTTTTTATCAAATAAAAAAAAGTGTAATAAAATGGCTGAATAGACTGTTATTCAGGAACATTATGCATTTATCAGAGATCTTTGCTCCCAAGAGGCAAATTATAAAGAGATTTTAGGTTGTTCAAGGCTTTCTGCACAGAACCGTCATGCTAACTGGTAAATGACCAGCTAGCGTGGTAAAGCGCTTGTATAGTGCTTTATCAAGTTCAGACAACCACAAAGAGCTTCACACAATATTCAGTCATTCAGTTTGGAGAAAATCCTGAATAAATGCTTTCACTAACTTTGGACTGAATTTAGTGCTACTTTGTCTCCACGTCACACTTAAATTAATTCAAATCAACAGGAAAAATAAATTATCAAAAATAACAATGATTGTGATCAAAACGCCTTTCTGTTCTTCACTTCACGTGACCCGATTTAAGAACATTATAACACATCTGACTTCCACGAATGTTATGTTCACTTGTCTTCCCCATTTTTAACACTTACTCATGGAAATATTAAAAATGAATGTGCCTCTGTGTCACATCATGGACACATTCCCGGAGTTAATTTGAGCAAAGAAATGTAAGTCTAATTTTGTAAAAATAGTAAGAAGTTTTTTAAAAGTGTGAGTTTTTCCTCCTTTGACTAGATGTACTCATATTAAAGGCTGGATGTTTGTACATTGTTTTCAGTTAAATAAGGATACTCCCATAAAAAAGTAATTTAATATAAGAATTTTTACATATTTATACTGGGGTTTCCAGTATTTTTGCTATTATTGCTTTATAATGTCTGATAGCTCTCCAGTACAAACAAGAGAACCCCTCGTTTGACTATGAGATTAAAAATCTTTTTGATGGTGGTATTTTCAAAGACATAAATTATAATTGTCAGATTGCCTAAACACTGATTTTTAATTCTTTTGGAGTTTTATTTCCTTCAGAAACGCACACTTAGCTCCAGTTTGGCATTTTAGTGAGTTAGCTTTGCAATGTCAGTATTACAAAGTTTCATCAAATTTAAGCCCTAAAGTTATCCCAACACACAACAAGGAACCATTTCGGCACAGCTTGGAAGAAATATTTGCTGCAGCTTCCAGATGGTGACCAAAAAAATGCAAATGATCACAGAGTGCTGCAGGTGAATCATATTTCCCAGTGTCTGATTATGCTAAATCAGGCTTCATCCTGCACCTGTGGCAAATCACCAAAACAATTTTGTTGAGCAGTTTGGTCAATGTGCTACAATAGTGATGGTTCCACATTATTAAAGCACTTCTTTTTTCAGGGTTTATTCACCTGTAATCTGACTCACCAACACTTTCATATGTGACTTAAGTGGGTTCTAACTTTCACAACCAAGAATGAAGTTCAATTAAAACATTTTCAGAATAAACTTCAAATTCAGCACTTTGTATAGTAAAAATATTCAGAACTTGTCTGTCTGTCTGGATTCCTACTATCTTTCCTCGCAGCACAAACACACATATAGGTTTTTTTCTCTTTGCTTCAGGGAGTGTCTGCTCTTGTTGCTGCTCAGTTTGTTGACCAGACGATCTCTTGCAGCCAGTCGTAATGCTGAGGCGGAGTCTGGCTTTTTTTCATTCTTGCTTTTTGTCTTTTTCTTTTCTTTTTTTTCACCCTCCCTGCTGGACTCAAAAACTTTATGACGACCCAAAAATTCTTCCACGTGTCCTCTGCAGGAACTGGAGGATGGAGGAGGGAAGAAAGAAAGGAAGAAGCAAGTCTGTTTTTTTTTTAATTCAAGCTCTTGTGCCTAAATTTAACCCCCTTTTTTCCCTGGGAGGTTAAAATCAAAACCAAACTTCTCATTTTGATTTTCATTTCTAGAAATTATAACCTAACATGTTGTTTGTCTTTCACTTTGCTTTCATTTGTGTCTGAACACTCAAATGAAGAGAAAGAGAACCAGGCAAAGCAGAAAATAAACATCATTTTTTTCTCCAGCTTTCAATAATTTAGTAATCATTTATATTCCACTTCAGAGCAGTGTACATTTTTTAAAGAATAAAGTGAATAAACATTCACTTTACCAAGTTCTGTCTTCACTAGCCCAAGGCCTAGAATACATGTAGTATCATTAACGTATCAACGGAATTATGAAAAAATAAATAAATTAAGAAATTGCTCAGTTGTTTTCATACTTTTCAACAGATAAAAAATCTGAAAGTTGTGTTGCGCTCAGTCCCCTTTGATTTAAAACTCCTAAATAAAATCCTTTGTAATCACCTGGCCTCAGATGTCACGTCAATCCCAGCATTTAAGCAAAACACTCCAAATTAACAGCAACACGTCATCTCCACTGTAAATATATTAGTGGCTTCCTCATGCTGAGGGACATTTTTGTCTTCAGCAGGGCCAGGACAGCTGATTGCGCCTCTAGTACAAGATCAAGATACATGTATTAAAAAGATGGTTTATTGTAAACTGTTGGACGGTGTAATTTAATATTTGCACCCTATTTTAAGGACATGGAGCTGCATTGAGGAAGTCCCCACTTTGAGCTTCAAGGGTAAGATTGAAAACAGAAGACTGAATTAACCTCTGAAAACGAGCCCCTTTCCCCCCTTTTGATTCAGTGAAGCACTGCCTGTCTGTAATCACAAATCTCCCGAGGCTCTGATTTAGTCTGTTCTTGTTGTCACTTTGAAGCTGTCGCGGTTTTAAACAGAAGAGAAGAACCCCAGAAAGGATGGCACTGTCCAATAAATTGTGAAATACAGTCAACACATTTACACTGAGGGGTGGTCCGTAGACGTTCAGTCTGTCGAGGAGCTTCATAAGAACTGCAGAAATTAAGAAACCATTTGAAACTGCAGAGGCATTCATTATCAGAACCTTCAAGCTAAACTAAGCTCAGTTTTCTTGTTTTCACACAAGAATATCTGCTCACATACCTACTAATACACACACACACTCACAGGTGAGCATGTCTGCCCCTCAGGTGGTCATGTTACTGTGTTTTCTCAGTCTGTGTCAGACAGGGAGACCACAGGGAGCAGGACTCAGTGGTGTTTCCTCTCACTGCTCCCATGAGGTTGGTTCTGCTAATGCACACGCTCTGATTCGCACATGTACACATACAAACTCACCCCTTTCGGCTGCGGGGGAGGAGTTCGCACCCCCGAGACTGTTATTGCAGTAGTGAGGCCGAAGAATTGTAAAATATTTGCAAGTATTTCTGAAACAATACCAATCAAATTTCAAAATAGCAAACATTTTCATTTTTGATTCTTTTTTCAACTCATTATTGATTTTGTTAGAGTTGTGTTTTTTTTTTTTTTGGACATTGGATTTAGTTAGATCCATACTGTGTCTTACCGTGCTTACGGTATTGGTAAAAATCATGAAAGTTCTGGAAAGTAACCTCTACAATCCATTTAGCATTTGGGAAGTTACAGAAAGCAACAACTGAGTTCCAGGAAATACCAGATAAGTTCTGGGAAAGTAATAAGTAATATAAGTTACATAAAAGTCCCAATAAAGTGTCTGATAAGTTTTAGAAAATACCTATTAAGTGCTAAAAAAATACACAGCAACTTTTGGGAAAGTGGTCAGTTAGTCCCAGATAAGCACCTGGCAAGATTTTGGTACTCTTCAAAAAAATAACCACGTAGTTCATTAAAGGTTTCATCAAAGTAGCCGGTGAGCTCTGGAAAGTACTTTGTAAATTCTAGAAAGTGATCTTTAAGTACTAGAACTGTCATGGTACTCACTAGCTACTTAGGGCTAGTGAACTTCCTGGAAAAGTACGAGGTAAGTTCAGAAAAAATGTAATCGGTAAGTTCTGGAAAAGCTGCAGAAAAGACCTGGTGGGTTTGGCAGAGTAACCTCTAAGCTTCATGAAAGTTTCAGCTGTGTTATGTTGTGCTGTAGAAATGCAGAGTTAAAATCAATCATTTTGTTTTCCTTTCGACTTTCAAATAGAAATCCTGAAAAAAATAAACAAGAGAACGAAAGAAGGTAGAGCAAATATTCACAAACACAATTTCTTTCTGATTCTCGTATTTTAAGAGCTTATGTTTCAGATTTGTATTTTATACCGGTTAAAAACCTTAAAGAGGACTTGGACTACTGGTTGCATTGCAGTCTGCTGCCTGCAGCCTCAGAGATCTGGACTTTTTCCAACATGTCTGGAATCCAACAGGATCTTCTCTTCTTCTTTCCTCTTCCAGGTCTTTTGATCACGCCCTTTGTGGCAATAATTACTTCTGAACTTTGAAAAGAAGCACATGCATTTCCTGTTGAATGCCAAATGGGTCAATATGTATTACAAATGTTGTTGGATGACAAATCTAAAGACACACAACAGTAACTTTGATTATATTCTAGGATGCATCTTTTTTCAGAGTGGGGTTGTAGAAAAAATTTTCTTAAGGTTCCTTTAAGAGAAAGAAAAACTGCGTTACAAAAGCATGCAACTAGCTTAAAATTCACATGGAGATTTTTTTAGTATTAACAATATCATGCACATTGATCTTTCTTTTTTTCTTTTTTGTTTAGGTGACGTGGCTGACTCAGACTTTCTGCTACTTTTGGCGTTTACCCTCGTCTAAAAGGGGACGGGAGAAAAAAATCATAATGACAAGCCCTCGCGGCCAGAGAGAGCAGAGAGCTGGCAGCTTTAACTCGTATTTCCCTGCCTCTGCCCGTCTATGATGGAGACAGGTCTGTGTTTAGGGCGGGGCATCTCCCCTTTAGAATAACATGGAATTAACCTCAAAGTCGGCAATTCAAAGTCTCCATTTTGTCATCTTCATCCCGTCTTACTCTGTAAACTGTCTGCTTCCTTTATAATCTTTATGTCTTTTTGTCTCCTTTCTTCATCTTCACCCTGATTTCTTCTTATTAATTGTTTCGTTAAAGACCCATTGTAATGTCTAAAAGTCACAAATGTCATATTTAGGTCATGAAAAAACAAGTCTTTCTTTTTCTGGATTCTCAGACCTATTCTCATTTAGTTTTTTCTTCCCGGCCAGATGTGTTTCTTCTCTGGATCTCCCCTTATGCCGGCCCCCGTGATTCATTTTCCACAGACACTTAAAAGGTCCAAACGTCTCCCTTCCCCCCCTCCTTTCTATTTTTCCCTCTCTCTTTCCACCCGGTTTCTTGTGCTGAGGCTCCTACTGCTGGATTGTCTCAGCCTGCAGTTTGGTCAGGAAGAGTGGAACAAAACACTTAGAAGGCATGAAGCCGGTGTCGGATCCTGCGTAGCCAAAGAGCTGGTGGATCATTACTGTCTGTCTCTGCTCATCTGGGGGTCAAAGGGTGGGAGGTGGGAACAACCTTCTCAGGTGGATCTTGGGTACTGGTGGAAGAGATGACAACCCACCTTCAGGCAGAGGAAAAGACAGGTGGCTTCTCTTGTGGACTCCGTTACTTTCACTGAAGGGAGGGGAGATGAGGAGGAGACAAAGAAACCTGCATTTACAGCCACTCCTCATCCTCCTCCCTCGTTGAACCTTTTGCTTTGCCGCCGCCATATTCTCACCCTTCCCTGTGCCTCGTCTTCCAGTGCTAACATCACTACCAGTTTTTTCTGAGTCATTTTCCCATTTTCTCACTGGATTCTGATTGGCTTACCAGTTCGCATCGTCGTCTGGGTGGTGAAGCACTAACGTTTGCCATTCTTATTAAGATATATTAATAACATTGTTTACAACTGTGTTAATTTGTTCTTGCTAAAACAACTAGAGAGTTTGTTTAAATAAAATACTTTTACGCTTGCAAAGATATTTATTAAGTTGTCACACAGAGCTGTTAGAGTTCAACATTTTTTGCTAACTGTTTAGTTAAATCATCCTAACGTTGTATATTTTAACATGGACCTATTCCCAACTATCCAAAAAAAGTAAAGCAAAAGCAGCAGAGCAACTTCTGTGATTCTCCAACCTGCCATGAAATTTTGGAACAACTTCAAATAAATTTTGTAGCATTACACTGCATGTAGCTTTACACTACATGTAGCTTTACACTACATGTAGCTTTACACTACATGTAGACATCAATCTATTGGTCAATGTTGACCAATGTTTCATAACATTGGTCAATGTTGTCAAACACTGACCAATAGAAGACATGGATGAAATAATAGCATTGCTTGATCTCATACTACACCATGCAAGTTCTCTGTCTGTGCTGATGAAAATTCACTCTCCTAGACATGTTAAGTGTTTGAAGTGGCTCCTACAGCAGGGCTGTCCAACCTACTTTCTTATTAATTGTGCTAATAATTATCCAACCAACTGGGGGCGGTGGTACATTGTAAATAGAACATTGTACTTTCGGTTAAAGATGGCTTGGATGTATGGATAGAAAACCACAAACTGAACAGCAAAACCTATCTTTTTGTGTCCTGATGTAAAAGCATGCTGTAAATGTTTCATCCTTCAACTCAATACACATGAATTATACAAAAAAAAAAATTTTTTGTACAAAAAAATTGTATAAAAAAAGACCCATGAAAATGTTTGAACATTATTGAATAATGTTCAGTGTTAAGAGAAAAACTTTGAAATCACAATTCAAATCTGAAACTTGAAGCTCACAGACATGTTTTTACTCTGGATTTCTTTATCCGTTAAGCAACAATGCGCCACGGATAAAACAAAAGCTTAGCTATGTTACAAATGCGCAAAGAACAAAGATTTCAGTGGTTCATAGAATCAAAGCTGTAGATCCGACGTCTGCTCTGTAAAAAAGTGTGCGTGGGAGCCACTTATACCTGCTTGTTACCGACACATTGCCCATGATTGCACGTTGAGTGAATCCCCCCTTATTTCCAAGGCAATAATGAGAAAAATGAAAGGTGGGCCTGGGAGAAGTGCAGCCTACAATTATGTGCTGTCTGCTCTGCAGTTCAGATGCGAAAAATACGGAGTTCATTTTGTTGAAATGTGTGGCAATATCACCACATAATTTACATAACACTTAAAATTTTTTTTGAATCCTTCACCTTAAGCATGTACTATTTTATCCCTGCTGGCCTTTTAAATCCACCGTGTGAGTTTTCTGCTTGACATAAGGTCAGTATGGATTAAGAACAAGAAGAATAACTCCTAAGCAAGTCGTAGAACAAAGGTCAAGCTGCTTAATTCAAGCTGTTCTCCACTGTTTTGCTGGGTTTGATGTGTATAGCAATTTTCTCTGACCTTAAACAGGGCTCTGATTTATTCAAGTCAAACAGTCTTTATTCGGAGGTAAACAGGATGCTCACTTTTAAAAGGACAACCACATTATTGTGATTCAGGTCTGCAGGGAGGAAAGAAATATAGAGGAGGACTTTGGAGACACATTATGTACAAGCATTCAATAAGAGACGAGGTCTGTGTTTGTTTGAGGATTTATTTACTTGAAATGCATGTTATTAGAGTTTATTTGGACAGTGAAATTTACATTAAAAGACTGATAATTATCGCACCCGATTCAGCGCAAACACCAGTTAGAGGTTTAAAAGTTAATGAGTGTTTAGTTGCAGCACCTTCATGAAGAGCGGCACAGGGATCATCCTCAAATGAACCCAGCCTCCCATCAGAGGAAACCTCCTGCCACGTTGTCTCTAGCTAGCGTTCAGCCCCCCTTCTCGTCTCTGTCAAACTCTTTGACTCGTCCTTATTCCCTCGCTCTGCTTTTCCCACTTTTCCTTTCAATTCCTTACTTGAGATTTTCTTACTTCTTTCTGTCTTTTTTCTTTCTTTTCTTTCTTGCTTTCCTTCTTCATTTTCTCTCGTAGTGTGATGTGGTTGCAGCACTGAAGAAGGGAGGTTCAGTGCAGTCAGCTTGCTTCCTGCGCTCCCTAAATGCCACCTTGCTGACCACACAGCGGTGCGTAAAGAGCTCAGAGTTGGTTCAGCTGCTCTTCTGAGGGCCTTTTACACTGAGCTCAGGTCTCTCATTTTATCTAAACTCTGAGACAGAGACACAGCCCTGCAAGTATCGTGGCGTTTTGACAAACGAATCTTGATAACGATGAGTTAAGTCACGTCCAGTTTGCACATGAACAGTCTTGATTGCTTAATGCAAGGAAATTGTTATTATTATTAGTTGGGAAATTCAAAAGTCCCTTTTCTGCTTATTGTTTTAGTCTATGTCCTGTCCTGGCAACTCGTACAAACAGCAAGGTGGGAATGGATCCTGAGCAGTGTCACTGGCAGGTTAGCTCCACAAAAGAGAGAGAAAATGGGGAAATTCCCCTTGTTGCACAGTTGACTTTATTAAAGCATAAACCTTTATCTGGTTTAGGCAGAAAATTAGAGAGGCCGCAACAACAATAAAGAGGCAAATACGATGAGGATAGAGAGGCACAAACTAAAGGTTTGGGTTGGTGAGGAAGGGAAGTGGTGAGTCGGGGAGAGGTGACAACAGTGACAAATCAGTAGAATAAAATGGACTTAGCTCTTTGCAAAAATATTGTTGAGAATTTGACTCCTGTCACTACAAAGTCAAGGTGGTGTGTGCTTACCATTAATCCCTGGTGTTGCATATTTAACACACAACAAAGACAGTATTGGAATAACTTGGCTGCCCTCTAGAGTAATGCTTATGTAATGCTAATGCCTAACATAGATATTTTCATGCTACATACCTGAATGTATTATATGTGCTACATCGAAATGAACTATCAGTTTAACAGCAGACAGACAACTAATCTTTTTATATAACTGCAAAAAAAAAAAAAATCTGTGGTAAGACATTAGTGACTTCTGAACAACACCGGACCTGTTTACTAAAATTCTAATGCTTTATTGTTTTGAGCAGATGACATAAATGATCCAGTTTGTTTTTCATTTGCAATCTCCTATAAGATCTTTGTATAAGCAAAGGTGTGAATGCATGAAACTATTCAATGTCTTGTCATTACATCCGGAACCACATTAAAGACTGTCCAGATGCAGATCGGGTTGTTTCTGGAGTGACTCTGATTTCATGGTTTCTTTGAGGTTCTGACTTCCAGGTTCTGATTTTTAACCTGTTTTATTTTCTTGTACTTTTATCACAATACCATGTAAAAAAGTGAAAACATTCTATAAGTTCATTGATAAAGGCGAACGTTTTGAATCAGGCAAGAAGGTGAAGGGATTGCAATTTTGTTTGAAAATTAAATTAAAATTTGAACCAATTTTAAACAAAAAAAAACTTAAAACAAAAAGTGCTGCAAAGAACTTGTTGATTGATGCATTCAAGTTGAAAAGTGTGGGAATTCTTAATCTTTGATTTGGTCAGTAGATTAGTTCATGTAGAAGATTGTTCTGTAGAAATATTAAAGTTCAGACAGTATGATGCAAATATTAGATTTAAATAAATGCTCCTTTGTGATTAAACAAATATCAAACTTAACTAGTATTACAACATGAATCTCCTGAAAAGTGTACCTTACAATTTGCAAGACAAAAGAAACTAAATTTGACTTTTAGATATGGCTGACATCTCAGCACAATGAAATGGACAAATTACACAAAGTTTTCCTCTGTTTTTGAGATGAAAACGTAAATTTTACTGTTTGATTGAAAAGTGAACATAGAAATGAGTGCATTCATAAAAACAATAAGACCAAACTAAATGAATGATTTAATATATCACATATATGTCCTTTAGGATCGAACTCCATGTGTTCCACTTTATGTCAGGAAACAAAACCAACATATTTGTTTCAAATTTCAAATTTTTGTCGTATGAACATTTAAAAGCTTTCTTAACCTCTGTGTTTTCTGCCATGCTTGCTCAGTCACAACACTTCTACCACCACACATCTACCCTTCTTCCTGCGTGCAGACTGTCCTTAACAATGTATTGCAGAAGTAACACTTTCAGCCTTTTTAATGCAACGTATGTTCCAGTCTTAAATAGTCGTACAAATGCAGCATTTCAGCAGAACCTCCTCTGGCTACAAAGAGAAAAACGTGATGGGTCAAAACACCTCCCACAGACCTTTTTCCAGCGCCCGCCCCGACCATCTGCTGAGAAGAGCAGAGGAAAACAGCTAACGGTTTCTCACTAAATAAGCGCAAGAACACAGTCGAAAGAAAACTGAGAAAAACACAAGGTGCTCAACTTACTGTAAAATAAAAAAATATATATTTTGGATTAGTCATTTTAAATACTATCCTACAGAAGTGTATTAAAAGGAATATGAATTATCACATATTTGATGTGAGAGAAGAGCTATTCACTGCTATTCTCCCAATGTTTCCATCCAAATATACTGTCCATTCTTTTACTTTTTTTGGTTTTCACTTGAGACCAGGTCTAGTTTGCTCTGTTGCTGCTCTCTCATGTGTGAGAGAGCAGCAACCTCTTCTGGTTAAACTGCTCAGCGAGCAACTCCGAAGAGGAGGGACGTCCTCTTTTCAACTCCAGTTTCCAGTCTTGTTTTTTTGCAGTAGTGAGACTCTCAAAGATCCTGCTATCAGGGGTCTTAACATGTTGTGGAATTAATGCTTTTTACTCAACATTACACTCATTTTGTTTTTCATTTTTCCAAGAAATGTACAGTATATCCTCAGTCAGGAACAGTTAAGCCAAACTTTTGCTGAAAACTTTTAAGATAACTGCGATGTCCAGCAGGGGGAGCCACTGCACCACAGGGTGCGAGGAGCAGCAAATGCCCCAGTAAAAGCTGGTTTCGAAAAGCTTATTACATCAAATAAATGTGCATCTCAACTAATTTGGTAGTTTTGCTTTAAGCACGCAGTGCATTTATTCAGAGTGACTTCTCACGGCCAGACAGAAATTAAGTACCTTTAGCATCTTAGCAAAGTCTGTTTTAGTTAATGTGTTTCCTAAACAGGAAAAATTGCTTTAATTTGACTTAAATTAAATGAACCCACTTATGTCATTAGCAGGATCCACTTGCATGCTGCATTTTTTTAATTTTTTTTTATTTTGCAATGCATAATACATTGAAAGCTCTCACACAGAGCAGCTCACTTAATCTTGTCTCGGAGGTTTTTAGATCCAATGTCCTCTTGGGCAGTATTATCTCCCCCTTTACCCCCAAAGGATACAATTACAGCCTGCTGCCAAGCAAATTGATGATGTCGTCCTTGCATCTAACTTCATTGTTTAGAATTTGAAGCATTCATTCATGCTTCTTGCGTATTCCTGGCTCTGCTTTGAGTTGCTCAGGGGACAACCTAAATCGAACAAGTCTTAAAAACCTCCTTTGCTAAAGAAACATTTCTCCCTCTGTGGTTCACTGGTGTGTTGACAGGTATCTGTTCTCTTTTTCCTGTATTTATCAGATTAATGGACAATGTTTGCTTCTAGTGCCCATTTAACATCCTTTCCAAATACTCCTCTAATGGCATCAAGGGCTCTTAAAAGCACTCAATTTGATAAATACAAGTTTTCCAGGTCCCGGTGACTGCAAAGTTTTTCCTCCTGAAAACAAAAACAAAAACTGATTTGATTCTATTCTGTATTTTGTTTGAGTCAGTCACATGTGCTGGGTTTGATCCAGCTTTGGAGTTCTTGAATATTCCTGAATCGTGAACTCTGACCTTAACAGAGCCGAGGGTGACCGTTGGTTACTTCCTGGATGAGGTGTTCTTGTGTTAATTTTGGTACACTGGCTAAAACTGGGGTATAGTGTTCACCACTACTCCATGTCTTCTCTGTTTGTGGGTATTGACACTCGTAGTGCTATGGCAGAATCTCAAAACCTTGAAAATAGTTTTGTATCCTTTTCCAGGCTAATAGGGATCAATGTGTTTGTTTCTCATCTGTTATTGGTTTTATTTATCTCTAGATATGAGATGTTTTGGCCTATTTAATGTCATATTATATAGTTGATAGCAAAGATCACACTGGTATGGCAACAAACAGCCAAGTAGTGAAACTGAACCAATCACTTTACTGGTTAATCGCAGTTAATGTTTTACCATTAGTTGGTTTATCTTCTCCCTTCTACTCCCACTCTGTAGGAGCCACCAAAGACCTTAAAGTTCTTCATAGCATTTTCAAAACCAAATCTGCCAAGGCTAATATCATAGTGTCATTTAGAAAGATTTCACGCATCTGCTTCAGAAAACAGCTTTATACAGTATATTACACTCTACTTAATGTTTCTTTGTGAACCAGATGTTATAGGGTTAGGATCTGTTTATGGAGGAATAACTGAATGCAGGGTAGGGTACATTCTCTATAGGGTGCTAATAAATGTTGCTTTGTGAAATGTGCTCTCTCCTTTTATTTCTCATTAGGAACCTTGCAGCAGCATTTTGAGCTCACTGAATTGGAAACTAACAAATGTACTGAACAGTGAGCTAAGCTGAGCGCATAACTAATAAACCAACACAATGTTTTTTTGTTTTTAACCGTAGTTGAATTTGGTTTCTATTATTCATGGACCATGTGAGAAAAAGAGCCTCTATGCCTTTATCATACTTGGCTATGCACAAAGCAGAGGCATCTCCATAAATATAAAGGGGCGTTTGAATGGTGGTCTCTGATTATCTTCAGGTGTCGAGACCATAGCATGATTTTCTGGAAAGTGTGAGTTATGCCTTACAGATGAAACATGCAACATGATGGTGTTTTCAGCTTACATTATTTTTTTGTAAGTATATTCACTTTTGCAAAAAAAGTTATTTAAAAAAAGTTATCCATAATCAGATGGGTTATAATCATTCATACCTTGACTCGTCTTACTGAAGGTCTCAATCTTTTTCTTAGAACACTGCACGTCTTTTCTTCTCCTCTGCAGCGTGACATGACACTGATTAACTCATAATTGCATTTTCACCATAGCAATACATGAGCGGCTTCTCTAAAAGCGCTTTACTGTCTCTAATAGCTTTTTCCATTAACAGTTACAACATTCGTCTGCCGTTTTTTTTTTGTTTTTTTTTCTCCAGCAAACTCCCAGAATCTTTCTAATCTCCTTTTGGCTCTGAAAACATGACTAAGCGCAAGAGCAAAGGCATTTCCTTTAGTGATGCTGATATACAAAAGATGTCACATGTGATTTGATGTTACATCCTTCTCAAAACCAAGCCCAGCCATGTCAGATAATCCCATTTTCATTCATTTCTCTTGAACTGATCCTCCCCTGAGTAGTTTTAACATTTAATGCGATGTTTTCTTCTCCCTGCTCCGCTCGGCTGTGTTTACTAGAGGTCCTGTTGAGTCGCTTGAGAGTCACAGAGAGTCTCGGTGAGGAGAAAAAAAAAAAAAAGGAAAGCTTGATCTGCATAGATTAGAATTGTAAATCGCTTCAGATGCTCACGACAGAGCAGCCATCCATAAAGATGAGTTTTTTTTAAGTGTCAGAGCTACGCAGTGAAGCTCCTGGGAGGAGACATGCACAGATCAGCAGACCGAAAGCAGATGGACCACTAGGACACGTAGATAATTATTCATGAGGTAATTGGCTTCGTAACCTGAACTATGCCCTTCTGGAGAACTTAAGTGTTTTTTAGGACTCTAAAGATTTGATTTAAAGTGCTGGATAATGGTCAGATTGGATTGTATAATTTCAAGCAGCGACACAGCAGGCCACCACTTCTTGCTGACACTTTATCCGAATTTAGAATCATTCAACACAGAAATCCATTTCTAGTGGTCCTTCATACCCTAATTAATTTTTTTTGAAAACTCGTTGCGCGACCTTTTTGCGGGAGAGGCATAATATACGAGAAGTAATAATTAGCGCCACAAATGAGAATTGAATGTGAATTTTCCCTTTTGTTGATTTCAGTAACTCAATTCATAAAATGAATCAAAATTATGTAGCTTAATTACACAAAGACTGGTGTTTTCAAGCCTTTAGGTATGTTAATTATGATGATTTTCCGCTTACAAGTAATGAAAACATGACATTGCCTCAGACCAACAAAATAAAACATTTTTAATACAAAAATAAAACAATTTGTTTACAGCACCACTAGCATAAAGTTACATGGTGCTTATGTCTCTCCATCTAATTCTGCCCTGAGTAACTGCACTGATTCCAACAATTGAAAAAGAAGCAGAAAAACAGCTAATCATGTCTTTGGATTAGTGTTCAAATGAAACTGCTCCATTTAACAGCTTTAAAAAAAAAAGTTTTATAGCGCAGCTTTTCTTGAGTTACTCTAAATATTCTTACAGATGATTTTCTGAAGAGCAAAAAAAGAGGTTCAAAACTACAGATGACATTAATAATTTAACTGAAAAGATCAGAGTGGATTTGTTAAGTCTCATACTGAGGAAAAGTTACAATACTGACTGAAGTCCAAAAGAGACGTGTGTATCTATCTTTGGGTTTTTCTTTTATCTAGGTAAGCAGTGAGAGCTCTCCAATCTGCATACATAACATTTCTCGAGACGGGCAGAAGAAAGCGAATGTAAAGTTACAAAGGACAAAAAAAAACATCAAGCATAATGATAAAAGATGATGGTCCTTAGCTAAAACAGCAGATCAGAAAAATGTCCTTCCTGGCCTTTGTAAAAGCCTTCCAACACAGTGAGTGGGTGTCATACAAGTGAATTTGAGATCTTCTTATCTTTTTATTCATTCTCCCAGATCCACTTTAAAAACCTCCCTGGAGAATTTTTTGCAAGAAAATGAAAGAGACTTTTCTCTGCCAGTGAAGGTTTTAAATAGGACTGATTCTGCCTTAAACATCCCGTGAAGTGAATTTGTTTTTAACAGTGCTAAGATATAATATGTTAACATTAAAACATGACTGAAACGGCTCTCGTCATCGTTGTTAGATGACGTTGTGTGACAACAACCCCAACATTGAACTGAATGGAGGGTAGAGCCTGTAACTCATATGACTTTTCCCCATTAGTGACCCTAACTCTGCTATTAATGTGGCTGTTCTGACTACAGTGTTATAAGCCTCATGTGTTTCTAACCAGTCTTTAGATAACATCTTAAAAAACGAGAGACAATGTCTGTTTGTCTTCAGTTTAAACCGTTTGGGTTGTCATGTCTTGGATTACTGAGAAACCAGATATTTGAGGCTTTTGAATTGGGTATTTCACAATGTTCTTTTATTCAGGATTTGTCTCCAGAATTGTTGGTTTTGATTCTGGACTGGACTTTGTATTCCTGATCCTCTATCCCAAGTGTGTGACTTTAATTCAGGACTTAGTCATCTGATCTAAACTTTACGAAACAGTTGGAACTCAAGTAAACTAACACAGAATGGACTTAGAGACTTTCTAAAGGAAATGGTAAAAAAAAAGATCTGTTTTTATTTGTCTGTCCAGTATTTTAAAAGGTCCTGGTTCTTCATAGTTTTCTTTATGGGCTGTGAGTCATACCAGGAGTTGTGGAAACATAATTTGCATGATAAAAAAGAAAAAAAAGTTAATTATACAGAACTGAGCAAAAAGTCAAAAAAAAAAAAAAAATTGGTCAAATTAAACCAAAAATATTGTGCTGACTTCTACATGTATTATTGTACATTCCTGTCAGGACTTTGTGTTTGTTTTCTAATTATACTAACACACCAGAAAGAGCCTGACTCTGTCAATCACTTTGATTATGCCAATCAGTCTGAATAGACAGACTATTAGATCAAAAGGCGTCCCACTAAGACTAAATGTTCCCTGAGACGCAGATGGTTGCTCTCTCTCCCAGAGAGACAGAGGAGTGTTCTTGTTCACTAAACTAGGTGGCACTGTTGATCTGCTTCCAACTTTTACACTGATGTTCGGAAAAGAAAGGCTTGCATCAATCATCTTTCAGATTTAATGGATCTGAATAACAAGAACAAAATGCCAACAATGCCAGACTGATAAAGATGTTAATATGGAAACATTGTTGAAGCTCTAATAGGGCTACAAAATGTATATCATCCCATTTTCACAGTAAACAATAAACAACAAAAAGAAATATCCTGTACAGTACTGCTTAATAAAAGTTGTGCTATAATCAGGGTTCACTTATACCATTTGCAGCTCTGCTTCTTTCTATATGAAAGCCCTGGTAAATGTCAGTTATTCGCTCCCATTTACTGTGGAAAATACATCAGAAATTTGACTTGTGTGGGTCTTTATAATATGATTGTGATCCATACAGTCAAACTTTACTTTCCAAGACTGAAAAGTGGGTCAGGACGGCATATAGAATAATAAAAGCTGAACTGGAGTTGACTGCTCATCTCACATGAGTTTGTGCCTTTGTTGAGCAAAATTGTATTTTTAAAAGAAGATGGATTGCAGTGTCATATTCCCATGTCTGAGAAACTTCAGAAAACTCTGGCAAGAAGAAAAGCTGCAGCTTTGTTTTGGTAAAGACATAAAATGCAGAAAAAGCTGGTGTGTATTCAGGCAGAATAAAAAAAGTATGTGTATTGTTTTTTTTTGTTTGTGCTAAGGTGCACTGACTGCCCAACAGACAGATCCATCATGTGGATCTTGGGGGGTTTCAGTGGTGCTTATCTCCAACAGACATTGGGGCCAGAGGTGGGATTCACTCTGGACAGGAAAGCGAGACTGGACAACAAAGTCACACAGGACAAACAACCACACACAAAGTATCAACAAATATTCCAACCAGAATAACGCAAAGAGTTTGTTGAAGGAAAGGGGTAAGATCGCCTGCATTGTAAAGCAGGAAAGCAAGAGCAATGTTCAGGGACGTATTCTGGTATCTGGAGCAGAATCTCACTCCACTGAAAGAAGAAAACCTAGAATATTTCAGAATGAAATAGTGAAACAACCCTCCGTGTGTCCACGAAATTGTCTTTTTTTTATGTCACACAGAAAGTGTCTGACACTGCACCGCTTCAGTGGGAATTCAATCTCCAAATATCACCCAAGATCTGTCCTGGCTGGACAAGAATACAGACAACGCTTTATTCACAATGAGTATTCAACACACACACGCGCACACACACGCACACACACACAACAAGGCAGAATGTTTGACATTACACCGTCCCTCAGGGTGTCATTGTAACACAAGTCATCATACAAGTCAGCAAACTATGAATTACTCATCAAAGCTCATCATGTGCCATCCTCCTTGAGAGGACGGCACATATGGGCCCATGTGACACCAAATTATAGTGAGAAACAGTCATGAGCTGCAGTGAAATCAGAGGACAAATGTGCAGTGGACCGAATCTTTATTTTAAATGCCACAGCGGTGCTTAACATGGCGACCCAGTTTATTCAAGCATTTCGATTGAAATTCACATCAAACTTGTTCTTGTTTACTCCTTTTTGCTAGAATCAATAACGGGTTCCCCTCATGGCGGCTAATGGAGCTGTCAGGCCTGTTAAATCTGAAAATAATTGAGCTGGGTATCAAATTTCAAAGTGCGAGGCTCCAAACAAAATGAGAACAGAGCGAAAACCAGCTTGCACTTGAAAATGCTCCAGTCTGACTACCTTGATATGAACGTATCCTGGTTGACTGCAGGAATTCAAAGAGGCGACAGACATGTTTTTATGTGTGTGATCAAAGGCAGCATGTTCAATCCGCTCCCAGTTGGTTTATGACTCACTCAGCCAAATTGCGTCTTCCTGACTTGCGAACGTTTCTCCTTCAAGTGGTGACACAGTAATGCCTAATTAGGCCAAGTTACTGTTACTGCACGGAGTTTTTCATTCAAATGAGACTATGGCAATGAAAGATCATGTCAAAACATTTTTAAAATGACTTATGACCTGATGCAGCTGAAAATAACCTCAAAATTAGCCACCACATTCAAACTCTAATACTGACTCCAACTCCAAGTTGGAGTCAGTATTAGAGTTGCAATCATTAAAAGTCCCTCTGATGAGTCTTAAGCAATGTTCAGCTCTTGTAGCAGGCTTTCCCTAATATTTTCTTAGCCACATATCACAGAAAAGCCAAAGTCTGTCAAGAGTTTACAAAGCAACAGAGCAATCTGATTGTCGAAAGGCATCAGTCAGGAGAAGGGCACCAAAGAATATCGAAGGAATATTCTCCATGATGAAGTGGAGAGAACAAGGTTCAACAGTGAGATTACCAAAAACTGGATACCCCTCTGAAACTGATAGAGAGATGAGAAGAAAACTGGTGAGGAAATCCGTTAAGATTCCTACAGCAACATTAATGGAGCTGCAGGAATTTCAAGTTGTGAAGTGCATTTGAGAGCAGTCTCCTACATTCTCCCTATGCATACATAGGAAGTTTTAGCAAGACAGGATCCTTTTCAATGACTGTAGTCCAACTGTAAGATGACGGAGAAGACAAGATGAAAAGGACCTAATTACACAAAGGTGTCATCAATTACTATGCCATTATGTCGCTAAAAGTACTCAACAAGAATTAGAGAAAGTATGGGACAACAATTATGCTGAAAAAAAGAACTGGGAATTTCTCCTAAAAATGAAAAGGCAAGACCTTAACTGCTCAAGGTCGCTGCCAAGAAGCTGACAAATATGGGATTCTATTGGTGCCAACAGGAGTTTTTCAACAAGTGCCGGTTGTGTTTTATATGCGACAACAACCTGCAGCAGAATTATTTTCTTTAAAAGACAATGTCCAGGCCTGACTAAAATCTCTAAAACGTTAATGTAAGAACATCACACCATCTTGTGGTTATGTGCTAAATGACAAGAAAGGTTTCTGTAAACAACAAAAAGAATCGTGTCACCAAAATGATTTGGAAAAATTTATGTTTTTCAAAAAAAATTTATGTTTATTTCTAACAATTAAGATATTGTGATTGAAGTTGTTTGGTTCACGTTTTGAGTTTTGTGTAAAATGAATGTATTTTATTTCATCACAGAGAACTATTTTTTGTTGTAAGTTATCGCGGATTTGCGTGAATATAAAACACTGCGAGACTTGAATACACTTAGAACGAACAGAAGCCTGGAACCGAGCTACGTGCAGCAGCCTCAAGACTTCTGTAGCTGTAAAGGTATTTTGTAATTATGTTTGTACTATTTTGTAAACTCCTCAGTTACGGTGTTTTAATTATTTCAAATTTTAATTTAGAGTGGACAACACAAGGAGTATCTGTTAAGGACCTTCGAAGTGGCAGGTGGACATGAGGTAACTTTTTGTTAAAGCACGTGCTACCTGTCACTCTGTAAAATATCTAAAGCTTTGTATTTTATTTTTTATAGTTTTCACGGCATTCGATAAACAGCCCGTCTAAAGGAAGCCGTGCCAGTGTCGTTACTTCGGAGTTACAAGAATCATATTAATTGCCAAATTCCCCCATAACTCCTTCTCTTCGGTTGGCCTTGGCTGCTCCCTGTGGCTGTGCAAACACAATGTGAGAACCAACAGCCAGAGCAAACTAATTGATATTACCGATGGCACACTGTGGCCGCGCAGCCGTGAGTTACATATTGTGCTTCATGCCGCAGCTCCAAATGAAATACGTGGTTTCGGCAGAAGAAGCAGACACGGTCTGTGTGTGACACATGGAGTTGTATGTTCTGCTGGCACCGCTTATTGAAGTCATAGCTTATGAACTTGTTGCTTCTGAGTGAGAAACAAAAATAGCTGGTTGGAGGATTACACATGCCTGACGTCAAAAACAAAGGAGTTAGGTAGACAAATTTGGTTCAAGGCTTCAAGAAAATACAAGGAAATGGAAATCTAATTATTTACTGCCCTTGAGAAGTACAAATCTCTCAGCACACGCTGATATAATAAGCAAAACATGCATTTGTCATCTGTGTTCTCCAAATTATGTTCTTATTCTTGAGCTTTTTTTTAAATCTACCACAATTTAGGTAGGTAGGTGTTGGGCTTTTTGAGCCGTTTAATAACACTCCTGAGTCTCAGAGCATCTGTCCCTCTGTGTTTGGAGCACCCAACCACATTCCTCCTTGGACATGAATTTTGTTATGTCTGGAAAAGTTTGAATCTGGCTGCATTTCCATGAAGAACGTAACATATGCAAACACGCCGAGGCAAATATTTGCTTGACTGAAGGAAATAACAGGCTACATTGCTAAGGAATAATAATAATTGAAAAAAACTTTTCCACTAGACCAATGAAGTGGTCATAGGATTATAATCAGATTATAAACGGAGGGAATAATCTTATAATAATACAATTACTACAAGTCCCTGAATGGATTTAGACTTTAAAAAAAAAAGTACTGTGAACATTTTCTGCCAAACTGATTTTTTTTATTATTTCACTCATCACATATACAGTGCACCGAATTAATGCAAACTGCAATTTTCAAATGATAAGTTCATTTTTTTTCAGAGAAGAGAAAAACAACCAAACAAATAAACACCCAGGTTTTGAAGAAGCTAAACAACCCAAGACCATCCCACTAACATCACCGTGTTTCAATATTGGTTTGATATCCTTCAACCTGAAATGCTGGTGTTGGTTTTACATCATCTTCCAAAACATCCCACTTTTGGTACATCAGTCCACATATTATTTTTCCAAAAGTTCTAGGGATCATGTGATCTTTGGGTAAAATTTAGATGTACTTTCTATTGTTTGCACAGAGACAATTTTGCAGAAGATGTTTCTTTTTTAAATCTTTAAGTCTACTTCATGTTGTCAAACTGTTTAAGCGATTTATTGATTTTGCAGGTCAGCGAATAACTAACCCAGAGTGTGGCAAAAATGAACCCGTCACAGGTAATTTATGATTTAATAATGAGAAAAGCTACATTTTCTCATAGGGACAGGATGGATAGCTTTTTACCCTTAGCAAATCTAGGAATGAGTTGAAATCTACTTTTTGATTTGTTCAGGTTGACCTGTTAATAAAAACGTGTGATAATCTGAAACATTCAATGTGCGACTGAATCCTAATCAAGCAACGAACAAAAAGACATCATCATCTGCTGCAGCATCAAAGAATGTCTTTGTCATGCAATTATTAGACCTGAAATGCCAATGGGAAAAGATCAACTCTCAGTCAGTGACATTAACATTTACAGGGTTGGCCTGGCTGTTGCTGTTGATTGAAATAAAATGCTTCCCTTCACTAACATGGAACAGAAGTGCTTTGTAATTAGAGGCACTTCCAATGGCATTTATTGATTAAAAGGTCACCAAGAAGGGCAGAAAATGAAACTGAATCATAATTAGGCACTAGGTTGGGGTTTACGACTCTAATTCGGCAGTAAATGGTACTTGAAAATATCAAGTCTGATCTTCAGGCTTTACTTCAACAAGAAAAAGAGGAGGAAGTCACTTCAGTGTTTGATGGATTTCTCTTACTTTTTTGAAAATTCACTGGGTTCTCGAAATTGCAGCTATAAACACACTGTCAAGTACGAACGCCAGGACACACATCAGACAGGTGTATAATAGCAGGGGTACAAAGGCGACAACTTACTTTAGTGAGAGTTATAGTCTTTTTCATCAGGAGAGACGGATATTCCCTAAAGCAATTCAGCCAAGTGGGAGAACCATAAAGCTATAATGGAGGCTTTCAGATCATTGACTTTGAGAAAGCGCCTGACCTTCATCTTTCTACTGAGACTTAATCTGTTAATATTCAGTTTTTACTTTTCTGTAACAGCGGGATCAGAAGGTGTGATCAAATTCACATGATTATAAAGATTTTTTTTCCAAAAGCTGTAAATTAATTTAAAGAAATAATTTAAAAATATTAATGTAAGTAGGCATACATGAAGATTACTAGGGACACTTTCTCTTTCTACATACTGTATATGTATTGCATCATAAAAACCAAGATTCTGTGTTTTGCATGTGAGTGAACGTGCCAATATAGGCTTTTTTCATCTATTTAACTATTGAACATGAATAATTCATAATTGCAATTGTTTCTTCAAAATTAAATATCTTACAAGAGAATCAATAGCAAAGGCATTTGCTACTGTCTGTTTGTATCTTAAATAAATACATGTAAACAGGTAAACAAACACCACATTTTCCCCCCAATAGTGATAGCAATATAGTTTGATTAGTAGGTATAAGTTTGCTTAAATAAACCTTCACATAAATTTGTGAACGCATACTTGCATTGTTATTGTCATCTGCGCCTTTGTCAGTATAAAAATACCATTGAGCAGAGCCACGAATGCGGGTCAAGCACATATAGAAGCCACTGGGACTGTTCGAAACACCAAGCTTTCAAGAAATGCTCCGTGAATATGGAGGTGGAGCTGTATGGTGACAAAGTTGTCAGCATTGTTGCCTTGCAAAATTAAAGTCCTTGGTTTAAATTTTTTGCATGGAGTTTCCATGTTCTCCTCATGCAGGAGGAGAAAAAGTCCACAAATATGCATGCTAGGTTAATTAGTTTCTCTAAAATGCCTCTAGGTATAAATGTGATGTTGAACAGTCTAAAGCGTATCACGCCTGTCACTCAGTTATTGCTGGTGATAGACACCAGCAGAAATTTTCTATTTCAACTTAGGTACTTCTGAGAGCTTTTTCTTCCTACAGGTCTGCAGCTTTGCATGTTTTATTCATACAAAGATTCAGCATTTAAAATGGTAAACTAAGCTCTCTTCTACAAGGGTTATCTTTATGAAAAGGTGGCAAAAGTTTGATTAAAAAAAAGTGTGTGATTCAATTACATTCAGACACAACACTACCAGTATTAATATATATAATATACATCTTACAGTTTTCCATTTTATAATAATTTGCTGTTGATTCCAACTCTGCGGAAACAAAACCAGAGATAGTAAGTTTCGCAGTCCACTAGTTTCATATTGAAGCAGTCTATTGCAGATCAGTAAAAAGAACAGAATGTAGTTTTTCCAGATGTATCTTGTTTTGATCTATTATTCAGATAATTATGTAATTTAAGTAGCTCTTATTTATGCCTTGTATTCATTCCCCAACCTCTTCAAGTATCACAATAGTTTTAGTCACATTACATTAAATTTCATCATGCACTTAATAAAAATTTTTAATTTTCATTTGATTCCTGCTTTACAAGCCAGACAGCGACTGAGGCTAAAGTGTCATCAGAGGCCCTTTTCGATTTTTTTATCCAGAGGAAGTAAAACTGCATCAATAGTAGTTTATCTCCTACTTGGCGTGTTTTTCCTTCGTTTAATTTGTCATCTGACTCATTCATTGCTGCAATCTCTGGAGGAATCGAGCTAATCAGGGTCGGTAAAAATGTTGTTAAGCATCAGCCTGGATTTAGCAGAGATTTAACAGAGCTGCTGTTTTCTGTTAATTGTGGTTCTGTCTCTACCAGTAGCACACAAACCTTATTGATCTCTTGCAGTGATGCACTTCTTATTGAGAAGATGCAGGAGTTTATTTAAAACCCTTTCATGCATGAATTATGATCCTTTGTGTCAGTATTTTTTTTTTTCCAATTATTTTTATTTTCTTAAGGCATAAAAAAAGGTAGGAAAAAAAATGTTGTAAAAAATCTTTTATTTATTTTTTTTTTTAGGTGATCAATTGTAATTTTCTCCAAATACAAAGTTGTTATTTGAAAAATACATCAGTAGTATTGTTCTTTAGGGGTTATCCGATGTCACAATATTTATTTTACCTGCAAGAGTCGTCTACAGTAGAAGGAGGGACCGGGTCGGTTGGCATGCTTTTTTGTCTGTCGGCCATATTGGATTTAACAAAAATTATTTCTTGCATTTGCAGCTGATGGCCAGTAGGTAGTTGATGGTGTATTTTATGATGCATTAGTGTCCATTTCATTGGTCTGTGTGCATTTCTAACATAAAAATCTACAAAAAGCACAAGAAAATGGCTTTTAGATAGCTGTCCACTGTAGTGACCACTATGCAAAATTATGCGAACTGTAGTTGGTACATAGCAAGTTCAACTGAGACACTTATCTCGGTGAACAGTGTATTCTATTTTTATTCAGCAAAGTAATAGGAGGTACTGATATTAGCCTAATTTGTTGGTGTGGATCTGCAGGGAATGTGTGAATGTAAAACCTAACAACACATATATTGTAAATGAACAGAAAGTTAGAGGCGATGGAGACTGTATGTGAAGGGTTCTGGGCTTATGAAGGTATGGGCTGGTACGGCGATCATGGCCTCACCGACTAGTCTGGATTTGCATATATTTTGCACAAGGATAAATACCGAGTTTTAAACATCTGAGTGCTTTTCTCCAGTCTGAATGCCCTTTCGTTAAATAAAATCCCCTTGGATCCATAAAGCACACCAAGACGGCCGCGCACATTTCAGTCAACATCATCTGTACCTTCAACCCTCATGTCAAGGCTACATATACAGTAAAGCTTTTCATTCAGATATAAAGAGATGGGAAATGGGGCACTGAAATGTGATACAGTAGATAAGTTCTAAATGTGTATTTATTTAAGATATCAGTCTGTGATAAATTAACGCCGTAAAAGTCATTTTAATCTTTCAAATCAGATTAGAGGCCCTGTGCAGCATTGGCTTAAAGCTGGGTGACGGATCACGTATGAGGGGATAAAGGAAGCCAATCATGGCTAAAAAGCACCTACAGGATTTTGGGAAGTGTTGAGAAAATCTTTTCCATCCAATGCGGCAGACGGATATATCAGTGTGCCCTGGAACTGAACCCAAAAAGAACATCCGTCTGCATTTTATGGTGATTACCTTTCAAAATGTTCAAAGGAAACAATCCGCCTGCATAGGAAAGGATCATATAGAAATCTTCTTCTTATAATCACATCATCTACTGCCAAAGGGAGATTAACCCTCAGATGTTTCCCACATTGGGATCTACGCTGTTAAAAATACATTTTATTTTCTGTTAATTTGCCTTTCGCCAAGCAATTTTTACAGCTTACCAGAGGATGCACACTACATTTATTATTTTAAAACCCCTTTACATACAAACACAACAAAGAGTACAATCAGTGTTAAATCAGAATAATATCAAAACGTAGGGATGACTAAACTAATGGGAAATCAAAATGTTCAGACTCCGTGTCATGGCACAAATGGAATAAAAATCAAATAAAATGTCTGCAAAAGGAAAATATTATTGGCAAGTATTACACAAATTGGACAGCACAATGCATTGTTCACTGTTGCTGAGTAAGATGATTAACTCTTAATTCCTATTTTAAAAAGGTTGGGCGTTCAGAATACATATGAAAGAAAGTCAATAAAGATGGATGATGATGACTTTTTGTTTTAAGAAGGTAGTTTGTCTTTGTTTGTGGTATTGACACCTTGTCATTCAGACAACTACTCTGATTTGTATGAAATTTGAAATGAATATTATGGATTTTGGAGCAGAATAACAAAGACATATTTATGTTTAGTTATTTTTTTATGTTTCTTAATGATCTCTTTGAGGTATTCACAGTTTTGAAATTAAATTACATACAGGTGCACTCACTAAACAAATAACTTCTGAGGGAACTTAGTTATTTTATTTAGTAGTATCAGAGAAAAGGGGACTAAAAGCAAAGGCATTCTATAATTATCAGGTTTCGCCAAATGCTTCAAGAACTGTTCATCTTTTTCCTCCACTTCACAGTTATGCATCTACATACACTTTGTGTTGATCTGTCACAAAGAGTTCAGATATAATGCAATGGCAACGCAACAAAAACTGAAATAGCTGAAGGGGTGTGAAGACTTTTGGAAGGCACTGTAACGTGTTCCCACAGAGCAGTAGATATACCTGGATTTGAAGCAAGAATCACCACACTCTGATGCTCTTAACTTGTTTTCTTTTTTCTTTTTGGAAATTCAAGAAACCAGCAAAAGTCCACTTTCCTCCTACATAAGCACTTTGGATTGTCATGTCTGAATGACCTCTACAATGTAATGCTTTACACTCACTTTTCACACACAAACACAACGATTAAGAGTATTTGTGAACTTAGACTTTTTTGGTAAACAATACAGCATGCTATTATTATTATTATTATTGCGCAGGGGTAGTAACCACAGCATTTCATGTTTCTGCGAAAAGCCCCTTTTCTTTGGAAAATTCGCCCTCGTCGGCCACCGTATGATGTCGTGGCGTTTATTACGGAGGCAAGTCGGCATCACAACTATCAGGCTACGGTTTAGTTTCGCTTCCAACCATATTTAGCCTCCACCATTTTCATCCACACCTCAAATTCATTTCGGAAATTATTAATTTCAGTGGGTCGAGATGAGGCGCGCCGGACTGGGTAGGAAAAAACAACAATTATACCTGACGGTTTATGAGTTCACGTTTAGCATGTTTGCTAATTAGCTAACGTGTTTACCATCTGAGAGAATCCTACTGTCGTGAACTCTTGTTTTAGGTTTTTGTTTTTCACCTAACGGGAGCACAAGGCTAATGATAAACCTTATTGATGGCATTTATTTTCCCCTGCAGGTGAAGGAAGCTCTGGACAGTATGTAGCCAGCGGCTACAGTGTGCATGAGGAGGAAAATGAGCATCTTCAGGAGGGACTGAGGAACAAAGTCAAAGCCCTGGCGAGTGTAAGTGTGTACTGACACAAATCAGAACCTAAAATGATTAGTAGAATTACTATTTAATTGTTCACATGTTGCCAATATTACTGTCTTAACAGCTGTCAATTGAAATCGGAAACGAAGTGAAGAACCAGAATAAAATGTTGGACGAAATGGTGAGTTTCACTTGGTCATTTTGTTTACGCTTCCTCTACATATAAAAGCCAGCAAGTATTTTCTCCCGTTTCCAAGATAAATGGTAAAAAAAAATAAATAAACACCTTCTCTTCCTGTATTTTAATTTTAAAGCACAGTAAACTGGGTTTAGCTTCAGACTGGCATCTGGGAGTTGACCAGGCTTTTTTTTTTTTTTTTTTTGCAGGTTTTTGCTTATTCAATATTCAATTTCTGAAAAAGCTGAAGGGGTGTGAAGACTACAAAACCTTGATCCATCCCTCCTATTGAAATAGCAGCTCTGTTTCAAAACATCTATTTCTTGCAAATGTATTGGAAACAGTGGGACATGTGCAACTCGAATTCCGATTAAATAAACAGTAGACTCCCAAAAGGAGCCAATTTGGCTTTAATATCATAGTACAGATATGATACTATATCTGTAGTATGATACAGATATAGTATCATATATATATATATGTTTTATATCTGTGTTTTTTACAGATATAAAACCTTTGAATGATATTTTGCTTTAGGAGACTTTAATACTGTTGACTTTAGACCTCACAGCTGCTTTTGATGTTATTCACTGTATTTTAATCTCAAGCAGTGCAACATGACGTGCACAGTGTATTTTGAATACATTGCCCTAACAATATCATTAAGTAAAATGTTATTTTATAATGCAGTACTTGTCAGGAGTACATACTTCACATGCTGAAGCAATAGTCAGCATGTTGGATGGAGATAAGGTGTGAAAATGTCAATGCTGATGTCATAATCACAATATGCCAATAACATATTGCCACTGCATGTTTTGTACCAGAACAATTTAGGTCTTTACCTTTACAAAAGTCCATCTCTTTACCTCTCAGCAAACATACACCTTTGTGGAGTTCTCCAAGGCTCCACTCTTGGGCCAATTTTGTTCTCTGATTTTGTGGACTACATTGTAAGAAAATATACAATCTTCTGTCATAGCTGCATAGCTATGAAAGCAGTCATACAGTCTTATCTTATAGACAAGACCCAGATGTATTTACAATGAAGTGGAATCATTCACTTTTAAAAACAGTTTCACTTATGTAACCATTAAGACTTGAGGTCTTTAAATGTTCCCAGTTTCAGGGAGGAAAAATGTATGTAATTATATTTGGACCCAGTGATAATTTCAACAAACCTCATACATTGAATCTCTGTTGAGAAAAAGACCATTATACTAAAAATCAAGACTTGAGTCTGACTTTTAATTCTGAATAGATTTAAACTAAGCTTTTGTCAAAGATGGAACAATATGTTTCAAAGATTTCAAAAGGTTGGTCCATACGTTGTATGCCAGCTTTATTGTAACCGTTTTTGTTCACTGCCTCTCTGTTTGTTACTGCATTGATTTAAAATGTTACTACTTTTATGGTGTTATGTATTAAAATTTTATATCCCTATAAGGTAAAAATTGCAGTAAATATCTGTTTCTGTTGCGCTTTCGTTTGATTCCAACTTTTATCCCCTTTGTTCCCCTCTTCAGGACTCGGACTTTGACTCGACGGGCGGGTTGCTCGGCGCCACCATCGGTCGAGTCAAGCAGCTGTCCAGAGGCAGCCAGACCAAGCTGCTGTGCTACATGCTGCTCTTCTGCCTCTTTGTCTTCTTTGTTCTCTACTGGTTTATCAAGTTGAGATGATAAGAGCTTCCGCTTGGACTTGGACCTTTGGTTCCACATCGTTTAGTTCCTGTCTGATGCATTTCTAAACTAGACCGACCCAATGGTGATAATGCAGAGGCAAGGAGTAAAAATACACGATTCGATGATATGTGCTCAGTGTCTGAGCCGCGAAAGAACGCAATTCTAACTGGGAAAAGTACAAACCGGTTCATTTATGTGAAAAAGACTTAATGATAAATGAGCTGAAATATTTTGTACTCCTCAAGCCATGCTAGTATTCGTCTATGACTCAGAACTGCCTACTCTACAGGTAATGACACTGTTATGAACAAAAATGCAATTAGGGGAAAGATGATTTCATAGCAAACGGCACATGTTAGAAGTAATTTCTGATTGTAAAGAACACCTCGAAGACGCAATTTGAAAGAGTTTATGTTAAAGAATCAGGAGATTTATGAGAGCAATATCTTTGCTTCAGATTACATGTAAAAATGTTACTGTAAATAAACACATTTTATGTTCTGAACATTTCCGTGTGCTCCATTATCACATAATGGTTGTCATGGCGATCTGCATGAATTTATCAATGTGTAAAAATGCAAGTTTTATACATGTTTATTAGCTTTTTTCTACAAAAATAAGGCAAATCTTTACAGTTAGTTAAAATTACAAAGGAAAACTTGAGCGCTTAATTGTCTGATGAGAACGAGCAGACAAAAGTAAGTCTCCACTGCTAAAATTGCAAATATGTCAGAATTGCACTTCAGTGTTTAATGATTTAGCAACACATTCAGGACGGATGCGAAGTCGGTCCGAGAGAAACCGTCGATGAGATCACTTCCTGGGCAGCGTGTCCATGTATTTGCAAATGATTCCCAGCATGACCTCATCAGCTCCTGCACCAATCGACATTAACCTGGAATCCCTGCACAAAATAAGACATAAATAAGCATAAAACATGTTTTTTTTGGCAATTATTTACGTTTCTAGGAATGCCGGTTTATGCATCCCTGAAAGTTAGGATGCTATAAAATATCTAATCATTACAAATCATTAAGCCTTAAGAAGTACGTGGTGATGGCAAGCATCATTAAAACCCTAGCACACATCTTTAGCAGTGAATGCACGCAGCGGATTAAATTAATACTCGTCGCTTCGCCAGAGTAGAACTTGCAGATGTCTCGTTCGAGTTCCTTCTGCTCAGTTTATTAAGACGTATCTAAACAGGTAAAGTAAACAGAGAACCGAAGGAGAAATAAGCACAGATGTGTTGCTAACCTGTAAAATCTGCTGACTGGCACATCACTGGTGAAGCCCATCCCGCCCCAGTACTGCAGACAGCTGTCGCTCAGTTCTCTCGCAAGGCGGCCGCCCTTTAACTTGGCCATAGAAGCCAGCTTGGTCACATCATTACCTTTAATGTACATTGCTGAAAAAGATATTTTTTAAAAAAGTTTTTAAATCAAAGACAAATGTGTGGAAGAGTATAAAATTGAAGGAGATGTTAAACAAATATGCTTCAGAGTCAACAGTGATTGGCTCTGACTCTTGATTTTTTTCCCCCTCATTCAAGCTTTTTTTCCTGAGCGACAGACTGATGCTTTTATCGTAAGAAGCCCGGAAAAGGCTGAGTGAGCTGCGTTCTTTCCTCTTTCACTATTTGGTTGGTTGGGTGTATAATTATCCAACTTGTGCCAAACAGGTGCAGAGGCTTTGACTGACGGAGAGCAGGTTGTAAACTGGTACCACTGTGATACATTCATTCTAAGCTTCAGACCACTGGTAGGCAAAGACAGTGGCTTAGTCCTGGACTCCTGCCTGACAGGTGTCTGAGCCACAGAGGTAAATATGTGACAGGTGCCACATATTCATAAAAATACTGCAAGAATTCTGAGGAAAGAGCGCCATACTGCCGGTGTGTCCTGATTCTGAGCGTACTGGGTGTAGATATGAAGAAGTGGCCGATTCTGTCTTTGATGTAATAAAAAAACAAAACCAGGCTAACAGCTCTTTTCCTGGATAAAAGAAAACATTTCTGAAACGAGTCCATGTCTGACAGCAGTTCACGTACCGTAATAGATTTACTCTTCTTTTTTTTTTAACAAAAGATCAAGAAATGAAAATTGTTTTTGTGTTCTTCTAATAAAACATCGATTTTCTTCAGAGTAGGTAAGATATTGAAATAAGACCAGTTTGATGAATTAAATGTTATGAATTATTTCTGTGCCATCATTTCAAACTAACATCAACCTGTGATGAACCTGTGGCACACCTGCATCATCTTTGACGATGTGGTCGATGAGCGTACACTGTTAGTGACTACTTTTTAATAAGGTGGAGACACAACCACACCTCCTTGATGAAACACCTCTGCATAAGATGCTTCTGTGCGTCAGACCTCCTCTTCCTCATCTAAACCTACCATCTGTCACATTCTTCATGTTTGGACTGATTAGCACTGACCGTATATGAAAAGAAGGAAAGAGAAAGAGAGAAGAGGACAAGGTGACTGGTTGTTTTTCTTCCCGGATTCAGTTTTACTGCAGAACATGTCAGCATTTTCTTTTCTTTACTGCCTGAACCAGGCCTAAGAGAGAATAGAGGTGTTAGGATGTAACTCACACCCTCGAGCGAACAATGACCTTTTCTTTTTTTTTCTTCTTTTCCCCAGCTTCATAAAGTGACTGTACCTGTAGCGCGGTACAGGAGGGAGCGGAGCAACTCGACTTCCGTCTGAAGCTCGGCCAGCCTGAAGTGAACTGCCTGGTGATAGAGGACGGGCTGCTGGAAGACCTTCCTCTGCCGTGTGTAATTGATGGTTTCCTGAATGACGCTGTCCATTGTGGTGACAACTGGAGAAAATCGAGAGAAAAAAAAAGAAAGGTGATGTCAAATTGTTTTTGGTTTCCTCATCGTTGAGTGTCACATTCATTTCAGGCTTTTAATTACTTATTACTTTTAATTACTAATTACTTAGAGTTATTGAACTCTCCCTTTTTCACAGTGAAATGATTATGCAACTAGCAACTCCTGGGACTTTTAAAGCAAGCACTTGGCGCACAAGGTTTAATTTTCCAAACATTTACACTATTTTCTGGTTGAATGTACCTTAGCAACTCACAGAGAACCAAGATAATGTTGTTTTGATACAATTTTCAAGTAATATATTGATAATGGCACAATAATGCAAATACACCGGCTCAAAAATCAATAAGCTTACATTTTTTTAAAGAAAATTTCACACTACAACTGGAAGATATTCTAAATATCCAAAATAAAACACAACTAAAGTAAAAAAGGGGAAACACATATACAACTGAGACCATAAATAAAATGGATTATTAAGTCTAAAAACAAAATCGCCATTGAAAAAATAATCATCGGAATGAAAATGATCAAGTTCATTTTACTTATCCTTTGAAGAATTGATTGTTTATTGCGACAGGCTTAAATATTAGTGAGTTTTTGTAGAAAATGGAGCACTTTGTAGGTTAGAAAAAATTTTAATTAAAATCTAACTTACATGATTCAAGTTTTTAACACTTAGATTTTGACACTTAGATTGTATCTTTTGTTTTAAGTGCGCCCTAAAAAGAAAATGGTTGAAACTAAATATTACAAATATATGAAGACGTTGATGATGGGGAAATTGAAACTTTTCTGCTGATATACTGATTTGCAGCACTGCGAGTTGAGCAAGTTGTCAGACAGACGGCTGTGCAACCATCCTTTTCACTAAAGGCATTCTGGTTTGCTTCATTTCGAAAAAGCTTCTTAAAAATCCTGCCGGGAAAACACTGAGTCAGACTTCTTTCACAAAATCAAACTATTTTAAGAACGATTAGGAGCTTAAACTGCGTGACCCGAACTCCCTTTTTTTTGAAACCCTAATTAAACCCCCCCCCCAAAAAACAAAGAAGACGACGGAATGAAGGGGAAAAACAAGAGAAACAGAAAGCTAGGGAAAGATGAAATGTTTTGATTGGCTTTTACTCGGGAAAGAACGCTTCACTCACTATTGGCCACGGCCCAGAGCCTTTCTTCCTGGAACTGAAGCATCTGATAAGTAAAGCCCATGCCTTCCTGGCCGATGACGTTCTTGCAGGGTACGTGGACATCATCGAAGAAAACTTCGGCTGTGTCCGATGACCACATGCCGATTTTATTAATCTTCCGGGCAACGTGTACTCCTTTTGGGGGAGAACACAAGAAATACAGGAAATTCATATGTGCTCAAAACAAATATTACGAAATAATTACTGCCAGTTAAGAAAACAATGGCGAAAAATGAACCAAATTTAAAGTTTAAGGTTTGGTTCTTAACATATATCATCTTCAAACTACATTAATCACCTGTACAAGGTGTTTAGTGTTGCAAAATTTATAAAACCAACATGAATATGACATCTTTGACTCTACCTGGCAGGTTCATGGGTAAACAGATGAGAGATTTGTTCTTGTGTGGGGGTCCATTGCTGGTGTTGGCGAGGAGACACATCCAGTCAGCCTGTGTACCACTGGTTGTCCACATCTTTCCTCCATTTATCACATATTCATCCCCTTTTCTCACTGCCTTGGTCTTAATACCTGCATTAAAAGAGCAGTTGAGTGTGGCTAAAGGGTCAAAGAAATCGAAATTTGGGAATTTTGCTTAGTCTAAGGAGAGGTGAGGACAGTGTGAACAATAACCCTAACTACAGTAAACCAAAGAAGGAATTAAAGATGATGAATTCTAAAGATATCTTGATTCGATACTAAATATCTGCTCAGAGTAAAAATACTTTTTAGAAGCACTGAAAGAGGGACTGTACTGGCAGCTGCAGTTTACGGCCTGTGTGTCGTGTGACTTGCTCTGCATGTTGTGCTCCCTAGACAGGTGTGTGGTGGTAAACAGGTCAAACAGTGAACAGGAGAACAACCTTTCTGTCAATTTTGTCTACCCATAGTGATACTGGAACCGCATTGAAATATGTTACAAGCTGAATTATCAAGGAGTCATATCAAAACAGAAAGTAAGCATGCTAATATTAGCCTAGCACTTAAGCTAACTGCCTCACATGAAGGGAATCAACAGCAGGAGCAAGACTTGATTTAAACACTGTAGCTGTGTATTGAATAAAAGGTAAATAAAATACCTTTTATTTATTTTAAAGGTTCTCAAAACCCAACACCTGGTGATTAGTAACACCAACTTACTTTGCGAACCACTGGACTATATATTACTAATGATATGTATGTTGTTAATTTTACTACACTTTAAAGCTATTTAATTTTTCAAGAATATATATAACATTGATTTAGTCGAAGTATTACACTAGGAATCGGTGTTGCCAAATGCTTATTTTTAGCCGTCACTCGAAATGGTGTTTTCGAACATGTTCTGATCATTTTCATTCCTTTGAATACGTACTTGAGACGTCGGAGCCAGCTCCAACCTCACTCACACCAAGACAGGCCACTTTGTCCCCCATAATGGAGGGAAGCAGGAACTCCTTCTTCAGCTCGTCTGAACCAAACCTGTGCAGTCACAAACAAATACAGAGACGCATAGGAAACCTACACAACCTGGTAGAATTGCATGAGTATACTACATTGAATGATGACCAGACAAGTGGTAAAAAAAAAACAACTGTCAAACTGTGTTGTGTAAATGTGGTAAGACACATCCACAATTACAAGACTGCCAACATAGTTTGAAACAATTACTTTTCCAGGGGGACAGAAAGGAGGTCTCCTGAGGAACCGCTCACCCCGACTGAGCAGCTCTCTTCATATATAAACCTTGTTTCAGGCGTAGGTTTCTTCTATGTCTTAATTAAGCTCCTGAGACTCTAATTGTATGTTCCCCCAAATTCTGTTTTGTGTCAACAGCAGCTGCTTCTCGGCAGGGACACTTCACATAGCAAGTCTAACTGGTTGGCAGATAGATGCCGCATCCGGCTCGTCTCAGACACAACACTATGGTCAGTGATGGGTAAAATATGAAACATTTCAGAAGAAATCCCCTGCAACCTGGCTATTTGCATAGATGTGAATATTTCCACAAAACAAACACACACATGACAAAAGATCTATGATCTATGATCTTTTGTCATGGAAGCAAATCCAGAACCCAGGGAACCCAGTTGGAACTTCCCCTGACCATGATGTTCCACCGATCCCCAAAATGTACTTCAGACAAAACTGTTAGTGTGTAATGAGAAGAGGACACACGTCACCTCAGAAGGATGAGTCATTGTTCAAATTACAATGAAAATTTTACTACACTGCAATCGGCTGTCTATGTCTCTTTATACAAATAAAAATACAGCTCTGGAAAAAACTTAAGAGGCCGCTTAAAATGATCAGTTTCTCTAATTTTACTTTTTATAGGTATATGGTTGAGTAAAATGAACATTGTTCTTTTATTCTATGAACTACTGACAACATGTCTCTGAAATTCCAAGCAAAGATTTTGTATTTATTTGCAAAAAATGGGAAATGGTCAAAATAAAATAAAAAAGATGCAGAGCTTTCAGACCTCAAATGATACAAAGAAAACAAGTTCATATTCATTTAGAAACAACGATGCTAATGTTTTAACTTCGGGAGAGTTCAGAAATCAACATTTGGTGGAAAAACCACAATGTTTTCAAATGGGGTTCAGTGCAGTGGGTGTTAATTTTTTCCAGAGCTGGATAAACCTTCTGAAACACAACTTATTGGAAAAACATTTTGTGAAAGGTTGGGAGGAAAAAAGCAAGAACAGTTTTTGGGACACATTTGACTGATTGCAATGTCATTTCAAAATAATAATTTCAACAGATATTATTAGAGGGTTACCTGGCCAGAGCTGGAGTAGCCATGTCACTTTGCACGCCAATGGCCATGGGAATGCCTCCGCAGCGAATGCTGCCGAGCTCCTCTGCTACGGCAACACTATAGCTGAAGTCCAATCCCAAGCCTCCGTATTCTGCACAAGAGAAGAAAACAAACAAACTGAGTATTTCTGGCTCATCATAATATGCATTATTGCTGCTTTTTTTCTTTATTTATGAAAACTGAACAGGTGTAGAACCTTACCATTAAGAAAAACAAATCAGAAAGAGCTGCCTGCTTTGGAATAATATCCCAATCATCTTTTTCAAACACTTCAAAGTTGAAATCACATTCCCGACTTTAATCTTTGCTGTGTTTTCTGTGATAAAACCATCACACACAAAACACACTCAGGTCTCTGTACATAATCATTGTGAAGTGAGCTGTTACGGCAGTAACATGCACTCAGATTAATAACAGGATGTTATCCTTAATTGTGTTCTCTGTAATTACGTGTAAAAAGCAACACACTGTAGATAAGGGTCACTGTAATTTTTCTCTCATTCCATCTCTTCTACTTGGTATACGAAACCTGATTTGATCCATTAGACGATATATTTGCAGCAAAATCCAAACTCACCCCCTCAAAATCTGTTGTCTACTTCTGTTTTGACAGTGGAGAGATATTTACCAAGACCTCAGGTCCTTAATGGAGTTGAGCATTGCTTTTTAAACCCAAATTTGTCATTTTAAACCCATCTCTTTACTTTTTCCTTTGTTTGCCCTTCATCATCTGTTGCCACACTTACTGTGAAATAAAGTTATTTGTCTGGAGGATATTGATGAAGCAGTCCAAACAGCAGAAGGTGTTGCCTAAAAAGTTCAGTTTCCATGGTAACGAAATGTTGCGCTGGCCAAGAGGTGTTGGTAGTTTGCTTTACTTTACATTTTAAACACTCACCACAACATCAGTCCTTCTTAAACTAGAAAATAGCCTCAAATTTCATGATGGATTTCTCTTAACCTGGTGCAGTAAATCTTCTGAAAATCCATATTTAAAACTAAAAAACTAAATATATGAAGATAAACACGTGTTCAAAGAGAGATAAGAAGGTATACTTTATTAATATTGGAGGAGGATAAAACAATTGTCAAGAGAACTGTGATTTAATGATCGCAAGGTTGAGATTACAGCAAGTTTCTTCACGGGTCGGTCTTCCTAAAAAAAGTTTAAAAAATCAATTGTCCAACTGCAATTGTCCAATTGCTGCTCACATTCTCGGTAAATCCAATAAGATAAAGAACATCACTCCATTTTTAATGTCCTTCCACTGACTCTCTGTAGCTCAAATAACAGACTTTAAAATAGTTCTGTTAGTTTCTAAATCACTGAACTGCTTCGCACCAAAATACATTAAAGATCTGCTGTTGTTGAAACAACCTTCCAGATCTCTCAGGTCTTCTGGTTCTGGTCTGCTCTGCATCCCCAGAGCCAGAACCAAACATGGAGAAGCAGCATTCACTTGCTCCACTAATCTGGAACAAACTTCCAGAAAACTGCAAAACAGCTGAAACACCGAGAGCCTTTAAATCATGGCTAAAACCCCAGCTGTGTAGAGTCGCCATAATAACTTTGATCAATAATACATTTGATGTGCGGCTCAAGAAGGAGAAGGGAGAGAAACTTTGGGAAAAATGGGATCATTTTATTGCCAAAGGTGTGTAACAGATAATGTTTGTGACTCCACATCACTCGGACAGACACCTGGGAGTTTTCCTTGTTGCTTACCTTTAGTGACTTTAAACAGTGAAATGTCTGTAACATTGTAATGTCCATCAGTGCGAATACATGCTACCTGCCCTAGCCCTCATGTTCGATTGTATGTAATTGTATGTTTAAAAATGGAATAAAAATAAAGTAAAATAAAATACATTTGATGTATATTTGCTGAATGATGGCAATTGATCAAATGTAATGTTTACTGCTGTTTCATTTATTTTTTTTTACTGTACTGTATTTATAATAGAAAGCACTCTCAACTGCTTTTGTTGCTGAAATGTGTTATACAAATAAACCACCTTTGACCTAACAGAACACTCTGATAAGCTGCCAATACGATTGGGATTGTCACTTTTTCTGTTTGGCCTACTTTTCCACTGATGGCTCCATGAGAGCGCTGCATAAATGCACCGCTGAGATGAAGCAGCCTATTTGATAATGGGCAAGTTTTATCTCTCTAGCAGCCTTTGAGTTTGAGCAGCGCCGACTGTCTGCAGTGAAGACGATAGATGACTTTTTAAATACTTCGCTGTCAATTTCATCAGTGGAAAAAGTCTCTAAAAATAAAATCACTTCAGCTTTCAGTCTGAGTAGATATAAAACTCAAACATGGTTTTGTTCCCAGCTGAACACAGAAATTTCACCTTCCGTAGAAAGTGAAAATAATGATTTTGTGCCTGGTCAAGCAAATGAGAGTCGACCATTACTCATTCTGGACAGATAACCTTCATGTGGTTGGAAGTAACAAGGTTTCACTTAGTTCTTTACTGACTACATATAAACGACAAAAGCAAGGGCTTACCGAATATAATTTAAAGGAAACTCACTACTCTGATTACCTGTCAGACTGGTAATAAGAAAAAGAGAAAGAGCAATCCTGTGGACCACTAAGGAGAGAGAATAAAAGCAATACAGCCAAACAACTGGAGACACAAAGAAGTGGAGATAAAGTGGGATAAGTAAACAGGGGAGAGCTGGGTGTAGCCAAAACTAAGAGGAAACAGTTGCAGCTGCGCGGTGATAGGTCTCTGAGCACTGGAAGCCCTGCAGCGGCTGATGTGAGCAAAGGTGGCACTAGGTTTACCCTGCTTTAAACAAAACAGCAGGCTGTCTGGTTCAGCCAGCGAGCAAAAGCAAAACAAACAGAGCTCTGTTGCACATGTCGACCCAAAACACATATGTCTCTCTGGAAAAGCAGCTGTTCCTCACCATAGGTTTATATAGGGTGGTGCTCCATATAAGACAGAAGGAAGTCAACTGTAGTGATAAGGACAATATATAAAGGTGTTTTTTTAAAATTTATTTTGGCTGGTAATGATCAGACATTAGAAACATGAGTATATATAGCTAATTGAACTGTCATACTTTGAAAGTTAAATATATATATATATATATATATTTTTTTTTTTGTTAACCTTGAATAAAAATATAAAAGATTTTTGCACACATTTTGATGCGAGCCCACAAATTGCACATGTAGATTTGGGAATTTTTGTAGATTATTTTGATTTTTGCAAAACTCAAATCTCAATTAGAGGTTCTTCATTTAAACATTTGCATTTTAAAAAAATCTCAACGTGAAAATGCGGAAGCTGCCAGGGCGTATCTGTCAAATAGAGGACATGGCCATTTCCATGCTATAATCTGCAGATTTCCTCGTTCTCAAAGCAGAGGAAAACAGGCAGAGAGCCGAGGGTCATCTTTGGCTTCTCCCTCAACGTGGGGAGCGTAAGAAAAACTTCCTGTCCTGCGTGTTTTGACCAGTAGTGTTGAGTGGAAAGCTAGGTACAAGCTTCATCACTGAGGCACACTGGAAGGCTCCCAACATTATAAACAGATGCCAAAAAAGATAAGATTATGAAAACATGATTGAGCAAATAAGCCACATTTTTTAAAATCTTTTTTTCCCCCAATTTGTTCCATCTTTTTAAAGTGTCCATCACCTACTGTGAGGTTTCGCAAGTCGGTGAGTAAGATCTCTCCGTCTCATTTGAGGAGTTCTTTATAATTTCAACTTTGTACATAATGATTTGCAAATTCAATACTCTGTGAAGCTCAAACATTTAAAGAAATCACAGAAGTATGAGCTTGGCATGTAATTTGATTGGTCCACAGCATTGCATTGTTCCAAAAACAGATTAACCTTTTAAAGTAAGACTTGTTACCAGAATTATATTCTCAATGGTAGTGATATTTTATGGGACAAAACCATAAAATAACACCAAATAGTACTTGTACAATAACTTTTGTCCATTATATATGTTTTTCTAATCTTTTTCCTAATCAAGAAAATATGTACTGTTCTCCATGATTTGTTTGTTTCTGCTTATTGAACTAGTTTCAATAGAAAATTGTGGGTTGTTTTTGTATGGTGGCCAATGGGACCAACTGCAAGAAGCAGAGGCGGGTTAATAAATCAGTCTACAGACAGATTAGGGCTGATATTTGGTTTTTTTGTACTATTGTTATATCCGCCTTTGGCCTTGCCTGAGTAGATCAAGCTGACAACCAATGAGGAACATCTATTGGTGTGAAGGTAGACACCATCAGGGAAGAGCCATTATATGCTCTTTTAATATGTCATGACATTAATAGAACAATAAAAAACTTTCTGGGCTTTTGTGGATGAAAAGACTTTGAAAAAATGTTGTTTTAACTGGAAGCTTTTTCTGCATGTTTAGAATATTCCTAAAGTTAATAATCAAATTTTAATTTTCAAGATATTGGATCAATCTGAGTGAGTTAATGTAAAAGTCTTTTGACTAGTTTGTATAAGTCCAGTTCATTTACCATTTATTGAACAAACATGCTTTTGAACAGAGTAAGTCATGCGCTTTTGTGATTCTACTCCATGAATCACTTCTCTATTACACCAGTTCATAAATTCCTACTCCCACTCAATTAATCCGCCTTTCAAAATCAATTAATTCAGTGTAGCATTCCGTAAATGTGCTTGATTGGTCATCAGCATTGCACTGAGCAGCAATAATAAACACCATGTTACTCAAACTGTAGGCTTCTTTTAATAGCTATATTCCAATCTTCATCCTGAGGAACTATGAAACTTTACTGAGTAAAAATGGTCTAAAAACAACAAAAATTTCAATGTTCTGTTTTAAAGGATTATCCTGAACTTAATTTTTACACTAACATATTGACAGTGATATGGTACATCTCTCCTATAGTCTACCACTGGGCAGATCCTCCTTTCTAATCTTCTCAACTAATGCCTAATGCTCCTGCGCTCAGCACATTTTAATTCCTTCGTCCTCCCTCCTCTCCGACCTACAGACTCTCCATGCTATCTTCTCTTCAGAACTCACTATCCAACACTGTCCATGAGATACTTTGTTCTTTTCTGCATCAAAGGCCGTGACTTATGCTGCCATCCTCTCCCAGACATAAGGATAAGAAAAAGGTGAAAGTTATTATGAGACATCAGTCTGTTACGGCAGGAACAAAAAAAAAACAAAAAAACACTGAAACAAGTCTGCTTATAGTTAGCCACACATTCAGAAGTTTTGATTTATCTAAATCATAAGCAGTGGTCTTCTACTGTCTTAATCCCATTCTCTCCTCCATCTAAGACATAACCACACTGCATACACAAGTGGAAATGGTTTATAAAGCATGCAGAAGCAGGTGTTTTAAATTGTGACAGAGACATTTAGATAAAAACTGAATCCAGGGGGTGCCATGTTGGCGCAGGGGCAAAGCACGACCCACGTATTGAGGCCTTAGTCCTCGTGGCGGTGGTCGCAGGTTCGATTCCCGGCCTGGCGACATTTGCCGCATGTCGTCCCCCTCTCTCATTACCCTTTTTCCTGTCAAACTACTTTCAAATAAAGGCCACTAGAGCCAACAAAACCTTTTTTAAAAACTGAATCCAACTCTTCTGAATCAAGGACCTGCATGTAAATTATAATCTTTGACTGATGAGTTTTCCGATCTGTCTTTTTGGGCTCAAGATGTTATCATTCAAAGCAACGTCTGAGCTTTGACCAGGATTTTCCAGGCTTCCGACATGTTACGGATTTATCAAGGGAGGTTTTGAAACAGAGTCACAAACAGAATCTGTACAGAGCATTTATCATGTCGACTGAGGCATAGATGATTAATCTGGTTTCGTGTTTGTAGAGCTCTCCAAATTAAATTCACAGGGATACAAATGGACTGAGTTCTGTGCCAAAGATTCCTTTTACATACTTGACAAGAAATAGATGGGATTTTTTTTTTACTAATCATTCTTTTTTTTTTTTTTTTTTTTAATAAAGGTTCAGCATCCTGTCTAGCTCTGTGAAATATGGTCAAGAATAGCAGTTATCCTAAAAAAAAATGGTTGTCTTCAACAGCTACGATGTTGAGTGCTCCAGGTCCCAACCCAGCATTAAAAGCTTGTACTTAGACCTTTCAATGATATTAAAACCCATATTTATCAAACAACTGCAATTTCCATTCACATTCCAAAAAAAATTAAAATAAAAATTTTGTAAATAGGTTTTTTATCATGCTCCATGATAAGAAAAATTCCTATTATTTTGGTGGTTTTGAAATCATGATTATTGGTCTTCATTACTTAACGTCTCCTGTTACTAACTTCTTGATCTAGAGCTGTTTTCCTTTGACACTTCAATAAAAAAATATCCTACACTCATAAAGACATTTTTGATATATTAGCATCAAAACAAGTATTTATTTTAGAACTCTAAATACTCAGTGTTACTACTACTGCCAACTTACCAACTGGTTTGTTCACTCCAAGAAAGCCTGCATTTCCCAGTATCTTGAAGACTTTGTGGGCTGGAAAAGTCCCTTCTGCTTCCCACTGATCCACATAAGGGTTAATCTCCTGGTCGATGAGCTGCAGCACAAATAACAATCCAGAAGAATAATCTTGGACATGTGTTTCACTCTGTGTTACATTAAGCATTAAGTCTGACCAGTTTTTCCAAGTAACTAGAGTGCTATTTGTACGTAATTTGCAGGATCTTTCTGCATAAAAATGTTTTATGTCATCCATGTAGCTAAAAGTGATTGACGCTCCACAGAAAATACCACAAGAAAAACATGCATCGTTATTTTTAATCAAGCTTTCTGTGTGGCATATTTCTGTTCTCAAACACTAACAGAGACAAGTTGCTGCATATCAGCAAAAGCTGCCTGCAGAAATGGTTCTGTGGGAGTCTTCAACCATAAACAAGTACTGGGAAAATGGGGATGTCATGGCATTTGAAAATGGCGACGTTGAAGGCTAATATCTGTACTTTAGTGCTGATTGTGTCTGAGGCCAATCATTTTCTTGACGTTCAGCAGATCTGAATTCACCCAGTTACAGTAAAAAACATTTTAATGTGTTTTTCACAGAATTGTTATATGTAGAAGGGGCAATTGTAATCTTAACAATTCAGCTCAGTACGCACAGTTAAGAATTTATATTGAAAATTACATTAGTCAAATTCCATCTGCATGAACAGTGAATCTGCTGAAACCACAAAGCATAGGTTGCAGCTTTTAGAAACATAAAGAAGCAACTAAAAGAATCAAGGAGCAACTATCCTTTTAGCCTTACGAGCTGACGAGTGTTTTATTTTAACAAATAAAATGCTAAAATAAAATGTAAAAAAATATTTGATGTGATAACACTTTTTTTTTTTTTTGTTACCCCTCCAGGGGGTCTTTTTGTGGGCTCTAGTGTTCCTTATATGGCAGTAGACTGACAGGAATGGGGAAGGAGAGGGGGGAAGACATGCGGCAAATGTCGTCGGGTCCGGGATTCGAACCCGCGACGGCCGCGTCGAGGACTCAAGGCCTCCAAATACGGGTCGCGCTAACCGCTACGCCACCACGGCACGCCCAACACTTTTTTTTTTTACATTTTATTTGAGCAAAAATAAAGGTTCTAGTTAATCTGGATGGGTAATAAATAACTATTTGAAAATAAAGAACACTATAGGTAATAACACTGGTATGTAGAAACTGGCCTGAATACCAATATTATGCTATATTAATATTTTCCAAAATTATGGCTTCAAAACAGGAAAAATATTTGTTTGTACCATAATTAAATGCTACAGACGTGCAAGAATAACAAGAGTATTTCATAAGGAAAAATCATTTTAAAAATTGCCTTATGCCGCACATTGTGGGTCAACTAGCTGAAAGAAGGTTCCTATACTTTCTCTGGCTAAAAAGAAATATAAATTAGGCTGTTTGGAAATATTTACAGCAGAAAAAAATGCAGATAGTTACAGTATGGTACCCAAAGGAGGAACACCCATCACAATTATAAAGATAGAACTGTTTCTGGCAAAGCAGGGGACTGTAGGCTTGGTACTTGAGCGGATGACAAAAAAAAAATCATTTACAAAAAAGAGAAACATAAAACTTTCTTTTTGTTAAAGAAAATAACTTATAAAAATCAAACTAATTCTTTACCCTGTAAGCTAGCTAACCCACTAGAATCCGAAATTGTAAAAAATAAACCAAATAACTTTATTTCCATGTTTTAATAAATCCTTATCAACACCTCCAGACAGCAGTCAGCATTTTTGTCAAAACTGCAAAATGTGCCTACAGTCATTTATTACTGCCAAAACATACAGATGCCAAACCAGCAAATCACAGTGAGACCACAAGAAAAGAACAAATTGTGAGGGAATATTAAAAAAAAAAACAAAAAGAAAAACACAGGTAACCCCCTCGTTTAACTTGCACTCCATGTTCAAAGTTCAGATCCTGAGGAGGAAAAGGGAGGAACGGCTAGCTGCTGGAAATCCAAACAGAAAGGTCATCAGGGAGTAATCCTAGATGTCCTTTCCTAATGTCCTCAAAAAAGTCATTTTGCTCATTTCGTGCTACATAGCTGGGAGATTTCACATGAGTGAGCTGTCTCTTAGTAATATGTGGTCAGCAACGTGGCATTGCGAAGCATTTCAGCATGCTGTTTGGAAAGTCGATGCTTTTCACTGGACAAAATATTCTGGATATGACGAAATTAGGCAAGATTTTCCCATTAAAAAATATTTTTACAGTACGGCTGGACATTTAGGGATTTTGGAGGATATGTGTAAGATATCCTAATTAGCATAGCAAGAACATACTTATGACAAAATAATTTAGAAGTAATCTGAAACACTTATTTTATGTATTTTTTTAAAACACATTCAATCTTAAATATATTTATATACCACATATATTAATATAGTCAAATATGGTTTAATCAATCATTATGTTATTATTAATTACCGTACTAAGAATGGATTGGCATGCAATGATGACTGTCACAAAATTCTACGATGAGACCTAAATGCTTTCATTCAAAACAAAACCAATAAATATACTTTCTTCTGTTAAAAAATTAGCAATTTTTATATCATTTTGGTTTCAAACCCTTGAAAACAAAGTAGTTTCCAAGGGCTTAATGAGCAGGATATATATTTTTATATATATATTATTTGTACTTAGCCTACCGCCGGCTGTTTTACAGTGTAGGTTAGTTTTAAAACTCTGCTGCCCTAATTAGAGTGATAAATGGTGAACTTATTGATAAGCTGCAGGAAATTTTTAGCTGCATCCAAGCAAAGCAACACATGACTAAGTGCTTCCGAATAATGTCAGGGGGATTTGTTGTTCATTTTTCATCACAGCAGCTGCTTTGTTAAGAATCCCAGCTCTGCCCAGTTCCTGGACATGTTCAGGGCTATGAAAGCTCATGGTTTAATGTTTATGTCAGATTTACTGGCACTCTGACTGTAACCTTCAGCATTGACCGGGGATTTCCTACAACAATAATTGTAAGTAATTTATAAACGCACTACTCTATAGTAACTTTTTTAAATAAAGCATTCTTACTCAAAGTCCCCTTCCTGCATTGCCATCATATTGTTCTGGATTTCCTTTGTCCCATTTACATACTTCCCAGTATTCCCAGTGCTAGATTATTTTCAGCCTTCTGGAATTCTTTAATAAAAGAAAGAGGAAGAATGAACCTTTATTGTCTGACTAATAAAGCTTCAGTCAGACAAAAAAACTCCCCTTGACTTTATGCCAGATTTCTGCTTCCTTCCCCCTGGGTCTCCTGTTGCTATTATTGAAGTCCATTTCCATTTTTTGTCTGGTAAAATAAATCTAAAAAGACTCACGTTGATTACTAGTTGTCGACCTATTTCTTTAGAAAAATAATTAGCAATAATAATGTGTCAGAAAGTATAGGCGCATCTTGAACAATTATAAAAGTCACAAAAGGCTGATTTAATATGCAGAATTAAATTACACTGAACTGTGTGTGGCTCTATTCCTGTTTGGATTCCTAATAAATATAAAAAATCATGACTAACTGTTGAACTAAAATAAACTTATTAAGCTGAGCTCCTATTAGTGGATAAAATGTATAGATGGAAAGCCTAATTTGCAGGCAATATGATCAGATTAAAGAAATTCACTTTATTTTATGACATCCATTCTTGACATGAAACCTTTTATCAAAGACATCCCGTCCTTATCTGAAAAAGTTGGATACGGAAAAACACCAAAACATCATCCGACTGGGCCTCAAACCTTTACTTTATAAAAACAAAAGTCTCTTTGCATCCAAACTACTTAGCCTGCCTTTTAAATTGTAATTAAAATGTCAATTCAAGTTAGCATATAAGGCAAATAGCCAAGTGTAGGAGTAACCACACAGATGTGCCAAATATAAATAAATATTCTGTTTGGCGTGTCATATTTGACGCCCTCAACATTCAGACCTCAACCATTCCCATGATTGCCTGCATGTTTCATGTCATGTTCTGGAAATATAAAGATATAGGATTAAACATGCAGGAGTTAGAGGACAGGTAGATATATGTTGTATAAGACAGCAGCAGCAACGTAGCTGAAACCAAGACGAGGGTCATGAGAAGCGGCTGTCAGACTGCAACCGTGTTTGTTGAACTGTGCAGCCTCCGTGTTGCTCCTTCCTCAACTCAGAAATATGCACACGTACTTGTTCAACTACCTTCAGACAGCAATGAGACAATATTTAGCCGAGGGAGCCTTGTATCTCTGCAGTGAAGGACAGTGAGGCTGCAAATATGAACACAATCAAGCAATGGAGGAATCAAAACAAGCTAACTTTGACCTCTCACCTAGTTTTTAGCTTTAGCTTTCTTTGCTTTTAACACTTTTTGTGTTGAACAAGTTGATTAAATACTTAACGGTCGCATCCAAAGTAGTCACACTATTATGTCAGCGTTGACTTGCTACCTGCCCTTTAGGTTAACTGTGATAAAATTGGGATATTAGCAAACCTGCGTACCTTCCTGAGGGCCTCCTTCAACGCAAAGTGCTCTTGTGTGTAGATTAAATGGTCATCCGCGATCTCTGCGGGCTTGGGCGATACGGACTGAGAGGACACATGCTTGGAAAGCAAGCGAGCACCTGAAAAAGAGGCGAATTTGTACAAATTGCGGCTGCAGATCAGCATCTTTACGCGCAGAGCTCCTTCACGTAGCGCCATCACTGTTGACGTTCAGCAATTTGCGCATGCGCAAACTGGTTTGTGTGTACAAAACAGTTAGTGGGAAACAGTGAAAGAGTTCAGTGAACAAAAAAGTACTTGTAATCTATCTTTGTGCCGAAATTCATAACTTAAGGAAATATTCATATTCATATATATATACATAGAAAACTGATTTTTTTTTAAAAATTGTCTATCTATCTATCTATCTATCTATCTATCTATCTATCTATCTATCTATCTATCTATCTATCTAATAAATCACAGAATACTGTAATTTATGTGTCCTTAAATTTGAACTTTAAAAAAATTATGCACTACAGAAAAAAATACAAAAGTTAGTTATGTTTTTACTGTCCAGGAATAATATAATCATTAGCTAAACAATGAAATATTCATTTCTTGTAATGTATATTTGCAAAAAGTTAATGTATGTAATGTCCACGATGCTGATGGCGTTATGACAAATCTGTTACACATCTCCTACTGTTGAACTTGCAAAACCCCAAAGGTAATCACAGAGACAGTCTGAGTTATCAACATGCACGTTTAATGACAGTTGCTTCAGTGCATGAAACAACACACAGACCCATTTACTCAGACTATATACATCACATGAGAGGGAAGCATTGTTGTTGGAATTCATGCAGAACAAAATCTCTTATTTATTGCATCTGTTCAAAGGGTGAAATTGTAAGGCTACAAATCTGCCCCCCAAAAATGGTGAATTCATTTACAGGGCAGCTCGTGCAGTTGTATAACGCCTGTCTTTACTGTGTCCTTCTAGTCTTCTCAGTCTGCAAATCCACTTTACGAGGGGAGGGAGAATGTCCTTGGGAACTAATCTGAGATAGGAAAAGCTCCTCAGGTCCATTTCAGCAGATGACACAGCCACCTTTCTCCTTGAAGGGGTTCTTCTCCTCTGAAATGCCTTTGACGAGGGTGTCCTCCTCCACTCCAGCCTGAATGTACTCCTTGATTTCCTCACAGCATTTAGATGTCTAAAATAATCAGACAGGTATGTGGAAATGTGAGTTTAGGATATTTTCCCTAGTAAATCAATTGCAAACTTGTTTGTTTAGATTAAAATCATCATCATGCAGAAATTATAAGTAGAAATGATAGGGGTAAGAAAAACCTACCAACCACCTCTCAAGCTTTACTTCAATTTTGAGTTGGTTTACTTCCATCAGAGCCTTATCCTTGTCCGTCAGGTCATCCACATTTATGACTGGCATTCTCTGTAAAAAAAAAAAACCCAAAAAGTTCAGTCAACGTGATGCTCACTCAACATGACAAACACGAGATCTTGGCTTGAGGATTCTCAGTAACATTTCAACTATAGCACAAGTCTACCTGTAGAAAAAGAGGGTGCTCACCAATGCTCACAGGAAGCGGTCCTTCACCACCAAAATCCTACTGAAGAATCCCTCTCCTCTCCCTCAATCTGGGTTATAAAGTAATCCGCACCGACATTTCTAATCTGCTAATCTGATTAAAACAAGGGCCCACTGAATGATCATGTCCGTTATAATGGAACAGCATCAAAGAAGGAGCGGATTCCTCACAGGTGTTTGTTTGACCAGTATTGACTTGGAAGCATTTTAATCTGTAAACTGTTTATTACAGACTGAATCAAAATTTGAGCTTGTTTGACCAAAGGTTCCTCAGAGTCAGATATATGGGGTAGTGGGTGGTGTTTATGTATTAGGTCATTTTGATAAGACGGCTAATCTGTATTTAGCCTTTACCTGTCAAGGTGGAGACGCATCATTGGTCTGAACATGACGGCATGGCACTTTTTCATGTCACATCTAGCAACAGCTAGAGTATATCAAGAAATTTGTGTCAAATTAATGGTATAAGTAAGGCCAGAAAAAATAGGTTATTCATTTATCCATTCTCTTCCACTTGTTCAATACGGGGTCATAGGTGTTACATCTCATTATTCTCCAGCTCATTCTGGGGTTCTCAAGGTGTTTCCAGGTTCAGGAAGGATTTTCTGAGTCTGTCCCCAAGTTGTTCTCCTAATGGAACATGCCAATACAAAACTCAGACAGCAAATGCCAAGAAGACATCCTGATCAGATGCCGAAACCACCACATCTGATTTGGTTTGAGTGGAGGACCTGTTCTTCAGATGGTAAAGCTACTCATTTTATCTCTAAGGTTCAGTTCAACCATGCCATGGAGAAGGTTTGCTTCAGTCATTTGTATCTGGGATCTGGTATTGATCCATATCTCATGACCACAGTTAAGGCTTTGATTGTAGACGTAGTGGGAAATTACATCTTCTCGTTTATTCTATCTTTTTTCTTTACTATTCCAGACCAAATATGAGGCCCAAATATCTCCGACAGGGGGTTGAAAGCCTTCTTCAGTTTCACAAGACATATGTGAACCAGAAAACCAGACCCCCATGATACCAAAGGCAACTCTGCAAGGGTGAAGTTCTGGTCAACAGTTGGATGGCCTTGAAAAAAAAGAGCCACTCTTGTTTTCCTGTTACATCAACAGTTTGTCGCCTTTCCAGCATCCTAAAATGTACTTTTCCAGGGAAGTGTTGGGACCACATCCCTGTTTTGTCACTTTATGGGTGTTGACCTATAGTCCTCTCTGAGATATTACACAGACCCATCATCAACCATGACTTTCTCATAAGGTGTGGCTTCTTCAGCATTCTTGGTCAATCTCATCCAATTAATGCAATCTTCTTCTAGGAAAGTTATCAGCAACTTTATTGATCTCTCATGGTGATGACCTCACCTTCCCCTTAGTCATCTACCTTTTCCCTTGAGGACACAGTAAACTGAACTTCCATCAGCAATATCACAGGCTGGTCAGTTTGCCCTAGTACTGTTTCATACCTTTGCAGTTTTGTTGGTTTTGTTTTGACAACATACGACTTAAAGTAGTCTCCTACATTCTCCTCATAATTTGTTGTAATGAAATGTAATAAATATCAACAGGAGGTCTCTGAGAGTTGACAGGGCTACATAGTTTTCATTCAAAAATGACATACAAGTAAGTTTTGAGCACCTAATGGTTGTTTATCTCAGGATATGTACAAATAATTTCCCTTTTGCTTTGTCAAAACATGAGCACAAAATTACTTGTTAATGGGTTCGAAATGGATTTAGGGGGGAAATGAGGTTTGAGGTGACAGTAGCAGCAAATTGATCAGATTTGACAAGTTATTATTAATGTTGACTTTGAATGGTAATAAATAGAGTTGTGTATAACTAGAGTTTAATTAGTAAAGCAAGACATAATGGTTCCTTGAACGAATGGTTGAAGGTGGCTGCAGGTGACAAGCAAATGACCATAGGTCAGGCAAGGGTTTGGGTGAAAAATGGCGGCTCAAGCAGGTGCATACCTTGACTTCTCAGAATATAATACATTTTTTTATTTGCTAATAAATATTTCTTATTATCTTATTACCAAGCTTATTATCATCATCAGCGTCCTTAGACAAAACCTTTTAGAACCTACTCAGAGATATTTATTTTTTCTCAGTTCGGTTAAATACAGAGTTAGTCACAACTTTAACCCCACTCTTCGCAAATATTGCGACGCAAAACGTCTCTTATGTCACAAATTTATTAATCACGGATTTCGCCTGTATTGAAATGAGTCACAACATCCTCGACCCCGCCCTTAAATTCCGCCCCCCCAGGGGAAGCTCTTCGTGGCTATAAAGCCTGAACTGAGTGGGGTGGTCGGCACTGATAGAGGGCAAAAGACTAATAACTGCTCGCACAATGGAGTTTGCCTTGCTCGCGTTTTTTACGTTATTTGCATCATTTTCCAGCAGTCTGGCGTTGTCGCGAAGTAAAGGTAACATATTTACCCTGAAAGTTGAAGTTTTAAAACGATGTCTGTCACGGGACTTATGTTAAAGCGAACGTTTCCGTCTTTTTATTTTATTTGTTGCATATTGGCGCAATAATAACTTCATCTTGTTTTGTTCTAGGCGCATGTCTGCTTCAAGTGGAAAATGGTCCCTGCAGAGGAGAAATCGAGCGCTATTACTACAACACCGTTACCCAGAAGTGCGAGATATTTTATTATGGGGGTTGCCAGGGAAATGCCAACAACTTCAATAGTTATCAGGAATGCCAAAAGGCATGCTTCAGAATTCCAAGTAAGATCTCTTCTCATTGTAAGACCAACAGCGTAATTTCAAACTGTTAAAATTTATGAAAAAACTATTGTGTATGAACAGCTTCTCTCAAAATCACAATTTACATCTCCAGTCTTCAATATGTCTTCAGATTTTAATGTGAAAGAACCTCATAAAGTTAAGAACCCCCCCATGTGTAGTTCTTGGTTTTATCCAGATACCCCTGAATAAATTACAGCACGACCAAATGCCTTCGAAAGTCACTTTTGATTGTGATTGCATTTTCTATAACTTTCCATAAGTGAAACCTGCAGAGATCCTCACATTACTCTTTTAGTAAGTTATCTGATATACTTGTGTAGCCTATATATTCTGTGATTTAAATTCTAAACAACTCTTTTTTTCTTTTCCTTACTCTTCCTTACAGAGATTCCTCAAATCTGCAGGTTTCCCAAAGAGGCGGGTCATTGTCGTGGCCTCTTTCCCCGCTATTTCTTCAACATGACCACTATGCAGTGTGAGTCCTTTTACTACGGGGGATGTGGTGGAAACACCAATCGCTTTAATGACCTCCCCTCTTGCCTGGAGTACTGCAGTCCCAAAAAAAGTTAGTAAGATTTCATAGATTAAATAAAAAAAAAAATATATATATATATATATAATGGAACGCAGACTACAATTGGCAGCCAACTCAATTATGTTGTGTGTGTGTGTGTGTTTCACAGCTATTCCTGTGCTCTGTCTGGACCCTCTGGACAAAGGGAAGTGTTCGGCCTCTATAACGCGGTACTACTACAACACGGCCACCAAGATGTGCGAGGAGTTTGTCTACTCGGGCTGCGGAGGAAGCAGCAACAACTTTGTGTCACGGCAGAGCTGTGTGGACGTGTGTGTTCAAGGTGTGAAGGGGTGAATTAGTGTCGCGTGTGCTGGAAGTTTCACCAGCCACAGTTCAACTTAAAGCATTTATCAGAGCAGCGCCTCTCAGACCTATGCTCTGGTTTGAAATGAGTCAGAGGGAAGAAGAGTAAAAGTCAGCTCAGATGATTTAACTATCAGTAGGGTTTAAAAATGCTCAGTATCTGAAAACATTCTCTCCTTGACCTGCAAAATCAAATCCTAAAGCCAATTGTTATCATATGACCTAGAGAACACCAGACAAAATCTATCTCTGAGAGGTCCTGTTTTTCTAGTTTGGAGTTTTAGAAAGTCAGCTATCACCAGACATGTGAGCTACACTAACAAGAACCTGGAAATTTTCTTCTTTTTTTTTATTTCAGGACCAAAAAAACGCTCAAGTCATGGGAAACTTCGGCGCTTGAAGCAAAATAGAAACAATCGCATCCAGCTGTTCCAGGTCGAAAAAGCCTGATGTCACTCAGGAGTTCACATTTGGACAAGTCCTCAACTTGTTTGAGGTAGCATAATGACACGTCGTATATTTTCATATAGAACGACTCTTCAAATGCTGTGTGTACATTTTTTAAAATTTCTATGTGATTTTAAACACAAGTTTTCAATCATACTGTGCCAGCCGGAGGCATAAGTGAACTGAGCTGCTGCATAAGACCTTCAGACTAGCGGTCATCTCTGTTTTAATTGTCAATGTATATTTGTTGGTGGAAAATATACAAGTTTGCCACTGATGTCTGTTTCCTGAGCCACATTTGATGTGTTATGCAAACTAATCACAAGCTATGCAGATAACAATATGCTTCTTTTCCTGACTGTGAAGGAGTAAAAGAATCTCGTCTCCACGATTTATTTACTGCTATTTATTTGGTAAATAATATCACCTGGAAATCAAACTCTTCTTGGACTGGCTCTGATGATAGTGCACCACTGTTCCTAATTATGTATTTTGTTACATTATATATGAAAACTGAATGCTATGTATGTAAAGACATTTTTATGATTTATTTTATATATAAAATGTACAGATTATGTTGAAGAATTCTGCTTTCTTTTGGACTTTTATCGATTCTGCTGTTTTAAGCATAGTATTCTACTTATTTGGTGCACGAATAATTAACAAACTCAAAGCGTGGGAATTCAAGATTAATGATCATGTTCTGTCATGCAGTGCTGCTGGCATGTAAACATAAAGAGTGTCTTTTTTGAGTTGGCGGGGGAAAAAAAAGACAAACAGGCTTAGCTGGTTTTTGCTCTTCCTCTCAGTCACTTTCACTTTTACCTCCTTCACTAATGCCCCTGTCTCCCTTCCTTATCAGGTAATACTTTGCAATGCACTCGAGCCCATCTCTGCCTGCTTATGCATGGCCTTGAATCAGGAAGGAAGCAATCATAAGACCGTAAACTCTGCTGCTGTGGCACGGTCATTAGAACGCCTTTGAATATTCAGACGACAGGAAGCTGCAGGTTTTCAAAGTGTACCTAATGAGCTTTTAGAAAAGAATCCTTAGCAATTATAATGCAATCACAGAATTTAAAAAAACAAAACAAAGAAAAAGTAAAAAAGCCCCAGAGCCCAATGCGCCTACAGCAGCAAATTCAAATGCACAAATATTCAGAAACACAAATTTTGAATTTTTAAAGTTGTTTTTGGTCTGCAGCACTTCACTTTTTTCAGATGGGCGCTTCAAAGTGTAATCAAAAACTTTTAGCAAGGATGTAAATATGGAACTGCATTTTGTTCCATCTCAGAATAAAAAGCAATAAGCACCATTTGATTTTTCTGATTATAAATATTTATGGCAGAACGCTCAAGAAACTCCTCAACTGCTCGACTATTAGTAGCAAAGAAACGCTAGTGTGTCTGTCTGAGCTTGGAATAACGAAAGCTAAATCATCTGTTAGACAGTATTATAAGAGAGGCAGACTTTACAATAGTGCGTAAACATCTTCTCAAAGGTGATGTAATCTTAAAACCATCAATGTTGTTCAGGGAAACTTTTTGTTGTTGTTTTTCAGTCAGCAAACATCAACCTGAAATCAACAAATGTTAAAAATCAGCCTTGAAACTGTTAATTACACTGCAACCATAATGAATCACACTTCATCTATTGATCATACGCCAGCTATTGTTTGTTTTACAACGCCTGTCTTTGTAAAGGATTCTAATGACCTCATAAATCATCAGCATAGACTCAGTAGTTAACTTTTAATCAGAACAAATTGCTATCTTTGCCCATCAGTGGGAAATAATGTCACAACCCTATTAAAACATTTGCAGTAGGTAGGGGAATCGGTCTGGTCTGGGTATGTCATTATCTTATGGGCATTAGACAAATTCATTATCCTGACCTATTCATTGATTTTTAACGGTTATCTACCCTTGAAAATACATGCCTTTTATTTTGTACTGTCGTGGAAATTTTCCTTTAACAAAGAGTGAGGCAAAACTGTTTCAAGAACCAGAGAAAGAATATATTCTTAATTGGCATTTATTCGAAGGCTTTACAGCGTTCGAAGTCTCTGCTCACTGAACGCAGTCAGGAGCAAGAGCCTCGAGCAGAACACAGCTTACAGTTTTATAGTGAGAGGTTCATTCCAATCGCATAGTTTGATAATCTACGTACTTGGTTACAGAACAAACAGCAGACAGCAAGCAGACGTCTTCTTTCACTAGGAGCCATGAGAGATAAAACAACCCAATGACTGCACTGTAATGTTAAGGCTAATGACTTCATCAAATGCTAAGGCCAGAGAAACTCCTTCAGAAGTCTTTTTCATGAGCTCATGCATCACACAAGAATCATAATACTGCTACGCATAGATTCAGCTATTTATCATAGTAACCTTAAATTTTCCCACCACAGTACACGCAGATTATGCTGAAGAGTTTGTAACTCTCCTTTGTTAAGCTCTGATATTACGTTTCAATTCAAGATGCTTCAAGACACTTCAGAAAACAACGGGAGTGAACGTGGGCTGGGGTAAACCTCTAACATGCCCCCTGGTGGTAGATTTATAAACTAAACTAAAATAACTAAAATAAAGTGCAATGGTACTTAACAAGTCTGTTTTGGGGTGCAAATATACATAAAGTATATTTTTTGATTAATCATTTTAATCAGTGCATTGATTCAGACATATAGAGATGTAAATAATCATGTTTTTCATGCATTTATCACAGTACAAGGATTTCTTAAACTAATGCTCTATCTTAAAAGTTTATTTTAAAAAGTGTTGAAAACTGATAGCAGTGTTGAACATGTCAGCATTTTCATCAGTTTAAATCTAATGGGGCTGCTGACATAAAATTCACACCTCATGTCATTTACAACCAGAGTAATGCCATCACAAAAGAAAATCAAAACAAATTACTTTGTAATTGAAGCGTCAATGTGGTTGAAGAAATTAAATGACGTAGAGAAATACAATTGAACACCCTTTCAAAAATGTAGTAAATATTTTGTGTAAAAGCCTGTTTTTGATGTTTCATGTATAGAAGAACTGAGCAGGTGCATTGTTTAGCCATGAATTTGACTCATTCTTCCATAAAAACTGTCTTTAAGTCTTAGAGGTTCTGGTAGAACCTTGTTATTCATTCTGATATTCTGTTTTTCTCCCTCCACACATTTTCTGGCCGGCAGTTTTATTTTTCTCCTCTGGAACAATTTAATAATTTACTTGGGACAATTATATGCCATATTTTACGTCATCCGGTATTGTTCCATATTGAAAAACATTAAGGTAATTTAAAAAATATGTTTTTCTATGTTATAAAATTGAGTGAGAATGAAGCATAAGTTAAGAAACGTTCAGGAACTGCATTTCAACATAATGGATGTAGACAGCATCATATTAAAAACTGATAAAACCCTGCTTTTGCATCTCATCACCTGCTTTTGCAGGGTTTTATCAGGGGTGCAAGCTCTTGTACAGGATATGAGTCAAAATGTTAATGTTTATCTGAAATAGCTCTCAGTGGGTGGAGCGTTTCTGTTTTGTTTTGCTAGTTCACTATCAATAGGTTACACATTTAGGGAGGAGGAGTTTCATTAAAATTCCTTTTAAAACCATTGGACTCAGAGTGTTAGGGTTAAAGGCCTCCTGGTTGCCCCTTTGAACGAGGCCCACCTGTAGGTTTAAGGTGATGTTCATGTGTTTGTTACAGTTTGGCCAATTTCTTTTAATTTCAAACAATAGATCAAACAGAGCTCTGTGGATGCTGAAAGCTTGAGATATTGTTTTTTTTTTTTTTAAACCCTGCATTAGACTTCTCTGTAACCTTATCTCTGCTCAATTGTTTTACCTTCAGGATGCTGACAGATTTTCTCAAACAAAACTCTCAGAAAACAGAATTTATCCTCAGATTAAATTGTACTCTAGGGCAGGGGAAAGCAACCCACAATGTTGAAAGAGCCATATTTTACCAAAAAAAAAAAAAACCTTAAAAAAAACAAAAAACAAAAACAAATCTGTCTGGAGCCGCAAAAAATTAAAAGCCTTATATAGGGCTTATAATGAAGGCAAAACAGGCTTTAAATGTTTATATTAGCCTATTATCAAAATGACAAGATGACTAAGTGTATATATTGTGTAAATATATTTTTATTTTAACCTCACAGAAACAAAACGTTTGAGGTTTTTGTTTTCGGTCAGCAGTGAGGGTTCTATTTTTATTAACAAAAAAAAAAAAAAAAGACCCACATGCAAGCAAGTGAAGAGCCGCAATTTCTTTGCCATCAGTTTGGTCTGTTTAAAACGTAGACAAAACATGTCAGCAGGCCCGACATGGCATCAGAGTTTCCCTGACATCCATCACCCTCTGCCACGAAGTGGAATGTCTCTGACCTGCTCCCCTCCTCACAGGCTGAGGACTGATGGGTCTGATGATGAGGATTCGGGCTGTTCCTTACTGTCCATCTGGCCTTCAAATATACGAACCTGCCGCATGCTTAAACATATCAGACATATACATCTGAGATGCTTTCAAACTGAAAACAAGCCGAATCCCAGGGAAAATACCAGCACAGAAAAAAGATGGGAGAGGGCTGGGTATGTCCATGCATGGGAATGAGGCTTACCTTGTCCTCATGTTATTGAATTTGTCCATCCGTGGGTGGTCAGAGGTACAGCAATTAATTTCTGTGGTGAACTCTGCATGACAAACCCTGGTTTTTGTTAAAGGAGAGGCTCTGACCTACCTTAGAAGTTAAAGATTATCTTAATGGATATGAATGATTGTCCGCAGGACATTAATGTAACTACCGGGCTTTTGTTGTCTGAGAATAGCGTCTCTTTTGCAGCAGATGAGTCACGGCCGAAAATAAATCCACCTCTTCCTCTCCGCTGCAAATGTGCCACAATCGGTTCTCATCAAGGTTCGGAAGATTAAAAATGATTTCAGCAGAACGAACAAATACAGATGCCTCTTTTTTTTTTGTTCTCCCCTCGAGTCAGGTTTTGTTATATTTTTTGTCATTATCCAGCACAGTTGAGCAGTGCTAAAATGAACTAAATAAAAATGAGATCTCAATCTGGGCAGGTGCCTCTTCTTCCTCTTCGCCTGTGTGCTTCAATTACCAGCTTCCCACAGGTCAAAGTCTTTAAATTGAGCTGTGCTGCAGTTATCTGCAGACTCAGCAGCTCAACATAGTGGCACAATTGAATTTTGTGGTTAATAATGTATTGCTTTAACATCTATTGGATTATTGAGAGATGACCTGGTGGCTGCTCAGGGAGGAGGGTCACAGAGCTCAAGAGAGGACCTTAGATATGCAAGCTTTGTTAAGCTCTTCTTTTTGTCTCTTCCTTTCATTTCAGCTGATCTTTTTTTTTCTTCTAAAAATTAGCAAAGAATTAAAGGGTATAATCATCAACAATTATAAACGGCAGGAAGTTGATGGTTTGTAAATTAGACCTTCAAAAGATCACATTTCACTCACACCATCAAAGGCAGCATGACAGATAATGTACAAAACCTACAAAACAATGTGAAACAGAGAAGAATTATCAACAAAGACCATGGACTGCGTTCTGAGTCAGAGTTGCGAGCAATCCGACAACTGAGATGTTCACTAAAACGTAGGAGGAAATGTGGTCAGCAGCAGGTTGCCATCTTAAGACAAACACAAGCTGGAACATTCAGACTGCAAACACAATGGCCAGGCATGGACAAGTTCTTTTTTCCCTGTGTACTGTAAATGATGGAAAGAGATGAGGGCTGAACTGCAGTTCAAGTGGAAAAAGCACAGTCTGAAAGAAAGAAGCGCTCCAGCTACGGTACATTGATTTTGAAGGACAGCTTCAGATTTCTTTTCAAATCCAAGTCAAAACAGTGAGTTATGGCTCCCTTTTCATATCTTTTCATGTTGTCAACACAAATTTTATGTATTTCCTTGTATTTTAGTGAAATAGACTAAAACAAATATGTGCTATCCAAGGAGACCAACTATGACAGATGTATGCAAGACCTATGTTTACTCTGGAGGAGCTATGGAGGTCCACAACTCAGGTGGAAAAACAACTACTGGTCATACACTTCACAAATATATTCTTCACTGAAGACTGGCTAGAGGAAAGCCTTTATTGAAAGAATGCCAAAAAAAACATGTTTGGAGTTTGCTGAAAGGTATTTAAGGATACAAGAGACACAGAGAAGAAATGGCTCTGGTCAACATTTAACTGTGGAACATGGTGGTGGCAGCATCATGTTACAGGGATGGTTTTCTTCAGCAGGGAGAGACGGTGGTCGGAGTTTGTGTGAAGATGGATGGAGAATAATTCAGGCCAATCTTAGAAGAAAGTCCATTAAAGTAAAAAGATTTGAGGCTGGTGCGGAATTTCAGCTTTCAACAGGAGAGTAATCTCCATGCTCCATTGTGACTGAGCCTGAGGTGTTTTGCACATGGAAATAGGCAAAATATTTGTTTTCAGTAGTTGTTGTTGTATTGCAGTGAACGTTTGTATTCCAAAGTAAGATTTTAAAGGGCGTTTTATAAGTACACAAATGTAAGTGGGCTTATAAAGGTGGATTCCATAAATTTGCTGATGACATTTAAATGGGGGTAGGGGGGATTGCACACAAAAAAGGCTAAAGCTAAGCATGAAAATTTAAAGCTGCAGAGAGAGGCTCCAGCCCTATAAGCCAGTGTAAAATCCCTATCTCCCCATTTTAATCTTTAAGGATCAGGGTCTTAATCTATTTATTTATTAGTTCTTAAGCAAACGCCAAAAGTGGCTCACAAGAAATAACATTCTCCTAAAACATCTCACTTATGACTACTTACTAACACTGCGATGATTAGTCAGATTATTAAAATCAATTAAAATGTAAGACTTATAGCGTGTGCTGTTGGACTTTTATCCAGCAGGGGTCACTAGAAACAAGCTGCCCATCTAACACCCCTTTAAATGTTTTGAACATCTTTTGCCTTTTGTCTGTGTGGTATTTCACCTGTAGAGTTGCTAAATTAAAATTGTTAAACTAAATCAAGCAGATGAAGGCACATAAAGAGGAGGATTTATTCATTTTATTAATCTATTTATAATTTATTTGCATTTTTTTTTAGAGAAGCTGTTTTTTATTTGTCCGAACTTTAGAATCTCCACCTTATCATTCGTGGGCTGTTAGTTGTGCATCACTGGCCAGCCATAAGCAGCTGGTTTTCCAGTTTTTTTGCTCACTTTTTAACACCATCTCATTGCTAACACAGAAAAACCAATGAACACCTGTGGTTTTACAGCTTTAATTCAGCAGCACACTCATCCTTCAACTCTTGAATTATCAATTCAGTTTCTGTTTGCTGCCTCTCCAGAGAGACAATTGGTACTTGTCACATTAAGTGTTTCAGTATAATTACATTTGTGCGCATGCTGAGCGTAAGGCATATGAATAGTCATTAGATATATTCTTTAAACATCAACAGCAATTTTGGTATCTTTAATTTGTTGTTTCAAAAATATTGTCCTAAAGCTCAAACAATAACAAGATGGGATTATATCATCTGCAGAGAAATTCTGGGGTTTTTTGTCCAAATCTTAAGATTTACAGCCAGACAGAAGAATTTAAGTCAAATATTGATGAATAAAGCATTACAGTAGGTGTAAGAAACACATTGTCAACTCAAAAAAAACAAAAAAAAACTGCCTTGTTTTGTGAGCTGCCTATTTATAGAGCTTGTCCAAAAAGGAACGTCGAGGACTGTCAATACAAGCGGAGCTAATCCAACCTGTCTAGAGATAAATCCTGCTTTAATCATATATAAAAAAAGAAATTAATTAAAAACCAAATCTCTAGATGGCTCATTTAGGCGATGATGTTGTAGCACACTGAGTGGATCAAATGTGTTTCCTTTTTTCCTTTTTTTATGTTGTGCATAATAATCAGACTCACTCCCCCACAGTGTTAAATGTGCAACTCTCTCAGTCTTTGCAGCTTGCTCTGCTGTTTTTCTCATGTGTTTCCAGGACACAGTCACACACAAATTCCCTCATGAAGAAAGTGATGCAGTGACGCTAGCATAACATTAAACTGCAAACATCCATCGCCTTCGCAAAAGTGATATATGAGCGACACATTTTTTTTTTTTCCACATTTTCTCACTTTACAACCCACAATCCTCAGTGTATCTTATAGGTGTTTTGTGAAACAGAGCAACATGAAGTAGCACCTAGCTGTGAAACGGAAGTTGAATGATTCACGATTTACAACATTTTTGACTAATGAAAATCAGAAAAGTGTGGAGTGCACTTTTGCTCGGCTTCCTCTTGTCAATATTTTGTAGCTCTAGCTGCTGTAGCCCATCAAGCTGCAAGTGTTGTGGAGTATTTATCAGCTTTCTATAGTTTTAAACATGGAAATTTCACAAAAAAAAACACGCTTCTTTGCAAACCAGATGAAGAGTTTCTGGAATGTCTTGCTTCAGATTCTCATATGGAATTATGTCTGGACTTTGACTAGGTCATTCCAATACATGAATTCACTTAGATTTGAACCGTTTCATTGTAGTTGTATGGTTAGGGCTGCTGTCCTGCTAGAAAGCAAACCTCACTGTCACATCTTTTGCAACCTCAAACCGTTTTTCACCCACATCAAAGAAAGTTATTAAGATTAGCTGAACAGACACAGAAGCAAAACAAAATGTGTGCAAATATTATAATCAAAGTCCACTGCAGTCCGTCAAGTGTTCATAGTGCAGAGAGCCTTTTCATTAATATGGTTAATAAATAAGAAAGACAAAACTGAATTGCTCTATACGGAGAAAAAAAATCCAAGCTTAAAATAAATGTCTTTCATTACATTACTGGTGATAATAATAAGAAAAATACTGCTAATGTTAGTAATAAAAATAGTAATAATGATAGGGGATGCACAGTGGTGCAGTTGGTCTTTCTGCATGGAGTTTGCATGTTCTCCCTGTGCATGCGTGGGTTCTCTCCGGGTACTCCGGCTTCCTCCCACAGTCCCAAAAAACGTGACTGTCAGGTTAATTGGTCTCTCTAAATTCTCCCTAGGTGTGAGTGTGTGTGTGCATGGTTGTCTGTCCTGTCTGTCTCTTCGTTGCCCTGCGACCTGTCCAGGGTGACCCTGCCTCTCGGAACGTTATCTGGAGATAGGCACCAGCAGCCCTCCCCACCCCATTAGGGACAAGGGTGTTAGAAAATGGATGGATGGATGATGATAATAGGAGCAATACGCAAATGCTACTACTACTAATAATAATAATAGTATTTATTACTAATAAATAAAGACAAGCAAAATGTGCAGGTATACTTTTGAAAGCCAGTGTCATTCTGCCATCAAATCCACATCCTTTATTCTTTCATTAAAAGCTGCATATATAGACTTACTTGAAGTTTATATATGCAGCCATTTCTTCTCCAGTGTTGGAAACTACTTTGCTATCAATCTTAAAGCATTAAGCTGACGATCCAGGCAATCTTTAGGGGTTTTGAAGATACCTATACATTTCAGTATTTCTTCTTTCCCACAAAACCATCTCTTTTAAGCCCAATTTCTCCATTTCATTCATCCTCCACTGTCCATCACCACCAGAACTGACCATAATGAGGGGATTCTCTGAAAGTAAGCTGCCTTGTCATGGCTGTGTCCTCTGACTGAAGTACAAATATCAACTTAGGATGCATAACAGAGAGAAAAAAGGACTGCTGCTGGAAGTGATGCTTTTTAACACTATGGTGTCTCAGTGGCTTTTTGCTGCAAGCTGTGAAGGAGAGAAAGAGGGAGTATGACATAAAAGGCAAATGACCTACTCACGAAGAAATAAAAATGAAACGCTTCCTTTTGTTCCCGTTTTATCTCTACAGCATAGTTAAGAATCTAATGGGCTGATTCCAGGGCACATTTAAAATGCATTGCATTCCCATCCCCATCTAAAAGGTTCACGCAGAGTCGTACAGAATGCAGCTGACAAAGGGAAATGGTTTTTCGGGACTGGAAGATTGCTAACATTCCCAAGTAGATTGTGTTTGTCCACTCCTGTTCTTCTCCCGGATGGATGTTCTGTCCGTTGCAATGTCTTAAGCGCAGCGCTGCTTGTTTGACGATTGCACGGCTTTAGAAATGACAAGCTCATCATGCCTCTCACTGTTTTTAATGTGTAATAAATATGCAGCAACATGTTCTGCGCCGCCTTGTCTCCGTGTGCGCGAACGTGTCCCTGCGTACGCATACGTGGGCAACACACAGAGAGATGAATGTCAAATGCGTGATGGCAGGAAGTGCAGGGAAACAGCTGCTTGTGTTGTAATTAGCAGCCATACGGGGAGGGAGACGCAGAACAAGGAGATAGCAAAAATGAAAAGACTTCCTCTATTTTAAGGAACTCCCTGCGGAGTTGGCTTCACAGATATTTTTCTATTTTATATATCAGCGCTCGTCCAGATGCCAAGTCGATACCAAACATCAAAAGATGGTGGCTGTAGCAGAGCAAGCAACTCCTGATCTGGGGTTTGACCACAAAACTGTGTTCTGAAATGTAATCTCTCAGGAAAATCATTTGGATGGGGCGGATGTTGGAGTGATGCAAGAAGTTTTGCGGCCCAATTCTACTAACAGACCAAAGGGTCAGTTAGACACAAGACCAAAAGCACAAAATCAAAATCAAAACTGAAGAAATTTCAAACAGTGACAATGAGAAAGAGGTATTTGTTTTTACCAGTGTGGACGAATTAACCAACGCAATTAGATGTAGCGTTTCAAATATTTATTTCTCAATTTCCATCCATCCTATAGAGAATTGGCTCTATTTGGAGCTTTCAGGTGAGCTCTTCACCTGATCTCTTCGATTTCAATTTCATGCGCTCCTTAAATATCCAAGGAGGAACACACTACTGTACATGAACTACATAAAAAGGGAGGCAAATTTATAACATACGATAAAAAACCCATAAAGTAAGCTTAAAGTTATACAATAACCAATTTGAGGTTAAGAGAAAAAAAGAAAACAGTTTATTTAATATCATATGCGTACAAATGAATATAGTAACAAGGTGCTGTCAGAAAGAAGCTTTCCTTCTGTCTGCTGTAAAAATCCAGCCCAGAGGGTCATTCCTGCCCGCTGCAGTAACCTTTTGCAATGCAAGTGTTATTATTTGACTCTTTGTTATTTTATTTATTTAGCCAGCTTTTGTTCCTTTTTGAAATAAAGTGGGCCATTTTAATTGGCCAGACACCAGTTTATCAACATCATAACAACTCTGGAGAGAAGCCAAACCAAAATCCCTGTTATCAAGCCAACCAGAAACATACTTCTACTGACCGTGGTCGGCTGTGTTCGCTTTCTATTCGGAAATTTTGCTTCTTAATTCAAACCAGCAAAATGACAGGTGTGGTGATGCAGGGCAGGGGTTCTGTTTTGGAAACCACACGGTTTCATCTTTACCATGCAAACAATGGAATCCTCTTTGAAAATGAGAGCAGAAGACGGACAAATGGAAAGGGGTGCTGACCGCAGTAGTGATGACACTCAATTTGTTCAAAACTGAATTTAGCATTCTGTCTGTTACCGACGATTACCTATATCGCCGTAATATATTATGACAGAAAAACGAGATCCTGGATTGGAACTGCTAGAAAGAACATTTTCTTTCATTTTTGGGAGCTTGAAGTATAGCAATCGCTCCTCTGTAACTAAACATGTGGTTGGCCATCTGATCAAGATTCTCCTTTTGGAGGTTTTCCAGGCACGCTCTGAGGAAGGAAACCTTGGGGCAAACCCAGAGCTTGCTGGAGGGACGATATATATGTGCTTTCTGGCTTGAGCAAATATGTGCTTTTTAGAGATACCCTCTGTCAACACTCTATCATGTCAACATGAAACACCAGATTTTTAGCAGTGCTCATTAGGAGGTCTCATGTCCTTTGATTGTGCTAAAACAGAATATTGGAGCGGCATTACTGGCAACTTGGAAACATTTATTAATGCATGTGCACTAAGGGGTTTTTATGATATAAAGCACTTTGAACAGTAAACTGATGGTAAAAACCCATAATTCAGATCTACATGGATTTGAATCCTTAATGATGATCAAGCCACTAATCTATTTGGATTGACAGGCTGTTCTTCAGTAAATTTTATAGAAAAAGGTTTTCTATGTGCTGAATAAAGTTATTAGCTTGAACTGAACCAAATGTCATATTCCGGGTTATTTGGACTCTTTGCTTTCGTTATTTCCCTGTTCTGATTTCTTATTTTCCTTATACGGCACAATTCTTTTCTCTTCTGTGGTGCACCCACAATTTAACTTTAATTTACAATTCAGTGAAAATAAACTCTATTCTATTCCATTTCAAATTTTCTTTTCTCCATTCTTTTCTCCATTGAGTTTCAAAACAAGACTCTGGCTGGACCACTCAAAAACATTAATTGTACTGTCAGTCCATAAGCGAGAGATGCTTTGATCGAGTAAAATATTACTTTGGAACTAAGTCTCCCATATGTATGGATGACTCTTGGTTTTCATTGTGTGTAAAGCTGTGCTGTGAAAATAATCTGGAACTCTACCGATATTGGTTGCACAAACATGGGGCAAATTGCTGAAGGAAGAGTGGTGCAGTGTATTTCTCTTTTCCTTCCTTTTTTTCTCAGGTCAAAAGTTGCCACCAGCAGATAATATGGCTACCCAAATTGTAATTTATTTGAAAAACATTTCACTGAACCTCGAGCAGCTTGAATGTGTTTTTCCACTCTTCTTCCAGACTCTGGGAATTTGATAAAAAACAAACAAACAAAAAAAAACTTAGGTCTTTGGAACACTGAATTTTTGCCTCTTTGGTTAAGTAAGACATTGACAGAGAGAATGTGGAACTTACAGTCCATGTCCTGGATAAAATTGTACGTGGTCTCAAATGTCCCTCAGTTTCAAGTCTTGAATGGTGTTCGCTTCAAAACCTTTTCGAGGTAGTAATCTGTTTTGCATGTGCACCTTTTCCTTCCTCTAAACTTTCCATGCACATGCTTTGGATCTTGCACAGGCTTACCCCTTTGAAAAAATGCTGATATTTTTTGTTGGATAGCAGGCTTCTCCACGACTGCGTGAGTCATAACATTGCCATAACGCAGCAATTATGTTTTAAAACTAGTAGTAATTCTTGTTTTGTTTTTTTTATTAAAAACTGAACAGCAAAATTAACACAATTCCACGCTTGAAATAGATCAATCTGTCTAATTAATCTATATAATGTGCAAGTTCCACTTATTGAATTAATTTGTGGCGCTAAATTAGAAATATTCCAGTTTACTGAGACGCACCTGTATTTCACTCTCGGCACCCATAGACCAAACGCAGACTGCAATCTTGACTTTTTCTTTTTTTCTGTCGCTCCAGTGTTTGTTTTAATAGGCTACCGGTGTCCAAAGGAGTGTCCAATCCGCGCGCACAGCCGCTGCGAGCCGAGGCTTCTCCTCGCTGCATGTCTCAAACTGCACGCAGACACACAGGCAGAGAGGTAAGACGAGGAGGAGCTCCAGCTCCGCAGGACCGACCGCGTAAACGGAAGGCTGCTCATGCGCTTGGATTATACCGGGCAGTGAACTGTCACCGCTCATAACAGCGCCAGCACGGCTTTCCTCGCTGCCCTCTGCAGCTCATTAACTCGTCTTCTAATAGTAAATCAATCAATAAATAAGTCTGGATATTTGCGCAAAAACTACAACAGTAGCGGCGTTTATGTGATTTTTCTAGTTTTTTTTTTAAAATTTGTTTTTTCTTACCCTGGATAAAATTATATAAAAGTATTTTTCTTTCACCTGCACTGCTTGAACTGTCGGAAGAAGAAGGTCTTCTCCTTTCGCATCTGTAAGTCTCTCCCTGGAACTACATCATCTACAATCTGTAAGTCGTCACAATGAATGTTTTCTTCTCTTAACTTTTTTTTTTTTTTTTTTGCTTTATTTACTTTTTGTTTTGGAAACTTAAATATATATTTATGAGTTAGAATTGAGTTTAATAACTCAAAAGCTACATTTCCCATTTTTGTGCACAAGGAGATGCCTGGAGGGATTTAAATTATATTGAAGCTGCTGATGCAAAACGATCTGCTTAGACATTTCCCTCGTATTTATGCTGTAGCTGGATGAATAACAACTGCTTGCATGTCTTGCAAAGTGGAAAAAAAATATTCTTGAGCATATAATATGTCTCTTACAGTTATTTTATACAACAACATCATTAATTAAGCTATTATAACCAGTCTCTTCTGAAGGAATGCTGATTGACTTGGTCCTTAATTGAGGGTAATGTTTAGAAATACCATACTCTGATTCTCCTTTAGTAAATCGTTGCTCACTTGGGAGAAATTTCCAACAGGAACTGTGGTCAAAAGCCTTTGTAGGATATTCTAATTGTGTCTTTTCTGCTCAAAGTCAGAGAAAAGTGAACACGGTGATTCCTTTATGTGTCAGGCAAAAAATGCACACATGCGAGAAACGTGCAGTTCTTATACGCTGCACTCCTGGATCCTCTGGGTCAAATGATGAGAACCAAGATGAAGCACCTACACAGTGATTAAAGGTTAATGTATGCGACCTTTCTTTGCTTGTTTTTATTAGAAACAACAGGATAAAGAACAATTCTTTCTTATTTGCACTCAGAGTGCGATATTCATGATCTACAGTCAGTCAAATCGACCTTCTCTACTTCTGTGTGCAGTTTTTTTTTTTTAAAAAACCACGCTTCATGGCTCCAGCGCCATATCGATCAACTTAGCAAAGTCACAGAAAATGGGGGGAAAAATAGGCATGCCTTCATTGACCCACCGCCCACAATACGGAAACAAAACGAGACAAATTCTTCCCGCCTCATTTCAGTCTCCAGATGGAGCAAGGAATAGTGTTTTAAATTCAGGAAGATGTCTGCCAATATATTAGGGAGATGCCTTTGGGTTTCATACAGCTGTAGTGCAACAGCCTGTGCTATCGGGTTTTATTAGAGGCTTGATCAGCATCAGAGAGCAGAAAATGCTGAACTCTGATATACGCACGAGCTGTGCAACACAGAGGACGACGGGAATAGCAGCAAACACACAATCAGCCTGTCGGAGAAGGAACAGGGGAAAGAGAGAGAGAGACAGAGGGACAGCCATAAGTGAAGATCTTTACAGACAGGCATGCTCAGATATGTAAGGTGCCCTGCGGTGAACTGGACTTGGCTGGCTGCGTGTTTGTCTGCTTTCTGGTGGCTCAGAGATAACTCTGTCATCCATCAAGCTGTGAGCGAGCGTTCCGCCTCGGTGTGGGTCGACCTGTCTGCAAGATCGCAAATGGGTGGGCGCAGAGGAGATGGGAGTCCAGAGAGCTGCATGAAGGAAAAGACGTAACTCACTGGAGCTAGTGGGAGATAGCGGGTAATAGTTTTATTACTAAACTTCAATAAGAAACAGCGCTTCAAAATGATAATTCAGGATTTTTTAAGGGAAGCTCTGTTCAAAGGTTACAAACAAGTTGCTTGTTACAGAAATTCATATTATTTAGTTGAGAATCTTGAAGCTTATGGCCAATCAAGGAGGTTTTACACTAAAGTAGATTTCCACCATCTTAAAGCAACTCCAATCTCAAAAAGTACTGCAGTGTTCATAAACACTATGAACATTTAAACCATCATGACATTTCCATCACATTGGGTATTTGCACCAAAGCGGATGATTATTTATACAGGAAATGAAGGTTGGAGGCAATGTGCAGCTAATAATTCTCCGGTCTGAAACATTTACTGAGAACAGAGGAAGTAAGGTGTTTGTAGTTATAGTATCTGCCCGTTGTAAAGTGAAGAGGTGTAAATAGCTAAAACTTTTATTATTATTATTATTATTTTTGCACCATCTTGTTTTTCTTTTCTCTGACCAGAACAGCTTTCCTCATTCCATGCTCAGTAGGTGTTTCACACAGGAAGGTTCACCACCTCCTACCTTTATTTCCAATGTAAATAAGAATTGACTTCTATATAAATAAGGCAGACGGTTGACGGTTCATAAAATGCATTCACGTAAATCTCTGCTAGTGCAACCTTTGTTCTTGGCCTCTATCAGACTAGCTGTTAGCTTCAGCACACCTGAACTAATCTGGATGAAAAACATTAGGAGATGTACTGTATGTGCTGAAAGTAGGACATCACCTTCTTGCAACCTTTCCACAAAAATCCCGAACTATCCTTTCAAAGCTTTATTCACACGGCAATTACGTTGTCCTGCAGTGCCTATTTTTGGACAACGGCCCCTCTGTGATTATGTGGCATGCAGATCAATGCCCATGAGAAAACACCACTTGCACACTCCCGAAAAGACTCAACTCAGCGTGCTGCACAAACCGAACTTCTGTGTTCTTCCTTGCCTCTCTACATACGCACAAAGTAATCTAATTGACTCCTGTCGCTCAGGGAAGCTTAGCTGACCTGCACTGGTGTTGATAGTTCTTGGTTTTAATAAGGCTAGTGGTTCATGTTTTATTCATAGATACACGCAATAACTCTGCTTGTCTGAGCCTCGTAATCATCGATGATGAACAAGACAACCTTTAATTAACCGTGCAGGGCAGTTGACACATCTCACACTGCCTTACACCTCCTTGGTAAGACAAATCACGAAAAGATCATTTGAATTAGTGTGAGTATAGCCACGATTTAACAATGTGGGTAAAGCAGAAGCAGCCAGTTGGATTATATATCCTATCAGTAACTCCGGATTCTAATAATTTCCACCTTTCTCCACTCCCATTCGTGTTTTAGATTCTGAACTATAATCAAATACAGTCCACACCAAAGAAAAACAAAGAGTGAAAATAGCCATTCTACTTAGCATCCAACCCTAAAGCCATGAATCAACTACCCACTTCAGCATCATTAGCCACCAGCAGAGTAAGGCTAGTTTTTCTCACATAGATTACACGTTGCATTTATTCACCAAAGGAGGATCAAAAAACAATTTTTTTCTGTCATTGTGTATGCTTTCCTCCAGGCTTCACTGTCCTGGAGGCTGAGCCGTATCCCTCATACCACTGATTAAGTGTCTTAGTTTATTATGCACATCCCAATAAAAGGACAGTTACTGAACACCTTAGAGCACTGAATAAGTTCTTCCTGCCTATCTAATTGCAATGTATTGCTCCGTATTCCTTTTCTGTCCATTTTATTCCAAAAGACGCTAAACCTGACTAAACAAAACTAAAATTAGATATTCCCAGTGGTTGGAAGAAACTGAAAGGTCACCCAACCTTCTTTTTGTTAGCAAGCCATACATCAGGCTACAACAGATCCAACACTGGGGTTTAACCTTTTCGGTTATGAAGTCATTGTGCCAGAGGTCTTTGAATCAATAATAGAGCTACATTTATGCTGCTAATGATGTATCATTTGGCAGCCAATGGCTGCGTGTGTGTGAGGAGATGCTTTTAGAGATACCCAAGGCAATATAACTCAAAGTACTGAGAATCTGGACTGGTAGAAGGATAAGGGTGAGTTTAAGCAATTGTCCACGTTGTTCTGCAAACTCAGTCAAACTCCCTTTAAGATAGTACGCTACGTATCAAACCAAACACTATGTCCAGCTTTTGGCTTTGTTTTGCTGTTTTTCTGTAAACTGTTCTTTAATCGGAATGATATGAACCCTCCCAAAAGCAAATTTAGTACACAGGTGCACTAGTTACATAACATAAGGCACAAAGCAGCTGTTCAGGCAATTGTTCCTCTGGGGATGTATTTTTCTTGTCGATTTCCCCATCATTCCAGCGGGAAGAAGCAAGAGCACCATGTCATTTCAGAAACAGCGTTTGTTTAGCCTGGTGAGTTCAGACTGCACACAGTGCCGCCTTACTGACAAAGAGGGCAACTGTTTAACAAGAAGAAAGCTCGACAGATTCATGCCAGTCAAAGAATGAAGACTGTCCCATGACTGGTCATCATGACCCTTTGCTTCAGTTTTGCCAATAGTTTCCATGAAGGCCAGATGGATTATCAAAGTCAGCAGACTGCAACAAGTACGGCTGCAAAACATTTAAGTGGGATTTGACTCAAGTCACTTAGCTCCCATGCTTGTCCCTCTCATGATTTCATCGACTCAAATAAACATGAATGAGAATTAGTTGTTTATTTCTCAGGAGACTTTCTTTTCTGAAAAAAAAAGTACTTTTGTCAAGTACTACAGTGGAAATTCATACTTTATTACCCAGCGTTGTATTTATTGTTAGCGTTCATTTATTAGCGTCAAGTGAAAGAGCTGGATAATATCTTTAAATGCTGCAGTGCAGCGAAAGCAGCAGCTCTCTTGTTTGTGCGGTATGAGTCAGATAATAACTTTATTCATGCATTCATTCAGGGTCTTGTGCATGGCTCTCCAAGCCAAAACGAGAATCTGCTGTCGTAAAATCTAATTTCACAGTCATCTGTTTCAGTTATCTACGCCCCGTTAAGCTGTTTGCCAAGCGCAGGTGGCTGGATTTAGCGGCGGAGGAGCTTGCATCATTTGAATATGAGGCTGGAACTCAGAGAAGAGGAGCCCATGAAATTAACGAGTGGAGAATGTAATTATCCCAGCATCACTGTTCATGTAATACAAGCGAAGCCGTGCGTTCCATGCTGTGACACATCCACTCTAAAGCAGTGCTGAATCCACTGCACTTCAGATATTGAGCAGCTGAAGTAGTATCAATAGGTGGTGCTAGAATAGAGCGTGTAGCTGAAGCCTCGGTAAACAGAGGCCTGGGCAGGCAGATTGAGGAGCAGAGAACGTATCTGGGTAAAAGACAGACACACTTGCAGAATGATTTCCCATAGTTCAATGTTATCATTAACATGTCTCTGTGTCTCCTCCAACTTATTATGCCTTCTTCTCCAATAATACCTGAATTCAATTGGCAGCAAAGCTACTTGGGACGCTGCAGCTGCGCAGCTGGCAGCAAAACGTGCTTCTCCACTGGCCGGATTTATTGAATGTTCCCAATCTGAAATCATGAAGATTTATTAGCCACGTCGGCGGGTGTGCACTTTCACGTCACCTTTCAATTATTTTATTGTACACAAGTCGACACGCATATTTACTGCAAGGTAAAAGCAAATCAAAACAAACAAAAAAAAAAAAAATCATATTAAAGGATTGAAGACCTAAAGCGCTATTTGTCAATTTTAAAAGAAAGCCTTCCCTGGGGCATAGTGTGACTAAAAGATGGTGCAGGAGCTCATTATTGAGTAGCCGAGAGTCTGAGCAAGCAATTCAATTAAGCATCCTTTTAGCAGTAAATTTTAGTCCTCTGTTCTAGTTCCTAATTTGATTTTCATATTTCGTGCAGTGTAGCAAAAATTGTTGACCCTTCTAAGACCCACCAAATTGTCTGTTTTATCTTAGGCAGGCTGAGTATTTAGGTTCTTTCTCCTGCAAAATGAACCTCTGTGTCAATTGTTCTTGCAGCCTCTTAATAGGTTCTCCTCCAGGATTGTCTTGTATTTGGCTCCATCTATCTTACCATCAACTGTGAACAGCTTATCTGTCCCTGCTTAAGTTAAGAATCCCCACAGCATGACTCTTCCAACACTATGTTTCACCATGAGGATATTATATTCAAGGGGATGCGCGGTTATAGTGTTATTTTGCAAGTGGGGGGAAGAAAAAAAGCTACATTTTGGTTTCATCTGACCACAGCAACCTGTTCCACATGTTCGCTTTGACTGCCATATGAGTTGTGAAAAACTGGTCTTATTGCTCTATTTAGACATCGGGTTTCTTATACTTGTCTGTTATTTTTGTCCCACTTGCTTTGCATGCTGGCTTAGGCGGACGATTATGTCTAGGAAGGTTTTTGGTTGTTCAACGCTTGTGATATAAAGCTAACACTCATAAAATCAAATCAAAATATATTAAAGTCTGCAGTTTTAACAGAAAAAATGTTAAATGTTCAAAGAACATTAATACTTGTTATTTTCATTTCCTTTTCTCTTTTCTTTTAATTGCTTTGAGAGATACCCGTCTTTCCTTTTATTGGATGTCTGTCTGTCCTCTTTTTCCTCTAAATTTTCTCACTTTCTGATTTTTGTCTTCATTTGAACCTTTGTGGCAGCCACCTGTCATGCAGTCATGGATGGGCATAACCTGAGGTTACCGACACACATGAAAAGTTTCCTTTTGAACTCAAAGGACATTTTATCCATTTCATTGGAACAAGTTACAGAGTTTTCAACCAGAATAAAAATAAATAAATCCATTGCATTTTTTTATTTCCTGTATTTCTAATCAAGGCAAATATCCAGGTGGATGTTTTGGGCCTTTGTTTGGACTCAGTTTAAATTCTTTTGACCCAGCCTCCAAATTCAGTGCTAAATTCAGTCTGTACATACACCTGAAATTAGTCCAGAACCAGCAACAGATGAAGAAATGAACGATGAATGATCGGTCTCTACTCTTGTTACCTTTTATCTCATTCGCCACAGTTGAGCTCATTCACTTCTCATCAAGTTCTCTGCAGCAGCAACACGTCCTCCTGTTCACAACACTCTCCCATCCCATATAAAAGAAGTTGTCTTCAAGTCAGTCATCAAATTATAATCCCACATCCAAACAGGGGTTCTCCTCTCTCATTGAGATTGTCTTGATGACCTGAACCATCTGAAACAAAGGATGGTTCACAAAGTCCCACAGGCTGTCCCACTTACACTTCTCTATTGTTGCCCCAACTTGCTGACTCCATATCTCACGGTGTCCAGAACTCCCCGTTCCTGTCCATTTGAAGAACATTGAACTGACCCTGCTGCTGATGAGGTGTCCTGTTGAAGAGGCTGCTCAGTAGAGACTCCATCTTGCTGCAGGACACTGCTGGATGTCCCTCCTTCCCGGTGCTTTTTCACTGCTTTCGTCTGTGTTAACTGGGTGACATATTCACAACATTGGCACAAACCTTTTTCCCCCACATCCAACATGGCGACGACAAAAAGCACCATCTCTTTCCCAAAAAGCACGTTATTTGGGATAAAACCAGTACTGGCATGGACACTGCTACAGTATGCCATCATCACATATGGCAGCCACAAATCCAAGTTTAGCTGGTTATCCTCTACAAACAAAGACAACATTTGGGCAATTTAACAAATGCAGTTAAATCGTCCCATCAAACCATCTGACTGTGGATGGGATGGGGATTTTCTTGTTTTATGGAAGTTTAAGAGCTGGGATGTATTCCTTAATAAAACTGACTTAAACAACCTCTCTTGATCTAAATGAGTGCTATAGTACCAGACCTACAAACCTATTCCTCTACCGGAACCTTTGGTAGTTTATGTGCCTCTTGATTGGGTAAAAGACATGCCTCAATCCGTTTGGAAAAATAACAATATTGAGCCCAAAACATCAAATGCTATGCTCTCATATTGTCTGTCGACCACAGATGTTTGGAGGGGCCACCAGTAGAGGACAAACTTTGATTTAGGAATCAAAGTTTGAATCAGAGAGCCACTGTATTTTCCAAATTTTGCAGAAGGTCAATCTCAACTGCTAATTGGATTCCAGAAGAATCCAGAGTTTTAGGTTTTGCAGCACAGAGACTAATCTGAAAGTCACCTGTTGAAAAATGACTGAGAAACTGATCTCTGCTCAACATGTCCTAAACCTGCTCACTCATAGAAGGGGATGCTGTAGCCAACCGTATTTCATGCTTCGCTATGAAAGGGTTTCAAATATATTGCCATTGCTTTCTTTAACTGGGAATAATTATTTCTGGCTTCAGAAGAGATTCCATTATAGACATCTTGTGCATGACAAATGGGACAAAAATCTCTTGACAGACTCGTCCCATCCATTAATCCTGACTGCCAATTCAAACTGCTCCATCCAATCAGACTAGCCTTTGCATTTGGCTGCATTTAACTTCAACATAAGCTATATTGTCATGTTTTATGCAGCTAATGAACAGTATCACCTGAAAAATGTCTTGTGTCAATAGACTATACAGATATACTGTAGGTCTTGACACAATGGGGTGAAAGTTCAATCCAATACAACTTTAATCTTGAGGCAGAGAACACTGCGGTAATTTAAATGCATAAATAATGAATGAATTTCATAGCAGTGTGATGTCACTATTACTTTTACGTAGAAGCCATATAAAGGGTGTCACGTGTTTGCAACCACACTGACAATCTCTCTTTAATTTTCATAACTAATAACACAAAAGAAATAAAACTTTTTGTTGGTAAGCTTTAGAGGGGCTGATAGCTTAAACCAAGCTAGCAGCTCAATTATCAAGTTCAAACATTTTTTTGTCAATTTATAATTGCATAGATAGATAGGGCAAGTTCACTCTGCGATTTTTCTTTTTTTCTTCGTACAAGTCAAGAGCTGGCTGCTAACAGATAAAGAGACCCCACATTATTAGAGAAAATGGTAGGAAGCACAAAGCTGGAAAAAAAGCTTTGACAGTCATTGTGAACAAAAGATTTTTTAGATGATAAACGATTCGGAAATCATTTCAGGGCTCAAAGAAATGTCTAGCAAGAGGATTAGTGGCACATCAGCTGCATTGAAGTCTCCCCGACCTCCATGTGGCTTGAAGGAACAGCCCAATATAGTTTGGGGTAATTAATGGATTGGCAGCGTATTTCCCTCTCCTCCAAGGACAGGCCGTGTGCTTTATTGGAGGCTGCTAATTCTGACTTATTACAATAGCTCTCCACTATTAAACCATGAACGATTTCCTTTTACTGTTCAGCTTTTTTTTTGTTTTCATTTTGGCTCCCACTCTTTATGACTCACAGGGTCTGCCGGAACAGAGTTTAATCATCCCTATTAACGAGTTCAGTGATTGATCTGTGGTGTCGAGGGAGAGCTATTATGTAAACTCAGGTGGCTGTTTTTTTCCTACCCCCACCTCTAAAATAAGGTTATTTTCATCTTTGTCAAAATCTGATGGCACAGTTTCAAGTTGAATACAACCTTGTTTGTGGTCAAAAGCAGGGAGCTAATTGAGTTCATTTATGGGATTTGTAATCATTCAAGGGGAAATTGCAAACAATAAATACATTTTAAAAACCCAGCCAAACAAACAAAAAAAGAATGACTAGATTGTGATTTTTCTTTTCTTAGATTCACTTGTGAAATTTATGATTCTGAATGTGGAGTGTTTTCTGTTGCAGTCTTTTGTTCTCATCGTAGGATTGAAAGAGTTTGGTAGGGTCTACATATAGTCTCTAAGGATATGCGAGGGCTTTAAGAAGGAGGTTTCACAGGATTTTTTTGCAAAGGGAAATTTATGCTCCAGCATCAGCAAGACAGCATTGGCAGCACATCCGATCTCAGGTTGCTTAATCTGGTGAAGAATTAATTACTACATTCCAGGGAAATTAAATATAAAAATAGCATTTGGCTAATGGCACGAAAGAATTTTCCCCCAAATTGGCTCAAGTTCAAGCATTTTAAAGATTTTTGCTTGTTGTTTGTTTTCCAAGTTTCATGATATGTTTTTATATTTAGATCTTCACAATTGTCTCAATCTGAGGGTATTCTGATGCCAAAATAAATTATTAAAACAGATTTGAAAGAGCCCAAGTATTTTGATTTTGAGTTGGAGTTAATCAGAGATACCAGATGCAAAACACAAATCTTCAATGGCTGACACATTACGTTATTGCTTTATTTTTTTTGTTAGCTATAATGATGCACTTGTTGAAGAATAATTCCAGTGATAAGCCCTCCATAGGTTGCAGTTATAAGGGGAAAAATCAGTGATATTTGGAATTTGTTGTGGCTAGTGACGAGGTTCTTATTAATACAAAATAATAGTATATTTCTGCATATTTTACATTCAAACAAAAGAACATGCTCCTGTTCATGTAATAAAAACCTTTAAGGTGGGCAAATGAAGCAGTTCTTCCAGAAAGTTTGATATTTTGTGAGAGCAGTAGCTACTGTATATCGGACATTAGGCCTGGCTTGACGCTATAAACCTCAGTGTTTCCATATGAATATAGCCTATGTTTTATTTAATTTTTAGACATTGACCTCAGAGTGCAAATCAAATGCATTGTACTTCTGCTCTTTCAGTTGACTCCTGAAGACTGAATATTGATTTTGCTTTAGAGCTTTTCAATTTGCACCATGATATGTGTTGTTTAGAGACCCTCTGGTTGCAAATCTTTAATCATCATGCGCCTCTGTAGCTTTTTCCTATTGTCTGTGCTGTATCGATTTGCATGACCACTGCTTGTGTTAATCTAATTTGTAATGCAATGTTTGCTCATTTTCCCTTCCCTGCTTTCTCTTATTGGTCCATTTATTAGTTTACATTTTATGTGTTTCTATTTTTAGCTCCTGGTCACGATATTAAAGAACTGTTTGAGCACTTGTGCTGCCTGGCAGCTATTCTTCTTGCTACGGCACATATTTCTGATAGCACTTGTACTTCTCTCTTGGCCCGTTTCCCTCAGTCTGTTTACAGCTTGTTAGAAGCCAAACATGGCCTGCCCCCTGACCCAGTGGGGCGTATAAGATTTTCTCTCTTGCCTGGAAGGAGAACCATTGTTAAAACCTTTCAAGTGAAGCTCAGTGGCAGAAATACTCAATTAATTGCTTTTCTCATATGTGTCAGCTTGGATCTGCTTTCACTATAAGTATACATGGAAGTAGAAGTTTGGTTGAAAAAAAAAAAAAAGATGATATTTGAGATTTATGCACGTGGAAAAATGTTAAAATTTTATTTGTCTTATGCTGTTTTTGTTTGATCTTATTTGTTCATAATAAGTATAACTATATGGGGTGAGAATCTTCCCCACCCATTTTTTATTGCTTATGTAGTTTACGTGTTCGTATGCTCATGCCAGCTGCCCTTATTTGCGGAGTTTTTCTCTGCAGGAGCTTTGCATTGACTGATAAAATTATGAATGTTCTTTAGAAAAATAAACTGAACGTGAAAAAGAGGAGACAAATATGAGAGATGTAGTGCCATGGTGGAATTATCAGGATTTCGGTTTTGTTAGTATCTTTTTTTTTTGTGAAACTGAAAGGGAAATGGGAATTTTGAAGACTTATGATGTGCAGATGGAGCAGTGGAATAGAGAGTGCTGCTTAGTCAGTCACATAGATAACAGGCCTGGACTCAGCCCATCTGTCACCATCTTTCGTCTCTCTGAACCGGCTCTAGAGATCCTGATTCTGTTTCCGTGCCAGTTGCTCCTGCACATGTAAAATATTGTCCTAAGCGGCAACATAACAGTAGAAAAGATTTACCAAAGCAGGACCAGGAGATAAATATTTTGTTTTTTTTCTTTGTTTGCTCAGAAATTAAAATAACCACTCTACAAAAAGAAAATGCATTTTTTGTTGAGATAAACTCTTCTTCAAGTGCCTTGCAAAAGCATTCCTTTCTCTTAATTTTTCACATTTTGTTTTCTTACACTTTGATGTGCTTTTAATGAGAGTTTACATTCTGACCAATACAACTAATACACAGTTGCTAAGTGGAAAGAAATTGATACAAGCTCTTTACTTTTTTCAAAAAATAAAAATTGGGAAAGTCTGGCATTAATTTGTACTTAGCATTTTATACACCTATATTTCTCTGCAATTAACACATTTAGCTGCAAAAATCTTTCCCTTGACTTTGATTCTAGTGGAAAAAAAAAACTTTCCCACAGCATGATTTTGCCACCACAAATTGATTCTCATGGATGTCAGAAAAAAGGGCTAATTACAAATATGTGTATACTGTACTTTTGCAGTGCTCCTCTCCCTATGACTTATTTTTCGTGAAACAATCTGTGCTTATTATATAAAGAAATTGCAATGCAATATCATTCAGAGCACATAAAATACAAAATATTTACAATCACAAAGTTACCAAAAACTAGATTCTAACTAATACAGTAATACAGTCAAAGACAATCTCAAAAAAATGTAACACATCTATGCAGTCAATCAGATTTCAAAACAGATAGAAACAATAACACGTGAAATTTTAAAACTCTTTATCGTTCTATATTAGTAATTGACAGGATTAGTAATAATGGAATGTCTGTCTCATTCCACTGCTTCATATGGCTATTGATGTTTGTTTATTAGCAATAATAATGTAAAACTCGGTTACAGTTACAATAGAACAAAAAACCATTGTGTAAAGTGTATGCTAACTATGTATCTTCAAATACTCAGAGGGTCCTAATAAAATTGTATTTATTTATTTCTCTTGTGTGTGTGTGTGTGTGGTTTTTTTGTAGAATCTGCTCTTTAACACTTTATAATCTTGGATAATTTACTGAAACACATTCAGATTTTACAGCATTTTCTGCCGTCACTCATCTTCTCACCTGTCCAGAAAACCAATGTTTTCCAGAAAACCTTCTCCTCTTAAAAATGTATTCCATAAATTTCTGTTGCCATAAAAATGTTTGTAAAAGACCCTTAACAATCAATCACATAGCTAATTAAATTTTGTAAACATATTTTTTTATGATAAAATGCTATAGCTAAAAAATGTAAAGAATTCCTCAGGAAGACAATTTTGGCACTTTACTAATCTAATGAATACACATTCAGTTTTATTTTATTTACAATGAAAATTCTAGAGATTAACTTGCATGGAGGAAACACAGCATTTTATGTTGAAACCCAATCCCCATAGTGCTAATGGTTTACTATGAGGCCGACTGTAATAGTGGTAGTGCACAGCATCAGGCCCATCAATGCACATTCATCCACTGATTAGTTAATAGTGGCTGCAATTTTCAGTGTACTTTGCTGGCCATATACTCTTCCTGGGCTGAAAATTGTTGCCCATCAGCATGACACAGATAATGGTATCTAACATGGGATATGAGAGGAAATGGGCGACAGAGACACTCACCTCTGTGAATGTATGCAAGGTTCGGTGTGTGTCGGGGCATGTGTGTGTCCGTTAAATGAGGAAAGGTGGCTGTGGCTGCACGCATTCCCTGTGTATGGTACAAAACAAGAATTTCAGCCTCAGACCTAACCCGTTAAAATTTTCTTTTCCACTTACTGAATTATAAATTACCGAGTCCAAGTGTTTCCTGCTTGTTCTGATGTGATCTGTAAGAATATGACATGACAAGATTGTTTTAAAGTCCTAACATCCATCACTTTGATGACACAGTGCTTGCATCTCAAAGCATTTGTCAAGTGTTTGATAGTGTAGAGACTTTAAAAAAAATGCCCTGAAGGCATTTAGATCATAAGGGATAGCTGATCGAAATGCCTTGCAAAATAATGTCTTCCACATTTTCTTACTCAACAACCACAACCTTACCCTATTTTATTGGGATTTTTTATGATAGACCAAAAAAACAAATCAGTGCACACTTGTGAAAATAAAATTAAATATGATTTGTAGCACATTTAGCAAACTAAAATTTGAAAGGCATAGAATGGATTTGTCTTTGTTGAAATAAATTTAACCTCTTTGTCTTTTGAAAACAGCTGTGAGCTCAGTCAGATTGGATGGACTTGTCTGTGAACATTGGTTTTCAAGTTTTGCCTCCAATTCTCAATCAGATTTGACTCAGTCTGGACTTTGACTGGGCCAGTATGAAACACAAATATGCTTAAATCTAAGCCATCTAAAAGTTCTGTTAGAAAATACATAACTTTTTACAGATTAATACAAAATGCAGTTTTCAAAATGATGACTATCTCTCAAGCATGAAAGCCAACGTGGCTGCATGTGAAAATTAATTGCTCCTTTGTACTAATCTGTGATCAAGAGAGATACTTTGTGGCAGCAGCTGCCACAAACGCTGCCACCTGGTGTTTGTGATAACTGACAGTGATTGCTTTTACATCACTGTAAATACGGTGCTCTCTGGTGTTATTTATGCTCAGCATTGGTTTCGGCTTTGAAACTCTTCCAAGAATGCTGCACCAGTCTCTGATCCTGTTCACTCCTGTGAAAAAGTAGAAGATGGACTTGAGGATTATGGACTGATGCTCTGGCTCTTTTTAGTCTGTGAAGGAAGTGGAAGCACTGCTGAGCTTTTCCGACTGGTGATGAGGTGCGTTTGTCCCTGCTACAGGCTCCTTGTGTCTTTGCTGTCAATGAGTGACATGGTGGGTTTTCTTTCTGCAGTACTGCCTCTTTGCTAGTCTGATACCTCAGGACAGGTTGGCTCTTGCAGATCTCAGACCAGACTCATCGCCTGCTCTGAGAGTAACCTGTAGATCTTCCCCCATCAGCCAGGGTTTCTGGTTGACCTGTGCTGTGATGGTATTTGTGTCTGTGACATCATCAGTGTATTTATTAATGTTGGCAGTAGCAGTGTCTGAGGATTGTTAATGTTAATCTGGTAATTGGAGGTGGCTGTCAACTTAAACATGACCCAGTCAGTGATTTTGAAATCTTATTTGACATCTCTTTATATACGTCATGCTCTCAGACTGGTTCTCTTTAGCTGATTTCTATATTTTAAGAGCCTGACAGTCATCAAACGTGAGAGTTATTAGAAAAACTGAACTCAACAATTTGGTAAAACCTTAATTCGTGATTTACTCAAGAAGAGTAAGTAGCGCTGAATTAGATCTGATAGATTTTTTTCTCTTTATAAATACATTCAATCCCTGGAAAACTCTGTTTTTATTAACTGAAGGTTACCTGATATTATAATTACATCAGTTAAGTGAGACAAGAATAGAAAAAAATGTTTAAGGGACAGAAATGTTTTCCTCAGCTATATATTATGTTCTCTGCTATACATTTAGGACTATTGTACTGCTTAAACATGTATTATTTTCCTTTAAGTTCCCTTTTACTCACTATTTATATAGTAATAAACAAGTAAAAAATAAGTCATGGTTTTCTGCCGTTTCTGGTAAATTTACCTTTGGACAGAAGTGTGTGTAGACAAACTAGAGGAACACAGGAGGATATTATTAGAACTTTAATGACTTTGTCTTTGTGCAAATACTGCGCCCTTTAATGAAAACATTTGGAAAGGATAAGATAAGCGGGCCCGGCTGCCTGCACATGAAACGCATTTGATTTCTGCTGTAATCGTCTCTCTGAACTGCAGCTGAAAAATCCCTGCTCTTCTCAAGCCGTCTTAATGTGGTGTTACTGGCAGGGCATGACCAATAGGGTGCTGAGGAACTTATCCCCTATTTGACATCACATTTAACCAGCAGCCACTGGGGAATTAGCCTTACAAATGATGTGGGAAAATAGTAAAGCACTAGACAAAATGAGGCTTACATTAGAGGACGGTCCACCGTTAACCACCGTAGAGTCAATGAACCTCAGAAAAGATTGCAAGATATGTTATTGTGTAAATACAACCAGCACTTCTCAGGTTGTGGCAACCTGTTTTGAGTAAATGCTGACAGAAACTGATACCTGATAAAGTGTTGAAGCTTGCAAATGGACATGTCTGTGCAACGTTTCCATCCTCTCTGATGAAATTTGATGGCTTTTTTTTCTTCAGGGACAATAAAAATCATCTCGTTTCTGTTAATGACTTGGAAACCGCAGCGTGGGTTTGGTCCCATTCCAGGTAATTCTGCGCAGGCAGCAGCTCTTAAGTCTGGCATCCTCTGCTGCTTTCTATCAAGGTCATTCTTTTTTGCTAAACATCCAAACTTCCAGCTTTGTTTCCTAAACTTTTTGAAGCATTTTTTTTTCTCCCTCAGCATATGCCGGCGAAATGGTTGTAATTATCGTCGGCATCCACATTGAGTGGAACAGCTGCCTGGAGTCAGTGAAGCAGTCGGGTTTGTTCTTGTGAGGCTGCTCTGTTTGTGCTGAACAATAATACAAGTCAAGGGAGATTAGTTTGAAAACCCACATAGATATTCAGCTGATTATTTTTTCTTAGCGTGAGAAACCCAAATTGACTGTCTGCTTGGTTTTGTGAAAATTATGGTGTCGGCTTGGATGATTTTAAATTTCATTTTTTTATGTCTCTAATGTAATCAGTGGCCCCCACAGCACACAGTTTCAGCATTCGGCCCTCTAACGTAGGCGTCTATCAGCATCTCATATCCTGAGTTGGTGAAATTTGTTCTTTGCCACACTAAAGTTCTTTGAATCCATCTGATTGGGAGGATTTCTCTTGTTCAGAAGTCCTCTTCAGTGTGACCCTGCAGATGTAGGTCTGGGGTCTGGCAAGGCCGAAAGTTGAACTTTGTTCTGGAGAAGTCGTTATTTTGTTGATTTTGATGTACGCTCGGACTTCCAGTAGTGCTGCGAGTGCACAGTCTTCCCTCTGTAAATGAGAACTACTTTTCAATCCTCTCATTAGGCCGAACATAGGTGTGAAATTAATTTTTAAAATGAGGGGAAAAATAAAAACATATCTCTTAATCTCAATTTGTCTATCAGAAACTTGAAAGTGTACACTGTCGTGATTTCACCCGCCATGTTACTACCACCATCATGTTTCCCTGTGATTATCATTTTGTTTTGGCGATTTGCTGTGTTGGGTCTGTGTGCCAAACGTGCAAAGAACAAAGATGATGGAAAAGCAGGTTTTAAAAAATAAATGGATGTAGAGTACGAGTCCAAATAAAAGGCTTTGGAGAGTAAAAAATACATCTCCTATAACAGTTTACAATGAGTATGTTATAAATATCTAATAAATTGTTATGTATACGAAGCTGTCTATAACAGTGATGTGAAAGCATTTCTTTATAAATAAGTGTCTGCACGTCACACTATTTTAAGACTGATTGAGTCTTTTGTAGAGCATATTTTTGTTTTTCCTGCTCATGTGAGTTTTAACTCATTCGTAATACGTGTAATAGGTTTTGAAGCTTTCAGAGCTATTCATGTTGAACATTCGCACTTACACTCCTACAGACAGAAAGGCATATAAACAAGGCCATTCTACATATGAAGAATGCACAATAGCATAGAATGGTGCATTGTTTCTTTAAACACTGTGGATTAGAGAGCAAGAAAAACTGCAATCCCTCTTTTGTCTTACTTCAGTCATATGGATTCAGCAAGACCAGTTTATTGTTACTCTGTACTTCAGACACAAAGATTGCCATTAGCTGTTTTCTGTCCACATCTTAACCTGAATGCACGCTCACAGGTTGCACATTTCCTCCTTTGAGAAACTGTTTTAAATGTTAATCCATTTCATTGTGAATGGGTTCCCTGCTGAAATGAAATGTCACTAATGTTAAGGTTGCACAGTATCGGTTTTATGTCTGGAGAAGCTGCGCTTGCACGATTGCTTTCTAGCAAAAATATGCATCCATATCGTCTTAATATAATCCTATTAAGAGAGCGAGATTGTAAAGAAGTCTGAGGCAGAAAACTGAGGCCTTTTCCTATTTATTAAATGTGTCTGCCTGTGCATTGCTGTCAGTGTTTTGAACTCTTTTTGGATCATGCAGGGTTAGCAAAGCCCCTCAGCTGAAATTACCGTGCTGTTTCTCTATTGTGTTTTGGCCGCGGCTGCTATAACAGCGATATTTCTGTCAACCTCCTCTTTTTTTCCCTCCCACCCAGCTGGATTGTTTTTCTTTTTTGCAATGTTTGCGCCACTCTACCAGTGTACATCCCAGAGCTGTTAGTTGTTCCAATAAGCACCTATCATTTTCCATCTAAATAAGCCCTTACTGTCTGGTGCACTTTAAACTGTCTTGTTGGAGTTTATGATTGAAAAATAGGGTTCGGTGGATGTCCGCCCGCTGGGCTCCCGATCTCATCCTCGGAGATCAATTCTCTGTTTGATTGGTGGGGTTATCTTGTATGGTTGATTTGTAGCACCTCTTCTCTGCTAACGGTTCTCCAAGCTGATCTTTGCAGCTGTATTGTGCCTTTTTGCTCAGAGTACTTCCACCTCACACTTCCATTTTCTTTCTTTTTCATTTTGCAATGCCTCTCGAAGTGGTGGGTAAAAAATTATTTTTAACTTGTACAAATCATGGTGAAGCAGGCAAAGCAAAGCTTCTAATGCCTGTGTGAGAAAAGGGAATGTCAACCAGAATTCATCAAAACCTCCAGGGAAGTGATAGATGGAGGATTGTTATTTTCTTTGGAAATTTGCAAGACTATCAATCTACTTGTGTGTGGTAGATTTTAAGCTACAGCCACCAAACAGTTTTTTTTGAGCTGATAAAAATTACAATCTGTGGGACTGCGCATTCAGAATCCAGTAGTTCACTGTAAATTAAGTTTTATGCAAATATGCAATTCTTGTGTTTAGAGCAATGTCTTGCATTTTGTTTATTTTAATGAAAATGAGAGCAATTAACTGCCTGCAGAATCTCCTTGTAAGTGGAGAGTTTCCCTGCTTCGAAATAACTAAGAAAGAGGTGTCCGCCTGACGCGTCTGGCAGGGCAAGAAGAGCATCAATCAAAGAAGCAGCCAAGCGGCCATCAGTAGCTCTGTGGAGGAGCAGAAGGCATCCAGATTTTATGTGGGCGAATCTGTCAACACTTCGCACTCCACAAATCTGGAGCGGGAAGAAGAAAGCCATTGTTAAAAGAAAGTCATTAGACTTCCTGTTAACAGTTTGCTTCAAGCCATGTGTGGAGGTCGCAGCAAACATTTAGATAAATGTGCTCTGGTGAGACCAAAATTGAACTTGGCCTTCAAGCAAAGCACAGTGGGTGGGGCAAAATCAGTACTTCACACTATGCCAATGTTGAAACATGGTGGCGGAAGAGTCATGCAAGAGGGATGTTGTTGTTTTATGTAGCATGGGCGGGGAAGCTGTTCAGAGCTCAGAGGGTAGATGATTGGAGCTTAATATAGGGAGAAAACCTGTTAGAAGCTGGAAAAACATAAAACAACACTGAGAGTTAGAAATGTTATATTTATGTCCAAGTCCAAACCTAAATTCAACTAAGAATGGCTGATAACACCTTCCCGGTACTTAAGCAAATTTTCAAGGAAAAAATGAGCAATAATTTCAGTTTCTGACTGTACAAAGCTGATAAAATAGATTTCTGTGATTGCTGCAAAAAGTTGTTTCTACGAAGTACTGATGAAGATTTTAGTTATAATAGTTTTTATAACCATACATCACTTTCATTCCACTTCACTGCTATTGCTTTGTGTTAGTCTATCCCACAAACCAATGTTTTAATACACTGAGAAGTGTGGTTGTTGTGGCGCTGGACAAGCTCTTTATCAAAGTACCTGTACGTCTTCATTTGCAATTGGGGACCCATAAATCAAGCTGTAAAAAGGACTTCTTGTTATTCTGTGCAGAATTTCTTAAAAAATTTAGCGGCGACTAATAAGAGGTGTCAATGGAAGTGATGACAGTTTCATTAATGTTCACTATTGACCACTTTTACCAAAATTATTTGGTCAGAGGCACATAAAACAGAGGCGATTAATATCCAAAAGGCAGCAATAAACAGCAGACAGTAATACTGATTGTGGAATATTTTTTTACCCCTCCAGGGGGTCTTTTTGTGGGCTCTAGTGTCCCTTATATGATAGTGGGCTGACAGGAATCGGGGAAGGAGAGGGGGGAAGACATGCGGCAAATGTCGTCGGGTCCAGGAGTCGAACCCGCGATGGCCGCGTCGAGGACTCAAGGCCTCCAAATACGGGTCGCGCTAACCACTACACCAACATGGCACGCCCAGATTGTGGAATATTTTAGCAAGAACAAAACAGTCACAGTGCACTAACCTTCACATTTGGTTCTGCAGAGTGAGAATCTATAGGAAACCTCATTGTCCCTGATAAACAGAGAGTTCGAGGTCAGGTTGGGGCTGCCCTCCAATCAACTGCATCCGCCAGCTGGACATCTGGTCAGGAAATATTAACATTGTGTTCTTCAGCCTGGTCAGATAACAAGTAACCTGCCTTTTAGATTAAACCTAATATCGGGTTATATTTTCTTCTCCATCTCAGAATGATATTTAATTTTTTTTTAACCTTTCACGTTAAGGCACAAAAACTCAGAAAATCTGAATAATCTGATGGTACCACTTCTTCAATATTTTCATTTCTTTGACCGTGTGTTTGAGATAAAATGAATTTTCCTCGCTGTGTCACTAAACCCAACGCTGGCGTAGGTCATCTGGCATTTGCCGCCTGTCCTCTACGGTTTCATTTTAGGAAATGAGACATACAAAAGTCTCACCAGGTTGGGTGACAGACGAGATGCGCAGTCGGTGAAAGTTGAGAGGAAATGAAAGAGGTGAGGAAAGGAGAGGGTGCCAAATGAAAAGTCTCTTATCCCTGAAAAATACCTTCTATTTACTCCCAGATGTCGATAACCACCTGAGTCTGCTCATTCTACTTCTGACAGACTCTTGGTATAAAGTTCTGGTTAATTGTATCAGGGCGTAAACAGAAAAATAGAAGAAAGATGTCACCGCCACAGAGGGACCAGCTCATTTCTCCGAGCAAAGCTCGCCTTCATAAACAAAGTCTCTTGTTTACTGCTATCCTTGGGGTAGATTATTAATCAGTGACTAATCTGACATGTTTGAAAGCTCCGCAAACACATTTGAGTTGCATTTTTTCTTATTGGAAATGACAACATCTTGTGCAGCAATGTGAAATCAAGATACATTCTAGCAAAAGTGAAGATAATGTGATCAGGAGCTCTGTATTGACTTGCAATCATATTGATACCACCGAAGTGTTTCAAATGTTGCCCCATTGCAACTGCAATATGCATTTTTTAAAATCAGAATTGTAAGTGAAAGACCAACACAAACTTTTATCAGTACTCAGGTTTTTGTTTTGAACAACTGATTTCATTTTGCTGCTCTTCTGTGAAGATCAGATTTGTGGAGAAAGTTGTCAGTGGATCTCTGCAGCTCCTCCAAAGTGACCACAAGCTCCTTCGCTCCTTCTCTTCACAAAGTTCTCTTTGCCCGGTTAGCTTCAATAGAAAACCATGCTTTGTGTGCCATCTGCAGTTGTGTCTCACTCTTTCAATTTTCAGATTAGAAAAAGTAAATCTTGCTTTTATAAACTCCTGCTGGAGATTTCTCTACAACTAATGCAGTTGTCTTTTTCTATGGTCTTCATAACGCCGTTTACTCACTAATGTTCTCCATGAAACCTTTGAGACCTTCACAGAACAGCTGTATAAAAGGCAGATGCTGCACATATTCAACAAGAATTCGTTGTCCCCCCCTGGGTTTCAAGACCAAGATGGCATTATTCTGTTCTTGCAACGCTTGTTCGGCCGTTCTTGCAGTTTGTCTTAGACCCAAAGTCGGGACAGAACTGTTTTTATGTGTGGTGAAATTCAGAAATGTAAATTCAATGTGAAAAAGTTCAAGGGGTCGGACACTTTTCCAAAGCTGTGGAAACTTCTCTTATTTGTGCAGCTTCCCCCCTGGGGTAGAGAGTTTGCGGGACAATTCAGGATCACATAGATGTGCTTCACAAGTCACTGAACCAAAAAAGCCAGGCCTTTGTCAGCAGGAACCCTTGAGACACACAGATTTTAGAGTAAATTAATAACCTGCATGCAAATTAGTTGGAGTTATGTAACCTCTAATCATCATCAGTGTTGCTCTTTTGTTTGCTCGAGTGTCTGCATGACTAACAATGTTTCACTTCTGATTACTACATTCTTTTGTAATGTTGTTTTTATAGGAAGAGTTGTAGCTGTTTTGCTTTTTTTGTCAAATTAGAGTGTTGGTGTTTTGCCCTGAAATTACAATAGTGTAGCTACAGTCGTAATTGGTTTAAATTAACACAAGCATTTCTCCGCTGTCAAAGCCCCTCTTGGTTGTTGTTAAGCCCTGACCTTCTTCCTCATTGATCTGGTGGTATTAAGTAGATTCCCCACGTAAAATAACCTGCACATAAACAAAGGTTGCACTTTTCTTTTGTTTTTTTGTCCATAGCAGGAACACAGCACACAATCTGACAAAAAAGAATTTTGGAAGACCTTGCAAATACACATATTTTCACTTTGAAATGCTGACTCCAACATGTTTAAGATGCATGGCACTCCCAATGCTGCTCACCACAGCTGTCCTCCAGTGCTTAAGTTGTTGGGGCTGCGGAGTGATTCAGAAGGGCTACAATTTGTTCCATGTTGTCACATATAAGCCCAGGGAAGGAAATGGTTAGATGGCTCCTTTCAGTCTGCTTGGCCAACACTGAATAACTCCAAATATTACATGATATATGCTTTTAGTGCTAGGAAGACGTTTAATGCCAGGTGGGAGAAAAGTAGAAGGGAGGGAACATGCCTTAGAGCAGACAAGTGGGCAGTGGATTAAATTTATGTGCCGGAAAATCTGCTGAATAATCCAAACATACAGTCGATTTAGCCCATTTTGATCTAATTTGGGTTCATAAAGGTTTCTTATAGTGTACTTTTCACTCATTCTAAGCAGTTTGAGTTTTTTTTTTTTTTTTGCGCAATATGATGACATTGGCCAAAATATTAGAGCTTCATGATATTTCCACAAAATGTCAAAGGAAAATATATGACATGATGGAATAGTTTTTATAGAAAATGTAATAGAAAAAGTTTGTTTTTTTTAAAGCTGCTGAAATATAACATATTGATCATTACAGATACAATATTGCCAACCATAACCATTCAAGTGCATAATGTTCAGAAAGTTACACATGTATAACAAGTTGATATTAATTGATCAATTTGTCAGGCTATCTGCTGAGAAAACCAATCAGACATCAACGGCTTTAAAAACATGACAAGTATTTCCAATCAACTGTCTTAAAATATTATTAATCTACTTCAGGCAGCCGGCAAACAGCTAAAGGAATGTCTGGTCGCTCCACTTTCTTTATCATCGTATTAAAATGATTTAAACTGGAAATGTACAGATCAGGCTTTTCCTGGCTGATCTCAGCTTCTGCTTTTCCCATTTAGACTCCAATCTGCCAATTTCAATGTATGTTCTTTACATCATTTAATGCTAAAACTGAATTGTCCAGTATTGACAATCCTGCCCTGTTTCCTGTCCTTTGCTGACAGGAGTGGCACATGGTGTGACTTTCTGCTGCTGCAGCTCATCCGCTTCACCGTTTTATTTGTTGGGCGTTCAGAGATAGCACTTTACATGATCGCACCTGATTGCAACAAGTAGTTATTTGAGGTTTCTGAACCAATCTGCCCATTCTTGCCCAAACATAGAGATCAACACGACTTATTTACTTTCTCTTTTTCTGACTTTTCTCTGTAAAGCCCAGAGATAGCTGTCCACGAGAATCCTTGTAGATCAGCAGTTTCTGAAGCACTCAGACCAGCATGGCTGGCACCAGTACAACAACGCATTGGACATCACTTAAATTCCCATCTCTTCCCGATTCTGACGCTAGGGGTGAAATCGCTGTCATTATCTTAATGCCTAAATGTACAGGGATGCTGCTATTTAATTTGCATATGTCATTGAACTGGTCTACCTAATAAAGTGGCCAGTTAATGCTTACATCTATTTCATCTGCACAATTACACACCCGAAATTATTCTAAGGTCAAGTGGGGGTTTAATGTCTTACCCAAGGACTCTTCTACATGCGGTGGGGCTGAGGATCAAACCACCAATCCTCCAAATGCAAAATAGCCACTTTCCACTGAACCACAGTCGCCGCGTTGGAAAGACACCCGAAAGGGGCTTTTAGTTTTGCAGTCTATGTTTCCATTATTAATCTGCCTTCATAATCCCGCCTCCCCATCCTGCATGCTCATTTAATTTCCTTCTGGCCTAGCAAGGGAAGTGTGTGGGATCATGTCAGGGCATTAGAGATTGAGAATAAATCAACTGCTTTACTTATAGCTTGGGAGACTCTGCTTAATAGAAGAAGTATCATTATGAACATCTGGCTCACCAGAGCACTTAAGGTTCCCATGCGTTATTACTGGGAAGACCTTGCACCAGTAAATAAAATATTAATTTGATAATAACAAATACAACTTTTTTTTTGCAAGCAATTACAAATCGCAAACTCTTGAAGATAGATGAGATTATGTGGAAAACGACAGTCTAATCAGTTCAGACAGTGCGCTGGCTGTTTGTGTATTCAGTTGCATCTTAATTTGTTTACTCATTATGAAGATGAGTTTCACTGTCACAACCTGTTTGGTCTCACACCCATTAAATTTCTCCACATTCTTTGGTTGTCTGGCAGGCAGACAAAGGCGACTGCTCAGTCTTCCCTCGCTGCAACACGAGACCGTCATTGGTAATGACGTCTCCTCATCAGGACGCAATCTGCCAAAGGAATTAAGACGGTTTGGCTATAAAGAGTCTATGTGTTCAAAAGGAGTGACTCTGCAGACATCACACATGTTACTCAAGACAATTAGGGAATCACATTTCTGCAACATTTTCAGTAATCAAAAGATGTGTTGCTTGTAATTATCTGAATGAGCGCAGTTTCATGCTTCTAACTTTATTTTTTTTACAACACATAACAAAAAATAAATAAATAAATAAAAATAATAATAATAATAAAACAGACACCCAACCCAATGCGTTAAATCACAGCAGTTGTGAAAATGTTGACATTTTGGGTGGAGCCGTCATAAAGATAAAAATATATATTTCACTTGCTTTCACATGTCTTATCAGTTTCTGCTGGTTCAGTGGAGAAACCTTAGGAGGCTTTTATGAAAACCTCGTAAAGTTTCTAATCTGAATAGAACAAACTGTGGAGCCACATGTTGTGTGAGGGCATTTAGAAGAAAAGCCCATTTAAAAAACACCAATGTTACAATGACTGCTGACTGGTGTTCATCTACACCCAAGATCACAGGAATGTGATTTTTCATATTCCAACTGGAGTTGACAGAAAAGGGGATCTTTGACTAGGCCTCCTTGCACAACCCCACTGGACTACTTGGGACAAATTACATAATGCCAAGGACAATGTACTATATATTGTGGAGACTTCCCTTATTTAGCACCAGAATCAAATGGGTAAATTGCCAAACCTCTGCAGAACTTGGAGACATGCTGAGAAAGCAATTACACTGATAGAATCAACACCAATGTTCTCAGCACCTATAGAAGACAAACAAGCCCTCAGATGAGTATGATGAGTATCATAGGTCCTCCATCATACTTAATAGGGGCAGGACATATTGATCCTTTATTACGCATCAAACACACCCGATGTGTGTGCTGCCCTAAAGGTGTTCATGAATCTAATCTGACCAAAGCAACCAACTGCAGATGAAATCTCAGTAGCTTTTTACAAACTCAACACTTTCCTTGTGTTTGTTCTTTTTTTTTTTGCTGACATGCCTTCTAAAATAATATCTAGAAAGCCCCTTCAATGAAAGTGACTTCACTATCCCGTTACTCTGTGTAGTTGACTAAAAGTGAGCTTTTTTTAACCAACCTTACCATCATCTGTGGTGGCAAGATTGCTTTTGAACAGATACATTTTCAAGAGTGACGTTATGCTGCTGTAATAAAAACACATTTCATTTATAGGTCTCAATGTCAGTAGGTGAGGCAAATGATTATATTTCTACTGTCAGTAAAAAAAAACTGAGGAGTATCTTAAACATGTTGGAGTTTAATATTCCCTTTTGGAAAGTGAGGAATTATTCCATATGGAGAAGAAGAAGGTTATTCTTGTTTTTGTGATTAAACATGATTAGCAATAAATTTACAAAAATATGAAAGTCAAAACTAACATAAAAATCTTATTGAAGGTTATCCCAGGTTAATGAAATATAATTCCAGGTATGAATTATAGAAAGGGAAAACCACATTTCATTCTATGCTTTTGGGTTATTCTGTGTAGGACATATCACAAAGAGGGAACCCGGAAAGAAGGGCTGAAGACAATATGTGGCAGCAAGGACCTATTTAAAGGATGTGCTCACTGCTCGGTCTGCTGGAATCTTCCAACAGAGTCTCAGAAGGAAGACAAGCATAGAAAATGCTGCTGAAAATAAGAAGGAAAAAGTAAGTTTACTGTGCAGAAACGCAGAGCTTTTAGACGGGCAGATTGTAGAAAACGGGAGGGAATGCAGGGAGAAGAGGGAGCAGGAGTGAAGACAGGAGGGAGTGGATGAGGGAGATGCAGAAAAATGAGGTGAGGGGGGAAATAGATTATAGTAGTAAAAGATATATGGAGGTAAAAATAGACCAGAGAGGAAATGAGAATGCAGAGAAAAGCTAGGTTTGGTTGAAGAGAAGCAGAGAGAAAACAACCCAAGCTTGTTCTCTTTTACCTTAATTGGAAAGAACAGTATTTGGTATTCTTATGCTGCAGATAAAAGCGAGAGCAAGTCGAGATGCAGATCTTTTGCTGCTTTCTTCGTTTATCTGTTACCCCTCAACCTTCAAACAAACACGGTCTCTTGGAAAAGTGATTCACAGCAACCCACAAGCTTAGCGTGTGATTATCCAGCTGGATTTTGCACAAACAGAGAAGAAAACTCATCACAGCACCTTACCTAGCAGTGACAAATAGGTTGAAAATATGTACTTGCCCCATTTAATCAATGCCGACTAGGCAATTAGCAGATTAATGACAAAATCAGGGCATTTGTCTTGGATAGTTGGAAATTTGTTTATCAGTGGGGTGTGAAGTGCATAGAACAAAATCTACAAGCTAGGAGAAAAGAAAGCGAAAAGCTCATTTTAAACACGTGGTAATCGTCATAATTTTTGAGTACTTTTTGCCTCAGATTACTTTGTTATTAGGGAAAAAAATACTTTATACTTATTGACCCACTAAAGTGATTTTTTTATAGATAAAACACAAGATTTTATACCTTGATTTTTACAAAAAACACAATTCAACCTGTTATCTGCTCTCCAGTTAGTCACAAAATATCTAATCCTGTGGGATCAGCAGGGGTTTCATCACCATCGCCTGGAGCTCACCACCAACCCAGAAGAATAATCCGTCGGACAGACTTCTCCTGAACTTGACTTGTATACAAATTGAGTGAGTGGAGGAAAACATTACGCTTTAGGAGATTTACCTACCTACATTACTGACTTAGATTTGTCATGCAATACAACCAAATAAAATGTTTGCCAAACCTTTTTGGTTCAGATTTTGTTACTTTAAGAAGAATTAAATATTGAATAAGTATGTTGCATATTTGCCTTGCTTTTCAATAGAATGGGAAGATGGCAGCACCATTTATTAATTTACTATTAATTGAAACATTATACTTAGATGCTTAGATGATAGACGTGTTTGATTCATACCTATGAATCAAGGCTGATTCATACCTAGGCTATTTTTTAATATGACTTTAAAATATTTAATTTTAAGATCACATAAGATTTTATTTAAAAATAAATTTTAGATAACATTTTCTCTTTTGATTTTCAAAAGTCTTTTTTGTTTTCACAGTAAGAAATTGTAATTGATTACAGTTGATAATCTGCAAACATTTGAGATTAAATTAATTTGGCCTGTAGTAATTCAAAAAAAATTGCTTAAATAATATAATTCCATTTGAGAAATTTACAAATAAGATAATTGGGAAGCAATGGCTCGCACCAGTACCTATATGCCTTGTTTTAAATAATTCTTAGCAATACTCTATTGACTTTGTTTCTTGATCATGTAATTTGAAGAATAGTGCAAATGTGTTTCTATTCAGGAGAAATTTATGTACCAGCTTTCTGTGGTTACGATCTGAAATGTGTCCATTGGTCAAGCTAATCCTCCTGATCTGGGATTGGTAATGCTACTCATTTGTGGCTGCAGATCTAATGCCTTTTGTGGCTGCTGAGCCAGAGCTTGTATGTGTTGAATCAGTGGGAAATCCACAGAAAATCTGATTTAGCCGGCACCTCCTCCATCACTGATGTAATGTCAGCACAAATGTATTATGTCTCTGGCGCATGTGACCACGACCTAAACGACAGACAGGCAGTCCTGTCTGACATTACCAGACTGATGAATTAATGGCAGATGAAAGAAAAACGAAAAGACAAAGTCAAAAGCTGAAACTCAAAACTTAAATACAAAAGTCTTATAAAGTAGTTTATGGTAGTTATCGGCGACCTTAAGGTATTTTAAACAAAGCATCATGTCCAAAAATAATTATAAATACTTTGTTTTGTTGGATGCAGACATCCATGTAATATTTACAAGGTAAACAAAAATTCCATTCATTAAATAAACTTGCCCACAACGATATAAAAACTATGATTATATTCAATAAATTAGGGTATTTCTGAAAACGTTGTTTCATTTAGGATCTCAATATTATTGAGAATAACTGCAGCAATTCTGATGTTTACTTTAGTTGACTATTGCAGTATGCTTCAAATATTTGTTGTTAATATTAACATAAAAGTGATGGGTAACTCAAAACTCTGGTAGCCAATCCATGGTTGTCTCTGAAAAAACTTTTACTGCCTTTTGTCATATTATCAAAATTATCTCCAAACAGTTTCAGTCATGGATGACCTTGAGAGAGAGCAGAGATTATTATACAATGACAGATTTCAATTTCTTATGACAAAAATGCTTCAAAACTCCATTTTAGCTTAAGGTTTTGCATTTTATGCTGAAAGCTAAACTGTCAAGATTTTATTTCAATGACCCACAATATCTATTTAGTTAGTCAGCAATCAAACAGGAATTTCAAAGTGGCATGGAGTCTAAGCAGTAATTAATTTTAAAGCAGACTTTTACAAATCCCTGTAGTAAACAATTAACCTTCCCCTCTTCAGTAGCTTTTAGTGCTGAATGTTAGTTTACTTTACTCTATGGCCTTACTTATGTTGTTTTTGCTCATCATCTCTGTGGAATGGGTTGGGTGTGGAGTGTGTGTGTGTGTAGGGGGTGTATTTTAGATATTATACACCCATAAACAGCCGTATGGCCTGTGTTAGAGGTCACATGTGGAGCTACTGTGTGAAGCTTGTTCTGAACTTGTTCTAGGTGAGAAGCAGATTCTTTAGTAAAGAACATGAACTTGTGCTGAAATGTTGAAATGTTATGTGCTTCTTAATTTTTTAGATAAAGACACTAATCCCTGATAAAGACATTCAGGACCTTGAAAACTTGCACGTTTGTAACCGCAGAATGCAAAAATAAAGCTTAATAACACAATTAAACCATGCATGCATGGCAAACTGGATAAAGATTATTAAAATATTTTAAAATATATTCATATTTTATTTTAAAAGTGAGTAGAATATAAATTATTTTGATCTATGTTGAATGAAATCCAGACTTTATAAGGTTTTGTTTTATAAAAAACATGACCTCAAAACTAACCACATAGGCCATGACTGTTACTTACTGCTGCACCCCTAATTATTAATAATAAAAGACATAAACTTTGAATTCAGATGCACCAGTCTGAATTTTGCGGCAGATCTTTAATGTCAAGAAGTCTGATTCAAGGAGAGTATGGAACAAGCATTTAAAATATTTATTTCTAGCCTTCCCGCTTTAATAATATTTTTACATCACCACTGGACAATATGGAGCTCACCTTTTGTGTCAGTAAAAGGGATTTTCAGAGATGACTCTAAGCTGCACTTCAGTACAAATGTGTGTGTGAACACTGTTTGTGCTATCTGGAGGTACAGAGCAATTATTTTCCGTGACTATTTAAAGCTTACCAACCTTGGTTTGTATTTATCTCCCCAAAAAATTATGCTTCAAATTTAACTAAAGGCCCCCTTCAAATTTAGCCTAAACAAGAGTAATGCTTGTATCACTCATCTCGTCAACCTCTGCCACCTTTGAACCACATTCGGATGCAAGCACACGGTCGATTGTGGTCATAACAACTTTTCAATTGTCAACACAAAATTTCCCACTGTTGAGTTAAAGGCCACTGTTGTTGTCTTACGTCTGAACAACACAAATTCGGAGGGGGATTGACGTCCATGTTATACGTAGTAATCAGCGGCAACTTTAATAAAAATATCAAAGTGAGTTTTTCATTTGCAAACTAAGAACTAAATTTGTTCCAGTGAACAAAAAACAGATTTAATAGCAACCAATGTCGGAACCTGATAGAAGCTGACTTCACAATTCTGTCGCCACCAAAGCAAAGATCCGATGCCCTCAGTGTGGCAGCCTGAGCTCAGCCATTATAAATTTACCGTTTAGGTGCATGACACCTTTAGAAAATAAGTAATTGCTCAAAAGTATAGGAGACATAGTTTTTACTGTTGCCAAGTGCAGGATTTATCCCCCCCTTACAGGTACTCTTTGTGGTGGCTGTAATTGCAAACCATTATAACACTTAGCTCTGTAATTCAGCCGCATGATAATTTTCATCTTTCGGTGTGAGACCAAACTGAACAGAATTAGTCGCTCGCATTCAGTTACATGGACTTCATGGGTTTTGCAGTTTATCCTCCATGAGATGTAGAACATTTGTCTGTAAAGAGGCCAAGTAATTCACCTTACACAAAATCCTTTGCCCGCCTGCAGCTAAAAATTGACTAATGTGAATTGTTCAAGAATTTCAGAAAACCTTTTTCCCTGCAAGGAGATTGTTGATCCATTAATTTCCCTTGCCTTTAAATATAACAATATTTGTTCCCCTACAGGAAATTTACATAACTGCAGCAAAAAATAAGAAGAGTACACACAAAGCAGGGGAAATGACAAGACCAGAGGAATATTTAAATCCAATGATAGAGAACATCACTAGATATAAACAAGCATTTACTGCATTGAGTCCAAACAGGAAATTAACTTTAAAGGGTGACTGCACTCAGATAGAGGTAGCACTGATATCATTGCATACCATGATGGCTGCAACTGAAAAATGTGTGTTGTTGTGTGTGTCACTTGTTGATAGAAGTGACAGCTGCATGGAGGAAGGTGCTGCAATAATGCTTTTTGGTGCATTTAGTGTGAGTCTCAGTGAGCGATTGTCCAGGAGTGAGGATAGCTTAGGTAGTAGCATCTTACTGAATGCTTAATTTTAAAAAGATAAGCACTAAATATTCCTTATGTGTTATCTTTGTATATCAATGTCTCTCTATGACTCTCTGATCTTTTGTAACACACTGAATTACTTTTGGTCTTATGATTAAAGTTTTGTTTTGGCCTGAAGATGGTTGTGGTTTATGATTGCAGGCACTAAAATGATCATGAATATAAATCATGAGCAATTTCATAGTTCGAACGCTGAATAAAATGGGGGTCCCATTTCTATTGTCAAACTCTATCTCATTAAGTAGTTCTAGGTGTAAACATTGTCGTTCTTTCATCTGGCTTGGGAAGCTGGTAAAGAGAGGCAGCTAAAAACTATCTGAGAAAGTGAAAGGACACATTTCCCATCATGCACTAGGCCAAATAGAGCTCAGCCTGCAGCTGTTTGCATCTTATTAACTCTTGAGCACTTGTGTAACTCTATAAAAAGTCAAACACAAATGTAAGCACCATTAGTTGTGCTTGGAGCTCCATTAATTAACCTGAGTTCTGCGCAGCTCATACTCATGTAAACAAGCCTATTATGTGTCCCTCTCTGATTCATCACTAACACTAGTCCGTCACAGCCTGTCTGTTTAAAATTACTGTGCTGTAGATTAATAACTGTGTGCAATATTGGAATGGATAGAGATGAGTTTAAATCCATTGTTAAAACTTGATTGAGACTTCAATTGATTCAATTTTTTTTAAATTACACCAATGTATGTAATGCTAATTCTGCAAAATTTGAAAGTGTTTCTTGCCAAATTTTAGGAATCAATACCCAGGAATTAACAATTATGTAGGCCATCCTGATAAAGGATGTGAAGCTTCATAAAAGTCTCAAAAATAGTCATTAATCACTGGCAAAATTGTTTAAAAATACCTGCAGTTGTCTTCAGGGAGCTTTGGAGATTTGCTTGGGAGAATTTCACTTGTAATTTGATGCTGCTATGTTTAAAAGACATTTTTCAAAATATTTGACTTGTGTTTTTAGATGAAATTTGGAAAAACCTATCACTAATTGAAAGGATCTACTTTCCCAAAATGTCATTTTTTTAAAAAATATAGGATTTTTGAAAACTCATTTTATTTTCTTGAGACTGAGACATACAAAAAAAAAAAAAACAAAGAAAGAAAAAGAAAACTTTACATTTGATGCAATTTTTCCATCAACATGCTCAATTTTGCATTTTAAGAAAATGTCAAAAGAGACATAAGGAAAACACTGTAGCATTGAAAAAAACCTTGGCTGCAGATGAAAACCCTCAGCCTTGAATTCTTGGCACGTGCTGTACCAGCTTTATTTGTCATCTTAAAGCTAAGTAGCCTACCATCAGTGTGCCACTGCTGCCAAGAGAAATACTATCAATAACTCTGTGACTTGCGCACCCATGTCTGACTGCTGAAGTCTGCACGTCGAGTTGCTGTGACGGTGTTTGGAGCGAGTAGGCAATCCTTAGAGTTCAGATGCTGGAGTGCGGGGTTTCCAGCAGGTTCTCTGTAAGCCAAAGTGAAAGTCCTGAGGTGAATTCTCAGCCCACATGCCTTTGCTGTTCTGCAGAAGCAGAGGCTCTGCACACAATTAATGGGTCCTAACTATATTTGTCTGACTCCCCCTCTGTTTTTCTTCATTATTTTATAACCATAATTGACTTACTTGACGCTATCTTTTCCATGTATGGATTGACATGTCACATGTATGTGTGTGTGTCTGCTTTTTAGATACATACAGAGAAGTGTTACATTTTTAAAACTGCATTCGTTCTGCTGCAGTGTTTTCCATTTATGACTGGGTCTGTGGATGTTTTCTCTCAAGAGGCTTATTTCCTGATCTGAAGTAAAATCAAAATAACAAAACATTGTTTTTTTCTCAGTCATCTCATTGTAGATAAATTATTTCTCTAATAGGTTTGACGTGTTGCTCTTCTCTGTTCTTTCTCCAGAGACTTACCTGTGTGTGGAAGATATGAGGTGTGCAGGCTCCTGGTGGATTGTTTGGTCTCTTCTGGTGGTAAGCTTTCATTTGGCTTTCATTATTTAACTTTGCAAAGTCCTCAAAGCCCTTCCTATTTTATATCCCGTGCACATGTGCAGAGCGTTCAGTTTCTATTAAAGGGAGATGTAATATGTCTTGGTCGGATGGTTTCATTTATCAGCAAGAATCTCAATATCTCATGATTGCTTTCCACTAACCGTTATGATTTGGGCTATTTAATTAGCTCAGCTTGGCTGGAGAAACTAAAAGATGAATGACTCAGGAGTGCATTTGTTGCTTTTGTGTGAGTAGTGCCTGGGCGCACAGGTTCTGATATCGACACAGAAATAAAAAAAAGAAATTCCCATGCTGCGATTGTGGTGTTGCAGTGCATTCATTTGTTTTCATGTTGTGGACAGAAATTACATTTTGAAACTCTTAATTGCAGCCAAATCATCCTTAAAATAGTACTCCACAGTTACCAGAGAGAAGGCACAAGTAAGGTATTATTAGTGCTTTAATTAAATGCTCACCTATGTTTTGTAAAATATATTGGAATAAATGTTGTTGCATCAGATTATTTACTTCAAAATGACTACAAAAGTAAAGTAGCATAATTTATTTAGTAAATATAACTTACACAATAATTAATTTAATAGTTAAAGATTTTCATAGTTATCTTATTAGTAGTCATTTGAGGATTTAAAACATCTTCATCATTTGACTGCATGCACCAATGTTTTTATGAAAATGCACTAGTCTATAAGGTGTAGCATAAACTAATTTATTTCCAATACCTTATTGTTATCAGGATGGTCAATTTCCACCTGTTTTTATTCTAAATAAGTCACATACAGAAATTCACCAATTGCAGTTTTCTGAACAAATAAGTATGTCTATAATCTCTTAATTTTTACAGTCAGCATCCTCTTTTTATTTATTTTTCAAAATTAGAAGTAAAATGAAGCATTCATGTTTTGAAAGATTCAGTGTTTTGTGTTGAAAAGTCGAGTTCAGGTTTAAGCTGTAGAGCAGTTTAGATTTTGAACCAGATGATAAAATCCCTGTTCATAAAAATAAAAAAAAAAGACCCTCATTACTTCACACAATAAAATTTATTCAGAGAATAAATGTGCAAAAAAGTGGGGGTATAAATTACTGTCTTTTTCACTTTTCCTTAATACAGAATATACTCCCTGCGGACCATTCCTGCCAATTTGCCCCCACTTTTTCAAAACTGACCACATACAAATGAATTTAGCTAAACTGAAAACTTGCATGTGTGTTCATAATATCTAGTGAAATTAAATCAGGAAGTTGAAGATGATACTGTTGTTTAAAAGAAAAAAAAAACCCCAGCAACTCAACAGATAAGTTGAGCCCAAAATTGTCCAAATCCCTGGAAGAGTTAGGTTTAAATTGATCTTCTAATTTGACAAGCATATTTGTTTTAACTTGTTGTAATATTAATAATTTTGAGTGGCCCAGTCAGACCGATAGTTGGAGTCTGATAGAGAATCTGTGGAGGGAGGTAAAAATGTCATTGATGGTAAGAAGGCCTGCAAGCTTTGGAACGCATTGTCAAAATGATAACAAATGGTTTGATTGCTGCCATACAAATAAAGATGTTTCCAGTGATTACTGAGAAAGGTATATGTTATTCTTGATATATAATTTTTTTGTTGCAATGTAAATAGATAAGTCGTGTCTTCATTTAGCTCAAGGCTTTTTTCTTGAATAAATCTTCAGATCTATCAGCTCAACCTTCACCGCCGCTATGGGGCTGAGTCATAACATGTTCTCTTTGAGAAATGGCATTAATTAGCTTAATGGACTCTTTTCTAATCATCAGTAAAACATCCCAGCATGACACACTGCAGAACTACAAATCATGTAGGGACGACTTTGCTGTGCTTTGTCATTAAAAATGGAACTTGATGGAAGTAGTGCAAACAAACGTCATGGATGTCCTGATGCAGGTTACGCAATAAGAAATCGAAGCTGTTGTTTTAACAATTACAGCTGGCAGCAAGTGAAAACCCAAAGTTTAGTTTCTCAGAAATTAAAAAAAAAAAAGAACAACAGCTTTGTACTAGAAATTACGTGTTGTGTTACGGCTTAACCATTAATAGGGAAGACTGCTGAATTCACAGATGTTCAGCTGGCAGACACTCACGCCCTCCACAGGGAGGATTAGCCACAAAAGGTCAATAATAAAGATAAACCTGTTCACAGAGTGCGTTATCCAAGCAGATTAATAGAAAGTTGAGTGGAAGAAATAACCCTGGCCGGGAGAACTTTAAAGGAAAACCCATTTAAGGATTTGGAGCAGATTTATTGGGTCTGGATTGCAGCTAGAGGCAGTGTTTCAGTGTTCAAGCTGTTGGAAAGCAATTATGAGATATTGACATTCTTGCTGATAAATTAATAATCATCAAAACTAACAGGAAGAAACAATAAATAATATGTAACTCTATGAACTTTCTTTTCAAACTTAACAATGGAAATACATTGCTTTTCAGTTATTATTTAAATTTTGTTTAATTGCTTTTTAAATGCACCTATCTCTCTCTCTATAAATTTAATCTCACTGTTTTAATTAACAACGTGTTTCAACATCAGACGCAACATTGGAACATTCCAGGTGCTTCACTTCTGATCGAATGTAAATGTTACTGTGGATTGTCATTTTACGTTGTTTTAAATGCTGTTTTTATTTAATTCAGGAGGAATAAGATGCTGTAATGAAGGAAGAAATGCCTGACATGAGTTTTTTTTAAAAGAGAAAGAAGATTTTTATTTTTTTTTTCTGAGATATTGGTGGTGGCCTGGTGGTCGTATGTATGACGTCATTTACTTCAATGCTTGGAGTGACATCATATGTACGGCTGCTAAACTGCTACATGGGACATCCTGTTTTTGATGGTACTTTTACCCTTTTTTTTGTCTTTTGCGAGCTTTTTTTGTATCAAGAGAGGTAAGGACGTCACTTGGCTCCTTTGAAAAGAGTTGGGTTAAAGAAGCTCCTCAGTTGCGATAAAAGCTGGACATGATAGTGGCAAAGTATTTAAATTTGTCAAATAATTCATGAAATGCAAATGCATAAGCCTGGCTCTCGGAGAGGCTTAGATTTCGCCCCCAGAAAAGTGAGATTAAGATAAGTCACACCAATATAAGTTCTTTATCCTTCAACGAGCAGCACGATCGAATCAGCATTTCATACAGCACCCTTTCATTTTACATCTACCTCCAAATACAAACAATAGGGCAAAGATATGATTCATTTGGAGAGAAAAAAAATCAGCTGCTTAACTTCTTTTGTGTGATCCGAAACACATTTTAATGAGTCACACACTTGGAGAGAGACCAGAATTTTAAACCAGAGAAATTGTGATCGGAACAGCTTTCAAGGAACTTTCCAGATGCCTTCCTCCATTTAAAATGCCATCATTGGTAAAGACGTGCATCTTTATTCAAGCTTGTTTTTCTGCAAAGTGAAACATTTGAAGACCTCGCTGCTGCTGAAGATGATTTTTACACTTTATTGTGTTCCTGGCTGTGGAGGGAATGTAAATGAGAACATATCTGATTTCTTTTTCTCCTACAGCTCAGGGAGGCAGCAGACGCTGGAACAATCGCAGACACATCACTCAGTCCTGGACTGAGCACCGAGATGGGACAGAGTGAGAAGGCGCTGAGCCAAGGTCAACACAGATGTGTCGAGCCGTCCAAAAGAGATGCCCAAGAAAACAGAACTGGTGAGAGGCAAACATCAAACCACTCAGAGACTGTGACAGATAAATGGTGGTTTGCAAATGCATTCATACCCCTTGAATTTTTATTCAGATTTTGTCACAAACTACTAGAATTTCACCAACCGGCTTTGAACAGCTCAAACTGCGTTTTTTTTAAATGTTCTTCCCTGCATAATTCCTTAAGCTTAATAAGATTGACTAGCATGTCTGTGAACACAATTTTCAAGTCTTGCCACAGATTCAGAATCGGATTTAGGTCCCGCATGCGTACACTGAATCATTCTTAAGATAAACCGTAACGTTTTTGTTGCGATCCAGCCATTCATTTGCACAACACCAGCGACCTGAGTAGCTCACACCGGCATCTTTTCAAACCAGGTCTCAGAGTGAAACGTTTCTGTAACAAACCCCCGGGGGTGTTACTCTGCAGATAACAAAAACAGTGGTGGATAGCATTGGGCTGTGTTGTGCTACTTAACCTGTTCAGCTTAGCACAATTTCTGATAAAGAATATGTGTTACATGAGCAGTTTGTTCATAGGTGACAGAGATGGGTTGCTATTTACAATCAGGTAGAAGCTAAGGGTCAAAAGCGCATGTACATTTGACAACATGAAAAAAATTACAGTGCCATATAGTGGCCTGGCAGAACAACTACAGCTCACTCAAGGTGTCTTGGAGGTGCCGTCTAAATGTGGAACTTCCCTCCCCCATCAACACCCAAAAATACCAGCAGTTTTCAGGCAGTGGTCTCATGCAAATGTAACCTTAGATTCTGACTTTGAGTTTTGGTGTTTAGACTTGTCAGGGTTTTTGTGCCACACTTTTTCCATTTTCAAATGCTGGCTTGAACAGCACGTTTCTAGATGTCCTACGCTTTGGGATATTGTTTTACAGCCACATCCTACTTGATGATGCTGATCTTCACGATGTTACTGATGTTCTTTGACAAACCCATTTTCCTTCTGTTTCACAGCTGAGCATTACCACTTGCATAAAATCCAAGAAAATACACAGACGTTTTTGGTTTTGATGAAAAAAAAAAGTTTGAATTGAAATACTTTTGCAAAGGTGAGAGCATAACATTTTTTAAAGAAGGTTGGTGGTGATGGCAGTGGTTAAGCACAAATGATCTGAGTCCTTTTAGGTTGGAAAGGTTCTGTGGATTGTATCATACTTTGGGGAAAAACTCAGGCAGTGTATGTGTTTATAATTATACTTATTTGGCTCTTAAGGTCTGTTCTGCGCTCCAATGTGGGATGGGTTTTTGTGCTGGAATGAGACACCGGCTGGGGAATCGGTAACTCTACAGTGTCCAGATCGCCCTGACCTCGGTCCAACCGGTAAGTTTTCTGCTTTTCTCACTAGAGTAGAGCAACCAGCTGGAAACTGGTCCCTGTTGAACTATATATGTATTTTTACACACCAATGCAGTGTGTGCGTGTGCGTGTCCATAACGATGAAATCCTCCAGCACTTCATCTACTCTTGAAACCCTGATGTTTTCTGATTTAAGTCAGATTTAGAGTTTATAATTCGAGCATAGCTCCTTAACTTCTTTCAATGTCCTGTTTTCTCATAATGCTAATTCTATCAGGTCTCATTTTACAGCTACTTACTTTCACATTCCATGATGTTAGATTCATTAATCTCGTGTTACATTCTAACATGTCAAATTCTAAGATAAAAATGCTTCTGCTTAGGGCTTTCAAACCCCTTCCTCTTACACCAGCAGGGATTTTTCAGTTGTCTGGTTTTGGGTCATCTTGGAAGTTTATTCAATAAAGTTACCTGCTCTGTATCGATCATAAAAGCAGCTGCAGCAACATGTAATTTGTTTAGTGACTCACCATGCCCTTGAGTAAAAAACAATATTAATGAATTGACCTTTCCATAAGTTTCAGGGATGTTTGTGCATTTAGCAGACGGGGGCACCGGGTTGGTGCTAGAGTAGCAGGTGTTTTCTGAAGAGTTGTTTTATTGTAAAATGTCTTATAGTGTATCTTACAGGTGCTAACGGACAATCCCTTTGCGAGAGCGTTCAAGTAGATGGCAGCTATTTTATTGAGCACTTTGCTGGCTGACAGTGACTTGACTTTGATAGCAGCGACTAGGGATAGTCAGTGGAGCTCAACGACGTGAGAGATGATACTTAACATCACCTCTCTTATGTACTTGCATGCAAAGGATTAAGAGCTACAATTTACAGTTTTATTTCTGAGTGAACTTTGTGCAGCCTTTGTTTGCAAATCGTCTCCTAAATTTCTGAACAAACCTGTCCAGTCAGTTCTCACCAAAAGCAAAAATGAAATAAATACAGCCTTTTCTCTGGTTGGTGGTAGTAGAATAAATTGCTCTATAGTGTCAATATACCCTGCTTGTTTATACACCCTGGAAAGACATATTTTTGGATAACCTTAGTTTGATTTCAGTGTTCAGCCTTTTTTTTTCTTGTTTTAGCTGATATTTAAGACATAAGAAGTGGTTGAATAATTTATTAAGGCTTGGTAGGAGGCACAGTCATATAATTGAAAACATTCATATCTTGTGGTCATAGCCTGTGCCTACGTTAAAAACATTTTCACAATTATTGGCGTCCTTGTTCAAGAGTTGGAAAAAACCTTGAAGTAATAGACTGCAGGAGTACAATCTCAAACTGAAAATATTAATTTGAAAAGATTTAATCATTAATTGAAAACATTGCTGTTAATAACTTTTTGCAAATTTGACTTTTTTTGTGCAAATTTCAACATTTACCAATTTGAAAGCATACAATGTTGTTTAACCATTCCTTTTTAAATCTTTCAAAAAATCCTCCATTCTCTTTCAACTCAGTCTATGGGGTTTTCTATATGATTTAGATCTGTAATGACAATTATTTTATGGCTAGTGAATCATCTCTGTGTTGATTTGACCATATGTTTTGGATTATTATCACACGAGACAGGTCGGCTGCTTCTCGCAGAAGTTCTAGCTGAGTTCAAGCATAAAAACGTAACAAATGCTTCTTTGTGTTTCCTTTTCCCAACACACCATTTAAATGACAGCCGGTACAAGAGATGTGCACATCAGATAAAAGGTAAATCATTATCAGATCAGTCAGGGTGGATAAATGCGGGCATTTATTTGAGCCGAAATAGACTGTGGACTTCGATTATGTAAGAAAGGTTAATGCTTGATTTGCAGGACTGCTGGTTTTCACAGAATGTGAAATTTTTACATTGTGGATAATTCGAGGCTCAGTAATGTCTAGCTGAAGAGATCCAGAGTCGGGTCATGTCATGATTTAGGAGATGCAACATGACAAAGAGAGGGGAGGTGAGGTAGAGGACAGAGAGATGAATGAGGAGTAGGTGGAGGGGAAAAAACAGGAGAGGAAAAAAGGCAGGAAAACTGGAGCCGGAGAGATGGATGGGGAGAGAGAATATGAATGAGGGAGCCGACTGGTTGTTTTTGTACGAGTTGGCTCATGAGGGATCCTACTAGAAATATCTGTGACTCTAAGAGTCCCCATATGGACCATTGGGAAGCTTGTACTCCCGATATATTGCCGGGAGGGGATTTTATTTCGCGAGCAGTTGATGAGCTGTCACCTAGGACTAAGCTGTTGTTTCTGCCTCTGTCAGGAATAATGTGATCTCATTCTTGCAGCCTCATCACGGATCTCTTGTACATGTCTTTTTTCTTTTTCTTTTTTTTAATTTAAATTTGACATTTGAGAATTTGCCAAAAAATTACTCCAAAGGTGGAAAACATTCTGTTTGATGCTGCGTGCCAAGGTGAATTAATCATAGTTTTTCTAGTACTGGCAAGATTCGCCGTGTCAGGATTATGCCAATATGCTACTGATGAAAAATAACAGAGCGAGGCATCCAAAGCATACACTCTCTACTAAATCTCTCACTGAAATAGAAAAGAAAAATAAATCAATTGGGAAAGTTACTGGTTGATTACACTGTGTGCCACTTCTTTTCTACTTCTCTGCAGAAAAAATGACCAAATATTGTGACAAATCAGGCAACTGGGTCCAAACAGGTTCTGCTTGTGGACCACCTTTAAAGAGCAAAATAGAGGTAACTGTTTATTGGATAGAAGCAATAGAAAGATGAGACAGCTTGTGCAACTTTTCATGTAAACAAAGCAGCTGCTTGTCATTTTTTATTTTTTTTTGCTTCCAAAAGGAAATTAGTTTTTTAAAGGATGCGGCAGGAGAGCCAACCACAGAAGCCATGTGGGTCAGAACAGAAAAAATTATTCTTGAAAACGAAAACAAATGCCTAGAGAAAATGAAGAACGCGCCACCTTATAATAAATCAGGTACTGACACGGTTTATTATTATTTTTTAATCCTACATCTACAAGAGGTTTAAATATGCTTTCATTATGTTTGTGATGTGGTGTGGCAGGCTTGCACTGCAGTAGGAACTGGGATGGCTGGCTGTGCTGGGACGATACTCCAGCAGGAAGCTACGCATCCCAGAACTGTCCTGATTACTTCGTAAACTTTGACCGCACAGGTGAGAAGCAACACTCAAGAGGTTTTATTTTTTACGTTAAAAAAAATTATGAATTAATTAATTAATTAATTACACCTGCTTTACAGAACAGGCAAAAAAGTACTGTGGAGCAGATGGAGAGTGGTTTCGTCATCCAGCGAGCAATAAAATTTGGACCAATTACACACTCTGTGTGACAACCGATGACAAGAGGCCAGCGGTAATGTCTATTTATAAGAGATGCACTGATCACTGATTTTGTGGCCAGTTTTCATTTTTGGTTGTGCTTTTGATTTTTCTTTAAGAGATGGACGTGAAAAAATTGTTCAAAATGAGTTTTTTTCAACCTTCTTGTCATGAACAATCATTATTTGTTTCCTGTGCAAACAGCAGGGGCAACATCAATACCAGTTATAGTTCAGCATTCCCTATAAATTCATTTTTAAAATAAAAACAATAATTATAGGGTTGACCATTTAAAATTAGCTTCCTCTAGCATCTTATTAAGGAAAATAATAAGATGCTAGATTTATGGTTACCATTACAAATAAGCACTGTGTATGCCTACAGATTATACATCTTTTCTGTAAGCATTGCATTTCCAAAAAGCTTCAAATGTTTCTAAATCCATAATTTTGAATTGCAGACATATGTTGGACAGCTCAAACAAGAAACCTGCAACTTTGTACCTTCCTGTTATCTGCTGTGAGCCTGGCTTTCCTTTGCTTTCTTCAGTGAATTTTAGAACTATCTCAACACGTAGCTGAAAATATTTCCTTTTAGATAAGCTCTTATAAACGCCTCACTGATTCTACAAATAATTAACCTGAAGTCTTTTTACATTCACTGGTCAGAGAAATGTACTCTCTTAGAGTCTCCAACCGCCTGGTCGTCAGCTAAACTGGAAACAGGCTGATTTTTATCAATGGATGATGTCACAGTGCATCTCTTGAATTTATCGCACAAGATATTTTAGTGAAAGTCAGCCTTATTCGTACACAAAGTAAGTCAGTCTTTATTTATTTAAGTCTGTATTTTCTCCACAGAAACTCAAAGTAGAAGAAAATGAACAGAAATGTCTGCAAAAAATTAAACAAGACCCAGCACTCAACAAAACAGGTACATTTTAATGTGGTCTTTATGGGTAAAGCTTCACGTTTGACAATATCAACGGGTGTCCCTTCGAAACAGCTATTTAATGCTGTTGTGGGTTTGTTCAAGTGCCATACTGCAGTCGTAACTGGGACGGCTGGCTGTGCTGGGACGATACACCGGCAGGTACCCTTGCCTCTCAGAGCTGCCCTGATTATTTTTCTGACCTCAACCCCACAGGTAAAAGAAATCAATTTCACTCTCCTACTAATCTGCTCATATCTGCTCATGTATTCTAAAGCTAGAAACCACATAAGTGTTCTGCATAATAATAAAGTGTATCCTATTTCCTAGCAATGGCTACAAAGTACTGCGCAGAAGATGGGCAGTGGTTTCGCCATCCAGCGAGCAGCACAACTTGGACTAATTATACACTGTGTGTTGATGACAACCCGGAGATATTGAGGGTAATTTCCTCTTTTTAATATTAAAGTGACTTTCCTCACAGACAAGATCAAGTAAAAATAAATAAACTGAACCGCCACCAAAGCATGTATCATCAAAACAATGCAGGTAAACGTTACCCAGAGACATTGCCGTTATTGCACCTACTTTTATCCCATTTTTATTATTCATTGAGCTTTAAATGTTCAGAATGCTAGACTTTACAAGTTATTCTCACCTAAAGAAACATCTGATCAGATAGTTAATGTATAAAGTTTGACTAGTTAAAAGGAAAACTATTACCCAAGGTATTTGGAATTAACTTAATAATTTTGTATAGCTTTTAAAAAGTCTGCTAGCTAGGCATTTTGCTACAAAATAAAGCGTCTTCAGATGTAAGCATAAAACCTGCACTGCATCTTGTCAATGTTACCTGGCCTTAAATGGTGTTGTGATAGTTAAAAAATGATGTTAAAAAACTGCTATGTTGTTGTAAAACCACCTCGCCTTAGGTGCTTGTATTTTACCATTTATTTCTAAAGGATTATCAGATTCACTGCATGACTTCTGTAAAGCTTTAATAAATGTGAGAATGTTTGCATAGGGAGATGCTAGCAGTGGTGACAGGCTAAAGCTATCCTAGCTAGCTTTTCTCTGTTTTGATAATATTCTGACTGATATTTGGTCAGAAACTACTATGCTTTGAACATTGTCAATACTTGGTTTGGTCCCTGATTTCCAGGGACAGTCCAGGGACCTGTCCTCGGCTAAAGTCGTCCCCGGATTGTCCTTTATTGTAGCAGGTCGTGTGTCGACTGTTACCATGGTAACTGGGGGTAGAAATCTCGAGTGAGCATGCTGCGCCGCAACAACAACTGTTACGGTAGCTGCTTGCGCTGCTGTTATCATAGTAGAGTAAAAAGAAGAGCAGAGTGGGATGCCTTTTAAAAAGAAGACAACAAAGGTAGAAGAGGACCACCGACTGGGAGCTCAGCTATTCTGTCATCTGGTACGTGTGAATCGACTTATTTTATTTGGGCTGGGCCGATCCTTGCCATCATTAAGCTTTAGTTCAAAGTAAAAAAAAACAAAAACTAACCAACAAACAAAATCAAGTTTTTTATTAACAAACAGAACAACAAAAAGCGAGATGAGCACAGAGATCAGCATGAGTCAGCGAGTGAAGGAGATTTCCTAACAGGATGACTAAAATAAAGCAAAATGTTTTTGGAATTTGCTGGTGTTCTTTATATTTTCAAAGTTAGGCATGAGTTTGGACAAATGTAGGTTCCTCACAAAACTGAACGAATCAGTCACAGGGAACCTGAAATAAGAACTGCATGGACTGTGAGATCATTTCTGTCTGTCATCAGCTTCTGCCTCCAAATGAAAATAGTTATTTTACAGGATTTTTGGCGTTTCATCAGCTGAGGAAACTGTGTTAATATTTATATTGTATTAGGGCGATCCCAGTTTCTCATCTAAAAATAACCAAATTCAAAAGTAAAAAAAAAATAATCGAATTCCCTTTATTTAACTAAACTTATTGTTTATGTCACACATTCTAATGTTTGGGGATATTATGACATTATGTCTGTAGTAAAATAGTGACTGATAAAAGAGGAGACAGGTGGAAAATAGAAAGACTGAGAAGAAATGATGAATGAGAGCAGAAGAAAATGGGAAAACTGATAGAAGAGTTGAAGTGAGAAGGAAAGTAGATTTATGGAAGGAGGGAAAAGGGGAAGTTGTTTGGATGACTAGACAAAACAAGCTGAAGATTAAATAAAAAGTTAAAAAAAGATGCATCTAATTTCTTGTATGTTAAATGTTTTATTTTACTATTACCTGCGCACTTTCAGTTTTGCCTGTAATCCTTTCTGCTCCTATTTTATCCAGACCTGATCACCATGACTGATGGCTCTTCAGACAGAGGAGGCCTTGCAGAACCAGAGATGAGATCATGATAGCAGACTTCACTCACCTCACAAACACACTACATCCTTAACCACCACCTCCATATCTATTACTGCTCTGCTCTGTTTCTACTACTATTACCACTACAATTAACTATTAAGAAAACAACTGTGGATTAACAAGCTCTTGCTGTTACACTTGATTATTGTTGCTTAAATATGAATAAATATGTAAACTGTAACTGTCCCAGTTTTTTCATTTCATTTTCATACATTTAATTCCTCTTTATGGCCAATCTGTGTCTCGAAGGGAGTCAGTGGAATTGTGTGAGCCTGCTACTTTACTTGTTCTGACTTGCATAAACTATAAAGTATCTCCCAATTTGTCATGCATGGCCACCACTGAGCTCTCGATAACTAATGTGTTCATAGAATCATCCATTTCCACTCGTTCCATTTATTATTGATGTAAAAAGGTCTTGCAATGCATCCAAGCAGTCTTATGTCACATTTTTAGAAAGGAGCATCATTTGATGAAGCCTAGACTTCTTAGTTAGGAGGGACAGATTTAAAAGGGGAAGATTCATTTCGAAATCGCATTTCACCAACAGTTTTCCTGTGACCAAGCATATGGGTGAAAAGAAAAAACAAAAACCCTCTGCTGATTTTTGCCTTTCCTTTTCTCACCATTGAATGTCTTGTTTGCGTGCTAAATGAGAATCCGAAGTTAGGAAGTGGAGCAGCTTTTGTTGCCAAAGAAACGCCTCTTGAAAGAAGCATCAAAGTGACACAGATCTGAGTGCACTCCTCAATAAGACGTTTCAGGGCAAAACCAGCGTGAACTGAGGATTTGAGGCATGTAGATCTGTTTAAATTAGACAGCTTTCTAACTAGGCATTTTCACTCACAATTCTATGATAATTATATTCAACTGAATTCATACAGAGTCACATAAATTTGGTTCTGCCACAGAAGGAAGATTTTCTAAATAATTATTTCGATCAGGACACTCAGCTTAACCTGTAGCAGATTTGGATTGGATTGTGAAGCTTGACAAGTCTAAATATTGTTATATTTAGTTGTTTTTTTTACATCACTCAAACTGCATTTGTTCAGTTTAGAACAATGCGGCTCAAGTGTGACTTGTTCAGGCCTATCAGATTAGATTTAGAGCTATAGATTATCACACCTTCAAGATTTCCTAACAAACAAACAAACTGGAGAATAGTCCTTTCATTTAGAGGCAAACTCATGTTATCATTAACTCCTTTCAGATTTTCTTAGTGTTTGTAAAATGCAACAAAAACATCCAAATCTCTGTTGACTGGACTCCCAGTTAAATAAGAAAAAGAACATTAATTTGGCGAGCAACCATCAGAACTTTATGTATTTTTTTTATTTCACTATTTGGAGAAGCAGTGGGCAGTGAGCCATATTACCCTTTTTAAAAGCTGCCATTGGTTACAAGTTACGTACCAAAACCTTGGTATGCCTGCACAATTGTAACTACCTACTACTTCTTTTACTATAGTATCATTTTGGGAAATAATTTGCACAATGAAATTGTATTCTTTTAACTTTACATACTTTGTTGTTTAATTCGGTTGACATATCATCTAGCTTTCCTTGTGATATGTTAATGATGTAAACTTTACTCAAATTTAGGCAACTGCACAGTTCTCCCGAAACACTGAGGTGGATCTCATCAGTGAAGCCACAGAGAGTCCAGAGGTCCAACAAAAGAATCGGGAAATTGTGCGGAGAAAAATCCTTGACAACCAGTACAAATGTTTTGAGAAAATTAACAGAGATCCACCTTACAACAAATCAGGTAGGGGAACAGCCACTGAAATGCAGTTGAGTCTTTTTTTCTGGTTCTTCTGTGAATCTGAGAGTTATTGTTCGGTCGTTGCAACAGGTTTGTACTGCAGTCGGAACTGGGACGGCTGGCTGTGCTGGGAAGATACTCCAGCTGGAACTTACACATTCCAAAACTGCCCCAACTATTTTGATGACTTCGACCCCACAGGTACGGCCCGAGACAGGAGTCTGTTTTTAAAGATCTGCCGATTTGATCAAATTGATTTATTTGCTTTCAGAGAAGGCAACAAAGTATTGTGGGGAGGACGGGCAATGGTTTCGCCACCCGGATACCAACAGGACATGGTCAAACTACACACTCTGCAATGAAAACACTAAGGCAAAACTAAAGGTGATTTATGAGATCTCACTATTTTAAATCTACTGCATGGAGGCAGCAGTGGGAATTCATTTTTTTGTGCTCTGAAGCCTCTGGTAATTTTGAGTGTGGGTAGGTGGGAAGAAATAACATTTTTATGGCATACATAGTTGCTAAGATGCATTGCTGAGTTAAACTGACATTACACTATTACAGCAATGTTTATTGGAGAACAAAGATTAAAATACAAATTGGTTAAATGCTCCTGATTACCTGTTTGCGTTCAGCTGTCTCCTTATCTCATAGACAGGACAGTTAGTTGCGGCAGGTTTTGTTTATCCAGTCAAGCAAACTTTATATTTATTGGAACAAAGCAATCAAATTTTTCACAGCTTTCTGTCCCTTGGGTTGTAAAGACAGAAGCTCCCGGCTAGAAGCCAAGTCTTTCTTTTTCTTTTTTTAAATGTTTTTTTTTATCAGGAGCAGCACCTGGCTGCAGTGTCAGACTATAAACAGCACATCTCTTATAAAACTGGACAGAGATGTCACGTACTGTACATTTCCAGCTGTGTTGTCCATAACAATAGGTTTAGTGGGGTTTTTTTTCCAAACATGCACATTTGGAGACTAAGCTCAAACCGGCACAGGATTCTTATACATTTTAAATAAAAGATATAAAATCAGCCTTTAATGATTGAGGAAAAAAAGTTAATTTCACTAATTGTTGGCCAGAAAACAGGTTTGAAAATGGTTACAGAATAAGTAGGACAACATAAGTTACAGATGATTGTACACAGGAGGCAAGTCGGTGCAGCTGAAACACATTAAGGTGAGCCAGATAATCAGGACATCAGGAGACATGGAAAAACAGGCAGTAAAGAATCGGTTTAACTTATTTAGGCTTTTTAATCATTATGAGGGAGTAAACTGGCAATTCTGTAAAATTGATCAAAAGCAAATGTTACAGTGCAGCTTTCCAATGAAGGATGCAGCATTATAAAGTGATTATTACTTCATTTTTATCTCCAGCCTTTGTCTTATCTAACATAATGCCTGTGTTTTGTCCTTACAGTCGGCTTACATCCTGTTTTACATGGCTATTGTGGGCCATGCTTTATCCATAGCCTCCCTGCTTATCTCTCTGGCCATCTTCTTCTACTTCAGGTAATTGATTCAATTCAATATTGTGTTCCCATCCTGCATATATGAATCAATTAGGTTTAATTACCCATAGTTCTGCCCCCTAAAGGTCAATCATTTTCATCATCAAAAGTGGATCCGACAGACACACAAGGGCTACACAGGTGGTGTTGTTACTTTGTCAGCAAGAGGAATATTCTGGTTTCTGTAGTCAGCATAATCATCTCTGAGCTTCTGACCAAAGCAGCAGAGTAATGGGAATTTAAATGCTCACCGCAGAGCCATACGCAGAATGTTTTGCAGTGTTGCTCGTTTTTGATTATGATTAAGATAACTGTTTCAGTAGCATCTTTTTTGTTTTTTTATTCAGTGAAACATTTTGTATTATGTAAATGCTTTAGATTTGTATAGGGTGTTAGCACTGCTGCTGCTGCTTAAAATTAAAATGGGATCATCAGCCTGGAATTGGTTGATTTCCTCATGCAGTACATTTAATTAATGTTCGTGTATAAATCTGCTGCTGTAAAGGAGTCAGGATGTCTGCTGAATGCATTGGTGGATTGCCTCTTATTTGAAACATATGCACCTGAGTGCATTCCTCATTACAAATGTTCACAGAGATGAACTGCTTTTTTTTTTTTCCCCCAAAGGGGAAACGTCCCGCAATTAATTTAGATTCTGCCTAAACCCATATTCGTTATAGTTCAGAATAACAAACCAGGTTTCTGGAAGAGATACAAAAAGTTACAGAAAGTAGGTGCAGGGCCATTTTTGCCTGCACTTTATTTTAATAGGGAATTATCTGAATTAATGTAAATGTAGAATATACAAACTGGAGAAAAGTAGAGCAAAAGAAAATCTTAAGTTTTTTACTATAAAATTATTACTTTTTTTGCAATGATGAGGTGTCTCACATAAGATGATTAGCTCCAACAGTTCATGCGTAGCATAAATCAGTAAACCTAATTTATGGTAGGTGCTTAATTCCAAAACTCAAAAAGTCACCAACAAATATCAAAATCCTTAAAGACAACTTTTCTTTTAACACAAGACTGTACGTATTTTTGCCAAAGCCCTTCAAATCCAGAAGTCTTCATCTCTTATTATAAGATCCAGATGTTTAGTCTTCGATGTGGTATCTGATGGTGTGTCACTACACTGCTCACTTATTTACAACTCTTAAGTCATGGCTGCCAGATTTCTCAGATAAAAGTAATCAGGTTGACTGTAGAGACAACAGCTTAGTTGGGAATGTGATCCAAACACTTCAGGACAGGTGACAGTCTGGAGAGAAGCGTAAAAAAATAAAAAGTAGCTTCACTTCAGTTACTTCTATTCACAGCTGAAAACTTACATGACACAGTTCAATATATTTTTCAATTAAAGCAATACATGTGTTTTCTAATTAAGTAAAACCTGTCATCCTGTTTGATATTGATGTGTGTGTGTGTATGTGTTTTTTTCATCACAATAGCAACTTCAGGTAGGTCTGCATATTGATGTCCAACATTTTATTGCATCTCACAGGAGTTTGAGCTGTCAAAGAATCACCCTCCACAAGAACCTGTTCTGCTCCTATGTGCTGAACTCTGCCCTCACCATCATCTACCTTGTCACTGTGGTCAACAATCCCAAAGTGGTGGCCAGCAACCCGGTGAGTCGCCTTAAATCAGAATCTACTTGTTGTGCTATCAAACATTCCCATATCCTGTCATATTCAATCAATTAAAATGAGATTCATTTCTCAAATCAAAAGTATCTTTTGAGAATAAGTTTATTTTCATTAAGCCCACATATCTGTCTTTTGTTTTATTTTTTAATACCTAACAGAAATAAAGGCTTGACACACGTGCGTGTGCGTGTGTGTGTGTGTGTAGTTTGTCTTTATAATGCTTTTTACTTAGTAAATTGTCTCTGAATTAGAATAACTTTTAAATAATATTTGTTGAATATGACTGAAAATGGACAACCAATACATAATTACAGCCATATTGCCTCCCTTAATGAGCCAAAAATTTTACACGTGGTCAGACAGAAAATACACTTGTGTGTAATGCTGCATTTTAATTAAAACATATTTTAATAAGACATCAGATATTTGTCAAGCTAATTAAAATGAGTGTTAATCATGTTTTCCTTGAAGAGATGTACAGATTTATTTCCAAAAATGTACTTATTTAATAAACCAGGTGACTGGCTGTTCTTCTGAGTGCTATCGTTGGTAGCCATAATGCTAGGTGTCTGTCATTTTAACATGATGCATTATTGGAACACAGACATTTATAGAGTTTACTTGCTTAGCATCATCTTGTGTGTCTGATTTGCAGCAAGAGGGACTGGTGCACATTACAGAATAGATGGAATTATAAGTATATGGAAATATTAAAGCAACATCTCAACACATGGACCAGATAGGACTTTGACCACATAAAAAAAAGCTTGCATGACATGGGGATTGTTGTAAAACAACGAACAAGCAATGATACTTTACTCGTAATGAGCTAAGACCAGGAAAGTTTATTGTCAAGACTTGACAGCAGAGAAACATAAGCTACCTAGACCAAGAATAAAACTTAGGTAAACGTAGAAAACATTTAGCTCACCCTTGATAAAAAAAAAAAAAAATCTATTCTTTCACATGTTCTGGGCCAACATTGACCATAGGTTTAGTTATAAAGTGGCTCAGAGACAAGAAAGTCAATGTTTTGTAGGAGTCATCGCAAAGGCCAGATCTCAATCCCATGAACAAATTGTGGTCAGAGCAAGACAGTCTACAAACTGACCAGTTCTGACCTAAAACAGGAAAAGTTCAGTCAAATTTCATCTAAGTTAGTGTGGAAAAAATGTGTGTTTTTATACAGTGAGTGAAAACATCTGGTCTGAAAAAAATCAGTTTGAAAGATGAATAAATTTAAATCTACATAGCTGTATTAAAAAAAAAATATATATATATATATATATATATATATATATATATATATATTCTAAAATTAAATGTTTAAAAAATGCTTTTACGAATGACGTCCGTTCAGCTACTACATACCTTACTGAAAGAGGACAGCATTTGAAATGAAATCGCTTGCACTTTCCTGAAGTAAAACATTATTATACCAGGCGAAATGAAATATAAACCTATGACGCATAACAGTATTGATATATTTATTGTGCCAAGCTAGCAAGTTAAATGTAGTCTCTCCTCAGCTACACACCAACGAGCGTTAGGTTTCTACATTCCATTCTTTTCTACTCTTGGAGTTTTGCAGCTTCACTGAAAGCTGATGTGAAGTGTGTGGAACTCCGAGGTCTGCTTAGGCAGAGGTAATAAATCTGTCATGTAGGAATGTCTCGCTATCAGGGTTGAACATAAATTTTCTGTTCGTCCTTGGAAATCAAAACAACGGAAGCCCCAGTAGCCAAATGCCCACTGCGCCTGCCTCTCAAAAGGTTTTGCAGAATTTTCTCCAAATATGAAAAAAGAATTATATCATCTTCGCTTTTGTTTTGACCCAAATAAAACTGCATACAATCAATATTCTCCAGGTTAATGAAACCTGATGAGATGTGTCCTAGAACCCTTGGTTAAGACTTTAAAAAGGAGGAAAAACGTGCCTCAACAATGTGGATGTGAACATTTAGCTAAAGTGGTTCAAAAAAGTAGTTCAGACGATCAAAGCGCTTCTCAAAGAGATGGGAATGCAGAATTTGGCTCACGTTCCTCCCCAATCCCATCTAAAGCATCTCTCTCCTGAAACAAAACAACAATTAGAAACACTGGAGACTGCAGAGGCTGCAGCTGGAACTGAGTAGTTTTCTGAATATGCTGCTGCTCGACTTCTGCAAATCTCCGCAACACATAAGCTTCATAAATGGATCCAAGAAGCAGAAAACACTGACAAACTTCGTCGTCAATGTTTCCTCACATTGATAATGATAGGTGCTGCATGTGGTGGCTCCCCTTTTCAAATCCCTCGCTGTCGAAATTAGTGAAAAAGTGGTTTTTGTTGAATCTGTTACTCTCCCATGTAGCGTGGTCAAGTTTTGCCACTGCATGTCAAAAACGAAATTAGTCACTGCTGCTGTGCTTCTGAAAAACACGCAGAAAGAGAAATCAGGAGTAGCAACGGCTTGGAGTCAAATGCGCCTGTTGGGAAACATTTTGAAATTAATCGCTGCCACTGTGAGATGAATGAGCCTGCTTTTGGAGGTTGTGATTTAGGAACAGTAGATTCTAGGAAAGATTTGCTCTTACAAAGAAAACATGCGTTTTCTATTTTCTGTGGTGTGGTGCTACAAAGTCTGGTTTGGCCTGCAAGCATTGTAGAGGATCTCAGCCTCAAAGCTTCTGTCGAACCCGGGAGGAGATTGAACACAAAGGAGAGCTAGATAATTTATTGCCGGGTCTTTTACAACCAGAACCTTTCAGACCTTGGTATACAGTGCTCCTATAAAACGTTTGGAGTTTTAACACTATGATGCAGATATGATGATGAGTCAAGCCCTTGTCTGTTTTGGGGAAACATTTTAAAAGAAAAGAGTGGAATTTACTTATTCAGTTTTTTTTATTGAATGAAGTACAGTACAATAAGCAATTGTATTACGCTAAACTAGCTTGACAACTTGACAAATTAAACACTTATATGGTGGGTGCCTAGGACAGAGCTTTGTGGCACCTCTGAGTTTAATGCTGAGTTTAATGATGCACTTTGAAACCACATCAGTTTTAGGAAGATACTTACGTCAGCTATGAAAATTCTGTCAAATGTGTCAATGAAATGAAAATGCCAATTCATTTGAAACTACTTAAAAGTACTCGCTTGCTGAGACCTCAAATCACCGACTAGCGTTAGCTAAAATATGATTGCGTTTATTTCTTTTTCAAGGGCTCTTTGCTTTGTTATAGAAGACTTTCCATGATGAAAAGTTTTGTAAGATAGTAGATTTTCTGCAGCGTTTTGCCCAAAAAAACAACCAAGTTACATTTCCTGGTGACTCAAATGTGCCTTTCGGCGTGAGTGACAGTGAGCATGGTTGTTTATTTTGTGTGTCGGCCATGACATGGGCTGGCAAGCTGTCCTGCATGCACGCCGCCTCTCGGCTGAGATCAGCTCCAGTCCCCACACAACCCTGAGCAGGATTAAGTGATTTCAGAAAATGAGTGAGTGAGGAAGATTTTCAGCACATTCAGTCATTTTGCTCTTTTTTACAGTCGATAGAAGAACTACGACTTGTAGCACATCCACAAGTGTGTCGATAATTATAACATTAGCAGGCTGTGGTTTGATGAGATTGACATGATAATAATATATCATTAAAGTCATCACTTCTTAATGTAATGACTTAATCAAGGAACAGAAACCATAATGAGATGTGCTGTCATTTTTGTTGCATTGCAGCAGCGGTTTCGTAAGTAGTATATAACCACGTAGTTCTCCATAAGCTACTTATATCAATTATTTTTGTATCGTTCAACAAACACAATCACAGATGCCTCTGACTTTAGAGCAAAATTCACCATTTTCAACTCAACTCACCTCCAAAGGGGGTAAATGAATAAATGTCTTTTCAGCCCGGGAAGCATAATGCCTCCTAATGATTGTCTGCCAAAAGCAATGAAACATCCCATTAGTTCATTTCTTTTTTCTTTTTTTTTTTGATGTCATGCTGAGATGATGTTAGGAGTGCTCAAACTGAATCCTTTTTATACAGATCCTGCAAAATACATCTATACAAATCTGCAAAAATATTAATTTCTCCAAGACTTCACACTTTGTCAGAGTAAATGAAATGTGTTTTAGGTTCAAAATACGAAAATCTGCAAAAATAAAAAATAAAATTGAAAATTTTCCTCCTTCTTCACAATTAAACTTTTCTTTGTGCTGGTCTACCTGGGAAAATCTCAATAAAATACCATGTGAAAATGCAAAGTAGGTGGGAGTATTTGTGAAAGCAAAAGTACAACAAATAATCAATTATTGTATTTTATCCCCTCCCTGCAGGTTAGCTGCAAGGTTCTGCACTTCTTCCACATGTACATGTTGGGCTGCAACTATTTCTGGATGCTCTGTGAGGGGATTTACCTGCACACACTCATCGTGGTAGCTGTGTTTGCAGAGGAGCAGCACCTGCACTGGTACTACCTACTGGGCTGGGGTGAGTTGGCGTGTGGGTGTGTGTGTGTGTGTGCGTACAAAGTGCATTGTTGTGTCATCAAGGCTGACAGAAAACTGTCATAAGGCTGTTTCATAAAAACGCACAGGATTTAGAATTATAACTGCAGTTTCTGGTTTTTGACACAGAATGTCAGATTGTGGACAGGCTAACAGCTTTATAAGTTAATTTGACTTAAGTTGTTTTTTCCCCCCTTTTTTGAACCAGTGTGTCCAACAATTGTCACCATTTTAAATATTCAAGTCCTTTAGGCCACGTTTTCTGAGAAGTGTGCATAATGCCTTATTAAAGTGTCCATACCCTTTGACCTTTCTCATATTTTGTCTTGTCGCAACTACAAACTGCAGTGTATTTTACTTTGTAGACTTGACATAAATGAGTCCAATACCAATAACCACTAACTATTTGTTTCTACTTCACAATGATGAGCTACATTTACAGACTTACAATAGGACACATTAAAGTTTGTGGTTTCAGTGCAACAAAAGGTGAACAAATTAAAGGGATTTGCATACGGCATGATTTTGTGCATGTGGCTAAAGAAACACATGCACAGCTCCATCTGCAGTTGATCTGTTGCAGAATGCGGTTGGTGTGTGAAAATAAACGGCACGAGGATTTTAGTGTTTGTGTCCAGAAAAGAAGTTTAAAAAAAAAAAACTGAGCCTAGTCTCCTTTGGAAGAATTTCAAATTAGACTGAAATGTCACTGAAAATACTCCATGTGGCTTTTCATTTGTTACCAATGAAACAAAATTAGGATTGGAAGATGTATCTAAGCAAATGTTTCAGAGATATTTTATAAAGCAACACCATATATTCTAAAGAAGCTTAGCACAGCTAAGGGATGCATGATGATGAATGAACGCTGCCTCATATGGTTGTCTTTTCCCCTTCCAGGCTTTCCTCTGGTGCCTGTGTCCATCCACGCCGTAGCGAGGAAAAAGTATTTTGATGACAAGTGAGTAATGTTCCATAAAACTTGTGCAAATAAACAGAGAGGTTTACACATGTGTAGCGTCGGGCGCGACGGAGTGAGAGCGTGCCGGCCTGTACACATATGTGTTTTCATAATGTGTGTGTTCGTGTGTATCTTGGGCAGCGAACAGTTCTGACTGAGATGTTTTTCTCGCTGTAGCTGTTGGATGAGCGTTGAGACCCATCTGCTCTACGCAGTACACGGACCCATAGTGGCAGCCCTTCTTGTAAGTCTGCTGCTTCCACTTAAACCTTCGTCGTTATTCACAGCTTTTGACGCAGAGTGACATTTGTTTGAACACAAAATCGTCGTTGTCTTAGGTTAACCTCTTCTTCCTGCTGAATATCATAAGAGTGCTGGTGACGAAGTTGCGAGACACTCACCGAGCAGAGTCCAACATGTACATGAAGGCGGTGAGAGCCACCCTGATCCTGGTGCCCCTGCTCGGAATTCAGTTTGTCATATTTCCTTGGCGGCCGGAGAACCGTCTGGCCGGTGAGGTCTACGAGTATGTCATGCACATACTCATGCATTATCAGGTAGGTGCCGAGATACGGCATTAATCTAACTCAAAGTGCCAGATAAAGTAGTCTTATCAACCCAGAGTTAAAGGAGCAGACTATTACAAATGATGATAGTGCTGCTGTAATGCATTGTGAGTGGACGCCATTTCAGGCAGGTCATATAAATATTATGGTAGCAATGAGGGGAATATATTTAAAGCAGTGCAGTTTGCTTGTTATATTAAAATAACACTTTTTAAAAAAAAATGGAACCCAAACCTCAGTATGCATTCAGAGTAAAACTCTCCCCTCTTGTTGTTGACATTTTGAATAGAAAAGGTTTTGGCTCACTTTTCAGATAGTACTTGTGTTGCTCCTGTTGGGGTCAGACACACTTGTGTCAAACAGGTTTGAGGTTCTTACAGGATTTATATAAATTCCTGGGGGGTTTTGTTCATTATGTGTTTTTAGCTTCTCTAAGCACATTTCTCAACATTTTTGAATCTCCCTATATGGATGAATTGAATTGAATATATATTTCTGGATATAAATTGCATCTAATGTGTCATCAGATAATCTTTGTGGTGAAACAGTGCTGTGTAAATAAACCAAATTTAATAATTGTTGTTACTATGACCTGGTAGCTCAGACTTTGATAGCTTACTATAAGACTGTCTCTGAAGGGGGTCTTTACTAAACTGGTTCCAGTGCGGTTATAGTTTAACTGAGAGCTGTGCATAGTTACCATAAATGAGAGATCTGCATAGAATTAGTGGCCTGTTGTCAAGCTAGTTCTCTGGTTGTTTTAACCTAAATGAGTTGTTTAATTTAACCAGTTAGCAACTAGCTTAGCCTTCTGACTCTGGTCAAATACTGGCAGATTTCAAATAAACTTGAAAATGTCCATTTTTACACATATCCTCTTCGGGAACAAAAAATTAATTTAACAGTAGAGAGTGACATTGCTGTCCAGCAGCTTGTAGTTCATGACTCGATCCTTAGTGGGTCCTTTTAGTCCTGAACATGCTAACCAAATCTTATTGATCATAGATAGATGGATGGATGGAAATTAATGATTTTTTTTTTTTGTTTTTTTAAGGGTTTGCTGGTGGCAACAATATTCTGCTTCTTCAATGGGGAGGTAAGGAGCACTCCCAATTTTACACAAACTGTATTAAAAAGACTTGTATGTAAATACCGGTGCTTTTCCCATGATTTTCATCTAAAAATAGAGATGGATGTCAGGGAAAGTTCAGGAGGAGAACCCTTTCTAGAGATAGAAAGGCAGATTTGGATACAAAAGGAAAGTCTCCATGCACAGGAAGGAAAAACAAAAATACACTAGCTATATTTACAATTGCGGGGAGATGAAACAGTGTATAAATACCAAGAGAAACAGGGGAAAATTGTCAAGGAAAAAAGTTTTAATGAACAACAAAAAAGAAACACAGTTATTACTGTTGATAAACTAATATACCCTCTTGTATTATCCTTATTATAATGTTGTCACGTTGTTTTAATGTTATTTTGAGAGTGAGAGAACATGGGCTAGTATTCTGACAATCTTTTGGTTTAGCATCCAGCAGCTGTCTATATATACTATATTCACCTATACTTATGAGAATGATCTATGAAAATACTTTATTTAGTTCAAGAAATTTAGACAAAAATCTGTGATTAAATCTTAGCATAGTCATGCAAGAATTAATTTATAATTAAATTCAACAGGCTTAGCAGGCATCCTAACTTTACTTAAAAAACACACACGCACCCACCCACCCCCCCCACACACACAGACTCCCATTACCATAGTAAAAATAATGGACAATGCCCCTTCAGTTTTCACACTAACAATTTCCAAACATCCAATTATCTTTCACATGAACAAGAGCCATGTGTCACAGTAGGGCACTGAAACAGTGAGGGAGGGGCAACATCAGAGTCAGAGTATTCCTTATTGCTGGAGAAAACTCACCCCTCTTTGGGTGAGTTGTCCATGTCTCTTTAACAAAGATCTTCAAGCTGTAAAAAAATAATGTCTGTAGTTCTAAAAATTCAACTTTTTAAAGTCTAGGTGTATCTATATGGTTAGAAGATAAATTAGTTATCGGTTAACCTCATTTTAGACTGTTCCTTTATAATTCTTGTAATCCCGTTCCATGTTTGACATGACTGTCCTGAATGGGGCAGTTGCCCTTTTGTAAAGGTCAGCATCCACCTGTTCTCCTGAGACCTGCTCAGCCTGTCAGGATCTGTGTTTTTCTGTGTTTATTTAGAGTTTTCTGTGTCCTTAGTCTCTTCGTTGTCCTGTCCTCCCCTTGATTGTTCCCAGGTGTGTCTCGTTTCTGTGATTACCCTCCAGTGTATTTAACTCCACCTGTGTTCCTTGTTCCTCTTCGGGTCCTCGTCAATGTTACGTCAATGTCTAGTCCGTTCGTCGTCGGTGTGTCTCTGTGCAAGCTGCCGTGTTACTGGACTTATTTATTATTAAATCATCATAATTCATCTAACCTGGGTCCGCTGCATCTGCCTCACCACTCTCACCACCCGCACTTCATGACAGTAGGACCCGACCATACCGAACGGTGAGAATGCAGCATATGGCCCAGCACGACCAGGAGGCATGGTTCCAGCAGCAGTTGGAGTTGGCTCAGCGGGATCTCTACAAGGACGTAGAGATCCTGCCATCTCCGCTGCTGCTGGAAGAGATGGGACTGGTGTCGGACTACACCCTGGCGATTAGCCAACGCCAGATGCTACCAGTCCCCACCCCAAAGCCCTCCGGATTCGGCCCCCGCCGTTACTCACGCCGGGGGAGACAGCGACGTGAGCCGCCGGCAGACCCGGCCCCTCGTCGCTTTCCGGAGCCGCCACCTCCACGGTCAGCCCGGAGACAGCGACGTGAGCCGCCGGTGGACCCGGCCCCTCGTCGCCTTCCGGAGCTGTCACCTCCGCAGCCGTTTCCAAGGCTTCGCTGCGGCTCGCCCCCGCGGCCGTTTCCAAGGCTTCGCTGCGGCTCGCCCCCGCGGCCGGTTCCAAGGCTTCGCTGCGGCTCGCCCCCGCGGCCGGTTCCCAGGCTTCGCTGCGGCTCGCCCCCGCGGCCGGTTCCAAGGCTTCGCTGCGGCTCGCCCCCGCGGCCGGTTCCCAGGCTTCGCTGCGGCTCGCCCCCGCGGCCGGTTCCCAGGCTTCGCTGCGGCTCGCCCCCGCGGCCGGTTCCCAGGCTCCGCTCCGGCTCGCCCCCGCAGCCGGCCCCGAGGCTCCGCTCCGGCTCACCTCCAGCCGGCGCACCCGAGGCCGAATCAGCCGGCGTTCCAGCCGGCGCACCCGAGGCCGAATCAGCCGGCGTTCCAGCCGGCGCACCCGAGGCCGAATCAGCCGGCGTTCCAGCCGGCGCACCTTCCGAGACTCCCAGTGTTCCTTCTGAGACCCAGACCCCCAGCGTTCCTTCCGAGACTCTCTGCGTTCCGACTCAGACTCTCTGCGTTCCTCCTGAGACCCTGACCTCCAGCGTTCCTCCTGAGACCCTGACCTCCAGCGTTCCTCCTGAGACCCTGACCTCCAGCGTTCCTCCTGAGACCCTGACCTCCAGCGTTCCTCCTGAGACCCTGACCTCCAGCGTTCCTCCTGAGACCCTGACCCCCTGCGTTCCACCCGAGACCGAGACTCCCTGCGTTCCACCCGAGACCGAGACTCCCTGCGTTCCACCCGAGACCGAGACTCCCTGCGTTCCACCCGAGACCGAGACTCCCTGCGTTCCACCCGAGACCGAGACTCCCTGCGTTCCACCCGAGACCGAGACCCCCTGCGTTCCTCCTGAGACCCTGACCTCCTGCGTTCCTCCTGAGACCCTGACCTCCTGCGTTCCTCCTGAGACCCTGACCTCCTGCGTTCCTCCTGAGACCCTGACCTCCTGCGTTCCTCCTGAGACCCTGACCTCCAGCGTTCCACCCGAGACCGAGACTCCCGGCGTTCCACCCGAGACCGAGACTCCCTGCGTTCCGACCGAGACCCCCAGCGTTCCGACCGAGACCCCCTGTGCTCCACCAGAGACCCTGCCTCGGGGGGCTCGTCGTCGCCGTCTGTGGGCGGCCCCCGGGACTCATCGCCACCTCCAGCGCCGCGGACGGCCGCCGGACCGCCTCCGTGGTTCCCGCCTCCAGCGCCGCGGACGGCCGCCGGACCGCCTCCGGGGTTCCCGCCCCCAGCGCCGCGGACGGCCGCCGGACCGCCTCCGTGGTTCCCGCCTCCAGCGCCGCGGACGGCCGCCGGACCGCCTCCGTGGTTCCCGCCTCCAGCGCCGCGGACGGCCGCCGGACCGCCTCCGTGGTTCCCGCCGCCGCGGACGACCGCCGGACCACCTCCGTGGTTCCTGCCTCCTTTGCCTCCGCCCACCCTGTGGGTAGTTTTTTGTTTGTTTATGGACTCTTGGCCCTTCTTGTGTTTCCGCCCACCCTTGTTGTGTTGTTTTTTTTGGGGCGTCTGGTAGCCGCCCTTGAGGGGGGGGTACTGTCAGGATCTGTGTTTTTCTGTGTTTATTTAGAGTTTTCTGTGTCCTTAGTCTCTTCGTTGTCCTGTCCTCCCCTTGATTGTTCCCAGGTGTGTCTCGTTTCTGTGATTACCCTCCAGTGTATTTAACTCCACCTGTGTTCCTTGTTCCTCTTCGGGTCCTCGTCAATGTTACGTCAATGTCTAGTCCGTTCGTCGTCGGTGTGTCTCTGTGCAAGCTGCCGTGTTACTGGACTTATTTATTATTAAATCATCATAATTCATCTAACCTGGGTCCGCTGCATCTGCCTCACCACTCTCACCACCCGCACTTCATGACACAGCCACAAAGCTGCTCACTGCTTGAGGCATTATTTTGGGACATCTGGCATCATCAGCTAAGACATGTTTGGATTTTATTTTTAGGTTGTATCTCTTCTACATATATCTGCTCTTGACAGCATGTCAAGAGCAGATATATCCACGTGAAACATGGACACTAAATACAAGGTCAAAGTTTTGTTTGTACTAGATTTTAAATTCATTTTGGTGCTTGTCCCTTAAAAACGCAATCTGAAGGCGGTTAATGCGGAAAGGTCACATCAAGTGACGAGTCAAACTAGGCATATAATGACTGTTTGGGATGCCGAGCTTAACTGGAAATTAACTTTCCTTTCACATCCCCATGTCAGCCTTTTTAAATCTGTCGGCAGCTGAGAGACAAACAGCCTTAGCTGGATTCAAACACTTCCCCCAACCAGTGATTTAGATCTCTTATGAACATTTGCTTACGAGGTTAATGAGCTTGTGGAGACTTCTTGGCTCTCCAGCTTGAATGAGTGAAAGACGCTTTTGAGCTCCATGTGTTCAAGAAGCTCGAATTGAAGGTTTTTATCACCTTGTTCTGGTGCATTGCAGCTTAAACTGCGTACAAAGAGCAGACAGTTAAACTCAACCATCTGTGTAAGATTTTGGCGGAGCAAAACGGTGTAATTTGAAAACTTGCTTTTCAGTAAGATGTTGATGTACAAGCAGCTCGCTAAAGAATTTGCACCTCGGAAAAATTGTTTTCATCTTTTCATGGAATAGTCAGTAACTTCAATGATTTTATTTTTTTTTTCACAAAACAGAGCAGTATTTAATTGTGATGTAGGAGAAAAAAATGGATGTTTCATTTTCCTATCTGTTTCATGCAGAAGCACTTTTGAAATAAATTATTATTATTACAGGTATTAAACATACTTTACATTAAATATGCATTTCTGTATTAAAAAGCGTTTTTTTACTGGTCTGATGTAATGTTCTATTATTAAGCATGTTTCCATTAGCTGCATGTGAAAAACCATCATAATTAACAGTCTGTGTGTAATTAATGTAATCCATGCTGTTTCATTTAATGAATTAAGATACTAAAATAAACAAACTTTTAAATTCTAATTGATCAAATATAAATATTGGCATATTGTTGGCATATAGTCATGCTCAACAAATGTTCTGATTTCTGTTAGTTAAACAAAAAGTTCCTGTTTTGTTCTGTTTCACAACGATGCTGTGAATTTTGTGGTTGTAAGATGACAAAATATGAAAAAGTTCATGGGGAAGGAACAGCTCAGCAAAGTAATGTAAGCTGAGGTCGGCCGTTTCTGTGTATATTTTGTGGAGTAAAAACCTAGTCCTGTTGACAGTCCGTCCCTCAGTTAGACGATGACATATTGTTTTATGAACTCAAGCTCCAGGCTTGAGTTCATAAAAAGAAAGGCCAAAACAGTCGAACACACAACAAGCAGATGTTGGCACAAATGACAAAAATCATCCTACTGTGGAGTTAGGGTTTCTGCCTTTATTTTGTAAAACAGGTCAGCTATTAACTCCTACACGAGCAGCCAGGAGAACCATCCGAAACTATGTAAACGATTCTCTGAATGAAAACAATGTGTGGTGCATGTGTTTAAAGGGCAAGCGCACAACCTGTCACAGGGGAACGAGCGAGGTTTGTTTTCCTTCACCCACATAATGACCAATTCATGGTCCCTTAATCAGGACAAGGGTTTCAGGGGCTGGGCTCAATTCACTTTTTTTGATTTCAAGGCCAAACCGCACAGACCTGCCTTGTTCCATCAATGGCTCCATTGTGACGCGAAGGCAGCAAGACAAACAGCTTCCAAGTTGTGTTTGTGTCATCAACCAAGATGTCCTACATGGAAGCTTTAAGCCTCAGCTGCTCTTTTGTCTCATTACGACAAAAGCAGCTTCATTAATATCATTACATCGCTCTGCAATAATGTACTACCCACAGGACTCACACCAGTATTAGTGTGCTGCTCTGAACAAACTGGTTTACACTGAGCTTTTGGTGTGATCGCACTCCAGTATGGAGTCTAATTAGTGTGAACATGTCCTCACAAGACATGACATGAGCATGAATGACATATCTGCACAGATGTCTTTCATTAAGCAGGTTTTTATAAAGAGACTTATCTTTTCCACTGTAACAGTGCAGCCCTGCGGGCTTTGCCAGTGAGAACTGATAAGTGCTCCTCCAAGTTGATGTGTGATACTTTTGAAGCAAAATAACATTGTTCTGGTAGAAAAAATATACCAAGAACTGTAAAAAAAAATACTATAGTACAGTAGCAGAAAACATCATTACTCATAAAAAGAGCCATATTTCTTTCACTCCATAACACTATAATTATAATACTGGTACAGAGCAAATAATATTAAATGAATGTATGTTTATTTTTTTTTAAACTTTTGATTGGCTGTCTTAAAGGTTGAAAAAGTCAGTAATTCATGAGGTAATTATGTACACCCAGGAAAAAACCCCCAACATTTTCACTAAATGATTTTGTGAAGTGGTTTCAAAGATAAGACCTGCCTTTCATTTGCCTTAATTAAAAGAAATCACGAGGCAATCATCTACATCACATTAACATGACAATGTGCATTTACTGAACTATCATTCATTCTGCCTTTGCTGCCTCTCACTTCACATCTTCTCACCAACTCGTCTCTGCAATCATCTCTACTTCCAACTCAGAGGTGTAATGTTCGTCTCACTTTCTCACCGCTGCCCCTACAAACTGCCTCTCATTACTGCAGCACAGACCCTGTCAGCAAGTAGCAAACAGTCTAAAAGAAGCCTTCAACAAAAGCGTGGAAGAAAGAGTGAATATTCACAGCAAATTGTTATATAAACTTGAAATAACTAAAAGTATCACTTGGATTGCTAAACTTTAAATATAAGAATTTACCTTCTCCAGATGCTTTTTTAAAATTTTGCTACCACTTGTTGAACGCAGCCAGATTTTCTCTGCAGAGACATCTACTGTTTAAAAGGAGAAGAACTACAGTAAGCACAGTGGACCTGAAACAGCGGGTCAACTCTGTTCATGTCGAAGCCAGAATGCCGAGGCTATTACATAAGTGTTTATAAAATGAATCGCTGATTCCTTTTATCTAGAATTTCAATTTAAAAGCAAAGTTTCCGCCATGCCTGTCTAGAGGCTAAAATCTGTGTTACTGCAAATGCTTTAAAGTAAGGATCACTGGACTGTGAGTCACGGATGTAGCCTGAAAATTTCTTTCATTTTAAGGCTAATGGTCACTTCATCCTCTCTGCCTCTGTCACTTTGCAAAAATCTGTTTAGGTCAAGCCACCCAGTTTTGTCATCTCTTTTAAATCCTCCGGGGTCTGCGTGGCGCTCTCTAAGGCTCAGATTTGTTTCAGCCCAAACTGAATCCTGAATCCTCACCTCACACAAACCGTGTGTACAGTCTGACCCAATTTCCTGTTCTCTGTAACAGGGAAGGATTGGGCAGCAAACACCACTAAGTGGAAATAAGGAATGTTGGTAAAATATTTTATTTTTTCTCAATTTTGGCCATATGCTTTATGACTCAGAAATGTCATTCTTAACTTTCCTTTCTGACACAGTGAGATATTGTTATTGCAGTTTTGCAGAGAGCCTTTGACCTTGATGTAAGTCACCATTTCTCTCTCTCTCGCTCACCATTGCACCTTCTGCATCCTCTGCTGATGTTCATATTTAATTTGTGAGGAAAGGCAACTTAAATCTGATGCAAAACAGTAGACATTGTTAACACCTGAAGTGAACAATGGCTGAGTGGGCTTGCCATTAGTGCTGTTTGCTTTGTGAATGAGATGCTGAGACAGAGCAAATAGTAGGTGAAAAAAGTTGAGTCCGTAATATTTTTTAATGCGTCAGAAGCTGCTCAGTGCACTAATTAGGTTGAAATAACTTGTCGCCTCCTTAAGTATTTTAATGGCTGCAGCAATTTTCCAACAAACTACATCATAGTGAATCCACAAGAATCATTCCCTGTCTTTGTCAGTCCATCTACGTAGCAAAGCCTCTGACACTTGTCAGCCACCATCCCTGCTGAATTTTGTATTTGCAAGATAATTATGTTTCTTTATATAACAGCGTGACTGACGAAAGACAAAAGAGAGCGGTTTTCAGGGATTACTTCCAGTAAGTCATCAGGGTAGTAATGGATTTTGAGATGCTACAAAATAGATTTGATTCATTTGCTTATTAAAGTGTTTTCTGTGTCAGATGCTCACAGTAAGACTCCGTTAATGAACTAATTTTTCAAGTTCCTCTCTGACACCGAAATGGCTGCAAAACATGTCGATGTGGAAAGATCTACACTCTGTTATTTTATCCGACTAAAAAATGTTAGGCAAAAATCTGGAAGCTCTTTTGCTCATACCTTCTAGATTGTATTTGTTATAGGAACAAATTTGTTATGCCACTAATGGTAAAAATGCCTGGATTAAAGATTGCACTCCTACTGTTATAAGCTGATTTGTCCCCAAGCAAAACCTAGTCACAAGTCCTTTCAACAGGACAGACACCCTAAAGATCCATCTGAAGCTACAAAGAAATAGTTTACAGCTCAGCATAATTATGAATTAAAATGGCCCAGTCAAAACCCTGTTATAAATCCAAACGAGAATCTACATAAAGTCTTAAAAATTACTGTTACCAGAACCTATGCATCCAATCTGGTGAACATTAACTGTTATGTGAATTCTTATGACAATTTTCAGTGTGTAGATGTGCAGAAAGAGTAGAAACATTCAATAGAATTACAGATCAAAATGCAGCTAAAGTTATTTATCTTTTTAAGCTTTGACTCAGGGTAGTTGAACACAAATGCACACTGTGCTTTTTTAGATTCTTACTAGCCAGAAAAATATCTAGAAAACATTTATTCGTTCCCTTCCCCTTCAGAATCACACAATCTGTTAGTCTCATAAAACCCCAACAAAATACATTGAAGTCTGTGGTTGTAACGTGACAAAAGTGTAAAAACGTGGTCCGAATATGTTTGCAAGGCTCTGCATCAGTTACGATCAGTGTCAGTTTGATTAATATTCTCACATAATGTTGGTTATGTGGTGTCTGCCCTCTAACCCCACACTGAAACCACATGATGTAAATCTAAATGTCTGGTGGAGTCATTAGTAGAGCAGACGGGAGGAATGAAATGAAAGATGTTGAATTTGAGACAAATGTTTTCTTTTTTTTTTTTATTCTAATAAGACCTGTGCATTTTTTACATTTTTTGTGTGTCTGTTTCTGTATACTTCAGGTGCAGGCAGCTCTGAAGAGACAGTGGATGCAGTACAAAACCCAGTGGGGTCAGCGACGGAAGGACCACTGCTCAATGCGCTCTACGTCCTACACGGCCACCTCCATCACCGAGGTGCCGGCCTTCATGTACCACCACGAGTGCAACGCCGAGCATCTGAACGGCTGCCACACAAAGGACTCGGAGCTGGTGGCTTTGAAATCAGGAGACACGTACGCTTAGACTACTCTTTAATCGGAGCGTAACGGCAGACACACACCAAGTCAGAAAAAAGAAAACGATTCTGTTCTAGCAGCCTCATCTCAGCGAATAAATCTCAGAGGCTAATTTGTCCGGCACGGGGTGAATATACGGGTCTGAGACAGAGCGCTCACCAGGAGAGAAGATTAGCTACGAGACTGAAGCATTTTATTTACACTTTATTCTTACGTTGCTGCTGCAGCTCCTTTTTTTTTTTTTTTGAGAACATTGATGTCGAGAACTTGCGGCACGAGGGGAGAGCTGTTCATGATGTCTGCTGACTTTCTAAAGCTGCTATTCTGTGTGTGGGTCGGCTCACAGAGACAGAGAGGAAATCAAATTACTGCAACTGTGGTGCTTTCTGTTCTTGATGACAGTACTAAATGTGACACTTAAGTGGGTAGCAGTTCTAACTCTTTATGACTTTGACAAACAACATTGGAGTGGTGAAAACCATCACTATGATTATTATTATTACTATCAAGCTGAGGACCACATCATTCCTATACCAAAGGGTACTGTTTGTTCACCACAGCTATGAAGACAGAAGCAGAGGTTAAACACCCCTCACACACATTAAGTTAATATGACATGGAAGAGGTAACATTTCTAGACCCTATTTTATGCTTACAGTTCTGGAATTATTATGTACATATATGTATGTTAAATTTGTTTCCTTTGACAAAAGTTGTTTCACTGTTTTAAAATGACTTTATGCTTCAGTTTCTGGTTGCGTTTTACTTGTTAATTCCTAACTCTGTGCTACCTGTGTGTCCCGTGATGCTGCATTCCTGACGGCTTTGTTGTTTCGAAGTTGCTGTATCTGTGCCGATGCCGAATATCACAGGGCTGAGAGGTAAAATGCATATTGTAGACAGAAAAATAAAATACAAAAAAAAAGAGAACGATATAAAGGGTTTATCAGTCACAGGAGCTCCTTTTGCTGAGCTAATTGGAGTGCGGCATCAGCTTTGCCCGGAGTCCTGATAAAAGTTTTATCGTCACTCCTTCTCGAACCTCTCTGCGGTTCGTCCTCGGCCATCGTAGCAGTGCATTTCTCTGGCCTCTGTGCGTACATGTAGGGATTCATTTCATAACCTTCTGTGTGACTGACCAGGGGTGACAAAAAAGATTCAATATGGGCGCAAATCTGAGTGTTACACCGAAGAGAACCAACTTTTACACGAGGGCACAAACACAATTTATTAACTTATTCTTTCCTTGTTTTCTCTACTCTCTTAATTTAAACGGTTTTGGCTAATTGTTCTAATCATTGTGAACATTAATGTTTTAATTTTGGGCTTTCGATGATTCATTTGAGCCACTTTTGTGTCAGGATGAAATGATTCAGCAGCAATGGCTTCTAAAAATAGGACTTGTGTGCACAAGTTTGGATTTATTGGCGATTTGCTCTCACCCACAGAGGGCCAGAATTACACCAGAAGGCTCAAACGAATGCACACCCCCCCAAAAATATTTGCTTAAATGCCCCTATGCAAGTTACCCATGGCTATTCTTAATCACAGTGAACAAAGTGGTTCTGTTGCATCATTAAAAACCCCAAATTAAATCATTACGTATGCGTACCTCTGACTGGAAATGTATCAACAAAAACTTTTGTTAAAATTATGTCGTTCTCATGAAGTTACTTATAATCCTTAAAGTAGCGCTTAAAGATCAAAGCTACAGACACATTTAAACACAGGCAGAAAAAACTATTTATGTTTATCAGTAATACAGTCAACAGCCAACATTTCCAGCTGCTTTTGTAATCATAAATTCTTCTGGCTCTCAAATAGAAACTTGCTGCTTTATATTAGCATCACCTGCTTGAGCGCTTCAGGTTAAAATCAATTATTTTCTAGAAATAGCCGATAAGGCTGCTGCTCCTCTTTATATTCTTTTAAAAAAAAAATACACACTGTAAGGCAGGTTTGTGTTTTCAAAAAAATGTCTGTATCCAATGTGTAGAATTGCTCCCAAAGTTAGCCTACAGCTAAATTTGAAAAGTAAATCACTTTTTATCATTCGTCTGCCAGTCCAGAGCTGGAATCTTAACCCTCTCATTCTGACGGTGCCTCACACTTTGACTGCTGGACCCAAACTCGGCAAATATGCTTCTAAGTACCTCTTCAGCCATTGTATTACTGAATTTGGTGCATGTTTTGCCTGTTTCCGTCTTACACCTCACATTAAGTGCTGGACCGCCTCGGCAGGAAAGGTAAGTAGGCCTTTCCTGCATCTTGGGTCTTAATGATATGGTTGACGCCGGTTTCTATTGCTATTCTGCTATGTGCCTGTTGTTGGATCTGGCATGAGCAGCACCTCAAACTATTCCTCAATCCAGCCTTATATGACTATTGGTAGTAATGATCAATACCAGCCAATCAGTCTGCATGTGATACATGCTTAACCTTTCAAGATGGTTCCTCTTTGTCCTTCTCTTGCACCTTCGATTCCTGTCTCCAGAGACATTCACTTAGCAGTCCTCAAAGAGGGTGGTCACCTTCCTGATGTCCTCCAAGACCTTTGCTGAGTTATTCAGCATGATGGTTTTGATGCTCAAAGGGTGAAGGGTTAGGTTTAGGTTTTCTCTTATAGTTCAGTCTCAGGGTGGTTCACTTATAATGAAACCCCCATAAGGAACTTATGGCCTGCTCAGTTGTCTTTTCAACTATCTGTTTATTAGTTTCACTGCCTAGCGGCATCTCCATGGTCTCCACCTTTAAAGGCAGGTCATACACCTCTTTCAGCAGCTATTCACTTTGACACCTTGACGAACTCTTCTTTAGACCGCCTCTAGCTGTTTGAAAAACACAAATCACGACAGCAATGTGACCCCTCATTAATAGAAATCAACTCATTAAACCTTAGAAGACACTCAGCAGCATCAATGTAGAGTGGTAAGTATAAGACTTCTCCCATTCTAAAGGACAGAACAAAGGCCGCCACTTGTCCGAAAACTACTCCTTAATATTTAATATGACATCTTATACCAGAAGTATTTGGTCATTGGCCATCCCTTCACAACAAAGTGCTGTTCTCAATTTGGTTCTCTTCAAGCATCACTGCTATGTACTAAACTCCCATCTCTCTCTTGTATGTCAATGGCAAGAATTGACAAGCATGGACTCGCGGCAATTGCAACATAACACTGTCAGACCACAAAGCTGCCGAAGGATTTTTTTTTTCTTGCTTCATAATCAGAACTGCCTGATCATAGGTCAACTTCTTTGGATGGGTCTACGAGTGCTATTGGAAATGATGAAGAGAGTGATTTACATGGTCACTAAAAGTTGACAAAAATTTTAAATTTAAAACAATCTTCAAAAATCCCAGAGGGCTATTACGCAAGACCACATTAAATGAGTAAAAGAAAGCCAGGCTTCTTTGGAAATCATTAAAAAAAAATGTTAGTAATGTATGTCTATGAGTTTCTTTTTTTTTATCAGCCCTTTGCCAATAGGAAAAGAAGAGTGACAATCATTGATAGAATGGTTTTACAAAAAATGTCACATCCTAAAAATGTACATGTTCTATTTTATTATTAAACTCATCCTCCTCTTCACTGTATGGTTATGGTCTTTTATCTAGTTCATCCACGTTCAGCTCCAGTCACTAGCACCACCACCTTTGACTGTGTTGATGTTCTTCTGAAAAGGTTCCTGTTAGTTTTATGGCAGATGTAAAATGGAATTTAATTGGCCACGGGATATTTTGCAGAAGTCAGTTCGCTGAAACAGGACCCTCAAAGTCGGTCTCCTCCTTCCAAGCCTCCATCAACAATTCCCAGTAGATGACGCATTACCACATCTAACTCAATTCTTTATCTAGATGTCTTTCTTCATGACACATTTAAACTTACTTTGTTTTGGTGTGGCCCTTTCTAGTGAAAGTAATTTCTTGACTCTGCACTTTAGTTCAGTGTGTGATTTAAGAATCTGGGCAACAACATGTTTACAAAGGACCCAGTTTGGTTTGGATAGGTTTCCCTTAATGAAAATTATTTGAAACTTGTTTATTTAATCTACTTAGTATTTGATGATCTGAAAGTGTGATAAGCTCATTCACCATAATTATGATTCTAATTAAAAACAAATCTGCTGAAATTGGTATTGGCAGGTCAAAATATTCCATTAGTTCTGTATTGGTGCATTTCTTCCTTTAACACGTGTTAATATATGGAAAGTCAGTTAAAAATAAAACATGTAGCACTTCATTAATCCCTCATTAAAAGGTTTGTTAATTTCCTTTTGATCTCATTATTAAATAAAGCACAAACTTTGTTCCAGCACTCCTGCAACATGCTCTGTTTGCTTAGCTGCCTGTTTCCAGCCAACGCCATTCTTGTCAATATTTCAAGGCTGACAGATTTTGTATAATGAGTGAGCGGGGAAAACAAAGACAGCCCTACACCATGTGGTGTCCTGCTTTATAATCCCACGAGCTTGGCAGTGATTTACAGCCCCGGTTTTTATTCAGAAGGTTCTGCAGGAATCACACCAGCATCAAAATGTGTGCAACAGGACAAAATCGACTGATGCAGATCGTCCTGGAGATGAGATGGAGGCATGCTCACTATTTGATGGGGGAAAGAAAGCCATTATTTTACAAAGGAAAAGTTCCTTGGAATATTTTTCAGCTTTTATGCAACCACCTGCTCCATAGTTGATCATTTCAGGCTCTGCCGAATCCGGGACGGCGATGAGAAGAAGACATGCTGTCCTCATTGCGATGAATACAGTTCTCTCATCAGCTCAACAGCCGTTTCATCAAGAAGACTGAATGCCTGTATGTGCTCAGTGCAAATGTCTAAACTTACATGGAAAGTATAGCGAATACGATTAGAAACAGAAATATTATGCATTGACGGCGATGCACTGAAACACGTTGGTATGGATATTTCTTCGCTGAGATCAGTGAGAAAAAAAAAAGCAGCTGGAAGAGGAAGCTCTAAATCACGTCGAGAAGTTTCCATCTTGGGCTGAGAAGCTGACGATGTGGCATTTCAGAAGGCCTGCTGACAGCACCAATGTCACAGCACACTGGACCAAACCCAAATCGCTCCTCGCCTTGAGAGCTCAGAAATTGCCTGCGCAGGTGACAGTGTGTGCGGCTTTAAGCCAGCAGAGTGAAGGAGGACAGCGTTTCATGTCGAAATATTTGAATGTTTTCAGCGTTGTGGTCAAACGCAAATAATTGCAAGGCATCGCTGCTTGTTCCTTTGGATGACCAAATTCACCTAAAAGTCTACAAACAACGATCAAATACTGGTGTGTTAAAACAAAAATGTAAAACTGAAGTTCTAAACTGGGAGTATCATATAGGATGGTGGAACTATATGGATACACTGGTCGTGCCCTTTCACAGCACAATAAAGTTTTTTCTAGAATTTTTTATTTTTTCTCGCCTCTGCTGTGAAAATGAACCAAGCTCACAGTCACAGTCCAGTCATGCCGGGAGCCCCCAGAAACCAAAGGTCACTTAAATGTAACCACTTTTTTTTTTTTTTTTACGTTTGTTTGAAAAAGAAAAATACACAACGAGAAAACAATTGTGTCAGTAAAAGCTTACTGGCAACAGGTAAATAAAACAAATACTGTGTGGTGATGATGGTGTTAATGTAAAATAGCCTTTCTTTGTGTACTAATGCGCCTTAATGTGCCTACTTTTTCTGATACACCGATCAGTAATATGTGTCCAATTTTTGATTTTAGTGAAGTTTTTTCTAAAATAGAATAAATCAAATGTAGCACAACATATTATAGAAAGAGTTACAAAGGCAACATCACAAAGTGTTTTAGAGAGATTTTTTGTAATTGTGTTAAAACTGTTTTTTCTGTTTATTCCCCAGACATTACATACCCCTACCTTAATTCTGAGATTTCTAAAACCTCTGCCAAGCCACCATTTCTTATCCAGCATCTTGAAAGCTAAAATGGATGAAACAGCTTTGTGTTTAATCTGACTTCATTTTTAAACGCGTCCCTCATAAATTCCCCACTGAAGAGACTACAGTATGTGTTAGTGCTCAGGGTCCTGGTCTATCACCGTTTAGCGCCAAAAACGTTGGAAATCGCTCCGTTCCAGTCACCGGATGAGTTTGCATCGCACTTCTAAAAGTAAATGATTAAAGACTTAAATTCTTTCCTCTTTCACGCACATGTTCTTGATCTATTGGTCTGCGAAGTTAGACAGTCACTGCTTTCAGTGACATGGTGTCCTTGCAGTTTGGAAGCAAATCTGTTGATTTGAGGACCCAGAACCACTGTCACTAGGATTTATCCTATTTTCTATGTTACATACTTCTTTTCCACACATTTTCAAAATTACCACTTATCGTTCCCACCAGACTCTGTGGGGTTTTTTCTCCGGCGGTTTCACCTGACCTCTCTGTTCTCGACCTCCAACCCCTGCTGTTAACATGCCGCACGGCTGCCACCGTTCGTTTTGACAGACGATCTTTGTGGTTTCCGCCTTTGTTCCAGTGTTCGGCATGAACACATCAGTCCTTGCCTTTCTCTGAAGTGAATAAATGTTTAGATTTGCTTACACAAGTTTCAAGCTGTGCTTTCAGGACAACGAGAGCACAGTGGAGCGTCGAAAGTACATGTGTAATGGCACAGGCCTTTGGGAGACACATATATTCTGGGTGTATTAAAAGCGCCACTCTGTGCCTTCTTAAGCCTTATTGTTCCTTACTATTCGAAACATGTTTTTCTCCTCAGCTAAACATGATAGTTGAAAGCTGGATGTAACTGGGTATCCTGAGAGGGCAATGATCCCCAACACACAAACTAGCTGTGGAATAGCCTTGGTTAGCTTTGGTTGTACAATTATTTCACCAAGGAAAAATGAACCCTTCAAATAAATAATTAAGAGCTTGAAACCAATATGAGCTTCCACCTCAGGCCTGGCACTATATTTTGCACTCTCTGCTAAATTCATGCTCTTCTTTTTTTTCAGGAGGAACATTAAATGTTTTCAAAGTTTTATAGTTGATGATTGACAGATCATTCCAGGAAGCAACATCTAATTTTGAAACCGCTGTTTTCTCCCCGGCATGATGTGTTTACAGGATTGCTACAAGTTCTAAAAGGGCAACTCAATTTATTCGCAAAGCACAGAACAATCAAGATTTTTATTGGATTTCTAAATTCCACTTGATGGAGTTTGCCTTCTTGGGAAATGAGCGTCGCCCTGATGTCTTTGGAGAGGGAGCTGAGACTTGCTAATGAAATAACTCCTCCTTCAAGATAACAACGCAGCACTTAGAAATTATACTCTTAAATTAGCTCTGTGTTTTCAGATCCTGTGATGTATTATTCTGAGACAATGCTTGCCGTGTGATACTGTAATTATCTCTCGATTTAAGTCCCCGATATCGGGAGCCCAAGTCCCAAAGTCTTGTCCTGCAGCTGCTCGCTGATCCGCTCGCATGCATCCATCTTAGTATATTACTTTTCAGAAAGGGAGGCCGCGGGCATTATTGCGGCTATAATTTGTAGAGTTGCAGAAATGAGAAACACTGAAAGAGAGAGAGAGGAAAAGAAAGAAACAGAGCAGTCTGCACAAAGTATATTTGTGTACTGTTGCAGAGCTGAGGTGAGGGAGGTTCCGCTGATGCTCGCTCTCAAATTTGCCTCTGACTTCACCCAAAAACTGAGTCATGTTGCCTCCAAACACAGTTTGGAAGGAATCAGCGGGTATACGTTCTGTCACAGAAACAAAACAAAACAAACAAACAAAAAAACCAAAAAACATAATGCCGTGGAGCTAATGTCTCCTCCTGGCTCCATCCGATGTGATAAAGCAGTGATTTCCGCTTGCGTCTTGGCTGTCCTAAAGCTGGGGTGAGCCTGTCAGTGAGCCCGTGGCTCCCGATGCATCTTCAAAGATAGGCATCTCAGTTACATCTTTCTAATAGCACTTGTTCCCTCATTATGCACTGATGAGATTTGTGAGGCAAATCATTGCCAGGGCACTTGACAGAGAACATGTTATAGCGCTGCAAAGGTTCTTCAAATGAACTCTATTTTTTATTTATTTATTTATTTATTTTTGTCTGCTGATGTGTTATTTGCAGATAGAGTACCTTGTAAAAGTATTCACGCCCCATTCAACTGTTTCACATTTTGTCAAGTCACAAGAGTAGGCTTTAATAAAATTGCAATTTTATGTGAAATGTTACAAAAAAAAACAAAACAAAAAGAAAACGTGTTATTAATGAAAACGTGAAAAGTCTGGCATGCATTCTTGATCAGCCGCCCTCAGATTTTGCTGCAATTACAGCAGCAAGTATTTTTTTGTGGTATGTCGCATCTAAAAGTTGCAGGGATACATGGTGGTGTTGTGCAAAACTGTTTTCACTTTTTAGAAGATTTGCATGTTTCCAGCTGATGGATTAGAGAACAGCTGTATTAAACAGAGAGTAAATTACAAACAGATGAGCACAGTTTAGTCAAGTGATGACAGGTGAATAATTTAGGTCTATCTGAATAAATAGGGCTGAATGCATAAAGTACGCTGCACTATGCAGTGTTGTTGTTTTCATTGTATGTCAGTATTAATAATAGTCAAAAAGGTAATACTAGTTGAAGAGGTTTGCATAAGACTGACAAGACACTGTCATAAACATGACATAACACCTGTTCTGAGCATGAAGGAGCATTCATGAATGTTTACGGCTGTTGTCATGAAGTGTCGTTTGGTAAATCATGACACTTTTAATGCAAACTCGACTCTTTTACTTGATTTTTAATGAAAGTTGTAATGCAACCTTTCATAAAAATGTGATTATTTAACCAATAACGCTAAATAATGCACTTTAAATGCAACTTTTAATGCAAATTTGCATAGACATTCATGTAGGTTCATGACAGGTGTTATGTCATGTTTATGACAGTGTAATGCCAGTCTTATGCACACGCCTTCAAATAAAGTGTTACCGTAAAAAAAAAAACAACTTGTTAATTTTTACATCAAAGTAATTACTTATACTCAAATAATGCAACTCTGCTTCAAAGAATGAACTGTTTTTCATGTATCTTTGTGTTATTTCACACAATTGGACTTGTGTGTCATTGCACAAGTCAAATTGCTGACATCTCTAAGGGACTATTTCTCTCCACCTTCAAATTGTCTCAGTGATGTAGAATGTCTGGTCATTTTAAACATCCAGGATACACTCACATAAAAACACAAAAGTTTAGAATCTTTTAGGAGAAATAATAATAATAATAAAAAAAAGAACACAAGTAGAACCCTAAAAATAGATTTGTTGCCGACCTGGCGTGAAATACATTGTTGGCTTTAAGCTCCCCTCCCGCTGGGTTCATCCAGAAAGGTCATTTAGTCCTTCGGGCCACGTTGTCATCTAGATTCTGTCATATTACGGCTCAATGGAGATGCCTTCTACAACAGAATGAAAATGTTTCACAGGTCTTTATGCAGGTGTACGGGTAAAACCTCCAGGGTTCTTCCTTTTGGCCTGGCTGATCTCGCTCTACAAAACTAAAGTGTGAGTCACCTATTTCGACATCTACAGCATGGAAGTAAAGATTTACTCCTTAGTTGTAAATCTCTGACACAAAACCAGCCAAACAAACTGAAATGTTTAAAGTTAAGGGGCCGCAGAGCCTCATTAAATGCCATTTTCCAAGACTAGGCTACATTTTTGGGTTTTTCACGGTACTCAACGCGTTTTATGAGGCTTCCCAGCTCAGCAGGTACTGCACTAACTTATTTCTGTTTTATTGCGTCTGCAGAGCATGGTTACAGCAGCAAGTTTTACTGCTTTTACAAATGTCTGTAAATAGATGGCAGGTGATCGCTCTGCTCGTAAAGGTTGTATTTCACCTGTTAAATAAAGTCTCTTGACATTAAACGAATTTCACATGATGGTGTTTGAGTACATAATTTCTTTAATTAGTGGTAAAAATAAAGGCATGTTGGAAGCTGAAATTGATTCAAGCCGGGGGGGTTTAACTGAGTTTACATAGCTGGAAGTTAGAAACCTCCTGGCGTTTTCTGTACGATTTTCGAAAGAGCGTTCGTGTCAGGCATGTTTGTAAAAGTCTCATACAATAGATATGTGTGAAGTGGCTCTCTGACCAGAGTTCAACTGTGTCGAGGGGTAGCAAGAGTGTCTTGGGGGGGAAAAAAATAGAAATGATCTGAATAATGAATAGTCTGACTCGTCCACCCCACCATGACCCTCACAGAGTGAGGAATCCATCCATCCACTGTTGTGGGACAGTGGATGGATGGATGCTGTTATATTCGTGTTTGATAATGACCAGGCGTCTTGTGTTGCTCAGACATTTTTATTAAAGTCTCTTTTCATGGGTTTACTCACACAGGTTTCTCACAGGTGTGTCACAAAAGACTCTCTACTTCTGTCGTCCTATTCTTTACATTTATGCATTCACATAAACTCATGATTGCCACCTACTGGACATAAGCATAATTCATTCAATCATCACAGATGCTAGCTTCAAATTCCCTCTAGAAAAATAGTCTTTCAGTAAGATTTCTCATCAGGAGCTGGTGTTGTGATGCAGAACAACTTCATGAGGTTTTACATTTCTCAGTGTGGACTAAAAAAGAAGTCTTTTTTTGTTGTTTTCTTGTTTTGTTTTACATGTAACACTTGACAGCTCTGCAGTCCATGTTGACAGTACTATCATGTTTCTGCTTAACGTCTCTCTACTTGGAGAGTTCTGACTTATTCAGGTAAGACAGCCACAGTTCCTAACCTCTCCACACAACAAAACTGCAATAAAACACTGCTTTTAAATCATGATACAAAACAGACGTCCTGTAAAAGAAAGACACATTTGTATTTTACCAGCTTTTTATTTCAGTTCCTGTTATAAGAATTGGATTGAAACATTAACCCTATTTCAGGTCTTCTCAAGATGTTATCTGTCCCACAACTAATAACTGTGTTTTCTCGGCATTTATCTGAATGGGGTCTGAGTGAGTTGTACCACGTCAAAAAAAAAAACCACACACTCCGAGCACTTCGGTTATTCTGGAAGACAGTCCCGGTCTCATAAACAGTTGGCCGCAGCATGTCGCCCGGGGTTAGGAGGCGCAAACAGAAAATCATGTCGAGCACAAGAGGAGGAAATGTTTACCGTCAGTCAAATCTGTTGGAGGCCCACATGAGCCAATGTCATCCTATCAGGCTTTCAATCAAGCCCCAGCAAGGAACAGCCAGTGTCACTACACACCTCATTGCATCTGCTGATGTGGAAGATTAACGTCAGCGCCGACCACGCACGCACAAACTCAACCATGAATGGTTAGTGGCAAAGAGGAGATGCCAAGGCATTCGGATATTTCACTTCATTTTGGGTGAATTGTTTTTAAAATTGTTTGCACATTAGCAATGTGTTAACGGTGTGTAGAAAAATTCATAATAACTTGGTCAACAAAACATTTTTGAAATGTGTTTTGTTATTCTTTGGCCAAAGGGAAAAAAAAGTCACTATTTTTTTTATTTATTTATTTATTTTTTTGCAATTTACATCTAAAGATACAACGGAGTGCCACCTGCGCAAAACAGATATGTACTGCACTACTTTTCCACCAAGTCAATTGTGGGGATAATTAAAATATGGAAATAACACTGGCTCACATCCAAATGGGACTGCAACAGAGGATTTTTCCGAAGCAAGTTTGTTAGTCCTCTGTCTGCAGTTTCCTGAGGGAAATCCTTTAAAAACCCATCGGCTTAAAGTTAGGCAACAACGAGCTCATCCGACAGTCAGAGTATAATCCTGATTCCCAGGGTACACACCTAAATCCTCCTGATTAACAACATCAAGATCAAAATGGAGCAAATCCTGAATGTCAGATGAAAAAAGGGTATTTCAAAGGGATGACAGTTTTCTTCCTCTAAGTTTGAAGAAACCAGGAAAACAAAGGATGGAACAAGGAAAAAGTGACACCTTTTCAGAAAAAAAAAAAATTAAAGTTTACATATAGCAAGACGCTAGCAGAGATTTTTTCTGACTAATTAGTCCTCAACATGTGAAAATGTTGAGGATATTTGCCCAACACAACATGAAGCTGGTGAAAAATCAAACACGTTTAGAAATTGTAGAAATTAGAAATGTTTAGATTTTAAGAATAGAGTGAAGAAATAAATGACAAAGCAATTATATGTAAAATATAAAGTAAAAAAAAAAAAACCCGCTGTGGTGATTTAATTAAAAAAAAAAAAATCTCTGACATAAAACAATTATGTTTCATCCGGTAACTTGCAACATCCCCAGCTACGCTGATCAATTCCCATTCAGTTCTGAATCAATATGAATTCGATTCGATGGCTCACATGGATGATTTTAAGTATCTTGCCCCCGACGTTTATTTAAATCGAGCGGCTCGGTGAAACGGCATCCATCCACGCAGCAGATACCTTTTGCCTGATATGACTTCATCATTTGTAAGACCAGTGAGGAGATCAGAATGAGCAAACGGTTTTGAAATAAAGTATTTTGCATTGGGATTTAGGTTTCAATGTTTCACTACCTGTAGCACACATTTACATTAAAAAACTACTTCATCACACTTTGTGGCAAGAAGAAAAAACACATATTTAATGTTAACCTGCATAAATAAACAAGATTCTTACTTTGTGCTGGTTTCATGTTTAGGCATGAGATTGAGCTGGATCTCTTGCAGATGAAGTGCATAATTTCCAGGCTCAATAAATGTTTTGTTTTTTTTAATCCGTAATAGATTAATTAAAACCACTCCATGAAAATGAGGGCTGAACTGCTATTAAAATAAATGAAATGTTAATGCTAACCTCTGAAAACTAAGGTAGGAGGGCCCAGAGATTTGACACATTGTTATTCTCTTCATCATATTGCCTACACCATTATTAAACAGCAATACAGTACCTTTATATAACACGTTTGCATTACTGCCTCCATGACACGCTGTGTAATTGGCATCCAAAGGAAAGTTGTCACAGTTTGAGTTTCTCACAGGTCCTTCAGAACCTTCATTTTGCTTCCTTCTGACGCAGTAAATCTTCCCCGATCAGAAGGACATTTTGCTCCAAGTAATGAGAAACACTGAAGGTCGAGAGGAGCATTCTGGGTCTCATGATCACCATGTAATTTGAAAGAACTGCGTGTGAAATGTTGCTCAGTAAGTTAATCATGAGTGTGTGCTGTCAAAAGACAGACCTGCGCTAATTCCCCTCCTATATTGTAATACTTTTATATATATGTATATACAGTACAGACCAAAAGTTTGGACACAACTGTGTGTCCAAACTTTTGTTCTGTACTGTATATATATTAAACCACAATAGGAAAAATATACCATGTGACAAATGTTCCTTTTTGCAATTCCGCAACTGAACACAATGTATTTTCTACAATATGAACAATGGAACAAAAGTTAATCCTTAAAAAGGGGCTCTGTGTAAATGTGTAATTTATAGTTTTCATTACACAGTAAAACAGTAAAGCTGCTCAGTTATGCTGGAAACTAATAAAGAGAGACCAAAGCGATCCATGGCAATTCCAAATTTAACTGTGCGTTGGTCATAGCCATTTTTAATCCGTGAGTCATTCAATAACTTATTTGTTCACAAAGTTCTCTTTGCAAATGGTGTGAGTTGCCACTAACAAAGTCATGCTTCATCACAGTGTGTAAGAATTCATTGATTCATCAGTTTTAGAAGACAATCTTATTTTCTGGTGGTTTTTGCAGCAACAATGTGAGGTAAGGATTTTCTTTCCTGGTTTTTCTGTTTATATAAAAGCAAACACACAGAGTTTCCAGTGTTTGCTTCAAATTTAGATTCATGTTTTTATCTGTTGGTATCAGATTAAAAAAAACAAATAAAAAAATACAGCTGATCACAGAATCTTGTTTAACTTTGGGTAAATGTTTGGCACCTGTATATTCAGCGCATCACTCAAGATTTGTTCTATTTAAAGGACTTGTAAAACGTTCAACTAATAGCCATGTGTATGCTAACCTGAGTTTTGTAGGGATGATACCTTAGGAATATGATTATTGAAATAGATAAAACTGGTTTGCAGTTTGGCTAACCCAGTTATTTAAAAGACACAGCTCACTGTACCATGAACTTGTTTTTAAAAACAAATTACTGCAGCAGCTGCTGCTCGTAACCCACCAGGATATATCAATCCTATGTCAACATCCCCAGGGAAATGGTTGATACCCAATACAATTTTGTAGCACATATCTGTAGTAAAAGCAAGTGGAAATCAGGTGGGGACTCCTGCATCCCACTGGCCATTTCAGAAGCTGGTTACCATGGAGACTTCAGATGAAGGTTAGTACAGAGTAAGAGTTACAGTCATTTCTTTAGTAAGTTTGTTCTGCTGCTTACACTTCAGGTGACGTTTCCTACCCCAAGGAAGGTATTGCTTTAGTATTTATTCCTTAGCATAAAGAAACACAGTTTCATTTCATTATATTTTTTTAAGCAAGGTGCCAAAATACATTAATCGCTGCCTGTTAGATCATCAATAGGGACAAAATTATTTTTCCATATTTGATATGATGGTAAGAGAGTAGGGACAGAAAAAAATACAGAACAAACTAAAATGAGCTTTAGAGGGATTATGTTGTATTGAATTCTGTGAGAACTTGTATTTTTCTTGTTGCTGTTTATTTTTTTACTGAATTCAGTAAAGATAGGTTCAAAGGTTTAACTTATTGTCATAATAAGTGTTAAGTTGTGTTACACCCACTACTATAAAATAAAGCTTGGTTTAACCAATAGAGTGTGCTTCAAAAATGCAACATATTTGAACTTTAGTTTCACAGGTTTTTGATCACTATTGGAACCTGGAACACATTTCACTTCACCAAAAGAAGCCCATTAAAATTGTTTGGTGTTACGAATAACCAGTGGAATTCCATTTGTGATGGTCTGCTTCTTTCTTGTTGGCCTCCACTCTGTTTGTTCCTTCGCTAACGGATAAAAATGTGCGGCAAAAGCCGTGAAATTATTTAGCTGTAATCAATAACTGTTTGCTACTTAATGTGATAGGTGGTTAATGTGATGCACTCGCTCGTACATGAATGTGAGTGCCAGTCAAATGGTTTCAGTGGAAGGAAGTTGTTTGTGTGAGGAGTGTAAAATCGTGTTGGACACACTGCAGCAGCTGTGCATGCCTGTCAATCTGCTACGTTTCGCTGAATAATGTCAATATCACTTGCAGGAACCTCTCAGGGCCACAGCTTCGTTTTAGTGACATTTCAAATTTTCCTCAAGTTCCCCCATCGCAGATGACATTTTTGGTTTTGAGTAAAATGTCTTGACACTTTTTGGAGGTGCTGCCTTAAATGTTACCAAAGACATTTTGGCTCCATTCCCTTGCCGGCCTGGCGAGAAGAGAGTTCATTGCTTAAAGAGAGACCCTGTGACACCTTCAGCCTTTTTGCTTCTATTCTCGGGTCAGCTAGAGGACTCCAATGGTGGCAAACGAATTTTCTTCGCTCCTTCAAAAATGTCAATTCTGATCCCTTTAAAATTACAATGGAGGGAACTGGTATAGCCTTCTCCGTGGGTCATTTTTTCATTTTTATGAGTTATCACATTTTTTCCACCACTGCCTATTATGTAAACAGTTAAAAAAAAAAAACTATTTACCAACTGGATTCTATTGCTTTTCCATTCAATTTTCAGTTATAGTTTTAAAAAGCCCAGGAATTTAATTTATTTCTGTGACTTATTTTCAACCAGAGTGAAGAAGACACCCTGAGAAGTCAAGGAGACAAATCACAATATATCACAAATTTAGTCAAAGTTATCACTACACTAAAATATATTTACATGTCTTTACTGATTAAAATAAAATTAAACTAAACTGAAACTGTACTGACACAAATATAACAATTATTCTTTTATTCCTGTGCTGACAGGAGTAAAAGGAGTCTGAAGTCATTTTGCAACACCAAGCAATCTTTTAGTGGCATTTATAGGATTGTATTAGACTTTCATGAAAGCTGGCATAAAAAGACTCCTGCTTATCCGATTGCCGTCTTTTCAGAATCTCAATCATTTGTTGTCTTTGCGTAATAAAATGAAATTTGAAAACTCTCCATCACACAACACAGATAAAACATACAAAACTAAAAGAAGCAGAATGTTAGAAAAATAGTAGTAAAAAAAAACACTATCAAGGGTGATTTATGCAAATAAAGTGCCTAATCTGCTTTTTTTTCTGCTTTCTAAACTACAGTCGTTTTTGCTTGAACCTCCACATACCACACAGAGATGTAGTAAATGAAGGTACTCTTTGTCTCTGTTGGATTTACTTTGATAACTGCTTTAGTATTTAGTTACTGCAAGAGGTCCTTTGATGCATAGAGACTACAGCATTTTTAAAAGACTGTCCACCCTCTGCTGTTGCAGACAGGACGAGGGGCGACATCCTCCTGAAGTCCAGAAATGCTGCCTTTGTCTTTGCCATGCTCAATAACTAAATATTAGCCAGACACCACAGACAGTTGCTGACTGTCATCCCTCTATGCTGCCTCGTTGCCTTTGGAGATGAGACGGCGATGGTTGTTTCATCTGCGAATTTAATGATGGAGCTGGATGAGCGTGCTGAGAGGCAGCCACGAGTACATAAAGAGTAGAGAGCTCGGCATACAGCCCTGCTGAGGGAGGCCAGCAGTGAGTTACTACAAAAGGAAACAGGGGCTGTGTTTTTTCTGTTTTCAAATACTACAATAGTATAGTTGATAAGAAGAAAAAGCATCCAAATGCCATCAAAGTATTCCTTACAAACTGTTTACACCCTTTTCCCTTTCACATCCATGAACTTTTAGTGTTTTTATTGACATTTTATGTGGCAAACCCACACAGTGTAGTGCAGTGGCAGCAGAAATGCAATAGTATACAGTACATATACTTCCCCCTTCACACTAAACCCCCAATGAGGATCCGGCGTGACTGGCTTCAGGTGTCACCTCTTTATTAAATAAAGTGAACTTGAGAGTAATTTAATGCTAAAATAAACAAAGCTGTTCTGTGAAGGTCTCTGAACACGTTTTACCCCAAAGAGAAACCCAGCATCACGCGGTGAGAAAGCTTTTCTTCTGCATGAACAGATCCTGATTAGCACTGATTGGAGAAAATGGAAAACAAGATTTTTTTTTTTTTGTCCACTTCACAATTATGCACAATTTTATGTTTGTCACATAATGTTCCCATAATTGCTGTTTTTTATTGTAAAAAAAAAAGGAAACAGAAATAAATTAGTATGTGTCAGGTTTTTTTTTTTGTTTTTTTTAAACAAACAAACAAAGGTGGGCTCTTGCACTGCCTGTTTTTTTCCATTTAAATCTTCCTGGAAGGTCCAAATAACATTTCTCAGATGTCTAGAAATGGAGAAAGTCAGATATCAGGCAGTGATTTTTGTAGCAAAGATCAGTCAAATTATTTCCAGTAACAAGATAAAGAATTGCTCCCCAGTGGTCCAACAGGAAGAGATTTTTGAGATAAGATAACACTTAGTCTACTTTAAATAAAATGTCAACCCCCTGGCATTGAATCAGGAAGTCAGGAGTCTGGAGCTGAGATTTTAAAACAAAGATATACGTGAAAACTAATTTCAGCCACAAGCAAGCTAATTGATCTGAAACCCAGACGATGTTAAATATTAGTTCCGGCGTGAGCCGTGTGAAAAATAAACCTTTTGTTACAACTGAAATGTCAATGATAAGATGTCCCTTTATTTCAAGCTGTGTGAAAACTGGTAGTTCCCACCAAAATCCAGAGGAGAAAAATCAATTCACATTCATGAAAGAGGGGAGTATCGACCCTGCAGCTTGTCAGGAGGAGGTGAGCCGGAATAAAAAGCTCCATTCCCATGTCTGTAGGACAGATTGTATAAATACATGTTTTATGTTTTGGCAAATATATATATGAGCTAATGTCTGCAGATGGCTGGAGCAAAGAGAAAAAAATATTAACTCTTTCTTCCGTGGTGCGATGAAAATAACAAAAATTTGCCTTCAATTTAAATTTGACTGTCTTTCCGCCGAGAATTTCTTTTTCTGTTTTACCTGGGATTGTATAAGAAAGACCCAGAAAAAGAAGTACATAATTGTGAAGAGGAAAAATATACAATTTTTTTTTTCTGAAACAAAAATCTGCAAAGTGAAGTATACATAATGCCCCTATTGGTTCAACACCCTTTAATAAAGTCCCAGGCAGCTAATAGCCTTCAGAAATGACCTGATTGTTAAATATGTTCTACCTGTGTGTAATTTAATCTCATTTTAAGTTCAGCTGTTCCTTAATAGCCTTAGGGACTTGTTAGAGTACTGCCAACCTAACATTAATCAGAATAACAGCCATCGGAGCCCATGTTGACTGTGGAGGAGCTGCAAAGATTCCCAGCTCAGGTGGGAAGGCGACAAGTCATGCACTCTACAAATCTGGATTTTATGGAAGAGTGGAAAGAAGAAACATCGTGCCGGCAGCATCACGCAGAATCAGCAATCCTACAGCCAGTGCTTCAATGAAAATGAAAACGTTTGGATCCTCTTACATTCATGGGTGAGGGTGGCCTAGTCAAAGCCAGACTTCATCTAGTCTCACTGAGCTTGAGTTATTTTTTTAAGTTGTTAACTTGCTGGGAACACCCATTGTGTATGCCCACTTCTCTTTTTAAAATTATTTAAATTCCACTTAATCCCCCTTTTGTCCAGATACAAATTTGCTCAATCTATGAAACTTCCTCTGATCATCAAGGGAACTTTCACTCCAAGTGAAGTTCCCTGCGTCTTTCCTTTTTCTCTTTACGCAAGGACGCAACGTTTCCGGGGACGACTTCCTGCCCCTTTCTTGTTTACAAACACACTAAACATTTGTTCCCAGCCAGGCACAGCTAGTCGAGCAATAAATTAGCAGCAAGCGGTGGAACAAGGTTCTCAGAGGGCATTCATTAATGCTTACACAGCAAGGCTTAGCTGCTTTTATCCCCTTGCCAGTCAAAAAGATTAGAAAATACTGCCTGTTAGAAAATTACCCCAAAAGAAGAAGACTTCAAGTAATCACCAAAGGGTTTGAGAAGAGTATGAACCATCCCTTTTATGCTGCTTGAAAACTCTATGAAATCAGTTTCTTGAAGCCAAATACATTTTTATTGGGCTACTTTAAGGCTCCCTTTATTAATTAAGTTGAAATTAACACAATCAAAGGGACGCAACGTGGAGATTGTTCAGTTCCACTCCCAGAGGACAATTAGTTGTCTTCAGTTTCTTTGGGAAAGCGGCCGCACTCATTCCCCTGCAGGTTTGTTGGTGACAAGGCTAATTTAATAACCCTGCCTTAATGAAAAGACTGAATGGGTTCGTCTGAACCGCCCGCTCAGTTCCCCGGTTACACTTTTCGATTTTCTGCTCTTACAGAGTGAGACGCTGAGATTAAAAGGTCCTCAAGTGTGTATGAGACTTTCGGTTTGCCTGACGTCCCAAATTGTTTTCTAACCCCCAACTCTCTTAAGATGGCTTTTCATTGTGCGTGTCTCCTCTCTGTCAGATACGTGACTGACTGACAGCTGAGCTCATGGGGAAGACAAGTTATATAGCTCTTTATCAAACAAGGTTTACCAAGAAAGCTTTAATACCACTCAAACTTTTCCACTTTCTGTGACACTACAGCCACAAACTGTACTGTTAATTGGATTTTATGTGCTATATAAACACAAAGTTACGCATATTTATTTGTAGATTGATTTAGCCTCTTTTACCCCTAAATAAAACTTAGTGCAACCAATAATAATCCACCAGAAAATAGCTTAATACCATTCTGCAAAGTCCTCGGATGTATTTAGAGGATATCATTGAATAAGCAGCATCAAAAAACCATAGAACAATATTGTAAGGTTAGTCCAAACACTTGTGGCATATTCATAATCTAAATCTGTGGCAAGACGTGAAAACTTACGTTCACACACGTTCTCCCTTCACTCTGCATGAACTATTCTACAAAAACACACACAAAGACATGATCCCGTGAGGACAGTAAGCCACAGCATTAGAAAGAACTGACTCAATTTTGAAAATAAATGCATGCCACACTTTTCAGATTTTTATTTCTGGAAAAACCTTTGAAAGGATAAAACAAAAAAAAATCACCCTGTTTTCACAATTATCTACCATTTTTTAGTTGATTTTAAAGAATAATTCCAATAAAAGACTGTTCTATCCTCTCGTTCTTCATAAAGTTAGTTCTGGTAGGTTTCCCATAGACTCGGTTTTAGACAGAGGAGTAATGTAACAGCACCAGGAGGAAGAATAACTTTTTAGCTCAGGTCAGGTTTTTTTTTTTCTCCTCATGCAAGAAATGGCAACGTCAGCAGGAAATAGCATAAAAGGAGTTTATAAAAGTCATTAAAACAAGATAAGACAGTATCATTAGTATTCATTTGATCCGACAGAAGGGATCGTGCAGAGAGATTTAGGGGGATGTATAATTTATCCGGGTCTTTTTTTTTCAAAGTTTCAATGCTCCATCTATCGAAATCAACAACTTAACGAAGCAGAACTAACTTCCTCACAGAACTGCTTCTAGCACCGAGGCTCAAAATTCAATTTTAGCAGAAGATTTCAGGAAGATTTAGTAAACCCTTCAGCGACAGTCCATTGTTTTACCAGTTTGTGGTCATTGGCTACTTTATTAGGTGGATCTGATAAAAAAAAGAAATAATGAATCACAAGAGAGCAGCTCAGTACATTTAGGGTTTCAGATGTGGTGGTGACAGCTTCAAACGGAGCCTCAGAGCGAGGAGGAAATGGGACTTAAGTGACTTTTATTGAAATCATGTCAGTTTTTAATCTAACAAGCCAAGTGTGGCTGAGATACTAAATCTCTGCCAAGGAAAACTATATTTTTTCACTTAGCCAAGTCTACAAAGAAGTTCCATAGACTAGAATGATACAGTTCATTTATTTCAACAATTCTATTCATTAAGTGAAACCCATTATCAGAGTTGGGTAGAGTATTTAATATCATTTTTTACTCAGGAAAAAGTAAAAAGTAGAGCAGCCATCCAATTTATTACACAAGTGTTAAAAAGGGATTGATAAAAATGCTACTGAAGTACTGAGTAACTGTTTCTACAGTCTTAGCTGTCAAAGATGAGGGGGGAAATACAGATATATGTAATGTAATTTAATTATCTTATAATCCATGAGAGCTCCAAAACTACTCTACTCACGATTCAATAATAATCCACGAGAAAATAAGTTACGATTAAGTCCGACCAGGACTACTCCAATTAAGTGTTGCATCAAAAAGGTTGACTTAGCTGGTTTGAATTTAAAATTCATTCATCAAAGACGTTTTCATGCTACAGATGACACATGCGGCTCATACAAAGCTTTTATCACTCCCATACAAGTCCTTTGTGACCTCTGATCTATGTGGGCACCAGCTGATGGCATCGTGATGCCGTCGTCTTTCATTCACACCCAAAATGAAGAAGAAAAAACCAAAAAAAAAACCTCCTAAACGAAAGTAGTCACGTTCCACTGTTTCAGCCACAGTAAAATTTAGTCTCGTAGCCACCACACGCAGTAAACAAAACTAATAAGTTCTGCCAACTATTGTTTGCAACTAAGCAGGTGTGAATAAACATGAATGAAGTTTATGCGAACAGTGAAGCACTGAGAGGCCATGTAGGTCGGCGGCGGTGATTTCTACAGAATTGACACATGGAATTTGTCAGAGGGGCTGACACACAGGAGCACAGAGAGCAAGGAGCACAGAGAGCATGGCCTTTGGTCTGAAAGGGCAAGTGGGGCGCAGCTTCACTGGGCAGGAATGGTCGAACACTGCTTACAGGGGAAATACCAAAACGGGGGATTGCAAAGCACAAACCCCGTAAACAGGGCCTGAAAAAGTGATTGTATGCTTGAAAAGATTAATCAATCGTTCAAATGTCAGTGCTAAAGCTACCGAAACATGGTCATCTTCCAAAACTGAGACGGAGAGACGACCATTGATCAGAGAAAATCTGTTGCTGCCAGGATGATTTATTGTGAATGATGACAGGAAACCAAGTTAGAGGAAGGCAGCAAGACAGCAAGAACGTGTTTAAAGTGAAGTTGGAGACGAGGATCACACAAGAAAGGACAGGGGAAAGACAGAGAAGAATGGAAAAAAAGAAGTTAGGAGATTAGGGAGGAAAGAGGAGATTAAAGAATTAAACCAAGAAGAAAATAAAATGTCAGAAAGGATGACAGCAGGAATGTTTCAACGCCATCGTCTCTTTAAATAAATTATTCAACGGTGCAGATACACTATTCCTCACTTTTTGTAGAGCAAATCTGTGCAAACACTGTAAGGCACCCGGACCCATCAAAGTCAACTGCGCTAGCAAATAAAAGTCTTCTGAAAATGGCGAGGTACTGAACTAAAAGCAGAATAGAAATGAGCCAAAGCACAAAAAACATCTCCGAGAAACCTTCTGAAAGAAAAGCGTCTGGCTGGTTGAAAGCAAAATATATAAAAATGAGGAATGACTCTGAACTTTTCCACATTACTAAACACATATACATGTTTTAGTCATCAATCTGTTTTGTGCCTCACCCCTGTGGCATCTTATGCTGGGAAGCCAGCAAAAGCCAAGAGGACTGATATGCCACTTTCAAGTCGGCTGCTCGAGGGGCGCAGCGTACTGCTGATGAGAGCAGAAATTTGAAATTTCTTCCCTCTTTGATAAATATGATCTGGAAAAAACGGAAAATCCAGGCGTTATTTTTGTGTAATGGGCTGTTGACTCAAACGACATAAGAGGTAAACAGTGCATCCAGGAGTAAGTCATCTTCATGAGCCACAAAGGCTGCATTTCCTGTATGGACACATAAGAATTAATCTGTTCTAAAGTGAGACATAAGAACATTATAAAAAAAATATCCAGATGTCATATTTATAAGGATCAGTGAGGGCAACCTAATCAGATTCCTTTTAGCCACAAAGAAAATCACATTGATTAGCCTGACATAGCCTCTAGCTGAGCAAAACATTAGGACCACTAAAAGTCGATGCTAATCCATGATGAAAACATTTAAAACATTGACAGCAATATGATGTCAGGCTTATTCACGTGACAACATACGGACAAGAAGCATTTGCAGTGTTAGTGTATTCATTTATTTGTCATCCTTCTTCCTCCTACAGTAACAACAATCATTACACACAGATTTTCACTATAGTGCACTTGAAGTTTAACTTGATGATCGTTAAATGTTTGTCTTTGACTCGGATGATAAGTTACACGAGGTGATAACATCCACAACAGCGGTCATATAAAAAGAACAACAGAAAAAGGCATGAAATAAATACAGCCATTGTCCAAAGTACGGTATTCATATTTACAGTTTGTTTTCCTGAAATAGCTGCACACAAGATGAACCGATGAGGCTACCGCAAAAACTGGAACTTGATTTATTTATTTTTTTTCCCATTTTTAGACGGTTAGGGGAATAAAGGAAGCCTCTCAGCTGCTCCGTTCTTTTATCCAGGAAAGTTTTGCCTTTATGCTTTAACTGTGTATGGATGATATTTTGGAGACAAATATGGATAAATCCCAAACTGTTTTATTAAATTAGAACAACGTGGGACTCATTTATCAGCACAAAGCCACCCTTTTCACCCAAACGTGGTCGTGAGGTCTAACTTGCGTAGTTGATAATTTAATGTGCTCATACAGACAACAATAACAATGCTTTGCAGGATTTTAATCAAATTTGCACATTTTATTCTAGAATTTTGTTAGATGCAAGTCTCTAAATGAGATAAACACTTTAAAATAAGGTAAGAATGTTTTTAAATGACTATTGCATCAGGTTTTGCAGACTTGGTTCAAAAATGCATTTTTAAAAGTTGAACCCTTGAAGTGAATATTGTCAGACCAGACAACAGGATCTGAATTGTTTCACATAATATGGAAATTTACTTGAAGCCTACGTTCTTTATGTAACAGAATGAGTTGTTATTTTTAATGTTCTATGCAAATGTTGGCATTTTCAAGGTAAAGCTTTGTTTAAATGTTGGTTTCTGCTAATACCACAAACAGGTATGAAATATGTTTTCAAATCAAACTTACAGATATAATAGAAACTTTTTATCTTAAGCCTTAATGTAAATTTAACAGAGTCCTATTGCTCCAATATGTGGAATGTCTCAAAGAAAACCCCAAACAAATCCCACAGAAAAATCTGAGGTGGGAACATCTGGTTCACAACATGTTTCGGCTATTGTCTGATTTTTTTTTTTTTTTGAGATGCAACATTGATGGCCAGTGAGTCAGAAATGCAGTTATTCCATATTTTTCCAGTCAGTGAATGCACAACACAATACTAAACTCTTCGTTGTGGATGCTGTTACTGAAGGAAAAAGTAAGCTGGTTTCAGTGCCAGCGACGTGTCAACAATGAGGCCAGATGAAGCAGAGAGATGATTTCTAAGTAAATTATGTTCTAAAAGATGTTGAAGTAGCTGCAGTTCATCAAGGCTTCAAGAGAGCAAAACCTAAAGAAACACGTTACAACAGAGTTGGTTAGTTTTAACCTTTCGCGACCTCTTCATGGAACATGGCAAATATGGAAATGTTGGTAGCCTTTTGGAAATCTCCGAGGTGAGAAAAAGAATCAACATCCTCTAGAAATACATGCAGATGCTGATTTTATTTTTTAGCTACAGTAAGCTAGCTGCACTAATTTCTGAAATAAATATATAAAAACTTTTTTGTCTTAGTTTTACGATATTATCTAAAGCCTAAATCTGAATAAGTCTGTAATTGCAGGTGGAAAATTTTCGGCAAAACCCTAATCGGTGTTCTTCTAAATATTATTATTGACAATTTTCAGCTTGCAAATCAGCTCAAATAAACCGAGTTTCACTGCTGAGTGAAGGTCACACTGAATGAGGACACCGAGCGAGATGACCAAAGTGGAAAACACACCTCTCCTGAGAAGGGACAGAAACACACGCAGTTGGTGCAAACACATAACACAACAGTGTTAGGGCAAACTATAGTAATTTATATTATTTTCAGAATCATCATCTTTATATTACATTTATCTAATTTGTGGACAGAACAAAATAAAACAAAACAAAACAAAAATAAAAAACGCACATATTCCAGTCAGGCACGACGAACAACGCCCTGAAGCCAAATATTATACAGCGAGCGTACAGTACGGCCTGGAAGAGTGAGTCATTAATGCTGATCAACTCTCCCACTATAAGTGAACACATTCAGACAGAACGGTGCGACATTATCAAATCAATGCATCTTCTGTCTAACAGAACCTGTTGCGTCATTTCCATACCTGTGATGTTTTAGAAGTTTATATGAGAAAAGCTCAAATTTGATTACAAAAGAGAAAGCAGCTAACTTATGATCCATCTGTGCGTAGAAAACCTGCAACGCCTTTAATGTGAAATACAAGTTGACGTACATGGAGCGCATTCAACAACAGGAGCTCGTGCTTGTGACCATATAAGGACAACATTGATATACAGTATATTATCAACAGGCTGACAAATGTGACTTAGACTGACGTCTTCAGTTGTGTATATTGCGCAGCTCTCTGAATCCTTCATAATTTAAACTGTAAAAGAAAACATTCAGCTGTGAGTTTTCGCTCACATTCATCTCTACTCGTTTGCTTAAACGAGACGTTCGCGAGTCTATCTCTTTGGTCTGTCGATGTCATCGATGGCAGCCAGGAGTTTCTGACGAGCCTTTTTGTTGATGTGCGAGCCCAGACACACGTTCACCAAATTGGCCAGCTGCTTCATGGAGTACTCCTGCATCAACACACACCGGAACACAAAGGAAAGCAAGCAGGAGAGATAAAGACAAGTGAAATCCAATTCACGTTCTGTGCAAAACCCATCCATTTGATATTAAACCGGCCGTCTTACCCTGTGGTTTTTGATAAACTGCTCCATGTCGTTCTCAGTAAGGTAATACGCCTTGATGTAGGTCTCCACAAACTCCTTGTCGGGGATGGGACGCAGGTCAGTCAGTTTCTCCAGCTTCATTAGGAACTGCTGAAAGTCCAGCTGCATCAGGGCTCGGCCCTCGTTGCTACATTTCTTTACGTTAGCGTAGCTACAGCGGAGGACAAAGAGGGAGAAAAGGATTTCATTTAATACCTGTGAGCCATCGCAGCAACGGGTCGCATGAGTGTGGCGGAGAGGCTGTCGTTTCAGGTTTATATTTTTCATGCATGGACACTCGAACCAAGTACTGTCATCTTCAGCAAATATGAGTGGTCACACTGGTTTGCTGCAGATTGTAGAGGTGCAGTAGGAAGCTGTTGAGTCTCAAAATCAATAACAGCGCACCCACTGAAAGACTGCTGCATTTGCTGAGTGCTCTGAATCCACCGAGGTAGTACTTACAATGTAAAGATTTTTGTTATTCAGCTTACAAAGTCACCTTTACTGCAGAATGTGTTTAAGTCCGGTGATTTTAGAGCAAAAATAGAGGCATTTTTATGTCCTGTATAAGCAGAAACTTAATAAACTCAAAGAAAGCAGACTAAGCTGAAAACATAAAGCTAGAGCCTGCCCCTCTACTTCCAAAGCGCCTCCCTGGACAGCAGGCGATTCCTCATAGTCCTGTACAACTAGTAGTAGTGTTACTGTCACAGTAGCTAAAGTTACTTCTTTGATTTCAATAGTTAGGCCTGATTACAGTCTGACTCGGAGAAATCATCTAACTACACTGTGTTCCAAATTATTATGCAAGTGATATTTTCTCAGATTTTCTTAAATGGTCAATGCAAATGATTGTCAGTATAATTTTCAAGTCATGAACTATTACAGTATAAATCAAATTTTACTGAACGAAGCTCCCCATGAGAACAGTATTTTTTTCCCCCCCAAAAAAAACCAAACACAGAATGCACCAATCCACATTATTATGCACAGCAGATTTTTTAAACATTTTATGTTTTATAAAGAACTGCAAACGGTCATTCTTTGAATGTGCAGCATTAAGTGGTCACATGCACTAAAATCAAAAGCTATTTCAATCAAAAACATCTTAACAGACCCAGTTACATGTTAACATAGGATCCTTCTTTAATATCACCTGCACAATTCTTGCATCCATTGAACTTGTGAGTTTCTGGATAGATTCTGCTTGAATTTCTTTGCAGGATGTCAGAATACTTTCCAAGAGCTGCTGTTTTGATATGAACTGCATTCCACCCTCAGATCTTCTGCCTGAGGAAACTCCAAAGGTTCTCAATAGGGTTGAGGTCAGAGGAGGATGGTGACCACACCATGAGTTTCTCCCCTTTTATGCCCACAGCAGCCAATGACACAGTGGTATTCCTTGCAGCATGAGATGGTGCATTATCATGCATGAAGATGATTTTGCTACGGAAAAATCATCTGTAGCAAAATCGGATGATTTTGCTTTCATGGTTCTTCTTTTTGAACCATGAAAGAAAGTGATCAGTCAGAAAGTCCATATACTTTGCTGAGGTCATTTTCACACCTTTAGGGACTCTGAATTGGCCGACCAATGATTCTCTCCCCATGATTTCGGCCCAATAAATGACTCCACCACCTCCTGGTTGACGTCACAGCCGTGTTGGGATGTGGTGGCCGTCCACCACCAATCCACTGCTGCGTCCATCTGGACCATCCAAGGTTGCACAACAGTCATCAGTGAACAAGTCTGTTTGAAAATTAATCTTCATGTACGGCTGGCCCCACTGCAACCGTTTCTGTTTGTGAGCTCTGGTTAGCGGTGGCCGAATAGTAGCTTCATGCACCGCAAGCCTCTGGAGGATCCTCCACCTTGAGGTTCCAGAGGCACCAGCTTTCTCTTGTTTATTACCCCTCTCTTTTGCCTTCTCCTCCTTTTTTTTTTTTGCTTCTCAGAATTTTTAATTTTGCTTGTCAGAATTTGTTGTGGAGCTCCAGCGCAGAATGCTAACAGAGCCATTTCTGTGCATCTCGGTGGAAAGACACGAGCTCTGGACAGAGAAATTAGATAAGAGACTGAGGGAGGCAGAGCTCAAACAAACAAGTATGACCACTCTATCAGGCTCTGTAGGGCTGGGAAGAGGGGGTGTGTGTTCCTGTGTATTTACGCTGCTCGAAGAAGTGTACCGGGAGAAGAAGGAAAGCAGCAGAAGTCTGAGTCGTAATGGCACATTTACTCACTGGAGTGGGTTCAAAAGTTCTCTCACAAAATGAGAGGAAACGTGTTTAGCAAATATCCAGGGAGGTAAACATGTTTCCCCTTCACAGCGGGTAAGGGCAGCCCTTCCACCTACGCTCAATATTCAGTGTTTGCCCTCTGCTTGAAAACACTTGAGCAGCACTAAAGCATTTAGGTGAATTTTCTTCAACCTTAATCGTACTCTGCGCCCGCAATCACACCCACAGAGTCACTGTAACTAGTTTAAGTAAAAACCCCTGAAGCAGCCAACGTCCACATTCTTTCCACGTCCCATTAAAAATGTGTGAAACCCCAAGACAATTGCTAGCAGGTAGCTCATCTCGTTGTCACCACCCGGCAGAAGGATTTATCACACCTACCGTCTAAAAAGCCCACTTCACACACACACACTCAACACGTGAGTATAAAGACAGTGGGGACGCTAATGCTCAGAAAAAAATAAATAAACAAAAAAAAATACAAACTCCTGCTTTCCATCACCTATAACATCCCATTTTTCTCTCACTTTCAGGGGAGGAAAGTGGTGAAATGCATTACAAGGGATGTGTCAAGAGCAATGTGCGGTTTTGTAAGCTCAGCGCTGAGGTCGTCCTCTGATGGGAGTTTAGAGAGGCTTACGAGATGTAACCGGCACCGAGGGGGTTCCTGCAAGAGTGGAATTTAATAAATAGGAAACAGTCTGAAGTGCTTTAAGTGGTTTCTTTAGTTTAAACGTAGTTGATTTAGTTTACCTGAGACGATTTCGAAGCTTTACTTCTAAGAAGTTACGATAAGAGCAAAAAACCCAATACATTTTGTAAGTGGCGTGCTAAAATAATTAACTTAATTATTCCATGAAAAAATAACTAAAATCTGCACACCCATTTTAAAAACTTGACTTGTTCATCATTTTCAGGCAAAGTTTTTAGGAGGCATTGTGGAAGTCCAAAGAGCCACAGGTTTCAAGACTTCTGCTCTACACAATGGCTGAGCCATTGACACACTCTGATCCTTTCTTGATCAGCAATTCTTCAGTCGATTTGATGCTGCGTTTTCATGTTTGGTCCACATGTCTTCGCATTGCACTTTAAAGTACTTTAACATACAGAGTAGTTCATGCTCGATTCAGCCACATCATCCTTCCTTGCCTCACTACATGTGACAGCTGGTATGAGATGCTTTGCTTTTTGCCTTGATTTTCACCAAACACGAGAGTGAACCTCATGGCTTAATATTCATTTAGAAAATGTCGGTTTCAAAATTGTCTTATAATCCTTCCCTGCTTGATCGACAGCAAGAGTTAATTGGTGATGTTTTTCCTCCTGAGTACCACAGTGATATACATCTGAAAGAATAATTTGCATTTAATTACTCACACCTGGCTGTTTCTTTCCCTCCTAAATTCAATGAAAAACAAAATGCACATGCCACCATTCAGGCACTTAAACTATTCCCTATCTGTCATTGATCTATCTTAGTGTTTACCAGAGTAGAATCTGGTGACAATATCGGACGACACTTTTAGTGTTGCCACTCTTTGAATTTACTCATGCTGGTTCAAACTCCTACAGCACAGTTCAAATTTATTCTTGGTGACAAAAATAGTGCAACACTCAGAATGTTTGACATTCCTTTAGAGAATTTGTTCAGTAAAAGACTGGAAAGAACACAGAGATGTTATTGATTCCATGTTGACAATATGTCACCACAACATTGTTCTGACCACACAGTCTAACCAGAATAACCAGGGATCTGAGATGTTTGTGTCACGCAGAGGAACGCCTTCAGACTTTCTTACCCTTCAACCAAAGTCCTGTTAGCCAGGCGGATGCAGTGCTCCCACAGGACGTTGGACACAGGCAGAGGAATGCGCACATGTCTGGAAACATCACCGAGCCGCTTGTTAAATTGCTCAAACTCCTAAGAGGATAGAGGAGACGGCATATGAGAAAAACCCCCCAATAAAAAACGGATTAACTGTAGGTGTTTTGCATCCGACTTGGTGGACTTGCACACTGGGAAATTAATTGAAATTGAAAGGTTATCAGTTTTTCTGATGTATCCCAAATTATGTTAGCAAAATACAACATTTTGCTAAAAAAGAAGTTATTTCAAAGCTAAATACCAGGTATATTTCTTATTTAGCTTACTGTCCTAATTATGAGGTTTATTCAGTCAATCATTGCTGCACATTATTCAACTGAAAAAGCTGTAACACATCAAATTTTGGTTTTCTTAAAAAATATTCTTGCCTGGGATAAACCGTTATTGAGAGGAAACTAGAGGAATCCATGCATCACTCTTATTAAGGTAATGCTATTTTGAATGCTGGCAGACAGCCTGGCTACATTTACTTTGTTCTATAAAAATACGTTATTAAATTGAGCAGGTTATTTTCATGTAAAGAGAATGCTTCAGACAAAATTACTGTACCAAACTGGAATAGGGAAAAGCAAATGAATCAATTTACTTGCTTTACTATTCTGCTTTACTTTTTGGTGTAAATACCACAATACCATTTTATTATGTAAGGAATAGAGAGAAGAAAGGACTGAACAACATTAATCCACTAAGGAACAAATAATACACCAAGCAACATCCTAATCTAATAGTGGGCTTTTAGAGTTGTCTCAAACTAAATTATAACTGCACAGGGGTTTTAATTACACTTTCTAAAAGACATACTTTAAGTGAACCTTTGAACTCTTTCTAACATTGTACCCTATAGGCAAGGCCAAATTAACCGTTAAAGCACAGCCACTCATTGCCAGCTTTTTATGTTTTGACACAATGTTAAGAGAAACTATCCCAGAGGACGACGCAGACTGCAGGATATAAACATGTACGGTGTTGTTTTGGTCACAAGAGGCCATCAGCTGCATTATGTGTGCTGTGTTTTGATGTTTCCTGGTTTGCAGCCATAAAAACTCCCACAGAAGGAGTTTGTGTTATGTACTTTGCGGCTTGCTGAAATGTTCAATTATGGATGACAAACAGTCGTGACAGTACATTTCTTTTTACAGAAGCAAAAGTAGTGGCTATATAGAAGATGCATAAATAAGATGGATGCTTCTCAGTAAAGGGCTTTTCTATTTAGTAGGTGTTTGTTGGTGTGTCTTACAACTTTAATTTAAGCCCACTTTTTTAAGTAAGACATGAACCAAGGATTGTAAAGCTAACACAACTTTTTGACGAAAGAACGAAATGTCATTTATTTACAGAGAGCCTCATAATGACTTCTGGCTTAAGCATTTTGTCACAGAAGTCATTCAGAGCCTTCTGCATTTCTGCACCACTTTATATGCAAATCATCACGGAATGACAGCGATCAACCTGAGTTCATGAATAAAATATGCCTGTGTGTTTGTATGTGTGTGCAGTGCAACAAAATAGGGCACACTATTTTCAATCAGTGAACCATAACTCAGTCCATGTGCATTAGGTTTGTCTGACAGGTTGACGACGCATGGTATTAGCACCTGATGGGGGGAAAATACATGCTTGATGTAATGTACTTCATGTAGACTATCAGCTGTACTGGTCTGACACTTATAGCCAGTTAAAAACAGGGCCTGTGTGACAATTTTTCTCTCACAAAGTTGTTTCTAAGAGTTGAATTAGTAGAATTAAACATAAAAACTGAGTCAAAGCAAGTCTGAGTTCTTGTTAAAACAAAACAAAACAAAAAAAACATCTAACTGATATACACAGTTTATTTTTTTAGTTTTACATTTATCTATCTGTTTGGTAGAGGTCTGCTCATAATTTCTAATACAATTAAAAGCAATTTATTTAACAATAAATAAAAATATTCAACAAAACCTCATCTTTCGTTAGTTAAGTAATGCATTCTGGTTTTCTTCATTGCATATAAAAAGGAAACAATATGAAGTGGACTGTGTGTTCTTTGCCCTCCATGAAAAATGCATAGAGCAAGCAGGCAGCATGCAAAGAGACTTGCGTTCAGTGAAAACGTTCCACTCTAAAAATAACTATGAGGGCAATGAGGGGAGATGACACTTCCGCAAAGATTCGCACTTGACTCATAAAAGCTTCACAAAAAAAATGACTAACTATTTAACAAAGTCAGACTCCCAAAGCAAACCGTATACTTGCATTAATATGCAATAATCTTAATGACTAGACCTCATTAAATATTAGTATAAGTTGTTGCAACCACATCCTAAGACTTGTCCCTGATTAAAGTCCTACAGAAGTACAAATACGTAAAAAAAAGAAACAGCAGCAAGTCCATTTAACATCCGTGTTGAAAACTATCAATCAAAAAAATTCACTGTGGGTCAAAAGTTTACACATAATGGTGCATTAAGACAATGGGTTGGTTTGAATGAGTGCCTTATAACGCTTTTTTCTTTATTTTGCCTTGCATTTTATCACATTTGCAATCTTTATTATTACTTAATATTTATATACATGTATTTATATTTGTCATGTACCTGCTGAAATTTCCCCAGTGAGGTAGTACTCTATTCTAATTTAACAAGGGTCTAAAAAGTACCACAGGTTTTCTATCAGGTTTTTGATTGAAAAATGCAAGATTGTTTTCAGTGCATTTTCCATGTAAAATAAAGACAATTTAAACATTTTTTCACTTTATTTATTGTGTGCCTTTAAGTTTGTTTTTTTGTCAGCACCTTTTACTGCATGCAAGAATCCAGAATATGCATTTTTTACTAATGTGAGAATATGAAAAAAGATTCAGGAGCACTCCCACATTCCTTGTTTTTAGATATAGCTTTATCTCTGCTGAAATCCTCAATTAATATTTCACTACAGTTTCATATTCACCTTAAAATTGTATCGCATTTGCCAAAATTTGTCTAATATATCAAAAGCACGGATTCAATTTATGCAAAAACTGATCGTAAGCCACAAGATTATTATTTGACTCGTTACAGTAACCTTTACAACTACTGTTACCTTCAGCAGAACATCCACATAAACGTTGTGCTGCGACATTATCTCTTTGATATCCCATTTAACTCCGGCCATCATAAGCAGCATTTGCTCGTAGTCTATAGCCTTGGCTGCTACTATCCAGTATATTGGTTTGCGCAGTTCGCTGGCTGTGGACACCGTCTGTGAGAGGAGAGAGGAAAAACTGATGTAATTTGGTTGTTTTTTTTACATTAGGTAGGTCAAATGTTGATGAATGTAAGCGGTATGTGGTGATTTGACAGGAGTCACGTCTCCTCTAAGGTGAATTACTGCTTAGCAATTAAATGCAATCAACATAAAAGAGATGCATTTGCTGATGAATTATGAGTAGGCTCATTCTGATGAAACATTTCTTTTGAAAATGTTATATAATCTTGTACTTTGACGGTTTTCAACAAAACCTCAGAAACGGGCCCTTAACAACACAGTATACCAGATATGTCATGCATGCTATCTGGTAACAATTTATTTAAATTACACTATGGAAAATGCTAGAAACAGTTCTCATGAAAAACCTTTATTTGAGTTGTTAAAAAAATGAAAAGAAATAGTTAAACTTATGGAAGAAGAGTGACCACGGTTAATGATGATCACACCATCAAATTCATGGTCGTAAATCTGACCCCTGCCTGTAGACAGATAAAGGAAAAGCTGAAGCTTCCAGTACCTGGGAATAAAACTGTTGCAGGAATGGTTTCTTGGCAGCAGGCATCATTGTGTCCAAATGAGACTGCAGGGACTCAAACTGCTCAGCCAAAAACACACTGAAAGAACACAAAGGTAATATATATCAGTTCAGCGGTGAAGTAATGCGTTCTGAATGAGTTTCTCAAGAGCCTGATACCGGAAAAATAATTATGATGCAAATTTAAAAGACACAGTTCTATGCAAAAACCCTAACATTTTGTTATTGCTACAACTTTATGATATGTGGTGCAGAAATATATTTGTCCTCTAAATTTCTTCTGTTTTTAACTTTTCTTTTAAAATGTTTTCAAAAGAAATTCTTCAAAATGTCAAATAATTTAACTGGATTATTCTAAACTTAATGTTTCTAAAAAAAAACAAAAACAATATTTTACAGACATGAAACTTTTATTCTAGACACACAAAAAAATGTTTTTTGTTTTATATTAAAAAAAGGATGAATATGGTGTCTACAGAGACAGTTTTGTTTCAGTAAAGACTGTAGCACTAACATAATATCATTCAATAAATACAAAATAAAGTTACTTAAACATTTATAGTATTCAGACTGCACTTATTTATTCTTTTACTAAATCAAGGTATACAATTGGAATAGATGCTTCTTTTAGGTTTTTGTTTCCAGTTTTATTTAAATGAACAGATGAACCTACTGCTTCTGGTCAGACACAAGAAACCTCTCCAGAGGGTCATCACTACAGCCCAGAAGCTCATCAACTACCCTCTCTGCTCCCTGGATGATCAGCAGATTTTCCACAGTGAAAATGAAAACATTCTGTGAGACCTATGTAACCCGGACATTCTGTGTTTGAACTGTGCCGCTTGGGCAGACAGTTCAGGGCCATTAGAGCCAAAAACAAACAGACTTAAGAGCAGTTTCTATGCCAATGCAAAGCACACTCACTTTTGATTTGGGCAGTTCATTGAATGCTAATGCGTAATGACCCCTGTTTGGTAGGGAATGTATTTAGAATTTCTTAAATGCATTATCTGATACACTGTGACATTTTAAAACTGTTTGGTGCATCTTTTGCACAAATGATTGCTTTTATATGTGTCTTGTTTGTTTACAAAAACACATTTTCTAATTTAGATTGTACTTCAGCTCATAACTGCATACACTGAAACAGCTAATACAAGCCATTTATGGGGAAACATCACTTATTAGAATCTCTATATTGAAAGGTCTTAGCATTCTACTCAGAAGGTCATAAATGAGCTCTGTGAACTCTTGCTCTGATCGTAGAGTAGAGTAAACTATGTTACGTTAACCTGGAACATCTTGTGTCTTCCTCTGTTCGAGGCAAGGGAAAAAATAGAAGCAGCAGAGCACGCTACAGTTCACCATTATCTGATCACACTCGCAGAAATGTGACACCACATCAACAGCCGGAGGGCTCAGCAACACCCAGAAGGCCAGCTTCCTCAGTTGGACTACCACATCTAATTCCTTACTCTGATGTTTCTCACACCTACCCAGTTTGTTCAACCAGAAAATGGTGCTTTTGCAGTTAAACATGACCTATAATGAAGAGGTCAGAGGTCATCTGCTGCCATTTTGAGTAACAAGTTAAGATAAAATGAAAATCTGCCCTATTTTCTTCTTTGCAAGGTTTTACCTAAGATAGACTGTCACCTCTGAAACTTATCTCTTTTGTTTTTGTCATTATTGTTCAACAATGCACTGAATGCACTGATGTTTAGCTTAATTTTGAACAAAGGTTCTATTAAGTAGTGCATATGTTTTCGTAATAGTCAAAGGAAATACAACTACACAAAGAAATAGAGGGTGTAAACATATGCACTACTTGTGCAAAAAAGTAAAAGAGTGTAAGGGCTTCATATAAAGATTAAATCAAAGTGAGAAAGTTTTGATTTGTTAAAATTAACACAAGTAGGCATTAACACAATACATCAAAAGCAAAATTTTGATAATTGGCATGTTGCATCATAGTGCCCAGACTACATACCAGATGACTTATAAATGACTTATTTATAAAATGCTGTGCCGCAGTATGAAGCGCTATGCTGCTTACAGAGACTCGGTGGCCACCACTCTCTGTGCCAGCCCATAGAGAGTTCCACTGTCTGTGAGGATCACCATCTGGCTCAGGTGAGGACTGGGGACCTTCTCCTTCCTGTCCTCTGGGGGGCCATGGACTCCTGCATTCTCCCCAACAGGATCCTGGAAAGAAAAAAGACACAAAAAGAAGCAAAGTGAGGGTGAAATCGTAAGAAACCTGCATAACCTAATAAATATTAAAGGACCACCCAACGAGGAATACAATACAAGGAACAATGTAACAACGCAAAGCGATGTGAAAATGTTCCTTCAGCCTTTATTTATATCTGTTTAACCCCGTTTATGAATACTTTGCTGGAGTCTGTTAATGTTTGGACATGTGGCTGCTAAAAGGACACAGAGGCTATTTGGATATCATTGTGTAGTTGACAGCAAGCCTGTCATCTAGTAAAGAAACAACGAGTGATACGATGACTTTACAAAGTAATCATAAAGTCGGGCTCACACTGAATCATTTTGTCAGCTAGAGTCAACATACAGATGTAAACTTGGAACTGTGAGGACGATGACAACACTGGGCTTCTGTGCTTGTGCCCACAGTTAAACTTCCAGCGATGTGTAGTTTCTTGCATACAAAAACGATTTTGAATTCAATCAAACTTGAGGGAGATGCAGCCAAACTAAACAAACTCAATCTAAAAATCTGCTGACCACACATTCTTCAAGTGATCAAATGTATCTTCCTTTTTGGATATCTTTCAAAACACCTCTTTATCCAACAAGCTTTTTATCCTTTCATTTAAGAAGCAGCAGAAATAGAAAACGAAAGAAAAAAAAAAGTCAGCCCGAGTCCCTTCCCATCAATCATAATTATCTGTATCTGCATAAAGAAGTCATAAAGTGAGGCAGATCATCATAATATATCTATAAGGCACGTCTTGTTGCTGTAATGGATCATACTGGCATACAGAGATTCAACACTGTTGTTGCCGCTAGCCTCTGTAAAACTGCCTCTAAAAGACTCGGAGAAATTATGCAGCTAGTTAACAAATAAGAGCTTTCAATGAAGAGCCACATTGTCCACTTAGATACGGTGATCCTGTTCAGCCTGAATTTAATCATGACTGCGCATTTTCTGTCTCGCCCCGGGAAGCTTTTATAGCTGAGGCAATTCCAAGTATGGATTGCAGAAGAAGTCTATTTGAAGACTGGGGAGTGAATCACGGATCAGTTTAAAATAGTGGTGGGACTCGATGAGTGTCTAATTAATTAATTAATCACAATTAACCAAAACACATATGTGAACAACATGCAAAACATTTTCAAGTCAATAAGCAATTTTTCTGCTAAATGACTGAATAAATACACAAACGAGCTCAACAAGACATTGTTTTCAATCTGTTATTTAGGCTATTCAACCATCAGATTGATGAACAGTGACATTCTACCAGCTTTCAAGTGCTTCAGGAACCCCTGATCACTGAAAAAATACTTGTTTAGAAATGTGGACTGTGAACGGTAACATAAAGTTGGGGACATCTGTGCTTGCTCCAACATGTTTTGCATTGAGACGGTACTTTTTGCATGAATAGCTTTGGTGATCGGCTAACTCTTTTTTGCACAACTCACACACAATAATAGACTTTTCCAGCATCCCATCAGATTGGTTTTTGAAGCAAAAAAACCCCCCAGTGGGCCAAGAGAAGTGAATTTGTTGTTTGTTGATTATGTTCTATTTACATTGAAGTAATAAAATTTATTAAGATGTTAAAATGAGCAGTTGACTGTAAGTAAAAACTTGACACTTTGGAAACATAAAATTATCAAAACTTTTACAATATAATCACTGAGTGGTAGCAAGGCAGATTAGGGAAATGCAAAATTAGTTTCACTAATAATAAGGAATAAACTTAATATAATGCAATCATTTGGTAATACTATGCTGATGTTTTCACTCTAAACAACACAAAGTTAATAAAGGGGATTCATTCTTGGGGAAATAAATGGCAATAACCAAATAATGAAGCTTGGATGGATAATTCAGATTGTTGCCTCCATTCAGAACCATGTCAGTCAGGAGTGGTCATTTCTAAATTAAGATTTCAATATATTTAAAAAAAAATCAATTTGAATAATACGTTTAACTTGACTGTGTTTGTTAATATCAATTGAAATGGATCTACTTGACTTTGAATCTGCCCATACGATTGGATTGAATTTACTTTTTTTGTATAGTGTCTTGCGACATGTGTTGTCAATTGAGTTTATATGAAAAAAACTGAATTTAATTTAATTCTGTCCTTCATGCAACTCATTTTTTGCAGGTTGTTTATTAATGCAAATGATTCCCTGCAGTAGACTCGGAGAAAAATATGAATTTATTCATTCAATCATTTCCTTTATTTAACCAGGTTAAAACCCCATTGAGATCTAGATATCAAGGGCGTAAACTGACGAAGTAGCAGTTTTAGTTTATATTACCAAATTACAGTTACAAGAATTACTATTTCTTTTAAAAAGTAAAACGCCTGCTTGGGTCAAGGTTAAAATACTGGTATCATGAAGGAGCACTTGGTAGAGATTAGACCGTGGAAAAAATACTAAGGGTTTGGGGCGAAATGTTGTTGTAAATCAAGGAAGACCGTTTTTAAAAAATACAGCTTGTAAACCTCAAAGAGCCAACTATTCAGTAAAATAAGTTAATGTGACAGTCCAGCATACATACTGCATAAAAAATGAACGGTATGTAGCTCTGGAGACAATTTATAGCTCAGATCTGCTGCTGCCTCCTAATATGTGAAAGCTTCAAAATTTCCAGAAACTTGAGGTTATCTCTCTGCAATTAGTCCAAACATGACTGCTGCACCATTTGGCTGAAAGTCATTCATAAGATTAACATGTTAACATTTTTAATGATAAGATTTTATTTTATTTAGGTCGAGAGACGACTTTCTTCACTTCAAGTTCCTCAAGGTTTTTTGGCGTTTGTGCATTCATCCGGTCTTGGAAAGAATAGTTAGACATATTTTTTCTCTGAAGTAAGGCTTTTAATTTTACTGCAACAACTCATGCTCGGTCAGTTATAATTGGTAACTTTACAATTTTAAAGCATTTTATTATTTACGCAAAACTTAGAATAAACCCATGATAAACAAAGAAAACTGATTTATATCAAGTTTATCATATACCAAATTAATTTTATTTTGGAAACATAACTCCCTTCTAAAAATGCTTCCCACTTCCACACGCACACACACACAAAAAGCGACTATATAAATCTGCTTTATGCAACGGTAAATCTGTCATTTTGGACACTGGATTCAGAAAAGAGCCATCGCCGCTGAGAAAGGACTTCTCAAAAGCATTTCAGCTGTATCAAAGAAGATAAAAATAAAATATGTGCAGGGGTTATGGAGTAATTGCCAGAAAGGCCAATAGTAAGATTATTGAATAATAGCAAATGACTCAACAATCTGGAAAATAAACAACAACTGGGGGCCATTTGCTCACACAATGTGGCAAACAGAAAGCAAGTGATATGCAAACTGTAAATTAGGGTCTAAAAAAAAGAAGAATGTCTACTTGTACAAACATTTAAGTATCAACAAATCCTCAATTCATTTATCAGCTCATAAATTTATGCAATATACCTATGTCCCTATTAGTGGCGGTTCAGACATTTCAGGGGCTTTTTATCTTGTAATTCAGTCAAGCAAACTCATGTGGTCTTGCCTAATATCACCATTACCAAACAACAATTTACTTAGCTGCAATAAAACAAGTGGGATGAAAACACATTAACTTTATGAGGGAGGTTGTTTTTTGTGGACTAAAAGAGGAAGCTTCAAACAGAGAAACAGAATGGAAAATGGTTATTCTGTTTGTGACAGTAAAGACTACTTTTCCCAGAAAACATGTCTTATTGCAGTTCTACTATCAATGTTTCTGAAGGCTCCTTGGAAATGGATAAATATTTTAATGACGATAATGTCGACTTTTAAGAAAAAAGAGGACATTTCTTCTCTAGTAAGTGGCCTTTGCTGCTTAGCAATCATCTCTATTTCTACCAAGTCTAGTTTTTCTCTCTCTTTTTTACATCAAAGTATAATTCAAAATGTTTCATCTCTTTTCCACATGCATGTTTCTTTTAAGGAAAAGGACAACCCCTTTTAAAACCAACCACTCCTATTGGCTTTGTAATGCACAGTAATAAATAGTTGTTTTTTTTCATAACCAGATCAAAAGTAATAACAGGACTGCAGGGACACCTCAGTTAATACAAGCAAGTCCTCAGAAAATGGCAAACAAGGTAAACAAAGGAAAAAGCAAAAAAGCAACAAAAAAAAGTAAGAAAACATTTGTGGCATTTAACAGTATATGTAATATTTTGTTTTTTTAGTTCTGCGCCAAAATAAAAACTCTTATTGTGGGACCGGACAACTTGGACAACTTTTCTTTCAAAAAGCTTCTCTTTTTAAAATATTTTGGACAAAATGAAAAACTACATTTTATGCAAACAAAACGAGGCCCAATATCCAATATTACCTAGTAATATTACTTACTGACACAGCATAATTCCTAGCAGATACATAATTGGATTTGCTAAATCATTTTGGGGATTTTAAAGTATGCAAATTCTTAGTAAAATTGCTCATTAAAACATTTGAAGCAGATACTTAATTTACAAATGAATTTATCTGTCATGCACAATGCGATCTGTCAGTTTTCACTATAAATAAATTAATTTAAAGCTAATTTCTTGTTCAAATATTGAGGCAAACGGTTATTTTTTGTAAATCTATTATTCCTAAGCGTACTCTTTCTTTGCATATTCATTCGTCGGTCATATTTCCTGTACCAACCTCAGCAGTCGTTATCTTTTTTGCGGTGCAACAAACCACAGCTGGTGAATCTTCAGACTTATCACTAATGAAATTTGAAGCAACAATTCCGCCTCGCGTACTTTTGTTTTTTATCTTATTTTCTCAAATATAAAACTGCACATGCCATTATGTTTTCACTGTTATGACCACACTCAATCAAAATGGCAGATGGGCTCGATGGGGGGAAAAGTAAACCAACACCATGTGCTTCCTTCTTTGCCAAGTGTGTGTGCAGAAGAATGCCATATTGGATAAATTAAGTTTCTTCCATGTATTGTTTTGAAGTCATGCATGGGGCTGAAAAAGGGGAGATGAGACAGAGCTTTCCAGATATCTTGACTTATTAGGATGTAGCCTTTGTTGGATTTACGTTCTGCAGCTGTTAAAGATATAAGCAGGAGTTTGTTTCTTTAAAAAAATTTGTTAATTTTTCTTTTTTCTGATGCCAGAAAATATAATAAATGCATTGACTTTACCATTGACTTGGACCATAAGTAAGCAGTGAGATATCGAGATAAATCTTTATTGTCATTGTCACAAGGACAACGAAATTTAAAAGAGAGTGTAAACATGGATCAATATTTAATATAAAGTTGAAATGCCAAAGACCATGACAAATTCAAGATCACTCATGAAAAAAAAGGAGCCATCGTGATATGGGTGAGGTTTGTGCATTATAAAGTCATGGTAAAGTACAATTCTTAATTCTTCTTTAGTTATTGATTTTTTACTCAAGATAAGAGCCAAGAACTCATTTGGCCAAAGTAGGATTTTAGCAAAGTCAAAAACACATGTCATCCTCAAATAAAATGTCAGTCTCAAGAATACAGTTTTTAAGTGAAAAGCTCAACATGAAACTTTAATCAAAAACAGCTTAATAATCCCCAGATGCTTATCTTACTGAACACTAATTGAATGTATCAAAGTAAAACTTTATTACCCAACAAGGCATCTGGGAAATTGAGACACTGGGCTGTGTTAGTGCAACAGAGCTACAGGGACATTCCACTATTTTTCTCACTGCATCATATATATATATAATGTTTCATTTTGCAGATGAAAAGCTCTTAGAAATGTCCCTTGCCTCGCAAATTGAGAGCTCAGATCTCACACTTCTGCAATAGTGTATTGTTCTCATGGAGGATGGACAAAGAAAGGAAGGTATGGCTACTCTATGAAGAGCTAGAGTGACAGCAGCAAAAAAAAAAAAAAAAAAAGAGACAAGCTCTTAAAAAGTAGCAGAGTACTAAAGATAGCATATAATGCTGCCTATGTTCAGATCCTGTAGCTCCTCAATCAACAAGCAAGGGAGTAAAGATTTTCAGGCACTTAAAAACCTTTAGAAGCCATTCCAAAAGAAGAGATGGCTCACAATAGCGAAATAAAGAGGCCCACACTACGGGAGGTTGAGCAGCAGTAAGACTGGCTCTGAACAAAGCGGTTCCTAAAAAGAAGGAGGTTATGTCAGATCAAACTACAGGAGTTTAGCAAGTTTAACTTTGAGAAACCTTCCTCTCTTTGTGTTGCGCACACAGGTTGCCTTTTAAAAGGTTCTTTAAGCAATTTTATCCTTCATTTGGCAACTTCATTATGTGGTAGTTAAGTCAGTGTGTCTATGGGAAGCAGTGGAGCTTCTTATTTGTCACAATAAATCCGTGACAATAGTGTTAAAGAAGGCATTCAAGGACTGCTGAGGTGCTGACCTGTGGTCTTATATTAAGGTATCTCTAATAACTATTGGGTTTAAAGTGAAATTAGAAAGCCATTTTAGTAGCATCAATACTAAACAACAGAGTTTAAAGTATTTCATTTTAATCTTCTGAAGTTGCGCTTATAGTTTAACAGAAAACTGCTGAAAGTCATCAAAAAAGGCAAATTGTGCCTCATTTTCCTTGATTTTATAAAACCACCAACGCTGTAAATTTGCAGAGAAGCTGGACTTCTCTGTGTGTGTTTACACACTTAGGCAGAAAGACCTCCTTGTGTTATTTCAGTATGATGAGGATAGCAGCTCTTTGTTTCTATGACAATTACACATCATTTTTGCAGCTGTTTCATGACAAACTGCCTCTGCCTCCTTGCTTTCTATTACAGCCTTTATCTGTGAATTCACTATTTATTCAATATCTCCTGTCACCTCCGCCTCCAAACAGAAGATGCTTGACATCAATCAAACTTGAAGCACCTCAATCTGACAGCTGCAATAAAAGAAGTATTCACATTTGATGGCAAAATCAAAGTTAAACCTTTTTAAGAGCTTATTTGCAAAGTTGTGATTCGAATAATATAATTTTACAAGTTTCCTTAGAGAAACGGCGTAAATATCTGTGACTTATTTTTTAGCAATCACGCCAGACACGTTTTAAAGCGTATTACAGACAAGCGTTTAAATCTGCCTGATGAGATGACTGTTATAGCTGGTTCAGCATGGCAGAAAGGCACAAGCTGAGTCTCCTATATCCAGAACTGTCAAAGAACGATCCATCTAATGATAACGCTCCATTAGATCATCCCTGAAGTACATCAGTAAGTGAGAAATAACTCAATCTGAACTCAAAGTGACAAAACATACCCTCCCCTTTACATTAGAAAAATAACTTGGCAGAATGTGCCATGACACCATAAAGCCAAAAGACACTGTGAGGATCAGTGTGTTAATTATCTGTCTGGCACTGACACTCCGAAGTGGTTGTCTGGTTAATGAGCCACTTAAAAGATCCCCTAAAATTTATAGCTTCGGTCTTTTATTATTTTACTTATATAACTGAGGCCATGCTGCCTCTGAATGTGTCTGAATAAGACATAACAGTAACACTTGCATAACAAACAAAGTTTTAATTTACAAGTTGTTCCTGGCGCCGATATTTATATTTCTCAAAAACAATACAAAATAATTGCAAGGCAGGTTTTAACTTCATTCAGCTACAAATAGAGGATTCAAATTAAACTAGTGGCAATATTTTTAAAGAAATGTGTCTTACTAACATTTTTTTATATAAAAAAGAACCCAAAAGCATTTTCAATTTATCTTAATGATTCATAAATAAATAAAAAATATTGCTACTTTGAAATTATCACAAAAATATAAAAATAAAAGGATAAACCTAAGAAAAACTGTATTTTGAAAGCTAAGTTCAGCCTAAAACCTTAAAGCTGGAGTATCTTAAGTTTCTCTAAATTTCTACACACTGCTATTCAGCTGGCTGAAATAAGAGTTTATTTTCTTTAAAAGGTAAGATAAGATAAGGTAATTTTATTTATAGAGCACATATTCAGCAACAAGGCAGTTCAAAGTGCTTTACAATAATTAAAAAGAAATACAAACAAAATAACAAACCAAAGGAAAGAAAGACGAAAAAGAATCTAGATACTCCTATTCAGGGTTGCTAGATTAGTATAAGTAAGTATTCTTTGAACTTTCTAAGCATGCTCTAAATTTGTAAAAGTAATGAGTACTCCACAGTTTCTAAGTAATAATAAAAACTAAGCATTCCTGTTCTGGAAGATTTTTTTCTTCAAGACAAATTTCCTATTAAGGTAATACTGTGAGAGAAGTACAGCTGCCCAGCAACAAGCTACAGTCATTTTAGTCGACTGCATGGTGGCTGCCTGAGCAGGCAAACAGATTAAATAACTGGTTCGTTATACCTGTGTTACTGTCTAAAGAGTAAAGTAGCAAAATGTATTCACTGCATAAAAAGCACATAAAAGCAACTATTAAATTTACCAGGATGTTTGTTCTGAATTTGGACTACAGCATTTGTACCCAAATCAAAATAATATGGCCCATTGCAGATAACACTAATATGAATGCAATAATATGCTACTTTAAAACATATGCAGTGATACTAGTGAAAGCAACAAAGATAGGTTAATGTGATTGTACCAATTCAGTTATGCAGCGTATTAAATTATAAAAATGTTGGCCAAGAACTGGGATGAAAATTACAAAATGTTAGGATGGGATGAGAAAACTCAAATAATAAGAATAAAGCTGTTTGTCTCCCATCAACTTCTATGATTTCAGTATGGTCAATACAAACCCAAGCTATTTCGCAATTTGTCTCCAGCTGCATTTGTTAATTTAGATTCGTCCCTGAATAATACCTCTCTAAAACATAAACACCTAAGGATTTGAAACTTTTATAAAGCTGGCAAATCGTTTTTGCCTTCACAAGACCTACAATATGTTTTAGCATTGAAGACACCAAGTGATAACATTTTTCAGGTGTTACTCTGTCACCGACTCCCTGTGAACAGAATTAAGGGTCTTTGACAGAGAGATGCTGTTTTCACACAGTTTGGTTCAAAATTCTCAACATGTTGTCTGGCACAGGTCACAGGTGTCTGCAGCCAAGTCCCCTGTTTTCTTCTTCCACATTTTTACCTCCATAACAAGGTATGAACACAGAATATTTTATATATATATAGTTTTTTAAAAATAACAATTGAATGGAGGTTCCAAGTGTGACTGACCTTTACCAGGGTCAACATATAAAACACACATTTTTCAGTGTGTGATCAGTTATTCACAAGAAGGCTAAATATACTGACATTGGTAACATGCTACTATTCAGTGAGGTTTATTATTAGGGACAGAACATAATCTACTAGCTAATTAGGTGATTCAGTCCCTGTCTAAGCATCTTCTGAAACATATGCAGCTAAAACTACCAAAACAAAGGGCTATTAGATAAAATGTGACCTTAATCCCTGTCATTTATGCACAAACATTTCCAAAGATTTCTAAAATCATTCCATGATTCCCATTTACTTAATTTTTCTGATAACTACAAAAAAGCAGCACGTCCTCTTCAAAGCTTCATGAAATAGGAAAAAACAAACATTATCATCAACAATTTATATAAAAACAATTTATTTTCTGACTTTGATGCCAGTCCTAAATTGTACCTGCCATTGTTTTTTTGAAGACTTGAAATTACTTTCTTTTGCCAAATAAACTCAACGACCCTTAAAAAAATAAGTATACTGCTATCAATTAAAACCCAAAGCTATGCCTTCATCTGTACATTAGTCAACAAATGTTTTACTAAGGTCTTCTGTTCCAACAAGAGGATATGAATAAACATAAATCTGCAATAGCAATAGAGTAATTTCAGGCAATCTCTGCAATTGACTGCAATTATTGTTTTGATTCACTTTCTTTGAAGCTGACTAATAGAGAGGAACCACCGCAAAGGTTTTCGGAAAGTCTTTTGCTAAATCCTCTGAGACTTGATGCCATCCACCAGTTGAGAGACAACAAGCTGCTTAAATGTTTGCCTTTGAGAATCACAGTATTCTGAGCCAAATTACGATTTCCCCATGCGGACCAGGAGCTTTAATAAAAGTCCCAAAGCTTCAAATACTAAGATCTGCCTAGCTGTAAAGTTAGGAAACTAAGATTCAGAGAAAACATGACTGAAAACTCACGGAAGGATCTTAAAAGAGATAAAAGTAACATTTTAAATTAAAGAAGAAAAAAAAACTGGGGTATTTCTTGATAATGATCTGTCCCTTGAGTTTTCTTTCAGAGAGATCAAAGGGATGGAGCTGGAATATTTATCCAGCTGAGGAAGGATTCTTAATAAAGATAAATTAAGACAAATGACTGCATGTGTGTGTGACCAAATTTTTGTAACTTTGGTCTAATGGGATCTGTTTGCAGCTAAAGAAAAAACACATGGGACATGTAATTCCTGTCACGGAGCACCTCGGGGGAGAAGTAGCACCAAAGCTTTGAATTGATCAGGAATAACATTTCTTTTCAGGAGCAGAAAAATGTTGCTGCTTCCCAGAGAAAAATGTGAGCAGATTTGATGTTTCTCATTCTATTTTTTTTTTTTTGCAGATAAAAATGCACTGAAGTATTGAACAGAAAACAACCAACAAACCTATGGTTAAAGCATAAAACGTCTTCAGAAACCCTAAGAAGCATTATAAATGCAGCTTATTTCTGGAGCCTCAGCACACGACACACAGCAAAGACAAACACTCGGCTCTAGTTTGTTGTTTTCAGCTTTAAGTCAAGAAATAAACAGGGTTAATTTCGAGAAAATAAAACGGTAAATAAAGCAATAATTTCAATCCCACTATGTGTTCTACAGCCAATATTGATAATCTGCAGAACCCAGTAATATTTTAAAATAGTAATTATGACAAATTTTTAAAAAAAGAGACTGAAAATTTGACAGATTCAGGGAACCTGCGCAGAGCAGCATTTCGTAACTCCGCTTTTAAGACTGCGTCATGCTGGGAGCTGAAAAGTTTTGTCTGACTGTGAGTGCCTCAGTCTTTCATGACTGACTGCTCAAATCTGCTCTATAGAAATCTATATCCAAAGTCAAATGGACCGGCTGCAAGGCAATTACTGTCAAGTGGTTCCTATTGCGACTCTTTGTCACTCTAATACTTGAAATTTGCCTTTTATTAGATAAATGTCATGAGGAATTAGACCCTTCATTTATTTTGTGCGACATTGGCTGCCTCTCTTAGCTTATCTCGGGTAACTTTCTCTTTCCGCTGCTGTTGGTTCTTTCACCTTCTCTGGGATGACAAACAACCAAAACACAGAGACAAAAGCTCCCCTTGAGGCACATGGGATGAAACAACTAAACAGGGATAAATCAAAATGACGTGTATTGAGCTGTGGTGGGAAATAAACAGAATGTAAAATACATGTGAAACGATTTAGACCGAAGCATTGGACTTGATTCCTCAGAGTGTGTCACAACGTTATGTGTGAGGACCGAAGGTGAAGAGGGAAAGCTGAGTTAAATCCCCCAGCGGGATAAACTGTGTCCAGGTCAGATTCACAGATAAGCAGTTTGACTGAGAAAGTGTGCACTCCCTGGTCCTCTGAGTCAACAACAAAGCGCAAGGCATGAAGATTTCCCGACAGGTACTGGAAAAACACATAGACACTTTGGCTCTTAATTATGGTACATAATTCCTGACCAAAATGGTCCTCTCTGGAATAAAAGACACACACTGATACGTTTCCAAAAGAAGTAAATATTTTCAAGTAAGACTTAGTTTGAAATTTAATCACTGTCTTTTTTATTGAGTTTTTTTTTCCTTTAGTACATACAGTTTGTGAGTACAAAGAAGTGTATCTAACACATACATAAAATAATACACACAGAGAAAATAATCCCTCCAAAGTAATCCCATTTAGCCCACCCAGGTCACTGCCTAGTGGGTCCACTCACTACATTCCTATCCCTGACAGAAACGGAACACATTTTAATAAAATTAATTAACTTAATTAATCTGGAGCCTTATTGTATGTTTTGAAATGAGTCAAGAAAGGGTCCCCATGTTTTTTCAAATTTACCAGTTGCGTGTTGAAGAGAATATCTAATCCTTTCCAGTTTTAAACACGACATAAGGTCACATAGCCACTGTTTATGAGTTGGAGGGGCAGCACCCTTCCACCTGGTCAGAACTGTGCGCCTCGCTATCAGTGAGCAAAATGCCAGGGCCCGCCGCCTAGAGGCCGACAAAGGCAACCCCCCACCACTGAACCCAAAGAGAGCCAAGAGGGGGCCAGGTGTTACCACCACCCCGGCCAACCCTGACATCGTACGAAAAACATCTGTCCAGAACTGACCAAGAGCGGGGCAGGACCAGTACATATGAACTAGTGTGGCTACAGCAGTTTTGCATTTGTCGCAGTATGGGGTGACTTCTGGATAGAAACGAGACAGTTTGCTTTTGGAGAGATGGGCTCTATGTACTATTTTGAACTGAATGAGACAATGGCGCGCACACAGAGACGTTGTATTCACCAGTTTAAGTATAGAATCCCATGTCTCATCTGGTATAGATATATTCAAATCTTCTTCCCATGAAGTTTTAAGTTCAGGTGAGGAGGTCTCTTTCATACTCAACATTTTATCATAAAGCCAAGAAACCAGCCCTTTACGAGTCGGGTTCAATAATAGGATGGTTTCCAATAGTGTAAACTCTGGCAGAGAAACTGAGCCTGATAGGTGAGACTGAATAAAGTTTCTGGTTTGCAAATATCTAAAAAAATGGGATTTAGGTAAACCATATTTAGTGCTAAGTTCCTCAAAGGATGCCAAATTCTTCTCTAAAAAAAGGTCCTTAAAATAAGTAAGCCCCCTCCGGTGCCACTCTAGGAACACCCCATCCTGAACAGATGGTTTGAAAAAATGGTTAAGTGCAATTGGACTTAAGAGGGAAAAGTCATGAAGTTTAAAGTATTTCCTAAATTGGCCCCATATTTTCAGTGAGTGTTTCACTACAGGGTTTGAAATAGCGCTAACTGAAGAGAGTGAAAGTGGGGAACAGAGCAAGGCAGGAATGGATATATTGTTACCACTGCGCAGCTCCATAGCCACCCAGTCAGGACAGTCACCCAGGTTGTAGTAGAAATACCAAAACACTGAGCATCTAAGGTTGGCGGCCCAATAATAAAACCGGAAATTGGGGGAGGCAAACCCCCCCTGCTGTTTAGGTTTTTGGAGTGTTAATTTATTAAGCCTTGGGCGTTTACCCTGCCAAATAAAAGACGAGAGAGTCGAGTCTAGCTCATTAAAAAAAGTATTAGGAATAAAAATAGGTAATGCCTGAAAGAGGTATAAAAATTTGGGCAGTATATTCATTTTAATTGAGTTGATACGTCCCACAAGGGACATGGAAAAGGGCGTCCACTTTGTGAGGGATCCCTTCACTTGGTTCAACAGTTGAATCAGATTCTCTTTGAACAGGTTTTTATGTTTTTTTGTCACTGCGACACCAAGGTATGTGAATTTTTGTCTTTCAATTCTGAACGGCAGATTGGCTAAATCTGACATATTGGCTTTATTACCTATTGGGAGAAGCTCACTTTTGGTGAGGTTCAGCTTATACCCAGAAATCTGACCAAATTGGCTAAATATGTCGAGAGCAAAAGGCAATGAGGTTGATGGTTTGGAAACAAAAAGTAGAAGGTCATCTGCATAAAGCGACACTTTATGTTCCATATCATTCCTCCAAATGCCGGAAATCTCTTTACTGGTTTTAAGTGCAATGGCGAGGGGCTCTATGGCCAGATCAAAAAGCAGGGGACTAAGAGGACAGCCCTGACGGGTGCCTCTTTGTAATTTAAAAGGTTTTGAGGTCTGAAAATTGGTACGAACTGTGGCAGACGGTTGCTGGTATAATAGTTTAATCCATGAAATGAAGTTTCCTCCAAAGCCAAATCTACTAAGGACCGCAAAAAGATAGTCAAACTCAACCCGGTCAAAGGCTTTTCCAGCGTCCAGAGAGACAACACACTCATCTGAATCTGAGGCGCTGGAATAAATGATATTAAGCAACCTTCTAACATTGAAATATGAGTGCCGACCTTTAATGAAGCCTGTTTGGTCTTTTGAAATAACCGATGGTAAAACAGTTTCAAGTCTACGGGCAAGAATTTTGGCTAAGATTTTGACATCTGTATTTAGGAGAGAGATAGGTCTGTATGAGGTGCATTCCACTGGATCTTTGCCCTTTTTTGAAATAAGAGTGATGCAAGCCTCATAAAATGACTGAGGGAGGGACTCTTGTTTAAAACAGTCAGTAAGGGTGGAGCTGAGCTCCACAGAGAGTAAGTCTGAGAATTGTTTGAAAAATTCTGAGGGGAGACTAGGCCTGTCGCGATAAACAATAAATCAATTAATCGTACGATAAATTAAAACTATCGACGTCATTTTAATTATCGGCATTATCGTCTCTTCCGACCTTTTTCTCTTTCAGCTAATGGCACTGAATGAAAAAAGGCTCAACTCCGGTGCTCTCCACTGACTCCTCCCTTCCTCATTTCCTTAGCGTAAAGCCCAGCGCACAAGACACGATCTTAGAGCTGTCGGCCGATTGCCAGTCCATTTTCAAAACCTGACAGACCACACATTAGCCGACAAAAATCCTAGGTACAACGATTCTATCGGGTTCGTTCCTGCCGCGTGGTGTCCAACAATGGGCACAAAATAATGGCTACAAGTCCAGTTAACTAATTTTAAAACCAGGTATTAATAAATGCTTTACTTCAATCTACCTGCAATGCATGTGGCTAGTGTCAGCGTAAAGTCCTGACTGAATGAAAATCATTATAACCTATTTACGTCACGTAACGAAGAACAGCTGAAAAGTTACCGGGTTTATCAACTGCGGTAGCAATTTTGCTCCAACTCCTCCCCTTGTCATTTCTATATTCTTTGCATGTTGAATAAACTTTAATGTTGTTTCCACGTATCATCTCCAATGTCCTCTGGACTTCGGGTTTCGCCGTGTCAGCTGTTTGGGATTCTCCTCTGTAATTTCCCCTCAGAAAGCAGGAGGAGAATCCGCGCTTTCTGATTGGCTACCTGTCACATTCAACAGGTTGCGTTAAAGCTCCCAGTCGGGGAAAACCCCTGATTTAGATCGGAGCGGCAACGACGATCTACCGTAACACACCACACAATCTTAGAAAGACCAATGTTCTAAGATTGTCGTAAGGGGAAAAATAGCAGCAAAAAACCTTGTAGTGTGAACTATTGTATCAGGTAGTCGATGTGCCCATTTTCTCTATTTAAATCTAATGATTACTGAAGGGCAACATAGTATACAGACTTCATAATCTGCCCTCTTTTGGTTGAATGCAGTATTTATTTCCACTTTGGCTTTATGTTTAGTTTTTAATTCAAGTAAATTTTTTGTTAATGGAGACTGAGAATCCATTTTATTTTTGGTTGTTTTGTTTATTTTGTTTATCAGTTCCAGTGTTTAGTGTTCTTTTGAAAATAAAGTGTATCTATCTTTGGCAAGAAATCGCATGCATTATTACGTCATTTTCAGTGTAAAAAGGTCTTCAAACAATATTATCGTAATAATTTTTGAGACAATTAATCGTTCAGCAAAATTTGCTATCGTGACAGGCCTAGGGGAGACCATCCGGTCCTGGGCATTTGCCAGACTGCATTGAGGCTATTGCTAGGGAGACTTCTGCCTGGGAGATGGGTTCATCTAACCTGTTCTTGAGTTCTGGTGAAATTACAGGGATGTGAAGTTTAGCCAAGAAATCAACAGTCATGTTGGAATTGGTCTGTGATTGTGAGCTGTAGAGCTCCTCGTAGAAGTCCCTGAATGCATCATTAATCTGACCGTGATCTGTGACTATACTGCCATCTTGTTTTCGAATTCTAGAGATATTTTGCCTTGCCCTAGAGCCCTTGAGCATGGTCGCTAATAGTTTATCGGGTTTGTCGCCATGCACATAAAATTTGGATTTGTTGTGTAAGAGCAGGCGTTCAGCTGAGTGTGTTGTCAAGAGGTCAAGCCTTGTTTTAAGTTCAACGCGCCTTTTGAACAGTTCAGGACACTGATTCAGAGCATATTTTATATCAACCTCTTTGATTTGTTGAATTAGGTTGTTCTGTTCATAGGTGGACTGTTTTTTAATTTTGGCTGAGTAGGCTATAATCTGGCCTCTAATGTAGGCCTTAAAAGTATCCCACACCACAAGGCTGGAGATCTCATGGGAGGAGTTAGTGGCGAAAAAGAAACGTATCTCATCCTGAATAAACTTTACAAAGTTTTCATCAGACAGTAGGGTTGAATTGAAACGCCATGATCCAGTTCTTAGGGGGAGGTGAGGAAGGGACAGGGACAAAGTGAGTGGGGCGTGGTCTGAGATAACTATGCTATGATAGTCACAGGAACGGATCTGCTGCAGCCATTTAGAATCTGTAATAAAATAATCAATTCTTGAGTAAGTTTTGTGTACATGTGAAAAGTATGAGTACTCCCTCTTGTCAGGATTTAAAGTACGCCACACATCACACAGCCCGTACTCAGATAAAAAGGTTTGGATGACTGATGCAGATTTGCTTATGGCATTACTTTTAAGGGATGAGCGGTCCAAAGCTGGGTCCAACCAACAGTTGAAATCACCCCCCAGGACCAGTGAGTATTTATTGAGGTCAGGTAGGAAAGAGAATAGTTGTTTAAAAAAATTCTCATCATCTGTATTAGGAGCATAAACATTGACCAGGGCGACCAGAGTGCCATGCAATTTCCCACTTACGATAATAAACCTGCCATGTTTATCAGCCACCACATTATCGGCCTCAAACGGAGTACCCTGGCTGATCAGTATAGAAACCCCTCGTGCCTTAACCTGAAAATGGGAGTGAAAACATTGTCCCTTCCAGCAAGCCAGGAGACGACCCCCGTCCAAGGTCCTGATGTGAGTCTCCTGCAGAAACACCACATCTGTATTAAATCGTTTAATATGGGAAAAAACCTTCCTTCTCTTCACTGGGTGGTTTAAACCTTTGACATTCCAACTTAAAAAATTTAAATACTGACTCATACGATTTCAGAGTGTACATGTTGTCCTACTTTGATAAGTACGATAGCAGTATGGCAGGCAGAGATTGGAACAAAAGAGGTGAAGAGAGGTTGCAGTACCTTGCAGGACCCCTGGCAGTGACCTTAGCCTCCCCCCCAAAACCTCCCCCAAACATAAACAGCTGCTAAACAAAAAATAACAATGTAGCAGCAAGCTCTTCAAAATTAACATTCTTAGAGATCCAATCTTCCAGTAACCAATACCCTTGGAATAAAAAAAACTGAACTTTCTATAGCAAACTAACCACTGCTCCTAGTGGGTATGAAGTAGGTATAGACCCCCCCACATTGATATAGATTTTGAGACATAGTTTACTGGTTGTCGTAAACACCATAGGAAAGTAGTATTGCAATACAAATTGAGGCAACCACAAGAAATGGAATGACAGAGCTACCCTTCCATTCATTAAGTCCAATACCAGCCAAAAGGATGGCCAGAAAAAGTCCATTGGAAATATGGCAATATGACAAGTCTATTTTTACAGTACCTACTGCGTCCTGAGGAAAAGCAGCCTGCCTGTGTTTCTGAAGAAAGCCCTCGGCAAAACGTTGCTCCTTTATTGGTCTTCCTGTGGTTTTGGAAGCCTCTTGATGAACTGTTGAGCCTCTTCCACAGAACCTAAAAATTTTTTGGCACCGCTGGATTGCGTAATGCGGAGACGGGCTGGGAAGAGAAGAGCCGGCTTCAAGCCCCGTTTGTAGAGCTCCGCCATGATGTCCTTATACTCTGCGCGCTGGGCCAGGACGTCTGGACTGTAGTCCTCCACAATACGAAGAGACGCACCTTTGTAGTCGAGCTTTCCTCTCTTCCTGGCTTCCCGAATGATGAGATCTTTAGTCAGGTATCGATGCAGGCGAAGGATCACCGGGCGGGGAGGACGTCCTGCGGGCCGTTTGGCTGCCAGAGAACGGTGCGCTCTATCGAGCTCTGGTGGAGATGGGAGCACCTCTTTCCCAAATAGCTCACAGAGAAGGTTGGAAAAAAACTGAGTAGGGCGCCCACTTTCAGTGTCTTCGGGCAGACCGAGGATGCGAATATTCTGCCGTCTGCTGCGGCTCTCTAGGTCAGTCACTTTACTTTTTAGCTTAACGTTGTCTTCACGGAGAGCAGCACATGAGTCTTCGAGGCCAGCCACTCGCTGGCCCAGATCCTCTGTTGCGAGCTCCAAGGAAGAGATACGCTCTGCCTGTTCCTCCAGGGCCTGCCGCACCTGGTCTAGCTTGGAGCCCAGCATGTTGACAGAAGACTTGAACTCAGATTTCAGATCCTCACCATGCTGCTGAAAGAGTGCGGTGATAGCCTCTAGCGTTAAGCTAGCGTCCTCCTTCTTACTTCCTTTCGCGCTCTTACAGGCCATCTCTAGTGCGCAAATAATCAAAAATACTTGCCAAGAATGTTTTTTGTATTGATAGGCGGCGTAGAATTAGTTTTCTGTGGGGTGAATTTAGTTAAAAGTCTGGATTTTTCCGGAGCAGTCCGTTGCTACGTCTAACCTGTCCGCATGGCAAACCGGAAGTCCCTTAGTTTGAAATTTAAGGGAGATTTCAAAAGAATTTGCAGTGAGTATTTCCAAAGAACAGAAAATAGTCTACAGGTGGAGAGCAATTAAAACAATCGTCCAGATTTGGCCGTCAAGCAACTTTATTCTGAAGGCAGACTGCAAGATGCTAAAGGAAGTCTAAAAAAATCTAGAATATCACCGGACCGACAGCAGGCTGTTTATAGTGTTGGTATTGAAGTGTATACTTCTACAAGTGAAAGAATCAAAACTGAAAAATGTGAAAGTAGGAAACAAGAAGTCAAGCCAAAAGTCTGACAGAGAAAATCTAGATGAAGAACAACTTTTTTTTGGAAACATAAAACTGATATTATTTGGTTTAAGACAATATACAAGAAAAGAAAACTCACAAATAATAAAGCTTGAAGTGTCATGGTTTGAGTATGGTTTACTGAAACAGGACTTGAGTAAAGTCCTGCTTAATATCATAGAATCCACCATGAATATTGATGTGGTGCTTAAAGAACATTTGAGTATTTCCAGCTAATGAGATTTTCCACTGAGCTTTCACTACAATCTCACGTAATTTCTGATTTCGAAGTTACAAATATAGCAATATAATCACACAGATGGGTCCAATAGTTTGCCAAAGAGCAGATGGATCTTTCCTAAATTGAGAAGTCAATTACCAAGATGGACTATGATGCCGACTCTTCAGGAAATGAGTTTAATCATATTGGATAATGCAAAAATTGTGAGATAAAAATCTTAAGATAGCATTCAATGAGCAGTGTGTGTGTCTGTGTGTATGTTGCCTCCATCTACCCCAGTAAAACAAACGCCAACTACAACACTGTCAGAGGATAGATGGAATTCAAATTCGCTCCAACTAACGTTCCAATTTGTCTGCCGACTTTCAGATTGTATCAATCTGTGTTTCTTTTCTCGCCTGTCAGTGTGACTTTTTTTGTGTGCATCTCTGCCTGAATCTGAGCTGCCAGAATACTGATGCCAACACAGAAATCATCAGACTTGTTGCTACCATTTCAGTGCCAAGCTGGGTGAGGGGGGAGGATGCAGCCAAACTCCACGGAGAAGTTACATTCCCACGAGCAATCAGACAAACGCATGGAGTCGGCTCATCAGACTTAACTTCAGCTACCACAGAACTAAAATTAAACGCAATCTCGAGCTATATGATCTTATCTTCTGTCCTGGCCTGATGGCGAAGCGTGAAAATAAATGCCTCATTGTGCTTTCAGTCACAAGCACTACCGAATTTTGGACCAGTAAAAGAAGATGCTTGTGAAGAGAGTTAAAAGGCATGAAATCACTGGGCACACAGCTGTGGAAGAGGTAGCGATAAGACAAAGATAAGATCAAAAGAGAGAATTAAAAGATGAGAAAAAATGCTAGAACAAGTAGGAGGAATGAAACACTGAATACATCGAATCCAAGAACCAAGAAGAAGTAGAAGGTTGGTGAACCCGAGGTGACTTCTGTTATCAGCTCCCTCCAAATGCGAGCCTTTGTCAGCTCTCTTCATAACGCCGCCTGCAGCAGCAGCAGCAGCTCTCAGTAGCTGTCATGGCTGAACTTTCTGGCAGTGTCGGTGTGACCACAGATGGGTTTCACTGCATTACTCAAACACATCATGGTCAGAGAACATCTCCTCGAGGAACATCACAGGACAGTTGGAAAACTCGGCATGTAAAGAAGTTGATCAACTGACAGACGATAGCTTCATCTCAAAGCTGCACTTTTAGGTCCAGTGCCTTCCACAATTATTGGCTAATTTTGAGTTTAAAAAATGCATCATTTATGGCAGTAGCCCTGAATTCTTATTGCAAAATTTGGGGCAAAAAATAATAAGAGGAGGGAAATACCCCTATAATATAAATCTATATAATATATTTTGTGATCACAGTTATTGGCAAAGTCACTTCTTTGGCCATTCAGCTTTGCATAATCTCTTTTCCTCTTTATCTCTTTTTAAGAGAAACACCATCACAGACTCTCCATTTAACTTGAGATTAGGCAGATTTTTCCCACCTATTCAGTACGTTTCATGGGGAAAAGCATAATTTCTAATTTTTGTTTTGTCCCTTAACCAACAGATATGTTTTCAGTTAAAGTCCCAGCAGAGTTCAGCAAGCTGCACATGTGATGATTTGAAAGAAAAAAGCCTTTTCGTGGTTTGCCTTGCTAACAACTAATGTACAGACTTTTTACTGCAGTTCTCCAACAGAGAGTTTTTATCTCCCCTACCATTTTCTTTGCTATTTATCCTGAGGTAGTAGGATGAACATGGGTCCTCTTTCCCTTTTGGAAGATTGGCTAAGAGAAGTGGGTAGCCGTTACACAATATTCAGAGAAATAGTATCAAAGATTTCTAATTAAAAGTACAGAGACCCACTGATAAACTTAAAATAATTGTGGGATGGATTGACTAAGTGGAAAAAACAATACTCAAGCAATTCAAATTCAAAAACAGAAGTGCTAACAACCGTGGAACACACGGTCTTAGACAACACAACACACCAGAAGTTTTTCCCAATCCTCCTAAAGTTGTCCAAACAATCTACAAGAAATAATCAAAGTTCAAAGAGAGAAAATTTGAAATTAAAGTCTCCAACTCAGACAACCAAAAGGTTCTGGAAAGGTAATTATGAAGACAGCAGGCAGAGGAGAAAGCAAGCACGTAAACTAAGAAATGTTTTGGGGTTTTTTTTGTTCTCTGTGGACAGCCCAGTTTAAACTGTAGCTACTCTGTACCAGAGACCAGATGAGATGAAATGTCACTCATGTTCATCTGGGACTCCCAACTCATTACCAGCACATTGGCTCTGGAATTAAAGAATTGCAACGGCAAACCGGGGAAACAAAGCCGCATGGATTCGGCGGCTCAACCGGCGTGCAGCGCGCAATTAACTCTATAATGTGTTTACAAATGAGGTCTACCTAGTCACAATCTCCAGTGTGTGATGGTGAGGTATTTGCATGCAGGTCCAGGAGCTTCTGCGTGAAGACATAACTCCAGAGTGAAAATTACAACAGCAAGATTATGTTTGGAATGAGAAGGGAAAAAAAATGTGGAATGTTGTTTTGAAAAATAAGTGCCTTTTCAGTATCAAATCCTTCATTGAGAGGAGTTACAACAGTTTTGCATATGAAGTAAGACAGGCTAAAAGCATTTGCTAATGCATTAGAGAGAAAGGACAGGTGTGGTTACAAAGCCCGACTGTGTCCTTCCTCTGAGGAGGATTTCAAAAAGCTCCTAATCAGGCACAAAGTGATATGATAATGCTCATCTGAAATGCATGCTGGCAGCCATGCGACTTAGGTTTTAGCGCCAGAGAAAGCCCTCTCACAGAAACTCAAACATGTCTCGGTGCATTACACTCCTCTCTCTGCATCTGTCCATCCATCCATCCATCTGAGTCCATTTGATGGGTTGAACAGTTCAGAGGGTTCCCATATTCTCTAAAGAAGGGTGCATGTCAGCTTCAGCTTGTGTGTCATCTAAAAATGGCTCATAATCTACCCTGAAAATGACACAGGTGTAAATGGCCACCTGATGGGAGAGCACATGTTGCTTGTTAAAGGAGAAAAAAGCTGTTTAATGTTTTCAGAACTTATTTGGCTCTGGTATATTTAACATGTGCTTGTTTTCTTTCACAGCCAAGATGCCAGCTGTTGATTATTAGGTAGTCAGCGCAGGACAGTAAAATGATACTAATTTATAGAAAAAAATAAATCCTGCAAAGTAGTCCTTTGAATCATGTGTGGGTAAAAGCTGTGGAAATTCAAATATTATTTGATGCTTTGATAGAACGATTTCCAGATGCTTCTGATGTGGTTTGGTATTGATGGCTGTATTTGCAGGTATGGCTCAATAAATTAGAATGTCATCAAAAAAGTGAATTAATACAGTCTCATTATACACAGATATAATAATTTTTTTAAATTATTATTTTAAGGATAATAATAAATTATTATCAAACAGTGATTTGCTGTTTGGCCTAGCAGCAAATCACAAACATTCAGTTTTTCAGCAAATTCCTATATATATATATATATATATATATATATATATATATATATATATATATATATATATATATATATAAAATACAAATACAAACAAAATTTTAAATCCAGAAATGTTATGCTATTGGCTCGTTCTCGATTTAACAATCATGGGGAAGACTGCTCACTTAACTGTTCAACAGAGAATACTCAGTCAAGAAGCTGGCTATTTATAGCTCTATCCAAACCTTTAATTTGAAAGTTAAGTGGAAGGAAAAAGTGTGCTTCAATAAATGTAGGTTAGTGTAAACCACAGCCTTAATAGGAAAGTGATTTAAAGAACTTTTAAGATTCACAAGTCATGAACTGCAGCTGGAGTCGGTGCTTTTAGAGCCACCATACGCAGATGTATCCAGGACTTTCATCACATCAGCCACTTCTGAACCAGAGTCATCTGGGAGCAAAAATGAGTGGACTGTTGCTAAATGGTCTTATGTCCTCTTTTCTTTTTAAAGTACATTTTTTATTTCAATTTGAAATCACAGTCCCACATTCTGGAGGAAAAACAGAAGAACTGAAGCTGAATCTTAAAGCCACTTGGAATTGCTTAGCGGAGCTAAAGGCTGATCATTTCAATCCCACACCGCAACAATGTGGTAGTTCATGCAAAATGAGCCCCAATTAAGTAATGAGTTCAAACACTGTACAGTACATGGCCATGCTTTTTATTAGGACAACATTTCTCTATATATTTTTCCTCATTTGGTCTTAGGTAATATTTCTGCTTTTAGCAAAATTGAACTTTCTTTTTTTCATTATCAGTGTTCATTATCATAATCATCAAATTTATAAAAAAAAAAAAAAAATCTCAAATATATCACACTCTGTAATGAATCTAGATGTGGTTAACTGACTTTAAATACTCAAATAAATCAACTTTTAGCATCTAGGGCTATAGAAATGCTTCTCTAGCCTTAGAAGTGAGGTTTGCAATTTTGCTTAGATGAGGCGTTTTTTGATAGAGGAGGGAAACTCTAAGAAATAAAAAGGAAGCTTCTTCTGTTCTACTCCACTGAGTTGCAGAGGAAAATAATAACGATTTTGTGCCACACTGAGAAGTCTGCTCCTCGGTGAGTTGCTTGTTGAAAATTGTGTGACCTCCCCCACAACAAGTCTGCAAGACGCCACGCTGGAGCAAACAAAAAGAGGAAAAGAAAAGGGAGAAACAAAAAACTTCCATTTATCTGTAAAGCTATCATTTATCAGCTCCTCACCCAACAGCGTCATAGAATACGGATATGCAACCCAAGAGATGCTTATGCCTCCAGGGTCTAACACTATGGAACCTGAAGGCAGATTAGTTGGGTGTGGCCTAAGGCAAAAAACAAAACACCAAGAGGCAAAGTTGAAAATAATAATATTTTGCAATTGTTTCTTACAAATTTCACTGCACCACAAGCTGAGTCTCTTCCCTGGCCAGAGCTCCCTGAAAATGCCAGCTTTGTTGGCTCTGTTTGTAACGGTGCCTGCAGCTGCAGTAGCTTAAGCTCTCAGCACCCGCTAGAGCCGAACTGGCAGTGTTAGTGTGAACACAGAAGAGTTTCACTGCATTACTCAAACATGACATGGTCGGAGAATCCGTCCTGAAGCAACATCAGAGGAGAGATTGAACGTTTTGCAAGCACTGATTTTAATCAACGGACAAATCATAACTTTTAACGGAGAGATGACTGATAAGGTAAATGCCTCTGTGCTGTTTTTCTCTAAGAAATGACTTATGGATCACAACTTAATTTATTTCAAAAGGTTGATTCTATCTTCAAACTGTTTCTGGATATTCATAGAGCTGTTGACCACCAGCAATTGCCATGCCTTAAGTCCACTGATATATTCTGTCTTGGCAGACTTCAGAGCATCCTGTCCAATGTGTTATGGATGAGAAACATCTAGTATCCAATGAGAGTCGGATACTAGACACCCTTTAGAAACAACAACTTATAAGCAGGTCTTAAAAATACTTTTCAAGAAGTCCATATATCTATTATTTTTTCTATTGGTAGTCTTCTGAAATATTCTCAACTTAAATGTTTTATTTTCATTTGCTGCAAGCAGAAAATCATAATAATTAAAAGTAGTAAGGGCTTGAAAACATCAGACTACGTTTTATTAATCTATAAAAATGTTTTACTTAGTTAATTAAGGTACTGAAATAAATGATATTTTCAATAATATTCTAATTAACTGAGATGCACGTGTTTATTAAGCCTCTTAATGGCTTAATGGTTAACATTAATCATTAAAAGTTAATGGTTAATGTTAACACTTAGTGGTTAACATTAACCATTGATGTTGAACCAACTATATTTTTGTTTTTTAAATAATAATATATCACATGCAAGTTTAAGACATAAAATAGTATTTCTACAGACATGTTATGGAAAACTTCTATTCAAAATATGTATGATAATGACAAAATATTACTATGTGTCTCCTACTTTCACAAAAGAAGCATTAGCAGCTATGGCAGCTCATTTATTGCGTTAATTTGTATAGTAGCACAAATTAATGCGGCTTACAATGTAATAAATATGCAGCCACTCACAAGATTAACACAGTTTGACTAATTTAACTAAAATTAAACTAACAAAATGCTAGCCAACATAACATTCAGAATGCTGACTTAGTGAGCAATGACACCTAGAAGCAGTCATAATCAATCTGAGAAAATAACATTTTTGAAGACTAACAGCTGCACTTAGATTAAGTTTTTGTATGAAGCATTACAAAAGCAGAGAGCCCTAATGGACTAACACAACCCCCACCTCTGAATAAAGAGAGGGAGCATGTCCATGTGTAAAAGGGACGAGGTGATGAATGTCCAGATATTGATGACCTATAATGCTTTTTGTGGTGACACTGGCGTAACAGTAATGTCGCATACAGAAATGGCCAAAATGGATAAAGTGGATGGAAAAGATCTAAAGGTAGAAGCATAAAGAGGAAAGATGAGTGAAGGTATAGAGAATATAGATGGCGAGAGCATGGAGTGTCAGAAGGGAGATGAGTTAACAAGCACTGGTAAAAGCGAACGAGGGAGGAAGACAATGAGCAGAGGAAAAAGTGAGGTGGAGCAGACAGGAGCTGTCCTACCATGTCAATGAGGCTCTCCTGGATCCGGTTCAGTGTGGTTCTCAGTCGGCTGCTGATGAGGCCCAGACCCGATGACTCATACTGTGGAAGGCACACAGAAATACACACACAATGAGGGTCTGCACAGTGCATGGACACCTCACTATACAGGAACACACACAAACTGCAATAGCTGCTTTCCTCTCATGTCAACAGAGACAAGGGGCTTGCCGCTGTCTGCCTCAAACTGACTCTAATCCCTAAAGATGGAGGAGCAACTGTGAAGAGCAGACATCAAAACCAAACAATCGTAGAATTGACAGCCCAGAGACAATGGCATGGAGAGGGTAAAAGCACTGCAAACTCAACAACAGAAGTCTGCTCAATTGATGTTGAGATGTGCTTGGGTCGGAGGGGGTGGTGGTGGTGGTGGTGGTGGTGGTGGTGGTGGGGGGGGGGGGGGGGGGGGGGGGGGGGGGGGGGCAAGTCACACACATCCGAGGAGGCTCAAGCAACACATGCTGGCTAGCATTCCAGTTAACAAGCTACCACAGCCCAAACATTAATCATTACATGTCAGGATGGAATGCTTACCAAGCAAGCAGGGCCCACCACCCTGGCTGGGACTGCCTCTCTGCCACTATAGGTGGGCAGAGATGGGCTTGGGACGGGCTATGGATGTGGTCGAACAGGCAGCAGAAAGAGAAAAAAAACGAGAAGCAAAAGCACACAAACTTTAAATGCAACACTGAGGAAATATTGCAACAAGACTGAAAAAAAAAGCCAAACAAACAGAAGCAGATTAATGGAGGTAATGAGAGAAATAAATTGCACACCAGTACTGTCTCACATTTAAACAGTCTTTTAATTTAAGAGCAACAAAACTCAGCCGAAACTAATTGGAAACTGCTAATGAGGAATCGGGCCATACAGTTGCTTCCTAAATCAAAAGACTGCTGTGAAAGTTTGACTAAACGTTGCTTGCATATCTCACAGTTCAGTCAATAATTAGGTTTGAATAGAAAACACGCTAAATAAAGGTTCAATTTAGCATAGGTTTCATTGAGCTTAAAACACCAAAAACTTTGATGAAGCCCCACTTACGTCCAAAATCAGCTGTAAGGTGCATTATTATGGCAGGATCTTAACAGGAAGTGAGTTTTTTTCACCTTGTGAAGTTTCAATTATGCATGAAGTGACGTTGTGCTGGTACGATACTATGGTGGTGTTATATTTGGGTCTGGTTGATGGGTAGAGGAAAATGGCAGCTTATCTGTGGTGTGTGGCCTGCCCTCTCTCCTCATGGCTTGGCTTCATACCAACTTAACCACATCAACACTTGGTGTCACCGAATCAATGATGACTTTTTATTAATTGACTGATATAATCTTGGCATCCTACCACTAATCAGGCTGCATCTAAAAAGGTCCATCAATGATGGTAAGAAGATATCCCCAAGTAGATTTATTCAGCAGGGGAGAAAAACTGATATGATGGCTAAAAACTCATTTTTGCATTCCCCTTGAAATGAGGTTTTACTATATTTGTCATGATCGAGTGGCATTACAATGACCGTGTAGCCTGGAGGTTGAAGGGCAGTCATAATCCGATGTAAAGAGAAGATTGAGAGGAAAAAAAACGGTCTCGGTTGTAAGTGTGAGATGATTTGACATACTGCACATTTGGAGTTTACATGACACTATTGTTGTAAAATGAATACTAAAGTCCCAAGCTTTCACACATAGGAATTTGAGCAATTTTCAAGACATACAGAATAGATAATCATGCGTGCGTCACGAACCGAGAGAGGGAGAGAAAAAAAAACAACCTTTTTTATGCATTATAGCTCATTTTTCAGAGAAACTATTTTTTTCAACTGAAGTGTGTGGCATTTTATGATATATTCTTTCTTTTCTTCTGTTGAGTCTTCCTGGTCCAATGTTTTGGTAGGCAGTCTTTCACCTCCACTTTTTCTGCTCCCATATTTCTTGCCTTCATCTTTCAGTTTGCAGCTCTATCATGGAAGTCGTTTTTGTCTTTTCTAACCCTCTACTGTCTTTTTCCAGAGAAGACATATCTGATTTATCCTCATGGGGAGCAACTTTCCAGAGTTTTGAAACATTAATCACTTTTTTCCAAAAATGTGTTTGTAAATCTGCCTCTCTCAACCCCCCGTAACTGACTGACTCATTACCATTAACAGTGATGACGATTCTGAGCGAAGCACATCACGCATCTTTAGCGTGGTTGTTTAAAGGGATAGTGGAGATATTTACTCTTTACATATTAAGGTCCGACCATTACTCTCTAAGAGGGAGAAGTCAAGCAGCTCAATCATGATTCCAGTGGCGTAAAAGAGAGCAAAGTGTGGGTTGTGGCAGCTGCATATGTGCGAGGTAAATTTCCACAAGCTCTTTAAAAATTCATAAGAACATTAACATTTACTCTGTGGGGGTGTGCGTGGATGTGTGTGTGTGTTTCGGTGAGATCCATTAATGGAAATAGGCAAGTTCACCCCATGACGCTTATACATCCAAGTAATGTAAAACAGTTGAAATTAGAAGGGATGCCATAAAAAGATTCGGTAATACTTTGGGTCTTACCGGGAGAAGACTTTTTGTCGAAATGAAGTCAGCCATAGGAAGGGATAGTTACTTGTTGTCAGTGTGTGATTTTCTCTAGTGAAGTAAATGTATATTATGAGTCCCAGTAATGGACACCTATAAATTTAAAAACATTTAATAAGTGCTGTGAGAATACTGCAGCTAGCTAACCTTTAGATGCTAAGGAGGCTAAAGTTGACATTGACTTCAGGGGGTTGTACTGGTGCTGCACTAAGGGGATATTATAAATCTGGACCAGGGCTGGGTATTGCTAAAATCCTCACAATTCAATTCAAGTACAATTATTTGGGTCATAATTCAATTTAATATTGGTTAAAATACTTCAATACTGATTTAGTAATATGTAGCATGCAAGTAATTAACCAGAGCACCAACTAATAATTTTATCCAATACTTAATTTTGTTAAAAGATTTTCTGCCCATATGAATAGCTATTTTTGAGCAATAAAATATTTCAGAATATTATAGTGTAGCACAGTAACATTTGTACTCAAATTGAAGTACAAAATTAAAAATGTGACAGTACTGTAAAAAAACTGAAGTGTATGTAAACATAACACATTTTTTTTCTTGTCAAAAACAGATAATTCACATCACTTAGATTTGAACAGGACACATCTCATTCCTTTCAAGCATATTTGAACAATACTGCCATCCTGACCACATACTTCACCAGTGGGTGGTGTTTATGCACACTTAGCCACCAATGAACTCAAGAAGAAGAAGACAACTTCACATCATCATTTGGTGACAAACAAATGCCGCCAGGTGTTCAACATCAAGTAGCAAGCATCAAACTTGCCACTATCCAGTGCATTTCTTCGTCCCACTGATGAAAAATGTGGGAGCTATAGGAAGTGGGTCGTTCCACTGGGAAATCTCAAATATTCCTGGACTGTGCATACACCTCTTGAAAGTGTTGCTCAACATGTTGAGACACCACTGGTCAGGAGATCTAGTCAAGTCACAGGTTTTCTGAATCAGTATTGATTTGGAAAATAATTAATTGCAATGGATTAATGACTTGATTTTGTTACCCACACCTACTATGTACATACTATTATCATCTCCACTTCAGATTCTGCATAAATCAAACTTGAGTGAATAGTTTCATACTGAGAAAAAAGTGTTTAAAATGCAGTTTGAGATTCCTGGAGGTAGTCACTCAGGAAAGGGTTGCATGTATAGATGAATGTATGTATGACTGAATGATTACAAAAGTTTTTGTTCTAGAGAAATGTGATTTTTTTTTAGAACCATTTTACTTTGTGGACCACTTTAATTAAGCAACAATAAAAACCATAACATATGGACCATTCATGCATGGTCTGGGAAATTCTACATTAATGTCAGATTGTTCAAAATGCAGTGCATAATTCATGAAACCATAATCAACAAAACAAAAACATGGATATTCTTATACTTTCCAATAATACTGCTTAAGTCTTGTTTCACTCTTGTGAACCCAATATGATGTACTGCCTCGTTTTATGAGCTCCAGGTTTCATTAAACCTCTGGTAAAATGCAAATGTACATACATTACATGGTCACATAACATGAAAAAAAAACAAGTAAGCCAATGACAAATCTATCTTCAAACCTGTTCTGAGATTCCCTTAGCAAACTGTCACACACACACACAGCAACATGCCAACAATCAGACTCAAAAAAGCCCCAGGGCGAATATTTTATCTTTATCTTTCCTATTTGGAAGGGACAGAAGTCATTTCACCGTTATCATTACCACTTCCCTGAGGGCAATAAAGAAACAAATTTTGCCTTCTTCCATTCTTCGTGAGGAACAGTAAAACTGACAAAGCTTTTACATTCAGTGAAGAACTGGGCTCACTAAATTTAAACCTATTGCTCGGCTGAAACTTATACTGCAATAAACGGCAAAAAGGAAAAACAGGAGCAGTTGTTACTCAGTGCATTACTGGAGATCATCCAATAAACATAAAGAATCTCTAGAGGTAATATATGCAATTTGAGAGAATATTTTTTTAAAAATTACAAAAGCAAAACATTATAGCAGGAAAAAAAAACTGAGGTGTACACAAAAAAATACTGTGTAAATATATATGTTTATGCAGACTACTCACACTACAACACATATGTTTATATAGTAATTGATGCATATACAACATAAAACAAAATTTCTCGCTTTGTATTCATGTTTGTATATGTTTGAACGTGGGATTCTCAGTGTTGCCTCAACTTTGCGGAGCCTCATCAGAGTTTAATTTGAACCATAACTCAGCGATTCTATCCGTAACTGGATTAACTTGAAGTTATTATTTAGATTAACAGCAATATTTCCACATTCCATATTAAGTCCATCAGGACACCAATTTAATAAAAGCAGCTGGGAACAGCTGTTTCTGTCCATAGTATGAAAAATGATATTTAGTTCTCAATGAAATTAGGTAAATATCTTTTTTCTAGAGATGCACATAAACAAACCATTGGAAGGTACATGCAACTCTATTTTTATTTTAGGGTTGGACATTGTGTTCCACTCAGAAGGCTCTAAATTTCCACTACAATCTACATTGTGATGAAACTGCACTGCTTATATTGCTGTCTACACAAAAAAGGAGAAGAAAAGAAGTTTGAGGGAATCCTTATTTGGTTTTAAAATTTATCTTTAAGGCTCATTTTGAGTCTTAAAGATAAATTAGCCAATTATAGTTTTTCTTCTGATTTTAGAATGATTTCTACTCTTTATGTGCCACATATTTACATTTTATATTGTAATAGAAAAATGTGGACATCCATGGAGAGTCCTCTCTAACCCTCATGGGCAGGTACAGTTTACAAAATTTAAATCAGGCAATTTTTATATTTAAGCAGGCGGCGGATGCACAGAAGAAATAGGAACTCTGTTTTACAGCAGCATTAGAAAGGGGTCCCATTAAATAAGTTCATCAAAATCTTTATTCAAAAACATAAAACATAAAATACAATTTTTTTCCACAATCAGCGTAATACGTTTTAAGGATTTCTTCTGTTTAGGTTTTGACTACATAAACATTTTGACTAATAAAAAATATAATTAAGTTTCTCAGACAATTGAAAAAATAAAATGAACAACAGAGGAAGAAAATATTTTATACAAAAATGTTACTGAATAGTATGTTCATGTACTGCCCCAAATATGCACTCAAGAATTGGCTGAGGCTCCTTTTGCATAATTTGTTGAATCAATGTAGTGTGGCATGGAGGCGATTAGCCTGCGGCTCTGCTTGGATACTAAAGAAGGCCAGGTTGCTTTTACAGTGGCCTTCATCTTGTCTGTATTGTTGGGTCATGTTTTGGTCTCTCTCATCTTCGTTTTAGGCTATGAGAAAGCCTAAAGGAAGGCTCTCTCCAAATCATCACTAACTGTGGAAACTTCACACTGTACCTGAGGTAAAAAAAGATTATCTGCCTCTTCAATCTCTCTGTAATTGCCAGTCCAGTTTGTTTCCTTCTTTGGCTGTGCAAGTTGCTTCATACATTGTCTCTGCTTAAGGACTGTTTTAACACAAGTCAGGTTATAATAGTTTCCTGTGTCAGTGATTTATGAATATTCCCCAAACAGCTTTGCTACACATTCCATTTACAGCAATGTGCACCTTCCTCTACCACTTAACTTTCCATTGATATTCTCAAAGAAAGCTCTCTATGAACATCCAGCTTTGTGGCTTACCCTCTTTGTGAAGGGTGTCACTGACAGCCTGTTGAACACTTCTAAAACAGAGCAAGTCAGCAATTCTCCACAAGGGTAAGCGATAATATATATTAGCAGTATAATATTTCTTCACTAAAATCCTTTTTATTGTTTTCATGTCATATTCCAGTTCTGATTTTAGAATTTTACTAGCTCTACGCTGTAATAATAAAGATTTAACAGAAAATAAAACACATCACTCTGCGTAAAATTAAATTATATGAGTTTTTTGTTTCAAACAAACACCAATTTATTGAGCTGCATTTAGTAAAGATTATGATTTGTTGCTGATCTGTAGAAGAATGAGGGAAAGTTCATACCAAGCATGTGTCAATTATTGATGTTTTAAGTGATATGGATAAAATAATTAGCCAAAAAAAATGTTGTAACAAACTATTTGTAAAATGTGTAGATGTAGATATAAACACAGCAAATGCAAATTTTACTAAATTGTATGAATGCAACAACGTAATTTTTTACTTTTTTAAAATTGAAAATTACAATGCTGAGCTTTGAAACTTTGCATAGTTACTTTAATGAAAAGGGGACATTGTACAGCTCAAACATAAACCTCCCCTTTTGATGCGCTAAACCAAATTATACCTATAAACTAATACACATCTGGATTATAGACATCGAGAATTAACTTATTTTGATATATAAATCACTAAAACATTAATATTGATAAAAAGAGACTTTACCATGTCATTGCGTCCAAAGAAGGTGTATACAGCATAAAGGTAGTAATCAAAGAGCTGCGATACACAGTGGATGACATCAAAGGCAATCGGTTTCAGGATGTTCATCATCTGCATGTACTTTCCTGAATAGAGAGAATGCAAAGGAAGAGTTATTTCACATACTTTGATAATCTGACTGAAGAGTGCAGCTCTAACTATGTCCCAGGTTGTTTGGTGTCATTAAGACATAAGCATTTTTAAAACAAATACTGATTTAAGGTTCAAACCTTAAGTAGATATTTGGGGACATTAAAAATAATAAAACACAGTAAGTTAATCTTAAGGGAGCTACATTAGAGAAGAACTTAAACAGCTACATCCTGCATTTCCAAACAAATGGCAAGGACTTAATTTAGCAGAAATTTAATAAAGGCTATAAATACAGAGGAATGGAAGTGTAACACGGTGTCTACTGAGTAAAAACTGATGAGGGGAAGAGAGAAGAAGAAATAAGCTCAATCTTGCTCCCTTTGCCTCTGAGACAGAACTATTTCTCAAACTCATTTATTACAGACTTTCTCTTGAATTTATTCTGAGAGCTTTGGTTCAACCTGATTCCATCATAGCTCTGCAGAGTACATTGGGAATGACTTCAAGTTTTTCTAATCTGCTAAAAAGTCAGTATAACAAATCCAGTGAAGTAAAAAATAAAATGGTAGAAGTAAGTTTTCAGATTTTTTATTTTTTTGCTCTTCATGCACAAGAAAATTGAATTGGTCTAAATTCACTTGGTAACAGATCTAACACCACTGCCTTAAAGATAAGTATCTACTCTACTTCTGATTTGTCCATGAAAATCCTTCCACGTCAACCAAGATCATATTTTATCAACCAGGGTGTGCGGAAGTCTTTAAAGTCTCATCACAAAAACATGCGAGCAACATCTTGTAAAAAAAAAAAAAAAAAAAAGGCCAGAGCTCAGGGTAGAGGCTAACCGTTATTCGAGCAACTTAGTCACACAGACATAGCGCGTGTCAATCGGCAATGATTTGCCTTATTGATGAATAAATTGAAATCTCAGCGGGTGGGAGGGAACACACGCTGCAGCTGAGTCTGAGCTCCTCAGGAGGATATAAGGTTATATGGGAAAAAAAGGGCTTTCGTGTGTACGTGCAGCACCTACCAACAAGCCGGATGACGTTGAGGGTGGTGTTGGTGAGAATCGGCGCGCTGGCCTTGCTCAGGTTGTAATCTGACTTTTTCTTGCTTCTTATGGTCTCTCGGGACACGCTGAGCCATGCAGAAGAGGGAGAGTGAGAGAAAGCAAGGAGGAGACCATGAGAAAGTAATTCACGTTAATATCACTAATCTTTGGAAACGATTGGTTGGTGTGGGTCAAAGTCCTATAATTGATCTATCAGAACCCATTACACATGGTAAGAGATACAGCTGGAGCCTGCTGCTGGGAAAAGCTTTGAACTGATGATCCTGGAGCTCTACATCCCTGACACCAAGCTCAATGAGCCAAATTAGCCAGAAGTCATTACCTTGGCTGCTGTCATTGCCGGAAATGTCATATACCTGCATGTGGTCACGCAATCCATTCAATGATCAACCATCAGTAAGTATTGCTTTCATTAATAAAAATGAACATTTTAGTAAGCATTTTGTATGAATGAAGATGGAATTTCAATGGTTTTGATCTCTAAAACCACTGCAATATCAGTGGATCGCAGCAAATTTGGGAAACTTAATTTTCATGTAATACATAGGAAATACTAGAATGTTGCGTTTTTGTTTTTTTTTCTACTACAACATATGGGGTGATTGGGATTTTTGATTATGTTAAATTAATAAAATAAATCCTATAAGTTGCTGTTTGCACTTTTCCATTTACAGCATGAAAAATACATTTTGTCAGGTGTGTGTACGCTTTTCCCCAGCAGAGAGCTCTGTATGTGTGATCCGAATGCGCGAGGGGTGTCGATTCTTCTGTCTCTGAAACCAAAAATATAACATTCTGTTCTTGTCGACTTGGTTTGGAGGTTCTTGCAGCTGTGTCAACTTTTTCTTCTATGCGGTATCTGACAACTATTATATACAAATGCTGCAGTCGGAAGAAACTATAAAGAATTTCCAAAAGTTCTGCAGCCAAGTTCTTGGGAAGAACTTGGCTGCCAGAAAGAACTTTGTTCTTGTTCTAGTGGAGCATGTACGAGCTGGTGGAGAGAAGGCCTAAGCCGATGGTGGTATTTGCACAGGTGACAGACCCATTTAAATTCATCACATCCTGAAAACAGAAATAACATATAGAAAAAAACCTCCAGAGCTGCAATTGATTCATTGTATCTTTAAAGTTAAATAGGCTTATAAATATATGCAGGAAAAAAGAAAAACATTCACCAGTATTAAATGCTGACTCATCCTTTAATAGAATAGAGCAGTCACTTAGGAGGCAGTAGTAAGAAAAAGGAAAATACACTTTTGAAAGCTTTTTGACAGTAAAGCAGGGTTACGCAGAGGTGAACTAAACTGACTACTGAAGGGGTAAAAAAAAAAAAAAGGAATAATTTCACACCTTTACAAACATCTTCAGAGAAACATTTAAGAGATCAGTGTGCGCTACTGTGATTTGTGAATCTCTACACACATTTAAAACGGCCTGGCCTGTGTGTCAGTTTGACGTGTGGCACTGTAATAAGGCCACAGAGATCTTACCTCTTCAGAGGGGCGTCGCCTGTCTGCTCATCAACATAGTCCTGCTTGAGCTCATCTGGGACGTCGCTGTCACTGTCGTAGTCCTGATAGACACTCTTCTCCAGCTCGTCTGATTCATACTGGAGAAAGTTTAGAAGGGATAAAGATCAGAGATGATTAAAATCAGGTTCAGCAAATGGAGAAAATGTCAGAAAAACAAACAAAAACTCACTTGATTCAGGTAGAAAGGGTACAAATATTCAATAATGCCTCAGATCAAAATTCAAAGAAATACTTCCTAAAATAGGATGATGTTTTGTTTTCCTAAAGAGGATTTTCAGAGAAAAATGATTTCTCTGAAATGATTTAAATATGTTACAAAATAAATGGAGACGGCTGTATTGACTAAGGTACCAAATCAGAAAAATACACTCATGAAACATGACACTTGTGTAACAAGAAGACAAAAACGGTTGCCTTCATCAAATAAACCTAAAAGATGCATTGAATTTTGTGCTTTGTACAAGGAGACATGGAAAACTGATTGCCAATAAATCTAACAACTTGTTTTCTTAACCTTGACGGCAACAACTCCCATTAAGTATTTCTGATAACTGGCGATATGTCTGTGGAGGAATTCAGCTCTATTGAGGGTGTTTTAAAGATCGTCTGTTAGAGGTCATAGCAAAGTATCTCAATCAGATTTAAGTCTAGAAAACTCCAATCTTTTTTTTTTTAAACCAATCAGGTTTGCTTCTGATTACAGGCCTTGTGAAAAACTTAAGGTCTTAATCTAAACATTTTCCTTCAAGATTTTCTGGTGACTATGAGAATTCGTGTATGGCAAGTTATTCAATGTGCCAAACACACGGCCCGCCACTTCAGTTCTTGCCGATCAAAGAAGACCTACATTAAATATCAAGGAGTATCTAATATTTTCTGAGGAAAAACATGCAGTGGAGACTACTGCTGTGACAGAGATCTGATTCTTGTTCTACTGTTTTCTGTTTTCCCTCCTAGATTTGGGTTTTTATTTTCCTTGAGTCCTTGATACACTCCATGAATCATTTTATTTGGGTGGCCACTCCTGGGAAGGTTCAAAAATATTCCATCATATCTCTGTTTTTAGATAACGGCACCCATTAAGGTTCACTAGAGTCCCAACACCTTATCTATGCTTTGTAGCTTTTTCTAGACTAACAGGTGTCAGTGTCTTCATCTGCTTTTCTACAACTTATTTAATTTTTTTTATTTTTTATTTTTGAGATCTTGTAGCGTACTTTATGTTGTCAGAAAGTTCTGTTTATTTCTGAATTTTACAGAATTCAGAATCAGGCAAGGGTAGTTTAAAAAGATCAGACTTGCAATCCCGTGATGACTCTTCATTCTGAATCCGTACCCCGTTAGATGCGAGAACATCCTCCGTCTCCTCTTCCTTGTGCTCAATGTGCATCTCAAAGGGGTTCCCGTCCTGATGATACTGCTGGAAAAGTGACAGCTCCTCCAGAGCCGGGCCAGCTGAGGAGGCAGCCTGTCTGCTTGGGGAAACGGAGGGAGAGCGGCACTGGCCCATGAATCTGAACTCCTGGATTAGAGAGAATGTGACAACAAAAACACAATTTTCATCTTAAGTCAACATCAATTATACTATCTCACAAAAAACAAACAAACAAAAAAAAAACACTAAGGGACTGATAGATAATTACATTTTTTTTAAATGTCTTTACAATAAGCTTATTTTAGATCTGGTTCAAATTTAACCACAATTTCCAGAACATCCATGACTGTTTGGATGCACCTTGGACACTTGTTTGAGTGTGATGGTAGCCTTGGTAGTGAAAGATGTTTTGTTACCTACCAAACTACTATACTACTGCCACAAACTGACAAATTGATATCTGCACAAGTAATACACAAAATTCACTTATAAATATGGTTGGTTTCTGCGATATGAGAGAACGCAGGTTAAGGGGACAGCAGCCAAGCACATCATGCTGTGTAGTACTTCTGTGTTTGTATAGAGGAAATCTAATTAATGAAAAAGGAAGGAAAATGTGTAGGTTTGATAACCCTATCGTTGCACAGCTTGGACTTGCTGTACAAATGCACCATAAATGTTTCCATCATGGTCGTATGTTAAAAGCAAGGTGCATATAGAGTCTTACGGAATTGGATCAGGAGGTTTTCACCAAGAGAGAACAAATGGGCAGATTTCTTATAGATCTGAGCTGTGTAGATTGAATGATTATCTCTATTATTACTTTTTGAAGTTTCAAAAAGCGTTAATCTTTGCTGATGACGTGGGAAAAAGAAGAAGACAGTTTTATTTATTTATATCAATAATAATGTGTTCATCCTAATATATGGTATACTGGACACTGTGATGCACAGTGACTTTTGTTGACAGGTACCAGGCAGGAAGGGGGCAGAGAGAGAAGTTTTGAAGAAATGCAGAGCAGGTCTCAAGGTAGAGAGTCAAAACCAGGACGGCCGCGTTGAGGACAATCGCCTCTGTATATGGGGCACCCATTCTGCCACCTTGATGAAAACATTTTTGCTTTTAGCTGCAACCTAATTGCCAAGTACATGTGCAATTTGGAGATGTGAGTAAATTGTTGTAGAAGAGAATCAGATGTCACAGGGAGACCGACACATACAGATTTGCATGGGCAAGTTTTCTACAGATACTTAGAGAGATACTATTTGGTGTACTCAAAGAATTGGGCCAATGTGTTTAAATCACCTGGGGCACTGCCAGCCAGCTGTGGGTATGTTAGCTTGTTGCCTTGGGATGACGCGAGCATGGCCTGTCCTGCTTTAAATTCTCTACTAATAAATCCACAGTGAATCAGGCATGCCACGATCCACATTCATAAACCATTATAAGCTTAATAGGATCTGGGTCTGCTTAAATCAGTCTGGGAACACTCATGCTACATCACACATAATGGGGAGCTTAATGCGTACTCAATGCACCCCATAGGACCAATTCAGCCACATTCTGGCTGATTCCGAAAGCAGTGGATCATTTTTGTTCTGGCTAAATTAAGCTAAATATATCAGACACAAAGTTTTCATTGTTGGTTATCATATGTGAAGGACATCTGGTATAAGTGGACTAAATGAGGCTGGGCCATTCAACTTTTCACTTGTATTAACTATTGCCCAAGAGCGCGGGAAAAACCCCCCAAAAAAACCAATCTGCATACCTCCTGGGAACGACAGCCGTTTCATGTTCATTCAGGTTACATAATGAGCACTAAGAACACTCCGACACACACACTTATTCACCCAAAGGTGCAAAATATAGAGATTTAGATTTTTATGTAAATTTCTAATGGCGATGTTATGCTATATGTGAACAAAGCATGAATAAAAGTTATCTTACTCCAGCTTTTTTTAAAACTTTCACTTACATGGAGCTGGGCAATGTTAAAGTTGGACTTGACTGGACATAGTTCCCATGTCTCGTTTTCCAGAAACATCCTAAGCTCTTCCAGTCGTGCTCTGGACAAAAACACAGAAGAATGAGCACAACAATGAATAAAAAAAACAATAAATCAATAAAACATTATCTGTTAAATAGCTAACATATAATCTTTTGCAAAATTGCTCCTGTATTCAGACAGTTTGAGATTAACTGTGTGAACATGAACAAAACCACCAAAAGGTCACTGAAACTCAGCAGGAAGGAAGAAAGATGTGTCCGGTCTGTAAAAAGATTTTGATGTGTTAACAGCTCAAAACAGCCACCCCGGTGTTCACCTGTCAAGTTAATATTATCTCATACTGTGTAACATGTCATCACAGTGTTAGCTTTAAACTCTGCAGGACACCTTTTATGTCTTAAGGGTGTTTGAAATATAAGAGGTGACAGAACACAGAACATGGGAAGAAAAAAAAACACAAATTGCACGCTCAACTAAGCTTGGTACGTGCACTAATTGGAAAATTTTGTACCTACTGCAGATTGAATTAAGAATTAAAAGATGATTAAACTAAGAAAGGAAATCAGTCAGAGAAAAAGATAAAATTTCTGTCATTTTTGTACCATTAAACACTCATATTGAACTTAATGGTCACTAAATCACTTTCAAGGTGTCCTCATCAATAGTGTAGACATCTGCCACTCGTTCTTCACATCCTACAATCTTTCAATTACAAGTAGGCTTTCATACCCAAATTATCTCCATTCCATCTCCATAAATCCTTAAATGTATTCATTATGTCTGTCTTGAGCCACCTGATTGTTGGACGTTTCGTCAATAATCACTGATACGTAACCTTAATGCTGATCAATGCGTGTCCTCTCTGATGACAGGGCGCCGTCTGTGACTGTGAGCACATATTCAGGAGGTTGGCAGGCTCTAATGTAATCAGGATGTAAAAGGGATTTTTTTTTCTCCTCATTGAGTGTTGCCATGTAATTACACATTTATTCCAAAGAGGATTATGCAAGTGATGGAGTGTGTTAGAATTAGCCAATGGCTACCATTTTGCATAGAACGTTCTCTCCTCATTGAACAACTTAAAGTCTTGAAAGCTTTTGCTTTTACAGTATATAAAAGTATATCTTTTACAGACCTTTTTCTCAGTCACTAACTTTCACATTATTGTAGAGAACAATTAGTTCCTCTCACCTGTGATAGTTTTTGAAGTAGTTCACACTCTGGCGTTTGATAGACTCCTGCAGAACCTCTGACTTGCTGCCACAGAACTCCTCACCAACCTGCATCAACCTGAAAAAGCAGAATGCGATGAGGTCAGAGAAAAAAAGTAGAAAAGAAATCCCCCCCCAAAAAAAGTTTCATCAGAGCTTAGTTGTTTTGGATTGTATTGTGTTGTATTTTATTACATAATACAACAGAATTTTATCCTGGTAAAATGTGATGCATTAGGGGCAAGAGTATGGAAGAACTGAAATTTGGGATAAATTACAGGGACTTTGCTACAGAGTAGTACAAACCTATTACCTATTGCCTCTGAGCCCACATCAAAAAAGTAAATTTTATTTTATATTAGTGTTTGTATTTACCCGTATAGGACACAAAAAATGCAGACATATCAAACAGAATTTGAAGGCTCTGGAGTATTTTTTGCCGTGTGTGTCTATTTGACAGAAAGCAGACAGCTGCAATATAAGCTCACCTTTCACATAACTATAACTCAGCAGACATGAGACAGAAAAAAAGGGAAAGAAAACCTAACGTAAGGAGAATGTGTCGAATAAGCCAAACACAATTCTTATCTTCAAAAAACTAAATAATGTGATGTTTTCATCTACTTCCTTACACTTGTTTACAATTTTATCGAACATGCATGAACTTCTATTTTTAATCACATATTGGATTAATGAATGTAATTGGTATGCAGTTTATCTAATTGTCTGCTTTTACTTTTATCTTGTTCATGTGATATTTCATTATTAGCATGTTTCGAAGTTTATTAAAGTTTCTGATGGCGACAGACCACACTGAAAAAATCCTGCAGGTCAACCTGATTAATTAACTACAACGAGCAGCTTACAACATTGTAATGAGTAATATAGCATTATTAATAATATAATATGAAAATAGATTAGTGGATAGACATATGGTAGGATAGATATAATCAGAGTAAATTTAGCCAGTAATGACAAATCTAAATATACCTTCATTCATAAAACCTTCTTAGGCAGTGATGTAGATTAATTTCCCTAATTTGAGTGGATGTGCATCAAAGAATAAGTACTCTGATGGAGACAGACAACACTGAAAAATTCTGCAGGTCAACCTGATTAATGTGACCCAAGGAGGATGGAACGGCGAAAGCAAGAGAATGAAGCCCAATTAGCAGAACGAAAGCGAGCCGTCTGGACCGACCCTGACACGTACCTGCTGATGACATCTAGTACCACTATGAAATCATCGTATTTGAAGTTTGACATGTCCGTTCCCAGAATATACACCTTCACCTTTAACTGGACATCCTGAGGAGAGACGCGGAGACAGGGATGGATTTGGTAATTTGAAAGATGAGTGCTGTAAGTGGAATCAGAACCTGATAGAAAGCTAATGAATTGGGACAAAAGGTAATGTTTGACTGCAAACCTGCCAGATCCGCGTCAGTCCATGCTCCAGCTTTTTCTTCACATAGCTGCGGTCCACAGTCAACTCATCAGGCTCTCCTGCTGCATCATCTACAGGAAAAATCAAAGAAAGTACCCAAAAAGTGTTATTAGACATTAACGGAAAGAACAGACAGAGAGAATGTCTTTCCATTCTGGTTTTCCTCCTAAAACTAGATCAGCAGCCAGTTAAGTTAAGCTGATTAAAAATGCTAATCGCTGTTAGATAAAGGATACATACAAACATTTCTACTGCTCCAATAAATAGAAACATGAATGTGAAAATGCGGCCTTATTGGATCAGTAAATCTGCCAGATTATTAAAGTCCTTCCCTGTCAGCTGATGACTCAGCTGAGAAAAGCTGTCAGCCCTGGTTGACACTCAACATCTAGAAGGCATGAAGGTCACAAACTCCCAGCAGAGATACACGACTGACAGCAGCTCAGAGGCCAACAGTACAGGCATGGGCGACCGCTAAATATCGAGTCCTGCTTGCTGTCAGACATGATTCCTTCTCCATCATGAGCTCACGATCCTCTTTGTTGCGTCTCCATTGTTTTTGTCCCCTTAGATCAGCTGACAGCGTTATGGCAACATCAATACTCCTCTTTAGCTGAAAATTGCTTCGATAAATCTCAAGCTGCTTCCCTTACAGAAAATAGATTTTTAGGAAAGCCAGCAGCAGTTAGCCTTTAAGTCAATAAGTAGTCAGCTGTCATTCTTAAAATAAATCACATTACCAGAATTGGACTGCTGGTGTGGTTGGTTGTACTCCATTTACAAGGCAATAAATTGTACACTAGCAAAAATATGGAAAAGGTATTCCATATCTATCTGACAAAATGTAATAACTGACCGTTACAGTGGTATAAAAGAAAATATTTGCTCCCTTACACTTTTTTTTTTTTGGCAAACTGAAATGTTTTATAATTTTAATATTGAAAAAGCATAACTTCAGCAAATTTAAAAGCAGTTTCATAAAGTGATTTTATGCATTAAGAGAAAAGCGATATGCAAACAATCCTGGCGCTGTATGAGAAAGTAATTATTGTATAAATACTAAGCACTGATACAAGTACCACAGCTACTTATTGCAACTCATTGAGGCATTCCCCCAAAGACCGAGCAATGCAAAATTTGATACCCCAAATTTTGAAGAATTAGTGAAGAGGGCAGAATTTTCCAATTAAAAATTACCAAGGCCGGGGCGTGCCGTGGTGGCGGAGGGGTTAGCGCGACCCACATTCAGGCAAACCGTAGCCTCGACGCGGCTGTCGCGGGTTCGACTCCCGGACCCGACGACGTTTACCGCATGTCTTCCCCCCTCTCCTTCCCCCTTTCCTGTCAGCCTACTTTGAAAAAGGGACACTAGAGCCCACAAAAAGACCCCTTGCAGGGCGATAAAAAAAAAAAAAAATTACCAAGGCCAAGACAGAGTTGAATTAACTGGTAGGTTGTCAGACAAGTATGCTATGTAATAACATGTCTAGAGAAAAGTGAGACTTTCTGCTGCTTCTATTCACTGCTCCTATGATGAACACAACCAAACCACTGCAGTGTTTGTTACCTGCTTAAACAAAAAAATTGGAAATTGAACCGTTACTTTTTGTGAGTGGTCACTGTGTTATTCATTGGTGGCCAATGTCTAACATTCTCATTCCATGGCAACATTTGGCAGCCAAGGAATGATGGAAATAACTTTTGTCTATGAGCTTGGAACTCAAACATTTAAAATCTAAATGAGATGGCATTTAATTTAAATTTACATTTAGGTTTATTGGAACTGCCAGAGGAAAAACATCTTCAGCAGTTGATAAAAAAGTGTATGTCACTTTATGCATTGTTTTGACCCATCATTCTTGGAAATTGCATGAAGTATATCAGACTTGAATGTTAGTATTGTGACAATTTAAGAAGCTGCATAAACCTTTCAGTATTTTTTGCATTTATTCTGATATAATTCAGTTGACAGCCCTACACCATTTTTCAATTCTAACATTTATGGATAATTAGCTATTTCCTCCAATAAGAAAAGATCGAAGAGCTTACAGCAGTGCAGGATATTTTGATTCCCAACTCTATTCTCTTGACCCTAATATCACTGGTCAGATTTTTAAAATTATTAATATTTGACAGAGATAGTGGAAACAAGTATATGACTCATTAAAAGATAAAAAGTAAGGAGTGAGAAAGCAATTTGACACATATAGTTCGATTTAATGAGCACACTGATGGCACTGTATGAGCGGGGCTGTGAGAAACAGCAAAAAAATTGGGGGAAGACGAATTGGAACTGAGTTGGAGAAAGCTCAGAGCTCAAAAACAAGGAGAGAAAGCTGAAATTGCTAATTATTAACTGATTAGGTAATCCACAAAAACTGAAGTCGATCAGTGCTGCAGAATTAAATATCTAAAAACAATTATCGCTTTCTTAACAGTCACCTCTCTTCCTAAAAGTTTTGAGTGTTAATATGTTTGCAGGAAACAGAAGAGAAAAGCCTCTGGACTAACATTATGCCAGTGCAAATTGAGTAATTGTACTGCACTGCATTTGCCAGCAGATGCAACACAAGTGACCGGTAATAGGACAGCCTCCTTTTCTCCAGAGGTTCCCCTAATTACAAGTATAAATAAAGCTCTATTCTCATTCTACACCCAAACAGACGACAAAGTAATAGGTCAGTAATTTATTTCTACAAAACCACCTAACTTATTTCTGAAATCACAAAATGAACAGCCAGCTTTCCTGTCTGCAAACAAGAGGCTGGATAATGATTGTAGCAATGTTATCTAATTTTTTTTCTTCCTGATGTAGCACAATTGCACAATTTGCTATAACCCCTTATAGTCCATACATACATAGTCTTGTACATCTGTAAATAAATATTTATATCTCGTAGAGCACTTCTGGATAGATGCAAACTACATCTTGTTGCTTGTACTTGTGACAGTGCAATGACAATAAAGTTGAATTCTATTCTATTCTATAGGTGAGTAAAGCAGCGCTAGAGAAAAACCTGAGCACTTTTGATAGTTCAAAACTTATTTTTGCAAGTTCTCTATGAAATATTTCTATGCCACTAAAGCGGCTCGAGTGCAGGCTGGTTTACTTTGATAGCTGCCTTATTTTGTATGCGTCACACCGGGAGAAAAGATAGAATTTAAACATGCCTTGTTCCTGACAAGTCTGTGTCAACATCGGTAAAACAGGACTTCATTTCCTCTCAAATCAGTAACTAAAAATGCACACAGAGCCAATGCTGTGGCTTTTTATCTCTTTTCCAGCTTGTGCAGGTCGTTTGATTCAGCACCCGGCATCTGTTTGCTGTTCCCAGTGTAGATAATGAATGTTCTCAAACTGAATAATGTTTTACAGAACAACAAGAAAAAAAATATGTAGTATTAAAACACCAAGGGAGCTTTGAATGCAACAGCACTACTTCATGTACTTTAGCAATGTTCATAATGACACCACTCTCTGTTAAATCAGATAAAGGAGCCAGTGATAGCATGGTTACGACATATGTACTTAATTCTTGGAAACTTTTTTCAAGTCTGGTCATTTCATTAACATAACAAAACAATTGTTGTGCCAAATTTGCATAAAACTGCAAAAATTTCTAACACCTACAATGAAGAAATGAAAACCAAAATGTTAAAAATCAAGATTTAAATAAATCATACAAAAATGAAACACAAATATTCTAAAAGGCTTCAGGAAACAAATAGGTTTTTTTTAAACTAACAAGGAACTTTTCATCCACATGACGGCTACCTGGGCATTTTCTCTTTTCCAGACATTTCTCTGTAAATCAGAGGAATGGTTGTGTGTAAAGATCCCAGGAGAGAAGCAGTTTCTGAAATACTCAGACCAACCCGCTTGGTACTAAGAATCATGCAACGTTCAAAGTACCTTAAATCCCCTTTGGTTCCAGTTCTGATGCTCAGTTTGAACTTCAGTTTCTCACAGTCAAGCTATCTAAATGAATTTAGTGGCTTTAGCTGATTTGCTGTTTGTGTTGACAAAAAGAAACACCTATAAAATGTCCAATGAATACATAAAGAACATCACAGAAAACAAGACTCAAAGGACTAGCTGTCAGGCTCTGACTTAGCATTTATCCCCAAGCACCTCACTGTCTTTGCCCTGTGGACAAAAGGGACTGACACATTATTAAGCTCATGATTTTTGATATCACAGCAAAGTAGCGCCTGTCAGTTTTTACTTACTGCAGAAATATGATTGGTAGGTAGTGGACGTTTGGAGCTTTGCCGTCAGTACAGTCAGAACACCATGTTCAATGGGATCATCAAAGCCTCTTCAAGAAATCTCTACATAACACAAGCCCCACCCAATTCATTCACACACCTCCTCCCCAAAAGCAAAGAGGTAAAGGTGAAAACCACTACAAAGCCAGAATGGAGGTCACCTCTGCACCGAAGACATAAGTGACAGCCAATCAAATACTGAGATGATAGATGTGACTGGTGAAAGTTAAATTAGAATAAGTCCTTTACCCTCCAAGGATGATGGCATCTGTTGAATATTGAGAAAAAGAAAGGAAGACATTACCCGCTTAGAGTACTTTGTATATCTTCGTGTTTTCATGTTCTGAATCATGAACAATGTGGAGCGGAAAAAAAGCTTTGGGATTTCAAGAACGCAGATATAATAGATTTACATGTACATCCAAGCACAGATTTTGTGTAATTAGTGCACTAAGATGAAAGGCCTATCAAGAAGAAAAATAGATTTTCCATTAAGAATGTCAGCCTTTCCATTGTACAATAGCTAATAAAAGAATAAAAGAAATAAAAGAGCGTTGACTGATGGTCTATGCATTCATTCTGCTGGCAATGGGGCCCTTCATGCCTTCTGAACACAAAGTGTTCTTGTGATATTTGAATGCATAAGATCCTGAGAAATACTGTTGCTGAAATGTGTTGTTAATAAAACTTACCACCACATAAACAGAAAATCTCATTGATATTCCAAACTGCAACTAAGATGCACTGAAATTAAGTGGGAATTCATTCCAATATCCAAGCAAATATCCAACTTGAACGCAGTGCAAAGCTTGAGGGTAAGCAATGTAATTTGTTCCACCTCAAAATAAACAGAAATTTAAACTGTATTATTCATACATTTGTCCGTTAGGCTTTTTGACATATGATCCATGAAAAAGCAAAGCAAAAATAATTTTGTGCAATTTTTTTTTTTTTTTATGTCTGTCTTTCAATTTAATTTTCCAAACCACTGGGCCTAACTGAAACTACATGCAAAAAAAAAAAAAGATCAATAAACAAATCAAAGTATAGGAAATATTAAAGTCAGGACACAGCAAAATGAAACTTCATTTCTGTAATTTCCTCTCATCAGATTAACTGAAGCCACATTTTAAGATTAAAGAAGAAAGAAGCACATTAGATAAACCATAACCAAGCTTCCACAATGAGTTAGGGAGCTCCTTGGGAAGGTTTGGAGTATCAAAACAGGGCTTGCTCAATATATAGCAAACAGACTGGAATATCAACATGTTTGCACTCCAAAGGACTGTTTGGGTTGCAAATCTGTTTGAGTTTGCATATCAATGTCTTAATCAGCCTGATGCATGGAATCTCAGGGCAAGAGATGTCCACACATCTTACAAATAACGCCCAAAATGCACATAGTAAATGGGACACGCACAAAAAAGACAAAAGAAAATATACAATTATTACAACTGTTATTGTCATATCACTGACCAATAATAATCCAAACTCATGATTTTCTAACATCATGCAGCCCCAGTCAATACCTAACAGTTTAGAAGACAGAAATATATTTCTGAAATGAAAGAACTACACAAAGGAACACTGCTACCTTGTGATGATACAGCCTTCTGTTTGTCATGCTCTTCATGCCACTGCATGGTGCGGTGGTAGCTCAGCATCACCTCCCAAAGAGCCTTGCAGAGATCTGTCAGGCAGGGGATGTAGCTGTCGAGGGTGATGTGCTGCCAAAAGAAAAGCGCAAAGAAGACAAAACTAGATCAAGCATCACTTTCTAGAACTGTTTACTTCTCAGCAAGTCATAAATACTTCACTTCTAAGAGCCACATGAAAATAAATTAATGGGTAGGGTTACATGAATGTTCTAAATAATTTTTTTGAACTTGTCTACAACTCGGCTAAATCTTTGTCATGCACACATTGCAATCAATAAGTGCATTTTTTGAAATTGTTCTGAGGTGAGATGGGCAAACAAATGTACATACTGAAATATTTTATGACAACAGGTCTTCCATAGATTTTAATTGATTGGAAGTCTTCTTATTTTATGACATCTAATTAGCTTGTTTTGCATTGCTAGTAAGTGAAAAAAGCCAGCTTTACTTCCACCTTATTTTCCACATGTAACTGAAGGTGTGTGGATTTTACAGCAATACAACAAAGACCCTTATCTGCTATTTTTTGGGTTGGTTGTTTGTGTATTGAGTTGCTGTAAAATGAAACTTCCTCACAACTCTTGCTTTGAGATTAAATCCTCAACAGACAATCTCCTGTGTTGAAGCAACCCCAGAAATTGTCCTGTCAAAATCATCCAATCATCATTGTTTGAAAACATCTTAAACTCAATCTAATACAGAATGTCAGAAGGGAGCCGATTATTAGGGCGATAGTGAGGAGGTGTCAATCATAAAGACTTGTAACTCATCACCAAAGATAAATATTCAAGACACAAGTGGAAACACATAAAAACTAGTTAGCAATAATAAGCAACTACAAAAATGGTTTGACATGTCACTTTTCAATGGGTAGTCAGTATATCGCTAGCTATCATCACCTGCACTCTGTCATTATAATGAAGCAGTAAAACATAGCTTCAAAACATCTGTCTGTCTAAGTAGCACCCTGGATTGTGGGCCTTCATTCTTAAATATTAAGAAAACCCCTGCCTGCACCAAGAATTTTTTTAAGTCAAACACTACTGCACCTCTGGCTCTAGAGGTTTTCCTCATTGCTTGACAATCCCCAGGGAGGATAAGTAATCATATAGAGGTCAAACTTTTCGGAAAAAAAGATTTTAAAAAAATCTAATCTTGACAGAATAAACACAGATGAGAGCCTTACACACATAATACTGGGGATTCACAGACTTTACACACTCACAGTCATGAAATATTTGACATTTCTTTCTTTAAACTGGATTTTCTTTGATTTGAATTAAACATTACATGCTACTTTGTTTTATTGTGAATCAAGAGAAAAACAGTAGCAAAACGCAAGTAGATGAACAAACCAACAGTTAAAACATAAAACAAGCGGGATTTTGAAACCGTGGCGGCAGTGAAGTGTTCACAGCTTTCGGAGCAGGATTTCGGAGCAGGATTATTATTTAAGTGGAACCGCCAGTATGTGTGTGTGCTACAGGATTCATTCTCTGTGGACTGCCTTCAAGTAAACAAAGCCCTGTAACAGGTGTCCTTCAAAACAATGCAATTACAAATTCTATGCAATTGCAAGGACCACTGTGCACAGAGTAAAAGCATTTAGTATCAATTTACATTAATCAAAACCGTTAAGGTGGTGTTATCAGTTTATGACTTAAATGCATTTCATAAAAATTTACTAAAAATGAATCTAACTAAAAGTCTAAGATTTTGACCAATATTCCTGGCTCTGCATCTTTGGTCCTAGAGTCTGCACAGGTACGTGTCCTGACTCACAATTTGATCCAATTAGGACAAATTCAGCTGCTAACAATAGTTAGCACTGACACAGTTCAAGGCCCTACCATCAGAAAGCAGAGTCCTGCAAACAAGCTCACAAACAAATTAATCACAAAATTACAGAAACACTAAGGTGCAGAATGGCCATGTTTATTTTTTCTTCAAAACTTAATACGTTTTGGTAATGCACTTCAATATTCTTTTCAGACTTTGTAACAGCAAGAATAACACATTTACAAACAGCAGAAGTATTAAGGATTTATTCTTTCAAATCCCAGAGACCACGATTGATAAACCAGCATCAGACAATCTCTCAACACAACATTTGTCAAAACATTTGAAGCAGATTAATAACTGACAGCAGTCTGAAAGAAACCCTAATGTACTCTATTACGTTTATCAGAGATTCCAAGGCCACTGAAGAAACAAATGGCATGACTCAGATCTATTAGCATTGCTTGAAGTCCAGGCAATGCTTTATTGCCTTTATGGTTGACGCCAGGCAAAAAGTCCAAGGAAATTCTTTACAATGCTAATGTTTTTTTCTTTTTTTTTTTCCAAGATGCTGTCACAATATGTATATTTTTTTGTCTTACCATGAGGGTCACTGTATTTAATATATATTCTATTTGAAGAAATTAAGAATATTTTGTATGACATAAAGTAATGTCTTTGACGTTACTATATCTCATACTATAAGTCTCTATGAAGGCTGTAACACTTTTTTAATAATACAATTAAAAGAAAGTTGGAGACCACTAGAGCACAGTAGCCAGTTAATTCAGTAACTTTCTAGCATGCATTGAAAAACTCCAGGCCAGTTCGGACGAGACCACTCTCACGCTGACTTTTTATGTTCTCTATCGGCCACCAATAGCACAGGAGTGTGTTGCCAAGGCACTGGCGTGACAGGTGTTTCAGTGTGTGGGCGGAGATCTTCTGCTCAGTGAGCCTTTAATGAGAAGAAGTAACCTAAGCTACACCCACACAGAAGCGCTCTGCTGTTCTGTTTGTGTGTGATATGCCTGTGTCTGTAGATTGTTGAAGGGCTCAACGGACACAGACTGGAACATAATAACTGCACTTAACTGGACTGAAGACGGTCACTGCACCCAACATTGTGAACAAAGCTTAAGATGCTTTTCTAATAGCAGCATGCAGCATCTGAACAACTTGGGGCTATTTTTACAAAGCTCCATCATTTTGTTGCATTTCCATTAAATATCTAAAGCAGAAGGCAAACTGAGTCAACTAACATGTGTCATCACTGCTGTGCTGCAGTGATAAAAACTTTTTTTTCCAAGAATACATTCAAAAGTTTTAAAACTAATGAATAAAGGAAAGGTATTTTACATTTACAGCCCGTCACTGCTTTGTTAAGAATAAAATAAAATGAGGAAACTTTTTATGTTTAGGAACAGCAGTAACTACAAAAATGTGATTTTTCCAAATTTCAAATTTATTAGTTGTTAAAAACAACCACATAATAAGAAGCATTAAAACAAAATAAACTTCTGCACACAAAAGATATTCAGGCCCAAAAAGGAAAGACTCTTTAGTAAAAGCTTATAATTTACAGTCGCTGAAACTTCAGAAGAATGCATAGCCAAACTTCTCCACCCACCTATGGCATTTTTTAAGTATATTCTCTTATTTGCATTGAAAAAAGAAAGACCAGGGAATGAAAAAGAAGTGAAACTATCTTTTAATGAGATGTTGTAAAATTAATAAGACCCTTTCACAATCAGAACTGACCTTTGCCGATGCTCCCATTTCCCCTGAATTTTTAAAGAGCATAACTTAGCAGGAAGTTCAGAGGGTTGGGACACTTTCTGAAGCTTTATTTGTCTAGGGAACATGGTCAGAAGTTTGTTCTTCTCTGCAAACAGTGACTTTGATTTTTTTTTGCCAGGGTTCCACAAGATCAGTACTCTCACCCCAGTCCAAATGCTTAGGGGAGAAGTGTGACTATAATGTGTTATTGAACAGAAAATCACATGTTTTTCACCAGACTTTATTTCCTCAACATTCATGTTCTGTTTAAAAAAAAAAAGAAAACTTATACAAGGAGAGAAATATACCATTCCCAATGCCTTGCAGCAATATTCAAACCTACCTGTGTGCAAATTTAACCTTAGAATGCATACAGCTGTTCTGCGAAAGTCTCAGAGATTTGTTAAAAATGTTAGAGAACATACAACATTACGAAGACCAAGCAACACGACAAAAAGGTCAGGAACAAAGTTGCAAAGAAGGTTTAGAAACAAGCATTCAAGGTCTCATGAAGCGCAATTCAATCCATCGTCTAAAACTATAAAAATAGCTCTACAGTATACAATAGGATAAGAAAGCAGAGCCTTAATGAGTTAAGCAATCAAGCACCAAGTAATTTTTTTAAGGGTTTTATTGGCTCTAATAGCCTTTCTTTGATAGCGAATTGACAGGAAAGTGGGTAATGAGAGAGGAAGACATGCAGCAAAGGTCATCAGATGAAGACTCGAACCTGTGACGTCTGCAACGAGGACTAAGGCCTCTATGAGGGTTGTGCTTTACCCCTGCGTCTCCACCAAATAATTTTAAGGTGGGCAGACATGGCTTGGAGAAACCAACCTACCATGAGATGTTGAAGCAAGGAAAAAAATTAATAATACTTTCTGCACACAGGTTCAAAATCTTCTCACTGGCAGAGATAAGGTGCATGTGGGTGTTTGCATGGACCTTTATTTAAGTGTGTGAGAATGTACTGCCCCTTTAGCATCACATAGCTGGAACAGTAACGGAACATCCTCGCAGTCTGAACACAGAGAGCTTAAACCTACAGTGTGCATTTGTGGTGTTAGAAGAATCAGCCCGGCAACACGCTGTGTGAGAGGAAATCTATCAAACACAACTGAAGACTGAGATCTGTTTGTAAGCATGGCAGAGTTTCAGGCACACCATCGGTCGGATCCACACTTACTCTCAGAGGCAGTTAAAGACACACACAAAAAAATGGAATTGCAGGGAATATTTGTACAGCTTGACTTGAGATCATGGAGCACACTAACGACTCTGCAGGTGAGGTTGAAAGAGTGAATGCAAAAAAAAGAAAAGGTATCAGAACAACAAAACTGGTTCAAAGATTTAGTTGAAGACTTGACCTTGGGCACTTGAAAAATGCCAAGGAGAAGGAGAAGGAGAACTTAATGAGTGTGACAGGGAAACATGTATAAACAGAGCAACAGATGATAGGTGACAGCAAAAAGAGGTAATACAAAGGTAAGAGGTAAAGGATGGGCTATCGCTGACATGAGCACAGCTGGCAACACCCCCTGGAAAATGTGCTCTCACACTGCAATGCCTTACGGAGCAAAGAATACTTCACCATAACAATGCAATAACATTTAGCTCCCCATATTTTCTTTCCATTCTGTTGGTCGGATTAAAACAGCCTCGAGGGGGATGCTCTCTCGACAAGTTTGTGATGTATTGGTCAAGTTATGGCTTACTGAGCATGCAAATAAAATTTGTTTGGGAGGAGGAGGGGATAGAAAAAGACAAAGGGCGACTGAGATGTGTGGGCCTGACAAAGGGCGCTACCACAGCAATGTTATTCTGTGTTGGGAGCTAGATTAATTATCTCGTGAGGAGCTACAATGCAGCATGCGCTCAATCACTGGCTACATGCTCTCATCCTTCACTTCACCCTGCGAGGGAACTGTGAAGAATTCCCATGTCATGAAATGAAGCATATTTATGTTTGGCTGTACAGTAAAACAAATGTGAATGAGGGGTTGAGCTGCAAGAGAAAATAAGAGTTTGATGTGTAGTAGTGCGTGCTATAAATGATACATCATGTTAATTTATCACGGCAAAAGCAAAGGCTTTGCATGTGTTACAGTACTGACTTTATCTCATTATTACACAAACATACTGCAAACACAGTCCTGTCCTTACCGTGCACAAGTCCTTATATTGCATCTTCTGGAACTTGGTGTCTGCGTTGCCAGCACACAGCTCAACATACCCCAGGACGACCTGGAACACTGTGTTGTGGATAGCCTGGGTGAAGTGCATGTGCAGCTGATCCATAGCAGTCTAAAGAGACAGCAAAGAAGATTAGTAAGACAACAGCGGTGTCGAGATGCTGTCAGGGCTGTTTAATAGTGTAAAAGAGTAAAAAAAATCTTTAAAAAAACAGCAAAGTAAGCTGCGTGGATACACAACCTGTCCACCTGGTGTTTCGAATTGAAAAACTGTGCAGTGAAAAACAACAGATCAGACTGTCCTTTGCACCTGTTGTTTCCAAATTCACATTGAACTAGTTGATAAAGCTGCTCTCTTTAGGGGGAAATCTCAAAAAATGTGTAGCAATCAGTAATGGTATAGGGTAAAAGTGTTTGTGCTGGCATGAAAAGTGAGTGATTGAATTGAAATATTCAGTGTTTTATTGTAAGACAAAATAAATAAGTTAGATTTAAATAGCTGTAAAGTTGGCCAGATTTGCCAGTAGGAGGACTTTTCTTAGACTGATATAAAAACAAAAATGAACAAAAGGAAGTTGTTTAAAAAAAACTATTTAAGTTGGATTTCAATCAAACTCACTGATTGGCTGGTTGATGGTTTAGGATAAATTGATTAACTGGATGTTAGATGAGTTTGCTTGGTTGGAAATTGGATTGGATTAGTTTGGTTTGATTGGTTGGGTTGAAGTGATTGCCCAGTTGCTGGGTTTGTTTGATGGTTGGGTCAAACTCTCTGCTTGGCCCATTTTACTTCTATGCAATATGACTTTTCTGTTTTATGGTTATTTTCTTTGTGAATTAAAAATATTACTATAAAAATTAGAGACTGTCTTTGTAAGTAAGATGGAATCAACATATTCCCCACTGCACTGTACAGGCCTTTACATTGCATGACTACCTTTCTCATTTACAATTCAGCCCAAATCAATAAAACCATATTGAATTACTTAAATCAAAGCATCAAAATCCTTCACGGAGTTTGTCAGTTTTAGATATATACATTCTATATATTCAATATATTTCTTAGCCAGACCATTTCTATTTTTCTTCACATTAAAATTCAATATATATTCTAATAAGCTGAGGGGTTTAAGTAAAAAACTTGCTCAATATCAAGGTTTTTTATGCACCTTTTTTTCCACCCATAAAAAGAGTGTGAGCATTTATATGGGACAGTAAATACATGTGCTCCTCTTTTATGTTAGGTTTAACAAGTTACTAACATAAAGTATTTCAGTAATAACTATCCCACCATCATGTAGAGAAGCCAGTTATCTTCAGTGGTACCATGGAGAACCTTTGCTCTATTTTGCCATTATTACCTTTCACAGAAAATTACTTCAACTCTGTAAATAATTTAGCTTTTTATTATACAAGTAAATAGAAGTTTCAAATTCCACTCCCCTGATCCCCCACTGTACCCAGGTAAGAGCTTCAGTGTGTCTGCTTTTAATTTAAAGGGAAATAACAGTTGCAGTGACGTTTTCTTTTGCATCATCCTGCCTCCCGTCCTCTCAATCTCAACTGTATCATCTTTGAACCCTCCAGAAATGACGACACCAGAGTTTAAGCAGACGACGGCATGCTGCTGAGTGATGCCCTCGCTTAACGGATGCTGGAGTGTAATTAGATTTTCTTACATTCAGGCCTTGACCACAAACTATGGCCCTCAATCCTTTCCTGCCAACATAAAAGTAATTCAAGCACCTCTTTCTACAAGGACTTTCACCTCACCAGAACTCAAAATATACTGAAAATTGTTTGAAAAGAAAGGAAAGCAGGGAAAAAAACATGGCACACGTCATAACAATAACCCTACTCTCCTGTACCTTTCTTCCAAATCCTGATTAAAATAAACAGCAGAGAAACAAATCCAATTGTCTGTATCTTGATAATAACAAACATACCAAATGCTACGTGCTTTGTGAAGCTGGCAAAGCATAACCAATTATCCAGCCGGAGAGTATTAAATCAAAGTGTCTAATCAACAAACAAACAGTTCTAACCAGATACTTCAGTAAAATGTAGCAGCCGAATTTCAGACTAATATAATGACCAGATGATGTTGAAAAGGTGTAACAAACCAATCAAATACACCAAACACTTCAGCAAAATGGCAACACACAACCACCAAAGACCTCTTTAGATTTTATTGTGTCTGAAAAAGCTTGTTGTCCCAGTAACAATTTTTTTCAACAACCCTCAGTGACGCAGCGTCCACCTCAAGGATGGCTGCTGGAGCTAAGAGGCATACTAAGTATTCACTTACATCATCACTGGTGCAAGCTAGTGGTACCTGTGATTAATGATGATTATTTAATTCAAGAAGTTATAACAAACTGTATGCTATGTGAACCAGAGGATACAGGATATTTTGATTTTGTAATGGTAATCCTGCGCCACACAAATTAAACCTGCTGTATAATATCAAAAGATTGTGTAGGAAAAAATCTATAGCTTCAGTCAGCAGTTTATATTCAAGAGGATGAATTTCACTTTCAATTTGGGCCTAAATTATTTATTTAAACTACTCCTTTATGACCGTGGAATGCTAATATGGACACCATTTTGATTGATTCGAAAAACAAAAAATGGGATTAAATTTACCCTGAATGTTCTCTACTGAATATCCAGGATTAAATGTACAAATCCATCCCTTCAACTAGTTGGCTTGATGTCTAACAAGTTGCACCTTAATCACAGACAGTTTTGGACATGAATAAAGTTGTGGCTTAATTCTTGTTGGATATTTGACCATTCTTCTTTCTGTTATCAGTTAATTGAAAATGAACAGGGGATGCAAATGTGTGAATTTAGTTCTTCTTTCTAAATGTATTCTGCATAATAACTTCCCATTCAAAACAGAACGATCTTACTAACTCATTAGAAGCCCATAATTAATGGAGTGTGATTGTGCTAAAAATCGATGAAACTACATTGGTTAACTCAGTTCAGCACAGAGAAATATATTTTAGAGACATTAATAGCCAACGTTTAGAGGTTAGCTAAACATTTCTTGTCTTTAAAGCATTTCAACGGAAATCTAAGTGCATTCTTAAAGTTGACTACTTTACGTGTAAAGTACATTTGGGTATATATATGCTCATGACAGGATCCTCTCTGTTGTTTTGACATTCAAAAGAAACATGTTTTATATTTTCCAAAGAATTGTGAGAGTAATCTGAATCCCACCTAAGGGGAAGGTTTGTGCCTGACATTTAGCCGACAGGGAAAGAAGTTATAATGGAATCACAGAAGATGACATACGTGCTCCACAACCTTGTTCATTCAAAAACTCTGAACTATTCTTTACTCCAAGGTAACGACGGCAAATCTGTGGAGCTTAAAATATTACAGCACGAGAGAAAATATATGACAGCATGTCACAGATTGTTACAATTATGACAGCCTCTATGATGATTTTCTTGGAAATAACTGACAAACTGCCTCTCCTTTTCCATTTTTAGTCACTATGGATATTGCATAACCTTTATATTTAATTAATACTTTTTTGTCCTACCTGATATAAACTCGTGGGCAAGATTACATGTTATCAGGAAGAATTTTGTTACGAGTCTACATCTAAAAACATGAACTCCACCAATTAGACACTTAAGGAATATATTATATTCGTTTAGCTGTTGGGGTGCTGAATGTAAGCAGGTATGTAAACAGGATCTCATTACAAGCAGTCCATAATGAGCATAAAATTAAACCTTTTTTTATGTGTTTTTATTATTCTGGCACTGAGTAGGCAGCATGCTAACTTTAGCATTATATCTACGTCAGAAAAAAAAGCAAAAAGGTTCAGTTTTTGCCAGCAAGATAAGAAAACTGTTTTAAACATCAGCAAGCAGTGTAAATCAATTTAATTCGGGTGTTTTAGATTTTCAATTGAAGTGTAAAGCTATCGTTAAAAGCTAACTTTAGCTTGTCCTTTAGCCGCAGGTTGCCACAATATTTTTTCAGAGCCTACAAAACGTTCTGATCTGTTGCCCTGTTTTTGTAACAGATATCCCAAATGTTGCCACAAAAATTGCTTAAAAGATGTTGCAACATATCAAATACTGCTTTAGCCAAATGAACTGAGGCTGAATCAAGTGAGAAATGTTTCTATATTTAAATGAAAAAAATGCAACATACAGCGAGCAGCGTGTATTTTTGTACAAGTTACTGAGGACAATTACCACAATAAAAAAATACCTAATAACAAATATTCCAAATAAACAAAGCTACATCAATAACTTAACACTAATGCTTAAAACCTACCAAGATGATTAGATAACATTCTGCCTTAAGATATAAAGACATATACTTATTTGATTCTGTAATGGTACAACACAAAGAAATGTCTGACGAAGCAGCAGTAATAAACAAATTTACATTTGTGCAATGCATTGTCCTTCAAAGTCCAAATGTATAATGCCTAGTTGAACTACCTTTGTTAAAATGCGGTGAATTCACAAGGTTTAGATTTGAACTCTCTTGGATGATGTAATAACAAAGGGTCTGTCAATGATGTTGACAGCTACAGAGATGCACGCGCCAGAGATCAGAACTGGCCGATACTCATTTAGCTCTAATCGATCATCATCAGAACAAACATTGAAACATCTGCCTTTTTTTCTTATTCTGTGGTTCAAAGCAAAAGATCTGTCACTGTTAGTCTTTAAACTAATCAACCAATCAATCCAAAAGCATACCTTTTTTGGAGTTTCATGAAAAAAAATAATCTAAATCAGACAAATCTGGGAGACATACGCTTTGTTTCAGATATGGGTATAGCCTAGTAGTACTTTTTGATTGGAATCAAAAATGCTTTGACCACAACAAGTAGTTTTTTTATTATTATTATTGTTTAAGTGCTACAGCCTCTAGAAAGAATACAAATCTTAAGTGGGGTTGTGCATTTCCAGACAAATGGTTTGAGAGACAACCCATTGGGTTGACATTGGGTTATTTCCTTAACTGCTGACATCTTAAAGCAAAAGGTTCTGAGTTGAGCAAAGATATATTTGCTTTATTTGAGGAGGATATTTTGGTTTGTAATGTTAAAGTTAATGTATTACTTCTAAATTACTTTTAGAAATAAACCTTGACTTGATCACTTCAGCTGAATGAATGTTCTGAAGTAATAGTAGAAGGGAAAAGAACAAAAGAAAAATAAAGTGTTATCCTCTTTGAATCAAGATGAGAGACTCAAACTACAGGAAACAGGCAGAAAGTAGGGACAAGAAGAATAATCCCATTTAGACATCAACATTCCAAAGGCACAAATTAGACAAACCACTGACCTGGGTTTTCCCAAGGAGCGTGTACGCCTTCTGGACCTTGGTGTAGTGCAACACATCAAAGTGCTTACAAGTCCTTGACAGGGCGACATCAAGCTGCTCCTGGAGACAGAAATAGACAGAAGACAAAGGAGAGGAGGAAGCAAAGTAAAAGGGAGAAAGAAGAGGGATTATCAGTATTAAGACAGGGTGATTCAGATACACACAGATGTGCAAATGTAAAACAGGCCAAGGGCAGGGTAGCTGGATGTGGATATGAGTGAATATATAACTAAGTGAAAGATAAAGAGATGAAAAGAGAGGCGTTGCAAGTAGGACGTGTTTTGGAAGAATTTAAGAAGTCATGAGATGTGTGACAGGTTTGACGCAATAATCTGAGCTCAGATGGCAAAGCGCCTACAAAGGCCAAGTGATCAAATGTCTTGCATCGCCCAATGTTTTCTTAAGCCTTGTGTGAAAATGCTACAGAGGAGGATAAAGTAAAACCTGCAGCTGATGCTCAAGCCTAATGGACATGGCTGACGTGAATTGAAATTAAATTCATCCAGATTTATTGGTACGACAACTAGGCAAAATGGACTTCAATTTTAATTGCAACATTTTATTATATTTCCTGTGATAACAATCATAAGAAGTGACTTTGAAAAGTATAGCTGTATGCTTTTGACAGTATGCATGTAAAGATGACCAAGTCCCTAAACACAGAAATACCCCTTCTGCAACTGCTACACCAAATAGGACAACTTTACTGCTAGACAGTCCATGATATTTACATGTAATCAGATTTTCAAATATATTATATTCATTGATGCTCTTGTGAAATGATCAGTGTATTAGTAAAATCAGCAATCCCTGCCAGTTTGTTTTTGAAGTGTGAAACCATCATCAATTAGAATTGACACTTTTCCATACCTTGTGGGTATCCCTGGTGAAAAATGTGTGTTAAAAAAAACAAAAACAAAGGATCTGCTGGTAACATCTTGTTGCAAGATGGCACAGAATACCTTCAGTGATCAAGTACAGGCCACGCCTTGATGGATCCAGGCTGTTTGACAGCAAAAAAGGGACCAACACCCCATTAAGTCATAGTGTGTCAGCGTGTATTGCTTCCAAGGCTTTGCTGTGTTTTGTCAACCATGGTGTTTTGTAGAACTGAAGTCTTTTCATGCTGCTTCAGAATACTTCCAGGGCTACAATTAGAGCAAAATGCCCTTGACTGCAAACTCTGCACTAACATCAGCTGGTGGAAACCGACTTTGGAAATGTGGAACCGTGCTTATTTGTTCATGTGTTTACTCCTATGATTTAGAGGATTTTGTATTGCTTGCTTACCGACTCAAGCTCATAGGTAAACAAGCAACCCTAGCAAGTGGCCATATGTGTGTGCATACATTCAAAACCTCCTGCTGTTCACCAACACAACTGTAAACAGTTAATCTACTGGAGCATAGCAGCAGTGGTTCTGTCATAATAGCCTCTTCATTATTACTTATCACACACATGCATCACAACACAAGCAGAGATGGCACAGATACGATTTACAGGGTTTGCATGCTCATACTGTTGACTGTAAGATTGTGTCAATATGTGGCAGACACAAAATGACAAACAATCTGAATATGAAATTAAAGGATAATTTGCTTTTTCTCAATTGAAATCTTTAAAAACACACAAGGCAAAAATCAAATATTACATTACACAAAGCTTGAACATTTTACTTCCAGATAACAGATTTAGTAGTAAAAACTGACTATTCACATACCTCTATTTGCTCAAGAGTGTCTTGTAGTTTAGAGTTCAGCTCACTGTGGAATGAAAACAAATTTATTTTCAGTTTCAGAAAAGTTGACATTTCTTTTATCTACTGCTTGTTGACAAAACAAAAAATAGCAGATGTAAAACATCATTCATGCTCTCCTGGAAATAATTCTATATGAAATATGCTTCCGTTATTACAACACAAATATTATTTTGTCTCCTTTCCATAAACAAGGCAGGGATGGATGCAGCGGAAAACTAATGTGGTGGCTATCCCTGTCGCCTCACAGCAGGAATGTTCCAGCTTAAATCTTGGCTAAGCCTTTTCTGTATGATGTTTCTAAGTTCTAGACTGGATTCCTTAGGTAAGTTGAAAAAAATACATCTTATGTTATCTGAAGAGTGCAAAGGGTCGGCTGGCCTTGCATTACACTGTGTCAGATTGGAGATCAGACCTGACTAGGTGAGTTCTCCACCTTGTACTGTGACAGCTGTGACTCCTGCAATCCTAAAGTCCATTAAGCTGGTCGAAGAGTTGTGTCGATGCCTTCAGCAGAATACCAAACCAGGCTCCATATCTAGTATTCCAGTAAACACCAGCAATTAAAATCTAGTGCTGTAGTTTTCTGAAGCAGTATTACCCAAGATTCAATGCTGCTTGCCAGAGTGAATGCTCAGCTTTATCAGCCTGCTGGTCCATTTTCATCTACAGGAGCCATCCAAATATTTAGCCTGCGTGTTCATTCTCAATCGTCCAATCCAGGCTCCATTTTCCTGCCAGAACATTCTCCAGTTCTCCAACACTCCTCTTGCCAGAACACTGTTGAGCCTGGCTCTTTTTTCAGGGTGTTTCAGCTTCCTTTTCTCTGCCTGACTCCAATTGTTTTCCTAAGCCCTGCACTGTTGCAAAGAACTCGTGAACTTTCCTGAGTGTCTTAGTTACATCTGAATGCACAACTTGTTTAATCAATAACTCAATATTGTATGCAAAACATCTTCACTATCTTTGTACTGTTCTGCTTTTGCCTCAACTCAGAAAATGCTTTCATTTGAAAAGCTCCACGATAGCAGCAAGCATTGCGATTGTTTTGCCGATCCCGAGACACCAAGTCATTTCCCTTGTGACTCTGCCACCCTTTACCTCCATTCACAATCATCTGCTGTTCCACCGTTCCCCTGCCTCTGTGCTTGCTTGGCTTGCGGTCTTTACCAGGTCAGCTTGCTCTTATGTTGTGCCTTGTGAGACTGCGGCAGCCCAAGGGAGTGTGTGTCCTTAACAGATTGCTAATGAAGCATCTTGGTTTTACTTGGAGAGAGAGAATGATGAGGAGGCGGCAGAGAAATTAAGAAGAGATGCTAGACTAAGTCATAAGTGTTCAGTTCCAGTCAGAGGTTTACACGCACTCATCGTTGCAATGAATATCATAATAATTTGGGGCTTTTATTGCTTTATTTGAACTGTTTTCTTCTAGACAGATAATAGGATTTCAATGATCTTTACAGACAAGAATTGGGAGCAGAAGTCTAAATTATTTTTTTTGAATTTCTCTAACATTAGACAAAGACTAATTTTATACATAAAATCACCACTAAGATTTTGTTAATGCTCCTTTACAAGTTTCACACACTTTTTGTAGGCATCAAAAAGACTTAAGTCTTACTGGATATTTACTTTTGCTTTCTTTGTCCATTCCAAAACCAGTTCTTGGTTGATGATATCGATCCTGTGAGATCATGCATCACCTTTTTAAGTGTATAGTTTTGATTTAAGATATCAGATTGAGGGTACTCCTCTTACAACATGACATTCACCATACGCTATGCACATCATCACCAGCACTTAAAAGTGACCCACAGCATTATGTAACCACCGCTATGCTTGACAGCTGGTGGTATAAAAGCAAAATATTCAGTGGCAAAATATTTAAATCCTTTTCTTTTTTCTTAAAACTTAAAACTCTCTGGGAGTGTTCATGAGGATACCCGTGAATTTCATTCCAGCTTGAAGGTGTCAATTTTGAAGTTAGGCTCTGTGTCAATTCATGCTGGTGTTAAATTCACCTTTGGTGTTAAGGGAGTTTCCAGTTCATGGTAGGCTTGAGCCTTGGTGGATTGTTTTTGAATAGCTTAACAAAATCCCTTTTATTTAAGAAACATAAGATACATATGTAGATGCAAATAAATTTAATGTCTAAATCTAAACTTTTGTGCTGAAAGTTAAGAAAAATTATCAAATTCTGAGATTGTGGTACCTATAATTGTTGTTAGTGGAGTTGGGACAGATTAGATTCTCAGCTACAATAGAAGAGAGCAGGCCAAAGCTAATACCCTCAGTGGAGACAAAGATAGAAAGCCAAGGCAAAGAAAATGGAAAAAGTTTGAAAGCTGGCTCAACTACACAAGGATGAATTGATCGGCGTTAGGTCCTGACTGTTGAGAAAATACATCAAAATCTTCATAGGCGAGGCCCAGAAAAGTGAAAAGCAAAGGCTTTAGACTTCTGGCAACCACAAAAAGGAGATACACCCAAGGAGCTCATGCCAAGAGGATAAACATACACTGGTTCATTGCAGAATATTTTAGCTGGTCCCGATGTTCCAGTTTAGCAAAGTAACTGGAACTAAACCACACAGTGAATGGTATTAAAAAGAGCACAGGGAAAAGAACAGGAGCCAGTCCAAGGAAAATGACAGCAATTAAATGCTAATGAACAATAAAAGCAAGGAAGAAGTAGATCTCAACATGGCTCACACTAAATACTTGAAGTTCAACATGTGTATTCAGACATTTTTTTCACAGCTGGATAACACTGAACTGGTATCTGTATTTACTTATGCTTTGATTTTTCACCTTCATGTAAAGTCTGTATTGATTTATTGAGCCTTTTCAGGGTTGAAGCCCTCACCAAAGAACATGCCAGTTCAATTTAGGAAATTAGAACATAGTAAGGCAGTTTTTTTGTTTGTTTTTTTTCAGCAATTCATACGGCACTGACATCACCATCATCTCAAAGCTTTGGTTGTAGCTCTTGATTGTGCATCTTTTCAACCAGTTTTTCCTTCCACTCAACTTGCAAAACTTTTGTGGGTTGCCCCTCTTCTTGAGAGCATCAGTAACTGCCTTCAACTTTACTTCTCCGCCATTGTCAAGGCCATAATTATGTTTAAACTAAAAAATTCCTTTGCCCTAATTAATTTGCCCTATGTTCATCCAACATTCATTGCTTTGTAAGCTATACTCAATTTTAATTAACAGAAATAAATCCTTGGAAAGCATCACTCAATTGCAATTACTGTTTATAGGGTTGTTTTTCTTTTTCTTTTCTTTTTGAATGAAATTGCTAGAATGGATTAACTTTTAGATGACACCAATTTACTAAGATTAATTTGTGAAAAAGAAAAGCAGCTAAAAGGCATTCCTCTGAAGCTTAATAGTATCACCAGAAAGGCTGAAATATATTACCCACTGAATCTGAAAAATGGAAATTGAACCTATGTGTTTCTCGCCATTATCTTTAGCACACTGATTATTATAAAAACAATTTCTCACTTTCTGTTAATCCGTCCATATCCTGCATAGACGTAGAATAATTATCGTGCTTTCTTGTGTGCACAGCTGCTGTTCCTCCCTAATACAGGCACTCTTCTATGATCAGAAAGAATTCATAAATAACATATGAGAAGAAAAAGCTAATTAGCGATCTGTTCCCTGCAGCGGCCACTGGGTTTCAGCAGGGTCACATACAAATCTGGGAGATTTCTTCCCCCCTTTTAACTAGTTTCAATTAATGCTGGCATTAGGAGGCTGCAGGGCTTTGAGGCTTGTCCCTTTACACTGATTTGCTGACTTGCTAAACAAGCATAAGCGCCTTAAAGGGTCCTACGGATATTCGTGTTTTGTGGGAGCACCATTTTTGGCTGCAGTCGTGTTACCCAGTGTTACAAAGCAGGTAGGGAGGGAAATAAGAGGTATGGGGTGGGTTTCAAAGGGTACATTATGCTACCACAAGAGCAGATGAGGCTATATGCAGGAGCGAAAGGCCAAGAGGTGAGACTTTCACCAAGGTTGCAGAGCTTTAGTCTGCCTCACCGGCAGAACCTGCTCAAGCTAAATTCTACAAGATTTAGTCATTTCTAGTCGACGTCTCTGCAGATGTTGCTTGTTTTTCTGCACAAGTTAAGTTCTGGTTGTAGATTTCAAGGTGAAAGAATCAAAAGGAGTAGCTTTGATCTACAGTTGTACTTTGCTTTCACTTTGTTTTTGCAGAAGAAATCATTTCAACCTTGGGAACGATCTTAAATCAAATCACATAACACATTCACAGAAATAGATAAGGAGGCATTCTCTCATTTTGAAAAGTTCTGACAAAAAAGACAACCCCTCTAGAATCTGGGTAAATGCATAAAAGTTATTAATTTATGAGCAAAATGAAGATTTATTTCTCATCCCCTAACTATTTGATTTGCTTAGCGCACAGTCGGTATAAAAAATGTTGAAAACAAGCCAACTCTTATCCCAAGCAAAAATCTGACTCTGAATATTTTATCAGCACCAAAGAACAATCACATTCACTGTGCCCAGCCACTCCTGCTCTGCTGTAAGGCATCAAATCTGTTCAAGTGATAATGTGATGCCCAAATGAGGAAGCTCTGCCTTGTAGCACAGATTGTTTGCACGTTAACAAGACTGACAACATTTTCTAACAAATCCTAAAACAATTTAAAATTTAAATTTCAAATATTCTCCACAATTCCAAATAACAATCACACTGAGAATATTTTGTTAGTCATTATTATAAGGTCCAACTTGCAGACACTTTAAAAACAGTATGATTAGACTAGATACATTTGATTTGATGATAATAGTAATAATGAATACTAGTAATACATGAGTACAAAACATTAAACTAGTTTATATATATATTTCCTACCAATTATGCAACATAATGCTGAACTGACATTACGTGCAACAACTCCACAGTCTGTTTTTGGTTTTCTTGGTATCTGAATAACATTAAATCAGACAAAATCTAACACCTTAAGAAATCTGGAGTAGATTATACTTATCCTAACCAGTGTAGGATAAGTGAAATATCAATTTCATCAATTTGTAAAGAAATAGTCATTTCAAAGGCGTTTCAAAGCCAAAAGAAAGCAGTGACATTGGTCTGTTTTTATTTCTAAGACAGTGTGCGTTTATCTGTTAGTAACTCAAAAACCAAAATGATTCATGAGTCAAATAAAAACTCAAATTTGATGTGGCAAACTAAAGATAAAAGTCATTTTCTTCATTTATTTTCTTTTAGAAATTCAGTTGGGGTTTTTGGGGGGGGGGTAAGGGGGGTGTTTGTTTTTGTTATTTTTTTACTTTGGAAAATTAATTAATTGTAATCTGGGAGCTTTTTCTATTGCTGGATTTTCATTTCCTTAAACTTATTTAGCCCCGAATAATAAACAAATACCAAACATTTTTAGACCTTTTGAGACATCCAGTTGCACACTTGCACCGCCATTGGTACAATTGCTTTACATATAAACACACTGTAAGATCTAAACAATGTATGATGAATGTGCAAGCATTTCTCACCAGGAGTGTTACTTAAACTTTTATATACTGATTGTTTTATGCTGCTTTTTCAGCAAATGTCAGCATGGGGAATTTCAAAGTACATCCCATGACGAGGTTTAATAAATGAGACCCTATAAAAAAGACGGGATTCCCACAGCGATGGGGAACGTTTCATTTGCTTCATGCTGACTCAATTTATTACAGAAGCAAAGAAAAAGTCAGGTAAACAAATATACCTTACTGCATTTAGTTTTCTCTCTTTCTTGCTCTGTAAATTTCCACAAGTGTGCATTTAAAATGTAAAACAAAACATCTAAGGAACAGTTTCTTTAAATATTACAAAAAATAAACAAATAAATAAGCTTGGACTTCTCCGTTTGTTCTCTGGTTGCCTACTCTACTAATTCATAAGAAAATCCTAATAAATTCACAAATTTAGAAAGGAACTATTCTAGGAATAGGAACTTTCCTAGACCAATATGAAAGAGATTACAAAAACATTAAATGACAACAAATCATCAGACTCTCTTCACAACAGCAAGAAAACAGCTGCTTAACGTACGTACTACCATAACTATATCCAAAACATAAAAACGATTTCTATTTAACACAGGCAATAACATAATTCTGCAATAAATTATGGCATTATACTTAAGAAAAATGAAGATATTATACAAAGTCATTGGCTGGATGACAGTTTTGTTATTCCAAGGTGACATTAGTTCATAAACCTGAAGCTGCTCTGAAGTAGTCGGGGTTGTCTTTCTGTTTGTTGTCTTTCTGTAGTTGTTTGCTGGGGAAAACAATTTGACCTTAATAAAATGAAGAAGAAAACCTCACTTGAGGATTTATTTTTACTATTAATACAAAATAAAGCACAGGTAAAAAGGAATAACAAATTTTAGTTCACTGCAATTTTCATAGATATGAAACAGAAATAGTTGATTTTAGGGTTTAGAGTTTACCTAACAGACTAAGTTAAGGCTTCAGGATAAGATGCAAGCCATTGCTGAGAAACATCATTATCAGAGTATGAATTATTAAATTATGGCTAAAAAAATTATCTGAGGTCACAATGAACTTTTAGTTCGCCCACAAGTCCAAATGATAACTGATGTCAAATATGAAAAATATTCCCTGATGGCATTCCTGGAATATTGCACTCATAAAATTAAATGGACGAAGAGACAGACGGGCCCAAAGCAAAACATCCTCCAGCCAGCTACATTTCATTTTATAATGATCCCAGAACATTTCGACACAGACACACCCATCAACAGGCCTGAGTGGAGGATTTTAAAATCAGCATCAAATATATGTAGGTTGTTGCCAAAGGTCCATCCAAAGCTGATTAAACCCATCACTGGCAGCTAACTATCTCAGTGCACAGGAGTTTTGAATCCTGGCACCTGTGGTGAAATTCCCAACACTGGCAGTGAGGCAGTGATGTGTTTTATAATTGCTTGAGCTACAGAGTACATGCAAGGATGGAGAAAGAGAAGGTTCATGTAACAATCTGTGTTCAGAGGAACAGATTATAGCATGAAAAAGACAGCCACATGAGATATTAAGCAAGTATTACCATAGAGGCTTTTTTAAATTAGGGTTTATGTAATTATTCTTACTGCCTTAAGGGGGAGAAAAAGTTCTAAATTACTGACATTTGAGAAGGTTGTCTAACAGGTATTACTGTGAATCTGCTAAGTAATTACTTAATGAAAACAAACATGATATTCAAATAAAACAAGATCTATATTGTGATGGACAATTCATTAATCCCAGTCTGATGTGCCTTACTTTCCACTAAACCGTCTTAAGTAAATTATAGTTAACTAGAATCCACTATAATTCAGCATCTAGAATCAGCCAGACTAGTTGGTCTCTTCACTAAAAGAACTGGTAAGAACCAACCAAGCAACCAGCAACTGTGGAAAATTTACATCAGAGAGAAACAAAAAAATTCCGAGCAGAAAAAGAAAAATGCTTGTTTTGCAGAAATGTCAATTTCTGCAATGTAATTTTGTACCGTCACATTCCCATTGTTAACAAGCAGTTTCATAACCATCTACCAAAGTGCATCAGTTTATTTTTCACTGTCGATAACTAGTTTGAGGGATTATGAATATATATAGTCACAACACGCTCAAATTCCACTTGCAATTTAATTAAATTATACATAATTTAAAAAATTTCTTTAGACCAATTTATGTTAATTTTGACAATATTTTGGATTATGATGTTGTGTACTTGAGCCATATCACCACATTTCATTACACAAAAATGTCCAAGAGGAAATTAAGTTGAGCTTTAGCGTTGCCAAGACATTCTTATGAAGGACTCACTAGTTGGTGAACTTTTAGAAATCCATCTGAGAAAATCTACAAGGAGCTTCCTCTTTAGTTCAAACAAATATGGGCATAACAAGCAGAGTTTTAGGTCTTTAGAACTCCAGCACCTCCTGAGAATAAAAAAAAAAGTATTTAAATTGATTCTGTAGACAACTCATCTCTGAACATATCTGCATGATACAGCTTTTATATGGAAGGAAAATACCCTAGAAAAAAATACATTTTTAAACAGTTGATGATATGTCTGTAAGATTGCACAGTTCTAAAATGAGGAATATTTTACGGAACATCAAGCATCCTGCATGGCGAGGTGAGTGAAGTGTTTTGGACAATGTAGCATTACAGTAAGTAATTCACATCAGCTTTGCTTGATAACTACATATATCAGAAAGCACTGTGGGTCTATCATTTTCTTGAAACAAAAAGCTGATATGCAATAGCCTGACAAGGATTTAAATATGGAGCTTCAAGAAAAAAAAATGGGTGGAGATGCTTGGCAGATGGCATGCAGATCTGATTACTTAAGTAATAAAAAAGATTATTTAATAACGTTCTGCATTCTAAAATATTTAACACATTTCTAAGAGATCAGAACGACACAAAAATTGGATAGCTATCCTGGAGAGTTATTGTTTTGTTCTTTTCCCTCAGTCGTACTTTTTTCTCTTCAGAGTGGATAACAATGAGAAGATTTCAGCATCCCATTATTCACATGTGTATAATATTTGTTCATGGATCAGATTTCCCTCTTTTTCACAAAGCTGGTATTGTTAAAATAGTCCCCTACTACATTTTTTAACCTTACCTAGGACAGGACAAGTACATTTTTATTAATGACTATAAAAGCTTAAGGTAGATTAAGTGCTCCAGTATGAGGATTTTTTAAAAAGTTATTCTGAATATCACATGAATAAGAATAATGTCAAAACAATAAATGCTGGTGGGGCTCTGTGACCAAAACATATTTCAACAGCTGTCCCCAATTGACCAACATGCAGTACGTGTGCGCTGCTTGCGGTCTTAAAGTTTGATATATTTACATCCATCAATCTTAAACACAACCAATTTTATTCCTACTCTACATCCAAAAGCAGGAAAAATAAAAATAATTTTCTTGGAACATTTAAACATTAGGGGTGGATGTTTAAAAAGTCAGTGAGTTAAAGTAACATTTCCTCACATGTAAATGAAAGTCTCCTGTGATTTAATCGTTTCTTTTAGTTGCCTTTCCTTTGAGGTGTTTCACAGTTTAACCATCTGCATGTCATAGCTCACTGGGTGCCTGCCAGAGTCTCTAAATCTTGTAATTGGATGTTTTCTCTATAGGGGATAAGCAGTAATAAGCTTAAATTGGAAGCTGCCAGATGTATACCAAATATGCCATCGTGTCTCATAGGAAAACTAGGCCTGCAGTGAGACAACATTCACTGTCCTGTAGCTGGAAACTTACTGCCTTGCAAACTATTCATAGTCCTTGGACTTATTTACACTCACATACAACCACAAACTTCAGTGTATTACAGTGATTTTATAAAAAAAAAAAAACGAACAAAAAGAAGTAAATAATTGGAAAGTGGATGGAAAATAATGCTGTATTTCTTTTTTTTTTCCACGAAAAAAAATTTGAGAAGTGTAGCATGCATTTATATTCAGTTCTCCTGTGTCAATTCCTTGTTGATTCAGCTTTCAATGAAAATAAAGCTGCAAGTCTTGGGGTATGTCCGTATGTGCTTAACTTGTCTAGATACTCAAGTTTTTTCTTCTTCGTACTCCAGTACTTGAGATTCTTCAACTTTTAGATTTGTCCCTGGTCAAACATTCCTGAATTAAATGGCTGAACTGCCTTAGATTTTGTTCATATGTATTATATTTAAGGCTGAATTAAAAAAAACAAAAACAAGCCACACAGTTCAGATTTTTCTTTGCAAAGTTCTGCAAGAATATTTTGTGTTGATCTATCATCATAAAATCCAATTAAGATGTATTGGATTTTGTTTTTTGTAATGTAACATGTAAAAAAAGAATCAACAGTTATTACTAGTTTTTCAAGGGACTTTTAAACATTTCAAGCCTTTCAAATTGTAGGAGGAGCCACACTGCAGCCACAAAGAAATAGCAATAGGAAACAATTCCCTAAGTGAGATGTCTCCAAGCAGATCAATCAACTTCCAACCTTGAGAAAGAAGGGTAAAAATCAAAAACGTCTGGCGCTCTTCGATCTGTTTTATCAAAGGAAACACGATTAAAATAAAAATAAAAAGATCTGCGAATGTCTGAGCGGAACTGAAATGTGATTTTTCCAAAACCACACAACTCTGATGTCATACTTCTGTCATGAAATGTTGCTAGCAGTCAATACAACAAGTGAGCAGGTTTTCCCTATCCTGGACTCAGCTACACCACCACATCAATCTGCTCATACTGTACCTGATGCAGCTGTAGTGTTTGAAGGTGCTGGCCGCCTTTTGACATTCCAGACAAAGCTGGATTGCACCTGGATAGTCTTCCTCCTAAAAAAACACAGAGCAGTGAGGTCATTTAACCTATTTTCCAAACAGGCAGAAATTTCACAGCATTTTTATTGTAAACGCTTCCTGCCACAACGACTTTAGATATAAATAGCAAAAAGGGTTTGGTTGAGGCACTGATATGTTTGCCCTTCTCTTTGTATTAGCTTCCTGACCCAAAGAGTTATTGTTTATCTAAAAATAGTTGCCACAGCGGACACCGTCCTGGCAACCTTGGGCGGAATAGCGATTGCAAAAACCCCTCCATGATGTTTGACCTTTTAAGTCATTTATGAACATTTCTGTGGGAGTTTGTAGGGATTACAGTACCTCGAGCATCTCGCTGAGTCTTACATCTGTCCTTTGCTGTAAGGTGAAAAGAAGAAAAAAAAGAAGAATATGAAGAGCATATGTAATAGTAATCAGTATTCAGTGATCAGTGCAAAGATAGTTGTTCCTATCTTTGCACTAATTGTACCTAGGGCAAGTTAAAATAGAAAAAAAGAAAAATAATCACTGTCAGTGCACAGATGTGTCGCTATCAGATGTGTCAGAGTATATCAGATCAAACAAGGTATTCACAATATATCCGCATTAGCATCTTTATCAACATATCGTATCATACCGATAAGTAAAACCAAGTGGATAATAACAACCAACGTTTATTTACATTTTGCTGCTGTTTGTGTGCCGGGAGAGAAGAGATTTGGCCATGTGGTATTTCTTGGGGTATATGACAGAGATAAAAATGCAAGACTGCAGGTTCTTGCAGGGTCTGCAAGACATTGCTCTGTTTAACTGAGCAATGAGAAGCAGAGAAGCAATGTCAGTGCTGGGGTCACTTCTTCAGTGTCAGAAGAGTCAGGAAATAGAAGTAATACTAAACAGAGTTTTAAATCCTGGCAAGATACAAACAGCATCTCATTTAATTGGTGGACTTAAGGCATTCTGGATAACAGCAAATATCAGCTTGTTAAATTTGTGTTGCTCTATAAAGAGGAGAATGGCAAAAATGGAACAATATTCTGTGCAGTTATCTTTAGGAAGTACTACTTAAACTAACAAAAACTATTATAGCTTTACTTTAGCTAATAGTTGGGGCCTGCCATAGCAGAGAAAAGGTAAGCCTTGCTTTTCAAGGCATTTCAATGCCTCCATGCCGTGCATGGAAGGCACCTATTGCTTTACACCTCAAAATAACTGCCGCATGAGGCTCGTACCACTGCGTGCACCCCAACCATACCCAACAATGTATATATCAAAACATGGGGCTGGATCTCGGCATGTGGGCTATTATTTCTGTTGGCATTTTGAGTAACCATGGCGACGCAATTAGCAAGAAAAACGAGCCAAATGCAAACCAAAACAAATTATGACAGTTTTCTGAAAAATTCACCAACTGCATAATTCTTGTTAAGTAGTAAGTAGTGTAAGACAAATAGTATTTCAAAAGAGCAGAAGAAATCTTATGTTTTTTGAACAAGAACAATATTTGCTGTTAATCTGTTGCTAAGAGATGAGCATGTTTTATGGTAACCAAGTGCCACGAAGTAAACATCTGATTTTTACTTTTGCAAAATTTTCCAACTGTAAATTTCTTATGTCTAGGCCAGGGGTGTCAAACTCCAGTCCTCAAGGGCCACTGTCCGGCAACTTTTAGATGTGCCTCTGCTGCACCACACCTGAATAGAATAATTAGGTCATTAGCAAGGCTCTGGAGAACTGATCTACACGAGGAGGAGGTAGTTAAGCCATTTCATTCCAGTGTTTTGTACCTGTGGCACATCTAAAAACTGTAGGTCTGTGGCCCTCGAGGACTGGAGTTTGAGACCCCTGGTCTAGGCAGATTAGCAGTATTTCAATAGAGCTTATGTTTAATAAACAATAATTAATTTGATGTTAAGAGATGAGCGTTTTTTCTGGCAACGAAATGTCACGCAGTATAAATTAGATTCTTACATTTTTGTTGAATGTCCGTTTTATAAAATATTCAACACCAATGACAAAAAAAACATTTTCACTTTTGTGAAAAATTCACCAACTGCACAATTCTTACCTAGTAGAAGACAAGTAGTATTTCAACAGAGCAGAAAAAAATCTCAAGTTTTTTGAACAATATTTGTTGTTAATCTATTTCTAAGAGATTAGATAACAAACTGCCCGAAGTAACTGTCTGATTTTTAGTTTTGCAAAAGTTAAAATCAGAAGGCAGTGCATTAACATTAGCACAAACATTACCCACATTAGCAGCAGCCTTTTCCCCAACATAAGCTTTTTAGCTATTTTGTTTATTTAGAATAGAATAGAATAGAATAGAATTCAACTTTATTGTCATTGCACTGTCACAAGTACAAGCAACGAGATGTAGTTTGCATCTATCCAGAAGTGCTCTACGAGATATAAATATTTATTTACAGATGTACAAGACTATGTATGTATGGACTATAAGGGGTTATAGCAAAGAGATATAGATGTTGTGTATAAATATAAATATAAATATGGGAGCTGTATGCACAGATTATACAGAATATACAGATTATACAAGAATGTTAGGGAATGGATTATATATGTATATAATATAATACAAGATAAATAATGGCAGATAAAATTTACAGGTTGTATGTGTGTGTGAAGAAAACAATCCGTGATGTGTGTGTGTGTGTGAGGATAGTTCATGTATTGATTGCATTTGAGTGTGTTAAAGCTGTAGCAGTGGTTTGTTAACATTACCAGGGTCTTGATGGTCCTCAGTGACTTGAGCAGCCCTGTCAGCAGCTGTCGCCTCCTCTGATTGGCTAACAGACCCAGGCTGGCCTCCGTGAACTCCTCCTTGGAAACTTTGAGTTGTCTTCACAAAAGAAGCCCCAATGTGAGTTTGACCAAGTTTAATACTGTATAAGGCACTATATATTCAAACAGGAATCAGGAAAAAATACCATAAAAGGAGAAAAGCTGGTATGTAGCTATAATGTTCTTAACAATTAAATCCACCCATAGTTAAGAACAAATATCTGTAGCAGGTGTTCAATTATTAATATTATTTTGTGTTCAGATAAATATTAAAGTAACACATTTCTTAAGTCATAATATTTGACAGGCATTTTGGATAAAATGCTGTAAGCAGTCAAATCCTGACTCCAGCCAGGCTGAATCTACCCAGAGTTTATCTGTTGCCACATTTCCAAACCTTCTGCATTGTGTTATCAAAGTGGGCTCAAAACCATCGATTTGAGCAGAGAATACATGAGAGAAAATCACCATGGTTATGACACAGGCATTTTATTTGCAGGGGCAATTTCTGAAAGAATAAGTTATTTTTGGTTGGTCACTGGGTAGCATGTTACAGTACATTATTACCTTCTTGCATTAGTGCAAATGACTGCTGCCAGCTGCAGATTGGTCTGTAATGCTGTCACTCTCTCCAGTTCCTGTGAAAAGAGGATAATGTATAAAAAATTATCATTACTTTCTTCAATATGAAAGGTTTACATACACTTATACGCCTTTTAACAAATTGGGAAACTGATATTTCTGTCATTACTTGGTAAAAGTCTAATCAGATAATTCACAACAAATGAAGGAACATCTGTGGATGGATGTAAGGTATACCTGGAACATGTTCCTTTCATTGGATTTTCAAAAGAAATCAGGCAAGATCACAGAAAAAAATTTTCAACCTTAACAAGTCTGACTCATTCGATTTCTAGATACCTAAATCTGCCTAAATCTGTTCAACCAGCATTTTGTGAGTACTGTATAAAACTGTGGGGATATTCAGTCATTATGTCGTTCAGTAAGCATACATGTTCTGTGTCCAAGAGATTATGTATTGAAGAGCAAAATCTGCAAATCAACCCAAAGGCAAAAGAAAAAGACCTGGTGAAGATTCTTGCAGAAGGTGGTAAGAGAGCATCACTACCTACAGTGAAGTGAATCCTGTACCAACATGGGCTGAAAACCAACTGAATCAGGAAAAAGACAAATTACAAAAAGTCAAATTAGAATTTGGAGACTTGTCATAAAATCCAATGAAAAAGAAATTGAGTTTGGATGTAATGGTAATTGCATTTGTAGGAAAAATGAGGAAGCTTGCAGGCCTTGTAATGCAACTATAGCTGAGAAGTAACAGGGTGGCAGCATCATGTTTTGGGAGAGTTGCTGAAAAAACCATGTCATCATGAGTAAAGTATATGTTATTAAAGAAAACATCCTCCAAATTGACAATTTACTCTAATACTGCAAAATTGGGTTCAAAGTGGCAGAACAACAAAGTCAAAGTCCTGATATAAATCCCACGGAAAATGTAGAAATTATTGACTAGGTCACACCAGTTATGAAAGGGAGAAAAGACCAAAACCTTGGCAAACTGTTGTATCAGATTTCAATTGTATATCAAATATTAGAGCACTTCTGAATCAGAAGGACTCTGCTATGAGTAAACGCACGATTCAGTTATGGAGTCACTGTTTCAGTGCCAATGAATAATACAGTGCAAGAAAACAATTCCTAAAATATATATATAAAAAGAGCAAAACCTTTTGCTCTTTAGAGCTGTGACATTTAGAGAAGCGTGAATGATCAGTCTGCTCTGAGAGTTCAGCAATCATCCCACTTCAGTGACCTCTACCGAGAACAAGCACACCCTCAGACAACACTGTGCAGCCTCTTCTTGTCTTCTTTGTCCTTTTATTTTCCCGATCTCCCAGATGTCTTGCCGGAGGTGTAAGATGTTGGTTCCTTGATCTTATTTTCAAAACCGTATCGTCCTTTTGCAAAAAAACGCTTCAGTGTTCTCAAAAAAAAAAGTGTCTCATAACACTGTCAGATAAAAAAACAAACCTTTCATCAAGAGAATATGATCCAAGGAAATCCATTTTTAACGGTAATAAAAACAGAAAAACAAAAGTGCCAATTCAGCTGTGGGCACAAGTTCAGTACCTCCTTTCAAACCAATCTGGCCTCATGATCTTGACTGTTGATGAAGACCTTGATAAGAAGCAAGATTACGTTGCAAGAGTTTATTCAGTAGCAAGGATTTTCTCTGGAGGGACTTGCGCCTTGTGATGATTTTGTTTTGTTTTGGGATTTTTTGGGGTCAGAGAAAGAATATGAAAAAAAAAGGTTATGTTTATGCTTGAACCAGAAAAAAACAAAATACTTAAACCTCTATTCACTTATTTCCACAAAATGTTTTTGAGGTAAATCATGCAAACTCTTAGTCATGAGCAATATTGTGACTTTTAAAAATTAATTTTTATTAGTGAAATTAAGGGCTGGTAAAGTGCACATAAAAACTTTAGATTTACCCTTTAACCAACAAGAACTGTCTGTCCTTTAAGTCCCTTCAAAATATCCTTTTCATACTGCCAGTCTAACCAAAATAACTTCTCTCAGGTTATTTGTGGTCAATAGTAGAATAATCTTATCTAGTTGATCACCGCCTTCGTAGCGCACCCCATATAGTCACAGTCAGAAATGAGTTCAGATTCAGAAAGTCAAAACCTTAGTCAACAAGAAGCTTACTTCTCTCCAAGTGAGAGACCTAATCAACCTTTTGGATTTGGTCATGTTAACTGTATTTTGGTTTGCATCAGGCAAAAAAAATGCCTGAATTAAAGTCTCCTTCACACTGTTTCAATCATCTGGCGACGTGTCAGGATTTGGGTTGATTTAAAAAAGGATCAAAAATAAAATGTATACAATGTGAAATTGAAATCAATAAGCTAATCAAATGTTTTGCCAGTTTGACTTTGGGCATTTAATTTTTTTTTTTTTTTATCATTATCTAAAATGACAGAGTATTTTTTTTAATTAATGCACCAAAAATGTTTTCATAAAATCAAATTAACAACAGATTAACAACAACCTTCGGATCAAAGATAGAAAGGACAACACTGCATGCACTTCTTGTTTAATCAGTATCCTAGATTGTAAAAGAAAAAGATCATCACTGAAATTATTCAGACAATTTTAATACATTTTATTCTTTGTTTATCTAGAACTTATCTTCTATGTTCTGGATTTGTTGTGTGTAGTAAATGCACACAACTAATATGTAATGTAGGCAGCAACCCTGCATGAAAAGAATATAATAAAACACTGAAAGGGCATGGAGATGGTTGCATTAAAATAATCTCCAAAATGACTATGTCTGTTAAGTAGTAACCTATGGCCAGGTATAAAATGATCTGCCAAGTCCTGAGGAAAAAATGAATCCAGCTGATTATATCCAATGCTCTGATCATGCAGCCAATTGAGTCTTCAGAAATAACTGTAAAACTCTCATATATGCAGTCTTCATAGTGCAAAAGTCACTGAAAAAGAACTACCAAGAGACTGAGGGTGCCCAAGCAGAGGTTTCACTGAGGATACTGTTTATGTTCAGTATCATCACTGAACATAAACACATTTAAATGTTTTAGCAATTCCTGTTTTTATTAAAGCATATCTGTAGTAATAACATAAACAGGCATAAGTATTTGAATTGGCGACATGTGCATTTGAAGGTAAACTTGACCAAAAAAATTTAGCCACTTATTTTCTCCGACAGAAGCTAATCCTTTGCATGAAAATGAGCGGCTTGCTATGCAATCTCTACACTAAAATATGTCTCATTACCGACACATAGCAGCAAAGAAATTAAAACTGAATTTGGAAAAGGCCTTGTTATACGTGCACAGTGACACACTGGAAAAGGCACAGAGAACTTTGATTGAAATGAAAACAGAAACACGCACAGACACACGAGCACACACACGCCTACATGTGTTGAACATGAAGAGAGCCTAGAATCCAGCCTGAGGCTCCAACTCGTTCTTATATCACACCTTCGAGCAGTCTACCCTATATTACCCTGACAGCAAGGTGAGCTCATTCTGTGTGAGAGGAAATACAGAAACTGTGCAACAGTGGTGGGTTATAACCAACAGGTTTTAATAGTCAGCCCACTTTCAATGTACAGGAGAACCAAATCTAATATAGTGTCCAGGCAGATTGCAGCTCTATACAGTCCGCGTGGGAGAAAGAAATTATTAGTCATAAGGGAAGTTTTTCTCCAGGTCTTTTATTCATATATTCATGAGAGGTCCACTCTGTGACCCCTTCAGCACATTAACTTTGCCCTGCCTCCTTACATTTATACATACATTACATCGTAATGATGCTGCAGTTTGGGGTTTGCTCAACTCACTTTGTTGTGCTGAGGGCAGTAAAAAGTAAAATAGGGGGCCATTTTGGGCACAAACCTGCATGGTCTAGGAAGCCATGAGTTACAAAAAGACACTCCAGTATCTGAATGGTGCCAAGAACATGCAATATTATATATTGCAATATTCATAACCTTGGATTGTCTTTTTTATTTTATTTTATTTTCTGTAATGTCACAAGACCACAACCTTTAATGAACTTTACTGGGTTATGATGTGACAGAGATATACAAATTGTGCAAAAATTTAAAAAACAAACAACCAGCTTTTCAAAACATTTTACGAATAAAAATAACCAAAAAAATATGTAACTTTGTATTCAGCCACCCTGCATTTATAATTTGTGAAACCACATTTTGTTGAAAGAACAACTGCAAGCTATTTGGAGCCTTTAGTATGTTTTCTTCCAGGTTTACTCTGCTATTGGCTATCTTTCTTCTTATGTCTAACTTCCCATCATCTCTGACCAGTTTTCACATGAGTGTTGAAGAAAAGAAACCCAACAAGAGGCTGCCACATCTAGAGTTAACTGTGGGAATGGTGGATTCAGGTTAAAGTAGTGTTAGTTTTCCACCACATAATTTTGCACATTTGACACTTTTTGACATGTGCAAACGTTTAAGTAGTTTTTTAATATTACCTAACCTGGGTTTACCTAACTTAAACCCTGACCTGTCTGCTATTTGTTCACTAATGTTCTCTAACAAACATCTGTGGTCTTCACCAAACAGGTTATCAGTAGTATTTACTAATTAGGTGACTTCTAAAGGCAATTGGATGAGCTGGATTAATTTGGATGTTTCAAAATACAGGGGATGAATATATTCAATTATGTATTACTTTGTAATGGTCTAACACATAAGAACTTCGAACACTAAAGTTTGTAGTTGTAATGTTTGCAAATTGTGAAAACTTCCAAGTCCGTGAATCTTTTTTGCAAGGCCTTCAATACAATCACACATACTCCAAAAACAATAACTGCAGTGCCGCACACATTTTTTCCTATTCTGCCAAGTCATTTCAAACCCACTCATACCTGGAAGCTACAATCAAAAATTCTTGGTAAAGTTGCAACAATAATAGAAGAAAAATTCAATCAAGGAGAAAGGCAGGATGAGCGACTACATAGTACAGTGCATACTGAAGTAGTCACAGTGCTTCACTGTTTTCACATTTTATGTTGCAATCTTATTCCAAAATTGGATGAAATGTATTACTTTCCCTCAAAACCACATAATCACAAAATGAAAAAAAAAGTTTATTTCTTATTCTTTGCAAATATATATGAAAAAATAACACAGTCTTTGCTCAATAATTTGTTGATGCACCTTTGGACAATTAATTGTTGTAATTGTTGACAATTACAACAATTACCATCTCAAGTCTTCCTGAATATCATCCCACAACCTTGGAACACTCTGTTTTGGTAGATTTGCTAATTCCTCTTTGCCCTCAAGTTTTATCAGGATAGATGGGAAGCATCACTGCACAGCCATTTTCAAATCTCTACAGAGATATTTATGCAGATTCGGATCTGGGCTATGGCCAGGCCTCTAAAGCACTGGTCCCCAACCCCCGGGCCGCGGACCGTTACCGGTCCGTGAACCAATTGGTACCGGGCCGCGCAAGAAATAATTAAATATTTCCGTTTTATGTATTATTTGAGTCTGGAGGATCTTTTATTGTGAAAATTCTTTAACCGGAGTCTATCGGTTCTTGCACGCCAACATTGAGCCCACAAGCAGCAAAATGAGTAAGAAACAAATGAGATGTCTTTGGAAAGTTTCTTTGCGAAGGGGAAAAGACAAAGCGAAGAGACAGGAGAATGGATTTATCCCGGTAGGTGATTCCCACATTCCAAGCCCGTTCTGCATGATATGATGACCGGCTCGCTAATGAGGCAATGAAGCCTTCAAACTGCTTCGCTGCTAAGAGACCATGAATACCCTGTGCATAAGCAGCACTTCGGGTGTTATTGTCTTTCATCACTCCCAGACGGGACCCTCTCGTTGCAGAGAAACAAGCTCAGGGCTCCCATTAGTCGTTATTGTGAGTTAGAATTTTCACGAAAGTGTTCGTTTTTGTGGCGCATTTGTATCTTATTTTGAAGGGATGTGTAAATGTTACCATAGCGACCAGAGTCAGAGAGCATTAGGGCAGTGGTCGAGACGAGATGAGAGAAGAGCTTTTGAGTTTGAGGTCTGGTTCACACGGCATGATTTAAGGATTGTTGGCCGATTTTCCAAACTTCTGTGACCACAGAGCTGATAAAAGTACAACAGGTTCGGTCAGTTCGTGTGTCCAGCCACACGGCAGGAGCAACACACCACATGAACCGATCCCGATTCCAGAAGAAAATCCAGTAAAACCCCCAACGCACCATGAATTTAGAATAATCAAACACGAATGACTATGTAGAAGCAGCATTGATAGTTTGTGGACTCATTTTAAGCGATAAAAGACGTAACAAAAAGAAAAGACGGCGGGAGCAGCCGCTTTATTTGCTGCACTATAATTAGTTTTTTCGTAGTTAACTTTTTTAACTGAATAAACATAACCACATATAATATACATATATAAAAATGACCTTTACATAATATGCCCAAATTTAGATCAGGGAACAAAACATCTAACCACTCACATAACACTTCGCACATAGCTCTGTGGAAATAGTTCAACCTGGGCCTGTAGTCGAGAATGGGAGACAGATTCTTCTCTGCAAACACAATGACGCAATTTCCATCATGCATCTCTGTCAATGAAAGTCGATTTCGGCACTTCGAATGAAGTATGGGGCCTTTCAGCTTCAGAAATCATTATGCACCCTTGCCCATATTTGCATCTTGAAACAACCCTGTCTCTGAAGTGTACAGACAATTCCTTTGACTAAATGCTTGTTTGTGCTTTGACATGTACTGTCAAAACACAAACCTTATATGGAAAATTGTGTGCCGTTCCAAATTCTGTCAAATCAACTTAATTTACCACAGATGGACTCTTAATTAAGCTGTAGAAACATGTCAAGAATTATCATTAGAAACAGGATTCACATGAGCTTAATTTTGAGCTTCATGGCGAAGGCTGGAAATACTTATACAAATATGTTTATGCAAAGTTTGTAAAGAAAAAAATAACTTAATCCATTTAGCGATAAAGCTGCAACATAGAAAGAAAAACCGTAGCACTGTGAATATGCTCAGGGTGCTACGTAAGTAAACACTGATTCAATTGTACTCTTTTGTGATGGTTTTGATTTACCTCGTCCACCCTATTTGGAGGTAATTTATTAGAATTTTGAGGAAAAGCAAACATCCTTTTTTTGATGCATCTGAAGATGATAAAGTTTGAGGACTTAATTACTAACCAAAAATGTACATATGGGAACTTTTACTAAAAATCCCTGCTTGTTTTGTTTATTGATCTTGAGTAGTACATACATTATACATTAGCAAACAAATTTATATAAAATAATTATAAATGAATCAATACTAATGGTTCTGGATTCTGTATAATTTTTTTCACTTTATAAAACTGAACACAAGTGAAAGCCAAGGATCCCTAGAGGGCATTATCAGAGATCAAACTGACCACTGTACAGCTATGAATCATATTAGACGCTTAGCAGCCAGACATTTATGTGGCTCTGTGATTTGTGGGTTCATTGATGTGTTACACTCAACAAAAGAACAGATTAAAGTCCTGTGGATGTGTTTTTCTTCGTGAATTTTTTTAAAAAGATCACCAAGGGTTGATAAGAAAAACAAAAAAACAGCAGAAAATCATACAGCAGAAGAAAGAAGCTATCGTCAAGGATTATGTTCTTAGTTATAAACATATGCAGCAGCAACTGATATGAGGAACTGAATAAAAGCCACCAATGTTTTTAAGTGATTTTGGACACGATGTTTTCAATGTAAAAACATAATTTTGATAGTGACACAAAGTAGTACCAATTTAGAAATGTCGCCGAAAAACGGCAGATGCGTACCAGTGAACATTACCGTTTTCCTGGTTGTGGGATATTGGCATGACCTTATAAAAAATTATAAGTGTTTGAAAGCATCAACAGATTTTCAAAGGCCTTAACAAGGTCAGACATTTTCTGCCAATTAGAGTTGTCACACATCATGTATTTAGTGACATTAAAGATGTGCTAACAAAAATAAAAATGTGGCACTTGCAAATTCTTGCAGGCTCATTACATCACAGATCATCCACCATAATTCACAGAAAAAAAAGAATTAAATTGAAGTGTTGATTAACTCCTATGCCATCTGAATAAAGTAAATACAACATGTCCGAGCACAAGTGAATGCAGGACATACTATCTGTTTGGCCAGTGGTGGAAGCAAAGGGAACAGAAGACAATGCTGTTTAAATTTGGTAAATTATGCAGAATAAATTTTAATACAACAGCCAGTCAGATCTCCTTTATTCTTCAAGAATATAATAGATTAAGCAAAGACGTGCAAGATAATTAATGTTAGAAAAACGCAGTTAAATTCAGTTAGTCACTAAAAACCACCAGACAATCACATGAAGAGTATGTCTGGCTTAGGTTTTTATGAATAAATACAACATTACTGACTTCCTTCTCTTGACTTTTCAGGGAAAGGAGTCTAATTTCCTATCACTATGGTTACCAAAGTTCTGGTAGCTGACATGACACCCTGGTAGCATCAAAATAAGCTAATGTCCAATCATATCGTGCTTTGAGTTCAGCAAAGAAGCAATTACACAACACAAAAGAACCCATACAAGGAATATGTCCTGAAACTAAATTTCAGCTGTTGAGGTCACAAAGAAAGAAAAATTACCAATTGAGTTTAAAAAATCTTTCTGAATCAACCATGTAAGAAAATACAAGGTGCACTGTTTCAGATGGATCTAAGTTGCTCTGCATTAAGTAAAAAAAAAGTTGTGTCATATGTACAAAGTACCAGAGCAAAGGGTTTCTCCCTGATATTGTTATATATGCATATATTGTTTGTCACTGTGGTTTCGCTACTCTGTTTTTTTCTCTTTCTGCAGGTGTAGAAGCAGATTACTTGTGTGTTTTCTTGTATTCTCTATCATTCTTCCTCTCCTCTATTCTTAACTTTTAACTTATTATCCCAGCTCTCTCAATTTTTGTCTCTTTTTTCCATTTCTATTCTGTCTCTGTGTCCATTGCATGTGAAATAAACCTGGCATATTCTAAGATGAAAGTTTAAGGTATCACTTTGCTCAGATTGCACTGTATGTACACTTCAAACCCAATTTTGACACAGTTTCCACAAAATGATTGGCTGACAGAAGCAAAGGTTGTTGCACTGGATGCACTCACTGAAATGAATGGCACCAAGGTAAGCTAAACCTGGTCCCTAAGAGAATATCAGGAACAGAAACTACTTTGACGGTCCAGCAGAGTATTTGGAAAAATGGGAGTATTCAGCTGGCAATGGAAACCTACCTTGACATAAGAAGGCTGCTTCTCCAGAATGAGATCAGCGACCCTTTTAGAAACCTATGGAAAGGAAAGTAGAATAAAAACATGAAAACATGATAAAAAAGAGCAAAGATATTCTCAAGTTCACTCTACAGAAATGGATTGGGAACCGTAATTGTATTTTGAGAATGGACGAATAACACAAATGATGTCTGTATCTAATCACCAAATAGCCATAGCATTTCAACAGAGTGTGTCTCTCTCTCTCTTGCTCTCGGTGTGACTTCATTCTATATTTTTCTCAATAGAAAGTCTTGTTTCTTTGTGGGAGATCTTTGATACAGCTGTTCAGATAGCAGTTTCAGGTTTTCACTCTCTGCATTGTTCCTTTTACCAAATCAATACACACACACAAACAGCTTATATGTACATATATAACCTGAAGCAGCTTTCATTTTCTGAAGAGCTTGCATTGTGCTCTTGAAGTACAGCGCAAAAGGTATGGATGTAAAATTAGTACAAGGACGCTTTACTTTTCTGTATGAATGGAAACGCAAGGAACACAAAGTGCTTCTGAAAACTTAAAGTGGATAATTAAAACTACTGGAGTACATGATTTGAGCTTTGCGACTTGGTCTGTTACCCAGCTGGAAGTGGCAATCAGTAGTGCATTGTGGTTGTAAAGGGATGGTTGTGTTCAGCTAAAAATACTCAGTTAAGCTGTGACAAACAATGTTGAGGTAATACCAAAAGGCCCAATATAAGACCATTGCAGCATCCCCACAAGTGTAAACTGTTGTTAGAAAGCAAAATGAATCCATTCAAAAAAATAATTTTCTTCTCATTCTGATACCTAAGTGCATTGAGTTTCTGTAATGTGACTGACTGATGCCCTTTATGTGTTGACAGGCAATGGATGAGGTGTAGGTGAGTGTTCTTAGCAAATCAAGGTCAGTTAATTACAATATCACAAGGTATTGCTTCTCAGCATTGAACTCCAACTGCAAGACGGCAGACCAGAGGGCCATGCACAGGATAGTGATGGGATCTAAAAGGATCTTCTCTACTTTCTGTCAAAGTTCTGGCTCTGCAGGAAGAGACCTCTGAACACAGATTATGGACTCATACTCCATGAACATCTTAAACTGGAGCAAGGCTTGAACTGATAACATCCAAACCAGAACCACCAAACTGCTCAACAACTTTCTGGCATAAGCTGTTAAAATACCAAACTCCTGTTTGAGTTATATACCTTACATAAGTGCAGTGGTTTAGAATATCTTTCCATATTTTTTTTATCTGTTTTTGTTTGTGTGCTTCAGGTTTTTCACAATATATGTTATCTTCCAAAGAAAAGGTGTCTCCTTTTGTTGTATATCATTTAATGCTCAACAAAATGACAAGAAAAGCATTCATCTAATGAAAATCTCTATTTGTGTAACCAAGCACAAGTATTTTCAAAGTGGTGAGGAGGCGGACAAGTTGTTAGTATGCTGTGCATGAAGTTAGGGGTGGAGATGACATTTCAACGTGTGTTAAGCATGCATGGCTGAAAAGTGAAGACCTTAACAGATGGAAAATGTGGCTCCACTTGAAGATTGAGAGGTTCTTTCATGAAATCTTAATAAGGGGATTGCGTTTACATTTAAGTCTATATTAGAAAAAAAGAAGATTACAAAAAATGCTTGGAAGAAAAGAAAAGACTACATTGAGGTAACAAGGGAGAAGGGGGAAAAAGCAAAAACTAACTCTTAAGCTCAGAAAAATGTACCAAAATAACCCCACAGCGCCACCTATCGGCATATTTAATCTTTTTAATACTATAACATTCTAAAGTGAAGTGGTGTGAACACACACAGCAAATAACCAGCTGTGAATAACTGAGCACTACCTGAGCCACAAAGCCAAAGTCATTAATTCTCAGCTTGCCCTCACAGACACAAACTGAGGTTAATTGTGCAGTAAGTGAGCAGCAAAGCAAGCACGGTGCATTTAATATTTAGCAGATGGAACAAATATTGTCCAAAACAAATGGCTGCCAATGATGAATAGTCAACAAAGAAAGACAATAAAACAATTGGGGAAATTATTGGCTTACCATGGCATTTTTAAAAAGAGGAAAGAAATTTCACAGGAGACAAAAAATGTCTCAAACTGTAGCAAAATATTTTAAATTCTGCAGACAGAAAGAATGCTTGTATAGTTTGTTACTTAGTGATTAGCAATGAAGATTGTAATATATAATCATGGCAAAGGTTGAATATAAGTGCATATGTGAATTTGCATATATTTGCATTTGAACACATAAGGTTTTTCAGCCAGAAATTAACACAAATGTGTGTGGTAATTAGACCCAAATAAGCATGCACTAATCAGGGTTAGCAGCAATAAAAGGCTATTCTAAAGAGTTTCAACTCTTAATGCAATGGCACAAACATGACTATTTAAAATTACCTGTCAAAATTTGCCCAGATTTTTAAACGAAGGCTGCTAAAATAATATGAATCTTTACTTTGAAGCCAGTGATCTCTGTGGGTCTATTTTCATCATCCATTGACATAATCTCTTAAGTTTCATTTTCACTCACTCGTACTTTTCACTCTGCAGCGCGTCATCATTCCACCCAAATTTAAGCATACGGATGTGGCCAGGCAAGGCTCAGGCAATGATTGCATATGCATCACTACGAATAAGGAAGCTGATCAGAGGGACAGAACTCATTACTGCTAGCTTTCAAGTTCCATTAAAGAGAACTGTTCTTCCAATTGGATTGGGAATGCAGAGGCAAAATAAATTTAATGTTAAAGCATAGTTGATATTGGGTGGTAAGATGCAACAAGAAATACACTACTGTTAACCCATATAATACAGAATTTCAGAATATTCCAACAACATTTAGATTTTTTTTGTTTCACTTTTCTTCTCATTCTTATTGCACGCTTCCAAGCAATCACAAACTTTTGTGCATTTTATTGGCATTACCACAAAGTAGAGCATTGCTGTGAATAACAGAAAAAAAAAATTATGGTTCTCAACATCTTTACTCCGAAATATTTTAAAGTGTGAGATTTATTTCTTTTCAGCCCATCTCAGTAAATATTTTCTCAACAAATTTCTTTTCCTGTTCTTTGCAAAATAGCTCAAAATTGAGAGAGCATTTTTTGCCACAAGCTTTCAATTGTATTTCATGGCTTTGACCATGTTTATTTTAACATGCATATGCTTTGATCTACACAACTCCTTCACAGTCCTAGTTGTGTACATGTTTAGGGAGGTTGTCCTGCTGGAGAGACGAACCTCCTCTCAAGTCTTTTACAGCTTCTAATAGGTTTTCTTCTATGGTTGACCTGAATCTCGCCTCATCTCGCTTCTCATCAATTCTGAACAGTTTCCCTGTCCCTGCTGAAGAAAATCCTTCACACAGCACAATAATGAAAGTTACAAAACAATTCACTTTTCATCTCATTTGCCCAGAGCACCTCATGTTTGGTTGGACCCCTTATCCGTAGTGAGGTCAAGAGGGGTGCTGGTGCCTATCTCCAGGGAGGGTACACCCTAGGTCGCCAGTCCATCACAGGGCAGTTGGAGCCTTATGGCTTGTGGCAAACTTCAAGAAGGACATTTTACCGCCTACTTTCAGCAATTCTGTCCTATTTTTAAATCTTTTTGTGGAAGATCACTCCACAATTTGTTTAACGAATGACTAATGCTTGTTCTGTTGACAGAACCACTGGAGCTGTGGATTTCTGCAGATCTTCAGGGGTTACCAGGGGCTTCTTGGCTGATTAATTCTCAGCATGCCAGGCCTTTCCCTTTAGCTGCATGTCATTGTGCCACATTCAATCTATATTTAGAGGATGGATTGAACAGTGCTCCATGAGTTGTATAGACCCTGGGCTGCTTTTTATGATCACGCCCTGCTTTCTAAAAACCTCTGGGGCCTTTACAGAAGCGCTGTATTTATACAGAGCTTGAATTCTACACAGGATGACATTTTTTATTAGCTGACTTCTGAAGGCAATTGATTGCCTTGTATTTAGAAGTTTTGGAGGAAAAGACGGGCAGAGTGCATTTGCATATTTATTTGTGAAACATTTTTAATAAACCGTGGATTTTTCCTTCCAAATCACAAGTGTACTATACTTTGTATTTATCAATCATTTTTTTCTTCACTGAGAAAGTTGTTCTTCATTAGTTGGTGATTAACATGATGTGGCTTTAAAGGTAAAACAAGTCAATGTGTCAGTCACATTCGTGGACTTTCTGGCACAGCAAGAGCAAAGAGAAAATAGTAAACATAGATATAAACACATATTGTCCAATTGGCAGACTAGCTGTTATTTCGAGTACTACAGCCACAGAGCTACATATGCTCACACCAACAGTGAACTGAGCAGCATGAGGAGGACTCTCCACATCAGCTAGCAGAGGGAAAGGCCGACACAGGGCAACCCTTATGCTGAGAGTCTAAAAGCATCATTATCGCTTCCTCAGAGGGAATGTGGCCTGTTCAAAGCTGGCTGCAGGGGACCACCATTAGTTTGATGAACCACAGTGCATGCACAAGTCACAATCCTGACTTCATATTTTCAGGATATTCCAACAACATTTTGATTTTTTTTGTTTCACTTTTCCGCTCATTCTTGTTGCACGCTTCCAAATAAAATCTACCAAAAACACAAAATTCAGCAGTCTCGATAATCTGTCCCTATTAGCATATTTCTGAATTTATCCTACATCTCAACAGCAGAGGACGGGATTAATCTTAGTGCCAAACAACTCTTTGAGCTCACCAAACAAAATAAAATCATAGCATGTTATCAATCACAGACTCGCTGTAACTCCTGCTGAGTTGCCTTTCTGATGCAACATGGCATTTCTAATAAGCTTACTTAAACACAGAAAATCTTCTATAGATAAAAAGAAAACACCATGCATCCATAAATATTTTAGCTTGAACTCACTTTAATATAGAAAATACAGAGCCCTTCACACCTAATGTCACCTCTGGTCAAGACATGAAAGTAATCCAACCTCTAAAATGATTCCCATGACTCTTGGAAGAGAAACAGTCCAAAAGAATCACAGATCCTCCACCATAACAAGTAGTGGAAATGAGATGTATTTTTTTCCCCATTTTATCCTTTATGTCAAAAACACCTGGAATGTTTATTGTCTAAAAGCTCTGTCTTAAGTTGTATCTGATCAATGCATACAGTCCAAGTTAAAGTCCAAGAAGAGTTTACCAGACTCAACATCTCTCCATTTGTGTTGGTGGGAAAGATATACTTATTTTCTTCTATCCCTTCCGAATATACCTGATCTCTATGAATACATAATGACTCCGAAGTGCCAGTCTTTCCTGCTGTTCTCTAACAATGAGCTTCAGAGATCAGAGATTTCTGTCCTCCTTAAGCATTCTTACAATGCTCATGGTGGCAAGATAATTATGAGTTCTTGTCCAGGCTGGTGTGTCACAGTTCTAGTTGTATTAAAATGTATATTATTTTGTTCCAACTGTAATTATGGGCCACATTTGTGGAGACAGTCATATTCAGTAAATTAGAATATGCATTCCAATGAGGGCTGCTTGTCATATTAAAATGTACCTTTAGAAAATATAACCTTTAAACAGACATTAAACCCACATTTCTGTAAATTTTCTTTTTTTAATTGTCCAAGGTAAAATTTTAGTCTAAGAAATTAAACGTTGTGCTTTTGTTAATTGTAAGTGGAAAATCATAATAATGAACATGATTAAAGACTTGCAAACAGTCTGTAATCAGTCTACCTACTTGGTTTTGCTTAGTGAAATAAATAAATATTTCAACATATACCTTAAAGGTAAAACCTGTAAAACCTGTAAAGAAAAAGGATGATAATAAAAACTTTATTAGGACTTTCTAGAAAGTAATCCAAAATGATCAGTGCTCAACAGAATAGTTGGTCTAAAGAAAAACTCCAGGTCTGGCAGTAGGTAAAGCAATCTATGTCTTCCCAAGATCATAAGGGAAACAATTACACAAGTCGAGATGTCATGTACACCCAACACCAAACAACACAAACAATTACCTTCAAATATCCTGTCTCACACAAGCCCAGACCAGTTGCTACAGCTCACCAAATGCCTAAAGGCGGAGAACCACAAACAGCCACAAACATCTTTCTCTTCATTTCAGACAGGAAAGATGTGAGACAGCTTATGTACGCTTATGCTATAAGCTACTACTGTATTTCTCCATGCCAAAGTGTCTGGAGCAATGTCTCATTTAAACAGCCAGTACACCAGAGGGCAAGTGGAAGAGTAGTGTACAAAAAATAAGGGATATGAAGTGTGTGGTGAAAACATGTGGCACACAACAAAAAGAATGGCTATTAGGTAACTAAAAAGAAATATTTAAACGCTAGAGAGACAGGTGGGTAGCATCTATGTTGGTTTGTGAAAGTGTTGGTCTTCCATATGCTGCTATAAAAACAAAACATTTCACAGGTCAGCCTTGTGAAACTCCAAATAACTAAATGACCTCTGTATAAAGGGTTTTATGAAAATGATCCAGCTGAGGAGGAAAAACCAGAGATAAAACTAAAGGAACAAACAAGTGAATTTAGACAAAGTGCAAACCATGATATACCATTTAGTCCTCCCTATACTCCTCTTTGTATAGAAGATAACCAGCTGTCAAAGAGCCTTTCAAGTCAAATGCACCTAACAAGACACATTTTGCTGTGGAGAGGTGTGGCAGGCCCTTGAGGTATAAAGCAAATTTTAGATGACAAGAAGGAGCAAAACAACATTTAAATCTTCTATCAAAATGAAAAGAAGAGCTTTTAGGGAGCTTTTTCTTCAGATGCTTTATTGTTTCATTATTTTAAAATTATTGCCAGCACAGGAGGGCAGCACAGATGGGAGCAGTTTTTATTACTCCAGCTTTCCAGAGTAATAAAATGAAAATTAAGGTGAAGTCAGCACAGGTTTCTCTGGACCTGTTGTTTTCATATGTTTTTTTTTATTGTTTTGTTTTTTGTCATTTTTTCTCTTTAGTACCCAAAACAGAACTGTCTATAAAATACTGTTACATTTAGTTTTACATATAATTTATCTCAACACACAGTTAAAAACAAATATTCAAATACACTGCATAAAACCAAATACTACACCTTACAGTCTAACTTCTTGCCTGTGCGCTTCTACTACTGAGAGTAGTCACTTACTGCAGCCTGTTGTCTCTTGAGTTTGTCTCTGTACTCTTCCAGTTCCTGAAGGTTCAGCTCAGGTGGGAGCTTCTATAATAACAGGAAACACAGACAAACATTAAACCGCAATGAATATTTACCTCGCATCCTCCAATACAGACGGTAACAGCCAAAGCGTTTGTGTCCGTAAACCAATTTCCGAAACCCTTCTCACATTTGCAAGGCGGCATCCAGCCTATAACCCAAATGAGCATTTAACTAGAAAGGAATTGGATCTACTGTTTGTTGAAAGAGGCAATCTACCTCCTAAGAGTCTTTTTTTTTTTTTTTTACATATCCCACCATGAATTTAAAAGATTTTTACATTTTTTAAGCTGTTGAGACTAAAGATAACTCACATATTTAAAATAGAAAATGAATTTAGTCAGTAAATACAGTTTCTCAGGGTCTTCTGTGGTAAAAAGCAAACACGTCTTCTGCAGCCTTTGCAGCATGTTGGTGTTTCCATTTTCAGGATTATTCTGACTTTCTTTCAACAATCACTTTTTTTCCTGCACAGGATCAAAACAGGGATTTCATCTTCTCTCTATTCTCAAATTCTAAAAGAACTATGCTTCTCAAAGAATTTAAGCTTTTTCAGCTGCTGTGACTAAAGGTAACTTTGATTCTTTACTCAAGAAAAAGAGGAGTTTATTCAGTAAATACACATTGTTAGATCATAAATCAGATTAGTCAAGATGAAAGAGAATCTTATTTGGTAAACAGCAAACAAACTTTGCTAGAGAAAAGAAGAAGATATTACAAATCCATGGCTCAAAGCATGAGAGGTAATTACTTTCCTCTTGACTGAAAGTCTCATTTCGGATGGTGTAGCAATACCAAGATAAATCTAATGAGATTTCACACCTTTCTTGTGTTGCGTGGATGCAATCCATCAATCCGGACCTGGGTGATGTGCACGCAGCTCAGTAAAAGCGTAAGAGACAGCAGCTCAGGTAAGAAAGAACTTTTACTCCTGCCAGTCAGATGTGGCTCAATGAGCAGCGGCAGAACATATTTATTCCCATTTGATATGCAATGCTACTGTTATTAAAGTCGCTGAAATGTGGCGAGCTTTGATGCAATCGTTATCCTGAAAAAATAAAAAAGTAGGAGGTCGATTGAGGAGCCAGTCTCATCGTTTTGAACAGAGTGGGACTCGTTTACGCGATAACACGATCCCGGAGCGACTGACCTCCAGTTCGTGCCGCACCATGTCGAAGGAGTCGTTGGAGAAGTAGACCTCTTCGATGCTGTCAATGATTTCCTGCTCCGCCTGGGGGTCGATGGGCTGCTGCCTCAGCTCCCGCAACTCCTCCTGGAGGACATATCAGGAGATGGCCACAGGAAGGGAGAGAGCTGTAAAAAGACGCTCTTCACAGAAACGTTTGTGACGCTTGTGTTTCTACACTTTTCAAAAAACAAAACACACAAAAAAAAGAGAATAAACTACAAGAAGCAAACTTGCCACAGGGAAAAGCAATAAAAGGAAGGTAGACATGATGAAAAAAACATGCAAATAAGTTTTGGGAAAAGTTGAAGGTGAAACAAAAGGCAATAAGAAGTCAGAACAGCAGAAAGTGAGGTGCAAGGAGTGGCAAAAAAAGGGTTAAAAAAAAACAAACATTAAAGACAGGTTTTGAGTGAAGCCTGCAACTGTATTACTGGTCAAAGGTCAAGGAGAAACGGGGAGCAGAAAAATAAAGGACTGCTATCCCTGAGAAACATCAGACCCTCATTGATTAACACACTGTGCATCCATTGAGCTTTTTTGCTGCAGCTGCTCTTTTAGGAGAAGGAGCCTTAAGCCCACATCCATAATGAGCTGTGATGCAGTGATGTCAATACGAAAGTGGAGGAGGACATGTAGTGTTGCAAAATACAAGAAAAAATGGTTACAACTAAAGAAAAGACACAAAGTACACCGAAATAATGATATTTCAATTAATAATAGCTGGGCCACTTATGCTGAAGGCCTCCTGTGGATGTGTATGTTTGATTATGACATATGCTTTATACAAGGTCTTGCAAAAGTATCTGTATCCCTTTTATAACATTACAATCACAAACGTTATTGTATTTCATTGGGTTTTTTTGTCGTGACTTTACACAAAACAATTCAACTTATAGATAGAAATATGTATAGTTACTTCAACTAAACCTTACTGAATGATTCAAAATTGAACACATGCTTTCCAGTTTAACCATGGTTTTAAAACAATGAACCATAGTTTAGTTTATTATTGCAATTGGTCAAACATTTTCTACCTCAGGAGACTCGCCCAGTTGAATCAAGTTACTCACTTTGCAGCAACAAGTTCACATGCAAATAAAATCTGGAAAATGTCCCATTTATTTGTATCCCATTTAGTCGATACTTTGAAGAGCATTACAGCTGCAACTATTTTGACTCATGTCTCTACCACACAGAAGAACGGACAATCTTGCCAAATTTAGTATAAAAATAGCTCAAAGTCAACCAGTATGGGCGAAGAGCATCTGTGAAGAGCGGTTTTCAAGTCCTAACATTCCTATTTGGATATAGGTCTATGCTTTGACTAGGCCATTCTAAAAAGTAAATATTCTTTGATCTGAAGCAATCTCCTGCAGTCCTGTTTGTGTTAAGGGTATCTCTCCTGCTGGAAGGTGAACGTTTCAAGTCTTTTACAGCCTACTTATCCATATTTACACCAACTTTAGCCTTTCCATCCCTACTGAATAAAAGTATTCCACGGTTATGATGCTGCAATCGCCATATAGGCCATGTTTTTTTCTGTGCTTTCTTCAATAAAGATCACAACTACATCCTCAAACTCTGGTACAGTTTTTGTCTATACAATTGTGTTTATTCACTACAGCACCAGTGTATTAGATTAAAGGGGTTAAACTTTTAATTTTATTTGTAGGATAAGAATGAATAATGAAGCTTTTTCCTTCTACTTAACAATTATAAACTATTTTTTATAGTCTAACACAAAGGGCCAAGAAAATACACTGAACCTCAGGGATGTAATTTGACAAAACATGGAGGAGTTCAGGTACTTTTGCATACACTTACATATTAAGTGGAAGGAAGCTTTATATCTGTAATAACCTGAAGCACAATCTTTACCTTTCAGAACATTAACATGCACCAACGTGATAAACAGGTCATGGGGTTAAAATAACTTGAAAGTACATAAATACAGGAGAAACTCAATCAATGCATCCATAAAAGTTATGATTTTGCATGAAACAGCAGGTTAACCAAAAATAACTGTTGACAACAATAAGCAGGCATCAACAGGGCATCCAAGTATTTAAATCTGCTTCAAGCTGGTTGACATTCCTACACCACAATGCATGTAATTTCATTTTCCGCTGTAATACATAGCATCATCTAGTTCACTGTTTTCCACCCACAGAGTCCCTGTTACTCTTCTATAAATAGATTGTCTTATACAGGGCAAAGGAGGAGGATTAAAATGAACCATCAGATTGTCTATTGTTGTGTGTGCAGAAGCCTTCAGGTGCATGTTGCTGTGTTTGAAACAGGTAAAAAAAGGAGCAAACCAGGATCCCAGAGGGTGGAGAGACTGAGGAGAGAAACGGGAGAATATGCTCAGCTACCAAACGGGTGGGTGGGTGGGAAAATCAGCTCAAAAGAGAGGGAAAGTGTAAAAGAGAGAAAGAAAAGATTGAAGGGCAGAATGGATGAGTCACTCTGTGCAAAAGGTAAAGAAGAAGAGGAGGAGTGAGAGAAGGACGATGGCTGTGTGTTAACTGTGAAGTTAGTTCATGTTTAGTTTGGGAAATTAACTTCTGCTGTGTGACACTGCTTCCCTTCACCCCCTCCCCACTCTCAGTCTCATAGCTGCATAAACTGAAACACCTTTGAGAGAATGACTCATCGTGAGGCTACGCCGAGTTAAATAATTCCCTACCTTCCCTTCTGCGAGCTGCAGAAATAACACAAAACAGACACCCCTGCACGGCCAGTGAAAAACCCCAAACAGGAACCCGCTGGGATGTTTTGATCAAATTTCACATTGAAGGATGAGGGACAAACAAACCGTCCTTCTCCATCAGTCCCCCCGCCCCTCTTTTCCGCAAATTAATGTATTTGTCATCTCATTGCAGAAAATGGAAATCTATTTGCATCCTAAGGATGTTTAACAAGCTTTACAATAGAGCCAAAGTGGACGTTTTATTGGAGAGAGTGGGGATTGAAACCAAAAGGGCCCCGCTTGCTACAAAAGGAAGTACAAACAAAAGGACGTCACAAGATGCACCGAGAGAGGAAGAGAAGAAGATAAACAAATTAAAGCCCTACTCACCGAAATCACTGCTCAATATGTATCTTAGGCTAACTGGGCTTATGTTCTCGTCTGCTATAAACACAGCAGGAGGCTCTATTTGGGACCCGAACCGGCGGGCAGCTGCTGATTTAAAGAATAACAATATTAAAGTCTCACTTGGAAGCGCATGACTTTCATATGTTCCATTTAGCGCAGGCTCTCATTGACCTGACAAGCTTGAACACTGTGATGTTGTCATTTTACGGTCTGCGTCAGTGGACAGGCTAGCTCTTGAATGTATAATCACACATTATCTGAGACGTGTCAATATACGTTTGTACACTATAAACACGTCTTCCGCTCAATTCAAAATTGTTTTGTTTTTATGTTTTTTAGAAAACTCACAATTTAAATTAACATCATCAAGAATATGATTTATGTTCATTAAATGTTCAACCATTCAAAGAGTGGTAAAATATATTTAATACATAATCTGCGTAATATGGATAATTAAATGGTTCCAAGTGTCTCGTTATCAATGTGTATTACACATATAAAGAGTGACCCCTGCTGGCGGTTACCGGTAACTGCATGAACTCCGATGATACTAGAGTTCAAGCTGCTATAACTATCATGTCTCTCAGCGACACCATGAATAGATATAGAAATTAAAAACATTTGCATTTTTTCCACTCAGCACGCCAGTGCATTACACAATATAAGCACAACACCAAAACTTCCCACTTTCTGGCAGAATATATTAATTAAAACACAAATATTTACACTCTTTGTACAGATGTGGAGGAAAATAAAACTCATGTTACTTTCAATTTGTAACTACTTTAAGTCAAGGATATACACAAGATATTAGGAAAAATAGGAAAGATGAGTGTGTTGATCTTCCTAGCACATAAAAGGGCTTTAAGAAAGTAGCTTCTTGCCCAAACTTGCACTTAGGTACAGAGGAATAATGAGCATGCTTAAAACAACTGAAACTACTGCAAACAAGGCAAGTTTATCAAAACAAAGGAGAAGTATCCAGATGTCACCATGTCCCCATGGCAACCTTTAGAAACTATCTTGCCAGCCGGTTTGATTGAAGAATAAAGCCATTTCCTGACCTGCCATCTGAAATCTAATTGTGTGCATTTTGATAATAAATGCCAGGATTTAAACTGGAACAATGTGGCTGCTATTGAGCTTCTTGGCGACCAACAAAACCTGGTCTTGGCATGAAGTAGAGGATTACTATGAAAAAGTACCCCAGGCCCATTCTTTGGTGGTATGATGAAAGAGCTGTGATTCAGTGGGACGGTGTCTTGTCAAAGACCCTTGGAAACTGAGCGCATGTTATTATGAAATCTTTGAAATGCTAGTAGATTTTAAATAAGATTTTCAGAAGCTCAGTTGTAAACTGAATGTGTGCCATCACTGGGACTTTCAACAGCATAATGATTCAAAACCCATGGTAAAATAAACATAGATGAGGTTGTACACAGTCCAAAATAAACCTTTCTCAAAGGCTCTCTCAGTAGTGCACCAGAAAATAAGAGAGCATAAAAGATAACCCTCTGCTCTGACATAGAGATGGTTAGAGGAACAGTTAAATGCTGTGAAATGTTTCAGGAGAAGACCAAGTGCTATATATACACACCTATATATATACACACACACATACGCAAGTGTTAATTTTATGCAATAAGAAGCTAGAGATTTTTCTGAAAAATTTTCACAATCAATTCTAATAGCTGTGGACAGTTAAATCACAAAGAAAATGAAACATTTTAGAAAATGATCAAAAGACATTAGCACATAATATTGTAGAGCTGATTGTTTTATCAAAACAAGCCAAAGAAGTAACTGTGGTACATTCGGTTTAAAACAGTGCAACACACACTCAAGGTGTATAACTGTCTATCCAATTCTCAAGCCGGAGTCCTTACAGCGACTCAACAGCATCATCTATCAATCATCAGCTCTAGTACTTCTGGCTCTCAGCCTGCCACATGCAGCAGCCGGCTCCTGGAAGATGATAAATGATTCAAATCATGAACAAAATGGTTGGAAACCCATGAAAGGCTCCAGTTTCAGTACAATAGTACCATGTAAAAATCAAGTCCACTGGCCTCCTTCCACTGCACACCGCGGCATGCTAGGTCACAGTCTTCCTCAGCTTGACAGTAATGTATTATTCTCTAACATACAGGAAGGATGATGGGTGTGTGTGTGTGGGGAGCCGTTTCATTTTTTTGTAAGCTGAGACATCAAGTGTTATAGTGAAGTCAGAGCATGAAACAAATTGACCAATGACTCTTTTTGTTTTAGTTGAACACACAGGGAGGATGTTAGCAGTGAACAGCATATCACATATATTGCTGAGAAAAAGTATTTGACGCCAAGATTTTCTTCATTTTCGATTTTTGTCAAGCTTCAATTAGAATTTATTGTTTGTCGCTGAACACATGTACACTGAGGTTAAAGCCAGCTCCAAAGCAGTGCAAACAATGTAATAAACATATGTAATATAAACATACATAAGCATGGGAATGCTTACTACAAATATATACATGTATAGAAGCACATATACAGTATACTCAGTGAAATTATGATTTCATTTTTTTGAAAGAGAAAATATTCAAAACAACCTGCCCCCATTTGGAAAACTTGTTGGTCCTCCTTATTCAAACCATGTGTTTACTGATAAACCACATATTTTGAATAGTCAGGTTAAATTTCACCAGCCACAACAAAGCCTGATTTCTTTCTGAAAAACTGAGTCAAGGAAATATCCCCAGTCTGACAACTTGAAGTAGATGACTCTTCCGGTAAGTCACAAAGAACCCCTAATATTTTAAAGTACAACACAATTAAAGTATGAAAAACAATAAGTGATAATCAGTATCAAGAATAATACATAGTTTGTCACCTTTCCTAGAGAAGTTTAGATTTAGAATCTCGTAACTGTCTAAGGTTTTGCTCACCAAGCCATTTGTGCGTCCGTGCGTGTCCCTGCGTAAGAGTAAACACATACCTCTAATGAAAACCTAGAGTTTAACTGTTTTACTGCATTATTTATGGCAGCACGATTAGTCAGTGCTGACTATGAGTTTGTCATTTCCTTCATTCGTTCCGAAAACTGTCACTTAAATTTTAAACTCTTATAGATTTTTTTCTGTAACACTTGCTAGTGCGATACATTTCAGGAAATGTTCCTCATTTGTACATGTATTTCTTAAGAATATGTGTCTCAGCAAATGTTCCTCATTTGTACATGTACTTCTTAAGAAGATGTGACTGGTAGTAAAGAGGCCTAAGAGGTATTTTATTTTTAATACCCCCTCTCACAAAGACTTGCTTACATCTTCTGACAGCTATCCCAACTTATAATAACATTGACTAAGTTTACTATTGGTACACTTTACCTAAAAACAAAAAAATTAAACATACTCACTACACAACCATGCTTCAAGAGTTGCTCACAACATGGTGAATTGTTTTGTTACCGTTAAAATTATCTACAGCTTTTGCTTCTTGGTCCTAATGATGCTGTTTGTTCACTAACAGACAGTACACCTCTTATAATTGATAAGCTTATAAATGATAAAGGTGAAGCATCAGTATGCATTAAAGAAGATCATATCAGTCAGATTAAGTAAAATATCATCAAACTTAAACCAATCAAAATTATATTTCTCTGAAGAGTAATCTCTCCTTTTCAGGGATCTTAGGCTGAATGAAAGGAATCATTGAAATATACTATGAAATATTTAATCTGCAGAATCCCAATTATAAAACTTCAATTGTGAATTGAATGATTACATTGCATCTAGACACAAAAGAATAAACTGTTAATTAGTAATCAATCATACTATGTAAATGACTAACAAGATCTGAACAAACATAAATCAGTCCACCGATTAAATTTTGTCATAAGGGTGCCTATATATCTCTCTGTCAGGGTTCATGATGCCACAATACAAAAAAGAATGGGCAAATAAAAAGTCAATCTCACAAATGCCCCCAAAAAAACAAAAAACATCTTCCCGAGACTTCAGAAAGATATTCTGTGGACTTACGAGACAAAAGGACTAAAACCTTGAATTTAAACCCTCCAATTTGGCTGTCTTAAAACAAATTTGCAGACTGGGTGAAAATTACTTAATGTAAAATACTCATTAGTTATCACATACACATTATGTTGCACTCAGGGAATCATCTTTTAAAAACCACATTTTCTTTTGTTCAGGTCACATTGGCCAAACATCCATGCAGAATGCTGACCATTATATTCCTGTTCATTATGCGAAGCTGCTTCACAACACCGAGGCCAAACAAAGCAGGTGTGATAACATCTATACTCAAAGCAGTGTTTGGTTACTGCATTTCCAGTTTGGCCAAGCCACCTGACACTAAAGCATCTAATGAAAGTAAACAAATATTACTTCAGAAACTACCGTCTCTTTCATTGTAGCTATGATTACAGCTAAACAATTTTTTCCGTTCAGTCATGCAGCAACATCAACCATTTTCATTTTATATATCAATAACTTTAAAAAAAGATGTCTGCCAGGTATTTACATAACAATTAATATGAACTCTGGTTTAAAATATACATAAACATTAGCTTTCTAACAACGGGTTTTCCAACCCCTATAAGTGAACTGACAAAGAGATTACTTCCGTTTTTGATCTCATCATCAAATACTGACATGCAACATTACCTGAAAAGAAAAATGTCAAAGAAAATATGACTCAATTATGAGTGCCATGGTCGAACTACACTTACGCTACGCTAAATTTATTTATTATTCCAATCACCCGGGCTGTTCTGAAAACAAATTGGGTTAGTCTAATCACCATATACATGAAAATGTATAATGATTTAGACAACATTTTATTCCTCATAAGTGAATACATGATAGTTTAATGAGAAACATAAAGGTTTTCTTTGCTTTTTTGGCAAGGAGGAAGTCTTACTTAACAAAAATAAATTTGGTATATGGGAAGTCTCTTACATTGCCTTGCAAAAACATCTAGTTTAACATTTTCTAAATTTTTTGTAAGCTACACCTTAAAAAGTAATGCATTTTTGTAGGATTTTATGTGATAGACCTCATAATTGTGAAAGTGAAGAACATAAGGTGCTCTGATCAGATGAAAACAAAGTTAACCTTTTTGGCCGACATGAAAGAATGTTGAGTACCGGCGAATCAACACAACACATCATCATCCAAACTGTGAACAACCGTATTGGCAGCATGCTTTTTTTTCAGCAGGAGAAAGAGAGCTGATCAGAACTGACTTAAAGATGAATGCTAAATAGAGGACAGTCTCTTTGAGGCAGCAAAATATTTGAGTCTGGCTGTTCAAGACATACCCCCAAAATAACTTGCTGCTGTATTGCAGCTAAAAGGAGTTGTACTGAGGTACACTCATTGGGAATGAATACAAATACACAATTTTTTTTTTTTTCAGATGATTATTTGTACAAATAAAATAAATAAAAATACAGTTCACTCCCTTCATTTCATTGTTATGGTGTGTTGGTCTGTTACAAAAATCCCAATAAAATACAACAAAGTGATTGGTTTTAACATGACAGAAATAAGAAAATGTTTATCCATTTTTTCCCAAACAATTGTAATAACATGTTAAAAGAGTTTTTTTTTCAAATGCCATTACAAAATATTAGAAGGAATGATGGAACTTTTGTTGTAAGTATCCATGAATTGACGCATTTCTAATGAATTTGTGAACAAACTTTCAGCACATTCGTGAATTCACAAATTGTATTTCATTTTCTTTGTTGGACAACAAAGACATTGCAGATGGTTTTTGTTTTAGCTGAAACCATAACATATACTGCTCTATCATGTTGCACAGGAAGCTTACCGTGCTCGGGATCCTTAGGTTCTCCATTGGACTCAGATCAGCCATGCTCTCCTGGGGGCTTTTGAGGCCCTGTCACAAAAACAAACAAAAAAACAAAACCCACCATAAACCTTTAATTAATGTTTTCTCTCCGTATAGCCAGCTCCCGTTTCTCATACGGCTAGCATGACACTACTGCACACACACACACACAAAAAAAGTGGAACTGACGGTGCAGATTACTGACAGTGATATGCTCTGTTGTGTCTTAAAATTACTCAATCTAACATTACTTCTTGTGCAAACTGAGAACTTCTTCAGCCACCCAGGATTCATTGTTGTTGTGTGCAGGTGTGTTTTCGCGGACTGAACGTCTAGTGTTTCTCCAGAGGAGAAAAAAAGGCCATTCTTTATACAAAATGGTAAGTCTAAACCTTCATAGAACTAGGTGAAAATACTTAGTTTGTCCCGTATTACCCCGCCTGTTAAATGCCACACGATGAGCTGTCAAATTAGCCAGTTAGCTAGGTTAGCTGCCAGATACAAACGACCGGCTGGTCCTTGTATAAAGGCATGTTTTTCCTCACCTGGCGGGCCATAAGAGACTTTATCTTCTGCATCGTGAATCCAACTTGTGTGAAAAAAAGGCAAGTAAATGAATAAATCTTTAATATTGCCTTGTTGTCAACAGAAAGCCTCTATCACTACGAGAAGGAAGCCATAGTTAACTGTCACGTGATTGGAAAGCCAAAAACTGGAAGAATCCTGCAGCATCTTGGGTAATGTGGTTCTTACGCCGTGTATCGGTGAATTCTACCTGTCAGTGTTTCTTACGGATAAACTTCGTTAAAATGTGTGTGTAATTGAAGTCAAAAGTAGCAATACTTAAAATAAAAGAAAGAAAAAAAGAAGTTATACATATATTTTCTATATGCAAAAGAGTTAAGATGACTGTAAAATATGGATTTAAAAAAATAATTATTGTTGTAGCCTGGTCTTTCTGCCACTGGATGTCAGTAAATTTGCAACAGAGTACAAATGGCTAACTTGTGGCTCTAATGAAAAATGAACAAGATACCAAGACAGATAAATTCCATATTCCATTCGATCATATCAAACATGATGATAGCAACCCTTGTTTATACCACATATTTTACTTGCTTTTCGTCCTCTTATTTTGAATCAAGTTTGGGCAATATAGTTATTCCAGTGGGCCAACTGTTGATAATGCAGGGGTTTCACACTGAGTTGGAAATGTACATTTTCCAGGAAGCTTTGATGAAAGATGCTTCATTGTTTTGTCTCTTTTTTTCTAGATGGTGGGTTTAGAAGGCATAGTATACTCAGTCAAAAATTACTGCTGCTTTAATAAAGTGATATTTTCTTGACACTTTAAACTTGATCTATTTAAACTGATGTATGTTAAGATGTAAATTACTGGTTAAGTGATAAATTAGGCTGTGTATGTATAGTTGTTGTCATTGTTTTTATTCTTCCAGGAATGTTCCTGAACTATTGCAAATAAAAGCTTTTTCTCCCAGATACTTTGAACAAGTAGTGTCATACAAAAATATGCACACCTATAGAACTTCTTCTCATTTACATTCAACCATAGATTTTTATGTGCTTCATAGTGATTAATAGTCTGCAACTTTAATTGCTGCAATTAAAGCTGCAAGTATATGGGAGAGTCTCTTTCACCTTTTCATATCAAGAGATTGACCTTTCCGTCATTCGTCATAGCAAAATAGTTTATACTTAGTCATTAATGCACTAAGCTTTTGAGCTTTCCAAATAGAATGAAAAGCATTTGTTAACATAATTTTCTAAGTGTGGCCACAGATTCTGTATTTAGCAGTTCCCCTTTGCATGATGCTGCCAAACAATGTGGATGGTCTGTTATACGTAGGTGATGTGCTGTTTTTTGCCTCACCTGTTTTGGTCTTTAATGTTCCACAACACACCTCACAGAGCATCATTTATAAATTTCACACAGTTGGTTTAGCTTCACGAAAGTGACATTTAAGGACACTCACTGAACCAGAGTTCATTCAGGGTTACAAGAGTAAAGGGGCACTGAATATGAATGTCCCCCAATCAAGTTCTGTTTGTATTTTTAACAAAAATGCATTTTTAACAAAAATGAAAATCATATATTATTTGCTTTCTGTTTTGTAATGAGGTACTTATTTGTGCTGATCTGTCACAGAAAATCAAAAATAAAACATGCATTAAAATTTGTAATGTGAGAAAAAAGGGGGGCAAATTCATAGTGTATGAAAACAGTAGCCAAATAAACTAAATCAAACCAGATGAATGTTATGATTGAAATTGCAGTGGGTGTGCTGTTTAGCCAGCCACATTTACATTCCATTCACGAGAAAAGAGATCATGTCATGCTATGTTTTCCATGACTGAGTGCCCTGTTTCTCCATCTCTGCCAAGTTGTTAGACCAAGCTCCGCATTGTGAGCTCTTCCAAATAATTACCAAAGCGGTGCACGCAGACCAACTCAGCCTGTTTGTAATTGCCCTGTCAGGCCTTCTACTGAGCAACACTTGAAGGCTGCGCACCGGAGGCAGAGGGAGAGCTAGTTCCTGGTTAATCATGCTTTAGGCTGATTTCCCAGTCAAATGAAGGTGAAGCTTCTCCCCTTAGGTGAATTTACTCCACTGTTGTTTGTTAGGCAGCCATCCATAAGGCGGCGCCTCCCTTAAAGCAGACAGTGAGACGGAACAGATGGCTGCTGCTACCCGGAGATGCCTCCACAAAGAAGAGACACACACAGTTGGTCAGCTCATAAGCTATAATTAAAACAAGATTAAAAAGACTTCTTGTTGTTATGCAAGGGAGCATCATATTGAGACTTGTGGTTAATTATCTCCGCAGTTGGTAGGTAGCTGCAGCTTCTGGCGAGTATTGATTCCACTTTATAGATGCTGTATTTCCAAGTGTTTCAACTCAAAAATACTACTGAATTCAATCTTTCGTTTTGTCATAGAATTTGGTCTTAACATTCCATTTATACAGATACAAAACCTGACTATGTGTCAGCCGTTTTATAAACTCTAAAGTCCTGCTAAACAGAAACTCTTAAGCTTTTTACTTATCCTTTCTCTAAATGCACATAAGCAAAACATAAACCACATCAGCACTCTTATTTGCTCATGACAAGGTGTCAGCAGGAGCAGGTGGGAGGGCACTCTGCCACATGCTGAAGCATCCGTCTGTCCCTGCCAGTAGGCACACAGAATACCAGCACACCAACTGCCCACAGAAATGAGCGCTCTGCTGCAGATTTGGAACAATGCATACAACGCATATAAGTGTAATAGGAGAGATTAAATTCAAAATATTAAATTTCTCACAGATTTTTCTTATTCTTCCCAGATCTGTTAAATACGAAGTGACCTTTTTCTGCTTTGCCATTTTATGAAAAACGTGTAAGCACAAGGACAAAGTTTGAATTGCATTCATTTTGTTTTGATGTGCACAGCCAAAAGACTTTACAATGACCCACAAAAGTAAACACATATATATTTAATAAAGTACAAAACACATATACACAAACTGTACAATCATTTCAGAATTATTAATTTTTTTTTTCTTAAAGCATTTGATTTTACTCAGTTTGAGCAGGAAAAGCAAAGGAAAACAAACAAAAGAATACTTTTGGAGAAACAAACTCAAGTATGTCAGCACAATGACCATGAAAAGGCAGAATATTCAAGAGATTAATTTTGTTTTACATTTTTCATCTATTCATTGTATAGTTTTAACAGTGAAACTTGTCCAAAATGGGAAATTGCAAGCAATGAGTATTGGTTTTTAAAATGTACTCCCTGCCTGTTTGACCTAGTTCTCCTACAAAACTTTCCCTCAACTCACCTGACTTTCTGAAAAAAGCTACAAAAAGTGACTTTCGGTAGTGGCAAGAAGGTTCTCCGAGTTGGAGAAGAGAAGAAAATGGATCCCATTCTATCCAATCCAGTCCATCCTTATTGTACAGCACTTTAACAAACCAAACAGGACCAGTGCTGTACAGAATGCATAAACATTACCAATGGTGTGTGTTACAGTTTATTGTCTCAAAACAACCTTTTATTCCCATGACAAAGCAAGACATAACCTGGGTCTGGTCTCAAAATAGCCAACAAAAAAAAAACAACAACAGCGGCCATAAATAAAGTAGACTGGTACATTGTTTTCAAGAATCTCTGTATGTCATGTCCACAGAGATAGAGAAAAAAACAAAACGGTTATATACACCACTTTTAAAAACAGCTTTAAATTTTTTTTGTTTTTCCTTCTAAACATTTACTTTGCATGTAGACAACAGGCTAATGTGCACATCAAAATGTCTACCTTGCAAAACATCCCTGTTTTTGATGGACAATGTACCCCCTCACCTGGAGCAATAAATTACATTCCCAAATAACTGGTAGGTGACACACTGCAAAAACGTTCAGTATGTGAAAAATACACCGTTTTTATTTAAACAATAAAACTGTCTATACCTATTTCAGTATGAGCATTGTATACGGTCATAGAAGGTCGTAAAATCTGCATTTTTTACTTTAAAAAAAATTTAATAAAAATAAACAGGCAAAATAAAAGATTTCTTGAATTTTTTTCCTGAAAACAAAAATATGAAAAATTTAGGATTTTGACTCAGATTCACTCTAAAGGCAAACGTATTGACGTTTTTGTGTGCTTTCTTTTTCCATTTCTAGGAACTTCACACACAAGAAACAAAAAGAGGAAATAGAATATTATATGTAAAGTCTCTTTAGGATAATCCATGTACAATATTTACAATAAGGCAATTATTGTAAATATTAAATGCCTTCATTGTAACACTTGTCAGAAAACATACGTCAACATAAGGGACTGTTTGAATTTGCAAGTTAATTCATTTCTTAAAGCAACAATGTTAAATACGTTGCAAAGTTTTGGCTGTTTATGCATTGAAAAAGCTCAAAGTAATATAAAGACCAGCTTGGTTTTTAACGATCTTCATTTTTGAACACAAAATAAAAGACAAAAAAATGTATCATGTTAAATAAAATAAAATAAAAAAACACAATCATATGTCCACTTTTTACCTATCTCTAGTAGAAGGTGATAAATATATGTCCCAAACTCTCAACAGTAACAGTGCATATTCAGGTTGTGTACCCCAACAAGTCTCCTTCATTTTGTGTGCAAAAAACAGTTCGGCAGCAAACACAAGAATAAGGCTACACAGAAATCTTCAAGTGTGACAACTGAATCTACCCAGCAAACAATTACTTCAACAAGCTGGCACTGGGGGATTCTGGGACGTGTCTGATCACATCGTAGATGGTGGTGTGCATGTCTTGAATGGACTCGAGCCGGGCCAGAGATTTGCATGATGCCTGCGGAATAAATAATGATGACATAATGGGAAATGAGAAAAACAGAAACTAATTGAGAAGGATTTTTACTTCCTTTTCAAAGTGTCACCAGATAACAATATGTAAATCACCTGTGTGGAATCCATTTTTCCTGGTATGGAGACAAACTCATAGATGCCAAAGTCCTCTGCTGCATCTTCATGACCTGTGCATACACATTTTATGTTGTAAGAATCATAGTAAGGCAAATGGTTTTACTGTCCTAAAACATGTTTGTCCTCTTGCATATTTCTTATTTTTGCTCACACTTAATACAAATATAATTTTTTTTACATTTTAACAGAAAAGTGTGCATTCATCAGGAAAAAAAAATGTAATAAACCATTTTTTTTATTTGTGTCTGGCTAAAATTGTGTCCTCTGTTTTGTTCTGAGCATTACAAAGAGGGCCAGATTCATTTGGCTTTTTTTTTTTAATGAATAATTTGGCCTTTAAAACCTGCTTTCTTCTTTCTTTCTTTTTTAGAATAACTCGCCTTATGTCTTGGATATTAAAATTTTTAATATAATAAAATAGATTTTTTTTGTCATAGCATTGTACCATGATAACATAAAATTTGGTATTGCTGTTTCCCTGACCTTGTTTACTTTTACTCTTCACTGTCATTTCAAACCACTTTTTCAACCTTCTGTTATTAAACAAAACCGTAACTGTGGTCATTCATTACTTCCTGTTCTAATGCCTAACAAAGATGATGTAATGCGTTTGCCACATAACATGTTGTGCTTTTATGTTTACATGTAAATAAAAGCATTTTCCGTTATGAATGTGTCAACCTTGTTACCTGAGCGATGAGGTCGTTTCTGCTCTGAAAACGGTCTGTAAAAGCAATTTGAACAGTTATTTTAGATATTAGACGATAATTGTGATCTGATTTAATAATCCGAGCCCATACCTGTTGTAGATGTTCATGAGGACTGTGGATAAAGGGACATGGGGAAAAAAATACCATTATTTCCAAAGCCAAACATAACAATTCTGTCATATTCAAATAGAGAAGTTTCTTTGCCCGGATTACATTCACTTTGACTAATATTTGCAAGTTATTTAAATATTTCTGTGGAAATTCGGCATGTACGATCTAAGGCAGGAAGGTGGCGAGGAATACTCTGAAATGTTACTACCATCACATTTGGCTCATTCTGATTTAAGACTTTCAGAAATAATAGACCTAAACTAACACAGACAAGATCTTTAGGAAACCACATGTGTTAAAAGTTAATCATAAAAGGGCATCGCCTTACCTCTCTTTGGATGACATGCCCTGCGGAAGAGGAACAGCAGCATAAAGCCGATGATGAATGAACAGACCGCAATGACTGCCAGCAGAGACATAGATCTACCATCATGGGTGTATTTCTCTTTCACTGTTCACAAACAAAGACAATATATAGCTGAGTATAATTTTCAGACAAGAAAGCATCATGCAAGACAGTGATAAAAAATTCTTTCCCCTTCCTTTAACTTGTGTATGACTTCTTGGAGTACCAACAAGTCATATACTTCTTGGAGTGCATGACTTCTTGGCATGCACTCCAAGAAGTATATGACTTCTTGGAGTGCCAAGACGTCATGCACAAACATGCCCTCGGTAGATGGGTCTTTTGAATGTACAGTATATAACTTGCAGCAATTGAAGGAATGCTTATGACTCACAGTGAGTGGCAGCACTTTTAAAATCAAGAGACTTTGTGTATGAAATATGTCTCTAAAGTGGGATATAATGAGGTAAACAGACATAATCATGTCGATAAAGCAGATGGTTGTTGGCCAGCCATGCTTAGTGTAAACCTACTTACTGGGCTAATTTAAATAAATTTTAAATCTTAAAACACAAAGTATAAAAAGGGCCTTCATTCAATCTAAAATGTATCTTAATATTAAAAAACAAAACATGTGTCGAGGTTCGCTCATGATTTTAACTTCTTTTTTTTTTTTTTTAAAGGTGTCTGGCATGACTTCTGTTGACTCTCACCAAACTGAGTTTTAAATCAAAGGCAGTATCGGCAATAACTGTCACTGACTCTTGCTCTTACTATCACCAAGACAACATATCAATGCCCCATACAGCACACAGAAACTGACCATGTTATAAAACTTAGTCAATAAACACAACAGCTGTTATGCCCTGTTGACTTTCCCAGCCACTGAACTCTAATACAGACTGCAGCTGACAGGAACCTAGCAACAGAGATAAAATCTTAGTTTCAATAATAGTCATGTATATTTTATGCTATTTCCATAACCTGCTTGTGTGACTCAGACGCTATGTAGAATACTGCTCGTGATGCAATATTATTACAAATTGGACAGCTTTATCATCTGGAAAGTGTCATCTCTTTTTTTTTTTTTTTTAAACGCTTCATCAGGTTCTTCTGCTTTCGGCACGAAGCAGAGTTCACAGAGTGTTTATCTTAGAGGATTCCCAAAACCAACCCACGCTCTGCTCTGTCCTGCCATTTTCCGCCCTCCACCCACCTGTTCTCAAGCTGGCCACCACCAGAGTGAACTGGGCCTCATCCTGCTTCTTGGTCACATTGTTGAAGGCTCGGCACAGGTAGTCCTCCGTCTGGGCCAGCTCGTTGGACTTCACCTGCAGCTGGGGTCCAGTTGTGATGATCTTTGTGGCATTGGGGCTCTTGGAGATCCAGACGTAGCTGTTGGGGGGGTTGGAATCAGCCTGGCATTCGAAGTACACCAGCTCTCCAGGGTTGATGGTGAACACTTTCCCTGTTCGGAGGCCCTGGACAGAGTTCACCTCCAGGTTGTAGGGACCATCTGTGTGTGGGTCAGGGAAACATGACAGTTTGTTTTGCAAAATAGTATTCTATAGTTTAATGAACAGTCTAATTTCAATGCATGATGGGAACATTTTAGATCATCTTCTTGCAGGATTTTAATAACCAATGAGTGAGTTGAGCCTGGTTTGCCTGACCTCATTTTTTATAATCAGGTTTCATGTAGTGGTGTCAAAACTAGACCTATGGGCTTGTGTCTTGATGTGTTCCTTCGAATGGACACCACTGGTTTGGAGCAACAAATTTCAAAATAAACTTTAATAAATTTTAAATAAAATTTAAATGCTCCATCTGACTACAAGTGGTCAGATAACTCAAACTGATCTAACAGTAAGCGCTGGCATAATTTTCCCTTCAGTTTCAACCCACATGCCCCAAATGATTAAAACGTTTATACAAGCAATTTTGGGGTAAAGTGATTTAACTAAATGCTGTGTCATTGGATTTGCAGTTACTTTGTTTCAGCAGTTGTGTACATGTTCAATACACATAATATGCGTTTGGCACTTATAAGGCGGAAATCTATAACCTGTCCCAAAAAAGTCCATTGTGGTAATCAAATTGTGTAGTTAATACTTCCTAATGCTACTAAAACGAAAGTCTGATAAGCAATAGTGTGATAGGGCTGACAGAATAAACAGAGAATGTACTTTCTTTTTACCTTAACTGTATATGTTTATACTGGAAGTGATGCTTCAAACTTTCCATGCTAGAAAAAGGCAACACTACCTGTTTTAACCCCCAAAGTGAAAGAAAAACTAAAACACTGAAGCCTGAAAGGCTTGTGAGTCTTGCTTTTAAACACTCAATAATCTTGATTGCTGACATGCACCAGGACAAGTTTGGCCTAAAGGGAAACACATACAGTATCTCCCTACTCTAGTTTCACTGTAAGGAGCACCATAATTAAACCAACAGGTAACACACTCCTGTGCACAACACATCAAGCCAGAGTTTGATGCTGTGTGGTCACAAAAAACAGTTTTTGTTATTTTTGAAAATAGGTGAAATGGGTGATTACTTCAAGAAACACAAGAATCTCATAGGACAGCATTATTACAGGATCCCTTTTGAACATGTTCTCCAAATCCCAGCATAAATGATAATTTATCCAAAATGCTGCTTTAAACCAACAACTTCAGACTATGGCTGTTACACTTAAGGTCAGAAAATTCAGAAATACAAAATAAATGAAAAATCAACCTCTTTGGTTTCGTTGAAATAGTCACATATTCAAATTAATTCACAAATTGGACTCCATGTTGCCTCAAACTCCCAGAGTTCGGAGAGCTTTATCAGCAAGCCTCGTAAAATATTAGAGCCCACTGAGATAAGTCTGCTCCCATGCAAATACTTTCCCATAAGAGAAATATGTTTTCAGGTGACAGTAGCAGGTAGCAGCAGGAGTTCGAAAAAAATTTACATACAGCCTAATCAAACACCAGAGGGGAAGTTGCAAAAGAGAGAACTTAAAAAAAACGTAGACATAGTATGTTTATAATTTGTTGTCAGAACATTAGTGTTGGGACTATGAAAACATATCTGTGAACACTTTTATATAAAGATGATTCAAATAAAAGAACAGATTTGCTGTGATGTATAATTTAAACTAAGTGGGAGGGTGCTAAATATATATTTTGTTCACCACTTAAATTATTAAATGGTGAACTGACCCAATGGACAACATGTAAGAGTTTTGTGTGTGAGAGTTAAAGGGTTAAATAGTGGCAGCATTGTGTTCCCAGCCAACCGCAAGTTTAATCTCATTGATATTTGTTTTCAAATTATTAAAGAGGAGCTATCAACATTGCAGGCTGTTTTGTTGAATTTCAGTCTTTTACAATGTTTAGCTGAGTGTGAGCTCAGCTAAACAGAGTCATGAGTTTCTCAGGTGGAACTAGTGAAATAATAAATGGAAGACAGACAAAAAAGAAAGGGATGTCTACTCACAGTAAACATTGAGCTCCACTCCCCTGCTTTCAATGATTTGGCTCACAGGGTTGCTGACAGTACAGCGATAAGTCCCCTTGTCCTCCTTTCTCACAGGGCTAATCAACAGCATGGACTTGTCTTGAGTGAAGTGGTATCTCTCACTGGCAGTAAGTGAAACATTATCCCTTAGCCACCGGAAGACAACTCTTGTTCCTTTCTCAACAGAACAAGTCCAAGTTACATTTGCTTTGTCTTCTATGACTGTATGTGATGGCTTCTTCTCAATGATTGGTCTGGAGACAGGCTCTAAATAGAAAAAATAAAAACATTGCTATTTGTGGATCTAATCAGGAAGCATAAAATCAAAGAATTAATAACTTACCATCTACTGTCACATGAATAGTTCTTTCTTCTTTCTTCACCTTTCCTTTTTCGTTACGAAACTCTATGTTGAGGCTCAGCTTGTAATATCCCTCGTCATCCTCTTTCAAATTCCGGATTGACAGAGAAGCGTTTGGCTCTCTGAAGTCCAGGCGCTTGCGATACATCATGTCTATGATTTTGCTGTCTTTGGTAAATGTGACCAACGTGGTGCTAGCACCGCTCACTTTAGTGTGAGACCAAGTTCCCTGGATCTCAGCTTCGTCCAGTGGAAATCTGGCATCGACAGAGAGGAGAAGATCCTTCCCTTTGGTTCCATGATGAACCGATGAACGAATGTGAATCAGTTCACAGCCGACATCTGAGATGAAGGACATGATGAGATTAGAAAAAAAAAACAACTAAATATGACTTGTTAAATCTTCAACTAAAGATATAAACTTACTCTATAACTTGTTGCGTGCTAACACAAAATAATTTTAATGTGAAGATACTCAGTAAACAAGCAACAATTTATGATCAGGGCTTTTTCTCAATTCTCAGTTAATTAAGGTGTAGGAACAGCTCATCCATCTTCTTTTTGGTCACTACCCAACATACAAATAAAAATGAAAAGTTGGTGATAACTGAATCATACCAACAACACAATTTCAATTTAATGATGTCCTTCCACAATAGTTCAGTACTAAAATACAAAATGTAATTCTTTAGATTACATAACACAACTTACTGCAAGTATTTTCAATTTATGCTTTCTATTTCTGTTACCCAACAAAATGTTATTGACCAGCACTGGTTGCTGGTGAGTCTATGAAACCAAACCAGTGCATCCAGTTTGTATCCTGCTTTTCAAATTGCCCACGTCCTGAAACTGTAGTGAGTTAATATTGACCCAGCTCACTAAAGGGTGTCGTTGTTATCAAGCACGAGGCCTGTCTGATCTTGACTCGCTGTGTGGCAAACGGTCAGGCTGTCTGAAGTTACAATAATTGCTGATGTATTGAGCGTCTCCGTCTGTTTAGGCTTCGGTATAGTTGCCAGGCAGTTAGCTATAACAAGCCCATAAAAAAGACAAGTTTTAAAGAACATGGGACTCTTTAAAACATGTGCAAAACAAGCTCAAATATTTATAATTTTATTAAGTGTTCTGTTTCATCTTCCTCTTTCTGTTTTGTGAACCACACTTCTATTTGTGTACCGTCTTTCTCTGGAATCCTCGTTAAAAGTAATAGCACTCTCATCAGAAGCAGTGTCAGTTCTTCATTTGTGCTAAATTTAAGCAAGCGTAGTTTGATTCGCTTTTGGTCCAATAAGCTTTTCCTTCTTTTGAGGTCTAATTAGTAGAATTAGACCGAATATATTCACACTGCATTCACCTGAGCGTAATTTAATCACAGATTAAATCCAGCCGCTCTGTGAAAGCCACAGAGGCGTGAGATTGAATATTAGTGAACAAACAGCGTCACAAAAACCAAGGAACACAGCGGACAGGTCAGGGATCCAGTTGTGGAGAAGTTTAATAATTACAAAAGAAGCAAAAGAGGTCCATAATAACTTTTGAGGAGCTGCACAGATACACAGCTCAACTGGGAAAAACGTTGCAAGAGCAGCAAGAAGCAACTGTCAAAGGAGAGCTAAGAATCCAAGTACAGGACACAGCAAATGTGTGGAAGAAGGTGCATTGTTCAGATGAGACTTTGGGTGGACTGTTTATACGTATATGCATTGGTATGTGTGGTGTTCAGCACCTTGAACACATTTTTCTCACAGTGAAATATGATGGTAGGAACATCATGGGATGCTCTACTTCAGCAGAGACAGAGGAGATGGTGCCAACTACTGTAGAGGGAAGCTGGATAGAGAGCAAATACAGATCAGTACTAGCAGAAAATGTGCTAGTCAGCAAAAGACTTGAGACTGAGGTGACATAATGACCCTAAACATGCAACTTGAGCTACAATTGAATGATTTGCATCAAAGCATTCAAGTGGGAGAACGGCCCCGTCAAACTACGGAGCTAAGTTCAACTTGAGTCTTCTCATTCTTATGGAAAGTACTCACCCAGGTTAGCTAAATATAAATATGCGTCCCAGTTTTTTGATTTGTCTTCCTCTTCACCATAATAAACTATTCTGTGTTGATCTATCACAATAAATCCCATTGAATTTTGTGGTTGTGACCAAATGCAAAAAAAAAGTTAAACTGGTAGAAAGTAATTTTGTGAGGCACAGTTTCAGCCTGCTCTGTGGTGACTGCCGCCCACGTTGCTCATCACAATACATCTACTGTGCGTCTGCTGTTATGTCCTAAATAATACATGCAGCGCAAAAAGCCACAGTGACGCGTTCCACTCTCCAGCCCGCAGGCCAGTTTCTGTGTCACTGTGTGTGTGTTGTCAGTAGCAGGAGCGTGGCTGTGTTTACACCAGCTGAGAGATGGTTAAAAAGGGCAGAATGAGGAGAAGTGTGCCCAGCCCGCTCCCTCGCTGTTGTCCCCAAACAGCTTGGCAATTGTTGTGGTGATAGAGTGTAGATTGCTGTGACAATGGGCTTTTAGGGGAGAGAATATCTTCGTTTAGCGGACATGCCCTCACACACAGATTTTAAACAAGCAGCGTGTGGTGAACTACCAGCACCTGCCCCTTATCGCCCTCACACACATCCAAGATGTTTGGACACTAAATAAAGTCAACAGGTGCATCTCCGAACACCACCATCCCCTGTGCTTTAACAGATAAGACAAACAGGCCTTCATCTCAAAGAGGGTTGGTGATTCAAATATCAAAGCAGTTAGGGAAGTTCATGCTGGATGAATTTGATGTATTTTACAATGAGTGAAGTATACTGGTTCATGGCTGCAGTTTCTGAGTCACAGATGAGTTCTCATGGTGGATTTCCACTAACCTCAACCAACAATTGAACTGAAGCTAATTCTGTCAAGTCACATTGTGCTGCTGACGATGGAAGGACATATTTAAAATGTCCTTTTTAGCAAGAAAACCTAAGATTTGAGGTCATCTTAGATTCAAAACAGGCATCAATAAAGTTCTTTAAGAAAATTTCTCATAAAATAAAATTGTTTGTAATAGGTATATAAAGACATTTTTGTCAGCACTGACTTAATCCACCCACCCTACAAGGCAAAAATGAAACTCAACTTCTACTTTTTTTTGTTTTTGCCTTCTCTTATTCCCAAGAGTTCATTATTTATCTATGTTAATAAAGTCAGCTGTGCATAAGTTGCAATATTCCACATAGCAAAGAACCAATCTACTCCTGACTCTGCACAGCTGCCAGTCCCATCATGTAGCTGAGCGTAGCTGTAGGCATAGGACACAATTTTAAAAACTAAATAGATAAATACAATATGTCAAACTAACAAAGAATAAAAATAATGAAAATTGAGAACATAAAAATTGTATCTAAGTTTCCATTTTTGTTTTTATTATGTTTAGAAACATAATAAATTAATAACCATAGCCCGCCATCTTTACTGAAAAAATAATTTCTTGAAATTGAGGAAAATATGCTGTTTAGAAACTCTCGCAAGAGTCCTCATGAAATTATTAATTATTATTATTATTATTCTTGCTTCATTGATAAATACATTTCATTTATTAACATCAACTGGTGAACAGAGGGAATATTTCCCTTTTTGTCCAGCAAATCTGCTACTGACACAGCAAAGCAGCAAGTTCTACTTAACCGCTCGCCTAAGCTGTTAGGACTGGACAGAAAAAAATAAATAGAAATACAAACAAAAATAAATTGTCTTAGCAGACCCACGCTTGTGACGACACAAGCGCAGGAACTTGTCGCTGTCAAAAAAAGAAAAGGTTTCCGAAAAATAGATTTTATCGACAAACTTTACAGCACTTTGCAAAAGCTTTCAGAACTTTTCAACCACAAGCTAAAGAGATTTTATGTGAACTGTGCTTCTTAGCACCTTGTCATGAATCCATCACCACTCCTTGATTGACTGCAATCATGCAAACACATGAAAATTCAAGCACAATACATTATATTTTTTAGAGAACTACTTTCATTAAAATAAGAAAAGAAAAAAAGCATTAAAATAAACAGTAGAATAAATTTTAATGAGAAATTTGTCTAGCAATTGTTTGGATAGTTCCTCTTATGTCCCAACAAGTTCAATTTTATAAAGTCTATTGTAAAGCAGCATTGACTCCCAGTTTTAGAACAAATCTGCCACTGACATTGCGAGGCAACCGGTACCACCGTACTTGCTTAGTAACAGCAATAGTCGTAACCAACACAACCATGATAGCTCAAGCTCCGCATCCCACCACAAAAACACTTTGAAACTCTCACCTGTTAGAACAAACAGGACAGAGCAGACACACAACACCGTTGTTCTGGTGGCCTCCATGGCATCTTATCCTGTGGGGAATATGAGGGACTTCTGATGTGCGGGCAGGGCGTGTGGGACGTCGGTCAGAGGAGAAAAGAGGAAGGGAACGAAGAGTAGGAGGAGGAGGCGGAGGAGGAGGAGAAGAGAAGTGAGACTGGCTGTGGTGACAACATTTGCCAGGGAAATAAGAAGAGCTGCAGAAGCTTTCCTGCATGCAGCTTTATGCTCCTCCCATGTGACACAGAGTAAAAGGTCCACCTGGCAGAGAGGAGCTGCACAGTGTGGCCCTGACACTCACACAGAAACAAACCAGCCCTGAGGGTGAGGGTCTTAGTCTGTCAAAGGGGAACCAAGACATGAAACTGTAAAAGGATAGTCGAGACCAGGGTTTCTTTACACTTTAGCACACCAGCTGTCTGCTGCTTCGATGCCCGGGGCTGCGAAACAACGCTTTTTTACTTCTAACGTCATGTGGCATTGTTGCTCAGTGATCAGCAGTCAGCTATTCAGTCAGGAATCATGCTGGAAGTCTAGAAAGATTAGAGCTGAAAGTCAGAAAATTCTGCAAAAATAAATACCTATCAAATATTTTCCCGAGACTTTCACCCTCTAGGAAAACACTGGGGAGAACAGTGAGTCTAAAGTTAGAAGAAAATGTTCTCTGAGTTTTCTTCACAATGTTTGCTTTCAAAGAAAGGTGCATTTTGCTCTTGATCTGTGATATGTCCCCTGGTTATTGCTGCAGAAGGTTTTTTGCTTAGATGATGTGGTTAGCTCGGGACTGAACAGCACAGTGAATGAATTGGGTCATTGTAAACTACATAAATAAGTCCCTGATTTGATGATGGTAACATTAGGGAAATCGGTTATTTGTGTATTCTCAGGCCCTCATTTCTGGGATGCTTAATTCCAGAGGAAAATAAGCAAAATTAGAAGCTTGAGAGATATATGCATATATTTAAACAGTTCCAACATTCCTTAAAGGGAAAGCATTGTGTTGGCAGCTTTTATCCAACCTTAAGGCCAAACATAATTTCTGGTTTTGAAGTTTTTATACTTATATTGAATGAAAGTCAGATGTTTTTCATGTTTTCCCTTCTAACAAACTGAAACCTCTATGTGTGTCTCTTTTTTTTTTAGTCACCAGAGACTGCATGGTTCTGTTTTGCCTGTAGGTGGGGTCAACACATCAGTTATTCAGTCATGTGTTCTAGCTAAGAGACCTTCACAATTTAAATACTTAAATCCCACTTTGTGTTGTAGCTGCTCAGTTTTGGTCGGTTTTATCTTGAGAGTTTTTTGCTACTTTTATTTTGACCCTTCTAAAGAGTGAATGTCAATGGTTTTTCATACATACTTTGGAAAGACTTTTTCCAGTTTCATAATTTTTTTAACTGAAAAATGTATTATTGAGGAAACCAATTTCATTATCACCTCTCAAAGAACTGTCTATTAAACTGTCTTATGATCATCAGGGCAGACAGGATTTATCAAGTTTTGTTGTTTTGATCCTTAAGCTGAGATACTCCAGCTAAAATGATAATTTTGCTACAGACGTTCAAGTAGATTCAATGCAAGACTACTGTATGTAATTGATGTTTACAGTTACTTCCCATTTTGCAAAGAAAAAAATATCTAAACGTTTGCATGCTCAAAGCAGATGGAAACATAAAAGACTTGCAACTGCACATGCAGTTACAAGTGGCTGTAGAAAGTCTTGATTCAGGGCAGCGAGATACAAAAGCAGGTTGTGAAACAGAAAAACAATTAAGTATTTCCACCTCGCAGTCCACTTGCTCCCGTTACTAATAGCTACAAAAGAGCATACAGGTCAGTCAGTTGTGTATATTTTTAGTAAACACTGAACATTTCAGCATAAAATGAAGGGATATTGAGAAACGCACATAGTTCTTACCTAATGACTGGGTCAGGATGTTTCTCCTTCTATTCTAAGCTGTTGAAAAGACTCTAAACTGAAGAATGATCAGCTAGACCAACCATTTAAAAGATACAAAGTGAAAATGTTAAGGAAATAGCCAGCATTACTTTATTTGACAGTCAGGTGCACATATCTGCCGACACAAGGGGGAAACTTTCTTGTCTGATTAGTGACTGAAGCTCTGCAGATGCTTTTCTGTCTAAAATGATCTTATGTATCGGTCTAAAATCACCCAGTCACTATTTTTAAAGCAAAGACAGTCACTTTTGCAACGGTCAGAGGGTTCTTGGATCTAAAGTGATCTTTAGCCAATCAGCTTCCGCCTCAAATATTTCACCCTAACTCTAAATCTCCTTTCGAAATCACTGATAAACTGCACTTCATCTTCACTTATGGTGCCTTGTTACTTATTTACTCTCCCATGAAACTTCTCATCTGTTCTCCTCACTTCTTAATCTTAGTGTTTGTGCATGCTTCCTCCTTCCATTGCCTTCTCTTTCATTTCTCCTCTCTTTTAGCAACCTTGGCCTCCAGCTGCTGACACTGAGAGCAGACACAGTACACCAGCCCACATCAAGGCCATGCTATTGGCATACGAGTGTCTGAATGAGCCTGTGTCTGGAGCAGTCGTTACAGTGGGGCCCCATGGGGTGTCACTGCAAGCTCTCATACATATTATTTTCTCCTTTCATTGCGGTAAAACAAAAAAAAAACAGATAAATATAGCTGTGTTGTAATGTTAGAGGCCCCAGCAGTTTCATCACAGAGGATGCAGAAGTGTGGAAGGAGCCACCGTACATATATATGTTTATAATCTAATATATTACTCAATGCCTTGCCAAATGATTCATATCCGTTAAATTATTGAAGAAATGTCCATGCTACATTATCAAGGCTGAGTTAAGATTGCTTTAATCAAGAAAATAGCCAGTAGGCCCATTGTGATAGCACAGGAGGAAAAATCCGTCAGCAAGACAACAATTAGTCACTCCGCAAATCTCGATTTTATGGTAAGCAGAAAGCCACCGGTGAAGAACAGTCACAAGAAATCCCTTGTGACGCATGGCAAAAAGGACGCATGGCTTCTGCGTCCTTTTTAAAGACACAGAGGCCATGTTTAAGAGGGCGCTCTGGTCAGAAGGGATGGAATTGGAACTTTTCGTCCGACCGCTCAAAACAGTGTGAGGCAGAACGCTGACTCTGCACCTGAAAATGCCTTCCCCATAGTGATACATGATGGTGGCAGTGGGAAAGCTTTTCTTCAGCAGGGACAGGGAAGCTGGTCAGAGTTAGTAGTTTGAGCTAAAAAAAAAAAAAAAAAAAAAGGCAGGATGCAGAAGAATTTAGATTGAGAGGAAGTTTATCTTCCAGCTGGTCCGAAAAACATGACCAGAGCTAAAAAGGAACAACTAGTTCTGGAGGACTGCTGTTCTGCAACTATTAGACACCACACTGGTCCAACGCACCTTAAAAGGGTTAATTACTAGATATCTTAAAGCAGAAACATATCTAAGTTGCATGATGCTGGCGGTCACAGACTGGAGCTGCTTGATTTAGATCAAAGCATATTCCTGAGAAAGAATAGTACAGTCGAAGCCCAGACCTACATCCAAGAGAAAATTTGTTCACAGATGCTCTTTCACTAGTCTGATTGAGGTAAAATTATTTTTCCGTACAAAATTGCCCAAGTTTCCGCTAGATTTGGTAGGAACACATCCCAAAGTTGTAATTGCAGCTTTCAGATACACGGCGGCTGAATTCATATGCATTCCACACCTTTCAGATTTTTGTAGGTCAAAAAGATTTTTCTCTCTCCTTTTGAAAACTCTGCACTGCTTTGTGTTTCTTTGTCAAAAATTCCAACATACGGTGAATTTCATGCCTCTAACTTCAAAAATGTGAAAACATTCCTTGTGCAAGGACACTTTAGCAGGGTGTTGTGTATGAAGGCAGAGGGTGGACACTTTCTGATTTAGTTGACTGTCAGTAGCAACACAACAAAGTCTTCTTCACTTTGATTTATGTGAGCAGGAAAAACTGAGTGTTAGACTGTGTGGGTGTATCCAAACAACTTTTCCTTATATTCTCATGTGAGCAACCATTTTTTCTTTTTTTACTGCTGCACCATTGAACCCTTTTATCACCCGGGACCTGACTTTTTGTTGCCTGTGTCAACTTTTCTACAAGAACTGACTGTTTTCCCCAGAATGAACGAATCAGATGAATCTTAAAGAACTTCTTTCCGTCCCCCAGTAGCAGCCAGTCAGAACGACGTGTGTTCAGACTGTTGTCATGCACTGTGTTGATAGTTTTTCCCCTTAGTGTGTATGTGCACAAACCTCACGCCTTTAGCTCATTACACTATCTTGCGCCCACGCAACATGTGACCAGCAGTCAATGACAGGAAACAAGCCGACGTCGAATCCTGCCGCCTGCAACCCAGATCCTCTTCCAGTTTAGCACTTGACTTTGAATGTTCAAAATTGCATCCAAACATTGTAAGGCTCAGTGCATATCTGTTATATCTGGTCAGAGTGGGTTATGCTTATTCAACAACATCGCTTGAGTCATTGCTATTCTTAATTCAAAGGCAGAGCTGTGAAAATAATTAAGCTTACACCTTATCTTGATCTCTTACCAGCCTCAATCCACATTGACCTAATGCACGTGACAAAATTTGTCAATGACAGGTGTAGCACTGATAAAGCCTTTCCTCAACAGTTGTGTTTGCATAGTTTACACCCATATAATCCTGTTTCCTGCTCTTAAGGCTTTAGGCATATGGAAAATCAGAGATTATAACTCTGGATGGATTTTTCTTTTTCTTTTTTTGAGTTGTACTATAATGCAGGAAGGTAGTGAATATGAAAAAGTTTAGTGTTCGCTCCAGACATGACCGAGCAGTATGTCTGTGCAGTGGAGCATTTATATTTACTAAACTAGAGAAATGAAAGTGCACGCTTATTCCATTTAAGCCGCAACTCTTTGATTAAAACTCCAGCAGGATTCAATTCAAAAACACACAAGCACACACACGCCCACATTCATATAGCCAGATTCATCCATTTGAAAAAGGTGACTAGTGTTTGTGTGTGTGGGTTTGTGCATGTACATGTGCATGCATACAGAGCTGAGTGGACACAGCCTCCTCTATGTTCTCTGCTGCAGAAAACTGTTGGCCTTCAGGACAGATCATGATCCCAGCGTGAAAGTCAGTTCTGGCTTTACTCAGACCTGAGCTTTGTGGTTTCAACTCATACTGCGGCCCAGAGCTCAGAATCACATCATGTCTGCAGTAAGGTAAAAAACTGACCAGCTTCTTAAGAGCAACCTCAAGAAGAAGACAGAGCGATACTTTAAGCCTTGCTACGTCACTCCAGCACATATTTGCAGGTATGAAACACTACTAAGATGACACATAAATAAACCAAACAAATGCATAAGAGTGGTTTCCTCTATACTGTTGCTGCTTTACAGTAGATTTATAAGGTCATAGTATCTTTGTTTAAAAATTACAGCACCGTAAGACCTCAGTCACCTTATCCTCTGTGTAAGATAGCAGTGTACTTGCATTGCCCCACAAAAGTATTCATTCTGCTTAAATTTTTTGATGCATCACAATCATATAGTTAGCTATTTTGATCTTTCAATTTTGTCTTTTCTTCTTCGAACAGTCACTCCAGCTCATTCAGATGGGATGGAGAACATATCTGAACACACGTTTTCAAGTCTTACAAGGTTCAATATATTTAGGTCTGGACCCTCCTTGAAATATTTCAGCAATAACTGCGGTAATGACAAGCAAAACACTTAAACCTCACCCGATCTTTTTAAATGAAGAGAAAAGGAAGCCTTACAGTTGCAGAAACCCTGGTTTAAACAGACTCTGCGTGACCCTGACCTGCTGTCAAGTTTCCGTTGACTGATCATTCAACCACAAATATGACTAAGGGGTTATTCCCAGCAATTACTGCGCATACCCCTGTCATCAAAATACATATGTGTGCAACTAAATTAGAATATTATTGAAATGTTCATTTATGCTTAGAACACAACATTTAAGATTAGATTATTACAACATTTTTAGACAGAAATATTGGCTTTGTATAAAGTATGTTTAATGCCTGTTGGTAGGTTAAAAAGGTACTTTTAATCTGACATAAAAACCTCATCAGAATGCGTACCTTTATGCGATAATGGATATTTATGGATATTTTAGACTGGTATTACTTGACTGTGTGATGTTAAACGCAGTCAAGAAATCAATTTCATCCAGATTCTGTGGTATCTGCTTGTTAACTGCAGCACTTAACACAAAGCAAAAAGCAAAAAAGGGAAAAAACAAAATCTTTTAATCCATTGAAAACTATCAATCACTTAGATGCATCCTCCTCTCTTTTTTTGGCAAGTTCTGGAAGATTTAAGACCTAAGAAAAAACCCAAGTCATGCTGTTAGCCTGTTATAAGTTTAAGTGAGGCACAGAAAGCCAAGAAAGGCAAATTATCCACAGAAAACAATAAACCGTGAGAAGTAAATTTAAAATGGGTGAAAATAAATCCTGACCCTTGAACTCTGTGGATGTCCAGGCAGTCATGTTTTGCCCTGGTTTGATTAGAAAGTGGGTTTAATAATATTATTCAAACCTCTATAAATCTAAATTTTGTGTTGAAAAGCAGTCCATACTTCAAAATCCAAAATGGCTGCCTTGTGTATTAAACTGTATGAGACTTCAAAAATAAACTGTTAATTTGCACTTCTGACAGTTAGTAACTTACTAAATCAGTGAAGCATCTTAAACTTAACTCAAGAACATGTTGCATTCCTTTTTGAATACATGGAATAGAAAAAAAAAATGTTCTGCTGTGTGGTTAGCTTTTTGGCTAATTCTACGTATCAACAATTAGCAGATCCTTTTGGGTCTTGGCTTGTTGTGACATAAAGATTCAGGTGTGATGTCATTCCTAAATCCTGCTTTTGATTTTTAGGAAAAAACTAAGATGTCATAAGATGGGTTTAATTGAAAAAAACAAAAAAAACAAACACAAATACAGTTCGAGCCAACTCAGGCAAAGCATCTGTTGCCCGGATATGAAAAATAGTTTCTTGAATTTAGGAGAGGTTTGTGTTTAATTCTTGCTCCTCCAAAATTCCACTTTGCCCACGATCTTGGAATATGTGTCTCAATGAATGAATGTGATTTTTAGTATAAAAGGACTGATGCGATTAGTACCTTATGGTAATTACCATAGATTAATCTATAAATCCTTTTTTGGGTGGTTCATAGTTTTATTCCGACTACATTTCTATTATTTTGAGTTGAAACCTTTCAGCTATGCTGTGCCATAATTTTGCCAACTTGCAGAAAAAGCTCTACCATTTACTCCAGGCAGTAGTTCTGCCTTTTGTTCTGCTTAAAATGTATTAATATAAAGAGCTGAAGGACCCACAGTGAACTTTACATCCATTATAGTGTCAGGAACCTCTGAAAAATGAGTTTTAAGATGGAACCCTAGCTGGGAAGGTTTGCATGTCAAGACGTCTTTCTAAAGAACTGCATGTGTGCTAAAATGTGGTCTGAAGATCTTGACATTCTGATATAGTGATGGGAAACTGCATGGTTAGGTCTGTATTTCTTTAAAGCAGTGACAAATGAGTACCACTTTGGTCAGGGTTAGCCCCCCCCAGCCCTCCAATTGCATACAGATGAACATACAAACACCTCTTCTGCTATTTCACTGAGAGGGACGGAGAACAGGCACAAGGAGAGGGGTGCAGAGCATATCTGTGCGGTTCATATGCAAGTATTGCATGACTTAATGTGAGCTGTACAGAAAAGGACCAAATGACTAATCTGAACCAAATGCAATGCTGCAGCATCTGGATGCTTTGTTTTGGTGCCAAAAACAAGTGAAATATATTTGCCAGAAAAACATGGTATTCAAAAAAAATATATATATATATACTCTATATATATAAAATAACAAAAATGAATAAAAAAATATAAAAGATCAAATGTGCTAACAGTCCACACATGTCAATTGAAATTATAATCAAAATCTAGAAACAATTCTAACTTTGACAATAACATTTTTATTTTATTTTATTTTTCTACCAGATAAAAACCCATTAAGATTAGGACCTCTATCACTGGGATTACCTGGCCAAGAAAGGCAGCAACTCAATCATGATTCACAAGACAAGTAAACAGGAATAACAAAAATAGACATCAGAAATATATAAACGCCAACAATTTGACAATGAAGGGCAGTACTAATGTTAATAGAATACTATTGACGGAATATCTGTTGTTAGTTTTTAAAATTTTATATATATAAAAAAAACATTCAGTGAAGCAATTTTAATTCAGCTCCCAAGGATTTCAAGAGCTAAAAACTTTCTTTCTTTCTTTTCTAATTGCACACGAGGAACATAGAGATGCAAATTGTCATTACAGCATATGGCATAACTGCTGCCTGTTTTCCAAATGCATGCATAAATAATTAGGAGGCAGGCCAATAAGAGACTTGTAGATCAGAGTCATCCAGTGTCTATATCGCCTGATATACAGGAAGACACACCAGCTTTAGACTACAGATCAGATCAGAAGTGGTGGGTGACGTTGCTACAACTGACAGCTGTTTAAAGGACACATATGAACAACATCACCATAATCAAGTACACACTTTAAAAAAAAAACCATCTCTAATTGAATTCACTTTTTTAAAAATAATTGCTTTATCTGTTGAATCTGTAGAACATTTAATGAATTTCTGTATTTGATGGTCAGAAACATTTAAATGTGACCAAAAAACCCCCCAAAAACCTATGTGACCATCTTTTCACTTCAGAGAAGATCAATTATTTATGTTTTCCATCAATTTTCATTCTGCTTAAACTGTGTGGGATACTTTTAGCAAGTATCAAAAGGAACTGCATTGTGGCATTCAAATAAAGTGAGCCAAAGTTATTCTTTTTTTCCAAGTCTGATGGGTGAGATGTCATCAAACAGACAGCAATTTAAAGCTCCAGCAGACCCAATAAAAGCTCCAGTCAACAGTTGTCAGCTTGGGGTCAGGCAGCAAGCTGAGGCTTCCTGCGTCTTCCTGTTGAGGGCTGAATATTCTGGAGAGACTGAGGAGTGAACCTCTGGTGCCTGGCTGCTGTTCATTAAGAGTATTAATGATTAACTAAGAGTGCTATTGTCCCCCTGGGCCCAGCTGTCCCCGCTCTGCCGTTGATCCACTCTGATGCCTCTGGGCCGCTAAACTGGCTCCATTCATGTGCTAAAGTGACAGCTGCTCCTTACATTCCACAGAAAATTAACTGCAGGCACCGGAAAACAAGCCGGGAGAAAATAAATAACATTTGACAGATTTGCTTTGTCTTTTTTCTGAAGAGATGGATCGGTGATGAATGAGGGCATCGGAAGGATTATTTCAAGCCTGTCTGATAACAGTTAAAGAGGTGCAGGGGGGAACAGATAGCGTCTGCTGGTGATTCAGAGAATGTGCAGGCAAAGAACCAAACATCTTTCCTGGTGAGGAAGAAGCTGTCAAAACCATCAAGCAAATTGGTACATTCTGAATTTGTTTTACAGCTAAATTAAGTTGATTTTAACTGGTGCGAAATAATCTACAGTATGTGGCAAATATATTAATAACCATTCTTCACATACCTCATATTTATACCTGATAGATAAACATAAAACATAGTTGTAAAGTGGAAGGAAATTGACACCTGACTAAATCGTGTTTACAAAAACACAAACTGTGCCCACATCTTTTGTATTCAGCCCCCCTGAGTCAGAAATTTTGTTTGTGCTGGCAATTACAGCTGCAGCTTTGTACAAATAGAGACTGAAAGTTTTGTTCATTCATCTCTGAAAAACAGTTCAAGCTTAGTCAGGTTGAATGGAGAGGTTACTGTGAAAATCAGCTTTCAAGATTTTCCATTAGTCAAATCATATCAACTTGTTTATTATAAAGAATAATATTACAAAATAAGAAGCTCGAGATTTTACATGTAGAAGTTTTGTGGCTTGCATGTTAGGTGCCACAAATAGAAGTATAGTGAAAAATTATATCAAATCAATATCAAAAGTGATATTGTGAGTGTGAAATGAATATTGTTTTATTGATTAGTGTGCAGGACACAATTATTTAGCTGTAAGAGTACCGGTTTAAAACAATGGTAAGCCAATTGGTCTTAATGTGCAAGCCATAAATCTAGATATGCTCAATGTATTGCATGCACCAGTGCAACGTGGCTAACAGCATAGCAACCTTCTATTTTGGCAACCTTATATGTTGGGTTTAATATGTGCAACAGGAAGAGGACAATGAACACTGTCAGTAATGTAAACCTGTATCACGTTGGATTTTTTTTTACAACAGCTGTCGATAAGAAATCCGAGTTGCTTTATCTTAGCGCAAGGGGACTTTAATTGGCCCTTGAAAAGAAACCGCAGTTTGTTTTATTGGCATCTGTAGCTCGTATACAGTCAGATGCTTTTGATTCTTTGACCTGGGAATGATTACTCCATCCTTCTTGTTTGTAATTGGTTGAGTGTTCACAGATACTATGACTCTCTGAAGCAGGTTTGTGTTACTAATGCATTTGGGCTTAGTATTTTTACGCCAACACTCTTTGCTCAGAGGTGGGATGTCACTACAGGCATGACGGTCATTTTCACTTTCTGTTAAAGGGCCTCAAAGTACAGTACTATTTTTGTATGCATGTAGAAATTAACAAACACGTTGTATTCCAGCTGTTTACTTAGATTTAGCCAGAGATATGCAAAATGCGAGCACTACTTGCAAGACAAAATAATTGAATTTACAAACAACAAGGCTTTCCCCGACTAGGTTTAAGTATATGTATTCAATAAAAATTTTTGTCTATTTATAAGGAGTCATTTCAAGTCAGTTTAGACTCCTCCTGTGTCACTTCCTGCCTGAGGCCTACAACAGATCTGATTGGATCATCACGTGGTGGCTCCACCAATCCCTGAAGAGGCCTCCCTACTTAAACCTCAACTTCCTAAGAAGATGGGGTTGTTTCTTTGTTGGAGCAGTTTGCCTCTTTGCTGGGTGTTTTTGATTGTTTTAGTAGCTTTGACTTGCTGTGGAATTTTGTGCACCTTGAATGTTCTCCTGGAGTTTGTTTGTAGCTGGATTGTGACCCATGTTTAGTTTGTTTTAATTATTTGTTTCACTTCTGCTGGTTTGTTTAGCTGTTAAAGTCTTTGGTCAGGTTATGTTAACAGCTCTCGATTACAGCTTTGGTTTTAAGACATAAATTTAGTTTTGTGTGTTTTGGTTTCTGAGACTAGAACTTTTGATTAACTTTCACTCTTTAAAAAAAACTGGAAACTGGATGCCCAGCCAAATACATCAAGCCATCAACTTTGCAACAATCCGTCCTGTATGACGGATCATAAATGCCGACAGTGGAATGTTGATTACATTGAGTGGTTAACTTTGCAGCAATCCCTCACACTGAAAAAGTTTGTGGTGACAGTGGGAAGGAACAAAGAAACTTCCAGCAGAACCAGATTCAGTTCTAGTAGATTGAGGATTAGAGGTGACAAACAAAAACACTTAAGCACTGTTCCAGGAACACTTCCTGTGTTAAAGAAAAAGTTAATAGCAACAGAAACATCTAAATGATTTCACCTAGGAGAGAAACACAGGTAAGCTACTACACTATCTCTAAATCAATTTTTTTCAGTGTGCTGACTGTTCATCATACGTTACAATTCTATTTTAGAGTTAAAAACACCATATGTCGTTCACGGTCGACTTTAGTCAAAATGTAATATTTGTCACCGGTTTCATGATTGTTGACTGAATGTTGTTTGTATGACTTCTTATTCTTGTTTTTATGATGTAAATCACTTTAAAAAGCCTTGTTGCTGAAATATGCTTTACAATTAAACTTGATTGTTTAATTATAAAAATATTATATTAGTGGGATTGGGCTTCTAAAGGATGGTCTTGCCACATAAATAATTTTTTGGCAACATTTTTGTTGCTCGAAACAGAAATTCTCCTCATATTCAGTCAAGTTGATAGCAGTTCTATAGAATAATTATATAAAAGCAGTCTCTTGCAATATTATTGTTAAATATTGATTTGCATTTTCCTCTATCTCCTCAGTCACTCCAATGCTTCCATCTATATGTACTGTACTTCATCATCTCAACCCGTAGATGATAAAATGCTATGAGAGTTCACCTGGCTGGCCAGGTATGTTACAAACATTCTTTGCATCCATATTGTCCATATTAGTTCTGGAATCTTTTTTTTTTCCTTCCCATTTTCCAGCTTTAAAATTGCCGTGAGTGCAATTTTCAGCAAAAAAGTTTTCGATCAAGTGATCAGAATCGTTTTTACTGTTGATGCTTTATTTATTTATTTTTTCTTAAACTCATCTTTGTATTTGTTAAAGTGACAGACCTAACTGGGATGAGTTGCATTTACAGAATTACAGCAAAAGTAAAGCTAGCAATTTACAAAACAAATTATTCTGATTATTGTTCTTTTAACCACTATCTGGTTTTTGTTTGTTTGTTTGTTTGTTTTTTAAATAAGAAGAGTAAAAGGCCACAAAAAGAACATTTAACTTCTTGAGATGGACAAAACATCATTTACTGGACACTAAAAATGATTTTATATTAACTCTAATAATATTTAAAACTGACCATTTTACCTAACACCAATTCAACATTTTCTTGTTAGCATTTTACTTGTTAAAAAAAAAAAAAACAGGTGAGGAAATAACACACCAATCCCAGTCTTCCTGAAGGAGATAAATTAGCTTCTGAAGAGGAGCAGATGTTTGGTCTCATTTGAATGTCACACTGACTCTCTGTTCATGACTGAATATGTGACTGCATGCATTTGTATGTGACTGCGTCCGCACGTGGCTGCGCGTCCAGTCCGGCCCTCCCCGTTGCCCGAGGTGGCAGGTGTTCCTGTGTCCCCTAAAAGAGCAGGTTTTATGTCGCCTCCTCAAGTTAGTGGCTTGGTTGCCATGGGGATCCCCCAACAGAAAGAGGCCTGTGTCTGGGGGGCCGGTGGTGGGGAGAAGAACAGGACGAAGCAGAAGAGAGAAGGGGCTTGTGGCACACTGCGCTTCATCCTGAGGGATGAAAAAAAGGAAGGATCAAGCGAGAGATACAAAAACATAGTCTTTGAGTAACTGTCAGGACATTATGATTGTGGTGCTTGATATTAAAAACATGGATTACCATAAGCTCAAGTGATGCCTGTGAGTCCAGACAATTGGATAGGAAACTTGAAAAGGAATCCGATATCACACATCCTATCGGTTTTCCCTGTAGGTGTGACAGCTGTTTGCCTCAAGACATCTGCTTATTATCACTACCCAATGCCTCGGAGCATGGACGTCCCCCTCCATTTAGGTTGGATGCTGTGGATCGGCCCCACAGTCAATGTCTCCTTCTGAATCCATGTAGATCCTTTGCTGTGTGTGGGCAGTGGGAGTAAGCAGATCTGGGACAGACTGGGAGTCACCTGTCCCTTGTTGGCCTCTATCATCCCCCCATGGGAGAGCTGTAATTCTCTCTTGGCCAGGCTGGTCAGCAGCTGCCATGTGCATGAGCACAGTCATACAGATACACACAGACACCAGTGATGCACATGTGCAAAGTGAGAACTGCATTGAACCACAAGAAACTTCTTGCATTCTTATCCAATTTGCCGTGAGAACGAGATTAAAGCTAATTATTCTACATGTACAAAAAACATGTTGACACTGGCAAATTAACCCACCTTATTATTAAATTTTACATAAACAGTTTTTTTTAAAGTTTTTTTTTTAAGTTGGCTGCTTGTTTTTACTTGTACAACTTCATTTTGTTGATCTAACAAGTCTGGTATTCCCCCAGCAATTTGTGTTTTCAGGCTTTTTTTTAAACAGTGTTGTTAATGGTGGAAGTGAGACTCTTTTTGCTTCCTGTCATTCGGCGATCTGCTCTATGTTTTGCAGTGCTCGGCTGAAGCACTGGTCTTTAAATTTGTCGACTTTCGGAAAATCTCTTGGCTTTCAATATTCGATATTGTCTTATTACACATTTGGCAAAGTAACATCCACAATTTGTTCCCCAGCTAACCAAAGCTACCAAGCGTTTATCGGTTTCGTCCAAAAATTGTGAAGTCTGAAGAGCCATCTATCTACTGTGTATTTGACGAAGTAACATACAGAAGTCCAATGCAAGTACCAGAGCAAATATTCAGTATTCAATTCACTTTCTTACTGCGTTATGCAGACGGTCTGTCTGCGCCGATGAAGCTTTACCTACCTCCACATGCTGAACAAGAAATTAATACTGTGATGCAAGTGGCACCCAACATGGCTTTCAACGGAATAAATTACAGATATTGCTTCACTGCAACCTCTATCAAGAGGATGTGAAAGAAAAAATAATATTCTTCAAACTAAAAGGTTTTAAACAACTAAGACAAAGCTATATCAGAGATAATTATTATAATAATACGTATAATGAAGGGTAATTCAGTTATTAAACCCTGGAAGAGGATCACCTTTCTCTCTAGAGGTAATACTGACTGAAGCAGAACAGGTAGACCTGTCCAGGATAAAGATGGTGGCAATCATTCAATTGGTATTTAATCAACTTACTAATCATTTTAGCAGAAGAACAGATTGTCTTAATGCTGTTGCATAGAGATTGAAAGGTGTGACTCCATCAAATGGTATTCCAACTATGCTTTGACGAAGGTACCAAACCTTTTGGGCCATGCTGCAACTTGCATGTCATTCCACTAACACTCTGAAAGTGTTTATCTAATGTAGTTCACACGTGTAGCCATGTAGTTACTTTTTATAGCTTAGTCCAATTAAACCAGTCATTTTAAGTTAAACTAACTGTTGTTGAATATTAAACAATCCTTTCAGCATTGCAATTCAAAGAAATTAAAACATTAGACACCACTGGATGAAGAAAATCACTTACAGTTCTCATTTATTATTGTGCTCAGACTCATAACAATGTTATCTCTTTAACTTTAGCATCTTACTGATAGTCATAATGAGAGTACAAATTGACACAGGAAAATGTCCAGCAGCCAACAGTTCGATTAGGTACAAATTGCAGAAGGGGTAAAATGATCATCACTCCTGTCTTCAGTAGTAAAGGAAACAGTGGCCATGTGGCTTCTAATGAAGCAAGTAACATTAAAGAACAAATTGTGTGGCACAAATTATTATAAAAATGGTGAATCTAAGCTTAGCGTGACATGTTGAGCTGGAACCAGTGGGAACCTAGTTGATCACAAAACAAAATGTGATGCAAAGTGACTAGAAACAGAAATACTAAACAGGGCTGCTGATAATAAAGTCATTGATTATCTAGACCACAGGTGTCAAACTCCAGTCCTGGAGGGCCACTGCCCTGCAACTTTCAGATGTGCCTCTGTGGCACCACACCTGAATAGAATAATTAGGACATTAGCAAGGCTCTGGAGAACTGATCTACACAAGAAGGAGGTAATTACACCATTTCATTCCAGTGTTTTGTGCCTGTGGCACATCTAAAAACTGCAGGACACCGGTCCTTGAGGACTGGAGTTTGACACCCCTGATCTAGACATTTTCGCGTCACCTGAAGACGGTTTTCAACAGTTTTGGTTAGAATAGAAAAGTGGTTACATCTGTGAATGCACAATTCAGTTCAGTTCAAAAGTAATTTAAGAATCCCACTTGCAGAAATTAAATTGTGTACAAGTCAGAACTATACAAGCATTCTTGAAGCGTTATTATAGATGGTAATGGCTCCGGACTCACTTATTTTTGCTAATATGAAATGCATAGAAGAAATTTAACAATCAGAATTCTTAAAATATTTTGGAGATGAAAAGCCTTTTTTTTCCTTCAGACAAACTCTCACAAATGAATTTACATTTATCCGAATTCTCCATAAAGTGATTGGTGTCAGAGAATATTTAAGAAGCTGGTATTGTATATAATTCTTATTAATAATGTTATAGTAGTAAAATATTTTTTTTGTGCATGTGGGTTGCATTTTAGAACATTTCCAAGTTAGAGCTTGTCTAAAATCTAACACTGCAACAGAACTATAGCTGCATAGTACTAACTTGAGCTTTTAATTACTTATCCCCTTGTTTTCTTTTCCCCTGTGCAGGTGTTTTGCACTTTAAAGATGAAAAAATCAACCCAACGTGTTTTAAGAAGCCATCATACAAATAATTCCTCATCAACCATCTTTGAGCAACGGCTTCTGCTTTAAAATCCAGATGAACTGGTTTTCTGTTTTCACCATGCTCAGATCATGATGACAGAATTATGTTAATAGTTCTTTCCAAATCTATGAATAGAGAAAATAAGGCCATAAACATTAAACCATGATGAAGGAAGACTGATTGTGTTATCTTCAGAGGTGGCTCTTTTAGAAGTACTTTATTACGCAATACTTTTACGGTACTTTTACTTGAGTAATGTTATTCTGAGGTATTGCTATTCTTACCAGAGTAAAATGTCTGGGGAAAAAGTGCTTCTTTTTTCTGAAATTGTTAGTTTGTGATGATGTTGTTTATTTTACTTTTGTTTCTCATTTTAGTTGTTAAAGTAACATAAATTGCACAAAGCAATTTATTGTCTGAATAATTACAACATTTTAAAATATTCAATCAGATGTTATGATTAAGTATTAATCAGTTACTCTGTACTTGAGTACCCTTTCTACAGAATGCTGGTTTACGCTTACTTGAGTAATTCCTCAGATGTCTATATTTTACTTTTGCTTGAGTGAAATATGCTGAAGTAGTACGACTCTTACTTGAATGCAAAGTTTGTGTACTTTGCATTTGTGGAAAATTAATGGACAGGAAGCTACTTTGCACTTCAAAGAAATTTGCAAGATTACACATAAAGTTATATTCCAACTATGCAATTCCCAGTGCAGGATGTTCTCAATTTGGACCACCCTGTTCCTGTATATTTTCTTGAAAAAAAAAAAAAGAATTCCCTACATGAGTCCCATCAAGGTAAACATGAGAAAACCAGTTACTGAATAACTGATCACTGCTGTGAGGGTTTATACAAAACAGTTTCACTCTCTTTCACAATGTGTGTGTGTGTGTGTAAATGTCTGAGGTCTCTCACCACTGCTCCACACATCTAATTGGTTTGTTCTACTGCCAGATCAGATGTATGCTTGGTAATATATGCAGTCTGAGTGATGGCTTTCAGAGCTGATTTCACATGAACAATAATAATGAAAAAATGTAAATGCCCCATTTTACAGTAATTGGTCTCCATCGGATTGTCTATATTTAGTCTTTTGTGATGGAAATTTTTCAATTTTAGTGGGGGAAGGTAGCCCAAAAAAGTTGGGCATGAGAGTTTGCCACATGTCATTATCCTCTTTGTTTTACATTTTCAATAGAAATAAGTGGACTCTGCAAACGACATAAAAGATGAGTTTGTATGAAAATCATAGAGTTGGGGCGGGGAAACAACCTTCTTCTGATCTGCTGTGCTTCTCTAATGCATGCCTTCCAATGAAGCTACAATAATGGGGCTTGGTTACACGCCTGTAATTGGCCTTTTATTGGGATAATCCGACATCAAGCCTTGTCACGTCTAAACCGTGTCCAGAAAGAGAGAAAGGAGAGTTAAAGGTTTGTCAAGAACTTCCCAGACAACTTTAAATTGTATACAGCAAAAAATATCATATAATGATCATATCAAATTGAGTCTTTACCTAAGTGAAAAAAATAAAATAAAACAAAAATGCCCTATTAATTAATTAAAGTTTTCAAAAATACCATTACCTCATATTTCATTATTATTCACAAGGACATTTTCTAAAACTAATGGAATATCAACTAAAATTAAAGAGAATGATCATTACAACCTCCTTAAAATACTATTTAGAAACAGATATTCTATATAAAAATGTGCTTCCTACTATGAAGCTGATAATATTTATTTGTGTTTTTAGATTTTTTTTTGTCAATGTGGACGTGTTTTTGTTGGTAATAAAGTAAAAGTTTCAATGAAACTATTTTTGAGTAACCATCAAATATAATAAATATATATGCATTAATGACTCAGATGATTTTATTTAACACAGAAACAAGACATACGATTTAAAAACTCTATTAAAATTGTTAAATTGAGTCAGTAGCAGTTGCACAAACTCATATACAAAATTATCATATACTAGAACAAAGGGGTATAGCAATAGCAAAAAGATTTTGATCAATTTATTAGCATAATTAGGCATTGATCCTTAGAGTAAAGATGAACACTCTTTATTGTTGATAAATGTTGAAATGAAAACGGTATTTTGTTTTCTTCCCTTGTGTAAGTTTCCCTGATAGGCTGTGCTTGTGGAGGGGCAAATACTATAAAAAATATTTGAAATATTAGCTATTAAATTTATTTCTATTTAAATTTAGCTTTCTCGCTTATTCCTTACAAATCCCATAACATTCTGGTTAGAATTTAAATGAAGATGTCAATTGCGATCATTTGTCATGCATAGTGTTCAGCAAGGACAGGTGAGGTTCTGATCTCTAAGCGGGTTCTATTTTAATTGAATTTATTAACTCACTTAAAGTCCAGAGAGTTTCTGTACTGGAGCAAGAATTTAATTTTGCACCTGCTTTTACTATCGTCAAACCTGAAGCTATGGTCACCGATGAACAGGACATCTTAGCTGTCGTCAACAAGGAAAAGGTTTTCATTTTCCTTGTTGACCTTTAGCAGCTTTCTGTAACATTTGTGTCATAATCAAAACCAGTTCTCTTTTTGGTTTCTTTCTTTTCAAAAGGCAAACCCGATGATTGTGAAAGTGGTCATGATTCTCTCGTGAAGGAGGACCAAGAACAGAAGTTGATTGTAATTTTTTGGATCCTTTAATCCATAAAACTAGACTGTCTGCATCTAAGATATTGTATCTATTATGATAAGGTACATTTGGCATTGATCAAATCTCAATTTGTAACTTTTTATTTACTTTAAGGCAAATGATTAAAGACAACGTATTTGTAAATAGTTACATGTAATTATTACACATGAAAGTTTGCAGCTGCTGGGTTTACAGTGATGGTATCTGGCTGTGTCCTGCCCTAAAGAACTGTATTTTATTGTTTACTCACTACGTTTAACAACATGATGATTTAGTGAAAAAATGTAAGTTGTTAGTTATGATAATTAATTGTTCAGTTATTAGATATTTCTTTCAATAAATTATATTCCACAAATAAACTGATTGGATGCGTTCAGTTGTTTAATGAGTTTGGACAATGTCTGGTTACCTTTCATATTAAACAATTCTTTTCTCAATTGTTGGGGGATAATTTAAAGGATAATTACAAGATTTTAAAAAAATTACAAAACTGAAAATTAAAAGATTGTTTGATTATTTTATTTTTTTACAGAGAAATTTCAGCTCTTAAAATACTGTGACTGTCTCAGTTTCTTTTTTCTCTTTTCCATGTATTTATTAATTTTAATTTTTAAGAACAAAACACAACACAAAATATATATTATATATCTTATATATTTTCATTATTTTAAAGTCCAAGTCTAAGAGTTAATAAATGCTCAAGGCAGGATGGTGGACATGTGTTCTTCAGCATAGTCCAAGAAGGGCTTCCATATGCATCCAGGCAGGTTAGAAAGTCAAATGGAATATATTCCAAAATAAGCTTCTTCCTGCCTTAGTTTATAACCAGCATGTAAAAAATTATTTTATTCATCTTACTGATGAAATTATTTGTTTAGAAATTCAACTCTGTTGATAATTTTGCAACAACAACAACAAAAAGAATCTTATCCTGCGTACAAACTGAGAATAAATTTGAACAACAAATTAATTATTTATAAATGGAGGCATACTTTGTCCAGAAAAGTTGGTCATTTAAAAATAATGTCAAGAGAACAATTTTAATCATATACACTAGAATAAATAAATTATTCTGAGATGATAATAATAATAATAATAATAATAATAATAATAATAATAATAATAATAATAATAATAATAATAATAATGTTTCCCAGTGTTTACATCTTAAAAACTGACTGGAACTTATTTACTGAACAATCTTAATTTATAAATTCACAAACATTTTTCCTCACAAATTTTAAATAAACGGTTTCATTAACTTATTGGTTAAACTCTAACAGTGTGTTTTATCAGTGTAGGAGTCATGCATCACGACCACCCGAGCAGAATTGTTGTTCCCCCCTCCTGCCACAGATCAAACTACCGGGCCTTGAACCTGACCCCACAGGACCATCTTAGGGCGAGCTTGTCACATTGCATTCCCGCTGGCGCATTGTTGCCTTGAATAATAATCATAAAAAAAAGGAGTTCATCAGCGCTTTGAGGCAGATAGATAGTGTGGCCGGTGGTTCCAATGCACCTCCTCTGCCCCCTCCCCATCCTCTGCTCCCTGCGGTGCTCCCGGTTTTGACACGGGAGGGGGACAAAACCCAGGGAAGGGGGCCACTGTGAATGGCAAAGCACTGAGGAGGCCGAGGGAGAGCAAAAAGGAGGCGGTGTGCCTTTGTAGTCGCGGAGGAATGCGGAAATGTCCCCGCTCCGTGTCAAACCTCTCTGAAGGGGGTCAGGCCACATTCAGCCGGCGTGGGAAAGCCAGCCAAAGACGTAGCTCACACGGGCGTGCGGGGCCGCAGTTGCATGGGCCCATCCGCGGATATGTGCAAGACAAGAAAAGAAGCGAATCCAAGAGAGGAGCGTGGTTTTGGAGGGCTGTATCACGCGTTTGTCTTTGTCCTATGACCCCCGCCCCCTCCCGCGCACCACCACCACCACGTTCACCAAACACCCACCAAGCAATCCTACACACCCCTTTTCCCCTCCACACCTCCTTCTACTCAAGCTGCAAAGAGTGTCTATGCGCAAGTTTTTTTGTTTTTTTTTTCTCGTCCAGCCCTCCCCTCGCTTGTTTGAGAGTCCTCTGCTGGGGCTGGTGCAGTCTAAGGAATGGGGGGTTAGAGCCAGCGACGTCAACTACCTGTGTGGCCCCCGCATGGAGGAAAGTGGACAGGGATGCGTTTGATGGAGCAGTTTTATGCGAGACTCGAATGCCTCCTCAGCATTTCACTGGGCATGCCGACGTCACTACATTTTACTGACTGCCATAAATAAGGTAAATAATAATAATAATAATAATAGTCGCGGATATTCCTGCAGAATTTCTTCAATGAACGGCTGTCTGATGCTAAAAATACACACTTCACTAACAATAACATCCCAAAGTAGCAAATGCATGTTTACAAATCTGTTATAATATGGGCCATTTTATTAGGGTTATACTAGGGTGCGCGCACAGATAAATTAGAAAAAATTCGAGGAAGCAAGGGAAGCTAATGGAAATATGATTAAAACTAAGCAGACACACTGTTTTATGCATTTAAAGTGGTTTGGAGCTATAAAAGTGAGTTTTGATGCGTTTTAAATGGGCTTTTGCTGTAGGAAGTTAAAACAATGCAGCACGTGCTCACAGTTTGGCTTCTCCCCAAACAGAAACTTTCACGAACGGACATTAAACAGTTATATTTTTGTCCGTTTTTTAACGCTAAACATTCCTGTGTCCTGCATTCGGTCTCTTTTCCTGTGTTTTCCATGTTTTTAATTTGTTTTAAGACGGCAAGTGAACTCACGTGAACAGAAGTTCTGCAACGCTGCACGCGGCGTTAATTGATAAGTGCTCGAGACAGTTTATTTAACGCAAAACTACTTCAGTGTGTGAGCTAAAGGTGGCTTATTTAGATTTTTTTTAATTATTATTATTATTATTTTCTGTTAGTAGGAGGACAGGAGTTGTAATGCGTAACAGGAGGAGGAGGAGTGGAAGCTGGGAAACGCAGCGGAGGGTCGCTTTTTTTTTTTCCTGATAGTCCGAATAAAAACATGATGACAGTCCTGTTAAAGCCCACCTGGAGCTTGATTTCACCAAATGTGACAGAGATGGTCTCTTCCTCCATCTGTGTGTCTCTGTCGTCTAGGCATTGCATGTGCCAACTATATTCTGTGAGTATGCCTTTGTGAAGAAAGCTCGTCACCCTCGCCGGGATTCCCCGTAACATTTTCAACAAGAGACAAGGGAGGAAAAAAAAAAAACACAGCAAAAATGGACAAAGAAAGTATTGGTACTCAATACGAGCCTGTGGCCGAGATTGGAGAGGGTGCATACGGGAAAGTGTACAAGGCAAGGGATTTGAAGAACGGGGGACGCTTTGTAGCCCTAAAAAGAGTTCGTGTCCAGACGGGGGAAGAAGGCATGCCTCTCTCAACCATCCGGGAGGTGGCGGTACTGAGGCAGTTGGAGGCCTTTGAGCACCCCAATGTTGTCAGGTGAGTGAGGGGTGGGGGGCGGAGGTGGGTACCGGTCTAACTGTTTATTTGTTTGCATGTTGTTTTAATAGGGGTCGAAGGTCTGGCGATATGGGGGAGGAAAGTTTGCATGTGAACACTAGACAAACGCTACTTCCTTTTTGATGGTCTCCTATGACCTTTGAGGGATGTCTGCACTGAATATAATAAAGGAGAAGTCCAACTTTGTCATTTTTCGGTGCAAAAAACAGCGAGTTAAATAGTAACATACATGTGCATCACCGTTCAGATGCATTCATATCATTTTTTTTTATCACAAACACTATCTATTATACTATACTATTAATACTTTTGGAAGAATTGTATGTGAGAAATCAAATCAAAGCCACACATTATCCAAAAGTGAAAGGAAAACAATACGTGGTTCTCTAAGCATTTTGTGAATGCATATCTGAAAAGTGTGGCATGCATTTCCAGTAGGTTTCTACCAGCTTTATTCATATATTGTGAAACTATTGGCTAATCTTTTTTACTAAGACACTTGTGAAGATGATAATATGGGTTTGCAAGTCTTGCCACATATTCAGGGTGTGTTTAGGTTTGACTTCGAATCACTCAAAGATGTGAATATGTTTGGTTCAGGTGTTTCGTTAACTGAATGATTTCCATCTTTAACCGTTGTTTTTTTTTTAATCCATGACAAAAAAAATCTGAAGGCTATCTGTCATTTTTGACAGATTACAATTCACACCCCTGACCACTTGGTACAGACAAGAAAGACATTTTTAACTTTATGCACAGAGTTTAGGTAACCAAAGCAATTGAAATAGATCCCCATGCGAGCCTCATCTCTGACCTGGACACCATACTCAATGCGTCTTGCTATCTGGAAGCTGACAGCGCATTGAAGAGTTATGGCCAAAGAGGCTTCGGACCGTGTCCACTGCACCAGTGGTTCAGCTGCATCACAGACCGATGCAGCTGAACCACTGGTGCAGAAGGAGCGCATGCTGAAGCGAGTTCTTGTGGGATCAAGGAACCGCTCGTTCAGAGGGTCTTGCCGCCTTCTGATCACTTCAATTAAAGAAATGTTCCCTGATTTTAAAACTTTGAAGTGGTGCTTGTAATTCCAGTCTCAGGTTGTCAGCAGAGCGAAGATTCAGCCTCTAGAACAGGGGTCTCAAACTCCAGTCCTCGAGGGCCGCAGTCCTGCAACTTTTAGATGTGCCTCTGCTGCACCACACCTGAATAGAATAATTAGGTCATTAGCAAGGCTGGGAGAACTGATCTACACAAGGAGGAGGTAATTAAGCCATTTCATTCCAGTGTTTTGTACCTATGGCACATCTAAAAACTGTAGGTCTGCGGCCCTCGAGGACTGGAGTTTGAGACCCCTGCTCTAGAACAACATCAAAACCCCCATGAGTAGTCGTCTGTCCAAGGCAAAAGTCCAAGACCTTATGAGAGTAGCCTCTGCAGAAATCCTCCTTGAGACATTTGATTATATTAACAAGCTGGTGCGCAATTCAGGTCAGTGTGGACAAGGAAGACGTTATAAGACTGTGCGCTTAGGCCCCAGCAGGTGAACTGTTTATATTTTGAGTACAATAACTTAATTTGATTGTTTATAGTTACTGGGACCACAGTAAATGTAGTTTTTTTGTCACTGTGGAGAAAACATTTTATGTATTCATCTTCTTGAAGTGTGATGGCGTGACAAGGAATCTCTTTTCAGCTTGTTCGGATTGAACATTAAATTGGATGAAAACGAATTACTGTTGAATATGTCATTATTATAACTTAGAAAAATTAATAAGTTTAAAAAAATAGGTTGTGACAGGATTTGTTTTGACCCCGTCAATCAAAATGACAGTAAAAAAAAAAAGTCTAGTGTGACCTCTGCCCTGGGTTTATGTTTAGGGTAGCTGACCTGATGGAAGGTGAACCTGCAGCCCAGTTTCAAGTCTTTTGCAAACCTTTATAGATGTTCTTTCTGAACCTTTCTCCTCTTTTCTGCCAGCTCTGATCAGCATTTCTGTTCCTGTTAAAGAAAAGTGTCTCCAAAGTATGATGCTGCCAACCTCACGTTCTACCTTCATACAACAGATAGAACGTTGTGTCAAGGTTCAACCTGTTGTAATTTTATTCAGATAAAATTATGCTTTATGAAAGTAGACTCTCTTTTACTGATTATGTGACTTCTGAAGGCAATTGGGGTATTACAGTAAACCTTACACTATGATGCGCCTTCTAACCTGCAACTGTTCTGAAAGGTCTACTCTGAAAAGAACATACTTTTTTCACTTGACAGTCAACCTATTTTGCAAATACTGACTGTGTAACTTGACGTCAGCTGAAGACTGAATGTTTTCTATTCAAGGGGCAAATTTCCATGTCATGTGACAGCCAACATCACACCTTTGTAAATTGGCTGTTAGAACCCCATTTGCATCTTAACTAGTTTTGAAAACCTGTTTGTTGGCCCACACCTCAAACACCTGCATGTTGCCACTGAAAAACCTCCACTATGTTTTTCAAGTTTTCTCATTTGGAAATAACCTTTAAGGCTCTGCAAATACATCGTTTTGTAAAGTCATCAAAAAGATGGCGCACTCTAAATGTAAAGCCGACAAACTGGAGAGATGCCAATAGTTTCAAAATTCTATATAACTCCACAGATCCCAGTAATTTGTACAAAATACTAAACAACAACGTGAAATAACCCAGGGTACAATAGCTATTCACATGGATACAACTTTATTTATTTGCATAAATAGAAAGGAAGTTCCAAGGGGTGAAATGGCAACTGACTTCTTTATGCATACAGACTCCATTCATGTTACTTTTGTAACCTTTCCTTGAAAAAGCAGCAGCAGTATATAAAGGAGCTGAGCTCTGACTCTGCGAACCTGACTCTAATTGAAATAGATACGATTATTGGAGAGGCATAAGAGCAATTGATGTCTTAGTTTTTGTCTGCTCTCCAAACAGATGTCATTTGCTTTCAGTCTTATTCGTTCTCATGGCAGTAGTCAGATACTGCGTCATACACTGGCACAGGCCAAGGTCTGACCTTGTGCTTGTTTTATTGTGGAATATTAAGTGTCGTGGGATTGAAGAGGAAGTTCTAAATGAATGTTTCAGAGGCATGGCTGGTGGCCTTGTGCCTCCAACAGTAAATCTCGAATGTATCCGTAAACATTGGAGGATAATTGTAGGCTTTTATTTTACTAATACCATGGAGGCTTTTGTCCTATTGGGTCAACAGACACACCAAGCAACGTTTTTGTAATAAATCAGTCAGATTAAGCAACAGCATGTTTCGTCGTTTGTATGCTCAATTATGCATTTTACATTTTGTATGCCCATAAAAGATTTTTAAAAGCTTCTCAGAAGTTCTCGTGACCTAACCTGTCAAGATTGTCCTGCAGTTCAGGACTGGAAAAATGCGTTGTGGGGCATGTGTGGGAGTCCAGGCAAACCCTGGATGTTTGTAATGAGGTCCATTATTTATTCCATATGTTCAGAGTCTGCTGAGAGCTTCCATTGTATTCCAACGACCAAGCTGTGAGGGGCGTTTAACCCCAGCGCTACAGAAGGAGTGTGCCTTTCAGAATGACATCATATTCAGCACTAATACCTAGAACAAATCATATCTTTTTCTTGGATTCCATTGGTCCCCGTGCTCTGATTATGGGACCCATATGTTTCCTTGTTAGATGATGAAGGATTTTGTGTCAGATTCCTTTTAGTTACCAAGTCAGATTGAAAAACGAATAGAATTTAGTACATTTCTGTGAGATGTCACAAATGCATCTAATGAATTCAAACAGTAAAATTACATAGTCTATATTAGGTAAAGAGTTGCTTTTATTAACTTATACTAATTTCTGGTTGTCTTTAAGATCTGACTTGCTTATTCTGCTTTTGGTGAATCAGACAATACTAATAATACTATGACACGCTTACAATGACCCAGCTCAAAATGATTTCAAATTAGAAACATATTTAATTAAACTGGTGTGTTTTTTTTATTACATTTATCTATGCATCACTGTGTCAGATCAGTGCAATCTAGTCATATGCAACCTAAATTTATCTTCAGTTACATGCATTCAGATTTGATCCTAGTCATAATGCACTGCAGCTAGATTCACTTTATGCCAGCTGGTAAAAAGTTACCTTAGTCTCTGCCTTTGCAGCCTCTTGCTATCCTGGTTAAGCATATGGTGACAGTGAAAAGGAATATCGCTCTCTTAAAATGATGAAACCTCCAGCAAAACTCATCTCAGTGTGAGCAGACATCTGCTGGGACTGAATGGGGATTTTAAAAGACAGATCAGACATTAAAAAGATGGATACACTGACCTAGCGGTATTTCCTATCTTAAAGAAAAAGTACACAGCTGATGGCAGCAGTAACTTTAGATGAACTGAGAAGCAACAAGTGGTGGATGTATGGGGTGATAAAGAGTACGTATAGTCAATGCAGAAGTATTTTCAATGCTATTGTGCAGAAAAGAAAGATGACTTTATCAATATTTAGTGAAACTATAAGCTACAAGATGTCAGATGTGAATCCTTCATTCGGTTTTACATCCTCCCTATTTTTGTGGTGCAAGTTTCCAGTTCTGCTGTAGCTACAGAAATGCTTTTCTAGACTACTCAGAGTTTGAAGAGTTGTCATAGCGCTGGGTGAGGAATGCTGTTTATAGTCCCCAACCCTTTGAGTTGAACATACTGGGTAGCGTTTTTTTTTTTTTTTTTCAGCTTCTCATCAAAGCTGGCTTTGGCAGGTCTGCCGACATAATTGGGATTCTTGGCTTAGGCTGGATGTGTAGTAAAAACATATCCAGCCTCTAACACCAATCTTTAAGGTTGGACAGTTAATATGTTTGCAAAATCACTGCATCATTATCAGAATCAGTGAAATATACAACAGAAAGTCAAGATTCAGATAGATCTTTAAAAGATTAATGTCGACCAGTCGTTAACTGTTTTGTCCAGTCACATGACTTTGAATTCTCGGGTTAGCTCCAATACATACAAAATTCCAGTGAGTTTATTATTGCAGTGAGATACTACTGTCTCATTAATTTCATATTTTGAGGAAAAACCCAGTGTGTTGGCAGTGGCGTGATCAACTGGTCCTTGGCACCGTCGTCCAAGACTCGATTCCTTGGGCGAGTTTTGCATATCTTCCTCACTTCCAGGCTTATTTCTTTACATAAAGCATAAACCATAACATCTTATAAAGTTTTCTATTATTTTATTGCAGGTGTGTTTGAAGTATTGGTTTGCAGAAGCAGCAGAGTTGTTTCTGTACTTAATATCTGAAAGAATTTGTAATTACAGTGACTCATATAGTCCTTGGTTGTCTGGAGTACTTTGAAAGTTTTTTCCAGGTTTTATTGAATATAGAAAAAATGGATGAAAATTTTAATTCCAGATGCTATTACCTGTTCTAATTACTAAAATGTTGTTTGTTGATCTAAACTCTTGAATTTATTCCCTCCATCCCAGGTCTGACTATTTAGTCATATCTACTTTCACTATACTTTCATCATGACTACAGATCTTGTCAGATTAACCTCTAATTCTGTAGAAAATCCCGATACTCTAAATATATGTTTTTATAACCTCATTATGCTGTTACCATTAAAGCTGTTTGCTTGAGTCCCTGTAAATACTCGTCAAAATTTCCCTTAAATCGAATGATTTTTTTAAATATACTTTAGAAATTGAGAACAACTTTAAGAGTCCATAAAAATTAATAATGATAATAATAATAATGATTCCTTCTGACTTCAAATGATAATTCTGTTAATTTCTAAATGCAAACTCCAGAGAGAAATCAGAAACCTTATAATCTCAGCGTTCACTCCCAATCATAAATCTTTAAGTGATATCAATTTTTTTTTTATTTGTAATTGGAAAATAAGAACTTAGTGGGAATAATAATAAACATAATCATTTAATACATGTAATTAACTTGATAGATGTACCAAAATCTCTTTATTTTTTTATTTATTCAGTAAGATTGTTCTTTGATTAGGAGGATTAATTTTTAAGATTAATTTTTAAAAAATGAATAACAAGACTAATATTTAATCTGAGGGATGCTTTAATGATTAATAGTTGAACAAAGCCTGTCAGTATCTCTCTATTTGTTCATCGGTTTAGCTGTCTGTTCTTGTTGTCCATCCATCTTTCTTTCAGTCTTTGATCTTTGTAGGTTTGATGATTAAATACTGATTACTGTGCTGATATTTTATTGAGAATACATTTCATCACAAGATTATTTCCTAATGATGTCCTATATTTGGCTAAAAGTATCCTTCCCCCCTGCAGCAAAACACTTATAACATGGTGCTGCCTCCTCTCTACTACTACTACTACTACTACTCTCTACTCTACTATATACTTTATTGAATATAGAAAAAATGGATGAAAATTTTAATTCCAGATGCTATTACGGTACCTGTTCTAATTATTAAAATGTTGTTCGTTGATCTAAACTCTTGAATTTGGTATTCCCAGTGGTCATTATGTAAATTACGTACATTTCTTAATAAGAACGTGTTGAAATATTTGAATATTTGAAAAATAAAAATTATTTTAGTAATCCTAACCAAAAACAGGTAAAGATTGACTTATTTTGGATAGTTAAGGAAAAAAGATTGCTTTCTACGATATATTTAAATATGTGGTTTCACAATAATCTAGCTTTCATGGTGAAAATGTTGAATTAAGAAAGGTAGAAAGCCTGCAAGTAAATAACGGTAGAGGAAAAATGTTTTCTTTTTAATAAGATAAGCTGATATGCTGCATTTACCTTCTTTTTTCAATACTGTGGCCGTCCTTATAGCAGTGACTGTCAGTGATTATTATCCCCTTGTTCTCTTGGTGTAGGTTGTTCGACGTCTGCACGGTCTCTCGGACTGACAGAGAAACCAAGCTCACGCTGGTGTTTGAGCATGTGGATCAGGATCTAACCACATACCTGGAGAAGGCTCCTGACCCCGGCGTACCACCTGAGACCATTAAGGTAAACCATCATCTAGTAGAACCTCGTGACATTTGGGCGTACACCTGTTGGAACATTAGCGAAGAGTGCAGTTATGTTGATACCCAATTTAAAGTACTACGCTGTTTCTGTTTGAAGTATAAAAGCAGCTTTGGGCTAATCCCCTGCGGCTGCAGCTCTGGTTGAACACAGCTATGTCTCTTTGGTTCTGAGAATTTTTCTTGACCAAAGTAACAGCAGACATGAAGGACTTCCTCTAACATCAGAAGAACCATCGCGTTTGGAAGGGTAGCACATGTGGCAGATGGACTCCAAATTAGAGGCTCCCTTCAGTCTCTATTTTGGCTCTGCCTGCCAACTTTCTTACAGATGGAGACAGAACAATTAAAAAACAGTTACTTTTGTACTAAAAAAAAAAAACGATTACCAAATACAGTAGATCAGTCAGAATAATGTTTTTATCAGCAGTCAGTTTTATTGTTCCTAACAGGAAATCTTTGTCCTTTGTAAAACAAAAAAAAACAAAACAAAAAAAACATACTTAAGAGGTTTCCACTTACAAGTTCCTGAAAGGTCGGAGGTGAGTTAGCCTCCATCTTGTTTTCTCAATTACTGTCTTCTTTTATTTACACCTCTATAGCAAAAATCCCCTTTCTCCCTTTTAAACATTTGTTTATCAGGTTTCTCCCCCTGAGGTCTGCAGATGTGCCCCAAACAATATTGGAAATTAATATTATTTATGTTTGAATGAAGAGGCGTGGGAAGTGCGGAGTGTCAAATTTAAATTGGAGGCGTTCTAGCAGCATAGCAACCGCCGACTGTCACCTGAGGGCCGGGTTTATGTGTGAATGTTTTTTGTCAGGGAGAAATGTTGTTTAAGTGCAGATGATTCAGGTGGCTTACGCCGGAGGCTTTAACCGAATTTGATCCCGATTGTTCATACGAAGTCTCTTTGAATGAATCAGTTTATTGTTAATTTATGTGATCACAATGGCATTCAATGTAACTTGGCCTCAATATAAATGCCACTGTTCAGTGGGGGCCTTATAAATTTGTTAAACAACATTACTGAAAAAACAGCATAACAGAGACGAAGGATCACACCAGGAAGCCCAGGGATGAAGATGTGGAGATGTTTACAGCATGGTTAAGTTATACAACATTATTAAAAATTTAGAAGCTCTTCATTAGCATTGTTCAGTCAATCAACTGAAGCTGGAAATAATATGGCACAATTGAAAACCTGGGGTAACTCTGGAGGAGCTGCAGAGGTCCACAACTCGGATGAGAGTCTGTTCACAGAACAAATGTCAATCATGCATCCCAGAAATCTTGCCATGATGGAAAAAGTATAGGAAGATTATCATTGTTTGAAAAAACACAACAAAAAGTACTCCTATTTTCATTTCTTAATAAGCTATGTAGGAGATATATGACTACTTGCAAAACACAATTTGCTTGCATAGAAAATTAATATTGCACATCACATTCAACATATGATTACGATGGTAAAACGAGACGGTGTCGGCATCATGCTGAGGGTAATTTTCTGCAGCGAAGCCTTTCTGCAAAAATGTAAAAACTATGTAAAGAAATTTGTTTGTTTCAATTATGAACTGAGCACTAACATTCATCAATATATGCCAGTAAAATATATTTAACTATGTGGGTTTAACTTGAACAACGTGGACGTTTTTAACTTGCCGTCTCTCAGGTAATGTACAGTATACCCTTAGTGTATAACCTTTGCGTTGAAGTGCAGTAATGCAGAAATGGACCTTTGAAGACACAGTCATAAGATCAATGCTGTCTTCAGGAACTATAGCTCATATAATGAAGGTGAAATTAGCAACAAACCTGTACCCCGTCCTGAGAGGTTACAACAGCATTCATTTAGAAAATATGCAGATTGGTTTAGGTCTGTATGGTTGCTCTGTGTATGACTATTCAAGCACACTAAGTTGTTTCTTGAATGCAGTTTTATGCCTGTAGCATCTTATTTTACCACTTGGGGATTTCTGGATCCAAGAGGCACAACAATGTTAGTTTTATCGACAGTTATCTTTCACACTTACTGATCTATGCAGAAGCAAATTTTGGACTGTACACTAAAGTGCTTAGAGTTGTTCTGTCATAGTCAAGTCAGTGGTAAAAAGGGTAAAGCACCTTTAAGGGACAAAAGTTGATTGTTTTGTTCCAAGACCAAAATCTAATCTTCACAATACAATCAACACAAAAAGGGAAGGAAGATGGCACAAGGAAGGAAGGCAAATAAAAAAAGATTGAATCCTGCCTTTTTTCTTAACCCTATCATTGCAGTCCCTAGCTGCATGACACACTGTAGTTTTCCATTTTGTAAAGTTACACATCGTCATGTTTAAATTCATGCATATACTATTTTATTTTGGGTGAAGTTCAAGGAAGATTTTTAAGCGCCGAGGAGCGGTTAGACAACTTGTCTTTGCAGCATGAAGACTCATTAGGCACCCACCTCCTTGTGCTTTCTCCCAGCATCTGTTTATCTGGACTCTTAAGAAGACAAAAGGACAAGAAGTGTCGGCACATCATAGACACAGTCCTGTTATTTCTAGGAGAGTGGACACTGCACACTGACCTGAAAGTGACCCCATTACCCTCTACCCCCTCCCAAACGACTTTAGTTGCACTTGGCTATACCATCTGACAACATATTGTTAACCCGGTCATCCTATTAGTTCCTATTTGTGTTTCAGTGTTGAATATGTGAACATGTTTTCACTCAACCAAGAAGAAACGTGTTGAGCCAAAGGCCCTAAACTAAAAAGAACAGCCACACTTTTCCTCAAAACCATCCATCCATCCTCCGCAAGAGACACCCCCACATCGGCCCAGCTTGTCCACTTCAGCACCCCCATCCTCCACCACCCACTCAGACTCAAGACCCACCACATGGTCATTGATGAAAGAGGCCCTCCTCCAGGAATCAAATGAGCTGGAAGGACATCAAGCAGCCGGGTTGCCCCATGCTCGGCTCTCCTCAGCCGGGCCGGCGCTTGGGTCTCACCCACCCTCCTCGGCTGCCATCATCCAAGCTTCTACAACTACACTCTGTGGGCCCGAGAAGGGGGAGGTTAATGAAGCATGGGCAGGGAATTACACTAACGTTAACCGGCAGATGTCCTATATTGTGCCAAACTACAATAAACAATATGGCTGCCTCTGGTACATTTGCATCAGAAAAGGAGGGGACCTCCGAAAGCCATGTTTTGACTGATTCTTGCAGTGGGATGACTTTTTTTTTTTTTTAAATGCTGTTCCTCCTTTTATTTATTCAGTGTCTAACGATGCTCCTATTTTTATTTCCCATTAGTGATGTTTACGGTCTTAAACAAAAATCCACATCAGATGAAGCAAATATTTTTCTACCTTTAACCATGCTGTTAGATATAATATCAATAACATAGCATGTAACCAATATTATACAATGACAGCTTCATTATGTTTTGTTGGGATTTTACATGACAAACCACACAAAGTAGGCAAAATGCTTACAATGAAAAATCTGTGAAGCGTTGAATTAATTTGTGCTCAATACTTTCTGTTCTGATACCTATTAAAAATGCAACCAACTGCCTGTTAAGGTCACCTAATTAGTAAATTCAGTCCACTCCTGTGCATTTTATTGTGAGTACAACTACAGCTCTGATGGCATCTGAGTTCTTTTAGAGGACGTAAATGAACAACCACCATCTTGATGACAAAGGAACACACCAGAAAGTTGTGAAAAAGTTTAAAGTAAACCAAACTCTAAAACTTTTTAAAAGATTTGAACATCTCACAAGACTCCAAATGTACCACCACTTGGTCGTCCATCTAAAACTTGACAGGAGAACATTATGGAGAGAAACATTCAAAAGTCATGTGATAATTTAGAGGCAGCCACAGAAATCCTTATCTCATGTGATAGAATCTGTCCTCTGGATATGTAATAGTTGTGCAATTCACAGATCTGTCCTTTATGGAAGATTGTCCAAAAGAAAACAATCGCTGAGTCAAAGAAGGCCATCTTCAGTTTAGCACAAGCCATGAAGAGAACACAACCAAACATATTTTTAATCTGCATTAAGATTGCTATACATGATTGCAAATGAACACTTAGTCTCATTGTGAACACACCATCCCCGCTGGAAAACATGGTGGGGGCATCATCATAATGTGGAGGTTCTTCAGCAGGGACAGCGAGGCCGGTCACAGGAAGATGGAAGGAGAAATCCTGGGAGGCTACAAAACTTTTGACTAGGGTCATTGTTGCAGTTCATTATGCACAACTTTGTTTGGCTATCGCAATACAAAAAATGTAAATAAAATGCATAGATGTTTGTGGTTGTAATGGGACAATGTGGAAAAACTGAAAGGATAGAAATACTTCTACAAGGCACTGTAAGTGATTCTTTAAAGAAGGGCAGGAAAACTTGGATTGTTAACATTTAAGAGTCACACTCATGAGATAATTAGTGTTTACGAGGAAATGCTGTTGAAAGGAAGCACGGTGAAATGACTATTTAAAGGAGAGAGGAACTGATGGGTGGGGGAATGCTATTGTGTCAGCCCCCCATGATACACGCACACAAACACGCATGCACACAAAGTGACCAACTGCCTGCCTCCGTCCTATGGCCCTGTCTGTCTGCTGGCCTTCTCTGTGGGTCATGGCTGGATGGAGATGCAGAAAGGAAGGTCTGTTTTTGCATCCTGTTCTTGGTCACACATACGCACATGCTAGCACACAGACCAGTGAGCCTCCTTCTCCCCACAAAAACACACATACGATAGCACAGATATCGCATGTTTCTGTTTGTTTGTGTATAGCAGCACGACAATCATCACATCCAGAGTTGCGTAGTGTGACCAAAACAGCAGCCAGCCCAGTACCATTTGCTGATCATTTTTGCTTGAGTGCGCAGACCCCTTTCCTTTGACTCACACGCCAGCTGGTGGGCTACTGAATAGAGTTGTGGGCTCAGGTCCATGTCACTTGTGGGGTCTCGGTGTGGAGCTTTGAGGTGGTTTATGGGGTGTACATCTGTAACAAGAATGTGTTTCTTGAAGAAAAGCAGATTACAGAGACTGTGAGAGAGCAAGAGATCAGTTGAACTCTTTGGTTTTTCTTTGTCAAAACTACCTGCAATAACTTATTTGTTTATAGGTGTTGGACCTGTTTGAGAGTATTTCGGTCAGGACAAGTCTGAGCTAGTTTCGACACTGTTCATTCGTTTTCACAACAATTGACTTTGAAAGTTCGTCATAAATGTGGTGCCTATGCTGCAGCCGTTTGAGGTCAGATTTTGGGCATATAAAGAAAGCAAGCACCAATTAACTAAAGAAGGACAGCTGCTTAGTAACAGAGATCTGTGCTTGCACAAAGCAGGGGCCTCTTTCTGACGCTGGTGTATGTGTGTGTGTCAGTTATCAAACATCTGCCACAGTCGATGAGAAAAGACACGGGCCTCTTCATGTTAACTCTCTCACTCCCAGACTGTCTTAGCTTTTATTTTGAAGTTCAGCCGTTAAGTTGTTGTCTATCAGGCCTTTTTATTGTTGAATACTTTGCTGCACAGCAGAAACCACATTGTTTCAGAGGGTTTTTGAAGATACCTGTTGCTAGCATTCAAATTGAACAGCTCACACTGAATCACTCAAACCTGCACATGTAAACAATTATCTAACACCAAACATCTGGTGTGTGCTGTGAACCTTAAACATAGACTAGTATAGTGGTTCTAAAACTTATAATTACCAGTCTAGTACATACTAACTTTTCTAAGTAACCCCATATTGGGGGGTCACAAAAAAAAAGAAAACATTCAGAGCCTTTGGCACTTCATCTTTTATAGAAAGATGCAACAATTCCAGTGGGAAAGGTTCATTTTCCACTAACCATGGCTTCAAATCCAATATGGCTGCCATGCACATAAAACTCAGAGAAAGTCAGAGTAAAAAGCTACCTAAGTGTCCTTTTAAATGTTTTATTAAATGTATTTTTGTTTTCAATTACCTCCTTTTTTAAGTGTCTTTGTAATATCCATAATCCTGTCTACTTTCTCTTTTCATTTCGTTGACTCCCAGGATATGATGTACCAGCTGCTTCAGGGGCTGGACTTCCTGCACTCGAACCGAGTGGTTCACCGTGACCTGAAACCCCAGAATATTCTGGTGACCAGTGGAGGTCAGATCAAACTGGCAGACTTTGGTTTAGCCCGCATCTACAGCTTCCAGATGGCGCTCACATCAGTGGTAAGTTTCTTTGGCTGTCTGAACAGAAATGTTATCAAACCAAGCATTCCATGACTAACAACTGTGTGGTTTCTCTGGTTAGGACTTTAAATAGGAATGCTCAAGGATGTAGAAGTTGCTACCCTCTAGGCTCTGTCAATCTGTGCAGTCACTTTTTGATTGAAAGGAAACATGAACTTGATCTCAAGTTTTAAAATAATAAATATTTACTTTAATATTTGCTTTCACATTATTAGTCTGTACACTTGACAAAGAGGGTACCCTTTCGAGCAACATCTTTTGATTGACAAAGACGCACTCCCTTGAACCCCTCCACATGTGAATTAGAAAATGTCTAATGTGTTAAGGTTGGCACTTCCAGGGCATCAGAGAATAGCTTGTAAGAGCTCCGCCAAATGATTGGGTTTCTCTGTGTAAAGTGAGAGTGAGGCACCACTCCTCCCTCCCTCTGTGGCCTGCTTCAGCAGTCCCTCGGTGGCTGTTGCAAAGAGGGATGGGACAGACGAGGAGAGACAAACACCCCTCCCTTCCCACTGTCGGGCCTTTGATGTCTAACTGTTGCACTCGAGGCTCTGATGACCTGATAATATAGAAAGAGACTCAGAAAAGGGTCATTGGAAGAACTTTGAAGGAGGAGAGATGTGACTTTGAAGATGAGCGTGGGCAGCCACAGAAGCTCCTTACCTGAAAAAAAACAAACAAACAAACAAAGAATATAGTGCCACTAATTTTATGTCTAACATCAACAAACAATAAAAATCTTCTGGACCTTACTACAACTCTTCATACAAAGTTGAACATATCTAGATTATCCAGGTTTTTTTAGTTCAACATGTCAAACGATTTACATTCAGCATCTTGCAAAAGTATTTATACCCCTTTAAGTTCTCACATTTTAAAGAGAAGTTTCAATGCATTTTATATAACATATAAAATGTATTATATAGAATTTATTCCATAATTGTTAATTTTTACACTTATTCTTAGCACTCCCATCTGTTCCAGTGCATTGAAACATTTTGTCATCTCTCCTCTTTTAAAAAGTGTCAGGCACTCCATGTCAACTTGACAGAATTGACAGAAAGTCCTGGACATATTTGTAGTCGCCCTGCTAAAGATTTGTAAAAAGTCATAAGATAAATTTTATTGTAGTAGCATATTCGCATATTGACTGAATGATATAGGAAAGTACATTGTTGGACTTTATCCAGAAATATCTGGTACCCCTAAAAATATATTTTTTAAATAAATATTACAAAAAAAGAATCTTAACAGCTCACACGTCTGCAGAAAAGGTTGGCATCTTGGGGTCATCAAGTCTCTCACAACAACTATTACACACTACCTACTCATCAACCGGCTATTTAAGATTGTTACCAGGGGCAATCAATCTTATTGTGAGTTTGTTAAACTCTACTGGATTTTTAAGAAGAGGCTAGATTGATTTTTTTTTTAAGCAACAAGCACTCCAGGTGGTTGAGTAACAAAGAAATTATTACGAAAAGCATGTCATATCCAGTGTTAAGCATGGTGGAAGATCTGTGATGCTGTGGGACTCTTTCTTTAACAAATTCCCTGTAAACTGTTACTGCGCATGGCATCCTGAACTTTGTATAACAGGAGCTTTTCAATCAAACTCCACTGGAAACTACTGATGAATTGAAAATGAAGCATCGTTAGGTCTTTCAACAGGTTAGTGGTCCAAAACACATGACTAACTCAACACCAAGATTATGCTGCAGCAATAAAAGATTGATTTATTTTAAGGTTAGGTGCACATTGATCCTTGGGGTACCAATAAATAATGCCAGGACAATACACTGAAACGTCCAAAGCTTCCAGAAAATAAAAGTGCTTGCCCGATTATAGCAGGAAAGAAGGCCTTCTGCCAAATGTTGAGCAGCTGAAGTCCTATGTATGTGAGTATGGAAGGGAAACCTGCCAATTTATATCTGCAGTAGTTACTTTTCTCACTTCTTGTTGGTTGTTTAAAAAAAGTCGCCACAGAGTTTCAACACAGAGGCAAACTTTATTCCACAGTCCAAAACGTTTCTGATAGGTTCATTGATGTCTCGAAATAGCCTGTAGGGGTGCGTGTGTGTGTGTGTGTGTGTGTGTTTGTCCTGTGTCTCCGTACAAAGGGGATGGATGGATGGATGGATGGATGGATGGATGGATGGATGGATGGATGGATGGATGGATGGATGGATGGATGGATGGATGGATTGGAGGATGGATGGATGGATGGATGGATGGCCCATTTTTTCATAAAAACCTAAAAGGGTGTATATGCATTTTTAACATTTAAATCAGCATTTAATGTCATTTAGAAAAAATATTTCACTTTAAGTTTTAATTTTATGAAGATGAAACTTGCTGATTTGACAAGTTTTCAAAATATTAGAATCGTTTTAAAGAGACAGTGTCTTTAAAAAAAATTGTTATAGTAATGACTCCAGTCAATTATGCAAATCGAAATTTCTCTGAATTATGAAGGGTTTTTTTGATTGAGTTAAGTATTTTGTCAGGTATTTCTGTAATTTGTCACCATGCTTGATGATTCACAGCTAAGATTCACGGGAGCACACGGTTTACCATTGAATTTACATATGTGTTACACAATAATCATTGTACCTGTGGTTTCACCAAAGGGTTAAGTCTTCATTGGTTTTTTCTATGACTAGACGGGGACACTTTTTGCTGCTGGTTAAACACCTCCCCGGGAATTCACCATCAGGTCGAAGTAACAAGATACCGAGTCCCTAAAACTACTCTCAAACACCACATTGCACTTTTAAATGTGCTTTCACACTCATTCACATACTCATTTCCTTCCTCGGTTTTACAGATTGGGCCACAAAAATGAGATGGATGCATGTGCGCATGCGTGGGTGTGTGTGTGTGTGTGTGTGCATTCGCAGAGCACTGCAATGTGAGCATGGGATCTTTGGTTCCAGATGAATGTTCCTGCGTCTGGAATCCCCCTGTCAACCGGACACACACACTCACACACAAATCTCCATTCACCCGTTCTTTGTTTCCTTTTGCTAATAAAAGCACCTAATCTACACTGCGCGCTGTGCATATGTACACAAATACACACAGAGTTTAAGAGGATCTTCCCCTTTGCCCAACAGACCAGCAGTTACTTATTTAGTCACCTAAAGCCACCGTTACTGGTAGACAGATGGGCTTTGGAGAACTGCTGTTGCTTAAGCGAACTGGGCAATTTTCTCACTTTCAAAGTGATTCATTTAGGGCTTTTAGAATGACAAGATGGCTGAAGGAATCATTTGCATGAAGATGTCAAAGAGTCCCTCACCCGCTCTTTTAATGTTTTTTTTTCCAGTGTCACTAACTGAAAGTAGTGCCGTTGTGCTTTCTGCTGATGAGATACCAACACTTCTCTTTTTGCAACGCAGTAGATTTCTCACCCAGCCACATGCCTGTTTGTTGAGATGTAAATGACAAAGTGTGTGGTCAGCGTTTGCATGTATGTATTAAAAATGTCGGAGTGGAGTTTTGGTGCTGCCATAGCTTCGGGTGACCTATGGCTCCTCCTGCATCAGTCACCGATCATGTCGTGTTTTCCCCCCTCCCGATGGGGAGAGGAAAGGAAAGGAAGACCACCCATTGGCTGGTATGAGGTCCAGATTAGGCTGCCCCGACAGTCCCTGTGGGATTGTTGTTTTGTTGCTGGTTTTTTTGTGACCCTATGCTGGCTACAGGCTCTTTGTATGGCTCTGAATGACGGGCAGAGAAAAGAACTGGATGAGTTAACTGATGCTGGTGTGTTGCAGTGGTTTGATTTATTTCTTATTGGACCACTGATATTCAGTTTCCCTTAAAAATTTGCAACGTTTAAATTTTTTTACAGTTGGCATAAGAAAATCTGTTTCATCTTTGCGCATTTGATCAAAGCATTACCTAAACGACAACTATCCAATCGTCTAACGGTTGTTATGTCATTGGCCACAGTATGACTGTTTTGGATCTTTTGGCTCACCTAAAGCTGTCCAGTAAAATCCTTGCTCACTTAATTATGTTGCACGTGAGTTTGATTAACTTATCTCTCTCAAAATTGTTAAACAGTCATAACAACTACATCAGAAAATTATGTGTTAGATCGAACAATATTCATATAAATATATTTGTAAATATATTTGTAACGTACATTCTGTAATGCTAGTTACAGAATGATCCTTGTCTGTGTAGAAAACCTGATTGATTATTTTGAAGCAAATTTGCAAAGATTTTTTTCTTACTCAGTTTCCATATTATTTTTGTGATGCCGAAAATACTCACACCCCTTAAAATTTTTAAAGTTAAAATCACAAAGCTTCTTTTTTTCTAGTTTTTTATGTATATAAATGCAAAGTAGAGCACTACTGTGAATTGAAATAAAGAAAATTATATACAGTTTTTAAAATCTTTTATAAATCATTCAGATTTTTTTAGCTGTATCAGAGTTTTCTCCCCCCGCCTCCCTCTATTTTGATACACATTAAATTAAAGTTTTGGACAAGTTTAAAGCCAAAATAGGCTTTCAACATGCCAAGGTGTGAACACCTTATGAAAATGACAAAAAGAGCATTATTCAGGGAAACCCATTAGGCCATGATCATTCTAGAGGAGCTCCATAGATCCACAGCTCAGCTGGGATAATCTGTTGACAGGGGCTATTATTAGCCGTGCTTTCCACAAATGTGACCTTTTATAGCAAAGTGGTAAATAAAGAAAAGACATTGTGGGAATAATGACACAGGAACCTCCATTTGTAACTTGCTAAAGATAGTAAAGGTCTTAGTCCACATGCAAAAGATGTAGCCAACATGTTTCATACCTGTGGTAGGCTATGAGAAAGGTATTTTCTTCCACTAATCATAATTAATGAGAAGATGGCCTGATCAAACTTAAACCCTGGAGGAAATGTAGAGCCTACAAAATGCTTGAGACAAGGGTAAAGATTTACCCGCCAGCAGAACAACAAGTTTAAATATCAAGCAGAAGCTACAATTGAATGTCTTAGGTTAAGCTCTACCAAATATGCTGCAAATTTAATAAACTGTAATGTTAATGTCAAAAAATCTGTTCAGAATATTTTTACTATTATATTCCAAGTGCAAGGAATTAATGCTTTGAATGGCAAAAATATTTCTAGCTTTTTGAATGAAGCCCCACTGCAGTAGATGACAGAGACGACAGAAAGCAACGGATGTCCTTATGTTTATATTTTACAACATAATAATTTCATGACTGATCTAATATGTTAAAGTCCCAGTTTAAATCAAAGCTTCTTTGTGTGTCAGAATCCCACAACCAATCTCCATACTTCTTGAAAAGGAAGCAAAAACCCTACAGACAGTGCACACTTAATTAAAAAAGGGGAATATAATGGTAATGTAAGCAAAGTAGGTCTGCTGTATATAACAAAGTCACCATTTTCACTTGTATCAGTGAGCAGAAAAATAATCGATACATTTTATAAGAAAGTTAATAAAAAGAAGCTGTGGTCCATTTAGGAAAGCTCTTCCTGTTAGAAGACGTTCAGTTAGGAAAGGAAACATCCTCGGATCTTAAGGTGACACAGGATTAGAGGTCAGGTGAGGTGCTGTGTTCAAAAGATAAACTCCATTATGTTACCCATGGGTGGTCCATCCACACAATTTGAACACTTGAAATTATTGTGATATGAAGTGGAAGGTCCCATGAATCTCATTAGTTTGCACTCCCGTGCACGTCATGCGCATGTGGTCGCTTGTCAAATTAGATTTGGGAAATCTCAAGGGGAATGCCATCAATTTTGTGTGTTGGCTATTTTCGTCAGACTCTTATTTATGTTATTTATGTATTCACAGTAAAAAGAATGAAGGGGTTACGTTTCCAGGCTAGATAAACTCAGAAAGTTTTCTTTTTTGTCTTTCTTCTTTACTCATCTAAAGTCCTATGTGACTCAAAAGCCAAAGGGAATTTCAACACTCTTCAAGCTAAAGCTTTTTGAGCTTTGACTAAAATGAGGCCGACTTAAATGTGATCAAATGAACCATTAATTATCACTGTTTTTGTAAGCATCACTCAGATCTGTACTGTCCCACTGCTGATTTCCTGTAAACTTTAGTTGTCTGAGTCTTATGCAGAGGAGTGAAATTGTTACCTGATTAAAGGTATTTTCCCAAAGCTTCCCCCCTTTGGTTCCTTCTGCTCACAGCCCTCCCACTGCTCTTACCAGAATAAGACACCCATATCTCAGACGACATTAAACAAATTGAAACCAGATTTCCTGCCTGCGCTTAAACAGCAGACAGGCTTTTACAACCCAAGAGAGGCAGTCTCACTCTGTGCAGTATAGATTGTTATTTTTGCTCTTACAACATTTACTTGTTTGACTTTGCAGTCGCAGACTGTCGGCTCATTACAGCAGTGCAGATTGATGTGTTCTCACCTGTCCAGCGTTAAGTTCATCCTAAAAGTTATGCTGATTAGGAGCATTGTTGTGTCTAGGATGTTTTTACAGCTCATCGCTTTTGCAATACATTTATCTATCGCCCCTTTAGCGATCGGCGGTTCTGACAGATGAAAGCGAATCAAGTCTGCAATGGTGAGCCTGGATAAGCTGAATAGTTGTCCTGATGCTCAGGGCAGAGAGAAAGACAGGAAAGCAGGCAGCAGCAGGGAGATGGAGGTGGGGAAAACCCTTGCACTGCACGCAGAAGAGCACGTGCAGCTCACTCTGGGAATGTTTAGATATCTCCTCAAACGGCTCCATATGGGAAAAAAGGAAAAGTCAATCCTCAGTGCTTTGACTGCAGTCGACTGGAGCAAAGCGAGTGGCCTCAGCTTGACATTAGCAAACATGCGCAAAGTTCACGTACATATGATCAGACATACTGTGCTTTGCAAAAGTATTTCCAAACGCTTGGAAGTTTTTTGGGTTTTTATTTATTTATTTTTTTCATTTTTTTGTTTTATGTAATTTTCACAATTTACTTTATAAATAAAAATCCATAGAGTCCAGTACACATTTGTAGTCACGCACCTTTTCTCTGATGTCTTTAAGTAAAATCCAATGCAGCCAGTTGTCTTCAGGATTACATAGTTAATGGTCCAACTGGGTCTGATTTAATTTCAAACCAGCGTAGGGAGATGCTTGAGTGGTTTAGTTAGTAACTAAACTAAATCTGAGTTTCACACAGAGCTGTTTGGTCCATAATTAAATAATGCAAAAAGTATGGCTCAACTGCAAACCTACATCAGTCATTGCTGTCAGAGTAAACTTAGAGGACAGGCAGCTAAGATGTGTGATTTGAGCAGCTGAAGAGATTCCTTGGTCAGGTGGGAGCATCTACTGAAGGGTCAAATATTTGCAGCTTACAGATCTGGCTTCACTGGAAGAGTGGCAAGAGGAAAACCGCTATTACAAGACAACCAGAGCAGGTGCTTTTAGAAATTTTGCATTACATCTCATACCAAATAGACCATCTGCTCTAGAAAACATGGTGGTGGCTGTATCATGCTGTGGGAACGGTTTTGCAGCTAAAAGCTGTTAAGAGACTTCAGACGGGGGGGGGGGGGGGGGGGGGGGATTTCACCTCACAGTTTACTTTTGAAAAAACATTTTGCTTTATATTAATTATTAATATCATTATTGCTTTATAAATACATTGTGATTGAATGTTACTCAAGTGTTAGAAGGACCCAGTCAAAGGCCAGTGTGACTGAGCTTGAGTTATTTTGTGAGGACTGCCATAGATTACTGTCTCTAGGTGTGCAAAGCTGGTGGAGACATAAAAGACACAAAAGACTTAAAGCTGTAGCTGCAGCTAGAGGAAATGATTCATATTCACTCAGACGAGCTTACTAAAAATTCTCACCACACATTTCTGAATTTTAGTTGTAAAGAAAAGCATTTTCTCTCCACTTCATAACTGTGCACCACTTAGTCGGTCTCTTTAAAGGCTAATAAAATACAATATTTGTGGTGGTAACGGGGAAAAGTTCAGAGGTGTCAATACTCTTAAAAGGGACTGACAGCTCTCTCTCTCTCTCTCTTTTTTTTTTTTTTAACTTTGCAGAAACACATGTAGTGAGTTATGTTACACTTCTGTTCAGCAGCACACCCTCATGCACACATCATTTTTACAATTCCCTATAATGTATTCATTGGTCGCGGTGTCTGGGCTGTCCTCCAAGACAGTCGGGGCGCTGCGTTGGTGTGCATGAGCTGCGTGTGCACATGGTCACCTGGATGTTACAGCCCAGTCTGTACCAGCATCAGAAAGGGGAATAGGAGGAGAAAAAGAGAAGAAATTACAGCATATATCAGGAATTTTCCAGCTAATGATGTGCGGATGTGGTAGCACCGGGGAGAGAGAGCCACTTACTGTGCTGTCTTTGTTTCATTCGCTGAGGGCCCCGTGCTGCATTCCTGTAAGCTGTGCATACTTTGGCAACAGTTGCAGTGCTCCCCCCTTTTTTTTTTCCTGTTTTACTGTATACAGTCTGTGTGCTGCTCTTGCACTTTTCCTTCTCGTGCTCCCCCCAGCAGCCCCTGGTCTCCATCTATCCCCTCCACCACCCAGCCTCCATCTTATATTGTCAGTCTTTTTCCTGGCCTGGGGAGGTGACATTATTAGAGCTATTGATTGTCTTTTTTTGTTCTTTTTTTTGTACAGAACAAGTAAAAGTAAGTGAGGAAAGTGAGCGAGGGGATGAAATAATGGTGTTTACAGCATGGCTGACTGCTGGAGCTTCGGGCCTCTCTGGAGACACAACATCACAGCCTCTGTTCTGCCGTGCTCTGAATTCGGTTTTATACTTATTATTAGGACATCCGCTTTCCCTCTATGTAATGCCCGCATTCATGCTTTGTATCCTTCTGAGATTCAGAGAGGAAGGGTTTAATTAGTGATGGATCGCTTTCAGGAATGTTGTCATAAACCAGCTGAGGGGATAAGGAAAGGATCACGTTTCCTGAACTTGGCTTTCCTTTTAGGTAGGGATTGAAACTGATCATGATGTGCATTGGTCATTTTAACGTCTAGGACGTATAAAACACTTTCTGAGTGTGTGCGTGTGTGGGTCTGTGTCCAGTGGTGTTTTTTCATCCTTGGTTTCCTCAGGGGGAATGTAAACATGGGCCCCCTGCCAAACTCCACCAACCTCAGCGCTGTGGCCCTAAGCTTCAGTCATCCTAATCACATCAGGTCACTTAAAGGGTCCTTCTCAATAGATCTGAGCTTTAAGGGGGGATAATGTCATGGGGGTCAAAGTATGTGGCCTTCGTCATTTTCAACAGCTGAAAATATTTTGGTAGCAATGATTTAATCCCACATTTTCTACTGTTTTATTTTTTGCTTAATTAAAATAAAAACATTTTTGTTACCTTTTCAACAACTATATATGACAAGAATTGTAAGATAAAATAGTATTTTATTCCAGTGGGAACATTATTTCTTATCTTTACCTGCCACTCCATTGAAAAAATAGAGATATGTGAGAAAGATTCTGACCTCGGACCAGGACAGCGCAGTCCACTTTGTTTCTTATTTAGAACTTGAGCCTCAGGCCTTAACATAACTAATTAAAACATATCACATTTCTCAGTCTTTTTGTAAAAGATTTTTTTTTAAATGAAAAAGCTTTTTTTAGGACTTACTTGTTAATTTAGTCATTAAATCTTTGCCACTTTTCAACTTCTACTGATCCTAATCTGAGCAGGACTGACCTCACAAAAGAGTCTTCAAAAGTTATGCAATTTATTTTCTTCCTTTGGTCTTTCTGCATGCAGATCAAAAGTCTTGACAAATCCAAAAGAAATTGAGGAGTACTTGAGTTGTTGCTACAATCCTTGATCCAAGGGAGTGTAGAAAATACATTGCAAAATGAATTTTAAAAAAAAAGGTCAGACTTTATTAAAGAAAAAAAAAGGAAGTGCAGATTGTTATGTGCTAACGTTAATCTTCAAACACATGGTGCAAATAACTTTCATACACTTCCAGATACCACTTGGCAATGAAACACATTCATCCAGGCAAAAAGCAGGTGCTCTCCAAGTCACGTGCAAGCCCTCACACATAACACCAGCCAAACGCCCCTGCTCACTCTCACTCATGCGTCCTATTGTCATACCAGCCCATTGTGCTTGCACGGGGCTCTTGTAGCAAAATCCCGGATGTTGCAAAGCAGGCAAACTTGGAGGTCTGGCCCTGGAGGTCTGGAGGTCCTGTGGGGCAGGAGAAGCCATTTCCTCTGTCATGGGGTGCGGGAATGAGAGAACAGCAGTGCAGGCTGTGGAAGATCGTCCTGGTGGTGAGCGGGAGGATGCTCTCAGCAGAAAGGAATTCACAGAATGTTGTCCTTTTAATCTGGAGTCAGCCCTCACACACTCTTTCTCTCAGTCTAACCTCTTTGCTGCTTTTTTATTTTTCTCACTTGCCTTCATTTGACCTCTCTTTAGCTTTCAGTTACCATGCCAAAGGGAGCAGGGACGTCTGACAGACAAAAAGGGAGACTACAGAATGCAAAGCAGCAGCCTCAAATGCAAAACACTTTAACTTTTCCTTTTTTAAGGCCGCCGCTCTCTCTGTCTATGACTCATCTAGAGCATGCTGTATGCAGGAGCCTGTATCCGCTTTCATGCAGCCAATACAAGGGAGGGAAAACGGGAGTGGGCAACGAAGGGATATGTGAAGCAGAACAGAGAACAAGAAGGGTGAGAAAGGGAGACTAAGGAAGTAGGAATGCAAGCGTGGTCGGAAGAAGAGGAGGGGAACGGACACACGCAGAAAAGGGAACATTGCAGTTGGGGAATGTCCTTTTCACTGTACCACAGATGTGTTGTTATAATCATCTCAGTGAAAACAGTTGTTAAGCTGTTTGTTTAGGCTATGACTCAGATTATGCACCTCTTGTGAGAATAATAGTTTGAGATACCTATTTGGACAGACTTAAGATTCTGGCACCCTACAGAGAGTATGAAGCTCTCTGTGTGATCATAATCCATTCATGGATATTATAAGCTCACCAGCTGTTCGGTGCTGGCTCTTTATGCATTTTGGTCTCACAGTATGTGTTTTACAGACTCAAAGGGAGTTTCACAGGAACAGTTAGAGGAGTAGATGTATTTGGAAGATTGAGGATAGCTCAATCCTCCAAATTTGGGGAAAACGAATCAATAAACATCTTTTGAGGGGTTTGCTTTAATTTATTAAGTCTGAATATCTCTCAGACATCTGCGTGAGCAAATTTATAGAATTCAATTTTCTGATATGTGGCCCTCCAAAACAATTCATAACTAGCCCCTAAAGGGCTAAAAGCATGAATGGGAACACATTTTGCTTTAGAAACCACAGCTGCTGATCATCTCAGTTCCTCTGAGAGCTGAGGTGATGCAACATAGTGGTAAAGTTGCTTCTGTCTAAACTTGTCTTAAATGGGCTACTTTGCATACACAAATATTTATAAACATGCATGTAAAAAAAAAAACTTTTAAGCTGTTCAGGAGTTGCACATCATTATGGTTGCATTCTATTATGGAAACAAGGTTCCTTCTTGCAGCAAACACAGTGATTGTTTGATTTTAGAAGTTTTATTATCTAAAACTCTAGCTGAAACAAATGGGGTATTGGGTTCAGCATGAACAGCTTATTAGGGAAGCTAAACCCAGCTGCTATGGTAAATTTGAGGTAGTTAATGGAAAAATTTTTGCTTCAAGAGAAGCAGATGAGTTGTAATCTGACGCTGGATTAAATCTTTTTGCATCTACTTTCCGTAGCCTCCCGTGCATGGGTTATATATATGTCTTAATCTGCACTTGTGGCTGTGTTTTCGAATAACTGTGAGGCGGATATACTCTGAGCTCTAGGTCTGTGGTTCTTCCTAGAAGGCTTTGTGTGTGCTCATATCAGAGCTGTCTTTTGACTCTGCTGGGTGTGAAATTAATGCAATGTGCTCGAGTCGTGTGCATTTGAGCTGCAGCTGCAAGAGTTTGCAGGAAGAAACTTATTTTTAAAATGCCAACCCACTCTTCTTACCACAGTAACATGCTGCCATGTTTTAGCTGGGAATTGTCTCATTATCTGCAATAACCCACTGATACAACAAGTTAGATCCTATGAGAAAACAAACAAAGGAACCAACTGGAGATAAACGGTAAAAGATAACATGTAAATGAGACCGTGTAGCTTGAACTGTGGTGTAACTTCATTCATGCTTTTCTTTGAGGTTTCATTGTTTAAAGATTCATCAGTGACCCCTGCTATCAGTGTCTTCATTCTAGACTCGTGTCTTGTTTCTGGTCACATGGCCTACCCCCCACGCTGCATCTCAGCCAACTAGCCTCAACTTCCGCTCCGTTTCCAGTGAAGCAGGAAGCAGAGATGAAAGTATCACCATCTGCAAAATGCACCCTCTGGCTCTATTAATAGTGTCATTCAGTTTTTAAAAAAGTGTGACTGAATTTTTTTATTTTTTATTTTTTACTCTGTTGGATCTCTGTTGACCATTGGACTCGTCAGCACGCAGTGTTCCGCATCACTGCATTGCAAATGTTAAACACTTACTTTTTTGAACAATTTTTGGATAATTTTGATTTGCACAAATCTGATATTCCAAAGAAAAACAGCTCTGCTTCACATGACATATATGTGGCAGACTTAAATTTAACATAGGTATTTAAAACCCATTTGTAGTCTCCTATGTTTAGAAACAGTTTCTAAACTGTCATGCCAGACGACATGTTAGTTTTTGAATTTGCTTTCCCATCAAAGTAATAACTAAACAGTTTCTGGGAAGATGAAAAAGCTATTGATATTTTTTAAAAGAAAAGAAAACACAGATGATAACATTAAAGACAAATTGGAAAGTGGAAAGCTTGTTTTAGTTCAGTAAAAACTGACTGCAATGAACACCAGCCATCTGTCCATCAAGGACAAAACCCCTACAAGCTAAGAAAGAAGAAACTTTTCTTTGCTGTACTGCATCTCAAACAAGGTGGCAGTAATAGATCAGCCAGTTTTCCTTCCTCCAGCAGTAATTAGAGTTGGGAGGTCACAAGCCAAAAATCTTACCATTTCTTTTTATCTTAAGTTATTGTACCAAAGCAAAAAATCATCACTTAATGGCTTGCACATACATCAATTATTTGTTTTTAGTAAAAATCAGATGAAAGTTAGGCGCACATGCTATGATGCATAAAAAAAGACAATACAAAAGCAGGGATGTGTGTGTTATAAATCATAAATTCTATCAATTTAAGTTTTTCGTTAAGCAGTAAAAATATTGGAACCTAAATCTGTACAAAAATATATATAATATTTCCAAAAGTTGTGATTAGTTTGGTAACTTTTAGATCCTCCCATTAATTAAGAGATTAGGACTGTGTTGGAGGGTGTGGTGGAGATGTTTGTTTGTCTAATTTCGGGTGCAATGACGAGCAGGTTTCATAAAATATTTTTGGACACTTTTTGAACTTGTGGTATCAGATAACTGGGTCATCGCATGGAGAAAAATAGAAGCTGCAGATCTCCCTTCTTTGGTTCCTTTGCCACATGTCTTTCCCCCCTTCCTGTCAGAGCACTTGGGGAGATAAAGGCCACTAGAGCTGAAAAAATATTCTAAAAAAGATTAAATTAACTTTTGTTTACATTTAAGTTGTTTGTAAATATTTGTTATTATGTTCTCAATGTTTTTGCAAATTATAAACAACATAAATTTACCAAAGAAACAAGTCATAAACCACCCGTTGTCCTCCAAGGTTTTTTTTTTTATTTTTATTTTTTATTTTTTGAGTATTATAGTTTTTGGCCTTTAAAAGGCTGTGACGGTGTCTGACAACCCCCATCGTGGACAGACATCATGGTTGGATGCAATGACCTGTCAATCAGCTTAGGTGGCACCTGGGATTTCTTAAAATGAAAAAATAAAATCGAAAGGATAGAAGAGTTCCCCCCTCTGAACCGTCACTGTTAGTTACCAAACAGAGATCTGTGATTTTTGCTCAAACATAATTGTATTAATTCTTGCAGGAACAAAAACAGCAAGATGTCTGTTCAGTCTTTCTGTTCTTAGACAGAAAGTCAGTACCTTTTTAAGCTAGTCTTATCAATGAGGTTTCTCACAAGGAGTCTGGGAACCAACATTTCTGGCTCGGATTGGCAGCATTGTAACTCTTCATTAGGATGTTGACAAAGACCTTCGGAACCTTGAAAATAGAGGAGCGCTCCATCGTTATCTCTAAACCCTCCCTAAGTTCTTGCAGCGTGAAAGTACCATGAGCTTCACATGAATCTTAACCACAGCTGCAAAACGTAAAGTGGATTTTTTTCCCCCCCAAAGTCATACAAACAATTAAAAAGAAACTTTTTTACTAAAATTCCACTAGTGGTGTCTAATCAGGATCCAGAGATGGCCAGTGCTACCCTGGCAACCTCTCTAGCTCTTTGCCATTTGTCACAGGTCCACGATGTTATGATTGTTTGGGTTTCCATTTATTTTCAAGCATAACTGGTGAAAACAATCCTCATGACTGAAGTCTATTTGTCCCTCATATCTTGGTGCGCTTCAACATGACCCAAACATTAACCTCTGTCAGAATACAGTTCTGAGTCGCCAAGCTATTTGGTGGTAGAGAATAGCTTGTCTCCACCAACTGAGTACATTATGTTTTTACCTTCAATCTCATTGCCAGCCGGTTTTACAAACAGATCGTCATCGCTATGACACTCTGTAACCACAAAGCTACCTCACACTTTCAAAAGCTGACCATTACACCACTGCCACTGACTGGTTGGCTGTTCAGAGCTGTGTTACTGTAGTGGTACTTCAGTACCATGTGCAACCAAATGATTTAGTTATTTCTTCGAGCACCAGATATCTTGAGAGAATTTGGGTGTAAAGGATGTGAGTTTGAACTTTATTGACCACTTGAGATGCAAGACGTTCAGAGCAATTTTCAACTTAAAACAGCATGTTTTGTAGTCCGTTGTGTTTTTTGCGTTGCTTGACGTCGAAAAACCCCTTTTTGCCCCTGGGAAAGACATACACAATAATGCATTTTAAAGCAGTGTGTAACACCCACCTCTCCCAATGTGAATGCCTTTGTCCAAGAATGCCCAAGTCCATATGTACCAATTTGCAAATTTTAGATGCATCAATGCTCAAACACACCTGAATAAAATAGTCGAATCCCGTCACCAGCAGTCATTCAGCACTGTAGAGTCCTGGTAACTAGCAGTTCATTTGAGGTGTGTTGGAGAAGAGATGCATCTAAAAGTTGCAGGATTATAGCTCTTGAGTACTTGGATTGGACCTTTACCTTAGATCTTTCAAAGATCAGATAGCAGGAAAGGAGAACTTTTCTGCTGTCGGTAAAAACATTGTGTTGAGAACCAACACGATGTTGGTTCAGTGTAACACGATGTATTTACTGGTTTCATAAATTGATTATGAAAAAGAAATCAATGCAGTGTGTTTTGAGATAGGATATTTAAAACTGTTGTTACCTCATGATATATATTCAAAAGAATTTAAGCGTGTGTGCTGATCTAAAACAGTCTAGAGTTTCGTCACGGATGAACAAAACCAGTCAGGTTAAAAGTATCCGGGTGACACTGCACACTTTTTTCTTACAAGCATTTGCCTCAGAGCTTAACATCCTGATAAGCACTCTCCAGTCCTTGAAGAGGGAAACTGCAGCCAAATGCTGTTGGAAAGAAACACTACAGAGTTTAGGAAAGCACCTGGAACCAGTCCACTCTCTTACCAGGGGTCACTGAGTTTTGTCTGGAGGCTTTCCCTACTGTAGCTGTTAACAGAGGCAGAGGCTGCACACACAATCACTCTGAGAGGTCCCAGGAGTTTCAGGGACAAATTTGGAAACCACGCTTAGTGTGTAGTGACACAAAATGGCTGCCGTTAGACTTCAGGTGCGTTCAGGAGGTATGGTGAAAAACAGGAAGAGCTTTTTTTTGTTGTTTTTGCACGTTTTCTACTGCGTCTATCACATCAACAATTCATACATTCTGTCTGCATGTGATTTTTGTCTGTTTATAAATCAGCTTAAAGCATTGTGTGTAGCTGGTTGGCTGCTGTGAAAAAACCCCAAAAAACAGAGGCTTGTAAATCAGAGCTGGAGGCATGTCCTGCCAGATATGATTTCATGTGTTGCATAAGGCCAAGATGGAGGCAAAAGCTTTTAAGTGTGCTACCTCTGTGTGTATGTGTGTGAGCCCGCATCGACGATGACATTTACCTAATGCTGCTGGCAGTCGATCAGCGTTCAACTCTTTGTGCTCTTACAATGAAGGCTCAGTAGTTTTTTCTGCTGTTTGCGGTGCAGGTGGTGACGCTGTGGTACAGAGCTCCTGAAGTGCTGCTCCAGTCCAGTTACGCTACACCGGTGGACCTGTGGAGCGTTGGCTGCATCTTCGCTGAAATGTTCAGGAGGAGGTGAGGTGTGCACAGAAGCAAACACGGCCAACAAGCCTCAAATGTCAAGCCTAGAAATGTCTTTGGAATCCGCCCAGTGTATGTAGTGTTGATATCTCTGATAGGCTCATGAGAGGATGAGCAGAAATTAAAATTACAAGAAGGAGAAAAAATTCAAGAGAGGGAGTGAAGGCACCAAACAGTGATTTTTTGTATCAGTACCAAATTACACTGCATTGGTAGCTGCTATATTCAGCTTGTTTTTTTAAATACTTTAAGACTGTGTGAATCCAACCAGTTTTATTCCAATATAATCACATGCTTCTTGGAAACTTGGTCAAGTGCCCATACTGGTTTTCAGTGCACAACCTGCCCCCGTTGAGTAAATTTTAGATCTTCAGGTCCCAGAATACCGTGGGACCCATCGACATGGGAATACTTTCTGTAAAACGTGTTAAATGTCTAAGCACAACATTTTCTTAACCTCATCAAGTTCCACTGATGTGCAACAAAGAAAAATAGGTAAGTACAAAAATAAACTAAAACTAAAATTTATAAAAACAGGATGGTTTGAACAGAAATCCAATGTCTGGGAGCAGAGTGGCTGTCCTCCCATGTCTCCTCTCGCCATCCTGTGTTTTCCCTTTGTGACATACAGTAGGTGAACACTGTAGACTGACTGTCTCTATTTATTACTTAATGAGGTTGAGCATTAATTACATTGTTGAGGACCTAATATGTTATGTTACCTTTTAAAGTAGTTGTGTGGACCATGTTCGGACAACAAGCAAATGCAACGCAAATCTGATTTTTTTTTTCCCCATATAGAAGCCATATTTGACTTTTTCGTGATAGTCTAAACAGACCAAAGCCAAAATTTTCCTCCCTCCTTCCTGTCCCCCTTCAAAAAAAAATCCCAATTTGTGCTTCTTTCTATAGGTGGTACTAAATTGGATACATATCCAATAGTTTGGAAAGCAACTGGAGTCTCAATAAAATTATTTTGTCCTACTTTTACGTCGTCACCATAGGACATGCCATAATTCTGCACAAGCAGAAGCTAGTCATGGTCAAATACAGACGGAAACAATGGCTGAAAATTATAATTCTGATAATTCTGAACTTATGAAAGAAGTCTGTGTCACTGAAGCGCATCACATCACAATCCTACCACTCCTGGTTCCCATTTTTAACAGCTGTGCTTTCTTTTTTGACTAGCCTTCCTTTAGTCTTGTTGTAATCTCGTGACATTGTCGGCTCTCCTTGCTGAATAAAATCGATCCATAAATGGCAGCATCCATTATTACTTCCATAAACAATTCGCTGCTGTGTGACTCCAACGTTCTTCTTCTTCTGCGCATGCGGGTTGCTTTGTGGTTGTAAACCATCCACACAGAAGTCTGAATGCAGTAGCATTTCATTAGTAGTATGAACGACCACACAAAATTTTTTTATTTTTACCAAAAATTTGAATTGAGCATGAAGACCTGCTGTGTGAGTGTAGCTTTAGTCTCACTAAAACAATTAGAAAAAACTTTAACCTTTGACTTAAATTCATTTATTCAGAAGAGGAAAAAAATCCTCTGTTACAGAATAATTGTTCAATAAAGCTGCTGGTGGCACAATTATTGTTTAATCTTATATTGCTTTTAAAATGAATTAAAAAAAACTCGAAAAGTAAAGTGTAAATACATGTAAAAATTGCATTTGTTAGAGTTCCTAAAAATGTTCTATTTCCCTGGGATATAAATACAAAATGACACAAAAGCCTATTTCTTTCAACCACTGGTCACAAGACTAGATGAGGACCCTTATTCATCTTGTCACCACCCACAATGAGCAGGATTGTAACAAAAATTTAAAAAAAATTCAATAAAGTTACAGAATACAGTAAATAGTTAAATCTTGGACTCACTAAGTCTTCTTAGCAGGCATTAGGTGCCATCTGCGTGTTGTTTTTGGTGTGAGACTAGGAAAAAGACATTTACTTCCTACCATAACAGATATGTTGCTTTTTCTAATTTTTTCTGGGAATTAACCACACTTTAGGAGGGGAAAAATGTGGAAACACACCACATAACCACTGCAATGTATTGTAGAGGGAGGTCCTGTGATCCAGTGGGCCTTTTCCTCAATTACTAACTGTGGGAACCTCCTTGGAGTGTGTGACATTGTGGAGCCTTGAGAAGCAGTGGTAGGCTTCGTCTATCTGTAGTGTAATGGTCAAAACATTTCTCAGCCAACACAAATAATTTGCTTGACAAAAATAACCTTCCTCCAAAGTCGTCATGAATGTGGTCGGCACTATAGCTGTGGATTAGCTTGTGCAAAGACCCCGTTGTGTTAAAAACTGACATGAAGGCTTGCTGGGCAGTCATGAGGATGTGATGACCTGCAGGATTGGAAATTGCTCAGAGAGATGTTGTATTCTGCTTTGGTTGCAATTTGCCACAATTTTTTATTTTTTATTTTTTGCTTCATTTGGTAAAAAGTTTCAAATCATTTTCAGCCATTTAAGATTTTTTTTTAAATCCCCAAAACAGTTTGTGGAGCTTTATGAATGTAGACTCCAATTATAAGCAATCCCTTGGACAACATAGGCTGCATTTTAAAAGGCTAGTGAATCATAGCATTACTAAAGCTAATGTTTTAATCATAGTTTAAGTTATCTTTACAGTCACTAACTTCACAGTGTTTATGCGTGTTCATTCTCCTGCTTTTGGAAAGTACCTCTTCTGAACCCAGAAGACCCAGAGTTTCCCTTAATAGCACTGACACGTGATTACTTGATGTTTGCCTTCACGCATTGGTGGTTGTCTGTTTCCTTTCAGTTTGAAATTAATTTGAATGTCTTTTGCTTATAATAAACTCTCACCCATAAAGCAAATTATCAACACACTACTTGTCTTACACATTTCTTTAAGAATAGACTTAATACTGATGGGCTAGTTGTAGCATTCCTAACTCAGAGGTCATGAGAAGGGTTCACATTTTAAATTTGTGTAAACTAGGATGTTTGGGAATTCTTTCCACTATCTCACTGGTTAGGCTTGGATGTCCCAGCACTATATATAGCTGTTAAGTCTGTAGAATCAAAGATTTATTGATAATCATTAACAAATTTTAAGTTTTATATATACAGTATATACAGTATATATACTGTATATACTGTATATACTGTATATATATATATATATATATTTTTTTTATATGTATCAGTATTGAAAGGGAACTTAAATGTCCACCTTGTATTATGTCGAGTCCAAGCCATTTAACCCAAAAGTAGGAAGTGAAGAAAGTTTGAAATCTCTACAGGCTTCGTTCACTTTTGATTTTTAGCTTTAGATGGTCCAAACAAAGTTTTCACACAGTTTACACATTGAGTCATTTTGGGAATTTACTAAACCACTTATCATCACCTCAAATGACACCTGACAGATGTTTTTGAGCAATAGGCAATCACATTTCAGTTGGCTTATCAAACCATTACAGTAACACAGGCTGGCTGTTGTGGTTGAAGCATGCAAGTCAAGATTCTGGTTCTTGGTCTAGGTATTTCAGTTTGTGGTTTAACGAACTTCACACTGGGGGAGCACACTAATAACGGATTTTGTTTTTACATTAGGAAAAATACACATGGACTTTTTTCATGTTGGAAAGAAAATGTTTAAATTTATAACATAATCATCGAATAAAAACTGTTCTGTGCAAGCCTATGTAAAGAAAAGTGTGTAATCCAAAATAAAATGAGTTAGTTGGTCTATACTTGTGGGTGTGTGTGTGTGTGTGGGGGTGTGTGGGTGTGTGTGTGTGTGTGCAATAGCAGATAAGAACTGTCGTTCTGGGGCAGGGCTTATTGCCAGGAGGAGCAGCCCTGCTTCCTTCCCCAACCGTCCTCTCACCCCATCATGCAAGCATGTGAAAGTTCATGAGCTCAAAAGGTCACACAGGGTTAAAACATTTTGTTTTCCCTTTCAAATCATACTTTTTTCCAGCTTTGCAAATTTACCTGAAGAGCCGAGGAGTAAAACTAGCCAGCCAAACTGCACCCACTCTCTTCTTCATTTGTTTTTTTTTTTCTTTTATAATTTTTTTTTTGTATTTCTAACACCAAGAAAGTGAACAAACATAAGAGAACCACTTTATATGTAAAGGTAGACCCCCAGAAAGCTTTGTCATATCCAAATGGTTCCCAGTATGCCATTATGATGAGGATAAATGTGTATTCACTTAAATAGAAATTCCACTTAGATTTGCTGACATACTTAAATAAACTCCTATTTGGATTGAATTGTCTGTAGCTTGGCACTGTTTTACATTTGAGAATTAGAAGTGAGAGTTTGATCTTTATTATAAATTCTACGTGTAATCTATAAAATGTTCACACACTTGCTAATATCAGTATATTAGTATGAGAAATCTGGTGACTCGAAACAATAATGTTTTGACAACACCCCTATTAACTTGCGGTTTTGGTGACATTACCCACAGCGTGTGCAACGGAGATAAATGACAGACTGCAAAGCAGATGTTTCTGTCAGACATTTTAAGTTGGCGTCACGACAAATGATTATTGGCTCCTTAAAAATCTTTCAAATGAAATTGCAAATGACACAAATTGTGTCTTCTGTTTAGCAGCGTACATACCAAATTAAAGCACTGAAAAATACTGGATAAGCGATAAGATCTTACTGTCATCTCAAAACCTTTCAAAACTGTATCAGTTCATCACTCTGCACAGCACCAAAGTAAATCCAACTGTTCAGTGCAGTATTGTGCAGAAATTATGTTCACTGGATAATTTTTCCTGTTGAACCAAGGCAAGAATAATTTCCCCTTCCAAGTAGCACTTCAAATATCTGCTGCAATCCATAAAGCATATACAAACGTCTTTTACTGTTTCTTTAAAAATGTCCTTTTCTATATGAAGCTCTTTTAGAAACAAACAGACATTGTCTGAATCTGTTGGAAATTCCTCCTTGACAGCAGGTAGTAGACTCTGTGTGTCATCTAGGCTAGGGTTTCCTTTTGTCTGTCAGTTTGACAGAGAAAGCTGTTAAAAGCTTTGCTGTGTATTTGTAAATGTGGGCGTCTTCATATTTTGGCACCTGACCAGTTTTTCTTTGAGCTGGAAGGTGAGGCAGAGTCCTTTGATGACCATAAACGCAAATACAACTCTCTTTTAGTGATAAAGATGGCTTTTTAAAAGGACACCTGTCGGAGATTAAAGGACACCTGGAAGAAGTGATGAAAGAAAGCAAAGGGAAGATTTAGGGGAAAGTGCAGAAAAGACAAAGATGAGGAAACACAGCAACTCATATTAGCTTGCACCTAAACTGTGTTTAAAGGTTATAAGTCAAATGTCTCTGGAGCTACATTTTACAAATTCCATGTTTTGTTTAAAGTTTGCATGGGTTGCAGTCTAGGTTTAGAGCATTCATGTTCTTCGTTATCTCATGTTACAGAAAAGTCCAAACTTTTACAAGGACTCAATATCTTTAAATTTTCCCCATTGCTATTTTCTTTTATCTTCTTTCCAAACATCCAAACATGCCTTTGTGGAAAAAAAAAAAAAAAAGTAAACAACTACATACCATCATAAGAATACAATGTGTGGAAATTTAAGCAAATATTATACAAGTCTGCATCTGCATGGCAAGGATGGTTTCTGACTCATATTTCAAGAGAATAAGGGAGAGAACGTCTGCTTGTTGACATTCCACAAATCGTAAAGCCTGAACGTGGTGTGTTAATGGTCTGGGAGAGGCCCTACATCCTTGTTGACTTTCTCACAGCTTGAGACTCGATTGATAAATCCTCTGCAGAGCACAGTCATGTGCACATGTCCACACAGATTGACAAGAAGGAATCAACCAAAGCTTGCGCAGCACTTGCTGGTCCATGCAGTCAAAGCGGAATATGCATTTTCTCTAAAAAATAATAATAATAAAAAAATAAATAAATAAAATGCATTTTTGTCTATTTCGCCCTCAGACAGATTGACGCTCTTACGTGCAAACATGTGCACACATTCCAGAGGTTGCCTCAGTGGAATGTGGGACAGTGCCGAAATGGCACTAAAGGAAGCGTGACTCAGCTGCCTGTCTCAACCTCGTGTCGCCCTTCGACTTACTCATGCGTTTGTATGCGAATGTGAGGTGAACTTTGCAAACGTTTGAGAGGACTCTAGTCCCATTGCTTGACTTTGCATTTTCGCAGTCTGTGTATCTGTATTTTATTAAAAATGTGTAGATGCACAGTTGCGTCAAACTCTTGACTCTGCACATGCCAGTGGTCAAACTTAGGTGAGCTATTCCCACTTATCCTCCACCGCAAACCAACAAAGCGCTCTAGGTTTAAAAATGGACCTCTTGGAATTATCAGCCCTACTTGTTTTGGCATGATAACTTGCTGTAGGTGATTTTTTATTTTTTTTGTGCAACTGTCAGAAACTGGTTTGGTCTGATCTTAAAATGCGTATCAAAAGCTTTATTCAAAAGACTTCATGTGGGGCATTTTGTCCTTGCAGTGGTTCAGCAGCAAAAAAAAACATTTGTTGATTAAAAAAAAAGAAAGAAATAAAAGGCCTACCTTTAAAATCATATAATTAAAATTAAATCTCATGCCAGATTTTAACTTCTAAGCTAGAGCTTAGAGGCTGCTTTCATTGTACAGTCTTGGGTGAAAAATATCTCGGGCTTTGATTGTGTAGGAAAGTGTGGGTGTTCAGCTATGCAAAGCTTCCTGCAAGTGGGAAAACACAGGAAAGTACAAGGTGACTGGCAGGTTACTGCTGACTTTGCTCAAGTGAGGTGCACTTGAACAGTACTCAGGCCAAAAGGCAAAATACATGACCAGCACCTTGCAAAAATATTCATAATCCATGAACTTTATTTACCTAATTAGCAAATGTTCTACAGTTAGCTTTCATCTTAGTATATCAACAGTACTTCTGGAACGGCCTCAGAGGTTTGTTGGAGAATAATAATGATCAAAAGGAATCTGAACAAGAAATGGAAGGAAGTTTGGATCCGGTTCTTGAAGTACTCTAAACGAATACTTAGGACTCAACATCTCAAAGAGATCTGTTCAACCTGCTCTTCAAAAATGAAAAGATTATGGAAACTGGGCAAGACGTGTTTTTATCCGTAGAGCAACTACTAGTTGTGCACAAATCTATTTTCAATCAAAAATAAATCCATTGTTGTAAGAAAAAGACTACATAAAGTGCTGTATGCATTTTGACATAAAGCACACAGGAGACTAAGCAAATTAATGGAAGGAGGTTTGTTCCAACAAAAATCTTAGTTTTTGACCAGTGTGGAAAAACAATGTCTCTGGAAGAAAACTAAAATTTGCACATCATCTTCAACACACCTCCCTTGATAGGACATGGTGGCGGCAGCATCGCGCTACGCTACTTTCAAAAGCAGAGAGAGAGAAGTTGGTCGGAGATGTTGGAAAGATGGATGGAGCTGAAAACCCGTGGAATTCTGGAATTGGAAGAAAACCTGTTGGTGGTTGCAGTAGAATGGCTGTTTTCATTTGCAAAAGATTTTCATTCCGCTTCACGGTCATGCCCCACTTTGCATTTTTTTATCATAATGTTTTATTAAACTAAAGAGATTTGTAGCTGTTAAATGAAAATTTGTGAAAATGTTCCTTCTGTGTAAATATTTTCAAAAATGCTGTGTGCATATTAATCTGGGTTTTTGTGGAGACTTATCGTTGTGTAGTAAAATTTTTTTTACTTTGACATTTTTTCTACACTTCAGTAATTCAGAAATGTCCGATTTCCCCCGCTATGCCTTGAGATTTGAGGTGAATAGGTTCATTGAAGCCCTTCTCCCTCCTTCCCTTTCAGAGAAACTTGAACAGGAAAGTCTCATTTCCATGGCTCTTTCGGCATTACAATAATCCAACTTTTCTTCCATAAGCGTTTCAGTCCCAATTGCCTACTCACATTGATGAAGCAGGGAGCCAAAACTGACGCATGTAGGAGCTAAACAGGCTTTTTCTATCCTGCGAGGCGACTGGTCGGCTTGTGCTGATGATGACTACTGGAATTTGTGCAAGTGCCAGGCCCGAGCCGTGACCGCCCACGGGTATCCAAAGACTGCCCAAAGCCACAGGAACCACCAGCAGTCCTGCTACTGCTCCCCTCCCTCTTTTCATCCTGGTTCCCTCCTTCCTGTCTTTAGTGGTCTTACCAATGCTGCTCCACAATTCTGACAACATGTGGACTTCAAACGTTCACATCAGCCTCTCACATTCCTATTGCCTTGAGTCAAAAACTTGTATATGAGTTCTGTTCACCTACAGCAGAAATTTGGACTCTGAAGCTTGTATCTGCAGAGAATTTGTTGCAATGTCATACAGATGGCTGCGAAGCTGACTTGTTCTTTTTATTTCCTTCCTAGACCCCTTTTTCGAGGAAACTCTGATGTAGATCAGCTGGGAAAGATCTTTGAGTAAGTTTGAGTATAATTTACTTCAAAATAAGACAACAAAAACCTTCTCAGGACAATGGATTGTGCATAAAAGTTTGTTACTGATACAAATGCAAAAAAAAAAATAAGCTTATTACTCATAATCTTTATCATTTGACAGTGTTGTTGGAGTACCTTCACCAGATGACTGGCCTCAAGAAGTGGCCTTACCACAGAGTGCCTTCACACCCCGACCCCCAAAACCAATAGAAGACTTGGTGCCAGACATGGATGAGGACGGACGAGGCCTGTTAATGGTAGGTAAAAATTAATTTCTCTTCAAATCGTAAGAATGTTTCTGACTACTAACTGTTCCTTCTTGTCTTTTTTTTGTTTTTGTTTTTACTTTCTTTTTTTTTCAATTTTCTCCAACCTCTGTAGCAATTTCTCACCTTCAACCCCTCCAGGAGGATATCTGCCTTCTCTGCGTTGACTCACCCCTACTTTCAAAGCGTGGACAGTAACAGCAGGAGTCTTTACGCTACCCATTCAATCCCCAGCAACAAACCCACTATTGAGGAGAGGACAGCCTGATAGTCCTCCTTACAACTGCAACTGTCCCAAACAGTGACTATAAGAAGTATTTTTGTACCCATTTTGTATTTCTGGGTGTTTAGCAACCGAAAACAATTAATTAAGCTTTTTGACACTTACCAGTGGAAGATGCCCCTTGCATAAACGTTAGCCTTTTATGCTAACAGACTGAATCTTTGTGCAGCACCTTCATTCTGTCATAATACATTCGATTTGGACTCCAGCATTGTTTTATTTTTATTTTTTTAGCTGGCTAGTTTTAGACCGCTTGAAGATCCTCCTATTGCCTTGGGTTGTAAGGTTTCTTCTGGAGTTGTATTTAATTCCTTTTTGATCCTAACAAATCCTAAGCATTCTGTTAAAAAAATAGTTATTTCAACATAGTGTTTCCAGCATCAGGGTATGCATAAGTTAGCATCCCAAAAAGTTGGCATCGGTGCTGTCCTCTTTTATCTTTACCTTACTTTTAATTTCCAGTAAGACAGCGAAGGTTCTTTAGTTTGCAGAAGCTCCTTTGTAGATGCCGGTTTATTTAATTTAAGAAACGTGAGCCTGATTCCCACAGCCAACAGTGATGGCTTCAATCAGATGTACAACCTTATTTAGGGTCATTCTATGCAGAGATTTTGACATGTACATGTCCTTGTTAGGTATTTTTGTGATGTAAAATAGGAAACCATGTTAAATCATTCAAAAACATGACATTTATTCTGTGCAATCCAATGGATAAGTCGCTCAAACTCTTAAACTAATCTAACTTTATTGATGCACCCTTTGATTAACTTTCATCAGCCAGTCTTCTTTGGTAGGAGTGTATCATAATCCCACAAATTAACTTGGCAGTATCTGCCCTTTTTTGCTTGCCAAATCCTTAAAAGAACATTGAAAGAACAGAAGACAGAAATCTTCTTTTATTATTATTCTTTGAATGTATCCTTGGATTCACCATGATGCTGAAAAATATCAAAACGGCTTAAATTGAACCTAAACATGCTTTCACAAACCTTCAGTTTAAGGCTGAGGACATTTATGCAACAAGATCATTGCAGCTTTTTTTTTTTATTTTTTACCCTTCTTCCGCTGATGTTTTCACTTGACTTATGCAAGATAAATTTCACATTTTACATTACAAAACAACATTTTATCAGGGGTTTTGAGAGTCAGTGTGTCTGTATGTCAAAAAGCTTAATTAACTGCAGTTTTACGTGTCATATAAATGTAAAATATAATGGAATGATGGGAGGGAAATACTTTTTATAATCGATGTACAACACTCCTGAAAGTAATCATAAAAAAAAAAAAAAGATAGCAAGAAGGCATGAAAGCAGATCATGCCCTTGAACCATGCACAAAAGCTGCCCTCCCGAGAACCAATGGATCTTAATTGCTGCTTTAAGGTTGTGAAATGTTATCTAACAATGCAAATACAGGCCTGCATCTTATATCGACTCCTAGTCGAGAGGCCGGACTAGATTTAGAGACTGAAGCTTCTTTATAACCAGTGTTTAGACTTTTCAGACTGTCCTCCTGTCTGGAGGACCAGACAGGGTCCAAAGAGGACAGCGTGGATCTTACCTGCCTTCATGCTCACTGTGGAAGTGTGCCATAAGAGGATGAACAATGGGAGTGCACTTGCAAATACTCAACCCAAGCATGCTCATGTACCTATAAAGTCACAAGGAATCACAAGCCAGCCTTTCACTGCCATGTTCCTCGTCATTCTAATGTTAACTTTAATATTGCTGCCATCTTGTGGACACCTAGAGCAACTGCAGACAAACCAGTAGCGGGATTCTAATGGTTGCTGCGCTCTTCAAGAACTCAATGGGCTGATCATAACGGTGCTGAGACAATGAAAACTGATCCTGCCACTTACTTTAAGACTTTTGAATGACTCTTTCTCCGCCACTGTGGGATTTTATCATTATAAATTTCACTTATTTACAATCTAAATGATAGTGTAATGCACAGGCTTGCTTTCTGTGGATAAAGACCCACCAGCACTATTCATTATGAACCATTTGGCAAAGTGTTATCGAAAATATTCTGTATTTAATTTTAATTTTATTGACAAGTCTTATATGCTTTTTACTGGATTTTATGTATTTCTTTGTAGAGTTTTTCTTAATAAGCTGGGCATACGGTATTCTTACACCAAGTGCACCAACTCTGCTCAGAGTTTGTGCAAGGAATGTGTAGAAACTAGGTATTGGTACTGTACAGTGTATTTAGCTAGGTGCAACAACAGAAGCAGTTGATAAAGCACATAGATATGTCAGAAAAGTGGCTAGATGTACGTAGAGTAGGCGAAGGTCTGTGGAAAGTTGTATGATGAGAGCATTTTGTTTCTTGAAATTGTGGGGTTGAATCAATGGATCTCCTTTGCTGTGGACTGATCGTGGCTATGAATCTTACAGTAGTGTTAATGATCAGATGATAAACACCTTTTTATTTACAGTTTTTGCTTTTGCATTAATGTGCCGTTTTATTGCAATTCCGTTGTTTGTTTGTTTTTTTTTCTTTTTATGGGTTTTTTTGTTTGTTTTTGTAAATGATCAAGGAAAAGGCAACTTATGCAGAGCTGTATTTTTGTATTTTGTAGTTCTTGCAGAACAGTAACAATTTAACACTGGTTGGTTTATGTTTTTTCTAACAGGTAGTGCTACTAGCACACACAAACACACACATTTTTCAACTCTCTCAGGATTTTTCTGGATGTCCAAACCTCTTGGGCACAGTTTGCACATCTCTTGGCTTACTACGTGACCACATAACGATTTCTTCAGGTTTTCAGGTTTCCTATCAAGCTGTCTCATAATGGTGTTTTTGATTATAGTCTACTGTTAATACTATTTATCCATTATGTTACTGTAGTCGTTTCTGTTTGAAATAGACTGTTATTACCAGCAACATGTATTTGCTGAAAGGCAAGCATAACAGATCTGCTTAACTAAACACTGTGTTCATTTTCTATTTGATAGCAAGATTTCTGATGTTAAGTGCTCCATAATAAAGCTGCATCATTATAAAGCTATAATTACTTTAGAAATAGTGTTTTATAATTGAACTAATGACAGTTTTGGTCATCAAAGTTCACTCAATCATTCTAATCATGTAACACATTTAAATCTCATGTCAACTGTTCATGTTTAAAAGCAGTTTAACAGTTTCAAAACAAGGAATATGGAATACATAAATACATTACATCAGTCAGATTGGCATAATGTATGAATGCATTGGTGTCATAATATGGTGTTGCACCAGCTGAATAAAATGCAGAATTTTGCAAATGTTTGTTGGATTTGTCTATGAATGTGGTTCAATAAATCACCATAATACCCTTTTCATTATTACTTTTTAGTTGTATGCTGTGTTTAGTATGGGCTATTATTATTATTAGTAGTAGTAGTAGTAGTATTAGTAATAATAATAATAATAATATTACGGGGGGTTTAAGTCTCTTGGGGGACTGCCTGCTTGCCTGGGGGGGGGGAGGGATGGCAGCAACTTTGCCCCAGTAAAGGCTAAATTTAGTAATACTGTTGTATAATTATAAAGTATAATTTTTCATTTGTTGTATATGTAAAATAAAGTTTGTAAAGAAAAACCTATAACCCCCAGAAGGCGGCAGTATATTGCCTCGACACTGATTAATGTGATTACCGTACAGCCGAAGAAGAGTACATGTAGCCGTTAGCTTCATTCTATGCAGTGGTTAGTCCAATGCTAGTAAAGTAACTCTAATGTTTTTTCTCATCCTTGGCTGGATATGGGCAAAAGAGACAATCGAGTGGTGAGTGTAACTCAAGTTAGCTTAAATAAGCGTACAAATAATTTGCTCAAAATCATTTGTCAAACGTCTCAGGTGAAAAACAGTATTAGCATTAGCATTGGTGGCAACGAAGCATTTTTTTTTTCAGTGAATATGTCAAGCTAAATATAAACACGTCAGGGGTTAAGTGTAAAAGGGGAGTGCAGTTGATTAAACATATTGTCTATTTATCTAACATAAGGCATTGTGTTATTGAAATGAATAGCTTCATGCTAAAATGCTAACTTTAGCTCTTCATTTGTGCAGTGCGTAAACAGTGGCTGATGTAAATATGCCAAGCTGTCACATTCCAGCTTAAACCTTTATAAGTCTTTTCTTGCCGATTTTGTTTATTATTTTAATATTGCTCTAATGGTGTTAGATATTAGTGTAAAGCCGATTTGTGGACATTTTATTTATTTTGTGCATTTGAACGAAGCCGTCGGAGCATAAATAGCTACCCTGGTTTAAAAAAAAAAAAAGTCTAAATTATTTGTTAATGCAGTTCATGTTTTTCCATTACATCTTTAAACAGTCACATCTAGAAATATTTAATGTTTTTTTATTTAATGTAATTTTTTTTTCATTTCAGATTGATCAAGTTTCACTTTTGACTAGAAAAGAAAGATGATTACTCCGCTGTCTTTTGTATCCTATTTATACTTTTTAAAAATGTAACAATTCGTATTCAAAAATACTTCGTTGGTTCCAACGGGAAAATAAATAACGAAACCTTATTTAAGTTTTCAACTGCGTACAGATTGTTAGCTAAAATGCTGTTTTTCATTTGTTCATTTAAGGTAATTTTATTTTTATATGAAAACACAAACAGTCTAAAGTTGATCGTCCAAAAGACGTTTTTGCCCAGTTGTGTTGAATTTATGGCATTGTGGTTCTTTCTTTCAGTAATGCTTTTGATATCCATCCAGAGTTATTTTCTTAATATTATAGTGTCTTTTCAACATTATAACAATGGTCTTCTGTCGTGTTTCAGGCATACATAAACCCCATTGCAGCTGCTCGAGCCAAGGGGCCTGTCCAGAACTCCGGACCAACTATACAGGATTACTTAAGCAGACCTCGACCAACATGGTTAGTTGGCAACAGAAAACAAGATGAAACAAATATGTTTGCTTACATGAGACCGTACAGACCTTACAGTGTGTACGGGGTGTGTAATTCACACACTGTGAATTACCGACACTTTGGATATAATAGCAAACATACAAGAAGTCCAAACAATATTGTTGTTGAAATTGCTATTGTGGTGTACTTGAAGAAAACTGTTGAGTCATTATTTTGTCTCAGCATTATAGGCTACAGTATTATATCAGGGCTGCCAGAGAGAAGAGGAAATAAAGGTTTTTTATTATTATTATTATTATTTAAAAGCTACATGTGACCGCTTTGTTTATGGATTCTTTTGTAATTGTAAATTGAGTGAATTAAAACCACAAGCACAGTTATCTAGGTCCTTTATGAGTCCATCTAAAATGTGAGATGTCCCAAGCTTTCCTTCTGCAAGCATAAATGGCAATAAAAGACAGGAGGTGTAAAATGATTTTGCTGCCTGTCAGCAGAAAACTTCTCTCCTGCAAAAATCATCTCATGACACGACCCCCCTATAAAAAACTTGAATCTAGGGTTGTTAGGTCTATTTTAGTTCCTAACCTGCAAAGAATCAACCAGAGACACAAATTACTTTTCTGCAGAAGAGGGGAGCAGAGCCAGACGCGGAGAACCGCCGTCAAACACTGTCTGTGATCAACTCCGCCGGCTCTTTGTCCCCAACTGCTTTTTATTATGATTACAAAAAAGGAGGTTGGGCTTTTTCACACAGTCACACAAAGAATTGACCAACGACCTTTACTACAGGATGTTCTGGAACCTTCTGTGGACATGGCCTTACAAGGGCACGAGGCTGACCGTAACCAATCAGTTTCACAGGAAGCTGATAACACAAGATTGTGTTAACGTTTCTAGCTTTCAGGCAAAAACATCCTAAAAACAGTTAATAATGTACTACAAAAGAGATAAATCAAGTAAACATCAAACAGAATAATAATATGAAAACATAACCTTTAAAATAAACTCATAAGTAAATGAACCTAGATAGTAATTCTTCTAACATGAGTCAATACAGAGCATTTCTTAAGTGTTATCCATCACGTGAATGTAACGTTTGCACAAAGTTAATGCCTATGTCTGGTTTGAAGTGAACTCGGTGCTTAAAAATCATTGCATGTCATGATTTCATGTGGCTGTTAAAAATGAAAAGGCACTTGCATCTTTTTTTCCACAAAATGAATGCATTACTTTGAAAATTTAAGGTTGTCGCATTCTGAAACTTATTCACCTTGTGTTGAACAGGGAAGAGCTAAAGGAGCAGCTGGAGAAGAAGAAAAAGGGATCTCGGGCCCTGGCTGACTTTGAAGACAAAATGAATGAGGTATTGTTGCAGTAACCTCCCAGTGGAGGCCTATCCACAGGCCTACATGTGCAGGAGCAGTCAGTGGTTTAGACACATCAATCCACTGGTTTCAAATGATCACGACCAAATATTTTACTTGCTTCTCTTGTTAATAAATGGATAACTTTAAAGTTGCAATAATGTTCCTTGATCTGCATGAGTCATGTCTGTTGTTAACCTTCGTAATGTTGTTTGCAGAGATGGAGGAAAGAACTGGCTAAAAACCGAGAAAAAAGGCTTGGGGACAAAGAACGGGACAAAAAGTCGATGGATAGCGAGGACAAGAAAGACAAAAAAGAGGTGTGTAATCTGATTTTTGGCTGATGATCCCATTGAATCACGCTTACTCAACCAAGCTCTTCTTTGCTTTTGCACACGCATCCAGAAAAAGAAGAAGGAGAAGAAGAAGCCTAGCAGGGTGAGGAGAGACTTCCAGTATTTTGGTTGGCAACTTTACCGCTCTAATCCTCTTCCCTCCCACACACACACACACATAAATACGCGGTTTCCGGATTTAAAAAATCTGACTTAATCCACTTAACTACAGTCAATTGTATTGGCTCAAATCTCATGAACCCTGCTTTTAATGTGTTTTGCTCAAGCATTCTTCATCTTCCTCCTCATCGAGTTCTGATTCCTCCAGCAGCTCTTCTTCAGAGTCCGAAGACGAGGTAAGTCATGCCTGAGATATTTAGTAAAAACAGACATATAATTGAACTATTCAATTTAAAGTCTAATCCTAATCTGCTCCCTGGGATTATAATTGCAACGTTTTACTTGTTGTGATGTCTGTCTAGCCAATATAAATACATATAACACAGCTCACATTAGAATTGTTTATAAGCAGGTACCCTGGTCAGATTGGATTTTAATAACGTCAATAATTGAAAGTGTCGACTTTTTGATTATGTAAATTCAATATGTGTTTGACAGATTAAGAAGCAGTTTCTTCAAAAGTTGATTGGAAATAAAGCTGACTACCATTAATCTAGTCTAATAAGAGCTACAGCTTTTTTTGAGCTGTAGATGTAGACGAGGTTAATGCTAGTAATCATTAATCTAGTCTAGTATTTCAATTTTGTCCCAGTTTCAATCCTGCAAACCAGTTGGTCGGCCATTTTGTGACCACTGAACACAAATTGAATAACTTTTTTGAAACAAAATTGTATGTATTAACACAGGATGAAAAGAAAAGCATAAAGAAAAAACGGAAACGCAAGCGATCTTCAGCCAAGAGACCATCGGACATCTCGGATGACGATTCGGACGCTGAAATCAAGGTTTTTCTTATTAGAATGATTCATTCTGCCCTTTTTAAGGCGCTTAGGTAAAAAAGAAATAAAAAATCTTAAAACTGTTCTATTTCTTTCTTAAGAAAAGGAAACGAATCAGGGAAGATGGAGAGAAAGACAAGGTAATTTGCCTGAACCATAAAGCTATAGAAGATTTAAAGTCAATGAAACATTACAAAAATGATAGTAAACCTTGCCTCCATCAGGATGAAAAGGAGCGTAAAAGGAAAAGGAAGGCAGAGAGAAGTCACAAAGACTCCTCATCAGAATCGACTGTTAACTCAGATTGGGATGAGGTATTACTTATTGTTGCATTTATTATATTATTGCAGGAACTGACTGACTCAGTTCTACGTGCAGAATTCAGTAAAATGTAAATAGTATTTTATTATTATTATTTCAAAACATGTATAAGCATTCAGACATCTTTTTCGTGGTTTAGAGGTTTCTCTATGGCCAAACTGCTAAAGTTCCCCTCACTGTAAATTGTTAAACGTTACTGGCAATAATACACTGCTCAAAAAAATAAAGGGAACACTTAAACAGGTGTTTAACACTTAAAGTGTTCCCTTTATTTTTTTGAGCAGTATATTTTAGGAGGTTTTGTAGTCAAACATTGATTAACATTTGTTACTTTTATAGGCTGAACCCAAGAAGAAAAAGAGAAGTAGCGAGGAGAGGGAGAAGTTCACTCTAAAATTCACTGTAAGCAATTTTAGTTACTATCCTTCCCCCAAAAAAACGAATGTCGTCTTGCTATTATTTTATACATTGGCATTTTAATTCATGTAGTGTGCTGTATATACGTGAAATTATTTGTTGAACAAAATATATTTCTGGCTCTAGGTAAAATCCAAGAAGAAGAGGAAAAAGAAGCACAAAAAACACGGCAGAAAAAAGAAAAAGAAGGCAACATCTCAGTCGGACTCAGAGCTTGACTAAAAGCCGTGTCATTACAGTGCTCCTGTTTTCCTCACACTTCACCGGTGTCATTTTGCCTTTGATTGTGGAAAACGTTTTTCACCCAGCTGCAGTCATCAGGTTGAAAAAAAAAAAGTGGACATAAGATGTAATGCTGAGGTCCTTCTGTATTTGGAGTCGAGATGAGGGAACTACCGGTACATCTTTTTTTCTCTCCAGCAAGATTTTTTTTTTTTTTTTTTGTAGATTTTGAGGATTGAGATGATTAAAATTTTTATTGTGTTTCTTTCCCATGCATTTGGCTCTTAAGTCTGTATGCTTTCCCCCCCCCCCTACTTCATACCTCACATCTTCCACCACTACACAAGGCTGTTCTGCCGGTGCCTGTGTCATGCATGTAGATCCTGGTGTCTTGCCAGCCTCATATTGAAGTTGGATCTGTTATAGGATGTTAGCCACGCAGGTAATAGTGAACTCAAGAGATTCTTGTTTTGTTCAGCAAGATGTTACATTGCAGTGTATATGTATAAACTACAAGAATTCAACGAATAAAAAGTGTTGTTTTAACTTTTTTTTTTTTTTGGCTTTATCTAGTTGGAACTTCAAGTGTAATACAAGTGATACTTTTTTTGTGTGGGTGTGATTGTGTAACATTTTTGACATTGCAATATCATCCAGGCCAAGTTTCACTTAAGATTAACTCCTAGATGTTTATGTGTACAAGTAGAGCTAAAAACTTGAACATACTGTAGACAAAATCAATAATACATCAGTCATTCAGAAAGGGCATGTAGATTTTTTACACTTTTGAAATATTTCAGGTCTTTATTGTAATTTGTGTAATTACGGCTTGCAGATAATGGGAAAAAATATAACTGTTTTAGACAGCTTGTGAAAAACAGCATATTCATAGAAATTTGAGGGGATGAAAAGCATTTGGTAGGAAAATGTGGAACATGGATAACTGTGGTCTTATGATGATTGCTGAGCAAAGTCCATTCAGCAATTTGGTAGATCTTCACGAGAAGTGAAGTGAATTAAGAACCACTTTGTACAGACAAATTCTGTATATGAGCTAAAATGTTGCATTCCTTGTATCAGGTTGTTACATCCCCAAGGCAGTCTAGGGGTTTTGGAGGGGGGGGGCTGTAACAATAGATAAGCCAGGAAAAATTAAGAGACAAAAACCAGGAGGGTAAAATTAAAGGGTTTATTCTTTAAGGGGGATCCAGAGAAAACTCAAAGATGAAAATGAAAACCTACAAGAAAAGAAAAGGGAGAATAACAATGAAAACCAGGGTTTCTAGTAGACCAAAATCCTCATTTACAGCACCACCAAGCTGCAGCACACATGCTGCCCAATTGGCCAAGAGGCCCCGAAAGTCAGTTTCCCAGCTAGTTTTATACTCTGCTCATCAAGAGACAGAGTGAAACCAGCTGGGCCTGCTTAACCCGCCGGAGCTCAGCAGCAACCCGAACTGGGGGGAATCCCACATGCAGCCACCACTGCATGTAACACCCCCTCCCATAAAATCCAAGCCCTGGGAAGAAAGAAAACAAATAAAAATTATACCAAATAGCTCACCAACCTCTATAACTAAGATCAACCATACACACGGGATAAGGCATCTGCCACCACATTCTCCGAACCCTTCTTGTGCTTAATTATGAGGTTAAATCGCTGTACCATCAATGACCAGCGCATCAACCTTTGGTTGTGATTGTACATCTGTGACAAGAACACAATGGGGTTATGATCAGTAAACACGGTCACTGGAGAAGAAGAACCAACATACACCTCAAAGTGTTGTAAGGCCAACAGCATTCCAAGAGTTTCCTTTTCAATGGTGGAATAATTCATCTGGTGAGTTTTGAACTTAACAGAAAAGTAACTTACAGGATGGCACACCCCATCCTCACCGTCTTGAAGTAGTACAGCACCAGCGCCTTTAGCACACGCATCCACTTCCAGCTTGAATGGCTTAGTGACATTAGGAGCGGCCAGGACTGGAGCACTGCAGAGAAGAGATTTAGCTGCAAGGAAAGCCTCTTCACACTCACTGGTCCACACAAAAGGGACTGCAGGGCTACACAAAGCTGTAAGGGGAGTAACCACAATAGAAAAGTTCTTGCAGAAACATCGGTAATAGCCAACCATTCCTAGAAAACGTTTCAAATCACGCCTTGTTAACGGGACAGGATATGCCAGTATCACATCCACCTTAGCCTCCACTGGACGCACCTGCCCAAGGCCAACTTTCTTGCCAAGGTAAGTAACCATGGCCTTTCCAAATTCACATTTTGCAAGGTTAAGCGTTAGAGATGCTCCACGTAACCTTTGAAACACAGTTTTCAAGATGGAAACATGCTCATCCCAGTCATTGGAGAAGATGACCACATCATCAAGGTATACTTTGCAGTGGGGAACATCTCCCAATACCATCTGCATAAGACGTTGGAAGGTGGCAGGAGCATTTCTCATTCCAAAAGCCATGACAGTATACTGGAGGAAGTGGTCAGGAGTCACAAAGGCAGAGATATCAGAGGCTCTCAGGGTTAAAGGAACTTGCCAATATCCCTTTAACAGATCCAACTTGGTGATAAATGCCGCGGGACCAACACTGTCAATACAGTCTTCCATGCGAGGGAGAGGAAAAGAGTCAGGCACTGTAACCGCATTCACTTTACGGAAATCAGTACAAAATCGTAGAGTACCATCAGCCTTCGCAGTTAACAAACATGGGGAACTCCATGGACTGTGGCTGGACTTTGCCAGTCCGTTCTCCAGCAAATAAGAAACTTCTTTTTTCATCTGTTCCCGTTTCTCTAGGGAGCAGCGATAAGCATGTTGCTTCACTGGAACTGCAGCACCCACATCAATATCATGTTCGATCACACAAGTTCTAGATGGAACGTCACCAAACAGAGAGGGGAAACCTTGAAGCAGGGCACATATGTCATCCTGCTGAGCGGGAGCCAGGTACAACAGCTGAGCTTTAATATCAGCCAGAACCTCAGAGTTCCCCAACCTTCCTGAGTGCTCTTCTGGCGACCAAACCAACCCATCTTCTGACATGTCACAAGGAAGACAGCAGGAGGTTAATACAGACATAGGAACACTTCGCTTTTCTGCCACATCAGCTCCCCGATCGTAATAGGGCTTCAACATATTAATGTGGCACAATCGAGTCTTCCTTCTGCGATCAGGTGTAGAAATGATGTAGTTTAATTCTGACACTCGGCTCTGAACCATGTAGGGGCCAGAAAAACGAGCAGCCATACTAGAACCAACAATGGGTAACAACACCAACACTCTGTCACCAGGATGGAACTGTCGGTGCACTGCATGCTTGTCAAACCTCAATTTCATCTTAGTCTGTGCTGTAGCAAGAGCCTCCTTAGCCAGAGAAGTTGCTTTATGCATCTTCTCTTTACACTTAGTCACAAACTCAGCAGCACTGAGTTGAGAGGAAGAACCACATTCAAATTGTTCCTTTAATATCTTCAATGGGCCACGCAGGTCATGCCCAAAAACAAGCTCAGCTGGACTGAAACCAGTAGACTCTTGCTTTGCATCACGGATTGCAAAGAGTACAAAGGGAACACAATCATCCCAATCTCGTCCGGTTTCATGGCAATGCTTGCTCAGCATGGATTTAAGAGTTTGATGCCACCTCTCAAGTGCACCCTGAGACTCAGGGTGGTAGGCTGAGGATACAGAGTGTGTGATACCCAGTGTTTGTATTGTTTGTTTAAACACGCTGGAAAGAAAATTGGTTCCCTGATCAGTTTGCACTGTTTTTGGCAGACCAAATGTGATAAAGAATTTAGTCAAAGCCTTCACAATTGCCGAAGTTGTAATCCGGCGGAGAGGGATTGCCTCAGGAAAGCGAGTAGACAGACACCTGATGGTTAGCAAAAACTGATTTCCTGATTTAGTTTTAGGCAAAGGACCTACACAGTCAAGAATAACATGTTCAAATGGCTCACCAATAGCTGGGATGGGGCGTAGTGGAGCGGGAGGAACCGTTTGATTAGGTTTACCCACCACCTGACAAGTGGCACAGCTTTGACAAAACCGAACCACATCGGTTTTTAATCCTGGCCAAAAGAAGTGTTTCAAGACCCTGTCATAAGTTTTGGTGATACCCAAATGTCCAGACCATAAATGTTCATGAGCCAATTTGAGCACGTGCTCCCAATACCCAACTGGCATGACTATCTGGTGAAGAGTCTGCCAATCTTCTTCAGGCGTATCACCAAGATGCTGTACCCATTTGCGCATTAAGACACCATGGTTAATAAAGAATGAGTGTCGTTTCCTCTCTTCAACATTGTCTTACTTCACAACACATTTCACTAGCGTTGGATCAGTTGTCTGTGCTTTAATAAGTGCTTCTCGAGTCACAGGTAGTGATGCTTTAGCAGGGGATTCCTTTTCCCTACTGACGTCCTCTGCTTCAACTGGCAATCCCTCATCCTCAGCTGTAACTGAGCTGAACAGTGTGTCAGAAAGGTTAATATCGTTCTCTTTCTTACGTGCTTGAGCTCTAGTCACCACACTAACTGTGAATACTTCTGGCAATGTTTCTACCAACACATCTGGCTCTAAATCAGACATGGGAGTATTCACCACCTTCAGTACTGGGTAAACTTTCCCTCCTGCTATATCATTTCCCATTATAAACTGCACACCACCAATGGGAAAACAGGGGCGCACAGCCACTGGAAAGACTCCCGAAACCAATGGGGTTTTCACATGAACATAATGAAGAGGGGCAGGTAAATAACTCATCCCAACACCTCTCACAATGGCATCTGCATCACAAGCCGACCTTTCATCAAAAGGCAACACATTGCTCAAGATCAAGGATTGTGAACCACCGGTATCCCGCAGCACTTTTACTGGTTACTGATCTTCAGGTTCACCTGTAAGAGAGACAAATCCATCAAAAATGAAAGGTTTAAAACATTCATCAGGATGATCAGTTTTAACCAATAGCTCTCTCATCGAATGATCATTGGCTGTTTGAATTAGTCCCACTCCTTTTGATTGTTTAGATGAAATCCCCTGTTGTTTACATTGGTACAATTCACAGTCAGCAATCAGGTGTCCAGGCTTAGAACAGAAAAAACACTTCCTCTCGGCTTTCAAGCTCGATGAAGATGGAGGAGAGCAAGAAGCTGATACATTGTCAACGTGAGAAGGTTGATTATGAAAAGAAAGATCACGCTTACCGAAAGTTGACTTGTGTGTCAAAGAAAACTCGTCAGCCAGAACAGCAGCCTGTTGTAAGGTGTTGACTTTTTGTTCATTCAGGTAAGTGGCAACCTTTTCGGATACACAGTTTTTAAACTCCTCAAGCAGGATTAATTCTCGGAGGGAAACTTTATCTTTAATCTTACATGCTGCACACCATCGATCAAAGAACAACATTTTTTCCCGTGCAAAATCAACATAGGTTTGGCTCACGGTCTTTCTAAGAGCTCGAAAACGCTGCCTATAAGCCTCTGGCACCAACTCATATGCCCTCAATACTGTAGCTTTAAGTGTCTCATATGATAAGCCTTCCTCCATGGAAAGTGAAGCACAGGCTTCCTGAGCTTTACCAGTTAGTTTACACTGCACCAGTATTGCCCATACCTCTCGGGGCCAGTTTAATGCCAAGGCAATCCTTTCAAAAGCTCCAAAATAGCTATCAACCTCAGAATCACAAAAAACAGGTACCAGGGGAATGCTTTTGGTGATATCAAAGGCCAGAGATGCAACTACTTGAGACTTAAGGGGAGGAGCTGGACCAGCCTTCAGCTCAAGCTCCCTCATCCTAATAGCGGTCTCTGCTTCAAGCTTCCTTAATTCCAGTTCTCTACGAAGCTGAAATTCCCGTTCACGATCCTCTTTTTCCAGCTGAAGGCGAGCAAGACGAACCCTCAACCGAGCCTCCATCCTTGAACCAACAGATGATTCTTCTGAAAAAGGTTCATATTGTGGCAATGTCACAGGTTTTTCTTCCAGCCTACCAGCTTTAGGAGTTGCATTAGTAAAACTAGTAATGTGACTAGGTACCTCTTTTTGTGGAACCACAGAGTCATCACCAGAATCCTCCACTTTCAAGCTAGACTCCTCTGTTGCTTCTAGACCAGTTAAAATGCCACTACTAATTAAGCTTTTAAGTATTGTGGCATAAAGTTCTTTCTTCACCATTGCACTAGAAAATGGAATGCTATAATGCTGAGCTAGCTCATAAAGATCTTGTTTTCTACAACGATCCAATTGACTAATGGAAGGGTCATCCACAAAAAGAAAATCTCATGAACCCTGCTTTTAATGTGTTTTGCTCAAGCATTCTTCATCTTCCTCCTCATCGAGTTCTGATTCCTCCAGCAGCTCTTCTTCAGAGTCCGAAGACGAGGTAAGTCATGCCTGAGATATTTAGTAAAAACAGACATATAATTGAACTATTCAATTTAAAGTCTAATCCTAATCTGCTCCCTGGGATTATAATTGCAACGTTTTACTTGTTGTGATGTCTGTCTAGCCAATATAAATACATATAACACAGCTCACATTAGAATTGTTTATAAGCAGGTACCCTGGTCAGATTAGATTTTAATAACGTCAATAATTGAAAGTGTCGACTTTTTGATTATGTAAATTCAATATGTGTTTGACAGATTAAGAAGCAGTTTCTTCAAAAGTTGATTGGAAATAAAGCTGACTACCATTAATCTAGTCTAATAAGAGCTACAGCTTTTTTTGAGCTGTAGATGTAGACGAGGTTAATGCTAGTAATCATTAATCTAGTCTAGTATTTCAATTTTGTCCCAGTTTCAATCCTGCAAACCAGTTGGTCGGCCAAAAAAAAAAAAAAGCATCGAAATTAAATTAAGATATAACTCCATTTGTAAGTTACCACTGAACACAAATTGAATAACTTTTTTGAAACAAAATTGTATGTATTAACACAGGATGAAAAGAAAAGCATAAAGAAAAAACGGAAACGCAAGCGATCTTCAGCCAAGAGACCATCGGACATCTCGGATGACGATTCGGATGCTGAAATCAAGGTTTTTCTTTTTAGAATGATTCATTCTGCCCTTTTTAAGGCGCTTAGGTAAAAAAGAAATAAAAAATCTTAAAACTGTTCTATTTCTTTCTTAAGAAAAGGAAACGAATCAGGGAAGATGGAGAGAAAGACAAGGTAATTTGCCTGAACCATAAAGCTATAGAAGATTTAAAGTCAATGAAACATTACAAAAATGATAGTAAACCTTGCCTCCATCAGGATGAAAAGGAGCGTAAAAGGAAAAGGAAGGCAGAGAGAAGTCACAAAGACTCCTCATCAAAATCGACTGTTAACTCAGATTGGGATGAGGTATTACTTATTGTTGCATTTATTATATTATTGCAGGAACTGACTGACTCAGTTCTACGTGCAGAATTCAGTAAAATGTAAATAGTATTTTATTATTATTATTTCAAAACATGTATAAGCATTCAGACATCTTTTTCGTGGTTTAGAGGTCCTCTATGGCCAAACTGCTAAAGTTCCCCTCACTGTAAATTGTTAAACGTTACTGGCAATAATATTTTAGGAGGTTTTGTAGTCAAACATTGATTAACATTTGTTACTTTTATAGGCTGAACCCAAGAAGAAAAAGAGAAGTAGCAAGGAGAGGGAGAAGTTCACTCTAAAATTCACTGTAAGCAATTTTAGTTACTACCTTCCCCCAAAAAAACGAATGTCGTCTTGCTATTATGTTATACATTGGCATTTTAATTCATGTAGTGTGCTGTATATACGTGAAATTATTTGTTGAACAAAATATATTTCTGGCTGTAGGTAAAATCCAAGAAGAAGAGGAAATAGAAGCACAAAAAACACGGCAGAAAAAAGAAAAAGAAGGCAACATCTCAGTCGGACTCAGAGCTTGACTAAAAGCCGTGTCATTACAGTGCTCCTGTTTTCCTCACACTTCACCGGTGTCATTTTGCCTTTGATTGTGGAAAACGGTTTTCACCCAGCTGCAGTCATCAGGATTGAAAAAAAAAGTGGACATAAGATGTAATGCTAAGGTCCTTCTGTATTTGGAGTCGAGATGAGGGAACTACCGGTACATCTTTTTTTCTCTCCAGCAAGATTTTTTTTTTGTTTGTTTTGTTTTTTGTAGATTTTGAGGATTGAGATGATTTAAATTTTTATTGTGTTTCTTTCCCATGCATTTGGCTCTTAAGTCTGTATGCTTCCCCCCCCCCCCTACTTCATACCTCACATCTTCCACCACTACACAAGGCTGTTCTGCCGGTGCCTGTGTCATGCATGTAGATCCTGGTGTCTTGCCAGCCTCATATTGAAGTTGGATCTGTTATAGGATGTTAGCCACGCAGGTAATAGTGAACTCAAGAGATTCTTGTTTTGTTCAGCAAGATGTTACATTGCAGTGTATATGTATAAACTACAAGAATTCAACAAATAAAAAGTGTTGTTTTAACTTTTTTTTTTTTTTGGCTTTATCTGGTTGGAACTTCAAGTGTAATACAAGTGATACTTTTTTTGTGTGGGTGTGATTGTGTAACATATTTGACATTGCAATCTTAAGTTTCACTTAAGATTAACTCCTAGATGTTTATGTGTACAAGTAGAGCTAAAAACTTGAACATACTGTAGACAAAATCAATAATACATCAGTCATTTCAGAAAGGGCATGTAGATTTTTTACACTTTTGAAATATTTCAGGTCTTTATTGTAATTTGTGTAATTACGGCTTGCAGATAATGGGAAAAAATATAACTGTTTTAGACAGCTTGTGAAAAACAGCATATTCATAGAAATTTGAGGGGATGAAAAGCATTTGGTAGGAAAATGTGGAACATGGATAACTGTGGTCTTATGATGATTGCTGAGCAAAGTCCATTCAGCAATTTGGTAGATCTTCACGAGAAGTGAAGTGAATTAAGAACCACTTTGTACAGACAAATTCTGTATATGAGCTAAAATGTTGCATTCCTTGTATCAGGTCATTCATGAACCATAAATGAAGTCAGAAGCAAGCCTAGGGAAATTGAACTTGGGGCACAAAGTTGCTATATAGACGAGGAGTTGTTCCTTCAGAGGGCAACACGGAAATACGCAGGACAAACAACAAAGCACATACTCATACCTAAGAACAGTTTAGAGATAATTTACCCAACAGTCATGTAGAAATTGCGTCATTGTGCTGTGACATGAATGTAAAGAGTCTTCAAAAACAAAATGCAAAAAAAGAGATTCAAGAGTACTTCAAATTTGCTAGAGATGAAACCCATTGCACTTAAAAATAAAATAGACTAGCTATTAAGACTTTAGGGAATTTATACCTTAAAGTAAATTATGTAGACCTAGAGAAATCTGTGCATGAGACGAGACTAAAACATTAAGGTTGAACTGCTTTAAAAGCAAACCAGACTCTAGTTGAAACTATTGCACAGGCTTAGGGTGATGCAAGATAAGTTCACAGTGGATGTACAAATCCAGGTTTATTACAGTTTGTCATCATGTTTTGAATCACTATTGTTTGAGTCTTGTGACTGGGAAACAGTGTGATGTACCAAAGGTCAATAATACCACCTCATAATGTATGTCATGCTCCTCGAGGTAGGTTTTTGTGGGAGTGTTTTCAACCCTGGAAATAATTAATCAACAAACCTAAAGAAAGGCTTGTCTGGCTTTGTATCTTTGTATCAAGGGGAGTGTCCAGTGTTGTATATAAAGAGCAATGTACCAACCTTGTGACAAGAAGCTGTTGTATCACTTCGTGTGCAGAAGGTAAGAAATTACAAATATCCTAAAATCAACTTTTTTTTTCTTTTTGTTTTACTCTGATGCAATGTATTATAAACTATCCAGTTACTTTGTCTTGACCCGTGGGCAAAAGTTGGAATGCAAAGATTATGGCACAAAAATAAAACAAAAACAACTCTCACCCTTTTTCCACCAGATGTTGAGCACCGCTTTGTGGCTGTGTGTCGGAGTCTTTCTCTGGGGCTCTGCTTTTTGCGACATCAAATGTCCCGATGGAACTTCCTGTCCTGATTTGTCGACATGCTGCCTGACTGCTCATGGATATGGCTGCTGTCCATATCCAAAAGTAAGCCACATGCCTTCAACCGTCATGACCTTTAAACACCTGGTGGCAGTTATTCTTATTGAGTGTTTTTGACTTTTCTGCAGGCTGTGTGCTGTACTGACAAGGCCCACTGCTGTCCCTATGGATATCGCTGTGACCTTGCCACGCAGATGTGTGTGAAGCAATACCAGCCATGGATCAGGATACCGATGGTGAAGAAAGTGGCTGCAGAGGTTCCAAGCACACCTGATCTGTCTCTGACCCCCTTAGAGGAGGTTGAAGACAACAACGTCCCTGACCAGACAAAGAGCTCAGTTGTGTACTGTGACAACCTTTATTATTGTCCTGATGGTACGACTTGCTGTAGACATCCGAAGGGTGCCTGGTTCTGCTGTCCATACTCTCCTGTGAGTAGATCTGTGAGCTGAAAGGTGTCTCTTGTCATAAAGGAATTGATAGAAAATATAGTGAGGATAAGCATTCAGCACGTCAATGTTTGCACAAGTTTAAATATTTCTAATGAAGCCATCGGCATAAAATTCACAGCTGAGCAACTTGAGTACCGTACTCCTCACTTAGAAACATATCAAAGCAGATTAGCTCACAAATGGAGTAAAGGGTAAAAAAAAAACAAATGCTGAATGCAAATTTTACCTACTGTATTTTCTTTCACTACCTATGGATCTGTTTTGCAACTTTGCAAGAAGGCTACCGTTTTTGAATATCACTGCATCTGTTGTCTTGTAGGGAAGATGTTGCCTGGACGGCTACCACTGTTGTCCGTATGGTTATGACTGTGATTTCACTTACACTCACTGCATCAGGCAAGGCTTGGAGTATCCGTTCAACTACAAACAAGCTCTGGCTTCAGTCCCTGCCTCTTTCCTTGCAGCATCTGAAGAGCAAAACAACGAGCAGGAGGTAAAATCTATGACTCTGTTTTCACCCATGATCCGTTGTACAAGTATTCACGAGCCTTTAATTTCATCACATGTTATGATGTTACAACCAAAAACTCTGATGTAACACACCATCCCCATGGTGAAACATAGTAGCGGTAGCATTGTGATTTTTAACCATTCTCTTTTTCCTTTCATCTCCTTGTTACTGCTCCCCCTAGTGGTCTAAATGTGTATAGGCCTTCCCTATCATGTTGATATGCTGCATTTGGTAAAACAAAAACACATTTTAAAGTGCTTGAAGGATTAATATTTTTGAAACTATCGACTTAATGTGTTGTGCATGAAACATACTGATGCTAAAATATGTAGCTAGGAGACAAAATGAAATAATGATTAAGTTGTCCTTATTTTTACAGACAATATTTGCAGCTCAAAGAGAAGCCAGTGAGCAGGGAGTTATTCGCTGTGATGAACAGTTTTACTGCCCAAATGGTTCACGTTGCTGTAAGGGACTCAAAGCCCAGTGGAACTGCTGTCCTAACTAACTGGTACGGTTCATTGTTCTGTTCAGTTGTTTAGGAATAATTGAATTTTGAATTTTATCCCTGTCATACTGCACATTTCCAGATGTGGTGGGACAAGTAATAGTAAAAGCCAATTGCGAAAATTGAAAGTCTTTCTTTACCAAGTATGTAGAAATTAATGTGTTGACTGTAAAAGATTTGTCCTTATTTATCTCTAATGCTGAATCTAATTTCAGGGTTTTTGCTGTTCTGATGGTCAGCGTAAATTATGGAGCCTCCTTCTCCACCACATGCAGAAGACAGAAGATGATGACCACAGGAACACACCAAAAGTACTCAAATCACATTATTCATTTTTACTTGGCCACTTTTTCTCTAATGATAAGTAAACATTCCCAATAAAATCTCATTGCGTCTCACTGTCTCACTTAGGTTTTGTACTGATTATTATGACTGTCATATATAATCTTCCTGCCTTTATGTTACTTCAGGGGAATGTTTAGCAACAAGGAACAATAAAGAATTTGTGTGACTTTCTCCATTGTTGTAGTGTTCTGAGGATATGAATTACTCGTGGATATAAGCCTTCAGTTAGGTATCAGCTTTGCTCAAGTTTTGAGCCTCAATGCACAGGAGGCTGAACGGTGAGCCAGATGAACGTTCGTTCAGATGAACGTGGCTCTAAGTGGAAAACAAGACAACATATTTTATAGTTTATAGTGCCTACAAAAAGTATTCACCCCCTTCAATGTTTTACCGTTTTTTGTTGTCGGTTTGAGAAATCGGTTCTGTTCAACAAAATTAGTCTTTGACCAAAATATTTACCAAAACAAAAGCCCTTCCTGTCAAAATGAAAACTGATTTCTGTAAAACAATGAAAGTTAAATTACTCAATTTAGCATAAAATAAGTGACTGCATAAATATTCACCACCTTCAAGTCAGTATTTATTAAATGCATCTTTGACAGCAGTCATAGCATTGAGTCTGTGTGGAGAGGTTTCAGTCAGGTGTGCACATCTGAGCACTGCAATTTCACGCCATTCTTCTCGTTAACCTGCTCAAGCTCTGTCAGGTTGCGCTGTGATTGGTTGTCAGAAGCCCTTTTCAAGTCCTGCTATAAATTCTCTTAGATTGAAGTCTTGGCTTTTGCTAGGCCCCTCGAGAACATCTTTCTAGTTGTCTTCAAACCACTTCTGCTGGGTGCTTCAGGTTGTTGTCATGCTGGAAAACAAATCTTCACCGAAGCTGCAGTTCTCTTGCAGGTGGAAACAAACTGTTCTCCAGGACTATATCTGGCTATGTTTTTACCGTCTACTTTGAAGGAGCTGAATATTTGTAATTATTTTGTAGAAATATTTTTTTCTTTACTAAAGGAGTTTATTTATATATGTATTGTTCAAAATGTCAGATTTGTTGATCATGACTGATTTGTTAAAGCAATAAAAAGGCAAAATCATCCAAGGGGGCGAATGATTTTTATAGGCATTGTATTTTATATTTTCCAGGCCTTTTCTAGGCAAGCTTGAGACAAACAACCAGCACAGGGTGTGCAGAAAAGCCAGACCATACAAGCATCAGCATGTAGGATATTATAAGATGATGAGGTATCAAAACATTCCTGTTAATGGTGGTTGGTGCGCATGCTGGTCCTCAGACTTTTCTACAGTAAGTGCAGTGCTGTGTTTTTAACTCTGTTCACCGTAGTTTGAACCTGCAACTATACACATGCAGCACGTAAACCAGCATTGCTGTTTTTGCTTTCTGAACTAACTGATCTAATACCAGCATTGGTAGCTCACCTCCTTCTGTCCAGATGAAAAAGTAACGAGTCTTCTGTTTGATTTCCTGATTCTGTGGGGATTGTCTGATTCATAACGCTGTGCAACCATGGAATCTACGGAAACTTTCACAACCAGAATAAACACTGGTTGCCAAATAGATAAACTGCAACTGGACAAGGATTGAAACTGATTCTTTGATACTTCCTCCTGTTAATGCCATAGAGCTGCTTATCAAAAACTCTATTAAAAAAACCAAAAGATAGTTTTCTATTTGAAAATAATATAAACTATTATCTTTTTGGTAATATATATCCTCCCTTTTATTTTAACTTTATAGGAGACATTACAACTGAAAATGGGTGCATTGCTCATTTAGCAGTTGGAAACAAAACTTTAGTCTGAAATGTATTAATGGTGATTGATTTAGAACTTCCTCTTACACCTGAAAGTAAAAACTTTATTATTGTGAAACAGTAAAACATCCCAGGCAGTCATACTTTTTATTTTGTCTTGGGGTGCAGCTAACCCAAGACTTCTTCTTTCTGCAATGTCATTTTAACGGTTATTCTTCCCACAGACTGAACCCAACAGGGAAAGGAGAAGTAGTGAGGAGAAGGGAAAATTGATTGAGGTCAATTTGTTAATAACCTTCACCACACAACCATGCAAACACAAGATCCTTACAGTAAATGAAAGGTCATATATAAAACTGCAACAAAATGTGGGCTTCTATACTTAGTTAAACTTATTAGGTTTTTAAGTGTTTCAGACATAATGGATACTCAAACGTTTTGAATTTCTTTTTCAAGTAGCAGGTTTAGACATGCCACACGCCACCAAAAGGAAACCTAAGAGTTCCCTTTTTCCAGAAATGAATAATGCCTCAGTGCAAAAGCAAAGTGAAGTGTGTTTCTCAAGGAGGTAATTGTATTGCACTGACAACATAAAATGATAAAATAGCAAATGAAGGAGCTTGACTCCTTAACAGTTTACACATAGGGGTTCAAAACTTGATCAAAATCTTTTAATTATATAACCATTTCTGACATGGAAATTTGGAAATACAGCTTTTAGATAAATGCTGTAATATGAAAATTTTAAGCTTTGGATTCATTTGCATATAGGTTTGCAAACTGTTAAAATCCAGGGAATAAATGTCTGTAATCTTTAAAATAAAAGTCTAAAACTCTAGAGTGTCTTTGGCATGTTTCTACATGCTTCATGTAGTGGAAAGACTTAGACTTTTTGGACTGGTCTTATGACTCAAAAATTGCACGTGCGCCTGTAGCCTTGTATAGTGATTACAACACCCACCTCCACTGTAAAGCCAAAAACGTGCAGCTCCCTCTGCACATCTTGACTATGTGCAGAGGGAGGGTCTACTTTCTGCTATAAAGAGCGAGAGTGGCATACCATTTAAGGGAAGTGGGAACCTTGTGACAGGAAGCTTTTCAATCACTTCATTGGCGGAAGGTAATACTTCAATAAGTCTCATTGAATTATTTTTTGACATGTAACTGTTTTATTAACCATAATTTACAGCTACGGTGAAAGCTTTACTTAAAAACGTCATTGGCCTGAATATCCTGTTCTGACTTTTATTGATTTATATGAAGCATTGTGTTTTTGATCAGCTTGACCTGAAACACGACATGCAATGCTACTAACTTTTAAACAGGAAGAATCGGGTGTGTGTGTGTACATACAGGTTCAAATGTACACAAACACCCATCTGGTTTATATTTGGTTAAATGTCTCTTAGCAAGTTTCACTTTGACTGCAAGCATTTTGTCAACATCGGCAAGCATGTTACCCAATTCTGCCTGGATATATCATCTTGGTATATAATTTGAATTGGTTGCCACAAACTTGACTTTAATGGCTGCAAATTGTATTCCTAGAATAAGTGGCATGAAGTTAGGACCACTTCAGAAGCTTCCTGTCAGCCTGCTTTATCTGTTTCAATGCTGGTTTTCTTCTTGTGTGTTTGGGATTATTTTCCCAAACACACATAAAATTATTAAGCATGGTGATGGCTGCTTAATTCTTGGTACAGTGTTTGAACGTTGTCTCATTTGACCGTGAAACATTTCTCCCGATACAGTTGACTTGTCGATGTGGAGTGTGAAGTGAAGCTAGAAGTTGTTTACTTTCAGGCAGGTGTTTCTATCTTGTCTCACATCCTCTTAGATTATAGTAATTTAAGTCTGGCTTCAAAGTAGACTAAGGCAGCTGTTTTTCTGCAGTTTCTTTTACACTGTAGACAAGGACTAATTTTTGGAATTATTTTCCATCTGATGGTGGTAGCTTGGTGCAGTTCGGATTAATGTTTGAACCTCGGACACAGTTGGATGTTACAACAGAAAACTGATCCACAACACTCTGGGAAGCTTGTTTTTCAAAGCCCCGACCTTAACCCCACTAAAGATTTATGGTGACTGCTTAAATGCTCAGTTCTTCTATATTTGGTGATGAGACATGACCCACATTTCTGAGTGAGTCATGTTTCATAATTTTGTAATATGGCTTAAAACAGGATTTACAATGATCATTGACCTGTTTAGGAATGCAGAATAACTTAAACCAGTTGAGTCATACTGAACTGAACGCCACAAACTAAATATCAGCAGAACCACTTCTGTGTTGGCTTCAGAAGGCTTCTGTTGGTCGTGGGAAAATGATTCAGTTTCTTTTAATGCTAGCAAGGAAAGCCATGAACATGAAATGACTCAGAAGGTCTTGGCTTTTGTGTCGTTGGGTCATATTTGTGACATACGTTAATCAAAATACAAAAAGAAGAAACAGGAACAAGAAAGAAGCAGAGTAACAATTCATATCGGCCATATTTAAAAATTAGCTTGATGAAAGTGCCTGGGTTTACGCTGGTGGGAATATTGCTTCATATGCTGTTCCTTAAGGGACATCAGTCATCTAGAACTGATCTCCATTTTGTAAACCTTACTTCCCACCCATCCCCAATATTTCAATAGGATTTAGATCAGGGAAACATGGAGGGTGGTCCAAAAAACAAATATTATGGTCCTGGAGGAAGCCTTTGTCAGACAGGTGCTGTGAACTGCAGCATTATCCTGTTGAAATAAACAACCAAATTTCTAAAAACTGCAGCTGCTCATACTAGAAAAATTAACACTGACTTTCTCTCTCCATTAGATGTTGAGGATGACTGTGTGGCTGTGTGTAGGAGTGTTTCTGTGGGGCTTTGCATCTTGCTCCATCAGATGTCCTGATGGGAGCTCCTGCTCTGATATGGAAACCTGTTGCCAAACTGCTCGTGGATATAACTGCTGTCCGTATCCAAAGGTACGTCACATTCTTTGAAACACTGACACGTTTAAGTCACTGGTGTGGTGATGTAGTAGGCTTAAAAATACTTGTGTCACTGATTCTCCCTCCTTGCATTTGTCTGGGTGAAGGCTGTCTGCTGCAGTGACCTAGCCCACTGCTGTCCCTCAGGTTATCTCTGTGACCTTGCCACTCAGATGTGTGTGAAGCAATACCAACCATGGATCACCATACCGATTGTGAGGAAAGTGGCTGCAGAGGTGTCGAGCACCCCGGATCTCTCTCTGACCCCTTTTGAGGAGGTCGAACAAAACAATTCCCCAGAACAATTAAAAAGTTCAGGTGTTTACTGTGACAGCTACACCGCATGTCCTGATGGCACGACTTGCTGCAAACACCCAAAGAGTGGCTGGTTCTGCTGCCCCTTATCTCCTGTAAGTAGACCTGCAAACTGATGAGCAATTAATCACTTTCTGGGAGAAATTCCTTTTGTTTTTTCAATCCAGTTCTTGAAAACATGTTTTGCTGTTCTTTAACTAATTTCTACAATTTCTAAAAACTAATTTCAAAAACGTTTTTGTCTTGTAGGCAAAATGTTGCCTGGACGGCTTCCACTGTTGTCTGTACGGTTACGACTGTGACCACACTTACACTCAGTGTGTTAGGGAAAGACTGGAGGATCTGTTCACCTACAAAAAATCTCTGACTTCAGTCCCAGCTTCTCTTCTTTCAGTGTCTGAGAACAAAAGCACTAAGAAGGAGGTATACCACAGTATGGCAGTTTTTCTTTCCGATTATATTTCTGCTCCCCTTAGCGGCCACAAATGGATAGCACCTTTACCAAAAAACAAAAAAAGATTGGCAAAAATGAATATTAAAAATACATTTAAACAGATACAGAAGAATAGTCAGCTTGTATGTTTAGTTTTTATCTAATTTTTTCTACCTTAATTTTGCAGACAGCACTGACAGCTCTGACAGAAGCCAGTGCTAACTCCTTCAATCAGGGAGTCATTCGCTGTGATGACAAATTTTACTGCCCAGTTGGCTCAAGTTGCTGCAAGGGACCCAAAAACAAGTGGAACTGCTGTCCTTACCCACTGGTATGACTTACACAACTGTTCTGTTGTTTGGGAATCATTGGCACACACTTTAACACATAACAGTTATGTGCTTCACAATAGAAGTTGGAATGGTACAAGCAAAAGGATAAAGTAAAAAGTAATTTGGGATACAGAAACTCTATCTGTTCTGTCCAGAAATGTAGAATGAATATTGCTTGATTGTAAAACCTTTGTGACTACTTTTGTTTTAACTCTGTGAATAATTTTCAGGGCGTGTGCTGTGCGGATGGGAAGCACTGCTGTGAGTATGGATACCAATGTAACCCCTCTTCCTCCCAATGCACAACGTAGACCACCGGAAGACGACTTGGACACCCCAAAAGCACTGAAATTGCATTATTTGATTGTACTTGGAGAATTTTACTCTCGGTTTTGCTCAACATTTCCAATAAAGTCATTTAATGCCTTATTACCTCATGTAGGTTGTCTCCAGATGACAGTTTTCTGAGATTATTGTGATTAATATAAAGGGTCTATCTGCTTTCAGGCTTGCTCAGGTCGAAGCTTTTTGATTGAAAATATATTTAGAGATGCAAAAAAAATGACAGCTTATTCAAGCTTGTTATTTTCATTAACTGTTTCTAAGTTTCCTCCTATTCATTATGACCTGCTTTGCAAATTAAAATGAGGAACGAATATTTTATGACATTTCAAATGTTGACAATTAGAACTGAATTGCAGATTGTTCTTTTTTAAATAAAGTTACATACCTTTATCAAAACGGTTTGTTTTCCACTTGCCAAAAGTTGATCAGGGTTTTCATATTTTACGAGCACCGTCTCTACCTTTCTTTAATATATTTGTTGTTTACTGAATGATAGAAAGACTGGGGAAGGATAAATATATGGAACATAAACACCTGGACAGTTTTACATGTAATGCTCAAAGACCAACTGCTGCATGTATGTAGGCATTCGTGTAAGAAATGCCTACAAGCATGCAGCAAACAGACAAGCATACATACTAAATGAAGAAGTAGGCAGAATAATTGAGTAGGACAATGTCAAAATAAAAGATACAGCAACAACACAAAGTATTGGGGTTGTGCCTTTACACATGGACTTTAGTAACATACTATTTTTAAAACACATGCTGTCCTGATATGCTATTAGCCTACTTTTTGCAGCCACAACAACTTCAACCCTGAGAAGTCAGTCTATGAACACATTTAGTATTTATTCTTTTATCATGGCTTTTGTAAATTCAGGCACTAACGGTGAACAAGAGCACAAGGCTGCTCAGTTACACTGACTGGAGGACTAATTAAAGACCAGACAAGTTTACTACACCAAACTCACTCTGGGATGGAACAAGAAAGAGCATTCATTTTACTAGATTTAAGGGGCCAAGTCCAACTCCTGAATATGAGACTGTGACAGCTGTCCCTACTGTCACACAGAGATCTGAATGGTAATCGTTTTCTGTTCATCCTTTACATTAGTTTACATATTGATTAGTGAATAGTGTAGAATTTTATCTTTAAAATTATTTTCATTAGCCTGACTCTTTAGTTAACTATTTGCAGTGCACACATTTAGTTAACTTTATCTGTCAGTTCTTTATATTTTTTTTTGTTAAATGCAACAAATTAATTTCTTCTTCTTTTGAGTTACCAGTTTCCTTTGGAGATGCTGCTGGAATCACACAGAAGAGCTCCAACTAATTGCTGTCTTTATAAGGCTGGAAAACGTCAGTGGGTCATTCCATTTGTTTGCCAGGCGAAGGGGAAATTTGGTCTTCTTTAGTTTAGTTTGACCATTTCTTTAATGTTTCTTCTTTTTGGAAGTTAGATCAGTTCTAACATTTATTTAATTTAAAGATTTAGTAATGTATTGACCAGTATTTGTTAAGTTCCCCCTTGTGTGTTAGCAGGGGTCTGATCAGCCACTATTTAAGTTCCCCTCATGTCTTGTTTGTTAGGTCAGTTTTGTGCTTGAGTTCTTTGTGTTACTACCTGAGTTGTAGTTTGTTATGTTGACCTCAGTTTTGGGCCCAATTCATCATTTTTGAACTATTTTTGGACTTTTTGTAATAAATTAAGAATATTTTTTTTGGAATCCATTCAACGTCTCTGTGACTGGTCTGTGTAAAACTCTCACAGCAGGGGTTTCAAACTCCAGGCCTCGAGGGCCGCAGTCCTGCAGTTTTTAGATGTGCCACAGGTACAAAACACTGGAATGAAATGACTTAATGACCTCCTCCTTGTGTAGATCAGTTTTCCAGAGCCTTAATGACCTAATTATTCTATTCAGGTGTGGTGCAGCAGAGACACATCTAAAGGTTGCAGGACTGCGGCCCTCGAGGACTGGAGTTTGAGACCCCTGCCTCACAGAGACCCACGATATAGTCCTCCTACAACATTATGTGCTCTTCATTAAGCTAACAGTAAACTGGCAGCTACCTGACTGGAACCAAAAAAAGACTCTTTAAAATATATGCTGGCCACGGTGATTTACCTCCATTGTGTGGCTAAATTGTACACAGTAATGTACTGCATTACGATTTGTAATGTGTATTAAGAGTACATGAACTTTAATGAATTGTTCTTTGCAGAGACCACTGACTAAGTTGACTGAAGCTGGTAGCAATGCCTTTGAGGAGTGAATCTTCTCTTGGGATCACCAGAAAGTTCCAAACGGACAGTTTCCATCACTGCTCAACATTTTTCAATACATTTTATAATGCTCTATTGCCACTGCCAGTTTTAGAGAAGAGTACATCTTGAGAACTCTTGTTTGGATCAAATAAACTCAGTTGAACCAAAGAATTGCAAGAGTTGCTGCCCACGTCCTGGATGTGTGGTTGGCTGACTAAAGCTACAGTTCCCTATGAGTGGTTGAGATTGTATTTTTTTTTTCCCTTCTACCCTAAAATACACTTGAAGTATTAAAAAATTGTCTTTTGACAATTTCTGGAGAGCATTTGGCCAACTTTAGTAGTCCTGGTATTGTAGACCACAAAATGTAACTTAATGTTGGGTGTTTTTTTTTAGTAAACTGGCATATCTGACGTTTTTTGAACGTCACTTGCATTTTTTTAACTTATGGTTCTGAAAATTCTTAATATGCTCTTGAATATTGCCTGCTCATGTTTGCGTCCAACATACTCCGGTGCGAGAGGGGGCGACATTTTAAACTGGTCGTGTAATCCGCAGATAAAACCGGCTGTTTGAATGCAAAGAGCGGAAATGTTCTTTGACTGGAGTAGCATTTCTCGTGTGTCCGAAAGGTCTTAAGTGGGTAAAACTGTGAAAATGAGCCAACTGGAGGAGCTAAAGTTGTTTGTGGCTGGGCGACTGCGAACTGCTACATCCGAAATCCTTGATGTCATCGACAAAACTATAGAAGCGTACGAGCAAGAGGTCACCCGGCTGAAGGAGGAAAACAAGCGCCACTCGTCTCTGTTGGAGATTATCCTGAAGAAAAAGTTGCCAAAGAAACAAGGTCAGTCCATGCCGTATTGGTTTGATTCTCATGATTAATGAATTCAACAGAAATGATGGTTTATTGTGTCCGCCTGTTTAATTATTCACAAGCATCCAGTTTCAAACAGACTACCCACCTTATTCCCAGCCCCCATGAGGCTTTGTGTGAATTTTGGGTGCGATTTCCGCCTTGAACCACTTGTTTACATGTTGGTAACGCGCTAATCCTCTTTAGTGACGGGTTTTTGCTATAAAATACGTGTAAATATATAACACTAAGCACAGTTGATGAGTTGTTAGTAATTGATATCTGGGATTTTTAAAAATAGAAATCCTGGTGCAAGCAACATTAAATGTCTTCACTTGAAATGAGCTCACCTCTTCCATTCACTAAACCTGCACCACCGTGCTAAATCAGTCATGACAAGGTTCTGTCTTAGCTTCATCCAAATAAGTAGAAATTGGTCCACTGCAGGTATTTCTGAGAAAGCAGGAGCAAATGGCTGAAGGCAAGACGCAACTCTGCAAAACATGAGTGGAATCTTTTACAGACATTCCACAGTCCACAAGATGGAGACTGTAAAATTCAGACTGCAACAGAGCTTGAGTTTGCTGGGGATGGTGCACTCATTGGGGCCTGCCCATAGGGAGAGCAGTGACTAACATTCAGTCAACATTCTTGTGATTCTCCATATGCTACTTTGTAATTTTTTAGCTTAGCTTAGCATTGATGCATCAGAACGCTGTGTCCGAACCGACCCGCACACTTTGGCAGGCCCCGGTTACATTTCTTCAGAAATTTTCTAGTTCCCCATCTCCATCCCTGGGCCTGACCACAGTGTAAGCTGTTTTTTATATATATATATATATATATATATATATATATATATATATATATATATATATATATGTTCAATATTGGAAAAGCTTTAAAAAATGGAAATAAAAAAAATTCAATTAACCTTTTAAATGAAATTTAAAAAAATGTTGCCTTCAATGCAATAACACGTTCCTTTAGTAAACACTTAATCATTTTTACCAAATGAAGCATCTGCAGCTAAATAATACTTCTAAGATCATCATGTGAAAAGCTTAGCCTACTGTTGGGCTTATCTGTTTACTTTTTTTGGATTAACCTGTTAATAACTGAATAACAAAAGGTGCTAATAGGAGATTTTTCTCTATTTTGTTTTTTTACAGAAATGCAATTGGGTGAAACTAAAACTAGACAACTTAAGGAGTTCTGGGTAGTACATGTTTACAGAAAAATATTAAATATAACACTTTTTGTGCAGTTTTGACTTAATTACTGCTCAGCATGTGTTCTTTAAGCAAACTGACTTTTTACATTACAATTATTCCAATTAATCGCTGCAGCCCATACCCACATCCCAGTCAAGACCTAAACTATTTAGACATGCTTTTGTGGGGGGTTTTCTAAGACATATGCAGATTCAATAGCAAAATAAAATGGTATCTCCAGATATAATATAAGAAGCTGCTTAAAACCTTTCTGTGTTAAGTTTCATGTTGTTCATGTAGACATTTTGGTTTTCTCTCACCAAAAAAAATCCTGAATGGTTAATTAATTGTGACTAACTGAAAAGAGAGTCACACCTTCTGCTCCAGAACATACATCGAGGTGCGCTCTTCATCAGTTTTTTTTTTTCTTCTCATCTCTTCTGTGCAGGTTGTCATGTAACCAACACTACAACTACAGAGGTTGCTGCAAAGCTTGTCACTGACTGCAGTAACGCTCCTGCTGTTAAAGAAGAAAATTCTCCTTCTGACCCATCTGCTCCAGACTCAGGAGTTAACAGCAAGACCCAAACATCTACCTTTAGCGCCACTGTTGGTGAGAATCATGTTTATTTTGCCAGAAATTGTTGCTGATCATAAAGTAACTTTCTTCTCCGTAAACAAACGCTTAACACCTTTCTAATACTTTATTACAAAGCATAGCTTGATTCATTTTTGGTGTGCCCTAAATATGAATTGCTTATTCCACTCAATGTCTCAAGCATCAGAAATGTCTTTGTGGCACTCATCCTTTCTTTGAGCCAATCAAATCTTTTTTCGTCTCCCAGGGCAACAGACTGTCTTCATCTCCAAAGAGCGCCTTCTCAGGTTTTCAACCATGGAGAACTGTTTCTTCTGTTTCAAGCAAGTGCCTGCCTCAAAGCACCACCTGATGAAAAGACATTATGATATAGCCGTCCATTTTATTCAGGATGACATTGGTAGGTTTAAACATTACGTTTGAGAACTTTGTTGAATAAAATTTCATACCATAATTTTTCCAATGTCCTTGAAACATTTTATGTAGTACTTATTGTCTGATGTCTACTTAAGGCAGCATAATGAAAAACTCATACTTTTACTGTGCATTAATATTATTCACATCAAGCATCATTTCCACATAATTTTGAAAACATTTGCTTTTTATGGAGTAACTCGCATGCTTTTTTTTAGGCAATAAATGATTTAATTAATGGCTCATTAGCTGACTGTGAAACGATCCATTTGTTGTTTTTTTTAAACTAGGTGTTTGCCCCTAATCAGCAAACCTGGTTGTTTTTCTCTGTTTGCAGAAAGATTTGTGATCCCATGTATGTGTTCTGACAAAGTTCAGGAAAGAAGTCACTGGCACTGTCCGTGCTGCGAGAAGGTCCTTAATCGGAGATGCATCTTTAAAGTCCACCTATCAAAACAACATGGCAGGTTTACATTTAGATGTGTTTTTACTTTTGCATCAGTTAGGAATGCAACTAACCATGCATAATGCTATATGTGTAATGTTTGATAATGTTTTCATTCACTTAAAGATAAGTGTTCTCTTTTTCTTCCAGGTTATACTGTTCTGCAGACAAAACAAGGGTCAGGTCAGTATGTATGTTTCATATGTCATAAAGGACCACCAATGTCTTAATTTTTTTTTTTTTTGCGTGCTTAATTACTGTTTTTTTTGTTGATTTTTTTATGGTCCAGAGGCGTCTATTCCATTGTGGTTGTCAGATGTAGCAATAACTGATGGATTATTTTCTAACTTTGATTAGTATTATTTTTTTCTACTGATGTACCCAAACAGTAAATTTTCATAAATTCTTTCTTGAGTAAGATTTAGGTGGTGCATAAAATGACACACAGTTGGTTATCTCATGTCTTGCTGGTAAAATCTTAAGACTTTACCAGACAAATCTTAAAATTTTCTAGAATGTATTTCATTTAAATGGGGTTTGAAATTGTTCCAACTAATAGAAAAATTGGTAATATCATTTTTATTATTTATTCTAATTCTTTTTTTGTCTTGTCAAAAAGGAAAAAAAAGATTATTAAACGAGTTGCTCTTCTTACTATGAATAGGACAGTGTTTAGTATTTGAATTTATTTGAACAACAATATCTTTATTTTGAATATAATGAATAATGAAAGATTGTACAAATTGAATTTTGAATATTCGCATTGTTCAAAGGTGCAGCAGCCTGATTTCTAGGTTTCTGTCATAGTGTGTATTTGTTCCCCTTTATTTTTGCTTTCTGGAAGCTAAAATTTGTCTTATTAGGCACTAAGCCAAAAATCCTACCATGTTTTTGTTGAAATAATAATACAGCAATGCTTTTCTCTCCAGGGAATCATCGTCTGCCTTACACTGTCATGTTTGAAGATGAATCTTCGGGCCTCGAAGACTCCGAGGAAGATGAGGAAGAGCTCAGCAGCATGGAACAGCAGCAGGAAACGACTTCACCTCTGCTTCAAATGAAAGAAAAAGCAGCAGGTATCAAACTACAAGTCATGTTATGTCAATGGTACAGCTACATGAACAGTCCATGTAAAACTTTTTTTTTTTATCCTCAATTTTCTCAGGCCAACTTCTAAATGTGGTGGATGCCCAACATTCTGGTAGCAGTCAACCACAGCAACACTGTCTATACCTAAATCAAGACCGTGGCATGAACATCTCCTTGAACACTCGCATCCAAGATGGAAGGGAAGTTATTGTCGTGGAAAGTCGTCAGAATAATGGCTTTGGTAAAGTACTGGATTCAGCTGGCAAAATGCAGCAACCAAATGAAACCGGTGTTGTAACGAAGGGCAAATCCTGCAGCAATACCAAGGAATCTATCCCGACCAAATCAGCATCATCAAGTTCAGTTGACTTTAGTCCACCAAGCAAAAAGCATGCAAAAAGTCAATTAGCAGACCTAAATCTGAGTACAGCGACAACAGAGTTATCTGCCACTCAGAACCGTGATGGGTCGTATTACTGTAAGGCATGTGGAGAAATCTTCCATTACTTCCACAAGCTAAAGACGCACGTGCAGAAACACGCAGGGGACAAAATCTGTATTTGTGGGGTTTGTGGGAAACGTTTGATGCTCAGTGAAAGTCTACACCAGCACCTGCAGAACCACAACACCAAGAACGTTTGTGGGACATGTGGTAAGCAGTTTTCAAGCCAGTCTCGCTTTCAGCAGCATAAGACTTTTCATAAATCAAAGACTAAATACAAAGTCTACAATATGATCACACCTGGATTCACGCAGGGCTTTGAAAAGTCTAAAATTTGAAAATCTTGTCCAACTGAAAACCCTTAAAACTGAAATTGGTGCTAAAGGGCTTAAATATTATAAGGTTGTGTATGTAGATAAGTGTTTTGTTGAGAAGATTACTTAGGTTAAGATAGCTGTTTTGATTTAATGGAGAGCTAAATTGATAATTTTCAGTGGATAAACATGAATCTTTAAATTGATAAAAAAGGCTTTCTTTTGTTAAAATGTTAATTTGAATGTTTCTGGTAATATGTCATGTTGGTCTTAGATTTAATTCATGATCGTCTTTAAAAGGTCTTAAGCTTATCCTAGTGAAACCTGCAAGAACCCTGTTAAACATGGCTGAAATTCTCCAGGAATCAAATCTTCTATGATTGTTGTCCTTTAGCACCATTGTTCTCATATGTTGTGCTCTAGTGATAGAACCTATACCCGACTGTAATGCTTGTTCAGCAGTATTCATTCAAATAAATGTCATATATATATATAATATAGAAATCATTTATATTTGTTACATAGATTCTTAGAATTTCATACTGTCATGTAGTGTGGAAAACTGAGTACACCTTTAATGATAGAATTGCATTGACAGTCAGTTTTTGGTTGAGACATACAACTGTGTTAAAAAATGCCAATTCTGTAGGATATAGTTAATGACCAGCTTCAAGTGTTGCTAACTATTAAACTAAGTGGTTATTGGGTTACGTAACGGTAAAAGTCATTCTCTAGTAGAAAACATTTCGAATAGTTGCCATCAGGGCCGGCCCAAGGCATAAGCAAACTAAGCAGCTGCTTAGGGCCCCAGGGCCACTATGGGGCCCCCTCAGAGGAGCTGATTTTTTTTTTTTTAGTAATAATTTCTATGTCATTATAATATCAAAAACACACAATTTCAATATGAAGTGATTTGTTTTTACAATAATATATATAATATATATTTGATAATGCATGTAGAAATCATAATTTTTTGGATGAAAAGAAAAAAAATTAATTGCTCCTGGGGGCCCCTGGTGGCCGCGGTAGGTACCGCACACTTTTTGCCGGTATCATGAGCTGCAATGTGCAGAGCGCATCCAAACGTCCAAAGCTCCGGTCAGAAGTTAAGTAAGCAAAACAATGTCTCAAAAAAGGACTTATCCTTCAGGGATGTCGTGAATATGTGTGTATGGCTGCACCGATTGCAGTTTTCTGGCCGATCCCTGGTTATCGATCTTTAAAGAGCCTGACCTTCCGATTTTGATTTTGGTTGATATTAATTTTTTTTGTCTGAAATGTCGCTAAATATAGAATGAAAGTCGCTGAGTTGGCAACAGTGGGGGTGAATATTGATAACTGTAAACATGCAGACTTGACCTGGTGGGCCGGTCTGTCAGTCAAACTTCTCACTGTAGAGCACAAGAGGACAGAGACTGATTTTTAAACTTTTGCTGATGAAGATAAGATCATTAGGGGATAAGATGGGCTTCACGTGTAAGTATCGGCCAATCACAATTCCCCGAAATTAAGGAAATCGGCTCCCAGAAATCAACTGGTCGATAAATCAGTTGGCCAATAAATGTATTCTATTTTATATGATGAAAACAGCACTGCCAGAGATGGAATAAATTTATAGCAGGTGTGTGAATGATCTAATGATCGGACTGCTGATTGCAGCCAGTCCACATTGTTAGCAGAACTAGAGGGCCCCAAAACCACGTTTCGCTTAGGGCCCCATGGAGGCTTTGGCCGGCCCTGGTTGCCCTTCTTTTCAGGTGTGGACGCCCCAGCAAATTCGGTCAAAGGTTTAGAATGGATCAGAAAAAAATACAAAAAGTAACTTTTTCTTAATTTTACTTGCTTTAGTTGACGTGTGGACAAAGTTTTTTTTTATTATTTTTTTTAATCCGCGAGTCTTTGTGGAGGGTGGTGGGTTACATAGAAACACTGAGTCAGTTATGGGTGACAACAAAAGCCATTTCTGTTAAAGATGTATAATAAAAAATTGTTATACAGTGTTGAATGAATCCCCTTCAGTCTGATGGTGCAGGCTGACGGCGGCGCGCTGTGCTGACTGGTACGTAACGTTTCAGCTCTCGGCTGCGTTCAGTCATTTGTCTCCCATAAAAATGTGGCGAGTTTATTCCTGACAGGAAGAGGGGGTTAGCTACTCCGCTCCGGCGTCTCTTCTCTATCAGTTCCCTCCCTCACGGGAAGTCAATCTACAGTAACTCCCGGGCTAGTTACTGCCTCTCCTTTTTCTTACATTTTCATTCTGGGAAACATGGCTGTGTTAAAGATCCAAGACCAGGTAAGCTAACATCTGGTTAGCTAACGCGAAGTCATCTGGAACTGATAAACAGTAGTTTATTCGAGTATTTTTACACAGTGTTGTTCGTTCCCATCACGTCCAATATATCAACTTAATTTTTTTTTATCCTAGTTTAATTTGATCAAAGGAACACATTTTATTTAGTTTGTGGTGGCAGGAAAATGTATCTTTAAAGATGAACGTCCAAGGGCTAAGCTAATGTTGCGCCGCTTCTATCATTAACTTTAATATCTGACATGTTAGCAGAATAGCTAGCGGTAAAAGTTAACAGCGGAATAGCAGTCCTCTTTAGACGCATGCTAACATCATGTCACCTGTTGCCTTAAATTAGCCTCTCTTTCAATGGACGTTGTTGCACATCGAGGGTTATTTTATCTTTTTGTTTGCTTGTAGTATCTATTTTTGTTGTTTGGGGTGCCGATGCACCTCTGAACACAGCTGGATGGATGTGACCAAGAGGTGACCTGTCTGGCCAACCCTGTCATTTTGAAACGCATATATACATACCCGTTATCTTACGCGTTTCTTGAGATATTAGCGCCGAGTTAGTGAGACTAATGAACTCGATTCAAAGCGGTTCCTTTGTTTGCCCTCCCAGGAGTTTGCTTTGTCAGCTGTCTTGGTTTTTCTCCGGGCAGCTAAATGGCCAGTTGGTGACCTGTTGCTGCTGATGAGAAAGGCTGTCGGACTGAAATAGTAGGCGAAGTTGATCCAAAACCTACAGCTGCATGACACTTAAGGCACAATCCATGGGGTCAGCAGCTGCTTACAAAGTAACGGTTCCCTAGCTCATGAAGAGATGACGTGGTGGATTTCTCTTTATTCCCTTAATATAGTTTCTTCACACACACATACAACCTGTACATTTTATCTGCCATTATTTATCTTGTATTATATTGTATACATATATAATCCATTCCCTAACATTCTTGTATAATCTGTGCATATAGCTCCCATATTTATATTTATACACAACATCTATATCTATTTGCTATAACCCCTTATAGTCCATACATACATAGTCTTGTACATCCGTAAATAAATATTTATATCTCGTAGAGCACTTCTGGATAGATGCAAACTACATCTCGTTGCTTGTACTTGTGACAGTGCAATGACAATAAAGTTGAATTCTATTCTATTCTATAATAAGACTGTTAACAATTTTGAGCATAGTGATGGAGTTATGGTACTTTGAGCTTACTCGATGCATATTTTGTGCTATAGCTCACTTAAAACTTCTTAATTTATTTTAAAAATAAGAAGGGCTGAGTGCATAAATGTAGCCAATGCTTGCCTTTGCATGACTGAAATAATAGTCAAGATTTATGAAGAAGTTTGCATAGTTACCTTGCAGGATGAAGGGTACTGTAGGGATGCATTTCAACAGATTGTGTTCAAATCTCCTAGATTAGGAGACATTATTATATGTCTCCTAATCTAGGAGACATAAAATAATCTGAATAAAATGCTGATATTGAATAAAATTATTCAGTATCTCTGACAAGGTGATTCCAAAAGAGTGATTAGATAAAGACACGGCATTTGGTGTTTAGTGAAGTTATAAATTATTCACCTCGTGTCCCCTGTCAGAGCTGTTATTGATTGGTTTTCCGCTTATTTCTTAAATAGCTTTTATAGGCCTATTTTAGTCATAATACAACTATTTTTACCCACTTGTTCATTTGCCAAATTGTTTTTAGCACGTTGCACGATATGCTGTACCACCATGGGTGGTTTCAAAGTTTTACAAAGGGCTGTATGTTTTTTTGTTTGTTTGTTTTGTTCTTGTCAGTCTTTTTTAAGGAAGATTTTCATTCCTCCACATCTAATTATTTTTAAATTCTTTAATGTAATCAGAAAAACAAAACCAGAGCAATTAAAAGAAGAATTAAGCTTAAATTTTATAATAAAAAAATGATAGAGTAAGGCCTGCAAGCCATGAAGGATACTTATTCTAATAAATCATAAAATAAATCCTTTAAAACATTTGTGTTTATGTTGAAAGCGATTCTTTGGTACTTTCAAAAATATATTTTATGTAATTTAAAATGTGTTTTTATCCACATTACAAATATCATAGCTACTTATTCATTGATTTTTTTTTAATGCTTATTTTTTAATTTTTTGATACATATTAATCTTCTGTTTGGTTTTATCAGCTACAGTCAAAATGCAACATTTTCAAATTGAAAACCTTCGTTTTTCCAGTATGGTGTTTATATACCATTACATGCACGACTTACAGTTCATATGTTGATGGTTAACACTTGATTGAAGTTAATGAGCGTTTTCCTTGTATTGCTTTGAATTTTGGAAAAAGATAAGATGTGTAATTTCCTGTTTATTTGTTTTGTTTGTTTTTTTTTTCTTGGTTTTGTTTTTGCATTTTTTTTTTTAACCTTTGTCAGATTTAAAAATAAATAAATCTGGAACAAAGTTAAGAAGAAAATCGTTCTTGATGTGTTTATGGACAGAAAAAACATCTTCACTTTGTTGCATTTAAAAGTCTGCAATAAAAGTATGGAAATTTCAGCCTTTGCCCAGACGACGACTGGGAAAATACAGACCTATTCTAATCACCGTCTGATTGATTGGTGAATCACTAATAAATACCACATTGATCCCTGCTTTTTGGTGTCTTTCTGCTTGTGCCGATCGTTCTGTGTTCAGTGTCCTGAGCCATCGAGAAGCACGCAACGAGCGGAAGACTGTGATTAGGTCCCACTTTCTATTCTTCATTGTTCTCTTGCTTGTTGACAGAGAAATGGGGACCAAAATAGTTACACAGAGGAGCTGGACGAGAGATGTTGGTGACTTTTAGAAAAATTTAGACTTTTTTTTGGCCTCTAGAGGGCATCCTATTATTAAAAACATCAACGTCTGAATGAGAGAACAAGTTGTTGACGTTTAATAAGAAGACATTTACCACTTAGCAGACGACAGTAGGGATGCGGTTCATTCATCTGCAACATGAATCCTGACCAGATCAATTATTTGTACCTAACATGAATTTGTATAGCGTGCTTTTACTGATTAGGTGTTTGTTTGTCTTTTTAATTGTGGAGTATGTTTTGCTATATTCACACGAGTTTAAAAAAAAAAAAAATTACAGTAGGAACATAACAAAATGTCGCATTCAGACATGAAGCCTAGCATGAATGGAAACAAGGAATCACAGTCTCAGGAGTGTTGGTTTAAAACAAGTGTATCCACAGAGTTAAAGAAATAAATGAAAGTGTTGATATAATCTGGCATTTTAATGCTCTTTTTGTGCCGTTAATACCTGAAAAACAATGTTTCATATGCAATAAGTTAGTAACGTATTCCCACTAATTATAGAGTTTGGAATTGTGGGTAAAAACCTTGAGTTGGATAATAACGAGCTTCATCATATCTAATTGGGACCTTAATTTGCTCTTCTAATCAGTGCAACCAAAAAAAAGAAGTCCTGCTTAGAGTGAATGTGGAGTAAACGTTGGTGGTTTGCTTATAAGCTCTGCCAAAACACAGTATTTGCATTGTTTCTCTATGGCTCTCTCAAATAATGCTGCTGACATTAGAAGGTCCCTTTTAAATGAGTGGAGGTGCTGGTTAGTGGGATAGAGTTTGATTGTCTGTTTGCCAGCAGTGTTGCTTTTGTTTGGGAAAAGCAACTGAATGTGGAGTAAACGTTGGTGGTTTGCTTATAAGCTCTGCCAAAACACAGTATTTGCATTGTTTCTCTATGGCTCTCTCAAATAATGCTGCTGACATTAGAAGGTCCCTTTTAAATGAGTGGAGGTGCTGGTTAGTGGGATAGAGTTTGATTGTCTGTTTGCCAGCAGTGTTGCTTTTGTTTGGGAGAATATGCGCACCAGCACAGACAAGCACACGCCGCCCGACACGTGCTGCCTTTTGTGTTTCTGCTCTGCAATTGCATTACACACACACGCACACACACGTAGTACGGCATCCTGTGGCAGTGTCAGAGCCGAGGTCAGTGGTGTCCATCAAACTCTCTGTTACACATGCTCTCTGTCACGTAAAGCTCCACGTGAAGTTGTTAGTGAGTTGACTGCATTTGTGTCGTCTGATAAAATGCTCGGTGCAGTTTTTATATGAATCTATACTCTCAGTTTGAAGATTTATTTTTTATTTTTTTAAATGAGGGTTTCTAAATGGGGAGGCTGTTAGAGTTTAGGCCTGCAAAAAAAAAAAAACACTCCAATCCACTTCGCTCTTTCATTTGCCCCTGCTTGCGCAGTTCCTCCCTCTGAGTTAATGGGGTTGTGCGGCCTGGCAAGATTGCCCCTTTTAGGAGCTGGTCTGAATGAAAAGACTGGAATACACACACACACACACAGTCATGCACACACAGACTGGTCTTGTTAACCACCCTCACATTCCCTGGCGAAGCCTGTTTGTTCCAGTTTTATAATGAGATGGGGACTTTTGAAGCTGTGCCACTGATACACCAAACAGGATGCCAAACCACACATACATGAAGAACATGAGCTACTACTGGTATGCATTGTTGTTCATAAATTCAATCATTTCAATTCAAGTTACAGCTTTCTAAATGCCTTAAGCGTTTCCAGCTAAGGTATGAAAAGATGTCATATCTGAGTTTATTGTACAATAACGAGCATTTGATCCACGCTGAATTGTCACTAAATCCATAAAACAAGGGTCAGATGAGTCATGTTTTCTGGTTGTAAAGGCTTGACCATCCATAAAACTCAGGACACACACACACACAAAAAAAAAATACACATATCGGTTGCTTAATTTAGAAATGAAAACTTGTTTAATACAAAACGTATTGTTGCATTGTAAATGTTAACAAATTTTCATACGCCTAGATCATTGTCATATTATAACTGCAAACCTCAGTGTATTTTAATGGGACTTTATATAATAGACCAACTCAAAGGGGTGCTAAATATTTCACAAGTGGAAATCTGAAAAGTGTGTTGTGTGTTTGTTTGCCTCCTTGCAGAGCAGTGTTTTGGGATGATGCCTCTACCAGCTTTGCACGTCAAAAGAGAATTTTTCTTTTGTTTTGCTTCTTTGCGAAACGGTCAGATTGGATTGATACTGCCTGTGAGCTATTTTGAAGTATTGACACAATTTATCAGTAATGGACTTTGACTAGGCCATTCTGACACATAAACATGCGTTCATATATAGCAATCTTAGCTTCCTCCCTCAATCCCAAATCATGACTGTTGGGTTAATTACTTTCTCCAAATTGCCCTTAATTATGAGTTTGTGTGTGGTTGTTTATCTTGAGTGACTCTAAGTTGTTCTGTGATGGACAGGCGATCCTTCACCCAATAACTGCCTTTTTTTCCCACTAATGTTCTCTAAAAAAAATCCCTCTTAGGCCTTCATAGAAAAGCTGGATTTATGTTGATGGCATTGCATGCAGGTGTGTACTCATTAGGTGGCTAATGAAGGCAATTGGTTGCAGTGGACTTTACTGAGGCAAATCAAAAGAAAGAGCTGAATGCCATGCTTTTCAGTTTTATTTGTAAAATGACTTGAAAGCATTTATTATTTCCTAATTATGCAATGCTTTTTGTTTTTTCCTCAGTTTCCTCAAAACTACATTGAAATTTCTGTTGTGGCATAAAAAAATAGTAGAAAACAGGTTTCGCCCCTTACTGTCCTCCGCTCCAGTTGTCTTTACATTTCTTTGTGTTCTGTAGAGCACCTGCCTGCGATTGTCTTCCTCACGTTCCCTCTGTCCTTTTATTTTCTCTGACTGTTTCACTCCCCTCCCCTCTCTTATGAAAGAGCTGGCTTCAGCAGTCTGACTGAGCCAAGCGATGCATTCCCACTCGCACACCGGGTGCTGCTGCCCTGTACGAGCTAATCGCTGGGTCCGTGTGTGTTCCTGGTTGCGCCTCAGCACTGAGGATACGGAGCTTCCTGCGTGCTGCTAGGCAGCCCAGACTCATTCTGCCGCATTCATGCCTCCTACCGCCACCATTACGCAGAGGAATTCCCTGCCGTCTCCTCGACCGCTGCTCACAGACAGAGTGAGTGTTGGTTAGAGAGAGAGAGGAGAGGAGAGGAGACGGGCTGCAAAGCGACACTGACAGATAGAGGACAGAGCTGGATTTTGTGCTGGATTGACACATGAAGATGCGCCGCGTTTGTTTATGTGGAAAGTACTTTTTATGGCATTTATCACTGATCTTTGTGCTATGGGACTGCGCACATATGTAAGAAGGAACACCGTGTATTTATGTGTGCGTGTGAGTGAGTGAGTGTGTGAGCGGCTGTTCCTGATGCGGTCAGAACGGGCGAGCCGTGTGTGTATTGTGGTGCTGGAGGAGGTGGAGGAGGACGAGCTCTCTCCTTCATCCCCACCTCCTCGGCCCAAAGCGTCTCATCAAGTCCCTGGAAGGGCTGTCGCGCAGGACGATAAGGTGAGAATGCTCAGTTTTATTTAGTTTGCCAATTTATTTATTTATTTATTTTTTTGCAGGTGCACATTTCACGGCATTAGAGATGCGTCTGCAGTTTTATAGGCAGATCAGTGAATCTTTTAAATTCACTGATTTAAAGTATTGAATTTAAAACTTCAATACTTGTATGCCTTGTTGCAGAAAACTACAATGGACTGCCAGCACCTGTCATCCAGTACAAAAATAGCACAAGTATATTCCTGGCCCATGAGAGCAACATTGGTTTTCTATAGCTAATCGGGATCGCCTGGTCTTTGTAGTCCTCTTTCTCTGTGTGTAAAGGACAAGGCTATTGCTGAAAGTAAGAAGAGCCTCTTTATGTTGTGCTGACATGACTGGATGTTTAGGTTTGTAGGCAATGCGTGCTTGTGCGTATCTAACTGTATTCAATACAATTTGAAACATCTATAGTAATCATCTCTGTAAATAAAAGACCTGTAAATAGTACAAATATTAGTGAGCCTTGATGTTTCACAGGCTAGTGTTAGATTTACAGTGTTGGAGCAAAGTTTAAAAAATTCAAAACAGTTTTAAAGTAGTTACATCTTAGACTGCAAGTAATTACTTCTTTAGTTTTCAATTAATTTATCAAATATTCTGGTGATTAAACACATAAAACAGTATATTCTGCAGAGTTTTTAAAGTTTTTTTATAATATTATATTAGAATATACATTAAAAGATGCAAATAATTCTATAACTTTTTTCAATAAGAATATCACTATTTTATTTCTTGAAATGGAACAACTTAGCATTTCCCTAGTATGCCTGATCATTTGTAGCAAAGGATGCACTGTAGCTAAAGAATACTTCTAAGATCAACATGTGAAAAGCTCATCCTTTTCTGCTTGACTTTACATAAATACAGTGATTGTTTTGTGGACTTACCTATTTTGCCATAATGGGATAGCAAGAAGTGCTCAATAGATTTATTTTAGAGACTTTGAACCAGGTAAAACTAAAACTATAAGGTTTTATTAATCTTAAATGTGCATGTAATTTGTAAATTTTTGGCTTAATTAGTGCTCTGACTGGGTTGTCAGCACCCAGTCAGTGTGCTGATTGGGTGCTCAGTCTTAAATTAAGTTCAGCCTTTCTCCTCTGAATTGATCTGAGGGACTTGCCTCTCTCTTTCTGTAAAGCCAGCTCTTCACCTTCACCAGCAACCATGTTTTAAATGTCAAAAATGTTTTAGCATTACTGTAAACGAATCACCACTTTCCCACAAACTCGCTGCCTTGCATTCTGCCGAGATATTTATGTAATAGGCTATCTACTGTAGTTTTGTGCTTTTTCTTGAAAATGGATTTCCATTTCCTGAAATTCATTTCAGAAAATGGATTTTTTTGAGTCCGTATACTCCAGTAAACAAATAAATTAGTTGATGATTATTTCAATAAAAATAATTGTCATACTTGCAAAACTATTCACCTCTGCTGAAATGTTCACATTTGGTCAAATTGCATCGTTAAGCTTTCATGCATTTTTTTTTGGGGGGGGGGGACTTTATGTCATGAACCAACAGCGTGAGGTGAAATGGGAGTAGTAAATGGTTTTCTACAAATGCGTGGAAGTGAAGGAATGTATATGTCTTTCAGAACCAAATTTTACTGTAAATACAGGCTCAATAATTTATTTTTAATAATGTTGGAAAATGTCAAAGCAGATTCTTCCATCCTTCCGTTGTGAATCCGTTGTTTGAGTTTATTTTTAACTGGAGTTTTTAAAAATAACATCCCTGAATTTATACTACAGTCTTTATGATGAAAACTTTGTAAATGAAATGAGTCTTTGCGTTGAGTTTACTTTAGGATCTCTCGAAGGTTTCTCATGACTGCAGGGAAACGCTGTTTACGAAGCAGCAGCATGCTGCTGAAATCATGCCAGTGCTTCAAAGTGAGCTCCGTAAACTAATATGAGTAAATGATAGTTACCCTGTGTTTGTACACTTTCAACTTCCTCTTCTTCTAGTTTGTACGACCTGTCTAAATTCTGTGTGGCTGTCATATGTTTTGTTTTTTTACATATTAAACATACGTTTTGCATTGTATTTACATAATAATTTGCTCTTCTGGTTTTACAAGGCAAGAGAGTGCAGCTTTATTCCTCAGATGGCCTCAAACAACTCTAAAGTTTTAGAAAGATTGTTTTTTTTCACGCGCTGCATCCTGCAGCTGTCATAAAGAGGTGATCTACAGCCCGGTGTGGCCTACGGCTTTGTCCAAGGCTGAAATTATACTCTCCCAGTGTCAACTGTCCCTTACTTAACTCTCAGAAATGTGACCAAGGGGTATAAAATGCCTGCGTTTCAAATGAAAGGTTTCCGTTTTCTGTCTCCGAAGCCATCTCTGCTGAGAGCCATCTTTAACGTGGACCCAGACGAAGTTCGCTCTCTTATCTTTAAGAAAGAGGATGTCAACGTTCAGGCAAGTCGAAATCCTTCTCCTTACGCCCATCAGACTTTTTAAATACTAATCAGCTCCACTTTCTAAAGAGCATTTCAGAATTGCGCTTTCATCATTGTCTCATGTCATGGAGGTCTCAGATCTGCAGGACACAAGGACATGACCTTAACCTTTCCTGTGGTTTTACTCTTCCCTTTCCATTTTTTCAGTTTATACCCCATTGTTTTCCATTCATTGTTCATGCACGGTGTACATCTGTCCATCTGTGGGTATATATTGCTGGTGTCATCACACCAAACTCTCCAGAGTCAGCAGCACCAGCCCAGACCTCTCACAGTCACGTGACCTTTGTTTATAGCCCCACTTTGCTGATTACTCTGCATCGAAAAAGAGAGATGGAGAGCGAGAGAGGGTGATGATGATGCAGCAAGCTGTGAGCGGGATTTGATAGAGCGCAGTAAAGAATATAAGTGAAGATGAGGATATTTTTTCTCCTGGTGGCTCCAGGCTCGTGTTTCCTGTGGTCTGTAACAGTGTAAGGTCTATAGATTTCAGATGTGTGACCTATGTTTATATGAAAAATCAGGATGCTGCTGTTGTGCTTTAGGTACTTATCTCTTCTCATAACGTCTCCCCAGGACAACGAGAAGCGAACCCCTCTTCACGCTGCAGCATACCTCGGAGACGCTGAGATTATTGAGCTGCTCATCCTTTCAGGTAAACGTCACAGGAATGTTAAACTTCTCAGCTGCCAATGAAATAATCGATGTTATTGTTTTAGGTTTGGTATCCGTCTTTCTTCAGTTGTCTCAGCTCCTTGTGCTTTCAGTAGCCATTCTGATGCACTATGTGACGATTTCTGTCTCTACATACTCCTAGGCACGAAAGCTTAAGAGTATTTATGCCTCTTAAGTATTTTCACAAACCACGAACTTTCATGTATTTTTTGGGGGGTATTTGTTTAACTCATCAATATTAACATTTTTGCCAATTCTTCTTTGTGAAACAGTTCAAAATGAATGAGATTTGATGAAGATCCTCTGTTAACACCAATTATGAAGTCTTGGCAGTATTTCTCAGTTGGATTTAGGTTTGGACTTTGATCTAAATAATTAATTGTAGCTCTGACTTTTGGCCATTGTTCTGCTGAAAGGTGATCCTCCTCCCCACTCAGGTTGTTTTGTAGCCTCTGACAGGTTTGCCTCTTTTTAGCACTGCTATCCTCTCTAAAACATCTTCACTGTCTCTGTTAAGAGAAATTATTTCTACAACATGATGCTGCCACCACTGTGTCTCATTGTGGGTGATGTCTCTCCACAAATTGCCCTTTATTTGTCGGTATAGAGGGTAATTGTTAGTTTGATTTAATCAGATCATTGTCCACATATTTGCTGAATTCTGTATAGTGGAAAGTTAAGTTAGTTTGCTTGTTTTGGTGAAAGTAACTAAAATCAATTCTTAAAGGAAATGCTGAGTTTGTCTTTACAAGACACACTTCAATGAGTAAAATGCTAATGATTGAATTGAAAAGCTAGATAAGTAAAAAAAAAAAATTACCATAAAGCTGTAGTTTATCAAATTGAATTAGTCATTTTTTTTTCAGCTTCCTAAAGAATTTTAATCTCATTCATTCACATAAGTTTCACCCTGTTTTCTTATTCACGGTCATCACCAGCTGTCCCATCGCTACAGATGACATTTCCTGCTAGTAGTTATCAATCACATGATATGTGTCGGACATAACAAGGTGCGGCTGCGTATCACAGGAGCAGGGATAGAGTGATTGCGTTAGCGTTGGTGTGTGTTTGTGTGTGTGTGGAGTGTTTCTCAATGATATGAAAAGCCAGCAACAGGTGCAGCTTTAGACCTATTTTAACCCTCAAGCTGTGCCAAAAAGAATCATCTGAGACGCTTTGCCTTCCAGGTACCGCTGGCTCTCTCTGCCTAGAAGCCATGTGAGCTGTGTTTGTAGACTCAATTTCTCTGAAGTCATTTTGTTTTTCTAATTAAATGAACATAAATGTGAGGCTAGTAAAATATTTTGTTTCTGTTTTTCTTGACTTTAATCTGTTCTCTTATTTAAGGAGCCAGGGTTAATGCCAAAGATAACAAGTGGTTGACTCCTCTACACCGAGCTGTGGCTTCTTGTAGCGAGGTAACATGTTACACAGACACACGTTCTCATGTATGTTTTGGTTAAACGTAATTTTGTGACAAGCAGTGACATCTGAATTGTGGTTAATTTACCTTTTCATGGAGAAGAACCCCACAAAACCTGAGAAACCTGAGACCATAGGGAGATGGTCATTTTTAAGTGACCATCTCCCTACTGATATAAGATACTTTCACTAGCTGTTAAATTCAATCTAGCTATTTAGACATAAGCTTACTGAGAAACCATAAGAATTTCTCTACTCATTGTTCTTGGTCCTGGGCAGAGTTCCCACACTAACGTATCCCTCTCGTATTCTTTCACTTTCTTTGTCCTATTCTAAGCATGAAAGGCCGCTAAAAATAGCAAAGAATTTTCAAAGCGTGACACGGCCACCTCCAAACATTTTCTTAGAGCGTTACCCAGCGGACCCTCAGTCTGCCCGGCCCTGACCTGTGACTCCCATTGTGTGCAGGATGCGGTGACGGTGCTGCTGAAACACAGCGCAGACGTAAACGCTCGGGACAAGAACTGGCAGACGCCGCTTCACGTAGCAGCCAGCAACAAGGCGGTCCGCTGTGCCGAAGCTCTGGTGCCGCTGCTGAGCAACGTCAACGTATCGGACCGTGCAGGACGCACTGCGCTGCACCACGCTGCCTTCAGTGGCCATGTAGAGGTTGGTAACTTTGATGCAGATGGATGAGAATCCAAAAACCTTTTTCTTTTTCTGCATTTGTTTCTGAAATGTAACAAATAATTAAGTTGTTTGAACCTCTTTTTGACAGACGCTCAAATAATCGGGTTCCTTCTGACTCACTCACTTTACTATATGTCAAAAACAATAAAACCAGTTGGGTGAATCACAAGATATTGCTGCTTTATATCAACCTTCCTTTTAAATTAAACTCTTTCTAACTGTGGCAGTTCTGCAAGAAGACCACATGACAGTTTTTTCTCATACAGACTAATGGACATGTGGACTCATATGACCACAGAACAAGGGTTTACTGTCTTTCAGTCCATCTGGGACGACCTTTGTAGTTGATTATATGGCTTCTTTTCTGCATAATTCATCTTGAGATTACATTTCTGGATCTCTTTTTGTGAAAAGAACTAAAGCTTTCTGCTCTTACACCCAGCTGTATCAGAGCATCAAATAAACGTGTTTGCCTATCAAGCTGCTGATTGACAAATCTTTAAGAATGCAGTCCATGACTATATTGTCATATTTTTCCCCTCCTACTTGTCTTAATTCGTTAGAAACAAACACATTGATCCGATGAAAAAAGGATTCATATTTGTTTTAAAGAACCACTATATACAAACTGTTTGAATTGCAATGTACAACACTTCTTCTCTTTCCTAAAATGGGGCCTACACATGAACATTTTTTAAATTGAAAAAAAAAAAAAAATGTTTGTTAGATGGTGAACCTGCTGCTCTCCAGAGGAGCCAACATTAATGCGTTTGACAAGAAGGACAGGAGAGCCATCCACTGGGCAGCCTACATGGGTGAGACTATAGAAAAATGATCTGGTCCATTTAGAAACAGATGACTTTTGTTTATTCAATTCATCTGTGCCCCAATTGTGTCTTTATCAGGTCACCTGGAGGTTGTTAAGTTGCTGGTGGCCAGTGGAGCTGAGGTCGACTGTAAGGACAAGAAAGCTTACACGCCGCTTCATGCAGCCGCCTCCAGTGGCATGAGCAGCACAGTGCACTACCTGCTGAGCCTGGGTGTCCATGTCAGTGCACATGATTGCATGTCGTTCATTCATTCACAAGTTGTCTGTGCATATTTAAAGTTTTAAATTCATGTATCTAAGATTAAAACCTTAAAATTTCTTAAATCCATTAGGAAATCTAAGTTGGCCTTAAATACATTAATCACAGGTCTTAAATTTTGTTCCCCTGTATTCTGTGTAATTTTTCTCGCAGAGTTTTGTCCTCAGCAAATGTTTGAGTCGCACGCAGACATTAGGCTACCACTAACTAGCCTTTAATATACCCTTGCTAGCTAGTTAGCTAGCTTTTTTGCATCTATCATGGGTAAGTGTAAATTTATCGCCAGTTGGCTGTACGACATTTGTCTTCACCATTGGCTCACTTCTGTTCCCAACTAATATGATGCCACATGCATTCTGTGCAAAAAAACCCCAAAAAACCTTAATACCACTGATGTATAAAATATGCAATTTTCTTTTGTGCATTTCTAGGTCTTATAGTCTTAAAAATCCTTACATTTTAGTTGGTGAAACCTGCATAAACCCTTATGTAAAGTTAGTTTCTTACTCAGATTAGTGAAATTGAAAAGGATTTACACTACATGCGCTTTAAAATAGTATTGTTGTTTTTTTTTTGTTTTTTTTAAACAAGATTGTTCTCTGCTTAGGTGAACGAGGTTAATGCCTATGGCAACACACCGCTCCATTTGGCCTGCTACAACGGACAGGACGTGGTGGTTGGCGAGCTCATCGAGGCAGGAGCGAGCGTAAATCAAGTGAGTGCGAACGACTCCGAGAGAAGCTGCTGGGTCGTTCGGCTCGTTTCCCTTAATTATTTCGCTACATTACTCCAGGTAAACGAGAGAGGCTTTTCTGCACTTCACTTCGCTTCGTCTTCACGCCAAGGTGCGCTGTGCCAGGAGCTGCTGCTGGCCCACGGAGCATGCATCAACTTGAAGGTTTGTCGATATTTAGATGCACTTTCTTACAAATGCTTAAACACACACGTTTGACCGGGACGCTGTGTTTACGCTTATTTATCTGAAGCAGGTTTATGCAAATATTGTTTGGGTGAGCTGTTAAGTACAAATGTATCTTCTTAAGAGGGTCTTCAGCTCTTAAAGTGCCTTGTGTGCATTTTGTCACCTTACAATTACAAACTTAAATGTATATTTTTTTCATCTGTGTGATTGACCAACACAAAGTAGAGCAAAATTGTTACAAAATATGCTTTTTATTTATTTTATTTTTTAATAGTCCTACACCCCAGAAGGTAAGCTAAACTGAGCTGTGTGGCTTGCATGCAGTAAGCTGTGTTTGCATGCAAGCAAAATGCAGCGTTCTGTGTAGTTTCCGCTTTGTGCCGTAGAACGACTGACTGTGCACAAGGACAGTGACGCTAAACATACAGCCAGGGCATGCTTTGTATTGAAGCATATTCATAAGGAAAAATGGTCAAGCCAACTGAGAATCTGTGGCAAGACCTAAATATTACTGTCCACAGCAACTCTCCGTCCAATCTGACTGAGTTTAGGCTTTTGCGCAAAGAATCTCTGACCCTACATGTGCAAATGTTGCAAACCCTTAACCATCCATTTCAGAATAATGTGCTGCCTTGTGTTGGTCTGTCACTGAAAATACCAATAAAATCCCTTGAAGTTTGTTGCTGTAATGTGACCAAATGAGAATGTTTTCCTATTTTTGCAAGGCACTGAGCTGATGATGTCTGTTCTGCTCAGTGTTGAGCAGAGAGCTGAAATGACAGTTTGCTTAACACTCTGGTAGCAGTGATGGAAACTGATACCAGTGTTTCAACAGCCTCAAGATGCACGGCCATATGGCAAGTTGGAGGGGAGGAATGGCTGCCCGAGGCAGAAAGCTGCCCAGGCATTCCCTGTGTTTGGGTGTGTGTGTGTGTGGGTGTTTGTTGTCTACCAGGCATCCAGTTTTCTTCATATTTGTTCAAAGAACTAGTCACAGTAACTTAGTTCTTATAAACATCTCGTCTGTCCAGAGTAAGGATGGTAAGACTCCTCTACACATGGCAGCTACACATGGGCGCTTCTCCTGCTCCCAGGCCCTCATTCAAAATGGTGAGTGAGCTTTGTTTTGTTTAAAGATTAAAATTTATCTGGATATTAGTTTTTTTGGGGGGGGGGGGGTTGTAATTTGTGCATATCTGAGTATTTTCTGTTGCTGTGTTCGTAGGAGCTGAGATCGACTGTGAAGACAGAAGCAGGAACACTGCCCTTCACATCGCAGCCCGCTACGGCCATGAGCTCATCATCACGTCGCTCATCAAAGATGGAGCCAGCACTGCCAAGTCAGTTATGCTGACATTTAGCCATCTGTGTGTTTCCCCACAATTAGATTTTTGTTTTAGACATGCGACGTTTGCCTGCAAGGACTTGTTTTTTCTTATTTCAGGAGAGGCATTCACGGGATGTTACCGCTACACCTGGCAGCTCTCAGCGGCTTCTCCGATTGCTGCAGGAAGCTTCTGTCCTCAGGTACAAGTCTCGCTCACACCGTCTCCTGCCAGCGGAATCACCTGCTTGACATCCAAATTGATGCCGACTGCATATTTTGTACAGGATTTGTCATAGACACCCCCGATGACTTTGGAAGGACCTGTCTGCATGCGGCTGCAGCCGGAGGGTGAGTATTCCTGCTTACTGTGTTTGTTTTTTTTTCCCTGTTCATGTATTTTTTTTGTGTGTGTGTTTTAAAATTGTATGTCTTTGAATTTGGTGTGTTGGGAGTCATTTGTTCACTTCTGTCAGTTTTAATCATCGTCTTTTCAAACAGAAACCTGGAGTGTCTGAACCTGCTGTTGAACACAGGAGCTGACTTCAACAGGAAGGACAACTTTGGCAGGTAAATTCAAGTAGGGCTGCAACTAATGATTATTTTAGTCATTGATTATTCTGACAATTAATCTGATAAAAATATTGGCATATTCTACATATTTTTTATTTAAGCCTTTTTGTACTGTTTTAGAAATGCATTAAAAGATGAAAATAAACAAATGATAACACAATAAACATTTTTTTTTCTAAAATGGAACAATCAAGCATTCCTTTAGTGAACGCTTGAATGTTTCTAGCAAACTATGCATTGTATATGAAAAAACAACTCCAGTCACTGATTAATCCATTACTAAATTAGTTGAAGATTTTTTCATTCCGATTAATTCGATTAATTGTTTCAGTCCTAAATTTAAGCATCATTATCATTTCTAGAAAAGCAATATCTATATTGCAAAGCTGTCACTGGTTGTAACTGGTGTTGATTTTAAATTTTTCCAACCCTCGCAGGGCTCCACTACACTACTCATCAGCCAACTGTAACTACCAGTGTGTGTTTGCTCTGGTGGGCTCTGGGGCCAGTGTTAACGATCTGGATCAGAACAGCTGCAGCCCTTTGCACTACGCGGCGGCTGCCGACACGGAGGGAAAGTAAGTTTGTCTTTGTGTTTATTGCGACCCATTCGCATATACTTCAAAGTATTTAATCTAAAAATGAAAACACACTGTTTGGGCTTTCCTAGATGTGTGGAGTATCTGCTGAGGAACGATGCAGATCCAGGCGTGAAGGACAGACAGGGTTACAACGCAGTGCACTACGCCTCTGCCTACGGCCGCACACTCTGTCTGGAACTGGTGAGCACAGATCCCGCAGTCAGTGCAAATATTTTCAAGATCAGGTGCATATTTATAATTGTTTTTGTTTTTATTTCCTTTAGATCGCAAGTGTGAGACCGCTTGATGTGGTAAGAAAAGAGCTAACTGGCTTATTGAGCCAATGACACGTCACTTCTTTGATACGTAAATCGTTTTTTTTTGTGTGTGTGTGTGTTTCAGTTAATGGAGACCTCAGGAACCGACATCCTGAGGGACTCAGATAGTCAGGCCCCCCTAAGTCCACTCCATCTGGCGGTTAGTTGGAAGATTTAAGAGAGGCTTGTTTCTGGCTTTAAGCATCCAGGATTTCAGTTGCCTTTTTCGTGCGCCAAAGCCAACTGGATCTGTCGGTGTTTGCTTTTCATTTAATCAGGCTTACCACGGACACTGCGGGGCGTTGGACGTTCTCCTGGTATCCCTGCTGGACGTGGACGTGCGCAGCCCGGACGGACGCACCCCGCTAAGTTTAGCCTGCTCCAGGGGCCACCAGGAATGCGTGTCCCTGCTGCTCCATCACGGAGCCTCCCCCATGACCCGCGACTATATATATAAGAAGACAGCCTTACATGCTACAGGTAACATCATTAATCTTTACATCAAATGAAGTGGTTATACTTTTCTAGCTTTTAAAGTTGTTTTTCTTTGCAGAAAAATAAATAAAACTTGCCTGTTTCTGTCTGCAGCTATGAATGGCCACCCAGAGTGCCTGCACCTGCTTCTGAGTAGCAACAATCAACACATCAATGTGGATGCACAAGACAACAACAAACAGTGAGTGTGTCCACAGAGAGAACAAATGAATTTGGCTGGATTTTTATTTATTTATCTTTTTAAGACTGATTTGTCCACAGATGTGGTCTGGAGATGAGAATAAACGAGTGAGTTACGGATTATTTCCCCACAGGACTCCCCTGATGTTGGCAGTGCTGAACGGTCACACAGAGTGTGTGTACTCTCTGCTCAATCAAGGAGCCTGTGTGGAGACCCAGGACCGTTGGGGTCGGACAGCCCTGCACCGCGGGGTGAGACGATCAAACTAATGCTGTGACTCTAATTGTACGGTGCTTTAATAGACAGAGGTAGATGGCAGAAAGATTTCACGTCTGTTACAAAATGTTTTTTTTGTGTAGCTTTGTTGCGGTCTTTATTATGTGTCCAAACAGTTAACTTTATGTCTGATGGGGCTGTTGCAAATTTATTCGTACTAGCAGAAATTTCAACTTTTTCTTCCACTTTACAGCTATGCACTTTTCTTTATTAAAGTTTAAACCTGTTTGTAGAACTAAAAATAAATAATATATTCATAAAAATGTGGAAAATTTTAACAATCATCTTCTAAACCCCTCAATATGGATTTTTTTAAATTTTATTTTTCACTGCAAAAACACAAAATGTTACCAAGTATTTTTGTTCTAATTTGTAGTTTGAATATCTTGGCACACTTGAAATGAGACAAAACTTACTTATAAGTAACTTTTCAGGAAGAAATATGAGCTTGTTTTAAGTCAATAATGCCTTAATTCTGAGGAAAACGTGCAAGTTGCACTGGCAGCTTATTTCACCTTCACCGTGGGAAAATTGTCTTATAAGTGAAATAATCTGCCAGTGAAACCAGTACTTTTTCATCAATATTACGGAATTATTGACTTAAAACAAGCTCATATGTTTTTTTTTGTTGTTGAAAAGTTACTTGTGAGTTTAGTCTTATTTCAAGTGAACTAAAATAATTGCAAAAAAACCCATTCTTGGTAACAATTTTTTTTTTTGCCTCGGTTCTCGTCTCATTGACTATTCAGCTGTATTAAGTGTTATATCTGTAATATAATGGAAGATTTTGCCTTTTTTTCCCCCCCCCTATGTTTCACAGGCTGCCACAGGCCAGGATGAGTGTGTGGAGGGTCTTCTCCAGCGAGGGGCCAGCGTGTGTGTGAAGGACATCCGGGGCCGCACCCCGCTGCACCTGGCTTCAGCTTGTGGCCACGTGGGAGTCCTGGGAACTCTCCTGCAGACCACGCCCCCCTCCCTCACTCACCTCACAGACAACCAGGGCTACACGCCGTTACACTGGGCCTGCTATAATGGTACAGGAATTCAACATGCCTGGGTCTCTGTTCTGCGTGAACTTCCCACAGAGCATTTATGTTCTGCCGTTCCTACTGTCTTGCAGGTTACGATGCATGTGTGGAGGTTTTGTTAGATCACGAGGCGTTCAGGAAGATCAAGGGAAACTCCTTCAGCCCGCTGCACTGTGCTGTGTAAGTCCTCCTAAATGCTGATGTGTGTGTATGGAGGTGATGTCTAAAGGTATGACACTTTTCCTGTTTCAGAATGAACGATAACGAGGGCGTGGCCGAGATGCTAATCGACTGCCTGGGTGCAAACATCGTCAACACCACGGACTCCAAGGGAAGGTAGGAAATGATGGAAAGTGCACCTTTTATTATTAATTTAGATTGAACTCAAACTTTAATATGAACCTCCGGTGTTGCAGAACCCCCCTCCATGCTGCTGCGTTTTCTGATCACGTGGAGTGCATTTCTCTTCTCCTGAGCCATGGAGCTAAGGCTAACGCTGTCGACACGCTCGCACACAAAACACCGCTGATGATGGCAGCTCTGAACGGACAGACCAACGCTGTGGGTGAGCGCGCTCACTGATTGTACGGGTGCTTGAAATCGTTGAAAAGGCTTGAGTTTCAACGAGGTGTATTCAAGTTTTGGAAAGTGCTTGATATTTTATTTGCACAATGTTGTTATAATGCCGTAATATACATTTAGGAACCACTACCCCTTACAGAAAGTCAAGTGATTATTTAAATTTGAGCAGAAAGCTCATTTACCAATTTGTTCAATGTAATGGATACTTATTATTCCTAATGACTCAGTGAGTAACTGATGGGCGTAATTGAAGTAAAGGTGGTTTTATATTTTATACATCAGTTATTTAAATAGGAAGATTTTTCTTTTGTTAAATTTGTTTTGTTTTCAGACCAATCAGGTGTATCGGGTATGTTTGAGAAAATTCTCAAAAAACTCAAATTTTGTTATATTTCAATTTACTTCCTGCCATTTAGAGTACTATCACAAGACATTATTAATATCCATAAGTCATTTCAAATAAAAATAATTTGAAACTGTCCTCTTTGGTTCATTTGTACTGTTTTTATCTCCAATCTGTGATGTTGGAAATGTTCGGGTTACATGTAATAATCCCTTTTTCGTGTTTTGCAGAGGTTCTGGTGAGCAGTGGGAAAACAGATTTGTCCCTGCAGGATGTAGACAGGAACACTGCTCTGCATCTTGCTTGTAGCAAAGTAAGAGCCTTTGCCTTAAAAGTCATTTTCTTGTTTTTATGGCTAGCCTGCAAAATGCAGACTTTTATTTTTCTTGCTTTCCATGAATATAACAAATTCCATTAAGGAACATGTTTGATTCTTTTTTTGTTGTTGTTTTAACACCTGAAAATGGATCTTTAATTCAACCAGAAAACAAACAAAACGCATTTTTTACAGTAGGTACCTTTCTTATTTAAAAGCGAATGGAGATTTTTGCAGCTCTCGACACATTTTGTTTAGTTAGAGGATGATTGAAAGCCTCTATTTGAACCAGTTTCAGGCTTCCATCTAGTGATGGTGATTTATTTATTTTTCCTGCACACAAAGGTAGAGCTACTGAACAACAAGAGAAGGAACAAGAACAGCTGCTTGTAGTTTGCGCTGCATATTTTTGAAGGATTGCATGCGTTACTGCAGCTGCACATCTGTGTTGGCTTAAAGATGTTAAACTCAGTCAGGTTCCGTGCTAAATCTTAAAGAGGGAGCTGTATCTGACTCCAGTAGAGACTTTTCGGTTGTTTTGCAGATGTGATCAGTTTTGACAAGCGCTTTGTTGTTTTCTGTTCTTCTCAGGGTCATGAAACTAGTGCATTGTTGATCCTCGAGAAAATCAGCGACAGGAACTTGATCAACTGCACCAATGCTGCTCTCCAGACGTATGTAGTTTGCAAAAGCTGAACCCGGCTGAGCTCCAACTGGACACATTTGAACCGTCTTCTTCTTACAGGCCGCTGCACGTAGCAGCCAGGATGGGGCTAACGGTGGTGGTCCAGGAGCTGCTGGGAAAAGGAGCCAGCGTTTTGGCGGTGGATGAGAACGGTCAGCATCCATCTCAGTGATTTCACCAACTACAACAGCGATGTGTTAAATATTTTTTCTCCCGCTATGTTCCCAGGTTACACTCCAGCTTTGGCCTGCGCTCCGAATCGCGATGTAGCCGACTGCTTGGCCCTCATCCTCAACTCCATGATGCCCACCTCCCCCATGGTGACGATCGCCGCCATTCCCGCTTTGTCTCTCACCCAGACGGTGATCAACCACCACCCGACCTCAAACCACATCTCCAAAGGAGTTGCGTTCGATACTCCACCGTCTCTGAGACCCGACCACGCCTCATACTGCAGGCCAGAGAGGCCCCTGTCCTCCGTTTCCGCGGACGACGAACTGAACGACTCGGACTCTGAGACCTACTGAGGACTTTTGGAGACGGCCTCACGATCCTGGCAGGCTAGCCAACCACTCAGGAGCCTTAATAGATAACTGACTGAAAGATGGGGAAAGTAGAGCAGGTGATTTTTGGGGTAAGCTTCCTTTAAATAATTTTAAAAATAGCCTTTTATACAAACCACAAATAGTGCCTTGCAATTGGATTCCTACCCATTGATGTTTTTCAGACCTTGTCACGTTACAGCAACAAACTTCAGTTTATTTTATTGGGATTTTATGTGAAATAATGCAACCTCTATCAGATTGGATGGAGAGCGTCTGTGAAGATCAGTCTTAGAAGTCTTGCTACAGAGTTTCAGTTTGACTTCAATCTAAACTTCAAAATAAATCCACTTTGATCTAAAACATTAAATGGCAGCTCTGACTGTGTTTAGGGCCATTTTCCTGCTATGTGCTAAACCCCACATCCAGTCTGTTGAGGCTTTCCACAGCTTTGTTTTCTATAATGTTTTGCCAACATGTTAAATATTGATCTCAACTGTGGAGTTCACCTCCCTGTAGAAACTGGAGTAACTGTTTATAACCTAACCTTGTGTTCAACCTCTCCACTATGATTCTATAAATGTAGCTGACGTCAAATGCTTGCTGCGCTTTCTTCTACTTTATAATTATTCACTACCTTTTGTCGCTAAATTGCATAAAATCCTCATTTGCATTGCTTAGAAGTCTGTCGCTGTAAGATGACATAATGTGAAAAAGCTCAAGTGGTATGAATACTTTTGCAAGGCTCTGTACTTTTGTTCCCTGAGGTGCATACCAATGCGGGGCTGGAGCATAAACACTACACTTCTACGAAAGCACTGTATGGTCAGTAAGATGACCAGTATCTTTTAAAACTTAACACCAGTATTTCCTTTTTTTAATGAGTTAAGCCTGTACTGTATGTGGATTTTTAACCCTTTTGAAAGGTTGTTCCTCCAAATGAGCATCAAGTGAAGCTCAGAGGGAACGGAGGGAGAACCTTATGGGACCAGCTGACTGTACTTCAGTTTGTTTGTTTTTTTTTTTAACTTGGTTCTTTGAGGTATCATGGTAGACGCTAACGACCGTTACTCATGAACATTAATAATGCTGCGTTGGGCAGCCACCTTTCCCAGGAGGATGACATTGGTATTGATTTTTTTTTTTTTTCATATTTATTTTTAAATCTAGACTAAATCTTTGAGCTGATTCTGACACCAGGTGGATGTCAGACCTCGTTACTGTACACACGATTCAGAACGTCTGTTGACCGACGAGCTGAACGAACCCTTGAATCCTGCAATGATGTAACTGCTTCATGTTTGTATTCTGTACTGGAGACAGTGTGTGGATGCATGTTGGGGTGTGTGTGTGTGAGAGAGAGAGATAAAGACATGACTAAATATTGCCTTTTGAGAAATATGCAAAGTTCAGACAGGTTGGATGCTGTTCGGTGTATTGTTTGTAAAATGAATTAAGTAACAGATGAATAAAAAGATTTGTTTTATTTAGTTTGTACATCACAAGATGTGAGGTCTGTCATCCATAATCTCAATCAGAACTCAATAGAAGTATCTCTCTGGTATTCCACAGCAGATCATTCATTATCCAGCTGGTACATTCGTCCGTACAGACAGGCAGTGATCAGGCCTCCGCTCAGGTTGGAGTGTTTCATGGCCAATCTCCCACCTGTTGCTTTCTCCAGCTTATCAGGTTGCTCCAGCGCCAGGCGGTTCACCAGAACTGAAGGGTACACGTAATCTGTCTGGAAAGTTGCCTCCAACAGGAAGTCCATCTTAGACTCCGCCTCCTCCACTTTCTGCCCACATGAGCTGGCCTCCAGTCCTGCACAGCGGACTACTGCACATACCTGTATGGAAGAGAGGTAAATGCAGCTGGACTTCAGTGAAATTGTTTATTTAGCAATTTAACTCGATAAGTGTAACTCGTATTTGATGGCTTAATTTTACGCAGAGTGACATATTTCCAAAGTATAGATTTGTTAATCTTGATTATTGTTTTCAACAGTGAAATTAAACCCACAATTTTGATTCACAGCCACTCAGTTTCAGTTACCCAAAACTTCCATGAGGAGGTGGACAGATTGTTGAATCCAAGAGTATCAATAGAATGTTGAGTGGAAGGAAAACTGTGGTTGAGAAGGTGGTCAAACAACAAGGATAAGTGTGGCCTTTGGGAGGATTATGTTAACACAGTTCTTGTGTTAAGCCACACCTAAACTAGAGTCAACGTTAAATGTGTCTTACCTGTACTAATAAGAATAAATACTGTATTGTTATTCTGTGGTACAAAGTCTTCAGTTGAAAAGTAAAGTAAATTTAACATTCCATTTGAATATCAATGTCCAAAAGGAACAAGATCTGTGTTGCCTGAGGTCTAATATCAATTTTTACAGTAATAACAATTTGAAGAGCCATGCCATCTGATGGTGCCTATCCACTGTTCTTTATCAAGTTCAAAGTCACTTCTCTCTCTAGATTCTGGTGTAATTTTCCAGCAGGACTTTGCACCTGTCCACACCGCCTAAATTACCAATATCTACTTTAATAACCATGGTATGATTGTGCTTGATTGCCCAGCAAGCTCACGTGACCCTAAACCCCACAGAGAATCTATGGAGTATTATGAAGATGAGAATCAGCAAGAAACGTAGACAAACTAAAGTCTGCCATCAAAGCAACCTGTGCTTCCATAACACCTCGGCAGAGCCATGTGGAGATGGACTCCATGCCGACAGAGCCATGACCAAGTACTGGGTATATACTGTGTAATATACATGAACAGTAGGCCTGTGCTTCTGCATTAAAAATAATTTCATACTGACCATATTCGAATGTTCAGGAAGATGAAAATTGGGTTTTCATTAGCCATAAGACATAATCTTCAAAATGATCAGAGTCACAACAAAATTTACAACAGATCCACAAATCGAGCAATGACTTTCCTGGTTCTATCTGAATTTGTGTTTAACCAGTTTTCTCCATCATGCTATTCACATTAAGACATCATGAGACCAAGACGGCACCGGAAAACTGATCAAGAGTACCGGTACCTTGCCAATGCAAGGCTTCAAACAGAATGCTCTCAGATATAAGTGAGCACTGAGATGAGAGTGTCACCGAGTGTAATCAGCAAGTTGTAACAGAGATACTGGAAGAATCACAGAAAGGCAGACAGGTGTATGTCCATTGGGCACATCACACGGACGACCTTTGTGAATAGTGCCCTTTGGAACTGGTTGATGAATGCTACTAAACTCTTGGTACATCACATTAAGAAATTATGGCCACCAACTTATTGAGAAACATTGTTGTTGTGACATAGGTACCCATATGCAGATGTAGAAATTTTATTGAATAAATTGAGATGAGGAAATCACCATTCCTTGCTTTTGCTTAAATAATATGTTAAAGCATAAAGTTAATAAGATTTCTACTTATTTCACCACAAGTCAAATATCCCAGACTTTTTGTGAGTAGTGTGTGTGTGTGGGTGTGTGTGTTGTGATTCTACGCAATACATGCAAGATTGTGGTGATATTCTAATGCCTACCTGCAAGGCGTATCGTCCATCAACGGTGTGCGTTCCTGCAAATGCTCCCAATGCATACAGTTCCTTCCTTTCGTCATGTGCCGTCCACTTGTACTGAAGGTGGCAGCAGAATTTACCATCACACACTGTGAGATTGCCTTCTGCCTCCTTTATGAGGACAAATTTAAATGGGTCATGCATCATGGTTCCTATGAAGGTGGGGTCAGAGGAAGCAGGTGAAGGGGAATCAGCACAGCGATCTGTGTGGCAGTAATCAGACTCTGCAGGCACAGGTGACATTGATTCAGTCACATCTTTCATCCCAACTGGACCTAAGACCGGGACTGTGGCCACAAGCAGTCGGCCCTCCTCTGGGTCTCCCTTCACGGCGTGGTGGAAGGTAGCAGAAAATGGGGTGTAGATACCACTTCCTGTCATTCTGAGCTGGTCATTACGAAGGTTTGAAGACAGAACCGTAACATTGGCCCCAAGACTGAGGGCCCTGTGAAATTGGATCGAGTCCAAAAGGGGGAGCTCATTCATCCACGCTGTGGGGAAAATCAGCTGACGCACACCCTGGAAAAGAAACAAAAGGACAAGTAAAGAGAGAGTTGGCTCAGTTGGACAGGTCTGTGTGGATAAAGTTTCCTACCATTTTCACCAGGGCTACTGTGGGATCGTGGAACAGGATGTCAAAGCAGATGATGAGACCAAACTTTCCAGCAAAGGGCGTATCAAATGTGATGAGTTCAAGCTTTGGAGGCGTGTCAAAGGATTTTTCAAAAAAGAGGTTATATTTATGGTACCGTGCCACCAGCAGACCATCAGAACTGTGTGGAAGGGAATAATGATAGGTTTGCATTAACTTCCACAATGCATTTGTGTACTTGATCATTTTTGTATTCAAGGTTTGCCCAGTACTTGAAAGCCACATTGGTGTTGAACTGCCAGTGTCCATCAGGGGGGCATGTGGACGGGGCTGTCTTCAAGGGACAGGGTTGCAGATCAGGCATGTTTGCCACCAGGTAGAGGTTGTTGCCACGGGCCATGCAGCTCAGTCGCTGGAGAACCTAGAAGAAACTCATAAACTTGATACAAACGCCCCTTTGGTCCAAGTAAAGTTATTGGTGTAAACTCATAACCATAAAAGTGTCAAAATTATAAAAGAGTCAGACAAATATCTATCTTTTAACCTCAGTGTTGTTGTATTTGTCAGGCTCGGTGCAGGGGTTCCAGCTCTCCTCCTGAGGGTCAGGAATGGTTTCCAAGTATCCGGAAATGGATGAACGGGTGAAGTTAAAACCGTGAATACCGTCTTCTGGAAACACAAGTATCTGGACTCCCTGAGAGAGCAGAGAAAGAAACAACTTGTGAACTAAAGAACAATGAGTTTATCCCTTTAAAAAATGGATCCAGTAAAGGAAGTGGATTGCATCAACTCTCCTTCTTTCACCTAAATATTGATGGAATTCAGTCTGAACACTGATCTTCTCTTTCTTTCGCTACTTCCTCCTTTCCTTCCTTCCGATGTGAGATAGATATCCAAAGCCTGGCATAATGTTTTAGAATCTAAATCAGCTTGAAATTTCTCCAAAATGTTATTCCTCTGATGACTTCATTGAACAGTTTATAATGAAATTAAATCACACGGTTTTCAGATATTAATTTGCTGATATATATTTTTTTAGTTTGATATTCTTCCACTTTATACTTTTTTTTTACTACTTTGTATTGGTCTCTATCGCATAAATCTCAGTAAAATAAATTGAAATGTCTGAACGGAAGGTGATAAAAAGTTGAAGTGGTCAACAAGAATGATTTTGCCAATGATTGATAATAACATTGATGATGCCATTTTTCTTTTTCTTCAAGCAGTTGACTTTATTCAACAGCTATAATCATGGGCATCTACTTCAGCCTTCCCAGTCCAGCAGCCTACCTGCTGTGCAGCTTTAGCAGCCTGCTCTTCGTAGATGTCCAGGTTCTTCTGCATGTGGATCAGGGCTTCGCGACGGGTCACGGGGACCCTAGGGTTCGGGTTCAGGATGACTCTGTGCTCGTACACAGCAGCCACGTACGAGTCCCCAGCGGACTCAGTCTCACCGAGACAAAAGAGGAGCAGAACGACAACCAGCATTTTCCCTTGTTCTAGAGAAATGAACGTCGTGCGCTTCTTCGGGTTCAGTAGTCCAAAGTCAGCACAGCTGAGTCAACATTACTTTTGTTTGCTAAAGAGAGCATGGCTTATTCTGAATGTCAATTTTTGTGTTTTTTTTTTTTTACCTTGACTAAGATTTTGCTTTATGTTTTCATGTTTCTTTTTATTTTTAAGCCACTTTAAAATAAAAGTGATCTAAAAGTGATTTAAACTCTCAAATTTGGCGTTAAAATGTTCTTTTGAAAACAAGCAAAACGAAATCATCTTTGGTTGAAGTTTAAGAAATGTATAAAATAAATTAATGTTTTACAAAAGTTTCAAGCTTACTTTCTGGTTTGTGCAGCAAAAATTTTCGTTTGTGCTATCATTTTAAAGATATAAAGAAATGTTTCTAGAGGTCATCAAAGGTCAACCAGCCCCCCCACCTTCCTCAAATCAGACCAAATGGGTGTCAATTTACTCGAATACCTTTGTGCTGGTTTGTGCAAAACGTTTGACACCAATTTTGTCTGATTTCACAAAAGTAGGGGGGCTGGTTGATCTTTGACCTTTAACCTTTCATTAATATCTTCAAAGCCAAAGCAGCACAAACCATTTTTGCTGCACAAACCAGCACAAACATAGCACAAATGCTTGACACCAATTTTGTCTGATTGAAGAAGGTGGGGTGGGGGGGCAACTTCACTCAGGTGTTTATTAATACAAACTAAACAATGGTGTAAATAGAGGAAAATGTTGAAAATGCTGAATAATTGCTGAATAATTTGATATATATATATATATATATGTATATATATATTTTTTTTAAATTAATTTAAGCATCTTTAAGAAAAGTAATCCAAATCCTTTTGCTGAGACTTTATCTTTCAATTAAGCTCAACATAGGAGGGGGGGTGGGGTCCCAAAAGTTTTGGATTAACACAGCCCTTTTCTACATAAAAACATCTACACAGGTAGTTAAATAATGCTTTTATTTTGAAAATAACTAGAGCGGAAGCAAAATACAACCTCTTATTATCCCGGAAACAATTGACCGACTCGACCTTTCCATGCTGAGAAGGCTTCCTGCAAACTTAACAAATTGAATCCTTAATTGTGGCGTTCTAATTGAACCGGAACTAGAAGCCGATCTTAATTCAGATGCATCAGTTTTGGTTCTAATCGCTTTTAGCCGTCAGCGTTAGCGAACAAGCTGCCCTGCACTTACAATGTCAAATGCTCCCGAGGCCACCGCCGCTCCGTCGAAGTCCCTCCAGGCTTTTAAGGACTGCTGGGGCTGCAGGGCCGTCTCAGGTGGGGGTCTGATTCTGTCTGCGGCGTATGTGTTCAACGCAGCTAGGAGGGTAATGAAGCAGGGAGCTCCTACCTCCATGGGGACGGTGGCACAGCTCACATTCGCTGCAAGTAAGTCTTAGCACCGCTTACGCGTTGTTTTTACCCGATGCAATCTGAAAGCCTCAAATGTTCTACTGTCGCCCTGACAGGTCTGGCTGCTTGGGGGGCAGTCATCATCACCGATCCGGTTGGAAAATCGCATAGGAAGACCACGTGACTGACGAGCTGCACATTTTAACGGGACAAAACTCACATGTGGTCATGAAGGGCCTGGTCCCGAGCAACAGCAGAGAGACACTTGAAGCAGATTGCTGACTGGAATGTCTTCCATCATTGATTTATATATATATTTTTTGGCTATGTAAATAGTTACTGTATGGGAGCTTTGCATTCGACATACAGCTGTGATAGTTGTGTAGTCACCTCGACAACAAATAGAGCAAGACAAGATACTGCCAGAACAATGATTGGTCTTGTCCTCTATCGAGATAATGCTTGTTTGAATCTCAGTTGGTGATACAAGAAGTAAATGCGGAGTTTACTGTACTAAAACTGACATAAATACAGCATTAGACGTAAAATATTCTCTAAATAGCTGTATTTCCAAAGGCAATATTGACAGGATTTGCAATAGATGTTGGTAAAAATCCATTCAGTCCATGGCAAAGAAATCAAACCATAGCTGTCCATAAATTGTCTAACGAAATGAAATGTAAGAGAACAAGTGCTTTTAAATGCTTATTAAAATGTATTTAAAGCTTGATATGAAAGCCTCTGTTGGTGATAACCTCTCTAAAACATCTTCAGTATGGAAAAACTAATCATGTGGATTGCTAATTTCTTCCACACTGGCCATACATTTTTTGGTTGCATTTCATTTTTTTTGGAACCCTGTTTTCTTGGCTGTTTGGCTTAACGGTCTTGCTGAAATGGCCATCTCCATCACTCCAGATCAAAAATGCTTGCGATTCTGCATTAATCCTTCCTTCAATTACTTGCCCCGCATCATAATACACCCACTCCCAATCTTCACTGATTGTATAATGTTTTTGCAGTGACATGTGGTACTTTTTGACCCCCAAACATGTTGTGCATTGTGGCATCACTGAAGGTACTGATTCATTTGAGAAGAGGACATTTAACATCAACATGTTCCTAATATGGGAAGAAAAAGCTAATCTGTTGGGAGAACGTTGCCGTTTGTTCTTATTGAGCCACCAACTGGACAGCAAAATAAGACTAAATCAGCTATTAATGTATTTATTATTGAAATCTGAAGGCATGCTCCTTACAGTATAATGCAGGGAATCGATGAGTCTCTCCTGAGGGTGGGCATTTAACTGCTCAAACTACTCCAAAGAAAGCATTGGTGATAAGATTCAATGCTTTTCCCCCCAGATGATCTGTTAATTAAATGTTCAGATACCCCATAAAGCACTACTTTTAATTCAACAAGGGATTTCTTATGTTTCATAAAGAACTATGTGACACAAACGATGCACAGCGTCCGCAGCGTTTTACAAATGAAAGTAAACACACTGAAGACAAAAGGAAATATGGCTCCTTTAGTCTGAGTTACCTTTTATTAGTGTTATACTGATCTGAGCACAAGCGCTCACCAGGAGAAGTTTTTGAGTACGATGCCAAAAATCTCCCTAAAATCCCAAAGCGCTTTTGAGTCACGTAAAATGATCATGACGTTCCGATGGATTTTTTCTTTTCTTCTTGGATAAAGAAAAATATGAAAATAGAGTTGACAGTACATTTAGGCACACTATTAACACATAATGTACACAGATATGCACTCATTTCCTGTATCATAGATTCATATATGCTGTGGGTTAAAAAAAAACAACAAAAAAATAAACACTTCCTGCATGGAGAGTTGAGCAGAAAGCTAAAGGTGACATCCCCCTCCCTTGAAGAGACGCCTCACATCCTTCTTGCTCCAGCCAATCAGAGTCCACCGGGGCTTGCCCGGTCTTCCACAGTTGCTACAGTGAGTGCTAATTAGCAATGATTCTATTGGCCACAGTCTCTTCTGTGATTTTGCTGGACCTGATTTTAGCGGGTTGGCGGGAGGGGCTTCACACAAAACAGGCAGTGGAGGCAGTCGGGTCAGAAGATCTCTGCGCTCAGCATGACAGTCTTGTACGCATGAAACACCATTTAGGAGGTTAAAAAGAAGCAGTTCGAGACCACCTCTGAACTAGCTGTAGTGCAGGAGCTGATCGATCACTGATTACTAACTTTATCGATACCCACGGCAGATACTCTGTGATAGCGAGCATGGGATATGTGGACATATTCTGCACACTTAAAAAACAAAACAAAAACCTCAGACTTATAAAACAAGTCTGTAAAATAAACATTTTACAACAACGGAATGTTAAGTTGTCGGGGTTAAGACGACGTCTTGATGATTTCTCCTAATAAAAAGATTACGAATGACCATTTTCAGTACACCGTGAATCAAAATGCACATGCATTACACAAAAATATATTGCACCAAATCAAAAGATTTTTTTTTTTTCCTCTCAGAATAAAAGTGATAATATCTCCGTCTCTCCTTTTGATTTTCTCATAAAGTCCGATCGCGTGACGGAGAGCTCCCTCTGCCGTGCATCTCTTGGTCAGTGTACACTGTGTATGTATATATATATGGATTTAAGGCTGGTTCACTCGCTCACACTGGCACAGTTTCTGACTGAAGACGGGTGCGTCTTTCAGCTCAACACACACACACTTACGCAGAAACCTACGTCGACCAGAACATACATTCCCCTCACCTTTTAGCTTGTTAAAGGTTTCTTTCTTTGCATGATCAGCAGTAAGAAGCGAGCACACACACACACACACACACACACACACACAAACAAACAAACAGCATGAGCTTTGGTTGTCACAGGCTATGACAGTTGCATTAGAGGGGATGTGGCCCATCCGTGGAGAGAAGGAAAACTAATGGCAGGGAAGAAAAAAAAAAAAGCGAGCAAAACGTTCTGACTCTTTCTTGTTCGCTCACATTTGCAGGACTGCGCCCGTTTAACCCAGTGCTTCTGACATTTGCTTGGCTGGAGTGAAAACAAGAATATGTGCTTCTGCAGCTCATGTGTCGACTGCGTGGTGGTATGCATGATTACAGCTCTGTGGCTCCACAACATAAGAGGACTGAAGCGGGAAAGTAAGGCAAGGTGTGGGTCTGCACTATTAAGTCCTGTAGTCTAAAAACATTGCAGTATTTTATAATCTGCTCATCTAAACCACAAGAAAGCAGCATTGGCTGGCTAACGTAAAGCTTAACAAAAGTAAAAAGTCCAAAAAAAAAAAAAAAAAAAAACCCAAAAACCAAGAAAAAGATATAGAAACTAAAAGAGAAGACTGTCATGTTCAGCCTCTTGGTGCAAATGATATAATTTGTGTTAGAACGTGTCTTTCAGAGCTGCTCATTCATCGGTTTCCGTGTCAGCGGAAACGATCAGGAGTGTTTTCCCCCCACGATAGGAGTGTGTGAGGGCAGGTGAAGAATAGCGATCACACGCGTAACACCTCCCTTCCTCACCACACACTCACTCACTCACACACACCCTCATTTCCGGCTCTGGAGTCTCTGCGCGTCTGTCGCCGGCCCGTGTCCCGACGCCGCCCGTGCTTTCCTGTCACCTCTTCAGCGAGGAGCACTGGAGTTTCTGGCTGTATCTTTGAATGCGCGGCGAACGGGAGTGCAGCTTGACGAACAGCTCGGGGAATTTGTACTGGGGGAACATGGTCTCCAGGAAGCCCTCCAGGAACACGTAGACTAGGCGCCGGTTCATGGGCTGGTACTGAAACATGTCGAAGACGCGGAGGATGCCCTTCCTGGTGGTGTCCGCTCCGATGATGTGCTTCAGCTCGTCTGAGGGCAAAAAAAGAGATACGCTGTGGTCGTCAGCGATGGGCTGAGACCCAAAGGGTGACGGTAGAGGCTTGACACTAGGGTGTTAATATTATTATTATTTTTTTTACAAGGTACTATATATGAAGAGGAAATCAGAAGAGCGTGAAAATTGATTTGTAGTGTTCACCTGGCATGATGCCAAGCAGGCTGGTCTTGGCAGCGACTCGTGTCCTCATGCGGATGCACTTGTCCCGGCGCGGTGGGGTCTCAGCTAGAATCCCATTAGGCCAGTAGGAATCCCTGAGCAGGTAGGGAAACACTCAGTTACCCAAAATTCCTCTTAAAAAAAATCAGACAAATCAGGAATAAAACGGCTACCTGAACTTTTTCACATATTCCGCCACCTGTTCTGGAGAGGTCATATAGTCGACATGATCCACAATTTTCCTTCACAAACAAAAGAAAAGGTGTTACAATTGGACTCTTTAGGGAGTAGATTATGTCTTATCATTTCTTTGAAGGTTGGGCGAATCTCTGACCTGTTGATCGTGTCGCCGTAAGTGGCTCTGATGAGCTGCTGCAGCAGGTTCTTAATGTTCCTGCGCAGCCACTGGTTTTTCTCTTTGAGATCAAACACCTCGTCCATTAGGAGCAGCATGACTCGCAGAGGGATGTTATCGTCCACCTGGACAGGCGGGGGAAAGCTCTTACTGTTTTAACTGAAATCTTAAAAAAAAACAAAAAAAACCCAGGGTCAAATAGAAACGGAGCAGCTGCAGACTCACATTGTCGTCCAGCTGAGCAGAGACGCGACAGTGTTCTGGGTCGATGTCGGATTTTGGAAGAAGTGGAGGCACCTTTAAAAAAGAAAAAAGGCTAAGGTTAGAAAACTAAGTGACATTGTGAGAAAACCAACAGTGGACGGAATTACAGAGTTTCAGTGGTGTTGTCTTCAAAATAATGTTTTTTACAGCTAGATTACAGATAAGGCAGTCAGGTACGAGTAACATAGAGTCATTCTAGCAATAGACTTTTGGAGAGAAAATAAGCACACTTCACAGTAACAATGCTGGTCAGAACAGGAGCAGGAGTCAAAACATACCCAAAAGTTGCCAGTTTTCCAGGATTTTGAAGGATAGTTTTTGTCACTAGTGGTAAAATACAGGCAGACTAGGCTCACCACAGGAAAAGGAAGTTAACTACTGTCACTCCCTTTTGCTTATATTCCTTCCTTTTTTAAAACAAATTTAACACCTTTGGAAACTTAAAAAATAAGAACAGATGATATATTTTACTTAATAAGCCTCTTACTGACCTTAAATATGTTCTGTTTGATGTCCTGACCAAGTCTTTCTGACATGCGGCCCATGTTGTCAGAGACTTTATTCATTCCCTCAGCCAGGCTGTCTGGCAGGGATTTCACTGCATTGGACATGTTCCTCATGGAGCTCCGCAAAGGATTCACAAATGTGTCTATCTGAAGACGAATCACCAAAAACACAACACTTACATTTAGTGTTAGAGAGCCAGACAATGCACAATGTTTTTGAGATTAAATAACACAGAAGAAATCATTTTCATGTGAAAAATTGTAGAGACCTTTCGTGCAAACTCTCCTTTGCCCTTGCTGTAGGCCTTGTTTTCTAGGAAGTCATAGACGTAGGGAATCAAAGTTGGACAGGCCTTCACCATCTCTGCGTTTAGCAGCAACTGAAACACACACACAGAAACACCCCTTTACACACGACAATATAAATAGAAACTAAAGAGTACTGACATAGTCCGCAATTCAGAGTTCCTATATATTTTTAAAATAAAAGTGTCAAATTTTTCAAAATTTGGTTGGATGAGTAGGAAGTAGATATGGAAGGAAGGGAGGTCACAAGAAGAAAAAAATGGAGGGAAGAACATGAGGAACAAATTGACGTGTGAGGGAAGTAGGATACAAGGAGGGAAGGATAGAGGGAAGGAAAGGACAGGTGTAGAACAGAAGAAAGAAACTGAGGCATTGAACAAAAAAGGAAAGGAAATAGTATGGACAAAAATTTAAAATTAGGAATAAGAAACACTTTTCATTCTCTTATTTTCTTTTTCATACTTAGACACATCTGGAAAATACTATCCTCTATTTCCAGACTTTTCCAAACGGCACAGGACCCCTAATAATTACCTGAAGGTAAGCATTGAGGTCTTTTTTTCTCTTCTCCAAGAAGTCTCTGTCCATATTGTTGAAGGTTTTCTTTCCTGGAAGCTTGAGGATCGACGTCAGGTTCTCAAACTAAAACACCATTCACCACATTTGTGTAAAGAAAATAAAAAGTTTAAAGGTTGCAGTTGAACATTTGAAACACTGCAGTGATCCATTTTAATCACCTGCTCTGTTATTCTCATATGGAAGTCATGGAAGTCTGAGTAGCGGCGGTATGTCTTCCAGGAGTCCTCGCTGCCGTCTGGGTTGCGTCTTATCACGGTGATGGCGTAAAGTGCGTAGGTCTTACCATGATCGTTGCAAACCCCTGCGGCACCCCAGAAGCCAGGAAGAAAAGAATCAGCTACTCCGTCCGGGAAAACATCCCAAATAAGAGGAGTTGGAAGATGAAGGCAGGGTTGATGAAAGGAAGAGAAAGTAGTGGGCAAAAAAAAAGGTGTAAAAAGTGGGAGAGGAAAGCAGGCGAAAGAAAGAAGAGAAAAATGTGTGGAGAAAAAGTAATGGAGAGAGAAGGAAGGAAAAAGGGGAAGAACAAAAAAAACCCATTGAAGGTAATGGAATGAGAGAAATAAAGAATACTGGCACAGCATAAAGTGAGATAAACATGGAGAAGAACAGAACTTGGAGGTGAAATGTTTAGAGAAAATGCAAGGAGAAACTAGGAAGGAGCTTAGAGGGTTCAACTGGACAGTCACACATCATTCTGCATGAAAGATAAGATGCATCTGAAAACATCCACACTCAAGTTTTATTCCTCAGTCGTCGAAAATGCGTATTTCCAAAACTGCTTCAAAGTAACATCAACTCCAAGAACAACAAAGCTGCATTACGAGAAGTTAGCGGACATACCCGTGTCAGATATGAAGGCATGTAGCTGCAGGAATTCATCATGGCAGGAGTTGCTGAGGTCATCCAGTGACTGAAATCATACACATGTCATTATACAGTAAACTACCAGAGCAACAAACCAACAAAAACAAAACTCCATGTTCATCTCTATCAACTACAGCAATAAAAAAGAGCACATCTATTGAGTGATTCTTAAATAAATTAAACATCTGGATTTGGTTGTCACTCTTTTTAATGGGCGATGATGCATACAATAGAGTTTCCTGCAAGTTTCATCAACTCAAATTTAAGACTTCTAACGACCATTATGAATTAAATTTAAAGCCTAAATCAAAAATGTGCGAGTTCCACTTACCCAGGATAGATGCAAAAAAAGCTGGCTAGCTACCAAGAGTATGTTAGCATTGAGTTACTTCAACTGTCTAGAGTCTCAGACAAAAACGCAATGAAGATATCGGAGTGTGACTCAAACTTTAGCCTAACAGAAAAGTGCCGCAAAAAATATTACATAGAATATGAGATTTAATACTCCTGTCAAGACAAAATTTAAGACCTGTGATTAACATATTAAAGGCCACATATTTGTCTTGATACTCCTGTCAAGACAAAATTTAAGACCTGTGAGGCCAAATTGCATTAAGTTAATTGAAGACATTTTAATCCCTTAATTTTAGATACATGAATTTAAGACTAAATGTGGACAACCTGTACAATAAAAGTGTGATTTCCCTTCTCAGCTGTCAGATCAGTTCACTTAGTTAGTCACAGGATCTTCCATTGAAAAGGATATTTATTTTTTGATAATAATTACAACCTTATTGATGTATCTTGATTATGAATGCATAACTGAAAAATCACATGGATAAAACAAAAGCACAGAGTCAAATATTTTTCCTTAATTTTTTTTCATTTTTGGACTATCTAATTCAAAATTTATTTAACCTCTAACATTACCAATTAAAATGAAACCCAAACAGAAGGGGAATCATGCTACTTACCAGGTTTAGGCTTCCTGTAGGCGAGCCGTTGAAGGACTCTCCATCACCATCATCAGATCCTCTGTAACTTGGCTCTTTCAGCATGTCCAGCTCTGCCAGCATGCGGACGTACAGGGGACTCTGCTTGAAGGACGGGTAGAAGCGCTCATCACGTAGCATCATTTCATAGACCTGTGGCGTGGCCGACAAAATGTTAGCAGGTGGAAGACGGTTGTAAAAGCCAGCCTGTGGAAATAAGATGCAACACTTCAGTACTTTTCTCTGAACTTCATCAAATATTTCAGGCGTGGGGTCTTCTTTCTGCAGCTTCTCTCCCAGATTTGTTACCAACTCCTTGTCCACCTGTACCCTGGGAGACGCCTGTTGGAGCAGATTATGTTTTATTAAAATCAGAACAATGAGTTCAAAATGTGTTCCTCTTTCTATTTTTTAGATGAAGCCAATAGAAAATGCTTGACGTGGCGAAAACATGCATGAAATATGCATGTACTTCCTACCTTGTCAGAAAGGTACTGCTCATAGACCCCCAGTGCAGCCGCCTTCAGCAGGCCCTTGGTGGCCCCCGGCTGCTTCTTGCCATCTTTCTGCCAGCTCTGCATCGCCTCCAGCTGCTGCTGAGCCGTCACCCTGTATCCCTCCACAGTGAGCCAAAAGAACAGCTCCGCCTGAGCCCCCGCTGCCTGCATGAAGTCTGCGTGAAAGGACGGGTATAGCTTTGTCTGAATGGCGCGGTTCTGCGATTGATCTTCAATTACAATAGTGCCTTAACATGAGTATCACAGCAACACATTTAGCTGCCGTGTTTTGGTCTGTGACTCTGCTCCAAACGAGATCTAATGAGACTTGGCTCGACTCCCTGCACACATGGACATGTGATCGTAATCTGATCTGTAAGCGGTGTAAGCTCTTAACGTCTGTGGTGAGGTCAGGAGGGAGCAGGCTGGACTTACGACATTAAAAACTGGGATAAATCAAGGATTATAAGGATGATTATCAGAAGTGTTCTGGATTAACCACAGTGAACATTAGCGACTGAGTGATGCAGTTACCCATGAAGAACTGCAGCGCTATGTTGTGGACGAGGATGTGATCCAGTGGGATAACGCACAGCTTGCCAAAACTGGCTGCCAGCTTCAAGGCATCGACCTCCTACATGAGAGAGAGACAGGATGAGCAAAACTGATGACGCACACTACAGTACATAGAGACCAAAATACAACAGCAAAACGTTATTTCATACTCTTAAGTTATTCACATTGCCACATTACAACCACAAACCTTAATGAATTTTACAGAAACTTAATTTGATAGACACAAAGTAGTGTGTTACTATGAAGTAGAATAAAAATGCTTCTTTTTCAGCAGATTGCCTTGTATTTAGCTGAAGAAAAACATCACTATACCATGAACCTGCCTCCCCATGTTTCACTCTGGGTATAGTATGTGTTCAGGTTAGGGCTGGGTGACTTGGACTTAAAGTTTTATCACAATATTTTTGGTGTTATTGTGATAACGATGAAGGTGACAATAAGAACTATTTCTGTTGTGTAGCCTCGCAAACATAAATACCGTATTTTCCGGACTATAGAGAGCACCTCACTATAAGCTGCACCCACAAAGTTTTTTTTTTTTTAAACTGGAAAAGTACATATATAAACTGCACCGGGCTATAAACCGCTGATATCTCCGCCGCTCTCAGTTTTCCACAGAGGGCTGCGTCCTTAATAAATCTGCTATTAAGGACGGCGTTGATTCGGCCTCTCCAACGCCGAACCATGGATTCATTCGTGCCGAGCTTACGTGCAGTGGCTATCGATCTGTACTACCAGATCGATAGCCTTCAACTTAAAAGCTGCATCATATGAACTTCTTCCTGTTGTTTCCATGATGAGGGGGTATGAGTTTGAAAACATTCCTCCGTCGTGCCTGCTGCTAGCATGCGCTTGTTCTAAATGAAAACTAGCGCTTTCTTTTGTGATTCCTAATTTTGACTTCCAGCGATTCACTTCCTGCTAAGTTAAAGAAAAATCCACAGAAATCCACAGAAAAGCCGCACCGGACCACAAGCCGCATGGTTCAAAGTGTGGGAAAAAAGTAGCAGTTTATATTCCGAAAAATACGGTACTACTCTTGAAAAACATTCCCATTTGTAATATCCTCATTGAGACACCAGTCAAATGAATAAGTGTGACTTGCACAACTAACCTGCACACATTCGCTGCATATACTCATATTATGAAATGTATTTATATTTATTGATGTTTTCATTGAACACACAGTGGAGAAAATGGTAAAACTGACAACTCCGAAAATACAAACATTACTTGGAATTTATGGTGACAACCATAAATAAAAATTCTTTTCATGACAAGAAATTTATCACGATAAATGGTAAACAATACAATAAATTCCCGTCCCTAACTTTAGGATGAAGTGTAGTGGTAGTTTTGAGTAAAAAGTTCAACTTTGGTCTACTTTGATTGAAGCAGCTTCTACTACAGGTTTGCTGTGTTCCAGGCAAAGCTTGTGGCAAGCTGCAAATTCTGACATCTTCTGACTTCTATCAAGGCCAGATTTGTTGAAAGCATGACTAATGGATGTTAATTTTTCTCCCACTTCAGAATTACATACTTTCCACTGATGTTTGCCGTTGTAATGTGAAAATATGCGCAAATATTTAAGGGGTGTGAACACTTTTGCAAAGTACTGGATGTAGATGAATCTGTGGTGCAGTTTCCCACCTTTCCGGACTGTAGTCTCTGGATCCTGGTCTCACACACCTTCTTCACAAACAGAAGACTGTTAATCTGGTTTTTGATCACATTGATGTCTAAAGAGGAAGAAACAGAAGAACCAAGCAACCGATGTAACTTAGCCAACATTATTTTTATTCATTTGTTCGCTTAATTGGTGTGACGAGTTAATCAGGAGTCTCTTGAGAACCCACCATCTCCAGCTGTGTCCAGTGAGCGGAGATACAGCAGCTCCTCCAGCACCTTGTCTTTAACAGCTTCCAGCTCGGCCGGCTTGTCTGTCAACTTCAAGATGTTCATGAAGGCTTCATAGTTGCAGCTTGAGTCCCGAATCTAGAAGCAGAAATGTTACATCAAGGGATTTATTCCGATTGAAGCACTAAATTAAACTGGTTTTCAGATTGTGTCTTGGTTTGTGTGCTCACCATCCAGATGACAAACTGGTTAATATAGTCCGGGTCACTCAGCTGATTGATCAGAGGAAGTAGCACTCCGTATGCTAGCACCTCCTAAATAAGAGAGGATTTTCTTGAATAATCAGGAAATGACACTACAAAAGTGCCACCGCACAGACATTATAGAATCACACCTTATTCAGCATGACCAGCACAAGTTGCTGATTCGATCTGTGACTACAATTTTGCCTTTCTTCTCTTCAATTTGCATTTAAGACTAGATAACATCCACGTGTAAACTCACCCTCAGGAAGTATCTCATGCTTTTGTTGTGGAAATCTCCAGGAGGTAGTAACAAATACAGAAGCAACTCACACAAGTCTCGAAGAAAACCTGAAAACGTACACACACACACAAAATGTTAAATAAAGCCATTAAACCCTGAAATTGATTCATAATCAGTGACAAAACTCCTTCAGAGAGAGTTTGGCTTAAGTTCGCTTACCTTCTTCATCGCGGTGGGATGTGCAAACTACGTCTCTACAAATTTTTCTTTCCATCTCCACTTCAGCCTCAAAAAATGAGTCAACCAGCTCATCCGTTATGTCTCCTGTGAAGAGGTTCTTCTTATTACTAACCACTAAATTCGCCTCTTGGATTCTTCTTATATTAACAGTGCCTTGCATATGTATTGCATTGGTGCATTAGAATGATCTAGTCAAAGTCCATAACAAAATCAAATCGAGAATCTGTAGCTTCACTTAAAAACTGACGATCACTTGCATCAAATAGAAGAAACACTTTTCAGATTTGTATTTATTGAGAAATAAAAGCCCATTTTCTTTCTACTTCCCAATTATGTATAAAGTTTTGAAAAAGGGAAAGGTTAAAAGGGTGCGAATACATTTGGCAGGCCACTGTAGACACAGTAAATGAGTAAAACAGGAAGTCGGTATGATCGTGTGTCCGTACTCTGCTTGTCCTCTCTGTCGGCGAGGCGATCCTGGGCTTTTCTAAAGACACGTAAATGGGTGGCGAAGTCGTCCACCAGGCGGGTGGTGAAGTAAGGCTGCCAGTCCACCTCTTTGGACCTTCAGATACAAAAGACACAGGTATGTTAAATACCATTTTTAAATACAGCCTTAAGAAAGACAGCAAACGTGCACCATATACCGCGTGGAGAACTGGATGAGGGCATTCTGTAGAGTTTGTCTGATCTCAAGCAAAAAGGACTCGTCTTCACTCAGAGTGTAATACCAGTACTGGATATAGTCCCTCAGCGCAAACTGGATCACCTACAAAACAAACAAAAAATAAATAAAAAATGGAGGATTCAAGAGGTGCACACAGATACCAATACCATTCATTTATATATTAATTCTGTTTATGCTATCTTTAGAAGACTCTTACATAAACTAAAAAGGTATTAAGCAGATTGACTAGACAACTTGGTAATTATGGCCAACTTAACAACTCTTTGAAGCACAGAGAGGGCGGGATTTCTCACAGAAAGTGCGCTTTATAAAAAAAGTGACAAAATAGATAACTGCATTTACATGCATGCAGTTGGCTGCATTTAACTCAAGGTTCACATGCAGCTGAAATGCCAGGCATGCATTCCCAGGGGAGAGGAGGAGGAGGGCCCAGCGATACATTGATAGTCCAGTCATTGTCATCTGACCATCACTAACTGCTGTGTCTGCACTTGTCAGAGACAGACTGAGGACAACATGCTGTAATTTTGTTTCCAAAATCCAAGTATTACAACCACACGACAGTATACAAAAGCGAAAAGAAGTGAGAAAATGACCAAACAGAAACTGCTTAGTTCAGTTTTCCCATCTGCACTGCTATATTTACAAAGGTAATCACCAGCAGACTAAAAATGCGTCAGCAGTGCAACAGTCATTACTTTTTGCTGGAGGCACATGTTACTAATTGCTTTAGTAAAACAAAACTGAATGCTCCACTTCCCCTTTTCATCATGTTTTAATAGGATCAGCTCTTTTCCTAATATACTGAATAAGATGCTAACAATGATTTTAAGAAAAAGCAAGTACGTCCTGAGTTAAATCCCAACTTTGAATCTTTCTGCAGTTTGCATATTCATGTAAACCTTTTTGTCCCCAAAATCAAATGAATGCTCATCTAATGTAAGCTATCTCGTCAGGCTGCAGCTGCATCACTATGAGTTATGAATTCAACTACTTTAGTTTGTCGTTCTTATCATTAGTTTTACACATATACTTTTATTAGACTTTGTCTGGTAAAGCGTAAGAGATTGTTATGTCACAAATAAGAAGCAGTGTGATTTCATCCTGAAATCCTCTTATGCGTGTTTGAGACTCTTATTTTGAAGTTAGATAGGCAACATTTCCTGCTTAGGTTTTTTTAAACAAACTGCTCACTTTGCTCATCAAGACGAGACAATGGACCCCCCGCCTGTTCGTGGTTCAGTATTTGTATGGGTGTGCTCACTTAGTCCAGTTCTTAGTTAAATTCAACACTCCCTTCAAAGCACAAAGATGGAAAAGGCCAAGTGTTGACCTCAGGGCTTCAGAATACTAACTTAAATATTACTGAAAGACAAATAACAATAAAGATAATTTTTTCTTTGACATTGTTTGATGGCCACGCCCCTTCTCCCGAGGCCTTTAAACAAGTTCAGATTTGATTTAAACAACGGGTGTGAAAGCTTTCCCCAACAACGCCCTGTGGCGTTTATCATCCGTCCGTACGACTCCTCAGTCTATTGTCGCTCTCACAGTTACGGGTTTCATTACTGTTATTGCGAAAAAGCATAAAGAGGAAACAAAACAAGTGCCAAATTAACAGGATGTGGTGCTGGAATTACAAAGAAAGAATACAACACACCTGTTGTAGTGGCTCATCAATGAAACTGGATCCAGTCAGTCTCCTGTCAATCTTTATTGGCTTTACCTCCAGTTTCATGTCATCCAGTGTCTGAAAGAGTCAGCAAGCCAAAACGAGAGAGGTGAGAGGAAGTAAGTGGCCAGCCTGCCTTATCAGCAAAACAATTTGATTAATGAGTGATTGATGTGTTTGTTCAGGAGAGGTTAAAATATGCATGCGGGTGTGTTTATGGTATGTTCTTACCTTGGGTATACCAATTTGTGTGGGTGGCAAATAAGAGTGTTCGCATTTTTCCAGGTGTTTCTCTGAGTTTATCTTTCCATAAAGCAAAGTGACTGCAAAGCCACTGAAAAACAGAAATCAACAGAGGCAAAAAAAAAAAAAAAAAAAAAAAGAAAAACATGTTAGGGAGACTTTCTGCCAAGTTTAAAAGCAGAATTCAGGTCACGTAACTCACCCTCCAATGAAGCAAAAGATATAGAAGGCCAGGTAGAATATGGCAAAAGGTCCAAAGGTTACAAAGAACAGCACAACTCCAAGACCCCCCCATCCCCAGATGGACAGACTGGCCTAGAAGACAGAAAGGAACAAAAAATATTAATACGTTCCACTTGCTTGTGCTTAAATAGGCAAGAAACTAAATCAGGCTGTTTCCAATCACATTCTGGACACCCCTGTTTAATCCAGTCTTCACAGCTTCATATAAAAGAGTGAACATTCAAACCAATCATGACTCGCTGAAGGAATTGACTGACACCAAATATTGTTTTGAAGTATTGTGCTTATAGAGGAAAAAGTTTTGAAGTTATATCTTCAACAATCATATGACCCAACATAATTGCTTAAGTTGTTTTTTCTGTGGAAGGAAAATGTGACTTTTACTCAATTTCCTTCAATAACTGATGACTCATTCATGCATACTTTCTTAGGCATAGCATTTGTTTCACACAAATGCTATGTAATGTTTAGAATTGATTTGCACCTTTTCTAATTTAGCAGAAAATCTCAAAACATTTGATGTCAACATATTTCAATCTATCTCCTGGATGATATGATCGCTGACCTTGTTCTGTTTATTAAAACGAGACGGTTTTCGAGCAGACAAGTCTTCTCTTGTTTGATTGGGATCAAAGTAAGCTGCAGACACTTTCTGAATACCTCAACAAATATTTAAACTTATCAAGAAAAAGGTGACAAAAAGTTTATATTTCTATTTACTGTGTATGAGAATTTGTATTGTTTGTACTGTTAGGGAGCAGCAGACAAAAAAAACAAAACAACAACAACAACAACATGTGATTAGGTGTGTGACTTCCAATGGTTTTCCTGTTATTGTCATTCCAGGAAACAAAGTTCTGGTTTTTAACCAATATCTTTTCCACTTGCTCAAGGATATCACTCCTTGGGATTGTTGGAGTACCTAGCACATGAAACAAAACTTTGACACCAGTAAACATAGCTGCTTTTTTTTGTTTTGTTAAGTTAACCTTGGGAGACACGTGATCACAGGATATTGTTATATATCCTTTATCCTGTGACCTAAAGGACGGACACTTGATTGGACTCGCGTTGACTCGCCGGAACGTAAAATACCTGTAAAATTTTAACCTGCAAAGACTTTCTCTCTCTGTCTGAGTGTGAAGCCACACAGAGTCACTGCCCGACATGACGATCAGTGGCGATGATCTTCACCTGACCTACATTTTCTAGATAAGAAGCTAGGCTGATGGACCCTACAGGAGTACACGCAGCTTCCTCAGGCCACTGACCCATTGTTCTGGAAGTCAGCTATGGCCCGTCGAATGACACACATAATATGAGCTGCCAACTGTGTCACATTTAGAACCACGGGCCAGATAAATTGCTGCTATGCACTATGGCTGAAAATATCTCCGTCCTGAAGGAATACTACATTCTTTAGAAACAGGGTGATCTGGATTGGAATGTATTTACTAGGCATATAATAAATTTCACAACATAAATTAACAGAAGAGAGTGCTGCTGGATGTCAAGATATTTGTTTTTTTTATTAGAGGTTTTGTTGGCTAAGGTGGCCTTTATTTGAAAGTAGTTTGACAGGAAACAGGAAAATCAGAGAGGGGGAAGACATCAGTAAATGTTGCCAGGCCCGGAATCAAACCTGTCACTGCCACGAGGACTAAGGCCTCAATACGTGGATCGTGCTTTGCCCCAGCACCACCACAGCACCCAAGTCAAGATATTTTACTGGAAATTCAACAATTTTGGACATAAATTTCTTTTGTTTTGTACAAAAAGACTGGAATAAAAATGAGATGAGTCAAAACTTTGTGTTTAAACTCGTTAAGACTACTGGCTGCATCACAAGTCATAAAGTCACAGAGAACAAAGCTGGGAAGAGAAATAAGACTGACCAAAGACATTACAATTATGTCTCAAGTAACGCAATGCAATGCTATTTGAAGCATTTATAACTTGCAACAAACTTTGATCATCTTAAACAGAGCGCAGGGTCCTGAAATGAAGACATGAGCAAGCTACCCCACATTGTTAGCCACACTGTTGGCGCCATTTAGAAAAAAACCAAATGAACTTGTAAGATGAACCTCAATGGAAAGGGAAAACTACAAGAATAAAATAAAAATATCTCTCTCTTGTCCAAGCAGCACATCCACAATAATACTTCCCTTCTGGGAGTGGTCAAGGAGGTTAAGCAAGCCTGAAATCCACATTTCAGCTGGATGCCAAGTCCCTTTATAAAACAAAAGGCCTTTCAGACATGAGATATGTAGCATTAAGGGCTTCAGCAGTCTATGAAAGCAAAAGCAACCATTGACTCAGACTTCACTTTTACATAATTGTTCTCGATGGATCCATTGGTCAAAGTGATTGAATAGGCAATAGCCATAAAATTAGAGTCAAATATGTCTATGTGTGCAATTTATTTGGGCAAAAAAGTCACATCTCTACATTCAAAGGCCTCATCTAAATACTATGAACCTCTTTTCAATATCTTGCGTTATTTTGTAGCAAAGAAAAATATTTTGATGCTAGCTAGAATATTAGTTTAAGAACAAGTAAACAAACATTTGAGAAGGACACAGAAATAGATAAACAAGTGCTTATGATCACCAACAGGGGTAGCGGCAAAGTGGGGAAAAAAACAGCTGTAAACACTTCCACCCAAAGGGCTTTCTGCCATAAAGTTTTAAGAGGAGAAGCACAGCATTGATTTTCTCCAAGTCAGACTGGAGAGAAATCTATTACTGCCGTATGAACACATGAGGAGGTGCAGCAGTACACGTATGGGCCACAACAAAGAGAAGGTGGAGAGGACTGAGCAGCGTACAATGGTATGTTGTAACAGAGTATTATGTGAGATGAACGTTTAGTAGATGTTTAGCAGCACTTTCTGTACTGATCTATATTTTCAAAGTTCAGTATCTTAATCTGACATTTTTTTAAACCGACACATAAGCCAACAGGAGGTGGTACTAAAAGCAAGCTCTTCAACTCTGTCCTTTATCGCTACAAATCTAACAGGAATCCACTGAGAATGATTATTGTTCATCGTCATTTATTATAATTAGACTAAATAAAACAGCACAGCGATACGCCACTGTTTGTTCCTGTGTCAACTACATTCTGTGCTTCTTTCTACATAATGTTTATACTACAGATAACAGGACCGATTGTTTTAATCTTCAAGTATTAGAATGTTTGAGCAAAAACCGGAATTGATGCAGGAAGCAGAAAGATGCTGCTTTGTCATCAGGAGATGTGACAGATGCTGACTAGTTCGTATATTCACACGACTTTATAACGTTCCAACAACCATCAGCAGCCCAACATTTTGGCATATTTTCAACAAACTTGACGAACGAACACAGAGTGACACAATTTTGGGGGATGCTGATAAAAAAAACAATCCACAACCAATCCATATATCACACTGATATGACAAGGTAGGTTTTGTCCTCCAACAATGTCAATGAGCACCTACAAAAAGGAAATACTGCAGTTGTAATATAGGTCATCTTGGAGGGAGGTCGGTGTGGCACGCGTTTCTTATTTAAATACATGATCATATGGATTTTTCTGAACAGCCAATCAGGAGCCAAATTCAAAGAGTCTGCTTCAAATAATACAGAAAAATGTTATTCAAAAAAGTCAAGCACAATTATCTGCTGTTCCTTTTCATAAAAAGACCTTTAAATCAACTGTTGGCCACATTAACCTGAAACAGCAAAGCTGACGACTGATTCTTTGCAGATAGAACCACAGCGTTGTGGGAAGCTATCAAAACCTTAATAATAAGGTTTTCAGAACACGAGGAAGCCAGCTAGCGCTAGCAAATTATCGGTGAACAACATTCCAAAGAAATGCTTAGACCAAATATGGTGATGTTTGCCAGATTTTTGGGGGGTTTCTCCAACAAAGTAGCATCTGTTTTCCTCCTTCTGTATATGGATGTGAGCATTGTTTTACAAAAAATAATAACAGAATGTGTGAAATCAAAGCAGATTCGTGTGTTGTAATGGCCCAGTCAAATTCCCGACATAACTGATACAATTTCTGTGACACAGCTTGATAATTGATATTTACAAATGCTCTCCATCATATCTGACTGTGCTTGAATTATTTAGAAAAAATAAAGAAGAGGCATGAATGTGCAAAAGTGATAGAGACAACCCCCAAAAGACTTTCTGTTCAAATTGCAACTAAAGGTGCTATTTAAAATGATTGACTTGACACTGAGTACGTGTTGGCCATGTTTTCCTCTGCACTTTTTTTAAAATTATAAAATCAAATAGAAATCAGCTCTGTGGCTTTGATCAACACTGAAACGTGTTGAGAGACGAGACTGAGCGAGGACGCTGGACTCTGACGGCAGAGACGGTAGCTGACACTCCTGAGTCATTAAAGCTTACACAAGGTTTTAAACATGAAGCACCTGTTCCGGAGATTAACACCCAGGGCCCATCAGGACACACACACACACACACACACACACAAAACACAATATCAAGCCAAATCCTAACGCAACCCATGTTTAAAAACACACACACACACAAAAGCGACAGAATATTTCATTGGAGATATGCAGTAGATATGCAGTATGAACAAAGTTTCTCATAATAACTGCAAAAAATTCTCATTATATCATTAAATCAAAATTACATTAACTTATATAATAATGTCATGAATATTGTCATTTTCTGTAACTACAAATTTAAAAGAATAAAGCAAAACAGCCATTTGCAAATGAATACCATGTGGTAATTTAACAATTTAAATTAACTAATTATTGGAATTCCAATGCTCTAATTACTATCTCAGGACTACTTTGTAATTCATGCGGTGTAAATTCAAACCCATCCATTTATATTTGTACATAAATAGATACACGTAAAAGACTGTCTATTTTATGGCGGATTTCTATTTATGCGACTCGTGTGAGTCTACAAATAGCTGTAACTCTGACCAGTGATTGGGTTAAAGGTTGTCTTATGTCACCAAGCTCTGCCTGTGGAAAAGCTTCAGGTAGTGCTCAAGAGGAAGAAGTGTGACAGGGTGACTGTCACACTTATGTTGGTGTGACCCAAAAACGACCCTCACAACACTTCATAGACTCAAAAGAAAAAAAAAAGAAAAAAATCACCAAATGATGGTGTATTTCTAAAAGAAAACAAGACAGTTTTACGATCCTGCTGACACAAAAACTGAAAATTGTTTTACAAATATTCTGATAACTTTTTAAATGTTTAATTCTTTTTGAAAATGTTCCATTTAGCTGTAAATGTCTTGTCAATCTGCAACGTGAAAAACTTAGTTGAACATGAACAGTAGATGATTTCCTGATATTGCAAAGGAACAACACATTTATGACTAAACTGTGGGGCTGTAATACTTTTACTTGCAGCAGCTTTGATAAAATCTAACTGAATTCTTCAGCTTTAAAAGTCTTTTTTTTCTGTACAGGCCAGCTAATAATCTCCAGCAGGGTATTTCATCATCTGAAAGTGACCAGAAAAAAAAAAAACAGTATAGCATCAGGCAAAATATATGAAACTCTAGACATGCTTAACATTGTTCTTTAACAGCTCATTATATAATACACTGGAAAAATGTGACGTATTTTAAAATAAATTAAAGGAAAAAGTATAGAACTAATAAATGAATGACATAATATCAGTACTCGTTTTCTCTTAAAGATGTTTTTTAACAATACCTTGAACATTCCAAACATTTAACAATAATCTTTGTCAGTCAGGTTCCAATTCGCTCATGTAGCTGTTGACACATCTGCTACGCAACACAGAATATTGCCATAGACTAGTAGTATCTATTCAATTTCCACCACAAATCTTTAAACAGGTCGATGTCCAGACTGTTTACTGGTCTTGTCATTGAAGTGAAGCATCTTTTCTGTAGAACAAACTCTAATCTTTGGCAAAATCGATTTGACTCCTGAAAATGTACTTATTTTTTTATAATTACATACTATTCTTTTAAAATTATTTCAACACTCACGCAAATGCAACTGATGCAACGACTGCTATTACTGGAGAAGAAACACCCATCTTCATCAGTGTGTTTGAAAATGTTTCCTTTAACCAGCTTTTTGCGTGCGTTATTCATCCTGCGCCAAAAAAAGTCCCCAACTCATCTCCTCTCCTCGCCAAAAGTAGATCTGTGATTCATCACTGAATGTCACTTTCATCTCCCACAGAATTGCTTCTCTTCAGGCAACCGGAGCCATGTTTTTATCCTCATAGGTATTTTTATGGTTTACATTTGAATCCGATGATATGGTCCAATTGTATTTGAATTATATGAACTGAATTTCGATATGGATTCTACCTAACTGGATGTGAATAGAGCAATGTTTTTATGGTAACCAGTTTGAAATTGCATCCCATGATGCTCCAGTCAGAGCTTCATAAAATGGGCATCAATGGCCAAGTATGGGTCTCCATTCAAGCCTTACATCACTGAAGTGTAGGATTCAGTGGTGGAAAGCACTAGTGAGGTGGAGTTGTTTGCACTGGGGTAATTAAGCATGTCTGGTAATCAATTGGATGAGTCGAGATTTGGCACTTAACTGACTATTATGTCATGTGCAAAGTTTGATGCAGAGAGGATTATGGTGTAGGTCAGTTTTTAAGGAGTTGGACTCACCCTACTAGGTGCAGAAAAAGGAATTCAATATGTCACCATAGCAAAACATTAAGGGCAACTTAATGCTTCTAACTTTGCACAAAGTCCTGACCTCAACCCAATACAACACCTTTGCGATAAGTCAAAGCAGAGACTGAAGGAGCTAGTGTTTCATGTCCAATATTCGTGTCTTAAATCACAAACAGGTTTCTAGAATAATTACCAAAAATCACCACACTCCTAAAAGCAGTAGAAGACTTTCAAGAACAGTTGAAGTTGTAATCAGCTTTAAGAAGCTATAACAGAGGTAGACCTACAGATAAACTTCAGCACTCAATTGCAGACAATGTTCTCACACACTCGAACAGAAGGTGCATCAAAAGATGTATCTTCAGATCCTCAAATGTTTCACAACTAAGTCGCTGAATAAGAATAGAAATGACAGAGCCTCAGGAAAAGCAGGACTCAGACTGGCTTTACTCCAAAAATGTATCCAGGTAGACCGATGCGTGCGACTTTGAAAGTGAAATTATTGAATACATGCTAACAACTAGTACAACAAGTAGATATTCCTATCCAGCTCTAACTTAAAATTAAAAAGCATGGGTTCTTTTGAAGGTAAAAAAAAATAACAATTCGCATTAGCCATTGAAACATATCACTGAACTTGGTTTTAAAAACTAAATGAGCAACCTGCAAAGATGGCCATAAAAGAATTCAAACATTTGTCTGGTTGACAATCAGTAGCAGGAGGCAGCTGAAAGAAAATGTACTAAATAAATAAAAACACATAAACAAACTAGTTGGAGCAGGTTCTTGTTCTGCAGCTCAATAAATCAATGTAATGAACAACATCAGTTACAGACTGACGACTGTCTGGACCAAAAGAAAGCCCACGGCACAGCTTTCAGCATGAGGAAGGAGATTCTAAAGACAAGAATGATAGATATACCGGTTATGCACTTCTGTAAGGGAATAATATGTTAGGCCAAGGTATAATGTAAATAAATAAATATAGAGAAGATGGTGTTATTAATGTTTTTTTATTATTATTATGTGCCTCAGCAGGCAGTTTGGGGTCTTTAAGAGACCACAGAGGAGAGACAAACTCATAAAGCTCACAGCATCATTAAACTCTTCAAACACAACACTGTGGCACCAACACACATCTTAAATAAATTATGTGACCCCATTGTTTGCCGCGGGGCCTCAAAATGAGAACTTTCAGACCATCAGTACACTAATGCAAAAGATTTTGTTAGAATTTTTGATAAAGTTTCACAACGCTTTAAATGTTATAAGTTATGTGGTTTTAGTGGTTTAGGTGGAAGCTGTCAATGAGTCAGCTGTGACAGCTTATTAAGGTCTGCATCAAAGCTATAGTGTCAGTCTAAGGAACACATTTTCAGTTAAGCTTTTATTTCAGTGATAAAAACTGGTAGATTCCCCATACTTAATCCACAATCTTTTCTTAACTTGAGCTGAAAAACATCAACGATTACAAATTAATTGTATATGCCTCATAAAAGAGGCCTATACTCTTTTATGAGTGTGTATGTACATTAAATTATTTAATGTATATTAAATAAGATATATGTTCATTTTCTTTCCTTATATAGAAAGAAAGTTTTTTTTTTAACCAGTACTTGTAAATGCATTACAGACAGAAAGCGAGATATTTTCTGAACTATATTTCATGTCCATTTTGTTCTATCTCGTTCCCGTGATGTTTTTCAAAAATCGATGGCGATCTGCACAACAAGAACATTTATTTGCAAATTATTACAAAAAGTAATGGTTGTTAATTCTACATTTTTGCTTTGTTCAAATAAATGTTACAAATAATTTTATTATAACTGCAATAATGAATTAGTTACAGCAGCTGTCGGGAAATTATAGCTTTTATGTGTTAGATAAAAATAATTGCATCATGACACAAATTGTAAGCACTTATCTGACGTGTCCTTGCCAAGTGACAAGTTTTATTTTGGCATATGGTAAGAGGCATTAAGGTTTTAAAAGTTAATGTCTCAAAATTGTAAAAAGTTTCCATCATCTTGCTGCTGTAGTTTAAAGTCTATCTAATGACAGGCCACATAAAGTAAATGTAGAGCAAAGAGCTATTTCTCTACCACTTGTTGCTGCCGGTCAGCTGGCTGAAAGAAGGCTACTGTTTTTTCGCTGACTTATAAGAGAGACAATTTGGGTTATCTGAAATAGATTTTCAGTTGCAAAAAATTCTGGATGGACAGGAAACCAAAACGCATATTACTGACATTAAACTTACTATATTTTATTGTGCTTTTTAAATAGTTTATTTGGCAAGCTACAATAAACAAGAAAAAAAAGCAACTAAAAAAATGTGATTATGTTGCACATTTTAATCTAAATGTCTGAATATTTACTTGTTACGCTTATACCGTGAAAATCTCACCCTTGCCTAAACACATCACCCACATTTAGCTTCTGCATGGCACAGCCACTCTTGTGAATACATAAAAACAGGTCTGATCAGGCCTTTTCCTCCTTGGAAGTGTCCAGCTTGTCTAGCAGGCTACCCAACCTTAAATTAGGAAAAAAGCAGGCCTGCCATTTGAAAAGTAGGCCTGATGTGACAGCAAACTGGCCTCAATGTCGAGCAAGCTTTTGATTAAGACGGCTTAATGAGGTTTAACCAGCTGTAAAAAGCCACTGACAAAACTATGTCTGCAACATCTAAGCCTTGGAGATAAAGTTTAACACCTAACTTATTCATAAACATACAGAAAGGACTGAATTGGTTTGAATATCTGCACATGCCATAACCTGAGTGTTTTGTTTTTCCTGGTATCTCCCTGATAAAGAACGTGTGCGGATCATGTGAGAATTGCAGCAAAACACATGTAATTACACGTCAGGCAGAAAATCTCGACACTTACTGAACAACAACTCACTCAAGTCACTTGAAACATTTCAAGACATTCTCTGTTTTAGGCCATTTGTTTTTGACTAATAAATACATTTTAATGGATTCCAATGATGCAAGCATTCCCCCCAAGATAAACGAACAACAATAATTTCCCGACTACATATGTATTATAGTTTTTCAGCAACAAACTGACTTTCTTATTAGCTTCCCAAGAACTGCAACAGTGCTAACGCCTAGCTCACCTGTGTCAGCCGTAGAAACGTAGAAATTTGCTGAAGAAGGACCTTAAACATAATCTAAACGCATATTACCGACAATGCCTGTGTCCATCTAATTCCAGCGCAGTGTTGACAGGACGGATATCTTAAGCCTTTTGTATTATCGCAGTGTTATTTGTGTAATCCGTGGCTGACAACCACTTATAGCTGACAGCCTCTCTGGAAGCCCAGCGTACCGTCCTCTCTATGTCTGTCCGGGCTCTGTGTTTACCTGCGGGGGGACTGACGCCGAGGCGCTAGCCGCTCCGAGCTAACCAGCCATATACACCGCTTAAAAACAAACTACCGTAACGACACACGCCCTAGTTTCACCGGCGCCAGCTTACCTCTGCAAACATGTTCTTAAAAAAAGCTGTGCGCGTCGTGGCTCCGGCTAACCCCACCACATCGTATTAGCCGGCGTTGAGGTTATTTTTCGCAGCTAGAAAGCGGTCGTTACTCCAAACCTCTGTACTCTCTTCGGAGCGTCGCCATGTTGGCAAGGTTTACGTCTTCGGAGCGTCGTCTCAGGACGTCGCTGCGCCATTGGCTAGAAGACGATGACGCAGAAAGCATCGCTAATCATGACTGACCTAAATAAAAAACAACACTACTAACGAAGTTAGACTTGATAACAGAAATACATTGTTTCATTGTAGGAATAATTCAAAACTATATACTGTTTGGCAAGTTCTGTACGCATAGAGTCAAACAATAACTGAAACAATCTAAGGGACAGTGTTGTATAGTAACGAAGTAAAAATACTTCACTACTTTACTTAAGTATATTTTGGAGTACTTCATACTTTCCTGGAGTATGAAAATTTTTGATGACTTTCACTTTTACTTCACTATATTTCCGAACTTAATTGCGTACTTTTACTCCGATACATTTTCAATGTGTGGTTTAGTTACTCGTTACAAAAAAGCGAGAGAGAGAAACGCAAGTGTTTTGACCCCACCTACTGATTAGCAAGTAGCAAGTAGGCTACCGAACAAAGTGCCTGGGCTTGTTCATCACCACCAATAGGATACTTCTTCTTCTTCTTCTTCTTTTCTATTATGGCGGATCACAAGCAACTTTAAGGTGCATACCGCCACCTACTGTACATGAGTGTGTAGAAGCATTACTTCATATCTATTAAATTCTACTTTTTAATTTTGTATTCTTAAGATAAATAAACAATGCTTTCCTTAATTTGTGAATATCTGTTATGTTTCCTTCATTTCCTAATATACCTTTAAGATTCCATTCATGCCCCATATTTCTAACTATTCTCTTTAATTCTTCCCTTTTGAGTTCATTTGACTTACAGTTCATCAATATGTGTTCTACATTTTCTTTCTCTCCACATCTCTCACATTTATCATTATTTTTCCTCCCTATTTTATAAAGCATGTCATTTAAGTAGGTATGACCTACTCTTAATCTACTAATTATTATTTCTTCTCTTCTGTTTCGTTCATTAATGCTTCGAATTCAAACTGACTTTTGTACTTCATATAATCTTCTTCCTTTCTTATCTTCATTCCACATTTTTTGCCATTTCTTGATTTCTTTACTTTTAATTAGGATACACCTGTTTCGCTTCTCCCATTAAACACAAAGCAAGTCTCGCAATCAGTAGCAGTCACATGGAAATTCTATCTTACAAAAACTCCCCGTCCAACTTGAAGAAACACATCGAGGTAGCTTCTTATGAAATGGTTATAATCCTCGTGTTTCAGTAACTATAGCTTGGTCACTAGGCACTACTGTATTGTGAAATCTTGACCATAAATGAACTTTGTTTGGCATTGTTTCAGTTCCACACGTGGTGTATTTAGCTTAGGCCTAATGTTGACTGTAGCAGGCTACCTAGACTCCTCTGTTCAAGGGGGGACAGAAGCCATAGCGATAGCAATTTAGACTAAATTTAACGAATATAGGAAAGGCAAGCAAGTTCAAAACCAGGTTTACAGATGCCAATAAGCTGCATTTTCCTCCCAGTTCTTTTTTTCTTTTGCATAATGACCAGTTGTGTGCACCACCTACTGACTGTAGGATTGACTGATTCACTGATTTGTGAAGTAGAGTAATCGTAACAGCTCTTTTTCTTCATGTTGGCCGCATTTTCTGTACTATTTATTTTTCTCATTTTCAGCACTGACCTTACTTGAAGGGAAAACTTAAGGCTTACAAAAACTTTGTATTTTCTGTCCTGGAGGGTATACTAAGAAGCTGGTTCAGTTGTAAAGCCGGTTAAGTTAACCTTGTGCTATAGGTAAAGCACCTAATTTTCTTAACTAAATGATGCCTGCAGGTATATCTATTAGCAGGTTTAATTTTGCCTGCACTTGGTTGTGTACATTATTTTAAGTGTATTTGACAAGTTTACCAAAATATAAAAAATGTCATTCAAACTGCATTTGCTTTGTTTTACTTTTTACTTGTACTTTTCATTACATTACTTGAGTACATCCATTTTTACAGTAATTTCCATACTTAAGTACAAGAAGTTTCAAATACTTTAAGACTTTTACTCAAGTAACATTTCAGTCAGTGACTTGGACTTTTACCAAAGTCATATTTTGGAGAGGTACTTGTACTTTTACTTGACTCTGAGATTTCAGTACTTTATACAACACTGCTAAGGGATTTGTACTAAGATTTGCACTCGGCCCTCTGACTCATACGCAGTTATCTTTTTATGACTTATATATTTGCTTACATGCACCTACTTTGTGTAGGAATTTGTTTTGCTCTAATTTTAGTGCATCATAATTTGTTTATGTATACAATGTTCATTTAACAAGAAGAAAACATTATTGCAATAGTGTATGTTGAAGTAATTTCACCATCTAATAATTCTCAAACTGGTATATTTTTGATTAAAAGATGAACAAAGTAAATACCTATTGTTACTGCGCCCATTTTACAATGAAATGTAAATATAATATAAATGTTGTCTTGTATCACTTCAAAAATGCACCAGACTTAGGTGTAAAAAGTTATTGTCGTAAGTGTTTTTGTGTTGTTTTTTGTTGTTTTTTTTTTTTTACTTAAAATACATAGAGAAGGGCTCGTTAATCCAATGAGGCCAACTTCCCAAAGTATGATTTTCTCATTGCTTATAAACTATAATTTATGTACTCTGAAAAAAAGATTGTTTTGTGTTTGTCTAAAAATTATTATGGTGGAACTTTAGGTTAATTGATAATAAATACTATAAACCAGACGGCTTTCAGAGCCGGCAATGGTCTTACAAACTGAGCAGAATTTGGTTTTGGACTCACTGGAACTTTAGCCAGTTGCAGTTTTTAATGTTTTTTTGTTTTCCCAAAGTAGCCATAAAACCCCCCCTCCAGGTCATTACTTATTTACATAGATACATTTCTAAAACAGAAAAGCCACTATTAAGACCTATTTTTATAGATTTGTATTTTTGCACCAAAAAATCCATTAGATTATGGACTAGATCTAGAAATAAAACAACAAAGACAAGATCTGCAGATCCCACCTAAAATCAAACATAGCATCAAACATCATATGTCAGCACGGTGATATAGAAGTGAGGTTCTGGATTTGTTTTTCAGCCACTTTACCAAAGTATTTTAGATTCAACTAAACCCTGAAAACAAAACTAATTTTTCTTCTTATGTACAATTTAGCAAAACTGACAAAAAGCTTTAAATCTCCTATATTTCTTCTGACAGAACAAACAAAAAATTTCCAGTTGGATTACTTGGTTCACCAGGGAATGCAACACAAACCTGATCTTAATACATAATCTATTGACCTGGAGGGCCTTCATGAAGCTGAGCTACACTTTAAACTGCCTCTCGTACAAGAATAAACAGAAACTTGACGTAAAGAGGTGAAGAAAAGGACCTTTGAAAAATATTGATAGCTGCAACAGAGATAAATAATGTTGTTTTTGGCATTTGTACCTGTTTTATAGCTGACAGAGTCTGAGCCAAGCCACACTGCAGCAACTGAAGAAATATAAGCCCTCTGCCTCCTGCATGGACAATAGAGCGCAGTGCACACAAAAAGCTGTCCATTCGTTTAATATCCAGATTCACACAAATGAAAGAGTCACTCATCTCTCATGTTTCTTGGATCTTGCATTACTTCACTTTATCCTAACAGAATCAAACTTTCATTCACATAAGACACACAACCAAGATATAAAGAGTAGACTTTACACCCACGTTTTATGATTTATGAGGGGAAAGGCATGTGATGAGCTGGTTGTGGTTTTTGTTTCTGTAAATCTAGATCAAGTATTTGGACTTTTCAGAATGCTGGAACAAAGAAAAGAAAAGAAACTCTCTGATTAATCTGTCTGAGAGCTTATAGATGCATTATGTCAGACTTGCTTTTGAAACAGCATCAATAAAAACAAAAAGAAAAATACATCAGCCCAATATTTAACACTTCTAAACATTTTCAAAAGTTTTCGATAATTAGTTTTTGTGGCAGTTCTGAAAACAAGTCCTAGTGAAACCCATCCCTCCAAAGGTGCAGTGCTGTATTTTAACCACTCGGGGACAGTGTCCACAAACAGCACATTGTCTGCACGTATTTCAGTGCAGCGACAGTCTTTTTTTTAACAGCAACAGTATTTTCCTAAACTCCAACCACAAAACTCAACGTAATAAAGCAAACTGTATTTTAAAAAAGTGATTTGTTTTATTAAAAATGTAAGTTTAGACTTTGAACTACATGCATACACAGTTGTAAATGCAGAAAATGTACTTATTTGATCCACTGATGAGCAAGTCAAACTACTTTTACCTTGCCAGTTCCTTACTCAACCTGCAGATTAAAAAGTAGTTAATTCAGCGTATTTTCTATTTCTGAACGTCTCTTTGTTGTTCTAGATGACAGAAGAACCTCTCTGAACAAAAATCAAAAAAGTTGTTTTGTTTTCCTAAACTTTAAACTATTTTAATATGCAGCAGTAGAGTGAGGAGCAGTTGTGCAGCACTGAGTTGAATTGTAACAATGTTCCATGCAAGAATTCACTGGTTTCTATTTGACCTGTCTAAATGCATTTTTTTGTGCAGAACTCACCATCAAGCACCACATTTGCCAGTAGATGTGAACAGCTCAACATGTTTAAGTCCATTTTTAATTTTAGGAGATGTGAATATTTTCAATAAGTGACATCATCTGTTGCTCTGCTTTAGGAGACTATAAGTGACCTGAGGCAACAGTTGGGCCTGGAGGAAGAGAACCGGTGTGTCATAGTTCAGAGGTCAGGAGGTGGAAGGTGACAGCCAATGGTTAATTTAATGACCAAGGAAATGGATGATATAGCTCCAAAGATTTTGGGGTTGGGGTTGGACACCTAAAAGGAGTGACAACTCCTTAACAAAAAAACAATACCGAGAACTTAGCATAGTGCATTTTTGCAGCAGCACAACGCCAAGTGGGCTTTCCGTTAGATCTGAAGTGCTGCAGAATATTTAACCAAATATCAAAGTGTGTGCATCTGACAATCTATCATTACAACAAGCTGATATTAGCACACAGATGGAAATTCGCAGAAGCCTTTTTATTTAAAAGACGTGCCTCACGTGTCAGGTTCTGATTGACATTTTCTATCATGCAAAATTTCTTGTGTCTTTATATTTGTACATTAGTTAGCGCCATACGAATGCCCAGTTTCTTGGCTGCGTGTGTTCCTGTTGAGTCTTCTGTGATATGATGGTGACACAAGGCAGATTAGGGGTGGCACTGGCTAAATGTTTGCAGATGAGGGCTCCTAATATTTAATCACCACAGTTACAAGGGTCACTAGGTTGGGCGAGGGAGCCAAGTAGCCCACGGGTGTGATCAAGGAAGATGTTTTTTGTTTTTTTTCAGAAATCCATTGTGTATTTTGAGAATGTGTGCATGGCGATGAGAGTGTGCTTGTGTGTGAGAGCCCCTAGTTTTCCTCTGACCACTTGCCCCAGGGAAAAGTGTGCTTGGTCGCTACTCTTTCAAACCTTGTTTAACACAGCGCCTCACCCATTTGACCTGGGCTGAATCCTCACAGTCATTCATTCCTGGCTGGATTGAAAGTGAGGACACTTTCTGACACATAATCTCCAGCTGTGGAAAATATAAAGGCATACAATTTTTTTTTTTATGGTGCATGTGAGAGGTTCTGGATCAAACTATCTGTAAGCACAAAGAACTGTGGATTTAAATATTTGTAAAAACATAAATTTGTAATCTTTTACGAATCAGTTCTTATTTCCAATGCAGCCTTTTGTCAATGCCTGCCACACAAGCACAAAGCTGAAACAACATACTGCGTAAATGGGTTCAGTAAATAAATGGCTAAACAGTACATCCTATTTTTTTTTTCTAGTAGGTTGTGTTTCATATACAGAGGTTGATGAATAGCTCAAAGAAATGATATTTGTAAACCAGATTTATTGTGGTTGCATTGCTGGAAAGTACTTGGAAGGGCCTGAGGGTGTTGCTTCCAAGAGGGAGGGAACATGTCATGCAGGAATCATTCCAAACGTAGAAACTGAGCAATAGGTTTTAATTTAGAAAATCTAAATGAAAGGGTGCAATTAGAGTCCAAACAAGTTGTTGTTCTGACACTATATAGTGAAATTTTTACTTGTCGTAACTTGTTCTGAAATATACCATAGAAATAATAATCTTTCCTTTCTCTGTATGATGCTGTCACCACTATGTTTGACATTGAGCATAATGTCTTTAGAGTAAAGTGAAGTGGAAACTACTTAAGTATGTTTTGGAAGCTACAGTATGTTCTAAATATCAATCTTCAATCTAGCTGGGAATGTTATCTGCGCGTTTCAAAGAGATAAAAACCAAAATTGTACATGAACTACACACGAGAGCACACTTACTGGACAAAACAATACTTTTTTTTTTACTTCATTTACAGGTGAGTTGTACAGTTTAACCTTTTTAAAAATATATATTCCCAATTAGAGTCTGGATATGTAGTTACAACATTTTTTATCCTCTGAACTAGAATGGTGCACCTTATTTTCAACAACAGCTAATAAATGTGCTTAGTTCTTGAGTATTCCCTTTGTATTTTACTCCCAAGCAACTTGGCTTTGTTAAAATCTTTTTAAAGTAAATCTTTATGGGATTTGTTGTTTAGCAAGTCCAACATTTAATTGGGAATTTGATCAGGAATTTTGCTTGGGCACGGAAGATGTATCCTGAATCACCCAGTAAACACTGTCTGGCAGACCGAAGCTTTTGGATACCATCTGCAGTTACGTCACCAAAAAAACACGAGCACAGATACAAGACTTGAAAAATTGCATCACAGGGGTGCACTAAGGTCTCATACATGTTTCATAAATCCCAACTTGTATTATAGGATTCAGACGCAAAGGTAAAAAAAGAGAGATGTAATTTAGTGGGCAAAGGGGATTTTGTCTTGAAAATGTCTGAAGTTCACATGGAAGCTTCACCTGTAAGATTGTGCTCTGCTCTGTTCACTGCTTTGCTCTACTGAGCTGTATCAGGAGATGTTGCTATCACTAATCTACATTTCAGGAAATCACTGTCCAAATAACTGAAGGGGTTGATCTCATATATTTGTTTTATTAACGGAAGTCACAATTTATATTAAGAAACAGAGCTGCAAATTTCATGGACACATCACAAACCAAAAATCTTGTCGTTTATTGTATTCCTCCTTTGCAAACAGCGCATACATCCATAAACAGGACTTTGTTGCAAACATTTTTTTTTTAAATTAATAGTTTTGTCCTATTTTTTGTCTAACTCTAACTCAAAGCAACTCTTTTCTCGGAACCCATTACATCATTATCTGTTCAGTAAAATGACTCAACCATTCAGAGATATGGCAAAAATACCTCAAATAAACCTGCTTTATGTCCGTTTGGGAAATTCCATGGATGTGTTGCACGGATACTGAGAGCAGGAATACCTCAGGTCTTCTGGGAGTGAATATTTCCCGGAATTTGGGGGCCTGTTCAACCACAGCGACTGCTCGTTTCATTTCATTTTCTTAAAGCTTAAATGCAGCTCATTTTTTGAGATAATGCAGGTAGAGAAGCATTCTATCTCTCCCAATCATTCCTCTCTTAAGGGCTTGAAATCCAAACAATAAATGAAGGAAAAAGGACAAGGGAGGAGGAAAATGTATTGGAAGAGAAAAATGAAACAGTGAATAATTTGTGTCTCCTGACATGATGCAGTGCAGGCCCACTTCCTGTAGCTCAGGTTTCACTGTGTGTGAGTGTAATCTGCTACAAGGGGGGAGGAGGAGAGGGTCCACTTCCTGCCGCAATTCATGATTTTAGGGACCTTGGATTTGTGCAAAGGTTATGGTAGGTAAGAAAAGCAGGATGTTGGGGGGGTGGGGAATGAACAGAGCTGGATGTAAAGATTTCTGAAAACATGTATTGACAGTAAATAAACAACTAAATAACTATACATGAGGGGCATTATAGATGAAAATAATGATGCCAGAGACTTTTAAAGGATCCTTTCATGCGTTCTCTGTGTCATAAAAGTTGAATGACATAATTTATGCACTTCTACTTTTCTGAGGAAAGAAAGGGGGTTCATGCATTAATTTGTGCAGGTGTGGATCATGTGTGTGGGTTCAGGAAGAATCTGGCTCAGTCATTATGCTTTCCCATCTTTTCAAAGTCAACCATGAAGTTCTGAAGTTTTGATGTTGAGTAAAGCTTCCCTCCTCTGATTTTAATCCACATATGTTTTGTGCTTTGCTTTGATTTGTAATGCTTTATTTCTTGAACATTGCTTTGTGTCTGCGTGTGTGTGCGTGTGGGGGTGTGTGTGTTGGGGTGTGTGTGCGTGTGTGTGTGGGGGTGGGGGTGTGCATCTGTGTGTGTGTGTGTCCAGCTTGGGGCTCTGTGGTGTCTGTTCTGAGGTTTCTGTGGCTGCAGGTAGCGGACCTGTTCACTTAAAAAACTGTACCTCTAATGTACTCCAGATGATCCACTATTTATAACTCTCTTGGATGCATGTTTTCTCTCGCTCGCTCTCTCTCTCTCTCCCTCTCCCCCTTTATAACAAGTACACACACTGCACACTCTCTTGGCTTGATGTAATCCTGGCGCCTGCCTTTTTTATTATGCCATCACTCCTGGAGGCTGTTTAGAAAGAAACAAACACTTGCAGACATACAATCTGGGTTCTGAAGAAGTCGGAATGCATGTGTGAACTTTAAATAAATAAAAAAAAAAGGCTTACAAACATTTGAAGGTTTAAATAATAGCTGGAAAAGCATTGTAAATACTCTGTACTTGTATAGCACTTTACCAAGTCCTGAGGACCCCATATCACAATGGTTCCCAAAGATTTTCTGGGCCCCCATTACAATAAAATCCCCCCCAAAAATGAAAAAAAAAAAATCAACTGGGCACACCTACCGTTAAACCAGACATAAACCTATACACATATTTTGTTTTCAAACTCCACTGAAGTTAATTTCACACTTCAGGTAGCAACAAAACAAACTACAAACCATCTTTACAGTGAAACACTTTTGTGTAACTGATTTTTTTTTTCATTCATCCATACCGCTTCCCGCGTCTCCCCTGCAATGGCACTGTGCCTCCCCTAGGGGACGCGCCCCACACTTTGTGAACCACTGCCATACTACATTCATCCATTAGGGCACACATTCCCAAGCCTTTATGTTTTGTAATTTTAAGTATTATAGCTTACAGACAAAACCCATAATTCAGTGCTTCAGATAATTTGACTATATATTTCTATACTCAATACTTTGTTGGGCCTTCCTTGGCATCACTGTATCAAGCAGATTTTTGGTACCTTCGGCAGTGTGGAGAAGTGCCAAGTCCTGCTGGAAAATGAAATCAGTATGTCCATGAAGCTTATCAACAAAATATCTAGAAGAGTGGAAAACAAGTTAAGTTAGAAGCAAATTAAACCATCGAAAAAGTACAAAGAGAGAAAATAGGCACCCTAACATTATTTTTCCTGCTTAATGAGTCCTATAGTTTTATGTCAGGTTTTCTGCGCTATTCCATGTCCAGCCGCTAGGGGTGCTCCTGTAGCTTTAGTGGCATAGAGTAGGTTTATGGGCCCACAGAGGAAGAATAAACTTTCTTGTTAAATAATAACAGGATTGCAACATGTATGTCTCATCTGCTCAGATCATCAAAGATTGAAGGAAGCAAATGTTCCTGGTAGATGGCTGTGTTGTATGTGGACTTCAGAAAATACAGTGGACAAGGACTAGCAGATAACATGACACCCCAAGTCATCACTGACTGTGGACACATCATACTGAACATCATGCAATGTGGATTCTGTGCTTCTATAGTCTTCCTGCAGACTCAATACTATTTATTTCCAAATAAATTGTTTTTTTTTCTTCCACTCAATTTTCTATGTCTACAGTATATCAATTTTTGCCAATATTCTAATTTTCTCTAACCTTAAGACCTATAAAAAAAGAAAAGGTTTTCTGTTGTAAAGTGTCAAATTGTCAAAAAGTTCTAGATACTTTTGCATGGATGTATAAATATTGTAAGGAGTCGAGTTTCTTTTTCTTACGCAAAATGAATGATGTGTGCTTGGAACCAAAGACCAAAAGGACCATTTACTCTGTTATCAACAAAAGTTCATAATCCAGGCTCTGTCTGAACTTTGGTTTTGAAAGAGTTTCCTGTTTCTACCACGCATCTTTTTTTTTTTACAATATGTACTTTTGGTCCCAGGACCTTTTGCCTTTTTTTTTTTTTTTTTTACAAGGCAGTTCTACTTTACATTTGCTGTAAGAATGCCAAGACAACGGCTCAAATCACTGTTTACATGTGTGCAAGTGTGTGTGCATGTTTGTATGAGAAACTTGGGAAGTTGGCACTAATCTTAACCAGGCACCCAGAGGGAGAGGAGAATTATGGGGCATTTAGGCCAGTTTTACAAGAGCTGAAAAAACACACGAAAGGTTCAAATGACACCAAACACCGGCCCTATAAAATCACACAACCAACACCTTTAGAGAGCCACGCAGACAGAAAAACACCAGCCAGAGCAGCACATATCATGTTCTAATATTAAACCTTTTGCAAAGTCAAAAAGAAAACCAAGAAAAAAAGAAAAAAGAAAACACCCACACACTGATTCAGAGCACAACTGGCTAGAAAAATGCTGCCTGGCAATTACCACCGCATCAGCAAGACTTTGTTTTCTTACAGTCCCGACATCGTTCTCTTTGTCTCGCTGTGGTTTTCCCCCTGTTATGTGTGCTTGCACAAACTTTTCAAGAGCGGCGCAAGGTAAGTAAAAGACACAAAGAGCATTTTGGAAAAGCTAAAGAAGGGGAAAAAAATGGAGTTTGAAGCAGAGAAGGAAGTGAGCTTGGAAGATTATGTGATAAAATGAGAGAAGACAGAGAAAGGGGGTTGATTTAAGATGGGAACGCTAGATCAAGGGAGAGGTAGAAAGACCACCTCAAAGTAATGAGAGAGGGAGCAAGGAGATAGAGGGAAAGAAGGTGGAGACGGAAAAGGAGAGAGAGAGAAAGAGAGAGAGAAAGAGACCACCCCACATTTAACACCAGAGTGAAGACTGTACATTTTTAATGTCTATTTTCTCTTCCAGCTCAGCTCCCCTTGGACCAACACCAAGGCTGGAGTCTCTCTGCTGCCAAGACGTCCCTCTCTCCGCCCTGATGTGTGTGTTTGTGCATACTCACGCATGACAGGGGCCCCCGAAACGCCAATAAACTATGGCTGCGCTCTTCTTATTGCTTTCAACAGAGAGAGGCTCGAAAACACTTATATAATCCCAGAATGATGCAACTGTACGTGTGTGTGTGAGAGCCTGTATCAGACGAATCAAAGCTGCTCTTAGCAATCTTTCACACGAGGAAGCATGAATTTCCCCACACATTCCTCACCCTATCCTACAGCCTACGTTGAGGCGAACAATGTCCTCTCTCAGATGTCATTCTGTGTGTGACCTGAGGTCTTTTTCATAGCAATAGTCTGTAGATCTGTCCATGATAAGAAGCCACTGTGGTTTTACAAGATAAACACAGAAAAACCTCTTTAACCTTAATCAACAGACCTCCTAAAAGGTCCCGAAATTAAACGTTCTGAAAGCTTAAATTCAATAAGGGCACTTTGTGAGGGGAGCAGTAAATTAAGTTAGGAGAAAGAGCCCATGTGTTTGATTGAGCCGTGCTGGTCTTTGATAGAGCGCTCCATGTTTATGTTTGTAAAGCGAGGCTGCTGCGATATTGTCTGGTATGTGGAGAGTCATAAAGGTCTTCTGTTTAACTCAATCTGCAAGATAAACAGCCGTGGGCAGGAGAAGCTCAAAGGATTCTTATGAGTTTGTTCCCATCTTTCTTAGATTCTCTTCTTTTTCTCATCGCTTCGCTGGCCCGGTCCTTTCCATCGTCCTTGCCAGTTTTGTCTGTTCTCCTGACGCTTTGCCTGTGGATTGTTGAGTTTCAGCAGACTGAGTGTGAATTTTCTGGGAGTGAGCATAAAGGCTTGTGGTCCAGCTGGGGGTCACTTCATTCCATGCAGGGGAGTTTGAAAGGTCACAGGTCAAGACTGATGGGTGCTGTTGGCACCGACCTTAGGGTATGTGTGTGAGCTGCTACTCCTCCGATTGATAGACAGCTGGGCCAACTGGGAGGTTACCCTCACTTCCTCTGTCGGCAATAGCCCCATTATTCATTCTGACCATTTTTAGATGCATTTTGGTCTTAATTACAAATAGGTTGCAAAAACAAATTTAAACAAGTTACACTGAGAAAAAAATTATGGAATTGTTAATTACAAAAAAACCCCAAAAACTAAATTTTAAACCTCAGGCAAAAAAAATTCATTGATGAATTATTACCACAGATCAGTCTCTGGCACTGCTTGTTTGACAATTGTGTTGATTGGCGATTTAGGCAATTTAGAAATAATTTACTTAGAGTTAGGAAAAAGAAAGTACGCCCCATTTTTAGTAGCTTGCAGCAACAACAACTTGATGCTTTACTTGATGGTTCAGACTGCCGCGCCTTTTGGAGACAATTTCCACAGCAGTGTTTTAGTTAGATTGAGATCTGGACTTTGACTTGGTCAAGCCTTACTTCCTGCCAGTCATTCTGGTGTGGACTTGTTGCTGTGTCATAAAGACACAGCAAGAAAAGTCAGGATTGGTGGCCTGATATTTGATTTCATAGTTCTGTGGTTGATAGAGGATTTTATGGTCAACTTTATAACCACAAGATCCAGTACTGTATATGCAAAACAAGCCCAAAACTATCCCTTCCCCAACGTGCTTGACAGATAGTGGAGACCATCTGTTTCTGCCAGGGACAGCATTTTGTTTTCACCGAGCACCGCATGATGTAGTTTCATCCAACCTGTCGAAAGGACACTGAGGTTTTGTTGTTTCCAATGGTGATGCAGAGTTGCATACTTATGATGTTGTGGCATGAATACCTTCCACGCCAGTCATATCTAGTGTCAAGACTGATGGGTGCTATTGGCACCAACAAGCAGCCTGCCATTTAACCTGCTGATTGAGTTCTGTAGAGTCAGAATGAACTCTGTCCTTCATTCCAGTATCTTTGAGGACCTTGTATTGATATTTTCTTGTGAAGACTGGAAAGCTTCAAGCTTGGCAATTGTCTTTAATGTTTTACACTGATGTCTAAGCATTCTCGCAGCGAAATAGCTTTAAATTCTTTAGAAATGATTTTATGACCCTTGTTGGATGACAGTTGCTTGAGTAATATCATTGCTATAGTTTTTCCATTCTGGCATTGTTTTAACACAGACCTTTACCGGGATAGTGCGTTGTAAAATGTGCTTTTCTAGAGTGACACTTCCCACTTGTCCTTTAATCAGGTCCTTTAACCTGGATGCTGCTATTCTTCACAGAAAGAAGTAGAGGTATTCTTAGTATTTTTTTCCCCTTTGCTGCTTTTGACAGTTATGAAAATCCTCAATCCATCATCACACTTGGGTGGTATGGACCTCTAGCCCCATGGTAGTTTTGCTCAATAATAATTTCAGCAGCCAAGTTGTTTTTTCCTCACTCCCACTCATGCTTTTGCAACAACACTACTAAATCACTATAACCCCAGACTATCAGTAATTCTGACTTTAACTCTAGTCATATTCAATCAATTAGAATATTCATTCCAATGAGGCTCATTTGTCAGATGAAAAGTATGCTTTGAACATTTTAAACATACTTTTCATTGAGGCTATGTTTCTGTATTAAAAAAAAACACATTTTTTATTGGTTTTAAATGTCATGTTTTCATTAACTGCTCGCAGAAAATTACCATAATTAACAGAAATAGAGGCTTTAAAACACCAGTTTGTCTGTAATTATCTATCACTATGTTTCACTTAGTGATAAAGTTTCTGAAATAAATTAACTTCTCAATAATATTCTTATTTATTGAATGGGACTAGTGTGAAAGTGTCTATGAATATCCATTGACATGTCTTGGTTCGTAAGGGTCACAGGAACACTACAATTTACTTTGGGTTATTTGCAAAGTTTCCCTAATCCAAATGCAGTTCTGACTGCTGCCACATTGTGATGCTGCCACCACTGTGTCACTGTTCAGATGGTATGTCCAGGGTTTTTTTTTTTTTTCCACAAATAGTGGTTTGAGCGGAAATGGTTCAGCTTTGGTCACATCTATCAGCGGCACTGTCTTCACATCTGCAATTTCTGGCAATCGGTAAACCTGGCTTTTTATGGCTTCCTTCTTCCCGCTCTATGAAGGTCAGATTTGCTGATTGCACATCCCATCTGAACAGTGGATCTCTCTGGCTCCTCCACAGTTATCACTGGTATGTACACCTTTGCAGGGCACTGTTCCAAGTCACATTACATGAGGCAAGTAAATGTAAAAATAAACATCGTTATTCAAAAACGTTCATACAAAATTTCAAGATAAAGACTTTGGAAATGATCAGTAATGAATTTGAACTTCTGGCTCTGAAGCAAAGACATTCTGTGCTCTTCCAACCATTTTTCACCGATTTATTCCACAGCTACTCACATTAATAGAGGAGTTAAGCAATGTGCCCCAAAGACTGGCTGGACGCACGAGTACCTCTGCTTCAGCTGTATGTGAAAACTATATGCAGTACACACATAAACATGTTCATGTATATGCACACACTAACTCTTTAGGTTGAGATGAAACACAGATAATTAGCTCTAATGGAAACCAGACTTCCAAATCAACTCTGTTTCTCCCTCTGTCCGTCTCAATCTGACTTCCTTCCCCCCTTGGTTGTTTTGTGGTGTTGAGGGTTAATGTAAACCAGGGCTTGTTGTTCCATGATGGGGACTTTTACAGAGACACTGGAGAGAAGCGGCACTGGTAAAAGCAAAGAGAGACAGGTAGACTTCTGCTGGAGTGTTTAAACAGCCAAACACACTTGAACCCAGGCCTGTTTTTAGAGTGTAATTCATCTTTCGGCCAGTGTGTCACACACAGAGGCCTGTGCCTTTGGTTTGAATCAGTTTAGGGACTGCAAATCCAAACGTGAGGCGATATAAAGCAGTGATTAATGAGTGGGAGAGAGTGTGCGTGAGTTTGTGTCAGTCATCAAAGAGTATATAAATCATAGCACACTTAAAACTGGAGAGCCAGATGCCTTCACACTGATAACAAGCGGTCAAGCCATTACTTTCAAACATCAAAGAGGGCAGGAGCCGGGTTGCCGGACCCCCTCTTTTTGCTGTCTCTCCTTCTCGACGTGGAATGTATTTCCCCATTTCATAGGCGTGAGAAATCTCCCTCTTTGTGTTTATAACCTGTATGTGTTTGTGTGCGTGTTTGGAAGCCTTAGAGGTGACATTCCTCTGTGTCAGAGCAACAGCCTCAAGTTTAAGATAACACAGCCACGGTAATCTAAGGGTGGGAATCGATTCCCCCCTATCGGTCAGCGGGGGCTTCAGGGTCAGAGCTGATGGCTTTACCTTCTGCAAGCAAGCTGTGGCGCAAAAACACAATAACGCTTCGATAATCATCTCCTAACAACTATGTAGAGAAGTAGATTTTCACAGCATTCACATCAGTGTTACTGTAGCCCTCTTGCCTAATCCTACTTGAAGTTTTTATGTGAAGTAACTACCTTGAGGATTCTTTTGGGGAAAAGTCAAAGGATCCAAAACTGTAAATACAACCTAAATACAATATGTACTTTTTAAAACCTTTTCTTGTTGGATGTATATATATATAGATATAGATATATATATATATATATATATATATATCTATATCTATATATATATAGATATAGATATATATATATATATATCTATATCTATATATATAGATATAGATATATATATATATATCTTACAGTTTCATATACTTGCTACATGAGCAGCTGATTTTTTTTTATGAGAATCATTACATTTACCCCATTTTGTGCTGTAGTTTGTCTTAATTCAACAAAATTTTATAAAATTCCATGAAGGATTACAAAGATTTTATAACACCTCTGCAAACTGTTTTACCATCTCATTTTTAAAGATTCTACCCCATTCTTTATAGGCTGTTAAATTCTAGTTTATTTTAGTGGAAATTGCTCATAAATACATTTACAAAGACATTTTCAATTTGTTTTATTAACCAGAGCATGTTTTTTTTTGGGGGGCAAAATTCTTGAGAGCTAGCTGCTGTAGCACCTGCAGCTACCTCCCCCAATGCTGGCTTGGAGGACATCTGGGAATATCATGTATGCCTTCCACGGTTCTGAATTCACCACGTTCAAACAGACCACTAGATAATTATGGCTTTCCCAGATCCCCGAGCTCATGAAATCACTGCTGAATATGCCAGCAGTGTGAGATGTTTTCTTTTGCCCCCTCCACTCTGCTTTAGTTCCCTTGGGTTTCATCAACAACCAATGAAAATAATGTTGACATAAACCTTAAAACCATTCCAGAAGACCTTGAAGTGAAAGCCCTGCCATTGTTCAGTTTATTTAGGCTCACAAACGCTTGAACGAACTAACAAGACAGCCAAAAGAGATGAAAGATTGCCTATTATTATCTTTATTTAACGTGTCATCAAATATTTACAACAGGGGAAAAAATGGGTTATCCATTCAACACTGTTTGATAACCTGAAAATAAATAAGCTTTATTGGAGAAAGGGGATAAAAGGAATTTCATACCTGCGTACAAAAATAAATACAAAATACTTCATTTTTTTTCTTAAAAAACTGTCACGGAATGTGGAGTCATTTTTTTTTTTCTCTCATGTTTCAAAACAGAGCAGTTCGTCAGGGGCTTGTTTTGTTTTTACAACATTCATAGTCGCAGTGGTCTCTCTCTTTCTTCATATCCGTCCTGGCAGTCCAAGTGCTCCCCTTGCAAACATTACAATCCACGCAAAGGGAAAAGTAAAAGGGGCTGCTTTCCTCAGAGGCCTGAAGCAAAGCAACAGATCCTGGGCCTTGGCTGTCTCCGGCCTGAGTCACTCGTTCTTCAGTCTGTAAAAGAAAGAAGTATAAATTGTGTATCAGGAAAACAAAATATCTGTAATCAAACATTGATTTTACATGGTACGTGGATGACATCTTGAGATTTTAAGCCAAAGGTGGTTTCTGTTCAGTCTTTAAAGAATGAAACCTGGTGAGTGACGTATTGCTAAAGATTTTATTGGTATATTTATTGATATAGAATGCTTTAGGGATAAAATTTAGTTTTTTTTTTTACTGAGAAAAGCTCTGCATTGTCTTTTTTTAAAAGTGACTTGCACTTATTGCACTGATAATCCATGTCAGCAAATGGACATTTGCAATAAGGTCTTTGCAAAACATTATTGGAAGGGCAATGCTTTGCACTAACTGATCCAAGATTTTCAGTAGTCATTAAACTATAAAACCTGGTATGTGATGCATTCAAATAAATTGAACAGATGACATTATGTAAGATTTGCATATAGTTTAGCAATAAGTCTCTAAAGCCTTTTTCCAGATAAATATACATTTATTTTCACTGGTTTTCAATAATATGTACGTAATATCGTATTTTGTTGTTCAAATGAGGCTTCAGCACTAGCTGTCAGTTGGCCGTTTCGCAGACTTCGACGTTATGCAACCCCATAAGTGTTTAAGTAGGTGCCATACAGACATCGGACTGGAAATAACCCCAGGTTCCATTTGACACATTGTGACCCAGCAGTATGGAATGCTAAAGTGTCCCAGCTTACCCTGATGCCTCATCACAGACATCCCAGGTCCAGTTAGTGGGAAGTGGTCGACAAGGACCATGCGCCCCCCATCCTCCAAACTGAGAATGCGTAGCTCAAGCGCTCGTGCGCCACGTAGCTGCAGTTGGTCCCTCGCGCGTCCAGCTCGTCACTCTGGAGAACCTGGCACAGAAAGTCAATATAGCGGGCCGCCAGCTTCAGCGTCTGGATCTTGCTGAGCTTGTCAGACGGGAGGGTGGGGATAATTTTACGTAACGACGTGAACGCTTCGTTCAACGACTGCGTCCGTTGTCGCTCGCGGATGTTGGCCATCACACGCTGCGTCTGCAGGTCGTCGAAGGAGCGCGCGGGGCTGCTGCTACTGGCCTCGCTGCCGCCGCTTCCTCCGTCGTCGCAGATCTTCCTGCACTTTTTCTTGCCACGGATGGAGCTCTCTACGCCTCCCTCCTCATCCTCTTCCTCGTCCGTGCTCCGGCGCGCTGCCCGCCGCTTTCTCGCCCCTCTCCGTGGCAACTGACGGTCACTCTCCTCCTCGCTGTTCCCAGCGCTGTCCATCGGGGAGGAGTCGTCTTCCCGCATCGTCTTTTCAGACGGACTTTTTTTTTTTTTTAGTATTATTCCTTTTTCGGATATGGTACAGTTTTGACCCCTGACCCAAGTAACTGTCACAAATATCAACAAACAGGACAGTTATATTAAGGCGTTTGGCCTGCAATGGTTTTAGATCTGAATTATAAAATGTGGTGCGCCACAAAGAGGGAGAGGTATCTGCCAGGCCGGGACGACCCCAGGCTCTTATAGCGAGGAGAGGGCAGGAGGATTTTGGGGAGGACTCTCTGATTGGGAGAGGAGGGGTGTAATATAATACTGCGGCACAAGGAGACTTAGGGAAAACTCCTTAAAACACGAAAGCTTCTCCACACAGAAGTGGGAGGATGTGGTGGGGCAACGTTATTAAAGCATGCATCTTGTGCAAACACTAGCTATGTGGAGATCATTTCTTCTTCTTTTTTTCTTTCAGTGTTGCACAAAGCTAACAAAATAAGTGGAATTCCTTTGAGTTAGAAGGCCCCCACCCATCCATATTGTTCATTTTTCATCCACAGGTTGCTTTAGCAGCAGCCTTTAGCAGGTCTGCGTTGTTGGGTCTGGCTTCTCTCATCTTCCTCTTCACCATATCCCACAGATTCTTTATGGGGTTTAGGAGAGGCCATTTTGCTGTAATGAAGCACACTGGTACCATTGTCATTAAAGCACGTACACTTTTGTGAGCACATTGCTGGCGATTGCTGCTGGAAAAGGAAATCTGTATCTCCATACAAAGGGAAGCATGAAATGCTATAAAAGTGCAGCGTATGCCCTGTGAATCTTCCCGAATCTCTTGAATGGACTTGGATTCACATTCGTTTCAAGGCTGCAGTTGTCCCTATCGCCTTTGGACACATTTTCCTTCCACTAAGCTTTCCAGTAATTTACTTGAAAACAGACCTTTACCTTATAACAAAATCTGTTTGCTTTCTTGGCCTTATGTAGTATTCTGGTTTTGTTATAAACTGAATTGTGTTATGTGTTTTAATAAGCTTCAAGATGCAATTATCAAAATTAACCAGAAGTAAAGACTTAAGGTATATTAGTATGTGTGATAAGACTACATATTTCACTTTTTAAATTCTAATGAATGAAGTTGTTGATCATATCAAAATATTTTGAAATGACATTTAGGAGCAAAAGTGCCCCAGTTCAAAACAATTAGTTTACTAAATAAGTTCTAAATAACAAAAGGAAATAAATTCATTTGATATTTATTTAATTATCTACATTTCAGCATTGTCTAAATTGTACATAATGGAATGTAGAAATATTTAACTATAATATTTACTGGCTGCATCTTAGAAGAATGTATAAATAATCAGTATTTATTTACTTATTTCGTATCCCCGCTTTGTAGCACATTCTGAATTAATTTCTTTTCGCTTCACCCTGTAAGGTCAGTGGGCGGGGCTAACTTCTATAAACAAGGTGATTGGTCTGCAGTTCAGGTGCACGGTCTGGTTCACAAGACATAGTGATACTGAAATAGCATACTAAAAGAAATAATAATAATAATAATAATAATAATAATAATAATAATAATAATAATAATAATAATAATAATGGCCTATTATTGGCTATCATATTATTATTATTATAAAGGTCTAATTATGAAATAAATAACTAAAATATTTACAAATAATTTTAATATATAAAGAATTCTGTTTTTACTTATTGGTTTACACATTGTGCATTTAATAAATTTACATATGTAAATGAACTAAAATATTCTTCATTAGTCATTGTGTTTTGGTTTTCTTTAAGTTAACACACATGTGAGTTTTCACTTCATTCATGGCAATACAGACTCTCTCAGAGCTTCTATTTTCCAAATAGAGATCCAGATATCCTAACGTTGAAAGTGTCATCCCCTTTTCTTCTTTCCCATTCAAAACAAACAGAAAACAGCCAAAAGTCTCGATGAGCTGCCAGGTTTAGACGCCTCAGAAGGGAACAGCGGTGGTTAAAAAACATCAGGCCACTGAAACACAGCAGGTTGTCCCAGCAGGAGGTCTTTGCTCCTATAAGCAGACCGACGTGTTTATTTTCCCGTCAGCTGCCCCGCGTTGAGGTATGCACTTAAATGGGCCCGACTTCCCCGCAGGGAATCGCGGCACAGCAGCTCAGGTTTAAAGGAAGATCCGTCCTGTCCAAGGGTGCTCTTAGGGGCGGAACGCTGCGCGCAGCGGGGCGCGTATATGGGACTGGAGCGAAACGCAAATATGTGGTAAAGGTGGAATGGGAGGGAGGACAAGAGCGGTCGTGAACGTACTTGACCAGTGAGCAAAAGTCTCTACTAATAGAACAATGCTATTTATGGATAAAATAATAATAAAAAAATAGAATGAATAAATACGCAGCAGTTACTTTTTTTTGCTGGCTGGGTGTGTGTGTGTGTGTGTGTGTGAGGAGGGGGGGGGGGGGGGGGGGGGGGGGGGGGGGGGAAATCGGTGCTTGTGAATCTTATCAGTAAATAATCTTGAAAATGCAAAAGATTTGAAAGCCAAATCCAAGATTCACTGCGTGAAGCTGGGTGATCATCTTGGTCTCGGAGGTGTAAATTGACAGAGACAGGCTCCGATTGAGGCCTTTGCGATTAGACTTGCTGCTTAACTCTTGATTGGGTTAAAAAATATGAATCTCTTCCCTTTACAAAACCAAATCGTCAAATTAATCACCACATCGTCAGTAAAAAAAAAAACCGTCAGTAGCTCACCTGCTCTGCAGAGGCCAGGTGAGACGTCTGGTTGCGTAACTCTCCAAGGTGCTGAAACACGCATTACGATTTTTAGCGTCAACCCTTTTGAAGTTCTGATCAGGAGTTTTCACAAGCAAACATTGAGCTGTTCATCTCATTGTAAGCAAAGGAGGGGAGTTTGTCTGCTTGTTTTTTTTTTTTTTTCAAGGAACAAACAAAAAGGTAGAATTTTGTAAGGAACATCAGTTTGGAGGGTGGGAGGTGGGAAGAGAGAGGATGGTGCACGGTTCTGTTTGGGTACTCCGGCTTTCTCCCAAAAGTAAAAAAAGGAAAAGGAAAAGAAAAACATGACGATTATAGGTTGATTTACTGTAGGTTGAGTGGTGTTTCTCTAGATTACTCTGTGTTTGCGTGGTTATGTGTCTCTTTGTTGCCCTGTGATGGACAGGAAATCAATCAAAGTTGACCCTGCTTCGTAGCCAATGGCGACACTGCAAGGATTAATCGTGGAGACCGTGCGCAGTGCCTCCAGGCCAGCAGGGGGCTCTCATGAGTGCAGGACTTTTAACTGGTATTTCAAAGTTTTCTCCAAAGTTTTACGGAGTTTAAAATAATGTAAAATGCTTTTAGACCTTTTCGAATGGTTTCGGTTTTAAACGAACTAACAAATATGGGTTAAAACTGTTATGTTCCGGGGTTCTGGCTGCATGGTGGGAGTTCCTGTGCACCCTTATTACCTTTTACCACCAGATGGCGACAGGTTCCGGCTGGAGTGCGGTGCATTATTATCCGCAGCTGTTCGTGATCATCCTCATCAGCGGCGCAGACTTAAGGAGTTGGCCGCCAGTCCAGCGTCGCCTGAGTGTTAGCCAGTCACGGTACCTCTGAGCCCCCCTGAGCCTGTCTCTGTGTTTCTAGTTGTCTTGAACATTCTAGTAATTATCTTTATCTACTCCGTTGCCTTTTAGGTGATCCTTTGATGAGATCCCGGTTGAATTCCTGGCTTTTGAACCATCCTCGTGACGCCGTGGAAAGTATCCACAGGTTGCCCGAGTTCCCAGACTTACCTCTCCGTTGTTTTGGCAATTATCTCCTGGACCCCACGGCTGGCGGCCGTACCACTCCTCCGTCTCCCCGCTGCTCTCGTGCCTACCTGTCCGCTGCCCACCGCACTCCTCCGTTGTTCCTGGACCCACCAAGAACCGAGACCCCGGACATACTCGGTTTCCCCTCCAAGACTCTGTTCATCAGCAACAAGTAAGACCAGCCTGTTTTTTCCCAGAAAGATTTCCTTCCTTCCCACGACCCCTGAACTCACCACTCTGTTCTTTCCTCGTAGTGAACCATTGTTGCCGTCCCTGTTTTTGCCCCTGGACCAGACCATCCTGATTCTCACTGATAATTGTGTGATCTTTATTAAATCATTTAACACTGATCCTACCTCTCCTGTCTTGTGTTCTGCATGTGGGCTTGTTAAAAACTACCATCATGACAGAACACTCAGGCCAACAAATCAGCCCAGCAGACGCAATCCGGAGAGCCTTAGCCGAACAACAATCTACATTGCAAACTCATGAAAACGCACTAAGAGAGTTAAGTAGAACCCAAACTGAAACGAACCAACAACTGTCTGAATTAACCCGATTCCTTCGAGGTTCAGCCCCTCAAACTTCTCCTCCAGATCCCGCTCCAGCTTCAAACCCAGCTCCGGAGATCCAATCCACGTTTTCTGAGATCCGTCCACCTACACCCGAAAGATTCACAGGTGATCGGAGAAAATGTAATGGTTTTCTCCTTCAATGCTCAATAATGTTTAATCACTCCCCGAGGAGCTTCCCTTACGACAGCTCCAAGATAGCATACGTCCTGTCCTCATTGTCGGGACAAGCTTTGTTATGGGCCGAAGCTCGTTTCCCAGATCCAGCACGCTATGGCTGTTCATTTGATGAATTCATAAAAGAGTTCAGACAGGTGTTTTGCCAAGATGCTGACCAGTCATTTAATTCCAGAGAGTTGTGGAATATTAAACAAGGAAATAGAACTGTGGCAGAATTTTCCGTTGATTTTCGTATCAAGGCTGCAGCAACAGGCTGGAACCCAGCCGCGCTTAAGAGCGCATATTATAACGCGTTAAATGAAAACATTAAGGATGAGCTGGCTACTTTCGAAGAACCTAGGACCCTAGAGGAATTAATTAGCCAGACCATCCGACTGGATCACAGAATCCGGTCCCGAAGGAGAGATTGGGGTCGTAGGAGCCAACCGTTTAGACACCTCGGTGGCTCCGCTTCTCCCTCGGCAGTTTCTCCGCCCCGAGCCTTTCAGGAACCCGAGCCCATGCAGTTAGGTCGGACTCGCCTGACTCCTGAGGAGCGCCAGCGGCGCATTTCAGCCCGCCTTTGCATTTATTGTGGTTCCCCGGGTCATTTTTTGGCCAACTGTCCGGTTCGTTTAAACCTCCCGGTCCGCCCGTAGTAGCGAGGAGGTTGGCGGACCATCCCAGCGAAAAAGACTCTCCTCGCTTACTGTTGCCCGCAACCATTTTGATTCAGACCCAGTCATTTTCTTTATCCGCCCTGGTCGACTCTGGTTGCGAACAAGATTTGATCGACGACTCCCTGGTGAAACAGATGAAAATAGAGACCGAACCACTACCTGTTCCACTGCGAGTCACAGCATTAGATGGGAAAACACTGCCACACATCACACATAAAACCAAACCACTCCACCTCATCATTTCGGGTAACCACAGTGAGTTTATTTCATTTTTTGTATTCTCATCAGCCAATTCCCCCATAATTTTAGGGTTCCACTGGTTACAACTTCACAACCCACAAATAAACTGGACCGAAAAACACCTAGAGTCCTGGTCCGCTTCGTGTCACTCATCTTGTCTCCGCTCAGCTGTTCCCCCAGGTCCTCCGCCGGCTGAGCCTCAGGAGGCGGACCCGGTCGATCTCTCCACAATCCCCTCTGCATACCACGACCTCGCTCCGGTGTTCAGTAAGTCCAAGGCTCTTTCTCTCCCTCCTCACCGCCCATATGATTGTTCCATAGACCTCCTGCCGGGGGCTCCGTTACCCACCAGTCGCTTATACAACATTTCTCGACCTGAAAGAGACACTATGGACAAATATATAAGGGAGTCTTTGGCAGCCGGTGTAATCCGCACCTCATCTTCCCCTCTGGGAGCTGGATTTTTTTTTTGTGGGGAAGAAAGATGGGTCTCTGAGGCCCTGCATAGACTATAGAGGGTTAAACAATATTACGGTTAAGAATAAGTATCCCCTGCCATTATTATCATCTGCCTTCGAACCGGTGCACGGTGCTACAGTTTTTTCCAAACTCGACCTGCGAAACGCTTACCATCTTCTGCGCATACGCGAGGGTGACGAGTGGAAGACTGCGTTTAAGACACCTACTGGCCATTTTGAGTACTGCGTGATGCCTTTTGGCTTATCCAATGCGCCTGCATTTTTTCAAGCCCTGGTCAACGACGTTTTAAGAGACTTTCTGAACATCTTTGTTTTCGTGTACCTGGATGACATTCTCATTTATTCGCAGACTCTAGAGACACACAGACGCCACGTTCGCATGGTTCTCCAAAGACTGCTCGAGAACAAACTCTTTGTCAAAGCTGAGAAGTGTGAGTTCCACAAGCCGTCAATTTCTTTCTTGGGTTTCATGTTAGGGGGCGGACAGGTACGGCCTACGGAGGAAAAGATCCAGGCAGTACTGCAATGGCCCGCACCCGAAACCCGCAAGCAGCTCCAACGCTTCCTCGGATTTGCAAACTTTTACCGCCGTTTTATCAGAAACTACAGTCAGACAGCTTTACCACTAACTGCACTAACCTCTTCCAAGATCCCTTTTAGTTGGACTCCGGAGGCTGAAGCGGCGTTCTCACGCCTCAAGACCCTCTTCGCCAACGCTCCCATCCTGATTCAGCCAGACCCGTCCCGACAGTTCATTGTCGAGGTCGACGCCTCGGACACCGGAGTTGGTGCGGTCTTATCCCAGATCTCTCCTGGCGACAATAAAACTCACCCATGTGCCTTTTTTTTCCCGCAGATTATCACCCCCAGAGAGAAACTATGATGTGGGGGATCGGGAGCTGCTGGCTGTGAAATTAGCCCTGGAAGAATGGAGACATTGGCTGGAGGGAGCGGAGCATCCGGTGCTGGTCTGGACCGATCACAAGAACTTGTCCTACCTTCAGTCTGCCCGGAGGCTCAACCCACGCCAGTCACGCTGGTCGCTATTTTTCTCTCGATTCAATCTCTCCATCTCATATCGCCCTGGTTCCCGTAACATCAAGCCTGACGCACTTTCCCGCCTGTATTCGTCTGATGATTCCGAGAAGGCCCCTGCCCCTATTCTTCCTCCCAGTTGTACAGTCGCCACCGTTACCTGGGAGATCGAAGACATCATTACTCAAGCTCAGTTGACGGAACCTGCACCCGACACCTGTCCTCCCAACAAGCTCTATGTTCCTGTCTCTGTCCGAGCCCGTTTCCTCCACTGGATCCATGCCTCAAAATTCTCTGCACATCCCGGAATAAGCCGTACCATTGCACTCGTCCTCCGCAAGTTTTGGTGGCCTTCTGTCCATAAGGATGTCAGTGAGTATGTCCAAGCCTGCACCACCTGTTCCAGAAATAAGACCTCTCACCAACCTCCATCTGGTCTCCTGCAACCTCTCCCCGTCCCCAAACGACCATGGTCTCACATATCTATAGATTTTGTTACCGGCCTACCTCCTTCCAAGGGCATGACCGCCGTCCTCTCCATCGTCGACCGTTTCTCCAAGACCTGCCACTTCGTTCCTCTCCGTAAGTTGCCCACGGCTTTTCAAACCGCTCAACTTCTGATCAAACACGTTTTCCGACTCCATGGCATCCCACAGGACATCCTCTCTGACCGAGGTCCTCAGTTCGTCTCTCAGGTTTGGAAAAGTTTCTGTTCGGCTCTCAACGCATCTGTCTCACTCTCTTCCGGCTTTCACCCCCAGACCAACGGTCAAACCGAACGGCTCAACCAGGACCTGGAAACCACTCTCCGCTGCTTCACCTCCACCAACCCCTCTGACTGGTCCCAATTCCTCCCTTGGGTGGAGTACGCTCACAACAGCCACATTTCGGCAGCTACCGGTATGTCCCCGTTCGAGGCTTCCATTGGTTATCAACCCCCTCTTCTTTCCTCAGAGGAAAAGGATATCTCGGTCACCTCAGTCCGTCATCACATCCGCCGTTGTCGGAAGGTCTGGAACACTGTTATCAGTAACCTCAACCACACTGCGGATAGAAATAAGCGCCTGGCTGACCGGAAGAGGAGACCAGCACCCATATACGTCCCTGGTCAACAGGTTTGGCTTTCTTCACGTGACGTTCCGCTCAAATCCATTTCCAGAAAGCTCTCTCCCCGATACATTGGTCCCTTCCCCATTGAAACCGTACTCAGTCCGTCGGCTGTCCGTCTCCGTCTGCCCGCCTCCCTCCGCTCCCACCCCACCTTCCATGTGTCCCAGATCAAACCGGTCCAGACCAGCACGCTCTGCCCTCCAGCCGCACCCCCCCCACCCCCCCGTGACATTGATGGCCATCCTGCATACACCGTCCGTCGGATCGTGGACTCCCGTCGGCGAGGTCGCGGCTGGCAGTACCTCGTCGATTGGGAGGGCTACGGTCCGGAGGACAGGTCCTGGATCTCTGGTTCTTCCATCCTGGACCCTTCCCTTATCTCCGACTATCGTTCCTCGTTGCCTTCCAGTTCGTCTAGGCCGCCAGGTGGCGACCGTTGAGGGGGGGGTACTGTTATGTTCCGGGGTTCTGGCTGCATGGTGGGAGTTCCTGTGCACCCTTATTACCTTTTACCACCAGATGGCGACAGGTTCCGGCTGGAGTGCGGTGCATTATTATCCGCAGCTGTTCGTGATCATCCTCATCAGCGGCGCAGACTTAAGGAGTTGGCCGCCAGTCCAGCGTCGCCTGAGTGTTAGCCAGTCACGGTACCTCTGAGCCCCCCTGAGCCTGTCTCTGTGTTTCTAGTTGTCTTGAACATTCTAGTAATTATCTTTATCTACTCCGTTGCCTTTTAGGTGATCCTTTGATGAGATCCCGGTTGAATTCCTGGCTTTTGAACCATCCTCGTGACGCCGTGGAAAGTATCCACAGGTTGCCCGAGTTCCCAGACTTACCTCTCCGTTGTTTTGGCAATTATCTCCTGGACCCCACGGCTGGCGGCCGTACCACTCCTCCGTCTCCCCGCTGCTCTCGTGCCTACCTGTCCGCTGCCCACCGCACTCCTCCGTTGTTCCTGGACCCACCAAGAACCGAGACCCCGGACATACTCGGTTTCCCCTCCAAGACTCTGTTCATCAGCAACAAGTAAGACCAGCCTGTTTTTTCCCAGAAAGATTTCCTTCCTTCCCACGACCCCTGAACTCACCACTCTGTTCTTTCCTCGTAGTGAACCATTGTTGCCGTCCCTGTTTTTGCCCCTGGACCAGACCATCCTGATTCTCACTGATAATTGTGTGATCTTTATTAAATCATTTAACACTGATCCTACCTCTCCTGTCTTGTGTTCTGCATGTGGGCTTGTTAAAAACTACCATCATGACAAAAACTTAATACTAAAGTTTTATTTTAATATTCACAATTTAATACGGCTCTCCATTAATTTATCCTATGGAGTCCACATATCCGAAGCTTAATCAGTAAATAATAATAATAATAATAATAATAATAATAATAATAATAATAAAAGTACATTCTTTGGTGTAGATTCTTGGACGTCCATGGTAATCTTGTGAGTTATAAATTCATTTGCCTTCATTTATAACTATCAATAAAAAGTACAACCAATTAAATCAACCATTCCTTCCAGATTATATTGAAAGACAGTACTCAAATAAAACCGAATTCTTCACTGCTTCTGTGTTATTTCCTTTCAATTGCTCGATTCATTAAGCGAATAATTGAAGGGTCAAGTAAAACACGAGTGACTAAATCCCCTTTCAGGCCTGATACAACACTCACACATTGAGTGCTGTGGTTGGTGATGGTGTAGATAATGAACAACCCCAAATCCAATTATGGTTATCTAATAATAATAATAATAATAATAAAGCTCTTATCGCAAAAGAAAAACACATACGTTTTCTATTACTTAACTGTGCAGCTGTTTATTCCTTTTTTTTCCAGAAGCAACTTATTTTTAGTCTATACGGAGGGGGGGAAACACATAACTCTGTCTCAGGTGTTCTCCAGCAGGTCCATCATGAAGGAGATGTAGACAATGGCCAGACGCAGCGTTTCGATCCGAGACAGCCTCTTCTCGTACGCAAAGGTGGGAACTTTTCTCCTCAGCTCATCAAACGCCTCGTTCAGGCTGAACATCCGCTTTCTCTCCCGCACGTTGGCCGCCTGCCGCTGGACTCCGGTGATGATCCTCCTCCGTTTGGACCTGCTGTGCCCGCGGCTGCAGCACCTCGGTGAAAAGCTCGCCGTAAGCTCCGTGCGCCCTTCGCCAGGCGGAGAACTGCTGCAGGAAGAGCCGCTCAGCCGCGTCTGGTTGTTCGGACAGTACGGCGAGATGTCCACCTCCTCTGATCCTAAAGCGCACTTCTGGGTGAACCCGATCAGGTTGATGTCACTGACAAAGTTTATTAACACGGAGTCGTGAATGTCCATGATCAAGTCCGCATGCAGCTGGCAGTGCGAAAGGGATGTCTCTTTTGTTTGTCTCCTGTTCAGTTAAGAGGGAAAAAAAATCAGACTCCAAGCGATCACCAAACCACGACAAGTGCATCCAAGTTTCTACATATCCTGTCAGCTCTCCACGGGGTTAGATCCTCTTTGGCTGAAGTCCAAGTACCTTTTTCCTGCGGTTTTAATAAGTCACCCACACCTCTTCACAGCGCCACATCTTTCATGCCACCTCTGCTTCTCAATGGACTGTATTTCTCCTCTTAGTAAGGCCTTTTAGAGGAAAGCTGGAGGGTTCCCCCAATTGATGCGTTGTCCTCCCCACCCCAGAGGCCCTAAATGAGCTTCTGAAGAACGGAGGCTCTTGACAGAAGGTCACAGACTCTTGTTTGCGCTCTTCTCTGGGCCTCGGCTGCTAAATAATGACACTTTTAACACTTAAACTGGCCAGGAGAAGACCAAACAGAACATTCTCTGACAGTCAAAAGCTTTTCTGTTGCAAATCAAAGCAAATAGCTGTCCGTTCCCATGGCAAGAAAGAGTCCACACTGCAGGAACTGCTGAGAGAATCACTGGGAGCTTCAATACGGCAAAGAAATTCCTCTTTGTCTTAATTTTTTCACACTCAAACAATCAGTTTGGGCAATGAGTTTATTTACTTTCCACTTGCTGTGTTTCACATGTTCAAGTACAGACAAATTGTCCACATGTTTAAAGTGACTATTTTTTGAGTAGGGATCATTGTTACGTTTCTTTCAATTCAATGTTTCCTAATCAAGGAGATGGCTATTAAAAGCTACAAAACTGCTTTTCAGTATGATTTTGAGGATGGGTCTCACAAAACAGTCATACTGCTTAAACTTTTTTCAGTTTGCCACATTTTACCTACCAACTCGTTTTCATCCGGTTTGTTTGCAGTCTCCATCCATCGTCCTATCGACTCTGATCAGCTTCGTTCTGAAGCAAATAATCCCACAGCATGATGAAGCCGCCACCTTGTTTCACAGAGAGGACAACGTGTTCAAGGTGATGTGCAGCATCACATCACCTTGAAACCGCAGGTGCGCAAAAACAGGAGAATATGTGCTGATTTGTAAGATAAGATTGATGTTTGTGTGAGAAAACAACCATTTAGTTATTTGGCAAACCTCAACCTAACGTTACAGTTAATAAAAACACGTTCAAAGCCCTTTTGTTGATGATTTCACGGTGTGTTTTACTCCACTGAGACAGAAAACACACTTTGCACTTTATTAATAAACAACAAATAAGACGGCTGATCAGGAACTGCACTTGTTTTCTTCAACTGTATCCGAGCAACCAGCTTTTTTTCTTCTTCATTTTACTGCCAACCTGAACCAACATATTGCACTGAAATGTGGTGTAACGTTGTGACAGTTCTCCACTTACACACAGCAGATATCCACATACAGAAAAATAATTAAAAAAAAGAACACGAGTCTGCATCATTTTATGATTTGCCGTTTCTTTTGATTTTGAACGCGCATCTCCTCCACGTCGCTCTGACTTTATACCTTCGTCTCACTTTCGTTTTGTGTATTTTCCTGGCAGACAGATACTCATGACGGGACATTCCGTCGGTTGTTGTGGAGACGCTGTGAAAGCACAGCTGGCCCGTAGAATATGAGGTAATCTCACCCTGGGGCTGCTTAGTAAATATTGGTCTTAAATAGGGAGTAAAACCCCAAAAGAGGCATGCAAACAGAGTCACAGGGACACACACATACACACACACACACATACCTACTGGGGTTTATCCCAGTTTTAGTCAGGACATACCTAAACACAGACACTCAGAATGGTTCATTTCCTGCTCTGCTCTCTTACTACTTACTGGCAGTACAGATTAAAATTAATGATGGTTGTCTTGTGACAGTGTTGAAAGAAAACCCTGTGCATGTGATATGTACAAATTCATTATAAACAGAATGCCCTTAAGAGGTTTTAATTCATGGAATTCATTATCTTATGTTTTTACAATAAGTTGAGGAAACCATCCAAATATGCTGACAACACAGGTAAAACAGTGTGGATAATAATTTGTAATTTTTTTAAAGGCTGCACAGCGCCTTGCAAAACAAAGTGTTCTTTCTTCTTGGGCTTGAACGTTTTCATATTTTATCACATTACAGCCACAATCTACTGTGTATTTTAGTTTTTTTTTTAGTGATTTAATGTAAGCGACCAGCACAACGTAGGGCAAAATTGTGAAGTGGGAGAAAAACGAAAAATGTCATCCCTGACCTGTTTCATGTGTTGCTTGCTCAACTTGACGCTGTTGGTTCGCATCCAACAAACAGCAGAGGGTTTTATAGGACAGCTGGACGTAAAATGAGATTAAATTACACACAGGATTGGAGTGCATTTACCATCTAGGCAACTGGTTGTAAAGGATTATATTTCAGCGATATCAGAGGAAAACAATGTGAACACAAAAGCTTGAGCTCAGTTTGAAAAACAAAAACAAAACAAACCAAACCCCCCCCCCAAAAAACAACCAGCATCCGGCAAACATGAGTTTTCAGCCTACAAAATAAGATATTTTGTGGTATTTAGGGAATCTAAACACAACTGAGGCAGAAAAAAAACCCCAACAAAAATCCTAAATGCTTGTTACATAAAGTGCACTCGTTTTGCCCAGAAGAAACTGAAGGTTTTGAATATAGAGATCACCAGAGAGCAGTGCGTGTCCGATGAGCTGCTGCAGAGCAGCCAGAGCTGTTCTCACAATGTAAATCTGTCTCGCTCTACTCCTCCTCTGGCTCTACGCTCAGTTTCCTGTCAGAGTACTGCCAAATTGTGTCGACCACCTCCAACGTAAATCACACTGGAGACGCTCCCCTCTGGTTGCTTCTTCCTTTTTTCCTTGTGCTTGATCCCGAATCCTAATCTCTCTCTCTCTCTGCCTCTCTCGCCATGCTTCCAAACTTTTCCTCATCTCATTTTGATGACTTGCTCTCTGCACGTTCTCCACACCTTCAAATTAGGAACACAAGACCACACTTGGAACTGTAAGTACACAGTTATTTGCAAGTGTTTACACTTGCACAGTACTTACATTTGAACTTAGAAACAAGTTGGCGACCCTTTCGTAACATTAAGGCTGACTTAGATCTGGAATCTAAAGAGAAAGGAGTCAAAGTTGGACAAAGGGAGTGGAGAAGATGTGTTTAACTCCTGACCTGTCTGCTTCTCCTTCATTGTGTCACTCTGAATTACTCCTCTATCCTTCTTGCTTTTTCTGGACCCCAAAGCTGACTCATGGTCCCTCTTGTCCAATGCTACATTTCTCTGTCTCTCTCTCTCTCTGTCTCTGATTGGTGGGACTCTTTTGCCAGTGGCCTGTTATTGGATGTTTACACAGCTGGGTGGCCATGTGAAACATAGGACTCATGACTTGGACACACTCCAATACCACATCATATATCTTCTTAACCCCCTCTTTGAGATTCTCCCGCCCCACCACATGCACAGATACACCCACCCGTTCGCAAAACCGCTGCATGCCTTCGGTTCTTCATTTTTTAAATAAACATTTCTTTCAGCCCAGTGTCACTTGAAATGTCACCACGTGGCTCCTTTACCCAACCATAATGGTGTCAGCACCTTTTTCGTTGACTCTAAGCAGACGCCCCCACCCACTTTACACCCACCTCTGGCCTTCTTTTGGTCTGAGTAATCCCCGGGTTTGTTTTGAAGGAAAAAAACCCTCCCCAAAAAACTGGGTTTCTTCCACCTCTACTTACTATCTTTACTTCCAAAGTGAAAAATTCAATATTTGCAGGGAGTTACATTCTCCGTCAGTCTCTGAATTCGGCTGGAGACTTATGACGGCGATAAAGGCAATATGAGCACGCCTTCATCACTTTTTACTGTGTTTTGGTCCTTTTATTCTGCGCATAAGTATCTAAGTGACAGTCTGTTATTTTTTATGGTTATTTTTCCCTTTGCAGAGATATAACTTAGATACCACATGTTTTCCACATGGACAGGGATTTTCTTTGCTCAACATGACACTGGTAGCACTTAAAAACAAACAAGCTCTGAAATATGGAGCGCATAAAGAAGAAGCATTAACAGTTCTTGCGTAAACAGCAGAATGTTTACCTTCTCAGTGGGATTTCTGATGTTTTTTACAGCTTGATGAACCAAAGCACCAGATCCATGTTAAATAAATGTGCACTTTATGTTTGCGTGTGGGTGTGAAGTTTTCCGAGCAAATTTCGTTGTTTATGTGATGTGGCGATAACAGTTAGAAAGGTGGTTATTTTTTTATCTGTTTATAAAGTTTTAGAGAGTACCATACAGCAAGGACAGAGGGGATTTATTTATTTTCTTTTCACATCGGAGACTGGCAGCTGAGTTTATTGCTTCCAGTTAATCCAAAATGGCTGAAATATCTCAGGTTAAAGGAGCTGTAAATGACTGTTGACAAGGAGTATTGGTCATTTTGAGGCCTGCTGTGATATGAAATGAACTTGTTTCCATTTTAACAGTATTAATTACATCTCTTATGTAAATAACAGAACGAGGCCTGATAGGATATTCAAGAGTTCATCAAGAACAAACCGAAATGCTTTTGCAAATCAGAGTCATCTATCTGATCCTGTGCTGATATTTAGCTTTAAGGAGTCAACCTACCGAGCAAGGATGTACAATACTCTGCATAGCAATAAATTTGCCAGAAATTTGCATAGAAAATATCTGATTGGGTGATTTTATTAATCATTTTTATGTGTTTTACAAAATGTGTTTTTGTTTGCACTCAAGATCTTGAAATTCACTCGTTAAAACCGACATAATGACACGAAAACCAACCAACCACTCAAGTAAACAATCATCCAACTGACCCACAGAGAAAGGGTAAAAAGACCGGACATATTAATAACTGAATCTGCACATTGGTATGAACAGATTTATCATGTAACAGCAGATAAAATAGTTGTGCAAGTTTCCAGTTTCCAGCAGATTGGATGGATACTTTGATGCAAATCCAGAGATGGGTGAAACCCCTTTGGATTGGGTTGATAATTAATACTGTACCTCAGTTTTGGCCATGTAAGAAAAATATAACATATTTATTTTTTATTTTGGACTAGACTCTAAATATAATGTGATGGAGTCAACTTGTTATGAGAGCTCACTTTTGTCCTCAGTGAAAGCAGTGTTAAATTCACTGAAGACAGATCTGAGTTTTTCCTGTTCATTTTAAATTTTACTGCTTGTGGCTTGTAGTAAATCAAAGTGGGATTTCTGCAAAGTCAGTGAATCATTCAGTGACTTAGGGCGCTTATTTCATTTTCATGTCTATTGCTTAATAAGTTCTTTTCCAGATTTCAGCTCTAATGTAGGTTACACATCATCAGCGGCAGAACTGGCCACCCACATTTCCTTTCATCTTTCTCCTGCGCCTTTAGGTGCCTTCAGCTCTGCCCTGTGGTTTGACAAGGTCTTCAGAAAAATATTAGAGTAAAATATTCAACTGCGTCCCGGGTATTGTTCTGCACAGTTACGTGACTGGATGTGAGCTAACTTTTTCCAGTCCCAGAAGTTTTCATTCCTCCCTTTTGGCTTATTTATTTTCCTGTGGTTTTGGGAGGTAGTAGCAGCAGGTCTGATGACAAAATGTGTGTGTTCTTCTTTTTAACCCCTCTAACCTCATATTTGCTCTGCATTCTTTCTGCTTTGCACTTAATTTAAAGGCAAACAGTTTAGGGAGTGACAAAAAATATATTTTTACATTAAGTTGTTGTTCCAGAATAAATCAGTGCAGTTATCCTCCAGTCATTAAGCATGCTCCTTAGATTAACACTTTAATCGTTAGGCTTTTTCTCTGTTGATGTTAATAAGATACAAATAATTAAGATTAAAAGGATGAATGTTTCTGTTTTTCTTAAAAAACCTCTGTCTTTTCTTTGGCATATTTCCACATTGTTTGGGTGTAGGAGTTCTAGTTTATTTTGAACGCAGTCTAGACAGTCTACCTCCTCATTATACTGAGGTTTATTAATCTAACACGCCTGGCCAGGCAGGGCAGGCACAGCCAAACAATCTCACAGACAGACATAATAAAAAGAAAGACACTCTTACATTCAGTGCTACCGCAAACTTTATACTTATTTCTAATTTTAAGGTGTACTTTGTCTTTTGAAAAACATAATTTGACTTAATTTGTCACCTGCAGTTCTTCTTGTCTTATTTTATTTATTTACCTGTTTTTTTTATATTATTGGTTGCCTCTGTTATGATTCATAATCTTTTTTTTGTATTTTGATTTATTTGTGTTGTGATTATTTCTAGGTTTCTTTTGGAGTTAGATATTAGTTTTTTTCCTTTATAGTTTTTACACTCCTGGATATGTGTGCAGCTCTTTAAGCATTTTAATGAGTTTAGATCCTCATTTGATTTAAAGTCACTTGTTACACTGTCATTTATTTTCTTCCGCATCTTTTTCCCGTACTCATTTTTCTGTTCAGTAGTCTTTTCTTTCCCATCATCTCCTCTCGGTTTAGATCACCACTCAGCTGCATATTCTGCTGAAAAGACTCCATGTCACTAGTCGTTGACTAATGTTGTGGGGTTGCCATGGAAACCACTAGGAAACAGATAGAGTGCAGCAACGGCACATTATGGTTGAAAATCCAGAAATACGTTTATGTGAGTTGGTACCAAATATTATTATCAGATCCTTCACTGTCCCCCAAAAACACCTTTCTTCCACCATCTTTCCATCTTTTTTCTTCTTCTTCTGCCACCTTAGTCGACTTATTGTTGACACACTGCTTTGCTGGAGTTTTTGCTAAATAAAATTCAGTGAAAATAATCCTAAAGCAAATAAAAGCCACTTCTGTGTAATGTAACATTAGTACTCTACAGCTGCAATTTGTTAGAGAACATTTGTGAAGGTGAACAGCATCATGAAGACCAACAGAGGGTTTAAAGTTGTGGAGACGTTTAAATCAGGGTTATTATTAAGCAAAATCCTAGAGTTTAAGCACCTAACAAGGCACTACTGTTGAATCATCCAATTATTAAGCACATGGCATAACCTACCAAGACGAGGCCACCTGCTACGTCCAGAGATTGACAACTCAAGTGACTTGGATGAGAGAACGACTAGTGTGACGTGACGGTTAGCAACCCTGGAATCTATTGGTGGCTGCAGAAAATCCGAGACTGCAACGGAGGTTCATCATCACAGCCGTAAGCACACGTTCAGCCCTGAAATGTCCAAGATTTTGTGGGAAAATTTGAAAACTGACTTGAAATCTGAACTTGAGATATTTTGCACCACCAGTATCTAGATGTGTAAATCTGACAGACACTAACCCCTAACGACTCACAGAAGCAGCACGGATTTGAACACCTTTCAAATTTTTATTTGCAAACCCCTCCGCCCCCCCAAAAAAAAACAAAAAAAGAAAGTTGAGACATATTTGTTTCATTTTCCATCCGCTTAACAATTTTGCACCACTTTGTCTTGTCTAAAAATGAAATCCCAAATGCAGTCTGCTGGAGTTTGTGGGTTGCAACATGACAAAAAGTGAAGTTGAAGGGATATGAAACACTGAAATGAAGTAACTCAAGTTGTTCCCTGGATAATACAAGATCTGTTTTGTTTTTTTTGCTAGGACTCGCAGGAGCGGGACTGTTAAATGCTATCCACCCATTAAACCAAACATAAAGCTGCATTTGCAGACAATGGTCTCTGTGGCTCTGTGTGAGTCTGCCCACCTTTAATGAAAAAAAAAAGCAGAAATGCAAAGCAGAACCTTTCTGAGGATTTCACAGCTGACTGTCGATCTTCAAAGGACGGACTCTGACAGAAAAGAGCTCTACCCGAGTCATGTTGAGAGTGAATGTGGCAACGGTTGCACCACTCTGACTGGTGGAACACTTAAGGTTTTATGACCTGCTGCCATTTGGGGCTCTGGGACAGAGCGGCGCACCGACCACATAACTAATTAGGCTTGGCCATCACGGGTGTGTAAGGTTGGGGATTTGTGGACTGCGGGTTGTGGATGTGTCTGCATGAGTGAATAAGCTAGTGAGCCAGTAAATGTGTGCCGTGGGCTGTTGAACGTGTGAGTCCTGGACCAGGAGAATTGCGTCAGGCCGTCGTTTGTTCTCCATAAAGACTCCACCGACCCTTTCATGTAGAAGCTGCCGCCAGGCCTGGAAACTTTGACACAGGAGATAGAGACCCACAGCCAACCAAGACACACACACACACACACCCGCTCACACACAGACACACACCAGATACTGCTCCTATCGGGGCTCAACCAAACACTCCTGCTATCGTCTCATTTCTCTGACCCTCCTCCTCCTTCTTCTTCTTCTTCTCTTCATCAGAGAATCGCAAAGATAAATGGCCACGCACAGATATGAGAGAGGGGCGGGGGAGTGGCGGGGCGAATTGGGTGTCAGACGTGGAATGTGTGTGAACTGCACACTGCCTCCTATAAATCAGGGAGACAAGCGGGAGGAGGAGACAAAGAGGGAGAGAGAAAGCAGGGCAGGAGAGAAGGCGGCCAGTGAGCATGAGGGAGTGATAGGAGGGACGACAAGATGAATGGGAGAGCAATGAGGGAGGAGGTACAGGTGCAAGAAACGGTGCAGGCTGCAAGTTCTGGTTGGATGAATGAGTGATAACACCAGAGGGAGGTCATGAAGGGACAAATTAGAGTTAAAGATCACTTTAATGTTCCAATAAAAAAAAAAAAAATTAAAAAAGACATTCGTTAAGGTCTATAGGTTGAAATTTTATTTTGTTTTGTCCGGTGTGAAGGCAGTCAGGACACACCGATAACAGTTTCTGACAATCAGATGATCTATGAATCATCAAAAGGGCCTTAACTGGAACATACACCACTCCCTCAATAAGTCTCCCTTAAAACAGCTTTATGACTTGTAACTGATGTCTTTTTCAGATGGTAATAAATCTTCATTAACTTTTGATTTGTGCTCATTTCCAGCCTTTGCTGAAGCAGTTAAATTGGTGCCAAACTCAACAAGTACATTCCTATTAACTCATGGTCTGGACTGGTTGGGAAGCAATAAAAAGAGGACAGCATGAAAAAGATCTGGCTCAAGTGAATGTAAACTTTTGGCAAACACACTGCTATTGGGTGACTGCTGAGAGAGTGTGTTGATGTTTTAATAGACAGAACCTGATTAGCTGATCATCTACTTTCCGTCTAGTTAGATTAGCTGCTCAAAATACGGCAGAAAATAAGAAATAAAGCCCAACAACTCTTTAATTCCCTTACAACATGACTCATTCAACACTAACTTTTCATGTTTCTGACATTACAGCCACAAACTTTAACATTTCATATTTGGATTTTGTGTTATAGAACAATAAAAAAAATTGCATAGCTGTAAAGTGGAAGTAAATGACACATGGATGGATACGGATTGAAACTCTTGAAATGTTTCTTTACAAAATACCTTTAGCTCAACAGAACTGGACTGAGAGCATCTGTGAACAGCAGTTTTCAGATCTTGCCACAATTAGACTTAGGTCTGGACTTTGACTAATAAATACAAATACAGACGGACACTTTTTGTAATTTTTAGGATATGTTCAATGACAAAATTATATCTTCTTAAATGGAGAATGTTAGGTATGACACACGGTTTTGCGTTGTCTTTCATTAGCCATGTGTCTTTGCTTTCATGTATATTTTGTTGTAAGTAGGGCCACAAATATGTAGTGATCATTTCTTATCCTCAAAAACTTCTTCCCAACATTACACTTTGATAAATACCACAAGGGTTTTGACAGAGGTTTGTATTCTTGTTGCTAGGAACAAGATTAAAACACATTTTCTATTCCAAAACAACATGAGACATTTGACCCATAGACTTTGGACACTGTACATATTTTATTTAGTGAAGGTAAATGTCTGAGATCAAAACATCAACATGTTCCTTTCTACTTTGTTTTGTTAAAGTAGTGCATGTTTAACACTGCTTCTTACCGACTTAGACGGTAAAAAGAAAAGACTGAGTATTGGGAAAACACACCCTCTTTAAAAAAGGTTTTACTAAAGAGCACATAATGTGAATTATTTGTGTTTTAATGAATTAAACAACAAACTTAACCAAAGTGCAGAAGCAGTCTGCGGGAAAATCGAAGAAAAAAACAAACATAACCAGGGACTTGTCAGCCAACTGTAGTGAAAGATTGTCTCTTCTGTGATCTCTCCATTCTTTCAGATTATTCCGGCAGACATTTTGGCCCTCTCTTCTTCACATCCGTTTCATCGGATAGCTCTCTTGACTTTAGGCAACTACTGTGCTTTAATTCTTTCCACTTTAGTCATTCTGCTCTCGATCAATATCCATTTCCATGACCCAACCCTCAGCTGTCAGACCCTCGAATTTAACTTCCATGTCAGCGTGAATTTCTGATTGACTCAAAGACTGTAACGTACCCTGGTACTGCGGTGGAAAAACGATCCCATGCCATCATAGCTCTGTCACCTTGCTTGACAGTTTGACAGTTTTTATGTTTTGGGGCTTAAATGCTGGGTCGTGCTCACAGAACGTAGTCATGTGTATTCTGGCCAAACATCCCGAAATTTGTTCTCACTTCTCACATCTTCAAAGTGCATAGCTGTAGAAATCTTGTGGCATGCAGACGTTTTAGAGTAAAGGCTTTCTCTTGGGAACCTTTACAAAACAAATAACAACCGTTCAGTATTTCCCAAAACTTCTGTTTTACCCCTTAGGGATTTAACCGTTTTTGACATTTTGCAGCATTAGAAATGCCTTATAAAACCATAATTTTAGTGTGTGCAGGTGATAAACTTTACCACTCTTAAATTTAACCTCAATCTATTAAAATGGACTTTGGATTCAGAGGTGAGGGTCAAACCAGGGATGACGGGGGTTTTAGGGAATGTCAGTTTCTCACCACACTTGCTTTGGTTCCTGCAGAGAAAGTCACCTGCTACTATTTGAAGCGCTGAAAGAGAGAGAGAGAGAAAAAAAACTGCACAAGAACGATAGCGTATTTCCCATGACACACAGATCTTATGTCTTCAATTATTCCCCGTCTTCTGAGAGATGACTCTGAGGGAAAGGAAAAGGCAGGTACTCATTTCCGTGTCAAGTTGCAGGCAGTGGAAAATGTCATCTGGATGACTCCAGAAACAGAAAATCTGATTACTTCTACAACTCCTCCACCCCTCACAAACAGTGACTGAAGTGAAAAACACGACAAGAACAAAACAGTGTGGTTAATGATAATCTTGTAGCTTTTGGTCTGAGTAAATGTAGAAAACACTTTAAATACTTCTCATTGTAAAAATTGAATGTCGATGCACGATGGATACAGCAATACGCCTACCAGTGACTGCATGTGAGGCTGACATCCCAATACTTTTGCAGCTCAGAAAAGATTGTTAGGCGGATGAAGGAAAACTTGTTCGATTCTGCAAATCGACCCAAAACTAGGGTGGAGACTCGTCCTCCAGTAGATCAACGTTAAACAGAGATTAAAACACATTCTTGTGTTTGAATGGCCCAGTCAAAGTCCGGACCTACATCTGAACACGTGGCAAGTTGTAAAAAATTTGTTGTGTGGGAATAAATTTCTCACACACCAAATATCACCGGAGAAACACTTTTCAGAGTTGTATTTGTAAAGAAAACGTTGCAACCTACGTATCATTTGCCTTCCATGTCACAATTATGTACCGCTTTATTTCCTTCCATCATATAAAATCCCAGCAACAAACAATAAATCATGTGGCTTTGATGTTAGAAAATTCAGGGGGTACAGAAAGTTTTTACAGGTGCAATCATCAGCTTAAAACATTAGCCGGCTATCATGCACTTAATATTTAAATGGGAAGATATTTTGACTGGGGTGAACCTGGGAAGAGTTCGCCCCACCTTGTATATTTTCCATAAAATGTCAACATATAAACACATAACCTGTTCATTGGTACCTTATAAAATGTGATGATTTTGCAAAGCAGCCATTGCTACTTACTTGGTTTAAGAATTATGTGTGACAGAAGGAAAAAAAACGTACAACTTTAGATTATTTCATGCAAATATATCTAATCTCTCATCTCTGGAATTAAAAAATAGACCTAAATGTTAATGAAAACCTCCAACCTGAAGTTCTTCACAGAAATCTACCGTCACGTGTGATAAGAGAAGATGAGCCGACTTATTTGAAGCTCCTTATCTTTCCTCTTTTAGGCAGCTTCCGATAAGCTCCCTAACTCTTAGCACCTCACAGCTAATTAGGCTTCCCACTGAAAGGCAGGGAGATCCGAGTGTGTGGAGGCAGGGTAAAGAAAACACAGGGATCTTTCTGTCGACGCTTCATCAACCAACACCGGCAGCTTAGCAAAAAAAAAAAAAAAGCAGCTTAAGCTACAAAAAACACAGGAAAAGAAGTATTTATGCATACATGTAGGTTTCTAAATTTGAGGTGCCGGATCAAAACAGACATGACTGGAAATTATTTCATTTTAACCCAAACCTGTCCATAATCCTGCTAAAAGCAAGAATACAGGAGACATGTGGTATGAGAATCAGATATTTATTTTAAATTTCTGCAGTTCCCTCTCAAGATAAAAACACACTCTAGAGAAAAGCATTCTCTGGCTTCACTGTGACTGTGCTGCATGGATTGTAAGCATGATCCTTAAAAAGCACTCATTTTTAGTGGAGCTTTCGCCAAAGCAGTCTGTCTGTAAGGAAGAAGTCTTAAAAAGGCACAGGAGGAAAATGAGTTGACTTTCATGTCAGAATTGAGAAGTTTTCACCCCGATTGTTGCCTGCCAGTGTGTTCATCTGTGGTGGTCTTGCTCCACCATCAGGCAATGTAGTGGAACTACAAACCACTGAGAAGAGACACAATTGATCTTTTTTTTCTGCAGGACTTAATTTAAACGTTTAAAAATAGAGTTTGTGTTAAAGTCACCTCTGGAGTCTGCAATTTACTACTAAATGTCACTCTTTTTCTTCTTCTTCTTGGATTTTTTCGGGGTTACATCGTCCCCTGATGGTGCATCTGTTCCACTTTCAAGCTTCCTTTTCTTGCTCACATTGTCACCGAAGCCACGATGGTTCTCAATGGCTGAAACCTCCATCTGCTCCTCCTCTTCTTTCATGTGTTTCTCCTTTTTCTTTTTCTTTTTCTTCTCTGGAGTGTCCGAACTGTTTGTCTGCTCCGTGGATCCGTTCAGACAGTGTGGTGTCTTTGTTATCTGTTCCTCTGTCTCCTCCTCTTTGATTCTTTCCTTCTCCTTCTTCTTTTTCTTCTTCTTCTTGGGCGTGCCGTCGTGGGTCAGCTCCGAGGCCGGCTCAGGCTCTGATTCCTGTGGTTCCGGGGCCGGCTCTGCTTCCTGTGGTTCCGGGGCCAGCTCTGCTTCCTGTGGTTCCGGGGCCGGCTCTGCTTCCTGCAGCTCTTCCTGGCCAGCAGGAACGCTTGACTCCAAGTTCTCGCTCATAGCCATCAGCTCCTGCACCCTGTGATGCACAAAAATGAAAACACATCAGTCACAAGAGAGTGTAACAACACAATGGAGGGCCAAACCTGCAGAATAACTTTTACTTGTTGCTTGAGTGCTTTCATCGCAGGATTTTCTACCTTTCACCATGGCTGTGCTGCTGCACTACAGGCCAGATACAGCAGTTAAACCGCAGAATAGTTTGATAAATATTACTTGACAAACATTATTTCTTAAAAATATTTAAAGGATGTACCTATATTTTTTTTTATTTGATCACATACATACAATAGGGATTGGCACCAAAAACAACAAATACAGACACTATGGTTGTGAGTTTGCTGTTTTTGTACTATAGCTCTCATACGGGTATGAAACGTTCCAAAAATTTGTAGTGAAATGGCATACACGCAGTCTAAGGCATGTTTGCAAAATATGGCATATTTAAGAATGCATATAAGACCCAGCATAAACACTGCTTAGATTTATTGATTAAAAGAAAAAAAACAACAACTCTTAAGTACTTTTAGTGTCAATTTTATTACTACGATAAATTCCAAAAAATAAGGTGAGAAAATATTAAGTCCATATAAACCTTCCCTACGCAATAACTAACATTTATTTTCAGTATTAAATTTCTTCACAAAAACATGCAGAATTTATTTATTCTTTTTACTTTTTCAGTAAAGAGTGACCGGATATTTTATAACTAAAAAGGTCAACATTAGTAACACATATCCTCTAATTTTCAGTGAAAGTAACATTTACTACATGTTTCTGGCTGGCTGGCTGGCTGGCTGGCTGGATGGCTGGCTGGATGGCTGGATGGCTGGCTGGCTGGCTGGCTGGCTGGCTGGCTGGCTGGCTGGCTGGCTGGATGGATGGATGGATGGATGGATGGATGGATGGATGGATGGATAGATAGATAGATAAATTTGAGCGTTGCGTCGCTCCAGGGTCAGAACTGCGCTAAGAACATCAACTCGGGTTAAAACCCGATCGGCGCAGACGCTCCCTCCCATACCTGGTTCTGTCCAGCTGTCCCCTGATCAGCAGCACCCCTGCGGTGTCAGCATCCAGCGTCGTCACCTTGAACTCCAGCTCCGTCCCGATCCTCGGCCCGCTGTCCCTCCAGGTTTCCACGGAGACCAGATTTGGTTTGGGGATGCTGGCGTTGAAGCAGCCGTGTACGAGGCAGCCCACGTGACTTACTCCAAGTTTATTCACCTTTCCCTGCGAAGGCAGAGAAAATATTAATTGTCATGGAGTTAGTGAACCATTTAGTTAAACTTGGTGCATATTAGCTAGACATTATTTAGAGAGACATAGGCAAAGCAATCGTGTTCCTGTTGGAACGAGGTGCTTTTAATATCAGTTAGAGGTAAACAAACTGTTGTTTTTCCAACATGTCGCTGGTATTATTTACCAACTTAAAGCTGGTTAGTTCAATTTCTCAAAACTACGACACACTGCGTTATGTAAAAATGCAAAAAGACATTGTTAGCTGAATAAAAGATTCTCTGAAAATAGCATCTGCCTTACCAAGAGTTTCTGTCCTTTTTTGGGCTGGAACACAATAAAGTTGGCCTCAATGTTCATGTGGATGTAGCCGCTGTCGTCGTAAATGTCTCCATGTTGGGTTGCGATCCGGATGTTGTCATATGCTAAAGGAACTCCATGGAGACTGGAAGAGATATGTGTGATGACAAACTGTGTTTGTGACGCTGTGTAATAGTTTAATCATTGAGCAGAATATAAACAGTTTGCTGCGCTATACCACATATTCAACTCTGATACATTTAAGAAAATTACATCATACTCAAGGACAGCACTTTATGCTAAGATACAATAGCATCAGGTCCAGCTCATTTATTTACAACGTCATAGAAAATATCAGGAAACTAATCTATAGATTTATTATGTACAGAATATGTTACACAATATTTATGGAAGTGACTCACAGCTAATAAAAAGTCGGTCTGAGAAAATGTGACGCTCTGTTGCTTGTAAACCGTTTCCTATTGCACATTTTCCTTCCACTCAACTTTCCTTTCGTGTTCTTGAATTATACAGAACTCTAAAAAACCAACTCTTTATTGGCCTTCCTTCATTGTGAACTTGCACAAAAGTCTAGTCGTGCAAATAAAGATCTGAGAAAGAAAACGTCTTTGTAAGATATTTTTATATTCAAAACTTCTGAAAAACAAGATGTGACAAAAAAATTTACGTCATGTAATATTAGAAAATGGGAACTTCCTAATCGAATAAGCAAATCAAACTATTTCAGATATAAATGCCTATAAATATCCATCTGGATGAGCGATCTCAAGTTTCTATACATAAAAATGTGCTATACTTTCCTTCATTTGCATCCCTGAAAATTCCTTCCCCAACTTTGACAGCGAACCTCCGGTCTGATATTCACCCAAAAATAAATAAATAAAATGAACAAAATCCACAGGCAGCAGAAACCATCCTACCTCTGGGAAAACTTGAGCAGCTCGGCGTCCAGCTCCTCCTGTATCCCCGTCCTTTTCTTGTTCAGATAGACGGGAGGCAGCGCTACGTGCCTGCGGTGCGTGTTCAGCACCAGGCAGGAGTACGGAGCAGACAGCAGCTCCGAGGCGGCGGCGAATGAGGGGATGGTGCCCGCAGTTTCACCCGGAGAACGGGACCCTTGATTCGGGTTGACCGGCGAGCCGGCAGCGGGTAGTTCGCCGGGCATTTTCACGTGGTTTCGGTCGTCTTCGGCATGGTCCAAGTTCGCCATGCCTCTTGTAAACCGGAAGACAAACAAGTACGAACTTCCGCTAAGACATTTTCGTCAATAAAATAGTTATTTAATTTGGGGTTTCCCCCTGTTGGCCAGGATGTGGAATGACAGCTCGGGATTACGGGAAATCAAAAGAGGAAGTAAGTCAAACATTTATTGTCATAGATGACAGTAAATCGATCAGTCAAACATGCATGTCAACACAAAACAATACATTTAATAAATGCACAAATATGACTGTCATCTGCTATTGATTTAATTTATTTTTGTATTTCTACTCAAGCTTTCAACTAACATGTGAAAATAGCTACATGCTGCCCCGGTTAATCTAATACAGTAATTTTGGAATAAAATAAAGCAGCAGAACTGTTCAGTGCCATGCAAAAGTATTCTCGCCCTGAGGATTTTCTGCATGGCAACAATTTCAAAGTATTTAATTGGGATTTTTATGTTATAGACTAGGAAAGAAGCAGATAATTTTAAAGTCGGAGGGAAATGAAACATGATTATTAAAATTTTCACATAATCCAAATGGCTAAATACAAACACTGGCTCCCATTCCAGTGAAGTGGCCTGTGTTTGATGCCAGATCCAGTCTTGATTTAATAAAATCAATCATGCAACCTTTTTGTACAGCAAAACAGGTCTGACATTTGATGGCAACCAGCTTTTCTATCTGATACAACTGAAATTCAAGATAAATCAAAAATATTTGTTATTTTGGAAAGAATAGCAACATTTTTAATCCTGTTAGAAACTGGCAAAATACAAACAAGTTAGCATAGGTGTTGCTAGTGCTGAGCAAGGACATACCCCAAAAGATTTGCATCAAAAGATGGTTCTACAAAGTATTAACTCATATGCACACCATAAATTTGCAAAGTTAGGATTTTGTCTAAGGATATAGATGGAAAAATTTGCAAAAAAAAGTCTTGCGATGCAATCGGCTCAATTTAAAGCCTGGAAAACACCTCACTTCTGATGCAATAAGGCATTAACATGTTTTTTTTATTTTTTATTTTTTTATTTATATCAGTTTTGTAAATGAAGTCATTTATAAGGTCCAATGGATTATTTTGTAGCAACATCTAAAGAAACTAAACAGGCTACCATTCCAAAAGTATCATTGTTCATTTAGTTGCGGCTACACCATGCCCTTCATTATGTAATCCTCAACTTGTGCTAGCAGATTGGATGCTCATTGATTCCGTATCACCTTCACAATAAGATCATTAGGGTGACCTGGGGTGTCAGATAGTGCAACTAGTGCACCCTTGCATGCTTACTTACACTGAGACCCATGCAGACTCATGGGTTGAAAAATATCCTGACACTTGGGCGCACACAGATCTAGTGTTACGGTTTTCTGACAGGGCAGCACCGCAGGAGGTCGCATGATTCAGCGTTTCTCTCTCTTTGTCACACATACTGACTGCAGATCTGGTGCTGTCAGGGGCCCAGCTCCTGTCTGTTGTCACAGTGATGAATGGTGACATGATTTCCGAAACAGAAAGAGGCCCCAGCAGCTTCTGGAGGAAGCGGTTAACACAAGCAGCTGTGCACACACAACCACACACACACACCTCTTGACACACACCTTCAAAGATTCATAATTAAGTACTGAGCAGCATGATGTTGTTAGAGCAATTCAATGTCTTCACAACAGGTTGAAGTGGTGTGTGTGTGTGTGCGTGTGCGTGGGAGTGTGTGTGCTGCTATTTCCCATCTTGCTTTGTGAAGCATTTCCTCAAGGCAGGTTTTACAGCAGCTGTAAACCAAATTTACTTTATTTGTCGAGTTTATATCTGCTGTGGAAGGCACGAACCGTGCCAAAGCCAGACATGCAGGAAGGTTACTTTTTCAACTGGGTCTTTGGTAGTTACAGCAATTTTCATGAAAAATAAATACTTACATTATTTGCTGTGAAGTTGTTTAAGAAACCATTCGTGAGCTTTTAACTTTTTCACATTTCAGAATTTTGCAATCATTCACTCAACTGTATGCACCGGGTTTCATTTGGAGACGCCTCTGGGGGAAGGACAAGGGAAGATAAATGCTTTCCACACTTTTCAGATTTTTTTATTTTCGCCCCTCAAAAGTTGAAAACTGTTTTTTGTGAATAGTCACTATTCCTTCCCAAAAATATACGTTAAAGTTGCTTGCAGCATGAGAAAATATGAAAAGATTCAGAATCTTCCAAGACAGCAACAGTTACATGTGTGGGAAAATATTTAGCTTCATAGATGAAACAGTACTGGGTTTACAAGAGTGAGACATGATTTTATTGAAAAATTCTTATTGAAAAAGTACCTTAATCCTTTGTTTTTAAAATAGAATAGTTGTTTTTCAAACCCCAACTGTATTTTGAAGAATCAGTAACAAGTCTAGAATATTACACTCTATCCTGGTTTCCATTTATATCTAACTCTAAGTTGGTCTAGATTTCTAAAAGGCGTCAGAAAGGTTCTCTTTTGTATTTTCACTGAGATATTAAAGTTTTCATCAAGCTCAACTTTATGTTAAACAAAATCTGATCAGTTCCATAATTCAGTTAAAGTATTATTAGTCTAGTTATTGAACTACAGATGATCAAATACAGTCCAGACTCAATGAAGTTTCAAATAACCATTTAACTAAGCACCAATGTGAAGCTGTGAATGAGATGCCAACTTAGACATCGTTGGCATCAACAATTTATCCAAAATATCCCCACAGTGCTTATAAGCTGTCGGACACAGAAAATGCAGAGTAGTTTAGGTTTCTGCACTGCTTTTGTGCTACGAGCCGACTCTGTAAAATCAACATAGTAACTCCAGAAACTAGATACCCTTGTTAAGTAATTTGAGCATATACAGATTTTCTCTTTGTTACATTCAAAAATTGAATTCAAAGTATAAAATAAAACAAATACCTTACTAAAGGCATTTGATTTACTAAGTACAAAAGGAGGACAACAATATCCAAAAGATATCCAGATGTCTGTGAGACAACAACACTTCCTCATCCAACCTAAAGGTTTTCAAGAACTGGTCAGAAACAAAGTAATCTGCAGGTTTCAAAAGAATCCACAAGAAAATGCAATGCACTGCAGACCTCACTCTTCTCAGTTAAGGTCAGTGTTTATGACTCAAACAAAAGAAAAAAAAGTAGGCAAAAACTGCATCCACAAAAGTTTTAAAAGGCGAAAACCAAAAATGTAAAAAGAAAAAATCTACATGGTCAAAACAACTGGATTAGTCATTCCAACACTGCTGCAATAATAAATAACAACAAAAATGATCAAAGTCATCCTTCATCATAGGCTAGCCATACTTTATTTAATGTAACTTTATAAGAAGCATTATAAAAATAACAATTTATTATACAAGCATTGTTATATAGTACAGTACAGTTGCTGTGTTGTCATGTCAAAGCATTCCATCATCAGACAAAAATACAGTTTACTGTTGACTGTCTCAGACTGCATTCATTAAACTGGTTACTAGACAGAGAGATTGAGTTAAGACAGTGAGACTGAAATTGCAATAGCTCTTCGATACATATAGATCAGCCGCATGCTAACTTTGTGCTCATTGTTTCAAGGGGAAAATCCACCCTGCCTGCTCATTAACGTTAAGAGAGAGGTCACAAAGATGTTCACCTGAGCTGTCATCCAAACAAAAGTTCAGCATCCTTGTTTTGGTTTGAGCTGAGGATTTTTGAACCAGTGTCTGCATCATAATAATTCAGAAGCACGACAGCTGTCCTAATGCTCCGTTTCTCTCTCTGACAGTAGTAAGGGTTTCCAAGGTGAGAGTCCTGGTCCGCTTTGTGCATTCAGGACAGGACAGTGGGATATGTTGAGTGAGCCGCAAGCTGAACCTTCTGTCCCACAGATGATATTGCAGTAACCGTCTTTGTTTTGGTGTGTGTGAAATCGTCAAGGTGACGCTGAAGTGTGTCCGTTGTAGGAGACCTGAGGAATGCCATTACTGGAGTTGTCAAGGACCTCCTGAAAAGGACATACATAGGCAAATTTGACACTTATCCCAAAGAGGTTTTGTCTTACCCTTTAAAGGCATTATGTTTGTCTTCCTTCAGTAGTCTAGTCTTACCTTCTCGGTCATCTCATGAGAATGGTGCAGCGAGTGCTCCCTCTCCATGAACATCCTCTGCTGCTCAGAGCTGGCCAGTCGACAGGTAAGCCATGTGGATAAGGTACAGGTTGAGATCCCTGGAAAAGACAGGACGGTTCTAGAATAAATTCACAATTCCCAGTGGAACATTTCTTCAAGCTCTGATAACCCCTGTATTTTTACTTTTCCTCTTGAAGGAAAATAAGAAATGAGAATATATTCAACAATATGTTATATGGAAGTCACACATAATGAGGTGAAACATGTCTGCGACAAGGCACCACTGTGTCTTTTTTAAAGTTAATTTGCAAATCCTAAGTTCAGAGTGGGCATGTGATTTCCTGGACTTGCAAGTGTGAAGACACTTTCCATATTTGCTCAGGATGCAGAGTGTTAGTCAGAATTTAAGATGCAGAACTAATCTAGTTAAGACGACACAAGTAGACAGATGCCAGGGAAATTTGTGGACTTTAACTTAATGTTACGGTCTACAAAAAAGTTTTTTAGACTTTTTGTCTCGAAACACTATAAGTGGGTCTGGTATAAGTATAAGTATAATTATATACTTATTATTGCAATAGAGGCTCAATGATGCTGTGGGCCTATTTTTATGACACAATTTAAAGGTCATTACACTTTGAGTATTTTGATGCCACCTGTACCATGGTGTTCTGGTGCCTGGTCCACTCATTTTTATCAACTATATTCTCACATCCTCTGGTGCTATGGACTCTTCTTTTATGATTTTGCTAATGACATCCAGATATTCAATGTCTGCAGGTAGAAGGTCATCAGATAACCTTCTACCTGGATTATGATGTAAAACACTTTGAACTGCCTTGTTGCTGATATGTCACATACAAATAAACTTGATTGATTGATCGGTCAATCTTAAACTAATACCTTTAGAAAGGTACCAATTAGGAGAAGAGTGCACAAAAGTCACAATGAAATCTCTGGGGTCACACAAGGCGTGCTGTGGATAGGAAACGTCCTCACAATCTGAGAGATTTGAGAGTGTTTGCATGGTAGAGAGGACAAATATGACCAAGTCAAGATGTGAGATGTTGATAGACATCTGAAGAAAAGAGTGCATCAGAGAACACTGAGGACTCTGGAAACGTTAAAGCTCCACTCTTGTGAAATGCTATAGAAAAAATATATACGTATTTGACTTCTAAGAAACAGGGGATTCCACAATGTTTTGACAGCCAGCAGTTATTTCCTAAAGTGCTCTACAATCACCACAACATACATTTGTTAAAAATAGCAGTTGACATTAAGGTTACTGCAATAAACAGATGACTTCACTGAAGTCCATTTACAAAACTTTGTAAACTTTGTAAATCACAGAGGGGTCTCTGTGATGCCGTTGCTTTTCTCCCTGAAGACGTCTGCAGAATGGATTATCTGGGAGAGCTGCAGCTTGAACTAAGTCGTCACATTTAATTTGGCCTTCTTTCTTTTCCCTTCTTCCTTCTCCTCCTCACTTCTTCAGTCATTTTCTCTCCATGGACAAAAGGAGGTGTAGGAGCCATATATACATTTTTGGAGCCTTATACAAAATGTTATTTTGTGTTTATGTGAGTTAAATTATTTACTCTGTTATTTGAAAAAGATAAGCGTCTGTAATTGTATTGTGTTTGAGCTTATGACAAGGTGCCTTTTGATTGGTTAGTGACTAATTAGTTTATGAAAGATGAAAGTACTTGCTCTTTGTGGAAGTCTGGCACCTTGAGAGTAACACAGTCTTTTGACCATCACTTTCTATTTGTTTTGAATCTGTTTGTTATTTTTATTTTCTTTTAAGTTCAGTAAAGACTTAAAGATGACCGTCGGATTCAAGACCTCTTTTTTTTTTTAAGCAGAAACGTGTCGCGTACGAAAGAGCTTTAAGGGGCTAGACTAGTGAGAGCTAGCCGCACTTACAGGAGGAAATAAACAACTTGCTCCGAAGTTTCAGCAAATCCACTCGTCTGACAGCTTCAACCGTTTTTTTCTAAGAGACTTCGGTGTGTCTTTGAGTGCTGTACACAATGCGAGCTATGATGCTAGGGGGTTTAAATGTGTATGGTTGATTTATAAATATATATATGAATCTGTGGTTCATTTATTGGAACCACAGATTCCAATAAATGAGGGCACTTCATTTTCTTGTGCGATACCCCCCACCAGTTTACAGTCATGCACACGTCTATTGTTGCAGACTTTAACAACTCTTTGCCAGTTGCCTTCCATTGCATCATGGCATGTTGTGTCTTGCGGTTTCTGTTTATTTACCCAGACAAGCCAGTGTCATGGCAGCCAGGTGGATCGACTGCAATGAGTTTGGCCGTTTGTTCAGCGCCCGAACAAACTGGAAGTTGAGAATCCCGGCGATCAGGCCGCAGATGCAGCATGCTGAGAAGAGGATCATCTGGAAAACGCAGAGACACATAAAGATTCATTTTCATGTCAATTAATTGATATCATATGAGCAGTATGATCACCAAAGGAGCTTTGATCTGAATTATTTTCCCATATTAGACAATGGCTATGGTGATGAGTGATGCAAATCAGACAAAATAAATGCCATTTCTCATTGGAAAATTGGATTTCTATCACAGCAGATAGTATCTTGCAGACATATTTCATAGCTTGTGAATATGCTTACATCACTTGCTAGATGTGTTTGTGGATGAGGGGGCTTGATGTTTGTTGGTTGGATTTCATTTTGAGTATTGTCATATCAATCACTTCATATGGAAGAACCCAGTTTGAACTTTGATAGGCCAAAGCAAAACTTCAATCCCATTTGAGATTAATATTTTCCCAAAAGACTCCAACTGGGAAATGATTGCATCTCCATTACTCCGCTTTCAGAACAACACACTCATGCAATCATACTTTCCATTGATTTAGAATGCATGTGTGCGTGTGTGTGTGTGTTTGTGTTTTGCTTCTGCACTGCAGGTATTGTCTCATTGCTCCCGGTACAGATGCCGTTAGTGCCTTTAACAGCATGCAAAAGGGCATCTCGGATTTCAGTCATTACCCGGAGAAGTGTGGAAATCGGCTGGCAGGGGTCCGGAGCCAAACCGAGCTAATGCAATCATCACCCCACAGGCAGGGAAAGGGAGGGAGGGAGTAATGGAGGAAGATGAAAAGGGGAAGACAGAGGGAGCGGGGACACTGAATTGACAGCAACGATGTGACATAATAGGGGAGGCAGAAAGACATATTGGAGCGAGGAACAGGAGAGATATGAAGAGAAAGACAAAAGCTCAGGACAGACAGGGGATGTCTCAGTTACAGCAGATCGGACTGACATTGATCCATCATTATTGCATTGCCTGCAGGAGACGGAGTCAAAGAGGAGCACAAGGACTTGGAGACACACTGGCTGTAAAAAAAAAAAAAGGTTGAAAGAGTGACAGGAAGAGAAGAGAGGTGACTGCTTGCCTCCTCTGATTTCCTCAGATATCAGAACACTCTCTGTGTGTGTTTTTAAAGTCTCTTTGGTAACATTCTGTGTGCTTTAAATGCAGGTATATACAAAATAAATTCAATAAATTTTAAAATTTGTTTTGATGAGCTTTGTTTGTCAAATTAAACACACATTTTTGCAGATAACAACCGTTAAGCTGGTATCAAATATACTTTTCATTTAGCACCCAGACTTCTGTGCTAGAAACGTTTTGTTTTTAATTATTGTTCTTATTATTCTATCATAATTAACAGAAATAATGACTTGACAGCATCAGTTTGTGTGTAATTTATCAATATGTCAGTGAATTTAGTTACTCAATTTAGCTTTTCAATAACTTTTAAATTTATTGAATGTATATATTAATATATATGAGCCTTATCTAATTATGAAGAGGGAGATGCATCTTAAAATTAAGAGAACTATTTTATGAGTGCAATGAATCTATAAATCCTTGCCCACAGAGCTTCAAAAGGCCTCCATCTTAAACCAACTGAAAACCTTCTGAGTGCATGTCTTGTCCGGATTTGTGAGTTTTTCAGATTCATATGACAAGTTTTTCAACATTGAAGGAAGAGGGTTTTCTGTTCCCAGAGGAATGGAGTAAAAAAGAAACATGTGCATCCCTGGCACATGTTCAGCGGGCTATTTTCAGGAGCTGTCCATCAGAATGAGAAATGAGTTGACATGTTGGGGATCCGAACAATTCAGTGTGTGCGAGTCAGAATTGCCAGAGATCCCAGTGTTTATTTTACTGGACGGGATTTCACCTGACATTGAGGTCTCAGGGGTCAAACCTGGTTGACGCCAGGAATCCCTTCAGAAATCACACATCCACGTGGCCTGTTGTGCAAATTAAATCAGCGGCATTCCACAAATAATAATTGTGGGTTTTGAAATAAGTTTTGAAGAAGAGCTACTCAAACTGACTGGTTTCTGCTGCACATGCACATTGTGCATAACCTACAGCTTGCGTGGCCTTTTGATGAGGTTTGTCTTGTGTTGGAACAAGAAAAAGCTTTTGTCATATTTAGGTCACAATCTAGAGGGCAGAAAAAAAAGAAAAAGAAGTTAATGAGTCTTTGTGGGACAACTTTACAGCACTTACAATAAGACCTGTCCTCTTCCAAGCACACAGCACTCCGCACATCCCACAGAGCAGAAACTGGGGGGAAAAAAAGAAGAAGCAAAATCTTAATTAACACCACTAAAACTTGTATCAAGCTCTGCATGTGTAAAATTACTCTTTGTGATATTTTGTGGTTTTTACTCCTTTCCCCCAAATCCTGAAAACAGGAAAGGAGATCCCTCTCTTTACTCGCATGTATTTTGTTTCTCCTAAAACAATGTGCCGTGGCAGAAAGCCACATTTGTCTTGGATGTAAGAAATTTAGAGTAAACTGCAGGGTGCATTATGCTGGCAGAACAAGCTCACAAAGAGACAGCTCAGCAAGCTGTGTGCTGTATTTGTTTTGCTGGAAGGAGTAGTGAGAATATGTGAGCTCTCTCCTTTGTCAACTATTATTTTCTGTATCAAGTTCGGTTGGAGTCCCTGTTTAAAAGATTTTATTGAAAATATGCAAACTCAAAAGAATTGCCCTACTTTCAGCTAACTCCGAAGATTTGTCATTAAACTTCAATATTTCTGATAGTCAGACCCTCTTCTTTTACTTCCTCTGGAATTTACTGTTTTGTAAAAGAACATCTACAAAGCAATCTTATTTTTTTTTTGTTTTCTTTATTAGGCTCTTTCTGTGTGTGTCATGCAACTTTTTGTAATAATCCCAAGTCACTTTATGAGTTTCTCACATACTGTATTTCTCCAAAGTAGCCTGACTATTTCTTTGTTTCGCAAGTATCTTTGCAAACACAGAAATAAATACATGAAATTACCTCCTATATATGTAGGGTCTGTACATTGTAAAACTGGTATTCTTCTGAGGAATATTTTCGGATTTAGTTTGCTCTTCAAAGAATGGAAACATTTAGAGACCTGATGGAAAACCCCCCAGCAGGAGCCTGGTGAGTGGATGTTGAAGAGGTCAAGTATCTTAGTGTCTTTCTCCCAACCGGTGGCAGGATGGTGCAGGAGATGGATACAAAGATTAGCGATTTGCCTGCAGTAAGTTGAGCCCTGCTCCGAGTTATTGTAATGAAAAAAACAGCAGAGCAATAAAGCTAAGCTCTTTATTCACTGTCCTATCTATGGCCAAAAGAGCAAGATCTTGGATACAAGCAGATGAATAGAGGTGAAGTTGGATCATCATCCAGGTGGAAGTAAGCTGAGGTGGTTCTGGTATCTGTTCAGCATCCCTCATAGGGGCCTCCCTTGGGAGGTTTTTCCAAAGTAAAGTCCACCCTTCATTTTCAGTCCCAAAAATTTGCAGGAAGAGTTTATCCCATTAGATTCCTTCTGCCTAGGGAACATCTAAACCATACAATGAGCTGGAGAGTGTTGCCAAGGAGATGGATGTCTCTGTGTTTCGCTCCAGAATCTTGAGGCCTTAAATGAACAACAATAACTGTATGGATGGAGTGCTTCAGTACCATAATATGTAAAGCCAGTCTGTAAAAGGAGAACAACTATTTTATAAGGAAAAGACACATCCATTAATCAAATGGTGCCACACCATCTGGCATTCTAAACTATTTCTATAAAATGAATTCAACAGATTCATCTCTGCAACTTAACTTTGTCAACAATGTCTAAGGATACTAATTTTGTAATCAGTAATCTACTGTTGTCCTGGAGAATAGGACTTGACATTTTGGCCTGCTCTCCAAAATGGGTACAACAAGAACAAAAAGAAACACCAACATTCAAATAAAGCAAATGTCCGCTGAGCTACATTAGCTGGAAAACAATTAAAATAAAATGTCTGCTCACCAAAAGCTACGGTCAGCGCAGTAATTAGAAACTCATGGAACTTTGCCAAACAAAGCTTGATGGGACTCCAAGTTTATCCTGCCACCATGCACAATGAGGGAAATGATGGCAAAAGGGGGTAAAGAAAATCTCCAAAGGCTCACCGTTAGAGAGGTACAGCAAAGAGTGACATCTTTGGGCAATCCAGTCTCCATAACAACCATTTATTTTAAGGATTTTATACACATGTTTACCAGGGAGGCCTGCTCAGGAGGAGAATGATGGGGTTTCAGCAAGAATCATCCCCTATAATCCTGGATAATCAACCATTTTTTTCAGTCAAATCAATCAATCAATCTCCAGGATGACTGAGTCACCAGACAGCGGTAGCTCTTGAACACATGTGTCACATTGCACAACATGTCCATCATGCAAAGTGTTGCAGAGGTATGCACACTGACTGCCCTGCAAGCATTCAATCATTAGTTATATTTTTCTTCTTACTTTTCTGATTCATAACAACAAATGATACCTTAGTAGACTATTAGAATCTCCAGCCTGAGTTGTCCTGATAAAACGAACACACTCATTTTAACTGCCAGGGTTAGCAATTGATAGATAGGCGATGCTTCCTTAGCCGGAGCAGTGTTGTCTGTAAACTGTCTGTCTGTAAACTTCTGGGAGTTTGTCTGAAACGAAACTTTTTACAGACCAGCAGTGGCATCAAAGCAGTGATGCTGAGGGTAATGCGAGTAACAAGAGGAGACGTTCCCAGAAGCCTGGGAGCATGATTGGCTGTAAAAGCTTTGACCCTCTGAAGCGCTGAGGATCAAGTCAAGCATGAATTAATAAAACCAATCTTTAGCTTCAGAGAAGGAGGCTAAATGGTTGAGGGAGTGCATCTTTGACAGTATGGTCAAATAGCACATACATTTTTTTCTCCTTTTAAAAATAACGCTAAGAACAGCGTTATTACATACCAATAGAAAGTTTAAAATTTCTACATTTTTAACATTTGCAAGTATATTAGTTGTTTTAATTCATTCTTTTTTTTATTTATATAAGTTTATTATTTTTTTTCTGCTTCTTTCTGTTTCATTTTAGTGTTTGCAAGTTTAAAGTTTTAGCATTTAACCATATCCAGGCAGCATCTATAATATTTACAATAAAGCCAGTGAGCTATTAAAAGCCTTTCTGTTTAAACAGTTAGATGCCACATTTTAAAATTTGCTTTCAAATTTGAGCAAAAAATTTTTATTTCAATATGTCTTTTTCTAGAAAGGCAAATAGTTGGAACTCTCAACCCTCCACGCTTCCCGCGGGCGTGTGCACTTATCCACTCTGGAAGTAAACAACAGAAAAAAGTGAAGGCAGCAGTTCACGTACACAGAGTCCACTCCACACCGGAGACGCGTCGCCCTGCTGAGGCGGGTGCTCCCCACGCACCCAAATGATGCCCACCGCTCCCAAGACGATGCTCGCCACACCCAGGCCCACTTCCACCAAGGAGAGCAGGAACAGACTCCACAGGATCTTGCGGCTGGAGCACATCCTCCCCCGGGCATCTCTCCAGCTCCGACGGGAGGAGGCGAGCACACGGCGAGAGGGGATCCCGCTTCTCGGCGTTCCAAAGGCGGCGTGGCTCCGCTCGTTGCGTATCCAGCGGGAAGGCGAGGGCTTAGCCGCTAATATCGGTCCGAAAAGTCATAAAAGGAACTTGTGAAGGAGAAGTGGTTGAACTCTCAAAAACTATTCAAAAAAAAAAAAGAAGAGACATCCTCTGAGTAAAATGTGCGCGCAAATACCAGACGGTCGGTGGAAGCGCCCCCCTCCCTTTTCACAGATGTGTCTGTGGCGCCGAGCGCTGTCCAAGGTACCAAAGAGCCGCCGCAAGCACGCGCGCACAAGAACGCGCGCGCGCACGGACATCGACACACGAGACATGGACTATTTCTGTTTTCACAGGTGAACACAAAGCAGGACCGCAAACAAGATTTAAAAGATCTCAGTCTCTGGCTCATTGAGAACCAAACCAATAATTTTAATTTTTTTTTCATATTCTTTTCGGAAACTTCACCGAGAAACTATTCAAATTAAATAAATTTTTAAACTTTATTGTCGTGTCATGAACAAGTGACGTGATTTTGTGGTTTAAAACAGAATTTTCTGTTCACTGAAAAGGTATGATTGCATTTAACTCGTAATTAGTCAATATTTTTATATTTCAGGAAATTAATGTTTGTAGGGTTTTGTTTAGAAACATATTTTTTTATTTTCTCTTGATGAATTGGTTTGAACATACTATAGTTCCTCACATGTTTCATAAAAGTCCAAATATTCCCTTATTTCATTTAATATGTTTATGTTAATTTAAACTCGCAATAAGCACATCTTCTTTTCTTCAAAATTCAGACCCTGGTAATAAACTGTGAAACTTGTGAATAAAGCAACTGATTGTGTGTGTTCAAGGGAGTGTGCAAACCAATCAATGACAACACATTGATAACACACAGGAAAAAGCTATCATAATACAGTATATTCTTACTTTATTGTAAGAATATTGCTTCTGAGTTGTGGCTTTTTTTTATATTTAACATGAGCTACATTTTAGATTTGTGTTTAAAAAAAAATGCATGTTTTTCACTGTAGGACAACAAACTGGAACAACAAAAGATCAACTCACACTGATCTTTTATGATCACTGTGAGTTATAGTCTGCTGAGGAAAGTGACCACTGCACCACCCTGTATCAGCACTGTGCATCCTGTCTCTCCATAACCAAACACAAATGGGATGCCTGTATTTCTTAGATAAGCACAGAGAGATAACAAAGAGTCCAAATCAGGTATATAATCAGGTGTATTCAGCTTTCAGAAACTACTGGTTAACTACTGCAGGGGATTAACTAGGCAGCGTTGATGTTTAAGATGAGGAAAGATGGAAAGTTTCCCCATGCAGAAGGGAATTAAAACAGTGGAGTTCTTTGTTAAAACACTTAAAATTTTCAGTTAATTCTTTCAAATGAAAAGTGTTGTCATGTTGTCTGTCTTGTTTTTTTATATGTTTATTTTAGTGCTGCAGGAGTTACGTAAGGAGAATATAAAAGAGCATGGCAACACATAAAACACGTTATATCACTGGTGAATAAGCTTCAGATTGGAGTACACTTTAAGGTGGCTTGTGCACAGCTCAGCAGTTTACACAAGTTCTTTTGTTTTCCTTTGAAGAAAATTGTTTAAATATGATTTAGTCTAATGGAACATTTTAAGGAAATGGTTGTGGGACTGAGTTCCCTTTAATCCACAAAAATCTTAAAGACAAATTATTATGTAAAAAAAAAAAAAAACATAAAAAAAAAACAAAACAAGTTTTGACTAGTCATTTTAACTAAATGATTAGGAGCTCATGTCTAAATTGATTAGATGTCTTTTGTTGGAGTTCCTGTGTGCAGATGTTCCCATGGTTGCCTAAGGAATACAAATCAATCATAAATTAAAATAAATCCTTTTGTGAAGTCCTAAATTTGGCATAAACATTCTGTCTTGTTTGTCAGGAGTTTGATTTATTGCAGCAGCTCCCACAGTAACCTGCTGCTGGCTGGAATAAGATGCCGCCTGTGAAGTGCAGCTTCAAATCAATTGCAGACTTGCAGAATCTCTAGAGTTTTCTCTTTGCTTCCATCAATCCACTCATTGTTCCATCTCTACCCTCTCATCTGTGATTTGTTGTAAAAAGTAATAGATCCTGATCTTAGCTGTATTTCCTGTTATGGGCTGTTGTGTTGAGGCCGTCAGTGTTAATCTTTTTGCGTGGGTGACCTAATCCATGAGCTCATTCAGATCTTCATCTGGTTATGAAGTCATAAATATCCCAATGTTTCTCTTGGCCATTTTGCCTTTCATGCACATCCAGATGTCCTTGTTTGTTTGGGGTTGTATTTAGTTAAATAAAGGAAGTGAATGATTTCAGAGCCGTATTTCATATTTTGTTTTTCTTTGGAGAAATATAATACACAACCCTTGACAGCACTAGCAAAAATAAATTCCAATTGACCTCAGCACTGATTTTCAAACCAGATTAGTGTTTGCAAAAGCACTTTTCTGACAAAAGGAGAAACTTTGATGTAAACAAAATTGACTGTTTTGCAGAGAAAGAGAGATTTCAGATGATAGCATGTAGAAGTAATGCTTGGCTGTTTATAATACGATGGAGGGAACACTCTTGCTCTTTTGAACACAGTTACAGGAAAAACTTTGTAACTATGCATGACTATTTGTTACATTTTATATTTCTTCTCCTTCGTCATCTTTTTCTTTTCTTTTTCATACTTAAACATTTCTGATCCTCACGTTTCAACTTCAAAAGAAAGTAAATGCAGTAAATACAAAATGCAGTTATTAAATAATGATTTATTTTATTAGAAAGAAAAAGCCAACACTGTGACATATGTACTGTATGAGTAATTTGGCTCCAGTCTTTTTAAGTGATTATGCAATCACTGACAGCAACAACTATCTTCTAAGATTTGCATGAACTGGCAAAGAGTCTTTTCCATGAGTTGTGTTGATATTATGGCACACTCCTGTTCGCGAAATAATTTTAATTCAGCCGCAGTGGAAGGTTTTTGAAAATTAATATCGGCTTATGACACATGTCATTTCAACTTGATTTAAGTCACTACTTTGACTAGGCCACTCCAAACCCTTAACCTTAAGCCACTTTGAGGTATACTATTGGTGAATTTTGAATCTTGATCCTAATGCAAAGCCAAAGGGTGCTTAAAGTTGAGGAATCAACCCCATGGTTGGATATTCTCCTTCTGAAATCTGTAGAGAGCAAAATTAATGGTTTTATTATTTACAGCAAGTTGTCACAAAGAAGTAAAACAGATCAGAAACCTGCCAACAGGTTTCAGAGTTTTGATCAACACATCTTATTTAGCACATAATTCTCTTATGGAGAGAATAAGAACAAGTGAAAGTGAATTTAATTGAGTGATTGTGAGTCCTGCGGTGCTTTAGATTTTGTTCTGGATTCTTTTCTGAGTCGTCAATTCTCTCTTGTAGTAAATTTAGTTGGCTGGCAAAACTTCTGAAGGTTAAAGTTCATTATTAAAGTAGTTAACAGGTACTGAAAAAAGACACACATACGTTTTATAATAGATAACTCAAAGTCATGCCCCACATGGAGTAGGTACAGGAAAGAAAACCCTTCAAATTATGCATCAATTTATACAAAACGCTCCCAAATCAGACACTGCATTTCTAATGTTTTTATAAATCTAAAAATAATATTGTTGAGGACAAAAACTACTTTATAGAATATAAATTTAAAAGTAACTCTTTACTTTTAATGCAGAATGCAGTGTTCTTTCGACGCTGCCAACTTGGCTGAGTTTTGATGAAGGAACAACATCCTCCCTCCTGCTGCAGTCACATCTGCCTCGGCTGCCACTCTGCCCAGTCAGCAGCGGAGAGAAGCGGAGCCGCCTGCAGTTCTTGGGTTACATTACAATCGCATGGATCATGTGAGAAAAATGTAGGGACATTATGTTCCTGTGAACTTTCTGCGAAGTTGTTTTAATAACCCTGAGCTATTAAGACAAAGATTTGTGAGGAAATTTTGCCTAAAATGATGGAATTATTAAACGTTGTTCATACACAAGGATTAGAGATGAAAACACTGCAAATACATAAGAGGAAAATTGTACTAGATGAGATTCAGATTACTCTTTCTGCTACTCTGAAACTATTTTCTGTGTCAGATTGTAATCTGACCTACACAGATTAGGAGTATCCCCCTATGTGAGGATTTCTGGATTACTTGGTCCGACAGTGGGACGTCCCATTGGTCAGAACAGTCTTAGCCTCATAGATAAAGGCATTTTTGTAGATTGTAAAACAAGGATTAGTCATTTTAAACACTTAATTTTGCAGAAATTCCCAACATTTATTTAGCAAAACAAATAAATTACAAAATATAAAAAAGAAGCAAGAAACAAAAAATGAGTTGACCAATTTGTCTTTGGGAGTTGGTTTTAAATACTTATGAGAGGAAGAAGCTTTATGAGCAGGTTCAGCAAGAAAGCCGGATGCTTTCTTCAGAGACACTGTGACCCTGCCAGGTCTGATGCTCTCATCGTTCCCAGAACGACCTCTGCCTCTTCAATCTGATCTTTCGTGTTGGCCCAAAGCAGCAGCAGCAGCAGCAGAGTTGAGATAGATAAGCTTTATAAGCTCCTAATCAGCTAAGTGAGTTGAAAGAAGAGATATCAGGAGATGCCGGGGCTGACGATATCTCCAGAGGCCGATATATGCCCCTCAGCGGTGTCATCTTCTATATACCTTTCATGTGAGTCACAATTATACAGACATGCACGACTGCAGGCTCATAATGAGCACGGCACTGGTCAAATGTGTGTGTCTGGAGACAAAATGATCAAATAATAATTTGAATGTCCTGATGGCATTGTGTTAAACTCCATATTATGGATGAACACCTTTTTTCTGTCCAGCACCAGATGGCTCGAGTGGATGCAGTCAGGCGCTCCAGCTGTCAGCACACAGAATGCACATTCAGCAATAATCACGTAGCAAACAGGCACAACTGATCAGAATTTACGTCGCCTTGCACTTTTTCATCAAAACGTACAAGAAACTTGAATTTAACTTGAACGTGACACTTAGTGCAGGCACCAAGCAAAGAAAAGGCCCTTTTGAATGAATGAGTGAACTACTGAGGACGATGATGAGGAAGAATAAGAGGCTGTAGAGAAGAAACAGAAGCAGGAGATGAGAAAAAAAGGTTACGCAATCAATCAATACATGTCTGCTTTGTGGGCTCTTGCAAAATCGCCCGGTCCTAAATTCAATTCCTTCTCAGGGGCTCAAAAGGAAGAGCTACCTTTTATTCAGTTTTGTTTCATCTTCACACCGTGTTTCTATGGTGCTTTGCAAACATGCAGTATTTGCCTGGAGTTTCCATGAGATGCAAAAAAGCAGGTGTAAAATCATGTGTGAAAATCACCACCTCATTCAACGTAAAAAATGAGAATCTTGCTTCTTTGTGACATAAAAAAAAAAAAACAAGCCCAAAAATAGACGAGAAGTTTTGACGGGAGTCTTAAATCCAAAGATGCAAAGTCTGGAGAATTTTTGGACTGTTTGTAAAGTCTGTCCACAGATTTACAACTTTGATATAATATGGATCCTGGCGGAATCCTGGCAAAGGATGGCTTTTGAACATAAATCATCAATTTAATTAGATGGGACAAGGCGGCCTGTGGTGAAAAGGTTCCTCTGAAAGGCAGGTGGCAACTTAGGCTGAGGTTGGTGAAAACACAAAGTACTTCATTTACCCCCTCATGCCACATCCCTGAGGAACAAGGAAGGCATGTCCAGCCTTCCATCAGCAGCTGTCAGCCACAGTCACCATCAACAGGCAAACAGGCAGCCTTCACTCATCTCTGCTCCAGAAGGACTAAGTTTCAGGGGTCGGCCACATGCTAAATATTCAAAAACTGCACATATTAATTAAATATGAATAGAACAAAATTAAACAATGCCATGCAACTGATAAAATACATTTTACCATTAAACCTGAAGACCAACACGGCCTCCTGTGGAACCTTTGTAAGGCGTTACGTCCTCCGGATCCTGGACAGAGAAGAGAGAAAATATAAACAACTTCTTACTTTTTTTTCAATTTTTTTGAGACGAAGTTGGAGAAGTTGGAAACAGCCCTTCTTAGTTTTTGTACTCACCTTGTGCAATGCACTAGCACTACTGGCAGCTAAACAGATCTATAGCATGATGCTACCACCACCATGATTACTGTTTGGGACGACGTTCTTCAATTTGAAGCTGCAGCTCTGCTTTTGTTGTGCTAGTTTAAACAAAGTCGCCTAAAAATATTTTTAAAAATATGTTTGATTTATACAAGTACATGATTTATACATGTACTTTTTTTAAAAAACAACTAATGGAAAGATAGTTACTTGATTGTGCTATAAATCGGAAAGTACACAAAACTAGCCCTTTAATCAGAGCAGTGGAAAAGTGGCTCTAGAGGAGCTGCACAGATGCTCAGTTCAGGTGGAAGAGTCTGTCCACAGGAAGACTATTCGCTCTGAGCTCAACAAACATGAAATGAAATGCAAATGTTTCATATGAAAAATGCATTTTCCCAGCGCAGACTGCCTTCTCTGTGTTCCAACATACACCAGCTGTCATCGTGTCTCAGCCCTGCTATCCTTTCACCTCCTCTCTGAAGGCAGAGTTCATGCATCTCTGCAGCTCTGTCAGCTGCTGACAGCACTTCCAGGCAATGGGATGGTGTCATTCAAAGATCACGCTCAGGAATCCCTTAATTAATGCCTTAGTGGTGAGGTGGGTCGAAGGACCGAGTCTTTCCTGCGAAAAGGTGAAGCCACTGTCTCTGTAAAGTCTCTAATTAGTGAGTTTTTGTGTCTCTAAGTGAAAATGTGGGCAGACCGTTGGTCTTTAGAAACCCTTCACTTAGTCCATGGTGTGCCACAAGTTTTAAATCACCTGTCACACTTTGTCACAAAGCATTGGGTATAGCAGTCATTTCCTGTTACAGGGTGCAAGCAAAGCAGTTTCTCATTCCGCCTGACATGTCTGTGTGCTGGTGCAGAAACACTGAGGTGGGGCATTAGAAGGTGCAGTTCTTCCACCTGAAGGAGACGTCGTTAGTGCCAGGACATGAGATGAGTTATGCACTTGGACTTGGGATGGAAACAACACCTACGTCAACCATTTCTACACATGGGTACTGGCTTCATCCCCAGTCTCCCAAAAAGAAACCGTTTCTCAGCCAGTGAAAAGGAGCATGAAAGGCATCCCACAGGCTCTCTGTTTTTCAGCAGGAGGTAATTATGGGTAAGATAGCCTCAATTTAGAAATACAAAAAAAGAATCAAAACACAGACCGTCTTTAAACATTACACATTCTATTTACCTGCCTGTTTATTACTGAAGTTCTATGGATTTCCTTGTTTTTTGGAAGATATATTTATAACCCAAATATTTTGGAAATAAAGGGATTTATTTACAGAAGCTCTGAAAGCATTGTGAATATTCCCAACTCTGTTTCTTTCTCCTCATTCAGCTGCTGTGGATTAGTCTTTGGGGACCATATTCAGACATTTCAACAGTATAAAGTTTCTTCTGCTGCATCACCAAAGATGCTGCATCGCTCACATTACACCAGGAAAAAGAGGACAGATGAGATGGATGAGTCAAAGTCTGACAAGAATTTAAGGGCCTATCTTAAGCAGTGGCCTACCTGTTAGTCGGTAGGAAGTACCCAGTATAAAACTTCTACATTAATTGGATGAATATGAGGGATTTGGTCAAAAATATATGAGGTTATTTGCTTTATATCAAGCAATAAAAGGAGAGCACTACTTAGCACTTTGGGGATTTTTATGAAGTTGCTTTTAAACAGTGCTGAAAATTGGAGCGCTTTAAAGGAGAAAATGAAAGAAGAGATTTTTTTCTTTCATTCAAATGTCAGGCGTGCATCAAAAGGCTTAGATCCCAAAGGATTACAGCAGCAAATGTATTTATATATCTGTGGGTGGTCGCAGCGCCGACTGACTGCTGAGTCAATTCCAGCAGTTCCTGACTGCGCCTTTCATCACCAACTCTTGCTAATTAGCTCATGAGTCAGAGAGAAATGGTGCTTGTTAGCAGTCAGACGTGAGTCAAAGGTGGAGAATAATGATGCAGCTACACTTTGTAGGTGTTCTGTCCTGAAGAGCAGTGTTTCTGGCTAATAAGTTGAGGTGCGGAAGCATTAAAAGTCAGCAGGAGGATGCTTTGAATCGCTTATGAATCATGAGAATGTAAAGCATGATAATTAAAGGCTGTCTTTAAAGTAGACTTGTATTTTATCATTATTGTCTCTTTTCATATTTCTCCAGGTTTGACTGTAAGATAAGAAAAAATATTATACAGCTGGAGGTACAATGTGCTACAGGTAAAGATGGAATAGATAAAAGGAAAAGTACAAAGTGATTTTGCTGTAAACTCACTTTCAAGCAGGGATCTCAAACTCCAGTCCTCAAGGGCCGCTGTCCTACAGTTTTTAGATGTTCTACAGGTACAAAACACCGGAATGAAATGGCTTAATTACCTCCTTCTTGTGTAGATCAGTTCTCCAGAGCCTTGCTAATGACCTAATTATTTTATTCAGGTGTGGTGCAGCAGAGTTGCAGGACTGGGCCATTTGCATCACCAGCCTTTGAGGACTGGAGTTTGACATCCCTGATTTAGAGTTAGTTGGAAAACAATAAATACTTTAGTAGACAGACAAAAAAACTACGTGCAACATGTTAGCACCGTGACAATGCAGCGAGTGGCTAACCAATTGCAAGATCAAAATTTGCCTGTAATTCAAGGTTTCATATTTACTATGGTTTGTTTTATGCACAGCTTTTGATATGTAACACTTGTGAGAATCCAAAAAATTTGCCAAAGGTTTCACAAGAAATATTGCTTGATTCTCGCTTTGTCTTCTTCTGCGTTCCCAGCCGCGTCATCTCGTCTCATCTCATGAGCTGAGTGAAATGCTACACTCCCAGCATTACTAGAACGTCTGAAGTTGTTTTCTCACAGAAATGGAAGTGAAACATGTCTGTCTATGGAAATAAATTGAGAGCTTAGCTTTAATGAATGGCTTTGTACTATTTACAAAGTGGTAAATAGTACTCAGAAACATGGGTGATAATTCTTTAATAAAATTGAAATGTTCTACGTGTTTACAGGTCCGTGTTGTTTTGCTCTGTTTCTTGTAATCAGTCGTCTTGGGAGTGTTGTGGAAATCCACAAACAACTTGGGAAGTGTTTCCTCCAACATGACCCATGGAGACATTATTTACACAGAAAGATTCCCTCCAGCTGCACAGAGAAACATAATATAGCCAGAAATAGCAGCAAGAAAGTCTCATCAGCTGTCACTTGGTTACAAACTACCAGCCATTGCTGCACAAGGTTGAGAGTTTTATGCAGATATAATCTCCTACTAAGTGATTTGTGCATGTAGTGTGATTTCACTATTTATTTATGTTGCAGTTCATGCTGCATCTCCTGGGTATTTCAAACATCCCGTTTGCATCATTTTCATCATCAACTCTTTGTTTCTGTGTTTCTTGTCCTCAAGTGACCACGCGCACCTGTCAGGGAGGTGATTGTTTTGTCACAGTTACATCATCGCGTCTGAATTTTGCAGCAGTCATTCGTGCATTATCCATCACTACGGAGAACATACGCAAACATCCATCCACCCAGGGTGCAGCGAGGCCACGTCTCCCACCTCGTCCCGCATGTCCACACCGGGAGGCTGGCAGACTGAAGCTCTTCACAAAAATATCTCATCTCTCAGGGAGATCATTTTGAAGATATTAAAGATAGAGCCTGTTTTTGGAGTGCGAACTTATAGAGATGAATCCGGATATTTGCATAGACCGTATAAAAGACTGAACTGCTTAGGTTAGTTAGGATTAACAAATTTTTTATCCTTTCTAACTACCAAATTAACACATTTATCTCTAGAAAAAAGACAATTTTGAGATCCATTTTTCATTTCTTTCTCCAGTTTCAGAAGATCCACAGACAATGCTTCTTTTAGTGACATCATGGAAACCTCTAAAGTTACCAGGTGTAAAATCAGGATACCAGGAGGAGAATTGTGGACCAGTCAGCAAAGAAGAAGCCACTAATCTAAAGCTTTATAATAAAAAAGGTAGAGTCCACTCATGGACAAAGATCTAAAAACATGTCCTGTGGACTAAACTAAAATGAAGATGTTTGGTCACAATGACTTGCAATGTCATTTCAACTGTAGAGTGTGGAGGTGGCAGCATCATGCCGTGGGTTGTCCAAATAGATGAAATTAAGAGGAAAGAACATTATGTGGAAATATTGATGCAACCACTCGATATATCAACTGGAAAATTAAAAATTGGGCAGAAATGGGTGTTCCAAATGGAAATGAATCAGAATTATATCATCAAATAACCTATCAAGTGACTTAATGACGACAATGTCAATGTTTTGGAGATGCCTTTGTGACGTTCTGATCTTGGTTCAGTAAAAAAACACAAAAACAAATGTGGACCAAGTTTAAAAAGGGATTTGAAGCAACATGGCCTACAAACCTAATTCACTTACATCAGGTTTGAAAGTATGTAAACTACTTTAAAAAAAAAAAAAACTAAAACATCATGTCACATATTTATTAATAGAACTAATATTCGTGATTATTATTTTTTTCGAAAACAGAAAATACTTTGTTTAATTTAATGTCAAGCAGCAAGACAAAAGGTAATTCATGTAAACGTCTGGTTTCAAAGATTTCTGGCAAAGTTGACAAATGACTGCGATGTTATTTACTAGGAATATAACCAACTATGACAAAGTTCTGTTTTCTAAGCAGATCACAGAAATACTTATATCTGATAAACACAGCAAGATTCTTTTCACATATCTCTTCCAAACTAAAAGACAAAGAAAAAAAGCTCTTCTAATGTCGGCCTTTGAGTCGACCGGTGGCAAAACTATTCTCTGGATCTATTTCCTGTTATTCCTAACTTGTATCTCTCAGCATTTGAGCAGTAACTGCTGTGCAGGCAGGAGCCCTGCCAAGTAAACAACGCTCTTATAAACTATTCAACACTTCACAGCGGGGACCGCACACACTGCATGCATGCATTAAAAAGCAAAAGATGCACAAATGCAAGTACAGTACGCCTGAGGAGTAAGTGAGAGTCCCACTGCAGAGTTGGTGACCTCTTTTTTTTTCTTCAGCCACAGTGAAATTGGATCTTCCTCCTCGTTCCCCCTTTGGAAGGAGGCTGTACCCTGAAACCTCAGGCTGCCTGTCTTCCACTTGGCTTCCACTGATGAGTGACTAAGAGCAGCAAATTGGACTGCACTCTATATTATACACACAATTACTATTCTAGACACCTGAGGCACATTTAGTTTAGTCAGTAAAAGATGGGGTGTGCGGCGAAGCTTTGGAACACCTTCAACACCCACAAATAAAGTTGAACAAATTTACTTCTACTCAGCAGAAATAAAAAAGAGCTACCGGATTTTCTGGTGAACCTGTCGAAACTGAGAAAACTCTCAAAAACATGAAATAGACACAAGCAGGAAAAATCTAAGTTGCTCTCACTGTTCTCCCTCCCCGCCTCACACTTCAGGTGATGTTTTGCAGAACGCCACCACTAGACGGCGCTGTTACACAGTTCACTGTGACTTTGTCTACTAAGACAAGCTGGACTTTTCAGCGGAAATTTCACACAAATTAAGAAGCCAAATTATCAGGAAACGTAAATATAAACATTGCCTGTGACTTTTTATTACGTCATTGGACAAAGTATTGTGGGGGGTTTTTTTATTCAACAAACCCACATGCTCCCATTTACAAGGAAAGATGTGGCGCTAACCCTCCCGAGATAAGCACTAGTTCTAGGTTCAGTTCACTTGAATTGAATTACTACATAGTCATAGTTTGCCCACAAAGTTTTCTGAAAGATAAACCGCAGCTGAAACATGTACTTTTTCTTGTACATTTATTCTTGCTTCCCTTTTTGAATGAAGTATTCAGAGACCATGACGCCATGCTTCAGGAAGCACTTTGATGAGTCACCTAGTAGAATTTACAACCTGGCTTTTAGCAGTTTAATTGGGATCCTGGAACAAAATGTGTATGACAGTTTGTTTAAAACAATCAGTCATTGAAAGTACAATTTCATCGTAGCAACGTTTAAATGATTATCGTGTTAATGTTCCTGTTCAGTGAAATTATTTCTATTCTATTTAAGCACACCAGTTGGAAAAATCTTCACGTTCAAGCCAAAATGCGTTAAGCTCTTTCTGCTGGTCTCTGGATCAGAAGAACTCTGGAAACTTTACGCCGATCGCTCATGTCTTTACGTCAAAACAAAGCGTTATATTAAATGTGAAACAGAAAAGCAGTAACTCCTCAAATTTAAGACATTTGAACTCAAAAATATGATTAGTTATAAGTATCTCTTGTTAGACTTTCTGCAGGACTGACACACATCAAAATGTTCATTTCAGCGCATCAGGAATTTCTCTGGGTTTTTTTTTTTTTTGTAGTGATTTATCCATACAGGCAAGCGCTCTGTACAAACTTTAAAATCCTTTTTTAGTTTTGAATGCTAAAGCTGGAAAGTAAGTCCAGGTTTTTTTTTTTTTTTTTTTGTTTTTTTCATTTTTATGGGGCATAGAACGTTGAGAGGAAGCTCTTTTTGGTCAACCTGAGATTCTGCATGTCCATTATAAGGGTGAATAGTTGACTTTGATGTTTCCATTCTCCACCCCAACCTCCGGGCTGAGTACCTACCACAAGAGAGGGTCACTGAATGACTGAAAACTGCTTCACCCAGGAAGGAAACTCCCTGTTTTCTCAGAAGACCTGAGTCCAAAGTCTACCATTACAGCTGTGTGTGTGTAGGGGTGTGTGGGGGTGCGCATGTGTGTCTGTGATTCTGAGAGAGGCTGTGTCAACAGACACATACAGAAGATGATTTCTTCAGGTCCAGCCATGCAGCATCAAAGGCCGAGTTTCATACTGACACTGCAGGCCTACCACTCTGTTTATTGAACAACACTCCCTCTGAAATTCTTAGAGCAACTCACTTTCACTGGGATTCAGCGAAGTCAGGCAACTGGGAAATGCAACTCAAAGCAGGTTTGTTATTCGATCACATACAAGAAGCATCACACTCCCTTCTCAATACCAGCGCTTCAAGTCATAAGATTCACCTTTTTGATTCACGCCACCTTGATGGCTTACAAAATTATGAGTCATAGATTTAAAAAAGAAAAATGAAAACAAAGGAACTGAACTCGTTCCCCACATTTTTTTTTTCATTGTTTTTAGAAGGATGGATCAAAGTTTTTTTTGTTTTTTTTGGTCTTCCTCTGATGTGTTTGCGCAAGAACAGAAGCCTTGTGTTCCCGGTTTCACTGCAAGTTGGAACCAAAATCAAACAAAGTTGCAGTTTTACAGCAGCTCAGAGGCCAGTTGGGAAGTTTTTATAGTCGCTGGACACATAGTAATATAAAATTATTCCTAATGATGAATCTATTTGTTTGTTTCTTTTTATCTATTATCATTTTTTTTATTTTCTAAAATGTATTTTTTTTTAATAAAACAAATTAAAAAATCACAACTTTTTTTTAAACAAAAAAAAAAAATTCATCCCCTTCTTTCATGGGGGATTGGAGGAAATAAGGACTTATAAAACACAACCCTATAAAAATAAGTAGGTGCAGGATGGATGGATGGATGGATGGATCGTTCATTCGATCGATCGATCTCAACATGTCTGCTGTTATTTTAACAGAAAAGGTCAGCCATATTGGAAAGCCTGCTGTTTCCAGTAATGTTTGTTGGACGTAATGTGGTTACTCTAATGTGGACTGAGTGGCAGATGAAGACAAAAACACTCAAAAAAAAAGTCACTGAGGGATTCTGACAATATTGAAGGTGAGGAGAAAACACAAAAAAGAGCTTTTAACAAAAATTAGATGAATACAGCAAAGTGTACGATGCAAGCAAAGCATTCATTTTTAACCAGGTCTGATGAGTTGATCAGGCTTGCTCTGTACCAAAGAGGTCAAGTTTTTCCTGGCTGTTTTGCTCTGTTTCTCTTTGTGTGAGTTTCACACACACGTGAACTCAGGAGCTGGCGCCTTTTGGAGAAGGAGACGTCATGAGGGCCTGATCGGCTAATCAGAAGCATCTGACTGAAACTATTTCATATTCATGGTTTAAAATGTGCAAGCATTCTACTGAATAAAAAATTTAAGTCACATTAAGAGTTAAACACATTAAAAATATTGGAAGCTAACTGGTCTCAAAATATATTAAAATGTTGTCTAAGTTTGTAAATGAACATTGTGTTGTTTGCTTAAGGAATACTATGACATGCATATGCAGGCCTTCAGACAACACTTCCTTTGAACGAAGCACTCCAACAGCGCAACATAAGAGGCTGTGGGTTGTGGGCATTTGAGGGGTCTCATTCAAGGCAGTTAAATCTGTGTGACAGGTCAGATTTGTGTGTGTGTGTGTGTGTGTGAACAGTACACACACACAAATTTGGGGTGGTTTTATATGGGTGGTTAGCCAGAGTAACCACCCATATTAAACAGAGGATATGACAGTGTGCTGGTTTTGAAGTTGCCGATTCCAGCAACTCAGTCTAGACCTCAGCCTGATTGAAATGCTAGAGTTGGATTTCAAGAGACCTTTACGGAGATGACTGTCTGAAAATCATCAATGGGATGAAGCAACTCTGGAAAGAAGAGTGGGCTAACATTCCACCACAACATGAGAGGTTCATAAAGACCTACAGAAAGCAACCGATGAACTTTACTGCTGCTAATGTAGTTTCACAAGCTGTTGCATCACGAGGTGAACTTCCAACCTTTCCATACGAGTTTCTCCATTTATTTCAGTCATGTATTTTCAATTATTTGAAACTTTCCTTTTTTCCACAATTGTATGACTATTTCTTAAAAATATTGTGTGTATTCTTACGTATTTAATCAGCCTTTCATACATTTAGGGAACATAATGTAATGGAATATAATATAATATAATATAATGTATGATTTGTTATGTTTTTCTTATCATCCCTCGACAAAAAAATAAAGTATCAATTCAACTAGACCTTCCAACCATTCAGTATTATATCATTGTATCATTTCTGTGGGACGTCTGCCACTGGCTGCTGTTTCAGTAAATAAGTAAATCATTTACTCAGCGTTTTCCCTCGTAAGCTTAGATTTAGTTTCTGTTTGTGAAAACTCACCTTTTCCCGGAATCCATTTCTACTCAAAAACTGACCAGGCCAGTTTTCTGAGGCCCATTTTTGCCCCCATTTGTTTGCACCGCATCCTGCAGAGCATAATTTATGTTTCAAAGTATGAAGTAAAACTACCAACCTTTCCAATGAGAGTATCGGTAACAGACTTTAGGTTTGGATGAAAAACGGAAAGCTGTTTTGAATATCTTGGATCAAATAAATCAATAAAGTTACCATGAAAAGGAGCCAAATGCCATTTCTTGATCACAAAGTGGTCAAGAAATGGCCACTGGCAATGGCAAGACATGGTCAAGAAATCTTGTTTTATTTTTATTTTTTTTTTCTATGTATGATTTTGGAGCATACATCTGAATCACAAACCTATGTTCAGACTGATATTTTTCAGCTATCAAGTCAGGCTCTTAAATATCTTCATCAGTGTACAGTATAACAATGTTTCAGCCTGTTTATCTTTGCCTTGCTCCTTTTAAGCACTGCATGACTTTTCTTATCTTTCCAAATTTTCTGCTCATTGTTTACAGTACTGAGTGTCCTTGGTACCGGTCAGCGACCACAGGTCTTATCTCTTATTTCTTACCAAGAAGGAGGGAGGGAACCTGCAGAAGAGTGATGCAGAAAATGATAATTTGTTGGAATTTTCCCTTTATCTCCAACTTTCTTTTCATCTTCTCTGCTATTCAAGGGATGCAATCTTCTCTTTTACGCTACATTTCTGTACAGTTTGGTTAATAATCTTCTATGCTTAACTTTATTCCATTTAAATAACAGCAGCAGCTTTTTGTTTTGTGCTCAAAGTGTTTTTTTGCACAAATTCTTTAAGATTTGTAGGTTATGGAAAGCAAAAGTAGAGCATTCGACACATCCATGTGAATCTAAGCTTAAGTGCCTTGGAAGATATTTACAACTGCTAGCAAGAGCTTTTTCGCTAAGAAGAAAATGGCAGATATTTGAATCTCTGTGAGCAAACCAGGTAGAAACTTACCTCAAAAATAGCAGTATTGACATCAAAAAGTGGTAAAAATATTGATATAGGGTAGATTAATACACTTTCCGTACTTCTATTAATTGAAAGTGTTATAAATGTATTTCACTTTTCTTCCCCTTTTCATTTATATATTACTTTGCATTTGTGATTTTAACAAGGAGAAGCATAAGGGACGAGAAGCCTTTGAATGGTCATTCTTTCGTTTCAGTTTCAATCAAAAATTGAAAGTTTCCTTAATTTTGCACTTGTCTTTAATAGTTCTTTGTGCCAAAAGTCACCTGCTACCTTTCTAGCTGGTGATCTACTTCAATGAGTCAGCTGGGGTATTACCTAGAAAAAGGGTCCAGTTTCCCTATGACTACATGGTCAGCTCAGGGACTGTACGAGTACACAGTTGCATCAGGGAAATATAACCTGGAAAGAAATTCGGAGGAACCTTTGAGTTATGGTGTTTCAGTGTGGTCTGCACGGGACACACAACCGCAGGATGGCACATCATTTCTACCTTCCCCTGCCGCAGCCCTGGAATCCAGGCTGTGTTATTCCCCTGGGTATACATAGACACGATGACTAAGAGTCCTTGAGACTGGTGACCTCACTCCTTTACTCTCCTTTCCTTTCTCAAAGTGAAGCTTGGAGTTGAGCCAGGCATATGCTCTGATGCCCTACATAGAATAACAGCAATACGATACAGTGCACCCTGGATGAAGGAGGACGGAAGGAAGGAACAAAAAACAGAAAATCGGGGACTCTCCATCTCCAGGGGGGGAAAACAGAACAATGAGGACAACAGATATATATCACAGCTTTCCGCTTTCACTTTTGCTATGTTTGCCAAGGGCAAACAATTAGGTCATTTCAAAAGATAACAGGAGCAGTCAGTGGCAGATGCTCCTACGTTACTCACCAAAAAAAAAAAAAAAACAACAGTTTGAAGTTGTTTAAAGGGATATTTTTAAAGGGTACATGGGGGAGTTATTTAACCCTCCTGTTATGTTTGTTTCTGATGTACAGCAATAAGGTTCCTGGGTCAATTTGACCTGAGGAGTGTTTAATCATGCAATAGTGTCAGAAACCAAAAAATTCCTCCAAAACATTTTTGTATATGATTTCTAACTCCAGTGCTAACCATTTCAATCAATATTTGTGCAATGATGTTTATTTATTTTTCACATATAAAGGATCAATAACAACAAGTTACTCATTTTTTTAGTGGACATAAAAAATGTAAATTCCATTTTTTATGTCCACTAAAAAACAACCTACAAACAAAAAAATCTATAATTTCCTTGAAATTGATCTTTTGTAAAAAAAAAACCAAAAAAAAAAACTTTTATATTACATTTTCAATTTTTTTTTAAGGGGTGATCTTTATAATTGACCTTGAGACACACATACTGTTCAGGGTCAAATTGACTCGCTGATTAAAATCAAGACAAATGAGTCATGCAGAGAGTATTTATGTTTCCCCCCACTTCTGCTGAGTGTCCACTCAGTGTGGGTGGAGTTTGTCCACAGGAACGTCAAAAGTTGTATGAACACCTGCTTTCTCGCAGTTTTCTAGTGAAGTCAAGAGAATAGCGAGAAAGTGGGCTTGTGTGTGTGTACGTGTGTGCAGGCGTGTGGTGTGTGTGTTGGGGTGTGTGTGTTGAAATATGGTTCATAGCTGCAAGGAAACATGTAGATTTTTAAAAATTTTTAAAATCTTTTTTACCCTTTAACTTGACTTCTGGGTCAAATTGACCCAAACAGTATCTATGTAAAATGTAGACACGGGGGGAGGGGGGATGCAAATGTGTAAAATGAGCCATTTTTAATTAATATGTATAGTGCACATATTAAGACAAATAGAAAATGTTTAATGCAAAAAAAATACTACCAACTATTTTTTTTTAAAAATTAAACTTTAAAAAGGATCAATTTGACCTGCAATATAACAGGAGGGTTCACATTGACTTTTTTGAGCTTTATGTAATGCTATAATGTTATTCCTTCATCAAAATCATACCTGGACTGTTGCTTTGATTCTTTCATGCATTTTTGAGAAGTCCTTTGATCTCCAGTGGGAGGTGCCTAGACGCTTACTCAAACATAACGCACTCAACTCCTCCTTTTAGCTGCAGTCTCTAAACCGAGCTTCCTCCTCACAGAGCTCCCCTCCCAATCACCTTCCTCGTACAGCTCCTCCAGACTAGCGGCAGCAGCAATTAGCAAACACCTGGTGGAACTGCGCATCTGCTGAGCTCATCATATAAACTGCTTCCCAGTCCTAAGAAAACGACATCAGGGAAAGGCATTGTTGTGATGATGCGCTGACAAAGTAGGAGCTTCTTAAAGAGCCAGAGGCCAATTTCAAGCCATCAAATTGCAAAGTCAAATTTCTCATTAAAGCTATGTTTGACGCATACAGCATGACGAGGAAGTCATAGTACCAGGAGAAAACACACTCATGCTCTGTGAGAATAATGAAAACAACCGTGTCACCTTGCAGACCAAATTATACATGACAAAACTCCTGTAACGCTTCTAATCTCTATTATATTTATCTGATTTAGGGTTATTTCAGTTGGCTGAAATGTAATTTAGCGAACAGTGACTTATAATTCTTTAAAGTCTTTAAAGGTGTGTCTGGCCTCAAGCCATTGCCCTCTTTGGTGTAGGATAGGAATGGAGGTATTTATTTAGTTAGTGAAATATTTATTGTATTCTCATAGGAAAAGGACAAAACCAATTGCACAAAACTACGTAAGCAATATTTGTCTCGAGACTATATGACATTTCTATGTATAATCAATGTAAAAGGTTATAATAAAATGCATGTGACACCTAACAATAAAAATCCTCAAAGCGTTCAGTCTGGAGATTGTGTGTTACTGATGACTGGAGCTACATTTTATGAGGGAAAGAGATAAAAAAACATGGCTCACTGTGGTCTTAGAGGGTAACTTATGTGCTGGCAGTCATGCTGGTGGTTGGGATAAGGGTAGGTGTGTTTAAACTGCTGTGCATATTTCTTTCCACCACACTGCCACGGATGGTCATCTTAACTGCAACGTTGTCATTGTCTGAACCGCGGGGTTTCCTAGGTTATGTCCAGGAAACAGCAAAACAATGTTTTCTTAAGCGTGTGATTTCAGGCATCAGACCTCAAAGGAAATTTTTGATGTTGAAACGACAAGCATTCCTGACTTTATCAACAAAAAAAAGAAGTTTTTTTTTAAATTGTGACCTTGTGGAATTACAAAATTGAACTTCAAATCAAATCACTGTTAGGGTGATTTATATTCAATAGTGATTTGCTAATAACATTAAAAAATGAGGAAGAGAAGTTGACTCAGTTCTGTTCCAGAGTTTATTTTTAGACTTCAGCTGACAATAATAGTAGGTTAATTCCCTGGCGACTCGTCGTATGTTCGAATTCTTGTAATTGAAACCTCATGTTGCTGTCAAAAAAAATCAACATGCCATAAACTATTGATGAAAGTGAAAAAAAGGGACAGGAACTGGTTTTATCTATTGTCGCTAAAACAGCAGTCACAAGTCACTGTGGTTGTGGTTGCTTTCAATAGTTCAAGTAAAAATAAATTCTCATGCAAACGCTACCGCTGAGTTCACAGGGGGATTTTTTTATTTTTGTATTTTCTGTTCTTTAACAGAGCATCAGCTTGTATTAATACTTTTTGAACTGACATTTATCGGAAATGTCAATACACAATTTACAACTGTGGGACATTTTCAACTTGATTCTACTTCTCAGTGCAACAAACACACTTTTGACATCATTTCTTTTGTATGATTAGCTCAGTTTAGGTGTATATTTCTACATCTTTACTAGTCAGTTAACGTAAAGGGTATTGTGTATACTCTCTGAGATGTTGTTTATAATGCATCATGTTTCAGTGAGAATATTTGTTCGAATCGTGTTTATGTTTTGCAGATGCAGCATCCAAAAGGAAGGGTCAGCAGATATTATAAATTTTATATGGAAATTGTTGCATCTGCATGATCCCAAAACAGACATAGTGATGACGAGGGCACCACATGACGAGTGAAGAATGAACTAAAAATATTCTTCAAACCAAAACATAGAAACAAAGCAATTGTGTTTTGAGGAAAGCAGCAGGTACTGCAGGGCAGCAAGCCATGCAAGCGAATACAAGGACACTGAGTTATTGCAGCAATGTAATGACTTCAGCAAATTGCCAAATGGTTGCACATAAGTTGCTTTCATTTAGAAAAATACGGGCACTTCAACTTGCGTTTTGTTAACTTCCCCATCAAACATTTTACTATTGAAAATAAATGATGAAACTTAAAATTTTGCAGCTTATAAGCACATTTTGTTTTAAAATTAAGAATTTACTTAGACGGAAACTATTGAAACTACTTTGAATAATTAACTGCGCTTACTATAATGCTTGACATCCGTTAGATTGTACGTATGGTAGAATTAAAAAGATAGTTTGTATGAAATGCCTTGAGACCATATTTGTTGTGAATTGGCTATGAATAAATAAACTGAAGTGAAATTGAAATGAACTATAAGTGCATACCACATTCATTATGTGATTATTAAATAGGCACTTTTGGCTTGGGTGCTGGAAATCATTTATCAGATCAATCTGATTTTCTAAGCCTCCTATCTGAAACTTGGCAGGAATGTATATGAAGTCTGAATTTCTACTGGAAACTTTGCCGCATGAAACTAAATCAAAGTTGCAGCTTCAACCTATTTTTAGGATTTGATTTGGTTGGTATCTACCTACATACATAGCTATGGAACATATCTATTTGAGATCATGCACATTGTGTATTTAAATGCATGAAATCTGTTTTGGGCTTTTCTTGATGTTAGTCGACAGAAGAAATGAAATGGCAAATTCAACCATTTTCCAAATTCTCCAATCTCCACAATGATGGAAATGACAAAATGTTGATAAATGACACAAAGTAACGATATAAAGCACATTTCTTTATCCTAATCTATCTGCTTTGACTGGATAACAAACAACCTTTGTTGACATTAAAAGCACATCATATTGGCTTTGATTCAAAGTAGGAAAAAAGGATTGAATCCTGTTGGATATGTTGAAATGAGTTACGTATCCAAGATCAAGCTTATGTAATTATTGACTCATGTTAAGAAAAACGGTGGACTCAGTAAAAAAAAAAAAAAAAAAAAAAAAAAAAAGGCTCAGATGAGCTAATGGGGCTGACTTGTTACGTTTAAAGATTTCAGTTCTGCGTTCGGTTTCCACCGACGGAAATCTCTGACATGCAGAAGAATGCCATTTGAGGTTCTCCCCCTCAGGTGACACAAACCTAGACTGAAAAAAATAGGCTTCGTGGTAAAGAGTGGGAGGGAGATGATATTTTGATTTTCAAAGGGGATTTCAAACTACCGGTACTTTATAACACATATTGACATTTGCCACAGCAGGGGAACTAAGATTGCTGCGTCTGTAACGGAATCACAGTGAAAATGCCCGTCTTTAAAATTATATTTATACAAAACAATTGTTAAATGTTAAAGTCACTGTGTGTGCTTGCAGCTCTTAGATTGCATCTGTGTTTGGGAATCCCCATTAAGGTCATGTTTCACCTCTGACCCCTGCTTTGTCCCCACATCAGTTTAGCCAAAGAATGGGAGTCCAAAGAGAGGTTGAGACTCTTGAAAACCACTGAGAGGAGGGAACTTTGAGGAGAGGTTTGGGGGAGGGAGAGCAGGAAAATCAGGCAGGTGTTTGGTTGAAAAGTGGGTAAGAACTACTGTGGTGCATATGTATATTTTTGTATGGGTGTATATTTGAATGTGTGGTTGGAAAGCGATGAAACCAGACCAGCGTGATGGAAAGTCAGGCCAACAGCTAAGACAAACACAAGGAGGGCAGAGTGAAAAGAGGTGAGGACGAGGGGGAGAGGAGTGATTACAATGGACGAGTGTTTTGTGTCAGGTTTACATCGGCTGTCATTAGGATGCTGATACTGACCAGCATTGACAGAGGTAGGGATCTGTTTACGCTAGAGTCCATTATCAAGTTTGCACAGCAGAGAATGCATCCATATTTTGCCCTCCAGAGCCCTCCCCCCCGCTTCCCCCGTCATCCAGAAGAGGACAAAACCTGGTCTGGAATCCGGATAAAGACAGTCTGTGGATTTCACAGGGATCTTTCACACACTCGGAAAACAGTGTGCTGTGTGTTTTCTTCATTATCATAATTGAGAGTGACTGGTAGGACCGTGGACTGGGAGGTGTTCAGCTATCCCCCAACCAAGTAATCCTCATTTGCCAAATGAATAATTGAGAGGAGAGGCGTATTAGGCTCTGCTCCAGACTCCTGAGGGGCAGATGGGGTCAAACATGGTAGATAAAGGCTGAGGGGCAAATGTGAAGCAAATTAAGTAGCTCTACCCAAGAGAAATGATCCCAAATAGCCAAAAAACAGAGGAGATCAAGCCCACTGATACTTGCTTCTAAGAGATACTATTCAAAGTTGTTCGGCAGTATAGAATATTTCAAGAATTCACCAGTATAGAATGAAATCAAAAAAATTAGATGTATTAACACCTTTACAGTAACTATGTTCTAGTCTTTGCCTTTATTTGTACTCAATGGACATAATATTTGCAATTAGCAATACAAGCTAATAGCATTTTACAACCCGATAGTAAAAGCATCTATACACTTAGGGACAATTGTATATACACACTTGTGCTTGTATTATTGGGAGGGTCTCGTTTCTATTTCCAGGGGTCATGTGGTAAGAGCGGAGGTACTTCCTGGACAGGTTGTCAGCCACATGAACGAGATACAAACTCCCATAAGTGCAAACTCAGGGTTTGCCACTGCTGCTGTCAGCCATATTGAATTTGGAGATTGGGGTTGGTGAGAAACAACCCTTTTCCATCTTCAATTCTGACTTCAGTGGGCTGTTCCTGTTTATTTTCCCAACTTTAATTTGTACAATGTTTTACTTCAAAACATGTGAACAACTTTTCCTAGTCTATTGCTATTTGTTAAGACCTCAGTTTTGAAAAATCGTTGCTTAAATTTGTCATTAGGGCTTTCCATGTCTAAAACAATGCCCAACTCTTCCAGACTGCATGAGTTATGAACAAATTCTGTGGTATTTAAAGTTTTGTGCTTTTTCCCAGTTATTTAGACAACTGGTGAGTTGTGACTCTCAGACAATAACAAGAATTGCAGGAAAAACAAGAAAATACAACAACAGGACAAATTTCCCTTGGTGGTGAATATATGTTTCCAGTGGAGATTGTGGTCTGGAACCAGACGCCTTGCAAATGTTTTACTCAGAAAAAAAAATGTCTTCACATCCTGCTTGCATGCATAACATTTTAAATATAAACGCACAATCGCTTATTGTATCACTTTTGTGAAAATGTACATTTGTAGACCTGACTCCTGAGCCACTGGTTTTGGGACAGGGTGGCTAAGGTAATGATTAGCTTGCTATGTCTAGGGCTGGCTGTGCCTGTTTTGTTGGGCATACTTATAAAAGGGTGGAGCACGATAATACCACGAGGCGGACAAGCGATTGTCCTCTTGTCTGTTTTGCTCTGCCTCCAAATGCTGTGTTGTTTCAGTGAGTATTTGGCTGGAGCTGAGCTGAAGAGGAGAGGTTACTCAGAGTCATTGGAATCCCCGCACAATAGACACAGACCCCCACCTCTTCTGCCTGGAACTCCAGGTTGTGAACCCCACTGCAAGAGCTCTGGCTACATCCTCCATCATTCATCCACCCACCAGGCTTTAGGCTCTCCCCTCCAACACAGGAGCTCTCAGTGCTGCTAAATGGCTCCCCTAAGAAGTAGCATAAACACCACCGTTCAGTCCAAGGCCACGGCTCACTCTGGAATGCACCACATCACAACTCCTCGTAGAAACCACTTTATCGCCTATCTCTCCCTCCCCTCTCTCTCTCTCTCTCTCTGCTCCCTCCCCTCTCGGAATAAACGCGTTGCCATGCCATCGGCAGTCAGTGCAGTGGTTAAAACGCGCTCGTTCTCCTGGATTTTAGTGCGTGATGTGTTCAGTCAGCAGCGTCGGAGTGCGCGGGCTGAGCTGAACGAAGCGGCTCCTTCGTTGTGCTTGCACCCCCGGGGGCCCCCGCTCCTGCACTCCCGCTGCGGACTGAGACTTCCACCGGGCAGCCGAGAGACAGACGCGACAGCAACACCTGGAAAATAGATGGAGGGACCTGAGCCGCAGCTGTCGCCGCAGTCCACCTTTCTCCCGTGGTCCGAGGGGGGAGGGCGCTTGTAAGCTCATCTGAGTCGGGGTTTGGGAATACCTTTCCGGGATTAGAAGGTTAGTGTGTGAAAGACAATGTCCCGCGGCTCTCTCTGGCAGTCCCGGCTATTGTTGGCGCGGCGGCGGACGCACAGAGCTCAGTGTCACCCGGTCCGCCCCCACCTCCACCTCCAGTAGCAGTTCAGGCTCTCGCGTCTCGGGCGTCCCGGAGTGTGAAGGATGACTTCCTGGCAACGCAGCCGTCCTCTGCGTGTCCTCCTGCTCTGCTGCGTGGCGTTCGTTGTCTGCGCAGAAGCCTCCAGCGGCGGTGAGTCGAGGCTCATTAAGAGCCAATTACATAATATCATCAATTAGTGCTGTCGTCTCAAACAGTCACTGCACAGCATCAAGTCTGGACGCAGTCTGTCATCTCTGTAGGGGAGTGATAAAACGTTCACATTTCATAAAGATGTGAATTAAACGCATTTTAATTATATTCCATTCAATTTTGTATGTCAACAGATACAAGCTAAAGGTGCTTTACACTATTTCTCATTTCTAGGTAGCCTAAATTAAGTTCTTACCAATACAGATGGTGCAATCTCAGAGTCAAGTTCATTTCCAGTTACATACAGGGCTATGTGATCTTAAATATTGTCCAGTATAATCAGATTCAGTTGCTTAAATAATGTCATTCGGTGAAAAGTTGTCCACGGAAATCTGAAACAGAACATACAAACTTAATACTGAAATATAGCAAAAATATGAAATAGAAAAAAAAAATCTGAATTAAACAGAGAACCCTTAAAATGTGTAAAGAAGGAGTGCAAGTTAGCAAAAAATGAAGCTGCTGCAATCACAATCAAGTTGAATCTAAGTAAAAACCCAACCGAGTCTCCACTGGACTCCTTTACTGCTGAGCAAGCATGTGGTGACAGTGGAATGGAAGAAGCTCCTTTTAAAGGGAAGAAACATCCTGCAGAGTCAGACTCAAAATCAGCAGCCTTCTGCCCTGACTGAGTGACTGAGTGACTGGGTGTTGAGTGGAGACAACAGACACAGTAAAAGACAAACGTTCAGCAGTACCAATTCTGTGTTGTACACATTGATGCCGTTCACATTAGTTCCATCAGAAGCTTTATATACTGGAGAAAAACACAGATAAACAGAGTAAAGCCGAGGCAGAAGTACTATATATGGTCAACATAGTTAATGGAAGCTTTTGCCCCTTCAGTGACTCTACGGAGATGTGATAAGAGAAAATCTTCTGTGAAAAGAAAAACAACTGCGAGAGGACATAAAGATAATGGCAGCAAATAGGATGAGAAACTCCAGCAATTACTGTTCATTTCTGAATGGACTGGGCCAAGTCTGTCTAAATAAATTAAATGTACTGGTTTAAGTGTCAAAAATACTTCAAAATAGGTGACAGGTACACTGCTGGATGCTCAAACTGAACAGGGACAGTGTCTTGTCAAAGTTTAGTACAGTTTATTTCAGTTCTGAATGTGGGAGCTGACCAGGTCAAAATCCACACCCTAATAGGAAAAAAAAAACACCTGGACATAAGTAGAAAAAAAAAATGGGTGGGTCAGATTTGTGTTACAAAAAATGGACTGTTATCAGACAAAATCGCTTGGCCTCAATAGACTTATTTCGCCTGCTCACGGGCACCTGAGCGGAAATCCCCAAACTCTCAGCTGCAACAATCACATCGGCTTGAGGTGCGCAAACAAAAGTCTGCCAGAAATTTAGGTCGTTATAGTTGTTAAAATAAAAGAAAAGCAACTTTCAGATTAGATTTTAAAGAAATGTATCCGCCAGGAAAAGCCTGATCTGCTTCGCTTCGCCATCCATCATTTTGGATGAACAGTTAAATCATTGAGGGGGGTTTAATTGCGGTCAAAGTCCCTAATTGGATCAGAGCCTGTTAATGGGTCTGCTAGTGATGCTTGGAACCAACATTCTTTCTCTGTCCCACATTACGGCTCTGTAACTAACATAAATGGCTCTGGGAAATTGGATTTTAGTCGGTAAATTACTCTAATAAATCATTAACCCCACTACAGGAATGACGAGGTGAATGATGGGCCTTTCATCACTTTCTATTCCAACATGCCTGTTTTCTTTTTTTTCCTTTCTTTCTTGTTTTCTTAAAACTACTGTCTAAAGTTACTTTGTGTGAGTGTGTGGGAACCACTCCAACAACTCCGGCACCTGTTCCCACACTGCTGTACACTTGCTAATTTGTGCTGAATGGCTCGGCGCGAGATGCCGAGTGGTTCTTCCCTCATCATGAGTGGATATGAGATCCTTCACGTCTGCACAGATTTCGCCGCATGACTAATGAGTATTGACTCACACGTTTCCTTCATATGCTAATCGCACATTCTTCCCTGCTCCTTTTTGTTTCCGTCTATCCGCAGGAGCCAGAGCGTGTTGGTCGCCCAGCATCACCTCTTGCGCAGATTGCCTACAACGTGGACCACAATGTGCTTGGTGTTTCCAGGAGGTGGGAATGTGTACACAAGTGTGTGTGTGTGTGCTCTTGTCCGTAACAGACAAAACAGAAATAAAGCAAACAGTGGGAACGTGGCAGCCTTTCAGCAGCATTCCTTCAGATGACACGCACCAAAGCTTTCGTGGCATTCGCAAATGAGAATATAATGTGTATGTTTGAGCCCAAAGCGGTCTGCGTTGTGTGACCTGTGTGAGCGCGTCAGCCTCTGTGTGAACATTTTCTCCGAGACGGAGCCACACTCTGTCCGTGTGTTTAGTCTCCGTGCTCACGCATATCGCCGCATCTCCCCCTCTGTTTGTCTCTATCTGTCTTTTTCTGTCTCCCTGTCTTGTCTTTCTTGTAAAGAGCCCACCCCTGGATCAGCTTTGAGAAATTCCAAAGCCTCTCAGTGCCACACCAGCTGCCACACACACACACGTGCAGTGACATCACAGTAGAAGTATAATGTCAGCAAGTGTGTGTTTGGACTCTCGCATGCCAAATTTCTTCTGAATGCATGTTGTTGGGCCGAGTCCCTTCAAACATCACCTCCAAAACCTTCTACAAGCTCACACAGCCACGCTCAGACAAGCACTAAAAACAAAGCGTTAGCGGCTTTTATGTAAATCCAAATGTGTGTTTACGTAGGCAGTTACAACCCTAGCCCAGAGAGGAAAGTCCCAGGAAGTCCGTCAGAAACGTCTAGGTGTTAAAGAGCTGGTCAGTGATAACTAAAAATAAACAGAAGCGAGTCTGGCTTTCAGGTTCAGCTCATGGTCATGAAGCTAGAAAGAGTCTCAACTCCTGTTGTAGACTGGCAGACGCTTCGCTCCGGTGGTTTTTTCTGTCTTGCATTAGTAGAAATCCCCCAGTAATTAAGCTGCTCCACTACACGCCTGCACAATCTTGTTGGTCTCGTCACACGCTTGAAATCAGACCCATGGGAGGTTAATAACTCACTGGAAACACACACACACACACACACAGCAGTGAGGTTTTACAACTGTGCTGCCACTGTACTGCATTTCCATGCCTCAGTCAACAAGTACGAAATATTAGTAACTCGTTCCAAAGCTACGAGTCGTGACACTGTTGGGCTGTGCAGTCAAGACAACTAACAATTAACCTTTTTACTCAGTGTTTAGGTGGTCTCTCACCTTATTTTTTTTTTTTCAAAAGCTTAAATAATTGTTATATCTTTATGGAGACATGAGAGATTACATATTAACTGGCAGTACTTCAAGAGGGGAAATTTAAGGGCTTAAATAATGCATGGTCTGTGGTTTTCATGTCTAGTCTCTCTGTCTCAAATCAATACAAACAGAATGAAACGGCTCAAAATAGAAAATGAAACTAAGGTAAGTGATAGTAAAAGTGGTTTCAGTTTTCCATCACCAACGCACCTTGCAAACACCAAAGGTGAAGTGAAACCACATCCTGTTAACGGTGTGTTCATGTACCACTACTGCTATGAATGGGCGAGGAGTGAAACTGAGGAAAGACTGACAAAGAAAATGAAAACTGTTCCACCTCACTATGACAGCTTTTACTCCCGCTTAGTCAGATTAGCCCCACTAATACTGGACGTGGTTCTGTCAGTCCAGTCTTCCATCTTTGTATGTATCCATTGTCATGGATTATGTTAGATCCACTAGGGAAACCCAAACATAAATTTCTGCAGCAACACACTCCTGCTCATTAGAAGAGATAACAAGGCGTTCGTTGTTCTGAAAGATCTTTGCTTTTTGGCTTAGCTTGTTCTCCATCAGCAAATGTAATATTTACACATTGAATAGTCATACTGGATAAAAACTGAAACTTTTTAAAATCTTTTCACACATTTGACACCTAGGACTATCTGCACGGGGCTGAGCAGAGCCATCGCTGCGATCTGCCGGACAACCTTCGCAGGAGAGGTTGCAGGCCTGAGTTCATGGAGCGGTCGGACGTCAAAGTGGAGGTCGATGCCACGCTGAACAGCACACAAGTGTCCCCACGGGAAATCAGCATCACCCTCCGGCCAGGTGCACAAGCTGAAACTCGGGATTTTGTGTCTCATTTAAACCGAAGTCACTTCACGGTTTTCTCATCGTTTGTTGCGTGTCTGTGTGTGTCCAGGTTCAGAGGCCAGTTTTGTTGTCGCCGTGAAACAACTGGAGCGCTATCCTGTAGATCTCTACTACCTGGTGGATGTATCAGCCTCCATGCAGGAAAACCTTGATCATGTAGGCTTGGCTGACTGTCAGTCGTTGTTTTATCGCTGCCCTTGTGTGGGAAAAAAGTGATTCATCACTAAAATTTGATTTCAAAACTGAGTTTACACAAATTCCCTGAAAAATAAAAAAGAGGAACTAGGGGAAGAAATATTGTTCTACTTCTTGTTCAAGCTTTTCCTTCTGCTTTGTCTACTTAATTTTTCTCTGTTGTTCTTTTTGATCCAATAATATCTCCTTCCTTATTCGCTTACGCTCTTTTCCTTCGTCTTTTCTGACCTGCAGCTCAAGACAGTGGGCGTCGCACTGTCCCTCCGGATGACGCAACACACCTCAGACCTTTGGCTAGGTTTTGGCTCATTCGTCGACAAACCTGTCTCCCCTTTCATGAGTGTCCATCCCTCCAAAATCGACAACCCCTGCAGGTACAGAGGAGAATGTGTCATTTGTCTTATCTAGTAATGTCTCACTTCAAAATTTACCTCATTATCCCACATAGCAATCATATTTTCATGATACAAGGAGAGTCATGCAAGGAATCCAGCTATTAATTCCTTGCACCAAATCTAGAGGTGCTCAAAATATAGATAAATATTTTTTTATTGCAGTAGCATAATCTCTCTCTGAAATATTTTGAAAAAGCACATCTTAATTTGAGTACATTTGTTCAGTGGGAAAAGCATAAAGAGTTTGTGAAAGAGGCCAAATTCTCCTAATGAACTCAATTCTATGATTGAGTTCAAATAAATTAAATATTTTATTATGTTCTCAAGTAAATGTCAAATTAAAAATGTCATGTCAAGGCACTTTACTAGAAAAGACACCTCCAAATCATGAATAGTTTTACTGATAATCCTAACAAAATCATATTCAAACTAACCAAATCAAATCATATAGATGTTAGATCCAATGTCCCTGTTTTAATTAACTGATTAGGTTTTATTGATGGACACTGTATTCCTAAAAGTTGTAAATAAAAACTTGTCTCATTCAGTTTTTTTTTGTTGTTTTTGCTTTTTTTTTGCCAGTGATTACCAGATCCGCTGTCGTCCAGCCCACGGTTTCCACCACGTCCTCAGCATGACCGGCAACATCAGCGAGTTCACGCGAGTGATGAAGCGCCAGCGCATCTCCGCGAACGTGGACACGCCAGAGGGAGGACTGGACGCCATGCTGCAGGCCGCTGTCTGCCAGGTGAATAACGCATTGAGCCACCCGTCTGACGCTGAGAGTGGCATTTGTGCTGGAACAATTGGGAGCATTCTGACTCAGCGCTGCGTGTTGCTGCAGGAATCCCGTTTAAGTAATGACACCACTGCACACAGTCACCGAGGCTCACAAAACGACTGCAGGGGGGCTTTGAGTCACATCATGTGAATAGGGGCAGCAGAAGGCAAGATTTCAGTCACCTCGGTGGTGGTCACGTTCAGAAATAGACTCTCCATTACATCATGCATACTATAAACTCAGTGAGTTTCCCTAAATACACAAACGTGCACACATGGTCCCATTTTCTCACACTGTCTCTGATGATTCACAGACATGAAGAAGGAGCCACTCTGACTGATAAAGGGGGGAATTTCTGCTGCTTTTGCTTAAATTTGGCATTGCAGCGAGGCCCGATCATCGAGGAAACTAATGCAGTTCAGATGAATAAACTGCTTCAATATGCATTTTTTTCCTCGACCACACTTGTAAATCCTTAAAATAAGAAGCCTGCAGAGTTTTCCACATCAGTTGCTGTGACTGTATCGATAAGGAGTGATTTAAGAGTTTTTAACAATGGGGGAAATTTTGAAACGGCTTTCCAGAAACAGAGTTGAAGTAGATTTGTGGTGGTATTTGTCATAAAGCAATCACATTTCCAACAAAAAAAGTTGTGGTGCAGTGTGTCATAACCCCCATACAATCATGTATATGAGTTATCTCACATCCAATGCAGAGATTTCCTCCAAAGAGTTCTTTAATTCTGGTGGTGTGACTAAATATGACCTCTTTTTCTTGTTCTATGGCAGCGTTCTGTTGGTTGGCGGCCAGAGGCAAAGCGCCTCTTGCTCCTGATGACAGATCAGCCGTCCCACCTCGCCCTGGACAGCAAGCTGGCTGGGATCGTAACGCCGCACGACGGCCGGTGTCACCTGGACAACAACGTTTACACTGGAAGCACAAAGATGGTGGGAACGTCATTTTTTAAAATCTGTAAATCTGTAAATCTGAATATTTGATTACGCTTTGCTTCACCAGGATCACGGGTAAACTCCATGCAAACATCTCCTTCACAGGACCATCCCAGTTTAGGTCTACTGTCTGACAAGCTGCTTGAAAACCATATCTACCCCATCTTTGCGGTGGAGAAGATGCAGTACCAGTGGTATGAGGTAATTAATGAATCAATACCATTTACTTGTTTTTATTTTGATACAGAAACTTAAGAAAAAATTGCATGTATGCATAATGAAGCCCCTTTTCTGATTTGGACTATAAGATTCGGATAAGAAATGACTTTCAGCTACGTTTCCTTCTTTAGGAGTTGGTGAAGCTGCTGCCTGGAGCAATCCTGGGAAAGTTGGGCCTCTTTCAGGCACCGAACCTTATAGATCTGGTGGTAGATGCGTACAAGGTAAAATCATCCACCTGTGGTTTCTCTTTAAAAATCCCTTTCTTCTTTCATTCATCAAAGGAAGGTGCGAGTGCCATCGAGAAGAGCAAGAGCTTCACATTAGAAAAGCTTTTGTGATGCCTGTATTTTTTTCATCTATTCACATTTCAGAACTTGGGAAATCCGATAAAGGGAGAAGTTTGTGGTTTTGTCTGGGCAGATGAAACAGAAAATAAAATAAAAAATAAAAAAACATGGTTGACCTTGTGTGTGTGTGTGTGTGTGAGAGTCTGTGTGTGTGTGTGAGACTAGGAGGTTCAACTGCCAGTAGTCTCTGGGCTATAAGCTTGCCTCGGCAAAGCAGGGCATTGTTTGCTCCGAGAATCTGTCGAATCCACAGATCTGGGTGTTCTGTGATGCATTCAGGCACACACACACACCTAGACCCATCCACACACACACACACACAAGCAGCGATGCCTGAACAGAAGCTTCCATTATAAAAGCTATCAGATCCCTACAGAAACCATGTGTCCTAATCTCGGACAGACACAAAGATGCTATTTTTAGCCCCACCTCCTTGTCCTCAGAAGTCTTTTAATGAGACGGAAAGCAAGGAAGGAAAAAATAAAAAGAAATAAGGAAGCTTTCACAGTTTGTTTCTTTTATCTTAACCTTGATTTAAATCATCAAATTAACTTTGATTGTTGAACTTCGGACCTTAACCTAATGCTGCCGGTTCATCTGTTTTTTGTTCTCCACAGAAACTGTTGTCTGAGGTGGCGGTGTCAGTGTCAGTGGAGGACAAGGCAGTCAGCAGGTACTGGGTGTCTGTTTCTCCTCTTTGTCCCCGCGGATCCACCGCCAAGGACCAGAGCTGCTCAGGGGTGCAGCCAGGCCAGACGGTAAACACAAAAAAAACCAAGCCATTATCGTGTACTTAAAGAAAAAAATTCTAAAAAGAGGCATCCGGAGAGTGCATTATATCGGATTACTTTAGCACATACAAACACATCACTGAGAGCTTTACGCGACAGAAGAGATTTGGTAAATAATCCGAATTGAGCGGATTATAGTATGTATTTAACAGGAAAACATTCCCATGTGATTCCATGACCTTTACTTTTCATAAGCCTTACCTTGCTCAATATGAGAGCATTAATGTTGGCAGGTAGAGCATTTACTTATTTAGAAACAGACTCCTCTGGTTGCCAGTTCCAACTCAGAAAGCTCCTTTCAGTACTCTACTACAGTAGCTTCTTGCTGCAGTAGTTTTGAATGCTACTGTCAGAAGAAAAAAAATAATTTTTTTTATATCCACTGAGAAATCTTCTGTTCTTCTACTTGCTCCCTAAGATTTGTTCCCACCAAAAGATTTGGTGTTCTCAGTCTAACACTGAGGTGCTTACTCACTGCCACATAATTACTCCTTTGTGCACAAATTAATGCCCAGCATTTTCATCCATGGGCGGATTACACTGTATTATGGAAAGTACCGACATTTACCAGAAGGTTGATAAAAATCAAGAGAGGTTGACTGTAGATTCAAATCTTTATGTATAGTCAACAGCAGTATAATTATTCTGAGTCTTACTGTTACTGTAGTTGGATTTTATTAAAGACTTCCAGTCAGTGAAGCATTGGTTGTACACTGTGCCAAACATCCTGTATTCAGAATTGTCTTCAGCCAAAATCAGCAAGGGAAAGTTTTGTGCTGTCCCGAATCAGCTTTTATATTAGCTTACTTTGTTAACTGAACATTATACCTGATTGTAGACTGTAAAAAAACAAAAGAGTTTGAGAATTTCCGTTTCATTACATAATTATTCCAGGCTTACATTGAAACTGAATTGGTGTATAGGTTCAAATAAGCGTCAGCAGACAACATTCAACATGTTCACAATCGGAGTGCTAAGATGTTTATCCAATATATCATTCAACAAAACAACTTTATTCACAAAGATATTAAAGTTATAAGTCCCAAAATGCCTCGTTATGTATTATATTTTGTTATGTTGTCCAGAATTGTGTTGTATTACACCTATATAATATTGTGTCACATCATATCATAGCATATAGCATCATATCTTTATATTTTTATATGTCACAGTTTTATCACTTGTGTTGTATCTAGTGTGGGCTGCACAGTGGTGCAGGTGTTAGCACTGATGTATTGCCTAAAGAATATCCAGCAGCATTAATCTGTCCCATGCGGACATCTTTTGCCCACACTATTTGTGGAACACGCAGCTTATAAAATATAATCTGCATCAGCTTTTCTGCTCCTTCAGAACATCAAGACATAAAACAGTGTGCTGCCATAAAAGTGAAATTATTTGGTATGACCCACAGCTCAATGTCTGCTTTTCTAAAGGATATTTTAAATCTATATTTTATTATTTTAATTTACTGTTCTTTTAATGCTCCAAATAATTGACAAGTAAAGCCCCCTGTCATTGCATTTCAGCCTCTCTCTTGCCACAGTGAGCACAGATATTTTTGCTTGCCAGTTTGCACCTGCTTTTCAGACATGCTAAAATTAGGTGCAGAAGCAGCATTCACAATTTAGTTTATTTGTTGCACATGCTATTCTTCTCATTTTGCTGACGCAGTCCTGTCTGCGTGTTGTTTATAGATTTGGTTTGTGTGAGCTTTCAACCTTTAGAAACCCTTAGTCATTTTTCATGTATCCTCTGAATCATCAGCAGCCCCCAGATCAATCTATGCTTCTTCTCCTGTTCTGCGGTTTGTAAGTAAACTGACAGGGCGCACAGACCTTCGTTTATGATGCCTCTCTTAAAATACTGCCAAGCTCTATATTGCTTCTGCCTTTTAGAATATTGAAAAACATACATAACTCCATTAGTGAGCAATCAGACACTTAAACATCATTCAGAAGGTGTTGAGCCAGCAAATAGTAAATTGAGGGATGTTACTTTTTCCTGCAGGTCTACTTTAACATCACCGTTGGCCAACACTCCTGTACTGATGATGGTGAAGATGAAGATGTGAGAATGTTGGTGCATCCGGTGGGCTACAATGAGTCCACTGTCGTCAGTATCCGCTCTAAATGTCAGTGCAAATGTGGACCAACAGGTCATTGTGATGGCAACGACCAGTCACCCTGCAGTGGAAGCCACCACGGTGTCAGTCAAGAGCAGAGGCCAGATCACGGACATATGAAAGACTCGAGCTCAGATCCAAATAGAAATTGCAAAGCAGATGGGTCAAATGTGAACTGCAGCGGCAGGGGAGTGTGCGAGTGCGGAAAATGTGTGTGTGAGCAAAGCAGGCTTGGGACGGTATACGGGAAATACTGTGAAATGGATGACTTCTCCTGCCCATATGAGAAGGGACAGCTGTGTGGAGGTAAGGTTGAAAAACATTTCATTTCATTTCCAGTTGAATCACAAATACTTTAAGACGAGGCACTTCTCCTTTAATGCCCCTGAGTTCTTATTGAGACTCTTTTTTTTTTTTTTCAATTTCAGGCCGAGGTGTGTGTGTGTCAGGCGAGTGTGTGTGCGAGGTCGGCTGGACAGGTGACAGTTGCAGCTGTCCCACCTCCAAAACCAGCTGTCAATCTGCAGACGGCTTGCTTTGCAGTGGCTGTGGAGAGTGTGTGTGTGGCAAGTGTGTGTGTACTGATCCCCAACGATCTGGAGACTTCTGTGAGAGATGTCCTACCTGCCAAGTCATCCGAAAATCCTCCTGGTATTTAGTCAATTACTACTTAAATCCTAAATGCACAAAATAAACTCCTGTAGCATTTTTTTCAAACTGTTTTAGCAATGACTTGGTCATTTGTTTTGTCTGTTGTTTGTTTTTCTTTCTCTTAGTAAGAATGTGGACTGCCATCATTCTCAAGGTCTCTCCCAAAAAGAGGCAGAGCTATGCAACACCACCTGCTCTCTTCATATCGGCTCCAAAGCAGATTTTTCAGGTACAACAAGTAGAAACTTGGATTGTGAAGAAATGTCTAATGCCTACATGCTAACAAAAATGAACATATTTTAAGTTGAGATCAGTACCCATGGTTTTATTTAAAGGTGCAGCTCAGCACAGCAAAGAACTTATAATTTCCCCTCATATTTCTATAAATAGCTACAATAACCTAAGATGGGCTAAAAGAAGAAGTTAGTGCCACACAATAATTGTGTTGCAAAGTTATGACAAAACTCAGATAACTGTGGATTGGGCAGTTGTTACTCTGTACACATTGGGTCATGTTTTTTTTGTAGTTTTTTTTTAAGCTAGAGCGCTGCAGTTTCAAGTTACAGTGTCAGCAGAACAATCCTAAAACTCTGAGGACTTCATGGACTTCAAGCTATTTAGTGTTCACCTCACGTGTTGTTGTGCTTATTGGCTTTTCTGAACACACAGCTCAGTGGGACGATGTTCTGGGTTTGACCTGGATAGAGCAGCATTGTTTTGTGTGCACACATTTCAAAAGATTTCCTATCTAACTGACCTTCCTCCTGATATTAGAAACAACAACAGATACGGTAGTGCATCTAGAGCTATTGAAAGATAGTCACAAAGTTTGCACAAAGCTTCTGGACATACATGGAACATAAACAAAAAAAAAATCTGTGACTAAGAATAAGCTATCATGCTGGAATTGAATTGAAGATAATGCTGGTGAGAAAAAGTATAATTCTTCGTATCAATTTCCCAAACCAAACCAAAATCAATCATTGTTTATTTGGACACAGAAGAAAGAGTTCTGCTGCAGACTTAATAAGTAAGGTTTTTATAGGCGTGGCAACAATACCTTGTTGCCACGGTTATTTGTTATACCAACTTTCCCTAAAATAAAAAAAGCGAGAGCAAAAATCCTTCCAGCAACATGACCCAAATCCGGAGGGAATAGCTCTTCAAAACACAATGCCTCAGGACAGAAAAAGTTACGAACAAAAGTTTATGAAAAGAACGAATCAAAACTAACGTCACAGAGTCACTCCGACATCCTCCCACCATGAGCAGCGCAAGGCAATCTAGGCGCAGTCTTACTGGAGCAACTCTGGCTGCCCTTCACACTCGGAAGGATTTTATCGCAATTTGGAAAATAATGTAGGATCTATCTTTCTACAATGAAAAATATCTCTCCCAAGTGAAAAACATTCAAGGCAGCTGCCAGTCTTTCCAGAGGTGGATAGCCATACGAGTTCATCCAGAAGTCGAACAGTGGAATGGAAATAGACGTTACAAAAGAGCTGCGTGTCGGAGTCTCCCTGCTGCAGATTGGACATGAAATCCAAAACTGTACAGATGTTTGAGAGGTTTTACAGAAGAAAACAACCAGCCACACAGTTTAGGTTTTCCATTTGCTTCTACACCAGTTCTTTACATGGACAACACCAAATTAGAGATGTTTCTCCTCAACACAGAGTGCTAAGTTTAGCCTAAACACATCGCATCATCTCAGCACAAATGTGTGACATCAGCTGCCAAGCACGGTGGTGGAAGAATGATAATTTGGGGCTCGCTTTGGTGCAGCGTGACCTAGATAATTTCAGATTTACCATTTGCAACTCTGAATTACATTTGGATTCAATTCAATTCAAAAATATGTTAATGATCCCAAGGTGATAATTAAAGATCATTACCCATCATGACTCCATTTATCGCAAAGACATGTCACAATAATCAGTAAATCAATTAATGATAAATTAAAACAAGCTCAATAATTTCCATTGGCATGATTTTTCGTTTCATTAAGAATTAATCATTCTTGCCTTAAAATCATCTTCTTTAAGGCATCGTTAAAATATCTCTTTGGGACACTTTAATGTATCCCAACTATCTTTATTTAGTACCTCATGTAACACGAGGCACTAAAATTTTAAAATGAATGAATGCTAAGTTAAGCTACATTTGCTAAAGAGGAGCTATTACCAGTATCTCCAGTATTATCAAGATAGTGAAATCTATTGTTTATTTAGTTTTTCACAACTGTTGTCTTTTTCTAAGTTAATAGCAGCATTTTTATATACCAAGACTTTCAAATTGACTTCAGGCTTGTTCTTGGTCTGAATCTTTAACATGTCTGAGATTTGAATTTGCTCGGTAATGACAGCTGTCAGTATCGGTTTCAGATCAACTCGCACTCCGGTCAGGCTCAGCTTCACATTAGCAAAAGACCAGAACAATGTAAACACACACACACATGCTTTCCTGCGAGGTCACTTCCGTTGCTACCACGGCTGCTTCAGTACACCCTGGTGGATTGGAGTCAGCAGGCCGGCTGTCAGTGCTACAGCTGTATTTTACATTTTCTTTCAGTTTCCAGCTCACTTTGTTAGTTTCTCATGCACAGACACTCACCTAATCTGTGCCGGTGTGCGCGCGCACACGATGTTGCACATCCAAGTGTTACAGTTCATCCCCGCCTTCCAAATTTTTGGAACAGGACTGTTCATTGTGCGCCCCCCCCCCCTCTTTTTCCCCAGCCCGACGGGACACTTTCTTCCCGTTCACACCCACTGCTCCCCGGGTGCAGCAGGAACCAGGTCTCTATGGAAACACAGTTACAAAATGTCAGAGCGCTCTTTGGACTCTTTGTTTGGAGCGATCAGCTCGTCATCCGCACATGCACCCCAGCAGACACACAGCCAGCTAAATGTTCAGCAAAGCACCACTGGCACAGCTGCCTCTGACTGAGCACTATGTGTGTGTGGGCGTGGGCGCGCGCGTGTGTGTGTGGTTTTAGTTGTATATGGGTGTGTTTAGTGTATCCCTTTAGGATTTATTTCAGTTATTTGAAAGCTCACAAAAATGTACTAATTTAAATGCAAGGGTCACACTAATTATTCATTTGTCTTCATGAAATGTATGATCTAGATGCACATATATATGAAAAGATGTGCTCTGGGATATTTATGTTGCATCTTACCAGGATAAGATCAATATAATGCATGTTCTTCTGATACTTTTTCACACTCTCTTATAAAAATTATGCTTTTGCCTAGCAGACTCAGTTTTAACTTCTGCTCTAGATAATCAGAAACAGTGGAATACAAGGCATTTTGTGTTCCTTATTTGTTAGACTTTCACAGCTAAGAACACTGAACCAGCTGTCTAGTATGGTGGTGGTAGATGATGCTTTGGGTCTGCTGAGCTAAGCATTTAGAAGGTTTTATGGAAAAGTCTGGAATAGAAAGTGGTTCAGAAATAGTGTCTTCTTTGGGATTAAAGGCATGAACTTTTTAAAAGCAGTGAAGAGGAAGAGGAAAATTTAACAAGTTGATATTTAATCACTCTTGGATTAATCACTTGTAGTTGTTATGGAGCAAAGAGGTTGTAAAGCATTAGAGAACTGAAGCTATTTTCAAATATAGCTTTTCTCAGAAGTATAATGAGGAATTTCTAACCTTATAGATATTATGAATCAAACAAGTTATGTAGCCACAAAGCACAATGCTGTGTGAAGTCTCAATAGTTTGAATGTCATATTGGTTTGGGGTTCAGTTTCAATGAGTTTTAAAAGCAACTAGTCCTTTGCAAGTTTCAATTTCAGAGGTCTTTCTTTATCCAAACAAGTTTAAAAGTATATGTGCAGGCTCAAATGTATGCCTCTAATATTTGGATAAATGCCCCCCAAGAAAGTTTTGGAAAAACCCCCCACCATTTCTCATTGTCCATACATTTGGAAAAGCAGTTAGGTCTGACCTATTCCAGTACTGTTACTTAGAGTTGCATTTTGCTTTTTCTATTCAAAAACTATAGCTTTGATGTGTATTTGGGATCGTTTTCCAGCTGAACACCGTGTTACAGTTGACCGGAGGTTTGGCAACAGCCCAGAAGTCACTAAGGCTCAAACCTATCATAAACTGGAATATTCTGGATACAAATATCCAGAATTATTCCAGAATGATTTCAGAAACTTGTTGGTGGGTAGATAAAGTGTTTGTTTTTTCTTCAACTTGGAAAGGGACATTTAACCAAGTATTAGTTGGGGTGTTAATCCAATCCTTTTTGGATCAGTGAAAAAATCCAGCAGTAATTTAACCATGTGCACACTATTCTTGGTTGTAAAGTTCATCAAATAATCATGGAAAAAAAGTACGCTATTAAAAGATCAAACTCAGTGAGATTCATTTCCAGAAATTGTAAGTATACTGTAAGCATTTATAGGCCAATGAGGAATGCGTTTCATTTCCAATCAATCAATCAATCAATCAAATTTTAGTTGTATAGCACATTTCAGCAGCAAGGCATTTCAAAGTGCTTTACATCATTACATACACAGAAATATATTTTCCATCTTAGTCTTTAGTTATTCCATCTTTTTGCTAGTGCTACATCTTTACAGTGAAGCCATTTGAATGTTAATGTGCTGGCGTGTCCCTCCACAGAGCGAGTCAGCAGCGGGCGGCTGGTTGGAACTTTCCTGTGTGTGTGCGCCCTGACGGTGCTGTGTGGGCTCGTGGTGGTGGCCGTGTCACGGTTGCTGCTGCAGAGGAGAGTCATGCCACGAGGGGGCGCTGGTGCAGATTTAGGCTACCATTGCTCTGGAAAGGTTAGTCCTCAACTGTCATCTCATGAGCACCGCAGGATTTTAATTGAGGGGAAGCCCTATGTCCCTTGAGTCCTGAGAGGCGTAAGGGAGTCCTTCAATCCAGAGAAAATGTATGTTAACGAGTTTTTCTCTACTGAAGACTGAGAAATTTGAGTCTGCTCTGTGGGGCACAGCTGTTTTTAACATTTCCTCCCAACTCCCTGCTCCACATCTAAAGCTCCCAGATTTTTGACCTTACACTGACATACAGCACGTTTGAGGAGCAAGGGTTCGAAGAAATATGGAGATGCAGAAGAGATGTGTTGTCAGGATGTATGGGCTAAAATTGCTCAGCCTGGCTCAAGGGAGGTTTGAATCATCATGTTTATACCTCATAACAAAACTGCAAAACAGTTTAATGGAACTCTCTGCTTTGGCCCTTTAATGCATATACTTGTTTTGGTAATATTTGAAACCTCAATTTGTTATTTTAATGTTTAGTTGCTCTCAAGGGGAGTTTAATTCACAGCACTGATGGTGTGTTAAGATTTAGTCACTTCGATATTTTATAATACAGAAAATTGATATTCTGAAAGTTGCTCAAGTCCACTTCAATGAGGCTGCTGTTGAGTAGACAAAAGAATCTACATCTCATGTTTTTGTTATTAGAAAAACATACGACAAAGCCTCTGAAACGCAGACAGCAAAAGCTTCAAACAGGAAGTTAAAAAGGTTGTTTCATTATTTGCTCCATTTTGCATAACTTTTTGAGAGCAGTACAACACTGATAGAAAGCATCATGAAGAAATGACATTTGGTGGAATTGTTAAAGCAAAATCTCAAGATCTCAGCCAGGAAGTGAAAACGTGGGCACAGATATGTCTTCAAAGAGGACAAGCATACTGCCAAATGAATTACAAAGCATCTTAAGAGAAACTCCGTTTTAGAATTGTCATCACAAATCCCTGATCTTTATATTTGTTGAAGGATTTGTGTGAACATAGCGGTCTACAAACTTGACTCTGCTGTACCACTTCTGACATGAGGAATGGGGCAACATTCCAACTATTGTGAGAAGTTTATAGAAAAATACCCAAAGTATTTGACCCAAGCCATGCAGTTTAAAAAGCTATTCTACCAAACACTAAGTATGTTTTTGCAATCCTGTCAGACCTAAAAAATGAAAGCTATAGTCTGATTTAAAATCAGTGAGAAAAAAAACAGGTTCTGTTTTCTAATGGAGTGTGTTGAAATATTTGACTACAACTGTATATTTTTACCAGGTAGTTATCTCTTAGTATTCTATATACAATATAATACATACAATTAAAAAGTTCAGATTTTAGTAAATCTTTATGCTGGAATGGCTCAGTTGAGGTCCATTTGTGGTAGAACTGATGTTTATAGATGACCTTCATTCAATCTGACTGACCAGGAACAGTTTTGTACAACAGAACGGTCAAAGCAAATCTTGATATCTTGATGATTAAAGCTGGTAGAGACATTAATATGATGCTCAGGCTGTATATGATGCATCTATAAAAGGTAGCTAAGTACAAAAACACTATTCTGTTATTTCCATTTCACGACACTGAAGGTTGTGGTAGTACCGTAACGAAATGAAAATGTTTAAGGTTCACCAATACCTCTAAAAGGCACTGATTGTTTTGCTGGAATGTGGGACTTTTGCTAACTGTGTGTTTCTGTCATCTGCCAGGATCGCTCATATTTTCCTACAACCAATGAGAAAACAGTGACCTACAGGAGGGACCGTCCGCCTGACCAACCCGTGGAGATGCACATACAGGTTCCCAAGATGCCTTTTGATGATCACTGGTAGTTCTAAGCAGGGCACAAATGTTGAAGTCTGAAGGAATGCGTCAAAGACAGAAAGAAGAACTGGACTAGAAACGTCTTTTCTGCTCCCTACAGTCCCAGACATCAAGAAATCTGTATTTGAAGGACAAGGTGATGCTGAACTTGACCCCAAAACCTCAATGGAATTAGACTCTGTGAAATGAACTAGCCAAACCATGGGAGACTTTTTGACTACAGTGGCCAGTATCTTTTGAATCAAGATGAAACAAAGTCGCCCACCTCTTCTTCTTCTGCAGCAGAAAGAGGCCACAGGGTAAAGAGGGATTGTGAAGGTTCCTATTTTCTTAGATATGCAGAGCAACTTATCTATCATATGGATGAGTGAGAGAGTGACTGTGTGTGTTGTGCCTCTGGTTGCATTTGTGCTTTCTATTTATGATTTTAAAATGTAACACTACATGTTTGAAGTTGATATTTGTTTTAGGAGGCAACATTCCACCTCCACCGTCTCACTGTCTTTGTCTGCCCCCATGTGGTCAACTCCATGTACTACAACCTCTCTAAAAACACAATCGACCTCAGCTGCATTAACTGTTCTACCAATGACTGTTCGCTTTTACTAACCCTTTTTTAGTCACGTGTAATGGATGATTAATTTTGTTCTGTGTGTTGACCTGCTCTTTACAGGATAGATTTGCACTAGAAAGCTGCATTATACTACTGAAAACTGTGGGCACTCTGGGGCAGGAGAAATGTGAACTTTGGGCATTAGAGGTCGTCTTTGTGCATTCAAAGCTGATGTAACAAATGCACCCCAACACTGGAACAAGAATGACTAAGATTTATATTTAAAATATGTGTAATCACAAAACAAAAAAGGTTATTTATAGCGATGTAACATCGGACACTTGAGCACGTGAGCTCTACATCCCATCCATACTTTCCTGCTCTTGCTGAAGATCTATTTTCCAAAACCTCTGGACAACTTGAGGCTTTAAGGTACGAATGGGCTCAGATGGCAATGAGGACAGCAGTGGAATCTATGTAAACTTTATGCACTAGTAGAGATTTCCTGAGACTTTTGCTTTTGCTCAATCCTACTCAAATTTCTAATTTTTCAAGTAGTTTTTTTGTACTGTTTTACTTTTTCTGAAAGTTTAAAACACTATTAACTATTTATTTTTGATCAAGTTATAGGAGATCAGGAGATCTGTAACTCATAATAGCGCTGCACAATAAGACAGATATTGTAGTTTTTTAAGTGAACTGCGGAAGGTTTCAGCAATAAGTAGCATTATTAATAATCTCATCTAATATGGTACTGAGTTTTTACATGAAAACAGCACTTTTTGTTGGTAGATTTGTTGTAAGTTATTGTCTGTGACCGTTTTTACCACAATAAAATGTGCAAGATTTTGTTTAGTTATTACTTGAGTTATTGTATGTGTATGAAACAACATAGCCTTATATAAGTAAGTCTTTACCATTTAAATATCTGAATGTAAAATATAATAATAATGACCATCTTTTGATTTTAATGTTAGCATCCAAATCCAATGAAGTTTCTGTTAAAGTAGGTGTTTGATTACTGAAAAAAAAAAAAAAAATTGCAAAAATGAGTAATTCAATTTGTTTTTCAAAATAAAACATGTCTGTTGAATTAACTTGTTCAAATTCTTTGTGAGAGGTGCAGGACACAACTGGAATCATTTTACAGTCTTTATGAAGCAAAAGATCTGAATAAAAACTGCGTGGCCTATTATTATTAATATTTCTTTTCAAGATCTGCAAGGTAACCTTAGTTCAAATTATGGAGAACAATATGTCTTGCCATCCAGACTTTGAATGGCATCTGAACACTGATGTATCAGAAACTATTAGAGGATGTCAACTCTGCATTTTACACAACTGATGACACAGAGAGAGCAGAAACGTGGGAGAGAACTTCTGCTACTTTTCGATAATTTTGTCTTTTATAAATCTGAACAAAAATATGGCATGTGGGGTTCCTCATGGGGCCGTTGTAAGACCACTTCTATGCAATATCGACATGCTCCATCTAGTTTAGTGGTTTGTGAGCTGTGGCTCAAGTGGTTCTTAAAAATGTCTAAAAACAATTTTAAAAATTTGATTTTAGATGCAGGTGTTTGCTTTTTATTGGTGGAAAAATTGCATTGAATGTCCACAACAGAATGCTACTAAAAGTACCAGTGATATTTTTATGTGTGCGTGCGTGGAGGTGTGTGTGTGTGTGATTATGGGCTAAAAACTGCATTTATGTTTTACATCACTTCCTATGCATAGCAACGTCTCATTAACGGAAATGCATCCTTCCTCTTATTTCTAAAATTTCATGTTGTTCTTTATTTTAAAGTCCAAAACTGGAAGTGAAATTGTATTTTAAAAAATTACAACAGCTGTCTTACACGAGAATTCTATAAAAAGAAAAAGAAAGCAGATATCTTTTTATTTTTTCAAAAGGTAATGTAACATTGCCAGTTCTAAACAACTTTTATTGCTCGTTGGGTTGAAGAGGTTGCAGCACAACCCTGCCTGACCTCAAGTTATGAAGTACAGCTACATTGTTCACATGCCTAAACTAATGAGAAAAGAAACTTTACACTTCTGTGCAGTCACAGAAACTGTTTGTTTTCACTGTCATGTAGTGGATAGATCAGAATATTCTAGAACTACTTAAAATTAGTTTTATTGTCCCAGAATTTGTGACATTTGTCTCAGTTGGGACTAAAAACTGCATGGCATGAATGCAGGTGCTCAGATTTCAGTCTGCTGCAATCTCCGATTAAATGTGTCACTGGCACAAAAATGACACGCATGAATTTGGCATATTATTTTTTGGTAATAAATTATAATAATAATAATAATCTCATTCACAGTACTGTTCCTGGCAAACACCAGGAAAACGAGTCGCATTATGAATCACATCAGTCTTTAACTCATTGTGTCCACAGGAAAAAAACCTTTTTTTTTCTGTGCCATAATAAGACACAGATAGATTATAGATGATGTCAATAATCTATAAGGTACTTAATGAAATTGTGTGGAAATGCGTCTTAGAGCTACTTAGGGATGAACCCATTCAACCTCCTTACTCAGTGGTCCCAAGACCAGAGCTAAAAAAGACGAAGAAATATTAAGATTTTTTTATGGTTCTCACTTCTGGAACCAAGAACAAAAAACAAAAACAAACCCTCCACAGTTTTTCAGTTCACTTCTGGAACTGAAAAACGGTGATGTCCAGAAATGTTTGGATTGAAAACATTACTTTAGCTAATTAGATAATGTCGTCTATTTATTTGATCAGTTTTGATTATCATGTCTTATTATTATATCATTATTCCTTAGATTTATTTTATACCCAACAAGTTTTTCTCAACTTTTTTCCCCAATGATGCACTTTAAATTGCCTTAAGAATACATCAAAAGCGTGCCTTTCCATAATTCAATTATAGGTAAGACCTTTGACTATACCATTCTGAACATATTAATAATACGATAAACAGTTCGACATAATAAATCTTGCAAATTTCTCCTGTTTTATTAATTTAACACCAGGTACAAGCAATGATAAATTATAACAATTTAGTTTCGCAAAGTAAGATATTTAAGAACATAAACTTAAATACGTGCGTACTTGTCAGATGCATCAGGATGATTCAAAAGAATTATTGAATGTGAAAAGCACGTGGAATAAATAAGGCGCATGTATCAAATGTGACCAAGAAACTGAAGAAAACATTTCTTTTAAGACTGCGACGATCCGATGAGGTAAGGAAACAGTGTTCACACAACTGAAGTTAACCATAAAGTGCTAGTTCAGTCTTTCAGTGTCCAAAGAAAACCCGTTTCAGCCCTGCTGTCATCAAATTCCTACTCGTTGTGACTGTTTTTCCGCCGGTCTCTCGAGCTTATCGCGCTGGTCGCCCTTTTCCAGGCCCGGTGATTCTCCCGGGCAACTAGAGGCGCCTCTGTCGGTGTCGCCGCTCCCGTTCTGGGACCCCGGGTCCACGCAGCCCTCGGAGCCCTCAGAACTGTGCGTCCTCAAGTGTTTGCTGAGATGGTCGGAGCGCATGAAGCGCTTCTGGCACATGTTGCACTCGAAGCGCTTCTCGCCGGTGTGCGTGCGCACGTGTCGCTGGAGCTCGTCCGAGCGCGTGAAGCGTTTCCCGCAGAAGAGCCAGTTGCAGACAAACGGCCGCTCCCCGGTGTGCCAGCGCAGGTGCGCCTTCAGGTGGGAGGTTTTGCCGTAAACTTTTCCACAGCCCGGGATGTGACAGCTGTGCACGCCCCTCCGCCGTGGACTCGAACCCCCCTGACCGAGGCTCTCTGCCTCCTGACAGTTTGGACAGTCGCAGGTAGCTCTACCAGCGTATTTGCGCGACGAGGACCGGGAGGGGCTGGGTAGAGGAACAGCAGGGGTCCCCGTCGAAGGAGGAGGAGGAGGAGGAGGAGGTGGTGGTCGTGCGCTCGTAGACTCCGTGTAAGCAGGTGGCCGGAAGCCGTCAAACATGTGCTGCGCGCCGGGGAGCAGGTGCTGAGACGCACCGGTGCTGAAGGCGGGGCTGTAGTCGTTACTGTAGCCGCTCAAGGCGCACTGTAACCCGGCTGAGTTCTGCGAGTCCACCCAGCTGGTGCCCGTGTCCCACCATACCGCAGGCCCGTTGCTGACCTCTCCAGCTGGCTTTCTCCAGGAATCGTAAGGATGCATCCTCTGGTAAATCCCTGCTATGCCTTCCACCGAGGGGGGAAATTTTGGCATGAACACCGGGCGCTGAGCGGACGCGGAGTCAGAAACATCGTAATCATAGGACGACACGGCGCTGTGGTACAGCGAAAAATCACTCCCTGAAGAAGAGCTTGGAAGTGTCACTGAGAAGGCGCTGGAGGCCTCTGATGTCAGTCCTGCACCATTATTCCTGGGGATCCCAGAGGAAACTGCGATCGCGCTGCTGTTGGCCTGGAAAGTCTTTCTCCAGGGATGAAACCCTTTGGCGAATGCCGGGACTCCATCTGACACAGCAGGGGAGCAGGAAGGGGTCGGGTCCCCGATTCTACTGCAGGTGGCGGCCAGCATTGCCAGCGGGGTGCTGCCCAGCCTTGGTTCTTCCTGCAGTAAGAGGGGGGGAAAAAACAGCAAAACAACCTTTATGGTTAAAGTTTGATAGTCTTCTCTGCCTGAAAATGTAAACAGTTTTTTGTGACATATTTTTAATTGCAACAGGTTAAAGTGAGTTTTGACATTTAAATCAACAAAGAAAGGGGGTCAGATTTGGATACGAATAAAATGTTCCCTAACACTGAACAATATTTTAAAAAATCACTAAGTTACACCAAGTAATATTGACTAAATGCTACATAAAAGATTTAGAAATTAAAAAAAAAAAAAACAACAGCTTTTTTCTGCAAATACACCGAACTTACGCCTAACAGTGCAGCCATAAACTGAGCGGTGATGCCTTCCTTTGACGGGGATCAATGTGTTTGTCTCCGAGTGTGTGTGTGGAGGTGTGTGTGTGTGTGGGTGTGTTTGTGTGTGTGCCCTGACTGGATCCAATCAGTCTGAGGTTTCGTCTCCGTTCCCTTTACCAGTTGTAGATCCTTTGCGCCTTTGAAGTGCCGTTGGGAACTCCCGGGCCAATCAGAGAGCAGCGCGAGCCGTCTCCAAACTGCGCGCTAACAGGCTCGATGTCATCATCAATCCGACAAAGTCAGCTCTCGCGAGCGAGTTCACTTCAGCAGCTTTTAAAAATAATCATAGGTATTTGAAGACAAAAAGTCCAGCGCATAAAGCTTGAAGACAGTGTTTATAAATATATATTTATGGCAGTTGGCCAATTTTATTTTGTTTTGACATGTATGTAAATTTTCCATAAAATATATCAGATTAGACAAAAGGGCATTATGCGTCTTAATTTCCCTCTGGGATTAAGAAAGCATTTTTGAAATGAAATGAATTAATGTCTACAATAAAGGGAAATAGATTGAGATTTCATCGATAATGAAATGTAGTCAATGATGCAATTTATTATACGGAATGATTGATTTTGTTTAGCAATTTATGGTTTATTTCTAATTGATTTAACTGAGTAAAAAAATGAATGCAAAACAATAATTCTGAGAATAAATGTACAATTTACTAGTAAAACAAAGTAGGACGAGTTTTGTGAAACAGCAATGAACCTTCACAATATTCGCTAAGCTTGTAGAAGTTGTAAGCTTTATTAAAAGTTTCGCTTTCATCTTTCCTCAGGTGGGATTGGGGGGACGTGACAAGCTGATCAACCAATCAGATGTGGATTTTGGGACTTATAAAGCTATATCGCAATAAATACCCTTTAAGGAAAATGTAATATTTTATCAGCATTCTTTCAACTCAAAGTGAAGAAATTTAAATGACCACTGTAGATACTGTTATTTATTATATTATTTCCCGTGATATTTGCTTTTCATTTGAATCATACAGATTATGTCACATTAAAGGTGGAAAAAGTGTTTAAATGTTTTTAGTGCATATTCTTTTCTTGAATAAAAAAAAAACTGGTTTCCACAGAGGTCTGTAAACTTTTGAAATCCATTATGTACATCTGTATGTTTTAAGACACTTTCTAAATCTTAAATGATTCTTTTGTGTGTGCGTGTGTGTGTGTGTGTGTGCGTGTGTTTTTGTGTGTAGACTGGCTTTGTCAGAGAACGCTAAAACCTTTAGGGTTATACTTTTCTCTTTTTTTTCCCGGATGTGAGGCCATGCAGAAGAAGAGGCTGATAAATGAGAAGCTGTGCCCATCCTGTCCCTGGGGCGTTTCCAGCCTGCCCTGGGGGAGGGAAGGAAGGACACCACCACTACCTCCGCAATTTCATCTCTTTTAACACCAAACAAATGTCTTTTAAACTACAACCCTTACTGTGCCTTTCTAAAGCTCAACTAGTCTGAGGATTTCATCTCACCTCTTGAGTGTGAATGAATAAATGGGAAATCCCATTCTTAAACTGAGCACAGTTGACTAAAATCTCCCCAAAACCCTGGGAAATCAGTGAAGTCAGCTGGTCTCATATACTGTGAATAAGTCAATTACTGTATATCTAAAGTACCAAACCACTCCCATGACCAGAAAGCCTACATGTTGTAGAGTCTAAGAGTAAATCTGAAAAATATTATTTAACAATTATCAAAGAAATGGTAAAAATATTCAACAAATGATAATACAATTTAATGTTTGCAGCTATGTAGAAGCAATAATGCTACTGTACAGATGTCTACTTTTTTCTTTGCTACCAAGGAGGCAGAATGGGGCTCAGATGAAGACCATTGATTCAAATTCAAAAACAAAAAGCATTAACAGAGTTTCAGAACAGAATTGGGCCTATTTGAGTTCACCATAAAAATCACAAAACCAGCTCTAGAACTTGCCGGACCTAGCTGCATCTTGCCGGACACTCCCTCCAGCATGTCGGACCACACGCTGGTCTTGGCTGCTCTCTTTACATTTATACCCTAATATTCGTCAAGCACACATGCATGTTTACTGGACTGTCAAAAGAAAACCGCTCAAGTGCTCGGCTTGTCAATACCAGCAAAGTCACAACACATATTGATGGATTGCTCCATGCTGCAGAGCCAACGAACCCAAGACCCAGTCCATCATTTGTCTGTTGGTGACCCGTGCAGCAGAGCGCTGTTTATACACCGCATCCTACCTGAGTGTTATTTCTTACAATGTCTGTCTGTTTGTGATCACAATGTGCCAATCTTCTGCAAATTTATAGAGGATGTTCATGCCTCCACTGGGACGTCCTTAGTGGCACTGTTAACACTTGACCTCCATGCTTCCATTTTTCTATGTATATTCCCACTCTACACAGTATGCTATCTCCAAATCCAAACAGAACAACAATGACAAAGTGGTGAAATTTTAGAGAACCACTAGGACTTGCACAAAAAGTCCTAATCCATAAAAAAGAGGGCTTAGACATTTTAAAAGCAGTGTAAAGTTGCACAGTACTGCACACGACGCAGTAAGCCGGGTCTTCGCAGGCATGGTTCTATAATATTCTGAACATTTACTGCAGATTTTACAATCTACCCAATCTAGTTATCAGAATGCAACAGATCATGGCTGAAAATGTAAAATTGAAAATGAGAGATTTTGAAAAATATTTTAAAGTCATTTCAACAAGGTCCATTATTCTGACAAAATGACTGGCGTCTGCTGTCCTTCGCGGCCTGAGGCACGACTGTGTGCACAGGTGGACTTTACAGTAGGCCATCCTCCCTTTAACCTGATCGCTATCCTCACACGCAAGCCCAACAGCTGTCCCTCTCTTTTAGAGGCATTCTTTTCCCACACTGAAAGTGTGTGTGAGACTGGGCATGTGTGCGCTTAAAGGGCACCCAATGAAACCCTGTCCAAAGCCTCAACCTGTTCCTTTTGGCGATGATAATGACCACATTATCACGCGCCATCGAACGTCGACAAAAAAAGATTGTTGGGAGCTTTCCAATCACTTTGTGGGCGCTGAGACAGAAAGAACAGAGAGAATAGAGTGAAATAAAGATCTGGCACTTCTCAGGGAGAGGGGTGGGTGAAGTATTTTATTTCCTCTTGCTGCTCCCCCCGTACTGTCCCAGTCCCTTGGGGTGCTTTCTGCAGCTACTGTGATCGGCTGTCCCGCTGAGACAATTAGCAGGAGAATTAGAAGAGTCAAAAGACAATCTGCTAAACCTGACATAAAAATATTCAGGGTGGCCAGGTGTTTGGCCAATCTGTCCGTGTTTGAGAAAGAAAAAAGGAAAGAGGGCAATACAGTACCTTGCAGAAGTAGTCATACCCTGTTTCCACATTGTCCCATTAGAAACCCAACCTCGGTATATTGTGTTGGCCTTTTATGTTCTACACCAACGCATAGCAGCGAATCAGAGTTCAAAATGTGAGGCATTCATTCTCTTTTCCTCCGACGCTCTTAATAAAAGTCCAGGGGAACTGATTGCTTTCAGAAGTTGGCTAATTAGCAAACAAAGTTCAGCTGTCTGAGCGGCTCGGAGGTATGTTAGAGAAAATTAGAGGACAAACAGCATCATGAAGACCAAGGAACACAGCTGACGGGTCAGGAGTCAAGTTGTTTAGAAGCAGGCTTAGCTGATAAAGGAATACTCAAAGCTTTGGACATGTGGTATGTTCTGCAGTCCTAAAATACCACAACTGTAAACCTCCTGAGACAATGCCTTCTACCTAAACTGACGGGCCATGCAATAAAGACATTAATCACTGAAGCACACAAAGGACCCAGGCTAACTCTGCAGAGAGCCACAGCTCAGTTCTGTGAATGGAGAAAGAAAGAAATAGAACAACGGTCACAAAAACAACAATTTTCAGGCTGCCACGCAGCAAATAAGTAGAAAAAGGGGCTGCTGTCAGATAACCTTTGATTTTTAACTTTATTTACAATACCTTATATGTTTCAGAAGACATATAGCATTGGTAGAAGCTGTGGAGATGCTTTTCTTCAGGGAAGCTGGTCAACATTGATGGAGAAATAGATCTAAACACATGACAATCCTAAAAGAAAATCTAAATGAGTTGGTCAGGAAGGTCAAAAATTGCAGCAAATTTAGAGCCTGGTATATCAGAGTCAATTCCGAATGGCCCGGTCAAAGTCCAGACCTAAAATAGGAATTGTGGCAAGACTGGAATATTGCTCTTAACGGATGCTTTCCACTGATGAATTACTGGAAGAAGTTTCCAAGTTTTCTCCAGTTGCTTGTGTGGGTTTTCTCCAAACACTCCAGGTTCCACCTGAAAACATGCCTGTTAGGATAACGGGGCACTTTTGATTGTAGTTGCTTATCTTTTCTTTCTGTGTTGCCCTATGTAGGAACTAGTGACATGTTCAGAGTTTAAACTACCGCCGATCTAGTGGCTACTGGAGTTAGGCACCATTCCTCCCATGACCCCACAAGGAGCAAGAACATATAGTTTTTTTTTACAAAGACAAACATTTCAATCTCTGTTTTCAGAGGAATGAAGACTTGCATCTGTAATCACAGCAAAAATCAGATAGACAGGCTGAATACAAATGCTCTGCACACGTCTACATCCACCTATCAGATTCTCTCCACTTTGCAAGAATGCAACACTCTTTGTAGGCATCACATTAAAACATAACGAAATGTTGAAAAACTTCCAGGAGTCTGAACAGAATCTGTTCAGACCTCTTGTGACAACCGTTGGGTGTGAAAACAAGTTTTAAGAGGTGCCTCCTGTTTATCTAATTTGTCTTTTCGTTCCCATAAACTTGTAAGACTTAAAACAAATTGATCTGGTTTAAGAGTTGAGGGAAGTCATCCAGGTGATGCTTGTGCCAGGATGTGCCTGAAGCTGCTCCTCCTTTGCTTCCTGTAATTACGGCTCTGCGAGGGCTTGTCCGCCTACGGTCAGGAAAGGGCTGATAGACGACTGTCGCAGTCGTTGCTCAGATCGAACCATGAGATTCCCATTTAGTTTGGAATCAAATGAATCTCTGCATAACGTTTTTTCTTATAAGTTCATGGTGTTAATTGCAGGAGCGCATTTATTTGCTCATATTTTGCTCTCAATGTGAGAAAGTTTCTGCTCACGGCACACACATGCAGGGGTCGTTTAGCACATTTCTTATTCGTCTATGAAGGCGGGAGGCCAGTTCAATCACCCTGCCGAACCGCTTCATTCACATTCATGTATGCAGCACATCCACCTGTGTACCAGCAGACGCAGCCAATCATATAAAAAGAGGGAAAAGCGCAGAGTTAAAAACCTCTGCAAATTTGGGGCTGGATGTGAATTCAAACTGCATTTCAACAGCAGTGGCACTTTTATGCCCCCCAACACACCAGCACACGCTTTGGTGTGGTGTTGATGGATGCTCTTGGTTTGTTAAGTCATACATCACAGAGGTCATTTAAGCTGCCAACACATCTGCTGTCTCTGCCCTCAGACGGAGAGGAAGAAGAGGAGTGAGGAGCGAGATTTATCAAGGCGGGGGGTAGAATTATGCGGGGCCGGAGAGAATGAGACTGTGATTAGTAAGTGGAGTGGATGAAAAGCTCTCATTCAGTTTCTGCCACACACACACACACACACCCCAACACACACACACATACACATTTGAGGTTCAGAGCTGTGTCTTTTCTAAGAGCATTTTCACCAAAAGCTGCTTACAATATGAGGTTGATCTTAGTGAGCATGGGACTTATTATTGAACAGTTGTTTTTATTTAATAACGCCACATCTTTTTGTACATTACCTCAGTTGCCTAACTGATAAAGAGTTATTGTTTCTTCTAAGTTAAGTTATTGTTTCCTCTAATATGATCACATGTGAGAGGAGAAAGACAAGTACTATGAAGAACGAATCAAAATTCTGCCAGTAACTTAAAGGAAATTGCCAACGAACAAACATCAACTTTTAAAATTCACGATCAAAGACAAAACATCATTGGCCGTAGTTCTGCCATGTTTCTTCAAAACTTGGACGACTTGCTGTACAAAAAACAAATAAAGCAAAGAGAAGACAAAGAGGAGGATTGAGACAGATAAAGAGATAAACTGGTGCCGTCTTATATTTATTGCCTGCAGTTTCTATAAACTTTTGAATTTTTTTTTAATACTTTAACCTGCGCTGTTGTTCAACTCCAACCACCGAAGACAACAAGTTGCTCTAAACCCACATTCTAGGTAACTTGTACTGTCTCTTTCCCCTTGATTAAATCCTGCTCTGACCGTGATCTCTACACTGCTCTCCCCACACATGCCTCCTTGACTTCACACACACACACAGCTTTCAGAAGACGAGATTAATTTACTGGTGTTCATTTTTCAGGGTTTTGTGTCTTCTCCGCGCTTAATGTAGGTGTGTCCACTGATTGATGCCCAGAAACCCAGGAGAATAATCGTACACTTCCAGGCGTCATTTTTCACTTTCAGAACTGATGAATGGACTCGGTGCGTCTGATGAGTGCTGCCTCGACGAACCAACAGGTTCACCTGTTGGTGTGTGCGTACCGGTCTTGCGTCGGGCCATCTGTTTGTCTGAGCAAGTAGTGATTGAACAGACCCCTCTGATAATCAGCAATGGAAAACTCTATTTTTTTGTGATTTAAAAGTAAATAAAATAAGTAAAATAAGTTTTCAAAATTTTGTGACAACATGTGTAGAAAAATTCAAGTAAGCAATTCTTCCCATTAAGTAACTGGATATGCTGTTACTTGTATAAACTTCAGTAGGCAGTATAATGGCAGCCACGTACTTCTCACAGTAACTTTTCAAGCCTTCTTATTGAAAATTTATGATTATTTGCCAGGGCTCAAAATTTGATAGACATGTTGACACATTTTAGATGACGATTGAAAGCTTTTAAGCACAATTCTGTTACTATTTGTTAATGCTTGAGCTGCAACCGATTGCATGGTATCCAATTTACTTGCAGTAAAATCTTATAGGGTTTTTTAAAAGCTTTAAACGTGTATTTCTCAAAGTAAAGCTCTTTGAGAATGTTTAGAGTTCATTAAATGAAATCTAAAAAAATAGGAAGACTCTTGGATTCATTTATCATCAGAATTTATGAAAGTACAGCTGAAGTTAGAAGAAAACAACCATCAATTTTAGACTTGAAGGCTGAGTTAAAAAAAAAAAAAAAACACTTTTGAACTGGCTGGTGATGAGTCTTGATTTATGTTCCACCGAGAATCTCTAAAGTGAACTGAACTCTTTCTCTGCAAAAATTAACTCACACTCCGGACCGTTGAAGAATGGGAGAAAATACCAAAAAGAAGCAACACAAATCCCTTTATTATTACTAAATTAACTAAACTCATCTGGTTTAATACAAAATCCTGTATAGTTCAGGTGGAGCAACATTATCATCAGCTACAGGAGGGAACAAAAAGTTAAAGTAATTTCTTCGACATGCATTCTGTCATTTAAATGCGGAGTTTATGCTATGTCCCTTGTTAACAGCTGTTCCTCCCTCTCAATGCGCTTCAGCTCTCCACAATGCCTGTCCTAAAATTAAGCGGATGGGGGCACGGAGGAGGTGAGGGGGTTAAGAAAAGCTGATGTTAAATTGACTGGAAAGAATCCTCTTGCATTTTTATGCTAATTGCCAGAGCAACAAATTGTTAATTTATTCCACAAAGAAATGCAAAACACCCCGAGATTGGGCTGAAAACAGGCACTTCTTTTTTATGTGCATGTGACAACCAAGTGTCTGAACGGACGAATACACAAACCTAACTTTGCAGGATTCTCAAACAGAGCAGGTTGGTTGAGGGCATTAAAATGCATTTGGTCAGTACGCATCCTCTAGTCTCTTTGAAGCTCTCTGTCTTTCCTCTGACTAACATGTAAATTCGGGCACACTCTCTGAGACCAGGCAGGTTCAGGTGGTTTCTGAGATGATTTCATGGTTGCTGTTTTTTTTTTTCCCTCTTCTCCTTCTGTTTTTTATGGTTCCCGTCAAACATAAAACGTTTATTTCCCTGGCTAACCACACACACACACGCACACACACATCACCTGCCTCTGGGGCTGTCATTGACATACACAGACAGCCAAAAACAAGAGGCTGGCGTCAGCTCTACCAGGTCTGCAAGTTGTGTCTTGTCTTGCCTGAACTACGCGCTCCCATGGTCACATACACACACTTATATAGTTATCTTGGATCTTTATAGTGTGCTGCACCCTCCACTTAGTGCTGGCAGTAAAGGTCTTCCTCTGCTTCATATAAGAGTACCATCTTCAAAGAGGTACATGCACGCACTGGGGCAACACACACCATACATCCATGCAGACTTCTAAGCGGACTTAATCATTTCGCATTTAGCTTCAAAGAGACTGTTTGAACACATACTTGCTCGCAGTCTGAGAGCAGCGCAGCAGGGGTCCCGTCCTCTTTACCAGTCCTTTGGTTCATCTTAGTTCTGTGTCTTTGAGTTCAGATCTTAGATCTCTGAGTTTGGTTGTGTGCTTAAAAATCCTGAACCTATAGTGGACTTCATACAAGAAATGTAGCTAAGTGTTACTCAAAGAATAGGCATTGTGCTCTGTAATTCTCACATTTCAAGCTGTTTAAGCTAAAGCTGAGACGACGAGTTAAATCACAGTTCACTTCCAGTTCAAGGTCCTTCCCCCCGCAACCTGTCCTATAGTACCTTTTTTCCATCCTCCCTCGTGACCTGTGACCTCTCAGTGTCATCAGGTGGACCACAGGTTCTCTGGTCCCTCTCCCTTAATGCTTCTGTCAGGCCTTAAGTGACAATTTGCATCTGTGTATAAAGGAGTAAAAGGAAACTATTTGACCTGGAAGTTGCTGATAAGGAACGGACATGGAGGCACACAGCTCTGCAGATGAATGAGTGGATGGGAGTGAATAACTCAGCAATGTGTCGCCAGCAGACACATTCTGTACATTCTGCCGGTTCGCGGTGTTTCTTTGAAGGCTCGTTGTGAACAGCCGGACTTGTAATTACAGGCCATTCAGGAGTCACAGTTAATGTCAGACAGAGGCAGAGCAGTAAAATGTCGACGTTAGCGCAACTTTAGGACACAACTTGGTGCTGATAACGAGGATTTTGAGATTAATCTAAATCTAAACCGGTCAGTTCTGAATGTAACACATGTTTGAGTTTCGTATGGATCAAAGTGGTGTCATTAAAGATTCACTTTGATTAGTGGCATCCCAGAAGTGCAGTCCCCTACTCAAGTGTTGATGCTAGTCTGCACAGTATTTGGCTTTAGACTCTCAATGTGATTTACATTTGGACTAATCCTTTCAAACACACAAATCTGCTTTGAACTAACCCGTTCCATTGCATCGCTTGAAGTGTGTTTAGGGTCGTTGTTGTGCTGGAAAGTGAACTTCCACCCCAGTCACGTATCCTCTAGCCTTGTAGTAAAGTCCAAACTGGGTTGTTTTCAATTGTGTCTTTCTTGTTGACTCTCATCCACAAAAAAGAAATGGAAGAATGACAAGAAAAAAGTCATTATTAAAAAAAAACGTTTAATAGAAATAGAAAGCAAACCTGGCAGAAAACTTGTTAGAGGTCGCTAAATAGCTAAGACTGGGGCATAACTTCCCATTTGGACAAATCAGTTACCATAAAACAACCAGAATTGCAATAGAAATGTTTAGATCAAAGAACGCTATTGTGATGGAATGACCCAGTCAAAGTTCAGACTTTAATAAATTGAGAATCTGTGACAGGATTTGTAAATTGCTGTTCACAGATGCCGTCAATCCAGTCAAACTGAGCTTGAGCTATCTCACAAAGAGGAATGGGAAAAATCTGAGCTTGCATATGTGCATCTGGAAGAAAGCACAAAAAACTTACAGCTGTCACTTCTATTTCATAGTTATTTGCTATTGTGTATTTGCAAATCAAATAAGAATCCCAATAATAAGGGCAAATATATTAGTGGTAATATGACAAAATGTGAAAAAAGGTTTAAGGGGTATGCAAACATGAAAAAGTTACATTCATTCTTTTTAATATTTTGCAAAGTACCCTGTAATCAATTGTAAATGCCAAATGAACACCAAAACATTCAGCGTACCCTTTCCTGACACAAAAACTGCTGTATGTAAAAGCATGTTGCAGCACTGTACTTGTAAATACGATATAATGGTGCAGAAATGTAAGCAAAAAATATGATCCAATGCGGGATGAGCTGTATAAATGACTGTCAGCCTGACATTAATCAAAATGTGATATGATTAATCATTGTTACGCAACTGGGAGGGACGGTAGGCGTTAAAATTTTTGCAACTCTCCACGTTAAGCAGGAGTTTTATAGTGAACCAGTTTGTCGACTCATGGCGTCAACATTTTAAGGAGGCAAGAAGGCTCAGGGTTGAATTTATTCACAATAACATCGGATTTATCCTGCTAATCTTTATCTTAATGCAGACTAGCATGGCATTTGAATATCATATATGCAGAATACAAAATAGATAGTAAAAAGGTGAGAAACTGTTTTCCTGAAAGCGAAAACAATTTTTTCCCCTTGAGGACTAGACAAGATGCCTTACACACCCTAAAGCTGGCACGGTGTCTGAGGAACGACAGCGGTTGTTTTCCACTTGATCCAGACAGCAGAAGACATCTGTTATCAGCTATCATTAAAGTGCGACTCTTTGTAGAGTTTCCTACGCTGTTTGTCTAATTTGTAGGAGACATGAGTGTGTAGCCACAGACAACTCACCGAATTGTTTCCACAAATTTATAGCTAAAGGAAACAAGTCAGCAGCTAAACATCCAAAGAGATGTCATGATGATGAGCCACAGCTGTGGAGTGACGCCACGTACTTTCAATCATGTTCAGTGGCACAAAGTGGTGAGTAAAGGGATGACTACTTATTATTACTGTTCACATATTTATCTGCCTATCTGTCCATCTTTTGTCATAGTTTGTCTTTTATTGCTAAACATGTATGGGAAAATGCTGTATATATATATATATCTGTTAACACTTTTTTTTTTCTTTTGGCAACCTCCTTTCCTTCCACGCACACACACACACACACCAACACACACACACACACGCCCCCACACACGCGCACCCCCACACGCACACACACACCCACACACACACACACACACCCATTCAAATGTGGCATGAACAACAGAAACAAGTGCCAAAAAATTAACACGTGGCAGCAGAAGTCATAAATCTCTTCATGTTTACAGCCTAACCTTTAGGAGACGGAGACTTTCTGACTCCAAGGCTTCAGGTGACAGACACACACCTATGCTTATGTGTGCCCAGAAAGTCTGAGGATAACACGCAACGAAGGACAAGTGGCACGCAAGCATGCAGCTGATTCACTGTTGCACGGGCTCATGCATTCATCTGTTTTATAGCCCTTACGTTGTTCCACACATCTTCGAGATGTTGATTCACGAAAGAGCAAAATACAGCGTGAAGCAATCACCTTCCAACTCTGGGTGAAATCCATCGTCCTGAGGTGCTCAGTGTAGCTGGATTTGGTGCAAAGGTGGTGTCGTAATCCATTTTCAAAAGAAATTTGCATGCATGTGTCACCAGCCTGAATATCATATTAACATTTGGCTCTTAACGAGATGAAATGATGGTGAAGTAAAGAAGTTGGGAGAGTTTTAATGACAAAAACTAGTTGCACGAGATTGAATTAATTGTGGATTTTCTCCCATTCACATTCATTCTCACATTTAGGCATGCAGCCCCTTTCGTTTGAATTAAAGTGATTACACTTTCTGTAGCCATCAACAAAGATCTAGGCCTAATTCTACCTGGAGATTTGTCGACTGTTCTTTAATTATCTAAAATGGGTTGAGGTCAGGAATTTTGGTGATGCCATTTAGAAAGTCTAATGAATACCTTCCCGAAGTAATTTCAATAAAAACTGTCTCGCTAAGATGAAAGGAAATGTCCAGGGTCAAGTCTATTATACAGTAAACTGAAGAATGCTGGAACACTACTCTTTCTGACTACGTTGAAGCACAAGTTCAACATCGACTTGGATTGATCTATCTACCTCCTTTCCAAAGAAAAAACATGGCTGGTAAAAGATAGATACTTTGCATTTCACCTGTTTTCCATTTTCAAAATTTTAAAGTAACAGTTTTTGTGGGGAAAATGATTTTAAACATCTCACCAATAAAGTCAACATTATACATCAGCGGCCACATTTTAAGTAAAATTTATATAATTACTGTCATACTTTTGTTCTTTAAAATAATTTGACAGCAGTCACTGAAAGTTACGACTACTTAGCAAAAACGTATTATAATAAAGATTGTTTCAATTTTCCAAGTCCGAGTGTTTATTTTGTGAAGCAGGATATGATTTCCTAAAGCTCAAAGACAGAAGAAAGTAAAACATCAGACATCTGGAATACTAAAAATATTTTTTTTTTTGTGAACAATCCTTATTTTTCTGTTCCTTCGTTGTAGTGATAGGTTGTTATAATTAGGTGAGTGTATCATTAATGTCATTTTTGTTTGGCACTGTGAATAATTTTTTTACTATTAAGATTATGAATGACACCGGTGTTTTTATGTGGTTATGATAAATTAACAAGTAAAAGTCCAAGTGAACAAATATAAAGATTTTGGCAGGTACAGGTGTGAAAATATTTGACAGCAATATTTTTGCATTTTATAGTCATCACATAATATATGTGATGACTAGAATTTGTATGCTGCTCCCATACACATTTCAAAGTTTGAACATACATCGTCTACTTTAGTGGACGTGTCAAAGATTACTTTAAAATTTAAAAAATATACCCAAAGAAGATTAAAAATAATTCTCATGTTTAATTTTTTAATTACCATGTTTACTAATAAATCAAATAGTGAACTTTTATGAATTAGTTGTTTTTACACTGAATTTTCTACCAACAGAAATAGGCGCAAAGTGAGCGGAACGCATGGGCCTGTCAGGTCAATGGCGCCATCTTGTGGCAGTCACAGCAAAACAACCAAACAAAAAAAACTAAAAACGCTTTAATATGTTGCGTTAAGCTAAAGTAAGAGGAACTTGACAATTATTGGTTTGTGGCGGACAAATCACAGGTTCCACTTAGATTTTCCTTACCTGTAAACTACAACGTTACCTATTAAAACAGAGGTAAACATTCATGTGAACGTCTTGATTTAACGACGTTGCTGGAAATGAACCTCTCGTCTGTGCATTTCACTTGTCAGTATCAGAAGACGCAGCCGTCTGTTCACCACACCTCTTCCCATCACCGCCACCGTGCATGCAAACGCAGACGACACCCCTTCATCGGAAAAGACCACGTTGCCTAGCAACGCCCTGCCAAGTGGCCCAGGGGGCGGTGACGAGGCCCTCAGCTTCCGCAGTAATTACAGCGCATGTGTGTAAATGTATGTTTCTGGGCCACACCAGGTGTGTGTGTGTGTGTGTTGCTGTACTGTAGTTTCACTGTGAAACCATATTTAAGCTGAACACAGGAACACATCGAGAGATGGTGAGAATATAAAGAGTAGACTTAGAAGCAGCAGTTCTATGTTATACTTGAACGCCGTCTGCCTTTTTAGACTTTTTGGAAAATCCACACATAAAAATTTAAGATGAACATATCAGTTATTGTAATAATGCGGATTCGATTCAAGATGTCTTCTCGAGAACGAGCCAGTACACTGGTTCTTTCTGGTTCACACTAATTATTTCTGCTTGGCAAACTTGGGCTGTTACTCTTCCTGGCTAAGATCAATGGTTTGGGAGAGGCTCTTGATCGTCCAACCCGATCCCACAACATGTTGACTGCTCCACTATTCTGTGCTGAAGGTTTGAAATGCAATTTCCCTGTGGCAGCGCATCACGTTTGCTACTTGGAAATTTTGTTTCTGTTCCAGTTCTTCTGCTCATGTCCCACAGAAACCTCTCTGTGCTTCAGAAGAGGAAATGCCTTTTATAGCATGGATGTTGCATGTTGAAGGTCTATTAGTCAGCAAGAAACGGTTTTGAGGGACGCTGATTCAGTGTAGGGTTAAAAAAAAAGATCTCACAAATTGATTATTGAGGTAGTCTTGAGATAAATCTAGAAGAAGGAGGTGCAAGCCACAAATAAAGTCAAAATGCAATGTTTTGCTCATAAATGAAATGAGCTCATGCTTAGAATTGCACAAAGTAAATGGCGATGTGGGAGGAAAATCTACTCAAAACAAAGTAGCTCTATGCTCAGTCTGATTGGACACCATTTTTTAAGTATTGTTCTAGATTGTCAGCTGGATTTGGGTCTGAACGTTGACTGGCTCATTCTGACACATGCTTCGCTCTATTCTAAATCATTCCACTCTGACTGGATGGTGGAGAGTGAACTGCTTCCTCAGTCTCAAGTGTTTTGCTGTGCTTAACAGATTTTCTTGCAGAATTTCTATGAATATATTGCTCCCTCTGTCTCCCCCTGAATTCTGATGAGTCACCCTATTCCTGCTGAAGAAAAGCATGATGCTGCCACCACCATGCTTAACTGTGGGAGTGGTGTTCAGAGCCATATGAAAATCTCAGTTTTGATCTCACCTGACAGGATCTCCTTCTTCCACATGTTTGATGCCTCCCGTGGCTTAATAACAAATTGTGGCCAGATTTGAGTGAAATACACAAAAAGTGAAATACTAACACCTGTCCTGTTCACAAATTTTCCCACCTGAGCTGCACATCTCTGCAGCTCCTCTAGAGTTACTATGGATCCTTTGGCTGCTTCTCATATTAACCCTCAGACTGAGTGCATGTCCTCACCTCCGATGTGTCAAGACTTTAATTATTTCCAGAAGATGAAATGAGAAAAAGATAGTTTCTACATACTGTTTACTAATTTGGCAAAAGACAATCAATTGTGCTGCACTTTATTTAGGGGTGTAAGAGTGAGTGGAATCACATTTTTTTTATTGGTAAACAAAAAACAAAAAATACATATTTCTATTCCACTTCACAACACATCTCTGTGTTGGTCTATAAATTATGAAATCTCCAGAAAATGCATGAAGCCTTATGGATGAAGTGACTGAACTTAAAATAAGTATGGTGTTTATGAATAATTTGTGAGGCTCTGTAAGTAGGGGTATAAACCCGGGGTCTTCAAATTCAGGCCTCGAGGGCTGGTGTTACTGTGATGTAACTGTTAGATGTGTCCCACGTCCAACATGCCTGAATTAAATGGCTGAATTACTTCCTCAGTTTGAGGTCACGTTTGCAAGAGTCCTAATGACCTCCTTATTTGACTCTGGTGTGTTGAAGCAGAAGCAGCAACTTTTCAAAATGTGTTCAACTTTATGCTCTCTTTTTTCACAAATGTTAACATCAGATGTTTGCCAAGTGACTGCTTGACTATAAAACAGGAAAGGGGCGATGACAAGATTTGGCTGTAAACTCGTTAAGAACTTTAGTGACACTGATCTTCTTTTCTAATATGGTGCTGTTTCACCGTCGTCTAAAGCGTCATCCTGAAACCAGCTCACACGCCTTCCTTTCCCGTTTGCCCAACCCCCCGCGCCATCAAACCTTCTCCCTCGCTCTCACCCCAACATGACTACAAGAATCAACGCTCCTGAGCATCACGGGAGTTGTAGTTCCCGCCTCGCTAGCACGTTTGAGAAGGCGAGGCTTCAGCAAAATACAACTCCCATCTCGACCTTCGCACGCCGAGCCCCGTCGTCCAATCTGAATATGTGGGAGGAGCGCGTCCGCCCACAAAAGCCACAGCTATCTCCCCGTTATCGTACCCAATTGTGCACGAATTAAAGAGAATAGGCTGAAAATACAAACGCAGGTGGCGGCTCGTTTCAGGTACGCGGCGGACGGCGACGAGACGTCCGCGCGTCGTGTGTCGTCGGGGGAAGAAGCGGCGGGTGACAAGAGGCAGGAGCAGCGAGGAGGGTGTTGTCCTGGTGCTTAAATGGAAGTGGGTGGGCCTCCACGGTCACACACCGCCAACTTCTCTGTGGCCATCGTTCTGACAAGCACAAATTAGCTCGTTTATGGACTGCCTGTTCGGCGACAGCGACAGAAGACGGGGGCAGCGAGGAGTCCGAAGGTGCAAAGACGGTCACGGCGCGTGCTGTTGTACCCCTTATTTTCGGGGGGCTGCTTGATTGTGCCTCCGCTTGGCACCGCCCTTCCTGGCTGGTGGGTGGTTTCGTCAAACGGGCTGATCCGCGACGGCCCAGAGCCGAACATATAGGCCGTCCTCCGCCTCTGTACCCGGCCGGCCTTCTACCGTGAACTACACCCTCTCCCTCTCGGTATATTAATGCGTTATGAGTGGTAGGTACCCTCCCCCCTCTCCGTCTCCACCCCTCTCTCGTTTTCTCTCTCTCCGTCTGACAGTTCGAAGGCTCCATGCCCCCTTTGATATTGATGATGAGGTTACTTCTTTCTCTTTAGTCTTTATTGATCACCTTTGTTTAACTATATCTGCTTTCCACTCTCGTTTTATTTACAGTCAACACTATCTATATTACTGTCTGCTTTTGCCCTGTGACTTTGTCCTGGAAGTGATCATAAATGAAAAACAGAATTTGTTCTGAAATAATACTTTCTTTTCCACAGACTCGAAGAAGGAATCATCTGGAACAGAAGGAGGGAAAGCATCTAAACGGGGCAAAAGTTCAGGATCGCAGGTAAAATGAAAACAAGATACTTTGTTTTAGTTCATTAGTTTTTTCTTTTTTGCATTGCCTGTAGGCCAAAAATGTTCTCATTCCCTCTCAGCCAGTCAGCCAGACACCTCTGGGGGCGTTTCTCTGGTGATTTCCACTTCCTGCTTCTGTGCAGCCCTGCTAAGAGCCAGCCCAAAGCCTCATGAATAAGCCTATATGACTGTCACACTCCAGCAGATCTGCTTTTGAATTTGTCTATTTGAATTATAGTCAAATTCAGTTCCACTCATAGTTTTATCTTAAACACCTGCAGTTTTTTCTTTTACTGTTTGGCTGTATAATTTCTATTTTTAGCAAACCTGTAGAGGCTGCATACACATCCTACAGCCAGTAATGTCATGCACATGTTATGCATATGTTGTAAACTGCAGACAATCTAAGACTGTTTCCTTCTTTTTGTTAAGAGGTGTGTGACATTGAACATTTGCTCACGACCTATTTTTTTTTTTCAAAAAAGGGAGGAGAGAGAAGGCAGCATTTTGTTTCCAGTGTTCTGAGAAAAGAGAAATGTGGTTCTCACATGCCCACCCACTCGCTTCCTGTAATACCGCCCACTTCCACTGACAGCTCTCTGTCTCTTTGCTTTCTTTATGTCTTTTTTTTGTCAAACATATTTCCTCCATTCCTCATTATTCCATTAATCTTTCCTCTCTTGTTCCAATTGTTTAATTGGGCAACTGCTCGTAGTGATGATTTTGCACTCCTTACCTTTTTGCTTTATATATTTACACGATGTACTACAGTTTTTTTTGCAAAAGTATTCATTCCCTTTGAACTTTTTTACAGTTTGTCATGATAAAATCACAAACCTTATCGCATTTTATTCGTTTTTTTTGTGACAAACCAGCACAAACTAGTCCATAATTGTGAAATGGAAGAAAATGATTTTAAAAATAGCTCAGTCAGATTGGATGGAGAGTGTCTGCAATTTAGGTCTGGACTTTGACTGGGTCATTCTGACACTTGATCTAAATCATTATGGTGTAGCTCTGGCTGCATGATTGGCAGTTTTTGTCCTGCTAGTGAACCACTGTGTCCATCTCCAGTCTTTTGCAGCTTCTAAAATGTTTTCTTCCAGGATTGCCTTGCATTCAACTCCCACCATTTCTCAGTAAATTCCGAACAACCTCCCTTGTCCTACAGTAGAAAAGCATTCCCACTGCATAATGCTTCCACCACCATGAATCGCCATGTGGTTAGTTTTCCAGAGTTTGAATGGGCCTCTAGGATTAGTGCTCTCCATGCCTGGCCTGTCAGTTTAGGTCGACGGCTGCATTTGTAGGACGTTCAGAGTTTGTTCGGTATTGTTATAAAACCTAACACTGCTTTGAACCTCTCCATATCGTTACTCCCGACCTGTCTGCTGTGTTTTCTGGTTTTCATCCACTGCAAGAACACAAAGGCGTAAAGTATATGTGGTCTAGTTTCCAGTGCAAATATCTTGGTGCACTTAAAATAAGACAAGAATGACTTAAAACTAACTTTTCAGCACGATATAGGAGCTTGTTTTAAGTATATAATTCATTGATATTGATGAAAAAGTTCTAGTTATAAGTGAAATAATATGCCAGCGGAACTACTGCTTTTTCTGTGTGTCTTATTTCAAGTGTACTAAGATATTTGCTTTTTGTTCACTAATGTTGAAACTAGACCAAAACTACTTTACGGCTTTGTGTTTTTTGCAATGTGGTGTTTTTTGTTCAATAATGTTCTCTAACAAACCACTGAGGCCTCCACAGAAAGGCTTTTAAATAATAAACTAGGAAACTCTGGTTACTAATTAATTCCAGAGGCAATGTAGGTTTTATTTAGGGGTTAGACAGTAAAAGGGATCATTTTTGAGTTTTTGCTTTTAAGTTGCGCCATCATCATTTGTCTGTGCCTTTAACAAGATCTCACCTTTTCATTACTTAAAGGATTCCTCTCAGCCGTCTCCGCTGGCTCTGCTAGCAGCCACCTGCAGTAAGATCGGAGGGCAGGGGGGAGCAGAGGGGTCCCAGGCCCAAGCAGGTGCCCAGCAGATCCAAGTCCAGGCCAGTCAGATCCAGCTCCAGGCGGGTCAGCTTCAGGGTCAGATCGTGTTGGACGCAGCCGGGGGCCAGGCCCTGGTGCCCCAGCAGCTAGAACTGATCCCTGCTCAGTTCACGGGGAACGGCTGGCAGATCATTACGACAGCGCCAACGATGGCCAAGGAGAACACCAGTCAGCCTGTTGCTGTGACGGTGGCTAGCACTCTGGCCAATGACAGCTCACCTGGAGGACGCAAGGTAAAGGTTATTGGGGGAATCGTGGCTTTGGCAAACTTGATTTTATGCTTCTGCGCCAGCATGCATTACAACTCGTCTCCTCTTTGGCAGCTGAAAACAACAAGTGGCACCAACAGTATCCCAGCCAATCAGCAGCAGCAGCAATTCCAGATCATCCAGGTTCAGAACCTGCCCAATGCTGGAGGCGGCGTCCAGTATCAGGTCATCCCTCACCTGCAGACTGCTGATGGACAGCAGATCCACATCAACCCTCAGCCGGCCTCCATCGGGGCCCTGTCTGAGCAGGTGCAGCTCATCCAGACCCCAAACTCAGGCCAGGCCCAGGCCATTCTCCAACCAGCCAACCAGCAGGCTATTCTACCAAGCACAGCCAATCAGACGGTCCCGTTGCAGATCCGTCCCGCACAGACTTTTCCCATTCAGCTTCAGACGCTGCAGGGCTCCCAGACTCCCGTTATGACGACCGTACCCATAAACCTCGGCGGCATGACTCTGGCTTTGCCGGTAATCAACAACGTGGCGGGGAGTGGGGCAGTGCAGCTCATCCAATCGGCAGATGGCACGTTCTCTGTCGCTAACGGCAACCAACTGGTGACGACGGCAATGCCGGGAGGAGTACCCACGGCACCCGGCGCCGGGTCGACGCCAATGGCAGCCGAAGGGGACGGTGCGTCAGATGGCGCTCAGGGGGTCGCGGCCGCACCTGACAGCACCCCCGATAACACCCAGGTACAGAGCAGCGAGGCGGACTCCCAGAGCCAGAACCAGGCCAACGGGCTCCAGAACCAGTCGGACGCGGCGGGAACCATCCAGCAGGTGATCGTGGGCCAGGTGGGACACCAGCTGGTGCAGCAGATCCAGCTGCAGCCCCCCGCTCAGAGTCAGGGTCAGACGCAGAACCAGCAGCAACCACAACACATTCAGACCCTCCAGCTGGCGCCTGGACAAACCCTGCAGCCCATCCAGGCCTTCCAGAACCCGGCGCAGGTTCTTATCCGCGCTCCCACCCTGTCCTCCTCTGGGCAGATCACCTGGCAGACCATCCAGCTGCCCGGCGGGGTCTCCTTGCAGGGCGGCCTGGGGGCGGCGGTGCCACAGCAGCTGACTCTGGCTCCGGTGGCCGGTGGGACGGCAGTAGGGGGCGGGGGACTGGTGTCCCTGAGTGGAGCCCCCCTGACGCTGAGCGCGGCCCAGATCAACCCGGGTTCAGGCGTCCAGACGGTCAGCATCGCTGGACTTGGCACTGCAGGGGTTCAGGTGCAGGGTGTTCCTCTCACCATCACTGGTCTACAGGGTAAGACGTTATAGACTATGTATAATTTTCACATTTACAATTCAAAGCTGCTGTATTTGAGCTCGTTTGTTTCAGCCAATTTTCATTTGATGTAACTAAAACCATTTTGGATCTAGTTCTGCTTCCTCTGTTTTCTGGCCACAACAACGTGCTTATATTAAAAAAAACTACACAATGTTTCAATCTCTCGTAGGTCAACCACAGAGTCAGGACGCGGTTAAAGTTCAGCCTTCTCCTGTGACGGTCACTGTCGGCAGCGTGGCCTCGGGTTCGTCAGTGAGTCCAGACCAGCTCGGCTCCGTTCAGAGTTCTTCGGACCAGGAGGGACCGCCCAGCAAGAGGCTACGACGCGTTGCCTGTTCCTGTCCAAACTGCAGGGACGGAGAGGGAAGGTACAGATTAGAGCAACGCACCACAACACACAGGAGCGGGTTGGACTTTATTATTTTTTTACTCAGCAGTCTTTCTTAATTAAAAGACAGAAATATGACAGAATGAATGCCGTATGATGCAGAAGATAGAAATGAAGTGAATGCGGTCTTTCTGAACTTTTCACGTCGACACTTGTGACTCACAGACGGAACACGCTAACATATAATTTGAGTAATCCTGTAGGAAGTTTTTGTTTATTTTTTAGATGGTTTTTGTCTGGGGAAAAAGTTTATTAACAAAACTATTTGATCCACAAAATTAATGCTGGAACACGTCATCATGTCGTGAGGACATGACAAACCAGAAAGTGGGTCAGATTTGATTGGAAGATTGATGGAGCTAAACATAAGAAGAAGAAAAAAAACAACGTTAATGCCACCAAGAGCTTTGACTAAACAACCAGGAATGATTTGAATGAAATGTGTTGGAAGGGTCCAGTCAAAGTCCAGACTCACAATAAATACAATAGAAAATTTGTGGAAAGAATTGAAAATTGCTGTTTATATATCGTCCAGTCTGTCTTAAGCTTGCTTGATTCTGTTGTAATTATAGCAAACATATGCTAATTTGTGAAATTTCTTTCTTTCTTGATGGAGACAATGCATATTAATACATCAACCAAAATATACCAATTTGAGTTTTTTTAGACATGTCTCTCCTCTTTGCATTATGCTACCACAAAAATGTTAGGTACTATAAATATATTTGAATGACACCTTGAAAATACTGGAATTTTCTTTAAAGGTCTTGCTGTACACTGCAGTTAAACTGAATTCCCACCTTTCGTGTTTGTAGGAACAGCGGAGACCCGACCAAGAAAAAGCAGCACATCTGCCACATGGAGGGCTGCGGGAAGGTGTACGGCAAGACGTCTCACCTGAGGGCCCACCTGCGCTGGCACACCGGCGAGAGGCCGTTTGTCTGTAACTGGATCTTCTGTGGGAAGAGGTTCACCCGTAGCGACGAGCTGCAGAGACACCGGAGAACACACACTGGTAGGCCAAACACACGAGCCTGGTCTGAAAGGAAGCGCTAAGGTCCGGTTGCATTTGTGACACTGAACCCATTTCCTTTTGGAAAGCTAAAATCTAAAAGAGGTGGTAAATGTCTGGCAGAATAAACGGCAACATCTAAAAGAAAAAAATTCCAGGATGCTGGTTAGCAGCTGTGATTTAATCTAATTTCCTTTCATCTGCTGTGCTAAAGGAGAGAAGCGTTTCGAGTGTCCTGAATGCTCCAAGCGCTTCATGCGCAGCGACCACCTATCAAAGCACATCAAGACTCACCAGAACAAGAAGGGCGGCGCCGCCGTCGCCATAATCACCACTGACGACATGGAGGAGGACCCTCCCGAAGGTCTGGCAGAATCCCCCCAGATTGTCGCCGTGGGAACCCTCACGCGGGACTCTGAACCCGCTACGCCCACCACCTCCAACCACCTGGAGGAAGAAGAGGAGGAAGAGTTTGAATAGACAAATCGGAAGTTCCTGATATTTTTTTTTTGCTGTTGTTGTTGATTTTTGGAGGCGTTTGCAGGGACTTTTGCATAATTTTAAAATTGTTTTCTTATAAAAAGGAACTTAAAAGAGGATCATTTAATGGTCGTGAAGTGGACAAAAAATATATAGACAATACAATCTGAAGAAAACTAACATATAATGAAATATTAGTTTGGCTTTTATGTAATAATCTATAACATTTCCATGTGCATTGAGGGGACAGAATGTAAGTAAGATGAGCACAAGACAGGGGGACCTGAGGAAAGTAAAACCATCCAACAGTGAGAGGCATTTTCTTAACAAGAATCCAACTCTATGCACAAAGATGTGTTCCTGTTTCATACCTGTCTGACAGTGCTGAGGTCAATCATGGTACAGGGCGGTTGCAGAGCGGCAACAGCGCAGGGGCAGTCTGGGACATTGTGTGTGTATGTCTGTGTGGATAAGTGTGATCCGTGCAGATGAGTGTGTGTGTGTGTTTGTGTTCCCGTTCTGCTCCAAAGATGATCTACCTATGGTGAGTTTTATTCAAGGTTCAGGTTCAGTCCTCAGATCAGATTCAGGTGTTGATTTGTTTGATTAGTCAACAAATTATTCTTAAAGAGGAAATTCTAAAAGAGAAGAAGAGTAGCGGGGGGAAAAAAAGCACATATAAAAAAAAAAGATTTATAAATAATGCATTCCTTATTGAAGCGCAGTGGCCATTAGAATACAAATAAAAGGTTTCTATAGAGAGAGAGAAAAAAACAATCTAGCTTTCTACAACTTTGTTTGTGTAGGGAAAGCAATACTTTAATGACAATCCTTGTGAAACCATGTTTACATTGTCAGGGCAAGTTTTCGTTGTTGATGCGATGAGCCGGTTTGTTTCGAGAATCAGAAAGGAAGTGCTACCGTTTGAGCAAACCCGAGAGCTCGCAGTCGTCGGACGACTGGCTTTCGGCATCAGAGCTGCATCATCGGTTTTTACACGGCCTGGCGACGGTTTTCTCAGGCGGCAGCAACGTCACTGATGCTACTTGGTGCTTCTTGTGCTTTGGTGAACCACAGCGCAAGCAGCTGAAGTAGCTAAGAGCTACAGTTGAGTTAAGCTGTTTAGCAATGTGGATGTAATATTTTTTTGTTGATGTTGCTCTGTGTTAGTTCAGTGCGTACCTTCTTTGAATTAAAAAAAAAACAACAACTTTATTTTAAAGAATTTGAATTTTTTTTAAAGCCCCTTTTCAGGTGTGTGGACACAGGACCCCATTGTGTATGGCTAATTTATTATTTATCCTTTGATTTGTAATATTTGCCTTTTGCTGGACTTGTATTTGTGTGCGTTGGTTCTAAGGTTGTGTACAGCATGTTTCAGTTCTTGCCGTAGTGCTGCTTTTCTCTTCTTCAGTCTGCTCTTTAATTAAATTTTTTTTTTCTTTGTGCCATAATGTGTTTTTGGGAGAAAAAAATAAAATAAAGAAGAAAGCAAAAAAAAAAAATTGTCTAAAGCTAAAAAGATTGATACCAAACAAATTTAGATGTTTTTAAAATCTTTTTTGTGTGACAACTAACTTTTCTTTTCTATTTTGTAGTGACATCTCATTTGTAAAATCTTTTTCTAAAGATGTTTGTTTGTCTCCATGACATTTGATAATGGGTTTTTGCCAGGTTAGCCTTAAAGGCTCCAGTTTATTGATATTTTTAAAACTGGTTTGTACAAATGTGTTATGTCAGCAAAAAAAAAAAGAGACTGAAAAAGAGATAACTTCAAGCAGAAAACATGCTATGCCTGCTTAACACTTGACAATAAAGTGAGTCTTACATTTCTTCAGATGCTTGTGTGTCTGTATAAACAAAGGTTGGGAAACCTGTTTGCATCACAAAGACTTATTAAAAAAAACATTTATTTTATATTTTACTGTGTAAATGTACACTGAAAGTTTTGAAAGGTGTCAAACTTAAGGCGTGGGGGCCAGATTCGGCCCACCAAAACCTTTTATGTGGCCATGTAGAGTCCAGATGGACACTTAAATAGAACCTTTAAGATAAGTTGCTTGCTGTTTTTTTTTAAATCAAATCAATCAAAGCTGTTTTTATCTATATACTGTCAAATTACACCAAAGTGGAAAATATCCAGTATCATTTAATTTTATCGAGTCATCAAATGCAGGCAGCTTTTTATTCAAATCTATCGGTAGTTTTATCAACACCATCTGCCCCAACCATTCCTTCGACGATGTTTGTGATCTTGATATGGCCCAAAATGAAAAGGAGCGCGACACTCCTGGACTAGAACATTTGTTCGACTACTCATGTAAATTCTTACTTTCATTTTTACTCTTCCAAAAAGGCCAGATCTGAGACGTGGCTCTTTGCTGCTCCTCCAAGGTTACCGTCAGCCTCTCGACAGTCAGTGAGTGACCTTGGCTCAGCCGCTCTGATTTTTGCTCCCCTGTTAGTTTAAGTTTGGAGTTCTGCAAGACTTTTTTTCCCAGAACTTTCCCAAAGCTTGAGATGTTGTATTACACAACCCTGGTTTAAACTTTTACACACTGTCCCTGACTTGTGTGATCTGTTCCTTGGTCTTCGTGGCGTTTGTTCACTAATGTCCTCCAACAAACATCTCAGGTATTCTTAGCTCAGATAAATTAATGTGATGTGAATTGCACACATCAGTTAAAAATCTTATAGGTATAAGAGTAATGGGGTCTGAATGCAAATGTCTTTAAAATAAAAACTTCATGCTCCACTTTGGCCCTAAATTACCATACTTCTGGTAGATTTTCTAATGGGACAGGCATATTTCAAAAGATAAAGTAAGATATAAAAAAAATGTTTCAAATAAAAAAGTAATTATGGCTGGGCCACACCAAAACCTTAATAATATTTTCTGTCACAATAAACTACATTAATAATAAATAATGCTGGGCTTTGTATAACATCAGGAAAAAATGAAGCCAGCACTGTTCTCCTTTTCACAAACTTTATTAAGATGTAAAAAGTAAACCAGTGGGAATGGTATAAAGTGTTACAAAGTTATTTGAATCAAAGCTTCATAGTTTTTGCTATAAAAAGGCACACTATAACATTTAGGTAAAAGAAAACAAATCAAGTTTAGGAACATTTTTACAATTTAAAGGTCTGACATAAAGAACAAAAACATCCCTGCAACACAAACCAGGATATACATATAAAAAATATCTATAGTATGATACTCATTAAGGTGACATAAAAAAAAAAATTCCCAACAATGTTGTTTTGTCAAGTTGGATAAAAGGTCAGAAATGTGTTGGGGATTAAAATGTGCGTTAAAATATTTTTACAGTACGGTGAAGCACCAGAAGAGGTTTAGTTTTCTGGATTTCACTGCAGCTCCTTCTGGATACTGCAACAGAAAAAAAAAACAACAACATGAATTTCAACTGTGTGAACGTTTCTTACTAAAACTAACAAAACTTAGTTTTTTCACCCTATGATCTAGATAAAAAATCATGCGATAATTAGCTTATTTTTCCTCAATGTTACAGCTCTACAGCCAAACAGTAGGTCCTTAAAATTGCTCCGACTAACAAATCAGGAGTTAATATGAATAATCCATGTCATCTTAACAAATACCATCTTTTTACATGTTAAACTGAGCGTGGAAACTTTGTGTACTTATCTCTAAGGACACAAATGCATAAACAGCCACAAGAAATGATCTCTAATAGAATCTCCTCTTTATGTGCTTAAACACACCAACAGAACAGATTTCTTTTTTTTTTTATTCCTAAAACTTAAGTTTTAAACTTTTTTTTTGCAACATAGCTGTTTTGGTTTGATTCTGTCCCTTTAACATTCAACCGCACAGTGAAAACGAGGAAGCTCACCTCTCCAAATACTCGTGGACGTTGTCGTGGCCGTTGTAGCGCGCCAGGGCCACCAGGGTCCCCGTGGCGCAGCGGCCCTCCTTCTTACGACACAAACTGCAGTTACACATTCCCCGGCAGATGGGACATGACCACGTCTGACAGAAATAGAAAGCAGGATAAGTAGATGTTTTGTTTGAGATCACAGGTGAGAAATGTAATATTTTGTGAAATGCTGCTGCATTAATATGCATGCAGCATTATCCAACTGTGATATAACTGCTAATGTAGATAGAAAGATGAGAGACAAAAAAAAGGCAGTTCCTTTAAAATGCATGTTTGAAGTTCGAATACAACCTTTAAACACTAAACATAAGCGCCTTCATATAGATTTGCAAAACATTTTCTGGACTTTTATCTAAAGTGTAGTTGAAAACATATCACAGATTACTTGTCAACAGAAGTTAAAACAAGTATTAGCTTATTTACAACCACGATATCCAGGCCCGTTGTTGGAGGTGTGGTTAGAAAAGACAATATATAACGGCTTGCATTTCGGTAAAGAAAAGAAAAACCCAATAACATGGCGGTTCGGGTACTTACATCTGACTTGAGGGTCATTTTTGGGGGCTATTCCTTTAGTTTAAAGTTTTCTGGAGAGAAAGTTTAAGGTCATGAAATGAAATCAATGAAAAAAGGTGGATTTAAAACCGACCCGCTCAAGAGTGTCGCAGAAAATGGGGCTCGTGACGTCGACGTGAACACACGTAAAATTTACTTTTTGCACAGGAACGTCACTAACTTGCCAGCATATTTACAATTTGACAAATAAGTAAAAATATTACTAAGTTTCAGATACAGGCACAGATTCTCCAAGTCTGAAGAAGAAGTGAGTCCACAGATTCCCCTCCTAAACTCAGAATGGTTCGGTCCGACTTCGCGCGGAAACAGCACGTGGGGGTGGCCAGGATCCTCGGCCTAAACAACAGCTCGCGACTCCTTCACTTCTTTACTGTGTGACGTAAATGCGACCATGAAGGCAACATTCTGTAAATCCATCGTCTGTTTCCTAAGCCCCGCTTCTAGATACCTGAATGTTGAAACAACGTCAAGTCTATTTCTGTAGCACATTTAAAGCAAGTGAACGAAAGTACTTCACAAAGCCTTAACAGTAATTTGTTTATTTAAAATAGACTATTAAAAACAGAATAAAACTTAGTGATGCATTTAAATGCAACTGATCTACAGCCCATTACATGAAAGTTGTTTCATAAAAAGACAGATTGACTTTCTAACATGCGAAAGAAGATTGTTTCACCAGAAACTCATTTTAAGGAGTTTCACCTCCTCTTATCCAGGATTTGTTGATATGTAGATATTAAAACTCTGGGAAAAGTTTAGGGAAATATAGAGGCAGCGGCACCATAGGTGTCATGATCCTTGGGATTTTTTTGGCTTAATTTTGTTTTGTATTTTATGTAATGCGTCGTTTGAAGTCTTAGTCTTGGTAATTAAATGCATTCTTTAAGAATCAGCCAGCAAACCATTCAGGAATAAGTGATGACAAATGGAGAGAAAAGTGTTTCCTGGCATTACAAAGTTACAGACGACTTATCACAGAGATTGATATGAATGTGATCAGTCACTGATGACATAAATGTACAATAATAACATCTAAAATACTCAGAGTCTCATTTTCATTGTTTCAGGCAATAGTTTGATCTCTGCACCAAGACAACTTGTGTATATCAATCACATGGTCATGGTATCTAGGGCATGCCTGGACTGATGCTGTTGGTATGCAGACCAGTTTACCTACTGCTCCAATTTTCTCGCTGTGGAAGAACATTTCTCCTTTTCAGACCCCCTGTTTCTGTCTTAATTTGAGAATATCTTTTCTTTTGGGCAACATATTCTATCATTTCTATCCTTTTTAATGTAAGTGGACCTGAATTTGTGTCACGTTTGTTTTCGTATGTCTAGCTGCTCCAGTCAATTCAAGCCATTTTATTTCTAATGGGACAGGCATATTTCAAAAGATAAAGTAAGATATAAAAAAAATGTTTCAAATAAAAAAGTAATTATGGCTGGGCCACACCAAAACCTTAATAATATTTTCTGTCACAATAAACTACATTAATAATAAATAATGCTGGGCTTTGTATAACATCAGGAAAAAATGAAGCCAGCACTGTTCTCCTTTTCACAAACTTTATTAAGATGTAAAAAGTAAACCAGTGGGAATGGTATAAAGTGTTACAAAGTTATTTGAATCAAAGCTTCATAGTTTTTGCTATAAAAAGGCACACTATAACATTTAGGTAAAAGAAAACAAATCAAGTTTAGGAACATTTTTACAATTTAAAGGTCTGACATAAAGAACAAAAACATCCCTGCAACACAAACCAGGATATACATATAAAAAATATCTATAGTATGATACTCATTAAGGTGACATAAAAAAAAAAATTCCCAACAATGTTGTTTTGTCAAGTTGGATAAAAGGTCAGAAATGTGTTGGGGATTAAAATGTGCGTTAAAATATTTTTACAGTACGGTGAAGCACCAGAAGAGGTTTAGTTTTCTGGATTTCACTGCAGCTCCTTCTGGATACTGCAACAGAAAAAAAAAACAACAACATGAATTTCAACTGTGTGAACGTTTCTTACTAAAACTAACAAAACTTAGTTTTTTCACCCTATGATCTAGATAAAAAATCATGCGATAATTAGCTTATTTTTCCTCAATGTTACAGCTCTACAGCCAAACAGTAGGTCCTTAAAATTGCTCCGACTAACAAATCAGGAGTTAATATGAATAATCCATGTCATCTTAACAAATACCATCTTTTTACATGTTAAACTGAGCGTGGAAACTTTGTGTACTTATCTCTAAGGACACAAATGCATAAACAGCCACAAGAAATGATCTCTAATAGAATCTCCTCTTTATGTGCTTAAACACACCAACAGAACAGATTTCTTTTTTTTTTTATTCCTAAAACTTAAGTTTTAAACTTTTTTTTTGCAACATAGCTGTTTTGGTTTGATTCTGTCCCTTTAACATTCAACCGCACAGTGAAAACGAGGAAGCTCACCTCTCCAAATACTCGTGGACGTTGTCGTGGCCGTTGTAGCGCGCCAGGGCCACCAGGGTCCCCGTGGCGCAGCGGCCCTCCTTCTTACGACACAAACTGCAGTTACACATTCCCCGGCAGATGGGACATGACCACGTCTGACAGAAATAGAAAAAGGAAGTAGGGGACAGTTATTGTCTCGACTTACTCTCTAGTCTCTGTAGTACTGGAACTAGAGGTGTTTCATTCAAAAAAATATTACTGGAGGTCAATAAATATTCAACAAATAAGGTGTACCCTGTGTGGTTTATTAGGGAACATCCATTATAGATTTAAATTTGACGACTCAATTCTTGTTTATAAAATTCAATAAAAGTACATTTTTTTTCGTCATTTCATTTTAGGAAAAGCGTCTGCTACGTGTGTAAACACTGACCGGGTCGAGCAGAACAGTGCACACGTCCTCTCCATAGCGATTCTTCAGGCACGGGCCACAGAACTGACCTTTCACCCCCACACAGTAACCACTACGGCACACTGTCTTGGTGTCCAGAGTCTTCTGTCTGCACTGGTGGCATGAGCTTCCCTGAAAAGGGGGGTGAAGAAAGCGACTCAGGCGCTCTGATCGTATCACGAAACAAATGGAGGCCAAAGGTGAAGGACGTGAAGCGACTCACATTGTCTTTGTCCCAGATCTTGTCTTTGCTGCGGTACGCGACGTTTTCCAGGTCCTCGTCCGTGATCTCATCGACCGACTTCACCATGAACTGACTCTTCCTGGACTTGGGGCTTCTTTTCTTTTTCTTTCTCCCGTCTATACGTTCCTCGTCCACCTGACCAGTGGGGAACACATCACAGGCCTCAAACAAGGTTACGCTAAACCTTTGAACTCGTTCTTTTTCAATGATTCGAAATCTCTGGGAATTGGCTAAAAGAACATCTGAATGGATCGTTTAACAGATTGCTTTTAGTAGGAAACTAAAACTAAACACTAGATACAAAGTGCATTCATTTGAATCCTGCTGCAAGAATAAAGTCTAACAAGAACATGCTCCTATGTTCTGCAGTATTCTTTTCAACCTTTTCTTAAAGCGCACCTCCATCAGTCTCCAGATGTCCAGAGTCCTTGGTTTTCTAATGCGACCTGGCTCAGGCTTTTCCTCCACCCCAAAGTTCTCCGGAGGACGAGCCTTTCGCGACGGGTTCCTCCTCTCTGACCCTACATCAGACTTAAACTTGCGCTTCTGCGGCGATACCTTCTGCGATATCCTCTTCCTCTTCTGCAGAAAAACAGAGCAGTTTTTGTTTTGCTTCCTCTGGTTTCCTGATGATTTATTTCGTCTTAAACGAGGACATGGTGAGACCCTCAGGTCTTTAAAACCTAAGCTGCCACGTTGGTTATTTTAAATTGCACATTGCAAAGCTTACATTCCCCACACATACACCAATCAGTTTACTGATTATCACAACCCATTTCAGAAAATTTCAATAGTAACTTAATTTGTATTAGCAAATACAGTAAGTCTCAATTCTTTTCATCCAAGTCTCCAGTCGAGTCAAAGTCCTAGACTTTTAAAGCGGGAGGTATTATGCATTTTCCAGGTATTTGGTGCCATTTTATAGTAAAATCAAGTAACTATGTTACCTTCAGTTGTTATACAAAATGCTGTAAATATCTTAAATGAAATTTGACTTCACAATTTAACAACTTGAAACTGGCCTCTGTCTCTTTAAGAAACTCTTTGCGACACTCTGCCTTCAGCACATCGTCACAACAATGCCTCTCCATTATGCCGTTAACCGTTCATAGGCGCTTCAAGGATTTTTCAAACGCGCATAAAAGAATCAAAGTAACACTTCAGCTAGGTTTTTGATTATGGAAATCGGTGTACTCAGAACCTGAAAGAAAATAAAGACGTTTCCAATCATTTTTGAAGGCCTCCATTCATTTTGACTTGTTTGTGTTACTTGTTTGCACGAAACGCTCACCTGAGGCGTGTCCAGCGGAGTCAGGTCAGCGAGGGAGGTCAGACCAGCAAACAGCTTCGCGAGCTGGAAAAAAAAGAAAGAAAAAAAAAATCACAATTAAGGATGAGTAACAAGTTAACTAGAAAAAATACTAAAATATTCCACTAAGACATTACCATGGCTTTGTTTTCCTGTATGTTGCGATCTCGTTTTCTCAGACTTTGGCACAGGATCTCCTCCTTCTCCTTCTCTTTCACCACCTCCACCTCCACCTCCTCCTCCTCGTTCACCTTCCTCGGCCTTCCTCTCCCTCTCTGAGGCGGGTCACTCCGTCTGATTGGCTTAGTAACATTTTCTTTATTCTGTTTTTTTGGGGAGGCAGGTTCTTTCTTGCCTGGAAACCTAGAGAGCAATTTTTTAAATTTCGGCTAAGCCTATTAGTACCCTCTGCATTTTCTTTCTAGTTCAATCCTGATTGTTTAGTAATCTACAAATCCTCACCTAAGTGCCACTAACAGACTCCTCCTCTTTGGCTCAGGTGGCTCCTCGCCGTCCGAGTAGAAGCCTGTGTCTTTGTCGCTCTCCGACTCTGAGTCAACAACCTGAAGAAAAACCAAAAAGAATAAAAAAATAAATAATCAGGGCGTAAAGGATGGACTTTCACTTTGTGGTCAAAAGCTTTGATTAAGAATATCCTACTTTGGTCTTTTGCTGCTTTTGGAAGCATCCTCTGTCCTCTGCTGCCTCATCCTCGCTGAATCCCTCAAACTCCTCCTCGCTGTCTGATTGGGTGAACAGATGAGCCAGCTCAGCAGTTATATACTTGGATTTGAAAGTTTGAGCCTGTTGGCAGACACACCCAGCATGAAAATAAATTGCTGTGTTTCCGTGGAAGGGCAAGGAAAAAGAAGTGCACAACAGGTATTTATTTGTTCATTTCAAATGATAGATAAGAGAACTGAACTTTTATAGAACAATATTTAGGCTTGCATCCTCGGGATTCTTGAGCTATACACCAGAGGGAGACAAAGTTCATCTCTTAGCATGATCTGACACTAAATTAACTGTGTGCAGCTGGAAAAAGGAGAAGAATTCACGCCGGGATTAACAGAGCTGGAGCTGGCCGGATAAAACTTATCTTTCGGACTTTGAACGAGCAGCACCAGAGAAATCCTTATCGCTGCAGGTCGGCTGGGCCGCAGCTTGGCAGGACAAGTAAGAGCAGTGACAAGATGAAGTGAAAAAGGAAAAAGACACTTAACAATATTTCATTCCTACCAGCTTCACTTCCCCATAGTAAGAATCCTGTATATACAACGGTTTCTTGCCATGTAAATGGGTCATAACTCACCAAGTCCTCCACTTCAGAATTCTTTAAGCTTTTCTGTTTTACTCTAAAGAGTACAAACCAGCAACCACAAAGACCAGTGTTTTCATAATTTATGGCTTATCGTAAGGCCCTGCTAGGTTCAGTTAGGAAGTATTACATGCACACTGCTGTGTTTGTAATTAATAAAGATATAGAAATACACTTTTTTATAAGATAGTGCAACACTGAATTTGTACATCATTCTTATGTATGTTTTTGTTTACATCTTGTCTGCGTTGTCGGACATTAACGATACCAGCTGGACCTTACTGAAAAATGAACGACTTTTTAGATGCAGTTGTTCACCTACAGGATAACATACTTCTTGTAAGCAAACAAAAAATAAGCACCAACGTGCAACTGTTCCTGATGACATTACATAGGGCACAAGCCAACTAACTTACATTTTTTTGAGTAGACACATTTGCATTTGTTTTTCCCCTCTTTATTCAAATCTTTTCAATAAACTTCATCCTTAAAGAGTGGTTAATTGTGTTCTGCACGGCTTCAGGAAAACATTTAAACCATATCTGACAACAAACAGCAGCATTTCCTTAAGAGTAAGAGGATTGGCTGGAATAAAGAGATTTAACCATCAAAGATGTTCAGCAATTATTTAGAACAAGTCTGGGCGACGTGGCTCATTGAGTCCTAAAAACATTTTTCTTGCAAAACCACCAATGATAATAAACGATCATCTGGTAGACACACTTCTAATGGATCAGCATGCTGCAGTACAGCCCATTCCATCACTATCTCTCCACTTAATATCAGCAGGAAGAAAATCACTCAGAAACAGATGAGTTGTTTACAAATCCCTAGTGCCTCTTGTGGCGTCATCAATAAAAACAGCAGGATAAGTAGATGTTTTGTTTGAGATCACAGGTGAGAAATGTAATATTTTGTGAAATGCTGCTGCATTAATATGCATGCAGCATTATCCAACTGTGATATAACTGCTAATGTAGATAGAAAGATGAGAGACAAAAAAAAGGCAGTTCCTTTAAAATGCATGTTTGAAGTTCGAATACAACCTTTAAACACTAAACATAAGCGCCTTCATATAGATTTGCAAAACATTTTCTGGACTTTTATCTAAAGTGTAGTTGAAAACATATCACAGATTACTTGTCAACAGAAGTTAAAACAAGTATTAGCTTATTTACAACCACGATATCCAGGCCCGTTGTTGGAGGTGTGGTTAGAAAAGACAATATATAACGGCTTGCATTTCGGTAAAGAAAAGAAAAACCCAATAACATGGCGGTTCGGGTACTTACATCTGACTTGAGGGTCATTTTTGGGGGCTATTCCTTTAGTTTAAAGTTTTCTGGAGAGAAAGTTTAAGGTCATGAAATGAAATCAATGAAAAAAGGTGGATTTAAAACCGACCCGCTCAAGAGTGTCGCAGAAAATGGGGCTCGTGACGTCGACGTGAACACACGTAAAATTTACTTTTTGCACAGGAACGTCACTAACTTGCCAGCATATTTACAATTTGACAAATAAGTAAAAATATTACTAAGTTTCAGATACAGGCACAGATTCTCCAAGTCTGAAGAAGAAGTGAGTCCACAGATTCCCCTCCTAAACTCAGAATGGTTCGGTCCGACTTCGCGCGGAAACAGCACGTGGGGGTGGCCAGGATCCTCGGCCTAAACAACAGCTCGCGACTCCTTCACTTCTTTACTGTGTGACGTAAATGCGACCATGAAGGCAACATTCTGTAAATCCATCGTCTGTTTCCTAAGCCCCGCTTCTAGATACCTGAATGTTGAAACAACGTCAAGTCTATTTCTGTAGCACATTTAAAGCAAGTGAACGAAAGTACTTCACAAAGCCTTAACAGTAATTTGTTTATTTAAAATAGACTATTAAAAACAGAATAAAACTTAGTGATGCATTTAAATGCAACTGATCTACAGCCCATTACATGAAAGTTGTTTCATAAAAAGACAGATTGACTTTCTAACATGCGAAAGAAGATTGTTTCACCAGAAACTCATTTTAAGGAGTTTCACCTCCTCTTATCCAGGATTTGTTGATATGTAGATATTAAAACTCTGGGAAAAGTTTAGGGAAATATAGAGGCAGCGGCACCATAGGTGTCATGATCCTTGGGATTTTTTTGGCTTAATTTTGTTTTGTATTTTATGTAATGCGTCGTTTGAAGTCTTAGTCTTGGTAATTAAATGCATTCTTTAAGAATCAGCCAGCAAACCATTCAGGAATAAGTGATGACAAATGGAGAGAAAAGTGTTTCCTGGCATTACAAAGTTACAGACGACTTATCACAGAGATTGATATGAATGTGATCAGTCACTGATGACATAAATGTACAATAATAACATCTAAAATACTCAGAGTCTCATTTTCATTGTTTCAGGCAATAGTTTGATCTCTGCACCAAGACAACTTGTGTATATCAATCACATGGTCATGGTATCTAGGGCATGCCTGGACTGATGCTGTTGGTATGCAGACCAGTTTACCTACTGCTCCAATTTTCTCGCTGTGGAAGAACATTTCTCCTTTTCAGACCCCCTGTTTCTGTCTTAATTTGAGAATATCTTTTCTTTTGGGCAACATATTCTATCATTTCTATCCTTTTTAATGTAAGTGGACCTGAATTTGTGTCACGTTTGTTTTCGTATGTCTAGCTGCTCCAGTCAATTCAAGCCATTTTATTTATATAGCACTATTTAAAAGATAATAATTGTTGTATCAAAGTGCTCCAAACCAGCACAAGGTTAAGAATTTATTCATGTATAACATACATATTGAATAAAAGAAATAAGAAGTCACGTCGTTGCTGTCTGGTAGGACTGTAATGTGAAAAGTAACAGGTTTCACAGAGTATATCTTGTATAATTCGATTGGTCAAACACATTTAGCAAAGACTTGCTCTTGTGTACAAAATACACTGAACATATGTTGCTTATGCAGTTAAGCAAGCTCTTGAAAATATCTCATATATCTCATATATGGCTCAGATTTCTTTAAGACACAGAAGAAGAAAGAAATCTCAGTGGTATGAATTAAATCACAACAGTGCTCCGGAACCTTTTAGATATTATCTGGCAGTCAATCAAATTTCTACACAAATTTATTGTTTTTCATTAAATCAAGAAGAAAATAATTTTCATACTTCACAATAAAATTTTGTTAAAAAAGCTACACCATTTTTTTAAAATCATAAACCTTTGTATTAATATTTTCTGGTCAACACATTTAAATTAAAGCATCATAAAAAAAGACTGTGTTAGAATGATAAACAAAAAATCAAATTGAAAAAAAAAGTAAAGAAAATTTGCCATGTTTCATTTCTCATGTCTAGCTTGATCACTTCTGATCAGATTCAGAATTTAATTCTCAGCAGTCATTGACAATATGGACGAAGTTTACAAGCAAAGGAGTATACATCTGTGCACACTTTATCGTTCCATCTCCTGGCCGGGCCCCAATTTGTGTGCACACACGGTTCTGATCCTCCTGCGTTATTTGGTTCTCCTGTGTTCCAAAAGTTAAAGTTGAAAGTAGACCCGTCAGACCAGAAATATGTTCCATCCTTCTGAGCGTCAGAGAGTCCGATCCAGTTGGCTCCCTGAGCGGGATCAAAGTTTTTGATCAGCAGTTTGACAAAGTTCTCTTCTTCCAGACTGTGGATGGACACCAGGTTGGCTCCTTGGGTCACACAGTGCTGCTCCGCATCAGCCCAGGTCATCAAGGTGGCGACGTACTTGTAGCAGCGGCCATTGAAGCTGAACCAGAACGGGGGACAGCCGCCCCGCTGGAGCTTCATCTCCTGTTTGTCTGAAGGAGCCACAGCAGCCAGAGAGAGACCAAACAAGAAGAACAGCAATATCATCTTGGAGTCTGAAGTTTATGATTCTGAGAGATTTCTATGTATTGCTGGACTTTATCTGCAGGGATGAATGCTGAAGAGAGTTCTGGAGAGACAGGAGTTCACCGGGTCTCTTTTATATTCCTCATGAAGGACGTCAATCGTGTTCCTGTTAATGAACTACTTTAATGTTTGTTATGATTTCCCATAAAAACTATCCTTTAAAAGAAACTCTTTATCAGTTTCCTTTTCATGGAAGTATTATTTTATCATTGTGGTTGTGAACACAACCATCTTTTCAAAAATCAGATGCAGCAAATGGCGTTTGCATCAGAGTAAGCATCAGATTCACAGTTCGCTTGTCTTCAGACGCAATTACAGAGGAAGAAGAAAAGGTGAAAAGGGAAAGAAAAACAATGATATTAAAATATTGGGAGCATCAGACACGGATCCTGCTCCCCTTTCAAACTTTGTAAGCAAAATCTGACTGTAACACAAAGGAGTTGTGTTGATCATAAACTAATAAAGGCAAAGATGGTTCCAAGCAACAGTTCTAGATTGTATACAACACTGGGCGAATTCTCTTTAAGTCATTCAAAGGTAAAAGAAAAAAGGAAGAACAAATTACTTGTACTTAAATAATAACCAAGTTCTATCACACTTTGTTAAAAAAACCATTTTCTGACAGTGGTTCATGAAGCTAACACACCATAATGCACCCTAACACTGTTTTACTGAATGCTCTTGCTGCCCTCTAGTGGCTAGAAAACAGCACTAAATCTAATTTAGTTTACGGCTTAAAAAAAATCTTGGCATTGCACAAACAAGAAAAGAAAACACATGGATTTTATTGTAATACAGAAATATTTCAATCAAAAAGTTCTTTGAACATGACAACCGCATGGACAAAATATGTAGGACTTGATAATAACCAAAATATGTTTGTGTAACTCAACTTCAGGAGTTTTTCACAAGTCCAAAACTCAGGGACATTGTCTGCAGGTTTTGTGCACATTGTCCACATCTATACTGAACAGTAAGCAATAGGTCAGCATAACATATTACTTTATAAGAAGAGAATCATGACTTCAAAATTAATTGTTACTGTTGATAGAAACTAAGATCTTTGTAGAATTTCATTGATTCTAAGTGACCCTATGGGTTTACATGATGCAGTATACCTCCAACACCCCAGTTCTATGGCTTTAGATTTTTAACTTAGTCATTTTCTGTCATGTTTGCAAGGAAAAAACAGCAAAACACTATACATAAAGCAATACTACAGTCACATTAAAGTACAACTTTCCCTCTCTTTTGCTTTTCACTATTGCAGCAAAAGTACTTCTTCCTACAGTTTGCATTTTTCCTTTTCTCTCCTTAGTGCCATAGAACAGATTTTCTGCAGAAGTCTAGTCACTTTTGTCAGCAGTCGGCTGCTCCCAGTCATCTCATTCTCCATCATATACACCTCTCTCCTTCTCCACTCCATGACAGTCTGAGACAAAACATAAAAGTTACAGAGGCAACTATTTGAAAAAATGAAAATACATGTGCAAAAAGTGCACATGTATATGCACTTTTTGCACAGTAATGTTTCTGAGAGTGTAGAAACATCACTTTACTTGGGTGTAATGTTTATTGGGCAGTGGAATGTGAGATCCTGAGAAAAATGACTGAACTCTGACAGACAGAGTGATGCACATGACTCTATGATTCGCTTTTTTGCAGTTCATGAAACACATAACATAACGTAATTGAGCTACATTTAGAACCATGGCCAGAAATCAGGATAATGCTTCTTCTCTGTGCTTGTACAGTTTTTTTTTCAATCCTGGTGGTTAGAGCCCACCATCCTTAATGTTTTAGATGTTCCTCTGTCCCAGCAAACCTGAATGAAATTACTGCATAATCTCAGTTGTGTAGAAGCCCATTTATCACCCATTTATCAAAATCAGGTGTGTGGAGTCCTAAACCATGCAGAATAGTGAATCCTGAGGACAAACATGGAAAACCACTGTTCCAGAAGATTGAGACTTGTAGAAAGCATTGCTCTCTTTCAAATTATGTGTCTATTTACTATATTTGTGTTAAATATGTTAATTTGTATTAATTATTTGACAGAATTAAATGGTTTTGTTTTTTGAAGCAAAGCTCATTGTGATAGTCTGATTGACTACTACAGTATATGTGTTTATAGTAACTGGTGGTCTGTAAAAGAAGGGTACTGTTGCAGTCATACTGTCACTTATTGAGACAAGTAAAAAATTAAAGGCTAACATACATCTCCAGAATATGTTTTTCTTCCTCTCAAGGGTTATTTTGGGGAGGGGGAAGAGGAGCGGAGTTCTGGATTCACGTTGAAAGCTAAAGGACTTTAATCCTAAATGGAAGTGTGAATGTGTGGATTTTCACCTAAGGTCAGGTGCAGGCTGGGGTTGAAATCCAGCTCAAGAACTTGGCTTGAGGAGGCGTTTTATTCAACTGTAATTTTTAAAACAAAACAACTTTATTTGCAGAATAAATTCACATTTTATTCAACAACCAAAACAACTTTGTTTATGTATTTAAGGACAAAAGTAAAAATCAATCAACAAGAGTTTATTGAACAAACGGCTTTTGAAAATCAAAGCAAATATTAGGAAACAAAAAACCTCCAAAACTATGCAGACCAATCTTAAGAAGTTAATATAATCCTTAGGAAAAATGTAATGCCAACCTCATACTGCACACTTCACCTTCATCTGGGACTTTTTTGTGGTTTCTATTTCATTGTCATAATTCTTGTTCTCTTTTATTTCCTTCTCCAGTCCCTTTGCATTCTTCTCCTCTCACTTCTATTAAGACAGTCTGGCATTATCCTGTCCCTCTTTTATATCTCTACAACCTTGTCTATTACTTAATTGCAACAATAAAAAACTCTACAGAACTTTTACAAAAAATTCATAATGTTAGAAGAGAAATACAACATAAAAATCAACTTCCTCACAGAAAGTGAATTACTGATGATTTGCACTTGTCTTGAGCTTTAAATGAAAGCATTTCCCTACAGACACAATGAAATATCATATTTTCTTTTCATTTTATTTAGAAAATTAAATCTTGAAATTATACACTGAGAAAAAAAAATTCACCCTGATAAATCTCAAATACTTTTAGTGCATGAAGCTCTTACAAATATTTGATCAAATTAGAACATCTAAAGTCACAGACCGGACTGAGACAGTTTTTCTGTGGCTAACAGCAATTTATACGAGATGCACAAACAAGAGCTTTTTTGTGTGAGCACAAATGATCATTCCAGTAATAGTTCGGACCAAGGTTGGTGTGACCACAATGTTCTTGTCCTCCAACATTGTTAGGCTCAGCAGGAGCCCAAAGGGAGAATTCATATTTGGACCCATCAGACCACATCCACGCTCCTTCCTTATGAACATCAGTGAGTCCAATCCAGGTGAAATCTCGAGTAGGATCAAAGTTCTTGATCAGGTCATTCACAAAATTGTGTTCATCCAGACTGTGGATGGACACTAAGTTGCCTCCCTCTGACAAACAGTGGACCTCTGCTTCACCCCAGGTCATGCGCGAGGCAACATACTTGTAGCAGCGGCCTTTGAAGCTGTACCAGAACATTGGACAGTTGCCACGCAGTAGTTTCACTTCGTTTCCATCAGAAGGAAGTTCAGCAGCCAGACCCAAAGCAAACAGGAAAACGAGCAGCAACATGTTGGAGTTCTGAAGAGTTTTAGTCTGGAAGGTTTTACAGTCTTGAAAGGGTTTATCTGCAGTCATCGATGCTTAAGAAGATTCTGGAGAGGCAGAGTACAGACTGCTTGCTTTTATATCCTTCAGAATGGGAGCCTGCACTACTGATCTAATGTGATTGGTTAGTAAATAGATAACACTATGGCACAGCACCTGGATTGCATGGCTGATTGCAGTTAACCTAGAAATTCCGGAAAAGTATATTAACATGATTTTTTGTGAAAGCAAAATAAGATGAAACTCCATTTCAAACTGTTAATGATCTATTTTAATTATTGATATTCTGCTTGTGGTATTGCTCACGTTGTACAATGCAGCTTTTGCTGATAACAGCAGGTTGTATCCATGTAGGCGATTAGATTAAACACCATATACATTTTGTTTTGCATTGTTATCTATTTAGGGCTGTGGGATAATTCAGGTGTTAGTACTGCCATGCTGAAGAGAGAAGGTTCCGGGTTCAAATCCTGCCTGGGTTAGCATAATATTTTAAAACAACATTTAAAAGATACTACGCATGAAAAAGAAACTTAATTTTCATTATTTAGGCAACAATACAACAAACTGGAATTAATTTACTATGGACGGGAATAGTCAAAACAAGGGTGTGGAGGAAGTGCCCTTGAAGTTCACCTTCTCTGCCATCCTAGGGAAAACATTAAGGCCAAGATTATTCAACAAGAATTTTATGTCAGGAGGAATCATTCAACATGCCGAAAAGTTCCATATGTTTGTTTTTGTCCTTGTTTTCCATGTAACCATGTGTTTATTGTACCATAAAATCTCATTAAAATGATTTCAGTCCAAACAAAGTAGGTTGCCAGAACAGAACAGGAACATAGAAAAGTATGTGAATATCTCCTAAAATAAACAACTTTCATTGGATAACAATAATTTTTAATCTGTTTTTGTTTGTGTTTTGTGTGTGTGTGTTGTTTTACATGATGACTTCAAACAACATAAAACCTAAAGTTTAATTTCTAATTTTGCAGTCCATGATTGGTCTATGGATTGGTTTCTATAGGCCAAACAGAAGTACCTATCAAATATCTAATTAATTTTTGTTTTCTAATGAAACATTTCCACTTTCCAGGGTTGGAAAACTGCACAAAAATTACACCCAATGTTCAAGAGCACGAGCCAGAAGAACCAGTTTGAAAATGTGGAGGATTTTTTTTTTCATTCACATTTGACCATTTTTTCTCATTTGTTTGATGAAAACCCAACATTCATACTGGTTTTGGTAAGGATAAGGTAGCACTAGGCAAAAATACTATTCCACTTAAAATACACCTAAGAACCATGTCTGTGCCAGCATAGGAAACCATTTAAATTTGCAATGAGGTTAAATCTTGTTTCATTTTCAAGATTTAACCCCATAAATAAAACAACGTTTAACCAAAATGTAAATAAAATAAGGATTGTTGGTTTCTATGATTCACCGTCTAATTCTACAAACAATAAACCACATAATCATTTTTATTTATATATAGTGAATCTAATGACTTCAACAACAGCATTGTATCTGGAGATATGTTTAAAAGTGGCCCTTTGTTGAAAATGCATAAAGTATACACGTTATTTTATTGTCTGCAGTGAAGACCAATTTAAAGATTTCAGTTGTCTAAATATCATTATAAGCAAACATAGATGTTAACATAATAAAATATGCACATACTGACTTCAGACTTGTACAAAATGTTTTCAATTCATGTGAGATTTCTCTTCAACTAATTTCTGTACCTCTCACATTAATTACTGATTTTTATTTGCAAAACACAGAAACTTATACTTCATGTTTTGTTTGTTTTTGTCAAAGGTCTGTGGAGGTCCTTCTCCATGCACCTTGGAAGTTGAAGAAGTTATGCCACAAACTTATGCATCTCCAAGTTTTATGGCAAAAACATCTCTGTCATATCTGAGAGCTGCATTAATAGCTTAAATTCCTTATTTAGTGGCTGTCCTAATTATAATTATGTCTTTAATTACAAAGTGAAGTTTTATCTTTTTACTCTACTCAAATATATGTCCTAACAATGTAAATGTGCCATTACTAGTGTATCTAATCTTACTAAAAGCTAGGGCAGATTCAACGTGTCTTATCAAGTGAAACTAAATGTGTGCCAGTGACTGACCTACTTTAATTTCCTTTTTCTGTTCCAATAAATGTTCACGTGTAAGTTTTATCTATAATTATATGTAATTAGATCTATAAGCAGTTTTAATTATCATAAATATGCTGACATCAACCAGCATATTTTGAAAGTCCTATCTGCTGATCACACCTTGAAAGACTACAGCTTGAATGTTTTGATCAGGACTCCTAACAAGGCACAGCATCCCAACAGCTGCATAACATTGCTGCAGCATTGTACAAATGTAGTAACTAACAACTATATGATCTGCTCCTGACCAGTTGGTCTGTTAACTGTTCGAATCTGGAATCTTTCACAGCAATGTTTAATTGTATGTAAATAATAAATAGTGTTGGGAAATACCTAAAACAGACTTGACCTACTTTCATTTCCTTGTGTAGTTCACATAAATGCTAAATACAGCTTTATCTATGTTGTGCTGTTCAGTCCTGTTTTTATCACCATGAATGAACCGACATCAACATAACCGAATCTCGGAGCAAGAAAAGTGAAAAAGACAGTGTCCAAGTGTTCTTGTGTCAGTGCAGGTAATCTTCCCTTTGTCAGGGGTATTGCTTATTTGTTTGTAAACTATTGAAATGAAAAACTCTTGACACATTTTTGTTACAACCAGAATATCTGAAGATGTGATATTTTGGACACTCTCTTGACTATTTTTTGTCCCTGTTTTATTTTTCTTACATATCTGCACAATCACTTACTGAATCTTTTTTCAGTCAACCTTTCTCCAACTGAAGGTAGACTCAAGCTTACACCATCTCACTTTGAAATCAACTCTCTCTAAAGATAAACCTAAAACACCAAAATGAGAGAAACTCATTTAGTTTCTTAATTGTTTAAAATGTTAGCAGGAAGTAATTTTACATGTGATCATTCTTGATTCTTCCCTCGCACACTGATATAGGGGAAAAATATAGCATAAACTGAGCAATATCCTTATGCTCATTGATAGATTAGTGGGATGAGAATCAATTGGTTCTAGAAGCAACACTAATAAAATAATTTATTACATTGTTATATTCTCCCTAATATTTCCACAGAAAAATCATATTAAGTTGGATGTTAAAAGTTTTTCACAAAGATGTATTTTTACATTTAGGGTAGTATAAGAGTGCATACAGTGTATACAACTGTTCTAGAAGCAACTCTAATAAAATATTAGGCATTATAATATTCTTCCTAATACTTCCACAGAGGATAGGACCAAAGAACAGAGAGAAAGCATTTAAAGTTGGAAGTTATAGAGTTTATTACAGTTATATATTTTACATTGATGGTTATGTAAGAGTACACACATGCTATGGAAATATAATAAACAATCACATTTCCATTTCTTTGCCTTTATGTTGGCTTTTTGAAGAAAAAAAATCAGTTGAATCTAAACAGAAAAATCATCAAGAAATGCAAAACAATTAAGATTTTTTTCTTTTTAATTGTTTTGTATCTAGGGACAACCTGTACGAGTTGCACACACAGAAGCAAATCTATTTGAGCACGCATGATCGTTCCAGTAAAAATTGCTTCCGGGGTTGGTGTGAACACAGTGTTCATTTCCACCATCATTGTCAGGCTGTCCAGAATTCCAAAGGGAAAATGTGTATTTAGACCCATCGGACCACATCCACCTTCCTTCCTTATGAATATCAGTGAGTCCAATCCAGGTCCATGACTGAGTAGGATCAAAGTTCTTGATCAGCACATTGACAAAATCTTGTTCATTTAGGCTGTGGATGGAAACCAGGTTGGCTCCTTCAGACACACACAGGAGCTCTGCTTCTCCCCAGGTCACTCTTGAGCCAAAGTACTTGTAGCAGCGACCCTCGAAGCTGAACCAGAACAAGGGGCAGCTGCCACGCACCAGCTTCAGTTCCTGTCCATTTGAAGGAGGCTCAGCAGCCAGAGCCAGACCAAACAGGAAGAGGAACCACATCATCTTGGATCTCGATGTCTCTGAGGTGGAGGGATCTGAAGTTCTTGCTGGAGTTTTTCTGCAGTGATGGATGTTGAAGAGAATCCTGGAGAGACAAAAGGCAGACTGCTTCCTTTTATAGCACCAGAAAGGGCGTCTGCATTGTTGGAGTGTAATGATTGATCAATACATCAGTTAATATTTAGTTAATATTTGTAGGAAAATAACAATAAAAGTTGTACACAGCATCACAGCTTTTTAGACATCTTTTTAAAGTTAAAAGTTTAACATGTTCAGATTTATATATTACATATTTCAGGGTAATATGTTAACAGGATAATCTCAAAAGACAAAGTTTGTTTAATTAAAATAATCTCAAAATTGAAATATTATACATTAAGCAATTAAACAAGAAAACTCCAAGTAGGAGCTCTTTAAATTTCTTTATCAGGTTGCAATGATTCAATACATTAGATCAAGTATACAAAACAGTGACCCTAGTTTGGAAAATTGTTTGGAAAATTGTGGATAAATTTTCCTCCTAACTATTGCTCAGTAAAAAAAGAAATGGTATTATGATTCCGTATAAAACAAAATAATCAGTAACATTAATTCTGTTTGGTTCCTTCTGAAAAAATGAGTTAAGGAACAAGTTCATGTGTACCAGATAGTTATTTCTCTCTTAATTTCCTTGTTTTGTTCCTGTAAATGTTGTTGATTTACCAGGAAACTATCTATTCTCTGAGCATGCAGAAGTTCAGTGATAAGGTTGAGTCATATATTTTATACTCTTTAAAATAAACAATAACACTTCATATATGATCCTGAAAAATAAGATGCCAATACCTAGAAACCAACAAAAAAGTCATGTATGAAGGTTTTCCAGAGCTAGGCACTGATCATTAAAATCCCCCATAAATACACAGCAGAAATTCAAACTTTAATGTTTTCAATTTCTGGAAATTCTGTTTCTCATTTTATTTTCTTATTCTATCCAGCTGTTTGTTTATTACATTGCAAACCAAAGTCCAACCCCTGATCCTAAAAAATTAAACTATCTAAATAGTCTAATTATTTTGAATCCTCATATTGAATAATACCCTAATTATAAAGTTTGCAACCAAAAAATCATCAAACAACATCATCAAATGGCGATGCTATCATTGCACTCTACTCCTCACCTCAAGACCCTCAAGAGGACTTGAGCAAAGTTGCATGTAGATGTTGCATCAACTGTGCTTTGACATCTGATGTTAACTCATTCACACAATAGTTCTTAAACCAACTGCAGTTCAAGCAGAGGATGAGCCTCAATGCACTTAGAAAAAAAGACACAACATGCAGCTCAGTTTCTGTAAGAGAAACCAAAAAGCATTTATGGGATCTAACAAAGATCAACAAAGACCTGAGTGAAGTTGGCCCAGCCATCTTCTTCAAATCAAACAAAATAGTTATGAAACGCTTGTGCAGTTTGGGCAGCAAGATGATCCAGGATGTGAGACTCATATTTCAAGAAAAGAGTGATTGATGAAGGCTTGCATAAATATAATAACCAGTGGACACAGCATTCTTGCAACACAGATTTTTGATCTTAACAAAAAAATCATCCAGGAAAATATTTTATGATTTTAAGCACAAAGCTCTTACAAAACGTTCATATGATTAGAGCATCTGAAGTCATAGACTGGAATGAGACAATGTTTCTGTTTCTAAGGGCAAACTGTTTGAGATGCACAAAGAGCTTTTTTTTGTGAGCATGAATGACAATCTCTGATTGAAATGTGAAATCTTTTATAACAGGGTGTTGAGGAAATACACTTAAAGGTTGTCGTGAATGATTATTGGGAGAAGTCCAAGGACAAGATTACACATTAATCAGCTCCATGGAACATCTTTGATGTGTTTTCCACGTGATCACAGGTTTATTGCAGCATTAAGAAATATGTGCTTGATTGCAGTTCAATAGAAACTAGGTCAGTGGAGTTGAAAATGAAGATAGCTGACAAACACAATAGATAAAATCTCAGATTATGTACGTTAATGTTTGTAGGATTAGGAGATGCGTAATCAAACCAATAATCCTTAAGTTATTTAAGTTTATTCAGTTTCTTTTTTTTAATTGTGACAATATATGACGTATCCCTGCAATATTCTAAAGAATTCTATTTACCAATTCTACCAATACCTTGTCAGGACTCTTACTGAGTCCTTAATAAGAATAAGTTTATCCATCCTGTTAGCTAATGATCTCACCTTGCCCATTACAATGGATGGTAGAGATGGCCTTCTTTTCAACTCCTCTGGGATTTCTGGCTTCAGCTGTGGTATGCTTTCAGCTTTTCTGATGTTGATGAGCTGCTCCCTGTTGTAAACGACCGTGTTGCTATGGTCGTTTACAACATCATATCAAAATAGCAAAAATATAAACAATATTGCCAAAAATCAGCCCAACCACACAGAATCCAAAACAAGAAGGAATAGTTATTTTCCTCTAAAAAAGCAGGAATGAATGTTGGAAATAAAGAAAAAAAATCTCAAAGAAAGCACAGAACTACTCCAACGTGCTGCCACCCCCAGCGGAGCAAATCTAGGACAAACAATTATGGCTTATATTATTTGAAAATTATAATCCAGTTTTGCAAATAGACTTCAGTACAGGCACAGGTATACAAGGGTTCTTTATTACCAAGACACCATAAATGTCAACACAATGTTGAACTAACAGCAACCTGGTTGAATTAGATACTAAACCATCTCAGCTGCTATTGACCGGTTGTGCGGATCACACAAATGAAGGGGTAGTGGACAGAACAAGGTACGTCATTCCATTTTTTATCTCCGATATAGTTAGTGTGCACACAGTGTTCAGCTTCACTGCCGTTGTCTGGCTGCAAGGCACTCCAAGCGAAGAATCTTGCTGCAGAACCATCAGACCACATCCATCCTTTTTCATAATGGAGATCACTGAGTCCAATCCATGTGCGTCCCTCAGCTGGGTCGAAGTTCTTGATCAGAGATTTAACAAAATCATCTTCTGCAGCGCTGTGGACAGACACCAAGTTGGCTCCTTGTGACACGCAGTAGAGCTCTGCCTCAGCCCAGGTCATGTCTGTGGCGAGGTACTTGTAGCAGCGGCCGGTGAAGCTGTACCAGAACATTGGACAGTTGCCACGCAGCAGTTTCACTTCGTTTCCATCGGAAGGAAGTTCAGCAGCCAGACCCAGTGCAAGAAAGAAAACGAGGAGCAACATGTTGGAGTTCTGAAGAGTTTTAGTCTGGAAGGTTTTACAGTCTTGAAAGGGTTTATCTGGAGTTATCGATGCTTAAGAAGATTCTGGAGAGGCAGAGTACAGACTGATGCTTGTATATCCTTCAGAATGGGAGCCTGCACTACTGATCTAATGTGATTGGTTAGTAAATAGATAACACTATGGCACAGCACCTGCATTGCATGGCTGATTGCAGTTAACCTAGAAATTCCGGGAAAGTATATTAACATGATTTTTTGTGAAAGCAAAATAAGATGAAACTCCATTTCAAACTGTTAATGATCTATTTTAATTATTGATATTCTGCTTGTGGTATTGCTCACGTTGTACAATGCAGCTTTTGCTGATAACAGCAGGTTGTATCCATGTAGGCGATTAGATTAAACACCATATAAATTTTATTTTGCATTGTTATCTATTTAGGGCTGTGGGATAATTCAGGTGTTAGTACTGCCATGCTGAAGAGAGAAGGTTCCGGGTTCAAATCCTGCCTGGGTTAGCATAATATTTTAAAACAACATTTAAAAGATACTTCGCATGAAAAAGAAACTTAATTTTCATTATTTAGGCAACAATACAACAAACTGGAATTAATTTACTATGGACGGGAATAGTCAAAACAAGGGTGTGGAGGAAGTGCCCTTGAAGTTCACCTTCTCTGCCATCCTGGGGAAAATATTAAGGTCAAGATTATTCAACAAGAATTTTATGTGAGGAGGAATCATTCAACATGCTGAAAAGTTCCATATGTTTGTTTTTGTCCTTGTTTTCCATGTAACCATGTGTTTATTGTACCATAAAATCTCATTAAAATGATTTCAGTCCAAACAAAGTAGGTTGCCAGAACAGAACGGGAACATAGAAAAGTATGTGAATATCTCCTAAAATAAACAACTTTCATTAGATAACAATAATTTTTAATCTGTTTTTGTTTGTGTTTTGTGTGTGTTGTTTTACATGATGACTTCAAACAACATAAAACCTAAAGTTTAATTTCTAATTTTGTAGTCCATGATTGGTCTATGGATTGGTTTCTATAGGCCAAACAGAAGTACCTATCAAATATCTAATTAATTTTTGTTTTCTAATGAAACATTTCCACTTTCCAGGGTTGGAAAATTGCACAAAAATTACACCCAATGTTCAAGAGCACGAGCCAGAAGAACCAGTTTGAAAATGTGGAGGATTTTTTTTTTCATTCACATTTTACCATTTTTTCTCATTTGTTTGACGCAAACCCAACTTTCATACTGGTTTTGGTAAGGATAAGGTAGCACTAGGCAAAAATACTATTCCACTTAAAATACACCTAAGAACCATGTCTGTGCCAGCATAGGAAACCATTTAAATTTGCAATGAGGTAAAATCTTGTTTCATTTTCAAGATTTAACCCCATAAATAAAACAACATTTAACCAAAATGTAAATAAAATAAGGATTGTTGGTTTCTATGATTCACCTTCTAATTCTACAAACAATAAACCACATAATCATTTTTATTTATTGCGTTTGTCAATATCAGCTCTCGTCTTGTGCAATTCCACTGACCTGTTTTTCATGGAACAGCAATCAAATACTTTTTTTTTTTAAACGCTGCTATAAACACGCAAATACATGGAAACCCACAGCAACAAAGGTGTAATATGGAGCCTATTAATCTGTAATCTTGACCTGGATTCTTGAAGTGGATGTCGCTGCATCTCTTAATAAATCACAGAAATGTATAAGTGTGTAGTCATTTAAGTGTGGTGTATTTTTATACTATGCAGTTTTCAGTTTATTAGGCACACTTTTGCAGTAATCTGTCAGCACCAACAAAATGACTAAAAAGATTGTTGTACTTCATCGTCCCCTTGGGGACATTTGTAGTACGCAATCTTTTGAATTACTGAAGACTGACTGACTGCTTTTGCCATAAACAATCCAAAAACCTGAAGTGAAGCCAGTCCTGCTCATTCTTTATGCAGCTTCTATTATCACTTCAGTCCAATTGATTTTTTTTTTTTAACAAATTATCAACTTAATGCTGCTTTATGACAAAGATTTTATGCATTTGAACATTGTCACTTCAGCTTAATTTGTCAACCTTCCTGTCGATTTGAAAATGTAGATAACTTCCTGACCATCTCATGACCTCCCACATTGTCTGTCTTATTCTTTACAGTTCAGCTTCCACAAGATGGATCCCACTGATTTTGTTTGACGAATGGAATAAAAGTTCTTCTGATGTAGGAAATGTGTTCTATGGCTTTGTTGTTTTATAGCACATTATATTGTATTGTGACATTGTTCTTTATGACATTGCGAATATGTAAATGGATTTTATTTCTACAAATCTGCTGAAAATAAATACCTGTTATTCACAGTACTTGGACTAAAATTTCTTTTCTGAAATTTTTTGGTTTATGGTAAAATATTCTTATATTAAAAAATGTAAACTTTAATTTACAGTAAAACTCTGACATTATAAGAGGAACAGCAGCATGTTAAGGTTTCAGTCTCTTTTGAAGACCAATTTCTAGTAGTTTCTATGGAAAGATGTATGCTTCCACAGGAGAAGTTAATATGATACTTTCTTTTATATTCCAGAAAGGGAGCCGTCTTCAAAGCGCTTTGCAAATTTTTACTAATTTGATTGGTCATTTCTCAGTGACAGGTTTTTCTAGTTGAACACTACTTCATGGAAGTTAAAGGTCATGTATCAAACCCAATGAGCTGAATTGAATATAAAAAATAAATATATATATTTTTTGACATTCAGCAGGAATGACATCATTATTAAAACTGCTGTGTAAAACGAACAGTGTGTGTTTTTCTTGCTCTGTAAACAATATTTTATTGCATGCATAAACTGTAATACCGTCTGCAAATGGGTATTTTATTTAATGCAAAGCCGAAGCAAAAAATAATTAATCTGAATAGATAAATGGATACTGACCTCTAGTGGCCAGGAAATATGACAAGCACTTCCTAAATTTCACATTTTTAGTTGCTGCATTCTGCATGTTCTTTTTTCTCGTTCACAGACTGTAGGAATATGCACAATAATATGTTCTCATAACCTTACTAAACATAAAAGAAATTCTGAATAAATCAAAAATTGCAAAGTTCTCAGTGTGTTACATTGTCATTGTTTTGCAAACACTCCAGAATATTGTCTTCCTCATATTACATTGGAAGTTCATTCCGATGTAAGTTCAAAACAAGTTAATAATTTTATATCATCTTTGAAACAGACATTTGCTATCATAATCTCTTTCAACACATTTGGTTTTTTGGCAAATCTAAACATATTTCAGTCAAATTTCTTCAAAGCTTTATTTTTTCAGTTGCTATATCTGATAAGCACATGTAAGGAATAGCAATATCAGAAAACTCTGCAAGCTTCACAAAAAAGGAGTATTTATAAACAATGATAAACAAAGGTCAAAAATCATTTTTAAAAAAACCAAATTACACAAAACCTTTTGCAAAAACCTTAATACTCCTGTTGAGTTTGATGTTTTCTGATCAACACATTTTAAACAACTGAGCAGATTCCGAATTACATTCTCAGCAAACCGGACGAGCTTTACAAACAAAAGTGTATTTAGCTCTGCACTGTGTGTCGTTCCATCCTTTCGATGGGCCATAGTTGGTGTGCACACACGGTTCAGGTCCTCCTTTATTATTTGGTTCTCCTGCATTCCACAGCTTGAAGTTGTATCTGGACCCGTCAGACCAGAAATATCTTCCATCCTTATGAATGTCAGAGAGTACGATCCAGTTGGCTCCCTGAGCGGGATCAAAGTTTCTGATCAGCAGTTTGACAAAGTTCTCTTCTGCCAGACTGTGGATGGACACCAGGTTGGCTCCTTGGTCCACGCAGTGCTGCTCTGCATCAGCCCAGGTCATCAAGGTGGCGACGTACTTGTAGCAGCGGCCATTGAAGCTGAACCAGAACGGGGGGCAGCCGCCCCGCTGGAGCTTTATCTCCTGTCTGTCTGAAGGAGCCACAGCAGCCAGAGAGAGACCAAACAAGAAGAACAGCAATATCATCTTGGAGTCTGAAGTTTATGATTCTGAGAGATTTCTATGTATTGCTGGAGTTTATCTGCAGGGATGAATGCTGAGGAGAGTTCTGGAGAGACAGGAGTTCACCGGGTCTCTTTTATATTCCTCAGGAAGGACGTCAATCATGTTCCTGTTAATGAGCTACTTTAATGTTTGTTTTGATTTCCCATAAAAACTATCCTTTAAAAAAACCTCTTTATCAGTTTCCTTTCCATGGAAGTATTATCTTATCATTGTGGTTGTGCACACAAAAATGTTTTCAAAAATCAGATGCACACAAAGTGCAGCAGCTGGAGTTTGCATCAGATCATGCATCAGGTCACAGTTCTTCTGTCTTCAGATGCAGCAGAAGAAGAAAAGCTGAAAGAGAAAAAAAAAAACAATATTAAAATTTTGGGAGCATCAGATGATGATCCTGTCCCCCATCAAAGAAGCAAAGTCTAACTATAACACAAAGGAATTGCATAGATCATAAGGTAATGATGGCTCCAAGTAACAATTCTAGGTTGCATTCAACACTGGAATAATTCGCTTTGACTCATTCAAAGGAAAAAGAAACAAAAATCAAGAGGTACAGCAATATATTCTTGGAGTTTGACATTTTTGATTTTGAGACATTTCAGTGTTTTGCTGGAGTTTATCTGCAGGGATAAATGCTGAAGAGAATTATGAATAGACAGAAATATATATTTTTCTTTTATATTCCTCAGACAGGAGATCTATTGTATTCCTGCTAATGAGCTACTATAATGTTTGTTTTCAATTCCCATAAAATTATCCTCATAAAATCTCTTTATCTGTTTCCTTCCCGGAAAGTTATATTATCATCACGATTGTGCAAATATAATTGAGGATATAGATGCCAGCTGCTGGTTGTCTTTATTACTTTCTCCGGTAACTCAGAACAAGTTTGATTACTAAAGAAGTAAATCAAATATGCTTGATATTAACATTACATTTATTCACTTTTTCAACTCCAAAAACTTCCTACTGCACACTTTTCACAACTTTATTTTGAACTGAGTTCACAACATTTTACTTTTTTACAAATTAAATCTCAGGAGCGTGTGTTGGTGTTGCAGGTGTAAAGCGTAAGACTCCTAAATGGAGGCCTCAGTATTTGACACAGCGGTCACAGATTTGAGTCCTGACTCATTGATGTTTGCTGTCTGTCTTTCCCACTTTCCCATCATTTCAGTTTCAAATAAAGGCCACTACAGCCAAAATAAATCCTTAAAAAATGTACATCACACATTCAGCTGTTCGGCACATTTTTTGAGCACTAGATTCAGACATAATTAAAACTTTGGAAGCAACATCTGACTGTAACACAAAGGGCTTGTGTTGATCATAAATTAATAAAGATAAAGTTAGTTCCACGCAACTGTTCTAAATTGCAACTCATTCATAATTTAAATAATAATTACCTGTAGTCTATATAATTATGTTCAGAATTGATTTTGTGGTCTGTTCTTGGAATAATCTCTTTCCTGACCTTCATCCTTTTGTGTTAGATTTACTAAATAAATGAAAATAAGACTTCTGTTTGATTTTGCAGAATGTTTGGAGCAAATTTTCCTTCCCAAGTAGTTTGACAATGAAAGGGACTTGTCAACATGTGTACACATTTATTAATATAACACAAATAGCCTAAAAACATACTAAATAATAAAAAATATGTTCTGGTCCAATAGACCAGATATATGGTCCAATAGATGTAATTTTCCAACAGAAAGCAATGTCTTGATTCTGCCCCATGTTTACAGAATGCAATTTAGGTGAGTAAGTAAAGTTTTATTTCTACATCACTTTTCACAAACATATAGATCACAATGAGCTTCACAATGGCAAAAACAATTACAACAAAACAAAAACAAACAAACCAAAGAAACATTAAGCAAAAGTCTGTCTGAATAAAAATGTCTTTAGTTGTTCCTTAAAAGAGTCTGTGTAGTGGGACAGAGTTTCAGAGCCTGTGAGCCATCGCCCGAAAAGCACAATCTCCACAGGTTAAATACAGGTTTGGGGTTCACTGAACAACATTTTCCATGAAGGCCTAAACCAGGGGTCTCAAACTCCAGTCCTCGAGGGCCGCAGACCTACAGTTTTTAGATGTGCCACGGGTACAAAAAAACGCTGGAATGAAATGGCTTAATTGCCTCCTGCTTGTGTAGATCAGTTCTCCCAGCCTCGCTAATGACCAAATTATTATATTCAGGTGTGGTGCAGCAGAGGCACATCTAAAAGTTGCAGGACTGCTGCCCTCGAGGACTGGAGTTTGAGACCCCTGGCCTAGACAAAGCGAAATGATGCAAAAAGTCAAGAATGTATTTAGGTGATTGGTCATGGATAGCCTTGAAAGTTAAAACTAAAACTTTAAAATTAGTCCTCAAGTGTACGGGAAGTCAGTGCATGGAGGCAAGAACAGGAGTAATGTACTATCCATCTCTGTGTCTGTGGTCTGAAGGATTAATTTCTTACTTTCAAAATGTTATAGGTCGCAATATAAGTAAAGATCATTTATCATGATTAATTAGGCAACTCTGATCCAACAGACTCAAAATATCATATTTAGATCCACTGAACTGAACCCAATCTCCCTCTTTTGTAAAAATCTGTGACTCCAATCCATGTGAATTGCAAAGTTGCATGAAGTTCTCGGTCAACAACTTAACAAAGTTGTTTTCCTCCAAACTGTGGAAGGACCAGAGTTTAGATTTATGGCTCGAGCCTGTTCCAAACGTTCACGCAGGACCAGGTCAGAATTATTTGCTTGATGGTCAGGCTTTGGTGGCGTGTTTAATAAGCTTGCAAAACATGTAGAACAGTAAGAACCAAATGAGAGTGCATGATTTAAAGTTGTGTTGATCTACTTATTACAGTGTAAATAGAGGAGTACATACTTTTACCTGTTGAGGATATAAAGAAAATAAGTAGGTGCAGAAGTTAATCCAGTGGTAACAAGTGCAGCACACTGTGTGAAATTTAGACATTAAAGAGCTATTTTAAAAAATTAACCTGTCTAAATGTTTTATTAGATGAAAACATGGTTAAATATAAATATATATTTTAATGCGATATTTTTTATGCACAAGATGCGGCTTTCGAATATTTCGTTAAACTGGTTGAGTTATTAATTTATCCCCTCCTACACTGATTTAAAAAGAAAATATTGCATGAAAATATGCAATATTCTTATGCTTACTGATTTGTGGGATAAGCCTCCATTGGTTCTAGAAGCAACTCTAATAAAATATTAGGCATTATAATATTCTTCCTAATATTTCCACAAAGAGGAAAGAATCAAAGAACAGAGAGAAAGCATTTTAAGTTGGATGTTAAAAGAGTTTATTACAATTATATATTTTACATTGAAGGTTATATGACATACATATGGAAATACAATAGAAAATCACATTTCCATTTCTTTTCCTTTATGTTGTTGAAAAAAAAACATTTGAATCTAAACAGAAAAATCATCAAGAAATGCAACACAATTAAGATTTTTTCCTTTTTAATTGTTTTGTATTCAGGGACAAACAGTACGAGTTGCTCAGACAAAAGCTAACTGAGTGAAGCACAAACGATCATTGAAGTAAAAATTGCTTCCCTAGTTGGTGTGAACACAGTGTTCATTTCCACCAGCATAAATGGATACTGACCTCTAGTGGCCAGGAAATGTAACAAGCACTTCCTAAATGTCAGATTTTTAGTTTTTTGGCCTGCATGTTCTTTTTTCTCGTTCCCGTCCTGTAGGAATATGCACAATAATATGTTCTCATAACCATACTAAACATAAAAGAAATTCTGAAGAAATCAATTTAGAAAATGGATGTAATTTTGGTCCTTCTAACTAAAACAAGCCTGAAACAAGGGAGGCTTGGTCTGACTCAGCTTCAAATTTCTACTGCAAGAGTTCATGACAAATAGTTTGTGTACAAAATTGTAAATTATGGCTGTAATTTGTGATGAACTTTTAAACTGAAGAATATATATGTTTTTATTTGTAGTAAATATGTTTCTTGGGAAATAAATATTAATTACAACTGTTTAAATACAGTAGACCTGTGAAGTTTCATACCCATGTATAATTCTATTTTAAATAAAAAAGACAACTGTCTACACAAGCATGTGAAGGTCACCTTGTAATTTCCATGGCCAGGTCTTATGCCCACCATAAGCAGGTTGAATTTTTCCAAAACATTTTTTCGATATTCAAACCATCACAAGAGGGCAGCACTGACACACTCCAGCAGAAGATGCTCCAAGGGCTTCTACAGTTCATAGCTGTGACAAAAACATAGGTGAGAGAAAAACATTCTGCTATGATTTTCTCAGATTGTTTAGGGTCAAACAGATGTTGTCTACAATTTACACATTCCAAGATTTTGTCAACTAAAGTGTCTAAAAGAATCAAGATTCTGTTCAAAGAAGAGGATTGCAATGTTTTAACATGCCTATGAAAAAATCTTTATGTAGGTCATCTGAAACAAAAAAAATAGAGTTTTGGCAAATATTCAGTGCTAAAATGTGACAGAAATGTTAAACGGATATTTTTGAAAATAATGCCATTCTACACATTTGATTAATGTTCTTTATTGAATCAGGTATGATAGACAAAAGTCAAACTTTGATGAAAGACAATTTGCACAAAATGTTTGCCATGTGTCATTCTTTATGTTTAGTTTTATAATTTCTGGTTAATGTATTTGTGGATTCAGAATGACATTCACAACAAATATTTACAAGTAGTTTTTTTAGGAGGAGGTTTCCACTCACTCAAAAATAAAAATGCACTCATGGAGAGTTTTCTGGTTTCTAAAAGTGTGTTTTCTTTACTTATAAAAATAATAGAAATATTCTCCGAGTTGACATCATACAAAACATTTAAATATAAACGTTAATTTGTGGTTAAAAAAAACAACAAAACTGTTTCACTCCTTCAAAAACAATCAGATCAACCACAGCAGCTGCTTCTGCTTGTTAATCACAGCAGGAGGCTGACTGACAAGGAGGAGGGTCTAAGACAGGGGTGGGCAACTCCAGGCCTCGAGGGCCAGTCTCCCGCAACTTTTAGATGTATCTCCACTTCAACACACCTGAGTCAAATAATGAGGTCATTAGCAGGACTCTGGAAAACCTGACTGCACTTGGGACGTGATTCAGCTGTTGGATTCAAGTGTGCTTGACAAGGGAGATATCTAAGAGTTGCAGGACACTGACCCTCAAGGACCAGGATTGCCCACCCTTGGTCTAACAAAACAAACAAATAAATAAACAACCATGGATTTTCCATTCAAATAATCTTGGATCTGTAACATTAATAATTTAGCAAAAAAATAATTAATCTGATTCTTAATAGGTTAAAACAGTATGTGTATTTCACTGACAAATAGACTTCTAAGAAGACTGCAGTTTGTCACAAAGATGTTATTCGCTGCTCTTCTTAATATCACAGTATGATTGTGCGGTGTGTCAATCAGTTTATGAACTGGGTTTGAGTTCTTGTGCCCCAATATGGTTTTATTTTGATCAATCTCCATGATCCTATGACATTAACACGTGAACAAATCAAAATAGCTCTTTTATTTGACTCAGATTTCTTTAATGGACAGAAAAAAAAAATCTTAGTGATAATAGTTAAATTGCAAAGTTCTCAGTGTGTTACATTGTCATTGTTTTGCATTCAAATAACACTCCAGAATATTGTCTTCCTCATATTACATTGGAAGTTCATTCCGATGTAAGTTCAAAACAAGTTAATAATTTTATATCAACTTTGAAACAGACATTTGCTATCATAATCTCTTTCAACACATTTGGTTTTTTGGAAATCTAAACATATTTCAGTCAAATTTCTTCAAAGCTTTATTTTTTCAGTTGATATTTCTGATAAGCACATGTAAGGAATAGCAATATCAGAAAACTGTGCAAGCTTCACAAAAGAGTATTTATAAAGAATGATAAACAAAAGTCAAACATCATTAAAAAAAACCCCAATTACACAAAACCTTTTGCAAAAATCTTAATAATCGTGTTGAGCTTCATGTTTTCTCATAAGCACATTTCAAACAACTGAGCAGATTCAGAATTCCATTCTCAGCAAGCCGGTCAAGCTTTACAAACAAACTTGTATTTAGCTCTGCACTTTATGTCGTTCCATCCTTTCGATGGGCCATAGTTGGTGTGCACACACCGTTCAGATCCTCCTTTATTATTTGGTTCTCCTGCATTCCAAAACATGAAGTTGTATCTGGACCCATCAGACCAGAAATATCTTCCATTCTTATGAATGTCAGAGAGTCCGATCCAGTTGGCTCCCTGAGCGGGATCAAAGTTTCTGATCAGCATTTTGACAAAGTTCTCTTCTGCCAGACTGTGGATGGACACCAGGTTGGCTCCTTGGTTCACACAGTGCTGCTCTGCATCAGCCCAGGTCATCAAGGTGGCGACGTACTTGTAGCAGCGGCCATTGAAGCTGTACCAGAACGGGGGACAGCCGCCCCGCTGGAGCTTCATCTCCTGTTTGTCTAAAGGAGCCACAGCAGCCAGACAGAAACCAAACAAGAAGAACAGCAATATCATCTTGGAGTCTGAAGTTGTTCTGAGAGATTTCTCGGTATTTGTTGGAGTTTATCTGCAGGGATGAATGAATGCTGAAGAGAGTTCTGGAGAGACTGGAGTTCACCTGGTTTCTTTTATATTGGTCAGAAAGGGCGTCTATCATGTTCCTGTTAATGAGCTACTTTAATGTTTGTTTAGATTTCCCATAAAACTATCTTTAAAAAAACCTCTTTATGAGTTTCCTTTCCATGGAAGTATTATCTTATCATTGTGGTTGTGAACACAAACATGTTTTCAAAAATCAAATGCCCATAAAGTGCAGCAGATGGAGTTTGCATCAGATCATGCATCAGGTCACAGTTCTCCTGTCTTCAGATGCAGCAGAAGAAGAAAAGCTGAAAGAGAAAAAAAAAAACAATATTAAAAATTTGGGAGCATCAGATGCTGATCCTGTCCCCCTTCAAAGAAGCAAAGTCTAACAATAACACAAAGGAATTGCATAGATCATAAGGCAATGATGGCTCCAAGTAACAATTCTAGATTCAACACTGGAATAATTCTCTTCGACTCATTCAAAGGAAAAAGAAACAAAAATCAAGAGGTACAGCAATATATTCTTGGAGTTTGACATTTTTGATTTTGAGACATTTCAGTGTTTTGCTGGAGTTTATCTGCAGGGATAAATGCTGAAGAGAATTCTGGATAGACATAAATATATCTTTTCTCTTTTGTATTCCTCAGACAGGAGATCTATTGTATTCCTGCTAATGAGCTACTATAATGTTTGTTTTGAATTCCCATAAAAGTTCCTTCATAGAAACTCTTTATCTGTTTCCTTCCCTGGAAGTTATATTATCATCACGATTGTGCAAATATAATTGAGGATATAGATGCCAGCTGCTGGTTGTCTTTATTATTTTCTCCGGTAACTCAGAGCAAGTTTGATTACTAAAGAAGTAAATCAAATATGCTTGATATTAACATTACATTTATTCACTTTTTCTGTAAGTGACGTTTTGAAATTGTTTTTCAACTCCAAAAACTTCCTTCTGCACACTTTTCACAACTTTATTTTGAACTGAGTTCACAACATTTTATTTTTTTTACAAATTAAATCGCAGGAGCGTGTGTTGGTGTTGCAGGTGTAAAGCGTAAGACTCCTATATGGAGGCCTCAGTATTTGACACAGCGGTCACAGATTTGAGTCCTGACTCATTGATGTTTGCTGTCTGTCTTTCCCATCATTTCATTATCAAATAAATTCCACTACAGCCAAAATAAATCCTTAAAAAATGTACATCACACATTCAGCTGTTCGGCACATTTTTTGAGCACCAGATCCAGACATAATTAAAACTTTGGAAGCAACATCTGACTGTAACACAAAGGGCTTGTGTTGATCATAAATTAATAAAGATAAAGTTAGTTCCACGCAACTGTTCTAAATTGCAACTCATTCATAATTTAAATAACAATTACTTCTTGTCTATATAATTATGTTCAGAATTGATTTTGTGGTCTGTTCTTGGAATAATCTCTTTCCTGACCTTCATCCTTTTGTGTTAGATTTACTAAATAAATGAAAATAAGACTTCTGTTTGATTTTGCAGAATGTTTGGAGCAAATTTTCCTTCCAAAGTAGTTTGACAATGAAAGGGACTTGTCAACATGTGTACACATTTATTAATATAACACAAATAGCCTAAAAACATACTAAATAATAAAAAATATGTTCTGGTCCAATAGACCAGATATATGGTCCAATAGATGTCATTTTCCAACAGAAAGCAATGTCTTGATTCTGCCCCGTGTTTACAGAATGCAATTTAAGTCAGTAAGTAAAATTTTATTTCTACATCACTTTTCACAAACATGTACAGTAGATCACAATGAGCTTCACAATGGCAAAAACAATTACAACAAAACAAAAACAAACAAACCAAAGAAACATTAAGCAAAAGTCTGTCTGAATAAAAATGTCTTTAGTTGTTCCTTAAAAGAGTCTGTGTAGTGGGACAGAGTTTCAGAGCCTTTGAGCCACCGCCCGAAAAGCACAATCTCCACAGGTTAAATACAGGTTTGGGGTTCACTGAACAACATTTGGCCTAGACAAAGCTAAATGATGCAAAAAGTCAAGAATGTATTTAGGTGCTTGGTCATGGATAGCCTTGAAAGTTAAAACTAAAATTTTAAAATTAGTCCTCAAGTGTACAGGAAGCCAGTGCAAAAAGGCAAGAACAGAACTAATGTACTGAATGACTAATGGTCTGAAGAAGTAATTTCTTACTTTCAAAATGTTATAGGTCACAATATAAGTAAAGATCATTTATCATGATTAATTAGGCAACTCTGATCCAACAGACTTAAAATATCATGTTTAGATCCACTGGACTGAACCCAAGCTCCTCTTTTGTAAAAATCTGTGACTCCAATCCATGTGAATTCTAAAGTTGCATGAAGTTCTCGATCAACAACTTAACAAAGTTGTTTTTCTCCAAACTGTGGAAGGACCAGAGTTTAGATTTAAAAATATTAACCTGTCTAAATGTTTTTATTAGATGAAAACATGGTTAAATATAAATATATATTTTAATGAAAAACGTTTTACTTTAGACTTTTACAAAATGTCCAAGATGCAGCTTTTGAATATTTCTTTAAACTGGTTCAGTTATTAATTTATCCCCTCCTACACTGATTCAAAAAGAAAATATTGCATAAAATTATGTAATATTTGTATGCAATTTAAATATTGCATAAATATTTGTATTGCAAAATATTGCTTAAATATTGCAATATCTTCCAATATTTATGCAAAATATTGCAAAATATGTTATGCAATATTTTTCATTTTGCATTTGCTTACTGATTCGTGGGATAAGCCTCCATTGGTTCTAGAAGCAACTCTAATAAAATATTAGGCATTATAATATTCTTCCTAATATTTCCACAAAGAGGAAAGAATCAAAGAACAGAGAGAAAGCATTTTAAGTTGGATGTTAAGAGTTTATTACAATTATATATTTTACATTTATTGTTATATGACATACATATGGAAATACAATAGAAAATCACATTTCCATTTCTTTGTTGGCTTTTGTTGAAAACAAAACCAGTTGAATCTAAACAGAAAAATCATCAAGAAATGCAACACAATTAAGATTTTTTCCTTTATAATTGTTTTGTGTTTAGGGACAAACTGTACGAGTTGCACAGACAAAAGCTAACTGAGTGAAGCACAAACGATCATTGAAGTAAAAATTGCTTCCGTAGTTGGTGTGAACACAGTGTTCATTTCCACCAGCATTGTCAGGCTGTCCAGAAGTCCAAAGGGAAAATTTGTATTTAGACCCATCGGACCATATCCACCCTCCTTCCTTATGCATGTCAGTGAGTCCAATCCAGGTCCATGACTGAGTAGGATCAAAGTTCTTGATCAGAAAATTGACAAAATTGAGTTCATTTAGGCTGTGGATGGAAACCAGGTTGGCTCCTTCAGACACACATTGGAGCTCTGCTTCTCCCCAGGTCACTCTTGAGCCAAAGTACTTGTAGCAGCGACCCTCGAAGCTGAACCAGAACAAGGGGCAGCTGCCACGCAGCAGCTTCAGTTCCTGTCCATCTGAAGGAGGCTCAGCAGCCAGAGCCAGACCAAACAGGAAGAGGAACCACATCATCTTGGATCTCGATGTCTCTGAGGTGGAGGGATCTGAAGTTCTTGCTGGAGTTTTTCTGCAGTGATGGATGTTGAAGAGAATCCTGGAGAGACAAAAGGGAGACTGCTTCCTTTTATAGCACCAAGAAAGGGCATCTGCATTGTTATGTAATGGTTAAAGGTTAATGCATCTATTAACATGAACATCTGCACACAGCACCATAGTTTTTTGGACATTTTTTTAACAGTAACAGTTCACCTGAAAACATGTTTAAATATATATTACAGATTTTGGGGTAACATTTTGACTATAAAATCTCAGATTTGTTGATTAAAATAAATAGGAAATTATTTATATTCCATAAGGTAAAAAAATCAAAGCACTTTAATTATTATTTTTTTTATCATGTTGTGCTCATTCCATACAAAGTGACTTTAGTTTGGAAAAATGTGGAGAAATTTTCCTCAGAGTCAAACTAACCATTGGTCACTAAAAATAATACAAAATGTGTAACTATAAATTTGTATATGTTGGCAAAATTATCAGTAACATTAATTTTGCTTAGAAAAAGTGCAGGTGTGCCAGACAGTTATTGCTCAATCATAATTTCTTTGTTCTTTGTTCTGTTCCTGTTATTGATTTACCAGGCACCTTTATCTGTTCTGGTTTTAATGAGGATGTAAAAGTTCAAAAAGATGAGGTTGAGCCACATTAGACAGGTTAATAATGATTTAGTGGTTTTTTTGCCGCCTGTGAGACGCATGGCTTTATGTTGATGAGGGAAAGGTGGGGTTGAACGTCAGCCTGGGAGATTGATTAAAAAGGCTTCTTATCTTATTGGACAACAAATAACTTTATTTGCTGAATAAGAGCAATCAGTTCAACAATTACAACTACTCTGTGTATGTATTTAATGACAAAATTAAAATTACAAATCAATTTATAAAGGTTTATTAAACAAGTACTTTATAAAAATCAAAGAAAATATTATAGGAAACAAATAACAACCTCCAAAGCTATGTAGACCTATAGGGTGTTTTAATCTTAAGAGGTTTATATTAAGAGGTTAATATAATTCATAGGAAAGATGTAATGTCAACCCAATCCTGTACACTCTACCTGCCCAGGTAGCTGGGACTTTTTTGTTGTTTCTGCTCCATTCTTGTGATCCTTGTCCCTCTCGTCTGTGTCCTTCTGCAGTTCCACAGAAATCGTCTCTTCCTCATTCTCTTCACTCCGACTGGTATCATCCTGTCCCTCTTTTACAACTCAGCGACCTTGTCTGTCCCTTAACAACAAGGATAAACTTTATAGCACCATTGCAAAGAATGAATGATGTTAGAACAGAAACACAACATAAAACTCAGCTTAGGAAAAGCACTAAACACACAGGAAATGGATTAATGACTTTATTTGTATTTCTTTTGAGCTGGTAAAAAAATATACATCCATAGCTTATTAATAAAAAACAAAGACAACTGTATAATCTGTATATTGAGATCTTATCCATTTTAATTGCGACACAGCCTTTCCCCTAAAATGTTAATAAGATGTTAAGCAGATTAATGTTATTTAGTTTACATTACTGACATGCTGCCTTTAATATGTGTGACTTTAACATATCCAACACACAAACACACACAATGACAAGCCTGGGCAGAGATGATAGAGACAGGCTGTTTTCGCTAACTTGCTGTAGTGTTGCTGCTTGGTCCCAGTCTGAGACTGACCCAGTTTGATATTTTATTGCCCGAAGTGCCAAATCGGCTGGGATGATGACTGCAAAGACAGTAGTGACTTTTGTTAATGGGGTTCAAAAGAAAAAAATCAGGAGATTCTGCAAATCTCCCGAATCCCCAGTGGCCAACCCACCATTCTTCTAGTTAAATTATTTTAGTACCAAATAAAGTACCAATCATACTCGGTGTGCTAATTACAGATGTACAATTTATATTTGTTTTAGTATAAAATAACTTACCTAACCTAAAAAGCATTGAAAATATTTTATTCTTATTAGGTGAATGTAGTTTGATGGATTAAAACTCAAATGATTTAAGATGTTTTTCTCATTCCTAATTAAACCTGTGAAACATGTCATCTCATCTCTATTATGGTCTTCTTAATAGTCCTCACTTCATACACAGATGGAGATAATGACATGATTAAAAACAGGGACTTTGAAACTTTTGAAATGACATATTTAAAATTTATTATTTTATTTTACAATGGTTATTACAAATGAAACTCTTTTCTTACAGATGAAGTGAAAAATCTTTTTCAGCCCAATTTATCAACTTTTGTTTAGAAGATCAAGCCTTTCATAAAGCTCTTATAAAAATCGTACAAAATTAGAGGATATAAAGACATGCTCATGGCAGCCAGGTTTTATAATTCAAAAAAAACACATTGTTAGCTATTGCGAATCCAGGCGAGCTTTACAAACAGAGGAGTAGTTGTCTGTGCACACTTTATCGTTCCATCCCTTGGATGGGCCATAGTTGGTGTGCACACAGGGTTCAGGTCCTCCTTTATTATTTGGTTCTCCTGCATTCCACAGCTTGAAGTTGAATCTGGACCCATCAGACCAGAAATATGTTCCATCCTTCTGAGCATCAGAGAGTCCGATCCAGTTGGCTCCCTCAGCGTGATCAAAGTTTCTGATCAGCATTTTGACAAAGTTCTCTTCTTCCAGACTGTGGATGGACACCAGGTTGGCTTCCTGGGTCACGCAGTGCTGCTCTGCATCAGCCCAGGTCATCAAGGTGGCGACGTACTTGTAGCAGCGCTCATTGAAGCTGTACCAGAACGGGGGACAGCCGCCCCGCTGGAGCTTCATCTCCTGTTTGTCTGAAGGAGCCACTGCAGCCAGAGAGAGACCAAACAAGAAGAACAGCAATATCATCTTGGAGTCTGAAGTTTATGATTCTGGGAGATTTCAGAGTTTTTATCAGAGTTTATCTGCAGGGATGAATCCTGAAGAGAGTTCTGGAGAGACTGGAGTTCTGTTCTCTTTTATATTGGTCAGAAAGGGCGTCTATCATGTTCCTGTTAATGAGCTACTTTAGTTTTTGCTTTGATTTTCCATAAACGCTGTCCCTTATAGGAACTCTATCTATTTTCTTAACACGGAATGATAATCAATGAATTTATTACGTTTATTTGCATAGTACGTTGAAGCAACAATGCAGTTCAAAGTGTTTTACATCATGAAAACACAAGAATAAAAGGTCATAAAAATATACAGTCACCAATTGAGAAATTATGTAACAAACATTTATGCAATGTACCACAAAGTTGCATAATGTAGCAAACAATATGCATTTATGCAATGTAACAAACATTGCATAAATGTATGTTACACAAACATAAAGTTACATTTGTGTCTTAGAGTCACTGAAGTACTTATTAACTGACCAGAACATTTAGTTCAATATTTAGAAATTATGTCACCAGACAGACAAGAAGTACAAAGTTATATGCAAGTCTGGTATTTTGAAGAAATAACTAAATACGTATAAAATGAATTAAGGCAAAAGAAACCAATTATTTGAACATTTGTAAAAAGAAAAAAAAATAAATTAATTAAATAAAAATATAAATGAATAAATAAAAATAAAGTGTCCCAGACGGTTATTGCTCTATTTTAATTTCCTGGTTCTGTTCCTGTAAATTATTACTGAGGCTGTCTGAAGTCTTTAAGTTAAAGATGCCTCTCCACTGATATCAACACCAGCTGTGCTGGGAGTGTTAAAGGCTCGTTTCTTCTGTATCCTTCGTACCACTTAGTAAGTCCATTAATATTCTGAGCACAAATACTCATAATTACACAGCAGCCATTTATGGGTCAAAAAGAGCACCAACTCACCTGTAGATGTCTCATAACCTAGACTGTATTAATTTTCAATGGAATTTTGAATGATGAAGCTGCATTTTAGAAAAAAAAAAGACTTCAGCTGCCTGAAGTTTGAAAAAGACAAGGAGACGAGTTGCTTTGTGATTCACTTCTTTTCTATTTTACAACTGATAAATAACATACCAAACATAGGCATATTTACACATAAACAATATTACAATTGTACAAAGCCTTTTCCTTAAACTCTTACACTGTGAATTTTGTGATTTTTTTTTTTTATCATGCAAACAGGTTTTGAACAACAGCTTTAAAAAAAAAACAGAACTGTACACTTCTATAACAGCGGCTAATAAAACACTGAATACAGCCTCCTGTTGTATTGTTGTCCGTTCAACGTTTGACAGACTTATTGCACTTCTGTTGCCCTCTAGTGGCTACATTACAGCACAAAACGCATTTGACCCCGGATGCTTCACACCTGCTCTCCTCAAAAAACTGTAGATGGCACAAAAACCAAAAACGTTTAGTCACTATAAATAAACACAGGTTTTTAATAAATAACCAACTTAACTTCTTTACACATGATCGGCAAAGGGTGTCTGTATGTACATCATGCACAACTCTATGCTAACCAAAAAGAAAACATTTCAATGTTACTTTGAACTCAAACAAATGTGTGCTCTGATGTATAAACCTTAGCAACTATTCACTGTGAGAGCATTTTTACAACAAAGCTGTAATATTGTTAAAGAAGATTTAATTGTGATTATCATATAAAAAAGTTGACATCTCAAATTGATTAATCTCAGTAGACTAAGAGGTTGCTGGTACGCTGTTTAACAGGTTTCAGGCGTAACTATGCTGAATTTAAGACTGTAACATTTTTTGCCGTTATCCTGACCAACTTCTAAATGAACAAATACAAACCAGCAGATTTACCGGAATAGTTTCAGTTTCCAAAAGTAAAACTTCTTAAACAACAAACATTTGAACATCTGTCACTTTTATCGGCTCTAATCCTGTTAAGATAAAGTGTTTAAAGCTCTCAACAATGCTTCCAAGTGGATCCAAATCATAATGGTGACAGTCAGACTGAGAACTTTTCAGTTTGAAATATTTCTTCACACCATGAATGTAGAACACATTTGGCACAGTTTGGGTAAATGTCTCCTATTGATGTAACAACCATGAAAAAAAAAAAAAGCTCTTTCTTTGAAATCCAAATAAACACCTGTAAGAGAATCTTCACAGTATTGCACTTTATCCCTAATTTAAACCTTATAAAAGTCCAAAAAAGGCAGCAAATGCTTATCTGAGTTAACATTTAGAATATCACAGCTGCACTGTTGCAAGGAAGTGACAAAAAGAGGGGTGGGGGGGGAAACCAAAAGGCATTTACAGAAATGTAGTAAAATAACCAATGAGCAACAAGAAGGATTTGTTGATTTCTAAGCATCAGTATATCAGACAATAGCTTTCTGCTTTCGTGCTGCATTTGTGTGCGGGCGTAAAATAGAAAATTTTATTATTTAGTCAGGCTTTCCCCCACAGTGACTTGGAAAAAAACAAAAAAAAACAAATCTCAAAGTCATTTCCTTTGGTTCCATTAATCTGTCAGTATCCTGAATTAGTTCTCACAGTATAAATGAGATTGTTTCGAAACAAAACATTATTTTCAGTCAGTAGGTATTAATTATCCGTCTTCTTTCTATGAAAGTGAATCAGTGGAACAAAGCTGTTCTGTTGTGCTGCACTTCGAATAAAAGACATCGACACAATAAACCTTAAAGATATATATGTATATAAAAAAAAAAGAAACATTGATCTCTGCTGGGACCGTTTCCATAGAGACCAGGTTCAATAGCACATCTCGACAGAAAGCATCTCTGCAGGGAGTCAGGTTGGCTTCACATGATCCAAGGAGCGAACGTCATGCTTGTAACAGGGCGAACAAAACAGGAGAGCTGCAGCGCTCAACAGAAACGCTTGGCACTGAAAACTGTCAGGTCCACAGTATGTACAAAGCTAACTAATCGTTTCTATTCACAATAAAACATCATAGAGATGAGAGCATGAGGGTTGTTTCAGGCTTTCAAACCCAGAACCAATTGGCTTTAGTTATTCCTGCACAATAACTAAAAAGCTTGCACAACTAAATAGCATGTCTATGAAAATAAGTGCGAGCTATGCAATAGAAATCATATTGGACAGTCTACGATGCACATTTAGCTTTTTTTGTTTCAAACAAAAAAAGAAAAGAAAATCTTAATGCTTTTGGGTTTGAAATGAAGACGCGGTTATCAAGTCTTTGTTGATGTTCAGTGAGAGCAGCGAGATTTACAAAAATAAAGGAATATTCCACCTGATGAACAGGAAAATAACCAACTGAAGACGAGAACAAAACAAAGGCCTAATCAGCCCAGCAGGAACTGTACAAACTAATCACAGCCTCCTTGACGCTTCGCTCAGTTTCTCCATCTTCCTGCACGGATTCGGTTTCTGTAGAAGGTTCCCAGGGAATGTGTGGAGGTTAAAAACTCCTCACAAGCAAATGTTGAGTGTATGAAAGCCTTTTGAGAGAGGACCGTGTTGGACGACAAACTGGTGTCCATCTCACAGCACTGCTGGTTGTGTGATCTTGCTGCAGTGTACGTGTGACAGTTTGCTGTACAAAGCGTCCCCATTGTCACACAGGCTGGCGTTCCCGCTTATGCTTAAGCGCGCGGCTCCAGCTTGTGTGACAGTTCAAAGAGTGTCTGTTGATTGTCGATGATGTGCAGGTAGTGAACGCTCGCCCTCACCTCCGCGCTGTCCACTCCGATAACCTCATTGCCTAGGAGACAGACGGAGAACATGTGCTGAAGTCAAACACGAGTCTTTCCTGGAAGCCTTCCCACTGTGAAGCTCAACGGACATGTATAAAAATAAATAAATCGAAAACAAAAAGCCCGTGTAGAAACTGTTGCTTGGTAACTGAAAGAGAAAACCAAATCAGCTGACCCAGTACAGATGCAATGCTCTAACTGAGCTGCAGGTGGCAGCAGAACCCTTCCAATAATGAGTAGCATCAAAACATCACAAATTTAGACGTTGCATTTCTCAAATTGACTTTACATTTTATAAAACAGACATTATCCTAAATAACTAGAATAAAGATGCACATGATTCTCATTCTTTGTTTTCTTATGAATGAGTTTAAAGATTCACTGTTTTATATTGTATGCTTTACTGGTCTGTTCAGAGATGTATTCGTGTTCAACATAATCTATTAAATTACACTGTAACACCTCCACTCCCTGTTGACTTTACATGCAAGTGTGCAACATTAAAAAAAAGTTATTTTGAGTGATCAAGGAAGCATTTTATGCAAATGTGCCAAAGGAAACATTTAGTTCCTGAAGTAGCTGTCATTGTGTTAAAACAAACAAACATTATGACTTTGATTCATTGCACTTTCTGATTTAAAAAAGAAAAAAGCCAAGCACTGGTGCATGGTTGGTTGAAACCTGCTTCTTAAGAAGTGTTTGTTTTCCTTCTTTGTTGGACGTAGATCCACATACCAGACACTGACTTGGCTCTTCCTCTGCCCAAAAACATCTGAGTACAGATATCTGTTTCACATCTTTTCTTTGTGTTGGTTCTCCAGACACTTCAGATTTGGTAGACAAGAAACCAAAATGTTCTGACAATTTTCTCTCTGCACGATTCCATTTGAATCCAAAATCCTAATTAACTCTGTTTTTTTTCTGTTTTCTATATCTATTTTGCCATTAAAACAAATATCCATAAATGCTGATACACACCTGGCTGGTCACTTTGGCAGTGGCGAATCATCCTCACCGTGTCTGCTATCATATGCTGTTGAAATGAGAGAGGATGTGTTCAAACACTAAAGATTCTTTATTAGCTGTGGAAAATAGAAGATCTTTTAAGGTAAATCCTACATATTCTGTCACCTACATTTCATTCATATCAAAGGAGGATTTAGTTGAAAATGTTTTCTGCAGAAAAACAATCTCCAGGACTTTCAATAAATAATCTGCTGTAATGTATGATTTAGATGTTTTAATCTGCAAAAACTTAATACTTCACTTACCAGCTTCTCAAAGTTAACCAGGTTGTCATGAAAGGTCTTATTTCCTTCATGGATGAAAGTGATATCTAAAAGCAGTGGAGAGGCATATTAAAGTTTAATTCAGTGTTGTTTTTAAAATCTATATTTATGTGTGAGTGAAGGATTTAGAGGATACCTTTTAGGAGAAGAGGCATGAAAGGGATCTTAGGAGGTTTCATCCTTTTGAAGGCCTCTCTATAAGCTTTGTGGTTCAGAGATGGATCCTGTGAAGAGCCAGAGGAAGAGAGAAATGCTTAAGAAGGCTTGAAAAGAAGGGGAGAAATTTAGGGATTTGTCTATCAAGAAAGAAAGAAAAAGGTTTGCTGGAGCACATTTGAAGCTCTGCCTGCAACACTCTCTCTGTTCTCACCGTGATGAGCTCCAACTCTGAGAACAACTTCTTGAACTTCCCTGGACATTTCTGAAAACAAGAGTATTTGAATGTAATAATCGCCCAGCGCAGAGTTTGCATCTAAATCAAAGTCCAGCAACACACATCCTTACCTCCCATGTCTGGTTTAGTCTGCTGACAGCCGCTGTGTTCAGACCCATTATAATGGCAAACGCAGAGTTCAGATTTCTTTGGGCTTTACAGCTACAAATCACAAAAAAAAAAATGGAAACAAAATCAGAATCTTGATGCTCCCAATTAGTTTTCCTTTTTTCATTTTGTGTCCACTCACTGAGCTGCGATCTTGATGAACTTCTTCAGCAGCTGCACTCTCTTATTAAGCGACACACACATGAGCACCTCGGACATGACCCACTGCTGGACCTCGTTACAGCGCTGGAGGAGGACCGAGAGCGCCGCCGTGTGGCTGGAGCCAGGAGCGCGACTCAGAGTGTAGTACACCAGCTCCTGCTGCATGACACATGGAAACATTTTTGGAAATAAATCACTTATGGAATCAATAGGAGCTATGGCCACAAAAAAAAATAATATATATATATATATATATATATATATATACTGTATATATAAATCTTTATATTTCTTATGGATTTCAATGCAAGTTATAATCATCAAATCACAAATAAGAGTGACAAAATAAAAAGCTTTACTAAGTTTTCTTAACATACATAAACTATGCATGGTACTGGTTGCATTATGTATGGTGACTGTCAACTGAAATGGCAAGCTTCACAATTTCTCCCTCAATATTATATTTGATATCAAAAAGTAACAATATAATAAAATAGATACAATGATATTTTTTCTTCAAATAAATGTGCTTTGCTGTAGATGCAGGTCAAAAATGTTTCAAAGGTGTTAATTTACTTAGGACTGCAAGACAAAAGGAAATCCTACTATTGCAAAATTATTGCAGAATATTGCAATGAAAGCTAGGATAAGTTGGCAATATTCGCGCAAGTCTCTTTCTCTTCTGTCAAAACAAACCATTTGATAGCATTTTTTTTATCTTTAGTATCTTGGGAACTATTTTCTGTGTCAGCATCAACTGCAGTGAGACTTTATCCCGTCCACCATTTTTCCCATTGATATTTCTCACCAAGGTAAGAGCAGAAAAGCAGTATTTATTCAGTATTAGAGTCCAAGTGTTATGAATTAATGCTAAATATGACACAGACGCCAGATCACCGGCAGGTAGAAATGTCAGCTTTATCATAATGACAGTCAATGTGAATGTATTGCTACCAATATCGTTACTGTAATATTCAACAATATTGCTGATTTCCTAATATTGTGCAGCCTTAAATAAATTCTGACAAAAAGTGTATGAGTTATTTTTCACTAACAAGTTAAGTCCCAATTGCAAACTCGATTGTGCGAGACTTGCAGTTATTAAATTTTTGACACAATCTGATTTAAATGTTCAGTGCAACTCATTTATTATTTTGTGTAGATACCTCATGGATGGATTTAAAGAGGCTCCAGTCCAGGTGTGTGAGCGCTGCAGCCACATCCCAGGTGTTGATGCCTAAGAGACGAACAGGCCTCCTACTCAACTCAGCGCAGTCCGTTAGCGGAGGCTGCAGATACAAGCACGGAAAACGTTTTTATAAAATCAAAGAAATGTCACACACATAGACAATCTTTTTATTTAACCTGCATTAAATATTATCTCCTCTTCTGAATAAATTATGTTTTAATAAAAGTGATCCTGATTACAATACTATAACATAAATTAAAGAAAAAAATCTGAATATTCATTCCCATGTCAGATTATAACATATTGTTGGTGACGTAACTAACAATACCTTAAGGAGAAAAAGTTCTTAGGAAGTGCATCACTATCTTGAGATTAGTCTCTACAGAGAAATTGATTCATGAATACAAAAGGATATTTACACACCAAGATCTCAGTGAGGTCCCTGTGACAGGCCACCAGCTTCCCCTGTGGGGTCAGAGACTCTGAATAGACACAGTCGCTGGGCTGCAACATCCTCCGCTCTGCAGAGACAAATAATTTAAAAAATGATGATTATGATATTAAAATAATCTTAAAAAACTCAAGTTCTCTTTGGGCATGATCTAGGAATAGTTGATCACAAAGCATCCAGCAAATCATCACTAGGTCTGAAGTTACATAAGGTTTTATAAACTCTTGCATAAGTGAATATCAGGAGAAACATTTATTTATTGAAAAACGGTGTGAATTCACTGTGTACCTCCAGTATGCGACACCACGGCCAGCACCATGTCCTCCTCTGCTTTGTCCAGCTTCAGACCCAGAATCCGCAGAAGCTCCCGAGCCTCCAGAGCAGGGTGTGTGTGGACACTTAGGTAGGAGTCAGGACTCACGTATACGCAACATATCACTGGAAAATTAATTAAAATATTTACCATAAGGGAGAAAAAGAAAAAGCTTCAGGATCAAACACAAGCAAAGCTCAAAGAGAACAATTTGACTAGATTAATGTTAAGTACAAAATTGGAGACAAAGACGGAAACCGTCTGTGTGTAGGAAATTTACATAAATCAAAATTCTGTTATTATCCGTAATTATGTTGAGCTGTTTTGTATTTTTGTCTCACTCACCCTCTCTCTGGTCCGCTGGTGAATTGCGAAGCTGCAAACTGTTCTCCTTTACGCTGTGCTGGTACGCTTGCTTACTCTGACAGACAAAGAAGAGCAACCACTGAGTTTTAAAAACCTCTAAATATGACGTGACGTCTTTTTAAAGACCTTTTTAACTCAGTGTGAACAATAAGTTTACCTTTACCTACTTTTAAATGTGAAACTGCTTACTTTACATACCTTTTGATTGGGAGGGCAGTTGTCCACTGTGCTACAAGAAAATAACACACACAGTAGTAAGCAGGAATTTAGCAACTAGACACACAAACTTAAATCAATTCCATTTGATAAGAAGTGCTTACTGTCTGCGACGCAGAAGCTTATGAAACTCTTTTAGGTCTTTCTCCAGCGAGGGGAACTCATACACATCCTCTAGAACGTAACTGTACAGCGTCTGACAGACAAAACAGGAAGATGATGATCAATGATGACAGCAGGACTTATTGAAGGAAGAGTTAGACTTTTTCAAAAGGGTTAGTATGATGCTGAGTAGTCAGGATTGTGAGGAAAAAAAACTCAACTTGCAACAAACTGACACCAAATGTGTTAGCTTTACATATTGAATTTTCCAGTAGGCATGGGCTGGTTTATTGTAAGATATACTGAGGTTTTTTGCAGCTGTGAGACATTTTAATGTGAAATTAGTGAAAGTGTGAAAAACATATGTGAATGTTTATCAAGTAAAAGTCTCTTAGAGTATAAAAATCCTTTCAAACAGAATGAACTAATGATTTCAGTTAAAATCTTAAAGATTAACCCAGACTCTAAGTATTTTCTGAGCTTTTCCTGAACAGCAGCTGCATAATTCAAAATGTTATTTTCCTGATTGTTGAACTTTGATAGAAGCCAATGAATAATGTAGAACTATTTCAGCTTTTAAAACAATCTAATTAAATAAAAACAAACAAAGACACACATGAATACCAATTTTATGCATTGCAAGTCCAAACCAACATGTCAACTAACAATACAAGCTTTCTAATTAGTGAGATTAGTCAGATGTTCAAGAAAATATCAGAATAAGAAACAGAAAAAAATCTAAATACCATTAAGCTCATCATTACCAGAGTCTGAGAAGCTGATTTAATAACCAATATGAGATGAAGCACATGCTCTTTAGTGCAGGCGTGTTCACATGTGTGTATGGTGTAGAATTAATAATAACCTTGTACAGCTCAACACACTCTCACACACACACCTCTTTATCACTGTCATTGACCCTCCGTGGCCCCGCAAATCCCAGCTTCCCTCTCATCCCTCTGTTACTAGGCAACTATCACCTGGGTTACGCACTCCATATAAAATGATACCCTTGCCAATCCTACCACTCTGGTTTCTATGGCAACCCGTTGGAGCGCAAAGGAGCAGTCAGTTTATGAAAGAACGAGCAAGTGGAGGGATGTGTGTTGGTTCGCCTTTGAGTGTGTGGATGTAACAGACTCTGTGTTCGCTGCCCTTCTAGGAGAACCCAAAAAAGTCCAGTTAGATTCTTCTGGTAAACTCACTTTTGACTTATTACAGCTAATAAATAAACCTGAGCTAATTATTTCCATCACTGATCAACAACTACAACTATACCCCTTCAATCCATGATGCTTTTATAGAGCCGGAAACATCAACATTTAACAACAAAAAGAGAATCCAATTCAGTAAAAAGTCATAGACAGAGCGCTGCCAGTCCTCAGTTGACCTTATCATAAAAAAGGACACCTTAGGATCAAAATGATGGTGTGTAAATAGAAACCCACTGACAAGCAAGTGTTAGAAGAGTCTGCTACCTTCATGAAGCTCCTGACATGCTCCTCTTCCTTGAGGAAGTCCTTGTAAAGCCTGCTCCAGTGGGACACGAGCCGCAGTACTTTGCGTTTCCTAAAGAGGGCGTCTTTGCCTTCCTCCTGGCCCCTGCAGCGTGCGCTGCTATAAGTGAATGTGGTCAAGGAGACAACAAACCAAGAAGTAGAGTGTGAAGGGTTTGTGTGTGGGGTTTGCATGCTGTAAGGATATTGTCCCAGCAGCGCCTGACAGAGGTCGTGAGTGGACATGAACACAAGGTAGGTCAGCAGGAAGTCGTCCAGCAGCATTTCTGAAACACAAAGCACATCATCATGAGTCATTTCAAATACCTCTGATATTACTTCCTTTATGCTATTAAATATTTAAAATAAACAACATCTGACTGAAGCTACCTGAAGCCCTTTGATTCGTTATATATTTTAGTTATAAACTGTAGCTATCAACGGAAAGAAAATGTTTTTAAACACCACATCTAAACTAGCTGTGACAGATCAGCTGCACGAAGTTACAGGCTTGTGCATGAACATCATAACCCATTAACTCAAGTGTTTTCATCACAGCACGGGTAGAGTAGAACAGATTGAAGTGCAAGTGGGATATCATGAGAGTGCGAGGCTCAGCAGGTGATCATTGGGTATGAATCAAATGGAAATGGCCCTCAGCGCCCATGGGTAATGAGCCATTGTTGTGGGGTAGGAGTACTCTGCGTGTTCATGTGTGTGTGGTGTCAAAGTGTTTTCCTGCGAAAGAAAAAATAAAAAATGTGACCCAAATGTGGCCACGTGAGGCAGAGAGCACAGAAATCAATTATAGAAGACCGAGCACAGGCCGTGGCATTAATATTTGATCAGCTGCCCTTCTTTTAGAAATAAAACTGCAACTTTTTCAGAAATATTTCAGGCACTTTTAGGGTCTGACAGGGCTCGTCAAATTTCAAAAGGCTGTTAACTTGCTTCACTGTTACTGTCTTTACTTTGCGATCGATAGCACTATTTCTCCACCAGGTTTGTTCCTGCTCCAAGTCTCCCCGCTTGGCCTCTCCATCACATCTTCCAACACCCTCCCTTTCTCTCTTCATCCCCCGTTTTTCATTTTCCGCAACTTGCCGTTTATATTTCCTCCTACTACTCCTCTCCTCCTACGCTCACACTCTCTCAGCTCGGTGCGATGATAAATATCCATTTTCATCTTGAACATATGACCCCTGCGTTTGCCCGCTGGCATGCACAAAGTCAAACACATAGTTGCAGATGGCGCAGCGCACACACGCACTCTAATGAATAACTCATTCAGTTCTGACCTTGGGGATTTTATCTCTTGTGAGCAAGAAGGGAAAAAGGTGGATAAAATGTGTGTGCTGAACTAATCGTGGTAATCTGCTGCTTCTGTTTTTTTTCCCCCCTTTGTGTGTTTTTTGTGTTCACAGCAATGGGGTGTTTAGGTAATCGCTCTCTCTCCATGAAAGCATGTTAGAGCACGTTCAACGCTGCACAGCTAAGCCAGTTAAAACAGCACACTGATGCTTGGCACCACCTCAGGGAGTCGCACACACAAACATACAAAACACCATATATGTACATGTTTCCTGCGGCTGCATGAGTGCACAGGACAGGCAAACATGGGCACAGTCTCAGACTCCTGCCTCTCTCTCTCTCCCCTTCTCTTTACGTTCCTTTACTCTCCTCCGTGAATAAATATTAGCCGGACTTTCTCGACAAAGCCCATCTCAGTTCTCTCCCACATTTATCTCGCCCTCTTTCTTCCTCTGCTTCCTGCAATTCAGTGAGATGGCTCCCTGTGGACTATTCGTAGCTGCTGGTACTGAGGTCTGAGCTGATGCATAAAGACTCCTTGTCTTTAATGCAAAAACAAATCCTAACAGGCAGTGGGATAGCTTAATAATACCCAACTAATGTCCCTGATGTACTAAAGTAATAAAAGTAGAATTTAAGCACCTCTTGGCTCAAAGATGATGCTTACAGTGTTTTGTTTTTTTAAATAGACATTTCAGGAAGGTGTGCTGGAACAAATTTTCATAAATGCACATTTTTGTTTTACTTTGTGCAGAAATGTTAATTCCAAATTTAGATAGGTTACTGATAATCAGATTTGGAAATGTTGAACAAATCTCAGACTTTCAATTTAGTTTGCATGCATAAAGCACTGCTATCAAACACAAAAATTTCAAAAGTATTCACACCCATTAACACCCATAACTCTAACTTGGCTACAATTTAGAATAATCAAAAAAATTTATGTTTCTGGAGTGTGGCAGGAAGCCATGCCCTGGACAGAATCCACACATGAACTGGGAGATTTTGTAAACTTTTTTATTAACCAAGAAAATCCCAATGAGATTAAAAATCTCCATAAAACTTCAAATTGGGATTCTACCCAAGACCTTCTTGCTCCAAAGGCATCAGTGATATCAACTGCCCCACCATGCAGCATTTTGCCCATCTAGAAACTAAAATTTGTGCTATGGCACTGCTTTGAAAAAATAGCTTGTGCTCAATCAGTTGCAGAGTCTAAATGAGAAGCAATTTTAATTGCTTAGTTTCAAATGAATTTAGGTCTGAAGTTTGATACGTGAAACAGATTTGATCAAAAACCTTTTCAGTGCAGCTGTGGCTGTATGTTAAGGTTCACAGTCCTGTGGAAAGTCAGATTCAGTATTTCGCTCCATCCATTCTCCCATCAAAACTGCTGGGCTACACTGCCTCAGGTGAAATACGCTATCCTCTCAACCTGATGCTGATAAAGTCCTAAAGTGTTGTTTTTCTACCATATACCATGCGGTTCAAAATGTTCCCTTTTGGTCTGATTTGACCAGATCATATGTTTGCACTGCTGCTTACGGGGTTGCTCAATAGCAACTTTTTCTTCTTGCCACTGATCCATATGAAATTGCTGTCATTTCAGCAGATTGACGGACTTGAGTGGTGGATCTTTGCAGCTCTTCCAGAGTTACAATTCACCTCTTCCTGCTTCTTGGAGTAATGCCCTCCTAGATTACACGGATGGGTCTTGTAATGGTTGGTTTGCAGCTGTGTCATACTCCATTTTCAGATGATTAATTGAGCATTGTTTTGTGTAATCTTCAAAGCTTTGGATTATGTTTAATAACCCTGCTCTGTTTTAATCTTCTCCACAACCTCATAATACTGTTTTTAACTTCATTTCTTAAGTGAAAAAACTTAGAAAATTTTCACCAAACAGTCTGGTTTATACTAAGATTACATTACACACACAAATTGTTTTGAACAATTAGCTGACTCGTGGAGGCTACTGGTTATAATGGATTTTATTGAGAACTATCAGAGTAAGGGGGCTGATTAAAGATGCATGCTACACAGATTTTATTAAAAAGACCACAAGGAACACCAACAAATACCAGCTACAGCTAAAATAAGACATGAATCCAAAACATCTCTGAACATTACCTGCTGCAGAAATGTCTTGAGTGCCCTCAAACTGTTATTTCACAATCTCATTATGGCATTTAACCTCCTAAATGTTCCTCATATTTACAGGCAATCACATGGTTGAATGACTGCACCTGGATGGGCTGACTCATGCAGCTATAATCACATAGAGTCTCTGACAGGAAGTGCACACCTCGTGGGTTTGAAGCCACTTGAGATTAGAGTAAAACTGAAAGCTGAACTGTGTTGGAACTTGTGCTGCACTGAAAAGTAAATTCCTAGGAAGCACTGTGGTAAGAAGCTCCCTGGTATGTTTTTACAAAAATAAAGTCAGGTATGTGATCAGTGCAGTTTGATTATTTGTCTAAAAGCACTTATTGACTTCAGCCGTCACCTTTTAACATCCAAGTTTAGTTTTTTCTAACATTTCAAATCAATATTTTTACTGAGTGTATTTTGTAATACGGAATGTTTGGTGCGTGTTTTTAACCTTACCGCTCTCTCTGTTCTCCATCACTCCTCTCTGATCGTCCAGTCGGAGGTCGCTGAGCAGATGCTCCAAGATCTTCAGCGGCGTTCCTGACACCACCACGTACCTGTAGGGCGAAGGACCGCAAAAGTCTTCTTCAAAAAGACTGGAGAACAAAGTGCGGTCACCTCCATCTCTCCATCTCCTCTCCTTCTCTTCCTCCTCCACATCTTCATCATCGATGTAGGGAAAATGGGGAACATCAAACGCACATGTGTCCGAAATGCCACAATCTCCATCCTCAGTGCCCCCCTCACAGTCGTCTTCGTCATTATCTTCATCGTCAACTATATCCTCCTCTGCCTGTGCAAGAGTAGCTATCTCAGAGTTCATCTTCATGTCTTATCGCATGCCAACAATCTGTCCTCCTCTAAGTTTTGCATCCCCAGGAGGGGAGGGGGTTCCTTCCCTGGGGTTCAATGTCTTGCTGGCTGCTGCTGTCAGCTATAAACCTTTGAGATTAAAGCCCTCTCTCTGACAGCTCCTACAGTAGCCCTGCGAGGGAACTGATTGTTACTGAGAATGCTTTGAATTGTGTACACACACACACGCACACCCAGACTCGTAACCTGTCTGACACTCCCTGTTTTGTGCCTCAGGGTCTTGGCAGACACTGCAGAAAGAAATCAGCTTTGAATGTGTACACTATACGACCCTAAATAAATAGAATCTTGGTGTCATCTTGTTTCTCCCTTTCAGCTGAGAACAAAAAGCCATTCTCTCCCTTCTGCTCCAAGCCAGAAGCTTAAGCATACATTATCTTGGTCACACACAAGTACAGTTTCAACAGCCCTGCTGCTATTTTGCACCTCTGTAAGTTGAGATCCCAAAGCAAAAAGAGTAAAGTAGAGGGAGGAGTACTGTAATTATGTGTTTTTGTTGTTAATGTTAGTGTGAAGGTTTCTCATTATGAAGGGAGAGGGACAAACCTCTTATTGCAGTCGTCCTCTCTGGACACGCCCCCCGACGATGTAGGTGAGGGCCGGTCGGACGGCGACGTCACTGATGATGTTACTCTCCGCAACACCAACACGTCCCGTCCTCTCTCCTTCAGACAAATCTTCCCCACTGCTTCCTGGAGGGCACCAAAAAAAAAAAAAAAAAAACACAGACATGTCACAAAGTGAAGCAAGGACAAAAGTGCTAGAAGACTGAACACACTTAATGTATAAATCACCAAGAATTCATAATGGATTCCAGTCTTAAATTTCAATATCGTAATCTACAGTGTTTCCTGATTATTTAGACAGTAATTGCTTCATATATACATATACATGTATACATATATGTAAACCATCCAGGACTGATGCAACCATGTGTGCAAACAGTACATACTAGCAGAGCACACAAAAGCCTGACATGTTGAAATTCCAGATGCAATTACATGTTTTGTCCACCAGGGTGCAGTGACAATTCTGAATATCAAGAAACATTCTGAACTATAATGAAAAGCAGCTTATAACCACTTTGGTAGGTCATAATAATTAAATCCTTGAAAGAAAAAATTAAATTGTGAAATAAAACTAGCTCAAAAGACATGAAATAGTTATACAGCAAGTTCAAGCATATCAACACAGCCTCATCTGTCACTATCAAAGGGAAGCATTACCTTTCCTTTCTTTTAAAGGGGTGGTGGCACTACATATTAAATTACACTGCAGGGAAAGCTAGCTATGTGGGCTGACACCTGAAATTATCTCATCCTCAAAAAAGGAGCAGCGGCGCTGAGAAATACACAGACACACGTTTGCCGTGACAGTCCAGCGAAATAGGAATAAGTCCCAGGTGAAGGGAAGAAGAAACAGCCTGAGGTGAGAAGTGAAAATGAAGACAAGAGATAGAGATCAAAGGCAGAGGAGTAGGAGCAGATGCTCACTGCAGTCTGTGTCGCAGCAAACGACACCGACATGAAGCTCCTGACATAAGGGTTGACTTTTTGTTTAGTTGGGTCATATATAACAATACTAAACCTAATGATTTTGAGGTGAAAGTTGCTCTAAGGACTAACCTTTTCCAAGCCCTAACAATGCATTTATAAGTAACTGTGGTCAGAGTGTGGAAATTTCTTGAAATGATGACAGATTTCTCGATAACACTGAAAAAAAAAGAGACATGCACCAGCTAGCAAACATAAACAAATCCACACACGCCATCTCTTTGACTGTCGGATAAAAGAGAGCGTCTGATCCTGAGAGGCAGCAGGTGGGACATGACTTGGGTCAGACAAAACAATATGCTCCTAGATTTCCTTGTGATTCCTAATGAGTCATTCTAGCAAAATGTGCTCCAGATGTTCAGCTGCTCCCAGATCCTCCTATCCAGGTGTGATACTGGTGGTTTTCAGCTGCATGGTGCATTTTCAAGGTGTTACAACCACAGAGTTCTGTGACAGACCACAACAAAGTATTTGCGAAATTCAATAAAAATACATTGATTTTTAAATATTTGAAATTATACTCTGATACCACTAAATAAAACACAATTCAAAAAATTTACCAAATTAGAAAATAGAGCCCACCTGGGAGTAATTCAAACTCAATATGAATCCTGTTGTTTTTTAACCATCTTAGAAGTTTGGTGGGACAATTAGTGAACAAACAATATCATGAAGACTGACTGTTCAGGAATGTAGTTTGTCCAGAAGCAGGGTTAAGTACCTCATCTTACCGGCACATTAACATTTGGCGGGAGGATGTTTTCATTTAAATACAACAGCTGTTTGTTTACAATAAATAAATGAGAATGAAATATGTTTAGTTTCTTGCCACCATAATTTTCATCCCCTTTCTGTCCTGCCTTGCTTTAAAAGCAAAAATTTATCAAATAACTGCAATTCTACACATTTTTGATTAAATCACAGGAAACTCCGAAACATTAAAACCTACTACAAATTACAATGTCACGTTGTGAATGTGATAAATTAAACTTCCGTTGCCGTTATCATCATCAAGTTGGAGCCTCAAGATTAGCATTGTTTGCCTGTGACAGCCAATTTAACGAGATGTGACACCGTTCAATTAATTACACTGGGGTCTGGCACCAACACCACACCCAACAGCTCAGATGTGATGTCAAGATATAACATTTACTAAGTGCTGCAGGGGATACATGCAATTAGACCACATTGCCTATGATTCAAAAACCACCCAACGTTATCAGAACTGGCTTCTTCCTGTCTCAAGGGTCAGATATCTAATAAAGGGAAAGCCAGCCAGAACTATAGACGTTATGTAACCAAGAACAAGCACTGTATAAACAAAGTAGAAGAAAATGTGCTGTGTTCCTTTACATCAATGCCAAGAAAAACAGCTCTAGGTTCAAAATAGAGCAATGGAGTGTTAAATACACATTCTGCATCCCCTTTTAAGATAACAATCTTCCAGAAACCAATTCAAAGTTAAGCACAATTATTACAATAATTGTTTCATAACAATAACCTCTGAAAACACTTCTCAATTTGAGCCAGGAGATCATGTTAACCTCGGAAAGGTTGCAAACCTTTAAAAAGAAAAAATATTCAGAGAAGGAACACAAATATTGTGAATGGGAGAGGCCATGAAGCTTATGTAACAAAAAATGAGAAAAGCAAGCAAGATGAAAGATGGGAGTCTGGAAGGTATTGTGAAAGTACACAAATGAGAATGGGAGTAACAAGGACTTACTAACGACAACAAATAGAGCACATTTAAATATGATATACAATGTTCAATAAAGCTTTTTCATTTGTATATTAATTTGTTTTGATTTGCTAATTCCAAGTTTTTTCTAAGGTCGACTAAAACCTCCAGCAGATTTTATATTGGTATTAGTATTGAATTAAACTAATAGTGAAAGAATGAAGGATTAAACATTATAACTAGCAGGGTGTCAGACAAATTCAGTTTTAATTCAGTTAAATACAGTTTTCTTTCACAGATTTTGCCACATCTCTGTTTCACACATGGGAACTTTATGCTAAAGAACCTGGGGGTTTTGGAGCAGATAATAAGCCAACTAAAATATCCTCAACTCAAACTACAAGTAAAATGTTCATCTTAGGTCCATGGAAACAATAATAATAAAAAATAACATGATGTATTTCACAGCCCACAATAAATCAGGATACTTTTTCCATGGTTTTTCATGTTATTCATACAGTTTAACATCTTCCATATGTGCTCATATGATAACATTTCAAGAGAAAAGGTGAACTTCATGGAAACCTGAGAGGAAGTTTTCTCTTCCAGGGACTGGGCCCTATCTGTGCTGTGATAGAGCAGGGCACAATTCCAGGGAAAAATGGATATGAAAATGAAACCCAATCCTTTTAGGTCAGCGGCACAAAAAAAAAACAAACACTGTACTGTAATTCCCTCACCATGTGGGAAGTAACACCAGCACAGCTGTTAATATACCTGAACTTATGAGTGCATCAGAAAGTCAGCGACCTTGTACTCAAGTAAACTTTGATGACCAAATAAAGCGATATAAAAACTGAAGTCAGAAGAGACTAGAAGGCAGAGAGGCACTCGGCTCAGTCTACCGACACCAGTCATATCGCTATGGAAACAGCTCGCATTGGTTTGTCAGCGCTTATCCATCAAGAAAGCAAGGAAAACAAAATAATCTAGACGGGAGAACAGCATCTGTTGTGAATAGAACTGATGGCTTAGTTTTGATTTCCATTCAATTCAGTGGCCTAGGATTATGTGATTCTGAAGAGCCTCGTTAATTTGAATTAAAAGTTTCCTTTTACGGATACAGGTAAAAAAGATGTTTGAAATATAATTAGTGCACAAGGTAGAGTCTGACCTCTGCAGGCTTAACACCTGAAATTAAGGAAAATGTACCAAAAGGTGTGATTCTAAGTATATACTCCAAATACATAATTTTTTACATCATGATCAAAGCACTTCTATGTCTTCTTCTGTCCTCACAGTGATCCCCTAAGAAGCCATTAGTAATGAAGTACAACAACTCAACACTTGATTTGAAAATATTTAATTAGAGACAAAAAATACCTTCACGAATAAATTAAATAATTAGTTTTTATAAGTTCAGGGAAGTCAGATCTTCAAAAATCTATTTAAATGGTTCTTGAATGTTTACATAAAATAACAATTCTAAAGTAACAGAGTTTAAAAATGAAAAAAGTGAGTAGAGCCCTCTTGAAATAAAAAAAATACAATGAGTGTTTATTCGATTGCCTTTATAGTTTTTTCAAGGGATGCACAATATGAGTGTAATGCAATAACAGCTTTTAATTCACAGCGTGTGCTGGAGGACTATATTTCAAGTGCTTGGAATTTCATTGCGAAAAGAGGAAAACATGGGTTAATTGTAACCAATATTATAATTCAACAACATCAATTGTTCTGCTTGTGCAGCCCTTTCTTTTTCTTTTAAAGTACCTCCATGTTACATAGAGGTATACATTACCTATATGTAACATGATTCAGGATCAGGCTAAATAGATAAAGATTTCTAAGATGTTATTATGGACATTTCCCTTCAAGCAACACTGTACCACTTTTTTTGAAACACTTCACTATACAAACTATTCTGATTTGCTGAAAAGAATAATCTTAAAATTACCATAGTTAACCTTTGAGATTTAGATGTTACATTCCCAATGAAAAAAGTCCCACTTTACCAGTCTAGCAATGATAACCAGGTTGCAGCCATAGGGAACTTCTTTGGCTTTGCATGCTTGGATGTGACATTATTGCACATATTTACTTTTGCATCATTGCAAACCAAAAAAAAGTGAAACTGTGCACCAAGCAAAAACATTTCCACAGCTGGGCTTCAAACAAACACTAGCTAATCAACAACAAATCTTACAAGCAGTGTGTGATGTAAGGTGAAGTCAGGCTGCATCTGCTTCCCTTACTGCCTTTAGGTATACACTGTAGAGTGGGATTATAAGTTAGCTTCACTAACACCCCACTCATTATGAGCATCCACTGACTCAGTCTGCCACAGTGCCTGGGAGCACATGAACATACGCATAAAAGCTCTTACAAATGATTATAAGCTCCAGCCAGAACAGTGACACGCACACAAGTGAGCACAACTGAAAGACATACAAAGTTCCTGACAGCTTGTAATAAAAGCGTGAGTTCACATTGCAGCGAGCCATTATTAACACCCACCCTCAGACGAGCTGCAGTGGAGAAGTGGTGGTTGTTAAAAGTAATCTAAATAAAGCTAAGGCCAGATTATCTGCAGTGACAGTTCTAGCTGTTGTTTATGTCAGATCACAGTTCTGTCTTCATGAGTGATAGTCAGACGGGTCAGAGCTGCAGGAAATGTGCACACTTGTGTGCTTGTGTATACCTTGGAGGCACCAATCATGTTGATCAGGATTTACTCTCCTGATCCCTGACCCGAATCCATGACTAACACCTGTGATTGTGTTTCAGAGTGACGACAGTAGTGACAACATTACCCACATGACGTCCATTACGTCCCACTCATGCTAACCATATAGCCACAAATTATTTTGCAGATTACATGTAGGAGTTTGCAAAGTGTCACCATTCATCATGAAGATGCATGGTGTTATTAGGCAAGTTATACTGCTGATATTAGATGACTCTATAAAACAGGTGCAATAGTTTCAAGACAATCCAAAATGTAATAAACTCAATCTGGATGCTGAACAATGGAAATATGACATTTTCAAGGAGAATACAAAAGTGTATAATTATTATGCAATAGTTAAATTACAAAATCCTTCAGCAAATTAAAGAAAAACTGAGCAAAAAGTGTAGGATTGAACACATTTATTGTGTTCACTGACTTCAATTAACTATGCATAAAAGATAATCCCCATCATAACCACTCATGGCACCCAAATATGGTTTAAAAGTTGTTCTGTCTCCTCTCTTTAAGTCTCACACTTTAAATTAGGGTTCAATTTAGCTGGCAAATTCAGAAGGACCTGGGAGTTCTCAATAAGATATAAGTTGGGTGAGGAAGACAGCCATGTTATTATTCCGCCAACTGGGAGAACTTTATTGTATACCCATGATCGAACACTTGGCTGCTTGCAATGATGGATTTCCCTGCATAAAAAACAATCCTCCTGAATGCTGCTGACCTTTCACTGTCTTAATGCAAAAATAAAGTATCCTCTAGAAGCAGATAGATTTTGAAATTTAATACTATCTTCACGTCAAAATGGTCCAACTACACCTCTCTTAATAATAGCCACCCAAACCTTTAGAAGAATCCATTTCTAATCCAGCTGCTCCATCAAGACTTGTTCTTTATACATTTGCCCATAAAATCTGTCTTTAGATCATTTTTGGTTCAGTCTTGACATTTCATCCTATTTAGTTTGGTGATGGTCTTGTTTCAGCTTCTCTCATCTGGTCCAAGTCCCTGTGCTCTAAATGTCTTATGTTTCTACAGTTTTGGAATATTACAACACCAGAAGATAAAGGGGTTCCTGGTTTATCACACTTCGTTTTCTTCTCTACATATATTTCACATTTGCAACAAAAATATAAATTTCTCAATTATTTTGGCATAGTAGTATTTAAAGAGTTATTTCAAAATGAAGTTACCTTATTATTGTGCATAACTTATGTTTCTTAGTATATAAATATACATCCAGCATGTGTAGCTTAGAGTTGGACAATATGCAACAGTAAAAAGAAGAAACAAATGATGTCAAAATACTTCCTTTCTAGATAGTAATGCACAAATTGTAAACTGCTATGTCTGGACAGCATTTTATGATAATAAAGTGAATATAGTAAAACTCTTCTAACCGCTTGGTTCCTGTCAGGTAGACGGTAGTTGTGGTTCTGCAGCAGCCGGCAGCCATCTTTTGCCAGCCGCTGGACGGCCTCCAGACCCAACCGACTGGTGAGCTCCTCTCGGCCACAAACGGTCCCCATCCCACCGCCGCCGCCACTTCCATTCCCGTCCCGCAAAGCACACATCCCGCCCAGCTGCAACACAGGAGGCATGAAGACATATCTCAAACCACAGTCCCAAGACATCCTGGAAAAGTCTGAAAAGCCGAGGTCACAGCAGATCAATGAGTTTCTCTACAGAGCATAATCCAGAAATGATGAAAGGAGAAATCTGTGTCCACGTAACAACGATGAAAAGAAATAGTAATCCTGGGTGTCTCTAGGTTATCTTGTTCTCCCTATTATTCCTCTCCGTCTCTAATTCTTTCAATCTTTTAGAGGCTGTAATTCTTTTTATCTGTTGCACCTCTTTGTGTCAGACTAGCTGCTCTGTGTCAGAGGATCTGGCGGCAAAAAGAGTGAGTGTGTGTGATTAGTAGTAAGTGGGCGGGAGGGGTGTCTGTGTGAGAAGGTAGTGTGTGTTGTGTCTGTCTCCTCCCTTCTGTAGTCAGGCTATTAAAAAAGCCCAAGCAGGGATATCAAAGAGTAATGTCTTAAAAAGGAAAATGACACGAAAATGATTAGAAAGTTTATTTCAAACAAAAGAGCAGAGGGATGGTAGGAGAACTGTTGCTTTTTTCCGTGTCTGCATGCATTCCCTTGGGTGCAGCTCGTGTGATGGTTATCACCTGTGGCGGCCAGCTTGGGCTGTTTATTTTCCTTGGAAGAGAGACAGAGCGGCTTGTTTCGTTTGGCTGAGAGTCGGGCAACCCTTCCTGTAAGCTCAACTATCCCACGGTACCACGCTCTAGCAGAGGGTAACGCGCACACGCACACACACACACATGCTAAACACCATTTGTTTACTAGGAAAGCCTCCCTCCAGCCCCCGAACCCAATGACAACTCTTATCTTGTGGAATACCCACGTACACACAGTGATATAAAACCACCGCCACTTGTCCCTCTCTGCTTCCTGTAGACCTGCTGTAGCCTTCCTGTCCAAGACATAAATTTACATCGCTCTCCCCTATTGTGTCAAATGTTTTTTTTAAATCAAGAAATCCCAAAACATCAATAGATTTAAACTGATGAACTAAAAGTAAATGAGACTCCAGGAAACTTTAGTTGTTTTGCAGTTTAAAAGCTTTGGATTCAAAATGGTGTCCTGGACATTTTGTAGTTGCTTCATTGTCCTAGTTATTTATTGATACATATGATCGACTATGGGAGTGTGTATAACTACCTCTGTTGCATGAATATTAGCAGAGGGACTGGGGGATCAATTCAACAGCCAGTGTCAGGCAAACAAGACTAATGTGATTTTAAAATGTATTAGTGGCTGGATGGTCTGTCGTTCTCTGATAAACATGAAGTGCTTTGCATTCATATCACTTAGACTCTGCTTCATTTTGTCACCTTGCAATCACAAATTCCACGATCACTAGGCTTGAATGTGACAAATGCCAAGTAGTAGGTAATTTTCAACTGTAAGATTTGAATTTGCATTTCTTTATAAAAGAAAAGAAATCCATTGTTAAAAGCTGGAAAGTCTCATATGCTGCTTGCTACACAGCAACCATCTGAAGCAAGGTGTTCAGGCAAGATGAAACAAAATTTTAACTTTCTAGCCAATATGCAAATTGCTGTGTGGCACAAAAGTAGCATTGTACATCACATTTAAAGCACCATCTACATGATGAGACATGGTGGTGGCAGCATTGTGGCGTGGGGATGCTTTTCTTCAGTAGGTAAAGGAAAGTTGTGACGCTTTAAAGATGGAATATAGATTGAGACGCTGCTGGACAGGACACGTTTAAAAAATAAATAAAGAATAAAAGCCTGTAAGCTGGATATAGCTATATACAGGGCAATCTTGGAAGGAGCCCTGCTACAGACTGCAAAAGAGATGAGGTGAAACAGGCAAAATATCAAAATAACCCAGTCAAAGTCCAAACTCAAATCTGCTTAGGAATCTGAGGGAAGAAAACTGATTTTCACAGATTTTCTCCATCTAATCTGTACGTTACTTTGTACAGAAGAATACAATGAAAACTTGTTACTCTAACAGAATAAGTTAGAGTTCCTACTCAATGAACTGGATGCACAACAGTTAATAATTTTGCAAGACAATGTAGATAAATACACTTATTCATAGACGGTGGGGGCATGAACAACAATTTCAAAATATCTAAAATTTTTAACCCATTAAGAAATGTGGAAAATCCTGTAAAATGCTAAAAAGCCTCCCTGCCAACCCTTTAAATCTTAAATCTGCCAACGAGATACTATAATTATGGGCTTAACTGTTTCAAAGTTTTCACCTATTGTACAGAAGTTATTTTTTCAAAATCTGTTTTGCTCTTTTCTTTTTCAGTTTGCTAAGCCCAGATCTGTTGTTGGCTGGGGTATGGGAAACTAGATTATACATTCACCTTTGTAATATAACAACAGCTCATTTTGAAATAATAACCTTTGCAGGTGAAACCAAAATAAAACACATGAACTGGAACTATTTATGCTAACTAGGAAATAACTCATGTAAACCACTGAAATATAAAACACTATATGTGTGTGTGTGTGCTCTTTCCCCCACCTTCCCTGGTCTCAGTGATGTGATGAGAGAACAAATAATTGATGGAGAGAAAAAGGTTTTGACTGTACAGACATGGGATGAGGAAACACATGGGCCTTACTCTGCACTCTTCTCCGACCCCTGAGTTTTCAGAGTTCAGTCATGTGTGTACCTCCACATAAATAAAACTTGAACTCGAATGACCTTTAAAGGAAACCAAGTAGTCAGCACCACCTATTCATTTTAAGTATGGTGCAACGTCTATGCAGTTTGTGTTATTGCTTATGGATTGTGGTCTGTGTATGTGCAGCAGCAATATATGTAGGAAGTGAGGAATATAGTAGGATACTGCAATCTCTTTGCAATACAGCAGCAAAACAGCAGAAAAAAATGAAACAGAGTACAACTTAAACAAACTAGCAGCAGTTGCGATTTATAAGTGTATTATGCTGCAAATCAATCTTTCATGATTGACCTTTCCAAAGATTAAAATTGTTTGAATGCGGGAGTAAAAAATACAAATCATTAAGTGACTGCAAACTGAAACAGCAAGGTAAAGAGTAGAGATGCATCAGTCAGTCAACTTGAGATCAGCGTCTGTGTATTTAGTTTCTGCCATTTATTTAAAAAAGAAGCAGTAGAAACTACCACAATCAAAGAACCCACAACACGTTTCTATTTTGTGTAATATTAAACAAAAGAAAAAAAAAATCAGATTTGGTTGGAAAAGGAATCAGTCAGTCAGAGCTAAAAGAAATCGGTGTCAGCTGGTAAAAGCCTGCTGTACTAGAAATACATTGAGAATGAGGATTGTGTATAAATAATATATATATTATATAAAATGCCATTTGTATTAGTGGGTATATTACCGGGCTGCTCTCCTCACTGGGGGTGCTGGATTCCTGGCGGCTTGTTTCAGTTGTGTCAGAGTCCTGCTCTGATACTGCAAACAAACAAAAGCGTATTGCGGATTATTGTTTGTTACATAAGTGTATGGTTTCACGGTAAATCCAAATAATTCCTACTAACAATGCTTCAAAAAAACGCTTGAACCACAGCATTACTTACGAGCTTTGCGAGTCTTTCTAGCGAGAGCAGCTGCCAACTCGCTTTGTACCTGTTTAAAACAACAACAAAAAAAGAGGGACAAGTTAAAAAATACAAAGTAAATCTGTCAATCATTCCAAGTTTGTTTCAGTTTTGCCACATATTTATCTTGTATTTTCATTCTGGGTGCCACTGACCGTGGAAGTCAGCCTCTCCAGAGCTTTCATCTGAAGAATCTCACTGCAGATGTCCCTGTTACCTTCAGAGTCTTCCTCTGACCTTAAAGAAACAGACAGAGCTTTATTTGCAACTGTTTAATATTCTAATCAAACAGCCCTCAGGTGTAAAACTTCCCTACAGACGTGCCTCTGCAGCCTCTCTACGCTGCCCCCTGGCACTGTGTGAACAGAACTACATCTTATATAATCTTGAAAATCTCTGGATATTTGAATCCATGGACAGAAAAAAAAAACTACATATGTTAAATATTTTACATGCCTTTATTTAAAAAAAATAAAATAAAATTAACCATTTTAATTATGCAGCTGCTCCACATAAATGTTGATGTCTTGTTTCTCACAACACAATATAGAACATTATAAAATAATGGTCCAGGTGCACAAATTAACAAAAAAAAAGTTAAAGATCACATTTTTTTAAAAATTGACACAAATTTAAATGTGATGGTTTTCTGCATTTTAGCACTGATAATGCAAATAGTTTTTTAAATGACTAATGAATGACATTCCCCACCGCATTTCAGTCTCTGGAAGCCAAAGCATCTGTTTTGAGAAGTTTGCTTCTGGTACGTCTATTTTTCATTTATATGGCGGCATGTAAAAAAGCTCCACACACACCCTCTGTGGATGTAAGCGTAGCAATGCAGCAGCTGCGCGCACATGTACGTGGATGTCTAAATCTTGAGGATTTTCCTAAGTCTGTGTGCATTCATGAATATATTAGTGTTTGTCCTCATCAGTGTGCATGTCAGACAGTGTTTGTGTTTGGGGCAAACTTTGCATTATTCTAACAGCAAAGATAAAAGCTTTGCATAGAGGGTCTTGAGCAGCAACAGACGGCACCCGAGGGTTCCTCATCCAACATAAACTCTAAGAAAACTAAAGCCGGGGGTTGGTTTCCGATGCATTGCCTCACCCCCACACATCCACACACACACATACAAAGTAAAAACCCTGAAGCATGTATGCACACACAGGCTCGTCTCCATTTGCATACAATTTGGATTGCATCCACGTTTCCCAGTGAAACTTGTTGTAGAGGAAAGAAGATGAAACCTGGGATGACTTTATGTGTGTATATGTGTGTACAGTGTGATCTGATATAGTGGAATGATAGATGAAGAAGCCAGGGAGTAGGTGATAACACAATAGCCTTCAGCCTGACACAGCAGCTCTAGAGCTCCAGAACAGATATATACACAGGCAGGTGGATTGCTGGATGCCTTGAAGGAGTGTGAAAATACTGTATGTTTACTGCCATTCTCATATTGTAGGGGAAAAAATGTGTTTAACTCTTAAATATGGCAAAACAGATATGCTTACCAAATATTCAAGTCCATTTGCAAGACAAAAAAAAGCTATCTAAATCATCACGCTAAATTTATTCTCTTTGGGATCATTAAGTTTTATTTTCAGCCAGTGTTCAGCTGGTAATTTGGTGACTCAGTGTGAGCCTGAAGGTACCAGCCTGGAGCCTGGAGGCGAAGCACAGTAGGAGGTGTGTCACCAGACATTAAGCGGCGCAGGGAAATAACAGGATCTGTGCCTGGACCACCTCCTCGTTCAAAGCCCATCAAGAGCTTCGTGATGCAAAGAATTGCATAAATTATCTCAAATCATTCTTTATTCAAATTCCTCAAGCAAGAAAAATGTACATTTTCAGCCTTAAGGAAAACATGAAAGCTATGCTGTAACGCAGAGAGTCTTATTTATTGGTGTAGGATGTTAGATGACTGGTGTGTTTCAGGACTTGACTATGCCCTTTTCCATCCAAAAGAGAAATGAACTGGCTGAAACCAGAATGCAATGCAAAGTGGGCGACAACATTCCTCCTCCCAAGCAAAGGTATCATATTTTAGCTTCTGGCAATTCTGTTCATCCTGCATTTCAAAGACAGAAAAAACAGCTGCTTAGTTGTTGATTATTCCCAACTCAAACGGTTTACTACATATAGCATAAGGAGGGTAATAAAGTATTTTGTTTTCTATAGTGAGCTGTGAGGGAATTTTTTTCCTTTTCCTTTAATGTTTAAAGCAGCTGAAGTAGCCAAAGATTTAATGAAAGATGCAGGTACTAGGATTAAAATATTAACGTTGCCCGTTTCATAACGAGTTCATAGCCTGATCAGCAAACTTTAACAAACACAGCCTTCTACTGCAGTTGGCAGAACATCTAAGAATTAAACATTAATGTTGTCTCTCGTTGCACCGTTCCTTTAAAATGTACTTTACACACACATTTCTCTTGAACTCCAAGTGCTAAATTAAAGCTGCACTTAAATTTTCATACATAAGAGATGCATGAAGCTAAGTTGCGTGAACTTAGATGAAATGTAAATTTTGATGATATACTGTATTTTCAAAGAAAAATAAGAGGGTTTTATAGGAAACACTACTTTCTGATGCTAAATGATTTGCTAAATCTTTCATATGAAGTAAATAATAACTCAAATATAATGATCAATGTACACATGATGCAAAAACGTAACTTCATAAAAGACTATGAAACCCATGTCATCAATTATGAAGCATGGCATGCTTTGTTTCAACTCATGCAAGAATCAAAGTAATGCTACCCTCCTTAGGTAAAACACACAGGGAGCAAAAATTAATAAAGAATGGAAATAATTAACAAGAATGACAGTCCAACGGAGGAGACAAGAGAAGCATGAGGAGCAATTATGTCTGGTCGCTGAATGCCTGATGATTTTCTGGTACATCAAGTCTTTTGGACCTGCATGGTGGTTATGTAATTTTGGCTTTTTTCCAATGTAGCTTGAAACATTTTAGCTGAAGAAAGGCGAACAGGAGGAAAGCTGTGAGATGGTTATCTGCAGAGAAATGGAATCAAACAGTAAGAAAGTTAGATTTATTACTAGATTTCTATCTAACGAAAAGAAGAAACTCTAAGGGTCTAATTTAATTTGAAGCAAATAGATGATTTTTTGCCAACAGAGCAGTGTGAATGTTAACTGAAACATCCCATTTTTTTTCCAACCACAAGTTTCAGTGTATATTATTTGGACCAATACAAAGTATTGCATGAATATGAAGCTGGAGGAAAAAAAAGATGGAAACATGTAAGAAACTGCAATGTTAAAAAATGATTTCCATCCAGCCTTACTGAGCATGAGTTTTTGCCTAGGTTAGAATAGTCTAAAATGTCAATCTCAAGACATGCAAAGCTGGTAAAAGTATGTAAAATGAGGCAAACTCATTTCTTGGACTGAGAAGTGCTTGTCTCTGATTTATTTCCTCAGTCAATTAAGTTGCTTGTCAAGCATGACGGATACCTCTGGAAGTGATGCTGTTCTGTTCATAAATGAATGACTGATTATGGTTAAAAATATCAAATTTGAAAGATCTTCAGACAGCAATAAGAAATATTTGTGTAAATTAGTTTAGGAAAATTTCTAGCTTATTGGAATCATACTATAAAGAGGAATGATTGAAGACTTTTGCACAGCACTGAAGCCATGAAAATGCATTGTTTCTTAGCATTTTACTGTCAAAACATGACAAGTTGCAAAATTCAGTCGGACATAAAGTGGCTCTGATGTTTTCCACGCATTAGTCTGAACCCTGCTGACTTGTGCAAGCAGTGAAATAAAGTAAATCAGAGTGCATGTCAACTACTATATTGCATACAAAGGTACTGATCCAAAACACAGAGCCATGTTCGCTTTGATACACAAGATTTACCACAAATATGACATTTGGGTTCGTTTCGTCAGACTCTCTGCATGGTGTCTGTACATGCACTCTTTGAAGCTGACATACAGAAGAATACATTGACGTTTGCATCTCTTCGCTCTCCATATATACACTTCAGTTTCATTACCCGCACATACAAATCTCACTTTATTTCTCTGAGTGACAGATTGAGTTCAGTGGCGGGCTCAGCAGGAAGTCGACTTACAGGCGCAGCAAAGCAGGGAACTCTGAGTGACACAACTCAAAGCGTGTGAGTGGGAGTGCCCTGGAGACCAGCTCATGTATGTTGACTGATCACATCATGTGCCACTTTTTGTATATATGTGCCCTTCCTCTATAGATGTGGTTGTGTATGTGCAAATAAATATCCCTCAAAGGAGGCAGAGGATGTAAAACACTGAACAGAGATTAGGTTTCTCTCAGGGACTTTAAGAGGATCTTTGGTAGGGTGACTTTTATATTCCAAGGACAGAATTGCACACAAAGCAGCATTTTTTTCTTTTTTACTGCAAATCAAACTGACAAATGACCTTCATCACAAATCAAAACTTGAAGCTTGTCACTTGGGGCTTGTATAAAGAGGCAATGAGCTTTCCACTTCAGGTCAGTGGAGACCATCTATGGCTCCAGGGTTCTTACATTTTTCATTCAAAATTTAGAAGTTCCCAGACTCAGATTTGTTGATTCTTTTATTATTTTTTTGGGTCACTTGATGTTGAGACATCTTGAATGGAGCCAAAAAGAGTTAGTCTAGATTTACCGAACATGTTTGCAACTTTCTGTATGCTGCAGTCACCGTGAAAAATCACAGACTCTTTAGAAAAGATTCTTATGAAGGAAACAGTGACGTCTTTAAAGCTTCTTGCTGTAATTCCAGTAAATAACAATTTCACATTTAATTTAATTAGCTTGCACTATTGGCTCGTCAATCGTATGTAATCTAGATTATTTAAAATGATCTAATTTAGAGTCAGAAATTCCACATTAACTGACTGCTTTAAGATTTATTTGTTTCATTATGACTTAAAAACATCATGGCATGCTCTCCATCCCTGAGCATTTAGCCCTAAAAATTCAGCATCAATTGATCCTAATACAAACTGTGTAGAAGTGTTAGAAACACTTGCCTCAATGGCAAGACTTGCAATTAAAAAGTAATGAATTCCCAGACAGTTCTCAGTACCAACAGGCTTCCTTCTGTGCTTAAAATACTAGGAAAATGACCATAAAACTGTGTTTCCACAAAGTTCTGCTGTATGAGACAACTTTGCTTAGACGATCCTGTGTCCAGAAACATAGCATTTTTTCTCAAATCTTTTCGATGGCTTTAAATGTAAAGACAAGAAATATAACATTTATCTTTTAGAGAATGGAATAGGGAGAAAAGTCTGGAAAAAACTGCGAGTTTCTGGAAAAAATAGATGCATAGAACCAACAACGACCTTTATAACAACCCACATCTCAGTTCTATTAGATAGATAAACATAATAAATAACATTCTCCTGTACATTTATTTATTACTTACGGGCTATTGGCCCCACCACCAGAGCGAAACTGGACATATGGAGCAAGCTGTAGGAGGAGTTTCACAGCTTCTGGCCACTCCCCCTCATTGGAGCGAAACTCGCAGGAAGCAGAGTCACACTCTTCAAAACTGAACTGGTAGTAAGTGTTAGAGTCCGAAAACACCACCCGTTGGTCCACTGGAAATAATTAAATAAAAACAGAAAACAGCAGTGAGAAGCAGTAGGGTTAGTCATTAATTAGGGTATAATCATGCTGTTGAAAAAAATATAAAAAATGTTGCTTTCGATACTGTTGTCAAAAACTAATACAGATATGAGGTTAGATATGCCAGTAAAGATTCAAGTTTTGTGCTTGTGTGTAAAGAATGGACTTCCTGTAGAATCTTCCTTCGATGTAGCATCACATAGAAAGTGACAGTAATTAATCTAATTGACAAATAGAAAGTCATTCCAGAAGACATGATACAGCAACTTTTTGGGTGAGTTTACAAATGTGCAGCTATGTTGTGAATTAGCCTGTTTTTTTGTTTTTTTTCCAACAAAAAAACTCGATGACAAAACCATAACAAAACCTTCAAAGTTAGCTATGACACTGTCAAGTGACAGAAAAAGAAACCAGCAAGAGTCAAAACATTAAAAAACCCTTCAGCATGAGGCTGTCTTGGTATGCAGCAGAGGCAGAAGGATAAACAAGGTAAAAGATTCAAACACTAGATATTCAGAAGAATCTGTGATACAACGATGTGAAATTTAAGAAAAAAAAGCATGATTCTTTCCTCAGCGTTGTGCTAAAGAAGAAAAGCACTCAGCATGAGCTAAACAGCCGCAAGAAAAGAACTGAAGTGAGGCAGACTTCAATGATAATACGGAAAACAAGCTTCAGTGGCTATGGGTTGCACGATAAAAACCAAGGGCTGGGTGGGTGAATGTTATAGGATTCTGTGAGTCATTGAGATAACAGAAATAAAACACTGGCTTCCCTGTTCTATGATAATATCTATGGATCCCCCTGCATCCCATCAAACATGATGAGGTCTACACACTGCAAGGCTGATTTCTAACAAAACCAACCAACAGGGATGACGTGTTGATTGTGTAACTTTATTGGAACTTTTTAGGCCACATCCATTATCTTTCAATTTTATCAGCCACCCAAACACTTACACAGTCCTCTTGGGTAGCTAATTTAATAAGATGGATTTTATTCAAGCTATAACAAATGCAAGTCTGAGGATCTAAATCTAGACAAATACAGATTAACACTTAAAATAGGTTTAATTAACCATTACAAAATGGAAAGAGTTGGTTTCTAATGCTGACAGAAAGCAAAATCCCACTGTTAAACAGTGGATCTTTGCACCAGACCAATGAACTTTACCTGAGCAGGAGCAATCATTCTTTTCTGCAGAATAATGAAACAATACAGGAAAATGGGGCTCTGATATATGTGGCTGTAATTCCCAGTTTCAATGTGACAGATCTGCACTAAATTCAAGCTCATGTGCTGAGCAGGTGAATGAGGCAGCAAATGAAGCTCTCCTTTCTGCTGAAAATAACCGAGTTAAGCACTTGTATCTTTAGAGATGTGCTGATGTCGCTGGTAGGTGGCTATAAATTTGGAAGCACAGTTCTAGCTATCTGCTCGTGTGTGTGTGTGTGGGGGGGGGGCGTGTGTGTTACCAGACAGCAGGACTCCCAGCTCCAGCAGCACCTGCCAGACACGCACAGCAGTAGTCCGACAGCGCACGTACACGCACTGCTCACACAGCCACTGCACCAGCTCCACTCCCACATAGCTGCGCCTGTTAAAAGCAGATGCATATATGACCACTCTATAGCACAAGTAGGGCCATATAATGTCATGATGCTCACATATTTTTATTGCATGAAAGCTCTTTTTTTTAAATCAATACCCATTGACTATTCATTAGCTCTGTATAAGGGTTTTCCTCAGAAACAGCGAATGTTTTTCCTCTACTTCCCCATGAAGATAAAGTCTCTGTGTCGGTGTGGCTGTATTTACAGCATTTACAGTTCCGGTATCTATTACAAAAATCATTTGTTTTCTTTTTAAGGACCTGGATGTTCTGTATTTATGTATAATTCCATAAAGTGACTGTATTCCAAAAATATTTGTGCACCACATCTACATTCCTCTTTGTCCATTGTCCTGCATGAACAACCAGACTGACCAATTAAAATGGGGCTCTCCAGTGACTGGTGAGTCAGTCTACACGCTTCGCTGAATTCATCGATCCAGCTCTGCATACAAACAGGCAGAGACGGGCGTACCGTATGATTCTGGCCAGGTGGATCTTATCTTTGGCTGGGTACGGTCCATGAGAGAGGAAGGCATTCCTCACAGATCGACCGGCACATGGAAAACTCTGGGAGCAAGACTGAAACAAACATGTACAAATTAGCAAACAAACACATTTTCTTTAAACAAGCTAAAGTGCTAAAAACTGCAAATAAAAAATAAATAAAACAAGAGCTGCAGAATTTGTTAAACACAGAATTATTTACAGATGGATATCAGATTGTAGGAAGCTAATGTGGTTATGTGCCACTGTCATTGACCGGCTCACAAGGACAGCTCGATTTCTTTCCCCCCTGAGGAATCAACCATTGACTATGTCTACAAACTCTGCAATACTCCCGCTGTCTATGCCATCATAAACACATCTGTATTTCAATTAAACTGTTTACATGGCTGCTGGCACTGTTCTGCTTCTCAGGTCTTCTACTGTACATGAATCAGAGCAGAGCATACTGCCTAAGTAAAGAGGCTTCACACATTATATTAAAACATCAAATGCTTTCTGTGAAATCTTTCACATGCTGCAAGCTGGTTTACACATAATAAAAATCAATAGGTTGCACATGTATTAGCTTAGAGGTCCAACAATAGTGTGTTGGTCCCTCTAGGGGCATGAACTCCAACAAACCGGCACCCAAAAGGTGAACAGCAGGTCCTAAATGTCCTATTAACTGGAAGGTGAGGCATCCATGAATCTGACTCTTTTTGAACAGAACATCCCCAAAACTGCTAAGTAGGATTGATATCTGGGGAAGTTGTATGCCTAGGTCAACCTCACAGAAATTCTTGCTGTGTACTTTATGAGTTCTGCTTTGGTTCAAGAGTAGCTCCAACTACAGGTTGTTTATATTTGCATCGCATCTTAGGTAAGTGGTACATGTCAAGGTGGCATCAACAAGGATGGCAAAGCCCGATGTTTCTCAGCTGAAAATTGCTGGTTACTTGGTGGTGGACAAGAATCAGGTTCTGTATACCCATAACAGTCTGCAAAAAACTGCAATGCCTCCTGTTTTGTGACTTTTATTCTCTGTAAAAACTGAAAATCTGACGTTTCACCAGGTGAAAGGTCTTGCCCACAGGCAACATAAGAGGTGGACGGAGCAGAAATCCAACTTGCAACCCAACAATTGCAGGACAAACTCCTACCACCATTGGTACCATCATCCCATAACATTAACACAGACAAACATCAGTAACTGTTGCTTTTCATTCTGACAAGATATAGGAACTATTCTATCTGAAACTCACTCAGCTATATGATAATAATAAAAAAACATTGAAGAAATTTACCGGAGTGAAAATGCCAAGGTCACCAGGAGGCCTTCCCATGCTGTGCACAACAACATCCCAAAAAAGGAGCTAACTGAATCTACAAGCTTCAGTTGGCAAATTAAATGCTAAAGGTTCATAACAGCGGGTTTAGAAAAGTTGCCAGAACTAGGAAGAAAGTCTCTTCTCTCTGAATAGAAGATGGTTCATGACTTGGCATATTGACCCAAATGATTAGCATTCACCCTGCAGCAATGCCTTCAAACTTCGCAATTACTAGCCTGAGCATAAACTCCCATATAGTTTAAAAAACTGCAGAGTTAAATGTGAGCCCTGAAAGCTAAAACCGTCTCTACTGCCTACTGCAACATTCCAGAATATACCAGCATATCCACAAAAAATGCCTAAACAGAACATAAGTGAGGTGTTGAAGAGCCGAGTCAAAATCACCACCATCACAAAGTATTGTGGAGGAATAAAAAAGGAACCTGCATCTACAAATTCATGTAAATAATAATGAACTGATGAAGAGCTGTGAAAAAAACCCCTGACCTAAAGTTTTACAAAAAGAATGTAAGAGACTCATATGGTCATAGAGCAGCAGATAGCCTGACTAATTTACCAGTTAATACGAGTCTTTTGGGTTGTGCATGGTTGCTCAGTTGTCATAGCTAATTGCAGCAGTGAAGTCATCACAGAAAGCACACTTGATGCATTTTGCAGAAGGTGTCCCCACATTCCTTTAGTTACAAGTCACAGCGTTTGCTCTGTAGCATTTATTTTTCCTGAAGCGGCAAGTTTGATTATAAAAAGAACCACTTGAGCAATGTGATAATTTCCTTATTCTTAATTCTAACATGTGATATGTATGCACCACATGATTTGAGGAAATTTGTAGTTATTTGTGCTGTAATTTTTTTCTGCGTTTTGGTTAGATACTATTTGTATTCTAATACAAAAGGAAGTCAAACTCACAGTGAACAATATAGGTTTCAGATGTGGAAAAGCATTTAAAGGAAATATGTAAAAATGGGTCAAATGTAATTGCAGTGTAATCTGTAGTGCTATCTAGCTACAAAGTGATGTTAGTTGATATTTCACCCTCATCTTCTATTTGTGTAGAAGGAAATAGGACGGTAACAAAAAATGCAAAAACATCTCTAATGGAAACGGTATTTGGTTTGGTTTTTAGTCCAAGCTCCTGTTGAGACCTGGCGGTTCCACATGGAGAAATGAGAATGAGGAAAAAGTGTGATATCACCTTTTAGACATAGATCTATGGTTTAACAAGAGTTACAAAAGCATTTATCAAATTTCAAACATCATTCAATCTAATCTGAATAAGTGGTTCAAAAGTCAGATCCAGTGACTTCATTGGAATCCCCCCAGACTGTAACAGAAACCTGACAAGAGATCCTAACAGTGAACATCCTCTTGTGTGGGTGGCAATGTAATGTTCACATAATTTTAAAAGATAAAATTTTAAAAATGTAATTATTTGGCAAATTTGTTCTTTATATACTTGCCCGGGATGTGGGTTTATGTTTTAACCATTTTGTTTAAACCTTCAGAGATGAAGGACAATAATCTAATATTTGAGCTCTACAGTTAGGCTTTTTGCATAGTGCACTGCTTAAAATATTCCCAAAGCCAAATTACATGATCACATGAGGCCTGTGTCAGCAGTGAAAGTGACTTGGACAATGTTCAAGGTAATATCCCCACTGATGTCATTTGTGAATAAATAAACACTTCATTGTGCTGAACAGAGAAAACTAGAAAGTAATGATGTCATTTGTTTATACTCGTGTTCTTTCTCCCTACCTTGTGTACTGCAGACCCGGTGCTTGGTCCAGGGATAGTGTCGGGTGATTGCTGTTGAAACAAAACACAAGCCATCAGAGCCAACTCACACAAGATATAACACACACACACACGCCCACCCACCCATACACACACGGTAAACACACTAAACAAACAAGTCTGAGAAGGGGATGACTGGTTTTATTATTCTGAAAACATTAGTCAGGTTTGTTTGAACTCGCAGTAGAAGTAAGCGAGAGAGCAGATCCACACATTAATGCAGGACATGTGTTATCATGAAACACTTTTATCAAACTTAAAGAAAATGTGATTGAGTCATCTGGAAGTTTTGTCAGGGGATTGTACCAGTCATAAACTCAAGCAAACCATTTATGCCATTTACTTTATATATTCTCATGTGCCTCCTCCACAAGTAAAACTTGTATTTGACAATTCATTCATCATCAACAAAAACCAACCATCAGTGTAATGGTCACATTTTACAGACAACCCACAATAGATATCTTCCCTCTTAATAACACCATTCTTTCCCCCAGGTGTATCCACTTCTCCTCTACTTCCCCTATCAGGAAATAAACCCTTAATCTTTATGGATCATTGTGGTGCCAGTGCAGGAAGATGAGTGTAGACACGGCGCGGAAAGACTGGTTATAAACCAGATTAACAATGATCAGGATTGTCAAGTAAATAGAGGGGGAGATGACTCACGAAGAGTGTTTAAACATTTAAAGACTATAATAACATGACAAAACGTCACCTTTGAAAGAAGAATTTAACATTTTCTTTACAGGTGTGAAGAGGTTCTCTGTTCATGATATTAACTGCAAAAACATTAATGTAGATGTACAAACAGCACAAAAATAACAAAAATGAACTCCTGATGAAAATTGATAACTATCAGGGCCAAGAAAAAAAAAGTAATTTAAGAAATAAAAACATTTACCCTTTCTGTTCAACTGAATGCCTTCCACACTGGTTCAGGTTGTACTGGTTTACTTTATCAAACAGCAAAGTTGTCAAAGCAACAAAATGAGAGCAAATGTTATCATGTTGAGAAATGTCCATAAAACGTGTGAAGCATCACTGTAAACATAAACTGGTTGCATATTAATCTTTATGCCAACACACCTTAAAATCACGACTGATGTCATAAAGGGATTTCCACCATTTATGCTTTTCTGACCAATGTTCTCACCAATCAAACAGAACATTGTAAGATGTGGGTTAGTGTAGCACAGGCTATTGACTACAGTGTCATAAATGCAACATTAGCATTTTAATATTTGGAAGCAAAACTATATTTAGTCTACTTCTACAGCCCCAGTGAAATCTAAACCTGCTTTATGTCTAATAATAACTTTTCCCAGAACTTTATTAGAAATATTATTTTTGAGTACGTTGAAGATTATAAGGGGTTTTTAGTGGAGAAACAAGAATTGAGTGTGGCTCATTGTGGGGACATTAGATGACATTCTCTTCAGAATACAAGGGATATTGTTCAGAGAGACTAACTACAGTATACTTTAAGTAAACTTTATGCAGGAGAGTTGCCCAAGCTTTGCAATTTGCTGATGTGTGTACACATTTGTTACACCCTGTATTAATTCATCTAGGTTCATTCAGCCAGCTGAAGAAAAAGTGCAGAGGTTTTCTATAAATTACATAAACCACATTTTTGACTGGGTACATACTGTATACTGTCAATCTTGTAACGGATTGTAATTTGAAGCTCTTTAGTTCAAATGTCACCCTCTGTTTGCTTTCCAACAACGTAAGACAGCATGAGAAATATGTAAACGAATGGTGCATTGTAAATTTGGCTAATTAAAAGTAGATACTAAACAATGTAATGATGATTGAGAGCGAATACGCATGCAATGCCAAACATTGGCCCAATGAATACGCCAACTGGTTTATTCCACACTAAACTGAGCTCGGCATTCTTATGTAGCAAATTATTAGAATGAAATGATCCAGTTTAAATTTTTGTGAAAATGAATTTGAAGGTGGCTTTTGTAAAGTGTGAAAATGAACAACATTGAATTTGAAAACATTTAAAATTTGATTGAAGGTGGAAATGGACAACATTGAATTTACAAACATTTTAAATTTGATGCAGGGGTCCTAACTCCAGCAGTCAGTGGAGCCAAGCGGGGCACCATTAATACAGCATTTGCAGGACCTTTTGACTTTTAAAATACTTCAATATGATACATCATCAAAATCAAACCATGTTCTTGTACTCACATCCCCAACATCTGCACTCTTGGAGAGAATATTGCCTACAAGTAAAAATAGAATAAACCACATAAAGAACACCTTCTTAAAATATTGAAAAATGTAGTATATTAACGGACATGGCTGGAGCAAGGGGGCAAAATGTGCATGTTGCACTCCAGGGTAATGCCACCTAGACATATATACGCTGTAAGTCCATTAGGATGATGATCACGTTTCCAGTTGAGTTTATTGGACAGAGACAGATAAGCAGCTCTGGCAGTCAGAGTTTAACAGGTTTGTGAGCTGACTCAGTGAAACATGAATACTCGTGGGGTTATAGCTGTTATAGGAGTCTGTGCTAGTAATTGCTGCTGCCCTTCTACTTTTTATACCCACCGACTAAAAAATGACAAACGCATGCAGGTAGATAAAATGAACAAATGAAAAGCACTTTAATGAACATGAATGATGGATGTAGATTAAAAAAATGAGTTGAGGCGCTAGAGGGGAGAAAAAAAAAGTAAAAGGCTAGACAACTCACAACAATTTATGAATAAATAAGTGGATGTGTATGACAGATGGAGAGGAGGAGAGATGAGGAGGTGAGAAGCAGAAAGATCATTGTAATTATGAAGGAAGCGAGAGAAAGAAAGATGGAGAGGGCGAGTTGTTCAACAGAGGATTTGAGTTGCAGGGAAATGAGACGGAGAGATGATTAGAGGGATGGAGATCAGTCTGGGTGATCCTCATTACAGCAATGACACTATTTGGAATGGCCCATGCTCACACACACAAGCCAAAAGATAAAAACCATACACATCTCCATTATTCTTCATCGTATTGCAGTAAAAAAAAAACAACAATAAAAAACAAAGATCTTTATTTACTTTGTCACCAAAAATTTGACAAATTAGACCAGCGCAGATTTTAGGAATCCCTAAATAACTAATTTTGGCTCAAAAGAAAATTCTCCAAAATATAGTTCTTATCTTGTTTGCTAAATGCATGAATATTATCTGCGCTAAATATTTCGCACTCTTAACCATGCAAAAGCAGGGATTTGATCACTTCCAGCCTGGCAGGCAAAGAGCACCCCAGGAAGTCTTTAGCTAGCTGATTAGATGTATCCAACTACACGGGTGTTATTGATTCAGAACGTGGCAAAACAAAGCTTTAGGTGTGCTTCCAAACACACACAGCCAATGCAGACATCTTCTGTCAAACTGACTCCATTTTACAACTGCAGTTTTTTTCCTTAGTAAAATATTTGCCATAATCCATCAATGAATTGCAGTTGTTCTTCTGTCAGGCAAATGTTTAGTAGTAGATCCTTCTGATTCACAATCTCTTGTTTCTGCTGTCATCTTCACAATTTAACAATAATTTCACTAATCAGAAGAAGATACATAATCCAAACAAATTATGTACAGATTATGCTCAGCCAGAGTGTTCCCCACAAACTGAACAGTTGTGAACCGTTGACATGATCATGGGCGCCAAAGCTCAATGATGCATGGATGAACTGAAGGTTAACCCGTGTGAACTGGACCTAAGAGCAATGGAAGAAGACTTACTTCACATGGATGGCCAAATGTTTGCACTGTTTACCTGTAGAAACACATCCCACCAGGATGCACAATCATAAAAAAGTCAAGCTGTCAGTGACACTGCAACGCTTTGACCAATGAATCTTAGGTCTCCTATCCACATGGACACTTCAAATAAGAAGTCTTACAAGATTGATAGAGACAGTATTCCCTGTTGGCTGTAACCTCTTTCAGAAGGATAAGGCTCCCTGCGATAAAGCAAAAATGATTTGGGAATGTTTGAAGACCACAACAAAGAGTTTGCAGAGATGACTTCCCTCCTTCAACTAAATTCCCCAGATGACAATCCAATCGAGCATCCATAGGATGTGCTAGGAAAACAGATTTGATCAGAACATTTTAGAAGGTGTTTTAAAGGGTTCTGTGGAGTCCATGCCTCAAAAGAAAGAGAGAAAAAAAAAACATAAAGGATGTTCTGGCAGATGTGATCATAATTCAATACCCTATCGATGTATGCATCAATGTAAAAATGTTTTTTTCCCTCATTTTAATTGAAAACACCCACCACTATCAAGGAACCTGGAGCACCTCGGTTTATCTGTGATGAAATTTAATCTTAAAAAGTCTGTTTTAAAAATTGCAATTAAAAAAATCTGATGTAATGCTGAAGTTATGAAGATCGCTTTGTGGCTGTAAAGATGCCAAGTCAGTGTTGATGCAGTGCAAATGCAGCATTTGGACCAGGGGTTTAACAGAGAACACCAGCCAGTCATGCACATAGACAAAATAAAACATTTTCTATCTCTTCCTCTCGCTCCATGTCTCTCCCTTGTTTTTGATTCTCTATCGTGTCTTGTAATCTCTGTCTGTTTTTCTGGTTATAACACAGATCTTTCAAGGGTTCTTTGTTTATCCAGTGTCATCTCTTCTCACAGACACGCTCGGGAATCGCTCCAGCACCAGAGGTGTTTCATTCATACTGTATCACACATCAAGATGGAGTTCTGCCGCTATGTTCCTGTGAGTCTTGACGTTTGTGCATCACTTCCTCTACAGAAAAACACTTCCATGTGACAAGGAGTGAGGACTAATGTCATTGCAGCTTTGAAGAGCGAAGAGAAGAAAGAGAAGAACAGAGAAGAAAGAAAAGCAGAGAAGAGAAAAGAGAAGTGCACATGCTGACACACTTATCAATGCAATGACTTCAAAGTGCATATACAGAGAGTGAGAGAGAGCAGGAGCAGCGAGGTCATTATCTGCAAAAAATGGATTACTCTCAGATTAGATTGCTGAGCACAGTGAAGAGCTGGAACACGCTATGCTTGGTGAGCCCCCTCTCGCACACTCCAGTACACATCCAAGCTAAGCTCCTGTCGACTCCTCGACACGTTCGCCTCTCAGGGAAGTCAAAATGGAGTCATCAAAGGAGACAAACGCAGCAAATGCATTCAAACTCTCCAAAGCATGAGCTTTGGCTTGTCCAAACAAGTCTTAAGATAAATCCTGTAATTAGTATATACACAAGAAGTTTAAATTATTTTATGCTATTTTTGTTCGGTCTAGACAGTAATGAGCATATCCACCTCTAATAATTGCATCAAGAAATAAAAGCGGACCAAAATGTAAGACACGGTAACAGTTGGGGAGTAAAAGCTTTGGACAGTTTGTTTACTTTTATGACAAACATGCTAAATTTTTAAACTCTTAAGAGCTTTAGTTCAGTTCAGTTAAGGTTTATTTGCGTTCCAGGGGGCAATTAATGATACAGCAAGTAAAAATGGAAAACAGTGATAAAAAATACTAAGAAATTCTGAAAAAAAAACAATGAATTATTCAACTAACCCCTCTCAATTTGGGTTATTTTACTATTGAATGTTGAATTGAATTCTTTAGCTTACAGAAACATTTAGATGAAAATGTACTTCATTTGGTAAAGCCTGGAATTCTGAAAAACATGGAAAAAACTAAAATAGTTTAACAAGTTTCCTATAAAATTTTATTTCTTTAATATTACGGTTCTCTTGGTGCATTTAAGGATAACTAAGATATTTCAAAAAAACAAATTTAACATGACAGATTGGCTTTGTTGTATTAAGACAAATGTTATGCAAACCGTATTAATCTTTGAGTGACTGGTAAAACTGCTACCATTTTCTGATCTCTTATAGGAAATGTGTCATTTTTCAAACAAATTTGGTTGGGAAAATCACAGGCAGTCATGATGAGGGAATGAAAGGAGCACTAGCTATCACTCTTATTAAGGTAATGGTTTTTATAAAGATACAGATGCCAAGCTACAAACAGCATGACTAGTATAAAGCATCCAATTATTGCCTCTAGCAAAGTAGATAACCCAACTAAAAAGACAGTTACTATCTTTTTTGCAATATTTGTCACATTGAAACTGTAAAAGAAATATACCATTTTATTTTGGAAATAATTAAATTAAATAATTTAAATATAAGTAATGAAGTAATTTTCCACATTTTTATTTAATTAAGATGGTGTATTTTGGCCGATTCAGGAATCTCAAACCAGCTCATGCCCAAATGCTTTCTGTGGAAAGTTGATGGCAAGAAATTGGATCTTAAAAACTGTTGTGTTTTAAAACAGACCCAAGGCAATCACATAATCAGTATTATCGGTTAAACAATAAACCCATGTTTATGTCAAAGTATGTGTGGCCCTTTAAATCCTTCTCCTGTCTCGTGAATATATTTGCTTATTTACTCCCCCAACATAAATGCAGTCTAAATTTTAAATGAGAATAAATGACCCTAAGCTATTCCACTTGGCACTAAAGTTGCCTTCAAAGGAGTTTGTAATAATGTGAGTTTAACTACTTCTTTCCTCTTTGTTTTATCAGGAATGCCACAAACATCGGCATTGTTATGTAACTTTTCCATTTCATAATTGTCCTTCTGGCTTGAAATATACTCTGTGTGTATAAAGATTGGAGCTTTGTATACGTTTCTTCTTAATGAGACTTTTTTCCCCAACTCACATCTTCATCTTTCTTATTTTATGTATGTATAATGCAGTTAGAGAAGAGAAATATTTATGGCAGAGGCCGAATCACATCCGAAGCTACTGTTCGCAGCATTTATATTGTAGAAATTAGATCAGCTCCTGAGGAATATCAACAACCATTCACAGAGGGAGTTTTAGAAAGGGAGGGGAGCATTTTAGAAAAGCATCAACAGTCACAGGCAATCAACTTTACATTTGAAATTGGCCATAAGTCAATGTGTTTGCATGACAGAGTTTTCATTAAGGTTTCAATCAACAAGAAATATCAAGTAACTCACATCCATGAGTGCATTTAGGTATTGAACACGAGCCATTTACTGGTGAGCGAATTACAACATCCAGGTTGGAACATGTCAAAAATCCTGTATAACGAGGATTTCTTGATCTGATCCCAAGAATTGGTTTATATTGAAGAAAAAAATCTTTATTGTAGTGCCCGATTAAACTCGCAAGTATTCAGCTTGTGAATTTAGATCATTTCTTTAATTTTCAAAAACCTACTGACTTGTACTGTCTTGGAATACACAAAGAAGGAGAGACATTCATGTGAACAACTTAAAAGTTGATCCAAAACTTTGAACCATGAGCTGAATCATCTTAATTGTATCTAGTTCTTTTAAAATGTGAACTTGCCCAACAACTATTTTTAGATGAATAATTGAAATGTAATCACTGATCAATCAAAGCACCAAGACTTCACCAGGGTAAAGTGAACACTGACAGTAAATCTTTGTTTCTTCTGATCCTTGAAACGCCTCTGAGCTCACAGCAGATCCCTCCTTCAGCAGCAGAAACATGGAAAGAACCTGGAAATGATTAACTCAGTTGTCAAAATTCACCATACATGCGATCTAATAGAGCATTTCTGGTCCATAGGGCATTAACCCTGGAATCCACAAGAACCACAGGATTCTCTACAAACATCTCAATGCCAAGCCCCAAAATCTAAACTCGCTTGATGTTTTATCGTGTCTGTCTCAATGTTTCACAAATACCTCAGAGAAACAGCGACGGGCATAGACAACAATACAGATGTAGTTTAAATATTGTGGATATTCACCATAACATGCACAAAAACTATTCAAATTCACCTTTACTACTATTATTTAACAAAGTATTTGGATCTAAATGCACTTAATTCCAATGAAAGATACTGCATTAAAATACGTTTCAGAGAGATCCATCTCACACCACATGCATAGCGATCCATCCAATTTTTTTCTTTTTTTTCCCGCTTCAGTTAAAAAAACGACACGCAGTGTTTTCTGTAAAAGTATTTTTCCATTTTGTTAAATCAAAACCCGTCAAGAAAAAAAAAAAAAACAGTCAAGAACTAGAAACTGCAACAAGTGAATGGGAATTTATCCAGATCCAAGGCAGAGTAACATGGTAAATGTGGTAAAAGTTAAAAACTATGTGTTATCAATTCTTTATGCTTCTTTCACACTGCAGACATTGAAAGAAGCAATAAGAGGAGCAACAGTGCAAGTTAAAACAATGTGAGACAGGATTCTCCAAGGTGAGGCTGCTGGAGGCTAGACTCTGAGGCAATTGATGGCGTTAGTGCAACGCAGCAGTTTCTATTCACTCCGGATTTTTTATGTGATGTGAGAAACTGCTCATGTCAAAAATTCTGCATTAATAAGTAACAGAAAAAAATGTGTGGTTTTGGGAAAGGTAACCAGGTAAAAAAATCTAAATTCATTTTAGAGTAAATCTTTATTAGATTCTCAAGGATTTTTTTTACTGCTATCTCCGTCTCTTTATTGTTTTTGGTTTTTTGTTATACTTATATTGTGTGCACAAGCTATTGTGAGTGAATGGAAGAAACTGGTGGAATCTAGTGAGAACCAGTCTGCAGTGAACAGTCACATATTTGCTCTAATTTTGTCCGTCTCATTGCATAACTCTCAGAAAATAAAAAAAAACTAAACAGAAATATTAATCTACTTGATCTTTCTGTTTCCTTTCCTTCAAATGCAGCAATTTAAAAAACAGAAAACAAAATGTTTCAGAAAAGTGCTCAGGCTTTTTGCAAGAATAAATTAATTTTAAATACTTGTAAAGATTTTCTGGCACCACCGGCCTTTATTCACAGCAGTCAGTCAGGAAACAGGCTGATTGAGAATTGGTGAAAAAATACAAAGAGGAATCGAACCCTTGATAGCTGTGTTGAGTACTACTAGTCATATTGACTAATTTTATGTTAAAAATTTGTATGTATTTTGGATTTTAATATAATAATTTGGATAAGCTTGCAATTCTTTCATTTTTTGTTGGAATAAAAACTATTACATCTATTAGGGAACCTTCAGCCCATTTCCACCACATTTGTAATAGTGCTTAGAAAAATACATATAAATATCAAGATCAGTCAAAATCATAATCTGCAGGTCCACCTCAAAGAAAAAACTAAATCCGCACTGACTACAAAAAGTCAATCAGTTCATCTTTAATTATAGATTATACAATTAAAACCCTAAAGAAACCCCTTGTGCTACTTTCCATGTTTCAAATAACATTTTAATTTGGTTCCATCCATGTTTTATTCACCTCTGTGTCAAGGTCCAATATCAGTGAATAATTAGGCAAGAAGATTTCTATCACATTAACCATTAACAGGACACGGAGTGGCCTCACTCTGTAGTTCATTTGCACATCACTTAAAATTACCAGATGTAACATGACACAAACTGCTCTTCTCAGTGGTCCTATGTGGCTTTAACACAAGAAAAGCTGCATATTTTTAGCACATCTGGCTCCAGCGGGACAGGAAGTCCTGGCACACCACCGATGATTTTCACAAAGGGAACCGGGGACGAGTATTTGAGTGGCCGCCGCTGACGACAAGGATGAGCAGAGCGGACACTCAGAGCAGGCACTTGGCATGTCGGGTGCTTTTTGTTGGACACAGCAAGGCTCAGAAAAAGCTTCACTGGCCGATCTTTAACAAAGAAAAGCAAAAAGCTGTTGACCGATCAATTAAACAACTGGTATTGTTTAAATTAAGAAATACTGAATTTGAGAAGCGAGTCTGACAGGACAAAAAAGGCTTTCAAGGCTGTTTGGCACTAGGAATGGACCTGTTACAAGTCTGAAGGTACACAAAGGCTTTAAAAAGTTAAGTATCAAAGCAGCAATTGTTCCTATGGTTTAATGCACTTTTTATAAAGATGCCACAGAAAGTGCAGGGAGGATGTGAGTTTTATTCTGGCAGCAGTATAAGTTAAGAAAGTGATGCCCCACCCCTACAGTTGCTCTTAGATAAATTTTGTGTGGTAAGGACTTCAAAACCCCAATTGCATTTATTATTGGTGTTTATTCTGTTTCAGTCTATGGATCAAAATTTGTATTAATCTTAATAATAACATATTATGCTATTTTGTAGCAGTAGAAATAAGTATTTTTAGTATTTTAAATCATCGTTTGAATATGAAGTCTGGTACTTTTACTCAAGGTTTGTCTGTCTTTGAAAATACATCAGGTCACGTCAATGATGCACCACTAAGCCCACCTTTATTTTGCAGCTTATTTTTCATCGGAAAGATGTGGTACGCACAAAACTGTGAATCTTGAAACAAGAAAAGAGAATTCTTGATATGCCCTTCAGAATCAAAATTCATTTCAAATTTACATCAAGACTTTTTGTTTTACTTCCAATTCAAATTAGCCTATTCTTATACCGGGACTGCAATAATGTGCTGTCATTATGAGCTCCATTTGCATTGTCAGTCTTTACCACTGTTATTTTAGGCCACAGCTCTGACATTTTGACATGTCATCTAAGACTTTCACTATCTCAATGGAATCCCTTTTCCAATAATGTCATAAATAAACTGACAGATATTTAAAAAAATACAGTTTGATTAGAAAAAAGAAAGAACACTGAGGATTTGAGTGAGAAATGTCATTACCACAGGTACTTTTAATGTGACTGTGAATGATAGTGGGGGTGCTGTTGCCCTGACTACGGGACTGTGAAGGTATGGTGTCCAAAAGCTATTCTGGTCATTATAGATGTAGTAGGTAACAAGCACAGTTGCGCACACACACATTTATATATAAAAAAAAGCTTGCCTCTGCGACATCTATCCCTGTGGGAAAATGAAAAACACCTGAGTCGTGACGAGCTTACAAAACGGCCTCAGAGCACAAAGTGGAGTCATGCAACCTGGCAGTTAAAAGATAACACAGCTAGTAACGCTCATCAAACACGGAAGGACGGACAGTCATTCAGTGGTCTGTTCGAAATACTCACGCTCTTTTTCCGCAGGTGCAGCCCGTGCTTGAGCAGCCCCGGCAGATCCCGAATTTTGTGTTTGAGCTGCGCTTGGTCCCGTGCGCTCCTGTTCCACCGCAAGCCCGCGAGCAAGCCGTCCTCTGCGGGCTCCGAGTCCTCCATGGTTCACCCCCCTTCTTCTCCTCCTCTGACTGCGTGTCCTCGAGCTGCCTGCCGCCTGCCTGACTGCCTCCACTCCCGGTGTCTCTGCCTAGTGTATCCTCAGGAGGCGCACCGCTGCCCGCGCCCGTTCGCCATTTCCCCCCTGTTCCTCGCGCTTACTCTCGCCGACCCGCATCTGCATCCAGACCGCGCGCGGCGCGGTTAACAACCTACAGAATGTGTTCCGCAGCACGCGACGCCGCCTGCTCCACCCAGTGGCTCGCGCGTCCCGCTGCTCCGTAGCCTACTACCAGGTTGACGTGTGCGCTGTCCAGGGAGGGGAGGGGAGTTACAGGTGCATCGACACATTGCATCACTTCCACCTTTCATTCACTGACGGTCAAACCAAGGAAAAGCAACAAACGGACTGTGATCACCTATAGTCATCACTCGGTGTTAGTACTAGTTTATTTTCAAATCAATGCTTGTTTTTCCTGTCCGTTTGTCTCAAAAGTTGTAAAACAACACAAAGGATCATGTTTGGGGGAAGGGAGGGGGGAAAAACAGAAGACAGATCTTCGTGAGGCTACGTCACCACATTACCTGGGTCAAATTTCTAAAAGTAAACAAAGGGACAGTCTCTGTCGTTATGTGTGTATCTGTGAGACAGATAATTTTTCAGGCTTCAAGCTTAGTTTTGTTCTGACAGTGTTGGGAATGTTGTTTAGTCTGAGACAGGTGCGCAAAATGAAATATGAGCGCTCTTAATCCTGTGTTTTGTTGCTTGGTGTAGATGAAACAGTCTATGTAGTGTGTCTGCCAAATGACTGTAAATGTTCTTAATCCCTAAAGTCGGCATCAGACAAAAGCTAGTCTTTAAAAGTCCTTCTTTGGAAGCTTAGTACAATTACACAGGAGAGTCTGTAATATAAGCTTGGGCCAGTGTGGAAACCTGGTGAAAGGTTCAAGATATCATGGCCATTGGGACTGCAGATGAAATTTAGCCTTTTGACTAATTCTGGCTCTTTTTAACTCATGAATTGTCATGTGTTTTATTAATCATATTCCACTGTCCTCTTTCAAATAAATAAATCAAATATCAGTCAACTATATAATAAGAAATGTTACTGATCCATATACAATGTGCAGGAATGCAACATGAAGCAGAGTAAGTAATATAGCAGTTGTATTGTTTTGGCTTTAGAAAAGTAACCATTTCTTCTAAGCAGTTACGATTTCACTGCACTGCTTTGCAAGATTAAGTCTGGATTCATTGTAATCACTAAAAATGCAGGGTTTCCTCTGTGATAGGCGATGAACTTACTCCTCTTAAAAAATAGCAAGTTCACAAAATATTGAGCAATGTACAGAGTATTATTCTTCATGCTTCAAAATGCCTCTTGCTTCTTTGGCTGTTTGTCATCACAATTATTACTTGACTGAGTAAAACCCATGTCAATGTCTTTATAACGTCTGCATATTTTACATGTGATATTGAATGTATCAGATTATGAACCATTACTTTTTTTTTCAATTTTTTTGTTCACATCCAAATACTGCAGGTTGATCTTCTTTTCATCTGTCTAAAGAACGATGCTTTACAACTTCTCTGTTTGACTACATATATTTTGATTACTTGTGCCTTTTAGCGAAACACTTTTGCACTTCTCAAGTCGTCAGTCCAAAAGGCCTTTTCATACAACAGTCCTACAGTTTTGGTGCAAGACTTGGAGCCCCCAACTTTGTGATGATATGTTATTAAATAAAGATTATCAGAATTGTGGACATCTACTATCACGCTTATCTCTAAGATGCTAAGGATCTATTGGGACTTCAGGTTTAACCTTTAATCTTCCCAATGCATCTTGATCCCATAACATAAGCAAAACTGATATAGCAGGAAGCTATCTTTTGCTTGGCTTGAACGTGTTTTCTAGAAGCAACTTCAGACTGAACCCTGTAGTCCTGCCCCTCCTTCTATTCCTTGACACCTAATTGAAGTAATTGGTGAAATATCCCATCAAGTAATGGAAGTCATCATCAGTTCTTAGTGATTACCATGTAAAGATGTCTGACTCATTGTGACTGGAAGTGCCATGTGGACAATAATAAATATATATTTTTTGACAATACGTTTGTTATTTAATTATAAAGATACATTAAATGAGAAAATATTTGTGATTATGCTGTTTGGTTTTTAAGTCTCCCAGTATGCCACAGAAACAGCTGGAAAACCCTAACCACTTACAAATATATAGTTAATGTCTAAGAACAAAGAATGAGGGGTGAAAATGGGATTCAGCCAATAGGTTTTGGTTTTCTTTTTGGTGTTCTTGTGATCATCCACCTTACTCGTGTGGATGAACCCACAGGTGGTGTCTTGGCTCTTTTAAGTTTACAGAATGTTTCCTGCCTTTTATGTACAACAGGCAATTTATTTCTGCATCTGCAATACATGTTGTTTTTGTAGCCAAAGAGCTCACTCGGATGAAAGTTCATAGTTCATATTTGGAAATATCTTCAGAACGTTTATCATCTTCCATGAAGAAGAGATTGGTGAAAACTGGTAATGGTTTGTTAAACAACGTCTGTTTTAATTGTTAAATCACCATCGTTACTAATCCTAAATTAGCAGCTGAGACTTGACACTAAAATATCAGATTTTTTCATAGCTGTAAGTAAACTTGGCTGGTAAACTGCTATTATATTTAATGTCTCAGTGTTTAAATACATATCAAAGTAACACAAAGTGGAAAAACCTTTGAACTGCATTGGCCACACATTTCCTCCTGTAAAAGGTTGATTGCTATTACACATTTTCTCCAGCAGAGAGCACTTAAAAGTCAGTCTAGAAAATATCAACTGAAGGATATACATTCATCACTGTTCATGGCTGTGTTTTTATTTGCTTAGCATCAACATAAATTCATTATCTACTAGGTTAATTTGGCAATTTCTTCTAAGTAACAATGATGATTAAAGTCTAGAATACACAGATGAGCATACGGCAAAAACTAACATGAGGCCTGTAGTGAACTACATGAACTATGAGTGATGTTTTTCTGGGCAAGACTTAGGGAAAATATATTAAACCTATCTGCATGACAGCTGTGAAAAGAATCTAAGAAATTTGCTTATTTGTGTACAGTATATGTTTTTGGGGTTGTTTTTTTTTTTTGCAATTCCTGTAATCAATCACAGCGAGATAAGCAATTACACATGGTCTACCAGATGACAATGACTGATCAACTGTGATTAATATTAGCTGCGCAGTTTCTCTTCCTGTATGTGATGCACACCTCGAGTGGTGTACTTATATTACTTGTCATTCCATCCTTACAGTAAAATTGTTAAAATTACAAATATTTTATTAAACAGCCATCTATGGTCTTGTGATGTGAAGGTAACCAAGGGAAACCCCATCATCGTTCACCCCAGCGACCATCGCCAATTCATTCTAGGGAATCTTCATAGATCTCAGACAAAAATGGATGCATAGCCCTTCCAGTGAGTTCAAGGTCTGCCTCGGTGTCTCCTCCGAGTAGACACTGATTACAGCCGAACTACTTCATTTAAATGTTTTCTTGGCAGAGGAGTAGCATTTATACTCCAAACTTTCTCTAGAGAATGGAGCTCCATGCCTCATCTCTCAGCACCAACCCTGTGAACCTATGAAGGAAGTTTAGTTCAGCCATTTTTATCCTGGATCCATTTTTATCCTTGACCATCTTGAGTCAAGAACCGTCTTGACCCAACCATGATAGTAGGGTGGCAAGAACCATCTTGAGTCAAGACGGTTCTTGCCACCCTACTCATCATCTACCTTTAGACTCTGCATATGAATCTTATAAAAAAAATAATCTATGACAAGGAGCAGCTGTGTCAGAATCCGGCCTGTATTGGGAACAAACCCGATCGAAAGCCAAACTGCTTATTCTCAAGCCGAGGTTCAAAAATAAGTTGTAGCCTTCTTTCCAATACTCAAGGGAAAACTTTTCCCTGAAAGATGGGAAGTGTGATCCCTTGACACTTTGAACACACTCTCTGGCCCATTTTTATCCCATTTAACAGAAATTCATTATGTTTTTCTAAACTGCTGCTGTATACACTTCCTATCAATAACGGTGACCTATGTACCATAATACCTAGCTCTGTGATCCAGTTCTGTAACAATATAAATTTTAAGAATATAGTAGATCACGTACATGCAGTTTGATTAAAACTTCATGCATATTCATGTGTAACTGAAACCATAACCTTATTTTTCTCTCTGTGAATTCAATGTCCAGGTTCTTGAAACTACCACAAATCTACCATTAGCTAAAAAGCTATTGTGTCCTGCCTGAAAACCACCCTATTACACTGACCCTCATAATAACGAAATGTTTTGAGCAGCTTCTTAAATCTCGCATCACAGTCAGACTCTCTGCATTGCTGGATCTGTACAACTTGACATTGCGGCAGCCGTTACACAAAGGATGCAATATCCACCCTGCACACAGTACTTAATCATCCGGACAACAACAAAAAAAAAAAGAACACATGCCTGTACATTGATTTTAGCTTTCTGTTTAATACTGTCTTTCTCCAGAGACTCAAAGAGAAATTTCTATTTAGCCTAAAATATATTGCCTGTCACATTAAGCATCCTGAATCATCCCACAGTGAGTCCATTTTAGATAAGACGTTTGAATCTCTATCATGGTTGGGTAAACTCCAAGGTCGTGCGCTCAGTCCATTGATGTTCAGACTGCTAACGCATGACTGTGATTATACATCCACACCTGAGGAAAACCTTATTGTTACCTTTGCAGGTGGTCTGCAAAGGTAACAAAGCAGGAAGCAATGAATCCATGTTTGGACGGACTGGATAACCCAGAGCACCATTTATATAAGAACCACCTCTGCAACTGGTGCAAAGAGAATACATGGTGCATCGCACAAGTAAATTGCAATAATGTGATTTGATAATCTTGTCAGTTTATATTATTTGACCTCTTTATTGGTTAGAATAAAGTGTATTTTTACTCTTAGCTGAATCGTGATTGAGTAGCTGTACTTTTCCTGCATCGTAGTCAATGTAAATGGAAGCTGCTGTTCATTATGTTTGCGCCATCTTTTTTGTGTGTTTAAACAGAGAACAAAATATGGATAAATAGTAAAATACAACAGTGCTTGGTCTAATAAGAACTTTCTGATTACTGAATAATTTAATTAAAGAATTCCCTCCGATAAGATATGAAAGAGATTTCATTTAAGCTCAGTAGATATGCGAGGGTCTGAGCCCGATATTCCCAGACGACATAAAGTCAAACAGAGTTCAGTCTGAGTGCGGCTGGTTCAGTTGGATAACTCGAGTGTCGGATCTGGCTTTTGATAGGGTTTGTAATTTGGGATGATTGGCTCTCTTTCAGATACTCGGATTATAGCAGCACTATTTCAACGAATTATAGTGAGGCGGTATGTGCTGGAGTGGCTGTCAAATGAATAATACATGAACAGAAAGAAACACCATTTTAACACAACACGAGTAAAATGAAAGTTTTATATTCAAGACTGAGAAGTGAAACAGTAAAAGCCTTGCCTATATTTGAGATACTATTTTAACATTTTCTATGGCAATTTATATACATTACTTAGACCTTATTTGCTAATCAAATGTCATTTTCTTGTAATGTGGTCATATGCTCTGTATGGATGTAAATCAAGTGTTATTTCAAAGCAAAAGTGTCTAACCAAGGTTAACAAATGGGGTGGATTATATTGCAGAAGCCACTACTTACAGTAAAAGCAAATCGGTGTCAAAGTCAGATGGATCAAATCAAAGTGAACATTTTACACAAACCCATGTTATATTATCTATAGACTTTTAAGATGTGGAATCCATCAATAAGGCCACATTAGTCGCTCCCAAATAAATTGCATAGAAAAGACTTTTCAAGAAGATGCATTTAAGAAAAAAAAAAGATCTTATCAAGGGGGTTTTAAAAGGCGACCATGTGCCTGGGTGTAAAATCACAGTAAACTGGTTTCAGAGAGTGTCCCCTGAGATTTTCAGATGACATCAAAGCAAAGGCTGCGTAATATGGTCATCTCCATATGGACAAAATTACTACGGGGGAGGAGTTTGCATGCGTAAAATCCTTTTTTGGGAAAAGGGGGTATTCCCTCTTATTTAGCTTGTTTGTGTAATACCGGGAGAGACCTAAACCTATGTCTAGACCAAAGAAAATGTTTTTACTACCTCAGAACCTCAGAACTGGGTTTTTCTCATTTGCATCATGTTATTCAATAGCGATTCAGCAAGCCTAATTTAACGACCCTGATACTAAATCTAAACCTTCATCCTCCAGCTTTATAAAAAAAAAAACCATCTCACTCTGTCTCATTAAGTTCCTTTTCAAATCAGCTACGATTTGAAAAGAGGAAGTGAGAGGTTTCATAGTGATTTTTACTTATGTAAAAAACGTACTTTTTCTCCCACCAAGTTAAAGGAGACGCATGTTAATGAGAAGCCAGTTTTCAAAGGAATATGGAACAAAACTTCAAGAGCTCTTGTATAAACCCAAAGAGAGTTGCAAATTCCTCCTCTGAAGACCAGAATCAACCTAAAAGTGAAAGAAGGAAGTGAGGAAAGCACTGTCTAACGTAGCAAAATTGCTGAAGATGCAAAAGAAGAGCAGGGAACTTTCTTTCTTTTTTGTGTGTGTTCTGTCTGGACGATGATGAAATATGCTGCTGGGGGTGTCCCTGGGGAGCACCCTGAAACTAGCCCACGGCACAAGCACACACAAGTCACACATGCACACGCAGCAAATTCAAATACACACGACAAGAGGGGGGGAAAAAAGCATTGTTCGCATGCAGTGCAGGGCTATACGGTGCATGATGGTTATAAGATGAGGCAGTGAGAGAAGAATGAGATTTTAGGGGAAGGGCGGGAATAAAGGAGGGGGTGGGAAAAGAAAGCAAAAGAGAGACAATAAACTATTTACCGTGTGGGAACAGCCTTTCATCAACTGTCACCACATGCACAAATATACAGTACACACTCTGCTCTCGGTTTTTCTGCCTGCCCTGCATTTAAATGCAGCAGGCAAGCACACATTGGTCTGACGTCTCTTTTTATCTTTCACTCTCACTCACATTCTGGGCTCTCTTCAAACAAATGCAGTCTTGATTAAATATTGAAGAGAGCCCACAGTGAATTGAGCAGAGATACAATTCCTCTCGTCACTTATGGAACGGCGCGTGCAGTGGGGGTTAAAAAGAAAAAAAGTGGAAGATGGAAGAGAAGAACACACTGACCCGAGAAAAAAGGCACAAACGGTAGCGGTGGATGAAGAGGATGGGAGAGGAGGAGGAAGATGAGATGGGAGACGGGCTGAGGAACTGAGCGATAATGAACGACAGGAGAGAAGAAGATGAGGCAGAATCAGGAAAAAGGAAAGAGATGAGCAACTGTCATGTTAGAGTGAGACGTGAGGCCACATATTGCATACAGACAGATTTGAATCCTCCTTGTCAAACTCGCTCACAAACCTTATCCCTGATAATAAAAAGAACCTCCACTCAAAAGCATTTTTTTTTTTTTTACCCAACACAGCTGCTTGGAATTGGTACTTCTAAATACAGTAGCAATTCTTGCTTCATGCTATTTTAAATCTCAGCTGGCAATATGCTGCTTTGTAAAGTGCAAGGTGTGCACATAAAATGCCTAGTAAAAGTGATTATTCCTCTTAAACATTTTTACGCTTCGTATTACAGACAAAAACAAAAGAGTCATGGTTTTCAAAGATTTTTACAAACAAAAATCTGACAAACATGGCATGCAATTATATTTAATCCCCTTACTTTGATACCTCTAGATAAAATATAATGTAGCCAATTGCTTTCAGAAGTTAAACAATTGCCTTCAGATTTAATAACTGAGTCTACCCGTTAATATATTAGAGTTAGTTAGATTGGACTCAGTAGATTAATATCACTTTTTTAGATGCCTGTAAGTGCCACCTTCAGATCAATGATATAATCAGAATGATATAATCAACCTAAAATTTCAAAACATATTTTTAAGAAACTAAATAGTTCAATGAGTTTAATACTGATGAGCAAATGGTTTCATGAAAGCTGAGCTTCTCAACGAATTACGAACCCATTTAAATGCAAATCACTACATTGCAATGACATGTTCCACAAGCTACCTCTGATCGTTGTGAAAGTTATAAATCATTGGAGTGTGTGCAAGAAGACATTTGCATTTTTTGCCTGAGGACATCACCTCGCAGACAGGAATCAGTCCCTCTTGTCAGAATTTAAGCATGATTGCCACCTAGCTGCAACTTCCAAGAACTGCAGGCTGAGCACCTAACAATCAAAGTCTCTTTCCCAGTTTAAAAAGCCATAGATAGCATTGTTTTATACTAAACATCAAAGCCTTAGTGATTTGGTGCATAAAAGAGCTCTTAAATGAAAGTGGTTAAATGAAAGAAGTCCTTGTATGTGATGCAAATGTAAGCATGCATTGTTTTTGCCATTATTTTTTTCTACGCTTGCTGTTTATGAAAAAAAATAGAGATAGCTTAAATACATTTGTAGAAGTAGACATCTACACAAACTGATCATTCTTTACTCCGTTGTACAATGTGTGATGTAACAAGATGCTAAACTTCCCTAAGTTTCAATTGTGCAAAACTGGTAAAAGAGGATTTTACCAATTTAGTCCCCAAATTTGGTTTTCCAGGGTTGTCCTTAAGACTTGTCAGGGCTTATCTGGACAAGTTCATAAGTTAGAAAGCTGAAACCTTTTTCCTGATGGTGGTGGTGATTTCTACTGGGAGTAACAAATAATTTCCCCTTAAAAAATTTGCAAATTTTTTTTGTTAGAATTTTTCTACTTGAGCCAAATAACTGTCTAAATTTTCTCAAAGTCAGAGATCCTGTTAAAATGTATTTAAAACGTAGGACCATGATGTCACAATTGGTGATATTTATGACAAGCTAAGCTAAGTTCTTCCTCAAATATACAGCTTCTTGAACTAAAAATGTATAAAGGGAAGTGACTGACAGGGATTGCTGATGTAAGCGTGGTGTGTGAGCATGCTGAAATGCACAGCTTTATTATTATTTCAAATTTTAAAGTAGGCCTTTTTTGGAGGCTTAAACATACCAAAAGCCTCAACATATTTAGCACACATGTTACAGCTGGACAAAATTTAAATATATTAAGGGCTGAAAAAAATATATATTCAAAAATTTCTATCTGCAGTGTCCCCCGAAACTGCAGCTCATTAGTACAGTTTTACCACAGGCGTTAAAAATTGGCATACATTTTTGATGTTTGCATGATGGAAAAAAAACACAGCATTTTGGAGGGTTTCCTTAAATCTGGGGTGTTGAACTCATTTTCATTTTGGGCCATGTTAAGACCATGAATGTTCTCAAAGGGCCAATTCTGTCAGAGAATATTGATAAAACTACCCACTAAACTGTTACAATATGAATAAATGGCTATATCTGCAAATGATAAGTACTTCTTATTGTTAAATAGTACTGAATATCTTTTTACATTGATGCAATAATTACATTGAGGCAGTAATTAAATAAAAAAAACTATGATTCCCCTCCCCTCCCTCTTTGTCATCAGTTGCCACAGGGAATGTTCTTTTTTCTTTCCTTAAGAAGCAAATTTAAGTGTTAGAGTACTCAGTACACACTTAGTGACTAAAAAGCCTCTGTATTAAGTTAATGCATGTCAAACATGATGTTTATGCATGTGGTGTGTCCGTCCGTTGGATTACAGAAAATTGTTTCTTTCTGTTTATGATTTTCTGTCTATTAATCCAAACACAACATTGTGAAAACGCTTGAAAAAAGTACAAAGATCAATTGCAATGAAGCTTTTACATGCCCAATGGGCTTAAAGTGACTAAGTTAATTCTTATTTTATAAAATTTTCTGTGGCTCAGTATGGAATTAAAAAAAAGGTACAGCTACAACTAATTTCATTCTCCCTTCTCTTATTTGCTATGATCCAAACAAATTCAGTAGAAAGATGACTGAAGGAAGAAAAGGAAATCAAAAATGAGAATGGGGCAAATTGAGCAACCTAATGAAAGTCTCGCATGGTTCACATTTTGCTGAATGTAGAGCTCAAGTACACAGTACAAATTTATAGAACTATGCATGTAACTTTGTTTGTGTTTCCTTAGTCGTAGATGTTAGAAAACCTTATTTGAGTGAGTGCTAATTTATGGTAGATGGTTTATGGCCTGTATGTCCACAGCAAAAGACATGGCACTGTAAATGTAGCCACAAGGTTCATCTTAAGGCTGGAGAAATCTGCAGATAATATGCAAAGATGAATAGTCTTACTCATCATTTTTGGGAGAATACTCTTTGACCCATTTAGATACGATTCGTATGCACCTCATGATGAAAGTATCTGGGAGTATGTTGCTACATAAACATTGACAGACGTCCAAACAACAATAATATCTGTGCACGTATGGATTTAACACCAGAAAATTCTCTGCAAGGGAAGCATTCTTATATCTTGAATATAGCATCTGAGGACAGCAAAGAGGAAGCAAGATTTATGGAAAAAGTATGTCATGGGAATCATAGTTTATCTCACACAGTAATTTATTTTGTGATAAGAGGCAGCAACATGCAGGTAATATCATTACACACCCATGCATTAAATACATGGGAAGAGTAATTCCTGCATGCACAAGTCGCTCTCTTAAGTCTGTCCTCTGGAAGTGGCAGTAAAACCTTTGGCCTTCACGTTCGAAAACATCACTGCTGTGGCTCATGAATGAAAAATCAACAGGTTAGTGTTATATCACATATGTAGAAATGGAGGTAATGTGTGTCTTTGTTTGATTAAGTTGTCAGTTTTGCCTCAATTTAAAACATTTGTTTCTTTGTGTTTGCTGTAATACTGCTATGTCTATGCGATGTGTTTCTGTAGCTCTTTGACTGCTTTTAGTTTCTTAAATTCACCTAGGGTTCAGTCCAGTTGGCCTATCTGTTATTATTTTTACTTTACTTTATAAGTTTAAAGGAACAAATCATGAGTATTAATAAATACCATAGATTTTAACATTTATTGTCTAAGGTTATTTCCAATACCTGTCCTTTGATGAGCTTTTGATTACATATGACCTAATGCTAAAATGTGAATGCACTTGCGTTTTAACAAACAAGGTCATTCTGTATTTGTTGGTTCTTGGTTTTAACCAGAACTCATACAAAGACTCAAACTTCATTCCAATTAGGCTCATTCAATAATTTTCCTATACAGCTAAAAGGAGCAATATTCAGCTAAAATGCTTTTGTGCTCACCACTGCATCAAACAAAGCATGAAGAAATTGGAAGTTCCTGTAAATTATTTTCAGTTACACAGAATATTTAGATGCTTTCACTTGTTTTTCATCAGAATACGGAGCTGCTTTTACATTTTTCCAAGGTCTGTTGAAAACTAGTATCCATGTTCCCAAATGCATATTGAAAACTGTTCAAAGACGACCTCTACTATTTCCCTGAGTCTTACAAGGCACCGAAACGTTTCCCAAAAACCACCAGGTACCTAAACCAAAACCTAGAAAACAAGTAAGGAATGATTCAGAAATGTGTAAGACGACACAGAGTTACATAACATTGGTCTAAGAGTTAAAGTGTTAAACAAATGTACATTGAGTTCAGAACAAACGTCTATATGTTAGAGCATATCACTATTTGATCACTGAAACCCAAACGCAGGATTCAAAATGAAACAACTGCTTCGGTTTCACTAAACCTTTAGTTTTTTCCAGAAAAAAAGGGATAAAATAAGCAGAAACATTGTTGTTTGCATTATGAATGGGTTTATTTTGCCAAAATTCAGTTAAAACAGCAAGCCTGATGGTGGTTTGAGGACGAGGATGTTGAAGATCGGCGCTTCCCAGTAATTGCCCCACTGCCCCATAATCACCAATTTATTCTGAAGTCTCAAACACCACAGCGAAAAACACCAGAATAATTCCCTGTTCAAAATGCAAACCCACTCTTGCAATCAACAGGATATTTAGTATTTTGTCTTTCTTGGACCCTCTACAGAGAGTAAATTCTCTGAATAGTCTCACCAGTGGGGAAGGAGAAAACAAATATGAGAATTCCAGAATAAAAACTGAGGCATTGCAAGTGTATCTTAATAAACTGACAAATTGAACAGTTAATATATTGCATGAGTGTTGCTTGTGTACTTTTGTTTTCTTCCACACTTTTCCCTTCCACTCAAAGATCAGTTTTTATGTGGACATTCTGTTAGGATGGGATTTGTGTTTATTAAAAAGCATCAAATCTTTGAAATCTAAATTTAAGCTGCTTTAGGGCGAGTTTGTCGGACCTATGTGATGCTTTCACGCATGGGAAAATGCCGAGTCAGATTTATTCCTGTTCTTGTGTTGTGTGCAGCAAGTATATGACATTACACAATTGGCGCCAGCTGTAATCTGGGAGGGAAACGATGCATGCTTAGCGATGAGAGATAAAGGTCCCAAGAAAAATGACAGGACAGAAATCAGAGAAGCAGCCAAGAAGCCCATAGTAACTTTGGGGGAGCTGCGAAGGCCCACAGCTCAGCTGGGAGAGTCGAGAAAACTACTAGCTGTGCAATACAAAACTGGGGAATTTATGGAAGAGCAGCAGGATTTTTTTTTTTAATGGCCATGTAAGAGGCTGTTCAGATGGAACCAAAAATGAATATTTTGGCCTACACGCAAGACATAATTTGTAAAAGAAAACACGGCATCCCCACAGGAAACACTGTGGTGACAACACCATGTAGTAGGGGATGTTTCCCTCAGAAGCCACGGTGATGCTGGTTTTAAATGTGCAAAACTGGAAGAAACGCACCAAAGAAGAGCTGCAAGGGAAAGTACAAGGGAAGGCTGATGACCCAGAGAAATCAATATATGTTCATGTCATGTTTTTGGATTATTTATTTTGTTTTGTCTTGTTTTTGTTAAAAAAAAAAAAAAATCAAATAAATAAACAGTTGTAGTGTCTTTACATTTCCACAATTACACAGTACCTTGTGTTTTGCAATCACATAGAGTTTCATTAAAAATGTTGAGGTTTTTGTGTTTATTACCAGCCATATTGTTTCAGAAGAAATCAACTTTTTAAAGGTTGTTGCATACGGGATTAATACTGAAATTTTTTGAAACTACCAGCTGTCCTCAGAAATCCCTCCGATTAGACTAATTAAATAAATTTGTGTTTAGAACTTGTTCATATTCTACAATAATTAAAAGTGAACTTTTTCTAACATCCCTGTGTGGGAAGGAAGTGTTTTTAAATAAACTCTATAGAAACTCATAAAAGTCCTTTTATTGAACAGAGTTGAAAATGTATATCTTAGCTTCTGACCACAATGATGAATAAGATCTAGATTGTGTCATTTGAGTCCCCTTACGTCAAAACGTCAGATGTATTTAAATTCATTATGCTAATTTTGTTGAGTCCAAAATGTTTCCTTTTTTCTTTTTTACTCTGTGGGCTTACCAATATCCAGAACCCTTTGGAATATAACTTACCTCACAGGGGAAGACTGGATGTCCATTAAACAGCAGAGTAGAAATTATTAGAAAACTATGAAGATGTTGTGTTTGAAAAGATTTCCCAGTTGTATTTTAGGGCTGAAAATAACTTTGGGATTTCCTTGATTCCTTTGAGGGTGTGGGTGTTTGAGATGAATGGTTTTCCCAGGGCCAGATTTACAAGGTTGTGGGCCTGTGGGCTGGAAACTGTTTTGGTGCCCTATTTATTAAATAATAGTGCCAACGCTAATGGAAATCACAGTACATTACATACATAACCAGGTATAAACCGATGATACCAACTGATGATGGTATGTCCTTTGCCCAGTAGCTCAGTTTTGTTCCACAAAATAAAAACATAAAAATCACTATAACGTTATAATTTTGAAATATTTCAGTGTTGTTTATATTCATAAAAATCCCAAAATATGCTTACAACTCACCTGATAGAGCCTATGACTCTTATATGAAGTATAAAGTTTGTAAAACACAAATTCAGAAAAAAAAAGAAAGAAATTATTTAACCCTGTAAGTCTTTTATAAAGTCTGACCCAGGGTTTTCCAACGATTAGATTAACAACAATTCTTATTATTTTTAATAATTATAATAACGTATCAACCAAATGTATTTATTTTTGTTTAGTGTGTCCTCTTAATGGGTCAAGCAACAATTACAAAAAAAAACAAAACAGCAATAGTAAAAATGTATAGTTTCTGGGTTTCCACCGCGTACTCACTTTGAGGACAATCCTCATTAAAATATCTCATTATGAATAGTCACAGTTATGCAAACTTGTCGTATGGAGGCAGTCCAGTTGGAAAATCCCTGGCCTCTGCAGGATATAAAATGAGGGCCCGTCTCCAGGACGGGGCATCTCATTCAGGGTCCGACAGCAACGAGGAAACCCACTCAGAGCTTCCCAGCAGCGCGTCATGTACTCCAAATTCAGTAAGTCATTTGCAGCCGGAACTGCTGCGAGCAGCTTCCTGTATGTGGGCCTCTTCTCTTCCTCTTTTCATTCATTCATTCATTCATGGTTTAACTCTCCGGCTCTCAGATCTACGACTGCTCGCCGCCCTGATGCTGGCAGCAGCCCTGCCTCTCTGCGTCCCTGGAGCTCCTCTGGAAGGAGCCGTCACCGACCTCCCTCCAGAAGAGAGCTCAAGCGAGGGAGAGAAGGAGGTCCAGGCGAAGCCGTGCCCGATTGATCCTTTTAATATCACGGAGACTTTGGTGCAGATCCTTAAAGTCACCAAAGGCCATAAAGAAGAGGTGAGATCTCTCTTTCTTAAGTTATTTGAATTTATTTAGCTCATTTTAAAACATCTTTTTTTATGATCATTGTGTGTCACTGTTTGCTTTTGTCAGTTTAAGAATGAATTCCGTGGAAATGTTGATTACAACTCACTGAACAGGACCTTAATCCCGGTTAAATTCCCAAAGTCCAAGGTGAGTCAGATCCCCTTATCCTTTTACTCTGATGCTTCTCATGAAGTGGACATCTGACGGCGCCTTCTGTGACTTTCCAGGAGGCTCGCCTCCAGCGGCTGGCTCAGGATCTGACGACGTACTCGGCTCTCCTGAAACACGTCGACAAGGAGTACCCCGGCAAGTTCATCGTGACTGAACTGAAAGCGACCCTTCCTCGGCTGATCACAAAGGTCAAGCGAACGGTGAGTCCTCAGCTAAAAGTGCAGAGCTGTCCATCTCAGTCAATTCTGATAAGGCCTTGAAATAAAGCAACAGAATTACCACGAATAAATCGCGATTAAAAGGCTTACACATGACCCACTTGTAAGGTGGTCATGTGGAGTTGCAGTAAGTGGAAAAGAAATTATGAAAATCTAAATATTCAAGCACCTACAAAGTAAATCATATTACACTGGGAGGTTTAGATAAACAAGTTCTTAGTATATTCTTTTACAAGCTGTAAAGCAGGGCGGTTTTAAGGCAATATGCAGCCCTAAATAACATTTGATTTGCTGATGCAATCAGATATCGGCACAAGTCACTATTACACTCTTTAAATAACCAAACATGAATGTTTTATATATTTAACACAGTAGCACTAGCTACTGTGCTTAGAAAAAAAAATAGTAAAGTTCAAAATGTGAAATTTTACATTTTTAAAGCAAATGTTTAACGCATCTAAAAACATATTACACTTGTATTGACTTGAAATGTTTCTGTTTGTGTCATACAGCTGCATGCCAGTAGATTATAGTGTTAGTGAAAGTGTTGATTTATTACAGTAATTTATGTAGTTCAAAAAGTAAAGCTCCTCCTGTACAGGATACGCTGGTTGTCCATAAAAAGTCACAGCCACGCGTATTAATGGAAAGTGGAAGGACAGAGACATGTCTTCTTCTGCATTACGCCCACGCACTTGCAGATACCTCCATAACCTCTTGGCATTTCTGTCCCGCAGATGAGAAATGCTGACCGTGTTGTGGCTCTGACCGGCAGCCAGGAGCTGCAGCTGATTAAGGAGCTCGAAAGCCTCGATTCGTACCACAGGAAGATGATGGCGCACAGCATCCTTAGCTCAATCCATGATTTCCTAGTTGAGTGGAAAAGGGAGTTGACTAAAAGGCAGGTGCGAAAAACACAGATTAGTAATCTCAACGAGACGGAGGCAGACTAGCGTCTTTTAGGAAGGAACAGCTCAGGTACACTCCTGTTTTTCTCAGGAGTGTGAGTAATCTACTGGATCAAATAATGCAGCCCTCAGGGGCTATATAGTCGAACATTTATTCAGAGAATATTTAACATATTTATATTAAATTAAACGCTGTATTTATTGGAGAAGCCATAATTATTGAATACATTTTGTATTTTATTGTGACTTCTTGTTAAATTCCTTTATTTTTAGTTGACAGCAATTTATTTTTTTTTACATTTATGTATTTATGCGAACAGAATTTCTGTGCAAGAAATACTATTTGAATTCATGTTGGAATTTTTTTTTTATATGCAGAAATAAAGAATGTTATTATTAATACATAAGAATCATGTTTCTTCATATTAACCTCCCCCCCAGAATATTTTGTTTATTTCACATATTATATGAGACTGTCCAAAATTTGCCAATCATGCTTGCTCAGCAGAAGCAGAGCAATATGAAAAAGGAGAAAATTATACATACAGACACAAATATATACATACACCCACACTCACATTTGGATGAGGTTGCAGATAGATCACAAACTTTTTGCAGCCATTAGCAAGCTTTCTGGATAATTCTGGGTTGATATTTTATCAAGACTTCTAGTCTGTTAATTTGAGCCGAAAAATGTGGATGTAGTTCAAGATAGGCCCTACATCGGTGATACTGGCCTCAGCATAACGCTGCCACCACCATGTTGAGCTATAAAACTACGAGTTTAATGTCCTGGGGTGTAACAATCTCATTTTAACTACTTCAAACATGTACATCACAACAGCTAATCTTTACCTCGTCTAATTATTAAACTTCTTTCTGAAAGGTATTCTGCTTCCTCATGTGCCACTTTCAGTCGAACATCAAAAGTGCTGGTTTTGGGACAGAGGCTCGTCTTTTGGTCAGCAGCCCCTCCGTTTAAGCTGATGTTACTTTGGATGGTGACTCTGGAGTTCGTGCAGCTTTTTAAATTGGAGACATTTAGCCAAAACATTAGGGCATATTTTGAGATTGTGTGCAACATGTTGGTCTTGTGTGAGTCGGAGAAACTAATTCTTGATTTTAAAACTTGAGTCGCATTCAGACTGAAGAAATTAAAATTATACTTGTCTTGTTGTCTTACATGTGACAACTAGATAGTTGATTTCTTGATTTAAACACCACATGAATCGCATTCCTTTGACATTTTATTGTCTTTTAAATTATTAACAAAAAAAAGTAAACTGGGGTACTTCTGTACACCCAAATCAAAACATAAAACATTGGGAATACGCTAGGCAATCTAATTTAGAGATATGGGAGTCCAGAGAGTCAGTACAATATATTTCTGCACTTTGAACATTTTGCCCCACAGCTGTCAGACATTAGGGTTTACAGAGAGCAAGGAGAATGATGAAGCCTGTTTCTTGGTCTTTTAAAAAAGCGTCACATTGTCTCGATGAGAGGAGGGGTTTGGCTGAATGAAGGTGTTCCTCAACCCCAGAGCAAACTAGAGGAAATCAGAAAAATAAATGTTAGGAAAAAAATCTAATATCTGGCTTTCCCCCCCAAAATTCAGGTTAGAAACCTGGGTTTCTAGCCCGCAGCTTCATAGATCCTTCACCATGCTTTTAACAGTGGTCATGAGGTTCTTTTTAAAATATTCGTCATTGGTAGTACAAGAGACCCACTTGGCAGTGTTTGTAGCTAGAAAATATTTCTGGAGAAACCAAGCAATAGGTATCTCTTTCAACCAAAGCAAACTTGAGAGTTTAAGTCTCAGCTGAGATTTTTTACCCTAAAAAAAAAAAAAAAATGTAGTTGGCATTAAGGATATAGAATTAGCTTAATCTAGCTCATTTTTCTAAACTAAGTCATCATTTAGTCAGCAAAAACATTTTACTAGGTTACAGAAATCCACATTTGTCCAGTTTGCTTCCACAAAAATAAAGACAGACACCTTATAGAACACCATAGTTTAAACTCGAGGTTTAATGCACCAGTTGCTGCATAGCAAAAGTCAACCAGTGTGAAATCACACTTCATTCGTGGAATTACAACTGGTATCGATGACTCAGTCCGCAATACAATTTCCTAATAGAAATGAGTTTCCATTTAAATGAGTAACTTTTGGGCAAATCACACCAGTGAACTCTGTCTGACTTAGTTTCTATGGTTTCAACTCAAATATGAGTGGAGCAGATGACAGAATTTAGAACTGGGTTAAGTGCATGAAAACCGGTTCTTATTTATTCTGAGTTATCATCAAATTAGAAGACAACCGATTATTTGGATAGAAAAACATTGGTCATGAAGCCAGCTACAAAGAAATGCATCATTTTTTTTCTTCCATCGTTTAAAACGGGGATAAATGTTTTGGAATATTTACTTGCATGAAAAACATGAGGAGCCACTTTGTGGCAATAAAAGTTTTAAAGCGCTATAAACCTTTGAGAAGCCTTGAATATAAGGTTAAGAAGCTGACTGCAAAAAGGCAAGAAGTTATAATTAATATAAATTTAAGTTACATAAAACGTTTTATTTTACATGTGAAATCTCAAAACTGACCCTTGCAGAAGTGGAAGTTCCAAAATGTCCAAAAGTCAAAATAAACCCAGCATAATGTTTTTAGAAGAAAGTGAAGCCCGTCGGATCACATTCTGTTCCTTTTTTAACGAGGCATCTTCTTCCCTCCCGACCCAAAAAAAAAACATTGCAACAGTTACATCTTCTCAGAGTCCAGATGGTTTCATTTCAGTAAAAACATGTGAGCATCAAACCTCTTAAGAAAAAAAAAATCTTACCTCAGCAGTGTAGGTTCAGGCATGCCTGGATCTGCTCCTCGTTTGAAACCTGCCACACAGAAGATTTTAAGACACTTACTTCAATGTTATAATAAAAAGAAAGTCTGGAGATTAATCAGAGGGATTACTATATTTCTAAAATGCATACAAAATCAGCAGAGGTTATTACATATGGGGGAAAAAAGCAACAGAAGCATCTCCATCATTTCCTAAATAGTTCTCATCTCAGTCATTTGTTGCAAAGTGTCAATCTCAGGGCAACAGATTCTTTGGAAACAGAAAACTAAAAACAGCTACATTTTACTTTAGGGAAAGAACTATCCTCACTGGAGTTTCAGTGACTAGCTTTTTTATATTTGGCTCACTGATGAGCAACCGAAACTGCTTTCACTGATACATTAAAGTATAACAAGTTGTTTCTATTAATCCGGACTGTGATAGTGTGAAAATGATCAGCTTGAAATACTATTTAAGAGTTAGAAATATGTTCCTTTTGGCAGCGAGATGTCAAAGAATCGTTCCAGACAGCTTTTGTTGTTTAATGAATATTTCTAGACTCACCATGTTGCACGGAGGGTTAAACAGAGGTACATACTGATGTTACATTTCCATAAGTATGCATTATTTGTTAACTTAAGTCATTTTGGCTTTTTGATTCTACTTTTTGTGGGATGGAAAACACTGGGTTTTTAAATCACTGAAATGGTTAAACTATTTAATTATAGTTCTGCATAAATTTCCATACCTCTTTTTTCCATATTTTGTTGTGTTTTATTGTGTAAACAATTAGAAAAAAAAGCAGAATCTCATCATGAAGTGTAAGGAAAATAGACACAAGACTGAGCATTCTTTGTTTCAAATAAAGATCTGAAAAGTGTGGCAGGAGTTAATATTTTCCAGAGCCAACCCCAAACCTTCGCAGCTCGTTCCCCATTCACAGAACAGCGACATTTATACTCATTCAGAATATATGCACTTGCTTTACTTCTCATATACTTCAATATAAAACCACAATTTGCTTCCACTTTACAAGTGTGTATCACTTTGTGCTGGCCTATCACACAAAATCCCAACAAAATACAGAACCACGTCACAAGTATGCTTGTAACAATTTAAATGAGGGGGGGAAACCTAAACCAGAGAAGAGACCTGTGTGACTTAAAAAAAGAAAGTGTGACATCAGCACTGGTGATTCCGATATGCTGAAGTCAGAGAAGATCCTGACACAGATGGCTAGAGGATGTGTGGTCACTCATGCAAAAGATTCAAGTTCCCCATTAGTAGTCTCCACAGCACGTCTATGCAAAGTTCTCAAGTTTCCCATCGTTGCTGCTGATCTAAAATCAGGTAATTTTTTTAAACCCCCTTTAGGAACTACAGTCTGATGGGGTCCTTTACACTTTTCGGGTCACAAAAAAAGTGGTTTGTTCATAAAACTGCGTCGGTCACCATACTGGAAAGTCACAATAAAACAATAAATACGTCACATTAAAAAAAAAAAAAAAAGAAGAAAGAAACAGGGAAATCAAGTGATCTCAGTGAAAAGCTAGCATGCAAGGCTAATTAGCCGACATTAGCCATGCATGTCTCATTTTTCCCCTCCTCCGCCTTCATTTGTTTTAATACTAACCGAGGTAAAGCACGGTCGGAATGAAGCCCCATCGGATGACGAACTGGCTGCACTGAAACAGCTGCTGCAGCCGCTGTTTGGTCTCCTTGCTCAGTTTAGCCATGTGTTTGTCCCGACAGCGAAGATCCCAATGCTTCTACCAGGAAAAAGGAAGACACGTAGCGGAAAAAGAAACTAGCCGACCGTTTCTGACTTCCTGCTGCTGCCCCCTTGTGGTTTGAAGCGTTACTGGAACTCCTGTTAAAACAGAGCACATAACGGAGGTCAACATTTGCTCATGACTCATAAATTTGCAAAACGTAAACAGTATCGGGACAGCATTTGCACTGTTTGTGATAGTATTGGCCTCTTATTTATTCAAGTACCTTTTTTTTGTCACATACTTGCTTTTTACCCACTTTTTATTTATCAAGAGTATTAAATACGTGTTTCTGACAAGAGGTTTTGTAAATTTGTTCCATCAATAATTGCACATTAAATGTTTAACATAAACAATAATATTTTTATGTTTACTAATAAACACGTTTTTTTTTTTGTTCAATGTATGAAAACCAGATAAGTAGTGCATTCATGGTAGAAAAAGATATTCACCAGTATTTGTGGGTTGCTTCATTGGACAATTATTTTGACATCTATTTCAATCTGCCGTTTTTCTCCAAATTCTATACTTTCAAGAAATAGAATTTGGAAAAGTGACTAGTACTTGTCCTGAAAACATCTTATTTTTTATTCTGAAGTCGTGAGTTTCAAGTTGAAAATAAATAAATAAAATAAATAAAATTCAAAGAAAAAAAATCAATTGAAGCCCCTGAAGTCAATTCTTAGAGTCAGGAATAAGTCAGCAGTGCCATGTGTATGAAATACATTGAAATGTGCATATATAGTATTCGCGTCTGTATCCCGATATGATTTACATGTTCTACTTTCCAAGTCAAATATGCAGCATAGGTTCACCAAAAACTTTTTAGCAAATTTTACATGGCTTTGCAGCATCCACTAAGTATCTAACAGAATTTTTCAGATTTTATAAAAAAGGGTTCAGAAAGGCAGAAAGGACTTCTGGCACTCTGTAGCCGGTTTTGTGATCTTGGGGCGCCAACTCTCACTACTCTGCAGAGAGACTTAAGACTTCATTTTTATCGTCTCGCACTCCTCAGATAAATCTCTCTCCAAATTGAGTGTGCCTACACTTGAAAATGAAATAATTTTTTTCCACAGAGTTATTATAATGCAGCTTTGACACTTTTTCATTATCAAAGGTCTGAATAATACGAATGCCCCCTAGTGGAAGAAGAGAAACATCTCAGAGCACACCAGTGAAATATAGAAACACTTTATTTCCAGAAGTTGTAGCAATGAGTTATTTTCAGACATAGAAAGGCAAATATAACCAACTTTAGTTAAACAGTATGATGTACAAGGATAGCTTAACCATTTTACTGTAAACCCACATACAAAAAAAAACATGATTGGTATCATCCCACCAAGCTATAGACACTCAACAGCTATAGTAAACAGACCAAGGGTGGAGCAGCATGACGGCTTGATTTAGAACATCAATTGTAGCAGATGGTTGGAGTTTTAATCATTTCTTGGTATTAACATGTCTTTTGACATGTGGATGAAGTAACAAACAAGAGGAGAGGCAGGAATTACATCACCTTAGTACTACAAACATCTGACATGACTGGGTTAGAACATGTGCCCCCATATTGCTTGAACACTTGCAGTTTAGGGATAATTAGAAATAACTTTGTTGAATCTAACCAACTTGCTGCCGTATGGAGTTGTTGCATCACACAAAAGTTGGGAAGGAGTCTGAAAGGAGCAAAAAAGCATGTCCCCTTGGGGAAAAAATACAATTTAAGAGTCAAAAACTCTTGTTCGTATGAAAAATACCAAAGTTCATTACAACTGATTAGCTCTTCTTTGTGCAAAATTCAGTACTCAATCATTCATATTCATCGCCCTCAAAGACGCAAATCATCTTTGTCATTTTTAAGAAGTCTGATCGAAAGTGTCATTTATGACACGGCATGTGAAGAAGGTGCTAAAGGAGCAATGAGGAAGGTAAGTATTGCTTCTCCGTCGAGGTGAGAATACTGTGTGATTGTAAACAGAAGAGCTGATTCTATTCATACTGGTTGATTATTCAGTGGCTTGCGGTTCAGGAAGAATCAAGAAGCACGTTTAAAACTGCTGTCCAATGAGGTCGGAGTGATCAGCCCAAAAACATTAAAAAAAATACTTAATAGAAGTGTTCTGTATTGCTATAGGAAGGGAATTACTAGTAATATAAAAGTAGTAGAAACACATATTTCGACTAAGATAATCACACTTTACTCACTGTACCAATCAGCAGCCGTTTTCTACAAAAAAACAAAAACATACACACACATGCTCGCACATACAGTACACCTGCCCACAGACACAAAGAGCATGGGTGGAAAACTGGGCAACAAACGCAGATTTAATAACTTCTTAAACAGGTTTTCTTTTTAGTGATCGGTTTAAGTGCATCTATTTATGAGGGCAGACTTATGACTTGCCTTGACTTCAACTCAAAAATAACAATAAAACAAAACAAAATAAAAACAAGAAACCTGAAAGTGGTACACCCGATGCCCTCCCTCCATCATTCACTGAGCTGCTCTGGATGTCGGACTGAAGCGAGACGACAAGCCGGTTTACAGCACACAGAGTCGGAAACGCCTAAAATGAAGTGACGGAGGAAAACACGCAGGGGGAGTTTTTCTTCACACTTTTGTGGTCGAATGCAGTTGGCATGGCTTGGAGTTCCAGATCACAGGTACAGGGTCACAAGATCGCAGGATCAGAGATGAGGGTTCGTTTGAGTAAAAGCGTCTTAAAGGGTTCATAGGTCGGGGCTGAAGTGAACGCTAATGCTTGGGGAGCACGGGGCGTGGTTCGGCTTAGGACTCAGGTACCCCATCCTGTCCTCATGCAGGCTGCAGGGGAAGCAGCCCACCTCGGAGGCCGGGTGGTTGGGAGCAGGGTTGCTGCTGGTAACGAGCTCGAAGGAACGAGAGAAAACGGCGCTGGCAGTGCGAGTCAGACTTGTGAGGGCGCCCGCCCTGGGCACCGACTGGCTGGAAGTGAGCGTCAGCCGCTTGTTGGACAGGTCTGAGTTCTCGCTGGCGGCCCGCCCCGTTGTCAGGGCATTGCACTCCTTGTCCTTGCTGCTGCGCCCGTTGAGCCGAACCTTCTTCAATGCTTTAGCTCCCAGGTTCAGTGTGGTGGTGCTGCTGCTGATAGTGATGGCGGGAGGGTTCATGTCGGGAACCACTGCTCCCGGCCAAACCCCTTCGTCCAGCTCGGCTATGTCCATCAACTCGTCCGGGGAACCCAGATCCACTGCGTCTGTGAGGCAGACGGAGGAAAAGAAAACAAAACAAACTTCATCACTCCACCACTTCATTTTAGGCGTTTCCGACTCACGTTACAAACAGGTGCAGGATAAAGGTTAATCAGCCTCATCTGCTGTCCAGCTTATTTAATCGATGAAGAATAAATGGATTCCAAATAAACAGATTAATTACTTCTTAAAGACTAAATTGGCTGAATGTCAGATGAGGTTTACTACCAACCAGCAGGTGGCGCCTTTACACTGTAATGTCATCTTAAAAATAATATTTTGCCACCAAGCAAAAGATTATTAGTTAAAGTCCAGCACACATTAGAATAAGGAGCAGAGGTGTGAGATCACAGCTAATAATCTAGTTTTAAAGGAGTGCATGTTTTGTTCCAAAGGAAAGCAGGAATAGTGTTTAAAAGCAAAAAAAATCACAAAGGGAAAGTTGATGAAAGCAAATAAAAAGGACAATTTAAACAAAACCCAAACGACTTCTTCCCTTCTTTTGATGAACTAAAAACTCTCACACTAACACTATTTTCTGCTTTCTGTAAAACATGAAACCAGACCCATGTGAAGGGCAGCATGTTCACAACTACAGATCAGAGCTGTTGCTATCATGACAACAACGCGAGTACAGAGCAGATAAAACAGACGGATAGGAAGGTTCTGCTGAAGTCCTCCAGATTCAGCTCGCCCAGAGCAGGATATTTGTCTTTAATTAAATGTAAGTTCAAGACCTGCATATCCTTCCTTAGCTCCTAACTACAAGTCAGAAGCAAACAATCTGCTTCCAGTTGCAACCCAGGATTAATGTGTTGAGGTGTTTTGGCCTTCCGTGTACCTTTGCCTTTTTCCTGGTAGAAAACAAAAACTTTTCGGGAGTCTTCTAGAGATCTTCTAAGCTCACTCCTTCAAGTGAAGGATTACTCTCATTTTTCTGATATAAGGAAAGAAAAACATACTCATTGATAAGCCTACCTTACAGTGCCTTTAAAAGTATTCATACTCCTTGAATGTGTTGACATTGTGTAGCGCAACAACCACATAACATAATGTATTTTCTCAGATAAACACAAAGCAGAATATAACTGGGAAGAGAAAGACGTAGCCATGCATGAAATCTATTCAGTTTCTCTCTCTCTGCTAAAAAAAATACATCCCCAAATCATAATGGACCTTACCAGAGGGGCCGCGTTTCATTGGCTGATGCCCATTCTACATGGTCACGTGCGTGGCCGTCTCACAAACACACTTAGCTTCCCGTACGGCATAATGGCAGTACTGATACAACTTCTACACCTTGAAGCCTGTCTGCTACACAGTCTTACGTTAGCTAAACAGATCAATATGCAATGTGTACTGTAGCTGACATACACTAAAGATTTTATTTTAGCAGAAAAGGCTTTGGACTAAACTGTTACTCGTGTTAGCCACGTTAGCACCAAGTACAGCTGGTCAATCAACCATCGCTGTGTTCAGGGAAGCGCTGATTAATAATCGAGAAATAAATATCAAGCCTGGAAACTTGATATCCTAACGGACTGAATGTTATGTTTTTAACGTAATCTTTGCGGGGCGCAGGCGGTTGCCACGGTAACAGGTGTGCTTAAACTACAAAGAGAGAGAGAGAGTAAAAAGGTAGGAGTGGTTTTGAGTTGATCACCTGTTCAGGTTATTTTACCTTTGTTTACCTTTGCTGTGGCGCATTACAGCCGCAGTTTCTAAACGTTGGACTAATTACCTCTTTCGTTTGTGAGTTTACCTCATTCACAACAAACATCAAATAGAACAAATATATTTCATAAAATTTTAACAAACAAATGGCTTCTACTGCGATAATTATGTGAAATTAAATTAATTATATCCCAACTTCAGAAGATTTGCCTTTACCTTTACAGAGCTCTTTGGTTCCTCCTATCAGTCTGTAGCTTCTCATATTGAGGTCATCAAACCAAATGTCAGATCTACCATAACTGACTGACACCTGCTGGCCTCAGGTTTACAACCAGTTTGTGACTGAGAAACCAGTAACCTCCTCCCAGATGATGACATGAACTTGTTAGTTCCTCTGTCCATTTAGTAGCTGATATATTGTGAAAATCTGGTAGAAATGATGCACTAATCGAGTCATGTTTACATAGAAACAACCACCGCGAGGCTTTGTTTGTGAGGCTTGCGGTCACGTGGGTCGGTTGTGGGCGGAGCTTGGTAAGGTCCATGCTGCCACTACCCTGTTTCACAATGAGGATGATACTTTAAGAGTATTTAGACTGTCTGTTTTTCTGCTTATTGCTTGCCAAACCTATCAGTTTCCATTAATACCAAACTGTTTTTATGATGGATTAAATAGTTCTTTGTGAAATGCACAGGACTTGGGAAATGTAGTCCTGACTAGTCTACTGTGTTTCCTAGCTTTCATTGTTCTTCCCAAACAAAAATCTGATGCGTTCAAAGAACTTCTGGACAATTCATGAGGATAAACACAAATACATGCTACACTTCCCGATTTTATTTGTAAAAAAATAAAAAGTTGAACACTATACATTTCAACTTCGCAATTATATGCCACTGTGTGTTGAATAAAATATTTTAGTTTGTGGTTGTGACATAAACAGGTTTAATTGTATAAAACCTTTTACAAGGCACTGTCTATCTCATCCAATAAAAAAAAAATCACCTTTATTTTATGTACTTTTTAAAAAGTATGATCTGAAAAGGCACCAAAAGACATTTTTAGGAGGTTATTCAAATTATTCAGAGAGGTTGTAAATAACTAACTGGACTTAAGGGGAGTCATGGAGGCTGGTCTTAATAATGAAGCTGAACCCACACAGGAGAGTGTGAATAAATGAAATGACGATCGATACCGATTGACAGATGAGAGAAATAAGTGCATTTAGGTGAAGAGAGGGTGGTGGAGCCCAGCGCGAAAGGTAAAGGGGAAAGTCATCATGCAGCGTTTTCAGACCACTCCCCCACACATTGGTTACCTAGGTTACCCCTGGAGTGGGGCTAGGGAGAAGAAAGGTTGGGTCTCAGTACTGGCTCCTCCCTGCGGAGGCCGACCCAGAACCCTCATTCTCCACCATTCGCCTCACAGACTTCTGCCTCCTGACCTCCTGACTCCGACTTCCGGAGTCGTGACCTCGGGAGTCCGTGCTGACCTCGGGAGAGGCCCCCAACGAGTCGTCGAGGTGGTTGCGTCCGTCGGAGCGTGGCCGCAGGGAGTCTCCATTGACCATTCGCTCGCCGCTCACGCCAGTCACACTGATCTCGGGGACGGCCACGCCCCCCGGTGTTGAGTCACCGTCTACACTCACCTCCTGGGTCTCTGGTGGCAGGGAGTATGGAGGGGTGGGGTGGCAGGACAGTACATAAACAAACCACACATACAGACACACACATGCAAACACAGATGGAAAGATGCATTTCATGCACATAGATAAAAACATAAAAAAACAAACAAAAAAAAAAGACAGTCATGTGCACAGACACACACAACCACAGAAACACAAAACAAACAAAAAGGTAATAAATTTAACAGACATAAATAAAAACGTTACTGATCATAACATAAAGTACATGCTGTGTGGAGATGAAGAGGACCACACTAACTGAATGGATTTGAAGTCTGCAGTATTTCCCAAACATTCAATCATCCTTTCCTCCGTCATCTGAACATACATAAGCTGCTTCTATGCTCCTGTTAGAAGCGCAGACGGCACAAGATAAAACCCGCTCATTAAAACAGCAGAAGGCTGTAATTTACCTGATGGATGTGTGTTCTGGGAGAAGAGAGGAAATCTCTCCTAAAACTAAAACACATTTTGCCCCCAAGAGAGCTGAAACCTTCAACATACAGAACAAACGCGTGACTTGCTTCACACTGCAAACATGGCCATGCATCTTTCTTAATCAGTAGATAAAAAAAATAAATAAAAAATGGAGTAGATCCTATTAAACTGATAGATGATCTACAGTTTTAAGGTTGGTCACTACCAACCTTGCTTATAATAGTGACCATAAATGAAATGGGTGGTTGAATAATGACATTTTGCCCTCTCCTTTGGTGTGGAACGGTCCACAAAGATACGTTTCTTACAAAATGCTGAGAAAAAAAAAAAGTCTAGAAGAGAACTTTTCTCTCCTTCACCTCAGTTTTCCCTTTTTTTCCCCCCCCATTCTTTTTCTTCTGTGTGCGTGTGTGTGTGCATCTCACCGTTTCTTTTCCAGCGGTGTCCTCTTATAGAGAGGGAGGTGACAGCATTGCGGGAGATCCTGGAGGCGGTGGGCGTAATCTCCACTTGGATACCCCGACCGCCCTCCTTGCTTTTCAGTGCTGCGCTGTCTAGTGAAGACTTGATGGCATTACCCACCTGCAGATTTAAAAAAAAAAAAAAAAAAAAAGCATGTTCATACAAATAATTTCTGACGATGACAGTTTTGAGCTCTGGACAGTTCACAAAGAGTCCTTCTGTTTGTTTTCTAGGAATTATTCATGATTCTTTTGTCCTTGTGTAGCTCTATTGATCAGCTGCTGTAATCCCCAAATTAATGATTGCTGAAGTAAAACAGAGCATTGCCTTAGACCAATATTCACACTCATTACACCTACAATTGTTCTAATTTAAACAACAGACATCAGTGAATTTTAAATAGGCTTTCAGTAAATGAGGCAGACAACAGCAGAGGAGTTCTTCTTCATTTAATCGAGTCAAGACTACACAACCTACTGAAGTAAAACAATTAAAGAACAAAACAGAATACCAGAGTTATACCAGGGACATCAGATGCACAAAAGACAAAGAGGATTTTGGGTGTCACAACTCCTTGCATAACAAAAATCTGCTCACACTTAAAAATTCTTATGTGGCAATTGCAAAGTGATCATGTAACAACTGAGAGCGTATCATGGGGTAGAAAGCATTACGATTGGAACAACATGTCTTTTGTGTGCAATTGGTCCCGTGAAGAATATGTCACAGTTTTATGCTGAGCTTGGGGGCCACTGTGTAAGTTCCAAATACAAGCGCGTGTGTGCGCGTTTGTGATAAATATCCAAAGACTGTACTCAAAGTCTCAGACTTTTCTATTCACGTAAACACTCTTTCTATAAACGTGCATCGAGATGTTGTGTTTTGATTGTGCCGGAGTCGTGCACCTTGACTCGTGTAGTAATATTGTGAGCTTACTAGATTCAATCCTCTACTCCCTGGGCCTCAAGGATTACAGCTTAACTGAGCAGAAGGGAAAGCATGTAAATAATCTAGTGGGATTACACTGTGCTCACAGTTGCAGACACACCGGAGACCAACAGGAAGCAGCATACAATACCAGACACAAATCAAGACTGAGGCCAGCACGTGCACCTTTATCAGGGTTTCTCTCACGCGCGCAGAAAGGTTTGAGAACAAGCGCAGAGGAAGGAGAAATGAATCAAACGATGCACCCACCAAGAGAGCCTCAGGAAATAACTCCAGCTGGGCTCGATACAGGACGTCATCCAGCGCTTTGGATCCCAGCTCACCTTCACCATTGCACCTGTTCAACAGGAGAAACAAACGAGTTCACAAATAAACAAGAGTCTCGTTAGATCAGAAAATACAATATAGGTCATTTTTCCTAACACTTTATAAATTTTGCTCTTGAAAAGAAAGCAGAACAAGAACTGCACTAAAGTACATATACAGAAACTTATTTCAAACACTACAGCAAACCAAGAGCAGCTAGAAAGCGTAAAATCTTAACTGAAGATAAACTGAATTACATTACTAACATTCTGTATTTTAAAGCAATACAATGTAACGCAGAAGAAATTGAGTCTCACATAAATGTTTGATATTAAGACATATTTTGTTCAAAAAGAAAAAAAATTGATTAATCACAAATGACAGTGGGGATATGTTGCAGCGTAGTCTTGTGCAAAAGTCTAAAGTTATTACTTTACTTTTGCTTTAAAGAAACAACACTTTGTTGTTTTAGTAGTAACATGGCTATCCAACTAACATGTCTGTTTAAATTAGTTATAAGTTAATAGAATTGATTAAAAAAAATGGGGGAAAAAATGTTGCTCTAACTAAAGCTACTTTAATAGATTACAGTCTTGCTTCATGTAAGCAAAATGCACAAATAAATCATTAAGTAATAATGCCTTTGTGCAATATTGAGCATGCTGTGGAAAAATTAGGAACTGAAACCCTCAAATCTTCCTGCATAGTTGTGGTTAAATTATGTGTCAAATACTCACAAGGCATAGTGGATTCCTGTTATGAGCTGAACCAAAAACTCTGATGTGACCATGAGTCGTGTGCTGATGCCTTTATAGCGTCTCATCTGTTGCCGCTGGTAGCCACATATACTCACCCTGGAGCGGAAAAGCAATTATTATTAAACACAATGGAGCAGCTTGCAACATGGGAAGCCAAACAATGACTCCATAGGGGCCACTTGATTACAGGTACTTTATGACTGCTTACTTCCCCACGGTGAGCCAATATGAAACTAAATGTCAGCTCAACATAAACAGTAACAAATACGATAGCAAGAATGAGCTTATTAAAATTTTACAATAATTAATTCATTGGTCGCACATGGGTTTTACACAAACCAGAACGAAAACCTAGGTAGGCTTAACCTTCTTGTGCACAACTATCAAATAGCAAAGGGGAAATCCAAGCTGATGACTCCTCGTCAGACCAGTGCTCAGCTGCAGCTGGCAGCTTAATAAAATCACTGTGCCTGGATGTGTGCTCATGGCAGCTCACAGCCAAATAGTGGTATCTTGGATCTCGCTGGCATCAAAGGCCATAAGAGGATCAGATCAGCGACTGCTTGCAAACTAGTGCGGACGTGTTGACATTAACTATGATGAATCCAAGATTATAAATGGCCTGTGTTTTCAACATTTGATAAGAGAAGCAAGCAAACACTACATTACATTAAGAGCTTTAGAGTGTCTGTTTCTCTTACCTGGAGCTAAGCTGACAGAGGGACTGAAGGGAGGTGGGGGTCATGTAGCTGAGAGCTGCGTTGTAGCACAGCAGCAGGAAGGTCAGCACCTCAAATCTCATTATCAGAAAACAAAACAGAACATTACAGTCAAGTGCATCGTGAGGTGACTCACCAAAATATCAAACATTACTGCAGACTCTCAACTGTACTTCCACCTGTTTGCTAATTAACAAAATAACAAAGGGCCTTTCAAAACTGATCATGTCCCTTAAGCCTTTTAATGGACTCTATTGGGATTAAATGTAACAGAACATGTCTTGTACTTTCAGAGTGAGAGGAAAAGGGGACATAGTTTCTACAGATGAAAATATATTCAGTTTTCCTGAGTAATACTTTTTCAAAACACTTTGTTCGGCAATTACAGCTGCAAGTCTTTTGAATAATTCCTCTACCAAGGCTCTCTATTTTTCAAAAGAAGAAAAAAACAAAATAAAAAGCACAGTAAAATTGGCTGGATATCAGCTGTGATCAGCTCTTTTCTGGTCTCTCCAAAGATGCTGAATTAGATGAGGAAGAGTTAAGTTTCTGCCACAAAGCATTTTTTTATGTCGACCAAAATGTTTCACTGTGGTCTCATCTGACCAGAGCAGCTTGTGACGGAAAGTTTTTCTTTTGTTGTTTTTTTTTAACATACCGTCTCATGACTGTGTACACTTATTGTTAGGTTATGTCCTACAATGCAATGAAATAATGCTTTTTTCTAAAATGCTTAGGGACTTTAGCAGAATAAGCTTATCTGAGTCGTCACTCTGAAGAGATGTTGCTTTGTTTATCTGCATAGGAACTTCTCTTTAAAGTCAGTCTTGTGCATATTTTTAGACTTATTCTGTCCTTCGGTATAAACAGACATTTATAACTGTGCAAGTCAAAGATGACATCAACAGAGCTTTTTGCTTTGATCTGGATACCCATGTTAGAGTTGTTCACTCTCATCTTGTGGAAGATTCATAGTAAACCTGAGTGAGCGCTTTTCACCTTTAACAGTGCTCAGTTAAGTCCTTTTTTTTTTCTTCCCACAAATTTCTCCACATGTTTTCTGTAGTGCCTACAGAGCTTCTGTCAAACTTCTAATCATTTGCTTTCATTAATGAGCTTCATCTTGCCACCATTACACCACGTCAAATTTGTAGGGTGCAAGACTATTCTGTCAGTAGATCTCTGCAGCTCTTGCAGAGTTACTGTGGAGCCTGTAGGAGGGGCAGCAAAAAATAAAGTCTGTATTGCAATGCAGAGATGCAGCAATTGAAAATTCAACTATCAAGCGTCAACACTCAGTTATCTTGATGTTAATTTGGGATAATGCAAAATGTGGAACTTCAAAGCGCATTTATAGTAAACACATAAAGGTCACATGCACCAAACTCAGCACAGGTGAAAACTAAAAGGCAATATTATGAAACAAGACACACACAAAAAACCATATTATATGGATTTTGCTACTTGTCGCCTTAAACCGTAGGAGCACAGAGATGGCAATGTAAAAGCTCACGTGTAACTCGGTGTAGTTGAAGCTAATCGCAAAGTTCAGAGCAACTTTTACCACTGAGGATCTGCGACCATTCAGAGAATTTGCTTTATGGAGCTCTACTTTAATCTAAACATGCAATCTACAGCAGATTTCAAGCAACTGTTATCCCCACCCTCAACACCACCATAACGAAGTGACAATGTCAGAAATGGCAAAGGTTAGCTCTGTGGACCACCACAGAATCTCATCTCGGTGGTGCATTTTTTATAAAATTTTCATCTGCAATGGACAATTTTGCAAGGCAATGCAATGACAAGTTTTGTCGCTTTTAATTAAAAGCATGAGATTAAACACAGTCCAACTAGACTGAAATAGAGAGAGAGAGAAAAAAAAGACAGAAAGAAGCCGAGTAGATTTCCTTCAGGCGAACATGACCGATTGAGATTATTTAAAGTTGCATTAATTTAGGAAATCCTTAAGGCAACATAACTTCAGATAAAACGAAGCAAAGACAACTGCCAAAGGCAATCACTGAGTCAAGTACATCATGAATAATTTGTTATGGCAGCACGTCAACACACTACCACCACACCACGATGTGTCTTTAACAATATATTTGAGGGAGTCTAATATTCAAGTTGAAATTCATAACTTACAATGACACTGAACTGTTTTTTGTCAGACCTTTGTGGCTGCTACTATTTCAGTTTCGCGTTGACGTTAGCTACAGTTTATTACCGTCATCGTTCTACCAGGAAAGTCAAATTTAAAATCACCGCTGTTCAGCGTTTCTCAACAATCTGCCCACCAGGAAAGTAAAACAGTAACTAAAACACTCCTCCTACCTGTTTTGTGCTGTAAACGTCTCTCTCTGGAGGTGTGGCCCACTATACACAACCCTGCTCAGCCCGTGATTGGCTAAAGCTCCTTCTGTAAGAGCTATGGAGCCGATGGCTGATGGCTAGAAGCAAAATGAAGAAGTTTAAAATGCAAGAAAATTTAAATAAATTGAGGATTTGTTTTTTTTTTTTTTGCAAGTTTGAGTGTGGAACGTACCTCATGATATACCGAGGGTTTGGAGAGGGAAGGGACGGTGAAAGACAATATTTTACTTTGCCCATCTTTATCAACTATTTCCTGTGAAAAAGAAAGATAGGACAAGAAACAAATAGTTCTGTGAGTAAAAAAAATAAACACGCATAATTTTCACTAAAGTGAAGCTTTTGATCACTTAAGGCCCACCCACTTGCCATGTGTGGGCGTTTGCACGTAGACCACAGGGTCTTATTTCCCCCACAAGCTCTGTTGGAGTGTGAATACTTATTTGTGTGAACACACACACACAATCAAAAACCCCAGGGCTTTAATGTCCCCTGTGTCCCTCTGAATGTCAAACAGATTATTAGAAGCCAGTCAACATGCTGACTGAGTGACAGCTGACCTATTCTGGTATTCAGAGAGGAAATGAGGAGATGCTGCACTTTGCTGATGGAGCACTTAGAGCCAAAGTGAAACAATTTTAATAATAAAAGTGCTACAATATCTGTGAAATAATTAAGGGCGTTTATAAGTTGCAAACTGATTGTGTTTCAGTTCCTCTATTTCTCACCCTAACTTCCCGTCACCCCCAATGCTTAACTTTCTAATAATACAAGAAAAAAAAAAATGTTTAAAAGTTATGATTCTACAATAACCTGAGTATTTCAGAATATATAAATAAAGATTTGGGAAATCAAAAGATATGGTTTATTTGCTCTCATCGCAAGGGAAACATTTAATCAATATTCAAGAAGACCTGCTCCTCCCTGGAGCTCATTCTTTCTCTTACCAGGTTGTAAATGCCCAGCAGCAATGCCTCAATGCAGCCGGACGTGTGGGGGTCTCTGGCAGCGCTGGCAGACAGGAGGCTCCACAGGAGCTCTGGCAGGAACTGCAGTGTGAAACGCTGCAGCTGTGGCACGCCACTCCGGTAAAACTCAAACAACTGGTGACAAACTGGCTCCAGCAGCTGAAGAAGGACAAAAAAAAAAAAAAAAAAAAACATGACTAAAAGTTGTGGAAATGGTAAAAAATACTCAACGGTAATGCATGTTTTTGTGATTTAGGTCTAGAAATAGAACTTGTATGTTTCCAAATTAAAAGTTGTTACTCCAAACAGATTAAATTTGTTAAAAGGTGTGTGTACATACGTCACTGTAGTTTTCTCGTATGACCTTGTAGAGTGCCGGTATCAGAGAGCCTTTCTCCTTGAGTGAGGCGGCATAGGTGGCGATGGCACTGTCTGGGAGGGTCTGAAATAACACAAACACAGAGAAGTTTGCAACACTGCTTTAATAGTTTAGTATTTTCATTAATTGTGTAGATTTCTTTTTCAAATTTCATACAATATTTTATTGTCTTTCCTAAAAACTTTAAATCATACCCTACTTCAATTGATTTTGATTCTAATCCCAGGATGAGATACAGAATGTGACTCTTAGTGAGAGTAGAAATAACACCTGTAGATGTTATTTCTTGTTGCCACAAAACCACATTTCCTCACCATAGATTGTGTGTCTACCTATGTGTAGACTAGTAGCAAGTAACAATTGACACATAGTTAGTGCAAAACGTCCAGTGACAGATGGTTCCTAAAAAACAACAAACATCTGCAAAAGTCAACAGCAATGAGATTGAGATTTCATTAGAGCAAATAAATATTTTTATACAAGTTCTCACATTTGGAACTTTACAGTTAAGAAATATTGCATCCCTTATACTCTTTTGTGATATCACTCTAACAATGATACTCCCATTTTTCTATTTAATAGAGCATAGTTAACTGTAGCCCTGCTCATAAATTATTTAACTTTAAGCAACATCTTGCATTAAAAGTACCGTCAGTGGTTAGGTTCAAAACAAACATGGTTTCCGATTCTACCCTGCTGCTCTTCCTGTTTGGTGTGCACCACTTTTACTCTGAAAGTTAAAAAAAAATAAAATAAAAAATTAAATGTGTGTGACCATTCAAACCACCATAAGATCCTGGATGCCTGATTTATGAACTACACACCACGTTTGGGTAAAGAGGCCAGAAATGCCAAGCATAAATTCCTAATAGGTCAACAAAGTCTGCAAGAAGTTGGTTTTTACAAGTGGATCTCTGACAAACAAGGCCAAGTTTTATTTTGGTACCACATATAGTAAACAGGATGGTAAAAAAAAATTCACAAAGTTGCGTTTTATTTTTATGAACTGTTGCATCTTAATGAGAGTAAAAAGTGACATCATGGGCAACAAGAAATTGGAACTGATGGCCAATAAGTGACATTTTGACTCCTTTTTACAACTTGCTCTAACATATTTTGCATTAAATGTAGCTCATTAATAACACTGCTTATTTGCTTTCAGAGGACAACAGATTTATCTTTATATATTTACACTAAAACTCATCTTTTGCTTCGTGTACCAGGTGAGTCCTCGTGTTTTGAGTGGGAGCGCTGCAATTCTCTGGGAACAAAGCACTTCACGGAGCGCGTTTGTTTTTGTGAGTGAAATAAATTCTGCCAGTAAGAAGGAGCAGCAGAAACGTCTCGCATGCAGATGATGGGTGAAGGACGTTTCAGACTTCGTACTCAGAATAAAGTCCTACCTTAAATTCGGACAGCCATTCCTCCACCACTCCTTGGTCCATTGCCAACATGTTCCCTCATCTGCAGTGGAGTCGCTTCTACCTAAGAAAGACAAAAATACAGATTAAATACACAAACTATTTATACATAGATATGGTTCGTATTGATTCACACACACACATACGTGGAGGAATCTTCTATTATTCAACATCCTCCTGATAAAAATACTCAAATAAAAATAGCAAACAGTGAATGTACATGCTCGGGGGCTGCACCACTTCAAAGAAGTACAAGTCTCTCCATCCTTTTGCTTTTCTCTTGCCTGCCTCTCATCCCTCTCCAGACAAACACCTCTGCAACGAGCACCTTCTCAACTTAGGCTTGTAAATCTAACATCACCCACACAGAATACCCTGGCTGACACCACTGCTGAGAGAAATAAAAAAAAAAATGTTGCTGAACAAGCTGTACAGGTTGGATGTCTCTGAAGAGAGAAAAAGTGGATGTGTGTCTATGTGTCAATTTATATATTTTTATCTGAAAGAAATCCCACTCTTTTCATCTCTACTTAAAGCCTCATCATTATTTTCTGCTACATTGAAAAAGGCACTTAAGAGTTTCTGCACAAAACATCCCCCCCCAGTGCATTTATGGTGTGTGCATCAAGCTTAGTTTTAAAAGAAACACCATTAAGCACTCTTCCTCTGCACGACTCTACATAAGTGAGTTTCCCCCTTAAATGTAATTTTTAAAATGAGAAATGAAGCTTTGTAGTGTTTCAGTCAAACTTGTCACAGCCAGCGCTAAAAGAAAAAAAAAAACAAACTAAAATGATGATGACATAGCAGAATTTCTTTACAGGTTAACAGCTGTTCAGTTTGGTTGCTTAAAACTCAATGATGTCACAGAATTAAGATTGATAGAGGATATTCATAATGTATGAGGTGTTCCTCTGGCTAAAATAATTTATTAATCAACTCCAGTGCACTGGCAGATTCGCAAATGAAGTAATCTGTAGACGTTGTTTACAGAGGAACAAAACAAAAGTCTGCACCTTCACTTTTTGTGGTACAATTTATTATTTTTGATAAGTATCCACTGGAATATGGATTATTTGTCATCACTTTATTTTAGGCTATAAAATAAAGAAAAACATAAAACAGTTGCAACAGTGGAGCCTGAAAATATAAAGCAAATCCACCCATCACCTTTAAAAAGATAATGCTGTTTGTACAGAGTAATTAACAGAAATGTACAGTATTTACATAATAAGCAAGTGAAAATACAAACCAAAGCAAACCAAAATGCTACAAACATACCAGTGTAGGCTAACAGAAGAGTCTTCTTACCTGAAGCTACTACAAATTCAGTTTCAGAGTATAAATACAAAGATTTAAACCCAAAACCCATAACATGATCTATTCCTTTCACTCAAAACAAAAAATCAATTCTTAATGCCGCTTACACAACACACTAATATCACAATTATAAGATCATCCATCACATTTACAATACACAGACATAAATGAGAGAAAAAAGATTATAGGGGAGTGTGTTTGTCAGTTCGTTTAAAATCAAAGCCAGTTTTGCCAGGTTTGCCAGTTTAGCTTAATTTAAGGGAATTTAAATTAAATTAGATAAGAAATAAGACACTGCCACTCAAAAAAGTAGCTTGTTTTAAAAGATTTGCATTTTAGTCTAAGTTTCTAACTGAACATAATTACTGCACAGGATGTCATCAATCTAGTCATTTTAGAGTAACAGTGGGAATCCAAGTTGGTTAAAAATAGCCAGGCTTTCTTCTCATGTTGCTACCATGTAGTCTGTTTCTAAAACTACATGCTGAACCAGCCTCTTAGCATTCTAACTGTACTATGAAAGCATAAAGTTTAATACTAGTAATGGGCAGCAATCTCCTAGAGTCCATGATATGACTTTTAAAAAAGCCAATTATCTTTCTTGTACATGAGAGGAATGTGGAAGAGTGCCCATTACTGCCAAAACAGGTCAGGTAGGGGTGGACCGGAGCAATCCTGTTACAAAAACTTAAAAAAAAAAAACTCTGGTGACTTGTGAACTTTTTCTGATGTCTCATTTATAGCACTTTAAATGTGAGGAATTATTGGATAGCAAATATTAGATATTTTGAGTAAAAACAAAATTTAAGTTTTGAGATAAGTGGGTCATGCATAGTGTTTAATTAATAGTCACATTTTTTGTGTAAATATCAACATACCACAAATTTTTTGTACTTTTTACTCAAGGTGATCTGAATAAGAGAAATTCATGTTCAATTCAAATTTAAATAGAAAATAGTGGTATTCAGATGAAAGGCATTGGTTAAATCCAAATGCTGATGGCATAACAAATCATGAAAAAGGTATCCAATATTTTTTAAAGTGTGAGCTAAAGACAAGGAAACTTATTTTAAGTACAGGGACAACTCTGTCCCTTGGATGAATTATCTGTTTTCATTCAAGGCTGTATTGTGCCTGTGTCTTGTCTAAGCTATGCAATAACAAGCACAAGGCTAAATTAGCAGCTGAATGCAGCAACCAAGACCATGTTTGGTGTGTCTGGTGATGCAGTCACAGAGAAAGCAAGTGGGAGGGAGAAGTCCTTCGATGTAAAAACATGTGAAGAAAAGGAAATGTTCTTAGATTGAGACAAGAGATGGGATAAATGTTGGGGACAGGTCTTTAACTCCCTCTCTTTTATTCACAGCAGTCAAACATAGTCAAGACATTGACAAAGTTGAACCTTACAGATTTTTCACATTTCAGCTCATCTATAATCAAACTGTGGAACAATAATCTCTCATATTGAAGAAGTGAATCCAGAAAAATCATTGAACAGTACAGATTTAGAAGTTTACAAAACAGAAATTATGAAAAATCCCATTATCCTCCAACTCTCCACCTTTCCTTTACTCCTACTGCCCTTTGGTGCATCCTTCAAAACATAATTTCTCCTTCTACATCTTCCCTGTCTCTGGATGTAGTTTTGTTTTAATAAATCCACCTTGTTCGGTTTTACATGTTTTTTTCTGCCACATGGGTTCCTCCACTGCGGCCAGGTGTCTATTTATGGACTGTACCAATGACAGGAATGACAAAGGGGGAGGGGAGCCAGTGACTCATGAAATGAGGAAGAATTAAAAATCAGAATAGCCTCCTTTTAGAGAAATTAAGTCCTTTGTGGCAGCCTGTTGTTCCGTTCTTTCACACAGACACATTCAACAAAGAAAATGTTGTTTTCTATGGCCAGCATATGCGTTTTAATAAAGGCTGTGATTAAACTGTGGATGAGTCAGTCTTGTAAGAGGAAGAATTTTCCTCCTCCAAAGTGACCCATTAACTTTGTCCGGGCTGACGTCTGGGGCATGTAATTTCAATCAACTGTACCCAGAAAAAGGCTACATACAGCAGCTGCCCATTGTGCTGCCAAATGGTGAGATTAACTTCCTACTGAAGCTCCAGGCAGAAACTGATGCAAAGTCAGTGATAAGGGCAAAGAGGAAGTACAAAGCAAAAAAAATAAAAAATCTGACAAATCAATTGTCCAACATAACAGTTACAACAAAACAAAAGATGTATACTTACTTAGGGTCATTAAGAATGGACATTAGAAAAGAAAAAAAAAACTCTTAAAAGTACCTGCTAGTTGTTGTGATACATTTTGACTTCAGAGTTGTTTTTTTACAAGCAAGAAAAATAGAAAAGCATAAGTATTTTAAAGAGTGTTCAGATCATCAAGAGTCAGATCATCAAAATTGCAGCTCTTGCAGGATGTTCCCAGTCAACTACTGGTCAGGGGAACTCATTGATGCCTCAGTGGGGAGTGAATGCTAGCCCATGTGGTCCCATCTAACAAGTAGCTGAAATTGGTAGAGAAGTCCATTCTGGTTCTGATAAAGAGAAGTCAGAATGCACATTGCACTGTAGTCCAAGTATCAACAGCAGTTAGGGCAGGAATGCTGACCCTTCTCAGTCAATGAGAACTTCAGCAATGAACACACGAGCATCGGGGAGCAATGTGAAAAGTAAGTCTGTTTTGATAAATTATGTTTTCTTTTACGTCGCCAAAACATTTCTGAAGTGAAACTGTATTCTTTGATGGGTGTGGCATCTTACAAACCGGATAATGAGACATGCCACAAAGCCAAACTTGTTCAGGAACAGTTAAAAGACCACAACAAATTTGAGTTTGAGGTGTTGAACTGGCCTCCAAATTCCCCATTTCTCAATCGAATCGAGCCTCTGTGGTATGTGCTGAGCAAACGGGTTTGATCCCACCTCACATCTTACAGGACCTTCAGGATCTGCAGCTACAGCTTGGCGTCAGACATCACAGCATACCTTCAGGGGTCTAGTGGAGTCTATGCCTCAATTGTCAGGGCTGTTTTGGCAACAAAGGACCCAACACCCTATTAGGTCATTGACCATTCTCTTTTGGTCTACTCAGTGTGTAATGTTAATGGGCAATGTGCTGTTAACACTAAAGAATTATTCGGAATACAAAAATGTTTCATGCTGTGAAAAGTCAAAATGTCAGCTTTGGGTTTTACTAACATCCTTGAATGAAAGCAATATAAAAACATTCACTTCATTATGAAACATAAATTACATGTTAGCTCTCTAAAGTAAAAGTTGAATTGTACATTTGAGCAACTAATCTTTCACACTTGGCTAAATGACCTGCCCCGAACCCTAAGAGTGATCAATATTGACTAGACAAAAATTCATCCCTAGGAATGAAAATCTATTTTAATGAAAAGAAAAACAGCGCTAAGATTTCTGAGCTCTTGGGAATCTCTACAGATTGATGCAAAACGATCTTGTGGAGGAAAACAGAAAACTAATCATGCTGGGAGAACTCTGCAGCATGTAATTATGTTTATAGGGGCATCTTCATCGCTCATCTTTGTCTGCTGAACTGATTATGTCAGAAGTCAATATTTATTGGGAGAGCATCCCTGAACAACTCAGACAACAGGTGGTGAGGTAATTCTGTGTTCATGCAGAGCAACCAGATAACACACACAGTTCACAGTTGAGCAGACTTGAGATGCAGGAGCAAGAGAGTGTCCAAGTTATGAATAAGTGGAATAGGAAACAGATGAAAGGATGAGCTGGCAGGCAGCACAGAAGGGGTGTATAAGGTCAGTTCTCAAAGGCTGGTATCTGGAATGTTCTGTTATTTTTCCTCCTTTATCACATCTGATTCAAGTGAGAGTTCATTAGCAGACTTCTGCAGAACTTTATGGTATGCTGGGGAGGAAGTTGAACATTTGAATCAGCTGTTTTGAAGCAGAGACAGATCTAAAACTGGCAGGACACCACGGACCCATGAGGATCAGAGCTGAACATCCAGTTCAGGATGATGAATAAAACGAACACCTATTAGATGAACAAAGTTGGAGATATACATAGCTAAGAGAAACTTTAAACTTTTTTATAGTTTCAAGTGACTTTACTAGATTTCAATATGTCAAAATTTGAATCAACAGATCAAACTACAAAGAAATCTGATTGGTGCATCTCTATTTAGGAACGCTTTTAATTAAAATACAGATTATTTGACTTTTTTGCACTGTGATGTAGATATGAAAAAAAAACTGCACTCGTTACCTTTTTCACACAGCTGTGGCAAATATGTAAATGCAGAAGCTACCACAAAACTCAGTCTCCCAGCTCTGCTGTTGAACCACATTTTTTTGCTGTTCCCTGCAAAAGAGCAAGTTGGTGTGTGGAACGACTCAAGAGGTGGATAACTCAATAGGAGTGAGACACTGGAGTAAATAAATCAGAGAGTTCATTAGGTTTCAATCTGTGCTGGCCGGCTGGCAGTCTTTCAGCCTCTGAGAAACAAAAAAGAAACCAGAAGAAACTTTCGACACACACACCTCCATAAAACCCAGAACAGCTCATACAAAGTAAGTTCTGCTCCAGCCGGGCAAAGTTCTGCTGAAATCAGCCACTTGCCATGGGGTGATGAAGAGAGTTTTATGCATTGCAGAAGTGTGTGTGTGTGTGTCGCAAGTGCGTTTACTCAGTGCTCAGTTTGACGAAACCTGTTCCTGTGAAGCTCGCTGAAGTTGACAACTCACTCCCTCTGAACTTCCACCTACACCACAGACTTAAACTCTGACACAGCAGACGCTGTGTACTGCCCAGTCCAAATGAGCTTATTTTTAACTCCTTCTTGAAGACCTCTTTCGACACAGTCTCCTGTAAGTTTACATTCCTGATCCCCGTTGTTGCGGTTGAACGTTCTGGCAAACACACCCACAAGCTGACACACGATACTCCTGTATTAAGCTCATATGGAAAATTACAGATGCTTAAGTGAACTGCAGTGAGTCCCAGAGAGAATGATTTAGAAGGACATCCACTCTCATTTACAAACCCCTCCCAACTGATTACCTCATTTCCAATTGCACACATATGTTCCTTCTGGTTTTTGTTTTTTTTTTTGAGGAAGAGACTGGACCATTAAGAACGGAGGCTCGAAAAGAGGGAAGACAGACAGAATGACGAACTGGGTGGTTTTTGTGAGCCACCAAGCCGCCCAGGCAGCTTTTTCCTGTGGTACAGGCTGCAGCTGCATTGAGCGACTGGTTAGTGTGAGATAATCACAATGACTCCTCCAATGTGAAACCTTTAGAATAAATTATACATGACTTGCATTCTTTGATTGAGCTCCAATATCAGATCTGTTACTATAATTAAATATGATCCAATGAGAAGTCTCAGCAACTCAATGGAAATGTTTTAACCCAAAAGAAACAAAGTTGGGGTGTGACAGTGATTACATGACTCTGTTCATGCATGCCCCAACCTCACCTGCTCACCATTCCAGCTCTGCCAGGAGCTCCTAACAGCACCCAAAGAGTGTTATTTTGACATCGCTCTTTTGCTTCTGTCTACTCCGGTGTTGTTTATTTGGACTATCATGACCTGCGGACAGTCTTGCTGCATCACTGCCTCCCACCATGCTCCCCCACACCCCCAAGGTCTTTCACAACAGTAGGTAGCTTTACGCTGAGAGGAACTGTTGAGAGCCGGGACGATACTTCAGTTTTTATTCTCTTCTTCAAACAATAATGCATGACAGAAAACCGCCTGCAGCAAACATGACAACGGTTCTCTGGGTTGTGTCTGCTTCAGCGCTGAGGGACACGGAGCAATCTGACAGAGAGGAATCCTCTTAAAGCAGCCCACACTCTCTTCTACTTTGCCTCAAAGCCAGCGATGCGTCTTCATCCCATCAATTCTCCGTTTCCCTGCGGCAAGTGCGCTGGAGGATACATCAAGCAACAGCTCCTAGAGCGTTTCTCCGCTCGTTTCCCCTCCGTGTGTCCCAGCTTGCTCGTCACAGTTTGATAACTTACCCAATGTGAAAATGCGAACCTAAATTTAAATGCTCTTAAGATGTCTGCTGGATCATAGCGCTCAAAATACAGCTGCACAATTTACATCGTCACGACAATATGTAATATGGAAACTGCGAGGGATTGCTTGGATGCAATATCTTTGGAGACAAGCATTAAAAGCATAAACCTCTGCTTGTTGGTAACATAATTGGCCACTTGGTACTGGATGAACTTTCAATATCTTTTGCTCAGCATTGACAATACTGTTATGACAATATTAAACAATAATTCAATTTCATGTCTTCCAGCTCTGCACACACAAAAAAATTTAACTTTTACTGAGAAAATGAGTCTCGCTGTGCCACCTGTGCAAATACAAGGAGAACTGCTCAGTGTGAGACAATATTGCACTAACCTTCTGGCTCTGGTGCATATTAGTGATGCTAGATGACAGAAAAGCCTGCACTATCTTCCAGCTCCATAACCTCAGGACTTTGTTGTCACAAGGCATTAATAGGCCTGGCACATGGATGCCACTTTAAATGAACACATTCCTTCAGCAAGCCAACAGTGGGCAGTCACCTCCTTAACTAAAGGCAAAAAAAAAAATAATTTAACCTCAACGATGCTCACATGACAGAAAGCAATAACTTCTGATTAAAGTTACAAAGAGAATCTAACAATCTAGTTCATGCATTTTAACTATTGTAATTATTTGTATTAGGTCAGACTCAATTTAAAGCAGTACAAGCCATTGACTGCTGCAGCAATAGTTCTGTTGAGAATCAAAGGAGATATCACATTTGTCCCCATCCAATCCAAATTTGAACTTTAAATTTTATTATCAAGTATAATGCCCTCAATAGTCAAGCTCCAAACCTATATTAAAGATCAGATTGTTCTAAAATGTTCCCAACAGAGCTCTTTGCTGTGTGACAGCAGCAGTGGTGGATAGTATATCTACAGGCGAATGGGATGGAAATCTAAAGGCTCTTTTTTTTCTGTGAAACCAACCGCGGTTATGTCTGCTATCTGGGCACTCCTCTGGTTAACTCTCTTTCAGACAAAGCCATTAACACAGTTAATGATATCATCAAATGTCTTCCTGTGTGTTAACCCCAAATTGCTTGGAGCAGATGGGCTCTTAAAGCGAGACTTGCTCACATGGAGGTTTCGTCTTGTTAAAAAGGAGTTGCTCCCCTCCACTTTTGACCCCTGGCTTGTTCACAAGGACAGATTTCTGCAAAGATGTTGACTAAATGCAGTCAGCTGTCTGCCCTTCCTTAGATAGAAAATGATAAACTGATTTGACTGAGACGCAACTGGGATGGAACTACACTGTATGTAGAAGGACCTAAATGTGATCATACGATCTAATTGTAAAAGAAACCAATTTTGCCATCTGAGGAAATGAATAGCAAGGCATATGAGGTGATACACATCTACAGAAAACCCAACAGTCGAGAGTAGGGAAAAGCTACGTCACATGACAGATTATTAGAAATATTCTAACAACGCATTATCCAACATCCCAATCTGCTGGGTGTTTTTTTCCACTTCCCTTTCAAACAAGAAGCAAAAACACCTGAAGAATCTTAATAGGTCCACACCCTGATACACACGGCTATAGCTAATCAGCCAAGTACAAAGTCTCGCTCTTTAAACAGATAGATACTTTCTATTTCTCTGGCAGAAAATTTACAACTGAAAGACGAATCCTGTAGTTTACCCATTACTTTTAATGTTTAACAATGCTAACTGTTCGGTTTAGTTTACCACTGTCTCGTTCGTTATTGAGCTCCATAAACCTTGTACTAAACTACAATTTTCTCCCCAAAATAAATTTGTCGGCTAGTACTAAATAAGACCATCGCTTATAGTTGTTGTTTATATCGCATTTCTTAGGCGGTGACTCCCAGAGAGTGTAAATTAATCCCCCGCCGCCTCTCTGTCACGGCTTACTGAATGACTTCGAGCTGTCACCCCGGCTGCTGCATCCACATTAGCAACTCGGCTAGCTCGGATACGGCGCCGCGCCGAGTGAAATTCAGAAAGTTACTCCACACTTACTGGCATGCTACCCGTCAGGTTCCCGGTGTTATTGTCCTTCGTCGGCCCAAAGATTTCAGTATAAGGCTAACTGGTTGCTAGTCCATAAATCTCCTTAATAATTCAACACCATCAGCTGCTTCCATCTTCGTTACTTTCTCCGGTCAGACTACCACCAACGGAGAAGACGCAAGTTCCACTGAGTGACAGATGTGTTAGCCAATCAGAGAGCAGGAGGTCAATTGTAACCACGCCTTCAAATATGGCGTTCAATCAAATTATTCTATAAGGCGCAAAGTGATCGTTTCCATGGTCAAGCTAGGTTGCCGATGTCGTTCTTTGGTCTTTGACAGCCAAGTGAATTCACTGAATATGAACAATATTCATCAGAGATAATAAAATATTTTATGCAACATATTAAGTCCCGAGTACTTAGTGAGCAAACTGTAAAAATTAAGCGACTTTATCTGAAAATCTCTGTTGTACAGTAAACTGGCATACTTAAAGCTACTTCTTGCATAACTTTATATGTTTTCATTAAAATGCATTCTCTACCTCGTCATCATTTACCATAATTGTTTCACATTTGATGGGAGACTCATGAAATCTAAATGCAAAACGGCGGCTCTGTGTATTTATAGCAAACAATGCAAGGGCATTTTGACACGAATTTATAACACCGTGGATTTTTCAAGCATTAATCATCGCGATGACCATGTGTTTGTTTGCTTTCATGTTAATAACAATGGCAAATCTGCGATTTTTAATCAGTTAATACGGGGTAAGCTGCAAATCTGCTCCCACTGAATGTCTCATAAAAAATACATTTCGCACAAACAAATAGTAAAATATTTTTTCTTAGTCACAGAAAACAGTTTTCATTTCATTAGTTGTGTAAGCACACCTGTAGCAGTTCTTTTTGGGGGAAATAAATGAAACCACAAATATCAACATATTTATTATAAAATAAATGGATTAAGAAAATCGACATTTTATTAGTCCAGACAGTGAAGTCTAAAAATGTGACAAAGACCAAGCTGTAAGGTGACTCTCTACTGCCCCCTTCTGTTTTTATACTTATATGCTCAAGAAAATTGATCACAGGTAGGTTACTGAGAGGCATAAGATATGTAGATAAGTTGAAAATATGTGGTCTAAAAAATATGTGGACCTCGGATTTTCTCATAATTATACTATACCAGAAATATTGAAAACAAAAATTACATCAAAAACACATAAAGCAATCTATAAGTGATAGAAAAAAAGAAAATAACCACCACATAAGTTAATATATTTCTATATTTGCCCTCTTCAGGCTGTCCTCACTGTGACCCTCGAAGGATATTCATGTGTATATCGTATGTCATATTCAATGGATGGATAAATGAATTTCTGTATTCTTGTATCAACTTATTTTTGGTCAAATAGAAAAAGCACCATATATACAATTGCATTTTTACATGTTAAGATTTACATTTCCAGTTTACTGTGTTGTTTTTACTATTTCCATTGTTGTTTATTGTAGTGTTATCAATAGTGCTGTTGTTCTGTGTTTATCTGTATGCTTACATTTGACAATCACTTTTGTTGCTATCAAAAAATTTTGGGGCATTGAGGGGCAAAAAAAAAAAAGCACATAAAATGTGTAAAAGGCCTGCAAGAAATAAAACAGGTGCAATTAAAATCAAAACGAGGTACTGAACAGCGCTTTTGTCAGTTGCAGTAAGTTAATTTTAAGATATTTAGGGCCATTATTATTTAAATTTAAGACCCACATGATTCTAATAAAGAGAAGGGAAAAAAGAAATGAACATTTTAAAAATACAATGTGACTAAAAATGTGTCCTCATTTTTATTATTTCACTTGTGTTATTTATTTATTTATTTATTTTTGCCACTGTCTTTTTTTTTTTGTTCTGTATTTGCTTTTATTTCAGTTTTGTTTTGGTTTCAATTTTAGGCCTTGGGAAATCTTCAAATGGCCAGATATTATTTAACAGATTCAAACATCAATTAAATAAGCTAACAAATAATCTGAGTCCATAAGGCAACTACAAAAACCAACAAAATGCCTAGATAATATGTAGTTTTGAAGTGAAAGAAATTTGCCATAATTGATGAAAAAGAAAACATTTCAATAGATAATTGACTAGTTATACGATGTACGGCTGAGAACATTGTCTGGTGGCATTTTTAAAGTCTGAAACTTACCTCGATTCTGTGAGTACTTTGCTGATAATAAATTTGGCCACCGCCGTTTGTTTTTGTAAAAGAAGAAGAAAAAGACTTGTAACGTTCTTTGCTATCATTTGGTTTCCCAAATGCAAAAGGTTTTCGTTTATCTGCTTTATGAACATTTAAAAGAAAATTTTTAATTCAAGATTTCAAGGTCTTCCATCAAGCATGGCACAAACAGGTCACAAAGGTAGAAAATTTCTAAAGCTTGTAATTCAACTGTTCCAGATAATAACATATATCAAAAAAATATGTGAATTTTTTTTTTCATTTAAATGAACTATTTAAAAGATGTGGGGAATTATACAGCAATCCCTGCTATCTGTGCAGCTTCAGTGTAAACTTCATCTGCCTGTTTCTTGTATCTCTGTGATAACTCTTTAGCCCTTCTCACTTCCTTGATATTCTCTTCCAGGTTGTCATTCAGTCTCCCTTGTTCTTGGTAAGTTTCTGCTGCTCCCTTCACTTGCTCAACCATTTGACTGTTGCTCCGGAGCAGCCAGTCTATAAGCTGTAGGAGTTTGGCACCCTTTGAGACAGTGGCTTTAGCGCTGCCTGAAATACCCCTAAACTCATTCTGGACTCTCTGCAGACTTGGAGGCAGTGGTTCCTCCTCAGTTTCTCCCTCTGGGCCCACAGGATCCAATATGAGAGAGAAGTCATAGCCCTTCATCTTCAAAGACACCCTGTATGTAGTCTCTGATGACAGAAAGGTGGACAGAAATTAAATCAACCAACAGAAAAAAGGACCACCTGCTTATCATGCTGCTTTAAACAAAAATGGTTTGCTGCTCACCCTGCTCCTTCCTTATCGTCCCTATGCACTCAGCAAAAGCCAGGTTATCAACGTCTGTACTGTCGCAGCTCTGTTTCAACTTTCTGATGTGTCCAACCAGGGCTTCGTAGTGTTCCTGCTGCTCATTGAATATCTCTGCCATGTCAGTAAATCTCTGATCCAACTCTGGCACATTCACCCGTCTCATCACCAGCTTTCCACTCCTTTTCACTGTCGGCGCATCTGGACATCGCACAAAAGACACAAAGACAGCAGGCAAAAAGAAAAGCATGAAGTAGAAGGAGATTCTGGAATTCGTACAACATTTCAGTGCAGATGTGACACGCAGACATGGTTTACCATTGTGAGCTGAGGGCGGCCGTCTGGCTGATTCAGCTTCAGTCACTTCAGATGGAGATCCAGGCTGCAACAAAGGCTGCCTCTGAAACAAGAGAGAGAGTCCTCTCATATTTATACACACACAGTGTTGGCCTCGTTTAATTAATCCCCAGTAAAGATGTGTTAAGAGATTTAAAATATATATTTTATTGCTGTAGCATAGCCTTATGCTGAACATTTTAGAAAACTCCAACAATTAATATTAAATACACTTCAAGTGTATTTAAATCAGTGGAAAAATCAGTGCAAAAAAATGTCGTGTTTTTAACAAACTCACCAGTAGCAAAAAAAAAAAAAAAGTTAGTGTCATATAGTGCTAATCTTTACCAAAGATGTCAATAAATGTGCCTGATACTGTAACAATTGAGCAAAACAATAAGAACAGCAAAATCTTTTATCGTGCTTCAAATACAAAAGAAGTTGAGATATAAAGGGAGTTTTGTTTACAGCCTCTCAACCAAAATAAAAATAAAAATCATCTTCTATAAACCTACATAGACGTGCTATATAGTTCTACAAATAACACGTTCGAGAAAACTACTGAAGCTAGACAGATCTCTCCATTTGTTTCATTTTACCCGCGAGAAGGTATAGAAACCTCGGTGCGATGTACCGACAGCATACCTCGCCGAGACTGTCGCTGGAGACGCAGCAACAGCAGAGGAGACGGAGCATTTTCACCAGCTTAGTGTCCTTTAGCTTGTTTTTAGGTCACTTATTGTGTTGTTGAAGTTTTTGTCGTCCACATTCCACATGACGTCAATGTCACGCGGGCCATGAAAAAAAAAAAAAAATCTTCCGTGCTACGCTTGAACGTTGTGACAAAGGTGTGATAAAGCTCGACAGGGGCAACTACAGGTGAGCGTCAGGTGACGCACACACGCACACAATGTAAAAGCACTGAAGGCCTGATACCTGCATTTGCACCGACGGATATGTGACTACCAAAATGGCAGTCTATTCCAAACTGTTACGTGGTTGCATTTCATGGATTTTATTGGTAAATGTAGCTAAATTTATACAATTAATAAACTTGAAAAAGAAAAACACAAAATAAATACACAGACACAGCCACAACAAACAAATTTAATCGTCATACAAACAATTAGGTCCCAAACGGTAAAGAAAATGTAAGAATTTCTTTAAACAACTGCTTTGTCCAATACGGAAACTGTTACAAGAACGTACCAACCAAATGTTGCCCCTATCAGTTATCAATAACTGAAGCTGTTTTAAAAAAAACAACCCGCATCTGTGAAAATCAGAGTTGGATGAGGACTCACGTTTATTTGATTACTTTGTGAAGAAATGTTTTCCAAAGCTTCCTCTTAAAAGTTGCACTATTTTTTTTTCACGTCAACAATTTAGGAGGCTCTCTAAGGGCAGTAATCTTTAACTTTTTAAAATTTAAACGTCTGTATATAATTCTATTTCAATTATCACACAAATATTTGTTGTTCTTATTAAACTCGACCGAAGGGGGGCAGCATAATGCCTTCTCTGGAACTTCTATGCAGCCTCGGGGATGGAGAAGAAGACGTCAAAAGAGGGGAGATGCGAAGCTAAGCTGAACACTATCTTACTAAATTAATGTTCAGTTTCCCATAAGTGTCTAGTTTCTGTCCTAGTCACCCCATTAAGAAAAGTGACATCTGACATTCGTTTTTAAATGTAAAAATTGAAAAAAAGTTGTTGTCTTTGTTAGCACGAACAACGCTACTGGTTGCTGAGCGACAACAAAAGCCACACACCGCTGGCAGTGAGCCTACTATTGCTTTGCGTGAACTAGTCGGTCAAATACCTGCCTGACATGACGGGCGTAGCGTCTCCGGAAAAGGCAGCAAGCTCCAAGAAGAAAAGCGAGAGGAAGGGTGCCTCCAAAGAAGAGTACAGGCAGCTGTCCGGCATCATGGCAGGCATGAACATTCTGAGAAAGCAGGTGCAAAGATTTGTTTTAAACTGGCTTTAAATGGGAGATGTGTCTGTTCAATATATGTTACCACCCAATTGTGTTTGGTGTTTACCTCCAGGGTACACTCTGTGATGTGACCCTGGTGGTTCAGGGGAAACACTTTCCTGCCCACAGAGTGGTCCTCGCTGCTGCCAGCCACTTCTTCAGCCTCATGTTCACCAGTAAACATCACACACGGACACATACAAAAAAAATGTTCATGTTGAGATGGATGGTTTTCAAAGAGTGGCAAAAAATGAACAAATCTCAGATTCTGCACCACATCGTTGTAAATTATGTTTAAAGCTGCAAACAAGATTTTTTCTGTAAGATCACTCAAATTTACTTTAAATATAGATTGTCATATGGTTAGTGTGATTCCTGTGTAAATATGCACAAGAAGCAACATTTCCATATTTCCATTTTTCTTTCTTTCTTAAATGCACCTTTTAAAAATGTTGTGCATTTTTAAACCCTCCAATGAAAGTCTATGCTTAGTACATCTAATTTATAAAAAACACAATGTTCGGTTTGGTTTTCTTTTGCATTACTTACTTTCTCGTCCAGCCAGAATGATGGAATCAATGTCTCATGAGGTGGAACTGAGGAGTGCTGAGCCTGAGATCATTGAGCTGTTGATTGAATTCATTTACACAGCAAGGTAAGGTTCTGCCATAAAATGTCTTGTCTTGCTTTGTCATATACTGTATATGTAGTTTGCGGTTCCCTTTCAGTCGATCCACTCAGTACAACACACATAGAGATATAACGCCCCCACATGGCCTTATTTAAGACACCTTTAATCACACCTGTTGGACAATGATGGGTGATAATGGGTGGCAGGCCCCACCTGGATATAAATAACCTATCATCACTGATGGCTCTAAAAGGGATTTGATATCTCAAAAGAAATGGCATAACATTGCTTGAAGGACCTGCATAAACAAACAGGGGGGCACTCATTCACCTGCCTTGCTGGAGCTATGTGTTGCACCTCGTTCCTCTTCTTTAGGGAACAGTGGTTATATTCATAACATAACATTTTATTAAAATAAGTCGAAATGTTTCTAAATGAGGTTTATGTTCTGCGACATTTTTGTGTGTTTTTGTTTCCCCTCGTGCCAAGTGACACGTCTTTGTGTGTCAGAATCTCTGTGAACAGCACCAACGTTCAGTCGTTGCTGGATGCAGCCAACCAGTACCAGATTGAGCCCGTGAAGAAGATGTGTGTGGAGTTTCTTAAAGGACAGATCGACGCCACAAACTGCCTGGGTACATGCTTGAAATACAAACCCAGTTCCAACAAATTACAGAGATTAGTTGTATTTACTAGTTTCTCTTTCTGTCCTTCCGCAGGTATCTCAGCCTTAGCAGACTGTATGGACTGTCCTGAGCTGAAGGCCGCAGCAGAGGACTTTTTCCAGCTCCACTTTACAGAAGTCTATAAACTGGATGAGTTCTTGCAGCTGGATGTTACACAGCTCACATATTTGCTCCACCAGGACAAGCTCACTGTTCGTGCTGAGGCTCAGGTACGCACAAATTCAATTTGTATATTGAACGTGGTAACTTTGTTTTACTGATGTGCTTTTTTTCGTACCTTTGTGTTTAGATTTATGACGCGGCAGTGCGCTGGCTGAAATATGACGTGTGCAACAGAAAGCAGTACATGGTGGAGGTGCTGGGGTGTGTTCGCTTCCCTCTGGTTTCCAAAGCCTTCCTGTCAAAGACCGTGCAGGCAGAGCCGCTCATCCAGGACAACCCACAGTGCCTCAAGATGGTCATCAGTGAGTAGGAAGAAAACGGGTTTGCTGTGCATATTAGTAATCTTGTTAAAAGAAATCATGAATTATAGATTATAAAATCTCATAAGAGGTAAACTAATGAACATTTACATTAAGATAAGCATTTTATTCAGAAGAATAACTTTGGTTGACATCAGCATCCCACTTCTTTTCTCCAAGGTGGGATGCGTTACCATCTATTGTCTCTGGAGGACCGAGAAGACCTGGGAGAGAGCAGCCGGCCACGGCGCAAGAAGCACGACTATCGCATCGCCTTGTTTGGAGGCTCGCAGCCTCAATCCTGCCGCTACTTCAACCCCAAGGTATTAGGGATATATATGAAAACACATCTGAGCACGAGTGCTATGATGTTGGTGCAGAAGCATTTGCTAGGTACATCCTTCAAATCATTTGAGCATCTCTATAAAATTATGTTTCTTGAAGTGTGGTGAAGTGTCTGTGTTTTCCATGCAGGACTCCACCTGGACAGACATCCGCTGCCCCTTTGAGAAACGCCGCGATGCCACCGCCGTCTTCTGGGACAACGTGGTGTACATCCTGGGGGGCTCACAGCTGTTCCCTATCAAGCGAATGGACTGCTACAATGTTCTGAAAGACAGCTGGTATTCCAAGCTAGGTCCACCCACTCCACGCGACAGCCTGGCCGCTTGTGCTTCTCAGGGCAAGATCTACACATCGGGCGGATCAGAAGTGGGTAAGCATTAAGATCCCAGATAAAAACCTTTCAGACGTTAAGACTGAGTTATTTTTATTTCTACTAATGGGGATGCAGACAGTAAAATGCTGTGGTTTAGTTGAAGTTGTTGTATGTGTGAGGTTTGTGGTCATTGGATTTCAGCATTGTTTGAATGTGTGCGTCTGCAGGCAGCTCAGTTTTGGACCTTTTTGAATGTTACGACACAAGGACAGAATCATGGCAGGTGAAGACCAGCATGCTGTTGGCCCGCTGCAGCCACGGCTCCGTTGAAGCCAACGGACTCATTTATGTTTGTGGAGGAACGGTGGGCAATAACGTCTCTGGGAGGATCCTCAACAACTGTGAGGTGTACGACCCCGGCACACAGCAGTGAGTACAGTGTGACTGAGAATGGATAGGGAGTGTGGTGAAAATATTAAATTAATCAGTGACAGTGAAGCTCTGAGAGTTTAGTGAGGTTTAATTAATTGCTGGTAAAAGGAGAGGATCGCCCCACAACACAGAGAGTTGTGCAGCGGGCCAAGACTGGATCTGCTTAACCTTCATATGTTTGACACAAACAAAGATCATGTCATCCAAGTTCAATCCAAAGATTGTGTAAGGCTGTAATAAACCCACTTTGTGCAGTAAAAAGAAGATTGCTAAATTTCTTTCAGAGGGGGAGGGAAATTTCCATGACTGTCTTTGTAGTCGGTGGAAAAACTAAGTATCCAAATGTGCTTGATTAACTCAACTTCCCTATAAAAAACAGAGGGTTTAGAACCATGGACTGCTTTCTCCTGATAATGTGGCTCAAAATTAGTTTATTCCTCCTTAATTTATGTTTATTCTGAGGTTAACAGGGTGGATGATTTACACCTTCGTTTTTATCTGTCTAACATGAATTGGTTAAATCGGATGTGATAGTTTGCCCACAGACACAACAGACTGACATTTTGGCATACTCCTACAAATATGTGCAGATGTTTCCCTTAATTCATGTAAATTTTAGATATTTACTTTATTTTATTCATATAACAGCGCAAATAATTAGTGGGTCAAATTCCATTAGTTTACTAATCAGTTACAATTACTGCTTCCTCATATCTATAAATCTTGGCAGCAGAAAGAGCAGTTAGTCAGTAGAGTTTGATATAGCAGTAAATTAGACCTCCATTAGGTTCAAAGGCAATGCATACTCTGAACACAGATAATTATGCTTTTACTAGAGGTGGCAAGAACAAAGTTCTTTCTGGCCAGGTCATTTGTTATGTCACAAAAACTCCTGTGAAGTCCTTAAAAGTCACTTTTATCGCAGCATCTGTAAATAACAGTTGTCAAACATTGCACCATAAAAATGTCTCCTCAGACAGTGTGTCAAGAAAAATCTCTACGAACAGAATGACAACCATTTTGTTCTTGCAGCCCTGGGAGAGAGAAGGTGTTTCAAGTGTTTGAAAATTACATTTGAATCACATTTAAAAAGTACATCCTACAAAAACTATAATTTAACTTGATGCAGAGTAGACTTGAGGATTTTTTTATTTATCCAGTACACTTCAGAAAGGCTTTCTGAAACCAGTAGCTCTTAGAATAAAACAAGCAGCTGTTGTCCAGCTGGTAACTATTTTCTCCTAAACCCTAATTGCACATTTCAGATGGCGAGAGCTGTGTGGGATGAGAGAGGCCAGGAAGAACCATGGACTGGTGGTTGTCAACAACAGGATCTATGCTGTGGGAGGACAGGGGCCTTTGGGTAACTGCGACCACCACAGGGACCAGTACGGATTGGTAAACTGTACATCAGGGCAGCTGCTATACAAGGATGTTTTTGTGTTCTTGAAGGTGGACTAGATTCAGTGGAATATTATGACATTGCCAGCAACGAGTGGCGAGCTGCCTCACCAATGCCATGGAGGGGCGTGACGGTAAAGTGTGCAGCTGTTGGTGATGCAATCTATGTGCTGGCAGGCTTCCAGGGGGTGGGACGGCTTGGGCACGTCCTGGAGTACCACACTGAAACCGACAGGTTGGTATTTTAGCTTGCTTTCCAGAAATTCTAACTACTGTTTAAGTTTTCTTTTTGTTTGCTCTGAGATTTATGCGTGAAAGCACGACTCGATTATCTTTATTTCGAAGCAGCCACATATGCACATTTCTATCTTGGATTTTTCAGATCCTTAATTGATTCAAATCGTACTCATCTATTTCTGCTGTCAGGTGGGTGACGTGCAGCAAAGTGCGAGCGTTCCCCGTCACCAGCTGCCTGATCTGTGTGGTCGACACGTGTGGAGTGAACGAAGATGAAGATACGGACCTCATAGACTCTCAGCCGCATGCCGCGTCCTCTTCCTCAGCCCCAACCTCATCCCCCTCATAGTAAAAGCATCTTATCTAGTGTATTTTAATTTTCGGATGTATGTTTACAGTTTTGAAAGAAACCGATTTGACTCACAAAATGCAGTGTTTTTCTTTTTTTTGTTGTTTTTTCCCCAGAAAGATCCTGCTTTGATAGCTCACTATTGTAAGAATGTTCTCTTACAGACATGTTTTTACTACATTATTTAATCTTTAACTTATATTCACTTTAAAACTGCAGTTGTTTTTATGTTACATGTTGCATTTTTCTTTTATTTCAACCAAAAGCTTTAGTGCCACCTTAATGCTTTATAAATAATACCACATACAGGCCTTTGAAGAAAATGTGTAAACATTTTATTTTCAGCTGTAGTTACAAGTAAAACAGTGGGAATAAAAATAGGAATGTAAATTCTGTACTGCTCTCATATACATTTTTAATACATAATTGTAGACAGGACCACATAAATTGATGTTGAAGAAATAATGTCATAAAAAATATGTAAAAAATTATTGTGTATTCATAAATCGTAGCAGTCATAATAGTGGTGGTCATCTTGCCCCCTTGCCATTTTTTTTTAACTTTTGCAGCTTTCATACCAGTTGTGCGTCAAATCATACCCACTGTGACCACTGATGATTTTAAAGTAATTCACTATAATCTGCTCTGCCTACAGCAGGTCAGTAATACTTATTTTTATTTGCCATATTTCATAATAAATGACTCCCAAAGTAGGAGCACCAGAAACACAGTAAAATCATAATAGGACCATGTTGTAAAATTTCTGAAAAATGTAAAATCCTGTTTGAGATTTGAGCATTTTATACAAGTCAATGGGTTTAAAACGGAAAATTGATCAGGAGTCGTTCTCTTTAGCTGCCACTTAACACTGCTTGCTTGTTGATATTTTCAAGAGTTAGAACACAAAAAATTAACTTTTTTTTTTAACGGAAGTTTTTTTTTTTTTTTTCTAAATTTTGACCAATAACGTGTAAAAAAAACAATTCAGGACTCCCATCATTGCCAAAACTGTTTGGTAGTTTGTCACATTTTACAGCACTGCATTTGGTCTAAAGAAATTAAAGTTCATAAATCGGTAGAAAAAGAACATTTTTTTTTTTGTTTAGCAGTAGAATATTTTTTTCAATACAAGAAATGCACAATTAAAATTTCCTCGTTATCCACTCGTCAGCTCTGTTTGACAATTCCCATAACTTCCAAAATGTTTTGTTTCTAAATGCCTCGTACATGCTTCAATCTAGTTGAGTAAAAATCAGTGGTTTTGACGCAAAAATGGAGAAAATCTTGAATGCTAGTATTTTCTATTTTTGGATTCAGAACAACTGTGTCTGCTGAAGAACATGTAGCACATTTTTCTCTTCTTAGGCGTTCTTTGAATAAATAACCCAAATCAGCAGCTTAGTCCTCAAATAAAACTCAAAATCCTCATCTGCCAGACAAAGCCTGATTGGCCCATTTCTAGTTCATACCTATTGGCATCGCTTTTATTACCTTTGTAATAAAAACACTATTCTTTTACATTCAGTGTTTAGTCCTTAAGTAAACATGACTGGGTAAATATAATTAGTCTAGTTATTAAAAAATGCTTGTAAAATGATGCATATGATTTGAAACAGCTGATCAGAGAAGTTTATACACCACATTTTAGATGGCTGCTTCAAACTTAAATTACAAGCACCTGCATATCACTGGAAGAGGTTAAAATAGTGCAAAGCATGATAGTAAAGATTAAAAATATTATTCTCCTCCAAAGAATAACCTTGGATCATAGCGTTCTAGATCTGTGCATTTCTCACTGCCTCTCTATCAATCCTCCTCCTCCTCTTCTTCCTCACTCATAAGGAGAGCAAACCTGTTATTTATCTCCTCTGAAACCCTCCCTCTACCCTGAGATTGTCCTCTTCCGCCTCTCCCTCTCTTCCCTCTGCCTCTACCTCTCTTCTTCTTGCCTGATCCGAAGCTGGAGGGGTTTGCCTTGAGGCTGCAGTGCTTCACAGCATCCAGCAGGCAGAAACAGAGCTGTCCAGATAAAGATCCACCAGGCAGTAACGACTCCACAGGCCAGCCTCCTTTCAGGTACCTGAAGAGGCCGTGTACCAAGGTACCGCTGAACAACCTAAGCAAGAAAGGTTTTCTTTTTAATTACAGGAAATCTAGCTCATACCTCAACAGGTGGTTGAATATGTAAAAAATGTTTTAATCCTCTTACAATGTCACGTTGGGCTCGGGCAGCGGCACCAGCAGCAGCTGATTCAGGCACAGGGCACTCCAGAGGCAGGACTGCCATTGGCTGAGGCAGTGGGCCGCCCCGACGTCCACTCCTCGTCTTTCACCAGGTCTCACCCGCTGACGATCTAGTGCTGACAGAAAACCTCGCTCGGCGGCCCAGTTTAGCTGTGGGGCTAGAACGTTTCACCCGTTAAGAGGCGGATCTCTGACTTGACGAACTGCATATTTTCAAATCAACTAACCAACGGGTATCTTGCGGGGAGCTCCAGGCTGATTGTTCAATGTCAACTCTCCGTAAATCATGCCTATCACTAAAGCCCACAGCAGGGGCTGTGAAGGTGCTGGTGTGGCCTCACGCAACCAGAATCCAGTCACTGCAACAGCAAGCTGCAGATGGAGAGGAACTGGAGCCAGGGCCGACTGCGTCACACCTAAGACTTCAAACAGGACACCAAGGCGCAGTGCAGCAGGAGCCTGGATATGACATGTATTGAAAAACCAACCATAGTCAAACAAGAACCAGTTCAACAAACGAACCCAAGGTCATATCAATGGGGATTTTTCTTATTTCATCAATCAAAAGTTAAGATTTTTTAGGCTGCTACTGAGTCAAGCAGAGCAAACATTTTCAACAAAGTCAAATCATTCAAACTGGAACAGACCTGTACTCAAATCTGTATGCGTAGAGGATTAAAATAATGCATGTTTTTTTTATTTTATTTACTGTATAATTAATTATTTTACAATTGAAATCAATATTTTAAAGAGTTTAAACTCTTCAAAATCCAAAAGATTTGCAAAAGCACCCTCAAACCTTTTCACAATACAATCACACAATTCTATTCAGTTTGGTTCCCTGCATTTGGACTTGTGATGCCATCAACAATGGATTGACCTTAAAATGTTAGTTATTAACTTTTTTAATAGTCTTGCCCTGCCTTATTTAATGGTTCTCTTCAACCTTCCTACTAAAGGGACTGAAGTCAACCAGCTATTTTGTCTAAGATGTTCCAAGTTCCAAATGGGAATATAAAGATGACCGAGTTTTTGCATTAGCAGAAACATGGAACAGTTTGCCTTTTTATGCAAGCAATGTGCAATTTTGTAAAAATATTAAGACATCTTGTATGATTTCCTTCCACTTTGACAGTTTGCACCAACTAGTTAATGAATGTCCTGCAATACAGTTAACACAAAATGTGTTTACCTGACTGAGCCCATCCAGATGTATATGGTTCCAAAGGATGACTGGTTCCACTTGCTTTTTGCTTAGGTTTAGGTCCAAACGGTCGTACTCTTCCACGAAAATTGGAGAACCAGAGCCATGTGATTGTGTTTGTACTGGAGCGGCATTGAACAGGTGTTCTGACCCCTGCTGGCCCCTGCCTCCACCACCTCTTCCTCTTCCTCTGTCACTTCTTGTTCCCTGCATTTGGACTTGTCCTGCCTTTGCCAGTTTTGCGCCACTAACTGGGTTTGCAGGGTTTTCAGCTTTTTGCAGTAAAATCCCATACACAGCCTGACGTATTGGTCTAGAACTACAGTGGCTGCTGGCTAGTCTGTTATTCTCCACCTGCGGGACGAGAAGGACCCTCTGCATGACAAAAGCATCAAGCACCATAGGAGACAGCTGTCCCCGTGCTGCAGCCAGAGACAAGCACTCTGGCAGCTGTGCCAGACCAGATGTCTTCCCCCTCTGAGCTAATGTACCTTCAGAGAACCATGGAGCAAGAGAGCTTTGAGTCTTGATGTTGTACTCTTGCATAGCAGCCAACAGCTGGGAGCTGAGCCCACCTCCCTGTCCTCTCCTGCCTGCCCCAGCCGCTCCATCCATTAACCTGCTAACCTCCTTCAGTGCCTCCGTCACATTTGGAAACGATGACAGCCAGATAAGGATGCCCTCAACACGAGAAGCAGGTGCCTTCCCCCTGCCTCGGCCACCGCCTCTTCCTAATGCACTCACGTCTATGAGAGCAAGGAGGGTCTCAGTCTCTTTTGGAGCACCGTAGTCATTACCAGTTAGGACTGCACATAAAGGCAGCAACTCGCGATTCATGCCCCCAAACCAGCGGCACAGATTGTTAGTGGTGTAACATCGGGATGGGATGTAGCGCTGAGAAGCTTTTCCGTTAAGATTGGTCCACTGGAAAAAATGAAGTGGCAGATAACCAGCTGACATAAATAAACAAAAAGAGAAAACAAGGGGACATAAATTGCAGGGAAAACAACAAAGTGCAAGTTACTAGAAAGGGTTATTTGAATCATCAACAATGTAGGAACACTTTCTCTTCTGTCACACACCTGGAAGGTCAAATATGTAAAAGTCGCTGTCATTTGTCAGCACTGGACAGTTCCACTGCTGCGCCAAGCAGGCAATCTCCCAGTCTGCCTCTGCTGGACACTGTACCAGCGGGATTCCTCTTTGATTTAGGACCTGAATGAAGACTTTCCTTACGAGGATTGGGAGAACAGAGCCATTGCGACCATGACAGATGCTGTCTGCCTCCTTTATCTTGGACTGCAGACGCTGACGCAGAGTAGCAAACTTCTTGTCACTTGGGTCCACCCCTTAATATGATAAAAAAAAATTGCCTTAATAAAGTCTGTTGGCGCAAAGTCCTTTTTATCATTCAGTCATACCTATCGAGTCTAGGGTTAGGAGAGACAGTAGTTGCCAGGTGCAGTGTGTGTTTTCACACAATCCCAAGCAGAAATAATTTTAGTAGTGTCCTTCAAGAAGCAATTGTTGTCTCCTACCAATTTGAAGCATTATAAGGCGGTGCAATTTGAAGTACAGTGTTCTAAGACAAGATTGTACATGAAGAAACATTTGGGAGAGACAAAAGTCTCACCGATTGGTAAATTCACCCTAATATCAGACAGTGTAATGCTCTGACAAAGAGCATTCATTACAAGACCATCAAATAAAGTTCAGATAATTAGATAATTAGAATATGACTGAACAAACATAACTTATTACAAATGTTACCAGAAGACAGGACTTTCCCTCTAAGAGGAAAAATTTTGAATTACAGAAAACCAAACGCATCACATCCGTGCAAACATAGTAAGTCACCTATTATTTATCATGGAGGGATGATTATTCCAGTGATTCAAAATATTTTTCACCAGCTACCAGAAAAAGAGACAGGTAATTTGTAGGCATATTCCACTACATTACATTGAAAGGGCGATCAAATAAGCTGCGTTTTGGAGCGTTCGACAGTATCACGTCAATTGAGCTGGAAGAACTGACCGCAACTGTATCCTTACCCCCATCCAGCAACACATAGGGCTCGATGTTACAAGTTTCCAAAGCAGATAGGAATTTGTTGAGAAAGCAGGCGAACGCATCGTAGTCCCCCCCATGCTGCTGATCAAATCCGTAGCTGAAATACAGGCGGAAATATAGACTGCAGCCGTCAATAACCAGACGACTATCCCTGAACTTCACATCCTGAAGGAAGTTTCTGTTGGACTCCACATATGTAGTCAACCCCTGAACACCCATGACATCCCAGTGCCTGCAAGATGAAGATTAAAGCAAAACATGTAGACGACAGTGGGAACAATGTTGCATGGGCAAAGATCAATGCAGGACAATAACAACTAGTCTAAAAAGCATGGCAGAATATGCTAAGATTTTGTTTTCTCTTGTTACCTTTCCGGTTGTTTTCGCGAATTATGACACAATAATATTAACTACAGCGATATAATGCACATACACTAAGCAAGTAATTTATACTTACTAAGTTGTCATACACACTGCAAGTAGGAAGTTAGGAGCATGTGTCGCTTCACTTGTTTTCTTGAAATGCGAACTTACTTCCTTGTTGGTTACATTTCAAAATAAAGGTGTAGTCTGTTATAAATCTGTTGAGATTTTCATTCTTCATTCTCCAAACAAATTTTGAAAGAAAAATAACACACTAATATGAAAAAAAACAAACAAACTTGAAAAACAGATCGTCTATGGAAGGCTAATTCTTTACAAAAACGTACCAGTTATTTCACTACGGTAGAGCTGCAATCTCGCGAGAGAACACGAGAACGCAAACCGCTAGCAACCGCGCTAGCCAATTTCGTTTTTTCGTGTTTGAAAATTTATACCGTACTGCAGTGGCTACAATGTCCGGAGGAACAAACCTCGGCTTTCCGGGGATAAACCAAGCGTTGGCACATCGCAAAAAAGACAGTAGTCCCTCTGCTCGGTTCTGGGAGAGTCCGGACACTTTAACCCAGCTGGAGGTGGTGCGACAGTGGATCGGGAAGCACTACAAAAAGGTAGCTAGGTGGAACCGCTAGCCGCCCCCTGCTAGTAGTAACCCTGTAGACACACTGTAAACAAATCTTTTCTGCTAAATAGCTTCACATGGGGATGCTCAGTTTTTCTTTTAAAGATTACAGAGCTGCACCGCTTTAACGTTTAGCAAAAAATAGAAAAAATAGCGACCAGCTGTGCAACTAAGTGTAGGATTATGTTCATTGTTTAATTTCTTCCGACAAATTGGGAATATTGCTTGTAAAGTGTAAGAAATTAACTTTTTTGTTCTATTTGCCAAAACCATTAATGGAACGATGCCTTCTTCTCTCAAAATCTGTTTTTGTGTGTTAGTATGTGCTGGTGGATGCTCCATCTTGTCAGGTCCTGGCTGCAGTCACCTTGCAGCTTCTCCAGTTCCAGGAGGATGCCTTTGGCAGACAAGCTCCCAACCCTGCTCTTACAAAGCTTCCAGTGAGTATCCCAGTACTGTTTCTTCTGACTGTTGTCTAACAAACCTCCCACACCAGTGGTACCTTTGCTGCCTGTCTTGCTACCTAAAATGTATGCTGGTATTGCTAGTTGCTATGTAAATATCAACAAATTAACGGTGATGTAGAAGTAATAAGCACCTACAGGCTAAAAGATGAGATGTTCAAGCATGCTGATTTATCCTTTGTACATTGTTTATATTATTTTCTGATGTCTTTTTTTAAAATTCCTATTTTCATTTATTTAGGTTCTGGTTCAACCAAAATAAGACAACTGTTATAAAACAGGAATAATGTGCAGCCTGATCAAACTAAAATAACTAAGTGTCCCCCTGTTATTAGATGTTCTATATTAGAGCCACCTTGCTACAATTCACTGCATTAGTCTGGTAACAGAATATGGGAAATTTCTTCAAATTGTTGGTTGTCAAAGCTGGTACTAATTGGCACACAGTCAGTACTAAATGTTCATGTTGCAGACAGCTCCAATTTGTATCCAAAGTTTCATCGGGTACAGAATGACAAACTAATCAGCGCTTGTTTCCTCGATGGTTAGAACAAAATCTTTGCCGTTCCCATTAGAAATGTTCATTTCTAATGGAAACTTCTGTTAACTTCTTTTAAAATTTTCAACATAAAACTTAAAGACTTCATCATCAGAGTAAATGATGAGCATTTTCTGAAACTGGGTAGCTAATTTGATCCTTTCTTCAGGCACATTGCTTCCTGGACTTGCAACCAGGCGGTGGACTCTGCCACATCCTCGGCACTGCTTACAAATTCAAGGTTGAACAGGGCTGGTGGGTAACACGCATCCTGCACTTTTGCTCCTTCATATCCATCTCTTTGCCAGACAGAGATGTTTGATGTTATTCCTTGCTTATCTTTACATAGGAGAAGGTTTGACCTGCAGAATCCATCAAGAACTGAGAGAAATGTCGAGATGTTTGGCGTGATTGAAAAAGCTTTAATCCAGGTATCAAATCTGCAGATGTGTAAGAAAACACAGACATTTATACAAATGATTTTATATTAAACGATTGTGAACCTTTTGTGTCATCAGAACAACTGTGTCTCCATCCCTGTGGTATTTATTGACCCTACTGTTGACCTGGAGCTGTCCAGCAGACTCACTGGCATCATCATCAAACACAAGGTAAAGCGGTCCAAATTGTAAAGTAAAGGAGAAAATATTTCCTTACATGTTGAAAAGAGATTATATTCCTTGTGAGGATATATCAGCACTGTTTAGGTCTGATATGAGTGACTTTGCTCTCCATAGGGTGCAATTACTGAGGACAGTATAATGGCCACTCATCACATATACGGCTCACTTGCTTCTACAGAGGAGGGTCAGTAAATCTTCATAGGTCTGTGCTTTGTAACATATGACCATTTTCTAAACTTTTTTTACTCAATTTTCCGCTCACATTTATTCTCAGATGAGTGGATGCGTCCTGTTATGCGAAAGGATAAACACGTTTTGGTCCACTGGGGCATGCACCCTGACAGGTAATGGAGGAGAATACATTTCTAAGCATAAATGACTTCATGGGGCATTATTTGTAAAATGTGCTCAAACAAAAAGGTTGCACACAGCAGGTTTTGTGGACCCACTGCCATGTTCACTTGACTCTTAAAGAATGTAACTCTATTTAACAGTTATGACAGCTGGCTGTCCTCAAGTGATGTGGAAGGAGACGTCGAAGACGTGCCGCACGTCGAGAGGCCATGGAGGGTTAGTTGGACACTATACACAGAAATGAAAAATGTTGACAAAGCTTTGTCACTATGTGTGTTTAAAGACTAGTTTTGAGCTCTGCAGAATGTTAACCTTCACATTAAAACGTTTAAGTGGAAAAAGTGAAATATTAACAGAATAACTGAAGAAGCTAAGGGTGTAGCAGGCAATCGCGAAACAAATCTATAGAAATCTCTACCTGAGATCTGTAGCTGCTAACATGCTAACAGCTCAAATTCTAGGCAGTAGAGAGGATATTTAATAGTAACATGTTCTAGATGGGGCCAGAGATGACATTGGAAAATAGGATTTATCCTAAATAATGAGCTAATAACTTGTGATCTACCCTTTATTTTATGCATTCCTCTGTTCATGAGAATTTAAAAGAAGATTTGTGTGTGTCTGTGTGCTCTAGGTTCATGCTGGTTGGGTTCTGGACACAGACGTGTTTAATGAGTGGATGAATGAGGAGGACTATTGTGTAAATGAGAGGAATCTGCCGTTCATCCTTCGACAGCGAATCCACCTACAAGAAGATCAGGTTTGTCTGAATTTGTTCGCGTTTAATGTTGTGTTTAGTTGGATCCAAAACATTGTGAAAACAACATGACAAACACAATTATGAGTGTTATAAATCAATTATGGCAATTAAAAAATATATATTTTTTATGTTCTCAGTGTTTTATTTTGAATCCAATTCTTTTCATCCTATGAAATTGTTAATGCTTTTGTCAAATTAGGCTGCACTCCTGATTTAAGTTTTCTGCGTCTACCTTATTGTTTTCTCACAGGACTCCAAGTCCACTCCATTCAAAAAGAGAAGACGCTCACCCTCCCCTTCCACTGATGGCAGAAAAAAAGGAAAGAAAGGGTAATTGTTAACTGTATCTTTCAAACACGCATGTGTTTTTGGTTGGCAACCACAAACTAAGTTGTCAGATTTAATATGTGTATGTGCGTGTGTGTGCTGACACAGGAGAAGGCGTGGCCAACAGGAAGAGGAGCCAGAAGAAGACCTGACCAAAGACATGGAGGACCCAACGCCTGTGCCAAATATGGAAGTAGTCACTCTACCCAAGAATGGTAAAACTCCTAAAACAGCATCCATATCTAGTAAAAATATCTAAAATTGTGATTTTAGATATTTAATCTAATTTTGTTTTCAATTTATTCTCAACTTGTGTAGTGAACCTAAAGAAAGATAGTGAGAATACGCCAGTGAAGGGAGGCATCATGGCTGACCTTGGTAAGGTTGCACGTGCTACAGTAAATGTTCCTGAAAAAACTTTAAACACAAAAAATTGAAACATTGACGTACTATTATGTGCACACATTTATTGTTCATTCTTGATTTTATTTCAGATGATCAGGAAGATGACTTTCCCGGAAGGGTAAATATTATTTTGTTTCTCTTTTACAGTGTTAATAGTATCTTGTGTGTGTGATACAAAACTTTTATAACAGAGAAGAGGATGGAATATTCTTGAAAAATAAAGCTAATATATTTATGTGAAATAATGTGTCTAGGAAGAAGATGAGGGAAGAAGTGAGATCCCTCGCTTATCAGAGGGAGAGGACAATATCACTGAACAAACTCATCATATCATAATCCCAAGCTACACATCATGGTTCAATTATAACAGGTAAACAATACACCGACTTTTAACTGTTTAGCTTTTAATTACGTCATCATCATAAATTCATGGTTTCTAAAACTATCCATGTAAATGTTCTCCAGCATTCACTCGATAGAGAAACGTGCTCTTCCTGAATTCTTCAACGGAAAGAACAAATCGAAAACTCCTGAAATGTGAGTGCCTCTCACCCATCTTCGTGCGATGCTACAATGATGGCGAAGTTTATATTAGGTTTGATTGTCCCTTGTGCATTTTAGCTTCCTGGCGTATCGTAACTTCATGATCGACACGTACCGACTCAACCCCCAGGACTACCTCAGCTCAACGTCCTGCAGGCGCAACCTCACTGGAGACGTCTGTGCCCTTATAAGGTAGGGTTTTGTACGAGTGTGAAGTCCTGCGGTGGCGTCTGTGCTTCAATAAGATGTTATTTGTGTCCAGGGTTCATGCCTTTTTAGAACAGTGGGGTTTGATCAACTACCAAGTGGATGCAGAGAGCCGACCCCTCCCTATGGGACCTCCTCCAACCCCTCATTTCAACGTCCTGGCCGACACGCCATCCGGGCTGGCACCCCTGCAGCACAAACCCCTTCAGGTCAGCTCTGTTGCTCTTACGTAGGACTCGCATCTCCAGATTTTCTTTTGGAGATTTCATTGTAATGAATGTTGTTCTTGCAGGTGTCCGCTTCACAGCACATGTTGAATTTCCCAGAGAAGAGCAGAGAGAAACCTTTGGACTACCAGAACTTTGGTCTGCGCACCGACATCTATGCCAGGAAACACCCAAAGGTCCACATCAGGACACAAATTGTATAAAAAAGAACTTATAATGCAGACCAACAGAAGTTGGTGCTTAATTGTGAAATACAAGAATAATAAAAAACCTATTTTGACATTCTTTTTTTAGAAATGAAATCTGAAATGTGTGTTTTTCTATTAGTCTCTTCAGTCAATACTCGGTAGAAAAATAGCCAACTATTATATTATCAAACGCTATAAATTTAAGTCTGAAACTTTTTGCTATGTCTTTTTTATAGACTAAAGGAGCAAATGCAGGACGAGAATGGACAGAGCAGGAGACATTGTTACTGTTGGAGGTGAGACTGAAAAGTTGTATTTCTTTATACTCCATTGTGGAGCCAGACTTTATGAATGGTTTAAATCTACATTTTAAATGTTTATCTTTTACTGCTTTTTCAATTTTATTTCCCCGTTCAGTACATGTCATCTGACACAGAAATATGTCTTGTCTTTCAACCATGCCACCTGTCAGGCCTTAGAAGTGTACAGGGACGACTGGAACAAAGTATCAGAGCACGTGGGTTCCAGAACGCAGGATGAATGCATCCTACACTTTCTACGTTTGCCCATCGAGGACCCTTACCTGGAGGACTCGTCGGCCTCTCTGGGGCCGCTGGCGTATCAGCCTGTGCCTTTTAGCCAATCGGAAAACCCCGTCATGAGCACCGTGGCCTTCCTGGCGTCTGTGGTAGATCCGCGTGTGGCGTCAGCCGCAGCGAAGGCAGCGCTGGGTGAGAATCGATTGAGTCGATGTGAGGTGTTAATCTTCGGATAAGGTGTTTTGACTTGTTTTTTTTTTTTTCTTTTTTCAGAGGAGTTCTCCAGAGCACAGGAAGACTCGCTGTATAAAACCTCTGATCCATCCAACCATCCAGAACAAACAGGTAAAACAACAAACACATAAATTGCTCCAGAATGTCTGGCTGAATCCTGCATGTGTTATTGATCACTTTCTTTGTCGAATAGATGCAACGGAAGCGGAAAGTCTTGACTCCAGCTCCCATCAGGTAGAAAGAGGAAAATTATTGAGAGCGTTCACCGATGATGTCGGGTGTTTCTTCTTGTTTCAATTTGCACGTGTTGCAGGTTCCTGTGAGGCTAGACGGAGTCAAGATGGAGCCTGGTGTGCCAAAAGTGGACGGAGATCAAGTTAAAGGAGAACATAGTGAAAGTATTCTGACGGAGGAGGGTGATGGTATGTTTGTGTGTGTGTATAATGAGAACTTTTCAAAAATACTCTTGAGTATCTGTGTAAGATTAACTGTGTAATTTATTTGTGTTCTAGTCAGGGGGGAGGATGGTGAGAACAGGGGAGAAGGGGACGATGGGACGAGAGGGATGGAGCTGGACCTGGTGGAGGGAAGCGTTCCCATGGCAGCAGCAGCAGCTCTGTCATCTGCTGCCTCAAAGGCCAAGGTGAAACTCACCCTCTCCAATCACATGAATATTTAAGGAGGAAACAGTAGTTCTAGTCTCTTAGAACTACAATCATTGAGACTGCATACACTCACCTTGTATGCATCTAAAAAAAATAATAGAGGAGCCACACACTGAAATCTGCCTCAGCCACTTATTGAGTTCTTCTCGTTGACATCTACTATAAATTGTTGTTTGTCTCTTAAAGGTTGTGTTTTTCCCTCTTGATTTTGTTTCTTGTAGCACTTAGCAGCAGTAGAAGAGAGGAAGATCAAGTCTCTGGTGGCTCTACTGGTGGAAACGCAGATGAAGAAGCTGGAGATCAAACTGAGACATTTTGAAGAGCTGGAAACCATCATGGACAGAGAGAAGGAGGCTGTGAGTATATATATGCTTCACTGTTGCCCAAATTTGAAACTATAAGCCTCTTGCACATTTAACTTCTGTAAAGTGAGATAAAGTTTACATCTGTGACTTTTTTAGTGTATAAAAGGCTCTTGAATTTGATCTAAGTGTTTTAATATCTTGATAACGTCTCCCGGATTCTATATTGTCAACCTGTTTGTGGAGATATCTGCCATAAATTAATCTCAAACTTTGAGGAATTTTCATTCAAGTGAAGCACGCAGTAATTAAACTTTTACATGTCGGCGTGTGTGTGTGTGTGTGTGGTGCAGCTGGAGCAGCAGCGCCAACAGCTGCTGACAGAGAGGCAGACTTTCCATACTGAGCAGCTGCAACAGGCAGAGATGAAGGTTCGCCAGCAGAGGGAGCAGCAGGGCCAGCCGGGTTACACAATGCAACATTCAGGTCTGAACCAAATACACAACTATCAATTGAAAGATGACACTTTTTTACACTTATCCTCACGCTAATGTCCCTACTTCTCTTTACTATGCCATTGCTTTTTGGTCCTATGTGTTCAGTATTGATACTTTGGTCTTACATTCTTCAGGCCAGCCTGTGGCCAACAGGATGGTACCTGGAGGAAACGGTCAGACGATGGCCCCTCGTCTCCCCGGAGCTCCAAATGGGATGTGTGAGTATTTTCCAACGTTGCCGCGGGGTTTCACGTGCTGCTGTTATTTTCACTTACTTAAAGCTCTTAGAGTACTTACTGAAACTGTCTGATCTGTCTCAGACCCGTCGTCACAGCCTGATGGGATAGCGTCTGCTCAGCCCACTCCTCCGTCATCCAGTCACAGCTGAACTGACCAGCATACAAGACGCACATGAAAGAAGTCTGCTTTAATAAAGAAGGATGACTAGATTAAGTGTTCAAGTCAATTGTTGGTAGTCCATTGTTTCTAGACTGAAAACTTTGTGAGCACATAAATCCAGCTGATGTGTGTTTGGTCATCAGTTGAGTTTGTCTTATATTTGTGAAATAATTCTTCTCTGGCATCAAGAGTTGAGAAACTCGACTCATTAAAGTTGCTTTTTTTTAATGAATCTTTGTGTGTGCATCTCTGTGTTGTTCACAAGAAAATCACTTGAATTTGGAGAGTTCAGAAATCCATTCTAACTCTGCATAATGACAGCCTAAACTTTAGCTACTCCATTAATTCTTTACAAATTTTAGTACTTGTTTTTGAAACATCAGTTGCTAATTTAAAAATGTTTCGAAAAGCATACAAGAGCTCGCTTTTGTTTTCAGTCAGTAGCACTCCAGCCTGTCATGATGACTACTTAATTTATATTCATTCTTAAGAAATGTTTAATAAATAAAAGGGTGAAATGTTTCACTGCTGTTAAAGAAAATACAAGTAAAAAAATGAATGACTCAATAGGTTACTATTTCAGAAATTGTAAAATATTGTGCTTACAGAAACTTAGGTTATGACACGTGGCTCTGCAACCCATCATTAAAATATAGGAAAGTTTCTGCACAGACCCACAGCTCGGGTGGAGGGGGATCTGTGGACAGGAGGAATATCTCTAGATTTTTTTATGGAGGAATGGACAGATGAAAACCATGAAGACTTCTGGTTGCAGTTTGTAGGGTACAAAATCAACGTGGACAAACATGTTCTGGTCAGATGAGGCCAAAATAAACTGTTTGGCTTACATATAATTGTTAGTAGTGACGTGATGTCCTTGTATGTGTGAGACAATCATGTTCCTGCGCAGGTGTTCGCAATCATTAGCTGCTCACCGTCACTCTGACCCTGGTAATTGGAGGCATCATTGGCTGGAAGAGAGCTGTCTGAGGCTGGGTTCCTCAGATCTGGGCCTGGAAGGTTCCTGGTTCAACACACTTCAGTCAAATAGCCTAATTACACCCTCAGTATGTAGGCAAGTTCTCAAGGATCTATCTTTCAGTTTTCTGATTTGAAAAAGATGTTTGAGCTCCTTCAGCTTAGCCTTGCTAGAAAAGACATGGGAGGTTTCCAAACCCACATCCCACACTGAACTCTAATTCCGACAAATTTAGTTTTCTTACAAATTTTAACAGGATTTATAATTATTCATCAGCAAGAAGCACTGTTCCACTAAGGTAATAAGTATTTATTTTAATATGGTGTGCTTCCAATGGCAGTGTAAAAATTGGCTTTTTTTTTTAGCTAGTTAATATTTTGTCAGGTACTCTGGTCAGATATGATTAAAATAATCTGACCTTCAGTAAGTGTTTTTACATGGAAGATCAGTAGCACATTCCTGGTCTTGGTCAAAAACTATGAAGGTGGGTTTAAATTCAAAATAGTTTTATACTGCACTGAACCTTTTGAAATTGGAGTTATTTTAAAATGGTGGGAGTTCAGTTTAGAACCAGCTTCTCTTTAGCAGTCGGCATCATTCACAGGAATGAACAAATCTGGTTCCAAAGTTTAACACAATACCTTTTAACTGAACCGTTTTTCCATTTTCTTATCTAACATTATCCAAATTGCTTAGATTATCTGTATTACAAAGTCTCACTCTGTTCAGAATGTAAAATGTTTGGTTTTCTTTGTTTTCTGTGAATAGTTTTAGATAAATGCATCTGCTAAAATCCCTCGGCTTCTGCAAGTCACTCGGGTAAAGAGGGATTGTAAAGCTGTTTAAGTGTTGGAAGATTTTTTCCCCCCAAGGTGAATATTGGATAAATCCCAAAGCTTTGTGTTTGCTACTTCAAGAGGTACTATAGAAAATGCTTTTTATTCAATATCTTCTAGTTTAAGTATATCTTAATTGGCTTGGATGTTTGTTTTTTTCAGTAAAGTAGCTTGTATTTTGATGCTGAGCCAATGAAAGCCCAGTATTTCTGCACAAACAATTCTTCTGTTTCACAGGTGAAATGGAGATTATGGAGGTAATAAACGTTGCAGCTGATGTTGTGATGGCTTCCATCACAGTCGCTCAAGCTATAATTAATTCAGCGCCCAGCAGAGAATGCAACATTGAGATCACAAATTTCTCAGACCGCTACGTTCTCAAGAATCCCGGGTAAGGAGCTTTCTGTTGCAACTTCTGGCATTGTCTCACTGCATAAGCTGATCAGCTTTCTTGTCGACCAGGATGTTCCTCTGCAGAGGAGTTTGTGTTAAACCTCTGCCAACAAGAATTCTGCCATCTGGATGTGGAGGTGCGTTTTTTGCCAAGACGCCGCGGACACGATTTGGATTTTCTGGCGTCATCACCTATGACCTTCTCAACAGCTCCACTGGAAAAATCACTGAGCAAATGGCCTTGTTTTTCAAGGTTCCTTATGATCTGAACTTTAAGGCAAATGTATACGCAGTGGGAGTTTTTGATGTTTGCAAGGGATGTAATGTAAATCTCCATGAAGAAATGGCAAATAAAACAGACGTAACATTTATTAGAGGCAATGCCAAGGGCCCCTCCTTGACTCATAAAAGCAAAGACGTAACCATAAGTGCTACAATGTCAGAGAGCTATTCTTCTGTGATAAAGGTGAACTTGAGTGACGACTAACTCTTTTGTTTTTTAAAAATACTGTTATCAGTTATAGATTAAGGTTAAACAGGTGAAACACCACACCAAACATTAAGTTGCTTACTTTTAACGTTGGTGGTACTTTGAAATAGGACAAAGATGAAGACTTACGCATGCCAATATCTCTAACATGTTCATTAAAGGGTTTTATTTTTCAGCATAATTGCAAGTTCTGTAACTGAACCTGAGTTTTTTTTTGTAATTATTTTCTAACTTTAAATTTTATGACTTATCTGTCAAAATGTATATATATTTTTTTTTTTATCAAAATGACTGACTTGCCCTTCCTACATAAAATAAAGGGACATTTAAGGGCACTATTGCTATGTGCTGTGTTTTTGTTTCGAGTTGATCCTTTAGAAAAAGCTAAATTACCTGATCTACCGTCTGCCACAGTAATTTCTCTCCACACTTCTCAACATGAAACAGAAATCCTCTGTATTTTATTTTTTGCTTTTTTAAAATTTCTTAATTTAAAAAAAGATGCTTCTTTTTGGATAGCAATCATAGCATGTTTTCTCTCTGAAGTATCTTGCAAAAGTGTCAAAACCTCTAGAACATTTTTACTTTTATTCTATTATTCAAACAGGAAAGTAAGGATTCTAATATTTTCAGTAAAAATGTGTAATGTATTCAAATTTAACTCAGTGTCCCACCAAATAACAAGATAACTATCTTTAAGATAGCTTCCTTTTGATTCTTAGAACAATCCTCATGACTTTTCACCTTTTTTGTCATTTGAAATGGCCTAAATGACTAAATAATCCAAGTAATCCCATATAATCTAAAGACGCAGCTCAAGTTGTACTTTTCTTTAAATGGCACAGCATTAAATATCAAATCAGGTTTCGGCTTTCTTTGGTATGACTGCATTCCCTCACTGTTAAAATTATAACCAAACATTAAATGACTTGATATTTTTAAGTCTCTATATTAATCTTTGGTGCCTACATAGAAACAAAATCACAACAATGAAAACTATGCAATCCTCTTTTTTCACAGAGTATAGTACTCCAGTTTATTGTATTAATATTTTATTATTCTTTTCATTGTTCTCTACCTATCATCTTTGAGCTCATCAGCTTCCCCTTCAGGTGCCTATAATTGCAAGCTGTGTCCAATCAGCTGGACTTTACCAACCTATTTTGGTAGGTTGGTAAAGTCCTACCAAACTGTGGGAAAACTCAGTGGCTGTGATCAACACACTGCAGAAGACGGGTTGTCCAACAGGCGCTGTATATGGTTGCAGCTGCGTAAGGTACAACATAGAATAATCAAATTGTTTGGAGGTTATTCTTACTGTACAAAAAGATTGATCCAGGTTGAAAGACAAACACTGAAAGGAAAATATTTGTCTGAGTTCCACTTCTAGAGTAATCTTTGAAAACTCTACTTGTTTCAAAGTCTGCAGTGGTTGAATGTCAGAGGAAAGATCACTATCTGAGGGACCTGCTAACACCAGCATAGTGTGTAGGTTAAAAGTTCTCTTAATGTTTTAAAACTCCTATGGACCATAAACCATAATATGAGAGCAAAATTAAATTTAGATCCATTTGAAACTTTTTATCTTTTTTAAATACATTTTACTTGACTTCAGGCTGACATCATCCAGGGAAATTTACACCTACAATGCAAAAATAATTGTATGTAAACAAATACTTGCTGCTGGTAACATGCCTACTTGAAGTCCCTCAAGTGGTTACTGAATAAACTTGAATTTTATGGCAAAACCAAATCATAAAAGTAAAAATCTAACTAAATTATTAGTCAAAATAATGGATGTCCCCCAAACTCCCTAATGTTTTTTTTTTAAGCAACCTGTTCTTGGTATGCTTTTATATTGTAATGTAGATGGTTGTAAAGTTGATCCTTTTATTGTTTTGCTGTGATTCAATTGGCATTCTGTAAGATGACATTTAAAATGTCCATATAATGCAGTGTATCTGATGCTTCATCAAGGTCTGATGATTCAAATACCCTGAAAGCACACTGATAAAAGGTCCTCAAAGGATAAGGGTTAGATCTTTTGTTTTGCTAATCAGTAAAACCAAATCTACTGTGAAAATGAATCAATGTCTTTAACTGCTGTGGCTTCCAGTACATTGCTTTCTTGACCCTGTTAATGAAGGTACATCCTCTGTATCTCGGTCGTCTCCAGTACACCAGCTCTGTTAAGGGCCAGCACTCATTACGAGAAATGGAGATTGTGGAAGCAATAAATTTTGGAGCAGACCTTTTGCAGACCTTAGCAGCGACTGCAGCTATACATCAATCCCCACCACGTCGACAGTGCACCATCCACATCGTCAATTTTTCAGATCGCTACACTCTTGAAAATCCTAGGTATGTAACTTCCATCATTTGTTTGTACGATGTTTTGCCTTACTTTGGAAACTAACCCCAACTCTGAACTGACCAGGACATACTCGTGCAGGGGAAGCTGTGTTGATCCTCTGCCTCCTAGAATTTTGCCGACTTCTTCTGGAAGTGCAGTGTTCGCCAAAACACCTCGCACTGGACGTGGCTTTTCAGGGATCTCAATCTATGATCTCTTTGATAACGCCACAATGGTTGCCTCTGAGCAAATGACTGTCATGTTCAAGGTGCCATACGACTTGAATTTCAAGGCAAACGAGTATGCACTAGGAGTCTTTGACGTCAACCAGAAGTTTAATAAATATGTCTTTGAAAATATGATTAAGGATGAGGAAATGACAGTCACTAAAGGCCAAGCAAAGGGCCCCTCTCTGATTCACAAGAGCCAGAGTGTTACTATGAGAGCCACAATGTCAGATTGTATTGATCCTGTCATAAAGGTGCATGTAAGTGACAACTAACAGCCATAATATTTATTTGGATTTTACTTGAATATGAGCAATAAAGTGGTGATTGTGACTGAAAGAATGATGAACAAGTTTTCTCTTTTCTTATTTTAGTCTTAGTTTCTAGAGAGGTTTAAGGAGAAGTCTGATTCTAGTAAGCAGATTCTACTTCCAGAGCCAGAAAAGTGAGAAAGGAGGCAGAAGTTAAAATGATAGGGAAAACTGTGAAGTGCTTCACACATTGGTTTCCCAAAACTTGATTATGAACTTTTGCCTGGTACATCTCGTGTGTCTGGACATCATTTAAAAAGTGCATTTATTTCAATTGTAAACTTGTACAGATTCATTGCACACACGGTTACATCCACAAGCCTATTGTGTAAGTAGTGCTGTTGATGTCCATTAATCACTTTCTGATGGCCACTTCCAAGAGGATAAAGTTTACATATTTTCAAAGCGGTTTCTTTAACATGAGTTCATTTTCTGCTGGTGGTTCAGTCAACAGATCTGAACTTCCAAAAGTGTTCAACAGAGCACTTTTGGAATGTGGTGGAACTGGAGATTTGTGTCATGGATTTGCAGGAATCTTAAAATGGGAGAAAATATGTAAGACCTTTTTTTTTTGACATCTTGATGAATTACCATCAGATGTGGCAGTTCTGGAGAAGACGGGTGATGGTTCCAAAAAAATAAAAAAGTAGTGCTTAGTGAGTGAATACGAAAACAAACAAACAAATAAAAACGTCTCCCTGACTTTTGCACCAGTTTTGTATTGAGTTTTGAAGGGGAGTTCAATGTGTGCATTTAGTGCGCCATCTCGTGGTGACATATCTTTCAGCCTCCTGTTCAGCTGCTTCTAATTGCCGGCTGATTGCAATCAGCTAGAGGCTTTTAATTAGACCACGCTGCAGTCTTGTTTTTGTCTACCTCGTTTACCCCCATTGGGTGTTGCTTGGATGTCTTGAGCCTTTTCCAGCAATCAAAGGATAAATCGTGTTGCGTCACAGTCGGTCTGCAAGTAGGCTGCAAGAATTGTACCGTTGGATGGGGAAAAAATAATTGTCCTTGGTTATCTGTAGAAGCCATCAGGGGAACATTAAAACTGGTAGACACTATTGCCAAACAAGATTTACCTGCAGTATAAACACAAATTTTATTGCATCTGTGTGTTTTACTCAGTAACCACTTTCTTAATTTACCACTGGACAGAAGAACAGATTTCTCCATCCCTCTTTTGGTATAAACTAGAATATTTTGAGATTTTAAAACGTGATAGTTTAGGAATGCCTCGCAGTTCAGATCCCACAGTATCTTTCTAGTTTTTATGTTCAAATGTATGCCTTCTCTACTTATTTTATGCCGTCATCAACTTGCCAAGTGGGTTTTATTTGTGTCTGAACAGGTAGCTTGAAGAGGACATGGCGTTTTTAGATGCAGTAAGTGTGGGGGCAGAAATCTTGCAAGGCACTGTGGAAGTCGGGGGTGCCATAAGAAGAATGTTACCAGTCCGCCAATGCAAGATTGACGTCACAAACAACTCCAGTCGATACGTCCTTCACAATCCTAGGTAAACTTTCTATAGTTTTCAAGTGGTCTTCGTTTGATGGTGATCCTTATTCCTCTTACTTTTACTCCACTAGGACGTACACTCTTGGGGGAGCATACGCAGATCCCTTATCTCCTAGAATCAAACCATCCTCCTCTGGAGCTGCAGTTGTGTCGAAGACTCTCTACACAGGGCGTGGATTCTCCAGTGTCTTCACCTATGATCTCCTTGACAGCTCCACTAGACAACCAAGCGAGCGCCTGGCCGTCTTCTTTAAGGTGCCGTATGACTTAAACATAAGGAAAAATGAGTATGCAGTGGGACTGTTGGATGTTGCCAGAGAGTGTGACAAAAATCTTTATAAACACATGGCCACAGATTTGACAGTCGTCAGAGGCCAAGCAAAGGGTCCCTCACTGACTTTCACAGGCAAAGATGTCACAATCAGGGCCACAATGTCAGAAAACCATGCGCCTGTGATAAAGGTTGACTTGGATGATGACTAAAGAACTTTGTTTTTGAACATTTTAAGTGTTAAAATTAGATTCTTTTTCTTTTAATCTTTGACCTGTGAACCAGTAGCAATAAAAACAGCAGGTTCAGAAAGTTTGTGAAATAAACCACCATAGTTTGTCTTTCTTGACGAGGTGCAGAGTGCAGCTTTTGAATCATTTTTAGGGTGCTTGAATTGCATACACCTGACACTAAAATGCTTATGTAATTACTTTAATTCAACGATAGAACAGAATAAAATGACAGTACTGAAAACCTGTCACTGCTTGGTTAAACATTTTGTTTGGTAATATTCGTTCTAAGCACTAGAGGTCACTGTTATTGAAATTATTAATTTTTAATTGCAAATCAGTGTTGTACCCTTTTGAGGATTTACTATTTCTTTGTTCTTATACCTCCTTTTACTACATCTTTTTTGTTTTTACTTTAAAAAGCTATAAGGATTTTAAAGACCTTTTAGCAATGATACAAAATGATTTTTTTTGTATCAAAAGATCAAACTTCCATTCTCTTACAACTTTGTAACTGGTTTTACTATTAATGAAGTACATTTTAGAGTGTTATGTTTGCAAGTTTACTCAACTGTACAGTTTGCAAATTACTCCTGTTGATTCCACATCAAGGGTCTGGAGGTCCTAGCATTGAGAATAGGGACGAACTCATCTGAAACTGTGTATTTGTGGTTTTATATGTTTCATTGCTGAAAATAAAGTTTGTAAAGCTGCATGGAATCTGCTTTTTTTCTCTCCCTCCATCTCTGCCAAAAAGGGAAGCACATTCTATGCAGAGCCTTTAAAGGTGAACATATTTTCAACAAAATTCTTTTGCACATGATCTACCTGCTGCAGTGTTGTGTTGTTTGGCTAATTTTCTTTTACTTTTACAAAGGTGTCAGGAATAAGACTTCCTTTTATTTTTAAGCAACTTTATTTTAAATGACAATTTTTCTTTTACTTTGCATTTGTATTTACTTGGATAGGTTTATCTTTAGTTGGAACATTGCGGGGAGTAAGATGATATCTTTACAAATCACTTAAAGAGCAAAGGGGTAAGTAAGACTGTGAACCGATTTCTGCAGCAGGTTTGTTGTGAATAAAGTTGAAACTGCTAAGAAGAAATTACATTTTGCCCAGATAATGTAAAAACTGGAGGTTGTAAGAGATTGTAAGACCTCAAATCTCCTACATTACGAATGCTGCATTTTTACTCTATAAACTGGTAATTGTTAGGTTAGCACAATAATTACTATATATCTGGTAATTGTTTGGTTAGGGTAAGGGCTAAGAATAGGCTACAGATATACATGGAATCAATGCAAAGTCCTTGTAAAGATAGAGAAACATTATGCGTGTGTGCCATGTATTTGATGCATTGTGAGGACCATTTTCCAGATGCATATTACGTTGTGGGCACTCACTGTTTCTTCCCCAAAAGGAGAAATGCTGTTATGTGGTTAGGGGTTAGGTTTAGGCCTGAGGTGTGAATTGAGTTTTGTTCGGGTTAAGCGGGTAAGACTACGCTAAGATACTGTGTGTAGCCCACAATTCACACAGTTCAAACCAATAACACTCTTATGCAACTGATTTGAACTTGACCTGATGATGAATTTAGGACTAAAGTTACGTTTAACATGATCTTTTAAGATTAGATGATATTATGATTACAGGTATTGTGTTCTTCCAACTTGCATTGATTACAAAGTCCAGAATAGTAATGCAAGTTATAAACCGGAATCAAAAGTTTTATATTTGTCAGTCTTCAGCTTGTTCTCTAATAAATGTTAGTTTTTAAAAAAAAAAATTAGATTACTATCAAAAGGCTTTCTCTTAGAATAGCTAGGTCAATTTTTCAATGATTTACTAGCTGTTGTGCAAACTCTGTCAGTAATTAAGTATGGCAAACAAAACCTTAGTCATTAATGTTGGAATTTCAGCAACGCATTCCAAGATGACAGCTTAATCAAACTGCTCCTCCAGTTCTGTAGGGCCAAATTCATTTAACTTCTAGATATTTCTCTCTGTCAACACACATGAAACACATAAGTCACTGACAGGACTGTAGAGCCTGAGAGCAAGTGCAGCTCTTTAGGTCAAACGGAACAAGACAGCTGCTTTCTCCGAATATGTGGGATTGTTGAGGCGGGCTTAAGTAATTATACCAGGACATCCTGTAGTTACATTTGGATTGTTGGCACATCAAAAACGACAGAAATTTGACACACCTGCCTTAAGTGTTTCTCACAATCACTAAAGACCAGCGTTAATGGATATTTTGAAATACCTGCAAGCAGATTGTTGGCCCAATCTAATGTATTCACACCAGGTTGCTGATGCACCTTGTGCACAAGGTAGATGATAGGAGAGCAAAGCTGAAGGTATACAAGACTGTTCCAAGTAGTTGTTTGAGTCTGATGTGTCAATAAAAACCCCTGAAGGTGGAGCCAAGAAGGCATTCTGAGCAAACAGGGGAACCACCTCACTGAGTCCTTTAAATGTGGAGAAGTGACAAACTCCAAGATCCCCAAAACAATATGTTCATAAATCCACGTGTTGTGATCAAATAAGCCAAATGGATTATCTCAGGCATCATCAGTGCTGTAGAGTTACAAAGCCATCCGTGTCCAAGAGAGGAGTGTCATGAAAACCTGTAAAAGTTGGAGGTCACTGAAAAAAAAAAAGTTCATATGCTTTTAAGGATTCCTCCGTGTACCAACATTTGAACCAGTAAAAAATTGACATAAAAAAAATACCAATGTGATTTTTTTTCAGACACTGGGAAATTCCATAAAATAGTCATACAGTCACATCAGAGCAAATTAGATCTGGTATGACAGCTAAAAAATGTAAGAAGTATATAGTTTATCCTCTTTGACTATTAATATTTTTAGCAGCTTAACCTTCACAAATTTGTAAATTCTTGTGATACATCACTAATTTTAACACATTAATATTATATAAGCAATGTATCGTGCGGCCTGTTTCAATTTATTTCAGCTTTTTTTTTTAAATGATTAAAAATCTAACCTCAGCAAGCAAACAATTCACAATTTCTTGATGTGTTGCAAGATATGTGTGAACATAGTCCTTGTTATACAGAAAGAAGGTTTCACCCGTTTATACTGGAGGAATTTTGGACGTCCTGTGCACCTCTTACTGTTCAACATGGGAACAGGAAGCAAATCATGTGGCCCGAGCGCCACATGCTAAGGGACAGACACACACATAAAGCTTGACGTCACCCAAGGTGTGTTTTTCTTCCCCTCTGGGTCCCATCCATCTGCTCAGCCCCATGAAAAGAGCCCTTCTTGTTCTTCATGTCTGTCTGGTTGTCATCATTATTATTTTTTGCCAAGCAAAAAATGCAATAAAATAACCAGACATGAATATTGGCTGTATTGTAAAAAATTTGAAAAGTTAAACATCGAATATGTATATCCATATGACATACTGTGTGTGTGTGTGGGTGTGTGCGTGGGGGGGTGTGTGTGTGTGTGTTTGCAGGGATGGTAGGTGGAAGCGGGAACAATTTTGTTCTGCTCTGTTTGGCAGTACATCAGTGTGTTTTTTTGTGTGTGTTTTGTCAGACTGCACCATTCTTCTGCTCCCCCTCTTCAACACTCACCCATCTATTTTCATCCTCCAAAACTCTCTGTCTCCCCTGTTTTGTGACAGTCCCTGCTCTCTCCCATCATAGCACTCGTGGTTGGAAAAAGAAAATGCTCTCTGGTTTGTTTAAAGTATGGGGAATATGAAGTAAAAAACACAAATTCTTGATGCTGTAGAATATGAAATCGAATGAGGTGAAAGAGCAGGTATAATGCATAAAAAAGTTTTAAAATGAATTCATCTTTTTTTTTTCCCCAGTTGTATAATCTGTCACTGAGACTATTTTAAAACCTTTTAATTTTACAACATTTCTTAAGTTGAAAACAAAAAAATATTTTATTATATATTTGTGATTATGTAGGATCAAAGTTATTCATACCACTCCTGTTTATATTTGAACAACAACCTTCTGCCAGCATAATGGCATACATTTTTTCAATACTGTTTCACAAGGTTGAAGCAGATTTAAATCACTCACCTTTGCACAATTTTTCCTACGTCATCCAGAGTCCTGGGTCCTCTCTTTTGGGTTCTGCTCTACAGCTCACCTCACAAGGTTTGTGTGGGCTTTTGTTTTGATGACTGGGAAGCCCCATAAAACTGCTAAAATGCACCTCAACAACGCTCTCAGCCCCTGTAGAGGATAAACAGATCCACACAGTAGATCTTCCACCAATTAAGAAGCATTTGGTAATGTTTTTAATGTGTTTTTCCATAAAATCCTCTCATTTGTTTCAGTCCAAACAACCCAAATTGTTTGTCAAAAACCTCTATCTAAAGGCAAATTCTTTGTGTGTGTAAGCACGGGCTGATTGGACCATACTGAAACATGACAATATTAGTTCAGTTGAGCAAGAGTGTTTCACTCAGAGAAATAGTTTTCACCAGAGTTTAATAAAAGACAATATTGTGATATTTTGTACACTTTCTACTCAGAACACAGGAAGAAGAATAACTGAAAAGGAAAAAAAAAAAGTGATTTCCTATATAAAAAAAAAATAAAAAATCTATTTAGTTTTTATGTTCAAGTACTACTGAGATGTTCTAGCGATCAGTTCAGAGTGTACCCCTGACTCTTGTCCAATGATGTTTGGAGATAAGCACCTCCTGCAAGTCAGACCTCTCCATCAGTTCCCATTGCCTGTTAATATGTTACCCTGTTGATCTCATCAGTGTTTAGCTCCATGTGTTTCCGTGTGGCTTTGAAGACTGGGAGCACGCTTCGGTTTGTTCACCACATCCTGGTTATGCCATGGAATCTCAAGCCACCGTGTACACAAAGACTAAATAAGAGGATATGCTGAACCGACTCACTTGAAGTACTTGCTGTCACAGGTAAGGGAGAAAACAAACCAATATTTTACCAACACCTATCTGTCTGTCTACCCACAATCCTCACATTGTCAGTCGAGCCACCTACAACTAAAAAGAAACAAAACAAAACAACTCTTACTTCTTACTATTTCCTACTTCAGCCATTTTGACATTTCAAGTCGTCTTCTGCCGCCTGAGCACTGACAACAAGAAAATCAGGCAAACAATTAAATAATTCTTTTCATTTACCACTTGAGTGTCAGTAATACTTCCTTCCTGCTTCCAAACAAGAATTGACCTTGTTTGTGTGTGAAAAATCAAGACTCGTTATTTTCATCTTGTGGCAGTAAGCCGTTTAAACTGCCATTAGAGTCTCTAAGTGTTTCATACAATTGAGCCATAAACCTTTGCAAAACATGACACTCTCATCTGGCCAAGGCACACAACAATAAAAAACTGCTAAAACTATATCTAAATTAAAACAGTCGTTGCGGGTCCTAATAATTGTGCTTCCGGGGAGTCTATAAAATGCAATTATTTCTTAACATGAAATTTCTTGTCTTCTAAAAGAATGTATTAGACTGAAAGCGTGCCTCTTCTAAAAAAAAATAAAATAAAAAAATAAGTGTGAGATTATACAGCAGAAATAAAATATCTATCTTTAGGCTTTGTTACACATCTTTACCAAGGATGCACGCAAATATCTCTGTATAGCAGTGGTTTATCTCAATTCAATTCCAGATTCAATTACCGATAAAAATGGTAGAGCAACTAATTCACTGAAATCAATGCAGTCAATCCTAATTATTTCATAATGTTTCTTACATAATCCAATTTAGGAAGGGAATGGGATGACAGCCCTCTGCAGGCTATTCTTGTTTGCTGGATTAGTGCCAGTGAACTGTGATTATACCCGCTTAGGGTGATAAAAGGAACAGATAGGGAAATGTGATTGAATAAAATATATATCAGCTGACATCGATATAGAGCAAAAGCTTACATACATAAAGACATTTTTTCCTTCGCTGTTTTACTTAGTATTTGTAAATTTCAAGCTAGTAGTAGTTCTTGCATGCATGATGCTCCTTCTTCGTTCTGCTGCCCCACACATACCCAAACACACATCCACTCCCACATACAAACCGACAGACAAAACTGTTTATTTTTCTGAACACACACAAGAAAATCTCTTCTCAGTGTAAAATAAGCCAGTTTAGCTTTGACCAGTTGAAATGCAAAAGATTTTGTACTGGACATGGTCATGTGCAGTTCAAATATCATACTTAGTAAAACCTCCAAATAGCCCTTTAACTTAGCACTGGATGATAAGCCGGAATCAGACTCCAGATTCAGTTTTGTCAGCCACCGTGGTGGTGTAATATTTTCTTGCACTAACAGAAGAAAATTTGCACAGAGGTGGATATCCCACTGACTGACATGTGCATACACAATGCATATTATTTTGGTGCAATTGACAGAATTTTCTTCTTTTCCTTTAACAGCCTGGGAAGACAGCCATATCCCCTACATCACAAACCACCAATGACTGGTGTATTGGTCATTGTGTTGTGTGTAGTAAAGTCCTGCTATTCAGGGAGCCCTAAGCGGGCGTCAAGTTCGCTTTTACCTCAAGCCTGTCCTGCATGACAAAGTGATTAAGGAGCAGATGTCATTGTCTCGAGTCTATAGCATAACATAAAGAGGATTATCCAATCCTGCGCGTGTACACACCAATTTCTGCTGGCAGTTATAGGCGGCATGCACCCAATAACCTACTGACACATAAACGCCACCCAAAGTGGGGGCCCACATAATGCTCTCTCATGCATCTGAGCTGGGGTGTAAAATGGAGCATATTGACGTGCAATTGACAGCAGACGCCGCGTAAATCCCCACGTTCACTCCCATTCTAGCTGAATGCTACGCTGAAGCATTCAGCTTCAGCGTAGCATTTACCGTGTGGGTGTGTGACGATGTGTGTGTGAGTGTGTGTACGCTGGCACTTTGACACCAGAACCCATTCTGCGCGCGCTGTTCCGTTCAGGCAGACAGACAGGCAAGCAAGCACGAGAGACTCGTGTCATTAAAATCTCGTCTACGGACCCCTCCGTTGGTCGCGCGCGTCATTACGCTACAACTACAACTCCTGGCGGCGCTGCTGCTGTCTGTCGACCGAACCCCAAAGGCGCACCGCGAAGCACGAGGAACGCGCGCGCAAAAAGGTGCGAGAGGGACAGGCCAGCCGCTTGGGGACAATGGGACCGTCCCCTCGCTGTTAAGTCCAGCAGAAGGCGGCATGACCAAAACGGAGCAGATTTGAACTTTGACAGGATCCGCTTTGATCTGGATTAATTGCGGCCGCATCTGACCGGTGTGAAGAAGGGAACAAGATCAGATCAGATCTCTTTTTTATTATTATTATTATCAGCGTGTCAAGGGAAAAGCTAACCCACACTATGGCTCGTGGAGACAGTCGACTGGAGACCTGGCAGGTGCTGCTGACCATCTCCATGTTCATCATCCCTCTGTGTGCACATAACGGTAAGACCACCGCTCCACCGGAGACCCACCCTGCGCGTGTGCCCGGCAGTGTAGTTCGGTCATTTGTGCAAGACAGCGCGCACGTGCGTGGATCAAATCACACCTGCACTTGGACGAGGATTTAATGAAACGTGGAAAATGTCCAGATAGAGATGTTCAGCTAAATATTTATTTTTCATCAACCACATGGACACAGGCTTTGCATTGATTTACTAATATGTTGTAATAGTGCAGTACTGCTATTATATTTCATTAATTCGGCAAAGGTAGCAAGAGGGATGTGTATAATTAGGAGGAGGACATGCAGGTGTATCATTTCTGTTTCACTGGCTATTTTTTTACCCTGTAGTATTCTTAATTATAGGTTAAGAATACTATAGGTTCCTAATGATACGTTTAAGCTACATTGCTATAGATGCAATTGTCACTGTTGAACAGTTCGAGTATATAAAAAGAAAAACATACATGGTAGTATAATATATAGGCTATGCCAATATATTCTTTTTCTAATCCAAAATCCTCGTTTAAATAGCAAAACATTGAAATAGATTAAATTAATGCATTCCATCTTTATAAGTGATTTATGCTTATAGATGATAAGAGTTGAAGCGGCTCATCCCCAGACAAAGGCCGGATTAGGTGCTCTGTAGTCGGTCTACATGAAGCCCATTGTGCCGCAAAATGCAGTAAATTCCTCCAGACATTAGAGGGGGGTGGACGGGTGGGGGTCACAGGACAGGCCCAATCTGCCCCCCTCCTTCTTTTAATTTCGTCTTTCCGTTTCCAACATATACAGAAAAATCCCAGCAGACTCCTGGAAATAAAGGAAGAAAAATCTTTCGGGCGTAAAAAAAAAAAAAAACGAGCGCCGCTGCTGCCCAGCAACAGGGTGGCTCGTGCACGTACGTGGGGTCGCTGGGGTTCACGCGGGAACGCGCAGACTGTACCCCGCGCCTCCCATTCCTCGTCGCATCCCTCGGCCTCAATGTGTGACCAGGCGTTAATGCTGTGACATATTGACCAGGAAATAGGCACGCAGGCCTGGCGCCCTCCCTCTTGTGATTTAGAGCACAGCGACCACGTGGGAAGGGGGATGTGATCAATTAGGACCATGAGCTCATCTATCTATCTATCTATCTATCTATCTATCTATCTATCTATCTATCTATCTATCTATCTATCTATCTATCTATCTATCTATCTATCTATCTATCTATCTATCTATCTATCTATCTATCTATCTATCTATCTATCTATCTATCTATAAGAATTTTGAATTTTGTTTAGGGCCTCTAGCATGTCAATGTGAAAGCTAAGGATTATAAAGTGAAGCTGATTGGTCCTGGAAACTGAAACTGATGGTTCGGTGCTGCGGCCTGCTAAGACCTGGATTTACATCTGATGTCTTAAAAATGTCTACAATTTCAAAACTTCATTGTGGTTTGTATAAATATTACTTTTAAGCCATCATTATGCTTGTATTGAGCAGTAATTTTCACAGATGCAAACAATCATAGGTAGGCGTTGTCACACTACAAATGATCTTCAAATGCATTATTCTATTCTATTCATTAACTATTTACCTAATTAATTGCTTAAGCTTCTATGATTGCAATTGCTCCTTTGGAAATGTTTCTGTGAGGAATTAATCAACATCCTTTCAAAGACCTAATCGGGTAAAAGGCTAATAAATCCATAAGTGCATAGCAATGGGCTTTTGCTGATGCAGTCATGGAAAATGACATGGACCGATTCCAGACTCTTGGGTGCACTGTCATGCGAATGTGTGTGTACTAACTCAGAGACTACATACTGTGAGGTCCATCTGCCCTGCAGCCCTAGAAAGCTCATGATATGTCAGAATAGATCAGCTTGTCTCCATCTTTCACACCAAAACACACTGAAGGAGGTGAGGTCAGGATGGTATTTATAGCTTAACAAGTAGCGAGAAATCCACAAGAGATGATGGATAGAGTCATTTTATTATGCCTGAAACAAAAATGCTGAATAAATTATGATTGCATTCTCAATTTTTAATTTGAGTCTTTTCGCCCATCTTGAATATTTTGGCGTTTTTAGTTTGCAACTTTGCAGCTGTGTCTCTTTACCACCATGTTTTTCCCCCATGTTTAAAATCAGTGTAACTCCTTCAAGTCTCCCCCCGAAACAATCAAAATGACCTCAGGTAGAACTTGTTACCATGGTGACTTACTCAATGCAGTGCCAGAGGTTGCAAGCTGACTGTCAGTTAAAAGCACAAATCACAGTCTGGAAAAGACAGGTGTCACATAGCAAAAGCAGAGAGTTGTGCGTTCAGTTGGAGCATCTTGTAATCTCCTCATGTTCCCCTTTTACTCTTGGACTCTCTACAAAGACTTCCAGCCGCTAACAGGATGCAGCTTCGCCTAAGTCTCAACAGAGCAAATTGGCAGATTGAGCCCTTAAGTGAGAGCTGAATCGGCTGCAGCCAGTTTGAGTCGGCGGGGAATGTCTCTTCCTACAAAAGAGAAGAAAAAAACCATAGGTTTTCAGATTCATTCCAAATCCTTCTTTTCCCAGAGATGGAGCTGGCATCCAGCACCTACTGACTGGCCGGGCAGTTGATTGAAAATCAGGGAAGAGAAAGAGCACTAACACTGGATTCTCTGTTTCCACTGCAATTCCCTCGCCCTGCTCCTCCTTTCAACACAGCACCTCTTTACATCTCACCATGGCAACTGTGCTCCACGAGTGTGTGCGAGTGAGGTGAATCTCATGGCTTCTCAGCCGCCACTGGTCTTCGTGACTCGAGGCACGTTCGGATGGTTTTTGTTTGAGGTCTGAATAAAGAGCCATGTATTGAAAGGTGCCACCTCTTTTTGAACCGAGGAATTTGAGGGTGGCAATGGAAGACAAGCCATCCAGCAAACCTTTTGGCTAGGTTTAGCTGTATCTGTAGCTATAGGCCAAAAGAAAAGTGAAAATAAATGACAGACCACTGTGGGAACATACAAAAGTATTCCTAGAAGAAAAAGACGTTAATGGCTGGTACTTAAAAAACACTTTTCTAGTCTTACAGGCCACTTACAGTATATGGCTTTTCTACACAACAAGCCACTAGCCAAGGGGCGATGTGACAAAATTTTAATATGCCCTACTACATCAGTAGATGTCTCTTAGAAAGTTTTTGTAGATTTTTACACTTAAATGTAATTTGAGTGCAGTTACCATGAAATATCAAGATCTTTTACTTCATTGGGTATTTGCACCCCTGTTGTCTGAGTCCCTCTCCCCAGATTGCAAAGTGCAGATGAGCCTGACCAGTCAGTCTCTAACCCACAGCTCTAAATCCTGATTTAATCCTCAACAAGTCTCAGTCACCCGAGAACGTTGGTCAGTCATTTACTGTAACAAATCCTGTATCACCACATGCACACTTCGATCTTCAACTTTTGCTTTTATTTCTATAAAAATCTTATTTGATTCCTATGAAATATTTCCAGTTTTTTAGTATGCATCTCTCATTAAGAAAACAACAGATTTATCAAAGGTGACGGTGTGATTGTGGTATATACTGCTAGGAAATGAGCCTGGGAAAACTTTCAGACATTTCCTCTGAGCGGTGTAAAGAGACACTAACATTACTTATGCACAAAGCAGAGTTGGAAACCTGGGAATTCTCAATTTGCCTTTAGGTAAGATGCAAGATAACAACAGCATAACTCAAAGCACTCCCTCTCACAGTCATGCTGACAGCGACTGTTAAACTCAGTCATTGATTTTATTCTGAATTGTCAGCTTGAGTGTCAGGTTGTATATGTAATCTTGTCATAATGCAGATGCAGAAGCAGTACCTGCCACCCCTGGCATAAAGTATGTTAAAAGGAATAGTATACAGTATCTACACTGAAAAATAATCCACCTTTTAGAAATGCCATGTTAAGAAGCTAATAAATTAGGGGTTTTAAGCAGAAATACAAGAATAACTCTTATTAGCATCCCAAACAATTCTTATAAAATAAATATAAGTGTAATTTAATACAACATTTTTGATTCATGATGGACTTTCACTTTTGCCTGGCCATTACCTTACTACATGATTCCATTCAATTCTCCTGCAAAGCATAGAATAAGGGAGTGGTTTCTACCCAGCTACCATTGGGTATTAATATGCTTTATCTCTAAGTCCATGATCAAAAATATAAAAGAAAAAGAAGCATTACATTCTAGCAGAGTTGTGGCCTATATTAAAATAGCTACTTTTATACATCTCATTATTTTGATTAAGAAAAAATAACTGTGGCAACTGTGACAAATAAGAGAGAACAAATAGGAGAGAACTGGGCTTGTCTTACCACCAGAATGAGATTTTGAGGCGACTAAGTCTCCATGGCAACTAGTAGAAGCTATGACTTGTTCTACTCTCACTAATGTGAATGAAGTGAGTTGGCTAAGTTTGCCAAATGCTACCAGGGGTTTTAACTGGACATGTGTGCTTGAGGCTTTGATATCTGGCCAGGCAAGAATTGACCTTTGAAGCAACAACCATCTCAGTTAGGTGTAATGTGAAAGAAAGAAGATGTGAAAAAGCTCTATATCACCATTGTTACGAATGGTATAGAATCAATGATTCCGTGATCTGTGGAAAATTTCATCAAACTCTTTGAAATACCAGAAGATTTCAAAGAAAGATTCAGTGGCTTCTGACCAAAATACAAAATGGATTGTCTTTGGGAGTTTCTGCAAGATAACAGCTTTCATCAGACACGAGGCGCTAAAGCAACCTCCTTGCATTGTCAAGCCTAAGGCAGATATAAACTATCATGACTACTAAGAGCTCAGAGTTTTGTTTTGCTTGTGCAAGAATAAGGAATCACAATACAAATTATCTTTGCAGTAAAAAATATTCCTTGCTGTTTCTGATTGACAGGACGGCATTCGCTGGCCAGACGTCATCCTCACCACAACCACTCATCCGTCCACAAAGAGGCCTTGGACACCAGGATGGTTCTCAGTGATGACTCAGCAGAGAGAGAGCACCTGATCGGAGCAGGAATCGGTGCCCGACTCCCACTCAGCTCCACCAGGCATCACCATTCTCACAAACGCCACTACTTGGATTTTGTAGAGGAGGACCAACACGGGGACGAGTTTACAGCCGGAGGGGCGGGGCCAGACCATCCCGGGAACCCGTTATCTGATGACGTTATCACGGTGGCGTTTCACAGTCCAGCGCCAGATGTTGTGCCCGCCGATGTCACTCTGGATTGGGCAAAAACCCCCAAAGCTCAAAAGCAGAGAGGTGGAGAACCTAATAAATATTCCCTGACTGAATACTACGACTACCTGTCTTCTGACAACGACGTCTCAGCAGTAGACACGACCCCAGAACCCGAACCCACCCCTTCACCTCCACCTGACATGGAGGATGAGAATCCGCTCCTGGCAGGTTCTCCGGTGATCCGCAAAAACTCAAGGCCAAACACCAGTGGTGGGTCATCTTTGCCAGCTCCTCCTATGCAGGGACCAGACAACAACAACGGAATGGGTGTAGGTGGGGCTGTGGGTGCAGATGGCTGCAGGCTGGGCTTTGTGCTGTCCGGACCAGGAGTTTGTGTTTCTCAGTGCGACATTGAACAAAACTTTTGCTTCAACGGAGGGGTGTGCACCGTGGTGGCAGGAATGGGTGCCTTCTGCAGGTGAGAAACGTGATAAGGCTTCAGGTCAGCTTCATTTTGTCGCTTTTTGTTTAGCGTATTGCAAGCATAGCATTGCCATTAGGCTGATAACTGGCCGCTCTGAATTGGATCAAAAACATTCCCCTTATTAATTTGGCTTATTGCAATCATTCCCAAATGTTTTGTCCTCTGACACAAAAGAAAAGATTAAGGGAACTACATGCAAGCACACACACACAAACACGCCCACGCCTACACACACCCACACGCATGCACACAGACAGAAGGCTGGCTTAATGTGTCATGTGGGTTCGTCAAGATCACAGCAGGGTCCCCAATGGATTAGCTCTGTTTTTTGAGGTAAGAGATGTAGAGAGCACATGGCAGTCGCCTGCTCAAAGAAGTGTGAGGAAAATGACAACAGAAAAATGCACACGCCTACACACGCACACACACACACACACAGTATCCTCGCATGCACAATGCCAACACACAACGAAGACCGGACGCATCATGTTGCAACCATCTGCCCCATCTTCAGTTTGACCGTCAGCTTGGAGACAAACTGTTGCTCATCCTGTCCTATGCATGATCTGAAGCATATGCCCAAATACATACGTACACTGGCACCGTATACATATATGTGCTGTCAGTTGCACAGGTAGAACAGGTTAAGGCTAAAATACAAGCATGTATGCATGCACATGCTCTGATCCTTTGATCTTATTAGAAGCAAGGCTGCTTGCTGGACAGCCTCCAGGTTGCACCACATAATGTGCAAGTACTATTGTTGCAAGTACTGTTGTTTATGCACTCCTGTTTTAAAAATGTTGCACATCTTGCAGTCTACCTTGAAAAAGTATCTGTACCACTTGACTTCTTCCAGATTTGATCACATTGCGTCAAAATTTTATATATTTTATGAGGATTTAATTTGATAGGTAGAAAGCATCACATAATTTGTAAGGGTAGTGATCAAAACAGTGTACTGTTTATTGTTTTCAGAAGCCCTTCACTATTAAAGAAAACCAGTGCAACCTCTTGATTTTGGTCCACTTCTATTACATTATGAATCTAGCAGATGAGCGAAGGCCTCAGAGGTCTGTTGGAAAAACTGGCACCGCACACCATTCTGAACAACATGAAACATGGTGGTGGCACCGCCAATCTGCTGTTTTCCTGAAACAGGAACAGCAAAATAAGTCAAATTTGATGGTGGAAAAATAGATGGAGGTAAATACTGACATATATTGACTTACATATGTTCAAAAATGATTGGGATGTTTTCAGTCAGTCGCACAGGCAGAACAGATTAACGGAAAAATAGAACATATGCTTTAAGATACTCTGATCTTGTAATAAAGAGGCAAAGCCAAAAACTGTTATTTTCCTTCAACTGTATAATTACTCTCTACGAGGTGCTGTTTCAAAATCTTGATGAAAAATGTTAATGTTTGTCGTTGTAACGCCACAACATTAATATATAAAAGTCTGTGTGGTTTGAATACACATGCACTTTAAATCTGCCAATGCCATGAGCTCATAGCCTTTGAATATTGACTCAATGACAGCAGGTGTTATTATCTACAAGGTCAAAGTGGTGATAGTATTTACAAGGCTAATTTAGCATTTAGCACTAAGTGGGGCTTATTGTCTGCTTTGTGTATCATATTTGTTCTTCCCTCCATCCCTTTGTGTCCAGGTGTAACATACAGGACTACATCTGGAATAAAGGCCTGCGCTGTGAATGGGCCGTCACAGAGTTCCAGGTGCTGTGTGTTGTGGTGGCCGTGGCCTGTTTCGTCTTCCTCCTGCTCTTCATGATCATCGTGTTCTTCGCCAAGAGCCTATACCGCCTCAAAAACGAGAACATGCGCCTTCGCAAACGCAGGTGTGTGTGTGTGCTCGATCCCCCTTTGCATTCCACAGTGTTGTTCAATTTTCTTTTTACTGTGACTCATATTGCAGTGAAGGGAGAAACAAAAAGCCACTTCTGTAAATATTTATATCACGCCTGTGTCCCTCATTGCGTTCCTGCAGTAAGTACCGCCCCCAGAGCAGCGAGCCGCAGACGGACGGCCTCTCGGTTTCGACAACAGCTGATGGGTCGCAGCCAAATGTAAGGAAACTGTGTGACACCCCTCCACCTGCCCCCCAAGCTCATACTCACAACCTGGCGTACTATGACAACATTATCTGTCAGGTATGCCTCCACTCTCCTCCTGTTTGCTCTTGTCCCTTTGTTTTCAGTATTTACAGTCTGTCTCTCTTTAGCTTTACCTTTTGTTCTCGCTTCTTCCTTATTATGTTCTCTCCTATGCCCCCAAGCCAGCTTAAACAATTTGCTCTATGCTATGAATCTGTCTTGTTCTGCTGCCATGTGTATGTATGCGTGTGTGTGTGTGTGAGAGAGAGAGAGAAATTTTGCCATCTGTCAGTTTAACTCCAAACCATCAGCTAAATCAGAAGATTGTCATTAGGATGTTCACTTGCAGATAGTTTGTGTAGCATGCTTGTGTTTAACCATTTTCACACCCACCAATCACCTCTCAGAGGCCATCAACAACCAGCAATCCCTGGGAGTATGGCCACAGAAAGCCTTATAACCACCTCCAGGTAAGCCCAGTGGAGAAGTCTGCGTTGCCTCCTCTCCCCTCCCTATCCTTGTTGGAAGCCCACCCACTGTGCAATTACTAGCTGTCAATTTTGCTGAAAACCTTACTTCCAACATTTCTCTCCTGAATCCAATCCGATGCACGCACCAGGTGAAATGACAAATGGCCGAGCTCTCGCGAGGCAGGCATTTGTTCACATGTGTTCTGCAGTGGCCTCTGCAGTATGATTAAACACTAGGCTGCCTCATTTGTTTCCTTTCTCACCCGTGTCTCTACAGCTTCCCGAGGTGCTCGGCGAGGCAAGAGCGCCTCCATTTCCCTCAACACAGCACATGCAGCCATTTTAGCTCCTTGTGCAGCTCTTCTCTATATCTTTTCTGAAACCTATTTAGGGCTTCTATGATGTTATGTACCAAACTGCTCTGTAGCAGCACATAAATAGGTGCAAATGACAGCCCATTAATTACTGTCTCAATGGAGGGACTAAAGGAGGGGCTTATTGTCTGCTTTGTGTGCACAAATCTTTGTTGTTCATGCAAAACAGCGCAGTTGGGTACGAATAAGACCGTTTCACTCAGTCTACAAATACCAGCAAAGGCCGGTGTTCTGTAAGACCCAGAGTAGAAATGAAGCTTTCAACTTTTAAAACCTTTCATCTGTCATGCTAAGGCGTACTTAGTGAGTTGTGTCCAGTAGCAGCTAAGCGTGACCGATCAATGGTGCCCTATTTACTGCCTGCTGTGATGTTGACCTTCAAATGTCCATGACACTCCAATAAATGACACGCTTGAACATTTACACACGGACACATAAACAAATGCATAAACACCCAAACAACACAGCCACATCTCTTTGACTGATAATAAAGTCTGCTTAACTCAAATGTTGGAATTTAAACACTGATGGATTTATTTATTTATTTTTGATAAGTCCTGCACCTGCAGTGAAAAAACCTGAGCGAACAATTGTGGCTTTTCTTTTTTTCAACCTTAGTCTGTGCTTTCAGCTCTGTTAACGCTTCCCTGCAGCGATTATAGATGAGTTTCCGTGACTACCGGATGCTCTAAATGTCAGGGCTAGAGGCTAAAAAGTCACGGCAATCTCATAGTCTGGACTGCATTTTCGGAAATGTCATAAAATTAATGGGTAGTTTTTATAAACCAGAGGCATTACATAAGAAGGTACTGTGTCAGCCTACATAATAACTTTTAAAGATAACATATAAACCTCTTTTGAGCTCCCACTCTTCATTAAACATTTTTCTTCATCCAATGTAAATGCAGAAGATAAGTTGCCAGTAATTATATTTACTCAACTCTTCATAATTGCTTGCGATGGTTCCTTTCCTCAAGCCTCTCCTCCGTCGCTTGTTGACGTGGTCATGAAACTTATCTTGAACCTAAAAATCAACACATTCTCCTATCCAAATACTGGCGCTTGCTGAAAGCCTACTATAAAAACATTTTTATAAAGCCACACTTAAATGTTTCAGATCATCAAACATGTCTTCTGTCACACACACACACAAAAAAATAAAAATCAGAGAGAATGCAAAAAACAGTTTTCACATAATGAAAAGCTGAATGAGGCATTTGCGATAAGTTCCAGTGTTTAGGCCACTCCTAATCAATTCTGTCTCTTGAACTGGTGTTGTTCTGCTGCATAACGCCAATGGTTTTCACTTTCTGGTCATTTCCCCTTTCTGGTAGAGAGCTCCCGGGTGGTCTAGAATAAAATAAAAATTGTTAAACAGTTTAAAATGCAAATATCTATAGTTTTAAAGACCAATAAAAGCAATTTCACGTTGATTCTAAAATGCACCAAATTGTGGAGACATTAAATGTGTTATGGGAACTTGTTTTCTAGTCTCCATTTCCATTTCTACAGACATTACTAGACTGTTTTTGTCAACTTTTTACTTTTAGTTCAGTTAGAAGCAGTCACTTTTCATAAATTTCTAGGAGATAAAATTATTCTGCAAAGTAAACAAGACCTCGGCTATACCCCTGTAAATTGCTCTGTTTGGTCTTGGTGAGACGTGTATGTTTTATTACACACGGACATCTCTCGTTTTGCACGAGAAAGTATTTGTCTGTTGAATTAAGCGTCATTTTATTTGCCACATCTCATTCATAGCTGAACAGGAATTGACTCTCTCTGCAGGATGAGCCACAGAAGAAGGAGAACCAAGCCAAATCCCCCCAGCCTAAAGAGGAGGGGTCTATGAACATCCTGAACTCCCACTCCCCCAAGCATGAGAACAACCGCCCTGCCTCTGTCGTCCACGGCCACACCCCCAACAACACGGAGGAAAACACAGAGGTAAACATGCTCCAGAACAACCTGGTGTAACATCAGCGCCTGATCAAGTGTGCAGCGGTTGAATCAGACCAAAATATTTTACAGTGCACACACAGAGGTTTTTGGAAGAAAAAATAAAATAAAATAAAAGTTTACACCTTGCTAAGTAAGATTTTCTAAAAGGAACTAATAAGATCTAAAGTTAAAAGTGAGCACAACACATATTTATAGTTCCAACGCGAGAAGCACAATAGTTCTGTTTACGAGGCTGCCATGCTCACATCGATCACACAGTGGCGCCGCCGCCTCCTTTTCTCCTTCTGTCTGCCTTTAATGCTGGACTAAAATCTCTGGCTCGGACCAACTACTGACTGACTGTTCTCTCTACTGATGCTCTGCCTTGGTCTTTTGACCAATGAACTTCTGCATTGTCTTTTCTCCTGTTTCCCTGAGCTTCCCCTCTCTCTGCCTTTCCCCCTCTGCCTCAGCCTTTCCCCCACCTAACTGTGTCTCTCTGCCCGCATGCATTGATGTTATCAGCGAAAATGTGTCTGAAAAACGTACAATTTGAAAAAAAAAAGAAGAAGAAGAAAATGTGTGGAAATAAAGTGAATCTGTATTTGCAAACTATTAATGTTCAGCATTGCTAAAATAAGTTGATATGTCTAGATTACCTGAGGATAAAGTAATTGCTTAGAGTTGATATTTGAATCTATATGCATATATTACAAGCGCTGTGTCTTGGTTTTCAATGTGTTTTGCTATCTTTAATGTACTTGATATTCTTTTCTACCTTTTTGGCTATTCATGGAGGGTTACAGTTCACAGTTGTTGGAATAAATCTTTTTAATTTTACCCAGCTTGTCCCCGTGTGTTGCTATAAGCTCCACCTCCCCCAGCCCCAGACGCTGCCTTCCTCTTTTGCTCTTTTCTCCTTTTTCTTTTTCTGCTTGTCTGCACACAATGAAGCTTAGTACTGCCAAACCAAATAATAACTGAATGCATGGCTGACCCTACTTTTATGCTGCAGTAGGCTGCTCCTCACAGATTGCGCAGCAGAAATACAATAGTGAGTGTGAACCTATTCAGAACCGTGGACAGCTCCTAGAGTGTGACTGCATTAGGAACTCCCATGAAAACCTTTCCTCTTCTTTCTTTACATTCCTAACTGTAAACTGCAGTTTCAGTCAGAAGATTGCACGCTTTCATAATGGGCATAAAGGTTTGGTTAATTTGGGGCTGGTAGTGATGCATCTGAATAGTTTTCCAAAGCCGAATGATCACACAACAAACAGCTTCAATGTTTTGTTTTGGCCTGTAGAGGTCCATATTACAGAGGTTCTGACTGAAGACTCTGACTGAAGACAATGTGCTTTTGTATAACAGCTTTATGAAGAGGATTTCTGGGGTTGTCAGTAATGTTCTTTATTTTATCAAGATTTCCTCTTTGCACAATAAGCAGCAGATGTTCCACAGAACAAAACCACTCTCTCTTTATCAGCTTGTTCAGCCCTCTTTAAGTCACTGACTCTAATGCTTTAACTCCAGCAAATGATGGCAAGAGAGATTGCACTCCCCACAAAAGACTTATGGCACTCTCATTTACAGAATTGGCAGCAAGTTGAGTTTTTAACTATAGCCTGCCAATTAACTATTCCAGATGTTTTATATTAGTCTACAGCAAAGTGACTTTATATCAACATTGAGCTTAAGAGAGCAAACCAAGTAACAACCTCTTTTTCCAAAATCAGCACTTTCAGGATTGACTGGAACTTCTAGCTTCCCACATGTGAAAGCCAAATTGTTTATTTATTTTATTTTTTTGAGAAAGCACAAAGACAAAGAGTGAGATATTTGGCCAATGTAAAGTTTCATAGCATAAAACACAGTACAGAATGTGTGGCGGTGCAGTATTATGGTATGGGTGGGATGGTGTTATTCACACATTGCGCAAAGTGAATGTAATAATTAAAGACCAACTCCAAACTATTCAACTTCATCTTGAATTAATGGTTAGACAGCAGAGACATGGAGTCAGTTGGATATTTAAGCCAAACAATAGCCGATACCAAACACACATTCAAATGCATAAATACTTTGCTAATCCCAAAAGACAATAAAAGTTGTAGCTCATATTATTGAAGGTAATTTAAAGAGATGTTGTTGATTCTGTGGACAGGAAGGATCTCCTGTAGCGGTCTGTATTACAGCAAATTTGAAGAAGCCTCTGAATAAAGACACTGTCTTTGTATGACATTGTCATGCAGAGGATGACCAAGGTTGCCAATAATTTTCTTGATTTTGTATAAAATCCCTCTTTGCATCATCATCTCCAGAGGTTCCACAGTCGTCCTCAGAACAGAACCAACCTTCTTCATCAGATTACTGGACCTTTTTAGGTCCCTGGCTCCGATGCTGCTTCCCCAACAGATGATGGCAGAAGACATAACACTCTTGACAAAAGACTTATACAAGGTATGCAGCATGTTGCTGCAAACACTGAAGGATCTTCCTCAAGAAGTCCAGTCTGCTCCGTCCTTTCTATTAGACATCTTCACTGTTGAGTCTCCAGTTCAGTCTGGAAGAATCCAGCAAGAATTCTGCCAAAAGCTTGTTGATGGGTATAGAAATCATGCAGTTTCTCTGCAGCCTACTAATACTTATTTTAGCAGGTTGGAACAATATTATTGATCTTAAGAATCATTGAAGCTGTTTGTTGTATAATTACTTCCTAAAAAAGTCATGTATGTCAAACTTCTAACCAGAACTGTGTATGTTTATTTAATCCTCTGTTAGCACATTTCAATCAAAGTGTGCTAACAGTCCTAATGTGTGTTCCTTTCTTAATGCTAAATAGAGAAACCTTGATTTGAGTCATCAGAAGGTCTAATGATTTGTTTTGTTCTGTAGTAAACCTGCAATATTAGATAATGGGTGTCCTGCTTAAACACAAAACAACCTCCTCTGTGAAATTCAAGCTATTTATCTACAGCAGCATTTCCACCTCATTTTGATAAGTCCGTTCTGGATTAATTGAACTTACTAGAAGGTGCAAAAACCCGTTGGAAACCTGATAAAATATGATTGTCAATTAAACATTATTTTCTAGCCTTGGTAAGAAGGTTTTCTTTATTTTATAAAAGCCTAAGGAAATAAATTAATAAACGTCAAATTGTCATATTTTTGCCATATTTGAAAAACATGGTGTTAGTGACAGAAATAATATTAATTCTATTCTTGAATCATTCTGTGTATCTACTTCCCAGCCTAGGTGATGGTGTTTGTTTCCAGGTTATAATCTCCTCTGATTCATCCATGTTGCCATCTGGTGGTATGCTTAAGTAATATTTGCAGTTCAAACTCCTGTATATTAGGATTCATTTATGGATATATGATATATAACTTCCAAATTCCCATTTATTAACTGTTTGGCTTAAAGAAATCCTAAGTGTTGCTTGCAAAATTTAGCCAATGAAATTCTGAAGGGAAACATCACTTAGAGCTGATGGTGTGCAAGGAGGCTGTTGCCGTTCACCTCGCAGTCATACAGTAGTTTTTAGAAATAAAACGTAGCTTTTCCCTGGCATCACTCTTGCTCTTTACGGAGTTCTGATTCTTCTCAGCCAAACTTTATTGATTTAAAATTGCACAATTACATTCAGTCCTCCACCTTTTCTCTTTTTAGTTCTGCACTAAGGGACTGTGTCACATGACCAATCCACCCCTGTTTTTTTGTTTGTTTTAGTCCTTTTTTCTTTTACTTTCCCTACATTGTTGCATCCTATTTTTTTTCCTTATCATATTTCCTCATCAGGATGGAGTCACCATTGGCCTGGAAGTGCTACTACCCAAAGAGGCCAAGCTGCACCAGGAGGTCAGCCCACCACTTCAGTACGATGTCTTCCTCTACAAAGTTGCCAACAATGGAGACTCCACCTCTCATAGCCAAGGAGCTCCCTCTAACTCCTCCGTTTCTCAACCCGTTCCCAAATCTCCCAAAACACCCAAATCACCTAAAGTCACCACGGGTGCCGTGTCTGGGAGGCACTCCTCACCCAGCCGTCACTCCTTATCTGGTCGCCACCCGTCACCCAGTCGTCACCCAGCACCTGGGTGTTATTCCTCCCCCGCCTGTCACCCTAATTCCCCCCACGCTTCCTCCCAACAGAAATGTCTTCCAGGCCTCTCCGCTACCCCTCCTCAGCAGCGCAGCCCCCGAGGTGGAGCTCCCAACTCAGAGCGCTCTGCGAGGTGGAGAGACCACCAGAGCGGACCCATTCACTCATCTCCCTCTTCACCTCATCTCACCCAGCTGCCTCCATCACCATCCAGAGCAAAGTGCAGCGCAGTCAGCACCCGCTCCCTGCCGCCTCTCTCCTGACCAAATGTTTCCTCTGCCCAACCCCCAACAACTGCACATCCAAGCACACAAAAATATGTCTTAATCCAATCCGCGTGGTCCAGTTTTGTACTAGCTTTTTGTAGATGTTTTCTCAAACTACCCATCTGTGCGCTCTCAACCCACACATTTTATTACTCAGAGGAAAACGGGCCGCACCAGGTCCACCGGACCGGAGCTAGAAGTGCTAGAATTCATGGATGCACAAAACTACAAATCATTCTGTTGTCACTGCAGCCTCAGATATTATCTTTGATGTAAATAACAAGCTTCCTAAACTCAGGTTTAAGACACCTCAGATACAACTCCCGTATATAGCGCGGTGCCAACGTCAGCAGAAACTGAGGGCGTAGCTCAGAAAAACTTAATACTGTTATCATTGTTTTATATGAATCTTTTGCTAAAAATTTTGTTTTTGTGTTTCTAATCTTAAATAAATAATAAAGAGAGAACAACAAGCCGTTGTGTTGTTTTGTTCAGACAAGAGAAAAGGCAGAGCTGACAGTCTGAAGACCTCTGCTTCCACCCTGTGGACAATGTAGGCATTGCGACAGAAGGCTTAGTAATTCTGTTGTACCTTAAAATTGTTTCCATCAGGTAAATCTTTTGCTAGCGTTTTTTTTTTTTTTTAAATAAGACGGTTTGATTTTGCTACATTAGAATCTCATTGAAAAGGTTAAATTTCAGTAATTTAATGAAAGAGGTGAAACTCAAATTCTGACTTAATCACGCACATTCACAATTCAAAAAGCACTTTCTCTGACAGAAAAAGCCTGAGTAGAATAGACATGGATGTTTTATTGCATAGGCACTGGATTCCTGGAAGCAGGATGGACAATGTGATTTAGACACTTTGCTAAAGCCACCATAATTAGAGATCTGGAAACAAACTGGGATCAACCACAGCTGACATAAAGATCACATCGACACCAAGGAGATTAAATGAGACGAGACAAACAAAATGAGAAGAGGGGTCAGAAAACCCCCTCTTCTTTTCACACAATAGCCCTTTTGTGTGCTATTGCCCACAAAAGGGCAATAGCACAAAAATGATTTCAAATCTTTTATCCTATCAGCTGATGTGCCAGCCCCAGATGGTGGAAAACAACATTTGCAAGGACAAACAATGTTAATTGTATCATTTTCCTCACACATTAGTGGAGAAATTACAGTAGTTATCTATTTTTATGTGTTGTGACCAAACAACTAACTGCAGTGTTTCGTCAAAAATAAATAAATAAAAGTTTGCAGTGACAGTCACTGGTAAATCTTTTGGAACATCTTTTTTTTTTTTTTAATCTGTCAGAAACCATGTAAAAGCCAGTCAATATTGGCCTGACAGAAGGACAGTCATATGAAATGCTCTGAAGTTCACAAACTCTGTAAAAAAGTAAGCTTTGACCTCCCTCTGGGGGTCAAAGCTGCACTCGTTCAGACTGCAGCTTTGTGCTTTAGTCTGGCAATGCAGAGCCACATTAAAACTGATTAATTAGATGTCAAAACACACCAGCAGAGTATTTTACATGTCTTTATCATTGCTATAATTATGCTTGAAAACTATTAATAAATCAAGGCTGCTTCAAATCTTCAATCACTTTGTCATGTATGTCAATGTCAATTTATTTATAAAGCTCTTCAAAAACCGCTATTAAGTGCACCAAAGTGCTGCACAGCACCACAGAAAAAACCCATATAAGAATAAAACACAACAGATTAAACAGACAGTACAAGTAGATTACAAAGTCAAGGCTTAAATAAAGTGTTCAAGACTATTGGCAGATCTAACGGTGAAGGGTAAGTTATTACACAAATTAGGAGGAGTGACGGCAAGTCGCTGGTCTGAATTAGTTGTATGGCGTAATGGTTTGCACTCTGACCTTTGAAACAAGTGATGTGAGTTCAAGTCTGAGTAGGACCTTTTGACAGTGCATATAACCTTTTGCACAAGGCAACATTTTCCATACAGTAGCTGTTCTCAGTCTCGTCAGTCTGCTAAAGGAAAGATGTTAACATGGTTTTAGTCTAGCTGTTGAGATTTAGCTCTTGATCATCCTGCTTGAGCTTTTAGGGGGGGAAACTCATGGCTTGTTTTGTTGACCTCATGAGGCTTTGCAAAATTTCCCCTCATTATAAAAGTGGACAACAAAGTTGTGTCTTGAAATGAGAAAATGCAAGAAGACATGTCCAAGTAAAGAAAGAAAAAAGATGCAAGAAGAGGAAAAAAAAAAAATAAAATTAATTGATTGATTAATGTAACGCCAACATTTTGGAACGTTTTAAATTAAACTCCTCAGAGGAATGTCCCGTTTCAAGTGTCCAATCTGCCTGATGTGCATTTGGAGGTCAGTCTGCTGATTCTCTGCAGATCACTCCTTAGTGCAGCTAAGGAGTGATCTGCAGAGTGCAGCTAAGGAGTGATCTTGAGCCTCTTAGTGTGTTTTAAATCAGCTGTTACCATTCACTGCGTTACAGCATGCTTGCACCATGACCGTTTACAAAAAAAAAAAAACTAAATAAAACGTTGCAATGCTTTCATGTCTCACTGAGAGGATCTGATGAAATATTGGAGCAGCAACATTGTTGTTCACAAATCCATCAGTTGTTTTTTTGGATCAAAATCACCTAAGAGTTTAGTTATTCTAAAGATGAACTCCAAATTAATTATTAGCTTAATGAATGCAGAACCTTACACCATTTCCATACAGCCTAGTCCTATGTGATGTTACCTCGCGTGGCCCGCCCTCCCGCTCCGTCGCTCTGTCTGTGCAGCTTTCGCAGGAACCTCTCAGTGGCGGTGTTACTCCACAGTTTGAGCTTGCACTCCTTTGGCGGAAGAATATAACATAACCCTCAGGCACTTTGAAACCACTGATCTGCATCCTCATTAGCATTCCCTCTGTGTGGACTGAGGTAACGTGTGCTGATTCAACATGATGCAGTGATAATAGATTTTGTTATCACATAGATATCTGGGCGATCTTTGATGATCCCCGGTGTGTTTAAAGATCAGATTAAAGCTGGTGCGGTGTGTAAGTCTGCGTGTGAGTGTATGAGTCCTCCAATCCAAGCAGGGCTGAACAGATGATACGTCTGCAAGCTGAACAGATGATTGTGTATTTTCATACGTGTGAACCACTCAAGTGTGCTGCCTTTTAGAGATGTCATTACTGCCTCCTCATGACAAGCTGTAAAGTATTTTTGATGACCCAAAACAGATGGAATTGTTTTTTTCCAGCTTTGCTCCCACTCCACCCACCCTTCTGTCTGTAGCTCATCCAATGCACACACACACACACGCATACACACGCACGCAAACAGAGGCACGCTCCCGTCCCCTGAGACGCCTTCATGGCAGATGAATATTCTTATAATTAGTGGAAAACACACAGAGCGGAAGACTGACTGTTTCTCAAACATTTTAAGCCTTTTTTTGTTTTTTTTACTATGCTTTTTTGTGTCTAATCTCGACAAATAGTGTCGTGCATGACTACTCATACCCCTTTGAACTTTTTAGCCTTTTGTCACTTTCTCACCACAAACCTCAATGATTTTATGTAACAGAGCAAACACAGAGTGGTGTATAATTTGTATTCAGCCTCCATGAGCCAATACTTTCTAAAACTAACCATTTGCTGCAATAACAGCTTTGTGTTGTTGGCATATTGTCTTCACAAGTTTGCACATATTGAGAGTCGGAATTTGGCACATTTTTCTGTACAAGCTCTCTGAAATGAAGTCAAAATGGGAAGAGGGCTTCTGTGAATGACAGCTTTTAAGATGTTTTCAAAGATCCTCAGTTTGGTTTAGCTCTGGCTGTGTTTAAAGTTGTTTTCCCACCACTTGTGTAAAGTCTTTTTCATCCCCTAACATGCTTTTTTTCTAAAGTGCCTTGTATTAAGCTCCATTTATCCTCTGTTTGAATCTTACAGTTCCCCTCTTCCTGCTTAAGAGCATTGTGCCCCCCCCCCACAGCATGACGCTGCCTTTCGCCTTGGTTATGATGTCCTCAGGGTGTTGTGTAGTGTGACTTTCAGCCACATAAATAACTCTTCTAATACAAATAAACTATTGACATATGAGGATTATTTTTTATTTAGGGGTATCAAAAGTGGATGTTCTTGCATGAACATTGCCCTGGGCAAAGGCAAAGGTTATTTTGTTTTCATCCGGTTCGCATTCACTCCCTTTCTAATGTCGCCATGCGTAACTGCCCATATGACCCAATTACAAAACTACCATTGCATATAAGAGGAAAGGAGAATAACCGCTAGTGCATGCCACACTTTTCAGATCTTTATATCGCTTCACTTCACAATGACACTTCCTTGTTTGTCTATCACATAGAATCCCACCAATATACATTGAAATGTGTGTTTGTAGAGTGACAAAATGTGATAAAAGCGTCGTTGAGACACAACATGAAACAGAAACAACTATTTTCATGTTGTGAAAACTTTTTTTTTGTGCTTTAGCCTCCACCATAATACCAGACCTCCTGCTCAGTCTTCCTTCCTCTTCTCTTTTGATGTCGCCTCCTTTGTGACCTCCAGTTTCTCTGAGTCAGACTGAATGGCATGCTGTTCAGGAGCTGTCACTTCGGCTTCATTTGTGGGTGTACAAAGAATCATTTCACTTAAACAGCATACGCAAAAATAATCTACTGTTAACTTTCTGAATGTAGTAATTCAATTCAAAAGTGTTGAGAAGTAAGAACAGCAAAGTGTCATTTTTTCTGAACAGACTACATTTGTTTGAGAAACAAGATCTGATTTTGAAACTGACTTTTCGTTTTTCAAAAAATATTGCTCTTTTAAGTTATGCTTTTCTGCTGAAGTACCGACACATATATTACTCCTTTGCAGAAAAAAAATGTAATGTAAGAATGTAATAAATTTTTTTTTTAAATGTTCACTTCCAAGTTTGTTGGCTGAAATCTTTGGAGACGTGCAAAAATGGTCCATGTTTCTAATAGCATGGACAATGTTATAAGAAACATTTTTGCTTCGTGCAAAAATGAAGCTTTTTTTTCACACCCTTGCTTGACTTTATCGTTTTTGTCTTATTGAGGGCCTATATGTAGGATTTTCCAAAATGCCAAGGACAGGTATTTCTAAAATGTCCTTGGCAGGTCTAAAATACTGACTGGAGCACAATATTTCTTCAGGAGTTCTTTTTACCTGTGAGATCACTGGGAAAAAAAAAAATCTAGCCTTTCTCTAAGGGGTGTTTTTTTGTTTTTGGACAGCAAAGACTTTTTTATGGTGCATTCCTGATGCAGGTTAAAGGGTTACTATCTCTATCTGACTGCAAACACCAAACTCTGTCAGCTTCTAAAACTGCCCAGACTTATATTACATTTGTGTTTTTTGCTACTTGGTTTTAAATCAAACACTCTCCCCCAGGGCCGAAGTTCTACAAAAGCAGGCAGAACTAAAACAAGTATCACTTGTAGCAGAGTTTCTTTACAGCAGTGACTCATTTCAAGTTGAAGATTTTTTTTTATTATTTCATGCCAGACTCGTGGGCATACAGAACCATTTATTTATTTTATTTTTTTTACGTCAAAGGCTTTAAAAAAGTCTGGATTTTGACATGATGACGCAGGAAGGTTCGATATCAAAGAGAACAGCAGGGTTATAAATCAGAATATGAAATGTTTGTGTGTATGGCCATGCAACTTTTTACATTTCTGTTCCCCTCTAGTTACATATACGGAATACATTGTGGTTTAGTATGTATATTTGTGTCTTTATGTGAATTTTATAGATAAAAATATCAATATTTTATTAAATTACAGCAACAGAGCTACATATATGATACTGGGTTTTTTTTTTACAATGTCAAAATTATTGTTAAATATTACAATGATGGTATCAATTGCAATAAATCCATATTTTTCTCATTCCTCCCTGGGAACCTTACTCTGAAAATTGGTGTTTGTTGGGTCTTTCAGGAGGATAATGATGCAAAACATACAGTCAATAAAAAAAAAAATCTGATGTGGACGTGGACCTTTTCGTGTTGCTGTGTTCTATAACAAACAATAAAACAAACACAAAAAAAGTCCAAGCCTAATACAATTGCACCACTTGACTGCTTGAAGAATGTAATTTCAAATTATTATTTTTTTTAATGTTCATTTCCACGTTTGTTGTTGGAAAAGTTGAATGAAAGGTGCCTCAAAGTTGGAGCTGTGATTGGGAAAGTCAAAAGTTTGTCACCGACGTTGATCTCAAAATCCAATATGGCTGCCTTGCATATAGAATTCAGTGGTAGGCAAGCATCCAAAGTGATGATTTGCACTTCATTTTTTATTTCATCAAATGCTTCAAAATATAGAGCAATAGAGGTTATTATGCAACCTTGCTAAAGCGTAGTCTGCCTAGTGACTGAACACTCCAATTAGCAAACCCCACTAGTTTTCCAACATGCAATTCATTTTGGGAATTTCTGAACATTTTCTACCCTGCCATTTCTCCTTTGACCAGTAAACGTATCTACAGATGCTTGATAGATCTACATTGTTCATCCTGCAAACAATATTAGATTTTATTCTGAGTTCCACTAACGGCAACCAAAGGATCACCGGCGACACCTGCAACTGAGTTTAAGATGCTTTTGCTAAAGCAAGATGCTAAAGACATACAGTACAGACCAAAAGTTTGGACACACCTTTTTATTCAATGAGTTTCCTTTATTTTCATGACTACTGACATTGTAGATTCACACTGAAGGCATCAAAACTATGAATAACACATGTGGAAATATGCACTAAACAAAAAAGTGTAAAACAACTGAAAATACCCCTTATATTCTAGTTTCTTCAAAGTAGCAACCTTTTGCTGTGATTACTGCTTTGCACACACTCTGCATTTTCTTGATGAGCTTCAAGAGGTAGTCACCTGAAATGGTTTTCACTTCATAGGTGTGCCCTGTCAGGTTAATAAGTGGGATTTCTTGCCTTATAAATAGTCATAAAAATAAAGAAAACCCATTGAATTAGAAAGGTGTGTCCAAACTTTTGGTCTGTACTGTATATGAGACAGAATTCTGTTGTTTTTTAACCATTTCAGCAGTTTCTATTAATTTCACTCCAAACACTGACTGCTATCCTGTTCTTTCAATGTTTCCAGTGAACTGGATGTGGACACAGTTCCTAAGACACTTTAGGATGACAGCAGCAGACGGAGGAACTGACAAAGGAGTTAAGTTGTGTTGCCCCTGTGATCGGGCCAAAGAAACAACATCGTTCTGAGTAAAATATTTCTGCTGTGTTCCTTTCCGACAGGCAACAGAGGCTGCCATTTCTCTCTTCAAAGCCACCATGACTTGACGAAAACAGTAATTTCACTTCACAGCAAACGAAAATTGCCATCCAAGTGCTGCCTGAACCACTTTGTGTGAGTCGCTGTGAAAAACAGAATTCAAAACTACCTCGGGGGGTTTTTTTTTCTTCCTTTTGTTGTTTTTCCGCCAAAGAATAAGCAAATATGTCTGATGATCTCATCTCCTCAATTCTTGTCTTTTAGTTTGTCTGATGCCTGAACTCGGCATGCAGTCTCTTCTCGCTAATTAAAGTGCTATCCAAGTTTCAGCTGAATCTAAGCATTCTTAGGGAGAGAGGTGAGGGGGGATTACTTGGGAGTGTTTGAGAGAGAAGGTCGGCCTGTTCCAACATGATGGATCTACTGCTCCACTTCTGCTGGCTCAACACATGAGAGATCTGATTTCAATTAGTAAAGAGGACACACACATCTCATCCCCCAATAGCAGCACACACACTCTGCCTTACTGTCACACTCTAACTTATTGTGACTATCTCTAAATCAGAGATTTAATTAATTATTTTCTTTTTTTTTTATTACCTGCAGATCCTCTGTCCAGGGCTTGTCAGCACTTACACTGAGAGTTGCAACCTTCTTTTTGGGTTTATACAAGAGTTGGTGAACCGATAAGCTGACCCGCATCTACACAAATACGCACACAAACGTGTGTGTACGTGTGTGCCTTGCAGCATGAATTATTGAGTGTGTTATTTGAGGGACAGCTGGCTCCTGAGCACATTAACTGTCTCAGTCATACAGCGATGGCAGAGGAGTGAGAGGACGCCAAGAATATCTCACTCAGACTTGTATCATTAAGCAATTGCGCCACAAAGTGTTTGTGTAAGCGCTCGAGTCAATTAATCCGAGGAACTGAAAAAAATTCTTCTATTTTTCTCTTTTTGCAGCAACAGACGATGAAATTCTTCGTAGGAGCTCGTCTTTATTTGCTGTCCGTAAATAGATTGGAGTCAATTGTGAATTGATTATGAGCTGCAAAAGCTCTGCTTCTTGCGTAGCATGATGATTCCTCTCCATCATGGAACAATTTTCTTGCTCCGCGATGGAGAGTTGCTGAAATTATTGGACTGTTAAGACAAATTTAATCCGGAAGGGTTATTTTCCTCAAATCAAGTACAATATCGTGAAAATTGTGTCGATTTTGGTGCTTACACTCACGAAACATTACTACAGCCTGTGAAAACATGAAACCGTTTCTCGGAGGGTTTGGATATTACATCCAAGCATTAAACATAGATCGTTACTGACAGTAATGCTATTTTATGGCCTAAACAATTATGGGAAAGACTTCTGGCTTGAAAGCTGTCTAGCAAATAGTAAGCGACACGCTACACAACAAGAGTAAGTAGCAAGTACTTTATTGCCAAAGATGTTGGCTGATTGGAGTGCTGTGGCGGAGCACACTGATGGAAAGTTGAGGAAGAAAAAACTGATGAGAAAAAAAAAAATATTTTTTTAATCACTTCACACTTCCCTCTGTTGTCAATTTTTTTGGATATGCTGGTTGAATTCCCAGCTGGACTTGCCACCAGCCTACACTGCTAAATGTACAAATAAAAGTCCAGATACCTGCTTTTCACACCAAGATGTCATACTTATTGACTAGCCTGCAAACTGTCCTGACCGAAACAGAGGAGAGACATCAGAGACAATGATGCAACGCAACCTGAAGGCCACTATTGAAGCAACCTGGGATTCCTTAACACCTCAGCAGAACCACATGCCACACTGCATACAGCAAGTATTGAATGCATATGGTGTACACTCACTAGAGTCCAACATTTTTGTGAAATACACATATTTTTTTTATTTATCTGATGTAATATTCACATTTTCAGTGAAACTGGATTTTGTGTTTCTTTTAGCTGTAAAATTAACAGAAATATATAGACATGCAACATAACACTAATGAATCTGAAATTCAGTTCAATTAAATGGCTGAAATAAATACGTTTTCAATAATAATCTCATTTGCTGAGATGAACCTGTAACCAGCGGCACTAAATCCAGAATGAGGACAGAAAGTAGCTTCTTGTTCACAGCCATCACCACGTTTCCCTTTAAGCTGAGCTGCCGGGGATCCTGCTGTGGCAAGCCCTTCCCAGTTGCTCACACCTGCGTCTCCTGTGGGTGTGTGTGTGTGTGCGGGTGTGTGTGTGTGTGAGTGTTTGCCTCCCACCCACGTTGGTAAATTTGGGTTCCTTCCTTGCAGCGCCGCTGGGTGAGAGCAGGGTGCAGCCTTTGGGTCCCCACTTTCCTCTCGGTAGGCGTCCCCATCCTGCCTTCAGATGTTTGGTCTATTAATCTGCATGTGTGTCTTACATGACCTTACAAAAGCACTGTCTCACTAATTCCCACTCAGTTGAACCCCACTTAAGATCTGAGACATAAGGGGAGTCAAGAAGGAGTGAAAATCCATGAATGTGAACAAGGAGGACACGAATGTTGATGCTTATTTAAGACACTCCAGTCCTTTATTTACCCTACGCAAAAAAAAAAAAAACAACCCAAAAACATTAAATTGCTCCAGTACCTTGTTAGAAATATTTGCAGTTGGCCATTACTTCTTGTGGGGTGTGGATGGGGGCAGCTGACATGTAAAATCATCCCGTTTTGCGAAGTTTAAATGAGCCACGTTGTGACTGCGAGGTAAATGTCAGGGGGTTTTCAGCCGGAAACCTTCGCCACAAGAATGTGACCGCGGGATGTCGAGTAAATCAATATGGAAGCAGAGGGAGAAGGGCTGAGGGAGGGTGGGGGTAAAGAAAGAGGAGAGCTGGGGGAAGAGAGGTTTAGTGCTGCAGGTGAAAAGGAAAATGATAGCAAAAGGAGGAGAAGCAGGAGAGAATGAGAAGAATAATGACAAGTGGAAGAGGAAACTGAAGGAGGGACTGAGAAGTGTTTTTTGCTTTCCATGTGACTCTTAAGGAGTAGGTCAATCTGTGACATTATCACATTGTGTGTGTGTGTGTGTGCATAATTGTGTAAGAATAGGCTGTTTATACGTTATGTTTTTGCTGCTTTAGAAAAAGATTCACTCAAAATCTGTGCTAAATAGAATACAATTCTACAATTTTGGGTTAAAATTGTTTCATCCTGGTAAAGATGTACACAAAAAAAACCTTTAAAATCAATTTCATTGATGTTGGATATGGTGGTCATGGAGACAGGATCTAACTGTTGTTAGGAAGACTTGTTCATTTCAAGTCGCCACTCTTTGCTGCAGATTTATTATGACTTTCCTTGCAATTCTTGTTACTCTTTGTGGGGCAAAGATAACTATGAGAGTTCCTCCTGCCTTGTCAGAAGAAAAGTGGGTCAGAATCATGTCGCATTATTACCCAGGAGAAACAGAAAATTATTGATTGTTGATGAAAGGTTTGTAGACATTTAGATCTATTTAAACTTTTAGGGGTGCCCACAATTATTAATCCAAGTGTTGTTGGATAACTAATTACTTGTAAACAATGATTTTTTTATTTTCTAAGAGTTATTCTGCAAAAAAAAAAAAAAACCACAAAAAAACACTGTAGTTGAAGAATTGTGACACATTTCTGTCAGCCTTTTTTCTTTCTGTTAAACATAAATAAATAGTACCATACACAACTCAATTCCAACCTTGAAAGTGCTAAAAGCTTAAATGAGTTCTGATCCGTTAGTTGACGGTGTTGCCACAACAACCAACCAAAGCACAATAACCAGAAGGTGAGGCATTCATAAGCGTACTTCGCTTTGTCCTTCTGCTTACGCGAGTCAAAGTTGTTCAACTACATGAACTGAACTCTGAGGTCCCAAACCAAGGACGGGTTTGGTCTTCTGTATTTCTGCTCTGCTGCTTTAAAAGACGCCAACCTTCCCAGCCCCCCCAACCAGGAGCCTGATGATGTGCAGTTCTCTGCAGAGCAGGACTTTCAAACGATATTATTTCCATTTCAAAGCGCCCGCTGCTTCCTCACAAACATACAAGCTGTGGCATGTTACACAGAGCAGGACGCCACAAACCGCCTCATCACTTTGTTGCCTAAATGATAGTTAACCCCGTGGATGTTCGCCTGGTCTCAAAGAGCGAGCTGCTGCGTGCCGTTTCAATTAGGGAGCAGGCGTGGATGCAGAGGCCGTCCGCCGATGTTGCAGGGGTTTCTCCTGTGAGGCATCGCTGCCGCTTGACAGCGGTTTCAAACAAAGGGGCCTTGTTACCGCGGCTGTCAATTACACGGCAGATGTCTGGAGCAGAGGGCCAACTGATTTATATGCAAGCTGAGGATAGATCCGCTAAACGGCACTAAGCAGTTCAGAGGATGCAATTATGTGATTATTTATCCAACCCACCACAGAAAACTTTCATCACTACCACACACACACACACACATATACATATATATATAAAGACAGAGAGAGAGCAGATTAAGATCTGCTGGTCCCAAAATTAATCTCCCTCATCTAAAAACCGCTGAACATGAACACACAAACACACACTTAAGCGCACAGCGGTTTCTCCTGCAACTTTAATGTTCTCATTTATCCTCTTATGCACAAATGTCAACCTTTGTCAGCCCTCAACTCTGCCTCTCCCTTTGCTGCCCTCCACACCTTCTCCAGCTCTCCCCTCTTCCTTTGTATTTGCTTCCATCCCTTACACCCCATTTATTGCCCTCCTCTTCCACGACAGCTCGTCCTTCTTCTTGTCTGCATTCCACTCACTTTTCCCCTTATTGTGTTCGGCTCAACTGCTCCCCTGCCCTCTCCGCTCCATCGTGCATAGATATTACACATTTCTCCAAGATATCCGGCTCTCTCTTTGTTTTGCTTCATTGTCTTTCCCTTCTTTCTCTCTGCTTGGGGATCCTCTCGTGACATCATCACTCCTACAGTTACCATGGTTTCAAGGGGAGAGGGACAGTAAAATCATTTTTTGATCAAACAGACCGGCTCGCTGCTACTCTCTGCTTTTTACGCTCGCCCAGAAACAACGAGGCAGATTCAGGAGTAATTCTTTATTAAAGCATTAAAACACATAACTACAAGCGGGTCAGGTCAGCGTTACGGACGGCTCTGTGTGAACAAACAGGTCGTCATCGTACAGATCTTCATCCAGGTCGCCCTCCTCTTCGGTGAAGTAGGTGGGGAAAGGCGGGTTGAGCAGAGTAGAGCGTCTAGTTGGGAGTACCGTGTCTCTCACCTGCAACACAAACGCACACACTTAACTAGAAGAACAAAAATCTAATAGAATTAGAAAAGACATTTTCTAATTGTATTTAGAAAACACATTTCAAATTAACAGGAATTTCTTACTCAGAGACGCACATTTGCATCATAAACCGCTATAATGGATCAAAAAGGTTGAGGCAGGCATCATACTCAAACAAATTCATTAAAAAATTGCCGAAAGGCTCGCTAAGGAATGCTGAAGCAAGAAAAGATGACAAGCTATTCTTTTTTCTGTTTACAATAAATAAACTGGGGAAGTCCCAAACCAATCTAAAGATCCCACTCGGGCATTTTTAAATAACCAGTATTAAGAGTCTTGGACAAAACTCAGCTTCGCACGACTGCTGATGTACCATCTGCCGTATCCATAGTGGAAGCAAAATGGAGATGCAAAATGTGCTTTGAATTGTAAATGTCTTCAAAGTAATTGCTTGTTTTCAAGTGAAAGGCTTGTAAAACGGAGATGTGCCAATGCACAACTCAGCTTTTAAAGCACTGACCACAATATCACATATTTCTTTTAGAAATCAACATTTTTTCCATCTGTTTTTTTGGAGGGGAAACATTCTGCAACCAGTCTGTTAGAGTCCAGTCAAAAATGGACTGTAATACATATGGTATAACAGTAGGTGGTGATATGATTGACATTAACAACATCCAAATTCAAAAGAGGCAAACAGTGCTGGACTAAACAGTGGCAGCTCTTGTTTTCCTTTCTACTTACACAGATTTTTGTGCTTTCATTTGGAGTTTAATGCAACAGAGTGTGGACAAAGTTAGAAAGATTAAAAAAAAAATGTCTGAAATGTTCCTGTAGTCTCAGGTATACAAATTAATAGTGTCCATCTCATTGTATTATTTATCCATTTCATATAAACTCATCATAACTTGGCAGGAGAGGCTAAAATGTAGCAGAAAAATTCTGTTTTAACAAGCCACAGAGATTCAGCATCACAACTCAACATTTAAAGATGCACTGACAAACTGGCAAAATCAGTGCTGAAAAGTGCAGTAAGAGTCACAGCAACACACACTGGTGTTTATCTTGAACCGAATCTCTCAAAGTTTGGTGTAAATGAAATTTGTATCCAAGTAGAGAAGCTCTCAGCCCTTAGCATGACATGAACTGTACATGCTCCACAACTCTTGGATCAATGACTAATACCATTAAAACAGAAACATCACTTTCGAAAAACACAGAGAAGTCGGAGCTACTGACTAACACTCAGCAAAATGCTCCAAGCAGATCAGATAACTCTGATTTTATACGAATCAGGATGTGAGATGAGTGAACGGAGGAGTAGCAACTTGTTACTTGAAAAATGCGATTTATAAAAAATGATTTTACTTTTGCAATTATATATTTTCGTCTCTCTTACTTAAACGTTTATTCTTTGTACGTCGAGAACTAAGTGAAACACAGTCCTGTTTCTGGATTCAATTAGAAATCCCCTGCACTTTCAAACAACAAAATTTTGGGGGGTTTTTTCTTATGTAATCTGTGAAGTTTTAAATTGAAGAAAGAAAAAAAAAATAGCTGAATGTGACAATAACAGAAGGGAGGGGGGAAAAAAACATTATTGTGAATTTCTGTGGCTGCTGCTCCTCAGGCTACATTGTTTAGTCAATTCTAACAATGACAAACACTCCGCCTGCCAGCGAGGGGACGTGGAAAATGAATGAGCACAGAGGAAGAAGGAGGACCTGCGCTTGAAGCCATTCTGTTCGAGCGGGGAGATAATGCCCAGTCACGTAACGCGTGAGGCCATGAATGAAACCTTAGTTAATGACAATGGCGGAAGAACTGCCACCGATTGAGGCTAATTTTAAAGCTTCCACTGGATATCTTTGCAATTTATTGTGTTCCAGACACACAAAGCAGCTCAGGGACCTTGGATCACATTGCAGTATCTGCACACCGCTTTAAATTCATGCAATAACAATGCAAATAACCATTAGATGGTGATCTGCATGATAAACTAGGGAACAAGGGGGTGGGGGAGAAACAGCAATGGAAAACCTTCCTTTAAAGTGCCTAAATGCTCATCCATCATATCTTGAAGATATGATGGATAAACCTTTAGTTTTCCCACATGAATCACTTTTAATTTTCCCTCGGTTACACATCAAAGAGACCCTGACAAAGTGTAGAAACTACCGGCTCAAATGAGATGCTAATTAGATGTTCAAATAATAAGGATGCAGAAAAAAATCTTAGCAGTTAGCTATAGTGGTAAACGCAATCAATAACTTAGACATAATCCTCATTTGCATTTGGGCATTAAGGTTAATCAGAACAACAAAAACAACTAACGCATATTTATTATTAAGCTGTAGCCTTTGGGGTTTTGTAATCTAAAGGGTGTGTGTGTGTGGGTATAAAATTCAAAGAGCATTTGTATTCATTATTACTTGTCTCCAGATCAAATAAGAGTCCAGGTATATGCAACACTCCCACACTGATGAGGCGAGCACAACACGCAGGGTAGGGAGATGGATGCTGAGGGTATTACTAACATCGTTAAGCTACCCGCTTCCATTTCCCGTCCCATGAGAAATGAATACGCGTGCACCAACACACACGGCCGCGCACACACACGCATGCATGCTGCTGATCCAGCACAGTGTCAATGAAGATAAATCGCACCATCTTGCAGATGTGACGGTGTTTCACAGGTGCAAGGTCACCCGTCGCAGTCAGATTTCCAAACATGCCGGAGCTAACCGCTGACTTCACACTCTACTGTGTGCGCATGTGTGTGTGATTTTGTTTTGTTTTACCTTCAGGACGCAGTTCCGGTGACCAGGGATGGTGCCGTGAACGTACAGCACGTTGTACTTGGTATTCACCCTCCATACCTGGAAGGCAGAAATGCGAAAACAAAGCAGATTGGACAAGATTGGATTAATAAAGGAGCGAAGAACAAACAAGCTGAAGGCAGAAATCGCCCGCGTTTGGATCGGCGCTCACCTTCAGTCCGTGAGCCGTGATGTACGTGTTGCCCATCCTGCCAGGCATCTTCTTTCCTTTGAAAACTTTGGCCGGATCCTAGACGGAGATGAGTATCACAAATGCTTAAAGTAACGGATAAAGAAAAGCAAACCATTCATGTGGGGGTGTGTGGATGAGTTCGTATCTTACCCCTCCTGGTCCGGAAGCTCCTGGTCTGCGGTGAGTTTTGGTTTGACCGTGGCTGGCTGGCTGACCTTTGAATCCCCATCGCTTCATCACACCTTGGAAACCTTTACCAATGCTACCAAAATACACAAGAAATTCACCAACACACACACAATATGGAACCGGATTTACATTGCCTTAGGAAAGCATTAGAGCATCCTTTTTGTCACATTGCAGTCAAAAACTGTATTTTAACATACATGTGATCCACTGGATCCACTGGATGATTGAGAAATGGAAGAAAAATGAGGAAAAATAATTTTAAGAAACATCTGAAAATGTGATGTATTTCTGTATTCACTCCAAACCACCTCAAGGAGAAGTGAATATGAATATTATGTATTGTCCAGAATATGAATATGCTGGACAGCTGATGCTGAGGACCAGGATTATGAACTGCTGGTTTTTATCAATGCCTATCCATATGTTAGAACGGCCTAGTCCAAGTCCAGACATAAATCCAAATAGAAAATTAAAACTCTCCATCCAGTCAGACTGAGCTTGAGCTACTCCGCAAAGAATAGACAAAAACTGGTAGCTGTAATTGCAGCAGAAAGGTTTTCTAAAAACAACTAAATCACAGGGTTTGGATATAAATGCACACTGCACTCTTCAGATTATCATTATTCTCTTTTCTCTTCAAATTATGCGCTATCTTGTTAGGTATGCATACTCTTTCAAGGCATTTCAATGGATTTAAGTAGATTAGTTGGTTCAGTGAGAAAACTAATTAAACAACAGACTTAAATTTGCACATAAAGTGAAATTTTCCTAAACAAATTAATTGACAAGAACTGGGAAAGAGAGCAACACAAGAGAAGACGTGCAACAAAAACACCAAAAAAACAAACCGAACTCACGATTTAGCTGTGACGTCTACGTATTGGCCCGGACGAAAATGTGCTGCATACAGAGGAGTGCCTTTACACGAACGAGACAAAATAAAGGAATTAATATCCAGAATTTCAGCTTAGTGTATAAAAGCAGGAGCAAATTTCTACCCATACCTGGTTTAATGATGGCGTTGTCAGACACTCTAAAGACGGTGACTTTCTGTTTAGGGGGAACTCCTGCATTCCTGAACATCTCCATTGTTTCATCTGACCTCTGTCGATCATTGTGATGGGAAGGAGGAAAGAAAAAAACAAAACAAAATCGAGATTGATGGAACGTGGCAGGAGAAGTAGGAGCAGTGAGCAACAGTTGGACTATTAAAATATACCATCATCCTGTTACGACTGTACGGGAGCCAAAGAGACACACTCGCATGGAGACGCAGGCAGTCTTGGCAGCGAGAGTCTGACATTTGCTTTCGCTCCCCTCACTCTCAAACTCAGCGCCTCCGATCACTCCAGAACTCTCCCTCTTCCCTTCTGTTAACTGGAAATCAGTCTGCCAAAGCTGCTCCCTCCAACTAACGCTGACTGAGGAGTGATTTGGCTGTGAGGAGGGTTTAAAGATTCCCCACCACTGAAGTCCTGACACTGATCCATCAGGCATCCATCGAGCCGCAATGAATAAATTACACCTTCATTTATTCAGTCTCGCGCCGCTGTTTTTCACCTTATAACAATGAATTTCTACCGTACTCACGCCACGAGTGGATTGGCGTTGAAAAACTAATTCTTTAACATGTCCTCCATTCCTGCGTGGGACAAAGGATGGATACGCTATGTACAGTATGTTCACTATGTGAGAAAAATGGTACAAAAGAAAAAGTATTCAGTCATTCAGGTTATCTAGTTTTGAAATGCATTTTTTAAGGAATTTTTGGAATTGAAATTAAAAATATTTCAGCACTAAAGCAACTTTTCATTTTAACTGGGACAGAAGTAATTGGACTCCAACAAATTTAACATGAAGTTTGTTATAATCAGTGACTTTAAACGGGCTTAAATGAAAATTGAAGCTTGGCGTAGTTAAGAGAGTGAAATTTAACAAGATACACTAACTGGCCACTTTATTAGGTACACCTTGCTAATACTTACTTTAGCTTGTCATCTTCATCAGGTCTAGATGCCTAAAGCTATTGCGCTCCATCCATGTGACTGACTGATTAACTTTGTGCTAACAAGCACTTACACAGATGTACCTTATAAAATGGTCGATAAATGTACGCTACATTTATGTAGTGTCGAATGCAACAATAATTTCCTGCGTCTTCATTTGCTCGGAGGCCAGGAGCGCCTCAGGACTTCTGTGGTTTTGCAGTCACCAGCAGAATATCTGGTGTTGCTGAGATGCCTTTATGAAGGAGCCGAGGCTCTGGAGAGAAACTAAAAATGGCAGACTGCAAAGCAGAAGCTCGTCTTTTATTTTGGGATCGCGCCAAATCAGCTCTTTAGGGAAAGACTAATAAAGATGCGTAAAATGGGGATTAAACAGAAGCAGCGAGAAGAAGCCTTAAACAAAAGCATGGTAATTCAGGAATTTCAGGAGTTGCATTCATTATCATGTTGCAAACCAAGTCCTTTAGAGAATTTAGGAGACAGATGATTAAGCTACTGAATTTCAAAAATGTGTGTATTGTGTCTTTTTGAAGAGAAAAATAAACAAATATATCAGTGTGTTTCCTGACTTAAAAAAAAACCCCTAAACAAAATCAAGAACAACAACAAATGTCTTATGAACAGAACCAAAAGAAAGCCTCAATAAAAACACTCCATTCCATTTTGCACATAATTCTCAAAGCAGCATATAAAACAGTGCGATTCTGACAATTTTAACACTTACATGGAACGGTGACACGTTCTTCCCTCCTACTACAAGAGCAGCAGAGTGTCCATCAAACTCTTCTTTGGGGAGACACTTTATTACGTGGCAATCTTGCACCTGGGAAACATGTTGGAGTTGAAAATATTGCAAGAAAACTCAGGAAGACAATGTCAGCAAAGCGTCTGATTAAACACCTGCCTGATTGTAGTGTCCACTGCTCAGCCTGGTCCTTGTGAGCAGTGGACACAAATAGCTGAGCAATTAGACGGAAGTCTCTGTTGTAAAGTGTTAATATTCATCCACACGATTAATTTACTCTCACAGCATTTGGTCTAATCTAAATGGATGACATCAAATCGCGACACACATGCGCCTCTGTATGCAATGCGTTACATAAGGATGTCATAAAAACAGATGTTTTTTTGTTTTCTTTTTTACAAGTTAAAATGAGCCTCTAATCCAAAATATTTAATTAAGTAAGCGAAGCGAGTAAGTAGGTAAAACTAATTATATAGCACCTTTCAAGAGAAATCTTGACGCGCTTCAATAAACAGATTTAAAGAGAGGCGTTTTTAACTCTCTGATAAAAAAAAAAACATGTGGTGATACTTTCAAACCACGAACACAAACTGAAAATTTAAACGCATTTTACATAAACCCCAAATGTTACAGCGGGAAAGTAAATTACTTGTACAAATTTAGTGGGCATTTTCTTTCAACTGGGACGAAAGACGACAAAATAGAAAGATTTAGAATTTGCCAAGAGAAAATATTCACGTCTTGCATATATAATTTTTCCACTTTGCAATCATATTTTAATGTATTTTCTCAGGATTATACTTGATAAATCAACAGAAAGTAGGACTGTACTGTACATACGCCTTATGTAAAATACTTAAGTACTTAATGTACTGTAAGGCTACATATCCACATATTCTATATGTTGCTACCCACTGCAATCTAACATGGTGTACATGTTTAAGCCACTTTGTAAACTCTAACTTTTCAATGCTTTTAAAGTTGAGCAGGACAATCCTGATACGATTTTTCCAGTCTACCTTAACAAGTGCTGGTGGAACACGGTGTTCCCAATAAGCAGGCTGGCTGCGCTGCCTTTTAAACATTATCAGAAACACCTTTCACAAAGGCAGACTGTGGAACAATCAAACAGAGCATGAAGAGATGCTTTCATTGTTATATTTTCTGCCTTTAGTGTCAGTAAAGCCAGTCATTCTTTCAAAGAAAATTGACTTTGTTTCTTTTGTTCCCCCCGTTGCTCATTTCCCTTCAGATGACAAGAATTCACACTTATTTTGATGCAAAGCAGACATAAAAAGTGTTTTATTTTTTGTACTACCTGCAACAGTGTGACTGGGTGTCTTTCTCCCGTTTTAGTCCAGATAGGAGCCATCCCCAACTTGACAGCAACTAAGCCAACTCGCCGGTTTCCTGCGGAGAGGACAGATGAAAAGCTGGTGAGGACAGCTGAGAGGAACGGCGGTCCTGATAAACGGAGCGCTAAGCGATCACGGCTTCCACCTTCTGTCCAGTCCTGTCGCGGCCAGGGCTCATCTCTGAGAGGGTTGAGCTTCTCGGCTGTCTGTTTTCTGTAATCCTCTGCCGTGAGGTTTCTCAAGTACTTCTGGTTGTCCTCTGTAAGGTGCTCTTCGAACCATGTTGTTTTCATTACAGTCCTGACACAACCCAACAGCTGGACGGGGCTGAAAGACAGAAGAAAATAAAGATTCTGAATCGGCTTTAATTCACAAGTTGTTGTTCATAAACAAGGAATTTCACATGATACCTGACAACTAACATAAATATATGAACTTTAGAGGACTTGGGGAAAAAAAAGAATGTTATACATTCGTACATCCATCCATACGTACACCAAATAATTTGTGAAAAATAGTGCAAATACGCTTTTTTTTATTTTAGAGCTGAGTAGATGATTAAATTGGCTTTAAGATGTTTGTTGTGTCCATCAGAGAGAGACTGTGGGAAGAAGTTGTCTAAACAGTTTGTGTCCAGGATGTGTGGGGTCTGCAGAGATTTTAGCTGCCCCTAACTAGAGGCAAGTTACAATACATTGACACTCGGAATAAAGAAATAATAATAAATCACTCCTAAAATCAGAAGCAGGAGCGAATCTAAAACATACAAGGCAGTGTACCATAGGGAAACACTGTCCTAAAACATCCCTAATATTGTTTTATTTTTCATGAATGTGTTCCCCTTACAAACGAGCAAGGTTGCAAATGGGCAGAATATTCCCAGTTTTTCAGAAACTTTCACTTATGGTGCGTTCATACCAAGCGCGTCAAAAATGTGTCTGACTCTTCAAGTTCAATGCGTGTGCAAAACGAGTTTTGAGCCACAGGCGTGTCTTGTTTGCATTCAAAGTCTATGTGGAGGCGCATCAAGGGCCCGTTGCGGCCCATTTCGAGCATCTAGCGCGGCGTGATTTGAAGCGTTTTGAGCGTTTGACTCGTCAAGCACGTCCAGCATGTCCGACGCTCTACGCACCATTAAATTAGGTCAACGGTGTCCAAAATCAGGCCTCATGGGCCGAATCCTGCATGTTTTAGTTGATTCTCGGGATCAACACACCTGAATCAAATGATGGCTCGTTAGCAGGCCTCTGCAGAACTGTGACATGCTGAGGAGATAATTAGACCATCTGAACCATCTGTGTTGCAGCAGAGACGTGTAAAACTGGAGCTCGACAAGTTAGAGAACTTCAGGATTTTACGGGGTAAGTTAAACTGAGTCATGTTCAAAGATAAATATTAAAATTCAAATTGATCGCTGGTAGACATCCAAGCAAAATTAATGCAATTAAAAAAACTGATTTGAAATGATAGAACTTTAAAAATTTAGCTGAATATGAATATTCAATTTTTCCCCAGAACAACAGAAACATACATATTGAGTAAAACATTCCAAACCTTCAGACTCATACATTAAAATCAAGGTTTGAAATGGAAAAAAAATCTTGCTGCTCCCTGTAAAAAAATATAAAAATAAAATAAAAGTCCAATTTGACACACAAACCAAACAACAATCATTCTTCCAACCTCTCAAGACTGCTTTCTACATTTTCACCAGACCCTTTCAGACACTAACCTCTTCCTGGGCCTCATCAACATCCTCCATAAGAAAAGTGGCCTCAATACCCCAAGGTACTAGAAATCATCTGTGCATGTAATAGAAGGATACACAGTGCATCTAGAGGGTGTGGCCTCAGTACCCCTGTGGGAAGCGGTGTGCTATGTGCATACTTCCATAAAATCTGGTAGTTCTGCCAAAAACGCTATACTATTTGTAACCAATCTAAAGTTGAGCCAACCTTCAATATTTCAAACTCCAGGTTTATGCCTGTTCATTTTCTAACTTGGAAAATTCCTGGAATTTTGCTGCCATCGAAACAGGAACACATTATAAAAGATAACCACCACAGGGAAACTAACTTCTAGGACCTAATTTCCAGCTGTTATTGTGATTTAATTGGTAAACAGACAAGTTAAAATGTCTATTAAAAGCTTGTGAGGATTACCTAATATCACAGACCATCTCAAATTGGTCTCAGACCAATTTGAGGTATGAGGTAAATTTGAAGATATGACCTTCCCTCATATCTAAACATATAACTACATTGCTTCAGATTGAAAACATTCTTTGCTCAGGTAATTTATTTTATTGTCTAAAACTCAATACGTCTCATCTGGACCTTTTCGATTCAGTAAAGCCAGTAAATGAAAACAAAAACCAACTGATATCTTCTGAGTACAGTCCTAACTCATTAAGTCTTAGGACAGTTTTCTCATGCCAACATGTCTTTAGTGTCTGAGCATTTTCGAGACGCTTGGAAAAACATTCAAAGCAACAAATCTGATTAGACAACTGGAGGTGAACAGTTCCAGTGCTCTGGGCTGGGTAGGTATCCCTGCTGCAGCACAGCTAATTGGACTGGCTGAATTATCTCCTCATTTTTGTCACAAAGTTCTGCAGGAGCCGGATGATGGCCCATTCATTTCAATTTGGTGTGCTCAAGGAGAGAAACTTCTAAAGTATCTGAAACGCCGGTCCTCCAGGACTACAAATGTTTTTAACCTGCTTTTACATACTGGGTTGAACGCAGTGATTTCAGAGAGGTAATTCAACCCGAGGGTGACTTAAAGCAAGTCTAACAAAAAAAAGAAACATTCCCCCAAAAAAGACAAAGAATCAGAAAGCCCTTAGGCGCAACATTTAATATGCAGAGGAAGTGAGTAGAGAAAGATTTCTACTGAATAATAAGTTTATAACTGATTACAGTGTTGATTTGTTTTTGTAGCTTGTTGTTCACATTTTTTTTTACTTCATTAGGGAAGAATTATGTAAACACAATTTCTGTTGCCATTTATCCGCTGATCAGCAACAAATAGCGGGACGGGGAGGGTAACATTATAGAAGTCTTTCACAGCTCTTTCGAGAGGGTTTTCTATAAGAAGCCTTTTAAAAATGCTGATCAGAAAGCTGCATTAGTAGCAATTTTATCTCACTAAACCGTATGAATAAGTCATGGGCACAAAAAATATATGCAGTCTTTCTGAGCTCATTACACAAATACAAGCATCCAAGATGGATTGCAAAACAGGTTTAGCTTTCCATAGTTTTAGTGTGAATAAGCGTCAGCACAGTTTGTCACCAAAAAGATGAACTGTGCACATGAGTCATTACTGCTGAGCTATTTGAGTCGTCTCTGCCAACTGTGTGTGCAGAGCTGCTTTTCTAAAAGTTGCAGAATGCTGCCTGAGATTAGACACATTGCATGTCAGCGATGCATTCCCAACTTTTTACTCTTATTTGAACTATTAAGGCTGTGCATGCATGTGTTAATGTGAAGACTATATTCAGCAGCTCAAAATAATTTTACTTCATTCTGCCTTAATCACATTTAAATATGGATATTATGTGAACGAGTCAGATTTATACAAAACACATACCTATTTTTAAAAGTTACATTTAAATTATTTTAACAGATTTCTTTTGTCTATTGCCAGTTTAATTCTAAGCTGGTCAGTCTGGGTTTTTTAATTTGTGAATGCTTAAAGAATAATAGCTTTATTTTTGGCACTTTATACATATATTTAAGTCCAAAGGTACTAACATAGTACTATGTTACAAACATTTTTTTTGTAAAATTTACATATAAATTAATAGTAAAAATAATTATTGTACTTATTTTCTTTTTCAGTATCACCTGCCTTTTTTCAACTTTTACTATCCTCAACAACAAGGCAGGTTTATCTTTCCAAATGCCAACCTGACTTCCTCTGATGTTAGTTTTTTTGTCATTTCATACCACTTTGTTGTCTTCTAACCCTGCTGAGAACCTGAGATCTTTCTTAAACATATTCAGAGTGAAGGAAAACAGTTTGCTGTTTTGTGTAAACTGGTGACCGTGACTTGACTCTACAAACTAATCAGAAAACTAACAGACTCCAGGAACGAACGGCTCAGGTTGGGTGTTGAAAATAAAAGTATCAAAATCGGTCATTGACCCTTTTTGAAATAGCAACAATGTTTATTTGTACATTTTGAGTTGAGTGCTTATTATTATTTAATTTAGTTGCAAAATAAGTCTACATAGTAATGCTTGCCCAATAACTGTGCACACTGATTGTTTCCCAACAACATTAAAACTTCACTTTAACTTTCTTAAATATTCAGTAATAAAACAATTGTGCAAACATTGACAATAGAAACAATTCTCAAACAAAGTTTTTCAATAATATAAAGACTCGAGATTATCGGTAAAAAAAGGCAAGACCTTGAATCTGATTACAGAGCTGTGCTGTTTGAAGCTTTCAATGTACTTAGGAACTAAATCAAGGCATGTAAAACCCGAACTTAGCCCTGGAAGATGGATTCTTGTACGTAAAGACTACTCACGGCACTGCTTTTGGTTGAATTATGGTTATATCTTATGGTTCAAATCCTTCTGGAATTAAAGGATTAATTCCAAAATATATTATTAATTCTTCTGGAAACTGGGGGAACAGCTTAAACAGTTATTAATACCTCATCAAATAAATAAAAATATCCCCACGAAATAATTAATTAATATAGCTTGTTTTTATTTCATGAGTGAGAATATTTATATGACTATTTATTAATATTTAATTTTGAATAATACAGTTCTTAAATCAACGGCATCATAGGACAAATGGGTGTGTATAGCTCTGCTATTGTAGCTGTATATTGTGGCTTGTAATTTCTGACAGAATAAAAGTGTTCAGTTTTATATTTTAAGCCACACAATAACTGGCGATAAGACTAAAAACATATTTCAATATCCCAGCCCCAAACATTGACATATATCTTACAATCCCAATACTATATTAAATGTTAATGTAAACATGTTAAGTATTTTCACCATAAAGAGACTCGCCTTCAAAGCAATCAGAGACGAGTTCTTAGCACAATTAGCCAGTTAGCATCTTTACCTTTCAGCAGCTGCCCGAGGACAAAGGAGCTGTGCTCCCCGCTGGAGAAGAAACCGACAGCCCAACTTTGCCATCATCCTCATTCTTCGCATTCATTCATAAATCTGGCACCAATAAAAGTAAATTAAGTTATGTTGCCGGTTTAAACATGAAAACACATGCGCTTGTCTTCGTCCACTTACCTAATGTCACCCCTACCATTTCCGGTACTTTAGCAAAATAGTTCCGCAGCACTGCGGTCGATGCAAAAGGTTCCGTATCATATTAGAAATGTACAATCTTTATCGCTTCTAAATTCAAAAAATATAATAAACATTGATGTTAACAATATGCATCTTTAGTTTCACATAATTTTACTTTTATTTTTACATGTCGTTATTGTATTGTATTTTGGATATAGGTATTCTTTTTTCTTTTGTGTTATTTCCAATAATATGCTTGACTCTAGTGTTAAAGTCAAATAAAAGAAAAGTTGAAAAATAGGAATTAACCATTTACAACTGGTTTGAAATATATTAACTTAGAAGCTCTTAGGTCATCATTACTGTTTCCAGACTATTCTCTGAATAAGAAATAGATGTTAGCCGGTGTTCTGTTGAATACTAATTGGCCTTTTCACAGAATGAGACATTCATAGAGTGTACCCAAATGACAGACTAAGTTCGGTTCCCCCTAATTATCTGTGTGGAGATTGGTGCAATAATTTATTCTTGCATATTTATTGTCTGTGTGGGAGACAATGAAAGAATATGTTGTCTGGAAAGGTGTCAATTGTGTTGGCAGTGTTAATTATAGCAAAGGAAATGTGTGTAAAATGTTTAGATGTGTGTGTCAATATTGATTGACACTCCCATCACTCTCAAAGTTCCAGATTATTTACTAAGATGTCACTGTGCGTACGTGTTTTTTTAGAACCAAGCATTTTTTTTGTCTACTGTTTATTTGTTTTGTGTTGACACTGCACAATGCCTTGAGATTATTTTTACAGGGAGATGCATAATAATTTATTGCAAAAGGTTTTATCAGCATTTACTTTTATAACAAAGCACACATACTGTACCTCAGATGTGAGGTTTAATCTACAGATCTGTCCTTGAACTTATACAATCACTGATTCAGACAATTTAAACCGTTATTTAATCTACAGATCTGTCCTTGAACTTATACAATCACTGATTCAGACAATTTAAACCGTTATTCATAGAGTTGGTGGCTCAGTATAAAAAAGCAGTTAGAGTCTAAATGGAAAAATCATGTTTACCATCTCTCTGGGCACTAAAATAATAAAATCAGTTAACTTCATTTCTAGCATAGCATATTTTAAACATGGGTGAATTTGTGTTTGAGTCCAGCTGAATTCATTCTGTCAATCGTTCAACCAATGTCTTCTTGTTTTAGCAATGGCTATTATGAAAGGAGAGTATTTTGCTATTGAGAAAATATGTCATAATTATAATGAAGGACTTCCAGCTGAGAAATTGAGTTACAATGAAGTAGAACTCAGTGTTGTCCAAAAGGCCCATGTTGACAATTTGCTTGAGGGAAGGACACTACAGAATCACATTGCCAACATTTGGTTGCTCAACATTGGCAGAATGTGATTGTGAGTGCATCTGCATGCAAAGTTAAGTGAAGACATTAAGACCACATAATTATGACAGAGAGGGTGGCTTAAAAGTATGTTCTGTCCATGACACACGGAAACATTTGGTGCAAAGTTATTGTCTATGGATTACTTTAGACATCATGAAAGTTATTTGGTTGGAGAACAAACACTGAGAGTCCTGCGGCATGCCAAGAGTGAAGTACTCCAATACAATACTGTTTTTGTGTGGGGTGTCTTCTCATGCCAGGTTGTAGATTTACTGTCCTTAGTGATGGTGTCGTTGCTGCTGGATAAACACAAACCAAAATCAACTACACAAGTTCACTTTCACAAGTAAAGATCTGAGTACATACTTTATTCCCAACATAATTTGGGGGTAAACTAGACGTTATATGGCATGCATTGAACAGAGCACTCTTCAATAAAAGTTAGATTTGTGGAATGCACAAATAATATTTAGCCTCTCAGCAGTTACTCCCACTGGAGCTGTTGCCTCCGAGTAATCATGAGCCTCTTGGCTGCTTCTCTGATCAATTTTCCCCCTGGCTGACCTGCCAGTTTAGGTGGACTGTCATGTCTCTGTATGATTACAGTTGTGCGATACTACTATCACACTTTTATTTTGAGATGATGGGTTGAACATTGCTCGAGTGATGATCAAAGATTAGGATACTGTTTTATAACCTAAATCTAAGTTAACGTCGACACGTTTGTCCCTGATCTTTCTGTCGTCTTGGTCTTTAATGTGATGTGTTAGTTCAATAATTTTACAATCAAATTTTTAAGGTTTTCACAGAACAGCTGTAATATAATCAAAATAAATTAGACAAGGACTGAATTTATTTACCAATTTGGTAATTTCTGAAGTCAGTCTGTTGCACTAGATTTTCTAGGGGTATCAAGAAAACAAATATGTGTGATTCTCTGACAAGATTTAGATTTCTATCGTAGTAACAAATCCTTTCTCTCTCTTTTGTCTCTCTCTCTGTCTCTATCTTACACAAACAGACACAATAACAAAAAAGATAACGCAACGTGAGAAACCCAAATCATCTTTATTATCACCAACATGCAGGATACAGAAAAAAGAAACAATTTCCAGCTTACAAATTAGACTCTACCACAAACGCTTTTCTACCATCCTGAAACTCTTTACAATGTAAGAAGGTTATTAAGAAATTGTTACAATTATCCATTAGTTATTCATTTCCATTTAGCAAAATCACAAGCAAATCTGTAAAAAAAAGAACCCCAAATGCCCGAGATTACCCCACTGCTTCACACAAATGACAGAGATACTTTATTTCATAACTAGCAAGCGGCTACTCGAGATTGGATATTAGTGGGAGCTGAATTATGCATGCATTCATGCAGTACACTAAATCGAATGCCACCAGTCCCACAAATAACATTTGCAATGCTAATTCTAAGCATTTGGGGAGGGGAGGGAGTTTGCAGGCTCATGTTCAGGCTTTTCCCCTCAAATATTGGGGAACCTTTAGCATTGTGTACTTGCTAGTTATCTAAATAAGGTAGAAGTGTCATTTCTTTCAGTGGGATATGGTCAGACTATGCATGCCGGTTCTGAAGACTGTTAATATTTCTACAAATACATTTTCAATATACAGTATATAGCAATAATTTCCCAAGTGATGCCATTGTGGCCAAACATGCAATAGTCATCAATGGAGTAGTTCAAATTGCTTTACCATAACAAGCTAATTCTCTCAGCTACACTACAGTATGTTGTATTGATGTGTATATGTATTTGCTTATGTCTGCTTGTGCTTTTAGACATGTATATATTGTATAAGATTTGGATGCATTTTATATAACTTATCAGGGGTGTAACAAGATCTGGTTATGAAATTCCACTGAATTAAAACTTTAGCTTATTAATTTTGACTTTAGCTTAGTAATTATGGTTGATGTAAGAGTGTTTTTAGTAATTTACGTACGTTTATATTTGTAGTTACAGTGTTAAGTGATTTCACCCCTGTGCCATAAATACTCCTTGGTTCAATTTCCTCCTTTGTCAGATCCTCTACTGTCTGCCTGCTGCTGGCAGTCTGTTCTTGTCTCCTGAGTTGTGTTATCAAAATCCTTTATTTACTAAGCTCCTTCTGTCCTCGTCTGCATTTGGGACCCCAGCAAAACCGAAACATGACATATTTCACACTGAATTGAAGCCAGGGTTGCAAAGTGCTATCCAGTTTGTTTCATTTTGTGCCTTTTGTCTTGTCAAGCAAAACCAAGCTATTATCATGGGCCCTGCACATTGACCAGAAGCTGCTATCTATGTTTAAGGCTGCAACTTTAAAGTATAGGAAAGTAAGTCATTTTTGAGATGAACTGATGTGGGGAACAATCATGAAGACTGTCAGGCTTGCCGATGACATTGGTTACAAAACCAATGAAGAAGCGTCTATAGCTTTTAAATTATTTATCACAAAGCATTCAGGTACTCAAAAGAACACAGGAACAGTGAGAGATGAGATCTGAACAATTTCCTGAATCATTGTGAGCATCTTAGGCTAACTGTGTGCCAGAAATGATGGCAAAGTTGGAGTTTGTTTCACAGGTTCATTATAGAGCTAAAGTTAACACCCCCAGTCACACTACCGCTTAACTGCGGAGAATTTCAATGGCGCCTGAAGATGCACTGCCTAAGGTAAATAATGCTCCAGCATTGTCCTCTTACATGTTACTCCATAGAATACATAATTTGATTTCCAGGTAAACCAGGCAGGTACAGATTTTTCTAAAGATGTCAAAAAACTCAGCAGCATGGGTGCTGCAGGTCTCACATGCCATGTGTGCCACATATGCAGCACTTCACTGCTACACATATATTGCTGCAATTACCCATCCATCCATCATCTTCTGCTTAATCCAAGGCAGGGTAAAGCAGAGAGGTCTACACTTCCCTCTCCACAACCACTTGGGGTAACTTTTTTGTGGGAATCCCAAGGCTTTCCAGGACAGCCGAGAAAACTTAGAACCTCCAGCGTGTCCTGGGTCTTCCTCTGGGTCTCCACCCGGTAAGACGTACCAGGGACATATCCCCATAGAGGCAAGCAGGGGACATTCTAACCAGATAACCAGCCCACTTTAACTGGATCCACTCAATGTGCAAAATCCCAAGAATAATACAAATAAATCTCATGCAACACTACTATCTGATTTATTTGGCAATTTTTTTTCTGGCCACCTAAGGGCACTTATTCAGCACTAAAAATTCATTCGGATCCGCTGAAGGATATTTCAGCATAAAAACACACCACAGCTATACAATGATGTGATTTCAAAAGTAACAGACCACTTGTTATTACAGATGGACAATGTGAATTCCACACTCTTGATCCCAGTATACACGCTCCATTCAAAACAGACGCGGATCAAAAGCAACACACTTCGGAAGCATAACAAGACAAATGTTCCACAAAATTAGCTTAATTTCTTCACCTTTAGACCTGCATGCACAGCAAGATAAGAAACTGCATGATCAGCAGTTTAAGGACTAATCAAAGATTTTAGGAATTACAGCACAAAAAAGAACCAATTTATTGCTTTAGTGAAATTATAATTCCCCGTCTGCCCCCCAAAATGAACAAGCATTCATCCATGCTTTGTCTGGACCCATTTATCATTGCAGGGTTGTGGAGAGGCTGCTGCCTATTTCCAGCGGTCATTTGATAAGCATAATAACCTCATTATATGAACTGGTCATAGCCAGACTGAATTATTTTAAATTAATTACTGACTTGTGGAAGGCAGATTGTTAAAGCAAAACAATTCCTAGACTGCCCCAAGCTATTGCTAAAAAAGGATTGTGCTTCCTTTTTGAGAACTCATTATTTTGCATTGCTTTGTGTGGTCTTGTTTCATTAAATGGATGTTTTGTTACACCCCTGTAACTTATATATGTATATGAAAGTGTTATGTATACATATGTGCATGTTGTACATCGTCAGGGGCTGAAGGTTCTTGAGGACTCGTAGTCCGATATACACTTAGGTTTGATTCCTTTTGCGTTGTAGTAATCCACCACTTGGTTAGGAACTTCGGCCAAAACACTCTTAGCCAAAGCAGCTGGAGATGCCTGAAGAAAACAGAGACAAAGAGGAGATGTGTTTGAAACATACAAACAAATACACTCGCACACACACGCCCACGCACACACCACTATCCACTCTAAGAACTTGGGGGGAAGAATCTAAGCTATACTGTGTGTAGACCACCGAGACTGAAGTGATCCGACAAGATTGTCTGACAGCCTCTAAAATATTCTTGCTTTCTGTTTTTTTGTTCTCTGGTGTCACTTGATTTTTGTGCACAACACGTGTGTGTGTGTGTGTGTGGGTAAAATAGCCCAGCCAAAAACAAAAAAAAAGGAATTGCATCATATTCTTTGAGCTCCTGTCACCCTTCTGCATAAAAGACCTGTCTTAACACAACATGAAAGTAAACGATGGCACAAAAACTAAGCCACAGACTCTGCTTTTGCATGGAATTACTAATGCGCAGTACTGAGATTATGTTTGTTCTTGTTTGCTCAATGTAGATTGATCTTTAGTTTAACTGGGCTGACGCAGGCCTCTTCTCCAAGAAGGTCATTTTGACAGTAAGCTGCTACTTTGTTTGACCTTGGGAATGTCAGTTTTTTTCACTGGCATGTAACAATGTAGAATTAAACAAATCCAGTGTGACATTATTATCATCATCATAATCTCAGCAATGCGTCTTTATTATTTTATGCGTCATGATTTATTGATATATGTGAGCTACTTAGCTAAAGGTTTGTGTTTAACGGACTCTCACTCAGTGAGACAGACGCATGCGTGCATGTTCAGATCTCCCCGTCAGCAACAGGCCAATATTCATACAACTTTCAGTGTGTATACGCAGTTTTCAATGCAGTCTCGTATGGAGCGATAAAGTGCAATTTGTCTAGTGAGAAGAAAGGAAAGAACTGAAAAGAAATGGGTTTCTCATTGCCATGTCACTGCAGATTTTTCCTTTATTGCTCCATAGTGATAAAGTGTCCCAGTTGGGAAATCAGGAAACACAAGCATAATTGTTGTTTTTCTTCTTCTCCGCCTGATCTGATTTGCAATGTTTTTGTCTGCTTTGTATTTATTGCCTTTGTTTGAATGGGAGGTTTATTGATACTACTGGTGCACACAGTGTGTGTTATAAGAATCTGATGTCTGTGGTGAGACCTAGCAGCTTGTAACTAGGACTGGATTATTTTCATTTTGACCAACCCTGACTGATGGCTGGCTGGTCGGATGATCAAAAGCCTGATTTATTCATTTATTTTTTCTGATTGGTGAACACATTATGCCTAGTTGCAGAAAGATCATGCTTAAAAATCAGGAAGTAAGACTTCAGCGTCTGGCACTTATCTGCATTTGTAGTTTTAGTCTTTTGTACACCAAATAAACTGTCTGCCACAGGATGCCATTTTTTAACCTGCATTTGGGACTTTTTGTTGAATTGGCAATGAAGTCCCCGAGCTGACTTCAGCAGATACCAGGAAGGTTAAAACATTTGCTTCTCACAAGCTATGTGACAGCAAATGTCACATAGCTTGTGACATTTGTGACACTTTTAAGCTTTTGCTTAAAAGTGAAAGCTCTTGAATCTTTCACCTTAGTCTGTTGTGTAAATAAATAAACTGGTTTTTGTAAAGTAGTCAGTTCTAGATGCAAGCCAGCCATGTTGGATGTTGTTGTAGGGTCATGTTTGTTTTATTTATATATTTATATATTTGGGAACCACCACTTAAGGTCACAAGTCTCCAACCTGTGGTTCCAGAGCCACATGTGGTGGTCAAACATGATAAATAAATATGACTTGTCTGTGTTTTAAATGAGTAAAACCATGTTTTACAGTATATTACGGAAGAGGATTAGGGCCACGGAAAAAAAAAAGAATTCTGAGTTCTTTTTTTAAGTCAGAATTCTGAGATTAAAGTCAGAACTCTCTTTTTTTTTTTTTGATGGCCCTAATCCTCTTCCGTAGTATAATGCCTGGATATATCATTTAATTTCCTAAACTTTCTGGAGGCCTTTGGGTGTTTTTCTCTGACCTATTTTAATTCACATTTATATGTCTAAGAAAAATGGCATAGATAATATTGATGTAAAGTGGCTATCAAAGAAATGTGTTCTTTGCATGAATTTCTTCAGTTTTTTTTTAAACATGGGATTTTCTTATATAGTTCACCTGCTCTAGATATTTTTTATTTTTCCTCAGACATTCTCTTTGACCTTGTTCTGTCATATTCTCTTATTTGTAAGTATGCACTGCACAATATGCTCTAAAGGTAAGGTACCAGGACTGAACAGAAATCTTAGTTAAAACCTGTTAAGACCTTCAGAAAGTATGAAAAGTAAAAATCAAAGGCAAGTTAAAACGCTACAAGAGAGCCTGTTTTTTTTCTATGCAGGTGCTGTATAAAGAAATCAGTTATGGTTTATAAGTCCAAATAAATATAAGCTGAAAATACAAGAACATTTTGTTCATATTTAACTAATAAATCTAAAAAAAGATATGCTGAAAACACTGAAAAGTAGTTGTTACTTTGAGAATTTTAGTCATCGTCCCATTTTTCAGTGCTTTCAGGAACACCAGGAATCAAGCAGACAGATTCACATGACTTTTGAATCCTCAAAGTCAGAGAGGCCGTTGTACTCCATCTCACATAATTCCACGAGACAATGCATCATCAAAGAGCCTTCACCCAGGCCTCCTCACCCTCTTCTTCCTCCATTCCCCTCCTGTCATTTCTAGCCTCCCTCCTCCTCTCGTTCCTCCGCTCCTGCCTACCTGTTATCCCCCACTCAGCCTGTCACCCAGCAGCTCCGTCCTCCTAATCCCTTCTGAAAAGAGACGACGGAGCAGAAAATCACCTCTCCACCTCTGTCACACACTCCCTCGCTCTCTTTTGTCTTTAGCTCTGGTCTCCAGCTGACCCCCTCGAATGCCATCTCTAGCGAGCTGTCTCCCTCCGTCATCTCCCTCCACAATATTCATCGCCTCTCCTCTCTGGCCAATTCTCCCTCCTCAAACACTCGGTACATGTTCCCTCTCCTTAACTTACTGATGCGATGGGATATAATTGCTTAATTTCTCAGCTTGTCACAGGCCAAACTCACCATAACGGACCCCGCCAAATCCATCTGGTCAGAGCCAAGCAAAATTAATGCCAGTGGAGAGGAAAAGACGTAAACACAAATGAACATGAACACACAAACACTCAAAGGAGCGGAGACCTGTTGTGTATTGATGAGACTGGCAAGTATATTACACCCATATTGGGGGAGGGAGAAAATCCCATCATTTTAAGTGTAAGCGCAACAAATGTCCTACCTTCAAAAGCTGAGTCTCACAAATATATATCATATATGCACAAGCAACGCTAATAAGAAGATGTACATGGCATTTAACAAATATATTCAAGACTACTTTTTGAGTTGATACTCATCCAAGTTAAGAAAATAAACTTACTTTTATTTGCCTCTTATACCAAATCATGTTTCTTTTAGGCTTAAGTAGCTCTGGCTCTTGAAAGTGCCCCAAAATTCACTTTTGAAATAAAATCTAATAAAATTTTCTACATTGTAAAGTCTAGCCTGTTGTTTCAACACAAAAATTTAAGTGGCTGTCTTAATTTTCAAATATCCCCATCAAACTATTGCTTTGTGGTTCAGTGTCGTATATATTCAAAAAAATAAAATAAAATAAAAAAAATGCTACAATATTGTGGTTAAAGTGAATGTATTATTTTAAGGTAGATTTCTCAACAGTTACAGAAAGTAAAATACAAGATTGTCATTTATTTTTTCCATTATGTATTGTGTGTTTAGAGCCTAATTACACCAAGTAAAATTCAGAATATATAAGTTACTAATAATAATAATAATAAACCCAGTGTTTAAAAAAAAAGTACAACAAATGGCATAGTACCTAAAGTTGGGTATTTACTTCTCTCCTAACAAAAGTTCCAAATCTAAATTGTTTCTCCACTAACTTTCTGCCAGCAACGGCTTCCAGGAGAACTAAATAACCTGCCCACCCTCGCTCGTCTGATCTTTATCCTTCTTGACTAATTCGCCTCTCTAAACTAGAGAACAAAAACAATCTATCGTTATAAAAGTCTTTGGGAACTTCTCTGCTTGACAAATAAAAGTGGATTGTGACCAGGGGGATTTTTGCCTATCAGGATGTGCGGGAAGCCTTCCAAAAAGCTGGTCTGTTCGGGGCGGAACATTGGCAACTTATTATTTGTTTTTCTTTGTTTTGGTTTTTTTACCCCACACAGCAGAAGCGCTGTCCTAATGGCCACAGGTGCAGAATGAAATGTCTGATAGTTTGCTTATTAGGGGGAGATTCAAGCGGTGCCTCCAATTTGAAAAATAAGACAGAAAAAGGAAATTTAGGGAGGAACAAAAAGTTAATGCATAATGTAGCCAAATCTGCCAAATTATCAGAGGCACAGGCAATAAGACAAATGTTATTCCTTGAGTAACATAACATAATAGTGGGACTTTAGTGAGTCAAACCTTATAGTTGCTTGATAAAGTGGCAGCGTTTTTTGGGAGTGCAACTGCAGGCATTTGTGATACACCTACGTGTTTGAAATCCTTGAAGGGGACAAACTGAACGATGTCCCGGAGAACGGGCTCGCCCTTGGGGGAGCGCAGGATCCCGTCGTCGCCGTCTAGGATCTGCATGTCCGTGAAGTCGGCGTTACCCACGCCAACGATGATGACCGACATGGGGAGGTGGGAGGCATGCACGATGGCCTCCCGCGTGTCCGCCATGTCTGTGATGACTCCGTCCGTCAGGATTAGCAGGATGAAGTATTCCTGGAGTGACGAGGTAAAAAGGGAGGAATGAAACTGATGTTTCAAAAGTGACTTCCTGTCAGGGACTGATTTAAATAAAAGCCATTCTAATCCACCGGAGAGACGGGGGGAAGCAGATGACATTAATGCAGAGTAAAGTCATGCTCCAAAATTTATGACTGGAATTAAATTAATATCAATCAGCCCTCTTCAAACGCACACACACACACATCTCCTTTTTCAGTTTATTACATTCAACTCGTCTTATCCCTTCCTATCTGTCACTTTTTGTCTTTTTCCTTACTTCCATTTCTCCTTGTCTATCAGTAGTAAAAGGTCACAGCAATAAAAATATATTCTATGTTTCATCTGTTCTATTCACTCTCTCACCATGGCCTCTTTGGTGTGCATCTCCTCGGAGGCAGAGGAGGCCACTTTCTGGATGATTGGGGCGATGTTGGTGGGCCCGTACAGCTGGATTTTAGGAAGGCAATTCTGGTAGGCCTCCACCACACCTTGGATCCCTGCAGCAGAGACATATTTGGGTTCTCGCCGCTTTGTTTATTTGTTTTCCCCCCCTTCCACCAGTGTGTAAGTTGCGCCCACGCCGGCCTCGCAGAGTCGAAGTTCGCATACTTGCAAACGTGTCTGCTAGAATAAATCAGGCTCTCTGTGTGTGACTGCGCTGCACGGTGACTGAGCATTTTTCGAAAAGCATTCCCTTATGGTCCTCACAAACACATGATGCGACACACAAGCACACCATCGCAACAGGGACTGCTGCTATGTGCGGAGAGGAGCACAGAAGCCCATTTCACACATACAGATTAGTGTTGCTTCTCTCTGTGTCTTTGAGCCTGAAATACATCCTGCAGCATTGTGACAAACCTCCCAGCTGCATTGGTCGGTGCGCGTGGTAATGTGTGCATGCGTGGCCATATGTGTGTGTGGTGTATGTGTGAGGGAGACAGGCCTATAGTGCTTTCAGTCAGTCTGTCTTGGTGCATCTAAAAATGAGAAAAATTATGTGCGTTTGAGATGCGTTAAATCACCAGCACATTCTGGATTTTCCTCATCGAAGTTCACAGCAAAGTCATGTGAAACCTGCAGGCATGAAAGAGAAGAGAGAGGAGAGAGAAGAAGATGGGGAGAGAGGGTCTTCAACAGCTGCGACAAACCGATCGCTCAGCACAATGTGTCAAGTCCAGTTTACAGGTCTGACGCACAATTACTGCTTTCATGCTGATCAAAAGTAAGCGGCACCTCCAAAGGAGGTTTAAAATTTAATCTGAACCATCCAGAACTCCCCTTGCTTCACTGAGTATACAAGCGTGCAACTCTGGTTTCTTACCTTGAAATCCGGTGGTATCAGAGCTCCGAAACCAAACGCAGGAAACATTTTATCACTGCAGAAAAGGAATGAGACACAAATTACTGAAAACCGAGAGAGAGAGAAAGAGAGAGAGAGAGAAAATAGTAAAAAAAATATAATAATAATTATATACGCCTTTTTAATTAATTTACATTTGCACGCTACAAATACAAAATTCAGTGTGCTATTTGGTTTTTATATGGTAGACTGACACGAAGCAGCACATCTAAGTAAATAAGGTTACATTGCCTTCAGAGGTAAAATAGATGGGTTTTTTTTGTTTGTTTTTTTTTTTAAAACTTTAATAAACAAAGAGCAATAGGAAAACAAAGAAAGACAGACAGGTCAGAAATAATATATTTGTGAAGTAGTTAAAAGTCATGCACTTTATAAATCTTGGCTCTATTTTGTTATTGCTATTGGGTGGCAATAACAAAGCTGATCAAGTCCAACAAACCATAGGGAAAAATCTAAAGTGAACATTTATTCCTACATTTAAAGATCTATCTGTGCCAGAAAGCTAAAACCTATCATCACCCCTAACCACAATCCCCAACAGTGGTGCGTCTTCTTAATAGTACTTTGAGGGAGCTTCTACCTCCCCACCAAAGCCCAACTAGACAAAACACAGGAAATTATGAGAGATTCTAGGAAGAGATGCAATGCATCGCAGTCCCACACAAAGCATGTTGGCTAATCTCGCTATTCTTAGCAGCCAGCAGGGGACGCCTACTAAACATTTAGGGGTGGCAACTCCCCATTGACAAGGCAAAGCAATAGAAAACTTTCTCATTACACAATTGCCAATGCCACCGTGGAGAAGAATGCATAAGGGCCATATCCAAAACCACCACTAATGTGTGGAAATGCTTTTTTTTTTCTTCTTACAGCAGGGATGGAAAAGCTGGTCAGAGTTAATTGGAATCTGGGTGAAGCTGGATACAAGGCAACACTGAAAGAAAATCTGTTGGAGGCTTGAGAGTGGGGCAGAGGTTTTACTTCCAGCATGACAATGAGCCCTCAACACAGAACCACAGCTGCAAAGAAATAGTTTAGATCAAAGCATATTTTGTGTTAGAACAGATCTAACACAAAGCATAAATCCAAATTCAATTGAAAATCTGTGGCAGTCCTTTAAAATAGATATTTACAGATATTCTCCATCCATCATCAAGTCCAACAATGACTTGATGCAATCCGCTGGGTTTCCTTAAATAGAAATTTTTTAAATTGCTTTGAATAATGAACTGAGAATACTGTAGTGTTTGATAACTAGAATCAATTGGAATGCAAGTGTGGTTGAATTGAAATGATTTTTTTTTGTAAAATGCCTTGAGATGACATTTGTTGTGAATTGGAGCTACATAAATAAACTGAATTAACTTAAATTGAACTTGACTGAGCTTGGGTTAATTTGCATACAAGAATGGACAGTCTTTAGTTGTTGAAGATTGTTGGAACATTCCTCAAAGTTTGGCTGCTGTTACTGCAATGGGAGGTTGCTCTATAAATTGATAGAATACAAATGCATACCAAAAAAAACAACCTTTTTGCTTTTTTGATTGAAAAGTACATCTCTTTTTTAATCTACTTTTTAGTTTCACGTCATATTTAGGGGCTTCTTAGTATTGGCCAATCATAGACACTGTATAACACAAAGTAAAAACTCTGTCAAGGATTTTAGATGTAAAGCCAAACACTACAACTGCAAGTTGCTTCACCTGTCATAGTCCTGACAGATCTCCCCTACAGCCACCAGTGCTTTGAGGTACTCGTTGGGTTGGTAGGGATGGATGTAATGGAGAGAGCAGCTATTTCTTGGATCCCCATTGGATGCTGTGAAGTCTATGGCCACCTGTGACAGAATAAAAAAATAAAAACAGTCACAAAGCACGAGTAAGCACGAGTGAGCACAAGCTAGCGATGGAGCGCACAAGTGCAAATATCAATCACTGTGTCCTGGATGTCTTACCGTGAACTGAATCTGGCAGCCTCCCATGATGTAATCCAGGAAGGAGTACATTTTGATGATCTGTCAGGAGAGATCACTTTAATTAAGGCTGTGGTCATGAATTGTTCATGGGGTATGAAAAGACAGATAGATAGTGGTTACTGTCTCGGTGGGAGAAGTGCTTCCCTAACAGGCTCAAACTGGCTTTCCGCATGAATCGTGATAACGAAATATGCAGAGTACAATGAACACATGGTTGCATATTAACAAAAAGGTACAACCAATGACATTAAACGTATTATTATGAATTGCTGGGTAAACAACAAAATTGTGTTTTATCAAAACTGACAAAGAAACAGACTGAGTACGTGCTGACTGGAACAAGATGGAGCGTTTTGGAAGAGGGGAATCGGTTCATTTGACGGTGCCAGCCACGATTACTGGCACTCCTGGCAAAGATGTGTAAACAGCATTGAGAAAAAAAAAAATCATCTTGTGTTGCAGTAACATAACCACACTGAAAGTTTGAAAAGTCCTGTCTTCAATTTAGGTGCAATAGAGAGTAAAAAATACTAGTGACAAGAAATAGTTTTTTGCAAAATCTCCAGGGTTATAGAAACCATCACTGTTCATGGCTGGAGCATTGAGAGAGATGGATCTCTCGCCATTCCTCTTTGTACAACAAGGACTAAGATAATCTTAGAGGTAAACTGGATTTGTGACTGACACAAAACTAGTATATTGATATGGTTATGTCATATGATTGATATAGTTGCATCATATCAATATTTATGGTCTGTGTGACATAAATGAGGCCTTAAGTCCTCCAAAAGCCTACTGAATCACAAAATGTAACGTCTGCAAGCAGTCACGAACTCTCAAAAGGTTCGCTAAGAGAAAACTCTCCATGTTTACATTTGTGATATTAGAAGAGAAAAATATTTTTGTTTGTGTTTGTTTCTCATATAGATTAAGTCTTGTATGTTTTGTGTGACATAAATAAAGCCTTAAGTCCTCCAAAAGCCCTGTACATACCTCCAAACACCTTGTGGATTCATTTTCCAGTGAAGATGTACAGAATGCTTATTTTTGTTGAATCCAAATCATTGCACATGGACAGCTAGGAGAAGTTTTGAATAGACACATCTTGGTGTCGCACGCAAGAATCTCTGCACATGTTGAAAGCTAAATTGAATTGTACCCCAAAGCCATTATCAGACAAAAAAATGCTACAAAAAAAAAAACAATCACATTTTGTTTTACCAGCTAGCAGCCAGATCATATTGACACCACTAAACAGGTGCAATGTTAATTTCCAAATATTATCATACGCTTGCATCAGCCAAAGTAACAGTTAGGTCATTCTGGTAGCCACCAGCACAAAAATACATTTGGATTGGAGCGCTCTAGTAGGCCGCTCCGGGGGAACATTTGGATATCTCCACTCTGCTGACATATCCTCAGGCCCCACATTGCAGTCCAGATAGGACCCCAGGCAGGATGGTGCATTCAGGAGCCCAGAAAACGGGGAGAAGAGTCGTGGGATTGAAAGGTCAAAGAAATATGTTTTCTAGTTACATCTACTGGGAAGTATGAAGATGCAATAAATGGAAAACAACCAGTAAGTCAATGTCATTGTCCATGAATTGAAAGTAATATTAACATGTAGTCTCTAGCATGCTGGGTTTATGACAGTGGAGCAAAATGCACTGTTTTTATTTTCATCCAGCCACTTGACAGTATATTCTATAACACTGACATTAAGTTAAGTTGCTAATTTTTAAAAAATATTTTGTTCAAACTATATAATGACAAATAACAGGTTTAACACACAATTTTACAAAATGGTTGGATTAATGGAAGAAAAGAATAAATAAGAGAGAAAAAGAGAAATCCAACTTAGATCCCTTTGAGTGTCATGTAGATTATCTCAGCGTCCCAGAGCGTGCTTCGCTCTGGTCATCCTCTCTTTATGAGCCAAAAATGCAAGAAAATCTGCTTGTTTGCCTAATCTGGACAGCCCGCTACTGACACTGATGCATTCATATGCATCTAAAGCTCTTTTTAGTACATGTTGCAGAAAGGACATGGTCTTCTCAAAGCAGAACAATTAGCCAGTAAAAAGTGACAGAAAACAGGGACGCCTCAAGTAAATGTCTGTATAAAAGTATTCACACCTGTTGAACATTTCCAGTTTGTCACATTACAAGCACGTGTCAGCGTGTTTTATCAGGATTTTATGTGTAAGACCAACACAAAATAGTTTCCAACAGTGAAGCAGAAGGAAAAGTATTCATGGTTTTCAAAATAAAAAAAACCAAACAAACAAAACTTTAAAAAGTGTAGTGTTTGGATTCAACCTCCCTCAGTCCGCTTTGTTGAATCACCTTTTATTTCAACTCTTTTGGTGTGCCTCAACCAGTTTTAGCATCTAGAGAATTTTTGCCCATTCTTCTCCGCAAATTAGCTCCAGCTCAGTCAGAGTGGACAGCTTGTCTGGGAAAGCGTCCCTATTGCCCGATGCTCCATGTTTCACAATAGGGTGGATGTGCTCAGAGTGTCGCTTAGTGTGACTTTTCCACCACAAAAAGAATAATTTGCATGTGGGCCAAAAAGTCCAGTTTAGGTCTCTAAGGCACTTTCTTCCACATGTTTACTGTGCCCTATGAATCTCTTGTAGAAAACTGTGAAATTTGTTTCTATGGCTTTCATATAACAATAGCTTTCTTCTTGCAACGTATCCATAATATCAAATTTGTGGATACTGTGGGTAGTTTAAACTGATTCTCCTCTGCAAGCTAGTGATCTGTACAGCTTGTCCAGAGTTACCACATGCCTCTTGGCTGCTTCTCTAATCGATGCTCTCCTTGCCCAGCCTGAGTTCAGTATATCCAACTGTGCCACACTCTCTATTTGTGCATGAGCGAAGAAACAATGCTTTGTGAGATGTTCAATTCCCATGAGATTATTTTATAACTTAACCCTGCTTTTAACTTCTAAATGAATTATTTCCCTTACTTGTCTGCTGTGTTCCTGATCTTTGTGATTCTTTCAAGCAGATTAAATTATACACAGGTGGGCTCTACTTACTAATTATACGTAAGGCAATGGATTTTAACTATGGGTACCAGAGAAAAAGGGGTTACAGCCAAATGAAAGGCCATGATTTTCAGATTATTTTTTTCAATTAAAGAAAAATCAAAACCACAAATCAGTTTGCTTTCACTTCATAGTTTTACACTGATTTGTGTAGGTCTGTCACATAAGACCCCCCAAAATATCTTATTATATTAGGTTTATGTGAGAAATTGTGAAAAAGCATACTTTTGTTAAACAGGGATGCAATCTTGCCATTATGTTAAGCTCTGAATTACAGGACATTTTAAAGACATAACAACTAATCACCAAAACAGTTCTTGCCCTCGTCGTTTGTTTCAATCATGACCACAAGAAGCACACAAGCATCAGAAGATGCCGATCAGGATTATGCTGTGCAAATTACCTTGCAGTGGTTGAGCATGACAGTTCCAGAGTTTCTGTAATTCTTCTTCTTCATCTGATATTTGGGGTTGATGCATTCCCACTGAATCTGAGAAAAGACAAGAAGGTGGCGGCGGTGGGTGCTTTGCACTTCAGGGTGTTTTAAGGCACTTTCTGGATATTGTTACACAAGAAATTATTTAAATGTGGTGCGGAGGGAGCACAGAGGAAGCCGCATGCCTAATTACATGCAGAGCACATACGAGCCAAAGCTTTGATTTTGAACGTGCATTTTCTTACCTGCTTGCCCTCCTGCTCTGCCCTCATCATCTCCTTATACGTGGTTTGAAACTCTCCAATAAAGTCATGTTTGCCATTGGAGTCCCAGTCCCAAACCGTGCACTAGCGCAGAAACAAAAGCACACACAGGAACACGTGGTGAGAAGAACTGCTACCAGAGCATCCACACATGCACCCACAGGTCTGCAAAGAAATGCCATGCTGAATGATTGATGGAGTTGGTGGGGGGGCCATGGAGCAGTGAAATATTAATCTGACGATGCTGAGAGGCTTTAGAGACGGCTATATGAGTGTCAGGGTTTAGACGTAATAGTTTTTTTCTCTCTCAGAGGAGCTATTTTGCGATATAAATGACTACAATCAAAACCGGGTCAGAGGACAAAGCTTCAACACCTCACAAAGAAGCAATCTGATCATTTCAAAACATGACAAAAGACTTTTATGTATACAGACACGCACAGGCCACTTTATTAGGCACATATTTTTTTACAGTTGCATCAAATGTGACAGTAACATGGTGGGAAAATAGTTTTCTCGCAAACCCGAAGTCATGGGTTCCATTACAGCTTTCAGCTGCCACCAGGCACATAGACAAAGCTCCCTACCGATCCGCATATTGGTGTGTTAATGTGAGTGTGTTGGTGAGCTTGACTGAGTAAATGGGGCTCTAGTTTGAAGTGCTTTGAGTGGTTTGTTTGATTAGAAATATGCTGCTACATATAATATCGGTTTATTTGGCATTTTCATGTTGAATAGCTCGTTAACAGAAACAGTGAATTAGACACTCAGTGAAGTTAGCTGTCTAAATAAAAGGAAGATAACTAAAGTTCTAACTTAGTATCAGAATGGTAAACAAAGGGGAAATAAGTGACAGAAGACTGTCAAAAAAAGAAAAAAGCCACAGCAGCATGGGGAAAAATACCTTGATTGATGATAGCTGTCAGATTAAAAAAGGCAGACAGGTTTAAGATAATAGAAAGGTGACTGTTAATATTTATAAATATCAACTTTCTAAGTAGAAAATGTCCAACCTGGAAGCAGAAGGGCTACAGCAACAGAAGATAATGTCAGGTCTCACTCCTTTCGACTAACAAGAAACTGAGACCTCAATTTCCACAGAATTCCGGACAATGCTACATTGTGTAAATGCTGCTTCATCTAAAGAGCCTCAATTTAAGGTACAACATTAACATCACAAGATCAAAAGTTGGTGCAAACCTAATGATTGCATGGATCCATCCTGGCATTTACCAGCAGTTTAAGCTTCCTTTGGTGAAGTTGTGGTGTAAGGAACATTTTATTGGCACACCTTTAGTTCCTCAACTTTTCATTGCTCAAACACTACAGCCTATTGTTGCTGACCACGTCAATCCCTTTATGACCAGTTTCTCTTAATGGCTACTTCCAGTCTCATGTGTCATGTTGTAAAGCTCTAATCTTCTCATGAAGATGATTTCATTGTACTCCAGTTGCTTCCAAACTCAAGAGAACTCAATCCCAATAGAGCACCTTTGAGACTTGCCTCATTTGGTTGTTATGCAACAAAGAATTAAATGGACATAGTTTATATAACACCTTTCCAGTTATTCTGACCACAGCGCTTTATACTACGGATACATTCACCCATTCACCCCCACAGATCAGGAGGCGACTTCAGGTTAAGTGCCTTGTCAGGAGGAAGCTGGAATCAAACCTATGACCTTGCGATTGCAAAGTGACTACCACTGAACTACAGTCACCCCACATTAAAATATTTCTGAAGGCAAAATGTGGTACAAGCAAGGTGTACACCAGCAAGGTGTACCACGAAAAACAATAAAAATTGTAAGGAGATATGGGTTTTTCCACTGAGGTACGGTGTTCAATGACATCCTAGAGAGTAGATTTCTGATTTAACACTTATATCCAGATGATTCTTGGGTCTGTTCTGCTGGAGAGCTAATTTACTGTAAATCCTGTGACCCTCTTGCCTTTTAGGTCAAACCAACCACCAGCAATTTGAACCAGTACAGCTGTGGTGATTAAAAACAAGGACCAGCAATAATCCTCTTATTTCCTGTCTCCCACTTAAGCTGTTGAGAGCCTGTACCTGAAGTGTGCATGCTCATTTTTTTGTCTTTACGTGTGTCTCATAATTTGTGTTTTTTGTTGTTGTTAGTAATTTCCTTGTAGAAGGGAACGGAGTTCTTGCTTTTGGAGCCATGCTTCACTTCAAGAGGCAGAGAGGCTGTGCGAAGGACTAATGAAAAAATGAAGAAGCTCTGTTCCATTCACTGAATACTAACTGGCGGTGAGAGAGAGAAACCAATGAGAGTGGGGAGAGAGGGAAGGGTAGGGAGGTGAAGAAACGAGTAAGAAGAAGTACAAAGAAAGAGGCAGCCAGACTCCACAGAGGAGAGTTATGCATTTATGCATTGGTCACTTAAAGACCCTGGTGAAAGTAAAGTCCTGGACTGAATAGAAATCTTTGCCCTGCCGTTTCTAACTATTGCTGTGATGCTTCAAACAGGTAGTCCTGGAAGCAATGGTCGATGGCATCCATGTACGTTTCAGAGTGTGCAAGCCCTTTCTCCTGCTGTCAGGAGCCACGCAGAGTTAAGAAGCCTTTGAATAATTAATGAGCAAGTTCATGTTTATTCATGAGGAGAATAAATGTTCACAGCTGATGTGCAGCATTGAGCAGGCGAGAGAAGGTGAGAGTTTAAGATGACCACTGAGCCCATTAAATAAAATGGACAGCTGCACCAAAACCGAGCCAAGTGCCAAACTGACAGACCTACTTACGCATTTTGCAAAGGTACATTTAAGTACATATTTATCTACGGATTAAAAGTGTTTAAATAGTTGTGTGCACCTATGGCACTGGTAGCATCATAGTTTCTTTGTAGCATGTGTCCCTCCCACATGGTACAACTGAGCTGTGAAAAGGCCTGAATCTAAAAATCGCACCATGCTTTAGTTTCCTTCAAGCACGAGTCATTGTGTGGTTCAATCTAATTCTACTTTGAAAAAGTCTCAGTAAATAAGAAGAAAGATGGACTGGAGCTGAGTAAGCCTTGAAAAACTTCACAACAAAAAGCAGATCTAATACAGTCTAGGGTTTGTTGTTTTGGTGGGGTGTATATACACAGAGAAAATAGATCTGGTATGAAAGATAAAATTAAAACTGATGGCCAGTTTCCAACCAATAGAATGATTTCTAATGGGTGGGTTTATTATTAGTGTCATAAACGTTTTTAGCAAACGTTTAACTTAGGATGCTTAGATTCAAAAGAGTTCAAGGCCTTTGTCAGCAATTTCTCAAATAGAAAGGGACCACAAAAAGAAAAAAAAAAGATTGTGGGTTTTGCACTACAATTCTGTTTTTTTACTCTGCAGAACCTGCTGTGAGCAAGGAGTGAGACCAGCTGTGGGTTTGATATGAGCAAATGATGCAGCTGCAGATTAATGGAAGAAGTACACTTCTAACTTTATTGGACTATTGTACTGGCAAATATAGATGCAACTAACACAGGCAAATATTGGCAAAGATTTTTGTCTTTTGTGGTGATGAGTTTAAACTGGAGCTAACATCATAGTGCATTGATGTTTCCTGCAAAAAATCAATTGTCACTTCTATCTTTGAGTGAAAATATTGATGTTTTGTCTTCTAATAATTAAAATTGGGAAACAAATGAAAGAGCCCAGCTTTATTTTTGAGTTCTGCCTTGACAAAGTATAGCCCATGTAAAGTAAGGCAGAAGGACAGAAGTAAAAAGATGTAAATAAGCTGGGAAAGCTTAGTTTCAAAAGACTTTGTTCTGACATAAGCAATTTAATAAGGAGAGCATCTTGACTGCTACTGATTTTATTTAATAAAAATATAGGGAAACTGTGAATTTAGTTGAGAATTTAGTTAAGAACATTTAAAATCAACAATGGCGATGAATTAATTCAGTTTTAACCTTTGTGAACCAAACTTGCCTAACACTGTGCACTTTGACCTCCAGTAATTTTGTTGATTGGAACTTGTTGATTATTCTACATACTCAGAAAACAACAGCCTTTAGTCTTTCTCACATTTATCTGCAATCAACTTGCATAGTTTCCTGATTTCAGGGAGAATAAATAACTTGCTGATTGTCGGCAGAGGCTATTAGGAGTAAGTGTGTTTATTTAGCTTTGACTTTTGTATTACATCAAGTCATAGCCAAAAATATCTAATTAAGGTCTGCACCCTTTCTATGGGAGCACAAACTTGTGCGTCCTACTTAATGTAGATGGTTTCTTATGAACAAAGAAAAAACATTTATGTAGACAATCATGTTAACAAGAAACTTCAGTAGGCGTTGATGTGCTATGTGGCCTTTAAGAAAGCTGTGTGTCAACTTACATTACGAAACGAGCTCTGCCCAAGGTTTTCCACAGAGTGGCGGATTGTATTTAAGACTAACTGGCTCCTATTATTTTCTCTTTTCTCACACAGTGGGACTTTCAAACTCACCTTTAGCTCCCTGTCATGGTCTCCGCTGCAGAGAGTGTTCAATGAAACTTTAAATGATTTCCAGATTGGGCTCAAGTTGTTCATCACTGTCTGCAGAAGAAAACAAAACAACTTTCAGAAGAGATCTGTAACAGTTGACCACAAAATGTGAAAAATTAGACTTTTTTATTTATTTATTTTTTTACATTTTGTCATGCTTTGATCTGTCCCCTATAGTAGCTCTGGTTTAAGGGCCATTATTCCGATGAAAGGTGAATCTAGTTTGCATTTTCTAAAAGCTTTTCTTCATGGATTGTCCTGTACTTAGCTTCATCCATCTGCATAATTACTCCAACCAACGTGCTTGCACATATGCTGCGGGGATGGTTACAGACGCACATGTTTGCTATGTTAACTGCATGGCTTTCTTTTAACAAAGGTTTCCTTTGTACAGTCCCATTAAGGCCAAATTGCAACAGCTTCTGCTGTTGCAATTTGGCTGTGGATCCAAGCTGTGGATCTCAGCAGTGGATCTCAGCAGGTTCTACAGAGTTATCAAAGTTCTCTTGGCTGCATCTCTCATTAAGGCTACCCTTGGACGGCTTATCTGTTTAGGTGCACGGCCATGTTTTGGTAGATTTCTCTAATAAACCATTGATTGCTTCACAGAACAGCTGGATTTATACTGAGATCATATTACAAAGATTTTACTGACTGAGTGTTTTCATGGAATTAAAAAAAAATAAGGTGTGGTAGTTAAGAGGACATTGAAGTTTGTGGTTGAAACATGACAAAATGTAAAAAGTTCAGGATGCTTCGGTAGACACCATGTGTGCCGAATGTGTGTGAATACACTACAATTACCTCAGTTCGGTGTACGAGCGACTCAGTCCCATCGTCATTTACTCTAAAAATCTCCAGAAAAGGATCTGACTTACTGAAGAAATCCTTGACAGAGAAAAAGAAAGAAAACACACACTTTGATCATAAACATAAATCATTCATACAACTACCAGAGCCATCATTTCACCTTCTGTCTCTGGCTTTCTTTTTGTTTCAACCAGCCATCTCTCTCCTGTCCTCTCCGATTTATGCACCCCTCCCTCGTTTATACTCCATCATTCCTCTTGGGCACAACTCGTTTGGATTAGTCATCCGTGGCTGTGGGTGAGGGCGCGTGTGTTAAGGGAAGCCAAAAGTTAATCTAGTACTCTGCGTGTGTGTGGGTGTGTGTGGGTGTGTGTGTGTGTGTGTCTGATTGGGTTGTCTAGATAAAAGAGGGTTATTGTACCAGGGAGGTGCCCACCTATCTCCACAGGTCTTCTTTCATGAGCCCAGTCTGTACCCTTGTATTCTGCATGAGTTATTTCATCATCAAATCTCACTGGCCTCCACCTACACACCCCCACATATAAAGCTCAGATTCCTAAACTTCAAAAACAAGCAACTGGACAAACCTTGTCGTCTAGCTTCCGAGCGCTGAAAGAGAGTTCAACATAATCGTCGTTTCCTGACAACTCCTCTGCTGTCACCTATACAGATGAAGTGGGGGGTGAGGGGGATTAGGGTAGCAGAAGGGGAGATGGACACAGAGGCGTAAGAAGGAGGTGAGAGGAAATGAGATGGAAATGAGGAACAGTGCAGAGCAAGGGCAAAACATCATCAAATTAATTATCTCCAAAGCTTGTGAGTGCGCGGTGTTGCGCGCGCGTTCTGTGTGCATTGAACTGAGGTGGGGCTGGCTTTCGGAAGGGACGTCGTACCATTATTGAAGACTTTCCAGCAGTGTTTCCCTGTTTGAGCAGAGCTTTGGTCAGTTTCCTTTGTGAGACAATCTGAAACGAGCATACAAACAGATAAAATGCCTGAAGATCAAAAGACAAAAACCCTGCCATCTTTCCATTTTTGTTTTTTGGTCTGTTTCATGTAAAAAAACACATTCATTCATATTTAATGCAACAATTATATAACTGCAAAAACAAAAAGTGACTCAATTTTTTATCAGTTGTTTTACTCGCGATGTGTTTTCTGGCAGCTAGCTTGAAGTAGAGGAACTAATTTAACATAGACATGTTGCATTTGCTTTGTCTTCTTAAAGTATTCAAACTCGTTTAACCTTTACACATTTTGTTAGCTAACGTTAATATATTTTATTGTGTGACAGACAAGTGCGGCGGCTTATCATAATGGTAACACTGAAAGAAAACAATGCAAGGTTTTCTAATTTTAAAGAATAAAGGGGGACTGAATTCTTGCTTTTGCTTTCCTATGACATAAAACTTTATTTAAAAATAAAAAAATAAAAAATATGTGTGCTAGTAACAAGACAAAAAAGTTTATGTGATATGAGCATAGGGCATGTAAAGTTGGTGGCATACCGCTGATTGGTTTTCTACACCAACTCCTTCCACCTCTTACAAATTTTTGGCAGCAACAACAAACTTTGCTCACTGATAATGGCTTTTAGAGCTAAGTTCACGCAGCAATTTCATCGACAGAGAGCTGCGTCTCTCCTTAGCAGACTACTAAATGCTGCCCTGATAATTGCAGCTTTCATACAGTCAGCACGATAAATTACAGTATTAAACCCTTACATAATATTGGCAGAAAACTTTCTGGTGTCTCTCATTTTATGAATAGATCAACTATTTCCTCCTCACTGGCATTCCTCTGCACACATTTATTGATTTGCACTAAACAGAAACAATGCTGTCGTATTCTTAACAAAACCCTGGATAAACAGTGGGAAATTACACATAAAAAAATTGGCTCGGTGTCATTCTATTAAGCTACACCTCTCTGGCGTTAAAAATCCTTCTCCTCCTCTTCTGAGGCCGTTATCTTATGTCTACCAACAATTGTAAATCCACCAGCTTTGTGCTGCTGATAACATCTCTGACCTGAAAAAGTAATAGCAAACATATTTCACTATTCTGCAGTGCCAGCCGGATCTTTGAGATGCTGCTCCTGCTATTTCCTTACATTCAATATGTCACCAGGGGGCTACTCTCTCAGGGGGGAAAAAAATCAACCAACTCATCATCTTAATGAGCATCGAAGAAATAAACGTTTTCTCTTTAAATGGCCCCGGATGCTGAGTGATCGGAGTAAATGAAGAGAATCTTTAAATATTGATTGCAGCTATCAGCGGGTGAGGCTACATGTATTAGCATATGCACATATAAATGTGCTGAAAACAGTCTGGAAGAGCTTTTTAAAGCCTTATGTAAATAGAAACACCAAGGACACCGAAAGAGTGAATGCAGATGCTGCTAGTAGCTGAACAAAAGGGTTCAACAGTTAAAGCCAGCTAAATAAAGCGCATATTATCCATCTACAAAGGGCTAAACGGCAGAGACCTTTACAATGGTTCTTCAACAGACTGTGAAACCTTATCTTAAGCACCTTGCTTTCAAGCAGCTCTGGCGTGGAGATCGTCTAAACTAGCACCCAAAGGTGGCTCTTCTATCCAAATTTAGCAGGTATCAAGCACATTTAAAAAGCAGAGAAAAATCTACTCATGGGGTGAGCTCACTTTAAAGTATGCTCAGATGTGAGTCATAAACATCTCTTACACGCCCCAATTCTCCTGTAGAGGCGACCCACCTAACACCGTGTTCTACATTCAAGCTGCATGAAGTGGTGGAGATCGACAGTAAATAGCGCGACCATACTTATAAATCTTGCATGTAATGGAGTAACTGTGGTCAGAGTTTTGAAGAACATGTCGTGTTCATGAGAATGAATTTAACCCAGACAGGAAAGTGAATCAGAGCAAATAGGGATTGACATCTTAAGAAAGAAAATATACAATTAAATGAAATTGTACTGTGCCCAAAAATATTCAAAACATTTTTTTTTTTACATTTTGCAGTTACAAAATTGTTCTAAAGTCAAATAGGAATTGTTCTGCTGACAAGTTTGAACCTGTTTTCAGACATTTTATAAATAAAGTAATACAAACATTTAACAGCTGCATAATTTATTACACTTATGAATTAATATTTTAATAAAAGCACCTTTCACAGCTTCAAGTCTTGTTGGGCATGTCTCTCTAAGCTTGGGAGATTTTATTCAGGGAATTGTTTTGACAAAGATCAGTTTTCTGTACATCATTGTAAGCTTATTAATATTAGATGGATAGAATAGGTAGAAAGTCACAGTTAGATTTTTTTTCAGAGAGGTATTCTAGCAATGCCATGCAGTCTGTCTGAGGTGCAGACAAAGCACTCGGTGAAGGTTTTCCAGAAGACTTTCTTTATAATTTGCTGCTACCAACTCGACTTCTAAGGACATCCCCAGATCATGTTTGACAGTGGGGATGGTGTCAGCAAGGAACGAGGAGTTCCCAAGGAATGAGGAGTTCCCATTTTTTTCTGACAAATTGCTTGGCGTACAGGAAAAAAAATCCTGCTATGTGACTGATAAGATGAGTGGGGTCTGTCTTATTGATGGATTGCATTAGGAATATTGGATCTTGTGGATGGTTCTTCTAACTTCACAAGAGAGAAGTGCAGCTTTCCCATCAGTAAGAAATAGATTTTTGGTTAGCTCCTTGACCATGTTCTTCTTCCCACAATTACTCAGTTAGGTTGAGCTGTTATGTCTGAGGAAGGACTAGGTAGTTCTAAATTTCTTCAATGTCCAAATAAGAGAAACCTCCAGACATTTTGGAACATATAATGGAGTCTGTTTTTTTTTTCCCTTGGTTTATGCTCTGACATGCACCGTCAGCTACCCAACCTTAAATAGACAAGTGTGTTCCATACAAAAATGTCTGAAAACATGTCTGCACTTTGTCATCACAGATTGTTTTGTGAAATGTACTTAATGTGGTTTCAAGTCTTTAACCAAATGCGGTCAAAATTAAGGATTGTCAATACCATTTGGTTTCATGTCAAGTGATATTTAAGCATTTTATGATTATTTATTGACAATTTATAAAAATCTGTATTAACAAATACAGGTAAGTCGACATGCAAAAGTTAAGCACACAGATGCAGTGGGTTTATAAAGGGTGCAAAATGGCATTAAGTTGGGGCAGAAATGTACAGAGTGAGAAGAGAATAGGGGTAAAATTGATCCATAGTCCTTTAAGCATTGCTCCACATAAACATCAGTGTTGTTAGTTTCCACAGCTTATGTCTTCAGTATGGCACTTTACAATATGGACTCGAGCAGAATAAGTTTTTAGTATTTATTTATTTATTTATTCATTCATTTATTTTATTATATTCATTCGTTGTTTTCTTCTATTTATACATAATGGCTCTACTTAATCAAAGTTTACTGCTTAAGCAAGCTTCCTATTTACTGCCCAATCAGAAGGCAGCCTGACCTGTCCCAGTGTGCACTCCATGGCTCCCAGGAAGTCCGCATCACGGAGGCCGTTGTTTCCAGAGCTGATGTCGTGCAGCTCGAATCGAAGCCTCTGGACCTCCTCGAAGTAGTAATCTACCAGGAAGATCTTAGAGAAGACGGGGCTGCTGCTGCTACGGATCACTTCGGTGCGGTCCACCTGCACACACACCCACACACACCCACACACACAGTTAAACACAATTCACGCATAAGTAAATCTGACTAAATTAAAATAAAGCAAAACATGTTCTTATGAGCATAATAACCTTGAAAAGTGACAAACGTTTATATGACCGTGGGTGAGAGTGTTGACTAACCAAATACTGGTCATGTTTAGGAAAACTTAAAAACTCTAGCGAGCAAAACAAAAATGCAAACAATATTCCCTTTAAAGGAGTTCTACTCTGATCAAATTTTAATAAACTGTCTTGTTCTGTCAACTGGGTCAAATTTAATTATAGTTATGAGCAATTTATATGTTTGAAAATCAAATGTAAATAGTTTTGTATTATTTTGATAAAATATCCATAAAAAAACAATGAGACCTTCAGTATTCTGATATAATTACATTCACTCAAATATCAAACTTTTAATACTCCTGCTAATACAAATTCAAGTTAGTTCTGTTTAAATTATGCCTCAACACACATAAACAAATTGGCTTAATGCAAAACACTATGCAGAACAAATAACTCTGCACATCTCCCCAGACACACCGTCCCCATGGTGGAAAAAGGCGGTGGCTCCATCACCATTATTGCCCGAGTCACTTTAAAAAGACTTCTTTATATTCATGCGTGCTGAAGTATGAAACTCTCACTGAGCATCCAGCACACTGCAACTCTGCATCGATTGTGAGCTTTGCGAGACTTTTCAGCTCTGCAGCAATTACCACAAATAGCCATTACCACATTGTTTACACTTATCAACTTGAGGACTGCAAACATTGATTTTTCTTGATGCTTTAGAAAAATCCCACTCGCTGTTTGACTACACAGAAATCCGACTGGAGCTGCAGCATTGATCTCAGATTTTCTTCTCTCTGACTGCCTGACACAGAAAGGATCAGAGTGCCAAATTAAAGTCCGTCACAGCGCTGACAACAAAAAGCTCGAGAACGCTGGCAGAAACGAATGCCCGCTTTTTTTTCCTTTTTTTTTTTTTTTTATCGCTGATAACCCTGTGGCTCACACACACAAGCACAACAAAAAACAAGAAAAAGTTTAATATAACAGAACATACACCAGATGTTGCCCCTTTTTTTTTTTTACCTCACCTCAATGAGTTGGCAACTCATTGAAGCAAAAAAAGAGTCTTTAACACATTACATATGCACAAACACACCCAGCTGCTTCCCAACAACAATCCAATTAAGGAAGTAATTCTGATCAGCAGAGATTGTCCATTCTCAGATCCACACACACACACATGAATTCTCTCTCTCTCTTTTTTTCCATATGAATAAACACACAGACACTACTATGCTGCACAAAGTAGCTTTTTCTGGACTCCCCTGAGAAACAGTTGCCTAACACTGCACTACTTTTTTGAACACTTGATCTTGAGCCCCTGTGGAAAAAGCACTGCTTTTTGTGAGTCTGTGCGAGTTTGAGTGAGGAAGTTTTTCTGACTTTTTGTGTCACGCTTGAGTTTGTGTGTTGACACGCGTCTGCTAGACCCCCACCCTTTGTAGAACAAGAATTTGACAAGAAAAAAAATGCAAAGGATATTTACAAGTGACAAATTGCAAAGATGTCTCACTTAATTAGAAGATCATTGGAAATTACTTTCATCTGAAAAGAGGATTATGTAACACTGAGCAACAGCCCAGTCCTTTAACACAGCTTAGATGCATCTGATATCTCTTGTTCAGGAGTGACACACAAATAATGCGATAGCTGTAGTTCATGTCCCTGATGAGACTGTGTGATGGCTCTTTAAGCACTGACTTTAGCTTTAATCAATACCGTATGAATCTCTCCTACGCTCTCCGATTCTTGTTGCCTAGGCACCTTTTCTGTCAGTTTTTTCTTCCACCCAACTTTACATTAACATGTTTGGATACAGCTGTCCTTTTACACTGTATCAGTGGTGTTTGGTGAGCAAGTCAGCAGTTTTCTTGAGGTTGGTGTAAGACATAACATATTATTTCTATATTAGATTTAATAATAAAACTATTAAAATGTGAAAAAAATATGTCACTCTGTGTAATGAACTTGTATAAATTTCACTTTTTGAACTGAATTATTGAAAATAATTAATGTTTCAATTATATTCTATATTATTGAGATTGACTTGCATCTACTCCGTACATTGAAAAGAAAAGACACACAATGTGTCTCAATCTGTGGCCTGTTTAACACAGAAAAAACGGATGAAAATTTGCTTATTCTAAAAATCCATTAGGATTTATCTTTCTCCTAATGTTGGATTTTAATTATGCTCAGATAGTCTTTTGTCTAGTCCATTAGAAAGGGCCGGGAAAGCATGTGTGCCTCCCTGATAATTGGAAATGGAGTGGAACACTTTAAAGCAGCACCAGTTATCCATTTCCACAGCCAAACCAACCTACACAGAGAAGCTGTTTCCTCCATTTATTTGGGACCTCTTTAGCTTCGAATGAGGCCAATAAAACTGAAAATGTGGGTTTGAGGGTCTGATTGCTTTCATTACCAACAAAAAAAATAAATACATGGCATCTGTTAGAAGGGCATTTGCTAGATAAACACAATTTAGACTATGCTTGTAGCAAAGGTTGGGATTCCAGTTGAGCTGCGTGATAATTAGGACACGTAGCTCATGCAAGCTAAAAGGAAAACAACAGAACACACTCACAGTCTAAAATGGTAGCTTGAATTTTCTGATTTAGAGCCATTATTTCACCAATCATTACTTCAGTGGAGCGCTTGGATCATCCCAGGCAGGCCAATACCCATAGTGGTACTTACACTGCCTCTAGTGGCACTCAAGAGAAATTTTGGTATCAATTATTTTAACCAGTTAGCCCTCTGACATATTTCAGCACTTTACCAAAGCACCATTTAATTGGTGTTTTCATGTCAATTCTGCCTCTGTAAATAACAGAATTTGCACCAAATATGAGGTACAAAACATCCACAACAGCCAGTCATTTGTGCTCGTCAAAGTAGCATTTTCTCATTCCTTCCAACAAATCCTTTTTATCTCAATAGATAGAGTAATAAGTCATTTGTTAGTCTGCTTTGTGAGCAGAGTAGATTTCAAATGGCATATGTTGCTGTCTTGGGCATTGTCAGGTGAAGTCACCAAGGTCTGACTTTTTTTTGCACTGGATCAGCATCAGTAATCAATCATAATGAAAACATGACAAAGCAATTTGACTGTCTTGTTCATCAAAAAGGATATCAGGTCTTTTCATTTTGATCATGCTGACACTTTCTTTTTTCATGAAAACTTGCTTTTGAGGAATGAAAAACCAATTTTTAACAAGAGACGGACTAACTGTTGTGCAAATATTAATAGTGATGGGAGAAAATCGTCAAAGTGCCTGGGAAAGATTCATTTGACCAAAAAGTGAATAAAATCAATAAACTAAACAAAAATAAAGTACTAAACAATAATACACCAAAATGAAATAGCCTGATGTTTACATAAAAGTGATTTCAGATTATTTATTTATTTTTTTTAATGTTTGAGCCAAATGTTATCATCTTTATAATTAGTTTAGACCCCATTTCCTCCAATGCATTACTGCTATTTTTTTACTTAAATGACTTAATACCTTGTAATAACATTAAAAGTTAGTATTATTACAAAGAGGTGTCAAAATATATCCATTGTCTTCCATCAAATATTATAAATTACTCCATTATACATGTGACATTTATTGTAATCCATAGAGGAGCAACATTAGAAGTCACTTTGACAAGCCAGATTGCACCTTGAAACATTCAGAGTTACTGCCACTTCACTTAATATTCAGAATGCTTCATAACGACTGAATAGGTGTCGTATAAAAGAACACTTAAGAATGACAAACTCCTGATTCACTCCTGGCCTCACCATTAAACCTTCATTTTCAGAGTATGAAATAGCCTTTCGCAACTGGAGACTCATTTGCGTGGAGCGGCATCTCTCTCATTATCCTCTCTCCATTTTCATCGTACCTCAAACCACTGGCCGTGTGACTGCATTTTCAGCACCACGCACGGGTCGGGTTTGGAGAGGGCGTCGCGGTCCGAGATCCCCCGGCAGGCCACTCTCAGCTCCACTTTGGTCAGGCATGGGGAGCTGATGAAGCCCAGCGTGGCCTCTGCAGACTCATAGATGTTACTCATGATGGCCGTGCAATCACACACTGAACGGAAAGAGAGGAAAAAGGAGAGCTCATTTATACAGCATCATACAAGATAGATAGATAGATAGATAGATAGATAGATAGATAGATAGATAGATAGATAGATAGATAGATAGATAGATAGATAGATAGATAGATAGATAGATAGATAGATAGATAGATAGATAGATAGATAGATAGATAGATAGATAGATAGATAGATAGATAGATAGATAGATAGATAGATAGATAGATAGATAGATAGATAGATAGATAGATAGATAGATAGATAGATAGATAGATAGATAGATACTTCACTTTTTATTAACCATCACAAAATACTGCAGTGTTGTGAATTATAAGGGAAAGGAACAATCTTTTTTTTTTTTTAATTTCTCAGTTTTGCAAATCTTGAGATTTATTTATTTTTTGTCTATTTTTCTTTTTCAAAAAAAATAAGTAGATAAATAAAAACCGCCTCACAGTATAATGCTGTCAAGACAACTATTAGTAAAAAAATAAATGGAAGCCAAAGATCTGTTTGCCAGATTGAACCAATCTTGTTAATATCCATCTGAGACAAACCTTAGATCTACATAGGAGGTGTAACGTATGTTTTTAGTCCAACTGGGTTCCAAAAAATAAAAGCGCGAAGACAGCCCTGGCCTACATTGCATCCTCCCAGCCTCAGCATAATCCATACACATGCTTTACTTTGGGATGGCATGTTCAGGGCTGTAAGCTTTATTGGTTTTTCAACATACATTTTGAACATGAGGCTAAATATATATCTGCTTTATTCAAGTGTTTACTATGTCTAGCTTTCTGTTTATCAAGGACTTATGGATGGATGGATGGATGGATGGATGGATGGATGGATGGATGGATGGATGGATGGATGGATGGATGGATGGATGGATGGATGGATGGATGGATGGATGGATGGATGGATGGATGGATGGATGGATGGATGGATGGATGGATGGATGGATGGATGGATGCAGTACATCTGAGCTGTCGTCTGTCTGGAATAAAGCAGATGCAGAGGATCTGACTAAGCAAACAGAGCTCAAACTATCAGGACAAGGTCAGGACTCTGTAGCTACTCAGTTTCGGGCACAGTGCTCAAATGCACACAAAAAACACGTGTAGCATACGCAACAAACACACACGCACTTGCACATCCTGAATGCAACACATTAGTTTAAGTCTATCGGAACGCTGATGATTGCAAATGCGCACTAACACACACACACAAGCGCGCTGTGAGCGGCGCTGAGTCTCCGGTACACGAGAGATATGTCCCTCCTCAGGTTTCCACAGACTGCATAGCGTTTCCTGTCCCTGAATAGAACATTCTAAAGAATGTAATCACAGCAACGCCGTTATTCTAATATCATGTCGATTGAATTGATAACAATTCATCACATTTTACAGTGAAACGTGGCTGGAATACAGCTAATTATGATAAAGCCTACCAGAAGCTGTAAATTGGTTTATGCCACAGCATTCCTTATGATATAGTTAAGATATGAAGGCATAATTATCAGTAAGGGGACATATATATATATTTATATATATATATGAGGACAAATGTCTAATGGGTTAACAGGGATCACATCTATCAGCCGCCCACACAGGTGTTTTCAAACATTCTGCTTAATAAGACCTTCTCTCAGGACTGTGTGGGTGTGTGCAAATTCAGCTCCGCATTCTTCTGTGGAGTTGCTGCACCTGTTTCAGTGTTTATGCCTGTACAAAAAGTACACGGGTAATTCCCAGCATAACCTAAAGCCCTGTCTGCAGCCTTCAAAAGAAGCTGCACAGGAGCTTTGAGGGATTAGTTCAGCGTGTTGGCGCGATGTTTGGAGCGCCTGCTTTGGATGTTAGCAGCCCGACTTCACAGCCCATTCTCATGATAAGGCAATAAAAGTTGACACATAGTGGAAATTATTTATTACTGCTGATATCTTGGAAAGGTTCACATTTATCTAGGTGTGAGATTTCTCTAGTATCTTAAATTCATCTGGAACACAACCGATGCCCCAGTGAGCTCAAGAAACTGAGATTTCTAACATTCATACCAGGAAGATCTATTAATGTAGGTCAAAACATTTTTTTTAAGCCTACCGTATGCATTTTTTAACAGTTAATTCCAACCAAACACTGAGGAAAGGTGAAATAAAGCATAAAATATGCTGGGTTGGATATACCTGGGCCTCCTGGGTTATAGCGACTAAAAATAAAGGATACTTTTTCCCGCCTGTCAAAACATGCAATTTAGGGCAGCTTTAAAGGCTATGGGATTATTAGTAGCATCATTTCCCTTTAAAAACTCTAGGATTTATGAGTTGCCACAAACTTCTGTATATTTTTACAAAAATGATATGCAAAGTAGAGCATCAATATGAAGTGCAATAAAAATTAGACTTGGTTCACAGATAAAATTCTGAAAAGTGTGCATCTGTATACATCCCCTTTAGTCAGAGCTTTGCAAAACTTGCACTGTAATTATAACTGCAAGTCTTTTGGGTCATGTCTCTACTAGCTTCACACATCTAAAAACAGAATTTAACTCAGTATTAGGACATATATTTTTTAGTTAAATCCAACCTCCCATTCACTTTGACCATTTTAATAGTACTTCTCATCTCTTTGTTTCACCAAGGACTTTCTTCTTCTTGCCACTCAAATCCAGAGTGAATGATTCGGTCCTGTCTTCAGTTTCTCCCACCTGAGCACGAAATTTATGGAGCTCCTCCAGAGTTACCGTGTGCCTCAGTTCAGGTGGACGACCATGTTTGCAGCCGTTTTGTATTCGGATGTTGGATTAAACAGGGCAGATGATGAGATAATGTTTCTTCACCTTCAAACTGATGCACTACTTTGTGTTGGTCTATCATGAAACAAAAATACAGTAAAATACATTTTTGTTTTGTAATGTGATAAAAAGTGAAAAAAATGCATATAAACTTACGATTTTTTTTTAGCTGCTTATTCTAATAAAAGCAAATATTTCAGTCATTAAGTTAACCTCGCAAGTTCAGAGTTATCCACAACACTACCTCCTTTTATCCCTCTGTAATAAATATGAAACTACAAGCGGGAGCTGTTAATTTTGAACAGACATAACGGCTGGAGCTGGAAACAAACAACTCGGCTCAGTTCTGGCTCGCTGCTACAAAGAAGCAAAATTAGCAAACCAGATCTTCTCAAACTCGCAAATTAACAAGTTATGTTAAATAAATGAATGCGCTACATAATCGGGTGCAAAAATGACAGCGTGTTAATCAGTGGCCTGAAGAGGTGTTGATAGGCCTGTTTATAACATCTCGAACTGAGATGTATCCGGGCAAACTGTTCCCTCGCTGCAGCCTCACGTTTGGCAATTTACGTCAAGAGAAGTAACTTCTAAAATGCTGAACCGTTTTCTTTTCGGGTCACACAAATAGAATCATATTTTTCAATGTGTATTGTGAAAACCTAAACCCTTCTCTGACCCTGGGTACAGTTAACCTAAGCTGAAGGAAGAACACAGGTTCGGTGCTCCAGATGATACCAGCTGAATTTTAATGCTGCGGTCTAGTAGTACCATCCTGAGGGAACGAAGCTCTTAGAACTGGGTCTGACTCTGACCTGAATGTCTCTCCCCCTCTCTCTCCGTCCTCCATAATTCATGTTCTAACTGTGTGTGTGTGAGTATTTTTAGCTAAGCACAGTGAACAGGCTGTGTACAGACAAACGGACGTGGACAGAGCCACATGGCAGGTGTGTGACATACAGCCGACCTGTGAAGGAGAGAAGTTTCACTGGTTGTGGCTCCACTATTTCAGCCTCAGTGTGGAAATGTGTGTGCGTCTGTGTGTGTGTGTGCGCGGGAAGAAGCAGATGCCTGTCTGTTCTGGTTGACAGCAGATGACACTGATAGTGAAGGGAGATGTGGAAGATTTCCACATTCATCTTCTGGGTGCAGAGTCTGTCCTTGCAGCCCAGCAAAGCATCAGCTGCCACATGCGTTACACACTGGCGGAGGTGACAATTAATTTTCACATTGCACCTCATCATAGGATCTCACACTACCGTCAGTGCTCTGAAAAACACTCCAGTCAACTGCTTAATTTTGACATTTATGTGCCGTATTACTCATTGATGGTGCAAAAAAACCAAAACACAATTGGATCGTGAGCAGTGAAAGAAATGAGAGGGGATGTTTGAGAAAACTTAACAACCACGTGGAAAATCCGTAATCGTTGGAGAAAATAATGAAACATCAGAATGGTCAAATACAAGATGAGCAAGCTAAACATATATATATATATATATATATATATATATATATATATATATATATATATATATATATATATATATAAACAGCACAATATTTTAAGGAAATTTCATTTTGTTCAAAACATTTCTAAAATACAGATATGCAACTATTACAAATATGAGTTTATGTGTCCTAATTCTGAAACTGGACACAAAGAGAGATTTGCTCATAGAAAGGCCCTGCCAATCAAATACTGCCTCTTTGCATTTCGCCATTTGAACATATTTAAAGGAGGCGTAAAGCATGCATTTAGGATAAAGCTTGCCAGTATTTATGCCAATTACGACGAGAGTCAGAAGAGCTGTGTTATGCTCAAATTGCCTGGTAAAAATACCATCTGCTGAAAACAGCAAAGCAAAGATTTTGCTACAGGTGATTAAAGAAAAAGTAAAAAGCAATATTTAATTGTTCTGCTTATCTATTTTCTATCTTACAAATGATTGTTCATGGTGGAACCTGAATCCCACTTAACCTCTTAGTCCTCAATCGCAACATACAGGTTTCAAGTACAGGGCAACCCCCATTGATTCTGTGGAGCATGTTATAAATTCAGACTCTTCAGTTACAAACCTAAAACAACAGACTAGTAAATGTAATGTAAATACTCAATATGTCTTTGAAGCAAGTCTTCAGATGTCTTCTGTATCGGTGTTAAAGCTGCAGTTGGTAACTTCTATAAAAATATGCTTTTATATATTTATTAAAACCGTCACCATGTCGTAACATAAGACAGATAATCTGTGGAAAAGTCAAGCTCCTTTGGCTCCTTTCTCCCTGTGAACCTATTGCCATCTGCAGAAATACAGCACTCCTGGTCAGAAAAAACTATCAGAGAAGATTGAAGGTCTTTGCGCTGTCAACCACACTTGTGTACTCGCCGCCCATGCCTGCCGGTTTGCTGCAGCAGAGAAACAACTTACCATTTCAGGAAAACTGTTTATCTGTGACCATGCTTATTAGCTTTGCAGAGCAGAAAGCAAGTAGAAGGGTGTGAGCAGTGTACACAAGTGTGATTGACATTGGTAAGACTCTCCTCTTGGCTCTGATTGGGTGTTTAGGTTGGGATCATTGCATTTCTACAGATCTCAGTCGGATCACAGGAAGGAGGCAGAGCAGCTTGATTTTTTTTTTCACAGCCCAGCTGTGAAAACATATTTTGTATAAGTTACCTACTGCCGCTTTAATGATTTTCAACAAGAATAGTAAAAATGTAATTTTTCTATTCCATACATTTTACCAATGTAACCATTATTATGATTATTACTATTATGCATACTTAGATATTTGTTTGTTATTGTCTCCAGTTCTTCTCAACAAATAAAACAGAAAAAGAAACATTATTGTGAAGAAAACATAAAATGACCGATTCTAAGATATCCAAGTGAAAAAAACTTAATATACATTTACTGACATGTTAATATATGTTTGTTCATATATGTTTGCATATTTTCAGTAGAGTAATCACTAACACACTTCAAGTACGATTATGCATAAGAATAGCAAGGCCAGTTTTTTTTCTTTTTTTTGCAATAATCATAACGACATTGTCTTGTTTTGTTTCCATCTTCCAGGTCTAATGATTGTTTGGCCATCTAGAAAGTGAAAGTTAATGTTGCAATATTTTCATAGAGGCAGCCAACAGATTCAACAGAGTCTGACTTTTTTCAAGCAATTCTCAAATAAAAACTCGACTGGCTGCAGAGTTGGGGTTAGAGCCCTGAGTGCCCTCTTCTCTGCACATTGTGACAATCACCAGCTCCACTGCCTTGACCCTTGCCTCGGTGTGTACATGCCGGTGTGTGAGTGTGACCGCTCACCTTCACATATAAGCGAAACAGCGACTCTGACAGATATTGCCATCAACAGTGCAGTCGCAGGAAGGTGTGTGACACCATCTATAATTGCTTGGTCACATATTGATTATCAGACAGATAGAGGGGTTGCATTCACAAGCACCTTGTCCTGTAAAGACGGTACGTGGCATTCGCTGAAAAGCAGACATAATCATAAAATCTCACCAGGATGGAGAAAAGCAGAAAAGAACATGAAAAAGGAAAACTTTTTCGGTGAACTTTCAGCAGTACTGGAGCTGAAATATGAGGACGAATGTGGAGAGTTTGGGAGGAAGAGAGGGGATTAGTGAGACTGATTCTGAGAGAAAAGAAGAAAAGAGGTAACTGGGGAAGGATGAAGCAGAGCATGACACAAGTGAAGCGAAGAATGTGGATCTTCACGGAGCACATCTTTTCTTCTGAGAGCGTTATATTAATTAATATTTTTGTTTCTTAGTAAAAAAAAAAAGGTGATTTTATTTCACTGCAATTCATTTATCTACAAAGTCAATAAAGATGCAAAACTATATATTTTTTAAAAATCATCCTTTTCTTTCTCTTGCTTCATACGCATGTTTACATCATAAGCGGTTTGTTTTTACAGGTATGTAGTAGCTACTGTTAAATTATCCAGAGCAAATAGAAATCTATTGCCAGAGATTGCAGTGGGGAAACTCACCTGAGGGTCCTGGAGGAAAGATCCGAGCGGAGCAGAAGAACTTCACCCCCGTTCACTCAACAATCACGAATACCTGACCGCCTCCGGACCCATCTCACTCTTGTTGTGTAGCTATGTTTCCCACCCCACACCCCCTCCTATACTCACACTCGCACACACACACACTCCCACCCCTACCCCCTCCTGCACTGCAGAGCTCGAGCAGTTTTGGGGGCGCTGACTAGAGAAGCGGGGATGAACAGCCGCTGCTTCCAGGACGGAGAGGATTCGCTCCGCACGCCTGGTTCTGCTCCGGGCGCAAGATGTGGTGGAGGAGGGACGGCGCGCCACTTAACAGGAGTTTGTAATCCGCTGGCTCCATCGGGGGCCGCAGGGAGCGCACCCTATACCAAGGGACCAGCGGACACTCATCGCGGTGTTTTATCGCCATCTAGTGGTTACTTGAGGAACGCTTTTCCATTAGAAAAAGACAAAAAAAACTGCTCCTCTGCTGCTCAGCTTTGATTGGCTGCGATGCGCTTCAGTGGTTTCATAATAGGGACTGACCACACACCTGAGACCGCTTAGGAGCTGAAGTTCACAGTGTTCCCAGCAGATTCGTCCCCTGAGATAAATTTAATGTGCTCAGAAGCCATGCGCATGGCTGAATTATCTGCATAATAATTCGCAATGAAAACAGCACAAAATCCACGTTTTTATTCCTTAATTTGACTATAAATATGTTATTGTAAAACACATCGTTAGACTTAAACCAATCAGATAGGGATAACACATTTGAACACATTTCATCTATACATTTTGTCATGTTAATTTATAATCATTTTTTAAGTTAATTTCTCCACTTAATTAATTTAATTGCTCAGATAAATTAAGTTATCTTTAACTATATATATATATATATATATATATATATATATATATATATATATATATATATATATATATATATATATATATATATATACAGTATATTTTAAATGATTTAAACCTTAGGTAGATAATTTGTTAAATTAGATTTTACGGGTGCATCTGGACGTCACCAAAAAGTTAAGACATTGCAGTAAATCCTTTTAAAAGTAAAGCTCCTGAATTAAATAGATTCCCATGTGCTGTGCAATGGATACTTGTTAGGCACACCTTTTACATGAATTTCCTCATCAGTGGAGATGATCAACCTGTGGCCTTGTTGGGGTGTTAAGGAAGCCCAAGTTACTTTAATAGCAGCTCTCATCTGCATTGTTACCTACATCTTCTTCTTGACAATCTTCCACAGTTTCTCTATGGGATTTACATCAGGCGAATTAAATAAGGATCGAAATGTTATGGTCCTTAAAGCTGCTATTGGTACTTAAAGCGGTGTGGGCAGATGCTGGAAAAAGAAATCAGCATCCCCTGCTAATCTGCAGAAATGCATGACATGCTCTGACTTTGGACTTGATAAAGCACAGCGGACACCAGCAGCAGATAACAAGGTTCCCTAAGTCATCACTGACAGTGGAATCGTCACACTGGGCCTCAAGCAGCTTCCAGTCTGTGCCTCTTCACTCTGCTAGAGAGCCTCTTCAAGTCTGAATGAAATGGAGAGTTCACTTTCATCTGAATACAGGACTTTGTATACCATTAAGCAAGAATGCAGTCCTTTTTGTAACACAATCCTCTCAAGGTTGGAGTCATTCCAACTCTTTGTGCATCGTTTTCTAACACACTTTTTCCATCCGCTCAACCGTCTATTAATTTGCTTGTCGTTTGAAGCCTTGATTGGATGGGCCTCCCTGTGAATATTTTATTTTTTGTTTCTCTAATGAAACACTTTAATCCCAAGAAGCTGAGTTTTTGATTTTCATTAACCGAAGCCACAATCCTCTCAGTGACGGAAATAAACCCTTTGAATGTACGATGTGACACAGGGTGTAATGAATCTACATAATGAGTTTGCATAACTGAATTCTGACTTCCTAAACTGCATCTATATTAGTGAAACTGAAATGTAAAATCTCTTCACGTTCAACCGTTTATAACAGAACACCATATGAATCACATATCTCAATCTACAATCATCTATTGTTGTGTAAATTCAAAATCCACAAGCCCTCTTCAATCAATGGTTGCCTATTATTCAGTGCTCATGTGCCCCATTTCTAATGCTGTCCTGGGCAATTGCTCTTATGGTAAGTAACAATTATTTTCTACCAGCGTACATTACAAATAATGCTCCTATCTTCAGTGAAATTCTTAAAAGATTTAGCTAGGATTTGTTACCAAATTAAATATTACACCTAATATGTTGAATTAAAAGTTAAAGAATTTCAATGACTCACATTTATTACGAATTTATTTATTTTTATAATGTAGTTTTGCAAAGAAATACGGGCTGTGGCCAACAACCTCTGTTTGAAGTGCTTCCAAATCCTACATGGAATTATAGCTTTATCTCCTTACAAGCTTAGGCCCGGTGCCATTTCATTCACAAATCAGTGGCAGTGATTTAGAAGGCAGCATATTTAGGGGGATAATTTGTCTAAAATGGATTTGTGTTGAAAATGCATTTAACCTGAGAATTTGTTTGCTAAAAAGGCCAACATATTCAAAAACATATTTTGTTAAAGTCCTCTATATTGTGCAGTCATTGATTATTTCTTTCTCTCAAGGAGAGTTTGTCTATGGATCATGTGGATGTTTACTATGTCATTTTAGATTCTTACAGTTTAATACATCTTGCTGCTTTTTTTGAAATGCCCCACGGATGCAAATACTTCACTATACTGTCAGATTTTCTGTAACGAGCTGATGACCTTTCAGTAAATAGGAAAAGGGAAAACATGTATGTATTGGAAAACTGGTGACAGCATGTTTCAGCAATAAAACATAGTAACTCAAGGGGCTAAGATGCCACACTTTTGAGGCTTTTACTTGTAAATAAATGAATAAATGAAAGCCACTACCTTCACAAATACACTACTTTGCTGTGGTCTATATCAGATAAAATCCCAAGAAAATACAATAGAGTCTCTAGTTTTAATTTGGCAAAGTGTGAACAGCTCAAGGATACGACTACGTTTTAAAGGCACGTTCAGTGATAAAAAATGACTATATATACATGCGGCTGTTTTCTCAATCAAACTTTTACAAATTAATATCAGAATAAAAATGTTCTTTCAGCTCTAAAAGGGTTGTTATTATTATTGGTGCAGATTTTGTGAAGATATTGAGAAAGAAGCGCTGTCACAGGTGCATTTTTCGATATGAAACCCCGCATTTATCCTCTTATCTTCTCCATCTTTCTGCGTGAAGGTTCAGTCCTGATGTGACATCGTTGTCTGATGTCTATGGCGGAGCGGGAGCTTTGTGCGGGCGGACCACGCCCCGGCCACGGCGTGCGGTGTTGTCTAACGAACTGGGTTAGCTCACTGCTGCCACTGCTGCTTATTTCAAGGTGTTGCGCCGAATAATGTACCCCTGCAATAAAAAGCACATCCATCTGGGGAGGTCATTGATTTATCTAATAGTAATTTTATTAACAGTATTTCTCATGGAAAAATAAAGTATTTTTAATTAAAATAAATAAAAATAACACATATATAGTGGGGCATGTTGTCAACTTAGAGCATACAACCTTTTTCTTTTTCTTTGGGGAAAATATTTAATGTCACTGATATTATCTACCAAAACCAGTCATCAGTTCCATTAACAAGATATTTTTTAAAAATTGAAAAAGGGGAATTAAAAACTGCCTTCAAACCATTGCACTTCAAATGACTGGGGGTGCGTCTTTCGACATAACACCGTGCGTCCAGTTAGGTTTACAAGCCCTGCGAAGATGGCGACTTCAGGGAGGAGTGCATTATTATCCTCCACATCAGCTGGACCTAAGAGCACACTGGAGAGCTCCAACCCAGAAGAGGATGATGGGCAGAACCTATGGTGGGCGATGCGAAATTAAAACTGTTTCAGCGCGCACAGGTTTTGAGGTTTCACAGCGTAGAGTCACAGTGTTGGGATAAGGATGGTTTGACAGCTAGTCTGCTAGCGATGCTAACTAGCATCAGCACCAGACTCAGTGGTGACACAGCGGCACCAGCTCGCGCTAGCCTCTCGCTGCTGCCAGTCATTGTTTATGTATGAGTGAACAAACAAGCCTGCGTTTGGCTGCGTTTTTGACGGCCCTGCTCTGTCTGCAGGTCCACCATCCTGAGTGAAGTGTCCACCCATTCAAGATCAAAGCTACCGTCTGGGAAAAATGTCCTGGTCATGGGTGGGTATCTGTCTGCAGTCTCCTGGCTAGCCAATGGGCATCGTTAGCTCGCATAGCCCTGTAGCTGCTGATCACCTCATCCTGTTCCCTTGACTTATACCTGCTCTGTAGCTAAGCTAGCTGCCTCATGTGATGGGGCTTTTGTGTCAAAGCTTTGTGGCTGGAGAGACGGAGACAGGTGTATTTTCCTGGCACAGTCATAATGTGATGATATCACATTATGAGGAAAAACCCTGCAAGTCATTCTAGCTCCCAGTGATGCTAGTCGCTGCTAGGCAACGATAATTCTAGGAAAAGAATTAAAAAAAAAAAAGACATGCAAAATGCAAAGAGGCAGTTTGGTATTTTTGGGGTTGATTGAAGCAGAAAGGGTGCCTCCCAGACCTCGCTAATGTCCGCACACATTAACACCCAGCACACACATCCGCCTGAGATAATCCGCTGCATGCTATCCATTACAGCTAATCAGCCACTTGGTTGCCTATGTATGGAGTGCTGTGTGTGTGAGGCCATTTGCTTGTTATGCTGTCCATGACAACATCAGCAAGCTCAGCTGTAATACACCGCGTCCCCCTGTTGGTATAGATTAATATGACACACAGCAAGAATGGGTGCAGAGCTGACCTTATAAACACGTTGTATAAAACAATGTTATGGATGGTGTTTCCATGCAGACATTCACAGCTGTGTTTCAACGAAGTAGGATGATGTTTAAGCTTATTTGAAAACTTCCTCCCCTTAGTTCTAATTATGAAATTTCAAAAACAGTGACTATCAATTTCACCAAATTGTCAAATACCCAAACATATCAAATCCCCATAAACCATACACATATAAAACAATATTCATTCTAAACAAGACAGCAAAGCCAACGTTTTTGGTACTCTGATACATAGCTGTAACTTCAAAAAGTAATGTCTTTATATATTTTATAAACAGAACTAAGGACATTAGTTGAATTCTACACTACATGTGAATATAAAAATACTCTTTCTGGCCATCTGAATACTATGAAACGTTAGATTTAATATACACTTTAAAGTTGTAGCACCCCTCTCTAACAATGTTTGGATTCTTGAAGATTGCATTTTGTTTTTAACTAGGAGTAGTAAATAATACACTACAGTACGTGATCAAAAGGATGCACATTAAAAGTTGTTCATCCTTACCAGCTGCAAAATGTTGGTTGAGGTCAGTCACTTTTTAACTTGACCACTATTCAACCTTAGAGCATTTTTTTTTAAATAAAAAAAAAAAAAACATCGAAATGTAAATTTTAATCAAACGGGGTGATTGACTGTCCGTATGGGATCCATGTTATTCACCTGTTTTCTGTATTTAGGTGAGATGGGCTCGGGGAAGACCACCTTGGTTGCAAAGTTACAAGGTATTGAGGAGTACATGAAAGGGCGTGGCCTGGAATATCTCTACTTCAGCGTTCACGATGATGACATTGATGGTAACCAGACTACAGATTCTCCCTCTTTTTTTCTTTTTTTTAAAATCTCCATCTTCTTTTAAAACACAGGTAGTACTGCGTGTCAAGACAAGATTTTAAATGTTGACCTAGTTTGTGTGTTTGTTTAGATTACACTCGATGCAACGCGTGGGTCTTGGACGGAGACCTCTACCACAAAGGTCTGCAGGGAGTAGCTGTTCCAGTGGGCTCCATCGAAGACACTTTGCTGCTGATAGCAGTTGACATGTCACGGCCATGGACCGCCCTGGACTCTCTTCAGAAGTGGGCTGCCGTTGCTAGGGAACACATTGACAAACTCCGAGTCGCTCCAGAAAAGCTGCGGGAGCTGGAACACAAAAGTGAGTCAACTGAGGGGCGGGGGAGTGAAGGGAGTGGTTTTTACAGAAGCACGTCTTATTTGAAGTTTTATCTAAAGAATGTTTCAGAATGTGCCCATGTTTCAAATGTTGACTTGACTTTTTTTTTTATGGTTTTTAGTTGTAAAACAGTTTCAGGAGTACACAGAGCCGGGCAGCGGAGAGGACGGCACGCCACAGAGGAGGAGTGACGAGGAGGAAGGCGTGCTGCTGCCGTTAGGGGACAACACACTCACACACAACCTAGGAATACCGGTGGTGGTTGTCTGCACAAAGGTACAAACTTTCCAAAGTGTGTCTTGGTCAGAAGGAGTTTTTGAAAACCTACCAATTTAACTGTAGAAAGTTCTAATAAGACTGGTCAAACGTTTAGCCAAAACTTTGACAGAGTCTGCATTCATAATTCTGACGTTTTTATGGACTAGCATGAATTCACAATGAATTCAAACTGCGGACTCAGACCTATTTTTTTTCATAAAAATCAGTAAAGTTGCTTTTCATTCAAGACTCCAATGAGTGCATGTAATCTTATCTCCAAAACGACTTTTATATAAAACTTTTACTTTAAGGTACATTGTGGATAGACACTGATTTATTGCATCGGTTGGCAAACCTTCAAACTGATTTCTGTTACCTGCTTATCTGTCCTCAGTGTGATGCTATCAGCACACTGGAGAAGGAGCACGACTACAGAGACGAACACTTGGACTTCATCCAGTCCCACATCAGACATTTCTGTCTGCAGTGTATCCTTGAACTAACACAATGCTGCACCCTTGATGCTGCAGCAGAATATGCAGCACTAACACTGCTACATTGCAACACATACTTTCTGATCATTCAGCAGTTTACCCATGAAGTTACTTTTTTTTTTCTTTTCGGGAATATGAAAACTTGTGCCCTTCTGTGTGCAGGTATTTGGCTATGAACAGATCATCTGTCACTGCTTCCGATAATTTGTTCTTCTGCTTTGCTTTATCTTGTCAAGGTTTATTAAAAAAAAAGCTTTCAATTGGTGTTGATTGAAAAATGTCCAGGATTTGTAGCCCTTTCTCAGTGGATTTCAATGAGCCAAAGCTCGAATCAGTTCATCTGAAAGTCCTTTTTATTTAAAGATGTTTGTTGCCATGGTTTTCAGGCCCCTGTTAGCTGAAATTGCTTTGTTCGGAATAGCCTTGACAGTGCGTTCAGATGGCGCCTCTTTGCTTTACACGTCAGTGAAGGAGATGAAGAACCTGGACATCCTTTACAAATATCTTGTTCACAGACTCTACGGCTTTCCCTTCCACTGCTCGGCTCAGGTGGTGGAGAGAGACGCCGTTTTCATGTAAGCTAGTTCGCTTCCTCTCCCGGAGGACGACAGGATCATCTTTTGGTTTGGTTTGTAACCCCCTCTGTCTTCTGCCAGTCCGTCAGGTTGGGATAATGAGAAAAAGATTGCTATACTTCATGAGAACCTCCAGACGCTGAAATCAGATGACAGCTACGAGGACGTAGTAGTCAAACCGCCAGTTAGAAAGGTACAAACTCACAAAAGAGCATAATGGCTTCCATCACACATCATGTTTACAGCTAATGCACTGTAAACAACCTAATGGGCAGTGTCTTGTGAAAGTATTGATATCTGACCAACACAAAGTAACACAAAATTATAAAACAGGAAGAAAAGAATCTCTTTTAAACATTTTTACAGATCAAAATCTGAGAAGAGTGGTGTTTATTTACATTTAGCTCTACTGACGCGATACTTTGTAGAGCGCCTTGGACCGTAATTACAGCTGCAAGTCTTGGAATGCTTCACCAGCTTCACACTTCTAAAGGCCAACATATTTGCCAGTTCTTAGAAAAGTTGCTCAAGATTAGATGGAGAGCATCTGTGAAGATCTTTTTGAAGTTTGGCCGCGGGTTTTTAATTAGATTTAGGACTAGATTTTGACTGGGCCATTCTAACATAAGAAACAGATTCTTTCATAGCTCTCGCTGTCTGTTTAGAGGATGACCCTGCACCTCACTTTCTACACCACACTTTTGCGGAAACCACATTATCTTGAAGTGTTTACAAAAGAAACTTCAAGCAAGACTTCTTGGGGTTTTCTTCTTTCTACTCTCCATAAAAGCCAAATTTGCAAATTACCCAACAAATTGCTTTCATGTCAATAGATCTTCCCACTTGAGTTGTAGATCTCTGCAGCTACTCCAGAGCTACCACAGCTACTTTGGCTGGTTTTTTGTCTGATGCTCTCCTTTCACAGCCTGTGAGTTTATGTGGACCCCGTGTCCTGGGTGTGCAGATGTATTGCTCTTTTTATTTTTAAACGATGACAAGTCCAAGGCTTGGAGCTTGTTTTCTAACCCTGCTTTAAATTTTGCCACTATTTCCCCCTGACATCTCTCCTGATGCTTGTTCATTAATCTTCTCTAAAAATCCTATGAAGCCTTCACAGAACAGCTGTAATTACGCTGACATTGTATTTAAGAAAGTGGCTCATGACAATTGGTTCACACTATCAAACTAAATCACACAAAAATTCAATGCATCGGACTTTAGGAAATTGTAAGGTGCACTCAGATCTATAAGCTGCAGGTCGTAATGTTTTTCCTTTTCTTTTCTCTAGATTGTCCATGAAAAAGAGATTCAGGCAGAAGATGACCAAGTGTTTCTGGTAAAGCTGCAGGTCAGGAAATATTTCCACTTTGCTAAAGCATGCTGGGCCGCACAGAAATTAAATCTGTCTTGATATGTTAATTAGGGGCTAATTGTTGGGAGTGTGCATATTGTTGCCTCTAATTTGCAGACGCTGCTTGCCAAACAGCCCGCTGTAACAGCAGGGCGACCAGTGGTGAGTGGCTCTTTCATTTATTTTTTTCCCAAAACCTTTGGCTTCAGTAAAGGGAATCCTCCTAAGTTGCCATATGTGTAATTTTTTGTTGTTGTTGGTGTTGTTTTGATCTATAGGACACCACTAGCAGGGCGCCCACAGGTTCACCGAGAACAAGCAATCGCTCCGCAGCGGCCAACGTGGCGAACGCCATGCCACAGTCAGGTGTGTACTCATCTGTGTTTGTTCCTTGTTCTCTCCTTGCGTCTGCATTTTTTGCGGCACATAAAGGATGTCCTAATTATTTACACCACAGGTCAGACAAGTGAGGGTGTGCTGGCCAATTTCTTCAACAGTCTACTGACAAAGAAAGCCGGGACAGGCGGCCCCGGGACACCAGGTGGTAACAACACTCCAGGAACTGTACGGAAGTCAGGTGAGAACACAAGGCCTCTCACTTTTCCTTATTTTTACAGTGTGACATGTTAGACAATTGTGCTTGAGGAAAACATTTCCGTCCTTAGTCACGCCTCATCACTTCAGCTCCCATTTGCTGTCTGTTATCTGTATTTTCCCACTTGTTCTCCACTCCATTTATAATGTGTGTATGCACTAGTCAGAGGATGCTGGCCACGTTAAGGTGTGTGTGAGCAAGATATTTCTCATTTACTGCTGCTCGCCTTTTTTGTGTTTTTTCTTTATAAACCAAACCCTTCTCCCTCTTCTGAATGTCTATCCCAAGCATCATAAGAAGAATATTTATATTACCTAGATGTATTTTTGTCAAAAATGCCTTTTTTGGCAATCAACTTATCTTACTAAAATGAATTTAAAACAAGAAAATCATGAAATTACAACTAAAACATTAGATAATTTTTTATAACTACATTTTTAGTTGCAAATTGGATTTTACAACAAAGCAGATCCAGTAATTCCAAATGACATCATCAGCACAAAGGCAAAAAGACATGAATGATACGTAGTTGTTGCATGTTCCCCTTTCTCCTCTCCAATTGCCAAAATAGTTTTTCTCACTTTTTTGAGGGTTTTTTTTTTTGGTCTTGTCTGCTTGCTGGAATTTATTTCTAATCACTAACATCTGCATCTGCAAATGCACATGATTCTAACTAAGAATAAAACACAGTGAAGGAGCAACAAGCAGCATGGAATGGCTGAAAGCCCAAATGCAGACATCATTGACTCAGTACTATACTGCTGTTGTTGGAGACAGAAATTGATCAGAACCAGATGTCCTCTTCTGTTGCATAAATTATCTTGAAACATCAGGCTTATTTAGCTGTTCGTTAAGGTTAGATATTCTCCTATCCACAACAACAGAGTCTGCAAAGTCCTTTTTCTTTACTTCCTTCTAAACATTTTCTTGATCAGTCAAGCTTCAGCTTGACCTTCATCATTTCTGTTCTTACATCTTCTCATTTGGCATCAGATATATTTTAGCTATGTGTTTGACTGCTGAATTGAGGCATCTGTAGTTGCGCTGATTGTCAAAAAATGCTAATAGTAGTTGGTCTTGGTATCCTTTAAAGTTTAGGATGTGGAAGTCCAGTAAACTGTGAAACATGATGTGGAAGTGCTTTATCTTTTAGCAATGAAAGGGAGACTGCAATAGATGCATTTCTAGAACGCTAGTATGCATGTGTTAGAAAGGCCCAGTTAAAGTTCAGATTGCGGTTCAGACACCCTCCATTACATCTGATTGAGTTTAAACTATTTTTTCCAATTGAAATTTTAAGAAAATTTTCAGATGTGAAAAGATAAATGGATACCTCATAAGTCTAGCAACTGTCTGAATGCAAACGTGTGATAAAACGTGGAAAAGGGTTGTAAATACTCGACTTGCTTGGCTCTATATGTCAGATAAATCAGACTGGAATTGATCATGTCCAGCTCCTTTGAAACACTCTGTGGCTTTTTATTGATTTCCTGTTACCATTCTGGGATTATTCTTGTCAGTGTTGGCTGTTATTCTCAGCTGCAGCGACGCAACAGCAGCTGCTCTTCCTTTCTGCTAATGAGTTCAGACACAATGAGACCACTGGAAGCGCAGCAGCCTTCTGAGATATTTGCATTAATCTGAGAAAAATGGCCTAATTAATAATACTGCAATTGCAGTAGTGCTTATTCTCATCCATTCAGAATGATAATCAGACTTTTAGGGTTAAGGAGGTAAATTAAGCAAGACTATCGCTGTCCTAGTTTCACCCAGTTCTTATTTTAATCATGTGCATTTGAAACACAGCTTATCGCGGTGTGGGTAAAAACTGCGTCAATGTTCACTCCTCTGCAGTGTAGTAGCAATGGTTTACTTTCTTTTCCTTTTTTTTTTTTTTTAAACTTCAGGTTCAAAGCTGGGACTGAGCGACGTCCAGGCAGAGCTGGACCGCATATCCAACCGGGAAACTGACTCAGACTTGTCCAATGCCAACGACACCGCCGCCACCGACGGCCAGGACACATGAAGAGCAACGCACTTCACCACTGCTCTCCTTCTATTCCCTCCTCTGCACCTCCCTTCTTCCCTCCACCTTCAACCTCCACTTCATCATAAAGAACGCGGTGAGGGTGGGGTCAGGGGGTCGGATGGGCGGACAGATACTGTCGTTCTCATCACTGTCTCCTCGAAGAGAACTCCCCATCTCTTCCCCCTTACGTCTTCTCTCACCCACACCTCGTTCCTGCCCCCTCGTTTTGTTTTTGGTTGTTTTTTTTTTTTGTCTTCTCAGCTGTTACACCAAGGACAAGTTTGTGTCACTGTTACATGCAAGTACGTGTCTGTGGGGAAAGCGGGGACCAGTTGGGGTGAGAGGGAGAGGGTGAAAAAGGATTGACTGAAAGTGAGGATGTTTTATGCATTCATTTACTGTGATGGTACAGTTAGTGTTTTTACAGTATAAATGCTGAGGGCGCATGTTGATGAGACTGCACTTAGGGTAAAATAGGAGGGAGGGCTTTTTGTTTATCGTACAAAAAGCACCAGATGGGGGACAAAAAAAATAAAATAAAAATGCAAATTGTCTTTTTTTTCTTAAGATGAAGGGAAAACATACCAGTATTTGTATGTATGTGTGTGTGTGTGCTTGTATGGATGTGTGATTGTGTGAATAAAAGTATAAGAATGTGGTAGATAGAGGATGACTAGGAAAGTTTCAACCAGAACCCGTTTCTTACGAGAGATTTTTGGGCTGTTCACTACCAAATGGGAAACATCATTACCATTGTCATACACTACAATTACACCAGCTACATCTGTTACACTACCAGACTTAATTGAGAAATACAAATAAATAAATAAATAAACGTTGATACGCAAACACTAAGGTTTCTTGTCCTATAATTGGCCAAACGATCCACTGGGGTGCTGCTACCAAACACTTACAGCAAGAGGCAGTGCAGCAAACTGAAAGAGTGCTAAGCAGAGGGTGGGGATGGCTGAGCTTTACTTGTACAGAAAATAAAAGCATTTGCAAGTTTAATAGTTGCTCTTTGTGGGGTGGGTGGTGGTAAAGGTTTAAGGGGAGGGGGCATTAGAACAAAGGGAGGGTCACATCCAGAATGTACAGTCATTGTCTCGCTGATTGGTCCTGTTATTTCAGAGCTCCGTGTTGGCGTTTGTATAATCAGACATGTCAATCAGTCAAATAAAAAGGTGTATTTATTCGGATTTACCTTTCATCTCCTTTGTTTTTTTTGTTGTTTTTTTTTTCAGAATTTCTACGCAGTCTGGAAGAGCATAGGATTTGATTTAGATGATTTCTGGATCTGAAACACCATATTATGAGAGTGTTTTAATGTTCCAGTGTTAAAAAGTTCCCCTCATCTGTTCGTCAATCTATCTACCCATCATTTTATCCGTCTTTGCCCATCATTAGTTCATTTATTCATCCATTCCTATGTCTAGCAAGCATCTATACATCCAACTATCCTTGAAACCTCAAGATCATTCATCCACATCCTCTCATCTACCTCTTTTCTATCCATCCATCCATTCTTACACATCACATATTTATACCCTCCCCTCAATAGAAATATCTGCAGGAAATAGATTGAACTTTTTTTTTAAATTTATCCTCTGCTAATTTGAGTCTGGAGGAGAATGGGATTTGGGGGCGATAAATGTGCATGAACCCTGTCAAATGTTCACATCACATACACCTAATTAAATTATACAGATCATTTAGAAATAAAATGGTGCTCCGATGAACGCCTTCAAGTGCTCTCGCAAAGAGTACCGAAGGCTGAGCTGTGCTGCCACATCAAATAATCAAATAGATTTCTCTTCTTTTTTTTTTTCTTACATGGGGGTGATATGGCACCAGGATGCTGGATGGGAGGGAAGAACGTCAAATGTGTGACTTAAGACTGGAATAAATGGGTCAGGGGGAGAGAATTATGGTTTCCTCATTACTTTGATCAAATTCAATGGTTTGTGCTGGGCAAAAAAAAAAAAAAAAGATTCAGGGATGCCCCGTCTCACAGCTTACAGGACTTTAAGAATCCTCTATTGGCAGCTTGATTTCAGATACCACACAGCAAGCCTTTAGCGGATTAGAGAAATACATTCCTTGATAAGATAGGGCCATTTTTAAGCACAGAGTAGCAGCGTAATATCAGGTGAAAAGTTGGTTCATTGGTGAGTTTTATTCTGAGTTGTGTCTTTTTTGCATGAGCAGTAAAAAGCCATTTAAGCCCTGGATGTTGCATTTATAGCAGTTCACAGTTATCTTTTTATGTAATGAGTAAACTATGAGGTTGCTAAAATTTTATTTCTTTCCTTACCCAGTGTCAAGGTAAATTAGGCAGTGGCTAAGCTTAATTTAGCTTCATTCCAAAGAGCTGATTTTATGTATTTTCACATACAAAATGCAGACTCATTCACTAAATTAGAATGCTATGCGAAGGGTAATTTATTTTCTCTCAGTTCTCTATGAAAAACACATCATACAAATTATTCACACACAGACTGTTTTCAAGTCTTTCTAATAATTAGCAGGTTTTTTGTTTTTTTTTTAACATACAGAAATACCAGTTCAATGCAAATATTTTTAAAACCGAGACTCACTGGAACATGTATTCTAACTTATTGGATATGAATACAAATCTGAATGAAAGCCTGAAAAGAAACAAAAACATAAAAGCAAGAAAGAAATGTCCACACCGTAAAGTATTTTCCTTGAGTGTTTCACCCCTTCAGTGGACACGTTGCATACTACTGTATAGCTTCCTGGTGCGTTTCCTGCTGTTAGAACAATGTGTTTCTCAATAACCCTTCTTGGACTTTCACCTTTTGAGGTCTGTGGCACGCTTCACACACATGGCCATGCATTACTGTGCATGCACGGTAGCTACTTGCTTTTTGTTTATTTTACTTTCATCTCTAGCTGTTCTGCTCCCTTTCTAGGCTAGCCTATTGATTCAACTGGAGCTTTCAGTTATAATTTAACTAACACTTGAGTTTGTTGTTGACAATGCTTTAGCACAGGCAAGACTTCATTAACAACATACAACCATAGCACTCCCATTATTCAGCTGTTGCAATTCCCACAATGGAAAAACAAAACCTTTATTTTAATTCACGAGTAATGTCTAACAAAAGCACTAATTTTGTTGTCCTTGCAGAAGTATAGGTAATTTCCCAATGTAGAAATGAAGAGTATAAACAGCTTGCCTATTTGTAAGATGTTAAATCTATTCAAAAGCAAGTATTTTATATTTTTAGTATACAATTTAAAAATATGACATCTCACGTGTTTTTGTTTACACTTTGAAAAGAAAGAGAGAAAGAAAGAAAAGAAATGGCATATGTGAGCCAGACTTGCGTGATAACTCCAGCTGTTGGATGCTCACTTTTAGTTTGGGGCACTAGGCAGCTGCTTCGCGTGCTTCTTTAATCAGTTGCCTCATTTGGGCATTTGTGTGCCAAGTCTAGTTTATGGGAGAGAAGAGTTTATTTTAAATGTTACATATCAATGTTATCTATAACAAATAGAAATATAGACAAACCATCACATATCATCCTCTAGGCAACAAACTACATCTGAAGTAAGTTAAAGTCGACAAGAACCTGGTTTGAAGATCCAAGTAAGGGAATCTACTCATTTATTTACAATTTGCAAAGTTTTCTTCTCAAAACAATAACTACATTTTACCATTTAAAGAAAAGCTCCTTGTGCCTAACTATTAATCTATTGTAATTTGCATTAATAATAAAAAACCCACCTACGGGAAAGGTACCAAAACTGTTTCATACCAAGGATCCAATGTCCTCATTGCTACTTTTAAATCTCTAAACTGAAAAGGCAATAAGCACTTCATAAAAACCTTAGATTAAAAGAGGCAGATTGACCTTATAGGGGAAACGTGTAGCTATTAAGACATCGTTTTAAGTATGTTAAAAACTTATTTTGAGGAGACGCTCTACTTTTTGAAGCGCGGCAGAATACCGTGATTTTGCCCCCTTCGCCATCTTGATGTTCGATTCCATTGGCGGAAGCAACATCTTTGACTGAGCAGCAAGCGGGTGTGGTTTGGACCAGGACGGGTGGTTCACCTAGCAAGTCCTTTTACTATTTTCAGCCAAGAGAAAGGAGAACATTCGGCCCAACAGAAACAACGGAGGAGCCTTTCGACTCTGGTGAATACCGCATGTTTAGCGCCGACATCGCTCGGTGTGTCAGTTCCACGCTTTAACCAAGAAAATCATCTCTGGTCGATCGAGGAGGGGGGCTCCGGTGGGGTTTTCTGATTCGGCTGGCAGCAGCACAGCAGGTTTTCTATGGTGGCGCCTGGATCTACTTTTTCGTACGTCTCGGATGGCTAAGCTAATCAAATCTAAATTAAACATTTGAGGTTTTCTTCTCGTGTCAAGGTTCTTGTGAATTAAAATGACATTCTTCAGTAAAGGTAGCCAAGGGTCACACCGGCTGCGCCCATGAACAAAGGCTTGTTGCTAGGTGTTTCAATCATTCAGCATTGATTGTTTATGTTAGCTAGCTAGTTGGCTAACTAACGGTGAGGATAGCTGCGCACGTTAGGTGGCTAATTCTTGTTAGCACTCCCGTTATCCAGCACGCTGACTAAAAATCGCTGTATTGGTGCAACAGACAGTTTTATCACTCGGCGTCGGTTAGTGTGCTTGTTATTCTTCCAGTTTGAGCCTCCACGAGAGAGGAGGAGTCGTAGAAGAAGTGATTGCGGGTGGAGGGGGGTTGTGTCTCTCATTGGAAACCCAAGCTTCGAGGTCGGAACTTGGCCGTGGTAACGGGGGAGGGGGAGAAATATGCCTTTGATGTTGTATGCCGCTGAATAGTGAATTGTGTTCGTGCTGGAAATACCCACCGCTTCGCTCTCTCTCGGTTTGAGGTGGAGACTCGGCATTTCCCCCCCTCCTGTCCTTTCTGCGTTAACTAAGCCAAACAAGCGGTGAAGACCTGGCAAAAGGTAGCGGAGCAAAAAAAAAGAAAAGCAGACGGCGGTTTATTACAGCACTTGGAATAAAAACACCCAAACACCACGATTTGATTAGGCTGTGAGAAATATGACATTTAGTTGAGACTGTGTTTTCTTACTTTTCCGTGCACTAATTTGACCATTTTTTTTCAGACATATTTGCTGTGCGGGCTGAGGGCAGGCAAGAACAATGGCTACCCAGTGTGAGTATCCAAACTTAGTTATTCTCAAATTTTTCTTTTCTTCTATTCCAATTTTTGTCCCTCCACACACATCGCTTTCTCAGGCTCAATTTGTACACGTCTTAATTAGTGAGTTACAGTAACACTTTGTCAATTGTGGACTTTTGGTTGGAGCACATGTAACAGTTACTTTTTTTAAAGTATTTTGTTCTTTATCATTAGAGTACAAGGCACAGAGTTAAACATGATTTTAGTGCTTTAAATCATTTTTATTCTGTCTTGAGTTTTGTCATTTACATTCTTTAATCCTTTTGGATCTTTATCATTGCTTAGATTATTGCAGAGAACAGGCAGTAACAGGCCCCGTTCAGACCTGGCATTAACATGGGCTGACTCGGATAAAAGTCTACAGAGCAAAGCCTAACCATTCACACCTGGTATTAACACCAGTCCGAAGCGATCTGATTACTGTTGCCCACTTTATTTCCACAAAAACATGAAGCCACATCAACAAGTTTGCTGGTTTTTCTGCAACATCCTTTCCTTTTCATCCTTAAATTCACAAGGTCTCATTTTTTTCTAGGTTTTACAAGCCATTCTATTCTAAATACCTAAAAATCATAGCTAAACAGTCCATTAAAAAATCTAGATTTTTAGGAAGGTTTTAAAAATTCAATGTTAAAAATGCACCCTTACTTTGCTGAACATTGAAGTCTCTTTAGTTACTATTTTGCTTTGTAGTGTGTTGCTTCATTGCAGTTAATTGTGTGCAGACCTGCCTCATTAATTAGGTACCTTGATATTTAATCACATGGGTTGAGCATGTCGCATCAAATAGCAGCAGTGGCCAATAAGGTCGGAGTTACACTGTGAATGTTGGTCTTTTTACTGTGGAATCGCTTAGATTGTTGGGCCAAAATCACAAATCATGTGGTTTCAGTTAGGAGTAAATTTTAATTGTCAAAGTCGTCCATATTTCTGACATCACAGAAGTCATAGGATTGTATGCACAGTCAGTTACATGAGCGTTATTATTCAGACATCCACTGATTGTCATACTGGTGGCCATTTATTGTAACATTTGTTGTTATCCTGCAAAATTGCTTATGATAAGAACGTTCATTTATTCTGACAATGAGGAATTACAATTAATGACGTTTGAAAGCTCCTAAAACTGTCTTTATTGTTGGAGTTATTTCTGTTTCTAGTTTCTTCACTGTTGGTTTCACGAGCATTTCAATAAATGAGAAAATATGAATAAGTGACATTACTGTTTGCAGTTTATTCTTATGTCAGGAGTCTTGAAGAAGCCCCTTCCCAAACAGGTTTTCAATTTAAGAGAGGTATTTTGTTTGTTGTGCTTTGATAGCAGTTGCCTTAAGGCTAAAAAGAAGTTGTAAACACTTTTTTATTATCACTTTTATTGTCATCACAATAAGTAGCACAGCATATTGCAATAAGGTTTAAATGTATATTGCCCACCTTTATTGTGAACTAACAGAGTAGTAAAACCATTTTGTATTTTAGGATTCTTAGGAGTCACGAAAAATCTGGAGTTTGATCACTGTTTTCTTGTTGAAGTTTGGAAGACCCTGAGAAGTTATTCATATTGCTTTTAAAGATTTCTAGGAACCATCATAATTACACAGATGAGACTCTGGTTGTTACATTAGCACTAGAATAAGACGTTGGTGTTTTCCAAATATGTATTTTTGCACAAACTCAGCAATTGTTAACACAGCAATCTGATCAGTCCTTTGTTTCTGAAAATTCCTGGTGAGAATTTGTTCGTCTCATGTCTTATTTTGTCTTTCTTCTGCTTGTGTAGCTGATCTGATGGAGTTGGACATGGCTATGGGTGACAGCAAGGTTGCTGTGAGCCAGTGGCAGCAGCAGTCCTATCTAGATTCAGGAATCCAGTCTGGCGTCACCACCACAGCACCATCTTTGAGTGGCAAAGGGAATCCTGATGCCGAGGAAGATGATCCAACTCTGTATGACTGGGAGTTTAACCAGCCCTTCACTCCTGAGGCGGCAGGTAAGTCGAGCGTCAACAATTTGGTAAATATATAGATTGAGCTCTAGAAAAATATGACGAATTTTAGTAAAGATGTCCTTGACCACACACAATGTAATTATGATTTTCTGTATTTTTTCCAGACATTGAAGGTTACGCCATGACCCGAGCCCAGCGTGTGCGGGCTGCTATGTTCCCTGAGACCCTAGAGGAGGGTATTCAGATCCCGCCCACCCAACTGGACACTGCCCATCCAACGGCAGTCCAGCGTCTGGCAGAGCCCTCTCAGATGCTAAAGCATGCCGTGGTTAACCTCATCAACTATCAGGATGATGCTGAGCTGGCCACTCGGGCCATACCCGAGCTCACCAAACTGCTCAACGATGAGGACCAGGTTTGTGAACAAACCATTACCCATTACTTTAGTTACTCAAAAGTACTTATTTATCTTTTCAGATTGTCACCATTCTTAACAAAACTCTTGTTTTATAGGTTGTTGTGAACAAAGCTGCCGTAATGGTGCATCAGTTGTCAAAGAAGGAAGCGTCGCGTCACGCCCTGATGCGCTCGCCACAGATGGTTTCAGCAGTTGTTCGTGCCATGCAGAACACCAACGATGTGGAGACGGCTCGCTGTTCTGCTGGCACGTTGCACAACCTTTCCCATCACCGTGAGGGGCTCCTCGCCATCTTCAAGTCTGGCGGCATTCCTGCTCTGGTCAAGATGCTGGGGTAAGATGTGAAGGATTTATACACCAATACGTTTTTAAATGCTGTTGCAGCTTTTTGATGTCTACTTTATGTGAAGCGTTGACCTGCCATCACAGATTCCTAGCAGATTTTTCTTTTGGAAATGTAGTTACATGAAAGTTAGTGTTTTTTTATGATACAACTAATCATTATCAGGAGCAGAGGAGATGGATTATCATAAGGGGGAGAACAGAAGCTCTAAAATGTGATTTTTATAGTGTTATCTGCTCGCTCTCACAGTCTGATTGGACCAGAGACTTCTCTCGTGTTCTGACGATCATTTCCTACAAAATTTTGTTTAATTTATTGATTTATGAAGCAATTTATAACATCTAAATAAGGAGACCAAAGTTTATAGCAATAAAGGCAGGATAATTAAATAGCATTGCTATATCTTTCTGCTAACACATCACTAATATTAAAGAGTTAACTTTGGATGTTCCTTTAGTAAAATAGAAGAGTGTTGTTTTTGTTATCATGTCTTGGTAGAGCTGACGTTTGGTGTGTTGACTAAAAACTAAAGTTGGGACCAATCTGACCTGATACTGATGTCATCATTTTTTGATTTCATATTGCATTTAGACTCCATGGTCCTTCAGATACTGCAAGTCATATTTTGCCAGATTATTCTTTGTTCTAAAGCATGTAATAGTTAAATTTGCCAGGTTACTCAGGTTTGTCACAGTACGCTGCTGTTGGTAGATTACCTTGCTACTCAAAGCCCATTTTATTGTTCAGAGTGAATAAAAAAAACAAAACTATATGTGTGTTTGTTGCAAACATTTAGAGGGATAACATTTACGTGAGATTGTTGCAGTAATGGACTATATCAGTGAGTAGGCAGTAGATATTCAAAGTCTGTAGTGGTAATAGTTGCTAGTTTCATCTTTTTTTTTTCTGCTGACTTTATTTTTGTTGTCCTGCTTCTTGCTTCTGTGAATACATTTTCACAACAAAGCTCCTTCTACTGTCCTCAGTTTGAAAATGGAGTGATTTGTTCTTTCTTTCTTTTTTTTTTTTTTGTCAATTTACTCTCTGCATTGTGTTCTGTGCATAGTTGTGTGCATAGTAAAGCAATTTGCAGAGGCGCCCCCTCCAAACTATTCTATAGATGAGCAGCTATTTTGGAAAAGTGTGACGCAAAATTTCCACAGAAACTCCTGCACTTCTCACGTGTTTGAAAGCTCATAAAGGCCTAAAGTTGCAGACAAAACACTTGGCTACAAGGCAAGTTGAGACCTGTTGGACGGAGCACCTGTGTTTGACTTCTTTGTCTCGCGTTACTGTGTTTTCAGTGGATGTTGGAACGTTTACAACTTGGACAGATTTTCACCTGGCATAGAACTGAATAATGTGTTATAATGGTCTTCATAAATACATTTTAAAAGAAGGTGCTCTGCTTGCATTCTGTCTAATGCGACAGTAATTGCATCAACATTTCCTTGTTGGCCTAATTGTGTGGACACTGACATATTTGGTGCACTTTAGCATCACTTTGCAGCAATTATCTCTATCGGTCTTTCCCTGAATTTAGTAATTGCCACAAGCTAAACAAAATGTTTGACGCTAGATTAAGGAATCAGAAGGTAAAAGGTGGCGTTTTGGAGCATTAACTACAATTAGTATTTTAAAACGATTAAAAGTTAAATCTTGCTGTTCCTTGTGTTTGCTCACCTTTTTCTTTTATGTCTTTCAGCTCACCAGTGGACAGCGTGTTGTTCTATGCCATCACTACACTCCACAACCTGTTGCTGCACCAGGAAGGGGCCAAGATGGCAGTGCGCCTCGCCGGAGGGCTGCAAAAGATGGTAGCCCTGCTGTCCAACACCAACGTCAAGTTCTTGGCCATCACTACTGACTGTCTGCAGATCCTGGCATATGGCAATCAGGAAAGCAAGGTACAGGAAGATCTGTTTTTCAATGCGTCGTCTTTGTTTTAGCGGTGTGTAGTAAACATAAAACTCTTTGTTTTAGCTGATCATTCTGGCCAGCGGTGGACCTCAGGCCCTGGTCAACATCATGAGGACTTTTACATACGAGAAACTGCTGTGGACCACAAGCAGAGTGCTAAAAGTGCTCTCTGTCTGCTCAAGCAACAAGCCGGCCATTGTAGAAGCTGGTACTTATGACAGAAATGAAACGGATTGAAACAGTGCCACTGCATAGGTTTAATGATTTGATTATTCAAATCATTATTTTATTTAAATTTTTAGGTGGGATGCAAGCTTTGGGTCTTCATCTAACTGACCCCAGCCAGCGTCTGGTTCAGAACTGCCTCTGGACTCTGAGGAATCTTTCAGATGCTGCCACTAAACAGGTACTGTTGGACATAATTTAATAGATAATTTAAAAAAAATAGCTGCTGACTTGAATTAAGTCAATTTTATAGTCGAGTGGTCCAAACTAGTGACCCCTGGCTGTGTGAAAACTAAAAATCTAATCTTTTTCTGATCAGTGCTTATACCAAATATAAGCTCCCTGCAGAGCTTTGTTCCTGACACTGAATGAATGAAATAACCTTAGATTTGACAGAACTAGAAGCTGGATCTCTTTACTTTCAAATGTTAGCTTTTCATTTTGAAATCATCAAAAATGTATGTTCGGTCACGCTTTGCATATTATATTATACAGTCAAAAAAGGAAATAAGTGAACTTTCTGTAATGTCTTGTAAGGGTTTTACCTCTGTCCCATAAACCAGAGGGTTTATTTATCTTATATATTCTTTTTTTTAAAGAAGCAAGAAGCAGCTTTATAGATTTGGGATGTTTTTGAGACATCTACTTTACTGTAAGCATTTTGTTACAACTGACACATTTTTAATATAACCAGAAATTCAACTAACAGAATTTGGTAAAATATCAGGAAATCTGAGTTGGTGTTCAAAAATCGGCCATCACAATCTGTTGTTGGTGCACTTCTGATGTTCAGTTTAACTTATAGCTGTGATTTTAGTGTTCAAGTTTGAGCTGAGTTTGTAATAAGAAAATCTAAACCTCTAGGAAGACGAGTTACATTCATTTATTCTTGTCTGTAGGAGGGGATGGAGGGTCTCCTTGGTACCCTGGTCCAGCTGTTGGGCAGCGATGACATCAACGTGGTGACATGTGCTGCTGGCATCCTCTCTAACCTGACCTGCAACAATTATAGTAACAAACTCATGGTCTGCCAGGTATGGGCTGTAACCATCTACATCATGTCTTGATTTAAGTCTCACTGGGACTCCATCTTGTTTTATTGATGTGTGACATTAACACATGGATGTTGCTGTTAGGTTGGCGGCATTGAGGCTTTGGTGCGAACTGTGCTCCGGGCCGGCGACAGAGAGGACATCACAGAGCCGGCTGTGTGTGCCCTGCGTCACCTGACCTCACGCCACCAGGATGCAGAAATGGCCCAGAATGCAGTGCGCCTTCACTATGGCTTGCCTGTGGTTGTTAAGCTGCTGCACCCACCATCCCACTGGCCACTAATCAAGGTCCTTTTTCCATTACACTTGTAAATAATGAAACAATTACAATAATTAAAATTTTTTAAAGGTACAATCCATCTTCTGTTTAGGCAACGGTTGGTCTTATTCGCAACCTAGCCCTGTGCCCGGCCAATCACAGCGCTCTGCGGGAGCAGGGAGCCATTCCCCGATTGGTCCAGCTGCTTGTCCGAGCGCATCAGGACACCCAGAGGCGCACGAGCATGGGGGGGAACCAGCAACAGTTTGTGGTATGCAGCTTGTTTAACTTTCTCTTTTGAAGATTTGGATTTCTTTTTCCTCTTCTTTGTGTTTGACTTTCTTTTCCCCACCTTTGAACTCATCCAGGAGGGAGTGCGTATGGAGGAAATAGTTGAAGGTTGCACAGGAGCTCTGCACATCCTGGCCCGGGATGTCCACAACAGGATTGTGATCAGAGGGCTCAACACCATTCCACTCTTTGTCCAGGTACAACCACAGAACATCCATCACTAAATTTTATTTTCTCCCAATTTTAGAATAATCAGTAGCCTAAAATCTTGGACATTTTTAAATCTTATTCTCTCTTGCTGTTGTATCCAGTTGTTGTATTCTCCAGTGGAAAACATCCAGCGTGTCGCAGCAGGTGTGCTGTGTGAACTGGCGCAGGACAAAGAAGCAGCCGAGGCCATTGAAGCCGAGGGGGCCACCGCACCGCTCACTGAGCTGCTGCATTCTCGTAATGAGGGCGTCGGTGAGAATACAAACAGATGCAGTTTACCCTCTTGTGTTTTTGTTTTACCGGTTGCTTGAGGGTTTTTTTTTTTTTTTTGTGCATTCTCCTTTAGCAACCTATGCTGCAGCTGTCCTGTTCCGCATGTCTGAAGACAAACCCCAGGACTACAAGAAGCGTCTCTCAGTGGAGCTGACCAGCTCACTGTTCAGAACTGAGCCCATGGCCTGGAATGATGTACGTGCTAATACTAATAAATGAGCCAAAACAAAATTAATGAAACAACCGTAATGAAGCTTGCTGGAACTGTGTTATTCTTCTGAGCTATAGCATGACTAAACAGAAGACGAAAGCTAAGAATTCACATCATTTGGTGCATTATTTATCAAAGTGAATGTTTAATTTCTCTCTCCAAAGTAGCTCTTTTTATTTTTTATTAGTACATCTCAAGTGACTTCACATAATGATCTTTCCAACTACTTCTAAAAAGCAGTGCATCAACTAAATAGGGATGGTTTTAAATTGAGGTTTGCCTAAAAATTACAAGCAGTGAAGACCTTATTTACAGAAGGTAACTTATTGGAAATCTAGAACAGTTTATCCTTTAATCTCGAATCTTAAAAATATGACGCTAGTTGGCGAACCTTTTAAAAGGATGTGGTTTTATTTACCCAGAAGCTGTAGATAATTAGGAAGGAGAGGCGGTGCACCACTAGCAAACTTCCTGTGGGAAACACAAACTACAAACTGTTTCCCAAAACTAAAGTAGCAGTAACATTCGCAGAACAACTTTTCACGAATATTTTTTGACTTTTAACTTGCATTTCATTTAGTGCTATATGTTCCAGTCCATGTATGTTTAGGCTCCTCTGCAAACACTCTTCAATGCAAACATGAAGGCTTAAAGGTTCCTACTTTGACAAAAGTGCCCAAGTAGGAATCTTAAAGATTTACATTAACTATGACGTTTTTGAGATCGAAGTTGATTTAAGATGATTGAAGTCAGTTTAGTACCAGAGAGAGCTACTGGAGCTAACAATAACTGCTTGTAATTTTAAACTATGTGCTTCTGAACCATCAATGTTTTGTTTATTGTGAATATCTAGAGCCATTCTATTGTACTGATAAGTAGTTTCTATCAGTTAGCTAATATCAGTGTTTGGTTCTTCAGACCGGGGACCTGGGTCTAGATATGGCAGCACAAGCAGATCCTCTGGCTTTCAGACAAGATGGTGAGTTTTTAAGCTTTACATGAGCTTCATTCTTTTTTTTCCCCCAGATGTTACATTTCTAGAAAATCTTTAGGATTGTTATTTTTTTGGTAATTGCACTGAAAGTAACTGCACTTTTGTTTCTACACTGAGGCTTCTCTCTTTCAGCATTGAACTACACAGGAACAAACCTGTGAGTTTGTACTTATCCAAAAACTACTGCAAAGTTACGCTACTGTACATATTTCCTGACAAATGTAAACATGCCACTTAGCATGAACTAACAAATGTATAACATAACATTGCGTTTTTGCATTGAACCTTGTGGATCTTATTTTTACCTTTCAGATGGAGCATATCGGGCGTACCCAGCAGCTTATGGCCAGGACTCTCTGTTAGACCCTATGATGGAAGGTGCAGACTACCATGCTGATGCGCTGCCTGACCTGGGTCACCATACCGATCCTTTGCCAGACCTTGGCCATACCCAGGAACTGATGGACAGCAACCAGCTGGCCTGGTTTGACACCGACCTGTAGGATTGGTAAGAGACTGCAGATCTTTGACGTTGTTTAAAAAGTCATGAATGGATTACAGTGTATTAATTACGCATTATCTTATGTCTTCTTTCAGTCATTTTCCAATAGAACCTGCATTGTGACTGTCCTGTATTGTCTGAAGCAGCATTACGATTGCCCTGTAGAGTGTTAAAGGTAAAGAGAGAGGAAATTAAAGTGGTCCTGGGAAGTGCCTGACACAAGAAAAAAAAAAAATAAATCAAAGATGGTTCCCACAGGATTGTTTAAGCAAGTTGAAACCGAGGGGAAAGGAGAATTTCCAAGTATCAAAGATATCATACAATGGAGGTTAAAGAGCAGGTTATCTATTTGGATGAGTGCACAAGAGGTTGATCTTAAAAGTGTGAAACACATGTTTTAGCCTTGCCTGTATTAGGTTTTTTTGTTTCTACTTTTCTTATTCTATTTTATATTTCTTTTTGTAATACTCATTATATGTTATGGTACTGACCCAGCTTGCCTTCGCACTATCCATTTTCATTTTCTCTCCAATGCTAATCATTTGTATTTTTTTTTCTTTCTTTTTTTTTAAGAACGTATATTACACGTAGTGTTAAGTTATAGTGATATTATACAATGTTCCTTTGGTTATGGTCGAATGTGTAGAACACTAATAATCAGTTGAAATGTACTCTGACTTAAAGTGTAACATTGTGTAGGTTTTTTTTTATATAATCTCAAAAATGGAGAATTATGCACTCTTAATATGTGCTTGTTTAAGCATAAAAATATGTCGGTGTCAAATGTTCTAAATGGGGAAATGGGTGAAATTAAGGGCGGGATGGGGATAAATCTACAAACAAGTGTTTTATATACAGTATCACTGGTAGGTTAACAACTATTTTGTATGCCATCATTGGATGTTTGATAGGAAAAAAAAAATAACGCTATCGTTGGTGGTTTGATAAAACCCACGTTTCATGTCCTATCAATGGTAGCTAGGTTGACAAACGGTTGTAGTCCTGCTGTGTTTATTTTGGAGACAAGGTTATGACACGGCTGAACAATAAAAAGCATTTTATTTCATCCAGTCTTCGTCCTGCGTCTTCTGTCTTGGCTTGGGAGCATAAGGTTTGGTTCCATGACTTTCATTTCAACCACATTCCTAACACTTTCTTTATTTACAGTTCTTTATTTCTTTTAATGATGTTTAAACCTAAATTTCAATAATCCTATATATGTTTTTTTTATCAATTGTAAAATCAACCAAAGATCGGCGCTTGTTTATATCTTTCAGTATAAACAATTACATACAACTTTCATTAGCTGTAGCATAGCAGTAACTATTGTGGAAGTCCTTCAAGACTTAAACTGTATATCAACATTACCTTCACTGAATCAAAATAAGTTTTATAAAGGTCGGTTCAAAACCTGTCTTGTATGCTTGCTTTCACTTCTGAAATAGTTTGTGGGGAAAAAATGGATTTACAGCCTTCAATCATTTTTATTTAGCAAAAAAGATACTTCACAACTGATATAAACCCTTTCCCACAGTGTCTCAGAAAGATTTTTTTTTTCTATCTGCAAATGTTTTGCTCTCATCTGGATGAAGAAAACGGCAAGTTAACTGTTTTATTCTACTTTTCATGTTCTCCACAGCATTGTACCATTGGAGGCATTTTTACATGAAGTACCATTATCTTGTAAACTATTGTATCTTTGAGTTGAGTCAGTCGCTAAGGTCCTTTAATATGGAAATGTGGATAATGGGTGGATTGACGTTGATGTCTGAAAGCTTGGGAGGGGTTAGACATTCATGACAAAGATTCTTGTCTGATGGTTTACTGGAAGGGCTGTTTTTCTTTTTAGTAGACCAGCAGGTGATGTTTAAAGACTCAGAACAGTTGGATTTTTTTTCAACTGGCTAGGCTGTCCTGCAACAAGACATCCATATACCATGACATCTCCACCTACATAGTTGGTTCACACAGTATTTGGCTTATGCTCAACTCCAAATAATTCAATTTTAAGTAATAACTTGTGGTCTTGAGTTCTCACTGACAACTCTGTCTGGCCTTCTCCTGTGAAACTAGTTGCCTAGTAAACTGTCAACATTTCCAACTGCTTGCTTCTGTAGTCCCATGATGACATTCTAGATTTTCCCAACAGATTTTTTTTGTTTTATTTGGTCCTGAAGGAAAGGGATTGTAGAAATCAGCGGATGGGTTAAATGGAAGCACAAGCAGTCTCTAATGTGGGTGATTTAACAAGAGCAGTGTTGTTTAATGGGATGTTTCAAATGCAAATGAAATGGCTACATTCCAGTCATTTTCACCTCATTTAATGTCAGCACAGTCTGACCCAGTGGAGCGACGGGGCTGTTTTGTTCGGAGCCGTTTTCTGAAGTCCTGTGTTGTAAATATGACCAGAATAAAACCTTTTGAAGCACATGTAAAATTCATTTAACAACAAAGTATGGTTCTTTATAGTTGCAGGTCAAATATGTATCACATGTAAAACATGTCAAGCTTTTAAACTGATCAGGAACTATTTGTTAGTTTTTACCAACAAACAATCCATGAGTGCCTGACTTAAAGAATAAATATGCACCAAAGTAGCGCATGGTGGAGCATCTGTGATGCTGTGTGCAAGTTTCTAGTCCAAAGACGATATGGAAATCTTGTTATTGAGCACCAAATACCAGAACATTTTAATTAAAATCTGTTAGCCTGTTCCTAAAAACATAAAATGCATCTACATTAATTCTCTGTTAAATCCGCATTCTTCAGAATCCTTATCCAACAGAATGTTAGTGATTCCTATTAAAAAACTCATGAGCTAAACTGAGGAGGAAAGTAAATGACAGAAGAACCAAAACTAGTTTATCTGACAAGACTCTGTTTAAAAATAAAAATAAAGGTCACCATCTTTGTTGAAACTTTCTTGAAATGCTATCAGATTAAGTGTAAATGTGATCATGAATACATTTTGCTGTTTGTTCTGATATAACTCCTAATTAGCAAAGAACCAACATTTTTGATCTGATTTCTAAGTAATATTTACACACATGTTTTTGTATTTCTCCCTTTTGTTTTTTTTTTTGGTGTTTAATCTCAATGCTTTTGCACCTTAATATATGTGACTATTATTAGCCTTACTCAAAAATGTTTATCTGGGACAAAAGCGAAAAGCATTGAGACACAGCTAATACAATGACACATTAATTGTCCTCACTTCATTTAACTTCTGCATTCTAATATTGAAAGAATGCAGTTGCAACATCTTTACAGGTTTCTAAGAAGAAAAAGTGCTTTGATGTATTTCACCAGAAGAAAATGCAGGAGACTGGTTTTACAGGTGTGAAACAATTTATTGCCATACATGAGATGTGACTTCTGTTGTTATGTTGGTGCGGGATAAGTGATGAAACTGTGTTGTGCGCTGGTGAAATAAGGAGGAGATGAGGGATGATGGTGCACAGGACTCCACCTGATGGGTTCAACAGCTCTGTTAGCAATGAGTGTGTGATCTGTGCTGCCCCCTGCTGAGCCGATATGGGAAAAACAATTTAAACTCTGTAAGATAACGGGTTCCACGGGGTAGCAGATGAAGTCTCTTTTTGGGGTCGTGGGCAAAGGCTGCTGCTCCATCCCAGACAGATGGGAGGCTGTGGAGGTTTGAGAAGGGGGGCTGTCTCTCTTCAACAGGGATTCGATGGAGAAAGAGCCAGTGAACTTCACCTCACTTCTGACCGGATCAGCTCTGCGGGATGCAGGTTGAGGAGAGGGGAGAGCTCTGTCCAGCTTCTCCATTTCCAGTTTAGAGGCCAACTCAGGGAAGAATAGCAGGAGTCCGTTAAAGTGACGGCGCACCATCTTTGCTGTGATCTGACTGCAGTCCAGTTTCCAGTAGTTTTTCTTCCTGTTGAAGGAATTTGGGATCACTGGAACCTAAACAAAAAAACAAAAAACAAAAAAATAAATAAAAGGGTCAATAAAATGCAACCATGTTCACGTTATTTTACAAAATATATTCACATAGTCAAACAAAAAATAACAAAAGTGAAACTTACTTTGGTGAAGCAACTGTGACTTGACAAACAGACTCTGATGTTGTTCTCAAGACATTTTCTGTCCCTGGACATCAGCAGCATCAGTCTATCCATCAACTGGAAAAAAAGAAGAAGAAAATATTTAGCATCCTTCTGACACATGACAAATTTCCTCATATTACATCCAGCAAACAATATGCATTTTAAAACTGTTCAGCTTTTCTTACCTCAGTAAAAGTGAGCATCCAGTTTGGAGCATTCCGGAGGATTACAGCAATCTTGGACAGGTAAGTCGTGGCCCACTTGAATGCAGCTCTCTCAGTAATGCCAACCGGGACAGGATGATAAAACTCAGCGTTATAACCCCTCATCTTGCTCTGCTTTCCTTTTCTTGGAGATTCGATCTTGGCACGGAGACTGGTGATCACATACCCTGCTTCTGTCCGGTCAAAGTGGTCGGCTCTGAATTTAAGTCCCGTTGGAACAATGAGACATCAGAAGGTGTCCACTGCAAGATAATAGAGAGCTTTTCAGAAGATAACGGCCCCATTAGTGCTGGAGGTGGAGCCAGATCTAACCTGAATTTGCGTTTTCCAAAGTTGTAGACAATAGCTGAAATGTGCAACAACAACAGCAGCAACGTCTCTTTCCAGCAGTTTATGCCTCTTTGGGGTTTCAGACCCACTGGAATGTTTTCCTAACAAAGTTTAAGAAGAAAACTCTGAAGTTTTCTCTGTAGAAATGTTCACAGCTTTTTATTTAAAAAAAAAAAACTTTACAGGGAGACTTTTATCAGGAAAAATGTAAAAATAACACTAAGGTGTGATGACAGCAAACTTCTATGCTAGTCTTTGTAAGATGTGTTGCACACATATATATAAATTTCATTTTCCCCCTAATCTTACTGTCTTTATAAAAGAAAACTGCTAATTTTATTTAAGCCACTGATGATGTGTGTACTTTATGTAGGCACTAAAAACAATTCACAGGTACATTGAACAAAGGGAGTGCTACTTGATATTGAAATGTGGTGCTCAAGGCACACCGCCCTGCATGTTTTAGGCATTTCCTTGCTTCAGTCCAGCTGATTTCAATTGATGACTGATTAACAGGCGTTTGTTAATTGGCGCACATTAAAGCAGGGAAACCTCTAAAACATGTAGGACCGTGTGCCTTGAAGACCAGGATTGGGAAACACTGGCTTAGCAGACTGCTACGTTAGGCTTTTTCTTGATACGTTTACATTGAATGTACTGTATTTGTTTGCACTGAGATTCTCAATATAAAATAAAACCATAGGAAGAAATGATATACTTTATGTTCCCCTAAGGGATTTAACTGTACGTGGTAACACAGAAACGACAAAACATACCAACACATTATAAGAAACGCACACAAAAAAATCACTGTGCAGACAAATTTCAACAATAGAGGCAGCTGTACTAAACCTGGAGGGAGGGACAATAATGCTGATGTCACATTTTTATTTAAAACGATACATATTCAGATGTCAAAGTCTTTATTAGTATGCTAAACCCTGTTTGGCTTTTGCTGTAGTTTCTCCTAGCAAACTGAGAAGCAAGTAGGGAGTGATACCACCCCGTAATCACAGACAAACAAATTGAGCTGGTATGGTAGCAAGACTCTCATCCCATCAAAGTTGTACAACCTGTTCAACTTGTTTAGATCTAACACCTTGCATACAGGAAATGTGTTGATGAGTTCTAATGGGGGATCCCTGATGTTAATTAGTGCGGTCAATATCAGGGACAAAAGGCAGGAGAGTGAACTATAAAGGTGAAATAAGAGACATGTTATGGTTTGGGATAAGATTTGATTGCTCTCTGGAGTGTCAAAGGTAATTCACAATGTAGATATCAGTAAAGCAACAGGGAGGGAAAAACATATTTAATTCTTTTTTTCTTTTAAGCTAAGAGTTTTGCTTAATTACATTTTAAAAAGATGTAATGAACCAGACGTCTGCATGTTTTTCACAGAGAAAATACCCAAGCAAATATAACACCTGTAACAGGGGTTTGGGAGAGCAGCTTAAGATTTCACTAATCTAACTTATTATCTTGAGTTCATAAATGTACATTTTAAACAACATAGCTACCATGAATTACACTTCTATCAATAAAAAAGATATTCAAATATTTTCCCACCTATGATTAGAGTTTTATATTAGATTTCTCTACTTTTGTGTATTTTTGAAGGCTTAACCTTTTGTTATTTATTATAACAGTGGGCACAAAATACTTTTAATTGAAATCTCTGAGAAAGACAGCATACATTTCAATGAACATATTAAGATATTCTAGAATGTGTCTTTTAAACTGTCTATAATGTTATTTTCACTGTTTACAAGATTTTCAAACTTCAGAAAATTTTAAATAAATGCTTAAGGATTACTAATGTATTTGTTTTAAATTGTAAAATGTTGAAATGTATGTTCTGTAATAGATTACCACGTTAAATTAAGTCGAGCTTAGTAATCTAATCCAATGCAGCTACACATTAAATCCAATTTGTGCAAAAACTGATAGTTTTATCCAAAATCCAAAATAGTTAAATCCAAAAGCTCCTCATCAGAGGTCATAGAAATATTTTTTTTAAGTTTTATTTGACTGTGTTGTGATTTAATAGATCCTACCTTTTCATTCAATTGTTTCAACTAAAAAATAAACAAACAAAAAAAACCTAAAAGTATAACATGGCAGGCCCAAAACTTTCAAGAGTATTTATGATTTATTTGTTAATATCATTTGTAAGAGCTTAGAATACAATTCTAGTGAACCTAAGATGATGTGTGTGATGGTTAAAAAAAGGGCAAATTAAATTAATTATTTCAGTTTATTGTATGACACAGACACCTAAAGCATAGTTTGATAATTTCAGGAATTTTATTTAAATTTTTAAATTTAGATGGTAAAAAAATCCTACATGTTCAACTGTCTTTATGTAAGAAATGTTGGACATCAACTTTGTATCTAAGGAATTAGAAATTTGAAAGTTTCAGATGAAGGTGTGCCTTCTGTATTCATATGTAGTTTTTTAGTGAAAAGAGTTGTTCCACCACTGCAGTCTCATGCTCCACCTCCTGCATTCATTGCTCATCGTTTCATGAAACGATTACCCGTTACCCTGCAGCACTCACCCTCTAACTTCCTGTTGCTCCAACAGGATTTAAGACTGAAAACCACAGACTCTCATCTAGACCTTTTCATTACTCCCATTCACGTGAAACCTGATTCTCTAAGAAATGAGATGTAGAGGAGGACTGAGACGTTTGAGATTAAGCCATTTTATTTTGATAAGCTGCTCAGAACGGATACTTCATAAAAAGCATCACATACTTGGCAAAGATTGTCCTTGCTTTCCAGAATGCTCCAGGCAAGATGCTTACCATCACCCAGGTCAGAAGACATTTACAATTTCATCTTTGTCATCGAAAGCAAAACGTACAACTTTCTGAATCCAATGTTTTACAGTTGTTGGACAAGTTGGCTCGTCTTATTTCAGAAGACAGAAAGTCTTTTGAGAACAACAGCAGAGTATGCTTATCAACTCACAAATGTTCTCTTAGGGTACATGTATTTTTACTTGTTTTAATATAAACTTAAATTTGTTTGGCTGTTGCATATCATCTAATCAGATTCTACTGATCTCAGATTCAAGGGACCGCAGGAGGAACTACTGGAAAATGGTCTGCAGTCAGATCAGATCAAAGATGGTGCGACGACACTTTAATGGTCTCCTGAAGGTCTTCCCTGAGTTGGCCTCTAAACTGGAAATGGAGAACCTGAACATGCCATCAGAGCAGAGCTCAACTCTCCCTTCTCCTCAACTTTCATTCTGCAGCGCTGCTCAGGCCAGGTGTGAAGGGAAGTTCACTGGTCCTTTCTCAGTCGTATCCCTGCTGAAGTGAGATGGTCCACCTGATCAGACCTGCAGAGCTTCTCCTCTGTCCAGGGGTGGAGATCTGGGCAGATCAGCTCCCAAGGTGCACCAGCTGCTGCTGCTCTAAACAGGATCTGTTCCTTCAGACTTTATCTGGATCTTCCCCTATGTACTCAGTAGGGGGCAGCACACCAGGAGGATTCTTGCATACTCTGATCTCTCCTCCTCCATCTACACAAGAGCTTCAGCTGCTTCCTATTTCACTGGCTCGCACTACTGTTACATCACATACTCTGCACCAGCATTTCCACCAGAAACTCTTCGTTTTTAATTGTATGTTTTTGTTTTAAGTATAACAAAAAAATAAAAATAAAAAAATTAAAAAAGCACTTTTAATTTGTGGTTACACTCCAAAATATTTCAACATGGATATGCTGTGATTTGTCTTATTTATTAATGTTTTTATTATTTTGAGTTTCAGGGCAAACAAAAGATTTTCTCCTGGGGTAATGCTCGGAGAGATGAGATATTTACTTTTGCAATAAATGTATGATTGTTTTTTTTTAACAAAATGTCCCTGTTTCTGACCACAAGATGGAAGTAGAGCGTTTCAATTTGAGACGTACCATTAGACAAAATTAAAAGCTTGTACAACTAATACAATAAAATCTCATTGTTTGACTTCTGGTGTCAAGTCAACTTTTTTTTTTTATGCCTTTTCTATTTTAGCTAATTCCTTATGAAGTGATGAAAGAAATGTCAAACATTTCCCAATGTTGACCCAAAGAGTCAACATTGCTGGAAACTAATTTCCCTTTTTAAATGGACTTTAAACTCTGGTCACACTCACCCCATTTGTCAGAGTGAGTGGCATGACACAGAGTTATAAGACCTCTGTGAGATTAACTAGAACAAATTATTTAACAAATAGAAGCACATTTAGTTCCCACGGAAACAAGTCTTAACTTGTGCAAAACATCTCACCTAGGGAAAGCAAATGTGTTCTTCTAACTTGCATGAAGTAAAACCAGCGGACTTTTAAAGTCAATGGATGCACTAGACTGAATGATGGGTTGTGCAGAAACAGAACTAAGCAGAAAAGCAACCAAGTGGCTCATGGTGATTGTGCAGACGCTGCAGAAATCTGTTGCTCTGGAATAATACTTCAACAAGCAGTTAATTTCACAAATATGCCCATTATAGATGAGGGAGTGTAAATATATTTTGGAGGCTGTGTGTTTGCTATTGTTGCAGGTCAGGTCTTGCAGTTCTTGGTATGCTTCGGTTTGTAATGAATGCAATTAGGGCTGTTGCGATGACACTGATGTGTCATTATGACTAATACTTGTTACATTGTAAAGTAACATTTTGGTGTAATTTTTTTTATTGGAATAATACAAGTTATTTTAAGGTGTGGTTGAGAGAGTATAATCAGATTTTGGGGAATTCTGAAGAGAGTGGGATTAGAAAAGGTGTTGGAAGATAGAAAGGGGTTAAAATTGCTATCTTCCAAGAAATCCAAGGTAAGCTAGGCACTAAATAAGAATAAAGGTGTTAAAAATAATAGAAAAATATTTAATTGATTTCTAAAGCACCAGAGGTTCTGTTTATGATGTTGTAAAAAGGAAGAAGTGGTTCATGTTGAGTGCAAGTTGATAAAGTACTAATACACTTAAGGTCTTCTTTTTGATGTAAGTTATTTCTTTAAAAGCTTCCCTCTTTGTCCTCTGATATAACTCCAACAATTAACATCTTTGTCCCTGAGTGTAATTATAATCTGTAGTCTAGCTTTTTATGTTACTTTTCAAGTGACTACTTCTTTTCTACTGAGTGCCCTATGATTTATTTCAAAGTATTGGTCTACCGCTTCACACAAGGAAGCAGTGAATATGAGGTGTTGCCTTAAAATACATCCACAAACATCTGGACTCTCTCAAATCGATCTCTGGTGCATGTAAACATTGGAATCTGATAAGACAAAAAAAAAATCTCAAAATTCTGGCACATTCACTTAATGAATGAATTAATAATTTCTCTAAAAGAGGCAATGTAAGGTTTTACTTAATCTCAGACAGAACAACTGTTTTCATATAGTGCTTGTAAGTATCTGGTTTCAATTTTATATACAGAGAGAATAACAGCAGTGGGAAGAAGGATATTAAGTGTTTTATTGGAGATTCCCTCTGCCAAAATTCAGATCACCCTGACGATTTATCAAAAAAGGAATGTTTGGAGCTCTAAGTTAAGAGTGAAGTAAAAGGAGTATCTGTCTCCCAAACTCCAGCTTGGAGCCTGGTAGCTGATGTTTTTTGGGAAACCCTACAAACCACACACATTATCATATTAGAATATGATTTGATTGTATAAGATACACTGGAACACTGTGAGATTGTTGTGAAGACCTTTACACATTTGTATTTACTATTTACTTTTTTCAGCATGTTCTCATAAGGCGATCCTAGAAACCGAAGTTTTAAAGGACACCTATGATGTGCAGTGTGAATCAAAAAGAATTCAACCTCAGACGAGCTCTGAGCCAGAGCTCATTCCTTTCCCCTGGTGAACGTGGCCTGTTTTATCCCCTCCTGCAAGTCAAACAATGTCCTGCAGTAAATGAGCATGACTTTTGGCGATAATGTACAAAAGAACATCCTCAAGCTAATGGTTGCACAGTAGCCTCTCGTACTTTGCTCTTTAACGTTTCCACACGGAGCAAACACTTTACAGGACATGAATCGAGCATCAGGGGCTGAGCTTTGAGGTCAAAGAAGACAAGGTTCAGCTGAGGTCTCCATCACCGTGTCCGGCTGAGAAGTCACAGGGAAGTCATGTACACATCCAGGACAGCTGGCAGTTTATGATCCAGCGAATCAACACCAGACATGTGAAACAGACGAGCACCATAAATGGTGATTAAGTAAATCATGTGCAAACAAATATTTCTGAGATGCTTTCCTTTTTTATCATAAAGAATAGAAAACACAACAACACAAATTAAAGCATTAATCTTCTGGTCTTTTGGTAATGTAGAGGGAAAAAGTTGATGCAACATATCTAAAATGTCTAAATTTATTGCCTTTTAGCACCATCTATAGCAACAGTAACTGTGGCTAAATGTTCTCAGTAGCTATTGATCCGTTTTGCACAGTAGCTTTGTGGGATTTTAGCCATGTAGCCATGATTCCTGATGTATTTCCTCACATAAACTCTTTGCCTTCTGCCCCTTTCACAACCTTTTTGTTCGATTGAGGTCAGGACTTTGACTTGGCCACTCTAAAACATTAACCATAGGCTTTTATTAACTACTATTTGGCAGGTTAACTTGTGTGTTTAGGGTCATTCTCCTGGTGCATTACTTACTATCTCCTCAGTTCATGGACAGATGTTCTCAGGTTATTCATCCATCTTCGTATCAGTCAAAACCCCAAAGGACATTCAACATGTGGTTGAATGAACAGGTGGTTTTTTGAACATTCTTACAGTAATTATGGAAATCTTAATAAATTATAATCTCATTAAAATTGTAATTTGAGTCATTCCATGAATTATCCAGTTCATTTGTGGTCATTTTAAAAAGTAAGACTCATACAGTTCAAGTTTATTGCACACAAAGGGAACTATTTCCAGCATTTCCTTCAGTTAATTTTCATGATGCCATGTATCGAGGACCCAAAGTAAGTTTCTTTGACAATAACAGTATGATGTAAGATGAATAGAAAAGATTTTAAAAATAGAAAATATCATGTTACGGGCTACACAATAACAGGAAAGACTGCTGACTTGACAGGCAGTCAGACACAGGAAGGTAAGCCACTTAAGGTCAATGCTAAAGAAGCTGGCAGGAAATAGAGTGTTGTATCCAGGGATGTAAGCCATAATAACAAAAAATTGCATAAATAAATCCTTGGACTATATACTGTGTAAATTAATCTATGTGCAGTAATGAGTTTCACTTTCTGAATTGACTTACTGAAAAAAGTAGCATTTTAATGATTTTCTATTTTGAGAACCATCAATCCTCATTGAGTGAACATGGAAATTATCAACAGTCTTTAAGGGTGCAATTAAAGAATATATATCTTGTTATGATTTTAGTTTTAATTCACCTCTGTGGTGGCCGCTTGACTCTCTCACCCTGGAGACAAGATGTATGCCACTGGTCCAGAGGACAACATATTGAGCATTCCAGCTTCCTACACCATGCTAATCAAAAATCAGAAAATTAAATGGTAGGCTAACTGGAAACTCTAAATTTGCCAAAGGTTGCTTATCATATCTACAGATGTAATGCATGCCTGACTTGTTCTTACTAAAATATACTTTTACAAACTTTCCGTACTTTTGAATTATTATCAACCTAGATATTTAGTACTGCCAACTTTAATGAAAAAAGAACTTTTTTCAGAAGTGATGAACAATTGAAAATAGTTTTAGTTTCAATGACATGTAAGAGAAATCAGTCCCACATATTGACTTGAAAAGCCTTAATAAAGTTGAGAATCCCCATCAGACATCATCACATCATGTGTGCTGAGAGGAAACAAAGGAACGTTCAACACAAAACAAGAATTTATAGAACAGAAGGAAGACGAGTAGGCTGAGCTCAACATTTGGCACCCTGTGCCCACGACATACTTCCATCCCAAAGGGATTAGTGGCAGACGACCTAGATTGCAGCACTGGCCTCCTGTCCTCCATCTTGTTTTTTCATCTCTCTCCCTCCCTTTTCAGACTGATCAACAGAGATTACATACAGAGTTGTGAGCCTGGCACTCAGACAGAACCACAGAGCATGTGACTTAGTGACACAGAGGAACAGAAGGGAAACAAAACAGTGTTTTTCTCTGTCCTTTTTCACAGCCTCTCATTTTCTTCACAGCTTTTGTTTTTTTCCTGTTACCCTGTGTCATGGACACATTTGCCCAAGAGCAGGGTTCAAACTTTTTGTTAAATGTCTATACCAGATCAGACATTGAATACTTTGTTCTGAGTATTTCTCCAATTGTTAGAAATTGTCAAAAAGATAACCGTAATATCAAATAAAATTTAAATTTGTCTGTTATTGACATCGCCGCTGTTTAGTATTAACTCACTACTTTGTGTTAGGTGAACTGGTTCAGAGATTAGCCCTTGCTTATCGAATCCTCATTGTGGTCACAGCTGTACAGAGGGCCTCTCCATATCTCTTTCTGACCTCATAATGCGTATAACACAACAACAAATAAGCACAAGCACGGCAAAATTTAACATTGGTGATTTTTTTTCCCGTTATTGAAACGGAAAAATAACAGGCCTCTCAGCAAACCTGTTGTACAGCTTTTTGTTTGTGTGCTTTTTTTTTTTTTCCTGTTTTAATGCAAGACCCATCTATAGGCTGCTGTTCTCCCACTTTTTACTGCCTGAGTCGTGTAGGCTGGTTCAGTGGCAACAAACGAGATAATATATCATCTCTTCACTTTCCTCTCATCTGATTGTGGTGTCTTCAGGCCACTAAGTGACTTAGCAATATTTAATATTTTCTATTATTAAAGTAAACACACTTATATATCGAAATATTAAATTATTTACATGCAAAATAAATGCTCTGGACATCTACTATCATTATCTAGCAGCCTGCAATAAATGTACCCTGGTCCTACAGGTATGCTTATGATGTAATGTTTTTCTTAAAGGCACAGCTCAGTATAATAATTAGTCATGAAATGGTCCCATTTAATACACTAGGTAAGAAGTAGAGGTTTCTTAAAGGCGTGGCACTCTGACGTCCGGGGAATAAACACACGCACCACGTAGTCGACTTAAGTGGAAGCAGTCACGTCTTCCTCGTCTTTCTCGTCTGGCTTCCCGCCCTGTCCTGCACTGCACCGCCCACATGGAGGCTCAAAACTACTGTGTCATCATTGTAACTCAGACCGGGGTGTGCTGCGTTCAAGCGATCCGCTAAAAAAATGGACTTAGTGTACAAATTCAGGAGTTTTGGTAGTAATTCTGCATTAGTTTGATGACTGTAAAAATGGTTACCTTTGATGATCAAAATTCTTCAAAAATAAAGAACAAATTGCTTTCTACACTTTCAAGGTAAAGGGCAAAACAAAGCAGTTGTTTTTCATATTTGAGTGAAATAGGAAATACAATCTATTGTGCCAAAAATATTGGATTTTTTCATTTTTGTATTGTGTTACACACTAATTATTTGTTTAGCCAGCAAAAAAAGTTAACATTGCTCCTGTAAATGAGACAGTTTATAATTCCCTAACAAAAATTGTGTCAAAATGCTTTAAATTCAATACACTTCAAATTATAGACAAAAAAAATAAACATTTTAAATGTGCACAGATTAAGTACATTAATCAAAGATATATGGCATCCTAGACTGTTAAAATTGAGCCAATGCAATTTGTATTGTTCCTTATAAAACAGTTGGTGTCCATACATTAACAACAACTTCTAAGATGTAATTTCTCAGTTAAATTCTTAACTATTATTAAGAAAAGCCTCCCATTTAAGCTCATTGTCAGCCAACCACCAGAAGCATTATGTTTTTTATGGTGTTCACACTTCCATTTTGCTTTCTATATACCTTATTTGTTAACAAATGAGCTACATGAACTTCTTTTTTTTCTTGTTGAAGAGTCATGAAGAGGTTAAAAAAAAAAAACCCAAGTGATGTGATTCCATTTTCTTGGAGGCCAAGACTAGCTTCTATTAACAGATTTATTAAGAGCAAAACAGCATCCAGAATTGACTGTAATCTAAAGATTTTCATTGCAGTTTTTCAGAAAGCAATTTTATGAAGCAATAAACCACTGTTGTTTTGACGATGTGTCTTTACAATTCTCATTCTAGTTGTTTCCCACAAGCCACCAGGGGGCCGGCAACGGCAATAAGCGTTTAGAACATAGTCAAACAATAAGGTGCCAACTTAACCTCTGACCTGAAACCACAGCTGGGATTTGTATTTTACTGGTAACCACTGCCTCAGCTCTAAACAAATTAAAATGGGATCTGAACTTAAATTCTTGCTCTAATACAGAAACTTTCTTGGGTTTTATGATGGCTCCTAATTTTCACTAAGTTGATTTTTCATTCAACATACAAAGCATACAAACATGTCAGCCTTACGGTTTTCGGATGGATGCCAAAACAAAGGAATGACAAAAACAGCTGACTGAGCCGAGATCAAAATTTACTGGTGAAAAACAATGTAGTTAATGTTGTAGTAATTTAACTATTATTCAACTTTACTTAATATGCTAATTATTTTTAATGGATAATATCTAATATGTTACAAAATTGTGTTTAATAGTGTGACAATTTCTTCTGGAGCACATTTGTTTCTTCCTTTCCTCAAATGATTATGTCCATAAAAAATGTGTGTTTTCTTTCTCATGAGTACACAAGAATTTTATTTTATGATTAAATGAACATTTGAACAGCTAAATAACCATGTTTACTGCTAAATCAAAACACAAAGGACAGTGTTGGTGTGGACGTTCAATTTGCACACCTTTAAACGGGCCTCATTATCTTTCACATCATATGACTGTTTTATTGCCCACATCAACAGTGTATGTCTGCAGGTGTGAGGAGGAGCTGTGATCTGTAGCTGTGATATTGTGGAATTATATTACGTGCTTTTGAGGACAGATGTTTTTTTATTCTCACTACAAGGTTGATAAGAAATCATTAACAGCTAGCCTATTTGGGTCAGCGACCCATTTTTAACTATTAACAACAGGGCAGTAAAGTTGGCAACATAATTAGTTTTGGCTCTAATCGGTACATTTTTTCCAAAGCAAACTGCCAATCATTAATTTTAAGTTATGATCAGGCAATCCAGCGTGGTTAAATTAGTGGTAACATTTGTGTTACATGTCCTCAGGGTCACCTCTAAGATACCCTTTTATGTAGTTTTATAACTGCAATCTACATGTTCACTGAATTGACCCTTAAATATTCATTTGGATGGCTTCCGTAGCTTCAAATTGTTGTTTCATCTGGAAGAGATTCATGCTGGGAAAGCAAATAATGCTAATATCCTGAATAGATAAAAACGAATGAGCAGTGTTTATGTGGCCATATTTTTTTGAAGCGGTAAACAATGAGCTGCCCTCCTCAACCATATTCAGTTTCCCGTTTTACTAATCCATTTCCCAGAGTAATTCTTTGACCCTGCTCCAGTCATATGCTGCCATTGTAAAAATAAAGTACTCCTGCTGTCCTTTGGAGAGTTTTATGCTAGATGAAATAATAGAAAAATACAATAAAACTGGAGTTTTTTTCTCCAGGTTTAAAAATGATTTACCTCTACAACAACACAGATTTGTTCGGCCGACACTTCTCTTTTCAAATTGTTTGGGCTACAGATCACCAATCTGAAAAAATTCCTGCTTTCACAGAGGTTGTCTTATTTGCGTTTAGCCATTAGTCATTTTATTAGCAGCACCCGTGCGCTCAGTTGTAAACTTTTTCACACATCGTTTTTATTTTCTTTTGCTGTGTTTTTATTTAATAAATTAAGACAGTGCTGTGATTTGTCATTCTCTTTATTTTTTTTCAATGCTTCAGGTTAGATATGATCAATTTTAGCACCTAATAAAAACTATATTATTTTTATTATGTTGTGTTTTTTTGACAGCCTTTAACTGAGGATGTGCTTTCCTTCCACTGTAACTTAAAAAAAATATATATATATCAGCAACCCCTATGACCACAACCCAAAAATCCAGATGACAGCATCCAATATTTACACATAAACAACATATTTTTTGTTTTGTTCCCCCAGGGGAAGGGTGAGTAAAAGCAAGATCCCACCACAGTTTAACTATGTCACTGACCACCATGGTAATTAATTTCTTTTTCCTTTTATTCTTCTCAGGTTAAACAGAGATGTCATCCAAAGGAATTAACTAGTTCTGAGCAACGAATGTCTGCTTAATGTTCCGCAACCGTGACTCTGAACGGATTTCAGTCTTTTTCAGCCCTGGTTTCAGTGAGGCGGTCTGACCTCACATATTTCACTCTGCAATCAAAAGGGAGACTGCTTGGGTGCCGTTTCCAACTTAACTACTGATTCAGCTTTATCAGACGAGGCTGACTGTTGCTGTTCTTGGAATGTTTTGCTGATGTCAATCATTGAAAGAGGGATGAAAACAAACATCTTCCTTTTTTATTGAATATTCACAGTATTAACAAGTGGAGGCTGGAATGCAACAACCAAGGCAGAACATAATCAGAGACGTTTCTGGATGTGTAGCCATGCAATGGCACCATGTAAACAACCACTGAGAGTGCTTGTTTAGCTTTTGATGTTTCTGTCACCAGTACCCTCTGTTCTTTGGCATGTTAACCGTGTCTATACTTGGCAGGGGCGATAAGGATATTAGCGCTCCGATGGGGAACTTGACGAGCAGTGACCGTGGCTTTGAGGAGATTAGGGTTAGCTCCGGGGTAGTCCACTCACTGTTTGAGTGGACTACTCTTGTCTCCTTATGCAACCTCCAATGAGCTCACTAAGGTGAATGCACTTGGATGCCTGGGTGGTGGTCATTTTATTTGCCCTTAATCATTTACTCAATGCACAACTTGCAATGCGGGGCACAGCACACCGTAGTTTGTACTTTGACAGTGTGCAAACAACACTAAGCGTACTTTAATTTGTTACTAGTCTTGTGTAGAGAGAGCCTAAGGATGTTTATTGTTTTATAAGATATTAATACTTTCACGGACATTGTTTGTCTCGCTCATCTGATAACGTGTCAGCTGACTGACTCTGTGAGCCTGACCTGCAACATGTGACATGGTCAGTTTCTGAATCAACAGGCCCCTGGGCAACAACTTGTTAAAGGTCCCAAACTTGTTTGCATTTCAGAAGTCAGACGCAATAAATTAGACATCATCAGAAACAAATTAGCACTTTATAAAATCTTTATGTCTTTTATGTCCCCATTGCCATTCCAGATCTCTTTAATGTGTTTTATAGCCAATGCATTTGTGTTTCTACGACCTGATTCTGGTTGATAATTTTTCCTTTGTCATTGTTTTGGAACTCTTTTGTTGGTGTTTGAAACCACAAGACTTTGTTTTGAGTAAATTTGGGCATCTGCAAAATTGTTTTGAGCAAATTTAAGGTGGAATTTTGAGCCGTTTTGTGATTGCTCAAAACATTTGCTAAAGTAAGCATTTGCTCAGTTGCTCTCTGACATTTGAAACAAATTTTTGAGTATGCCTCCAGCTTGTTTTGAATCTTGCTTGAGCATCACAGTAGAGTAACCGATCAAATCCGACCTTGAGGCTTAAGTTACAGGTCATCAAAGCTTCTTTGTTGTTGCAGTTTGAGCCAATTTGAAGCTATATTGAGTTAATGTTTTACTATCATTAAAATTACACATCTTTGATGTGTTTTTGAGTCAAGTCATACAAAAGTTTATTGCCATTTTTTTTATTTTAGTGTCTTTGAAATGTCACCTTGTTGTTTGAACTGTTTGCCATTGTGATTAATTGTGAGCATGTCTGAAGATGAGTCACTTGAGTCAAATACTTTTAAGTTTCTTTTAGTTCTTTTACATTATTTTGTATTAAATTTGGGCCTCTTTATATGGACTATTTGTAATTAATCTGACTGTGATAACCTGCGGAAAAATTGTTAAGGTGCTCTTAGCCATTTTTTGCCATTTTATAATCTTTCGTGTCTTCTCATGAGTTATTTTGTCACTTCTTTTGTTTCGTTTGCGATTTACTACAAATTTTTATTATTCTATAAAGCTTGGTAATTTAATAAAATTGTGTTAAGTTGTACTTAATAAACCACAGCAAATAGAAACTAAACTCAAAGCTGCTTTAGCTTTGTTTCTTAACTACATTGGCTTAATGAGAAACAACTCCTGTCACAGAGAGACAGTAATCCAGAGAAACCTTCGTTTCCTGGGACCTGATCCATGCAGGTCTAGTCAGTAACCTCTCATTACTGTTTTTTCTTGTAGCAGTGTCTGAGAAACAACGTTTCAGTTTCTTTCAAGCAATTGTATTGATCTAGTCAGTAGAAATACCCTCAAGCTAGCACCTAAAGTTAATTTAATCTTTGAAACCTGCAGTTCAAAGACCAAGCAAACAAACTGTGTTATTAAGACTTTACTGGTCACTAAACACCATCGTGTATCAGACACATTACAAAGCCTTTTTGATAATAAGTAACAATCTTATCAACATCAAGAGAATAGAAAGCAGTCTTATCGTAGAAGTTACTGCACCTTATTAAGACAATCAGCACTGAATGCAGGCCAGGCTGAAGGAAATTTCCAATCCAAAAGATCCCTTTATTTGAGCAGGTAACAAGCTCACAAGACCCACAATAAGGTGTCGTGAAAATATAATGAACACATTTATAGAAAATATCTTGAGTACTATGAGAAATTTATATCTAAGTGATGCATAATTTATTCTTAATTAATGCAGAAAAAATGCTTTCTTCTCCACATGGAAAGCCTTCCAAAACATGTCTAACCTTCAGGAGGCAAAGCTTGACCTCAAGCTCTGTATAATGATTTATCTGGACAACACAATTCTGGAAAAACTTCATCTTTCGGTTAATGGCAAACAGTAATGGGAAACATTCACCATCCAAAACCCCAGAAAATGTCGGCTTGAGTGCTGTCATGGATATCTCAAAAAGAAAAAAGAAACAGTGCAGACTTTTCTTTTTCAGCAGTAACAAATTGACTTCCTGTTACACACCTCTTACTACGTGACCTACCAACACAATACTTGTCATGTGTGTCTGAATCATACACTCCTCTTACAAGCCTCTTGCATCAGTATATTTGACGACTGGCTTAATCTAGCTAGGAGACACAATGAAACTAGAATGGGCGGATGCAGCGGTTAAATCTCAGGGGAAAACCAGATTTTAGGAAGCGGCAGACCGACGGGTTATGTTTAGGATGAATATTACTGCATAGCAGCTGCTGTTGGGATGGGTTCAGATGCTCAGAGTTTCTCATTTAATCTTTTATTTGTCTTCTCTGTTTGCAGAGAATAACAGTAGACCTTTGGTGTGAACTTAAAAAAGCAAACATAGATACACTTGTTCACCCCCCCCACTGGCAAGAAACAGGAGACACATTAACTTTTCAAATACCTGAGGAGAAAAAAGACAAGACTAACTGAACAAGAAATTAAGAGAATGCCTTTGTCTGTTTAGGATTTGTATATTACCGATGTACATGCACATCATATGAAAAGGCATTAGCTTCTGTTTCTCTGTCAGACAATTTCATTTCTGCTTCCAGTCAGCTAGGATTACTGAAATCATTTCTACTGGCTAAATGTCAGAATAATAAGAGAAATAATATTTTAGATTTTTTATTTTATTAATATTTCTTCAAATTCAGAAGTTTATATAAACCTATTTGAACTGTATAGGAAAACACAAATGAATATGTTGTGGCTTTGTAAGGTTCTGATAGGTTAATTCACAATTTGAGTCAAATAGAGGCCAAGCTGTGAATGTCTTACAGAATAAATGAGCTAAACACGTCAGGAACATAAAACTTGACCCCCACAGGTAAATTAAACCTTGGTATAGTCTCCACATATCAGACGGTACCATGTTTATCTGTTGAAGCAATTAAATTGAAGCGCAAATAGTCTGAAAACATCCAGCAACACCTAAAGGTCAAGACGAAGCATTTACAAAAAAACTTCCAGCATCTGTGCAAAGAAAGTTGTGGAATTATATTTAAAAATAATAATAATAATAATCTTGTGATAAAAATAATTGCAACTTGAAATTGTTTTAAATTTTACAAAGTGTGTCACAGTGCAAACTTAGTATATGTTCTGTCTTTCCTGCACTTATAAGCCAGGCTAAAGTCCACCTGCTTTATCAGGTATTGTGACATCCTGCAACCCATGAATGCTCCATTTAGTTCTGTCAGTCTACAAAAACCTGTGAGTCATAATAATAGTTAGCTTCTAGTTATGCAAAATCACCAAATTCAATAAATCTACATTTTTACTCGTGCTTTTTTAATGTTTTGCCATGAATTCTTTTCATTTTTGCAGCTTGTAGTGCCTTGTGAAATGATATATGAAATTTGCCCGGTGATTATATCCGCCTTCGAATGCTCCCATTGTCTGATGTGTTCCTAGTGAAGGCCTCGCATTACAACCTCACACTGCGCCTATTGTGTCCGGACAAGGACCTTTCACACTCCCCGTTGCCAATACTAGGACTTCTTGGCAGATTCTCTGCGGCGTTCTTGCAGGTGTGGAAATTTCCACGCGGAGTCCTAAACTGCATGGTGAGCTTAGTCGAGAAGTAAAGGGATTTAGGCGGTAAACAACTTTTTTTTTTCTTTTACAAATGCTGGTGTGTGCTTTTTCCAAAAAGGCCAGAGCTCAGGTTTCTGATGACCTCTGCGACCTTTGTTGTCCAACTGCCAAACCACCGATGAGGGCATCGAGTGCAGGCATCACACTGCCTTGCAATAATCACATTCTCAAGTTTTGGTTCTTTGGCCAACCCACTTGCTAGCTTTATAGTTAATTCTCTTTCCATTTTTAGATGATGGATTGAAATGATGCGTGAGATGTTCAAACCCAGAGGACAATGCTTTATAACCAAAACTTTAAGGTTGTATTGCAAACAGGCCTGTATTTTTCAATAAGGAAACATCTGAGGGCAGTTGGTTGCACTGGATTTTATTTAAAGGTGTCGGAGTTTAGAAAGTTAAATACAAATGCAAGCCACACTTTTCAGATTAAAAAAAAAAAAAAGACAGAAAAGTTTGTGGGTTTTAACGTAAAACGTGGAAGAATATATAAGAAAGTAATGAATTTGAAAAGGATGTAAGTAAAGATTGGAAAGTGACTCGATGGCACTTGTGAAGGTGACGATTACTGTCCGTGGAACATCTGGAGAGCTGAGCTGCTTCTGCAGCCTTCAGCTGATGAATACTTCTGTTAGACAAGAACAGCAGGCTGAGAAGAAAGGGGGAAATTATCCAAGGGTTAGGGAAAGACTTGCCTTGGCCTCAAACTGAGGTTGATGTCCTGGCTGCATTCCTTGCAGTCGGCCCCTTGGAGCCACAGCCTGAAACACTTTTTTTTTTTTTACAGATGTCAGCTGTCAATACTGCAGGAATGCACTTCCTGGGAGTTAGCCTGGGGTTAATTCTAGGTCGCAAGAGATGCAAATAAAAGAGACATGACATTTTAAGGAGGGGTAACTCTAAAAGTAGAAATTTCTCATACTTTAGTGTCCAAACTGTGATGAAAGATCAGCACATTCCCATTTGTAAAGCTATCTTTAAGTTATGTTCCAAGTTAGAAAAGTTAAGAGTGCAACACTAACGAGTAAGAGTCACCTTTTTGAGCATTTTTACTCAGCAAACCGCTGGAACAATCCCCTCAGCTGTTGCCCAATAGACACAACGGTGCAAGGAAGTGGGCAGGGCCGCACACTCCCCCACCAGGCTTTATAACATTCCCCCTCACATCCGCCTTTCATACGCTGAGCGTTGTAAACAAAAGCAGGTCTTCTGCCACAAGACAAGGCTTAGTTTTTGTGGACTTTTTTTTTGTAGCTGGGTGTTTGACTCGGGACAATCAGAAGTTGAAGCAAGAGGTAGGTTTGTGAAACCGAATATATTCAACTTTTAAAGGGGAACCCAGCGGCGCTTTCTCGCTGTCTCTGTGTGGGGGGTTCGCAGCATGTCTGACCACGTTGGGATTAGTTACGCGTAAAGCGAAACTTTAGCATTTTCACGAGTGTGCAATATTTTTTTTATTTTGTCCTATTTATGCATGTGTTTAGTAAGTTGCATGCACAAGTCGTGTTCTGCGTGTCTTATTTAGGAGATAAATAAATAAAGAAAGTCATATGGTTGATCATCTGCAGCTTGCATATATATGCAATATATATATTTCTTATTTTTCTGCAGGTGAGGAAAAATAAAATGCACGTTGCCTGTTGCAGAAACACGCTGAAGTGTTTAGGACCCTTCCACACGTGTCACTAGAGGCGTGCGCCCATCCAAAAAATACTTGGAATTTTTGAAATTCTACAAATGATATGGGATAAGACGCATTGCAGTTTTCTTTTTTTCTATCAAGCCACAATATTAAACAAAACAAAAACAAAGCATGCTTGTGGGTTAATAGAAACTGAAGTGCTGCGGCTTTACTGCTCAAAATATACATTAAAAGATGGATTGAGATGCTGAATTTCCACGTTGCATTATATAGATTCACAGGCATTTCAAATGTTGACATGGAGCTTAATCCGGTCTTGTGTTGTGTGTAATAGATTATTGGACTGACCTCAGAAGTACTAGTGAGTTGTGTATCAGGAGGACCCATACCACAAAAACACCAGCTGTTGCTGTCATGTTTTCTCCTCTCTTTTTTTGTGCTTATTTTAGGGCCTGGTCAACCCTTAAGTGACCCTATTGATAAAACAAAGTCCTGAATGATTTTTTTTTTATCTGTGATTGTCTGAAAATGTAGGTCTTCAGCAGCTTAATCTGACAGGCCCTGCTGGCGCTTCAGTTGCTGCTGAGACCCGTGCTGATATTTCAGAACCAGGGATTTGACAGATTAAGTGAGTTCCCAAAGATTAGAGAAGCAATCATTGTTTCTGCAGATGGCTTTGTGGATGTCAAACAGCGCGAGGGCACTTCACTAGCTTCGACTCCGCTCCAAAACTTTGTCACGTTCCTGAACTAGTCAGTACATGTTGGTCTTATTGAAACCAACTTGTGCTCAGGGTCTTTATCTGTAAGACTTTGAGTTTGAGCTGGTTGCCAACTCCAGGTTGTTATTTGAATCAGCGATGTTATTGCTGTTATCTCTGGATTTAAAGTGACAGAATTGGAGCTTAACCACATCGTCTAAATAAAGAGGGAGAATAATTTTTCTTATGAAAATAGCCCCACGTCTAAGAGTTTTGCGTTAAAAAAAAGTTCACCATGAATGTGCCTGTTGAAGGTTTGAAAAGTCGCTGCAGCGTTGGCTTTGGTGCGTCTTGCTTTTTAGCACCACATTTTAGCTCATCCCAAACACACATCCTCCCACTGTTTCCTGTTCATGATTGCGTAAGACACTTTTACTACAGCCAGACCAAAGCAGTTTTGAGAGAAATATTTTTCCTCTAAAGTTCACTATTTTTCAAAAGTCTCCTCCCTCGACAATCTGTGGTCCAATTATGAATCCCAATGCTGAACATCAAGAAGACGTTAAAGAGTTTGCATTGGAGAGTTCCTTTCTGCAGTGCCACAATATTATCCCTTCGAAGAAAATGTTAGCACAAACAACACAAGTGGGAGGTAGCCAAAAGATTATTGTTATTTAAATTATTTTTAAGTTTCTTTCCCATTAAAATATTAGATGCACCAATCAGGGTTTTATTGGCCAGTACTCATTTCTGGCTTCCACTCCTAATGTCAAGCAAACCAAATAATTGGAGATGCTGGATTTTTCTGGCTTTTTTTTTTTTCTTTATGTTTTTGACTTTTTTTTATTTCCTGAGATCTACAATACATAAAAGAGGAACAAAATGTGCGGTAGTTTCTTTATGGAAGTGGTGGTAGAAATGGAAGGATTACTATTCCTATCTCTCAATGATAGATGTCCCACCAATAAGAGTTTCACAGGGGGATGTTTCTGCTGATGCTTTTGTAGACTGAAAATGGTGGAAGTTCGTTTTGTTCCATTTTCAGTAAATAAACTAGTTGATTACCGTTCACAGCCAGTCAAGGGGAAAAAGTAGAGATTCTACCAATTGTTGACCTTTGGGTGCTACTCTATGTTGCATGGTTCTTTGTTGGCCAGGTGAAGCATACACTAAGCAAATCAAGCAAATTAACAGGTGGTGGAAGAAAGGATGAAGTATGGCCTCTTTCTTGGCTAATTTATTTCAGTTCTGTTAGTAATTGTTTCATTTAGCTTTTCCTCTAATACCTTACCGCCCAGAAAGGAAGCCCTGAACAGTTGTCTTTTCTTTTCACTGTGGCTTTTCTTTCTCACATGACTGAGGAATCTTAGCGGGGGCCAGTGTCTTGAACTCTTCAACAAAGCTCCTGCAGTGCAGCGGTGGTCCTGTTTTGGATCGCTGCAGACAAATGAACCTGTTGTTCGACACTCCTCTTCATCTGGCTTTGGCGCTGGACTGCTTTAGCAGTCAGAGTAGCATACACTAGCACTGTGTGTGTGTGTGCACGCCTGTGTGCTTTGTGGGTGTTTTCTGTCAGACCACTATATATGAAACTTGATCTCTCTCTTATAAGGGAAACCTTATAAGTTCATTTTTTGTGTGTTAGAGCTTGGCTAACTTTCCAAATGCACATTGTGAAAGCACATTGTGCCAACCTGGAAAAAGCAAACACAGCCAGAGCAATCGAAAGCTGGGGAAAGCTCATAGAGATGGGTCAGAGGGTGGGAAGTTTTGCTGGGAACCAGGGTGTCGGTTGCTTCCTGTGAATGTGGATGAGTCCTGCCTCCCTTCAGCTGTAGAGAAAAGAGAAATGGCTCGCCTCTGGCTCTCAGGAGTGACCAGACAAGTGTACAAAGAATCCCCTTTAAATGGCTAATTTGATTTGCATGCAGAGTCGCAGCCTGCATGTTCTCTACTCCAACAAAGCAGCATGATCTGCATGGCTCCACTCCTTCCTTGTTTTCTATTCAGTCTTCCTCTTTTTATATTTGCAGTGCTTCAGATAAACACTGCTTTAGTGTTGTGAAATTCATCCGCTCTCGAATGCCAAATTCTTCTAGCAGTTCTGACGATGACAATCTTGAGTTCAATATGGTTGATTTCAAGTGAGCTTAAGAGGAGGGGGGTCAAAGTCACTGGGATCTCATTTCCTCCTCCTCTTTCAGTTAGATTTCCTCTTTTTCTGCCAGTTGCCTGAGCGCCTTGTCGACCAGGTTTCACACTCAGTCCGTCTATGTTTGTAGTGTGGGCTGTTAGGTGTGGTCCCTTACATGATCCACACGCAAGTCACAACTGCAAGTGTTTAGAGGTTGTTTTTTTTTTAAAATTTTTTATAAATTTCCACCTGAGGCTGTGTACTGTAGTACAGAAAAGAAAAACACACACTAATGTTCAAGTAGTTATTTGGCAGAGTGAGAGAGCGACTATTCTAGAAGCTGAAGAACAATCCGAAATTCCTTTCATGTATTATCTGTTACAGAGCTGTACTTTCTCTTGAAATATTAGTTTCAGAAAACCTTGAAGTTCACATTGAACCTTTTCTAATTATTCTCTTCTCTGTCATTCCCCAGACTCTGTAGCTATCTGCAATGGATGACATCAAAGTTGAGGCCAAACCCCTGTTGGTCGACAGAGAACTACCGGTATGTATGCCGAAAGCCAATACATGTTTATGAACACATATTTGGAAAGTTAGGTCTTGGTATAGTATATGCCAAAAAAAAAACCAACAACAACCAAAAAACAGTTTTGTGGCATTTGCTCAAAATTTTTAATCAAAGACATCTACGATGATTTAACCTGGAGTCTCAAATTCATTGAATCACAACTGTCTTGGCAATATTGCAGTTTGAAATAGTCCCATCAAAACGCGCTGCTAACATGCAGTATTTGGCAGGCTGCTTTGTTTTTATACTTCATGCCCCCAGGAAAGGGCAATCTGGACTTTTAATGGCAGAATTTTGTGGTACCTCTACAAGTGACATTTGGAAAGCATTTCAAAATTACACATCGCTGCGTAGAGTCAGAACTCCACACATGCAAATTTGCCATGATGGTTAAAATGTAGCCTTTATAAATGGACTACTGTCCACCAGCTACTGGAAGTGGTGCCGTTGTACCACTGAGCTGCACACAACTACACTCATATTAAGTATGTTAATATTTAATGTTATTCTCAGTTATTCCCTGCTGTCAGTTATTTGTTTTGTTACACTGTTGTGACAACAGTCATCAATTGGTGTGATCTTGATATTTTTCCCTGATTAAACACAATAAATGCAGATCCCTGACTGTGATAAATGTTGGCTAATTTCAACAGATTTTTTTTCACTGTTTTTTTTAATATATCCTGCTCTCCTAGATTAAATACTTTAAAAAATATGAAACAACAATTATTCCTATGGCTGCTTACATGATATAACTTCTATGTACTCTACTTTTGATTCCAATGCATAAGCTTCAGCAGAACTACAGAGTTAAAACTCTAAGTTTAGTGTTCTTATAGAGTGACAGTCTCACAAACTGATATTAGCTGTGTAAGTTGTTTCTTATCTGTTTAGGTTATAATTCTGCAGTCAGCAGCTTAACAGGCAATCTTTGAAAACATCACTTCTGGATGGCAGTCCATCAGTCTACACACATTCATGGTGTTTTCCCATATCATGAATGTCATTTTTATTTTCCCCCTTTTGCCACAGAATGTGTTATCAAACAGTCAAATGTGTCTTACAGCCATCTGACCAGCTGGGCACTGCAGCAGATGTAGGCAGGGTTATGCTTTAGCAGCTGGTGTAGCTAATCTCATTTCTAGATTTGATTGGACTGCTGTATGCACATCGGTCAACAAACCTACAGGAATCATAAGGCTAAGTTTCCTGAAAGTTGAAGGGGTAGAATACTGTCAGAAAAAACTCAAAATTATGCTTTTTTAAAAAAATTATAAATTAATGGAATCCCATGAAGCCAAGTCCATCAATTATGACAGGCATTTCAGAATCTAAATAACTGTAACTTTTTAAAAAATTTTCCTTGGAAAATGCAAAGCAAATTTCAGTTCGTATTCTTTTTTTAAAATTGAGAACAGACTGTTGTCAGTGATGAATGTAGCAGTAAAAGTCAAACTGCATTCATTGACAGGGTTAGGCTCTTGCGAAATTCAATTAGTTCTTGTAATTGCATTAAGTTTATCCTTTCATTAACCTGTTCTCTCCTTCCAGGGCCTGAGAGAGGCTGTACTGCAACTTGTTGTCAAGGTACGGCTTCACAAACAGATTTATTGCATTACTACTCTCTCTAGCCAAAACATGTTTTTTTTTTTGCACGTTTAGGTTGCACTATGCTTTATTATTTCTTTTTTTCCCCATTGTGTGTGGTGCCTGATATGAAGGGTAATCATTCCCATTCAGTGTCAATCATCATTAGCTGTAAAGTTTTATCCACCATGGTTGGTGACTTATCTTCTCTTCTGCAGTGTTTTTGTTTCTAGATAAATCTAATTAAGGTTGTACTTCATCCAGCTACTGGAAGTGATGAAGTCTCTTTTAACTACTGTACATCTGAAAAAGGACATGCATGCACCTGTGCTATTGTGTGTGAGGTTATATCTGCACCAATGCAGCTTTTCAAATCCAAAATCCTTCTTTTTGTAAAAACGAAATCACTTACAGTTGGTGTAGTAGGACCTCACTATTTTTTTCATTCATTAAAATGAATTCCTGCGGGTTCAGGTGTTAAATCCGGAGTCCCATTGGAAAGTGTTTTTCTGCCCTTTGGCCCAATTTGGACCTTTCCCCCCGAAAAGTTCATATTGACTGTATGAGCTTGTGCTGTCTCTCGGCTCTGAAGTTTGTTTTAATGAGACGTAGCGGCTCCCAGCTGTTACAGAGCGATGAAGGAATGTTGCTGTGTATTATTTTTCTCTCCTAAAATTAGAAACAACATCACCTTCAGTCATTTTCCCATTGGCTCAATGCCGACTTGCAACATTCTCAGGCGCTTCTCTTGGACCTTTGAGACCCTTGCAAATATGGGAATTGCCCTCATGAGGGGGACGCTCTTATGCGGGGCAACTCCCTGACTCCTGAATTCCTCTGACTTGACTAATTGATTGGGTCACTAGGAAGTATCTAGGCCATACATCTGTGGTGACCTGATTGCGATAATTAGTGACCTAGGATTAGTGAAGGGGACGACATCATGCTGTTTGGTTCCACGTCGCTTGCCTTTGCGACAAAATCATTGTCATGCAGCTGCATTTTACTTCTATGGATTTAATAACCGTGTCTGGGTAGGCATACGCAGTTACAGGTGTGCAGTCATGTTCTTGCACATGTGGAGGGATTATCCCGCCTTTGTAGCCTACGTGCCTGAGCGGCCCCTGCAATGGCAGAGGGGACGGGACAAACAAGATGTGAGGATTCCTGTCACATCCTGTACATGGGATGTACACACTATTAGAAATTCCTACAATACTGCACAATTTGTACGGTTATTTTTCATAAAGTAGTCTTCAACTATACTAATCAATATGACTTTTTTTACAGGCAGATAGTTGTGATTCCTTTCAAGACACATTTTTAATCTCTAGGCTACCTAATTTTGCTCTCCTTCATATTTTATAACTTACACTATAGAAATAATATTTTCAATAAAACTGCCCCTTTTTTTTGGCTCTTTAATTTTGTAAAACACAGTTTTGTCCTGTTTTAATACTATTAATAGTCTTCACTTTATTCCTGATTTAGACTTTTTTCCAATGTGTTGGTGAATAACGGCAGCTGTCAATCCTTTACATATTCCTCATCTAGAATTTCTGATCATACACACATCTTTACGCTTGTTCCGTTCCCTGACTGATGGCCCTCTCTGCCCGACACCGGCTGATCCAATTTAAGGATGTCTTCATCTAGAATTAGCTTGTTTTGACCAGCCCGCAAGGCACCCTGGGAGGCTGTGGAGCTTAAGGCCGGTCAGTAAGCAGCAAGGGTATAAAATGCAGCTTGTGGCACAGGGCTGAACAACTTTAGAGGCTTACCAAGTGTTGAGATCTGTAGCTCGGAAGGGAGTCTGCGTTGTTGCATTTTTTTTTTTCCAACAGCGAGCGGTGTTAGAACTCGAGTCCTGCAAACATGGTTCTGGAGGATTCTGATGTGGAAATGATCGTTGCTGAAATTGAAGTCAGCGTGAGTAAAGTTTATTGAGGCTGCTAGTGGATGGCATTGGTATGAGTCTCCATATTTAGATGCGTTTGACTTACTTTTTTTTAAGAATGGGTAAAATTTTCACAGCCTGGGGAAAATTTAAGCAAAGTGGCTACTGGAATATAAATGATGTAATGATTTCAATCAGTTTCTAGAAAATGTTTTGCCTTTCTTGACACTCTTCTTTCACTTTTAAGAGCCTTGGCTGGCTTTAAGAAAAATACCTTTTTTTTTTTATGTTTGTTTGCATCTATAGGAACACGATGTTGAGACTCCTCACGGAAGACTCCACTGCACGATGAAGGGCTCTCCCAAAGGAGACAGACCGGTCATTCTTACCTTCCATGACATTGGCCTGAACCGTAAGCCCTGCTCCTTCCTCAGCTTTATCTGAGTGAAACATCTGTTGTTCCTAAAGCCGGTGGGGTTCTTAATGACTGTGCCATGTGTGATCAGATTATCTACGCACAGTAGGAATGGGTCGGAATAAGATTCCCATGATATGATAACCTTGAGTAGCAGAAGAACGCCAAGATTTGCTCATTTTTAAAAATAAATATAAAAAAAATAATAATGTAAGCTCTTTCAAAGTAATTATTTTGCTTACTCTGTGCTTCAGAAACCTGGGGAAAACTTTGATAATTTTTTTTTGTTTCTTAAGCTTTAAACCTTAAGAATGATGTGGTAGAAAATTTAAGTAATTCTGAAATTGTAGCTTTTGAAAACCTTTCCTTTGTGTGGTCACTGCCCCACATATCTATGCTTAATTATTTAAACTCCATTGCATTACTGAATCTTAACTCTCCCATCCTTACTTATTGTGTAACTGGATACTCCCTTTTACTTCTTCAGAATCCAAGTCCCGCCCTTAAAAACTACTGCTAATTTTCTTTTTTTTTTTTTATGTGCAGACAAAGCTTGCTGGGACCCGCTCTTCAACCATGAGGACATGGCGGAAATCATGCAGCATTTTGCTGTGTGTCATGTCGACGCCTTGGGGCAGCATGAAGGAGCCAACACCTTTTCCACTGGGTGAGTCAACACACACACACTGTCTGTGTCAGGCAGTCTGTGACCTTTGACTGGGTGCAGGTAGATGGATGGATTCCTGCGGATGTACTTGGGACATCCTGGTTTAACATGTGTGTCGCTAGGGCAAGCGTTTATCTCTGTAATCTCTTGCTTTGATGTTGGTGCTTTGGCCCTTGGTAACGCTATCCTGGCATAAAGCTGAAAAGAATACTGGTGGTGTTCTGATAATGAGCAATATAATGTTATAAGCTTAACTATATATTTTTTAAAAAGTTTTCAATCGTTATGTTTTTTTTAAGGTACGAGTATCCCTCTATGGACCAGCTTGCTGAGACTCTCCCATTGGTGCTGAAGCACTTTGGGTAAATTGAACTTCAGTTTCCAAAGAGCCTTTCACTGTTTCATGTAAGGAATTCTCTAACCCGTTGTTCTAACAGTATCCACGTATCTCTATGCACCGCAGCCTGAAGAGCGTCATTGGAATGGGCATCGGAGCCGGCGCATACGTGCTGACCCGATTCGCCGTAAGTTCACACCTTGCTCTCTCCCATTCACACTCCATAATTCGGGTTTTAATTAATCTCAGATTAGCAGCTAATGTGTTTCTGCCTTCTGCTTATTTTGGTCTCAAAAGGCCGCTTATTACCCAAGCTCCCTGAGCCACAAAAGCCTGAGGAATGTAGCCGATCGGCTCAACGCTAGCACTTTGTTCAATAGAAAGTCTCTGTGTTGATGGAACACTGTTGGAGACAGCTTTTAACTCCGTATTGGACAGAATAGTTCAGATTATTGCGTGGCTGAATTTACTACATGCACAGGACTCACATTTCTAACATTGAAGACCTGAAATGGATCTTAATTAAAATTAGGCAGCAACATCTACATTTCCTAAGTTTAAATGACCAAATGGAGAGACTAGATATTTTGTGCTCTAAAACAGAATCACTCACTATCAGTTCATTTTTCTTTTCCGTTTTAGCTGGACTATCCAAATATGGCGGAAGGTCTCATGCTCATCAACATCAACCCGTGTGCTGAGGGATGGATGGACTGGGCTGCCCACAAGGTAACATTGAAGAACAGCAAAAATGTCAGTACATCTTGACTGTTGATGGTAGCTTGAACAGACACCTGCATCAAACAACAACGAGTTAGCCCTGTGCAAAACCGATTTTACTCTAAAGAGAAACAGGGATGGGGGGTGTTTTTCAATATTGTGAAATCTCACACTATAAGATCTCATTGCACATCTATCAATGCAAGACAATTTTTAACTTTCTTTGTTATTTACATTGTTTTTCTGTCTAATTGTAGATCAGTGGCTGGACCCATGCTCAGCCTGATATGATTATTACCCACCTCTTTGGAAAGGTACAGCATTTCCCATTTCTATACCCGTAAATCTCAAAAGGCTTCTAAAATGGTCATGAATGAGGATTTTAGGTTTAACATGTAATTTTCGGTTCCTTTATAGGAGGAGATCAACCACGACCTTATCGCTACATTCCGCCATCATATCTTGAACAACATGAACCAGTTCAACCTGCATCTCTTTGTCAAGGCCTACGAGAGGTAATAGAATAAGACTTCTGTCAAAGGTTTTAACAAGTCAAGACGCAGCTGATTTTCTCATCCTCTCTCTACAGCCGGAGGGATCTGGATATTGAGAGGCCGGTCCCTGGATGTAATGCCAGAACTCTCAAGTATGCATAGGCAGCCTCCTTTTTTTTAATTGTGTGGTTAAGGACAAAATAGTTTGTAATATTGGTCAACTGATTGTATTTTCTTCATCCAGGTGCCCTTCTCTGCTGGTGGTCGGCGACAATTCTCCTGCTGTGGATGCTGTGGTGAGTTCAGGCCGGTCACTCATTACTTTGCTGGTGCTACAGATAACGGCCTGAACGTGCTTTCCGTCCACTTTGGTCTTCTGTTGAGGGGAGAAGATTTGCCAGTTTACGTGTTGCATTATGGCAACATTTGAACTCGACTTGTGCAAAAACATGGTTCTAGGAACAAAGATCAAGTGACTCAGATTAGATTTAATCTCCTAAAGTCAAGAGATTTGAGTTGCTGGGTTTACTCGTAGCTTAGGAATTGTCTCAAATCCCCTAACTGTTTATTTATATAAGCGCTAAAAGCTTTTACTGTCTTATTTGCGGTATGGTCAGGATTCCTGGGAAGCTTTATAAGCTGGTCTTGTTTGTGCTTGCAGGTGGAGTGCAACACCAAGTTGGACCCCACAAAAACAACCCTCCTTAAGGTGAGAGTTCTGTCCAGTCCCCTTTGTTCCACTCATGTCCCCACTCCGGACCTCCCTGCTCCCCTCCCATATTCTCGTTAAGATTATAATAGCCTTGATGGAAACGCTTCAGCTGATAAGTTTCCAGCGGGTCAGCACTTACTTGGTGACATATTAACCAGCGCTGCCACAGCTGAACATGTCCTTGCATATGCACTTTGCCTGTGCAATCTGCATCAGCTGACCTACTTTTGGTCGCCTTTGGCAACCTTTTTATTGGCTGCACCAAAATCAAATGGCTGCTGAACTGAAAAATAGATTCACCGTGGAAACTCTAAAGTAGCACAATTGCGAGGGACAAGGTGGTAAAATGGGTCATCTTGGGTGTCTTTTTTATGGCAGGTATTGACTGCTTCTGTTTTTCTCTTTTCTTTTCCAGATGGCTGATTGCGGAGGCATGCCCCAGGTCGACCAGGTGGGTTCTCTTGTTTTTCAAATAGAAGTTCCTGTTGCAGGGCAAACTGGCTGTGGCTGGATAAGGAGTGCATGTAGTCTGTGTTTGTATGTGTGCGTGTGGGTGGACAGTAGTGTAAGAAGGTGGCATGTAAGAGCATTAGGAAGAGGCATATATGGGCTACAGTCGTCAGGTTTTAATCCTGCTCACTGAGCTACACCTGCCTGTAGCAGCTGTCATATCTCAGTAAGCTGCTGGAGGGAGAGATGGAGCGTGTTGATGTCTTATGTAAACTGAGTGATTATTTATGACATGGAGACTGATTATCTGTGTTTCTGCTCCTCCCTGCAGCCTGGAAAGCTGACAGAAGCTTTCAAGTACTTCATCCAGGGAATGGGACACAGTAAGTAATCAAAGTTTTGGGTGTTTTGACATTTTTAGGTGTGTGATGAGATGAACTGTTCTGAAAGCGTTACTGACCTGACCCTATCTAAGGCGCCTCTGCCATCTTGTGGTGAGATGAAGAAGTTTGTGCTAACGGGTCACCTTGTTCTTTCTAAATGGTTTGCAGACCTCATTTAATGAACTTAAGTCTTAAAATTGTATATTTACATTATGTGGTTTAAAGCAAAGGCTCCCACTTAGAACCACTTTTTATATTTTCAATGTTATAAAAATGAACTGGAATGCCACCTGATGTGTGAACCTAGAAGGTCCTTGGTAGCCACCAACCTTGCAACAAAATGTATAAAGGCTGCTTTGCTAGTAAAAAAAAAAAAAGTACTTTAGTATTAAAACATTTTGCGTTTCAGTACCACAAAATTCAAGTTTCATTTCCACAAAAGATGCACGGATAATTTGGGCAGAAATTAAAAGCTTGTCATTTTGTTTTCCTTAATCAGTTCTGAATCAAGTCAAATATTAATAGAAATTAAATGCATGAAAACATGAAAAGCTAGATCTGTGCATATTTGTTTAGTTGCTAGAGTGTTGGAATGCATAAACTTCACAAAGCACATTATTGGCTTCTATGGCTAATAATAGTTGGCATGGTGAATTAGAACAGTCAGTAAAGCCAACTGGGTTTTACTTTTGCAGCAAGAACACAGAAGGTGATTCTTTGCGTTCTAACTTATGAAGAAACTGTGATTAACAACTTCTTGGTTGGTTTGAATGGCTTTATTTCTAATTGGCAACAAGCTAAATCTTTAGTCGACTCCATATTCTGACTGTGCTTCTCCTTTCTCAGTGCCCTCTGCCAGCATGACCCGCCTGGCTCGCTCCCGTACCGCCTCTGGCTCCAGCATCACTTCAGACGGCAACCGCTCGCGCTCCCACACCCACGATGGCAACCGCTCGCGCTCGCACACCAACGAGGGGAGCCGCAGCCGCAGCCACACGACTGAGCACGGCCACACGGACGGCACAGCCAACAACAACGTGGACCAGTCAGGGCCCAAGTCCGCTGAAGTCTCCTGCTAAAGTGAACACCCCGCCCCTCCCACAACACCCTGCCCGCTGCAGACAACAAGAACCTCTCAAGGTCCCTTCATTTTGTGCTGCGCTGCCTCTTAATTATACACACAGACACACACACATAGATTCATACACTCTTAAAGCAGACAGGGATACTAACATGACATATTGTGACATGTAAAAAAAAAAAAATGCACAAAGGACTCTTGCTTGCAGATCTTCCACTGCAGCTGAGATGTCTACATTTGAAGATAACTAGATTAAAAGGTTGTGGTCAACTGTTTTTGTCATTCAGGGACTCGTACACGTCCACACAAACAAAACATCAGCACTCTTCGGTCAGGCAGGAGAGCAAATGGAGGCAACGCAGCATTCGGGGGACACCAAAATGGAGAATATCAGAGAAAGCTGTGGCTAAGAGTACTCCAGCTTGTAAACTATTTCTCTCGCATTTAAGCAGAATTAAAATCCAGCATTCCTTTTGTTTCTCCTCTACTCTTACCACGTTTCGACACAGCTTTCTCAAATTTACCCCCCTGTAAATGTCTTGTTGTCTTCTCACTAATTGTCTGATCATTTACTCTAATGTTTCCAAGTGGCGTCGTTTGTGCATAGGAGCAGATTTGTAGTCGTAAGGGAAAGAGAGCGAGGAAGCACTCGGACGGATGGATGAATCGTACAGGGCTCATTGTATCTGTAGCTTCACAAATTAAGGGAGAAAGTTTTCAGAATATTCTGTAAATGATAATTTTATTCAGCTGGTGTTTATTATCTCTGAGGTGTTGGGTTTTATTTTAGTTCCCCTTTGCTCCCTTTAAGATTTCCATGCGAACCTACTGTTTGCAGGTGAAATACAACTTGAATTAAGACTGAGCATTTTTCTGAGAACATTTCATTAAGAATTAGCTTTATAATGAATTAAAATGCAAATTCACACGAGCTTTTCAATCATATATGCTTATTTCTTTAAGTTTTTTTCCCCCTCCCAAGCTATATGTATGCTGATTTCTATGCAATCAAGCACAAAGGAACAAAAAAAGTGCCATGAAATTGTTCGCTTTTGAGATGTGATGCTCCTGTGTGGCTTTTGGATTTGTTGGGTGAGTGCAGACGGAGAGGTCCACATGTTAACATGAGGATAGCCATAGAACTTACCCGATACCATTTCCTGTATTTTACTTGCACTACAGCAACATATTACTTTGCAGATTACATAAATGCAGCTTTGTAAAGATACAATGCACAAACCATCTCTTTGATGTAGGGGAAAAAATAGCATTAAAAATGATATAACGGTTTGTATTTATTAAAAAATGACAATAAAAAAACTTGTAACAGATTCCCTTTTGTTGCATTATTGCATATTTCAAAATGTAACTATAAAATTGATTTACTTTCTGTACTTTGAAGGACAAGGGTAAAATGCAGGAAAGATGTCAACAGTGCCTTCCAAGAATATCTGCAGCCACTGAACTTTCTTAAAGAAATTAAAGTTCAATAAATTTTATGTGATGGTCCAACACAAATATGCACACAACCTGTTTGAGAGCAATGAACAAATGGCTTCATGAAAACCAAGGACTACACCAGACGGATGAAGTTGCAGAGTAGTTTAACTCATGGTTAGGCTATAAAACAGTCACCAGAGCCACAGCTTAAGTGGGAGAATATGTGGTAGTTGAAAGAGTGGGACAGTCTGCTAGAGCAAAGCCCATTAATGTATTAGATGGACCCAGTCAAAGATCGAAGTCTGAGTGAGACTCTTATGACCTTTCAAAATTGATTTTCATAGCTGTTGTCCAACCAGACTGAGGTCGGCGTATTTTCCAAATCTGAGATTTGCAAGGCTGGTAGGCATAGTCTCCAAAACATATAAAACTTAAAAAATATATAGTTTTGGGGGACTGAATACAAATGCACACCACATTTTCATACGAGTTAAATTGTCCTTTCACTTCACAGTTTCTAGCACATGTGTAAATTCTCAGTGGAATACAACAAACTTTATGGTTTTATTTGGACAGAATGGGAAATGGTTTAATACTTTGCTTTTGCAAGGTGGAAAATATTGTCTACTTTTTGTTTGCAAAGAAACTTGCGATAAATGAAAAGAGGAAAATGTGTGTTTCAGGCTGAGAAGATGCTTGATTGGGGAGCAATCCAATATAGAGGCATAACGTTAATCAGAAACTACAAAAATAAATTAAACTTTAAATATAGGCTTTTATTGTTTTACCTCTTCAAATATTCTTACTACATGAATCCGTGTTGGACACACATTTCATATTTACAATTTTTTCCAAAAGAAAAAAATATAGATTGCACCTTTAAAAACTCAAAATGTCTTTAAGAAAACAAACAAAAAAAAAGGAGCGTTCTTGGCCAAATTGCTGCATTTTAGTTCACAACTTCTGGGTAACCATAGTAGCTCTCCAGTTCTGCAAAGATGTCATTGGGATTCCTGCAGCTAAGGTTGCAGAAACACGCCTGGATCCACATCATCTTCCAAGTGAATCCGGTCCCGTTTGGACACTCAAACTCCACGTCGACGGTCTTTGACTTGTACGGGATGCAGCAGCGCTCGTCGGTGCAAACGCCGCAATACTTTGGTCGGTACCACTTCTTGCTGGTGCAGCCAGAAATGGTGAGGTTCGAGGGCTGACCTTCCCTGTAGATATTCAGACACTTCTTTCCTGGCTAAGGAATGAGAGAAGCTTTTAGGACTGAGGGTTTCTGAAACCTTCGATGACGCTAAAAGTGCACATGTCTACCTTGATATGCTTGGTGATGTCTACTTCGCACGGCCTCAGATTGCAGAGACGGGACTCTTGGACGAGCTCACATTGATCGTTGGCGTTGGAGATCCTCAACGACAGGCCGCGGCCGCAGGTCTTGGAGCAGGGGCTCCATGAGGTGGTCTGGGTGATGCAGTTCTTGTGCCAGCTCTCAGTTGGAAAAACTAGATTAGCAGGAGCAGGAAGCAAAGAGTTATGCCACATGCATATAAAATGGCTTTGAGCACAAAAGGTTCAGTTTTACACTTTCATCCTCCGTTGCACTTGGTGCAATGTCAGGTCAGCAGTTGATTTTCAAATTCAACCCTTTCTTATAGTCACTATCAAACAAATCTATAATGTTATCATGCAACATGGCCGTGACATGTTAAACATTTTCAAAAATAAAGTTAATGACTGACTTAAAGAAGTTCAAGGTTTTTGACCGACCGGTGAATCCTCTAACTTGACATGGTTTCCTCTGAAACACTTTTAGTGCATTTACAGTGATGGCACATTTCTGTTCTTAAAAAGCAAATCATCATAGGGAGTTTTTTTCTACTGCTGTCTATTTATGTGTTATTTGAAATGATTGCTGCCATTAACCTTGTGTTTTCTTTCTGGTTGTTCTCATTGAAAATGCATATTTCCCTTTAATGATCAGAGTCACTGACACAAGTATTGCAGCAATAGACTTTAGGTACTTGGAATTAGATCTGTTTGTCTTACACGGTGTCGTGAGTGATTGTACTTTGGGACTAGACAAATATAATTTAATTTTAAATTATATAACACAAGATCTTCATGTACTGCATCTGTTTCCAATCTAAGCCATCAAGACACACTGTCTAGTGTTGGCATCTGGATCTAATTTGTCCACGTGTGCAACCCAACAAGATCTGCTCTGGTTTTCTTGCCTTCGTGGCTTTGTTGCTCTAACTGTCTGGAACCTGGAAGTGACCCCAAAAAAACAGTGTGGGGGTTTCCACGGGAAAAAGGTTTGGATGAACAAATTCATACACACTCCCAGATCTTGTGATCCTCTTGGATTGAAAACAGCATTTGCAAAAGTACAGCGAGAGAACCAGAAAATAGGTTCTTTTGTTTTTGCTTTGTAAAGTCAGTTCTATAGGAATCACAGATAAATTAGCAATAATTTGCAGTGCAGCATTTTTTAAAAATCTTCTCCTAATTTCTTTACCTTTGTGCCCAGATTTCAATAGTAACTTTTTAAGATCTTAATTAATATGACTTCTAACCTTCTGAAGGTGTTTTTTTTTTTTTTTTTCACACATTTTCTGTCCTGTTTTTGTGTCTGATCATGACAGCATAGTGCGCACTTAAAACAACAGCACTCTGCAAACAATTATTTACATAATAAAACAGAATCTGGATTTTTACAAGACTGAAAATGGCATTATATTTATTCCTTCAACTCTAATAACTGTAATTTTGACACCTTCATTGCTGGTGTCCACATAAAATTATTTGCTTGTGAGAGTAATGCACAACACAGATTGGTTAATCTCTGCATTTCAACTGTATTCTAAATTCAAGGTTGTTATTCCTCATCATCTTGCTCTTTTCTAATGAAGACGATTTCTTGGGAAATTTTAAATTAACAGCAAAATAATTATTGCCCCATTTCTACCCTAGGTGTCATACCTTCCACTGCGTGCCGCGGCGCTGTCTTGCGTCCTTTCTTTGGTTCATCACAGATCCATTGCTCACAGCATTGCCCCCGGACTTTGACTCTCCGTGGATTTTGGCACCAAACCCTGGGAGGCTGGGACTCTGAGCACAGGGACACACAACCGATGGCGCCGTTCACGCACAAACACTGGTATTTACAGCTGGGCTTGAAGCTCTGACCGTTACGGTAGAGCACGCCGTCATATTCACAGCCCGTTCCCGTCATATCTGATAGAAACAACAAGTGGACACATGTTATATAGGTCAACAGCTCAGTCTGCAATGCAAGATGCTTATGGTGCTGCACTGTATAAACAGATGTCTTTGTATAGAGAGGAGCCTTGTTGTTATATATTCAGACATTAGATTATAGTAGAATTACAGTAGGAGCTCTAGATGCTGCAACAATAGATCTGACCAGGAACGTACAGCTTGTGTGTTCTTCAGTGCTGTGTGAGTTTCTGTGGATCGGTTTCCTTCTCACAACCCCATCAGATCACATTGAATAGGTATTGTATCTCAACAGCTTCATAATTATTCACATTTCTGCTGCTATTTGCACAGTTATTTATTTCTTGTAAATAATCTTGATGCTTTCTGTGCAAAAACATCTTTTTCATTTCCTAAACCTTCATCAGCTGCACATTTGTTTTGATCTGAGATTTCTAGTTTTAATACCTGTGCATCATTTAGATTATTTTAATTCCTTTTTATAAAGTGTGTAATTTAGGTTCCATAACAAAGAACATTTACCCTGTACACTGATACAGTTTAAATACAATCTGACACTATTGTATTTAATAAGACTAAAATGATTTTTCTGTATAATTAATTAGCTTATCAGCTACAGAACATAATAATATAGTATTTATGGCTATGAATTTATTATTATTATTTTTTTACAGGGAATGTAAATTTATGGTTTCATTCATATTTCTTACAATGGATTAATTTTGTTCCAGTTAATAAATCTGCTCTGAAAGTAAGATGTAACTTTCAAATAATAATGTGGTAAATTAATGGGTTTATTGAGGCTTTGCATATCAGGAGTTGATTTGTAGCTATTTATAACATTAATATTCAGTTGTGTTGTTAATCTAATACCAGCTGCATTCTTTTAAAACTACATAAACAGGAGCAATGTCACAAGATTTTTGACAAAGTAACATACAATCTGAAAATGTGAACTGAGTTGTTCCTGTTGTGTGAAAACCAGATGATTATTCCAGTGAGTGACACTTACATGCACACACTCCTTTTTCGTACCTAGGCTTGTCCGAGCTGTAGTCACAGTACAGCCCCTTGTGGAAGTCGCAGGTGTCGGCCTCGTTGCACTCCTCCCCGACCTGCCTGGCGCAGGCCTTGCAGCAGTCGCAGCCGTCCATGAGGAGGCTGATGCCAGGCGGGCACTTGGGAGCCACCTTGGGACACTCGCAGGGCCACTTGCAGTACCGCGTCACATTGTACGGGTCTGGAGTTGGAGAAGGGAGGGCAGGAGGCATGGCAGTGGAATTCAAGGAGGAGGCCTGGAAGGAGAGAAGCAAACAAACAAACAAAAACAGCTTGAAGAGTGCTTGAAAATAATAATTTGCAATTTATAATGAACATGTTTTTTCAAATGTGTTCCAGCAAAAATAAATATGTTATTGATATATACAAGAACTTGGTTGCTATGGTTATATTTTTGCATTTAAAAAATCTTGAGTAAGCTTCTAAAGTTAAAAATTGCAATGTGTGTTGTTTAGTTTGCAAAAGGACTGCAGAAAGAAAATTGTATTTATTGTGTCAAGTATTGTATGTAACATTCCTTATCCTGACTCTCTTCATACCCAACCCTCTTTGATAACGCTCACATGGATGATTGATCTGAAAGCTCTCACATCCCTAATTGATTCACTGCCTGCATGATCACTAATATGTGGTCACACTATGCAATAACTTCAACAAGGGTTGGAAAGTTAGCTCAAGGCCCTGTGGAGATAATCTTATTAAATCTGCATCGGGGTCTAGTTATGGATGTGATTCTGGTAAAAGGTTACAAAATACTGATAATAAATCAGAGTTTCTCTTCCATTGTTGATGGACTGGTACAGATCACTTGAGATGCGTTAACAGCCCCAGGATCAGAGGTTACTTGTTTGTTTGTTTTTTGGCCATCTTAATTTGAAATGCATTTTGTCCAAGAACAAATTGTGCAGCTAATAATCCAACTTTTTTCCATTTCAGAATGGATTTGAGAAAATGCAATAACTGATTTACTGTAAGACTTAACAGTTGACCATCAACCTTAACCATAATGTGGCAAAGTTTAGACAAGAGACGGCACACATGACTGCAGGTCCAAATATAGTCAAGTTATAAATCACAGATTGACTCATTCTCCTGAAGAAAATAGAAGCCTTTTTTAGCTCTCATCTTTAAAAGACATGAGCACAAACACACACCCACGCCTGCCCACCCCCACACACACCCACACACCCCTCCCCCCACACACACACGCCTGCATGCCTAATCCACAAGTAATTATGGTAAAACATATTTAATCATCTTAAGCATATTGGTCAATTTTTAAATCCTGTTGTCAGCCCTTCATTTGGAATTAGAATCATATTATTAATAAGTCAGTGTGATGTTGTCAGCTAATGCTGATTAATGAGTTTTAATCAAAGCTGTGCCACTAAGCCAACCCTCAGAGGAGTTCATTTAGCCTGCAGTCGCACGTCTGTTTACAAAAGAAAGAGTGATGAACAGTTATCCCCAATATTAGTCATGTTCCTACAGGGAATCTATAAAGATTAGGGTAACAGATATGAAACCTTCCAACCTCAAGCTTAGCTTATTGCTGAAATAAAAATACCAGTTGGTCAGCAATTATAAGAAGGGCCAAAAAAGCTTTTTCCCCACTGATTATTCAAATGAATATTGTGCCCAACACATAATGTTTTAGGGAAAAACTTTTACATTATTCATGTTCTAAGAGATGGCCATCTTTTTTTCTATCACAGAAAAGGTTTTTGGCTGAATTAAATGGAAGTTAAATCTAAATCAGACAGGGACGTGAATAATTTTGACTTTAGCTGTAAATACAAGCTCTTCTAATAACTGTTACTCATACAAAGAGGGCAGATGTGGAACCAAGGAGGAGGTGGGATCTGTACATTAGATTTGAAGATCGGGTGCTCAATGCACCCAATCTTTGTACTGTGTTTTAAGGGTTAAAAATGTCTATTCGTTTTTAATATGCCAACCTATTTAGTGACACAGTTTCACAGCATACTGAAGGTCTTTGTTTACTGAGAAGCACTAGCAGAACATGGAAAAAATCTTATTCCAGAGAGTAATAATTTGGCTCCAAATGCAATAGTCTTTTGAGTTAATTTTGATTTTTTTTTTCTCTTACATCTGATATGAAAAAAATTCTAGAGCATTTTATGTGAAACACACCTAAAATAAGAAACACTGATTCCTTAACTGATGCATTTACTACTTAACAATATTTGTTAACTGGATGTCGGAGGAACCTCTGAAAAATTTTAAAGTTCAAGACAGATCCGAACTAACATTTCCAAACTTACCTACACATCATCATTGTGAAATCAATAACAGAACTGAAATTGTTCTTATCAAATATAAAACTATCAATGGCACCATTCCTGTCCATCTTAAAGATCTTATCCCACAAGAAATCTTCAGGCTTCTCAATATTTCTAGGCAGAAAATTCAGGCACAGTGTTAGGTTTTCCGACTCCTGTCTTGTGGAGCCAGCTCCCACTCAGTTCTTAAAACAAATTCTTTTTTGTTTTTTCTTTTTTATTGCTGTGTATGGCTTGTCTTAAAATGACATTATACATCGTTTACATCTTTTTATTTTTATTTATGTTACTTTACTCGAGAGACGAGTTCCAGTTTTTGACAAGTAAATACAACAAAATGCTGTTGATTATATCTTTACAATTTCCAACAGATGGTCAATAATTGATGTTCATGAACTGGTGTAAATTCAACAAACAAATCCGAGTTAAATGAAAAGCATTTCTTGGACAAACCACAAGAGGGCACTAAAATATAACACGAGAAATCACACAAGGCGTCTGCTCACATTGCAAGTTTATCTAATAATGGAAATATGGGGAACTTATTTTCAGATGTACTAAAGAGAATTAAAATATTTTTGAGAAACTGTTAAACTGTTTAAATTGTCAAGCATCATGATCCATGAAAAGAAAACACCTGAACAATAGACATAGTGCCTTTTCCTCAATTATAATATAAAAAAAACCCACACAGAAGTCATAAATAAATAAGTCATAAATACAGTGGCATAACTCATTCAACAAACAACAGGGGGGAAAGAAAATCCCTTCAGCTCACCTGTTGAATCCCAGCTGCTGTCAGAATCCACAACAGGAGCCAACTCATCACTGGTGAGGAAAAGCCCGGGCATTAAATTGGGAATTCGGTTCCGCTCTGTTTACACTGTATAAACGCGGTTCTGCTCCGCAGGTGAGCTACGTCCCTCTGCACGAGCTGTCATCCTCTGCAGCTTCCCTCCCTCTGATCCCGAACCTTCTGCTGACAGCCCAACGTAAGGTCTGTGAGGACAGGAACTGCATTCTGCGGAAAGTTTTCTCTCCTTTCCTCTGCTCCACTTTCACCTAAAAATCCTCCTCCTTCTTCTCCTCCTCTTCCTCTCCTGACGGTGCGGGCAGCCCTGGTGGTTAAGGCGTGTCTGGAAGACAGCTGTGCTCTCTGGAACTTGCTTAGTTTAACATGAAAGGATAGAAATTCAGTTCAAAAACAGAACATACGTGTATTTTAACAGGCTTGTTTTTCATAATGACCAACATTCCTATAATCCTCAATCCTTCAGGCATATCATCTGACAAATATAAGGCTAGATTTGAAATGTTGATTAATGGATAAAAAAACAACAACAAAAAAACATGCTTCAACAAATTATAGGTTTGTGTGTTATGGAGCTGAGTTATTGCACCTTTAGGTTTTATTTCTTCTCACAGATCTGTGTTTTTCAGTTGAACATTACATATGGCAAAGATTTTGAAGCAATATAGCGCTTGCTTTGCTTGTATCACAAAAGCCTGCAACAAAGTAATTCTCTTGTGTATAAACTTTTGACTTGCACACATTTTTTAGCTGAATTATTGGAAGCATTACAGCAAGGGGTTGTTTTATTTATTTATTTAATTGTAATCCGTGTTTCATTAAACATGATGTAGATACTTAAAACTGTCCAAAAGAACAAAGAGATAAACAACAGAGTTTAACATGGAAAATCAGACATCATAAGAAAACTTCAAACAGGAGAGCAGTACAGAATTTTAACAAATTAGCTGGAATCGAAAATCTACTATCTCCACAATAATAAATAGAGTACCTTGACCAATACTTTTGCACAAGACTGCCTAAGACATAGAATTACAAAACAGCAAAAAGCGCACATACCTCCAAATTGTGCATAGGCTTGTCAACCAAAAATAAGTTGTGGGATTTTTAAAGGCTACAGTTCAAACGCATAAAGTCACATTGTCAAAGATTAGCTTGACATAATATTCAAGAATGAGTCAGGAATGAGCATGTGGAGAAAGAGAAGATACAAGTAGGAACTGGGAAATGTAAGTTTTGAACATAAAAAAAGACTCTATGAACATACTTGCTTTCAACACCCAACCTAGCCATTTCACATTAAAACAACTATTTAAACTTCTAATTAATTTGTGTAAAATGCTTCCTAACAAGCAAACCTTAAATACATTTATTACTTGTACCACCATTGTTCAAAATATCTTTACATTCAGTCCCAACTTTGAATTTGACAAGGAGGAAACCAGTTAATAATTTTGAAAAAAATCCTTACAGATTGATGTATGGTTTGATTATATGTTATGGCAATTTGCCATACAGGGTTTATTATTTTATAAACAGTAACACTGATTTAATGTACGGTGAGACAAAAAGGTTTTGTACACATTGTTCAATATGTAGGTCTTTACTACTGAACAGCCCATGTTACTTTTTCCTATATTGCAGGAACTTATTTCCCCATTATAAAAAAACCCTCAAAGAGCAGCTGATGTGTCACCCAACCACACAGGTTGCCCACCTCTTGCGCACTGTGTCTACATTAGGCTTCTGAATGCGTCTGGCTCCCAGATGTTCACATTAAATCAATGATGTCATCACTGTCTCAGCTTTTCCCTTTTTCTTCAATTCTTTCAGACAATCTGGATGTCTCAGTTTGAGAAGATGCAGACGAGGGTTCAAAAGTATTCCACTTAGTGAAACTATTTCCCCTCAGTAGGAAAATACCGAGCTGCTGGGCTGCTGATGAAAATATCACTGAGAAAAACCAAAAGTGTGTGAGAAGGTTTGGCCCCAGGAGGAGACAGAGAAGATAAGAGCGACGGATGAGAAATGAACACTTTGTAGAGGAGCTGGCTGCCCCAGGACTGAACCCCTATTATTTACAGAGAGCCCTCTAATCCCTGTCAGAGAGCTGTCAGCCACTGAGCTGATCTGAGAAGCGTTTCCGTCTCCGTTTTGGCCTCTGTGACCTGACCCCTGTGCAGCATATTGTGCCCACTTTCACTCCTTCACACTCTCCATCATTTTCTGTCTCTCAAGCTTTTCTTGCTCCTCTCTGTCATTTTGGAGTTGGGCTTCTTTATGGTGTGTTAAAAAAACCAACAAAAAAAACCCACTGAACCTGTTTATGATGACAAGACGCAGGCACTGGATCAAAATATTATTTCCAAAACGTTTCCGGACCTTCTGGTGTAATTCTGGCTGGATATTTGACCTTTCCCCTTGGCAGAATTAATAAAAGTCACTTAAATATTTTTGGTTTTCTACCACAGGCGCAGTATTAAATCATAGCCCACAAATTTGTCATTAGATTTTATGTCAGAGCTTTGGGAAAGCTGTTCCAGAAGCTTAACGTTTGATTTAACGACACTAAGTCCTGCTCTGATGTGTGTTTGGGATGTGAATGTGGAGCAGGAACCCACAAGTCCAAGCTTTAAGACTTGAAATATTAAATCTTTTGATTTAAGGTAAGGTTGAAGAATTTGAAAGAAAAAAAGTTCTCAATGTTTATACAGTATCTTCCTCCAAAATAGACCTCCAGCATGATGCTGCCACCTCTATCTTTGGAAGCTGGTGCAGTATTCTTGGTTTAAATGCCTCAAATTAACCTCATTCTTTTCACTGCAGTCAGATAATTTGATTTTGTCCCATTTCACCCATTTCAAGACTGTTTTCCACAAACCTGAAAATCTCAGTGTAAGTTTAAAGTGACATACTTTTTCCTTTGTTCGCACTTCCTCGGTTAGTAGTGATGCAAATTACTCTGGACAGCGACAATGGTGTTCAAGTGGCATCCAGTTCATGGGAGGCTTGAGCGCGGTGGCAGAATGACGTGGTGGAGATGTTCATTTACTTAGCAGAGAGAGAGGAACTGGTTGGAGTTGATGGTAAAACGAGTGGAGCTGAATACAGGGCAACCCTGGAAGGTCACGGCTGAAAACGATCTGAGACTGTGGTGGAGACATAGCTGTAATGAATGGCGTCGATCAAAGCATATTCATATGTTAAAACGGCTCAGTCAACATCTGGGCCAAAATCCAATTGAGAAGCTTTAGCGAGCCTTAAAAGTTCATGTACTACACAGACGCTTTCTATCCAATCTGATTGAGCTTGACGGATTTTGCAAGGAAGAAGGGGGGGGAACATAAACTTTCCAAATCGATAAACATCTTATAAACATCCCTGAAAAATACTGACTCGGGGAAACTAAACGTTTTTATGATTTCTATTTGGATCCCTCACTTTGTTTTCCACAGCTACTTTGTGTTACTTTATCAAGTAGAATTGGGGGAACAGAAGCACTGAACCTGGAGTTCTAATGTGACAACAAGTGAAAAAGAAAATTGAATTCAGTTCCTACCAGCATAGTCCAGATATAATCAAATTCAGTGTAATTTAGCTGATTATTAGGAGTAGTTTATGAAGCTTGAATAAAAAGTTGAAATACTTTATTTAAAGTGTTCCACTGATATCAATTGCATTAACTTTATCCAAGTTTCAACAATTAATATAAAATCTGGGTGTGTGGTGTCTTTAATTGATTTGTAAAGGGAAAATCTGACGCAGGCTTTCTGTGCACACAGGTCAGATCAAACCAGATTTTAATCGTCTACCATGGAAGCTGTAAAACCCTGGGTGCAACACTCAAGAGGACGAGAGGTAGAATCATGCAAAGCATGAAGGGTAAAGTGTGAATGAAGGCCTGATTATAGTAGCTGATCATCTATGACTTGAGTCTTGCATCACTGCTCAAACTGAAAATCCCCTCATTAAAAACCCCTCAACTGACCAGGAAGTCCTAAAGTCGACCTGTGTTTTGGAAACGTTGAAGAGGGCGATAATCCCTCTTTGATTGGTAAAATTACTTTGAAACTACTTTAGGGGGGAAAAAAAGTTCCCCTAAAAGATGAATTACTTTTCAAAAAGTGTGGGAACATTTTGGGATTTAGGACTTTGTGAGATTTTCGAATTTTGTCATGACATCCACAAAGGATATATGTTTTAAAAAAGTGGAATGTGTTTTGTTTTTCAACATTCTTTTCCTAGAATACCCCTGAACAAATATCAATGCAATTAGTTGCCCATAGAGGTCACCAAATTTAGCATTTCACTTTGCAACAAGTTGCATAAGGCTCAGTTTAAACATGTGGAAGATGGTCAGCTTTTTTTAAAACAAGTCTGTTTGTACCTGCAAATGATGTGAGACTGGATTAGATATTCACCTTCCAGCAGTACAGTGGTCAAACACAAATAGCAAGAGCTGCAACACAATGGTAACAAAGCATAGTGTTCAGAAAGGTTCAGTCAAAGTCAAGATCCTGTTCAGAATCTGTGATAAGACTTGGAAGTTGCTGTTCACTATTGAATGAGTTTAAGAAGAATTAAAAAAAAAGAAAATAGTCATCAGATGTAGAAAGCTGGCTGAAACATAAGCCAGAAGACTTGCAGCTGTCAATACCACAAATGGTAGTTCACTCTCAAAATTGTGCACTACTTTGTTTTGATCTATCTCATAAAAGCCCATTAAAATAAAGTCTATGGTCGTAAAGAGCAGAAATGTGTTCGAGAGGTATGTGTCGTTTTTCAAGTCACAAAAAGTGTATTTTTGAACAAGTTTGTAAATGGTTAGAAAAAATAAACTCCATTGAAATATGCAAAGCAAACAGTCACACATGGGCCTCAGAGTAAAAGTTCAATTCTATATATGTGATGTTTTATTATTTTTGGTAGATTGAAATAAATTTAAATGTAAAAAGTTCTTGTACAGTTCTGTGGAAGTAAAAATTGGAAACCATGTGCTATATGTAGGTTGTACTTAATTTATATACATGCTGTATGTGTGTGTGTGTGTGTGTATTGCAGAGCAAGGGCATGGCTGACTTTGCTCAAGCTGGTTCAGTAATTATACTGTCTTTATATAGCTGTGGTCTGAAACTTGTGGACGCAAGAAAACATCTCCTGGTTTCAGGAGAAGCAAGAATTTGACATGAACTCAGCAGACTTTAATGCAGCCAATGGTCAATTCTTTCCTAATGAAGGAGCGAAGTTAACACATTAATCAGTCATACTCATATGCATAAGGTTGCCTACTCAGTAGTACAGCCAAATATAACACCAATTTCTCTGAATTTGGGGTTGATTGACATATGTTTCTTAGTACTTACCAAGTTCTTCCTGGAACTTACATGGACTATTGATAAAATAAGATGAAACTGTAAATACAGGTACTTTCATATAGCTTAGCATTTACCTTTTTTAAAACTTTTTTTTAGAACATACCAGGGACTTTTCTGAAATTTTGAAGAAACTCAGAAAATCTTCAAGGAACTTTTATGAAAGTAGATTAGCACTTTAGGTTTTCATATGAAAAGTATTATTTTCACTAATGGCTTTTTAAAAAATGTATTTCCTTTTTTTTTGTAGAAAGTAAAATGCTGCCTTTGCTTGCAGATGTTTACTTACCTATTACTCTACTTGCAACAGGCTGACCTGAAATTTGCTCGAGTTGAAAATGATTTATGCCACAGTTTACTTTCCTTCCAAGCAGACTGTTATTGCTGCATGGAACAGTTGGAGAAGATTTAAAGCATTCTGGCTTTATGATCACCTTTTTCCAAACCTCAAGCTCTTTGACTATGCAATAACAGATCAAACAACAGCTTTCAGGACGATTTAATATAATTACGGGTGTAAAGAATAAAGACATATCTGTTTATTACTGCTTCTAATCATTATTGGTTGTTTCTAATATTTTCCATACAACAAAACCCAAATGTTGAATCTTAAGACCTTTGTTGCTATTCACATCAACACATTCCCCAACCTGTTTGAACTCTTTCCATGACAGAGTGGTTATTGATTGGAGAGTGTAAATTAACAGCAGCCATTCTGGGTGGATAATCTTAAAAGGGTACAGGTCACTCAGGCTTGCAGGTCCAAACAGGCTTTTAATGCCTTAAGGTGGGAGACCGCTATAAAGGCTTTGTAGAGTTTTGACTTTGTTTACCTTTACTCACTGGTGGCATGCAGTGAATATGATGGATTTAGGATGCTGCAAGGCCCCGCTCACAACTTTAAACAAAAGCCGTCTTTTAGTGTCTGTCTTTGTGTCAACAATGAGCAAGTCCAGCGAGGGGGTTTCATTTCAATCCAGCATTTGTTTGGCTGAAATTCAAATCAAACACTGGTCTGATTTCCTTTCAGTTCTGCGGGGATACTGACTTGTGTCTTTAAAAAACAAACTTTTTCAGGACATGGAAATGGCTCATCTGTTGGGCTCCCTAGTGTTTTTTTTATGGAAGAGACCAGCCCACAGTAGGAATGTCAGTCTTAGGAATGCTTAGACCCGGGTCTCCGAATGGCTTCGACCTCGGGACATGTGATTCGTGAACTTTCTCCGTCTGTTGGTGAGAGCGGGTTCATGGTCCACTTAGAATCTAAATGGTACAAACAACATGTATTTTAGAAAAAAGGTATTTCTAACAACACAGCTAATTGGCAGAGGTTTATGATATATAATTTGATCTTTTTCTGCACAACACGTGTCTTTCAAACAGCAGAAGGGTTAATGTGTAATTTAGAAGTGGGATAAGAGGCTGGGTTCCTTAGATAGTTTTCTTTTCCAGTTTCTCTTGAGTCACATGCAAGACTTGTTTTTGTTTTTCTTCCAACACGTGTTCTTTTTGGGTGTTTTGCTAGACTGAGGCAAAGCAACCTCTTTTTTTTTTCTTTTCAGTTGGAGCACGACTTAAAAATATATTTGCACATTGCTCACAAAGTCTCACTGCATGACAAAACAAAATATAAACTTTTAGTTTGAGGGATGTCAAAATGTCAAATTAAAATTTTCGGAGGAGAGTAAGCCAAAAATAGAGCTAAAAACATATTAAAATATTGACCATGTTTTATGAGAGCTTATGATCCTTAGTGCATCCATTAAATAGCAGGATAAACAGCAATCTGGACCCATATAGGACTCAGATTACATATAAGTAGTATGTTTCTACACATCTATCTCAAAGTTTGAAACAATCCAGCTACCAAAGTGTAATGAAGAGATCTTCATTACTGGGACTATTTTACTGAAATCACTGTATTGCATTTTTAAAGTATTTTTGCACTTTATTAACAAGCACTTTATTTAGCACTGCACTTTAAGCATAGATTTGCACATCAGTAACAATTTGCACACAAGACGTTTTAATTGTATTTATTGAGTATTTTTAGACATTAGCATGTAGCCTTTTGTTCTGGGCTCTGCACAGCTGCTCCTCATTGACGAGTGAGGTGGTTGCCTGTGGAGGGAGGATAATTGTTACGCAGAGCAATGAGCTACTAGTGGGTAAAACTGAGCAAATGTGTTGTGCATAATCTGTTGGGTGTGGAGTGCTAGTGTAGAGTGACTCACCTGTCTTTTCTGTGTCCTCTCCAGGGTGTTTGGACAAATACTGCCCCGGGGGTCCAGACACCATATATAGTCTCCGGGAGAGGCCATTGAGAAGTGTGGGGGGGGGAATTGTTTATGGGTTTTGTGGTGTTTCATTGGTGTAATGATAAAACATAAAATATTTATAAAAAGTAAGTGGAAATGTTGTATTTAGTAAAAAGGTATTTTAATTAAATAAGTGGATATTGATGAATTGAGATTCCCCTGTGAATTAAAGGTGGTTTGGTCCGTCACAGCTGGGACTATTTAAGACTGCAGTTTTCACCTGTGAAGGGTTGGTTGATGTGATGTGAAGAATAAAACAACTGCTGTTTTCCACCTGACTGCCTCAACGCTTCATCGTCACTGTAAAATCCTACCGCGAACGGCTACCTTGTTACAAGTGGTGTCAGAAGTGTGCCAGTCATGCCACAGTGAGAAGATGATGACCAGAGGTGGTAAAAAGCTAGGCCAAGAGGGAGAGCCTGATGAAGGAGCTGGAGCTTCCTCTGAAATGGAGACCATGGCAGCGACCAACCCTGAAGATAAGTTGGAGGAACTGGCAGTGTTGGTCAAATCTATTATGCGGTCTCAAGTGGCTAGAGACCTGAAGATTGATAAAGATTTTTCCCGCCAGGAGCAAAGGTGGAAAAGCATACAGCATCAATTTCAACAAATGCAGCTTCAAGTGCATGCTGTACTTGAAAGACCTGATGTATCAGAAGCACATGATCAACCCACAACAGCTGAAGCACATGCAGAAGAATCAGATGGTGGTGATGTCCAGGTAGCTCATGGTTCCAGGTCCATAATTGAACCAAGATTTCTTCCCTTATCCACGGATGACGACATTGAGCATTTTCTGATGACGTTCGAGAGGATGGCCCAGGTGTGTCGTTGGTCTAGAGATGAGTGGGCGGTCCGTCTTGTTCCTCTGCTGACAGGCAAGGCCCGCACAGCCTATGTTCTAATGGATATGGCTGACTCTGAGAACTATGACAACGTGAAAGAGGCAATTCTGGCAAAATATGAAATCACTGCTGACACTTATCGACGCCGCTTCAGATGCCTGAAGATTGAACCAGGTGAGACGCCACGTGAACTTTATGTGCGATTGAAAGACTTGTTTTCAAGATGGATTAAACCTGATAAATTTACTGTGCAAGAAATATCTGAGCAGATAATTCTGGAGCAGTTTTTAAGAATGGTTAATCCGGAGTTGGAGATCTGGATACGTGAGCGTGACCCGAAGACGGCAAAAGAAGCAGCTACTCTTGCGGAGGTCTTCACATCAGCCAGGAAGGGGAGCAAGAGCACCTATTTTGGCCGAGAGACTCACTATGCCCTATCAAGTAAGTCCACTGGGGGTGAACAGGGCTCTGGTCAAAGTCAGACTAGAAATGTTTCTAGTTCAAAGCAGTTCCCTTCCCAAAGACCTCCCAATGTTAAAAAGTCATTTCTCAAGTCTTCAGTCAAAGATATTAGATGTTACAACTGTAATAACTTTGGCCATACACAACACTTCTGCCCCACCCTTAAATCAAAGCCATCACTTTTGTGTTCAGTTCCAAGACCAGCTATTGAGGCTGTAGAAAAGAAAGTGTGCACTGTTTCTGTTCTAGTTAATGGGCAGAAAGAAGAAGCTTTGCTTGATTCTGGGTGCTTCCAGTCTCTAGTGCGTGCTAGCTTACTCTCAGAAGAAAAGCTAAGTGGGGTGGGGGTTAAAATAAGCTGTGTACATGGAGATGAACATGTCTACCCTAGTGCTGAGGTGTATTTGACAGTGGGAGGTCAAACATACCTGGTACAAGTAGCTGTAGTTCCCTCTTTGCCATACTCAGTTATACTTGGTAATGATATTCCCACTCTCTTTGACCTTATTCACCAGTCAGACTATGAACCCCAAGTGCTTACCAACAGAGATGAAGGGGATTTATGTCCTACATCTGATACATCAGTAGAACCATTGAAACCTTGCAATGTAGTCACAAGAGCTCAAAGTTCAAAGGCGGTGTTGGAAGAGCTGCCCTTTTTTGGGGAGTCTCTGGAAACAAGGCTAGGAAAAACTAAAAAGTCAAAAGCTCAGAAAAGAAGGGAGAAATTCAAAGGCTCAGGTGATGAAGGGATAGAACAGTTGTCTAAGCCAAATAACTTGTTTGAGTTTGACATTCCCTCAGATTTGGGTGCACTACAGAGAGATGATCCTACTTTAAAACCTTGGTTTGAAAAAGTAGCTGGATTGGGAGGAACTAATCAGCGCCGGTTAGACTTCCTGGAAGATGCGGTGTACATAATCAAAGGAGGTATTTTATATCAGAAGAAGGGACAGTGTGAAACATTAGCCCTTCCACAACAGTTCAGGCACAAAGTTATGGAGCTGGGCCACTCAATTCCGTGGGCAGGCCATATGGCTTTTCATAAAACGCTGAGTAGAATCAGTAGCCGGTTTGTTTGGCCAGGAATGTATACCCAGATTTCTAAATTTTGTAGTTCCTGTGAAAAATGTCAGTTGACTTCAGGCAGAGGAGTAGCACGAGCCCGGCTACAACCGCTGCCAATTATTGAGACACCTTTTGAAAGGCTCGGCATGGATATTGTGGGCCCATTAGAAAGGAGCTCGACAGGTTACCGTTATATATTGGTGATATGTGACTATGCTACACGGTACCCTGAAGCTTTTCCTCTCAGATCCATTAAAGCCCGACATGTTGCTAATTGTCTCCTGCAGTTTTTCTCTAGAGTAGGAATACCAAGAGAAATTCTCACAGATTGTGGGACAAACTTTTTGTCCAAACTATTGCAGCAGGTTTATAAATTATTAGGAATTAAGGGACTTAAGACCACCCCTTACCACCCCCAAACGGACGGGCTAGTGGAAAGATATAATCAGACTCTCAAAAATATGCTGCGCAAGTTTGTCTCTGACACAGGTGCTGACTGGGACCAATGGCTGCCGTACCTGTTATTTGCTTACCGGGAGGTACCACAAGTGTCCACAGGTTTCTCACCCTTCGAACTATTGTATGGGCGTCAAGTGAGAGGTCCGTTGGATCTACTGAAGGACTGTTGGGAAGACGCTAGGCCAGAGGGGGAAAACATTGCAGCATACGTCATCAACATGAGAGAGCGATTGCAGGAAATGGCATCTTTTGCACAGGACAACATGAAAGCAGCTCAACAACATCAAAAGACATGGTACGATCAGAAGGCCAGAGACAGAGTCTTCTTGCCAGGACAGAAGGTTCTGTTACTGCTTCCTACCAGCGACAACAAGCTGCTGACAAAATGGCATGGACCATATGAGATCACCAAACAAGTGAGTAAAGTGGTTTATGAACTGTACATGCCGGAAAGAGCTAAAAAGCATCAGACCTTTCATGTCAACTTGTTGAAAGAGTTCCACAGCCGACAGGAGCCTGTGCACCAGGAGTTATTTGTGAGAGCAGTTGAGGATGAGGAGGTGACTGAAAAATTTTTTCCAACTAGCATGTCAGACTGTGCTTTGGTTGACATTTCTCATCTGTCCCCTACTAAGCAGGACAAAATCAAACCTCTCTTGGACCCTCAGCTCTTTCAAGAAGTTCCAGGATTTACATCACTGGTTCAACACAAGATTCGGCTGAAAGAAGATGCACCGAGTCGTCAAAAGAGCTATCGCATACCAGAGCGGTTGGTTCCAGTACTGGAAAAAGAAATAAAGCTGATGCGGGATTTGGGTATAATTGAAGAGTCTAGTAGTGAGTGGTGCAGCCCGATTGTGTTGGTACCAAAGAAAGATGGCTCCCTGAGATTTTGCATAGATTTTAGATATTTAAATGCTGTGTCCAACTTTGACCCGTACCCGATGCCCAGGGTGGACGACCTACTGGAGAAAGTCGGTTCAGCAAGCTACATCACAACGCTGGATCTGTGCAAAGGATACTGGCAAGTGGCGTTGGCACCAGAGGCAAGAGAGCTGACCGCCTTTAAAACTCCTTTTGGTATGTACCAATTTAGAGTCATGCCATTTGGGCTACAGGGTGCGCCAGCAACATTCCAACGTTTAATGGATCATGTACTGAGAGATGTTTCAGCATTTTCTGCAGCATATTTAGACGATGTTGTGGTGTACAGCCAGTCCTGGGAGGAGCATCTGATTCACCTGCAGGAGGTCCTACACCGCATCAGGCTGGCTGGACTGACTGTTAACCCAAAGAAGTGTAATGTAGCCCAGAGAGAAGTGGAGTACTTAGGTTTTGTCATTGGATTTGGGAAAATAAAGCCTCAAGTGGGGAAGATGGACGCAATCCATTCCTTCCCGGTTCCAACTACAAAGAAGAAGGTGAGAGGATTTCTTGGTTTGGTGGGCTGGTACCGGAAATTCATACCTTCTTTTGCCGAACGAGCAGCTGTACTGAACCATCTAACAAAGGGTGCAGCCCCCAACAAAGTGTGCTGGACAGAAGATTGTGATCGAGCCTTCAAAGATCTCAAGCAAGCGGTATGTACTCATCCTGTTTTGCACACACCAGACTTCACTAAGCCATTCATCTTACAAACAGATGCTTCGGGAGTGGGACTTGGAGCTGTCCTTCAACAGGAGGTGGACGGTGAAAGAAGACCTGTGGTGTTTCTGAGTCGGAAGCTGCTTGACAGGGAGACAAGATATTCAACAGTGGAAAAGGAGTGCTTGGCCATGAAGTGGGCTATTGAGGCCCTGAGGTATTATCTTTTGGGACGTCACTTTATTCTAGAGACGGACCATCGTGCCCTCCAGTGGTTGAGACGAATGAGGGATGCCAACGCCCGTATCGCTGGATGGTACTTGTCACTGCAGCCATTTGACTTCACAGTCCAGTACAAGCCAGGGAAGTCTAATGTGGTTGCTGACTGTTTATCCAGAGTGTCAGAGGACTGAGGTACTGTGCTTTTAAGAGAGGAGGGAGGAAATGTAATGAAGAGATCTTCATTACTGGGACTATTTTACTGAAATCACTGTATTGCATTTTTAAAGTATTTTTGCACTTTATTAACAAGCACTTTATTTAGCACTGCACTTTAAGCATAGATTTGCACATCAGTAACAATTTGCACACAAGACGTTTTAATTGTATTTATTGAGTATTTTTAGACATTAGCATGTAGCCTTTTGTTCTGGGCTCTGCACAGCTGCTCCTCATTGACGAGTGAGGTGGTTGCCTGTGGAGGGAGGATAATTGTTACGCAGAGCAATGAGCTACTAGTGGGTAAAACTGAGCAAATGTGTTGTGCATAATCTGTTGGGTGTGGAGTGCTAGTGTAGAGTGACTCACCTGTCTTTTCTGTGTCCTCTCCAGGGTGTTTGGACAAATACTGCCCCGGGGGTCCAGACACCATATATAGTCTCCGGGAGAGGCCATTGAGAAGTGTGGGGGGGGGAATTGTTTATGGGTTTTGTGGTGTTTCATTGGTGTAATGATAAAACATAAAATATTTATAAAAAGTAAGTGGAAATGTTGTATTTAGTAAAAAGGTATTTTAATTAAATAAGTGGATATTGATGAATTGAGATTCCCCTGTGAATTAAAGGTGGTTTGGTCCGTCACAGCTGGGACTATTTAAGACTGCAGTTTTCACCTGTGAAGGGTTGGTTGATGTGATGTGAAGAATAAAACAACTGCTGTTTTCCACCTGACTGCCTCAACGCTTCATCGTCACTGTAAAATCCTACCGCGAACGGCTACCTTGTTACACAAAGGATAATAAATACAGTTCAGCAAAAAAAAAAAAAGTATTTTCCTGGATTCCTATGAAAGGTGCTGATCTGACATGACACCTGGATGTTCTGATAACAAGATTAATTCTGTCCTCCTAAACACCAGGGAAGAATCCCAGGAATGAGAAAAATGACATGATCTACACAACTTGTCCATAGCCTCCATAATTTCCCTGCTGGGATGAATAAAGTAATTCTTCTTCTTCTTCTTATAACATGAAGGCTATGGACCTTATCTCAAAAGCTAATGTTATCCACAGTTTATCAAATAAACTGTTTTTCTGATCATAAGAACCCAATAGTGCCCAGCAACAGTATCTACATTCCTTTATAAATTTATCTTATTTTTAACAAGTTAAAGTCACAAAAGTTTACGTGTTGAAATTATGTGATAAATCAAAACAATGTAGTGGACGTTTGTAAAGTAGAGAGAAAATAACACATAGTTTTCAACATTTCCGTACAAATGACAATCAGAAAACTGCAGCATGCATTTTTAAATGCCCTTACTATGTCTTTACTATGGTACCTTAAAAAATCCAGGAAAAATAATTGCCTGAAGGAGTCCCCTTATTAGTAGACAAGGTTGAAATGTGTCCAATTCAATCTTGGTAAAAATCCAGATGTTCTGCCACACTTTGAGATTTTTAATTGTAAAACACTTTAGCAAAAATATCTCCACTTCACAATTGCTTTATGTGCTACTTTACATTTCTTTGTCAGAAAAATCCAAATAGAGTACAGGTACTTTTGAAGGTCATTGTAATTGAGACTAAAGAGGCTTCTCCATCCATCCATCCATCTTCTTCCGCTTATCCGAGGTCGGGTCGCGGGGGTAGCAGCTTCAGAAGGGAGGCCCAGACTTCCCTCTCCCCAGCCACTTCTTCTAGCTCCTCCGGGGGAATCCCGAGGCGTTCCCAGGCCAGCCGAGAGACATAGTCCCTCCAGCGTGTCCTGGGTCTTCCCCGGGGCCTCCTCCCGGTGGGACGTGCCCGGAACACCTCACCAGGGAGGCGTCTAGGAGGCATCCTGACCAGATGCCCGAGCCACCTCAACTGGCTCCTCTCGATGTGAAGGAGCAGCGGCTCTACTCTGAGTCCCTCCCGGATGACTGAGCTTCTCACCCTATCTCTAAGGGAGAGCCCAGCCACCCTACGGAGAAAACCCATTTCGGCCGCTTGTATCCGCGATCTCGTTCTTTCGGTCATGACCCAAAGCTCATGACCATAGATGAGGGTGGGAACGTAGATCGACCGGTAAATCGAGAGCTTCGCTTTTTGGCTCAGCTCTCTCTTCACCACGACGGACCGGTACAGCGCCCGCTTGACAGCAGACGCTGCGCCAATCCGCCTGTCGATCTCCCGCTCCCTTCTTCCCCCATTCGTGAACAAGATCCCGAGATACTTAAACTCCTCCACTTGGGGCAGGACACCCCCCCTGACCCGGAGAAGGCACTCTACCCTTTTCCGGCTCAAGACCATGGCCTCGGATTTGGAGGCACTGATCCTCATCCCGGCCGCGTCACACTCGGCTGCGAACCGCTCCAGCGAGAGCTGCAGATCACGATCTGATGAAGCCAAAAGGACCACATCGTCTGCAAAAAGCAGAGATGAGATCCTAAGGCCACCAAATCGGATCCCCTCAACACCTTGGCTGCGCCTAGAAATTCTGTCCATGAAAGTGATGAACAGAATCGGTGACAAAGGGCAGCCCTGGCGGAGTCCAACTCTCACCGGAAACGAGCCCGACTTACTGCCGGCAATGCGGACCAGACTCTGACACCGGTCATACAGGGACCTGACAGCCCGTATCAAAGGGCCCGGTACCCCATACTCCCGGAGAACCCCCCACAGGGCTCCCCGAGGGACACGGTCGAACGCCTTCTCCAGGTCCACAAAACACATGTAGACTGGTTGGGCGAACTCCCATGCACCCTCCAGGACCCTGCCGAGGGTGTAGAGCTGGTCCAGCGTTCCACGACCAGGACGAAAACCACACTGCTCTTCCTGAATCCGAGGTTCGACTATCCGACGGACCCTCCTCTCCAGGACCCCTGAATAGACCTTGCCAGGGAGGCTTAAGAGTGTGACCCCTCTATAATTGGAGCACACCCTCCGGTCCCCCTTTTTGAACAGGGGGACCACCACCCCAGTCTGCCAATCCAGGGGAACTGCCCCCGATGTCCATGCGACATTGCAGAGTCGCGTCAACCAACACAACCCTACAACATCCAGAGCCTTAAGGAACTCCGGGCGGATCTCATCCACCCCCGGGGCCCTGCCACCGAGGAGCTTTTTAACCACCTCGGCGACCTCGTCCCCAGAGATTGGAGAGCCCAACCCAGAGTCCCCAGGCTCCGCTTCCTCAGTGGAAGGCATGTTGGTGGGATTGAGGAGGTCTTCGAAGTACTCTGCCCACCGGCCCACAACGTCCCGAGTAGAGGTCAGCAGCACACCATCCCCACTATAAACAGTGTTGGTGCTGCACCGCTTCCCCCCCCTGAGACGCCGGATGGTGGACCAGAATCGCCTCGAAGCCGTACGGAAGTCTTTCTCCATGGCCTCTCCAAACTCCTCCCACGCCCGGGTTTTTGCCTCAGCAACCGCCCGAGCCGCATGCCGCTTCGCCCGCCGGTACCCATCAGCTGCTTCCGGAGTCCCACAGGCCAAAAAGGCCCGATAGGACTTCTTCTTCAGCCTGACGGCATCCCTCACCGAAGGTGTCCACCAGCGGGTTCGAGGGTTGCCGCCGCGACAGGCACCGACAACCTTGCGGCCACAGCTCCGATCGGCCGCCTCGACAATGGAGGCACGGAACACGGTCCACTCAGACTCCATGTCCCCCACCTCCCCCGGGACGTGTTCGAAGTTTTGCCGGAGATGGGAGTTAAAGCTCCGTCTCACAGGGGATTCCGCCAGACGTTCCCAGCAGACCCTCACAACACGTTTGGGCCTGCCAGGTCTGACCGGCTTTCGCCCCCACCACCGGAGCCAACTCACCACCAGGTAGTGGTCAGTGGACAGCTCCGCACCTCTCTTCACCCGAGTGTCCAAGACATACGGCCGCAGATCCGATGAAACGATGACAAAGTCGATCATCGAACTGCGGCCTAGGGTGTCCCGGTGCCAAGTGCACATATGGACACCCTTATGCTTGAACATGGTGTTCGTTATGGACAATCCATGGCGAGCACAGAAGTCCAGCAACAGAACACCGCTCGAGTTCAGGTCGGGCGGGCCGTTCCTCCCAACCACGCCCCTCCAGGTCTCACTGTCATTGCCCACGTGAGCGTTGAAGTCCCCCAGCAGAACAAGGGAGTCCCCAGGAGGAGCACTCTCCAGTACCCCCTCTAAGGACTCCAAAAAGGGTGGGTAATCTGAACTGTCGTTCGGCCCGTAAGCACAAACGACAGTCAGAACCCGTCCCCCCACCCGTAGGCGGAGGGATGCTACCCTCTCGTTCACCGGGGTAAACCCCAACGTACAGGCGCCGAGATGGGGCGCCTGTACGCCCCATCTCGGCGTACAGGCGTAAAGAGGCTTCTGTGATTCTTAAAAAGACTTTAGTATGAGCCAGTCAGCAGTGATGACAGCCTCCGAGAGTTTAATCTGTTTTCTCCTATGTCTCAATTCATGACAGAAATTATAATGTAGTTAACTTCATGGCTCACCAACAAGCTTGGTGAGCCATGGTGGTGTAAAACAAAACAGCATACTATTTTGTTTTACTTCTCCCTGTGGACTGTTTGTCCAAAACGTAATGTGCAGAGTCAACCACTGTAGGGTTGAAAGATGAAAACCAGCAAACCTATTATGTTACTCCATCTTCACTTGTTGAAGTCACACACTTGCTGCCAGTATGACCTTTGAAAGCCTGTTAGATACATGAATATGTGGTTCATGGACAACCTATGATAACAAATATATCATTTATTACACTAGAAAGATAATACCTACAATCTGCCTGTGTTACATCCCATTCAACTCTACTTTCTCATGTGATATTATCACTTGGCAAACGCACTTTAACTCCGAAGCCAATGGCATCATTAACGTCTTTATTGGATTTCAGGGATTTAAATGTCTGAAAAACAGCAGGTTTGCTGTACGTCTGCAGGTGGGTGGACACAACTTTCACAGGTGCACAGTGAATCCATACATGGTGAAAATAGCTCCCTGCCCTGTAATGAGTGGGTAACACATGATGACGCAGCGATATGCAGTGAATTCCCATCTGGACTGAAGGGAGTGAGAGAAACCGCTGATGCAAACTCTTATTATGGGTTGTACGAGGCTGACTGACAGTGTAACTAATGGTTGCACAACCCAGAGCATGAAGGCTGGCATTATCCTCAAGGTGTGCATGTGTGAGTGAAGGTTCAGGGTGGTGTTGTCAGAATACACAGGTAGAACATTGATTATAGCGCTTAAGTCGACCTCCTCAACTCTATGTACACTTTTACTATAAATGGACCACACCACACTTATTTATCAACACCTGAGGAGTTATATTTAAAACTAGAATTTCACATTATACCAGAAATAAATGGAAGAATAAACCCTTGCCACATTTAAACTTCATTAATCTCTTGTAGAGAACATCCGCTCAACATTTCACAATTTTTCTATCTCACGAACAGTGGCAACATACCATATTAAGTGACTGCAAGAGGAACTTTTGCTACAATGGCTGCCAAATGCCAAAACTTGGAAATGGACTACGGTGACTTTTCTAGTAGCTAGATGAGGTGGTAGCGCAAATTTTAGCTTGGAGATTAATATAAACTACAAAGGGACATTCAGTTAAAGCTATTACTACCATATTTATGTCCATCTCTATAAGAGTGCTACAGTTCAATTCAGTGTGAGGCTAAGGTCATTTGGGTACACCCTGGACAGGCTGCCAGTCTATCACAGGGTGACACAAAGACATAGAACACCCCACCATGCATGCACACACTCTTACTCAAAGGACAACTAAAATAACCTAGTCACCTAATCCATTTAAATTAAATTTATTTCATTTTTAATTCACTGCAAATGTCATCTCAAGAAACATCACGACACAGAAATCCAGTTTAAATACAGAAACCTAGACTCAAAACAATAATATCATATGGAAAGAAATCTGTTGTGCGTATTCCACTTTGGCTTATCTTGTCATGAGGTGCGGGTGGTGAGGTGGTGAGGCAGAGGCAGCGGACCCAGGATGATGAATATGATGAGTTTAATTATAAATAAATCCAACAACGAGCAGCAGGCACCAGGAAACACAGACGAAACAGAAGCTAACATTGACGTTGACGAGGACCCGACGAAGAACAAAGAACACAGGTGGAGTTAAATACACGGGAGGGTAATCACAGAGACGAGACACACCTGGGAACAATCAAGGGGAGGACAGGACAACGAAGAGACTAAGGACACAGAAAACTCTAAATAAACACAGAAAAACACAGATCCTGACAGTACCCCCCCCTCAAGGGCGGCTACCAGACGCCCAAAAAACAAAAACACAACAAGGGTGGGCGGAGGGGCGCTGGACGGGGGGCCAGAGTTCAGAAAAAAACAAAAAACAACCCACCGTTGTGGGCGGAAACACAGGGAGGGCCAAGAGTCCATAAACAAACAAAAAACTACCCACAGGGTGGGCGGAGGCAAAGGAGGCGGGAACCACGGAAGTGGTCTGGCGGTCGTCCGCGGCGGCGGGAACCACGGAGGCGGTCCGGCGGTCGTCCGCGGCGCCGGAGGCGGGAACCACAGAGGCGGTCCGGTGGCCGTCCGCGGCGCCGGAGGCGGGAACCACGGAGGCGGTCCGGCGGCCGTCCGCGGCGCCGAAGGCGGGAACCACGGAGGCGGTCTGGCGGCCGTCCGCGGCGCTGGAGGCGGGAACCATGGAGGCGGTCCGGCGGCCGTCCGCGGCGCTGGAGGCGGGAACCACGGAGGCGGTCCGGCGGCCGTCCGCGGCGCTGGAGGCGGGAACCATGGAGGCGGGAACCACGGAGGCGGTCCGGCGGCCGTCCGCGGCGCTGGAGGCGGGAACCACGGAGGCGGTCCGGCGGCCGTCCGCGGCGCTGGAGGTGGCGATGAGTCCCGGGGGCCGCCCACAGACGGCGACGACGAGCCCCCCGAGGCAGGGTCTCTGGTGGAGCACAGGGGGTCTCGGTCGGAACGCTGGGGGTCTCGGTCTCGGGTGGAACGCAGGGAGTCTCGGTCTCGGGTGGAACGCAGGGAGTCTGGGTCTCAGGAGGAACGCAGGAGGTCAGGGTCTCAGGAGGAACGCAGGAGGTCAGGGTCTCAGGAGGAACGCAGGAGGTCAGGGTCTCAGGAGGAACGCAGGAGGTCAGGGTCTCAGGAGGAACGCAGAAGGTCAGGGTCTCAGGAGGAACGCAGAAAGTCAGGGTCTCAGGAGGAACGCAGGGGGTCTCGGAAGGAACACAGGGAGTCTCAGTCGTCTCGGAAGGAACGCTGGGAGTCTGAGTCGTCTCGGAAGGAACGCTGGGAGTCTGAGTCTCGGAAGGAACGCTGGGAGTCTCGGTCTCGGAAGGAACACTGGGAGTCTCGGAAGGAACACTGGGAGTCTCGGAAGGAACACTGGGAGTCTCGGAAGGAACACTGGGAGTCTCGGAAGGTGCGCCGGCTGGAACGCCGGCTGATTCGGCCTCGGGTGCGCCGGCTGGAACGCCGGCTGATTCGGCCTCGGGTGCGCCGGCTGGAACGCCGGCTGATTCGGCCTCGGGTGCGCCGGCTGGAACGCCGGCTGATTCGGCCTCGGGTGCGCCGGCTGGAACGCCGGCTGATTCGGCCTCCGGTGCGCCGGCTTGAACGCCGGCTGATTCGGCCTCGGATGCGCCGGCTGGAGGTGAGCCGGAGCGGAGCCTCGGGGCCGGCTGCGGGGGCGAGCCGCAGCGAAGCCTTGGAAGCGGCCGCGGGGGCGAGCCGCAGCGAAGCCTTGGAAGCGGCCGCGGGGGCGAGCCGCAGCGAAGCCTTGGAAGCGGCCGCGGGGGCGAGCCGCAGCGAAGCCTTGGAAGCGGCCGCGGGGGCGAGCCGCAGCGAAGCCTTGGAACCGGCCGCGGGGGCGAGCCGCAGCGAAGCCTTGGAACCGGCCGCGGGGGCGAGCCGCAGCGAAGCCTTGGAACCGGCCGCGGGGGCGAGCCGCAGCGAAGCCTTGGAAACGGCTGCGGAGGTGACAGCTCCGGAAGGCGACGAGGGGCCGGGTCCACCGGCGGCTCACGTCGCTGTCTCCGGGCTGACCGTGGAGGTGGCGGCTCCGGAAAGCGACGAGGGGCCGGGTCTGCCGGCGGCTCACGTCGCTGTCTCCGAGCGGGCAGCGGAGGTGGCGGCTCCGGAAAGCGACGAGGGGCCGGGTCTGCCGGCGGCTCACGTCGCCGTCTCCGGGCTGACAGCGGAGGTGACGGATCCGGAAGGCGACGAGGGGCCGGGTTCACCGGCGGCTCACGTCGCTGTCTCCCCCGGCGTGAGTAACGGCGGGGGCCGAATCCGGAGGGCTTTGGGGTGGGGACTGGTAGGATCTGGCGTTGGCTAATCGCCAGGGTGTAGTCCGACACCAGTCCCATCTCTTCCAGCAGCAGCGGAGATGGCAGGATCTCAACGTCCCTGTAGAGATCCCGCTGAGCCAACTCCAACTGCTGCTGGAACCATACCTCCGGGTCGTGCTGGGCCATGAGCTGCTGTCTCACCATCGGTCTGGTCGGGTCCTTCTGTCATGAGGTGCGGGTGGTGAGGTGGTGAGGCAGAGGCAGCGGACCCAGGATGATGAATATGATGAGTTTAATTATAAATAAATCCAACAACGAGCAGCAGGCACCAGGAAACACAGACGAAACAGAAGCTAACATTGACGTTGACGAGGACCCGACGAAGAACAAAGAACACAGGTGGAGTTAAATACACGGGAGGGTAATCACAGAGACGAGACACACCTGGGAACAATCAAGGGGAGGACAGGACAACGAAGAGACTAAGGACACAGAAAACTCTAAATAAACACAGAAAAACACAGATCCTGACATATCTAAGGAAACCCAGCTGAACGTATTGATTTCCAGCAATCCCTCTGCACAAACAAGCATGTGGTGCTGTTGTTTGCAATCAAAGGTTTAGCCACACTATGTTCTGTAGGGCGCCTGATCCTAATTCTCCTTGCAGTTTAGTTTACTTTCAGTTTTATTCTGACTCGTAATTATCAGAATTCTGCTGCCGAGTGTAGAAGTAGCAGAATTAGCATAACCACCTGCTTGTCATCAGTAACGGCGTTTCCATTACAAATGTGCGCAAATCTTTATCACTATTCTGCTAATGTCGAATAAACACAATTTTGCAATTGTTGTTTCCATTAAATGAGAAATGTGCTGAAAATCACATGTGAATAAGTTTGTTCACGTGATAAGTCATTAAAGATAATGGCATCGACGGATGTCAGCCATGGCACTAGCGCTCATCAGCTATAAGACATTAGAGGACCGTGTTTCCATTAAACAAATTTGTTTTCGTAATTTCAATTTGTGCAATCGAACAATTTAGTTAATCAAACATCGCTACTTAAACTTCACAATCATATTCATTTTCCAAGGGCATTCTAAAAGTGTCCTTTTAATAACCCCCCCACCCCCACCACTCTATTAGCATCAGAGAGCCTAAAACTGAACGTTTGCAATTGTGGTCGCAGCTCACAGTAAAGTCAGTGATGTAATTCTTAGGAGTAATTCTTTCCCATACTCATTAGGTCTTGTCCTATTTACTGCGGCTGACTGGAATGAATGTTTCTGGTCTGCAAATGGTTCTTTGCTTCTCAAGCTTCCCTGAGAGAAAACTTGGAAGAGAAGGTCAACTTCATGGTTGTGTGGTGTTTCGCATCTCAGACTGTGGGATAATGATGCAGTGCATGACAGACACAGATGTTTTTTTATGAAATTTTGTCCAATTATGTTACCTAAATGATTCTACTTATGATCCAGAGTAAAATACACTATCATTATAGTTTATTTAAATCACTAAGTAAGCAAACAGTAATAACAAAGAATATTAAATTGTATGCATTTATGCATGCATACTCAGAGAACGTTAATTACCTTCACAGATAATTTCATGGATTAAGATGTTCCAGATGGCAAAATTACCCCCAGATAGTGAATTGACTATAATGCAGGCAAACAGAGTAGCTATGTGTACTTTTGGCAGCAAATATTTTAAGTCTGAGGACAAAAATGTCACAAAACATTTACTGGAGAAACATTCCTATGAGTTTGTCTGGTGGTTTTAAGTCCAGTGGGGTCAGCTGGGCTTCTGAATTCAGATACTGCTTATTACCGAGGGATAACAAACACTTAAAGTTTAACTCCACGTGTTTTGTCCTTTGTTTTTTGTGCAAAAGAGAAACAAAGAAGATCTCCAGTGTAACAACTCTCACTTGTTGGTTCCAATCCTAACAGACGGGGCAAAGTCATATGAACGTCTTTATTTAGACCAAGGGGGAAATTATGATGAGAATTCCTTCCAGTCAGTAATTTAGTAATTTTAGACAGAGGGTGTGGAAAGCTCTTCTAGAAATGTTCAGACACATCTAGATTGTGCCACAGTAGCCTCTGGCAAGCAGCCAGTGTCAAGCAGACACTGTGTCTTTTACAAGAAAACACATTAAGACTCAGTTGCCAGGAACAATGCTAGTAAATCATTCATCATCTTCAAAATGGAGGTTCCCATCTTCATTCCTATGCCATACCAGTTCAGTCATTAATCACTTTCCCGCTCTTTCAAAGCACCTGTGTGAGGAAAGGCCTTAGCAGCATAATATCAGCTTTACAGACAGTCGAAATTCTCCCAAACACCTGCCAGGGAGATTTTAATGCAGAGTTTCACAATAAAAATGTGTTACTTTTTGTACCCCAATGGCAATAAAAGACAATATAAACTGCTAATGCATTGTTTTGGCTTGTAACAGTTATGGCTAATTATGTGTGGAGAACCAGAAGTTTTATATCTTTTTCTTTAGGAAAGAAAAGCACCACAAACCTATGATATAAACAAAAACTGAACATGAAAACGGCCCTTTAACCATTCAGGCTATGTACACAATAGAGACACAATCAAAACTGTCGGATGACTTATTACCCTCGATAATAACTCAAAACTAGTCCAAATAGTTTGGATGTATTTTTATTTCTTTCCTACTTGTGGAACGTTTCTGTTTATATCATAGGTTTGTGGTGCCTTTCTATACTCTAGAAAAAGGTATAAAATGTCAGATATTTCACAAGGAGATATTAACATACATGGAAAAACCTCACATAACCTTATATTAAGGCAGAAAGTACGGCGGCCGCCGTAAGAAAGGCTTACAGTATTCAATTATGCCGCATAACTGATCAGTAGATTATTGTGAGGGAACGCAAAACCTTTTGCGAGGGAACGCAAAAGAAAATAAATTTCCCATGTCCCCTGGAGGGCTCCGTATATTTCCACTCTAGCGACATCTGTTGATTTAAAAGAAAACTGCAGTGTGTGTTGAATGTTTTAAATAGCAGGCTAAAAGCCAATTCTGTTCATCTTCATGCCAAAACGCTTCATTATTACAATCACTTTTTTCCAGGTATAATTTGCAGAATTAGAGCTTATCAAAGCAAAAATTATAAAACATATTCATATGAACTTATCCGTCCTAATAACGCAGCGGTGTGCCAAAAAAAAGCTTGTTGAAAGAATGACCTCAGGGACGTATTCTTTTGAAAGTTGTGCGCCTTCTTGAGACTGATTAAATGTCACTGATGTGAAAACACATGGATATTACTATATCTTGGTTGAAAATAATGAGAAAAAAAAACAACAAAAAAAACCAGTGGAGTGCAGTTTGAGCTGCTCTTCATTTCACAATCTCTTAATGTTTTTATAGGTAAAACATGGATTAATTAAAACCAACTAAACAGAATTTATATTTCAAGGTATCCTTTTAGACTAAAATTTCCATGTCTGAATGTATGATACTGTACAAGTATTAAAGTAGATCTTATACGATTTTTATTTTTAATTAGCCACAGGAAACTTACTAAGTACCACAGAAGCTACATGTTGACTGTGAATTTATTTTAATCTGAACTTAGTGACAACTTCCTTCCTGGCAGAGTCAGTCTTGGCATTTGAAACTGGCCACCAGCAGCCAAACCACAGTGAAAGTTTCTGTCGCAGAACATGTTAACCTGTTTAGCTTATAAATAATGTGATGCACCACTTTGTCAAGTATGTCTTGGGAATATTTTGTTCCCAGAGTTGATTCTCTTTCTACTTCTTTCCCAGACATACACACACAAAAATACACAGGACTTCATTAACTCACCAGGAGGCCAACCAAAGGAACTGCTAACTCAGTGTTTTGGGGTACAAAACCACCACAAAATGATAAGTCTATCTTCTTTCAAACAATTAGTAATTTTTCATTTTTCTACATGAATGTGTCAGCGCTGCATTTTAAAGGAGAAGTGTTAAGGTTGAGAAAAACATTCACGGCGGCCACCGTAAGAAAGGCTTACAGTATTCAATTATGCCGCATGAACTGATCAGTACAGTCTCATTTTTGTCTTCAAAAATGAGAAGGTTTTATGATGGTGTATTATTTCCTTTACCAATGACAGGGAAGCTGTTCATACGTGATGTTGCAAACAGATACATCCTGGGGAAAAGAAAACTTTTAGAGGATGTTAAACGATTTAAACTTTTTTTTCTCCATTTAAGCACTGCTTTGTGTTTTTCTATGAAAAAATAGCCTGAATGAAATACAGTGAAGCTTGTGGTGTTACGTGAAGAAACCAGAACAGAGACTTTAAGACATGAATACTTCTGCAAGATATTCTAAGTTTTGATTTTCAAACACTTGAAACATTATAAGCAGGTTACTTATTTTACTTTGACTGCCATTACAAGTCTATTTGGACACTCCTGTTGCAACCAATTAAAACAGGAAATGGCATCATACCTTATCTTGATTCTGATACTAAACTTGATGTATGAACTTAACTTACATCATCTCACACAACTTCATTAATAACTTGAATAGATAGTGTATGTGTTCTGGTAATAAGCTATTTTTTACCTGAAAGAATACACGTGGCAACAGGTTTCCAGGTAAAAACTGAGGCTGGTGGAGAACTAGAGCTGTTTGATTTGTTTTAGTTTCACAACAAAATTTTCTTTTTTTGTTGACTGGCTGATTACTAGCAGGGACAAACAAAACTCTACTATATGAGTTTAAGAAAGCTTGTGAAGATTAGTTATTATATTTTACACTAACTAACCACCTGCTTCCTTTGGTAACTTTGTTCAAATGGTAACTTTGTTCAAATGCTTGGTAGTGTAAAGAAAAAAAAAAATCAACTATATGTCTATGTCAGCAAATAAACGCATTTCAGCATCAAGACATGGTGAAGAGGACTTGCTGAAGTTCTGACTCAGCTTGAAAATGGAAAAGAAAGAGGATTTATTCACTGTACTTCGACTGTCACCATATCTCCATCATATCAACCTTTGGGATGCGGTGGAAGAGGAAATTTCCATTATGAATGTACATCTGACAAATGTGCTCAATTCTATGTCAAAATATTTATAGGAGATTTGCAATATCTTGTTGAATGTATGCCAGAAAGATGTTAGGTAGTTCTGAATGTAAGAGTAGTGAATCCCAGCAGTAGCATAGTGTATCAAACTAAAGGGGTCAGTAAGTGTACGTTTTTATTTGAGAGACCAGTTCTCCTTGTCTTTATTTGATGAAGTTGGATTGGTCTGAAGCCCCACGAGCTGATGGTGCAATAAATAATGTTGCTCCACAGTTGATGGAGAACAATGACAATCCTCTTCACAACATCATGATTGAAGTTAAGTGTCTTCAATCTGAAGACACTTAACTCAAGTGCCAGAGATCATTTCTGCCCAATGCATTAAAAATGACACAATTACAGTTAGTCTGTGTATACTTTACCTATAAAAATGTATACAACTTGATACATTTTGATTCAGTTTAACAAATTAGTCTTTTCTTCTTAATTTGTGATTAGCTAAACCGTAAAAGCTAGAACGTGTTAAACCCTCTTCAAGTGGTTTTTCACTTAGGCTAAGCAGGGCAACTGCTGTAAACTCAACTCTTAAGTTTTTTGTTTTTTTTTTTTGGTACGTTTTTACAAAACACATTTGCCTTCTCTCTTCCTCATTTCGTTACAGGAAGTAAGTTTGCAGTATGATGCAGGGCTGTCACCGCACTCTACATGTCATTCTGGTAAAGTCTTGCTAACATGAAACAGCTCTAGGTCTAGATTCTGTGACGGCTGCCACCGTGGCCCTGTTTGGACGATGACTTTTATCACCACATTTGAAACACCTGCAATGAACTACTAATTCTATGGGTAGGTTGAATACTTATCATATCTGCTACTTAGTTTATGTACAGACCGTTACTTCTTCATACCAGATAAAGGAACACTGCGTAAAGTAGCTTTGGATCAAATATACAAGATCTGATTTACATATACAGTTAGATTTTCAGTCCTTCTTCATGGGCGCTACACAGAACATGTAAAATTAGCAGTCTGAAAGGTTGGGTTTACGTAAAATGATACTTCAATCTGCCTCTATCAGTTGACTACACCAAAGCTGCTGGAAGCTGCAATGGAAAATTCTGGCCGATTGCATCTAACCTCAGTTTCCCCATTCTGAACTGAGATAGTTGAGAGATGAGATAGCTCACTGGTCAGCCTGTAGTGAGATGCAGAACTTAAAGTGCATGAGACTAGGGAGACTTTAAGGAGCAGCATATGAATACATTATTGCATGTCTGTCTGTTGACTTCAGGCTGGAGTTTGGTCCCCCTGGAGGATGGGGAATATGATGCGAGGCGCTAGTGACAGCAGCAAGGTCAACACTGACAACCCTGACAGTGCTCAGAAGGGTAAGGTCACCACTAAAAACTTCAAAACTCAGAAGTGTATTTGCAAAGTTACTTTATTTGAAAAAAAAGAAGTGAAATCTTTATCTGCTGCTATCAGTTGTATAGTTTTTGCAATTAAAAATTAAAATGAAACAGTGCAAAATGCTGATCTGTACATGTTTTGACAACTGAAGCTTCTCATCAGTGCCCAAAAGTGAGAAAAAAAAACACAAGTAGTTGTTTGAAATTAGTTTTTAAATACTGTGGTTAATTGTAAATTTGATATTTTTATGGTTTAAAAATCAAAGCATAAGTAACAAAGAGAAATATTTTTTTTCTGCTCCCAATTTGACATCTTGCACTGATAAAAGAAAGGCTTCATCCTATGACATCACTGCTCGACTAGGCTCTGGGGGAGTTCAACATTGAATTCACAGAATCAGCCGTCCGTCTAGAAAAACTTAGAGAAAAATAATTCTCCTTCTTGTGTTGGTGATTTTTCATTTTCATCACATTAAACATTAAGAGAAAACGTAGATTTTAATCTGACTAAAAAGCAACAACTTGTATTTCAATTTTAAATTTAGTATTTATAAAATAAATTGGAATTTCTTTTATAAATAACACATTTTTGTTGTTTTTCTTTTTATCAAAACATCCACAGCCACCTCTAAAAATATGTAGCATTATTTTATTAGTTAATTATCCTCTGAAAAGGATAATAATTAATATTCAAATTAAAGTAAGCAAACATCCTGAAATGCATGCTTTTCAGACATAAGGCCTGCGCAAAGTCAGTATTTATAACGTTCGCAAATATCCGGCTTTGTTGTCAGGTTCTGATGATGACATAGTAGTTGTGATCAACGATTACCCCTCTATGGAAATCAGCGAGCCCATTTACAAAATGGGGGAGAAGCTCAGAGTCATTGCACAGTAAGATTTTTGTTTTTCTTAGTTCAAATTCTCAACACATTTAAAATGATCATGGTAAAATAGTCAAAAACTAAGAGTCAGTTTATTGCGCAAGAACTCATTATGGAGAAGCGCTTAGAAAGGTCAGCTATTAATTCCTCTTTTCTTCTTTGTGGCGGCCAGGGAAGCTTATTGGTGGAGAGTTCGCTCTATTGATACAAGGAAGGAAAACTATATACCCAACAGTCATGTGGTGAGAGTTTACCATGGGTGAGTAGAATTTCATGTTCTTTCTAAAGCTGACCATCACAGCGCATATCTAGAAAAAAAAAATAACAAAAGCTCTTCGTCTTTCTTATCATGACATGTCCATATAAGTCTACTTCTCTATAATGTCAGTACTGGAAACATTTTTGTGCCGCTGATCATGTTTACTGTGTTGTCAGGTGGCTATTTGAGGGGGTGGGAAGGCAGAAAGCCGAAGAGCTGCTTCTTCTACCTGGAAATAGAGTGGGATCGTTTCTGGTGCGAGAAAGCACCAGCGAGAGAGGTAGGAACGCATGTAGCTATGCAACCAGCACTGGTATGTGATACGGGCAGCATGGCTTTACCACCCAGGGTGGCATGACCAGAGACCCTATTGCTTATTTGTTTCCTGCATCGGCATGTCAATTCAACAGGGAGGCAGCTCCCTGCTGCAGCAGGACCGAAGTGGGGTTTTGTTCCAAACGTAGCATTATACAACAGATCCCACATCACTGTTCTCTACACCAAGATCACCAAAATGCAGCTATTTTTAGAACAATGCTATTACTGACCTAACCTAACCTTTGACCTCAAGCATGTTAGGCATAGCAACAGCCAGCTCCAAGTGCATTCTCGCAATGTCTTTTTGTTTTTGTATAGTTCAGTTGCTGCATATATTGCCCTATTCAGTCATGGTACAGTTAGTAAAATATTTATTTCAATATTTTCTTGTGTGAATATATTTCTTCATTAATTGACAAGCTTCAGGAACCTTATTTCTCTCAGAAGTGAAACACTAAAGAAGGAACGAACTAAAAAAATGATCCCAAAAAAACAGATAGACTTTCTTTTCTTCAAATAACAGTGAAACTGTTTTGTAAGTAGTTCCTTAGCTAAACTTGCTGCAAAGACAAATACAAGCCTCTGGCGTGCTATTTCTGCATTTACTTGAGCCAACATTCTCAGTGTGACTGAAAGTAAAAATCTAAATATTAGAGATAGTAGAGACGGCTGTACGGTGAAACAGTGGTGCAAACTTTGCCATTAAAACTAGAAATTACTGTGTGCAGTCTACATCTCTTCTGCATACACCTGTGGGTATTTTTTTAAAGAATTAATCCTGTAAATGTGGCATAAACATGTGGAAACCTACAGAACCAAAGTGGACTTCTAAAGTCTTGAAACAACTCCAATCTCAAAATGATCATAGCTATTTATACAAATATTACTCACAAAAGCCAACAATAATTTACGTGAACCATGGAGGTATGAAGTAGGTAATCCACCAATTATCATCCTATGAAAAACATATTCGGAGAAAAGAACAAGTTAAATGTTTCCATTCCAAGTAACTGCCCTTATAAAAGTAAAGATATCTATTAAAATGTATGTGATTTTATGATTTTTACACTGCCTTACTTGTCTGTTTTGCTGACCAGAAACACTGTAGTTGTTCCGTTTGCAGTATGTTTCACACAGGAAGATCACTATTGGTACATCGCCCTCCACATCCGTTTAGCACATAAATGGTCACTAGATTTTATGCAAAATTGATCTCATATTATTTTAGAGATTAGAACTATTTTATGATGATAGAAATGTACTTTGGTTTTGGGCACTGTTGGACTAACCATTAGGTTCAGCCAGTTTAGAAACTAAACTATCACTTTAAGATGCTGCTTTATGTTTTGTCTTTGTTGTGAGCAGTTGAACAGACAATCAACTTGTCAAACAACATCAACATACAGTAGTACACAATGTAAATCTTTGATGCTTTGCCTCACTTTTCTTTTCCATATATATGGTTATCTACAAATGTACTGTGTGATTTCCTCAGGTCTGTATTCACTCTCAGTGAAGCACAGGGCAGTGAAGCACTATCGAATCTTCAGACTGGACAACAGCTGGTACTACATCTCACCGAAGCTCACTTTCCAATGTCTTGAAGATATGATCAGTCATTATTCTGGTAGGTGGACGCACTAAAAACTCATGCACTGACATGTGTTTACTTTGAGTTGCTGAAAATAATATTCATACCCTCAAAATAGAAAAAATTCTTATCAATCTTAACATTATAAGTATATTTCCGGCACTCAGAGAACACTTTTGGAACAAACAGGAAATTAAGTAAGCCGTGCATGACTGATAATCACTTTCCATGCACAAACTGTCAAATAATGTGGTGGCAGCTGAAAGAGTGTGATTGCTAAGGCCAGGATTGAACCCCAGTCTTTCACAGTTTGGTTTGAGTGGCATTTGCTTGAGCAATAGAGTGTGTGAAGACAGAATGCAAATAATGCAACCTAAAATTGGTCTTATTTGGTTTTATTTTATTTCCCCTCTGTCTTCCTCTACAGATTCTGCAGATGGGCTGTGCTGCACACTCACCACCCCTTGTCTGTCGGGAAAAGCTGAGGCACCAGAAACAAATCCTGGACCACCACCTGTCGTCATGCGACACAACTTTGACTGGAGGAAAGTAGACAGGTACAGCAGAGATGTCAAAATCACATTGATCTAGTTTATTTATGTGAGGATGAAAAGGTTGCTGATCAAAAATGTTTTAAGCTGGGAATAAGCTGTGGTGCATAAGGAAAATAAAGAAAGGGGCACAAAACAAAAGAGAGAACTAAGATTATGCAACACATTTTCAACATACCACAAGCTTGTGACAAAAAGGTGCCAGCAATATGAAAGACTTACAGATGCAAATTAAACAACATTGTGCAAAATTGACCTCAGACTAGTAAAAAAAACCTCAGACTGGTACAAAAAGACCCAAATATACAAATGTACTTCAGAAATGAGAGAAAGTGCAAAAATGCAACCTTATAAGTTTATGCAAAAAGGTTAGTGACTAACATAACGGAAACTGTGGTTATATACCTAGTTCAAGAAACAAAAAGACAGTAGATTTTCAAAAAATATATAAAAACAAATTTACTAGACATTTTTTAAATAACATATTGTTTTAAATAAATTTTGTTGGGGTGGGTATGTCAATGGGCTTTACAGGAAACAGTTGGTCAGCACAGAGGGCCAGAGCAACAACATGGTGAGCTACGGTGTGAGGAACAGCATCGCTGCTTATTTGTCCTTTTCTGGCCAAGAAGACCCTCAGAAGCAGCGAGGCGATCGCAGGAAGAAGAAATCTCGATCTGTGTATGTGATTCCAGAAAGTAGTAATGCAAACACTGAGTATGAGGACGACTTTTAGAGACGGCAGCAACTTGGTTCGAATGAATTTAAAAAATGTTTGAGCAGAAGCCTGCATAGACTCTCAGATATCTACTACAGCTCCGAAACGTCGGCTGAGGAATCCTCTGGCTCGGCTCTGGTCAGAGTACCTGAAAGTGAGTTGAAGTAACAGCACTTTGAAATCTTTTAACAGTAAGTTACACTTGTACTCATGCTTCAAAGACAAACGAAATATGTTTTCACATGAACGTGTGAATGAGTCAGATGAGTAGATGCCACACATGGCTTCAACAATAACGACAAGCATTATTCAAATATAAAATAGTCCATAGAAATTGTTGGGAGGAAGTATCTAGAATACTAGCACTGGTTCAAACTATTTCCCTTTGTCAGTTGGAGGTGAATACTTATATGTATACGAATAAATGTTTGCTACTTTTGTTCATTTTTACCTCATGAAGTTGACAAGATTAATGTTTTTGTTCACAAAAGCTCATCTAATTATGTTGCTAACCCACAATGATGTTTTTTTGTGTTCCACCTGTTTCAATGGTTTATAAAGGATTGTCTTTAATATAAACATGTTCAGGACTAAGTTTTCTTAAACTCTGAAATCTGTGGCTTCTCTGGTGTGATCAACATTTAAGTCAGATTGCAACAGATTATTTTTTTAGTGTAGGAAAAAATGACATGCTATAAGTGTTGCAACTTAAGGACCTTGCATATAATGTCTTTAGAGTATCATGATATGTGTAGAAAAAAATATCATGAATTGCATTTGCTTAAAAATAAGAAAGCAACTATAACACCTATTGCCGCAAAAATGATCTCATACGTGGAGTATTACAGATACAATAATGTTAAAATATAGAATAAACGTCTGCTACATTTGTTAGCAGTTTCATTTTCTGTCCTACTCTAAGAACCCTAAGAACAGTATGACAGATTTTGTTTTTATGTCATATTGTTTTGAAACCATAACTATTTAAAAAAATCACAATTTGATACCTGTAGTGAATGTACACATGTGCAACTAAAGTAGTCTATTGCAGCAATGGCCACGTTGTCACAGGTGTCATGTTATGCTATGCATGACATCTGTCTGCACTGGTGAAAATTCACTCATCCTGGCATACCAAATGCTTGAACTGGCTTCAAGAGGAAGGTTATTTTACCTACTTTCTTATTATCTAGAAAGTAGGTAGCTTAGGTGTTAATTGTGGAAAAAGGAAAATAGAAAAATTAGTGTTATTGTGGAAAAAGGTCCTTTAGTGAGCTTGCTCAATAGCGTGCTGTAAAATGTATACTGTTAAAAAGAGTACACATTTAACATATTTAAAGGGTGTGCAAAATATCCATATTTCAAACACAGGACAAAATTTAGTGTGCCCAATATTTTTAATATTTGTAGTGGACCCACATAACAAAAATCATCTACAGCCATATTGACTTGCATGGCAAGATCAGAACCAGCAGCTTAGGAATATTTTTGTTGTGTGTTTTTTTTTCTTTGGTAAATGCTATAAAATCTGAACCATTATGACAATGAAAACAATTAAAAATGTTTTACTGAATCCATAAAATTTAGTTAGATTTTGGGACAACTACTGAAATGTCTCCCCAAATGTCATGTTCTTTTGTTTTGGTTTTTTTTTTGCTTGTTATTACTTGCTTGCTCCACCAGATTGAAAAAAATTATGTTTATGATTACACCTGCTTTTTCTTTTCTTCTGGTAGGAGGAGACTGAGCTTTTGACTAAAACAATTATCATGATGCAGGTGTTCCTTTAACGTGCATTTTTAAAGTCAACTGAAGGTATTAAAATGGTGTCTTGAAGTCAAGAGAAAGTGTGAAACTGCTGTTCTGCTTTAACTACAAAAATAAGCCACGTTGCCTTAACACACATTTTTCCACTAATTTCTGAAAAGTTAGTCTTATAATATTGGTATATGTATGTATAGCTTAGTTATCTTTTATCTTTTCGACTACAGCTACCTTTGTATAGTCATTTATATATTTACTCTCAATACGGTTAACATGAAAGTGTGCGGTGCTTCTGTTAAATACTTTTTAGCTTTTTTAACTATCTCTTTGAAATATATTTATGTTTGCTTTAACTGTGCTTGAAATGGCACGAGTTGCCAAATGTGGAAATTACATTGTGAGATCAAATAAAAATAAAAAAACTCACCATGTGTTACGTGTGTGCTACAATAATGTGAAATTAAAAATGCCTTGAAACTACTGTGGGGTTTTTACTTTTCAAAAACTTTCCACTGAAATATTGTCTTTCTTACTTTTAAACCCTGTTTGATCAGAAGATGACCAGATGGACTCTGCATGTCAGTGAACAATCATCCTCCATTACAGTGTTACACAGTTGTAATGGAAAATGAACACATTTAACAACATGACCAAACTTGGTGCTAAAACAAGTTCCTCTAATGCATATTGCACTTACAGGCCATTAAATATTAATAATTACAGGCACAAAGAGCTATCTATGTATGAGGCAAATTCTGATGTGAAAATGTAGTGTTCTCACCACTTTAAATGTTTTTTTTTTTTCTGCCTAAGGTTATCTATGACTATTTATGGTTTCTTGGTGTCAGTCAAAATTTAAAGGCATCATGATCAGGCTTTGCAGTGCATGGTGAAGTAGAACTGAGTCACATGTTAGTTGCAGAGGAAAAGGTCAAGTTAATTACATGGTAGCCATGTTGAAACATCGGTGATCTTGGGGCCGTGTTTCAAAATCATCTGTTACAAAATGAACAAACCAAACAAAAAAAAAAACAACAGAATTTTGCAACATGAAATTAACCCTGAATGATGTTTCCTGTCTTTGGGTTTTGCAACCCTGTGTGGTATTCTACGGTTTTGTCTCACCATGTTTTAAAAGCAGTAAATGCAGAAACAGAGAATTAAATGGGTAAACTGGCACATTTGTGGATAAAGTTGCTAAACCAATGGCTTCCTTGCAGTTTCATGTCCAATGATTTTTAAGGTAGGTGTTTTTGCTGTCAAGATTTGACCGAGGCACATTATTATTTTAAAAGTCATAATTTAGAATACAACTTAGCAATTTCAAACACTTTATGCATAACTACAACAAGCACCCATGCTTCTATTCATGTCATGTGGGCTTTTAAGGGCATTTATTATGCCAACAGAAACTAACTTCTCTTTTCAATTGTGCATGATACGTACATACAGTACATTCCCATGACCAATGTTAAGAATGATGTAAAGAGCATTAAAGTAAACATACCCCAGTGCAGCAACTACTTACAGTGACCAAAGTGTGATACAGTTAGCAAACGTACAGTGTGATACAGAATAACAAACTTAGGCATAACAGAATCGACAAGGCAAAAGTGGTAGCAAAGTCCCCGTCTTAAATCTGAGTTCAAAAAGTAAATATATACTCTGCAATTTTCCATGAAGAACAAGAAAGTGAGGAGAAATCTTGTCTAATAGAAGTGCATGTTGCTATTCAAAAACTGAGGTTTTTGAATAGTTCCACAGTTGTTATCCCTGATGGACACGGCTTTGCACCAACACTCTTCACACAGCTTCCACTAGAAAGCTTTATTTTTACAAAGCATTAAATTCACAGCAGTGAATGGACGCAGGTGGAAATTTCACATTTGCTTATGTAATCAGTTTTTGTTAACTTGGGAGAGATTAATTGCACTACAGCAATTTAAATGTCAAAATGTTTTTCTGAGGCCATTGGCGCCAATAAAACCATAATATTTTTCTCACTGCAAGATATCCTTGGCTCTACAATGTTATACATGTGGTCGTTGAAAATGAAGACAAAATACTGGTATTCTGACATTAGTTTGGCTCAGACACCACGGAAGAGTTTGATCGGTTTGATTATTTTTTTTTAAAGTCCTGCAAGTATTTTACAGTTAAAACCCCACAGAAACAATGCAGTTTCTTACACAAGAATCTATAAGCTCACAAGCAAGGACAGAAGGTACCTTGCTGGTCTTCCTCCTGACTGCTAGGGCTACACTCATATTTGGATTTTTTCCTTTTCTTGAAGCCAAGATTCCATTTGTCTAATAGTCTTGTGGAAAGAAGTGTTTTAAGCAAGAATGCTTTTTCTCGTGGAAGATGAGACCCAATCTCTTCACCCATTTATTTTCATGAATTTCCTTGTTTTCCTTTGCTGGATGTTTAGGTAAAGTAAGAGTGCTCATTCACTGCTACCCATATACAAAAGCTCTTTTTAACAAGAAAGTTGTTGTCTCTTTAAAATAGTCATGGTCTTCTCTACATCATCATAAATACTTAGAAAAGTGTTTCCATTTGAGGGAGGCATGGGTTCAGAATAATGTGTTTTCTGAACCCACGCCTCGGTTTTACCTCGGTTAAAGTCTGGCTTATGTTGCGCTTTAAAAACAACTTGTGAAAGCCAGAGTTAAATCCGTTTAGGTTTGATTATTACAAGAAATATAGGTTTCTAGCCCTACAACAGAGTTGCGTTATCACTTTGATGTGATGTTGAAGCCAATGCCAATGCAGTAAAAGTAAATCCATATAGGAAATGTCTAGTGTGTTTGGACTTCACAGAATAAAGTCAGTTTAAAGCTGTGATCATTTAGCTTTACATTGCTCTGACAAGTTACAATGGTTTACTGAGTTTGAATGCATTAATTCTTTTTAAGGAAAGTTTTAATTTCTATACAGAAATATCTGTAAATTGAGGGTTAAAAATTCATGTTCATGTTATTGCAATCTTCTGTTACCAAAATTTGTGTTTCCGGCTATTTTCTGTTGATTTAGTCACATGCTTATGCTCTTTACTCTAATGGAAATGGAAAGGAGGATTCTTTTGGTAAAACTTTTGGAAAATACACCCCATAATAATTAAAATTCCTTTGGCTCCTCTTAACTTTGAGCCTCAAGCCTACTGATCAAAGGTCCATTCCCGGGTCTTGTCACGGGCACAAAAGACAGGAGCATGAAAGCTTACATTTTACCCACAATGGGGTAATTTAAAAAAGCTGCTGTTCACCCACACATATTTTCCTCAAAGTTGGCAGCCCTGCCAATCTTATTAATGGTTTCATTAACTTTACAAGCCGACAAGCGTGTGATCAGTCAAGTCGAGCTCAGCACTTTCTCTCCTGTAAAACAAAAGGATATGAGAGTTGTGTAAGCTTGTTATAAGCACTCGTTAAATGTCTGCAAGTTACTGATTGGAGTAAAGTCGAAACGTGTGTGCTTCCGTGTGTTGAATGGAAGAGCCACTGATGCAGACTCAAACATCTGGTGGCCCTAGTGCAACATGTAGAGACTGCTGTCCAGTCAGCATTACTCACCGCTCGCATCTTGAGTGTTTCACTGTAGGTAAGAAATTCCTGCAAAGAAACTGGGGTGAAAGTGACATTCAGGTATTGCTTTGTTTATCACTTCATTTTCACAGTTCAGTGTTAGCATTATTCTACTTCCCTTAACTCCCACTTTTCAAAATTATTGGCAAAGGGGTCTTTAGCATTTACTGTATAACTGGTGCAGATAGGACAGATAAGCCAACGTGGCTTTGCCAATAAATCTGTGCACAACATGAAAACAAAAACTTTCATGGGAGAAAAAGGGGAATTATTGAATTTCAAAGGTAACTAAATAAACAAGATACCCTCACAATGCTTGTCCTCTTGTGCAGAAAAGGCTCAGGGGTTCAAGTTGATTTTTAGATGAACAAAGAGGATTAAATTTAAGGAAACATATTGTTTTACAGGGAATTTAACCCCCAAATAAAATATTAAAACTGTACTCTTCTTTTTCTGTTTATTCTATGTTACGTCCAACAAGGGCACAACACACTACACAAGTTTGATTATAATGTTTTTTCAATTTGCAAAATTTTTGGCGATACGCTTCAGGCACTAATTCATACGCCCGCAAAATAGCACTTTTAACTTTGTCAAAATCAAGGCCATCTGCCTCTTGCGCTTTGCCACTTAGTGCACACTGCAACAACAAAGTCCACACATTTTTAGGCCATTTAAGTGTGAGTGCCACCCTTTCAAACAACGTGAAATATTTATCAACATCCCGCTCATTAAATGGAGAAACCAAACGAACATTTTTACAAACATCAAAATCATTTGATTGGGATTGCGAAGACCCAGCACCAAGCTCAAGTTCTTTCAAATGCAGTTCGGCTTCTATCTCTAGTATCTCTAGTCTCCTTTGTTCAAGATCCAGCTCCTTCTCTCTCAAAGCAAGCCGTCCTAATTCAACTTCAAGTTCCTTCAAACAAACAGGATCGTCAGGCAACGAAGCTTCCGATTGAGACCCAACAAGACTTTCCGGTAAACTTGTAGCAGGAAAAATCCCAATCTGAACCAGTGCTGCCAACAACTCAGCTTCAATTGTTGCTCTTTTAGCACGTTTATTTACTGTAACCTTGAACTGATTGGCTACTAACAGCAACTGATCCTTTGTGCATTTACCCAAGGACTCAAATGTGGGCTTTTTAACAAACTCATCCAGGTCAAACTCCATGTCTAGACCGTATAATCAAGCCACACTTTCTACCGAAAGCCCATGCACAAATAAAGCTACAAGAACACCATGCCCAAATGTCCTAATTAACCACCGCAACACACGCAAACTGTTACAAAATGTACAGAAAAACCAGGTTAACCACCACAAACCCAAAAACAACCTCAGGACACAACTAGTTGCCAGGTAAACTTTGTTTAAACGAGCCCCCATAAATATGTTACGTCCAACAAGGGCACAACATATTTGAGGACACGTAGGCAAAACTGAGGGTTCAAAAAACTATTTTATTTTAAATCTCTCTTGAACTTTTCTTTTGGTTCAGCTGCTTAACTTCTCTGTGGAGGAAAGAGAGAGAATTAAACGTCCTCAGTTCCCCGTGTCCCAAAACAAAAATGCCAAAAGTATTAACAGAAAGGTGGACCTGGTGAGCCGATCAAAAAGAACAAAACGGTACAGCCGTTTTGGGCCAACCCTATACAGGGCCGTCGAACCCCCTACTAGTACCAGGCTAAGGCAAAAAGAATCTACTGCAAAGAAAGAATGGAAAACAGGACAACCGATCCCACCAGGCCAAAACCACAACGAAAAATGGCAAACAAACAAAGGCTAACAAAAATACCACATGGCAGGCAGGAGACGTCAGCTGCATTAAGCAGGCCTCAATGTTCACAAATGAGGCCTGTGAACATTTAATCTTTCAGGGAAGGAATTAAGGAACAAAAAGATGGGATACTTCAACAAAATTAAGAGATGGAAGGAGATTAATATCTCTGAAATGTGTTTCTATTATTTGAGTTCCTGAAGTCTTACCACATTATCCCCAAGGTCCAGCTGACCAAACCTCTGACTTCACCAAGAGCTTACTGGTGAGCTGTGGAACACGCACATAAATATTTTTATGGCCTGATCAAAAATACCTTCCTTTCAATTTGACAGCAGAGATACGTGGTCAGTTAACAACGCAAAAGGGGAATTTCTGTTATAGGCATGGTACAAAAAGGCGTCAGCGTATTCATTTCCTGTCAGAATACTGCTAGATTGTGTAAATCTACTTCAAGTTCAGTTTGGTATGCATGAAAAAGATTTTTTCAGAGGACAAAGGGTGGATGGAAACACGGGAACTTCGAAGTAAAAATGCTTTGAATAAATTAGTTCTCATTAAATGACGAAACTGTAAATGACTCCAACGTTGTGAACCATTTGCAGAACCTTTTTAATGTTGGTCGTAGAGAAAAGAAAAAAAAACCATGAGAACATGGTCTTCACTGTTAAACTACGGGACACTGAGCCAATACAACCAAGGCTGTGCACGGAGCCAAGAAGAAAAAATAACAAACAAAAAGCAAACATTTATGAGAAATAAAAACTGAAAACATCCAAGTTTTTTCCAAGGAACATGGCGAGCTGATGTAATCGGCTGGAAATTTATGTTTGGCTGCTAGGCCTGAGCTAGAATGTTCTGCATAAAAAGAGAGGCAGATATCTGGAATACCCTTTCAAAAATGAAGTTTTACTTTGCTTGTATATAGGCTTTATTTACACACCCAGCATAAAATTGCACATTTATTTCTCACAGTTAAAGAAATAACTTTAACTTCCCAATATTTTTTATTGTTTGATGAAACTGAAAGCAACACACAGGATGAAACCGATCAGCAACTCAGAGCGTAGCTGTGTCCTAAACTGCCAGTATACTGGTTGAAACGTCCCTGCTGAGACCACTTCCTCTCATTTTTCACACGTCAGATAGTACAGAAATTGCATCAATGGCGGGTGAAAAAAAAAAGCAATCTTTCTTAAAGCTAACATTTCCAGGAACTTGCAGACTTTAACATAGTTAACATTGGCCCACTGTGGTTGAAAGAAGCCATATATTTTGTTAATTGAAATAAGTCTTGAGCAGCATTTCTATAGGCTTTCTCTAGGTCCTTAAATGGTTAGATGTTTTTGCAGGGGTTTGAAAATGGGTCTGACAGCAGATATGCACTTGCAGAAGCACATGTTTTTCACTGCCTGTCCTTTCCTGCCTTTGGAGAAAGATAAAAAAAACCCCAGAAATGCTGACTTGATTGATTGCACCTGCAAGCTGCTTAGTATCTGTCAGCATTAAAGGAGACCTTAGAGAGTGATAAAACTTCTGTAAACATGACATTTAAACTGTTTAGAAGAACCAGTACCAGTTTCAGTTCAGAGTAATTGATTTTTTGTGTGATTAAATATGTCATTTAGATATGTTAAATATGTTTATTTCCACAGTGGACCTAGAGAGCAATATTTCCATGTGATGATACTGAAGAAAAGTTAGAGCAGGTAATATTTGATAAAACACTCTCATGGATAACCTATAAATATCAGAAGTAGAATATTAAATCAAATTCTACTTGTTGACAAAATTCCATAGTCAGTTTTTTGGTTAGTTTAGTTTTATTGTTTCATTTATAATGATAAAAGGTGTAAACGGAAGTTTGATTATTTGTGTTTTTCTCTATTGTTATTTACATTTGTGTGTCAGTGTGTGTCATTTTTATTGAAATTCTGCTGTGGAGATTTATAATTTAATAGTGTGCTATATTTTGTAATAATTGTGCAGTTAAATGAAAGGGAAAGGCTGCTGTGTCCATTAACCTTATCTATAATGTCACAAGAATGAAATGTTTTAGTTTTTATCAGCTCCAACAGATGAAACCCACATGTCTGTCAAACTGATTATAATCATCATCTGTTCTTCTTTCCAATGAGTTCAGAGCTGGGAGTAATGTTCTAGCCGAGTGAACCAAATACCTATGGGAACTGAGCAGCACATTCAACACAATGTTTTAGAGATAATGAAGCTTTAGTTCCAAGATTTAACTGGACATGTAAAAATAATTTGACAGTGACAAATTCTGCTAAAGTCTAAGGGGGGAAAAAACGTAAAAGTTGTGAGACAGAAGTATTTTAGAAAGACTGCTTGTGACTTAAAGCCCACAGACCTCAAAGACCTGACACACAGTTATAAAAGGAGTGTGACATTCATCAAGTCATGGGAAGAGCACTACAGATGGTTAAAATACTTTTTTCTTTTTGCATGAGCACTAGCATTTACTCTATTTCAGAGGCATTTAATCTGCTTCTCAAGACACCTCGTCTGTCTCACTTGGTCATAATACAAAAGTAGAACATATTAACGTCTTAATTTTTAGTTAGTCTTATATTATGTTTTTGTGTCTTTCATTATACTCAAAAATACCAGCTACACCAGAACCACAGAGACCAATTCACAGAAAGAAGCTGGAAGGCATCCACGTGAAGAGACGGACTGCTGGAGCCAAGCAGACGGACGGCAGACTGGAGAGGATTTGCAGTAACTGACGTGGAGCTATGTGTGAATCCTGAACACACATTCATTCACTGAAGCCCGTGCAGCTGGAGGCACTCTGCACATCTGTTTCATGGCCAGTGCATCCTAGAGGCAAGTCTCAAAATGTGGAAAAGAGGGGAATAACAAATAAAAAATAAGGAGTTCAATGTGAGGAGAAAGAAAATACTGTCACAAGCTTATGCAAATGTCATCAAGCATTACAGAATACCTAATGACATCTCACATTTATTAGGTACTTTGACAGCAAGTGTTGGGGGAGCTATAAAGTTGCATTGCACATTCAATAAGGCTCTTAAACTGTATTGATTGTGGTTGTGTTTATTGTTTGACTGTCTTCCACATCATCGGTTCAGATCAGACTCTGTTTATGTCCGCTTCAATGTGGAAAGTTTTTGCATAGGTCGCAGACGGAGGAGGAATGGAAAAACTAATCAGGATCAACTAGGACAGAAAAAGTCTCATAGATTTAGAAGTGGCGAGTGGGTACACGGAAAACTCATTGTGTGGAACAAGCATCTGCCAAATAGCTCCTGGGCTTGATTTCTCTCAATTATGCTACAGAGATGAAGTCATTACCATGTAATTTACCTCATGCTACTGGTAGCAGTGTCCACAGAGGGAAGGTAATGGAACATATAATACCAGATATGCTTGGCAGTTCATTTGCCTGAATCCCTCAGGAGCTGTATTCGTAAGATCCAAAGGAAAAGAAAACATTCCATAGTTCCTGCACACAGGATCTATCCAAGACTTCTGCATTGCATAATACATTGATTGGAAAACTCAACATAGACTCAATATGGCATATGTGAGAAGCATTAGAGCTAGGTTGAAAACAATACTCCAAATTGTCAAAAATGAACAGATGTCCTAAGCTGTCCTGATGAGATGATATAAGTTCTAACCTTTTCTTGACTGGCTTACATAAACCAAAATGCACCTGATTCGTCACCGTACAATGTCTCGCGAGCATTGAGCTTTCGGGGGATCTTTTGTAAACAGTAGGAGCTGTGTATTCTGTTGTCGGAAATATTCTGCCATCTAGTGGCTAGTCTATGTGGTCACATTATGAGGGATGTTTGTCAAATCAAATCAAATGTAATTTTTCATGAATGAGTAATTTCGTTTTTAAAAATTTATGCTGAGTTATTTAATCTAGCTGTTAAAGATTTTTTTAAAAGATATATATAAATTCAATAAATTATTTCAAAACTGTGGTGACGTGGATAACAAACTATGTAATTTAAATATATGTATGTATTTATTAATAATAATAATAATAATAATAATAATAATAATAATAATAATAATAATAATAATAATAATAATAAAATAGCTATTATTATTATTATTAAAAAGTAAGGTTTTGATATAGACATGTAGCAAAAATTCAAGGGACAACATTTATCTATGGTATGACCCATCAATAAATTATTTTAAAATAATAATACAAAAAGAGGAATACTTATTTTTCCTGCTTACTTACTGGAAATTACGGCGTCTTGCAGAAAGTATTTTTGCAATAGCGATGAATACTTGGAGTATAAGAAATGACCAAGTAAATATAAATGTCCTTAAAAATACACTGAACTTATAAGATAGGTGAGCGGAACCATTCGCGTTTTATACAAAGACTCTTACTGAATAATGTTTCGCTCGTCTCATCGTATCTTATTCTCTTCTAGTAAGCAACCCCTGGCGGAACCTATACTATTATTTTCTTTTCCAAGACTCCGGAGACATTTGAAAGGCGGACAACTCTGGTGTCACGCCGTTACATTTCCGCCAAGCTAAGCACATATGAAGCAAATGTGTTCAGGTTTATTATTATTATTTATTTAATTGTTTAAGGTTGTTGGTTGAATTGTCTTGATGGACTGTGTGGAGCAGAGTAACGCAGACGCAGAAGCGCCCTCTGTTATCGGCCGATATTTCACACGGTGGTACAGAGCAGGTAATAATATTAATATTATTTAACAAAAAGCAACATTTTCTTGTTCTGTTTTTATATACTCTCTTTATGTTTTTTTTAGATATGAAGGGAAAATTGTGTGAGGATCATTGCATCTTACAACATTCAAACAGGTAATTCGTTATTGTAATAATCGCCTATTTGAGTTACAATATCTGGACTTTAGTTTATGATCCATTATGATCTCATAACATAACAAAGAGCTTGAAATTAACTGAATGTGATGATGAAGGCGCACGTTTGCAGTGATTTGTAAAAGTACTCCTCGTTTTGTCACGTTACAAACAAGCGTCAATGTTTTTTTTTATTAAAATTATTTTAACTCAACAAAAATCTGAAAACAGTTTGGTCTTCTTTACATCCTACATAAATACAGACAGCAGAGTCTGCTGAGTTTATGCTCAGTATAAACCTCGATACTGAAAGATTTGTTTGAGGACATTGGTGAATATCCTGTATTTTTGAAGACCAAGAAGCACAAAAGACCAGATAGTGATAAACTTGTGAAGTTTAAAGCAGACTGAGGTTATAAAAGAGTATGTCAAGCTTTGGGTATCTTGTGCAGGTTTGTTTTAATATGAACAAGAAAATGGTGTGACCCAACTTCAAACCTGTTAAGACATGTTTGTCCATTTGAACTTAGAGGCTGGCAAGGGCAGTATTAATCAGCTGAGAGGCCTTCGGATACCCTAGGACATTTATGAGTTGTGTACTCCACAAACGGATCTTTTTGAGAGATTAGTAAAAAGAAAGCTACAGTTCAAATAAAACCATTGGAAGGTCAGTTTTTAGTTTGGCACAAGCCATGCAAACTCGTGGGAGAACATAATTATTCAAATGAGATTAAAACTGATCTTGCCAAAAGCTATTTCTGGCGGAAATCTGAGCACTGCACCTTGAGCACAACATCTGTACCTTATAACATGGAGGCACAGGCATCATTGTTCTGTAGGAGGATTTTCCCACTGCACAGGAAAAGGGGAGTTTGCTCAGTATGATTGGATGAGATGAATGGAACTCGGTACAGGTCAAACCTGGACAGAGGTTGCTATCTGGTAGATAAAAATCCTAAACATAACCAGGGCACTGATCTAAACATTTTGCTTTAGATCAAAGTGTATTCATATGTTGAAGTTTCCCGTGGTATTAAAAGTCCAGTCCTAATTCAATTCGAAATTTTGTTCCCAATCCTATTGTCTAAAAATTCCCTTATTTTGTTGTCCTTACTTTCTTGCTTCTTTCCTTTGTGCTTCCTTCCTTTTTTCTTACCTCCTTGTCCTGACTAATTTTGTTCTTCTATATCTCCCTCACTTCTTTATCTCCTTGTGTGTTTCCTTTTTTAACCATTTAATTCTAAATTACAGTTGAGCCCAGGTTTTACTTCTAAGTATCCCTCAGTCCATTACACTGTAAAAAAATTCTACCTATAAACAAATTGTAAGGTGTGTCAAAATATAATTTTCCTATTGCAGGTTGTGCGTTGTGACCTTAGCAGAAACTCATCCGATACTTCAGGATGGACGCGCAATCAAAAGCATCAATTACCAGATCAGTAACGGCTGCAGTCGCTTGAATAATAAAGTGTCCGGGAAGTCCAAACGGGTAAAGTCATGAAGCTTCAGATGTTTTTGGTAGATGTGTATAGGAACTGTTTTTAAACCCAAATTCCTGTTTTTCCCCTCTCTGACAATAGGGGGCGCAGTTCCTTACAGATTTTGCACCTTTGTGCAGGATAATGTGCTCAGATGACACGGAGTACACAATCTACAGGTGAGATTTTCTTTCCCAGCCCCTCTTGTGAACATATTGGTACGGAAGAGGATTAGGGCCACCGGAAAAAAAAAAAAAAAAAGAATTCTGACTTTAATCTCAGAATTCTTTTTTTTTTTTTTTTTTCTCGGTGGCCCTGATCCTCTTCCATGTGTTGGTATTTGACTCTTTGCAATATTTTTTTGTTTCAGTTGCATAAGGGGGCGTCTTCTGGAAGTCAATGAGAACATTTTAGAAACCCCAAATCTCTTGCTAGAAAAGGTAAATTCGTAATTTAACATGTAAATTATATTAGATCCATCATAGGTTAAATCTGTAAAGTAATAACTCAAAGTATAAGCCTTTTTTTCCTTACTTTATGAAATAAAGTGCTTGAAAACGCTTTTCTCTTTTGTCATCAACTCTGACCAGCCGTCTACTGAAGGATATATTGCTGTCATCCTTCCAAAGTTTGAGGAAAGCAAGAGCATAACTGAAAACCTCCTGACAAGAGAAGAGTTTGAGGCTGTCGTTTCCAAACGCAGTTTGTCACAACCCCCCTAATGGATCATTGAAGACTAACCTGATCCGAAAGAGTTTCTTTGGTTTTCTCCTCTCACTCTCTCTCCAGGTTGGTTCAAAACAAAGACTGAGAAAGTTGACTGACTGACTCTCCTGTAAGACACTTTTATGCAACAGAAGGAAAGTGCCTTCGGTTTATCATGTTACAAAGACTCCAGGATGTTTTCAACTTAAAAGTGCTTTAATTGTGACTAATTTGTTTTTATGTTATTTGAGTAATATAAGAGAAAGCAACAAAGTCTTCTGTGAAATGCTGCAGATAATTTGCAGGTGTATTTTGTTGTTGTTTTTGTTCATAAAAAAATCAAACAAATGTATGAAAAATATTTTTTATTTATTTTCTCACCCTTTTATCAGCCTTTCAACAAAAAAAAAAAATAGATGGTCCAAAACTAGATGTTTTTTTAAACATTTTTTTTAAATCTGTGGTGGCATTATAATGTCCAGAATATCTAGTTGCTCTCATAAAAGATACAGAATTTCCCTAAAGCCTACTATATAGTGTAGATTTGAGTCATTATCTCCTGTTCTCACAGTACCAAAGTGATTACCTTCAGATCCACATCAACTGCTTTAAGTACCACACTATATATTTAAACATTTCATAAACTATAATACATATTGGCCTGTTTGGCAGCTTCACACTGATAGTCTTCATAACAAGTACACTTGACGGTTCTATTCGATGCCCGTTCACAACTCTTAAATCTGACGGATGATTTGGCTTCGCTTAACATGCTTTAAAATAAAATCCTGATTCCTCAGCAGCTTTACTCACCAACTCTAGCTTTTCCACTCAAAGGAAAAAAAATATCTCCGCTAATGTTTTTCAATCATTTGGCATGAATCTTATTTTTCTATTAACATGTCACATGGGGAATGTTCTATAGTAAATGCTATGGCAAATATAGTGTTTTTTTTTTGTTTTTTTTATGTGATCTGCTAGGAAGTGACATTATGGCAGTTACACATGTTGCCACCATGCTTGTGCAACACAGTTACAATACACCAAAAAACAAAGGGGGGTCGGGACACACAGGCACGTTGAGACAACAGATGTGTGGCTGAACTATGACTCCTAACAAACAGGGTTCCAACACAGCCTGGAGAAGCTTTCAATCTGCTCTTAGTATTTTTGAGGTCTGGATAAGTGTGGAAAATTGTTGGATATTCCAGTTTTATTTTTCCATCTAAGGTATTTTCAGTCCAAAAATTCTTAAAGGTGCATTTATTACCTTTGAATAGACTCATCACACTTGATTTTATTGTTTCAGCATTTTGGTTTTTCACTTAATGACTGAATGCACACTCAAAATTTTAAAAAAGGGGCAGTAGTTTTATTTATTTATTTTTTTGTCTAAGCAAATTCAATTGGAACGACATACGTGGTTCTTAAAGTTAGTGGGATTATAATGCCAGACAAAGAAAAAACTGCAGCTTTTGGTACCAAAGCACACAAACTGTGCTTTAAATAATCTGCTTTTAGTCTGACACTTTGACAAATCCAGGAGTTAAAGATTTTGAAGTAGACTTCGTGTAATATAGTCCAGATGCCTCTAAACCACACAGAAAACTGGTGGCCAATTTCATGATTTTGTGAAAAGACCTCGTTTTTGTTCTGTTTATCTACAGAATGCTGGAAAAAAAAAAATTAACTGAAAACGTATGAAATTTGTATATGAATGTTGAGGAACCCTGAAAATCAAAATTGAGTCAAAAATCAGTTTAATTTGAAGGCTGATTGTTGACTAGTGGTTCATGCTAAGTACCTAAAGTGGAGTGAATCCACCTCATTGGACATACAGAGCTTCAGTTTGCATTTCTTTCTTGGCACACCTTCAGAGTTATCCCCCACGTGCCAAATTCAATCTATCTGACCCAAAGGCAGCCATCTCTGCCTTGTAGTTCAAGTCCAGGCTACAGTGGTAGGAGGGGATGATGGGATAATTTCACAGAGGTAAGGTTGGCTATGTGGTGCTCTGACAACAACAGTGGGGAAAAAAAAACAAGGAGACATTCTCCAGGATTATTTGCTCTCCAGGAGGTTGAGGCCGGCCATGTGCTGTTCCAGGGATTTGACTCCAAAGCCGTTTGTGTTTTTGCTGCTTAGAGCCCCCTCCTCTTTGACAGGCGTAGATGCGTCCGGACGTTCTCCCCAGTCCTGCAGGGAACTGAGGCTCGTCCTCTCTGACTTGTACTGCAAATTCAATGGGATAAATAAATAATTAGACATGAAGAAAAATTTGTCTGTTTTCAGACATTTTCAGCTCATTTAATTGGCAAAGAGCTAAAATAAGAATAAAAGATGCTCATGTTGCTTTACATGTTAATCTACAGTATATGAAGCTGATTTCTATTAAATCCATCAAACCAAACAAATGTTGAATATGTTCTGAAAATAGTTCTTGTATCAAACTGAGGCCTAAAATTGGCTTGTTTAATATAAAAGAACCTCTTTGAATCTGTCCAGTCCTGCAGGGAACTGAGGCTCCCTGTCAGAATTTTAGACCATTTCTGACAAAAGATTATAAAGAGTATAAAAATTCTTTAATTAGCAGGTTCAATGAATCCATTTAGTGAATCACAGACTCAAATTAACCAGAATGATACAGATGACAATTACTATAATTGTCATTGCCTTTTATATGCTAATACATAGAAAAGGCTTTTAGTCTCAAATCTGCTTCATTTAAAACATTTCTTTTCACATAGGAAAAAATAGCAAAATATTTCCATATTGTGCACAGAACATCTATTTTATTTTATCTCTATCAATGGTGTGTGAGGATTTTGTTTGTAATATAACAAGTAACTTGCCAGAGTATTAATAAATACTATTAAAGAATATAATAATGAAACCCTGCTAAGGTTTCATTAAATATTACTTTGATGGTAAGATTTTAATTAGGGTTTGTCTGGTAATGGGAATTGGTTGTGTTTCGACTTGACCGTCCATCTTTTTTTTTAATATGTAAATGCAGCTATTTTGTTACTTACAAAAGGACTAATTTCCTTCTGACAAAAAAATATATTCACACTAAGATGAGTAAATCTGAACTTTTAAAAGTATAATACCATTTCCTACAAATGAAAGATGTGGAACTTGTTAGAATCCAGCCGTTGCCCTGAGGCAAAATAATAACATTATTTAAAAAAGCACACGTTTACCTTAAAGCAGCATGTGGATGTTACCTTTTTATTTAGCTTATTACTAATGGGGAGGAGGGAGAGGACCACAGTCATGATGTTTCTGGTTGTCTGAATGGACGAGTCCACCTGCAGACAAAGAAAACATCAAGTCATTTAACAAGATATGTCTGTTAAGGTTTTAATTATTCAGTTAAACTTTCTTCTTGTTCCTGACCATATAAGGACAGACTTTTTGCATTAGAGAAAATACAACATATGCCAAGAACACAACCCTCAAATAACCCTCTGCAACCATTGTCAATTTCTTTTATTTAATAAAAGTCCACCAAGCCTGACATTTTTTTTTGTAACATTGAAAATTATGAGTAAACAAACAAACAATAAATTCTTGAAACTACATTAAAATTCTGGATATTTTGACACGACACAATTTGGATCAACTTAATATACAAATAAGTCAGTGAATAAACATTTATATGACAGTTGACATCAAATAAGAAATATGTAAATTAACTACATAAATACAATAATTGAATTTTTTTTAAATGTCTCCAAAAGTCTTTAAAATGCATATTTAATAAAACATGGAGCCCATATTTTACTAGATAATAAAATACAGTATATAACAATATAAATGTAACAATATAAATAATTTGTCTTGTGTTGCTGCACACTGGGAATTAATTTGATATCCAAGTTTTAAAAATCAAAGTGAGGCTAACCACTGCACAGGTTAACCAATCAGATGTCAGAATCTATTTTACAAGTCAACTACTAAATTAAAACCCTTTAACTATCAAGATAACAGCAGCGTCCTCATGGACCCAGTGACTTCTGTCTGAAACTGATGTAAAATTGATGCTGCAGAACTTTCTAATAGCAACACTGTAAACCTTGTGCAACACAAAGTAACTATATTTCCTAAAAATAAACAATAAAATCAAAACCCTAACAGGTGTAGTATGGTTACCTTCTGGAAGGTGGCAGTCTTGCCCTGTACAGGAGTTTTGGCCCCCATCTGCAGCTGCTGGCACAACACCACCAGTTTCTCCGTTTCTGTGATCACCACAGACTTTTCCTCATCAACCAGCTGGAACAGTGAGAATGAGATAAAAACAGTGGAAGGGAAAGAGAGAGAGAGTCAGAGATGTCTTTCCGAACTGCAGAGATTTTCTACAGGAAGTCAGGGTGAATGTGTGAATTTACAGTGCTCTTTCTAGACAAAACATGGATAGTAAAAAAAAAAAAGATGAAAATGATACAGAAAATCTGAATTGGTGGCCCTAATCCATCAGCAACAGTGATGAACTGCCTTATTCTGTTAAAGCAACTGGGTTAATCCCCAGATCTACTTCACTTACATGACTGCAGTGACATTTTTTCACTGACAAAAGCACACAGCAGCTTGGTTTGATAGGGAGCTATCTGGATGTAGATGCTTCATCAGTAACACTTTGCCCCTTGATTATGACTCTGTTGAGAGTCAAGCACATGGCACCCCCCTCCTCACATCCACACGTGCACAGCAGCACAGACACCCACACCCGCATTTGCTGCAGTGACAAATGACAGTCGTTAAAGCCTGTCAAAAAGAGCCATTTAAATTAACTCGGAGGACGTGGGGAAGGAGTTGGTCGAGGGCGAGAGGAAGGAAGCCACAGAGGCTGTGTTTGTTGTGGGATCTCTGCTCTCGGGAGGGAAAGAGGTGTGTGACAGCCTTAATTTCCTGCTCTTGTAGTGTGATTTATAAGGCAGACCCAATAAGCAAGCAATGCCAGGCTGGGTGACGTGGGTGTGTGAAGAAGTGAGAGGTTAGAAGCTGTTCTCAGTGTGTTCGAATTGGACGAATCTACTAAAGTATCTTGGAACATAATAGTAAAATAATACGTTTAAAATATTAACATTTTGATTTAGGTTGAAATCGACTCTTATGGCACTCCAGCTTCATATCATTTAATAGAGCCAGTGTGTTGTTGACCCTGTATTCAATGGTCAATAACAATCCAGTTTTTTTGTTTTTTTTTTACAAAATAAAAAGGCCTGTTTCAAATGCTGCAAGGGTCATGTTAATGCTGAGTTTTAGATTAATACATTGTGTGGCTCTAATGTATTAGAACCACACAATGTTTGGCTCTAATACATTGGTCAGGATTTTGGGGCTTTATGCCTGAAAACTAGTGGAAAGAATGTCAATCAATGTAATTCTTATAAAGTAGGTTGAAGATATTAGGTATTATAGAAACAGAAAGAACATAACACTAACCCCAACTCAGGCACAATATTGTTTACAATGACATTCAGAAAAATAAGAAGAAAAATAATCACTTTATTGTTGATGTATCATTTGCACTATGAGCCAGTATATTTACCTGAGTGGAAAATGTACGAAGAGATGAACAAAGCTGAAGTCCCTCTTCTGACAAAACCTTAAAAATAAGTTAAAACTTGCATAAACACAAGAAAATGTTCATCTTTTTCAACTTTGCACTAAGGAAGCTTGTCAACAGCAACAAAGAAGCAAAAGCGAAACATCTTGAATAACTTAGTTTTTCTTAGTTCTTCTTTTCTGTATGCCTTCCTTTTTCTTCTCATTTCTCTTTCTCTTTTATCTCTTTTCATCCCAAACTGAATTAATCTTGTGTGATATATGGTGCTGTGATTTCACAAATGACTCTATGTTACTGGCAGTGATCTAAGCTCAATATGATACAGCCCTGTACGGAGCTGCATCGCCCCGTCTCTCCGACACAGCCAGGAAGCTTCTGCATCGCCTTCCCAGCAACATTAATATATTTTTGACATCTGCTGTCAGATCTGAAAAGGGGTTAATGAATGAATAGCTGTGTGCGTTTACTGACCCATTGATCTTCCTCCTCAGTGTGGTAGAATAACATGCATTTATCTGCAACTTCAATAAATTGAGGTGGAAAAAGAGAAAATAGGGAGGGGAGCCGGGGAAGTCAGAGGATGTGGATGTTATTACCTCAGCTTGATGAAAAAGATCCAGAGTTGTCTTCAACAGCCCCTCCCCTCTGTGGTTTCATTAATAAAAATAATAACGTAGATGAGAAAGATGGACAAGGACAAACTACTATGTTCAGAGCCACGAATAAAAAGTGTAAACAAATCACTATAATCCTAATATTGTGTCACCATTTCCCGATCCTCAAAATGTGCTTTGTAAATATTGATGGCTTGGGGATTGAGAATCTCATTAACACTAAGCCTCAGAGGAGATTCATGTGGCTGCTTAGATTGTTTTTTTTTTTTTTCTCTTTTCTTTTTTTTGTACAATATATAATTTGGAAATAATTGAACCAGTTCAGCCAACTCCAGATGCAGCACCGTTCTAATTCATCTGAACCTCTTGTGAAAATGTGTCAAAAGCCGTAGAATAGATTAATCTAACAGAAAATTAAAATTCAGTTTTAGGACCGCTACAAATTTTCAACAAATAAAACATTCTCATGTAAAGAAGTCATCAGATTTCAAATAGCAAAGTCTAAAGCTACTGTTTCCCATCTATTTTGGGTGTTTTGAAACACATAATTTGTCGAACGTAAAGTGATGTTTTTAAAGTACGTGCATCACTTTTGATGTGCTTGTGTTGTAAAATGTTGGAAGTGTCCTTTTGCTTCATGACTGGATACATCACACACAACAAAGGTCACAGGACTCTGAAAAACTCTGATAAGGATGGAGTTTTTCTAAATCATTGTCTTTTAGAAATTCTAATACAGATTTTGTAGTAGTCCCAATAAATATGTTGACGGCTATATATACTGTACAAGAGTACTGTTCGGTACCTTGTGAACAGGTACATGTTGTACGCCATGCTGGCGAGGCTCTGGCTCTGCCGCACTATGTCATGTTCCTGCTCCTCCCATTTCTCCACCTCCGAGTCCACATCTGATGACAGCAGACGGAGCTCCAGTCCCAGCTTGGCCATGCTCGTCTGCTCCTGCACCGACAGAGATACACACAGAGCAACTGAGGTTATTTTGGAAATGTAAATGAGCATTTTCACTTGTAGATAGCCTGCAAGAAACTTCCTGCTGCTTCTTTTGGTAAAATGCAGCTAAGCAAAAATGCTGCATTTTCTGAAAAAAAAAAACATTATTCATCTCCAAGAGAGTGAGGCAAACCCTGTTGGTGATGAATATGCTGCTGCTAGAACATAGAAAACATGATGTGATTAAGTGTAGCATGCAGTGAGTGCTACCTCTGCATCCAACTTGACAGCCTTGGCAGTCTTCAGATTAGCTGAGTGTTTCTGTGGAACAAAAACATGGTGTTATTAAGCAAAAGGCAACACATCATTGCATTAGTAAAGCATTTATAAAGATGAACACTGTGATACACACCCCAGGTCTTGGAAGAGACAGATAAGGCCTTTTGTCACCTAGAAGAAGACATTTTTTGTTATCTTACATTCTAATCTTGACAAACGATTGGGATATATGATATGGATGCTGCTTTTACTTCTATCACATATCATTTTATCACTATCTAGTTGTTATGCATTTTTATCTGGCTTCATAAAGTTTATTGCCACATTTATAATAAAAGACATGAAAAAACCCCATTATGGTGCCCATAAAGCATTTCAAGACATCGTTTTGGCTTGATGATGAACACGATCCTTGACCCACCTGAGGGAGAGTTCAAATCATATAATGGGGTCCATGTCAAACTCTCCACTGCATTCCAGCATTAAAACAGCAGAGCATTAAAAGGAGTTTCCTTCTTTGTATGGTTAATAAATAAATAAATAAATCAGTGTTGTAAAGTGTTGTGAAAATATTTTTTCCCCTTTTCAGAATCTCTGGCTGATTTCCTATCTAAATATTTTCCAGACAATGAACATATTTTTTTATATCAGGCAAAATCAGAACAAATTCATAAAGGAGTTTTCAAATTATTCCTTTCCTTTATTAAGAAGAAAAAAAAAACTAACCTGGCCCTAGGTAGTAATGTAATTGCCCCACTTGCAAGGTAGAAAAAGTATTACGATTAACTCCATTTTATTTTCAATTCTACTAACACAAGTCTACTACACTCAAGTCTGATTACCGCCTGACCTGTAGAATTAAGAAATCACTGTCTGCCAACATGAAGGAGGCTATAATGTTTAACAAAGCAACACATCACACCAGGATCTAAAGATATTCAGGAACACATGAGGGAGAAAGTCATCAACATTTATCAGACTGGAAAGAGTTACAAAACTGTTTCCAATGAATTGGGACTCAAATGAACCACATTTAGAGCCGTTATCCTTAAATGCAGAAAACGTGGAAAAGCTCTTCAAAAACACATGGCTGACTCATTCATGAGGTCTCAAAAGAACCCCGTAGAACATCTGAAGCACTGCAGGTCTCAACTACCCCAATTAAGGTCAGTGTTCATGATTAAACAAAAAGAAAGAGACTGGGTAAAAATCAGAGATAAAAAAACCCAAAACAATTGACTACTACTGCTGGGAAAATATTCTGTGGACTAATAAGACAAAGGTTTAACATTCTGAAAGGTGTCCCTCCATTACAACTTTTCATAAAACTAACACGGCTTTGGGTTGGCTTTGCTCTTTGAGGATCTGACCGAAATGATGTAATTGTTGAAAAATCCTTGAGTGTCTGAATATGACCTTTATTTGAAGATAAAAAAAAAAGTTTCATTGTGACAATAAAGCAATGTGGAAATACTTTTTTCAACATTTAACTTTTTCTTGATAAAGATAAAACTTTTGATTTTAGGAGTCTGCCCATGATTTGAGAGCTTCAGTTTGCTGGCAGAACAATAAGTAAAGACACGCAGAGCAGAGAAGAAATGAATGCATAGAAGTTCGAGGGCAGTGACGATAACTGTTGCATAAAATACTCCCCCACGTCATGTGATGATTCATTTTGAAAAATAAAAAATAAATAAATAAATATATCCACACTGCTTGCAATGTCTCAACTTTCATTAATATTCCTGAAAGATTTCAAGGACAAAATGATTCATCTGAGCTTTAACAGAGAATGTTGTTATTTCCAGTGAAAAGATAATCAAGCTGCAAGACCATCAGCTGTAGTCTGAAAATGTGTTGACTGGGGTAAGACCAAAAGGTAGTGCCTTTTTACACAGTGTTTAATTTAATTTGAAAAGGCTAAAATATTAGAAGATGGATTAAAATATAGATCCAAAAAGAAAACTTTGCTAACTTAATTGTCTATAGATTCTGCAGATTCAAATACACGTTTCTGGATTCTGAAAGCAAAACAGCAACCAGCACAATTGCCCGCGTTTACAACGACCATCAATTAATCGTGAGCACACCTCGTCTCCCTTCAAAGACGTCATTGATCTCTTTGAGCAGCAGAGCCATGTCACAGAGCTGGGAGTCCCAGGCCTCGCAGAACACCTCCAGGTTCTCTTTAGCAATCTTACTGGATGGATGAAGGGCCAACGTCTGGGCAGCCGAGATGATCTAAGAAAGTGAAGAAATGTCATGTAACTTTTACTGTTATGGTGATCAGCTGAAATGCACAAAGAACTTGTTAGTGATCAGAGCCAACTTATTTTCATCTTGAAAGCAAAAATAAAATCTCTTTCCTGAATTGTGAACACACCACAGCACACACCCCTGAAAACTCTCTTCATTGTGGAAGTTGTTACTGATTGAAGAAGATTCGGAGCTAGCTATTTTCAGTATTTGAAACATTTTTTAAAAATTAGTGAGAGAAAGTGCATACATTGTAAGATGCAAACAGACAACTTTGCAATATTAAAATGCTACAGATATTTTCCTTGTTGAGGTCATTCGTCTCACAAAGCACAATCCAACTGCAAACATTGGTAAAGCTAATTTTAAATCAAAGCTTCCCCCTACTTTACTTTTGTTTGGCAGTATTTTGGGCACCAAATGTCTTGTAATATTTCTAATAAAAACTATAGAAACTTCACAAAGCGCGATACTACACTCATAAAATTTGTAGGCACTGTAGAAACTGTTGGGGTACAACTTGACTACATAATAATGCTAGCTAACAATACTAGCTAAAGATTCTGTGGTTGCCCTCCATTCACAGCTCCTGTTACATATTCCAAAATCTATCTATATATTTATAGAGATTGGTCAAATTTACCCAATTGTGGGTTTTTTCCCCTTAGGTTCTAAAGCTTACTTGCAAGGGCTTTTCCACCGTTTTTTAAAGGAAATCTGATGGCGTTTGATCATCTGTAGTTCAGAATCAAACATATGCAGACTGTTCATCCCTCATGCAGATATTTCTACACTGAAAAAATATTCTTTAAAGTATAGTTTTGTCATTTGCAAAAACCCAGAGCCAGCCAAAAACATAAGCAAACTAAATCACTGCTTAGGGTCCCCAAAGAAAAATCTATAAGTTTTTAAATCAAAAACTTATAGATTTACTTACTAGAACTAAAAAACAAAAATATTTGATGAAATGGTTTCAGTATAGATAAAAATTGTTTGAAATTAAGCTTGGCTCCCTCTTCCACATTGTACTAAATTTGTATTGAAATGCTGTTAGTTGTGGTGATTCACTTAACAGGAAGAAGGGAACCAAATCAAACCCTACTTAAGGCCTGATACAACCCTGAGCCAGCCCTGGAGAAACTTTTAATTCATATTTAAAAACAAACAAAAGTATAAAAAATATTTAAATTCTTATGTTTCTGATTAATAATGTTACAATTTCATCTTATCTCATTTTCAAGAACCCATATTGTGCATCGGTACGTCTCCTGAGCTGCATGCTTTGTTATACCCCTAACCTACACACATCCAACACATCCGCCGCCTACCGTGTTGGATTTAATTGCCAATTACCCTGTGGGCCACCCTTGCATTAGCCTAAGCGGACACAGACGGATATCACCAGCCCTGGCCTGTACCACAGCATTATTGATTGGGTGACCCTTGAACTTAGGAGCTGAGCCATTACTACAGAGTCGCGTGGAGCCTGACATTAGCACCGTGGGACAGGAACAGTCCACACTGCTAGATAATTACAGCCACAAATGGTTTTCAAGAGCAAATATAATTAGATATGTGATAGGTGAACAGCATGTTCTGAATGGATTTGAGGTGCAGAAGGCACAAAGAGGAGAAGGGAAATATGTCTGCTTCTTTTCCTCATCACTATCGCATTTACTGGGTTAACTTTTACATTCAAAACAATATGTGATCATTCCAGTTAATCTGATAAGCAAAGAGTTAAATGCACACTGAATTGTTTAAACAAAGACAAAACAAGTTTCTTTCTACTGTCGCTGCCAAACCGCACAGATAAAACACAACATCATAATGTACGGGGACATTTGTTACACTACCTGTGGACCAATGACATGAAAGGTCTCCTCTGCGTGTATACAGGTAATCTCTAATGGCTCCGTCCCCGACACATGGCACAACAGTCTGCATGTCTGGAAATAAACACGAGATTGAACCTCCTTTATTTGTCACAATAAATAGTTTATTAGTGAGGTAATGTAAGTACACCCTATTTTGTGTTCTGAGGCTTTAAAAATCAGGACATAATGAATATTTTATTCTTCCTATGTAACTGTAATGTAATCTGGACATATGTGGAAAAATAATTACCCCAAAACAAAGAACTGGTTGAGCCACTTGGCAACTGTGTCCTATGCTACACTGTGAAACTGCAAAAATAATTTTTTTTTAAGTTTAAATGAATGAAGTGGGTTTTGGTTGCAATCTAGATGCACAGGAGCAAGGAGAAAATGGAGAAAATGACTCTTTAGATTGTAAGAGTTGCTGATTGGTGAAAGAGGGAGTCGTGGATTGCCAATTAAAACACTTTTATTTTATGGAAATTGTTAAGGGTGCCATCAACTAGGTGTACTATTGAGTTTCTGAAAATCAATTATTAAAAAGTACATTTAATGTAATGTTTTAATGTATTTTTACAATACGGAGAATACACAGAAATTTTCTCTACACCAATTCCAATGGTATTAAAACAATGAGTCAGACAAATATAATCCTAACTGCAACTTTCCAAGGAAATAAGAGTTTCCTCTTTGCTGCTGACCCCACCCACCTCCACCAGCTGCTCCTTCTGCTCGGTGAGCGTCTGCGAATACTCTGCCACTGCCTCCAGGTTCCCTTCGGCGCCAGCAGCTTTGAGGGCCCTCAGAGGCAGATGCTCGCCGTGAGCTTTCAGCAAGTCAGAGGCACGGCCCACCGCGACCTTATGGAGCTGGGTGGTGGGGAATCGAGAGGATAAACAGTGGTGTGAGAGAAAACGAGAGAGACGAATGTGCTTGATGAACTTGCCTGGCTTCTGCTTTAAAGAAAGCCGAGACAGAGAGACGGGCAGAAGTGACAGCGAGTTGACAGGAGCAGAAGAGGTGAAGTGTGGAAATATTGGAAAGAGTGGAGCCGAGCTACAGGTGCTGAACAGCTCACGTCTCTGTGTCTGTGAGGGTCTTTAGCTTTGGAGACAGACTGCCGCTCACCTCTCGTCTCAGGTCACTGATGCTCTGGCATGTCTTCAGAATGGCCACCTCCAGCTCTTCTGTGGCCTCTTTGGCATGGACAGACTGCTGCTGTGATGATGGACACAGAGGACAACAAACATGTGACACAAATACAAACATGCACACCTAGATGTTAATCTCATAGTTCAAAACAAAAAAAAAAAAAATGAAATGGCAAATGAGTGTGTTTTTAACTCCCTAACGTTTGTGAAATACAAAAGGCCCAAAGCATTTCAGTTTGTAATTTTGTCCAATGAGTTAACTAAAGTCAAATTATGTAATCTACAAATACCACACAATTTTCTAAATTTTAGAGAAGCCTTTGAAATAAAACCGAAGCTAAAGCCATCATTCACAGTCTTAAACCTGGGCATTATGATAACATGCAAATATTATCCTTCTATCGTATAAGCACTGCAGCAGCCGCGTCTTTTCAAGACTCCACACGACCTTCAATTGGGGGGGATTAGATGAGGCACTACAGTACAATTATGCAGCTGCAGGCTTTCTGTGCACACTGCTAGAAGTTTACAGAGAGGAAAAAGCTTTGGAATAAAGGCTCATTGCATTTTGCAAGTCTGTCGCTTTTTGAGACCAAGGAGATTTCTGGTGACTGCAACGGAAAACTACGTTCTGTTTCCATGTTGACTGACTGAGCTGTGGTAAGAAAATATGTATATATTATTATTTAGGTGGGTTACTGTGCGAGGAGAGATGAGAGAAGAGAAAGCGAGGAGGCTAATGAAGAGTGCGTGAAAGGATGCTGTGCTTCTGTCGATTTCAGTCTGCAGGCGGAACATACCGACAGCTGCCGCAGGAAAATGATGTGTGAAAAAATTTAAATAAGGCATTCTGCACATTTTTAGTTTTCATTCACAAAATGATTAAATGAGAAGTAGCAGAATACTCAGCGAGGATGAAAAAAAGCCTAAGTTCAGTTCAAAACCCTAATCTAAGAGTCTAGAGGCCAAAAAGCTGTAAAATTGTCTGTTTTGATTTTTGAATGGACATGCATTTATCTGTTGGTTCAGTCAATAATCTAAAATCCTAAGCAATCAATTGTAGAAGAAGACAAAAACTATTCAAATATAAAAGGACTTAATCTAAAAAAATGAAAATAAATTGCCCAAAATATATTCCAATAATAACTTTGATCCTGTAATAGGAAAACTATTCTAAAACTCTGACATTTTTCCCAACATGTTGCCAATAAGCATCTTTATTATTCAGAACAAATATTCTGTATATTGAAGAGACAAAAATGAATCTTTATGAAAGATCTATGTGTCCTACAACAAATGGCAGAAACCAACACAAAAAAGAACGTTATACTGACAATCAAATATGGTGGCAGTGTTTAAGGCACAACTTTAAACAGCCAATTCATACTCAAAAACAAAGGTTGCTGAATTACAGTAATTTAGCAAGAAACAGTGGGACAAAGTTCCTCCAAATTGACTCCCAAAAGACTCCCAGGTGCAGTGGGTGCTTGATGAAGAGCAATTACATTTCCACAAAGAGCCAGGTTGGGTCTGGATAACTTTGTTTTCTTAAATTCAATTATCATTTGAAAACTGCCATAGCATTTTCTGTGGTTATTTTTGATACACAAATTTGTCTATTTACCAAACAGAAAAACAAATGTGCAGGGGGAAAATATTTTCATGGCAAAGACTAGATATGTACTGTGGTCCAGATTCTCAGATATATTAATTTTGTTTAAAAAAAAAAAACAGTCTTTTTGTCAGGTTAACAGGCCCTTACATCTTTTGACTCACAGCTGTCCTTCCCTGTTGTTTGCAACAGAGAAAATAGGAAAACGGCAGCAACTTTTAGTGCAAGAGATACTTTATACATTTACAAGATGTCCCCATATTTGTGGAGGGTACAGTTTGATATCATGTTTTTTTTTTTAAATAATCTCTTATGAAGAAGTCTGACTGATTCTGTCCACTGACTGACGCATTGCATTTCCATCAGTAGTAATAAGGCCCCGTTTTATCCTACTGAACGCATTTGTTGAGTTTTTTCTGTCATTCAAATGATAATTACACAAATGCATTACACTTCTGCAGGTACGAACGCGAGCCTGCACCAACGTACCGCCTCGATCCAGGCGTGCACCAGCTGCTGGGTGTCCTGGCGGGCCAGCTGGCACACGCTGAGGATGGCCTGCCGCTGCTCATGACTGGTGTAGGGCGAATCGGTGAAGTCCTCGGTGCGCTCCACCAGCGTCTCCAGCTGACTGGCCATGATCTGCGGTGTCGAAGAGTGCAGGTTCTCTCTAAGGCACTCAACGCTGCCCTGCAGAGTGGGGAGCAAGAGCAGGGTTTGTATTTAAATAACATGAATAAAAAGGGCACTTTTGTGTAAAAACAGCCTTTACACACTACTTCTTCTTACTCAAAAAACAAAACAACTAAAGCCAACTCCCCACGCCCCCACCTCTTTTCCATTTTTTATTTCTCTTTCTTCAACAAAGAGCTCATTTTAAGACCATCTGCTTACATGCTGAATGATGATCAGTTTACATAACTTTTGCTAAAGTTATCCATTAAAACGCTGTGAACCCTGAATTAAAAGCAACAGCAACCTCAAGGCCTGTCATTAAATACTTCCTCTCTTTGAGGAGCTGCCCTCAAAGTGCTTTTACGCAGGTTCATGTCTTTCATCTTCCAGCAGAGAGAGCAGATTAGCAAGTGCAATGGAGGGCTTCTGTGGTGATTTACACAACTGTATTAACAGAATTACAAAGTGAGAACGTATGCACCGCAGTTCTGATGGGTTGAGTCTCATCTGAAGCTTCGACAAACAATGAATGCAAGAGTACCGGCAGCTACTCTGCAACCGCAATCTGCCTCAACTTTTCCCAGCCAAGTTTTCAACCACAAACTTCATTGTATTTTACTGGGATTTTATGTTATAAAATGCTTTTACAAATTATTATCTGAAAACTGTGGCAAATATTTGTATTCAGTTTCCGTGAGAAAAAAACAAACCAAAACAAAAAAACGGCTTCCACAGGAAATCTTTTGGGGCATGTCTCTGCCGGTTTTGTGCATCTAGACACTGAAACTTTTCCCCATTATCCTTTGTCAAACAGCTCAGGCGCTCACTCAGTCGGTATGGAGAGAATCTGTGTGCATCAAATTTCAGGTATTGCAACAGAGTTGGGTTTAAATCTGAACCATGACAGGAACATTGAAGCAACACAGAAACACTTTGATCTAATCCACTCCATTGTAGCTCTGGCGCCATGTTCGCTGTTGTTGTCCTGCTGAAAGGTGAATCTGCTGCCCCCTCTAACTGCCTTTCCTCCAGTGTTGCCGGGATACCGTGGCTAGGGGTAAACGTTTTTCAAAAACATCTTTATTCTACACTAATTTTACAGGATGTCCCACCTGAGCTGTGACTCTCTAAAGTTCCTCCAGTGTTACCATAGGCTACTAGGTTGCTTTCCTGACTGAACAGACATCCTAAACTGACCAGTCTTGGTGGTTTCACAGTTGTAGCATTTCTTCTCTTTCCATATGATGGATTGAACAAAGCTTTGTGGGATGCTGCTGTTGAAACCTCAGGATTCTGTTTTGCAACCAAGCTACGATTTTCAAACTTCTCCACAGCTTTATTCCCCACCAAACATGTGATCCTTGTCTTCACGATGCTTTCATCAGCAATATTCTCTAATAAAAATCTGAGCTCTCTAGAGAACAGCTGTGTTGATACTTATGTCAACGCAATCAGCGGCACCAGGGCAACGTAAAAGTGGTAGGAATTAAACGTTGGCCACACTTTTAAGATTTTTATTTGCAAAGAATTTTGAAAACCCTGTTTCGCCCCACTTCTCCCCTCATTACAAAGTGTGAAAAATGTCAGTGTATACATGAACACATTTGCGAGTCACTGTTTAATTCAAAAGTCAGGATAGTGTCTTTTCCAACCAATCAGATATCGGCCGAGCAACGTGAGGCTCATTTCTTTACAACAAAATGTTATTCTACCTTGAAGTCCTTGATGCTGTTGTAGATACTAGTAGGGAGGACCTTGTTTTCCCCACAGCTCCGTGCCTCGGTGACTATCTCGATGACCTGCTCCAGGGCACAGCGCATTCGGTGGAACACGGCGTCTTTGTTGATCCTCGCCGACTCGCAGTCTGGGTGCCTGAGGCAAGTCTGCGGAGGGGGTTGGATGTGAAATGTCAACCCATGTACCCTCTTCTTCTCCTCTCTCTCCCCCTCTCTTTCACTCTCACTCTTTTTTATTTCTCTTTTACTTAATGTGTCTTGACTCAATTACTGCACAGACCCAAGCATGTTGGAAAACTTGAAATTGAAGTGAGGTTTAAATTTTTAAGCTGGACATGATCAATAACGAATGACCCGAGGTCAGTTTTACCTTGGAGGCTGTGAGGAGCATCATGGTGCATTTCTCCAGCACTGCCCGGGCTGCTGCCATTCTCGCCTTCTTCTTCTCGTCTTTCAAGTCCTACAGCACAAATACACACACACACACACACACACCCACACACGCACACACACACACACACAAGGAAAATGGATGCCTTTACTTTAGTAAAGACTTCTTACAACTCTCAGGGTGTCCAAGGGACATGAGGCATAAAAAGGATCCTGCTCGGTCACCCAGATATAATCAGGATTTTTCTGCAGGTTACACATGTGCAACTTTGTGGGTTATCTTTTTTTTTATTTTTTAAAAAGAGATATTACCAGAATATTAAAAAGAAAACCTGTTTGTGTCACCCTGCATGGATTCTACATGCGAGATGCGCAGATTGAATTCTACAGACACAGGATTTGAAAACGGCAGCTGAACCAACTCCTCTGCAGGCACTTTGCCACAGATTACAAAGACGATGTGATTATCTGTCATTATTTTGCCTCTCCGCTCATCTGCTTTCAATAGCTGAAGATGCTTTTTTTTCTCTTTAAAAAAAAAAAAAGAAAGAAAAAGACATGTGCCTTTCCATGTGTGAACATGGAGAATGAATGAGGGGGTGTAAATATGACAAAAAAAAGTGGCAAATGAGAAGAGGAAGCGTTAGGAGCGACGTGACGTGCGTTTCAAAACCTGAGCCCCCGATGAAATTCAGACAGATGGATGACGGATCCTCCCTCCCTGTCTGAATAACGCAGCCGCTGCATTTCACGTCGACTTCCGCAGGCAAAGCGCTTTCGCTGCAGAGGCTGAATGTATGCATCAAAGTGGGATTATCAGTCCTCTGACAGTACAAAGTTTAGAACCCCTTCAAGTTGGAGGGTGTTTTCGAAGCACTGAGTTCATGTTTTGTTTTGCAAATGTGCTGCAATATGGCTGATAGAATGCACCACAAGAAAGCACAGGTGAGCTCCTTGCGAGACTGAATCGTGATGTAAATATTCTTTGAGGAGCGTGAGTCACAACTGACCTGTGAGTTGCTTCTAAAGACTGGCGATGCAAAATAAATATGGATAAGTAAAGAAACTTTGCAGAAAGAAGCCAGGCCTGAGAAAGAAGGCTTATTCAATTGTTCAGATATTTTTAAAATATGTAAATATTTCCATGGTTGGATTATTGATTTTTTTTCCAGAGTGTGCTGCACTTCACTATGCAGACACTGCAGTTCTCAAAATCCAGTGTTATCTCATAGATATAAATTTATGAAAAGCCCAGTTTGGTGCACAGCATTCACATGAGGAGGAAACTAAAGGTTTTTCAGACTTTACTTAAAATACTTGATAGGGTTTTCTTGATTAAAAGAAAATAAATGCAATGTAATAATTGCATTGCTACTCACATTCTGTCTGTCTCCTGTGAGGTGAGCAAACTCCACCATCTCGTTGCCAAACTGGCTGAAAATCTGCACAAACTCCTGGAAGGTGCTGACTCTTTCCAGTTTGTCAAGTGTTACAAGAACCTGAAAGAAGCAAAATGACCAGCGAGGTGAGATGATTAAGTATGTGTCTTGGAACTCGTATTTATTAGCAGATGCGGTTTCAAAACAGTGGAGGACATATGCTCACAAATGATCAAGATTAAAATTTGGACCGTGGATGTGCTTTACAAAAGTATAAATAGCTATGGAACATATTTCGCGTTTTGTCACATTACAACCACAAAATTCTGTTTTTAACTAGAAATTTGTGTAACAGATCAACACAAGGTAGCTCCTAATGGTAAATTAGAAAGAAAAGGATCCCAAAAAAAACAAAGGATTAAGTACTAAGCACCCCATTTCTGCTGCGTAACACAGCATCATGACTAAAATGAGCCATCAATTTAATTCAGGTATGTTCGAAAGGTTTTGCATTCAAAGTTTCAGGATACTATCAAAGCATGTTAAAATGAAACGCATGAAAATACAATTTAGAACCTGTGGCAAACTCTCAAACATTTATGTCTATTGACACCGTCCACCTTATCTCAATGAGCTGGGAATTGAACTAATTCACCGCTATTTGACAAAAGTATTCAAAATCTGGCATAATTTTCTCTCCATTTTAGAATTATGTACAACTTTGTGTTGCGTTATCACATATATGATGAAAAGAATACATTGAAGTTAGTGGCGGAAACCTGAAAATCTCTATTATATTAATATTCTTAATTTTAATTCTTGATATCATCACACAGATAAAATCCTAAATAAAGGGCTGCTGGGTGGCTCAGTTGACAGAGCATGTGCACCATATGCAGAGGTCGTCATGGATTCAATTCCCATTTGGTGCATGTCTTTCCCTTCTCTCCCCTCCATATTTCCTGCCCATTTACTGTTAAATAGAGGCCACTACAGGCTAAAATATTCAAGTTAAACAGCCTAAAATCTGTACTTTGGAAAACAACAGTCTATGTAAGCTGGTAAGTTAGTCGCTGAAGATTTGCTAGTCGGCAGCAATAACACAGCAGCAGCAACAGCTTTTATCTGTGCTGTATAAAGAGGAGGAAGAGATCTAATTGTGTTTGCAGGTAATGGAGAACAGAGGGCTGTCAACTGTCTATCCGAACAAAGCAAACCGGTCATGATTAGGCCCTTGTTTCCATTCTTGGCCCAGTCTGAAGCAACATCCGTATCACACTGGCTAAGAGCACAGCCTGATGTGAGAGAGACACGGTCCCTGGCCGGGTGTTTTTATGTGGTCACTAAAAGTGCTGCTTCCCTTCAATTACATCCAGGGTATTCTTTCAAAGGGGCCACTGTTTACTCAATGGGAAAATAAAGGACTCAGGAGTGTTTTCCTTGTGTATGTGATTGACTAGTTTACAGATGCTGTTCAAAGCAGCACGTCTCATTTCAGGCAGCTTTACCTTATTGCGTGATGTGATTATCTGTTTGATGACGATGCGATCGGCAAGGACGAGGACTTTAGTGACTGATGAGAGGAGCAGGCGGGCGGCCTTTACCATCCCAGTCCTGTCACTGAACACTGTGACACGCCCGTCTGTCTGAGGCTGCATGGCTGACCCCACGTCTGTCAGCTGGGCTATAGCATCGCCTAAGAAACAATGACAAAGAGGTCGAATCATGTTCACTGACTAGAATAGAATAGAATAGAAACTTATTTGTTCCTCAGAGGTAGATTTTCTACTTATAATACATAACTATGTAATTAGTTTGTCGTGTTGTTATACAAGTATTATAATGGTTAAATGCATACATTTTCAGGTAAATATCAGTAAATAGACTATCTGAGAACCAGGCTTTCATAATCTAGTCTCTGGGACATTGATTTAAAAAACAAAATGCAAAATTCAGCTGTATCTTAAAAGAGACAGTCACTTCAAGTCTGTAGCTATCCTTACTGTTTGCACACTTTTTTCCACCACACATTTTCCGTCCACTCAACTTTCCATTATTTGGCTTTTAGTGGGATGCTTTATATGTTGGCCAGTTTATTAATTATATATTTTAATTCTCTGAGAAACTGAACTTTTGGTTTTCATTACCTGTAACCCATTACTATCAACATTACAGAAATATTATAGAAATGTACCCCTCTCTGTGGTGAATTAATACAAATGTCACTTTTTGAGCTGCATCACTGAAATATATACACTTTTGAAAACATTTCGAACTTGTTAAAATGCACCAGGTGGTATAGATAAGAGCCTGTGGATTTGCTTCATTTTATCCCACAAACTGAGTCTGAATACAAAACTGAGCTGGAGAGTGTTCTAGAAACACTGGTCTCATCTTGCACCTCTTTTTTCTGAAATGTGTAATCTTACAAAGCCGACTGTTCAAAGCAGTAATTGGCAAGAGAAAAATGAATTAATTTTTTCTGATCATAGTTAAACATATTACATAATTATATCTTACATAAAATACAGTAAGAAATTTTAAATGAAACATGCATTTCTGGCTGAATGTCCCCGACCACAATCATATCAACCTAATCTTATCACACATGCATCAGTTCAAAGGTGAATCAAAACCGAACTGAGCTATGGTTTGTATATTAACTTCATGGCACCTCAGTAAATTCATATGAAAAGGACATTCTAGTTGAGATGAGAGCTGAATGCTTTAGCTGGCTCATCAGGAGGCATACTAAACCACAAAGTGCAGAGCGATTTTGCAGTTCATAATTTTGCATTTCTCTAGGGCTTCGCAAAATAAAAGAATAAAAAAAAACCCTTTAAACTTCAAAACTACAATGGAACTTTTGAGTTGTAAGATGACTTATCTTCCTGCATTCCTTATCAAAACTGTGCTGAAAGACAGCTTTTGATTTATAAGTTGGTGCAGTAGCACTTTCAGACTGCTAACTTATGAAGCCAGTCAATAAGCTTAGGAGAGCAACATTTGTCATCATAAATAACTTTAGAACTCGGATGACAAGCCGTCTCTTAGGGGGCAAAAAGTGAATACAGAAATGCTGTGGAAACTTTTTTTTTCTTACTATATTCTTTACTGTGTTTTATGCTGTGAAAGCAGAATGAGAGCTGGCTGAGATTTTCAAACATGCAATCTGGGCAGAGAGAGCCTTAAGGTTTGTGGGATGTTATGAGATCTGGATCTATAATAAGAAGCAGAATACAGGAACCTCCACACTTCAGTAAGCTGGCAAGATAAAGATGCAAACAGTTGTTAATAGTTATCTAAACTTTTTAACTATTGGTCTGACTTCAGATAAGGGCAGGTATAGGTGAGTAGTTATTTTTGTGGCTATTATCAGAATTACAAAGATCATTCATCTCTGCCTTTTTAAAATGTTCATCTTTTCTTGTTTTGCCCATTTTGAAGAGTAGTTCAGAGAAAATGGCATCTGAGGAAATCATGAACCAATGATAATGAGTTGGAAATTCCTAGGAACTCTGACAAAACAAAAATAAATATGCATTTAAAAATATATACTGTTACATTTCATTTGTTTACCCCACTCAACAGGGGTATTAAAATCAGAGGTAGTTTTTTCTAAAATTATGAGATTACCTCTTTTTTTCCTAATAAAAGAATACGCTGCTTTAAGGATTGCATATTTAGCTGTATAAATCAATAATGCCTTCTCTGTTGCATCACACAATAATGTTGAATTTTCTGCCAGCCGTCTTTTAGGGGTGATTTGCAGGTACTTTGAACTCTGAATTTCCAAATTCAGATTCAGATGAAATCTACAATAGCGCCACCGAGTTAAAACTCCAACCTGGAAAGGTCCCACAACAACCAAAAATTAAATCCAGTATAGTTTCAGGCAGCAGCAAATACAAAATGCAGTAAACGTTGCAGAAATAAAATGTTTACTTTGTCTTCTGGGGGTCTGTATTATACCAGTTACATGTGTTGCAATGTGCATCTTCATTTGTCAGCATGTTCACGTAATACTTGAAGGCCCAGAGTGAATATAAATACACAATTATTCACTTGATTTGCTAACTTTTCTTAGCTTGGACACTTGTAGCAAAGAGAAAAATATACTAGTTGTGTAGCGTGGAAACTAAACAAAGTTTAATTGGATTTAATATCATTCCCAGGTCAAAATTCTGGATTCCAGGATTAATGGAATGCAGCCTTGGTTTTAAATCAATTCTCTGGGAGCAAAAACCAATGGAGTTGTGTGAGGCAACATTGTTATGTAATGCTATGCCAGTCTATTGCTCTCCACCTCTGGGAATACATTTACAATAACAGAGCCAACTTGACCCAAAACAAAACTGCATGCTTTGTGGAGACAATTTTTCATGCTAAAAACTTCAAAGCTAAGGAAAAAGCTTGTGAATATGCCAACTATACTGAAATTTATAAACAACCAATCAAATGTCTCCAGGGGTTCACAGCTTCCCTTTTTTCTCATTCCTTATTTTTATTCTAAAAAAAATACCTTAGACGCTTCCACTACAGAGAAAACAGACTTTGGAATCAGATTGCAGAGTAGAGTCTGAAAAGGAAAAAAAAACAAACAGCTCTGATAGCAAGAAGATGAGGACACAGGCTGATATCACGTACTGCAGTTCGATTCTCTTCCTGGTCTGGCTGGTCCTTTTTAGGAAGCAGCCTGGACAAAATGATAAGTTAAACTTTGTGGCCGGGTCAGAGGAGATCCTGTCTGAGTTCCTTGACTGGGCTGTAGTAGTGAGCAAAAACACAGTCAGCACTGTGTTCTCCATATGTACATAGAACATAGGGCTTTGAAAAAAGAAACTAAGGAAATCAAGAATTGGATTATAATTCGTCTTGAATTAAAATATGAGTTTGGTGTATATATTGTAAGGTATATATTGTCTATGTATCAGAGGAATTACTACAAAAATTTTAATCCCATTTGTTGAACGTGGATAACAGCTTTTGAAATCAGCTCTTTTTTATGAATTGGGTTATAAAAATACAATCCAATTACTGTTTGTGCTTTTGTCTGTGTTAATACATTTTTAGTTTTAAATAGTACATCATATACCACATTTTTGTTTTTAATATGTATGTGAATATCATGCTGTGGCTGAACTCTTGAAGTCAACATTGCTAAGTTTTCACAATCAGTACTCGTAACACATTGAACTTAATTGAAAAAGATGAAGACTGCACCAGCCTGCACCCACTTCCCTCACTATGCAGATGGGAAATGGGCATCATTTTTTCTGCAGGATGCCAAATCTCACTAGTTATACCAATCAAGAGTCCAAATATTTGACTGGATATATTAAGTGGAAAATGCTTTCAGATTTTTTTTCTTCATTTTCTAATGGAGTTTGTATTCTAGTTTAACCTTGCTCTTATTATAATGATAACTGCAAAGAAAGGCTCAGATAGATGGCTCAAATAAACATCAATCCCTTGCTAACTACCTCTTCTCCCCCCGCTGACTGTATAAAAGATAAAAAAAAAAAGAACAAAGCTTATTCCTTTTGATCACACAAGACGTTTGGAAGTCGGATGGAAGAAAAAAAAAATTATAATGAGCAATGGTTTAAAGTTTTTTCAGGGCCAACCCAAAGGCAGAACTCTGAATGGATCGTTGTGAAAACTGGAGTAAATTAGTCACAGCAGGCATAAAAACATGCATGTATTAACACATGCATGAACACCCCGCTTCACCTATGCACACACAAACTCATCAGCTGACTCAACTCCTCCCGACAGCAGCCTCTTTGTTAGAGTTTTAGCCGTCATAACAAATCAGCAGTGTGAGAGGACTAAATGCTTTTCTACACTAGCTGGTTCCCCCAGCGTTAACCTATTGTTATAATGTTGGGTTTAAAATTTTTAGCCACTGAGACACTGTTTGCCCCCAACTGGAAGCAATGTCACACCGTTTCCAGTTTAAGGGCAGATTAAGAAATGTTACACCTAAATTTGAAATGGCAAAACCTAAACCATGAATCTTCTTCCCGAGGTGTTAGCACAAATGCTAACCTGTGTTTTCTAACCATAATAGTGGCTCGTTTTTCAAAAATGTAATAACGTAGCAAACAAAGCTTTGCTTAAAAGGTCCCTCAATCTTTACCGTGAAATGTACCCCATATGTGACAACTGTACAAATAGGACTTGCAAAAACATTGAGTTTGGAAAATTTTTTCAGAGTATATGAAGAGAAATACTTACCAAAAAATGGGGTAAAATTATCTTGCAAACTTTATTAGACTAAGTACAACGTCCATAAGACTGAGGCACATTTTTAAAAGTTAATTTAGGATTATTTAGTCCCTTGCTGGGACTAAACAAGAATATACTCTGGATAGGATAAATTTGTATTGTAGTGCAAATGTTTTTTAAAGGAAGTAGAAAAATAGTAGGAAAGGAAAGAGGCGATACCATACATAGAGTGGGTAAGTGTAGTGATTGCTAAACGTTTTGTCCTTGTAGCTTCCCTTTTTGTACCACCCCAACTTCCTGCTAGCATCCATGTACAGGCGTGTACACACAAGGGTCCCTGTGCTTGTGTGTGTACAACTACAAAAGAAAAACTCAAAGTAATTTAGGGTATTATAGAAAGACATGATGTTCTAAGAAAATAATTCTTCCTTGTCACCTTTCTCCACATTTAGAACATATTGATCATCAGATAAACCTGGCGGCCACAGATCTTTTCAACAGGTGGAGAAATGTGAAGAACAATGTGAAGTCAATGTCCAGCCTGACAGGTGTTTTTCTTTTTTTTTCAAAATTAAAGTTCACATGGAAACCTAACCTGATAACTGCACTAGATAATAAACATCAGTTTATGAACATTAGTGAAACAGGACACGCATATTTTCACAAGAAGTTGTAAGTAAATCCATAACTGTGCACATCATGACCTTGACTTTTTTTTACTTTAAAAAAACTGGCTTGCTAATCCCAACATAACATTTTTCTAAGTTATTACAGTAGTTTGTAAACCATATGCAAGTCAGTACACAGCATAACCTTGCTAATATAATTGCAGTGAATGAATATGTGTACAATATTAAAATATTTCTAATTTATAAAACACTTTGTGACCTAAACTTTTGATCTGTGAACAGATTTTCATCAACGGGAACGTCCTCCTCTTCGTCTTCTTCGTCCTCCCCTCCTCCCTATTCTGGGTTTATTATACTGCATTACCCATGTAAACGCAGCATCCTGGGGTGTTGCAGCTGTTTTTTCATCCCCAACTCAATAACCAAATTGTCTTTATTATTTTGTAGATGTGCCTACAGATTTGACAATGACTTTAAAGATATTTTTCACATTTTTCTTCACTTCCATGCAGCAGGAATCAAATGTTTACTTGTTTTGATGATGTGAATGGCATTTTTTTTCTTCAATTTTGTATATTTTTTTTAGAGTTACTGTTTATAAATGTAATCATTATTAAAACCTGGACTCTGCCAAGAGTTTGCCTAAACTCTAAAGGGCAAACAAAATATTAATAAAAGGCTTTTCGCCAAAATGATTTTGGTGCAAATACAGCAAATTAACCAAACATGACTTTCTACAAGTCTTTACAATAGGAGCTTTAAAAATAAATATTTGGGTCATCCTAATACTGAAAAACTTTCTTTAGAAAATCTGTCTGATTCATTTAGGATGAAGCTAAACCTATCAATCTCTGCCTCCCATATGAACCTATTAGTTCTGATGAGACAGGAACAAAATGCATTTTACAAATGCTTTGTATAAACTTGACTTAAAAAGAGACGTCCAATACAAAAGCTTTGGGGTTTTTTCGCCCTCAATTTAAATCCAACAGGTTGATATTTCTTTACCATTGTCCAATAACCTTCAATTATAGCCCATTATCCATGTAAAGGCAGATTAATTTCCTCTTCTACACAACACCCTAGGGTGCTGCAGCTGTTTTTTTCTCCTCGCCTTCATCCCCAACTCAATAACCACAATGTCTTTAGAGCACTCTGGAGGTCTTCTGGTGTAATACTGGGTGACAGCTCGGTTGTCCAGACTAATCGAAATTTGCTAAAATTTGATAACACTGTGAAGCCTGAAGGTGACGTGTCTAAAGCTTTATGAAACTGTCACACTTTGGCTTAGCAAAACACTGATGAGCAACTCTTAGCTTACTGAATGGTCTGCTCAGCACAAACTGTCTGGAAAAGCCCAAAATCTCATAAAGCCTTTTTGTGCTTACAACAAAAAGATGGAGCGTTATCTAAAAAGAGACTCTGTTAGTATTGTTTATTTTCTGCACAGCAAAGTGTCATTTTGAAACAAAGCAGGAAAAATGTTCACCATTTTATGAAGTATAAACACACAATTTAGATAAAATGTTAAGCACCTGCAAGGTACAGCTAAAGGATTCCTACCTGCTCTGCGTGCTTCAAAGCACGCCTGACCCATTTCATCCTTCAGCTCCTGGTTTTCTGAGGCTATGGCCTCCCCAACGGCGACAAAACGCCCCACTGCCACGCTCACTGCCTGACCCACTCGGTGAATCGCTGCCAGCGTCCGCTCAGATTTCTTTGGCCTGTCTTTGTGGTTAATCAGCGTCGTGATCTGCAGAAATTTTAGGGGAAAGACAGAAGGGAAATGAGGATTTGTTTTCTATTAAAATAAGGGTTAGAGTTTTATTTTGAACAGAAAAAGCTGCTCAGTGCTATATGATTTTGGACAGCCATTTGTCATTTAAACTAGTTTGGTGGAATAGTACTCTTATATCAGTGATCTGTTCTCTTGCAGGATATCAATGTTTACTGTACATCTGTACAGTAAATCAGGAAGGAAAGTCATAAAGAAAAGCAAACAAGGAATGAAAAAGAATACTGAAGGACCCAAGAATTTATAAAATATAAATATGAAGAAAAATTACAAATATTCAAAGCAGCTGTTCTTGGCTCCATATTTAACACTGTAGGTAAGTACAGTGTTTAAAAGATTAAATTTTAATCTTTTAGAAAAAGAGATTTGCACATGAGCAATTATATCAAATAGTATTTCAACAGAAAAACAGCTAAAATGACAGACATGTTTAGGGTTTCTTATTCAGTACAGTCTAATCCAGGACAAGTAAGTGGAAACACACTGATATATGTCCTTTTGGTAATACATATCAGTTATAAATAGATAAAGTCAGTCATTAAATATTTATTGGCTGTGTCTTCTTCTCTCCAGCTGTTGTTATTGAGTGTATGAATGGATGTGTGTATGTTATAAATCATTTAGTTCTTTAGGAGGCGGGTGGTCCTTTTAATTGGCACATGACTGTAGGTGGTCCATGAGGGGAATCGGTGGCTACAAATTATTACAGAACAACACATTTAAAAGACTAGTCCTTGTTGAACCCTGATATGTCTGGAGCAACTTGTTGATTTGTCATGGTCTTAAAAAGTCAAAGGTACCAAATTAATAAGACTTTTATACATTCCATATTATTCAAACTAAGTTTCAGAGAATCAACAGAGATTTCTTGAATATATGTATTGTGCGCCATCAGTCAGCACTGTGTGATGGTCAAATGAGAGAACTTATTTAAATCTAGTTAAAACCATTGATTGAAAGTTACAGTCATGACTTATCAGAAGAGCATCACCTACTGACCGATTGACAGCAAAGCTCTCAGATGTGTGAAAAAAGCTGCAGCAGCAAGCCCATCTTCCCATGAACTAAACCTACCAGACTTTATGCTAACACACAGCTAGAACAAATAAGTCAACATTAACTTACTAGGCTCCCAAACATATTTGGTAAAAAGGTTAAGTATGGCAGTAAATAAGTAATACTCTAAAAAAAAGCAAGTGCTTTTACTCTATAAATGTATGTAGCTGGTAATAATTGATATTTCTTTTGCTTAGATCATTCATCATGGTGTACATTTCTTCTGCTAGTCAATTTGAAGTGTGCAGATAGTCTCTTACACATTGATTCTCTCAGCCTATTGGTATGTCTGATTGAAGCTGTAAGAAAGATTTCACATAAATGTGGCTTTCTTTGAATGACAGAATGCTGTCACTTCACAAACAGGTAAAATAATTTTCAGGGCATAGCTCATGTCAGCAAAAGACTTACGTAAAACCCATTCCTTGTTAAGATACTACTTTTTCTTCCGGTAAGTCCATTATCACTGCATCCTATCCACAGTATCTTCTTTATATAGACTGTTTGTGCCAGGCAGGGTACAAAGGGCACCAACGGGCTTATGTTTAAGAGAGAAAGAAAGCGACTGAAAAACCTGCTGTACTTCACAATTTTCATGCTCTTCTTGTCTAAAAACAGAAGTTGTTACATGTCAAACAGCTTTTTATGCTTTTAGTTCTACAGTCTGTGGCAACAAGACAACATATCCTAAAGTGCACATTAGACTCTTCTTTTAATCAAGTAATATTTTACGTGTCACCCTCTCTTTTACATCTTCCGTTTTTGAATTACTTTTTACTGCAAGGCATGAATTTTTAACAACTTGGGCACAAAAACATATATTCTAGCTGCTGGTTTCTGTCTCCAGCAGTCATTGAGTGAGAAACAGGAAACACATTGACATATTCGAAGGATGGATGGATGTTTGAATATTCCACAAAAATGGAATACCCCATCAGGAAACATAATTGTACTAACATTTTAAGCAAAAGTAGGACCTGGAGGCTTTCCTCCAATATAAATAAAGGAATGATGTTGAATTGACCTGTTTGAGTCCTGGATGCATTTATTCAACCATGCATGCATGCTTGAAGGCAGAAAAGGAATGTGAAATTTGGGATGTATGAGGGAAGAAGGAGAAAAAATAAAGTGAGGAGAGGAAGAAAGTGCCGCAGAAATTCAATAAAATGAAAAAGTTAAACCAAGAGACACCTGAGTACCAATTTCTCTTTAAGGAAAAGTTATTGAACAGTAGTGGTCTTCATCCACTGTGACTAATGCCCACTATTCTGCGTGCTTTAGATTATTTTAAATATGTTTCTGTGATAGGTTGTTGTAGTGAATATGAGCTCAAATTTAGCTGTCCGCAAAAATGTCAGTTTGTGTATCTTCATTCGCTTACCAAAAGTACTACCTGCATGAGGATGTGATTTGCGAGGGCAGCAGGTAATGTCTTACGTAAAACAACCATGATTTGATAGACAGAACCTAACCAGTGGTGGGCATATAAAGCGATAAAGAGAAGCAAGAAAGTTTTCCAAAGGGAGAGCAGAGAGCAGAAAGCAAGCAGTCTGGAATTACCTCCGTTATGGGATTACTAAGTTTGGTACATTTACTGGGCCAGGCAAACAGGAACAGAGCCGGGTGGAGAAAACATAATATTGATACAGTGCCATGACACTGTGGAAGGCTTTTTGTGTTTGAGCATTCATCAGTGGAACTTTGTGGAAAGGTGAAAAGTGCACATTCCTTTTACATATGTCAGTGGGAGGGAAAAAAAACAAAACAAAAAAAACTTTACAATCACCTCAGTTAAAATTTTAAGTTCTTAAAAACTTAACATTTTTAAGTTAACTTAAGTTTTAACTTAACTTAAAGTTTAACTTTAAGTTTTTAACTTAACTTTAACTTAACTAAAAGCACAGTGCCCTACTGTGATTTAGTTCAGCACAGTGGGGTGCTGAACTAAAGGTTCAGTTAATTAGTAACTAATTAACTATTTGTTTTTAATCAACTAGACAATGGCAACACAATCACATTTTAAGGACAAACGTATTACAGAAAGACTGCAAATTGATGAGTGCAATGAATGATTTATGTTCTAAAGTTTAAAATTGCAAAAGGTTTGTGCAGGAAAAAAATGTGCTATAAACTTTGCTGCCTCATGCTTCTGTGGCAATTTTATCAAGGTTTTTAACTTTTCAAATTTAGACTTAAAACTTTTATTTCAACCCCTTTTCTAGTAACCTTCACAATCTCTCCATCTACTTTGGTATTCAACCAGTCAATACCAAACAATTGAGCTCTCATCTCTTTGTTGTGCATAATAAGGAAGACAATTACAAGGCCATAAGAAAAAACCTCAATGTGCCTCACTGTGAATAACAATACGCTAACCAATTCCACCCACTGGTTAGCAGGAAATTTAGGCCAGTACCTCAAGGACACAGTGACTGACTATAAATCTGAGGGTAACAAAAGGTGGAAACATTTGTGGCTGCCTCCCATGGCTACAGATTCTGTTTCACTGAATGGCCATGCTAAGAGAAAGTTCGATGTTATCAGAATCACCCGTGGCCCAGTTTTATTTGCCGCTGTTCTCATTCTTAATTTTTACATGCGGATAATTTGATTGCGTAAACAACTTTTTATTCTAAACATAATTTCTGAGCAGACTTTTCTTCTCTGTTGACATAGTTGTTGCAGTTGTGTCATTTGAGAACTGCAAAGAATCCCTCTTCTAACAAGAGGTGGCTAGAAAAAAGAAAAAAAAACTGCGTTAGTTCGAACGAGCTGAACCGAGAGGCCCACTGGGACTTTTATTAAACACACATTGTAGATGTTCATTACAATAATTGCTTGTTTGGTGAGTCCTGTGTTGGCCTGCTTGCTCGTCTCATTTGTTTCACTGATTGCCGTTAAGCTCTACTTGGCTCACAGACAGAATCAACGAGTAAAGAGCTGGGAGCTGTATTTTTCAAGAGCGGAAAGACTAAATCTGAAGTAAAACGCTAAAAAAAATGGAAGGATATCTTCACATGCGAGAATGAGGGAATGTCAAGCAAAGTAACATTACTCCGTCTAAGCTGACAAGATCACAAATTTTTTGTCCTACTTGAATCTACACAAAGAAAATACCAAGATATCACCTCTGGATGAAAAATGACAGCTTTCAGCAATTTTCAGTCCTGACCCGCAGCAACAAAAGTAGAACAACAAAAGTAAACAATTATGTTGAAGGACAGTGGAAGCTTCCACTGAGAGAACAAAACTTATTTACCTACTTTCAGACCCAAAGGCAACTATCAAAGCGATCTGGACTTCCATTACACATATGCAGGCTGATCACCTGTGATTCTGGTGCATCAATGCCGTCAGGGCGTCATGGCACTGATGCAGTAATTCATGCAAGGGGACGATTAGAATTTGTGCTTAAAACTTCTGTTTTTGGTCGGTCTAGTCAGTGTGATATTCCAATTTTCTGATAAACTCATATTTGGGTCTTCTTTACATGTTAACCAAAAAATAAAAGCTTAACATTTTTCTACGCTATGTCTAAAAAATCTCTATGAAATAAGCCTTTTACATTCTGAAGTGACTGGCAAGAAAAAAATGCAGTTTTACACAATATTCTAACTATTGAGATGTTCTAGTATATTTTAAAGTTTAGAGAAAAATCCAAAAGTCAAGGCTCAACAAAAACTAGAGGCATATTTTTTTTGTTTTGTTAGTAGATAACATTTTGAAGCAGCAGAGCAGGGTTTGGAAAATAAATTATTGAGCTCAAGAGAATAACATGAGAAATGTGATGTCTTGATCATGTTTGTTGAAAAGCCCACATTTGCAGTGAAGCTTTTCCAGAAAAATCTTTTTTTGTGTGTGCTTCATGAGAAAAGAAAAAAAAATCCCTTCTTGTCACCATAGACAAGCAGTGAATCACTTAGTTAAAAAGAAAAGAAAATACTTTCAGATCTTATTTCAGCCTGTTACAACACAAAGGGATCATTGTTGCACCCCAAAGAAAAACATTTCAGAAAATTAACAGTGAAGCTGAATTTAAGGCATTTAACAAATGGAAGTAAATACCAAAAAGAAAAAGATGCTGCAAATATTTGTCTCAATCACATAGGTTTGTCCAAAAAGGTTCCCAGACAGTATTAGCATCTCTTTATCTGAGCCGTGGCATCCTTGACAAAAAGCCAAGTTTCTGTTTAGCCTTTATTCATGCAATGAGATACATGACTAGCTGCTCACCAGAGGCCATGTGTGTGGGAAGTAAAACAAAACGCGCAAGGAAAGCTGCTCTGAACATGCACTTTAATAAGAGAGTAAATTCCCAGCAAATTGGCTGCAAGGAGAATGGAGTTCAATCTTGCGCTGGTCGATAGCCAGACTCTAGAATATAAGGAGATGAAAAGAGGGGGGAAACAGATGAGCAGATGAGATAATGTGAAATAAGGAGGGGATTTTAAAAAAAGAGGACACTGTGCTTCTACTGAATGCCTCTCTTTACTTTGTTATGTTTCTGTATTACTGAATTGTTTTCTTTTCTAACTTTCTTTCTGGAAACTTCTCCCTCCTCCTCACTGTGCAGTTGAGGGTCCAAGTTCACCCACAGAGCTAAGCTGCTGCAGTACAGTACAGTGTGATACAGCAGCAGCTTGCAGTATTTAAGCTGCATTCTTCAGGGAGCAGGGTAAAACCCTGCATAGAGGAGAGTAGAAATATATAAAAGCAACATTACCTCATCTTTCAAAAATGTATAGCAGGCCTTCAAGCTCTTTCATTCTAATTTTAGCCACAAAATGCATTGCAGATGCTGACAACAAACTGAGAAATTAACCCAAATGAGCAAAGCCACATTTCTGGAGACCACTTGGTAATTATCATATAAAAAAGAGCTTTAGTACAACTTATCAGGCCAGCAGCCAATTAAAATGAATATTCTGCTGTGATAAGTCGTGTCCTCAAATTAAGGAAGTGCTCATTTTATGCTCTTTCAGTTACCCATAAACAATGGAAAGAGTTGGTGAGTCTGAAAAAGTTTACAGGGAACCATGTTTAATTAAGCTACAAAACTGCATCTCATTGTCGCTCCAAGCGAAACCGCATTCATGTGTCACATGTCGAGGCACGTGTGCTAGTCTCTGGAAGTGAAACTAATGTGTCAATAAGTTAATTTGAGATTAGTCTGAAATAATACTGAACTGCTGCGTCTTTATTTTACCTTTATTTGGCCAAAGAGCTAAGAGAAGTGTTAATTTAAAATAAATTTGGTGGCAATAACAAGTCAATCAGTGCTGGTACAACCATTAATCTTTGGATGTAGCTCAGTGCCTGGCATGCGCCAAAGGTTGGTTGGAGTTAGGAATATTAAGTTTGAATACCAAGAACTCATCAAATATTTTAAAAACGTGTAATGCATTTGAATTTCTCCGTACTTCTTTTCTACAACTTTCAAGAAGTGAAAGTTTGTATAGTCAATACATTTGATCATTATGTTGAGAAATAAACTGGAGCATTTTACAAAAACAATCCTATCACCAAACAAGTGTTATGGTCTGGGGTTGAATAATTTCCTGTAATTCAGTAGTTCCCAAAGATTTTCTGGGCCACCGTATGGATTACAATAACGCCCCCCCCACCCAAAGAAAAAAAAAAAAAAATCAACTGGGCACACACATTGTTCAAACCAGATATAAACCTATACACATATTTTGTTTTCAAACACCACTGAAGTTTATTTCACACTTCAGGTTGCAACAAAACAAACTACAAACCATCTTGAAGGTGAAATACTTTTGTGTAACTGTTTTTTTTTTTTTTCATCCATATTACTTCCCCTGCTGCAATGGCGCTGCGCCCCCCTTAGGGGGCACGCCCCACACTTTGGGAACCACTGCTGTAATTGATGGAACCATTAATCCTACACAGCACTAGACCGTCCTTCTGGTTCTGATTGGTTATTTTGGGAGGAACGTTGCATTACTTTAGCTAGCAATAGTAGTTCAGGGAGGAGGTGGAGGAGATGATTGTTTTCACAGATTATCTGTCTCATAACAAACTGGCACGACATGGTGACAGCTTTAACAAATGTGGAGAAAACATATTTTTTATTAAAGTTATACACTGCAGCTTGAATAAAATGCAACTACATAGCATTTTTTTTTTGAAAAGTCTGGATTGCTTTATGTATATTTTGCATGTTGTGGGGAGAGCCATTTCAGTAATAGAAAAAATGTAAGCAACCTACTTGCATACTGTATGTGAACTGTGGTATGTAAAATTCATGAGCAGTAAATATTGTCCTAGTATCAGTACTGGACCAAAGAAAGTAAGGCAGTTGCAAGCCTCTAAAATTGTGATGCTTTTTGTGGGTCAAATAGACTCAGAAAAATGAAACAGCTGCTGCACGGGGCTCAATCTAATTTTTTTCATGGGGTCCAAGATTCCTGGCGGCACCCCTGATCCTACATAAAATGCTAAATGAAGGTTTTGGTGGTCAAAGTGGTAGTAAACCATCTGAAGTTGTTAAATGAAACAATTCTGAACAGAAGATTTGGCCAGAAATCTTTAAAGGTGCATCTATAGGTAGCTTTCAGGTTTTAGAAAGCAATCACATTTTCACAGATTGCTCTTAAAAAAATGTATTCATTTTGAATTCCTTTACTATGAATGAAGTAAAACAGGACCACATTTTCTGGCTCGTTTCTCTTACTATAACTATGCCTAAAATATATTGAGCTACATTTTAATTCCTAATTTTTGAGTTTATGGTTTCCATTTCCTTAAAGCAATTCTTCTCAAAGAAAAGGCAAAGACTTGATAGAATATTGCAAACACTATTGACTGTTGTTTGTCTATGTCATTGAATCTACAGTTTGCTTTTCATATTTGTAATGTTATTTTATGTGTCAGTCTGCCCGGTGGCTTACTGAGCCAGTTTCCTTTGTCTGGGTCTGGACCGTGGACATGTTATTGTAATCAGTGAGGAAGTGGAGAACATGTGACAAAAAGACTACAAATCAGACGACGAGCACATGACATGAACTTTAGCCCACTCGCTCATGTAGGCCAACAGACATGCAACCAATGAGACAGACAAGCATGTGTGGACACTGATGCAGACAGACAGTGAGGTGGGGGTGTAATGAGGCTTTCTGATACACAGGCAGACTACGGGAAGGAAAAACACTCAGAGACGATCTGAGCAGAATACAGGGGGAGCAGTTGAATAACTTTGGATTCCTATCAGACTGTACCCCTCACTGGATATGCATGAGAAAAGGGCAGTGCTTGGCCTTCCAGCTTGAGTTCAGCAATCACAGCTGACATTTGAATATGTGGAAGGGCGAACAGACTCCACGGCAAACATGAGCTAGAAAGGGTTGACTGAGAATAATAACTAGCTGCTTCCCAGAGTGCAAAATCAACTACTCTGGAAGGACAAGAGACACAGAAGTATCATTTCTCTTCATCGAGTGCATGTGACATTGTACTTAAGAATGGGAAGAAGAACTACTTCCTGCTGCTAATTTTACTGATGTTGGCCCAATTCTTCCTTGCTGTTATTAAAAGTCCCAATTTTATTGTCAAATAAAGTCAATCTACAAATAAAAAAAAAATAAAATAAAAAAACCACAATTTTTTGCCCAAAATGAGTGTGTAAGTAAATCTTTACAGGCGTGTGTTATGCTTTTCAGTCATTTTCTGACAACAATTAAGAGAAGCAGGTTGTTCACATTACAATAAAACCAGCCTAAAGCAGGAGGCATAAGACATTTTACACACTAACCTTTGGTTCGCAGCAGACGTCTTGAAAATATAATGAAATGCCATGAGAACCAGGTTCAATATGAGTAAAACCTAGAACTAAAACTATCATCAAATCTGTAGTTAAGCATTGCCCTTTGAAAAGCACACGATGTTCAAAACAAACAAAAGTTGATTTCTCCCAGATGCAGGCACAACACACAATGAAAGCTTGTTTTGAGACAATGACATGATGGCGGCGCGCAGGTCTGAGATCTGGCCACATTTAAGTCTCAATAGGAATGCAGAGGGAAAATTACCGGATGTCTGTACCTGAAGACGTAGCAGCAGAAAGTAAAAATAGATTTGTAGTAAATAACCCACTATGTCTGTTGCTTTAGTGTGAAAGTAACTCAAGTACTCAGTTGGTATAAAAACAACAAAAAACTGACAAATGTTTTAACAATAAACAATGTGCTAATATGTTTTAATGCTTTTTGGATGTTTTCAGAAGAGCTTAGCAAGAGACAAAGATTCTATATGACAAGATAATAGTTAAATTTACAATTCCACCATGTGGTGGTGACTATGATTCTCACTTTTAATTTTCTGTGCAGCACATAAAGTTTCAGACACAAAAATGTGCTGTGAATGTTCACACATATGGAGCCCGGGCAAGGTCCCAAAAATTTATGTAAAGTCCTCATTACAAGGCCACACAGCCTGGTCAGTAGAAATTTTCTTGGCTTAGCTCCAACAACCAGATTTGCAAATAGGAATTTTTTGTTTTGTTTTGTTTAAGAATGCATTTTGAAACTTCTATCTGTTTTCAGGAGCAAAAGGTCATAGCAGCTATTCATGTTGTTTACAGTGCTCCAGAGAAAAGCTCTATGTTGGCTGCATGAGATGCTGGACTTGTATTCAGAGAACATTAAAACGAGTTTTAAAATGTCCTTGCTTCTTGAGTCCAAACGCCAAGATGATCATATGAATAAAAAGCTGCAAGGAAAAGCCTCAGAAACACACTGCTCGCATTCACAAGAACACAATATGTCTATTCATGAGTGTCTGCTCACGTAATTCTCTGGATAGAAGGTAGGAGGGAGACAGTGAGATAGAGAGAGACAAAGAGGAAGTCAAGGAAGGGGTCAGCAAGCAGAAGTAAGATGTACCTCCAGTACAAAGAAAAATGCTGGGTCAGATTCACTTTCACTATGTTAACTATTCAGGTTCTATTTCTTAAGCTATTTCTTATGCATGTTATTTATGCATAAATGTTAATATCAAATACAGAGAACCTAGATTGTGAAAAAGCTGAACGATAGAGAGCTTAAAACATATATATGGTTGACATTATTCCAATGTTTTATCTCTTTAAATTCTAATAACTGTTTGTTCTGTATGAATAATATGTTAATCCAATCATTATTTTTTTTTTCTTTGTAATATATTGTTTTATTTAACCATTTAGTTTGTCTGCCTTCAATAAACCAAAATTATCTTCACATCACAATAAAAGACATTATTCTGTCTTGGCTCATCACGTCATTTTTGACCTACTAGGATGATAAACAACATCCATTTTTCCTTTTCAAAATGAAGTGTCCATACTTGTAAAGAGACACACCAGCTCCTACAGATAAAATTAGCCTGATTGCATCTTGATTGAAGGAGTCATGATCTTCAGGAAATCACTTTAGGATAAAATAGTTTTTTAAAAGTATTTTTTTTAAACTATTTCATAGGTAACATAGTTAAAAATGTACTGAAACAGAGCAGGACAAAAAGTACAAGAGCTTATGAGTCCACCAGCAGTACCCTGCTGCTTGACACCCTGGGTCTGCGAGGGCAAGAGCGTCTCCATGGTGAGCAACATTTTCAGGAAGCTTGAACTCTACCATTTTACAAAGTTCCCTGTTGTCAAATTACACCAGGAAGTACAAGCTACAGTTGGCCAGGACTTATGCTATTATTGCTGATTCATTTTATATACATATGGGTTCTTTTGCCCTTTGACGGACTTTAATTGGGTACCGTACTTTGACTTTGTAATTCTCCAACTCAGGATAAGTGTGGACAAATAAAAACTGGAATTTGGATTTCCAGACTTTCTACATTTCTCCAATATAAAAGATAAGGAATTTATGAAGAACAGGCTTTCTAAATTTATTTATATTTAGAAGATTCCACATCACAAACTTTGTGCTGATCATTATTCATGTTGTTTTTAGTCTCATTGATTCACTCCTTCAGAAATAAAAAAAAAAAACAGGTCATTTCACGTAATTATTTGTAAATTAGGTTTGGCTGACATGATAAGTAAAACTTTAAAATTCCTATGTTTTATTATTTTCGTGAAATAAAAACAGTGAATATAAATAATCTCCATTTACCCTCTGTGCACTTTAATGGCTGCATGTTTTCATTTTTGAGCTTAACTGGATATTTGTTCTTTGAATTTCCTGATTTGTTCACTGTTGAGTAAAAAATTAAAAATGTTTCTATCTTTTTCATATTAATTAATAAAATATTAAACTAGTCTAAGCAATAATGCGGTGGCTTTAGAACAAGAGTGTCAAAATCTTCAATTGTTTTATTATTAATTATTATTATTATTATTATTATAGTTTCTCAAATATAGATAAAAGAATCAAAGAATCAGGTGCAACCTACTAGAATCAGCTCAGAGATTTATAAACTAACCAAGTTCTGTCAAACTGAAACACATTTTGGATTAATATTGAGGTAAACATTATCCAGTCACATCATCAGCTTTCTCATTAAATCTGGAGTGACATCCAACCCGTCGGTTCTCTGCTGAAATCCTCCCTTACATGACTAAGCAGGACAGTTTGTCAGATCTGCTGGTTCTTTTTCCTGTTCCAGTTTTTAATCACACCACCAAAGAGCGCTGAACACTGCTGCACTGTGCGTCTTATTGTTTGTGTGTTAACGAATTCAGGTTTTGGGCAAATTGGGATGAGTAACAGCAGTCCTTTGGATTTAATGGAGAAGACAGCAAGGATTCAGTGGACAAAGTACTTGCATAATTACATTAATCAAGAAGACTATTGGTGCTTTTGATGCATATTATATTCAGAAATAAAATCAAAAGTATGGTTTTTTTGGGGGGGTCAATTCAAAGGAAGTTCAAGTTTGAAAATAAACCCTCATTCAGTCTAATAAATATTTCTCTGGTGTTTCTTGTGCAGCAGAGGAACACGGCAATTTTAGAGTCAATTAGTTCTGGCGGCAAGCACTGAGGCAGATAAGACAGGACAAAACAACAACAAAATAGATTTCGAGGTTGGCACAGAGAAGACAAACCAATAAACTCCTCTCAAATCTTCAAATAGACCATTCGCTGTCAAATGAACAGCTAAAATCCCACTTATTGTCTGGTTTTAAATCTTGGCATCAACCCTCCATGCTCTGCCTCAGTTGGAGAGCCCAGAGTTTCCCTGAAACCTCCCAGGAACAAGTATTCAAATAATGGGATGGAAGACGGGCCAAGGAATTTTAGTTTACATGTTTGAGATTGTTGCAATAAAGAACTTTTTTTTTTTTTATCTCTGAGGCTGTGCAAGAAAACTGGCTTGGCATTTGTCTGCCAGAGTTTGGTAGTGTTCCTGTTCAAGAAGGAAAGCGGAGAGGCCTTGTTGCTACCTGCAGCTCTTTCACTGCTGTCTAAAAATAAGGGGAAATCTATCAAGTCTTAAGCGGGCACCTAGCTCTCCAAAACTGCCCAAAGTCACTCTGACCTGAGTTTGTGACAGTCTGCAGTGACAAGATCTATCAGACTGAACACGAATAAAGCATTTATCTATCTTTACTCTGAAAACACTGTAAGACTTCATAATCATAGGTTTGGAAAGCTTACCTGATTTTCAAGCAAATGCATTTCTACATAGCTAAGTAAATCTAAAAGCTGGTCGACCACAGTGACCTGGTAGTGCACTCACTGATGATCACACACGATCTTTACTGAAAGCAGAGCACTGCTACAGTGTAATCAGTCAGGCCGATATGAGGAGCAGGAAGCTTACAGGAAGCAGAAACAGATAAGAAAGAACGATAAACCTGGGAGAAAAACAGACGGGCAGCTGCGATAGAGCGATGGGCAGGTAAAAAGGAGCGGACACACAATAAATAAAGAAAGATGGCAGACATCCGAGACTGACAATAAGGCAAAGCATATCTGACAAAGAAACACAGCAAATCAAGTCTTTATCAGAAAACTGGATTCATATAACAACTTTTCATGAAAGATTAGTACTGTGTACGGACGAGATGTGAACATCAGAATAAACGTGACCTGAAATATAAATCACAGTTCCTGCACTGTGTTCAAAATTTAAGCTGAAAGTTTTCTTTTTCTTATTGTTTATTAATGAAATCTGAGCAGTCAGATTAAACAGACAGCTTTGGATGTAAGCTATTTTGTTCTTCCAAAAAGAAATATTAAAGACATCCCTGTCTGAGTCAGCAAAGCAATGGAGATAAAATGCAACTCATTTGAAAATGTACACTTCATGCTGTCACACATCCTTCAAGTAATGACCTCATTCTTTGATAGAAGAATCATTTCCCCTGTCATCATTTTCACTGCAGGACAGTTACCATTTTAGCCATTTAATCTCACAAGAAAATGTAACAAAAGCAAAAAGGCACCATCGAAGATGTTAAATGTGACATCTGCCATGTAATCTTCCAATTCCACTAAATTACTCATATATAACTCAAACACCTAGTTATGGGTCTCAACGGCTGCTTTCAGACTGTACTTCCAATCAGTGATCAAACTGATTCATAATGTGGGTTCAACAAGGCTTTTCACGGGTTTGCATAACAAGAAACTTTGGAATTAATAAATAATAAACCTCTCAAGTCTCAAGGTTAGTAGCACTCTGTTTATCTGAGATGGGAATGTACAAAAAGTCAAACATGAAAAAAAGTTAATCATTTCAATCAGTTTTACCTTGTAAAATTGAAAGAAACAAGGAGATGTAGGTAAATGAAAAGATTAAAACAAGCTGCAGCAAATCCCTCCCAATGCTTTGTTTGGACATTGCAAAAAAGCAAAGTGACCTTGGGCATATTTTTGACATAGTTCTTACAGTCCTATTACACTCCAGACCTCGAATAGTCCCCACTACATTTTACTTTGTGAGAAACAGTGTGGTTTCTGGTGAGATGCAGTTGTATTCTCCTCTCAGCTTCTCAATCATCTCAGAGAGTGATGAGTACCTGTGTGACCTTCACACACACACCCCCACACCCCCAAAAAACAATCAAGTCAATTAACTATGCAACATCAAAGTATTATCCACTTTGTTCGTAACTGAATTGTTACAAAGAAGTATCCTGGGGACAAATTAAAGATATGGAAAAAATATATAGAGAGAGTCATAGCTACACCAATACTTATGCCACACATCAGTAAAAACTGGGCCATAGCTTTTGCAGCAGAGGCATCTTAAAAGGCTCAAAGTGTGGTTAATCTGCCTCGCTTTACCAAAACAGCATTCTAATTGTATTGCATTTGATAAAAGTCTGCTAAAATTACCCAAATCCAACTAAGACAAAAGTTGAAACCTCAAAAAGATGAAACAGCATAACTTTGCTGGAATCCCATTAGCCTTCCTGTTTTCTGCTGTAAATCTTGCTCTCGCTTATAGCCCAAAACACTCGCTTTTAAATAGCTCCTTCAGTGTCTTTGCATAGTCACACTTCATGTTTTGACATCATACTGCTACTGAAAATAACTAACACCGACCCTTTCTCACTGAATAACTTCTACATGACAACAGTTGCTGTCAACATGTTAAACCTTAAGATCAGAGCTAAGAGGAAAATCAGCATCAACGTTATTGGTCAAGTTTATGCACAAAACAGGAAGCAATATACATACATTTTAATATGAATATTATTATGTTAGTTATGTACAGTATATACACTGTTATTATAAAAGAATGCCATGTTGAATTAGTAAAAATATGCTGTGTTGATGACCAGCAGAGTAGATGTGATTTCTTATGTAAACAACATATATAAATCATTTTCACCCCCTTAAAATCCTTAGCTAGTTGCCTCCATGCCAAGTCAAATTTAACAACTGGCTGATTTTGTAAATGTATCAGCAGAACAACTACAAAATCTTGATATCAGCCATAAAAACCTCCCATCAGTCATCATGACGGGTAATTACAAGCAATCGACAAATAATAGTGTGCAGTGAAACACCGTTTTGAACGCAGCCTAACCAGGCTGACAGATTCAATCACGGACTGAATGGTCTGCAGGGAAAAAAGTGACACTTAAAAAACTCAATGGGTTTTCTTTAAACAAATATCTGTTCCTGTTGATTGAAAAAGCAGAAAGATCCAGGAGATTCAATTTTGTTTGCAACACACTTATTGAGGGAAAACACTTATTAAGGATATTTTAGAAATTTCATTTAGAAATCCTCCTCTCCTTTTACGGACTGAAGATTTTATCAAGATGAGAAAAGGTAATAAGAAAAAGTCAGGTGTTGGAAAAAAAGTCAACATTGGCATAAACGTTCACCAAGTAGCTACATAAGGTGAAAAAATTGGCATACGAGAAAAAAAGATACTATGAAAATGAAAGAACTGTACTCAGCTTATAAAAGGTGGGAGAAAAAGAACAAACATCAGAACTTTGAATGTTATTAGAGCAAACCAGGAAGAGTCTGTGAAAGTGGTAAGCAAACTAAAAAGAGTCAATGCCGAAGGGTTCAGCATGCCTGAGAGTCTCATCCTTTGGGACTTTGACTTTTAACCCCAGCCTTAATACCACCATAAAGAATACAGAGACATGTTTTTAGATTCCACACACACACTGATGCACATTGTAGGAGCTTGAAACACGAACCCTGGAAGGAATGCAGCCCCCCAGACGTCTGACAGCATAATAGCTTGTGTTGTGGCACACACACAGACTTTCAAACACATTTATGGCTTAAGGAACATGCTTTCACTTCATGACACATGCCATATTTTTACTGGCTGAATTTCAATGCGGGCAAATTTTTTGGAGCCTGGACATGGTGGCACAAAATACACAAGAAGTGACCTCTAAAAACACACCTGCAAATGACTACATACATCCTCTCAATTAGACAGGTGGAGGTTTTATCTTCAATAACTTCTTCCAGTGGTTCAGACAACAGATCCAGTGAAAACATCCCAAATAACCACAACTTTATTTATAGGAGTTAGGCAACTTTAACTTATTTATAGGATTTGGCACTGACTGTGTGTCATTGAGAACACACTGGGCTGTGTTTCCTGGATGACTGGCCCCAGCTGTCACCAGTGGCTCCAGTCATCTACACACAACGGCAAGATAAGGAAACCTACATCACATCACACTGAAAAGGCAAGGTGTAAAGAGTTTTCAGTCTGTCGATAAAACAGGAAGTGAATGAACAGATGCGATCTATGACATGCTCAATCTGAAGTTTATAAACTTTCATTTAAATTGTAGAAGTTGCTGTCCAGATGTATCTGCCCCACTAGTTTACAATACAAATTATTCTATGCAAATAAAATTAACAAGAAAATCCCTTTTATGTTCCTTATTTGTAAACGTCTTCCCATTTTATCAAGGTACGACTACACACTTAAAATAATTTTAATAGGCTTTTATGGGACTGAATAACAAAAAGTAGCACATAATTATGAAATGGGGGAGAAATTATATGTAGTTTCCAAAATTGTATATTAATTTTATGTATGCTAGAAGGTATGACACCAGTCTATGTCTGTTTTAACTCTGCATCCCCACAGAAAACTGCTGCCACCTTCATGTTTCACAACAGGGATGATGAATTCAGTGCTGTGTTATCCTCCACAGAGTTTTTAACAGGCCAAAAAGCTGTTTGCTGTTAAATGGCTTGTTGAATACTTTACATGTGACTTCTTAAGTCCTTCTTTTAGCAGAGGCCTTCTTTCTGTCACTCTTCTCTTGAGAACAGATTTGTGTTGTGCATGACATGCAGTTGTTGATTTTGAGACCTTCACTGAACGTATTTTATTTATATTTAAAAGTGAATTACATGCAGGTGGACTCAATTTACTTCTTGCAGTATCAAAACAAAGGGATTGCTCTGCAGGTCATGCTTTTCAGATTTTTATCTGTACAAAATGTTAAAACTATGTATTGTTTTTCCTCCATTTTACTGTTATTCTGTACTGAGCATGGGTCTATCACATAAAATCCCAATAAAAAATGAGTTATATTTGTGGTTGTAATGAGACAATTGTGTTAAAAAAACATCAATGGCTATGAGTAGGCACTGTGTTTCAATCTTTAAAGCAGCCTGAGAAAATAATGAAACTTTAAATCCCGCTCCTTCTGCAAAGTCTTTCAGTGCAAAACCAGATTTGTTCAGAGTCCCACATCTCTGTAATCTTTGCAGTGCCATGTTAGAAATCATTGTTTCAATTTTGGTGTGAAGTCTTTTCACAATGTTTAAGATCCTCTTCCCTTACAAGTGTGTTCTGAACACTGTGTCGGCTTTAAAACATGATTCCCCTGAAGATATGTGCCGATCATACAAAAAGATCTTAAGAATACCACCATTGTGATCACTTTTGGGTACTCTCTGTCAAAGAGGGGACAAGTAAATCTGCTTTAAATACCCCCCCCCCCCTTTTCTCCACATAATTCATGTTCTTCTTGCTGAAGAATAGGTGCAGGGCTGAGGATTGTGTCTCAGTTTACAGTGATGTAGAAAAGGGAACTGATTCAAAGAGAAAATGTAAAGCTGAGCTTCTGAGCTCTGAGCAAACCTGTAGCCCCTGGCTAAGGTTTCGCAGGGACGCATAATTAATCATGGGATATGGGGACAGGGGACTCTGGAGAAGTTGAGATTAAAAGCAGGGGGAGGGTGTGGCGGGGGTTTGTGGAGTGAAGGAGAGAAACTAAGGCTGAAGACAAAACCAAAGAGCAAGATTGTAAGATGTGTGTGACAGGAAAACAAACTCAGGAAATTGAGCAGAGGAACACAGGAGGGACAGAAGGCATACAAAAGAGGTACTGCAGCGTCTTACATCCCGATACATCCTACCACCTTCTCCCTAAAGTCACCTCACGAACTGAAAGATTCCTCTACAGCTACTTAACGTTGCTCTCAGTGAAAGTGATTGTATTACCCAAGGTCAGAAGTGGGCCCCTGATAATCACATGTGTGGTGCCATTTTTTCTTTCAACAATGGATGAAAACCTGTACATTAAAAATGACAAGGCTACTGTATTATTAGGAGCGCAATGAGATCTTGTGGCCACAACATTTCTCATCAAATTGCAGTCTGTCAGGTAAAGCACTAACTGTTTGATGTGTCTGTCTAAGGTATTATTGTGAAATCTTTGTATTGCTATTTAATGTCATCATGCAGTCCAGATTAATCTACACTTAATCTGGACTGCATTTGATCATGTCTAGTTAAAAATCCTAAATAATTTGACTAAAAGACTGAAAATTATACAGTTTGTAAAATAAAATCTTTGTATAAAAAAAAAATGTGCATGAGCATTCTTGATAAAGAAAATTAAGGGATTATTGGAATCTATACTCTCAAAGTGGCATTGTCAATTTTCAAATTAAGTGAACATGCTATTTTTTCCCTTTGTCTATTTATTTAAGACATGAGTTTTTTAATTATTTTTTTTTCAATAATAAACTAAATAAAAATCATATTTGATTTGCCACTCTGGTCAAAGCAAATCAAGAGAAAAATTTGCCAATTTCTATCACAGCCTGATCAACTGGTGCACCAATAAAAAAGCAAACATAAAAGCAAAACATCTGAATAGGCAGGGAACCATTTGCAATGGCGATACAGATATGTGAGAAAGTAAAGCTTCACTTAACTGAAAAATTTACCTTTTCGATTTCCAAATATCTAAGCTAGAGAAGAAAATGTTTGGTATTCTCAGCTCTGTGTCCTTCACACTGTCTTTGTTCTGGCATGTCAAACTTCATTTCTTTAAAAAAAAATCTATTATGAAGAGGGGAGATACTTGAAGAAAGCAATTAACACATAGAAAATTCCCCGGTGGCAACGTTCGCCATGTTTCTGCAGGAGACAGAGAGGACGCATGGGATAGCCTCAGGGTGAATTTAAATATTTCTGCTTTGGATGATCCTAAAAGACCGTTTAATTTTTAAAATTGATGTAACATTTATTATCAACGCAAACATAAGTTTTTTACTAATATCATAGATGTAGGTAATACAGTTTCGCAAAACATTTTCCACCAATTCCCAGCGTGTTCTGGTCCATTTCATGTTCCCGACACCAGAATCATCATTGTGCTGAGCAAAGAGAGCATGAACAGGAAAGCAGTGGGAGACAAACAGCTGCCTGCCAAAGAGAAATCTGTTTACCTGGGGTTGTCCAGGCAGCAGAGGATAAGAATATGCCATGCACAGTCCCCTCCAATTTCAGCGAGTGGCCTTTTCTTCCTTATTCATCTACGTCCACAAAATGTTTTATTTTCTATATTATAATTTAGTGGAGTATGTTATGGAGTATCCCAGAAAAAAAAGGAAAAAGATAACAGTAAATGTTTCTTTTGTTGATATGTCTTTTGCATTATTAAAATATAGGCATGGCTCAGGTATCAGTATGATTGTGAAGTAAGATTTTAAAGTTTCAATCAAAAGATTCCTACAGTTTCAATTACTTTTATTGTTAATGAGACATAGAATAAAGTCTATAGGGAGGGAAGAGTTGCTGTACAGGTGTTGCAAAAACTCAATGGTGAAATCAAAACCCATCAGACAAGACAATGTTTTTGCTGCCTGTTATTGTCTACGTTTGGTAAGCCTTTGCAAACTGTTATCCAGCATGAATACAACTATTGTGCATTTAGATTTGGTGTTATTCATACTTTAAATTTTGAGAATTTGTTGTCCTTTTGTCATCTCAAACCAATCTGCCCAATCTTCGTCTGATTTTTTTTTACATCCACAAGACATTTAGTCCACACACTGCACATTTGATTTTCTCTTTTTTTTTAGACCATTCTCTGTAAAACATTTGAGATGGTTGTATGTAAAAATGTCATTAGAACAATAGTTTCTTAAAAGCTACGACCGTCCCTTCCAGAAGCAACAACTTCAGCAAGTCATCTTCCTCTCAATTAAAACACTGAAATTAATGGAGTTGCTGCCAAGAAATTTTCTGACTTGCTTTTGTTTTAAACAAGAAATTAAAAATGTGGACCAAATAAACTGGCTGGAGTGAAATTTAACCTTGTTTTACTTCAGAACTGTGTGTTTGCGTCTGTTTCAGTCTACTCCTGGAGCTCCCACTCAGATGCTAAACATCATGCTACGTTAGGCACCATATAACTGCTAGTTGAGCTCTCCATCTGCGCTCTCCCACTTATGAGATATCTCATCACCATAAAACAACAATATACTGTAAATACAAGCTGGTAATGGGCCGGATCTCTCTACAGAGATAATAATAGGGTGGATTTCAGTGCCTAAAAGAAGCTGTACAAATTCAGACAAAGAGTCAATATGACTATGGGCCAAAACACAAGCATTTCCATTAAACAAAGAGTTAACACCCCCCAAGCCAGTGAGTACAGGTCATTAGAGTTGTTTAATCAATACTTAATCAGCCTTTAGTGTATAAGTAGATACCTTTGTGAAGAGTTTTTCACTGAAACAATTAAAAAACAACTTTCTCTCTTAGTTCAAGCTTTTGAATAACCTAAATAGCAGAATGTGCAAGAGCTTTTTTAGCAATCTTGCCATCTCTCTTGTGTCTCTTAAAGATCGATTTCCTTTTACGGGGTTATTTAGGGGCCATACTGTTTTTTTTAACTGGAAGTAAATTGTCTGATGAGAGGTAGTCTGCCTCCAACATCTGAGGCAGACCCTGTTATAGGCACTTAAAGAAAACAAAGCTTTGTAATGACTCCCATGATACCAATAGTGAGAAGCTTTCAAGAGAGGCGACAAAGGTTAACCCTGGTCATTCAAGCTTCCCCGTACATAGGGGAGAGAGAGAGAAGGAACATGGGCATTTAAGAATGAATATATATACAGTACAGACCAAAGGTTTGGACACAACTGTGTGTCCAAACTTTTGGTCTGTACTTAATACAAACCAAAAGTTTGGACACACTTTCTAATTGAATTAGAAAGTATGAGAAGGTGTGTCCAAACTTTTGGTCTGTACTGTATATATACATATCTCAAGATAGAAAATAAATCTCTGTGTTTTCATTAGCTGGTGAATGGTCCCACTTTACCAAACCACAGCAGTTAGATGGACTTTAATCCCAATTCTGCTGTCAAATATCTCAGGTTATTCAACAATTATATAAGTTAAGCTCTTTTCTATTGATAATTAATGTTTAAACTTAGAGTAGGAAAGAGGAAACTACAATAGAATCTCTCAAGATAGAGGATGGATGTGAAAAGCACTACTGACACTTTAATAGCCAAAAGATGCACAGCTCCCTCCATATTTATTGGCAACCCTGGTAAAGATGTGTTTTTATTGCAATCGTTTGCTAAAATGCCCCCTTACCATCCTAATCAATGTGCAAGATAAACTTGGATCCTTGTCTGACTTTGTTTGCCACATTTTAAGTTGTTTTCTGTTTTAATTACTGATCTTACTGTAGATATGATCAGGTTAACTTGTACACAAGTCTCCTAATACATTCTATATCAAAATTACAAACTCAAGCATTTTTCAGCCATTTTAGATTATAAACATTTATGATTAATTAATATTTTAGCATTTTTGTAGTAGATCATTTTGACTTGGTAGTGTAATAAGTAGCTTGCAGGCTGAAAAAGTGTGAGCACCCCTGCTCTGAACTAAAGTCTGACAAAACAACCAATTAAAAACAGCAATGCTAGTTATCTTGAGCACACATTAGAAGAAGTTTTTCAACTGCCTTGTTTACCACAAGCAACCCGCAGCTAATATGTGTCACCCATGTTACATAAGCTACTAACATAAATAAAAATAAAATTCTATTAACCAAGTGGCAATAAAGCAGGTCAGTGTGATCAGTTGGGCTGCTATATTTTTATTTTTGTTTCGAGAACAGAGCGATGCTAGTGTAATAGCATGCTGCTTTGCTAAATTGGACTCATGCAAGACTTATAGTTGCTTCTTGCAAACAGCAGTGATGAATAAATTGTATTTGTTCGCATAAAAAAAAGGAAGATACATCTGATCTCAAGTAGTACATAAAAAACAGACCAGGTGAAGTATTGTATAGGTGTGAATTGACTTGGCTTACAGCTGTACATAGTTTTAGTATTATCAGCATTTGAGATTAAATATCAGTTCAACAAAACTGGCATAGTAGACACCGTACTACAAGCACATAGATAAAAACTATGGAAGCCCTCCTCCTTTTCCCACAGGTTCTAATACATACAATGAAGGTTTATTGTGCCCCATATTACCATGGGATTAGTACATTTTGGTTTGTGAGAGCTTACACACACACACACACACACACACCCACACACACGCTGTAATCCTTTCATTCCTGGGCCTCATTTGTCTTCATTATCGTCATGAGGCTCAAGGAAGAGGATCTGTTATAGCTCGTGGCTACAGTACTGCCTCTGTGCCTGGGTATAAAAATCAACTTTAGCGCAACCTGGAAATTTGTCATGTCACTGTACCACAGGGCTAGGGATATTATGACAGAAGTACAGTGCTCTGCAAATTATTTAGTAAATCTTAGTCTTGTTGAAACCAACAGCTTCAGTGTATTTTGATGGGGTATTTTTTGTTAGAGCGATGCAAAGTATTACATAACTACATAATTGTTGTTTTTAACTGAGGGATGATAAATACAAAAGCAAGCCACACTTTACTCCCCCCTCACACCCTTGCGCAATCAAGATTCTGTATCATTTTACTTACAAATTGCGATTATATACAACTTTTGTTATAAGTTTTCTTTTTTCAGTAGGCAGTTTAATGCAAAACTTCCTACAGAGTTCTTATTTGGGTGAAAAATATGCAAGTGAACTTCTGTTTGTGAGCAAAAAAAGAAATGTAAAAAACTGCCTTTTCTTTGCACCCACTGCCCTCTTTAGCACATTGGAAAGCAATACTGGATGTGCTACAGAAACCCCGGAAGCACGACAAAGTCGATGCTAACAGACTTGGACAGAGAACGGATTTTCCCGGCCCAATTATAACAGCAAATCTCCATGCTTAGTCCTGAAGAAAAATGATGGAGACAAGAGGGCTGTGTAACCACAAGGCTTAGTTGTCACACGTATTTAAATGTGCACTGAACTGATCAAAGCTTTAGATATTACTCCTGTGCTACTATGTATTCCCACGCACTTTAAAAAAAAATAAAAATTGCCCAAGAAACACCACCATGTCTGCACCCAGGCTGGGCTGCAGGGCTTTTATTAGGGAAGCACGACTCGATTAAAAAAAGCCAAGAACAAAGCTGCTAGTTCACCAACCATCACATGAAAACAGGGGTCAGATCTCAAGGAAAATACACACCAATTTATTGCTAATTGCTTTCCACTGTTGTCATAGACCACATCACAGGTGGGACACACGCACAAAACTGCAGACGTGCTTGTTTCCTTCCCCTTCTCTGTGTGGTGCCCAGTGCATTTCTGACCACCACCAGAGCAATTAATTTGCTTCATCAGGTCCTTTAAAGCAAATCTGAGGCTGGAAGTGAAGGAAAGAACATCTGGAGAAAAAAAAAACTTTCTTGCTGAGAAAAGCAGCTTTGAAAACTGCATGAAAAGATAATTGTGTCTTGAAAAGAATCTATGGAAAGAAAAATAATCTAAATGACAGAAAAGGGCCAGGAAATCTATTACAAATATTAAAAAACAAGGAACTAAAACTAAAAGAAAACTTTGTAAACGACGCTGACATGTTGCACCCTTCCCTAAAATGTACAAACCACGAATCAGTATGACAGGTGAACACGCAGGCATGAAAAGAAAGATGTGGGTGGGACAGAGAGCTGTGAGTGTGTTTGTAAGAAAAGTGCAAGGCGGGGACACAAGGCCTGTAATTACAGCCTGGTGGGAGTGAAGCTGATAACTGAGGCCTGGGCACATCAACAAGACAGGGAGGGGAGAGGATTTTTCCTTCTCACTAGTTATACATTGACCTATACAACATATATGTTGCATAAATAGACAAATTCACTAACATTTGGTGTTGCTTTGGAAGTTTGCAACATGCTGCCCACATAATGATTTTGTGCAACTTTAGTATAATGATTTGATGAAATCACCTCAAATGTATTACAGCTTCTCAGAAATGCCACTAAACAATGATCCTTCAGTTACTATTAACTATGTAAGGGGGTAATTGTCTTAAAGTATGCGTAGATTTCACTACTAAATATATGTTTTTCCTTTGAACTAGTCATTTTATGTGAGCTTCAATATAAAGGGTATAGGGACATGTGTTGTGCCCAATTTGCAATATGTGATTCACACTCTGCTTCAGCCAGTGTGAGATTTTCACAGTATGAGCTTGAGAAAAAAAAAACACACAAATTCACTGTATAATGGTGTACAGTCAAAAATCCAACCAAAAAGATAAAACAACCCAAATCATTTTATAAACAACAATATTTAAGTTATTTACTTCAACTTGCTAGCCTGCAGTCTGCTGCTTAATAACCCCTTAGACACTGACTGTGTTAGAGACTACGCCTCCAACAGGTAATCGCTTCTCAATACCTAAGAGTCCAGAGCGTCTGCACAAAGCAGAGCATAGCATAAGGATCTGGTTCTAACAAGACTATCTCTTCAAGCATTTTTTGTATCTAATTGACAGCTGAAGTTTTCAGCTTGATAGACAGTCTAATTTTTAATTACTTAGTCACTTGGTACACTCGGCACAAATTGATATAACTACAACACATGAAAAACTTTCTCACAACAGCAACTGATGCCATCACTCTAACAATAGTTAACAATTTTGAAGTTGATAGTCTTTGAAAAGGTAATTTCTTTGAGCATTTGAAAGCTCTGTTGCTATGGGGACACGTCTCACAATGCGAACAGAAAAGGAAAATTACGAAGATTGTCCTTGATATTCTGAATGCCACTGCAGCGTACAACACATTTATTTCTCTTTGCTGTTTGCCAAAGCTGAGCCAGCTTATCTCCGCAGGAAGGAGTTTACACATCTGTATAACATCACAGCAGGCTTATTTACAAACTGTAACTCTATCTATAACTTCACCAGGATCTGCTCTTAATTCCCTGTTAGCTTTCTTCAGCTTCTTTTTTTTTTTTTTATAAATGACTGAAAGTCTAAAGGAACATCCTACATTGAAAGCACGCCCCCTTAACGGATGTGCTTTTCTGATTACCAACACATCCATTCAGCACTAGATGACCTTATCTCTCAAATGAGCCAGAGCAATGAGAGGGAGGAAGCTATTTGGGAAAGCAGACAAGAGATGGGAGGTGGTGAGGGGATGACAGTTTCATGGACACCTCTTGCATGCCCACCATTTTTCCACCCACTCTGTATGCCCAACAGTGAGGTGCCTCTCTTTCTCTGCCACTGTCTTTCACTGAGAACAACAGGGCTTTTACATGTCTTTGTCCCTTTAGCCTCCTAAACAGAAAAAAAGACTTTAGCATTCAAAGGATTAGTGCTTCTTTTTCCCGACTTCGTGAAACACAGTTGTTCTCGGTTTGGGCCCGTTACTGGAATCAAGTTTTTCAAAAGTTCTTGAAACAGTTTAGAAAATGTTTTATCATATCATTCCTGCACTTTAAAGTCCTTTCAATGAGATGTACAAGAAGGTACAAGTGTGACCAGAGTCTTTTTTCACCAAAGAGATTTCAGTTCCTAACCAGCCTCAGCAGAAACACAAAAACCTGCTTCTTAGTACTTTGGACTAGTTTAAAGACTGGAACCAATTTGGAGGAAGAGTCACACAATGATGCCCCTCTCCCACCTGTTACAACAAAAAGTGACTGTAAATCAATAAATAATTATCTATCTATCACTCTTATTGAAGAAATAGTTTTGAATTCATTAACATAAATTCAAATCAGTTGGTTGCAAAGGCTGAAGCTTACAGATGGTCCAAGATGTGCCAAGAACAAAGATGCCTTTTTACTATCTTAATCAATCAATTAAAAACCAATTCAGTTCAATTCAGTTTTTTTTAACATGGCACCAATTCATAACAAAAAGCTCCTATCTCAAATACTTCACTGCAGTTTATGTAAACACTATATAAAACGTTAAATCATCATTCTGCTGGCAGTGCACTGTCATTTATACAAAAACCAATGCTTGTTCATAAGGCAATGAACGAGAATGGGACATTTAAAGCATTTCTTGTTGGAGTATCTGCTATAAAGCTGAAGTCCAAATGTTTTACAGTTGTTTAGGTGAATGGTATTCTATTTATTTAAATAATCAACAGCTTCTGTGTAACAGAATGACAAATTAAAGGTTCAGAAAATAGCATTCCCATAAACTGTTGGGACATTTTTGAGACAGAACTTTGTCTCACAGAAGATTGTAGAACTTTACTCTCAATTTGGCCTCTCTCAGGTCAGCTCAGAGGTAAACAAGTGATTCTTTGCAATATGGGCATGGAAACCACTAGCAAATTGGATTAATGTGCATTGTTTTGGTATTATGTATGCTTTCTACAGTGAAAATAAATACACAAAATAATAGTGGCTTTTTTTTCTTAAATGAAAGCAAAGGAATCATCTTACAGGTGTAAGCTGTACAAATTTGACAAATGTAACTGTCTGTGTGCATTATTATGAAACTAATTGACCTAAATTCCATTGGAACTACAAAAGAGTTGCTAAGCGAAAATTCAAGTGGGTTTTTCATTTCGCCTGTTTATTGTCGAACACAGCACGTGGGGAATCACGGCTCACCTCCGGACCAGGAACTTCTAGGAAACTCTTCTGGACTTTGACACGTTATTCCCAAACTGACTTCGGGGCTCAGAAAAAAAAACTTTTGCAAAGAGGGAATTGTGACCCTAATCATTTTGGCTGTCTGGAAATTCACTGAGTTGCTTTGTTAATGGTTATCATATTACTTCTTTATTTAGATTATTTTTAAAGTAATACGTGGGTCCTCTTGTGTTTCAGATAAAAGTTTAAAAACATGCAATACTTTGTAAAAGTTTTGAATGTAACCAACAAGTTCAAGTGGGGAACATAAGATTAGGTGTCGCGCTAATGTGAATTGGCTATTTACAGTGACATAACTGAGATGATCTAAATGTCGGAGCTGCGTTTAAACGCCGCACCAGAAGGGAAGCACGCAGTCTGGACACAAACCGGTAAACACAAGAGTTGGCCTCATTTGAGCCCCCAGAACAGCAGTGGGAAAAGTTACAAAGCTTCCGAAAATACTCACCTGCGACACCAGGGGAATAAGCGTCTGCTCCACGGAGCGAGTTTTGATCTCCAGGCCGGAATCAAAGTTACTGTTGCCGCACGGAGATGAAGCCATTCCCGCCGAGCTTTTTCTTTCTCCCCCCTCTCTCTGGCTCGCTAACACTCAATCACGACGCACGGACGAGTTACTGAGTTCGCTCCTGATCTCCGCTGCTTTAGCAGCTGCAAAACTGGCTGCCGCGGACTCGAGATTTAAAACACCGAGTTTTTTTGCTTTGTTTTTTTTCCTTCACACTTCGTCACACAGACGGTAATCGAGCAGTTCTCCACACACGCACGCTGCTTTAATCCCCCTCCGGGTCGGTGGTTGCGCCGCTGCGCCCGCTAATGTCCATGTAGTTTACTCAGCTACAGCAGGGAGCGGACTGCAGCACACCACTGTGGGCAACCACATTCACACATAGGCACGCATGCACAGCATGAACACACTTGCAGGTTCCCACTACTGGCTGTTTTCATTTATGCCATGCCACTTCAGATTGTGCACCATAAATATTAGGGTTTCTGTTCTCACATAATTAAAGGCCAATTCATTTTCTACTTGTGATTTAAGGATTTACTATAATATCATAAATGGTTCACCTTAACTATACCATAGAAAAGTGTATTTAAATGCTCTTCTTATTATCAATGCTCCTGCTTAGCCAGGAAAGGTACACAATTGGTTATTTCCATGTGTAGAGAGTGTACAAAAAGTAGTGATGGGGGTTGGAGGGAATATATTTCTAGTCTTTATTGTCTAAAACTTCCTTCCTGATTCATTTCTGAGTGAATAGAGTATTATCCATATTTAAAGCCTGGCCGTATATCTGCCATAGTGACCTCTAGTTTTTATGTGTTAAACATTAACTAAAAAGTCTGGGAACTCTGAAAATGTGAGTAGGCTCAGTGGATTTTTGATCTAAAAAAAAAAGTGCGTTAACTGCGGATTATATTATACGTTGATACTTTCAACTGATTTTATGTGAATTAATGTATTCTTTTTACATTTTGGTGGACTTTCACAATATCATTCCTGAAGTGTGACGTCTCCTTTTCCTTTTCCAAATACAGAGAGAGGTTACCAATCAAACAGCGCACAATTATACCCCACTGCGAAAGATCTCTCCTGAATAGTAGCAGATTGACTGAAACACGTTGCCCAACGGCCAAAAACCTTGAACTTTTGTTTACCCAGAGAAAGCAGCAAGGTTCTGAAGCTGATAGGCTGGGATTTCATTATGCTGGTTCTTATTAATGAAGTTTTAAAACTGCAACATTGACAACACAAAAAATGCCTGATTTGTGCTTTTGCTAATAGAAACATGTCCCCCACTGACATTTTAAATAGCTTTCTAAATCTATTTACAGTTGCTTCCCATAAGCCCATAAACATAATTTCAGGTAAAGAGTGATAGATAGTTGAGTAGCTGAACAAAGAGCTTGGTGCTTTTTATTATCTTTTTAGAAACAAAGCCCGATGCTCTACCAAACAGAAAACTCTGACGTATTTTAGCATATTATGTGATCGATGCCATAAACCTCTTCCATAACATTGTAAAAAGTTTTACTCTATCGTTTTCATTTTGTCATTCCTTTATTTGTTTTGATAAATTGCTCAGAATTATACTCCAGATAAGTCGGCTTGTAGCTCTTTACTACACTTACTTTCTGGTTCGTCAGTTTGATATGAAGATTTTCAGGTAAATTCACTTATACCAGTTCCAGAGGAAATAAAGCCCTGAAAAACAGAATTGTTTTACCTAACAATTGTGTATTTGTTTTTTCAAACCTATGAGTTGTGCTGCATTCTTTTTGAACTCTGGAATTTGATTATTTCAAGTTTTCACTTGAAAATATATGTAAAAAAATTTGTTCGGTATCCACTGAACATAGCAAAAATTTAAGATATAAATTATTGACTAACACTTCTCACTGTTTTTCAGTAAACCAGCAGCACAAATAGCGCTGTACAAATGTTATTTATGAATACATTATTTTAATTTTTGACTGTATAAAAAGGAAATAGTTTGTTTTTCTTTTGTATTTCTACTATTGTTATATTTACAACATTTGCCAAACTACACTATTTTTCCAGCTTGCAACTGGAGCTCACTCTACTCTGATGTGTTGTCGTTCCCAGATTGGAGCGCTGTGACTTCAGAGAAGATCCAAGTCAGCATAAATTTTTTAGAAAGTTATTAGATCGTGACTTAAGACACAATTTGTTCACAAGCAAAACAACAGAGCCTGGGTGTCTGAGACTTGACTAAAACATGGCACTTAGCTTGTTGTAATCTCTAGTGTTTTAATGAATCCCCTGTTTGTTGTATTTGATGCAAGTATTACATCTTCTGCTTGACTCCTCAGCACTTTTTAAAATTGTGAAACAGATATCAAAGTGTCAAAAGTTGGAAATGAATGTGAAACTTCCTTGGAGGTTTCTCAGGTGTGTCCCACAGGGGCGTCCGTCCGTCCGTCCGTTCATATGTACGGGGACTTCCCCCAGATCAGAGCAAGGAGAAAAGAATAAATCAAGATCTTTGCTTTTTGTCTTAGCTTTTTTTACTTCAACAGACACCATGAGTGCCCACATTACAGTAGACAAGGCCACAATTGTTAATAAAGAATCCATTTAAAGCTTGCATGACTCATCATGAATTAGAGGTCTATTGAACTCTCCTGCTTGGACCCAGGGATATGTCCTTGGGTGACACCTCGTTTAATATTTCATAGTGTGAACACAGTAGATGACTAAGAGCACATGAGGTTTGGAAGCTCTGTGGCACTGAGAGTCATGGCTTATTTTGCTGCCCAGTGTGTATAGGTGGACTTGTACTCTGTGTCAGAGGTGGGTTTCATCATAAGTGGGTGTGCCAACCTAGTATTTATGTAAAAACACACCCTAAAGCTGTTTAGCCATGTCTTCACTGGTTTCTCCGCAACACCACAGACATGTACACACATACAGTGCGTCATTAAAAAGGTATGCGAGCTATTGAGCGAACAAGGATACTCAGCTGTGATGAATGGCTCTACTACCACTTCTAGATGATATCTGGGTGTTTTTTTTTTTTTTATCTGCTCTTGGGCTCTCAACCAAATGATAAGCTGATAGCAAACCCAACTTTAGCTACTTGCTCCAGCTGCATTAACTTGTGCTGGCATGAGTCACTGTGGTCAGAGTAGATAAGTCAAAGTGGTACACTGAGATAAGAAATGTGATTATCCTATACCGCTGCAGAAAATAGCTTAGGTAGGGAGCAGGTTGGAGTTCTGCATGTACCCTCAAACACAATGTGTCACAGGGTGAAACAGACTTGTTTTTCTTAACTGTGTCCAATTTGTTTTACAGTTTTTGAGATTTGCTCCTCAGTTTGTACTCTTGTGTTGGCACTCAGCATTTTGAATGTTTACCTCAAACTCAAGGGAGCAAGTCCCTTTTGTGTATTCTTATCCACACGGTCCAAGGGTATTACTCATTAAAAAAGAGCTGCTTATGCTCAGTGTGACTGTGTTGCTAACAGCTGCTACAGTCTCTTTCCCTCTCTGTGTGTGCTTTAGAAGTGCTGACTTCCGCTTCTCTCTTGTTCATCCCTTTTTTGTTGTGCCACTCCTGGGATGCTGAGCCTAAAGAGATAGATATTTTGCATATCAGAATATGTGAAATGAGTGCCCTCAGTTCTATATTGGATAAGAAGATTAAAATTAGGAATACAAAATGACACAAACAGTTTATGTCTGCTAAAATTGATTTTAATGTGCACATGGTTTGCGTCTGCAGTCAAATTATTGGCATGAATTTCACAAAATGGTGTATTTAACTGACTATCTGGAGAAAGTGATCATACATTAAACAACTTCCCATATTTAGAAAAGTAAGAATTAGGTGAACACGTTTGAATTTGTTTGAGATCAACTCTGAGAGGAACACCTTAATATGAGCAAGTTTCAAATATCAGGTTGTTGATTTGTAGAACATTTGAAGAATTCATAGATGGTTCAGATACTTTATTTTCTATCCATCTTGTGTGTTTAATAATCAGTAGCATTTGCAGCATGATAATGCTGCCACCTCTATGTTTGAGAGTATGTACAATCTTCCTAAATAGAAAAAAAAGTTAACTTTGACTTCTCTAAATATAGTACCTCTATTATCATCGTATCCAAACAGCTAAATCTATATTTTGTCTTACCATAACAGTTTTCTCTATAAGTCATTTGGCTTATCCACACACTCCACAATAAATTTCAGTGTAACTTAAAGAGTTGCATTTGGAGCAGTTTTTTTTTTCCTTGGCTGAAACCTTCTCAGACTACGGTCATATAAACCTTGCCTGATTGAGGAGAGTAAGACAGGTGCTCCAGAATGTTCCACTTTGTTGTAAACTTGGGCCGTCTTAGTTCCAAATTTCTTTTATCTTGGAACATTTTCTTTCATTTGAGATTTATGGTTGAATAGATGGTTAAAACTTCAAACAAGTCAAAAATGGAGGAGATGTCAAAGTAAGGCTTTTAAACCTAACAAACTGTATCGACCTTTAAGCATGGTGGTGGGGACATCATGGTGATGGGCCAGTGGCACTAGTGGATATTTAAAAACATGAATATAAATTTAAAGAAGAACTTTTTTAAATGTGTCTCAAAATTCTACAACTTTTCCAATCACATACGTTGATGGTTGAAACTTGGATACAATTCGGTGTTTCAACAGAGCAGTGAGCCTATTTGCATTTTCAAACCTGTGTTGCCAAGTATGCATCAGGTAACATTAAATTCTGGCTAATCTTGGGCTCAACCCTTAATTGATATAATTAATTTTTGTAAGGATGTATTTGTGCCAGTATGTAAAAAAGAAGTTATATTTGTATGCTATATTATTATTCTACCCTGGAAGAAGAATGGTTATAATAAATCATTAAAGTTAAAAATTAATTAACATGACATTCACAACCTTGATGAGTGGATGCAACCCTCTCACCAAAATTGCACATTAAAAGAGTTTCTTCATACATATTTATACAAGATTAAGCTTTGTAGTTATTATTTCAGTGCCGTCCATCTCAGCACACACATTAACCTCAATGGGGGAAAGGGAGACCTATCCAGAAAGTGCTGGTTAGTTTAATTTGCTTGCACAATCACTAAGGATACTTCAGTGTGTTAGACTGCTTTGCCCTTGTCTGAGACCTCCAGCTGAACCCACTGTCTTAGCACGATACAGTGACCAGAGAAGACCCCTGTGGAAGAGAGGAGTTCAAACAGAGGTAAGGAGTCACAAATATGTGCCCCAACAGTGCTTTTAAGTACTGATCTCAAAATGTTCTATAGTTGTAGGTTTTCTGATATCTTCAGTAAAATAATAATAATAAAAATATATTTTTCAGTAAGCATGTGTCAACCACATGGCTGTGTGATCCATACTTCTTAACTTAAGCCCAAAGGGTGCCTATCAAAGGCTTTAAGAGTAGACTCCCCCAAAGAACACCACACGATAGATGAGCTTTTGAAGGTAAAGTGTCAGACACACTGACTGTAAAAACTGCGTTGTATAGTTAAGATTTAAACCATTGCAGTGCTAATCCTTTAATCTCAACATTATGCTCTAAATAAGAAAGAAATGCTATGGTCTATTATATCTAAAAGCGCTGAGATGAATGCATTCAAATAAAAAGCAAACTTAAAGCAGCAGTGCTGTCAAGGATAGGCCATCTCTCAGTCCTTTTCAGCTGTTGTCTTGTCAAGAAGGCTCTCACAGGAACAAGATAAATTTAATTACACGTAAACAAAACTGACAGTTGCAACGTGAAATGCAGACACCCAGCATGGAGGGCCTAGAATTCACTTAAGCTGCGTTTTTCTTGTTGTATAATCACACGCATCTCACAGGCTCGTCAGAATTCAGATTTCATTCTTATGACAGCTGTTCTCAGTTTGAAACAGCAGCAGATGTAAACATGGCAGGTTATGTGAATGTTTTTTTGGAACGAACAAGCATATTTTTAAGGAATAATGGTAGACCATAACCTAATTTTATCATAGACTCATTTTAAAGTACAACCTCTGAACCTTACTTGACAGGCATGCACAAATATAAAGCAACTTGGAACTTTCTTTCTATGACCCTGCCAAGTGCTGTTATTATAATATGTTGTGCTGGATATTTAAAGTGACTCTATCACCATGGAGCAAGAATATGTTGACTAAACATCACAGACAAAAGCATATCCTACTACTCTTTTTTTTCCTGGCAGTAAAAACAAAGACAGGATTTTCCACAAAACACCCTCTTCTCCTGCAGTGACTTGATACATTTGATCATATTAATCCTGTGTTATATAAGCAGCTACAGATAATCAACACAGCACCAAAATAAAACAGAAACTTCTCAGCTATTGCTTTCCTGCTGCTCCTGACATAAGAGCTACACTCTGTGGATGCCTGGGTCATCTCACTCTGCCAAGTCCGTCCAAATCTTGTTTCCCTGAGATTGAGGGAAGAGGGACAATGGCAAAGCAAACTGTGGCTATTTTCTACCTGGAGAGCTGGTGACAGCGAGCCTGTTTTGTCTTTGTCACGCAGATATAGGCTGCAAGTCAGCACGGTCAGAACGGAGCCAGAAGAGGCTCAGTCACCCATCCTCTGTTCCCCCAATTTTCTCCTCTTCATATAGTTTTTCTCTCTCTGTGTGTGTTTGTCAGTGGGAAACTTGTGTTTGCAGTAATACTCAATGTACAAAATTTTATGAAATGTGTGCACCATTAAAGTCCAGAAATTATATGATTTATTCTCTTTGACTGTAACATTTTCTCTTATTAATTGTTTATTTACTTATTTTTTCATCTTAATAAGACAGAATGTCTGGCAGGCAGCTAGCTCAGCTGTGACCAGTCAACTTCAATCAAATCTCAGAGAGGGAGTAACACACTCTGACACAACAGTGTATTTGTGTTTCAGCAATATTCTCTTTAATTGTAATTCACTTTGAGTAGCTTTAGTCTGATTCCCTGACAATGTCAAATGAATCTTGTTATTATGAAGTCAGCTCTATTTTTCAGTAATTAAAGGGCAAAAATGATACAGTGATGCTTTCAGGGTGCATTCTATAGAGAAAATGCAGTTGACATTTTCCAAACCAAGCTATAAATAAAAATCAGCCCTTTTGTTATCTTGTTCATGAGAAGGGAACAACCCCATATCTAATTCAGCAAACTATGTAACACTCACCTCATGAGATCATGATGAGATTCAAATTATAATGTACTTCTATGATTTAAGGAACACAATACTCATTTTTAGACTTTGAATAATTAAAATTTAAAGTGGCTCAAATCATAGACTGCAAGGAGTTTGTTTTCCTTCTATGATTATCTTGCGTCACCTAGTGGCTTTTACAGGGCGGTGCACCTCACAGTCACCATCTTTGCCAGTGCATTAACATGCAGGTGCAACTTAGTAACTTAGAATATCAGTCAAGTGTTAATTTAAATCTTTTTATATGCCTAATTTATGGTGTGCGCAATCAGAGGGATGACTGTTGGCTTGACATTTCTCCAAAGAAAATAAATCCAATAGCCTTAAACCCAAATAAATTTAAATGTCAATTTCAACTGGATTAAAGATTTCTGAATCAGCTAAATGCATATTTTTGTGTATATATATATATATATTTGAACACTAAGGTTTATTGATGCACATCTGCTGTAGTCACTGCCTTTTCTGTAATTCTGAAAAGTTGTAGAGTTGAAAGGAATTGATTTCAAATTATTTAAATATAATCAGAACAGTTTTGTGATCCATGTTGCAATTAGAATTAATGTATTATGTGTCTTAACCCCAGTTCTAGTTTGTATTTGTAGCTCAACCAGTTTTACAGTTTTTGTGGCGCATTTGTTTTAACTACCAACATGACATTTACGTAACTTGGCTGTGGAACCATTGATACCGAGAAACCGTTTACCCTCGGAGTCTTTTACAGTAACCCCACAACTTCTCAAGCAAAGATGGCGGCTTCCATAATTGAGACATGCCATGTAGCATGCAGCGCAAATAGGACTCCAAATGTTGTTTCTTGGGGTCGGGGAGGGACTGTGGCTTTCGGGACGTGCAATTCAGTGGCCTTGTACGAACCAAAGGTGATAAAATCTGTAAAACATGTCAGTAGTTTAGTTGTTTTCTCGCTGCTGAGTGCTAATGCTAACATTATTCGTGTGGAGTGTTTGTTTAAAACGCCGAAAAACATTTGGGTTAACATGAATAGTTTGAATTTCAGGAAAGAAGAGTTGTCGCTTTGCTGAATGGACACAAAGGGAGAGTAAATGCAGTCAAGTGGGTTCACAAGAAAGACAATGGTGAGTGTAGAGACGTTTTTTAAATATATATATATATACAGTATATATTATTATTATTATTATTATTAAGCACATTGAACATTTGTACAAAACCATGAGGTGTGTGTAGAGTGCGGGGAAGTAAAGTTAGCATGCAAACTCAATAGAGAAACATTATTTGAAAAATGTAAACAAATTTGACAGGGATGTGTCAATACTTGCTTGTCATCATGTAATGGCCAGGATAATCTTCAATGCATTAGCAATAATTGACAGTTATACATTTTTTTATCAGCGTGTTTCTTTACCACTTCATTATCTAACTTAAATTTACTGGTTTGTGTGAAAATCTATTTCTATGAAAGCTCTCTCAGGTCCAACTTTGTGTGGAATTCCTAGGTAGTGATAACCGTGGGTAATAACATCAGGTTTACACAAACAAACAACTAAATAAATAAAACCTATAACTATAGTTTCACTAGCAAGAAAACCAAATCAACGACATCAAAAAGGGGTGAATATTAAACATTTTCTGTTAAAGTAAATTCATTTTGGTGTAGCAAGCAATATATTTGAATCTTTTGGTAGGTTACGCCACCTGCTGTTACAAATGGAAAACGGCATGCGGCCACCTCTCCGCATCAGTTTCCACATCAATGTTTCTAAAAGTGACGCTTTTTCGATGTACGCTTCTCTTGATTAATTTCTTACATATCAAATGGTCTTCTGTGTGGTGTGATGACTACTAGAAAGTCAACAACTGAGGCTGCAAAAATGTTAACTTATTACAATCCATTCAGACATACAGTACCTTAGCCGTTTTTTTTTTTCAAATTATATTGACATTTAACACACTTTTTAAGGCATATAAACTTGCCTATTTTTGGACAAGTTTAGCAAAGAATGGCCTGTACTAAGGATTTAAATAAAAAAATCTATGTTGGTATACCATGAGGGACTCAAAGTTGTTTGGAAATGATCTTGACGTCATTCCTTGATTGATGAACAGCTATGTCTGTAAGGTCATTGGTGATGTCTTTCTGTGTTGATGTTGTGCCAGAACACACATAAATACCAAAAAACTGCCAGAGCATCTTCTTTATGTGGATACTCACACTTACTGTTGACCACTTAATCAATGCATTTGCTAAGCTATCATACATTAATAAACTATTGAGTTTATTAGGGAACCACTTACTTGTTGAAGTTTTTTATTATAGTTTTTTTTGTTGTTGTAATTTTAGCTATAGTTGAAAATAGGCAGAAGCAAAACTTCATTCCCTGGCTAAAGTGACCGTGAAACACAATACAGCAAGTTTTACAACGAGTTCAGCAGTTTTATTTTTAAAGCAATAACTTGATCACACATTGGAGTTGTTATTAATTCAACTGCATAACATTTTATACAAGTTGCAAAGACAGTAAAACACTCTTACACTCCCTGCTTTTGTGTCATGAAACAGTTTGGGTATAATAGATTATGGCAGATTCAGATGGTTCACATTTAGGTTTTATTTACTTTAGAGGCTGATTTTTTTCTAAGAATCTTTTTTTTAATTTTATATTTCAAAAAAGGTTCATTTTCTTTTCACCATAATTGAGAATATTACACCCACTTCGCTACTTCCTTGTGGAACATTTAATTATGTTTGTATTAATGTGTTTCTACAATTTAGGTCCTCTCACTGACCTCACCTAATATTTGCATTTAGATTTAAGAAGTCCTCTTTGCTGTCATAATGTCATGTATGAATTTATTTATTTATTCAATTATTTGTTGTTTTTTTGTAAGGTGACCCTTTGTTTTCCAACTGGGCTTTCTAAAAATGTTTTATGTACAAGGCTCCATACTCTTTATTGAACCAGTTTGTCGATAACGAGTTGTAAGTTAATTCCGTTATGTTGATTTTATTGTCGCAGCATCAGAGCGTCATGTCGTCTCAGGAGGTTCAGACAATCGGATCATCCTCTGGGAAGCTCAACCTGGGAAGGTAAACTGCCTACATTTCAACTTTTCTGAGTCTTAGGTGGCTTCAGTTTCAGCTAATTAGAAAAAAAAAAATTCTGTGTTTATCTGAGTGTTGTGCTGTGAAAATGATATTTTTATGGTACACATTGTAATTTTAGTGATGAAAAATAGAAGCCTTGAATACAAATGTTTTGTGTAATGCCATAGTTCGTCCAGTCAGTGGAGTGTAAGGGCCACACTGGTCCTGTCAATGCTGTGGATGCCGTCTACCTGGAGGACTCTAAGATCCTCATTGCCTCTTCTTCGTCCGATTCCACAGTGAGATTATGGCTCTGCAGTGACGACAAAGAAGGTAGTAAACAAGTAAAACAGACATGGAAAGCATTTGGAAATTATTTATCACCATCTCTAAAAAAAAGGAAGTTAACAGTGATGTGTGTATTTTCGTGAGCCTCACTACTTTTTTCTTTTAATACACTCCCTCTAAATTGTTCACATCTGTATTTCACTACTTAACAGAAAGTGGAGAAATAACTGTTTCTCATAAAGGGGCATTATATGTTATTTTTCTCAAGTGTGCTATTATGAAACCTCTGCTGAGGAAAACAACTCAGATCCATCGGTAATCAATGTTTACAGACCAGTTTTTAACTTCCACTTTTCTTGGTAAAAGGCTTGAATTGTTTCAAATGACAATTCACTTTACAGTATTGAATTACAAACCAGTTTTGTCTCCAAGCAGAATCATTGAAGAGAAATGGCTCCAGTTAAAATCATCAAACATCACAGAGTCAGCAGTGACTCATAAAGAGCTCCTAGTTCCTATTTCAGTTCTGTTTGATCTTATTGCTGCATTCGACACTTTCTAATTTGATGGCTTCATACTTCAACAGCTTTAACAGGTTAAGTTTTTAACTGCTTTTTATCTTACCTTGGATAAGAGTTTCTATGTTTCAGCTGGTAGTCTGCAGTTTGTAGTCTGCAGAAGGATAAAGCTAAGATTGCAATTTGGGTCATTTTTTGTTTGTTTTTTGTTACTGTTACTCTGAGCCATGTTATCTATTCCCTATTGGTGTTACTGCAGAAATTTATCTTAACTCTCATAGGTTTACAGTGGCTGATAGAATTACTGTTACTCTAGGGGAAGGTTTCTATCAGAACTTAAAGTAAATTCATCCTTTGAATGGGGAAGCATAAGTAATATTCATTTGATGCCCACTATCTTTGGACAATGCTCCCTGCTTTAAATTTGGTACCGTTTCTGGATTCAGAACTCCACCGAAAATGTTAGTATTTCTGCAGGTAGTGGGTCAGTTATTACAATAGTTTCTTTCTTTGTTGTGGTCTAATTTCTGAGTTTATGTACTCTTCTCCTTACCCATATCTTCAACATGGTTCATATTAGGCTTGAGCCACTATGAAATGCTCACATTATGCTGTGGTTTTGTGGTATAAAACAAAAGAAACAAACAAAAACAAACACAAAAAAGGGATCTAGCTGATTTCCATTTAAACCAGAAAAGCAATTATTACTACTGCTGAAATGACATAAAACTCAATATTTTAAATTATAATAATGTTGTAAAAACATTTGTTTATTATATTAATTTTATACTTAGGCTTAGAAAAGCAGGACACATTTTGGTAGACATCCATTTTCTATACCTTAATTCTTGCAGGTTCAGTGGGAGCGGGGAGGATATGATTCCAAGCAACCAAATGTTTCTTTGTTGTTCAAAAGGGAATAGTTAGGATCCTTTTCTTGGCCAGCTAACCAGCAGTGAGCAGCAATAGGTGGAGTAGGGGCATGTTAAACCATAGAGATGTTGTGATGGAAAATTTTTATCAGTTTGAACTGTAGCTGTTTTTTTTTTTTTATCTCTACCTTCTTAATATTAAGCGGACCATGAAGAGTTTATTTATGGCTTATTTGAATTGCAACACTGTAAAATGCTATTAATGATATTTTGTGTTTGGTTTGTAGCTCATTGTTCTCTCTGTACCTTATGACTAAAGTAGATATCAGTTTCACTACGTGCAAAACATTCTTCTTGTCTGGGCTGATTCAATCTGTTATTAAGCGTGTGTCGTTTAAATGTTTTTCCTTCTTTATAAAATATTGATTGAACAAATATTCTATGCTAGATTTTATTTCAGTGGTCAGTTGATTTTAGGGGGTCAAACTGAAAAATACAATTCCAGTGATTCCTATGTGGTTTTGACGGAAATATGTTTTGACACCTTGGTGTCAGTGGAGCTTCAAGTTATCGCCTTCATCTCCTTTACCTCTTTTCAAGTTGTCTGGGATTTGAGTTTCCTTTTCCTGAGTGTTTTTTTTTTTGGCTGCCTGTCACTGCAAAAGGACACAAGTGAAGCTCTACCGTCTTTAGAGGCATCTCTGAAAACTGGAAATAAGTTTAGCTTGAATTTCTTTCTCCAATGTAAATATTACATTATCTAGTTTGCTCTTTTTATGCATCAGGTGAAAACATACTTAAAATAGACATTATAAGTCTTTTTGAGGCCTTCAATCCATTTGTTTACAATTGTGTGACTGTGTCGCTGCAGCACATCTGAAAATGTTTCCATGTGGATGTCTCCTCAGTTGAGTGCCTCCATAATGTATCATTTGGAAGCAGTTTCATGATGGATGTCTCTCTAGCTCTGTTGCCCGGCGCTGGAGGTAAGCACAAGCTGCTCTTTCAACATCCTTTAAGTTGCACACACATTTTTCCTTTTACATCATTCTTCCACTGCCTCTGCATATTAAAACTGATATTCTGATATTAAGCCCATGGTTTGTGTGTTTTGTCTTTATGTGCATCTCTAGTTCCCATTCTGGCCTGTGGAGGTGATGACTCTCGGGTGCATCTGTATGTGCAGGAGAGCGGTCAGGTAAGCTAGCCTCACTACTCCCCCAGGGGTAGGTTGTTCATGAATCCTAATTGTTTAATCTGAGCTTCTGAGGCTTGAAGGCAACTACTGACTCCGTGAAATGGCTCCCTTGCAGCTGCAGAAAGCCATGTCACTGCAAGGGCATGAAGACTGGGTTCGTGGAGTGAAATGGGCATGTAGGGGTGAGTTTGTCTGGTAAGATGCAATCAGCACACTGTAAACTTGAAAGCCAGTTTCTGTTGCCTCATTGGCAGATTCAAGGAAAGAAGAATTACATGTGTTTATATGCTTCTGAAGTATTCATTATGACTGGTAAAATACAGGAAAAACAGCTGTCGCTTTAACTAACAAGCGTAAGACATCAAGAACTTCTAGTTCTGCACTTGCATTGTAACCTTTATCCTTACCTTTATTAGTTGCAATCCTTGATAAAGAATTGTAATAATCAGATGTATTATTTTCAAGTGTTATCTTATCTATCAAAGTATTGAATGAACAAAAAAAAACAGACTGAGATGATGTATTTATATTTGGACTGGTGTGGTGGGATTAATGGTGTAGTTCCAAAAATAATAAATTGAAATAGGATTATTCTTTAACTGCCTTATTTATTTATTTATTTGTTTTGTTTTTTGCCCCATGTAGCTTTGTCATCAGATAATTGGTGGCTCTACTGGCCTTAGGTGAAGGTTACAACCTGATACACTGGGCTGTTCATCAGCAGCAGTGGCAGAAAAAGAAAATCCTTACTTTATTATTAGGATTCAGTAGGTCACTGTCACAAAAATATAGTTTTTAGAATGATGAAGGTGCTTTCTCAACTGTTTTTAAGCCAAGAATAAACATAAGCTCTCTCGTCACAATTATATGTGGTTTTGGCAGACTTTCAGTCAGAAACCAAAACAAATGATAGTTTGTGTTGTCAAGTGTCATTGCTTTTATTGACCTAATAGCTTGACATCTTTCTCAAACAAGGAATTTATAGCATTATGATAATATGTCTGTCTTTTTTGGCACGTATGAAACTGGACTAGTCACCACAGAAAAAAGCTGACATGCATTATGTATAAAGACAGGGACATTCAGCAGAAAACCAGCATGGGCTTAGTCTGCCACATGTCTGTGTGTTGGTTTGTAGTCCTGCTGTCTTATTGGCTACATCACAGTTAGATGCTAACCTCTCATTGATCCCTGATGGAGCAGCTGTTAAATTCTCTGGACATGATACCTTGGGGTATGATGATAATTATAACCAGAAAATTAAGGCTAGGTCCCTCTTTGTCCAACATTTAACAGCATAATCAGAATCATCTTTAATTTAAGCTGAATTCTAATACAGTCTGAGCTCATCTCATTTGTTTAATTTGGCCATCTTTGTCCTTTGCTCCTCTGCTTAATACCCCAACCTTATGCCCATGGCTTTCAAATCAAACTAAGCAAAAATATTTGCAAAGATTTCTCAATACTTATAATGCAGGTTAGAAAAAAATAAGAATACAAAGGAACATATTTAAAACTAACAGTAAAAAAAAAAATCTTCAATACAATTAAGAAGTTGACGTGTAAAACTGCTTTTATAAAAAAATATTTAAAATAGTAAAATAATTCTTTAATGAAGAGAAGAAAAAAAACAATCCATTAAATGTAAACTGTACAAGTTCCAGTATTCACATATCTGTCTGTGTCATTTTGTTTCACATGAGATGTAAAACTTCTGAGGCTAGCCAATTGTTTGTTTACTGGTGGCAAACCATTTTGAAACTGGGGTCCTTTAAGTGAGACAAATGTATTAAGAACTATTAAAAAAATCTTAAAAGACAATACCTTTTCTGGATTTTACAATGATGCCACTTCATTGGCTCTTGATCTAAAACTTTCAGTGCTTAATTGTATAAGGACAACATAGGCTTTAAAACACATTGACTAGTTTGGTCAATCAAATTTGCATCAATTTAGTATTTTCATTGGTCTATTTTTACTTTATGATACAGAATATTTCCATTTCCCCCCTTTTTTGTGTGATTAATAAAACTCAGCTGAGCTCACTCTTAACAGGTCTTGCATTAAAAATGTCATTTACCAAATGACATTTTATGACAACAGTCATAAACATTTATGAAGACTCCTTCATGTTCATTACTGGTGTTATGTTTATGACAGTGTCATGTTAGTCTTCCCCTCATCTATTATATGCATAACATAAAGTAGAGGTTGTGTTGTGTTCCACCTTTAGTGGAGATTTCACAGCAACATATTCAGTGTTAGACCTTGTAACTTTGAGGCTTCTCAGAGAGCAGATTTTCAGGTTTTCTCTCTCCATGTCTCATTCAGGGGACGAGCTGTTATTAGCCAGCTGTTCACAGGACTCTCTCATCAGAGTGTGGAGGCTCTGTGCCAAATCTGGCACAGACACCCACACAGAAGATGATCACACTGTCATCAAAATGAAAGAGGACGTTTTTGAAGTGAAGGACAGAGGTGAATGGGCTAGCCAGACTTGATTACAGAAAAATGTGTTAATTAAGCAAATGAGGAAAGATGATTTTTTTCTTTTTTTTATAGAGAAAGACTTTCATGTTCCCTATAATCAGTACAACATATATTTCTATTTGACTTAATATCAGGGCATGTTTACCTGATATTACTGACATGTTTGTTGTTGTCATTTGGTCGTTTTGTTCTCTTCACAGGAATGGTCTCAAGGTTTGCAGTGTCCCTTGAAACTGTCTTGGCAGGACATGAGAACTGGGTTTATGGAGTCAGCTGGCAGCCCCCTGTCTATAAAGGTAGTCTAAATTAAAAAAGCATTAAGGCTTTTTCAAAGGACACCTGCACAGTATTGAGTAATATTTGAATTTGTCATTATGCAGTTATGGAAAAAAGAAATTAAAGTGGTATGAAAAAATGTTAATCGTTTCTTATTTCTTATTCCATCATATAAAAGATAAGATAGACATTTCTGAAGAAAAAGGAACACTTGAATTTAATTATAGTTTGATGTTGTCCTTATTTAATTTGCCACATCAGAAGTTTTTGTCCAACTTTACATGCAAAATAGAAATGTCTTTTTCAATGCTTATGTTTTTTTTGTTTGTTTGCTGTTCTTTAGACTATGGCTGCCAAACTGAGTCCAGCATAGATGGCAATCACAACAATTAAGATCACATTTTTAATTTTATTTATTTCTATTATTTAAACTGTGTTAAAATGTCACATATAAGAAGTTGAGATTCAAATAATTTGTATTTATTTTATGTTTGAGTGTTTTAGGTTCTGAAATAGAACTGATCAAAGAGTTTACAGATGCTATAAAAGCGGTTCATCCCTTTACGACACTGCAGAATCGGATAGACTCTGTATCATTGTACTCCTTCTCGATTTGTTAACAAATAAAACAAATGTAAACAAATAAAATCCAATTAGGTAACGGTCTTGTTCTTTACTTTTCAACATGTAATAAAAAACATCTAGACATATAAAGTTGTAGAAACCATGTTAGTCTCCAACAACGCACATTTTTAGGATGCTATGAAATTATTGTTGGTTGGTCTTTATAATTTATAATTCCTGATTTGCATAATCTGTTACTCCTGTGACTGGCACAACAAGCTATGTTTTTAGATTTTCTAACATATAGCAAAATAGTTTTATGGGCAGACTGAAATGACATGGTTGGATGAGCAAGAAAACATTCACTCCTTTGAATTTGAACTTGGAGCAAACAACTTGAAAATGGACCTGCAAAAATGGCTTGTGAACACTTGTGAGAGCCCCTGTCCCAATAGTGTACTATGAACAAGATTAGCTGTGAACGTTCATCTTGTAAGCATCTGAGTGTCTTTGTCTCCCCCTGCAGGTGGTGAGCTGCAACAGCCTCTTATTCTACTCTCAGCCTCCATGGACAAAACCATGATCATCTGGGCTCCTGAGGAAGGATCTGGTGTCTGGGTAGAGCAGGTAGGTGTTGACTTTAATAGTATGATGGTTTATGCAGACACACACACACGCACACATCAAATAAATCATTCTCTGCTACCAACACGAGGCTTTCACAACCCAGCTATAGAGCCAACCTTTTTTTCATTCTCTTCTCTGGCCATAGTCCACCTCTCCTGCTTTGTCTCCACTATCTCAGTTCCCATTCTTTCTGACGTTGAGGTGTCAGAAATAGCATTGACAGACAGTGATGAGGAGGAGCTGAGACTTGTGCACTACTGAGCTTAGACATGCTGATGTCGTCCCCTCCGATGTTTAACTCTTTCACCCTTCCACCCCTTCCTTTGCAGCACATTTCCCAAGGCATAAAAGTAGAGGGTGATGAGAAGCTTCTGTTCTAGCTCATTTTTGGTTTTTATTCATTTAATGAATGACAAAACATGTGAGAAAAGCAATCCAACATTTACATATGCTTAAAAATAAAAACACAGAAGGTGAGAGGTTTTGGTCATGGTAGGCAGTTCTGGACAAAAAGACCGTGGATTAGCTGGTTGTTTACAATAATTGGGTTGAAAAGATCAAAGCGAACAAAGCTGGAATGAGGAATTGGCTCTCAATGAATTGCAGGAAAGGAGACTAGACCTTATTGAACTGGATTAAATGATCTCAGGGGGTTGTTTAGAGCTTTTTTAAATGTTCAACAGTCTGTTAAAAGATTAAGCCATTGATTTATTGATTGTTTTGTTTTCTCGTTGCAGTTGACTGATATTGTTTTCTTGGCCCTGAATTAATGCAATTGTAACAGAGGATAGTAACGTCTGAGTTGTTCTGCGCTCTCAGAACGAGAAATAGGATTATGCTTTGGATTCGTATCATGCAGTTTTCTCATAAAATCTAACCAAAGTAGCTGAACTGTAGAGCAGAGCCAGACGTTCTGCACAGGGCTTATTGAGTGTGGAAATGTACGGATAAAGAAGCTGATTTTAGTATTTTCTGAGTTTAAATAAGTGGAGAAAAAAGTGTGGAAAAATTCTCACAAACTCATTGTTTATCCCATTATCTGAATGCCTTGTGTCCTTTCTTTCTACATTGTGTCCTTCCTTCCTTCCTTTGTTCCTAGGTTTTGTAGCGTTCTGTTCACTGTAGAAATCTATGCAATAAATTCACCATGAGCTTTAACATTTTTGATAGTTTAAAAAGAACACAAATGACTAAAAACTCTGGAAAGGTGAGTATAGAAAAGTCAAGAGTGTTTGTTGTGAAATTTCCAAGCTGATTGTTGAGTGTAGATAAATATGCTCATTTCAGCAAAATAAATTACTGAAGTTGCATGCTGTATAATCAGTCAGCAAAGAAAGAATACTTCTAATGCGTCACTGAAAGGCCCAAAGGATCTAGACATCCATGCCCAAGGTAAATAAATATAAACTTCCAACTTTCTGAAATGGGATTAAACAAATGAAACCTAAATATTAAAGTACTGTAGCGGAAGGACATTGAATGAAATGCAAAACAAAAATATGTATCTGTACTTAATAGTTGTATTATTATTATTATTATATGTAAATAAGTTGCTTTTTCTCCAGAACCTTCTTTTTCTTTTATTCCCCAAACTAAGCTGTTAAAACTTTGTCTCCTCCCCGTCCCCCATTTCTCCCTTTCTTTAGCTCTCCTGTTTTTTCTCATTTCAATGGAAACTTCCTCTCTTTGTGCTCCTGCCAGCTGAGGCTGTGCCAGAGTGGAAGCTCAATTTAACACAAGTGTGGATTGGGAGGAAAAAGAGTAGTTCTCGCCCCATCTGGTCCACACCTTTTTTTTTTTTTGTTCCAAAATGCATCATATTCTCAGGTGGTTCAGGACAGCACACGGCCTCTTGCTCAAATATTGGTCCAAAATCCAAAAATAAAATCAAAGATGTGTTCACATATGCACATATCCTGGAGTGTGTCCTTTCAAATGAACACACACAACTGAGTGAACAGAGACCCGATGTGTGATTGCACTCCAGGCTGATGAAGATTCACTGCTTGGTCTATTACTTTTTGGGACCTTTGATCCCTTGGTTTTATTTCCACGGCGATTAGCAAAAAAGTTTAGTTTTCTTTCTCTGAAATGCGGATTGATTAGGGCCTAAAGCCACTGAGAATTTTACATATTTGTCTCTTAAAAAAAGAGGCAGGTATAGGTGAAGGGAGGGAAAAAATTGTAGAAATTTTGTGTAGGAAGTTATTTCGCACACCTGGAGCCTTTATTCTTTCAAATAAATAAATAATCCACAGACCTGGAGTAACCTTTGTGTTATTTGTGTGAAAGTGCATGGCATATGAGTCCTCTTTCAGTCCCTCTTTTTCTGTTTGAGAAACAAGCCCTTTGAAGTGACAGGATCCCTGTCTACAAAGGCAGATTAACCTCTGAAGCTGTGTGACACACAGACACAAGCCTCCATATACAACAAAACCTTTCTAAGAAAACATTTCTACACGTGATTCTAAAAATTAGCCTTGAAGGTGCTTTCATTAATGTAGTTGAAAGATCCTCAACCACACCCGAGACCGAAGTTTTTGGGCGTAGTAGTTTCTGCGGCACTAAATGACCAGCCTTGTTTGTTTTAATTAGTCGATTTTTACAGAGAAGAGCTTCACATCTTCACTGATTAGAGTAATTGGTGGGATCTAAAGGACAGCGGGATTAGCAGTGGGGCGGTCAGAGCTTACCGCTGTGGGGAAAAAAACATCTCGCCACATAGACGCACTGGTAATTAACATTTACGACTGACCACAGAGAGCCACCAAAGGGACTTTTAGTTTGTGTTTAAACGATAACCTTTTCTAAGCCTTATTTCAGATTCAAAAAATGTCGATAACCAACTAAATAAATTTTAACAACGATTTGCAGTAAATGTAATTGATTTAATGGGAAACATTTTCTGCATTATAAGTCTCATTTGAATTCTAAAATGCATATTATTGATATACATTTAGTAATAAGGTTGTGCCATAACATCTTAAATGGGATGTAGGACTAGACTTTGACTAAGCCACTCCAAAACTTACACCTTTTTTGGGTCACTCAGAGGTGAACTGGCTGGTCAATGTTCTGCTGCTTGAGCTGCTTGAGCTTAAGGTCACCAACAGATGGTAGCAAGCAGCCTCAGAGCATCATATCATCATCACCACCATGGGTAACTGTTAGTATGTTGTTTTTTTTCTTTTTCTGAACCACACCTTCCAAAACATAACATTTTACTTCATTAGTCACTCATAGGTTTTGTATGTCATCAATGCATTTTTTTGGTCCACTGACACAAAATTATACTTGTGGGTATTGTCTTTGGCCTCATTTTTTATTTTTGTTGTTGCTGGAACTAGAAAATGTGGCCTAAAGCAAGTGCTTTTGAATTTGTCCAAGAAATAAGTCACTCTTTGTGCTTGGCTATGCAATAACCTGAAGGGTAGATTCGAGAACACTTTGTGGGGCTTTTTCTGCTTGGTTAAGCCTGTTTCATGTTCATCTTAGATCTCTCTCCAGGAGCCATATATACAGTCCTATGCCTGCCGTCCTTGTTGTGCTCCTCTACAGCAACGCCACTGTCCAGCGTAGGCCATGTGTCCATATTGTTCCTCTTCATAAACACGGCAGATGACAGCAGTTTGCCTCTGTGTGTGTGTGTGTGTGGGTGTTTTGTTTTTCATGATTTATAGCCTGCTGTTGTGTGCCGAATTTTAAAATCAATCTGCTTAATGTTGCATCTCTTCCTCTCAATCTCACCATTTATGTCTCTCCCAGGCTACTTCTCCTCCCCCTCTGTTGTCTTTCATCTCCCTCACCAGAGTATCAGGCCATTCAACCTAAAGACATGCCTTTATCGCTGTCATTTGTTCTGCTGTGGTCCAGCATTTTTACAGACATTATTTAGAAGGTCACTGATGACCATGGAGAAGCCTGGATGATTGACGAGGCTGCATCTAATTTTTGTGTTTCTGCTTGTGGCAGTCAAGTATTTTCTTCAGGATAACGTTCATGTTGCAAGGCACAAGTTAATTACAGATTAAGTAGATATTAAGCATTTTGATTTGGGCTCAGAGTGCTGCAAAGGGAATAGTGAACTATTAAATTCTGATGATCCAGTTCTTATCGGTCTTTCCTTTGGCTTTGATGTACCTGTCAGGGTTTAAGGGTCAGAAAAGGGTTTTATTTCTAATGGTTCGGGGTATTAATCCTAGAGGTGTCAAAGACCAAGCCCTTCACAATGCCAACTAAGTGTCTTCCATGAAACTTATACTTTTTGCAGTGAGTAGAGAGAAAATCAGGTCCTTGTGGCCTCAACAAATCTTTATTTTATTGTAAATATTTCAATAAGTTTCAGTGTTTTGTGTTTATTTAATCTAATGTCATATTCCCAAATTGAATCAATATTGTATTGCATATAACAACATTGAAAGAAAAAGGAAGAAAATAATGGAGTTCATATTCCAGTTTGGTAAATTCAACATTTATTTTGTGATTTGGTATTAGTTCTTTCTTGTGGTGAGGAATCTAATTTGATTACTTTAATTAGAAAATAAAATTGAGGTATTGACCTCATTATGCTGCTAAGAGTTTCTTTAGCCTAGAAGCACAGCTAGTCACATTCTTGCATCTGAAAAAAAACAAACAAAAAATAACACTTTGGATATTTTTGTGGGGTAAAACATTTTTTATTGATTTGAACACACATTTTAAAATGCAAGGCATTTTAAGGAGATTCCAGCTACCTTTTGAAAGCGAAACAGACCGTACTGTACTGTAAATATTATTTCAGTACTAGTTTTTTCTTCAATGCCTCATCAACTGCACTGCAATGCCGAGTTTAAAGTGTCTCAATAAATAATATTTGAGATCATTGTTAATGGGAGTAAAAAACAATAAGAGAAAATATTTTTATTGGAAATATTGTATCATAACCGCAGTGATTGTTTGTGATTTTCAGTATTTGTAGTATGATTTAATTTCCCAGTTTCTCTCAACGAATCCAGAAATTGTTAAAACTAGCCTAGTTTTTTGGATCTTTTTTTAACCCAAAAAAAGCAAAACTGCTACTTTCTTATTGTTATTGTTTAACTTTTATTAAAATGTTTTTTTTCTATTTTTTACATAATTTGTTAAAATTGATTATGTCATGTCAGCATGATATTAGACAGACGATCTGTGTAAAAGAATTGAGCTCCTCTGCTTTCTTCCTGCGATCCTACAGTTTAATCTCATTAGATCAGCTGACAGCAGTAGCAGTTTTTGTAACGCTGCTTGTTTTGTTTCTAGGGGAAGGTCATTTAACTGAGAGCCATCCAGCTAACTCTGCTTCTTGAAGGGGTCACATTAGGCCAGGGAATGGTTTGTTAATGTGGATAAATTGCATTAACACTGTCAAACTAAAGGAGATACACTTTACTACCTACCTCTGAAAGCAGTCAAAAGAAATCTCTCACAATCGGGTCATTCACACTGCTGGGATCTTGGTGCCAGATGTGAACAAGGTTGGAGACTACTGATAATTTATCAGTTTCAGTCACTACCTGAATTAAATGCTGAGGGTTCGGAGGCTAAGCCTAGAAAATGGGATTCAGCCTTGTTGACACCAAGATGAAAGTCTTTGCTGCAGTTCTCTTAACAAATAGCCTTAAAATAACTTTTTTTTATCGTCCTTAGAATCTTGCTTATATCGTTCCTAATTTGCCTTATTTTCTTTTTAAAGGAGCTTCAGGACGTTTAGAATAACCTCAGCTAATGACCTCTGGTGACGTCAGGCTTGGAAAATATTCATTTGTCAGTGTAGCTGTTGTTTTTACTTAAATCAAAAAGTGCTCTCTGCCCCTGGTCGTCATTTGAAGCCACAAAGCTGGTTGCATAACTGTCTGTATGAACAAAAGCACGGTGCCTATAATTGGAGAGGTGGTGAAGATCCTAAAATAGTTGTTTTTTATGTTCCGGTATTGTTCTCACTGCAACTGCACTGATTACTTGTGTTTTTAAAGTGAACTAGTTTTTCAGTGGAAATTCAGCCCAGATGGAGAGTTTGTATTGTGTAACTGAGGACGACACTGTGGTCAGAGACGCTCATCCAAATCCATTTTGTATAAAACCGTCAGGGTTCTCAAGCTGTGACATTTTTCATGATTAGTTGTTTCATGTAATATGCTGTGGTGAAATTGCTTTCATTATTTACCAGACAAATCTATTTTTGTTTGGAGGGAAACATGGGGTTTATTCAAGTCTAATAAGTCCCATTTTGTATAATTTCTCATCTGAGTTGTCAGCTTAATCTCATTTGTCCTCTTTTTAATTCCCCTCCTCGCTTCTGTCCACCATCATGAAGTCTGTTAGTTAATGAGACTTTAAGAGAGACTGAAACAACACTTCATCCTTATCTTTTGTTTTCTTTAAATGTCATTGTTCAGAATGTTGAGAAAAACAAACAGTGTACATAGGACTAAAGAGCAGTTTTTAAATTCTTCACCAATAACTGTTTAGAAAATGTTGACATAATTAAATGGGTCACCTTTTTTCCACTTTGACACATGCATGACTTTATTTATTAAATTCTTTTTTTTTGCAAGGCGCATTCACTTGAGTGACCCAGTAACTAAATGTTCTCCACTACCTATTGCTTTGTTTTGTAAATGTGTTGAAAAAGCAGATGACTCAGTGGTTTGATCCACATTTTATCTCACTGTCTCTTCAAAACCAGGTGCGTGTCGGGGAAGTAGGTGGAAACACTCTGGGCTTCTACGGCTGCCAGATGAGTCCGGATGGCTCGATGATTCTGGCCCATGCTTTCCACGGAGCACTACACCTTTGGTGCAAGGATCAGGATAAAGAGGTGACAATCACAACTGTCTAAATACATAACCTTTAAAATGAAATCTTTTAAGGTACTCTGTCACTGATTTGAAAATGTATACTTGGAAAGCAAAAAGAAAAAAAAAACTACCTTCATTTATGAGGGGCTTAGATGTTGCACAGTTTGTCAATTTGTGAGGATCATTGTAATCCTAATCTGTACAATATCACATTCACAAAGGTCTGTTTGGATTGAATGATTAGTATGATATAGAATTCCAATTCCCATGTATACAATTTGGTTTGTTGTATGTATATTTACCTAATGTATATGGTGGCGACATCTTGATAGCAGAATATTATTACAAAGCCTTACTTACCTATTTTGAGGAACATCAAGTCCCATCATGTCTTTGAAGTCTGTGTTTCACTTATGACCAGTCAGATTTTGTACACTTTGACATGAAAGCTTAACTTCTATTACGCCTGGACGGATGAAGTTGGTTTTATCATAATGGCACTTTTTGAATTCCCCATAATTCTTGATCATGTCAGGTTGACAGGAAAGACTAATACTGCATAATATACAGTATGTCACATCCCCCAAGTGGTCGAAGAATTCTTAGCTGAAATAATAATAAAAGGCCAGAATATCAACTTGTTGGTGGATTTAGAATGGTGAGGTGAGTGAATCTTCATCAGTGCAGATAGAGCATCTGCATTGGATGACAGGAAGATTAATTATTGTAAGTGCTGCCTATTTGTAGTTTTCATTGCATCTTTAATTTCTGATGCTTATGGAAACATTTTTTACATCTCCCAAAAAATATTTTACAGGCAGATTTAGCTTGAGGTCACATCACATGAGCCACAGTATTGGAGAGCAAACCGGGATATTATTTTATTTAAATTACACAGATTTGTACCTCACTGAAATACAATATTTAATATATGCAGTATTATTATATAATTTAAAGAATAAAAAAAAAAAGGTGTAAATCTTTATGCTCTCCATGCAGGGAGGGTGGAGACCAGGAGTTGTGATATCAGGTCACTTTAATGCTGTTCAAGACCTGAGCTGGGATCCTGAGGGGGAGTTCATCCTCAGTGTGGGCTCAGACCAGACCACCAGACTGTTCACTCCATGGAGGAAGCAGGACAGCAAACAGGTAAAGGCAGACTCAAAACTGGAATATAAACGAAAAAACAGAAAAGAACTGTGATCCAAATGTAGAAAGTTTAATTTGGTAGAGGACCTTTTTCCATTTAGCCACATAATTATATCTAGATTTTTATTATTTCTTTATTCTTATTTATGGTTTTTTTGTGGATTTCAACTCTGCAGGCAACCTGGCATGAAATCTCTCGGCCTCAGATCCACGGTTATGACATGCAGTGTCTGGCCATGGTTGGGCGGTTTCAGTTCGTATCTGGAGCTGATGAGAAGGTCCTCAGAGTGTTTCAAGCGCCTCGAAATTTTGTGGAGAACTTTGCTAGCATCTCTGGGATTTCAAAAGAAAAGCTGCTTCAATCCAGTGTAAGTATCTTCTGTTCTGTGGTTACAATGCCGTGACCTCTCTTGAACATTTCGGCATTTTGTTGTACTAAGCCACAAACTTCTGTGTGTTTCACTGGGATTTTATGTTGTAGGTTAACATAAAATAGTACATAGTTGTGAAGTGGCAGGAAAGGGGAACATGGTTTAATGCTTATGTATTCACCCCTTTAGTTAGTATGTTGTAGATACACTTTCTACTGCTCTTACATCTGCAAGTCTATTTGAGTTCACCAACAGCTTTGCAGACCCAGATATTGAAAGTCATTTACATTCTTTATTGCAAAATAACTCAAACTCAGTCAGATTAATGGACAACATCTGTGAACATCAGTTTAAAAGTCTTGGCCCAGATTCTCAATTTAATTTGGGTCTGGACTTTTGACCACATGAATATGCTTTGATCCAACCTTGTCATTGTAGCCCTGGCTGTATGTTTAGGGTTTGTTGTCAATGTGAAGCATCGTACCAATCACAAATATCTCGCAACCTCAAATGCAGTGTTGTCCAAAGTATATTGAATGTTTTAATTCCTTCCCTAGTTTAACACACCTGCTGCTGTCATCCTTGGTCTTTTTGATGCTGTTTGTTCACTATTGTTCTCTGACTAACGACTAAAAGCAGCAGGCTAGGTAGTGAGAATTAGTTACACATGTTGGATGTATTGTAGTTTACCAACTAGCTGGATTCCAACTGAAATTGTTGCATTGTGTTTTTATTTCGGGGTGTCTTGTTGACGAGCTGAAAACAAATAAAACACTGCACCTTTCAGATTTTTGTTTGTAAATACTTTTTAAAAACCTTCCACTTCATAATTGGGCACTACTTTGTTTATCACATAAAATTCACACGAAATTCATTGAGGTTAATGATACTTGTAACATGTATAAATGTGAAAAAGTTAGAGGTATAAATACTTCTGATAGGGCCCTAGAGATGGAGACCCAGTTGTTCTGTAAATTTGTCTCCTCCTCCATCTGTCTGCTTTTTCCCAGGGCTCAGCCAGCCTTCCAGAAGGAGCTAGCACACCTGCCTTGGGTCTTTCCAACAAGGCTGTATTTCAAGGTAAAATGCTTTCCCAGCACAGCAGTTAAGTGTTTCACTACTCCTTCTGGGGCTCCGTTTTATCTTATAATCACTTTTCATTCAAAAATCAATTTCACTTTAACTATGTAGTTGGAAACAGCTGTGCCCAATCTGGTTTAGAAAGGTTTGTTCGGTGTTTTCATTCCATTAATGTGAATTTACAGGCGACCTTGTCCCGAAGACTACTGAAGAAGAGGAACAGTTCAGCAGTATATCTGACCAATACCAGGAGTCATATTTCCACCCGCTCAGCCTGACTGGTACTGTAAAGCTCATATTTATCTTCAAATGTGATAAACCCTCCAGATTTAAAAGGGGGTTCCTATCTTTTTGTACGACAAGAGGCAGTGATGGCAGCTAAAATGAAGAATTTGGAGGGAGAAAAAACAAGAAAAAACAAGAGTTAATGTCATCACTGGTTGTGCACCACTTAGTCAAAATATCTTCTTAGGAACTGAATTTTTAGTAGGGAAACAAGTTATATGTTTTGGATAAGATTGCCTTGAGAGGCCAAAATCCAAAATGTACAAGAGCCAAACATTTTACACAAGCATTTTATTCCCCATGGACTGGAGGGTGTTGAGGGCTGTCATCAGCATGAGTGAAGCCGCTACTTAATCTGCAATGCTAATTAGAAAGCAAGCTTATGGGACTGCAAAGCTTAAGTATCGATAACCCCGGGCGGTGCGAGATCTACAAAGTGTGCCAACTGCTGTTAACAATGTATTTTCTCTTGTTAGATTGGCTTCTGCGGGCAGGAAGAGTGAATAATTAGGTCTATATGACGAGCTGAAGACCAATAACAATAACTAATAGGACAAGGAGCGTACTTTTCTATTCCATTAAACTTCACGACAAGATGTGCTTCTACAGAATCTGTAACTGAGGGCAAAATTTGAGTCTTTACTTGAGTCCATCCCCTGGAAAACTTGTTAAGGTCTGAAGAAATTTCAAACCAAATGAAAACTGTGAACGTGAAGAAACTTTGTCTTTCTCTCACTGTAGCGTGTAGCTTTTAATTCAGTCTCTTTATGGTACTCATGCCGTTTCTTTTCCCTTTTAAATTATCCTCCTGTTACATTCGGGTCCTATCTATCAGTCTTTAACAGTACAGGGATTTAAGTAATGGAAATGTATTGATTTGAGTATAATCCAAATTTATTTTTAACTCCACATTTAAAAATCAGAACAGCCCAGTTTTTAGAGCCTCGCAAGTGATATTTTTAAGGATTTTATACTATGTTGTTCTCATTTTTGTATGTGGCTGTGGTTGTGTGGACTTACAGAGCCACCCCCAGAGGATCATCTCCTCCAGAATACACTGTGGCCTGAGGTCCAGAAATTGTAAGTATAAATTTGATTTCTTTTCTGTTTAGGACCTGCTGTTAAATGATTTCAAATTTTTTTCTTCAATTTTTAACGTCATTTCTCACAAGTGATTTGTCCGTTGCTTACACCGACCTTCACTTTAATTTAAAAATAATGCTGCTGTCATTTCAAATTAGAACCCATAATTCTAGAGTTACAAGACCTTGCAGAAGTAATCGTACTCTTTTGAAGATTTTCATGTTTTCAATTTTACTATTAGAATTTTCTGTAATAGACAAACACTAAATAGTAGATAAATATGAATTTGAAGGAAAATATCAACGGTTTTCAATTTTCAGAGGAAGAAATTGCTTAGGTCAGATAAGAACAAAATTAACTTACATGCAATACGTCGTGCATGGAGGAAAACTAACGCTCCATATTATACTCAGCCTACCATCCAACTCTTGACTTGAGTCATGTTGAGGTGTCGTAGATTCTGTTGGGTTTGCTGTATTATATCATTTCAGCTAGCTTCTCATGGCCTGTTGCATTCTTTTTAACTATTACCAGCTCTCTATGAAGAATGCAAGTGTGCTGTCGATATTATAGATCTATAATATAGGAATATGTTTTGCTGTTGTTTGTTTTGTACATCATCTGTTAGTCCAAAGCCCCCCTTTTAAATACGAAAATATATGAAAAAATACATGGAAAATTTGAAAAATGTCTTGAGATTGAATCTGTGTATGATAGTTCTTTGTCTTCATGTTGTTGTATGCAAAAACAATTAAGAAAATATGCATTAGTGTTTTTCAAAAAAAAAAAAAAAAAATTCAAAATCAGACATGGGAGCCTAATGTGGCCTAATATTACTCTTAAGCAAGCTGAGGGACTTTTTTCTTTGTTTTGCCAAAAAGCATTTATTGTAACTCTGAGTGAGTGATTTCTAGAGGCTCTTCAATACTGTTCGCCCTCTTTTCTGTCAGCCAATCAGAATCCAACTTTGAGCCGTCCCATGAGGCTCCTCTCTAGGATGAATATATTGCCTCCATTTGTTGCCAATGCTAAATCCATTTACTAGTCAATCTTCCATAAACATGACGTATGGCACAGCCTTTTATTTGAGGTGTGGACATCATCTGTGTTGAAAAGCAGTTTTTTCTGCCTCCATTTGGCTGCACCTCTTGAATCATTTAGTGCATAATAGAAACATTAAAATGAGTAAGTGGCCACATTATTTTTGTGGCATAAATAATGCTCTGACCATCCCGGCCAAATTGCTGTCGTGTTTAAAAGCTTCCTGGTAGAGAAAGATGGGAGTTTTTTTCCCTTACTGAACTGCAGCCTGTGATTTTAGTTTGATGACATTTTGAAATGACCAGGTGATGGTGAGCTAAAAACGATTAGGCTTTGAGTGACTGGCTGCTCATGAGTCAGAAGAAAGACCAGATCATCATTGTTTTTTTAGTTGTTTTTTTTTATTAATTTCACACCATAATTATTTACCAGTTTTCAAATGATGGTGCTCAGAGTTTTAAGGCTGGTGTTTAAAACAAGTCGGATGATCGCTTTCTGCTTTTTCTATTTCTCTTTTACTTTTTGTTGCCCTTTGTCTTATCATCTGCCTGTCCTCCCATATCTTTCAGGGCTGTTAAAGATTAATCTGAGAATGATTGCCCTTCTTTATCTTCAGGTATGGTCATGGATTTGAGATGTTCTGCCTCGCCTCTGACAGCACCAAGACGTTGGTTGCATCAGCATGCAAGGTCAGTGTTGCAGAAACAGACTGGCTCACAGTTTGGATTACATGAATCTCCTGTGCATTACAGCATTAGGTCAGAGAGGAAATGTTCTTTTATGGCACACATGCTTCACTTCAGGGTGTGAAACCTATCAAGCATACCCCAACACACACTTGTGCCCACAAAGGTGGCAACAATCAATAATAATGTTTTTGGACTTCCACTGGCATAAATTGCTCTTATTCAGTTTGAAAAATTTTCTGATTTATGTTGTTTCTATGCTCAGTCATGTTTTTTATCTCTGAAACTCTATATGTTAGTTTGTTTTAAATGACTACTAATTACAAATATTAAAATATAAGTTAAAATCCATCATTACTTGGCAGGTCATGTAGAGAGCAAAATTGTAATTAAAAACAGCATTAAAGAAAGTATTTACAGGAGAAGTAGGAGAGAGAATTATACAACCCACAAGAGAAACATACCGCATGTAGTGACAAAAATTACAGCTCTTTTCTTTTTTTCTGGATAATTCTAGTTTAGTAAGAGACATGATTTAAAAAAAGTAAGAGAACAGTACCGATGATGTTAAATTGAACATGTAAAATTTCAAATACTTTGTATAAAGTAGGAAAATGCTAAGAGAAATCAGATCAATGAGCATCCAGTAAAAACTATATGTAAACATTAGCAGGTTGCACTTTTTAAGTTGAATTATGTTTTTGGGTGATAAAATACTTTTCAATTTGGTTTGGCTTATTATTTCTGCAAGAAAGAGCAGGACTTTCAGCAGATTACAGAGAGGGTCTCTGTTATATCCTTTTAAGTTCTCAACTTTTGTCTGTTTGGAGCGTCCTGGATTTGGAAAACCTGTCCAAAACAGACATTACTATATCTGACATTGTGAATCGTGTACTGATGTGCTGAATTTAAAATGACCTCCTCTTCTCTTACTTAGGCATCTAAAGCTGAACATGCAGCTGTGCTGCTGTGGAGCACAGCCACGTGGCGTCAGCTGCAGACGTTGCCATATCACACCCTTACAGTCACCCAGATGGCCTTTTCACCTGACGCAAAGTTCCTGTTGGCTGTTTCCAGAGATCGCACCTGGTCGTTATGGAGACGGAAGCTGCCAACACCAGAAAATCCAGGTGAGAAAAGAAAAACGTGGCTAAATTTAGCCATCACTGTCTCATGGTTAAATGAAGTGTTGAAATTGTTTTTTCCATTCAGATGGTCAAAGATCAACTTCCCTAAGGGGGAATGAAAATTTCACAACAACACAAATGTCTCACTAATTACCTGCATAGCAATGGAACAGGAAGGAAGACTGCGACCATCTGTTCTGAAACAGAATTGTGGACTGTAATTTTTAGTTACTCAGATGCAAACCGTAGTGATGCTTTTAGTTGTTTTTTAGTGCCAGGTTGGTGTGATGTGTAAAGTAAAGAACATCTTGTATTATTTCTGTCATCCATATTTCAAGTGTTTTGTCATACAATGGCATCAAGATGAGTATTTTCATAAACATTTTTTTTCTTTAAAACTGTTTTCCCCCTTATGGTTTTCTTTCGTTGTTGAAATCTTATCATAATTAAATATTTGAGATTATCCTTCAAATTTGACCATGAAAACAAAAAAAAAAAGACTTGGCCCTGGAAGCTGTTTTCAAATGTTTCAAATCATTTTATTATTTAGGAAAAAAGTAGTGATACAAACTAGCATGGCCTTTTTTAAAAATGTAATTGCCCCCTAAACTTTGGAGGAAAGTACAACGATAACTGAAGAGTCTTTCAGCGATGAGTCCTAAAGCAGAAAATACTTTTTCACAACACTGTCAAAAGTTGTTAATAAACCTCCAAAAAAGAATCCACTGAGGTTTTCTTTTTTTATTTCAGAAGTTTGGGCAGATGTGAAGTTAAACTGTTACCATTAACCATGAGGTGATAATTGTAGCTATTAAATGCAGTACATCTCAGGATGAGATAATAGTTCATCATGGTGCTATGTAAATAAAGTTAAATTAATTAAAAATCTGTTTGATGGAATTTCAACATAATAAGACAACGTCAGAGTCCTTTTGGCAGACACAAGCCATTTCAACTCAAATTAATTAAAATAAGGTAAACCCAATGATTACGTTTGTGCCAAATTAAATTCTAAAGTCAAACTGACTTTTTTTGGAAGGACTCCACTAATTAATACTGTGAAGAGCCAAGCAAATGATGTGTTGATTGAAACTCGGCCAAAAAGGAGCTAATGCAGGAATGACTATTTTTAAAGATAACTTTTATGATTAAACAGATTTTCTCCAACTATTCCCACACTGTATATAGCCAAATGTGCTTTAAGAATTATTCATACCCATTTGAATTTCTTAGTTCTTGTACAACTGCAAACTCTGAAACCCCTTAATTAAATTCAGTCCAGTCAGTTTAGCCTTTAGAAGTAATCTATTTAGAAATCGTTCACCTGGGTGTAATTTATTAACAGACGCTTTTCTGTCAGGTTTGTTAGACGATAAATGGCAAATTCATGCCTATCTTTCTAAATAAAATCATCTATCTTTTTATCCATCTATGAACAAAGTGAAGTTAAGTTCTGAAGTGTTTTTATAGATTTGTTGTATTTTGAGGCTCTGTTTTTCTGGCAGTCGCAGGATTACTTTGCTGCTTTACCTTATACGTAATCCAGTATTATTACTGCTTGTTTTCTTTAAGCAGTCATCTAGATAGGTTTAATTAGGATTGCCAGAGTCATTTGGATATTTAGACTTGGATTTATTTGTTGGGCATTTATATGTTGGTCATATTCTGTTGAGATATGACCAACAGAATCCTTTAGTCGCTGTTATTGCTTAACAGAAAGAGGAACAATATGCTTACAGTCTGAAATAAACGGGAACGCAAGCTCTACTGAACCTGGATTTCTGTTGGGCTTCTCAGTGTTTCAGGGTCCCAGTTGTAAACAGAAATGCTTCATTGATGAGTTAATTTGTATGAGAAAATCTCTGCTCCCTAATTCAGACAAATAACTCAAACCTGCATTAACGGTGAATGAAGCAGGACATTTAAGCCCAGAGGATTACCTCCCACCTTTCCTGGGTCTCAGCGTTTCTGCTGGCTGCCCTGCCTTGGCCTTAATGTGCATTGACAGAGGGATAACCAGGCCTGCGTTTTCTGTTTTGCCTGTGCAGCAGGGCTGCATGGAGGCGCAGCAGCGCGTGCGTGCGGTTTAAACAGAGGAGGGCGAGCGAGGGGAAGGTCGGGACTCCCGTCTGCTCTGCTTGACTGCTGAATCACTCAAGGTGATTGTGGAGAATGCAAACACAGCCTCGCCGGCTAGACGGGGGAAGGTTAAACGAAGTCACCGCACATCAAACAAACTGACTTCCTTCTATTCACACACCTCCCATCTGCGTGTTTCGTTTGACGCCTTTCTTTTCCCACTTGGATTGAGCACCCCTGTATCATATTATTCAACTTTTCTATGTTTTTGTGTAAATACGGTCGGCTCTGTATCGCTTTACTCTGGACTCGCTGTGCCCTTCTTTTTCTTTTCTCTCTTTGCGAGTAAGTAAGTCTCGTTGAATAAAGAGCCGCCCTGTCCTTCAGAGCCCTGCTAATGGACGAAGCTGCTGCAAATGTTTGCCCCCTAACAGTAAACCTGTGAATGTGCGCTTGTTTTGCTGGAGGAGAGTGTTTTAAAAGCACCACAAAATGCTCAGCTCGGTCTTTTGTGTTAACTCTGAGATTTTACAGCTGCATGTACCTGCCCGATTAGTTTTGTGTGCGCGTACGGAGGTCGGTGCAGAGCGTGACGACTGCAGACTCACAGACAGACAGGCAGCTGCCAGCAGCATACAAACAAGCTCTCTGGGGAAAACCAATCTAGGCTCTAAAATGGTTTAGGCCTAGGAAATAAACAGCAACGGCTCATAAACCGAAACTGACTGAAATGGAGGGGCTGGAATGAGGTCCTCCGTCTTGTGGGATTGTTTATTTGTCACCCAGGAGAGGCTTTGTTGACCGCCGAGCAGGGATCCAGACATGCTGATGTGATGCTGTAATAATCATAACAGAGTTTGGCCATCAACTCATCCTCTCTGCTGAAAGGGAGATAAATGAAACATGTTATTTGGCCTATAACACCTTTTGTTTTGTACATGAGTAAAATTTTCCCTGTCATCAGCCTTCCTGTTTGTTTCCCCCTGCAGAGCCTTCGTTCTCATTGTGCGCACACACAGCCAAGGACACAGCCATGCACAGCAGGATCATCTGGTCATGCGACTGGAGCCCCGACAGCAAATACTTTGTGACATCCAGTCGGGACAAGAAGGTAAACATCAAGTCTTGATCCAGTTCCAAAACCTCTGAATATAATTTGCTTTGAAGGTAATGAAGTAAGGAAGCCAGATGGCTGCAGCGAGAGGGGAGTACTTCTTGATGCTCAGGCAGGGTTTCTGTGTGTTAATGTGTGTTTAGGTGATCGTGTGGGGGCCGTGCATGCTGGAGAACTCTGAAGAACCAGTGTTTCCTCTGGAGATCAAGCCATGTTCCTCCATCTTAGATGTTGGGGATTCTGCTACGGCTGTAGCCTTTTGTCCGTCCCTCTGTTCTGATCACAGGTACAAGTCAGTGTTATTTATAGTTTCTTCTAAGTATTTTCACACCCCTGCATTTTTTTTTTTGTCACATTATTGCTACAAATTTGAGTTTATCTTATTGTCATTTTTTGGAGAGAAACACACAGTTGTTGGGAAGTGGAAAGAAAACAATACATTAGATTTATTTTATTTTTTGCAAATAAAAATCTGAAAGGGTTGGAGTGCATTTTTATTGGATCCCTTTTCTCTGATACCAGTAAATAAAATCCATGCACCGATTTGTAAATTGCAAATCTGGCCTTTTGTGGAGGAATAGCAAGAAGAAAAGCGCTGTTTTTATGGATCAAAAGCCATAAGAAGCTCTGCTTGCAGTTTACTTTAAACTTCCTGTTGCAACAAGACAAAATGTTGACATCTTCAGATGCTGGGAATACGTTTGCAAGTAGCTGCATTTTAACACAATATGAAAATTTAAACAAAGCTACTACTTTATTGCCAGGCTACTATTTATTCAGTTATTTTCTGCTTTGAATCCATCAGCTGGTGAAACCTAATTTATTCATCCGTGGAGAAACTTTGCAAAAAGAACCAAAACCTTTCATTTCATCTGCTTATTTAATTCCCCCTCACATGTGAACACACCGATGTATTCTTCCAGTACATTTTTGAAACAGTATTTAAGGACACATGGAGTCCGTAATGCAACAATTAGTTTATAGTTTATTGTAAATTTTATTTTTCTTTTACTTCTAATTCATGTTTTCTAAAAGCGACCACCTTGTGATTGTGAAAAAAGGCATTATCTAAAAAAGAAATGTAAGTTTGAGGTTAAAAAGGTAATAGAGGATTCTGCTCTACGGTTAACAGACATGCATTTGTTCTCTTCTGCATTTCACAGCTACTTACTTGCAGTTGGTCTGGAGTGTGGACAAATCCTGCTCTACAGGTGGAGACCCGGTCAAGTGGGGGTTTCAGGGAGTGACTGGATTAGCGGTGGTGGGACAGACACCTTGTATCCTTTCAACAGGTGTACAGGTCCTAAATGGAAGCAGAGGGGCTTCGGATTGACTCCGAGCTCTGATACACTTGTGCTTTATAGACTCAAGACTTGACTTAGACTCTGGGTCTTTATCTGCTTTAGTCAGGAGTGAAATTAAGTCTGTATGTAAGTAACAGGCCACAACTCTGACAGGTGATCGGGATCAGAAGGTACCTTTTTTTTTAACTTTGTACATTCATAGAGTTTGTTCACTGATTAATTGCTTGTGACAATATGTTAATGCTGGGTATATGTCTTAAACCCTTATTGGTTCTGAACAAAATAAATGTTCCTCATGCGTCCCATTTTATGCTGTTAAACTCGTGACATTACAAATAGTAATTTCTAGTTATTCAAAGTAAAATTTCATTGCGTTTCACCTTTCTTTTATTTATTACAAACTTTATGTTCAATACTGAGACATATGTAAAACAAATGCTTTAAAGAAGATTTCAATCATGATTTCCTAATAATCTTGCAAATCTTCCGACTCGGAGAAGAACTGTCTCCACAGCCAACTCTATAGTTAATGACTGGAAAGTTTAAACGTAGGGATTAACTGGTGGTAACTATGTCGGAGGGAAGACACTAGAAATTCTTCAAAATAAAGCACTTTCTGCTTGATTTATTTAGCCATTCATCATAGCAATCCATGTCTAGACTCCTAATGGGTTAGATATTGAGCTTTCCAAAAGTTTACACGATATTTTTGCCTGTTGAATTAAATGTTAGAGCAAATTGTTGAATTTTCATGTGTTATATTAGACTCAAATAACAAGTACAGGATTTTGTTTCCTAATCTACAGCAGTGGTTTGTTATAAGTTGAGTTAATTTCCCTGCTGAGTTTGGAAACATTGTGTTCTTATTTTGCTAGAGTAGAAAAGAAACAAGGCAGCAGGTACAAACCAGTACTTCAGTGTGCTTCGGTGTGCTGCCTAGTTGCCCTCTGTTTTTATCTAGACAGTATTTTTCTTGTGACGCTATATTAGACGACCCGGTCTCCTCAGCCAACCTCCCCTGCTGTTTTACAACCACCCTGTATTTTTCTCAGTTTGGCAATTTTCTGTATGAAATGATATCAGGTTTTTACGTCCCAGGTGAAACATTCAGGTGAACTTTTATTATTTTTACTTTTTTTCCCCACTGATGATGACAGATGGAACCGTCTGTACAGGTTGTGTGCTGGATATTTGTCTGCATTTTGTCTGTTGTTTCCCTTCATCAAAAGTCCTTTCAAAGACAAAGCCACACACTGGCAGTGAAGCGGCTACGCTGGAGGCCGCGGGCCGGTCGGGCAGGTCTAGAGAACAGCGAGATGGATGGGCCGAGTGACACGGAGAGAAAACTCGAAGAGAAGAGCTCCTGGGTCCAGCTTGCTAGTGCCAGCGCAGACCACTCTGTCAAAATCTTCAACATCAACAAACAGGCTCTTTAGCACCGCCACACTGACACTATTATGTCTGTTGCAAGTAGAGAGAGAGGCTTGGACTGAGGGCCAGAGGCCTGTGTGGGCCACACAGACCACAGCTGCTCTCTCCCAAACCATTCAGTCCCTGTGACAGCAAGTTAGGCCATGGGTCAGTCAAAGGACAGAACCTGCTGCACAAAAGCCCCAAAGTCTGTCTGCACAGAGCCAAACGGGTTTGATGGGTGGAAGCAGGAGGGTTAAAACACCAGAACCGCAGGGTGGGCATTTGGTTTGGATACTTTACAGAGAAGAAACCTTTGCTCTCTATCTAGCACATGCCTATGGAAATATTTGTGTTGGACTGAATTCTTTAAGACGACAACTTTGTTAAAAAATGAGCTTTTGTTGTTGCTTGTGAATATCTTTTTGTATTGTCATAATTAGGTTTTCACCAAATTGAGAGAAATAAGAATTGTTTATTGGATAAGTTTTGTGATTATTTATTTATTTTTTTTTTTTTACATTTTCCTTCTGAATTATGTTCATACTTGTAGCTCTACTTTCCAAGTCTGAAGTCAAGAATTATCTAAAAAAAAAGAAAAAAAAAGAAAAGAAAGCAAATACAAGGCAGGCAAGCAAATAGCCTAAAGTTTCAAAAGTTATGCCAAACTTTTTTTTTTTAGGAGGAGAGATTTCCATAGTCACTGACTTGATATAATCTCCTTCCTACATTAGATAACCTAATATTAATTAGCAATGTGGTCAACTGATTTTCAACTGCACTACACAATAACTGGGATCAATTTAAACTGAATTTGCTTGAATCCTGTGATGCACTAGTGGGTAACCCCTCGACCCCGCAAGTATAGGTTGGTATAGACAATAGATGAGTTGATATCAGGACCAGGGTGACATTATGTGATTGGATTTTATTGGTTACAAATTGACTAAATTCAATCTGGATTCCATATGAAATATGAAGTGGAACCATTGAGGGGGCTTCTGTTGCAATGTAGCACAACATAAAAAAATTTTAATTTAGCAAATGCAACTAGTGATGACATTATGTACACAACATAGAACTGGAGCCTCAATGCATAACACCACAGCCATGCAGGAAGAGAATAACAGTATTTAAAAATAGTAGTCAATTGGATTGAAATTGAAAGGACGCAACAAAGACAGAAACAGCAATGCCAATGTTAAGAGACATTATTTTGAAAACAGTCTGACATCAGTCTGACAACAGTCTGACAAGCATTGTTTTATCTCCTCATGCAGACAACATTTTATGAACTGTATTTAACTAATTGATTTTTATTTAATATGTATTACCAAAGATTCTGTTTAATCACATGGAACTTGTCCAGTTTGCTCTTTGAGTTTGGTGAAATATGCTAACATATTTTTCAAGGACAATCCATGTCAGAATATTTACTCTAAAACCAGCCAGGTGTGCCGTCACCATTATCTATCCATCATCTATGCCCGTTGGTGTGTGTGAAGGGTCACCTATCTCCAGCAGTCATTGGACCAGAGGAGGGATACACCCTGAACAATTTGCCTGTCCGTAAATTGCTAACATGGTAAAACTCTCACCAAAGGATGCAACATGCTATGTTTTTGGGGCTCTGGATGGAAGCCAGAGTACCTGGAGAGAACCCACACCCGCACAGGGAGAACATACAGAGACCGCAGGCTGGGTTTCAAACCCAAAAGCAGCCCTCCTTTATGTGCTAACCATGAATTTGTCTGGGGTCAGTGGTTGCCTGCAGCCTTATGTCTGTCCAGTCACAAACTGTGTGCAATCACAAAAACAGAGAAGTACTGCTCTTGGAGTAGTTCTCGGTTTTCAAACTATAAAACGAGTTATGAGGAAAAAGCTGCTGTACATCATGAGGAATCCCCAACTTTCATGTCATGCTATTATGAAAGCGTTATCTTCAATATTTTATTTTAAAATGGAACAGTCTTCTTGCTTTTCATCATTATTTTTATGTTATGAGGTCTTTACTCTGGCTTGCAAACTAATTCAGACATTATGCAATTTTTTATTTATTTATTTTTTGCAGGCTTGTCGAACAAGCCCTTGACCACCTTTTGGGTGAAAATAGTTTGCCATGACGTGGTGCCAAGGACGTCACTTGTAGAAGCCTTTAAATGTTAGAGATTAATCATAAAAATGGGGACCAGTGGCACAGCAAATAAAGCCACTGACAAAGGTTGCTCAGACCTCTCGAGTCCTGCTTTAGAAAAGAAGTAAATGAGAAAATATTTGAGATGATTATGTTATTATACCCCTGAGTCAGCCATAGCTCTCTCAGGGTTATAGTCTGAGATCATAATGGGAAATAAGAGCACCGTTTTTACACAATTGAAATGACATTTTATGCTTTTGTTAGACAAACAAAGCCAGCATGTCAGGAAGATGTTTTAAAGAGGAAGCAGTTTGCCTTTTATTGTTAGTTTGTCTAATCTGTGTAAGTGTGTGTGTGGTCTGTGCTCCCATTTAGCTTAGCTTTGGTTTGGAAGAAAACAGTCCTTTTGTCCTAATCTTATATTTAGTGGTAGAGGGGAGATGCATGCACAAAGTTACACAGCCTTGCAAAACTATGAATACCTCTTGAGGTTTTTCACATTTTTGTCATGCTACAAACTTAAAATGCTTTCAGCATGTATATCTTTACTTCATCATTTGCTCTTTCCTCTTGATCCATAAAGGAGAAACATGCTTTATAAACATGGATTTATAGCATGGATTTTGTGTGAAGATGATACTGGAATCATTGCACAGTTTTTTTTTTTATGTCAATGAATATAAATGTTTTGTTATATCTTTATTTATTGTTTAATCTGTGTTGTTTTTTTCATTGATTTGAATGTGCTTTACTGTTGCCTCCAGGTCTGGGGCTTCAGTGATAATGTGACACAAAATAGGTCATTTGACTTTTTTGAGGTCAGATTAAAAATTATTTAGCAAATGCAACAATTAAAACTCCACCTTCTGACAAATGGATAAATAGAAATAGCAAATATTTTCAGGAAACTCCAAAAACATGCATAGAGAGAAAAGTAACATGTTAAATTTGTATCCATTTTCTGACTGTTTTTAAAATCACCAGATTGATTATTTATTGATACCTTCTCTTCATTCTGCCAGCACTGACTAACTGTAGTGTAATCAAAATGTAGACAAGTTGCTGCCATCCATCCTGTGCACCGACTGGCTCCCCTCATGTACTTTAATAATTCATCAAGCATAATGTTCAAGAGTTTCATTCCCAATGTATTATTCCCTCTCCCCGTCTTTCTTTCTGACGTCAGCAGGCATCCCTCTCGCTGTGTCTTTTGTTTGTTGTGCAGATTAAGAGCTTTAATATTGAATGGGCATCTCATTGCATCACCTCAATTACCTGTATTTTTTTTTTTACTGCCTTTAATATTTATCACATTTAATATTTAGCAGTCATAAATCTGAGTGACCAACAATCCTGTGTTCACTTAACAGATAATGTGAAGTCCTGCAGGGGAAAAAAAAAAAAATTACACCCCTTTAAAAATTTGTATTTGTTTTAGGAAATATTTATTTCAAATCCAGTTTTTAATTTCTGCAAAAGAAATTTAAAGTATGCCAAATTTCACCATTTTGATTTTAGCAATTGGCACAAAAAATATGTGTTATGGTTTATTCCACATGCATGCAGGTACAGAAGCTCATTGTTTGGCTTTTCAAACTTTAGAAAAGGCCAAGTGTTTTGCTGAACAACGTATCTTCATATTACCAACGAAACATGTAAATATAAAATAAAGTTATCTTGAGGGATGAATTTGCCATGCGGCCGTTTTAATATCAGATTAGAACTAGGCCATATCACTTTATGCATCTGATTTCTTGTAATAAAAATATATTTCAACAGGCAAGTTTACGCTATTTATGTGGCTGTTGCTATCTTTATGTTTGGATGTTGACATTCATACGCTCTTGTAATAATGTTTATTTAATAAACAAAGCCTATAAACACTGTAGATTTGTAGACACAGCACAGGAAGATAAAAGAAACGCTGCATTATTTTCAGTCACACTTTATTTAACGATGATGTGAAAAGTAAAGGCTGTCCATAACATTCAGACAACAAAAGAAAAATGTTTTTCAAATATCCCCATCACCCTGCCCTCCTCATCCCTCCCTCCCCCAAATAACAACCAATGGCTCAAAAAATGTTCAGGTGTTCCAAGTGTGATACTCATTTTATACAAGATTTTCATATCTAGACCTCATCTGTACATAACATAGTTACAGATACTGTAAATAAAAAGAAGACTTCAGATTTGTGAAATGTTTTCTATGTAAAAATGAGAATGTACGTAAAGATCTTTACATATACATATATATATATATATTTATATATATAGTTCTCTATTCTTTCTGTAATAAGAAAACAAGTTATTGCCCCTCTTAAACATGTTGCATTTAACATAGGTTTTTGTTCACCATTTTAAAGTTTTAATTGAACAGAATGCCATGTGGTACCACATATCAAAACTGACAAAACAGTAACAGCATGGACCTTCGTGTGTCTCCACGTAATATATATATTTTTTGTTAGTGTAACATATCTTGGTTTGTGTCGTTTTTCTCCAGTCAACCTGACGATGAAACATACAAAGATGTCCTCATACAGTATATGTCACCTTGGTCTTCAAACTGAGAAGGTAAAAAGACCTGTGGCAAATACAAACCATCAGCATGATGCTATTTATTACAGGTTATTTATGAGCCCTTGACCCACCGCCATTGCATTTGTAAAATTTATTCATTTATGAGAACTGAAATAAATTGTATTAGAATAAAAATAGGGCACATAAAAAAAAAACACCTGATGATCTGCATTTGATATTTTGGACTGATCAGATAAAATGATTTCATAATCGTTTTAAATCACACAAGTAGATTATAGTAGGTTTGTTCGATAGCTGCTACCTTCATTTTATTGCCCTCAGTGAACAGGTGCTAAATCAGTAGCATGTTAGATGAGATGATATTTAGTTAGTCCACTGAGCATCTTGGCTTTGACATGTGCGAACTGATCAAGAGGTAAAAAATAAATAAATAAAATAAACGAATACTACAGGTACTACAGTGGATTTAAAAAGTGTAAACACCCCTGTTGAAAAATCTGATTTTGGGGACATAAAAGATTATTTTATGATACTCTTTAAAAAAAATCCACCTTTAATTTGGCATAAATTCTGTACATTATTAACTTGTATAATAACATTTCTGGGCAAATGGTAAAAAAATATAAAAGATGGACCCATATGTGACTCCAGTAGAGAAGCTGCACAAGTTTCTAAGTACTGGTTGAGTTATACGTGTGATAATCTCCTCTAATCCCCAAAATGTCTGAATAATCACTAGTCTGAAGTACTTTCTCCTAAAAATCATCCAGGTCTGGATTAAATATTACAAACCCTGGTGGGAGAATTTTTTCAATTATTTATTTATTTTTTAAACAAGAACTAAAAGATGATTTGGCACAAAAACAGTACAGCATGTCACCAAAGCAACACCCACACTGAAACATAGTGGTGGCTGCATGATGCTTTGGGGGTTTCTTCTCTCCTAAGCTGCGCTGTTTTTCAAAACTCCAGTTCTATTCTGACCCCAAGCATTTCAGATGTCTTCTGGAAAGTTGAATATGGAGAGAGGTTGTAATTTTCCAACATCACAGTGAGTCCAATCATACATTTATATCAACAATAGAATGACTTCAATATAGAAGATTTTTACTTCTACCCACAAGGTAGAGAGAGTAAATGTGGTGACACCTAAAGGCAGCATTTTCATAAACTCCTTCAGAGGGCTGCATGCTAAAATTGAAGCTAAACACGTTATTGCACTCGTTCCAACCTAACAAATTGGTTGTTCAGTTGAATGGTACAAGTTGTATGTCAGGTTAAAGGTGGTAAAGACGTATCATGGTCTGTTTTAGATCAGAAATATAGGACTTTTGAACAGGGGTGTGGACCCTTTCATGATAAAATCAAATTACAGGTGATATGATGGAACAACAGCGTAGCTTTGTCACAACAGTTGCAAAAAAAACCAAACAAAAAAAAAAAACAGAGGTAACTCTGTGAATTATACATTTTATTTCATGCCGTCTTGAGAAAGCCAAATACCAAATACTCCATACATGGACACCATCATCAGGGTATCAGCAAAGTTGTACACAATCACGTATAATGTAATATATAAAATGTGCGGTTGGTTTTTTTGCTTCTCCTGAAGGTAGATCCAACCCTCCGGTAATGTCTCCCACTCACATGTTCTGTGATTGTGATTCTCTGGTTGGCAAAGGTGCAGGAGAAGTCATGACTCCTTTTTGAGGTCTGTGCTTGGGTTTTTTTCCCCCCCTCCTGCTCCTGTGCATCATAGCAGGGGCCTGGAAATGGGAGGAGCTCAAACCTCGATATGTCTGACAGCAGATCCTTGTCTCCCCAACTTCAGCTCTGAATCCTCTCAATTTTTCTGAGAAGTGTTTGACTGTATTTATGGAGAAATATCCTCCGGCTGGAGTGGAGCTTCCGCCATGTACTCCCAAAGCTGTCCCCGGTCATGGACACATGGACTTTAGATTAGTCTGTGACACATTGTTCGATTTACAGATGTGTGGCCGATGTACTTTGCTGGGTAAGCGCAGTTTCGACCCTTTTGTATGTAGTGTGGGTCTCGCAGGCTACAATATAAGACAACAGGCACGGCGCTCAAGAAACGCCTTAAAAAAATAAAAACCAAGACACCAATGGTGAAACAATATGCTGAGAACGAACCTTGCCGCTCTGGGTAAAAAAAGTATTTTTCCTGCAGAGTCCCCCTTTTGCTTTTTCTCCTGCATTAGGAAAAAAAATTTAACGAAGAACAGCGATACTCTTGATGACGGTCTTGGGTGAAGCTCAGCGGCACTGATGTACATTTCTGTAGCAACTGAGGTATGTTCACTGTTGCTAAGTGTGGATTGATCTTTCATGATACTCTGTATTATCTGTGAGAGAAAGCCCTGTGTCTGTGCTAAATCACCGTGACCAGCAGTGGTGGCATCACCGTCTTTGAAACCAACGCTGCAGACAGGTTTGGGGCTTATAACGCGAGACTTCAACACGTCGACTGTCATTGCTGCTGTGCATGGAAATTCAGGTTAACCATTTAGTCCGATCAAGCCGTGGTACTGGTAGACCTACATTTTTTCCAACATCACCTGTTTTCGTTTTATCCCTCCTCACAAAGTTTTATCTCAAAGTCTTGTAATTTTGTGCTATTGCTGCACCCCGTTGCTCTAAACTGTGCTGGTAAGACATGAGAACAAGTTCAAATAGACAATTTAACAGTCTATAAAAACCAGTCTGCAAGCTTCAGTGTGACCCCACCCATCACTAAGCGCCAACAGCACCTGAATTCATTGGATGCTCTCTTGGGTTTTTTTTGTTTTTTTGTTGTTTTTTTTTACGTGCACATCTGTATTTGAATTTCTTGGCATGTTAACAAAAAAGAAAGAAAGCTGTGAAACACTCCCTTGGTCTCTTTTTGCTCTTATTTTCTCAGAGACCTGTGAAAAAGGCATAGCATTATTGTTTCTATAAAACATGCTGTCTGATTCCAGACGGACTGATTAAATTGTAAAGTATGAAGGCCTTTACAAAGTCAGACAGGAGGTCTTTGACATAAACGAGTCTAGAAAAAAAAAGCAAAGTGGAACAAAAAAAGAGCAACGTGCATCTCACTCCGAGTTAGAGGCATGGGACCTGGACAAATTTTGATGCATCTATGCCGTTTGTAAGCTAATATATTAACAGCTATGCTAACAGATTTATGCCTCTGTCTGATTTGTAGGATGTTATATTCCATAAGCTGTCACCTGCCTTTGTTACAAGCACCACACTTAAATCCTATACATTTGTCCATTCACAGCATTTACAAAGCTTACAGTACATCAGTGTCAAAAGCGATGATATTTACATTTCTGCACAACGTTGAGTAGTGGACAGGGACGCTTCCTTTAATGCTCTCTTTAGTTGGATCTCGAAAATTCCTCTCGTTGCTCCCAAACTCATATCCAGTCACCGAAGCAGTGAAATGTTAAAGTTGGTGTGGCTCACATGTAGCTGCAAGCACATATAGTACATAAGACAGATAAGAAACAGAAACAATCCCTTTTGAAGCAGATAAGGCTACACGTCAGATTAGGGCTGGTCCACCGCTGCTGCTGGGGTGTCACTGTGCTTGGATATGGGTGTGTATCTCTGTTGTAGATATCTGTGTCTGACTGTGCATATGTGTGAGCAGACCTAAGCAGGGAGGAAGTAGTAGTTAAGCATCAACCGTCCTCCCCCACCCAGTTTTGACTGACGGCGTCAGTCCTCAAGAGACCCGAGTGCAGAGGTATGACGAGTAAAACTTTATCCCTCCCCCCTCTCTTTGTTCATCCCCATCTTCTTTTCAGTCCAAGACGGAATACGCACATACGCTGACAATATCAGTCTATTTGTTGTAGAAAAAAAGAACCATTTGTGTCTCCTCAGCAAAGAGCGAAGTGGGGGAGTAAATGAGGCTCACAGCCCAGAGACCATTACCCTGTAGGAAGGGGGCATGTGTCTGTGCCTCGGACTGGAGCCCGGGCTTCCATTTGGACTGGTGCAACTGGCGTCAACCCCTCCTATGGAAGGTAAGTATGCGTGGTGCAGGATAGGCAGCTGCAAGGACAGTCGACGCTGTATGCTGCAAAGAAGGCGAGAGGGATAATATCAGAAAATATAGTAACATGAAGTATATGTTTAAACATAATTTTACATGTGCACTTTGTCTGTACCTCTACCACAAATCTGAATTACTAGATTATTTTTTAAGCATTTAGCTCCATTAAGACCTGTGTGCTCAATTTTAGCATCTTCTGATCTATATATGTATGTTTTTTTTAGCAAAATGTTATGTAAGGTAAATATATATTCTCACAGGAACCAAGCAAATCTTTTATGTAGACTCGACATATGTCAGTTAAAGCAGAAAATGGCAAAAATATGTATTATCTTATCCTGAACCCACGATCTTCCAATGTTGTATTATCTATGAAAAATGTTTCAAATTTTTTACATTTTGTGACCAGCTTTTGAAAATGGGCAGATGGTGCAATAAGTGACGAATACTTATACTGCTGCCAAATTTATAATGACATTTATAATTTATGACATTTAAAAACAGCCTTGTTGAGCAGGTACTGTTGCCTTGGTCAGTTGTGCTGCTTTGATTTGTGCTCAGGCTTGTAAAGTCTAATTGATCTCGACATCCTTTTGGATCATTTAGGTGTTGGTTTATCAAGCTTCATGGGCTGCTTTCACATATTTGGCCCCACACATGATTGCTGAGCATAGATTTGATATTGCATCACTGATTTGCAAAGAGAAACACAGGTGGGTGCATGACCTGAGTTCATAAGAATACTTTACACTCTTCTTTAATAATTATGTCAACCAAGACAATTAACTATGAAACAAATTAATTTTGAAATTAGAACTAAAACTAGATCTCTTACTGTTTGTAACTGCACTCTGAGTTTGCTTCTATCTGATATGAGATACTGAAAACCTCAGCAAGGACTATTAAATTGTCTATTTAATTTGAATGTATGCCGAAGGAGCTGAAATATATTGAAACGACAACTGATTAGCTGCATCGTATCACAAAAGCAAAGAAAAACAATTAAATGTCTGGAAAGCTACTGTCAGAAACATTTATTAAAACCAAGCTCCTACAGCTTGTTTAGTAACTTTTTAAGATGTCAAAAACAGCATTTTTCTTGGTAAACATGTCAGCCATATATCATTGATATGCAAATATCCCCAAAATTATATATTTCAAACTCCCCAAAGTGCTTGGAAAAACAAACCTTAATGTTTGTCAAGATTCTTGAAAATTGAAACTTTGCTGTTTTACCATAAAGGTTAGACTAGACATGAAATGCAGATATCTACAATTTACTCCTCCTTGTTCAGAAAAGACCTTTACAGATAAAACCTCCCTTACTAACCATTGGTGACATTTCAGATGATGGGAATTCACTATATATACTGTATAAAAAAAAACCATGTGACTATACCAACTATCTGAAATTACTTTAAAGAATGGACTGTAGATGTCTACAATTACCTGTAACAATGAGATTGTAGTTTTCTAAATACTTGTAATAATGGCATTATAAGGATCTAAAACATCTTGTGACATTTGGATAGTATATTTAAAATCACAATATGTTAAATACAGTAAACACATTATATAAGAATATTTGTAACAGTGGATAAATAGAGTTGTTACCCCAATAAAGATGGATAACAAAAGCTATGTAATAGTTCTTGGGAAGTGTGAGGTTTTAAACGTTGGTTAATTGTGAACTGGACAAACCGCCTTTTTTTTTTATTTCTACAGAAATTTAATATAAATATGTGCTTTGATGATCCTGTAAAATTTTATGATGCCCACTTCTCCTGCAATATACAGTTAGAGCATATTATACATTTGGTCCTAGCTGCTATGTAAAATATTCAATTACACCTAGATATAATACATAAACATACAAACAATGGAAAAATCTGAATGAGATCAGACCAGCATAGCTTGAGTAAGTGAGTTAGATTACTACAGGTTCTCACTACTCCTCTGTTTGTTTACCGCAGAGCAATGAGAGCAGCCATTTTCCCCAGCTTTACTTCCATTCTTACTAAGCCCATAAGACCCCACTCCTCCAGCTTTTGGGATCATCTGACTAAAAGAACATTTCATGCTTCAACCCAGTGTGACACTTCGCACCCCACCTCACCAGAATCGACTTCCAGTCGTTGGCAAAGATATTACATAACCAAAGACTTGTTATGTAAAGTAAAAAATTAGCAGGGGGTAAGGAAATTCAAGCCTGTTCAGCAGAAGACCTAGAAAAATGTCACAATTAGTGGAAATTTAAAGTCATTGTCATTTGTAGAGCTATGCCTGATCATGACCGGTTTTATAATTGTGCTTAGTCATAAACATCTCTTTCCCTTTAAATATGGTGCATTAAATTATGAAATATGCCTTGTGATTTATTTTTTGCATTTATTATGTCACAAAGTATTCAGTCTGTGCTAGATTATCTATTTATAACTCTTTTCAAACTTCTGTGTATTTGTCTTCTCTTCCTCTTCACCTTCTCTCTTGCTACCTCTTCATCTCTCTTCCCTCGGTGTGATCAAACATTTATGTGGCATGGGAATAGCTCCGAGTGTTCCTTTACTTCTGTTCTCGTCCCTGTCTATTTTCAGAGCTGCTTCCAATGCAAACTGTAAATCAGTTGTTATATAAGCCCATGCGAGTCTCTACCTCCTCTCTTGTCTGTCTAAACAGCTTTCTTCTTTAAGTTTGTCTTTTCCCTCTTCTGGGCTCTTCTTAATTTTATGCCCTTTTTGTCTGCTGTCTTCTTTCTCACCATCAATCTGGCGTTCTTCTCATGTTCTTGTTAAAACCAGCGTGGGAGGCAGAACTCTCAATGATGCATGAAATGCTGTACCCTCCTCACTGATGAAGTCGTCATGTCTCAGCTTTGCTGCCTTATGAATTATAGGTGAACATGGATGTGCGCTGGTTTCATACGCATCTTAAATGTCCAACAGATCAGCTATTTTCAAGTTGGGGCAACAAATCAATCATGTGCATGTCTACATGCGCGTGTGGTGGGGGTTTCGCATGAGAGTTATTGTATGTTTTGCACACTAAGAGAGCACACATGTTCACATGTCTTTTAATGGAAGTGGGAGGGAAAGTGCAGGGCTGGTCCGTGTGTTCAATGGGCTCTGTTGCCAGAGCAACTGCCTGAGAGTTTCTAGTGGTTGCTCTACATGTGATGTGTCATCTGCTGAGAAAGCTCACTAAACAGTGGGAAGGATTGGAGGCAGGGAGGAGCACAGGCATGGATGTGCTATGGAAATATGAGATCTCACTGTTCAGGTGAGTTGATATCCTCCAGGGGACCTCTGCTTATTCTGGAAGGATCCATGGAGCCCCACTGTGCCTGCGGTTTTTGCTCCAGGTGGTTTTTCAGTATCGATTTCTCTCCATCTGCATTGAAACATGTGTAGACATTTTGGGAGAAATTGTTAATCTGTCAAATGGGACGCATCTCAGTCGTTATGCACTGCCATGACGTTAAGCATGGCTATTTTCCAGGTACCTTGGCTCATAATGAAAATCCTTTTTATTTGACACTGTCCCTGTGACCCATACACTTTTTCCATAATGTTATGTTTTCTTTATATCGCTGCATGTTGCTATTGAGCTTCTGCTAATGTGGAATATTTATCATATATTCCACATTAGCAAAGACTTCCAGAGTTTTTGAAGTAAGCCTTAAACATTTTATGCGTCGTAATCACAGGCAAAGATCAGCATTAAACCGTCAATTTATAATCGTTAATAACACCAAGCTAGAACTGGATTGCTCCTTTTTGCCCCACACATGTCCCAGATTTCTTTTCAGAACTTGTTGACCTGATTCACTTATGTCAGCACCCTCCTCCCCCATTGGACATCTGGGCTTACTGAACTATTTTAGAGCAGTTTACTTTATGAAAAGAAATAACCTTGAAAATTTAAGTTAAGAGTTGTAAGGAAAAATTGCTGACCTGTATATTTCCAAATTTCTGTATGTTTTTTATTTTATTTTATTTTTTTAGATTCAACAAATGTTTGCCTACAAATGACATTCATGGGCATGATGAGTTTATGTAAACATCTTAGTGTGACAGCAACCTGCATATAGAAACAATGGTGACTATTCAATTTAAACATATAATTATACACTTATGATTTATTGCAGCTTGTAATAGGCTTTAACGGTATAAATCAAACCTGCCACAGACATTTTTGGTTGTTCTGAGTCATGATGGGGTTCTCGCATACCTCATTGACAGACAGAACATAAAGAGTCTTATAAAACAGTGTTCAGATCAATTTTATACAAGTAAACAGTTTGGTTATTTTTCAAAATATCTAATCAAAAGTAGTTTTAAAGCTGTAGGGCTCCTATAACCAGCAACGCAGTGTCAACTGTTTTACATTAATACAAAATAAAATTTACCTTTCAAGCAGATTGTTGTGCCTAAACAATATGCAAAAAATTTTAAAATAAAATGACTTAATTTACATTTGTTGCATTTGTAGCTCTGTGTCTTTTGTCTGGGACTTAACCAGTAGTATCTTTGCAAGCTTCATGGAGCTTTCATGCAAAAAATAACCTACTTTGTCAACTTTCATATATATCTGGATTCAAAAGTAGACCAATTTTAATCATGGTGATGATTTAAAGATTTCCAAACAATTATCTAGGCCCTTATTCAGACCACCTCACCTAAACCAGCTTTGTCTTTTGCTTGAATGTGTTCAGTAAGGCAGTCAGATGGAGGCAGGAAAGTGTAGCTTTGCCTCTAACCTTCTGTGAATGAGTGTAATGAATGTTGACACAGCATCCTTCTCTTAAATTCAATCACTGGTCCCCAATATATTTAGAGCAGATCTATTATGAATCCGGAAGACAACAGCTTGGAGGCAGTGATGATGCAGAAACCAAACAAGGCAGGGAAAAGGTGATATGCTGGAGATCTTTTAAAAAGAGCTGCATGAACTGGAATTATGCATCCAGATTGTGTATCAGAATGACTGTGAGCAGCACCTCACATTCAGCTTTTCTTTGCATCTCATTATGGCCTCATTTCTTATAAGATCACGATCGAGACTTATGAGCATCTCTGCTTTAAAGGAAATCATGGAAAAGTCGATTTGGCTAAATAGCCAAGTTTATGTAGAATGGGTTCAAAGTGTGTTTATGCAGCATGTTGGTAATTACATACAACTCATTAAAATTACCACTTTATAATTTACAATAAGGGTTGAGAATATTGTGGTGGCAATTAAATCTATTTTCCCACTAGGTTTTTCCTTAATAAAAAATGAAAAAGTGTTCCAATGATTTTTTTTTCTTCCCAGTACACATTTATTTATCATAACTTTGTATTTGTACTTGAAAGTAAGTAAAAACATTTTAAATGAATATGTATGCAGAAATGAATAAATGAATCAATAAATCAGTGCATCAAAACACAGGCTTCCTGTGAATATTCTGACATTAGATAGAGCCATCCATCTTAATGAGCACATCCAATTACAATTTGGCTATACATAATAATAATAATAATACTAATAATAATAATAATTTGTGGAAGATTGGATAGAATGATTGTGTTAATCATAATTGTTAGACAAAATAAGTCAGGTTATGCAAAGATGCCATTGCAGAATATCTCGTTTCAATAATAAACCACAGAAAAAAATACCTTACCTAATAGCAAACCAAATTTAGCTGCAGTGTTTTGGTAGTTGTGCATTTTTTGTTAAATGAAAAACAAACTGGAGGTCAAAATTGTCCCAGATGGTAGCTCATGCATTAATTACCTACTAATTAGGACAACCCTGGCGTGTCTTTCTCGCCCTGTGTACACGAGAAACATTGCTTCACTGCCACAGCACAACCAGACCACAAACAGACTTCTTTCAAATCTATTATTTTCTTGGCTCAAAAGCAATAAATAAACAAACAAACATGTCATGTGACACTTAGGGATTAGCTTTGTTAATGTGTGAAGGCTCCTTCGTAGATGAGGAATCTCACAGAATTTCAACACTCTCCGCTCCCCGTCCACGTTGGTTGAGCACAGCTGTCTCGCTCCTTGCCTTACCAAACTCAGACAGATCCATTAAATGCCCCTGAGAGCAACTTTGTACTGGTGTGTGCATCAGGCAAGCCGAATCTGGCTGTAGTACATCTCCATCTCCATCATTCTGTGTCTGTTAAATCGGTGCCTAATGCAAGGCAAAGCTGCTGAACCAATGATTCACTGATTCAATTTAAGGCAGCAGATTTTATAATGTCTAAGATACAGCTATTTAAACAACCTGTGCAGTGGAGAAGAAGAAGGAGACATAGAGGGACACAGGGACTGTACTGAAAATAGACCGACTCAACAAGTACTGATGAGTCACTTAAACCGCGCCCTAATCTCTTCCGTTTTTCTAACCTGTATTCTTCCTTTTGCTGGAATTTGTCAGCCAAAACAGTCATCCACTTTTGTTTGCATCACAGGTAAAGATGTGTTCATCTTTAATTGTAGGAACATAGTCTAACAGGAAGAAATTAAATTGAAGATGTGGTTTCATACTGTCACAGCTGTCATGCTTGTCAGGTTGTGAGAACACCTAACAAGGTGATTTCAGACAGTTGCTCCCATTTGTCCTTTACCTGTCATGGAGGAACCATTTTGACTGACTGCATAGGCCATTTGCCAAAGATTAAAATAATAAAAAAGGTAAATACCTCCTTACCATTATAAACTCTAGGCCAAAATTACTTCCGAAATCTATAAAAAACATTTTAATAGTAGCGGCATTGCTCCACCTTTTTTTTAGATCGAATGAACTTAAATCAAGGGCAGAAAATTAAGGTGACTACAGAGAGGACAGTTATTGGTGTGTAAAGAGAAAACCACTGTCAGCAAAATTGAACAGTTTTACCCTGAGGAAAACCCACTTTTAAACAAAACTGAAATGAACAAAAAAACTTGGACTGGCTGCCCATGGAGGTACGCAACTGAGCAATTGGGGAAACCAAATTATTTCTCACCCCTGGCTAAATTAGTTCCTATTATTCATTTATCTGGCATAAAAATAACATTTTGAACTACATATCATCATTACTCACATCTCAGTTTATTTAGATATTTCAATAACTGTCAAATGACCAAGAACGCATTTTCTAACTATATTTTCAAGCTTTAATCCGTTTATAAACGTGTTTCTGACGTAAAACTTTTCAACAGCAAAGTAAGGCATTTATAGGTACATTTTCAGAACTAGATTAAAGATTCACTTCAGAAAAAACACAAACTGAAATATAGTCAGCTTCTCACCTTTGCCGTCTGTAAAGTTGCGTATGCTGAGGATGTTATTGGCGTCTGGGTAATGGTTCTGTTTAATGTAAGGAGTTTTCTCTGGGGTGTCCTGTAGCTGCATGGTCACTTCCTCCAGCTCCTTATCCAACTTTTCACACAGAAAAGACATTTATAGAGCATTAGGTCCTGCTATGCCTTGTTGTTACATGGATTAACACACACACTTGTGAAAAACCCCCCCAAAAAACATTGTTGTTCACAGACAACGTAGCTCAAGTAGGCAACATCATACGATCCATGTGAAAGTGCTGCACAGTTGCTGCTCTGTGATTTCAAGCAAAATTTAAAACCCACTCATGGCCTGCAGCCAGAGTTCTCTCTTTCCCCATCCCTGTCCCATCTGATTAGAGATGCTGTCCCTGTATCCTGGACCCCGGCCTCACCTGCTCACCCTAATTGACCTGGCGATCTGTACTGCCCTCCAGTCTCAACTCACTGCTGCATTGCAAACACTGCATCAGCCAGCTCAGTTCTTGCTCATAGGTGTTATAGTGCTTTACAAAGCTATTCATACATCCATGGATTTTTCTTTTTTATATTTTGTCATACTACAGCCATGTATTTATATCATATGGATTTTATGAGACAGACCTCCGAAAGGGGAGGAAACTTAATAAAGTTCTCAACATTTATTTACAAATAGATGTCTGAAAACTGTGGTCTGCAAAGATATTCACCCCCTTTTACTCTAATGCACCTAAATATAACCCATTTCATTTAAAAGTCACCCAACTAATTGTCACCTGTGTGTAATTCTACTGAAATATAAATACAGCTGCGGAAAACATTAGCAGACAAGCAGCATTATGAAGACAGATGAACACAGCAGACGAGTCGAGGATGAAGTAACTCTGGAGGAGCTGTAGAGATTGTGCAGTCCAAAAATATGGACTTTATGGAACAGAGGAACAAAACATTGCTGAACGAAAGCCAGAATAATTGGCTGTTGCAGCCTGCAACCAGTCATACTGTAAACACAGCAATTTGAGAGAATGTGTTTTGAACAGATGAGACCAAAACTGTATTTGATCCATTTTAACTGAAATGTGGGGGGTTTTTTTCAGTCTCAAAAGGTGTATATGCATACCACACTTTTCAGATTTTTATTTGGAAAGCATTCTGAGAACAAGGTGTCCAGTTGGACTACCACATAAAATCCATTTAAGACACGTCATGTTGGTGTTAATGTAAAAATATGTGAAAGAATTAATTTTCAACCCGCCTTTAGGCACAAAACCAATTCCATGCAACAGATTCCTGGTACTTCTCTGCCTACCACAGATCGTGCTCTCTGCTCGGAGCTCTCACCTCCTGTTTCAGCTCTTGCGCTTTCACTCTAAATTACCCTGTCTGTCAGTAAACTCTGACATCTGAGCTGTCTGCCTGGAGGTTCTGCATTTTTGGACCAGCACTGAGTCCATAATAAAAACTGCAGCCCCTGATAGCTGAAGCCATTATAAACATCCGTGTCTTCTTAGTTTGAGTCATCATTTCAAATCGAACATAAAAAGGGGGAAGGAGCTGAAATTCACCCCTAAATTACTGAAATGTAAGACTGAAAGAACATACTGTATATTCTCATATTATATAAAATGAGGGTGCATAGAAAATTGTGACAATCTCTTGACCAGTGACCAGAGCAGGTATTAACAATTATCCATCCAAGAGGTAACAAAGTGGATAAAAAAATTTGAAATTTAACTAAATGCGGGAGAGCTATTATGTCTCAGATTTACTGGAGATAAATGTTTGACTGTTTCTTCTCTTTTCAAACTTCAAGCGAAATGATTGTACCTGTAATTACATTACCTTTAAGATGTCTTTTTTTTCCCCATTACTGCATTAAAAGCTTCTCTAACTGTACCCACTGTTATGTGTGGTACCATTATTACTTGTTAAGAGGAGTTTTAAACAGGAAGTCATTTTGCTCAGACCTCGGTTATCCTCATGCGGAGGCGGTGGTTGTCAGTTTGCAGCCCATCCAGTCGGGAAGTGTTGGTCTGGTTCACGCTGGTGACCGAGGTGGACGTCTTGGAATCTTCCTTCTTCTGATTTTGGGTGAACTTTAACCGCCGGTTCTGTGTGGCTGCATCTGGGTTGGTTCTCATGGTGATCAGCTGTTGGAAGGGTCATGGGATGTTAGTCACTGTTGTACTCAGACTGACGTTACACAACACAACTGTTAATGGAGCATTTGAGAAGCCAGGAATATGGGGAGTGAGTTAGAGAATTTGGAGATAAGCAGTCATTGACCGGTTAGTGGTGTCAAAGTGCCTCCCTCCCTTTTCTAATGGCTAACGCCACTCAAATAAAACACAACAGAATATGAAACTGATGGGTCAGATTGTGAGCAAAAGGGTTTTTATCAAAAATACAACAAGGAGAGGGAGTTTTTTAGTATGTTTCTTCTCCTCTGCTAAACAAAGCAAGACATTATCATCCCGCAAAAGACTGTAGTGAAAGCGATACGTCTCTGAGTGGAACAGCGCTGTTTAGCCGAGTTCAAAATAACATGAATAGGAGCACAGGCTTGTGGCTCAGGCATACAGAAATGGAGAGGTATGACAAGAGGTTCTTAACGATGAGCCAAGCCAAATTGATGCTCATTTTAGCTGCTTGTATCCAGGTTCTCAATGTCTCGCTCATGATCCAAATCTCGTGGACATAGGTGAGGGTTAGAATATAGCCTTATAGCAATCATTTGAGTGCACCGCTTTTTGACTTGGCTGTTTGTTCACCAAAACCGACTGGTGCACAACCCACATTACTGCAGACAAGGCACCGGTATACCAATTCATCTCTTGCTCCATACTATCATCACTTGTGGACAAGATACCAAAACAGTTCAACTTCTCCATTTGAGCCAGATAGTGAATCCCTACCAGGAGGTATCAGACCACCTGAGATCGCAGTGTCCAGGTGTTAAGCGGTCTCAAAAAGTTATTGTTTCAAAACATTTCCTACCATATATTTTCCACTGTTCAAAGTACATTTTCTAAGAAGCTAGAGAATGCTCTGGAACCAAGTTTTCTTTATCTGTATGAAGCAGAATCAATCTATGCCTCCCTCTCCCCCTCCCCTGTATCTGCACAATGTCCATAACTGTCATCTCCACACATTTTTCTTGCTTACAAGGAACACAATGTTGGCTGCTCTAGAAGTCGCTGCTTGGAAAAAGTCCTACTCATCACTGAAAGATAAGGCCCTTATGAAATTGCAGTTGGGAAAATAAGAGCAGCATTAATGTCAGGCAGCAGACAGCCAGCTGGCTACTCAAGCAGCTTCCCTGAATAAGCCAGTGAATGCCAGCTTCTAATACACCTACTTTTTACTCTAAAAAGAGCAGAATGACAAAGTGTGATAATATTTTACACAAACATTATATCTGTGCAACCCACTGCTGCTAAATTCAGCGAATGTTAAAATGCATAAACATCTTTCAAAATGATCTACTGTTTGAGATACCCTTGATGTCCTATAATAGTAAATAGTTTAACATTTTAGCAGCTGTAGAAATAATAGTTACCTTCTATTAAAACAAATTAGATGTTAGAAATTTAGTTGTTTTATTTTTGTTTGCCATATTATTACTCAAAATTCTACTACCATGATAAATATTCATGCCAATAAAGGCATTGCTGCAAAGTTAACACTGCATCACAAGCGGCTGTCCCTTTGCTGCAATTAAATTCTTAAATAGAATAAATAAAGACAATCTGAAAAATTATGTGCGCTTGATAACCAGGCTCAATTTCAAATGTAGGTAATTGACTTGGAATCTCTTTTTGATTAGATAGAATTGATTTAAAAAAAAAATGAAATGAACTGAATAATCTTATACCAGCCAATGCCTAGTGATAATTCTCTGTTAAGTTTAAAAACCAACCTTAGGAACGAAAACAAGACAGAGGGTGATGGTGCTACAAAAGATGATGACGAGAGCTACGATGCAGAACTGGACATTCGGCTGATCCCTGGTCAGAAACGACACCGCCGCGCCGATGATGCACATGATGCCAACGTTGTACACGCTCATTCCGATGTATTTGCTGTCGTTGAGGGCAGGGATGCTCACGTTCCTGGTCTCCCACGCCAGAAAGCAGCCAAACAGCTATAAGAAAAAGGAAAAATTATAAATTGCAGTAAAACGGATGACTCAAAACGGCCAAAAGCCAGAAAAGAGGAATCAAAAGCTAACTTTGTTGAATGAGATGTCTCGGAAGACAAAAACAGATAGTTGTGAGTGCAAAGTCTTTGCTTGGAGGGACAGGGGAGCTGCAGCAGAGGATTGCTACACAGATTACAATGCATTTCCATTGATGCATGTTGGTGTAATCAGAGAAGGCCATTTAAAAATGGTCACCAGCTCCTCAATACATAAACAGTGTTAACGTGGTGAATGACCCACAATATTTGTGTTTGGCAACTTATTCTCTGTATGCATCAACCATTGTGTCCCTCCTTCCATCCTATTGTTTTGAAGAGCATGTTTTACTGCTAAAACTCCTCTGTCTTTAATTCTCCTAAAATAATTCATTCTATTCATTTTCTTTCTTTTTAGAAAAAAGACGGGTTAAATCTAGACAAAAATGTAATGATTCTCAAGTAGAAACACTGAACTCTGTTGAACCCTTTCTGATGTCTGAACTGAATCTAGATAAAAGGTTTTCAAAGTTTTCAGCGACAGTGACAGACAGCCCTTCTAAGTCTATTTGAAACAGCGTATTATCATACTTTATTTCATACTATTGTACCATTTCATTTATCTGCTGTAAGGGAATAGATATGTTTACAGATCATTTTAAAATGTAATTTGCTTTGCAGAGTGCGAGTCCACTTTCAACCTTGCCTGAGCCAATATTAGCATTTTGTTATAAAAAATCTGTAATTTTTCATAATTACAGATTCTGAAAAACATCCTTAAAGTTAGAATTTTTCCAGTAATTAAATAGAAAATATGCTATTTTTTCTAACTTCACATTCTTGACACAAAGAAGGTACTTATGACAGTTTTAAGTTTTAAATTAAAAAAAATAATTTTAATAAGATATATATTTTTTAATAATCGGCAAATTAAGACAGCACACAGAGTAAGCGGGTATGCATGTGTGTCCAGACTGTGATTATGCTGTCAGATTTTTTTGTTCTCTCACCATTAGCAGTCCCTTGTAGGCATACACGATGCCAAGCCAAATGGTCATGTGGGTGTTCTCACAGTGCTCCAAGAAGGGACGGATGGCAATGTCTCGGCCTTGTGGGTCCGCCTGTTGGCAACACGAGAGGAGGGGGAAAGAAATGAGTACAGCACACAGAGACGTGTCTTGTTCTGTGGAAAAAAAAGTTTGCCAGATGACTAAGTGAAAACTTTAAAGATACACACACAGGAAATACTTAGTCACTTGGCAAATTCCTGTTGCAGACGCCTCTGATGCAGGAGCATAGGCAACACAGACTGACTACCGCTACAAGGAATGCAACGAAACTCGCTCTCATTGCAGCCCTCTCCAAAGATTAGTGAAAATGAATGGATGGGTAAGTTAGATGCAAGATGTAAGTTTATACTTTCCTTTTTTTTTTTTTTTAGAAAAATAGAAATATTGCAACCACAACCTTTAATGCATTTGACTGGGATTCTTTAGAGTGAATGGGCAATCATTCATAATTATCAACGTTTCTTTACTGATGAAAATTTGGAAGGCGTGATGAGCTTATGCACGCCTGCGGAAACCTTTTTTTTAGAACGAGCTTTCACAATAGATCCAGCTCAAATCTTTTACGCACCAGCTTCACAAATCTAGACGCCATCATTCTACCCATTCTTTGCAAACACTCAAGTTCAGATGGATTGGATAAAGAGCCTTTTTGAGCATAAATTTTCTAATCTTGGAATAGATTTTCCACTGGACTTAGCTTTAGACTTTGACTGGGCCGTCCTAACATTTGAATATGCTTTGGTCTCGACTATTCCATTGTAGCACTGCCTGTGCGCTTACGGACATGTCTTACTAGTAGGCTTTGATAAATTACAAATAGGACTTCTGAACTATGAGCTACTTTTTATTGGTCATAAAATTTCCAATAACATAAGGAAATATTCACATTGGCCTAAATTCATCTGCAAAGTACTGTATGATAACTGGAAGCCACATGTGATGATACTGAGAATAATCCCATGTTGCTCTTCTAAATTGTCTCAGACTTATGTACACTACCTCAGCAGATGGTTGCTGCATACAAGTGTGTGAATATTTATAGTACAGCAATGTGCTTCCTAAAATTCAGCTTATAAAAAAATGAGAAGAAAGGGAATGTTGCAATACCCTGTATTTTAACTCTCAATCCAAATTAATAGCATGCTGTTTGAATATTTAGTTTATTCTTTACATGTCGCCATTGAGTGGTTTCATGGCATTCATTTATGTGACTATTCTGAATACTCACCTCTACATTGATGTGTCTCCACGTTACAGCAAACCTATGAATGCACTTGTCAACTTCTGATCAACTTTTTATTTAGTGTTAAGAAATAGATAGTAAGTTCAGTCGAACAAAGCTGTAGTTATATTATGAGAATATTGTTTTATAAACAGCTTGTTTTGTTATTATTGTTTTGCTCTATGCGTTTACGTGATTTGATCATTTAGGTCACTTCACTGTGCATCTGTACCGGTTAAACATCACTTTGTGTTGCACCTGACTATGAATAATATTCTATGAATAAAATTTAACTGACTGATCCAATGTTTATAAACATTGCAATGCAAGCATGCACGAACAAGTGAACATGGCTATATTCTCTATAAGATGGCCCTGCAATGGAAAGTCTTAATTTTTTCTTTTTATTATATTATATGACAATGCTGTTTTCTTACTTTAATTTCCAAATCTCAACTCAGATGTATAATATACTTTTTTTTCCAGTCTCTTAAGAAGCCCTGATGTCTCAAAACAGAAACGTATTAAAGACTGAGGATTGCATCGCTGGCAGTGAGATCACAGGCTCTGTCAAAGCACTCTTGTAACCCCCTCTGAGAGTTCCCCAGCAACCTTGCTTGGTTTGTGTCACTCATGCCTGTGAATATGCTGTGACTGGAGTTTGGGTTTCTTGTTAGCTTTAGGTGAAGCTTGGGATAAAAATGGGTTACCACTTGAAAAGCCATCACGCTGGTGGAGACATCGGAAACTGGGGCAGGAGATGACGCACAGAGCGGCTATTTTTTATTTCCTTACAAGGAACGACAATTAGTTGGCATAGTGCTGAGAAGGAGATCTGAAACATCAAGAATTATATTTTCACCATGATGCCTCAATTAGCTTCTTCTTAACTTCTGCTAGACAACCGGTTTGGAAAGGAACTGAGCAAAAAAATAGTAAACAAAATTTGATGCAATAAGTAATTATAAGAAGCTGTTCAGCTCACGTTCCCATTTGGTGATTTTTGTCAATGAAATCCAAATAAGTAAAAATTTGAAGTAATAAATTACAAATGATTGTCCTTTATGTTAATTTTTATAGATCAAACTTGTTCTTTAGATGGCAGTTAGAGCCACAAGAACATTTACACTATTTCAAGGTAATAAGCAAACACTTACACGCTACAGAAATGTTTGTGTGGGGTATGAAATGTTACAAAATACATTCTTTAAAACGTAGATTAAATAGAGAATAGCTATATGCACTCTATTCTTAAACAAATTAATTTGAGTAAAATCTTTAAAAAATATGTTATAATGTAATTGGCTTACAAAAAAATGTTTCTTGGCTGATGTGAAATATCAGCCAAATATTACAATTATTTTTTAAATAAATTTCCCCCTTGGCAAACCTCTCCTTTTGCTCCTAAGTCTGACTCTTCCATTTATGCTGGCCCAATTATGCCCATAAAAAACAAAAACTGAGTTTTACTGGTTTCAGTCACACAGTTTATCAATTTACATGTAAGGTTATACTGAGATATCCATTCCCACCTTTTGGTTGACAAGTAGACACAAAAATCTTCAAAATAAAATACATAATTATCATTTACGGTCACCCTTCTGGGTGAACAACATTCTGTCCCAATAATGTTCTCTTACGTTTCACTCTTTGCAAATCCTTTTATTGATTTGCTAAACTGAGACACGTTCTGCATCAGTGCTCATAGTTTTAGCTCCCAGCTAACTTGTGTCACTAACAATTAAACGATGAGACAAAACGAGATATAATGCTTATTAAGCTTGGGCTTGTATCGCAGCACAGCAGACAGAAGTTCTCGCCTTTTGGAGAAATGCTGTCTGGGGAGTTGCCAGGCAACAGGTCTGGAGGCGGCAGGCGGCCCCAAACTGGTGGCGATGGCAGCGAAAGTGCCAGTTTACTGTCATTTTTCACAGCATTAGCCCTCTAACGGGATCACTCTGCGAGGGCTGCAAGCATGCACAGTGCATCAATGGAGAGACGAACACAGATGATGCAATGATGAAGAAAAACTCAAGGTGCAGGTGGAGAAGGAATGAGGAAACATACAACGAAACAGGGAATTGCCAAATAACAAAAGGACAAAAGTAGACTGAGCAGATAAAAACAGTAAAATCAAGTATTGGATGTTTGGTAGACTTTGCAGTTTTGATATTGGTTTTGGAATAATTGGATATACTAATCAAATATGCTACATTCCTTGTCAGTGTCAGATGTAACTGTTAAGCAGTGGGTTTACTCTGTGCTAGAGGTTACAATGAAGGCAGAAGTGCATTTCAGTTCAACAGTAGCAACTTCCTTCCAGAGTTTGAGCTTACTAGCTAGAACAGCTTGAAGGAAAAGTCTTGTACTGTGTCTTACATTCTTCATTGTACCACAGTGTTTAATACACATTATATTGTGACACAGCTGACATATGGTTACGAGTATGAAACTTGTCTAGACCAGATAACAAATATCTGCAAATCTTTTCCACCGCCAGGTTAACTTGATGAATCCTCTTCTTTTCCCTTTGTTCTTTGTGGACTGCACACTTAACTGCTGCATCCGCAGCACCCAAATGTTGTCTTCCTATCAGTTTTCCAAAATTAATTGGAAGAAAGCTGGTAAATACCATTAGTGTGCTGCTCCAGATTCATTAGATGTGGGACTACAAGAATCAAGGTATTCCAGCGTGATTGAAAAAAGTTTTGTTAAAAAAATTGCAACAAGTCTTATTGTTCTTACAGTTCAATATTCTTTTATTGATGTGTCAAATAATGTCAGAGGGGCAGAGTGGTATCATCCTGTGTAAGGCATGGAGTAGCACAGGCTAATCCTTCAGAACATGTTGGTAATATATGTAACCCGGCTAATTATCCAGCTGATATCAGTTTGTGAAGTGACTATAAAGAACAGAATGGTGAGATGGAATAATATTCAGTGAATTAAGAACTTTAATAGAACTTCTAAAGGATTGTTTATCCTTGGTTTTTGCTCAAGCCCATCTTTAAAAATCAATATGTGTTGAATGAATGTTTTCTAACTTCAGCCAATGGATGCTAAGCAATGTGAAAATATAACAAATTAGTAAATATCAGCAGCTTATTTAAAATGGCTTGTCAAAAAAATTTTGCCATACAGTCTCATGTACAAACAGAATAACAATCCTTTTCCTGAATATATCGTTCAATACTGGAAGAAAACACAAAATTTATTCAAAGCTGAATCGGCACAGAAAAAATAAAGCTCCCTTTTGTTCTGCAGTAATGTTGAACTTTTTTAAAAAAAAAAGAAAATAAAAGCAGGTATGGATTTGCACCTTCTGATGAATTATCTATCTCTAGACAGCCTGGAGTCTTTTCAACTTGTTCTGACTGAACTGAATGAATTAAAAACAGTAGTTGAAAGGACTGCAAACACTTTCAAATGCTGTGATGTGTAAGGAAGAAAACCCAAACTTCACAGGCAGATAACTTACTAATCCCCCATTAAATGTTGGGATGTTCCTTTCAAGTAATCTAAAAGCTTAAAAAACATGAAACCAAAAGTGACACCCACACAAAGAAGACATTCTCTTTGATTTTTCCTGGCTTCATCGTTACAGCTGCACTAGGGGCTGTTTTAGGTGTGCATCTCAGCCTCTGCCTACAGGGGAGCAAAAAGATAGAGTACAAATAAGGCAGCAAATTGAGAGTTTGTTCATTGTCAAAGCGGAGTTATGTGTATTTCTGTGAGCATATGTGATTACAAGTACTGAAGATCAGTGACTAAACTATAGTGAATGAAAACAATAGTTTCATATAGTGCAGTAAAAAAGTATTTTGCAATGCAGATAAAATTGGGTGCATTATATGAAAATATTTTCACATAATTCAGAAGAATTATGTGAAAATATAACCTAGAAGGGTTATCAAAAGAGCTTTTTAGCCAATGTATATTGGTTTGTGTTCTTTTTATTTGTCAGCAGCTATTTTCTCCCATGGATCAATTTTTTCTTATAGGCCTTAACTGAGTTAAGAGGGGGCTTCAGTGCTTTAGATGATGAGCTGCGTTCTTTTGGGACTTCCTGTGTGAGTCATCGATGTGTTCTCAGAGTAACTTTCATAGGCTATCCACTACTTCTCATTCACTGGAGTCCCAACGCCTCAGAAATGGCTGTGTGACTCTTTCTGAATTGATAGACTCTGGGTGGTGACTTTGTTTCTCATCTGTTCAGGAATTTCTTTAAACTGGGGAATAATGGGATGCTTTTTGAGACCTTTTACCTTACTTCATGCTGTGTGACAGGTTCTATTTAACCCAGTTTCTAATTAAATAGGTATGGGCATATCAGAAACTGATAAGCAACATGCACAGGATCTCACTCTTCAATTTAATGTAGGCAAGTGCATTGTGCTGGCCGTGGTATTTAACTGAAACCTATTCACCTTCCTCACATCAAAACAAAAAAATACATAGAGTGAGTGCTGGTCATAAATTTCTGGATGTTCCTCTGGATTGTACACATGTCTTTTTGTTCTGGCTTTGGAGTTGTGTGCACTGACTATCCTCCTTAAAGTGGCAGTATAGTCTGTATAGGGTTAGGGAATATATCAAAAGAAGCTGTGCAAAAGAGAGAGTAAATTCATACTTTAATAAGGAGGAACAATTTATTTTTCAGAAGATGATTCTGGATACCTTCTCCATTGATAAGAATTTGAAAACCACTTATTATAAATACTATGGTTATCTTTGTCTGATATTAAAATTTCTTTGGTGATTTGAAGCATTTGAGGTGTGACAAAAAAGCTAATCTGTATGGGGGGCAAAATATTCCTCACAATAATGAAACTCTGTACAGTTGAGCTATCAGGAAAACAACGTCTGAAAATATCAGTCATAATGTCAGAGTCAGTTCCACTGTGGTGGAAAAAACCCCCAACACAAACAGGTGGAGATCTTGACTCTGTCAACAATTTATGTTGGTGTGCTACCCTGAAGTCGAGGAGAAAATAACTGTGATGAAAAATGACAGGGCAAAAAAAACCACAGAAAAAAAGTGCAAAGCGAGTGAAAATGGGAATCACTGAACGAAAACAGCCTACAATCGACTTTGTTTTGTTTTTCCTTGGGGGTGTTTGTAGAAAAAGTTTTTATGAAACACTGTGTTGTATTACTCTTTCATGACTACTTCAGGGATTAAACATTTTACATTTATGTGTGCCACGGCAGTCTGACGTTTTTCCAAAAGAGCAGGCAAATGTTGACTTTTAGCAACAGTGAATTGATTGAGATTTCCCATATTGTGATACAACTAACAAGACTCTGCATGGCGCCTACAGCACAGGATTTGAATTCGGCCGCTTATGGTCGGTACTTTGTAAAGCCAAAGTCTTCTGCTATAGCTGCTGCATATTTTTTGAGGTATGTCTCAACAAGCTTTGCACATTCCATATTTTTGCCTATTCTTTGCAAAATAGCTTTATGTCAGTTAAATAGACGGCAGTTTGTGTCAAGGCTGAAATTCTTCCGATTTGGCCTCATCTGTCTGACCTGAGTTTGTTGTATCCTCTACATAGCTTATGGCAGACTTCAACCAGGTTTTCTTTCAACAATATAGCTTTATGCTATATTGACTGAACAATACTCTGTGTGATATTCAAAGTTTAGATATTGATTTATAACCTAAAACATAACCTTTAATCTTCTGCACTTTTATCACATTCCTGCTGTTTCTTGTTCTTCCTAGTGCTGCTTTTTCTGTCATGTTCTCCAAAAAAATCTCTGTGTTTCATAGAACAGCTTTATTTATATTAAAATGTGTACATACAGTATTATATATATTTTTAATTTGCATTTGTCAGATATCAGTCTTTGGAAATATGCACAAAGAAGACCTCCAAAAAAAAGCAACCTTCCAGCACATATGCTGCAGTTTGCTTATAGCATTAAGTTCAAGAAAATGGGGGAAGGAGTGTTTAGCATACTGCGAATGGCTTGAAAGGACAGAGCCACTAAAAGAAAAAATGGAGATGTGGAAAGCTCAGGATGAGAGATATGAAGGGTGACATTTGGTGAAAAGCAAACACATCAAGACGGCAGAGGGCAAACAGATGTGAGGATAAAAGTCATCCTGGCATCTCAATAATTTGTAGAAAATCACTTGAAAAGAAGTCAGCACAGTTTTCACGAAGCGTCTATTAAATTTTTAACAGCAGTAATGGCCTTTAGACGAGGAAGATAGAAGTGAGCATTGAGTGATCAACTCAACATACACAGACAGCTGGACAGGGAAGAAGACAGTAGATATAGGGGAAAATATCTGTCTGCTTAGGTTCCTTGTTCATAAAAAATCAAAACAACATCACGAACCACATGACCATTCAGTCTTTATGCCAACCTATGACTTATATCAACATTATAGTGTAGATAGGGTTCCTTGAAATTCTAAATGTCAAATTTCCATACTTATCCAGACTGGCAATACCAGAGTGATCGGAAAGCATTTCAGTCGAAAACAATATCATATTGTCCCTCTATTTCTACAGTGACCCGCCTGTAGGATGGATGGATGGATGGATAGATGTCAGTATTTAAATGCTTCAGTAACATCAGAAAATGCAACGGTGAATAGAAAAACAACATTCTTAATTTGAACGTACAATAGGTGCATAATTGCATGCAGTGACAGTCAAACACAAGAGACGAGCACTGCTAACTAAAACGTACTTTTTTTAGTGAGCAGAATTAAAATCACAGCAACTCTGATTTCCTCATCCTATCAGGAGCAACCTTTTGATCATTCACTTTCAGAATCTTCAAGTTTCCACCCTAAATTATGCACACGGCTGCCTGGAACTCTTGTATCTGTAATTGCATTGTCCTTATCGTAAGTCTGCACACAATTTCCCCTTCAAAATTCATTTCTTCTTGTTTGGATGTTTTACCTGCAGCTGAAAAGTAGTCTATTTCCCCGACATGTGTTGGACAGTGCTATTACTCTTCTGGCTAAAGTAATGAAGTTTAGACACTAAAATATCAGTTTCTGAAAAGAAATTTCAGCCTTACATTAATGTAAAAACAAGTACACAGCAGAGCTTAAAAACATTTTAGCTAATGCATAAAATTATAGGTATTATAATTTGTTAAGAATCCTTCTTAACAAGCTTGAAGATGTGAAAAGATGCACATATTAACTGAATAATTCAATCTGAAAATATTATTCTGCGACAAATAATTTAGAGGTTACAAAACCTTGCATGTATCCTAGAAAAACAGAGCCTTCTTTATATTAGAGCAGATTCTGAATTTCCAGGTCAAACTTGTGTAAATTCACATCTGTCTACATCTTGCATGAATGTCTCTCTAACCATTAGCCATATAATACCAGAAGTTGAAATATCTTCTCTACTTAAAAGATTAAATGTTTCTGGAATACATTCACAATTTAATACAATAATCCCCTTCTATAAGTCATCTATTTGGAGCAAGCTTCATAGTAATTACTGACTAAAATGCAGTGAGTAGTCATGTTTGTGGTATTTCCTTAAAATATATTTGAGCCTCCATTTAGCTCAAATGTTGTTGAAAAACTAAAAAAGCCATGATTTTGTCATCTGAGTTTTCCCAAATTGTTAAAATGTATATATACAAAAACTTGTGTATGTATATATATATACACACTAATATATATATATATATATATATATATATATATATATATATATATATATATATATATATACAGTACGTATATATATGTAAACTTTTCTCACTGGTACGTCTGCCATTTAGCAAGTGGATATAATATTGGTAATCCTAAATGACCTTAAATAGAAAAAGCTTAATCCAATTTTAAAGTAAGACCGTAAGGAAAAAAAACCCTGTTTTTCATTAAAGTGTATCTAAAATGTCTGGTTTCTACTGTTGTTCCCATTTAGTGAATGAGTGTATGGGTAAAAAGTCACTGTTATGACTGAAGCATTGAATTAAGCAATGGAGGAGTCGGCGAGAGTTGAATCCGAGGGACGGTGATGCGGATGGTAGGGGAGGTGAAGCGTGCCTCCAGTCTGGGCTGACCTACATGCAGCGGGCCATAGTGGCAGGGCAGCAAGACGCCGTTGGCAATCCAAGCCATTTGGGTCTCCGCCATCCCTACTCACAGCGAGTGTGAACACCATCTAACTGTACATGGGGGTGAATGCGTGTGTGTGTGTGTTCCAGGGTAAAGGAGCTAGTGTCTGTTTTACTGTAGAGTCTCAACTGTGGCAGATAGGAGACCAGCATGTTCCACTTCGGTGGATCTTCACAAATTTTATTCTGGCTCAGTTGAGACAAAAAAAGGACAGAGTGTTTGAATGACAAAGGGAAAAAGAAAACAGTGGGAATGAGTACAAAAAAGATCATTCCTATGCCCTCTATTGTTCAGTCTTAAACATCATAAAACTGTTTCCCCACCAATGAAGCTAAAATGATCTGTTTATTTGAATGTGGCTGTTTGCATTTAAATATTGTACAAGTCTGAAATCCCATTTGAAGACTAATCTCTCTTAAACAACCATTGCAAATCCCTCTAACCACAACTGCCTCAAATTAGCAGAAGTGTGAAAAAAGTTGGTGACTGGTAACATATATTTGCCTCTTTGCTTCACCTCTTTCAAAGAAAGAAGCAACAATGTAATGTTTTGACTAAGAGCTACTTCCATGTTGTCTTGATACATGGTAGCCCCAATACTCCCTGGAGAGAATCAGAACTTAAGGTTTTCCACCCATCTATTTTTTTGGTCACGTTTTAATATTGCTCTCTCGAACTTTTCTCTAAACCAGTAAAGTGGTCTGTGTCAGTGGAAGGTAGTTGTTTCGAAAGTGGGAAAAACATGACATCACATTATTGAATAAAAAAAATAAATTTGTTTAACAGCGAGGCTACTGCTGTTGTTTGAGATGGCAGTCACTTTACTATTAGTGTCCATTAGTTTGTTGCCAAAATGCCAGTTATATTCGGCATTGAGGAAATTCAAACTCGAACTTCAATCAAGCATCCATAACTGAAAAGAGCACAACACAACTGCAAATTGACCGACAAATTGCTTGGCCACTTGAAATGACAGGATGGGTAAGGTATGCATTATTCAGAGAAGCAGCAAATAGACAGTAGTGACACTATAGGAGGATATACACTATATACAGCAGAGGTGGAGGAATATGCTGACCGAACTATTAGCGGTGCATTGCAACATATGTGGCCTTTATGAAAGAATAGCAAACAGAAAACTGATGTTGGAAGAACGTCACATGAATTCCAGTTTTAAAATTGCCACAGACCATGTAGGAGATACGGCAAACATGTCAACCAGAATTTGCTGGACAGTTGATAAGCAGAAAAAGCTAAATACAAGAAAATCCTGGAAGAATTTTCCTGAATGAGGCAGAAGTTCAGGTGAGACATCAGCCATACAAAAACCACACAGCTACAATGGAATGGTTTGTACCAAAGCATATTCATCCATTTGAATGGCTCTGTCAAAGCTGAGGCCGAAATCAAGTCACATTTTTAATGTCACTTTGGTACTTCTTCTCAATTATGCACTATTTTGGGTTGGACTATCACATAAAATTCTAATAAAGTACATTGAAGCTTGGTTACAAAGCACATGTGTCAAACTCAAGGCCCCAGGCCCAAGTCTGGCCCGCCATGAGTTTTTATATGGGTAAGTTTTTTTATATGTCACCTCTATTACAAAGTAACAAAATGAGACAAAGTTCTATACATATGAATAATTTTCCAAGTCAACATATATTCAAAAATTGCTCAGACAGAAATATGACTGTAAATGCAAAAGACAAACCGAAACCAGGCTAAGGGTCTTAAAGTAATGAATCTATATTTCTACAAGAGGCAACTTTGTAAGAAGATTCTTCAAAGTATCTTGGAAGAAGATATAGCAAGTATACATAAACACACGAGCACACATTTGAATAAAGATAGCTGAATCTAGTGCTAAGAAATATATTTCTTACCAAGCTGTGGATTCCCATTCAACCCAAGCCCAATGGCAGACACAAATACATCATAATGCTACATTATAATGACACCTCCCTCCCCCCTAAACACGCACACGCAGATCTCCCTGTGCTCCAGCAGAGAACTGCCCTAAATGATTTATTAAAAGCTAAATGCATCATTAGAATAAGCTGCTAACCCTAAACAGTGGGCTCATTACAATATTCAAATGGTGTGATATAGCACAGCAGTCTGTTTGATTGTGTGCTAAAGCTTTTGTTATCCTCTGACTCCTCTCATACTTTCCTTTTCTCAAACATTAAGAGCTCTGTGTCATAACACGAGGTTCCATGAAGGCTCCCATCTGCGCATCGGGGTACTTAAGGCTCTGTGTTAGCGATCACTCTGACTCCCTTCTGTCCTTGTTGTCACAGTTGTCAATGAAGCATGTTTAGTAAAATTAAAAATTGCACATTTGGCACCTATGTAACTTTCTTTGGATGAGCTACAGCACAAGAAAAATGAGAAATACTTAAATATGCTCTGAATTTGACCAGGAGAAGGGCATATTTGTTTGATGTATAACTTGCATTGCTTAAGAATTGGCATAAGAATTTTCTCCTTAAGTTTTTTTTATAAAGATTGTTTTTTCTTTCTGAATGTATCATCTTAGAGGTGATTGAGGTCTTTGAACATAAGTCACAGAAAATCAATGAACCTTGAAGGAAACAGGCGCTTACTTGTGCCGACTTCCATCTTTAAGAAACTCCAAACAGGAGGTCTTCACCTATTGATTTTTATCCATTTATCAATGGGGAGGCATGAGAGCGTGAACTGATGTTTTCATCATCACAAGAGTTATATTTCTCTGAGGAAATAAAGCCAAGCTCTGGACTTTACCCAGCAGTTGATATTGTAATGCATAAACACCTTGTTACTATCCAGCCTGAGCAACTACCCCGCTGTGAAACTTGCATGCATAAGCACTTTGGTCAGAGTCAGGGTCAGATAATTTAGGGAACCTAGATTGTTGCTTTAGATTGCTGCAGATGTGAGTCTGCATCAGTAATATTCATTTGTGGGCAACATAAAGTAAAAAAAAAAAAACAACAAAAAAAAAACATTGACAGACATTCTTGAGTTGATTGATTTTTGAATGGTTCTCATTTCATCAGATAATCCTGGAAAGTTGTGGGTAATATGTTTAGAAAATCATGATTCAGCACGTATACAGGTTTTAAAGTCATGGTTTGGTGCACTTTAATCAAGAACAATAAACAAAGGATTTTTATTTTTTATTTCTCTCATGAATAAATAAAAAATACTTTACATTTCGGAAATTTGGCTTGCCTAAAACGTAAAAAGTGGAAAGCATAGAAATGACTGGAAACTTGATTGGATTTAATAAAGTGGCATAAGCAGCTTTAGCCATTGCCTGGCTTTAGGAATAAATCATACAACAACATAACCAGCTGAAAATAGTCAATGTTAAACAAGGCTATTACCTGATTTGAGAAAAAACATCTTTAAATCACTCTGGAATTGTTTTCATATTTTAACAACATAGTGTCCCCAACTGTACTTGAATGCAGCTTCTGCAGCTGTTGGGAAAATACCCCCTAATTAAGGGGGAGTCCTCTAACTTGGATCTTATAGGTTGTTTTGGGCTGGTTGGGCACTACAGGTGCCATTTTAGATGTGAGCTTATTGATTATATTACGCTTTACATTATTTCAGATGAGAAATTCAATTAAGTGCAAGTGAGATATCCACCTTTCTTTCTCCTTCTTTCCGAGGAGAAGAGCTTTGCGATAGCTGGGAGTCCTGTCTGTATGGTTTTGGTGCCACTTTTTAAAGTTGATACAGAAAAATGCACTGTGCATGTAGTTCCACACATCAGCATTCTGCATATCTATAGGGATCAAACGACAGCGCATTTGTCCACAGCTGTGTGAAGTGAGCTGACAGGGCTGTACCAGACATGTTCCATACGTGAACTGTTAAAAGTTCCTATGGGACACTGACTTAGGTTTCTTTGGTTTGCTGATAAGTATTTCAGAACTGAGGCCAATGATTGAAAGTTTTTCTACAATGCAGTGCCTCATACAAACTGATGTAATCGCTTCACACCGTGTTATTAAATTTATGAGCTCTTGCAATTTTCTTTGTAATATTTACTTTCCCAGCAACAATCACCTCGTACTTGTAACAATGTAGGGGGAATTCACAAAGCAGCGGATTCCTCCATTTTCGGCAATTGTATTGTACGTTCTATTTACTTTGTTACTGCCCTGGATCACATGGCAGACTGGACTCATTGCATGCAGAAGCAAACTTGCTCATGCAGTCTAGTAGATGGAAGCAGTTTGCACAGCTTTTTGCTTTAGGTTGCAGGCCATTAAGCCACAAACACATCAGATGCTGTAAAGTAAATAAAAGCAGAAAAAAATAAAGACGGTTTTACTTTCATATTGTTCATATTATTATGGTGTTGACTAGACATTTCCTCAAAACTTTAAAAACAACATCTGATTCATGGGTTTTCTAGAACAATAGAAAACCCATGGATTGTCAAAGACAGCGAAGTGGTGCATTTCTTTAACTAATTCATTCAGGGCTGAAAAACAATGAATGAAGATGCCCTGGCTGTTATTTACATTAAATTATATAAATATAGGCAGACTTTTCAACTAAATGTATGCATAATGCCTCGTGTGGGAGATGAGCAATTTGCCGTAGCAGACCTGCATTTGTGTCTACGGCAGGATCAGAATTATGAAGGTGGCCGAAAAACTATTTGCACTCATCTAGCCCCTCAAAAAGATTTGTAAACTTTCCAGTGACTTCGTTATTACTGTATGACGTTTTTGGTATTAGATACTTTGTAAAATTATGAGCTGCTGTAATAAAGATTCAAACATACTCTGTTGCTATGGAAACTGTATTTATTAATAGAATTTGTCTCTGTTGTCTGTACTAAAGAGAAATAAAACATGGAAACCGCCATCCCTTTAACCATTAAAGGGATGGCGGTTTCCATGTTTTATTGACCCTCTGGAAAGACCCATGTTGCATATGGGATAACAAAGGGGAAGCCATCATTTTAGGAATCTGACATTAAATGTCTCTGTCTATTTGTCCCCCACGTCCAAGCAAGCCAACAGCAGTAATTGAGTCCTTTGAGGCTTAGAATTGCTGTTAGCTCTGTGTTGTTGCTATGTAATTGGTGGTGCTATTCACAAGTGAACCACAGCATCCAGGTGTTTTATTTCCAATAAAGTGGTTTTATAGCATTAAAGTTTAATGCTATAAAACCACTTTATTGGTTAATTTGAGTCACGTCAAAGACATACAATTAAGGTTTTTGGGTCTTATTGAACCGAATTAAACTCATTAAGATGGTATTGTGATTCTGCTAATTTTTTATTGGTGTATTTCTAGTTCATTTAATATTTCGGTGCAGCTGGTTAACAAAATATACGTTTTTCTTGTATTTAAAAGACAAGTTTGTGGATCTCAGATCAAATGTTTATCTAGAGGTTGCAATAGCAGTCTAGAATAGCATTAATGCACATTGGTCATGTTATTTATCTAAGGTGATTCTTTATCTGATGACTGATCCATGAGGTCACAAAATAACCCAGAACAACAACTAAAGTGCCTCAGATCTCACTTGCCCCAGTTAAGGTGTTTATGATACCATTGAGTATAAGGAAAAATGCTTGGGGGGAAAAAAGCCATCCCTGGGAGAGTTCTGGCCCAACTTCATAGAAAGGGTGACGAGAAGACTGTAGGTACTGAAACAGCAACTTTAGTAACAAGCCCTGATAAAGAACACAAGCTCAAGTCCATTGCTTTGCTAATGAAGGGGATTCCTCTGTACCTCAAGTGTTGCTACAGTCCTTATTTCATAGAAGACTTCCAAAAAAAAGCACTGCTGAAAGAGAGAGGAGGATGTCCAGAATCAATAGCTGACCTTAAGCTCAGGTGCACCTGGCTTACCCAACAAGACAATGATCCAAAGTACATCAGTGAATCTATCTCTAAAATTGACGTAAGCATTTACGACGTCAACTCATCATAAATGCTTAAAAACCCTCCAGTGTAACCGAATTAAAAACAATTTTGTAAAGAAAACAAGGCCAAAGTTCTTCTGCAGCAATACAAAAGAATCATTTCCAGCCATCTCATATCTCAGATGCTTGATATGCAATTTATTTTTTCTACATATGGCCAGGTTAGTTTGGAGAATCAGTTCCCCTTCCTAAATGAAATTATTTGAAAACTGCTTCTTGTGTTTACTCAGATTTTGTAATTACTCCGATGAGCTAAAAAACACTCAAGTGTGACAAAAAAAATGGCAAAAACAGAATAAACCGGCAAGAAGACTTTTTATAGCAATGTATCTCGTTTTAGCAGCACACGTTTTCTGGTGAACCAAGGCAAGGAACAAAGAAACTGCTTCGGTAGTTGTAGTAAAGTCAGTGTGTGAGGATGATTCCAAGAACAAAATAACCAACAATGTTCTTTTACATCACCAGTTGGAGAAATTCAATATGAGAAGATCATAAGCTATTTTTATTTCCTTCTACTTTTATCAGTACAATCATGAAATGGATTATGTTTTGGATATAAATTGGACCTATTTGTCTTGTAAAGTGCCTTGAGGGGACTTTTGTTGCGAACTGGCACACTGCAAACAAACTGAACGGAATTCAATGTTGCATATGGAAAGATAAATGATAAAACATCTCATTTCACTTTGCATGTTTCATATGTACAGAATTGCTATAGCTCTCTAATGCCATATTTGACATTCCTTGATGACCTTTTCAATCTAGTTCCTTCATTATTGCACTCACTTCTCTTCTTCTCAGCTCATTTTCATTCCTTCCATCTTCCCTCCCCCCCAAGGCGATAATTTTTGATGTGGTCTAATACTATAACGACCTTTGGTGCTGCTCCCCTTTATTGTAAAACCCGCCATAGTAATTACGGAGCACAATGCACCGACATAAAAGCTCAGCATCATTATGTCAGTAATAACCTCTTTCCATTTTACCTGCTCCACTACATTTCCCATCATCCTTTGTCAAACAAATGCATGCCAGAAACTGACTTGAGTGTCAGGAAATAATTTCCGCCCTTTCTCACTCCAAGCCTGTTTATGCTGTAGGAGACAAGAATAAGCCAGTATATCATATAGTCCTTCTCAGGAGGCTGGAAGAAAGAACCTGACATATGAAACACTAATTGAACAGCTAGACTTACTGCACTTGAACCTGCCATGTGCAAGGACATGTTCACAGAGTCGCTTCATTTGCTTGCACTTTCAGTCACAGTACAAAGGGAAGTCAGAACAACAAGCAATAAAACCACAAGCTTTTCGTTTTTTCAAACGAAGAAACATGCTCTTAGAAAACCGCTCAAACTGTTACTGTCTGAAATTACACACACTGCAAATTGTCTGGAAAGACCCATGTTGCATATGGGATAACAAAGGGGAAACCATCATTTTAGGAATCTGACATCAAATGTCTTTTTCTGTCTATTTGTCCTCCACGTCCAAGCAAGCCAACAGCAGTAATTGAGTCCTTTGAGGCTTAGAATTGCTGTTAGCTCTGTGTTGTTGCTTTGTAATTGGTGGTGCTATTCACAAGTGAACCACAGCATCCATGGCGGAGTTAGTGACAGAGTCTTAGGAGTGGTGTTTGATTTTTCAGGAAAGTAAATTGCAATATTTTTCCAGATGCTTACATTTCTTTGCTGAGCTTTGCTCCCCATCCAGCCTTGTTTACCAGTTTCAATTATTTCAGCGCTTTAAATTATTGCTCTGACTGGATATGCAAGCAACTTTAGAGACTCATGTTTTATGAAGATCAACACACATCTGCCTCCTTTTGAATTAGTTGTTCTCTCGTCTTTCCTAATTTGAATAGTTGAAGAAAATTTTACCTCCGTGTCATGTCACATTCATGACTTAGGTCAAGTCAAAAAAATCACAAACTACTAAAATAAAATTATATGACAATCAGCAATTTGAAAAAAAGTTAATTATAAATTAAAAATCTCAGTGACGTTTTCATTTTACACTACTGGTATAGTTTGTTCTACACCAATTTGATCTCTTCTATTTTCATCTCTTCCACATGTCATCTTTTATTAGCATTTTTTAATCATCTGTCTGTCATCCTAATTGACGTCTTATTTTTCTAGTAGGGTTCCTACCGACACGTTATGAGAAGTCTGTATATTTCCAAGCAACCTGAGGGGGGGTCAAATGCAGACTTGCAAAATAATTAAAGATATCCAATATTAAAAACACTTGCATATATACTGAGATCTATGGGTATGAGATTTAAAAACGGTGATACTCTGTGCATCATGGCAGTTACTATGTAAAACATATACCATAAAACAAAAATATGCTAACCTCTGAATGAAGTGGTGTAAAAAATTAACTGTCTTCAATTAAGGTATAAATTAACATACAAACCATATCTATCTATCATGTAAAACTATCTAATTATCACTTTAACAACTTGTGAACATGACATTTTGGGATGACTGTTTCCTTAGGTTATTGACTTACCCTGGTTACTGTATCCTTGTGTTTTTGGGGAGAAAATGTGGTACAAAGGGCTAATTTATGCACACCATGGCCATCTTCTAAAACAGCTTAGCTGTGTTAGAAGAGGTGTTGTAGAACACCTGAGGTACAGAGGAATCATCTTCATTAGCAAAGCAATGGATTTGAGCTTGTGTTCTTTATCAGGGCTTGTTACTAAAGTTGCTGTTTCAGTACCTACAGTCTTCTCGTCACCCTTTCTATGAAGTTGGGCCAGAACTCTCCCAGGGATGGCTTTCCCCCACCCCCAGCATTTTTCCTTATACTTAAAGCACTGTGTTTGTAAGAAGGAATGCTTTCTCACTATTGTCTATACAGCTTCAATGCATTTTCAGTACAGTGCTATGTGAACAGCTGATGCTCATAAAGAGTATTTTATGTTTCTTCCCAAAAGATTCTCTTGGTAGAATTTTCTCATTGTTCCCTTCATTTAATTTGTTATTTTACTCAATCCATTTGCCTTTTAACTTATTGAACTAACTTGTGTTCTTTTCATGCATGCACTACCTTTTCCTACCCCTTATTAATATCCTTTCTCCACTCTCTCGCCTCGGCTCTCAATCTATATCTTGTGGGGTCCAGCTCTTTACGCCCAACCTTGGGGAGAGACCTAATGATGCAGGAATACAAAAGTGAAGTACAAGTGCTCCGTAATACACAAAGGGAGCATACACTCGAATAAATTTTACAAATGCCTGCCTACCCCCAATTTTCACTCAGGCACGGCTATGCAGAGACAATTGCAACAACACCTTCCACTGCCCAACTTCTCTATGCACACACGTCAGGAGAGAATGATGACAAGAACGTGACCAGTTCACCACACTGAGGGTAAGTAGGGGAGAGTAAAATGATAGGAGGACCAATAGCTGCCTGAAGGAGCTGACACAGTGAGTTCAACACCATTGGCCTAAAATGACAGCCCTGTCAGTCCCTCGCAACCACTCACATGTGAACACACATATCCAGCTTGGGTGAGTAAGATATTCCCAGGGGCGTCTCTTCGCCTAGCTAAAGTTTGACTCTGACAAACACAATACCTTATGGTTGGCAACCAGTGTCCAGTGAGAAGGAACAACTCAGACCATGCTCACTCCAGACCTGTGATACCTCATCACAATATGACATTAGGCGCAGCAATACTAATGCCCTTTATATTTACCCAGCAGTACAGTTTACCGAAATCGGGTAAGCTTAAGATAAATAAGATTTTTTTTTTTTTACAATGCTTAATGTGCATGTGTGTGAGATAAAGCAGTGTTTATGTACAGTCTACCGCTTTGTCATCGTTTCGCTATAGCAGCATCAAGTTGAAAACTTAAAAGTAAAAAGAAAAAAGAAAGAAATCATCAATTACTTCAGCCCTCATTGCCCCACCACTGCCTGCCTCCCCAAGGACACTAAACAGTCACTGCCAACACTGCTGAAACTGCTCCAATCAGGGGTGATTGGTGTGGAGGTGAAGCATGGTGAAGTATGGTCTCGGATAGGATAGAGAAGCCAGGTATTGATCATTGTAGTGGAATGTGCGTCCTTGGCACCAAGATGCATAAGTAATATAGGTAATTGACAAGCTAACAGGAAAGCCTGAAATAGACAGACAGACAGAAGCACCGTTTTTGCTTGAACTCTAAAGAAAGCCATCAGCTCTCCTTCACAGGTGTGAGGTTTTGTTCTGTTCCAATTGTTACGGGCAGAGCAGACAGGATGTTCCTAGTGAAGGACGAGGAAAAGAAAGCTCACGACAAATACTTTGTAGAGAAACTGCATCTTGTGTTGAAGTATTTTTTTTGCTGTTTTTTTTTTCCCCTCCCTCATTTTAAGAGCATTGGTCGGTTTTTACAGTAATGGGACAAACACTATTGGAGGCAACATAAAAAGCTGCAATGTGCGCTGTATAATGCATTACACTGTTAAATTAGCCATTTTCTAAGAATATTGCAGACTTGCTGACACCACGCAATGGCCTTAGATTTAACCCTAATGCATGAAAACAACCGTGAGTTGGCAAAAAACTGACTTTTCATAATTTGTTTAGGAGCATGGAGTTGTCTGTGCCTCAGAGGCATGGAACTAACTTTTATCTGGCATTCAAATGTACTCATGGGACTCTCTTTTCAGAGATAGAATTTAAATAGATCCGTACTTAAACATGCCGAGCTTTGAACCATGCAGTTAATTGTCTACTGTACCATAATAACTTTAAATAGGTTCACCAATTGGTTAAAGTTGAAATCTCAAAAGAATTGACAAACATCTGTTGATTCTTTTGATTGGGAATTCACCAAGATTACAAGAAGTCACACAATATCTGACCCACTTTTGCAAAAAACAGAATAGCTTAGGGTTAAAATGAGTCAGATGTGCCTGTGTTTGTTGACCACTGCAGTTGTGGAAGATCTATCCAGCTCTGGATACCCTAAAAGGACATTTATGATATGCACCCATGTCTTAATTTCTCAGTTTAGGAAATCTGTCCTGTGGTTTACGATAGAATTATTCATGATAATTTAACCCAATTTGCCCTCAGACTTGAGGCAACTTTGCAGCAATAACCTCTAGCAAGTATCTAAGAGAGATTTGTGGGTAAGAATCTGCACACCTGAAGCAGTCTGAAGCATCTAATCAGAGAACTGCTTGAGTTGAGTCATTTTCTCCCTGAATTAATTTTTTAGTCAATAACGACAGGGCATGGAGTGACAACAGCATTGTTCTAAAATCTGCAGCATATTAGACATCATTAGACATCATGTTTTCATGAAGTAAAGCATCACATCTTCATCTATATCTCATTTACATGAAAGTAGATTCTTCATTCATTATGTATTTTCTACAAAAATGACACAAACCCCAAACCTGTTAGAAGTCCAGCTTTTTTCCCCACATCTGTGCATTCTGCATTGTGTTTTTCCCACACCTATGCATCCACAGAGAAATCTTTTTTTTTTTTTTTCACAAAATGCGACATCAACCCCTTGAACAGGGAAGAGATGATAAGGGAACTCTGGCAAAGCAGAGTAATAGCCTCTCTCTGATACTCCTGCCACATGGAGCTGGCAGTGTGACAGAGATATTATTATTATCATCAGATGGTCAGATGGTGCTTGTTTTCGGGGCTCAGCTGGTGGAGTTTGGCCGCGGGGACTATCACCAGGTGCTGCTACTTCCTCCCTGGACATAGACCCACCATTGGAGGGCACTGCAGGGCTGACGCATTCCCTTACAGGCACGATTGTGATTGGAGTGATGTGGAAAGCAGAGGGTCTATTATTCCTATTCTCTTCTCAGGACTGTTGTGCCAGATGACGATCACGATGGTTTACTTGAATAAAAAGAAATACAATAATTCCTAAATGTATTCACACCCCTTGAACTTCTTCCGTTGATGCGGGCCAGGGATGGGGCCCAACCCACCATCCCTATGGTAACACAATGGGGGGACAGTATCGTGAGGTGATTACAAAACAAACAAGAAAACTAGTTACAGCTGATGGAAAGGTCATTGTTGATAATTCAATCCTAAGAGAAGACCTGCACGACTCAGTGCTGGGATACCATGTACAGCACAATCCCACAAAGTACATAAAAATTCAAGGGGTATTTTGCGAGCTTCATCAAAAAGGTGTAATAAGAATAAGGAAGTAAGGCCACAGAATTAATGCTTCCAAGTACAAGTACAAAATAGGCTGAATAAATGTAATGACAAAATGTGACCTTGGATGAAATAATTCCACAACGAAAGGTAAAATTTCTCATCTGATTGAAATGAATTAATTAAAACCTTAAGCCTTGTTAATTATACCCAGCTTCTTTAAGCAGATGGGTCCTCTGATGTGTTGTCTCTCCCCTGCAGTAATACTCACATTTGGAATCTTCTGACATTGGCCCACTTTATTTCCAGATCTTCCTAAAATATGTAAACATGTGAAGTATGAATTCACATAACATATGGGAATTATCGCATCCGTTTGTCCTATGTTATACACATTGTTGTCTTATCGCTGAAAGGTTGTGTTTCAATTGTGAAACACAACCTTTGAGGTCAACACATTATGTTTTATTTTTGTAGCATTATAGCCGAAATTGAAAAGGGCATAATGCAAAGTACTTGAGGGCTGAGCTGGGCCGTAGCTGCAACAAAATATTACCACTCCCTCTCTGCCACTTCTCATTTCTTTTCTTTTATAGATGTAATGAAGAACAGCAAATATACCTCACACTCTCTCCCTCTGTCTGTCTCTTACGCACACTCCCATCTTCTGTCTCTCCATTTCTCTGCCACCTTATTGATCCTCTAGTCCAATCAGGCTCTTGCGGCTACGTGAATCTCATTCTGAGGACATGGCAGTAACGTTTAATCGGAACACAAATCGATAAGCGTACGTCTTTCAAAGGCATGCAAACTGTCCGTGTTTTTTTTTTTAAAGCTGAAAAACAACATGCCCACATGCGTAGAATGAGAGAGTGCTGGAACAGATTCTAAAAACCAGTGCCTTTCCAAACACATCTTTATTTGAAATATATTTAAAGAAATATATTACAAACCACTATTTTTTTAGTGGTTTGTAAAGGTCATAGTACGGTTCATGTAAATGACAATATGCAATTTCAGAAATAATGGGGGAAATATGAAAAAGCATAAAGTAAAAATGAACAAGGTAATGCAACTCATGAATGGCTTTTTGTAACTTGACTCCTCACTGCAGAAGCACCTTTCCCTCTCTCTCTCTCTCTCCCCCTCGCTTTGTACAGCCGTATAAAAACAGCAGCTGCTAAAGCTAGTCTGAAACAGCTCTGTTCTCTCTCATTCATGAATGTATATATTACGTGAATGACACCGTTTAGGGAGTTATGTATGTACTTGTTTGTTTTAGCTATATGCATTTTAGGATTATTAATATGTTCTTTTCTGGTGAGATGCAGAAGACAAATTCATATTTCATGTGCATTTAGTGGACGATAAAATATCTCTTCTTACCTTTGAACCTTCTTGCATTTTGGACACGACACCAACAAACTTCAATGTATATCCTCTGGATTTTAAGTGATAGAGAGGGCATATTTGTGAATAGGAAGAAACATGATGCATGGCCTTTAAAATAATTTGAAAATAAGCATTTGAAAAGCATGACATCTAATTGTATTGCATTCATTTTCTGGGTATGTCTCTACCTGCTTCTCACATTTAGTTTAATCTATCTTCCCTTCAACTGTGACCAGCATTCATATGTCTAATGGTGAAAGGTATCCCCACCATCATGTTTCAATGTTGGAATAGTGTGTCTTGGGTGATATTCACCACCACATAAATCATTTTGTGTGTAGTCCGAAAAGTTCAAATTTGATGAACTTTTCCCAACATTTTTACCTACACTTGTAAAAATCCGCAAGCCAAAACTCTTACTGTTTTCTTATTCTCACGCTTTCGGTAAGGCTTGATCGACAATTTCTCCCACCTGCACTGCGAACCTCCTCCACAGAAACAATGGGCTTACAGGCTCTTGCTCTCCTTGACCAGCCTTTAAGTTCAGATGTCTAGCCAAGTCTTTTTGTGGTTCTGCCTTTCTGCCAGGCTCCTTCCATTTTACATGATGGACTGAGCAGTGCTCCATGAGATGTTGAGAGCTCAGGATACTGTCTGATAAGTACACACTGAGCACACACCCATTAGGATCAGCGTTTATATATGTGAGTGCGCAGGCAGGCAAAAATAAAACGCAAGCGGACAAATGCACAAACACACACAAAAATGTGGTAAGGCTTTCAGGACAGGCAGAGTGTATCAGTCAGGTTAATTACCAGACAGATGGCTGGCAGTGAGGCAGACTGGGTGGGTATGTGAAGAATAGGGGGTGTGATGCTTGCAGGATGGCAACACCTCTACTGTAAAAATACAAATATAATGCATTTATGAAAACATACGATGCACTATCTGGTAATGTTTACAGCATTCAAAGATCTAATACCTGCTATCTCCTCATCTACAAACCTTCTCTCCATCACCTCCCTCTCCTACCCTCTTGCTTTTTCTCTCCTTTATGCACTCCTAACACCTCTTCTGCATCGCTGTGCCCTCACTAATCCACAGTGACACATTTCACCATTCAGATCTCACACAGAGAATGCCTGCCTCGCTGCAGCTGATGATGTGCAATGCAGCCGCAGAGAAGCAATCAGATGATTTAACACAGAAATCAGAAAGAAACTGGCCGTTCGCACATGACAGGTAATTTATCATCAATGGCTGGAATTTCCGAACTATTATTTTAAGTTCTGAACCTGTGCAACAAGCTTGCCAACATGCCTTTGTGTCCACATAAACTTAGTAGAGAAAAGGTATGTGCAAGACAATGATGGTTCTAATTCAGCAGTTTTCTTCAAAGTAAGAAATATCTTTATGACAAAAAAATAATAACATCACTGAACAAAAAAGGAAGAAAGCTTAAAAGAAGCTGCTGTCCTTGGATTGGCAAAGCTAAAATACTGATATATGGCTAACGGCCTTAATTCCCACCATGCACTTTAAGATTGTATTGATCCAAGGCACTCATAATCTCTTTCTACTCTTTGTGCTTCCGGAGGTTTGAGTAAGGCAAACTTGGCAGCTGACACATTAAGGAGAAACATGAGAAAGCTGAAACCTGGCGTGAGGACAGCTTATTGCATTCAGATGATCACCACAACTATGAGTAATTCACTGGAATATGAGAAATGAAAACGTATTAGCAGTAACAAAACACCCACAGTCGAACATTGTCTGAATCTTAAGCTGAATCTTTGACTGAGTGTTGTAGTGCTCACAAAAACTTCTGATTTATATTCTATTTATTTGAAACACTTTTCTTATTTCAAAATAACCTTGCCTGAACACATGTCTTATTGTTCCTTTCAGCTAAAGTACAATCTTTTGAATGTTTTTATAAACTTGACAATCGTTGTGCTCAAAAACGTTTGCCTGAATAGCCCTCTATTGCAATTTCAGATATATGAAGGATCTTGTATTTATTTTTTTGCTATTGTAGAAATTTTGTAAGTTTTGAAAAAAATCTGAGTAGTTGTCTAGACATTTTGACTTTGGATTCATTAAATGTGAGTCTGTTGAATGAGTTTGTTTGTAGCTTAAAAAGTACATTTTCTGCATTTGAAAAATTACTTAAAATGAACTAAAAGCATATTAGTCCTCCAGCACCAACTCAGGAATCTTTTTAGAGCTAGTTAACCCTGCAATCTGGTCAATGTCACACAGTCTGTCTGTTCCATGAATTCCTTGTCATAATCCAAGCCAAAAAAGGGGCATAGGAACAGCACGAGCAGAAGTCCAGTCAGTTTAGTAAGTGAGTCAGCAACCCAATTTCAGAGCACAGTAAGGTGCTCTATTTTTTATTTAGTCCTGAAAACTTACAGGTCAGAGTGGTTCAGGTAGTTTTTTTTTCTCCCTCTTTTTTAACTCCCAGAAAATGTTAGTTATTACAACTGAAAATTTGCTGATAGATGTCCAATTTCAAAACTCCTCCGATAATAATAAGCTTGTGATAAAAGCTCGATCCTTAATTAGTTACATAGCAATTTATGAACATTAAATTTTTAGATCATAAAACTTCTCTCCATTAGCAGAGGTTTAGTGTATTAACTCTTCTATTCATATTTGCGTCAAATTTTTATATCTTTTACTTAGTAAAAGTATTCAAAAGATTTTATGTAATCATAAATTTAATTATTGATTATGTTAGTTTCCACTGACAATACATTACTGGACTTTTCAAATAGTTCTTAATCTTGAATAATATACATAAACCTTCCTATCTCTGTTATTTGTGATAAAGATCACTCAGTGTAAAAGTCAAGGATATATTCTTCAGGTTAACTTTGAGCTTATAATGCTGACTCGGTTATGAACACAATGAAAGCTCTCCATGGTGTTGTTAAAATCAAGGCAAACATTTCTTAACTCTGTAACCTTTTTATTATTGTAATTTGATTTACAAAATTTCTATTACAATTCTTTCTCAGACCCACTGATCTACCTTCTTTTCAATACAATTATCCATGCTTTTCTATTTAAAATTGGCATTTTTTGCAACCAATACCAGAATGACATTTTAAATGTTGAGGAAAAAGTGTGCATATGTTGGTGTGAAAAAAAAAATAATAATGCAAGCTAAGATCAAAGAAACTCAACTGGGTCAAATTCAATCTCACTTCGGTTCACTCAAAATGAGGGAAAAGAAGAAAAAAAAGTGGGAAAGAAGGCTTTGTGCTCTTTGAAGAGTTGTCTATAAATATGACAGGCAACAAAATCACAGTATTTCAGCAGAGAGATGACAGTTTCACACACGGAAACACCAACTATATCACTCAGATAGGCTGCAACACATCTGTCACAATGTCATGTCCCAAACTGATGAGAGACTTGCAGAATATTCACAACATATATCAGATGGAAACTGACAGAGAAAATTAAACCCTGCACAGAGGTTGTGTGTCCCTTTAAGAGTTTGTTACTCATCAGGTATGACTCAATGATTGGACAAATAATACAATATGCAATAATAGTAAAATAAGAAGGACTGTAAAACCTGCTCAGCTATAAAAAACTGTTTAGCCATTTGGTTATTTGTTTGGATGCCTTTTAGCTTGTGGTACAATGTATGTGTTCTCCTCTCTCTAAGACAGATGTATGCTGCCACTGGTGCTACAATAGCTACAACAACTAAATCCAGATAGTGGAAAATGTCTTAGACCCAGGAGCTTTGCAGTTTCAAATGTTGCAGATTTTCTTAAATCAAGCTTAATGATTTCTAGGTCAAAAAAGAAAATCTCCAACCCACAGTACAAGCTGGATAACGACATGAAATAACAAAATTATATCTGTGTGGTTTTCTCATTCATTTAGGGCTGAAACGATTCGTCAAATGGTTCGAGTACCTCGATGATTAAAATTCCTCGAGGAAAATTTACCTGCCTCGAAGCTTCGTTAATTTATGTTTTATTATTTAGCGCACCGTGTTCCGGCTGGGACATTTTTTGTGTTGCGTGGAGCTCTGACTTCCGCCTCTGAGTTGTTGACGGAAGCTAAGTGTTAGCGGCATAACGTCCAAATTTTCAAGTTCAGCCCTTTGGGATTTTATTGGTTGATGATAATGCCTGGGTTTTCATCTTTTTTAGGGGACCAGTAAGTATCCTTAAAATGACTGGCGCGATGCCTCGAGTACGACAGTTTTTCTCCTCTGGGAGCTTCTGATTGAGAGCGAACGGCGGGAAGAGAGTTGCAGGAGTATTTATACAGGTGAGTGGTTAGACTGAACACAGCGGGCAACTGAGTAGTTGATGCTTACAGTGTAAGTGTAACTTTACGGACGAACAGCACAATAAATTTCATATCTTCCCGATCTGAACAAAAGGGTGGCGGAAATCATCGTGGCGGTACATGGCTGGTAGATGAGTTTCTGAGTGTAACGAACAAATGTGCCGTAAATATCCCGTATTGCTCGTCCCCTGGTCTACCGGTCGTCTTTCCCCCCAAAACTTAAGTTCGTCTATCCCCTGGTCTATTTCTTCCCATCTTACGTTCGTTCATTTGCCTGCCCCCCACTCCCTACCCTAAGCCCCCCCACTCCGGACGACATTTCCGTTTTCTCAAACCCAAAGCTTGACAGGTATGTTCATCTATTAAACTGATTGAAGATAAATACATAAACTAAAACCTGGAGTACAGACATTTTTTATAAACATATTTGTGAGCCTGCCTCTTTATTATTAAATTGAATAGAATTTCCGATTTTTGCATAACTTTTCTTCTTGTTAACTTAGAAAGTGAGCTATTATTGTTACAGGTTAGTTTTTTAAACTACAAAAAAGTAACTGTTAGGGAAGCTCAAATCTGAAAAATTGGACTGATATTGATATATGATAGTAACACTGGTGTTATGCCAGATTTACCAATATTTTATTTTATAATTTTTTTTATCCGATTACTCAATTAATCGTTAGAATAATCGATAGATTACTCGAATACTAAAATATTCATTTACAACAGCCCTACATTCATTATATAAACACTTTACAAAAAAGACATAATTTAAAAATAAGTGCAATATAAATGAACTAAAATACAGGCTCTCAGCTTTAAAAAGAAATAGAAAACAAAATCAAATACTTCAGTGCCTGAAAAAAAAAAAATTCAGGAACAAATGTGCTCTCTGTTAAAAGGAAAAAAATAAATGGGATTCCACTTATACTCCCTTACATTCATAAATATTTTAGATTCTCCTGGTTGAACTTAACTCTGACTATTAACTGTCAGTTTCTTTAAAATGTCACCCTTGCTCAGTTATGCAAGAATCTTGGAATGTTTTCATTCAATGTTAATAGTTTTAGTAAGATCTCCACCTGTGTTCAGCACTTAGTTAACTTGAACGATCCAGTCTTTATCAGCGGTTGCATAGTGGTGAAGCTGTCAACATTGTTGCCTTGCAGCAAGATGGTCCTGAGTTTGAAATTTTGTCTGCTGTCTCACTCTGAATATGCCAGTTTTCTCCCACAGTCTAAAAACATGCATCTGTGTATGAGGGGGTGTGCGGGCATGTGTGTGTATGTGCATGGTTTCTTGTCCTGCATGTCTCTACTATCAGGCTTTAAAACCACAGAGTGCCTTTTGCTGAAACTGATTCCGTTGCTTTCAAGCACAATCACCAGCTTGGACATTATTTTTCTCTCTGTCCATGTGCTAAAATGTACCTAACATCTGCATATATTTTCCAAGTTCGAAGCAGGCCAGATGGAGCGCCTGGCTGCTGCAGCAGCATTGGATTTAATTATCTGACCTTCTTGTCGACTGCTAGCTCATAGGCTCCCAGGCAAGCGCTAATCAATGTCACCCTTGGCAGTGTAATAAGTAACTATAACAGCCCCTTTTCTCCCTCTCACACTGTCTCTCATCAAACACTATACTGTCAACTTCATCTTCCCTAATGTGTCCATCTCTATCTCATGGTGATATCTGATTTTCTCCCATTTTAGCCTATTCAGTCTCCTTGTAGCTGTTCACATCTTCTGTATTACTCTTTCTAGTCGTTAGTGCAGCACAGTATTCTTCTTTCCTTTACCCTGTCCTCTTACTCCCACTGTCCCCTCCCCTCGTGGTCTTCCTTGAGTCTCTTTGAGTCTCCTGTCACTCCTCCCCAGTCCCTGCCATTTTGGCCGTCCTATACTGAGTGTGAAGTCTGCAGTATGCCCAAGGCTCAAGGTCTTCTACTTAAATGAATGCATTTGTATTCCGAGGCTCATCCTGCTGAGGCAGCGCTGCTACTTTGTGCAAGCAGTAGTAAAGTGCACTTTTCTAGCAATCTAGCAGGTCTCATAGTTTTGTACTGTATATTTGACTACCTGGACCATCTGTGTATGTTTTCCACACTATCTGTGACTATATATGAGCTGGAGGGACTGTTAGAGCAGGAATTGACCCAGGGGTTTAGAGAAACTGTGTATCAGTGACCAAACAGGTTAGGTTTGAAGAGACAAAAAAAATTTCAAATTAAATAAACATTTATATTTGACATGTTTGTAGAGCATACACATAAATGATTCACATTGCTACCACTTTACAGTTGAAAGCTACCTAATCAGCTTCAAGCTCAATCAGCTATTGTCTTGCTACTGCTGAGTGTTGTAAAGAGTACGGAAAAATGGGTGCAAAGCAAAAAGTGAAAAAGTGGTAAAATGAAGGTGTGAATGATAATGGAGGTCAGGAGAATTTTTCTCTGCTTGTGCAAATTTTATTTGATGTTTGATTATGCAGGAAGTCAAGAGAGAAGGAGTGAAGGAGAGAGCGAGAGAAACAACATTGCACATCATAATCGCTGGCAGCCGTGGTGGAGAGAAGGTAAGACGAGGCAAAAACTGCCACCGAAATCCATTTTCGACAGATTCAATTGAACAGACTCAGTCATGCACAACCACACGACCAATTTACCAGCTATGGTGTCAACAAATACTGAACCGCCAAAGGAGTCCTTAGAGTGTTTTTCTCCATGATTCACTGATAACGCTGTCAGCTAAGCACATAAAATAACGTCTTGTGTTTTGCAAGACAAATGGAAGCGTTGTAACAAAGCTAGAAACTGTAACCTTGCAAATATTCTAGAAATAACTTTTGAAATTGTTATAAAGTCCTCATAAAATTTAAATCTGTCAACTTGGCTGGATATCCAGAAGTCTCGCATAGGAAACAGATTTGAGGTCAACATATCCAGCTTATTTTATGCTAACAGTGATCACATTTGGCTTTGATAAGAAGATTGTAATCACAGCTAATTTTCTGACGTCCAGCCTCTACAGCATTACACTGTAATTGTTGTTTGTATAATTTATCTTAGAGAATAGAGAGACCCAATCTGGTGTGCATTGGTGAATAAGAAAGGTTCTTATTTCAAGTAGTTCAGGGACCAAAAAAAATTAGTTCATTTTTAACAGTTCCAACTAAATTAATGAGATTCTGATTAAACTACATATATATTTACATCTGTTGGAATATCTCTTATGAAGATGCCACCTAGATAAAGTGAGAGAGAATTAATTGACGTGGTGGGAGGGTTGCTACCAGTGATACATATGGTTTCTTCTCTTGAACCATAGCCAGCAAACCATCATTTAAAAATCCTTAAATGGTGACAAATGCAAACATTTTCAAATATCAATATCTACTTAACTACAGGCAAAAAGCATGCAATTTTCAAAGATCAGCACTACTTGTGACTCACAACGAGCGAGAATGTTTCGAGATTTCTGAAGATTTGTGCTGATGTCAAATACATTAACATAAGTGGCAGGATCAGGACTGAAGCTACCAAAGTTATTCTATCTTTGACTCATTCTTCTTCAAGCGGAAAACTGCTGGGAATTTTGTTTCTTCTTGGGGAAATTGAGAAGGGTTTGGAGTTTTATAGCTATAAAATGAAGCAACAACCACCAAGATCATTGAGAATTATGTATTTTTGACCACGTTTACTGAATTCGAATACAACCACATATGGAGTCACAACATCCCTACTATAGATGAAATAATACAGAGGAATCCCTACAGGAACCAACACTCAGGTGTTCATCCCGCCATGCAAACCACCGAGAATGTGTGAGGTCTATGTACTCAATGCTTTTGTTCTCTCCCTCCAATCGTTTCTTCCTCCAGAAGTGGTCGATAGGATGAGCCCTAGGTGGGTGGTGGTTATCCCTTAATGACCCAGTTTACTTTGAAAAGGCATTGATCTCAGTCAGTGCTTTGCTTAACTCTAACAAAGAAGGCTCAAAGCCCATTTTAGCACCACCTTAATACTGTTGGAGCTGCATGAGTGATGCTGCAGAGACGTTCCTCATTCCACCAAATAAATAATTTATGAGTTCGTCATAACACATCCATGTCTTTTACTGTGAATACAATTGCTCTTGAGTAAACCTTTGCACATTCTGAAGGAGTTGGAGTGGACTGAACTGAATCTTCATGCATATTTCTTGAGAGACACCAGCTACATTTTTCAAAGACTCTGATTAAAGACCAACTGAATTGAATACAATGTATACAGAAGTCCTTTGTCCACCTGCTTTGACAGACAGTGATGACAGATAAGAGCCTGATGACCTTCACACCACTAACTCTTGACTAAAGCTACAGTGGGGAGTGCATGCAAGCGTGCAGAACAGTTAAATCATGAGGGACCAATTATACTAAATTATTGTTGAAAAACAAAATATTTATTCTTTGTAATTTTGTCTTTGTCTCTTTAAATTAAACATTCCACTTTGCAAATATATTGCAAAGTGATATTTGGTAGAAGCAAAACGTAAATAAAAATATTAATCTCTAGTTGTTGGAGTTATCAGTCATATTGCTTTTTTCTTGATGACCTTCATATAGCGCAGATTGTTCAAATAAGCTGCACATTATTAGCGTTCCCATGTATATATAATCAGTGATTGCCTGGAGTTTTCAACATTTCTCCATTCAGTTCTAACAAACAGTCCCATTAACATAAAAAACCAAGGAAGTCAGCACAACCACTAACTGTGATGCCAATAATGGACCTAATAAGATTATCCAGTCCTTGAAACAAAATAACCCAGGAGAAAAACTGCTGTTTCAGTTGAAGTGATAGCAAATTTGTTCTATTATTTTTTAGTCAAAGTCGCAAGTCAACAGAATATTAACAAATAGATAAAAGTTAATTACAACATTGTGGAAAAAGTACCTACCTATAAAACAAACAAAACTTCTAATATTCCAGCTGACTATTAGAAATACATTTTCCAAGTATAAATACCACCTATACAGCTATGCTTTTGACATATAGCTACCCAAGAAAGTCCAACAAGTGCTATGATTCAGTCTGCATAAACAGATAGCCTTTAACATTTGGATTTGCTTCTGGTGTCAAAAAGGGTAGCAACAGGCTCCTTTCTCTCACTGAAAAATCATTAAATAGAAACTTGACTTTCTGGAGGAAAAGCCAGCATTGGATTTCAGGGCACAAGAGTAAAAGTTATTTTATCCAGTGAAGCTCCCTTCACAATGTCTGAAACATATGAAAAACAGAGAATATATGGTGAATTTTACCACATGTCTTGTGTGATGCCAACGGCAAATCTTCTTCAGATCATTCGTGTGTGGAATTGCCTCTTACATTTTTGCCTTCAACCCTTGACATGAGTAAAAATGGTATCAAAACATCCTCCAAGGGAATCTTTGCCCAATGATCCAGGAGCCCTGGGTGATGAAGAATTGTCTTTCAGGCACCAATGAAGCACAATGGCAAATGTAGTGATGTAATAGTCTGGGGGGGTTTAAAAGCATGAAGGATTAATGTAAGGGGTAAGTGGGCATGCACTCGAGCCTATAAGGGTCCAGTAAAATTGAAATTGAAATCACCATAGCCACTATTTTTTCACACTTAATTTGTTTTAAGGTACTCAAAAATTATATGGAATATAAAATAATAATAATAATAAAGAAAACAGAAAATTCAAATTTACAAAAGTATTCACAGCCTTTGCTTAATACTTTGCTGAACCACCTTTGGCAGCAATTGCATTCTCAAGATTTTTTTAATATGATGCCACAAGCTATATTATGTTTCCCTGACTATTTCTCATCTTTATTACTGCACAGTTTCTTTGAGTGTTTTGAAAAGCGGAAAGTAGACAAATGCAGTATTTTGTTAAAAGCTTAGGCCATCCATGTTTATTCTTCATCCAACATCAGTAGAATGCTTCATCTCTGCTTTGATACTCCTTTGTTCAATTCAGTTATTATTTATGTTTTGAGTTGACTTCTTTTAGTGCTGTACATCACTTTAACCAGATTTAACTTTGAATTGTTCACTTCATTTGATAAGGTACAGCCAAAACAAAACGCACAGAGAGGGAGAAATAATCACATCTAATGTCACTTCCGTCCCACCTTTCTCCTCCTGTTTTTACAGCATGCTGGTTGAGCATCAACTGAATAGAGAAGTAGAGTAAAAACAAATAAAGATGGAGGTTTGGCTTAAGAGGAGGCAGCAAAAAAAAAAAAAAAAAAAACAGTCTAATTGAGAAAGGAGTGGTGAAAGGAGTGAGATTCAGTTCCCCCAAAAAGTAAACTGAGGGGAGAAAAAAACAACAACAAAATATTAAATAAAAGACAAAGAATTGAATGTGAGAAAACCTGAAACCTGTGGGGAAAACCAAGAGAGTCCCATGCCAAGGCTGGAAGAGCACTCAGATAAATGTAAGTGAGAAAAGGTTGCTGTTGGACGGGGCAGGCAGGTAAAAGACAGTGGCTGCCATGTTTGAAGATGAAACATTTGATCATTTCATGTCATCACATGCATGATATGGAGCCGTGTATATTTACAAAAAAAATGCAGTTGGCAATCATCTGGTGCGGAGACCCGCATTTGATTTAAATTTTTCCCGAGGGCACTAAACATACTTGGGCTTCGCTGACTGAACTGTGGTGTATCAGTTCAGGATATTTGTTCTGCATTCAGCGTTAGAAAAAGAACATTAGGTTAGTTAACGTAATCCCTGGGTCTTTGATAACAGAGTGAGGTGTTTCACCAACACTTCCCTTTTTGCATGTGCACAGAAAGAAACCTGCCCAGAATGAGTCGAATGAGAGGGCCTGGTTAGCTGTGATGGTGGACGGTGGGTGGAGCCACAGACAGAGCACAACCAGTATGTCGCAGAAGCACCTCACTCTGTTATCAAAGAACCAAGGATTATGTCACGCAATCTGTTTTTAAAATGTCTCTGCAAAACTAATTTGTGTATTTTGTTTCATAGTTGTCTCCCCCAAACCACTCTTAGACCCATCACATGAAATATAAAAATTAGAGATTATATTAACCTAAATACACAAGTGGTATGAATGATTTTCGTAATAAAAGCCCAAATCTTGGCTGCTATAAACAAGTAATAGTGCTATAATCTCCTCAGCACAAAGGAAGAAAACTGCTACAGTAAATATGAATAGACAGGCAAACTTTGGCATGCGACTACAGAGATATGACATCAGGAACAGGTGAGTGCATTCTTGTGAGCACTCGACCTTCCCCTCCCTCGCTTTCCTCCTCTAAGTGCATACAGGTGGGGGCAGCAGAGGCAGTGAAGCTAAGACAAAATCTGTGAGTTTGGTTAAAAATAAGCAGCATAGCCATCTACGTGCACACGCCCACACGCACCCACACACACCGCAGAGGTTTCTACGTCCCAGTGCACTTAATCCTAAACAGATGCTTAAAACTTTCTCTGCATATATCAAAATAATGAAGTAGGTCCCCCGACCCGTTATTTTTGTCCCATGAATCAACAGTCCTGCTCTCCGCATTATAGGTGTCAAGAACCATGGCCGTTGCCATGGTGATGCCACACTGCAATATTCTGTTGCAGCTCGTTCGCCCACCGATGCTCGCTGCAGTTCCCAAGCTGGGGGAAAAGAAAAAAAAAAAAAACGACAAAAAAGGGAGTGGGGGAGGAGACACAAGGAGAGACTCATGGGGGCTGTGTTGTGAGGGGCTGCAGCAGAATCCAGCAGAATGCAAACCAGGCTTTCATGACAGTTTGCCCTTCCTGCAGGAGTCAATGTCCAGGACTTCAACGGAAGACAATAATTTAACCTTAAACACAAATGTGTATCTAATATGAATTGGCACATTTTTTTCACATCTGATGTCAAGGTGATCTTCAAAAATAGACCCATGGGGATAAAAGTAAACCCCAGCTCACACGATTAAAGCACGTGTATACATTAAAAACACAACATGTGTCTGTACTGCAAGATTTAATCTGGTAGCAGGCGGCAGCCCCATTAACAAATGTTTAATTATTAAAGAGCCACAATGCTGATCTACAAGCTCGCTGCAGCCAAACCATTCCATCAGCATTCTAGGGATGCTGCAGGAATAATTCCTATGTTCACAAAGCTGTTTGATAAAGAATGACACAAATATGAAGAACAACGCTCATGCATGTATATGGTTTACTTAGAGGTCAGTCAGTAAAGATGGAGAGGAATGTTCATCATGTTATGTCATTCAAGGTAAGTCAAATGAATGTGTTTTACTGAATTCAGTATGATGGAGTTGTGTTTCAGAGGAAAACCCATCAACGCAGGCTTGTTGAGGACAATGTCAAGGTCACAAATCATGTCTGGTGAGGCCACACGATCTGAAACTGTAATCAAAGCTGCAGAGTTCAATTGTAGTACACAATAAAACTCAGAGGTCACTGTCATCTTAAACACTGCACTATCCCACTGATCTCTGGCCCTTTATTTTTATTTGTGAGCGTATTAGAACAGTCCAGTTTTATAAGTATTCCTCTGCAATCCATTTTCACCCTCTTCAGTTTCATCTTCCTGTTAATTACAATGAAACTTGCAAAGCGGAATGACCTGTGTCTGCTGATGGGTTCTGAGCAGAGGGCGCTGCTTTTGCAGGACTTTTCTCCATGTTTCCACTGGGTAACTCAAACATGAGCGATTGGGTAAAATTACATCCAATCATTTAAAATTTCAATAGAGTCCATGTTTCCAGAAAACAATCGCTTCTCAATAGCCCAGGGTTCAGACCCTATGCATGAAGTACAGCGTAGAACAAGGGGCTGGTTTTTACCAAACATTAGGCATATAATTAGATACTGTTTAATAAGTTAAAGAATGTGTTTACTTTGTGACGCATAAAAATCTTAAAACTTAAATGAAATAAGAAGTAAACTTGAGTTAGGACAAAAATATAACAATTTTCATGAGTCTCTTGGCACAGGCAGGTCAAACAGTACAGATACTCACACTATTGCTATGTATTATATTGTATTATTGGATTACTGTCTGTAACTCTTACCTAATTTGCTTATTCTTGCATGTAAATAATGACATCTTATTTGAGGGGAATCCAAAATAAGATAAAATGTCTTGTGCTTTACTGTTAAAAGTTAGAACACCTTGAGGTCACTAAGAAACGAATGTAGCGTAAAGTACTGTGAAACAGTTTGTCCCTGCAGCTTTGTTTTCCTGACACTGTGGACGTTTTTACAAACCAACTGAAGATTCCTATTTTCCCAGACTTTCATGTCATGATTTTATTATGCTACTCATGCTTGGTTTGTTTGTCGCACAGCGCTTTGTAATTTTATATCTGTAAAAAACGCTTTTTAAATAAACTTCACTTATGTACTTCTTTACCTGCCAAAAATTAAGCCAAGTTGAAAATAGAGCTTGATTGTCAGTAATTGTTCTGGAACTTTTCTCTGATGTTTCAGAACAATTACTGGCGATCAAGTTGTTGGTTTTTTTTCTTTTTTCTTTTTCCAATTTGGCTTACTTTGAGAAACAATGCTGTGAAGATTAAATTGTCTGCAGATCTATTCAAAACAATGAGAACTCCTCAAACATTCAACAAGCTCTTCAGTAAACAATGCTTGCCCTTGTTTCATCTGAGTCAGTGAGGAAATCTGTGCCTGGAATGACTCAAGCAACAAATGTGCAGCACTATCCCACTGTGGCGCTTCATAAAGTACGCATTGATATACCGCAGACCCTCGGGTGAAGCAAGTACGTGCAGCTCTGTGAACCCATGGTCAATTCCCAATTCACTACAGTGGGAAAATGTGAGTGGAGAGCAGGGCAGATTCTGACAAAGACAGAGAGAAGGAGACAATAAGAAAATAAAAAGGCAAAAAAGGCTACAGACAAGAGAAAAGTCACAGGAGGATGCAGGCCAAGTACGATATGACGGCTCACAAAAAACAAAACAAACAAACAAAAAATAAAACGGGGAACTACTGGTCCTTTTTTTGCTGCAATTACTGCTAGTCAGTCAAACAAAGTGTTTCTGGTCCCTGAGCCAGGGAATCCCCCTCCTTTCAATTTGTCAGTGAAGGAGGAAGCATATAAGTGCATAGATAGACAATGGTGGAACAGTTGTAAAGCAATGTATATGTTAGTGTGCCATAATAGTGTAAAATATACACATTTTTTAAATAAATCTGTTACACCCAAAATGAGAAATTTTGTGTTCATGTACAGCAAAAACATCCCAAACATAAGACATGACAATAACACTTGCACATATAATTGAAAAAAATACTACAAACCCTCTCAGGTTTGCGGGCCAATGTCTGACAACTGGTTTTAATCACCTCTATGCATGCATTATCAGATGTCACTGATGATAATAAAATTATACTGAATGTGGTAGATCTGATTTAGGTTGGGAACTATGCTGACCATAGAATATTCAAAATTCTATCAAGAAACAGTGTGCTATGCAGCTGTTGACTTTATTGTCATCCCTTTAAAATCTAACTTAATATTTAAAAATTGTACTTCCTTATTATTTTCCTCATCCCCTTTTTTTTCTCATTATCCACTCTCCAGGTATTGCGGTTCCCATCTGCTTTGTGGTCGCCCCCCTACAGGCCTGAAGGCCCTTAGTGCAGAAGAGCTGCAGGCTGCTTTTCCTCCGGTTCAGCCCCAAGGGTCCTTTACTGCTGGAAGTCTGGCACACCGGGCAGGCATGTTAAGAATGTGCCTCAGCACAGGCATGCAGATCCACATCCTCAGGGGAAACGCAGATTCCTACACTCAGTGGTTTATAGATTCAAAACACTCCCATGGCCGAGGGCTTACAGTCAGAGAATACTCCATGAGGACCCTACTGCACACACTGACAACATTCACAAAAGAATAAGTCAAGCAAGGCTTTCTTTTCCCTCTTAGGAGGGCTCAAAAGTACAAAGGCCAATCAGCAAAATGAAATTGGGGCTTTCTCGAGAGCTTAAGAGTTGTGGTGTAGACATACATTCAAATTGAACATAAGAAGCCAAAGAGTTTCAATTAGTCTGGAAATATACTAAACATCTGTTCTTTAAGATGCCATGAAGAAATCTTTCCCTTACAGACTAAGAAGAAAAAAAAAATATGACCTGAAACTGAATTTCGGATTTTGTACCTACACACAATTTATTTTAAAACAGAAGATACAATTTCTAAACTTGGTGCGCAGTATGAGACACAAATTCTCCCCCCACAGGACCCTTGTGACAAACATGAAAAAGCAAGAAAATCCATATAAAAATGATCAAAAGGAGTTTTCATTAAAATCCACAAAAGAATCTACCTCTCTTTCTGACCTTTCGATTTCTGCTGTTTCCTCGAAGGTCAATTAGAATCAACCGATGCTATATATTCTCGAGGTCTCTGGCCTCTTGGGAGGCAGTCAGACATCTTCTGAACTACATACTAATGTCTGAAAGACTTGAGGAGTGACTCACCAAGAAAAAAGTCCCACTTAATAGAATTAAAGGCTGGGGGCCTTTGAAGAAAGATGATTTTAAAACGTCTTTCTATTGGTCTAATGTACTATTCTGGTCTTAAATATCATGTTTTCATCAACTGTAAGCGGAAAATCATCAAAGTTAATAGAAATGAAGGATTGAAAATGTCTTTCTGTGTAATTAATCTACAAATGTTTTTCACCAAGTGAAATTAGTTAGTGAAATAAATGAACTTTTCAACAGTATTTTTAATTTACTGAATCTGACAGTATAGACGTTTAGTTTGTCAACATGACTTGACATTTCAAACATGGCAAAAGCATAATTTATCATTTTGAACCTTTAAGGCTACTGACCTCTTTTTTTTATTTTTATTTTTATTTTTTTTACATTTTTTGGCTCTAATGGCCTTTATTTGAAAGTGCTAGGGCAAGAAGGTAGAGTAATGAAAGAGAGGGAAGACATGCGGGAAACGTCACCAGGCTGGGATTCGAACCTGTGACGGCCACATTGAGGACTAAGGCCTCCTTGTGTGGGTGGTGCTTAACCCCTGCGCCACCACAGCATCCCAGGCTACAGAACGTCTATCTCACTCAAAATATCATAGCTAGACCACATCATACACAGTATATAGACAGGAAATGGCTGATAAATTGGGCTGAAATTGTATGTGCATTATGTAATAGCCCCACGTTAACTACTTAATGTGGCTGAATTCTAGATAAAATGAGAAATCAAATGGGCCCTACATGTGTTGTGCAATTCACAGTCATTTTCTTAGTGAGATTCAGTTTCCTATAAAAGAAGCTTAATAGGTTTTTGCAATATATGCATTTAGTCAACCCAAGTGGGACGCATCAAAGAAGCCCACAGTGAGTCCAGGTCCAATCAGTATGAGCAAAGTCTATAGGAAGCTGCATACACATATTGTGGGGGTTATGATATTGTTCACATTAAATAACTATGAGAATTAAAAAAAATATTGCTTGTATGTAAATTTATCAATTAAGATTATCAATACCAGCAAAAAAAGAGAGAAAAAATAACCAAAGTAAGTGCACACATTTAATTGCATTGTGGAATTAAAAGGCATAATGGCCGTCTGAACTGGTGTTTAAATGAATAAATATCGGCAACCCAACCGAAAGTGAATGCAGAGCATTTTGATCTTTGAGCTACGTGCTCCCCCTCCATTCATGTGCTTGGTTGGTGGCAGGGAGCAACGAGAGCAGATGGCATCACTGTTTAATGGCATGGTGATGTGATGAAACGGTGCTCAATAACTGAGTCAAACTAAGTTGAACACTGCTTTTAAGTCACCTTCAAAGACCATTACCACTACAAACCCCCAATAAATGTAAAACCAGAGAAAACTGGTGGTCAAATGAGACATCCTGATGAGGTAAGAGAAAAGAAAACAGATGAATATACTCTGTGTCAGTGTTTTATTGACAGCATACTCTGAATCCCAAAGGTTTTTATGATTTTGCTTTGTTGCGTTATCAAAAATACATTTCAAGTAGAGGATTTATAAATCACATTTCCACCAGAATGCAGTGACTTAAAAGAGTGACACAGATCATAGAAACTAAATGACAGAAACCTGGTTTTGTAAACTCTAAAGGTATTAAGGTTTTTCCCCAAAATAACTACAGGATTTACAGGTGTTTGATGTTTATAGTTGTTGGTTTTCTTATTTTAAACTTAACTGCTTCTTGATCTGCTTGGTTAACAATGGGAATGAAAGTAAAACCACAGTTTTACTAAATCGAGAAAGAAGTTGTCCATCATTAAAATACAAATTGTACATCTGTATTTATTGAGTCAGTCATTAACAAAATGTATTGGAATTGACAAACTTTGTTTAATTTGCCAAATATTGCTATTTGGCAAAAGTGTGACTAATCACAACACTAATTTACAAAGCCTGTATTTAATTGGTTTAATTTTCTTTAATCACATCCAACCACACATAAAACATATCTGGGTTAGAGCTCTTTGGAATCCAGGGTATGTAAACTTTTAATTCCTCACCAAGGCTGAACAGAAACATTTCTAATCCCAAAACGTAATCAACATCAACACGATCCACTTTTAAAATGGGTCATGGTCCATCTCTTTTAAAACCTTCAGAGAAATTCATAGGATTTCATGTAAACGTCAAGTAAAACTTAGAGGTTGTAATGTTCTGAAGTAATGTTTTATCTCTCTGACATAAGCAGTATTAATTACACTAAAGTACATATAGCTAATGTTTTTAATGTGAGTTTGAATTCATTTACTGCCTGTATGACTCTCTCTTAGCTTAAGGCATTTCTTTTCCAGTAGCAACTAAGAAACTCATGGATACAGCTATATCTATAAACTGTGCACTTTTGCCTCTAGAAGGAAAATGATAATTCCATTAAAAAATAACACTCTGAACATATTAAGTTTCATCCAGTGTTAAAAAAACACTAATCTTCTTAAAGATAATTGATCACACAATCATTTGTTAATATTTCAACAGACATCACACGGCATCAATTTCTATAAAATCAATACTGCTGCGTTTTTCCAATGGAAGATCTCTGACTTCTCAGAGTAAAGCGGCGTTAAAATCTCTTTAACACCCAACAACCTCTCCGGCAGAATGAATGTGATGCTAAGTGCTTGTTTTCCGCTGGCCCTTGCCAATGTCTCCCATTGAAACTGGCAACCGGGAATAGAATGAGCACAGAAGGCAGCGATGGCTCACATCCTGACCCAAAAATAACAACAACCACAAGGAAAGAATATGCTCACTCTACAGTATAATGAAGACATTTCTCTTGCTCGAATAACTCGGTGTTACTCAATCGGACCTTCCTTGCTGAAAAAAGCCCCATCAGATTGACACAAAAATATTGGAACAGAGCACATATTTGACCAGGAGGAAAAAAAAAAAGGCCTTTCTGACCTCCAAGCTGTATTCTTCCACGGTTCTCCTGAGAGGGTCCACGATCTGCCAGCAAATTAGAATGCATAAGTCGATAAGCAGCATCCCACCGACGATAATCAACAGTTTCTGGTCCTTTATGATCTGTGGAGGAAGAAGACGATGATATGCTTATATTTTTGTGAAGTAGTTCAAAGTGTGGGCCTTTAACGGACTAGCATCTATCTCATAAAGGTATGTTAAGCAGGACATTTTTACACACCTTATTTATTGAGTTATTTCACTTTAATCTTGGCTTATTCATGCCTTTCTTTTAACATTTTTAAGGACTTATATTCCCTTTTTACTAGTATAAAACAATAAAATCTGACACTTCCAGAAGAGCTATTGGTCAATAATCCATTAGAAGTTCTGTCAGCAAGTCAAATCCTGTTGCCTAAAAAGGAACCAATGCTGAGTCAGCACTGCTCACGTCTAAAACTCGTCTTTTGTACTCTGAACTTTGGAAGGATGAAAGCCATGACCTGTTTGTGATCTTCATTTATAATAGCATTTGACTGAAACCATGAATCAAAAGAAAGGTCAGGAGAAGACAGGGTCACGTTCTGTTTGGAAAGTATCACATAGTCTGGATGCAGCTCGCACAGGTGTCCGTTTCCCCCGGTGGGCTCCGAACGAGGGACATGAGGGGATTGTCTTTTGATCTGCTCAGTCTTTTGATGATGCAAAGACCGAGCAAATGTGGCCGTGGCTAGACAAAGAATATTGATAGGTGGGATCCACAGCCCCTCCGTTAGGCATGTCCGATTTATTTCAGAAAGACGTACACTAAACAGCCACTGGCAATGTGGTAGTGCGTGAACCAAAGAAAAAATAGATGTGCATGCAGTAAAGTGCTGCGAGTAGAAAACATTTATATTTATTCATGTTTCATTGCCCCAGGTTAATCTCAGATTGAAACAATAAAAAAAGGAACACCCAATCAGATTACAAGTAAAAGAAAAAAAAACAAAACATGTTTTTTTTTTAACATGGGTGCCTATAAATATATAAAGATTTCAGAGAAAAGGTTTAAAATAATCATTTAACACCAAGATATCTAAACACCTTTAAATTTCAAATTAACTGTTCCAAAATACTCTAATGAGGAAATACCTGGGAAGGATATTTTTTCAAAAGTATTGAAAAGAAAAAAAAAACTTTACACTTCCATCTGCTAAACTATGATGTGTTATGTTGTCAAGTGACTCTTTCAGACAAATTGTACATGTAATTACTGTAAATTAACTGAAGTGTTACCTGTTTTCTTTCCACCAGCAATATTGGCATTCAGACATACCATTGGTGTTGCACAAATTTTTGTCTCAAGTATCCAACTTGATTTTAGAAAAACTCAAAGAAATAAAAAAGAAATATGTGTAGAGCCTTAATGAGCTTGTAGAAAGAGAGTGCAATAACTTTTTTCCTTTTTACTTTCAAAAGAAAGGAATTATCTACTGACCCGGTTTGAGCTTTGAATAAACTAATTAGTAGTAACAGTGTCTTTTTTTTCTTTTTAATAGGTGCTTTCAGGTGCAAGATTAAATATCTTTACTATATAGGCTATCAGAACTATGTAGTCTAATTCTAGTAAAGAAATAAGAGGAAGGTAAATTTAATTACTTTCCAGGAAACGTTCAAGGTATCTTTATCCCAGATCCCTTAGCTTGGGAACCATTCAAATATGCTAGAAGTTTTAACAATATTTTATAAGCTCAATTGTTTTGAAAGAAGTGACAAAAGATTATTTGAAATAGATGACCGCAATTATGTGAATTGTCTGAATTTTAATGTGCAATTTCAAGAGTTTTAAGGTGAAACAATGAATATGTTTTCAGACTAGAAGATCAATTGTACCAGTCTTGTCCAGAGATGGTGAGCATTTAGATGTCCAGCCATGAAAAATGTTCTCTTTTTTGTTTCTTTTTGCTTAAGTCTTGTGTCAAATTCTAATTTATTTAAGCAGTAGTAGAAAAAAAATGTTGTTTTTCTGTTTCAACAAAAGCAATTAGAGCATGTCAGATATTTCTATGTTTAATATGTCTGTTAATACCTGAAAAACTGTGGGATTTTTACTCCAGGTTGTCACACCCTCATTTCAGTCCATGACAGAGGGATTCTGGGAACCTTCTTATCTGTCTCTGTACAGATTTAATTGCTTTTTTTTTTTTTTAGTTTTCTTTTACAGAAAAACAATTCACTGGAGTCCACCCAGCAGAAACTTTATGGAACTCACTCTTGAATTACATACTCTTCCATTTTATGGGAAAAAAAAAAACTGATGAAGGAAAACTATGAGGAAAGGGGTGAATAGTGTTGCTGCTTTGGATCCACAGTTTGAAGAAAAGATGGCTAACACTTGTGTCTGTCCCTCCCCTGACAGCAGTTGGCAGACGTTTCAGGGCACCAACAGCAACTATCAGTCTGCTGAAGCCTAAGCACCTGCACTCAATCAATGTGGATGAAGTGGAACGTGTGTGTGTCCGCTGCACACAAACCCAGGCCCTGAGCCAATAGAGCACACATCTTGAGTGTTAAGAGCTAAACTATGCAGCAGGGGTGAATACTGCCTCAAAGGAAACATTTGTTTTGTCTTTGTTAGCAAGGGAGGGAAGGTGAGAGGAGGGGAAGTGAGTTGAAATAATTGGCTATGAAATGTCAAAGCAATACCAAGTTCAAAGAGACAAAACAGCTCTGTTTTCTGAAATTATTTTTAAAAAACCCAACTCATAAAATAAATATAAGGGGTCAGGTTCAGAGTTATAAAAAATCTTTAATAAAATGTTAGAGGTTTGTGTCTTTTAACCTCTTTTGATTCATCATCTGTACCCGGTCTCCAGATTTTTGTTTCCTCTTCAGCGTTCCCAGCCTACTTTCTTTGCCATTGAGGCCAGATTGTTTGTCTTGTTTCTTACTCTGTCCTGCTTTGCTTCTGTCACTCCGCCATCCCTTCTGCCGCTATTTTTCTATACCCTCCTTACCTCTTCTACAAGTTCAGTCATTCACCCCTCCTCCTTTCTTTCCTTCCTTCTTTCTTTCTATGTCTTTTCATGTTCAATGTAAGGCCACCCACCCTTCCAATAATATGGAAAATTTTGAGAAGAGAAATAGAGTGGGAGAGGGGAACAGCTATTAATACAAAAGGCCATGAAGACTTGCAGCACAGAAAGAGCAGCACTTTATATAACTGGGCCAGTGAAACAGATCGGGTCAGTTGTTTAAAAAGATATCTATATTTCTATTTTTTCCTTTCTTCAAAGAGACATTGTACAGAGAAGGTGCTGCAGCCAGCAGTATTCACACATATTTCTATCTGATTCAAGTCTGGGCACGATCAGCTAAATATCAATGCTCATATGTATGTAACCTAGAAAGGACATGTGCCGAATGAAGATGCTTATCACTAAATAAAGTTGTAGGTATCTTGTTTGGTGTTCAAAGATTTATTTAGGGACAGATAGATCTATTCCTAACTTTACCTCAAAAGCATGTCAAAATTCTCTCTGTCCTTTAATAAATCATATTTACAATCTGGAAACATACACGTTTTACTGAATAATTACAGTTTTTCTTACCTTTTTCTTCATCTTCACATTTTTGAAGATGGCATGTACCCTCCACGTCTTGGCAAACATGGCACCAAAAGCAGTTGTGTACCCAACAATAAGGATCCATGTCCGAACCTGTCGGTACATTAGCACACATTCGCAACGTGTCATAACGGGGTAATCAAAGCTCAAACCAGCATCTGATCTGACAAGTATCTAAAGATAAATTTGTTCAAAATAGTGTTGCAAGGCGTCCTAAAAATAAAATGCTGTCAGATTTATTATTTACTTCCAAGAGCTCTGGTAGACCATCCTTAGCAATGGCGCTGTCAAACTTCTGAGAGCATTTTATTTTAGTAAAAAAAATAAAATAATAATGTGGACCTTTTTTGTTTTAGCACAAAACACAAAGCTGATGAGTTAAAGAAGCTTGAAAGTTAAATAGAATCTAAAATCAGAAATGAGTAGACAGTTGTGTACTTCAGCATGACCAGGTGCTAATGCACCTTAGTGAGTTTAAAAAAAAAAGCCAATTTTTGTCGTAAAAAAAATGACAAAAAACTGAGATCAGTTCTTCCAAAACGTTTTAGACCTGTTCCCACCTAGTGACATACAGCTTGTGCAATTCAGGTGGAAAACTGACGAGAAAGAGGCAAAACTATTTAAAACAAATGACAAAACAGTCTGGTTCCATATGCACACCTGTAAACTAATACCTGGTTAAAATTACTTTTGATTTGTTTTGACCGTTCTTTGTTCTCACGTTCATATTTGGCTTCATTTACAGTGAATCTGCTGAAGTTCTCCTTTTTTATTTTATTTTATTATTTTTTTTAACTTTTCCACATTTGTGTGCTTGACATAAAGTCATATTTTGCAGAAAGATTACAAATGATCAAAATTATCTCAATGCACAAAGGTATCAGAAAGGAGAATGGTAATAAAATACCTACAAAATTACACATGCACAAGGCCATCATAAATAACTGGAGAACAAATGGAACAACAGGATTTTACAAAAACTGGTTTCAATCTGGATGAAAACAGATCGAAACCAGTCAGGGAGGCTCCTAAAAAGCTAGCAGCATTTCTGAAAAGTTATTTTTCCTCCAACAAGTCCTGGTTGTTTAATACATTTTCTACAGTAACGTGTTTGGCGCTAAAACTACTCTATGGTGCACAGCTTCTAATACGAGTCAATTCAAACCCAGAAAGTTGACATAGAAAGAAATTTTATTTTTAACCATAAATCCAAGTACACAACCAAATCAACAACAAAAAAAACTTTGTAAGAGGAAAATGAACACTTTGGAATGTCCAAGCCAACGTCCAGGACTAACGTTGACAGAAAATTTGTACAGTCACCTGACAAAAAAAATGGCTTCTAAACCGACATTATATATTATTTTATTTTTATTTTTTACTATCTACTAGTTATACACCATAAAGGTCAAACTATATTTGGGAAAAGTGATCATGCTGTAATCATGGTTTAATTTTTTTTTACAACACAAAAACCTAGCATTTTAACTGGAACGTGTGCTCTTTTGAGTGACGCTTTGGAAGAGCTTTGGCTACAAATGACAAGAAAAATTAGGCCGTCTATTCACTGGGAGACCAGCTCATTAATCAGTAGTACATCTATCAACCTCTGCGCTCCTTTGTTGTAGCACTTCATCGGAAGTGACAGGCTCTGTTTTGGCTCTGCAGCGCAGCTTCATCCAGGTGACGGCAGCTCGAGACGTGCCCTGCCTGTCATTACTTGTGTCTGTGATGTGTGTGTGTCGGCTATGGTGTTATCACAGTGGAAACTAGTTATCACTGTAATCAAAACTCCTTAATTAATCCAGTATCTACATAGTCACACGGTACTGCTACCTGAGGGGAGACACTTAATGTGCTCTGTGCTAGCTGCAGAACCAGCAGTGAGATTCAATCAGTTTTCCCTTGATCATAAGGTGCATGCGAGAGGCTTGTTAGCTACTTTTGCTTTGGCATATCTTAAATATATAAAGTAAAAATAAAAATAGGAAAATAGCATGGGAATTTTAAAATAGACAATACACTGTGACAGCATTTATACCCCTTAAAATTTATTTCATTTTTTTAGGCCTTGATACGATAGATCAAACCAAAGTATTGCATAAGTAGAAAGAAAATATTATGTTTTTGCCCCTGCATGACGATTTCTGACTGCAGTTACAGTTGCAAGTCTTTTGGGTATGTTACCATCTGCTTTGCACATCTTTTCATCACACAGCATTTTCCACAAAGATGAAAAAGTTTTTGCTTTGGTTTCCTCTGACCTTCACATGTTTTCTGTGCTTGTGGCAAAATGAATATTGCTTCTTCTGATTCTGTCTTTTCAAAAATGATTTTCTTGGAGCTCTTCCAGAAAAGCTGGATTTGCTTATTGTGTGAGCAATAGCTAGCAGGTTGACACAGTGATCCACCCGAGCTGTTGACGTCTGCAGCTCCTCCATTACGAAGGGGCTCATGGTAGTCTCTCTGATTAATGTTTTTCAGTCAGTTTATATGGATGGCCATGTTTCAGTAGGCTTGCAGGTTTGCATTTTTGTAATGAATTTTCTTTAACAAACTTCTGAGGCCTTCACAGAGCAGCTGCACTCCGAGATTGCGTACTAATAAGGTGACTTCTCAAGGCAATCGGTTGCACTTTTAGTAGAGGCTGAATGCAACATCCTTGAGATTTTTATTTCCATAAATGTTTGAAAACCACACTATTTTTCATCCACTTATAAATTGTGCAGTACTTTTTGGGCTACCAACTCAAATCTTCCAAAATCAAATTGGAATTCGCGGTTGTAGGATGTTGAATCAAACTCAAGCTTGCGTTTAATATTTAATAGGTTGATAAAAGTTTGAAGTGGACTCACAGTGCAGAGCGTCTCAAACTCTTTGTCCGAAACAAAACCTCCATCAAGACCAAAGAGGAAGATCGAGGCGTAGGACAGCATGCCTCCTAGGATGATCAGGTTGTTCATGTATGGACTGGACATCTTGATTAGTCTGAAGGAGAACAAAACATTAAATAAACGATGAAACTGATTAGCGGAGCTTTAAAACTGACAATATACTTTTGCAAAGAAAAGTCTAAAAAACCACAAGTATATTAAACAGTTGTATTATCTGACTAGATTCATTTTTATTTCTATTACTATTCACCCCACATAAGCTTGTCTGGCCTTCATTCATCTCTCTACTTCTTCTCCCTTTACAAAATCTGCTAATTTAATATTTTCTCCCACAGTACAAGTCTGCGTTTTATCTTCACTGGCTGTCATTTTTTGCCAAGGTTGTACTGGTCTGTTTCTAGATGCTGACCTGTGATTTCGGTTCTTGATGTTAAAGAACAGGAAAGCCCCGGCCATTAGCATGCCCAGGATGGTTATAGTAGACAAGATGCTGTACAGTGGAACATTGATGTGGCGCCGTTGTAGACGAACAAATGTGCGATCTTTGGGAGGCTCCACACCTACGACACAAAGGAGGAGAAAAGGTTATTTTCATACTTCTTAAAGTTTCAACCATTTTCTGTGCTAAACTTTTTCCAAAAAAAAAAAAGAAAAAGAAATCTACTTATTTGAACTTTCCTCCTTTAGATTCATTCGTCTTCTAAAAGAATGTGCTACTGCAGCAAATATTAACTTATTCAAGCTCAGCTTCCAAATATTCATGTAAATCTTTCTACCGGCGCCACATTCAGGTTATTGTGGGCAAGCGCTGCATTTTCTAGTATTTAGACTTAATCGCATGGGCATCCTCTGTGCGTTTACTGTGGTGAGGGATGTAGCAAGAAGCTTTCATTGCAGGAGCTTCTTTATTTGGGGCAGAGAAGGGAAGATGGAGCGAAAGAGCGCCGTGGGGGGAGAATAGCCAGAAGGATCAAACAAATTCCAAAGTATGTCAACACTTGCAAAACCCGAAAGAGAGGAAAAATGGACTGGTAAATAATTTAGAGGCGAGAGGCCAGCTTAGGAAGGTGAATTGTGATCCTGGTTCAGTCTCAAAAATATTCAGATGCTGACAGAAAAAAAAATCTATTTTGGACTATATGAGTTATAAACAGTTGTGCCATACATATTGTCAAAGTGTTTAATTTCAGATAGTTAATTTATCTAATTCCTTTGTTTTATTTTTATAGACATTAGAGACATAAAATACACTTAATATGAGAAAAGATAACATTAAAAATTATTTAAACAGGCAGGCACAGGCCAAGTTTAAATCAGAGATGTTCTCAAGTAATTTTTTCCCCCCCAAGTTAGATCTCAAGTCTCTCGCCCCAATTCAGAATCGAGCTTCAGTCACTCAAATAAACATTTCTTCAATCAAATTCATGACATCTAGGTCACCTTTAACCCTGCATTGCTGCAGGGTTTCAAAACTGCACTGCTTGTGTTTAGGCCTAAATTATTACATGAAAATGTAATAATTTTATTTAATAGTTTTTCCTTTTTGACGAATTCTGATAAAATGTAATATGCAGACTTTATTTCTGAATAACTACCTCATAAATTATGAGCAATTTTAACCAGTTTGGACTGAGTGTAGATGTTGTGCAGCACCTGAATCACTGCCCATGAGTTGGGTTCTGAATACTAAGCACTCAAATGCATTTTTATAATACAGACAGTTGTTGAATAATAAAAATGGACCATCAATAACAGCTGGTCATATTTGTGACCACTGATTCTTAACGTTGTGGGGCAATAAATTGGTGCTTTTCCTAACGTACTCTAGCATTACACTCAGCATGATTATCATATAGAATGCCTAAGTTATTTAAATCTAAATTCAATTCTAATGTAATCTAAATAGGGCTTCTGAAAGTCCCACTTTATAATTATCACCAGCACCCAAAACAAATGGTATTTCAAACAAACATAAGAGATCTTCAAATCAAACAGCCTGTTCATTTGTTCGCATGACATAATTTCATACTTGTGCATTACCAAAATGGTAGCCCTCGAATGTGAATGAATGCTAGAAGATGATACTCTGACTTACCCGAGCATTAATTATCAAAAAGCATATTAGGACAATTATTTAACTGGTTTCATTGTCTCCCTGCATTTCAATAAGCTTGCTTTGGCAACTTATAGTGAAATACCTGGTCCTGCCTTTGGTGAGGTATTAAACCTCTCTAGGATTTAAGGAAAGGCTCTGAGCAGTGGAGCTTTTTTCTGCAAGGAAAGATTGACATCCTTACCCCAATAGTTTCCACAAGTAAAGTTGTCCTACCTTGGAACCTGATGGAGTTGTTCTGGAGATCCAGGATGTCAGCGATAGAATTGTACTCTCCCACTTTTGCTTCCTGACCATCTGTTAAAATAATAATTTAAAAAAATCCCCACAAACATAAATATGTATTTACAATGGGTTCATTTATATATAGTAAAATAAATAAATAAATAAAACAGCAAAGTAACTGCAAATATAAAATGTCTGTAGAAAAGCAACCATTTAACTCAAATATGCACTAAAACATCCAGGCTGGTTTCACAACAGACCCACTGCTTTGTAGGGAGTGTCAGCTTCCTGCACTGCTTTTACCTACAGCCACATTCAACTATGCTGCCAAGGACATAGCTGAAAAGCAAATGATTGCAGCAGTCTCATACTGCATGTGAGCCTCCAGGTGTAATCAAGCCATTCTGTTATCAAATGAACAATCTTTAGTAGACAGTAACAGTAGTGCAGTTGTTTCCTGCAGCCTTACCCAGCAACCTGCTCTGCTGCTCAGCCTGTGTTTACAAGCACACCACATTCTGTGCCTCCTCGTTTGGTCAGCCAAGTGCCACATGGCACGTGGCACCATAGCAAGTGCCACATGCTATGGAAGCATCTCTTCCATAGCATCTATGGAAGAGATGCTCTTCCATCTATGGAAGAGCATCCATAGATGCTCTTCCATAGATGGAAGAGCATCTATGGATAGCATCTCTTCCATAGCAAGCAATTTAAAAATCTCTCAAAATACCACTATGTTGTCCTAAGTACAGTACCAATTAATAGTTCATCTTATTTTGGTCAAACTTAAAAGGTAATAAAAAAAAAACATAATAAAACACCACAGATAAACAATAACTGGAAGAATTGCTAAGTGATATAAAAGGAGAAACATGTGGGTCTATATCTAAACTAGAATCTAAATGCTTGTTGTTATCACCCTTCTCTTCTACCCAGAAATGTTTCTCAAGCACATCTATGAACAAACAGCCTCTCCAGTGTAATATTGGAGGAGGAATGGCCCTGTCAGGCAAACATGGCCATTCACCTTCTATTACTTGGTTAGATTTTACAACTGGGAGGATGGAGAAACCAAATGGGAGGGGGAAAAAAGGAGACAGGCTGTTAATTTTCTTTGTAGGAAACATACACAACCTGCAGTTTGTTCAGGTGTGCCTGTGCAAGCCTTTCCACCTTTTTCCATTTTCACTCTCAAAGACCAATTGAACTTTTAGGCAGAAGTGTCCTTGACAAGAAAAATGACAGACAACATCATCTACCAGTGGGCCACTCTGCTCCACTCTGCTTTCCTCTTGGAGAATCACTTTATCTTATCTTCAGTCCTCATCAGAAAGTCAACGACAGCTGAAAATGTCACACTAAGGCGATTCTACCTAGGGATTTTCAACCTGGTAAGTTGCCTTTTACAGGTGATCATGTGATTTCCAAATGAATTAAGAAAGAACTGTACCAGGGTCCATTTAAATTCAAATGTAATTTTTAGCTGCAACCAAAATCCCTCATTACAATCAGGCGAATGAGTGAATTCACTATTATAAATCAAAGATTTTATGCAAACTAGAATACATATCTAACAAGTTGCAGATGAGGAAAAAAAGACAAACCTGCTCCAGGCACAGACTCACAACATGCTTGTGGAGGAAATAAAACCAAATTTTCTGCCGTTTGTACAAATAAAATGAACTCACAGTGCTTCACTTTTACATCAGCTTTGATGAACTCTTCTATCTTCAAGCTAATTTAGTGTAAAAGAAAAGTTTCCAAAGGAAACACACAAAATAAATTTGGACTGTCAAAGGACGACTGAGCTCATTCTAACCAGTTTTCAAGTTGCTTTGTTTATTAGTTTATTTTTTGAATATGTACAAAAAATCCACCATGAAGAATAATTTCAATTTTTTGTATGTACTCAAGGGAGTGGGTGGGAGTATAAACTTATAAAAATTCCCACTCCTTAACCACCTACAGTATCCTTCATTTATTATGTATCTAATCCTGCATGACAGCTATACCTTCGCTTAATAGTTAAATAAATATGGGTTTACTTAATTTTCTCAAATGATATCAGATATATGCTGAATTTCTTAGGTTCTTGCTATACTAAATGCAAGCCTGCCACCAGCAGCTGTACACATCCAGATATGCAACTGTCGCTAGACGTATAATAGGTAAAAGTGTCTCTTAGTTATTAAAGAAAACCACAGTTTTCTGTCAATTAAAATGGGAGGTTCAAAGTTTTTCTTTAGTGTTGTGGCAAAGGAACTCTAACCAGATCAAAGAAATTGCCCCCAGCTTGTTTAGCTGTTTCTTTCCTCAATGAAGCCCTTGAAAAAATTTTTGCTGCCATTAATTAACCCTGTTTTTTCTTGTTTTCATATCCCCCCAAAAAAGTAATCCTTGCCCAGTGTTTCAATGCTTTCTATTCATTGTTGCAAATTGTTGCCAAGTTAGGGTTAAAATCAACAACCTGCAATAATCTAAATGAAAAAAGCTAAATGATTTGCTGGTAAACATAGATATTGATCGCACTTCATTGTTAAAACTGCTAAATCCAAGTGCTGCATTTGACACTGTGGACCACTCTGTGGATCACACAGTTTAATAAAAAAAAAATTAAAAAAAGGATTCGTATCAGTTGATCTTGATAATTATTGATTTGTTTGAAATATCTGAAATGCTGTCAAACTGGTAATGTGACCTATCCTGTTTTATCCATAATTTCCTGTCTAGCTGTTGTACTCATTTTCTACTTTCACTCCAGGCCTGTTTTTCTTTTAACCAATTATGAGCCACACTGTTCTTGGTCTATTGCTGTTTTCTCTCAATCTTGTGTCTTTTGGTCTTCTTTTAACATAATTTTTCAGCTGCATGTGCTTTCTATCATTGGAAACTATACACATTTGTCAAAACAAGAAGCCAGTCTCTCTGCAATTACGTTTTTTTTTTTTTTTTTATCTAATAATGTCCTGGTTCTTAATTCTGATCAGACAGAGTTGGAGATCTTTGATGGTTTTAAGGTCTTGCTGGCCACCTAGAAGGCTCTAAATGTTCTGGTGCCTTCCTATCTCTCTGAACTTCTGCACATGTATGTGTTCTTTAACCTCAGGATACTGGCCTGCTAAAAATTCCTAAAGTCAATAGAAAAACTGTTGCTTTTTCTTTTTGTGCCCCTCCTTTATGGAGCAGTCTTCATCCAGACACTAGGGAGGCATGCTCTGTGAAGGTTTATAAAATTAAAGACCCTCTTGTCTCTCTTTGTCTTATGCATCGTAATACTATTCCTATGCTTTAATTCCATTTTATTGGTTTTCCCTTCTTGTTTTATCTGTTTTAATGTGTATTGTTTTATTATGGTTTTTATTTTCTCTCAACTGTTCAGCACTTTAGAAATAAAGTAGTTATTTTTAAATGCATTTGAAAAACATCATATGACAAGATTTTAACACAATGAATTGGACTGATCTGAATTAGCGTTAAAATTATTTCAATATATTTTCACCTATTTTGACAAGTAAAGAGCCCAAAAATGATAGTTAGTTTGAATCTGTGCTATATAAATGAACAGAAAAGTAATTCACAGCTAATGGATACTTTATATACTGTATCAATAGAATTTTTTATGAAATTTCTTGACAGTTAAAACCTGTGACTATTTTTCAGAATTTAGCTCTAACATAGAGAAAACAGTACAAATATATAATATTTTGCTAATATTATAGTAATAAGAGAAAACTCTTAGAGCACCATAAACATTGGAGTAATGGTTTTCTATTTTTTTTAATGCTTTTTCGCATGTTTATTTTAAATCACAGGGACAGTGTTAGCAATCAGAACCTCTGATGGAGAACTATCGCTCAGTTCATCTCCATTAGAAGGAAAACAGGAGTCAGAAACCGCTGACTAAAAGCGTACCGACAGGGAGAAATTGAGAATCAAAGGCTGCAGACAGATGACAGTGACGTGTGGAGGATCACTACCTTTTAAAATATTTAAAATGGGGCAACCCCTCATGACCTCTCCAACCAGCAAGAGCTTTGGTGCAGTGTGTCAAAAAGGGGTGACAAAATCACTTTCTATGTCTGTGAGACACAAGATATAGAGCAAAGGTTGATCAGGGGCAAAGATGGTAAAGGAGATGGAGATAGCACAAAGATACTGTATAATAAAAGAGAGAGCCCTCTGTTGAAATTTTTGAGAGAGAAAAAACATTCTTGTGAACCATTTCTAAGAAAACAATTCAAGCAGATAACAACTTTAATGATCTTTTTCAAAACTAAGTTTAAAAATGAGGAAATTTCAATCTGTGTTATGTTCTAGTGCCTTGCAAAAAAGTTCATTTTTATTTATTGTGAAAAACCCTGTTTTATCCTAAAGAAAGGCAAGACGTTTGAGTAAAACACTGGGGTGACTTGATGAAGTGGTGAAGCAGAAATAGAGAAGGAACAGTAATCATTAAAGAATGCTGCAACTGATTTTGCACACTGAAACCCCTCGACAGAGTAGACCGACTCTAAAAGACTGGATAGATGCAGATTTTAAGAAATCCTGACTCTGCACATTAGCTCTGTTCCAAATACTTCTTCTGGTTTCACAGAGAAAATACATACGCAGAGTGTACGAGTGTGAGCTGTAACCAGCCAGAGGGATCAAGCCTCTCTGCAGTCAGAAAGATAAGATGGTTAGGCTGAGAGAGAGGACTGATCAGCAGCATGCTGCTGTGCTTCATACAGTCTAAGATGCCTGGGAGGTGGGAATCTCCTGCTTTAAGATCCGATCTTTTGGGTTATTCTCAGGAAATCCTGTCAGCTCAAAAACAACCACCGGGTTTATCACTATCGGAAGACAACAGAAGATTTTTTTTAATTTTTATTATTCTGACTCAGAACCTCCACAAATGCATTTAATAACCACAGGAGGGGACATATCAATTCAAGTTCTGCCAAACAAGAAGCATGGTACAGCTCTATAGAGAAAGCTTTGGGGAGATGTTTCTTTTTTTCCCCAGGAGAAAACAGTCTCAACAAATACTGATTGTTTTCCTGGCAGACAAATGCAAAAGTCATGTGGATAATTCACAGCAACATAAAAGGTGAAAGTGGGGGTACAGCATGTGAAACATTTCAGTGATACACTTCAGCCACAACTTCAAACATTTCAAAGGATCCAGTCTATGCACATCAAGCATGACAAGAATACGGGCAGCTGGGAATTAGCACATAATAGCAAAATGCTTAAAAAAAAAAGAGCAAATAGAAGAAGAAGTAATATTTTCTGAGTTAGCCCAAAAAAGAATGTAATTGTTTATACTTTTGGTAAAAGTTTTTTTTTGATGTGTTGTTCTGTAACAAATTGCCATGCAAATGTTTCCACGTTTTATTGTTTCATGTTTAGTTCCATCAGAACCACATAGATAAAAATACATGTATTTCTATATCTATTTAAAAGCACATAAAGCCAAATTCTGCTGATCATGACTGATTTTTAAAGTCAATATAAAGGGTAAAACATATAATGGTGAATATTTTTATGGACCCTGTAATTACTACTTGGAAGTAAAATAATAAAAAATGTTCTATATGCTATTTTATCAAAGCACATTTTGATAAAATAGCATATAGTGTAAGAATGACCCAGTCAGTGTTCATACCTAAATGCAACTGAGAATCTGTGTTAAGAGACAATCTTACTAAGCTATGACTTCAACCATTTTGCAAACATAATTTTTACACTTGCACAGACCAACTTAATAAATCAGATTATTATCAAAGAGTTTATTTATGTCAGTGACTAAATTCTAAATATAATTGCCCGTATAAAAAACAAAAAAACAAAACAAAACAAACACAAACATGCCTTCCCTTCAACTTCACAGTCATGTTCTGTGTTTTGGGCAAGCACACAAAATTTTAATAAAATAGATTACAGTCTGGTTGCAACATGAAAAATGAATAGTTTGCACTTGGAAATGAAGACAAATAGGACAGAAAATAAAGGCAGGTTATTAAGAAAAGTACCTTGAAACTGGTTGAATTTTATTGTGCCCATCCTCTCTCCATTACGAAACATGACTTGACCCTGAAAATAAGCAAAGCAAACCACAATGAAATACATATTTATTTAGATTATTAAGACATTAGATTGTGCTGAAGAAGATGTGTGCTAAACTATTCAATGAATTAAGCAAGGAGCTGATTTCAGCTAAAATTATTCACAATGCGTTCTTTTCTGTGTTGGCAGGGAAAGGGCAGAGGCTCGGTTCTGACATACTTAATTTTATTTCATTAGAACTGGCCAAAATTGATCTGTTTATAGAGGTAAACAAAATTATCCTTCAGCCAATTCAGGCGCTAAGACTCTTGGAGCAATCTCAGAATAGTAAGGCGGAGTGATTTAACTCTTGGAGTTAATGTTCATTTCAATCCGTTTGTGTGTCCCACACTTGGACGGAGAAAAAAATTGACAGCCAGAGTAAATGATTCCTGATGGAAATATATATCTAGTCAAACATCTATTCCAGTTTGACTAAATACGACATTATAAAGTCTGTGATTCAATCAATTTTCAGCCAGTTAGCGTCTGTCACAAACCCATCGGTCAAAATGAGAATACATGTTTGGTGATCTTGTCAAACACTTTCAGACTGGTTGTGCTTATTTCACCTTATCTTTTTGAATTATTCATACATTCCTATCTTCCTTGTTCTATACTCTTCTTCTCACTCCGTCTTCCCTTTATCTCTCTCTCCTGCTTCATCTACCAGGAGTGTTCAATTAATTCAGCCCACCATCTGTTCACAGAGCTCCTTAATTACGCATTTAACTGGGTTTACATATTAGCTGTTGGCTAACAAAATAGGTGAAAGACAAACAGACACACACACACACCCAGATAGACGGATAGTTTGCAATGACTGATTAAATCATAGCTAAGGGGACATGGTGGGGTGGCCGGAGATGATTTTCTCTTAAAAACTGAGAAGCTTTGAAGTGGCAAAGAAGGATCCCACCCCTCTCTTTGAATCCCATTCTTTGTGTGGCAACTTTGATGTTAACCCGAGAGTGTGAATGCATGTGGTTCTGTGTGCTACTACAGTACTTGCATGTCACACAGATAGCCTTTCCTAGCACTCAGCCTCTTTATATCTTTTAGATTTTGACGCACAACATGCTGCACCTGAACGTGTGTGCTGCAGTGTACTCCTGAGCAGCTGCTTTTGGATTACACTGAGATAACTGGGGTGTGTAATAGGGGTTAGAGCATGTAGGTTGAAAACAAGAGCAGAAACTCGACTTGAAGCTATTAAAGTTCTGAGTTCATATTGGTCGCAAGAGTGGCTGCATGCCACACGTGCTCGCTCTAATGATCAGATCAGCTGAGGCTGGATTTACATAGACGTCACCCTGGTTGGGCTCCTCCTTCTGCATCCTAGATAAACAGGTCTCACAAAGCATAAAGCTGTGTTTTAAATAAATGTTATAATCTGATCTTATGTTCAGGTTCCAGTTTATGCAACGATGCCTTCGTGCCCGTCTCCATCTGATCATATCCTTTTGTAAAATCACTTGTTTGTGTTTTTACAAATATAATAAAGCATTCATTAATCTCAGGTTGTGTTTTTTTAAAACCTGTGTTCTGTGTAGAATAGTTTTGCTCAGGTTAGACCAGTTAAATGATTTTTGATTTTGTACTAAAATTTATTAAAATAAATAAAGATTCTTTAAAACAAGTACATCTTGGCACAATATAGGAACCTTGAGTCTTGTACTAAGTTTGCACACAGCCATGGTTTATGGGCATTTTTCTGTACAGTACAGTATGCACAACACAGGGAGGTGTCTATTTTAACTATCAGACTGGACTGCTCAGGGTCCAACTGAAATCACTGTTTCAATTTGTCCCTTCCTTGGTCCCTTTTCTTTGTAAATAATCTGTTTCATTCCTATGTACTAAAAGTATTGTGTCCCAGTTTATTATTTTCTTGTAGTTAAGTATTTTCATGAATCATAAAAGTAAATGATCTTAAAATTTTTCAAATGTTATGTTTAACTAGCTATACTTCTCCATTTGGGGCAGCCACCAGACTTGACCTGCTCCTGGTTGATTTGATTTACTAGAGTCATATAACCACAATTTCTTATACAAATATGTGAAGAGGTTATTGAAAATCATATAACATTTCCCCTTTGATTATTGGAAATGATGCATTTTGTAGTATGAAGGTCCTAAAAATATGACTCCATTTCATGACTGAGAAAGTTGGTAAAAAAAACCCAGCAAAAACTACAAGTGAATGAAATGGTGATGGGGCATAATGATTTTAAAACACCTTAATTACTTTACAAGTCTTAGATCAATGGTTTAATGTTGTCAAACAATTCCTAATTGAAACCCATTTATTTATGTTTTCTTAATGAATATGCAAGATGACTTGGGACTCAAGCAGGTGGTATGTGTTTTATGGAGAAATCGCCGTGTTTAAGCATGTGCACATCTATGTGTGTGCGTGCATGCGTGCGTGTGGGGGTGCGCGTGTGTGTGTGAGGTGTCTGAGCTGAGATTGAGGAGGCGGTCAGGTATCACTTTGTTAGTGAGGGTGAGAATACTGCAAGCGACAGCAACACTTGGGTCAAATGAGATGAGAGTCTGTGGGCTGCAGGTGTGACATCCGCAGGGTTTCTGAGGTTTTTAGGTTGCAATGCTGCTAATGGGAGAGTAACATTGATGTACAAGCACACGCATGAACATGAGCACGCTCATGAAGGGGTGCACACTTAAAGAAAAAAAAACCCAGATGCCTCAGAAAGTGGCACTCACCATTTAACAGAGAGACACTGGTGCCAACAAAATGACTTCTGATTACTCATGAACAGCAAAGCAAATGTAAAAAAAAAAAATTACATCTGCCATCCTCAAATCACAGACTGCCGGGTCTCTACATATGCTGTTTGCCTCATTCTGTGCTTCTAGTGGCTAGATGCTCTTTCTCTATCCTAAGAGCGTTCCTGCTAATGTCTGTCTTCTTCTCAGTAGCCCTGACACCAGCTTGATCGATACGACGGAGCCCTCGATCATCACTCTCCTGCTGCTGCAACTGTACTCAGCTACAGCGACGCCAGGATCAGCACAATCTTCACACATGTGCCTATGCATGGATTAATGTCGTCAACCTACTGAAAGTCATTTAATTCACAAACAAAGCAAGGTTGTGTAATAGTTGCTTTTGAAATCAGAATTTCAAAATAGCATAAAAGATGTATGGAGTGTGGCTGGAAGGGAAATTGCCTCCCCCAGTCTTTGTCGTGAGTGGGTGGAAGTTTCTATGTGCTAAGTCGTATTTCATGTAATCCTTTAAAAGAGCAGCTAAAATAGCTGGGAGATCTTAAACCTTTCGCAACAAAGATGTATTTAATTACTTTTGCATTTTTCTCTGCTTTAACACTTTTTGGCATTTATGCAGTATTCTTACTAAATTTAATATTGCTGTTGTCCAATCATGATATACATTTAGCTGCTTACACAACATTCTGAATATAAAATATATTGTCACATTCAACGTGTCCTTTCTGACAATGTAACCTGTAACTGTGAATTTCCTATAAACTAATTTCAGAAAGACAAATTCCTACTGCATAATATCAATAATAACTATGATTTGAGAACTGCTACTGGAGTCTAGAAGGAGATGCTGAAGTGGTGGACAGGAGCAGAGAAAGCAGGGGGCGTGCAGAGTAGAGCAGGCAGAAATCTTTCATGCAAAAAAGGGCTTGAAGAATAAGTTGATTTATGGGATTTTGAAAAAGAGACAGACCAAGTCTGAGGCAGTTGCACTCTTATAGTAATTGTCTGAAGCTTGCAGTTGTTGCTCCATTATCCTCAGCAAAATAATGGTAAAATGGTACACACTAAAACCACTAATTAACTTATTAGTACTACATATTTTTCATCACTTACTTGTAATGGCACACTAAGTAGATTTTTAAAACTAAGTGCAACACGGACAAAATGTATGATTACATAAGACAATTTATAACGTTGAATGTCAAAATGGTTAAAGATGGGGTATTATGTAAAATAATTTTTTTCAGCTTTACGTCATGTTTGAATGTTTTTCCGTCATTAAAACATACTTGGAGTTTTGCTTTTATTCTTTTATGCATCTTTGGAGATTTTGCCCAACGGAGAACCTCTATCCTCCTCCCCTACTCAGCTCCTCCAGACTTACGGCAGCAGAAAATATCAAACACCTGGTGGAAGTGTGCATCTACTGATCCTATCATACAAAATACTGCTCACTGCTCCAAATGGTTGTAAACGCCATAATGGAAGAACAATATTATGATGATGTGCGGAAAGAGCAGGAGCTTCTTAAAGAGACAGAAGCCAATTTTGAGGCATCCAATTGCAAAGTCAAATTTATTTTCAGATATGTTTGATATTTACAGCAATTTTATAAAAACTATATGCAAAATAGTTACTTCATTTTGCTATTAAAAGGCGCTATGTGCATGGAAAATACATAATACCACCCATTAGGAGACTTTTAATGATTGAGAAAATATTAGAGCAGAAGTATCACAAATATATCTGAAAGTAGAGTGCAGCATTTGCATTATGCATAATGTCAACTTTAAAAAAGTTGACTTCATTTTAATAATAATAATAAATACATTTATATTCCCCTTTGTATATCAAATTAAAATATCAAAGGGCACATTCACACACTGATGGTGGTTTGTAGCCACAGCTGCACATTTTGACTAAAGCAAGACTGCAATTTTGCACCATTGGCCCTTCTGACCAACACCAGCAAGCAAGGCGGGTGAAGTGTCTTGCCAAGGGCACAAAAGACAAGGGCAGACAGGCCAGAAATCAAACCAGCAACCACCGATCGCAAGGCAAACTCCTACCACCATCGCCAATGTTGCTCCAAATAATTTTTATATTTCTACGTAGATAAGTATTCTAAGCTCAACTAAAGGCATAAAAGCTGGAAGCTGGAAGCATCTCAGCCTTGTGTGGCTAGTACATGGGATCAGGAGGCCTTCTCAAACACGCAATACACTCAAGCACTAGCAAACAATGCACAAAAAGCTTTTACCGTCACAGCGAGGATAAATCTTAAATAGAGGGAAGAGAGTGTGCAGATCTGAATGATATCACTTTAGGCTTCATTCAGATGCAAGGATGGCTTGGAATCTGCAAACAAGATTCCAGTTTTGCAGAGCAGTGATCCATTCTTCTATTTGCTGTTATAGCATTTGCCCACTCCATATAACACAACAGGTTTCCTTCATTGGTAATAAATCACTGGATTCTCGCTTGAGTTGTCTTAAGTTACCTGAATATGTGCATGCTGAATGAACTCAATGGGTTATGGTAACAACAGCAGCTTCTCCAATTGCTTCACATGCTGTGGAAACTGGTGTTTAACTTTAAAAGATAATGCATTAAATAATTACTTAAAAAGAATAATCTTATTGACTTACTGTAACTCCATAGAAGTTAGTTTCATTCATGACATCAAGCACCATTTTCCCCACTTCCCGATCGTCCACAGTGAAGTTGTGATACATATTTTGCCTTTCTTTTGTCCGGAGCAGTTCCCTTACTCGGTTCAAGGTCTTTGCAATTACCCAGATCCCGTCATAGGCAAAGCCGTGAAACTTGCTTGCCTCCACACCTTTCTGCTGGAGCTCCCTGTAATACTCCTTTTCATATTCCTTTGGGGTCTGAAAGGCAAGTAGAAGAGGCAACATAAAGCTGAGAATATGTTGATTCATCTTCTTACCTTTTATCATCTCAGCAGCTGGAACCATTACAGTGGTATTTCTAAGGTATTTTAACTGCAAGAGGATGGATTTATTTTATTTTATTTTTTTTATATTTGTTCTGTTGTACTTTTAGTTTAAGAAAAACAGACATATTTACCTGAATAAAAATTTAAAACAAAAACACTTTTCAAACATATGCAAAGTTGTTGGGGGAAAAAAAAGTTAGAAAATGTATCTATAGCATTTTCAAAAGGATCAGATTCACTCATTTAAAAAAACAAAAATGTCAGACTGCATTTACAAGGGAACATACTTAAAATGCTAAAATCAGGAAATAGCAAATAGTAGGGACAGAGCTCTAAGGTATAAACAAACTGACATTTCAATTTGGAAATTAAAACATCCACTTTGGGGATTCAGTCCCAATGAGTGTACTTCACTAGCCTCCCTTCCTTGTCACCAATTGTGTTTAGATGCAACAATGTGGTGTAGAAACTCCAGTTAAGTGTTGCCGTGGGGTGGTGGATTTAGCAACAACTTTAGGTTGAAAATGAGTTAACACCAAGGTTAGGAGACTTTTAGTATCTCAGGGTCGTGTTCACTAGTGAAGGCAGATGGAGCAGGAGATCAATAGGCAGATTGGGGCTGCATATTCAGCGATGCAGACGTTGTACCAGTCTGTTGCTGGTATTAGAGAGCCAAGTTAATTTCCCTGTCGATCTATGTTCCAATCCTCAACTGTGGCCACGAGCTGTAGGTAATAATTGAGAGAATGAGATCTGGAATACAAGCAGCTAAAATAAACTGACCAGTCTATGTTGGGTGAGTTTAATAGAGAATCTGAAGCAGCTAATTAGGGTGATTTGGGTATTTGGGAAGTATGCAATCAACAAGGGAGGTGTCTTTGGACATTTCTCTCTGGAAGGAGGTCTCAGGACAGACAGAGATTATATTTCATTGTTCGCTAGAGAATATCTCCCTAGACAAGAGTAAGCAGCTGAGGGAAGGAGGAGGTCTGGGAATCTTTGGTAAAGACATCACCCTTGAAACCTTGTCTTGGACAACAGATGGAAAAATTGATTTAGGAAACGTTTTTTTAGATCGAGTAAACTGACAATAAAACATCTGTATACCTCATGTCAGGAGTTGGACAGGGGTGTTCTTTGCTTAGGAGTGCTAACACTTTAATTATCAACCTATTTTTAGCCTATAATTTTCTTCCAGATTCCAAAATAACCATTCCCTTGTTTCAGGCATTTACTGTCTTCTTCACCAACTCTGAATTTCAAAGAAAGCCTTTAGATTGCATCAGCTGGTGTAACTCACCCTGCCAGAGATGCCCTTCACTGGCCGAGAACTGAGCGGTTCAAAGTCCACACTGATGTATCCCTCCATGGCTGTTAGGAGCTTCCTGGAAGTGCAGTTGGTGTTGTTCGCCTGCTCCCACCAGTTTCGTTGATACCAGCCTGGGATGATCCACTGGTATTTGCTGCCATACATGTTCAAGTTATATGCCTGGAAAAATGAACAAAAATAAAAACAAAAACTGACATTAAATTTATGTTTAACAAGCTGTCTTTATGTTTTCTGTTAAAAGTGGTTAATTCAACAGAACTTTTTCTGTTATATCTTGCTGTGATTTTTAAGTATAAACCGGAAAACATAAGAAAATTTGCCAGAGATAAACAGCATTTAACTGATAAGTAATTCCTAAAGGTCACTGCCAGGAGATGGTTAAAGACTCAAAATTCCTCATTCTGACCAATGTCACATTAAATTATTTTGTGTGTTTGACCCTGCAGAAAACTGTGAGGTTTAATCCACAGCCTTTACATAAATTAAACTGTACCCTCCACCCCCAAATTTTACCCAGTATCTTTATAAGTAGGATATTTTGATGAAAAAATGCTACACCAATACACAAAAACATAGATTTTATGTATTTAATAAATATGTTTACAGGTAGCTAAGTGTGCATAGATGACTTACACAACAGAAGACTTTAGAGGCCCAATGCTCATCAAACTGCCCAATGATGATTCTCACGTCATTGTCCTGAAGAGACAAAGAAAACAGATTTTGAAAAACACCATTATTATTTTAGCTACACAAATTGGTTTCAGTCATGGAATATGAGTTCAGCACCCTTTATTCTTCTGTCACTTGAAAGTCTTTTGCTGAGATAAGTATAGACACAACATTGATCAAACAGAAGAACACATGGGAATAAAGGAAAAAGCAGTAAATATATTAACTGGATAACCAGAGAATGATATCAAAACAGTAGGCAAGTTTGTTGAAATTAGACTAGCACATTAGCAAGCTACTCCATTTGAAAAAAAAGCAAGACAAGCTGTGTGAATCATAATCAAATGACTGGCATATTGGATATTGAAATTTGATGACCATTTATCTCCATAATTAATAGAAAATACAATGAAAAATAACATGATATTCCATGATTAAATACATGGGCACAACTTGGCACAACATATGGGTACAACTGCTGAAAAGGCAAGTTGACAGTTTCAGATCAGTATTTATTTTATGAAGTCAATGTCAGATTAAAGCAGCTTTTTTTCAACTTCAATTCTCAGGGTTCAATACCTGTGATGTTTTAGGCGTTTCCTTTTGACCACACACCTGTCTTAAATAAGTAGGTGATTAAGAAGCTTATGCAGCACTTAATGGCACACAGAGGAGATCATCATTTGACGCAGGTGTCCTGGAACAGGGACACATCTAAAATATGCAGGGCAGTGGTCCATAAAGACCAAAACTGAGAAACACTGCATTAAAATGTTCTAAACAGAACATCTCATGTGCTTTTCTTCTCTTCACTACATCCACCTCATCAGAGGATTTAAAGTGTGATTGATCTGAATGAGTTTATTAGCCAAGAAAATAAATCCATATCAACTTGCACACTTGATTAATAAAAGAGATGGTCGCTGTGCATTGAATTACTCAAGCCAGGCTTCAGAAAAAAAGTTGCTCAGGGATTCAGAGCACAACATGACTTTGTGAATGACTCTGTAAATGATTTAGATTCCCAGGTGGAAATTCAGCTTGTTCCAGGTTGGTACAAAAAGATTTCAGTTATCACACGCTCATGTACAGCACATATATATGCTTACAAAATCTTGATCAGATGCCATCAAAATGCCAGCGTATAATCCAGAATAGCACAACCCTGATGCTGACATAGATTTGATGAATGTAAATCTGTATAAGGATGGATGAGATGTGCCAGAGGTCCATTACAGAGCCATATTCAATCCTAACACTGCAGATAGTGACAAAGCTTTAATTAAGTGATTGAACTCTGAAGGCTGAAATTAAACATTTACATTAGAAAATATTTCAAAGGAATGACATTCCTACAATACTGTTTGACCTATTTGGAGATATTGTAAGTTACCTATTCTAATAAAAGAAAAAATATATTTAAAAAAAAAGTTAAAATAATCTTTTTGACTTCATCAAATACAAAAACAAAAATGGACATTTGAAAAATTATGTAGAGGAGCTTTAAAAATAAAAAGGGACATGAAGACTTCAAACTCAGTGAACCTATGACATCCTCCTGTTAGTCTGGATAAAGGGAAACAATTACAAATACAGTTCATTAAGTTATCCCTTAGGCTGTGGTCCACCATATGTTGAGCATCCTGAGATCAGAGGGGGCAACTAATCACTGTCATCTTAATTCCAACACATCTCTAGTGGTTACTCATTGGAGCCAAAACAAGTCTTCCAGGCTCCATCTTTCACAACACTTTACATATTTGTACAATTGGACAAGACCAGGCAACTTTGTAAATCCCCAAGTTGTGATTTTGTGCTACTTTGCACATGTTTGTAAATGTGTGGTAAAGACATGCCAGTAGCAACTCAACGGTGCTGCTCTTCCCTCAAGGAAAGGCACTTAATCCAAATGACTCCAATGATGGCCAGGAGCCACAGTCTGAGTGAAAACCCAAGCATGCCTGGTAACACATAGAAAAGGTTGTATAGTTGCAGGCAAGGGCAAGAGTGAGTGTGTTGTGCTAGAGCATAACATAGAGACTCAGGCACTGAAGAGGCCCAAATAAGCCCCATTGCTCAAGCTTTTATGTAACTGTAACAATTACTGTTCTCAGAGAGGGTGGAGTTAAGGGCAACTTTTCCTGCTTCATCCTTGACAGGGTTATTTGTATCTTTATAATTGTGATTAATATATTTTAGTGAGTTAAGCGATATTTTACCTCTTGTACACAATCAAGTATATTTAAGGCTTATTAAGCACAAACATAAATGTGATATTGATGGTTTCTTGTGAGCTTGGGGAAAAGTCCATTTAGGCTTTGTTGTTTCTACAAACAATATGGACCCCATCACCATGATAACTATGGCATGATGAGCAGAAACTGTCAAACACTTACTCTTTGAGGATGGAGTTATGTGTACATTAACTTTTAAATGATTATGTACAATTATGACAAACTATTTGAGCAGTTGCTCATACAGGCAAATCTCAGCTGAAATATTAACATCAGCTCAAACCTGTAGAGGCGTATAAAACTAGAACACAGAGTCGATTGGTCCTTCAAGCTGTTCAGTGCTCTCAGAGTGAGACTCTTGCTCTGGCTTTGCGCTATTTGGGGATTTGAAGTAGCAGAAGTGCTTTAGAATTTTTATTGGTATCAATAAAATACTTTACAAAATGGTTAAACCTATAATGATTGTGCAAGAGTGTAAGGTATTTATCCTGAGCTGATTCTAGGCCGCTCTACATCCACCGGACCGCCAACAAATATTGCACTGTACTGTGTTGACTTCAACACAATGCAGTCCCATAAACTGAATGGTTCCCTTTACACAATTTATGCATTTACACATACACTAAGGTAATGATTGATGTCTTTCTATGAAATCGTGTGATAAAAATTTACTTGTGAAATTAAGAAATGTTAAGAGATCTTGGGGTGTATTTACAAAAGGAAAGTGCTTTGGTTTGCTTGTGTAGCCCAGAACAAAAGAGGACTTTTTTTGCCGTAGTTTGCTTTCTCGTTGTGCTTCTTTGCAACCAGACTATAATTTGTTTAAAAAAAACACAAAAAAGCTGTGACCCAAGATGACAATCATTGCTTCCATTGGACAGAAATGAAGGGGACAGAACAGATCACAGAACCCAAAAAAATGGGCCAGACGCAAATACAATGTAGCACAGAAGCTGAAATTAGGCATCCTAGAGCGATGGAGGCCAATATGTTTTGGCCATGCTAGCAAAGATCCATGAGACAAGCAACCCTGCACTCATACATATTCCTTTCTATAGTTCATCATAAACAGACAGAAACCAGAGTGTCTGGGGTTAACCCAAACAGGTAAAAGGAGAACATTCAACCCTAGAGAGATTCCTGAACAGTTGAAATTTGAAACCTTCTTGGTCTGCAGTTGCAATGGATGGCAGTATCTGATTTTTACTAATAACATAAATAACTAAGGTGTAATAAAAATACCTTGTTTTATATTTAAATATATTTTTTCCACATGTACGTCCTCATTAAAGGGAAACTGCCCGAATAGTCTGCAGTCACAAAAAACACATGAGCAACCCAGCACAGATATTTTACAGACAAATTTATGAATAATAAACTAAAATTAAAAATAGACTATTCAGGTCTCAAATGAAGGCCTTTTTTGTTCTACCAGTGTTTTGTGTTTTAATCCTTCTTCAAAATGTAAGACAAGAAACAAGAGAAAAAATGTAAAAACACACAAACTGAACAAAAATAAACATGGTGGGAAGCTACAATTTCCTGCCAAAGCTTTCCCTGTCTGCATTTTGAATATTTCAGCTGAAACATTACAGAGTGAGAGAGCTCTATTTGTGGATCGCTCTGTGATGCTGAGAGCCTCGTATGCATCCTAACACACAAAACAAAAAAAAAACCCTTATCATATTATGTTGCTGTGATGGAGACAGTAAAACACTGTTACATGCTGAGTGGGAATCCGACTTTTAAAGTGTCAGAGGATCACGCCCACTCCTTACAAATGTTCTGCAAAGATTCTGAGGCAATACCATGATTTGCATATCTTCAGTTAGCTCAAATCCGTTGATGTCAGCTTAGAATGTCATACCTTAACATGCAGATTACATTTTTATTTTAGGAAAGACAGCTCATCATTCTGTTTCTTCTCTGCCTCATGGACTACTCATTGCTTCTTCATATGTCTTTTAAATTATGTAACATGTCATCTACCAAGGTATAGTATGAAAAGAGAAAATATGTTTCCTGCTAATTACATTTCTCATTTAGCTTGTATTTTTCTCACTGCTTTAAAATTTTAACAGTTTTGACATGAGATGATAAAACTGTGTGCTTATTTGTTTAGACAAGTATTCTATGTGTTATCAATTTATCTCTGCAGCATCATGAAAACTACAGTGAATGCTCAATATTTTACTCTTATAAAAAGCAGGGAGAGTAAGAGGCTCATTTAGATCCAAGCCTTCTTTTTAATATAGAGTCATATAGCCTGAACCAACCATTACTTTGAATCTTTCATCCCCACAAACCCATTGCTCTGATGCTAAAGTTAGCTGATCTTGGACAAAATTTTGATTACTTTATACAAAATTAACTATGACTATTGCCAAAAATAAACAGAATTTTCAAAATAATAGGTTATTCTTATGGAATAGTGACATTATTAAAAAAAATTCCAAACTGTTGTTATATTACTCTGCATCATTAAATGCCATCTGCAGCTGAATTTACTTTCTTGCATACATGAGACAAAACAATTGATCGTGAGGGTTATCCATTTTATTTCTTTTTGGCTAAAACAATCGCAAATTAACCAGTTTAGGGTTCGATACTGCATATTAATTGTGTCAGGACTGTGAAAGTGAAATCTTTTTAATCAAAATGTACTAAAATATCTGATGTTATTACAAATCTGAATGGTAAAGTGAGCATGTGCATGCTTATTATCTCAATATAATATGAAAAGTTTTACAACATAAAGAATTTACTAACTTAGGTCTTTATTTTTAGTGTATCTTTAACATAAAAGGTCTTGCTTACCTTCAGTTTTTTGACATTGACACATGGATCATTGGAAAAACTTTCTGTATCTGCAATGTGGATGTTTGCTTTCTCCAGTTCATAGGTCAGATCATTCCTCACCTGTGGGAACATAAAGAAAGAAGAGATCATTCACAATCTAAGATCACTGCACACAGTCACTGCTGAAGTCTTTCTATATTATTCATCCTGGCCCCTTGCATGTCCTGGAGGAAGCTGCCAGGAGTGACATGAACTAAGAAAGACAGAGATTCCCTGAGAGACATGGCTACTCCAAGTGGGAATCATAGAAGCTGCATAAAATATGAATATGGTATGATAGCCTGTACTTGATTTGGGGAATATTGTGGTTCACTTCAACAAAATACAAAACATGTGGAGTTTTAAATTTGAATTTCTACATTGAATTTAGTTCACAGAAGAACCCAGCAGTGGAATTTATTTTGATTAAATTGACATTCTTTCAGCTGGAAGTTGAATATTTCAATAAACATTCAAAAAGGTAACTCAGTGGAAAGTGTTGCTTTGATAAAGAAATCACTAACTAATGCTCCCTGGAACTGCTTTTGTGTAGATGTCAATACAATATAAACTTAGACATATCACATACTATCCAAGTTAGCAGAAATAATAATAATAAAAAAAAAAATCATGTAACATTAGCATGCAGAGCTAAGCTTCACTAGGAAACGCTTCACTGATTTACCTGCTGTGTCTCACTCAATCATTCTTGAGATTTCTTACTTTTAGAGAATTACAGCAAAAAGTTTGGGTTAGATTTTGTAGACATTTTTTGTGCTCTCCAGTTACAGTTCAGTTAAAACTTTAAGGTTTGGCTCCAGGCAGTTTTAGGAGTTTTCAACTGACCTGGACAGAGCACCCTACTCCTCAGGCCAGAGTTGCATATACCTTGCACATTTGTTGCATTTTATAACATTAACACACATAACACAGTATTCATCCCAAACAAATACAGGAATATTTGTGGTGGTTATGTTCTACAAAGTTGAAAAGGTATAAATACTTTTATGTAGAGGGGTAAAAAAACAAGTAAACAAGTACATGAAAACAATAAGTAAGAAAATAGGCACCCCAACAGAATTTTTCTTTTTGTATCTTGAATTTCTTGTTGCAATAAGTTCTTTGGTGTTTTCAGTTATTCCGTGCAATATATTGCACACAATTTGTTTGTGTTATTGTTTGTGCAATAACACAAACAAAATGAACCAATAAGTTGAGTGCATTTGAATGTGCACAGAAGTGAAAAACAATCATCATTTTAACTATTAAACAAAATTTAAACAAAATAGAATTCAAATATGTGATTTTTATTACTTTTTATAGCTTTCTGAGGTTATTGTGTTCATAGTGTAATACAAAATGTTATAAATCTGGCTGGCAGAAATCCAGCCTGATACACTGAAATGCTGCCTTCATTTTGTCACTATCAGTTAGAAAATACAACCCGTATATTACAGGAAGACATAAAGTTTGGTGTCTTTGGTGTTGATTCTAGTTTCACTTTTCACATTATGAACTGTGTGCATTTTCAAGAAGAATGCGTATTTGACGTTTTATAGACTGAGACATGAAAGAACAAATGTGAACATTATTTTCTTAGTTGCTTCTCCTGGCTGGTTGATGTTTCTGCTGCCCCTGCATGTCTATATTGATGAATTAACTCAGTTGAATGGAGAGTAATATGATAAGAAGAAGAGAATAAAGCAGGTGTCCCACTGGGATGGCAGACCGGCTGTGCTTGAACCTAAACAGCTACTGTACTATTATTGTATGACTTGTGCACGGGAAATATTTTGAGATGTTAACTAATAGCAGTGATGTTATTGCATGCTAATAGCCAATCATGACCACTACTCCACAAAAATACAGTAGTGAAAGAGTTTGCAGACATCCTCCATGTCTTTAAATTTCATAACTAGTGAAAATTTGTTTTTTCAGACCCTAAAAAGCCATTAGGTAAAACTCTGGCATGCAGGAAATGATCAGCTGAAGGATGATGCATCCATCATTTGAGGAAATGGCATAAATTTCCCAGACATGTTTCATTGTTTTGTCAGCTTTTATCCTTTTGTTGTTGTCTCGGTTTTATCTCAGGAATGTAAATTACATTTGAAGACCTCTGTTTTGTTCAGCAGCCTCACTGACTTCGTTCACTGTGTCTTGAATCAGATTTCTCTGATTTCCTTAGGCCATGCCCTGCAGCTATAATCAGTCTGCTCCCACCCAGGAGCTTGGCACTTGGGACAGGCTGAAACATCAGAAGGTATTTGTTCTCAAATGTGCGTGCCAAGCACAGTTGGCAATGACAGTGCAGCACAGCTAACGGATGAAGGTCCTGTTTGATTGCTCTATATCTGTCCATGTTCTGTACTTCACTCACATATTTATGTGTCCTAAATTGCTCTGGATACACTTTTAATGAACAAGAAAAAAAAAACTGTATGCACACACTGAAGTGCAGAAGTACGTACTGTATATACTCCATTACCTTACACATTTTCTTTTCTTTTTAAACCACTTGTTACAAATTATTTTACAATGTACAGAATACATGTTTCCTCTTTCCATTTTTTTTCTTCTCCTTCTTTTGGGGTGTTTCTCTACCAGGTTTTAAAAACATAGTCTAAAATGTAAGGTAAACAAAATAAAAATAAGGTTTCTGAAGGTCTTAAGGAAAGAGGAAAGAAAGGACCAAATGAACACCTTTTTTTTAGAATGAGGATTAATAACTTATCTTTAGATACCAATAGAACATTTTCTGATAAAATTTTATCTGTAATTTCCGAGGAAAAAAAGTAGCGTCTTTTCTTTATACACAACACCGACATTCTTTTTAAAAAATGACATTAGGATGTAAAAGTATAAAAGGCTAACACAATGCTATCATTACAATTACCATCACTATTGATAAGTGTTTCAATATTGTAAATCTAAATAGGTTCCTGAATTAGTACCAATAAGTCTACAGAATCTCCACTTTATTTCCCTCATGGATCTTGATGACTGTATCAAAATCGCGTCCTGTTGTGGTGCCCTGGAGAGATATCCAAATCACCCTGAACATCACTCACTCTTGTACAGATATTACCACCACTGTAGCGCGCCGAGCTGAAACAACAGGAAGGCCAGAGTGGATCAATATAACCTGGTTTTGCTCTTGAGAAACAGTTTGTTTGGTGCTATAGACAAGCTATGACATCCTGTTGTGTTATTATAAGTGTTGTTCTGATGCGCCTGGCTGAAGTTCAGCTAAAAGGAAAACATGTTTAGAAAAGGGAGGAATGGCAGCGGGTCAGCCAAATGTTTATTAAGGTGAACTGGAGCAACACACAGATGGTCAGAATATTCAAAAACAACCACACTCAGTCAGACATGCAGAGGAAAAGGAAACCACTAAGAGATGTGAATTTCGAGAAATAATTTCTTTTGGATTGTTTTGTTTTGCTTCTGCAGTTAATTCAGACAACAACCACCACATCTGTGTTTTCCTGAATGCCGTGCTTTACATAAACTGAGAGGGGACAGATGGCTTAAAAGCTGGTTATCAGAACAAATGGGCAGTTTCCTGCGTAATAATAAACATCCACCGTTGTCTGGGGCAGTCTGGGAATTCACGGCATCAAATACTGAACAGGAATAATCCTACTTCCCTTCTGAGCAGGCCATCATGTAGAAAAGCAAGTAAAATTTGCCTCAGAAAAGGGTTACTGGACACACCAAAGGTGCCGTGGCAAAAACGAAGGACCAGTCTTCATCAGGTGGAAAAATGATCAGTGGTTTTAGCCTACAGAGTATTTCCCCATTTCAAAAGCCTAGTTATGTATGGCGTGAGTCCCAGAAAAACCAGCAGTATGAAGCGTGCAACGTGCAAGCACATTCATTTTCACATGTTTGCCTGAACCAAACTCATGCTGTAGCATTTATTGCAATATTGTACAAAAAAACACACATTAAAGTAACACTTATGAGGTCAAACTGTGTAGTCAGAGGGAAAAATGAGGACTATAATTCTTTCTGGACTGTGTATGCAAATATTGGGTTTCAACTGTAGGTATTTAAACCAACTTATGCCATGTAAATTTGTTTTCTCTGACTAAATCATTAGTTTTAGAATTTGTTGACAATATTATAAATGTTCTATGTAATTTATAAAAAATGTCATAGTGTTGTGTCCTTGCTGCATTGTACTGTACACGTATAAATTGTTGTGCTCATTCAACAAACTGTACAGCCAGTCTGGAGCTTATATAAACTAGCATGACACATTGTTGCTCAAATTGCCTGCTCTTATGACCGCCTTCTTTTACTGATGTCATGAATGACTAATTGTAGAGAGAGGTTCACGGAGCAATGCACGGTTATTTATAAAGGAATGACAATTTAGTCAACTTTTGAGAAAAGAAAGACAGGAACTGCAATAGAGTGGGTGCTGAGACAGTAATTTCTGCTACATTTATCAGCGATCACAGTATAATTAAACACTCGAGCGCAGAGGGAGTCAGGCAGAGGATAGAGTCCTAATCCTACTCTCAGTCAGGTCTGTCATCTGACTGACTGATGATTGCTGCTGTGTTCCTGGACGAGGCCTGTTTGTCTGGCAATTTCAATAATGTTGATTGCTGTGTGTCTTTTAGAGAATGTGTGTTGTGTGAATAGGCATTTTAATACCTTCAAATACCTAGCCCTTACTCATACTCATCTCCAGCTGCAGAAAACCACAAATGCCCCATTAAGGGAACATTAGTGTTCATGTATAAACACGATGTGTGTATAAAGTGTGTGTTTCAGTGTGGCCTAAGAATAGAAATAGACTTTAGCTTACAGGTTACATTCCCAGGGGACACCAGACTGTAGGTGTTTGTGCAGGACGGGCAAGCCACAGACTTAGTCCTTAACAAGCATTATATAACGTTAACCTTGGGAGGGGGACACAGAATGGAAGCGACAGAGGAATGCTGTGCAAAAGTCTTGAGCCACTCTTAATTTCTTTGAAATGTGCCTCCAATGAGCATGGCCTTTTTTATAAACAATAATAGAAGTCTCAGTCACGATTTTTTCAAGCGTATGAATGTCGTTTACAATTTTTCTACTTTTTACTAATTTAGAGTCCAGTGCTGAATAAAGTAAGAGAAATGCCTGCTGAGGTACCGCTGTTCAAAACCAGTTCTTTGCACTTTTTAAAAAGTTTTTTTTTTTTAGCAGAATTGTCCAATATTTTATTTTATAAATTTTTTAATTGGATTACTCAATTAATCATCTGAATAAATGATAAATTATTTGGTTACTAAAATAATCGTTTACAAGGGCCCTAAATATTTTATTTGTTCAGTGAATACCGTCCTCAAAACGCTTACATCTAAGTCCAGGGGTTCGTGAGGATGCCTGTGTCATCATGACAGCTAAGAGGTTAAACTAACTCTATTATCAAACAGGCTACTGTATTTCAGTACAAAAGATACATTTATTAGTGCAACCGTATTCCTTAACAGTACATAATAAGAACAATAAGTCACACTTCGAGCCTTTATAAGGATGCTCTTCCTGAATCAACAGTGAATAAATAGTTCAAACAGCAAATCCCCTCTTATGTTTTCTCACATTATAGAAAAAATATAGAAATTGCCTATTTCAAATTCAAAAATGAATGTATCCAGCATCTGCAGTACCATATCCAATATAATTTAAAAATGCCTTGTTAGACAAAGTGGAAGACAGCTTAGCTCTTTGGAAAAATCAGTGTTGATGACAAAATACTGTTTTATGTCCATCAGACTGTGTTAGCTTTGGTGTTTTTATTAATTAAACCAAGAAACTAGTAAAAATTCCTAAAGATCCGATTTAAAATTGGTTGTTTTCCATTCATTGAGTCCCTATGTTAGGTGGCTTTATTTAGTGGGAAGACTTTACAAAAACTATTTCAGAGGCTCAGAAACATCAAATTAAAAAAAAAAAAACAAGGGCTTCCCTGGAAATGAGTAAATATGCAAATCACATCCAAAGATGAAATATAATAGTACACAAATTGTTCAAGACAATTTAAAATAACTGAAAATCTTAATGAACTGGCTGACAGATCACCTGGTTTTTTGATATCAGCTGTCAATACTTAGGATTATAAGTATAAATTAAGAAAAAAAAATAGTATTACCAAGACTGGTACTGACTTGCACTAAAATATCTCCATGTTTTGTTATTCCATCTACTTAAAATAAATTCAGTGATGAGAAACAAATGCCAGCTTTGAAAGATAAAGCAACATTAAAACTTTTATTCTGGAAAGGCATCATTCTAAAACATGGTCAGGAAACTGACAATATCATTATTTTATTTTTCTAGGCAGGTTTTACAAATCTATACTGTTTAGCTGTTAAATTACATATTTCTGTGCCAATTTTTATATATTTATTATTTTTCTACAGAATATAATAGCTGAGGGAATATTCTCCATCGGTGGTAATTTAGTATTTTGCCTTTTTTTTGTAGTGTCGTCATTCTGTGTGTCTGAACTGAAGAAAAAGGGATACATCTTACACTTAGAGTTAGATTGCTATAACTAGGGCTATGAACAATATCCACATTAGCTTTCAGTATACAATGTGATTAATACAAATTAAATAATTTGAACAACATATTAAGGAAAGATTGTGCAATAGCAAGTCTTCTCATTTTAATCTTTTTTCTCCTTATTTATGACCAGACTAAAATAAATCTTCATTATTCATCAACAAATTGTAACACTGAATAATTTCCAAAAGTAACTGCAAAACTGCAAGCTTTGAACTTGATAGAAGATTGCAAGAATCATGAAGTGTGGAAGAGATGCTTGAATATTTGTAAATCAGGATTAGAAGCCAATCTTGTGGTGGGCTGATTGAATCTGGCTGTCTGTTTTCAGCCTATCCTAAGCCCCTTGGTGTCTTCAGGAAGAGAGAGATAAAGGGATTTTGTTTCTCCAAGATTTACAATGAGAGTTCGCATACGTACTCTCCCTCCCCCCTTTCCACATCCTACTCTCTTAAAAGTAAAACAAATGATCCCAATATTGCATTTATCTCTGTCAATATGCCTATCATATTTTTAAATAAAAAATGTTCATATCTGATATGGTATATGACACTGTAAGAATTAAAATCAAATGTATAAATAATGCTTTACATTATGACCACATACAGTCAGATGGGAATACATTCCTGCTACCTCGAAACTGGAACTCACAGCCAAAATCCCCTTTCCCTTGTATGTTATCATTACAGCATCAGTCCCCAATCTGGACTGAGGAGGACCTTCATAAATTGTTTGTAGGAATAGCTCAAAATTCAGGTCAAATGATGTTCATCCGCACTCTAGACTTCCTAGAAATCAGTTTGTTTGGTTAACCCATTGCAGTTACACCTCAGAACTGCCAAGGGAAGAAGTCATAGAGTTTTCATAAAGCACCACTATACATTTTCAAATGTTACCTTGGCAAACTGTGTATCATCATAGGATTCAGCCATATTAAGCCATCAACTTGTAAGGCATCTCAAACAGGAAGCCATCTTTGCATTTGTATTGTTCAATGTTTTTATGAAAACGCAGTTGGGAGACCCTTAACATCATGCACTGAATGGTTAGTGATATAGTTGTTGACAAAACAAGGAAGGAACCTTTATTTTCAGAGCGTCCTTAGTCAGAGGCCTCTTTATAACCGCTTTAACGCAGACAGCTGCAGGAGGTCCTTCCTGCCTACAGCCGTCATTGCATACAGCAACTGTTTGAAGAAACTTTGATAATATGAGTTACAACAACACTTAATTTCCCTTTGCTATTAAAGTATTTTTCAACTGAACTAAATTGATTATGATGAGACAAGTGATAAGTCAGTACCAATGGTGATGATTACTTCAGCCAGCGCATAAAAAGTCTATGCTGTATTCTGCGTTATACTTATAGACACACATATACTGCAGACCTGACTGAATGCAGGAAGCTATACAAAGGATTTTTTCCTCCAACCTGATGCTGTATCTGTTTAAGAGGTGATCCACATATTTTTTGAATAACCATTTTCTTTAATGTAACCATCAGCTTTGATCTAAAGGGTTGATTCGTTTTCTCTCAGAAGTAGGACTTTAGAAGCAATCGATCTAGTATGTTTCAAGTGACTCTGAACAGCAACACTGGAGGGCTAAATGAATCCTGTAATGCAGTAATATTCTTTAAAGACCAAATATAAGGATAATTTTATGTCTAGAAATCAATTTCAAGTTCTGTACACCAACGCCAGACTACTTTGCCTGTGGTTGCTCGTCAGTATCACTACAAAGAAACCCAATAAAAAGGAATGAGCTAATTTTGTCTTCTTTCACCACATCCAAAAATCTGCTTTTTGGTCTTCTTCTTGGCCTCCATCTTTGTGGCTCCAAACTCCACATCCAATCTCCCAAGTAAATAATTGTCTCTTCTCTTAAAATGTCCAAGTTATCTCATTCTGGCCTTTTGGATTTTATTCACTAAACGTCTAACATCAGGTGTCCTTCTGACATACCCATACCTGATCTATCCAACATCTTAAGCTGTGCAACCTCCAGTTCTGCCTCCTGGCGTTTCCTCATTGGCACCATCTCTGAACCATATAACATTGCTGCAGTGCTGTCTCGTGCACCTTTCCCTTCGTTCTTGCTGAAACCCTTTTATCGCACATCATATCTGACATTTTTCTGCATGCATTCCAACCTGCTTGCACACACTACTTCACCTCTCTTCCACACTCTCCATTGCTCAGGACCGTTGACCGTACTTAAAGTTCTGTTCTTTATTTCTACTTCGTGTAACATCACTGTTGAACTGATGCCCCTCTCATTTACACACATGTATTCTGTTTTGCTGCAAATAGTAAAAGATATATCATCTTTAAAACTCACTTCCCTTTGTGGTTGGAAGATCTTATGAGACTAACTCCTTCTGAAGCTTTATTTAGGAATGGTTTTCTTGTTAAATTGTTGTCTTTGGATTTCACTGTCCTCTGTTGTCACTAGATTTCTTTATTTTATACTTGATGATATACCAGTGACTATTTATATACATGTAGCTACCTTATTGTCCTTACTCCACGATGTCTGTGGTTCAACTCTCATTTTGTGTTTGTGGTTTTCTTTTTACTTTCATAAATTATGAATGAATCCTCCATTTCTCTCTCTATCACCTGCCAGGTGATAGAGATAGGTTTCTATCACCTGCCTATCATCTAGGCAGGTGATAGAGACCTGCCTAGATACCGAGACCAAATGGAACCAACAGAGTTTTTAATTTGAAAATTTCACAATAATATTCTGATTGCAACATTTTTTCCATCTTGCGTTGCTTTTTACCTCACTTTCTTTTTATTGTCTCCTTAAGGGCCCTGGTTTTATAGGTTTAAGGTTGACTACATACATGTATGAGACACTTATTTCAACCTGAGCTATTTCATCAAAAGTATCACTTATCAGTAAACAACAAATAAAATGTGATGAACAAATTAAAAGCTGACTTTTGCATCAGTTTCAGTTGCTCAGATGGCCAGTGAAAAGCATTAATGTATGATTTAAATAATGAGAGTTGCTATAAAACAGTATTTATTTTCTGGGGTCTTTATTTGTTTGTCATCCCCCTTTTATAAATAGTCAAGATTTCCCAGATTTAATTATCAGCTTTTGTTCCAAGTGTGTTTTAATTTGATGACAAATCTCTTAAAATATCTAATCTTAAGAGATTACAACGAGTCCCTAAGGACTTTTTGTGTCCTGTGGGCAAAAAAATACTATAAAAAAACAACTATACATTTAGTTGTTTTTGATAATGAATGAATGTCATCCATTTAAATCATACTCACAGTATTTTAATGATAATTGTAAAAAAGTATTAAAGATTAGGGTGCTCCCAGCTGCACCTATAGTTGGTGAATCAGCTTGAGGCAAAACATTCTTCCTAAATGAGAGTGCAATAAATTGAGGCATATAATAGTGATATAATGCTTCACCATAATAAAACTTGAAAATGTCTCTCCTATATGGAGGCACAATGATAAAAGCTCTAATGAGTTAACTTATTCAAGCCTAAGGCATTCTCTGGGAATGAAAACCGAATTACTCATATGTTGCATCAGGTCTTGATGAGTTAAACTGTTCAGGCTTTAGCAAAATCCACAGAGCATAGAGTTGGATCTATAGAGACACAAAATGTTGGGTAAACAACACTATCCACAAATCTAGAAAACATTCCTTTAGAAGTACTTAAAACGTGCAATCAGAAAATACAAAATAATTTTTGCCACTTAAGTTGCTGGCACACTGTTTTTAAAACAGCCATGTATAAGTTGATAAGTAAAAAAAATGCATATTACATGGATATATCCATTAAAAATAGGCACTTTTTTATAAATCATTAACTGATATCAAGTTTATAAAGTATGTGTGTCACCAGGTGTACAAGACATCATGAGCTTCTATGTCAGGACAGACGAAGTTGATTTTGAAAAGGTGTCATTGTCAGATTTTCCCTCACTCCTATTTTGGTGAGTACTATCTCAGACTTAAAGTTTAATATTCTATATACAGCACATACTGTATATATGCATGCCCCAAGTTGTTGTTAATTGATGAAATAACACAAAATTTAGAAATGAGGTCCTTCAAGCATTCAGCATGTTGAAGTGAGTGAATCTTCTGTAGTGCAGACAAAGCATTTGAATGACATGTATTGAGATGAAGTAATGTTATAAGGTCTTTGCTATGATACTGGGTTAATAGAAATTCAGAAAAGAAAACTGTGATTTAATTTTAAAAAACAACAACAAAAAAAACACTTTATCTCTAACTAAGCCAGTCTCAGATATCAAACTAGAAAGTGTGTATTTCCTGCAAAAATGCAAGTGTGAATGCTGAATGCTTTTGTTGAAGATGCCAAAACGTTTGAAGTCAACTGCTGAAGTCTTGCAGAAATGTAAGAAATAGGCAGACGCACCAGAACAAATTACAATCCTGCAAAGTGCCTAAATGGGATTACTATAACAGAAAAACTGTTGAGGAGTAAAAGCTTTTGAATAATGGAAAAATTCCACCTAAACAGTATTAGAAATTGCTGGAGAACAGTGGTTCCTAACCTAAACAGTAGGGTCACCACAGTTTATAAGGTAAAATTATATAAAAGGCTAAAAGTAGCTAAAATACTAATGGCTGCATCTAGGCTTCCACTTGCATGTAGAGTTACAGTAATATATTCTATGCAACATAAAAAACTCATGTAAAACCTAAAATTTGAAAAAGACAGAAACGTTCCCCTATTCCTTCTGATAAAAACGGTGGGTGAATGAAATCCATACCTTTTTTTTGCTTCCTGATATATCAACATTGGATTGGAAGCATCGTTTAGCATGCTAACATGCCACATGCAGCACAAAAAAAACAATGTCAAAAGCTCAAATTATTCCGAAGTGTTAAACAGCACAAAAGTTGTATAATTGCCCAACTTCAAAATGGCCACTGCCTTGTGTCCTCCATGACAGCCCTGAAATTGGATGATTGATTGCCAATAATAGGCAGGACCTAAAACATCCACTGTGAAACACAACGGACATTTTGTATTGTAATTCTCAATTCTGCCACAAGATGGAGCAGTTTCCCCCATGAGCTGAAAAATGCATAAAAAACTGAATATTATAAAAAGTATGAAGGTTATGAATACCAAGAGATGTAGCCGGCATTAGGAGAGCAAGCTGAATAATATAAAAGTTGAATGGTGAAAATAGCACAAAGTATGCAGAAGAAGAAGCGCGGCGAAATTTACGGAGCAACCAGAAAAGTGGAACTCATGCAAACTAGACTCTGAAGGATTGGTGTAAAAGATAATATTTTAAGTAGAAACATTTACGACTTCAGTGGTGTACAGATGCATTTTCGGGACCTTTGCAGACGTTTAGAGTTTGATAGAAGACATATTCAAACGAATGCAGGATTTCTCTTTTCAGGTGTTTGACACTCGGGGCCTCATCTTGGACCAGGTATCTGATTTTATTTTACTGAGATAGGGCTTGCAGAGTAGTTACTCAGCCTTATTCTAGGAATTTTGTTCATTTAGAAATAAACTGGAATTTTGTTCATTTGAAAAAAATATTTTCAACATTTCTTTAACAATATTATTAGATTATTATGCCTAATGTTTAATTATTTTTCTACTCAAGTTGTTAGGTTACTGGTAAACTATTACAATATACACCGATATCTTTCAATTTCAACAGCAGTCTTTACAACATAAGTGCAAAAAATATAATCAGAACTCTGAAAATGCAAAAAAAGAGAAAAAATGTAATGTTCACCTGAATGTTTAGATATCCTAGAGTATTTGTTTTTATGGGAGTCAAATACAGTAAAAAAACAAAAGCCAACCAAGAAAATTTAAATGATTAAATAAGGTATTGCAATCCTGAATATGAAATTTCACAAACTTCAGCATTCTATTGCTAAAGTTAATGTAGTTTTCAAGTTTTGTTCAGGTTTAATCTTTATAATGTGCTCTTTATACAGGACACACACAAAGAACTGACCTCTGAGAACCTCTGAACATCCTGTGTGAGGGTCCCCACCCGGCTCCAGTTGTAGTAATTAAGGAATTTGATAACTGCTGGGTTCACGGCGTTATCGGACGGGACGGTGCGGAAGAAGTTGGGGTACTTCTTCTTGTCTGCCAGAACCGGGGTGGTCGCAGCAAATGACAGCTGGAATGACAGAAGATGACAAAAAAAAAAAATACAGTCAACATTGAATCATCCTATGAGAGTTAAACACAACATAAGTAGGAGTTCGCTTTCATGCTCTGGCTTCTTTTGTAGGGTTTGTTTTTTTGTAGTAACTATAAATAATGTTTTCATGTACCAAACAATCTAGTTAGGTGAAAATCATATCCATTTCTCTGGAGTAAGGCATCCTTCATATTACTGATTCAACAATCAGAAATGCACACAGGAATTGGCTTCAAATTTGTGTGTGAAAACAAGACACCACTTCACATTTTCTTCAAATATTAATAAAAACAGCAACTTTAAATCAAAATTTTAGAGGAGCCACAAACAATGAATTTGCAACCTTTAAGGCTCCCTTAATGGGGTTTGTGTGAATTTACAAGTCTATAAGTATTAATAAGTGTCCCAATTTCTATGCATTTGTAGTCTGACAAGAGAAAAGGAGCTTAGTAATTTGAATCATCCCTTGGTGGGTAAGTAAAATACATGTTTGCTTGTTGAATTACATCTCTAAGATCTATGTACAGCTGTACACACCAAGCATAAAATGTTCTGAAACCAAACGGTAATTGCCTTCTTACCAACACATATTGCTAACTTCTACAGCTGCAACCAAAGAATATTTGAAGGGAAAGTTCTGTAGACCAGTCTTACAATAAAAGAGCATGAAACTGAAAAATAAATGTTTTACTGTGTAAACATTTTGAAGGGCTTTTATAGGTTATTGAACTAAAAATGGAAAGATGTAAGAGTTACGTGAACCAAAACGCTTCACGCTTGTTCCGTAAATATTTCTACAAAAAGTGTTTTTTATCAAGAAATTGAAAATGTACAGCACAGCTACTCTGGTTTTATTTCTCAATTAGATCATCATTCACTGCGAAGATCCCAATTTACAGGTAAGTTAGAAATCATTCATTCCCCTGGCAGGCTTTTTCTCTTTCAACTAAGAAATGTGTTACCGATAGGAAATGTGAAATGTACGTCTCATACAATAACAATAAAAATGGAGTATGAGTTTTGAAAAAGTAAAGATACATATTTATTCACATTTTATTTAAAAAGGCATATCAAAAGTTATGCAATCCTTCGCAAAAATTACAGGAAAAATATCTTTATTGCATCACAGCAGTCCAACTCTTCCCATTATTGCTAATGTCTGTTTCACATGGGGGAAACATTCCACAGATGAAATATTTTCTCCCATCTTTTCTTTATTTTTCATTACACAATACAGTTTTCACATGCCTTTCAATCTTTGGTTTACCCATGTGTTTTCACTTGTTCTTTCGGCACCTTGCAGCACGGCAGCTGACTCCTCCATGTACATCATGCATGTACCTGGCAGATTTTTACTGCAGATGCCCAACCTGAAGCAACCCCCCCCATCCACCTGATCATACCCAGGAAGGGAGGGAACCGGGTTCAAACCAGGGACGTCTGGGTCTGACCAACCTGTTCTACCAACTGCCTCCCCCTTACTCATATGTAAGGGGGTTTTATGGAAACCTAATTTCCATATGTGAAATAACTCAGTTAAAATGACATATAGAAAGACATAGAATAAGATAGTTGCGGCCATATTCATATGAAATTAAATTCTGTTCATTCAAAGAAATATTTTATATCCAAACTGCAATCATAAGGCACAGTACATTAACTTTATGTAGGTTTTTTTTTTTTTTTTGCATAACGGTAAAATGGCCACAATTTCCTATTCTGTCTGTAGTCTGATCAGTGGCTGTCATTAAGCCTACATTACCCATTCCAGAGTCTTTAGACCTAATGATGAATTTAATTCTCAAAACGTATAGTCCAAATCAGTTCTCTTCTCTTTAGACCTTGAGTCCAAATCACTTCTCAGGTCTCAGACCAAAGTGCCCACCTCTGGCACCAGACAGAGCCAACATTTCTAACTGGCAAATTTTGTTTCTGTGCAAAAACAATTTCAGTATTTAAACAAGTGTATGTCTCAATCTTTTTATATTTTCGGTCATGACTAAGCTAAATTATGTGGGCCAGCATGGTACTGAATATCTGTAAAAAAAATAAAGTAACAAATTAATTAACCATCTAATGGACTAACTTTATTTCATAATAATTTATTTTTAATTTAATTTGTGCCCTTTTGACTGAGCTGAAATAAAAATGTCAATATTATTTCAAAAGTTTCTGCAATAGATCTCTGGTCAGACTTCCTTTAGTACTGGGAGATTCCAAGCAACTGAAGACAATCTTTTAGTTTGGTTTAAAAAGATGACTCAGTGCCAAACCAGGCTTAAAATATATAAAAAATTAAATAAAAATAATCTTTACAACATCAATTTTATTCCTCATTGTACATTTAGCTTTTAAGTCTTCCCAGTGAATAATATAGTATAGCAAGTGATATATCTTGGGATTGGTTATCCATAAATAAAAGGCTCACAAGCTTTCCTACAGGCCAGCAAAAGAAGTAAGGAGAACACATGAGTGTGTCTAATCATGCCGACAGATCTAATAGCATTGATTGGTCCTAGTGGGACTTTCTCGAAATAGGATCTGCTGGTGCTAACTGTGTGGTTGGCCTTTGAATAATGAAGCGGCAGTTGCAGAGAGGTGAGATAAAACAAAATGAATGGTTGTATCAGCACACCTTATAACACCGCAGTTTAAATAACAGCATAATCTCTTTTCTAAAACAAAACAGTGAAATTTGTACTAAAAACACATGGAAACATACAGAAAAATAAATACTTCAGTGAACTGGACCATTGAACCACAGCAACAAAGGAAAGAAGGAAAGATGAAAAAAAAGACTAGAGATGTGTGGGATATGAATCTATATTCTATTAGCATTAGTTGGTGTAAACTCGCAACCAGTTGCCTATATAAACAGTAATAAAGGAATGGATGGAGACAATATTAAGAAATAAACATGTTTCAAAGTTTTATAAAGAGATAGACATTTCAAGACTTAAACCAGGAACTCCAAGCTTTGACTGCAAAAAAAAAAAACTGCGAATCATGACTTTGCACCAAGACGACCCTCCAGACAGCTGAATGATGTGACGTTCACCTCCTATGAGCTTATAGCTTGCTGTAACCCCAGACCATCATGCCAATCATGTTGCATAATGAATACATATACTGCACAGACCAACAGAACCACACCGCCACATGTCTTGTTTTATGCCAGTTTGGCAGCTTTTTATTTTCACTTTTTTTTTTTACTCTAACTGTATTTAATATACACTTTGCTTTTATTCATTCATTTAATTTATACCATCCAAATCTACATATCTATTTCCTTTAATTCAAACATATTTTTCAGCTTGGTGTATATTTGATAACTTTGTGCTTTAACTTTGCTTTAAAGATCCTGAGCTATACTTTTAAGACCATGGTAAGTGTTTGTAAAGGTACAAGAGAAGTTAGACATAAAGAAAGAAGTCAGTCACCTTGTTTTACCCAGTGAGTTACTGGCATCTATTTGTTGTAAAAAATAAATAAATAAATGGTATGAGCTTGTCATATAATATAAGGTCCTTTCACGGTGCATTGATCAATAACAGGCTCACTTGTCACCACTGTGTCTAAGGGACTGAGGAGCAGGGAAGATCGCACTTCCACCTAACATCACCTGTGCCATAATATAAGCTTACGGGTACTTTGCCATTCTTCAGCTGTCAGCAAGCCGACCTTGAAGCAATGGGGGTCAGTGGCAGTGAAGCATCACCATCGCAAACAGGATTCATGAGGGGATTTTCTCGTGACAAACAATCAGGCCAAAAATGTGGTGTTTATAACTTTTCCTGTTCAGGGGATCAAGTAGGAGCCTATCTTTGCCCAAACATGATTGGGCATGTTTTGGTCGATATACATTTTTGACAAAATTTCATAAAGTCGTGGCGCATATGTATTGCACACAGTAGGCATATGACAGTTTTTCCACTTCAGTTTCATCATTTTATCACTTCTGACAGATGTGTATTTTTATGTCTTACACTGAGACTACACAGCATTGCTGAATGCTAACAAACTCTGGAAGTTGAAAATATTGAGATTCCACAGACAGAGGCAGGAGAAGGGCAGTTTGGATGGCGGTATTCTGCCACCTAGCTCTATAAACTATTCTATTTATAAATTGAGATTTGATACCATAACCTGGGCTTCCTGCAGCTGCCACTTGGCTGTCTATGAAAGATTAATGAGCAGATGCTGAACTGTAGAGACCATTATTGTTTTTTTCTCTCCTTTCTCCTTTCCCTCCGTCTCCTTCTATTCATCTAGCAGTGACTTTTCTTTTTTGTTTGTTTTGTTAAGGGTTCTTTTTTTGTGAAGAAATGTCCTTTTCACAGTGATGAAACAATCTTTTATATGTTTTTTTTTCATTAAAGCCAATAACTATGCCATCATTTTTTTTTTTCTAACTGTGAAATTTCCTTCCCACAGTGAATTAAATTAGTGAAAGGAAATTCTATTTTTTTTTCCATTTGAGAATATACTACTGCAATAAAAGAACAAAGTAAGTCTTGTTGGACATTTTTACACAAGGTGTCGTGTATTTTTCAGTTTACAAAAACGCAGTATATGAGCAGCACAGGGGAAGCCCACACACAGGCAATTGATGTTATGAGTAGGCAAACATTTTACTAGAGGCAGCCAACATTTGCAAATTACTATCTTTTCAGCTGGCAGACATCTTGTTTTTTATTTATTTATCCCTCTCTCTGTGTATCCATCTCTTTCATTTTGCTGGAGATTGCTGCAGCAGCTGATTCTTAAAAGACATCATCAGTCTTTTAAGAATTTGGTCCAATAATATTCTGAAATGACTCTTTTTCTTAATTTTCAATTAAATTGTTAACACAAGAAAGCGGGAAGTGGAAAATAAACGCAGTCATAGGGAGACATAGAAAACGTCCAGTTTCTCTCATTTGTCTTTGCTTATTTCTCTGCTGTTCTTAAAGGGAACCAAGATGCAGTTTTCATACAAAGCAGGGACAAAATTTAAGATGCTAGAGTGTGCAGGTTACCTTAATTTACACTGTAATTTATAATAGATATAATTTATAATACTTGTGATGCTTATCGAGATAATGGGATTGTTCCATGCAAAAGTGTTTGCAACAATTCCTTACACTAAGCAAGCATATAGTGACGGTGGGAAGAAAGGCTTCGTAAGTTATCTGTCTCAGTCACACAGTCCACTTAATTGTAAAAATTAGATAGTTTCATTTTCTTAAACAAAAGATCATCAAGATGCTGTTCCTCTACTGTTAGGTATGTGGGCATGTCTAAAAGGTTTTTACATGGGTCTGAATTTTAAAACATGAAGCTATTTTGTATGAAACAGAAGTCCAGCCTTGCAAATTAAGTATGTGTTTTGCTTAATGGTCCCCATTTTATAAAGCATGGGTGCTTTTAGGGGATGATTAGTATCAGAAAGGAATAATTTACTTCTGTCTTAACATCACCTGCTTGCTTTTTGCTTTTTCCATATTTAATTATCACACTGCCTGGTGACAAAAGATTAGTTTCTCTCAATTAGTCAAATACTTGTTGGCTAAATGAATGATTACATTGGTCAGACTGCCCATGCAAATATTTTCATTAATATATCACACCATACCAATTAAAGAACTTTAGGACTCTGAAAGCAACAAGATGGTTTACCAAAGTGCTGCACATATAACCAGTAGGAAATATAATGGAGTAAAAGAGTCATTAAAGCAGGCACCACAAATAACAGAATAAAACTTGAGGTTGTATTAAAAAAGTCCACATATTGAAAGTGAGGGAGTAAAAGCTAGTTTTTAAACAGGATTCATAAGCAATTAAAAAGTTTCTCTCCAACTTGTGCCTTGAAACGCTAAAGTACAAATCTGTGTAGTACAATGTGTGCTACTGGTTTAACAGTCAGAAGTGCTGCTAAACATTTCATTAGTAACTTTCCGTCTTTCACAGCGAAGTCTCAGTTATCTCCTCTCATTCATATCTACATGAGCTACTCAATTGACGGTAGTCGGCTGTATACAGTGGGTAACAGCACAGAATAATCAAATATAGCTCTTCTCTCAGCTTTCCAACATGTGGCCCACCATAGGCTTGTTGGATTACTGCTGACCGATAATTCCTCAAGAACCACAGGGGGGGTCAAGGCACTGCAGCAACACTTTGAACTAAGGTCTCTGAGTGGATACTGGCCTTTATTTTAAGAAGACAGCTTTGAATTTTTCTTTAGAAAAAATTGGGGTAGAGTAAAAGCTTTGTTCTAAAAGGATGAATGAATATCTAGATATTCAAATGTGCAGGAGCTTTAAAAATATTGCGCTTTTTGTACTCAACAGGCATTAATTTATTGTATTGATTTATTAATATATGTTTTAATGTTTAAAATAGGTAATGAAAATCAACATAGTGAAAAAAATGACCCCCCTGCTGCCTTTGGTTTGTTGACCTTTTTACAAGTTTCCATAATAAACTGCAGTTGACTGCTTTTTTTATGACTAGGGTCAAACTGGAATTTAGGTAATTGAATTTTGAATCAGTTAATAAAATTGGACTGAATTCACTGTGCATCTCTATCTGTTTGTTCTGTATTTGTTTTTAGTAAGTGCATTGGGACATTTGTTGTGAATAACTAGTGAATAAATAAACTGGGTTGCACTGAATTAACTACTCAAACATGGATTATTCAACATTGATTACAGATTCTTTAAAGTCTTTCATCTGTTTATGAACAGAAAAAAATAATCTTGTATTTCTCAAAAATACATAGACAATCTTTGACTAATTTTAAATAAAATCTTCTCTCTTCTTAGGAAAATCCCACATCATGTACATTATCATTTAATCTCGAGTTACAACACATTTTGTAATTTTGCAAATAGGGCCGTACGACGCATTTAACATATATCGCTATTAAATTATTAATATGCTTAACATTACCATCTTAGAAAATAGATAAAATAGTTAAGAAAAGGTTTGCTAATTTTTTTAATCTAGCAGAGCTGGTTAAAACCAAAAAGATGTGCCTGAAAACAGAATCCAAAAGACAGAGAGGCCTTCTGACAAATTCTCTCCACATAACATCTGTTCTGGAGCCCTGGTGCCGGTGGGAATGGGCCTGCTGCAGCACTGATTGCAGCCATCTACTTTAGCCCAACACATTGTGATTGCACTTTGCCATAGTCTTCACCCTGTGTTAAATCTTAGCCTGTCACGGAAACTCTTAGCAAGAACATTCTGATTTTCTCTCCTCTGCTTTGCATTAACCATTCTTCTGAGTGCAGGGGCAGTCTTGAGAAATGCACCCTGTGAGCTGCCTTCGTTTTCTTTCCTGACAGTGCTAAAAGAAATAAAACTATCTGAACGAGCAGTTAATGAACACTTTCTAAAACCTAATATATACAGTATATACAGAATTTATCTACTGAAGCTGAAAGGCATTGGCAAACCAACATAATGCACAACACGAGAGAAAAGTCACTGACATTTATCATTTTGAAAAGGATCACAAAGCTATTTTCAGGCTTTGTTTTTTCAGAAAAAACACAAATACAAGGAATAAAAGTGAAACTACTCGGAGGTGGTTAACCTACAAAGGATTTGAATCTAACATGTTCGTCCTGCATGGTAACACTGCTAACAGCATCACCCTTGCTTGGCTCATTCATCTTTATTTTATTTCATCCAATTCACATCTTGCTTTTTTGTCTTGAATTATTATTCACTGACAAATGTAGCATGGAATCATTCATTCAAGTGATAAAAGCTTTGCTGGATCCTAAAGTAGATAAAGCTTCACCAGTGATTAAAATGTTCCTTCTCATTTGAGTAAGTACTCTACTGCCACAATCGTCAAAAATCTCCTTTGCGTTGCTTTTTTGTTGTGTAATTAATCACTTCTGCCTTCTAAGCATAATCTCTGCCTCCAAGACAATATTTAGGTAAACTGTTTTCTTCTTTTTTCAAATTCATCAAAAAGGTAATGTACAGGCAGGGGGTCAAGTTCATTTCAACCAAACCGAGACCTAAGTTTTTTGGCGTTTGCGTTTTCTTTTTGCTTGATTACACATTCTCCCGTCTAGAAACAAATCAGTTTCTAGACAAATGGACCAATTAAAGCAGACTAAGCAGAGCTAAAAACAAGGCTAGTGTAAAAACACCCTTGAATATAAAGCTCTCCACCTTTTTGGGGGGCACTCCAACAATCTTTTTACAATTCTAGCATAATCCAGCCTTTTATTTTAATGGTATATAAATTTTAACATAGCGGTAAATAAGCATGTTTTTAAAAGCATGGTTTTTTTTGCATCATTTAGGTGTTTGATGGCAAAATAAGCATTACTAAAGACAAAGGTGTGTGTGGATTCAAACTTTATAAACAGTGAAAACTACCCAAAGCAGCAGATGGCTTTGTTACACAGAACCACCGAGGGAGTCCTTACAGAAAACAGACTGAAGCATGATACTGAGTGAAACATCTGTCTGACATCATTGCCATCGAGCTTCAGCCAATCAAATCAACAAAGTGCTGTAAACAAAGCCTGAGATCTCATTATTGACTGTTGACACTGTTGTTTTTTAGGGATATCAGTGTAAAAAGGTTGAATATAAAGTGAACACGAGATCTCCCAAATTAGTATTTATAAAACATTTAGAAATAAATCTTTTTGATTCACTTTACAATTGGAATCTATTCATGTGGGTCATGCGGAATTACAAGGAATTACAATGTTTGTGGTTTTATTGTCTTAAAAGGTGCAAATGCTTTTTTAAGGATCTGTGTTTTTCTAGGTACTATGTGAGAGCTTTAGTGGACTTTTGATTAAAGTTGACAGAATTATTTAATTTCTCTGAATTAAAAATTTCAAGTTACTGTAGTTAGGAAAAAATAACTTGGAAATAAATTTTGTGTAGCCCAACATCATGCAGAATGTAAAGCATCCATTGCAAGCTGTAGTTTGACAAATAAAAATGTTGAAGACCATTTCCCAAGCTAGACCAATCCAATACTCAAATTGCAAATTTTCTGAAGATATACAGTACAGACCAAAAGTTTGGACACAACTGTGTGTCCAAACTTTTGGTCTGTACTGTATGTTTTCAAATGTTTCACCACACCAAAATTCTAAGAAAATATTTCTATCTAAAAATCTATCTAAATGTTTTAATCACAGAAAAATCAAATGTCTGTCAGTGCTTGGAGCTTATATATATATATACTGTATATAAAACACATCTCACAATGCTTTGGGAAGAAGACCTTCAGAAGAGCTGCCACCTACCTTTCATTTCTCCTCTATCTTTCTTCTATAGTCTGACCATGATTATAGTGCCATACAAGGCTTTGTTGCAAACGTGACTTGGATATAAACGCCTGTTCCCACACTCAGAGCGCTGGGTATATATCAGCGACTCATCACTAAGACACAGGCTTCAAGGTCCCTCAATGTGAAACATGCCATTAGGTTTCTTCCTATCTTACTCTCTGGCTTTCTTTGCTTGAGCTCTCAGTTGCAATAGCAAGTCCTCTTTAGTTTCCTGTGTAGGTATATTTTCTTGGATGTATACTATTGAAGGCACAGATATTGATTTGGTAGCCTACATGCAAATTTATTAGATCAGGTTTAGCTCTTGTTGGCTGGGCCTATTGATGTTATTTTATTGGTAAGAACAATAGCTATTTAAGGCAATATAAATATTGTATTCCAGTTTAAGATTTTCTAAATCTATTGAATATGTCCCAATGTCCTTCAACCGTACTATTTTCTTTTCTTTGTCTGGTGGATGTCAGCCAACTTTCTAAAAGCCCTTCTTGTTGATCCACTGTTCTTTTGCCATAAGGAGATACAATGAAACCAAAGGCACCTTCAGATAAATTAGACTAAATAGAAGGACTAGAAGCAAGCCAAGGTAAAGGTCTTTACTGCTAGAGTGTCTTTGAAAAGTTTGTATCTCCCATAATTGTGTACTTTGTTCCCAAAGATTCCAATATTTTCTTTTATCTACTTCTTCATTGTTATATCTAATCATTGGTTCTCTAGGCTTTCTCTATGTTTTTCAAAGGATTATATGGACTTCAGATGCTTTTTTGTGCATCTTCTACATAATTTCTCTACCTGCTGGTATTGTCAAGACTTTGCCTAAACAAGGAAAGTTAAAAAAGTGCTTATTAATAAAACCTATCTCTACCAAATGACTAGTCTCTCATAGTCATGTCTTTGAGGGGGAAAAAACAATACAGGATCCAATTACAATAGAAAATTTGGATTCAGGAGCATTTCCAAGATAAATGGTTTATAGGCACTGGTTTAGTTGATGATCAACAAAAGAGACATTTATATTCAAAGTACTGGTTAGAAAATGAATAGAAATAGCATTTAGTGTCTGTAACTATTTCTCAAAGACAACTACATTGAGATTTTATAGATTGAGAGATGAAAATTGAAAATGAAAATAATTACATATGAATACTTGATGGTCACTGCCTCATTCCTACAAGGTTCAATACTGTGTGAACTTATCAATCACGTTTATTTGCCAAGCACATTTCAGCATTTACATCATAAAAACACAAAAATGTTTAGTCATAGGAGACCCCACACAATCAACAATTGAGAAAACGTAAACATTACATTTTGCCAAGTGCCATCAGTGCACATCGAAGTGTTGGTTAATGTTCTAGACAGGTGGGTTTTAGTCTAGATTTACAGGTGAAAATGTTTTGAAATCAATACTAAAATGCAGCTTATGCCATAGGGGTTGTGAATGTAAGTTCATTCATTGTTATTAAAATGTTGCCTCAAGTAAACAAATCAGAAAAAACTCAAAATGGAAGGACCAAAATTTTTCCAGTCAGCTCATCAAAATAGCAGAAAATAACAGAAAGTAAAACTTTGCACATCTACCTGCAATTACAAAAGAACAATAAAGTTAGGTGATGTAAACAGCACAAAGTCCACCACGCTGGGTGGGTTTTGGGTTTGTTGCCCTGCAACTAAAGAAAAATTAATTACAGAGACTCTGAGTCAATCAACCATGGATTTTCAATTACTCTTGAAATAGTGGCAATGAAACAGCCTCAGCAGTGAAATATGCTGTTGCCCAGCTGGAGAAAACAGCAACAAGACTGGGGATTTATTTCAATGAACTCCCCTCAACACAAGTAGAATTTTTCAGCATTTGATAGCATCTGGTTTGTGCAGCAGAGGGTCACTCCAATGAAAGAAACACAAAGTGGCCAAGACTGGCTGTAGGGGATATACAAAGGCTTATCAGAAATGCAGAAAACTGTCTCTCAGTTTCACGGCCATGGTCCCTCCGTCTTACCTCAGCCCCCCGTCTTTACTCTGACTTTTCAATTTCCAAAGACCTGCAGGGGCCAAAAGGCTAGCTCAAAAGAAGACTGTAAATTTTTAAAATTCCATCTCCTGGGATGTGAAAGAGGCATGGTTAGGGTGTGAGGTGGATTGGTAATCCAACAACAAAAAACATGAAAGACCCTTCAGCATGACGACACCAAAGACTGAATGGCTCTCAAACTTTGGCTTTCTGCAGGGCACTGGTTAACGTACATGGAATGAGGCAATGCTACCAAGTGGGAGAAGACTGGCAGAATTTAAATTACTTTTTCCTATTTTGCTATAAATTGTAAACCTGCTCTTTCAGCCTCCGAGTGTTTATCTGTAGATTATGTGAAGTTCAGCTAGTTTCACTTTTTCCATTTAACAATATTTATGTAAACCTGCTTTTAATCAATACGACAAAAGCTCATATACATTTCAATAATATATACTGAAACATTGGATTTTATGTGCTTTCTTTTCATTGTTTCCTCTCACACTAATTGATTTCCTTTCCCTCTGTAACTGTTATATTTTTCAGAGTTTACTTCATTTAGAAATACTTATTATTTAGTTACCAGGAAGCACAAACTTGGTAGGTTTACTAGTTTAAAATGTTTGGTTCTTCAACTGTTTATCATAGTTTTAATACATTTGGTTTAGGTTAAAAGGTTTTAGTAATGTCCATGCAAAAGAGAGAACATTAAGTGCTGAAAAGCAGAATTTCAAACCCTCATAATCTCTGAATACTTATTTAAGGAAAGACATGTGTTGAAGGTTTCAAACCTTGCCCCATAATTAAATCAGTTAAGCCGATTACTCCTACTGATCTCTGTTGGTGGAGGAAACGGAAAAATGCCACCACCGAGCAAGAAATCAAAGTTTACCTCTGCAGGATAAACACCAGCTCAATTGAAATATCTTTCCCAGCTTCATGCTCACTCTGTCGATCTTGTAGTATTTCCAATCACCAAAGCTCAACTCTAACAATTTCCTCCATTTTCAGAGTTGCCGTCATTTGAAATTAGTTTAAAAGGGTTGCTGATTCTTGGTCCATTTGCTGCATGTCTTCCACTTCTCTCTGCTCCATATTTCCTGTCTATCACTGTTCAATAAAGGGGACTAGAGTGTACAAAACTCTAAAAAAAAGAGTACTGAAGCTAAAGGTAATGGCAATGTTATTGGGTGGCAGTTTTAGTCATATCTGTAGCTTGGTTATAAAAAATATATATCAACTGTTAGGGCAACCTGGCCCACCCAAACCCTGCCACCACCCTGTACTGCAGCTAATTAGGCTCCACCCCATGAGCCTAATTAGGTCAATCAGCAGCTTGTGCTCACGATGATGAAACAGTTAACCAGTCACTCGGCTGGTGTACAGCAAGCAGGGTAGACAGCAGCAGATACAAAGGCGAGTAATAGTACTCTAGACTTAAAATACTATCTGTCACAACATACAGCTAGCATGCATATAGTGAATGCTCAGTCTTGTTAGCATGACCACTGATGACAGCAAATAAAAGTTTTTTTCTGTAACAGTTAGTTGTTTCTATGTCATTAGCACATTTAGCACTATTGACCGACAGTCCTAAGACCTTCCTCCCGGTTCTGATTAGTTGTTTTTGGTTTTGGCCGGTCCATTTCTTCAGATGGCAATAGAAGCTCAGGGAGGAGGTGGTGGAGATCGATCTTAGCACAGATTATCTGTCTCATAACTTACAATCACAATGTGGTGACACTTTTAATAAATATGTGAAAAACATGTTCTTCATAAAAAAAAAATACATAATGCAGCTTTGAGGGCTTTTGTTAACTGCATCAGCTTCAGCGCTTGTAAAAAAAAAAAAAAAATCCATAAGACAAGTTAAGATTTGTCGTTGGGAATTAAAATATTTTTTGCTGTTTTGCAGAAACTGTTCTTTAAGCTAGAATTTGCAATGGTTAGTCAATCCAATCAGTTATTCTGTTTTGTGTTGTATTGGTGCAGAGCTTTTATGACATATACCTGACTGTTGTCAAATGTCTTATAATTTAAACCATCACCTGGTAAACTTTGGAAGATGTGAATAAATTAACAATTGGATGCAGTGTGTAGTTGTTCTCACAGGTTTTTATCTATAGACTAAGTAAAAAATAGTCACTGGTTAAAGTGTCAATAGAACATGTTTGAAATGGGTCTTGTTGGAAATATTACACACCATCAAAAGCTTGGCTGGTGTTTGCAATGTGTACTAATGACACTACTGGAAATGTCAAGACTATTATCAGTGGTGAGCTCAGTGGTGTTTGGGTGCCTTGTGATTTTCTTCAGTATTAATGCACCTATGTGGTGTGGGTGAAAAGAAAAAAGTGCCAGTGGTTACTTTCAATTATGTCCTTTTTCATATTTAATGGTGTTTATCTGAGTGAAAGGTCAGCAGTGCTGTGTTTGTGTGCTTTTCCTAATGCTGTGGGAGGCATCTGGTATCCTGCTGCTTAGCCTGTTCTGTCTCTTTAAAAATGCACAGCGTTACACCACAGGGAGCAGTGACCCCCATGGCGCTAACCTATTGAGCGGTAAATATCAGGTAACGTAGCCAAGGAAATCCCACTTCTCACATCTTCCTTCACAACCTTTTACAGTGTTTCCAGAGATTAAGAACTTAAGTACCCATTTTATTTTTAGCTCTGTATTGTCGAAGTAGGTAATCTAGAGCTTTATATTGATTTCTATTTTGGAAAGGAGCATAAAATAAAGCTAGACAGGCAAAATACCATCAAACAAACCAGATAAAAGGTTTGAGATTTCTCAAGTCGAGAAGTGACTAATAAATGTGATCAGCATTTGGAGAAAAAAGTCATTTATACAAATACTAGATTCCAGGGCAGCAATATTTTCATAAAAATATGGAAACACCCAAGCAGTAATTCATGCCATCTTCTGTATAACTGAAGCTTTGAAAAACTATCACTGGAGAATACAACTGGGAGTTGAAAAAAGAAAAGCATCACAATTAAACTGAAACTCAATTGACAGACCTAAAAGATGTACTATGCAAAAAATATTTCTTACATATTAGTTTAAACGGTCACTATGCCATCAACAGTATAATATGAGATAAATAATCTGTGAAAGAAAAAAATCTAGCTACTTCACCTTCTCACATTGCTACTATTTCAATCTGCAGAAATACAGAGCTCCTGGTCAAAAACAGCCAATCATTTTCACATTTTCAACAAAGTCCTGTACTCTAAAGATCTGCAAGCAAGGCGTAATTCAAAATAAAGAAAAAATATTTTAATACTTGTTGCAGAAGCAAATATAATTTCCTTTGTCAACAAATTGAGAAACTGTGGGTTCTATTTCATAGAACTACAAATGTATTGTAAAGTATATATTATATTATATTTAACCTAAAATGGGGAAAAAATTTGGAATCCCACCAAGTGTGAGACAAACGCACTCTTGAGATTTAAATAATTTAGTTAAACTACAATATAACTATAAATACAAATGGTTGAAAGTTTCAGTGTTCTCTTCATCTCTCATTTACCTGAAAGGGTATTTATTGTCTAAAACGTGTTTTAGGGCTGGTCTACCTAATAATGACTTTTTACGAATTAAAACAAAAAACTAATATGACATCTTTTATGGAATTTACTGAAGTATGCAACTCAAGGCTCTGCAGGAAATAATTTCAGGAAATGCAATAAAATCAGAAACAATAAATGAACTGATTTGACATTATGTGCTTTCATACTGTATTGCAACTCTGCTGAGTTAATAATACATCCATGTATATTGCTTTGTGATGTAATTTCATCAGCTTCTTATATCTAAAATTATCCATCACTGAAAAAGATGGAAGAGAACAGAATTATCACCTCATCATTCTCTCACATTACATCTCTGTTGTGTAAACTATGCATTACAAATGACAATAATGCCTCTGAGTGACGGCAGCCAATGCTGTTTTGTAGATGCAAATTATCGTACAATATGACTTTTATGTACAATTACCCACCTAGCCACACTTAATGTCAACAGTCATGAATACCCTTTCAAGTTTTGAACCTTTAGAACTACCTTTTAAATTAGGCTTAATAAAATTTTTTTTCTAAAATCTAAAAGTTAAAATCTGACAGAAATAAGGCATTTTCTACTTGCTGAACTGTAGTAATATTCTACACACTGGTGATCTCTATACAATCCATCAGAATTCGTGACTCATCTTGTTGCACTAGAGATGAAACTATAGGGAACCTAATCATTCTTCACAAATTGCCATTTGTGGCAACCTGATTAGACTTTACTGAACCTCTTCAACCAGTTGAAATGAAAAAAGAATGGTATTAGCTTTTTATCTGGCACAATCTAGTGATTGCTATATTCAACTTTCTCACTTCAACTAAAGAATTGGTCTATTAATTTTTTAAGAGAACTCTGTAAAGAGAAAAATAGAAAAGTAAACAAAACTTTTCAATGACTCACAATAACTGAATGAGATCTTTATAAGGCCTTGCCATCTACTGGCAACGAACATTTCATTCAACACACTGAGGCCAAATGTCAGTAAGCCATTCATAAGGTAAAGATCTTCTTAAAAAACATTTTGATCTCCTTTGTAACTGAGCCTTTGCTTCAGGAAGTCTGTCATCTGGAGGTGAAAACTTCCCATCAGATCACATTCACCCAGTTTCAAACCGCATTTCCCTTTCTATCTACAAGGGCAGGGCGGAATGCATCATTAAAGATGCATCTGATTCCAAACAATGGATGTCTTCCTCTCCTCCCATCTGGCAGGCATCACAGCAGCCGCTATATTTTACAAGCTCCGGCAAGGCTTCTTCACCGAGCCTGTGACCCTGCTGAACTTGGCACATTAACCTGAAGTATTAGTACATTCATTACAGCTCTGCTTCAGTACTTTTTAGTAAGCACTTATAGCACAGGCTGAACCTCTTCCTGGGTACAAGTTGCAGTTATTCTGCAAATTCTACAAATAATTAAAGACACATCTTAATTGTATTTCATAGACATCATAACAGTTTTCTGAACAAGTACAAAAACCTGAAGCTAAGGACATAAAATTAAATCAAACGGGTTCCGGTTTTTTTATCAAATTTGAGTTGACAGATTTAAAAGTCATATCATTAAATCGGAGCTGACAGAAGTAATCAAAATAACAGCAGCTGAAAGAAGACAAAATGACAGCAAACAGTTCACATGCATCTGGATGTACAATTACTTATCACACTCCATCAATCAATTCTTGTGCCACAGGGGTAGTTATACATTTAAATGAAGGCCCAGTGTTACACTGCATCTACCTACAGTAGGTACTGTGTGTTGCTCAAAAAAAAAAAAAAAAATCAGACCATATGTGCGGTCACTGCTCAGTGTTTAAGAACATCCTGCCCCACTTTTCTGTTTTCTTCTGCCAACTTATGGAGTTTAGTGTTCGTCAGATAAATGCATTCGTTCAACTGAGTGTGTGTGTTGTGTATCTTAAGAGTATTAGCAATCTTTTTCTATTTCTCTGGCCACTGCAGGCAATCACGTCTCCACCCGAGTGTCTCTGTGTGTTTTAGTCTCTACTTATGTGATGTGTGCATGCTTTGTGGAAAAAGAGAGAGACAATTCAGGGATAGACAAATTCCACTCAGTTCTAATGAGCTAGCTGTGCTGCTCTTCTAGCTCTGTCTCTCGGGTCCTCCTGCCAGCTCACCACTAAAAGGTTTGAATTAAAATTTCAAACCGAGCCGTGCCATGTTTCTCAGGCATTTATGTATAAAACATATATAGTTTTTGTCTGGTAAGGTCAGAACCCTTCCGTCTAGATCTCACTGCTGCTCTGAACGACCAAACATTTACAAGTTAACAAATTTCACAGTAAGTTACCCAGTGATGCCATTGTTCAGTCCACTGCAAAATTTCAATCATTAAATGTCTATTAAATAAACCTATTCCTGCTGAATGAAGACAGCCCTAAAGTCTCACTAAAATCCCCAGGATCCCCAAAATCGAACGTTGGTGGATTGCTTCAAATTTGGAAACAGCATTTCAGTTTTATAGCAGCTATGACCCTTTGAGTTTATACAATGAACTGCTTTCTTGACCATCACATCTGTAATAGCATGTTTTCTAACAATCTGTGTAATCTTTCTATGAATATGGAGTAGTCTGACACTGGCAGCCTCGCATTTTTTGCAATAATCTTTATCTGGCGCAGAGCTCTGAGAACGTTTCCCACCCAGTGCAGTCAGAGGGAATCATGCACTCTTAATACAAATATTTGCATATTTTTTCACAGATTACTGATCACACAGAGACACTAAAATATGGGGTTATTTTTAAAAATTATACTCCCACTGTATTATTAGCAAAATGTATGCTTTTCACTGCTTCAAAAATTGCGAGATCTACATGGAATGAGAAAATGTTAAGTAGAAGTAGAAAGCAAATAGTCTACTTTTAAACATCTAGGAATATGAATTGATGATCATTTGACTTTTAAGAAGCATAATCAGTTTGTTTAAAAAATCCTGAAAATTCTTGCAGGATTTTACTAAAGACAAGTTCTGAAGTCCTGCTTCTGCTTGATGGCTTGTGTATGAACACTTTACTCCATAATCTTTGCATGTGTCGAAATTTATTACCAACTGTGGTCCTCTTATCCTCTTATCCCTCATTGTGTACTTGTCTCTTTAATATGGATGTCACAATCTCAGATATAAAAATATGATATCTTTGCAGTACACTGTCTCACACTGTGTGTTTTCTGTGACAAAATTTTAATGTTTGTTTTTGTTGTAATTATGCTACTGCGGTCTTAGCCAGGTCTCCCTCCTAATAGAGATCTCTGATCTAAATGGAACTAACCTGAGTAAATAAAGTTATATAAAATACAAAAAGTATATAGTTAATCATAAGATTAATCATAGTTCTCCGCCCTCATCACGGCTAAATATGAGGATATATGTAAAATATATTATCCATTTGACCTTCTTGATAAAACCTACAACTTTCTACAGTGGCCCAGCAATTTGCCTGTGTGGGCTATTTGGTGTCTGTAACCGATAACACTTAAAAATGTGTTCCACATGCCAATTTCTATTTACAAGTAGCCTTGGTTTAACACCAGTGACTTGAATTTTTGTTTCAGTGCATGGTAAGATCCTTTTAGTTGCAGCCAGAGCTGTGATGCTATCAGTACAACAGACACAGTGACAAAAAAATAACAACAAAACACAAAATTATTTACCTCTTGCTACAAATACTCTGAAGGCTCAGCTTTGCAAGTGTGCACCAGGAACAAATCGGGGATAAGATACCATTGGTGCTACCAGGCTCCAGATTTGCTGCCACTTGACCATAACAAACTGACCACAAAGATTTTGTGCACAGAGATCTTGATGTACTTTAAAAGACCTCTTTATAAGTGCCTACTGAGACCATCTATATGTTGGCTGATTATTAATGTTATCATACAGTCTTAGTCTTATGTGAATGGGGTGCCAGATGTTCTGTTCATTATAACTATATAGCTATAAGAATATATGATTAAAAGCTGCTACTTCTACTCTAGCAAAAAAATATTCCTCTTCAGTTTAAGTTACAGGTTAATGTGTTGTTTTGTTTCCTCTCTTGCATTTGATCTTTGCTATGTGATCACTCATACTACATCAACACACAGTCATCAATGTAACATGACAATTAGGGTTATTACTTAGCCTGTGATATTAATGTAACAGCCAAGTGGTTGTGTTAAAAACATTAACAACTTGTACTGTTGCATCACATTAAGAATCTTCTGACACTAATTTCCATTTAAAATGCGATGCTTCAACTTTAGAAAAAAATTTAAATACTTTGACAAATGCAGCATTGTGAAAACAAAATGCAACACAAAGAATGTTGTGACTTATTTTTAAAAATTCAGTGTTCGTTTGGACCCTGAAAGTATAAAAATCGTCTACTGTAAATAGTACAAAGGAGTTCTTTGTGCCAAATGCTTAGCCATAGTTTTAACAAATATAGCAGTTCCCTCTGTATGTTCCCAAACAAAATATGTACTACATAATATCAAAATTAAATGATTCTCCTTTATACTGATTTTTATTTTCATTAAATCAACGCATAGTACAAATTCTAGAACAAACTGTGTTCCTAAAGTCTCAACCTTTGACTTTATTAATACACACCAACTTTATTTAGGGTGCCAGCAGGGATAAAGACTGTGTTTGAACATGTGGAAGAATAAGTCGAATTGATGACAGGCAAGGAAGCTGGACTTGACTTATCATCCCAAACTACTGAGATAAGCAAATTGCCAAAAAAAACAGGATCATCCCACATTAATAATACGGAAGAGATGCATTTGTTTGGCACTATAAATTTGAACATATTTAGAGCAAAGTGGAAACTGACCCTTGGGAAAAATGTGGTGATTTTTTTCAATGTCACAAGTCCTTTAAGGAAATTCCACTTATTACTGAAGTCATCAAAACAAAGATTAAAATAAGTAAGCTACAAATCACTATGAGATCGTGTTAAGAAAATGCAACATGCATTTAAAAATTAAGAATATCTGCACTTAAACTGCTCTATCACATATCTATTTCTGCCTTTCTACCCATACATGTTTTGTTTTTTTTATTTATGTATGTGAATAAGTGTTTGTCTTCCCAAGACTGAGGCCGTTTGTCACGGCTGTTCAAAGACTCCACCAACTGGCACTGGGATTTGTGATTCAAGAAGAGTGAAGCTGTTGGACTGATGTTTTCATTAAAAAAAAAAAAAAACATTTTTAAATAAGCATTTTAAAACACTGATGCTGTCATCTGCAAACATTGTGCTGCATGTGGTATCAACCTAGTTTTTTTAGACATTTGCACCTCTTTTTGCTCCATTTTAGTGTCCCATGAAAGCAATAATAATATTCTGGTCTCAACATGTCCATCAAGCAGGCTTATCAGGTAACAGCTGTCCTCGCTGTACATGTAAATAATGACTTCACATCGTAAACACAGCAGGAGCGATAAAAACACAAAAAGGGAAACGTATTTCCTCACATTACGCTCTATGTCTGATCAGAGTATATTGATCAGACTTGTTGTAGCTTCTTTAAAGCTACAACAGTATTTCATTCTATCAGTGAGAAATCACATCATTGACTTCATTTCTGCAAGTGATGTGGTTATTTTTAATGCACAACAGGTTGTAAAAGATGACTGAATGATTCACCCCTTCAAATGATTCACTGAAGGAGGAAAAGCTTTGATAGTCATTTAAAATGTGGAACTGCAACAGTAGCAGATGTTTTGTTGTCGAAAATGCACATTACTCATTTGTAATTTGTATCAGAAAGAAAAGCAAAATAATAAAGGAAAATATGTGCTTCCTTATCCATCAATACTTTTTTTTTCTTTTTCAATAACACATTTTAAAACTGGAATGTTGTTTCCACTCCAAAGACAGAGGTTCTCGCCATATGCACTCTCTCCACAGGAACAGTCCAGCTTCCCCTCTACCGCAGTGTACCAACCAACAATACAGAACTATGTTAAACCTTGGAATGCTGGGATTTTTGATTGAAAGCCACTGGCCTTTTCTTGTTATCTTGAAGATGTTTCACTTCTCAACCAACAGGCTTCTTCAGTCCAGAAAGTTAGATTTTAAAGTATCTGGCACAACTCCTAAGATTATCGTGACTGAGAATCTAGATCAACATAAACCTCTGAGGGATCAACAATCTTTTGGAATTTTTTAGAATTGTGTACTTTATACTCTGACAATAGAGACGAAAAAAATAGGATTTATGGAATTATCAATATTTATTTGAGGATAACAGACGCAATTTATTCTTTGACCTGCCAACTCTAATTTTTTTAATGAGATCAAACAGTGCAGAAAGATATAGCATCAACTTGTCTCCTCTAAATATTTTTTCATGTTACAGATAAATAACTCATTTATGTATTTTTAAGTGAACAAAATTAAACACTTGAAGAATCAGTCATGTGCAATGAATCTATATCATTTACTTTTTGAATTTAGCTAAATAAAATATTTCAGTCAAATGATTTATTCAGATACAGTTATATACATTTCAGCCTACATGTAAAATTTTATCTGTGTAAATTTAAGAAGATCCACAAATAAATTAAAATTTGTGAACTCAATTCCTGTGTTCAAAACGTAAAAGAGCAGCTCAAATATCATGTTGATGAGTGTATGTAAACTACTCATCTGAACTGTATCTTTGGGATTCAATGACTACAATAGGGAATTAAATAATATAGCTTGCTATTATTCTCAAACAGACATAGAGTTTCCACATCCAGATGCCCAGATAAAGTGAAAGAAGATAAAACGGGGAGAAAGGATGGGCAGAAACTGGCAGCACAGAGAGAATATATTAAGTAGAGAAAGAAGTTGGAGAAAATTTTTTGGTGTTTGTCAAATACATCTCTTCCTCAGTTTGAAGACATATGCAACTGGATGTTCTGAGCAGGCATAAATCAGGTTTTTTAATGCAGATTGAGTCGTCACTTATGTTCTTATTTATTTTCTTGCTGCCAAGAGATTTAATTTGGCTCTAAAGCCTTCAAATCAAAGCACATGCATTTTTTATTGTTGAAGATTTTTATCAAGTTAGAGAATGTGTTTCAGGGGTAATTTCTGAGTGTAATGCTTATCTTTCAATTTAGTTGCACCACGTGTTCTGTTTGTAGGGTTTGAATGATCCAAAATGCTAATCAACCTACTGTGAAATTAGGTTATGTTATATCATCCCCACACAAGACTACAGTATATGAGGGATGGGTGGGAGAAGAAGACAAAGAGCAGCAATAGGAGATCAAAAGCACTTTGTAATAAGAGTCTTTCTTTCCATATCCTCTCTCGCCCTCCAAGTTTGTCCTCTCTCGCCCTCTTTCCCCCCCCTTCCTCTTTCCTCCTTTGGCTGCCTCTGAATGGGAGATGATGCTTCAGATATTAGTGAGCTGTGTCAGACAGTTAAACTGCCCTTTATCGATCCTCTACGCTTCAATCTTTCCAAGCAGCCGTTATGGTTTTAATGGCCTGTAATGGAGCTGGGTCTTCTTTGATGTCCAATTGCTCAGCAAGCCCTTGTTTTTGATAGAGTTTCAAAGGATGCTCCAAACACCAGCCACAGAGCAGCACATTTCCTACACAAATTCTAAGTTCAATGAGGTTCTAAATGTCCCCATCTTAGAAAAAAAAAAAACATTCAAAAGGAGAGGAAGGTAATCGGAGAACAGAGATCTTTGGGATTTTTTTTTCCAGACTTACTGGAAGCTTTAAAAAATGGCTAAATTAATTTTAAACGTGCTGTAATATAGTAAGAACACACAAAAAACCCTTTTGTATGCAATTTCATCTTGCAACTCTTGATACCAATCAGCCAATTTTATGTTTTTAATTTTTGTTTGCCAATTCCAAAAACAGAAGAAAAAAAAACCAATGATGGCTTATTAATCAAAAAATGCAAAAACTACCTACAAGAGATACCCTGTTTTCCTTCTATAAAGCATGATTAGTAAATCAATCAAAATGCATATTTATTAGTATCCTGCAAAAATTATTGTGAATAAAACTCAATGACCCTCCCTTACTACCTGTTTAAATAAAACTGAGGGGAACATTTCTTTGGGATCACTTTACAAAACGGTTGTTTCAAAAGTCTTACATACACAGATCAGCTACACAGAAGCATTTTTGTAGTTGATGGTTTGTTCATGGCTTTTTAAACAGTGTCTTTCAGTTGGGCCTTATTTCCTGTTTTATTTCTAAAAATCTTCCTTCCACTTCCCCTGCTGGTCAGCCCTTGTAATTGTCGACATAGTTTAAATCATTTTAAATTTGCAATTATTTACAAATTTCATTGTTTTAATATCGGTATGGAATAAACTACTTTTTACTTTTGGGCTAAAACCCGTCAGGTTTAAAATGACAAACTTTGTACTTTTAAAGAGTCTATGTTCAGTGTCAAAATAAAAAAATATATAATTTACATATTGAACTATGACAGGTTCAAATTGAGGCTTAAAGATAAGAAATTGGCCTTTTTGTAACGATGGGCAACCAGTTGCAGTGTTCTTATTTTTTCTTGTAGGTTGCTCAATTTCTGTTTTATTTTCCCCCAATGTAATAAAATGTTCCTATTGAAAAGCTTTAACAGTGGTGTTGGCTTCAGTTTTGATTATTATTTTTTTTATGTAGTGTCGTCGGCCATCCCAACAAGAAGTCTTGAAGAAACACTCCATTTCTTACTTTGAAATATGAGTCTCACTCCATTCATTTCCATTGTTTAATATAACAGTTTAATATCATTTTTAGGAGACAAATTATAGAGGAAAAATCTAATCAAAAGTGGCTTGATTCCCACACCAGGCAGAGAGAGCAGGAAGTGTTTGACTTGACTTTTTCAAGCTTATTTTATACTGTTTTTATATTTTCTGGATGTAGTATGTACTGGTCAATATGTTTGAGTCGCATCGACCTTTTTCCCCACTATAATCCCAGCGAGGGATTTGTTTTGTGAAAGTACAATGTCTAAATGATCCATTGACATCTGGGCTAAATTTGGTGGAGATTTTTATTTTTTATTTTTTTCCAGTTTCTATAATTGGTTTGAAATGTTTAATATCCACGTTCTGAAATAATGAAGCCAATACATGAAAAGAAATGTGATGTAGCCTCATAAAAGCTCTTAAACTTTCTTTAGAAAATTGTTGACTTACTTCTACCACTAATTGTCAAATAGCTAAAAATAGCAACATCTACTTGCGTCTTTTTTTGCTAGAAGCTGCAGCTTCATCTTGAAGTATACACACAGCTTGTGCTTCAAAGACCTGTGAAACTTATGACCTAAATAAGTTAAATCAAAGCTGAAGACCCCCCAAAGAGAAAAGAGGCAATGGAAATAGATCATAGATGTAAGAGTGTATCTTAACCTTCAAAGGAGTACTCTGTAATTAATCTCTATTCAAAATAAACAAAAATAGGTTGCTAATATGTCTATTTTATTGTTGATGGTGACCAGTAGGTACCTCCAACATTATCAGCATACGACCCACTTTCTCCCCTTTCTGAAAGCTCCTGAATAATAACATTCGAATGCAAGGGTGGAAATTAGTATGTTCTCATGTTGGATTCCTTTTGAATTTTGTTCATAGACTTTGGTGTCGAAAGAGTCTGTACAGGGTTAAGAAGCTGTTTTATAGTCATTGTTTCCACTTCAAAAGGAAGAACCAAAGCAGCGTGAGATTCTTCGAAAGCCCTCGTTTTTATTAGTGGCTTCGAAGAAGCGTGTTTATTCAATATGTGACGCTGACGGTTGCAACATGTTAACGGGATGCATTCAACAAATGTTGGTAATTAGCAAATGACTGTGTTTCCTGTCAGATTGCGTGTATTCAGAACTGTGAACGGGGCACAACAGAGAGCGTGAACTCTCCTACTACACGCTGGTGTATTCTACAAGTGTGGAGGCATAGATGAGAAAAATAACTGTTTCAATGATGCACAATGAAACATAATTGTTTTTTTTGTTTTTTTTTTACATCTGTTTGTGCCATGGGGCATCAAGACATATTGAAGTAGACATTGATTTTATTTTTCCCACATTTGTCTGTAAAGCAGGGTTATTTATCTTTGTTCAGTGTTAAATACCAATGGACTTTTTATTTTTTTTGCATTGTCACACTTTTGTGTTTAAAACTAGAATATGATTTAAAGTTTAAACATTACTGATAGCAAAGTACTTTATCAAAATAGACCTAAAATGACTAACACAAGAAGAGGGATCCTGCCTTCTGCTTCCCTTTGGTGACAGTAATAAACTTTCAGAAACTAAAAAATGTGGCTTAACTGGCAGCCTTAAGAATCCTGACTTTTCCCAAAGCTACAATCAGAGCGAAATGAGAGAGAGTCAGTAATTAATCCCCAAGAGTGGACCTTATGGTCAGCAAAAACACAAGCAGCAGTAAAGCAAATATGAAGATAAATGGTTTATCATCAAATCTTCAGAGACCAGCTCAGCAAGAAGTCAACTGGAATGATTCTATTTTTCACCTGGACGTCAGAGTTGAACAAAAAAGGCAATATCAAGGCTGTTTATAAAAGGAGACAGAGCAGACTAAAATCAGAGAGGACACTAAAAATCATTCTGAGTGCACACTGGAGAGTAAAGGTGTGTAATTCATTGCTTAGCTGTGCTGACCCTCAGCTCTAAATATTGCTATCTGCTCTTTTTCAGCGCTTCACTTAGTATGCAAATACATGCAAAAGGCACCTATTAAGTGCAGCAGGTATGAGCATTTTGCCTCTGATTACAGATGGGAAAATATAAATATGGTTTTCTACCACTAATAAGGCAAGTAAAGAACTGCCAAAGAGGAAACGTTATCTGGGCAGTGAGCTCAAAGTCCTAAGATTAGACACAGAGGCTGCACTCAAAACTGCAAGAACATCACCTTGCTGCTCCAGGAACTACCATACTCAACAATCAGAGGACTGTAAAAGTTGTAACATGCAAACTGTGAGAAATGGGGGCACAATTAATCAATTTGCTCTAAAACGTTGCCTCGGTAAAATAAATAAACAACAGTGAAACTATCAAAGAGTTGATTTTTTTATTTATTCCCTCAAAATTCAGAAGTTTGCATAAATTAAGATTAGTTTGCCTTTAAACAGCTCAGATGGTGATGTCATGGCTTTGTAAGCTTCTTATTTAATTGAAGGCACACCAGGGAATGTATTTTAAGGTGACACTGTAAATGTGCAGCGTCATTTTTAGACATCACAGCAAAATCTAAAGATGTCAGCCAAGACATTGGAAAGAAAACTATGGAATCTCAAAATTCTGTTTAATCCTTGTGTGCCTTTTTCAGAATCTGGAAGATGGCAGGTTAATCTGTTCAACCAATTATAAGCAAGTGTAAACATTACAGGACTCTTTAGCAATGACAGGAAGCAGATGGATATTGTATCAATGGATTCTATGTTGTGGGGCAAAATTTGCTAACCATTTCTGAACAAAAGCAAAAAATTAAAAATAAAAATATTTTGGGTGCTACCTGCATATGCATATTTTCATTAGGGTGACACGGGTCCAGGGTTTTTTTCAAAAAGGAAAGTACTGATGGATGCTCAGAATTAGATACAATAAATCATTGAAACATAACATATAAAATATATTATTTCGTTTTTGATCAATATTTGTAATAAAGCAGCAGTGATATAATTTATTTTCATGGTTAAAAAAAAGCAGCCTAATTAAATTTGTTTCTCATGTACCTAGGATACACTCAAAATAAGGATCTGGCTCTGCGCTGCACAGAGATTTTATCCTAAACTTTGGAAGTGATGAAATATTGATATGGTACACATGAGGATTTGACATAAGTGAGGCAGAATACTGCAGTGCTAGGCATTACATGTTTTATTGAAGCATCCAATGTAGCACTCAGGCAGAGTGAGAAAGAAAATTGGGAGGAAAAGAAGACCCTCAAGATAGTGAGCGTTTAAAAACCCAGAAAACTGCAATAGTTTCTGGGGATGCAGGTCTGTCTCTAAACTGCCTGATTTAATGAGGCTACAACAATCAATACAGCCAGCACACAAGAAAAATGAGCCCCACATACAGGTAAACATTAGATCTCTGTCCAGATGTTGGGCAAAATGTGCTAAAAGGATGCATTCAGCTATTCCTCCTTGAAAATGTCAGTGTCTTTGTTCAGTGGTTTCAAAAAGATGAATTATACTAAGGGTCAATGCAGCATTAAAATGCTGTCTACATCGTTTTAAAATGTGTGTTTGTGAGCGTGATTGGGAATAAAAATAGCAATAGGTATTTTGTTCCGTATAACACAGTAGGAGTGTAACAGGTAAACCTTTATGGATGCAAACTCGACTAAAAACCCACCTGTTTAGGATTGTATTTGAAACGTAATCAATTACAAATTTATTGATGGAACCTGACTTAATGTCGTGTTTTGATTGTTGATTCTATGTTGCATTGTGTTTCTGTGTTTGATATGATGTAAAGCACTTTGAAATGCCTTGCTGCTGAAATGTGCTATACAAATTACATTTGATTGATTGATTGATAAAGTTTTTTTTAAAGTTTTATTCCAAGGCAAATGATGCTAAACCAGTTTTGTCACTAAATTCAACTTAAATAAAACTCAGTATTTCCCTCGTTATTCCTGGCAAGTTAAAAAGTGTTAAAGGACATAACTTTTATTTAAAAAAAAAAATGTTTTTTACAAATTTGTTAAAACTATCACTATGTTGTTACAGTATAATATGAGACAGATGATTTTTGAAAAAAAAAAAATCCATGGTCCTGCTGTTTTCTACAGAAATACAACACCTGGTCAGAAACAACCAATCAGAGCAAGGAGCAGGGTCTTAGCGCTGTCAATCGTGCTCATGTATGCACTGCTCACACCCTCCCTCTTTTTTCTGCTATGCTACAGCTGGTTCACCAGAACAGAGCCTGTCATGAATGCTAAGGCTAGTTAGCATGGCTACCAATGATGGTGAATAAACTTTTTTTTTTGTAACAGGGAGTGATGCATTTCTTCAGACCACTAAAGTAGCACTGAGATAGGGTGGAGGAGCCCAATCTTTCCACAAGTTATTTGTCTCATACTATAGAATCACAACACGGTGACTCTTTTAACAAATATGTTAAATTTACAATACCCACTCTACTTCCTGGCCGGTGACTAATACTTATAGATAATGTATAAAAAGGAGCTACATGTGTTATTTCACATAGGTTTTACAAAATCAGCTGGTGACATTTAACCAGTCATTATGAGACTATAAGCTTGTGTTACCCAAATAATTCAACCTTATGAGGTTACATCTCCGTAATCAAACCCCCAGAGAAAAAGAGAGCCAACTTTTGCAGCCAAGAAAAGAACAAAATAGAAGACAAAATAAAAATGATCTCCACGGAAGGAAACATAATTTTCTTTAATTGGATTAATGGTTTAAAGTTTAAAATGGATAAAATGTCTTCATGTGGAAGAAACATGGCTTGCTTGATACAGGCTCCTAATTATGAAATTATTTTTTGCCTATTTCTCTTGGAGTAACAGACAACTAATGATACTATAGCTAAAAATCATGCTTATTTCAATGCCCTTGTTGTCTACTACTTGCCAATTAAGCTATTTTTTTAACTACATTGGCCTTCTAAAACACATTCACAAGAATAACGATTTTATTTGCATCCAGAGGCGAACTCATGCCTTCGTGAAGATAATGGAATATGAGTTTATTTTAGTTGAGCCTGGTACTTCGTTAGGTACCACCACTAATTGAAACTATTTTTATGACTGAATGATTAATTTTCCCCTTCTTTATTTTCTTTAGTGGCTGCTCTCAGCTATATATTCTGTAGATAACGTCTGCCAGCTTTCTGTTTTGATGTGGTAATGATGAGCTTATTAAGTGTGGCTGATTGAATCACCATGGAAAACAAAAATCACAATTTTTGTAAGAAATTTGATAGAAACTTTAAAACTTGATTACAACAAAACAGGAGAAAAACAATGAAGCTGCGGGGTGCAAGATCCACTTATCTCACCTTCTGGCATATGGTTCAGACAGGCTATTCTTTTTTCTTTCTCTCCTTAAAACAGGGACATTATTGTAGCTTGAAGCTATTATAATCTCTTAAAACTGTATCTGATGTCAAAGTTGGGAATACAAGTCTCTCTACTAAAAAGATATGTTCAGATGTACTAATTAATGTACTATGAATTTACTAATTGCATTGAATTCATGAAATACAAAAAAGAAAGGATATTTGAAATTTACTTGTTGATCAATCAGATTTTGCTATGTTATTTTAGCAATCTAAAAGTTGAGTTGCATCGAAGAGATGCAATTAATTAAGTGTAAACCTTGTAGCATTAATCTCCATTTTGTTTTGTGTACTAACCCAATGTTCAGTTGGTTAACCATTACCTGCTTATCAGTCTAGATTAGAAAGAATCTTAGCTTTGCCATTCTTGGTGGAGTCTCCCTCTGTGACTGTGGGACGTCCAGCACATTCTTAGCAAAATATTCCGGTACAATATTCAAAGCACGTGCTTATGTGTATGCTTTACCTGCCGGTATCCAGGTACTAAGTTCTGGACTGTTTCATGGGCATCTTTGCCCAACCTGCATGTTGGGTCTTGTTAGGTGTGGTATACCCTGGCCTCTATTGCTCTTGTGCTGCTGTGATTATTGATTTTGCCCAATCCCTTGGTACAGTCTTATCTAGTCATTTGTAGGACTTCGCAATGTCTGCCAATTCCAGTACCAGCAGGTGATACAGGCAATGCAAAGGTTTTTTTCTACTTGATCTTTCCTCCTGGTCTTCATCTTACACACTAGGTTTCTGCTTCCTAAGACATTTATTTAGCAGTTCATCTTTAAGGACCATCTTCCTGATTTCATATTGGATACTTTCATACTCTGCAATGATGCCATACTTGGCATGTGTCCATATCATTAAATGTTCAATAAATTCCAAAGGAATTTGTAGTTGTATTGTTGCGACAGCAGAAAATAGCTTGCACTGTTAATGGGGGAAAAAATGTAGAAAGATCGAATACATGAATTCTTTTTGCAAGGTTCTGCGAAACTCTTTTATCTTGGTAGCCATTAGCATGCAACTCTGGTTTCACCAAATCACTTGGTGCAATGTGCTGAGACAGCCACACAATGTGTATTTTGGGAAAAGGCTGGCCTCAATTTGTTGGTGTCAGTATTTGTATTGATAGCAAAGAAGACCTTACTGGGTAAAGTGCTCTGGAGAACAAATTGCTCCAAACAGTGTGTTCTTTAAAGCAAAAAAGTGCCACTGCTGCTCTCAGAGGTATCATTCTCAAACAAACTAATAAAATCTGAGAGTGGAGCAAACACACATACAAGTCTAACACCTCAAACTAGTCATAACTTGAACCTTCTATGTAGACTGGTATTACCACTGAGAAAAAAATGAAGACAGACAAAAAAATACCCAACTTTTATCACCTTTCCTTGTTGATATTTTCCCTCTTAAGAGACCTGTACAAGATAGCGAGCAAAGAGCAATATGAAGAGAAGTAGACTGAAGGTAACTGCAAGCAGGAGAAATGTAAAACGTTATGTGACATTCAGTTCAAAATGCAGGCTCTTCAATTATGCTCTCTCTTACAAGCACAAGCGTCCTCCTTCCTTATCTACGCTCGATAACCTTTGTAAGGTTTACAACAAATTAAATGATTTATTTGGAAAGAGGCAGTTTCCCTCTCTGGTACATACAGAGCAGATTCAAAGACACGGGGAGCCATAACTCCAGGGGTCAAAAGTTTGCAAAATGCAAGAATTAAAGGTTTTTAATTTGCCAAGTGTGCAGTCTTAATGCTGCACTGAACTAAAACCCATAAATGCCAATATCAGAAGCTGGTGTAAATGAGTAGCAAAATGTGAAAGTAGGTAATTAGCTCAACAGATCTAGTTCAAGCTTGTGCCAAAACACCCTCTAAGCCAGTTTTCAAATATTAGCTGTGTATGCAACAGCATTTGGAAACTGTAAGGAAAAAATATATTAAAAAGTCAAGCCAACATTTTTGAAAAATTGCAAAAGGAGAGAAGCCTTGAGCTCTCTTAAAGTTTATACATTAAGGTTTGAACAACGGAGCTCGACCCAAGCATTTTATTCATCTTCAGATGGATCCTTCCAACACAATGATGCACTCTGTCATAAAACTTAAAACGTCTCAAACTGGTCTTTCAAACAGTTAGTGCGCTGTACTAGACTTCAATTCACTACAGCAAGTTTAAGATGTGACAAAATGGGAGACTTGCATTGCAGATATGCAGTGCAACAATATGCAACTCAAACTGATGCTCTTCAGTTTTGTCAATGTGGACCAAAACTGAAGAGGAATGTTTCCATAGACTGAACCTTGTTCAGTCTATGCCACAAAGAATGAAGGCAAGAAAGTAAAACCCAGTACTAAACTGTTGAGCTTATGTCACAATTTCTTCTAATAACTCGGCGTCTAGTCCACACGTTTACACCACACACTGAGATTTTTTAAATCTCCTGTTGGAAAGTCATCTTAATTCCAATTGTTCTCCAAAACCTAGTTTGAATGTTAAAGGCAGGTATAAGCAGCTGACCCAAACATTTTGTGTGTGAGTTTTCTTAAGCAGGAATATAAAAAAATGCTGAACTTTACTGTGTAAAGTCTTGTAATAGGTAGACTCACAGAAGTATATTATTAAGTAACATGCTATGTGACGGGATGTATCAACTGTACACCCCGGCACACACACACACACGCACATTATGTGTGCTCACATACACAACAAACCCCTACCTGAACCAGATTCCAGCCCTCCAAAGACTCTGCAATAATGGAGGTCACAGAAGGGCATACACCTCCGAAGATCATCAGATGTTTGGGACCGTAGCATATGGCATCAAAAAAGGCCCTCAGTCCTTTAGCATTGTCACACTGCAGACACAGACAGATATAGTGGAGAGTGAAAGTAGGGGTGGGGGAGTTAGAGGAACAGAAGGAGGGGGAAAAAAAGAAAGATTTTGATTAGACTTTATGACAAAAACAGTAATTCAAACTATGATGAAATGTAGCTTTAGTTTTCAGAAAATGTGCCCTCCTCTCATCCAGTTAGATGCATTTAATTCTGAGTGTAATCAGATCACACTGCATCAGAGTTTGATCTGAATCACGTCACTAACATGGATCAAAAGTATTCATCACACATTTTGTGCCTTGAAACAATATTTCAGTGTTGAAAACAAAAGCAATGAGGAAAAGTAAAACTAATTTTATTTTAATCATCCTAATTTCGGTGGTCTAACTGCCGTGTTAAGTTTGCTTTTGATTACATCTCAGCCAAGAGGGTCAGACATAAGCATATGTTGATCCATTTAGTCCCAAAATAATGAAAAAATTTTAGAATCCAGTAATAGAATATAAACACAGCCAACTCATTAATGATAAATGTTGTGCATAGGCATAGACTCTAAATAGTGTAAGTAGCAGCATAAATGCTAAGATTTGCTTTAAGCACTTCGGCGTGTGCGGGCGTGGGTGGGTGGGTGTGTGTGTGTGTGTACACTAAAACACCAGTAAAGCAATCTAGCTCACAGGCTTTAAATTCAACCCTCCACTGTTTCGGTGCTACATAATGCAGCCATGTCATGTTACTATGGCAACCAGAAGAAGGAGTGTGAGGGGAAGAAAATTCAGAGGAGACATGTAAAAAGATTGTGTAGTTACCACTGATTGTAACATAATTGTTTGCTAACTGTTATTGCTGTGATTCTAAGTCGACATCCAGAGTTTACCATGATATACCAATCAGCATGAAACACTTTCCTGCTCACTTTTTCCAATTGACCACTTAATTCAGGATGTGTTCATAAATTAATGCCAAGTGGGCTTGTGTTTGTTTTGTTTTTCTACCGTAATAGCTATTAGCCATGACTGAATAAAAACACTAACCAACAGGGCCGCTCGTTGTTGGAGGTTTGAAAACCGATAATTGATTGTTTTGAAAAGTGTTTTATGACACACAAAAGCAGTGCTCAAGTGTATTCTAGTGGGTTTTACTGGTATATTTATATTTTGTAAAATTTTGAAAAGTAGCATTATGCACTTCTTTCTTTTTTCTTTTTCTCCAACAAAAGCCTGCCTGTGTGGACACGATCAGTTTTTTAACATGTGAGAAGAAAACAGATGAGGCAATTTAAATACCATTAGATGGTTACTACATCAAGCTGTTGATGTAGTACTACATCAAGCTGTTGATGTAGTACTACATCAAGCTGTTGATGTAGTACTACATCAAGCTGTTGATGTAGTAACCAATTACACAAGGATCACAAATGTTTTCTGGAGGAGAAAATCTCTTAAGATTCAGAAATGAATATGAAACAAATCAGATCCAGCTGATAACAGAATTATTCAGTTATTAAATTAAATTAGTTTATATCTAAGTAACTGAACTGTGAGCTTGTTCATGTGTTTTCTTGGAATTTTAGGATACAGTAACATAAAATTGTGTCATCTTGACTTACGTAGAATGAAGGAAAATAACCAGCCTTCGTACCTACCTAATGGTTTGATGTCTTCACTAATTTTCTTAAATAAAGAAAAAGACGCCTACATAAAACAGTTGTATTTTTAAATTAAACATTAAATTACACACAGATGAACTGTCATGCCACACTTTTCAGAGTTAAATTTGTATGTACTTATTTAAAAAACAACTCTGTGCATATACACATATAAGAACTCTTTCATATTATATTCGCCTCCTCGTTCTCAGATTGATGTTTAGTCGCCATTTCAAACTTTTGTGAGGTGAATGTATTTTTAACCATGGTACATGCACATAGATGCTTTTCCTTTCTGAATCCCAGCAGAGCAAAGCATGCAGTAGTGCTGGTCAAAAATAGACTTGATTGCAGATGTGCCTCAGGTGAAATGAGAGAGAGAAGATGTGATTAGACACAGTGGGTAGTCCTTATCGTGGCCACACAGCTAAATGAAACAGTAGGCTATTAAAGAAGATATCCCATTAGCACATGCTTATTCTTCAATTTTTTTCTCCAGCTGGCTGGGACAAGGTGGGCTGGTATTGAGGGATTGTGACTCAATTGGTTACCATGCAACAAAGAAGTGTGGGCAGCTAAACTTGTCAAAGTGAAAACAATAAGTCTCAGTGATGTAGGTTTAAGCCAATTTACTTACAACGTAACAATGGGATGTAGGTGGAAAATGGTTTATGCTATTATGTTTTTATCCAGTCATTGACTCAACAATAATTTCATGATTATGTGAAATGTAGTAAAGAAGGCATAAAAAAGCAGCATCATATTCCAGTAATAATGTCCAACCATCCAAACAAGTATGGACTTTCTTAAGGACTCTCCTTACGGAATATTGTATTTTGTTCCCATTTGCTTCATTCATCCCCATCTACATTTGCCCACAAACTTGCACACAAGCACACAATCTGTTGTGACTGCTCATAAAGCCTTGACCGCTGTGTTGTCATGCCAACGGTGTGACTATTCACACTTTGAGCAGCAGATGAGCCAGGATGCCGCAGCAGGCCCGTTGCAGCGATTGCTATATTTAGTCTCTCATTAGGTAGCATAACCACTCCAACTCTGATCAATAGTTATTCAGCTAGAGAGATGCTGTAGAGGTTTGAATAGGCAGAATTCAAACAGAAAACCTCGAGGTGAAAGAAGCTCAGAAGGGAAAAAAAGTATGAAGAGGAGAGAAGATACTCAAAGTAAGGACAGAGGAAGGACAGGGAAACAAAATAGAAAGACATGAGTAAGGACATTAGATCATAAGCCACAATTATCAACATGCTCTCTGCTACAGTCATAAAAGTATTTTAAAATTCAGAGGCTAACAAGATGTAATGCACAATTGCTAAAGCTGCTCAGAAAGTGAAAATATAACTAATTGAAACTAAAATATAAGATCAATTTTAAAGCAGTTATGAGCCATTAGTATCTGACATGTGGTATGCAGATTTCTAAACTGTGTCTCTAGTTCTCACTGGACAGTCGACCTAAGAGCTGTTCAGAGCAAGACCCATATAAAATAAGAATTTGGGAGAACGTTGCTTAAAGGACTTTTTCTATGATAGAAACTTCATGGAGGCCATTGCGGATGTTATTTTTGAAACCGTAAAACTCCCATCACTTTTGCATTCTGTAATTATACAGAATGTTACTTAGGCCCAACTTTAACAATAATGTTTCATATGGAGCACAGCTGAATTTGTTATGTGTAAGTCAGCAGGAAAATCATGTGGCAAACGAGTAATGAAAGGCAAAAAAAACCCCAAAAAACTAGTCAAAGTAAATTTGTGTGCGTAGTTATTCATACACAAGATACTTCAAGGTGCTTTTCTTGAAAATAAGGGAACTGAGTATTGCTGACTTCTGATTACTTGAAATGGTGGAATGTTACCTTTCAAAACTTTGTCACTGCAGAGAAAAAGTTAAATATATTCAGCTTGATAATAATATGATGCAGGTTATCTGTTCATATTTAAACAAAGTGAAAATAAAATGCAATTAAATGTCATTATCAATTTAAAACTTGATGGGTGAAAATAGATTATGATAGGATTTTTTTGACACCATTGGTGAAAATGACAGATAATAAAGAAGTCTAGCGCAACCTCTAATCTATTCATAACTATAAATAACCAATTGGGGCACCACCTGATCACCAGGAAAATAATAACCAATCAGAACTAGTCCAACCCTGACATTAGTTTGAATGGAATCTGAATCTGAAATGCCCAGTTTGACATTTCAGATACTCCTTTTTTAGATCCACGTTTTCATTAAAGTTCTATACTTAAACTTCTTTATACTTAAACATTCTGATTTCTCAAAACAACTAAATTTAATACAATTTGAATAATCTTTTCCAGTGAATGCAATAAATATATTTAGATTGCATTTTTAGTGTCAACATTTATTAAACTGTATTTTCCACAATGTAAAAACAAATATCTTTACCCTAAAAACTGCATGAACAAAATAATTTAGTAAAAAAATGCCACTGTATTACAAAACATCACTTAATTCTGCAGCAAATCGGCAAGAAATCCAACAACACTTTATTTCTATCCCTCCCCTAGTCTGAAATGTAACTCCTGGCATTTGGAAGCCATTTGGAGCAAATCAATGGGGTTAACGCCCATAGCAATCTATTTGACTGGTTGTGAGATGGCAAAGGAAAGGGTTTGTTGAGGGGAGTGATGGTGGATGAACCTGAAAATGGAAACTCAAGACAGGTGTATAACACTGTAACGTTGATCCAAAAACTAAGAAATGAAGTTCAAGTGACCAAGAATTCTAAGTCAAAAAGAAAAATATTTTCTATCTTTATTTTTGTAAAGATCTTGGGCCCAGTCTGGCATTTCTCTTGTGCTTCTCTGCTCCTGAAAGCTGAAAGCACTTGAGTGCTATGACAACTTACCAAAGATTTTGTTTTTCCAGATACGCCTCTAAACTTTCGTCTGACTACAATTTATTTGCAGCGACCTTTACAAGAGGCCAGTGAGATAAACACCAATTGATCATCATATGATAACAATTGACTTTTGTTGTTCTGATAATAAATCACAATAAGTTGGAAGAAATAGAAAATAAATCATAAGCGTCCTTGGAATGCAGTTGCAAAAAGCAGTTTATCTGTTGTACGTGATAAATTGCTTGCATTAAATATTTTTAATCTCATAAAAAGAATATGCTTAGAGGTCTGCATGCATGATTGCTTCAGTGTTCGAGGTTCTTCTTCTGAAAATAAAAGTACAGTGTGAAAACCCATGAATAAATCAGTCTTTCATGTCATGTGAATACTTCTGCAAGTATTAGCATGTTTTTCATATTTTGTGATGTTCCACAACAAAGAGTTTTATTGGCATTTTTCATGGTAGACCAATGCAAAAGAAGCATACAAATGTCTTTGAAAATAAAAATGGGCGCCATTCATTTGTGCTCGGGTTCCTTTTATTCTGACATTTTTCAGATGTTTCAACAAACTGCCTTCCTAATTCACCCACTTATTAAATAGAGTCCGCTCATGTGGTATAAAACTCCTCTTTGGACTTTGCCTTGTCAGTCAACAAGACTAAATGGAAGTTGAAAGATAAAACTGATTTTTTTTTAAACGGATACAAAATAGAACAGTTTACAAAACTTTTATAATTATAATCACAGAAAATGAAATTATTTTTGCATTATTATTACTTTTTTTTTATCATTAACTCAACCCAATGCTCCAAGCCTAAGAAGTAGGGTGTTTATTTCATGTGTTCAGTCAGCTGACCCTCTCACCATGGTTAACAAAATTTAGCTGTAAATGTTAGAAGACAAAATGCTGTCTGCTGTTTGGAGTCAAATCCTCTAATGTAACACTGCATGCAGCATTAGTCAGCGGAGACCACCAGAGTGTCACTATCAGTACTGTTTGTGGGCATGTGCATTTTTTGTGTCTGATATTGTCATAAAAACAACGGCTGATCAGAGCACCGGCAGCCGCTAACCATGATGAAATGCCTTGTTAACGCTGCAAAAAGAGGCAGCTGCACCTGTCCTTCACCTAATGACCAATTACTGTCCCCAAATCAGCAACCTGAGGCCTGGCATTATGCATACATGAGAGAGAAATGCTGAGAGACCGAAGCAACAAAGAGAAAGCGAGACCAAGTTGAGAAACCTGGTGTCTCTATGCCTCTGCTGCAATGTTGTCAGAGGCAGAACGCTCTGCCCACATACTGTATTTATTCATAACCACAGCACAGATGATCACAACGAGCAACATTTGCAGGGGAAAAAAATGCACAGCATGTACTTTCAAACTGGCCACTGTTAGCAAGCACATTTTATAGGGTGGGGGGTGCGGGGAGGTTACTAGGGGTTATAACCCCCAACAATCTAATCCAGTCAATATAGCCCCTCCAATAACAGCACATAATTCTGATATGTTGCATGGCTAACTTGTTGATTTTATTAATATATGCTGAATTTTCAGCTAAATTGTACCATGTTTAATCATCTGGTAATGTAACCCCTCTCTCCCTGTAGAAAACTTTGTTTCACCAGCTCTCTATACCAAGCAGCTGCATTCACTGCTTGCTTTACTCCATTGCTGGTGAGAGTGGATGTAGTTTTAAAAAATGTATTTTTTTCACTTTTGGTCAACTACACCCCTTGTAAAAAAATAGGAAACATCAAAATGAGGTAAATATAAATACATTGTTAAGTTAGCTGATGATTTGTTGACTCTATGCCATTGTGTAGGCACACTGTGAATGCCAGAGCATGTTTTGACAGGCTCCATTACACCCATCAATGGAATGATGGAATGAGCAGAAATTTTGATATTAGTTTCTTAAATTTCACAAAATCTATCAACTTCAGCAAACTGTTACTCGGTGTCCTTCACTTAAGCTACTAACAAAGAACTTAAAGCCCAGTAAAATTATTCACAGTAATTTACATTACTAGACAGCCTAGACAGATAACTTGTTTTGCTGTATTAGTATAATTCAAAGTTACTAATTAACTCAGATGCTGTCTTATGATTGTTTTGAGAACATGCAGCCATACTTTTCAGATTTGGTAGACCATGTATAATTTTCCCACCTTCGGACAATCATGCGCTTCTGTGTTAGATGAGCAAATTTAGCATCAATAAAATTTATTAAAATCTGCAGCTGCAACATGACATAATATGAAAAAGTTTAAAAGATACAAATACGCCTGGATATAGTGTTCTGCTCTGATGGACTTCTTTGCATGACAGAACCTGGCATTGTCATTACTGAAGTTTTCTTTGTCCCCCTACCCCCCAACCAACACTTCGCTGCTTCTCATTTCAATTTGGATTATACATTCTACTGTGGATTTCACTTCCCCAGCCAGGAGGGGAAAACCAGGCCGAATCCAGCAATCACTGAAACATATGCTTGGTCTTATAAAGCCTTATAGAGTCAGCAGAAGGCGGCCAATAGGTCAGATCTGAGGAAGATTATCCATTTCTCAATGTACAAAACCCCAGTAATCCTCTAAACTCTACAAAGGCAGTCAATGCTAGTTACCACTGCAAGGGAAGGAGAGAACAATAAGCTCTTATGCATGTGAAGCAGACATTAGTGGAGAGGAAATGTTTATCGTAGCCTTGTACAGGCAACACAATCACAATAACTTCTAAAATAAAACTTGCTTGATTTCACACACAAGGTCCTTGTCAAAACTCCACCCTGTCAAATGTATTGTCAGCAGTAGTAAATGCTCTCATCTGCTACCGTCAGTACACATACGATTGTAAAGACGTTACAGCTATTTGTTCCCCATCAATGAAGCCAGAGACAATCGAGTGCTCCACTGAGGTGTAACACATCGCCATCCTTGCCTTTTCTGTCTCTCTCTAAATGACCAGGAAGGCATGTCTGACACGAAATTCACTGTGTTAAGGAAACAATGAAACAGCACTCATCAAAGTGCTCTTTCCAGAGCACTTTTTTGTTTTTTTACAAGTAAGATACTTGTAAAAAAAAAAAAAAAAAAAAAGTGTAAAGAAGAGGAGGGTAGTAGTGGAGCCGAGTATGAAATAAGTAAGCTCCTTGTGACAACATTTAGACAAAACACCCCAGAGAATCTAAGTATACACATTGATTGAGCGAGTGTGAATGAAGAAAAAATGGAGAAGGAGTGAGGGGACTTTTTTTTTTTTTCCTTTTGTTTTCAATCTGATTCATTCACGTTTCATGCCTGCCATACAGAGAAAAGAAAAACCTAAGGGGCTAGTTATTTGTTTGGGGACAGACTGGCATTTAAAAACGACATTGCGAAAGACTGACTATGCTGTCCAAGCTGATAGCTGATTGCCCTCCGTCTCTTCTCTCTGTGCAGTCTGGCTCTTGTTATTGCACTCAGTCTATCTCTCACTTCATGAAGAACTCAGATGGCCACCAGGATAACCATGATGGCATGTTGGAACCCTCACCGGTGGTGACAAATGTCTCTTCCTCTTCTTCACTTTTCTGCTGCTCCCACGTACAATATTGCTCCCCTGAGCTGATCCGTATTCTCAGAAAGCACAAATTTACTTGACAAAACATACACTCCTCACGCAGACTCATGTCAAAATGCAATCTTTGACAAATGCACAAATAATAATGCATCCATCAGCTCGGTCACAGCTTGGGGGATAAGCTCACATTGGCTGGTGGTACTAAAATCCCAGGAAACACATTACACCTTTATTAACAATCTGTGCAGTGCAGAAAGCAGATGCTGTATTAAGCCTATTACAGAGTGTTATGCTTTTGACAAGGCCTCACAACAGCTGGAACATGTTGTGCTTCCCAGCGAGAGGGACGGACCAAAACGATAGGTCCCTAAAAGTTGTGCCTTTGGAGAGCACTGCAGCAGGTCACTTAGCAAAAAGCACATAGCGTTTTAGTTATCATTTCTCCCAAATGAAATTTCAGAGCAAATTTGCTTAGACTGAAAGATTTACTTTAAATTAAACCAGTTGTTACAGGGATTTCTTTTCCTTTTTTTTTAAATTTAATTTTATTTATTTATTTACATTTTACGTCCCTATTTATGTTTTTAATCTTGGTGTATTTTAGAAGTAATAAAAGAACTGAACAAGTGGAAATTTCTGAAAGGCTTTTGGTGGAACAAAGAACAAAGAACAGCAAACAAATAAAGTTTTCATAGGATGTAGACTGAAATAAAAAAAATACCCAGAAAACCTTGAAGTAGACATTTAAAATAAAATGTTATTACACCAATGAGCAACAAAATAAAAAAATTTAAAAAGATGATAATAAACCAAACACTTTAAACTTTCATCATCTGTCACTTGTTTTGTGACAATTATTAATGTGAGTTGCTTAAAGCAGTTTAAAAATGCATTACCTTGACTACAATACATACAGTGACACAGCCACTCCTCCTATATGAATAATATATGGCATTATTATTATGCCTTTAACCACCATTTTATGGTGGTTAAAGTATGTTGTTGCTGATAGCTGCAAAGGGTAAATCGAAACTGGCCAAAATCTACGACGCTAGTTCAAATCTAATCTATGTTCCAAAGTTCTAACCCTGATATTATTTGGGTTTCCTGTATTGGTTTGATAATATTCATATTTATGCTTCCATCAGTGTAAAATTTTGTATAAATCCTTTTTTTTCCCGGTATTCTAAAGCAACCAAGTTTTACTATGAAATGTTGTAGCTCTTGCTCTCCACCTTTTTCACTGCTAAATAGACAAACTGACTCAGAAAGCACAGATCCAAAGTGTTTGGCAGCCATGGCAGTTTTAAAAGAAGCTTGTAAAGTCATCAGCGTGCTGCAAACTGCGCTACTTGCTGTTGTTACATTCCATACAGTGGACTTTCAAAGACATACTAAACCAGAAAAAAAGCAAGAAAAGAAAAATCGATGGTAGCTTTCAAACTCAAGAATCAATACTTTTGTCTTGGTAAAAAAAAAAAAAGAAAAGTGAGAGGGAGGTGGAGCAACAAGAGTGGTCCGGCAGCAGAGAGTGAAAGTAGAAGGCAGGCTGTACCAAAGGAAAACGGTAAATCAGAAACGTACAACAGTACTTCACAGCAGCGATATTGCAAAGCACTGATAAATAAGAGCACAAATACACATACTGCCCACCGGAAAAGTGCAGCATTGCTAAATTTAAAGTCAAAATTTTGAGTGAGTCTACATTTTTTGTGTGGGTAGAGCAGTGAAAGCAGAAAATAGCAAGAACACTGATTCCATCCATTTCAGAAGATTGTCTTCATCATAGTTTGGGTGAGAGAATGTAACTGAGAATACATAAGTTATTTAGTCATAAATATTCAACAAAAAAAACCAAAAACATTTTAAAATAAGGGATGCAAAGGTTTCGAGTCAAGAAGCCAGGTTTTTGTAACAGAGTACTATATATCGGAGGAAGAAAATGGGAACACAATGACAAGAGGAGTGATAGAAGAGGGAATAACTGATAACAGAAGGAGAAAGTCTATTATCAAGTCTGAACCCCACAGCTCTTCCACTCAGTCCCATGAAAGAATTCAATAACGTAGGGCAAATAAAAGACAGCGGTAGAACAAAAGAGACATGTTCTTGTTAGTGTGGCAGCAGAGAATGAGTGAAGAACTGGATTAGATACCAATTTGATTTGTATAGATGTCCACGGTTACTACAGAGAGAGAGAAGAAAACAGACGGACATTTCAGCCAGTCCCTTAGGAAGCTTTTCTACTTTGTGCTTGACTTTTGAAACAGTAATATCCAACACAACAGAGTCCATCACTTCACATAAGTGATGTGACAGACTTGACAGCCAGGGAAAGATAAACCTTTGCACAAGAGCTTGGAGGGTTTAAGCATGCTTGTATACCTGTGTGTGGAGAATATTATGCATATTATCTGCAAAAGAGAAAGTATTGCTGCTTGTGTTGATTATTGCCCGTTATTTAATCATATTTAATCTGTAGGCAATTATTAACAATTAATCAAATGACTAAGAAAAAAAAAATTAAAAATTGGTAGATTTGTAAAAATGTAACACAAAGCTCTATACCTTAGGTCATTTAAAAATGGAATGAATGTCATTTGGAGTTTACATTCTAGGCAACACAGGCTTGTTTCTACATTTCAAATTTGATGCGACAATCCCAGTACACGCGCGTTATTTTATTTATGTACTGTTTTTTTTAGATTAACCAGAATGTCTGTATTGAGTCATTAGTTTACAATTAATGTATTTTTTTCTTCCCCTATTTTTAAAACCTGTTTAAAAGGTAAGAAATAAGGATATTTCTCACTATTAGCTTTAAACCTGTAGTTTTAACAGGTTAACAGCTACAACTGTTTGTCAAAGTGCTATGCTGTCTGAGCTTTCCACTGTGCACCACTTTTAATAATTTGTGCATTTTTGACCAAAAACGTCTATTCATACTAGACAAACAGGGCATTGGCTGAGAAAATAGAAGAACAAATATTGTATTTGACAAGGAAATGGAAGAAGACAACTTGCTTACGGTTTCCAACAGGGGGCAGCACAATGAGAGGAATGCTGCATAGCTGTACAAATGGTAACATCATGGCTTTCTGCTAAAAAGATAGCAATGAGAAGAGCTGTAGCCATGATAACCCTCCATGATAAGGATCTTTTCTGTGGAGACCAACTTAGACTCATTAAGAGGTTGTTAATGTCATTATCTGGACACATGAGAAGATGCCTAAATCACAAAACCAGGAATACTTTAGCTTACTGAGCAGCCGACTCATGGTGACCAGAATTGGTATGTCGTCATTTGTAATAATTTAGTTATTTTTTTTTAATGTGAGATGAGATGTTCCAACAAAATATGGCAGCAAAATGTTTTGGATATTTTCAACAAAACATACAATCAAGCAAACTAAAGAAAAACAAAAGATTTTTTATGGGTTGTAGCAAAAAATAAATTAAAAAATCAAAACTCCTCTGTACATCTCTTGTGCTAGAATCATACTGAGAGAGGGTTCTTTTAAATTTTTCTCTTAATAGACCTTAGCTTCAGTTTAACTTTGGTAATTTCTATTAGATTGTGAGTTGTGTATTACTACTTCCTGTTTTCCTGTTTGCACCTGAGTCTTTTGTTGTATGGGCCATGATTGTGTCAAGCTCTGTTTAGTCATTGTTTCCCATGGTTATCAGTTATTCCTTTCAATAATTCCCCTTAGATTCTCCAGTCATGCTCCCCGCAAAGCTACACCGATTCAGTTTCTGTGTTGCGTTCCAGTGAGCAACACTTTGCAAATCACGACTTGTACATTTCATTTTCTTTCTCTATCTGCTTAAAACATCAGTTTCTAGTGTGGACTTAAAAAAGAAGCATTAAACTTACTGACCATGTTATTCTCCTCTGTTGAGCAGTTACCCAATAAAGTACAGACAAACTGCTAGGAGGAACTCTGTGTTTTAAGTCTCAATGCTTAGATCCCTGCATCTTTTCACCATGCAGCCATACTGCACAAAGATTCAAGAATAAACGTTGCTAACCTGATTGTAATTTTACTGTTGTCTCTCTGTCCATCCATCCTTCTACATGTGTATGTCCAGTGCCAGACATCCATAAAAGGCTGGATCTTTACAATCTCTGTGACCATTCTCAGGGCACAAATTTTTATGAGCGCCTTTCCTTCCCACTAGAATATTTCAAGCCTCATCTTTACACTCTGCAATATAGTGATAGAGCGGGCAAACGTAATTATCCAAGTGATATTATTTCATTTGACAGTTGCAACAGAGCAATACTGTCATCTTTTCTCTCAAACTAAATCATGAATAAAGTAAAGAATAAAATACATGGAGAATTCCATGTAGTTGTAGAGTTTGCTTTGTTGTTTTTTCACCTGTACTTTGTTTTGTTATAACAATGACTTGCAAAAGTATTCATACATCTTAACCTTTGTCACATCTTGACACAAATTTTTGCCACATTGTCTGAATGGACTATGACTCGGTTTCTCTAAAACAATATTATATATCCCATTTAGTGTTAGTGCTGTATTTAGCATTATTCATGTGTTCACTCTGACCTGTTGCAAAATGATGGAAAAAATTAAAGGCAGTGTTTCTTTTTCACTATATCTTGTATTTTTGATGAAGGTTAGCCACTTCATTGAACAAAGACATCAAAAGTGAACAACAGCAGCAACAACAAAATCACATTCACCCACATATTTCGCTAAACTCCTTTGGGCAAGTTTTAGACAGGGATTTCTTTGATGACTTTCTTCTTGCTATTCACTAGTAAATTGCAACATTTTAGGGAGCATGGACAATATTTGTCTGGTCAACAGACTCTTCCACCTGAGCGATGGTTCATTGCAGTTCATCGAGATTCGAGTCCTCTTGACTGATTTTCTGATTAATGCTCTTCTTACTGTCTTATCAATTTGGGTGAGCAGTCATGTTTTGGTAGGTTTGAAGTTAAGCCTTTCCGGAAATGTGGATAAATAAAATAGTGCTCCATATGTCCAGAGCTTGGGTTCAAGACCAAACCTTTTCAACTTCGCCACAACTTTATGTCCACCGCCCACTGTTTCATGGTTGTCATTCCCTGTTTGTTCATTTATATTCCCCAACAAAGCCCCAAGGCTCTCACAGAACAGCAGGATCTATACCGAGATAAAGCTACACACAAGTTTACTCGATTTACTTACTAGCTGCCTTCTTTAGGGAGTCTGAATTCCCCTTTTAATTTCCCCTAAAATATGTTTACTTTCCATTAACTTTGGCAGTGTTTTAATTTTTTTTTATAGAAATCCTGTGTAAGACTGAATGCTGGGGGGTGGGGGGGTATTGTAATCAAGCCTTTCTATTGATTATACCCATCATTATTTCATAATGTCTGAACAGACACTGACAAATACCAAGAGCCAACTATTCACAAATATTATCAATAAACCACAGTAATAAACTATAGAAAAAAGGCTGGGATCTAGTGAGTGAGTAAAGTGTGTGTGTGTGAATCGGAGGTGTGTGTGTGTGTGTGTTTCACTGAATAGAGCAGAGCGCGCTTTGGGCTTGCCATCTCTGCAGCCGTAGGATTCTGATGTCCGCACACATCAGTCTTATTAAAGCAGAACCCTCAGGACATTTCTTCCTTTCTCTACACCTTTTTGAAACCATGTTTTCTTATTTTTGTTGTTAGATCATCATCACCTTCACAAACATCATCATCATTTTAATTTTGAGCAGTTGTTACAATGCATAACAGTGCCAAGAAGACATTGTTTTTACAACCACGAGCAGCTGATTAGAATCTCAACCGCATTAAAAATACCTGAACTACGACCCCAAATCCCAGATGTGTTGAAAGTGAGGACTCACAGATGCAGAGCAGGACCAAAAAAGCAAAGAGTAAATGAAGAATTTCAAACATCTCTTCCATTGGACATAATGGGCAAGGGTCATGTCCATGACTCCAACATTTTTCTGCCCTGCTTTCTAACCACATGGTCAGACAAAGATCTGAAGAGGCAGTCTTTACCAAAAACTGCTGGTGTTATCCAGGAAATGTGGACTAATGTTTCTGTTGCCTGTAAATTGAGCTTGTGGCATTGTGGGACTTTCATACAGCAGCACGGACATCAGTCAGAGGCTTCCTTGGATTCAGTGCAAGACTGACTGCTACCAGCGATCTTTGCTGCCTCTAGAATTGCCATCAAAAGCTACTCTTCTTGGATGATGCGAGTTTCGACGTTTAATTTTCCTTTGAATTGAATTGTTCAATTCTTTTTCAGCATCAGTTTGTCAACTTCAGTTTTCCTGTCTCACACCTTATGTGCACCTTTGTTTCCTTCTAGCTTAGTTCTTGTGTCTTTACGACAGGTTCCTTCTCCTCATCCGTGCTTTCTATCTCTTCTTTAATCTCCCAGCTCCAGGAGGCTTAAAGTTATTAAGGGTCATGGCTGTTAGCATTGCATCATTAGCACATCGTCTCGGTGCTTTAACATTGCCGTGTCCTGCTCAGTCCAATTACTTCCTTAGTTAAACAGCAAAACATATATTTTAAAAGGAAAATTCCAAAAATAGTCGGACAAAATGTGAAAGAAAATATATTTATCACTTCTTGAGGTTAGCTTAAAATGTATTTAGGAGCCCTTTCTGTGAAAGTGTAGAGAAATAATGATTGATGCAGACGTCATAGTCCTCATTGAGGTTGTCTAGGGTATGATTAGTGGTCTCGGGTCATTTGCCGCATGTCACAAAATGTGACTGTAACTTTTATGAAGTACAACATAAATTAGCAATGTGTAGATGTGAACTGCTGCTCCATAACTAGGTGCTCAACAATCATTCTTGGCTTCTAATCATCATGAGTTATAATCAGTGGTCAAACTCTACTGCATCATGATTCTGCTCCTTCCCTTTCGTGTGAGACAATGCTATGTACACTTTTCAAGCTTATGGCTAAAAACAGCCTTTTTAAGTTTATTAAAATACTAACAGGTCTTAAAAATGAGAAATACATTCATGTGAATGTGTTGCTGCTCCACACTGACAGTTAGTGACATGAAAAACTCTTCAGTAGAAAGACATAGCTCTCTTAAAATATATTTTTGGTTTATTTAATTGCTTTAAATTTTAGAGTAAAGACTACTTTGCCTTCCACCAGCACATGATGAAAAAACACGTTATGAGATTCATCAAGGGGGGCATATTTAACCATGCTTGGGATCATGCCAACAGTGTCCCAAACAATCATCAATCACGAGGAGCCACAGGCTCACCACACACAGGCACTCATACACACGGGCACCATCCATCCAGGTGGTCGACTGTTGTCTCACAATAGCTTATTTCCGGCTGAAATAAATACTCCATTTGATGGCAGTGGCTGTGAGTACTTGTCTTTTCAAATAAATCACTCATTGACCAGCCTTTTCTTTTTTCGAGGTGACTGAGAAAGCCACTGGAGCGCCACCTCAAGTGGCTCTAGTCGGCAGAAAATGCGACAGCCTGAAGAGTCGGACAATGTTGTTTTATTTAGGAAGTTGACATACAGTACTGTGTTACCATAGCTACTGAGAAAGAGAGCAAAGAGGTGGTGAAGTGGGAGCAGAAGAAAGAGGGGCCTAGACTGTCAAGGAAAATTAATTTGTGTACAAGTCTGCGTGGTAAAGAAAACAGAATTTTTCCTTAGATGTTGACATAAGGAGTAACTGAGGCTAGTTGGAGATGCTCTCAGGTCTAAAGGCGGCCAGATGGGGAAAAAAAACTTAGCATTACAAATGCTTTTGGATAAAAATCTAACACTAGAAAATAACAAAACTAAGAAAGCCAACACAAATGAAAAGTTACGAGTAAACTGGAACACACAGCTGGGAAAAAACCCCAAAACATCCAGATTCACTGGATGTACACTGCTTTCAATCAATCACCGGTAAGCCAAAGGAAATAAAATGAGAAGTGAAAAAAATTTGCATACTCCTGACACGCACAGAGAATGAGAGGCAGGTTTTTCTCCTTTTTGTGGCATGACGAGTCGTCTGAATTCCACAGCTCTCTAAGTAGGTCATGCAGCCTTTTCAGAGCTCCACTCCTCCCCATGCTGCATCAAAAATGCATAAATCCCTGCACATTCTCCCTGCTAGCGAGCTTCCCAGGCCGGCTAAAGCACATCTTTAGTGATTCTAATCCCATCAAAGGTGGTTCTGCCGGTCTGTAAACACAACATGGGATAAAAACACAATCTCTGGAAGCTGCATTCATGACGACTGCATGTGTTTTTGTGGGAAAGTCAAGTCACAAAATGGCAATCGATTTACTATATAAGTTATATGTGATTGTGAAGTTTGAAGTACTTAGGGCAAGGCTTGACATTGGTGCCCTTAAAATAGGAAATACTTTGGTTCCCAGGAGTGAAACTAGCTAATTATGGAAGCTATATATGCAGGTGTGGGCAAAAAAAAAAGAGTTTGGATGTCCTTCAGATTCTGAAACTAGAAGCAAAGGTCAATCTTCAACACATATAAATTAGGTATGCTTATGCTATTAGGAAAGTCTGCCTATGTGTGCATATTTATATACACAGTCAGAGCAAATATCTAAACAAGGGCTACTGGTTTAGATACTAACAGGCCCTTGTCTTGCAAGTTTTAGATGTGTCCCTGGTTCAACACGCCTTGACTGCACTGAGTTGCCTCCTCAGTGCAGTCAAGTTCTTCATGGTCTTGTTAATGACTTAATTATTTGACCCAGGTTTGTTGAACAGAGACACCGGCCCTCAAGGCCTGGATTTGAGGATCCCTGATCTAGGCATTTGAAAAGATGAGAGTGTTTGCCCTTATCTGAAACAAAAAGTTTGGGGGTTTGACAAATGCATGCACAGCCAACACCCCATGACATAAACCAAGGAGTTTTTATTATTGTTATTATTCCAGATGAAATTACCAAGATGTGATCATGTGCATCGGACGTGATGAAGTGCAATCACACATAGCATGTCGGTATTGAGAAAATGTGACAATTTTAAACTCACTGCACATTAACTTGACTCGATCATTCTTATCTCTGAATGAATCTGTTTAAGGGATTCATCATTCTGATTTCTTTTACTCTGGAGTATACTGGAGTTACTGGAGTACTGGAGATATACTCATTTCCATGTGATCCAGTCAAACATGTTTCTTAAAGTTTGGCATCTCCCTCAATGGGTCAGGGCCTGGAGTTCTCGGATTAAAGAAATTTAAGTAATGGTAGAAGAGAGGAAAAATTCTATGTATTTGGTTAGATCACGGGGCTGCACAGTGGCGCAGTTGGTAGCACTGTTGCCTTGCAGCAAGAAGGTCCTGGGTTCGATTCCCGGCTGGGGTCTTTCTGCATGGAGTTTGCATGTTCTCCCTGTGCATGCGTGGGTTCTCTCCGGGTACTCCGGCTTCCTCCCACAGTCCAAAAACATGACTGTCAGGTTAATTGGTCTCTTTAAATTCTCCCTAGGTGTGAGTGTGTGTGTGCATGGCTGTTTGTCCTGTCTGTCTCTGTGTTGCCCTGCGACAGACTGGCGACCTGTCCAGGGTGTACCCCGCCTCTCGCCCGGAACGTAGCTGGAGATGGGCACCAGCAACCCTCCCGACCCCATTAGGGACAAAGGGTGAACAGAAAATGGATGGATGATTAGATCACTGTGTCTGCTGTGTTTTTATGATTTTACAAGTAGGTTTGTGTCTGCATGCATTTAGTGCAATCTGTGTCCTTAATCCATGTGCAGAAGCAAATAATGGAGGAAGAAAAATGTGCTGCTTTGTGAATTCACTCCTAAGCAGGTTGGCAAAACTCTCTAAAGATATACTCGTCTATCAGAGGAGCTGAAAGAGTTGAACAGTGAACAGAGTAAGTGCAGGTTAAATAAGCACTGCCATGCCTTCTGAAAAATAGAGGAAACATAAATAGAAGGTGCTTTTGTGGGGAGAGCTGTTCTATCGGTGAAGGTTTTTATATATATATATAAAATGAAACAGTAATTCCTGTGAAGAATGAAACTGTTTTCATTATCTGAGAATTAAATTCACTGCATAGAACACCAGCCTAAAACATTATGTGGTACTGTAAAAGCTCTGAATGGCTTAAGAATCAAATATGAGTATGAACAAAGATCTCTGCTGCTGGAAAAATGTGGCTATGCATTCTTGAAAAGCCTTTAGTTCGTTTTCTTAAGGTGGGTATTGATTTCCTGCATAAATTAATTATTTAATAGATCTCGGCATTACTGTTCCTATATTACATATCAGTTTTTGACCTCTGAGTCACAAAACAAACAGCAAACAGTCACAAAACCACATCTGTCTCCAATCAGAGCTAATAACACTTCGCATCTATATGTGTGTGAATGTTTGAAGTTGGTAATACCGAGTACTACAGTAATGTAAAAGTTAGACAACAAGAAGCACAACTGAAATACAAGTAAGAGTATTGCGATTATTTAATTCAGTTGATATAAATGTCTATTATATATGCAGATTTTTAACTTCAACAGTTCCAAACACAGACCTTCACTGTTCTAGAGAGGACTCCATTTTGATTTTCCATAATTTAGTACAGTTTCTGTTGGTTTATGCCACATCACTATGTCACTATCCAGGAATTATCTGATGAATCCTCCATTTCTGTGGAAGATTACAGAGCAGGTAGGCAGTTTGTCGACACAAATCAAATTATTTGTCTTGTTATCCCTATAAAGAGAAATCCTAATAACAGTCGAATTTATGAATGCTGTTTCAGGCAGCCGTCAGGGTTTGTGAGTGCTCTAATAACAGTGTCCTACTGATCAGTGTTAATAAATAGTGCCACAAACATGGGTTTTACTATGTTTTTCAAACTGGATTTACCAGCTTCTGACATTAAAGAACAAAAGGTTAAAGGAGACAGAAATGTAAAGACTAGTTTGGTGCATTAATCTAAATAAATCACACACTTTTAAATTATATCAGGAAGGCAAGAGACAATTATCCCATTCTACCTACAAACAAAACATGTACCGTATTTTCCGCACTATAAGGCGCACCTAAAAACCTTCAATTTTCTGAAAAGCCGAGAGTGTGCCTTATAATCTCGTGCGCCTTATATATGGACTAATATTGAGCCACAACAGGTCTCGCAACTATGGTAAGCAGCCGCCGACTTCATTTTCCCCATAGAAGAAGAAGCGCGCGGTGCACGCTGGGTTTTGTGTAAAGACCCCAAAATGGCTCCTATTAAGAGACACACTTACGACGCAGAGTTTAAGCTCAAGGCGATCAGTCACGCAGTAGAACATGGGAACAGAGCAGCAGCGAGAGAATTTAACATGAACGAATCAATGGTGCGGAAGTGGATATATATTGTGATTGCACTAACGTTTGATTTACCGTAACAGTATCAGACTGTTTTTTACGTGTTTATTGAATCGAGGAAAAGTTCCCCTCCACTATATGTTATATCTTGCTGTTGTTAAAAGATAAACTGTGTCATGAAAATACCACGTCACTGACTTTACCTAGGGGAAAATAATAAAACAGTTGTTTATTCATTTTGGGAATGAACGGAGTTGTCAGAACGCTGGTTTGTAATCTGTTAATAAAGTTTGACTGACCTATCTGACTGTTTTGTTGACATTCCCTTTAGCGCAGTTCCATCTAATGGATGCATAACATAACCCCAGCCTCTACTGTAGCGTCTATTCTATGCGCCTTATAATGTGGTGCGCCTTATAGTGCGGAAAATACGGTACTTTATGAACATGTACACATGCATTTGACCTCTGGATTTTAGGTTTTCCTCTTGTAGATAAACATTGTTGCTGAATTATCAAGATAAAAATGTTCAAATTTCTTCATACTTTACCTGCGCAATTCTCTGTTTGTGGTATCTTATGTTACACTATTTTCATTGACTAAAGCTCTAATTTACATTTGGGTCAGTTGACTTTTGAAATATGAAAGATAATGACTCCTCATTAAACAAAACATAACTATGTGCGACCTCCCGATGGCAGACGCCATCTCCAAAAATCATTTAACTCACATTTCCTTACAGTGACCTCTGAGTAGATTTTGTAAAATTACTTTAAATGAGTAATGTCCACTTCCAGTCATCGAGGTGCAGTGTTTCTGCTCACTCACAGCTAATTCAAACAGATTAGTTTCCTCCACAAAAAAGTCTGGTGATGAACCACTTTTTCATTCAGCTGTGCTGAACCAAGTAAACATCTAAAACATACAAGACTGAAAAGGACTGACTTGAGTTACTGCTTTAAATGATTGGTTTTTAAAGACGGCATGAAACATCCTAAATACAAATATATCGAGAGGAATTGTTACTGCAAACTGTCTCATATCAAATGGCTCAATGTCATACATAACTGCGAAAAGGACAAAATGACCAGCCTTCAAAATGTGTTTTATCCCACCTCTAGTTTTACTGTGTTAAAGCCCATTGTTTTTTACTCTTTGTTGTAGATGAAGCAGACAACATGTTATACCTACTAAAGAGATTATAGTGCAGTGCTGCCAACATTTTATTTGTTGGTAGTGGTCATAATTGTGCCTCCAGCCCCTGTCAAAAGGAGTTATTTTGTCTGCCTCAGCAATGACTTGAGTCTGAGATGGCATTCTACTTTTAAAGCAAGAATGCTCGCTTTCAACAGTGGAAACAAAGACAACTAGTAATAAGCAAATACTACTTTAAGGTTCGCTAGTTTGGCTGGAAAACCCCTTGCTGTTTGGTCCCAATATAATTTCTGGTGCATTGTTGATGCTATCATTCTTGTATAGTTGTAGTTCAAACATTGCCAATATTAAGTGAGACACTGACTCTGTTATCTCAGATCTGTTTATTAGTTCTTGCACTTCTTATCAAGTTGGACCTGAACCAATTTGCTGCAAAGAATTAACAAAGACACAGATTAAATCTAACAGGCTGCAGAGATTTATTGAGAAAAATTGCAAGATAACATTAAACTAACCTGGACACCATAATTTCAGGTTACCCAATCAATGTAATATTGGGATTTTACCTTACACATGTGTCAACATATGTGACTACAATGCAACACGTATTCAATGACGAAGTACAGCCTTTCAAGTAATACGTTCCTGATATTCTGACTTCAAATATTTTGTTTATGGACATCTTTCAGAATGTCTGCCTTATACCAGAATGAAATTTATTTAGATAAATCAGAGACATTTACTATCATACAACATTAGTAACGTACTAATATTGGAAATAAGATCCAAAACAGTGATAAAAGAGTTAAGACTTCATTCTTTTGTCATTTCGAAAACATTACTGTGCACATTGCATGCATCAAAAACGATAACAAATTTAAAGATTCCAAGATCTTTACCTGCACAGGTTACTTTTGACTCTTAAACATGCTTTCCATCAACACCACATCAGATAAAACAGCTATCTAACACACCAGAAAACCCCCCCAAAAGCTTTTTTTTTTTGTCAAATTTAAGCTGAAAGTACTGACAATGTCTTGGTGAAGCTAAAAAAAATAATAAAACAATATTCTCCTCTGGGGTTGAATCTCTTTCAAGATGTCAAAATGTAGTATTAATGAAGACAACAAACACTGTCAAAAAGAACTTACTATCAGAGTCTACCCTTAAAGAAAGGCCCTCAGCCAACATTGAATTCCACTTCATAAATAAATCAAGGTTTGCTCATCCCCTTCAGATTCCAAGCCCAAAAAAAAATGTAAGAGTGAAAATAAGAGAGGCACAAACGAGTCACGATTGTGTGCAGGGAATACAGTTTTCTCTCCCTGAAGCTGATGGACTTGTCGTACACATGCACTGTCAAACAAATCTAGCCAAAGGATCTCCAGAAAGACTGTGCCAACTGTAATCATTTATTCTAATCATAAATAACTTAATACTTGTGGTAAATAAAAATATGAAATGCTCTAAACATCCAGTTAGTGGGATCTTGTCTAAAATAATAACCTGGGCTCAGATGAAGTCATAATTAAAAGGAAGTCCACCTTTCTTTCTGAGGTATAACTATTACAATGATCTTGACTTTGTTGTAAAATTTCAAATATTTTAGAAAAGTAACCTTAAGTATACAAAAAGACTCAACATATTCAAACCTCCAATTAAATTAACAATAATGAAGTTCCACAACTCAATCTGCCAAGGATTTTTGAGTTCATATAGACCATAAGGAGTCTGGAAATTTGGCCTGTGGTTGCAAAACAGACGTTAATATGGGGTCTTAATGCTTTCATTAGGTTTAGTTTTACCTAAACCAAATTTGATTGATCTGATCTACAAAAAAACATTATTCCCATAAATCTTGCAACTCATTCAGACTTGAACATTTCAAAACATTTCACTGTAGTACGTCAAATAATTTTCTTGTAAAAATGTTTGGACTATTTTTGCGTCCAAGACCATTATTTTCTCCAAGACATGTCACAGTTTTTTTTAGCTCTGTAGAGGTTTTTTATTTTCAGGCTCATAAAAATAAAGAAAATCAATAATTTGTTGAGAGTCCCATTGACAAAACTCAGTCAGAAATTTGTTTCTATAAATCCTAGCCTTTACTATATTGTTGTTAAATCCCATAACAATAGGAGTCCACGAGCTTAAAAGAAAGTGTTTCTAGTGTTCCCTTAAATATGCTTCTGTTTACCCGAAAATGGACAAAGCAAATCCAAACCTATTTTCATCCACGGAAGAAGGCAGGAAATTATAGTGTAATAAGAAGGTGTTCTGGCCTGCAGGGAGTAAGTACAAATCTTATTTAGTTTAAATCGCTGAAACTTTTGCAGCTCAGGCAACTAAGCTCAAAAAAGTGTTGCTGAGCTCAGAGGGGCAAGGGCTACCAGGCATTTGCGGAGCACTCCTTCTCCTCTTCACCTCCCTCTCTAGACTATTTAATGCCCAATGGCTCCTTTTTTTTTTTTTTTCCTCACAGTGTAACGTGTGATACAAAGGCCAAGAAACAACATTCAAATAATAACTCCTCCAGGGCTGAAATGCGGAGCTTTCTTGCTGCTTTGTGCTCGCTGTTCACTTCAGTCTTCTGTACATGTGTGTTTCATATATGCTCCAGTTTACTCAAGGGGGAAAGAGAGGAAATAGAGGTTTTACTTCTAATTGACCCTAACACTCACCGACAAACATAAAGATGAAGCGTGCTAGTGGAGGCAACGGTGCTTTTGTTTTGTGCTCCTAATCTTTACGCAACCTCAGAGATATCTGTAATGACTTAAGATGGCAACGAGTACAGTGCTAAGCAAAAATAACATTCATTACACAAACGTTTTGAACAGAAAAAAAGGAAAGATAATGAGAGACAAAAAATTATGTTTCTGCTCGCTTATGCACCTGATTGTCGGCGTGAGTGTGCGTGTGTGTGTAGCTATGCTGTATTAACTCTCATGTGTGTCGGTTTCCTTCTACTCTGGTGAGCAGTAATGAATAAAATAACAGAGAGAAAAATACAAACTACTTCCTTTGTGAACTTGTCAGGCAGATTTTGTATGAGCAATTACCTCCAAGATGGAGAAGGCATTTCTGCCCCTCCAAGTAAATACACCTGACTACATTTGGTCGTAGAGAAGCACACTGTAAAGAGTATAATGTATTGGAAGTCTGTCTATATGTTCTGTGCGTTTGAAAAATAGAGATATGTATAGACATATTTATGACAACTGGCTGCAGCCTGTTGTTGCAGGTAAAAAAAAATCTGCAATGCCTTGCAGACTATTTGCACCCCTTGCAATACTCAAATGCAGAACAATTCTGAAAGAAAAACTTTTAGAGGCCTCACACAACTTGAATGGGTCAAATGTTCTCATTGTAACAGGATAACAACTCTAAATATGCAGCCAGAGCTTCCATCTTTTCATTTAATGAAAAGCATATTTATGTGAAAAAATGAACTAATCAAAGTGTAACCATAAATCCAAATTGTAGGTCTGTGGCAAAACTGACTTTAACACGTTTTCCAAGAGGAATCATCGCTCAACCTGAAAACTTAAAGCTTAAAACTTAAAAGTTTAAATAAGGATTTTGCATACAGATCCAAATAGCTACAACAAAAGAAAGGTGTTTTAGAGACTTTCTGCTGAAAGCATCATTTGCGTTAACTGCTGTTCAGCTATGATGATCAATGTCGTGGCAGCAAAGGACTGTGACTCCAGAAGATCTGCTTTCATGTGTTTGATGTGTCTCCAGAAAGATGGCAGCCTCCCCCGGGGGGATGAGGCCAGGCCAGAAGGCCTTTGATGAGGCACCTCCAGTGGCTGTGATCCGATAAAACTGTTCCCATCTTATTCACAACTGCCCATAGAAGTGACGTGATAACTCCGATATCAAAAATATATATTTTTGGAGTAAAACAAGGTCTTTTTTGTCAAAATGTTGCAGATGTATTCACAATCTTAACAAAAAGAAAAACCCAAAAAAACTAAGCAATATATTCAGACAAATAGAACTAGACTGATCTGGAATCAGCTTGCTTTGAATAGTTCTATTACTAGACTTACAGCCTCGTTGAAGACGTTGCAATGACATCTGAAACTCTCTGACCCTTGCACTGGATCTCCAAAGTTTTATTGCAATGGAGGCAAACAGCTAATACACAAATGCACTGAAATTACTTAAAACTTACTCCGCATGAGTAAAGATGTGGGGAGCAAAGTACGGAATTATGTAAAAAAGGAAAAAAAAGAGAAGAAAAAGGCAGCATGACAAGTGGAGGTCACATGTTGAATAAAGACACATATTATGACAGGAAGAGTGACAGGTAAGAATGGCAGGAGAGCATGTGAAGAGGGAGGAGAAGAGAAGCAGAGAATGAGGGGGAAAAAAAAGAACAAGCATGGGAGAAAGCAGAGAACTTCCATCAGTGTTGAGATAATGTGGGTGGAAAGCAAAGCGTAGGCAGATACTGTAGTACATGGGAGAGAAAAATGCAGTGGCTCATGACTTTCCCTTTCTCTGACGCTCCACACTTTAGCTCATCTATGGAGATGCAGGACGATGTTGAGACTGTTCCCCATTCACATCTCCCAGCTTTCCTGCACGAAGCTGGTAAAAAAAAAAAGACCCTGTAAATTAAAGCAGGAGCGATCGTGTATGCGTTTATGAAAATGACGCCGCCGATTGTTTTAAAATGAACGAGAAAGAAAAAGAAAAAAATGCCAGTCAACAAGGAGCAGTCAGCTTCATCACTGGTGGAAGCAACAATATGCAGAGCAGCTTTTCTGTCTGGGATGCAAAACGCACTGATGACATCCCAACATACTTGGGAGCAAACATCTAAACACGCATTAACTCGTTACACATTCAGGCACAAACGCACACAAACCATTTGACGTGTCTGCATGTCTCCGCTGGTCGCCTAGGAAATGTTTTCTCTTTTTTTTTTCTCTCACATGAGCACTGATCAGTCAGCCTGCTGTTGCTGTTGCCATGGCAACTGAGAACCTGTTGAAGGGGTTAACTGCATCACTGAGAGTTTTTTTTTTTTTTTTGGAGAGGTCTTTTGATGTAGCGGTATTTCAGTTTTGAATTGTTCTCCAAACAAAAAAAATAGAAAAAGAAAAAGAGTGTTTTTACCCGTTTAACTTGTGTTTGTTTTATTTTTATTTTTTCTCTGCACATGCTTTTTTGGGTGCAAGAAGGAAACAAAAACGGCTTTCGAGTTATAGGAAGAATGTGTGTGGTAAGGCATTGCTCAAGTAGTATTTTCTATATTTTTTAATAAGCTATTTAACCATGAATGCCTGTTTTTCCACTGAGTGTGTTGCAAACTACTGACAAGGATTCAAATGCTCACTATTGTATTTAGATGTGTGACTCAGTAACTGTTTTTAGATGCATGACCATCATTGTGCAGTCTATTCTTACCCATGCAAAGACAAGAATCAGTAGGAGCCTCAATATGTAGGAAAACGGAGCTGAAAACCACTCTGAAATATAAAGCTATTCTCAATAGCGGCTTAAGTCTTTAACAATTGTAATGCTTTCTTTTTTCTTTTTTTTTTTATACCATCATTGTTTAGATGGATACACCTAACTATTAAATAATCAATCAAAATTTTTTTTTAACTGGTAAAGATTTGCAGAAATACAAAGTATTTCAAACAAAGTGATTTGGTATTTAAGCATGAAAATTGAATCTATGATGAATCTATAAAAATATTAGTGGAGTAAAACTACTATGTGTTTTCAGATAGTATTTTATTGAACAACTGTTAAAATGCTGCCTTTCTCTCCATAAGTTACCATCATGCTTCAATGCTCATTTCTGAGCTGAAATTTCACTTAACATGTCAGGCAAGTTTAACAAGCTTTTAATAAACCGCCAAGGTTACAGTCAAATTATGTTTAATTATTCTTGTAAAAGAAATTTAAAAGGCATAACCAAGAATGGAAAAAAAAAACTGGTATTGAACGAAGCATACAATAGCTCACAGTTGGTAAAATGGCAGTTCTACAGACATTATTGCCTCTATAACAGAGTAATTCTCATTCAGTGACTTTAATGTTGGTACAGGCTGACAGAAAAAGAAACCGATGACGTGTTGCAGCACATGACTGTTAAATAATTACATAAATAATGATACAATTATATTTCATTTTAATATACAATTATTATTTTTTTACTTTTAATTTGAACTAATGATTTTCATGATATATTAATTTTGTCTGTATTTAATATAAAAATTGTTTAATGAATTTCTTGATTTCCGCATTACAGAAGTTATAATAATATATATTTTATCATGCCTAAATTCTTCTATATTCACATTAGCAACTCATCTAGGACTTTACAAAGGAACACAGAATAACATTTAAAGCACTGCAGACCTCACTTGATTCAGTTAATGTCTGTTAAGGGCAATTACTTTTTCCATGCAAATTCAGGATGAGTTGCTTAGGTTGTTCCCCCACAATTATTAAATAAAATCATCAATTAAATACTGCTTCTTTGTATTTATCTTTGTTAACAAAAAATATGATGATCACAACTTCTGTTTCTCAAGTTTGAGACAACTCTAAGACCAATTTCCTGACTGCTAATACAAACCACGCTGAATACCCACTGACAGCAGGAAGGCATCATTGACTGCATTACTGTAAATTCTTCAACCAATTGTTTTTGTGTTCATGTGAATATCTTACGCAGTTAGTGAAGCTAACATCTCACATAAATACTACTGGTCAGAGCGAAGAGGGAAGTGAGCCCGAGGCTTCTATTGCACAAGACATTAAAGTCAACCACGCACAGCATTAAGTGAAGATGCTGGAAATGACTGTCTAAAACTGTACACAGCTTAAAGAGATGATGAGCTTGGAGAGGGGCCAATTTTGCGCACTGGAAAACAGTCCCCGATGTTTTCCCACCTCAGATCATGGGGGTAAGAATGACGAAGCACATGTCTGAAGCACATTAAGCACATATTGTTGTAACAATGTGAACAAAGTTTCTTTTCTTGTCAACCACGATTAATGTACATTTTACTTGTTACAAATAAACACAAAACTTCTCTTAGGGGGAAAAACAATTGGCTCATACTAACACACATGCATGCACATGCAGTGGCACTAAGAAGAATCAATACCAATCTCCTCTTTCATAGACCAACACCACTACAAATGTTTTAAGTGAGTGTGTACGTCTAAGTACATTAACCAACATAAAAAGTGTGTCGGTGCATCCGGTTCCACAACATGGCTAAAGAAAACATGCAATATCAATTGATTCTGTTTCATTGATTTCAACTCTTTGAAATCAATAGCTTTCAAATGATTAATGACACCCGTAACATCAGTGATCAGGACCACATCTTTTTGTATACTCAACATTAGCAGCTTTACATTAACCGCTTTACAGCGCTGTGCAAAAGTTGCAATACCCCTTAAACATTTTTATATTTTGTGACATTACAGAATAAACCTCAGTGTATTTCGTCAGGATTTTGTGATAGACCTACACAACATCCATAACTATTTATGGGTTCGTTTTTTTATGAATAATAATCTGAAAAGCATGGTGTCCATTTGTATTCAGCCGCAATACTTACTCATAAACAGAAACATAAAATTAGCAAATAGGGTCCACTTGAGCATGATTTAATATGAATTTAAATAGCTATTTTGTTAAGGCTTAAGAGGTTTGTTAAAGAATGTTAGTAACAACAAATAGAAGCAACATAGAAAAAATGTCAGGAAAAAAAGAGGCTAAAAAGCTCTTAATACAGTGGATGGTTTCATCCTGTAAACAACATCCCCATTGCGAAACAGGTAGAGATGCTATTCTTCAGCGAGGATAGAGAAACTGGTTAAAGTTTATGAGACTGGAAGACTAGTGCAGAGGTTTACTGTATAGAGTGAGAGTGACCCTAAATGTATAACCGGAGGTACAATGAAAAGGTTATGATTAAAGCACATTTGTGTCTTCGAATGGCTGTATACACTCATTCAATCCAACTAGTCTGATAGAGTTTGGGCTACTTTTAAAACATACCCACAATGCTTGCAACTGTAACTGCATGGAGAATGTTTTTTTTTCTTTGAAGAATTTATTTATTTTTTGTTGCACTGGTGGCCTAAGGCAAAGAAAGAAGTGGAGAAAATACAGCAAATGACCCAGGACCAAGAATTGACATTAGCTTCTGTGAATAGTGCACTTGCCCTACTACTGATCCACTTGCTGCCACATGAAAGGTGTTGAGGTGTACAAAATATTGATTCAAGGTGAACTGACAGTCACTGCACCAAAAAACAAAGCCACAGATCCTTTTTTTCGTTCACTCTACATATCTCCACCACTTTCTACTTGTTGAGAAATCCAAAAAACACAGTACTTACAAAACACAAGTAGTCCTTTAATCCAAAAATTAACAGACCAAATCAGACAAATCAGAAAATTAGATCAAAGTAAGTTAATACCAAAGAATGTTTTTAAGTCCATAATGATGTGCAATTGGAGCACAGATAAAAATTTTAATTTTAAATTTCCTATGCTGCTGCAAAACAACATTTCACCGGAAAACTGAGATAAACTATTCCAAAAGGTTCAAAATCCCATTTCTTAAATCCAAACAAGAGACAACACATTTTCCACACTGGTGCAAATGTAAAAGAGAGATAGTAGGCTGGTTCAATAAACTAATTACAGAAAATGACACTGAAAACTAGTTTCTGATTCATTTTCAGTTCTTCTTTAAGATAAAGAATGGTAACAAAAAAAAAAAAAGAAACACTGACAGCGATTTGTCCTGAGGTAACCTGTGTCGGGGTGCAAATACACATTTATGTGTGCATGTTTAGTGCTGAGTTGTGGACGTGTGTGTATGTGGTTTATCCACTGTGCCGGTGAATCACAAGGCTCTGGGGGTCCTGACTGACTTGCTTTCACCCTGCCAACTCCCACTGATCTTTGATTGTACTCTTTCAGTTTCTGCCTTCCTGTACCCTCTCTTTCAGCCATGACAAGAAAAAATGGTGATGTCAAGGAACATATGACGTTTTAAATGATCACTATTCTTAGGAAAAGGCATGATGGTCATGATTGAAGCGCCAACCACGCTTGCATGTTTTTCTACCTTTAAAAAAAGTCACTTTGGAGTAGCATCTCTGAGCGTCTTTCCCACATAACCAAGTAGTCCAGTCTAACACTGCAAGTGTAACAGGATGTTTCATCACACCGTGCCACCAGGGACTTGCACTGTCTGCCCTCTGATCTGTGTTTTCACGTGTTTATCTGAGCTGCTGGACTAATGGGCATCAAAGCAAACATTAGAGTGTGTTACTAAATTAATGAGAATATTCCAGTACCCTATAGTCCTCCTGACAGGGGAGCTGAAAAAAAAAACATTAAGGAGAGAAGAGTGTTAATTAGAGAGCAAGAAAAAAAACAGATTAAATAAAATTTGAAAAAACAGCAAGGACATTCAGGAGCTGAATTAAGAAAGAAAGAAAGAAAGAAAAGCATGTGGTTCCAAAACCAAGATGTTACTGTCAAAGCAACTAAGCTGCTAGAGCAAATCAAGGCCATTTTACGTTCCCCGAAACTATAGATCTGTATCATACTTTCAACAATGCATGTCCACGACTGACATGCCTGAGCATCTGCTTTATGAACCAGGAGACAAGACCACATTTGAAGGGTGACGGTGTGGGAGTGGAATAGGTCACCAGTTTTTTTGACAATGGAAGTGCAGGGACAGGAACGTTTAATGCTACTCCTGCTAGAAATGTGCAGAAAGCCTTAAAATAAAAGTTACTGTATGTATATGTATCCCATGTTAAGAAATGATCTCTTCATCAGCACTCTTAGTATTCTTTTACAAAGATGTGCCTTCTCCTATAACATTTTACAGAATTGGAGAATATGTATTTTTATTTTAAAAAATTTAACTATTTTAATTAATTTTGTCATGATATGGACTACCGTTTGTCTGGAAATAAAGACTTATAGTACATGTGCATTGGGAGGAAGGGTGTGGAATTCATAATATCCTGCTGCATCTGAACAGAGAACCTTACATTCACCTCACTGTTTTTCTTTTTATTTAAAGAACAACCTCTCTCCCTGGGAATAAAATCCCAATTATATATGAGTGACCCCCTGTGGTAAGGTCATTTTTAGAAAGTACCAAAAACAACCAGCTTTACTTACAATTTAAGTATGCTGTTGTAACTGGATACATTTCAAACAGAGTAAGATTAAGTCATGTTACAATGACATTTCAGTTGCATTCAATCTGCTAAAGCAATAAATATGTGCTGAATATGTGCTTTACGCATGGCGTGTGTATGCTGTGATGCTCATGCAGGGCTTGTAAAATTGTATTCGTTGTGAAAAAGAAATTCAGAGCCACTCATCTAAAAGTGGTTCTGAAAAACGTGTACATTTCTTTTTCTTCTCAATACCAGAAATTCCAGGAAAATGAAAATTAAGCTCTCTACTACTTTGCACCTGACCTGGAACTGCTCTTTTTAAAGTAATAAGGAAGTTTTAAAACGGTCCAATCTGCAATGGCTGCTGGTTTGCATTGTTACAAAAATATTCGGACTCATTCAGACATGAAAGAAACGTGTTCTGTTGCTGTCACATTAATGGAAAGCCATGCATGCCTTAGGGGCTTTGTGACACTGAAAGCAAAACAGCATTGTTTTATTCCTGTGACTGTGCTGTACTTTAATGTGGCAAAGCGATCAGTTTTTGATATACAACAGCCACATTTATAATCCCAAATACCACTCAAACTAAATATCTCACTCGCCGGCCCGAAATCTGCTTATCCACTTGCAGCTAAATTGGTCAGGTCTGATGAATAAACCAGTGCTGTGACTTTCAGCCCAGGAGAAGCGCCATGCATTACTGCTATGAAATGTTAAACAGCTTGCAGAAGGGATGAGGAGTATAAAAGCTGCAGCAGTCCTTGGAAGAAAAGGAGAGAAGAGGGAGAGCTGGCTCCGCTTTCTCTTCCTCTCTTAGGCACAAGTGTCAGCTGTGCTGCCCGTCTTTTTAGCCACTGGTGTGGAACAGGGCCCGGCTTGTTGGGGGTTTGAGCAAAACGTACGTGTGAGTGGGTGGAAAGAAAAGAGAGGACGGACAGTTGTGCGTGCCTGATTGTGTTTGTTTGTGGGCTGCAATTGCAGTCTCAGCTGCAGGAAAATGGGCCCCTTCAGGCCGGGTTCAGGTGCATGTACGTGTATGATCCCTCCAACTCTCACCCTGTCTGTATTTCTAGTTCTACAGTTTTTCCTAACTCATTTTGTCTCTCTCGCTCTCTCTGCGTGTCTTCCTTTTGCCACCACATCGCTCCGGGATGCTGACTATGTTAATAAAACTTAATGAATAAAGCTCCTCGGAAACAAACTTACTCTCCTTCCAAACTGCCGTGCGTGAGCATTGCTGGAGAAATTAGCTGCTTTCACAGGCATACATAAAACTAAATAATTATAAACTCACACATACAAAAACAAATATGATTTCAGACACCAATTGGCAATCACAGCTCATTAAAGGAAGTAAAATAAAAAAATGTAAAAAATCAAGTTCAGACAACCATGGTGGAAAATTAAGATTTACAAATTTAAATTATAATGTTTTCCCCCACAGCACTTTGCCCATGCACATATTGTTTGCCGAGGGAACATACATACGCATATTTTAAACACGCATAATGTCTCGTTACACAGAGTGTTGTGGTAAATTATATAAAGTAGGAAAATTAGATGCTGCTGCCAGTTAACACTTGGGAGCCCCCATGTAGTGTTAACCAGGCAGAACACTGAGGTTGGAATCTGAGCTATATATAAACTGTGCCACCACTGTACTCATGGCAGATGTGAACTAAATGAAAAGGCTTCATCAGGAACTGCAAACAGTGCCGGGAATATGTTAAAGACGCGTGCCAGCAGGTCCTTCGCGTTACAAATCGGAGCGGGAGAGAATCCCAGAGTATCTCTTTATGTCATGTAAATAATGTCTCCCTGATTTAACAAAACAAAAAAGACTCGCTCCGTAACTCTGAAACTGCACAATTAGCGAGTTGCTAATGTATTCATACCTCTAGAGCTTATTCAGATGTTGACATGTTAAAACCACAGACATTAATTAAATTTGTTAGGATTTTATTTGACTGTTCAAAAAGGTGGTGGTAAAAAAGTGCAGTGTAGCCTCACCAAGTCAATAGTTTCTAGAACCACCTTTGGCTGCAATTGCACATAGATGTCTTTCAGTATGTTTAGACTAGTTCAACACAGTTAGAGACTGTGTAACTATTTCTTCTTCTTATTTTGCAAATGGCTCAAACTTTCCCTTATCAAAAAATAAAATAAAATAAAAAATCAAACATTTAAGTTCATGCCTTGAAGCAGAAAGGAAAAGTCCATCAAGAAAATATTCATTAAACCATAGTGTTACACCCTTTGACCTTTTCTGTTGAGCACTGACAAAAGCCAGATACCTGGCATCCTGTTTTTTACCACACAACATGCTGGATCTCAACTCCAGCCAAGAAAAAATGATTGTATGGTTTCTCTGGCACAATTCTCTCTCTTCTTGTAAAAGTCAACTGTGCTTCTCTATCTCTCTGTTCCTCCTTTCCTGCACCCACATTCCTGTGACGTCTCAGCTCAGTTACTTTCCTCTCCCAGCGTCTTCCCGATTCTAAATCATTGCCATTAATCTTATCCAGGGCCAAATCAGACGATTAAACAGAGAGTGAATCTCATTTAGCCTTAGCCATGCCATTTACTTTCTGTTCCAAGAAAGTTAGAAGCAGATTAAATAAATAAATAAATAAAACATATTTTTGACCTCCAATTGATGCAGCATGAACAGTCTGGTTTTGGACCCAGTGGGCCACCAAAGTCAGCAGGACAGACATCCAACAAAAGCTGGAATTACATTCCACCATAAAAAGCCTGATCCGGGCATCTCTAATTAACAAGACCAAAAAAACAACAACTTTAAACAAAACAACACGGTAATAAAACAAAGAACAGAAAAAAATATGTTCCCCATAGATAAACTTTCTCTGCTGGAAAGTTTTTCGAGTGTGCTTACCACCTCATGACATATCAAAAGTGTGAAAATGCAAGTGTCTTGATTTGAATACGGAGTGTAGTAAAAGGCAGACAGAGATTCCCTAAGTCACATCTATCCAAGTAGTTATAGCTCATGATTAAAATGGCTGCTTCCACTTGAGGGTTAATAAATCTCTCACAGAATAATTAGAGGACGTGACAGCACCAGGGTTCTTCGCCTGAACATAGGCATCCTCGCACTAGGATGATGGTTGACAGAATGTTTCCTCCAGGTTTTGGTACGCTGCACACACCAGACATCCATCATTACCAAGCCGAGTGCTGGGGTGGTGGAGGCGAGGGGTGAGGGTGTTGAGGGAGAAGAAATTAAAATGGGAACAAGGGATGTTGTAATACAAGTGTGGGGATGTGTGCTGCTGGTTGCCTTGAGGATCAAACAGGAGACGCTGAGGGTAATGGGAAACTGTGGTCTTCAAAGAAATGTGAGCAAAGTCTGCATGTTTATTTGTAGCAAAATAACGCAGGTGTTTCTATGGGAACGTTGTCTGCCTTGTAATGCGTTCTCCGAGAACACCGACATGTACTTTGCATTCAGGAAAAAGCACAACCGCACACAGTCAGGTCCCCCCTAGAGATTAAAAAGATCCCCGTTTTCACCTTTCTTAATTTGCTTTCCTTTTTCCTGTCATATCTCTGATGCTTTCTATCATCCATTTTTAGGTGCTCCTTGACTAAATCTGAAATGCAGAATTAATTCATTCGCATAATGAATAAATTCTCCCTTTTCGGATGACACATTGAGCTCAGATGAGTGAAGTTTACTTTGATGTTACTTAAGATGCCCCTTGATTTAATTTAGACTGGACATTGTATAAAAGGCTCACACTTGACACAACATTTTAAAGCAGGAAAGAGCTATATTTTCTACGTCTGGCAAGTGTATATTAAAATCCTAAGAAGATGCTAGTTCAGCACCTGATATAAGCATGTTGTAATATAATACGATAAAACATGATGTAATATCTACAAAGAGGTGACTTCACTTTTAGCAGGACCAGTGTAGGTAGCGCTGAAAACGTGTCCATTGACTTGCATGTGACTGAGCTTAAAACCCTTCTCTTTGATCAAGCTTATTTCTAGTGTGGCTTAGGTTATCCGAAGCAATCTCTGTTGGTAGGCTGCTATACACTTAAGCTGCTAAAACACAGCAGTAGAGAGACTACTACTCTCTAATTTGCAATATATGCTGTTATTTCAACTGTTAATTTTATGTTTTCTCTCTGTATTCATCTCTCCAACTTGGCCATTTTTGGAGGAGACAGACATCGGCTGAGATAATCCTGTCTACAGCTAAATATTGTCTCCATCTTGCTACTAACGTTTTGCTTTTCATTGACATAGAAAGCACTCCTACATCAGTTCATCTGGTTCTTTTTGTTTATTTGCTCCGTCTTCTCAAAACCCCAGTTGGTCGAGGCGGATGGCCGCTCGTACAGAGCCAGGTTCTGTTGGAGGTTTCTTCCTGTTAAAAGAGAGTTATTCCTCTCCACTGTCTCTACCTGCATGCCCGATATGAGGGATTGCCGTAAAGTTAATGACACAACACAAGCGATTGTGAACAGTGACTTGATGAAATCTTTTGGGCTTCCTTACATGGAAAACTAATTTTTAAGCTAAATTTGATAAATGATAAATAATGAGCCGAGGTTGATGCCAGTGTTTGATAACTAGGATGGATTGGAATGTAGGCATGATTCAATCGATGTAGACTCTCATGCAGAGTGCCGTGAGATGAGTTAGAACAAACAAAACTAAAATATTTCTTTAATATCATCACGTTTCTAAATAATGGCCCAAGTCATTTTTTTGTTTTTAGCAAAAAAAACAAAAAAAAGGATCACCTCTTTCTCTCCAAAAGATGTTTTAGAAAAAAAACAAAAAAACAATCCCTTTTGGCAAAAATATTGCTTAAACCAGGGGTGTCAAACGTACGGCCCGCGGGCCGGAACCGGCCCGCCGAACGATTTAGTCCGGCCCGCTGGCTAAATGCATTATCATTATTCAACAACGATTATTGAAAAAAACATGTACTTCGTTTAATTTAAAATCTGCAATTCCTATATTATCCACGAGGGGCGCTGTGTTTTATTCAGAGTGGACAACATGATGCAACACTGCATCGGAACTAACAGCAGATGGCAGCACTGAGCTTCAGGTCCTGTAAACGGCTTTACCAGCTTTTTACTTTTTTCCTGGCAACCTCATCAACAAAATGTCTTTGTCAAAAAAGAGAAAGGTAGACACAGAGTGTCGGATTTTTCAAGAAAAATGGACTTCTTCTCATTTGTTCACGGAGGTGAATGGAAAACCCGTGCGCCTTGTGTGCCTGCAGCGGCGCAGGCACTTAAGGAATACAATATTCGGCGCCACTATGAAACTCAGCATGGCGAAAAATACAAGCACTTTAACGGAGAACTGAGAAATCAGAAGATAAATGAAATGTTGACGGGTCTGAGGAAACAGCGGTCTGTTTTCACCCGGAGTCGAGAGGCCAGTGATGCTGCGGTGAAAGCCAGCTAGCTAACTGCTAGCCAAATAACGTTAGCATCAAAGCCTTACTGTTCGTCAAGAACTGCATGCTGAAGGCTGCCGAAATTGTGTGTCCTGATCAGCGCGACAAGCTTTTGCCAATATTAGCTTGACGAGAAAATACCGTGGCAGACAGAATTTCGGAACTATCGGCAGATTTGGAAACCAACTCAAACGCAAAACGGAGTCCTTTCTCTCGCATTTTCTGTTGCAATCGATGAGAGTACTGATACTGCGGACGTCTCTCCACTGGCCATATTCGTTCGTGGAGTTGACGAGACGTTGACTGTCACAGAGGAGTTCCTTGAGTCGGTGCCCATGACCGACACCACGACAGCTGAAGACATTTTCCGCTCCGTTGTTGGAGCGCTGGACAGAGTCGGGGTGGACTGGTCCCGCGCCGTAAGCCTGGCTACTGATGGTGCGCCGTCAATGATTGGAAAAAAGACAGGTGTTGTGACAAAGTTCAGAGAGAAAGTACAAGCTGCAAATAAAGGGGGTGAGTTTTGGACATTTCATTGTATTTTGCATCAGGAGGCATTATGCTGCAAGTCGTTAAAAATGGATCGCGTCATGGAGGTGGTTGTCCGAACTGTCAATTTCATCCGAGGCAGAGCTCTCAATCATCGTCAGTTTGACAGCCTTCTCAGTGAATGCAACATTGCCCATGGTCTACCACACCACACTGAAGTTAGATGGTTAAGCAGAGGTGCTGTGCTGAAGAGCTTCTTTGATCTACGTGGGGAAATTGGACAGTTCATGGAGAAGAAAGGTAAACCTGTTCAGGAATTACAACGCCCGCTATGGCTGCAGGGCCTTGCATTTATGGTTGAGACCACAGGACACTTGAATAATCTGAACAAAATGTTGCAAGGACGCAAAAAAATTGCAACACAGTATTATGACGCCATATGTGCATTCAAGTCAAAGCTGACGTTATGGGAGACGCAGACGGCAAGCGGGGACCCTTTTCATCTTCACCTGTCTAAGAGATGTGTGCGCAGCAAGCATTAACCGTGATGTGAAACGGTACAAAGATACGACTTCAAGGTTGCCGAGTGAGTTTGAGAAAAGATTTCAGGTATTTAGCGAACTCGAGACAGAATTCTCAGTTTTTCGCTCACCACTCACAGTCAGAGCTTCTGATGTGCCCGTTGACATGCAACTTGAAATCATTGATTTGCAGTGTGACGTGGAATTGAAGGACAAATTTGCATCAGTTGGCTTGGACACATTTTACAAGTGTCTCCTACCAGGATATCCTAAACTGACAGCACTGGCTGCGAAAATGTTGTCCATGTTTGGGACTACCTACCTTTGTGAGCAAATTTTCTCACTAATGAATATAAATAAAACAAAGCTGCGCTCAAAGTTCACACATAAGTACTTAATACTTAAATGAGACTCTGAAATTGGCTGCTGCTCAGGACAGGATGCCTGATATTGATGTTCTTGTCCAGGCTAAAAGATGCCAAGTTTCAGGGGCAAATACTGAGTAAAACCAAATCCTATGGAATGTTACTGTCAACGTTGCACTGTTAAAAATTACAGCTTTGAATATTTGCTGAATTAATTCTGTTAAAGTTAGTGCTAGTCAGTAACAGATTTACAACAAAAGAGTTTTGTTGAGTAAAATATTTATCATGCATGCAATACATGCTATGTATGTAAGTTTTTCTATATGTATACATTTTATGCATCAACAAGAAAGGTGACAAATGTACTTAATCAAATATCTGTTTAAAGCAGCTGACACTTAAGATTTCAAATGTGTGAAGCCAGACAATTTGTTCAAATTGATTCCCAGATGTGGAAAATTGATTTTAAATCATTTATTAATTTTTATCTGTTTGCTGTATTATGTCATGCAGGACAGTGTTTTTAAGTTCCAAAAACTGTGAATAAATGTTTTGCAACATTGTACAATCACTGTGATCAGTTCTTATGCATAATGCACTTAAATAAATGTAAAAGTAGTGTTGAAATTGCACATGCTTTTCTTAAAAACTCTGAGCTTTTTCATAATATATTTTGTAAAAGTGAAATTTGTTTAATATAAAAATCAACAAGTCCACTTTTACTAGTTCTATTTAATCTTGCAATGAGTTTACCTGTGTGGCCCCCTTGAGATCAGATTAAGCTGTGTGCGGCCCCTAAACCAAAATGAGTTTGACACCCCTGGCTTAAACCATTCTTTTAGGAAGGTGATGGTACGCGTTGCCACTGGTTTGTGTCAGGAAAATGAACACTTGATTGTTACTGTCACTGTAATCCCTGAGTACATACATTCCAAATTAGTAGGATGTTTTTCTGACGTTCTCTGGCATACACACGGTGCGAGAAGTCTGATTGTTAGTGGCAGATCTATCACTGCATGTTTTATTTTGCTCTTTCTGATAAAGCCCGCAGCAGAAAAAAAAAACAGAAAAAAAGAATCACCAGCTCCAAAACCATTCCGTTCACCCGTCCCCCAATGCCCTCAGTTCCCAGTAGGTGGTGTTTTCTTCACCCTCTTGCCGCTCGCCCCTCTGCCGTGCCAAACATGACATGTGACAGCAGTAGCACATGGCCTCCCAGCACCCCCACACTGCACCCCAATCCTCTGCAGGCCTGTTTTCTCCCCCACCCCTCAAACGTCTGAGAAATACCTCCCAACATGCCCCGGCTCACTTGTCACACTCCCTCTCCAACCCAAATGACTATCTGCGAGGCAAACTCTGCACACAACCACACATTCAATATGAATAGAGGCATATCTCTGCAATTAAAGTCACACAGTGACACGCAGATGTAGCATGTAGGTGAGCATAAAGCCATGTGCCCGTTCAGATCAAACAGCTCACAGATGCAGAGATGATATGCCTGCATATTTCACTGCATACTACTTCTCTTTTTTCCGGTACGGCTCTCACATCACTGGAAAGGGGTAAACATGCCAGTTTGTGTTCATACCAGTCACATCCAGCTGTCGGGGCTAAGCCACCCGCCTTTCCTCAAATCCTCTTTTCCCTAAACCTTCTTCACATCACATCTCTTCCTCCTTCCTTACCTGTGCTTTCTATGCAAATCACCACATCCTCCGGCTTCACCTGTTTTGTGTTTCAGAGAGACAAGCTTCATGTCGGAGACTTTAATCAACTGCAAGTCTTAAAATATCCTAAAGAATTTATTTGCATTTGTTGCCAAGTAGGGGAACATATCCAGAGACGGTTAGGAAAAATCCTTGAATTAATCCTGGCAGTGTGAGATAGAGTCTGTATTTAAAAGTGAGATAATTTCCTTGGTGGGTTGAGAAAGATGTGAGCACTGAAGACGCCCAAGTCTCTGGTCCCTAACAAGCTGTGTTAATATTTCAATTACCCTCATGAAGAAATAAATTAAAAAGGTACTAAGATTATTTTAGGGTGGTCTATGTTGAGGTGCATGGAAGCTGTAACACAAGTCAAGAGTTCTGTCAACACTTTTTCTACTACCACTATAATTTGGTGGATTTTGGATGGAATAAAATAGTTTAAATAGTTTAGATCATAAGAATCTCATACTCCAGTCCCTGAGAGCGCCTGTCCTGTACTGTCCATTTCTGACTGAGCTTGAGATATTTTGAGAAGAAATCTGGTCAGCATGTTCAGCCTCTAGATGTGCCAAGCTGTCTGAGATGTATACTCAAAGTACTTGCCGATATAATTGCAGCAAATGGTGCAAAATGTTAACTCAAGAAGGCTAAAAATATTTTTTTCATATTTTTGTACATAAACACATTACAAAACGATGTGTTGGTCTCTCATTATTGTTGACGGTTGCATTGTGGCAAAAGTTTAAAAAGTGACAGTTTTTTGTAATAAGAAGAATTTAGCTTTTTAGTTCATCATCTTTTCATGTTTCAACTGTTTCATTTTCTCCTTTGTCTGCTTTCCTTCCTCGTATTGGTGTATCCAGTGCTCTTTGCATTTGTCACAGCTCATTCCATGTTGTACATAGAAGGCCTTTCTTTTTTAGACAATGCTGACATTTACATTAGGCTTCTATCAAGGAAAGAAAAACGGTCACAAACCCACCACCCCCCTTTGCCTCTGTTTTCGCACATTCTGGGTTGAAGAACGATGGATCTGACACTGATGCTCTCATCGGTTTGGCATTGTAATGTTAGGCCCAAAATTATTTATAAATGCACATTTGCAGTGAAATAGATTAATGGGATATTCCACTGGCAAAAAAAGAGAAGGAAATTCAGATGAATGACTGTAAACTTTCAAGTTGAAAAGACAGAAAAAAAAGGGATAGTTCACAGAGTCAAAGGTTGAAGGCACATTCCTACCTTGTGATTCCAGTGAGTGAAATAAGCCGGCATGTCGGCCTTCTAGAAATCAATAGAGGCTCTCCTGTGTGTAGGAGCGAGTCAACAGAGCAGAGAGCAGCACAGAGTCCGGGCACACAGATAATATTTATGTAGAGAGAGGCTGCCAGCAACCACCAGGGACCATGTTTAATTCTGATTTATAAATCCTACAGCAGAGATACCATAAATATAATGGATGCACATGTTTACTTACTCAATGATAATCCGGCAGCACGTCCGCATTAGAGAATTGTTCAGTATCCCACATTTAAATATTCATTTCCACCCTCTACAGAGTCAAGTCAAATGTGCAGACATATGTTGACGGAGTGAGAGTTAAAGATCCAACAACAGGGTGGATGTGCATCTGTCTCCGTAGCTGTGCTCACTTACATTCAGTTCACAACCTCCATAATGGATAACTCTGGCACGTACAATTAGCAAAATTACCAACCTCTTGAATAAGCGCACAGCGTGTGTACAACGTTCACTAATTGATGTCCTCTTTAAGTAGCATTTACATGTTTCTGCCACAGCCAAAAAAAGTGAAATCCCACTGATGCATCAGAGTGTGATAAACAAATATTCCTGTTTTCTTATCTATTTTGTTTCTCCAAGGAGAACCTCATGGTTTTAATGGCTATGCTAATTGCTATGTTCAAACAGGAATACTAATAAGTGTAGTAATTACTGTAACATGAACCACAGTACAGGGTGCACAGGAGTTGGACTTGGCTTTTAAAGAGCCTGTAAAAGGGAGGTAAAATCCCCGGCAGGGAGTCGATGTTTAAAATTAGCATTTGGATTGTTAGGCTTTACTGCAACCTGCTCTATTCTCAGCCGCAACACAAAGGACATCACATTTTGGCAGACCTTCATTCCTGTCCCCTGTCAGATGCAAAACTTTTAATCTGACATCAGGATCAGTCGCCTGTACACAATTCCACCAGAACAGAATTCAGACCTGAATAAAAGTAGAGGAACTAGAACATTTTGAGGAAGAATATATCGCTTGAAGTTTTTTTATATATTCTTGCATTACAACAGCGAATTATAGTGAATTTTTAGTAGAGATGGATGGTACATACCTACTGAAAACATCCAGATATAGCCTTCACCAGTGAATGAGTACAGTGTGGCTTTAAATTTGACCACATGCAATGCAACTTTAAAATGTGACTTCTAAACAGAGAGGACTCTCGGCTATCACTAAACTCTGTTATTCAAGAACATTAAGGTTTCTAATGCAGCTACAGTGGAGGAAAAAAGAGGGACAAACCAAAGACGTCTGCGTCTTTCAAAAGGAGTGTAAGCATCACAGGTAGTGGAGAAAAATCAAAAGGCTACCGGTAGCATCCAATCAGCTCAAATTCTGCAGATCATATAAGGTGCAAGTCGAAGAAAACTGCTGATGAGAGACAATTTTGCCAACAGCTGCACATGTTGCATCCATGCATAGTTAGTATGCTGGGTTATCACCATATTAAAATGTGCTTTATTCACAAATATGGGCACAAAAAATATCTTAAACATTTACATTGACCAATTCAAGCGATTATAGTGGTATAATGTATCCACAGATCCAGAAATTGGCTCCAACTGCTTCTTCTCTCTTATTCCCTTAAAAAGTAAACAAAATCTCCAGTCAGTTCCACATTAATATCTTTATTCTCTTTATTCTCTTTATTCATTTCATTCAATACAAATAAAAAAAATTTTAATACAAAGAAAAAAATAAAATAATTTAAAAAAAAAAAAATGAAATGAAAGGTAGCAGAAAGAAGAAAATAATCTTATAATATCTTATAATATATCTAATATATAATAATCTAATATATCTATATATATATATATATATATATATATATATATATATGTATATATATGTGTGGGTGTGTGTGTTCTAGTTTTTATTCTTTATTGATGCTCAAACATACAGAATATGTACCAATTTTTGTGTACCATTTCACTAAATTTTAGGTGGAAACTATGATAGTGCATATTTATTCAAGTATTTATGGGAAAAAAAAAGATTTAAAAAAACCTAAAATCGTTTGATGTATTTTGTCGCTGGAAGTATGCTTTTAGATGTATCACAGCTTTTTAAAGATACACATTCCTCTCTACAAAATAGATCAAATTTCGTCAGACTGCAGCCTTTACCCTATATCTAGCTCCATTTATCTCCCTATTGAGTTTAATCATCTTCACTGTCTCTGCCAATCACATAGACCAACACAAATAAAACAATGAAACACACTGAAGTTTGTAGTTTTAACACAATAACATATGGAAAAATTCATGTGGTATGAAAGAATTCATACCACATGATGTAAGGACTTGTATGCAAGTTCTTACATACAATTACATTTCCCAATGGCCTCAAGAGTGATCTGCTTTACATGGAATTATTAAATCCTACGGACTAGCCAACTGCTTTTAATTAGACTAACACAATAGACATCCTTCCTTAACACAACTTGATGTGTCATCAATGCAGTCAGTGATCCCTCTTCATTCCTCACATGTTACTGGGGCTGGGTGAACTTGCAAAAGCCCAATAATGATTAGAATATCAAAAGCAGAAATAGTGCATAGGAAGGATGTTCTTGCAATACTCTAAAATGGAAGTCGTCTCCTAAAGGTCGTGCTTACACGACTTAACACGATAGTTCAGCTGCTTTATCTATCTTGTATAGTTCTAAACGGGCAGAATATGTTAAACAAAATTGAGCCCAGATGGGCTTTTCGTTGGGATTTCAAACGAAATGAAAGCGGCACATAAAAGATGGCAGGCTGAGATATTGACGGCCAATGTTTCTTGGCAGCAGTGGTAAAAAACCCCAGGAGTGCATTCCCACTGTGTCCATGAAACATAGCCTGAAAGAGAACGTAAAAATAGAACACTATTTAATCTCTACTTAAAATGTGACTTACCTTAAAACGTTTTTGCTAGATTTGATTTTTTTTTTTCAGGTTATGGTTCAAATAAGATATATGCTCCTGTTTTAATCAAACAGTTGTGTTTTTTCTTTTCAAACTGTCAATGGTTGGGTTGGTTCCAACTTACTAATTTTATTGGTGAAATATGTCTAAACTGGACTTAGAGCTGGACTGCTTGATGTTTTGCTTATATGAGCCGAAGCAGAAGGGTGGCATTAACTGTTCTTGGCTAAATCTGAAAATTATGATTAACACAGGCTCTCCTCCTGCTCTTGATGATGAAATCAAAAGAAAACTGGCTGACATTAACTGGCAATAAATAGTTTAGCTATTTTTTTTTATAAGTACTGGAATACCATCACACTAAATATATCAACAACGTCACATTTAATGTCAAAATTTCCCCTCCCAAATGTCTTTATACGTCTGTCCAGAGGGAATACATTTTATCGCGACGTGTATGATTGAGAAAATGAAAATTACGCATTTCTATTATCTCGTTGTGATGCTTCAGATCTTAATTTATAATGTAAGAAAGGTCTGTCAAAACAAGTCTGTGCTGATGACGGCTAAAGCTGTTGTTGTTACACAGGGAATTTTCTGCCTCACAGCTCTTTTCAATTAGATCCACAAAATATTCCATTAGAATCACAGCATTTCATTGTTAAAACTTCTGACAGTGCCTTTAAATGATTTTGTATGCAATTATATTTAAATAGAAACTTTACTACTACATATTATGGAAGCTTACTTAGGTTACTTCTGAGGAAATAATGGCACATTGTATATCCAATGTACCTCCAAAGTACATTGGATATCAAGTATTCTATAAGTAGAAATCTAACATTGGTTGCATCCTGCATATAAATAAAACAGATGCAAGCGCTAAGAGAACATATGACATCTTTCTGGAAAATAAAGAAGTCCAGCAGTTTGGTTTTTTTTGCTACAGCACAAGACAGCTGGAGAAACTGAAAATGAGGATCTCTATCCTGAAATTGTGAGTCACAATATGTTGGCATGCATCTGTTTTGTTCAAATTTACATGTCTCCTTTGGAAAGGAATGCTGAGGTACTTTTTTCTTTTAGGGACTACAACAAAATTACCTGCATTGCATCTAATTTAAGCAGGAAATAAGTCAAACACTTCCATGATTTTTACTTGTCAAATCAGATCTGTGAGAGATGCAAAAATAAAAACTAAAAAAAAACATGTACAAAATATGAACAAATTTTTGGGGATTGTTCTAGTTCATTAACATACTCTAAATGAGCATCAAGGAGTATTGTTGCAAGAGTATTGTCAACTAAGGCTGACCTGATCCTCCTATCCTGTAAATGTGAAGAGGATTGTATTTCCAAGTGACTGCAACCATTATACATCCATGTTGACAGATAGTCAACAAGAATACTGTAAAAATTCTGCAGTGGTCAGAACAAGACTGACTCAGCTGTAAGTGAATCTAACTTCATCCAAACAAATGATGGGAAAACTGAATAAAAACAGATTAGATTTACTAAAATAATAATAAAAAAAACATATTTGCATATTGCCAGAAGATATTTTTTTTTATTAAGCTCAGATGTTTGTCATTTAAAGGAAATGAGATAGGAGTATCTCAAAAGAATATGTAGCAAAAAAGTATAGATTTCCTAAGAAAAAAAAAAAAACATCTGATTTTGTGTCCATTTTTAATTAAAATGGCTTTTCAAAAATTACTTTTTACCCTTTTCGTCTACCACTGATATTTTTTGATGTTTATTTTACTATCTTTCACATTACATCTAGTTAGAAGAAAAAAATTGTTAAATTGAAAGATTATTTTCAACTAAATCTGCCAAGGGTATGAATAATTTTGATCTTAACTGTACGTATTTGCGTGGTTATTCTCAATGAATCCTCAGGGAAGACCCACGCAACATACTGTATATAGTATTGCATGCATGCACACAGAAGAGCAATCTAGAGACTGGTTTGGGAAAAAATGTCTTCATTTTCTGGGGAGAAAATGAAGACACGGCTGCAAATTTTCCCTGAAACCTGCAGGTCTACATGCATTATAGCAATCCCATTCAGGTAACCTCTTAGATAATTGTAGTCAATATATCACCTGATGATATATATATCACCTGAATATATATTCAGGTGATATATGAATATATATTCAGGTGATATATATATATATATATATTTCTATATATCACCTGAATATATATTCAGGTGATATATATTTGATCACCTGAACCTGAAAAAATTTAAAAGACTGGTGGAAATTATGACATCTATGACTTTAATCAGCATTCTTGAACTAAATTCAGATGTCTGAACTCCTAAGTGAAAACATCACTATAACTTAAAAAAAAAAAAAGACAATGATGATGATGATCTGGTTTTCTTTGTGTTAATAAATCATCTAAAAATCCAGCATTACTGCAAATAAAGGGGACATTTTTTGGAACTTTAAAATAAATTTTGAAGCAGTTGCCAATGTTTTTTTTTCCAGAGCTAAATGAGACTACAGACCTTAGACTATTTCTTCTCTTTGTAGTAAAGGCTCTTGACTGACAATGTCAGTTCAGTCAGATCTTTTTAATCAGGGCCCTATGACACAAGCTTAGTTGGTGTAACCACTATGTCCTGCCCATATTCTCTTGTTTGTTTCACAGTGCACTAACCAGAGGGAAATCAGTTCATTTTAATGTGCAGAGAAGTTGAGAGCAATATCTTTACAGTCTGGTTATTTCTTTGAGCAGTGATGTGTATGCATGTGTGTGTGTTTGGAGCTGTGGATTGGGATTTTATTTTCCAAATAGCTGGAATTGCTCAAAACGAAGTGCTCTGACAGAACACAATTCCACTGATACGACATAAGATAGAACAATTTAATCTGTACTACCGTTCATTTATCCAGCTATCCATCCATGAGCACACACACACACACACGCACGCCGACCGACATAAGTAGAGACATACACATGTGCAAAGCTTAGGGCTGAGTCACTGAGGACAGAGCTTTGGTGGAAATGATCTCTTATCGTCTTTGAACAGCTTTTTACTATCGTATGTGGCCTGATTGCCTAGTTTAGATAGGCATGACAAATGTGTTCAGTATAGAATGCCATTATTACTATATGCAATGGCATTTAAGGAATATAACTCATTATGGATCCGGTTACATCTGGGAACCTCCTGTGGGTTATCATCGCTCTTAGCATACAATGGCCTGGGCAACTGATTTCCGCTAACAAGGCCTCATAGACAAGCCTGAGGAAATGATATCTGCCATGAAGACACAGCAAATGGACAACAGCCTGATGTGTATCTGATTGCACCAACAATAGATTGCATCACACCCATTCCATCTCGAATTATGTATTCAATTAATGCAGAAAAATACTTCGAGCCACAGGACTATCACAAAATCAAACTGACATCAAGCTGCATTCTAAAAAATATATTTCTTCTCACCTGGGCAATCACAAACACATTTAATGTTTTGCAACAGAGTTGCAAATAAATTATATTGCCATAATATATTGCATATATTGCCCCTTCCTATCATTGAGCTCAAATGTAATCAGCGAGTTTATACTGTATATGCATTTGTATAAAGTTAAATACATATACATAGGTACACTGACTGCGTTGTAAACATTTATGAAGCCCTATAGTTCCATTGAAAGGAATACTTAACAATGCAGCATTTTTTAAACTTCTTCAAAGTGTAAGGTCCATAATGACTCAGATAATGTGGAATATCTTGATTTACCTCCACAGAACCTTACAATTATAAAATGGGATGTTATCAAATTAATCTCAAATAATGTAAAGCCTTCCTGCTTATGCTCTTTAAAGTAGAACATCAAGTCCTTTCACTCTCTAAATAAGAAAAGGGACAGTACCTACAGAAACATTATGCTGATCCCTGATTTTACATTGTGTATAACAAAATATCACTCACAGGTTTCAATCCCCAAAAAATATATATATGCACTTAAACATTCCTTGTCTTGATTAATTCACTTAATTGTATTTGTTTGGGAGTTTTCAATTAATAAACCTACTGTGTACTACTGGAAAGGCAGACAATTTAAGAGTAAAACATACCGCATAGTTTGTCATGTGAGCTGATGAGCAGACAAACATATAAAAGCTGATGTTTAGATCAAATTGCAAACTGCATTTGAACAAAAAATAAGACGGACTAAAGCCTTTTCAAGAATGACCTTGCCTGGTAAAGGTTTCTCTGTTATAAACTGTGATGGAAAAATTACATTTAAGGTCACATCTGCTAGTCATGTTATATGAAGTGCTTATGAACCCTCACCAAAAGAACTATTTGGGCTACATGTAGAAGGTTAGAAGTTGTTTTCTACAGCTGCATCAGAACCAGACTGTCTCGCCCCTTGTTGTTAATTCTTTATCCTTGGTGTAAAACTCATGTGTTGTCTCTGCCTGACAGAGCTTTTCCTAGACTTGTTTCATTACTGATTGTCCTATGAGCTCTCTGTATTGTGCACAATATATGAATAAACCTGATTGAGTGATTTTACCTGAACAGTACTTGGAAATAGTATTTTTTCCACGACAAAACACAAAATGATTTTTTTTTTTTTTTACATCAGGACCTGAGGTTAACTACTAGAGGCATAGATGTCTGTCTTTATGTATAAGTGCAGCTGCAGCTAAGTTTCTTTATGTGTGACTTGACGTGTATTAAGGAAGATTTTCAAAGTGTATTGATGTCGTGGTGAGAAAAGGAGCAAAAAGGAAAGAGGGACCATTACTCTTCTTTGACACCTGCCTGAGCCCTCTATATATCCCAGCTGTGACCATAACAACCAAGCTGCCCCAGGGAATGAGCGCTAAACTCCTCTGACCCCTTAAAACAGAACACACACATGTTACAGTCATGCACATAGTCTGGATCCACCAAACGACCTACCAAAAACATATGCACAAATACAGGTACAGCCAAACAAAAATCGCTTTAGGATGACACTCAAGAATGTGCCGCAAACTTGTCTTCACATGCGCACACGCACAAAATGCAGGTGACAGCTCTTTGTTTTTGTTTTATTATGGCAAAGAATTATACGAGCTTTAATGTAATTACAGGAGCAGAAAGGACACACTCTCTCTGCTTACTGATCTGTACTATGTCCTTTTGAGCCTGACAGACAGGAACATGCAGAGAGTTTTCGTCCAATCTCTAATGACTGCAGCACACCCATCCCACCATAATCCGTTCATTTCTATCCATTTACAGGAGAGCAGCAAGCCAGAGAGGTGCATGCGTGGGCGTGTGTGTGTGTGTTTGTCTTATTATAACCAATCTGTTTCTGGGATTTCATTGGTTAAATCAAGACAAAATGGTGAACTGTTATGAAGTGGAAAGAGAAGCTTATCTGTTTTCTTCAGATAAGAGGAAGATAACGGATGGAATATTGGAGAAGTAGAACGGTTGGAGGCTGTATGACATATTTTAAGTTTTCAAATGTAGAAACTTTTGCATCCACAACATAATGGGACTTAAAATAAAACTAGATAACTTGTGAGGTCAATTTGTTCCACCTGATGTCATGTAAGAATCTCAGATTAAGTGAAGTAAAGCCAAAATCAAAACACTTCAAATTTTACTCGTTCAAAGAAGTGAACTGCATAATACAGGTATGTCTTACTTTGTGTTGTTCTGTTATGCAAAATACTAGTAAAGCCCATCGTTGTTTGTCATTGTAATAAGACAAAATGTAAAGTTTTTAAGTGGTGTAAATAATGCCCCCCCCCCCCCCCCCAAAAAAAAATGGACAAAGTTGCAGATTTGCATTGAAAGGTTTTAACAGTAAATAATAATAAAAAGAGGAGCTAAATGTTTTAATCTCCTCAGTCTCTTCACCTCATCCAGTCCCACAAAAAATAGTAGTGATGGAAATTTTTCTGTAGGATATTTCTCTTGAGGTTGGTAACCATGACCACACAAACACCTTATCATCTGCTGGCTGAAAAGGAACTTCATGCATCACAAATATAACAAAAACAATTATCAGCAAAGACAAAAACCCTGCAAATGCCACAACATTCTGGAGAATAAATTTTACCTCTTTTTTGTCTGTTTGCTTTAGAGGAACTTGCAGTCAAAGGGGCTGCGAGAGCAGATAAGCATTTGGTGTGTTAATTGTCAGCACTAATAGTTTGGCTGGGAATCAATGGCAACTTTATAGATGCACAAGCAGAAGCAAGCAGACAGATAGGCTTAACATCACACTCAAAGTTGCAGCGGCCATATTTTTCTACATTTTCCGTGCACAGAACAACAACGTGGGTGTTTTTCTTCATACCCCAGCTTTTCTAAAGTAGCATATCTTATTTCACCTCCATCTCTTTGCGCTCCTATAGCATGCTTTCTCTCTTATAGCAACCATTATCCCCTCCTTTCAGAGCTCATCATCCATCCTACCAACCTGTTTGTATCTCCTGGGTGATTTCGCAGTGCTTGTCCCTCTGAGTACTGTAGTACAGGCAGAGAGTAACTATTTGTTTAATGCTAATGACAGCCAGATGACAGATTTGCCACCTTCTGGAGTCATTATGCATCACAATGACTAATTTTTTAAAGATAAAATATGAAGAACACACACCAACAGACATGGGTGATTTTACAATGACATTTACATATCTGCTAATTTGCACATCTGATTTCCTTAAAAATGTTAATTTGTGTCAACTGATTAAAATTATGAAGAATTAATTACAACAGAAAGATTTTACAAAAAGCAAATTTTTTTTCTAAAAAACAAAGGTGCCTTTTAAATACAGTAGAATATTGAATAAAATTATGTAGAAGGTGTCACTTTATTCCCTGATTAGAATGTGTTCTGATGAGGCTTGTTTGCCAAATTTAGAGAACCTTAAAAAAATAGCAACAACCTTCAAACCGGTATTAAGCCTGTAGTTTTATATCAAGCTCCTCCAGGATTCCAGAGTATATATATATATATATATATATATATATATATATATGTGTGTGTGTGTGTAACACACGTTAGATAAAACATCGTTTAGGAACAACTTCCCTCTTTCTTACTGATCACAACTCAGGTTTACTGGAATGATGGCGATAAAATTTGCGCTAAAAGGAAGCCTGGGGCTCACTGTGAGCCTGAGGTTTGAGACAATGAAGTTTGAATGTGATTGAAGGCTTCCAGTTCAGCTGAACGTGGGCTATGTTAGTTGCACAATTGTTTACTTCAGTTGTCTCCACAAACATTGAAATTATGCCAAATTATGAAATCCATGTGACGTTCTCACGAATGTCTCAGTTGATTTGCTGCAGCTTTACAGAACTGTTCAAGGAAAGCCAGAGGTCAAAATGGCTGAAACAAAGAAAAGCACAATTATAATTTTGTATTAAAAATTTTAAATTGACTTTCAATTAATAAAATGCCAGAGTTAATCATTTAACACAGCTCACACCAAGAATGAGATTGGATAATATTAAAGCACTTGGTTATGTTTAAATAAATACAATTTTTAAAAAGCCTTTGCAGATCAGTAGCAGGAAAAGATCAAAAAGAATCAAATGTGTAACAGTGGCACCATCAACAGCAGCATCCTTCTTATTCTATTTTAGCAAAATGCTTCAGAGTAATTGCCTTAATGTTCAACAATGTCAGTGTGGGATGATTCAGTCCATCTTGAAGAATTGCATTTACCAACTGCTGAGATATTCTCAAATGTGCCTCCACCTACACATCCACTCAAAGAATATCTCCCATTCTTCTCCAACCTGCTGTGTGCACATTTCAATTGCTTTACAAGCAACAGACACAGCAGCTGGTTACTGTGGTTTTGGATTAAATTTACCTGTTTTTATTGTGAGTACTTGCCCAGGCTCTTGGGGACATCAGCATGTACAAATACATTGCAAATAATGTCAAGCTCACATTAAATAAGCAAGATTGTGAAAAGACAGTGAATCAGACACAGACACAGTGTAAATCATTTCCAGGTCGACCTTTTTAAAATTAAAATATAGCCATAAAACTCCATGTAAAAGTAAATTATTTTCTGATTGCTCTGTTGTGACAAAGTAAAAGTTGTGTTTTAGAGAGGTTTTGGTTTTTCACCACTCCCCTTATGAAGCAAAGCATAGATTGAGGCACTGATACTGTGTGGCAGGATGTGATGGGGCAGTGAGTCCGTTTCTACTGGAGCTTAACAAAAATTCACGCATAACTGCTTAAATAGCTACAATATCCTGGCTTTAGGCATTGCTACGGGGAAGGCACTTGAGAACAGTCATAACCATATGTGCGAGTGTATGTGCGACACGCCTGTCTGTGTTTCAATTATGTGTGTGTCACAGTATCTGTTGTAAAGCCAGCTTCAGGGCTTATAAAAGACTTTTATCACAAGGGCTCAGTCGTCTCGCTCAAGCCCTTCAGGCCACTGGCAGCCCTGACTCAGACAAAGGTCAGCAATTACTGCTCACATTTAGTAAACTTTATTGCAGTGCAAAGCCAGACATGATTTTTTTTTTTTAATATTAGAAATTGCATTCACAAAAAACAATGATTTTCATCAGACTTTTCTTTTTTTTGACATTACAACCACAATCCTCAATGTATTTTACTAGAGTTTTGTGTGAATCAAAGTAGCTCACAATGCTGATGGGAAAAGGGAAATTAAACATGGTTTTCACAGTATTGTCTGCTTTTGTATTAAGCCTCCTTTATGCTTGTTCTTCTAATTAAAATTCAGTGCAACCAATTGCTTTCAGAAGTCGCCTAATTAGAACGTTTACCTGCATTCAATTCCAGTATATGTATATGGTTGTTCTGCGAAGGCCTTAGAGGTTTGTTAAAGAACACTGGAGAACAAACAGCATCATTAAGACCAAGACACACAGAAAGTTGTGCAGACATTTAAAGCAGGGTTGGGTTATATGCCCTGGTTCCGAGCTTCATTCCACGATAAAACACGATGGTGTTCTCCTCAGCAATCCAGGGAAGTCTGCCAGAGTTAACGGGAAAGAGGGTGGAGCTAAATAAAAGTTCTGGAAGTAAATTTGATTGAAGAAGCAAAAGGAAGTTGGATCTAATATGATAGTTTAGATCAAACCAAATTCATGTTTTAGCATGGCCCAAGTCAAAGTCAGATTTAAGTCAAGTTGAATTTGCTACAGATTTAGTCTGTTCTCCATCCAGTGATATTAAGCTCAATATAATCCATAAATAAAGACAAAAAAAGTGTAGTTAATGTAAAAAGCTGATAGAGATGCAACCCAAAAGTCATTCTACAAAGTACTGACTCTGTGGAGGTGAATCCAGATACGCGTCTCACAATTCAGACGTTCATTTGTAAAACCTTTTGATTATGTATCATTTCCCCTGTCCCGTTTGTATTCATGCACAAGTTGGTGTAGGTCTTTCACATCGGATCCCTACAAAACTTTGTGTTTGGAAAATAATAAAATATAACATTCAAGGGCTATGAATACTTTTGCAGAGGACTAGAGCACAAAGCATTAGATCTCAAAAGCTTTTGCACATACTTGATTGCGTGGAGCAATACCTTTTTTTTTTTTTTTCAAACAGCCATTAAACTCTTTAGACCCAGAGAAACAATGCAAATGGTTTTACATTATGAGCCAATACGAATTAGGAGGTTGGTCATTTCCTCTTTCCTGCGCTGAAGATGACATAACCCTATTTCGGGATTTCCATCTAATAGCCCTACACATCTCTCTCTCACTACTCTCTCCCTACTCTCCGATTCTCCCCTGAGATCCTGTTCATTCTATGAGAAAGGCTGCTCCACATTGATCCCTACTATCTGTGTCGGGTCAGCGGCTACAGCCAAGCTCAGCACTATCCGTATGCCTTGAGAGAACCTTAACTGTGACACGCTGCTGTCTCCTACTATCCCAGAACGTTCAAACTCTTCTGAGAGTGGTGGCGGGCGATCTTCGCTGATCCTTCTGGGTCACGACGCAGCACTAAGGAGATGTCAGATATGTAGATAACATGCGATATCAAGCCCTGACATAGACGACGCTGCTTCGTTTTGAGCCCGTCAGATTCTTTTATGCGAGGGCTCCGAGGTGAGTTGAATTGATTGAATCAGCAAGTTCAACCAAAGGTTACTTTGCGAAGCGCTTTCTGCGAATGCAAGTGGCTTTGCCACACTTTGCCACAGCAGTTTCTTCACAGCCACAAGAGGGCCAACAACTCTGAACTGGCTTGGTTTGACTTGAGACCTGTGTTTAGCAGCACAGTGACCTCCATTATGTTAATGGCTTTTCACTAAAAATCTAACTTCTTCTGACAAAATGACAGAAAGCCTTACAGATGCTCAGGGGGGTGTTCAGCCTCCTGTGAACAAGTGTACTGTACAGTGGTTTCAGGCTTGCCAACATGTGCACAAACATGACATGTCGCATCTAGCCCTTTGAGGAGGAGCAGAGTGGGCAGCCTAGATCTGCCCACAGTATCTCTGAACATAGGTCACCACCATCACAGTCTCAGGGGTCCACTGTATCCAGACATATACTATAAATACATACATGCTGTAAATGCATCTGGTGGAGCACACATGGGCAGGAGATGCATCCCCGGCTTACAGAACGAGTGTCTTTGAGGTTTTATTGATTTGCCTTTAAAAGATGCATGAGATCACTCTTCTTTGACAAGCCAGAACTTCAGGAACATGAGAGCTAAAAAAAAAAAAAAAGTCCAATCCCTTTAAGAACTCCAATTGAGCCTGCAATCTCTTCTACAAAAAGGAAAAGTGCTGTTAAAGTGCTCAGGGGAGTGAAATTTTGAGGAGATTACATTGATTTTCTTGTTGTCTCAGATGAGATTATAATCATCACAAACGTGGAAAGTAAAAGGTAATTGGATGACTGTGAAAATCCCTTTTCTTAATTTAAATTTTATGATGCTGCTCAAATGAGGAGAAAATCTAAAATTTAGTGTGTGAAAATTGTTTAAGCTGAGGTATGTTTATTATAGTAGAAAATGTATTTAACTGCAAAGGGACCACGATGTTACTGTTGTTATTCACTTCATTATTACAAAATGAATGGGGAAAAAAAATGTCAGATTGAACCGATCATGGACCAGGATTTTTTTTTCTTCTGCTTTTACAATCAAGCAAACCTTTGAATGTTTGCTTTTACTTTGATTTGGCTTTTAGCTCAAATCATTCAATTAAATGATTTTTTTTTTTTTTTTTATCAAAAGCCTCAAGGAGACAATTAGTCTTATGGTCCTATCAAATCCATCTCAACATTCTTAAACTCACTTTGTGTCTTAGTTTTATAACATTATAATGAAATATAACAATTTCTTTTAGTCACAGAGTTTCACAAGCTACAAAGTCTATTTAATAGTTGAAGTTAAATCCTTAATGTGAATGAGAGAAAACTTGCATGATAGGATTTTCTGGGTATTTCTATATTTCTTCCAACACGTAGCAGTTACAGCAGTTTGCTGAAATATTATTTTGCCATAAACGTTCTCATATTCCATCATTTTTATGTATCTTACTGGGATTTTAGTTGATGGACCAACAGAAAGAAGTGCTTACTTGTGAATTTCAAGGATTTGTGTTTTAAGATGTTTCACAAATAAAAATCTGAAGAATGATAAAGATTTGCATTCCGTCCACAGTTTCACCACATTTTACAACTTTTACAGCTGTACGTCACTGGCAGTACATCTGTACTTGCAAATCTAGAGACTAAAGACTCAAACTTCTTTCCAAAATATAACAACATTCAGATTGGATGGAGATAATCTGAACAGCAATTTTTAGGTGTTTTCACAGATACTTAGTGGGAGCAAGGTCGGGGCTGGTCTGAGCCATGTACTTAAAATCTAATTCTTGGCTCATCTGATGAGAACACCATCTTCTGCATTTGCTGTGTCCAACTACTTGGCTTACTGCAAACTTTGAACAGGAGCTATTGTGCTTTTCTTTGGCTTTTTTAATTGCTTTGTCTTCCATTAAAAAAAAGTAGAGCACATGATTAATAGTTTTTCTGTAGACATATTCTCACACCTGAGCTGGGATTCTCTGAAGCTCCTTCAGTTGTTACCATGGGCTTCTCTGATTAATCTGTACATTTCTGATACCTGAACAAATTACACATAGTTTAACTCTGTTTCTGAAAGCAATTTGTTCCAACGGAGGGTATATTTAGAGGAGTCAGTGTGTAGGCGATTAAATTAGTATGTCATATTTTTCACAATGCAAATAATTTTTTTTTTTTAAATGAAAACTATATTTTGTTTTCCAACTACTTCACCACTTTCTGTGGTTATTTAACATCAATTCCAAGTAAAATACAATCTTTGTAGTTATAACGTGATAACATATGAAACCGTTTGTGGGCACTTTATCTCTTTCCTAATAAGGTAATTTTTTGTCCCACTGACAGAGCAATATCAAAGTCCTATCACTCATCCCATAAGCTGGTAAACTAGCCTAGCACCCACTGAACACCCAAAGTCTCTCTTCCATCTTCTTCCAGTGCTTCCTGTCCCTCCAAAGCTTTGATCCTCTAAGCCCTGAGTGCTTCAGTATCAGTCCTTGGTTACACTAAAACCCAAGCTCACTCATCTAGAGTTGCAACAGAGGACCAACATGTGCCTCTCTGCTAAGCCTCTCAGTTGATATAATCCTTCTTGCTTCTTGTCTTCCCCAAAAACAGTCTGCTTTTAAACCAAAAGATGCATTATCAGTCGAGCTTTGAGTCTGAAATGCCTAAATTACTGAAACATCTGAGGAATGACGCGTAGGCTGATCACAACAGTTTTACACTATCTCCGAGATGCTTATCTACAGCCCATTTTCCTCTGCAGTACTTTCAGCCTCCTCCTTGCTCTAACTAACCTTCTGCTCTCAGGCCTTTCACCACCGAACAACCCCAGAGTGCCTCTCTATCAGCATCACTAGCACCACCACCCAATTCCACACCACCAGGGGAAATGGACTGGGCCTGCTCAGTCTACCGATGGCTCCACTGACAGGGGATAAAGGGATAAAAAGCCTCTGCTCAGGGACTGATTACTTACATCTGCCAAGCTAAATCCCAGTGCCCACATCGTAGACACTCATACATGTGCAAACATCACAGGGAAACACTTGGCCTGCTGCTAGCAGCAACAAATGCACTCATGCATGTATTGTTTTCTGACATAAGCATGTGATATGCAGAAAACTATGTATGTGTGTGTGTGTGTGTGTGTGTTTGGGTGTGTGTGTGCGCGCACGCGGGAGTAGGCAGGCGTGGGGGTGTGTGTGTGTCTAAGCAAATGGTCTAACAACATTTAATCAAGTGTAAGTCAAATATGATTTAGAAGCAAATATTTATTGAAATAATAGATGGCAAATCGTTAAAAGCACAACCTCTAAAAAAAGAATAGATATGGTGACTAATATTTATTTTTTTACTTTAGAGTTGTTCAAAAACTTGATCAGCATTCTAAATTAAACACTGCAACAGTGTTCACCCTTTCACCTTAACATTGTACATAACAAAGGAGCACAATCTCATAAGTTGTCCCTGATTGGCAGTATTAGAGAACACTGGCATTCCCAGCAAGAGGATGTGAGGGTGGCCCACTGACCTCTTGCTTCCAGCTTGCTTTCTCTCCAGGGGGATTGGAGGAGGAAAATCATACCTCACGTAACATATTAATCCTTTGGTTTCTAAGCATGCTGCCTCTGAGGCCTTACCCTGGTCAACAGAGCTTTATATGTCTGTTTCACACAACAAACACACCTGTGCACATACAAGGGTATGTTTGCCAGAAAAAGCAAAAACAGTCCCTACCAACTTATTGATGACACTGGTTGTATCTGTATTTGATCTGCAACCTTATGCAAATCAGAGACAGTACTTTGGTTAGCTTATTTCAGTAGTGTCAAAAGTCAGACCTCGATGGCCGGTATTCTGCATGTTTTACTTCTCTGGATCAACACACCTGAATCAAATGATGGCTCATTAGCAGGCCTCTGCATAACTGACATGCATAGGAGTTAGTTTGACCATTTCAATCAGCTGAGTTGGAGCAAAAACATGTTTAAAACTGGCAGGACACTGGACCTTGAGGACTTGAGCTGGACACCCATGGCTTAGTCGGTTTCTCATTTCCTTGTATAAAGACAGTCTGCTAAATTGGCAAACATGGTAATATGTGGCCTGTAGGGAACACGAATTACCTAATCTTACTGAGAACAACTTTTTTTTTTTTTTTTGATCAGTGAACACACCACACAACCAGGTTACAATAAATGGAAAACTCTTCAGTGAGGATGTTGTTACTAAGTGAAAAAGTGGTTAGCTACATGTTTACTATCCCATTGTGGAGGTGTGTGAGTGTGTGTGTTGGTGTGCGTGTGTGGTTTAATCTGTAAGCAAAAGTTTCACTGTATAAAGTGGACTGATTGAAGTAGTACACCAATGTTTATTTGCCTACTTTTGAGATTTTAATGACATGTGTCATGGGACATATGGTATTTTTGTCAAGTATGCCATTTTAATAATGCTAACTGTGTCTTAAATGCTGTAATTTCGTTTGCTTCCAATATAAATAATGATCACTCAGGGCCAGAATCCTTGAAAAAAGAAAGTTTAAAGTTGTTCTTATGTCTTCTAATAATGTTGCAAAATATTGGAAATAATACACAAAATTATGTGATTAGGACTGTTTAATGATGCAAATAATTCAATATAAATGTTTGTTTGACAAGTAAGCAAAATGACATGTGCTTCCGATGGATTTAAATATATGATCATGACATCTGCACAGGTAGAGTACACATACAAAATATCTGATGTATCGGTTCATCTTAAACATGGTTTGTTTAAAAATTATGTACATTTTTTTTGTTAGTACATTTTCATGTCATCCCAGTTTACCATATGCATTGAGGCTGTATAGAATAGACTGTTTCACATAATTTGGGATGGCATTTAAAGGTGAAACAGATTACACAAATTCCGATTAACTGTTGGAAAGTAACAAAATTAAATGCAGAGAACCACTAAGCTCTCCAACAGGGGTTAGAACAGGGGTTACTAGGTGTTGTGTGCTGCAATGGTGTCAATTAATATCACCCTAATAATTTTTTATCAGAATTTGTACTTCCATATTTTTCTTTTAAGGTTTGTTAGTGTGCATAAATAGAAGTTGAGACATTTAGGTAGAGGAAGAAAGTGCAAGAATAATGGAGTGGGGGGAAAAAAGTAGGGAACATAAACAACAAGTGGAGGGAGGACCTGATGGAAAGAACTAAGAGTAGTTTAGAGAAACAAACACTTTGAAAATGTAAAGCCGTTAATAATTATGAAATGGATCTCACAAAAAATAAATCTGTGTTGTAAATTACACACCATGTCTGAATGACACTACTCTGTGAACTGCAATAAAAACATATATATAAACTTTTTTTTTCACATTCCACTGAGCTGACACTTTGAGGAATTCAGTACAAGACGTTTAGTTTAACAACACTTGACAATAAAATTCAAAATTCATCTTATATTGGGGTGAGGGGATCGTCCACGGCGGCTCTAATGCCAGAACCGCCACTGTGCAGTGCTTAGTTGCAGCGAGATTTGCCTCCGTTTAAAGAGGGACGCATCGCGCATCCGATTACCGCCATCTTCAGGCGTGATAAGAAGCGTCTCTTTAATCTCCAGGGAGATGCACTGATTCGTGACTGAAAAAGCAGCGTAGAAAGTGACGTTTGCAAAAAGGAAAAAAAAAAATAGAGCGCAGCGTTTGACTGAAAGCCAGTTTGGTGAATGGCATCCTAAGATTGTGGCAACTAAAGAAATGTTTACACCAGAGCATTTGACTCAAGAGTGGCAGGATGATGCAGTGGCTGATGGTGACATCAGCGATGGCATTATAACCCTATACTGTACTGTCGATCACGTTGGTGCAATGGGAACACAGGCACCACAAACAGGAAGGCACGGACTCCAAACACAACTAGAAGCAGCGTATCCGCCGTTTGGACACACACACAGCAAAGCGCTGCGAGGGTGTGCACTCACACACACGCACACGCAAGCACGTGCACGCATCGGGCGACACGTGCACTCACACACCCGCCCGCTTACCTCAGTGTCATAGATTTTGGTGATGAGTGAAAACGGGTACTCCCCGGAGTCGTTTATGTGCTCGATGGCCAGCTGAACCGCTGGTTCGATTCCCTGGCTGATGCTGCTCATCAGGGCCGACTCGTTCATTGGCATCAGCACCATGATGTTCAACGCTTCTTCCTTCTTAAGGAACCAGCTGTTGTCCTGTTCGTGTTTGGTGCGGTCGTTGCACACCTTTGCCACGCCGGGGTGAAATAGCAAGGCGAAGAGGAGCAGGCGTCCCGCTGGGAGGAACATCTCCCAGCCGCTGCAGTCCCTCCGGGTTGGAGCCATGCTGCCGTGCAGGGCGGGAGGGGAGAGGGGGGGGGGGGGGGGGTGACCAGAATGAAATCCCACCGTAGACCTCACTGCCCGGGCATCACAAATTCGGGATGCTCAGATGCCCACCTCTGAATGAAAATTCCTAATTTAAAGCAGAACATGCGCAGCAGCCACCCCGCAGTACAGGCAAACTGAAACAGTATTTCTGCTTTCGAACCAACACCTCCGTGAGAATATTCCGAGGGCTCAGAGTCGCGTTGCGGAGGGAGATTTACAGCCTCCCCGTGTCCGTCATCTAAACGATTTTCTGTAATTCAGAACAGCTCCTCAAGCTTTAATCTGAAGCACTTATCACAAGACGTTCTGAACGACGCCCGAGAAACACGGAGAAAAACAAGCCCATAGATGTAGATGGAAAACAATTACTCTTGCTGACAGTTCTCTCCTCCGGAGTAAATCCCCAGCCAAGATATGTCAAATGTGTGCATCACTGCCAAACGCGGAGTCAGTGTGGGGGGGGGGAAAGCTGTGAAATCGAGGTAAGACAGTAATGCGACAAAAATAAAATAATAATAATAAAAATAAAGAAAACACGGAACAGCGCTGAAGTTAAAAAGGCTGATTGCACAAGTCCGAAAAAGAGAGAGGTCGGGAGAGTTTGTCCTGACAGCCTGCGGGACTGGGATGCTCATCTCCGATAGTGCGTCAGAGAAGCGCTGCTGCCGCCGCCGCTGCTCACCGTGCGCGCAAGAGGGAGCACTGAATGTGGAGGAGGAGAGGAAACGAGGGAAGGAGGGGGGAGATGGTGGAAAAAGCTGCATAGGCTTTTTGCGGGGCAGACTCAACGGCTTCACAACCAAAGGGTGATTTACTGTGCCTTTATGTTACATCAGATAGACGGAGGTCCAAAACCACAGAGCGGGCTGGGTAAATGTATAAGTGTTGTTTGTTTTTTTGGTTTTTTTATGAAAGTGATCAGCATGTCGCGCTGTCACATAAAAGAGATAAGCTATATTTTTAGTTCCTCGTTGGAACTGCTGATCCTCAGTATGAGGATTGTTCTCGTGCACAGGCAGCTGGGATTTGATTCCCTGTGCAGCTCTGTAACACCTGCCGGGTTTTTTTTCTTTTTTCCGTTTTCTTTTATTTATTTTATTTTTTTCTATGTGTTAAACAATATTTACCCAGGTGGGAAAAAAAGTGTACCAAGTTTATTCATTTCTAACATACTTTTCCAGAGAAAAATAACTGTACTGTATGTTTTAAGGGTTTGTTTTTATATCCCAGGTACATTACCTCATACAGCCTATTTAAAGATTTATCATGGAAGTGCGACAGAATGGTATATAGAGATGCAAAATCCAATAAAACTTCCCAAAGCATACTAAAACTGGATTTGGATATTTTTGTCCAAAAAGACGGTGAAGTAATAACTTCACCTGGACCACTGCCCTGCATATTTTATGCAAGTCTCTGCTCCAGAACTCCTGATTTAAATAATTGCATGACCTCCTCTGCAGCCACCAAGTGCTGCAGAAGCCTGTTAATCACCTGCTTATTCAAGTCACCTGTGTGGTAGAGGGGAAACACCTAAAACGTGCAGGGCAGTGCTCCCTGAGAACTGGAACAGAGAAACACCGACTTGGTCTAATATCTATCCATCCCCACTATTTGGGAAACATGGAATATTAAGCCATGCTTTTCTGTTTTGGAACAACTGGGCAATGAAGAGGCATTAGCTCTGTCCATGGTGCTGAACTATCCATGCCATTCTGTTGATGCGGCTCTGCTGACCATGTTTCTCTGTGGAGAAAATGTGCACCCTGGGGCAGCGTGCACATTTTGTTTCCTGGCTATTTACAAACAGATTTCTATTCTCAAGCAGCACAGAATAAATGTCTATATGTATATACACCCACACAGATACACACTTTTTTGGAGAGCTTTTGATACTTCAGGGTATTGTTTAACCTAACTGGGGACAAAAAGAATTATAACAGAGGACAATTATTTTTAGTTGAGGGGAAAAAAGGTAGTGTTTCCCCTTATTACTTGAAATAATTTCAGTGAAATGCCCCATGCATTCTTTCTTCAGTCCAACATTGGTCTGAAGAAAGCTTGCCCCACGTTCAATTTCATCTATGTTCGTGGGTTTTCTTTTCACATGTACAGCCCACTTCAAGTCACCTATTTTAATTACCGGTACTTTGATATCTGGGCGTTGACTAGGCCAAGATCTTTCAGTTTCGCCAGTTCTGGGTGGACGTCTTACAGGTATTTTGGGACACTTTCATGTTACAAGGTCCAGTTCTATTTGATTTTTCCCAACATGTAGCCCACATGTTCGAATCACTGGTGTGTTGAATGATACTGATTGGGTCTTGTCCAGCTGCACCAAAGAATCTTATGTAATGTTCAAATTTGATTCACCAGATTCAAAAACTAAATGTTTGAACTTTAGGGGTAAATATGTTACAAGACTTTTTACCTGTACTATTCCCCAGGCAAAGTTTATACATCATTTATTCTGGCCATATGCAAAAGGTTTTTTCCTTCTTTTGCCACTTAATTTTTTTACCCCTCTCCTACATTTTTTTCCTTCCTGCATAGCTTGCAGCATATTTTAGTTTTCAACTTAAAAGACAAAATAATGCTCTGAGAAATCATTAGAAAAACATTTTAAATATTTACATCTGACCTATTCAAATGTTTTAGAGCAATCAGAATCGGTGCCAAACATGGTAAACTCTTATGAAAAATATAGGATGTTTAGTTCTTCAGTAGTTTGTTACGACCAAACTCTGCCAAGTGTCAGCGGAGGTAACAAAAGTATCAAAATAGTAAAACAGGAACTGAACGTTTTTACAACAAAAAAAAAAACAAAGACAAAAGCAAATCACAAAAGCCAAGAAATTTTGACAAGAGGTGAAATTGAAACTAATCAAAACCAAACAAAGCTTTCTCTGTAAAGTCAGTCAAATACACCACTGGAAAGAACCATCACATACTTTTCAAAGAGAAGAAATTATTTCACAGGTCGTTCAAACTTTAGCACAACTAAAATTCACAAAGTGAACTCTCAAATTCTAACAAGCTTTTAAAACGCAAAGACAGAAGCATCTATTTGTACTTCCATTAATCCAAAATGTATAATTCATTTTCAAAATAGGAGATAGAATGTATAGACGTAATTGTCATATTGTGATTTAGGATAGAAACATGCAGGCAAGAACCAGGAAAAAGGTAGCAGGTGAAAAACTAAGTTTTAATAATCAATTTTTAAAAAAAGGAAAATATTTATAGAGCTACCCAAGATAACAGGACATCGATGGGATGAGTAACAGTCAAGGTGCTGGATAATCACAACAAGCTATGCAGAGACCAACAGCAGCTCCACAGAGAAACTCGTAGAGGAGCCAGTGGAGCACAATGAAGTCAGGGAGTTATGTATGCGTTGTGGAAGGACTGGAAATAGAGGAACCAGAGGAGTTAATCGGAGTGAAGTGGAAACAGCTGAGGGAGATTTCAGGCAGAGGAGAAAGAGGTGAGCTGTGCTGAGAAGCAGCCTGAGGAAGGGTGAAAGATGAACAGAGAGGACCAATGGACGGAAGGCCATAGATCAGGGGTCTCAAACTCCAGTCCTCAAGGGTCGCTGTCCTGCAGTTTTTAGATGTGCCACAGGTACAAAACACTGGAATAGAATGGCTTAATTACCTCCTCCTTGTGTAGATCAGTTCTCCAGAGCCTTAATGACCTAATTATTCTATTCAGGTGTGGTGCAGCAGATGCACATCTAAAAGTTGCAGGAAAGCGGCCCTCAAGGACTGGAGTTTGAGACCCCTGCAATAGATCTAAACAAGGAAAAAACAGACAATATTATAAACATTAATCTAAAGAAACAAGTCTCAGGACAAAAGATAATAAGTGCATAAATGAACTAACACTAACCCAAAGCAGAGATAAGTCATGCTGTTCCGACTGAAATGTGGCTAACCCCAATATTTTTTTTCTTTTTAAAAAGCACATTTGCAATGTGAGGCCTTGCAACTTTTACTCCAAAGGCTACATTCTGATGCTGCTCTTGTTAAAGGTTTCTTTATACAAAACTCTTCTCCATTTTGAGTTTTATAAGACATGGCTTCAGATTAATTAAATCCTTCAGCCAGGTTTTGACCTGGCTAAAGGTTGCCTATGTTATATTCCTATTTCATGCACTCTTTCACTAACAAAAAATTATGGGAAGAGAGTCTGTGGCTCCTCGAGGCTGGAGAGAATTTAAAAACAGGGACGAAAATGCTAAAATGCAGAAAATTAATTATGTTCTTCTTTTCAAACATATAATAGTCACCATGTCGCTCAGTGATCATCTCCTCTCTGTAGTTGTTCTTTTCAACTCTGAGAAGTCCAGATGAAGAAGTAGGTCGAGCTGAAGTCCCATCTGTTTTACACAAGACAGCATTGATCCCTGCTCAGAACATGTTTTCCCACACCAAGACAGCTTTGAATAAGTCATATTAATCACATATAGCAGCAATACATGTAATCTTTGAAATACAGAAGTAAAAAAGTTACAGCTATCCATTACTATGATTGATTAACCGATTGATTATGAAACGTTTTGTCTGATGTCGAAATACCACGTGTTAGGTCATGATTGTTGTGGATTCCAAAATGTAAATGTCAGATTAAGAGTCCTTTATTAAGATTTCGATCCTAGTCCTCACGCTTCTTTCCTAAACGAGGTGTCAAGTCAATGCCTCAACACTAATTAGAACATACTCATGTAGGATGAAGGGCACAGTGAAATAATTATTCAGATGTTGGCACTTGAGCAATCAGATGAAATTTTTATGACCCATGACAACAGCATGTGGCAATTAAAGACAACAGCTTGCCGGTGCTATGAATGCGCTTGACGATGTAAAAGCTGTCATCCTCGTAGTATAGATGGCTGTAGAAGTTAATAGAAAACACTTATTCTTAAAAGGCGCCGAAACGGATCATGCAGTCTTCAGGCATGTTTGCAGAACCTTGGAAAACTAGTTATGACATGGCAACCACAAATTTCAGGGACTTTGTGTGAGAGACCAAAACAAAGTTGCACATGATTGTGGGGTGCTTGGCTTAACAATTTGGGTGGACAGTCATCTCTTGGTGAATTTGCAGTGGTGATACAGGTTTTCAATTATCAGATAATGGATTTTACTGTGATTTGTGATATGTTAATCCATCCATCTGTCCATCAACCCATCCATCAATCCATTGTCTATACCAACTTATTTCAGGGTCTTTAAGATGCTGCTTGGTTATCAATGTTTCCTAACAAATCTTGGAAGTCTTCATTGAACAGTTGTGCAGTTAAAATGGTTCATGGAGGGACTCTGTTTTTCCAATTAGATGACTTCTGATAACAATTTGCAGAGCTGGAGTTGCACTCATTCACTAAAGGTACCTAACAGTTTTCAGATTTCTGAGTTACTCTGTAAAAACTATTGGGAAAAGCTGACAACATTCCCTTCCTGAAATGCTAACAACACTCCTGTGACACACTGTGAATTTTCAATGCAGGCCATTCAGAAGAAGACAAATGAAAAATGATTTTTCATATTTCATAGCTCAGATAGTTTGCGCTCATCAAAGGAAAATCCATGTACATTTTCAGTGAGCTGTTTACAGAATGAGCAGATGAAGGCCCTGACAGATAATTAATCATCTTAATGCCACTTTCATGGAAACTCGTTCAGTAACTATGTTCCTTATAGCACGACTTCACAGTTTTGATTAATAATTCTGAGATTGGGAGTGGAGAAAAGGGAGGAAAGGTTAGTCAATTAATCCAGCCATGTGACTAATTCACCATTTAGCAGCTCGGGAACACAATGTTGAGTTCTGCTCATAAATAATCGAGACTTAGTTTAATTTGGCACTATAGCACCTGGATAGTGCTCTTAGAAGTAAAGGTTGGAGTAAATTTTTATTCATCCCAGATCAGCACCTTGGCTCAGTTGCTGCACACATCACTGATCACCTCAAAAACAACAGACTACCTTGAAAAGGCCCTGACAAATAAACCCACAACATGGCAGGGAACATTTTATTATGGATCCCTGCGATGCTTCTATCCCTTGTTCTCGACACGCTTACCCTGCCAGTTACTGTAGAGGTGATTTAAATAATTGGTTTGTGAATCTGGAGTCACAGTCCTGCAGATTCCATGCATACCAAGGAGCTGAAGACAGATTCTTCATCTGAGCGTGTTCCACAAAACAGTGAAGAATGCATGTTTTATGAGGTCAGGAAACATAAAACTACTGTGAAGAATAAATGCATCCATTGGGACACAGAATAGCATTTGGATGGGATGCTTAGAATTGAAAATTCAGTAACACTTAAAAAAATGTTTAAAAGAAAATGGACTGATTTCAAACATCCCCTCCCCTGTCTATTGGGCTCCAAATATTATAAAAATCTGATTTCTTTGACCATTAATATGCCTTCTACTGAGGGAGAAAGCACTTTTTAACACCTTTTGTTAAGTGTAGCAATGTAAATTGTTACATTCATGTCCAGTTGAATGAAACTATGATCACAGGCAACAACCACATGTTCTGCACAAAGGTAACTGATAGTATTTTTGGTCATAACTAGACTTATTGATAGTCAAATCAAAGATCAATAAGTGAAGATCTGATTTCTTCTTGACTTTTCTTGCCAGTTGGCAAAGAAACGTGAAGTGAAACATTGAGCTCCATTACCTCTGCCATTACTACACTGTTTGTCGGAAGTTCGCTCTACTTCCGCTTGGGGGCGGAGCTGGCGTGATGTCACTTCTTAACCACATCATATCAGTATCAGTGAGAAAAATAAATCCTGATTTTGACTAAGATGTAACTGTAAGTGAGGAAAGATTTATTTTTCTGCTCAATGCATTATTCAAGGGATGTAACAGTATTGCAAATAAAATTGAAGTTGTTAATCACAGCACTAAAAATAGGGTAGCTGCAAATCCGACCCAACAAGTTTTAAAAAAAGATATTAAAAACATAAACCAATATATACTTTATTCAAACATGTCTCTAAAATGGTTTTCATCAGTTTAGCATGAGAAGAAAGACTGCTGATGGCTTAATACTTTTCAAAGCAGATGTACTCTCTGTGATGCAATACAATAAGCACAGGTGGAATTAATAACATGATTAACCGGAACACCTGATTCAGAGCACTAGGTGCGTCGTTAGCTGGCTGAAGTGATTAATGTTGTTGAATACAAAAGGCTCCTGTCACAATGTTTGTCAGTTAAAATGCTTAAAAGGTTTATTGGGGTTTGGTCCCATTACAAATTAAAGTAAGGTTTTGGGAATAGATTTATTGAGAGTTAAGGTCCAACTTCCATTAACGTTATCTGATTCAGTCAGTTATGTCATATAACCAACATCAAAATAACATTTTGCCAATTTTGCAACAAATTGCCATGCACCTTACCAGAGGGGCCGCGTTTCATTGGCTGATGTCCATTCTTACATGGTCACGTGCGTGGCCGTCTCACAAACACACTTAGCTTCCCGTTAGCTAAGTACAGCATAATGGCAGCACTGATACAACTTCTACACCTTGAAGCCTGTCTGCTACACAGTCTTACGTTAGCTAAACAGATCAATATGCAACGTGTGCTGTATCTGACATACACTAAAGATTTTATTTTAGCAGAAAAGGCTTTGGACTAAACTGTTACTCGTGTTAGCCACTCTAGCACCAAGTACAGCTAGTCAACCAACCATCGCTGTGTTCAGGGAAGCGCTGATTAATAATCGAGAAATAAATATCAAGCCTGGAAACTTGATATCGTAACGGACTGAATGTTATGTTTTTAACGTAATCTTTGCTCGTCTTGCGGGGCGCAGGCGGTTGCCACGGTAACAGGTGTGCTTAAACTACAAAGAGAGAGAGAGAGTAAAAAGGTACGAGTGGTTTTGAGTTGATCACCTGTTCGGGTTATTTTACCTTTGTTTACCTTTGCTGTGGCGCATTACAGCCGCTGTTTCTAAACGTTGGACTAATTACCTCGTTCCTTTGTGAGTTTACGTCATTCACAACAAACATCAAATAGAACAAATATATTTCATAAAATTTTAACAAACAAATGGCTTCTACCGCGATAATTATGTGAAATTAAATTAATTATATCCCAACTTCAGAAGATTTGCCTTTACCTTTACAGAGCTCTTTGGTTCCTCCTATCAGTCTGTAGCTTCTCATATTGACGTCATCAAGCCAAATGTCAGATCTACCATAACTGACTGACACCTGCTGGCCTCAGGTTTGCAACCAGTTTGTGACTGAGAAACCAGTAACCTCCTCCCAGATGATGACATGAACTTGTTAGTTCCTCTGTCCATTTAGTAGCTGATATATTGTGAAAATCCGGTAGAAATGATGCACTAATCAGTCACGTTTACATAGAAACAACCACCGCGAGGCTTTGTTTGTGAGACTTGCGGTCACGTGGGTCGGTTGTGGGCGGAGCTTGGTAAGGTCCATTATTGTCTCCCTGTTACAGGTACAAAAAAAAAATTGAAAATATAACAATATGTTGATCACATGACATCTCTCTGAATTGTAACGCATTCTATTATATGAACGTTTTAATATTATTATATTAATAATGTTTTAATATAAATTCAATTATTTACTTTACAACCACAATCAAGTGGACTGAGTGCTCCATTGTTTATCTCAATTGCATGAATGATGACTAAGACATCCATTTTACTGATTTTTGATGAGCGACATGCACAAAAACCACAAAAAAATCTTTTAATGAATAGAGTTTATTTTATGTACAATTCATATTGTTCTAATTTGATTATTTTTAGTTTCATAACATTTATTTTGACCAGAACTACATTATTTCCAGGTATTACATTATTGGCCTCTATAATTGGTTTGTGGGGGCGACTGTGGCTCTTTGGTAGAGTAGTCGTCTTGCGATCGGAAGGTTGTAGGTTCGATTCCAGCTTCCTCCTGCCACATGTCGATGTGCCTCTGGGCAAGGCACTTAACCCCAAAATTGCCTACCGATCTGCGTATCGGTGTATAAATGTGTGCGTGTTTGTGAGCGCGACTGGGTGAATGTGACTCTAGTGTAAAGCGCTTTGAGTGGTCAAAAAATGACTGGAAAAGCGCTATATAAGTTCAGTCCATTTACCATTTTACCATCTACAATTTCCAAACAGTGTAACCGAGTTTTATAGTATTTTATAAAAGACGGGCACAGTTTTAATATCTCTATAAAGCACTCAAGCTCAGACTATTAGTAGCATTATGTGGGGAAAAAAATTTATTTCAGAAAAAGCTACTAAATTGGTCAACATCATTTTGTTGGAGCTACTGTAGGTACACAATCAAATCTTAGAAATTGGATGCTATAGTTATTTATCCTTGTGCACTACAGAATTGCAAGATAGATAAGTAAGATTAAAACGAGAATATTAGAAGTATATTTTGTTGGAATGGCCCTCTGAGAGGAGAATTTATCTGTCTAAATTCATTCCTTGCAAAACGACAAAGATATTCTCAAGCTTACAGTGATGTTATAATACCTAATACTTATTCAATCAAATTTATTTAAATTATTTCACTTAATTTACGACAGCTGTGTATCAATCAAAATCAGAGCGATCAGAGCTATTTCAGTAACCTGGAAGATTTTCAACAATAACTGCTTATTCTTGAGATAAGCAGTTATTTCAATAATAACTGCTTATTGTTGAAACTTTGTACAAATTTGACAGTTTTCAAATTTGACTTGAAAACTTTAACTGTCACAGAGCAAATGAAATAAAATATTTCAGGAGCAGACTTAGGATGAAAACTTGACACTCAGAACTGCTCAATGCATTAAGAACGTCTGAGTCGCAATGGGGGAAAAAAAAAATCTTTACTGGCTTTTGATTTAAAAGTTATCCTCTTGTCTGACCTCTGGAGAGATAATCCTGAATGGTCATGCCATATTTGGTCTGGCCAGAAGAGGTTATCTTAGCCTTCCTTGTTTCATTCTGAAATTAAATCACGAGAGGAGACGGTACAAAGTAGGGCACTGCCTTCAAAAGAGCTCCGGCTGCGGCTGTGCTGTGGGAAGACGCTATTTTGATTACTGTCAAGTCCTAGTAATAGCAAGAACTGTGACTTACATAATCACACTTACAATGAATGTTTCAAACGTCAGCTGCAGCATTGCTGCTCTCCAACGAGGCTCATCTTTTTAATAGCAATTCCACTTGCCTGCAGGTTAATGGGATTAAACCTGAGTGGATGCGAAGAAGGGATTGTCGAGCTGATAGTTTCAGAGATATTTTCCCACAAAAATACATTCCGTGACACAATGGTATTTACTAGTAAAATAGGCCTGTTCTTTTTTTTATTGCATAATTTAAGAGTTGCAATTTAAAAACTTATAAAAATCAAAGAAAAAAACAAGTAATTGTAATTACTCTGTGTTTAATTTACCAAATAAATACAGATTAATTGTGTTTTGTAATCTGGACTCTGTTTCTTTTTTTTTTACTTTTTTTTTGGGAGGTGGGGGAGTTACATTGCTTATTGCAGCATCGGTTTTAGTCCACGATCCGTGTCTGTTTTAGTGGTCTATGTCAAATCTTCAGCTCGATAATTAGGGCCTGAGGTGGTAAGAGAGTCATTGAACGAGCTGGTAAGAAAGCTGGAGTCACACTATTGCACATTAGCCCTCCCAAACTATTAATAAAAACTGTCACTCTAATTAGTGGGTATGAAAAAACACATTCACATGAAAACAAGCACCAGCACACTGACTTACACCGACATGCTTACAGGCATGCACACGGCAGATGCCACCTTTCACATCTACCCTGTGAGCAACCTAATCTCTTGTCTTAATAAGAGAAGCAAGAATTATTAAAACAGTTCAAGAAAATAAAAAACAAATGCTTTAAAAAAAAAATCCTATGGAAAAAAACAAAGTTGAAGAGCAATTTAAACAAAATTTGCAAAGACTCCCCAGGTCTTTCTCTGGGTAAAGTTAATGCCACGCTCTAATGCATGTACACGTATCCTCCTCCCCCCCACATTCCAAATGCTCGGAGAAAGAACTGATGGATCGCAGATTATCAAGACCTCCCACCTCATCTCTCCCCACTAGCATTAATTATACAGAACCCACTTTCTGTCCATTGGGACAAAGATGTGTGCCCTGTAACGACAGTAAAAGCCAATGGATGATTTATAAATATATGTGTGAGGTGAACGGTGCGGCACGAAATTGAGCCAACATGGTGAAAGAAGAGGAGTTGGAGGATATCACTGACACATGATGCCCAACCCACACAGGCATTTTGATCATTCTTCGCTTATAAATGGTTTCATCTAATTTGACTTCAAAATGTGAACTGAAGAGTTCATTATAGTCTATGTATAAATACTGCTTAATTTTCAGTGTTCTGTCTGCATCTTCTCAAATCTTGAATAGTTTAACGTATTCCAGATGTAGTATATGTTGAATTTTTGACTTTTCATCTCCAAATAGTCCTTACTCTCCTGCCCATTTCAATTAGACATCTGGGTTGTTTATTTTCTTTACCTTCTTATCTTTGTGGGATCACTGTGGAGCTGGTGCCCATCTCCAGTGGTCACTGGGCCGGGGTTGGGATGCACCCTGAGCAGGTCGCAAGGTAACATAGAGACACATAGGACAAAAAAAAAAAGATCAAGCACACAAAAAACTTTACTGATCTAAGGACTATTTTTAAAAATCATAACATGTCATCTTTTTGGATTGTGGGAGGAATCCAGAGAGAGTCCATGCATGCACGGGGAGAGAACCACCAGAGGCAGGAATATCGATGTGCAATATTGCATTTACATGCCTATTTACACAATAATGGTATTCACTGAAAAGCACATTAATATTTTGTTTCTAAAATATATTGTAACTTCATGCTCTCTTGAACACAAGTAAATTTCCCTCCATATTATGAAAGCCTGAAACGTGACGCAGTTCAAACTGTAAAATTTGTGATCTCAATTAGGGATGAAAAGCCCCGTTCACGCCGATAGTTTCACCCATCACCCTCTGTAAATAACGCACACAATCAAGAACAGTGCGTTCGGTTTCATAATGGGCCGACCGCTGTTTGAGCGCATTATTCACAACAGCGGGGAACATCCAAAAATATTTTTTGGAGGCAAATAGCTTAACAAATGAAAGCAATGAAAGATAGATGAGGAAGTCAGCGCTTCATTCATATTTGATAGCTGGGCTTAAGATGCATTACCCGACCAACACAACAAGCCAGAGCGCTGTCAGTGTCACAAATAATGAGCTTGAAGGAGCATCTGTGATGGAAGAGGGTTGGGTGTGTGAGTGTCGTCGTTGTGAGCATGGATATTCCACCTATGTTATGGAGACATTAATCATAATTATGGGGATTCCACTTTTCTTAGTTGAGGAAAAGCAACTGTCGACAATAAAAGACCAGGTTGCAGCTTGGCCTGAAATTGCGTATTTCTAATTTAAATAATATAATTAAAGTCTGATTCATTTTGGTACAATTTAGTTTAAGATAATTACAACCTAACTCAATGCTGACAGAGTAAATATAATAAAAATGTATTTTAATGAGAAAGTGTGGCAAATCAAGTATTCAGTAAAGGCCATGCATGAACACAAACAATGGAAAAGTGAAATAATTTTAATCATTTCAAAATAAATACATTCAGAACCATCAGTAGTGACCCTTATCTCTAACAAACAGAACCCTCCACTGTTATTGATAAAGATGAGCTAAATGCATTTTCATAATTTGCCATTTATTTTTTTTTTGAATTTGGACAGAGTATCTCGGATTTTTAAATTAATCATCTCTGACTATAGTTCCACAGGTTTAACTATGAACTGATGCAAGGATAATTTCTCTTAACCACTTTTCAAAATGGGTAAGACAAGAGTACATGATATACACGTAACTTGCTGACATGCTCAGACAACATGCCCACATGTTGTCTGAGCAGTAAAAATAATGTTTTAAGCAGTTGGAGCAAGGCTTGACAACAGCCAAAGTTTATCTTAAAGACGATGCAAATTGCAACGGGCTATATGTTGCTCTTTTAAAAAAAGCAGTCTGAAAAAACTAAAAGAAAAACAATAATATGTACTGTTGACATACATTTAGGCAGTTTGTCCGTATTTCTGTTCTTTGAGTGATTGTACATGTTAGAAAGGCTAAGTATAAAAAACCCCAGAGCACTTCAAAAATATCGTCTCACTCAATTTACTACATAAAGAGCACAGTATTTAAAGACTGACAATGCTGACAGAAACACATTTTAAATATGTTTTTTTCATACAATTACCACTGAAATCACTTTTTTTTAAAAAGGAAATACATTTGCTTGCCACCTGACTTCTGTAAAAGAAATGTTTGTTGTGTGAGAACCCCTCTTGGTTTGGAGGCCCTTTGCTACTACATAGTTTGCTTATATCTTGGCTTTGGTTAGAACATCTTAATAAAAGATTTTTTTTTTTTTTTCTTGGTCTGCGCTGGGCCACTTGGGTGATGGAATGAGGCACATTGTCGAACTAAAAACCAGATATAGAAAAAATATTAAAGATATTTAAGTTGTAATTTGTAAAAATGGGTTGAGGAAAGAGGTTCAAACAATATTGTGTCTTCCGAATTGCTGAGAACATCTCTTTGTTGGCAAGAGTGGATTTTGTTGGACAGTTGTTAGACAATGCTGTCACACAGTGTGACTGCTAAAGTGAACACAAGAAAGAGATTCATCACCACAGACAAGTGACTCATAAGTGCAGCCACTTAAGGAGACACAACTTGTTCTGCATGTGTACTTATGCTTACAAGTGCTTTCTGCCACCACGTTTAGTCACAATCTACACTCATTCAGGTTTCCTCTTTCAAGACAAACAATGCAGCCTCGCGCAATTCGCATAGGGTTTCTGTCCTCTGCTCGTGTGGCATCTTCCAGTCAATCGAGAATCAGATCAGCTGACACGGCCGGATCGATGAAGAGGCAGGAAGACTCTTCATTAGAAGTCCCCGGGGCCAGGCTACCTGCCACTCACTCACCAGCTCCTCTTCAGAGTCTGCCTCTGTCTGTTTTCTCTCAGTAGATATTATGTTCAAATGGCTTAAATTGCAGATTTTTGTGTGTTTCACTCCATGAGTGTTTCACTCATGTGGCAAAATTGCGCAATGTACTATGCTCTCAGTCCATAGGCGAGCCTCTCGGATTCATAAAACCTGGTGCAACACCAACTAAAGTGAGTGATAAGGGAAGCATGTAAATGTTGATGCTTGTTTATAATAGAAGCTGTGGATTGCACCTATTTGTTTTCCAACACATTACCCAAAGATTACACGTTTTTCAAAGGTAATAAAGCCAAACTCCATGTTCTTTGTGCTATTTGGTTTAGAATTGCTCTAATGTATCACTTATCTGTCTCTTCAACTTTAAGAGATTTATAGATGACCCATAACTTGGATATTAAATAAGACAGGCCTTTATATTTATGCATGTATATACAAGAAATCGAAAGGCTTTCAGGCTAATAATCATTTTCAGCCATTAATCAAAGATCCGCTGTGGAAAAAAGCTGATTGGGAGTAACCTAGCCAACCGTGCTGGTGGTACATTAACCCACCCTCTCTACCATTCAACATTTCACAAAGGTCTAATAGCTGTGGCACTTGAGCTTGATGAAAGCAGGGCTATGAAAGCAGAGTTAGGCAGTCAGAGGAGTTGGCCTTTCTCAGTGCCACTCCTCCACACGTCTGCAGGCTTATTACCGGTAAGCAGAGTCAATGAGCACGGTCCTACATGCACCATTTTTTATAATACTACCCTCTAAGTTCTGCTTTCCTGTCACTGTGTGGCAATGAAGTGAGCATTTATATGGAGTTGTGGGAGAACCTGTAGTTTTGTGTTCAACGGAGAAAAGAATGCATTTTTATGTACCTGCGGGAAATTGCTTTTTTGACATAAGCTTATGTCAAAACGAGATTAGCATGTAAAATGTATAGTAAAAAGTCATCTTACCCCTCAGACCTTTTCAGATTTTTTTTATGTTAATAGATTAAAAGTATTTTTTTATTGGGATCTTATGTGATAGACCAACAATGGATCATAGTAAAATTCAACCATATTGCAAAGCACTATAGCTGGCTTGAGTTTTTGGTTTATATAACACAAATATGTCCAATTAACATGGCAAAAATATGAAATGCATATGATACACATATATTCTACCACCTTTCCAGTTTCACACATAAAGCTTGAACAATTGCCACGTTCTGTGACCTTTTAGAACCACACCAACTTGACCCACAGTACCCCCATCCACCACCCTGGTTATTTGGGGTTTGGCACTCCACGCCCAGGAGCCATGGGGGCCGACTCCCACTACACAGATCCGCCCAAGCAGGGGTTTCTGAGGTTGGAAACCACAAGCAATTAGCCCTGATCTGACAGTGTGACTCCTCAGCTCCTTCACTCTCTGCTGAGAGATTTCCGGAGCCCTGCGATGCTGAGCCTTATCGATCGTCACGCTGGAAAGGTCAGTGACTTGGCTCACTGCTGGAACATCCCTCTGCTCCGGTATTCAGTGGAACTGCCTAACCAGTCTGGCACCATAAGTCTAAGACGGAGCATTCTTTATCATTACAAAGTGGGAAAAGTGGAGGAAAACATTGTATAAATCATTAGCTAACAATGTTGTGCTTACATAATTCACTGCCTGTATTGAGGTCCTTAGAATTTAGAACCAATGCTGAGAATGTCAAGCAATTTAAAACTACCTTCTTCTATTCAGGAAGCGCACCGAGATGATTAAAAGTAGCAGGGAGCAATGTCTTCAAATGTTAGTCAGGGCCTATCCTGATGTAAAAAGAGAAAGCAGAACTTTGATGGAATACACCCTGGGAGGAAGTGAAACCACATTGAGAGACATCCCCCCTGATGAATATGTTTTATCAAGGCTGAATAAGGCAACAGCTCAATGATTTAGATGATTAACACTATGTGTGTGTGCTGCATCAAGCTAAGTTAAATCTCCTCTGCGAGGGAAGTTGGTTGTCTGTCTGACCAAGCACATCATCATCACATCAGTGCTGAATTATGCAGAGGCAGGGAGAGTTTTTTTTTCCTCTACCAGACTTTGTGACTGCTAAAGAACTCTAAGTGCTGTTTCTCTCTTAAAAGAACATTACCCAGTTTCAAGATGCTTCAGCTTTGAGCTTGAATGCTTCCTGCAACTTTTTTTTCTCCATTACTGCGCTGCTATTCAGTGACTCTCCGTCAAACAGAGGGGGAAAAAAGTTGCAGAAACTGAAAGTGTTTTGACTCAAATTCACATAACTGCTGTCCAAAACTAAAACATACATTGCCTTAGAAAAAATATTCATACCTCTTGAGTAATTTAGCATTTTTTGCCATGTTGCAAACCAAAATCATCCATGCATTTTAATGGATTTTTGTATGATAGACCATTACAAGTTGTCCGATGGGGGAAATATTTTCTGTCTTCTTTTAATATATTTTTTCCTTAAGTTTGAAAAATGTAAATATTTTGTGGAAATACCTTTACCTGCAATTACAGCTCCAAGTCTTTCGGAGAATGCCTCTACCGCTTTTGCACATTTAGAGCCTTATATTTTTAACCATTCCTCTTTGCAAAATGGCTCAAGCTCAGGGAGACTGAATGATGACTGTCTGTGGACATCATTTTTTTCCAGTTAGATTTATGCCTGGACTTTGACTGGGTCACTCTAACACAATCATCTATTATAATGTATGGAGCTGTCAGAACCTGCGATGGACTGCCGACCTGCCCAGGGTGTACCCTGCCTCTCGCCCGAAATGTCTCGTTGGAGAAAGGCACCAGCACTCCTCCAGACCCCGCTAGGGACAAGGGTGTAAGAAAATGGATAGATGGATCGGAGCTGTCAGAACCACATGCAGCTGAACCCACTCAAGATTGTGGAGATGATGGCGGACGTCTGGAGAACACCCCATAGACTGCCTCACCTCACTACCCTCAACAACACTGAGTCCACTGTGGATCACTTTGGTTTCTTTTCAGAGGTGACTTTCTTCTTCTTTGCTCTTCTATGAAGGCCAATATTTGCTTCTCAACAGATTCTCCCAACTGATATAAAGGCGTTTACTGCTTCTCCAGCCCTGCCATCAGATGGATGGTCATTGTTTTGGCAGGTTTGGATTGAACTCTGTATAAAGTTCAAAACTTAGAACTCTAAACATTTTTGAAAAGTGCTATAGGTTATTTATTTTACATTTTATTTTGAGTTGGTATGAAAGAACCCACCAACCACTTTGCATATTCTGTGGAAGACCATCACAATTAGCTTAAACACCCGACATAGACTCTGCAAAGTGATGAGACGTCCGATTCACACATGACTACACTCAGGCAGCAAGGGATCTGTTCATTTGAACCACATCAGTAACTCCCTTAAGTGGAAAAAAAGCCCTCAAGTGAGGGCAAAATCTAATTTAATCGTACACTGTGAAAAGCAATGTCAGTGTCTTTAACACCGCAAATCAAGAACATGTTAAGGTGTTGGACTTATTTCATCTCCTGGGGAAAAGAATGAGGAGCCAATGTCATGCAGTGAGATCGCACTTGCCTATTTCAGCATCCAAGGAATTTTGCTGCAAAGTTGCATGAGGTCTGAGACCTTTAAACCATTGCTCCATGTTGCAGTAATGGAACATTCACAGTTCCTTTCAAAAGTTTTAACACCTCATGAAAGGCCAGTTGTTTCATAATGACAAATGTCCAAAGTCTAGTGAACATTTGTTCTTGGGATCATTTTAGTCTTTATCCCTGAACACAGCAAACAAATTGATCTGGTCAGAAGGGATCAAAATGTAAAAATTTGACCTACATTCAGGGCTCTGTGTGGTGTAAAAGTAACTCTGCACATCACTCTAAAAACACCATAATCATGAAACACGGTGGTGGGAGTTTTTCCTTCTACAGGATGAGAGCAGCATATCAAAAACTCTGTGCTCCCACAGTAACCCCCACAAAATGCCTCAGAAAAACTGGTCATCCCTCGACAAAATACATGTACGGTACATTGTCATGATACTTTTAACAGTCTTGCAAGGGTTCACTGATGGAACATTGTATCAAACATTGCTACTTTCCAACACTATAATGAACCTATCGAAGGAAAGTGAGATGTGTCATCCTTAATAGTTGGAACACACTGTTCTTTACCCCTTGTTCATCATTTGGGCCACCACACTGGTCTGGCACGCTGCCCCATGCAACATTGAAAGGTGAGTCAGACATGACATCCCATCTCAATGTGCATAGATCTTTGCATTGCAGTGCAAATCTTGTCCATCTCAGACACGATGCCACTGGAGAGCTTGCAAATTCAGCTCAGTGAACTGTCTGCCACAGTAACAAACTCCCTCTCCCCCAGGTTCTCAGACTCTGCCTCCTCAGCAGAGGACATGGAGAGCAGTTTTTGAAACCTGTTTTTGAAACCTGGTCTGCAGTTCACCCCTCAAACCAAAGACACTCTGGGATAATGTCTAGTTCTGCTTTCTGAGCAACTTAGACAAAAAACATGAACACTAAAAACCTAAAAGCATGAACACTTACATTCAGAAAAACTTCAAAATACTTCAAAATAAAATGCCTCTATTACCAAAATTGATTTTTGTCTTTTATTTATTCAATTTTACTAAAGACTTCTCCAGGTGTGTGTTTATTTCAGTGTTATGTGCTTACTGTTAATTTTATTCTAGGACAAATTTTACTATTAAAAACCTTTCCTGACAATGTGTCTTGTTGAGATATTTAAAGAGAAAAATATAAGCAATTCGCAAAAACATTTGAACATCTGAAGAGATTATCTACTTGAAACATTCTCCAAATTATTTTTAAGGTATTATATGATGTGATAATTCAATAATTGGTTTATCCATTATAAGATCATGGATATAATCTTATAATATCCATTATAAGAATATAATGGATATTATAATCCATTATAATTAATGGAGCATATAAAGAAGCAGGTAGAAGCTCTAGATATAAAAAGAGGTAACATGGAATAAGAACAATAATGAGATTTTTGAAATTCCCCTGATTTTTCTTATCTTCAAAACAATAAAATTTGTCAATATCTAATGGAGACTCAATTATTTTAAAAGGGATTGTGTGTCTTTTGTCCATCGATCGTCCATCATCTTAAATTGTTCTTCTGTTCGCAATTTGCATTTAGTTATTAGTGAGCAAACAAACCACATCCACTGTAATTAGTTTGATATTTCACTTCGATCCGACTGGTAAGTAATTATCACAGATACTGGAAGCAGCTGGAAACGGCTGGCCCCGCTCCATCAATTAAAATTAATCTGCTCGCCAGAATCTTTGAAGCTCATAATAAAGTGGACCTACAAAAACTCCCACTAGCTGTTTTCTTTTTTCTTTTTTTTTTTTAATTTCTGGCTTTATGGATGTGCAACATGTTAATTAGAGAGCTAGCAATTGAATACCGTTAGTGTCTGACTGAATCTGCTTGTTTCTTCATCTTAGCTTGCTTTCGGTTTACCAAGTAAAACAGAAGGCAAACATGAAAAATTACAAAGGAAGGAAATGTGACATTTTTCAGAAACAGTTGTTTTTTTTTTTTTAATCAGATAATAAACTTAAAGCATTTTTCTAACCCAAAGGGACTTTTGGAGGCACTTTAAATGAGGTACTTTAAAGTCACTCTAGGTAGTGACTTTAAAAAGAGTGTATTATTTTCTTGTCAAAAAATACATTTCTACTGAGAACATGTCAAACAAATGATTTGCCACTTATTTGCAATGCCAACAAAGGATGCCTTTTACTGTTCCCAAAGAACCTTTATGCAAGAAAATTGGATGGGATTTGTGAAAGTAAATAGGTGAGGAGGGCACATTTCTTCTCACCCACCAAATGTGGCCTGTCTATTCAAAACCCAGACAGTTCCAGCAGAGTCAAGAGGCAGAAAAATGTTTTCTTGTACCTTGGGTTTTCACTTATGTTTTGTACAAACATCCATGTATGTTCATTGCTGATGTCCTGTATTAAATAATAAAACTGACCAGGTCGTTCCTTCTCCCTGTTCACCAGTGATAATTTGCTGTTGCGGTGATTAATTTTTTATCAGTGTCTGAGCCAAGTGAACACTAAAATTGTTCATTAATGTTTTAATTTCCTCGCCCTCTAGTTGAGTAATACTAACTTGAAGTAATATTTTAGGACATTATATGCTATGTGAAAAAAATTATAATTTACACACGATGACAAATGGCGTACTAGGAAACATGTGCTTATAGATCAGTTATTGTAGCACCATTAAATCTTCATGAGTAAAACAAAGACTCTTTCAAAAATGTAGACTTTTAGCTGCTTCCTTTCACTACTACAACATTTTACGTAATGACCTCAAATCTTTCATTATGTAACTACTCCTAGTCACAGGAAAGCTGTCACTTTCCTCCGTGCATCAGGTAAACATTTATCTCAAAGGGTTTTTTTTGTTGGTTTTTTTCAATTACAATTTGTGCAAGAAGTAATCATTTACCACTATGGCTGTCACTGGGAAGGATGATGGTCTATTATGTTCACCTTATACTTATCCACTCAAAAACAAAAATAATCTTTGCCTTATGAATTCATGCAGGAACTGCTGGAGACTTTGCTGCCCTTGCTTTCTTCTTGGGTGGACACTGCGTAATGCACTGATGCCCGAGTTTGGTGCTCTGGAAGAAAGATCACAATGCTTTAGCAACATTTTGACTTTTCTTTCATGCTTTTTAAATACATTTCTCAACTTTGGAAGTGGGAATGTACATATTGTTATTATGAGTAATAAACCAAATCACTCCCAAAGCAAAAGAAAAGCTGTAAACTATATATATATATACTGTATATATATACTATATTACAGTATATATTGTATATATATACTATATGTATATATATACTATATACAGTACACACCTTCTCATTGAATTAAATGAGAAGGTGTGTCCAAACTTTTGGTCTGTACTGTATATACATATATATATATATATATATATATATATATATATATATATATATATATATATATATATATGTATATACAGTACTGTATATACAGTATATATATGATGTGTACCCTCTGAGTCATGGTTTTTATGACCCGGAACAATAAAACAGGTATTTATCATGTTGTTGACTGGAGGACTACACAGCTGTTGGAAAAAATTTCTAATGTGTAGTAAACTTGACAGATCAAAATCTGATCAATACACCACATGTAAGAAGAAAAAAGAAAACACTCACTTTTGCTCTAAGAGAATTGCATACAGTATCTTTCCCTAGAAGGGAGAGGCAGTCCATTTAGCAAGCAATCAAGTAATCTGATGAAGTAAAATGAATGGGAGTGGGCTGGAATGGGTAATCGCCTGTGGAAGCATTTTATCGCATAGGAACACATTTAAGTGGTATTGTGTCAGTGTAGGCTACTCTGGAGGAGGCTGTGAAATATCACAGTCTGCCAGGGTGTGAACTGACATGACTCTGTGCTCTTTATGGCAAAGAAACATAATTTCAGCCAACTAAGTCTTGCTTGACAGGCTTCAACGTTAGCAGGGAGAGAGCCCAATGCATAGCAAACGTGGCAGACAAACATCAGCATGTGAAATTTTAACATATAAGACCTTCATCCAGGTTGCGGTCTCGATTTCTATTTATATCAGCTGTCAGCTGTAGTACAAACAACACGTACTCACATTTCTAGACTCTGTCGAGCCACATGTGTGAAAAGAAAAAGAGTGACAGGCTCCATTTTTTTTTTTTTTTGGAGTGGACAAGTGCAACATGTGCTGTGACTGCTCTCCTCTCTCACCATGGAAATGCTCCTTCTAATTAAATCCATCTGCATTCCACAGTGTCGCCATAATTATCGCACAAGATCTGCATTGTGCCATGGAGCTTTACAAAACCTGCCACAAAAAGTCGTAGTGTTGTGTAGAAGCTTGGAGCAAAATACAGTCTAATGTACAGAGAAGGAGTAATCTGTTTATTTTATATGCATCCAAAATATCCCATAATGTATTCAAAAGTAGCCAGTGATATGACATTTTCTGAAATTTTACCAATGAGATAATAAATTCCTTTACGTAGATTTAAGCTGATCAAATAAAGACTTACAACACTAACCCATAATAGTAAGCGCTGTAATTTTTTAACTAATTATTTGCAAAACAACAGTAGGAATGTCAAACTTTGAGTTTGAGCAGGCAAAGTCTAAGGAAAACTCATTACAATCTTCAATAATCATTGAGTAAGACCTTTGCAAATGATCACAAGAAAGCATATTACATAGAAATTGGATCATTTTTCAACGCATAGTTGAATACTTCTGGAAATTAACTCATGGACAAACTAATCATTGCTTCTGGAGAGGCATTCAGGCCTTGTGGATAAAAAAACAGTTAAATAATCAGCAATGGATCTTTGCATGAAATAACACCTCCTGTTCATCACTGTGCAACGGAGCGCCTGGGCAAAAAAATGATCTGTGCTGTAAGTGGCAGCTGACTCATGAACATGGATTTATCCAATGATGTCAGTTAGAAATCAGAAGTCTGCTAATTTGCATCGTTACTCCAACTGTGAGATTAAATGGAAAATTACGAGATGTTCTTAACCAACACTTTTTCTGATTAAAGTCAGCCATTCCCACCTACTTGTTTTAACGATTCACATGTCAGACTGAGGGTGGCATTCGATTTGCTGGTTGGACATTTGTTTTCGGTTATTGCTCCACTGAATGTAGAAAAAAAAAGTTTTTTTTTTGTAGTATGTTCAGCTCAGCTAAGGTTCCTGGTGGGATCTAACTCAACTGGAAAAACAGAGGGGAGGACTGGAGGCAAAAGCGGAACAGTTCATCCTCCTTTGGTGATGTTTTGGCTGTTTTTGCAGACATGGATTAGATGAGCTTGATCCTACAAGCTGAAGAGGGCTTTCAGCTCATGTCTCTGACAATGGCCCCTTAAGTGTTTAGATAAATATCTTTTGTTCCCATTTCAACAGTGCTCAAATATTGCCTGTTCCAGACTTGGGGAAAAAAAGATGTTCAGAGCAATTCAGTAAGATTGTTTTTTTCTGGTTACTTTAATGTATTTCAGTGGGATTTTTTTTATGTGAGTAGTGCATGTTTGTAAAGAGAAAGAAAGTAGTATATTGTTTTCACAATTTTTCTCAAATTACACTGTGTTCCAAATTATTATGCAAGTGATATTTTCTCGGATTTTCTTAAATGGTCAATGCAAATGATGGTCAGTATAATTGTCAAGTCATGAACTATTACAGTATAAATCAAATTTTACTGAACAAAAAACTCAAAATGCACTGTTCCACATTATTATGCACAGCAGATTTTCTAAACATTTTATGTTTTATAAAGAACTGCAAACGGTCATTCTTTGAATGTACAGCATTAAGTGGTCACATGTACTAAAATCAAAACTATTGCAATCAAAAACATCTTAACAGACAGAGTTACATGTTAACATAGAACCCCTTCTTTAATATCACCTGCACAATTCTTGCATCCATTGAACTTGTGAGTCTGTGGAAAGTTTCTGCTTGAATTTCTTTGCAGGATGTCAGAATATCTTCCCAGAGTTGCTGTTTTGACATGAACTGCATTCCACCCTCAGATCTTCTGCTTGAGGAAACTCCAAAGGTTCTAAATAGGGTTGAGGTCAGAGGAGGATGGTGACCACACCATGAGTTTCTTAATCTGATGAATTTGTCTAACAGAAACCTTCCTCATTTTGCCTTTCTCTGTACAAACCCATCTTTGTTCTGAATCAACCACAAATCTCTTCACAGTACGATAACGCTTCAGTTTTCGTTAAATATCTAATGTTTTCATACCTTGTCGTACGGAACTACACTATCTGCAGAGAGAACCTCTCTTTCCCATATTGCTTGAAACCTGTGGCCTGCTTAATAACGTGGAACATCCTTCTTAAGTAGATTTCCTTTAATTGAGCTCACCAGACAAACTAATCAACCCAGCAGCTTTCTGAAATTAATTATAGTGATTCAAAGAGCCCTGACACACAATAAGATCTATAAATTTAATAGCACAACAACAAATGAATCTTTATGACACTTAAATCCAATTTGCATAATAATTTAAAACACGATGTAAAATGTGACAGATATGGCATGCCTTTGTACTTAGCCCTCTGAATCAAGACTCCCTTTTCTGCTAAATGAGTGCAGGTATTATGTACAAATAGAAACTGGATTTTTTTCCCCTTAGTAAAATAAATCTGTGACTTTGAAGTTTTGCCACAAATGTTTTATTTGGAATACCTTGAGAGGGCTTTTCTTATATGCTTTGATCTAAACCGTTCCAATGTAGTCATTCTCTCAAAAGTCAATTCACTAAACCATAGACAACCAAGCATCAATCAACCACCCACATAAATACATCTTTAAACACTAAACAGGCGAAGTGTACATATAAAGACATGTTAACAGATTCTCCCATCTGAACTGTGGAACTTTGCTGCTCCACTAGAATCACTACGGGCCTCTTCAGAATTTCACCCAGCTTTTCAAATCTTCATCTCCAAGCTGTCTGCTGTCTTTCTTGGCCTTTATGATGCTGTTTGTTCTGTTTTCTTCCACAGGACAGCTGGATTTTTACTGAGATGAATTTATGCAAAATTACACAGAAATCTAACAAGTGATCATTTATAGATTATATTTACATCAGGGTAAACAGTCTGAATACAAATGCACAGCATATTTTTCATATTTGTATTTATAAATCTGCTTCAAACTATGCACAATTTTGATTCCACTTAACACTTAGGAGCTACTTCTTAAATTAAAGTCTCGTAAAAAAATAAAAATAAAATAAAAATAAACTGCCATTTGTGGTTCAGTAAGAACAAAGTGATGTTTTTGCTGCTCTTAGCTTGACTTTTTAATAAGTGCACAGTAATATTCATCATATGCGGCATGTTTTTTCCCCCCCACAATTGTGTTTCCCTGCAGTGGTGGAGCAGATTTTTTAAGCTCTATCTTGCTCACTGAAAAAAAACAACAACTGGGTTCTATTTAAATCCGCCAAATGGAAGAACATGTCATCCAGCAAAGACAGCAGCAGTATTGTTTCGACATAACTGCTCAAGAACAGTTAATTGTTGCTGATTTGATGACTGATGGAAGGCTCAATTTGCCGAACGATCCACACTAATCAGGCGTCAATCAGACACGGTGCATAAGAAATGTAATTGTATCTTTGTATCTAGGCCTCACATGTTTTGTGCTCCGTCTTTAGTCCCTCCTGAAAGTGAAAGTGTGTCATCTAGAGTATGCCGCCAACAGCTACAGCTCCTGAGCTGTTCTGGGTATTGGGGGATTACATAAACCAAACCGACAACAGTGTGGAAATGACTTCCAGTTGGCGTGTGTGCGCGGGGGTGTGCGTGTGTGTTCAGTTCCTCCTATGGTTCTCCAGCTCCCTGACAACTGAAGCCTAAGCATCTCCAATGACTTTCTCCACGGGGAGCCTTGTTTTGCATTACCATTAAAGACACATATGGAGTGTGTGAGAGAGAGAGAGCCTGTAGTGCAGCATCTATTCACTGGATCAAAAACTACGCCTACAATCTGCGAGTAGTCTGCGACACCATGCAGGGTTTCTGTGAATGCATTTGCAGGATTTCTCAACCCCTCTTTTTTGCTGCATATTTTGCAAACCTGTGTATGAAAGATGAAGAGGAGAGTGTGCAAAGAAAGGGAGAGTGCCATCGCAGACCTCTGCAGTGCTTCTCATTTCTTCTAAGCAAGCAGCCGAGTGGTGCCGTGTAATGTGGGGATTTTTATTTATTTTTTGGTCTTGTTTTGCATCAAAACATGTCATCCTGTGCGAGAAAGAAGCCGGCTTGATGCATGCAGCGCTTTCAGTGGGGCACAAATGTTCCTCGCTGCTATTTCTTCAAGTGAAAGACGCAGCCTAGTAAAATAACCAAACAGAATAGATGTATTTTATATCTTATACAAAATGCTGAAGAAACATGTCACACAATAAACAAAGCCCAGACAAATAAACAGCCGAAAATCTCCAGTGAGTAACCGAGACTGATTGCAGGCCTGACTGTCAGCTTCATAGGAAACCGAGAAGCTTGGCATTGGCACAACGTTTCACCATCTCATTCAGCAGCTGGTGACCAATCCAATCAGATACGGTTGGAAAAACTTAGCTCTCCTTCCCTCATTATCCCCTGAGCATCTTGATTCACATCTCCGGCAGTTTAATGTGGGTGAAATGAGTCTTTTTAAATTATTGTGGATGCAGATGAGTCACTGTTTAATTGACAATACTGACAAACACAGAAATGAAAAAAATATATATATTTTTAGTAGGGCTTGGCATCCTGTGCTTCAAATGTCGAAACACAGAAAAAAATCTACTTTTTGTGTAGAGCTCTAAAATAAATTTCTAGCAGCAGTAGCATATTCTCGACTCACTGTCACATTATTGATTCCTACCCATAAATAGAAAGTGCATTTCAGTTTATTACTCTTTATGTACTTTCATGACCTAGCCATTTAAAAAAAAAAGCACAAACCTCACAAAATTTTGAAACACATCCTGTTCTTATTCGTTTTCTGTTTTGCCTGTTCTTATAACAATCTTATTAACATTAGATGAAGACTTCCTGATTGAACTGAAATGCTTTTAAATGTCCTAATTTTATATTTGGTGTAGTCATATAACATTTCCTAATAGTTAATTATGAGTAGAATATAGAAAACCGTTTTAAATTGTCTCTCGCTAAAACAAACAGAGGCAGCAGATGGCCCTAATGCACACCTGAAACATACTTATAGCACACACTCTTGTCTTTGTTATTTTGATGAACTTTCCATTGTATTATTTTCAAGTTCCAGAAAACCAGAAATAATGGCTTGATGCTAAGATAATTAAAAAAATGTAATCTTCAGTTCAATTTACATATGTATGGTGCTATTAATATTTGTAGCATTTGTCTGCTTACATTTTTTTTTCTCGCCCTCAGCATGTACTCAAATTGAAGGTTGATTTTTTTTTTTCTAAAATTATCAGTGCGAGTTTATGTTACTGTAATAAAATTTATTTTTGAGGAATTTTACACCTTCACGGTTGTCAGCAGTAACATAAAAAAAAAAAAAAAAACATCTCCCACTGGAAGTTATTTTCATTACAAATAGGAACCTCTGCATTATTGTGAAACAGAGCATGGCCTAATACGACAACATTATAACATCGCTCCAACAAGTCCTGGAATATGCTGACGACACAGGTTTGGCTGCTATGCAAAAGAAATACGATACAACATCATAGACATATAATCTTGAACTGACGAAACGGTGCAGTTGAAACCCGCAGCACATCAAATCAGCACCCAAAATAACATTCAAATGGTTTGAAAACAGATGGCAACACAGGTACAATAAATAACTTTTTTTTTCCCCATATATGTGATAAATCAATTAAAGGAGCAGTTTGAGTATTTTCTGGTAAATCAACTCTATTACTCAGAAAGCCAAGAGAATAACAGGAAATACGAAAGACTGCTTACTTACTTGTCGTGCGTCTTATTTAGAAAAGAAAAAAAACTGTCAGTAAAAATTTCCATTGATAAACTACAGCAAGATGATCGCCTTTTCAATAGAATAGACTAACCAGACATCATGCTAGCAATGAACCTTATAAACTGAAACGGTAGGGTCATATTATTAAACTTGATCACTTCACTTTGGCTGTTTTATTATCACACATCATACAATCGTGACAAAAATATTTCTTGCTTCCTACTATGAATGATACCGTCCCCACCGGTCATTTGGTCCACTTCACTTAGCACTTAGCAGTGTACTACTTATAATCCTAACAAAAAGCCTTCTTATGGACTACAGGGAACTGAAGCCCAGTAATTACATCCATATTTCAATAAGCTTGGTGCTTATTTTGTGCTTCCCTCCAGCCCAACACAGCTATCTCAGTTCTTTCTTCCAATGCCCTGCACAGTGCAATAAAACTCTTAAGCGTAAGTGCATGGTAGCAAATATCTGACGCTGCATCTTTGGGCTTGCACGACGTTGGCCGAACCGTACAGATGTTATCAACTTCCTGTAACAGCAGCACACGTGCTTCTTCATTTTATTAATTTCATTTTCGCGAGAACGAACGGCTTCTAGTCCAGCTCAATTCCCAGCGTTAGTGTTTTGAAAACGCTTCCATTTAGACTCTTGTAAGCAAACACTCTGAATCAATATCGAAAATCTTTTCCAGCATGATGGTCTCTTACCATTAGTTTCTAACAGCAGTCATTTGAGGCTGACGGTGAAAGAGCCTGTGAAGGTTAATGGTATGGAAGAGGTCACAGATTGCTTCATTCACTCAGCTCTATTATCCAAAATGTACTCCTGATTTCGTTTTCTTTCCCTCCCCCCAGAATGTGTATATACAGGTGCAAAATATAAAGTCCTGTGACATACAGAGGAGGGGAAAAATGTGATAAAGAATTGGGAGCAGCCCAGAAAATCAATCAGGAAGCCATCTGGCATGGCGGCACTCTGGAGACGCCAACAACTGTCTACTCCTCTGCTGTTTCCCTCCGCGTGGCCTGAGGGAGACCCACACAAGTAAGGAAGTCTATTCTGACAGATGAATGCTGAAGCGGCGTCAGTATTCACATCAGTATGACCCGCCAGAGTAAAAACATGTGCTAGCAATGGAAGATCCCCACGCCTGTGCAAACGTTTGGAGTGCAGCCAGTTTCTTTTCTTGCGATCTTAGCAATACTGATTTGTCTCACTCAAAGGCATTTTCCTCCTCTGATATTAAATTATGTAACATAAACTTTTATTTTATTTATAGAAAGGCACACATGGGTGAGTTAGAACACTACTACTCTGATTTCAGTGCAGAATGATGTTGGTCTGCAGCCATCACCAGATGACTCAACTCTAGTTACGGCAAATCTGACGAGAACCTTTAAAGAAACTCTTTATGAACACAAAACTGAGGGAATATATTTGCAGCCTATATTTGCAGCTGTATACATTATTTCAGCCACTAAACGGGAATTTACAGTTTCACTCAGAAGTTCACATGCGGTCGTGGAATTAATTTGACCCTGCTTAAAATGTTTCCCGTCAGGCTATGACGGTTATTCGATTCAAAATAGAGCTCATAAAAACACAAACTGGCTGAACAAGTTAGAATTTTATTGTGGATTTTTTGCAAATCCACTCCGTGACACAATATGGATACATTCAGGTCAAAAGGTTGGCAGCAACTTTAAGTTTATTGTTTGCAATGCTTTTCTCAGAAACCAGTAGGAGTTCTATGGATTTTGGCATTTATTTATCATAAGATCAGACTTTGCTTAGAGCTTTGAGTTTAGGGTTGGCAAGATGCGCACAGCTTCAGTGCAAAAGTAGCAAATACTATAATACTGCTATTAATGTCAGAAGAAGTTGCACAGAAGAAAGCAAAGTCCAAAAAAAGGCCTTCAAATGTGCCATTCTTTACATAAGAATCATGTTTATCTCTTGCAAAGTATACTGGTGATTTTTGTGGGAATTGCATCTTGTTACCAAAGTCTTTGATAGTGTGTAGGTTTAAATATATTACAACCCACAAATATCTAGACAAATGTTCTTGTTGACAACTCTAAATTAATATTTCTGGGTGAAATTCTTTTTAATTGGTTGGCTTCTTTGCATGTAGCTGGGTTTAAATCATAGTTCTTTTGTTTCTTTTACCAGATTGAATTCAAGCAGCTTACTGTTTATTCTTTTTATTCATTCTAAAACCAGGTTTGATACTAGTTTGGGATTATTATGCTGCTGGAACACCCTACCATCTGACCCAAGCTCCCCCCTGTGATGAACTGAAAATGGCTGGGATTGTCCTGGATTAACCCAGGAATCTCCAAGACTCCAGCCAGTCATAACTGGGAAGATGGCAAAATTAACATCGTCTGGCTAAATGGAAATTCACAGCAGCGTAAATGGACAAAGTAAAGGCCCTCTGAAGGAACGTTCCATGTTCAAATGAGATAAATGTTAAGGTTTTTCTCCAAAAATAATGAGAAGAAAGTTTAGAGGAGTAAAATAAGATCAAACCTAAATGCACTGAAATTAATGGCAAAAATGGTGGCAGCACTAAGTGCTGTTCTGTGTGAACGCCTGCTTTCCTTTGCTGTTTTGTCTTTTTCTTTGGCTCCAGGTACCACAACACATTTCACTACTGTGTTGTTAATGTGCAGATGATAAATATATAAATCTAACATCTAAGACACAGTGATTTCAACAGGAAAAGATCCTTAACACACATCAAAACTGGTTTGAGAGGGGATCAAACATGTGACTGTTACGCTTCTTCTACAGCCTCAAACTCAACCGTTTTGAAAATTTATAAACTATGATTAAAAGCTGAGTTCATGCCAGAAAACCAAGCATCTTAAATGAGCTCCATCATTTTTAATGAAAGAAGTGGTCCAATACCAGAATTGTGCCAGAAACTCATTGGAGGCAACAAAGAATTACAATGTTTGTCTGCAGCCTGCTAAGGGACATTTACTCATATATTAATTGAGGAGAATGTATAAATTTGAGCCTGCGTGTCGACTGGAATAGGGAAAATCCAAAATAAATTCAAAGTCTGACTCTTGTGTTTTCAAATTGGTGAAGTTGCAGGTCACGTTATAGTCAACCCTGGTAAAACAACAGTTTAAATAAAAGGATAAATGGCCATCAACGTGAATGATGAGTGTATGAAAACATTTGAGTGGGACTGTTCAAAAATGACCCATGACATTTCACTTCATGGGAAATGTGAAATCGAAGCAGAGTAACAGTGCGTTTTCAGTTTTCCCATGTTTTCAGTAGTGATGCGTTGTGGTGAGATACCCTCATAACACCTGCGATCTATGACTTTGCTTTCAAGTTTCTGCTATAATGAAGCATCAAGCAGTCAACCTTTTCAAAAGGTTCCTATTAAAACCCTCGATCATTTGTCCTCACTGGCACATGATGAAGCGAGGACACACTGACAGAAAGGATCAAACACAGAGAGGAGTGTTAGCCCCCTCTACAGGAGAAAATCCAAATATCAAGAAAGAAGCCCTGATGATGTGCTCGAAAAAAAAATATCAGCCAGCCACACGAAAAGCTCTTTTGGCAGATTCATAAATGCGTGATTTCCGTCAGATTGATGCAGAAGTTTCTGTGTCCTTATTTCTGTTTGCAAAAGGGAAAGAAAGTTGAAACAGTCTCCGCAAAAGCAATGAAATTAATTGATGTAATTGTGATGATCTATATGTAATTTAGATCATCACTTAGTCGTAGACCGAGTCTGGCCCACTTTGAAAAGTAGTAAGAATTCCTATTGTCTGTTTTGTGCACAAGATGCTTTAGAAAATATGAACTTTGCTGCAATTGCATGGAAGATGAGGATATTTGGTTAGGAAGGGGGATCAGAGAGGAATCCTCAGCTGGTGAGATGCTCCATATATGCTAAGAGTTTACAGCTTCTCCTCAAAAAACCACTTTTGGCGAAGGACGTCAGAGCAGGGCTGCAGAGCCGGGGCTGGTGTCCCATCGTCGGTCTGGTCCACTGCTTCAATACACTTCTGGGTCTGGACATGGAACAGAGTCCCATCCTGGAAACCACCATTTGGAAAAAGGAAAAAAAAACATTCAGTAAACAGGAAACTCACTTATATCTACAACACAAGGGTTTGTAAATTACTCAATGCATTTTTGCATTGTAACTGCAAAAATGTAGCTACAGTGTGAACCTTTGCACTATGCGAAAAACACGGAACGACAACAGAGAACAACACAAGCTAGCCAAGTGAAATGCAAATCCAACAACCTTTTCCTAGGATATATCAGTGTCTCTCCCAATACTTTTCCACTTTCCAGCATCTTTCACTCTTCCTACATACATTTCATCTTTTCAGATCCATTTACATTTAGATGGCATGGCAGGCTGTCAGACACTGACATCCTGCGACTACATTCAGCACATGCTGAACAGCTTCCAGCAACGTGTGGTAAATATGCAGCTTGCAGCGCATAACTAAAAGGATAATCAGACTTTTTAATTGTTCCTTCAGCCATAGAAATCTGAAAAGTAGACATATGTCTGTATTCAGCTCCTAGTGAGTCAATGCTGTACAGATTGACCTTTGACTATAAACATTTAAAAATCTTTTCAGAGATATATCTCTACCAGTTCTGTTCGTCTAGAGATCTTTGTCTAATTGGACTGGGAGTTTCAAAGTTTTGTAATACATTTTTAAATTAATGTTGTTTCTCCACAAGTCAAATGTTGCTGGCGTTCTCACATTAACAGATTCGTGTCCCTTTCTATTCATCTTGGAAGGAGGCGAAGTTGTGCCACAAACATTTGGATTTCTAACTTTTGAGTTGTGTCACGCTCTACCCATTTTCGGCTAATGGATTGGTTTTATAACATAGCCCTGCTTTCAATGTCACTATAACTTTATCCTTGACCTTTCTGGCTTGTTTATTATGCTATTTGTTCACCAGTGTTCTCTAATAAACCTCTGAGGCCTTCACAAAATAGCTGACTTATACTGAGATTAAAATACACATAGGTGAACTATTCTCACTAAACAGACTTTATATGGGGTTATAAGAGTAAGAGGGCCTAACACTCTGAGCATACAAATAAAACTGATTGTAAAAACAATTTGAAAACCATGCATCTCACCCTTTTCACTGTGGAATTATGCACTATTTTCTGCTGACTAGTAAAATCCTAATAAAATACATGTCAGCTTATAGCGTGACAAAATATGAATAAGTTTATGAAGTAAAAACCTCTACTAGGCAGAACAGACTACTAGCATTATTTGATAATCTCAAAACCTAAAGAAATCCTTTACACTTTTTTTTTTCTTTCTTTTTTTTGTGAAAAGCTACAGACACACAAATTGGAAATAAATTTGGCCCCAATATGATTTTGCAATACCTTTCGAAAGATGAATTTCTGGTCCATGGGAACAGGTTGTCCTCGTTTCTCGCACCGCAGGACAGTCAGGTAAGTGCTGATGGTGTCAGGCACAACACATCCAGCAGGATCTCTGGTGTTATAGCATATTTCCCCGTTGACCGAATATTCAAAAAACTGTTGGGAGAACCCATCACAGATGCAAGACACAAACAAAGAAGCAGTTAGAAATAAACACTGTGCAACAGAATTTGCCTGTGTGTGTTTGTGGAGATCAAAAACCAGCATCACTGGTTACAGACTACGAATGTAGAATGGAGCTATGCAGGGCACTTCCAAAAGGCTGACAATCCAACAACTACAGAAGCCGTTTTCGACAAAAGTGACATCAGTGTGTGTCCGCAGAGGGGTGTTTCTGGCAGCACTGCTAAATCTCACAGAGCTTCCTGGTATACTGACAACTGACAGAGGAAGTAGAATTGAGAAATAGACAGTCTCCCTCTACGGATCAGCACTGTGGATGTATTATAGGACCTGGAAAAGGTAAGTCCATTGTTTATAAATGTAAGAAATGAGGAGGGAGTGACAGTCTCAAGGTTCAGAGGACAGAAAACATAAGAAAAACTAAACAAGGAGCTGGTGAGTAAATAGTTTGGAGCTACAAGAACTAGAAACGTAAGAACTATGTTATCTTAAAATTGACGGCAAAATTTAACTACAGGTACAACATGCTAAATCTAAAAACTAAGATTACAAAGCCATGATTTTAGTGGAAATACATCTTTAAAAAGCTATAGAGTAAAAAGACATGAAATAAATCAGGTGTTATTAAAAGACAGGATCTGTATAACTCTGTTCACTAGGCATAAGCAGTTATGTCTCCATAAGGATTAAGATTAAACGACCACATCTGTGCAGATGAACAGGATTAGCATGGCTGACCTGAAGATTATGTTTGTTTGGTTTTGACTGACTTCGACATTTGTTTTAAAAAGAGAAATTAAAGAGACCACATCTCTTTATAAGATCAGTGTAATGGGAGTGTATTGCTGTCTGCAATTTTTCTCACTATGACACAAAATGTAAGTTAGCCTAGGGCTGCACTACAAAATATGATAAACTACATTGGGGGCCATACAGAGCCAGAAGTGTTTTTCGTATCTCTAAACTGTTTGACAGGCCTTACCTGGTTCTGACCCATGCCGTGACATGGATAGAGGATGACCCTACGACCTTCCAGCACCTGGTCATCCCCAGGATTATAGTCAAAACAGTAGTTGGTCTTTCCCCGACTCTTCAGCTAGCAAAAAAAGTCACAAAGGTATGTTACAAAGGTTCAAACACTCTATTCAATATTTCTCTTATTCCTATAAGCAAAATTTAAAAAGTATTTGCTTTAATATGATTTTGAGTGACAGTCTGCATGTGTGGGTGAAAGATTTCTTTACTGGTGGAGAAAGGAAAGTGATTGAAACATGCAAATTTACTAATTTTGAATATTTTTGTACAGTACATTAAACTGTTCAGAAACGTTCTAACCATCCCAAACATGCCCGGTCGATCATGTGGGACAAAAATGTCGGGGTAGACGTTATCCAGATACCACTTGAAGTTTTTACACCCCAGCCTCTCTTTCAGTTTCTTCCTCTCTGTCACATCTCCAAAGGCTTCCTAGGAAAAAATAAATAAAACAGTTCAGCTTTACTGACCTAAATAGAAACAACTTCGATAAATTCAGAGTTCATGCTTCACTCACAGCGGCTGCGTCACAGCTTAGCCCTGATGTGAAAGGGTGTACAACAGCACCCTCTGTAGTTGTTTCATAACTCTGCCCATTTTTTAATATGTCAAACTTTAATCACACACACAACTACATCAAATATTTTACTAGTAAGACACTCCTAAATTCTAGTTAAAGAACAGAAGGATGTATCTGTGTGTTTTACGTGCCGACAGCAATCCGCTTATGTAAATATCTTTAATAAACAGGCATCACCACTCTGATAGAGATTAGCTGATTATTACAAGAAAACACTTGTGCATTGCCAGTGAGCATATGCTCACCACACCTTCACTGCTGGAAGAAGAAGCTAGAAGCGCACTGCAGAATGATGGATGCTGGCCGTGTGCCAAAACACAGCTCTAATTGGCTCTTTATCAGTTTATCCGGTCATGAGACAGATTCCTAAAAGAGGGGCTCTTTTATCAAGTGCTAGCACCACTACAGACTAGGGAACAACAAGGGCTGGTGGAGCTGGAATGACCCAGAGCAAGAGACATGTCTGAGGGGAAGAGCGCTCCTCTTCCCATTAGGAGACCGGAAGGGGGACAACAAGCAACGATACTTTGACTATGTGCTTGATATTCTTATTTGTGTTGGAAAAGGAAACACTATGATTTTTTTTTTGTACCTTAAGTACAAACATAGATGTGTCTTAATTTGGAGTTTTATGTGATAGACCAACACAAAGTAGAGCTAAATTGTAAAAGAAAAACTACAAAGTGTTTTCAAAAGTTTACAAATAAAACTGTGAAAAATGTCTCAAGTTTTGTAATCAGCTCCCCCGAGTAAATACTTTGTAAGACCATCATTCACTGCACTTGTAGCAGAAAGTTAAAGTTGCAATCCTTTTGACAACTCTGACCACCTTTTCTGTCCCTGCTAAAAAAAAAAAAGAACTATTCCCGCAGCATGATGCTGCAACCACCATGTCTCAAAGTGGCTACAAGGCTTTAAGACAACAATGCAGCATCTGTTTTTCTGACAGAAGTCCCGATCTGAACCCTGATATTGGACCTGGGTCTTGTTCGCTGCATTTTTAATGACTGGTAAAGCTACTAAGTTTTCAAGCACAAGGTATTGTTTTACTTAATTTTAATGCAGTATCAGGACTCGGATACCGAGCTGGAAGAAATGAATGATTTTCCATTCGGAAATGTAAAACTCAAAGTACCGTACTCTGGACTTTTTTTTGTTCATGTGATTGTATTTAAAGCTATCACCTATCACCTATTTAAAAAATTATTTTGCCAAAAGAAATATATATATTCCATTTTTTGTGGTATGAAAAAGCAAAGCATAGCTGCATCTTAAACCAAAGTTACAACACATCGATTTATGCTTTAAATTATGACAAATTAATCACAGAAGGTTTAAAACATTAAAATGCACAAACCCAATGGTAAAAAGTAATGCAGCATTGCTTGCTTTGAGCAATATTCCCTTTCAGCAAGGTTTCCTCCTCTCAGGGAGATGAGCGCCACCTGATCTGTGCATCGAGAGCTTCTCCTCTTAACTACACTGTCACACACTCCACGCACACGCCCACACACACGCACACATTAAGACGAGGCACCCCACAGGTTAGCACTGATATCACCCTGTCAAGGACAGGTGGGTGACACCCGCTGGCACAGAGTGACACGGAAAAGGTGGTAATCACACACCGGAATGCCCCGGCACTCCTGTCACCTTGAGTGTGTGTCGCTCATGTATCCTGAGAGTCACTTAATCAGGGGGAGCTTTTTACACCACAGTGGGGGAGCGGCCGCGCTTGTACGTGTGTAGTTTGAGCAAAACATACAAGCAGGCATGGGTGTCATTTACTGCCTCCGCATGTCGATGCAGTAAACGACTGGCAGAAAACAAAAAATACACAAGTATGCGACTTTCGGAAGTGAACAATTAATCCCATCTGAATGTGCCTCAATTCTTTTTTAAAGAGAGACATCGGCTCTGTTTGACACCCATCAAACACCCTCTTATGACTCGTGTGGACTCACCAGTCGAGCATGGGGATTGCGATGGTAAAAGAGCTCCTTGTACTCATCCATCCACACCTCTGCCGCCCTCACGCTGTTTGCCAACGCTTTGCTCCGTGAGTAAGGGGCCTTTTTGGGGAACACATGACCCACGTGGGAGCATGGGTGGATCTCCAGGCTGCCCCCGCATTGCCAAATCTAAGAGACGAGAACCGCAGCACCACGAGGATTTGGTTAGCCTCTCAGCTGTGAATCAATCAGGCTACACAAAGGGCAAACGTTGTAGAGGAGCTCGAAAACAAAAAAAAAAGGCTATTGTTGCCACTACAGAGACATATTTTTGGTTACTACTCTTTTGGGATGTTGTATTTACTCCAGCAAAGAAATGTTCAAATTCTTCACAGCAATCAAATCATTTAAGGTCTTCACTCTGTTTTCTCTTATAGTGTAGTATCAATATGGTCACTGTGGTTTGGAGAAGAATTTGTCACATGGTTTACAGTTAATATGATCCAGCTCCAAATGTCTGTTCAGTGCTGCATGTTGTGAATTACTGCTATAAACAGTGTTAGCATTTTGCAAACTCTACAAGTACAAAGTAATAATTCAGCTGAGCACTATGTACTTGTATAATGTATGAGAACATGAAGATATATACTAGATTACTTCTTACTCTGAAAGAAAACTCCAGGTTTTCTCCTCCCCAAACCTCCATTCCTGTGTCGTATGTCCCCAGGTAATGGAAGTAGCTTTTGCTCACAGAAAACAGACCGCCTGCCATAGTAGGAGATCTAAACAAACCAAAAACAACAAAAATAAACAGAAGTTAATCTTGGTGCCACTATCCACCTCTTATTTAATAATTCATAAAAAAGTCATCAGAAGATATGGGTGGAATCGATACAATATCTAAAATACAAACTTGTGATCTTGTTTTGCTCACTGAAGTTTTTTTTTGTTTGTTTGTTTTTTGTAACTAGTACCTGATGACGTCAGTGGGCGAGTGACGGCGTTTCTGTTCGTATTCTGGGACCGGGTGCCAGGTAAAGACCAGCCGCCAGTCAAACCCACCAATCTGAGGTTCGCCGGGGTTGCCTAAATACTGGAAGGTGTTCCAGTCGATCACGTCAATGACGGGGCACACCACGGCTTTGGGCTCCTCTTTGATCCTGGAGAAAGGAGAGGAAAGCTAATGTCAAAAAGAAAAATGTAAAACTTAATATCTGTGTTAACGTCCTGCACTGCAGTTGGTCAAAAAGCAGCTGAGTACTGAGCCCCGAAGTCTGAGTGAGCCTTGAAAAAGTATTCACCCTTTTACACCAATTCCCCAGAATAAAATCTAGAGCTACCAGTTTTCTTTAGAAATCACAAAATTATTAAACAGAGTCCATATGTGTGTAGTTTAACTTCAGTACAAATACAGCTCTTCTGTGACGACATTAGAGGGGAATTGACATCATGAAGATGGAGGGACACAGCAGACACATCAGGAAAGACGTTTGGCAGAAGTCTAAAGCATAGTGAGGTTATCTTAAGACACCAAGTATGGCAACGATGAAACCTGCAACACGTGTCTCTCCACCTAAACCGACCGGTTGGACAAGCGGAGCATCCATCAGATAGGAAGCCAAGCGACTTCTGTTGTTAGCGTCTGCTGAGCAACATGTACAGCAAGCATGCGAACGTCAAAATATTAGTGGTGGGACATGATTAAAATTTTTAATTGAGTTAATTTCAGGGTCAGTGATTAACTAATTGCAATTTATTGCATTTTAATCAAAAAGCACACATCTAAATCATTAACTAAATAGGCATGTGAGCTCAGCAATAGAGGTATTTATTGATTTTGATCTGATACTCAGGTTATTCCACCATCAGATTGGTGCAAAGTGCTATTACACCGATTCAGCTTCCAAGTGTTTCAGGAACCCTTTATCTTCTCGGTGAAGGCAGATTCTGTAAAACTTCTGCGGCTGAACAAAAATAGTTAGTTATTTCTATTCAGCTTGTCTTATAGCAGAAGTAATGTCAGTTGGTCAGTTGTAACGTTGTATCTCTGGGAGAAGAAACTCTGTAACAGTTTTTCCAGTGCATCAGTGCCCGGCTGCTTCTGAGAGAACAATTCCCCAAAAAATAAAAATACACACAGCGTGGAACTAATAAAGTTGCTGAAACTGGCCAATGCTGCTACTTGTGCTATCTTTCCTTGATGTGTCGGTTCTTGCCATTGCCTGTCTGTTTGTCGAGTTCATTCATTACTTGTTAGAAACTGTGGTGTACTCACTATTTAACCCAGAAAAAAGACTAGAACAAACTTAGAATCCAAATACTCACTATTTGGACCAATACTATACTTTTTAGATTATTCTAGTGTATTAGTAATTTCAAAAATTGTGGAGTACTCACTATTTGAACCAATATTATACTTCTTAGATTTCTTTCTGGATTGTTATGCAGAAACTGCTATTGTTGCAGCCCAGAAAAGGAATTAAAAGGAACTTAAAAACCAGAAAAAAATTCTTCCAGAACAGGAACACTTAATACTTATTACTTAGAAACTGTGGAATACTCATTATGTTTACAAATATTGAACATACTTAGAAAGTCCAGAGAATACTTATTTATTCTTATCTAGCAAACCTGATCAGGAGAATCTAGTTAATATGCTTTGGATCAACATTATTAGATTATTTTTCTTCTTTTGCTCTCTCCTTTGGTTTGCTATTTGAATTGCCTTGCTGCTGAAAATGACCTATACAACTAAAATTACCTTACCTTCCATGTATCTTTAGAAATGTGGACGATGAAATTTGCGTTGGGGACATCTGTGCTTGCGGCATTTTAGATTTGAACAGCTTTGGTGAAAGGCCAACTCTTTTTTTACATCTTGCACACATCAAGAGTCCTTTCCAGCATTCCATCAGATTGGTTTTAAAAGCAAAAATTAAACCCCAGTGGGCCAAGAGAAGCAGCCTACTTGTCCAGCTATAACTGCACAAATTTGTTTTTGTAATGTGACAAGATGGAAATGCGTTCGAGGTGTGAGAACACATCTGCGAGGCACTGCAGAACTGTGCTTCTGAAAATATCGTTCTCATTTTCTTTGCTTCCTTCCTTATTATTTACTTGCATGGGGACAAGTGACACATGTACGTAAATACTGAAACACTTCGACATTTATAGCCTCAGCTTATTTGCGATGCACCTCAATGCAATGCTTGGCGACAGCGGAACTTGAAAACATGATCTTTAAAGTCAACACTGGAGTGAAATACTCAAACTGAAGAGTGCTACAGTTTCCTGAAAAGCAATTTCTCACCTCTTGAGCAGCGGCTCGAGCCAGCCCTCGTGGCACTCACAGTGGCAATCCAGAAAAGTCAGCACGTCGCCCGTGGCGATGGATGCCCCTAGCAGCCGGGCCCGGACCAGCCCCTCCCTCTTTGTGGCCCGGATCAAACGCACCTTCTTCAGCCCTGAGAGGTACTTCTCCAGTGGCTCCTTTAGGTGATCTTCAAGAAATTCAAATAAAAGTGAGCGCTTAAAACCTTTAACACTGCAAATAGTTTGAGTTCAGAATTTTAAGGCTGGAATAAAATCTTGACTGCTAAAGAGAATCTAGCAGCCAATCTCCAGCAGTCATTGGTGCAATAGACCTTCTTGCTGCAACTGTCTCACAGTGAATCCTATTATCTGAATATGTCTCTGAATATAGACACAAATACTAATTACATTAGTGTGTAAAGGGCTGCACACTTTACACACTAAAGTGTGTAAGGTGTGTTCAGAAACACTAATGTTTTCAGTTTGGTGGACTGAGTGGCACATATGTTGTTAAAGGTCTCTGTTTATATTCACTTGCGGGATAAACTCAAAGTATTATACGCTGCATCTCTTTCATTAAATGGGACAGTGGTGCAGAAACACAGTCTGCCCGAATTCTGAAAATATCTTCTATTACCACCAACTACTTGTAAGACTGAGGCTTTCATTTGCCTTTGGCGGTTGAGAAATCCCGTAATCTGTGATCCCTCCCCAGGTGCTGTTAAGTGTGTGATCCCCAGTATTTCAGTTGCGAAACACAAACCTGCAGAAATTTGTCCGTCTTTGTAAACGCCAAGTCCTTTTAATATCTGATGACTAGGAAACTCGTGCATTAGCTCATGGAAGAAAGATGAAAAAAAGAATTTGTATTGCCATACTATAAAATGTTTAACTTCACTATAATACTTAATGTGCTTGAGTGCGCCCTGTTCGTGTGCTTCCATACAGTATGAGCACCAATAACAAGCTTTCTGTCTCCTGTAAGTGTCAATCAGCCGGCTTTTCAGCCCTGCTGCCTGTCCATCAAGCGTCCCATCACCTACCTCTGTCACTGTAGTCATCCACCAGCACCACCTCTCTGAGGAGGATGTCAGGAGAAGTCTCCAGCACACTGTGGACCGTCCTCAGCAGGGTAGACCAGGCCTCATTGTAGAAAGCAATCACCACAGACGTTGTAGGCAGAGACTTGTAGTCGTACTTGAGCTGTTTGCAACTGAAATGCACGATGGACACGATGGAATTTTTCTGCCATAATCCAAGAGCACACATTTTCAGTCTCAAAACAAGATTTCATGTCTTTTGTTATCAAAACCTTTATAACTTTTGCTTACATTCTCCTTTTGAAAGCAGGACTTCATGTCGTTCTTCTCAAAACTTCTCCTCCCGCTTACACTTAGTCTCTATTCGGACTCTGCTCGCTTACGGAACATGAAACTGCCTTTTGGCACAGTCGCCTGGCAACCTCTCAGCCGATAGAATGAAAGTGTTGTACTGGGTTTATTTCCCTCTAGCGGGTGTGCCTGTGTGGCTACTACCGATTGTAGCAACCTGCGCCACCCACTGGATTTAGGGAGAAACATCGTCAGCTTTCTGCTCCATGTTATGCGAAAAAAATGCCAGCAGTGTGCTACTGATCGCTAACAGCTACTGATCTTAGGCAGGATTTTGTTCACCCAACCAAAGACAACATAGTCACGACATATCTATCTATCTATCTATCTATCTATCTATCTATCTATCTATCTATATTTAGCACTCACGAAAACAGACAAGAATTCTTCTTCAGTATATTTGACCCACGCTGTTTGTATTTTTTATTTTGTGGGGGGGGAGATTGTTCTCTCAGAAGCAGCAGGGCACTGACGCACACAAAACCCGTTACAAAGTTTCTTCTCCCAGAGCTACAACATTACAACTGACCGACTGCCACTGCAAAACAAACAGTGATGTAGCAGGCAGCTCAGATTCAGTAAAACTTCTACGGCTGAACAAAAATAACTAGGTAAATAAAATATATTAAATAAATGAATGAAAAGGAGTTTTATCCATAACTTTAAAAAAAATAGCACTAATTTAAATAAAATACTTCTAGGACGGAAGGACGGACAGACAGACAGATGGATATCATGTCGTGACTATGTTGTCTTTGGTTGGGTGAACAAAATCTTGCCTAAGATCAGTAGCTGTTAGCACAAAATCTTCAGTGGACTCTGAAGATTTTGTGAATCTTCAGAGTCCACTGCTGGCGGATGTTTTGTGTAAGACACAAAGTCCTGCTTTCAAAATAAAAACGTAAGCAAAATATTACAAGTTTTGAGAACAAAAGACATGACATCCTGCTTTCAGACTGAACGTGTGTGCTCTTGGATTATGGCAGAAAATTTTCCCCATAGACAGCAGTTTAATTTGCAGACCTGAGAGGAATCTATGCAAATGTTGATGTTTTTTTTATCTATGTAAAATGGGTACAATGCAAAAAAACAAAGTAGGTTTATACACATTAAATCTCTCCTTTTTCTGTACATCAAATGATTCTTTAGTAGGCATTTGTGATAATATATATATATATATATATATAACATTGAGTAGAAATTTTAAAAACTTTCACAATACTTTGCCAATCGTAGCATATAACATTTTGTTTTTTCATGTAAAACAGGAAAGCCATTATTCCTCCTCTGAAATAAAATAACATACTGGGTATTAGTGTCTAACTTCAATTAACATAAATTAGTTTTAATGATTGATGCATGCATTTATGTATGCTTTTGTTGATATTTTTAGCCTACTACATATACACAAATTTCGTCCTAGGATAAATAAATAACGATCTTTCTATCTACATAATAAAGTGCCACAATCGGGCTTCTTTAGACCCCATTTTATTTTCAAAAATATTCCCAAAAATCCGCTTTTGTCTCCTTATCGGCCATAAGGAGCCGATAAGGGGGAAATACGTGAAGCTTTCTTTCATGCACTGGCTTTCTCTGAGCTGCCTGGAGTAGGCATTGGTACTTTTTATTAAAAATACTTAAAAGTAGAATTTTGTATGATGGAACATTTTAGCTGTGTTAAAACCCAATATTTAAAAAAAAACTAGATTAGTTCCCAGCGGCGACCTGCCCATAATACTGTCGGAGTATAATGAAAGTTAAATGACAAGGTATCCATACTCGTAAGATTCACTCTCAACTTTCTGAGTGATGAAAGTGCTCTGGGTGACACTTACAGTGGACTCCATCTCTCTGACAGACTGCGGTGCAGCGAGATCCTGTCGCTGACATAGGTGTTAATCTGGTGTTTCTGGACGCTCTCCTCCTCTTTCATTTTCTCCTCTTTGTTCAAATTCAGTTTAACAGCTCTTCCCATTTCACCCAGGGCGTTAAGATCCAGCGGGGGCTTCTCGTAAACGGGCCTCCTCAGCCGTTCATTCTCTCCCTCTCCCTCTGCGGAGACTTCGCGTCGGTTTGCAGGACTGGCTTTCCCGGATGGGTGTTTGAAAAATATTAGATACCCCAACAAAGTGACGCCAAAGAGGCAAAAAACTAACTTGGTTCGACCCTTTCTTCCGTATGATGCCATCGTGTCGCGTCTTTGCGAGGAGTAAAGCTCGGTCGGGGTTTCATGCCCCTTCAAACCGGTGGGACTCTGGTGGAGTTACTCTGCCAAACTAGAGGTTTCTTTCAAACTTCGCTTGAGTTTGGCCCGCATACTTCCACGGAAAGTTCAATGTTTTTTTGTGAATCGTCAGAGTCCCGGCTGATTGAGAGAGGAGCCTCCGTGTTGTTATTCATTTACCCGGAACTTCCAATATATTTAACTCCACGGCCGATAAGATTATAGACACTCCTCCTGTTGGACTTCCTCCAACTGTTGTGCAGCACTAAGTGTGAAAGGATTAACACACACACACACACACACACACTCGGGATTAGACCCGAGCAAATTATCTCCCTGGATTGGGTGTTAGCTGGCAAACTAAGAAACGAAACAAATCCAGGTCAAATTAAATAAATAAATAAAAAAAGGACAATAGTTGGCTTCGTTAGTAATAAGAAAATAAAAAAGTGACATTAATCAAATGCACGCCCACTGTCTCGAATTCAATGTAAGTGCGCGTCGAACCGCTACTTTGTTTCTTGTGTCGCCTCCAAACATTTCATTCGAAGTTCAGGCTGTGCAAAGCTGGCTCCGCTACTAACGACATTTCCGGTTTGGGAAGGAAAAAAATAAAATGCAGTGCACTGCTTTTAAAAGCGAGTAAGTTAAGTTAACATACTATTTTTGAAATTACTTATAAACGTTTTTAAGTATGTGAGTTTAAGAAAAATCGGCTCAACGTGATGCAATTTTCACTAAAAGCAATATTTCTCAAATTTTTTGTCAACTTTTATATACAAACTGCATTAGCCTACTTTGAAACAGGGATATAAACTGTCTTTATGAATTTAAAGATTCATAAAGATCCTTAAATATTCTAAATTGTAAAGTTTAATAATATTGAAGGGATCCAATTAAAGTTAGCATTAAATGCTTTGCATGATATCACAAACAAGAAATCTTGTTGGAATTTCTACATGGATCATGATCTTGAAAACTCTATGAAGAACAAACACGGAAATTGCGTTGTCGTTTTTGTTTTCATGTTACTATGTTCCAGAGACAACTTGTCCAATTTCCATTACGAAAAAAGAGCGCTTTTAATTTGAAGGACACCGTCTGACTAACGGCGGTAGACTTTAACGTGGAACGGATGAGGAACATTGGGGTTACTGCAAGTCAATCAAGTAAATCTTTTAGACGAGTTCCAACAGTCAAACGCCATAAAATCTTTTGTTATGGATGAAATTATTCTGTCTCCTTATCTGATCATATGTGCACATTGCTGCTGCTGCTGCCGCTGCTGCTGCTTACATAACCATAGCACATAAGACTGGCGACAGTCACAAAATGAAACTGATATTTCAGAACCCGCCTCTCTTGGTTGCATCTTGAAGGTGTGATAAGTGTGACCCAGCGACGCGACGGTGAATGTCACTCTGTATCTGTTCCACTTATTATTTTATAACATTTGACAATTTTTTTTGGCATTAAATCCTGTTTTAAACTTCACAAATTTCATTATTTCAGGGTAAAACTCTGAGGAGCTTTATGGTCGGGACTGGTAACTGGTGAAACGAACCTGGTTGTTGCACAGAGAGTCCAAAAAGGTTGCAACAATTTGTTTTCCATTATTTTCAAAACGGATTAGTGTTTGTCTGCTTTGATTAGATAGTTAATTAGCTACATATGCATACATTTTTTGTTTTATTCAGTTATTTACATCTGGTTTAAATGTTTTATTTATTATTTTTTGGAGGATTTTGGTTTCAACTGTTATTTATCTGTATTTTTTATTTAGTTAATTTTTATTAATTTATTATTATTATTATTATTATTATTATTATTATTATTATTATTATTGATGCATTTATTTTATTTTACTTAGCTGGCTTTATTTATTTCACATACTAAAAGTATGTTGTTTTATGGATTTATTCATTTAATTACCTCATTTTATTTCATTAGTAAGATAGCTGATTTTTTGTTATTGAATATCAGACATAAAACCATACAAAGTGTTATTGCGCTGAAACTAACTTGATTTCATACACATATTTTTAATCATACGAACTACCACAGTTGCCCTTAGCTGCGTTGCTTGTGATAAATGCCGTCTCCGAAACGCCTTCAGTGACCCTGGGAAAAACTGTCTCCAGCCTCCAGTACATTCACTATGAAGGATTTATTATACCATTTGTCAACCAAGTTGTCACTCAAACGAAACCACTATGAAAACTCTCGACACCAAAGCTGAAATTTGACACAAAATGTATGTTTGAGTAAATTAAAATGGTAAATAATTAAGGTGAACGTTCAGGGCCAGAAGGTAATTTGAGTGTCATGCTGTTTGATTGAGCACCCATGTTGTAAAAAACCATGCAAAGAGAAGCAGGAAGGCCACAAGTCAGCCGTTGTAGTGTTGTAATGTATCACGGTACATCGGGCTTGTCGCGTCTGTCAAGAAGCACAATGTTAATGTGGATGGATGAGAGCATTTTCATTTAGGACAGGAGGATGGATCAAATTTTCCATGGAAGAGATATTTGGTGCAAACACAGAGGTATAGAGATGGAAAAATAAAGCCCTGGCGACTTTAGCTGAACTATATCCTCTCAGGTTTCTGTTTAATAGCCAAGAAAAAGTTTTCATCCATTTTTTATTAGGACTGGGAATTATTAAATGAGTAAACTAACCAACACTGTCTAACACAAATTTGACAATGCCTTTTTGACACGTTACATAGACCGTGGGATGGTTCTTCCCTCAGATGATTTTTATTGAAGCCCATTTTTTTTTATCAAGCAAATCCTTCGCATATTAGATTTTAGACACATAGGATGGAATGCCAAACAAATGTGAAAAGAAATGTTCGAGCTAAGCTTCCAGATGACTAACGTGTCTAAAAGTGGGAATGAAAGAAATGATCCAAACGAACCACCAGGCTGTTATTAAGCAACCAAGAGCTTTAAGCAACGTGAATCATGTGCAGTATGGCCTGATTGACTCATCTTCTCTTGTTGTGTTGTTCTCCCTTGCAGGCCTTGTGGTGTTCAAGAATATCCCTCACCTTCTGTTTGTTTAAATGTCAATAACTTAAGATTCTAATGGGTAGACGAGCACGGGTTCATACACAGTCATCATTTTGTTTGTTGTTAAATGGCTGGAATACATCATGTGAACAACTACATAAATACGGGTCTGTAAAGTATAATACAACAGTGCACGGTTGTTTGCGCCAGTTTGCAAATTGTTGGTTGTATTATAGAAAGGAATATTTCTGTCTTTATATTCACTCATACTGCAGGCCTTAGCCTTATTAATAGGACTGCAAAACTGAACTTTTTGGCCTATATAATCAAATATGCTATTTGTTTGAGGAATTCAAGTACTGCAAAATACCCATGCCACTCCTATTTTGGAACTTGGAGGTGGCAGCATCATGGGTACCAGATCTAGAATGAAAATAAGGAGGCGGAAATTCCAGAAACTAGTGCCTACAATAAAATCAATTACATTATGCATTGTATTGAAAACTTTCTCTGCAAATAATGAATACAGCCATCTGTAAAAGACTGATGAAGCTACTAATATGTCAATGTTTCCCTGAAAGGTCGTGAGCCTTGTGTTGTTGTAAACACTGCATCATGTGTTTCTGAGCTCATTCTGTGACTTCAGCTGTGTGATCATGTCTGTTTTTATTGCACTGCTGTCTCTAAGACAAATCAAGACATAACTGTTTTTTATCTGACTCATGTCTTGCTCACAGAAATATCTCGACACTTTGCTTCATATTTTCAACAATTTTCCTGTTGGATTTTTGCCTCTATATTTCTCCCCCTGCATAATTTTAATCTTATTTGCTTGTGTAGCCTTCTCTATCAGGGTCTGTGTGTGCACTATGTATGCTGTGGGAGTTGCCTCTACACACTTGAGCTCTGTTGATACACAAATTCACAACTTTTTTTATCCTCCATTTATCAATAGACCATTGTTATTGTGCATCCGATGAGACAGCTATGCCTGAATGTTTGTAGGGAGGAAGTAGTTCCTTCTTTTTCTGACTCACCTACTGTCCTTCACACAAGCTTGCCGCCACAGCCTGTTTACATACACCACAGACTAGAAAAACAAGTTCAACTTTAAGAGACTCTTTTGCGTCATTAAAATCCGTAATGATGCTTGATAATATGTTTTATTCCGTTTCACTAGTCCTTTACTACAGTTTAACTGTTTAGTCTGTGCAGTGTTGCCATTGTTATTGTGGGCAACACAGAGACACACATCTCAACCAACCATGCACACAAATAAGTAAGGGTGACTTAGTTTGGCTAGTGAGCCCAACATGCATGTTTATGGGGGTAGGAGGAGTACATGGACAATACCATTGCCTGCACATGGAGAACATGCAACTTTTCACAGTGCTCCACCTTCTTCTCATTTTATGTTGCGACATTGAGAACTTGAAGAAAACTGGGGGAGTTGGCCTCATGGACAAGCTGCATTCGGCTTCTATGCGCCACAGATCTGGAACAAGCTTTCGGACAATTGGAAAACAGCCGAAACACTGAGTTTCTTTAAATCTAGGCTAAAAATTCAACTGCTTGGAGTTGCTTTTGTACCATAATTAATGAAACGCTAACCAACATGTTGATATGTAAATGATGACACTTGGAAAAATGGAATGTTTCAATTGTTGATTTTTGTGTTTTTATGTTGTAAAGCACTTTGAACTGCGTTGTTACTGAAATGCGCTTTACCAATAAAATTGGTGCTGACTACTACATGCTATACAATCTCATCAGCCAATTTATTAGGCACACATTATTAGTTTGTTTTTATTCTTGAAAGCTTATCTTCAACAATTTCTCTGAAACATTTGTCCATGTTGACCTGATGGCACCATGGATTTGCTAACGATGTGATGGCTGCACATCTGCGATACCAATCCACCGTTCCAACACATTCGGTAAATACTTTAGTGGATTTATTGAGTTCTGGTGACTGTGGAGACCAGGGGACCGCAATAAACTCAATGTCATTTTTAATAAACCAGTTTGAGAAGATCTGAGCTTTGTGATACTGTACAATGACCTGCTTGAAGTAGCCATCAGAAGATGCATACACTGTGGCCATAAAGCAATTGACATGTTAAGCAACATTACTTAGGTAGGTAGGGTGTGGCATTTAAATGAAGTGTGTGTTATGGGGCCCAATGTGTGCAAATAACATACACTGGGCCCCATAACACACTTCACCACCTTTATTCATAATAATAAAGTCATTATTTCACCACCAGCAGCAGCAGAGCCACCGATAAAAGGCAAGATGGCTGCAGGAGTTACTGTCCTGACCCTACCATCTGAATGTAATATCAAGAATCACTGGAACTGCCAACATTTTCTCCTTATCTTTGCTGACAGAAATGATGCCCAGTGTTGTGCATTCAGAGATGACATTCTGCACAACTTACTTGTAACAGATGGTCTTTTAAGCTAATGTTGGCTTTTTATCGTCTCAAACCTGTCCGCCCATTCTTCTCTTTGAAAATGCCCCTTAACAAAGCATTTCCATCCACACTGCTGCTAACTGGGTCATTAGTTAGTCATTCTGCGGACCTTTTGACGTAAAGATGGTTGTGTGTGAAACTCTCAGAATTTCAGCATTTTTTGAAATACTCAGACTGGAGCCAGCAACTACAACATATTCAAAGCAACTTAAATTCAACTTCTTCCTTACTCTGATGCTTGTTTAGGAAGTCATCTTCAATGCATCTAGTTGCTGAAATACCCTGAGTCTCTCCCATATAAGTCTCCACCATATGATTGACTGATTCGTAATTTTGTCAAATAGCAACTGAACACATTTCCCTAATTAAGTAGAGAGGGGGCTTATGCATTCTCGTATGGGTTCTGGGTCTCCGCCCAGTTGAAAAACCTTCAAAGAAACTCTGGTGTCTCATGAGTATTCTGTTTCATTTCATTGTGAACTATGCTCAAACATTTTGGAAGTAACAATGTACCCAAATAAACACTAAAATGAAGTTGTATTTTCACCTTATTGTCCAAACATAAAAAATAAGTTGTCATTCATGTGTTTTTAAGATGTTTTCCTTCAGGGCTGTAAGGTGGCGTAGTATTTAGTTCCATTGCTTCACATTTAAAACATCCTGGCTTCCAAATTTATCCGTAGGCTTTCTGTGTGGAGTTTCCATTTTCTCTTGTGCATGTATTGGTTAAGTCCAAATTTTTTGCCTTATTCCAATGAAACATGTTTGGTTAAGTCTCAAATTTTTCCTTGCTTGGGCACAGGGAAGGTCATGTACATCCTTGCTTATCCTGAGTGTTTCTGAGATTAAATGCTGACCTGCCTATGACGCACACATTTCCTCTCATCATTTGACCACCGGAGATAAGCAGTGGCCCCAGCAAACCTACAAACATTAAATAGGTATTGAAAATGTATGGATGTCTGACTTTACAAACACTTCTGCCTCCTCGGAAAGTCATCAAGGTCAGCAGAAGCCTTTAAGAGGAGACCTCGTATAAATCAGGTTTACTGAAGTGGAAAAACTCGTGAAACATGCAAATCAGTGAGAGTCAGCTTGAGAATCAAGCTAATACAGACTTGTAAGCAAAATCTTCACTGATGTTTTATTAAAAACCTGCTGTCTGCAATGAGTGTTATATGCTCTGCTGTCAGTAGGTGGTGGTAAACAGCTATGAATGGTGACATCCACATGATGTATGTGAGAGCAACAGAAATCAGCACATTGTATGCTTTTCTTTTTTTTGCACATGGATGCAAACCATCCAAGACACATCTACCCAAGTGTTTTTGGGAAGATGTGTTTTTCTTCACTAAAAAGAACTTAAGAAAAATACAACATCTGCACACATACTAGAGTTTGATTAAGCGTGGTGTGTGCAGAGTGAACGTGAATAGACAGTAGAGACGGTAAAGGCAAAATATAAATGGTATCCGTGGTTAGATTTTTATTTATTAATCCTAATAAATTTAATCACGTGCACCCCTTTCCCTTTAATCCATCCAATCCATTTAAACTGATGCAATTACCTTTTACATTTTCAGTAGTTTCAGAGCTTTACATTAGCACTGCCCCCTTTGGTCCCTTAAACCGAAAGTTATTTACAAAGACAACCCTACACAGAAGCCACTGTAAATGTTCCCAACTGTACTGAGTGAATATCCTATACTCACAAAGGCAGTTAGGCTAAAACATTGAGTCAAAAAAAAAAAAAAGATACTGGCTTGCAGTCTCAACAGAAGGTGCACTGTATCTGGATCAAATTCCAACAAAACCTAAAACATTTTGTCAGGATAGAGTCTTTTGGATGGACTTTCAAGTACAGTTCAAACACAAGAGTTTCAGAAAACAAGGCACGTATAGGTGCTCCCCTTTAAGGCTTTTTTTGTTGTTATTTTTTTTTTACAAAACATAATACAGTTTATTATTTTCCATTAAAAAAAATGCCCCAAAATAAATTCCACACAAGCTGGCACTTTGCATTTTGGCACACACGGGTATTTTAGGATGACGGGTTTTCCTCAGACAGAGCGACAGGTGAGACAAAAGGGCATTCTTAGACGAACACACCAGGTAAGAATAGATAACAACATTCCTGTCAAATCACTAAGCTCTCTGGGGCGAAACGTTCCTCAGTTCCAGAACTTAATGAATTCTTCAAGTCTTGTTCAGGCAGAACTCTGCTGTAAAACTGGCACCACAAGCAGGAGATAGAGTTGAGGGGCAAGTGTAGTATGACAACAGCACGCTCCCTCCTTCGTTCTCCCTCTTCCTCTCACATGATGGGGCATGTTAGGAAATCACCAGTGCAGTGCAAAATGCAGGTGACCTTACATTCCGAGCTCTTCGTTTAGCAGCCAACATTCTTACATTTTACATAATTTGACGACTGCATACACAAGCAAAAGAATTGAACAGGAAATAACGAGAAATAAATTCCACATAAAAACATTGCAGTGCAGTTTGACTTTGCAGCTAATTCAAGAATTAATTATATTAATCTTCTTGATTCTTGTGCCGAACAGTCAACTCTGTAGCAAGAAATCCCAGGTTTGTAATGTCCTCCATTATTGTTGCACAGGCACTTGAATAAAACAGTTTGTTTTTTTGTTGTTTTTTTTAAAGGGTTCAAATAAAATTGAAATTCTCAGCAACTCTGCACTCATTCAAGCAATCAGCAGAGCAAATCGGTGGCTTAAAGTGACATTTTCAAGACCTTTCTGTTTGCCATTCCCAGTTCGATCCAATGCAAACACGGAGAGTGAGGAAGTCGTGGGTAACGGAGAAGCCCACCAGTGTAGTAATTGCACAAAGGTCACAGAAGGTCACTTGAGTTTTCCCGGTAAAGTCTTAATTCCTCTTTCTACCACTCAAACTTCCACTGCTGGTTCCGGTCGGCCGGGTTGCACCGCCTCATCTGTGCGTCCGTGCGTCCCTCTGTCGTGCGGTAAGCTGTCACGCACATGTCTGAATGAGAGTGGTAGATGGTCCCATCCTGAAGGGAACGAAGAGAAGGGGGCGCAGAGGATCAGGTAGGATGAAAGCATCGCCTTGTATGCAATATGTGCAGAAATGGAGAGAGAGCTCTTATCTGCTGGAAAAACAACCTCTCACCTGTTTGAAATCCCATATGATGCTGGGAGGCTTTGCTTCCCCGTCGTGAGGACAGTGTCTCATTCCGATGGAGGTTTGTCCCTCAAGTACCTCAGCACACAGCTCTGTCACCGAGTTGAAACGGATCTCCTTCTGGGAAGTGTATTCAAAGTACTGAAAAAAAAAGAAAAAAGAAAGACACGCTATGTAACTATTTTGCAACAGCTAAAGTATTCACATCCCTTGAACTTTTGAATACACTGTCGACACAGTGAAACATGGTTTCGATGGCATCGTGCTGTGAGGACATTTTTATTCAGAAAGGACTGCAAAGCGTATCAGAGTTCATGTGAGGATGAATATAGAGCTAAATATACGGTGGGTTAAGCCTGTTATGACCTAAATCCAACTAAGAATCTGAGAAACGATTCTAAAATTGATGTTCACAAACGCTGATGTTCAAAATCTGACTGAGCCTCAGCTGTTTTACAATAAAAATTGCCGAATGTTTCAGTCTCTCGATGCGAATTATGTAAGCCAACATCTAAGATAGAAATTCTTGTAAGACATCTCACTGGATCGACATTGAACGAGTCGAAAGGAAGCGCTTGGTGTTTATTTCAGTGCTGTATGGTCCAGTAAAACGATAACACATTTTACTGGACCCGAATTATTTATTGGTCTTAAGACAGTTCATCCCCTCAAAGACCAAAACATTTTAAATTGGTAGAGAACACTTAGCTGGACAATATTTTAATTATCCAAATCAAAACACAGCAACCAAAAATAATAAAGAACATGTAAATAAAAACCACTCACAACAGAAACTATAAAAAATGGAATTATGATATCTCTCGAAGCAAAATTGCCCTTCAAAAAATATTTATCCTCAGAATGGAAATTATTGAGCTACTTTTAATTTTCATGTGAGTAATTGAGTAACTCCTTATTGCGGCAGGCTTTACGTATGGTGTGTGTGTCTTTGTGACAAGTGAGCTCATTGGCAGTGAGAAGGGCTTGGCCCTCTCAATCAAACGGACATGAAGACAAACCCCGACTCTTCCCCTCGGGTGTCATTTCAACAAACAGACCTGGCGGAACAAAAGATGCCACGCTCCCTGGGTTACCCTTTAAACAGAGGGTCAGGTAATCAATCTTCATACTTCCTCATCCTCCTCTTCGCATCTCATCCATCTTTCAGGTGCGTCGAGGCCTGCGACGCTCATTTCCAATTAAAAGGCTCACTTGTGGCCCGCTGTTTCTGGCTTCTGACTTGTTTATCCAGGCGGTGCCACTCGCTCTAACTGCGAGGCTCATGTATCTTTTAAATGGAACGTGGTTCTTATGTGGGCCAGGCATGGGAGAACAGGAGGCGGTTGCTGGAGGGTTCTCAGGTTTTTATTTCACAAGGGAGCTTTTAAGACATTGATTTTCAGCGCCACATGTCTATTTGTGACTGAGGACAGCTGATGTGGTGAAGCAAAATCCAAGATTTCAAGCAGGTGGAAGATAAAAAAAATGTCTTCCACCTGAATCAGACAAAAATCAGAATTTTGTCTGATTCAAGCATTAAATAAACATGATAGACAAATAACCTGCTGCCTGGCAGGATTCAGATTAAAAACTATCTGTGAATTGACTTTGGTTTGAGCAGAAAACACTTATGTTCCACTTTGCAATGGGCAACAGAGAGCGACAGAGAAACTAATCATTACCTGGTTGCCTCCCTGGCCATGGCAGCCAAACAGAGAAAGCTGGGCTCCAGTGGGACTGTGATCTGGAGCGTTGTAATCAAGACACTCCGATTGTAACCCCGAGTTGCGTACCTGAACAGAAAAAAAAAACAAAAAACTATTTTCAGTAACAATAAAGAGGTGACGCTGTAGATTGACTCCTGTGATTGACTCTCTACAGGCAGGTTCTACAGAGAGGCCAAACACAGAGCAAAAAAAAAAAAAAGAGAACAGGTTTCTACCAACTGTTTGCTTGTTTTCCAATCAGGACACACCTATCCAATCAGCTACCTTCAAAAACAGTTTGTCTTAATCTCTTCGCATCTCTTATGACTAGATCTTGTGTAAGAAACAGTGTAAAACGATACAAAGCTTCTGCTCAAACATGGTAAAACATATACTGGAATAAAACAGATAATTATCAGAGACTTACAGCCCCGTGCCAGCCTTCCCGGTCCTCAGGGACGTGTAGATCTGGGTAGATGTTCTTCAAATACCATTCAAAGCTTTTGCATTTCAGCTTGTCCCTCAGCTGCTCCCTCTGCGAGATGTCTCCGTAGTTCTCCTGCAGAGATTGGCATCATTTGCTGTGTGTACTCTTTTAATTTGTATCTTTTATTTTGATGCAACTTAGTGTCTTTATCAACCCAAATTAACTTTTGATGTGTTCTGAATACCAGGAGGTTTTGACCCAAAATATTCAGCTAGAAAATTCAACATCAGAAGGTATTTCCTTACTCAGCATCAAAGTTTGTCCAAAATCACACATAATTAAACAAAAGCAAGTATTCACCAGAGGAAAATGCAAGTTTAGGAAAGGTCAAGCGAGACTGACTGAACATGTGGCAAACAAAAATGGATGCCGAGATTGAAATAAAAGGCGCATCAGATAAGGCTGAGCACTATAACACAAAATATAAGTCGTACCGGATGTGAAAAAAGTTGATCAAGTTCAACCTTGAGATTTACCAGTGGTGTGTCCACTTTTGAGAGCCACTGTGTTTACCTTTCCTAATGTTTACTATTTAAAAAAAACAAAAAACACTGAGATCCAGAAAGCAAATATTAACATCCTGGATATGACGGCTGAGCCGGGCGATTCTACAACCACAATTGTTTCAGGTCCTCAGGACAAAATGTGCAGGTGTGCATAAAGTCGTTGGGCTCCACCTAAAGCAATTATAACCCTCACACACCCCAGACCTTTGTTTTACTTAAGGGTGGAATGGCATATCAATGTGTTGCAGAAACACAAGGCAGATTTAGCTGCTTTATCTAATATTTGAAGACAAGACTAAAAGTGAAATTTGCCGGAAGGAAAATAGTGATTAATGCACAACAACCTTCACAGTAGAGATATGCAAAAATGTACTCATCTTTTAATTTCACAGCATATTGAGGCAATTAGAAAAACACTACTTAATTTGAGTATGTTTGTTTGATTTTAAAAAAAATAAGCAAGATTTATAAAACAACCATAGCAACTTCTGTAAAGTTTTAAATTGTAGTCAATAACTTTCTGTTTTCCCAAGGGTTCAGACACAAAGAAAAAAAAAACGCATCTTTACCACAAGTTTCAGTAATTTTTTAAAATTAGTTAAGTGCTTTTTATTCATTTTTATTTTTTGTAGAACTCTACATGTTAACATCTCTCATATTCACTAGAATAGTCAAAGGGCACCACAAATGCCTGTGGAAAATCCTGCAAAGTTGTTATCTGACTGATGGAATAATTGTACCCAATGAAAGTTATACAGCTATTATTACCACACCAATCAGAACCAATGGCATGTTTAGAGCTCCTGTTACAAACAGCAGGAGATCAAGTCTAGCACTGCTGTGTTCAATCTCCCCTTGACCAGGTAATTTATTGTTTGATCAAAGATCCCCAACATTAATAATATATGTTTTTTTCAGAAAGGTGTAACTGAGATTCATGAATTTTTCATGTCGCCCAACTTTGAGACCTGAGAGCCACCGCACACACTCACACTCACACACCCCCACACACGTGCATGCCCATACAGATACCCAGGTCTGACCTGGTGAGGCAGACGGGGTGAGATCACATGCTGGCCAGTGAATTATATCAAATTAAACATCAAAATCTGACGTCAAGTGTAAGCTGCTCTCTGTGGAACATTAACATGCTGCTAGAAAGTAGACCAAGGATCACTTGGAGCCTTCTATCCAGTAACAGCTGAACAAATATTAGCTAAAGGTTAAATATTATAAGGAAATATGTTAGAAATATTTTGAATTTGAGCGTCAAACCTTTCTGGCTGGAGGGTTTCTGTTGTAGAAGTGCTGCTTGTAGGAGCCCATCCAAACCTCTGCGGCCCGTACAGTATTCTGGAGGAAGTTGGGTCGTGCATATGGGGCCTTTTTAGGGAACACATGGCCAACGTGGGAGCAGGGATGGATCTCCAGACTGCCGCCACACTGCCACACCTGTGGGTGCCAGAAAAGAAAGACAACGTAGTCGAAAATAGCTCTCTGTTCATTCTAAAAATTATTAGAATTTAAAATAAATGTTATCATTTTAATTTTTTTATTATCTTTGCCTATTTTTATTTTATTCACAATCGCTTAGTAGATTATTTTGGATATTTTTTTAAATTATAAATATTGTAAATTACATTTTTTTTATTGGAATCAGATCTGTCTCCAGATCCTCCTGTAATCAGAAGCTGAATCGGCTGATTTCCAGCTCAAAATCTTGAGATACAAAAAATGCCTGATTTGCATTGGAACATAGTGAGATCTCCTACCATTTCCTTGATCTTGTAGTGATAAATTCTTCTGAACAAAATGTGTTAAAATGCTCTCTATCATCAATCTGTCAGAAAATCGCCCCCTGCTTTGGTATTTTAGTAACACGGTTTACAGGATTGATGTTTGCTACTTGAATGTCCATCAAAGAAGTATTAAAAAACCAAACAATGACTCAAAATGAAAAGCCTAAAGAACTTCTCAATAGCATCACTATTGTTTGTTTATAACCAAATGGACAAAACGGCAGTCATTTCAGCAGGCATTTTTCACTGTGATTTGTTGTTCTTTAACACTTCAGAATAGAGCCAAAAACCAATTCAAAGAACATTAAATATGCATAGCAACAAGTCCTAGAGGGTGGCATTTTCTTCTTCACATAAATATCACCTCACTCATTCATCTTCACAGCAAGAGAGGATACATCCACAATTTCACAAGCAGTCTGAAATCTTTATTTTTCGGGCTGACTCATACATTTCTAAAGCAAAGCGAAATTATAATGTCATTACTTTCAGAGGTCAGACCTCACTGTGATCTAAAACCAACATGAATCTTTCTAACACCAACGCAGCGGTGACTGTTAGTGTTCATACTGATGAATCATGGACTTACCATTGAAACCAGGAGTTTACATGCACTATATAAAACGAGACACAATCAATTCGTTCGCACTGTTTGAAGTTCAATCAGAATAAAGTTTTCCCCGTCTCAGGTCAGTTAAGATTACCAAAAAGCAAAGGAAGAATTTTCTGTTTTCTTTTTTGTTGTTTTCTGCATATTTAGAAGTTTACATTAATTTATCTAGTATTTGCAAGAATTATCTTTTAATTGACTTTTACAACAGTTTGCTGGACTTTTGACTCTTTCTTCCAGACGGAACAGATGTAACTGAAGTAGGTTTTCAGACTACCTTGTACAACTATTTTTTTTTAGCTCTGCCCAAAAAATGCTTTTAAGACCCATTTAAGTCTACATAACAACCACAAACTTTAAACTGATGCCTAGAGACACTGGATCAATATTTTCCAAATTGTTTAAAGCCATAGTATTCCTGTCATACAATTATACATTTAAAGACAATAGTACAACTTTGTCTCATTAGTCTGGAATTTGGAAAATGGAAATATTTTAGGTACACACAACTGACTGAAAATAGGAAAAGTTAAGTCTGAGTTAATGTCAGACAGGAAGCAAAAAGTTCCAACTGGTTTCAGCTGTATTCATCAAAAAAGACAGTCTTCACTCTTAAATAGCAATGGTTGTTTACACTGTCATCTAGAAAACATAACTCACTCTGAAAGAAAGTTCCAGGTTTTCTCCTCCCCACACCTCCATGCCCATGTCATATGTGCCAAGGTATTCAAAAAAGGCTTTGCTTACAGCAAATAATCCACCTGCCATAGTTGGAGACCTGTTAGGAGACAGATATATTTTTTGTGTATATGATAAAAAAAAAAGTTAGTACTGTGTGCTTCCTTGAGGTTTTAAAAAGCCGATCTCTGCCTTTTTTATATGCTGTTGGGGTGAAATAATTGTGTATGCAAGTAGCCTTTGAAAGCCCCCATGCTCAATCTAACCTGATGGGCTCAATGCGAGACTTTCGCTTCTGGCGATCCGCTTCAGGAACAGAGTGCCACTGAAAGGTGAGTCTCCAGTCAAAGCCTCCAATCATCGGCTCGTCTGTCTGCATGTAAAACTCAAAGTTGTTCCAGTCAATGGTGTCGATCACAGGGCAGACGATGGTGCTAGCGTTCTGAGCAATCCTACATGACATGACAAGAAAATGCAATTTTAGTTTAGAAAATGGTTTCAATAATTTGACTCTAAACTTCTCAGAAAGATCAAACTCAACTTAATTGGTTACCTTTCCAGCAGGGGCTCGATCCAGCCCGGGACACACTCACAGTGGCAATCGAGAAATGTCAGGACATCCCCCGTAGCGTAGGTGGCGCCAATGAGACGTGCGCGTACCAGCCCTTCCCTTTTGTTTGTGCGAATGAGCCGCACACGTTGCAGATTGCTGATGTATTCAGCAAGCTGGGATTTCAGGTAGCCTGTTAAAAACAAAACCCCTGGTCTATCATTAAAGTAATTTATTTTTATGCTGCTTTATTTTTTTTTTTTAAACATCGACTTCAACTTTGAGATGATTGTTACACTTCTGTCTCCTAGCGGTAAGGAACATTACAAACCCCAACAAAGCTATTTCAAAAAGCATAAAGTACCACAAACAATGTTTTAAGTTCTCATTATTTGTTTGTATTTTGCTTCTAAATAGACACATTTTCTTGTAGAACGTTAAACCAGTTTTGAGCAAAAGTGTTTCTGACTTTCTGATTATTTTATTTGTACTTTTTTTACATGCTTTCTTTTTATACCTGACTCTTTTTAGAAATGTTTACTTTTGTCTCAAAAGACATTTAAACAGACCTACAAATTGTTAAAGCAACCAGTTATTTTAAAGTAATTCTGTACTGACACTAGGGGTCCCCTGACTGTCACCCAAAAATGCTTAAAAGTTACTCAATGAGTCCATGAGGACACTGGACAGGACAAGTAAGTGGTTTAAGAAAAAAAATGGTTCTTTGCCCGGCTATCTGCCATTACAAGCATAAAACTGCTCAACTCCTTTGAGATTAGGAGCCTTTTTTGAGCAAGAATATGTTACAAACATGAGAAGTGACACAACAAAGAAAACACAAAACAGAAAATCTCCAAAGAGCTTTAAATCTTCAAAAAGACTATTAGAAAGCCTAGAAAATAATCAATCAATTCCAATTTAATACTGCAAAGAAGTCAACCTTAGTATAAGAAACTTAAAATTGCATCCTTCATCATTCATGCTTCCATGAGATGTTTTACCTCCTCTAGACTAAGCCAAAAAGCAATTTGTACATGTCAAAAAGCTCAAGAGACTCAAGAGCTAAGAACTAATCCTAGATGATTTTTGAAAATACTACCAACTCCACTTGTTACATACTTGTGACACGGAATGTGACGTGCACCAATACCAAGTTAAAAAAATAAACATGAAAGAGTTACTGGGGATATTTATTTTTCTTGGTCTTCTGTGCAAAAATAGAATTAAGTCGAAAACATTACGATTCACCCTGTTTGGTTGGTTGGAAAACTGAAGAAAAAGTATTTAATGTATGAGTCAATTTCTCCCTGGAGTAAATTTTTTGATTCCGGAGGGGCATGTCTAGCACTCAGCTTGGTAACATTGGTTAGAGGGGCGGAAACGATGTCATAGTGGCTCAGCGCTCCCTGAAGTCATCATTATGGTGTAATGTCTCCGACAGACTAGACCAGCTGGGTTCTAATACTAATTCCATTAGGACAGACAGACATCCAGCTCTTCCTATATCCAGTTTCGGACATGAAGTCGGATCATTCCCAGAGTTAAAGCATGTCTGCTGAAAGCAGATATTCCACTCACTGATGAAATCTGTGTGAGGAAGCTAAAGGCTCTGTAAAAGCCCGAGTACACTTACACTGAATAGCAATTATATAGCAGAAACTCCACCCTAGGTCAAGAATACTCACACTGAAAGTTTGGACTATTTCACACTATGTTGTTGTATATGTGACCTGACATAGGAGACGGCTATCAGAACAAAACCACACATTTACACAAGCATGAAACCAAAGAACGGGGCAAGTCGAGGCTGGAGCCGAGAGCTGCGGTAAAATAAATAACTCTGCAAAAGCTGCTCAATTCAAATATGCACCATCGTATGTTTTTAATGCCCCACTCTACAACTAATTCTCATTAAAAATATGTTTATTGACTTCTATCAGAAGATAGTCTTGTAGTTATGTTTGGAATTGATAGAACCTTGCAAAAGTGACATAAGCCTTTTTGAAATGGTGTTAAATACAAACACACTTTACATTTTTCAGATTTAATTATTTTTTCTCAAAAAAGTTATTTTCCTTCCATCTCACAATTATAAGGTATTTTGAGTAGATCTATCACAAAGAAACCCAATAACATGCATAAAATTTGTGGTTGTGATTTGACAATATGTGAAAGCGTTTAGACTTTTGCAAGACTGTGCATGCAGAAGCATTTCATTCGGAGCTACTACTTGAACTCTGGCATCTCAGTCAGCAAAACAGCCTGATGGTTTGTTGAGAGTTTCAGACCTCTGTCACTGAAGTCATCAATTAGGATGATCTCCTTCAACAGGATGGCAGGCGTGGTCTCCAGCACGCTGTGAATTGTCCTCAGCAGAGTGGACCAGGCCTCATTGTAGAAGGCGATGATCACAGAGGTGGTGGGCAAATGTCGGTAGTCAAACTTCTTAGCCCGGCATCTGAGGTACGCATGTGGAGAGGAAGACAGAGTTCATGTAAGCTATAATATATACATCTTCAGAGTGTATTTACAAAGTATCTGCACTCTCCATTTTTTTTTCCTTTTCTTTTTGATGTCTTTGCTTGGGAGAAGATGTCTGGTCTTAACCCAGATGGCAGTCATCAAAACTATAAGAAGTTGCAGAAATATGGACGTGCGGTAAGCAACATACCACACCGGTACTTTGGGAGAGAGAACGGGAATGAGCGCAAACAGAGAGATGAAAAGAGTCAAGAAGATCAGAGGGAGCGGGAATAAAACCGAATCGATAAAAAAAATTATGTGAAATGATTTAATTTGAAAGATCAGAGAATGAGAACAAAGTGAGGGATTTGGAAAGAAAACGAAAGTTTTACTGTCTGTTTTATGGATGTGATATGATACAAGAGTTTAAGTCACTCGTAAAGACAAAAAGAAGATGGAAGATAACTTACTAACCAATTAAAACATAAAATTGTAACAAATAATTAAACAAACACCAAGAGACTGCTTTAAGTTGTAAAGAGGTGACAGCAGTTGTAAAATTAGATAATTAATCTTTTTTTCTGTTAGTCTCATGAAATCAGTTGCAATGCAAAAAAATCCTCCAGCTTCTGCCTACAAACGTATTTCCACTATCTGTGCATACAATCAGTAAATCATTTTTATTCTTATTAAATGTTGTCTTATGAGCAGACTGGGCTGTTTTTCAGCCTTCGCATGCCGGAGCGTATTCAGCTTGAGTGTGATGCCGTTCTGGCAGAGGCATCCACCTCAAAAGGTAAATGCTAAACAGTAAGTAATGCTAAATGGGACTGCGGCAGCAGCACTTGCTGCTTTTCATGCACAAGAGGCATTATGACTTTTAAAGGTCAGAGTTTTAACATCCTACCGCTTCATAGGTATGCGATCAATCTCAGCAGGTTCAGCAGGTAAAAAATACAACTGATAAATTCTGTCTTAACACTTTAAATTGCACATCTTTTAGGGCAAAGACTAATAAGTATTGGCTTTCAAAGCCTTTCAGCGGTCCAAACAGTTATTCATTCATCCATTTTCTTCTACTTAATTCAGAATCAGGTCGTGGGGGTCAAGCTGCTTGAGAAGAGCAGCCCAGACCTCCCTCTCCCCGGTCACTTTAACCAGATATTCCAATGGAATCCCAAGGCATTCCCAGGCCAGCCAAGAAACATTAGTCTCTCCAGAGTGTCCTGGGTCTTCCTCTGGGTCTCATCCCAGTGGGACGTGCCCAGGACACCTTACCAGGAAGGCATCGAGGAGGCATCCTAACAAGATGCCCGAAGCGCCTCAACTGGCTCCTCTCAATAAGGAGGAGCAGTGGCTCTACTCTGTGTCCCTCCAGGACAACGTTTGGGATGATGGATTATATTCCGAGTCAAAATAATGTAGATCCAAAATGATTCATTGGATTTATTGGGATGGATCTATTGAGATAATCATCAACTAATTCTATTAATCATTAAAGGAGAATACACACTCTAAAGGCCAAATGGTGAAAAAACAACAGACTCACCGCAGTAAATAAGCCAAAACTGTACAAAAAATAGACATTTTATATTATGTAATAAGGCTGAACTTATTAAACAAAGTAGTTGTGATGAATCGATTGTTATTGTTGATGTTAGAAATTTTTTTTTTTTACTTGCAGATGCATCCTTTGCTACAAATAATCAAGCTAAAATAATGCCTTCTCTATTTGACAAAATAAAAATATATATTTTCTTGTTTAAAAAAGGAATCTAAATATTTGTTTGCTTGAATTTTTAATGCACTTCTAATATTGTATAAATATGGCTTGGTTAAATGAAAACTCTGCAGAATGTGCCAATTGTTTACATGATTGAGAAATTTTCAAAATAATCAGTAGAATAATTGTTAATTGCAGCTTTAAAAACTGTGTGTATATGGGATTTTTTTTTTCATTGTTTCCAAGAGCTATTTAGACAGTTTCAGCTTAGTTGTAAAATAATATCATTTTACAAAGTGTTAATAAGAAATCAGTCCACCTATTGTCCACAAAACGAGTCTGAAAAACAAGTTTAGATTTTTTTAAACACAGACCAGGGAGTTGTTGTGTATTCTGTCACATCCACAAAGAAATCTCATGAGTCTCTCGGGAACTCCTACAAGCCAAAACGATACACCCACCTATACACGTTAATTCTCTTCAGACGTAGCTCTTCTACTACCCTACCCGCATCAGGTACTCAAATATGTATTAAAACTCTGACAAGGGATAAAAGTGCACCTGCCAAATGGTAAGTCAGCAGTTTCTCAGGACATGAGTCATTCTTTGTTCGAGAGAGATTGTTTCTCCAAGGACTACTGGTTGTGTTTGATAGGGATATCTCTCGTATCAGCACTATCTCCAAGTTAAGCACAGTGTGAATTGAACCTCCCACATAGTTTCCTCAAACTGACGAGGAGAAAAAAAAAAAGTTTCCTTTCAGTCCATTTTTTGGGTTAGACAGGGTATCACAGTGGAATAGGGGGTCTATTTCTTTGTCACTGAGGCCAACGCTGTTTAAAAGATTTGGGGAGATTAGATCTAAGTATAACAGAAACTCTACCATCCATTCCATCTACATCTGGCTTTCATTAGTGACAGAAGCCAGCGAAGCAAGGCGGAAGCACAGGCGGAAGGGGAAATTCCTAATAAAAGGTGTTGCACTCTGTGTTTTATCACAGATGTCGAGCTAAGAATAGCTGAGGATGGAGTAGATGTATTCAGACAACCTTAAACCAACTTCGGAAACCTCTGCGCTACATCTCAGGAGCCTCCAGCACTGTTTCAATCTGTCAATGGAATACCGATTCCAGTGAAAGCCAGGTCTGGCCAGAGGCAAAAGAACACTTTGCCATCATACAGGGTCTTCTCTGGCTTGGGGAACAGAGGCCAATTAAACTTACACTAGGAAAGTTTAAAAATGCAGTAGTTTGACTTCATCAGCAGAGGTAAACCAGTTTCCTAGCTGATTTCTAATTTTCAGTTGTTTTAAAGCCTGCTAATAATAATTCCAGTGCTTCAAAGTATAATGTATTATTATTAGTTGTAGTAGCAGTAGTCTTAGTAGTAGTAATAGTAGTGTTTTTGTTTTTATTAAATCTAAAGATTTTAAATCACAGACAATGTTTGAAAGCTCAAGGAACAAAAGGTAACAGCTCTGTTGGACTTTCTTCAGTCTTTCTGTTACCTGATGAAAGTCTTGCTTTCTCTCAATCTTCACTCACAGCCTGAATGAACAGCAATCATGTAATAAAAAAGAAGGTTTCATTTTAAGCTGACAATTGTTGAATTAAGTCAGACTTTATTGACAACTCCATAATTTATGCTTTCTTGTCCGGGGTCCATTTCATAGATATTTTTGCTGTGGTTGTTTGAAAACAAAATATTAAAACTTGACCCTCGGTACTGACTCCCTCAAGTCTACATTGGGCTTAGCAGGAAGTGTGAACCTTAATGAAATTCTCATAAAACCTGATGAAAAGGTAAACTACCTGTATTTAGTCCTACTTATCCCTCATCGCAACATTTCAAGTTAAGAGGTGATTCTGGTATTTTAACCTACTCACTCATTCATTCTGTGGTCCTGGATGTGCCGATGGAGGGAGATCTTGTCGCTGACGTAAATGTTAATGGCGTACCGCTCCACGCTCTCCTCTTCCTGTTTCTTCTCTTCAGGACTGAGGTTGAGGTGAGTGGCCCGGCCCCACTCCCCCGGCGCATTGGCGTCTGCTGGAGGCTTAATATAGACGGGCCTGGCCAGCTGCCCGTCTATCCCGCTCTCTTCTAAAGCCAGCTGCCTGGCCTGGATGTTTTGCTCCTCCTCATCTTCTTCTGTAGAGGAAGACGATGGGAAAGATGCTCGTTCCAGCAGAAGATACCCCAGCCACAGCAGCCACAGCAAGAGGCCGGCCTTGGCCAACACGGCCAGCTTTCTGGAGCAGCGCCCCCTCATGACGGCGAGCACCGCAGAGGCACCGTGACGGGCTGAGCTTTAGGGTGTCCGTATGGACACAACCATCTGAAGGAAAGAAAAGAAAAAAAAAAAAGCTGAATGAAAATATTTTACACACATTTATTACACTTGACAGATGCGGAAAAACAGATAAAAGAACAAAACACATTTTCCCCAGAAAGATTAGGTCTCTTTCTAATTTCACACACGCCTTGGGGACACAGCTCAAATCGAGCCAACCAGCAGTAATCAACATCGACATCATAAACGTAATCGCGCGCTCGGGGCAGGACTAAAGTGCTCATTAAGTAGAAATTGCACAGATGGAAGAGGCTGAATGATGGTGGAGACTACAGCGATGCGGCGAACAAATCGAGTGTGCGATACACCCCAATGAGAAATAGTGTTTGCCAGCCTGATGAACTTCATTATATTGATGTAGCTGGAACCACAGGACCTCACAGCAAGGCTCCACAAAAAGAGCGTAGAAAATAGCACAGTTTTGATCTTTCACCTAAGGTTTCTAATCATCCTATTCAAGCTTTCCCCAACAGGGATCATTAAGTGGTTCCTATTCCAATTCATGTCGGTGTCATTACTAAAACGTACTTCACAGGCTTTTAGTCGCTTGCGAAAAAGCTCATATGTTTTTTTTTTGGGGGGGGGGGGGGGGGGGGGGGTTCAATTTGAAACTGTCCACAAGATCTATGAAAAGATTTTGACTAAACTCATTTATGTGTTTGAATTTGAGTACAGATTTGGAAAACCACAACAGATGTTTTTTGTTTATGAAATTTATCTACAAGCAGGCCCACAATATCACAGAACTTTCACTACATCCAATGATGGCATGAAGTGTTTTCCCAAATATTTACTCCTGTTTGGTGTTTCAAGCCTGTAATGTAATGTTTGTGGCCAAAAAACTCAACCTTAGTCTCTTCTAACCAAAAGCTAGGACTGTATATGTATGAAAATTCAAGAAAGTAGCTATTTTCATGCACAACAGATTTGAGCAACTCAAAATATGTTTTCCTAACTGTAATGGCATGTTCTCCTGTCTTTGCCATTTTTAAGAGTGTGTGAGACAAAACGGTTGTGTCACATCACGTTTATGTGCCTCTTAGAAACTACGACCACCTTATAAAATAAAGCAGGAATTACAAAAAAAAGTAAAGTTGCACTTCTTGTTTGAGATACACCGACAATTTTGCAAAAACTAAATAAAATAAAAAAATTTGCTTCCAGCTTTATTTAAGACATTGCAATGGCCGCCAGAATATTCTAAGATAAAAGATTGCGGTTTCAGCCTCTCCAACTCTTTTCCTTTGAAATGCAACACAATCTCTCAAATCAAACGGCCTTATTGTGCCGGGTCTAAGCGAGGCTTTTGTTTGAATTCAGATTTTAAAAAACTGAACCTCGTGTAGAGTTTCTCTTTTAGTTCCTTTAACTATTTCGCAGCCTTTCCAAAAAATAAAGGCTGAGACAAATGTTTGCAAAAGGACAAATCTTCTTTTGCTAATTAAAAGCAGGATTAGCTTGAGTTTGTGAAACACTGAGTAATTTCAGACGTCCAAGCCTGACGGATGAGCTTAATGTAGCAATGTGTAAAAGAAGGTTGTTGTAAAAAAGAAAAAGAAATGGCCCACTTAGCTGGTTGACAATGAACTGAAAGTAATCACATAATTGGCTTGCATTAATATTAAAGCAGGTTGACATTTACTGTTGTGCAAACCACTGCCAGGCAGGCTTAGTGGTAGTACTGATGCATGCACTGCACAAGCCAAAAGTGCCTCCCTTTTTGCACAGAAGAGCCCAGCAGTTTCCCATTTCCACGAGAGACAAATTAAATAGTCAGAATTGTTTGCTTTGTTGTGGTTTCAAACTAAGAGCGGCAATTAGAATGAAAATTGTAAGGCTGCTACGTGAGCGTTGGTTGAACCGAGATACAAACGAAGCTTAATTTTCTCTGTGTTCTTTAAAGCAGCAGCGCAGCCCTTTCACTCCAGTCTGGACTCTGGCCAGGGGACTCTGGACTCCTGAGGTTTCAAAATGGAGACGCCTGCAAACAAAACCCCCTTTTATTGGCCGTCCATCACACCTTCCACCCTCTCCGTGAATCCGATAGCCACACCGGGAAGCTTTCTGTAAGAGAGCGGCAGGATGCAGCTTTAATCCTAACCCTTTTTTTTTTTTTTTTTTTTTGATTTTGTTAAAAAGGTCAGAAAACCGGATAGACGTGCGTTAACATTTGCACTCGTTTCCACCGATGAGAGAAATTGAAGGCCTTGATTTTGGATTTTACAACATGACATTATAGGAAATCCCCACCACACACACACACAAACACACACACACACAGCTTTTCCTAGTTAGCCTGGAATGAACAGTATGTGTGGCACATGAAATGTCTATGGCTCATTTATCCTTCATCAGTCAAGAGGAGAAAGACAAACAGCTATAAAGGGCGTCATATCCACATAGAAAAGCACCAGTGGAACAGGTTGCACGAGCAGCAGCTGACAGGAAGGCATGTGTCTCTCACACCCTGGCTGATCTTTTTCCTTTATTTTCTTCTTTTTTTTAAGACTTTTGGAGAAGTGGATCACAGATTTTTTTTATTTTTTGACAACACAAACAAGTCTGACCTGATTTCTTTCTGTCTTAATATCTTAAGACTATCAAACTCTAGTGAATAAATATGCTGAATAAAGTGACTCTTTTCTTAAAGAGATTAAAATAAACCGAAACAAAGAGGTGATACATAAATTCGTTCATGGTAAGTACTCTTAATTTTCAGCCCAGCACCTATCTAATCATGCAATCAGGCTCTTATTGTTTCTCGCTTATTTCTGTTACGTTGCAATAGATTAAAGGGGGATGTGGTAGTGGAAGAAGAGGAAGAGACAGACTAAACGATGAGACAGCAGTCCAGCTGCGGTCTCCACAAACAGCTCAGCAACAGGTCCAGAGATCTGTCAGACTAAATCACTGTTACGATCCCAATTTGTCTGAGTCACGGGGAGAAAAGTCGTGGGGAGAAAACTTTGACTGTTCGTTGCGTTAACGATCATCGTCGCTGCAGATCTATAAAATCATCAGCAGAAGTGATGCGGAAGCGAAACGTTTAATCTAGAGTTTGCAAAATCCTTCAGGGCTATTTCCAAATATACTTAACTTCTTCCCTTATGCTCTTCCACTATAAAAACTTTATAACTTGGCGAAAGGAAAAAAGAAGAAAAAGTTTAACGACGTTAAGAGAGAAACCTGTAGCAAACTTAATAAAATGAAGGTGACAGTTGGGGGGGGAGGAGGAGTGGTTTCTGTTCAAAGTAGACGGGCTCAGCTTACCTTCTCGGTTAGGTTACATTTCTCAGACTGTCCCGAAGTCGCTAAGGCCGTTTTTCTGTCCGCCTGCCTGCGGTCGTCTTCCAGTTAAACCGCTGGCGTGCAGATGTCAGCATACCCACATCCTCTCCTCCGAACTGGGCTCTCTTGCTCTCCCTGACCTGCCTGTGGCGAAAGGCTCGCGAAGTCCACACAGGTTCCGATGTGACCTTTCAAAATAAAAGCCTAATTGTATTGACATTGACCCTGAGCAGTAATTGATTTTTTTTTTTACCATAAATATTAAGTAGTAAGATTACAGGGGATTATTATTATTATTATTATTATTATTATTATTATTATTATTATTATTATTGTTGTTGTTGTTGTTGTTGTTTCGAAACTTTTTCATGTATATATATTGGACATTTTCCTGTACAATTTAAGCGAGAAACACAAATTTGCTAGAAGAAACAAAACATGTAATAACCGGGTGTGCACAAACTCATAAAGCAACTTCTACACATCCATATACATTCAATATGTACATGGATATAAATACACAAATATAACTTTACATGTTGATGTACACATGTTGCACACATACATATGACGTAATCATATACAAGCAATAAAACGATTAAAAGTGGAATGAGTACTTTAAAAATAGGAAATATTTATAGGTTTATATTTATAATTTCAGATTCATCATGTTTACTGTAACTGATGTACTTGTGAACTGAAGGACACTGAAGCCTCAAAGTCAATCCAAAGATGTTACAAAACATCTCTGATTATTTAGGAGAAGGAGAAAAGAAAGATAAAGTTAATTGAACATCTGAGAAAAAAATCTTTAGACTGTATCTTTTCCCAAAAGTAATCAGTTAGACTACAGTAAGATAACTTTGTACAATGTTCCTTGGAGGACATTCAATGAAAGGTACATGACAGTTTTGATCAAACTCACATTCATTCTTTTGTAAGAAAGGAATGCTCCCAAGCAGGATTTACCAAGGGCTTTTTTAATTGTAGCCAATATTTCTGGCCTATCATTTATTATTTGAGTCTGCATCAATTTGTTGAATAATGTCTTACTTTTTAACAACTGTTTGTGTTTTTTTTCCACTTTTCTGCTTTTTTGTTGTAACTGAGCTACTGATATTTGTTGTTTTAAGTCTCATAATTCAGACCATGTTGATAACATTTGCATTTAATTTGTTTAATGTGAGTACATTGTATTGATCATCACCATGGTCAACCTTTATTTCTTGAGTTGTATTCCAGCCTACATGGTTTTGATCTGATAATTTTCTGTGCCTCTTCCTGTAAACATTTCAGAAATTTAAAAAAAAAAGGAAATCTCATAATACATTAACTAAAGTCATGAATGAAGTATTGCTATTTTTAAGCATTTTATCATTTTCCCCTCCTGCCATTTGTAAATGTTGTCTTTCCAAAAAAGTATTAAAGTAACCTATTTGTACCTCGCTTCCTGTGGTGCCAGCTTTAGTTGAGTTAACTTGACATGAGGGGAACTACAGCCTTGTAGCTGTTGCCTTTGCTTTTAATTACAACTTCAAAGATCTTTCTGTATTTATTCAATCATTGAATTTATTCATTTTTATTGAGCTACAGAATTTTAAGCTCATTCCGATGGTATGGAGATAAACAAACAAAAAATCCCCTCTACATGCTCCAACCAGTTTAAACAGAACAAAAGTATCTATTTTTCAAAAACACACTGGAATGTCAACTAAATAAAAAAAATGGTTTAGCCAGTTTTGCAGTTATGTGGTTGTCAATTGTTTTCTCTATTAACGGAGACCATCCAAGACCATAATTACAATTAGTGCTGCTTAATGCACTGCTGGTAGAAACAGGAGGGATGTGTACCTATGCATGTTTTATTCAGGTCAAAAACTACGTCTCTATCTGCACACTCAGTAAGTTAGAATGTCATCAAAAAGTCTAAATATTTCACATGTGAAAATAAGTGAAAATAAGACTTAGAATTCATTATGTACAGGAAAATACATGGTTTTTCCGCATGGATTTTATACATTCTCCCTGTGCATGTGTGGGTTCCCATAGTCCAAAAACAATGCATGTTAGATTAATTGGTCTCTCTAAATTAGAATATGATTGAGTTCATTTTTGCATGGTTGTTTTGTCTCAATTTTTCCATGTGATGGGTTAAATTTAAGTGTCAGCTTCAGAGTTAAAGTATACAGTTGGATTCAGTAACTTTATTCAATTTCAAGCTACCTAACTCAGACTCATTTTTTCAAATTCTCCCTTGATATTTGCAGTATTACCGGCTTGTTATTTGCTTGGGGATTTTTTTGTTTGTTTGTTCATTTGTTTGTTTTCTTGGTTCACTGTAAATGTAATAACACACATTACCGTGCACAGTCATCCCCTATATGTTTGCCGTTGTAGGCTGAGTTTGTTTTCCCATACTCCCTAGCTCCTGCTCAGACCGGACCGTGCTTGCAGATAACGTGCCATGTGTCAGTGCAGGCTGTTGTTAGGCAAACACCTGTGTCGCTTGGTACCCTGCCAATATCTTGTATTCTTTCAACTCTTTCCTGCTCCTTTTTTTCTTCCCAAATTGAAACCAGTTTTAATTATTCTCTGTGAGATCATGTTGTCAGATCCACATGACGGGGAACTGCAGACGGACTTACTCTGGGTAGTTTAAATATATGCATATATAAAAATTATTCACTGCCAGCACCGGTCATTTTTGAGTGTTTTTGTAGACATTTTAAACATTTTGACTAGATCATAGTGTGAATAAGCTTCTTGTTGTGTTTTATTGTGCAAGTTAACATCAAACCTTTTATAACAAATCCAGAGATCTCAAGTTGAGCTGATCTGAAAAACAGCAACAGTCTGTGTTTGATCTCGTGCCATCAAAGCTTAGGGACCAGATGGAACAGTTCAAGCAAAGAGCGCCATCTAGTGAATATATAGCCTGTCCGATTGTTACTGCATATGAGTAATAGATTATCACATTAATGGAACTACGTCAAGTTGATTAGAGAAGTCGATAAATGGCAGCCTTAAGCATGCTGGTGGTTATATTTCCCCTGGGGACAATCAGAAAACTGATCTGCCAGACAGATACCAGTCATTGCCCTGAATCACTGCTCATCTACCCATCTGAAAATGGAATTATAATCTAAAACAGATAAGGCATATTTTCTGTTGCAGATGTCCAATTTATTTAACCGAGTGATTTAACTTGCTGAGATTAGACGCTGACATTCATCCTGGGTTTATTGAGTGCAGACTTGTGCTGAGTAATGGTGAAACAAGCGATGTGTGGATGAACTTAAGCTGTCCTCTGTGCCTGATGTTCATTTACTCTCTGCATGCAATAAATCAGTGAGAAAGGAGGAGGGGGTCACATTGATGGGACAGGCTCATTTTAATGTAATAGAGATGGATCTCTGGCTCTCACTCTCTTTTAGCTTATAAACTAGCCACAGTGCTGAATGACCCCACCGCTGGCGACGCTTATAGGTCTCTTTATGACCTTGGTGATGAGATGAGTAATTGTCATTATACAGGCCGGTCACTTATTCACATTTTTTGTGAAGTAGGTGGAGGAAATATCCATCATTATTACACTAAATTGCTACAGGACTGCTTAAGATATTGCAGCGTAAGTAGTGTGTTTAGCTTCTGTCTGTATTAATGAGTGGTTTAGACTGAGGCACTCAGAGGAGGACAGGAGGAGTGGAAAGTTAAAGGCAAGCAAGGAAATTGGATAACAAAACCTCAAGGCCAGAAGGGCATCATAGATAAGATGTACTGTTAAGAAGATGAATCTGTTCTCCTCAGATCCGGGTGTTGAGATGACCCTCTTATCTTTTGAGGGGTGTTGTGCAAACCTTTTTCAGATGAAGGTCTGCTTGTGCTCCTATTTCACTGTTTGGCTCCAGCTTCCCTTGTTTGGTATCTGATGAGGTGTTTTGGTCAGGTCAGCACTTGTTACATTAAAACCTTCGGCGTCTTATGTCAGGACTTATGTTAGGACTTTATTATTAATAGGCCAACCCAAGGTAGTGCATTATGGTGAAGTGGAAGGAAAATGACTCGTGGATTTCAATAATTTATTCACAAATAAACACAGGCACTTTTTGTCCGATACCCCTAAATAAAATTCAATAGAACCAAATACTACTCCTGTCTGTAACATAAGTTCAGTCAAATCCAGCTGTTCTTTGAAATTTCCGTCGGTTCGTTAGAGAATAATGGTGTCTGATCAACATCATTAGGAGCAAGACACAGGACAGACAGGCCAAGGATGAGGTTATTAAAATGCTTAAAGCAATTATGGCAATATCCCCAAGTCTTAAACATCTCACAGTTTGCTGGCAATGCATTGCCTTATTATTGGAAAGCATATGGCACCACTGCAAATCTACCGAGACATGACTGACCACCTAAGCTGACAGGTCAGGCAAGGCAGGGACTGTGGCAGCTCTGGAGAAACTGCACAGATTCCCAATTCAGGTGGAAATAATGTGTCTGTGTGTCCCGGAAATCTTGCCCTCACAGAAACGTGTTGAGAAGAAAGTTGCTATTGACAGAAAGCAATAAAAAAATCTTGTTTGCGGCTTACCAAAGCACACAGCTTGCACACAGCAAACACGTTGAAGGAGGTAATCTGGTTTAGCATAAACAATCTGAGATCCAATCACATCCAATTGATAACTACTTCAATAAAAGCTTCCTACATTTTGTATTCAATGATCTAAAACACTGTCATCTTCACTACACAGACAATACAAACTTTGGAAAACAACAAAAACAAGCTTGTTACACTATGTTAGTGGAGAAAAACATTTCTTTTTGATCAGATGATATATCTATTGGATCAGAGAGTTGGTTGTCTGAAGTGGGAGCTATCGCTTTTGAGTTCAGCTTGACGAAAATGTTTGGATAAGATTTGGGACTTTCAGTTTACACTGACCAGGCATGTATTCATCTTTTTGTTGCACTTTTCTATTTTGAATAATCAAAACAGGGTCCACTTGTTTATTCAGCTGTAGTAGAACCAGAAGAAACCCAGCGTTGGAGAGCAAGGAAGGAAGGAGGGAGGGTTGCAGGCAGATGAGCCGAGCAGGCGAGGGAGGGAGAGTTTGTCGGCGTGCCAATCAGCCCACTCAGCAGTCAGTCCTCGCCAGCCAGGGGTCCCAGCGGGAGCGTCTCAAAGGCAAACACACACCACAGCCACCCCCTCAGTTTTCCCCAATCTCTCTCAGCCAGCGCCAGACTTCTCAGGTCTGTCCCTCTGTCACCTAGGCAACCCATCTCATTCAGGCCAGTGTGCGTTGAACTTGTTTGTTTCACTTCTGCTTCACAGTCCGAGTCGATAGGGTGTCGGAAAGGAGACGGAGAGGGGAGGGAATAGGGGCAGAGAGGGGCGAGAGAAAAAACAGAAGCAGAAAAAAGCAGGAGACTGTGTGACATGCAAACTTAAAAAGCTGAGACAAAGTTCTGAGTGTCGGGAAGAATGCCTTGTCTATTTCTTTGAGAACAGGATAGTTGGTGCATCCCTGTTTCTCATTTGTAGACAAACAGTATTTGCAATTACAGTGCCCTGACAAAGTATCAATGCACCTTAGGCCCCTTCCACATTTTGACATGTCACACACACAAAATTTCCTTCGGATTCTTCATGATACATCAACGCAAATAATTTTGAAAAGGATGTAAATTAATGCATCCTTTTCCATGTTTTTTTTTTTTACTTATGGCAATTAGTGCCCTAATATCCATAAATTACATATAGTGCAAAAAATAATTTTCATAAGTCACGAGAGGAGCCTCAATTTGAGCATTGTTTGGTTTCAGTTGTGCCACAGCAGTATCTATACAGAAGAGGTAAACAACCCTTAGGCATTATGGTCAGATGAGACCAACATTAAACTTTCTGGCCTACATATAAAACTTTTTGTTAGGAAACTACCCGCACCTCAACTTTGACACACCATCCTCATGGAAAAATTTTGTGGTGGCAGTATAATGATGTGGGGGTGCTACCAATGTAATCTAACTGATCTTGTGCTATTGGGAAAAGAAGAATGCCAAAAAATATTTCTTCCATGTAGCCGTAGATATGCAAAGCTGGCGGAGACATAACCAAGAAGATATGCAGCAAAAGAACAAACACAAATGCACACTACCATTTTTTAAATCACCCCTTCCATCTCAAAATTATCACTTTGTGTATATGTGTATAACTCTGTAGATAAAATCCAAATAAAGTGTTTTGAAATGTGCAGTTATTATAAAAACCCCTGTATGCAATACAAAAGAGCATTAAATAATATTAAAATGAAGCTATTAAAGTGAGTTTTAATGTTAGTACTTGCTCCTTTCTCCCCTCAGTAACTCATGCTTCAGGTGATTCATCACTTTTTGTTCCAGGTATTTATACCAGCAAAAATGTGGCCATTAAATGTTGTCATATTTTTACATCTCAAGAAATTATTTTGTTTTACAGAGTAGGATCGCCAAGTAAAGCAGAAAAGAGATTTTGTGTTGCTTTTGTTTGTTTTCCTTACAGAAATACAACTCCCTGCAGCTCAGCTGTGAGCACAGACACAGATGCACCTGTGGGTCAACGCAAACATCAGATATAATCAGCCCAGTTGTTTGAAACACATCCAGGCAGCATCGGGACCCATTCTCGGGGCCCCCGTTGAGCACCAGGCCCCGTTGTTTCCCTCTGTTTGTTCCTGATAACACTGCTGGAATTGTTCCTCAGCTGCATTTCCCATTAATCAAAAGCTCCCGGACAATAGAAACGTTCAGCGCCAGGGTGAACGGGGATGCTTTCATGGCTGCTGCTCTTTAGAAACACCGAGCTTCATCCCAAACAAAAAATTTACACCAACAGTTGCTGACGCCCTGAAACTTTCATTACAGTGCACTGCAAAGGTATTTGCACACCTTTGCAATGCATTTAGTCACATTTTAGTCATAAAATTTGATTAATTTTATAGGAACTATATGTGATTTGGCAACAAAAGTCTTTAAAGGGGGTAAGGGGGAACTTAACCAGTAAAAACATTAGGTATGACATGCATTTGTATTTAACCCCCTTTACTGTGTTTAAGATTTTTATTTATTGCAGATTTTTTTCAAAGACTGTCAAAAACTTTCTTACTTGTACTAAACAGCTGCCTCAGCTTTAATTGATGTCAGATTATATAGTCCATTATCTATACAGTACAGTAATAAAGTCACATTTACCTTCTGTGACGCGCAAATATCGCAAATATTTCCATATTAATACCACAAACATTTTGATTTTTATTACAAAATAATCAATAAAATGAATCACAAAATCCTAGAGGGATTAAAAAGATGTTCAATAATATTATTTAAATGTAAGAATTCATTGATATTTCAACAGTTTGTGAACAGGTTTTATCAATACATTCTGGCACAACTGGCCCTTTAAGAGCATTCCTGTCTTGATTTGGCCTAAAACAAAAAGGACTTTGACACCTCTGCTTTAGGACAACGACCTTAAAAATACAACCAAATGTAAAATCAAATGGTGTGGATGAAGAACAATTTTTATAGAAACTATTGATGCAGGGGAGGCAGAATAAATATGCATAGCAAACAATTTTGAATTACACTTGTAAAAAAAAATTTTAAAACTATGTATGATTTTATTCCACTTTACAAAATGCTTTGTTTTAGGCTCTAAGATGAAATGCTAATGAAATTTATTAAGGTTGTGGTTTCGATGTCAGAAAATGTGAAAGAATGAGACTATTTTTGTGGGGCACTGTATTTGTTTTACTTTCAGTCAGATGATGCCAAATTACGTTTTACAAGCAATAATCAAACAAAATGTCTTTTTAATGTCTTAGTCTTTAGAGTAAATTACAGGGAAGGTCACATTAAATTCACATTTCATTTTATGCTGCCATCTTTACGAGCCTAAAAGAAGGTTGGATGTTCTTTTGTTCACACAGAAATGATCCCGTTATTCTCTATATTAACCCATCGGGACAACCGCTTTTAAAACTAAATTCTCTCACAACTGCTCTTCTGCCATTTTTGAGCGAATGTAATGAGCTGTCGAGATTCTCATTGTTTGCTCAGCGACGGCAGTGATGGGGTTTTTTTCTCGGTGAATGTACTTTGCGGCGCTCTCTACGACCCTGTGAGGATCACTGTAGGTGAAAGAACGCTTGATTCATGTCTGCCCTGAAGGGGACCTCCTTACCCTTTTAAAAGTTTGTGGGAATTCAGAGCGGATGAATAAACCATAATGAGAGAGCGCCGGTGGGAGCCGGGAGCTGAAAGTGAACACCTGTCACTGTCAGCATTCTGCGGCTCCCTGCCACCAGCTGGCTGATCAAAGAAGGTCACCTTGTCTGTGGGACCCGAGGAGAGGGATTGGCAGCTGATAACTCAGCAATGGACTATACTCCCTCTGAGGACAAAGAGAGGGACACTTATCATAAACTGACCTCTATCTGCTGTCAGCTGGAGATTCATTTTTCATCTTCTGTAGATGAAATCACTCTTCCTGTCCTCTGCTTCTCCTCCAATGGTCTGTTTACTCTCTGTGTTTTTCACATCTGTCTCCTCAGCATCTTCCTTGCCTACACTAACATTTTTAAATCTTTTCTACAGCTTTTTCTTTTTTTTGTCTGTTGATACAACAGATTTACATCTGTAATTCTTTTGGGACTTTATTTGTTTTTCTTAATCTCTGTTTCCACTGTGCCTTACCGTGCACAAAACAACCACACGAAACACCCAACAATATCTAACCTTATCCCCAATGAAAGGGAAAATGTCTCTTATTACACACAAAAAGAAAACGGGATATATCTCCCACAATGGTTAAAAAAACAAACACCTTTTAGAGAATTTAGCAGCAAAACATACCGTTAAACCAAATCCAATGATTTTTTTCTAATTTTCTAAGCCAGAACTAGACATTAAAACACATATCAGAAGTTATTAAGAGATAGAAAATAAAGATTAAAATAAAAAGAGAATAACAGACTTTATAAGATTGGATGTAAAATAGTAGAATTGACACAAAATCTGGTATTGTTTTGTTAGCTTGTTCAGTGGAAGTTTTCTTGTTTTTGTTGTTTTGTATGAACCAGTTAGGCTGTTTTAACTCTATGCTTAGAGTTTTACTGGAGTTTGCCTTAAATGTGATTTGAGGGGGGTGGAAATGGAGATTATATTCCTCTCTATAGCAAAAAAGAATAAGAAGTTTTCTTTGTGTTCGGATAGCTTTCTCTGGAGAGTTAAGAAAATGTAAGCGAAACCTTTTGCCCTAAATCAGTTCAGTCTGCAAACTGAAGCTCAGGCGTATTTGTTCTCTGTTGCAACAAGACATCACCTCAGATGTGGAAAGGTTTTTAATCAGTTCATCAAATCCAAGAGGAGAGTTGAGTCAGATTTACCTGATGTATCAAATGCTGATGAAATACAAGATTTAAATAAAACCCCAAATTTTAACATTTAGCCCAGCGAGGCTGATATTCATTCCTACCAGTGCTTTACTCTGGCACCTTACAATAGCTTTCAGATAAATCACTGAATATCTGGCTGTATCTGTGCCACAGAGAAGGGTATTTGCTGTGAAAAAACAGTGATCGAAATCTCTCCAACAAATAAACCTTTCAAGGGCAGCCTCCACACACATACATACACACATAGTGAAGCAAAAACTGCTGTGGGATAATTACATAATGAAACAGTTTATCTCTGTGAACAGGTAATGAAACTCAAATATCAATGATAGTAGTTGATTATCCTTGGATTTTTAAAAGCTCCAGGTCGCCATTAGTTAGAAAGGTAACGTTTTATTTTTTTGGATTGCTTCCTTTTATTTATTGTCTCTGTGTTACAGGTTTGTCGTGTGCAAAACATCCAAAGTCCCAAGTCTGCATCAAAGACAGATTTTCTTTCCAACAGAGAGGGTTGAACTGTCTGAAATGCCTCTTTTGAAATACACTGCTCAAAAAAATAAAGGGAACACTTAAACAGGTGTTTAACACTTAAAGTGTTCCCTTTATTTTTTTGAGCAGTATATTTATGACTTGTATGAAGTCACAGAGAAACACAAACACATTTGAATAAAATCTGACACTTGACTTACAGGCACTCCTCACACAGTGATGTTCAAAACTATAAAATTCAAGAACATAAGTAAATCACACACATAGTAGTGACATAAAATTGTACTAAGCAGAAGCTGACACGCAAGAAAACTAAGCATGTTGCTATATCATCTTCTTGTTATAGTTTGTAACCCTGTTGTTTTTTTTTCTATCATGTTTTCTTTCCACTGATCTTTCCACATGTGCTTGAATACAAAACACTGTCTTTTACAATAACCTCTCGCATCTTACCCTCTTTGTGAAAAGGCATTAATGACTGTCTGCTTCACAAATGTCAAGCCAACAGTCTTCCGCATTATTGTGTCGTCCGTAGCAAAACATTTCTGTCACTGAAATCTTTTTTATTAATTGATGTTACTTTTTATTTTTCATTACTAAATTTTGGGTTTCCAGTAGACGCAAACCACAATCATTAGAATTAATAAAATAGACACTTGTAACATCTCAAAGTCTATAATGAAACCATATAAGATGAGTTTCACATTTTGCACATGTGCAGTTTCTTTCGGTCTCCTTGTAGCATCTGGAAAACCTCCAGGAGGAATCCTGATCAGCTGCCCAAACCACCTCGGCTGACTCATTTGAAAGCAGAGGAGCAGCTGCTCCACACCAACCTCCATCTAGGACCAGTAAATCGAATAGTTTGCTTTTTGGCTCCATTTTTTTCTTCACCATGTCCAGACACGAGTGATGCCTGCCTCATCTTGTCTTGGGCCAGACATTTGAACTTCTGTGTTTCTGTTTGCAGTTGACATCCTTCAAATAAAAAACAATTCATGCTCAACCTCTGCTGTAGTATGTATGTAATATCTTCAAATTCCATATTGGCATCATCCCTTTAACAACCACTAAATTACTAAAAGTAGGTTTTATCCATAAAAAAAATTATTGCCAGAATGGGGGTGTGTTTCCTTTTTACTAATATTTAGGCATTTTTATGAAGCATGGCCTTTACTCAGTAGATTCCTTAGTAAGCTGCATTAAAATCAACTTTTTTCTTCTTTAGAGAGCCCAGCACCGAACACCTGTTGAAAGCTCACATTATGACACATATATTAGTTGTATTGCATGGTGCTGACACGGCAATGATTGAAAATGCTCCCTATTACTTCCCCTTCTCAAAGTGCTTATTCGGCTTCAAAACAACTGGTAGAGTATCTTTCTCGCATTGTGCGCCTTCGCTGCGCAGCAGTTGAATAAGCTGGCAAACGTGCATAATCACAGGGCTACCAAGACTAGAAACAATGCCACTTGATTGAAACCTTGCTTCTCTTTTGTGTACTAAAATGGAGCAATTCCAACGGGATGATTAAGGAGAGGGTTTGTGTTTTCAGGGTAAGTGCGACCTAAGAGACCTTCACATTCAAATGACTAAACCCTGTTCTGAACATTTCTGCTAAGCACTCAGTCTCAGCTTTCTATGTTATTGAAGGCAGTGCCAGCGCCACTCACAGCGCCGGAAAATTTGTCAAAATTGTCAGCTGTCACCGAGATGCTGCCTCTCCTAGTTTTAATAAATCATCCCCCAACACTCTTTTCTCCTCCTTCAGGGAGAAAGAGGAGACTCTTTCACGCCTTAACTTCCCTCCTTCAGTGTAATGTACAATTCTTCTTCTCTCACTTTAGTTTGCTGCTGCATATCTATCTTAATCTTTCAAGGCTTCACTTAAACCCTCTTCTTTCCTGTCTTTTGGGTTTCTCAAGAACTTACCATTGCTAAATGAGTCCTCCTGTGAGTCCTGGCACATTGAGTATCTTACTATATGCTCAGGGTCTTTGGAAGGAGTCCAGGTGATTCAAATTCTACAAAGTCATGCAAGAGGTAGAGCATAGTTAATGCAGAATGTGCTCTTTTCCCCACTCTTTAACTTTCTTCTTCTGTCTCCCATGTGCTCCCCCTGCGGTCAAGCGACCCCTTGCAACTAAAATCCCATTATGACCTTGGGTGTGAGAATAGATCTACAGCTCCTGGAACAGGAGTAAGGAATTGATTGCTTTCCCACCTGCGTACTCTATTCTCAAAGTGAGTCTGATGTGTATTGGCGATCCTTCATCACAATGAGCAAGTTTGACTTTATGGGACCTACCTCTCCACTCTTTCATCTCTGAGTACATTTAAAATGCTGAAATCGATTTTGCGCATCCAGCCGATTATTATCCAGTCCACAGTGACAGTTTTCGGTCTAAAGTTTGAGCCACTGCGGAATATTATCATATGATCTGGTCACAAGCTGAAAGAAAATCTTTTCCTTACTTCAACCCTCAGGTTCAGGCTGTTTTCTATTTCTCAGAGCACAAAACTGAGTATATTTCTCCTTGTGTCATCATCAAACAAGCATCAGTGTTTTGACATATGCTGCGGAAATATCCAAAATAGCACAAAGTGACACCTCTGGCAAGTCCCTCCCTTGGCATACACTCCCTCAGTCTGCCTGCTGCTTTCCCTACTCTTAGCTAAAAGTAATTGCTTTACTTGACACAGTTGCAAAATGCAGACATGTTTTGTGCACATAATCCAACCCTTTCAAATGTTTTTCTTTAACATATTTGTCAAGAAAGGAGTCTTTAAAGGTGAGGACGAACCAGAAGGTAACATCTTGTGGCGTCTTGCTTTTATTTTCTTAACTCAGGACACGGGGAGGTTACACTTGGAGAGACGCTGACATACAAAGTACCCAGACAAGAATCCCGCCCAGACAAGGACACAACTCAAACTTAAATACTACGGGGAACAAGTGAGGAGAATAACTAATCCACAGACACGGGTGACACGCAAGGGCTAAATTAACAGAGAGAGAGAACTGGAGAACAACCTAGATCAAAATAAAACCTGACATTTGACAGGAAACTCATATGAAACAAAAATAAAACACACAACACCTCAATATACTGACATCTTGACAATATAGTCAGGTCAAAACCTCAAATTTTTAACATTTATGGCTTCTCATTGGAAATGTATGCGATGTACCAACACAAAGTGTGTAATTGTGAAGTAGAAGCCCCCCTTGAGCCATACATTTTTAAAAACAACAGTAAAACTGCAAATCTATACCATCTTTCCAAATCTAAAGATCCATGCTTCCAATCAATCGGGATTTCTGAAAACATACCTGAAGCTCTACTGCGGCGGTAACATTTCCACTGCATTGCTAGTAAACTCTCATTCACACTTATGAAAAAATATATACATTTTTCACGAAAAGTATGTTTAGAACATTGAACCTGCTATTTGGATCTGGGACTCAACGCAACAGTGCATTATGGACTAACATAAATAAAATTATTCCATGTCAATGAGATTAGGCAAAGTTTTCCCAACTGTTTTAAAATGTTTATTTTAAAACGTTTATTTTTATTATTAGTTTAGACAGTAGTTCATGGTAGTAAAATAAAATCAATGTTCTCTCATTTGAAACATTTGATGGGTTCTGGTACAAAGTTATTTCATAAACATGAAATAATATTTCTCACATTTTTTTTCTTCTTGTGTCATATTTATTCAAAGACATGTATAAAAGATGCGAGTAATCACAACATCTTGTCATGTCCCAGACGCTGAGACAATCATTACTGTTTACACAGGAAGTCTCTGCTTACAGGCATTACACTCCACGGGAGCTTTAGTGACGCTGGTGGGTGGATCGTGCTAACCACTTGTGTCTGGGTTGTAAACAGTGAAACCAGCAGAAACAACTGAAAAAGTGAAGAAAATTCCCCGGTGGTTGCTGTTAGCCCTGCTAGCACAACAAACCACAAACATTATTATTATAACAATGTCAGTTTAGATGTTGTTCATCTAGATTAAGATCTACCTCAAGATAAAACAGGAGGTCTATGGCAAAACCTTATTAACTTTTGATTTATGTACTGGTAAATAATAGAGTGTGTTTCTGAGACATGAGCTCCAAGTCTCCCAATACTGGCTTTGCTCAGCTTCCTTTTTTTATTCTCATTGTAAACAATTTAAATTGAGCGAGCCTGAAAGCAGGGTAATTTCACACTCAGATGTGTCTTCGATTCTAGTGACCAATTCACACACTGATGACAGCTTCATAATCTAAGCTATGTGCACTCTCACACTCGCTCCTTTATTACTGTGTAGTTGAACCGGTAAAGCAGGAACACCTGATGCGCGACAACTTTGTGATCTCTTCCACCCACAGATGCTCATAAAGAGGGATTTATCTCCAAGCATGAGGAACATGGCAACAGATTCTTTCACTTTGCCTTGTCTGTCCTTATATTACTCAGGAGAAAAGATTTCTTTTTAAAAACTGTCTTTCTGCAAAGTTTGTTGTTGTGATCAATGAGGCCTGTATTGCAATATTGTCCTATATGTCTACAACAGGTGACTTCTTCCCCTATAGCCTTTGGAATGCAGTGTGTACGTTTTACAAGACCTTCATATTAAATGCTTTCCATTTTCCCTTTGGGTTGCAAGAAATTAATTCTGGCTTGAAGAAAACTTATTTTCTAGATTTCCTGAGAAGGACTTTTGATGTATGTTTCGTGTTTAGTTGCTGAGGACGCAAATGTAAGGAAGAGAAAGGTGGTCTCATGGTGAAAATATGCTTTTATTGAATAACGAAAAAGTAAAGAAATTAATGAATTTAAGAACCAAAATACAGAGTCCAAAGCATCAAGACAGCATGATACAGTAAGATTTTTCAAAATGATTAAAAGATCTTTTTTTGTTTTTGTTTTAATAACCTTATATCTTTATGCCTAGTACCAAAAGGGACAGCAGCAATAAAATAAAAGACATATTTCAAATGAATCAAATTAAAATAATGAAAAGTTGGAAACATTTTTCATTGAAACATTAATTTTATTACAAAATGTTCTACATGTCGACTCATTTCATTTCTTTATCAGTAATGCCAATAGTTGTAGGGAGCATGTTTGATTTAAATGGCCAAAAACTAGAAGATTCCTCATATATGAAAACAAATGTACTTTTAGGGCACTCTTATGAACAAAAATCCAACATATGATACTTTTATTACCTCTTTAGAGAAGGCCAGATTTTGATTAATAAAAATATTTGTATAATGTAATTTGACACAGGGACAGCTGTAAAATGAGGATTCTGGTCAGAAAGTCTGTGACTGGATAGGATTCCTATGTTCCAGAGACTCAATCCATCATCAGTAGGGCAGACAGAGTGGCAGACAGTCAAAGCAGGCAGCTCCACTGGCTGCAACACAAGACACGAGTGGTAGGAAGAGGCAGGACCCATGTCCTGTGTTGCAGCCTCTGGCCCAGCCAACGAGTCACCTTCAGACCTGGACAGCCGATCCACTGTGAAGAGGAAAACAGGGGGTCACAGAGGAAACAAATTTGAGGGGAGGGGAGCTGGAAGGGACGCCAGATAAAGTCGGTTACAATGGATTCTGTATTAGAGAGACATGGGAAGAAGATGAGGAAATTTTGGAGGTGCAGAAAGAGAAAGAAATGACAATCCACTAAGGGGAGGAAATGAACACAGAGTGCTAGAACATAAGGAAAATCCTAATGTTGAGTGAATGAAAGCAATGAAGAGAGGGCCAAATGGGGCACTGCACCTCCACAGACTCCACATTTATCACTTGGCGAATAAAAATAACCTTTTTTCACCTTACAATGAGGGTTCTGGCATTCCTGGCTACATCTTATATTCACTGCGTTCGACAGCTGGAGAAAAACGTTCCTCTGGCCTAAATTGCTTTACTAGAAGGTTAATAACTACCAGTCACTCAGGCCCACAGAGATATGTCTGTTCAGAAGCCCTGCGGTGGAATCGGTGCATGTCATTGGAAAAAAAGATTAAATTGTCGTGATAGGTATGCAATACGCATTGGAAAGAAACTGAAGGCTAATGTAAAAATTTGATATGTGGGCAAGCCAAGCCAATGGATACACTATCCATTGGTCTCATGGATAAGTCAGTGTAGTGCCCAGAACACCTAAGACCTGACTTTCAATTCACTGCACAGGTTTTCACCAGGTCCCTTTAAAATATCCTTGACAAACCTTATAATTAATCACAGCTACTTTTTATTTCACATCCAAATCTGACTGTTTTTAGAACCTAAAAGAGCTGCAGTCAACAATGTTAGCCTGAAAAATCAGACACTGTTATTTTGGTGATTTGGAGTTTGTTTTTGTTTTTAAACAGGTCTGAATCCGAAGCATTTGGACATTCCCAATGGGACACAGACCAGAGTCATTCTCCCAGATATATCCTCTGCTGAAACAAAACTTCTCTCCAGCTAAAACAGAGGAAAAGAAAGATATCTTGGAATCTCTTTGGTTCAGAGAAAGTAAAACGTTATGCCTGATTTACCGTGGGCACTTGCCAATTACAGTTCTGCAAAGTCAAATTTATTCTTTGGTTTTATTCACCTTTCTTTTCCTCCCAAACCTTACCTTGAGATTACCATTAGGTATTAAAAGTTGAACATCTGTTAAACTTCTGTCTTTGTCTAGCAAGAAACAAAAGAAACCATCCTTCTGACTGGACTTCAATCAGATTAGGAGGCTGAGATATTTAAGACCATTAACATAGTGTGATCTAGCTATTAAATAACTAGAAGGTGAACATCTAGAACATCCCAAAGCCTCTTGTTACTCTGTGATTGTCTGTTGCTATCTCTAGGGGAGTTTGTAATGTAACTGTCATTAAAAGGTCAAAGCTTAGTGAACTCTAAGTTTGTGTATCATTAACAAAGGTCAAAAAATGTCATGACTGCATGACATTCCTTTTGCAGATAGGCAAAGGTAATGTCAAAAGACCAAAACGGTTTTCCCCCCTGACATTTCTTCAGAAATTACTGCTGTGGTGTGCTTTTTTGTCCCATCTTCCAGCCCTATCAAAGACGCTCTCATCAGCCTGACGGGTTAAAACCAGGCTTCTGATTTCACGACGCTGTACGGCGAAGCAATTACACGACTATTTTTCCTCCCGCCTAGTTCAGTGCATGAAAATGGCTCCAACCTAGATTTGAAACCACAGGGACATGAACTCAGAGGACAGACGAAAAGGAGATGAAGGACAGAGTGTCCAAAAAAAAAAATAGCGAGACTAGAGAACCAAGGGCAAAATGCCATTCGTGCAACCCGTATTATTTTCTCAAAAATGCAAGAGAGGGAACATAATTTGGAAGAAAAATGTAGAGCTTAGATTGTGAGGCATGTGGATGTATGTGAGACTGTTTTGAATTTGATTTTAGATGCATTTGCAATGGTAAGACAAAATGAAAGAGGCTCGGAAAACATAGAGGTGATCAATAGCTCAAATCTAAAGGACATCAAATTTCACATTTCTGCAATCAAACTTTACAGAACAATCATCAAAAACAGAATTTTTGCAATAACAAAACAAATCTTCCATTCCTGAGGCAGTGCCTTTCAATCCCACTGGAAAAAGCAATTATTAAACGATTGACTATGATTAAAAATAACTAGAGCTTTTGCTCTGTGAGAAGGACAATGATCAGACAGTGAACTGCAGCTTTTGTGAGCATTGTGCATCCCCTTATAGAAGATCCCACTCTATTCAAAGATTCACACAAAAGGAAGCTGACAATGGTGCATTGTGCCAGTGGTAACAATGGCCTGGCTCCTCTGATTGCAATGAGATACAGAGGCAGAATTCATGCATGCAGATGAGGAAATTCAGCCCGCACAGTATGATTCCAACATACATAAGGAAATATTCTAAGAGAGAGAAGCAAACTCAATTTTCCAAATTTACATAACGCCTGTGCCCCTGTCTTGCTCCTGTTTAGTCCGAGATTCATGTTCATTCACAAAATAACAGGATTAACTTGGTGGAGCAAAGACAGAAGAAAACAAATACAAACTGCAAGATAAATGGTAAACAGACAGTTATCTGCAACAGATAACAGCATTAATCTTTATAGGCAGTGGTGATTTCTCCTGATCTTACAGTCTGGTTCAAAAGTACTTTCACCGCTTGAATGTTTCAGAATTTCCACAGTGCAGCCACAAATCTTAGTATATTTTATTGGGATTGTACTTTATGTGATAGACCAACATAAAGTAGTGCAGAATTGAGAAGAGGAAGGACAATGATTAATGGCTTTGTTTATTTTTTTATTACTCTTATAAATAAAAGTGTAAAAATTGTGATGTGCATTATTTCCAGCATTTTTTCTTGTACACCAGTTTTGTTGTTTTTATGTTATTTTCTATCCGCTGAGTCTGTTGTGTCATTCAGAGACCAAGAAGATACAATAAATACAACATATCGCAACTACACGTTCTTTACCCTGCTGCAACTCAACTGCATTATCTACTGTAAGTATTACTTTCATAAATTTTACACTTAAAAAGATCGATTTTAGTCTTCACAAGAATGACATTTGCACACAACTTTATATTTTTTTCTTCTATCTGATTGTATCACTTTAAAATATTAAGTCGGATGTTATGATTAGTCACGCAGTACTTGAGTCGTCTTGTACCGATTACTGTTTTACTTCAGTCATTTCTTGGATACCTACTTTTTACTTTAATTTGAGTAAAAATATGTTGAAGTAGTGCTTTTACTTGAGTACAATTTTTGGCTACTCTACTCTGATGACTGTGCATGGATGTTGATCTCGGTTAAGTCCTACGTTATCTAGTCTCCTTTTTGTTTATGTCTAAGTAATAATGTAGGTTAAATGATTACAAATCATCATTGGATATTTTGATGTTCTGTTTGTTGCTCGTCTGACAGCTCACTGAGATATATTTTTTTACATGTAAAGCAGCCAAGAATGATCTGATCACTCACAGTGAATTTTAATACAAGGATAAAATTGTAGATTTTAACCATTTCAACTTGCGTCCTAATCAGGCAGTGCTGATGTTGATACAAGGTAAGGGAAGGGCCATTATTGCTGGTTTACGTGCTGTTTTTGTACTTGCAGCTGTAAAAAAATCCAACATGTTATCTAGGGAATTAATATTATTGGCAGAAAGTTGTGCCTGGCTGAAGGATCTGCCATCCTGTCTCTATCTCCAAGCAAACCTGTCCTCACTCAGCCAACTGGACCAACCCTTAAGACAAAAATCCTCCATCAGTCATTCAGTATTTTCAACACGTGATCCTTAGCTCCATCAAAAATGTAAAATTACTCCATTATAGTGCAAGCTATTTAAATAAACACTATACCTGGATCTAGAAAGACGTAGGCAAAGTTATGTGCCACAATTGCTCCCCTCTGTCCCTTTTCTTGGCTCTCCTGTGAATGCCTCACCATTGTGTTAGGTTATTTGTGCTGGGACTATCCTATTTGAGGAACCACTCTTTGTAGAGCACCTTTGTTTTTCTTAATATTTTGAATGGAAAACATACTCTGTACCAGCAACTCAAGCTCGTGCAAACTGATGCATCAGCCAGTGCACAGATCAAAGAGTGATGTACACACAGACACATACCTTGTTCAGAAAGACAGAAACACTCATCCTCTTGTACCCAAAGTTGGTGTTCAGTGGGAAAATATACTTTAAGGGAAATATGTTACAAGGCCAAACAACTGGAAAAACCTATGAAGTGTTCACATTTTTTCACAAAGAAAAAAAAACCCACTGGACATAAAAATGAAATCTTTTAGGTTTTTATATGTGCAGCTTTCAGTAACACTTAAAGTGACTCAACCTTCTTCACAACTAATCTCCATGGGGTAATCACTTCAAATGTTGAATATAAAATGACACTTTTCTTGAAGATTGGCTTTGGAAAAAAGCTACTTAAAGGCCTCCGGCTATTGATTACAGTGGAAATCAGGCAGAACGTGAAAGATTATACTCTGGAAGTAACATCTGAATGTTGGATAATCATCAGTAAAGTATGGACTACTTCCAGGCTGCACATAGACAAGAATCATTCCCGATCAAGTAAAGCATTGACCTTGTCCCTCTCCTCTGTGATAATTACATCCCAAGTAGATTGCATCTGAAGAACTTGTGCTCTCAGGCACTAAGTAAAAAATGAGAAACACTTCAATAAGTCGATTTCTAGAAAAATCTGATTATATGCACACAGCAAAAAAAAAAAGGAAAAGAAAAACACTGAACATTAGCTGTCGTTAATTTGTATACCAAGCTGCATAATTACACTCATTACTGAACAAACCCACCAGTGTTCCAGGCAATATACAGAAAGTTATAGCTCTGCAGAGGAATGACCTCAGACGATGAATAACTGTGATTCGCATCAGTATGCAGGAGAAAACCGACTGAAGGGGACCCTCAGGTTGTAATAGCTGCATGACTGGCTGAGTGAGAAAAGTCATCACAAAGACACTGAGTGTACCCACACGAATGCATGCATTTAGGCACACTCACAGAGCAGCACTGGGCCTTTTCTTCTGAGCTCTCTCAGCACAATCGGAGGCGGTGTTGCGTTTCAGAGGCGACAGCTGACTCTGTGGCTGCTGCTGCTGCTGCAGCTAATAGTGAGACTGGCATTTCCCTGCAAATGCTGACGCGACACTTTTGAGGGTGCCTCTTCTCTTTCTGCTGGTGAAAGAAGAGCCCTCTTAGTCCTGCCTTATCCGGGTTATGACCCTGTGTGTGTGTCAATAGCACGGTCACGGGTACAGCCTCCATCATCCACAAGGGACTTTAAAAATCCCCTTTCACCCATTTTAAACATACACACATCAAAGATGTCCAGTTTTTTCTGGTTTTAAAAAAGTCAAAGTGCTCCAACTTTCATGGCAACCTGACAACCTGTTATGCTGCTCATCATAATTTCAGGGTAAGTGTGATGTTGAGCCATTTTTCACAGAGAACAAAGCCACAAAATTCTGTTTATTTTTGTCAATGTCATATATGACAGACTAATACCAAATAGTGGTGCATTTGAGTGCCCTACAATCAATACATTTTAGAACTACCTTGCACTGCAATTACAGCTGTAAGTCTTTTGGCATATGTCTCAAAGTGTCATGTATTGTGGCTGCTAAAGAACCCAAATAGAGGGAGGAGGAAGGCAAGATCATGTAGAAATAGTTTCTTGGATGATAATAGTGAAAAGGGTGCAGAAGAGACTCACAGTACTGAGTAGAGAGCATAAAACCAATAAGGTGTAAACTGAAACAGGAGAGCCCCACTGTGACAGAACAACCCAGAGAGAGAGAGAGAGAGAAACAGTGGAATACCAGGAAAATGAAGAGGCATCGCAGGTTAAGTGGATATGGAACATCTGTGGATGAAATATCACACTGGGAGAGAAAGGGTCATGAAAGCTACAAAAAAACACAGGAGTAGTAGTAACATTGGAAAATATGGGCATAAGTTAAATGATAAACTGGTCTTTACTGAAAAAGATGCAATGTAAAAATGAAAGCGATCATTTGAAATTACATGATTAACTGAAAAAAGGTGGAAAGCAAAAGCGACAATGTGGAATCAGACTCTACTGATTATGGCATTTAAAGTGTTGCACAGCTAGAGATTTACTCATGATTCTTTGCAAAATAGCTCAATCTCAGGTAGATTGGATGAAGAAGTCTATGCAGAGAATTCCCAAGGATTCTCAACTAGATTTAAGTATGGACTTTGACTGGGTCATTCTAGCTTGCTTTGATGTAAATGACTCAACTCTGGATGCAGCTGTATGTTTAATGTCATTTGTGGTTAGTGGACCTCCATCTCAGTCTGACGTCCTTTGCAGCATCTAACAGAATTGCCCTGTATTTAGCTCCCTGCAGTTTTTCATGAACACAGACCACATTCGAGGTGCCTGTTATAGAGAACTCCACTGGATTATACTGCCACCAACCCCAAGATGACGGATTAAGGGTCATGTGCAATGATAACTTTATTGCACTCACAGAGTTTTGATTGTAGACTAATAAGTTCAAAGTCTCCACTTACCAGAGCATCTTCTTTCACATGTTTCCATTTTTCCTTATTTAGATAAAGGTCAAATGTAGAGTGTACACAACTAAGAATTGTCCTGCCAACAAATTCTCCCACCTGAGATGCGAATCTTTGCAGCTCCTCCAGAGTAGCATGGATCTGTTCTGCTTCTTTGATTAATGCTATGGCTTTCAGTGTTTTAGGGGCTGGAATGCAAATGGACAAGACATTTCAGATTTCTATTTATTCTTCAAAAGTATACACTGCTTTGTTTCTGTCTATGGCATAATCAAAATAAAGCAAATTGAACTTTGTGGTTTGTTGAACTTTGTTGTTTCTTTTAAAAGACACTGGGTGCGTTAACGACACGTCCGTGTCACTTAGAGGAAAGAAAACTACTTTCCGTCTCAAGTCCTGGAGCGATTTCCTTCTAGAGGCGCTTCACACTACACCGACTGGGGATGTGGTCACGCTCTGAACATCATTTCCAGCCTTCCTGCCTGGGTCTGTGTGTGTGCGTGTGTGTTTCCCTCCCCCAGTCTGACCCTCCTTTAGAGTCAATTTAAACCTGCAGTGAGGGCGAATCCCTTCATCCGCGAGCTACGCTCTATTTCAATCATTTGTGAGCGCTGACATTGCCTGATAAAGAGGATTTACTGGCCGACAAAGTGAAGAGCAATCCTTCACACTACCTTACTCCATCGGTTTCTGTAAGCACTATATGTTCCGATGATTTAATAGCTGGCCAGCGTCTGGTGACAGCTGCCATCTCCATCCATCCACTAATTCAAGAGCGCACGCATCCGGATAGAGATAGCTGAACTTGAGGGGAACAAATACATATCATGCTAATATAAATATGAAACCAGAAACTAGACTTACTATAATTTCCACATTTATTCGGCTACAGACCACCAAAGTTGAAGTAAGTAAATAAAAAAATGGGGAAACAATAGTAGTTTAGAAATGATGTCATCAGACATTTCTGCTTTACAATGAATTCCCAGTTAAATGCGAACAAACGCAACCTTGTTGAAATGCTGAAATAAATCATCTATTATATATATATATATATGGTGTAAAAAGGACCTACCGTCTGAAAGATGTGAATAAAAGTCGCCGCTCATCTCTTTTGCACATTGGCGGTATTTGCTGTATATTGTTTCTGGCGTTAAGTCTGTCCAAACCCCTTTGTGTCGTCTCTCCTGTCCTCTCACGGTCCCTGCTCCTGTGTCTGCCTGAGTTCTTCTGTTACAGCCTATCCAAAGGTGCGCACTCGCACAGACACACAGCCTCTCTCTCCCTCCCCGACGCTTCTTCGAACTATCCAGTTTCACTCCAGCTCCTTCTTTCTGAATTCCCTCAAAATACACTCCGCAACAATTTCCAGCAGAAGCATAAGCGAGGGAGTTATACTCGCTGGGATAGCCAGTGCGTATGCAAACTCTTAAAATATATATATATATATATATTTAATGCGCAGAGTGCGGATATAGGGATGTCAATACAGCTATTCCAATATTATCCAATGATAGTGATTCTCATTGTCCAATAAGATTTAAGAAGTGCTGTGACATCAAAGATCATGGTGCCAGAAAAGACTGCTGAGGAAACTTTGAAGTTGTCAATTAGGATGTTAATCTAACGTTGGTGTTGGGTTGTCTTGATGACAAATGAGAAGGTGATAATGTAACTTCTGATTGGTCTCAGCATTAGATAAAACTAATGCTGACTGAGGAATACGAGGAAAAGCAACCTTAAAACAACCCACTAATAAGCATGGTGAAGGTTGTGTCATAATGTGGGCCTTTCTCATTCCAAAAGCCCAGAGAAATTTGTCAGAACAAATAATAAACTCATAAAAAAAACAGGTGATTTTAAAAAGACAAGACAAGTAAAATTCTGCCATTACTGAGTATCAGCTGGTAAATGATACAACTAAATTAAAACAGAAGTGGATTATTTGACACAAAATAGACCAAAATTGAAATGATATTCTGCTGAGACTCCTATGCGCACACAACCATCTCCAGGGTTTATAAAGAGTAGTCCTAAAAAGAGAAAACATCCAGTGGGCATCTGTTGTTTGGACCAAGATGCCTAGTTGATGTCAGGTCTCAGTTGAAAAGGAAAACAGTAAGTATACAGAAGGCCATCTCCCAAAACACAACTTGTTTTGAAAGAAAGAAAGAATGACAGACTAACACCAAATAGCGGTGCACTTGAGCCAGACCACACAGGATGTTACTCTCATCCACTAAAAACAAAACACAGAGGCTACAGTTTACACAGGCTCACCAAAGTTGTACAATAACACACTGGAAAAACATTGCCTGCCCTGACATGTCTTCATTTCAGCTACCGCATCCAGATGTTTGGGTTAGAATTTGACTTAAAACACATGAAAGGATGGATCCATCCTGTCTTATCGTGATATCAGCTGAGCAGTGTTTAAATGGCTTTGGCTAACTTGAGTATAATGTTGATCTTGTTCTGACCACAGTGTGACCATCTTCTGATGGCTACATCTCAAACAATGAGTAATGGCATCCATGGCAACCAGATCTCAAATCAGATCTCACTGAGGGCCTGTATGGTGGAATGGAAGATTTACACCATAATTATTCAGCTGACAAATGTACAACAAGTTCATGGTGCTATAGACTAAAATGTCAGGGGAATGTTTTCAAAAATATTGTAGAATTAAAGCCATGAATAATGGCAGTTCTGAAGGAAAAGCAGTACTAAGGTCTACCTAACAAAGTAGTTGGTGTGTGTATGTTATGATGAGAAACTCCAATTCCTTCCTTTTGTGAGACTTATGTAAGGTTATTGTGCAGAAACTCTACCAAATATTGTATTTAATCATATATGTATAAAACATGTTTTCATCTTGTGTTTAGCAGGTGACCCTTTTCTAGTCACACTGACTACTCAATCTGCTTTAAACTAGAACCACTTTCCACCAGTTCCACTTGGTAAGCATGTCTTGCTTGTCAGTTGAACTTACAGTTTTCTCAAGCTGACAGATCTGTCCACTGATCCACCGTTGCCATATACACACCTGGAGAAGAAGTGGGATAATCTCAGTGGAAATTCAAAAATACAGATTTTTCAACTTGAATGTTAAAAAGTTACTTTCAGTAACTCGATGCACTACATAATTAACTATACACAATCCTTTATTTCTGTTAATTATGGTGGTTTTTCAATTAAAGTTAATGAAAACATGACATCTAAGATTAGAGTTTCACATCCGACCAATAAAAAACACTTTTTAAATGCAAAAAAGTGATCTAAATGAACAGATTTAATGCCTGCATTAGGGTTACCTTCTAAATGTACTGTTACTTTGACCACCATAGTGAGACAGAGGAGAGAGAGAAAGAGACAATTTTACTCCGTTTCCCATGATGCAACGACGCTGACATCAGAGCCATGCGACGCGAAGTTCGTGTGGGATTGCCCGGTGGTCCTTTTCACACTTTATATAGGACAACAGTGCCAACAGTGTTTACTTTCGCTCCTTAAAGGTCTCGGTTTTTATTACATGACTATTTCAGAGTTCAGGGGTTTTTTTTCTGGTTAAAGTTATTTCCGTTTAGTTTCGCCTCTTCAACAGTAACACGAGGAGACCTTCTTTTTGGAAAAGGCAGCCACGACCTGATGAAATGTCTGCACGGTTTCTGCTGGAGGCGTCTCTAATGTATGAGGAGAAATGCCCGGAGCTGTCACGGTATCTCATGTAAGAATTGCTTCTTGTCAACGTTACTCGCAGCTTTACATTAGAGCCACACCGCTGTGTGCCGTGTCCTTGTAATGACACAATGGGTCCGCTAGGTGGAAGACCTTCATCAGTAACTGAGGGCAATTTAATTTTATTGGTTTAAAACTGGTAACTTTGTTGTCACCGGTATTTTAAAGCACACTAATATTCCACCGAACCAGAGTTGACTGATTCTAAATTAACATTGAATAATGCAGCCATAATAAACAAGCACTAATCAGGTGTTTCCTGGCTGATTTCCGGTTTTCTTGGAGGGCTTATCTGAGAGTTTCCTATTAGACCATTCTGCTTCTTTATAGTATTCTCTATAGTATTTTTTAATTCAGAAGAAAATAGGCCAAGTGTAAGACTGTTTCTACTGTTGTGTCAAAGAATATATCCCTCAACCTTATGCATTAAAGTTTATGCTGTCAGTTGATGTGTTTATAGTCCATGGGAACTATTAGTTTCGACTGATTTATTGATCAGCAAAAAAAAAAATTCTGTACTTTAATATCCGATCAACTATATTAAATAGAGCTAATAAAATATAGCAATTCAGATCAAATTATATTCTACCTTGTAAATGATAACTGACTCTTAATTGTGATATTGGGATTTGTTATAACCAATAATCTTTTTTAAAATAAAGTTTTATTTATTTATTATACTGTAAAATAACTTTCACTGGTTTAGATGCAGGTTAACACCAGGTTACTTTTAGTCCATAAACTTAATCTATTTTTTTGTTTTGTTTGATTTCATAATTTTTTAATAAACATGGAGAACATCACACATTCTTCAATTTTCTTTTTGATGATTGGCCAATTCTTGGTTCAGGGTATTGCCATCTTCCAATTTACCACAGTAGTCACAGTTTGCTGCTTCATTAGTGTTGCTTTTTATTCTGCTTTGTATTCTTGGTCTTGACTGGACCGTTCAAACACACGAGTGTTGTTCTTTTGTAGCTTTGACTGTATGTTTAGGGTCATTGTTTTGCTGTAGGGCGAATTTCTGCTCCAGTTTCAACTTTCCTGCTGCCTCTAACAGGATTGTCTCGTCTTTAGCCCCATCCATCTTTCCTCGAGCTAGGACTAGCTTCTCTGTCGCTGCTGAAAAAAAGCATTGCAATGGCGTGATGCTGTTTTCACAGTGTTTCACTGGGCAGACGTATGTGGTTAGTTTTCACACTACACATGTAGCATTTTGCATGAAGGCCAACATTTTTATTTCATCTGACCAAACTATTCAGGCCTTTATAGAAATGCTGCATTCATATTGAAATTAAAAGAGACAGTGGTAGACTTGTACTGATCAAGTGGCTTCTGAAGGCAGTTTGTTGAAGTGGATTAATAACTTTAATCCTCTCAATCCACATTATGTTACTCGTTGACTATATCAAAGCTTTGCTATCATGCTCCGAACCTGTGTGGGAAATTTTTTTTCAAGAGCTTTAAAGCGACATGGATCCAAAGTGTCTAAATATGTGCAAACATGCAAAAGCCATGTCCATATCCTACAGATGGTTTTGACTTTCACCATAGCCAAGAAATCTGTGGTCAAAACTAGGAATGGAAACAGAAACATGAGTTTTACTGTTTAACCCAAATCAGGGATATTTTACAGATGTGTGTGTTGTCATTCTGTTACATTAATACTCTTGTCTAGTTCTCATATTTCCTGGCTATAATAACCTGTGATATTGCTGAACATTTTGACAGTTTTTAACAGCAACCGACTGTGCAGCAGGCATAATTTGGAGATGCATTTCCAGACGGCTATCAAAATCCATTTTTTATGCCAAAGTGCTTGGCAGGGAACACATAAACATCACCCAGAGCCAAAATTTTACACTTGACTTGATGAGCTAATTAAAGTGGCTTCAGCCAGGGCAAAAAATGAAAGACTGAATAATAGGTAGAAGATTACTCCGATAAGAATCCCCATTTTAAGCATCTCTCTAGACGTGAAGAAGTCTGTGAAGGTTATTGTTGGCATCCATTAAAATAACCCCAGTAATGCCTCTTTGTTTTTCTTTATGCTTCCACCATTTTCCCATTTGTATAGAGGGTCTCTCAACCATTATTTCACTAGAGTGGTAGTTTGTGGATGTGTAATGCTCATAAATTCTGCCAACTAAATGTGGTGCTAATACCTACTGCTGCTGTCTTCACCTTTTTTCAGTCTACGGATGACAGCAAGTGTCAGTATGCTTTGATTACATGTCTTTGTTTGTATATTTTTTAGAAAAGATACTTTTAGAGTTTGATAATAATGTTTGTGAGATTATGTTAAAAGTTTATCATAACTCGAGAGGCATGACCTGATGTACAGTGCCTATAAAAAGTATTCGCCCGCATAGATTTGCTTACGCTTTTATTGCTTTTACAAAGCTGTCTTGATTGACAGCAAAAAATTATGTTAACAACATTAACATTTACCATTAATACCAAAATCAAAACTGATTTCTACAAAATAATGACAGTTAAATACAAATATGTAATGTAACGTAAGTGACTCCCTATATTTTGCTTCAATTATTTTTTTGGATCCATCCCCTGACATGTACTTTGTAATAAGCTTTTCTCTGATTTGCTTGAAGTGTTCTTCAGTGTTCGTGGTGTAATGGTAGCCATGAATATTAACTAGCTAGATATAGGTGTCTCTATAGTACAACCACTTGACAAACACCACTGTGCTCAGGTGATCTACAGTATATTCCAGTTATTGTGAGACTACTAGAAACATTGTCTGGACCTCTGTTAAATTAGGTCATTTATATTCACTCAAGGGAGTAAATATAAATGCTGTCACGTATCTTATGTTTCATATTTTTGTCATTATTTTTATATCAAACAGTTAACTTTGAAATTAAAGTTTGTCAGTGTTTTTTTTTTTTACCTTTACTTAAGCAGCTTTTGATTTTGCAAGAAAAACAAACACAAAAGAGTTATTACAGTAATACTTTTATTGAAGGTTGAATGAAAACCAGGTTATAATTTGTGAAAGTTTTGCTTAGTCTCTGAAAATAATTCTTAAAGTATTATCTAATTTTCTCTCTTGAGCTGAATGTGTAGTCACACCCTTTAATCACCACTTTGACTCTCTAAGTAGGAGACAGCAGATAATATATAATAAATCACCACAGATACTGTCTACCATCACAACGTTTGTTTAGATTAACATTGAGTGTCTATAAGATTTAATATCAACATCAGTTACAGTTTTATTTTAAGTATGTGTCCTTTTTTTTTTATGAACAACACATAAACAACACAGTCCTTTACAGATCGCATCTCCCTGGTGACCGCAGTTCATGTTTACAGCACATATCTCCAGTCTCTATCACCACAGTGAAGTATGCACTTAAAAGGAGATGCATGACAAGTATGATAATGAGTTCCGTGCAGTGGGGTGTGTCGTTGTGGTCTGCAGATTCTGGGAGCCAGCTCATCTGAGAAAAAGGAAGAAGACTGAATTCCCAGAAGACCCCGGGTCTTTGCTTTGATTGCGTGCCGGAAAATTTCAGAATGAGGTTTTATGCAATCAGACGGTGTAGTAGTCGCTCTCCTTTAAGGTTAAATTAAGGCAGTTATTTGAGTTGTGGTTTTGCATCTGGATCTTAAGGGAATCAAATATTATATTGCCTAATTAGCAGAAAATGTTAGAATAAATAGCTTTCTGAAGAATTTAAGCATTTTTCTCAAACTGTTCAAGGTCCTCTGCAGAGGACTACAGCTTGTCTTTAATTACGCGTCTTCTGAAAAGGCTTCGATATAATCCGAAAATGTTTTCCAGTCCTTAATTCGTAGCATTAATGATTGGACTTAGTGTTTAAATCACAAATCTTTGTCCACCACAGAAAGCATCAGATTCGTTAAACCCCATCTAGCTCTAATACAAACAGTGTTTCAGAGAGAATTAACATACATCGAAGTTTGTTTTTGTAAATGTGACAAAATGTGAAAAAGTCCAATCAACTGGCCCACAGTGGGATGCAGTATCTTCCCGCTGTGGGCCAGCTCCAGATTAAAAACAACCTGATATCTCCTCCATCTCTCTTCCATAAGCCTGACCCGGCCTCACGTGCAGCTGGATACCAAATGACCCCAGTCATTGATTCAGGCCCAGATCTAATTTTAGCAGGGCTTATCGGTGGCTTAGTTCAAATGTTTCTGCAAATATCTCATTGAGAATGCTCTAAAACTAGACAAGGCCCTCTGGGAAGGTGAACTTGCCCTATATTGCTCGGGAGAGACCCCACTGGGTTTCCGGTTGGAGTTTTTCCACCACACATAACAGCAGAAGAGAAGTCGGTGTCAAACATTGATTTTTCCATCCTCTAATAGGTTGTTTCCGGAAATTCATTCATAGACAAGAAATAACAAAAGAAAAAGTTATATTTGTGGCCAACTTTTTTGTTATGCACCAATATCCTAGTAAAATGCACAAGAAAGCATACATATTTTTTACTAATTTAAATTGTTTACAATTTTATTAAAGTCTAATCTGATCTCATGTTCCTCTTTCACAGGCATCTGACATACCAGGCTGAAAGTAAGTTGAATCCTTTTTATCTCTGATTTCTCCTTTCATTTGAAGTTCTCCTTTAAATTATTTCATGTTTTCATCAGTTATGGCCTAAAGTGTAAAAGCCAGAACTACAAAATGAAGTAGCGAGCAGGACCTTGTCACCAGCTTGTCAAGGTTGATGAAACTCACTAAATCCTCGGCCAAACATACCCCGCCATGCAGCTGTCTGCAGCAGACTGCGGGTTGGGATCAAGCGCACGCTCGCACATGCATGTTCGGACCCGTGCCAACATAAACCACATCAGGGCGCAGACAGCGATGCTACTTAACAAAGACAGCTAAGGTTTCACTCTGTAAATAGAATGGGTGCTGGTGCTTTAGGAAGAAACAACTGGCTTGTCTGGAGAACATACAGTATTGTTGCAAGAGCAACTAATTGGACTGTGAAAATCTGAGGACTTAAAGACTATTTTCTGCAGATTTTTGGAACAAATGTACATACACCGTAACTGTTTTCAGTGCAGAAGGTGCAGTGTTGAAGACACAAAGAAATCAGAACGTTTTCCACACTCACTGGTACACTCCACACAAAGTCCTTCCTTGTGACTAGTTTGAGCTGATGATGAATGATTCATCCCAAAGATTGTGTCTATGCTGCTCTTAAAGTACTTCATAATGGTAAATTGTTTATTTGGACGTATATAGATGACTAAATGTCAGATAATGCTTTTTAAAGTCATTAATTGTCTTCTGCTAGTGTTGAAATTGATAAGTTCTTGCGTCTGTTCCTGTTGTTTGAATATTTAAAGAGTCTAATTCAAATTACTGAACTTGGCTTAAATTTGGTTCCAAAGTTATCAGTTTAACTTTTTGCTTTGGTGACCATATTGTTCTTATCGAGGTTTGTTTTGTTTTGCCTTCATGCATCTTCCATAGGGATTCTGCAGCTGGACTCATCAGCATGAGAATGAGTTTGCGTTTTGCAGAGAGAGAAAAAAATTTCTTAAGTTAAACCTGTGATCAACTCATGACACTCAATATAGTCGTTAAATTTCTAGAGAAGTGACTATATTGTATCACAACAGGGATACGTTGATTCTAAAAATTCATATTTGTTTCTCCAAGTATGGCATAAGGGCTTGTTGGTTAATTAACATAATTACAATTCTGATTGATTTTTAATAGATGAGGCTGAGCCTAATGTGATTGGAGATACATAAATGTAATTAACTTTCTCAATTGCTGTTTTGTCTTTTCTCTTTTTTATCAAGGAAATATTAGCTGCTGTAATTTTTAAAGTTACGGTACATTTGACTGATTTGTTCTTGTCATTTCAGGACAACAGAAGATAAACAAAGATCTGGTCTACTACTTGTTGCAGAACATGTCATTGTGTTCGTACTGCTATCAGTGGCTGAAGCCCGATAATCACCGGGTGCGGCTGCGGCCGAAGCGGCGTCCGTCGGCGCGGGTGAAGCAAGTCCTGCTTAGGAAAGCCAGAGGAAAATGGTTGAGCCTGTCGCAAAAAAAGCTCCTGATCCGCTTCCAAAAGTCGTCTTCAATGGTGGTGAGTTCAGAACTTCCCTTGGATCCAAAATCATAATTTTAAGGCAAAGGTTCTATGAAAATCTATGTAAACTCATCCCATAAAAATAAAGCTAAAAACATATTTGAAAGAATAATTATTGGCTGCTGAAGTCACAGTTGACAAAAGCTAAGTACAAAAAACTGAATATAATGGTTACAGTTCTAAATAAAAAGCCTCAAGATGAACTTGTTCACATCGATCAACTTAGAAAGTTGTTCATCATTAGAGTATTGACTTTTTCTGAGTAATTGGAATATTCAGTACATTGTAGTGCAGTATCTGCTATTGCTATCCTTGTCTGCCACTGCTTAAAAACATCTTATTGTTTCAAAATTACTCCAAAGCTGCTTCTATTTACAATTTTGTTATTAACTACAATATTTTGCTGTTTATCTGCCTCCAGTTATAACATTTCTTCTCAAAGCCTCAGTTAAATCCCTTTTTTAGTTGGAGTGGCGTTTTATGTTGCCACAGTCAGATCAGCTCTGTTTGATTTTGTCATTTAAAAAGCAGCCCAGCTATGTTCAAATGTTCCAGAAAATTTAACACGCTTGAAAAATACCATCAACTGGATGTGTGCTGGTGCAGTATTTTGTTATTCCAGTACATGAAACCCTATATTAATTAAAAGTTAAAGGTGTTTTTTTGTTGTTGTTTTTTTTTTTTTTTAAATGAACTCAAATAACCTGGCGTGATGATCAGTTAGATGGTATGTTGTTAATGTATGTTTGCAGGTCGGGGTAGAAAGATAATTCTCCAGTCATACTCTTGACTTCGAATAGCATGAACCCAAATTTGCTCATATGCATTTTAATCTACAATTTATTTTTATTGTTTTACAAATCATAAAATAATCCCTGTTGTAATACAAAATAATTATTTAATAATGTTTTGTTTATGCCTCTCCCCTTACCATGGCCTTTAGTTAAATATTTGGCATACCTGGAAGAGAATCGATGTCCTCCGGTGCTGGTCACACTGCTTCTTTTTCCCCTGTCCTCCTAATGGATGGCCCCTACTAGTGACAAAATGAAAAGCATATTTTGGCTTTCACACTCCCACTCTCCTGGTTATCTCATTTAGAAGAGGGCACTGGTGATGGAGTGTGCAACCACGGGACCTTCTTTCCCTTCTATCCGTCAGTTGAAATTGGAGAGAAACACTGAAGAGCCCATCTGACATTCACCTCATGCTGCTTTAGTGAGAGCACCCCCTCAATAAATTCTGGCTGGGTTCATTTGCTTTGCAGAATCTTTGCCTCACAAGAAAGTCTGAAGCCTTTCCTTATTGTTTATGCAAATTATTTTCAGGGCAAATGGGTAGATAGAGATGGGAAGTAGCGAAAGGATGAGCACAGCAAAGGTCTAAACGTCAGACAGCAGTAGCAATAATTTTAATACCCATTGCTTGCTGTATGCTCTTCTTCTGCCTTTGTGGATTCCTGTGAGTGCTCCGTCAATATTACCATAATAAATTGTCTCACACTGAAGTTGTCAACACCTTGACACTGATCAGAGAGGAGACAGCTACTTAATAGGCTGTCAGAATCATGAGCAAGCAGGAACTCCATCTGTGACAGCACTGAAAATAACAATCACATAACTTGGCATGTTTATACAGCGGTAGCAAGCATAGCTCTATAGATAGAAAGACTTCTGAGTTTTTGAAGTCGTGTCTTCCATCAGTATTGATATTCCATGAACTGTTGAACTCCAATGTGTCTATTTGGATTTTTTTTATGTGCTAGACAATTGATGCAAAATGATAGAGATTTCATCATTTTTTGTTTATTTATTTATTTTGAATATGCAAATAATACCTAGCTTCCCACTTGTTGCATAATACCATACATCTCACAACAGCAAATAAGAATTGAAGGAAGCACAATATAACCAAGGAAAAGTAAGCTGTGAGTAGAAACAAAGCTTATTGTCCCTTTACAAGTAAAATTGTGCCGTAATCTGTTTATTTAAGCCATTTTTACTCTTGGATGTATAATATTGTGAAGAAAAATAACACCAAGAATGTTTATTAGTCTATAATCTATAAATAGTTGATTTATAGCAAAGAGGTATTTTTAAAAAATTGCTTCATGATTTAGTGGAGTTTGATTGTGTGAGTTTTCAGGTGTTCGAAATTCATTGCAAGTAATCCCAGGAAAACACAAGCATGTATAACTTCTTTTTTTTTAAGAACTACCAAGTCTCATTTTGCAAGGTTGTATTTATCTCATCACTTAATGTTGTGTTTGCAATGAAAAAATACCTTTTAAATCAATTTGTCAGCTAGGAAATATGTGTCTAAACTTTAATTGCACATTTCTTTAACTCTGTTTGAAAGTGCCACTGTTATCACGGAGTATTTATAGTGCATCTGAACTCGTGAATAAAACATTCTCCAAAATTATGCATCTGTCACTTAAATTGGATTTAGAGATGGGAGCAAAGCTGTTAGTACAACAGAACATGTAATAAGTAGCATTATTTCTGGTTCAGCTTCAGCCTGTTAAACTACTCTGTCATCAATCTTCCTCTGTTTGGGCCTCACTCAGCCGTGACTGCGCAAATCTGCTCTTACTCACATGTCAGCTGTCATTACAATGAACAGTGTTTATGCAGAATGGTCACATGACTTCCTTGTAAACTTATCTGCTCCATGAATGTCACTCACAGATATTTCTATTCTCTGTTGTTTTTTTTGTTTTTTTTTCAAATGGTCGCTGCCCTGTCGTCTTCTGGCGAGTCAACTGGAATTGGCCTCCACCTGTCCTCAGTTGAGAGACAATAAATAGCAAGGTAGTTGTTGGATCGGTAAAGGTGAGAGGAGGAATGTGGAGTGATGCTCTTTCTTTAGCTCCTAGATTCCATGCAGATGAGCGGAGCATGGCAACAGCAAAGCGGCAGCAGGAAAATATTTTCTAGTGTTCTTTAAACATAGAAGATGGCAGTCAGGTTTCAAAATAGAAGCGGCAGAGGTGCTTCAAGGACTGAGAATTTTCCTTTCTTCTATTTTTACCTCACCTCCACTTAAACAGCATGCTTCCAAAAATATTCAGCTTAGATAATTAATTAAACGACCCTGTTTCATATACAGTATGTGTGTGATAAAGATTCATCCCGGTGTGAGCTCTTGCTCACTCAAGAGCTGCTCGCTTTGGTTCCGTTTTAAGTTTCCCTGTAAGTTAAAAGTCAGAACTTTGCTTTGTTTTTCCACCTGTTATATTGTTAGTCATTCTCAGGAAGAGAACGGCTAATGTTTAAATTAAATATGTACATACATCCAGTGCGTTTTTTAAAGGCAGGTTATAGAAATGCAGAGATGCTTATTTGCTTTATTTTCACAGCAGAGTAGCTGAAGACTCAGACTGTAAGGTGTTTGTCAATCTGAGAGCCGGTCTCTGTAGCTCTGACCTGGAGGTAAACGTATAAAGTGTTTGAAATCTATTCTTTCATTATTGATGAAAAACAACCCTGGTTCAAAGGGCCCAAACCATAATACTCAGCATTTTACATTTGTTTAGCTTTTTATGTTTTTCTTATGTATTTATGAAACACACTAAATGTGATAAATGCTTAATTGGCTAAATGTAAGTTCCTTTTGTATCTTTAAAAAAAAACATCTGCATTGGTGATTCTTAGTTCTTTTCATTTGAGCACTTTGTGGATGTTATTGTTTTTTTAATCCAGTTTTTAGCGGGACAGACATAGATGGTTGGTCATTTTGCAAAGGCATAAGTCAAAAATACTCTAAAAGCCCTTTTCTAGGTTGTTGCTATGTGAATTTTTAATTGACCTGTATCTTCACAGTTTAGCTTTGAGTGAAAATACAGACACAAGAATACCTGACACCATCTATCTGCTTTTATTTAGACATAGACAGACTTTATTGTTACTCAACTGCTCACCTACAATGGGCATACTTGTCATAATTTTGTTTAAAACCAAAAATCAGCAATAATCCCGTAGCTGAGCCTTGTAAAGCTCCAACTGTGAGCTGCTGACAACCCAGTACAAAATATAAATACTTGTAGTTTCTTCCAAAGTCTTAACATCTTGTTCAGAAGTTTAATTGACTCTAATAGCCTGGATAAAGCAAGTAGACTTTAGTCTATTTATGTTAAATATTACTTCTACATTAACATTAAAAGATTTTTCATTCCCTTAGCTTCCCTTAGCATTCCCTTTATCTTCCTTTCGGCTTGTTTAAACTCCTTTGCTAGTGCTTTACCACTGTGTCAACACAGAGCTTTATGACTGTGCTCACATTTGTCTGATCTTCGCGCTGTCAAATACAAAAAGTCGCTTTATCAGATATGAATCACAGCGCTCGGTTACTGTAACCGAGTCATGATTGTGTATGTGAGTGTGTAGCCCCTGACACGAGTTTATTTTAAACCAGGTATGAGTATTAGCAGATCTTGGTACCCATTGTTCTTGTTCTCTAGAAGTGTCAACATTTGTGCGGTCCTGTTTTAGACAGAAGGATGTTGTGAGTTACTTAAATTAGCTCGTGAACTATTTATTAATGCTTTACATTATTTGGTTTTGTTTTTAAATTTTTTTGAATGCCATTTTTTCCCATTTGGTTCCAAGAAGGTTGCTTGCAGCTTTGTCTCTAATGTTTGATGTTGGTTTAAGAAAAACACGTGCCCATTGTAAACACACTCATTCACTGAGATGCTTAGAATATTTATACTCTAGGCCGTAAATCGCCCCTCACCCTCCAATTTCACACCGTATTGCCTCCCTGACGTGTGTGTGTGTGTATGCATGTGTGTGCTGCCCTTGGGGTGGATGCCAGCACACAACAGGCTTTCCGCCACCCTGCGGAGCTGTGTCCTGCAGATATTATAAATCAGAAATGTTTATGCATGCTAGACAGGTTATCTCGCAGCGGATATGGAAATAAGTTGGATTGCAGCCCCCACAAGAGGGAGACGGACCGTAAATGGAGCGAAGAAGAACGGCATATTCTCCTCTTCCATATTTCCCTCTGTCCTCCTTGAGAATAGATTTACACTTCTCGGGAGGATCGTTTATTACAGTAGAGACATATTCAGTTCAGTCGTTTGCCCCGCTAAATATACTCACAGTGTTTTGGGTAGTTAATGACTGAAGAGAACTTGGATTCACTAACAGTTGGTTTAGTTATCCAGTTATAATCACTTTTTAAATTTTTTTTTACCTCACGAGCCCCTTGTTCTCTCCTGACATGCCGTTTGTCTTCAAGCAAACATGTTCTGAAAAACAGGACAAGTATTACACGGAAACTAAACAAATTTCCCCTTAATAGAAGAAAAATGGCAGTATTAAATTCTTGTACAGCTTTAAATAGACCTTTCATTTGAGCATAAAAGAATGCATAAGGTTATAGACATTTTATCATTTCTATTTCATATTTATATTTTTTTAAATTAGGATACACACTGTCCAGCTAAATAAGAGCTAAAAGCATCCTTACTACATCGTTGTGGCATGCCATCTATGTCGCTCTCTGCCTCACGTTATTTAATCTTTATGCTATTAATAATTCTGTAAACGTGTGATCCTTTTGTTGCTTTAATTGTAATGAATCATGTAGGTCCTTGTTTATGAGCCCCCAGTGAGCAGCTTTTGGATGCCTTGACTCACCAGGATTTGCGGTTCTTCTCAGCTGTAACTGAATCCAGCAGCACGTCCTCACATTAATGACATTCATAGCATATCTGACATGAAGCCACCCAGGAACCATTCATCACCCCTAATGATAATCAGTGATTTCCAAATTCACATCTGTCTCCAAGCTGTTTTGTCCATATACCTGCATGTTAAACAACTTTGATGCAAAAAAAAACATTGGAATTTTTTTTGAGTGTGTCCACAAGACAAAGATATTGTTCTGGTCAATACTTTAATTTGATTTATTTTAGCTGTTCTTTTTGCTGTTTCTGTGATTGTACAGCTCAGTACTTGAATGATTTTTTTTTTTTTTAAATAGGAGCTGAGCGCATAGGTTTAAATTCATAGTGATTTTTTTTTTTTTTACACTTAAAAAAATATGTGGAAGCTTAACTATGCACATACATAAATTCACCTAAGTATTTCAGCAGGTACTGAAGGTTCTGGTTATACCATAGCATACCATACCACTTTATTTCTAAAGCACTTAAAGTACGACATAGCAGCTGACCGAAGTGCTGTATAAAAATAAAAACAAAGGACAACAGTAAAACAACAAGACAAGTATAAAACAAAAGGAATAAAAACAAACACACACGAGTGCAACATCAAGACACAGATGCTAGCTCATTCTGGGCTAAAAACCAAAGAGAAAAAATGTTTTTAAACTAGCTTTAAAAACAGAAAGAGACGGGGCTGCCTGACCTTCAGCGGCATCTCATTCCACAATTTAGGAACCAAGAGCTGCAAAGGGTCTGTCTCCTCTAGTTATGATTAGCTACCGTAGTTTATCATGTCATAAAATTATATATTTGATAGTCTTTGGTAAGGAACTCTGTAATAACATGTTCAGTATGATATAACTTTTTCACACAAACCAGGGAGGAAAAGGCATGAGCCACAGATTATAAAAGTTCAAGCATCACGATTAACATCACTGTCCAATCTGGCTGACTGGACATTATCACAACGCCACAGACTACCAATAATTCAGCAGAAGCTTCTCTGTCCTTTCTGTGGTGTAGTTTGACTTGTGTCAGATGAGTAGTGCAGGAAAGATTTTTACCTCTATTATGACCAGGAACTGACTGGAAGAGATAAATGCACATGACATTTTTTTTTCTTTTCTAAAATGGCACCATGTCACAGATTACACTTGGTTTTCTCTGCATTTATTGAGCTGTTGGCCTCCAAACGGTGAAACTGTGTCTAATGGCATCCGATCACAGTGACCGGCCGTTGTTATAGAAAAGCTTAGCAATGCTGAGACACGTATCGATCACCCCCAGCTGCCCTTCTTCCTTAAGGTTCATTGTGTCAAATCGATGTTCTCTGTGATGACTTTCACAGCACAGCAGATATTTGTCTACATCACCATCAACACATTTCACTTACAAACATTTGTGAGGGTGATTATCTGTGCTCAAGATCTCTACATGCCTTCAATTCAGTCAGTCGCCGTGTCGGTTGGCTCATTTTCATCCTTTTGGGTATATCACAATGCTAAGGTCAGACTAATCAACCCAAGCCAACCTCTGGCACCAAGAGAGAAATACGGGAAGGGAAGGTATTTATGCAGCCGAGGCTAAATATAGAAGGAGTCCATCTGCAGAATTGATTTATATGGGTCTGTTTGGGCTTGTGTGTCTTTATAGGTTTAGCGTCTAAGCTTATTAAACCCTAAAGCTATTTCTTTTAGACGTATGCATAAGCCCCTGCTTAACGAGACTGAGGCTCACATTGCAGATGATGCTCCTGGTAAATTTGCTTTTAATTTAGAGAAACTACAAGTCAGAAGTTTATACGCACCGACTTGAAATTTGTTTTATTTAAACCATTCGGGATGAGATTGTACGTGCTGACTCAAATATATAAACACCCCCACTAATGTTTGGTCGATTCTCTCTTCGGTCCAAGCAGGCAGCTGCACATTTCAGTCGAGCTTGAAGGTGTCGCTTTTGGAGCAAAGGCTGTTCTTCTTAATTGTCACCCTTTTCAGTTCTTGTTGATGTGAAAATGGGTCCACTGTGGACAGTGAGACTGGCGTTTCTGCAGCTTCCAGCTTATTGTTTTAAGTTGCCGGATTCATGATCAGTCCGACCCCAAAAGGATTAACATGTTCTTGCACAGTTTTATATAAAACAGTTTGTTCAGAGTTGCAATATGACATTGCCATTTCTCCCCAGCCTGTGCATGCGTGAGAACCAATGTTCTTTAGTATCCCAGCATTATGCGACTTGACAGATGAATTAGTCCTGCCTTCATAGCAGCACCTGCCAACAGCATTAAACTTAATAGCTGCATCTGCAGTCGTGCATGAAATCCAAAGCTAAACAGCTATGATATATTTGTTTTGGGGTAAAGGTTAAGCATTTCTGTCATCTGTGTTGGCCATTGACAGAAAACACACACATGCACACACCCACACACACAAGCATGCAAGGCTGATAAGAAACTTTCTATATTTGTTTTGAAGGATAAAGGCTGAAAATACTTCTCTAAAAATACACAACATGGAGAGAATAATAGACTGATGAAAAAATCCTATGTACTTTTTTATCCGTCTGACCATATGGTCAACCTCCATTTATTTAACTTTCACCAATAGAAAATACTCTTAATATCCCTCCAGATGTACATAAATAGGTTCTTATCCCCTGTTCTGTGCTGAAGCATTTCACCTGTGCCATATGCTTGATTGACCACGGTGCTTATTTGTCTGCAGCCAGACTCGGAAGATGAAGAAATTAAATCTCTTCGTGGCAGCAGCTCACGTGTGCCCCTCCAAGTTGCATTTGCAACATGTCAAAGGATTAGTGTAAATTAAACAGGCGCACGTGGCACTGTGGCTTGGATTTCCTGTTATATTCATTTCATAAATCTAGTTCCCAAGCAAAAGAGCTATTGTTTCAAAGTTGTGTTCCAATACTGTAGTGCTGCAGGTCTTCTGGGTCTGCAGTGCAAAACGGAGCATAAACAGCATGATGTCACAGCAGCTGTAAACATCTGTAGCCAGCTGTCTGTCTGCGTTTCATCCAGAACTCTGAGCAACACACACCCTTCAGTACAAGCCACTCCATCAATCCCAGCAAACATCATGACTGGTCATCGAGTTCAAACCAGTGAAATCAAAGCGTTTACATGAGTCTCTATGACTGTAATTCGTTCCAGTATGTGTTGATGAAGGCTGCAGTACCTAGAGCAAACCATAGGTTTCAGTTTTCTGTTTGGGCTTAATTTGATGAAACTGTAATGATTTACCGGAAGGCAGAGGTTGTTGTTGCCGGTACACCGGTAGAATGTGATAGGAATCTTTCCTGCCTTACTGCTCATTTCTTCAGATCTCTCACCTCTCTGTGTATATTGTTTATCATTAGATATAACACAGTCTTTAAATGTCATAGAATATCACATGCTGAACAATCTGACTTGAAATTACTTGTTACCAAGTAAGCATTAGCCTGTTTCTGGTAGGAAGGTATACCAATTCTTTAAGAAATTATACTTTAAAAAAACTGCAAATATTGCATGTCATGCTTTTGCTACATTTTAAATTATCTTGATAACATACCAACCAAATGACTGGAGGTTTCTCTATGTGTAGCATAGACTTGCCTTACTATATCACTTACCTTGCTCTAGCTGTAAGTGGCACTGCCAGTCATTTGACTGAAAGACGCCTCATAAACGTTTTCCTTCATTTCAAGGCAGATGAATTTAGCTGGTACAAATACAGGCGATAATGTTGTTCAAACTATAAAAGCATTATGAGAGTAATGCTGCTTTAAAACTACAACAGGCAGGTTTGGGGTGCCATGGCTTGGAGACTTGGAGAAATTTAGCTAACTAAATATCTGTTTGTCTCCAAGTATTACTTTATAGACAACATTATGAGTAAAAAGCATATTTAATAAAATAATTACCAAGTGTATTGATGTTTAGTCCAAATTTGTGATTATTAAAATCACACACTAAACTTAGTGCTATCAAATAGTATTTGTCTGTTTACAGTCTTATGTTTTACTTTTTTTTTTTCTTGCTTAATGATTAAGTTCATCGTTAATATCTCACAAGAACAATCCGACTTAATATAAACATTTGTCTTCTGATTTTTTTTTTTTCCTAAGGGAAAAACCAATATGACCCCGCATCATGTCAATTACCCACTTACATAAAGTCTGTCTGATGAAGATCTCAAAGGGCAACACATCAATCTAAGCAACAAATAAACATTGTTTAGGCTGGCCTCCAAAAATTACTTCTAGACCGGATTGGTGATTCATCCAGGAAGCCTCAGTTAAAGTCAGTGTTTATGATACAACAGTAAGAACAAGCAAATATGACATTAATGGAAGAGTTTCTTGGTAAAAACCACATCTGACCAAAAGAAACCCAAAGACTCACAGCACCGAAAAATATTCTGATGATCTAAATGAAGACTTGGGTTGTGCAGGAGGTCAGTAATCCAAAGAACATGACTAACTCCTCCTCTGAATGGTTTATTTTAAAAAAAAATTATTAGGTTTTGAAGTGGATTAGTCAAAGTCCTGGATTAAATAAATTTCAGACTCTATAGCATGAGCCATTCATGCTAGAAAACCCACATATGACTGAATTAAAACAAGAATGCAATGACTTGTTTTTAAAAGGCTCGTTGCCAGTTATTGCTAATACTGGCTGGAAATAGTTAGAATTAGGGTGCAATTACCTTTAGTGATGAAATTATCATTTGAAAATAAGTGCATTTTGCATTTAGTCAGTTTATGTTTCTGACAAATGTTGGAAAATATCATGCAATACCTTTCCAAAATAATGACTAAATCTAAAGCTTGGTTCTGCATATACTGTTAACTGAAATAATTACTTAGTTTATCACGTTGTTAATTAAATCATCAATAAATTAGCTCTTTGGTGCATGTTGCAGTTATATGAACCCTGCATTAGGTGCACATGTTCCTGATTAATCTAGACTGTGTTTCTGCAGAGCATTGGCTAGTCTGCTTCCTTTGAGCCACGCCCCTGTGTAACAGTGGGAGGGCCAGTATGAGGGCCTTTATAAAGCTGGACATGCAGACTGGTGTAGTAAACATTTTCTGCTCAGTCAGTTTGAACTCCGGCGCCCTCAACTCCTCAACACATACCGCCTGTCAGACTCTTGAAATGGCTACGTTCGTTTCGGTGAGTTTTCCACCTCCTCAGCATTTGTCAGCACCTCGACTCTGATTCGATTACCGATGCACCTCTAACCGGTTTTAAAACTTGGCCAACTCTACATGACTTGAGACAGACTAGATTTGCATTTAGTCATGTTAGGAATTAGTTGAATAATTAAAATCTATAGATCATTTTATACATTCAAAAACATCGCTTCAAAGAGAAAACTAATGGGTTGTTTTTGCTGTTAAAAAAGTAGTTTTCAGGTTTTTTGCTTTTTCCTCTTGGAAGCTTTGGCTCTTTTAATATGGTTTCAATTACTGTGTTTTTATCTGGTTCAGTTGCTTTAAATTAATGTTTTGAAAAGAAAAGCAAACTGTTGGAAAACTGCACATTTTACAAAAGGTTGTTGATCACCTCTGGACTCGCTCTCTTGATAACTCAGTGTGGTTAAAATTACCTATTTTGTAAGACTCCAATTTTCACTTATTTGATTATTGACGATCTAACTCTGTAAACAACAACACAATTGTATTTCTTCAAGCTTGACTCTAACCTAATGAGCTGCTAATGTTTACTGGAGGCAGGGATCTTGGACTTCCGTCTTGAATCATGAGGTTCTAATAATGCGAATATTGCACCTTCTGACGTTTAGTGGTGTCTACTTGTTTTCCTTCGACAGAGCCAAATGTTTTGTTTCCATCTGTATTATATGTCAGATTTATTTTTTATTTCTCTGCTTTGAGATAGATCGTGTGTAAGTGTATCGGAACTGTATACTTATGAAGAAATTCGGTCTAGAGAATTTAACTTTTAGAGCCGGCATCTGCTATTCAAATAGGCCAAACTGCACAGCAACAGCCCCATCATACCAATACCACTCCTGAAAAATACAATTATGTTTGACAAGGGTATAAAACATAAACTTGACTACTAAGTCTTAAATATTCTTCCAGGGATGTTTTGTGAACTAAAGAAAAACTTTGCTGGACCTTTTGATGAGCCTGCATCCACCTTGACCTGAAAACTTCATTTCGCATGAGTACTCAGGTCATGAAGTATTAATGAATATGTCCTGTTTCTCTCATTATTCCAGATGGCCACCTGCCACGCCTGCAGTAAGACATCCATACACAAAGGGGTGAACAGAGATTTCATATCCAGCTACGCTAAGACCCACAGCACACCAGGGAGCGCTGGCAAATACAAGACTCCCCAGTCCAGCAGCAGATCCAACACGACCACGCCCAAGACCCCTGGCAAAGATAAGACACCGTCTAATACACCGAGGTGCATTACCCAATCATACTGATGTTAATAATGAAATCACAACTTAAGTTTTTTTTTTTCAGCATAATAAGAATCTAAATTTATCTGAATTTTGTATCTTCTGTCTCATTCCTTTAGATCCTCCATTACTTCCACTACTTCAGGGTCAAGTTCTTCTTCCTCCAAGTCTTCCTTTAGAACCAAAACCTGGATCGTTCAGCGTCTCAGCAAAATCCTCACACGAGAGGACAGCCAGGGCAAAAAGAAGGGAGGCTTGAAGGATTTCCTCTCCTCACTCTGAGGTTCTCGCTCACTTTTTGTCGCTACTCTCGTTCTTAAAAAACAAGGAGGAAGATCAATGTTCCAACTTGTTTACAGCACAGGCTTACGAGGAACTTAAATGACATAAGTTTCCGAGCCGGTGTGGGAAGGATCAGTGTTGCTGGGCTGATTGGGAGGGCGCTTCTGAACGTCCTAATATTCATAACAAGAAGCATTGAGCTTTCAATAAGTTCCCGCACCTTCTGCTGCGCCAGGTGAAGGGGAATGCTTCCTGAAAACTCCTAAACTGGAGTTGGTTCTCTTACAATGTCTCTGCTATTTTTGAGGCATCTCCATCAAGCTTGTTTACACACCAATATTCTTTAGTTTTTCTGCATCCACACATTTATGACATAACCATAGAACAAGCAGATTTCATACAATGTGATGTAAAAGGTTTTGTAATAAATGTTTTTGGCTAACTCTTAGCCATTGATCCATTGTTAGGTATTTATAAAGGCATAGGGAGGCTAGTCATGTCTGTGTGTATATTTTGCCAAAGCAATTTTGTATATGTATACACATTTTTTTGAAGCTGTAAGTCAAAACTGACAATATTCACAACTTTAACAGAGAAAAAAGAAATCACACGTTTACATATCTCACACACACACACCGCCTATAATCTGTACAGAAAAACTTTATTATTTTATTGTCTGAACATTGAATATCATCAAAACTCCTTGAGAGATTGTTTGATAACTCCTTTGGCTACATACAGTTACTTTTTTAAACAAATTCTTAAGCGCATTAGTATTAAATGAGTCTAGTGGGTTTTTTGTACTGACTTATTTCTTGCTATACTGTGGAAATGTTGTTCAGTGAATTGTATTCTGAAATACCTCACATTTATATTCAAACTGCTTCTGAAATTAAACTTTTTTCAATATTAAAAAAAACTGCTTTCACCATTCATGCTCTTTATGTGTTGTTTTATGTTTCTTATGCACCTAGCACGTCTGATTAAAGAGAAGGTCTTGATTAGAGGTATTATAAGATAGGATAATCAACAAATTTTATCCCCTAGAAGTTTAATGCATTTTGCGAAATGATGCATAATAATGATCAGGTTTCTTGGGTCCTTCTTACAAGTGGTCTGTTAACAGGCAACTTTATGTGCAGTAAACAGCTACAAAACAAATTAAGATTTTTTAGTTCCTTTCTGAAGTTTCTGTTCTTCTGAAAAATTTGTCACATATTCCCTCGCATGTGTTAATAGTTTGCCGAAACACATTTTGCTGTGAGTCTTTAGGTTCTGCGTGACCAGGGCCTCTTCTACGTTTGCTAAGTGAACCACATGCAAACAGAAACTTTACCAGCTTCCTTTCATAAATTGATTTCCTCTTTGGTTTCTTCCTTAAAAGCCACTACTAAATCATGTTTTTTATGATGAATGAAACAGAAGTGCACGAGATGTTCAAATCTTATGGGTTGTTTTTTTTTCCATTTATTTAGGCTTTAGATTTCAGTTTTAGACTTTCAGATTTCTATTTATAAACCATATTATTGTTCTTCTACCTTCCAAATATGTGATTTGCAGCATGCGTTGGTGTATAATATAACACTACAACAAAATAGATTGTGATTTTTGGTTAGAAATGTGATCTATTCCAAAGAGAATGAATATTGTTTTTATGGTACTGTTAGTTGAAATATGATCGCACATGGATTTATGACAATTATACAGGTAGCCAGAATAAATTTGATAGAAGTTACAATAGGAAATGTTAAATTCAATATCAAGTGTGAAGTTAGTTGCACTGATTTTACACTTGTAATATGTAATGTTACATATTATATGTAATATGTCCATACCACATGGACATATTGCATGTCCGTGTAATATGGACATTTATCCGTGTGTAAACATATTATTTTAGGTAAGGGTATCTTAAAACGTTGAACGTGTCGTTTTCGTTTTGCAGGAAAAAGAAAATCACACCATGTCAAGAGTTTTTCCACCCGTATCCTGCAGATGGCGCTGAACTTTCAATAACCAGCCCGACCTCACAGGAAGTAGAGAAACTGTAGCAATGCTGTGCAGTTAGCAAGCCGTTAGCGACCAAAAGGGACGAGTTTGCGTCAAAACTCAACTCGAAATGCTTTATAATGCATCATGAAGTGCAGTAAAGTTTCATTTAATTAGAAGAACTGCATGTTGTTGTTAAAAGCATGTCGGAAAGAAAACGAAGAAGAGATAAGGAGAGTGAGGACAGACGGGAGCACAAGAAACACAAGACATCCAAAAATGAACTGGAGAAACTGAAGACACAAACGAAGAAACTCAACCAGGAGGTACAAAAACTGAAACACATCGAGACTTTGTGAGTGACTTTCTTTAATTATCACATTAAAGAAAGATAATTTCTACGTGTTAAGTAAAAAAAGAAATATTTTCTTTTTATTTCCTTCTGTGCAGTTATGAAAAGCCCCCACCAGGGTTCATTAAGGTACCGTTTTGAAATGCATGTAAACTCGCATAAAATGCTTTTCATTAAAGATTTCCTTTAAATTTCTCCCGTATTAGTAACACTTTGTGTTTATAGGAGCACGAGGAAAAACCAGAAGACTGTATTCCTGCTGATCCTGGAAATGAAGACGCCAGGAACTTCCTGGCACACGCCCCCACCAGGGGGCTCTGGATGCCTCTGGGGAAGGAGGTGAAGGTGATGCAGTGTGAGTGCATTCAGATACCCTCTACCTGAATTTATTCTGGTTAGAACAAAAATGTGCTCTACATTTGTTAAGCTTGATTTTTCACAAGCGTATTGCAGTTCTGATTAGATAAACTCCCAATACAACACATGCTTATGTAAAAGTGTTCATCAAGCATCTTAGTGACTGAAAAAAAAAACATAGAGAAAGGTGGAATCATTGTTGCAGTATTCAACAATCATATTACTACAACTCAATTAACTTAATGTCCTGCAGTCTGGTACAGAATGGAATTTTTGTTTTTCTTTCTCAGATCTGGATAACTTTCAATTAAAATAGATTATTGAAATGTATTTGAATTTCCAGACTTATTTCTATCTCTTATTGTCTGTTAATTGTGTACATTTATGTGTCGATTAATATATTCTTCGATCCATGTATAATTATCATAGATGCATTTGAAAACCTACCTACTTATCCCTTTACCTTGCAGTACATCTAGTTCTCTCTGGGGTTTTTTTTCATTCTATCAATCTATCTGTCCATCTTCTCTAAAGAGCAAACATTTGTCCATTTGTTTATTGATCTATTCCTCTTTTTCCATTCATTAATGTTTAAAGACTAACCAGTGTAGAAAAATCTACCATAAATTTGTAGAACAGAACTTTCTGGTCTGTTGGGCTTCGTTATTGATTCTATTTTATGAAAGCATAAAATCTCAGCAGGGAATTATTGGTATGAACCATTCACTAATCAGCAAAATTTCCACTGAGTTCCTCAAAATCTAACATTTTGATGATACATCATATCTTTAAATATTCCGGCTTGAAAAGTATAAATATCACGAATCTGGATTTCTGTCCAAACATTTAAGTATGTGGTCTTAATTCTTTTCAGCAAGATCTCAGTGAGACCAGCAGTATTTCATTTCTGATTATAATCATGTATTGTCCAGTTCAGTGACAGCCTTTTTTAAAAATGTTTTGCCTTTGAGAGTAGCATGTAAAATAAAGGTCATGCAGAAAGTTTTTATTTATTTGTGGGAAAACCAATGTTGAAATGAGAGGAACTGTAAGCCTTAAACTAAAATAATCATAAATTATTGTTTAGCTGTGTTGACATTTGAACAGGTTAAAAACCTATTTATAACACTGTCTATGTAATATTTTAGTTTATTACATAAATATCAAACTATGCAGTACCATTTACAGAAAGCCCTACTACATGTATTAAAGTACATTCAGTAAAAATAAATTTGTTGTAAATGACAGTAGACCTAGTCTTTTTTTGTAAATCGTGCTTAGTTTTAAAGCACCAACATGACTTGACAGTAAATCCTCACCAGTGACTCTGCAGAAACCTTGGAAGATAATAAAACCTCATATAAACACTTGTGATGGATTTTCTGGCTAACAGGAGAGAGCCTCTTAATGGCGTTGTAGAGATGACATTCTGTTGTTGTGACACATTAAATAGTGTCATTATACTCTGTGTCCATTCATTCCTTCATCCCACACATTGTCATGCTGCTGGAACAGTCAGGGACTCTGAGAGCACACAGAAGGTCTCTCCACTAAACTGGCATTTGTTCAAAAGACTCTGAGCGTGACTCTCCGCTTTTAATCCTTAGTCAAAATGTTGAGCTATTTTTTTCTCTATCTCAGCCCAGTAAGTAAACAGAGACATTATTGTTCATGTTCTGCATAATCTGGTGTAGATTCTCAGTCATCGAGGACATGACAAGTAATGAAGTACAAGGGAATTCAACTTCTTGTGTCTCTGAAGACATTTCACCATTCATCTTGAGTTTTGAATATAGTTTGAAGTCGCAGACTTATAAGTCATTAAGAGGGCCATAAAAAATAGTTTAAGGGTTCTATTAGGAAGATACAATGTCTTTTTTTGGACAGAATTTAGCTGCAGATTCTGTCTGTCTTTTAAAGTTTTACTTTGAACCTAAATGTATTATTCACTAGTTAGGTTGGAGGTCTTAACAATCAATTCTTTGAAGATTGGAACTGGACAGATTCCTTTCTTATCAGCTCAAAACAGGTGAAAAAATAAAAGTTTTATTCAATAAACTTGTTAAAATTTTTATGCACATGTACCAGCTGGTTAAACCTCAAAGAAAATCCCAAATTATGATTGGCCTGCAACTGTCTGGTTGGTGCACCTCTTGTTTGGTTCTCAAGAAGATGAACGATTTAATCATGCACTCGCTGTTGCAAGCAGCAAGTTGTTGTCTAAAGACAAAAGACAGTCTTTTTTGGGGGGCCTGGGGAGAGGCTGCCATAGGAGAGCATTTAAATGCCTCCTAAATGCCTCCTAGGCATTCCAAAGCAAGGCATTTCAATTCCTCCATACAATGCATGGAAGGCACCTATTATTCTACACCTCAAAATAACTGCCGCTTCCTTTCACATGCTGCGTGCACCCCTACTTAGTTGTGTCCGAATTCGGGGTCTGCATCCTTCGAAGGACACGTCTATGTAGGATGGGTCCTTCACAGGCCGCAAATAAACGTCGACCGGAAGGGAAAAGCTGTGAATTCGGACAGGTCTAGCCTTCACCAACTGTCCCCGCCCCCACCTCAGCGTAACTCATGTTGCCTAGCAACCGTGACAGCGCGAAGCAGAGAGCGGTGAAGAAAAAAACAAAACAACGGAGCCGAAGTTTGTTTTTCAGTCATGTATTACTGATTTCTGTATTATTCTTCACCTTTTATAGTAAAGGATGTTCCATAGTAAAAAATGAAATCTGTTAGTTTGATTCTAAAATGTTCAAATATGTATTGCACTTTTCTACAAGGAATACACATAAACAAATTATTCATTTACAAATATAATATAGTACTCTCCAGATCTCTTATAGGACATTACAGTTAAATAAACCCATTATGTTTGAAGGCTTAACTTTAATCAATCAAACCGATTTGCTCTGCTTTGAAATACTTTGGTAAACCAAACATTTTTCAACCAAATATTACCTGTCTGAATAATATTGGTGTTTAACTTCCACTCATTGGGGAAGTTTTTGTAACAATGTACCGGGAGTTAGGTGTTCTCCTCCGGTATATCGAACCTGGAGCGCCCGGCCAGCTAACAGCTGGCGAGGGGAGCTGGCTGTTAACGCAGCGGGAGCAGAAATGTCCTAAAATGTCAGAGCAGTATTGCAGTTAGGTGAAGTACTGATGAACCGAGCAGATATTTGAGACTTACACACTTACATTCTTGCCTAAAAACTTTGTACCAAATCACGTTGTCATTTAAAGTGTAATATAGCAAAATAATTTGTCGCTCTTCACCGGTTGGGACCCGCAATGAGTTATGGGATATGGTGGGCCGTGAAGGATACACCGGACCCATCCTTCAAATTTGGGGAAAAGAAGGACGCATTTGAATGAGTCTTCAAATTCGGACAGGCCTTGTCGCCGCGCTATGATGTAATCGGCCTACAAATCTGTCCTACAAAGGATGCAGACCCTGAATTCGGACGCAGCTAATATATATATATCAAAACATGCGGCTGGATCACATCATGCGCGCTATTACTTCTATTGGCATTTTGAGTAACCATGGCGACGTAATTAGCAAAAAAAAACGAGCCAAATTCAAATCAAAACAAATTCTAACTTGCACTGTTTGTGTCAGTTAGGCTCAAAACAGAGATAGAATGTTGTCTCCCCCTCTGTGTCTCACTCACACATGACAGTTTTCAGAGAGGCTCAATTACCATAGCAACAGAGCAGAGATGTAGAGAACTACAGAGATGGCGGAACACTCAGTTCCTACAGAGGAGGGCAGAGCTTCCAGTTAGAACTAGAGACTCCACCTTGGCGGAACTACAGAAAAGTGTATGTGTTTAATAATATATTTACCACCAATGGCAAAAGACAATATATTTTCACTTTTCTGCAAAATTTACCAACTGCACAATTCTTGTTAATTAATTTTATGTCAAGAGATGAGCTATTTTTCTTGTAATGAACTGACACGAAGTATAAATCAGATTTTTACTTTTGCGTTGAATATCTGTTTTATGATATATTCACCACCAATGACAAAAACATTTTCACTTTTATGAAAAATTCACCAACTGCACAGTTCTTGTTAAGTAGTATAAAATAAGTAGTATTTTAAAATAGCAGAATAAATCTTATGTTTTTTGAACAATAACAATATTTGTTGTTAATCTGTTGCTAAGAGATGAGCGCATTTTCTGGAAACCAAGTACCACGAAGTAAACATCTGAGTTTTACTTTTGCGTTGAATGTCTGTTTAATAATATATTCACCACCAATGACAAAAAATATATATATTTTCACTTTTCTGAAAAATTCAACAACTGCACAGTTCTATTTGTTTTTAATTTTGCACACAAGAAATTTACCAACTATAAATTTCTTGTGTCTAAGCAGATGAACAGTATTTCAAAATAGCTTATGTTTTATAAACAATAATTAATTTGGCGTTAAGAGACGAGCGTTTTATTTTCTGGTAATGAACTGCCACGAAGTATAAATCAGATTTTTACTTTTGTGTTTAATGTCTGTTTTATAATATATTTACCACCAATGACAAAAAACATTTTCACTTTTCTGCAAAATCCACCAACTGCACAATTATTGCTAAGTAGTAAGTAGTGTAAGATAAATAGTATTTCAAAAGAGCAGAAGAAATCTTGTGTTTTTTGAACAATAACAATATTTGTTGTTAATCTGTTGCTAAGAGACGAGAGTGTTTTCTGGTAACCAAGTGCCACGAACTAAACATCTGATTTTACTTTTGCAAAATTTACCATCTGTAAATTTCTTGTGTCTAAGCAGATAAGCATATGTCAAAGAGTTTATGTTTTCTAAACAATAATACTACTTGCTATTAATTTGGTGTTTAGAGATGAGTGTTTTTTTCTAGTAACGAACTGACACGAAGTATAAATCAGATTTTTACTTTTGCGTTGAATGGCAGCATTTAGGCTAACATTAGCATTTTGGCTAATTTTAGTTTATACACTAATTTTAACATACTGAATGGAGTGTTTTTATGTTGCTCAACATGCTTGTGACTCTCCACATGCTATTGAGTACGTACATTGTAGCTTACTTTAGCATTGATGCATTTAGCATCAGAACGCTAGGTTCCAACCGACAGGTACTTCGGCAGGGCCCATTTAAATTTCTTCAGTAATTTTCGAGTTTTAAATTAATATTGCTACTTGTCTTTCTGCAGGTTGGAGGTGCAAGCGCTATGGTCACAGGACAGGAGACAAGGAGTGTCCATTCTTCATCAAAGGCAACCAGAAACTGGAGCAGTTCAGAGTTGTGAGTTTAACTCCTATTGATGTGAAACAAATTCACTAATGATTGCAGCAGACTGTAATGTAGCTTGGCTGCCTATTGCTCTTCTACAAAGAAAACTCTTTGTAGAAAAACCCAGCCTCTGCAATAATTACCATAAGTGCAGTTTTGTCTTTTTTTAATCTCTTTTATTGTCTTAGTCTTTCTAAAAGTGCTTACTAAACATTGCTTGGAATTTGCAGGGGCAGCACTTTTCTATTATAGGAATGGTAGCAACTAATCTCTTTTTCTTCCTTTTAATCATACATTTTTAATTCTTAGGCTCATGAAGATCCCATGTATGACTTAATCCGAGAAAACAAAAGAAATGAAAAAGAGACCAGGTAAGGATTTTGTTTTTGTTGTTTTAACATGAGCATGATTCATATAGGTATGTGTTTTAAACAGGAAGAAAGCCTTTTCTCAGCCACCCTCAGGTAGCCAAGATCCCTGCACAGTTAAGACGTTGCCATTTATGTTTGTTGCTCCTCCTGCAGGTTTTGGTCAATTTCAGATGACCTGGAAATAATGTCACAGCGGATGGTTCTCTGTGCCCTCTGCTAACAAATAGGGTTTGACACCAGGATGTTTGAATGTGAGGTTAGTTCACCATGAAAACGCGCTGTGGGGGTGCCTGAGTGCATGCAGAGCAGCAGTAGCAGCACACTCACACGTGTGTGTCTCAGCTTGCATTACAAAAAAGGTTATTTAAAGGCCAGAAGCATTTTAAAGTTTAAGCTACGCAGCTCCCTGCCACATTCATGTTGGCCTTTTCTTTGAAGTGAAGGTGAGAACCTGAGCTGGTGTGTCTTGTACTTGCATGAGCGGCGTTGGATTTGGTCATTCAAATACCTTCTTCAGTGCTAATACAAAGATTCGTGCTTCTCCGAGGTGGTTACATTGTTTCTGTTGACACTTGTTTTTCCTAATCTCTGTCCTTGATTTTTTTTTGTCATGCTTAAGTTTAGTCTTCACCGTCCCTTTTTATTCATCTGGGTTTGGAGGGATGAGAGAACGTTAGAAAAAGCCTTAATTATATTTTCCCAATTTTTATTTTCCATCCAGTCCATTATTAAAAACTTTAATTTAGTTGTTTTAGTACACAAATTCCATCAGTTCCTTTTGTTTACTCAAGTTAAATTTATGACTTTTAGGATTTAAATTTAAGACTGACATGAATTAAAAAAATTCTTAAGGTAAAATTGCTAATAAACTGAAGTGTAATAAATATCTTAAACTTTGTAAAAACTATAAGGTGGCAGATGTAATTAAGTTAGTTACATTAAAAGAATAAAATGTAAACTTAGCTGAAGATTTGTATCTTTAATGATTCTGATTGTCTTGACAAAAATAATCTGTTCAAATGGTAAGGCACAATTTTCATTATATTAAAGAAAAAGGTTTTCTGTGTGCTCACTAATGGTAATCTAAACTGTTTCACTTTTATTTCTCTTGAAACAGTCCTCTTAACAAGTAGCCAAGGAATGGTACCTGCTGAGTAGAAGGTCGGCGAGGGTTCTGACTTTTTATAGCTTTTATGTTTATATTTATAAATAAATCCCATTATTAAAACGATTCAACATCTTTACACCAAATAATTTTTACACCCAGAGGAAATGAAAGCACTGGATACATACAGTATGTGCAGAAACACATTTAAGAAAACCTAAATCACATTTAAAGGTTATTATGTAAGTGTGGACAAATAAATGATTACTGATTACCTCTGATGTTTGAAGAAAATCATCTCAATGTAGCTTCAGCTTTATTTCTCCTTTCTTAGTCAGTTGTCTGTCTCACTGTGCACCTCCTCTTTTTAAAAATTAATTACATGATTATCTTTTGGGAATTTACTGTTTACAGTAAGCATGGCATGTTCTTTCTTTTTTTAGTTTAAAATATTTACAGGTTCAGGTCTAGGCCATTGTGTTGTTTTTGTGGTCTTCGTTGCAAGGACACTTATAACGCGTCGTTTTAACATCTCATGCGTTCTTTTTTTTACTGCTTTATGGCTTCCCATAGGATCACTTGTTGGTACCTTGGCAAGTTTTTCTTGCAGAATCTCTTGATGCTGTGTATGCCGCTCGAGTCTGTCTCTCCCTAATTTCTGATGGATTGTTTCTTTGTAGTACTTCGTCCATCTTTTTATAAGATAGAAGTGGGTGGTGATGTTTGTTTTGTCTACAAGACCTAAAGCTGTCGATATCTCTGTATTTTTCGGTTGGCTGCAACATATACAACAAAAGTATTTCTCTGTTTTAGGTGTGGGGTACTGCATAGGGGCAGCATCATGCTGTAGGACTGAATGATTTGGCAATACTTCTTTTAAATGTTCATTCCACAAATCTGGCCTTAAAAGACAAGTTACATTAAGAAAGCCATTGTTGAGCAAAGGCCTGAAAGAATGACTTTTTGGTTAGATGAGACCAAAAAAAACAACAACTTTCTTTTGTATCTCAAATAGAAGCTGAAATTTTGCTCAGAGGTGAGAGAAAGAAGGATGCATCTACACATGCTACTGAACGCATAAAATTGTTCAGTAGGATATTGAACAAAACATGTTAGTACTAAAAATGCTATTTCTCTTATGCCTAACTGAAGTGACTATTGGGGCAAAGGACTCTTTTTGGCTCACCGGCCTGAGGATCTGACTCGGCTGTATTTCCTCCCAGATCCGGCCGTAGTTCCCCCTCCTTTTATCCTCTCTTCTTTACAGGATTCAGCAACTGCAGCAGCTGCTCCAGGACACTACCTCTTCCTCCTCAGATTCAGACAGCTCTTCCTCGTCGTCTTCAGACCATCATCGCAAGAAGAGGAAAAAAAGGAAGGACAAGAAGAAGAAGGAGAAGAAAAAGAAGAAAAGGAAGCGAAAGCACAGATCGTCTAAAACCGACAACTCCGATTCAGACTGAAGCTAATGTAGGAAGGGCAAATGTAGAACTTGGATGTAAAATCCAGTTTGTCCTGCAGAGTGCTCTGGGGAGGCTCTTTTAAGCCTTTCTCGGAGGATTCACACTGTAAAACTGTAAATCCACTATGCATGACTTCTCTCAGCTGTTTGGTTCCCCTCTCCGTCATGACTTGGCCAGACCTGCATGATGATCTGAAGACAAAAAAAGCAGCATTATTTATGATTGTATTTTTGCTTCTTTTATGTTAATCTGTTCATTTCGTCCAAAAGTGATTGTAACATGTTGAATTCAGAGAGGTGGAAAAACTCCTAATAAAAAGCTGCAGTTGGTTCATGTTTTCCACTGTAGCCAGAATGTTTGGATGCTTGTAAAGGCCCAGAAATGCTTGGAATGACTTGAGGTTGGACTATGCTCATTTGCTCTATAAAAAAAGACCACAGAAATGAGAAAAGATTGTATGTGAATAAATTGTCTGTGTCCAGAGGATAAAGAAGTCTCTTTTATTTTATTCTTTGTAGCTGTAAAAAAAAATGTCTGTCATCTTTGGCCTCGATTTAATGTGCTTGACTTTTTTTTTTGTGGGGGATGATATTTTGAACATAGTGTTGAGAAGCTGTGTGGAGCTCAGACCATTAAGAGAGAACTGGGCTGACCTTTCTGCAAGAGCCACAACACTTTTCCTCTGAACATCTCTGCTTTACTGAATACTGCAGTGTTTCTTAAATGCCCTTCTTTACTCCGCGATCCCAACAACATGGATTAGCCCACGATTAAGAATTTGTTACATTTTGTCAAAAAACTCACCAAAAGTATGTACTCCGCTTTTTAAATTTGTACGGCTATTGCCAGAAACTGTATTTTGTCTAGAAAATAAAATACATTTTAAAGAAAAATTAATAAGTTTAAATAGTGTGTTTATATAGCTTACAATTTAGTCCAGAGAGAGTAACTGTGTACAGTAATTTTTAAGCCTTGCCACAGATTCTCTTGGCTCTAGGTTTGGACTTTGGCTGGACCATTATTACTTGTGGATATGTTTTGATTTAAACCATTTACTGACTGTATTTTTTGGTTCCAAAAACATGAATGTTGGGTCTTATTTGAGTAGAACACCTTCCTCCACGTTTGTAGCTTTTCCCTTCATGACATGTGCCACGATTGAAACAGAACAGCTTTGGCTTTGTGTGAACATCAACTTTCCTGTGGCCTCTCTTCCATTCATGTCTTGGCAGGCTTGTCGATGTACCATCCTTTTTTTCATTTTTAAGGGATATGTATGGAACAGTTCTCTGTGACATGTTTAAAGTAGAGGTTATGCAGTGACAGTTCTTGTATGAATGTTGCCGTGGGCGCAGTCCTGCATAAAGCATTTCTCTCTACTCTCAGCAGTAAGAAAGGGAGATCTCAACACACGAGGGCTCCAACTACCCACTGACAGCACATGTGTAGAAGCAATAGAAAACTTGTTCTTGTGCACACCGCTTGCTTATGTTTTCCTGGGTGGCTGCTCATATGGCCCATAAAAAAATATATTTTTTTAAAAACAGCAATGTGTGATGTGTATCATAAACTAAAACCTGATTTAACCATCTCCACAACTTTACCCCTGATCTAGCTGGTGTATTTTTTGGTCTTTTGTGATGCTGTTTGTTCATTAATGTTCTCAAATGTCCGAGGTCTTCACAGAACAACTTTAAAAATACTGAGATCAAATCACACTGGTCCATTGAAGGCAAGTAAAGTCGGTTTTATTTAGAGGGGTTTAAGACAAATGCTTTTTAGAGTGTTACTTGTGCAAATTTTCCGTCCACCTCAGAATTATACTTTGTGTTGGTGTGTTGGTCAAATAATGTTAAGGTTTGTGGTTGAAACATGACAAAATGTGAAAAAAAGGTTTAAGGCCCTGTCTGTGTTAAAACCAACAGAGGTAGGTATTTAGGAAAATTTGAGGAAGTCAGATACTTTCCTTCCCCATCAACATGTGTCCCTGTGGAAATAAACTGGAAACATTCCCTCTTCCTAATGGCCCTGATAGTGAGACAATTACAGCAGACCAACAGGGACCAGCCAAACCAGATTTCCATTTAGATTCGAGTCTGGAGCCTTGTGAGCCTTTCCAACGGCTGTCGGGAAAATACGTGTGTTTCTGTGAGAAATTGCAACAAAGCGTGACGGATCATACAGTCAGGAGAACCATTTTCACTGCTGGTTCTGAGCAACATAGTTTTCATTTGTCCTCTCATCTCACCCCCTGCTTTGCTCGTGCACCTTCTATGGCAGCTGTTCTGTTTCTTGTTTTATTTTATTTTTTTAAATTCTTTTCTTGTGCTTTCATTGAAATGCTGAGATAAATCAGCATCAGTGAAACGGTCAAGTTTAGGACGATGAATCTCTCAGATGAGATCAGCTCACAGGGAGGTGTCGCCACATACAGAGCCTTTGGTCAGTGGAATCGTTTTATTAAAGCAGTTTGTCATTTTGGACAAGAGGCAGGTCAGACTCAATGTCCTGCTTGTGTTTGAGCTGAAACGCACAGCACACACTCAAGTTTGGGCTCTGCTTTTGAGCATAGATTTGATTACTCGTCCTAGAAATCACCTTTTTAAAGGTTACTGCGGACAATACCAGAAAAAAAAAGGATTTTACATAATTAAAAAGAGAAAACCTTTAGTGCTAGAAAAGATGTGCTCATCAAACTTTACTTTAATTTTAAAATAAAACTCTGGGTTCTCTTCAAGGGATTGAAGAGAACCCAGCACATCTTTTCGACTAGAAAAGATGTGCTCATCTTTTCTAGTCAGAAATGAATAGAAGACGTAACCTGAACATTCCAGGAGTCCTCATATGATATTAATCCAAAATAAGTCTCAAAATTAAGGGGAAAAAGTTAAAAATGAAACAGGAAAACTTCTCTAACTGCCTTATGTGAACTCATAAGACAAATGACGGGGAGAAGAACAACTCGCTCCCTAAAGCTCCTGCTTCATCTGTTAAACCTGGCGGTGCCTCTGTCGTGGCTTGAGCGAGTCTTTCTGGTAATGGAGCTGGCACGGTGGGGTTTATTGTTTCGCTCCAAATAGAATGCGAGCAGGATGGTATAGAAGAGCCTTCTGCATGCTCAGCCTCAGCCAAGAGCATCACAACTCTCCAGTCTTAGAAGAAAAGCATCAAAAAGCTGAAGCAACTGAGGAACTTTGCAGGGTGAAAAAAGGAATGTTATGGTGACTAGTGGGCAAATAGCAACCCACAAACATTAAAGCATTTCTCTTTGGACTAGTTTATTTCAACTAGTTCAACTAAATGTGCAATAAAATATACATGACTTTGCTACTATTTTTTGTATTTTGTTACAATATAACCACAAAATTCAGTGTAATTTCATTTGGGGTTTTATCTGGGAGATCAACACAAGGTAGCACATAAATGCTCCAATCAAAGCCCAGATCTGAATCTAATAAAGAATCCATAAGAAGTGAATTTTCACAGACACTCTCTCAATCCAATCTGACTTTATTTGAGTTGTTTTACACAGAACAGGCACAAATGTCAGTCTCTAAATGCCGAAAGATTCATAGATAGAAGTAACTGCAGAAAAATGTGTTTCTATTGACTCAGAACAATAGGTTTGTTTTTTTTGTTTTGTTTTTTTCAGATTTTGAATGATATTTATTATTTTTCTTTCAACTTCACAATCATAGGCCACATTGTGCTCGTTTCTCACATAAAACTCCAATAAAATATATTGAACTCTGTGGTTACATGACAAAAATGTTCAAAGGGAAATTATAACTTTTGTAAGGCACTGTTTTCAAATTGGAGGCTGGGGGAGGAGATATAAAAGATTTAAAATGGGTAACAATAGTGACTCTTACAGCTTTGTCTTCACTTTGCCAAATGCATTAGCTGGCTCTTTCAAACTTTATAGGTCGTCTTAAAAACTACTCATCTGCTTCTTTAAAATCGTAGATAAAAGGACAACTTTGTCAGACCATAGATTTAGTTTCTTAAATTGTCACAAAAAGAACAGGTTGCAATGACTCACTTAAGTATAGAAATGCCTTTCCTTTGTAAGGCAATTAATTCTTCTCTTTGAATTGTTTATGGCTGACCTGTGTTAGAGAACGCACATTTCCCCCCTTTATCTTTGGATTGTTCCTTCTTTGGATGCCCAGTGTGCTCGGCCAAATGAACAGCTTAGCTGAGGACACAGACACAGAAATAAGCTCAGCTTTTTGCATCCTGTACTTTTCAGAAAGCAGAGCCCAGACAGCAAGAGAGGGGACTGGGAGCTCTCTGTTGGGTGTGTCGCTTCAGATTATTTAGCAGGAGGAACAGGGCTCCTGTGTAATCCCCCTCCTGCTGCTCCTGCTGTGTGAAAGCAATGATAAGCACCCCTACTGTCTACAGCGATACACCACTTCTTTATCCCGCATACACACACATACACAAACACACACAGACCAAGGGTTCAATGTAGCAAACAGCAGGTAATTACCAAAAAAAATAAATAAATTAAGGGCAAGTGGCCCCATCTGGCCCTGCAGTGCTGTTGCCTGTGATACACAGAGGCCCTCGGGTTTGTCCTCTGATGAAACTGCGAAAAAAAGAGGTGCATGTCCCTCAGTGAGCTGTACCAGGGTTGCTCCCAACATAATGTAACATTAGAAGGTCATAATCTCTCCCTCTAAACGGCAGGCCAGAGAGCGCTCAATAATCATGAATTATTGAAGCCGTTGTCCCTGTTTACTTTTCCTCGCATGCAGGAGTGGACGTAGTTATGCCATTGTTTGATCCGTCAAAATGAAAAATAAACTCAGATGCCACCCATAATGTGTTGACCTATTTCCCCTCAGGCAGTCCGAAGCATTTGTTGTGGGCAGGACGGTGTGTTGTTTGCATGGAAAACCTATACATGTTAATTTATGCTAACTGAAACTTTTGATTTAGTGAAAAGTAGCTTAGAATTAATTACATTTATCAATATTTTTTGGTTTAATGTTACCCAAAGTATAAGGAAGCTTTGTAAAGGCTCACAAAAACTGTTCATAGTCTGTCTTGTTGTAGTTTTTATGGCAAGGCTAGTCTTTGCTAATAGCATCATTGCTCGTCTGTGGACCTTGTTGTCCTCACACCCTCTCATGTACAGTATGTGCAGGAAATAGGAAGGAAAGACATGCAGCAAATGACCCGAGACTGGAAATTGAATCCACGACAAACGTGTCAAGAACTACAGCATCTGCACAAGGTGCGATGCTCTACCAACGGAGCCATCGCCTGCTGGACTTTCGTATTGCTAAAGGGAAGTTGTCCTTTCCACTATCGCCTTGCGACTGTTTGGGTTTTACTAGAAGATTGAAGGTAATCTCCATATGTCCTAGGATAAACTTTTTTTTTGTTGTTAATTTGCATTATTTGATCTATGCATGTATGCTTGTTTGTAATGGCAGTTTTTGAGTTTTCCTGGGATGGAGAGCGACTTGACAGATAAGCACCGGTCCACCTGTGACCATGCAGGATTAAAAGGATATTTCAAGACTTTTGGACTAAAGCTCTGTGAATATGCCAAAAGCAGATAGTACCGTACCCAAGGTAAATAACTCTTTATTCTGGTAAAATGGTTTTTAGGTTGATAGTAAAATGATTTACCAGCAGAATTTATGTGATAACATTTAGAGCATTCTTGTATTCTGTATGGTCTCTGAACCCAACTGAGTGTAGTTGAGCACTGATCTTTATTGTTTCCTTTTTGGCACCAAAAACAATGATATCATATAATTAAGTGAAGGTGATCAAATAAAAGAAGTGTCAATTCATGCCTATATGACACCCATTTTACTCCTGGGATGGGACACAAATCAGTGCAGTCCTGCACATACCATGTAAAACAGTTCCCCATTCCATCTTCCTGTATATGCATAAAAGCAATAGAAAACTTGTTCCAGGAACAACCGACAGTTTTGGGTTTTTTATCTTTGATTTCTGGTGCATCTCCTTTTTCATGCCCCCCTGGGCAACTGCCCATTTACTCCACATCAAAAACCTTTAATGAACATTTTTAAAATATAAATATAATATGTTAAACGTGGGTTTTTTTTGTTGTTGTTTTTAATCGTCTGATCCAGCTGGCTTTTTGTGTTTGTTTTGTGTCGCTGCAGCCTTTGTGAGTCCTGCGTGTCTGGCAGCACAGAGGCAGCCGGCAGACGGCAGAAGAAAGGAGGAAGTGGAAACATCAGCACTATCTCTTCAGGGTGGGAGGAAACACTAAAGAGTGGCACACAGACACACGCACGCAGAGTCGCAGCGGCACACACACAAACTCCGGACACCAGCGCTGTAGGGGAAGAAGTGTCCTCCTCGACTCGACAGGTTTGTTCAGTCACGTTTCCGTTTTTTTTTTAAATATTTGCGGCTTACATTCAGCTTCACCTTGCTTTGCGTTGTGTGCTAATTGTTGATGAACCGCGATGTTTTGGTTCTGTTTTGCCTCACAGAGTCTTTTCTCCCCCGTGTGTGTTGGTTACATTGTAGCGGGATATTTCTGTGTTTCCTGTCGGATCTCTATCTCCCTCTCTTCCTCTGTCTCTCTCTCTCTCCGCGGCTTTCTCCTTCACCCGCTGCATGTCGCTTACTTTGTGAAGTGGCCTTTAGCGGCTTTTGGGCGCCGTGTTTTTCCCCCCCTTCTGTTTTTGTATTGACACGCATGCCTGTTGTTCTGTATGGAGAGCCGTGGCTCTAATTCACAGCAGCTTTCAGACCCAAACGCGTTTCAGCCGCGGCGGATGAATTAAAGTGGCGGTGGATTGGCTCCCTGCGCTTCTCTTAGTTCTGGTTTTGTGAAACAAGTGCGCAGCGTACGTGGAAGTTGCGTGTTTTGCAGGAACGTTATGCGCAGCGAGGAAGCTGATGTTCCCGCTGCCCTCCTCGGGCTTGTTTGCAGAACAAGTGCGCGTTTGTTGTTCTGGATTCAGAAAGTGCAAGCACCTATAGATGCCTCATTGACGGTCTTTAACTCCAGCCCCCTCAGGCTGGCCGCGCCGTGGGCCAAGAGGAAAGCTGATGAGCATTAAAAGCCCCTCTGCTTTCTTTTACATCACACCGATCCACATGTGCGTTGCAGTTGCGTTCATCGCATTTTCGTCTCCTTCACACCTCTGCGTGAGAAGTTTCCAAAGGCTTTGTCTTCTTTCCTATTATATGCGTCAGATTAAATTGTCAGAAACTTTTGAGAAGTAATTGCGTTTTTACTGGGGCAAAGAAACACGATCACCGATATGCATGTTAGTTGATGACTTCTGTAACCCATGTATTAAATCTGATATGAGGGAAGCTTCCCCGGTTTGACCTGTTGTTTTTACTGAAAGTATTTTTTTTTTTCATTGCGTTTATTTAAGAGGATATATTTCCCAACATTGATTGATTTTAGGTGTGAAAGCTTGTTGGTATGAGTAAGCTATAATTGCAAAGCTATTTAATGACAACGTTCCTAATCCGTAAGGTTTACTATGACATGGTCCACACTTGAGAGTTATAACACCATCCCTTCTTGGGAGGCTGTCCACAAGGTTTAGGAATGTGTTCATGGAAAAGTTTGACTATTTTTTAAGAATCACATCTGGGAGATGAGACACTAATTTTTTTACAAGAAGTGGTCTTTTGATTCCCTCCAAATGGGTTCTGACGGATTGAGTTTCCAGTACCGGTAAGATTCCGATGAGCTTCCAAAACGTTGGAATGATAAAAATGATGTGAACGGGGCGGAGACTTTTGCAACTATATGTTGTTAGGCAGTTTGATGTGCAGGCTATAACCAATGACTTCATCATACTTAAAATTCATCTTAAAAATGGACACAAGGTGACAAGCTTAAGACATTCACCTTCATATCTGGGGTTCATAATGATACTATATAGTAAAAACACTCCAGTGTTAAAGCAAGTGGAGCTTTAGATGTCGTTCTTGGTTTTTTCTGACCTCCTGGATGATGTAATTCTTCTTTTTTTTTAGATATCTTAGCCTACTTCATGCTTTAGTCTACTTCATGTAGTCAGACAGGAATGATTTCTTGATGGTCCAGGTTTGGGAATAATCATGCTGTTTTCATTGTAGCTCCTTCCTATGGTGGCTTCAGGACATAGCAATTCAACCAAGTAGTGCCATTATGTTGTTTTTTAATTATCATCAGAAGTTCTAAGGTGGAAAAACAAATAGTCTGATTTATGTCTTGATAGGTTTGAACTGTTGGAAGTTGGAAGTTGTTCCATTTCCGTTTGTTTCTCTTCTTGCATGTTTTGCGTGTTGCACTTCGTTTTTTGTTGAGTTCTCCGTAGTTTATGTACCAAAAAGAAATTACTCTTGGGAGCATACTTTTGATTTTTTTTTTTCTTTAAATCTGGGTGACTCGCAGAATATGGAAAAAAGAAAGATGGGCTGCGTTTGTTTATATGGAATGAGTGAAATAAATTACTGGTGTGCGCTTTGTAAATATCTGTTTTAAATTTCAGATTTTGGATAAAATATCAAGTCTTTTCAATTAAACAGGTTCAAGTCTGATTCAAGTCCCAAGTCATTGTTGTAAAAGACCAAGTCACAAGTCAGGTGACTCAAGTCCCCACCTCTGAGATCTCCTAGTGCCGTTTCTGTTTTTGTTAGCTAGCAATAGCACTGTAGCACAGCCAGCTGTTCCAGGAAGTTAGGGCAAAAAAAGAATTTAAACCCTTTGAGTCTTTGCTTCATAGCTCATGGAGTCGTTTATGGTGTGCTAAATGAGTATTGCACTTTGTGAACAATTTTGATCGATAGTGACTTTAATGAGTGTGTTCAGCAGCTTCCTGTAGTCGTTGCTGAGGACATTCCTTTTAATACTCTCGATGTTGCTGTGATACAAGTTCATCTGGTGCTGAGTCATCAGCTGGTGGCTCAGCTGTGAAAAACTGGAGATATTGCCCTTTGCTACAGACATATGCATAAAATATAATGCATTCAAGCTGTGGAGCATTAGTTCTGACTTTGAGCACAGTTCCTAGTGGGAACAAAAATGTGTTTCCCTTCTTTCCCGTTTTTATAGAGACTATGTAATCTAATTCATTCTTCTGTTGGGCATCAAATGCAGATCGAGCCTCCAAGCCCCACTACATAATTTTCTTATAACAGCTGTATTTAAAACAAGATTCCTTGGTTTATTTAAAAGCTTACTTTTTCTGCCAGTGCATTATCACCTCTCATTCTTGAGAGTTGTCTTGTACATAATGTCTGTGTGCCATTGAAATGCAGCAGTGTCTTTTTTTTTTTTTTCCTTTGTGTGTTTGCAGACAAGAGACAACTTTACTTTAGATTAATTTGCTTTGTTTTTATGCTAATTGAAGGGTTTTCTGCACTAAACAGAAGCTACATGTACCCGACTAGCTAATCCTATTCCATCTCAGGAGACATAAATCTATTTATTTGTCTATTAAGGTAAAAATAAGCATGCTAAAACAAATAATCAGCCATCACAACTGGAATCGCACCATTTCTCCCCTTCACACTTCATTCTCTTCTTTTTAGTTATGTAAGCAACTTCTGATATAGTCTATTTGTATGTCATGTTAGACACTAATGAGGCTCTTGCTTTGATAGCTCATCATGCATGTTTTCTGTATCAAACCAGTCTACCGACTAACACAAGTAAATGTAAGGACTACAAAGAAAACTATAGGACTGTGTGCAGTCACATCTTAGTTTCTTATGGGCTTGAATCTGTGGAGGATCTCATCACAGAAAGTTATTGCTCTCTCCTTCATTCAATTAGTACATCAGGTTAAAGTGTGAATTGCTGCTGCGACTTTCTATCAGGGACATGCTTGAATGATTAAACAGTGACCCTGAGGAGTGAACTACGGGGAGATTAATTGTAAGGTCAGCGTTGTGTGGGTAGTTCTCATTTCACCAAGCTCGATAACCTTTTGTTATACGTGATTGTAATTCTCTGTCGAGGTAGCATGATGAACTTGTAACTCGCATCTTTTCAAGCCGTTCCTTATGTATACTACTGAGGGAGCCTGTTGAGATACAGCATCACAAACTGTATTAGCCTGAGAGGGTCTAAGGGTGGCTTATTGCCAAGAGTTCTGACTTTGCTTCCCAGCATTACAACTGACATTTCATTTAAACTAATATGAAGTTTAAATGTTTTGTTTTAAACATTAAAGATATTTTAAATGTACTATATTCAATCAAAGTAGTATTAGATTTAGATTTTTTGACATGATAAACATTCAGTTTTGAACGTTACGACGACGACTTATTTGTCATCATTGCGTGTTAGTTGATTCATATAAAATAAAATGGTTAGTCTTCACGGCCTCTTGTTTTGACTCATATCAGAAAGTCCAGTGCGGAATTTGGAATATCATAAAATTGTTGTTTAGAGACTGGCTTACTATTTTAGAGAAAGGTGCTTGATTCTGGCTAGTTTGGGCTTATTTTCCCCGACTCATAAAACTCGGCTGGTTAAACTGAGTTGGGCAGAAGATCGAGAAGTCTCTGGAGCTTAAAGGTCAAAAACCAAAGGTTCCCACAACGTTACCGTGTTACCGCCTCTGTGCTTCTATTACATTATACTCATGGCAGACATTAAGAGTTCACCGAGTCGTAAAATAAACCTTATCTTACAGATGTGCTCAATTAAGCACTCTTCCTGCCTTACTGACAGGTTTTACTTTGGCCACATAATTGTCTTTGAGATTCTTCACAGCTCTTTATTACATCAGAGAAATGCAAATGGTGCAGAAAACGCTCCGTTTACAGAGGAGCACATGCAGAGTTTGAAGAGGAAGGCTCGCCTCAGCAAAGAGCTGATGGCGTTGAAACTGAAAACACTGTAATACCTCATTAAGTATTTAAACATTTCAGGAAACAAACCTTTGTAAACTTTGTTTTTATTTCTCGTGTGTATTCTTGTAGCACTTTAGATATTTCAGTTTTCTGTTTTGTTGAGAGTATCACTTTTGTTGTTTTGTCTTTTTGTGTGGTGTGCATTTTTATTCAGCCACGCTGAATACCTTGGAGAATCATCTTTTCCTGCAATTTATGCATAGCAAGTTTCTTGGCTTAGTGTCTTTTAACAGCTTTATAATTCGAGGGACAAAATATCTTTCCAAAAATCAACTCTGACCAGCTTTACTATCCACAGCATGGTGCTGCCACCACCATGTTTCACAGTAGATATCATGGCTTTAGCATTAGTGTTCTGCATAACACTTTAACTTTGGTGTCATCTCACCAGATCACCTCCTTCCACATGCGTCCTGTGTACTCTCTGCAACTTTTTGAGATTTACCATTTTATTTCATTTTATTAAAATATATTGGAACAAAGGGGGCTGATAACAAATGCACACTAATTTTTTTTAAAAATGGATATTTTCACATGTAGAAGATATTGAATATCATACATCATTTTCCTTCAACTTAATTATGTGGATGTGTCACATAAAATTCCCTGTAAAATGTACTAATATTAGTTTTTTTATGAAATGTGGGAAAGTTTCAAAGAGCATAAATACTTTTTTAAGGGACTGTGTATTAAAGTTTGCTAGTTTTAGCTCACTTTTCTACTGAACAGGAATATACAGTTTAGCTGTCTAGCTTTGCATGATTCAGCGTGCCAGAAGCATCACATTTCAGTTTAACAGCCACCTGAGGGACTTGTATGTCAAAAAGAATGCACACCCATGCAAAAAGCAGTTTTATTAGCCTCAGCGAAGCTCATTTTCTTGTTAGCTGGCTTTCCTAAATAAATATTTTTTTACCTCTACGCGGTGTTACACTTCCAACAACCGGAATGAACTGCCTGAGATTTAAAGAGCTAGGCAAAACACAACATCCTTGACTTGCATCATGAATTAAAAGCCAAACAGACATAAAAAAAACCTCAAATTGAGTGCTTTGTTCTCCTTGTTTTAGATGTTCAGGTCTATTCCAGACAATCTGAATTATGGACAGAAACTGAGTGGCTTGGATGTGTTTTTGGGGAGTGATTGTTTGCTTTACTCCTTAAGCACTTGCAGCTAATGAGTAGTAACACATTAGATTTTATTGTGTATCTATCTGACTCATGACTCACTGTTTGGCATCCTCTCACCACCTTCCGAAGTGCAGTCTTGCCAATTTCTTCCAGTTCTCATCACATTCCCTGTCTTTGCAGGTTGTTATCGTTCTCTCATTAGCTTATTCTCCTTTGAGTGCACGGTTTCCATCAGTTTTAAAATTTTTCTCCCTCCATCTTTGGTGCCTCCCTCTCCTTTGCTATTGCACAGCACTCCTTCTCCTCCTCCCCCAATCCCTTCATCCACTTTCTCCTTCTCAGTTGTCACTCCCCAGGGGAAGTGGAGGTATGTAAATTGTTTTCTCCTTCATTTATGCCCCACTTGCTATCTGTCCATCTTCGTGAACCACCCCCCGCCTCCTTTCTTTTTTCCCCACCTAAAAGCTTAGAATCGCACCATTAAATAACAGAAACGGGAAACTTCCCAAAGTCTTTTTCTGCAGCAATTAAAATCGTGTGTTAAATGATAAATCTTTGCAGTCTTGCGGTATCTTCTTGTCCTGAACGGATTGAAGCGCCTGTCGTTCTGTAGCTTGAAGGTTGACTCATTTGCAGTTCCAAATTGGATGAATGTTGCCTTGCATAATTGCTCCCTGTGGTATGAAGTTAATTAAAACAGCGTGTAGGTACTAAAGGTGCAATGGGACGGCGCTAGACAGCCGAGCAGACAAAGGTGGGTGAGAAGACATCTCAAAGGTAATGTTGTCATGTTCTGCTCTACATTTTGCCTCTGGTAATATTCATGTAAATCACTGCATAGCCAGAGTTCTGGGCCCTCTTTTATGTTCTCTTCCCCTTGTCTCACCACACAGGTTTTCTGTTGGAGATTGAAAGATATAAATACTTTATCTGGTGAATCATTTCCATCTTGATCATTATCCTGACCGAGTGATGACCCAGTATTAGAAGAAATACAACAATCAGGCCTTTTCTGGCCAATACCTTCTCTGAAGGTATTGGAAAAATGAACCTATTCCAACTTTTAGCTGATTGATTGGTGCATCTTTAGCTTTCACTTTTCTGGCAAATAACAGCATGTGTATATATATAAAATCTCCTGGTATTTATATTAGTTCATGATAGCATTCTGAAAGTTTCCCAGTGCAATTTGAAGCAAAACAGGCTCACAGCATATTATACTTAACAGTGGCCAAAAGATCTTTTCCCACATTTATACCTTAAGTCAAGATCTAACTGGATTGTATGTTGCCAAAGAGATCTCAAACTTGACCTTGTCTGACTAAAGCATAGTTTCAGTTTAAGTCCCAATTGACTTAGATTTTTCATGTTTACATTTGTGATTGTAAGGGACAGAAAGGCCTTTTCGTAGTATCCCTCTCAGTCGGGAGAGGATATTGCCCAAATTGCTTTGGCAATTTGGGCAATATGGACTTAAGATAATGTAATATTTTGTTGTATTAATAATATTTTGTTGATAATAATAAATGTGTCAGAAAAAAAGAATTCTTAAATCCATCACACTTTTTTTGTTCAGCACTCCATAATTACAGATACCGCTCTAAAAATAAAATTTACTAATTATCAACAGGCTTGCACCAGTTACACAAATTTGTGCAGCTGTATAACTCCCACAACTGCAAATACTGTAATATTTTGATCCCTTGGCACTTGGAGTTTCCAAACATCAGACTATGTCTATATGACGTTAAATTTCAGTTTCATTAAGGTAACGATGTTCCTCTTCAAGACTTGTCAGATTTCCCGATGCTTTAAGCTTTTTTAATTTGTAAACTGAATGTAGATGTGGGTACATTTACGTGAGTAGTAGCTGAGTAGCTACTTTCCTTGCACCATTTCCTGACTTACCAAGTTATGTATGGGTGATTGGGTTTCCAATTTTGTAGAGTGGCTTGGAGAAACTGACCTCAGTATCACGCTGCATTTACACAAAAGGTAAACATGATTATATAAAAGTAATTCATTTTTTAAAGACTATTTAAAGAGTAATGCAGAATTTAAAAAAAGGTTTAAAGTTTGTCAAATGCTCTGTTTTTTAACAGACTATTTGATTTACTTTTCATTTTTTTCACATATATATTTCAGTTGAACGGGAAAGCAAAACAAATTGTGGACAAAATGGTATCTAAATAAATAAAATGTATTTCAGTGGGTCTTATTCCTACTATGATATTTTTTTCCACATTAAAATAAAATGTATTCAGATTAAAGGTTGGATTTTACACATATTTGCGTGCGTGGTTGTGCTTTTGCTATCAGAGTCTGCCACTGTAAGAATGGATTTCAACACGTAAACCTTTTGCATGTAGAGCTGTGCATGCTCTTTCCCCAGGGCTTTCAGGATCTACTGTAAGTCAATCTGAGCACCCCGAGGTGGAATTTTTTGTCCCGACTTCATGCGGCGCAAAGACGGCCTAAAAGACCCAGAAACTGATACAGATGCCTTTGTGTGCTTGCTCTGGCCGCTGCATTCCAGCTGCGGAGCTTGGTAAACACAGAGGGAGAGCTTTTGAACAGTGTATCTCTATGTGGTATTTAGGCTTTCCCAGCTAAAAGCCTTTCAGCCTCAAACCCTACTGACCCACCATGATAAACGGTTACAGAAAGAGCCTCTCAGTCAAACGGGTGAAGTTCTCCCCTCACCCCCAAAAAACAGCGTGGGATGTTTGAGATGACATAGAATCCTGGAGTCTTTAAAGACAACCGAGTCTGTGAGGGTCGACTTGGTGTGTTTGTGATCTCTGTTTTCGGGTTGTTATGTGATGATACTTGCACATTGTGTGATTTATAGCATTTGTGCACATGTGCTCCAGGAAGCAGAATTTCGCTGCTGTGTCAGTTTTTATGGGTTGCCTGCATCATTTTTACTTCATAGGTGCATGCTGGTGAGTTTGTAGGAGTTAATCGCAGGTTTTCTGCAGCAATAACCCACCGACTGAGTCTCTCTGTGTGCGTTTTAGTAATAGATGCTTCTTCAAACCAGCTGAGCACTGTTCAGTAATACGGCTCCATGCTTGATTAGTCATTTTCCATAGATAGCTGTTTTTGTGGCAAGTTCAATAACTGTCCGTAATTTCTACTTTAAGTATCCATTCTCCTGTTTGCCCCGTTTTCGGTATCCATGACGATCGTAAATGCTCAGTCCCTCAGGCAGCTCATGAGTCCTGATTTCTGACACTTGACAGATGTCTAAGAATTAAGCATGAATGTGTTTTTGTTAGAACATTGCCAAAGCAAAAACCCCAATAATTCTAGATCGAGACATTACAAACCTTTGCTTCTTCACACCGTTGAAGATGGTGTCTGTTCGCTAAATTGCATTTCGCAATGCAACTTGCAGACTGATATTACAGGGATGCAGCCTTTTGAGTACTTTTCTCACTGAGGTCATCAGACATTTGTCCCATTTCCCTCTTGTATTGTGTGTCTTCAGAATGGGCGATTAAAGGCTTAGATGGAAGCATAACAAAGTCCTTAAACATTCCCAAGGTTTAAAGGATTTCCTCTTGTAAGATCAGCAGGTGCTTGAATGCTCCCACTCACTTTAGGATCTTTTAACCCTTTGTTCAGACTTAAAGAATTGAACAACTTCCATTTCCAATAGTAAAAACTGGAATCTTTTCCCTACAGGAGGATAACTGGTGGCATAGCAAAGACCTGTTTTCTTTAAATAAGTTTATAACCTACAACATTGAAACATCTTTGTAAAATCCAAGAAAATAAAATTCAACTTTTTTTTAAAAGATCGTTTGAAAGCCCCTAAATAAATTGTTTGCCAAGGATATTAAATAAACCTAAACTCTGAACAAACTCACTGGTGAAAGCACAGACAGTTGAGGAAGTCAGCAAATCAGAGCTGCCATTGTTGACTGCTGTCGCGTCTTAAATGTGTCTGTGGTTTGCCAAATTGAAGTGAACATTTGTCTTTTGACCAGAAACTGTGAGCTTGAAGAAAAGCCTGGCAAGTTCTGAGTTGTTTTTGTTCAGAGTGAAATGGAAACCCTGCCATGAGAATGTTGACTGATTGGTCAAATTGTTAGGCATACCACAAACTAAAGGCTAGTGCAGCAGTGGGCTTATAAGGAAAAGTAAGAGTTGTATTTTTCATCGTCTCACTCAAGCGCAAGCTGTCTCAGTGTTTTCAGCTATAAAGTTCACCTCAGGATATTACTCCATTTTTCAGTAACCTGGCCAGGTAAAGCTAAAACTAGGAAAACTAAATTAAAAGAGAGAATAAGAACTTATAGATTTGCAAACCTTTTCAAGACAGTGAAGGTAAATTCCAATGAAATGAAATGTGGGTCAGGGCAGGAGACAAAATGAGTTTTTCCACAATGCTGTTTGCTTAATTAGCTGCTTAATTCTTTTCAGCAGTGCCTCACTCAATGTGCATCTGGGATTAGGTTTGTGTGTTTTCTGCAACTTCACTTTTTTAAACGATGCCTGTTCCGTCAGGCTAAGTGTCAACTTTCCATAGCGTTAGCCTCTATGGTGCTGGAGGCAGTGGACAAACTTTTATGGGTTTTTTTTCTCCGTGTTGGGAGTAAAATGATGTCAAAAAACCTTCCCTGCGTCAACGTTTTGGTTTTGAGATTTTCTTGGTTTTCTGGTTGTTTTCAATTTTATAACTGTAGAATAAACAATGGAAAAGTACATCATGGGAATCTGCAACCATGATGTAACCATTTTATTCCTAACAGAAGGAGAAACTATGATTTTACAATTTGTTCTGTCATTAATGTTTACAACATGTGAAACCTTAGTATTGATTTTTTTTTTTTTTTACCATGCTCAGGTCTGTCATGTAAATTGAAACAATATTTCTGGAAAAATTAAATATTTTATTTGCTCAAACATATTTCATGAAAAAAAAAAGAATTACAAATTTGACTCTGGATTTCTATAGAGGCGGATATTTACAAATTCCTACAGGCTCTTTTTGTCTCTTCTTTGCTTGGACTGATTCAGTCAGGGACGTAGTGTTTTTGCAAGGCTCTATAAACTTTTAAAGCTATGTAAATGTAGATTATAGGGGGACTAAAGTGAAATACTTGTAAATACACTTATACCAAATTTTTCTAATCAACAGTATCATACGTTGGTTTAGTTCATATTTTCTTTACTGTTGCCATATAAATCATCTCAGTTTTTCTTTTATTTTCTCTCTATGTTATTTTAATAGTTAATCTGCGGAACAATGATAGCGATTTGTGCTTTGGATGAACGTTGTCTCTGCTCAGATTTACTGTCCCACTTGCTGTGGCTGAAAGAGAACCTAAAGTATAGTCTTCAGATAACTAATTACAAAGTTTTCTATTAACTTTTTGAGTAGAGTTCCCACCTTTATAAATCTGGCTTTTAATTACTGTATCGCCCAAGATAACAGATTTAAACCCATTCTGTCACTCTTCAAGGCTTGCCATGTGATTTAGCAGCAGTTTTTTTTCTTCATTAAACTAGTCAAGGCTGCAGAGGAAGGGAGAGAGAGAGAGAGATTGAGGACGAGTGGAGCGCGCCTCACAATGTGCCAAGGTCACCATCTCGCCTGTTCCTTTTTGCTGGGAAACTGTAAGTCTTGGACTGAAGATGTGTTGCATTATGCTGGAGCTTCTTGAGAGTCTGAATAAATCAAAACAGAGAAGGACACCTAAAGCACTTTGATAAGAGTCTCTCTTTTTTTTTTTTTTGCTCTCACACCGTCTGTCTTTATGTCTTTCTTAAATTAACTTATTCAAAAAAAACCAACTATTTTTTAATAATTTAGTGGAATGAAAAATGATCTACTCGTGTGCTTTTCCATAGTTGTATTGACTATTGATTACTTAAAGTAATGAAGTTTTGGTTAAAATATTTGTATGAAATTTCTATTTGCCTAATAAAAATGTCAGAGATGCAGCATGTGACAGTCTTCGTTCTGCAGTTTTTGGAAGCAAAATTGTTTATGCTTCAGTTTGAAATGGTGACACTGTAGTGTTATTTTTTAACAATCCTGAGCTGGGATTCAAACCCAGGACTTTCAGAGCGAAGGCAACTGAGCTGCAGTGAATTAAACTCACCCATTCTGCTGAATTCTTGTAACATTTTCACTGTGCTTTGTCTGCGTTGTCTGATTATGAGTTTTTAACGTTGAAAAACATGTAAATATTCCCCAGTTTCTTATCCAGTGTGCCCACACATTGAGCATCCGCAGCAGCAGCAGTATTAGTCAGGACATTTGGGACAGATCCACTTGCTTAAAGCTTCATGAGTTATCTTTCTTGCTCTTACTGTTAAGCTGAGTAGCAGCCTGAGGTGAGCTTCTGTTGTTGTTAAACAGGCCGTGAAGTGAAACTATGGTAATCCTCGTACCCTGATGGTGCCTTGGTGGCAACAAAAAATGTTGATAAGTGTTTCATCTGCGAAACAGCCACAGCCCGGATTATTCTTCTATTAGCTTTGCCAACGATTTGCTAAAGGTCGTGTTGATCTTTGACCGATGTGGAACAACAGGTCAGAAAGTACAAATCTTTCAGAAGCTTAACCAATATGCTAATGGATGGATTTTTTTTTCCTCAGGCAGGGTGAAGTCTTGGTTCATGTTTTCATTTGCTCCCATGTTTATTTTCTGTCTTCAGAGTTTGTGGTCAGAAGAAAATGGATTTTAAATTTGTCACTGGATATTTCCCTAGTTGTTTTCCTTTTAAATTGAGTCCAAAATGCAAACAGTAACTATATAGTTAAGCTGTTATATGTTTGCTTTAATATTCTGCAAATAACACTGGTGTCAAAATCAGCAGTAAAATTAAACAAGTTTGTGAGAGTAACCATTGAGGGCGCAGGTTTTTCTTCTGCCTGTTTGTACTAATCAGTGTTTGTGCTTTCTTATCGCTCCTGCCTGCTGCTGTTATGTGTAGAGCTACAGGTTTTTCCTAGCATCTGAGACTAAATGTCAGTGATTGTTTTGGCTCTCTCAGACTCAGCTGAGACTCCGCCGTTTGTGGCCCGAGCAGATCCTCCATCTGTGAGCCACCTGCTTTACCTCGTGTCACCCTGGCTGCTCTGCGCTGTCCACGCATCAGACTTTCCTCTGTTTCCTGCAGATGTTGCGCACTGTCCACATGCCTGGGCCTCTTCTTGTACTTCACTGCTGTGCTGCACCGAAGGATAATGCGGCTGCATCTCGGCTCGCCGTCCTCGGCGCATCGAGAGCAGAGGTACGGTAACGGCAGACAAGCTGGGCTTGATGCTGCCTCCGGGGCACGCTAGTGTGTTTGTTCTTTTTGCTGTCTGAAGGAGCAGGCTTAGTTCCCAGTGTTTGTATTTTTATTCATGAGTGTCTGACTTGTTTGGCTGGATTTTCTAGCATAGACAGCACTGCGACAAGAAAGGCTCAGCTAGGAAAGGGAAGTTTTACAACAATAGCAGCAAGACCTGTTTTGAGGACTGTGTATATTTAGTACCTTTATAGCAGTGATTTTGCATTAAGGGTGTACTATGCTAGCGGTAATGGGCCTCTTCTGAACTGCGATTGGAAGGTGACCCACTTCCTGCCTCTGTCTGCATTAGTACTCATTCATATCCTGTTGACAGAAAGTGTGAGCAGAAAGGTTAAGGGATACAGACACTGCCCAATGTTACAAAACAGTTGTTAATGGTTTTAGCAAGATTATAGTGAAAACACTTTTGATTTAACCCCATTAACACAAATTGTATATTGTACTGAAATTTTCAAAGAAATATTCCTACTAGTGCAATTATTATTGCCTGTTACAGTTAGAATAAAGTTACAAATGAATAGATCCCAAGATTTTTAAAATTATAATCAGTTAAGATCTCCATTTAGGTGGCTCTCATGGCTGCTTTATTTACTGTAACTCAAGATTGGCTGGTAACGGATTCGAAACCTAACAGCCGGACTTCAATTTCAAACATTTCATAGCCGTTTATGCAACAATAGACAACTTTTTTTAAACCATTGCACATTTGAATTGTGCTGTTGTTTAGACAAAGGACAGTGATTACCCACGTAGTGAGGGAGGTGTTGCGCCACCAGTTATCTTCCTGTAGGGAAAAACATACAGAGAATTGAGCATTCAGAGCACTTCTGGTCTGAGTAACCGTCTAATGTAAAAAGCAAAATAGTAAATAATAAAGGTAACAGAGTTTTAAGTGAACACTATCTTCTGCTTACTTTTTTTAAATTAGGTTGGCAGTCTGACACAAAAAAGGTTTATGTGTTTTATTTTCACGGCATTTCGGCCAGGAAGATCACTGGGGGCACATTACCTCTTACCGCTGCTTCTCCCACAAATAATCGTTGGCTGCAGAGTAAAGAACTACCCAATTTAAATATGACTACGATTTAAAGGTTCATAAAATGGTGTTCTAATGAACCGCTGACATTTTTGAAACTGAAGTTGGTTTAAGACTGTATAAACCCACTATGGTTTGGCCCCCTTTCAGGTTTTAACTACAGGGTCGGGGATAGACTAACCTGGATTTATACCAAATAGTTATCTACTATTTAAAATATAGATTGTTCCATCAAACTCCTCATTATAGATTGTTCTTTCATCTATAATCAAAATTCCACAGTCTGTTTTTTCAAATCGTTTTTGTTGTAAATTCTGACTAATTGGTGGGGAAAATCACTCTTAAAACTAAATGCATTGTGTGAATGTGATTCAAATGGTCCCAGTAGTCTTAGTTTTTAGAGCAATGCAGAATGTGGCATTAACAAGTGACAAACTAATAAGAAAGTAGTTCAATGAAAACATTAAATGGCAATCTAAATAGAATTATTTAGAATTATTATCAGACTTGTGTAAGTCTGATAATAATTGTCATTGAATCTAACATTTATAAGAATTGTTTGTGATGGACTTGATTTTCTATATGAAACTAAACACTGAGAATGAGGAGCAACAGGTGGAGGAGGGGCTGTTCTGCTTTACACTTTATTTGAAAACGTATTAAAATGACATCAAAACACAAACAACTGCTTCAACAACAAAAATGTAGCTGTTTTCAAACTGTGACTTTTTAAAACTTGATATTCAAAACCAGACGATGCCTCCCGCTTGCACAATTTTTTTGTTTTAGTTAGGGTCACATAATTTCAGTGACATCTTACCCACAGAAATATAAAACCAGACTTGAGAAATGCCCATGACTTTTTCTCGTCTTTCCCCTTTTCTTCCCTTCTCTTTCTCTGTTGCACATAAATGTGTATTACATGTAATTAACCCATAAAAGGCAAAAATAAGTTCTTTGAATCTTCAGCTCCTGCCCAAAAATAGTCAGCCTCCGGCCTCATTTCATTTCTCTGCCACAAGCAGAGCCCCCACCCACAGTCGTTCTCTTTAACTTGACAATAATAGACCAGCTACAAGCAGAGCTCAAACGAGTGGTTTTGAACTCGCTGCAGAAGGGATGAAAAGGTTTTCAGCAGTGGCCAGTCACCACACTGTTTGGGTGGAGGAGAGCTGGCACCTGCGTATGACTGACCACTTGGGTATGAAGCCTCTAAGTCGGCTGGTAAATACAGGGAAGGGAAAGTATGAGTGGTGGAAATGTTTTTTGTAAAAAAAAAAAAAAAAAAGAGAAAAGGAAAGTGGGAGACAAACAATTAATAGAAAAGCGGCAGGGAGTTGAAAGTTGAGGGTTTGTAATTTAAAGGGCGAGGCCAGAGATAGGGAATCTTTCAGGCAAAGGGAGGGCTGTGTGGTGAGTCTGTGCACCAGGCAGGACATGGAAGTTAGGAAAATAAAGCAAGCAGACGAGAGCAAGCATCTCTGAGACAGAATATAAAAAATATATATATAAAAAAGGAAAACAGCGTGCATGGAAAATATTTAGAAAACCAGCTACACCATATTATTCAGAGAGCATGAGCTCATGTGTGGCTGTGTGTGTCTGAATGGTACTGATGAGCCGTTGGGAGCTGGTGAAAAAAGCGGCGTGCCTCCAACAGAGCAGGCAGGCAGGCATTCAGCGTGGCAGATATGCAAAGAGCGAGCACCGGCAGGGTGGGGAGCAGTGTTTTGGTGTGACCAGGTTCTGGAGCCACAGAGGGCAGGGCGGTTTGTGTGTGGACCCTGAATTAAGGAGTGGGGTGGGGGGTGTTTGATACACAACCGCAGCTGGGGTTGTGAGGAGGGGTGGCGAGGTGTGTGGACATGGAAGGGACAGAGAGACAGCTGGCAGGCCAAAGGGTACGTGTAACGAGGAGTGTGTGTGGCAGCCACAGTGACTCCTTTGTTCCCACTCACTTGTGCCAGTCACAGCGAGTGGATGGCCTATCTGTGAAGTGACTGAACCCTTTCATTGCACCTAGACCAGATACACAGTCTAGCTTCACGCTCAGCCTCTGCTCTGCTTGTATGAATAGGCGTGTGACACAACACATGCGACCTACCAGAGGAGACGAAATACGATGCAGAGTTTGGGAGAACTCATGAGATGAGATTTTAGAATTATTATTATTATTATTTGTTTGCTCAAAGGCTTTACAAATCACATACTACTGTGTTTTTAAAGCTTTGGATCCCAAACATATTAGCTTGTGACTCGCAAAATAATGTTGTAGGAGACTCATGACTCCCACCGCTTGAATGCTGAAAGCAAAACTGTAACATCATAGGTCTAATATACTTTTTCTTTCTTATTTCTTGCAGTATTACTATACATATAAATGTACTGGTTACACATCATTATTGTTATGTAGCTTGTTTTGTTTAAAGATCCAACTGGTGTTGATTTGAAACCTGTGGGCTCTTGGACAATACTTTAAAAACCTCTGTTTCAAAAAAATCTGTAATCGGTGACGAATGGCAACATCTAGACTGAATGGTGCTGCAGCGACACAACTCAAAAGTTTTGGATTAAAACTATATTTTTAATATTTGAAAAATTCACAACAAAATACTGGATTCAGCAGGTGGCATTAACTACATCTACATTCAAAACAAGAAGACCTAAGCACGGCTAAAGTACTGCTAAAATGATTGACGTTGATTACCCTTTGCTCTCAGTGAGGAACTCTTCACATTAAAGGTTTACTTGCCTGGATCTGATTTTAAAAGCTTGGATTGTTGCACTTAAGATGTATCGTCCTCAGGTTTAGTCTGCTTTCACCTGCAGTGTGAACGTAGCCTAAGTTGAACGTTGCTTTGAAAAACTGTGTAGTTGCTATCTGTAGCAGCATTAGCCAGTAGTTGTATTTTGTCTGGGTAAGTGGAATGTTGCCATACAGATTGTTCAAAGGGCCATTTATGCTCCCATCATACAAATCAATTGGTCCGTTTGTTTCTAGCACTCCCCTCATGTTTTTAATATATTTATTAAGTTGGCATTGTTGTTGGAGGATGTCACCACTAGGCATTTTATGATTAGTGTCCAAAGCAAGTTTCAGTCAATGGTGATTGTGGAGGAAGTGGCGAGGATCTACATTCTCAGAAAGAGAGCTGATCTGTACAGCAATCAGATTTATCATGGCATGTGGACAGAGAAGTTTCTCCGTTTCTGTCACCGTCATTATCTTTTTCTTTTCCATTCTTTTTTTGTTGGTCACATGTTAGCTTTACTGCGCCACACAGCCCTCACAATTAGCAGTTGCTTCTGTAACACACCAGGACAAGAACTGCTTCCTTTCTTATTTCAAAATTACAGTATGTCGACAAAAATGTTTAGCAAGCACAAAACACTCAATTCAGAGACACTTTCAGAGTGAGTGTTTTACTCTAAAACCATTGTATCTAAGCAATACAATAATTTTTTGGATGTTGTCCTCCAGGCAAAGTCACACTGATGACAAATTTTCTACGATGAGGCCACTCATCCTCCATGTTCGTCTTCTCACAAGGAGTTTGTTATGACAGATGTTTTTCACAATAGATCCAATAACTATGCATTCCATAATGTTAGTGCTCCCATATAACACTTATTACGCTCGCGATGATAGTCATCAGTGGTAACATAATTGCAGCACCAGTAGCCTCTGTCCTCAACTAATTTAATGAGTGCTGTTTGTGCAGCCTCTGGAGTTACGGTGTAATAAAGTCTTTTTCTCTCTTTTTGTTTTCTTCTTGTGCACATGTGCACCATTTCTGTGCTGGTTTGGGAGAAAATGTTGTCACTCCCTAGAATGAGTTCATCAGGGTGCAAAGTCACATGAGAGCCATTATTTGATCTCTCTTGTATTAAAAAACCCCAAAAAACTATGCGAGTGTGTGTGTTGATGTAGGCATTTATCTTTTGCTGCACAATAATGTTCTTCGGATTACCAGAAGTCTTTTAAAACCCCACGCTAATGGAGGGAGGATTTACTTAATAGCTTATTTTCCTCTCTTTATAAAAGTTTAACCCCACAGTACCCAGTTTGTCTCTACCAACTGCATATTATAACGATTCTAGATGTTCGGTAAGCTTTGGTGGTGCTTGACTTCCTCTTCTGAGAATCTGCTACATTAATTTCAAGTAGGACATGTAAAAATAGCAATGAATCTTTCCGCATCTCAATCTAGGCTAGCTCGAGCCAACAGGGGATAGAGCATTCAAAGCTGGGCAAAATGACGGTCAAACTGGCACTTAAGTGGAGGGAATGCTCTCAAAAATGTGCCGAGTGGCAGTTTAGGTCTTAACACATTTTAAACCCACTGAAGAGGTAGCAACGGATTATAAATTGGTGAGTTATGATTATGGCATAACCTTTTGGTTATTACATGCTTCAGTGGAGATGGTAATCCTCTGAGCTATTGAATTTAGCTAAGTGGAGACCATGTTTCCATGTAGAGATGTATATAATGTCCACTGCAGTTAGCAGCTTGTGAGACTAAAATATGGCTTGCAAATGACACCAATTCTGCCTCACCTTTTTTTTTTCCTGAGAAATGAAAATCGCACAGCGCCCCAGACGACCTTGGAAAAGATGTGTATGGAAATGCGATGTATAAGTAAAATACATCGCATTTCACTTATGCGATGTATTTACTTATATGTCGCATAGGTAAAAGAAAAAAATGTAGATAAAACAAAGGTTTTCTCTCTTATGATCTTTTCTCTGCTGCTCACCTCACATGTTTTCTGGAGGATTTAGGTTCAGGGACTGAGATGATTGATGGTAGAAGGTTGATGGGCAATTGGTATAACGGTTATCATCCATAACAATTTTTTAATTTATTGTGCCAGCAATAAACTTTACACCATAATGTTGACACACCTGTAAAACTACTTACTTGTTACTTTTAATTTTTTTTTAGAATAGCAATATGTATCAGTATTTTTGAAACCATGAATAAATGCAATTGCACTTCTTAAAATAAGTGCAACTGTGTCCTGAAGTAGCCTATTCAGTAATAAAATTTTTTCATTGATTATTTTATTATTTTTTTTAATAGCAGTGTTTGTGTTGTGTGGCTCTGGCCGTCACAATATTCAGTCCCAGACATGCAATCTATTTCCAAAAAAATTGCTAAATTTCACAATGCTTTTTATCATCACTTATCATTTTTATAATAAACACCTCAAGTAACCTTTAAATCCACATCTTCCATCCCTAGTGTCCAATTTACTTTTCCTTCATTGATTTAATTCTATATTTTATAATAAGACCCAATTATAACTCATAACCATTTTCCTGACACAGGTAACAGAGTTTATTTAAATGTCCTGGTTTTTCTCGTGCTTTCTGACAAGCTTCCCAAAGGGCCTTTGAAAGGGAAACAGACCCACTGATACTTCACCATGCACTCTTGATACCCTTGAACCAAGTGCCTTTTTACAGTCTTGCATAAATAATTAAAATGTCTTTATAAGATTCATTGGCTTGAAGTACAGTATTTGAAGTGTATAATAGGGGGGAAAAAGCAAAGCAGCCACATTTGTAATTAGCAAACAGCAGAAATAGAAAAAAACATTCTTTGTCAGACATCTTGATTATCCAAATTCTCACAAAGGGCTTAAAACAGCAATAGCTAAACCAGTTATGGAAATTCTTGGCTTGCAAAATTATTAAAACCCATTTGAACTTTTGCAATTTCTTTTTACATCCCAACCACAATTTTCAGTTGGTTTTATAAGATATTTATGTAACAAACTAAAGGGTAATTGCAAAGTGGAGGAAAAAGGGTACCTGAATATGAACTTTTTAAACTAATATATGGTTTGTATTCTTTGTTACTTTCTCCCCTCAATACTTTGTAGACTAACTTTTGCTGCAATTACATCTGTCACTTGAACTCCCACCAGTGGGGATGGTGAGCTGTGTTAGATTAAATTCAACACAGGAATCTATTTACTCTAGTTAATCATTAGATGACTTCTAAAGGTAGTTGTCCTAAATTTTATTTGGGGGTATTTGATTATAAGGGAATGTATAAATATGAATGTCCCAATTTTTTAAATACTTATACTCTGCTTTGATTGGTCCATCACATAAAATACCAACAAGATACAGTGAATCCATGGTGTAATATGACAAAAAAAATGCAAGGCTGTGGTTCTTAACTTTTGTTGAGACTGTATGACACATGCCTCCAGCATAGAATATGATTTTTAAAAGTTGTTTTTGAGGTCATGTTGACCAACCGCTAATTAGTTTCCTTTGCCACGCTGCGCATGATGTCAGGGAGTATAGAGTTATTTTTTCTCTCTAAAATGAGTGAGACTAAACCTTCAGTTCCAGCATTGTTCTTCCATAATCCCTGCATCTCTATTCTGAGACTTGCTGTCTGCTCAGAAGAGAGGGCACAGCTCATTTTCCAGACTGGTTGATTTTTCCCGTAACGCCAGGGCTTTTTGTTTTCATTGATCAGCTGTGCCAACGCCGAGTACCTGATGTGCAACGATTATCTAGTTAAAGGAATATCCCTCAAGAGCAGTGTTGTTTGCTGGGATCAGAGATCTTTAGGTTGTGTGCATCTTTTCCTATTGTCTGGTACATTGTTCTTCTTCTGACATCTGAGTTGTAATTTTAGCATATTTTGAGGAAGTGGAGCTTTAAGACTTTTTTCTTTTTGTAAACTTGGAAGAATGTTGCACTTGACCTTGCTGAAGTGAACAATCCGTGCCAGTTAAAGCAGAGTGAATGGAAGTTTGTTTTTCAGGAATTCTGGCCTATTTTAAGAACCAACCAGAAAGCAATTTGATTACACAATCGCTGCTTTTGTAGGGGAGATATTTTTGCTGCTGTGGGAGACTTTGTGTGAGCCAGAGTACAGCCGGCATATGGAAGTGGAGAGGTATTGATTCTCCCGGCGGGAACATAGTTTGATTGGTCACACATGGTGGCGTGGGGCTGCAGCTCATCATGACTATTTAATGTCTGTCCTGATGTCTTTTTTTTTCTTATTCACTTCTCCCAGTTTCATAATCTGAACTACATAGTGATAAATAAAAAAAAAAGGGTCAGTTTATGTTTAAAAAGGTATTTCTGAAATGCGCCCACTTGGACTGAGAGGGGGTGTAACGGAGATGCTCTGATGCGCTGACTGCTCTGCCAAAGTAGTCAAGGTCACTCCATGATGGAGGCGGGCTTTTTTTGTTCTGGTTGTGAATGAACAATGCTTCGGTGGTCTTTCCTAAGGACTCATCACTCTCCACCTCCTCCAATACAGCCACACATACATTGACATATACAGTACATACAGGCTCTCACAGAGACACAATGGCACTACAGACTTGTTTCCATGACTTTTTTCTCTAACCAACTGAAATGCGCCATCTATCCCCTCCTTAGTCACATGACCTGACAGGGCTTTTTTGTTTGGTTCCTACCATCCCCACCATATTTACCCCCGTTCACCCAAACATGCACAGATGAAGGGGTCCAGTGAACTTTTTCAGGATGACTTGTTCCTTGAAACGTGGCCCCAGAGGCTTTTATCACTATTGTCCATGGTGATCATCCAGAAAGGAGCCCCCCCATCCCCCTCTGCTCTCTGCTGCTTTTGAAGCACTTTAATGTTCTCTGCGACACAAGCTTCTACGTTTCGAAACAAGAGAGGTGTGCTTGAACCAAGTTCAAGTTTTTAAGGATAAATGAATTCAGAGTCCTGTACGGAGGGGAAAGTTGAGGCTGCAGTTTGAAGAGAAGTTTCTTGCCTGCTTGGTGAAATACAAAGTTTTTAGTTGCTTAAATATTATCCTAGACAAGGCAAACAACTGGCAAACAAACCAACTGATTCGCAAAGATATACGAAAAAACGAAAAAATACGAAAAAAGTTTAACTATTTTCCAGGTATACGATGATGATTTCATAGATGATGACTATACACTGATACATTGTTGCTGTTTTTTTAGATTCCCTTCTGTTCCTTTAAGTATCCATGCTTTCTCATCCAGCCTCATTCCTTTGGATGAGCCAAGTAAGACCGCAGAGGCCTGCAGCCAGGCCCCAGCATCTGTGGCTCTGAGGATGCACACAGCATAGCTGACATGTTTATCTCCCAAACCTAAGTCTTTAGTTTGGGTAATTTAGAATTCCCTTCTAGGAAGAGTACAATTGCAGACTTCTCTATCTGCAAATGTAATTTATGTTCTCTTTCTGCTTAATTAGCCACTATTTGACTTCTCAAACCTAACTTTATGAGAGATATTGCTTTATCTTTGCTGATTGTATTCATTTTTATTGGTTGCAAAACTACTGGTACCAGTTCTACACACTTTTAAACTCTTTTTCCAGACACAAACATAGTTCTTTTTTTTAACCCAAAAGTTCGCTTTGAATTTATGAATCTGAATGGACAGATGGATGGATGAATGATGGAAGACGATGGATGATAGACAAACAGATGAATTGACAGGTGGACAAATAGATGCAATCAAGGATGGATGGACAAATAGTTGAATAAGAAACAGATGAATGGATTGATGGATGAGTTGATGGACTGATTAGATGATGGATAAATAGATGAATGATCAGATTGATTGACGGAGGATGAATAAAGAAATGTAAGAATGACTGGTTAGACAGATACGTGGATAATGGATGAACAAAAATGAATGAATAGATATAGAGACAGTCAAAAAATGGATAAAAGTTGATGGATAGGTACATGGAAAATGGACGAACCAATGAATGGGCAAACATTGACTGAAGATGGACAAGTGGATGGATACATGGTCATATGGATTGGATGATTTTTTTTCCCCCACATTTATTTATTTTTCACCTGGAAAATGTCTAAATCAAACTCCAAAGTTTTCCGTTCACCTTCTGTGTGTGTCTGTGTTTCTTGCTGTTATAAAAGCTTCCTGCTCCAGATCAGCTTTCTTGGCCACTGATTCAAACATACCCCTAAGTCAGTCGTACTATATTCTCCTGTTTGACAGAAATACACTGTAGAGAGAGTGGGTGTTTGACCTGATTATGCTGCTTCCAAAAGGCCCGAGAGCACAGGGTCACATCGTCAGTGACTCAGTAACCCTGTGGGTTCTCCCACTATTTTACACTTGCGCTCATTCTCCCTCTTCCACACTGACAGTGAAAAGGCTTCCAGGGTAAACACCTAATTGCATGCCTCTTTTTGGTTTTAAAGCTCTCATTGCCGCCCTCGATGCTGACTGATATTGAGTTATGCAATGTGGGAGGATGGCATGTTATTTTTACATCCAAAGAGGAAAGACATTGGGTTTGAACAGAGCACATGGCCTATTGTTTTTCTGTTAGCAGGGGAATAGAGGAAAAACAACATGTATAATAGTTACCTTACGCAATGCTCTTGAATTATGCGCACTGGAAGTGGACAGGGATTTAAATATGCGCTTTTGGTACAATGTTGCGGATTATGTTTTATAAGCTCTTAAGATATCTGAAATGATCCTGCGCAGAGATGAATCAGTGATGGATAATGACACAGTTGGACATTGTTCATTCATGAGAAATGCTTTAGGATCTGTCCAGATGGTTGCATTTGGCCACTGCAATTGTCTAGCCATTTACTCAAATAATATTTATTCTTTTAGACTTTATGGGTCAAACCTTACTCCTCAGTCTCAGCCCTAACCCTGGATATTAATGTTTCTATTATTTATTGTGAGGGTAAAGTAGGAAAGCTTTATAGATTTGGGGAGTTGAAAGTGGAGGTGCTTATATATTTTTTTCTTTTTCTTTTGAGTTGGAAAACAAAATACCTGTTTGTAATCTCTTGCTTGAGGTTTGACATTAAAACCTTTGGGTTTAATTATTGGTTGTCAAAAAAACATTTTAAAAGTAGTCAAAATAGTATTAGATAATTTAAAGTAAAATATTGTATAAAACATAAAATAATGTGTAGCTTTGCTATGTGCTGATCATTTTCAGCAGAGGAAAAAGAAAACCTTTTATTCTTTTTTTTCTCCCCCTGTTAGAAATATTTGAATGTCGCAACAGTAGAAACACAAAAAACATTGTTTGGTTTACAAGGTCCGAGGTTTGGTGTTTGTGTGCTAATGTGTTTTCCTTATTTGGTTAACCATTCACATCACGTCATCGGCATGTTGAGGTTTCTTGACTTTTCATTTGAAGTCACAAAGGTGGTTAACATTTTCTGCGATGAAATGAGGCATTCCTTTTACAACATGACTGACCACCAGTTGTTGTTTTCTTTCCACAATGCCCTATAACTAGTTGGAAAATCTGCTGCAGAGATTAGCATACAACATTGTTTTTCCTGCTCCATACTGAAGATTTGCATTGAAACCAATTGCAACACGGTAGGACAGGCTGGCGAAAGCACAGTTTTATGGTATTCACACAGTAGCCAAAGAAGTCAAACATGATCTAATTTATCCATTTTGAAAAGAAAAGCAATTATTTGAAGTCCAAGTAATTATAAAACATTACAGGTATAATATGAGAAGTTGGTTGCAGCAACAAGTTGTTTTCATCTCTTTTTTTTAAAGAAATATTACCATATATGTATGTAATACATTTAAATACAACCAAATAGGTAATATAATTATTGATATGACAGTAATTGTTTGTTTTTTTAACAGGGGAAGTACAGCTTGATGTTTCCATCTTGCTCGCTCACTCGAGCGTGTGATTATAATTGATGTTAGTAAGTGTACGTTGACATTAATGACTCCCTCTCTGAATTATAGACATTGACTTCCATCATTTCCCTCTGCCTTGACATTTGCATAATTTCCATATTAGTTTTCAGCTTTTCCCTCATATTACGGACGCAGAATCAAGAAAATGAAAATGTCTAGGTGACTGAACTAAGTGAAGCTGACTGTAGCAGTGAGCATGTAATTTACAGGTAATTAACTCCCTTTGAAATGGCAAAACCAGGAAATGCAGGTATAAAGCACCCGGTGATGGTATCCACTAGGTATTTAAAAGATCAAGCATTGCATCTATAAAAAAGTGACTGCATAACTGGCTGAGATCCTGGTTCTGGAAGGTGATGTTTTGCATTTTGCCTATTCCATTTGCACAATGTTGACGCATTTTTCATAAAACCTGTTTTCTGGTAATTGCACTGTTAGATAAGTTGGATGTCACCACCACACAAGCCCATGTGAACACATTCCAGTTATTATTTTAGGATAATAGGAGGACATTTAAACAAACGGTGGGCAGTAAGACTCTGGTAAAACATTGTGCCTGACATTTCATGCCGCATGGTACACCCAGGAGTGTTTGGTCCAATTAAGTAGGTGCTGAAGCTAGCAGTTTGGTGCCTGTTGTTACTGGCTCTTTGCTCTCCATTTCACACTCTGGCTGCTAACGTCAAATGAAAGGTAAAATTTGGAAAATGCTTTGCTCAACTTTTGTAAAGGAAATAAAAGAATAAAACTATGTTGCTAATGCTGACACTGTCTTAAGATAGCATTGTATTTGGTGTAATTTGCCAGACCAGAGTAAGTTTTCGATGCCTGTCTAGGACAAGTCCAGCTAGAGTGCCATGGAAGAAGCAAAGTATCCATACTCCTTAAATCTTTTCACTATTTGTTATTTTACAACACCAAATTTCTACTTATTTATTTGGATTTTATGTGATGCACCAAAAATCTGAGAAATGAAAAGAAAAAGGATTCATGGTTTTTAACATTTGTTCACGTGTACAAGTTCTGAGTTCAGTGGAGATGTGTATAGTTTAATGAGCAATTTGGAAACAAAAAGGGCTCCTTTCTTCTGTTTTTCTATATTTTTGCAGTTACCATATGAACTACAGTCATCTTATGTTTGTATGTTACTGAAATAGTGATTAAAGGTTAAATTCCTAAATAGAATACAATTAGTTATGTTAAATAATAGATAATCCCCTGAGGTCTTTTCCAGAAACTATATAATTTAAGCAAATTGTGCAAATGTACTGATACATTTAATGTTAAAATAAAACAAAGAAAAAAGAAAACTTGTAAATTAGGAAAATGCAGTTACAAAACCCAACCCATAATAAACCAGCTGATGTCAGTTTCTATTTGACATATTTTTTCAGACACGCTTTTATGTTTTCTTCTCTACGCTGCCACCGTCATCCAGAGCCATTTAGGGGTGAGTGCAACCATAAGCTTGCATTCCTGAAATACCAACATTACAAACGAGCAGTCATAATGCAGGCTGCAGGCAGAGCCACGGCTCCCTGATAATGGTTTCTCGTCGGTGAGACAAACAAAAAATTACAGATAATTATTTTTGGTTCTTACTCGGGTTGTATTTTCCGGTCGGTGACGATAAATTGTTTATTATTATTATGCAGGCAACGTTTAAGGCTCAGGTGCTCTCAATATGAGAAAAATTATTATTCAAGTCGCATTGCCTAATCGGCAGAAAATATGGCTAATCCTCATTGCATCCATGCAGAATTATGTTTGTTTGTTTTGTTTTGTTTTTGCAGCTGCGCAAACATTGAATTTACAGTGATTGGGAACTAGACAGGTGGCATCAAAATCATGTAAGATGCACAATTCAAAAAATGAAATTCAATCATGCCAAATGATTTAGAATTTCTGAAATCTTATTTCCTAATAACTCCTTTGAGTCTTTGACTGCAAATTTCTGCGATTGAACGTTGCACATGTTCATATAAATTTAGGAAAATCTGTATTAAATTCCCATTTCTTAAATCTTTAAATAACATTTTTACATATCTTCAGTCCACTACAACCTATTTTTATTTGCTATTTCTGTGGGATTCATAGTTGTTTTTTACATTGTAGTTCTTAATTGCTTAATTTGAACAGGATTACTGTCTAACATGTTCAATCAATCAATCAATCAAATTTTATTTGTATAGCACATTTCAGCAGCAAGGCATTTCAAAGTGCTTTACATCATAACAAACACAGAATCACAATGCAATATAGAATCAATCATTAAGTCAAGTTACATCAATAAATTTGCAATTGATTACATTTCAAATACAATTCTAAACAGGTGGGTTTTCAGTTGAGATTTAAAAGAAGTCAGAAGTCAGTGTTTCAGCTGTTTTACAGTTTTCTGGAAGTTTGTTCCAAATTCGTGGTGCATAGATGCTGAAAGCTGCTTCTCCTCGTTTGGTTCTGGTTCTGGGGATGCAGAGCAGACCAGAACCGGAAGACCTGAGAGGTCTGGAAGGTTGATACAACAACAGCAGATCTTTAATGTATTGTGGTGCTAAGCCGTTCAGTGATTTATAAACTAACAACAGTATTTTAAAGTCTATTCTTTGAGCTACAGGGAGCCAGTGGAGGGACTTTAAAACTGGTGTTATGTGCTCTATCTTCCTGGTTTTAGTGAGAACGCGAGCAGCAGCATTCTGGATCAGCTGCAGCTGTTTGATTAATTTGTTGGACAGACCTGTGAAGACGCTGTTGCAATAATCAATACGACTGAAGATGAACGCATGGATGAGTTTCTCTAGATTTTGCTGAGACATTAGTCCTTTAATCCTGGAAATGTTCTTCAGGTGATAGAAGGCCGACTTTGTAACTGTCTTTATGTGGCTCTGGAGGTTCAGGTCAGAGTCCAGTTTTCAGTTGTAATAACTGAAGCTGTGCATTGACTCTAGATCGTTCCTCTTTAGGTCCAAAAATAATAACTTCAGTTTTGTTTCTGTTCAGCTGGAGAAAGTTTTGGCACATCCACACATTTATCTGTTCTAAGCATCTGTTCAGTGATTGGATGGGCTCTGAGTCACCTGGTGACATCGTAATGTAGAGCTGTGTGTCATCTGCATAGTTATGGTAGCTAATATTATTTCCTGTTATAACCTGAGCTAGTGGGAGCATATAAATATTGAATAAAAGGGGTCCTAGGATTGAACCTTGGGGTACCCCACATGTGACCTTTGACCTCTTTGATGAAAAGTTTTCAATTGAAACAAAGAAATCCCTGTTCTTTATGTAGGATTCAAACCAGTTAAGCACTGGACCGGATGTTATAGCCAATCTCCATTGAAAGGATATTATATGTTAGGCAGGCTAAAGCTGTAGCTAAGGTAATTATTTAGGCGATTTTTTTCTTTGTTTCTATGCATGTCCAATCCTGACTTACCACAATATGACAAAACATCTACCTGCTTGAAGATATTAGGGTGTCATTTCTACATTGTAGCCTTTGAGTAAAGGCAGGAAATTACATAAAATAATAGGCTTGGTTTCCTACAAAAAGCTTCTTTATGAAATTACCAAAATGCCACAAGTACCAAATAACACAGTTTTACAATTAATTTATTTATTGAAAACAGAGACAATGTACAATAGACTTTAACTGCAAGAAGAGAGATGTGCTGTACCAGATTATAGCTCTAAATTTCCACCTGTAGTCCCCTGCTGGTAATTTTTTTTTAAGAAGAAAAAAAAAAACACATAGTGATGGATAATAAGTGATCAAAAATGACCAGCATCCCAAATGGACAGTTTTTTTCATTTTTGAACCTTTTTGAACAACGGTGAGGACTGTGTAAAAAAAAAAACAAAACAACAACAAAAAACCTAAACCCTGACTCAGCCTCCAGGAGTAAATGACGGCAAACAAACAAGGCACCGTTTAACTGAGGCTCCGATGACTAATGAATAGTCCTTGTGCTGTGACACTATTTTACACAGTAAAATAATGAGCCTTTATGAACAAAGCTATGACACACAGCACACCTACGAGGCTGAGTAGCTCGCATTAAATCCCAGACACATGGAGAGCGTTTGTGTTTTGTGACACTTTAAAGTCAGGCTTGAAACTCCTTCATCACTGTGAGGAACTAAGGGGACGTGGGGGAGGGGATGGGTGGTGCAAACTGCTCATATGTCTCCTAGCCATCAAAGGGGGGTATTAACATAGCCAAGAAGGTGTGAAATGATACCAGTTGAACTACCTTTTAGCCAAAGGGACTGCTTCACCCTATTGAGAGGTTACAAGTTTGTTTACAGCCCCCTTCAATATATGGGAATGGGCAATTAACACCATCTTGCTTACAGTCATACCAGTGTAGAAATGTTTACGATTCTGTGTTTATCACTGAGTGAATGTGACTTTTTTTAAAAATGAATTTGTCTTTAAGTCCAGAAAATCACTATGTTTGTAAGTTAGTGGAAAGTGGATGAGTTGAGTGGTCAGCGTCTTAAAGAGGGGGTTCAGAGGGAAAACATTCTGGCTTTATGGCCACAATGTTGTCATGTGGCTTTTAAGGTAGATGATCCACTGGTCTCTTGGGTTGAATTCACAGGCTCAGGCTCTTTGTTCAGGTTGAATAAAGAGACAGAATCAGACATGTATAGGTACCAGTCACCAGTAAGTGGTGAGACGTTAACGACAAGGTGACATGTTTACGGGGCTGATTAAGGCAGTTCAGCACAGTAATTTAGAGTTTGACTGTGGTCAAAGCAGGGTGGGTGACAGCTTTGAGAGGGTTGGAACATCAATTTACTAGCAAATTGTTGTTGTTTTTTAAGGCAAATGAGAGTGAGGAGAAGTGTAGGCAGGATATTTAAAAGAAAATCAGAGACATTGGCCCAGTCTACACCATTATTGAGTTTTGCTCCCTGTGGGAATTAATACCTCTGTGAAGATGAGGATGCATGTATAAAAAAGGTAGTTGCACAACTTAACACAAAGCAAGACAGTTCTGTAAAGGAATCATCCAAAACTACTGCAGTTTCACTGTTTTTCCGTACGGTTTTCTTGCAATGCTAAACCCTCTCAATCTATACTGAGGTGCGACTTTGGTAAAAATATGCTTTCTAGTTCATGCTTGAATGGCAAAATCACAGCGAGACAATTAAATGAAAGGGGTGCGATTTCATGAAACATTTTTGAAACTCTTTTTCCACTGTTTATATGTGGATGAGAAGTGAAACAGTGCAGAGAATATCCACTTTCCATAATGTTTGTGTTACCGTGGTCAGGACTTAAAGTGATTCTCACAACATAATACCCTTGGCTGAATGTTATCTACACAAAAAATTAAGCAAACATTTATAACATAATCACTATGCTTCCCAGCTGTTGCAAATATAACTTGTTTAAATAAATGTGGTTAATTTGTTATCTTGCTATGTGCTGGGGTAGCTAGCCTTATTTTCTAAGGTCATAATAACATTTAAGTTTTCTTTTGCCTAAATTACTGACTGCACTGCAGCCATACACTCTGTACCCCCTGTTTGCTTTCTCATATTTTTTCACTTGACGCAAAACCTTAGAGGGGATATAATTTTCTTCCTCTGGCTTGTTTGTTTTTACTGGTGTTGCTGGAGTGGAAGAAGAAAAGATTCTCTCTGGGAATGTAAGTTGGAAGCAAATATCTTGAATGTTTGCATTTTTGGGGCTTGCAGGAACCAAAGCTGACCTCATCCTGGGTGGAGTAAACATCTGTTTTTTTCTCTTCATCTCGTTCACAGAGGAATAGCTGGGCACTGAGTCTGAAATGGCTGTCAGTTTTCACTCAGAGTAAAAGTGACCACAGTGACAGAATACAACTATCTGTACGGAGGTATTTTTCTGCCATAATCCAAGAGCACACATTTTCACTCTGAAAGCAGGATTCCATGTCTTTTGTAAGCAAAAGTATTCAAAGTTTTGACAACAAAAGACATGAAATCCCACCTTCAGACTCAAAATGTGTGCTCTTGGGTTACGGCAGAAAAATTTCTCCATATATCTGAACCAGAAAGTTTTAAACTTCTCAGACTCTGGTGTGGTGGATGTGCGAACTGTGAACAATAATGCATGAACAAAATCTTCATAGAAAGGCGTGTTTTGCTAAAAAGACCTGCATGCACATTACATTTCACAAGGACTTAAATTTCTCTTTTCTTTTTCTTGAGATGTTGGTGTTTATTAATACACATGAATAAGAACTTTGTCAGCATCTACTTTATGTCACTTCTTCTTTAAACTTTGGCGCCGTTTCACCAACAAACCTGTTTCCTCTTTCTCAACAAACGCCTACTTCCTCCTTCTGTGTCTCTCAGAACCCTCTCGGTTGCTCTTTTCCTCTACCCGAAGCACTGCACAAACCATTGTGGAGCTCTCGCCTTTGGCTTGTGATGCTGAAAGCTCTCCTTCCGTCTGAAGTTGCTTAGAGAAAGCAGCTTTTCTTTATTTTCTGTCGCAAAGCTGTCGCATCTTTGAGAAGCAGATTGAGTTTTGAGGAAGACTCACTGTCCTGTTGGCTGTCAAGTTTTTTTGGGGGGGGGTAAGTTTTCACATCTTCGCTGTGTGTTTTCTCCACGCAACACAGGATGCAGTAGGCCTCAGGGTGTGGTGGTTGTGTTTGATCTACTTTCTTCAACAGTGCTATCATTGGAAACAAATGTTACATTTAGATGCATATTCTACAGTAGCTATAATCTCTAAGTGCAGTTTATATGCTCTTTGACTGACCCAGTGCAAATGTTATCTATATATTAAGTGTAGAAGCCTTTTGAATCAAAGAGATATGAGATTTTAGAGGTTTGAGCTTTTGAGGTATCATGATTTGAAGGACGGAAACACTCTGAATGTGGTTTGGGAGAAAAAGGCCATACTTATTGGAAAGTAATTACTAGGCAATATGAGGATCCCCACAAATGCTCTTTATGGATTGCATGTTTTCCTGTGGCCCTTATTTTTGCCCGACATTTTTTCCACTTTTGGCAAGTGTAGTCTTTTTTTCCTACCTCTTATTTTTTATAGCTTCCAATGTTGTGATTAACTGGGTTTTGCAGAACGTCATCCAAGGACCTCTAATTGATTCTGACTCACTTGTTTATCTCAATCTGCTTGCTTTCCCTGATCACATCAGCGCACTTAGGGTTTGCTTGTACCTTGCTCAGCGGCTTGTTCCGTCTCTCTTTCACCTTACGTGTTGGAGGTATACCGTAGATTTAGCCCGGTGTGTTGCCCGCAGAGCAGCACTACAGCTGCTTTATGTCACCTCCTGTGGTCGAGATTTTAGCAAGAGCTCCACTGACTGCGTTGCTGGAGTTGCTACATGCTGGTGGAAGAGTCGTTTGACAGGATATCCTGGCTGTGGTGGTGGTGTGAGAATTGGGTTTGGTTTGTGACAAAGAGACTCAGCAGCAAAAGTCACCAAGATGTTGTAGTCTTTCTTGTTTAAACTCCAAATATTTGAAGATGTAACCCATCCGCTACAATGTTATTTGGGAGGAACTAGTCAAGCTCCAGTATTTTTAAAACTGTTGGCAGTCATATGTTTTTGTCTCAGAGGATTGTACTTCCTCTTTTGATTGAATGCCACACTCTTAAAGTATGACCCCAGACTTCACCTTTTTCCCCTTTGTCTTCTGTCTGTATTTATAGCTGTTTTTGCTGATCCTTTTCCCCCCATTCTTTTTATTGTAAATGTTAGCAGGGAAGAACTACAACTTTGAACCAAGTAGGAAGACAATACCTCATTTATTTAAATGCTAACTAATTTATTTTACTTTTTCAAGCATGTTTTTTTTTTTACTCTTAGCTCTCTGCTCTGCTCTGGCATTAATATTTTTGCAACAATGTCAGTTTTCACATGTCTCACTGCAGCCAGATGTTCAGACAGGATGACTGGCATACACTGAACATTTTTTCACAACAGCAGTTAAAATTAGAAGTAAAATGTATGCAGTGACATACAGTCAGAACCCCACGAACCCAAATAGTTTGTTGTGGTTCACAAATGGTAAGAACTGGTTAATTGTTATCATAATAAATTACAACTTCTATCACAAGATTTTTTTTTTTGGATTAAAAAGCAAATATAATGGCTGGCAACCCCCGATTGAGAGTGGGAACAAAAGCAATTTTCTGTTTTCAAGCTAGCCTCCCTTGTTTCTCCTCGCTTCCTGTAACAATCTAACAAAACCTCCATCTCTAAAATGTTTTTGCTCACAGCACAAACCAAACACCTACCATGCATGTTGTGCTTTTTTTAAAGACAAAATATCTCAGAAAGCGATGCAGACCAACTGAGTGCTAACTTTAAAACCCGCTGCCAGTTGTGATAAACTTCATTTATCCAGACTGTGATAAATGTGGCCAAATGTATCTTTGCTCTATGCTGTCACACAAAGTGCTACAATTACTATGTTGTGGGAGATTTTTTGACGTCATTGCTGGTTTGGGGGGATTTTTTCTGACTGCAGGCCTTGTGACAAGTCCTTCAGTGTTCTTGACCTCTGATAAATCCATCTATGTATAAATTTAAAACGTGTCCATAAATATCATAGATAGTTACTGTATATTTTTAAATATTGGTAGTGTCCAAGCCCTAAACATTCAGAGTCAGCACCATCTCTTTGATTCAGTTATTATTTATGTAGCTAAATTCAGCTGCAGTGTGTGTGTGTGTGTGTGTGACAAACATCCCTCCAGGATTAGGGGTGAAGTAGCAGCAAGGTGAGGATAGACTAATGAACTTGATTAACTGGTCATGAAGTGTGAGCAGACTTATGTCAGCAGAAGCTTCGGCTGTTAGCAGCCTGCACGACTTCAGGTGTGTGTTAGCAAGGAGGTAACACATCAATAATGACCTGGAAGAGGCAGCTGTTGCTTCTCTAAAGTCACTGCTGACATCTTCAGTACAGAAAGGGCTAAAAAATGTGCTAACAATCACATTAGCGATTGTCATTCTATAGTGAAAGAAGTCATTTTTATGAAAGAAAACATTCAAAGTAGCATCTGGATAAACTATAACATTTCTTGAAAGTGTTTGAAACTTTTGAAAAGTTGAATAATATCTTTCTGTGCTTGTTTGTGAATAGAGAAGCTTTAATAAGCATGAGGCCATCTGCCTGACAATCTGCAGAAAGTAGGCCCAGCAAAAGGACAGTAATCTCAAGTGTAGCACCGAATCTTAAAATGCAATCAAAAAGCAAAACCAAAGCATGTGTCTGTAAGCTTATAATGAAGAGAGGGCCAAAGTCTAAAGATATGTATGTCATTATATGCAAGATACAGATTGCATTGGTGATGCACGATGGAACGAATTTTGTATTTTAATAAAACTGTTTCTTCATCTAGATCATTTTAAATCTAATTTTATGCCACGATCAGGAAAGCAAATAACTTTGTATTGCTTCGAGTGAGACCACGAAACTGTTTAGGCTTCTTCTGGTTCAAGTAATAACAACTCTTGCTCATGTAGAATCAAAATTACAATAACAAGTTGCAAACCTTTGTTCTGTCATACAGGAGCCAAAGGGTGTGTTATACAAACACACAAAGTGCAACATAATCACCCCATGTGTAATGTGTGTGTGCAGATGTTGTAAGGTGTCAAGATCAAAGCAAGTGTAGCTCTCAGTCCTCATGCACAGAGTCTGTGACCTTTTGTCTCAGTTTGCACATAAAGGATGGAGCAAACAAGCGCGGAGCCCTGCAGCAAGCTGGGCCCTTGCAGAGGCATCAGATGCAGAGCTAGAGGGCACTCTTTTGAAACCTACCCAGCTCAAAAACAGAGAGACTGTGCCCTACGTGAACATTAACAGTGTTTGTTCAAAAAAGAAAAAGAAAAAAAGAAACCTTTATTAAATACACTGCATTAGACAGCTATGGTTTCTGCTGCTTTTATCTGCAGTTGTCATAAACAGCAGAATCATAATGATATTAATGTAAGAACTCAAGCAGTAAGAACAGGCTTTAGGCCATATTACCTTTGAAAGTCGAATACTTAAAGTATAAAACTTCTGTATACAGTGTAAAACAGGCACATTTTAAATCTTTTTTTAATGTGTAGTATAATCTCACAACTGAACAGTTTTTTTCTTTTGTTTTTTAACTAAAATTAAGGGTATTTTTTGGAGGGCCTTTAATAAGGGGTGCACCGATTTATCGACCGGCCAATTTATCGGTGCTGATTTCCTTAATTTTGGGAGATCGGCCGATTTTTACATATGAAGCCGATCTTATCCACCGACCTTATCTAGTTTGGCGAAGCTCTAAGAATCAACCACTGTTCTCCTTTGCTCTCCGGTGAGAAAGGTTTGACTGACAGACCGGCCCACCAAGTTTACACATTTACAATTAACAATGGTGACCCCACTGTTGACAACTCAACAACTTTCTTGCTATATTGTGGTATCAGCCAAAATCGGAGTCGGCAGGTTAAACTTTTTAAAAGATCACTAATCGGTGATCGGCCAGAAAATTGCAATCGCTTTTAATTAATTAGTAAAACCTGTGAAAATGTTACAATTATATAAAAACATGTCATTTATTTTATTTAAAATTTAAATCTGTTGCTTTTAATCTAGTTTAAATGTAATTTAGAAATGTTAGGCACTTTGAAATGGACTAAAATTTGTTAATACTTATCTACACCTTGTGTCATTAAAGAAAATCATTGACACTGAACATGTACATGCCTCTATTTTTTAAATTGCAGATTAAAATGTAAACAAAACCTAAGACAGTTTAACAGTTATTTTGTTTTTTTTAAATATTCCATTGTATAGTTAAAACAAGCCCTTGAGTTTTTACATTTAAGCAGGAATCAGTGGTTTTGCCTGCATCCCGTCTCTCAGACCACGGTAGCTTAAATGTCAGAAATATTGCAGGTCAACCTCAGGTCATCTATAATTTCTGCACTGACATAATCTGCATGGAAAAAATGCAAAAAGGATGACACTTAATAAATGCCTGTTAACTGAGTCTTTCGAGACCAAGAGGCGGGTGGGGTGAAAGGTCAAACTGCTGCCCAATGTTCCCTCGCAGCATCACGACTCCTCTTCAAAGATCATTGGATAAATTGGCAGTTCTCACACATTTTCTCTTCATTGTGAACTCCGTGGGAAAAAACTACAGTAATTCTGTTATATAACATGAAAGATTTCAGTTTTTTTTAAATCAAGTTTTGATATCCAAAATATGCATTCTAGTTTTTACCCCATTAATATTGGTGTTCTGTTTTCATATTCATTTTTCTTTGTGTGTTTTTGTTTTGCAATATCATTTGCTGCATTTCCACCTCTTGCATTGCAGCCTTTTTTTTGTTTTACTTTCATTTACGCTGAATGCCGTGTTCTACCAGCGTCTACCTCCTTTAAGCTTTATTACCTCTTACTTTCTTACTCTCATGTTTCTTTGAGTTTCTCAGCCATATCCTCTCTTTATTTTTTTTTCTTTTCTTCTCTACCCCTCTACAGATGAGGTGACCCTCACATAACACTGCATGAATTATTAAGGGGAAACCAACCTCTGCCCAACCAGTCTGTGGTCATCTCTCATCTGTTCTTCCTTTTGCTCGTTCCCTTTCACTGCACTATTTATTGATGCTTGTGCTTTGAACCTCTTGATCCAATCACAGTTTTTTCATCCATTTCAAATCACTTTTTAAATATTTTTGATTTTCTGAAAATCGGGAAGTTATGGCTAGGTGTAATATTCCACATTAATCTAAATAAACACTTAAAATGTATCACTCTGTGTGCAGCTAATAATTCATGAGTTTTATTTTCTGAATTAAGTTTCTGAAATAACTTTCCAAGAATATTCTTTTGAGATATACATGTACTATATATATATGTATATATATATATATATATATATATATATATATATATATTTATTCTAGCACATTTCAATAGATGTACTCTTGTGGTACAATGAGACATTTTCAAAGGAAATGAGATAGGAGAATATAAATATCTTTTCTAATTCCTGGATAAAGTTCTGCATGGTCTAACTTTGCACAACAGTATCACTCAGTGAGAAATCCAGAGGAGGACAGTGGGACACAAGTCATCAAATGTGAGAAAACAAAATCAATGGACAAATGGATGCAGGGAAGTTGAGCCAAGTCCTGACAGCCAGAGTTCTCTGCAGCAAATAAAAACAGGGAGATGTTTCTCTCTGGGAGCTTTTTTGACCTTCCGGCGGAGCAGAAAATAAACTTTCACTAGTTCAGGGTTGACTAAACGAGGTTGGAATAAATCAACCTGCTCAGACGTGATGAGCTCTGACAGCAGATAGCTCAGTATCAAACCTCCATTTACAATAAAGCGGCTGTGATGAGATGTTGGAGTGACACAATGGGAATTGACACACAGTTCCATAGGCCTGTAAATACACCGTCAAACACGCAAAAAAACCCAACAAAATCCTGAATCTTGTTGCTTTGAAGTTGTTTTCAGGAGCGGTAGAGGGAAGGAAAAAAGAACATGCTAATCAGATGACGCTTTCTTCTAAAGCTGCTCATGGTGTGGTGGTGTGTTGCACTGCTTTGTCTCTAAATTAGATTTAAGCCTGTTTTTTAAAGAGATGTGCCCCGACTGCCAGCACTGAGGTTGGTGTGTGTGTTCCTGCATGTTTGTGTGTCTTTCCAGCCAATAATCCCACAGGGTAACCATGTTTGCGTCATCTGAAGTCACTGTTAGATGACAAGATGCTTGAAATAATATACTCATACACACAAAGCATAACCTCAGTGTTTTTATTGGAGCCAGCCTTCAGGCTGCATTGCAGTACTCTTGTCAGGAGGAGAGCCTCTTATTTTGGAGAGAACAGACTAACAAACCTCCCCTCATCAGTTGCATGCAAATGATCAATTTCGATAAGATCCGAGGAGACCCACCGGTATTTAAACGACAGTTAAAAACGTCTGCTGTTAAATGGAACAAAGATAAAGAAAAAAAACCCCATAATGCTGCACATCCATATATTTCTTGTTTTACTGTGATGTACATTGCTTTCTGGTTTGAACTGAAAAGTACAAATAGAAGTCATGTTTATTTCTGTGCCGCAGACAGCGGGGTCGTTCTCGACAGTTTATGCATCTGCCCACAATGCATTGCAGAGAAGAAGAAAAAAACTAGAGCGCTGCAGGTGAAAATATTTTTCTCTGATAAAGAAACAATGACCTTGCATCTTTTGATAATGTCTTATTTTCAGTCATTGCTGTTGATCAGTAAATAGCTGCAGGACATCATGTATTTCTCCATAAATTGATTACATTTTTTTTCATCTTCAAAAATTTCATTAAAAAATAGCTATATAAAAGGGTTCCAGTTTTAGTTTTGCATTTGTACTGACGGTCGTCATCCAAATGAGAACTACTGAGTGCACAGACAAAGTTTCCGTCCATTAGAGGGACTTGGTGAGAACTTGACTTTTTGTGGTTGCATAGAGGACAAGATGTACTCGGTGATGTTGTGGTAGGCAAAATACTCTTAGAAATCTGGGATCTCTGTTGTTTTTTTCTGTAGCAGCTAAAATACACAGTATATAATCCTCACAGAATTGAATAAAGTTGCTTGGTTCTATATTTTTTATAAGTAGAAAAAAAGAACCGTTACTACTAGTGACTATTACATGAATAATAATCACATTTGTAACGTGTGCGTGTTGTTATTTTAAGCTTGATAAACTGACTTAAACAAAAAAGAATACAGGCCAACTTAATTTTTTGTTTGTAGTTAAGATCTTATTGCACAAAACATAATATCTATTTGTCATTCTGGTCAGGATAACAAGCTGATTTAGTTTGTATATTGTTCAATCTGCTCAAGTGACTAGTTTATAGTCAGCTGCTTAGCAGATAATCGGAATTACCTTCACAGAGATGAATATTGCTACTTTTGTCTGCATGCAATGACTGCTTGTGTATCTGACAACTAGCAACAAATTCGGAGGCCATTTTATTAGGTAATTTAATGGAATTGTGTTTTTACACAAATTGTGAATCATATCGCTGCAACTCTATGCATTTACTTATCTAAATGTGATGAGCATGATATACTGAAGTTCAAATCGAGTACTAAAATGGGAATGAAAGAGGATTTAAGTGACTTTAAATTGGTGTGTTTATTGATGAGAGATGGGCTGGTATGAGAAGCCTAACTTTCTAAAATCTTGCTGTATCTTTTTAATAGTAACCAGTCTATGCCGGCTTGTACAGTGTTGACAAATAGTAAGAAACTATGTAGTGTATAAGTGACTCTTGTCATAGATAACCACTAACGTATAGAAATGCTATTCTGCTGTGATTACCATGTGAAAATCTTCAATTCATTAATTTTTACATTACCTATCTTTGCAAGGTAGCTCCAGCTACATTAATATATTGAAGGAGACGCCACATGCAAAACTCCTGCAGATCTCTAGGGCTGGATTTTTTTTGTTTTTCTTTAATTGCTTGTTGGGTAGTAAAAAACTATTTTGTGTTCCTTGTTAAGTTTTAACGGGATAAAGAAACCAAAACTGGTTCATTCTTACAATGTAGCAATGCCGTGTTTCCTCTAATGCTGGCTTAGAATGTGAAACGTTGCTGCAAAATCAGTTTACAACCCATCATTTAGTCTAGATGAATCCAGAAGCTATAGTTCTTCAACTATAGCTTTATTAACCTTTTTTTTTTCTATGAGGTTTCCTTTGCTTTTCATTTGTTTTGATAGAAATCAAAACATTCACTCTTCGATGTGGCATGTAGTTGTGCTGACGCAAAATGTGTTGTATTCTATACCTAATGTTTCATTCATACAATACAGTAGACACTGCTTGGCCAGGGAGGCGCAGAAAAGTGTTTCTCTAGAAATTTCCAACTTGTCCAGGCGCTGTTAAGAGATACAATAACAATACCATTTGGTTACTTTGATTCATCTTCTCAAATGCCTTACAATCCCGAATACAGATTCCTAGCAGTCGATTCATTTCAGTGCAGCCCGTAGAGGTGACCCAAGCATCAGACCATCAGACCAACTCTGCTGCTGGTCTGCTGGCCTGTCATGGCTTAAGTCTCGACAGGCTGTGATGGGGGTTAGGTTTCAGTCAGTGTCTTTACTCTTTCCTGACACAGACTGTCTGCATGTTGATGACTAACATGTTTCCGTCTGCCGAAGATGAGTTAGCAAATCACACGAGTGAATATATACAGTAACACAGGATGTACAGTGCTGTGAAAAGTGTCTATTCTTTCTCTTCTGTTTTAGCTTTTTTGTAACTTATTTGTGTTTTTTTTTTTTTCTTCTCCTTTCTTTTGGGACAGGATTAAAAAAAGCACAAGCAAACATAAAAATCAGATTACGTCCTCATTTGTTACTGGTCAAAAAAGCTATCTAAATCAACCTTACCCTATGTTATAAAGTAGCCACAACAAAAATGTAACATCTGTTTATGCTAATGAAGTTGCACTTTTACGTCGTCGTGAAGGAATTTTGGTCCACTCTTCAGAATTGATTTATTTCAGCCACATTATCTTAAGCTGGAATTTTGACATGGCCAATCCAAGACTTGTAGTCTCAGCCAATATTTTTCAGTATTTAGCTGTTTGTTTTCATCATGCTGCAGTCAGCGCCTTGGTATTTACCATTAAACATTATTTATGTCAGCACAAGTTCATAGTGGAAAATAAAAAGGGAATCTTTCCAATCTCCCATACGCTGAGTGTCTCCGGAAGTATTTAACATATATTACAGAACCAGTCTGCTGTTGAATTAGTTTAACTCTTTCATATCTCTGTGGTGAGCCTTGAGCAGCAGATGTGACTTGCGTATGTCACCCGTTTTAGAAAGAAAATCACACCGAAAGCTCAAGCTATTGATGTAGCAGCTGCCATGACAACGGCCTCTTGAATTAAGGTTATGTGGATTATTATGGGGTGACTCACACACAAGGCTAGGGAACTATTATTATGTATACTCTCTTTGAATTATTGTATATTTACACAGAGCTGTGTGTTTTGTTTTGTTGAATTGTGACTTTGGGTGCAGAGGTTTTCTCTGTTTTGTGTGTGATGAATGGACATATTCCCCCACTCATTCTGTGCATAACCATGCATCCATGATTTGTACATCAACATTCAAAATGTTCTGCTCAATGACGCTCTCCCAGGAATTTGTCCCAGACACTTTTTATGCATTATGGATTAAGATTTTTTTTTAAAAAGTAAACCAAGTTCTTCATCAGAAACTTGGGTGTTCCGAGCTTTCCAGTCAGGGATAAATAATAAATAATTGATGGTATATGCTGTATGAAACTTCCACTTTTCCACTTTATAGCTGTGAGCAGTAGTAGGTTTCATTAGATCTCCCCCTGCATACACACACGCCCGCACGCACACACACCCCCCCACACACACACCCACACACACCCACCCACACACACACACACACACACACACACAAAGCCCCACTTGTGTGCTTCAGAGTGGCTGTGATTTGGCTGGGTTTTTTTTCTTTTCTTTTTTTCTCGCCACTGGTCCTCTAACTGGCTTATCTTGGAAATCCACTGGGTTTTTCAGGTCAGTCTGGTTGCTGGCGCCTCCCTCACATATCGTGCTTCTTTATGCCCTCTCAAGAGTCCTAATTCAGGTTTTAGGAACCCTGGATTATGAGTTCAGCGTTGTGGTGTGTGCATTTATTACCTTCAGGAGCAGAGAGGCTTTTAGCTGGCTTTGAGTTTGAATCCAGTGAGCGCATCATTGTTTTTAAGTAAACGTGCAGATTTGGAGTACGTTCACACTTTGACTTGTTAAACACCTAGGTCATTTTTTATGTACTGTAACTAATTTGTGGTAAACACAGTAGTTGTCAAATTTCAGTTTGCAGGGTTTTCTTTATTTTCTTTTGTTCAGGAAATCCTTTTTATGCAAAGCCTTTGATCGCACTCTCCATACACTTTCACATATCAAAGAAAAATTACTGTCATCTTCAGATTGTCATAATGGGCAATGAGATTGAAACACATTTGTTTATTTGAATCTGTTTAAAATGTTATTTTTCAGAGTAGATGGACTGATAATACAGCATTCAGGCTCAAAATATAGACATTCACGCACAAATTTAGATCTCTACTAATATTTAAATAAATGTCCGTTAGTGAGTTGCCATAGACTAAACACTTTGCATCTATTACCGAGCTTCCTGCATGAATCTAGTTCAGTTTTGTCACCCATTCTTATCATCAGGTGGATTTAATTTAAATTGTCTGGTTTCCTAGCACAGAACTTTTACACTTGATTCATACATTTCTAATAGGTTTGATGTCGGTGTCGATCCAAAGGTTTATTGATGGCTACTGTTCTGTCCATTTCAAACCCAGTTTAGATTTTCCTTTTTTTTAACCAAATTGTGTCCAACTTTCATGTTTTTTTGTTTCCTGTTAATATCAGGTTAATTTTGAAGAAGTTTCTCTCAATCTTCATTATGTGACCAACTGTCTGAACCTGTAATACTGACAACAAAACATCCCCACAGTAAGACACTGCCAGCAAGACGTCTGCAATTTCTCACTGCTCAAAGAAAAGTCTTTGAACTGTGTCTTATATAGCCACATACCTCTGGACCAACGTGCTGCTCTTTCTGTTTGCAGATTTGGATGAACCATCTCTAGAATTGTTTGACAGTGGTGTGAGGCAGCGAGACGCGCGCCAAACACTCTCCCGGCAGCCATGCCGCCGCCGGCAGACATCGTCAAGGTGGCCATCGAGTGGCCTGGGGCCTTCCCTAAGCTCATGGAGATAGACCAGGTGGGTGTCTTATAAAGCACTGTTATTCTTTATCTGTTACATCTACACATCACTAGAGTTAAACAGCTGATGATTTGTTAACACTGCATACAGAATACATATTTAGTGTGAACACACTGGTGCACAATAATCAGATTTTGTGTAAATAACAAAGACGCTCGGGGGCAACAGGGAGGTGGGATCCGGGCTTAAAGCAGCTTTTCCATTTTTCTCAATAATGAGTCTAATTGGCCCAAAGGTAGGGCTCTTAATTAAAGATGTCTAATGGAAAAACACAGCTACACAAGCGCAGCTTCAAAGTTGTTACACTGACTGCGACAATCAAGCTTTCTTTATTAACCAAAGTCTTTTAAATCCGTTTTAATCCTTAAGTAGTTCTTCGAAGTTCTTGCACCAGTTTATTTGATAGTTGACTTGTGATTAAAAATATATATATTTTGGATCCCATATGAAGAGTTGTTTTCATACTCACTGTAAGCCCACACATACACCCAGCCAGCAAGACGGGTGTATGGTCTCACATGACTGAAACGGGAAGATTTCGAATAAAGGTTTCATCACTCTCAAACTATTTTTTCAAAGATTTGTTTGTTGTAGCCTCATGCAGTCCCTGTTTGATCAATGTAAATGTTTAGAGTTTTGATTTAGAAATTCAGACTTCTGAAAAGATTTTACTATAATGTAAATTTGATGCTCTACACCACATTCTTCCCATAGCATCAACAGATATTCACACTCAACAGCAGCTTGTAAATGGGTTACATCTATATAGCAAATACAAAAATAATATTGATTGCTCATTTAGTGGGATTTTAAAAAACAAGTTTGGTTCTCTTTTGTTTGTGGAAATTTCTCCCTCTAACACCCACTCAGACACAGATGAGCGCATTATGGACATGTTGTAAGGTTCATATTATTGGCTGAGGACTCATTTTGATTTCGTGACTGGTGGAGGCTCAACTTTTGAGCTACAGTAACAGAATGAGCCTGTTGTGATGTTTTGTGATCCAACAAATCAAAAAGAGTGCCTCCTCTTAGGAAAAACAATTCATCTTTATGGTTAGTTTTGAGAGAATCTCTCAGTTATGCAATATTGCGCACTTCCTCTAATAGGCTCTTGTTGCTATTTAGAAGATCCATCAGACATCGACTGCTATGAGATTCTCAGTGTGATAATTATGAGTGAAAATAAATAGCATAATCAGTTTAAAAGAGCATTTGCTTTTATAATAGTGATGGAAAGTGCTCTTATAGTTTCCATACTTTACCTGTCAGAGCTTTTATTGACCAGAAATATTTTCCAAACTGCCATGTTGGTCTTTTGGTAAATAAGAAAAAGGCTCATCTGTGCGCGGGCAGCAACATGTGGAGGGAGAGTAACGTTCCCTTACTTTGTGCTCCACACAGAAAACACATTCACGTCCTCTGACAGCTTGTTAAAACGACTTCAAACAATGAAAACAGAAAGTTTCGTAAATGTCTGTATAGCTCTATCAATAAGTGGCCTACATCTACTGGGAAATCTAACAACACATATTTCAAATCTCACCATATTAAATCTACTTCACAAAGCACTAAGTTTCTCCTACATTTCTGCATTGTACTCGGCCTTCATGCTTTAGGTTCAGTGGTAACTATGAGGCAAATCTGACTGCTTGGTTTTATCTCCACTTAGTTGTATTTTTATCTAATTTATGAACATTTTATCACATATCTGATCATAAAATGACTTTATATGTTACATCATTTTAATTACTTAAATGAAATGTCAATTTGTGGTTTTGATTTGCTGCTGCAGTGGGAGCTGGACAAAATTTAGAAGAAAGAAAGAAAAACAAAGTGGCCTCTAACTTGAAAGTATGTAGTTAAACAAGAACTTGTGTTTAATTTCTCATCATTAGATTCATTGAAAAGCTCATAACTGAACTGCTTTTAACAATTTGCTTAAGCGCACTGACTGCTAATTTAAGATGAATGTTAACCTTTTTTAAATTCTCATTATGGCCTGCTCTGAATGTCAACCTATGGTCGGTGTCTGACAAACGGTGACTAACTCAGTAATAAAATAATTAGCCCAAATAATGACTACCTCGCATAAAGAAGACATGTTTGCTGTTTAATTCCACATACAGTGTGTAATGTGGCCTTTTTCTCTGTGCCTGTGTGTTTGTGGGTGTGTGCGCGGGCGTGCGCATGTGTGTGAGACTCACAGATGGGTTAATTACTGTACAAGCTATGAGTCATTGAGGCAACTGGAGCTACAAATGCCCTTCTCATTGGATAATCCAATGAATGAAGCATTGAACTATGGAGTACTTGTGCTTCTGGTTTTGCTATGAGTCGTTTGGAAAAAATACAGAGTGTAGATTGAGGGATGTGCTGAGATGTTTTATGAACTACTTATTTATCTTAATGTAAATTGGCTTTAGTATAGTCTTGGATCTTAATCTTGAATCCACCTGCCTCCATCGCTCGTTCCTCCGCTTTTCTCCAACTCTCTTATCTGTCATATCTCTCTTGTTCCACCTATTTCTTTTCTCCTCCTTGTCGCTCTTTGCCTCTCCCTCTCATTCATCCCCCCGCTCACTCCTCCTCCCTCCTTTGTGTTGTGACTGTGAAACTTGCGCTCTTCCTCTTCTTCTCTTGTCCTCCACCACCAGCCCTCCCCTCCCTTTCCTGCCTCTCCTCCTCCTCCTTCTCCTCTTGGATCTCCTCGGTACAATAGGCCCCGCAGTAGCATATGGCTGTCTGAGTCATGCGATGAGGAGTGGGCTTCTGCTGCTGCTTGAGTTGTCTGAACCCAGCAAAAGATTGTTCATTTATAAGCGGGGGTGTGCGTGAATGCAAATGTGTATGTCTGCTTTTGTTTTGTTGTTGTTCTGTTAATTGTTGATGTGGGTACAGCCCCTTCTTATGCGATTTCATTATGTAGAAGTGTTTGTATGGGAGCCGTTTTAGTGCTGATGCTGATGTGTTTGCAGTCATTTGGGTTCGTATCCGGCTTCTGTCGGTTTTTGTGTTGTCTAATTATCTGGTTGAGGTTTGCAAGTTCACCCTTAACGAGTACTAGTTAAACATTCATGGGTTGAAACTTAATTAATTCATGTTCATAGATCACCACCTAAAATTCAGAACTTCCACTCAACTTCTGATACTTGACCTTTGTCTCTATATAGGAATATAATCTCTAAAATGATGTTATAAGACAGCATGTAGGCTTTGTCTGCTTAATTTTGCACTCATTCACGTTATTTTTCTGCCTAATTGGAATACTCCATTGTATTTGTTTTTAATTTCTCTGACATAAGGGAAGATAGAAAAATAACAATTCCGTCTCTTTTTTATTACACAAACAGGAACAAAGAGGCACCAACAATGCAGATTTTATTACGACACTGTTGAATTCAAAGCATTTATGAAATGTAGAAAAACATAAAGTTGGCCAGAAAATGGGTTTATATCAGGTTTCCTTTGAAAAACTGGAGGTTCGTTGCCCTGTCCTGCAGCATGCCGAAGTGCCCTTGAGAAAGACAATGTTCCCTGAGCTGCCTGCAAAGTCTTTTTTGGATATAAAAGTGAGAATAATTAAAGATTTGCATATAAAGTGTAATAATATGCACACACATCCAACAGGACGTGTCTGTATTACAAACTCCTTGTAAGACATTTGGCAAAATCCAGCGAAACAACAAAAAAAAGAAAGAAAAAAAACAAGTTTATTGTCAGTTATCATTGCAAAGGCTTCTCTCATGCTGCTTTGTATTCTGAGACAAGGACAGTCATCCCAACAAATGGACTAGTCATTTCATATAGAAATACAGTATCTTTAATGTCTGACTCAAAACATTTGCATTTGCTCAAAAATGCTGATAAAAGTGCAAAGCAGTGTAGTGTTCAAAAAAGGGTTTTGTTGGGAAAATGTTTTTCAACCCAAGGATGGGAAGTAGCTCTCTGCCCCTGCTGTTATTAAGAACTTGATAAAAACAATATTTGTAACCTATAAGAAAATGTGGACTGCAAGGAATAGGCTACTGATGGCCCAGTGAATAGTTTTGTTTTGAGGTTTACATGCACAAAAAATGCTACAACTATTGATCTCATTTACAGGCTGCCCAGCAAATGTCATAGGATTAAACAGATTTACTTTGCTGGAATGTTTGGGCTGCAGAGCACCGTTTACCTTTAAAAATAGCAATAGTTGACTTATTTGACCCAATACATATTTAAATTTTTTTTATCCTGCTTTCTCAGTTCTTAGTGCACTGTACTCCTGGGCGTACATCACAAAGCATAACCCTGCTGCATTGTGACAATTATAGGACAACAAAGTAGTGCAGCCAAAATACTAAACTGTACATCTATGCATAACGACACAGAGTCTGCAGTGATCCAAATCGCCTAATTCAATTATACCCTGCTCAGTATGCGACTTTATTTACTTTATGTTTGTCAAAAAATGCTGTTTAGATTTAGAGGAATCTGAATGACTTGAATTATTTCAAAGTGGAACAAAATAGATTTGGCAAATTCTAATAAACAAAGAAATGAAAAGACTAATCCTTCATGCAAGGTATGCCCTTATCACGATCCAGGAATCTTTCAGGATCAGGAAATATATCTGACTTGACACATTCAGGTGAAACCAAATATTTCTGTCCACTGGCGGAAACGATGCATAACTTTTTTTTTTGTATTGAATCCTCCTAAACATTTTTTGTTTTAGGTGAGGTAAGATCACCAAAATAGTTTGCTAAATACCTGGATACTGAGATTTTTTGCAATAACTTTTTTCAAACCCACAAGTTTACATTCACTACAATTAATATGTCTTTTCTAAAATGTTTTTTAAAGACTAGAATTTATGACTTCATGATATCTGACATACTCAAACACATTATTTCTAATTGTGACATAAAAAAAAACGTGATATCAGAGAGAAAAATCTGAACCTCATATAAAAATATAAATATGTCGGTGCCAAATGAACAAAATGGAAAGAGCTGAGGAAAATAACCGAAGCTGGTTCGAGAGTGCCACTATTCACAATGTATTTAAACATAGTTTAAAAGGCAACTATTAGTATTCCAAAAGCAACAAAAGAATCTAGAGTAGGTTGCAAATGCATTCAGTGACAAAAACCATCATTACATTGTGGAGGAAAAAGGGCGAAGCTTACAAATGTGAGAACACCGTCTTAATTATGAAACCTGGGAGTGACGACATCGTGTTATAGTGGTGCTTTGCTGCAGAAGGGACTTGTGCACTTAAAAAGAAATCGATAGTATCATGAGGAAATGCAATGTTGAAATATTGCAGCAACATATCAGGACATTAACCAGTCAGTTTTTTGGTTGTCATGCAGCTCTGAAGTCAATCCCAGAGAACAAACCTGACTTATTTACATCAGTTATATATGACAAAAAAAGTGCTTTATTTAGTCAATTTGCATATTTTTCTTCTTTTTTTAAAAATGATTTTGTAAGTATTGTTCATGACCAGTGTTGTACTTCTATTGAGCCACTGTATCATCTCTAAACTTTGATTAGCGGATGAGTCATTGGGCACCAAACAAATTAACACTAAGTGAAAAGTCTTCACATTTTGTTTTCAATAGAAAAATAGGTGTTATTTAAAAGAAACTAAATTGTTTATGAGCAGACTGAGCTCCCACATCCACATTGTAAACGCCTTCTAACAGCTTCATTGGGTTTGAAAAGTAACATCAGAAGCTCTGAGTCTCTCTTGAACGCCTTCGAAAACATCCAATAAAGTGTTACTGTTATGAAAAGTTGTTGTCTCTCACCGCCTCGAAAGATTCGGTTTCTGAATCTGCTTTGGGTTTTGTTAGTTTGTGGCATTTCAAAATGGCTGAAGAATGCTTGTTTGTTTGTTTTCCATCTGGAAAAGGAAAATTGGAAAAATATTTGTGTTTACGGATGTTTACCCATCATATTGTATAAATGTTGTGTCTCTCTGCCTCTCCATTTGTGTCTGCTTCTTTTTTTTCCGTTCTTTGTTCCAAGTGTCTTTTGTGCTGTCCCTTTTTATTCCTCTTCCCTCTGGTTTCCATTCCAGCCGAAGTTTTTATTCTGGTATCCTTCATTTATTGTCTTTCCTCTGTTTACCTCCTTTCTTTAATTTTTCTTTCTTTAGTTTTTCTCTTTAGTCCATTTATTTTGTCCTACTTACTTTGTCTTCCTATAGTTTGATATTTCTTTGTGACATTTGCACCTCCCTGCTTTTTTTTTCTTTCCTTCCAAAACCTTTCCTGAGTCCTTTATTCTGTCATTACTTCTTTATGTTCTTCTTTGCACATATTCTTCCTTGTGTTTTTCCTTCTCAGCTCTGTTTTATGCAGACACCATATTTTAAAGTCTTTCCACTGTAGTTGAGTGTGGAATCTCTCCATAACAAATTTAGAAACCGTGGGTTCGGTAACAAGCCGGCTGCCGTGTACAAATCAATACAAGTAAGGTTTACGTGGGACTTGATGAGAATTTATGAATGTAGCTTAGGCTATCGTCAATTCTGCATTTTGATTCTGTACTTTAAAACTATCTGAAACTAAATTTTAAAGCTTAATCTTTTCTGTTCCCTCTTATTCTGCCCACATATGTTCCCTAATCTAAATCAAGACACGTTTCACTTTCGATTGTTTTTTTTGTTTGTTCTTTTTACTAACGTTTTTTGAGGAATTGAGAATTTGTGGTGTGTTTCATTGTACTGCTAAGACGAACAAAAAGTTTTAAAATGCAATTAAGAATGTGCTCCTCAAAGCTTCTAGAGGCAGAATCCCTCTGCTGTGGCCTCAGAAGGTCTTTTAGCACAGCACGAAATGAAAGAAACGGAGCAATAGACTACACATGGTTGGCAAACTCAGAACAGCAGTAAGACAAATAAACAAGATGAACAGTCTCTCATTGTTCCAGCCCTGCTGTTTGAAATAATTGCAGCCCACTCTGGATTGAGTGGAACGTCAGTCTGGACTGTGAACCTAATGTAGCTTTGTCTTTATCCACAGAAAAAGCCTCTTTCAGCCATTATAAAGGAAGTGTGTGAGGGGTAAGTGTGCTGCATGCATTGGAAAGTGTTTATTCTTCATTATACATTTTTGAAATGCTGTTAGGTTCAAGATTTTCTTCACCTTTTAATATCAGCTAAAGTGTTCATGATTTTATTTTCTTTGTTTTCAGATGGTCTTTGGGGAGCCATGAAACCTATGCTCTGCAGATTGCTGATGCAACAAATTTCTACATCACAGAAAAGGTTTGGTTTTCAGATTCTTTTTTTTTTTCACTATAGCCTCCATCTGGGACGAAAGAGAAGCTATGAGCGCATGCTAATTTGTGCTTGCGTGTTGGAAATCTTCCACAGAATCGCAATGACATCAAAAATGGCTCCATCCTGCGTCTAACCACTTCTCCCGTAAGTCTTAACTTCTCTAAACAACATTTAATAATAATAAAAAAGAAAACTAAACAACATTCTAATTCACTATGAAATTTTGTCTTTTCTCCTCTAGTACCAGACGGCCCTCCAGCTTCATGAACGGATCCAGTCATCCAGCATGGATGCAAAGCTGGAGTCACTGAAAGACCTGGCCAACGCTTCCAGGGACATCACCTTCGCGCAGGAGTTCATCAACCTGGACGGCATCTCGCTGCTCACTCAGATGGTGGAAAGTGGCACTGAGTAAGTTAAACTGTTTGCTCGCCTTACACAGTGTTTTCCTTTCTCTTAAGATAATTTTTCTCTCCTCTCATTTTCCCAAATGTGTTTTCATCTGAATTCGGAAAGAAACCATTGACATTTATTTACATTTCAAAAGTAAATACGCTCCAAGATTTTAAGGATGCCAACTCAAATTTAACCTCTGAACAGTTTTTGCATTTCTTGTTTTCATTTATTTATTTAAAACCGTGACACAGTGGTCCTCATTTATCAAGCACGCATGCAGATGAAAAACGAATTTTCTGTAGTCATTTCAGTGAACTGGACTTGTAAATATATATTTTAGAGAGAACTACAGCAGAAGAAATGCAGACTGATTAAACTGGTGGTTTGCATTACCAATTCATAAGCTACACAAGTTGTCAGTGCAGTCGTCTACAGGTGTGTCCTCATGAAGTTAACATGGAACTAAATTTAAGGAAGAAAACCTGGCCCTCCAGAGCTATTGAAGTGCAGAGATTATTTTGGACAATAGCTATGAGGATGTTATGGATTTATTTGTTTGTGGGGGGCATATTAACACTTTCTGCCACTTGTGTGACCTGGCCAATATTCACTCACCTCAGCATGCCAGATGCTTGAACTTCACTTCTTGGTCACACTTTCAGAGTACTAAAATGCTGTAATCAGACATTTAGTTGACCCTTAAACATAAAACGCCCTCCAAATAACTAAATAGAAAGTGTGACTTCACAGCAAAAGCAACATACTCAATCCTCTAAATTCAGCTCTGCAAATAAAATCACCTTTATTTCCTATGTAGCAGTTGTTTTTCAGTACACCAGCATACATGGCAAGGTAAAGTGTCACCCAGGTGTGAAAACAGAAAGTGCAGCGAAAAGGTCCTGTGAGTTTAATGGACGCTACAAGTTTTGAGATCTTTGAAGATTTGTGTTATGTCGAGGACTGGTGTCTCTTTAAACCATCTAGGGTGATGATTAATGTTCATTAGTTTCCTAAGGTGAAATCTATCAGCATTTTATGCTTGATGCAGTTTTCATTATTCAACTCTTTGGACTGTAAAGAGAAAGTTGATGAAATCGAGAACATCACACAATGTCAAACACTTCCTTAATATAGTGCTGTGAAAATCTGAACCTGCTGTGGAGAAGAAACACACGCTGTCAGGTTCTGTCACACTCCACGCAGTGAATGTTTAAAAGCAGTTTGTGCCGGTTTTTAAAATAGTGCTATTTAGTTTGTTTTGCAGGTACATGGAGGTTCAAATTGCCGCCAGAGAGTTAAACGTCTTCCTTTCTGCTGAAACACTATAATTCTCTCCCATTTCTGCCTACTAGCCTGTTTGGTTACGTGGAAAATCACTTCTTAATTTAAAATTCTGAAGTTCAAAATGCACAAATACTTCACTCTATTTAGTGTTACTGTCCAGAGATTTTACAGCACCACACTTGTTAGCTCTGCTCATGCTCCCGGCTCTTTGATTACATATATTTCTTATGTAAATGACTGCTTTAGTTATTCGGCTGGAGAGAGCTTGAGATAAATGTGTGTGTGTGTGGGTAAAGGAGGAGATGCAGAGCGAGTGTTTCTGCTGCACTTTCATATCAACAAAATGAGCTTATTAGACCCAGAAATGTAGATGGATATCAGAAACAAACACTCACACACTCATTAGTGCGCCTGGCAGCCAACGTGGTGAACTGTAATTATTCAAGAGGCACAATGCTTGAGGCTCCTGAGGGCAGAGCCGCTGTTTGATCTGATGCTTCTCCCAAAAGCGTGAGGCCCTGCATTCATGTGGAAATCAGCTGGTGGGATTCTACTGCTGCTGTCCACCAGAGCTGTGTTACCTTCAAGCAGATGTCGCCCTCTACTGACAAAACATGGCGTAGCAAGTTACGTTTTTCGTTTTTCTTAGATTAGAACAAAAGAAAAAAGAGCATACCTAATTTATTTCATTTCATCTGTGTACAATGACAGCATCTTCTGCTGAACATCTAGAGGCCCGAGTTTGCTGGCTAGTCAGAGGAATATCAGTGCATTTTATTTCACCCCATCTCCGACTTTATTGCATGACTGACTTTTTATTTATTTATTAAGGATAATTGCTACAATTATTCAAACTGCTTTCAGCTTAGAATAGCCATAGCAACTTTTTTTTTTTTTAGCAATTAGGCATACTTTGTTAATTTATCAAAATTTTAATTGTAGTCATTCTGAAAAAGTTTGCTGGCATCAAGAGGATTCCTGACAAAATCCACAGACTTCTAAGCACTCTGCAAATGTACACTCAAAGCAGTAAAACTCTTGAATTAGTTGAATAAAATGAACTAGTTTACGTCAAAGAAATGACGTAAAAATACATTTAATATCACAATCGTCATTAATTTGGGCAATTTAAATAGCAGAAACTTATCAAGCTTTATGAAGCTGTTCTTTTTCATTGCCGGCTTATTATATTCTACACTTCAGTTATCTTTCAAAACAGAAACAATCTGTTAAAGATATGAAAACAAAAGGTTTTCAAAACTTTCGTATCCTTAGATTTGAAAACTTAGGTTGAATCCTCCAAACATCGTGGGCAAAAACCTCAATTTTTGCCTCCTCTGATTTAAAATGACTTTCTAAGTCATTTAGCTTGAGTTATTCCTCATACCTTAAAGAAATTGCAATGATTTCAAACTTATCTTCACAATTCTTGGTTTTTGAAATTTTCGAAGTTGTATGTTTTAAGATCATTCCAACCTGGATAAAGAATCATCCATATGAGTCATTAATAACCCAAAATGAAAATAAAAACGTTGACTCATAATGAGTCGATGTAAACTTCTAAAGAGAACTTCATGTCTGTTCACAGGTAATTCTGTTTTTGTCCTCTTTTCCATTTTTTAAGGCGTTTTTGCAGCACAATGTGACTTTTAGGCTCGCTTTGAAAAAATAAACAATGTATTACTGTTAATGGATTCCTTCTTTTTTCCCTTTAAATGAACTTAACATAGCAAACATGCTAATTTAACTTAGCTTCTAGCGGACTCAGTGGCTTCCTTTAAAGACCAACTAAAAACATATTTTAAAGCATGTCTTTGCTTATATTTTTGTGTATTTAATTTGTTTTTTTAAGTATTTGTCGTTTTTGTCTGTGATGGTGTGTTATATATTTGTCCTCTTTTCCATTTTTTAAGGCGTATTTGCAGCACAATGTGGCTTTTAGGCTCGCTTTGAAAAAATAAAGTTTGCCGCTGATTGCATTTTCATCTGATTTTGCTTTGCATGCTTTCAATGTCCCAGCAGATTCACAGAACAACAATGTGTTTAAGTATTAAAATTTGGATTGAAACACTTCACTTTATCTTCATAAGAAGAGTACATGAAGAGTATTGTCACCTGTTGTGTGCCAGCTCTAGGTTTTCTTATGTTGTTTCCCCTCTGTGACACCAAAGTTTCTCAAATCTTTGCAGGCGCTATCAGAAACTTCAGAAGATTATGAAGCCATGGTAAGCCCCCCTCCCTTTCCCGCTCCGTCTTTCGGTCGGGTAACACCGCTGGCGCTCTTCTCTTCCTAACCTCGCTGCTCGAGTCTGCATGATTAAGACTCTGGCCTCGGCGGGAATTTTAACACAGGCCTCCCTTTTTTTTAAAAAAAGAAAATGCTTAATTTTTTTTCCTGCATGTGGTTTGGGCAGCCAGTGACAAAACCATTCGCAAAAAAAAGCAAAAGAAAACCAAGATTTTATTTTATTTATTTTTCTGAAATTGTACCACTTTTACCCAAATGTGTGGTTCAGCTGTCTGGTCTTCACCTGAATTATATCTTGGTTCTCTTTATAAAATGGTGCTCAGGTTGAAGGGGTTGTCCATGCGCTCACATCGAGTCCTTCATTCAGCTTCTCTTTGACCTTGATGTTGTTAGTCAAAAGCTTTTATCATCACAGGACCATCCTCCATCTTTCTACAAGGATTGTCTCTGTATTTGCCTCAAGTAGTCTTTAGTTTCAGTATTTCCATCATTTCATATTTCTCTACATTTTTTGTATAAGAAAAAGCTGTTTTGTTTTCCGGTGTGAGTTACTAATTTTCCATGAAACTGTTTTCCAATTCTCTGCTGTGCAGCAATACTTACTAACCTACTATATTTACTTTTTAGAGTAGGAACGCTTATGACATCATTGACTGTCGTTTTAAGTCTCTAAACCACAGAACAGATTTTATTGCCCATAAGGCCTAATAGTCAGGGTTGATAAAAATAGACACTCATATCGCTCTGTAATTTAATTACTGAGGTAAATGATCTTGACCGCTGAAGATGGACACCAGCCATCTGCGACCCAACAAGGATAAGCTATAGACAATGGCTGGATGGATAAAATAAATTAACCTTTGGTGATATTTCATTTTGAGATCCATCTTTTGGCGTTCTTTGCTTTATTTTCCGTTAATAAAATAAGAAGGTAAAACCAGGTATAAACAGCAGAGGTCAGCATTGCTTCACTTTTGGTGAAACCAAATCATGTTTATAATGTTAAACCTTTTACTACAATTTTTCTTTACTTTGAGAAAAGTAATAAGAAATCCCCGGTTATTTAATTAGGTTGTTCCTGCAGGTTCATGAGAATCAGTTATCTAATAAGTTCTTGCTTTGGCTTCCTGTCGCGCTCTCAGCCTCATCTACTTAATTTATTTCTGCTTATATTTGTGTAACTGCATCTGTCCTGTGAAAGCAACCCCTCTGGTCCTGAATGAACTCCATCCAGCTCCTGCTGACCTTCTGACAGTCCTGCTGTTTGCTGACAGCCATTCTGTCCGTGCTTGAGCTCAAAACTCATGTCTCCTGCTACGTTCGTTTCTGCTTCTCTGTCTTCAGCGAGCCATTTTGCAGCCTGGAGTTTTTTTCAAGTCGCACTCTGCTTCCTCTCCGCCACCTTTCTCTCTCTCTGCTGACCGCTTGCTTCTCGTTGCTTCCTGAGGCATTTGGACTTTGCTTCAAAATACTGCTCTTTGCCAACTGGTGTAGAGAAGTTTTCCATTGTTTATGTTTGTTTTTTATCCCGTAGTTTCGGTGACCTGCTGTCCTTTACTCTGACGGCCTTTGTAGAGTTGATGGACCATGGGATTGTCTCCTGGGATACGTTCTCTGTGGCCTTTATCAAAAAGGTCAGCCAGGAAAATGCCACATTAGCCAGGCTCTACATTTATTGGGAGCCCGTGATTCTGTCTGTGTGTGCATATATATAAATTTATTTTTTTTTTCATGAGGAGTTTAATATATTTCACAGAGTCAAATCTTACCATCTTTCCTGGTGAGGTCATAGTTAAATGGTATTAATGGTAAATAAAAATTTAGTGGCTTTTTTAATTAACTGTTATGAGTTAAAGGGTAAAAATGTAAGATTCTTCATTTATATTCACACATGCAGTACCCTTTTCACAGTTTGTCAGATTACAACAACCTGGAATGTATTAGAACGAACATAGTTATTTTTTTTGATACATAGTTTTTCAAGATGTTTTACAGCAAAAATCTTAGCTACTTTGCTTTCACTTCACAATAGTTAACTACTCGGGTAGTGTATGACATAAAATCCCACAAAAACAAACATAATGTAGAAAAATGACAAAATGTAGAAAATGTTCAGGAGGTCTAAATACTTCCTTCTACCAAGGTAGAAGGAAGTATTCTACATCCTTCCTTCTACATCAGAAAATGTTAAAAGTAGACTGACTACTTTGCATTGTTTAAAAACTCTGTGTTCTCTGATGATCTAAAGATTGCCAGCTTTGTGAACAAGACCGCCATGGACACGGCAGTGCTGCAGCGTTCCCTGGCCATCCTGGAGTCCATGGTGCTCAACAGTCAAGATCTTTACCACAAGGTGGCGCAAGAGATCACGATTGGACAGCTCATCCCACACCTTCAGGGGTATGAAATGTAACTGTTTTTGTTAATAACCCGGTTTTCATAAATCATTTTAAATAAAGCACATGTTTCCTTTGATTCCAGGACTGATCAAGACATCCAGACCTACACCATCGCTGTTATCAACGCTCTGTTCCTCAAAGCTCCAGAGGAGAAGAGACAGGTGAGGCTTCCAACTGCTCCACCTATTCTGTCGCAATCCCCAGCAGTTTGGTGATGTAACGGTGAAACGAACAAATGCGTGACTTTGTGTGTGTTTTGGTTTGCTCTGTGTTCGACGATAAAAGCATCTGTCTTTCCCTTCGTCATTGCCGAAGTGATGTTCATTCTCTCATCTCTCCCTCTCACCTGTAGCCAATTACACGCTCCCCGCGTCAGCACCACAGGGCCCAGTGATGCACTTTTCACATTAATTATGAATGACACTAACTCGAGGGCCCGTCTCGTGTTCAGCGCTCAGAGCTGAAGACATGTTTGGCGAAAAAAGGACGCATACAGATTCTAGCGTTGCAATGAAGTCTTCTTTGTTACTTTTTTATTTTTGTTGTTTGCAGAAACTTTTTTTCTGGGTCATCAGGCTCCATTTATAAACGCATATATAAAAATATGTGTCCACGTCTATATATATTTTTGCAGACAGGCAGTTTCCAAAATGCAGTGTTGTCTTGTTGCTTATTTTAAGAGTGTGAGCGTCAAACAGCATCTATTTGATTGTTCGTGTGCGTTCAAAAGGACCTCAACCATCAGTGAAGCTATTATTATGGACTCCAACCCTCCTTCCTTCATCCCCAGCAGAACCACAACCTGCACCACTGGCAGAAATTAGCTTTCTTTTTTTTTTTTTTTACTTCACGCCACATTCACTCACTCACTCACCCTCTCTGTCTCTGTTTCTGACTTTGCTTCCTCACTGCACACGACATGGTAGTTTGATGAGAACATTGTGGACATCCTAAATTGTCCCCTGACAGTAAGTGCACCCTTGATTAGCACACTTCGTAGTTTGCATTGTAGAAGACATCCGCTAGCGCATCTACTATCCCCTCTAAGTTTCTGTCTCGAGCTTCTTTTTCTTATTATTTTGCAGCCTGTCACTGCCATGAACTCTTTATTCTTTTCATTTTTGCATAGAAAATCTTAAGATCAGAGGTTTGCCTTGATATGTTGTCTCACTTTTATCACTCCCCACTTTCTCTTTTCTCTCTTCTTATGTTCTTTTTCTCTATTCCTTTTGTTCCTCTTTTTTCTTTTTTTCTAAATCCACAGGAGATGGCCCACATTCTAGCTCAGAAGCAGCTACGCTCCATCATTCTCACTGTAAGTTTTTCTGAAAGTTTATTCCCAATGTTTTCAGTTGATTTTCCCCGAGTCTTCTTTTTTGTTCACCCTCAAAATTCTGACTTTTTCTCACTTTGTTGTCATAAAACCTTCCATCTTTTTTTTACATATTCTATTAATTAAAACTCTTTTTCTATCTTGACGTCCTCATGCAGAATGTAATCCGGAGCCCCACACCCATTAATGATGAGATGGCACATCAGCTGTATGTGATGCAGGTGCTCAACTTCAACCTGTATGAGGATCGCATGATGACCAAGATGGATCCTCAGGACCAGGTTTGGATCCTGCTGAAAAAAATCTTGAAATTAAGAGAATTAAAACGTTAAAAGTATAAAGTATAAAAGTATTTTTGTTAAAAATATATACATTGTGAGTTGAACACCATAAATTGAACCAATAGCTTTTACGGTCATTAAAGAAAGTATATTAAAAAAAGAAAAAATATTATCCTGAAACTATAGCTTTGCAATGTGTTCAGATAGATCCAGCACAAAACTTCTAAAAATAATTTCAATTAATGCTGCTTAGTTTGTCTCAGACTTGGCAGAAGAAACAATATTTTTGTAGCTAATTAACCAGAGTAGTATTGTGCAACGACTTCCAAAAATAATATTCGTTAAACTTCTTCACCTTTTAGTGATGGATTGAAATACGTTTGTTGCCAGTGTTTCCAGGACAGGGATTTTGTTATGTATTTGTCGATTGAAAATTAAATAAAATGCCTTTATTCATCGTGACATGTTTGTTTTTATTGATTAGACATCAGTGCTCTTTCCTAGCCATTTAACAGCAGCAAACTCTGTCTTGTCCAACTGGATTGTACCGTGTGGGATTATTAGAGGATAAGCACCCACCTCCGCCGGTCATTATGCAATCAAGCTGTCAAAATAGGTACCATAATTGCCTTTTACATTAAGAAAAACAGCTTCACATTTGACCTCTGATATTAAAAATGATGATGTAATAACAATTAACAATATTGATTTGGCCTCTTAATAAAACAGTGTGTGAAAATGGTTGTTGGCCCTCTTAATTTCACAAACTGCAAGACAACTCAGATGAGTCAGCAGGATTCTTACCTTATAAAGCTCTGAATGAAATAATGTGGTCTCTGGTTCTTGAGCTGCACTTTAATATACCCCCCTCTGTGTGTTCAGGCTCAGAGGGACATCATCTTTGAGCTTCGAAGAATTGCCTTCGATGTGGAGAGCGAGCCCAACAACGGAGGCAGCATCGAAAAGCGCAAATCCATGTACACCAGAGACTACAAAAAGCTTGGCTTCATTGTAAGTTTGATGTATGTGTGTGTGTGTGTGTGAGGTCTTTTTTTAAGAGCTCTAGCAGAATAACTTAAGCTAACCCTACCTTTGCTTGACATAAGCCTGGAGCATTTTTTGGGGGGGGACCTCCATGCTTTTGCACTCGTGTGCTCAGTAAAAATGAGGTCAATTTGACTGCCTCGTTGCCAGACACATACACTTAGACACAATAAAAATGGTCCTCCACTCATGTACTAAAACCCCAAAAGAAGATCATAATACCATTGTATCAGTTAGTAACTTTTTCAAAAGACGAAAAGTAATTTTAAGAGTGAATTTTTACTGCACCATACTTTTAACTTTGACTTAAACTATATTATTTTGAAGTAAAACTACTCTTGAGTAGAAGTTTTGTTTACTTCACTCACCTCTAGTAACTTATATATATATATATATATATATATATATATATATATATATATATATATATATATATAATGATGAAGACCAAACCTGATTTAAACAAAAATGCTACAAACAAAAACACACCTACAATTTATGATCTTGCAGATCAAGTAAACATACAGTAAACACTACCTACATATGGTCACTGGAGGTACTTTATGCTGTTCTAACATATACAGTATATGTTACTTACTGTTATTGCTGTTATAAGTTTATTTTGAAAATATTTTATTAAAGTGTTCTTTCTCCCCCAGCAGCTGAAAACTGAACTAGTAATATTTTTGCACACTTTGTTTCTATTGATTCTTGGTTGGCTGAGCATAAAATGACAAAGGTTCATAATTAAGAGTCAGTTGTGTGTGTTGAGTGTCGCTCTGCATTTGTTTTCTTAGAATCATGTCAATCCAGCGGTGGATTTTACCCAGATTCCTCCAGGCATGATGGCTCTCGATAACATGCTTTACTTTGCCAAACACCACCAGGATGCTTACATCAGGGTAAGCGCGCACGCACACGCCATGCACACGCCACGCACGCACGCACACACCACGCACACACGCACAAAGTGGAGTTGTGTTGATACATCCTGTGGATGGAGCTGTGAATGTTTTTTTTTTTTTATATGTTTTTTTTTCTACTTCTATCAAACTTTTTTTTTTCTTTATCTTGGCCATTTATTTGTATTTTTTTTCTCATTTTGAAAATTTCAAACCAATAAAATTACAATTAAATGTTGCTATAGAAATGTTACACTTGCTCAGGAGAACTTGATTTCAAAACCACCTTCTCCTCTGCAGAAAGTCTGACTTATTCGAGAGTCTTTATTATTATTCTAACATGGGAGCAACCCCAACACCCCAATAATTTTCCTATTAAATCTGTCACTGCCTGAATAGGTTGAGACCTTCATGCCAATTTGCCATCACCCTAATGATACAAGTGTGGGCTTTTCATACATTTGCCACTGACAGCGTGACAAAAAAGTGCAGCATTGTACACTTATCCTCCTCCTCCATTGTTACAGCACTTCCTAAAAAGAAGTTCTTACATCCACAAACCTCAATGAATTTTTGGGGAATTTTCTGTGTTAATCCAACAATAAAGTGGAAAGTGGAAGAAAAAACTACATGATTTCAAAAATGTATCAGCTGTTGTTTGTTTTTGTTTTTTTTACTTCAGCCTTCTTTAGTTTAATACACCTAAATGAATTTCAATGCAACCAATTACCTTTGAAAGTCCCCTAATTGACAGCTGTTCAGATTTATCTCAGCATAAAACCAGCGGTTCTGTAAAGACGACAGACATTTTTTTCTATATATTTTTTATATAAAAATCGAATTCATTTCTTGTGGCATGAGTGAAGAGGTTGGCTAAGTGAAGAGTCTGCCCTTTAAAATGACATGCTGAAGGAAGGGAACAGGAGCAAGAGCAAATGGGTGAAACACTTTGGGTCAAAGAAGGGCCTTCAAATGTCCTTTCACTTTAAGAAATTTCTTTCCCCTTTTTCCATCATGTGGATTTTCCAGATTGTCCTGGAGAACAGCAGCAGGGAAGACAAGCACGAATGCCCATTCGGCCGCAGCAGCATCGAGCTGACCAAGATGCTCTGCGAGATCCTGAAAGTCGGCGAACTTCGTAAGTCATCATCGGCAAAAACAGACGCTGTCCAGAGATCACATGTTCACACAAATTCCTCAATACAAGCATTGGAACTCTCTGTCTAATGTACTGGAGAGCAAAACAAAATCCCTTTGCCTATTTTCACTCCACTTTACTTGTTTAAATGGGCAGCTTGTTCTCAGCTCTGCTCCAGACTGACCCCTGCTGCTCCCGGTGGGAATGGAGGAGGCAATTTTAGCTTCTGTTTTTAGGTTGACGTGCCCTTTTCCACAGCTCTTGTTGTTTTTTTTATTTTTATTTCTATTTTCCAAGGAAATGTGCTGCAGGATCCATTTGATGATTCTCTAAAACATGTCCCTCATTTATTTTTAAGTCCCGAGTGAATTTTGGCTCTAATGCACCTCTGGCTATATAGAAGATGAGAGAACGGTACCAATTATTATAAATCTACCAGCCTTAAGAGAATCAGTGGCTGATTAGAGTAGCAGGATACATTTTGTATGTCTTCATGTGCTTTGCAAATGTATTTTTTTGTGTTTTTCTCTTTCAGTCACCTGAGCTCCTTTTTTTCTAATATTTCATTTATTTATGCATGTTAGCCTTTGCTGCAGAGCTCTTGTTTTTCTTTTTTTAATGCAGCTTCTTTTATCCATTCCATATTCAAAATGCCCCTGTGACTCTTTCTTCTTGCAGACTGAAATTTCTTTCCTTTAGTCTTAAATGATAATAATTCGAGAATTGCTTTGTCCTCATTCTTTCTATGAATTTTATGTTTTAAGAAAGCCTTATTTTTTAACAATTGTCCTGATTAAAACTAAAAATGCTGAGTGAAGTATATACTTTTAGTTAAATGTAACAGGTATGTAACAGGTTATTGACATTTTGTTTGAAAATCTGAATATTGTTTTCTTCATATGCTATGATAAAACCTCAGCAGAATAACTGCCCAGACCTTGACTTGCTGTTCTGATGTTTCCCCTGGTGGTTGCGCTCTTTGCTGCGTCTGTTATTTGAGGGGGCTGAGTCCATAAATATTAATTAGAAGCTACAGCGTGTTTTACAATTGTTTAAACTGACAGTAGCTATAGATACAAGAATAGGAACCCATGATCTTCAAAGAATTATTTGTATAAGTGCATCATTTGCTTAAAATGATAAAATATGCACTTTGAGTGGTGTGAAGTATGCCATGTGAAACAAAAAATGTCAATGCAGTAACACATAAAAGAGAATAAAGTGAGTTTGTTTTATTGGATGCCAAATCTTTAGCGTTTGATCCATTTCTGTCTGGGTTTGAGTTAATATTTTCACAGAACTGGATTATATGAGCCTGTCCTACATGCTCTCCATCATTTTCTTTGCCAAAAGTTGAACATGTTCACATTTTGTCTCAGTGCATTCATACACTACCTGGTATTTACTTGGGTTCAATGTTGCAGGTCATAGTACAAACTTGCAAAGTGGAATTAAAATGACACCTGTGTTTCAAGAAGGTTTTTTGGGGTTTTTTTTACAAATGAATATTTGAAAAATGGCATGAATTTGCATTCATCCTTAAAGTCAGAATTCTGAACATCCCTCAGTGCAATTACTGCCACAAATCTGCCAATATTGTATATCCTGAGACAGAAATATTTCATTCTTTACAAAATTGCTCATCTTGTGTGAGACTGGATGGATAGTGTCTAAAAAACATCACTTTTTTTCCAAGTCTGGACTTTGTCTGGATCACTATAACATCAGTGTGTTTTGACCCAAACCCTGTAGTCCTGGCTGTATGTTGAAGGTTGTTGTTTTGTTGCATGGTGAGCCTCCAACAGGATTGACCTTGGTTCTGACTCCACCAGGTTTCCCTGTAGGTACATTGTGTTCAGCATGAACAAACACCATGAAGGTTAGATCCATCCTGCAGCTCCTCCAGAGTTACCGATCATTTCGGCTTCTTGTCTGATAAACATTCTTTCTTTGCCTGCTAGTTTAGTTTAAGTGGATTGCTAAGTTTGTGTCATACTCTTTTGATTTTTGGTGGATGGATTAAAAGGTGCTCTGTGAAATACCCAACACCTGGCACCCTAGATCAGACTTATCCACAGCTTCCTCCCTGACCTGTCTCCTGTGTTCCTTGATCTCCATGATGCTCTTTTTTCACTAATGTTCCCTAACAAACCCTAAAGGCCTTCACAGAGTAGCTGGACGTATTCTGAGATCCTGTCCCATATGCATACATTAAAACATACTAATGAACCATGGAGTTGAATGGATGTAGCGTAGGCCAAGGGAGCAGGTGCGGAGGGAGTAACACCGGATCATTTATGGCTCTGCTCCTGTGTGTGTGTTTCTTTGTGAATATGCAGCATGTGTGTTTGTGCTTCATTGTGCTCTTCCCAGAGGGAAGATGACGAGGGGAATGAGTCCCAGCTCCACATTGAAACTGTCATCATTCAGTTGACCTTTCCGTGGGGAAACATAGAAACTTCTGACACTAATGAGGATGTTGGAGGCTGTGTCTGTCTCTCTGTAGTGTTTTATCAGTTTTGATAGTGTCCTATTTAAGTTGGCACTCTTTCTATACTAAGGCACAAGAATAACATTTTAAGAGAGTGACTTTTTTACTTTCAATGTTCACACTGCAGGGAATACATTTTCTATATTTCTTGATGATTATTTCATTCTGGTATTTTTTTTTTTTGGGGGGTGGGGGGCAAATCCGTTTCAATCATAAAAGTATTGACCAGTCTGTGAAAGGGTTTTAAAACCAGAAAATCAATATGAGAAAAAAGAAATTCAAGTAACTTACCAACAATTTGGTTTCCACATGTATTTATTTAGTGGGCAAAGACAAAAAAAACTAAAACAGTTTTACAAATCAAGATTTTGAAAATGTCTGCATTAATCTATTGCTTTTACAATGTGTTCCCCTATTACATGTCTGTTTTGTCTTTTGGTCCCAAACTACCTCCATTACTTAATGGTAAACTATTATGTACCTAAGTACTCAAATATTTAGTACCATTTTTTGGGCTCCTTTTCGAGTTTTACCAACACATCACCATTTTATTTCTTCCTACTTCCTTTAAACCCTGCTATACAAACCTATTTTATATACATTCTTAATCCATGGAATTTTAAGTTTTAGTTCAATGAAAGTTAAATATTTTATGCATTTTGGAGATAAAATGCAGATGGTCACAAAAACGCTCATCTATAATCTAATTCAATTGTACGGGATATTAGAATCTAAAATCCTAATATACCCTTTATATACCCAAGCTGAAATCAGATGAAGTAGTTCATATTTATCAAAAGTATGAATTGTCCTCTAATCAAGTGGTGATCTAGATGGTAACTTCTCCATTGTTTAGCAGGAAGGAACATAATGTTGAGGAAGCTATCAAAGACGAGAACAGTAGCATATTATTGTAATAAGTCTTTTATTACAATAGTTTAGTTTTTTGTATTCTGCAGCAGAAACAAATGTCAAAACATTTTTAATCACCATCTTAGTCATTTGTTATCTAATATCAGTAAATTAAAGTGAAATGTCCAAATTCTTGAGTTAAGGTGAAGTTAGATAGACTGTTCAACTTATCACATAGATAAACAGTGACACAGAGTTTCTTAAACACTTAATTTATGCACACAAAAAAAACCTTTATTCTGTTATATTAAAAGTTTCTTATAAACAAACTAAATTCCAAACCCTATAAAGGTACATTGGCGTTGTTTCCTTGTACTTCATCGGTTGTGGATAAGGACAGAAGAAAGAGACAGCAGATGAATGTTGACGGTGCTGACGTCTTTCTGGCTCGCTTCAAAAATGTTCGTATTTGACTCTGCTGCTCATGCAATCTGTTTTCATTCTCCGAAGAATCAAACTCGGAGGGGACTCTGGATGAACTGGAGCTCTTATAGCTGTCTTTCTTTTCCTCTTGCCTCTTCATGCCTGTTTTTTCCCACTGGATTGTCGGTGTTTACTTTTTATTCCCACTTTCAGGGGTTCTAATTTCTTTTTAAGGAAATACAAAAATATGTTTCTTTAATGTTGATGAGCGTCCTACCAGTGCAGCATTCAAATTTCAAGATTCCCCGTGTTTATCTAATTAATTTTGGTGAAATGAGCTAAGCTTTTGCATTTGAATTGGATGTAAGTGCTCTGAGTCTCTAAATAATTCATAACAGACTCCAGGTATCTCTCTCACCTCCCTCCATTAAATTATACTGTTTCCCCCTCACATTTGCTGATGCCCTGCCTCAGATCCCTGAAAGATTAATTGTGTCACCGTGTTTCTGCTGGAACACGGAGCTTAATGGAATCTGCGACTCACCGAACCACGTCTTCTCCGACTCCCCGGGTTTAAGTCGGCCTATGTAATATTTATAAAGTTATTTTGAAAGGGTCAGACGTGGTGAGTAATGGCCCTGCTTGGTGATTCACAGAGTGCCGCCTCAGCAACGGGGATAGAGAGCTGGGTTTGGTGAAGCACGGCAGGTCCAGGCATGGATAAAGACCCGTCCACAGACGTGTATATTCACATGCAGGCCAGAGATCCAGCAGATCCTGTTTGGAAGCTCACAAAAACAGTTGAATCTGACAGGATCACTGGGAGAACCTTGATTAAGTCATAGCTAGATTTTTACATATCAACTTCTTCAAAAAGCTACCCAACAATTTGCACTGTTTAATCCATCCAGAACAAATAACTAAATTATCCGTCCACTTAAGCTAACAGGTAAAGAAACACCCCTGCAGTAAACCTAACATCAAAGCCCAAGACAGCCATTCCAAAATATTTATCCATTAGTCCAGCTTCTTCATCATTCTAATTTTCTGATATTTGCAGTTTTGTATTATAATATTAGACCAGTATTCTTGATTTGGATCAATGCTTAGTCCTGACAAGAACATTATTATGGATCTCTGGTTGGTGTACTTGTTAACTTGTGAGGATTAGGCATGAAGTAGAAATGGTTTTAGTTTTGATTAATTAGAATACCATAAAAAAAAAATAAAATCAATGCCACATCCCGATACAACCAGTTTTGCAAGCTTGTGTGTGTGTTTCTCAGAAATAAACGTGCGCTGCATCCAAAGCCATGAGATGACTCAGCTATCCAAATTTACCGAGCTGACAACTCTCTCTGTAATTAGATTTTTTTTTTTTCTCCGGCAACATCAAACCTTCGCTCACACACTCCTACACTCGCATAAATATAACCATTGAAAAGTGTCCAAGTGTGAGATGAAAATATTGTTTGGACTGGCCCGCTGTGTCAGATGCAAGATGTGTGGAGTTTTTCGAAACTCACCACAAACATGCCGTTCACGCAGACTTGGGGTCAAAATGGCATTTTATGTCTGGTCAGGGACTCATTCTTATTATTATTATAAATAATAATTATCCAATTCTTAATTTATATAAAATCATTATCATATAATCCTGAAAAACCACTTAACTGAATATTGGTTATTTTTTGTCGGTAGGATCTCTGTATTTGTAGTATATCTTCTTTTTTTTGCAAGTAGTTTAAAAACTTGTTTTTAAATCAGAAATTAATATTTATTCATTTCTTTCACTGGAGATTCAAAGTAAAAATTTTATAATCTTCCCATGACATTCATGTGCTGTTAGAAAATGTGACTCCTACATACCAGAATCAGCAGGGGTCATAATCTTTTGTATTTCACCATAGTTGAATGGCACAAGTGGGATCAGAGCCACACTTAGGTTAGAATATAAACCATTAAATCATATGTGAAATGTTAGTGTTTTATGATTATTTATCACTGTAATTCATCAAAATACTTAGCTAATGAGAAGACTAAATTCATATGCAGTAGTTATTCTACATGGGAAGGTTTTTTACATGTATGAAATTGAAGTACATTGAGATTTAATAGTAATGGTTTAGGATGAAACTGGTTTATGAACTGATGAAGGGCAGATTTTACTCAAAGCCTTCTGTGACTCTCTAGGTGGGGAGTTTAGACAAAATATTTGTCTAATATGTAAACATTAGTGGTCAGTGCTAGCAACTGAGCATTAGCTTTGAAGCTGATCTCTTATGAAATGATTAGGTTAGAGCTGGGAGTCCTTGTTAGAAGTCTCCTTCGATTAATCACGAGCAGAGTGGCTGATGGCAAGTGGAGTGAAGGCCAAGCAAAGCACTGCCAAGTATCCTTCAAGCTGCAGCTTGACCATCATTTTGGCTCTCAGCAACCACTTCTCTTTGAGTCTGTTTGAGTTACAGCTGTCTACTCCGACTTTTTGTGGGTTGCTTCAGTTCAGACATACTAAAAGGGGAGTGATCCAAAACCAAACTGCACATAACTTGATTTAAATACTACAACGTCTATCAAAGCGGGAGAAATATTGTGACTAGGCAAGAACTGTTATGAAATTATAACAGAATGATGATCTTAAGTTAAAAAAAAAAAATCCCATTTACAGCACATTGGTATTTACACCAAATATTTAAGGGGAAAAAATTGATATAACGGAATTACAATGGTTACCAAACTGTAATTGCAGTTTGGTAACCTGTAACTTTACAAAACTTTAGTGTACCATTTATACTGGAAACAGTATGAAGTTAACTTTTTAATAACATGTAGGGAATTAAGTCTTTTAAAAAATGTGCATTGTAAAATCAGCCCTGTGAGGCAAAGTACATAAGTATTCCCATTTTCCCCAGCTTGAAAGGTTGGCTTGTGAATTTACTTTCTTCCTTTTGAGTGCAGACAACTCAGCTGTGATCAGATAACTTTTAGTCAAACTGCTTTTGTATTTCTGTGCCTCCTGGTGCCTCCTGTTCTGGTAGCTGAGCACATATCTGCATTTTAGTTGGAGAATTCCTCGCTGTTTTGTGATGCTCAAACCATTCTGCATCTGCATTTGGGAAGACTGGGGACCGATTGTGTATGCATAACAATGAGTCACAACATCTGAAGTATTCTTGCAGATTTCACTGAAAGGAGATTTAATACAGAGCACACTGGAGCTGCATATCTGATTTATTAAAATGTGAGATGTGTCTTGTTTATTAAGTAGCCGTGACGTGTACGGGGACAAAACCACAAAGCTCAAAGCGACACAAGAATTTCTGTTTCTAAAAAAAGGGAAGTGTGCGCAGATTAATTTAATACTGGTGTCAGTTTAGAGACCTGGCCTTTTCCCTTAATGATCCTCGTTGGATTTTACTTTCTCTCCATCTGTCACAGCTATTCGCTGATTTTGCCCATTCCTAAATGAGTCTCATCATTTGTGAGGTGAACCTGCTTATCATATTTCATTAACCTAAATGGGAAAACGGAAAAGAGGAAGGGAAAAGTGTGGTTGAAAAACTATCCGCTCAGTGACACAGATAACTGTTGCCTCAAGAGGATTGCAAAGTTAAAGCTATTTAAGAGTTTGTTGGGGATTTACAAGGTGTGGACTGTAACTTTACTATTTACACACAGCACATGGCATCAACCGTCAAATTTATTCATTTTGTTAAATCACTCCTGAACCACAGACCAGATCAGGACTGGACTACTGCTCAGTCCTCTGTTCAGACATTTCATTAAGAAGTCAAGGCCCCCGTGTCAAGAGGAGGAGTGGTCAGGCACAGAATGAACGTTACTTGAGGTTCAGTGTGACGTTTCCACGGTCAGCAATGATTTAAGGAGCCATGTTATCTCCTGATGTTGGTCGACTGTTTTTATCAAGGTTTAATGGTCAGCAAACTGCCCTGACTTATTCACCAGAGAGAATATGTGGTCCCACCATACTGATGCAAGGCAAAAGAAAGTACAAGTGTATAGGGTTTACAGCAAATGAACATAATTTAAAAAAAAATCATTTTTCATTGGTCTTATATCATTTTCAGATTTTTTAGAAGCAAAATTTTCAGTCTTTTTGGCTTTAAGCTATAAATAAATCCGTGTACCTCATCTTTTTTCGTCACCATTCTTGCCGAGAATAACTTTTGCTCTATATATTGTAATTCTTGGGACTCTTCTTGTACCGTCTCTTTTTGATCTCTTACTCTAAAGTCAAAACTGTCCACTGTCTCCTTTCTGCCTTGTTTTATTAGCTTCACTGAAGAAATGCTCAGATTAAAAGGGCAAGTACAACACATCTGCCTCTCTGGGGAGGTATGCGTCTCATAAAATCTTTATCATTAGTCTTTCACACTTCACAGAGCTTATGCTTAAAAGCTCAGAGGTCTTTCATTTTTAAGTTATGCATCAATCTTCCGAGGTTGTGTGCATCATTAATAAGTTGAATTCTTATTTCAAGTTCAGTTTACACTCTGGATGAACGGATATTAGTTATTCGGTGTTGAATGCTTCTCTTGCGGATTTATTCAACGAGATATGTAGAATGCTCCAAAAACAGATTAAAGAGTAGAAAGAGCCTCAGAAGCCCCTGTTCAGAGCTCATTTCAGCCATTATAATGCTGTGTATTAATATTTTATGCCTGCTTGGTGATGCTACACTGTTTCTTGCTGCATCTTGATAAGCACTCAGCCGAGTTGCTAAGTCATGCAACCCTCTCCGCGTACCTGCTCCCTTGCCACCCATATCTACAGACACAATCGGAGTAAAAAACACGTCGCTGGTTCGGCTCTGCTGACACACAGAGAAACCGCTCTTGTAACAGTTGGACATGAAGACACGCTGGGATTGTAATTAGTGGAACGGCGGCGCTTTCTGCCATCTCTTCATCGTTTGGCGGGGCTGCAAGGTGACTCCGAGGGTTGATTCGCCCACTGTGTGCACACACCCACACGGTCGCAAATACACAGTGGGCCTTGACAGATGTCAGAGTGGCAATCAGCCCACATGTGCCTCTTATGTTCCTGTTTGATGCACAGTCACGCAACTGCTCAAGTGCTTAGTCACTTCGGTTTTGTCCTGGACCTCACTGTGTGGTCACCGGTTGAGTAATCGGTTGATGTCACAGAACCCTCAGAAGCTGGACTGTAAGGGGACTTTTACGACTGCTGCATTCACACACAAGGCACTAACTAGTTGGCCATTTTGTTTTAGCTGCATGCAAGTCAGCACTGGTCTTAATAGCCAAACAGATGGTAAAGGAGAGGCGGAGGACCAGAAAGGACTCCCTTTGAAGCTGGAGATGCACCGAAAAGTAAACCAGAGATCAGAACTGGTCAGTTTTCCCTTGTTTATTTCTGACCACTGGTGGCACTCAGCTGCCAGCATTAGTACTTGTTTTGTCAGGTAAAAACAAATAAAGGTTATGGGCCAGATGCTTTGACGATCTCAAGATTCCTTCATTTTTTGTTTTTCTCCTATTTGTTTTTCTCGATTATTAGGACTATTTTTTTGTAGTAGTTAGAAATAAAATTCTGTCAAAACCACATTTAGCAGATCCTGGCTATAAAAAAATAACATATAAAGTGCATCTTTAGTTTAGATTAATTGTAAACTGTTTACAGTTTCTTCATAAGAATCACATGTTTTTGTTGAAACACAGCTGTAAATCTCAGCTTTACTTCAGCCCACATTTTCAAGGCAACAAAGCATTTTTTTAAAATCTTTTGTCCCAAACTAAGAGAGCAGAACATTTGTTGAAAACTAGAAATAGAAGTTGCTCTATTTTTATAACTGGAATGTGATGTGATTTTTATTTTTTCACCATAAAACCAATGAAAATTGGCAACAGCGTAAATATAGAATATACTGCACTGTGCTTGAACATGGACAAGTATTTTTCTTAAAACAATTTTCTTCCCGTAGCATTGAAAAGAAAGCATTTGCTATGACGTTAAAAACAATGTACTCCATGTCATTGCAGCGTCAGAGCCAGTCGAAAACAAATGCACAGCTCTGTCTTACTTTCCTGCTCGTGGAAATGTTGCTGCAAATCACCCACATGGTTCTCCAGGAACCAGTGGTGGAGATGTTTTATACTTAGTTGGCTGGTTGCTCTGTTGGTTACCTAGCCTCCATCAGCAAGCACACTGCATTACTCTACTCTACTCCACTCTGTACTCTATGTTCAGCTCCTACTATAACATCACTTTTTACATTTTATATTTATTGCTGCCAGATGGTTTTCTTAAGAGAAACCTTACCACAAGAGTAAATTGCAGAAATTGAATTATTAAAGTAATCCAACTAGCCAGAAACCACTTATTTCCCCTAATTCTGTTGTTGAAGTCAATCATTTGGTTGATTTGTTTGTTTATTTTAGCTCTGTCCTGTGGACTTTGGTTCTCTGTAATCTCACTTTTAGTGACAAAATCCCAAACTGACCTAATATTGTTGAGATTAGGGTAAATCTGCACCATCTGTTGCAAAACTCATTATTTCTCTGAGTCTTATAAACCTAATCCCATTTCATCTCTTGCCCTCACTGCGCAAAAGGCAAGTAGCTTTTCAGCCAAGTGTGATGTAGAGCATTATTTTAGTCATGAGCCTTTAAGTTCTGCCGACCCAAATGAGCATATGGTTGAGACCAACCTAAACCGGCCATCATCGTGTCCAGTTACCCACTTTATGAGCGCGTTAACATCTGGCTGTGCAGATGGATGAAACGATAGAGGACAAAGCAAACTCATTAGGGTTCATTAAGCATTCAGCCAGACTGTGTGCTGCAGACCCATATGCGTTACCCAAAAGATTCATAAATTATGACTTTAAACAAGTCACAGTTCACACCTGCCCCGCTGAGCCGTTATCTGGTTACAGGGAGAGTTTAGAGTCCCTGTGGGGATATTTATCCCAACACATCCTGCTACGATCGTCCTACCCTTGCTTTAGTTTTAGATGCTTTGAACATTGTGTGTGTTTTTTTGTTCGTTTGCTTTTTTTTAATATATATTTTACCCGAAGAGTTTAATTTACTGAATTGTCAGGTGTTGCATTTTCTTACAAGATAGCAAGTTAACAAAAGCAAATGATAATGTCAAATAATTCCTTCAATTTATCTTCTGCGCTGCAAAAACTTTTCACTAAATTAAAACATACATCTTTTCCAGAAGGTTAAATTAAATATTTGGAATTTGATAGAAAATAATTCCTACATTCAATACAAATGACTTTCAGCTGATTAATATGTGCATCCTGATAATAAATTATATAAAATACCATACATAATATAATAGTTTCCTTTGAAGGACACTGTGTTAACCCGTTTCTTGTCTCAGCCCTGCTGCTTGGACTCTTGCTTAGCCTCGCAAGAAGTATTAAAACTGTCTGCGAGGGAGAAATTTCTGCAGAGTCGCTTGAGACGACTTGCTGTCTGTATCTTTCAAATGAGCCTTGACATGTCATTCCCCTTCACCTTGCTGCCTCACTGCGCTGGCTCCGTCAGTAAACAGCCTTGTAAGCTCAGAGTTCAACATGCCTAATCAGTTTTGCTAGTCTGCCAAAACAAGATAATTTATTAGAGATTGTTTCTGATCCTGTTTCCTTTTCCAATTTCTTTAGTGTTTTTATTTTATTTTTTTTTAGCCATGAGTGAAACTCTGTTGGCTAAGCAGGTTGTCGGCATCTCTTTTGATGGCTCCACTCCATTAGCTTTCCGATCGACTGCCGGCTTTGGTGGCACATCCCACCCCAATCTCCACCTTGTCCTCCACTTAATCGTCCATCCATCACTTGAAATCAAGGCCCAGGTCTCTGTGCCTGTGGGCTGATGGCATCACTCATTATACTGTGAAGTTTCAATTGCTGCCCGACCCTTTCCATCCAATTTCATGGCTCCTCTTGGTGGCCGGTGCCCCTGCTGCTCCACTCTGAAACTCTTTAAATGAACCAACCTTTGGCTCCGAGCCGCCACTCATCGCTGCAAGGCGAGAGCGCGGCGAATGCAGTTCGAATGAATGTCAAGGCTTGTTATTGTACCTTTGGGTTAATACAGTTTGGGTACTCAAGAGCCCAGTCTCTATTCCCCCCCCCCCATTTTACACTCATGTCAAATCCACTCCCACACAAATCCTGGGATTAAAGTGGTTCACTGCTCTGCTAATGGAGAAAGTAAACAGATTTTGGGTCTGGGGATAGGAAATGACTTGACTTAATTTAGCTGGAACTAGTTTTTGGACTGAATTTGCCACAAGGGGACATTTTGAATTTGATGAGTATGTTCGATTTCAGTTATGCTCTCATCTCAATTAAGTGGATTCTCTGTGGAGGTTCTTGGCTTTTTTGGATCAAATTTGTCTCCTTCTATAGTTATAGTGGAAAAAAAAATACAATTCATAAACAGCATGCGATATTTCACACTATTAGAGAGTATCCATTTAAATGTGGATCATCAAAACACTTGAACCCAACTATTCATGCGTCAGGCTGAATTGAAGTGTTCATAAACATGGTCAATTTTGGTGTTTAAATAAATTGGAGTTAGATACCCCCAGTTCAAGGAATCTTGGAATTAACAGAAACATGAATAATCATAACATGATTTATTTGGCGTAATTTAAAAATTTAATGCCTTAATAAAGGAGGTAATTCTCCTCCAGTTTTTATCTAATTACCAAAGTATTGACTAAAATAATAAGACCAAAACTTTTTGTGGTTGTTGAAACTATAACTTTTAAACACTTGGCATGCTCATCAGTAATGTAAGCCCTCTCTCTGAACACAACTAAAGTTATAAATTTCAAACTCTATGATTCTAAGACATTTAGACAGGTAAAAATGATTGAAATTAAATGTTAAAAAAAATAAACAAACACAAAAAATCCCTGTAATATTGCTGTGCTAACAACATATTGAATCATTTGTACCCTTTGCAAATACTTATCACTTGCCTCTTTAATTTCCACAGCCAGTGAAAACTGTCATGACTTCCACCCCATGTTCTTCACCCACGAACACTCCTTTGAGGAATTCTTCTGCATCTGCATCCAGCTGCTCAACAAGACCTGGAAGGAAATGCGAGCCACAAGCGAAGACTTTAACAAGGTAGGCCACATGGCTTTGCTACTGGGTTCAGGCTTGTGTTTCATGCTGATAAGAGTGTTGAGCCATGTGCTCTACTTATAGACTATTTACTGGACAGTCAGAGGAGAGACACATGTGGATGCCTCTTTTTTTTCACCACCATAGAAAGTGCTTTGTTTGAATACATATAATTTGTAAAATTCTTGTTTTTTTGTTCGTGTATTTATATTTCCAGAATTTCTCAGTAGGCTTACAATTGATATTAAATCGCCATTAATTTAAAACACAGTGACTTTCATATGTTGTCCTTCTTTTTTTGTATTATTGGTATGTGGTGCATTTATATTGGACTGAAAGTTTGAATTACACTTGACATTAAGATTTTTATTTCATATCAAGACTTCTACTTACAAACAAGTTGGACACAGTTAGCATTGCATTGATTCTTGATTTACTGATACATTTACTGGAACATTTTTCCTTTAGGTGTTGTGATAATTATTAATAGAGTTTTACTTTTTAATTAATTAATGTCTTGCTAAATAATGACATGGTGCTGCTTTATTGGCTGTATGAGGTCAAATTCAGTACAGTCACAATCTTTGATGCTTAATTACAGAGATCAACATATTTCTTCTTTTTTATAGTAGGTGTAACAAATGCACAAAAATGTCCACATTTTTTATATTTATTTCTACTTTTCCTCTTATAGATGTTACGGTTTTGTTTGTAGTTGTGTAAATTTCCCTTTGATCTCCTAAATCAGTTCTTTTGTCTTTACTTGAAGCTCAGAGGAGTTTGGATTAAGATAAACGTCCTGTAAACTGGCTAAGGTTGAGTCAGTTCATGCAGGAACTGTGTCTGTGTACACGGCCAGATGGTGATAGTAATGAGGTGTTCATGACCGATATTGTTCGTCGTGTAGTCAATTGGGCATCAGTTGTAGGAAGCAGCAGATGCTCTCTGCATTTTTCCTGATTTGTCAGATGAATTGGGTTTGTCTTGGACGAGCTTCAAACCACAGTCGGTTCGTTTTATTTCAGATCGATTTATGCTACGTGTTAATTCTTATGAAAAGTCCCTTCACTGCATTTTAAAAGAAGGTTTGGATCAATTAATTCCATTAACCACGGTGGGCATGATTGTGGTTATGAAAAGCTTGAATTGCAAAATATCATCCAGACAAAAAAGATTGTAAAAATGTTCAGTTTAATGTTTTTTACTCATCCTGAGCATGTGCAAGCCAACAGTGGAGTGCTATCCTTGAACAGAATCAACTGAAGTCAGAAGCTGTGTCTATATGCCTCGACTGGTTGGGGATGAGAGGACTAGACAGAGACAAAAACAAATAGAAACACACCAGGGCAAAATACCTTATTTTAGAAATTAAAAGCAGAAAAAAATCATTGAGAGAAATTACAGAAACATCAGTTAACTTTAAAATTGAACCCACTGGATGAAGAAAAAAGCATTTTTACAGTCCACTGTGCTGCTGGGTAGACTTGCATCCTGAAACTATAAATGTTGCCGTAACACTTCCACCTACATTATTATTTATTGTAGACAAATATCCACCTCTGAAGGACATAAAGTTGTGTTTAGAAATGGTTTAAAAAAGAATCACATCATCCGAGGTGTTTCTGCAGCTGCCAGAATACTCCACAGAATACTAGTTTGTTTAAGGACAAAGTCCACTGTGTAATTTCTGGTTCAGACCTACTAGCTGTGATTGAAGTGAGCCGCTGCTTAGAGCTGCTCTCAAAATGTCACCCTGCAGAAAATTGCTCTGCTTCAGGGTGAAACTATTATTGCAGAGTCCGACTCCAAAATCTGGAAAATGTACTTCCAGGAGTTTGTGGTTCTTATTATAGACTAGCAGGAAAGTGAACGTTGACAAAGACATACAGGTCTCAAGTTGCAGCATCTTTATTATGGATTTAAGGAGTCGTGACATCTTTCTTTAGTTTTTGCTTAAACAAGTATATTTATTTATCTTGAAAGGATTGCTATTAAAAATATGGCTCGTCTTTCTAAAGTTTGACCATCATCTTTTAAGATTGATCGTAACAGTTTTGTTACTTTGTGCCATACTTTTTTTGTTTTTAAGAACATTTGTATTTTAAAAATAAGCACTCAGAGGGAAAGTTAACAGTTTTGATTAGGGGTCTTCAGTGGTTATCTGGAAGTGGTCAGGACAAAGGATTCAGAGCTAAAAGAAAATCAAATAAATCTGCATTCAAATGACAAATTGATGTCGAGCAGAAAGCAGGAATCAAAGATTTTCAATAAAACGGTTAGATGCAGCATCCATCCACCAGATGGATGCTACAAAGCACTCTCTGTACCCACATAAAGCTTTTAGTTGTTAGCTACCTCACCAGCATGGCTGCATTATTTGTTTTGTGAATTCACAATAGAAAAAAAGCTGTTTATGGCTTTACTCATGGCATTTATTCCTTGTGTTTGTTTGTGTTACAGTTTATTGAGCTATTGATACACAAGGAGAGAGTAGGCAGCTGGAATTTGTTTTAACTACCAGGACTTTGCTCACATCTTTGTCTCCTTATGCCACCTGGATTTCCCGCCTGTGTAGAAAAAAAATATTTTTCCATCTGATTGGTGTGACTTCACATACTTGTGCACCCTATTTTTTGTACCTGCTGTCAATACCTTAAAAGTTTGGATATCAGAAGTACCTTTTTGATATGAGGCTATTTAGTGTGAGGTCATTAGCTAAGTGCTGCATTCAGAGCTTAATGCTAAGCATCACAATTGTTCAGTCTCAGATTATATTGACTGTGAAATTCAGATTAATTACTGCTTGGTGAAGGAAGCGAATGTGCTTCTTGGTGGAGGATTTTGCCCAGTAATGATCATTAATTTTACTTAAGTTTAACTGATGAAACTTGTTTAATTGTAATATTTCTGATGTTCTTCCCCCCAGCTATGTAGAAAGCTGCAGTCACCAAAAGAACTGTGATTTTCTTGCTATGAGGACTGAATTTGTGACTCGTGACAACTGTCAGCCTGAAACTGGAGTGCACATTTGAATGCATTCTGCAATTTAAAATGTCATGTCAGCACATTATCAGAGGGAATATACTCTTTACAGAGTGTATGCATCCTAATGTGGGTGAATGATAAGGGGGATCAAGGATAATTCAGCGGGCATCCATTTTCTAATCTGTATGGCTTCCCTGCAGCTTCAACATTTGCCGCTGACAGCACTGATGTGTGGAATACTAAAGCACTTGAGTTTTTATCAGAGTCCTAATGTTCACGTTGCCGTGCACTACAAGTGTGTCTCCATTTCTTTAGCACTGATTGCCATTTCACTGCCTTGTTCTCTGTGGCTCGTTGATTTAGCATCACTCTGCACGCATTACGATATGCTAATTCAGGGCACAGTCTAAAATAAAAATACACTGGCCTGCTGATTTTTCTTCTGTCTTAATGTGGTGCTCAGTACAAGACGAGGCAGGTGTGTGTTTGTATATGTGGTGTGTTTAATGGAGGCAAGTCTGATGCTCCCAGGGCACTGCTTTGTCCGTCAGCAGCCGTTTCCCCTGTTTCCATAGCAACCCCGTCCAATTACGTCGGCGGCGGCGGCGCACTGCCCTGCCTCTGTTTTAGCTAAAATGGAGCCACTCGCTCTGCGTGCGTACGCGCTTTTGTTTCGGCGTGAGCGCGCCTTTTGGTGACTCGTGAGGCTGCCTGTCGTCCCTTCATCCGAGCGTCCGCGCTCACAGTCCCTCTCGTCTTCCTCCTCCTCCTCCTCCTTCTCCCCACAGGAGGGAAAGAGGGAGCCTTCATCTCTCTCTTCTCGAGACCTTGGGAAAAAAAATAAAAAATCCCTCGGTGATGTAGCGGCTTGCAGCCGCTTGCATACCTCCTCCCCCTTCTCCTCTTCTCCCCTTCTCATCGCTCTCTCCCTCCACAACTAAACACACACACACACACCCACACCCCTGCACACACACAAACACCTATATTTATCATGTGATCCGCTTGCTGCATCACCATTGGTGTCTCTGATTATGGCGTGGGTCCAATCAGTGCATAAGCTCAGAGATCAACATAAGTGAAGCAGAGCAGCTTGGCTGATGCTCTTAGAGCCACAGAGGGAGAAAGGAAGGCAAATAGAAAAGGTAGAGGATATTATAATAGTAGCTAGATGATGGGGAGGGAAGCTTAATATATGAGGGGCGGGTTTAATTAAACAGAAAATGCTGAGGTAGAGAGGCAACCGCAGGAGCGAGAGCCAAAACAGGCAAAAAAAGAAGAAAAAAAAAAAGGAGACGGCATTGACAGATGAGTTTTCTCTTATTGTGGCTAACGCTATAGCTAACTGTCCACAATCAGCCAGACTGCTCTTCTGAGGAACCATCTGCTCCCTCCATCTTTCCACCCGTCCCTGCCTCCCTGCCGCGAGCCGAAAAGTCGTTCTCCGCTAGCGGGTCGGGGGATTCATCAGTCACTGTGGAGAGTATCGCACGCCACTCAGAGCCATGGAGGTGACATGTAAGTACAGAGATTGGAAATGTGGAGACAGAAAACACCAGAGGAGAGGAGGAGGAGGTGGTCCTAACAGGAGAAAGAGGACTGTTTGTGTTGTTGCCTGGATGCGGAGGAGGAGAGGGGGAAGCAAGGAGGAGGAAGGAGGGAAGAAAAGCCAGGGGAGAGATGGAGAAGATGAGGGAGGAGGGACAGATGGGGCAGTGTGGGCTCGGCCAGGCGTAAGCAGGAGAGAGCGGGACCCAGATTACAGCCTTTGTATCAACATGCACACACTTATGTGTTGGATTATAATTTCACTCTGCCTTTAGTTGCATGCATCCACTGTGCACCCCAGGCATCATCGGTATTTATCTGTGTTATTGTGAGGGGAGGGGGGTTGGGCTTTGTTGTTGTCAGTGGGATTACTCCAAATCACCAACACCCACTGTTTGTCAGCAGAGGAATCCAACACCTCTACTTCTACTTCTGCTCCTCTGGACTCCACACCGCCTCTGGTAACTTTGGATGAGCTTCAGCCAGTGTTTGAGCCAGAGGGGTTTGACACAGGATTAGAGTAAGGTCTGCTCCAGATTGTAGAGCAGAAGCCTTTGAAATGCTGCCAGCACTGTATTTCATTTGTTGCTCTCGCTCTTTTTTTGGCGTATCTATATACCCATGCTGTGACCTGTTATATTGTGATCTGAGGTGAAAGTGGGAAATAAATAGTTTGACTGCCTGAAGATTTATCGGGGGTCAGATTATGGTTTACGTGTTCAGGTTTTTGAATTACCTGATGGGATTCTGCGGTCGGTGTGCATGCTGCTTCTGATGTCACTTAACTTTCCTGGTGCAAATGAAATATCTGCATGTAAAGAATATTGGTCAGAGGATGGAGTGATCAAGCAGAGAAAAGATTCCTCTGTGTTGACATTATGGTGGATCGGTGATCTGTCCTCTGAGTATCATGTTTCCTTAAAATTATTCAAAGGTTTGTTATCTTTAGCATTTTCTACACACAATAATCAGAGAAATTGGCCACCGATCAGATCTGTGACTCATTTCTGACCTCTTTTTTTTTTTTGCCTAAAAAAAGTAATTAAAATTTTTTTTAAAGGGCTGTGGTTTACAGTGTTCAGAATATTTCTCACAAGCCTTGTTACTCTTACTGTTAGTTATTTATAAGTGTTAAAAACATAGGAAATGTTGCAGTGTGTGACAGTTACAAAAAACTTTTACTAATTTAAAATAAAGACATTGAAAAAGAGGAACTAAGCCCTCTTAGAATATACTAAAATCAACTCTGGACCAGTTAATTTTTTTTACCAGGTATGAAATGATGTCCCTTGGCAGATGGCTTTTTTTTCAATCTTGGCAAAGTCAACAGAGTTTATGAAATTACTAAAACTGAATAAGTACAAAATGTGAAAGGAGTAAAATGAGGACTAGTTCTTTGTAGTTTCAGCCTAAGTAAACTACCAGCATGCCTCTGTAGAGAATTCATTTTAAATAGTTTTTATGTCTTTTCTGCTTCCTGTGGCCTAATACTGAAAACAGCTAGCTTTTGGTTTTTCATCCTTTAGCATTTTCCACTCCAGAAAGTGTTGGTTTCCTCAACCTTGTATTGCTTATTGTCCATTCGGAAAAAAACTTGTAGTCAGTGTTTGTGACCGGCCAGTCTCCTGTCAGGGCTGGTTAAGTTGAAAATTGACCGATTTCATTCACCAGTTGATTCTTCAGTGAATCTCTGTGGCATTTAATGATCTGATTTTCACCTAATTTATCTGGGAAAATTAATGATTTACTAGCAATCTCTGTCTCTCGTGTGTCTTTTATGACCTTGATTAAACTCATTCTGAACGTTGGAATGTATATTTTTAACCTAATCGTGCCCGATTTCTCCCTATAGAAAGTGTTTGGGTGCAGTTTATACAAAATTAATGCATTAGTCTGCATAGTAGCCAGATACATGCTCATCTAGCTCACTGTGTCGCCGTCTCCTATAAACCTACAAGATGTTTTCATTTATTGAAATGTTAGACTAAACCTTAGAAGTTTACACTTTTGTTTTGATATAACTCTTTTTGATAATTCAGCTCATAAGACATTCTAAGTAGTTTTAGTTAAATGTCTGGCAGAACCTACTAACGTAAACAGAACAGAAGGACTGGGCTCTTCTAAGGTAGCAGATAAAACATGTTTCCAGATCCAGCTTAATTTTTTATTCCATAACAGCAAAATAATGCATTCAGGGCTTTTTTTAAGTTTTGTTTCTATTTTTTGTCTGCTTTGTAGTAAGAGTAGCAACAATTGTGTTGCTAAGTCTTAAGAGCACCTTCTGCCATGAATCCAAATAAGTGCAAATTGCACCCCAACCTCACTGTCGTCTTTAGACCATCGTAGATATGAAAAATGCAAAAAGCCTACATCACAGCCAGCCAGCTTGTTGTGATAATGGTTTGGCCTGCATTAGAGGAAACACAAGCTAAATGGAGGCTCTCTGCCCTGCATAAATGGCTTGTTAATTTTTTTTTTTTTCCCATAAGCTCTGGTAAAAAGCAGAATATAAAATACATTATGCTTCTGGCAATAGAAAATACATACTACATCAACTTTACATAACGAAATTATGTATTTGCATTTTCTGCCATTAAAATAATCAATTAAATAAAAATAGCAAGCTGCGTATAGTCCTACAGAAGAATCCTATGGTTGCTTGCTCTGTTTGTGAGCGTCAATTAAGGTTGGCCTTCGACTGGAGATCTTGAACTTGGTCCAAGTAGCACTTCAGCTGAACGAACCTAAAAGCCAGAGATAGATAATTAATCTAACTAGCATTTGGTCTTTATGTGTCCATGCTGGCGGGAAATAAGAGAGTGAATAAATGTAGAGTACTGCCTCCTTTCTGCCAGAACATTACATTTTATGACGCCATGTTGAAGAGTGACCCTGAAGGACTAATGAGCTTACATTATTCTTGTTTGGAAATCACAAGGTGCTTGGATGCTGTAAAAGATTAAAGTTGCAGTTAATAGGTGGTGTAAGATCTCAAGATGTCAAAAAAGCATAATTTTTTATAACAAGTGAAAAGCGATGTATTTATTATGAGCCTCAGACTTAAAGATGTACCTCCATGTTTCCTTTTTCTAATGTAATAAGAAAGGAAGTGGTTTTGGAGTTTGGCACTTAACACAAAAAGCCTGATGTAAAACAAATTTGTAAGAGAATCATGCACATCGACGAAGTAAATGATTGATTAAATGAATTTGTCAAACAGTATCAACGTTTTGAAATTCTATACTACTATATGGACAAATCTCTATGATAAATAACAATAAATATTAAAATGTATTTCCGTAGTATTATCTCTTAAGCCTAAATTAAGTTATAAATAATTACCCTTTTATTTTGTATTTTAAAAGTACAATTTAAATCAGCAATTCCACTAAAACAATTCATAAACTGACCCATAAATATACCCGTATTCCTAATATATTACATGTGGTACTCTCTTTTTTTTCTTCTTAGTATTTATTGATATCTGCATTGGTATTTACCGTATCGCTATTAAACAATTTTTTTTATAAAAATTAGTCCATATTGACAGAGCATTTGACAGTAAATGATTGATTTCTAAGCACTGTGACAGTACAGTGACTGATTATTAGTCGCTGATGACACTAAAACTAGCATCTGTGGTGCTTCCCATTGGCAGCGAACTAAAGAGCTTTTTCACAGTTGTTCATGAATCTGGACCACCTCTGATAGACTCTACAAACTATACTGAGCAGTGATTATTTAAAACATTGTTGAAAATGTATAAACCATTTGTTCTATTTGTAAAAACTCAATAACCAAGAATATCAGTGCATTTATGACTACCTTAAAATAAGATTAGCCTTGAAGTTACAATATATGGACCAGTAATAATTGGACTGGAACGATGATTTGTGAAGCCTTCACTTCATTTGTGATGAGAAAAATGTTTAAATTCTTTCTTTGAAAAAATATTGCAAGAAATTCATCTCATTCCTGTATCATGTAACGTCTCGTTGCATGAGCTGAGTGTCCTTTAGTGGGGAATAAACTATTTCAGCTTTGTTTAGTTTTAAAAAAAAACTCAATTTAGGTTCAGACTTAGGCCTGACTCTGATCCTACCTAAAGAGTTAGCATATATGCATATTTACATGAAAAGAGGAGTCTTGTAGGATTGGATTAGATATGATATTAATGAAATGATTGCTTCTCTAAAATATTCATGACCGTTTATCTGAGTTCCGAGGAACAACTTGGGACAGTGGGGGACAGCGGGGACAGTGGAGGACAGTGGAGGACACTGCTGTCATGCTTTGAAAGAAACCGTACCTGGATCACTCTTTGGAAAACCCGCCCCTCTCTCTGCTCCCCTTTCTCTCCTGCAATGAGACCTGCTGTCGTCTCATTTCATTACCGGTTTTATGTACCTCACTTCACCAGCTGTCTGTTTCCTATGCTCTTCCCTTCCTGCAGTTTCTTCTACTTGTTTTGTCTCATATTCTCTCTCTCTGTCTTATACTCCTCCTCTTTCTTGTCCCCCCCATTACTCCCCATCCCACCAGTGTCCTGCACCACCTCCACCACCACCTCTATTGTTGAATTTCAGACAGGCTATTTATATCTTTCTGCTTGGCTGCCTCGCCTCCCACTCTCTTAACAAGGTTTGCTTTATTGTTATTGCACATGTGTAAGCACAATCCGAAGATGCGTGCATGCATGTGTGCTACAACAAATCTTTGAGTATGTCAGTGTACTTTTGCTTTCCGCACAGTTTGCATGCGAGTGTGTATCAAGAGGAAAGCGTGACTGTTCTTCGTTTTTGCTCTGGTGGGACTTTTGTCAGTTATTTCTTCTTCTTTTCGGTGCATTACTTTTTCATGATTGTGTGTTTGTGCGCCTAAGGGGGCGATCTTTCATCTCTGAGAGCATTGGCCCACTCACATGGAGAACAGCAAAGCTAAGCTCACTAATCAGACCAGAGAGATCATCCATCATTAGCATCAAACCATCAGAGCTGTAAGAACGGAGATGCCAGCATTTTGTTTTATGGTGAATCAAGATAATTAGGCTCACGAGAAATCAGCAAATGGACACATAAGCTTCAATTTTTATGCCTTGTGATTCAGTCATTTATCTTGCTTTTGACTTACTTTTGTGTCTGTGGTTGCAGTATTTAGTTATAGATTGATTCCAAAAGCAAACACTCATATGGCTACCTGAGGTCTTGTTTATCATCAGATATTAATGTGGCACTGCTTAAATCTATAATAAATTTGAATTGTGTCAGTAATTGAGTCTAAGCAAGGGAGACCAAAAGATTAGTCCTTTTATTAATGTTTATTATTGTTCCTCAAGGAGAAAACAAAATAAAAACTTGGCATTGGTAAAGCCAGTCTCAGATATGTGGTGTAACGCAAAATAAATCATCTTCAAACCTTTTCACATTTTGACACTTTACAACCACAAGCTTTAATTTCATTTATGTGATAAATCAGTACAAAGAAGCAAATAATAATCAAAACTGAATCCAAGGCTAAGCCTACATAGTCATGCTTTCAGATGCTCTCTAACCAATCTGACTGTCGTTGAGCCATTTTGCAAAGAAACCTGGGCAAAAGTCATAAACAAAAATTTAAACCATACGTCATGCATTACACAATTTAATGCTACTTTATCTAAAATCCCAATAAGATGCATTACATTTTGTGGCTGTAATGGAACATAGTATAAGAACGACTAATACGCAAGTTCATAAACAATTTGTTTGATCATGAATAAAATCAGCGAATAAGACAAGTTCAAAGAATAAAAGTTATTTGACCAAATCAGACAAAACTTCTAAGTAAGTGTTTGTTTCCTTGATGTAATATTTTCTACTGAGAATCAGTTTTAGTAAAATAAGCTAGGGTAGCTTAATATTTCTTCTGTCTTCTGGAACCAAATTTCCATTTATGATTCATAAATTATGTGTCTTGAACATCAAGGTTTTGGGGGAGGTTTTTCTTGTAATTTGCACATTTTCGTCTGAAAGCCTAATAACTGGCCTAAATGAATGAGTTTTGCATCATTCATGGGGAGGTTGCTTTAGTTTCTCCGAACAGCATTAGCGTGTGTGCCCTGCTGATGATGAGTCCTTGAATAGATGCTTAATCAAAACTAATTTGATCGTCCATCTGGACCAATTAATGCATTTTTTTTTCTTTTTTTCCTGTAGCATAACTGTAGAAAATGCCTGAAAACCATTCAATGCTAATCAAGTCAAGGTCGACTCTCTGCTTTTGTTGTTGATTCTCTATGAGATTGCAGTAAGTGCTACATTCCCAGGTGAATTTTTTTTTTCATCTGATCCTTCATATGGACTGCACCACCCCTTGTGTAGCTGTTTCTTTCTGTTTCTCTCTCAAGAAAAATGCAGCTTCACTGTCAGCTTGACTTGATCCGCAGTGCTGGAACTCTAAATGAGTGTTATTTGGGATTATAGACAGAACCAGTGAGTTCTAAGTGTATAGCTTGTGGGTTTTCAAGTCTGCTGCAGATGTGAGTACTAAAAAAATCACAAGGAATGTCACAGGATCATTAGTCAACCTGTTGTGTTCAGGCTTATGTTGGATTTTCTCCATTTTTTATGTATTATAAGGGGACTAATGCAGCTTTATGTGCTTTACATGTGTCAAGATTCTAAGTGTGCAGAACTATTATTCTTATGGCTATCTAAGTGCTGTCGAACCGAAATTTAAAGCATTCAGTAAAACGCAAGAGGCTTTTAACAGCACTTTAAAGTCACATCCAGCTGTTAACTTGATGTTTTTTACTTTAAACGTGCAGATACAATGACTGCGAACTAACTTGAGGCAGGAGGCAGCAAGTGTATTTAAAGGCTTAATGGATGGGAGTGTTACATTTCCACTTTTTTTCTTGCAAAGAAATATCTTGATTTCAAGTTGAATTGGAAGGAAATGACAAAGAAGAATTTTATCCATGCAGGAAAATGTTTTGCCCTCTTTATTTTCCCACTTTCACTTTGCTATAAGTTGAAAAATATATTAGAATGACTTTGCATTCTTATGGGCATGTCTTCTTTCCCTCATGCTGCATATGTTGCCTGCCGTAGTGACGCCCTCCAGTAACCGGGTTCAATTATCGCCAAGTGAGATTGGATATTTGATTGCTTTCAGGGACTTGTCAGGAAAGTCATTATTCCATGATTACAGCCTTGTTATTCGCCCCAACAAAGCGTCTCTCCAGGAAGATCTCCAGGATTTCTCCACGAAATGCTTGAGTGGCGTGCTCAGGTTTGACTGACGGCTGCTAAATGATGTCATTAGCGAGCTCTTAGCTAAATGAAGCGGCCGTGCGGCTGATTGGTCGACGAGAAGTGGACGGTAATTTGTTGCAGCAGAGGAAGTGTGATGGATGGTGCGGAGCGGCTGCAAAAGGTCCTTCCCGCTGGAAGGACGATCTCAAAGGTCCAAGTGATGGACGAGTCGGCGCCTTCGTTACATGTGTTCGGTGGTTCTTGGAATGGCTTTTAATTACTCTGCTGACACTTGCCCTGGTATCTAACTTCCCTTGCACTCTTGTAATCGAGAAAAGATAAGAAAATATGAAATGACAGATATAAAAAAGAAACACTTGCCAAAAAGGTTAAAAGAATAAATAAACCTTTTATCTGTGAATCTGACAGAACAGGGAGAAGAACACAAGGCGAAGTGAAAGTTTCTTTGAGCTCACCTTGCTTCTGTCAAGGTGCACCCTGCTGATAGAGGGTACAGATAAAATATTCATAATGCATTCCCGGCCCGGTGACAAAGGACCATGTGTTCGTATTAAATGTGATGAATATTCGCAGTGTTAATTAGGATGAGAGCAGCCACATGGGTCTGCAGAATTGTTTTCCTGTCGGAGACATGGCTGCAAACAAGGCATATTAATGACGTCTCTCCAGGGATGACGGCTGGAAAACCAGGTTGGCTAAAAAGTATGATGAGGCTTTAAAATAGTTTCTCCCCTTTTTTAAATAAAATCTTAGGCTTTACAGTTATCTTTTCTTAATTGCAGTATGATATTTCATTTCTTGTATTGCATTTTTTGATATGGCCACTGATTAACATCCTCAGGAGAATAATAATTCATTTTGGCACGCAGATGCACCATTCACAATCTTAATGGGATAATGGATACATTTTGCACTTAATTATCTGAATGCTTTGATTTATAATTATAAAGTTGTGATTGAGAGTAAACGTCATGACTCTAACACTCCTCTTTGCATGGCTTCATTTACTGAGCAGTTCACTTTTTCACCTTAAACAGATGGATAGAGGGAGAAATTTAGGCCAAAAAAACAAATAAAAAAATATACTGACACCACAGGCTCGAATCGCAGCTCGGATTTTCTGAGCTCGACCCAAAGAAAGAAAAATGCAGGTTCTCTTATAACTGCCATTTACTGTTTATTTTGGATTTTTGCTGGACCTCATCTTAATAGCGTCAATGAGTGACTCTTAAAAGTTCCCATTCTCATCACATCGCAACCACCAAAACTGATCCCCATCAATTTGTTTTTAAGAATCGTAAAAAAAAAAATAAAAAAAATGCAATCTCTTTGTGTGTGCAAAACAGATGGAAACATACCATAAATATTTGAAGCTATAGTTTGCAGAAAGCATTTTTGAAATTATTTCCCCTCCACTTTAGAAAACTACTTATGCATCTCCTTGTTGCAAAAACAAAACAAAAAACAATGTCGTAATGTGAAAAAGCCCAAGTGATGTGGCTACTTTAGCGAAGCACAATGGATATCATTTTAATTAAATCAGGTGGAATAAACTCAGTTTTTATTCTGAATATCAGAATTGAATAAAACATGAAGCAACATTCGAAGTGACACACAGACTTCAGAGATGCTGAAGTCCTCCTCCTGTCTTATTAGATGTGCAGCATGATTCTTTCCCAAGTCTTGCTTGAGGGAGAAGGGCATGAAATTTTCTTTTATCTCTGCAAAAATGTCTGTGTCGGGAGCCATTTTTTAATTCCATTAGCATCATTTTGAAAATGATGTTGGTTAAGGTTAAGCTCAGCACACAGCAGCTTTGTCTCAACCTTGTCTGCCCTGTCAAAGGATATTTTACGGCTTGGCTTTGCAGTGCCACAGATGTTTTGCATCAGCTTCAGTAACAGATTTAGTGCCACACTGGAGAGGGAAGATGTGGTCATGTAGCCTGTGTTTTTGTAAATCAATCCAAAACGGAATTAAATGTGGTTAACGTCTACAGTGGAGTTTGCAGGTTCAATATGATGTCACGTTGAGACTTGTGGCTAAAATTAGTGGCTCTTCTCGTGTTATTTTGTGGCTTAGTCATAGAGATGTGTTCTGATCCCTTCATTAAAGTTTAATTAGCAATAAGTTCAGGCTAAAAGCTTCCTACCATCATTTTAACACCGGACTTTATCAGACGCTGAATAACAAATTGAATTAGCTTCTTTGTCTGTCCATATTGATTTGCAGCTTCATCTTAAGAGTCAGGACTTTGAGTCCAGATATCTTCTTAATGCACACAGAGTCCTGATGGTGATTAAGGAGGATCACACTCTTTGGCTTGTGTGGCCTAAAATCCTTCTTTTTTTTTCTTTTTTGCTTGATTGAGGCTTATGCTTTACATGCATTTCCAGAGGCTCAAATTTTCTATTTTTAATAGCCTTATTGCTGGCTCAGTCTGAGTGGTGAGAGTCCAAAGGTTCCTCCAAATGATGAGTAATCGCCTTGCAGCAAAAAACAAGCAATGAAAACACTATTGCATAAGACTTGTTTGGGATTTTTGACGTGTTTAAGCCTTGTCGTTAAACTTGAGAGTACCCAGACCAGACCTAGCAGATTAGTGCATCCCAAGAAGAACATAGCAGTTATAGAGCAGAAAGGTTGTCATCCCCACTGAGCATGTTCACTTTTCTTCTCATTAGAATCACAAATTCCAGTGTATTTTCTTAGGATTTTAAGTGCAAAAACGACAAAATGTGCAGCATAATTGAGAAGAAAAATTATACAGGGTTTTCAGATCTTCTGAACATTATTAACTCAAAAAATTAGTTATGCATTTCTGTTCAGCCCCAGTCAGCTTGATACACTTTGATACCCCTAAATAAAATCCATTGCAACCAACTTAATGACTCTAGAAGTCATTAAGTTTTAAACCGACTCCACCCGAGTGAATTTAGTTACAGTATCAGTCCAGTGGAGATTCATCTTCAACAGCATCATGAAGACCAAGATACAAGCGAGACACAAAATATTAATGCTGCACATCATTTTGAACATATATTCATGACGGTAGTCGCAGCATCATGCTGTGGGGATTAGGTTTTTTTTTTCAAAAGGAAAAAACAAGTTGATGAAAGTATACAGGAGCTCTAAACAAAAAGGTGCATCTACAAAAGTATTGAATACGTATGGATTAGTATTTTAAAAATACATGTTTCATATGTTGTTTTTGTCTCTTACAATACAAATAAAATACTCTGTAGTTTGTGGCTGTGGGGTGAAAAAACGTGGCAAAAAAGTCATGCCTGAATGTTACAAGCTTTGTACATTTGTACATAGTGTTTTAAACATCACCTTAAAATGGAATACAAGAAGTATTTGCAGTACCTCAAAATACATGCATGGAATATAGCGTTTAAAGAATACAAAAGATGCACATCGAATAGAACAAAAGGAAAATCAGTTTTCCTTCCTGTCACTTGAAAGGGATTTGATCCAGTGATGATTCTGCTGCAGGCCCAGCAGCAGCAGCAGCTAACAATGTTGATCCATTTTCAGAGCTGTGTGCCACATCATCTGTAGTATATAGAGCAACCATACTTGGCTACAGAAATGTTTGTTTTATTAAAGCCACCAAGCTTTTACTGAGATCTAAAGTTCAACACAACCTGAGAAACTCATGTTGAAAGTGAACTTCTCCACATGAGGACAAACATTCTCTGTCAAGAACCTTTGGTTTGCTGGCTGAATGATTTCAGAAAAAGAAAAAGAACGAAAACGGACCGTTGGGTTATGTTATTGTTCAAATCATAATTATGCAGAATTAAAATTATTTGTTAGAGCGCAAAGCTAAATGAAAGGAGCTGCTTTTGAATATTTTAGCTTTCAACTCGGCGTGCACATGCAGAAAAACGAAGAGGCTTTTATGCTATAAAAAAAACCATCAAGCTTTAATAATGGTGTTGAAATAAGCCCAGTTCTGTCAAACAGCTAAAAATTTAATTTCTTTCTGTTGTAATAAGCTCAAAAACTCATAGAATAGTAATCAGACTTACTGTCACTTAGTGCAGTAAAGTCACTTTCATAGTTGTCACTCAAGTTGCAGAATGATCACCTCAGAGGCTGGAGCACACTGATCGCTGCTCCCGTCTTCTGAATATACAGGGAATCAGCAAACTGAAACAATTTTGGCAATCCCTGCCAACTTTCACATTTTTTCAAATTTAAAGTCGGACACAGAGGTAAACAAAATTTTTCTCTTTTTTTTTTATTTATTTTTTTTATTCAGTGTATGTAAGTTTCTTGTATCAGTGGAAACTCTGACCCATAAAAGAAGTGATGGCAACAAAAGCTTTTGTTCATCCTTTATATTAGAACCTGGTAACGCAAAACCACAAAGAAATTCACTCTCTACCGCACAGAAAGGTTTTACAGTTCTGTGTTTTTTGCGCTTCAAATTTTTTGTTTTAATGGACATAAATCATTCCTTGGATGTTATTGTTATAATTCTCACCCACATTGTCCGTGAGAGCAGATGAAAAAAATCAAATAAAATCATTAACAAATGACGAGGACAAATAGACACAGCATGGTTTATTCAAATGCCATCTGGTATGAGCTGCTTATGGAAATGTCGGTGTTTAACGATACACACATTGTTAGAATGATGTAAGGTAATTGAAAAATATTTCTCTTAGTCATGGTGGCTAATTTTTTCCCCACTGAAGATCTGAAGAAAACCGTCCTCAGTGCCTTTGAGTGAATTCACACATGTAGTCGGTGGTATTTGGGAAAAAAACAAACACATTGCCAGATTCTGGCAAAAATTATCGGCTTCTTTTGCTCAAAACAAGCAAGCGGTTCCTTTCATTGTTAGTCGGATTAGACAGAAACCCGCAGAAATAAACGCGTCATTGATATTGCTGAAAAAGTTTATCTGCTTTGCTGAACTCTAAAATCAAGAAGAAAAGTTATCCCTCAGAAACACATTTGGCATCTTTCTTCATCTCACCTGTCTCTCCTCTGCCTCTTTCCAGGTAATGCAGGTGGTGAGAGAGCAGATCATGCGAGCGCTCTCTGTGAAGCCTAATTCCTTGGACCAGTTCAAGAGTCGCCTGCAGAACCTGAGCTACACAGAGATCCTGAAGATACGTCAGTCCGAGAGAATGAATCAGGAAGATTTCCAGTCCCGGCCCATCTTGTAAGTCTTAAAGGGGAGAAATGGTCATTTCCACTTTTTTTTCTTTTTTTTTTTGGGCTGCCAGATTATAAAATCCTTCTAGTAAAAATTAATTTCATGCCATTTAGAGTATACAGTATAGACCTGGAGTATCTACCTAATCCTATTGGTATTAACTGTTGCAGTCCATTTTTTAACATAACTTAATCGGTATTTGAACCAATATAGTGCAAATATTCAGATCATCATAATGCTTAATGTCTCTGGATATAACTTTTACATTTTCTTTACATTTTTCATCTAAATGCCAAGCAAATGGCCTAAAACAGGCTGCACCAACTTGCTCTTTTTTTTTTTTTTGATGAATCTCTGCATTAAATTCTAAGTATCTGCAGGCGGCCTTTTTAGTCCTCGTTCAATTAATGGCCCTCTCAGAGAGCCGGTGTATCATTAATCCACGTTCTGTATCGGAGAACATTGTTCTGTCCTTGTTTTTAATGGAGTAGGTAGCAGTTTTGAGAAATCGTTACGCTGAGAGAACTTGTCTCTTTCAGCGGTAATCAATGCTGCGCTAAGGGCTTATTGAATCGCCGTTGGACGGGCAGAGACCAAACCTTCACAGATGCTTAATCCCACCGGACACAATGCAATGACACAACGGCACACAAAGAGGTGCCTTAATAAGTTAACGGTTCCAAATCAGACTGCTGCACAGCAGAACAGCATGAAGCTTCTGGAAATGAAAGGCCGTGTTTTAAAATATTACCGCTGCCTCTGCAGTTGAGAAAATCAGAACGATGACTCTGAAATATTTACTTTTAACAAAAAAAGCATCTTTATTTGTTCTTTCATTCCTTTTCTTTTGCTGTTTAATTCATCTCTGAATGTCCTCTCCAGTTGAACTAATCAATGTTTTGCAGATGCTTCTTGATAGATGCTCCTCTTTTATGACGATTTTTGCCTCATTCCTTTATTCCATCACCTTGCCAGGTGCCTTTCTTTGTTCTGCCCCTGCAATCCGGTGCCACAGATTTTACGCATTCACTTGAATTAATCAATTTAAATTGAACCTGCTGCAACGTTGTAATAAGACAGAGTAGACGAGGCCTTCAAAGGTGTGTGGCGGCAGCAGAAAAGTGCCACACGAGAGAGTAAAACAAGGACAATGTTCACTAAATTCTTCAAGATTTCTGACCACAGATCCACGTCTTGAGTGGGATGGTCAATGAACCAAGCAAGGTGAAGGTGATGAAGATGAGGAAGTTGAGATGATGAATGAAGGGTGTTGAAAAACAGAGATGCACTTATCAAGATGTTCTGGCCGATAATCTGATTTGGTAAAAACCCTGACCTGCTGATACTGGTGGATATTGATTCTTCAAAGGGATGGAACAAAATTCCCAGTTGATTGGCAGCCTGGACCAGCATCCAATATCCGGTAATAGGAATGCTGTTGCCTTTTTAAATAGCTTCTCGCTCGTTTTGTTTCCTCTGACTTCATTTGAGCAGCTCACACACACTGAAAACTTCTAACTCTGAGTTTGGTTCCCCAGTCGGAAAAAGACAAAGAGCTTTGGGCTGGTCAAGTGTAAAATTGGCCAAATTGCGTCACCAACCAATTACTCCGTGAATCATTTTATTATTATTATAATTTTCTGTCTAATATTTGCTTCAGAACTCGTCCAGATCTTGGACTGTTCCTCCTCCCTTCAGGCAGAAGGTCGTGCTGCTTCAGAGCCCATAAATCAATGCTGAGAATCAACTTCTTAACTTGGCTTGTGCATCTCATGAACTTATCGCCATAGTGTATCTTTGATTTTTCTGTTTTCGTGCTTACAATAAAAAATGTTTTTATTGTTGTAAATTTTAATTTCTATCTGTAAACTACTTTGGTCTCATTGATTTATTGCTGGTTTTTCCTCCATGTCTCAGACTTGCCAAATTACAAACACTGGGATTGATTGTGCACGTGTATTTAATGTTTTCTAACACTGATAATTTAGGAAATGTTTTTTTTTTTTTTTAGATGGCTAATGTAATCTTCTAGATACACTTTGCAGATCAGTGCCACTTCTAGCAGACTGCAGATAATTCCACAAACGAGTAATCTGTGTTTATTTTCCCACAGGGAGCTGAGAGAAAAGATCCAGCCAGAGATCATGGAGCTGATCAAACAGCAGAGGCTCAACCGTTTGTGCGAGGGGACCTGCTTTAGGAAAATCAGCAGTCGCAGGAGGCAAGGTGAGGCGCTCTGGACCCACACGTGCTTTTTAATTCACACTCCTCCATCCGCAAGGACTCCTCGTCTGATTTCTTCCTCATATCCCTCCTTTTGATCTTCGTCACCGTCTCCTCGGTCCCTTTTCTTTGTGAAAACCAGGCACCACACATTTCATCAGCGGGAATCTTTGAGCCTCTGGACTGCCGCGAATCTGCACTCATGATCACTTGCACGAATTCTCTGGCTCTCTCTCTCAACCTTTGAAGTCGAGACACGCAGCGGCACAGGGTGTCTTTTAAGGCATAAAAAAATGCATCGCGAGTCTTTTAAAAAGTGCAAGCACGACATCTTTCCTACTCCCATTTGCCCTTCACGACACACCTCCGCGGCATGCAAACATGGCCAGAGTTGGATTAATCCGCAGGCCCCTAAAAACAAACATTTTGTAAAGTGAACCCATGACGATCAGCGTAGTGATTTAACTGCAGATTCTGCTGCTGTAATAGTTCTCCTTTTCCTCTGTGATGGAAAATAAAAATAAACCGCCAAGAATCTACACGTCTGCTCAGGTTGGAGTGCATTAAAATCACCCATTCTGACATTTCATATTCTATCTATAAATTTAACAACTGTTGCCATAACCCCTCCAACTTCTGCTCTCTCAAATAACGTGTTTTTTTGTTGTCGTTTTTTCTTTTTGGAGGATTGTGAGGGTCTCGCTGAGTCAGTTCATTTCAGCACTTTACATCCTCGTTAGGATTTGTCTTGTCAGGTGTCATCTGGGTGCCATCAGAGTGGGATTACATAATCATAGACTTCAAAGGAAGACAAAAAATGGCAAATCAGATTTGAGAGAGGATCCCGCATTAACAAGGAACGACCAGCTGTGATTTAAAACCCTCACCGTCTTTGGTGCTTTTGGTAGACTGATATGCGGTGATGAGGTTTTTCTTCTCTGTTTTATTACCCTTTCATGGTTCTTATCTCCATGAGGGAATCCAAATCTCACCTTGAAGTGTTTTGTGCAAAAAGGTTTGGAGCGGCTGTCGTTATTACATCCCACCTTTAAGCCGCAGAACCTGCTCATCCTTGCATGAGTCAAACTTTACGCCACCGTCGATACCTCGCCTCGCGGCTCAGAGGCATAACAGATTATCTTTAACCCTGAATGTATTTATTGCAGCTTGGTTTGACTTCCTCTCTTAGATTACCATTTATCCTGTTCCTCCGGAGCGTTGCTATCTTGGTTCCGTTTTAAGTGCTTTGCTTTTGGGTGAATCTGCTCAGCCTTCAAATTGCTCCTCTCCTCTATCTGTCCTCCAACAGTACACGTATCCATCTTCCTTCTCCTTTCTGAGCCTTTGTTCTCATGCCAGCTGGGCACACATGTAAATTTGGAGTGCACTTTTTTAGATGCCTTGAGTAAGCTGAATGACAATTAACGGTTTGTTTCGTCTCTCTGTCATTGATACGTTTAATTTTTTTTTCTTTGCTGTTTTAAACCTGCCGCAGCTTCTCGTCTCACTGTTTAAAAATCCTCCATCCTGATCAGATGTATCCATAGCATTAAATATTAATTCACCTCAACTCCACTGTTGAATTATTCCCCTCTCTGTCCTGTGCTGTCCATTTAAAATGAATATTTCTCTCGGAAAGCTTCTGTTTTTGAAGTGCACGGGGAAAAAGTGCAGCGTCTCCAGCCTTCTAAGGGCAGTTTTATAGCTGGTAGCTGTATTTTCATCTCACTGAGGTGTACTTTATCAAAGGAAGAAAATCTTGAACACAACTTTTTGAATCTCATCTTTCATGGCTGCATGTTGTTGAATCAGTCGAAGCCAAGAGGAGAGAGCTCACGCTCCGGAGTGCAGACGCGCTGCAGGCGCACGGATCCATCAGCCTGACGGCGAAGCTGAACTGTCGATCCCGTCTCCTGGCTTCGCAGTAACCAAACGGATCTTTTTTTTTTTTTTTTTTATCAATCTGCTCCCTGTGGATCGGTACCACTCCACACCCGCCTGGAACCAGCCGGCTTGTTTTCAGCAATTAGGATATGGCAACTGTTCACACTCCAGCCAGAGCGTTGCTGTGTGTGTCTGCTCGCTGCCAGCGACAGTAAGCTTGATGCCCACTTTGGCAGAAAAAATAAACTAAAAGAATATCGGACTTGCTGCGGAGTAGTGGAGAATTGCATCAAGTAACACTTTGCAGTTATCACTATAGAGTATAGGCCCCAATTCTTTCGTCTTAAAACCACTTTATCTTCACTGTTTATCAACTTTGCACTCATTAAAATGTAGTCTGTGCCGGCGGATTTCTTTTTTTTAAATATAATTTTCTTCTTACTCACCGGTTTTCTAATATTTTTTGGTTTCATCATCCGGCTGTGTTTGCGTGGAGCTGCTCCTCCTCTGTGAAATAAACTATGTTTAAAGCACAATATTGTCACAACAATTTAGCTGTTGGTATCTGCTTGTAAACCCTCTCAATTATTTAAACGGAAAAACATTGTATCACGTAAAAGTTGCATTCTCCTGCATGAAAATTTTACCGTTTTTCCTGCTGGCAGGGCAGACGTTCTTGTTATGAATCTGATTCATCCTTGAATTCAGCCTCTTCAGGTTTCTCTGAGATTTCTTTTAACCTTTTCTGGGAAGAAAAGGTCCCTTGTCATTGGTTGACTTGAGGTTACTAGAAATTGCTGCTGACTTGATGAAAACCAACTGTCTGTCGTCATGATCCCTCCCTTGTGGAGAGGATCTTCACCCATCTGCGGGTTTTCCTCAAGGCTGTCTTTTGGCTCTGATCTTTTGTTTGTCAGCTAATTTTCTCTCTCCTCTTGATGACTCATGCTTTTTTGCCAGCTGCTGTTTATTTCATAACTCATCTAAATCCATCTCTGTTGATTCTTCCAGATAAGTTCTGGTACTGTCGGCTGTCTCCGAATCATAAAGTCCTGCACTATGGAGATCTTGAGGAGAGCCCTCAGGGAGAAGTCCCCCACGACTCTTTACAGGACAAATGTGAGTTTCCACCCAATTTAGCTGAAGGTTTAATTATCGGTTTTCCAAAATGTTTATAAAGCTCTGACCTGCCAATGCTAGTTGAGTAGTTATAACTAAATGATTGCTTTGTCACAAATAACACCAGGTTAGAAAGCTGTCATTCTGGTTCATTTGTCAATAATAATTAAGCCCAAGTGTTTACCCAGTGCTGCAGAAAAACAGGACTTCAATACTTTATTTTTTCTTTTAAGTTGCACTAATTGCAGAGCTGATCTTTTCAGCATGCCTTGCATTGAAAGCTATAATCACAGGATTCCAGGGCATTCTGGAAAAATTTGACATTTGATCAAAACATTTTCTGATAAAGATAAAGAAATAAAGATTTTTTTGTGGCTTGTTGAGAAAGATTTTCAACATCCCAGCTTTGCTTGAAATAATATCCCTTCTACGTTGTCCTCTTGACGTTTGGGAGATGTCGGTCTCATTTCCTATCAGCAACAAGGTTCATGGCTGAAACATAATAATTTTATGTTTCATTCTTCCAGGAGTAGGAATCATTTTCCCCTTAACAGTCAGTGCAGATTGAACATGCTTTTCTTCTTTTAGCCTTAGTTTTTACTTGGATTTTAATTACTTGAATTCACCAAGCAGCCATCTGGGAGGGCAGAGTTGTGTGTTGTTGTTGTTGTCATTAACTGTCATCTGTCCTCTCTGCAGTGCCTGTAGCTGATATCAAAGCTGTTATCACTGGCAAAGACTGTCCTCACATGAAGGAAAAAGGAGCCCTCAAGCAAAACAAGGTGTGTTTCGGTGTTTGCGTGTGCGTGTGAACACACGCAAGCTCCTGGGTGGGTGTGTATCCAGCTAAGAAAACAGGGGTGTGTGAGTGAGTGAGAGAGAAAGAGAGAGGTTGCATAACATGATGTCAGTTACATAAATTCTGCTTTCGGAAATAACACAATAACTTACATCTCAGTGGCTTTCACGGAGGCAAACGCATTCATCAGCAGCGTTTTGTCCACATAAATGACTAAATAGTTTGTTGTTGACTGGAATCAGTCAATTTCTTTCATCCCTGTTCTAATATGTCAGTAACATGAGCATTCACTCTGGAGCTTTAACCAGAATGAAAGCTCCGTCTTGTCTTCATCCATGTACACATCATTCAGTAATTTGCCCCTGCAGACCTTCGTCCCCCACCCACAGGACTCCCTTATGTTGCGTCTTGTATAAACATCCTTGTAGACAAAGAACGCAGCCTCCTCTGGAGCTTTCCGCCCGTTATATCCCTGTTAATAAGTGTAGGTCTAGGAGAGTGGCATTGGGGGGCCTGTTTTAGCTTCGTGAGTGAGAACGTGAGCACATTTTAGTGTTAATGTGTTAGACAGCCATTCAAAGTCATCTCCACAGGCTTTAGAAAAATAAGTGCTTCATTTCTAAGTTTTATTTCAAATATATGGAAATCTATACAAGAAAAATCTATTTTACCGCATTGTCAGAAGTTGTCTGATTAATAAATAAAATGGAATTTTATATCAGGCATAAAGTTATTGAGAAATTAAAACTTGGGTGAGCTTTTAAAACAAAATACCAAGGTCTAAAAATCATCTGAGAATCTGAAGACAGTACAGCTGCTAGTTTTGCTTTTATGGAACAGTTTCAAAATAAAAAGCCATAAGGACCCTTGTTCAAAGTTTGTCATTAACCCTGTAATACATAAAAAAGGTGCCCTACATTCAGATTCATTCTGCACTTTTCAGATTTTTTTTTTTAAAGTTTAACCAAAAAGTCATGCACGTTTTCCTTCCACTTCACAATTATGTTCATCTTTGTGTTCTGTCCTTTCAAAACCCAGTAAAATACATCAGTTATAATGATAATAAATGTGAAAAACGTCAAGGAGCGTGAATACTTTTGCAAGGCACTGTGTATAAGGATGTGACTCAAATAAAATGTCAGAGTTTTAGACGTTTTATTGTCTTCCTGACTAAGAAAGGAAAATATGATGTACTTTCCCCCCCCCCCCGACTAGCCTGCATGATTTTGTTTTTAGTAGCGCTAGCTGTACAGCTCTATGGGTTGCCGACTTCTTATCATTTCATCCATCAGCTAAATATATCTTCTACTGTGGATTGTTAAGTGCTTATAAAGAGACATGCAAATGCAGTAATACAGCATTGTTTTGGTTTTACAATTCTTTAAGGCTATTGAGCCTAAACCCTCTTTGTTAATAAAACATGCCAGCTTGGGACAGTGACTATTAAACGTACGGAGCATTTATTCTCTCGCTCAAAAAGCAGAGCGTTTTCCCTCTGAAACAAATGAACTGAAGCTGCATTATTTATTATCTGCCCAGAAAATGTGGCTGGGCTGCAGCCCCAGACTAAATGTTTAATTATCTGCTGCTTGAATCCAGACTCAGAGTATACAGGTGAAATTGGTATTGCGTTCCTGCTCCAGTCCATGCTGCATGTCGTGTTCCTCTGAGTTTTGAAATCATGGTGCCTTCAGACACAGCGGAGGTGAACGCTACATGGTTTTATGTCAGGATCTAAGACTCATCTGTTTTTCATCCGGTACAGCCTGTAATACGGACAAATGTCATGTGCAACTAACATTCAACTAGCTGGCACTCTGTATGTCAAATTCTTTTACTCATTTGAACGCTAAAAACAAGCTGCTGATTTTTTTCCTGCAGCATTTTTTTAAAAGTCTGACATCAGATCTTTTCACTTTGATCTGTAACATTTGCTGGTATACTAGAAATCATGTCACATAGTTTTTCCACTGCCCTCCTAAATTCACCCATGGGCAGATTTGTGCTATGACTCCCACCTGCTATTTCGTTTTCCCTTCTTCCTCGCATATTCCATTTCTGTCGACGACTCCGGAGCTGTTTTTGCACAATTTCCCCACCGTTCATCCTCGTCTGCTTTCTACCCCGTCCTCTCTGCAGGAGGTGTTGGAGCTGGCTTTCTCTGTCCTCTACGAGTCAGATGAATACTTGAACTTTATCGCTCCTGACAAGCATGAGGTAAGTCAGCAGAGGTCGACTTGGTGGTTGTTGGCTGCGTCAGACAGAATAAGCGTGTTTGATGAAGACAAGGACAGGCAGGTTTCTAAATATAAATCCACCGAGTGTCATATCTAGTTGATATACAAGCGTTTAGGTGATAACAGGGACATATGACACTTGAGGCACTGATTCGTTTAGGTCCCACTTCTGTCTTTCTGTTTGAGCAAAGGCTTGTCTTCAGGATGTTTTCAAGCACTTTAAAACAGTTTTGAGTATAAAATTAATTTGAAGTGAATGTAAAAACTGAAGTCAAATTGCATGTACAATATTGCTATGAAAAAAAATATTAGCATCTTTTCAAATTTGTTTGCTTTTTTTTGTCACAACTTACATTTGGAGAGTTGTACAGTGTGATTGGTCTGCTTAAGGTCACATCACAGAATTTTCCATTGGATTTAGGTCCAAACTTTGACTGAACCACTACAAAACCTTCATGATTTTTTTTTTTAGTTATTCAGCAATAAACCTGCAGGTGTCCTTTAGATCATTGGCCTGCTGCAAACACAAATGTCCCAAAGGTCACCAGAAATCCTCCTTGAGGATTTTCTGGTAGAGAGAAGAATTGATGAGAATCAGGTGGAAAGCAGTGGTCAGGCTACTGGAGTCCCAAAGTCTTGGAAAGGGGTTTGTAACCCTTTGCATACCGATAGACATCAGCGACTTTGTTTCTCATCAGCTCTTGAATTTCTCTAAATCTACTTCCTGGCTACCAGCAGGTTGTCTACGGCCGATTTCCTGATTCTGGAGGTTTCTCAGTAATCAGGCCTCGGCGGAGTGACACTAAACTCCACTTCTGTGGTTCACAGCAGTTGTTTCATAATTCAACAGGGGAGATGTCTAATGTTAAAATTTGTCTTAGATCTGAAACATTTAGAAGGAAAAAAAAGCAAAAAGAGAGGAAATGTGTCTGGGTTGAAGAATTTTTTTTACGTCACCGTATGGTATTTGTCTCAATGCAGCATCTGTTTGTCGACAGGAGAGAAGTTGATTTTTGAACAGTGGAAAAGTCTGATTGTGTTATCAAGTCTAAACTGTAGGAAATGCAAACCGTAGTCTGTTGTAATGAGTTTTTCAGCGCAGCACTGAACTGAAATATATTTTACAGACATTATCTTTGTTTCTTGGATTCATTTTAATGTGATGCTTTGCCTCGGCCCATCTCTCTGCAGTACTGCGTATGGACGGACGGTCTCAATGCTCTCCTGGGAAAGGAGATGACCAGTGACTACACCAAAACAGACATGGACACCCTGCTCTCCATGGAGATGAAGCTTCGCCTACTGGATCTAGAAAACATCCAGATTCCTGAGGCGCCTCCCCCGATTCCCAAAGAACCTAGCAACTATGACTTTGTTTATGACTGTAACTAGACCTGCACCCCCCACCCCCCCAACCACCCGAAAAGCCTGATCCTCTCCGCCCCACCCCCCAAACCCAGTCTGCACCGTCTGTATTCACTGGACCAACCCCCTCTTTTCTCAAATACTGGAAGAAGCGTAAAGAAAAAGTGAGTGATAATGATTAAAATGAACTCTAGGTGAGCTCTTGTTTCTTATTAGAGCTTTATCAGTGGAAAAATGGTAAATATTGATGTTAATATTTGCACTTGGTGGACTGAGGGAGTCAGTGCAGAGTCATCAGGGTGGAGAAAAGAAGCCAGGGAGCGTTTGTTTGTTGCGTCTCCGCATCGCCGCCATCGCTTTCCTCCTGTGACCGATGTTTCCAAACTTTCTCTTTTTTTCTTCCTTCCTGCCCAGCCTCTTGCTGTCTTCTTGCTTCTGTAGACAAATGCGTTGAAATTTCATTCTCTTCACCTCCATTGTTGTTGTTTTTTTAGGTTTTTGTTTCGTTCTTTTTATTATTATTATTTTCCTCAGGGTTTTCTTGTGAGGGACAAAGATTGCAGAGATCAGGATGACAATTTTGTAAATGGAGGGATTTTGTGTCGCCTCGTCAGAAGCATTTATATTTTGTCACATTTCCACTTACTTTGTGGCAGCTAAATGTTTTGCAGCTGGCTGGATCACGCCCAGCGGACCCATAGTTCATTAAAATACTTCTTTGTCTTGCCCCAGTCTCACTTAACACGCACTGAAGACTGTTCAAATAAGGTGATCCTCAAAATCCAACCACTTTACCACAGTATTTTTTTATATACACATTGATGTTATTGAAAACCACAGCTGCTCATTACTCATTGTACATACGTACACAGTGGCAGTGCCATCAGACAAGTGTAAGAGAGCTACCATTGTTAGACAACATACTCTCATCTTTTTCCTAATTTGAGTCTTATTATTTTGGTTGTTGTTTTGATGACTGCTGTAAACAACATTCCTAAGCAATATCGGAGCTTTTGTTTTGATTTTTTTTGTGTGTGTAATATGGTCATCATTTAGTAATTTTTAAAATTGTGAACAGCCTGGTTGTGGGTGTTTGGTAAAGGGAATTTGACTTTTTCATTTCTCTCCGCGTATTTTTGAAACTATGAAGGCCGCAAAGTTGAGAATTTATGTATTTTTTTAATTTAAGACAAAAAAAGGAAGCATCATTTTTATTCCTAGTATGATTTATATATTTTTGTCCTTCCTATTTAATGCCTTCTTATCTTCATTAGATTTTTTTCAAAGCCCCTAAAACTGCTGTTTACATTAAAAAATAAAAATAAAAATCTTTGTCTTCTCTTTATTTATTAGCAGGATTAGCACACAGTATGTTTAAATATGCTTAATTTAAACATATTTTAATAAAACATGGCATAAGTTGACTTTTCACCTGCTCTGACCATATCAAAGCTCATGAACTTATTGTAATTGTCCCTATTGCAATACAGGGTGGAAAATTCCTAGTGTTTTACAGTGAAGGGATGGAATAACTAACTTTTTGCCATGATGTCATCACCCTGTTTTCTTTTGGCATACCTAATGATGGCATAATGTCTCAGAGGTCCCCAAGAGGCAAAATAATTATTAGTCGGAAAATAGGTTGGGCTGCCATGACGTTGCAACTAGTTGCAATCTTTACTTTGACACTTTAAGGATATCTTAAACTCACTTCACCTTCAATCACTATTGTCCATCATCAGACCTCCAGCTTTTCACAATCAATCACAAGCTAGAAGAAAAAAAATCATATGGCAGCTGACAACACTGTCAAGATCTCCCATGTTTGTGAATCAATATCATCCGTCATCTTTGCCAACTGCTGTATTTTTCTTTGGTGGGATTTGACTAAAAAGTACCCAAACAGTCTGATTCTCTGTAGATCACTAAACCACCCTCTTCTATTTGATCAGAAAAGTTTTGATCTATTTTGGTAAAGGGAACACTTCTGGAAAAAAAAAAAAAGTCTGCTGTGCTTTCTGCTGGTCTGGAGCTAATTCTGGTGAAATTCCCTCGAAGTTTCTATGTTTGAAAGACGGTAGTTCATGAATCATTTGGGATGATTGATGAGGAGGAGGAAGTACTAATGCAAGAAAGGCCCTTTTTCTGATGGGAAATGAGTATGTTCCCTTAATACACCTGAGACCTAAAAACATCTGAGGGAATTTAAAGATAAACTGACTCATTTCTGTATTTTTACAGTGCTCTTTGTGTAAACACGACTTTGTCTCATACCAGGTGCTTGAGACATTGATTAAGGAGATGGAGACTCCCACTGGACCATTTCTGTTGTCCTCCGTCGATGTGTGGGATTGAAGCGAGATGACGGCAAGCTAAAACCATGTTCCTCCTTCTGTCTTTATATCTGCAGAACCTGCAAGTGCTTAATGGTGTAGGTTGACAGTAATAGGAAAAATAAATTAGGAAAAATAAAGTCAAGTAAAATTTGAAGTCTTTCTCCAGAAGGGATATTTAGTTGCATTTTGTCAAAATAGTTCATATATTAATATTCAATGTTTTATCAGATTTTTGTCCATCCACCCATGATTACCAGCAGAAGTAGCAGGTCCAAGAGGAAATTTCTGACATCCGTCTTCCCTGGCAACATGATTAAACTCATCCCAGTGGATCAGGAGTAATATAATCCCTGCAGTGAGTTCTTGTTCTGTACCAAGGTCTCCTTCCACCATCTTACCTGGAAAACTTCCCAATGGACGCATCCTGATCAGACACCCAAACCACCTGAGCTGATTTCTTTCATTTTAACAATCACAAAAACTACATCATCTATATATTGTATGAAACCAGAAAAAATAAATAAAAGGTCCTACACCAGATTAAAAGTTCTATTTTTTTTGTACTTTCTGAACATTTAAGTACAAAATATTCATTTTGAACTACTTATGTAATTTGTATTAGCAGGTACCGTGTGTATGTGTGTTTTTTTGTTTTGTTTATAACACTGTCATTTTGAGAACTGAAGATGAGAAACGTCACAAAAATCAAGCATTGTTACATACTCCGTTTTCTTTTTCTATACTAATTCCAACATGGAAAATGGTCAAATAAAATTCCAAACAAAACCTTCATACAAAACCTGCACACTAAATAATGGGGATCAGATGTGGAAAATCATTTCAATCGTATTTTAATTAATTACATTTTAGAATCTCACAAGATCTGAAAATTTACATATGTGTACAATAATTACATATTAAATCTTTTATTTCACCACATCAGTATACAAAATGTACAAACAATCTATAAATCAAATGTTTAAGACGTATTCTTGCCATCAGGCTAACGTGACACGTTGCCCTGGAGTAAACGTGGCATGAGGAGGCGATTTGTCGTTCGAACCCCCAAAACTTTCGTACCTAAAGAGGGAAATAGAGTTTAGGTGAGAAAAACTGAAAATAATGTAAGTGCAAACATTTCACTAGAGTTAAACTGTGATTAAGTGCACAATTTCTTCACAGCTACAATGAGCAATCATAAACTTTATTCATATTGCTCCATCGTCACTTTTATCACTATAATCATCCTGCAGGACAGACATTGCAGAACTCCTGAAGTGCCTGAAAAACTAGAACTATTTAACGTTATTAGTGCAGTGATTTGTGTTTTAATCTGGTAGAGAGTCCTCTTGTTACCCAGTACTCACAGTTTGGTGTACTTGCCCCAGTCAGCCGGGCTGAGAGAGGGTCTGGTCACAGCTAAGGCAGAACTAATGTGAGCCTGAGACAGCAGGAGGCCTGGCTGGCTGGAGGCTGGACGCGTCCACACGAATTCATCCTATACAGAAAGAAACACAGACGTACACAGGCGCAAGCTTCAATCTGATGTTTCTTCTATTAGAAACAAGTAGATCAGTGCGGCGTTGACAACCGATGCTGAAATACACGCAGAATAATTCATCTGAAGTCAGAAGATTGGTGAGAATAGCTGATGACATGCACGGACTGTTGGAAATAACAGCATTTACAGGGGGGTTTTCATACGTGTTTTCACATACATTTCCTTTCCTATAGCTGTTCTTGATGATTTTGATGTCCTGTTGCAGCCGCTCCAGCTGCTCGGGGCCGAGCTCTTTATATCCGGTCTGGATGGAGGACATGTAAGCTGGAGAGAGTCCTCTGACTGGGTCTCTGGAGTTGGGTCCAGAGGCACACAGGGATTCCTGTTAAACACACAGATGTTAAACAGAGGCTATTTGCTCCGTTTTATAGCAACCAAAGTCCTGGACCAAGATTAAACGGATTTGTGGTAATTATTAATAGAGAGGCAGCAGTGAAGAAAGGTTAGAGGTCCAGGGAGAAGATGCAGTGACATCTAGAGGCTACCTCTAAAAACTTTTAATTCAGATTCAGTCGACTTTCTTTACAAACAAGTTCTGAAATGCTGCTCAGATGAAGCACCCACAACACCTTGCAGAAGTATGTGTATCTATTACAAGTTTGATAAATACGTTACATTAAAACTAAAACATCCAAATGTTACGTCACAGAAAGACACTCAGTGGAAATTTTACAGGTGAGTGAAAATATTTCAGGTTTTAAACATTTTTTTTAATCACATTTCACATTTTTGTTAAAAAAAAAATCTGAAAACCAATGCATCATTTTAAAATCCCAATAAAATGTGGAAGCATTAAGTACTTTCACTTACACGTCCAATTTATGAACTGTGATCATATCTGAATTGCGACATGTGGAAACTAGCTCTTAAATGATCACCTGTTTTGAAACCGGTGAGTTTCCAGTCTCCGACTCAAAGGAACTTCCGAAGTAAAACCTCCAGACGTTACTGTGGCATTCCTCCTGTTCAGCGTGAAGCTCTGCGGGCTCAACAAGAACCAACGACTGGTCCAGCACCAAGCTTTGCTCTCCCTCTCCAACAGAGGAGTCTGAGCCGCTGCTGGTATTTGGGAAGATCATGGAAGACAGGCTCATGTCGGTGTCTGAGGCGGAGGTCAGCTCCTGTTGGTCATGGACAGACAAGTTTAAAGTTTCCAAGCAGATAAACACAAGGAGCTGAAATAATCTCCAACACTTTGCCTCTTGTTTTATCAGTCCAAAAGAACCTAGAACTGCATGCACATCGAGAACGAGCGTACATTTGACGTGCTGACGCCCGAGCTGTTGTGAACAGCCTCCAGCTGTGCATTGTAGAGCAGGGCCTTTAGGTCCGCCCCAGTGAACTGCTGCGTTACTGCTGCCAGCTGTTGTAGGTCAACATCTGGAGCCAGAGAAAGGCCAGAACTTAGAGCCTTCAGGATCTCAATACGAGACTCCTGGAAACAAGACACAAAGGAGATAATCTTTTAACAGCGTGGCAAAAAAAGCAGCAATGCAACGTTGGTTTTGCTATGTAATCTCTAGTGCAGTGATCTTCATTTATAAGCATGAATGAAGCAGATGAGTGATTTTTAAATCTACACACCTGGTCTGGAGGGGGGCAGTAGAGACTCTTGTCCAGTCGTCCCGGTCTCAGCAGGGCGGGGTCTATTAGATCTGGTCGACTAGTGGCTGCGAGCACGTACACCCCTAGACGCAATGGCAGAAAACAAGATTATGTCAAACCTAAAAGCCCACGTGGAAGAAAAAAAAAAAACACTTTTCAGTGCAATCCAGCTTAGTTACAATTAGAATATATAATATCATTACTAAACATGTCATCTTAAGGCACTTTATAAAAAGTAAACACAATTGTGATCATTACAGTTCATAACAAGCCAATCCAATCATTCAAAGGTAATTACCCATGCTGCAATTCAATCTTAATTGTAATTTAATGAATGGATGTTTTAGACAATTGCTAATAATAAGGTAATACATGTTACCAATAGGAAAACAATTGTTTTTTTTCTGTATTGCTCCTTACTGAATCAAATATAAAATTTTAGTCTATGAATTGGTCTAATAAACAAATACTAAAACCTAAGTGTGATAAAACTCTACTGCCTTCTCAACAACACTTTATTAACTGATCATCAGGAAGACTTGTCATTTCTCTAACAGTAGTTTTATCTGTTTAATGGTCTGTGGCACAATGCCAAGGAAGAAGGACATCAGCAATAATCTTCAATAAGCAACTGCTTATTCTTTTGAGATAGAGTTGTTTGCCGATTCATAGTTGATCCACCAAGAGTGGGACAGATGTCAAGACACCTGTCAATATTTTTAGGAGTAGGAATAGGGCCATACTTCCAAACAGACGCAGCATAATAACATCCGCTTTAAGGGTTAAAGTTGCAGTGATGCTCAGGCCTACCCTGCAGCCCCTCCACCCCATCCAGCTCGGTGAGCAGCTGGTTGACCACACGGTCGGTTACTCCTGTGCTGTCGTGGCCTCGCCTTGGCGCCAGAGAGTCAAACTCATCGAAGAACAGGATGCAAGGTTTGGCAGCTTGTGCCCTGAAACGGAAACAGGAGGTAAGAAAACCGGTGGGAACATTTACAATCATTAGTACAGCTTCGAAGTACTGTCAAAAATCCCCCCCCCAAAAAAAAAAAAAGTGAAGTTCACCTCAGGAAGACGTCACGAACTCCCTGCTCACTGGCTCCAATGTATTTACTCAGGAGTTCAGGTCCCTGCAGAAGTGAAGGTTTATCTCAATAAATGAGACCTTGTTTTCCTCAAACACAAGACTAAAGTCCTGCAGACTACGAGAACCAAAGTCCGAGCTACCTTGATGCTGATGAAGTTCATTCCGCTGTCTTTGGCCACAGCCCTGATCAGAAGCGTCTTGCCGGTACCTGGAGCTCCATAGAGAAGGATTCCAGAGCAGTGCCGGATAGGAAGCTTGGAGAAGAGGACCGGATACTGCAAGGCACCAAAGAACAACATCAGCTTTTACATACATGTTGCTTTTTCTGTTGATCTATGATGAAAACTAAAATACAAAAACAGAAATGGTGGTCACTCTGAAACCAGTAAGACGCACTGAAGGCAAACAGTAATACTGACGTGCATCTGCAGAGCTTTGCACTAAGATGATATGAGTAGATTAGAAGCATGATGAAGTCCTGAGTCAGACAGGAAAGTGTGTTGCAGGGAGCAGCAGTGTGCTGACCTTAGCAGGGAGCAGGATGGTCTCCATCAGCTGCTCTCGCACTTCTTGCAGCCCTCCCACCCTTTCCAGTCCGACTCCACCCGGCGTGTGAAGGTCCACGCCCCACAGCGATGGAGGCGTGAACCCACTGAGAGCATGCGCAAAATCCCTCCATGAAAGACAGACACCTGAGGAATGATGGGTAAAAATCAGGCTAAGCTGAACAGATCACCTAGGTGCATAATGAGATCAATTAGTCTTAATAAAGAATTTCAAAGCTAACATCTTTGCGCACCTTGATTGCTGTGTCCTCTGTGCATTGTGTTAGCGTGGATGGCTCGCTCCAGCAGCACAGTGAGATCCTGGGCTGCATATCCCTCCGTCTTCATGGCAACGGCCTCCAGGTCCAGATCTTTCAAGCTCTCCTCAGAGAGGAAAGGCTTCCTCAGGATCAGATGGCACAGGATATCAGCTCTCTGCGCCTGCAAAGCAACACATCATTTTTAATATTGATAGAATTTTTTGGGTATTCTCAGTGTGCAGGTGTGGATGTTGGCGCTAACTTGGTCCGGAGGCTGGATGTTTACAAATCCCTGGATGAGGTGGGACCCCTGGATCTCTGTGAGAGAAGGGTGGAGGGAGTGTTCGCTCTGGCTGGTGATGATCAGACATACCAAGCTGGAGTGGAGCACCGCCTCGTCGACCATGTCACACACACCTGCAGCCACAAACCTACAGCTTAACTTTTATACTCAAACCTTATATGGTATAAGTGAGTTTCTTAACTTACTTTGTGCAATGTGCTGCTGCAGGAGCGCCTCAGGGCCATGCTCGTGTTCAGGTGATGTGGCTCCACGGGTCAAATGATCCAGGTCGTCGAGAAGGACCACGGAGGGCTGTCTCCACACTGCCTGTTCAAACATGTCCTGTAGAATCTGCTTCACAGTGTCTGCCCTTTTGCCTAAAAATAAAAAATAAATACATGAAGGTTCTGCTCGTCTCTGATCCATTCACGTGTTAGAGGAACATTTCTTGACCTTGGAGCCTTTTGCAGTCCAACACCTCCACATGTGCATCCAAATCCTCTCTGCTTTTTCTGCAGAGGGCTCGGGCCAAAGAGCTCTTCCCACTACCCTGTGAGAGGAAATGAGGGAAAAACCTGAAGCCATACGCTTAATTAAATCTACAGTATTCAGTAAACATTACATTTTTATCATTTTAATTCTATTATTTTGCATATTAATCAGTTACCACCATCCACAGGGCGGACACAGCATCACGCTGCGAGGAATGTGTTGAAACGGTCCAGTCAAAGACCAGATCAAAATCCACTTTGGAATTAGGCTTGTCACGAAAGCAAATTTTTCTAGACGATAATTTGTCAAGGGAAATAATTGCGCTAAAGGATGATATTGTTTTTTTCAGACCCATGTCAAGTGATATAATGATAATGGCAAAATATAGTGCAAGTTCGCCATCTGAAAGACCAATAAACTTTAATTTTGTTTAAAAAAAAACAACCAACTAATCTCTATATTTTAAAAACCCTAAATAAAACACAACAACCAGAAACAATAAATAAAACAAAAATAATAATAATAAAACACACACACACACACACAACCAAAACCATAAATAAAATGGAAAATGAAGTCTCTAAACAAAACTGCCATTTCTTTCAACATCACAATTACATGCCATTTTGCTGTGGTGAACCACAAAAGAAAAAGAAAACATACATTGTGGTTGTAATGTGAAAACATTCAGGGGGAATGAATATTTTTGCAAGGGATTTTGGATAGTAAAGATTTACCTTAGCACCAGTGATGAGCAGTGCTCCTCCCTTGAGTCCCTCTCCGGAGGTACAAAGTTCCCTTGAGAGGGGACTACCCAGCAGGGCATGGGAAATAAACTCAAATCCGGTCTTAATAAGATCATCAATCCCACTGGGGGAAAAACGCAGCAAGTGGAAGCATATTAGAGCATATTAAAGCCAAAAAGGGTGAATGTAGAATTCTTTCAAGTACTTACCCAAATAATTGTAAGGAGGGGAGCTCCGTCTCAGGAGCCTCAGGAACAGCTTTCGGAGCAGGTTGCGCCATCATTTGTCTGTCCACCTGGAAGCAGCAACATCTTATTAATGTCAATATTTCTCACAGGCACTGGCAAAATCATTAAAAAAAAGTGTTTTGGGTGGGGAACTGTTTCCAAAGCTTAAACCTGTATGTTTTCCTTCTGGACGGTGGGTCCTAATAGAAACAGCTGGTCCGGCCGATCGTTGTCTGGTTTTGGTTTCAGCACTGTCAAAGATAACTCCAGCTTTGCTGTAAAAAGGGGAAAAAAATACATATTTCTATTGCAGCTGAGGGAAATATAGATTTTTAGTATCATAATTAGATTTTTCTTGACAGCAATCCTAACAGGTGGAGGTTTTTGTTTTGTAATCGCACTTCTTAAGCTTGTAGCAGAAGTGAAAGGAATGAATCACCATCGTTTAGATGTAGGAGGACGGTGCCGGAGCGAGGAGTCAGACACGCCAAAGGTTCGTGACTCTTTGAGTGAAGCCAGTTGAGGAAAGTCGTCTGGATCGCTTCATCATCGTCGTCCTCAGGCTGAGCAAAAAGACATATCGCAACATTACGCAGACATGTATTAAAGTGTTACATCAGATTTGTACAAATGCAATAACACGGTGGCACACGAACGCTCCAGCGCCTACCAGAGGTATTAGAGGCTGTAGGCGGACGCTGGAGGCTACTTTGATGACTGATTTCACGGGTTTAATTCTCACTGATGAATGTGGCAGGATGTTCAACTTGCTGGCCAGAGGCTCTGGGATCTGAGAGAATTGAAACAGAAATTAAAGAATACAGACGTGGTCTTACATAAGAATTGATATCTCTATTTTTTTTTCTCTTTTAGATACATTACAGCTACAAATTTCTAATCAATGTATTCCCATTGTAACTGGGATTATAAGCGATAGGCAACTACAAAGTAGTGACTATTACTCTTTCTTTTTCAAAAAAGATTGCGACCATAGAGAGAGAAATAGACTTGCAGCCCTTACAAGATGATAAGCGGAGCACAGTGGATGGATTTGAACATTTTCATTTTAAAAAATCTGAAAAGTGTGGCTTTCTTTCGTCCAAGCAAATGTCATGGATATAAATACAGCTGCTCTGTGGAAATCCTGCAAGGAATGTACGATAGAAGAGCATACAAGAGTTTTTCTGTATTTGTGGCAGACCAGCAAAGATCCACAGCTCAGGTGGGGAAATCTACTGTCAGGAAAATTATTCGTTGTGAAGTCGTAAATTCAATTAGGAATTTGTTGTAAGACATGAAAATTGATCTTCAGAGTCTTGCGGAGCTTAAGACATGTTGCAAAGAAAAATAGGCAGAGACAAACGCCCAAACACTTGCAGGTTTAATAGCAACAGAAGTCGATTCTACTGTATAATATGTAATACTGGAAGTATTGCAAGGCACACTTTTCAGAATTTCATTTGCAACACATGTTTATTTTCCTCACCCATACTTTTCCACAGTGGATCTTGTTGTGACCTCTCTCCAGCATCTCACCATCGTGGCACATGACCCTGACTATTGTGGCTTCTTCCTCCTGTGCCTCCTCTGCATCCTTCCCTCCTTTCCTGCTGCTATCTTTGCTCCCTCCCCCATCCTTCCTTTTCTCCAAGGCCTGCTTGGCTTTGTCTTTTGCTTTTTTAGGGGATGATACCTTGAAAAGACAGCCATACGTCACTACAGACTGACCTCCTCTAGTTGCTGTGCTCAGACTAGAACTCCAAGGAAAAATGTGAATAACACCAGCAGCGATGTAACTTATGGTACAAAGACAGTCCGGAGGTACACCGCACACTCTGTAGATGGAGTCGGGAAAGACAACAGGGACGCTGGGCACAGGAGCGTGATCGTAAGGGCCCCGTATTATATGATGGAGCAGGCTTTTCAGGTCAGCGATGCCTCCCCACTCCTGGCTGCGACCAGAGTGTGAGGTAATATCTGGCGATGGCTCTGACGTGGAAGACAAAGTCGAGCCTCGCTGGAAGTGAAATTGCTCATCAAGGTTGGATCTCCTCACTGAATCACTGATTTTGCTCCTTCCAGTGCGGATCTTCTGAGACACCACAAGCTCTGTGAACTGCTCCAATCGACCGTAGGGAACAAGCGGGGAGACGGAAGCTGTGTTGAATTAAAAACAGATGACAGTGTGCTTGTGAATATCAAACACGGATATAATCTGACCTCAGAGATTTAAAACAAAAAAGGAAAAAAAGAGATCAAATTAACACAGACTTATTCTAATGTAGATTACTGTATGACTGTACACCCAAACAGGAAACACGCCATGCTGGAAAACCACTCTGATCTGATCCAGAAGCTTCTGCTCCAATGAAGAACTGTGAAGTTCCTGGGAGATGAGAAATAAATAATAGGGATGCGTGTGGCTTTAGATCAAAAGAGTAACATATAACATTTGGAGAAAAATTAAAGCTTCATGTACAGAGCCCAACAAATACTTTAATACCACTTCAAGGTATTTCAACAAAAAGTAGAACAGCACACTTTTGGGATTTGACGGGGGTGAAAGGTGAAACTGTTCCAAAGGTGTGAATATTTTTGCAATGTGCTTTAGCCATTTTGGTGCCTTTTCAACCATGCATACAATATTACCATCACTCACCAAGATCTCCCAGTCATCAGACGACAAAGGCTCCACAAACACCTGATTTAAAGATGAGACTTGATGGCACGGTTTTAGAAAACCCTGAAAAAAAAACAAACAACAACGTCAATAAAACAACTGATCTGACCACACGTTGATGCAATAATGGACTTAGTTTTTTTGTGTGTGTGTGTGTGTGTGTGTGTGTGTAACAATGTAAAAGCGAAACAACAAATCAAGGAAAAAGGTTTTACTTGTTCTCCGTCTTTCAAGCCCAGCTTCTCTCCCATTTGCCGACACAGCTCAACGTCGTTGCTGTGTGGGTCGGAGGATGCCCTGTTTTGGGTCCAGCTGAGGTACACTGGAGGGGCATTGTCCCAGGACAGCTCCAAGGTCTGGTTCTAAAAACAGACAAAAAACATGTTTGACCCAGCAACTAACAAAGACGATTCAAGCTATGCTTGTGCGCTTGTGTGTTTGCACCTCAGCTGTAGAGAAAGATGGGTTAAAGGTTTTATGAAAATCAAAAAAAAAGAAAGAAAGAAATCAAAAAATTACAGGGGATTCTTTAAAATATATATTTTTTTCTCTTGTGCAATTACATGTCTGGACTGAGTTTATTAACCTGGTGGACAATAAAAAAAAAAAAGAGGGCAGCTAATTTAAAGCTGTATGCTGTACTCATGAAAATAAGAAATAAACACAGTTTTTATCTAATGTCTGTTTCATTTAACAAGAAATAATATTTTAAAAATTTAGAGTTGGTAGAGTTAACTAAAATGTTTCAGCATGGTCTCCATAAGCTTTATCTAAGATATCTAGAAACTGATATTTTTGCTCTTTATTCTTTAAACACCAATCCAACACACATTTTTTTCAGATTTCTATTTGGGGGAAATATATGTAAGTGTTTCCACTTATATATCTGAAGTATATATTTTTAATGAAGGATAGAGATTCTTGTCTATAAAAAAGTACCAATCATACTCCAGATTTTGAAAACACTGACATGAGGCAGCTTTTGTCCTGTATTCTAGAAAATAAATAAGCGTACATGCAGACATAAAAAAAATACACGACCCCATTAAATAAAGCATAAAAAGACACATAAATAAAACAACAAGCGTCAAATAAGGAACTTATTGCAACTCTGACAACACACTGCAGAGTAGGTCTCGCTAGGCTAACCTACCTCCTGTAATGAAAGGTGCGATATCATCTTCGACGGGAGGTGAAGGAAGCAGTTTTTAGCGTTGTTAAAAACAACTCTGATAGGTTGAATGCCCTGACTACTAAACATTCTCATCACATTGCCAAAGTAGCTCTGAGAACTCCAAACAGGTCGCTCCGCTGCTGTTGGAAAAGCAACAACTCCTGAATCGATCGATGTCCTCTGCCAACGGCAAACTAGACCAAAGTAACCAATACTCGATGTTTCTTTCAAAGTAAGACGTTTTGGAACGAGCCTTCAATCGAAGCAGCAACGTTCAGAACGACATCTGGCTTTTATTTTGAAGGGCGTCGACCCGGAAATTCATTTTCTCACAAACATGGCGGTCCCTGTCAGCAATAGATCGGATTGTTGGAGCGCCCCAGAAGTCTACAAACATCACGAACAGCAGAGAGTTTGCATTTCTCGACCGAAATACCGAGAAGGGAGAAAGGCCAAAGCAGTTAAGGTAAATTTAGTTTGAAAATGAAAGTGTACAATAATTTATGGAACGCATGAAAAGCTGAGCGAGACTTTGCTTAACCACAAACATCATAGAAATAACATATTTACTCAGTTTCAGCGTGATACATTTGGGTTTTATTATGAATCTGCCCGAGCTTAGTGCCGTGTTTAAATTGTGCAAACAATTCATTTGCATTTAGTGTTTTGGTTTTTTTTCATATCGTGCCAGTTTGCAGCAACTCTGTCAATGACTATTTCCTCAAAAAAAAAACAACTAACTGCTATGCACAAAATTACTGTCAGGAGTAGCCCCTCTGTGAAATATAAACAAAGTGAATACACAAAGTTAACGGCAGAAATACCTCTGTCAATTGTTTTTTTCCAGGAAGGAGAGACAAAGCTAAACCCAGAATCAGTAGCCAGTGTGTTCTATAGAAAATTGGAACAAAGAGAGTACAGGAAATGTACAGCAAAGGAGTTGGCAGCAATTGCTCCAACGACGCCACACAAAAAGTCTCAAAATGTTATTCCCTAAACAAATGCCACAGATGGACTCACCTTAATGGCAGTAATATTTGTTAAACTATGACTTATTCTTTTATTCATGACTAAAATATGTTCAGCACTACCAATCTGAGCATATTTGTTTTCTTTTATCAGGTGTACACCATAAATCTAGAGTCCCTTTATCTGATGGTTCAAGGGGTTCCAGCCATCGGCGTAATGACGGAGCTGATCCAGCTGTGTGCGCTGTATGGCGTCGTGGAGGAGTACCGACCCCTGGACGAGTATCCAGCTGAGGAATTCACTGAGGTTTACCTCGTCAAGTTTCAGAAATTAACAAGCGCCAGGTGCACTGTGTATGAATTACTTTGGTCATAGGGCTGCAGTAATAAAGTCAAGTACACCCGCTGAATGATTTATTTATTTAAAAGAAAATAACAAAAAATTTTGTTTAAATTGTCTGGTTTCAGGGCAGCAAAACGCAACATGGATGAGAAGAGTTTCTACGGTGGTGTGCTGCATGTGTGCTACGTCCCAGAGTACGAGACAGTGGAGGACGCCAGGCTGAAGTTGCAAGACAGAAGAAGTTATATTGCGAGAGCAGCTCGGAGTAGAGGTATGATAACATTAATAGGTATATTTTCATCTGTAGATTTAAAGATATGATTTAAAATATTTTAATGTTTGACATTTGTTTGTTTTAAGCTTTTTTTTCTTTCTTATTCCAAAGCAAAACAAAGAGTAAAGACAGAAGCAGCACAAGAGAGTTCGGTATCATCAGAAGCACCAACCTCATCAGACAAAATTCCCGCCAGTCGTGATGTAACATCTAAAATTGAAAGTACAGGAGAGGCTTTAAGCCGGAGCCACTATTCAGAGTTTCCTCCGCTGCCATTGCCACCTCGAGAACAGTGTTCATTCAGACAAAAAAGTCATCGCAGGCTTGTACCAACAGAGGATAAAATGGGGACTTTGCATAATGCCTTCTTTAATGTAGAACAGTGGCAAGCGGACAGTTTGAGCTCCAACCCAACAATCTCTAACAGGGAGCAAGGCACAGAGGGCAGACTGGGTCCAAATCCTGGTTCTGGAGTGAGATTTATTCCAAGGAACACTAACTTGGAGAGCAGAAAGCGCAAAGTAGAAGAGTCTGGAGAGCCTGCTGCAAACGTTTCTGGAGAAAACGAGCCGCTGATTGGACCTAAACTACCGGAACCGGCAAAACTGGACATGGAAGATGAGTCATTAAACACAACTGTCAGCCTAATCAGGAGCACAATGAAGCAGGTAATTATTCAGTGATTATTTTTATTTTGCATAACAATAAATATAGTGTCACTATGTACTGTATGTCTGTCTAATTCTTAGGTGGGATCAGTTCCAGACCTTAAAAGAGTTGAGAAAAAAGCAAAACCACGTCGTCGGATATAAACCGGACCGATGTCTACCACTGCTTTGGAAGTTGGATGTCTCTCTTTTCAGATTGCATTTACTTATGTATTGCAAGCAGATACTAAGATTTTTATTAAAGACACAGTTGAAAGTTTACACTGATATGAAATGTTTCATTGCTCTGGTTCCTTAAACACAAGCTCCTCAAACTTCTCAATAGTCTGAAAGAAGAAAAAAAACAGTTTATGGGATTAAGAACAATGACAGAAATGCAAACTTTATGCAATTTGTAATTTGTGTGATTACCGTGTTCTCAGGGAGGCAGGGTCCAAATGCCTGAAGGAAAAGGTTCTCATCTAGCACTGATTTTTCAAAGTCCTCATAAGACAGCAGGCCATCGTGATCCAGGTCCTAAAAGAGTGGAAGGACGCAACTGGTAAATCATCTACAAATCAACATTTAAATTTTTTGTTTTTTTTCTGAGACGATCAGACCAAAACCTCATCTCTAGCCTTGATGAAAAAGATTAGAGTTCCAAACAGACCGTTACATTTTGAACCGTGATCTCCTCACCATCTTCTTCATTGCGATCTCAACCACATCTTTAATTCCTTCGTCTGGATCCTCCTCACTAGGCCACTTGATGAAGCTGTGCTTCAGCATGTGAAAAATCTCATCTTTGGAGATGTACTTGTCATTATTTAAGTCATACACTCGAAAGGAGTCTGATTAAGGCAAACAAAAAAGAAAAGGTTAACAGGTGGAAAAATGTGGAGAACCAAAAGTGCCACAGCTTTTAGAAAAAGTCCTAATTTAATTTTAATTCTAAATACTTATAGATTCTAGTCCTAATTATTTACATGTCTAATGTAGGCATAAATACATATTAAAATAATGTCATTTATTCAAACTGGAAGTTATGCTAAAGATCATGTGTCCCAATGTATCATGAATAATTTAAAATGTGATTGGTACTTCCAATACATGCTAAAGTTCGGGGTTTCTTAGTAGTCTTCAAACCTAAAGACATCTGGAATTTGCTTCTATTATTTTTGGTTCAGTTTGGAAAAATGAAAACACCATAGCAAAATATTTGATTTGTCAGACTTTTTCTGCTTGCTGAGTGATAAAATTCTAGAACTAATTGCCTCAATGGTTTTACACTAATTGAATTAAGTTTACTATACATTTAACAAATTGTTTCCAGGTCAGATTAATGGCAATAACGGTAAATAAGGATTTAAAAACTGATTTTGTTGGTTGACTAGTGGCATCTTTGGACTTCCATAAAGCGCATGTCACTTTGGACAGGGAGACAGAGGAAGATGAGTTTAAGAACACAGAGCTGAGAACTTGCGCTTTATTTTTTCTTCAAGAGTCCCACGAAGTAAAACAGAAAGTCCTCTGATCCACTCTTCCAGAATAATGACACCGTCACCATCTTTGTCAAAACTTCTGAAAACTTCAGAACAGAAAAACTGTTACAAACCTAGCTGAAAACCTAAGATGTTAATAAATTTCATGGGAATGTTTACATGTCTTTTAAACCGTTCATTTCAATCAAAAGCAGTGCTTTACAGGCTTCAGCTCTGTAAAGGCAAGAAAATATCTTACGTTTAAAACGAAAGGGGTTTTTTTTGTGTGCACACATTCAATATGTTTATTATCAAAAGACAAGTTTGAGATTTCTAAATGTTGAATTTAAGAAAAAATAAGCCCAGAAAAATCAGATGTTTATCCATGTTCCAATTATCCTGCCAAAAGAATCAGTACCTCCGTCCATCATTACGGCATTGGTCATCTCAAAAGTGCCCTGCAGTACGCCTCTAAACTTCCCTCTTTTCAGGCCATTTGCTGGTCGCCCTCGGCTGACCTGCTCCGCCATAAGGGTGTTAAACATCAGGATCAGATTCTCGATCTCTGTTTTATTGACTAGAAAAACAAATATATATAATTTCATACACTGTGACGTTTTGACAGCTGGAACTTTGTGATTGTTAGGGAAATGTTAGCCAAATCTGAGCAGACAGAGAAGAAAACGGTGTATTAAACGAGGCGGGTTGAAACTCACAATGTTCCACTTTTCTCAAGAGTGCTTCAACCTGGGCATGTAGCACCTTTTTGCTCTTAGCCGTCATTTCCATCGTTTTTGAACAGCTTCGTGGTTGGTTTTGACGCCGCTTACCGAGAACTCTGTATTGGTTTAGGGAGGAAGGAGGGTTGTTGACTGTGCGTATCCATGGCAACAGCGGGAAACGGTGGCTCACGTTTCGGAAATGGACTGCAATTGAAAAGCCTTTAGCATAGCAGTGTGGTATGTTTGGGGTATAGCTGTGATTTTTAGTGAAGATACATTCCTTTTTTGTTCTTACAATAAAAAAAATCTAAAAAAAAAAAAAAAGCACGACACAGCTCACGTGGGGTACACTCAAATAAATACCCCCAGGTCGATGCTTTGTAAAACATTTTTGCTGTAATGATAGCGTTAGCATTTTTAGGGTATGTCTGCAGCTGCTTTTCACATCTACAATTGATGTCTCTCATTTGCAAACTAGCTCAAGCTCTGTTCTCTGGCAGCATATTGAGGATTAGCTTTTGCCACAGGTTCTCTCTTGGATTGAGGTCTGCACTTTGACTCTGGCTGAAGGTTTTTGGTTGATGGAAGATGGTGAGAAGTGAGACACTGTGACCAGTCAAAACACATAAAAACAAAAAGGTTTCACCTCACACATTTTGTTTACAAACTGTAGAACATATAAGACATAGTTGTCATACGGTACGAAAGATGCAATTATGTTCTTTATTTTATTCTTTAACCAATGATAGTCATAAGGTTACTAACTATCCAATGACAGTTTCTGGCAAATCACAACATGTAATAGTTAAATATGTGATACTGAATAGAAAAACTCGGGTCAAAAAGCCAGTATGTCATCAGTTGTCACCATCTTATTTTACACAAACACAAGCAGTATTACTATACCCATTTTTAAAAAAATCACTAAGCTTATTCCTTTATGAAAAAAGGTAACACATACTACATGTAAAAAGATCAGGATGTGTTTAATGGCTTTAAGATTAAAGATGAGGGTAAACTAGTTCAAATAAACTAATACCAATACTTTTCTAAAAAATATGCTTTTCTGGTGGATTACCATATTTTAATGCAGCAAAATAGGATTAAAACTAAACTGATTTTGTAACAAAATATGTTAGCATATTTTGTCACAAAACCAAACCCTGTAAATGTGAGACATGGTTCTGTTTTAAAACCTGACATGAGATTTATTGCACCCAGTTAAAAACCCATCTACTTTTACAGAGTAGTCCTTTTAAAGCTATTTTTTTATTCTCATATCTTCTCAGATGACAGCAAAAAAAACCTGTCATTGCCATCTGCTGGACGACACCTGTATAGGTTCAGACTGCGATTCTGTCATCAACTGTCTCTTTGATAAGGAAAGAATAGAGAAATTAGGGTTGACATTTAAACACCTTCTTTTGTAAAAGTGTAACATTACAGGACCTTATCTTCTGGTTAGGCTATTAACCATGTAGTCATTTAAATAATTTCGTTACAAAGAGTGTAGTTGTGAGGTTCAAACACAAGATGGCGATGAGAATCATTCAAATGTATTTACAAATGAGTCATTAATAAAATAATATAAAACTTATTTTTACTAACAGAGTCAAAGATGATTGAAAAGAATGTAACAGCCCTAATACAAACAGGAAAATAATATTAACATTGGGTGTCTGCTGTTATCCAGTAAAAACTATGTTTTTATTTTTATGCTTCCGGCTATAAGTGTCAACAAGAACAATCATTAATTTATAGATTACATTTAATATTAAATGAATAAACTGCAATTGATTATAAATGGGGGGTTTTTCACAGAGTGAATAAAGTAAATTTTAAAATGCAGACATCTGCAGACACCTGACTTATTCCTATACTTTAAGAATATTGCACAACTACTGACTTCATTTTCTGTGTGAGTGTCTGTGTACATCATAACAGAGAGGTTACATGTGCCAATAACAAGGGGTTTCTCCCATCAGTCCAACAGATGGAACATGAATGAGCGTTTGAGTGCAAGATGCTATGGTCACACAGGCCGCTGTGTCAGGTTAGTTCTGATCGGCAGTGTCATGTCGATCCAGCGGTTTGGGTTTTCGATCATGGAGGTCCACACGGTGACTTCGTCTTCTGTGGAGTCCATCCAGCTAACGACTTCGCCGTAGCTCTGACCTGGCGTTAGAAAATGACACAAAGAAATTTTGCTGTGGACATCATCACAAGCATACAGCCATGACATGTGACCACACACGCACAAAAAAAGAAAAACAACATACTGTATGCATATTTTTGTCTTCTGTCTGTTTTGTATGAAATGATTCATAAAGAAACAAATTGAGCATCATCTCAGGACACTTTGAAAAACAAAAGTGCAATTTGCAAAATTCCACCGTTTGCGATATTTCTGTGCATATCCTCAGAAGGTAAATCATGATGTTCACACACAACTGATTCTTTCAGACGACAGTTATGCAATACAGGAAAAAACAGAAGCAATCCAAGATGTACAGCAAGTCATCTAGAAGTCATCTGAAGCAGGAAGTGTCCCCAGACCATCATACTACCACCACCACCACCACCACACTATTTCACTATTTGTATGAGTTTTTCTTTTTCCTCTCATATCTCATCAGTTCAACAAATATTTTTTTAACATACAGAAAACCTCGCCAATGCAAAGCATGGAACAGAAGGAACCTACATCGTTGTATACAATCAGCTTTATTGGTGTTATTAACACTAACCAGTTTATGACTTAATTTGTCATATTTACAGTTGAAACAGAATACCTGCTGTCCTGGTAACTGCATTATATCATTAAGATTATTTTGCATGGACAAAAGATGAGGGAGGAAATTTTCAAAACCATTCCTAGATGCTAAACTTAGGTCTTTTTATGAGCGTTTTTTTTTTTAAACCTTTTTACCTTTTAGCAATACATAATCCAGCTACAATATCACAACTGCAAAATGAACGTTTTTTGTTTTTTTTCTTTTGTGAATTCCAGAACCTTCGCTAGAAGCAGCTGTTTGGTTTAATCATCGAAAGCCAACAGCTAAACTAATAAAAGCATAAAGATTCTCACCAGTTCCACAGCTCAGACGAACCCCTCCCAGATTGTCCGTCTTCAGTCCGTCTCTGTGCCAGACAGTGAGCTCAGCACAGGCCTCCCTCAAGTCGCTGCTCTGAAAGCCGTCATAGACCATGGTGTGGTTGTATGTCGGACTGACGGAGTGCTTCACCACCCGCGTCTTCTGACCGCTCTGTCGACTGACATCTGGAAGGATGTAGCTTGGTTTTGAAGGGAAGAAAGAGACAATTGAGACTTGATTTTAGTGTATATTTCAACCAACTACAATGGGATTGCAAAGTATAGGCAAAAGAAATTATTTAATGCACTACTCTTATAAAAACCAGACTGTGCTGATGTGTAGGAAAAGCATTACACAATTCCTTATGGTTTTAATCTGCATTTAAAAGTTCATGCAGAATTTAAAATGCAACATATTTTGATAGCACAATCACTTCATAAATAAGGATTTTTCCTTTCAGTATTTCAATTTGTTGTGAAAATAGTATAAAGTTGCTATTCTATACTAGAGTTGCCAGTGGTCTGTGCTGTATTGTGTACTATTGATTAGAAATAAATTAAAAAGAATGTGTTGACACTGAAGAACAGCCGTACCTTTTCACAAAGGAGTCAATAGCGCCTCCTTTCTTAGACAGGAGACCTTGAGCTTCTCTGAGCCAGATGTGAACCTCTCCTGTCAAAGGCAAACCGCCACCTGAACACAAACATGCAAACTTTTATGTCCACACAGAATGTTACAGTATTCATGCATCTGTGGCGTGGATGCAGCTCAGGTTTATTCTCCTCACCCTCAGATCCCTCAGGAGAAAATTTAATAGACAACATGATGTTCCCTCTAATGCTGATAGACTCTGGACTCAGGTGAACCTGTATGTAAAAAAAAAAAGAAAACATCAAAGGATAAGAACAAAGTAATGGATGAAATTGCAGACTTGTGAAGGCTGGGACAGACCAAGGTTATGTAAAACCTTATTTAAAATTCACAGCATGTCTTCCTCTTCCTTCAGCTCTCCCAGACACAAGACACACTCCTCCCCTTTTATCTCCAACAGAGCTGCTTAAATGTCTGTTTCGCATTCCCTCAGATACCAAATAAATGCAGATGCAGGTGGCAATACTTTAATGACAATTCATTTCATAACCAAACACAATTTCAGTTCCACTTTTGAAACAGTCTCTCATCACGTTCTCTTACTGATTAGAATAAGTTGGCATTATTACACACCTTATATTGTACCTCTCAGCTCATGTAAAGTTAAAACATTTTGGAAAACACGTTTCACCGGTTACCAGTGGTGTTCTTCTACCTCCTTTGGAGATTCATAGGAAATGCATGTTCATTCTGGTTGAGACCAGAACCATATGTACACTATAAAAATAAACCTTTTCCTCACTCTCTGACAAGAAATCAGACAAATGCTTCTCATTCTGGGTCAGTTCAGATTACAAAAAAAATATTTCTCTTTGCTTAATGCTAAACAAATAACCCCCCAAAAATTATGTTATTTTTATTATTATTATTATTATTATTATTATTATTATTATTATTATTATTATTATTATTATTTTACTTACTTCAAATTCTTATTTTTAATAAACTGCCCTTAATATTTGGTAAAATTGCCTTTTAAGTTTGATCAATCCTGTGTCAAGTGCTTCAACACAAAAGCTGTCTCCTTCGTCCTTCTTTGGGCTGTACTACTGTTACTGTACATTTTCTGGCTACATGTTGAAATGCTTTTAGTGAATCTTTTCTGTCTAATTTATCACATGAACTTTTGCACAGGCTTTGACCGACACAAAACAGCCGTCTGGGTCATTACTCCTTGTTGAACAAATTACTCTGGTCTTTCATTAGCTTCCTGTAAAACACCAAAATGTTTCTAGCTCTTCTTTTTTTACTTCCTAGTCTCTCTCTGATCTTTTACACCCACATCACTCTGATTTTCTGCACATTATCATTTTTTCACAGTCTTAAGATCCACCTCCTCCATTTCCCTCCTTGTAACCCCTGCAGTCCTGGTTGTTACTGACTGCGGCGCTCTCAGTCAAGTGGCCAAGCATCTTAAAATCCCTCTTATCACATTTTCAACTTTGATTCTCTCCCCACAACCAAAGCTGCTCTTAAAACATCTTTTAAAGTCGTTTACATTTTAGATTTTCTAGTGTTGACATTTATATGTCATGTTGTGTTGACTCTTTTGTCTTTGGCCCTTTTAACAACCGTTTTCTCCATATTGCAAATCGGTATTTTTGCTGCTGCTTGGTGTTTTTCAGGGTCCAGACAGGAACCTTTCAATAAAATCCCTATTATTTTTATTGCCCACAATATTGCAGAATAATTTAATTTGCTTGAAACTCTTTCAGGATGAGGCATTGCCTACCCTGGGCTGCAGATCTTGCCACAGGGGTTCAGTGCAGGTCCAGTCCCAGAGCCCCAGGGCCACCTCCACCTCCCCTAGAAACACATTTCTTCCCAGAGGTTCAGCGTGCCACACAGAGAGGTTCAGAGTTCGACTGCGCAGCTCCCCGATGCGAACTTTATACTGAAACAACATCAGAATAAATCTGTGAACGGTTTTGAAAGACACTGATTACAATTGCCGCTTAATGCAATGTGCACTTGAGAGGGCATCTCACTCTGAGTGTCTGATCATAGACTGGGTTTAATGTTTTCTTCTTGACCGACGTTTTCTTCTTGCTGTGATGTGACTTGTCTGGCAAAAGATAGCTCTTTACATATCTGTGAAGTACACGCACACACACACATCCACATACATTTGCTTATTGATTCGGAGCTTCCCGTTACCGTTTTGAAGCTAGTCACATGAAAACACAATTGCTTACGGGTCGGAGCGGTTCTTGCGTGCTGAAGCAATGTCCTCACAGCGATACACTTTCACCTGGAGCTCCTCCCTGTGATTGTCGTAAACCAGTGAGTACTGGATACGGCCCCTCACCTCCACCGCTCCGAAATCCCCCGAGCTGAACAGACTCATCATGCTTCCACCGAGCTGCAACAAACACACAGAGACCAGCTCCTGCGTCACTGTCCTGAGCTGAGTCATCTTTGCGTCGCCCTGATAGTCAGCTGATCAATTGTGTGTGTTCAGTGAGTATGAGAGCGTATGTGTGTGTGTGTGGGAGCGTGCGTGTGTGTGTGTGTATACCGTGTAGCCTGATTGAAGGCTACCGTTGGAGATGCTGGTTTTCACAAAAGCTGGATCTGGCTCTGTCAGGCTGCCGTTAAGAGAGTCTGAGTCCCCGTTGACACCCACAGTGAAGTCTTCCTAATTGGAAACATTCACAGGAGGATTTAGTACTCGTGCAAAGCAACATATTTCATCAAGATGCACATACGATTCCATTAATGGGTACACAATTTCAGTCAAACTGTTCAGATGCCATGACTCTCCAAACATGGTGCTTGAAATTTAGTTTAAACGTTACAAAGAAATTCATACCCTGATTTGAAAAGAGTTGAATTGTGGGACTTTAATAGCACCCACCACATTTATTGGGGATTTAAAAAACTAAACTAAACTAAAGCAATTATTTTTTAAATTAAGCATTGTTGTCTACACATAATTTACTTTTTACAATTTGATCCATGAATTAATTCCTGAATTTCTTTTTACCTCCTCTTCAACATTGGAAAAACAGAGAATATGCTATCACAGTAGGGCTAGTGTGTGTTCTCTTGATCTGTTGATAAGTCAGAAAAAGGATATGAGAAAATTTGCACAGGGATATAATAATATAACATTGAAACAACTGGAACTGTGACAAATTAGACTGGATGAGGGTCCATATTTATCTTCCTTTCAAAAAACATGGAGGATGGTAAGTCAGGTTAAAATAAAAAGGTTTATCAAGCAGCAGGATTGGTCATTTGGAATCATGAAGTACCTAAAACAAAAAAACTGGTTGTTTGGAAGTAAATAAGTGCCATCGCAAACATAAATATGTGGGATTTGTTAATTGCTTCGGCAATGATATGTGAAACTATGAGGCAAAGATTCCGTTTTTTGTGGCCGCAATAATTTCAGTATTAAGCAAATTCATTCTGACTCACTAAATGAATGTAGCCAAATAAAATTCTTATGAGATTTTTTTTTTTTTTTTAGCGGCCAACTGTGTACAGGTAAACTTGGGCGGAGTACAAATGTTAACACATATAAAAACTACTAGCAGCAAGACTGTTTTGTGCTGAAACCTTTTCCGAAGATTATATTTAAGCCCAAATACTTTATATTGTCACTGTATAAATATCATCCTCCAAACAATTGAAAAGTTTTGGAACATATTTGACTTATTCTTTCACGCAATATCAAATATTGACTCAGTGTCAGTGGATGGAAGATAGAAACAGGCTAGCTGGACACTGTTTACCGAAGCAGTTACTCATAGTAATGTGTGAGTGTAGGCGGGCGGTGTAATCACCTCAGGTTCTTCTGAGTGGCCATTACTTCTTGTTTCGCACTCTGTGAGCAAAACAGTGTGTGAATATTGTTACTCAGAAAGCATCCAGTGACGAACAAAGGATTTTTGAGATTTTTTCCATGCCTTTGTATGGAGAACTGTTCGCATGATTCAAAACCTGTAATTGGAAGAAATTTGGCATTTAATTTAATATTAAAATGTGTAGCTCATAAATAATTTATAGTAGAGGATTAAAAAATCCAAACACACACATTGTCTGCTGGTGTTTCAGGTCTCAGTAAGTCAGGTTTCAGATGTTCCTCACCTCTGAAAGCGAAGTTAGAAATCAAAAATTGTTCCGATAACATTTACTGCAAGTAGAGCTTTTAATTTGGAAGGTCCTCTGACTGACCTTCCACTTTCCTCTTCTGTTTTGTCCTGCTGTTGTGCTTCTGCCTCAGGAAGGATGCCGTTCACCGGCGTTTCCTCCTTCTCTCCGATGAACAGCTTATTCAAGTTCACATCTGTTACCATCACAACCACCAGGGAACATTCACAGAGATAAATAGCCCTGCAGCAGCACAAAAGAACAGCCCCTCTCATTTAAGTGGTGAGAACTCACCTCTGCTCTTTGTCTTTCTGTGGCGTATGGAGGCCCGAATGAGGTCAGAGCCTGAAGTCCATCTGCAATGGCGTTTACTGTACTCCTCACTGAACCATTCTCCAGAAAGGAGCCGCAGACGAGACAGATTTTTTTCTGTCTGCTCAAGGTTCCTGCACCATCGACAGAGATCCAGAAACTGATGAAACTGAAACCTAAGGAACTGCTCCTTCACAAGAAAACTGATATCGGGTTACGTTAACCTCTTAACTGTTAACGCTTGCACGCAAGTCAATGACAACTATGGAGGAATGTTACTGCTGACACTTTGACCTCAGTTAGCAGTTAATTTTTTTTTCAAGATAAAGCGTTCATTTTCAAAGTCAAGCAAAAAATGGTCGGTCAGTAAAATATCACATCTGTCTGTAGAAAATGTTGATATTTTACATGCAAATGGGATAATAGCAGAAGGAATTCAAATATTTTATTTTTCTATTAAAAAGGAAATATTAGGACTAAAAATAAACTTCCCAATTAAGTATTTGATCTAGGCTAACACAAGCACAATTAACATTTGATTTTGAAGGGAAAAAAAGATTTTTATGCCAAAATATTTTCAGATTGGAAATTTACAAAGTTTCAAAATATGTTTATATATATATATAAACATTTTTTTTATAATCTTTATGTTTTAGACAAAATGCAGTTCCACACCCAAAAACATTTAACAAACAAACAAACTAATAGGTAGCTTGGCTATGACCTTTACTAATAACAAGAGTTTAGTCCAACACTTAGAGATTATGGAGAAACAGTTCCCCCCTCCACTACCAGGGTCATTGATCCCTTGGATAATAATCCATATAAACTTGCAGATTTGCTTTCAAATGTGACCCCTTGGAAAATAATCACCTCTGACTGACCTTACTCGACCTTCATCGAGATGACGCAACTCCAAATCTCTCTGTAGGACCTGCAGGATGGAGGACTGCTCCTCCTCCGTCAGGTGGCTCAGGTCGAGAGTTGAGTCAACCCGCTGCCCAGCCATACTGGGAAGGAGAAGATGTTATCTTAAAGCAAATAAGCGCTACCTGTAAGGAATGGTATTATGTCCTGTTTGGATTTTATAGGGGTTGTTCAAGAAATCAAACAGATTTTTAAAAGTACACAAACTTAAGCTATCCATGTGAAACACAGCATTGTTCGGTAGCACCAAGATGAAGGTCCTTATGTATTTATTCAACTGCAAACTGTATGCAGTCCCTATTTCCAGTAAAAGAGACGTACAGGGATTTTTATCAGACTATATAAAGCATATATATGTTCATAAAAATATTGGTGTAGATCGTTTTTCAGGTTTTCATTTCACCCTGGATGTGTGATGGGAGCATAAGATGGTCATTAATCTGTACAACCGGTTGTTGTTCTCCTCCTATTAAAGGCTATTAAAGAGAACAACACATTACAATGATGTGGCATGACCACATCATTGTGGCCGTTAACCCAGAGTTTAAAGAATGGTCATCTGAACTTGGACATGTTAAAAACCAGACTGCAATTTGTAAAGGAAAATAATATGGGAGGAAACTGTTGCCAATACTAATCCAGGTTTCTCTCTGTGGCAGCTCACAAAGCTGGATTATCCTTGTTTTTGCAAAAGGCTATGAATAGCATTCAATAACAATATTGAAACTGAGTGAAATAACATATATAACCACTTAATATTTACTGCAAAAACCTGCAACCCAATTGCTCATGCCACATCAAAATACAAGTCTTTGAAGTTGTTTCCCCTTCATGTGCTTTATGGGCATCAGTGGGCGAGTGGACATGCTGTGTCTTCAACCTGCAATGGCTTTCATCCTGATCACGTTTTACAATGTATTTTATCTGCTGGTAAGTAACACTTTACAACATTAAATTAGAAGACATTGCATCAGCAGAGCTCGTATTGTATTGCCCTCGAGTTAACTTATGCTGAAAAGTTTAGTAACTTATCTTGTGCAAAACGTTTAATCTTAATTGTGCGTGGGTGTTTTGGTAGGTGTGTTACCTGTGTTTAATTTGCGCAAGCGCAAACTGTTTGTCGGGAAAACAAATAGGCAACAAAAATAGTTTCCGCAAACACCCACTATTTCCATTATGTTTAACAGCCTGTGCTCTTTTGATTATTCTCGTCTAGTATCTCCCTTCAAATTATTTAAATGTTTTTAACAGTATATAAACAATAAAATAGTAAGTGTATAGCCATCTTTACTGTTTCAGTAAAAAAAAAAAAAAAAAAAAAGATAGCTCCAGCAGGATTTTCATCCTCATAAAAGGACATGAGTGGAGACACCTGTCGCCTCGTTCTCACATTTAATTTCTTTCCTCACCAACTTCTTTTTTAAAAAGCACATCCACACGCATAAAATACAGTGGAAATATGTTTTACCTTATCTGAGAGCTTCCACCTGTTCCATTTGGGAGAAATGCGGGGAAAAGTTTTCCAGAGTGCGCTTTGCGTCTGTCTGTTTGTGTGCTGAGCAAACGCAGTGAACACGCCCTCGGGATCAATCCGCACAGGGGCAGCCCTCTGCTTGGAGCTCAGCGTGAGAACAAACACGAAACAGGGCCACGCACACAAGCAGAGACGGAATGTGTGTGTGCGGGGGGGGGCGTGTGTGTGTGTGTGTGCTTGCGTAGAGCAGAGGCCGCCAAAGTGGAGGGTCTAAATTTAATTTATATGAATCAAATGTAGTTCAGAAGGGATTAAATGAACTGAAAATAAAGGCTAGAGTCGCCCTAATTTAAAATAATATTACACGCATGCAGGCTATACCCCGTAGTATGTAATGATTTGATATAAAATGACCTGGTAGGACTACAACAACCTTAAACATTTTTTTTTTTACCTTTGTCTATCACATTTTTAAAATACTTATCTTTCTTATGATCCACTTTTGTTTTAAATAGTAAATGTCGATCAGGGTAAAGTTTGAGGAATTCACAATGTTCAAATGCATCAAGATATATCTTGACGTGCTATCAGTTTTCCATTGAATTTTTACATTTTTTTATTTTTTCCGTTTTAAATGATCATCTGAGCATCTGGTAATAAAGTTTCAATGCTCTGTGAAGTCTCCAGGTAACGCAAAAGTATTAGCAGATTGAATCAGAAATTAGGCCATGCCACCAGTTTCACTTTTTTCATCCTGAAATAAACGAAACTTCATCAAAACAGAGTGTTTGCATGTTATTGAATTAAATCAAACATGCTGCGACATTTCAGCAGCGATTTTACAAATTCTGTAGCTGTGCAGGAAATAAATTTTATATATTCTGTGGTATGAGCATCATAATGTTTCAAATACACTGCCCACATAAAGAAGTGTGACCTCAGAAACTGCATCAGTCACCCAGTCATAGCAGTACTTTCCTATGGGGTGGAACTTGTTATTTATGTTGCACTAAAGTTGGATTGCAAGTTTTAGGTTGGATCTGGGAATGATTTCTCATCAAAGCTGAGCTTGTTTTTGCTGTTAGAAAACCCACAGGATTTGCTAATTGCTGTGTTGCTCAGCACTACTGTTGCAGTATATGCCAATAATGATGATTTTTGTGTGTGGGGGTGTGTGTGTGTGAGTGTTTTATAAATTTGAACAACAAAGTAACATGTTTACAAATCAGGGTTTACAGTGCTAAAGACATTTAAATCTGCTAACAAAAGCTAGTGCCTCCAACTTTCCCTATGTTCAATATGCATTGGGATGCTCTGTCCATACTAGACGTTGAGTTCAGAGTTGTTTGGGGACTTCCAATTTTTTAAATCTGGAACTGCAGCTTTAGGTTATATTTTTGTTGCATTTCCAACCAAGAATCCTCAAATACCAACTTCCAAAAACAAAAAAATCTGTACCAGAAAGATATGATGACTTACGGGTACTTATAGTCGGTGTATAGCCCATCAAGCTTCTCAAAGCCCAAAATTAGTCAAGTGATCATTAAAAACAAAGAAGGAAATGAGACGCTTAACTCATTACAAAAGTACCTGTGATAGTGGAGAATACTGTTAATGTAAGATCTTTCATCCCAATATATTTTTAATTATCCACATGTAGTCACAAGTAAAACATTTTTGGATTGGCCAACCTATGTGAAAGAATATTATCATATAGACCACTGACAGATGTAATGGTGCCTACTCCTAAACTCCCTGTAAATGTTTTAATGTGTTAGAGGCTGGAGAAACGGGCACGCTTACTCCTTCTGGGTGTGACACATATAACCCACAAAAGCATTGTTTCAGACCCTTTTATGGAAACAACTATCTCTGATGGATGTGGCCTCTTTCAGAAGGGATAAAGTTTTCTATCCCAAAGCAAATATGATTCAGGAATTGCCAACATCTAGCTGCTAAATACCACAGGAGTCGAGTGCAATACATGCCTGGAGTGCCCTAAGGGCAGCACAATTGGGAGTAAACATAGGCAGGGGATCTATATGCATAATCAAAGTACCAATTAAAGGAATTTGATGGGTTTCATTATGAACATGCGTGAAGTGGTTATTCAAGGTAGTTGCATAAATGTCAGGGGTACTCCAAGTCTGGCTATTTTTCAGTTGTACTTGACTTTGTGTACATTGTTTTTGCCAGTGTGTGTATTTTGGGTATGGCTGTTGTTATGTTGCCTTGTGTTCCTGTTTTGATATGCTTATAATACTTTTACGGTTTACTCAACAACAGCACAGGTCACAAATAGAAAACAGGAAGATGCAGCTGGGTGCAACTACAGATATTATCTTTTGCTTAATAAAGTTTTGCATAATGTTCTTCCCGTTCAACAGTGTAACACAGCAGCTTTAGCTGTCACAGCCTTACAAACCCTTGGTTGGTGTAATGAATAGAGAACTCATGAATAGAGATGCATTTATTGTAAGTGGTTTTCCACTGATTTTTTTGAGGCAATTTTTTTCTAACACTAGTATTAAAATTATTTACTTATACCATTACAATAGTTATCTGCTTAAACGTTCCCTATATGTCAAAAACTAGAAAATGGATAATAAACAACCCCATCACTGCTACTTTCCTGTTGTAGCCACCTATGATACATTGCTAATGCTAGTTTGTATATGAACAGGAACTGATAGAGATTTGGTTTCAGGTTTTATTTTATTTTTTTGTTTATTTGCCACAGATAGTTTTTGGCCTCTTTGGCTCTTGACTTGTGAAAAAAAATAAATAAAATAATAATAATAATAATAACGTTATTATTATTATTATTAATAATAATGTTATTATTATTATTATTATAGTGTTATTATTATTAATAATAATAATAATAACATTATTATTAATGCCAAAATTTTAACATTTTGGCTGAAATGTTAAAGAACTCCTTTTAAATAAGTTATTCTGAAACCGGATATTTGGCAGGGTGACATGACACACTCACACATACACACGCACACATACACACGCCCACATACACACACACACCCCCACACAAGGATGTTTTGCCAAATGGTAGGGTGGAGGTGGGATTTAACTCGTCTCCCTGCAGTTTTCCACACCTATTAAGCAAATAGTGAGTTAGCACACACGTACACACCTGCTCATACGAGTGATTCCTCATGTTTTACGAAAGGAGGAAAGACTGGTCGGTTGTACATTAACCATTGGTGTTTGTTGGACTTCCCTTTCACGCAGTAGAAAAGTGTTTGTGTGTGTAGGGGGAGGGCAGATTAGGAGTGAGAAAGGCTTGTGTTCAGTCCTGTTCTTTGTCAACAGTCTTGGAAAAGAGCCATCGTCTGCTCAGTTGGGAAAACCTTTTTGTGTGGGTTTATTCAAGCCTGTAAAGCTTTGGCACACCGGCCTCACCATTCCTCCCCTTCAGGCCTCCACCAGTTCTGTGCCCGCGCTACACACTCACCCTGACTTAGAGACGCTCTACACAGGGACACCACAATTGTTATTCATCCCTTTATCATATCATCATGAAGTTACAGATCTCTAAAATGTACCTGATGTTCACACCTAAGCACCTCTCAGTCTTATAAGAGACTGAGGTGATCCTTCAGAGTCGATTGAAGCAATAAGAACAACACAGAAAGACGAGACATGTATTTGTCCCCAGAATCAGCATTAACATGTGAAAACATCACCGAGTGATAAGAACGGTCAATGGGAAGTATGAAGTCTTACTTTTTTCCCCCACAACTTTTAAAAAATACATTGAAAAATAGACAGTCAGTACAAAGATGGTTTCTTGACATTAATTAGATAGAAGTAAGCGTTTTTAAATGGTAATGTATAGATAAGTAAGAGGGATGTGAGGTGAAAAAGATCAGAATGAGAGTGATGTTTGTAAAAAAAAAAAAAAAAACAGCATTTCAGCATGGCGGTGGTAGTATCAAGGTTTGGTGTTTTATTGTGCTGCATTGGAAACAGGAAGAGTGTGTCACCGTTACGAAAACAAGAAAAGTAGTAAAATTAACAATGTAATACAATTCTAAATAAAATGATCGATTTGATAATTGTTAAGTTTTAACAAGAATGACAAAACTTAAGTCATTGTTGAGAGCCTAACTTTATTTCCAATTAGTTTCTTTGGGGCAGGAACCTCTATTCAAAGGAGCTTGCAAAGGCCTGTGAATGTCCTGTCTTCTGAAATCAGTTGTGCTAACGCATAGTGTGCCAAGATGATAAATTACAAATAAATAAAACAAACAAATAAATAAAAACCAGTTCACAAAGAAGAAAATATTTATTGCAATGCTTCTTAGTCGCACATGAAACTGTCTCTTTTATGAACAAGAGTATTTGTGAAGCTTTTTTTTCTGACCTACTGTCTGCACAGTTATGTAACCCGTTCTCAATAGCTGTGCATTATTCACAGCATATGTCTCAAAGCCACTGATGAACTGTAAATACAAGCATAAATATAGTCGAAATACAGGGGAAAAAATGTTTCTCATAAACATAGCCATCCCACAGGGGTTTATGAAGGGCACCAAACCAAAAATGACAGGGGCTCAAAAAACAACAACACAAAAATATCTTGTCGTTACTCGATGAGTCACGCTCTGCTGCTGCTGCTGCTGCTGCTGCTGTCCTCCATCCTGTCTGCCCTTCAAACATCTTGTCCTCACTGTGGCTGCTCTCTGTGCAAAGACAGAACAATTTGTAAGCAGACTGATAAGAGTTTGTCACCAGACTCGTTACACAATGAAGGTCTGAGAGGCTGAAGAGTGATTTCCGGTGCCTTGCAAAAGTGTTCCTAAGCCTTGAGCTTTTCCACATTCTGCCTGGTTACAACCACAAATTTCAAGGAATTTTATGTCATGGACTGACTCAAGTTAGTGCATAACTGTGAAATGGAAGAAATGAAATACATGAATATGTCCAAATATCCTTTGATCTAAGCCATCCCCTTTTGCATGTTGTCCAATTTTCCTATGGCCATAGCACCTTTCCTCTGCACATCTGCTGTCTACTCTTCACTAATTGTGGCAAATTTTACACAGGACTTATGATGGCTTTCTTTTAACAATTTCTTTCCACTTTTCCAGGAGAGCCACTATTGTGGAGTGTGGAAATAACATTTTCCTGTGAACAGATTATGGGCTTCGAATGCTGTATGTGCCTGCTGGACTCGTGCCACAATCATGTTTGCTGTTGTGCCATATTCTTGCCTTTTTCTGATTATGGATAGCGCAGAGCTTGAGATGTTCCAAACTTCTGGTATTCTAATCCTGCTAAAATTTTCTTCACATCTTTATCCCTAATATATCTACTTTGTTCCTCGGTCTCTCTGATACATTTTATTGACGAATGTTTTCTGCCTTTTCCTTCCACTTATCCAACATGCTCCATGTTGGTCTAACACATGAAATCCTAAGAAAAGTGCATTGCATTGTAAAATGTTAAAACAAAGTCCAGGGATGCACTGTGCCTTGAATGATATTACAAGGCGTAGTGCATATTGTAAATTATTCTTGCCACCAGGGGCTGCTGGTGCCTCACTTCAACTGGTGACTCAGACATGAATAGGTGCCGGATCTCCTACACCTACATGCTCATACTCACATGGGGTCATAGTTGCTCTGCTCTTTGGATTTGAGGAAGCGCATGGCGAGAAAGCCGCCACCCTGCAGGCACAGAACCAGTATGATCCCACCTATGAAGCTGGCCATGTCAAACTTGGCCTGGGAAAACTCAGAAGTTGAGTCGGAGCTGCTGTCACCACCTGTACGAGAACAAAGTTCACAGAGTTCCCGTTGCCATCGCATCAACACGACTGGGTGCAAAGAATTGTGTTTGACGCAAGAAAGAAAGGAGAGGGGTAGAAGTGGCAGCTGAGACACAGCTGATTCAATTTACCTGAGTCTCCACCGGCAGCAGCACTCTCTACAGCTGGGTAATGAAATATGTGATAGAGTTAGAGAGGCGTCTTAAATATACTTAATGGATTTGTGTTTTTAAGTACCTGTGCACAGTTCAGAAACTCTGGTCCAGCTGCAGTTCATGCCATTGTCAGCAGAATCCCCCTGATCAGTGACACACATGCCTGTGTCGTTACCTGAGAGAAAACAGAAGCAGCTTTTCACTGTGTGTCACCGTGCGTTCGTGGGATGCTAAATAATTCAGCCTTCTGGTTCAAACGACCAGAGCTTGTGTTACAGCAGCTGTGATGATTGAATTACTATCAGAGGTCAGTTGTGTGTGGGGGGGAGGTGTGTGTGTGTGTGTGCATGGGTGGGCGTGTGTGGGGGTGTGCATGTGTGTGTGCTCTTACCAGTTGGACAAAGCCTCCAGACGCAGCCTGTCAGGTTAAGCATGGAGTCTCCAACACACAGGTCACATGACTCAGCCTGGGAGCAATCTGGAGAATAAAACTGTGCCATCAGTCATAATCATCATACGATTCAGGAATTTTAACATTTTCAATGATTAAGATATGAGATAAAGAGGGGGGAAAAATTTACAAATTAATCTCACTGAGTTTGTGAGAAACATTACAAAAATGTAGGACAGCCAGTAACCATCTTTATTTCTGAACCAAATAAAGATGGTTCAGAAAGACTAAGTCAACAAGGTTGGGGTAAAATGTACAGAACAAAATTTATTCTTACATGAAAAAATAAATACGAACCATCAAACGATTCCTACCTGACTGTGAGTGTGCAAAAGGAACCGCTGCTAGAAGCAGCACAGACAGAAAAAGGAGCCTTGGTGCTAAATGTTCCATTGTGATAAACACCAATGTCTGGAGTTCACACCCTAAAACTTCAGCAAATTCTCAGCAAAAAGTGAACTATCTTCAGCCAGTCCTTAAAAGAGAATCCAAAGTTTCCAAAAGAGATATGGTTCCCAGCGAGGACGCACCGAGAAAGAGACCAGGAGAACCTGGTAACATGAGCAAGACCAAACTTGGTTCCCCTGGCAACCAGGTGTCCCACCTCAACCCTCCTGAAACAAACACCGGTTTGAACAGACTGACACCTGTTTACCACAGCAGTCCTCGCATGAGCAGACACGTGCATTTCCTCACGTCTTCACAAAAAGCAGGAGCTTGAATAACTTCGTCCAAATCAGGATCGATCAGGTCGATACATTGGTTTCCAGTTTTCCTTTCACAGTCCGTTTCAAGACTGCAGTTTTCTGAAATCTACTTTGAGCATCTAAACAGTGCTGTTAATATTAACCCTATTACTGAAAAGTGAGAATACAGTGTCGCTTTAACTAAGAGAAAATACAAAACATTCTGTACATCTAAAGTAAAACAAAACCTGCACATGGATGGATGGATGGATGGATGGATGGATGGATGGATGGATGGATGGATGGATGGATGGATGGATGGATGGATGGATGGATGGATGGATGGATGGATGGATGGATGGATGGACAGACTGATAGACAGACAGACAGAGACAGATAGATAGATAGATAGATAGATAGATAGATAGATAGATAGATAGATAGATAGATAGATAGATAGATAGATAGATAGATAGATAGATAGATAGATAGATAGATAGATAGATAGATAGATAGATAGATAGATAGATAGATAGATAGATAGATAGATAGATAGATAGATAGATAGATAGATAGATAGATAGATAGATAGATAGATAGATAGATAGATAGATAGATACCCTTGCAGCTGTCTCACTGAGATACACTGAGTCACAGCGACCAACCAGACCATTCAGTAGAGTCACGACACACTTTGCATGTTAATACAATTAACCCCACAATCACCACCTCTTTCTCTCACAGTCATGTTGCTTACATGATACAACGTGGCATTGACTCCCAACTTGTCTGGGTGGAAACAATCTGACAAGTCAGTAGAGAGAAAGAGGAGACAATCCTTACAAGCAATTGTTTCCCCTCCCACTCGTAGCTGGTAGCACAATTAAACATAGACAAAAACATCTATATGTCGAGGATATGCATCTCACTTAAAGACTGGAGTATCAGGATCAGACAGTTTGCAAAAATATTGATGATGTCCCTGACATCTACTATGAGGAAATTATTCATGCAGGACAGATGATCTTGAAAAAACAAAAACAAACAAAAAAAAACAGCTGTGATGTTGCAGAAATGTGGAGAAGCTCGCGATATTTTTATTTTATTTAATTTTTTTTAAGGTAACGAGCGTTGTAGCTACTCCAGAGCGTCTCTGTGGCGTAGGTGGCATTTATGTGCAGGAAGCGCGACCATATAAGGCTCGGTCAGAACGAGATTCCCTCCAGTTAGATCACTGCTCTGCGTCCACTCACAGACATCCATCCTGCATCACCCACGCTCATTGTCAGACAGGGGAAAGCCACGTTTTCGTCCCCCACCGACGCCCCCCTGCAGGGATGGATTTTCTCTGTTAACTGACGAGAAAATGCATCAGAAAGCAGCAAACTAAATGTGCTAAATTATCCCTAGTTAACAGGAAATGTAATCGTTACTGCAAATCAAATTAGCTATAATAAATGCTCGGAATACAGAAAAAGGAAAAACTCTCCCTTTTTCACTCTAATTTGATGAAGAAGAAAAAAAACCCTTGAAGAATAGGAAACAATCGGATTGTTGCTTCCCGGTGGTTTAACTTCACATTTTAAAACATAACGCAGCTGGATTAAACCAATAATAAAGGTGACAGATCATTTTAAAATTGCCTGTTTTCTCGTGTTTCGTTATGCAACCTAAAATCTGTGTTTCTGTGATGTCTGAGGGTGTGGAGATAAACTATCTCTACCAGTACAACCTATTTTCCTTGCATATTTTGTAACATCGGCTTTGCTTCATAATGTAAAGTTCTTCAAGGAGAATGAGGGGGGAAAAGAGCTAATATTCCTGAATCATATTCAGTTGCTTCTATTGATGCCATTGCTTATGTTGATATCTCATTTAAATTACATTTAAAAACTGTACTTAGGAGGAAAAAAAACTCCTCTCCTGCATATCAAAATTATTCTCATTTGTTTATAACATAACTACAAGAAACAGTGATAGTTGTAGTAGCCTAATAGATTAGAAAAAGAAAAAAAAAAGGATAGAGCAAATCTTCAAAATCCAATATCGATAACTGACACGCATAATAACTTGCACAAATTTGTGGGTTTTTGACGCTCACGGTTCTTTATCTGCTGATGTAACTGGATGTTTTTCATGTACAGCCCCTACAGGGGTTCGTTGCACGCAGATTCGCGTCGCTCTGCAGGACGTCGCCCCATGAGTCATCCCCCGGTGCTGCTGCGTTTCAGCACCACGGACAGCTCCGGCGCCGACTCCCCCAAAACAGCTGAGGACTTTTATTGGCCGAAACAAAGCAAGCCCCATCTCATCCTCTCTGGGTCACATTGATGAATGTGTTGTAGTAAAGAGAGAGAGAGGGGCGGGAGAGGTGGACGGTGAGAGGGGGTACGTCTGTTGATAGTCATCATTTACCATAAATGAGATCTACATGGAGCCGCAGTGGGAGGGGCGACAGGCATGCCGCATTTTTCTGAATGAAATTACTCCACGTACACCGCCCCCCCCCTCCCCTCCACGTCCTCCTTCATCCTTCTCGCCGCATACCAAATGCGTGCCTCTGATTGGCCGAGGCTCCCAGTCACTGACGTCAGCCAAGCTCTCTTGTGGACGAGTCCCGCGGAAAAGCGTCCATTCTGCCCACCGTAAGCGCTCCGGAGAGATTGAAGAAGAAAGACAAAAAGGAGGTGGGGATGCGAACCGAGCTAAGAGACAGACAGAAGCTCGGGGACTGACGTTTTTCTAAACACCCGCGCAGCATCACCTCGTCTTCATCCGTTTTTCTCCTGGATGTGATCAGAGGAGAGTACGGATTATATTCAGCTACTGCGAACCACTTTTCTAAAAGGTAAGGGGCATCATTTGGTGCATCAATAGTCATGCTGTTTTGGATGCACGTTTTCTTTTCTTTTTTTTTTGTCGTGTGTGCGTGAATGTGGTGCAGTGAACCTGCAAGCATGACTGTTACACAACAAGGTTCTCCGCACAAGGAGGTGGGAAATACCTCCTCCTTGCTCTGGGATTGGAGAGCAGGGAGGATGAAAGGCTCCTGCGTGCCGCAGATCCAACTTAAAATAGAAACGAGAAGGTCTGAAAAATAAACTAACAGGAACTTCTATCTGGTATGATTGGTATTTTTTTTTTGGAAGAAAGTAAATTACTGTACTGTAAGTTATGAAATCATGTCAATCCCGGATTTTTACAGTGACGCGGTTTTATGTTGTATGCATTATTAATAATTAATTTGCTGCATTAAGAAGGCCTGTCGATCTTTCAAGTCCTCAAAACTTACCAACAGAATTTGATGTCACTGATACTGTTGACCAACACGTTAACATTTACAAAATCTGATCCTGATTAGCAGAAATTAACTGACTTATTTCACATTTTGTACACGTTATGCACTTCAGAATTTTTTATTAGGATTTTAGCTAATAGACCAACACAAAGTATTACATATATTTGAGAGGTAGAAAGAAAAGGACACATGCTGTGTTGATTTTTCTTTTCTTTTTTTTTAAAAGGGTGAGAGAGTACAAAAACCCCGAAAAACATGGCGTGAATTTCTCTAATACTTCACGATTTGTAGAGAAACATATTTGCTGGAAGTACAGCTGGAAGTTTTTTGAGGGTAAAATTACATCAGGTAGAGATTAGCTGCATGTGAACACCAATTTTTAAAGTTTTGACACAGATTGCCAGCTAGAGGTCCAGACTTTGATTGAGCTCCTTTGACAACTAAAATGTTTCGATCTAAGCAATTCCATTGCAGCTCTGACTGCATGTTTAAGAACATTCTGCTGGTAGAAGATGAACTTCTGCCCAAGTGGTTAGACTTTTAAAACCCCTATCAGGTTTTCTACAGGAATGGCCTTTTTCTTTCTCCAATCGTTTTTCCCATCATCTCAGAGTAACTTCTGTGTTCCTGCTGGGGGGGGGGGGGGGGGGACCTTCGTACAACATGGTGCTGCCAAAACAATGTATTGTTTTCTTTCCAGATGACAGTTATGTGTGACATTGTGTTGGTCTGTAACATATTTTTACAACAAAACACTTTGACAAAATGTGAAGCTCCAGGGACGTGAATGTCAGGCAGTGTAGGAATACATAAACAACTAATGGCCTTTAGAAATCAGTTTACCTAAGATGACAGTTTCTAGATGTATTATTTTGGAGGATACATTTCAGAACAAACATATGATTCTCTACCCAGAACTAGGATTTCCACAGAGACTAAATGAGTGCAACAGCTGAGGTTTTCCATAATTGCATTAAGTACACAATTTCCACGCAACTGCCTAAGAGGCTCAAAACTACACAACGTTCCCTGGAAATTCCAGCTTAATGGACACAGAGAGATGCAATAATGAATCATTAAAGGTACTCTCATTTTCTTCTGTCTTTCTTTCTTTTAGGTTTCACTGGTGCTACTGTTGAACCAGCCATGATCCTCAACGCCTCAGAGCTGCCCTGGGATGAGTCCTCAGGTCTGGAACCTTTCTTCCCGCTGGACCAGCAGGAAAGCTCCACTCAACCCGAGCTCCCACCCCTCACCATCTGGGGCGTGGCCCTCTGCATTTCAGGGACTCTCATTGCCACTGAGAATGCCATTGTGGTGACCACCATCTTGGCCACCCCATCTCTCCGCGCCCCGGTCTTCCTGCTGCTGGCTAGCCTTGGCCTGGCGGACCTCCTGGCAGGCGTGGCCCTCCTTCTGCACTTCCTCTTCCGGTTCTGCGTGGAGCCCAGTGATTGGTCTGACCTGCTGACCTCTGGGCTGCTGGTGACCTCCCTGACCGCCTCCCTTTGCAGCCTCATGGGTGTCGCCCTGGACAGATACCTGTCGCTGAGCCACGCCCTCACCTACGGCTCGGGCCAGTCGCGGCGCAGGGCCGCCACCCTTCTTCTGCTGGTCTGGTTGGGTGCTTGTGTCATTGGCGCAGGACCTGCCATGGGATGGCACTGCCTTCAGGAGCCAAACTCCTGTTCTGTAGCACGACCTCTGACCCGCACCTATCTATCCCTGCTATGTGGTGGCTTCCTAATGGTTGTAGTTGTAACGCTGCAGCTGTACGCAGGGATCTGCCGCGTTGCAAGGCGGCACGCACACGCCATTGCAACCCAGAGGCACTTCCTACCCACCAACCAGCCGTACCCAAGCAGACACAGCAGTGGGAAAGGTTTCTCTCGCCTGATCCTGGTCCTGAGTGTGTTTGTGGGCTGCTGGATGCCCTTTTCCCTCTGGGGGCTGCTCGGAGACGCGTCCAGCCCTCCCCTGTACACCTACGCCACCTTGGTGCCGGCGGCCGGCAGCTCCCTGCTCAACCCCATCCTCTACAGCCTGAGAAACAAAGACATTCGGAAGGTGCTGCTCCACGCCTGCTGCCCACACAGATCCTCAAACACCACGCGCACTCACTACCCAGTCGATGTGTGAGATCAGTCAAAGCAGGACTCAATCTATGCCAGACATATCGTTGTGCATGTGCCAAAACTCTCAGTGTCGTAAACGTTCAAAAAGTGAAAAACTTTTCCCTCCCCCACTGAGTGAAACACGCCTACACGCCCAAGCAGCATTTTTTCAGAGCTGAAGGCTTCCAAATCAGAATGCACTGAAAAGTGCTGGCCGGCAGCCAGCTTGGGACTAAATGTACTGTCCGGTGTCTACTTTGTGCCTCAGACGACTGTAGCTCCGCTGGATCTCCAGAACTAAACAATCAGAGGGACGTTACAAGTTTGGACTACATCAGTGTGAGCACTTTAAGAGGAGAGAGAGCGCTGGGTTTTTAACACCTCATGGTGTGAAAACGTGTGATCCAAAGCCCAGTTTTAATTACTTGAATTGTGTGAGAAACAAGCGAGAATATATTTTGCACATGCTGATAAAAGCACTTTGAGATGTACTGACCGTGTGTTTTTTTTTGTTGTTGTTTTTTTTTGTTGCACAACCTTTTGGAGATGGATGAATGTTTTATACTGATGAATAATAAATAAGTCTTTTTTTCTACTGTATGATGTCGGCACCGTTCTTTTTCTTTTTTTTTTACTGCAGCAGGAAGCTTTTAGTGAATTTGTGTCTCTTTCTCTTGCTCGTTAACTCACTTGTGGATAAACTGATGCTCAAGCATTCCGAATAATTTGGCTGCCAATGCAATCTGCAACCTCATTACAGTCTTTCTGAATCTCACACATCCCTTTAAAATCTACAAAGCAGCCACGGCTTGAGGGAAAAGCGATTATGCAAGAGGGTTTTCTCACTTTCCACTCGTTTTCTGATCTTTAAACACCCCCGCACGTTTAGATCCAGGCGCAGTCGAAAGGTGTCCACTGCTGATAAAAAAAAAATAACAGTGAGTCATGGATAAAGCTTGTGGATTGTTTTTAAAGGTTTATCTCTTAGGAACTATTCATAATGCGCTGCATAATGCTTAAAGTTCATTTTTCACATTATATCATGTCACAACCACAGATTTTGGTGTTTTTTTACTTGACAAACCATAGCAGAACTTCATTGTGAAGTGGAAGGGAAAAGCCACAGTTGGAATAAAACATGAAAAATCCTATCTGCAGTTTGCCACAGCAGACAGCAAGCGAGTGAAGGAAGATGTTTTAGTCAAATGAGCCCAAAGCTGAACTACTTGGGATACATGCAAACCCCAATAGATAGCAGAAATCTGCACATCATCCCCAGTGTGAGACGTGGTGATAGCAGCATCATGCTGTGGGGATGCGCTTCATTCATCAGAGACAGAGAAGCTGCTCAGAGCTGTTGAACGAAGCTAAATGCAGTTCTGGGACAAAACCTTAGAGAAGGCAACATACTTAAAGTGGAGCAGAAGTTCAACTTCCAGTAAATCTAAACATAATAATGACTTAAATTAAAACGCCTGGTGCTATAATGACCCAGTCAAAGCCCAGACCTAAAGTAAGGCTTTCATAAGTTTTACTATGTTAAATTTAAAGGCTTTCGAGCAGAGTATGTTTTAAACTCTAAATCTTTTTGAATTGTGGAAATAAACCTAGTTTAATTCAGCTAGCTCCTCATAACTCGTGTAACTTTTAAAAAAGAAAAGCTTATTAAATTACATTTATAATTTTCTGCTCCGAGATGTGATCTCAGGGCCTGAATTGAAAGCCTTATAACACAAAACACAATGAGCTTTATAAATGCTATACTCACAAAATGCCTGTTTTCAAGCCAAACTTTGTTAAACATAGACTTCCCACCAAGAAGAACCTGCAGATAAGGGAACATAGACATTTTGTCCCTTAAAACCAAATATTAAATACAAGGTTTTGCAGAGACAAAATTTTAAATGTTGTGCTAGTCAAGAGTTTAACTCCTTTTATAGTGGACAGTGGTCCAGTCTTATAATGTTTATAAATACTATTACAGCCTAATACAGTGGACACCTACTAATCTATTTGCAGATTTTTCTGTGGAATGCAACTTCAAATTATTTTCTGGAAATTTGCCTACTGGCTGATTTCTCGTTTCTAAAATATTTTGTAAAAAAGAGTGGAAGGCCAAAATACTACTTGGCACACTATAGGCTGGTATTTACAAAGCAGTCAATCCAGGGGTGGCATTCATCGTACCTCAAGGACAGGTCAGTTATGCCAAGATGGTTTTTACTGTGTATTAATACATATTACGGCAAATGTGGGTCTCAAGTACACACAGGTTTTAGCTACTGAGGTTACGCTGCATAGAACATATGGATATATTTAAAGTCTTTTAAAAATTGCAATTAAAAATATTCAATTTAAGACTGTGAATCCAGCAGACTCTTTGAAAAGACTAGAAAATTACTTTTATATCCAATCAGACTGAGCCAGAGTCATTTTGCAAATAATGGGCAAAGCTTTTAGTCCCTGAGCTGAAGAGGTAAACTTTGAGCTGTAACAGCAGAGAAAGATTTTTATAAAATATTGATTGAGGGGCGCTGAATACATATGCATAACGTTGTTCAGAACAATCTCACAGAAATCTAGACCAGAATTTAAATTCAAATAATATTTATTGAATCAAATCATTTGGAACTTATGGAAGGAAAAGCATCAATTTGGCAAGACATGCTGTGCAACTGTGCAGCAGAACTGATGCACTTTACATAAAAGGCACTTTAAATTTGATTAATCAGTTAAACCTGCTATTAAATAGGCTGAAAAAAAATTAAAGCGTAGACACTAAACTGCCAGTAGAAAGGCACTGGATGAGGCAAACAAATGCCTCATTTGATCAGCGATTATAGCAACAGAGTTTGATTCATCCCCCCCAAGAAAAAAAAATAAAGATAGTCTCAGGAAAAAACATAATAAAAATAAAATTCAATACAAATACCTCATATTTATCTCCATGTGTTCAATATGGCAATATCTTACAACCATTTATGGTTAGTTAATTTATCCGGTTGTTTACCAGTTATTTGTTCCACAGAGAAAAGGAATTAATATAGAAAGATGGGATATAAAAAATGGCAAAGATGTGCCTGAGAGGGGATTTAAAATTACAGCAATAATTTGACTTCATGATGGAATAGAAACACACATCTCTGGCATAAAATTACTTTAAAGTCAATATTTCATGTCTCTTTGGAGGGCACACAGCAACCGTGAATTGAGGATGTTATGCGCGTATGTGCAAACCTGTTCTATTAGTTTTGTCATACAGTGAATGAAACGAGGCATGAAATTCTGAGTAACAAAATAAAAATCAAAAGTGATTCGTTTATGCAGAGGATCAGGAGGGAGACGAGTTTCACGTCACACAATACTGTTACATCAACCACTATGAGTTGCTTTAAGAAGGCTTTGGCAAACTGGGTACAAGCAACCAGTCACACTTTCGTTCTCCACACAGGGCCTCGGAAAGTTTGAATAATTGGAATAAACCGGTAAAGGAATGTGATTATAAAAGCGTCATGGTGCCTGCACAGAGTGGCTTAGAAAAACAAACTGATACTGGAAGAATGTAATACAGATGTTGATCAAGGCTAATAAGGTAAGATGGTGGTAGTGAAGCTGAGAAGAGAAGTCATCATTCAGACCACTCTTCGTCGTCGAACTCTGAGGAGTCGTCCTCGCTGTCGCTGCACTCCACGGCGATACGGCGCGACAAGATGGCGGCCACATCGTTGCCAAAGTGATCACTCTTCTCCTGCTCCCGCTGAGCCTCCACCTTACGCAGGTTGAAACCTAGAAAAAGAAGTTAGTCGATGTTTAGTTTGTAATGGGCTGCAAGGAGCCCCTGCAGAACCAGGAAGATAAAACCTGGTCTGCTGAAAAACTGCATGACCATCAGCAAATGTGAACATTTTGGCAGATTTGTGTTGCTATGCAATCCTAAAGAAAACAATATTCCAGTGACTTCATCCTGGAGTCTGGCTGTTGTAAGCTCAGAGAAGTTTAAAAAAAGCCCAGACATACATTGCCTAAGAAATAAAGCTTGCTTAGCTGCTTGCCTAAAATTGATCGTCTATAAAAATGAATCTGACTTCAACAAACTGCAAGGTTTCAATCCTGAAGAAATGCGAAAAGCACACCCGAACAATAACTTTAAAATAAATGATCTCTGAAGCATGGTGGTGGAGGCCTGATGATTGGGGATTGTTTTCAGGCTGCAGAAAAACTTTTCATTTCCACTTAAGTTTAATTTCTCACTAAGGTAAGAAAACTTAATGTTTATGCATTTATCTTATATCTAAGGTTCAGGACCTGAGTGAAGTTGCCAACCCAACTACTTTAGGTTAAACAAAATTGGTGTTTGTGCAGCAAAAAAAAAATAAATGTTTGTTCCGCTGCCATTTTTAAAGATATAAATAAATGTTGCCAGAGGTCATCAAAAGTCAACCAGCCGGCCAACATTTACAAAATCAAACGAAATAAGGTGTCAATTTTTAAGATTAGATAAAAAGGGGGTCAGAGATCAACCTGTTCTCTGATTCAGATCAAACAAAACTGATATGAATTAATTTTGCTGTTTGTGCAGATAAAAAATTGGAGCACAGTTTATTGACCCAAATTTGTTTGATTTTGTAAAAGTTTGGTTGACCTTTGATGACCACTAGAAACATTTATTAATATCTTTAAAATGACAGCAGCACAAACAAAAATGTTCCTGCACAAACGTTTGACACCAACTTCGTTTAATTATAAGAAGCAAGTACACTCCCCCACCAACAGAAATAAAGAGTTTGAGTTAAATGTCAGCCTTTCAGCTGTACATGATGTCACTTAACACTGGTTATACCAAAACATTAAAATGACTAATTCAATAAAAATTATTGCTCACTGCTCTCAGTGAGTCGGAACCTGTTGAAAGCAGACTCATGTTTCCATTGACGTGTTTCTGCTACGTCTTACCTTGTCGGATGGCCTGCAGCAGGTCACTGCGACCATCGCTGACAGGAGCCGGCTGAGGTTTTGGAGCAGAGCTAGGGGCCGAGAGAGGTGGAGGAGCACTGTAGTCAGAGGGTGGAGGAGGAGGCCCGGGGGGTGGAGGAGGCGGCGGCGGGGGTGGAGGTCCTCCACCTGTAGGGATTGGCGGTGGAGGAGGAGCCATTCCCATATCGGGCGGTGGAGGCGGAGCGGGTGGAGATGGAAAGGAGGGTGGAGGTGGGGAGGGAATGCCATTGAAGCCAGTTGGAGGAGGAGGAGGTGGAGCAAAACCAGAGGGTGGGGGCGGGGGAGGAGGTGCAGGGGGTGGGGAAAGGTTTGGGCGGGAGTTCGGTGGGGGAGACATAGAAGGAGGGGCTGGAGGAGGATGGGTTGGACTCAGCATGCTGATTCTCTGCTGAGCTGCTGTTCCATCATTAAACCTGCAGAGAAGAAGTCGCTATTAGACATTAACAGACCTTAATGGAGACTTCACTTCCCTCCATTAACAATTTATATCTGTGTGAGGTTCACCACGGCTGCTTATGTTCAAGTTAACAAAAAGATGAGCGCAAGGCCACAGCAAACGTGGCTTCGCTTTCACCACATGCTGCCAAGGGCGACCATGTGCCGACAACATGTGTGGGCAGAGTGCATGATGCTACAAGTACGTACGCCATGTCTGGGGGTGGAGGAGGCAGGATGTCGTCAGGGCCAGGCGGAGGCAGAGGCGAGCCAGGCTCACAGTAAGAGTCCGTGCTTTGCTCAAGGACATCTGAGTGGAAGTCCTCCCCGGATCCGATGCTGCCATGCCGTTCCTCTGAGGAATTTCTGAACGCAAACAAAACAACTTCGCTATCAGCGTCAAATCAAGCACATCAGCTGCACCGACCGAGTGGAGGAAAAGATCAGAGCAATAGAACAAATTAGCAACTTCTGCTAATTAGAGGTGAATTTAAAGGAGCAGGTAAAAATAATCCCCTGAACATTTAAGGAACACAAAGTCTAACCTGGAAATATAGAAATCTTATGTAATTTTGATTTTGATTTTTTTTTCTTAATTAAATCCCAAATTAATAGAAAACTCTTCAATCAGATCTTGTTTCACATGGCATGAATAATGCTCACCATCGTCACGTATTCTGGGAAGATCCGGTCATAACATGTTTTTGGCAAGACACAAACAATAAACTGGGCAAAATACTAAGATATAATTTGCTTTTGAATGTCTATGTTATATACTAGAAAGTTAAATACTTGGTTGGAATTCTGAAAGACAGCAATGACAACAAAATGTAATGTAATACAATCGCTATTAACATCAAAAGAAGCAATGGAATAAAACTGACACATATAGTAAGACTGCAGAAAACACAAAGAATAGAAAAATTTAACAAATGGACAAGACCCAGGAGGAAAACTGGTGACTCAGAGTACTGAAAAATAAAATTGTAGAATATTCAATGAAGAGCATCTCATATAGTCATATATATATATATAGTCATATAGTCTACAGATTGCTGCACTGAAATACAAATATTGTTCTTCAAAAGGTTTTTTATATCTGTTGTCGTTAGAACTGCAGTCCCATTCTTACTTAGCGGCACATTTTATTTTACAGTCTAATATATTTTACATTAATACAATCATTTTTACATCCGATGGAAAAGACAAACAATCAAAAGTAAGAACAAAATGGTGGAGGCACATTTTTTGTTGTTTACTGGAGAGATTTTGTGACCATCAGCTCTACACCCTTCCCCCTGAGAACATTCCCAGACAGCACATGCCGCCCCATCAGTGTGTACAGATCCGTTGATAAGCAGGGGGAAGGGGGATGAATCAGATGAGCGGCTAATGTGTATTTTGCTTTGAAAGCCAAATCTGAGGCAATAGATTCAGAAAGTCAATATTTTCACTCCTTAAATCTTTACCATTCATAAGTGATGTATCCCTGCCCTCAGCATCTAAAAAAAACTTAAACACTGCAAAATCTGCATGGAAATAAACACCTCTAGTGGTTCATTACTAAAACTCCCTTCTATTGATCTAGTGACATGTCTGGATCAATATGTCTTGTTTAATTTTGAATGCCGTCAACTTTAGGGAATTTCTTTGTACGTCTGAGCAGTTCTTTTTATCTTGCGTCTGGTCTACCTCAGTCACAGTCTCGCCTCTTTTTCAGTCTGTAACAGTGTTTCTTTGAGGATTTCCCCTCTATTTAGCTCCATCTATCTTCCTATCAAACCTGAACAGCTTCCCTGTATCCTGCCGAGGGATCTCCAGAGCATGATGCTGCCGTCAACATGTCACTGCACGCATGATAGCAGGTAGGAGAACCTTTACAACATTCTTTAGTCAAAAAGTCCAAAACAAATTTTAAAAAATACAACAGCTGTTGGTGAAGGAATGAAATGACTAGCGTCCACTGCCATTTATTCTCTGTTCGATAATAAAGGCTTTAGTTGCTTCTTCTAATAATAAAAAAGGTTAGAGAAAATGTGATGCATTTAAGCTCTTCAAATGCATAACAGCCATTAAAAAGAACAAAAAAAAACACGCGGATGTCGTATTAAAAAAAATTGGTTACACTTTTTTCTTCCTTGAAAAGCTGACAAAAATCAATTGGATACCAGCTGAAAACCATGGCAACCCAGCCTGTCCACTTTAGGTAACCACCAAAAAAAGTATGAGCCAAAAGAACTGAACACAGAAATTGTATTTTTTTAAAAATCTGTCAAATCTATGGTCTACTACAAATACTACAGTTGCTGTAATCCAAACGATCAATAAAAATGTAATAAATCAGGATTAAAATGAAAGGTTTAAAGTTGTTATGCGTGCTGTATCTGCTTGTTACAGTTTCTATTAAAAAAGCCGAAAGCAAACAGAAACTTAAATCATTTGTTCCAATTACTCCTCTTTCTATTTATAGCAATTCAGTGTACACCGAGTTCTAAAAACGGCATCAAACTCCCTGAAAAAGGAAATGAAATTCGTAATCAGCTGAAAGTTCATGACTGAAACAGCCCATTACGCTCCAGCCTGCCGGGTTCATGAACACACAGTACAAACTTCAAAAAGCGGCTCAAGTGAGTAATTCTTTACTCACGTTTCATTCTTTGGTACGACAAACTCCTGTCCCATCTTCAGCCGCTCCCATTCGTCCTTCCTGGTCTTGATCTTCCGAGGATGAAGCGTCCTCGGGTTCACGTTGTCTTTCTTCTCTCTCTGCTCAAAAAACACAGAGTTAAATAAAATGGTGGATGCTGTAACATGTTACTCTAACTTTGGGAGTGTGTCTCACTCTGTGCTTGCGCTTCTCCTTCATGATGTCCTTGGTGTCCTGCAACATCTTCTCCTTCCACAGGTCAAAGAAGTAGGACGGATCCGTGTAAAACTTCAGAGCCTCTTTACCATCCTCCCTGCAAACAATATTTATAGGCATTATTAGCAACAGTCGCACTTTGTTGTGAGCTGTGAGATTATAATCTTTTAAAGAGTAAAAGTACATATAAGCCATTTAACTTCAGTAATAAGATTTCTTCACTTATCTTTCTGCATGTTTAAAATAAACTAATGGTGTCTAATCTAAGTTAACACGTTCCTTGCTTTGCCATCTTCTTGTTATACAAGTTTTTTTTCATGCTTTGTGGGGTAGATGAACTTCATTAAATTAAACCATCAAAAATTACAGCTCTTCTCCTAGTGTAAGTTATGCCCCAGAAACATTGAAAACCTTAAGTTGTAGATGCTAAAATATGTCCACAATTTAAGTTTTGATGCATGTTTGGGGGGTGTTCTTCATATCTGCATGTGCTGCTCCTGCCTACTCCATCCTACCTGTACTGGCTGAGCTGGTTGAGGGGTGGCGGAGGATTACAGGTGGTGTAAGTATCCTGTACAGGGACAGGCAGAGACGGCCTGGTGAACAGCTGCTGATCCTGGGTCAGGCTGCTGCGGAAGGCTTTCCTGGTAGTGATGGCCTGCAGAGAAACTAGGAGAAACAAACGAGAAGTTGCATAAACAACTTAGATCATCAAGAAAGAGGGAACTTGGAGATAGTTTCTGGAGGAACTTCCAGGACGAAGAACTTACCCTCTTCTTCTTTGGGGTCCAGTTGGGTGACTTTAACCTGTAGGCGATCAACTCTTTCGCCCAGCGTGTTGACTCTGGTAGCAAAGGCTCCAGCCTGGATAAAAAGCTCCCCAAACACATCCTCTGCATATTTACCTAAATAACAAAAAAAAACACACCACAACTTTCTTTAGCCTGTTAAATGTTATACAAGTACATTCAACCGGCAGGTATGAGCAACAATAAACTAAACCTGGCTGGTACTCACTGAGGCTGCCGAGCTGCCGGATGATGTTGGCCAGGCTGATGTTGGTCACACATTCCAGTTCGCTGCGGATGTTTGAAGGGATGGTCTGACGGCTCACGTGCCGTGGCTCTATATTTCGAGTCACCAAAGGCATGATGGGAGGCGGCAGGCAGGGTGGCCCAACCCTGACACAAAGGAAGAGAGAGGATTGTTTACTGATCTGTGGAGGTGGGTAAGATGTTGTCCAAACTCAGAATTACTTCCTTATCGATATGTATAGCTACTGATAATACAGTTCTAAAGGTATTCATATCTATCAAACTTTTTCACATTCGCTTTACAACCACAAACATTTTATAATTTATGTCGTAAACATTAATTGTGAAGTCATAATTTGTAGTGTAACTTCATAATTAGTAAGCTATGCTATGACAGGTTTTCTTTCAAGACTTTTTTATTTCTTCCAAAAGAACTGACGAGCTTTCCTGTCCATGTTGAAGGAACGCAACACCACAGCATGATGCTGGCACCACCGTGTTCCACTGTGGGGTGAGCGCTTTTGTGATCAAGTTCACGGCACACAGCGCTCACATGACAGCCTCCGAGGTTTCAAATGCCCACATTGCGCTTTCTGGGTTTGACGTGACAAAATGTGCAAAGGTACAAGGGTGCCGAATATTTTCACAAGGCAATGTACATTTATATATTTTACACATTTATCGTATCTGTAATATAACTGACATTCAATTTATTTAAAAATCTTTCTAACATTTAAATGAGGAACTGAAAAAGAAGAAGAAAGAAGAGCAAAATGTAAAGATGTTTCTCTTTGGCATTCTGGCCTTAAAAGGGCATGTACTATGTACATGCATTTTTTATTGGCTGCTATTTCACAAATTTTCAAATAAAACACTAATTTGCCAAAAGTCTTGTATATGACCATCAGCAAATTAATATTTCATGTTTCACCAAATGCTTAGTGCTAAGATATGAATAATTGAAGAGAGGAATGTTAACTGACAATTTTATTACAAGCAGTCTGTCTGTTTCTTTAGCTCACATTGAAAAATGGCCACACTCAAGAATTTCCAGTCCATATTTTTGACTTTTTAATGACCTGAAGACTAAATACATTTCTTGCCAGCTACTAAAGCGTTTTTGCACGTCTAAATAAGTCAAGAGGCTCATGACTAAGCAAGCACTGCACACACATATAAATAACACAGAACTAAAGCAGAAGCAAAACTGCTGCTTAGCTCAGATCAGCATCTACTATGCAGCAGCTGAGTGAACCAAACTGAAAGGTTAAAATAGAGAAGAGATTGCTGAGGATAGCTAGTTCCCTTCGATTATGTTTGCAGCTGTGTAAATATATGAAGTGATATGGAGCTGACCTGTGTACCTAATATCAGCTGCAGACAGTAACAGGAGAATATGGTTGACAGCTCAGTGCCTTCAGTGGCTCCTTGTTGGGCCCATTTTGGTTGCCTAATTACAAGTTTGTCCAGTTAAAAATGATGTACTCAACTGAAGAGATGATTCATAGCGTAAGCATCACAAAGAGAGCTGCTTGTGTTGCACTTTTTCCTCCACTTGGTAAACTTGTTGCTATGCTCCAAAACCCCAAAATGAAGCACTGACACTGATGGAAAAACTTCAAAAACATAAAAGCCCGGGGACTGCCTGCCCTGTGCTCGGCAGTGACAGTGAGCCAGCCTGTGGATTTGAATAACTGAGTTTTGCTTCATTGCTTAACGTCAACACAGCTTCAGTACGGTCTAATACTACACTTTTATAAATCAAATCGGTAAAAAAAAAAAAAAACCAGCGAACGCTTTCACGCCCAAACATTAGCTAAAACAGGCTAAATGTAAGTTGGGATCTCGGCCTTGTCGGAGCAGGAAGTAAACTTGTAAGCGCTCCTTATCTCGAAGAAACCCTCAAACAAGGGTGCTTTTTGTACCCGTCACCATATATAAACAACACTGAATCAATTTCACTCCCTTACCGTTAAAACGTGCACCTGTAGGTTCACTCTGTTTTATCTGTTGGCTGTTAGATCGGAAGGTTTTCTCAAGAAATGTTGAGAGATACGGCACAGCGAGTCGAGCCTGAACGGCTCGCGCAAGTCCCGGAATCGGCAACTTCTGATTGGTTGACGGACAGGATTTCTCGACGGTGATTGGCTATGGAGGACGTCTTGCGCTTTCGAGCCGAAGAACAGGATGTGGAAATTTCAACGTAAAGAGCGCAACTCCACCCAAGCTAGTGGCAAACATCTGTCCGTAATTTTCGTAAGGGAGGGCAGAGGCAACGCCGCATTCCAGAGTGCGCTCCCAGCGAGCTGGAACGCGTCCGAGGAATGACTGGCACTGGAGCTTTCTGCGTAGGGAAACACTTAAAAGTTCATGGCGGTGAAGTGCATCCTTCCTCTCAGCGGCGGTATTTTAAACGGGAAGTGCCGAGCCTTTCACGGAAAGAAATAATCTGAAAATTAAATTAAGAATGGAACGGCCTAAAATCTGGTACTGTGGCTGTAGGAGAATAGCTATAGATTTGTCTTACTAATAAAAACCTTAATAGTTAGTTTTTATTCACTCATTTTACTCTGACGGCTCTAAATAAAATGCAGTGCAAGCAAGTGCTGCCAGAAATCAGCTAATTAATAGCCCTCCTCCGTGTATTTTAGTCTCAGTACAGCTTTCCTGTAAAGGCCTGAGAGCTTTGTTAAACGATTAGAACAACCCCTGAACTCACCATCACCATTGTGAAACATGGTGGTGGCAGTATTATGCCATACTGATACTTTTCTTCAGCAGGGAAAGGGAACCTGAACAGTTTCTTTGAATACAAATATGCCTCTTTAAAGATTAGAATTTATTTCAAAAGAAAAGATTAATTTCGCTTACGGATTTTATCTTTGCTTGTGCAGGCTGCCACATAAATTTCTGGTGAATTATATTGAATTTTTGCGATTGTAACGAGAGAGAGAAAAAAGGAAATTAAAATAGCTCTGTAAGGCACTGTGTGGCGAAACCAATTTGAAACAGGCTAATTCTCAGAAGATATAGTAAAATTTCTCATTACGATGATCTCTACTGAAGGAGAGAAAAATATTTTAATGTCTGTACTGAGATTTATAACACATTTTTAAATATGCACACTTTTAAAAAGGGATTGATGTTTTTCCACAGATGTACAGAAAAATAAAGCTTTATTAAATATTTTCTTTGGGATAATGTTGGTTAAAACAATATTCCACAAGAGGTTGTGATTATTTGTTCAAACAAATGAGCTTTTTCCAGATAATTATTAACTGTGCATTCAAATAGAGGGCAGTCATTTCAGTTTATGTAAATAGCTCAAACTCAAGACAAAAGTCATCTCAGGATGCCAAGCAAAAAATACATTTCTGTTCTGTATTTTATTACAAGCTTTGCAGAAAATATATTCTTTGAATCACATTATTTTGACCTGAACAAAGAACATCAGCCACTGTTACCAAAGAAAAAGATAATGTAAATCCATTAACTTCCACTAGAGGGCGGTGTTGGATGAAGAAATTTGTGGTTAAAAAAAAGGCAGATTTTTTACACAAAACTGCATCATTTTCAGGCAAAACATTCTTAGTCTTGTTTGTTTCCCTCCATAACAGCATTTTCTGAGTATCAGTGTCGTGTGTTGACCCAGCTGAGGGTGTAGGAGCTGTGAGCACTTTCTACAGTGTGTTTCAGGACACTGTGATCCTCTCCTGAGGAGCTGTGAACCAGGTGGAGTCCAGCGGCCTCGAGGCCCCGCAGCACACTGAACCAGTAGCGGAGCACCTCCTCGTCGCTGCCCCCCACCTCAAAGCCCGCCCAGTGCAGGTGCACAGCGGCGACCAGATGATGAATGTTCTGCAGAGTCCCGGCCTCGATCCAGTTCTGAAAAAGCCGCCACTCAGCACTTAACAGGTCAGCATACAAGAAATGAACCTGAAAGGGGAGGGAAATATTAGCATTTTTAATGTACACTACAATTATTAAAGACTTTTTAAGCATCTACTGAAATAAAGAAACCTTTCAACATTCTAATTCATCGAACATAACTGCATCAATGATCACACAAAAGAAAACAAATGTCCACATAGCTCAGTGTAAGTTCACAAAGTTTAATGAAATACTCTTAAGATTAAAGACTAGTGTGATGTCACATATTTTCCAGTGTTTGTGGTGTTGAACAAGATCTCATGAATCTGGCAGTATGGTTACTTATGACAGATGAGGTGGTTCTATTAGTGTCTTCAGGCTATCGCCTTCGTTTTGCACTGAAGGGGCTCACAACCGAGTGGTGAGCAGTTGGGATGAGACTCACACACCAGCCTGTATTAGTATTTTACCAACATAGAAGTCCAACTCAGACTGCAGGTATGTAACTCCCTCTTGTGGCCGCCGGATGTAACTGGGGCCCCCTGTGTGATTCACTCACTTAAACCGTTGCCATAGCAGTCAGAGATGGCGCAGAGCCCTGTTACCATGGCAACAGCCAAGTAAAAGTGCTTTCCGGGTAAGCTGGGGTAAAAGAGACTCTGAGGTGTGTTTGTTTGGCCAAAGTTTTTATTGTTTGTGCTCGTGTCTCTTACGGTGTGATGCCCCAGCATCGCCATGATGTCGTCCAGCGTGTGAGAAACCCCGCCCGTCCTGCCACTCGCTCCGTGCCTGCGCCTCTTAGGTGCTCGCCACTCCAGCCACAATTTGTGCTGGCTGACGACGCCCCTGTTGCCATGGTTACTGGCCAAACTGTTGCCAAGGTGACCAACAGATGCACTGGAGGTGCCGGGATCAAAACTGTGGGTTTCGCATCCGAGTCTGGAGACGGTGCTCAGAAAGTCTGCATCTCCTCCATCCATGCTGGCGAGACAAAAGGAAAAACACAATAAGGCAGAGGCTCGCAGAAGTGGTTTCTGCATGCGGGATTAAATACGCAACACATTGTTCAGTGCAGCCATGGCAGTGTTACGAATGCCTGATTTTGGGGTCCAGATACCTGAAGGAGTAGGCAACGCAGAGTTTATCTGCAGCTGGAAGCAGCCAGTCCTCGGCACACAGCAGCCAGCGAGCTGAAGCCACAGGGGACGCCACTGCCTGGGCCTTCCCTGGGGGTAAAACCCTGGAGCAGTTCAGCTGGGGACAGGAGAGGAGAAGAAAAAGCACATGACATGGAGCTCTGAGAACCATCTGTCTTATAGCTAGCATTAAAATGAGAGGTTGTTACAGACAAGAAGAAGTGGCTTGATGAGGAGCCTTGTGAAATTTGGCAGTTTTATCCATTTTTAAAACTTCTCTTAATTTTAGACACTTTAAACTTGGGCTGGACAACTAAAAAGCTTAAACAACACTTGCATGCAGCGACATGAGGTGTAGCAGTAGAGCAGGGTGTGCTATATGCAGAGGCTATAGTTTTCCACACAGCCGTCCTGGATTCGATGCTGCATACATTCCCCGTTTTTCTTTCGTCCCCGTCTTGAAGCTGTCAAGAAAAGTCACGGGTGCCAAAAAACAAACACACCAGCACTGTATCCCGCTTTAAGTTTCTTAATAACTTTCCCTTCCCAGTTTTCCAGCACTTGGTGTTGTGTAACTAAAATTCTTTTTGGGAATTTCCAGTCTGAAACATATTTTCTGGCTCCAGAATCGGCAGAATTTCGCTGCCAGCATATTGACAGCACCTGACTGATCGTATTACTGCTGTGTCAACCCCCCCACGCATGTCTGCAGTCAGAGAAGTGCAATGTAGCTTATGAAAGCAGGGGGTTTTCTTCTTTCATTATTGATTAGTGTTCAATTCTGGCAAGATCTATCTCCTACATAAATTTGCAGCCTCTTCTATGCTCAAATGTTCCGGGATACCTCCAAGAAATGATGCATATGTGAGTCTGACAGGTGGTTCAGGTGGACAAGTTGATTGCAAAGGTTGGGGTCTCCCTGAAGGGTCACAATGCTGAGCTGTCGAAGATGCGATTGAAAACAGAAAGTTTTTTTTTCTTAAAACCTAGCTTTTTTTCTCAACTTTACTGAGTATTTTTTGCTGCTAACACTAATTTGTTTTTACAATTTACCTAAAAATTTCAGATGACAGTGCCTATCAAACGTATTCACACCCTTTTTACTTTTCCACATTTTCTTGTGTTATAATTTTAATATGTTTACATTGGATTTTACCGTACAAACTAACAAATAAGTGCAAATTTGTGAAACGAGAAATAGTTACATGGTTTTTCGATTTTTGGGGGGGGGGGGGGGGGGGGTTGTTTTGTTTTTTACAAATAAACATTTGAAAAGTGTGATGTGCATTTGTTTTCAACCTGCTTTACTCTGATACCCTTAAATCTAATCCTTGAAAAGTCAAAATCCAGACCTAAATTTGTGACAGGACATTAAAACTGTTGTTCACAGACATGCTCCATCTAATCTGTACAAAGTTTGAGCTATTATACAAAGATTGAGCAAAACGTTCACTCTCCAGATTTGTAAAGCTCATGGTGTAGTACCCTATAAGTCTTACATGCAAAAACTGCAGCAAAAGTATAGCTCTACAAATTATTAACTCAGTTCGACAACAATACAAATGCATGCCACACTTTTAAGACTTACTCATACAACATTTGGAAAACAACTTACAGTTTTCTTTCGACTTGTGTGTAAAATCCTATTGAAATACCCTGAAGCTCAAGGTGTGATGTGACAAAATGTGAAACGCTAAAGGGGTATTACTACTTTTTTAAAGCATTGCAAGTTAATGTGGGATTTTTCATTTACAGTTCTTCCTCATTAGTGCCTTGTTATGGCTGAAGAGTTTGTAGAAAACTAGAAGACATGTCTGCAATACCGTTGTAAAATTTGCATTATTCAGCCCAATACATTAAACTTTAAATATAGTTTTGCACAAACATTAAATAATAAATTTAGGAATGCGCTGGAAAATTTGACGAGATAACTTTTTGCAGGCCTAGACAGTTCACTGTTGGTACGAAATCTTAAAATGGCTGTATTTGTTGAGAATCAGGGTGTTTCCGTCAAGCCTACCTGTGGCCTTGTGATATACGTGATGATGCGACCGAGTTCTGCTGAGAAGGACGGCTTGTTCACTGCCCATGGCTGCATCTCCATCACTCTGGGTCCCACCTGGGAGCAAATGTAAAAAAAAAAACTATATATCAATATACTGCGGCGAAGGAAATAATAGATGATTCTTGGGAATTAGGAGGGCAGCTGAATAATGCACGGGGATGACAGTAAGAGAAGGTGCAAGGGCTGAGGAGGCAGGTCACAGGCGCTGACCCCAGGGCCCGTTGGCAATTGCTTGAAGCTCCTCAACAGACAAACAGACATGCACACATGCACACAAATACCCCTCTCTACTCCTAACGCCATGGCAACCTCTGCAGAGCAGGAGGGGTGCACCAGAATGAGTCAGAGAGTTTAGCCTTGGGCAGATAAAGAGAGGGAGAGTGAGAAAAAAGGAAAGCGTAGGGGAGCCGGAGAGGAGCGAGGAGAAGGAAGGGTTGGGGCAAAGAAGTAAGGGATGGATGTGAGCTCAGAAACACAGACAGAGGCTGAGGATGGAGGCACAATCTGTCCATCCTCGGGGCAGAGACAGAAAAGACAGACCAGCTGTCATCCGACTCTGATCTGGGGTCAGGACAGGGCTTGCCCCTTACCCCCCATCTGTTCTGACATGCAGGTAATAATCCACAGAGCTGCACACAAGCTGACCTAACCCATGCTGGATGAGGACGCCTCATCAGCTGTGGTTTATTTTGCATTCCTTGGCGCAGAGTGCACAGTTTAAATTACCTTCATCTACTTGGGGGATTGGATTAAGTACTGGTCTCCCACTCACTCTGTGACTGGTTTACCTTAACATGTGACAAACTGAGAACTGGGAAAATGTTTTCCAGCACTTTCAGGAGTAATCTGAATGTCTTCATGCTTATTTTGGTTCTCATAAGGTACTTTATCCTGATATTGTATTACTTTATAACTCTGTCACTCAATTAATTTGCAATCTCTTTCTTGGCATGTTTTTTCATTGTTTAGTGCAGAGGTCAGCAATGTTTATGATCCATGACTTATTCCTGCCTTTGTTGTTGCTAAATTAAATCTGTCTATATATCCACTAAACCTTACGGTGGTTTACAAAAAAAAGATGACTTTTAAGGTTTTACAAGTACTTCTATAAATAAATATAGTTGCTTTGTTTAAGGTTAAAGAGATATACTTTTTTTTTTTTTTTTACTTTTCAAAATCAAGAAAACCAACAGACATTTGCAGAAGGAGAACAAATTATTTCCCTTAATTGAATGTGATATGTTTGTGGAAAATGAAGAAGAAATAAACAAAAACCACAGAAAATCTGCGAACACCTTAAATGCTTGAATATTAACATGTTTCTAATGCAGGAATTCTACGCAGGTGTTGTGTTAAAACATGTAGAAAACACATAGAAAATGTTACTTACTAAAATGTGGCAACATTATTTATTTTTTTGTTATTGGTTTCTTTCAAAAGTTTGTTTTGCCAAATGTCACTGAAGGGGCCTCAGGGGCCCTGGAGCCACAAGTTGCACACCTTAGACTTAATGCTTTAAACACTGTTTAAATCTTTCTTCTCGTCTAATTGTGGCACATCTTTTAATCATTTTCTCACCTGGAAATCCAACTCCTTCTCTAGAAAGCAGTAAATGTTCTTGAGGGTTTAAGCACTCCAATGTCCTCTGGGACAGATTTACCAGTTTTTAGTTTATGTGCTGCCCACCTGCTGTGCCGGGCTGAATTGTTCTGCTAAAACTACTCATTATTTAAAACACTTATACTGCAACTTTTCACTAAATTAGACACTAAACTATTTTCACTGACATAGAAATACAAGTTAAGCATATATTTGAGATTTTCTTTGTGATTTATATGTATGTTGTTGCTATGTTATGTCACTTTTTTCTAGTTTCTTTATTTTCTGTCTCTGTTGTTTAACATGAGTGTTGCTTTAATGCACCACTTACCAATAAACAACAACAAATCCTGATTCTGGTTATGAAGTGACCTGTGACCCCAATAGTGTTCAAGCACTACAAAGTCAATTGGTTGCATCAACAACTTATTTATGGTTTTTATTTATTTATGCGTACTTTTATTTGTATACGTTACAACATTTGCAGCAAAAAAATATACTCATATTATTATAGATTGTGTTTATTACTTTGGTTCCTGAAGTGAATGTCAGGATAGCACACTTGCAGGTGGACAATCATTTGCACACAATACAACAGGCTTATTAACCCAACCGTTTCAGCTCTTTATTCTTGGCTGTATTTCTTTTCACAAAATATAAATTTATTTTTTATGTTGTTCATGCCCGTTTTAGCTTTGATGTTATTCAATTACATGATATGATTCCGCACATTAAACTGTCGCTGGAAAATAAACACATTTATTACAATTTTTTGTTTTTTTTAGTTAAAGTGTAACCTTATGGACTCATCCTTTCTGTGAAATATATGAGTAATAAACACACGTGAACTTAACTTCGAAACTTCACTACAACCTATTTTTATACCAACCTGGCGCTCGTGCATCTCGTTTTCCTCCTCATACGCTCGCGCCCCATCCTTCACCTCCTCCTCCTCCGTCCCCTCTCTCCTGGAGCTGGCTCCCCAAGCCTTGCCTGTTGACCTCCTCTTCGGCTCTATGCTGATAACGGTGAAGGCGACAGCTCCGTCCCTCTCCTCCACCCACAAACGCGCCACGACGAGGAGCTGCAGGGCGAGGAGAACGGGTGGGACCAGCAGCAGCAGGACGAGGCCCGCTCTCGACCGGGGCAAAGCACCCATCTCCCGCACGCCTCCTCCGTGGCAGCGACGCTGAACATCTCCCAGTAATCCAACTTCCCCCTCCGACCTCCCCCGTTTTTCCCCAGGGCAGATAAGAGAGGAAAGTTCCAGCTGGGTCCTCCTTCGTCCCCTCCCTTCATCCCCGGCCTCCTCCTCTTCCTCCGCCTTGTAACCCTCAGGGGAAACTTGTGATGACAAGGCGCATTCTTCAGTCACCGGTGGTCCCCTTCAAAATGCTGTTTTATTTATCTAACAACTGTAGAGTCAACAATTACCAAATGTAGGCAAAGAAAATAGTTTTCCGTCAGGTGATGAGAAACGAAAAAACAAACATACTTACACAGGATTCACATTTAAAAGATCAAGATTAATTTGCTGAAAAGCTCAACTTTATTTCAGACAGAACTGCAATAGCATAGCTACAGTAAAGTCCATGACTGTAGTCACTTATATCTGAATAACTATATTTTCTTGCTGGCTTTCTTAAGATCTATTAAAGTTTTTCTTTATTTACGGATGAAAGTATTTTATTTTTACAAGTAGCTTCACATTGGCCCATTTTTCATTCAACCATATAAGCTCGGCCTAATTTTTATTTTGTATTTGCTGCTATAAATGCTTTGGTCCTGTCGTTTTCTTTCTTTTTATATTTATGATCTATTCCGTAAATATTTCAGTTTATGTTTGAATGATGATGCCTCTCAGTTACTGTATCGCATCTTTAATATATCATTAAGAAATTCATTTAGAAAGTAGCCTAACTGAAGAAAAATATCCATCTTCCTCATTTTATAAGCATAGATGCCCCATTTTATTCTGAGCAAGAATAAGATGGGTCACATTTTACACATAGAGCATCCTTAATAGAAATATCTAAATGGCTACGCCGCCGTTGAGTTTCCCAGTTTCTTTGTAATCTTCACAATGAACTTTGAGCAGAGTTTCAGCCAATGCTGCTTTGTGATTCTTCTTTGTGTTGAGAAAGGATGAGCTCTTAGCCAGAAGGACAAAGAGCTCTGGTCAAGAAACTGCATCATCTTTTAGGTTTCAGCAATCTAGATGATTGTAGAAACTCCCAAAAAATTTTGGGCTATTTTCAGTTCTGTGGCATTCTCTGTTTATCTGGATTTTATAAAAGAAACCTCCTTAAAATGTTAAAGTATTTTTTAATCAAGCTATCTAATGCTTACCACTCATTGTAACACTCAAGTTAGATATTTGTATCTTTGTTTGGTTTTTTGACTAAAACACCAAATATTCATTCAACTGCTTCTTTGTCGCCCAGTGTCTCACCTGTTGAATCTTGTTTATTGTGGTTTTGATTTAAGCACTTAAAACAGTATTTTTGTTCTAGTCAGACTGAAGGACGGCGCCACTTAGGAATATTGGGCTCTTGCCAGCTTTGAAAACCATTTTTCTTTTTACCTTTCTCACAAACTTTTGTTATTCTGTTGCAAATGCTGTCGTTAGCAACGTTTATTGGTTGTTATTTGTCAAGAGTGATGCATTCGTTCATGTCAACGTTTTTTGCGCAGCATCACTTCCTTTAAAATTGCTGCCATTAGCCCTGTGTACTCTCTTTGTTTTGCTGTCTCGTAAAAGGTACCCCTGGTTCAGTGCTTCCATATTTGGCAGCAGATGGCTGCACCCACTGATGTTAGTTGTTCCTGTTAAAAAGGATTGTTTCATTTCCACTATGACCACTTGCTTGCTCAGGATTTAAGAACGCTGCAAAGTCAATGTCCACATAGTTGGCGACTTTTTACCAATTATCTTTAAATGATCATCTGAATGTGACTGCATACGACTGCTTGTATTCAGGTCTGAATTTACACCAAATTTATTCTTTATAGCTGGACATGAATTAGATCTATTTGTGTTTTCCACCGCCTTCAGATAACATTCACTGAAAATTGGCATTCGAACGTTTCAGTACATTAGAATGTGCGTTCTGAAATAACAACCTTTAATCAGGTATTAAACCTACAGTACTTTGCAACATCAAGCCCACATTTCTGTATAGAAATATTTTTTGTTGGTCTGGTGTAATGTAATCTTAGTGTTGTGTTGTAATTAGCCGTTAGCAGAAAATCATAATAATTAACAGAAATAATGGCTTTAAAACATCAATCTGTGTGTAATTAATCTCTACGCTTAGTAAATTGAGTTACTGGAACAAACTTCTCTAATTTGTGGAATGCAACAGTATATAAATCAACTGAACTACCGAAAACCAATGGAGATTAAAGTAGAGAGAGTAAAGTGCCCTCAAATGTAAAAATGTTATATTGAAACCAAATATTGTACAAAGAGAGCCGTGTGGATTAGCTTCAGGGTACAGATGGATTACAGTTAGCAGGGACTTTACCAGCTATTTAAATGCAGATAAAATGTCAGTGTTTTATACAAACATAGAAGAACATAAAAGTGAGAAAGAAAGAGCAGATGCCCCCTCCTCCCCTCCCAGCCGTTCTGTCTGTCATGTCGCGTTGTTGACAGAACGTGTCCCCCCTCTGCCATACAGTGGAATGTCACAGCAAACACGTTTCCTCCGGCCATGTCTGAGTCTATTTAATCAGCCTGTTGACAAACTGTACACAATCTGCGGCCCGTAAACTTCCCCCATCTGCTTTCACTCGCCGTCACTCTGCGCTTCCGTCTGGCATACTCGTACACACAAGCTGTGGATTTACAATATTTCTGTCCATCAGCGAGTTACCTTCTAAACATGCCCCTCACATTCCCCCCCCCCCCCCCCTTTTTTTTTTTTTTGATTGACCCTTTTCACAGTTTCTGCTTTAACTCTTACAGCTGGGATTAGGATTCGAAATGTTAAAGTAAAAGCTCTGTGGATTTCTCTTTCCTGTGCATTTAAACCCTCGTCTGCATTTTTATTTTTTTTTCTCAGTCTGGGTTCTTTCCAGCTACCAGCACATCCCGCATTACTCTCCTCATCACTCATTCCTCTCCTCCCCTCTTTTTTTTTTTTTTTTACTTCCCGTCGAATCGTGTCCTTGTTTGAACTCCTTCCCTCACAGTTGCAGGCAAAGCCCGGCGCTTACAAAGGCTCTCAAATCACACGCAAAACACCTCCTCTTATCTGCTGAAGAAACTGCACGAGACAGACAAGTTTACCAATGGCAAGAACGTAATGTGTATTTAAATATTTTGCACCTCAGATACATACATGATATGTAACAGACAGATATACAATTTTTTTTTTTTTGCAGCACAAAAACCACCAAACAACACAAGACCACGAAAAAAAGAAGGGAGAGAGTGAAAGAAAGAAAGAAATGAGGCCCCACCAAGATTTTGTCATCTCTGGAGCCTCAGTCCTTTAGACCCCACAGGCACACACACACACACACACACGCCCACATACACACATTCAGGAAAAAAAAGCAAACAAACTCACAAATACATGCATCACTGCAGTCACGCAAATCCATCCTCTGTCTGGAGTCCACACACACACACACACACAAAAAAAAACAAGTCTCTTTGGGGCCATTGTGTAATTTCAGTGTCTCTTTCCCTTGTAGTTAAAACAGCAAAACACAGGATGTTGAGTCTCCAAGCTGCAGTCCTCCTCCTACTCCTCTTCTCCCCTCCCTATCGGAGCAGAGAAATCACGGTAAGACGCAGAAGAGAGGAAAGTTGATAATGGCTCCCCCACCCCCATTCTGCCACCATCCTCCCCGCGGTCTTGGAGCTGAAGTCGTATGTACAGATGCTGGTATTTGAAGAGCAGAAACTGATTTAGTCTGCTTTTTCTCTTATGGGACACAAACATCAAGAAGAAGTGCACAGAGCGGGACGTTTGGCTAGGCTCATGGTATTTAAAAAAAAAAAAAAAAAAAAGTCGATTTTTGGGCTCAGATGCGGCTCAGGTTGCGGCACAAGACAGTTGAGTGGTTTGAGTGCAGAACATTGCAGCTGGCTTTAGCGGTAAATGGAGAAGTTTTGGAGACAGGAACAGAAAGAGCGAAACGGAGAGAGAGAAAGAGAGAAAGCAGAGTGATCCTAATTTGTCTATACTGCAGAACAGAAATGGAAAAGGACTCTGCGAGATACTGCATGTGTCACAGAAGGACCCAAAGGGATGGGGATATAGTTTCCTCTCTGTCCACCGCCGTCTGGACTTTGTCTGTCAGATTCCTCTTGGCCGTTCCCAGGACAGAGTGCTCACGTATGATCATGGTTAGGTAGTGATCTAATCTGCACATGCGTTTCTGTCTGTGTGTATGTTTTTCTTTTTCCTTATTTGCCTGTGTCTGTCTGAGAGTGCCGTGAGTGTGCGCGTGTTTTCGTATACGTGCATGCTTGAGTTTCATGGGTTGATCTTGATTGTCAGTGCTGGAGAATTAAAGCTTTACTGTCCAAGGCTGGCAGCTAAATTCTCACCCTTCAGTTCAGTCTCTCACAAAGAAGTTCCCTTTAAAAAATATGTTTGCAAATCTGTAAAAGCTTGACTCGAACCTGAGAAGAAACACAGAAAGAGGGAGAAAAAAAATGTAAAGATATAAACATTTTGAAATTGGAAATCACATTGTAGAACTTTTATAAAATCATTTTGAAAAAGATATTTGTAGACTTGCCATATTGTTAGCAAATTTTAAATATATTTAGGATTATGATTAGCACAAAGTACCTTTCAAAAGTATTGAACATCTTTCTATTTTGACACTTTTCAACCAGAAGCTATATTTCACTAACACTACCTAATAAATAAATATGGTAGAAAGAAAATGAATTGCTTTCACAAAGAAATTTTTGAATAACGCTGCAGAAATTTATATGCATATATAAGGGGCATCGATTTGATGCCTCTTAAATTAAATTAAATAAAAGTGCATTGGTAAATATAGTCCATCTGAATTTAATTGAATTGAATTTAGGTATAAATGCAGCAGAAGAGAACAAACAGCATGATGAAAACCTGACAGCTCAGGGAGAAAATTGTGAAGAAGGAGAAGGTGAGAAGGGCATTAAACAGAGAAGCAGTCAAGAGGCCTGTGGTAATTCCAGATGAGCTGCAAATATTAACAACGTAGATGAGAGACAGGACAACTAAAAGCCACAAACCTGGGCTAATTAGAGGCGTGGCAAGAGGAACAAATGTGGAGACTTAATAGGTGCTTACATGAGCCATATGGGTTACAAAGCAAGCTCACATGAAACCTAAATTAAACTTTTTAGGCTTGATATGAAAGGCCATGTGTGGTGGAAATCACTGCACATCACCCTGAGCGCTCTCCAGCCACACAGAAGCATGGTGGCGGCAGAATCATGCTTCGGGGACACATTTCTTTAACAGGAGCTCTGTGGACGAAGCTAAGCGCATGCAGCCAGAGCAAAAATGCAGTCATTAGAGCAAAGCGTGTTCATGTTTTAACGACTGGTTCAATCTGATGTTCGTAGAAGCTCTAAGTTCAGGCTGACTGAAGTTGAGATGTTTCGTAAAAAAAAAAAAAAAGGGAAAACATGCTAGGGAAGCCATACCAAAAAAAGATTGCTGCTGCTGTAACTGAAGTAATAGGTGATTCTACAAGCTCAGAGGAACTGCACACTTTTCTATTTGTAAAATATTTTGAAATATGCCCTATTTTCAGCTGGTCTCCAACTTCAAATCCCAATATGGTAGCAGTAAAGAGAAAAATCTCTTTCCAAACAGAACTCTCTGAAGTCCAGAATTAGCAGATCTACCTTGATGAAGCTTTGCAAAAGCTATCCCAAAGCCATTTTTAGCTGTTTTCTGACATTTGTTTTGTTTTTAACTTAAGCGCTGCTCAGCTGGGCAGCGATAAGCTAATTGACTCGGCCACTGCAGAGTCTTCTACTTCACATTAAATTTTGGGTTGTTATTGAGTTGTAAGTGCAATCAATATCCGTCCACCTTTGCCGCATTTGGCTGAATCGGAGCTGACAGTGGATCTCTATGCATTCCAGACTTGTATTTTCAGCCAGCATAGACTATAGAAGAGGGACATCACAAGTGTCTAACCTCATTTTTTTTTCAGCGATAAAACAAGCAAAATGGAATGATAACTTATCCATAAGCAATCACATCATGTCGGAAAACGCTACACCTGGCACAATAAAGAGCAACCAATACAGTTGGATAAATGTTCCTTAGCAACTGGGAGATTTCAATAAATCCAGGCATAATTCTGAATGAATATTTTACATTGTCTGTTTCATGACATGGATCCAGTTTTTTAATTGATACATTTTTGACTTATTAATTCAAAAATATGCTTCGATATATGGATCACTGCACTGTAATAAGAACAAAGTCATAATGCACCTCTGCATTGAAACATACCCACAGCATGATGCTGACACGACCATGCCAGACAGCTGCTTCAGTTTTCTTAGGTTTTTACATATTCCTTTACACTTACTTCTTGTCATTGTGGGAAAATAGCTCAACCTTTGTCTTGTCTGAACATGAAACGTTTCTCCAGAAGACATTTGTCTTTTACCTGTGGACGGCTGCAAATTTCATTCCAGCTTGAGTGAGTCACTAATTTGTTGCAGGCCTTGCTACATTGTTGTTCCTGTGTTTTATAACCAATTTTCTTCCATCATGGGTTTACAGGTTTATTCATTTAGTTTACACTTGAACACAATTAATTGCCTGAACAGGACAGCAATCCCAAATACATATGAGAACTGTTTCGGAGTGGATTAAGACTGACATTAGCCTTTTGAAGGGACTTACAAGAGAACAACTTCAACCCTATTGAAAATTTGTGAACTGTGCTTAAAAGCCAGATAAATGAAATATGCATCTGGTCAAAGTTCAACTTGCTGTTGAATGTTTAGCCAAATCTTGGTGGGAGGCGCAAGTATATATTAGAGGTTGTATGTTTAATTTTGACATTTCAGATAATCTATAAGACGTTTTCACTTGATATTGTATTTGCATGTTGTACTTCGTTCCACTCTGGATAAGCAATGACTGAATAAATGATTAAAAGCCTTAAATTAGTGACATTATTGACCATGATCAATATTTCCAAACTTTGAAACAATAATGTATAAATTGAAGAAAAAAAGAAAAAAAAAGGTAACAAGTACCATAAATCCCCCACTTTATACGTACATGAGACCTGATATTTTATTGGAAGATGAAAAAAACATTTTTGGAAGCAGCACCCACAGAAGCTGGAAGAGGCATCGCTGTCACTTTAGTTGATTTATAAGGAATTTTCTGACCGTAGCTCCACATCTGGTCCTTCTTCTGCTCACAAGTCACACTGTATTCTTCTAAGGCTGGCGTTACCAGCGTTTTGTTTCCAAGTGGACATATTGACTTGGTTAAAGCCATTAAAGGGCCAGACACTGGAACAAATTTACTTTCCCGGGAACGAGGATGTATGTTGCTTTAAATGTATTTTTCTCTTTCTGGTCAGTTTTGTAAAAAAAAAAGGTAGAATTCTTCTAGAAAAATGTTCTCTTCAACAGATGGATATTCTTTGGGCATAGACGTCAACTGTTTATAAAGTCAAAACTTTTGTTTGCAGAAATTTAACTTTGTTATTGATCACCTTAAAATTAATTATTGAGATATTGCCTCTTGAGCTGTAGTTCTTGTTCTGACAGTCATTTTCCAGGCAGCGACTAATGTCATTAGTGTCTTGGTTTCAACTCACATCGGCTCATGTGGTTCCTATATTACTTCCACAGCTAAATGTTCTGTCTGTGCTTATAGCTTGCATCTACAAACTAGCTCCTCCATTGCCGTAGCTTCTAACTTTAGTGTAGCCAAACACTTCTTCATAGCACAGTACAACAGCACACAAAAGCACACATTTAGTGGTATTTAAACTTCTGAGTGTATTTGTTTTTAAATATCAGCTGAATTCCTGGTTTGTGGGAACATCTTTTGCTTAGTTAACCACATCAAGAGAATTAAATGTTAATTCATTCTTTACAAAATCAGTTAAGCTCAGTCAGATTGGATGGATAGAATCTGTAAAAATAGAGATTTTAAAGCCTTGTTGCAGATTCTCAATGGGACTAAGGTCTAGATTTTGACTGGACCACATCATATTTGTTCCTTTGTCTGATACTGCTTGCTCTCTCAGACACCTGGGTTATCAGCTGTAGATGTTATCTACAGTTCAGCAGAAAAGATTATCTGATCTTTTTATCCTTGAGTGAGTAAAATTACAGTTACCAGTGCTGCATGTGATTACTATAGGATAACTGTTATTTTTTTAAATTCCATTTTATTTTCTCATGGTTTTTCAGGTACTCAAATAAACACACTTTAGTAGTTTGTGTTCTTGGATAATAAGATGCTTGTCTAAAAAAGAATGAATGAATAAATCATATCAGATTCAGAAATCTGATATGAATGTTCAATAAACTCACCTGCTGTTACAGGCTGGTGACACTGAAGCTGTCATCACTGGCTGGGTCCAGGAGCTGGCACAACACCCCTCCACCCTGAGCGGTCTGGGGGGTATAGCGGTGTCCCACGCCCTGGTAGGATTGCTGGGGCAGGGTGTAGCCACTGGTGTCCTCCTGATGGGGTGAGGTGTCTAGAGGAGGCTTGGAGTAAGGGGAATGAGGGAGGGGACCCTGGCGAAGGCCTGTGCTCATGCTGTGAGGGACCAAATCCCGCTTGTGGGGGGCCATGGCAGAGGAAGGGCTGCACTCCTCATAAAGCCCAGGTGTTGAGTGGGAGAGCAGGCCAGGGCTGGGGTTGGGGTGTGCGAGGGCGGGCAGGTGAGCGTTAAGGTGGGGCTGACTGCTTTGGAGGTGTGAGGCTGGATGAGTGCTGGTGTGTGAGCTCAGGTTTGTGTGGCTCTGGTGTTGTGTGTCACTCATGTGTGTGTGCGTGTTTACAGTTGGGTTAGTGAGGGCGTTAGCATGTGCATTTCCATGAGGACTTGCGTGTGGATTGCTGTGGGCGTGCACGGTTGTGTTTGAGTGCGGACTGGGGCTGCCGCTGTGTGATGTCTGTCCGTACCAGTAAGGAGAGCTGCAGTAGCTGGGGGAGTCATACTGGGAGAATTGGGGGTCTTTCGGAGGCGGTCGGTGCGATGGGCTGAGCGCTGTGCCGCAGTGGGGGGTCAAACGTGGCGAGGGGGAGCAAGAGGGGGAAAAGGTCCTGGATGGGAGAAGGTGGTAGGGCTGGGTCGGAGGAGGGGTGGGCTTCGGGGGGTAAGGGGGAGACGACACACTGGGTGAGAGGGAAGAGGAGGATTCACCAGGGTATAAGGCTGGATATCGCTCTTCAGAGGACGGAGTGGAGGGATGGGCTGAGTAAGGGGAGGGGTACTCACAGGTGTCCTGGAGGTAGCTGGAAGGTGGAGCAGGATTAGGTGTGGCCAGTGGAGAAAGACTGCTACTGTCTCCGCTGTAATAATCCAGCCCCTCCTGGAACAACCCAGAACCCTCTGGACCTCCAGCTGACACCATCAGTCCTGCTCCTGACACAGAGGCCATCTTGCCTCTGCCTTTGGACCCAGTTGGACGCTCTCTCTGACATGAAGATAGTCCTCCTCTACCTCCTCTGGAGCCTCTTCCCCGTCCTCCAGCCCCTCCCCGCTTAGGTCCCGGAGCGGCTGTTGGGGAAGGACTAGACGGTGAATCCGAATGTAAGGCAGAACCTCCTTCCTTTTCTAAATGCAGTTCAGTCCGTTTTCTGCGACCACGCCCGGGTTTGCTCATCCCCCCACCTTGGAAAAGGACATCCTGGCTCCAGTTGTATGACGGTCCTGAAGCACTCTCATGCCAGTCCATCATTAGTTTCTCCAGACTGGACAGACTCGATTGGCCTGCACTCACAGAGGCAGCCTCGTTCTGCCTATAGCTGCCTCCAGTGGAGCTGGGTCCGATAACAGGCGCTGTTGAGCCAACGTGTGAAGAGTCCGAGGAGGATTCTGACAGGCTCTCAGGAAACGGTTGTCGCTTAGCCTTCTGGGGGGTGTAGTTTGAGATATCCAAGATGTCTTTGGACTCATTGGAGCCATATTCACTATAGCCATGATACTGAGACCCAAAGTTGTCTGCTGACCAACCACCAAAAGCTTGCCTGAGGAAAGAGATCATACAAGCAAATTATACACTTGACATTCGACTATATTTTAGATTTCACAAGTTGATGTTACAGTTCCACCAGTCAGAAACAGTTATATATATGATTCAAAGTTTTAAAGGAATTAAACACCCCTTTTAAGGATTAATAGGTGAATACTTTCTAGAGCACACTGGAACCTTGTCATCTAAAAGTTCAATCACGTTACCTGCAGCTCCACTGGTTGGAGTTGTACTGTTTGTAGCCCTCTGTGGCAGAGGAGCTGAAAGGGCTCCCTTTGGCCACAGACATGTACCCTCCTCCAGGTGATGTGGGTCCTGCTGACTCCCCTCTACCCATGGGGGAATGGCTTACTCCTGGATAGCCACTGTAGCCTCTCTTGGTTGCTCCCTGGTAGTTCAAATAACCTATCTGATTGGCAGGTGTCCCTTTGCCACCATACCCAAAGCTGCAGTCAGAGGACCTCTGTAGCCCTACGGGTAGAGAGCAGGAGTAACCAGAAGGGTAGTGACCATAAGAGGCTGGGTGGGGGGAGCTGGGAGAGTGCGAAAGAGATGGCGGTGTGGATTTAGGATACGTAGAGGTGGTGGGAGATACTTGGGCTAAGCTTCCATAACTATAAGGGGGTCTTGCAGAGGAGCAGTGTGCCTGTGCTGAACCTTCCACCCCTGCATTTGTTCCTTTAGTGCTCCACTTGGGGAATGGAGGAGACCAGCTGTGAGAGGCCGCAGAGCTGGATGGATCATAGGCAGAAGATGAAGATTTCCGGGGGTCCGACTGGGAGGAGATGTCCAGGAGGTCTGAGGAGTCATCAGAATCGAGGAGGGATCGAAAATACCCGGCAAATAGTCCTTGTGAGTCCTCTCCTGCTGGCCCACCCCCTTTGCTTCCAGCTGGACCACTGTAGGCCCCTCCTCGTCCAACATTACAGCTGGAGAAGCCCCCCCTTGGAGATCCACAGATTTGATACCCACCCAAAGCTCTTTCCTTATCCATAGCCCCCTCCTCGTCCCATACACCTGTCCCATTGGGCCAGTCCTGCCCCATGGACACCACTCCCCCTTTAAATGCACCATTTTTTCTCATTCGTCTCCTTTTGACAATTTTCTCACCCCCAGGCTCTGTTCCCACCATGCCCCCTCCCCTACCCACTCCTCCTCCCACACCCTTCCGTCTTTTCCTCGGTAATCCATGCTGAGACAGGAGGTTCAGTTTTCGCTTTTTCCCAATAGATTCAAAGAAGTCACTGAAAGTGCTTTTATTGCACTCACTGCCCATGATGCCCCCTCCTGCTCCTCCACCTCTGCCGAGCCCCCCTCCTCTGCCACCTCTGGGTCGCCTAGACCCGGTGAGCCTGTGGAGCAGGGTGGATATTCCAGGGTTTTCCAGGGGTGTGTGAAAGCTTTCTGGCTCACTTGGTGTCCAGCAACGAGGAGGGGAGCAGCGACCAGTGGCAGGGGGCTGCCGGTTTAAAAATGCCAATTTGGAGAGAACATCCCCATATTCAGCTTTCACATCATTTGTGTCATTAACGTAGGAGGGAAACGGACAGGGGAGTTTAGTCCGACGTCGCCTCCTGGGCTTCTTGGGCTGGTCTCCAGTAATCCCAGTAGTCCCAGCACTGGGTACTTCGACCTGTATTCCTGGTAAAGGCTGTTTAGGAGGTCGCCCCCGCCTGCGTTTGAGAATCACAGGGAGCTCTCCAGGAGGAAACATCACCATCACACTTTTCCCATTGTTCTTCATGCGGAGGAGTGCAGTTGGCTCTCGTGTCGCCTCAGACCCCTCCGGACTGCCGTCATTAGTCTTCTCAGTCCCCGTAACAGTTTCCAAACTGGAAATTTTGTAGCTCTTCTGTCGGCGACTTAGGCTAACAGGAATGCGAGGCACCTTTACAACAATCTTCCTTACCTGTTGAGTAATGGAGAAATAGAAAACAAAGCATTAATTTATATGTAGTTTAAGATTGAATGAAGAAGAAATTATAGTACAGTGATATGTAGGCAGCGCTTTGCAAAAGTATTCAGACTTTTTGAACTTTTCTCACATTAAATCTTGCTTAAACTACAAATATGTTACGTTGACATTATGTAAACAGACAAACTCGCAGTTACGGAGACGCTTTAGAACATCCACAGCTTTGAATAACTTACATAGGTTATTTCAATCATTCAAAAAACAAAAGCATGTAAAACAGCTGCAAATCTACCAAGACATGGCTGTCAACCTAAACTGACAGAGCTGACAAAAAAGCATTCATCAGAGATGAAGCCAAAAGTTTCATGGTAAGTCCAGAGGAGCTGAAGGGATCCACACCTGAGGTATAAGAAATGTTGAGTTGTACATTTTACAAATCTGGCCTAAATGGAAAAGAGGCAAGAAGAAAACTATTGCTGAGAGGAAGGCATAAGATGCCTTGTTTATAGTTTACTATAAGTCTTAGGGGACACAGCAAATAAAAGGCAGTAGGTCCTTTTCTTAAAGAGTGATACTAATTTTTTTGGCCTACACTCAAAACCCTGTATGTAGCAAACATACTCACATTGCACAACACCCTGAACACACCAGAACCACAGTGAAACATGGTGGAGGCAACCCCATACTCTGGGGATGCTTTTTTTCAACCGAGGCAAGAAGGTTAGTCAGACTTGAAGACAGGTGAAGCTAAATAAGGGGTAGCCTGGAAGAAAACCTGCTGGGAGCTGCAGAAGATGTGACACTATGTGATTCTACAAAGAATTGTCTAAAAGGGCCGAATACCAAATTTTGAGCTCTTTGTAAAAAGGAAAAACATGTCTCAATGTATCAATTTGAAATACACCATTGTTTGTGGTTGCAGCAAAAAATCAAGCTGTGAAAAGGTTCATTTTGTTGGGAGCACTTTTGCAAGGCACTTTATTTGTTAATATTAATACACTTACACCAACATAACGGCCCTTTTTGCTGTTACTTGGAGGACAGACCCCCATGCCTGCACCACGTTCTTCCTTCATAGTTAACAAAGGAGCAGGTGAAGAAGATTCAAATGTGAGATGAGAGGCAGCACTCTGGCGGAGGGCCTGTGCTGCCAGACGTTGCTTTAAAATACTCTTAGGAGCTGCTTTGTGCACATATTTCAGCGGAGGCTTACATCTGGATTTAGGTCCAGGTCTGTGCCCAAGTCTGGGCCCAGGCTTAAGTAGAGGTTTGGGAGCAGGCTTAGGTTCACTCGGAGTAAGAGGCCTATCTGTATGGCAAGTAGCTGCAGGTAGAACAGCCTCCACAGAAGAACGCTGTTCTTTAGCATCTGCAGTGATTTCGTCCTCTTTAACCATCCAGATCTTCTCCTCTAATGTTTCCTCCTCTTCTCTTCCCCTGTCCCTGCCTTTCCCTCCATCCTCAATGCTTCGATGCAGCCGAGAGGATTTACGCAGATGCAAGGGGAAGCGAGGACGCCCAGAGCTGCGGAGGGCATACTTCTTCTCTGTCTCTACGGGTAGAGAAGAAGGCACCGTTATTGGGTTAGGGCCAGAGGGGAGTGGAGCGTAGTTTGAGGGCGTGTCGAACTCCGCAGTCCGGGCTGCTGGGGCCTCCAGCGGATTGGTAGTTGCAGGATGATTGCCAATCGCCAAAGGCAAAGTCTGAGGTGAAGTTGTGTTCATGGCCTCTACTGTGAGAGTTTTAGAGAGTTCTGAGTCTATAGAATCACTGTGATTGCTGATTTCCATGATTCCACAGTTGTCCATGTGCGGGTTTGAGAAAGCTTCTGCATGCACTTCTGGGTCTACATGTGCTTGCATGTTTCTGAGCGTCTCTGAAAACGTGTCCGCCTCGGCTGTCATGCAGGTGTCAGAGTGCCTCTGCAGGTAGGTGCCGTGCCCCAGCCCTTCCTGCAGGTGAGCACCAGTTGCCAGGGTGGATGGGGAGGTGGGGGCAATGTCAGAGGTTACAAGTGCCAGTACATCATGAAATGGATCTTGGAACGCGCCATGGAGTGTGAGCTCCCCTGACCAGGACTCAGGTCTTTCCAGTTTCTCCAGTCTAACCACAAAACTCTTCTTCTCTGGCCGAGTCTCCCCACGACCTGCCGGAGCGCCAGTTTGGCCTGAATGCTGAGGATCCGATGAGCCACTCATCCAGTGGATAGTTCTGCAGGTTGTGACGCAGGATGTGAAGAGATGGTTTCAGCTGTCTCTGTATGAAACTTTCAACAGCTTGTAGGGGCAGAAGATTTTTACACCTAAAGATGGAAATAAAAATAAAAACCAGGACGGTTAAAATATGTCAACACCCTTGAGTTGAATTTCAGAAATTGGGAAAGACTTTCTTTCTTCTTACTGCTGCTAAACTTTTACAGACCAGACAGTCAACGAATTTGGCAACGTGCCAAAATCCTACTCTGTAATGCACCCTCTTTTATTAACTGTGCCACCCACACACCAGCATTGTAAAATTAGATTACATTTACCATTCATACCCCACTCAGTCGGTTGCTCCGACCAAACGGCCGTGGCGCTGATTTTTGATTCTGAGGCGAGCCTGACTCGGTCTGCCTGACTGGCTCTGTTCTGCAGGGGATCATTGGGTCATCAATACTGCAGTGGAGAGCTCACAGACTTTTCTCTCTCTTCTCCCTGGCTCTGTCTTCTGCCCATGGTTGCTAGAGTGAAAGAAAAAGCAGACGGAGACAGACAGAAGGAGAAAAGGGACAGAGTAGTTGGAGAAGGTGGAGGGGAAGGCACGTGGAGAAGGGAGGAGCACAAAGAGAAAGAGAATAAGTGATTAGTACATGATGTCACAGTGTGAATTGGGCCAGACTGGAATCAGTATTTGAGAGAGGGCTGCACCGTCTCGCATCAGACACAATTATGTTAGAGGATGACTTGCAGTATAAATTGTTTAAGTTGACTTGTGCCTAAAATTTCTGATCTTGTAGCAGATTTTGGGAACAAATTTAAGTACTGGGTGCATGTTATGCTGATCATAGCGTCACGCCGCTGTATTATGTAAGCAGCTGGGAACATTTTGCACATACAAATCTCACTGAACAATTGAAACAATGTACTGTAGCTAACAAAGGGAGAACACATGTACATGTACAGCTAGTGTCATGTTTTTTGCCAAAAACTCTGCAGATTCCTGTTGGGATGCAACAAGAACGAAAATGTGTAAACAACATCTGCCACCAGGGGGAAGCAGAGAGGTGGTGAAAGTCGAGGTATTGAGAGGATGTAGAGATGAAGGTGACACAAAGACAGGAGTGATGGAGGGATAGCAGAACCTCAGAGAGGAGGAAAAGTGCAGACCCAGGTTGGAAGAAACAGAAGAACGAGACTTGGACCACATGTGCTGGCTGCCACGCATGCTCGTCAGGCACAAACACAGGAAGGCTTGCAACATTTGTGAACAGATATGCATGCACGCTGCTGGCTCTTAACTCTGTAGCGCACACACTCCACATTCAACACAATTATGTCCATTGTCAGATCTCTCTGCCTTTCCCTTCCAACATATGGCTCTGATTATGGAGGGAGGGAGGGAGAGAGGACATTGAGCAGGAGGCAAAGAAAGTGAGAGAATGAAAGGGTGGGAATGTATGAAAAGGCGACAGGGCTGCAGAAGAGACAGGAAAGTGAAAGATGTGACTGAAACAGGAGGGAAAGAATCGTGACTGGACAGGCAGACGGGGAAATTAAGAGGGAAAAAAGTTGTGGAGGAGCAGGAGGAAGAGGATGAGGCAGTCGAGGAAGAGGAGAGGGGGAGTTTTGCCGGAGCTGAGTGCTGGGCTGCACGCATGAAGCGAAACAACCTCTGCTGCTCTGAGGAATGACACAACTGGGACAGACAAACATGGAGATGAACACACACACACATGCACACACTGCTCGTACTTCTTTAACCCCATCACCCACTCTCTTCCCTTCCCTTCCCGCTGCCACCTCCCTGACTTTCTCTGCCGTTCTCACTTTCTCTCCGGTCTAATTAACGGCGCTCATTAATCGTGGCTTCATCTGACCAGTTTGTGAGGGAAGGAGAGGAGCACATGCTTTAATTAAGCGCCGCATCACATGTGCTCACACATACACGCTGTCACTCCCCGACACATACCAACACACACATGCAAATATGCCCCTGCAGCTTCGTCCTCCCACACATCGATTTACACATAAAGACAGTCACAACACGCACACACGCATGTGCTCCCCGCACGCAAAAACAAAGACACACATGCAAATGCCCCTCTTCTATGCTCTACAGGGGGCATTTTGACAGGGTTTAGATGCGAGCCAATCAATCCTGCTATGATTCATTGTTTAGGCAAAGCACTCCTGGCATCCTTCAGCCGCCATTCCAATATAATCATACGTAGCGAATGTGTTTTGGTGCATTTTCCCGTGGATGGCTCTGGGGCTTTGGAACACACAGCGGTGTAGTATTGTCTCGGTGAAAACAGACGATGGTATGCGCTGCTCCCACATCATGATCTGTTGAATCTGCCGCACAAAGACGAGCTCTTGTATGAGAAGTGTTTGAACACTTTTGATCTGGTACAGTTTTTCTTTTTTCCTCCACTTTCTTCAAAAAAGTTTTTGGTGTTATTGTGCAAATGCGGGGAAGCCAGCGACAACAACACAACAAGCCACAGAATGCCTGTGCGTTAGTGTGTTTGTGCAGAGACAAGAGGCTGCCAGTTTCGAGTTTGGGCAATTGCCCTGTTACGCAGTCTGGGAGGCGCAATGACTCTGTAGATGGTAGTTGTACAGCATATCTATTCTCTCCTCATCTATCTCACTGCCACAAAGGCTTGCAGACTCACAGGCCTGCCAGCAGAAACCCTCAATGAGGAACTAGACCCAGTGCGTGTGTGTGTGAGCTTGTGCACCCCTACGTGCCACTGATGGTGTGTGTGGACAGGAGTGTGCACATGTGAGAGTGTGTTTTCCTGGGTGTGTTTGTAAAAGCACTCACTGAGCTCTAACGGGTGTGCAGTTGTTGCTAAGAGACAGGCAGCAGCACCGAAACAGCATGGGGGGGTGTAGGGGGGGGGGTTGTGGGGGGGGCACAGAAGAGAGAGGAAAAAGAGAGGTGGTGAGGAGGAGGGGTAGGGGGGAGGGAGAGAGGGAGAGAGTGAGAGAGAGGGGGGGCTCCAACAAGAGGTTTAGACAGATAAGGAAAGGGATGAAGGAGAGAAAGCAAAGAACGAGATGGAGAAAGTGTGCGTGAGGGCCAGGGGAGAGAGGGAAAGAGGTGGGGATAGGGTAGGGAGGGGGAAGTGGGTCAAGGGGGTCCACAGAGACCGAGTGACACGGGGTGGAAACCCAGCCAGCATCGCGGCCCTGCTCCCTCCACATCACCTCAACCCTGATGCAACCTCAACCTGCAGCCCAGACAGCCTCAGCCTCTCGCAACAACAACGGCAAACATCAGCAAGCGGACGAGGAAGAAACGGAACAAGTTGGCGGCTATTTGAGTTTGTCTGTGAGAGAGGTCTGCAGAGGAAGACAGAGGAGGAGAACTTAGTGATGTGTTGCATGATGAACAAGCCACGTCAGTGTTTAATCAAATACTTGAAAAATAAAGTTTAGCTCTATGCAGCGGCGGTTCCTACATGAACGCGGGCGATTTCTCTCCTCTCCATTCTGAAGACTTCCAAATACATAACTTATCAGAAACACTATGAGATAAAACATATTGATTAATCACTAAAATCATCAACAACTTTATTAATAGATACTGTATATACCAATAGATATCTACCTTCTGCACTAACATAATGGCCAGCATCTAGATCCTGACAGGCCTGCAGTCCCGATGAACAGTGCATCCCTACACCTTTCTGTCACAGCCACCAGTAATGTCTTTAGCAATTTGTGCTGCAGTATCCAGTCTGATGAAAGCAATCACGTTGCTAACCTTCACTTCACACGTGTTTTAGCCTTGGTTCCCCATAACCCTGCCACAGGTTCACCATTGTTCCTTCCTTGGATCACTTTTGAAAGGTGCTGACCACTGCAGGCCAGAAACTTCAGACGGGCTGCAGATGTGGAGATGATCAGTCCCAGACATCCAGCCAATAGGATATGACCCTTCTCAAACCTGCTCAAATCTTTACACTTGCAATTTTTTTCTTACTCTAATGCATTGAGGTCTGAGGACTCAATTAGGGATGCACAATGTATCGGCACTAACTGGAGCAGAGAAGCAGTGGTGAAGTCAGAAGTGTGTTTTTTTCTGAGGTAGTGCGATATATGTGTATATATGTATATAATATCTGTAAATATCAATTAACATCAATAACAGCAATATTAATATGGGATATAAATATCAACCCAAATCTTCATATTGGTACATCCCTAGACTCAATGTCCACTTGCGGACATTGAGTGTTACTAGTAAGTGTGACGGCGAACAAATGAGTGCTACGCATCTCACTTCCGGACATAATGTTCTGCCTTGCTGGTATATAAAGTTTTTCAAATCACAAAGAGGGATCCAGAATCGTCATACACTAATTAAGACCAGATTTTTTAGAGTATTTTTGGTACTAGTGCCCTTTATTTGATAGTGAATTGACAGAAAGTGAGTGGTGAGAAATAGGACAAGACATGCAGCAGGTCCTGGTGAATAGGCCAGGACCTGAACCCGCAACAGCCGCGTAGAGAACTAAATGGGTCATGCGCCCTAACACCCCCCACCCCCTACACACACACACACACAAAACGCTGACTGGTTTTTAAATAGTCAACATTCTCATTTATGATAAATCTAGTCAAATTAAATTCATTAGTGGTGAAAAAGTTAAATAATCTTTTAATTGAGTGAACAGTCACAACAACATACCAGCTTCAGTGTCATCAGCGATCTGCATCTGAATTCTCATACAATGGTTAACACGAGGATGCACACATCCTCATAGACTGCACATGAAAAAAAGCAATAGGAAACATAGACCGGGCAACTCCAATAGGACAATATTATGACAATATTACTTCCAATCAGAACGCAACCTCATAGAATAGAATAGAATAGAATAGAATAGAATAGAATAGAATAGAATAGGCAATCTGCAAGACATCTCAAATACCTCTGGCGTCTCAATAAAAGGAATGATTAAACCATGTGAAAAAGAATTGTAACTCTTGAAAACTAGTACTGTTTACACTGATAGAGAATCTTTACCATAAGTACCGTAGTTTAAATATTTGTTTGTTGTTGTTATTGAAAAGAAAAACAACATGATGACATGTGTGGCACCAATCCCTGCAAAGGTTGTGGATTTACAGGACAAAGTTGTTTGAGAAATTTAGGTCCTGATTAAAGTTGGAAAAGCTAGCAGGGACTGTTGGAGCAGGAGTGAACCTACCATTATTTTGCACATTTAGTTTTGAGGGGCTGCAGCTCAGCATGCACACACAACGCACACATGCACATCAGAATCCCACCAACACACTAAAACAAGAACCCCCCCAATCCACCCCTTCCACCCACACTCTCCTTCACCGTGACCTTTCTTCTCCTTCTCACATCCCAGCCACCCTCGACGAAGAAATCCACCACCACCTCCCCAGCTGCAGGAAATTCCTAATGATCTCCATCACCAGTGTGTGCGTGCTGCATCTCCTGCCAAGAGCAGGCACGAGCACGCACAACAAACACGCACACCAGGCGCACAACTCAACAGAGACCAACACATAAACCATATGTGCAGACAAACACACACACAAAAAAAAGCAGACAGACGTTCAGACGCACATCTAAACAGACTTCACAAGGACCAGATACAGTGGCAGCTCAGCCAGAGATGCACGCAGGGGACTGGAGAAGAAGCGGAAAGCACGGGAAATCAGGACCCTCTTCACCGCAACGACCACCAAAAAAAAAAAACACATGTGACTGCTTCGCTCCGATTTGTTTCACAGGAACATGCATGCCGAGGTTATTTTAAGACAAGGACCATAGTACCCCCTTCCTTTCTCAGACCCCCTCTGCTTGTCTCCCTCATGCTCAAGCATCCCCTCTCCTCCCGCCCCCACTTTCTTTCCCACAACCCCCTCTCCCCAAACACTCCTTCTTGATCTCCAACTTAGCCTGACACTCTCCCCTGCTCTTCCTCACTCTCCTGCAGGCAGTTTTCTGGCACTGCTTATGGCCATCCTTTGAATCAGGTCATGTGACCAACAACAACACCAGTGGGGAACAGAGGCATGCATATGTGGATGCGAGAAAGTAAAAACAATACAGATGTAAGAAAAAGAAAACATCTACCTAGCCGAAACCGAGTCCAAGAACTCCAGTTAAATAAAGACATAAGTGATGAATGGGGGTTTCCTGATACCTCCGAGATGTTTTTACTGGCCGTCCCCTTATGAAAATAAGTCTGTGTATCCTCCAGGTTATACATTTATTTCATCCAAGCCTAATTATATAACATTGTTAATTTTAAGGTAAAGCTGGAAAGGAAATAAGCTCTCAATATCTCTAAGAAAGTGTAGGAAGCTTAAACTAGACTTTCTCGGAGTCAAGATGTTCAACTAACTAGCAGAAATTGAATAGATAAAACTACTCGAGGTTCTTTCCAGTCAAAGGCATGAAACAACTGCAATAAAATGTTTTAATGTTAAGTGTACAAACTTTTAGACTGCTTGAAATGTCATTGCTTAAAGATGACATATTTCCTTTGTCAAATGAAACAACTAACACCTATCCTTCAGGTAGCCGGACACATTTGGGACAAATGTTGATTAAAACCAGAATTTGATACGTCCTAATAGTGAGGGAGAAATCTGTCACCCAGTTTTCCTTAATTAAATTAACAGTTGGATTAAAACAAAATGTACACAAATTGGTTTGTAAGTTTTACAGTTCGTCAGGAGAACCTCCTGCGCATGTATTTTCAGCAGAACGCAGCTATCTTAGACATGAACGACAAATAATGAACTCTTCCTCTTCAATGTTAAAAAGTACAGAAAACTTTCATTACAATAATCCTTTGCTGAAATGGCCGTAGAAGTTTAAAACTACAACTTCCTGCTAAAGCTAGCTGCTCTGCAATGCTAGCAGCTAGCTTAACATTAGCTTGTGTTTAACTGGGAACAACAGCAAATAATTCAGTGTCAGATGTGGGGTTTTTTTTCTTTCTGCCCTCATCTAATACAGTGCAATAGCAAAAAGCTAGTTAGAATTCCAGCTCATGAAAAAATTATAATTTTTGCCGTTTGTGGTGTAAATCTGATATTAGGGTAATCTGTTATGTCCTTCAGCCACTATACATGCTAATGACTGGTAGTGAGTAAAAAGGCTATCACAACAGTCATTAAAATCAGAACCATCAACAGCATTTGAGCAGATTAACATAAATTCATTCAATATAAATCAGGGTTCAAATCAGAAGAGGGTTACGTTAAAATTGTGCTTTTTAATTTATGTTAAAAGGATGAAAACAAGAGCTGTTAAGATTTGGTATCAAGGAACACCAAGGTTTTAAAAAGTAATGATTTTAGAGCAGCTTAAATTTTCCCTCATACCAAATACAAAGTTCATATTTATTTTGATAATGCTAGAGAAAATTTCAGAGTGGCTGGATTTTCGCTGACTCTATGCACCGTTGCCAACTCCTTAGTAAGAAAATTAATTTAAAGTCTTTCAATGACATCATCACTAATTTGCATTATTAGTCACTTGCATGTAATTGTAATTGGAGCTGCAGAAGAAATGAACAATCTTGTGAAAGCTACAATACAAACAGGTTCCCTAAATATGTTTAGAACATATACTATAGTTTATATATCAGTTTTCTAGAAAACAGTTTTGCTAAGGAAACTCCATTAAGCTACAGTACAGCAGTTATCTTACAACTTTTCCAACAACCTACGTTAACAACCTGAATGGTCTAAAAAGATGCAAAAAAAAAATGCAGAGAATCATTTCAATGCAGTGATTTTATCACATGCTTTGAGACCAACGACAGCACCCACCACATGTTCAGAAGAGTAAGAAAGAAATTTCATTACACAAAAACAGGAAAAGACAAAAAGCACTAAATTTGTTGGTAATTTAAAAAAAAAAAAAAAGACTGAAAAGTCAATAAACATAAAAACAAAGTCGCTACGGTGGAAATTGCAGCTTTATGGGGCACGGTCGCTCTGTGTTAACACACTCCCCCCACCCTCACCTGTTTCTGCAAACTGTCCATCCCTCATTACAAGAAAGACTCAGCTAAGGTAATGCTTTTTTTTTAAAAGTTAGAAAGTCAACTCTGGCGTAAAGCAGTTCATTACAGGCTGGCATTAACCTTCTAATATTAGCTTTTAAACATTTAGTGTAAGACACTACTAAATTCAGAGGGTAAATATATATTTTTGCTCTGTTAAAACAAACAAGCATTGTAAATTATGCTTTACATAATAGTAAGACACTACTAAATTCAGAGGGTAAATATATATTTTTGCTCTGTTAAAATAAACAAGCATTGTAAACTATTGCACTGTTTAAGCTAATACATTAAATTTTATTTTGCTACTTCTGACAAAGACTAATTGAATCCATGACTTCTGATCAGAACAAATTAGAATAAATGTTGCTTTATTTGAGTTAAAAGTTGCATTGTTTTTGTGCAAATCCAGTGACGAGTGTTGAAGATGCAACTTTAACTGATACCATTACTGGTTGCAGCTAATGAAACGTTTTGTTCTTCTTATTGATTTTCCTGATATTACTCCGTCCCTTGAAGTAAGCGTGAATCAGAAGCAGATCTTAATCTTCTTTTATTTATACACAAACGTTGCTTGGAAATCAAGTTGGCTTGATCCTCTGACTTTTTCATTGTACAGAAAGAGCAGATGAAAGTTGTGCTTCATGCATCATAAAATGTACTATGATGTAAAGTCCAAAATGTGTTCACATATATTCCTAATTCACAATTTCAACCCCACATAAACACATAAACACACATCAACCTCACACACACAAAGGACACACAAGCCAGATGCTTGGACCCCTACAAATGCTCAGACCTTGAGGCCAGCGTGTTGGACAGGGGCCCCCATGCTGCGGCCCTGACTTCCCCAACTCCTCCTCCTTCCTCCATACTCCTGCTCCACAGTTGCTGTGGGAAACGCTGCAGCAGCGCCCGTTGCCAAGGAGAAGGCTGCTGGCTGTTTGAACAACAATGGCCGCCTTGTGAACATTCCAAGTGTAGGTACTGACAGCTCGTCAGCCGCAACCCCAGCAGACACACCTCAGGAGAAGGCACGCGCTCTCGCCGTCCACCCCTGCTGTACCTCTCAGGGCTCTTGGCCCCAAGCCCGAGTGAGGCAACGTAACGCATTCAGACACAAAAAAACCCCCCCACACATCTGTGCTACACTCTGAGAAATTATGACTTCTACTGTCCCTCTGTGTGCCTCTGTATCTCTTTACCATCTCCTTTTCTTTCTTTCTCTCTCTCTCTCTCACGCAGAAACACTCACACGTTGTGCAGTGCATTCATCCATCCCTCCCACCCCCCTCTCCCCGACTACTCTCTGTCTTTCCCTCTTATCTCTTCCTCTTTCCTCACCCCCATCCCACACCTCCCACCCCCTCTTCTTCCACAGCCTCCTGCTTTCACTCGCTTTCCATCTCAGGAAGTGTGTGTTCTCACTCTCACGCACACGCATGCAATCTCTATCTCTCCTGGAAGGTAGCGGATCCCTACAGTCCCTCGGGGGCATACACTTCCTCGGAGAAGGGGGGAAAAGAGAAGGAGAACTTGAAACAAGAGAGGAAGAGGAGGGAGAGGGTGAGAACTGTATTCGAGGTGGGGATTTATAGACAGACCCCTTAGTGCGCTGATTATCGACTCATATTGATGGGACAATACTGATGGTGGACATCAAGTTGGATTTTAATGTGTGTGTGTGTGTGTGTGTGTGTGTGTGAGGTCTCTGCTGATCCTCTGACTCATTGTTTTTTAAAAACACATACCCAGACTCATGAATACGCGCAGAGCAGAACCCAAAAACACTCCGCAAAATCAGACAGACTGTAAATTCTAATGGTCTACAAATAGGTGTGTGTGTGTGTGTGTGTGTGTGAGTGTTGAACGCCAGACGCCGGGAAGCGTGCGTGCGTGCATGTTTTCCCCATCTCTCGCTCCTCTTTAATAATTGAGCTGATTCTGTCCAGCTTGTTAGGGAGGTACACAGCCGTTTCACACTCCGTCTTTCTCCAGTCTTCCTCGTCCTCTCGCGCTCCGTCTCCTCTTTCAACTTGTCCCTCCACTCGCTCGTCATTTATCACCCCTTCTCCTCCCTGACCTCTCTCTGTTCCCTCCCTCCTTTCCCTCCATACCAGCTCTCTCGCTCTCTCTCCTCCTCTCTTTCCTTGGTAAATCCCTCCTGTTCTCTGACCTCTCCCTCGCCTCTTGCAGCCTTGCCGCCCTCCATCCACTTCCATCCATCCATCCCGGCTGCCCTCTATCATCCCTCTCCCGCTGCCTCCCTCCATCCCTCCAGAGGTGAGAGGTCGCAGCTTCCTCTCTGCTGTCAGACTCAAACCGGCTGCAACCAGCTTCGCCTGGGAGGGGGGGTGGTAGAGGAGGTGAAGGAGACGAGGAGAACAAGGAACGTAGGTAAGAAAAAGAAAGGAAGTAGGATGGGAAGGGGCTGACAAAGAGGACGGATAGACGGGGGCAGAGAGGTTAAAAGAGTGAAGGAGGCGAGGGAGAAGAGAGGGGGAGACGTCTTCTTTTTGAGTCACTGCCTTTGGCGCCGAGGAGCCGTTTTATGAATGTATCGTGTGGGAGGTGACAGAATGGAGCATACAAACACTGCTTACACTAACACTAAATGGTTGCTGTGAATGTGTGTGTGTGTGTGTGTGGGTGCACTGGGGTGTGTAGATGAGTGTGTGCGTGTGTGTGTGAGTGGGAGATGAACCACGTTTACCTGCCTTCGGCGAAAGCCATTTCACTCCAGGTGACGTTTAGATTAACGGGAGCAAGAAAGACAGGTCTCTGAATCCTCAAGGGCAAATTAATGACTTATTGTTTTAGCCAGTAGTGGGAATACGGAAAGCTGTCAAATATTCCAAATATATCCTGTTACAAAACATTAACAGAAGAGTTTGGATTTTTTTTTTTACAGAAAATACGTTGGTGAGTGTAATCGCCTCTGTATTCGTAGAGTCGTCTGCTGACAGCTCTATTCATAAGTGGAAGAAAAGCACAAATCAAAATTCTGTTAAAAGGGAAATTTTGTTTTCCTGAAACATGGAATGCCGTGTGAAAAATCAGACGTATGCCAACTCTAAAAAGTTACAGGTTCAAAACCATAAGCCACACCTCCTCTACAGCTTGACGCAGGTGTTGCCTGGTCTGGTTTGGGTGTCCGACCTCCCCGGGGTGAAATCACCGCTGAGGATCTTGCAGAAGAGTTGTGGCCAGATCATTCGGGACACTCACAGCCAACAGTAAAATCCTAAACTCATCGGTGTGTAAATTAAGGAGGGATCCATGAGAATGACAAACTTTTTAAGACTTCTGCTTCCTGCCATTCAACATGGAATAGGTCTCAACATCTTGGTGTTATTGGTTTGTTGCTTGAAAAGGTGGCGCTCTTGTTCACCAGATTATATTGAGCATAAAACGGTTAATGGCATTTAAAAAGTTACAGTTTCCAAAACAATAAACGTTTCTGCCACACTGTCCCTACGGTTTAACATCAGTCCCCTTCCCTCACCTGCTGATGGTCACTGGTGTGAAAGCTAAAGGAGCGCCATCCATCAGTCTCATTAGGGCAGCGCTGTTTTAAGACTACAGCTGGGAATCTATGAGCTGCATGTCTGCTAAGCATCTGATTAGAGACGCTACAGAAGCTGATTAATTCAGTGGCTAATATCGGCTTGTTATACTGTTACTCCAAAACAGCAAAGGACCAGGATGAGAGTCAGACTGTATAATACCACATCCATATATTATAACCACTTTTAGAGAAAGACGTCGGAATGGCAGACAAAAATTGCATAAATGCAACAATTATTCCTACTGCTGTTAAAATATTGATTATTACGTAGTACAATTATTCAGTTATCTTATTTGAATACTTTGACTTAAACTCAAATACAGAAGCTGCAACATTTTGCAGTAATCTTCAAGTACATGTTGCATAAGCCCTTTTGATCGTTCTGCTCTGCATAGACAAGTTAGTATGTTAAATTTGGCTAGTTTATTTGTTAAGATAAGTGCTAAGTAGCCAGATCTACAGTGTTGATAACAGTAGATTTCACAGAACGTTTCCTTAGTAAGAGGGGGTTTGTAGTTAGTTCTCGTGCAATAAGTGTACGCTTGTTTTTCCCATCCATTCTCTAGACCTGTTAGTCCATGAGGAGTCATGGGGGCTGGTGCCTATCCAGCGGTCATTAGGCGAGAGGCGGGGCCACATTCTGGACAGGTTGCAAGGGTAACACAGTCACACACAGGAGACAAAAAAAACCCATGCACACACACTCACATCTAAGTGTGGTTTGTGACTAGCAAAAAAAATCCAAGCAGATAAATTCTTGGAAGCAATTAAAAGAATGAGAACACACTTATTTCAGCAATGGCCCGACACAAAGTCTTGCAAAGTAGCAACAGATGAGGGTGGGGGACAAAGAACACTCTGGTCACATAGACACTTTCTGTGATCTCTGATTAAGATGACTAAAAACCGCAGGAACGACCTGACAAACCACGTCTCTGAGATGTTAAAAAGCCGACTTTATAAAGAGTAGCTCAACAAAAAAAGATATATTTCAGTACACAATGCGGAAGTGTACTCAAAAACTAGGGATTGGCTTTTATTGTATCATTTATTGTTATCGTAAAAAGTTTCTAATAATGATAAGAATTTGATTTATTACTGGTAAGATGAATTTCAATTAATGATGTTTGAAAACACCCAGAACTGACAGTAATGTTAACTATGTACTGACATAGTTAACTGTTGGTTCCATGAGATCATCGATAAAAATCAACAAATTCACCACTATGATTTTTTTTAAAGCTACTCTGTGCAGTTTAGTCATAAGAATCACACATCATGCAACTGATGTCCTGAATAAGGTGCTTTCAAAATGACTATGTTCTATTAAGATCAGTGTTTCTTTGTGGGACTTTGAGGACTTAGTTTGATGTTTGCAAAAAAAATACGCAACCCCCCTGCCTTCTGACCCACACACACACACAAACACCCAAAAAGCTCAAAGCACTTCAATGCAAACCAAAAGCCAAATTCAGAAAGATAAAAAAAGGAAATGGTGTTTTTGAAAATTTACTTAAAACAATTGGATCCGATGAATTTCTTGGAAGCTGATGACTGCTGGAGATAGGCACCAGCCACAAGGGTCGGTGATGCTTATTGACGCATTACCAGTGAGGCCGAGATGCACAGTCTCCCCATCCAGAGGTGATGCATTAATAAAACGTAATGCGACCATTCAACAGGTTGCACGAACCTTGACGTAGTTCCAAACTTTCTCTAAATTCACTGCAGGAATTCAGGGGAATCGCCATTCATGCCGTACCAATCAGTGAGTGTTTCCACATGACTGTCCATTCAGGATACATGCATACATGTGTCCCTTCTGCCTTCTCCATCTCCAAATATCTGTATAAAGAGGGCTCCTGACTATGGCAACCTCACACGCTGATAGGCAGAGGAAAAGAAGACAGGTGATTGGTTGAGCTGTCGGCTGTCATATCGGCAGGGTGTATCTTTGTGACACCGTTAGACGCGCGCACACACGCATAGCTCCACACACACACACACACTGATTTCCCTGTGCTGTCAACCTACACACCTACGAACTGCAGCAAAGTGCAAACAAAGGCTACTTCCCTGCACACACACACACACACAGAGGTAGATTTGAGACGAGATGTGGTGTGTTAGGTGCGCTGACCCTGCCGATGAGGACAGGAGGAACATCAACGGAGCTACAAGGCCGTTGCTATGACAACTAGCCCCGCTGCACAGGTAGGAAGCACAATAGGTCTAAGCTGTTCACATTCACTCTGTTTGTCACACACACACACATGCACACACACCCCCACACGCACGCACACATAGAAGGTAACACACTCAAGACAAGTCTGACAGACAGCAGCTGAATGCCAAGGTAAAGCCATTTCCCTTTCATACCAACATTCACTGTGGGGAAATTATTCATTAACTGCTAATATAAGAGAACTAAGTCTTTACCCAGTGACTCAGATCGTGAGACGGGGTGTGTGTGCGTGTGTGTGAGAGAGAGAAAGAGAGAGAGAGAGAGAGAGAGAGAGACACTCTGAGCATCACTCTGCATACTAACAGCACCTGCACCAGGGCAGCCTGTGCATGTCTCTGAGGGGCCCTTAAATAACCAACTGTCACTGTTGGTGACACTGGCGATGACTTCTTAGTTTTCCTGCACTCTTTCTCCTCCCTTTTGCTAAAAACCACAGGTAAGAGCTCAAAATCATGACTCTCCAAACTCACTGGCTGGATCACCACTGCAGGATGAGCTGCCGCTGCTGCTGCTGCTGCTGCTGCTACGTCCTGTCCAACTAAGTGGGGTGGCAAAGAGACTGGCTGTCCCCGAACTACCCCTCCATCCCCCCGCCTCTCAGCCTTTATATGTAACGCAAACATCTGGGTTTAAACATCCGGTGCGTGGCAGTCATGTGTGTCTGAAAAGTCCGGTCAAACTCAGGTGGAAATCCATGGAGCCAGTCACGCAATTTATGACACAAAATCTGTCTTTGTTGCTGCTTGCAGTGTGTACATGCTGCCATAATGAGGCTAATAGGTGAGATTATTATAAATACAAAGGGACAAAAAAAAAACAACAACAACAAAAAAAAGGTGGGGTTATGTAGGGTTCACTGCGCGCACATTCGCTGTGTGTATTTGAACATCATTATCGCCACATGCATGCATGCCTACAGTTGAGCCCAGATCAGCTGTAGGCATGCAGAGCGGCGGCAGGTAACGGCACCGACGTGGTTAAATAAAAGAAAAGAAAAAAAAAACTCAACGTGAAGCGCTGCCAGATGTGCGCGGCACAGCTGGATGAGTGGACAGTAAGCGTTTTCTCGTGTATCTGCATAAAACACTCACCCCCTGGTGTAAAGCTTGTTTTGCGGGATGTCAAGGCGGGCTGCCTGGCTGGCGCAGAGCTCAGTCCCTCTTCTCGCCCGGTTCACCGGAGCCGTCAGCAGCCGTCACCGAGCGGCGTGTCCCCGCTTAATCTAGAGTTCCTCCGCTGCGCCCCGGCTGGACCACCACCGTCCTCCCACTTAAACCTTTTAAAAGCCGCTCCTCCTCTGGCTCAATATCAGCGTCTGCACCCGCTAAATATGGGAAAGCAAACAAGACAAAAAGGGGAGAAAATGAAGAAATAAGGAGCAAAGAGGTTCTGTTGTAATCTTGTTCCGAGTAAAGGTACTGACAAAGCCCCGTTAAAAGCCTGCGCTCCGGTTTCGGGGACAGACGCGGGACTCCCCCGGTATGCGGGAGCGCGAAAATCGACCGTGCGCCCGTGCGCCTCTGCCTCTGCAATTCCTGCTCTCTGTCTCCTGTGCGCCCCAGTCTCCGTGTGTGCCTCTCCAACGTGCCTGGTTGTCCAAAACACGTGGGCACCCGTAGCTGGCTTTACTCTAACCCTCCGGAGTTGTGGGAAATGTAGTTTTTCAGCTGGAAGGAACCAATCTCAGAAGAGAAACAAAACAGGAAAAAAAAGTACACACGATAAATTAATATAATGCGTTTGTTTTTTTGTTTGTTTTTTTTACTTTAAAAAAATTAAGAAAATTTTTTGTCTTCCTTAATGGTCTTTGAAGCTGTAATGAGGATCTCACTAGGAGCTAAAAACCAACAAAATGTAATGTAGAAATCAACTTAAATACCTCAATGACGGCCAGAGTATATTTATGTCTTCAAACTTCAATGTAATTAATAAGTGACAAACTTAACGGGTTTTGAAAAATTATAATTAAAAAAATTTGGCATTTACTCTCATATCATTAAATCCAGTGCAACAACCAAAAGAAGAAACCCATCTAAAGTATAAATCTAAGGATAAATAGAGAGCACAATTAGGTGAAAAAACAACAATATAAAAAAAATAACAAGCTTTGCACACTAATTATTGTTTAACTCACCCTCAAGATATGCGAGTAGTGAAGGTAGCAAACCCACATACTTACCAAGATATAGTCAACCACCAAAAATGACAGGCTGGGCAAGAAGAACATTATTCTAAGAATCAGCTGAGAGCTGCAGAGATGTAAAGCTCAGTTAGAAGAACAACACTAAAGATATTTATTATATAATAAATCTGAAAGACAGGATAGCTAGTTTTGTATTCCACAAACCTGGACAAAAAGGAAGGTATTGAGGAAGTAAAGTCATACTTGTATCGGATCATAATTAAATATGATCTTAAAAATCTTGATTTTCTGAAAAATGTCAGTTTGACAGCTGAAATTTATTTTCTTTTTATTAACACAATTTAACTTTATAATCTTGCACCTTCAAACGAAATTCTCATGAAATAATCAGGTTCCCAAAGTTTATTCGTTAAAAGTGCACAACCTTCAAAAGCAGTAGCTATTTCTTTAAGTTAAGGTACATTTTAATTTTGATTTACCAAAAGAACTTATAACAACAGTGATAGGTCATTAAAATAAGTCCCCAAACACAAACAAATGAGAAAACAAAACATCACCTGGAAAAGATATCTGATCTTTATTACAATAAAATGACAAAGGAGTTGCAACATGAAGGTTACATTCGTGGAAAAAATAACCATTAAAAAACATTTAAAACACTGTTCCTTTACATTCCGCTGCCAGAGATCTTTCCTCTTTACTTTTTTGCCATTTTCAACCCTCCAGTCTTAAAGGATGACAACTGTATACATAAATGTTTACTAGATATAGAAATGTTTGTGATGCACAGATATATTTCAGTTAAATTAGAACAATGAATGAGACAATTCATACATAAAGCACATTTCCTTCCACTTTGAGCGCAGCATGTTCAAGGAGACAGATATAGCTCTAATATCAGACCGTTTCTTTTTAAATCAAATATCATAACTATAATAAAATCAGGTCTCTGCTCAGTTATTGCTGAAGATCTAATCTTTTTTTAAATATCAGAGTGAACCTGTTAATAATCTGGTCAGATAAAGAACTGCGAGGTTCACTGTCAGCTGTCGGAGCTTTCGAGAGAGATGTGCAACTTGTTGCAGGCGAGACTCTTTTTGCATCAGCACATTTTTCACACAGAAATCAGTCAATCTGATGGCATTCTCCTTGCAAAACTAAAAAAAAAAAAAGAAGAAGAAGAAGAAGAAAAAAGAAATCAAAGGACCTGAAGAAATATGGCAGCTGAACAGATCATGCACCCACTGGACTCTCTCAACCCACCCCTCAACACAAGCATCTACATTTTCTTTCAGTTGCTTGTTGTCATGGTTACAGAGTAAAGCAACATTACTGCAAGGCCGGTTCAGGAGAGCTCCAACTCCTCAGCATGGATAACTGATCTGCTCTGAGCAGGATGCAGTGACGATCAGCAACCAAAAAACAAAGGAAATGTCAAAAGTCATTGATATGTTTCTTCATACGAGTTAAGTGTGGATCAAAAACACTGAGGGCACAAATAAACGCTCAACTTCAACATGCCCCGTCATTGTATTTCTGCACGGTGGGTTAAAAGCTCCGAATCTGTCTGACACGATTCCGGTCACAGGTTTTCCCCGGGCTGGTACTGCGGCTCTGTGGCGGTGAAGTAATCCTCCAGGAAGGACTGCAGGTACTCAAAGGTGGGTCTCTCGTCGGCCTCCCGCCTCCAGCACTGCAGCATCAGTTCGTGGAGCGAGGTCGGACAGCCGTGGGCGCCTGGCATCCTGTAGCCCCTCTCCACCTGCTCCAGCACCTCGCGGTTGTTCATGCCTAAAGGGGATAGAGGAAGAAGGATTGAACTGAATTATGTGCAAAAACAAAAAGAAAAAAAAACACAACAAACATCAAATATATTATGCACATTTGAATAAAAATTCAATAACAAAAACTGTAATGGAACACTTTAAAATATATTAATGACAAAAATAAAAATCCTGCCTTTTCAAAAGTGTTTCTATCTTTTGAACTTTTGGCAATTTGTCTAGAATATACAGTATATTTTATTTGTATTTTTGTGATGCACCAAAATAAAGTACCCCTTACTGTGAGGTGGAAGAAAAATAATGAATGGTTTTTAAATTGTCTTTCTTTTTTTAAAGGTTTTATTGGCTCTAGTGGCCTCTATTTGATAGTGAATTGACAACAAAGTGGGTAATGAGAGGAGGGGTAGACACGTGGCAAGGGTCTCTAGGCCGGGAATCGAACCTGCAACGGCCCCATCTGGGACTAAGGCCTCCATATGTGGGTTGTTCTTAACTCCTGCGCCACCACAGCACCCCTAAACTGTCTTTCTAACAAGAATGAAGGCTACAGCGGTTTGTTAGAGAACAAACCGCATCATAAAGTAGAGAGAACATAGAAGATAGATCCAGGAGAAAACTGTCGAGAACCTTTTTGATGTTACTAGAAAAAAAGGCAAGCAAATTTGAGCAGATCTTTTTTTTTTTAATCTTTCTCTGTCATTTATTTTTGGTCAAAGTTAAGAGCAACTGTGAAGGGACCCAAGAACCACATGCAGCGATGGAGCTGCATGTTGGAGAGCCCTGACCTAAACTGACAGACTGGGGAAAAAAGAGCATTAATCAGAGAAGGAGCCAAGTAGCCTGTGGTAACTCTGTAGGAGCAGCAGGGAACCACAGCTCAGGTGGGAGGATCTATCATAAAGACATCTATAAATCATTACAATCCACAAATTTCTCATTATGAAAGTGTGGGCTGAAGAAAGCTGCTCTTGCAAGGAGGTCATTAAAAGTTCTGATTAAAGTTTGGCATACGCCAGGTAGCAGAGGACACAGCAAATGTGCAAGGCGCTCCGGTAACACTGGGGTGTTTTAGGTGTGTTGGTCCTGATGTTTACTAGTCAGGTTATGTGCAGAAATAGTGCAGCAATTCCAGTGCAACCAAACATCATCACAACTCCAAAACCTCCGAAAGGTTTCGCTTCAGTCTTGGTATTATTGTCCTGGTCAACAAATGTCTCTGCTAAAAGAAAAAACGACTTTCTTTATATCACCTGAACAACAGCAGCAGCATTAATGTGCACACATGCAGAGTGCAAAGAGAGTGTTTTTAACATTATATCAAGAATCTCCAGTGTGCTCACAAGACTGAAAAAAATCAAATCAAATGAAGGGAAGATGCACAACATAAGATCCTTTTACAGGATGAAAAAAATAATAAATAAAAACTTGCAGAAGAAGAGGAGATAAAACAAAATGAACACGTCTTCACTAAGACAACTGGGAGATTATTCAACCCTGTTCCATCTTCTCACACAATTCTTCTTCATATTTTATCAGATCACCAAGTCGAGGTGTAAGGTATCAATAACATTTTGCTCGTGAAGGAATTGCATGAATTATCTCACTTATTAAAACATGTAAACTCGGGAAGCCTCAGGATCTGCATGCTAATTGGCACAGGAGGGTGGTAGATGCTCAAGAAACGGTTACCCCTCCTTTTACCGTAAGTTCTCATCTACAAGTGAGGAAGTGCTTAGGCTACGAAGTCTCCAGCAGAGCAGCTCAGTAGCAAGGTTTGTTAGTGTGAAAACCCACCATGTGTCAATAATCAGCTGTCTCACATGCAAAAACTAAACAGCTTCACTCTGAAATGATCTGAATTTAATCTCAACCAGCCGGTCTGGTCCAGTACCTGGGTAGGGAACACGTCCCTTAGTGATGAGTTCAGTCAGCAGGATACCGAAGCTCCAGACATCTGACTTGATGGTAAAGCGTCCATAGAGTGCAGCTTCTGGAGCCGTCCACTTGATGGGGAACTTTGCTCCTGAAACCATGGTAACACAGTCAAGATGTGTGCTCATGTATTTAGGATAGGTTAGGACTAAAAATGCAGACATAAAAACTAAACAAATAACTTTACAAAAAGATGCAGATGAAGACTGGATTCTCTTTTTCTTACTCGCGCACACATATTTTCAGTTCCAGCCCACAGTTTGTTTCCACTCAACATGGGTATGAATGTCATATTAAATTTAGACTAATAAATTTCATGTTGTTTTTTTTTTTAAGTGTTAGGTTCACAAATATTAACACATTAGAAACTGGCTTAATGCTGTGGATGCTTAAAATTACACATACACAGTTCAAACATTGGCCATTCTTCTTGGCTTCTAGTCAAAGTCTTTGGAAATTTATTCATAAAGGTAAAGTTGAGCCTTTAAAAACAAGTTCAGGTATGCGTTCATATCTTTGTCTGATTAAAACATTCACATGTCTCCACAGTTCCACCACTTGAAGCTGTCACATTTACCTGGAAGGAAACTAAAGCCTAAGCTGATTGGAAACTAAATGGTGATAAAACACCAGTGTTTCTGTCTGCATGAATGTGAAATAAAATATTCCCAAATAAAACAAGCCCTTTCTTCCACTCTAATCTATAATTGAGATTTTATGTGTAATTTTGACCCTGAATGTTTAACAGAAAATCCACAATAAATTCAAACTTGTGCACCTGATTCTTGTTTTTAAAAATGAATGCATGTTCATTCCACCTTTCAGAAGCATTAGTTCAGATAAGTTTTAAAAAAAGCCAAAATTACTGACATTTTCATCCATTCTCATCAAGGTTCTCATCAACCTTGACTTGCACACGTCTGGCAGAAGCTTATGTTTTATTCAGCTACCTTGTCTGGCTGTGTACTCATTGTCCTCAATTAGCCTGGCCAGGCCAAAGTCAGCGATCTTGCACACCAGATTGTCTCCAACGAGGATATTAGCAGCTCGCAGGTCACGATGGATGTAGTTCATCCGCTCGATGTATGCCATCCCAGCTGCAATCTGCACACGAAGAGAAACCAAACATGCTCACATCTGCAGTGGAGCTAAAAGCCTCACTTTTGTCCACCACATGCTGTTCGACTCGAACCTCACCTGTGCTGCCATGTCCACCAGCTGAGGCAGCTTCAGGGTCTGCCCTTCTCCGTCTTTTAAGAAGTCCAGCAAACTTCCTATGAGAAAAAAAAACAAAAAAACAGGCACCTTTCAATGACGAATTGAGAAGGTGGTCGCTTTTTAAAACACAGGAAAATATACTTTCCTCAAAAATTTTAGAAACAAGAATTTTAAATAGAAACAGAGCACTGGTTTTCACTGCACTCTTCTTTTGGGAAGTGATGTAGTAAAATCTTTTTCACACATGCATGGGTGTTTAACAGCGCTACAGCTAAAAATCAGAATCAATATTGCTTCTGTTCTTTTCTTTTCTTACATAAACTGAATCCTTATGATTGAACGAAATCCCTTTGAGTTTTATTAACCATGCGTTTCATTTAAGAATTGAAAAAAAAAAAAAAATTCAAAGTCACTTCAAAAGTTTGACGTCAGCAAGGCTTCCCCCCTGCTGCGGTGGAGGCAGTTCAAACCTACAACATGTCAGAGCGGTGACAGTTTACTCAACCCGATACCTTGGCTCATGAACTCAGTGATGATGTAGATGGGCTCCTCAGACACGACGGCGTACAGCTGCACCAGCTTGTCGTGCCGGAGCCTCTTCATGATCTGAGCCTCCTCCAGGAAGGCCTCGGGGGACATGGTTCCTGGCTTCAGAGTCTTCACCGCTACCTTGGTGGTGCCGTTCCACATGCCTGGCATACAGACGAGTCGATGTTAACGGGCGCACAGAAAAGCAGGGATGTATGTGCCAATTTGTCTGTCCTATTGACAGCTACAGTACATGTACATGCAGTGTGTCTGCTGCATATAAAAAGCAAACAATAAACAAAATGGAGTAGTGAGCTGATACATGCGGTAAATACTGATGCATGCACATGATTGGTATTTTGGAGGGCATGCATGATGTTAATGAGTGAGCTGACGGACAACAGATGAAAGAAGTTTTGTCTGGTTTTCTTACATCAATAAAAGCAGACCCTTAGTCACAGTGTCGGTCAAAAGTATACATACTCTCATTATGGACATAAATTTCATATATTTATTGATTTTAAGGAAACATTAGAATCGTGGACTGATTATAACTATAATCATGGTGTTTGGGAATATTGTTCATTTGCTCCAAACTGGCTTCCTCAACTTTTTTTTGAACTAGGAACCACCAAGATTGCTGAGCCAAAAACACCAGTGTCATTATCTGAATGGAGCAAGTTTAGCATCAACATGAAACACGGTGAGACCAAGAAAAAAGTTCCTGACCAAAAATCAACACCTTCAAATTGACTGAAATCTGCATCTGCCCCAGCAGACAAGCTCCTCTTACCTCTTCTTTATCAGAGGAGTTAAATATTGAACACATTAACAAAGTAGGTTTGGGGAAGTGAAACGGGGGACTTTGAAGCCCAAGAAACGACTATTTAAAGTAACTCTAATATTTCAGATTAGAACAGTGATGAAATATCCCTCCAGAATAGTACAGAGATCTTGGTGATGGCAACAAAAAGAGTTGCTCAACAACATTTTCTAAACTTTAGAGGAGGTATTCAATTCACGCTATAAAAAGAATGGCTCGAATGTGTCCTTAAAGAACCTAAAACAGCGTGAGATTTATGTCCGTGATGGGAGTATGTGGACTACCTGCAGCTCTGTACATGTATGATGCACAGATGACACCAGGATGATAAACCTGTACAGCTCAAAAAATATGTTAAAACACTCAGATTCAATCACTGGAGAACTCTTTCAGGGTTATATATTTTAAGGTAAAAATATCCAGTGTGTTCTCTACTGAGAAACAATACACAGGCATAAAAGGAAATCTTGAATTAGACACTGAAGTAAAGCAAAACAATCTTTGTTTCTCTGTTTTTCCTGACTTTTAGAGTTTGCCTGCATCAGTCTCACCCATCCAGACATCCCCGAAGCACCCCTGTCCCAGCTTCCTTTGCATTGACAGGGTTTCCCTTGGTACCTCCCAGGCGTCCCGCCCAAGGCCCAGGGTGAGAGGGGTGGAGTTGAGGCAGGGCTTGATCAGGTAATAACAGAGTCCATCGTTAGTTCCTAAGAAGAAAAGGAGGGAGAGGGAGTGCCAGAGATGGTGGGAAAGAAGTTTGGTGATGGAGGATGGGAGAAGAAAGGGTGAAGGTGTGGGTTGGAGAGTTGGTGAAAAGATGGAAAGGGGTGACAAAATGTGATGTGAGTTTTAAAAACATGCACATGCAACGAAAGGAGGATCAGGAGAACAACTCAGCACATCTGGATGTGGAGTGGGAACTCAGCTTCCTCTGCGTGATGTGCCCACTTGCAATTTTTCAATTTATGTTTAAGGTAAGAATTTGTTTCTTTCCGGTTTTACGTTAAGAAATGTTCACACTTTCTATCCTGTTACAATTATACATTTTTTAATCAGGCGTGCTTCTGTTGTTCTTTTTCCCCGTCAGCGAATCCCCAACAGTCCTACCCATCCAGACTTCTCCAAACTGGCCGTTGCCCAGTTTCTTAATCAGCTGGAGAGACTCGCGGGGAATCTCCCACATATCCTTGGTCTTCACTGATAAGTCGGCCAGCTTAGGCATGCCCCTCTTACAGCTGCCCATCAAGCGGCAGCACAGTCCCGCCGCTCTCTCTGAGACAGAGAGAGACGGAGAGACATACAAACAGACAAAACATAGAGAAAAACAGAGCAAATGCAAAGGTAAAGACAGAAAAATGCAAATTAAGCAAACATACAACAGGACAACACACATAAACATATAATGTACAAAGCAAAAATATGCATAAATGTGGCAGAAACACCGGGATGCTGTGCGAAAGACAAAGAAAAATACATGTGCCAAGATGCAAACTAAATTATGTGCGCTAATCCCAAAATGTGCCACTAGGGGGCAGATTGACACTTTCAACTAATTTAAGGTAAGACGGAAGTGAAACACATTATGTCATCCAAACTCTTCTTTTTCGAGTTTATAGCTGAAGTAAAATGGGTTTCTTACATTTTAAAAAAGCCAGAGTAACTTCATTCTTCCTATTAATCATATCTAACTCAGTTACTTTTACAGGGACTGTTTATGCTTATAAAAGCACAATGCAAAAAGCAGTATCAGGTAGAAGTATTTAAGATTTCCTTTGAAAGGTATTCATACACTGAACTTTTTCACTTCATGTTACAACTACAATTTTTTTTTTTACATCTTTTAGAGGGATTTATAATGCCCAGGCTCACGTATGATAACCAAAACCAACACAAAGTGGGTTATTATGAAGAAGACAATAATTTTTTTTTTTTAATTACCTAACAAGGTGGTGGCAGCATCATATTGTGGAGACACTTTTCTTCAGCTTCGGTATGGAAATTTTAAGGACTGAATTTAGATCTGACTGAGGATCTGTGGACTTAATAATTGAAGCTCACAGAAGCTTTGCATCAAATCTGACAAAACTTGAACTATTATAGAAAAATAAGCAAAGGTTTCAGTTTCTAGATGTGCAAAGTTGGAACATATCCCCAAATGCATATCCCCAAACACAACTGGTCACCCTGGATCTTAACGAGGGCTGTCAGAGTAACTGGTTCTCAATTCAAATACATCCCACATTGCATTTTTTTCTAAGCCATGCATTATTTTCTCCTGCTTCACAACTGCTGAATCCTCCCAGCTGTGTGGTTCTACTGCAAAGCATCTTTGCACATGACCATTTATAATAGTCATACATTCCTACACAGCACTGGCATTAAAGCACACTGAAGGTCATGGCAGTAACTTGACAATATCTAGGTGAAAAAGTTCAAGGTTTATGCTAAAGACTTGCAAATAATGAAGCAAACATCAACTGAAGCAATATTTCAGTATGACGACACCGAAACAGGAGCTTTGAAAGCTGACAGGCGATCAGAAAAGAGGAGGATGAATTTGTGAATCTGCTGGCGTGTTACCTGTGTAGTGCTCTACCAGCTGCTGAACAGTGTCAAACTGTGACCTCGTGGTGATGTAGTAGCCACCGTTATCTAGTTTGCGGATCTTGTAATGCTTGACATGATCTCCCTTGTTGTCGTCCCAGTCCCGGATGGACAGTGAATAAGCACCTGCATAAGAGAAATGTGAAAGGCTACATGAAGGGAAGGTTGGCTGATGTGAAAGAGTGGAAAGCTTTGATCGTTTTTAGACTCTCTTTAAAGAGATAGTGCATAGACGTGTTGAATGTTTCTTCTCCTCACCTTTGGTGGTCTCACTCTCTCGTATGAGGAAAGTTCCCCTCTGGTTGCCCTGAGCCAGCAGCTGTCTCTCCGCATCCTTCCTCCCCATCTTCCCAAAATACCACCTGTCACCATGAGAGCGCCACACAGGTGATTGGAATAACATCACACATCACTTGACCTCTGCTTTCAGACTACATGTCAATCACTAAGGAAGTCTTAAGTGTTGGCTTAAAGCGCAGCACACACAAAAAAAAAAAACTGTCACTGTTGTGTGTGTTTTAGTTTTCTGGTGCAAACTCACTCTTCAGCCTGTATGGAGTCAACAGGAGCTACGTAGTTGGAGGGGATGTAACCTGAGTTGCCGGTGTTCAACGAGCGAGCTTCCCACCAGTCACCCTCCCTGTAACCAAAGTCAATTTATAAAAAAAATTACAAAAAAAAAAAGAAGATATTGCTGGATAACAAATAAACAGTATTGGTCAAATGTTAACATCATGTAAATTGATTTTGGATTTCCTGAGCAGGACAAAATGTTTTTCAATAACAAAGGCTGGTCGAGATGCCCTGCAGCCGCTGAGACCTCGGATGTTTTTTAATCAGTGACATTTATTCACAATGGGAGGAATTTAATGCATACAAAAACAGTCAACTGACTTAGTTTGGCTTTCACAGAACTCAATATGATGTCAGCTCTTAGATAAATCCATATCTGTTGCTGTGGTCCTTTCATGTAGCGTCTGCAGACATTGAAACGCTGCTTATGTTGTTTCCTAAAAATATTCACCCCTCTTGACCTTTTTCTACAGTTTGTTATTTTACAATCAACGGAATAACTCAGATGTTTATAACCATTCTTAGCAAATACAGATATTAACGATATAAAAAGATATGCATTTGTATTGTAGAGCCACCGTCTTCTGCAGCCATACCTGTAAGAAACATCCAGATTTTTTTTGTCCATTTTTTAAGCACAATAAGCTCAAGCTCCATCAGATCAGATGGGCCAATTTCCAAGTCTTGTTGTCTGATTCTACATTAGATTTAGGACTGAACATTAACTAGGCTACTCTAAAATATGAAAACGTTTTTTGAACCCCCGTTTCAGCTCCTTTAACAGTTCATGTATCATACAGTCATCCAACCCACCATCACCATTTTTCTCAGGTGGTTATGTATTTAACACTGGCATCCTTGTCACTCACGGAAAAGATTTTTTTGGATTGCACAACAATCAGCTGTCCTATCAACAGATTCTCCCACATAAGTTGTTTGTCTTTACAGCTGTTTATTTCTCTAACAATCCCCTCAGGCCTTTGTAGAACAGCAGGATATTTCATTACACACAGACTCTCGTGTTTTCTCATTAGGTGACTTCTGAAAGCAATTGGTTTGATTTTATTAAGAGGTTTCAGAGTAGAGGGGGTTGAATACAAATGGAAACCACAAATCTGTGAAGATTTGATCTTTATGTCTCCCTTTTTCTTCCACTTTATAATTTTACTCAACATGAGCTCGACTGTCTCATACACATCCCATTAAAACACCCCAAAGTTTCTGGTAGCAACATGAAAAGTGTGAAATAGTTTAAGGTGTATGAATACCTACTTTTCAAGTGTGTGTTGTTCTAACTCACGTGTTGTTGATGATTTGGAATTTCTCTCCTTTCTGGAAAGTGAGGTCGTCTTCGGTGCGAGCGTCGTAGTCATACAAAGCTACGAAGAGAGTGACTCCACCACCTGCAGCAAAACAAAACATCCCTCCGTCACTTAACTCCTGTTCTTCAAATATTTGTGCTGGCACAAATTAGAAAACAGACATCGCAGGACAGAGAAATCATTGAAGGAAGATTAGTACTTTAATGTCTTAAATTGGAGATGATTTGCCTACCCATGCCTCCAGGCCGAGGGTGTGCATTGGTGGTGGGAAAGGCTGAAGGGGATGGGAAGGGCTTGTTGAAGTCTGGGATGGTCTGAGTGGGGTCCGGACAGTAGCGTCCCTGGGACAAACCTCCAGGCAGTATTTCTGCATTGTTCGCAGACAAATTGGTAATATCTACTGTTCCTGATGTTGCTCCTAAAGATTTGGCGGACTTTTTCTGCTTGCAACAGGCACACCCCATAATGGCGACGGCGTCTGTAAACGCAAAGAAGATGATTTATTCTTTCTTTGTAACATTTTTTTTTTTTTTCACTTTTAAAAAAATAGCCACTACACATAGAAAGGAATTCGTGTCTCATCACTGCAGTTAAATTAATTACTGGGAGCTGATGTGAAGTGAAAGCAACTCGGATTACTAACACACATTGATCAAAATAACCATGGAGAACTGCAGAAAGAGAAGTCACTAACTTTAAACAAAAAAAAACTTCCCTTAAACAGTAGGAGGTGCAGGAGATGGAGAGTAAGGAATTAATTACAGGGTGGGAAGGAGAAGTTAACTTTTTTCCTCACCTGATGTCTTCCTCTGTCAGATCATCTGTCAATCACCATCGCCACTGGAAAGAAAAAAAGAGGGGAGGAGTTGAGTGACGGGGGGTTTGTGGGGTAGAGCAGGGCAAAGCTGGAATGACGGGCAGAGAACTGGAGAAGGGGAACTGTAGGAGCAGTAAAGCATGAGGCAGTTGCAAGCAGAGAAGTTAGAAGAAAAAAAAAGACAGACAGCTTGAGATAAGGTTTGACAGAGAGAGAGAGACGTGAGGTTAGCCACTTCCCGTTTTGCTTTGGCGTTTCGAGAGAGGCTATTAACTTATTATTTCGGCCAACAGCTGTGTACACATGTACATGTGCGTGTGGATTTTTAGAGTTTGTGGCGTAACAAGCTTTCAAATGTCATCACTGGAGCAGAGGGTAACAGACATAAAGCGGCTCGGCCGTGAAGGTGTGTAATGGCTTTGACAAAGATCATTGTATCAATCCCGACTTCCAGTTTTGAGCAAACCACACTGTTTCGGCAGAATGCAGGTTCACAAAGCAAATAAAAAACTAACGCAAACACAAAGAGGAAGAAACATACAGTAAAAACTGTCATTTTTTTTATTTTCAAGCAGAACAACAAGGGCTATAAACATAAGCTGTTCTGGTTAGTGACGGTGCTTTGAAAATATTACAAGAACGCATTAAGTAATATTTAAAAGATAAAAGTGTTTGCATATGACTACCAGCTGTTGGTTACTGAGCTTAAACTGCATCGATAAGAAGCCATTAGTGCAAATATTCTACAATGTACATGAAGTATCAGATGTTTAAAAAGACTAAAGTTGATCAGTCCCTTTTATCACATGAACTGACTTTACACGGTTTTAATAAAAATAGATTAATGCATGCAAACTGCTTTGCAGTGATGGGGAATTCCTGATCTTCTTATCATTTGACTCAGGTCAGCAGGAAAAATGTCTATTTCAAATCCTATAGTATCACCTCAAGGTTTTGTAAAATTGTTCAAATTCAGCAAAAAAAAAACATGTTACCCAATTATTATTATGAGGGCAAACACGTATTCTAAATATTTTTTTGAGGTGAAAAGCAAAAAGACTTGTGTCTCAAGTTTTTTTGGGTTTTTTTTTGCAACATACTCTTAGCTGCTTTAGAAGAAATTTCTTCAGATGCCAACCTTTTTGTTTTAGGGGATCTTATTACTGAGTAGATTAAAGAGCTTGACTAAAAACAGAGTGCTGCAGAGAGAAACAAGATGCTACATTAAAGCTTTTTTATTATGATGATGTCTTGTTTTTCTACTGAATGTTATTATCAGTTTTTATCCGACATACATTATGTAGTGGTGAGAAGAAAAAAAACATTATAGATTTGTTCTGTTTTTGCTTTTTAGTCTGGCTTAAATGTTCATCAAACAAATTTTAGATTAAACTAATATGACCAGACTTACTACAAAAAGCTCTTTTCTCAATTTGATTTCATTATTAAACGTTATATAAACCAGTCTGACCATATGTTAACATTAATTGGCCTGTAAACCCAATAACTGGTTGTGCCACTTTGGCTGCCAACAAGCATTACAGACAACTGCAGATGAATCTTTTATATCTTTGCAGAATTGTTCTACTTCAGCCACACTGGAGGGACTTCAAGCATGAAGACCCACAAAGACCTTGTGGAAGGTTGTGCCACAATATTTCAACCAGATATAACTTTGACTAGGCCACACCAAGACAATCCTGCTTTTATACTCCTACAATTATACTTTGAAATCTACACTTTCTCAGTTATTTGTTTGATTTTAAAGTGTATTTTGATCACAATCACTTTTGTAAAAGGAGACACCCTTGTGTGTGTGTATATACTGTATATATATATATATATATATATATATATATATATATATATATATATATATATATATATATATATATATATATATCCATGTGCTTTCTTTAATTATATTTTTAAAATGCAGAAGCCCAGAAAAAGCTACATCATTTGATTACACAATTTATAGAGTTAACTTGTCAATACCTTTTCAAGTAAAATGAACTGGGTCTTTCACAACACTGTGAGCTTTCAGCCATTCTAATATGGATATAATTAAGAGAAGCAACTGTAAAGACAAGATAATCTATTTCTGTGTTGGAATATTTCATTAAAGCTCAATTGGCTGTCTTCTAGATGAAGCAAGACAGTGTAAAAGATCATTAAAATATAATCAAGTCAGAACTTATAAGACCACCAATAAAATCCTAATCTCAACCCTCTAATGAAGCACCAAAGTAAAAGCTATGTTAGATGCTTGCTCTTTCTTGTTCCTGCAAAAGATGACAAGAGGATAAGAAATGTTCTGCTTGGTTACGCAATGTTCCTCTTAAAAATAAAAAAAGCATGTTTCATCAGATTATGCATGAGGAGGCATGAAGGTCTAAGCTGCTATTAAGAAACACAGAAAACCAGGGTCAGATATAGTCTTAAAACGAAAGCCGCACCACCCAGCACAAATATTATTACAGTAATGCTGTTTTAAAATTGCAGTTGCTAAGTTACAAAAGGCATGTCTGTCAAAAAGCCCACTGCAGGCTAGCCAGGAGCAGACAGCCTCACTAACTAATCTTGCTGACATCAACAAGATTTCAAAGTTAAACACAAATTTAGCTGATTGTTATTCTAAGTTTTTGTGCTAGTCTATTAAAAAAAGATTACTCTGTCTGTAAAAATAAACATGTTACCACATTTTAAAAGAGTTGGTAATGAATGTTTTTTTTTTCTATGAAAGCATTTAAACCATGTTGCACATTTTTTGTCTAAGATGTGTTGATAGCACTGTGGTATCTTTACTCCAGTGGGTTTTTTTTCTACTTTTCAGAAATATTTCATGTCTCCAAGACAACACAATTAAAACAAATCTTTTGAAAACCTTAAACTTTAACTTTGGGTTCTGGAAACTGTAAAGAAGCAGACAAACAAAAACACGCCAGATTTTTGGAATGGCATCTTTTGATACAAAAACTTCATCAGAAAGGCCTGTTTTGCTATGTTATCATTGACAAAATCAAGACGAAGATGCATGTTCTCCATTCACATAAGAGCCTAAAGAAAAGCATTAACAGCTATTATTTTTTTAAAAATTTTCATGTCACAACCACAAACCTGAACGTATTTTGTGGTTGTTTCTGCAGCTTATCTCGTGTCATAGAGGGAACACAACAAACATGAGGTCAAACCGAGACTTTTTTGGATATGTGCCGCAGTGTGGTGGCAAACAAACAGTGGACACACCGTTCTCAAGATGAAACATGCTGATGGGAGCATCGTGCCAGGGGATCATTTTCTTCACCAGAAACAAGCTTGTCGGAGTTGATGAGAAGATCAACAATGCCAGGACCGTAGAAGACTTAAGACTGGAGACCAACAACATGTTGGTCTTTCATATGTAAATCCATTCAAGATACATTCAACTTTGAGATTGTAACGTGACAAAATGTGGAAAAAGGTTTAAGAGGTGTCAATACATTTACAAGAAACTGAGTATAAACAAATGTTAGAGATCAGTTTGTAGCAGGACTTTTGTATCTATGCTCTGTTTTAAAATGTGTAGTCTATATTTGGAAATTATAAAATGCTGGACCAAACCATCACCACCCAGACAAATGCAGGTTTTTAATTTAGAACTGATTACTTTTGGCTGAGCTCACACATACATCAGGATAATGTCTCCAGAGTGCTCTGAGATTCTAACCTGCAACCTTTCGAGATGGCTAACCTTCCAGGCTGCAGCCACCCCACCTACTCAGGAATGCACAGGAAGTCACAAATGGAGAACAATACAAGTTATGGCAGAGAAGGAAGAGAAATCATTCATTACTTTCATTGTGACAAAATGGCAACTGCAGGTTTACTCGTTCCCCTCTAAAAACCTTCGACGTTCTTATAGAACTTCACAGCAGCAGCGGCTGTTTCGGGGCGATGTAATGCAGCAAAAAATACAGCAGCAAATTCACACACAAAAACATTCTCTCACTATCAGACCGGCCATCGTGAGAGTTACAGGAAGTTAGCCCAGTTAGGGTTTCCTGTCCACCCTACTGATGGCTCCCCCCTTTTCCTGGAAACTGAGGCCAGAGTCCATCTACATACACACCCAGACCAGCTGCAGAGCCGCAGAAATACCCCAAGCTCACACTTACCTTTCTGTTACTGTTCTCCACTCTGCGCTACAACACCTTTCACATTCTCTACATCCACTCCTCAGATGTTGTGCTCGTTATTGAGCGAAGCAAGGAAGGTAGAAGTGACAGGAGGCATAACTGAGGCCATTTTGATTTAACTAGCCTTCCTTTGCCCTTTTATGTTCAATTGTCACTCTTCCTGCCTTTTTGGGACTGGCAGGTGACCACAAACAGGTATGATATAATAAAACAGTCGCAATCACACATATACTGGGAAGTGTTTTATCGGTCATTATTCCCTGTTGGGTTCCTGTTGAATAGATAATCCTGTCATTGTCTTGTTTTCCACCCTCTGCACACAGAAGCTGTAATAAATTTACAACTGGTGTGACTGAAGCTGATTTGTGGGTAGAAAACAAAAACAACATTTTTCTGTGATTGGAAATTCTCACATGCTCAGAGCAACTCACCTTAATATGTTTAATAACCACTGAAGTTCAGGTTGCAAGCTTTCAAAGTCATAACATGTACTAGGGTTAAGAGTATGAGAGTGTGTGGGCGTTTTGTGGTGTTGGTGATGAGTGGTAAAGTGGGGGGTTGCACAGTTAATCTCCTTTAAACATCACACTTAGTTTGACAGTCTAAGCTCACATTTCTTGTTAATTACATATGACAACAATGAGATACAGTGCAGGGGGGATAGCTATTACTGCTAACTTTGACTTTTAAAGAGGAAATATAGCACTCAAAAGGTGCATTAGTGCTTTTTTTTTTAACCAGTATTTATTGAGGGTGAAGTGAATTTTGGAACAATCGCTGTTTTTCGGCTATGGCCCTGCGTAAAATTGCCCTTATTCATGTTCAGGACTGAGCACAGACTCAACCTAATGTTGCGGACTTGTTGATAAATGTCATAGGAGATTTTTATAGCAGCATACTAATACAAAGTAATAATTAGACTACCCTGTGAAACAAAACCTGCTTCCTTTGTTGGAGGAGAAGTGTGATGCTCATCTCTGATACATCTGACTGCACCACTGGTAATATTCACCAGACATCAAAGACCTTTACTCAAGCTTCACATGTGACATTTTTTGTGGGCTGTCATCTCACCTAAATACATATACTTGTGTTTGTCTATTTAAAGTCAAACATGGTTTCCCACTTGACTGACTATAAAATGCTTTAGCGGAAATACCAAAGACGTTGACTATATAAACGGTGAGTTCTCCAGAAACGGAGAGCCACGGCGAGCTCTCCGTTGCTCTGCATGGTCATGCTGTGGAATTAAAGTTATAATAAACTTTTATGTAAAAGTCAGAATCACAGGTAATTGCAGCAGCTGCATGTTTGATTTTTCATTTCATAAAGCAACTTTTCAAATGCAGCTTTTCATTAGAGGCAGTGCTATAATGCTCATGCTGCACGTAGGTGTATTATTTATTATTAATGCTTTACACCAGGGGTGCCCAAAGTCGGTCCTCGAGGGCCGACATCCTGGTGTTTTAGTTCTCTCCCTAGTTTAACGCACCTGGATCCGATGATGGCTCGCTAGAAGGCCTAAGAAGAAAACTGACATGCTGAAAAGGTTGTTACTACCGGCAGGTAAAACATGCAGGACGCCGGCCCTCGAGGACGGACTTTGGGCACCCCTGCTTTACACAATGAACTTGCGCATTCATTTCCGCTTAATTGGTAACGAGAGAACAACATTTTTGTTGGTTTCTGAATCAGAGTGGGCTTAATCAGGACTGATATCTCCCTGTCCAGGAATACCTGACTTTTAAAAAAATTGATCATTATCAGGTTCTTGTAAAACGTATTGATAGGAGATGATTTTGAATTAAACTTGCTTCTTTATCAGGCCTGCAGGACCGCTCCTCTTGTAGAATGGAACTGTGCATGATTATTCTTTAGTCTAAATTTAGACATTTTAACTTCATTTTTTCTGTGAGAACCTCTAATCTGTTTGTTGAATGGAAATGTGTCAGTTCCCATTTTTTGTCCCAAAACCACCTTTGTAAAATAGCTGTTGTATACTTTCACTTTTTTTTGGTTAATTTGTTTTAAAAAATGAACCACATCATGACACTTCTACCACTATAGTATTGAATGGTATTACCCAGAGGTTGTGGATGTAGCTTTTTTGCTGATTTTACTGATTTTGAGGTTAAGTAAATAGATTAGACAGACATGGAGTTTGTAGTTTGAAGACTGTAGTTTAGAAACAGTTTAACTTTCATGTTAGTCTAAACACTACGGCCATCTTTATTTTCTGCAACCCAAGATTGCAAACTTGCATTTTTTGTAAATGGGGTACATGATAGCTTCTTTCAGCCAGCTGACCAGCAGGGGACAGCAACAAAATGGGAGAATTGCAACATTATGTTACTCTATGCTTCAAACAGACAAGGCAAAAGTATCACATTTTTTCATCATCTCATAAAAAACAATTTAAACCATCAGTGCAGCTGTCCTGGGTTTGACATCCAACATTTCCTGCCTGGTAACTGTCAATAATAGCCACTAATGCCCAAAAAAAAAAAAAAAAGATTAGAGTGATTGCAAGAAAACCTTCCAGATCAAACATAAAGTGTCAAAGTACCAGTGCAAGCATATAAACTACAGGGCAATAATTACCAGAAGGGCATGAATGCTGCAATTTTTTCATTGATTATTAAGAAGGCGATAAATATCTTTCAACATTTTGTTTTATGAATTATCAATAAAAACTGACAGATTTTTTAAATTTATGTTCTTTTCTACTTTACATTATGATTGTATGAAATATATATACAATATATATGTGTGTGTAGGCGTGTGTGTGTGGGGGGGGGGGGGGGGGTGTACAAAGGAAAGGAAAAAGTGTTTAATAACTTTCAAAGTGCATATTATATCCTTTCTAGGCATGATAGAACAATCCAGTTCAGTTCAAAATGATGTTTTAGATTTTTAGGTGCAATATGTCTTCCGTTAAAACTGCAAAATAACTTTTTAAGTTCATCTGCGAAGCAGATACGTCTTCATAAACATCAAGAAAAAACTTTATTTTCTTAGGTATTTACACTCTGCGCAACACAAAGAGCCACCTACTCCCAAATAACTGGAGAGGTAGTAGGTACTGGAAGGTGAATCGTTTTGCCCATATCAACTGGCAATCAGACCTTTCTCCATCTTTGATGCAGAAGTTCGTAAAAAACGGTACTGAAGAAGAACTGTGAAAATGTCACTTTCCACTTCCGCACTCGAGTACATTTCAGTATACTGCTGGATTTGTCCAGTTTAAACAATGTAAGGAAGCAACAAAACTTTGACCTAGAAACTACTACCGAGCATTCTGTGCATTCTTCTAAAAATCACAATAACATCAACCCCTCCGTCAACACCGACACTCCCGCCAACATCCATATCCAAGTGACACACCCTTTCCTGCACAGTGGACTGCAGATAAGCTGCTCCCAGAGGGAAAATTCACTGCAGTCAAACACATACACACACGCTCGGTCCTAAATCTGTCCTGTTTTACCGATTTCTCCTTAAAGCCATTACTTTTACCACCCGGTCCTCTTGGTGTATTATTTTTACCTTTTTGTGCTCAGACCTTTCTTTCTAACTCTGCACCATGAACAGGAAACTCAACAGGATGCAGAATGCGAGTGGGGCAGGAATGATAGGACAATGGGAAGCAAACTGTCACTGAACCCTCTCGCACACACTCCAACAGAGGGGAGAGGGAGACGGAGTTAGAGGGGGAACAGTGGAAAAGTAAGGCGTCTCAGCCATCGGGATGTCCTGTTTCTGCATGATGTCATCACATCCTTAAGATACAGAGGCCAGACCCGGATTGTTGTTTGTAACTCTCAGAGGTTTCCCCTGTTTTCTACACATTAGGATCGAGACTTTGTCCAACAAGAGGAAGTTGACTGCCTTGTGTCATATTCAGCTCAAACCCAGGTGTTTAGGACTCTTGCAATGTCCAATTCTAATTCTTCCTACAGAAAATATACACAAGTCCCTTTCCTTCCTGCCTGTATGTAGCTCCAGGGCTATAGACAGGAACTGACCCCGTAAAGAAACAGGAAGTGATGGAGTCCGGCCTAACAGTGGTTCTGCCCATCAAAACTCTCACAATTTCTTCATCGCCTTTAAACTTTTTAAAGTTGTGAAACTTATACTTTCAGAGATTACAAAAAGGAATCTACAAGGATTAGCAACCTGCCCAAGCTTAATGTTAAAACCATAAAAAAAATCATTTTTTGATAGATGGGTATGTTGAGGAAACAGGCAGCCCAGCCTTTTCCTGCAGGTGGTTTCCTGCAGGCATGTACTATGAATAATCTATTAAAGGAATATCTAACACACTGACAGAAATAAAATCTAGCTGGAAAAATTTAGGAATGTGTACCCATCACTAATCCAAACAATATATAATTTGGTTTGCTTTAAGGCAGTTGTTAAGTGACAATGGAGCCATTTTTACCATTCTGCCCTTTATAGAGAAGAGTAAGTTCACCAAGCGGCAAGTTCAGTCTCGATTTCCAGTCTCGGGAAATCGAGACTGTCTGGCAACTTTTGGGAGCCAAAATATTTCCATCAAATTTGTTGTCTTTCAGACAGCTCACTGTCTGTGTGCAGCAACAGACAGAGAAGGGGCTGGGCTGTGTTGGTTTATACTTTATAAAGACGGGAAAAAGTCCTGCCACTTCTCAAAGAAACAGCAACTTTTTAAGATTAGCGTCTCTGGACTGAATGACGGACATTCATCAAGGACAAAAAAAAAAGTTTAACATAAACAAATGAAGTACTGAACAAATAAATACTACATCTCTTGAAAGTCTGTGCTTCACTAAATTCCCTTCAGGGTGAAAGCTTGGGAGGAGACACTGCCAACCCTCTTGATGGCAACACAGGTTATGACCAAACCCTTTAAAGTAAATTCCAATTTTTTAACATTGCAGCATGATTTCTAAACATCCTCTGTGGTAGGCCATGTGTCCATCATGAAAAGTGCAAGAACAAATGCATAACCGCACTTCATCAACTTCTCGTAGGCAACCGTAGCCGAACTTCCCTTTATTTAACAGACAGAAAGTCGCTTCTCAGCTTTCACGTATGTCATCAGAAATTTGACAAATTGATAAGTTAGAAAAGCAGCGTTAAAATATAATTGGACTGCTCGGGATATACAATCTATACAGGTTCTGTATAGATTCTGGTTCTGTTGTCATTTAAACACTTTAATGTGTGTGTGTGTCTTTTTTGACACACACAAGAACCTTTGAACACTTCAAGAATAGATGTAACTTTTTTTTTTGCAATGGAGTTTACATTACAGAAATAAGTCACTGAATTAACTCAATGTGTACATACCTGAGAAAGAAGCGGGCGTTCAAGCGGTGAATCCAGGTGTGGGTTGCTGGAGAAGAGTCGCGCGCTGCTTCAAAGAGCAAAATAAGTGAAGGGGGGAGAAAAGGAGCGCGCGTGCACTAAAAGGACCAGCCCAGAGGGCGGCGCGCGTGGAGCGGACCCGTGGACACTTCATTCAGCGGAAACAATGACTTTTAACGCAATTTCCAAAGAAAGCGGTCTGTTATCTGCACCGAAGGAGGGACGTAACGCACCTGAAATAACTATTAGCGACAGCAGACACGGCTGAAAATTGTTCACCGGATATGGAAGAGGAATGACTTCAATATATCGGCGATTTTTAGATAAATAAACCTTATCTAGATCAAAGTTTTAACTTTAGAAACAAACAAAAAAAACTAAGTCTGCCTTTACTTTTAACAAGTAACTTACGTTTCACTTAAAAGCAGACAGCCATGCTGAATCAGCCTCGGTTCCTGGGTGATGTGCAGTTGCAGCTCAGATGTGACACTTTGACCGAGTGGTGCGAAAGACAGGAAGAAGACTAAGGAGATGTGCGACATCCGCGTCAAAAACTATATGCATGCATGAAAAATTAACGTAACTTCTTAGTGTACGGTACGTTTCTTGACTTTTTGTGCTTCCACGCATATTTCAACTGTGGCAAAATTGACCTCTGGCAACTACAGCACAGATACACATTCACGATTAACTGTGGCCTTTGGTTTACAGACATCCGCTAAACAAGTTAATGTAAGGAAGCTTGCTACCATCTTGTGGTGTAAAAGTGGTACGACATGTACCAATGTAGAAAAGCCCTTTTGTTCAGGTTTGTAACAGCTTAAATATGTCAAAATCCTATTATTTTCAAACCTGTTTTTCGAGTTTATAAATTTCAATTAACGGAAGTAAACCCAGGCCATTGAGCTTAAAACACGTTATCTTGGAGGGTTAAATCAGAGCCGGTCCAAGGCATAACAAAGCAGCAGTGAGGATCCCCCTGACCAACACTCTTCAGATCATTTTCATCTTCTACTCAGCTGGTATTATAGAACTCTAGAAGCCACAAACACGATTTCTAAAAAAATAGTCTTAAAACAAACACTAAAGGAATTGTTGGTTGAGCTGTGGTGCCTGGTGATATTTGAAAATCCCTTGTATCAAATTCGACATATTTCAAAAAGCAAAAGTGGATTTCACCAAATAGATTCTTTAAAGATCAGTTCGTGATCAAAGATAACGTTTACTTTTTGCCAACATTAAAAACAACTGCCAATGTTTTGGCATCTAAGCAAAAGCAAAGGTGTGATTTAAACTAATTGTCTAGATGTTGTGGCAAAGCAATAATAAAAGATATGGTCTTTTGGAAGCCATTTTCAGAAAAATATGATTTCTATCCTTTAAGTTTTAGTAAGGGAAAATATTATAACTTATTTCCATATTAAATTTACTATTTAATAAGTGCCCAGACTTCTCCAGACTTCGGAATCAAGACAGAGGAAAAAAGGCAAAAACATTTCACCATTAAAGTATCTTTATTGCTTATAAAAATACAAGATATTTTAAGTTTCAGCTTACCTGAAGACAGTAACTAGAATCTTGATGATTTTTTCTGAGTAGAGTGTTAATTAAACATCAAAAATAAACATTTCTTTTTAAATCAATGATTTACTAATGCAGTAACAAACTGACCTGACATAACCAGGAGTGTAGCATGTAGATTTTACAGATGTGTGCAAGATAAATCAGAACGCTCAAGGCTCTATTGGGGATTTCCATCCTGACATACTCAGTGCAAAAATAGGTAACATTTTTTTAAATACATCCACATTGCAAAGCAGCATCAAAAACATTTAACACTGAAACATACGATATGAATTTGCAAACATTCACTGTAGTGTGTGAGAATAAGTTTTTCCATCACAGCGGCTCATCTGCAAGAAGGTGTGCAACAAAGTCATTTAATGTAGGCAGTTATCGACCTCAGAGTATAAAGAAGAGCAGCCTGTAGCCGAGCTCCCATCACTATTAGGTTGGCGTGAACCTGCAGGAAAAAAGGGAAAAAACAAAATGCCATGTCATCTACCTCTGGGTAAAAGGGTGAAATATTTTCAACCCCTGTCTGTAAAGCTTCGTTTTCTGATGACATTTAAAAGAGACAGAAACGACGGTAAAAGTCTGAAATGCCAGTGATTCATTCTTTGTTGAGAAGATACCAGGGAGGAGTTGAAATGCCAAGTGATTTGTGATGACAGAGGTCAGGTTAGGTGTGTGTCTGAACCAGTCCGTACCTTTTCGGAGTGTCTGAAGTGTCTCCAGAAGGCGTGGTATGTGCTCGCAGTGGTCTGCTCAGGGTGACAGGCCATGGTTTTAACAAAGACCTTCAGAGAGCGCTCCAATAAAACATTGACACTGCCGTAGTCGTAATCGTCGTACCTGCAGATGCAGAAAAGACTTAAGACGGTGGGAATATGGTGGGCATTCGGTTTAGGAGGTGTGAGAGTGGAGAGTGCTACACCAACCGTATGCCGTAGAGGCAGTGGATGTAGTTCCACAGAGCTTTCCTCAGAGTGTAAGTGTCCACGTCTTCATGCATGGCCATCCTGTTATAAGTCAAGTTGCTCACAACCTGCAAAGTTGCATCACCATCATCAACTTAAACAAGCTTTTTTTATGTTTTTACACACAAAGCGATCACGGTTTTAAATATCCTTTAAAAAGTATTCATATAATCTGCTGAATAAAGCATCCTTGCAAAAGTTAACCACTTGGACTGTATGCATTTTATTTCAAGCATGTGTTGTAGCCAAGTAACAGAAAATGAGTGAAATCCCTGAAACAAGAATTGAAAGACTTTTTTTCTGCAAATTTACAACTGTGATACCCGACAAAGAGGACGTTAGAGTCCTAGCAAATGGTCAAACAAAAACTACTGCCCACTGTCTTGTTTCAGGTGTCTTAAAGTTATTTTGAGTGACAAACAAAAAAAAAAGTAACCTTTTAGATTTTAGTTCTTTATCTGTTAAGGAGATCAAGCCATAAAGGCAGTGTGCTCTTAAATCTACAAGTGATTCATATAGAGTGTGTTTTTGCTCTCGGGTCATTTTCATCCTCATTGTTTTTAGGAGATTAAAGGCGAAAGTACCTGAAATTCCTCATCCAGGAACTGACCCATGTCGGGAAGCAGCCTCTGCACCAGAGAGAATCCGTGATCTTCCCATGAATAATCCTGCAGATCAGATGTTAGGATTTTTAAGATCATCGTAGGAGCAAATGAGATGCACAAGCAAATCAGCTAATAACTGAAATTAGTGATTTTACTCTGGAAAGGCCATGATCAGTGATGGACAGTGGTGAGGAAGTTGTTACTGAGTGAAGACTCGACTTCAGGCCTACAACTAACAATTATTATTCTAATCAATTATTCTATCAATTATTCTGATGATTAACATGATTTAAAAAATGGCACATTTCTGCAGATTTTTCATTTATCCACTTTAGTCTTTATTTTATGCAGTATTGGGACTACAATAAGAGATGCAAATAAGTAATTCAATTTTTTTTTAAAATAAGAAAAACATTTTTGCATAAAATGCAATAACATCGCATTCCTTTAGTGCACACTTGAGCATTTGCAGCAAAAGATGCATCTGCAGCTAAAAAATATTTCTATTTATTTATTGAACTTTTATTTAACCTGATAAGTTGTTAAGAACAAATTCTTAGTTACAATAATGACTTTAACATCAACATGTGAAAAGCTGAGCCCTTTCTGCTCGACTTGGTAACAACACAGTGTAAGGCTGATCTGGTGGTTATTTTTTCATTTAACTGATTAATAGCTAGGTGGCAAAAGGTGCTTAAAATGTTATTTAGTTTTATTTTTGTACTGAATTTGCACCAGGTGAAGCTTAAACTGCCACATAAAGAGTTCTGGGTAGAACATATTTACAGACATTTTGCATTCATCTTAAATGCAAAATGCATTTCTTTGTACTGTTTTGGCTTAATCACTGGTCGGAATATGTTTTTTGAGCAAATGGCCTTTCTTAGTCTGTATACTCCAGTTAACAATGAATCAATTACTATACAAGTTGACAATTACTCATTAATCAATTCATCACGATTGATTTGATTGACCGTTCCAGCCCTACTCGACTTTTTCTTTAGAAAATAATTCAACAACTTTTGTGTTTACAGTTAAAATGTAACATTTAGAAAATATTCGAACAGATAAAACTGTGAACTACCTGTGCTCTCATGATGGGTGGGGACTGTTCTCCTCTGGGGGCAAAGTCCTCATATCTGAACTCAGGTTCCTCAACTAGACACAACACCAGCTCAGGTGGAGCTCCTCTTACCACCGCTAAACAAACGCAGTCAAAGAAGTCGAGTTAGCAAATATCCAAGCGGCCGACGGAGTGACCGACAGTAAACGGGAGTATTTTTACCTGTTGGTATACTCTCGCTCCTCTCCCTTTCAAACCGAGTGACCATCTCCTCCTGTGTGCACTCCTCCTCCTCCTGCTGCTGCTGCAGCTCCACCATTCTCTTCATCAGTACCTCCACCTCCACCGCTCCATCCACCAGCTGCAAACCATCGAAATTATGATGTTTATATACACACAAACGACAAAAACGCCGACAGGTTACCGGCCTTTGTTAAAACCGGTAACCTGTCGGACTGCTGATGGGAATGACTGTGACTCACCTCCTGCCTGCCATCCTCATGAGCCGGGCTGTAAGGGCTGCGAGGAATGTGACTAGGCGACGGAGGATGGAAGGCGTAGCCCCCAATGTGGTCCGGCTCTGGGTTTAACCCACAGCCCCACACAAAGGAGCAGAGCGAGTGAGTGTGTGCCATCAGAATCACGGCATGGATCAGTTCGGCCAGGGACCAACGCGGCTCTGCCCCGGCACACACCAACTCCTGCAAAGATTGGTAAGAAAGAGCTTGATAAATACTTTTGTTGGGTTAGAAATTAGAGATATGGGTAAATAATATGCTCATCATGTGAACACATTTCAAGACTATTTTAATGGCGACGGCCACAGTTTGTCATGAAAAACTGGTAACATTAGTATACCCTCAATTAATAAAGTTGTAGATGAAACGGGATCATATTTTAAATTTTTTGAAAGACCAGACAGATGATATGAGAATTTTGATTGAGAAATACTGAGGTGTCTCACCAAATCCAACCTGAAAATCCATCATGGCTGCCTAAAATTGGTGACAACTGCAGTAAAATGATTTGCTTGGTCTTCTGAAATTTACATCTCATTAAATCTTTCACACAAAGCACTATAAGGCCTGTTACAATAACAAATTTAGTTTGATTATAAATTGTCCCAGAAATTATTGTGATAAACGATAGTGTTGTTTTGAGGCCATTTTCAAATAATATATTGATAATGGCGTAATAATGCAAGTTCGCCCTCCCAATGAACAATAAACTTGAATTTTGGGCAGAACACTCCACACTGGAACTGGAAGACATTTTAAATATTCAAAATAAAACACTCCAAAAACAATAAATAAAACGGAAATAAAACCCACACAAAACCGAAACCATAAATAAAATGGATTATGAAGTCTCTAAACAAAACTGCCTTTCAAAACATATGAACCGTCAGAACGGAAATGATCAAGCTTATTTTAATTTATCGTGCAATTAATTGATTATTTGCTCTTTGTGGCAGGCTTAAGCACTATACATTCTTCTTTTACAAAAATGTTGGCGAGATTTGACCGTCTGCTGAGAAAAATGTAGCATTTTAGAGCAGCTCTGGCTACCTAATGCAAGAACGAAGTTTCCAAAATATTTCACCAGGGGAGTCACCGAGGAGGTGAGTTTGGATGCAAATCAGAAATCTGCTATTAACTATTACTATTAACAAAAAATGGCAAAACATAAAGTTGACTTCAGACAGGAAGTGAGTGGGCGAGCAGCCGATATGTCTGACCTGGATGTGCTGCTGTGTGATGAGCCAGGGTCGGTGTGCCAGCAGCTTGTTGAGGGTGTGGAGGCTGCGGAGTTTGACGGGCGCGTGCTTGCTGCCGCTGAGCCAGCTCTCTTCCCCTCCAGCCTCCAGGAAAGCCTTGCTGTGCTGCTGCACCATGTATGAACAGTGGTGTCGGGCTGCAGCCTGAAAGACACCAGGAAGGTAAACTAAAAATAAACACGGCAGTATTTCCATTGAAAACATGGCCTTATATTTGAGGTACGCATCAAAGTCAAACAATGATAACGGGCGTTTTGTGGTTAGAAACAACAATAAATATCTGGGGTAGGTGGAGCAGTTGGTTTAATAAATGAGAAACGAGTCACTACATTATTATGAAGAAGCAAGTTGGCAAACCTGTTAGTGACTTGTCATGGCAGCTTAAGATCCCTCAAAAACACCACAAATGTGTTTTTTCCCTTGAGTTCTCTGTGGTAGGCATTACTGCAGTTAAGTTAGGCTTAACAACACTGATATTAAATGTTTCACAATAAATCAATACAGTCATAATTGGAAACATAAGCACAACATTTGTTGATGCTCTCATGGAACCAACGGGGGGAAAGTAGCTTGCTAAAAACAACTCGATGAGAATAAGCCCGGTAAATTAAAATACATCTCCAAAGCTCAGTCAGAGAACTACAGAATAGTGTATTGTCGAGGTCAATGTACGTTTGCTTTTTACAGAAATAATTTTAAGCAAATACTTTGAAACATTACATTTTAAGTGGAAGCTCTCTTCCATTGCATTTTTTTTGGTATAATTTAAACAAAATTATTGCATAAATATGAACTTCTGTATTTACACAAACAAAAGCAATATCAACATATATCTTTAAACACAGCAAGCCTAGTGAAAAATAACATTAAAATAAAAATCTTAAATCATCAAGTTATAACCTCAGGGAAATATGGCAGTTAGTGCAACATATTAAGTGGCAGGTCTGTTGCATTATTTCTGAACAGAGTGAACTCATAATTATATTAACTGATAACTGATTTTGTTGTTTTTCCAGATAAATAATAATAATAATAATAATAATAACAACAACTCCTTCTAAATAGCAACAGGAATTCAAAGAGATTTCCTTACCATTACGGAAACGTAATGTCTCCAGTCACGGGGCAAAGGGCCGTCCAGTTCAAACAAAGCATGCTGGATCCTCAAGAAGCAGCTCAGATAAGACGGGTGGAGCGCCATGACCATGGTGAGATGATCGACTCGACCCAGTGAAAGAAAAGACTCAATGAGGATGTCCTGGTTTAGCCCTTCTATCAACATCTGAAAAACAAAAAGAGGTTCAAGTTCAAACCTTGTCGAGGAAATTTTTACTTTTTCCTATTGTAGATAATGCGGCTTTATTAAAGAATCCAAAATTTCATCTAAATATTTTATTTTTTTAATAACATCTAGCTAATAACGCAATAATTTCTGTTGCGGAAATTAAGCTTCATGAGCCACATTTAACAGGAGTTTTGGCAACAAAACTCTAGTATTGCATCTTTCACAGGCTAATGCAGCTCCTACGGCAATGTTGCATCAGAAACGATGGCCTCACTGTTTCTGAGCCAGTTTTTTTACCCGGCTCATTTAGTCATAAATACATAAATGTCAGAGCATTAAAGATAAGAAATCTAAAGAAGAAAAACAAGTACCATGTATATTGTCACTTTATCAGACAGTATATGTATATTTATTTTATTTATTTTATGTATATTTATTTAGTATATTTATTGAATGTACATGTTATTCACTGCAAACAAAGGTAGAAAATTAATTTCGGTGACTTGTTGAAAACTCAGAAACCTTAAACATAAAGCGCTTGTCTGACAGAATACGATCAAAGCCTGGCCAAATGCATGGAAATATGATTTGAATATTCATTTTCAATATACGCATCAAAATTAAGGACTCCCATCAGTTTTGGTTTATGGATGCTTTTTTCAGTTGAAAAAAGAGAAGATAAGGATTAGAAACAAATCTGACAAGCATGAATATGGACATTTTTGTAATTCCTTAATGTTCTGATGGTTTTAAAACTCCTGTTGATTTTAAGTGTAAGAGACCTTAGAATGAGAAAAAAAAACAAAAATGGAATCAACAGTTCAGACCTCAAAGAAAGTTGAAAATCAGTCCATATTGTTTTCCGTTTTCTATTCTATTATGGTTCTGCACAAAGGTGCTTGATATCTGGTATTCTGTCTTTGGATTTGCATCAATAGACATTAACAATGTGCAAACACACAACAACATTATTGGCATACTGTAGAATTTAACTACAATCAAGTAGGAAACCCCTTATAGAGGAGGTGATCTGTTGGTTTTAATCCAGAAAGGTGGCAATGGGTGCTGCAGTAATAGTATTATAAATCAAAGAGAAAAACCAATATAAAGGTCTAGTGGTAGTTTAGTGAATAGTGAGACAACAAATTGTTCCAATTTACCAAATCTTAACATTTAAAGCTTAATGTGAACCTCATTTAAGCATCAGAAATGTCTGCAGCTACACACCTCTTTTGCAGGAATGAAAGCACTTGGACCAGAAGCCAAGGCTCGAGGTACTTCAATCCCCTCCTCCTGGAAATAGAGAATAACACATTTCTGTCAGATTGAATCTGATGATTATTCTATTTGAAGAAAAATGACAACCTTCTTCATTGTAGCAGCAGACATATTTCTTCATTGTAAATATGGCTTTATTGCTAGTTTTAGTGCTTAACCAGAAGGCTCCTGCTCCTAAAAAAATAAAGTACAAACTTCAATTAAAAAATAAAAACGACCAATTCCCATAAATAAGGGAAGATATGTAATTTTGCTTTAAGTAGAATTACATTACAAACAGCTGATTATTAGTTATCTATTGACAACCTTTGTCCAGCTAGTCCCAGATACAGAAAGTCTTGGATCTGGGTTAAACCATTGTTCAACTGTTAGTAGGCAACCATAAAAGTCACGTATTTACCGTTTAACGAACATTTTTCTACATTTTTCAGCACAAACCATACTTTGGTAAAACAATAAATGAGTAAAAAAAATAATAATAATAACCGCATGAAATCTAAAACCCCGATCAGACCACAGCAGCCGACCTGCAATTGGACACCCGTTTCATAACAAGCAGTTCTTAAAAGAACGCAAATTGCAAGTGAAAAAAACTCACCGACATCTGAACACGAGAGATAAATACTTCAAGTGAATCTCCTTGTTGCTTCTAGCAACATTAGTTAGATTAATAAAAAAAAAAATGGTAGAAATGAGTCAAGCCGGTGTGACTGTTACTTTAGAGCGCTGCTTTGGGACTAGGGGGGTGTGCCTGCCTGCTGCGTGTTTTTCAGGGCAGCGGGAGGAGGCGTGTCCGGCCTGCTTGTTTGTGCTCACAGCAGCAGGAGCTTGCATCACCTTCACTTCAGTGTCTGATGAAATATCCCGCAGTCTGGAGGTAATCAGGACCATTTCCAGCTGATAAATGATTATCAGGTCCAAGTTTATGGTGACTGCGTGGGTTACTCGTTCTTAAAAATAAAAGCCGTGCAGAAACCAACTTGTATGCAGTTCTTATTTGCATAATAGCTGCATCATCGAGCTCCAGGTTCTCTGTTGTTGCGATATGAAGCACAAAAAAAATTGCTTTTGAACAGCCCAACATTACCTGTGCAATACACAGCAGCTCGGTGGCCCTTATCCGAACCTCCTGAAGGGGACACGACCTGGACAGCCGGAGTAGATGAAGAAGCGTCTGTTTGCTGAGCCGAGCCGAACCGGCCCGGTCCAATTCCAAACACTCTAGAATCTTCTGGCTCAGCTTCTCCAGAGCCGTGGCCCGCTCATCTTTGTCCCTACTGCACAGCCGAGCTAAGCTCTTCGTCGTCGGGCAGATTTCGGACTCTGAATCGGAGAGGTGACGACATGAGCTCCCGGAGCCCAACACCTGCCTCGGGTTGTCTTCTCCATTAGCCTGGAATGTGAAGCTTGGTGGGGAACTGCTGGCCATGTCCTGGTACACCTGAGCTGAGGTTGCCTGTTGTTCTCAAGCTAGCTCAACCTAAAGTAAAGGTAACTCTCAGGTAGTTTGAATCAAACATTAGTTTACGTCAACGTCAAATACTTGGAACAATATTATCGTTCACTCCGCATAAACTCACACAAGGATGAATGAGCAGTCAGAGCCTCCCCCCGTCCTTCCTTCTACCCGGCTGCCTGAATGTGTCGCTTCCGGTTAGCTCGCTAAACTAGCTTGTAGCGTCAGCTAGCAAATGCGTTAACGACGCTTTTAAAAGCGGCAGACTCGTTTATTTTTAAACATGGGGGTGAGGTCTCCAGCTCTTGACAGAAATACACGTTTAATACAACGTATGATTATTTACTCTAATTAAATTGCAAGAGCCAAGGAACTTTCTGGCATTCCTGGCTGTTTGTGTTCAGATGTTTTAGAGCCCGTTTTGTGACGTCACTGTGGTGAAACTTTTCATGAATACTTCATTTCTTAGTTTAACACTCTACAAAGCTTTAGATAATATCCAACTAAACATTTTCTAGCTTAAGGAAAGGCATAGAAGTTGTTGGTTATGTCATGTATCTTATAAACTTGCTTTCACTTCTAAACTGCTTTGATTCAGTTTAAATTACATTCAAAAATCTATTTATTGTATCTCATTATTTTATCCAATTTTCTTCTAAGAGGTTTTGTAAATGCTGATGGCCGTAGACAGAAAGGCTCTCCAGTAGCTGTCTGTATTACAGTGAATCTGAAGTAGCCTCTGAATGAAGACATGTTCTGGAGTTAATTTACTGATTTTTAGTGCAGCACAGTGTTTTCTTCTGTTTCTCTCTTTACACTAAAATGTTTCAGATATTTAAACGAAATATCATGAATGAATAGCGCTATTCAAATAAGATGGATTCTTCATAAAATAAGAGCATTACAGACAACTCTAAGTATGTTCTTTACAGACTAATATTTAACAACAGCATGTCTTCAGTCAGCGGCTTCTTCAGGCTGTTGTAATACAGACTGCTACTGCTTCCTGCCCACAACCATCAGCATCTATACAACAACTCTGAAAAAACTTGGATGAGTCACATTTAACTTCTTTATGGAATTATAAAACTATGTTTAGCCAAACTAAATTGAACTGACATGAATGGCATTTAATCTTGGGGGGCCAAGATACAACAGAACCTTTTTTATATATCAGATGGTCCCAAGTACCGCCCACTCTGCCGCTCTGGGCAATAACCCATATTGTCTACATCAAAACCCACCTCTTGTTTCTTTGACTTCTCTCTTGTTAGGTATCTTCTTGTGACAACCCGTTTTGCTTTATAGATATATATACATCTATATATTACTTTATTTTGTGTCATATTAGTTGCATTGTATGTACTTCAGTCATTCATGCAGCCAATTTGCAAATTTTTGCCCTAATCATTTTTAAATGATCTTTCAATATTAAATGATAATAAAATAATCAAAGTCATGGCTTAACAGTTTTTGCTGCTGGATTTCTGTTTAACACTACTTTGATCTTTTCATTTGTTCTTTCATAAAGGCATTTCACTATCAGAGTTTTGTGAATCCTTTCATAAACGGGGGGAATCAGCTAATGTTCTGTTTTGTTTTCATACAGATATTTGCCCCTCGAGAAGCACTTTAGCACTTAAAGACTATTATCCAAATTTATAGTGCAATTAAGCTAAGCTGCAGCAGGTAACCCAAAGATATCCAGCATTTTTGGTCCTCATGAGCCCACTACATATTTTAAAACCACACACTGTAGCAATTTTAATTTGACCTGTTTTATACTAAAATAATATGAAACTACAATGAACTATGTGCATTTGTGCTTTGTTTGCTTCATAACTTTTTCTGACCCATAAAGACCACAACCTTGTTAACTTCCTGAATCACCTTTATTTAGCAAAATAAACATCACCTTTGTATTCTTCCTGTCAGATATAAATCTTATATTAATTTACCGGTATAGGTATAAAGCTGCCTTTTAAATAGAAAGAAAAGAAAAGAGAGGCAGGTAGCAAAAAGTAAAAACAGAGAAGCAAAGGTGATGAAGTTGCCTCATTTAACTTGGCAGAGGTTGTTTCCGGCCGTGACAAAGAAAAAAACATTTAGTTAACCATCACTGTTTCCCTATGAGGGAAGACTTTTATTAGCACACAGGCCGGCTTTGGAGCGCAACCTACGGAGAACATGCGCATATAAAGGCTGGTCCCCCATGGTAAGTTGAGGTTTGTGTCCCAGGAGAGATGGAGAAAAATCAGGGATAGAGTTGGCAGGAGTTGGTCGGAAGAATCTGGAGAAATTCAGGGCACAAGCAGAAGTTTGGATTCATATACTCGAGTATTTTACTGAATGCAACATGGTGAGTGTGCAGAGCCATAAGAGATGAGTTGCATGGGAGGCTTCAAACAATTTTGTTCTCCAGCAAGGCAATCCTCTTCGACATACTCTCTAGTAAGATGTTGTTAAGGGCAGAAACAGAGATAGTCAATAACACAGACATCCGACTCATTATTACAATCATTAATTATTCCTAGGAGTAGGAGTGAGGTCAGACTATTAAGTGAGAGAGTACGTTTTATAAAACAGGGTTTTAGTATTTTTAAACAAAGGCAACATGTTTATGGAGTTCACACACTGTCTTTAGCATCTTACTTTAGAGATTAGCACTGGTAGCACAGCTAGCTTCTTTTAAACAACAGTTATGATGAGTATTACCTGAAGACAGTAAACTCTTGCCTAAACTTGGAGACTTCCAAAAGGCCACCAAATCCACTATGGTTGATGCCAAACAGATACCGAAATTTCAAAAGGATAAAACTGCAACTTTGTTGTAATATGTTCAGCCTTCCTGTTATCCACCAATAGTGTTGCACTCTCGTACTTTCTTTTAAAGCCTAAATGTACAGCAAACATGTTTCAACATGACACTACAGTTGCTTGCATATCTGTGCTTCCTCTGACTTTATTATTGTTGAGATATTTATTTCAAATATCTCACTCCATAATGAAAATTGCTCATTTGCATTCTCTTTTCCTCAGTAACAGCTGCCACACTAAAGATTATTGACGTTACACACACAACATATTTTTTTACACTCTCAGTCACCATAAAGGATATATTTTTTGTTTAGTGCTTGTAGGGCATCCTCTACTTTCTTCTGGAATTTTACAAGAGTGTCGCACTCACAAGGGTCTTCACCTGTGGCATTAAAGCACAGGGTTAAATCTTTGCTTTTCTTGTAATATAAGTATTTGTTCAGTTTGTCGATTTTGGTAACTACCATTGCAAACGTTAATTTGTAGCTTCTTGGCAATCTGGCTCATTGCCTTGAAGTCAGCTGTGTAGAAGTAATGCTCTCCAATTGGGTCAGAGGCAATCTGTTTTAGCTCACTCTCCAATGCATTGCCCACTCCAACAGCGTACATCTTCAAACCTGTGAGGCACAAACACATTGTAGCATTATTTTGGCATTTACCTTTCAACACTATTATATTAAGTAGATTTCTTTTTCCTCCATCTTACCAAGTTCCTTTGCCTTCTTAGCCGCATCTCCAATGTAGTCCTGGCTGCGTCCGTCGGTAAAGACAATGGCGACTTTTTGCACTCCAGGCCGGGCTCCCTGAGCGATGCTAAAGACACTATCAGCCATGTGGCGTAGAGCCATGCCTGTCATGGTTCCCCTCTCCATGTAGTCCATCTTCTTCACAGCCTCTTTCAGGTCTTTCTTGTTGTTGTATCGGCCCAGGGGAAACTCCTGTGTGTTAACAACAGCAGAATCTCGAAATGAGAGGGAAATTAATGGCTTGTTGTGGCAGCACCGAGAGTAAAAACTGAAACTTACCGTTCTGACTGTGCTGGAGTACTGCACAAGACCAACATGAGTATTTTTATCAGACACATCCAGTTTGTCAATGATTTGGTTGATCCACTTCTTGACCAGTTCAAAATTCTCAGGACGCACGCTTTTTGAGCCATCAATCACAAATACCGTATCTATCGCAGCATTGCCGCAAGCTGTTGATAGCAGAAAATACATCGAGGGGATAATCTTAATCAAATTGCACTATTATTAAGCTGGCACAAATACGTTCAGACACACACACTCACCACTGCAAGTGCGACCATCGTCCATTAGGGTAAAGCCATCTTTGCAGGCACACTTGTATGATCCTGGGGTGCTGATGCATACCTGCTGACAGTCGTGATCCCCAGTGGCACACAGGTCTGATACTGGGTCTGTGTGTGTGTGTGTGTGTGTGTGCACAGGACACAGTGCACACATCACCATACGGAAAGGTGCAAGCACACACACGGGGGTTGTTGATTAGGGTTAGGAGGTAAAAAAAAAAAAAAATATGTCAGTTTGAATTTCAGCGAGCCTTTTAATGATCCACTGCAATCTGCAGTCATTCAAAAGGGATATTACGCTTTGTGTATTTGTTCTTAAGCAAGGTTTTGAAGAGTGTCCATGAGTAGTCAATGTCTTTACTTCAAGAGACACCTGAGTGGTTTCTTGTGGATAGCCCAAAATATTGCAAGATGAATGGTCTTTGCCATATGTAATCAAAAAATAGCTTTGTCGATCTGGTTAGATAGTTTAAGAAGCTGTTTGGCCCTATTCTGGTACCATTAGCATACTTAGCAAAGCTAACTATACTTAGCATTGGTGAAGTTAGTGCTGTATCTAATGGGTTCAAGAAGATATGTTGTTATAGGGCATTTGTCAAATAAAATGTCTGCAGACTGGACAGTCACTAGACAAAATGGTGAATGCCCAGTATCAGAGATGTAGGAAATTGTTTTTTTTAACAAAATGACATCCTACCAGAAACCATTAAGTTACAGCTAAGATTTAAGTGTTCCTATGTAGTGCATGATCCACTCAACTGTGAAATGTGTGCGGCCTACATGCCATCATATGTACTCACAAAAGTTGACTTAGTTTTTCTGCAAATACTAACATGCAGAGTGTTTGCTCCAACAGTGATGATAAAACTCTCCTTCAAAAGTGGTAAACGTAGAGAGACACTGAAGGTTGTCTTTCTATGACATTTACTATTACTTTGCTCTTTTGTCACTTTGTACCTTAATTTCGTACCCAAATATAAACCATGAGTCATAATACTGAGGTATTTAGCCCATGAGTGATTTTCTTTGAACATCTCTCCATCTCTCTTAAGCCAACTCTTAAATGAGATTCATTTTTGGGGCCAGACAGATTGTTGCCTGCTACAGATAAGTCATTAACTGCTCATGTACGTACGCCACATAACTCCACTTCAAAAAGAACAAACTATCCCTTTAATATGTGAAGGATTATGCACATTTCCAGTGGATCTTTAAAACAAATAGGTGGAAAAGGCTGCCGCAGCATGACTTTTTAAATATGTTGTGCTAATTTCTTTATGTTGTACACATTTGTCTCCATTATGAAGTAAAAGTGCCGTCATGCAGCTCTGCCCTTGGAAGAAACGTCTGCAATAAGACAGGCTTCTACAGAGCCAGCAGCACAAAGCCCTGAATACTATCGCAGGCTGAGACCGCCGAAGGGCATCACTAATTCAGTTTTAATGATTGTCACTAATAAATCTGTAATTACAGATGGATCAGTCTCGCTCCTCGATTATGAGAGAGTTGAGAGAGGAACAGGAGCAAATCTCCTTCCAAAAGATTGTTTCTGCCCTAATGTCCTCATGAAGCGGGAATTTTAAGGAGGTTTGACATGAATAGATGAAATTAGCCCGTCCATTATTTGAGTTTTAGTGAGGAGGCACAGAGGACAAAAGAGAGGACACAATAAATTGGAATAAAAGATGATAGTCCTGACATCTTACCCTCTGTACAAAGGGGCCAGCAGAAACTTCTCCACTGTGATGAAGACATGGATAATAGCCATCTAACTTCTCTTTCATTTGTGCTTGACTAATCTCTCCTTTCTGCTCCCTCCTCTTACTGTAAACATGGGTGGCTCTCTCATCTTACCACAAAAGACCTCCTGAAACTTCTTGGTGAGCTTCTCAATGACACTGTAGCTCTCTACATAGTCCACATGGTCATCCAGAGGCTCGCTGGCCATCTGCTTCAGGGTGGTCATGTCCACACGTCCCACACCGATGGCGAAAATTTCAATGCCTGCATCACGTGCACGCTGAGCCACTTCCTTCACGTTGTCCTGTGGACGCCCGTCTGTCACGATGATAGCGACCTGTGAAAGCAAATTTGTTGTGTAAACTGTCCACCAGGATTGTAGAATGGTCTGAACTGGTTGTGTAAAGCTTCTGAAATCTACATTGGACCTTGCTGACATCAGGAGATTTGGGCCGAGCTCCCTCAGCCTCGCTGAAGGCCACGTTCAGGGCGAACTGGATGGCCAATCCAGTCATCGTTCCAGTGGAAAGAGGCTCGATTTTGCTCACAGCCTTGACCAGAGCAGTTTTGGTACGGTGAGTCTTCAAAGACACCTACAGATCGGCAATGACAACAAGGACTGAGGGCGACATTTCCATTTTAGAAATTTCCATGACTCAAGTGTCAAGATTTTTCTGTAAATATTCTTACGACATTATAAACATTTGAGAATATGTGTTTTCTTCAAATTATGCACAATGCTAAACCAAATCAACAATGTAGGTCCAGTGTAAGCTTAGACTTCATAATCTGTAAACTCAACTTTCATGTGTCTTAACCTTTCCAGACTTGGACAATAGTAAAAGTCCAAAAGCCTTAAAACAAATGAAACGTTTGCTGATGTGCCCGTGCAGCAAAAGATAAATACCATCTTCTAAATCTAAATCAGATTTGTTTCTTTCAGATAACTTAATAACATCTAAAGTATGGAAACTCAAACACTTCTCCATACTCATTTTTCCAGACTTGATAAATAATCAACTTCCACACTATGCAAGATTTGTCAAGCTGTTGGGAACTGATCTCTACCTCATTCTTGACACGGCTGGCGTAGTTGACGACTCCGACTCGGGTGGTGTTGGGTCCCACGTTCAGCCCGTTGATGACGTTTGTCAGAAAAACCTTCACTTGCTCAAACTCTGAAGGGCGAACGCTACGACTGCTGTCTATGATGAACACGAGGTCTGTGGGACGGGTTTTGCACAGACCTGCCGCTGCACATGGAAGCAACCAGAATTATTTTTCCTGTACTGTATGTTTACATTTGTGACATTTTTGAGAAAAGGAAAACATAATTACAGCTTTTAGTAATGAAGGGCTATTAGATTAAAAAGCAGAGAAGGGCGGGGAATTGTGGGAGGAGACGAGAGGAGAAAGAAGGCAGTGGGAATGGATGGGAGAGGGGACGGAGGCTGCCAAAATGTATTTATGAGGAAGTGGGTGGAAACAGAGACGACTCGGCTTCAGAGATGGAATGACAGAGGCAGAAATAGAGGAAAGACTGGGCAGAAAAACCTCAAGAATTTTATATAAAAGCTCAATAAATCATGTCTAATGTGAAAAACAGCAAGGTATCTACTTTTAGTGATTAAAAATGAATTAAAAGCTGATTCATAATTCTCTGTATTAAACACAGCTTTTTTTAGCGTGATCAAAGAGATTTGGGGCCTTTCTCCAGCAAACGTGCTCAGTTTGGACAAATACTAATTGGGTCTGGGCTCACAATGGGGTTTTGTACATGGTGTCCATTTGGGCTGACAAAGCACAGCCCATACCAGAAGAGCCAATTGGACTCTCTATGTAGGTCTTAGCTCTGTCTCAAATGGGTATTAAGAAACTCTGCTAAAGATGCACATTTATATGGGTCCCACTTTTTTACCCAAAGTTGTCCAGCATCAAATCTATGTAGGCAAATAACACGGAGCTATTATACAATAATCCAATCTTTTGCTGCCAATTTCCTATCTAAATGGACCCCAAAAGTAAATACTGGGTGGGTCTAAACTAAACACAAGCTCACTCTTGTTTTCAATCTCAACTTTCACATTTCCTTCTGTTACAGTTGTTTTGTTTTTTTTAAATCTACCAAACTTTCCCCCTAAAAATAGACAAATACACTCTACCTTCAAATGCCACACTGTGTTCACACATTTTCCAAACTTTATAACTGTGACCCACAACTTCCAAGCACCGTAGATGACTTACCAAAGTATTTAAATTAACAAATGCCAACAAAAAATATGGATATATAAACTAAAACTGCCTATACAACTTTAATAATCTTCAATTTTAGGCCTGAAAAAAATAATAAATACATCCAGATTTTCAATCTTTGAGCTAAATCCCAAATACTTTTGCCTAAATTTTTATTTTTACAAATTAGAAATTCTAACTTTTCTTTATAGTACCACAGGTCAGCTTGTGTTGAAACTGATTTGAATATTTAATATTACAACCACTAATTTATAATGAAGTCTATATCTACCAAAGCTGTAATACAGGATTTTTGATAGCTGGTGAAAAACTTATATGTATCTGTTACAAAGCTGTATAATGAGGTGAAGAAATTGGGCAGGTTACGTGCAAAAGCACTAGAATTACATTCCAGAGTTGGAAAAATTTCACCTTCAATAAACAAAGGTGTATTAGACTTGCTTAAGTATTTGAGCAACATAATTATATGAGGTTAACTTACTTAGGCTAAATAAATAATGATGGTTCTCTAAAGCTCTTAAATCAAAATTAGTGAAACCTGAAGAAACCCTGATAAATTTACATAACCAACCACAACAGAATCAGCATATTGACATAATTTATTTTATTCAATCTCATTTCAATCACAATAACTGAACTTGTTTTCTCTTTTAATTGTGATTATTCTGTAGGTTTTCTTCTTGTATGTATGTGTATATATATATATATGTAGTTTATAAACTCTTTCATTCAGACACACACATACATATGTGAATAGAAAAAAGAAAAAAGGTTTATTTTTCAGTATAGTCTTAGCATTGATCTAAGTTGGTGATATTTTGATATACTTTTGCATACATTTTTTTTCAAACTATATTATGTATGGTTTCAAGTCTGAGAAAGTATGACAAGGAAATTACTTCAGATCTTTTCATAATTAGAGTCCAGTGTTAGGTCTCATCTAAGTTTTTGAGTTAGGCTTCAGGGGTTAAAAGGTCATTCTTACCCATAGCGGCGGCCATACGCTGATCAAAGGTGGCCTGAGCTCCGATAAGGCCGAGCAGCAGCAGGAAAAGCGGCACGGTGGGCGTCATGGTGACAGCTAAAGGTAGGGGGTCCGAGCGTGGCCACAGACGGTCCAGCAGTGAGAAGCAGAAAGGAGACAGAATGGGCCGGAGGACGCTCCAGGTGATGGGGACAGCCACAAAGTGAGACCGAGTGAGGCTGAGCTGCAGGTTATCAATGCAAGAGCTTCATACACTCTGCCCACAAACAGCACCCCCCCTCTCCACACCTACAGTGTGGGTACGTGTGTGTGGGAGGGGTAGAGGGGGTGGGGAAGGAAGGGAAATACCTGCCAGGGAAGGACCTAAATGGTGGGCAAGGAAATACAAACACCTTGATATGGCTAGGATGTCCAGGTAAACGTGTGTACAGCAGGAGATGTGTGTGTATGTGTATGTCTAGCTGGGGGTGCAGGACCAACTGGGGTTTGGTGCACAGCGTGAGCGCCAGCTCTGCAGCTTCAGGTTGGATTTGGCCGAAGCTCAAATAAACACCAACATGAATTCCTCTTTTCTCCCCATGTTCACTCGTATAGCAAACACACGTTTCTGGGACGGAAGTGAACGAGAGCCATCATACACAGCCTGCAGTGTTCCCGCCGTTCTGCATGACGGGTGTGTGTGTGTGGGCGGGTGGGTGTGTGTGTGTGTGAGTTTCTGTTCAAATTCAAAAGTACAAGCTACTTCCTGGCTGCTGAGTACAGTATGTAATAACCACCATTTTGTGAACTTCTGTCATTTTTTTCCATCGGTCAAAAAAATATTCAATAAACTTCACTAGTTAAATCTGTTGTACCCCTAAAACAGGTAAAAATAAAAATTTAAGATTTCAAATGTAACTAATCAGACTTTTCTTTGAGCCCTGCGTTAACTTCTGTCTAGTGTCAGCAGGGCAAGGGCCCCAGTGGAGCAAACACACTATAAAAACACATTTTCATCAAGAAGCTCATATACACTTCTTTAATCTTTCTAATCTAAAACAGAGACCCCTCTTTTCCCTTCAACGTCCCGCTCCTCCCCACCCTCTCTACTCTGCATTCCTCCGTAACGCTCCCCTCCGACCACCACCACCTCACACACACCATGAACAAGCCGCAATTGAGGGGAGCGGCCTGTACAGTACAGGAACTACCTGAACAGATTTTCTCCTCAATGAGCGGCAGGGCTAACTGGAAACGCTACGTGTTAAGCGTGATGATGGGTTCAGGATGAAAAAGGCAACATGTTTTTCTGGGACTTCATGTCATCTTTGGGGCGAAGGGTTTTTTTTTATTCCTTAGGCAGAATAACACACACAGTTATTTGTATAAGTGTATTAAAGGGGGTAGGAAAAAAAACACACACACGCAAACACCTGTGGTTATGTAATTTTGTCATCTTGGCAGATTGAACTGAACCCAAACAAGTTCTACCTCCATCAGTATCTTATATAACAATCAACACTAAAGAGTTTCAATTTTGAGTCATTTGAGTATTTAAAATTTCATATCCAACGACCAGTTCACCAAATAATACTTAATAGTTCATTCTATGTTGAATTTATTAATAAATAAATGATCTATTGGACAGTTTTATTCTTATGCTCTACTGTATAATGGATATAATTAGTATGGACCTCAGAAAGGAACCCAACTTGGACTATTCTAAGCAAAATAAATACAAACCTGTTTCAAAATTATAATTTTATAGTTTTAATTCTTTGAAAATTTGTTGTGGATGTACTGATTTAATTTCTGGTGCAACAGAGAATTTTGGATAAAACCTAAACATTTTTAACAGATAGATAATGATCGTTGGCAGCACTTGTGTCACTTTTTCCACTATTATATGTGCGACTCGAGTTCGACTTGATTCTAAGTCACATGACTTCAGTCCACACATCTGGTTTTTCATTAGGGAAATTAAAAAATGATTGTTTTTAAAAATAAAAAAATCCACCAGCACCACCGTTACTGGCTTCCAGTTAATTTCTATAAAATTTATGCATTTGTACGGAGCCCCTGAAGGAACATTGAAGGAAAAAATAAACCTTCTCCATTGCCGAGTTGACAGCTACTGTATATTTGATCAGGTTTTAAGTTTTTTTTATACGCTACATTTTCAGTAAAGATATTGAACAGTGCTCCATAACGTGTATGTTACTTTATGATCTACCCTTTCTGACCTATTGGCTATTTTTCTGGGTTGTCATGATATGGTTTCCTAATTAGGAAAGAAATTTGCTGCGCTTGCTTTTTTTTTTTTTTTAGAGGTATTATACTAAAAGTGAATAATGTACAAATGCATGCAACACTTTTCAGATTTTAAGAAAATGTTAAGTCATTTTCTTTCTTCATGTATGTGCTACTTTCTGTAGGTTTACAAAAAAAAAATTGATAAAATATATTGAGATATGTTGATGTGATAAATACATTTAATTATTTTTCTATGGGACTATAAAATGATTTCAAAACCAATCCTTACTGGAACTCACAGTTTCACCTGTTTGTTTACCTTTATCCAGCATGCATATTTAGCGTGTTTGCTGGGTTTTTTATTTATTTATTTTTTCCAGAAAAAGGAAATGTTCCTGTAACTTCTCTTTTCTCTGCCAAAGCAAACCATTCTGGCCTGTTTGATTTCAGAAAGTATTCCTCACAATAGTTCTGCCGGTTTATTTGCATATGAGTGGAATCCAGTGTGAAGCAAACGACTCCATCAGAGCCTCGCTGTGTGGCATCACGCATATTTTGTCCACAGCAAAACAGAAATATTTACCATCAACAGTGAGGTGAGATATTTTGTGCTTTTTGCCTTTATTTTTAAATTGATCAATGTTTGTCTCCTTATTCTGTAACCAACCTCTATGCTTTCAATCTGTCATATTAATAAACTTTGTTCACCACTTTCAATAAACCCCAGTATTTGATTTAACCGAGCAGCCTTGGACTGCTCGGTCAGGCCGTGTGCTCGTTTGCTCTGTCACAAAGTTTGGAAAGACTGGGAGGATTTCATGTTTTTGACCACATCCATAAATATTGAAACAAGTTGCCTTTCTTCAAATCTCAGAATACTGAGCAAATATTGGCATGGTGGGGAGCGGGCTGGACCGAAGCATCCCATACCTGTGCTCCCACACACACACATCCTCAAAGACAGCTGTGCTCTGAGCTTCCTTTGTTCATACGAGGGAAGTCCTGGAAAAATTAATTACATGAAGCTCGCCTCAGTCACATGACACATGAATATGAAGCAGTTTGAGTAGGCGCACAGCAAAAGAAGACGTGTAGTGTGTCAAACTTCACCTTGAAGTAAAATACGATCCCGAGTGAAAACATCACTGCAGAACGTCTGAACAGAGCTCTCACTCTTCATTCTAGAAGAGAAGCGGTGTGTGTGTGTGTTTCTGTACAGGAGAAATTTTTATGCATGTGTGAATTTGCGTGTTTATGCTGCTCTTCCCCTGCCAACTATAACAGCTCCGCAGCCAGCATGCAGGAAGAAAGAGAGAGGTTCATTTAAAACCCAAATACGACTCTTACATAACCAACAGTTCTGTTCATCCCCAAAACCCCCCTGTTCCACCAACGCACACTCTCTCTCTTCATCCCCTCCACCGTTGTCTCCCTCCCACGCCGGCTGGCAGAGTCCACCCAATGTCCTCCTCTCGTCCCTTAGCAACAGCTCATCCCTGTTCTCCTCCCTTGTTCCCAGGCCAACTCACAGCCTTTGCTCCTGTTATCTCCTTTACGAACTCCCCCTTTGGTCCCTCCCACCACCTCCTCATCATCATCAAATAGTCCTTTCTCTTTCCTCCTCTATCATCTAAGCTCTGTGTTATTGGAGAGCTATGAACATAGAATATTAAGTGGAGCTCCAACAAGAAACTTTTTTGTTTTACTCGCACTGCTGGGAGAAAACCTGGCACTCTATTCCCCAAATGTTTTTTTTTTCTTTTTAATTCCAGTCTGAGGGAAAATGTTTTCAGCTGTTTCAGAGGCAGAGATTCATACAGGGATTTGGTTTCCACATGCTCCTGTTACTGCCTTGCATACTAAGATTAAACAGAGCAGAAAGTGCAGTTAGTGTGCAAACACAGCAGATGGCAACACAGATTAAGGATCAGGCCTGTATATTTACGAATGTCTGGGATGCTTCTGTTCCAACGACGGCTCCGTCCATATTTCACTGCATCGGATTAGTCACATATCCACCAACTTCTCTTCTCCAGTGGGGAGACGTCTCAAAAACACCCTGCTAATCAAGAGTCTAGGATCTTTGCACATGACTAAACAGTGCCCACTGGTGGGGTTAGGTTGTAGTCAAGATGAAGCTACATGCTGCTAGGAGGTCTGAAGCAAATGTCCAGTTTTCTAATTCATATTTTATTAGTTTGTTTAGCATCCAGAATTAGATATTCTAATGATCTGGCACCAGATTTTTTCTTCCCATTCTCGCCCTCAGGAGAAAATAGACTTATTTATGTATGAGAACATTCAGGATTTTTGAAAAAGAGTTCACGACCCTTGGAGAACTGATGCAAATTCAACAAGCTGAGGTACCAAGGGAACATCTTCTGAACATTGACTTTATTTGTAATCTTACTGGAGATTAAAATTGCTGAATCTTCTTCATATTTATAATATCAAAACTAATTTATTAAGTTTCCTTGACTTTACACACATGAACATATTCTTAGCCAAAATTAGTGGATACTGTCTGTGTGGTCAATAATAATATTGGATAGGAAGACTGTATGTTTAGATCAAACTGAGCTGTCAGAATTAGCAACATTCATTTCTCAATTAATTTTGACAAAAACTATTTAATGACTAAAAGTCAGAGCTAGTAACTGTCACTTTCTACCTACTGATGACTTCAGTAGAAGTTGTTTCTTGACAAATGCCAGACGAGGTTGTGTCTGGCACCTGGATGTTGGCAGGAAAGACTTTGGATGGGGTGGAAAGTTTTATCAGGGTTCCTGACTGAGTGAAATATCCTGAAATATCCAGGTGGCAGAAACTATAAGGGCTGGTTAACCGTTCAACTTTTTTTTTTTAAAAGGCAACAGCAAACACTGACTTGACATTTATAAGCCAGAACTCATGGATATTTGACGTGACCAGAATCTGCACAGTTCTGAACTCAAAGCAACATTTTTGACGCCTGCTCATGTTTTAGCATTTTAAAAACAGATCCATCTAAAATTATTCAACTCTTACTGCAAAGTAGGTATTCAGGAAAAATTTCCAAACTAGTAGCTGTTTGTAGCAAACAATTCAAATAAGAACAAATGAAATAGTTGAAACAGTTATTACGAGGGGTTTCTCCAAAATACCAGCACTTTATGAAAAGCATTGTTAGTTCTTAAATCTCCTTATGGATGTTTAACCAACTGAAAATGTGTTTCATACCCAGAAACCAGTTTCTGTCAATGTTCCTGAGAAACCTTATCCCACTTCTGAAAGCGCCATGACTGAAAGCGACATGATTGTGTTTCTAATTGTTGTTCAATGTATATATTACAGAGCTGCTGCAGAAACATAGTTGCACAATAAAACAAAAATTTGATTTGACCTGTTATTATGGTCACTGAAATCATTCAATTTATCCATTTAATTTAAGGGACGTATGAACTGTGATGCTGTCATTACACCTAAATCATACTTTACACATAGAAACTCATAAGATTGTACCCACTGGGTTAAAGGCTCCAGGTTTGAGAAATTTGCAGAGTAAATAAAGTAAATATAGTTTACTTGTGGAGACAAGAAAGCTATATTTTCTGATCCGGTTAGATCACTAGGGCTTTACCGTTTATACGAAAATGTATTTACTTCTACAAAATAACTTCTTTTTTGCCAACCACTTTGCCTCACACCATAGTAGATTATGTAAACTTTCAAAAATGGGCATGGAACCATCCTACATCTTATTTTAAATCTGAATAAAATAAAAACAGAACTAAATAAGGTTTTACTTTTGTATTTGTTTACACCTTTCTTTTTTTAACATGTCCTAGCTCAGTACCAATCTGCCTTTATAGTACCCAAGATAAATAAGGAAACTTGTGCATGCTTGCTAAGATTTACAGGATAATAACCAAGTTGTGCACTTAAAGTCCAAAACAAAACTGTCTTGAATAAAAATGTATATGATTTGTTAGCAGATCTGTTTTAAATGCAATTTAAGCACATAAAATGAACCTTTCCATTTGCATTTACTGGAGCTGAGCTTTTACGCAGCCCAACAGAGTATTAAGACACAAACATTTCCACTGAGAAGATTATATTAATAATACCAAATATACAAAAATGTTACACTATTTACACACAAGGGAAACTCAAACACGGATTCAAAACTGTATTGGGGAGAAATTACAGTGGAAGTGACTGTGAATCTCTCGAGGGCTGTCATACTCCAATTTAACACAAGAGGGTGCTGAAGGGCTTTGAGGAGATGTGGAGCTGACCTGAGAGGGAAGCAGCGATGAAGAACTGGTCGGAGTAGTCTCAGCTCTGAGACAGGAGGGTCGCAGAGTGGACACTGGTGGGAGGACGGTGGTGCTGGTGGGAATGTGTGACTGGGTCTCTGCTGCTTGCTGCAAGTTTGTATGTGAAGGGTTATGCTCCCCCACCTGAAAGCCAGGATGGACAGGCAGGCTGGAGGTAGAGGGGGTCTGGAGGTCTCGAACGGATCCTAAGCTGGCTGAGAAGGTGGAGGGACACTGGGTGCGCTGGTGGACGCCCGGCTGACTGTACAAGTTACTCCACGGATACGACTGGTACGATGCCACCCCACCTGGCAGAGGAAAAAGAAAAACAATAAAAAATGAAAACTGCAGCAAATAAGCTTTTAATTGAGAAAAATCACCAAGAGCAGGAATTTCTATTAAACTTTTTCATGGAATATTTCACCATTCAGTATCGCTGTCATGACACCCACAACATGGTGCAGTTGTGGGAAACAGTTGCTGTGTAAGCGCTTTCTGAGAGGAAGAGTTCATCGCTGAAGTATCAGCATTCCCTGTGGGTTATGGACGTGGAGAAGACTCTCAATGTACACTAAAAATGAGAAAAGCTATCCAGGCTTAGAAGTAGCACAATTATTTAAATAAAGTTTAAAAAAAATATATAAACAGAATAGCAATAATTGTTTCCAATGCTGGCTGAAAAGGTTTGGACAACCTCCCATTAAAGTGATTGAGAAGGTGTGTCCAAACTTTTGATTGATTGAAACTATGTCCAGTAAGGAGACATAGTTGCCTTACTGGAAACTATGTCCAGCAAGTTTCCAGTAGAAATGGCCATCTATCTGCCATTTCCCACTATAAACACCAAAAGATAAAGAGTCAAGCCCTGAAAAGCAGCACAGATGAACCAACTTGATCTGGATGCTATTCCTTATTCAGTTCCCATCATATTTTTTTCTCTTTCTCGTCCCAAATCTCTCATTAAGCCCAACAGCTGCTGCTAGTTCTCACAAAAGTCTTACTGCACTGCAGCTGTCAGCCAGCTTCATCATTCTTATCTGCCACTCTTGTCATACATTTTATCCTCCATGGTGATGTACACACAGATCCCAAAGACCAACACAAAATGTGTCTGATTATAAATTAAGCAGTTCTTCTTTTTTGAGACTCAATCCGGCTCCTTGCCCAGAGCGCCATGCAGTCAGAGAGCAGCAAATTTGAATTTAGTCAATGAGGAGAAATGACTTTTCAGAAATATCTTACATTTCTGAAAACACAAAACAGGATAATTTCCAATGCTCTTTGGCATTAGAACCAGTTTCCAATGAGAAAAGTATATGAACTAATCAACCTGGATTGAATTATGTTGCATAATTACAGATCCTTTAAAATCAAGTTCAAGTGCCATTCATTTATGAACTATTACTGCATTGATATGTACAACAAATGTATGACGATTCATAATATATACAATATCTGAATGTCTTATTGTTATTAATGCCAAGTATATGAACAGAGCCAGAAAAAGGGCTTTGAATTCACTGAGCACAATCCGTGGAATAGCTATTAAATTGAAAATTAAATATAGTCTTTGAACATGATTAAATAATGATTGAATAACTTGCAGACAGAAACAGCTGGATGCAGATCTTTCGATTTTGACAAAACACTGATTGTGTATGCGAGTATGTTGTTTCTCTTTCTCAGATTTTCTAGCCGAAATAATATATTTTAATCCTGCAAGAATGAGGAAAATGAAGACAAATTTACAAAATATACGTACATTATTATTGTTATTCAGCTGCTCATATAATCAAAGCTTTCTCAGGCACATTTTTGACTCATCTCAGCTCATTTAAATTAGTTACATGTGTAGGACCATATGTTGCTTTACAGCCCGTATCTCAGTGCATTCACAGATGTGCAGATTACCCATCATGTGGGCACCAGCCCTTCTCAGCAGCAAGAATTTGCAAGGATTGTTTGCAGTGATGAACAGCAAACACAATCTGCAGCTCTGAGCAATTACTGCATTTAATTGAGTGAGATTTCCGTAATGCTGCTTTAAATTCAGCGAGGATTCAGAGGCTGAAGACAACTAAATGCATGCTTATTCTATGCTACACATTTAATGAATTTCCAAACAGCTTTGGTCTCAACCCAGTGTCTCACCATGGTGGCCGGTTGGCTGCAGCAGGATCTGTCCGGTCCTCTGGGGCTGAAAGAAGGTGTGACCACCTGTTGAGTATGTGACCAGTCTAGCTGAGCTTCCTCCAGGTCCAAATGTAAGGTAGGTGGTAGGGTTGGAATCTGGAGGGTTGGGGGTGAGGTAGGGTGATGGAGTAAGGTAGGCCATGTGGGGTACAGATGTTTGAGGCTGATGCTGGCTGGTTGGAAAGGAGTTTTGAAGCTGATAAGACAAGGAGTTGCTCTGCTGGCTCAGCTTCTCCGCAAAGTCAAAGAGTAAGCTGCGGGGATCACAGAAGACACATTAACAAATATAAGTATATATCCACTGAGTTACAAAAGAGGTTTAACTGGATGCTGCTGACAAAGCACTGCAAGGTTTAAGCTTCCAGTACCATCAGTCCAAGAAACTGTCAGCTCAGCAGCTACAGTTTTCACAACTTGGCAGGTAATGTTTGGGGTTAAGGTTAGAGGTTCTCAGATTTGTTCCAATATTTTTTTTGTTGAAGTTTTTCCCCTCACCACCCCAGAGCAGCAACAGCATATTCTTTATGTGTTCACTTAAAGTAAAAATAAAACACAATACAGCCTTTCAAAATCCTGTCTTTTCCTAGTTCCAACATATATAAATGTAATTTGGGTCAACTGATTGCTTACGTATTTTTCAAAGTGGATCTTGCTCTGTGTTGCATTTTGAGTCTCCCATTTCATTGGTGGAAACTCTAGCTGCTGTAAAACAAAGCTGACTTTATTCAAATCGATTTATTAACTACAACAGTCTCGCAGCGTGACGTCTGAAATATTTCAGACCACCAGCTGTCACCCACTCTCTCGTACAACCATCTCTGTGTGAGCCATCATCATTTCACAGGATCCCTCTCTGCCTACGCTCAGTCTCCCTGTCAGTTGTTGCACGTCTTCATGTTTGAATTATTCTCTAGTACTCATAACGCAGTTTACTGAGTTTTAAACTTACCTGGTGTCATTCTGGTGAGACTGGGTGTCGAAATGAGCCAACGAGGCACCGCTCTCCAGAGCATCGAGAAACAGGGGTGGGGTGTGGGCTGGGGTGTTGAGGAGAGACGGAGTCGGTGTGACGGAGTTAAACACAGGAGGAAACAGAGGGAGGCTGGCTCGTCGCAGGGGGGGAGGGCTGTGCATGGGACGGGGCTGATGATACTCTGGCAAATTCCCCAAGCTCATTTCTCTCCCTCTACTCTGACCTTCAAGATAAAACAAATGTGTGAAAAAATCCCATTCATCAAAAACAACTTATCATAATATACTAAGAAATAAACTGTTTGGTAAAACATAGCAGTAGTTGAAGGAAACAATTCAAAGCATCACTTGTCTGACCACTACCTTCTGCTGACACTTAGAAATACAAAAAATAAGGTCAAAACAGAGCTACAGTTAAATTATGTCGAGCTAAGACAAAGCACTGGGTGAAAGAGCTGAAAATGTATTCCTTCATTCATTCCCAAGAGAGTGGGCTGCAGATGATGTTGTAGAAGTAGATGTATGTTCTCTCAAAAGATGTGTGGCGGTTTCTTCCAACCAAACCAGAAATAAACAGATGAAGCTGAGGCACCAGATAGTCCAGTGGACTCTGGCCAGTTGTGGACCAAAGTTGCAACATTTTTCCATTTTCAGCTGGGGCGATTTGCTTTCACTTTGCATCAAACGAGCCAAACCTTTTGAAAGACCGGTTCACCCCCTCGCCTGTGGTGGCGCTGCACCAAAAACCACTTAAGGAAATGATCTAAAAACTTCTGAAGAAGACATTGAGTGCAACATTCTTCTGCAAACAAAATTTGAATGGCATCAGATTTTAGCGATTGCAGGATTTTCCTTTTGTCTTTGACTAAAGACCACAAGCTATTTCGTCCTCTAGCATTAGACTCGCATGTTCGTTTTGGTTGCATTTAACCAGAATGCCATTCGCGTTAGTCAGCTTCCTGCTTTTGGAGCGGTTTCCAGTTCACTTGGCATTCACATGTGAATTCAAATTGCACAAGACTTCATTTCAACCAAACTGAAACCTGGGTTTTTAGGCAGATCAGATTTCGCTTTTTTCAGCGAAATCTGAATTCGATTGCACATTCACACCTCCCAAAACAAACGGGACTTTCTAAGAAAAGAAAGAAGAGTTCAATTAAAGTGGACTAAACAGGACTGATGTGGATGCACCCTAGAAACCTGTTAAACTGGTATTCGGATAGTTATCCTTATGAAAAACATGGACGAATTTCATTTAATAACACAATCAGTCAGAGCTGGGTTTGCAGCTGATCACAAACTAATTAACTTTCAAAAACTGCAGCTTGTGTCGAATCAGAAAAAAAACACACAAATGCATTTCTTTTTTCCAACACATCCTGTCTGACATTGTCTCAGACTTGTTGTCTGAGTGCCAAGTCGGGTCCAACAGATTTACACTCACAAGTCTAGACTTATTGCTGTCACTATGACACCCTAATTGTTATGTATATAAAACTTTAGTAGAATTTGATTTGGGTTTATTTCAAATGTAATGGGCATGGAGACGGAAAAGAAAGAGGAAAAGAATGCAAGAAAGATGGGAGAGAAGAGAAAAGAAGGAAAGAAGAGTAGAAGAGAAAAAGAAGGATAGAGAGAATACAACAGAAATGCATTGTAACTAAAGGCACTGGGACATATCAGTTCTATTAATAGTTGTTTACGTACCTGGGCTGTTAAGACTCTCCAACAGACTACTGAAGGAGGATGGCGTTTGAGTGGACAGTGTGGGAAAAGCAGCTGCAGAGGCAATCTGTGGTACTGAACCTGCAATATGGCCAGAAAAAGAAGGCACTCCTTTCCTAAACCGAGTAAAAAAAGAAAAGAAAAAAAAGACGAACACTATAAATGGTAAATCTGAAATGTTACCTAAAATGCAATCACTGAAAATAAGGTTCTTACTGAAGTACCTGCTGGATGTCAGCATAGCTAAATGAGGATTGATTTTATGATTTGGACTATTCGTACTGTGTTCATCTCTGCTCAGTGCAGTTTCAGCCTTAGCTGTAATTGAACGCACTTTCCTCCACTTCGCCCTGCGGTTCTGAAACCAAACCTGACAAACAGCAACACGGAGAAGAACAGGATTAAATCAATTTCAGTTCAAAAACTACAGTGAGTGAACATAGAAACTGATTTTAAAAGAATGAAAGATGACGAGCAAAACTACAAAATAGGGAGTTGAGAGTTGTCTGCGTTAATGATCTGTTCTTCGTTGTAGAAAGTAAATGACCAAATAATGAATGTGTTCATTAGTTTGTGGAGATCAGAAGAGCAGAAGGATGGTCTGACCATAATCCTCTGAGGGGTGACACCAACTGATGCAGCAATAATTTTCCTCTTCTCTGCATCAGGATAGTGATCCTCCTGGAACAACGCCTCTAAATGCTCCAGCTGGTCTGAAACAGCCAAATACACAGACATCAACTACTTGAAAAACACTTCAACCTTTGAACACTGTAGCATTTTTGAATTACAATTACACATTTCATCTTTCTAAGAAGGATTTTATGTGAAAGATGTGTCTAATTGTGAAACACTACAGCAAATCTGCATGATTTTAAAAACTTCTCAGAAAAACAAACATCTGATAAGATTTGAATTCTTCCTTTATTTAGCTAAACTACAGTTTTAAGCGTTTTGGATTGCATCTTTACCAGCTTTGCAGATTTACAGACAAACTGTTGCAAAAAAGCTCAAGCTCAGTCTGATTAGATAAAGTGTGTTTGCAAACATAAATTTTCAAGTCATGCCATTTGTTCTCGGTTGGATTTAGATCTAAAGTTTGACTTTAGACAGATACATAGGCTAATCTAAACCAGGGGTGGAAATTAAAAATTTTCTCCACCAGCCACAGCGGCTGATAGAGAAATTTTTTTACTGGCCACTCAGACATTTCACCAGCCACTGATTTTTCTCTTTCGATTACAAACCCCACCTGTACAAGCAAGTTCTACAAAATATACGATTTATTCTTAACTCTATGAAAACCGATTTACTGACAAAAAGTTTGCCATACATATGTACGTCTACAGAATAATTTAACATAGCAAAGCATGGACACCTTAACACTTTACACCTTAACAGAGGTATAAAGCAATAAGTTCACTTGAAGTACACAACCCTACAATTCTTGCAATCATTTCCTCCTTCAGCGGTCGATAAAAATTATATTTCATGTACTGTTTTTGTTAAATTATGACAGCCTAGGGCCGCCCCATATTACAGTATGTGCATTAGTCTGTATCCCAGATGGTCAGTCCTCCCCTGGACAGAAGTTCAAACTGAATGGAGCTTTTTTTTCTGTTCAAATTGTCAACCCGCCACAGTGGCGGGTGTGTTGCTCCAATTTACACGCCACTTAATGCTTTTCCCTGCATTTGGCCAGTGGCGGGTGTTAATTTCCACCCCTGATCTAAACTACTGAATGGTTGTTCTGGCTGCATGAGAAAGGGATGCCTAATGTCTTTGCAGTATCCAACAGCTTTTGTTTCACTGTTCCCTTTTCTATTTAGATTTACTCATTTTTTGTAAATGAGTAACAGCTTCCTGTCGCTGCTTGAGCAAAGGACGCCCACAGCATGATGCTGCTCCCACCATTTTGCACTATAGCAATTATATATTCAGAGTAAGAGCCAGCCTCTTGGGTGATGCTACCCTTGTCACTATCAGTAAATGGCCACATCTTGATAGGTTTGCACTTTGCGTCATATTCTTTCCATTCTAGATGATGGTCAGAGCTCTGAGATGTTCAAAACGTGGGATGTTGTTGCGCCACAACATGCATGCTCTGTTAAATGTCAGTGTTTCGTGTCAATCTGATAATTTTGGGAACTTTTACGTGCTTGTGTGGGCTAGTATTGGCCTGATGTGGTCTGCTGATAGACTTCTGCCAAAGAATGCCGACTCCTAAACCTGAATCAAAAGCTGCGATTACAGTTTTGTTTTAACGGTGGGGACTCTTGTCTCACCAGGTGATTGTACTTTCGTTGTTTTTCATCATTTTAAACATTCCTTGTTATCCAGATATTTTCTTGCACACATGTCACATTGTTGAGATGATTACCTATGTAATGAAGCTAAATAATGGTGTGTGTATAAAACAGACACCCTCTACCTGTACTGTAGAGCGTCCGTGTCTTCTTCCTCGGGGCAGGTGGTAGTGGGACGTAGTCCAACAACTCGGACCCTGACGGCAGAGGACAGCTGAGCGCCCGACCTCGGCCTCTGTTGCTGTATCGGATGGAGCGTCGGGTGGAGTACACTTCACTTATCTCTATCTGCAACAATATAAATCAGCATCAACTCAAGAACGATATCCTGTCAAATTCTTGGTTATTACCATTTATTTATCTGTATGTCTTCTTTTTAAGAAAATAAAATTATTCTAATTTTTTTTTTCATTTCAGAAGACAATTTCAAAATCTAACTATGAATCTGTGGCGGATAAATCAAGTGGACATCCTGGAAATATGGAACCAAAAAAAAAAAAAAAAAACACACACTCAGAAAGGAACAGGGATAAATGTATAGGAATATAGAAGCGCTTGTCATACTTGGAAAATGCTTAAACCAAATTTAAGGCTCCTCCAGTCTATGCAGGCAGCCTACTGATAAACATGATATCCTGTCGTTTGAATGTCACAACCCACTGAAAGCAATGCTGCTGTGATTTTCTAACAACAGAAGTTGGCTTTGGACTTTAAGGAGCAAGCTACTAAACACTTCCAGTGTTGGCTGATTATGTTTCTTATGCACAACTAATATGTCTGTACACAGGGGCTGTAGGAAGCAGATAATGATTTCCTCAGTTTTGTGTTAATTGGTTAGTCCACTAAAAGAAAAAAAAAAAAAAAAGAGAGATCTGCAATTACGCAAGACCTAAGGTTGTATTTAAGTCAATTATATCATCTAGATCGCATTTTTTATAAAGGCATCACGTTTATCATTTAAATATAAAATTGCCACTGCAAGACATTTATTAAAGTGTGAAAATATATTTGTTTTTCTACAAAACTTTTCCAAAATGGGAGGTTATTAGTTAATAAAGTTATGAATTACCTGATCTAATCTGTATAAACATCATGCTCACCCAGGATGACAAACATTTGAAAGGCATAATTTGACTGAAATAATCCCTAAATGAACAGATCAAAAGTTTTTGTAGATTTGACATTTAAAATACCGCTATAATCAATTAGAGATTCACTGGTAGCTTGGCTGGTGACTAGAAATGGGCGAGTTTTAACAAGTTTAAGCACTACGTTAGGCACTGAAAATATCCTTTACTAAACCAGCTCTTTACACATCAGGCTTTGTGACAGACGACCACTCACACTTAAGCAGATCTTCAGTGTGCACAGTTCTGTCTTTCTTTCCAGCAAAGCACATTAAAGTCAACTTGAAATAGACAAAGAGGCAGGATTGATGGATGCAACAACAGTCATTTAATCCCTCTTTGCCTGGCTGATGTCCAGAGTCCAGTCAAAAATAAACTAGCCTAATTAGCCGACATCTAGGGTTCTTCGTCTGCAGTTACTTAAAAATATCCTCATCGTAGGTATTTTTAAAAAAACATTAAATGTAGAAAAGCCAACTCTAAAAACATGTTCAGTGTGTTTATTGGATCATTATCACTTTTATGTCTAAAAATACAGATACTTTATTGTTAAAGTCATGTCACAGTTAAAATTCCTATTTAAACAAAATAAGAGCAAAAGTATCTGTATGCACAGGTTGATAACTAGAATAAGAAATTAAAATAACTTTTTTGTACTTTGATTTGACATTTGTGAAATGGCGCTACATAAGAATGTTGAATTGAATAAATTGCTTAGCAGTACAGGGTTTTATTTATTCTTTTATTTTTTAATTTATTATCAAATAGACTATTTGATAGTGAATGTGTATTTTTTCTGGGATATGTTTATAAGACAGTGTTATATTTAAAGATAAAGAAAAAAAAAAGATTCATTTTTGCAATATATTATCATCATTGCCAGAGGGATAACATTTTAAGTTTCAGTACTTTGGGTTGCTCTTTGATTTAGGAAAGAGCTGTTGAATCCTGAAATACAAGAAAAACTTAAACTCTTGCAACTCAAACCATGAACAACAAAAAGAAAACAGATTTCATGGTGAAGGTGCTGCTTTCAACTGGAAAATAATGTGAACACACAATCTGACGCTTCTCTCACGCTCGCTGTAAGCTTTAGAGAGGCTCCATTACCAAATGATAACTTCACACCTCAAATTAAGCTTTAATATCCAAATGGCATTTTCACAGGTGCTTCATTAATAACACAGACGTTTGTAGGTGTGCATCATTTCATGCACATTAGGCTGTAATTATATGTGGCAAATGAGTTATTAAACACCTGTTTGTTTCCCCAAAATATGCAGAAGTATTATTAAAACTGAGGGTGATAAAAAAAAATCAGACTCAGCAGAACTTGGTCAGTCAAACCAGCAGAACTTATATATAAACTACAACATTTCTGAAGAAATTTAAATGGGGCCTGCCAAAGTGTGCCCGTCGGTAGCAACAGAGCGTTCTGATGCTAAAAATTAGCATCGATGCTAAAGTAAGCTACAATGTACTCAATAGCATGTGGAGAGTCACAAGCATGTTGAGCAACATGGACTTACTCCATTCATGTTAAAATTAGTGTATAAACTAAAATTAGCCAAAATGCTAATGTTAGCCTAAATGCTGCCATTCAACGCAAAAGTAAAAATCTGATTTATACTTCGTGTCAGTTCGTTACTAGAAAAAAACACTCATCTCTAAACACCAAATTAATAGCAAGTAGTATTATTGTTTAGAAAACATAAACTCTTTTGACATATGCTTATCTGCTTAGACACAAGAAATTTACAGATGGTAAATTTTGCAAAAGTAAAAATCAGATGTTTAGTTCGTGGCACTTGGTTACCAGAAAACACTCTCGTCTCTTAGCAACAGATTTACAACAAATATTGTTATTGTTCAAAAAACATAAGATTTCTTCTGCTCTTTTGAAATACTACTTATCTTACACTACTTACTACTTAACAATAATTGTGCAGTTGGTGGATTTTGCAGAGAAGTGAAAAACAATTTTGTTTTGTCATTGGTGGTAAATATATTATAAAACAAACATTAAACACAAAAGTAAAAATCTGATTTATACTTCGTGGCAGTTCATTACCAGAAAATAAAACGCTCGTCTCTTAACACCAAATTAATTATTGTTTATAAAACATAAGCTTTTGACATATTGCCTATCTGCTTAGATAAGAGATTTACAGTTTGGTAAATTTTGCGAAAGTAAAAATTAGATTTATACTTCGAGGCACTTGGTTACCAGAAAACGCGCTTATCTCTTAGCAACAGATTAACAAATATTATTATTGTTAAAAAAAACATAAGATTTCTTTTGCTCTTTTGAAATACTATTTATCTTACACTACTTAAGAATTGTGCAGTTGGTCAATTTTTCAGAAAAGGGAAAAACAAATTTTTGTTATTGGTGATAAATATAAAACCAACATTCAAAGCAAAAGGAAAATTTTGATTTATACTTCATTGCAGTTCACTGCCATAAAAAAAGCTAATCTCTTTACAGGAAATTAATAATAAATAACATTATTGTTTATGAAACAATCACTTTTGAAATACCATTTATCTGCTTAGACACAAAAAATTTACAGTTGGTGGTAAATTTTGCAAAAGTAAAAATCAGATGTTTTCATTTGTGGCACTTAGTTACCAGGTTACCAACGCTCATCTCTTAGCAACAGATTAACAACAAATATTGTTATTGCTCAAAAAAACATACGATTTTTCTGCTATTTTGAAATACTACTTATACTATTTAACAAGAACTGTGCAGTTGGTGAACTTTTCATAAAAGTGAAAATGTTTTTTTGTCATTGGTGGTAAATGTATTATGAAACAGATATGCAAAGCAAAGCAAAAATCTGATTTATACTTCGTGGCAGTTCATTACCAGAAAATTTACCACCAACTGTAAATTTTTTGTGTCTAAGCAGATAAATGGTATTTCAAAAGTGATTGTTTCATAAACAATAATGTTATTTATTATTAATTTCCTGTAAAGAGATTAGCTTTTTTTTTATGGCAGTGAACTGCAATGAAGTATAAATCAAGAATTTTACAGTTGGTAAATTTTGCAAAAGTACAAATCAGATGTTTCCTTTGTGGCTCTTGGTTACCATAAAACACTCTCATGTGTGAGGGAGACAAAATTCTATCTCTGTTTTGAGCCAAACTGACACAAAACAGTGCAAGTTGGAATTTGTTTTCATTTGAATTTGGCTCGTTTTTTTTGCTAATTATGTCGCCATGGTTACTCAAAATGTCAATAGAAGTAATAGCCCGCATGACGAGATCCAGCCGCATGTTTTGATATATATATTGTAGGGGTGCACACAGCGGTACGAGCCGCATTAACGGTGAAAAGAAGCGGCAGTTATTTTGAGGTGTAGAGTAACAGGTGCCTGAAATGCATTGAATGGAAGGCATTGAAATGCATTGAAATGCATTTCAATGCTCTCCTATGCTCTGCTTTCACAGGCCCCAACAAAAGAAATCTGTAAAAGGTTTGTTTTTAAAAATGGAGGAGAGGTGACAGCAGCGATACTTCACCTGGAGCGGTTGGGGGCTCTTCTGGGGGAGACAGTGAGGCTGAGAGGGGCTGTGGGGTCGTTTTGTCCCACCGTGTGATGGCGGCGCTGCAGACTGGATCGGGACTGGTGGCTGGGCCGGGTACAGCACTGGAACAGGGGCCGGGGGACAGTACAGCCCAGTTGTCTCCATACCCAGATAAACGGAATCAGACAACTCACAGCTACTAATCAGGCCTATTGAGGGATCAAACTGAATTGAGCTCTCCTCTGACGCCGTCACTGAGACTTCCTGGGTCCCGCTTTTCTTTTCCTCCTCCAACATCACACCGACAACCTTCTTTCCACCTTTCCTGGTTTTCACGTGCTCATTTTGCTTCTTGCCTCGCCTCTTCCTGCTCTTTTTCTGCACAGTTTTCTTTTCTGTAACTTTTTTATTTTTTCTCGCTCGCTTATCAACAATTGTTTCACTGCTAATCTCGGTCTCTTTATCTTGCTTCTTAACATCCTGTGCTGCCGCCTCATCCTCCGCTTGCAGGCTCCTCTCAGGCTTCACCTGCTCCACTTCCTTCGTCTCCATCAGTTCCTTCTCTGACACAACAACTTTATTTTCCCCATTTTCCTCCCCCTCGTTCCTCTCTTCATGCGCCGTCTCCCCTCTCGTCTCTTCATTATCTCTCTGATTTAACGCATTCTCATCTCCTTCTTCCCTTCCTCTGCTCATCTTCTCTTTCGTGTCCTTTGTTTCCAGATCTTCCAGGTCCTCACACAGCAGGCTTGGACCGTCTGAAACAGGGTAAAGTAAGATCATACAACCTTTTTCTTTTTGTCTGAAGTATAGAGCTGCTAAAATGTATAAATAAAGATGATTAGTTCACTTATCTTCTTCAGAGACGTCATTACAATGGAACATCTAGCGCTTCTTCTAGATAAATGCAGAACCTAAAGATTGTTTCTGATCTAATCAAAGTTAAATCCATCCTACAATTATTGTGCAGGTTTTTGACATGTTTGAGGATTCATTAAATATATTTGTATATAATTTGAGTTTCAGAAATGCTAAGTTTTGTTCACTAAAAGAAATACGCACTTTGGTAAAAATGTGTCTCCTATAGACTGGATTAAATGATTTTCCAACAGTTTTTACCAACATAGACATATCTATAGCTTAATTCACAATTACTCATTCACCTGACCAAAAAATTTAAAATATATAGCTGTGGATGATCATTACTGATGTAAAGAGAGAAATAAGGTTTATTTATATACCAAATCTAAGGATATCCAACATGTTTCATGCCTCAAGATAATTTAGCAATGCAATTTTGTTTTTTTAAAAACACATTGTGTGTTCACTTAATGTTAAAAGTAGAGCCTCTTTCAAAATCCTGGATTTTCCAGTTTTGTAAGACACTGAGACCACGATGAAACATTTGCAAAGTTTTACAGAACTAATGTGGCATATATGCTGTACAACTTAACTTAAGAACAAATCTGTCAGAAAGAAAAATATAGACTTCTTTAATGTTTAAAAACAAGTAGGTTAAATAATTGAGTCCACCCATGTACTCTGAACACTTTCTGATTTAATTTCAGCATTCAGTCTTAAGAGTCCCTCCATTAATTCTTATAACTCTGAAAAAAAAAACATTCAAGACTTTCCTGACATTTATTAATTTGCTAAATTTACAGGCCACAAAGGATCACAGGATTACATTTTTGACTACAACTGATGTTTGTTAAATTGAGCAAGATATGCCACGTTTAAAGTGGACAATAACTTATTATGGCGTCTTAAGAGAGGTGTGCACACTTTTGCGAGCCACTACAGGTGTAGCAAAGGCCAAAAGCGTTAATATTCAACCCACCTGCATGTATTACATTGAAATATTATACAGTTAAAATGAAATCCTGCCTGACTGGTCACGTGTTGTCCTGCAGGCAGCATTACACATGACTGATGTTCCTCAGGAGAAACATGCGGGCTGCAGTGACCTAATTAGTGTCCCAGGTGTGCAACGCCTCGCGCCGCCTCACCTGTCGGTTAATTAACTCCACGCTGCTAGCTCCCGCTGCTAAACCTTCTACCCGGTCCCCATGTCCAAACATCGGGTCGGGAATGTTAATAACACGGCTTTTAAAGTGTCTCCTAGCACCACTGGGAGCTACACCGTCGCAGGAGATGCTGTGAATTTAAATAAGTCTGGCAAAGTTCAAAAACCAGGCATGGAAAGTGACGACAACGAGCCAAAACGCCACAAACGAGCCAATTAAACAATAAAACAATTAAACGCCGGGCTGATTGTCCTTACCGAAATCTTCACTTAGGTCGCCTTCCTTTTCCATATCACGCTACCGTCAAAGTAGCGTGATAATCAAATAATCCAATATGTCGCTCAGGGTTAGGCAGCGGGGGGACGCAGCGCAGCGCCTTAACGAGCCTGATTGATTGATTAGGCCTCTGCGATGTGACAGGAAGTGATCACGTGAAAGGTGAAGCTGATGCAGCCAATCATGGAGGAAATAATTCACTGCACATGAACTTTGTTTATGGTTAAGGCAAGATTGTTTTTGGAGACAGACGTCGTTGTAAAAATAATTTTTAAGACATTTGGAAGGATTTAGGAAAAAAAAAAAGTATCGATATCGGAGAGTAACGACAGCTTGGTCTAATTGACAACAGCTCTTTGTGTAATTGCTATATTTTAACATCACAAAGTTTGATGTTAAAAAACTTTGAAAATATATATATATATATATATATATATATATATATATATATATATATATATATATATATATAAAGAATATTTTAAAAAATATATTTTTTAAAATAATTTTTCTAAAATTGAGCTGCAAAAATATATTTAGCAAAAAAAGATAAGAAAAGAATAAATGAAAGACAGATTTTTATGACTTTTTTAATCTATTTTTTTGTACCACTGTCTTTGCATCTGAAACATATTACTAGTTCAAATGTTTTAGAGTTTAAATAAGTCATATAGGCTGCTGCTGTGGTTTGTTTATGTCACAAGTCTTTAATATAGACTTGAGTAAACTCTTAAGATTAATCACATACTTGTATATTTCAAGTCTTTATTTTCTAATAATTTTTCCTGTAATGAATTTGGCTTCTGGGAAATTCTAGATTCTTGGAAATTTAGAATTTACATTAGGCCAGCAAAAAAGAAGAAAGTAATAATGTTATGTGACGGCCTACATAATCAAAGAAACTGCTGACTTGACTGCTATTAAGCTGGAAGTCACTCACACCATCCTCAGGGAGGAGGCTGAGCTTCAAAAAGTCATCACTGCTAAAGAAGCTGCCTGTTCATGGAGGGCTGTATGCAAACTGATCAATGGAAGGTTGGGTGAAAGGAAAAAGTGTGGCAAAAAAAATTAGCAAGAGCAATAGGGATAAGTGTATCAGTGAAATGATTGTGAAATGAACCGGTTTAACAGTCTGGGGATGATTCACAAAAGGTGTGGACAGCAGCTGAAGCCAGAGCCACACGAATAGGACTACAACTGCAGCATTTTCTGTGTTGAGTCACTGCAGATCCTCAGAAAGTGTCAAAGTGTCTGATCTGGGCGAAAAATAAACCAGAATGTTACTCTGTGGTCTAGAGTCCTCTTTTATTCAGCCCAAAGTTAACTTTGCATTTAATCTGAAACTCATGGTTCCAGATGGAGGAAGAGTTGAGAATACAGGTTGCTTGAGGTATAGTGTCCTTCAAGCCTTTGTAAGATTTGTTATTTGTTCACTCGAACCTATGCACAAATAATATTTGGGGGAAAAAATGCATTTAGGTATTTCTATTTATCACCATATACAGAAAATGTGAAAATCTAAAATAATTCTGTTTATGTTGGGTTTTACTCTTTGCTCAATAAACCATCTACGTAAAAAAAAATGTTTCTCTTGTGTTGCTTAGTCTACATTTGCACCTACCAATGATCTAACCCATTGTAGAAATCGGAAATGATACAAACACTCAACAGATCTGATAATAAAACCAAATCTTCTCCTCCCCCAACCCCAATTACAGCCCAGAATGTCAAACGGCAAACCCCAAGAAACACAACGGTACCTGCAGAGTGTCTTAGCATAGTGGAGAGCGTTTCTATGTTCAACAATCCTGCATCTAAGTTATTAATAGATGCAGCCAAAAAAGCCAGCTTTGGGCTATTTTCCCTCCTCACATTGTGGTTGTTCCTCTCTTACCCACCAGATGGGGCACCAAATAGAGCCATGGCGTCTAACTAACAGGACTGGCTCATGTATGATGCATCTATCAGGGTTTTCTGGAGCCATATTCAAATATCAGCAGCCCACCTACCTAAACCAGGACAGTTCGTCTTCTGCAAATCCTCTATGCCTCTCCTTCGGCTAACCTTATCAGTTGTGGTCATGAAAATTTAAAACATGAATACTAAAAGACTGATTTTCTTTCCGGTGTTTTCACACATCCCTATGGACGGTCTGAGTGTGACACATAAAGAATAATTTCCTTGCTTTGAAACAACACAGAGTTAAACATGTTTGAGTCTGGTGTAAAGAGACTGTGATGGCCCACATTCAGATGTATCGCCCTGCATGTTGTTGCAGAGAAACACAAGCTGAGGGACTTATCAGTGGGCTGAAAGAGGTTTAGAGGCTAAGTTAATGCTGGTGTGTGAATTTACAGGGGTGGGGGGGAAACTGTATCGGCACGCAGTTTGTTTTGATTGTATCTTTCCAGAACCTATTTATCTGATGTTTTGTTTCACAGCATAAATTTTGAGCGGGACTGGAAGAGTCTGAGAATATAAAGGAGAAGCTCACTTCCTTTGACTAAAGCATGTTTGATCAGATCATGACCTCCAAAAGCGTTCACACCCCTTTATTTCTCTAGATTTTGCCAGCACGGGTTTTTTAGGTGCTTTTCTGATTAATGATCTCTTCGGCATTGCCTGCCAGTTTAGGCGGACGGCCATGTTTTGATAGATTTGCTGTTGTAACACACTCTTCACTTTCAGATGATGGACTGAACGGTTTTGGATTCAGAGTGAAGGAAGGAAGCTGAATACAAATGTGCATCTCACATTTCAGATTTTTGTCTGTAAAAATAGTTGAACACCATGCATCCTTCTCTTTCTCCTTCTTCGTCACATGTATGTACTCCTTTGCTTTGGTCCATTACATAAAACCTCAGGAAAACACATTGATCATTTTCAGTCATTGCATGATAAAATGTGGAAAAGTTTAAGGGGTGTGGACACTTTTGCAAGGCACCGTTAACTCCACGAAGCTCTGCAAGATGTGCTGCACTTTCGGCTCTTTGCTTCAGGTTTCCCACTGTATTTCTCCACAATAGCAAAATGAATACAAATGGAGTTTCCTTTGTAATGCTGTCAGCACGGGAAGAAATGACATTTAAATAATTCAGCAGTTGCATGTCTTTCCAGTAACAATGTCCTGGTGGATAAGCCGCAGAGCTCACTGACAGCAGCCTCCACTGGAACCAGGAGGAAGCTGTGATGTTGATAGCTTGTTCTCTCGATTACATGGACTTAAGAGATGTTGGAGACGTTGGCGTTTCTGGGAGAGTCTCCTGATCTCAGTGAGCGGAACATGTTGTCAGACGGAAGAGGAGATGCGAGGTATCGAAACATGTCGAGAAAGAATGCGCTACCAAAAACGTTGATGTAGCAGTAAGGTCAGGACAATAGGATTTTACATGCTAAGCCTTTTTATTGCAAGTAAACTTTCAGTATAGGGTTCATTTTATTTTGAGCTTTTCTTGTTTCTGTAGTTTTGATCTTACACAGCTTCTCCTTTCATTTTGACTGCTTAGCACTGAAATTTGATATGACTATATTACAAAAAAAATCTGTGAGTTATTAGACCAAACAGTTGGAACATTTTTTTAAAATAATTACTCAGCATTATCCAGGATTTTTATAACTTCAGCTGGTGCAGAAGAGATGCAGATGTTGATGTGAAACATAATGAACAGATCAGCTGCAGACCTAAAGCTATCAAAAGTCTGAACAAAAGTCATTGGTTACACTCAGTTCAGTAGGAAAACCATAGAAAAATCTAAGAAAGAAGGTTACTTTTGTGTCTGATAATCCATTATTATGTTGGTCTGTCCAAACACGATGAGATACAGTCCAGCAGGTATCTAAAAGGATCCATGATGTCAAGGTTTCCAGGACTATTTTAAAGACAGAAGATGCATCATATCCCTCACCTGAAAGGCCATGTTTTCTTATCTTTCCCATTTTGAAGAGAAATAGCAGCCTCTGTATCGTATCTATGCAGCATGTCAACTAAAAAGGGCATACATTTACAATTAGGTTAATAAAAGCAACTCTAATCAACTTTAAAAACATTTTTACACTTATATGATAGGATTTGCAAGAAATAAAAAAGAAGGTGAAGAATGAGATTGTGTGAAACAATTTCTTTCTTTCTTCCATCTGAGTAAAATAAACTAAAATTTTCCAAAACTTCAGAGTTGTTGGGATGGCGCTTCAATAACGGCGGCGTTTATGCACAAAATATAGATACAAAAAAATGGGAGCAGTCAACTTATTTCACCAATTTGACCTGCAGAGGTTTTTGCAGCAGGTTGCTATTTAAGTTTTAAAGGCATTCATAGCAACATTTCTCATTAAAAAGGAAGCTGTGTTGCTGATTACAGAATGTACATAAATAGTTTTTATCTAATGAAACAAAAAAAGATGTAATAATAAGCAAGGGTTGATTAGGGTGACCTTAAGAGGCTCAAACATCCCAAGGTTAATTACATTGTAATTAGTTTGGGCTTTCTGATTAATGGTGCATTTGTTAGGGAATTAGCTCAGCCGAGGCACAAAATGAAGTCCGTCTGAAGTTGTGTTTAGTATATAAAGTTTTTCTCTTTTTTTTTTGCAGAATCTTGCAGCCTGATGTTTTTGATTAAGAAGCTGGTTGCACATAGAAAAAAAAGGGCTTGCTCCCTATTTGTGGTAAAAAAAAAATTTAAAAAAGCAACATCAGCTGAAGCTCCAGGATGAACTTCTTGAAGCCTGCTGGTGCATTTCTTGGTAAAGTTTGATGGTTTTCTCAACATTATTTCTCATTATTTACACGGCCTTGCACAAATAAATTGTTGTGGTGTTCCCTTAAACTTCTCTGTCCTTGGGTTTTGGAATTATTGGAGAGCGTTTGGTTTTTATAAATGTCCAATATGAGATAAAACAGAGTCTTTCTCTCTTAGCTTTTTTTCCTCGTGGAATTTCTTCAATAATTCTTGAGGGACAATGTACTTTCTCCAAGATGCTGTGGATAGATTTTGAAGTTTTTTGTTAATACTTTGGCTGCTTTTCATTTGTAGTTCTCTCAAACTGACGAGGTCACGCCAGGAGATTTATTTCCCCATTTCTACGGCATATTTGCTCTGGAAAGGGAGACTGCTGCCATTCAAATATATTCCATATCATGCCGGATCAACATTTGACAGAACTTCTCTGTGCTCATGAGTCCATCATTTCTGACACGATCCCTAACACCGACTGAAATGCGGCCCAATTCATGACAGAAAGTCCTTGTGTAACTTGACATACTCCGCCTCCACCCCTCCACCACCATCCTTCCCGTTCCTTTAGAATCACTTTTTGACAGCTAATCGTCCAGTGAGACCATTTATGATGAGGCTTTGGCAGACTGAAGATGGATGAACTGAAGGATGACCCAGCTCTCAGGTTGTGTCAGACCTTTGCTGGATTTTCTTCTTCATCTTAAGGATCTGATGTTTTAACTATTCCTTTTCTGCCATGGAAAGAGAAAACTTCGCCTAAACCATCAACTTGCGCATCATTAAAGCAAACACCAACTTTTCTGTTAAACTTGGTTAAAACAAGAACATGTTTTGTTATGTTAAGTTTTAAATCTGCATGTTTTGACTTGTTAATGAGCAAAAAACTGTCAGTATTCCAAGAGTCATTTGAAACCTGGGAAACTGTCGCTTTAGACAATGTTGGAAGATTATATTAAAGTCTGCTAATCAGAAAGAAAACTCCTCTTTCTGATAAACCTTTAAGATTTAAAAGGAATAAGTCCAGTCCGACTGAGCTTGAGCTATTTTACAAAAATTTCCCTCTCCTGGACGAAAACCTTCAGCTGTAATTAGAGCAAAAGTGTCTCTTGTCTTCCACTTCATATTTCTATAATATTTTATTTTGGTTTCAAAATAAATTGAAGTTTCTGGTTTTAATGCGACAAACTGGAAAAAATTGAGGGGCATACATAGTTTTGCAAGCCACTGTAAGTAAATGTTATTATATCAGATGATTTTGATCCTCAGACTAAATCAGTGGGTTTTTTTGGGTAGATTATAGATCCACCTTTAAAGCTCAAGTATGTCACTTTTATAATTAATATGTTTTTACACATTTATTAAAACTGTCACTGTATCGTGACAATAAGCTCTGAGACAAATCTGTGAAAAGATTGACCTTCTCCACCTCTTCTCTGAACTATTATTGCCGACCGAAGAAATGCACCGCTCCCGACATAAAACAACCAATAAGAGCCAGGAGGAGGGGCTTAGAGCTGTCAATCAACCTAATGTACCCGCTGCTCAATGTGCTATTAGCAAAGAAACAACTTATTCACAACAGAATCTGCTGATGGGGGAAAAACTGTAGCAGCAGCAGAGGGGATGAGAGGGATTTGTGATTGACAGCGCTAAGACCCGCCTCCTGGCTCTGATTGATTGCTTCTAGTTAGCACTGGGAGAAGGTTTTCCCAGATTATGAGATTTATTCTATTCCGTCAAGACAGTTTTAAGAAACATGTAAAAAAAAAAAAAAATCATTTATAAAAGTTACATATTGCAACTCTAATGTGACTCAGTAAGGAGCTCCAGGAGGAACATTAAAAAGACAAGAGAGGACACATTTACCCAATCAGGTTGTTTTTTATTTGGAACAGAGTGGCAGATTAGTGACAGGGCGGTGGCGTGGAGGATCCGCCTCCTCTCGCTCACTCAGCCAATGACAGAAACTCAGCCTTAAAAAAATGCAAATGTATAAAAACAGGAATGGGAACAGCAAACATAGAGTGTAGCCTCCACCGGGCTTCACACAGACACGCGCACATCCGCACTCAGACTCACATATACACAAATATCTCTAGTCTCCCTCACACACACACACACTCATATTATTTGGCTACGCAGGCTTAGATGGGTACAAACGCACGACTTTTTTGACAGTCACTTTAGAAAAGACAGTACGTGTTTAGATCATTCCTGCCTGTGACAAAGTGGCGCCTCGTCTGTCCAGCCGTCCCACGGCGGACGGACAGGTAGACGAGCCAGACAGACAGTGAGAAGACACAGTCAGCATGTGTGAGAGCCACTTTGAGGGACGAGTGGCCCCACATTCAGCAATGAGCAGATGAAACACATGCAAAACACCCCCACACACGTACACACACCAGGACAGGCTAGTGTCATGTACACAAGAGCTGCTGTGAAATACCAAGGTGACGCACGCTTACAGTCGAGGTGGCGGGTTCAGATTAGATGCAGACACACACACACACACACTGGTGAAGGGGGGTGGCAGGTGACTTAACACACAGGAGTGGAGGAGGTGTGCTACCCGTCTGTGGAAGAGTGTGAGAACTGCTGGAGAAGGTAAACACACTCTCGACCACAGTACATTCCAACTTTAACGCACCCCTCTTTAATTTTTAATATACACACACGCGCTCACACACGCAGGAATCCACACGTACAGTCAGACAAGTATAATTTTGACTCCCATGCATTTTTTTTAATCTACAGTACTGAGTATAAGAGAAGCTACTAGCCCAGACGCACTGGTGTGTGGTTATTATTACAATCTCTTAGATCGAAGTCGGGATCCCCGATCGTCTGCCCCTCAAAATGGTCCCACGGCGGGTGAAGGTTGATCACTTTTGCTCTCGTTAACAAAAATTTACCAACAAATGTAATAATTTTTTTTTTTTTTTTTGACTCAGTGCACATGGGAGCAACTTCTGAACATCTCCCATCCTCAAACCGAGAGCCGATCAGCGGCGGATGGGACAAAAACAAAAGAAAAAAGCGAGGCATGCAGACGGCTCGAGAGGGCAGATGTTTTCCGGATGACACAGAAGACTGTACATGCACAGCGCCTTGTAAGAATATTCACATCCATCAAACTTTTACAATTGTTTGCTATGTTACTGCCATAAACTTTCGTGTATTTTAGGAGTGGATGGTCAACCACAACTGGCCGAGAACATTAATCGGGGAAGCAGCCAAGAGGCTTGTGGTGACTCTAGAGGAGAATCTGTCAAAAATAAAGAATTAGTGGAGCTTCTCACACAGCTTTTATGGAAAAGTGACAAGAAAAAAAGCTATTGCCGAAGGAAGAGTAAAAAGAAAGAAAGTGCTCTGGAATTAAAATCCTAGTAAGGTACAGAGAAGTTCGCCTGTGTAAAATGACAAAACAGAAAAACATTGAATGGGGTATGAATACTTTTGCAAGGCGCTGTAATTGTGCTTATACACAAAACGAACCAGACCGCTTGATAACTGATCAGTAACACCACCTGGCCTCGCTCTGTCACGACGACGACAACAGTGGCTCTGAAATGCGTTCGGATGATATGATTCAAAGTCTGTGTGGCCTGTTTCTAATGCGCAGCTAGTTTTCATCTGTGTGTGCAGAGTGTGTGCGTGCACGCGACAAGAGCACAGCTCGTCTAAGGTGATGATGAACGTGATGGATTAAAAAAAAAAAAAATGGATCATGCAGATGATTAGTGACGCCAGAAAGGATACGCTGATATTTACATATATACGTTTTTTTTTCTTTTTTCATTAAATGCTAAATACAACATCCTCCTGTTTAAGTTTTATCATCATCATTATTGTTACCGCTTTATTATTATTATTATAATTATCACAATAATTCCTCAACATCCAGCCCTGAAGCATTGATATATTATTGATTATTATTATTATTATTACTACTATCAATAACTAGTCTTTGTACAGCCCAGAGGAGCAGAGGGGCTACCAGCTCGACGTGACTGAAACACGGCGCGACATTTTCTGGTTGGCCGAGCCGAGCGAGAGGTCAGAGCCACCTTCCAGCAGACTCCGGTGTCTGTGTGCATATGCCTGTGTTCATGTCAGTGTGTGAATATTTGAGCACCAAAAAAAAAAAAAAAAAAAAAAAGGACGGAAGGCACAAAAGAGACCTTTCCTCTCACCTTTGACCCTGGACTCTGCCCGGCCAACCAGACGCTCGGTGTTTGGGATTTTTATTTTTTGTTTTAGGGGAAGGGGAAACGAGGGGCAGCGTCATGCCCCACCTTCTGTTAAGTCATGGCTTCCTCTTCTTAGCGCCCCCCTCCTCTCCTCTCCTCTCTCTTTTATTTGCTCCATAAAAACAGAAAGGGGTGGCAGGGGGTGGGTTTTTGTTTGCTTGTGCTGGAAAACACAGATTAGGAGAATGTCTTTTTTTTTTTTTCTTACAAAATTATCATATCCTTACATACAGAACAAGAGAATCTGCAGAATATTAACAACAACAGTTACTTTAAAAACATCTTGTGTGTATGTTGCTTTTTTTCTGAATATATTTGAATTTTTCTGTCCTTTTTTTTGTCCTTATTTTGTCGTTTTCATTGAAAAGAAAGTCCCCAGAGAGAAGGCGCTCTCAACGATTGGAGATAAGAGGGGAGGAGCGGGATGAAGGGGCGAGTAATAGTAGTAGTAGTAGAAGAAGGAGGAGGAAGAGGAGGAGGGGGAGCGCTTTAGAGTATCTTTCACTTTTCTCTCACTCTTTCTCCCCCGCCCCCAGCCCGGTGTGAGGTGCGACACCCCGGCATCCAGGGGTTATGCGTAAAACTCCTCCTGCTTGTCGGGTTTCTGGTAGGTGACCGTGGCTTGTTTGGGTTCCTCCAGCGTGTAGCTGCCCTCGTCCTTCTTCTTCATCCTGTACACCAGCAGCATCACCAGGAAGGCGGCGAACAAGGCGCCCACCACGCCTCCCACGATCACAGCTAAAACAAAACAAAAAACAAAAACAAGAGAAGAAAAGAAACAGATCTGTAATTTCAAACTGGAAAGCTGCACCTACTGAGCCTACGCTGCTCTGACAGCACAGCAGATCTACCACAGCATCACAATCACCTTCTGCTAAGTGGAAACTGATGAGCCTGGGTGTGCCAGCAGACACACTCCGCTGCAACAGCTCTGTGCTAAATTGCATCTCTGCAGAGCTGCAAGGAGTAGCTGAACTTAATGGGGCTGGTGTTAATTTCTCCACCTGTAGCTCCTCACGTCACCAAGCTGTTACTGAGAGCGACAAATCTGTTTCTGGTCAACAACAATCAGAAACTTTCTTGTTATTAATCATTTGAGTCCAGGCCAAAGCTGAAAATAATTTGTTATTTTGAAGGAAAATGAAAGAGAATCTAGCTGATGTCCAGTGACTCTTATGTTGTTGCTAGTAAGGTCAGGTCTCTGTGAAACCTTGTAAAGTCAAGGTTATATCTGCAATCGTTTATGTAGATGGCTTTTTGCCTAGGCTGGCATGACTTAGTGGGCGTCACAAGACAAAAAAAAAATGCATTTGTCAATTGCATCAAAACTAGCTCTCTTTATTGTCTACTTATGATCGTAACAAGCGATTGTTGTATACCATGGGTGGCTGATCAGATTGAGATTGGTATGTGATTAACAGCTTATAATTCAGTTTTATATCCAAGGTGGGTTTTTTTTATATATATAAATCTGGACCATATTTGATCCTCTCTCATCCAGAAGCACCAAACCCAGATTGAACACCCGCACTAATACTTGGATAAATGTCTCTTAGTCAGTTGGACATCAGCAAGCTTCTCTTATGATCAGAAATTCTAGAGCTCATGTAAACTGGTTGGTTTCCTGCCACAGATGCAGCTTTTAAGTGTAGTCCACAAATTTTCAACAGGATTAAAGTCAGGGCAACTTCAGAAGTGTAATATTAGCCTTCTTTATCCATTTCAAAACCAGTTCTGATGTTTGCTTGGGATCATTGTCCCATTAAAACAACTAGCTGCGTCTAGGTTTCCACCATGTTCCTCAGGGGTCTAAAGAGCCCCTGTCCTGCTGTTTCTAGATGCATCCCTGCTCCAAAACATCTGAGTCAAATGAATGAAGACTGAAGTTGGAGAAGCATCACATAGCTGTAGTGGTAAAAGACACCGTTAGCATGATGCTCCCAACATGCCTAACAGCTAACACAGCGTTCTCAAAGCCTAATCTTGACATAATCCTCGTCTTTTGATGAAAAACCTCTCTGGTTCTTAGACTCCTCTGACTTTGGGCCTCTCCTTGTGGGAAGCTAATACTTCAACTCTTGACCTGGGGTTATGATGGGCTTGAGCATATGGTGGTTCTTGTGTTGTTGTCAAACATGCCAACCCATTTACTGTCAGATACCGACAAGAAAAACGTAAACACGGTGCCGCGTCCAACAGGATAACAACCCCAAACACATCAAAACTTGTTTATGAAGGGATAAAGCGGGCCAGCGTTAAACTTCTAACCTACACCAGTTTGTGGATCATGCGTCAAAGCATCGTCAGCGCCTGGAAACCAACCAGTTTAAATAAACTCTACCAGTGAAGAGAAGTGGTCAGCTATTCAGCCAGAATTACACCGCAAGCTTCTTGGTAGCAACATAAAGGCTGTGGTTAAAGTGGAACTTGCTAAGGGTCAACCATTAGTGTGGGTGTATGTATACATCTGAACCCTGCTTAGATGGCCGAGTTCCTATGCGTTTGCTCTGCTGAAACTAACATCAACAGGTCAAAGGTTACTGCCTGTCCCACGCACTAGATATTCAATGCATGAGAATCGATGGCTCTCAGGACTGTGAAACAAACATCCTGTGTCTATTCGCCGCATAAACACTATATTGTCTTATTATGGAAAAACAGCTGAAGGCCCTTTTATTAATAAAAACATTCCAATAGAGCTTTGATTTGATTGTTTCCCGTAGTTTCCTTGCCGTGTTTGTTTTTATCCGACTCTTTTCAGTAATTTCATTCGTTTATAATAGTTGAATCATTTTGCTCCGACGTTTTATTCCTTGAAGCACTTTGTGATTCTTATCTGTAAAAAGTTTTACGCAAATTAACTTTTTCTTACATAGAAATTCTGACTTGTGCGCCGAGTTCTTTTTAAAAGCAGGAGTGCGTATGAGATATTCTGACCAGAAGGAGAATAATTCAACTCTAACTTTGCTGTTGATGTTAAAACAGAGAGACATTTATCCGTTTCTGGAGTGAAACATTGTGTGGTTTTTAATCCAAACGTTGGCTAAAGCTGAACATGAGACCACCACAACACTAATTTATCCACTGAGCTCCCAAGCAGTAATAATGCCTGATTTTAAACGGCAACGAGGAACCAGCCTGGGTTTCATTAGTTGGAGCAATAAGTTCAGCGGTGCCACCGGGACCATCTCAGGAACAAGTCCCAACAAGATGGATGTGCCCAGATAAAGCAGCATCAATTTCTCTTTCACTACAAAGAAGGCAGAAAGCTAATCATAAACACAGCTCTACGTCTAGCGCACAGTCTAATCTAAAATCTGTTGCCTCCTGCTCTTTACCAACGACCAGGAAATCAGCAAAAACCACCGCCAGCAGTCCACCAATCAGAAGAGCTGAAGGAGAGACAGAGAGCCAGTCAGGTCAGGCAAGATGGCTGCTCCCTCATTTTCTACAGCAGCTCTTTGGGGTAAAAAAAAAAAAAGAAAGAGGGGGGACGCTTGGAAAGAAATTAGATTTGCCCAAAGAAAAAAAGAAGGTGAGAAAAACAGTGGGGGGGATGAAAAGAGGTCGGCGAACCCAACAGGAGGATTTCTTGTTCTCAGTGGATCAAATGGGGCTAAGCAGCATGGTGATCAATCTGATCTATGTGAAAGTTACGGTAATGCTAGTTCTTCTTAGCAGCCCCCCGGAAAGAAGCAGAAAAAGAATCCAGGAGGCAACGTGGGAATGTTTTCTGCTCTTCTAAACAGGTGATTTATCTCTTACTCACCTATTAGGACCTCTTTCCTCTCCAGGATGTTCTTCTGTGGCAGCTGGGCAGCAGAGCTGCCACTGTCCACCGTGTTCCCGCTGAAGTCGGGCATTAAGCCGAGATTATTCCGGCGATTCTTGCTGATCTCTGAGTCTCCGGTCGGGCCTGCGGCGCCCACCTCGTTGCTTCCCTCCTAAGTCGAAGACAGAGAAGGAAAACCTTAACAGGACATTTTGAATTTGATGTAATTAAATTCGTTCCGCAGAGTTGCTGCCCGGAAACCGATCCGCAGCGAGAGTTTTTCCATGACACACGCTGGCATTTGCAAACAAAGAGTCTCTGTGTCTTGATCAGGAGGAAAAAGTGGCTTGTTGTCAAACAAACATACACACTTCATAAAATGTGGCAGCTTAATCGCGACGTGGAGAAGCCGTCGAGTATAAATGCGTGGTGCTGCTGGAAACGAATGGATTGAATCAGAGGAACGGTGGCGTTTTGCACACAGATAGAAGGTCAGATCTTTGCACAGAGTGAACCACAGAAACACTGAACAAAACCGCTTTGAATTCATTGCTTGTTCTTAAACTTTATCTAATGATGTTCACTGGGAAATGGCTCAATAAGAACCAGAGATAAGGGCTATTTGATCACTGTCAAAACCAATGAAGTGATCTCATTAACAGATATTGGCTGTTTACCCAAAGCCTGATCTGGATAAATTATCTTCTGACACTTATAAATGAGCCACATGTTTATCTGTCACTATGACCATTAGCACTGCAGGACTTTTTGTCAATCAAAAACTCACACACTCCTACTGCTGTACACATTCCTAGCGACTCTACATGGTCACACACAGTGCCTCGCAAAAAAATATTGCATGTTTTTCACATTTTGCTATGTTATAGCCTACAAACTCCAGTGTATGATTTATTTTAGATGGCAGAGTAACACAAAGAAGCACATCATTTTGCAGTAGGAGGAGAAGTAAAAACATTGCTTTCAAATGTGATCAAAGATGGGCAAATGTGCTAACAATTATTCTCTTCTCGGTTGAAAAAGTATCATTAACCCCTTCCTTCATCTCAGATGTAGCTGAAAGAAAAACACTTGGAGTCACCAAGAAGGTTTTATGATGTTCAGAAGTGCCATCACCATCTCCTCCAGGGGGTTTATCCGACTGAATGATGTCGCCACCACCAGTGCAGAGCTTAGCTAACATTAGCATCAGATGGGAGTGAGTGCATATAGGTACGGTGAGGCGTATTCAAAATGATATATTACACTATAAATCATACTTCACCAACAGAATCTGAAAAGAAATGCAACCATGTTGAGGTTGCAGCACATAGTTAATGTAACTGTTGATCAGCTTTGAGGTAAACGGCAAGAGGAACAGCTTGAGTTTAACCTGGGATAAACTTAGCTTCATGGTTTGGTTAGATATGGGAAACGGTTATTGTGGAGCAAGATCCACGGTGGAACAATTACAGCTTCTTTTTTTTTAAATTTTTTAAATTGATGTACATCTTGTAATGGTCTGAAACGTCTGTGTTTCTGTATGGATTTAGTGGTTTTTCCGTTTCATTTCCATGATCAGGATTGCTTGTTAGTCGTTTCATTTGCCCTTTACTCGCTCCGTAAAGTTCAGCTGTTGGCTGTCGGATCTCTGCTTTGATCCTGTCAGCTGACTTATTAAGTCACTTTGTCCGTCTGCTGGCCGCTTGCCGAAATATCTGTGTTCAGCTTCCGTTTCTCTACATTTTGAGACTTTTCTTGCCGTTTATCAGTGATCAGAAATGTTCCTCCAGCGTGGCTGACTCCCAGGAGAGTGAAGAGAACGATAAGGGTTGGTAATCATTGAAACCAGCAGCCTGCACAGCCCGACTGACACTTTGGTAATTTGAACGTCCTTAGACTGAAGTTGCGTTTGCATTTTCCTCCCACCCAGCTCATCAAGCCGCACCAATGCAACCACTGTTGAGCTCTCATTACATTAGAGGCACCGATTAACAGATCCAGAAGTTGTAAAGTGAACCACAGCGGCCGGATGCATGAGCAGGAACGTAAAAGCAGCATCATTTAGGGGAGAACGGATGTTTTTACTGCATGCTTTAACTCTACACCATAAAACTGAATTTTGGAGCATATTAAAAACTAGCCAATAAAATGAAAAGTATAAATTCTAAGAAAGTTTATTAGTTTCTAAGTAGAACATTAAGTAATAGTTAAAGCCTAACAATAAATATGTTTTCATACAACATTTTGATAAGAATATAACTGAAGATGTACATTGGGACCGTTACTCACCAGTAATGGCAACCACACAATTATAGGTTAAATAACTATCACTTGCAGTTATTTAAGTAAAATAACTGGGAAAATTAAATTTTTCTCCTTCAATCTGGCAGTAATGTCTGAAGTTCAGTGTAAACTCTAAGTAGAGTCTAGACTAAACTTAAAATATAAATCTGTACAGATGAATCCTTTTCTTTACACATTTATGAACTACTTTGTGTTGGATCCAAAACACACAAAATACAAATAAAACAGAAATTAGTGGCTGTAATTAGAAGAAGAAGAAGAATTAGTCAGAATTAATCTGACAAAACGTAAAAGTTGAACACTGTTGGTAGCAAAACTGCAATCTAGATGATTACAGATGAATAATCCAAACTTTTCCCCACCTGTGTGGTTGCGGGCGGCTGTGGGCGGGTTGTTCTCTCCGTTGGGACGCCCTGAGTGGTCCTCGACGCCGGGACCCGGGGCCTGAGGGGGACTCTGGTCTTGGCGGTGGTCGCTGCTGAGGTGGTGGGTGCGGCTGTCGTGGGCTCGGGTGTGGTCTCCGCTGTGGTGGGCGCGTCGTAATCGTAATCTGTGGTGGTTTCCAGGTCGAAGCCGGGGTAAACCGAGCTGGGCTCCGGCGACAGGTACACGTCCTCCTCGCCTTCGTCCGGGCCGAGCAGGTCGTCTGAGCCAGCAGAGGGCCCTGCGCTCTCCACGGCGCTGGTCGTCAGGCCGGTGGTGGACACGGGGAAGACGGCGGGCGAGCGGGGGGCGGCGGTGGTCTGAGCAGACCGGATTCTCTCCAACTCCCTCTGCCTCTCCAGCTCCCGCTCCCTCTGCCTCTCCCTCTCTCTCTCCCGCTCCCTCTCTCTCTCCTGTTCTCTCTCCCGTTCCCTCTCTCTTTCCATCTCTCTGATCCGCTCTCTTTCTCTTTCCCTTGCCATCTGTCTCTCTCTCTCCAGTTCCCTCTCTTTTTCCCTCTCCATCTCCACGTAGATGCCGCTCTCTCCGTCGGCCTCGGTGGGGAACACGGTGGAGACGACATCCTCCGGGCTGAAGCTGGGCTCGGCCGCAGGTGAGGCTGAGGGGGCGGGGCTTGTCGCCTGGGTGGTGGAGAAGAGGATGGGCTCCTCCGTGGTGAAGGTCACGCCAGCTGTCGTCGGCCTCACGCCGATGTCAGAGGCTAGACGAGGAGAAAAGAGGAAATAAAAGAATTAGTGACAGACATGCAAATGAAACCACTTCCTCTACTCAGGTTTACGGAGGGAAGCAGCTGGATGTAAATTTGAAATATAACCTCAGAAAACAAATCTTCCTGTCAGTTAAAGTTTAAAAACATTTTATTTTCCCCGTACTTCGCAAATACACATCTGTTATTCTCACTTTTTGTCTGAAACATAGTGACTTGGAAAATATGGAAATAAAAACTTAGAAAATGACATGGTGACGCTGGTACATGTCAAAATAAAAGCGTCAATAAAAAAAACATTTCAGGAAGTTTAGGGAGTTTTTTTTTCTTTTAAAAAAAATAATTTTGTTGTACTTCGCAAACATTTCCAGACATGACATGATGATTTACAAATATTTTCTCAAGATTATTCCATTTATTTATTTACACCATCAACGTCTTTGAGATAAGACGTTGATGGTGTGTAACGGGAGTTAGGAGGATCTGTGCTTTGTTGTGTCTTGCGTCTCGTCTGCAGACTTTGCCAACATTCAATCAAAACAAAACAGAGATGAACAAGTCCGAGATGGAAAAAACTGATCTCCATCGTCAGCTTCATGGGAAAGAAGACCACTGCTGCTGACCAAATACAACACAAAGATTCACTTTTGCTAAAATACAATATCCTTGATTTACCCAGGGACTTTTAGAGAAATATTCAGTTGACAGAAGACAAAATAAGTTAAACTTTTATTAAGGCGTGATTCCCGTTTCATCTTTTTAGGGACCCAGAAGGTCCAACTCTAAACAGCTCAAAATAAATAAAACTAAGAGTTTGGAGTCGTCTTGTCAAAGTCCAAAGTCCGCATAAGGATCATTTATACTTAAACGCCAACCAATGTGACCGAATAAATAACATTTTATAAAACAGTGTGTTAAAATTGCTCCACAGCAATGTAAAATACATTTTACATCAAAAGCTTGATGGGAGTTGTTGCATTTACTTTATTTATGAAAAGGTCAGATTGGTTTAGATAATCTTTTTCTCTTAATGAAACAATCGTTAGGAAACTTTTTGATTTTACCATGCTATATTTGTCTGGTATTAAAAATTATTTCAAAATCTGAAACAAAAATCTGAAAGGGCCTAAGTAGTTTTTCCAAACATTCCTTGAACAGATGTGTAAAGATCTAGAAAGTTAATTAATCTTTTTTTTATTATTGTACCACTAAGTGAAATATTTAAGGTCATGGCCCCGGTAGTTTCCATAACAAGCATTTATTTTAAGGCTTTTTATTACATTTGCAAATAATTGTAAAGGATGCTGTGTTTGCATCTCAAGTTCCACTTGAACACATTTTGGTCAAAAATGAAAATGAAACTGGCCACAGGTTTCAAGTGCAAGCAAGCTTTAAAAAAAGATCAAATCAACAGCAGCACCCAATATATCTCAGACAATGCATACGGTTTCAGTTCCCCGAGTCATATCGCGCTCTCATAACCCCAACAAAATCTACATATGAGAGCACTTTTTTATTTTTTGAAAGTAAAAAGCAACCAGAGGGGTAAAACATGCAAGGTAGGGGAAATACTTTTTATAGGCATGTTTCTAGCAAACCTTCCCCTTTTACTTGAGAACAGGAGAGTGTTTTGCCTTTCTGCTTTCGGTCATTTAAAATGTCGCTGCACTTAATGCCACTCGCACTACAGGGAGGTGTTTGTGTTGTCGAATCACTGAAGAGTAAAATGATGACTTTGACACAGCAATCACAGCCCCAATGTCATTGTTTTCCCCTTTTCATTTAGCTGCCTGTCAGGAGCAAGTGAACGGAGTGCAAAGTGGGTCGACTACAGTAAGTTCAGCCGGGGGGGGGAAAAGCTGCAGAGCAGAAGGTGCTGAGAGAAATAGATCGAAAACGCCAAACTTTCTTTTTGTCGTCCAGATCAGAAACTAAAAAGGATGAGGTTTTGTTGCTAAAAACATTTGTTTTGGTCAGCTGGTGTGGATAGAGAGCTCTAAAGAGAGTTGTATGCCGTTTATATACATAAAGTGCATTTTCAGAAGGAGAGGAGATGAGCAGAGCTGTGGCTCATAATACCATTACTCTGCCTTTCATTCGGTTATAGCAGTGAAGCTCCTTGGGTTGAAAGAGAAGCAAATTGAATTTGCAGACACAAAGACACGAAGGCTGTCAGAGGAGCTGCAGAGGATATCGGAAAACGGACTCCGACAATGCGTCTTATGTTTAATGTATCAGAAGCCACAAAATACCTCCACTGAAGCAGCAGAAGCAGACATTAAACGCGCTTCTGTCTGTTAAAGGCGAACCCTTTTCTTTGGAAAGGTTCAACTCTATATCACGGTTTTAGATAAAGCAATTTGCCGGGCTGCTGTTCCAACCGTGGGGGGTGCCTCTGCCGTTCTCCACTGCCCCGAATTGTAATTTATTTCACGCTCACCCGCCAGAGCAGCGCCTTAACCGAGGGCGGCCCTCAATGAGTCACACTCGATGCGAAGGAGCTTCGAAGGCCAGATCAGAAAATCAGGCTGAGTTACACCGATGTGATTTACGTTAAGCAGGTAATTCCCAAACACGCAAGCTAGCAGCGCTGGGGACGGCGCGCGCTGGCAGATAGTTGCGTGTGATTGTCTAATCTGTGTGGACTGTAATCTGATTAGAGTAAAGAAGATCTCTGGGAATCGACCCCGGGTCAGTGGTTGGGTGAGTTTTTTTTTCACCCCCTGCATCCTAACCCAGTTGATGAGACAAACATCCATGGGAGAACTTCACATTTTTTTCATGTCAAGATCAAAAACTTCAGCGTGTTTTGTCGGGAAGGGTGAGGTGCATTTGTATTCAGCCCCCTGAGTCGATATCTTGTAGAAGCAGCTTGTGCTGTAGCTACAACTGCAGGTCCTTTGGGGTATGTCACAACTAGCTTTGCACATCTAAAGACTGTCATTTCTCTCTATTCTTCTTTTCAAAACAAGTCAACCTCAGTCTGACTAGAAGGAGAGCGTCTGACTATCCAAAGATTGCCAAAGATTCTGTGAATGAGGTTTTATTTTTATTATAACTCTGGAGGTTTAGCGTTTTTGTCTTGCTGGGAAGTGAACCTCTAACCCAATCTGATGTCTTTTGTAGCCTTTAACAGATTTTCTGAAGAAAAGCGTCTTCGAAGCATCATACTGCTTCCTTTATGGGATGATTGGGATTGTTGGGTAACTGCAGCTTGCTAAATTCAGTTTTGTTCTAATCTGACCAAAACATTATTCTAGGTTTCCTACATCAACAGTCTCCAATTATTGATTCAAAGAACGCTATTGGTCCGTAAATGTTTTACTTCCAGGCTGCAGAGGAAGAGTAAATGATCTCTCCACTCCCTTTGGACTGACTGACACTCTTTTGAAAATCCTCTTAATGACATCTTCATTTGCATCTTTGCAAAAACCCAAAAATTATTTATATCTCTAGCAGATTTGGGTTTAAAGTATTCTTTTCATTTGACCAACGTGCTTCGTTGGACTACGTTGGAGTGACCCAGCAAGAGTCCTGTCTTAAATCTGATAGGTAACCTGAGGAGAGAGCCAAAGATTAGGGCGTTGGCAAGGAGGCTTTCCAACATCAAAAGAGTTTTTGAGCTCGACACCAACAATAAATGTTCAATTTACCAGTGGGAGCGTGGAAACAAAACTGCTCAGCTCCCATAAGAAGGGTCTGATTGCTGGAAAGCCTTCAAAGAGTTTTACGTTCGTCATTTTCTAACTTCATTTTGCAATAAAATCTTAGGAACAGGTATTTTTCTTTTAAATCAATACTTCTTTTGTGTAGTTTTATGATATTTTGACAGCTGCCTTTCTTATTTAGAATCAGAAACAAATATTTGCAGCTGGTTGCACAGAACTGAAGCATTATGACCCTGGGCAGCGTTTATTATCCTCATTACCAGGTACCCAAACACCCCAACCCCTCCGCTCATCTGTCAAGATTTTTTTTTTTCTCTACATAAAGCATGACTGGACTTTACTTACTAATTAGGCGACTTCTAAAGCCAATCGAGTTGATCAAAACCAGAATTCCCTTTAATCTTCACAATTATGCGCTACTTTGTGTTGATTTCATCACATAAAACCTCCATAAATGCGCAGCATTTGAACGTGAAACAGTTCAAGAGAAACGAATGCATGTTTATGAGGAGGCCTGTCTGTGCGGAGCAGGGACGGGGAGGAGGTCTGGGTTGAGGGTGGGCTGGAGGCTTCGGGGTCAGCAGATTGAAACGAAGCAGCTGTCGGGGTTTGAAAGAGCCAGGGCGCGAGTGCGTAACCCGTCACTCGCAACAACACCAACACAGACACACTTACAGCCAGAGCCGGAGCCCGAGTAGAGGTCCTCGTCATCGTAAAAGTCATCTCTCGTCGAGCCTTCGTCATCGGCGGGTTGAGACCACTTCTGCGCCTGTCGGAGGGACAGAGAGAGGGAGGTGCAAATGGCAGAGATTAGAGCTGTTCGTCACGGAGGGCCGAGCCGCTCGTCAGTTCATTCGAAAGAGGAACCACTCTGGCAGATTGCCTCCACACACAGACATGCGTGCAGCTGTCTGAGAGGAGGTGCAGGCTGCATTATGCTGGACGGGGCAACATCTGTCAGTCTGTGGCTCTCTGGAGGAGCATAGTTAATGAGTTGATCTAAAGCTGGGATTCTGGCAGGGAAACATCAAAGCTTTTTCTAGGGGGGTGGGGGGGGAAAGAGGGCAGTGGGGGGGGGGTTAGTTAGTCTCTGCTTGTAAGTGATGCTCAGACTGCAAAGCACCAAAGGACGGGACTGCAATTAACTTCTGAGGTCGGCAATTTTTAAATATATATTAATGGGGATGGGGGATGTTTTGAATTGATGTCTTTTAGAGGGTAAAATGTTAGAGAATGTAGGATTTGTTTTCTGTCAAATTGCAATATTAAACATTTCCATTTCTGAAATGCACATTATCAGAATGCACAAAGTTGCCAGAGAAATCTGGCTCAAAGTTACTGGTACTTTTAGCTTAATGTTCCAATTCATTTAAAAAAAATGCTTACAGGAAGGATATTTTATGGGAATAACCCTGTGTTTTAGTCTGGGAATGCATTGGATCAATTTGCCCCTCGTTTTTTAAACTCCTTTTCATACCAACACAACACCATTTTGTTCTAATCTAAGCTTATTTCACTCGAATAAAGAAGCTTTTCCTATTTACTCCCACTTACCAAATAACTGCATATATGTTTGTTTCAGGTCATTATTTCCAGATTTGTAGTTATAAAATTGCTTAAATCTCACGCATACAATTTAATTTCACTTTACATTTCATCGACTTAATGATGATGAGAGATTATGACACCTAATTAAAGTAAAAAGAAACTCCAAGCGACCTCCTGTTGGGAGTTATTGCATAGCCAAATTTTACACAGGAACCTATGGGTAGAATATTGAAAGGTAATCCTAATCCTACCTTGTCTGGTCAGGTATGAAAAGCTCCCTACAAGCAAAACATAAAAAAAAAACAAAACTAAAAATAAATTGTGTTTTTTGGGCATGCTGACATGAAATAATGGTGTCTGAATATGGCTGATAGTTTGTTGGGGCTGATCTAATGGGGCTAATTTCCAATGGGATAAAAAAGGTCAGTGTTCAACATATTTTTCTGGGCTAAATAAAAAAAGGACTGGCTGACCTGAAATATGCATAAAAAAGATTTGCGACTGCGTTTGGAGGGGAAATGGCTGTGCTTGCAGTAAATCCCCTTAAAATAGGGAACAGCAGCAAAAAGACCAAGGTATGAGACATATTTTCTTGCTACACAGGTAATCAATAAGTTAATCAACCAACTAATTTAGCAAGATGAGAGTCTTTAGCCCCTTCACAGAAGAGACAAGGACTGTTCAGCACTAAAAGTGTCCGAAACGAGGGTGTCTAATGATAAAAGATTAATTATTGCTAAAATAATTTGTTTATTTTTAGCAACAAATTTTCAGGCAATTTGTCAAAAGGAGAATAAGACCAAGAGCAAACTAAACAATTTCATATAAATTTATCGAGTCAGCAAACTAAAAACCAACAGATGTTTTTACTCCATAAGCTGGAAAACATGACATATTCTTTGCTTTGTCAATGGTTAGCTGAAGAATGTAGAAAGAAAAAAAAAAACCTGCTGTACATTGGAGATTACATTCAGTCTGAATCATTTCACCGACTCCCCTGCACCTCCTACCCCTCCACCTTAATCCAGGTTTGTTTGTCGGAGCCGATGGGGGCGAAGCTGGAGCCCTGCCGGGGGTCACGCAGGGGGTAATCGCTCAGATAGCTGAATCTCTAAAGCGAACGACCTCGTATTTCCAAACACTACGAGGTCGATCCCTTCCTCCCTCCATCCTCATTCATCTCCCTCTCTTTCTCATGACCTTAATCCCAGATCCCTGCGATATTCAACACACCCTTCAGCGCTCAGAGGCTTTTCTCATCACAGAGGGTCAACTGATACCGCCGTCGCACGCGTGCACTTTGTCACAATACGCGCCGCGGTGCAAAAGAGAAACCTCACATGACAGCAAAACACGGCAGTCCGTGTCGAGACGGCTTTATTGCGGTTGTTTTCGGCGTCAAAAAGATTGTCGTTAGCAGATTTGTATCGGTATGCAGGAAGGCGTTTGCCGTCAAATCACTCTGAACTACCAAGCGCTTGAACTCTGCCGAAGCACCTCCACATTTCTATTATACCCAAAAGCTTTTTAAAAACAAGGTTTCTGGTTTCTATACATTTTCTTCGAACACAGAAAACAGTGCGATTATAATTACAAAAGAGTTCAACTCATGCATCTTCTTATTTATTATCCCTGTGAACGTGTTCTTTGTAGTGCTGAGTTTGCAGAGAGGAGCTTTATGGAAATGAGGATTGTCCCGGCTTTCAAACTTTCCAAATCAAAACTTTTAAATTAACTCTGAACAAAGAAAACGCCTGTGTTTTCCATCCGTACTGTAAAGGTTGGTAGATTAACTGTGAATGCATTTTTTTTTTCGACCTCAAGTGTTTTCAGAATAATGTCAGGGAGCTAACTTTCTCATAGAAGACAAACACTGTGAGCAAAGTCTGGAATCTGCGGCACAAAGGAAAAAGAAAGTACACCCTTTCTGCTTCCCTCGGATTCAAGCCGGATGCTGATAATGAAACGAAATTGATCATCAGAAAGTGTGAGCGCCTCTTTAAACGCAGGAGTGCTTTTCATTTGAAGTAGAAACAACGTCCTTTAGCAGGCAAATGCGAAACAAACTGTGAAGCACAACGCCTGAGAGGTCATGATGTAGTTTGGCAAGCCCAGATTTACAGCAGAGTGTCTGAAAAACAGACCTGACAATAGGCAAAAATAATCTTTTCTGATAAACCGAATGAATTGGAACAAAGCTAGAGACTGCATTCAAAGTGATGTTGCAGATAAAAATCATACAGAAAACAACTACTTCAAACTATTTCTGCTTAAGGTTCTTTTTTTAGACAAACTGTTGAATTATAGGATAAACTTAGTTACTCCCACATTTTAAAACCTCTTGGTCATCAGGTTAGGTTTTGGACGCTTATAAGGATCATCTATGACTCCACGTTCAGATATATCTAATGTGTAAAACTGGAAACAAGGTGCAACATATCAAAGTCCTTTAAATAAAGAGGACATCTAATGGTTACCGGATAATGGCTCCAACAGCACCTTAAGTACTTCATGCTATTTTTTTTTTTTTACCCCTCCAGAGGGTCTTTTGTGGGCTCTAGCGTCCCTTATGTGATAGTAGGCTGACAGGAAACGGGGAAGGAGAGTGGGGAAGACATGCGGCAAATATCGTCGGGTCCGGGAGTCGAACCCGCGACGGCCGCGCCGAGGACTCAAGGCCTCCAAATATGGGTCGCCCTACGCCCTACGCCACCACAGCACGCCCCACTTCATGCTATTTTATCACAAAGCATTAAAACACACCCTGACATGTTTCGATGTCACACTCCAAGCTTCATTCACCAGTGAACTTGCGCCGCCATTTTAATTCATGATCAAACTTCATCTTTAGTCGGTAAAAGAGGACACGTGTTCCCCACATACAGTCAGGGTTTTCCCCCAGTGTTTTATAAGCCTGGCGGGTCACCAGGCTTTACTTGTGCCCCCACCTGCTTATTTACTTAAGTATTATTTTAAATGTTTGCATTTTTTGCCCTAGTGCCCAACCACTGGGCTTAGCAAGTTTTCTGGGGGAAAGCTTGTACAGTCCAAATGTATTTTTAAACTTGATGTAATCAGCTTTTGGATCAGTTCAATAGTGATCCAAACAGTCCATCAGAGGGCTTTCATTTCTGTCTTTGGTTTCTCTGTACGTTTCGGTTTAAATGCACAAATGCAACCTGGCTCCTAAAAAATAATAATGTACCTAAAGTTCTTAAACTGTAATCCACAAAACAATGCGTAACATCAAAAAAAATAAATAAATAAAGCCATGCCCATTTTATATAAGAAGTCCGTGGTTAGAAAGGAGCTATTCTGTTTGAAGAATGCAGCTGAACAAGCGATCAGCCTCACCACTGTTCTTTCATCTCTGAATGCATTATCCTCAGCTTGCCTCCAAAATCTTGGCTGATTCACACTTTAAACACAGGAGGAACTGTGCTGGCAGTGGGAAATTCTGCGTTGCGGTCATGCTGACGTCCGTTCCTCGCTTGTTTTTTGGTCTCCGTGTGCCCCAAAATCAAATGAAATGACCGTAATGTATTCCCAAAATGTCCGGCAGGAAACCACGAGCTGTGCGACATGGTGCAGAAGCGGGACTTAACGCGGCATTGTGTGAAATTTTGGTGTGAAATATGCTGTTGGATTAGATAATAAGACACATGAAACAAGGTCTTATGAAATTTTTTTTTTTTTTTACAAATAATCTGAAAACTGTGAGTCCATGTCCAGATTCTCCTTTTTCTGCAATTGCAGTTTCACATGAATATGTTTAGTTTTACATTAGAGCTGCATAATATATGGAGTGTAACACAGCATAAGATATAACGAGTATGACCACTTTTGCTTCCTGCTACTGCACTCTGGAAATGCTCATCCCAGATCCATCTCAATAAACATTAAGTGGTACATTGCTCCAGGACTGAAAAAGACAAATCTGAAGTCTCAGTTTTTGCTGCCGGTACTGGAAAAAGAAAAAAAAAAAAAAGCCTATAAATCTGACCGTAGCAAACTTATCTTCTCAGCAATCTTAAGCCCATCCTGAGGCCCCACAGAGCTGTTTTCTCCAGCCTGTGTGATACTAATTGTACCAACACACACACACTCAGAGCCACACACACAAGCTCCTCCCCGGCTCCAGACACAGGAAACTCGATGCCCTTAAAAGCCAATAAAAGCATAATGGAATCTGGAAACCCGAGCATCTCAGTCCATCACATCGCAGCGTGAGGTAAAGATGAGACGCTATATGTACCTCATGAAAATGAAATTGACTTGGAGTTGTTTGGCACGCGGACAGAGCACGAAGGCCGAGGGTGAGTTTGCATGCGAGTGTGTGAAGGTCCGCTGATGTCAGACCCTGAAAAAGTGCAGAAAAACGGTGAGAAGACGTCTCGGTGCGAGCGAGCACGGCGCGGGAGAGTGTGCGCTCGCGCCGTATTCCAAGGTTTTACAATGAACTCCGTTGCTATGGGCAACCTTTGCCTTTCACAGAAATTCCCCATCTTCCCGTGAGAAGCTAGCAGACGCACACAAGCGGAGCAGCAGACACACTCTCTCACACATATATAGGAGTATTAACCACACAAGAAAAAGGTGTTATGCAACATCAAATAAACAACCTAAAAAGAAAAACACCACCATAGCTGCTTTCAGCCCCCTGCTTTCTGCCTGTTCCTGCCCCCCAGGCCTCCCTTCGCCTTCTCCTTGGATCCGCAGACTCCGTGCCAGCGTATGCCTGTCCTCGCCCCGTTTTCCTTTCATCTTAAACTCCGTTTCTTATCTCAAGGGTAGCCCACTAAATTCAGCGTGACTCCAAAAAAAAATACCAACAAAAAAACAAAAAAACAAACACACACTCATGGTTAAATAAACACACCCCGCCCACAAAGTGGCTCCGCAGCTCAACCCTGGGGGCCCCATTTATGCTCAAGTCCCCTCTAGGACCGACTGCAGCTATAGCTAGAGTTTCCTATGTTTATCTCAACAGTTAATAGTAAATTATAATCACAGTCTGTGCATGGACATGTTTAATTTATGCGTCAGTATGTGTGAACTCATGGCATGGTGGGCAGGAGTGCGTCACTGTATGTAATTATAGTGTGTGTGTGTGTGTGCGTGTGTGTGTGTGTGTGTCCCTGCATGGGAGTAATCACAGGTTTTGCTCGTCATGTATTTACAATCAGATGTGAAATTCAGGGGCTCCAGCTCGGCATTTCCCCCCTCCTCCTAGGCCTGCAGAGGCTGCCACATTCAGCCTGGATCCTCAAAGCTAACTAACCACAGCAAGACTCGATGAGCTCCTTATAACCCAGGGCCAAAATCATCCCAACGTTGCCCTCGATTTTCCCTCTGCTGCTGCTGCTGCTGCTGCCGCGTTTTCTTCCCCACTGGTTATAAAAGGAGACTGTAAGATGACAACCGTATTCAGCTGGATTTGGGGGAGCGGATGGATCGTGCAATCCCGCTTTTTTTGGCGTCATTTGAGGCAGCGCCACTGTAAGGCGTGCGGTGCCAGCTGGAGTCGGTTTTAAAACAATCTGGGGATCTTGGAATTTCTAATTATGTCTATATTTTTTCCGTGAAGAGAGAAGGCAAACGGAGAAAGAGAAGCTGTCTGATCAGGGATCCTTTTGCGTGCTTTACGGCTGCCAAGCTGCATGGCACTGGGGTGATCATCTTGCGATTCTGCTGGGGTTGCGAAAGCTATTTTTTCTTCTATAACAGTCTTCAGTTGGTCTGAATTGTTGACAAACTGATTTCTCTAATCTTCCTCTTGACAACGGTTAAGGTCGGGACTATTTCCTGGCCTGTCAAGAACAATGAGACCAAAGTTTCCCAAGTGGAAAATGCAGGAAGAATCTCCATAAAGCTCGTCCTGAATGTCCAGACAGCCGATTGTTCTGACTTTGACTTGAATGAACCAACAACAACAGATGACATGACTCAGTAAATCATCATAGGCTGCGGAAACTTTACGTTAGACCTCAGACAATGAGCAATAGTCCAGCTGTACTGTCGACTAGGTAGCATCTGGTTCATACTTGCCGTCTGTTGTTCAGACCAGCTGTAAACGTCCCATTCATGCAGACTGAATGGTGCCGGCCAAACAGAGCAACAAGGCAGAATCTATACATGGTTTAATAAACACACAGAGGGGAGATTTATTGGAGAACATTACTTGCACTTCTAAAAGCACATAAAAGTAACACATGCAACATCAACCTGTGTAGTTAGAGTTGCATATTAGTAATGCACGTCCACTAGAGACTCGTCTTCTGAGACCGAGTGTTGAAGGTGATTTCAGCTGCAGCAACATCCACAGTTTAAAATAGGAACTGCTGTGGATGAAATGGACCTAAAGTAAGCTTGTCACAATGAGCAATGAATCAATTGATCGCATGATAAACTAAAATGAGCGCAATGTTTTCCCTTCGCATGCTTGTTTGTGTAGTTTGTTTAATCTCTAAACGGAGGCTTCCCTTTACTTTTAGTGAAACGTCAGCATTTTATCAAATGCTGCAAACATTTGACTCAATAGAAAGGCTTTTTTTTTTGTTTTGTTTTTTACACAAAGTCCAATATTGGAGTTTTGGCTGTTTTCCTTGTCTGAGCCTATTGATTAATATGTTTTGAAGGGCGACTTCGTAATCCACTTTACTTATTTTTTGCTTTTTTGTTTATTTATTTTGAATATTTAAAATATCTTTCCAGTTTCAGTGTTAAATATTCTTTGGAAATTAAAGCTTATTGAACTTTGAGAGGATGTATTTATTTCATCACTTCAAGGCCGTGGTTATTCCGGTTACTTTTAATCCTTTTGTTACCACACGTTTTCCTTCCACCCAACTTTCCATTAATATGATTGAATATGACACTCTATAAAAAAAGACAACTTCTTCAGTAATGACTTTTCATGGCTTTCCAGTCTTCCCCATGATTTTGTCAACCACAACATTTCATTTAATCTTTTTTTTAATTGTTTATGAATCCAGTTTACTATCAACTCATTTTTTATGTTGATAGTTTACAGCTTATGAAAGTCAAAACTAACCAAAATACTTCAAATGTTTCACATTCCAAAAGTGAAAAGAGTTTAACTTTTCAGATTAAATTTCTGAGCTTAATTCAGTTTTGGGGGGTTTTTTTCTTCTAATTTTCCAATTTGAGGCGCTCCTGTTTGTCCTGCAAAGGAACATCGCAACATTTGCAGTGACTCGAATGGAAACATGATCTGAAGCTGACATCAGGAACTTCACTGCAAAATTGATCCGACAGATAGTGTTTGTCAGCTTGTTTTACAGCTGCAGAGGCTGGATTACATACCTGGGCTGACATTTCTGCATTTTCACACACATTATTATTCACAGGGCCCAATCTGCGCCACAACTAAAGAATCAAAGGAGGGGGAAAATAGAGAGAGAGAGAGATCAAGGTGTGTTTTGTCTGTGGAAAACAATAAGGGTGTCTGTGCTGCACAACTATTTCTGTGATATCAGGAAGTGAGATAAGAATAGGCGGCAGAGCTACCGTATTTATGTGCATTCAGAGAGACACACACACACTGAAATCCTTGTGCTGGTAAAGGAGCAGCTGGCAGATCAGCATGACCCAAAAATGATTTCTTTGCTAGTATTTCTGCCTAACTTCAGCTCAGATCTCCAGGCTGCAGCCGCTCAGAAAGGTAGCTTCAGTGTGATCGACTTCCAATACATTCCTCCGTAACCCGAGAGGCTGGATTGTAATCTGACGAAAACGCAGGCGATTCTGCGCCTTCATTGGAGAAATAATCACTAAATTTGGTTTTTAATATGAGAGATTGCACTAGAATGAGTTTTCCTGACTGCCACGGCACGTTTGAGCTTTCAAGCTGTGAAGAATAATTTAAACACTCCCTCTTCTCTCCACCACCATCTGTGACTCCTATCTATCCCTCTATTTACTGCAGCCACAGCAGTAAAGGGAAACAAGCGAGACAAAGACAGTGAAAGACACCGAGGTCACGTCCATTCATCACCGCCCCCCCTACGGAAAACGGACAAATATCAGTCTGGACCAGACATGGCCCAGGATGAGATTCTCACGGTGCAATAAGTGAGCAACATTAACCCAGTTTCACTTTTCTAAAAAAAGTTATAGGTGTGCTCCATATTTGGTTTGTGCTGAATTATTTTCTTAAATGCAAGGAAAAAGTGCACTGGCCTTCTTTCAGGCAGTTGACTGGCAGTGTGCAGCAACAAGTGCGAGGTCAGGCTATTAGGACTCTGTCACGTTTCCTCACTTTCTCATTAACAAAATCTTTAACCATAATAATAATGCGATGGAAAATTGTAGCGACTTTAGGGCCAAAACTTGTCAACACTTGGCTGTGCAGTAGTAGCAGCTGTGTCCAGTTCATGATTGGTCTGAATTAATCTCTTTAAGAAATTTCTGCTCAACTTTATCCGTTTCTACAAGCTAATGTTGTGAAAATTCAACCGTTTCTGTACGGTATATGCCTCTATTTTTTCTGCCTCACTGCCATGAAGTGAGGCACAAAAAATAAAATCCTGAAGATTATTATAACCCAAGATCCCAAGAATATGTCATTTATAGCTCCAGGCACTGATATTAAATATCAATCACCAGCCACTCTAGACAATTTCCTCAGATTTACTGCAAAGTTTTTCATCCTAATTGATTTGTAGAAAAACATGTGCTTGCATTGAAGCTACTGGGATGAAATGTTTTTTCCAAATCAAAGCCAATCTATATTTATATTTGTACTGAATATACTGGTATATTCAGTACAAATAATGTGTCACTACTGCAGGTGGCCCCACCAGGCGCTCGTGTTGACTGTGCCGCTTCTTGTGCGCCGTCTCAGTTTTTGACTTGTGTGGATTTGCAAAGTGGACTAACAGGAGGCACAAGTTTGTGAGCCAGTCTGTTTCTAAAATAAATAACCGCAGAAGCAAAGAGGCTTCCAGATGGCGCAGAAGTCACAACGAATGATTTTGTTGCAACAGTTTCAAAACCGAGAGGTTAAACTGTTGATTCAAATGAAATCGGTATCGATGTGCATCGGTTAGGAGGAGAATAAAAGTTACAATGTGATATGATGAATAAATCTGATATGTTTATTTCACCGTCAGGAGATTTATGGAGCCCAAAGCATGAAGATTTATTTCTCCAAGTTGAATTTATGAGAACCATTTAGGACTGGCCCCTCCAATTCAGATTTGACTTCACACTGGTCAACATTAGTGTCTGATCTCAATAATTTGTTTCTGAAAATATGATTTAATATCCCCATAAAGAAACTGAGCAGGTAAAGAGTTAGAACAGGTCCAAATTGAACCCAATTCATTTAAGATAGGATGCCATTTCTGATCATTTATATGTAAAAGTAAGCATATTAAATACAACTTGGTGTATCTTAATCTTTTGCAAAACGCAGCATAGATTTTATTTTTTCCGACCGACCCAGGCCAAGAAAACTTGAGCAGTTTCTGTTTTTAACTGGCTTTTGTTTTGCTTCTTGTAAAGATAAAACTATGCAGCATTTCAGAAGGAGAAGGAAAAACAGAAAACTTAATAAAGTTTTTATTAAAATTTAATGTTCATATTTACAGAAGGTGGAATCACAGGACCTTTAGGTGCGCAATCAAATATGCTGATGACGCAGCTTTATTACTATAAGATCCCCCAAACTCCCTCCCCATTCAGCCACTTTCTCCCAGCTAATATTTCCCAGTATGTGTGTAAAAATGAATAATTTACGTCCGCCTATTGAGAGTCTGTGTCAGGTTGTCTCTAGAGCCTCTTGTGAGCAAAGCCGATCTGTATTACTGCTGCAATAAAAGTATTCCGCGTCCTTGTGAATGTCCTGTCTGAAGGCCGCCGCTGAATGTCAAACTTTTTCCACAGACGCAGCTGACAGATCTGCTTAAAACAATAATTATCGTGCGGCTGAACGTTTAGAGAAGAGAAGCGCATAAAGAGGGGGGGTAAAATAACGGTTGGGGGGACCTTATTTTGAGCATCCCAGCAGCTTCATTCGCTGTAGGAGGAGAGAATAGGCTCCGTAAAGCAGCTGCTGATTCACAGCCGTCTCTGTGGCTGCTCCTCTCCAGAGCGGTCTGAGCCACGCTGATAAGAGACACAGAGTTTGCCCATCTCTTTACCTGGAAACGCTTGAACTCTTTGGCACAAGCTCCCCGCAGCCACTCGAACGCTTACAGGAAGCCATGCAGCCTATTTACTGTTTGTCTCGCTCCACGCCCAACTTTTCTTTCCAGAGTGGATCCCTGACCCTGTCAGCAACGACCTCTAATCTCCCTCCATCTCCTCAGCTTTTTTTTTTTTCCTGCTTCTTGTTTCTCTAACCAGCTGGGCAGGCAGCCAAGCTAGGCGCTAACACTGTTCGGTAGGACAAGATGTGAGGGAGATACAGAGGCCGGGCGGCGTGTTTATGTCGGAGGGGGGAAGGTTACCAGGTGATGGCCTGGTTAAGACACCTGCCACCTTGAGCAGAGATTAGCACAGAAAGCCTCTGCACAGTCATGCTGCTCGCGTTTTCTGGCACCGTACAACACATAAGCACAGGTGGATGGATGTGCAGGATCCATTCCGTGCCGATGACGTCAGCATTAAAACGGCAAACACCTGCACACCCACAACCACAAGGATCAAACGGATCCCGTCTCAGTCTTTGATAGTGATTTATAACGCTATAATAGACGCTGAGAATAGGTTTTTGAACATGATTTATCATCATTTGCTTGTTTGTGAATGGTATTCATCCATTATTGCTGTTGTTTTCCAAAGAGTTGGAAGAAAAAAAATGTGATTATAGGCTAGTTGCAAGGATTATTGTGCTTCCAAGGAGCTCGACTTTCTCATAATCTTTTAATGGGCAGATAGCACGACAAAGCAACCCAGGTTCAAAGAAAAACTTCGAAAGAGCTTCAAAAGGGAAAACATTGGGAAACATTGATTAAGAAAAGTCGGGTTCCTGGAAAGCAAATTGTTAAGAAAGCAGAAGCAACTGTGAAATAAAGGTCTTTTTCCCTACGTCATTCTTCAAAGTAGGAAAGAAGCATGAAGTTACAGTAAGACAGACGTGTGCTCTGCAAAGAGAACACACAGATGATCCATATCTACTATTAAAACATTTAAAAACTCTAGAGCTGAAGAACAAGGAAGACTGAGGACTGAGATTTATATTATCACGCAAACATTTAAAAGGATAGTAATGTAAATTAACTGAATTTTGTTGAGTTTTTATAAAGTTCTGACCTGCCAATGTAGATTTCTTTTCAAAGCACAAAAATAAACCAGCATTTAAAATATTTTTCCAGCTCATTACAAATTTTTACTAAGGGCAGATGTGACGGCTTTCCGTGTGAAAGAGAGAAGTCATTGTAAAACATCTTTACAGTTATTTTAAAACAAAGATAAAATTATTAGAGACTTAATTATAAGTTGCGCTAAGCATCTTGTATTAATCAGTAGTGTTAGCATGATTAGCTTCAATAAAATTATAATTTTGAGAGTTGAACAAATTATAATTTGTTCTTTCAAAAAGATTGCCAACTTTTACTAATCAAGGATATATCATCACAAATAAAGGTTGAACATTTAAAAGAATAAAACAGATTAACTTTGCTGCATTTCATCCAGCCTTCCTGTTATCTACTGGAAGCCTTGCTCTCTCCGAATGGAGCTCAGACACGTGTCAGTTTGTTGTAGAAAATAAAGTTTTCTTTGAAATAACTTCTCACATCTCTCTACATCACATGGAACCAGCTAACATTGAGTCCTATTTCTGTAGCAAGAACTTCCACACTGAAGGTTGTTGTTGATGCACCTTGGAAGGTCTGAAGTTCGGTGGGTTCACAAATTGAATTTTTCTGCTCATGTCACATTGTCCAGTCAAAATCAGCCGATTCCAGTCAACAACTGAAATCCTGAGACATCTCCATGGCTTTTAAAGGATTTGATTTCCAAGAATGATTTTAGTAACACATTTCAAAGCCAAGAAATGTCAAAGTAAAAAAAAAAAGAATGAAATACATCTAAAAAAAAAAAAAATTGGTTGTAAATATGCTTTAGAGGCATCAGGGTGTGAAAAAGAATCCCATATTTGTTCTCCACAGATTTTCTTCTCCAGGAATAAACTGAGCAAAACGTTTTCAGATTTAAAAAAGAAATGACTTTATATTAAGAGACGCTTTGCGTTATTAGCATGAGCGGGGGGAGGAGGGTCGAGGAAAGTCATTTCTCCTCGATTCCCACTGAGTTATTTTATGCTCAGAGATTTTAAAGATGAGACGCCTTGGGTTCAATCAGCTTACATGAGTGACTCTTTAAAATAAATTCAAAGCCATTAACCTTGTTTTTTTTTGTTTGTTTTTTTTAAATAACGCGACTCTTGCTAATCAACTCTAGACGGATCCTCGTAACTGATTTGCTGTACACTTGCGTGGGAAGAGGGGGAACGTCTGCCAAACATATCTCTGATCTTCTCCTACATGTTTGTCTAACTTTTTCACACAAGAGTGCACGCTGTGAACCAACGGGCGAAAAAACCCTAAACATGTTCATGTGCAACAGCCAGGAAATGGAGTGAAGCACTTTTTCCTCCCACCATTTTTAGTCCCGGTCAGATTTCTGATATTTCAACAGCGGCTAAACCAAAACCTAGACACACACACACATGAAACAAACTGTGGGAGGATGGCATTACATGGGCTTTGGTTTGTTATTCCAGCTTGATTAGGGCCTAAATGTGTCTCAGCTCCAAACCACAGCTGAATATCATCCAAGTTCTAATATTATCCTTCTAATATTATCTCTCTGCTCCTAGTTATAAAGGACAAAAACGACGTAAGCGATGAATGCCCTCGTGAAAAGGCATGCATCTGCTAAGCATGGCAGCCTATATGGTGGTACAGAGAGTGGCTTGGTCAGACAGAGCAGGTGCAGAGTGGAGGAACGTCCTTCATGCACAATCTGACTCCACTTTAATGTAGATAAACAGTATTTACCTCACACATTCGCTCCAAAGAAAATCTGTTAATTTATAGCGATGCAAGCTGTACCTCTGTTCAGGGAAGCGCTTTTTTTTATTATTGGCTTGACATTTAATTCCAATTAGGTAAATCACTGAATTGATTTTATAGGAGTAGAAAAAGTAGAGCTCACTTTATATCCTAATTTAAAAATCAAAAGCGTCCATTTGCGTATGAATCATCTTTCCATTTTGTAATTTTCAGTCATTTCCAGACACGCGTGGGACTTTCTGTATAAAGAACAAGAGATGCACAAGAAATGAGGCACGCAAGTAATCCAGAATTGCGTAACTTTATCTCATTGATATCAGCCTTCCTGTTTGATGTTCTCCCTAGCAGAGCAGATAACAATAATAAAAAAAAAAAGACAGTTTTATGTGGAAGCATTTGTCATACCAACTCTGTCTGCCTGTGCGTTCGTCAACATGAGTGCACACGTTACGAGCCAAATTCCAAGAAGAGAGGTGGGTTCGAAAAGAAAAATGGAGGCAACAACAGACTGCGAGTAAGAGACGGATGCGTCCGTCGGCTTGTGAAGCCTTGAGGTTTATCTTGATAGTTTTGGAGCCAGAAGTGATTTTACTTGGACAAAAAAAAAAAAAGTGGAGAATAATACTTGAAATCCAACCAGATAAAAAATTACGTAACCGTAAGCCTAATTTGCAGTCAGGAAAGTACTGATGATAAGGATGCTATCCAGAAGAAGTTAATGATGTTGACTAGTGGTGGGGAGCACTGATCCATATTAAAGCAAAATTTGATCATGTTTTTATAATAAAATGAAAGTATTGTCATACAGTCCTTTGCAAAAGTTTTCTGAGTAGTCGCTAATCAGTAAATGTGCAAGTATCTGCTCAAATCAGCCTGGCGGGCCACCAGGCTTGACTTGCCTCCCCACCAGGCTAAGCATGGTTTGTTTAATTTAAATAGGGTTTTTAACACACAAGTGACAGTAAAGATTGATTAAGCAAGGGGCTGTGCATTAATTGTGCGGTCCCTGCACGTGCCTGTTGCCCTCACATGCTATTATTTTCAAGTTATTATGATGACTGCTGGCGCACCTTTGAATTTTTGTAACTTTTAACATTTCTTAACACAAAATCTCGGTGGGCTGCTGTAGCGTCTCTACCACTGGGATTAGCAAGTTTTCTGGGGGGAAAACACTGCACAGCATCTCTAAGGTGAAGCATGGTGGTGGCTGCATCATGCTGTGGGGAGGGTTTTGTTCAGCAAACTCAGGGAAGCTGGCCAGAGTTTATGGGGGATGGAGGTAAATGTAGGGCAATCCTACAAATCAAACAACCTTAAACATGGAGCCAGAGCTACTAGCGGCTGGTTTACACACTGCCTCTAATCCCCACCATGTCACAATTATCACTTGGTCCAATACAAAAACAAAAACTCCATTATGATACATTAAAGCTTGTAGTTATGACAAAATATGAAAGCTCTCCTGGGGTGTGAACAGTATTGCCACACACCTCAATGTTTGTTGGTTTGGCTGAGCTATTGACAGACGAACCAGTTGCACTTCCTATGTGTGTTTAATGAAGTTTCTCTAAGAAGAACAAGAAACAGCGAGTGTCATATCCTGTATTTGTTGGTCTCTGAATAGAATCAGCTGGGAAAAGCTTGACTCGGCCCATCTGACCCGTAACATTTGAGACAAAGCAGGCAGCTGACACAGACACTCGTCGCTTTATCAGCGAAGGTCCCGTGACCGACCGTCAGGAGGCCGGAGGCTCTGTGTCAGACTGGACCTGTGAGACAGTCACTCAGGGTGAGGCGACGCAGGATGAGGAAGGGCGATGCGCTGCGAGGCAGCGAGGTAAAGAGATGATTATCGATGTGGAGCACCCAGCTGTTATAGTAATCTGACAATCAAGAGGGATTAGACACACAATCACAAATCCAAAGCACATAACCCCTTACTGCTGGGGATACCTAGAGGAAAATGTTCTGAAACTCCTCTTCACTGTTTTCTTGTCTTTTGCTTCCAAAAGGACAGACAGTATTCTGGAGAGTCAAATGATTTCCATTCATCCATTCTTTTTTTTTTTTTTTCCCAAGGACGCTCATTTGCTGACTGGCAACCAAAAGCGATTCCAGACAAGAAGACATATGCAACAGCTGAAACACCGACTTCCTTTAAATCTCGACTAAAAACCCACCTGTTTAGAGTTGCTTTTGAAACGTAATCAATTACGAATTTAATGACGGCACTTGACTTGATGTCACGTTTTGATTGTTGATTCCATGTTGCGTGACTTTGTGTTTGTTATAATATAAAGCACTTTGAAATGCCTTTCTGCTGAAATGTGCTATACAAATAAAATTCGATTTGATTTATAGTTCGTTCTGTCTGGATCTCATGTAAAGCCATGACCAGAAAACCTCTGAAAGGAGTCGTCCAAGAAGACGCACCTGATCAGACCGACTCAGTCAGAGCAGCGGAGATTTTTCATTTAATTGATCCTAACCGGTTCTTCAAAAACATGTGTGCCACAGACTAAAGGGAAACAGTTTGTCAAAACATATCTATGATTATTTAATGCTGCAAGAAAGCGAGAGAAAGCAAGACTTTTAGCAGGTAGCAAGAAGGCTGAACGCAATACAGCAGAGTTGCTTTGTTTGATTCCTTCCTCGGTTTTCATGGAATCAAAACCATTTGGAGATTTTAAAGGTAAAATAAGCATCTGCATTCTCTGGAGAATACACAGAACCTGCTGCTTTAGTAAAGATAGTGGCTCTAAATGCTAACATAAGAAGCTACAGACAGTTTAGCATGTGAACCTGGTAAGGTCTTTAAAACAGTGAAACGACATCACTGCTGCTATAAATATTTAAGAAGCTTTATTGTCATACCAGCTCACATTTACATGTTTATGATATGAAATTTGGACTCAGATTCCAGTTTAAGAAGTCTAGTAAATAAATAAATATAAAATAGTTAAAAAGTGAAATGAAGCTGAAATTAGCTTTGCCGAGTGCTAAATACACGTGTGAAACCAACAAACAAATGAAAAATTGCACCTTGGTGATTTAAATTTAAATGATTAGTCAACAACTAGACTGATATAAAAAGTGTTTTTTGTCGATTTTGCATCTTATGCCATTGCTTCAGTAAACAAAGATGTGAAACAGCAAAAATTGGTACCGACAGATCAAGCAGATCGGTGCATCGTTACATGCCACCCTATGTGAAAGTGTCGGTCCTCTACAGTCCTCCACAGAGTAATTATTTTGCCTAAAAGAGCGCATGTGTGTGTGTGTATCACAAGTTTTGTTGCCCAGAGTGCCAGTGTGTGGGGGTGTGCATGGGTGTGTGTGTTGGTGTGTATTGATGTTTAGTTGCAGCAATTGCTACTGGTTAACTGGTGGGTCAATGGCTGCGTTTTTGTGGTTTCGTCTATGAAGTGCCGGAGAGGGAGAAGAGGAGAGCGGATGAATGCCGATTCATGTGGGGGTGTCCGTGCAAGTGTGCGTGCATGAGTGTGATTACAGACTAGCTCAATGGGCCTATTTCTGCAGGGCCAGTGGGAGGGCGTGGTGCCTGTGGCTGGAACTTTTCTTGTGTTTCTAAGGAACTTTTGAAAAGGGCCCAGAAATGTGGCTGCGTGTGCATGTGTGTGTGTGTGGTAGAGCGTCTCACAGACCACGAAGCCTTTGTGCAGCAGAGTGCATGTGAGAGGGCACTCAAGACTACACACACACATACAGTAATCAATGGTCTCCTCACAGCCCCTAAATCGAACACACGCACAAAGAAAATGATGAGAGTCACATTTCTGTGGACACAGTGATGAGAATCACAAGGAAACATCTGTGTGTGTGAGAGAGAGAGAAAGAGAGAGAGTGTGTGTGTGTGTGTCTGTTTATGTAATTATAGTTTGTTTAATCAGGCTAATGACTGTCATGCAACTGCACAAAAACCCCGAGGAAGGAATGAGACAGAGAAAAATCAATCCACGGGAGGAAGAGTTAAGAGAGAGGAAAAGGTTCAACAGAACAGAGTGGAGGAGAAAAGCAGCAGTGAGGAATGAAGGGATGGATGGAGCCAGTGGGCAGAGGGGTGGAAAACAAACAAAGAAGTGATTTTTGCGCTTAGTGCTTGGGGGAAAAATTCAATCAACTTGGTCAAATTCAATCTACAAAAACTGAAAGATGCACCTTTGCAGGGGGCTGCGCGGTGGAGAATGGCTGCCGATTTCCCTGCAACACACACGGATAAATGAGGCGGACAAATGGCTGTTCTCTGGACATCCTGACCTTGCTACACTCTCCTACCTCCATCACATCAGTTAAGGGACTTTGGCGAGGCGACAGACAAACCAAGCGCGTGCAGCAATGTCAAGGCTGTTTGGTTGTGCATCATTCAGGCGTTTTTTTTATGTATCAAACTCAAAGCACGCGTGTTGGACGATCAGCACAGGGAGTTCTTGGTAAACCAACCGCAGCACATGGTCGCTAACGAGCAGCACTGGCTAAATGCTAAAACCTTGTGACCTCATCAGACATTTCTCATGAGATACTGATTAACTCTGATAAACCGAGGTCAGAAGACTTCAACTCATGAGCCAACCCCACGAACTGGAAGAGAGTTGGCCAATGAATGGCTTCGTTGTTGTCTTGGATGTTAATTTTAATTAACAACATCTGATACAATTAAATCAGATTCTGACTGGTTTTATAGTATTATCACAAATCAAACAAACAAAATCAACCAACCAATTGTCCAGGCTTGTCTTTTTTTTTTTCTTTTTTTTTAACCGAAGTATCTTGGTTAATAAACACACTGAACATTTAACGTGTACTAGAAAATGTATGGAAGCCAAAAACTGCCCCAAAAAAAAAAGAAGTAACAAAATACTTCAAATTGTTGGTTTATGAAGCGTAACTAGTCAGACATGGTATGAACTTATTTGATATGCAAAAGTGATTAAAAATGAAGTTAATTATTTCATGACAGATCTGTTTAATTTGACAGCTTTATCAAAATCAGCCGGCAGGACCAATACTGCTTCAATAAAGATATATAAATTAACCAATCAGGTGTTTCGTATGGCTAAAAATCAGCATGCTAAACTGATAGGATTGTCCTGGATAGGATTGTCAATCCCTCGATTATATCAAGTCCTTTAGACTCTGTTGAACGTTGTGAGGCTTTCTCTATGTTCTTTATAGGAAAGATTGAAGCTCTTAGAGGCTTGAATAAGCTGGTAGACTTAGATTCCCTTGGAATGCCACAATGCCCAGCAACTCTAGAGCACTTTCAGCCAGTTTCCATGGATGAACTGAAGTTGGTTATAAACCATCTGCGGCCTTCAAATTATCCACTGGACTGTCTTCCTACTCGTCTGATAAAAGACATTTTTCTGATTTTTGGCAGCTACATTCTTAAGGTGATAAATACCTCATTGCAGTCAGGTTGTGTACCATCTACTCTCAAACATGCTGTGGTCAAACCTCTTCTTAAAAAATCCAATCTAGACCCCAGTGACCTAGCAAACTTCAGGCCCATTTCTAAATTGCCTTTCTTATCTAAAATTCTTGAGAAATTAGTTTTTATTCAGCTTGAAATGTTTTTAAAAGACAATAATATAACTGAGAAGTTCCAGTCTGGGTTTAAAGTTGCTCATAGCACTGAATCTGCCTTGCTCCGAGTGTATAATGATCTCCTCTTAACAGTTGATTCAGGCAACATTGCAGTTTTATTACTTCTAGATTTGAGCTCTGCATTTGATACTGTAGATCATCAAATTCTCTTACATAGATTAAAACACTGTGTTGGCCTGCGAGGCTCAGTATTCCAATGGTTCAAGTCTTATTTAGAAAACAGAACCTTTTCTGTTCATCTTGACCAATCCTGTTCTGGGGCCAGACCATTAAAGTATGGTGTTCCCCAAGGGTCAATTTTAGGGCCCATTTTGTTTATCTTGTATTTACTGCCTCTTGGTAAAATTTTCCAAAAATTTAATATTTCCTTTCATTGTTTTGCAGATGATATCCAGATTTATTTGCCCCTTAAATTGCAAAATGGTACAACTGATTCTCTTCAGCTGTTGCTAAACTGTTTAGCTGAAGTTAAATTATGGTTGGAAAAAAACTTTCTTCACCTCAATGAAAGCAAAACTCAAGTTCTATTATTTGGTCAGAAACTTCAGACTACAAATCCAGATCAGATTCTTGGTTCTTTAGCTCGCTCTTATCAGACCTCTGCTAGGAATCTTGGTTTCACTTTTGACAGCTCTCTAAAGCTACATAAACAAGTTAGTTCTGTCGTTAAATCGAGTTTTTACCACCTTCGGCTTTTAGCAAAAGTCAAATCTTATTTCGGTTTTAAGGACTTTGAAAGACTTATCCATGCCTTCATAACAACTCGACTGGATTACTGCAACTCTTTATATAGAGGGATGGAAAAATCACAGATTCAGCGACTTCAAATGATCCATAACGCAGCAGCACGGCTTCTCACAGGAACCAGGAAGCATGACCACATAAGGCCAACTCTGGCATCTTTACACTGGCTGCCTGTTTTTTATCGAATAGATTTTAAGATTCTTTTGTTAACTTTTAAAGTTTTAAATGGGTTAGCCCCCCCTTATCTTCGGGACCTTTTAAATTTCCAGTCTGTGTCCAGAACGCTACGATCAAATAATCAGTTATTACTTACAGTTCCTCGAACTCGACTTAAGAGGAAAGGAGATCGAGCTTTTTCTGTTGTTGCCCCTGTTTTATGGAATAACTTACCTTTCCAGATTAGATCTGCCCACAGCCTGGACCATTTTAAATCGCTTCTTAAAACTCATTTTTACTCTTTGGCATTTAAATGATGTGTGTTCTGTTTTGTCATTGTGTTGTTGTTTTTGTGTTATTGTTTTGTGCAGCACTTTGGTGCAGTCTTGTCTGCTGTAAGGTGCTATATAAATAAATTTGACATTGACATTGACATTGAAGCCCAGTGTTTTAAATTCATCAATAAAATGTATTTATACTTGTGCCATAAATTCAGATGCATGTCATAACTTATTTACTGTACTTATTAGAAATTGTATTTTATTATTGTGCACATACAGAATTCAACAATTATTTTGTTCACTCATTTCTAAATCAAATAAGTTTCTATCTAATGAAGATGTAAACCAGATGTAGGATTAAATTTTGAATCTATAAAGTCACTGTAGCATCTTTCTACCGTCAGCTTTTTTATAGTGTTAACATCTAAAACAAAACAAAAAAAATGTAAAAATGGGTCGTATTGGTGCAGATTGTTTCCATTAAACAGAAATTAGCCTACCAGCAAAATCCTACTTTAACACAAAGTTAGACCAACTACACATGCGAGATTATTTCCCGTCTGTGGCATCTTTCAAGCACAAACTGCGGTAAATTGAACAGACTTCAACTAAAAGACACTTTTACATAATACTTTCTGACAACCTTCCAACTTGGCAAGAGGTTTTTAATGTAGTCGTGTCATTTTAAGCACAGAACAAGTCAGAACAGCAGAAGGCCCATTATTGGATGAACATGAATATTGGCAGAGGGTTTAACTGGTTTCTGTTGAACTGTTTCCTCCTTCATGGTTTTATCTGCTACATGTGGTTGTTTTATCGCTCGGAACACCGACAGCCTTCATTAAAAGTGCCAGAGCTGCAGCTGGAGCTTCTCTCTGATTATATAAACCAATATCTTTACCTTCTCAGATTTACTGCTGTTTTGACAGGAAAATGCCATGTAGTGTAGATCTAAGTCAGAGAGATGTTACATTTGTCTCTGAACAGCAGATGCAAAAAAATTATCTTCTCGAGAGTTTAAACTCCAATTATGTTTTCAGCTTCATAACCGTTAACCTTGCTATGCAGTACGGTTACAGTGCTTTGCAAATATATTCACGTCACTCGTACTTTTCCGCAATCTGCTGTGCTACAACTAAAGGTCAGTGTATGTGAAGAACAACATAAAAGTAGTTAAAGTGGAAGGAATGTTATCGTTTTAGATTGTTTTTGTGAAGGAATAAACAGAATGGTGTGAATTTGAAACTCTGGGGAAGGAACTGCAGCAGAAAGATGAGAATTCACTTTTAGACATATTTCCAAAAATCTGTGTGGTGGAAACGCTAACCACCAAAACATGGTGGTGGCAGCATCATGTTGCGGTTTTTATTAGGCAAAAGGAAGCTGGTCAGAGCAGAGGAGGATCCAGGAAGCTAAACAGAAAGGTTAAAAAAATAAAAAACACTTGCGACTGTGATAAAGGTGCAAATTTAGCAGCCCTAAAGAGACAGCTAGAGCTAGTCATGTAATGGCCCAGTCAAAGCCCAAAATTAAATCCATTTGGAAATCAATGAGAAGACTTGAAACTAATGTTCACAGATGTTCTCCATCTATTGAATTGAGTTTGAATGGTTTTTCAAAGAGGAAATAGGCAATTATATATACAGCTCTGGAAAGAAATGAAGAGCCCACTGCACTGACAGCTCCTGGTTATTCCACCAAATGTTCATTTCTGAACTCTTCCCGAGTTAAAACATTAGTATTGTTGTTTCTAAACTTGTACTCTTTGCATTATTTGAGGTCTGAAAGCACCGCATCTTTTTCGTTATTTTGGTCATTTCTCATTTTCTGCAAATAAATACTCAATTTTTGCTTGGAATTTTGGAGACATGTCAGTAGTTCATAGAATAAAAGAACAATTTTACCTTTTAAGAGGAAAATCAGAGAACAGATCATTTCAAGTGGTCTGTTGATTTTTTTCCCAGAACCATAGATCTAAAGGAAGCCGGTATCTGAATGAGTGAATATCAGCTCTTCAACTGGTTGACCACTGCAATATGGTTTTGTTCCTACACTATATTAGATTGAAACTAATGCAGTCTTAATGTTACGGTAAAACAGCAGTTATTTTAAATATTATCTAATAATTCCAGCCTATTAAACTATTAAACCAGCTCATAATCATTCAAATTGTGCTTCTGCACCCAGTAATGTTTTGTTAGGTGTTCTTTATTGGCAATAACTGTTACTTCCTTTCAGTCTCTGTTGAATCCTTTATAAACATGATTAAAACCCCCAGGTGAGGGCACGTTTACTCGTTTTTTTGATGATTCCAAACTCTTAAAAATAGCCCCATCTCTCTGTGGGCAACATTACTCACTCGCTAATTAATGAAGGGGAACACTTGAGGAACTAACTGCTTCTCAAACACAAGGATCTGGTGTAAATGTTCAGCATTAAAGGCTTCCTGTTAATTAAAGAGTGCAGTCGGAGAGCGGTCAGAGATGGGAAGGGAAGTATATGTGGGTTATCTTTCCCGTCTTGCTCTGCCTCGGCGTAATCCCGTCCAGGTTGTTCCTCCGTTCAATCCGCCTCAGCTGTCCTAAGCTCTTTACAGGCCTGCATTAGCCACCAGTCTGTGTGTCTGCTGCTACCAGGACACCAATCCTCCCAGTCCACCTCTCTCTCGTCATCTCATTTTCCTCCTTCGTCAGCTCATCTGCTCCTCTGCTGGGTTAACTTCTCTCGAAGCCGCCGACTTCCAAATCCTGCCTCGAACTTTCCTCCCGATGCGACCCTTTTCCAACCAATCTGCCTCTCGGAGTCGCAGCCCCGTCCTTTCATATCACCGTTTCTCTGGGATTGCCTCCGACCTTCTTTGGCTTTCATTTCGCTCACATCTCCCTCCCAGCACCTCGGCACAGCGTGCAATCATTTCTGCCACCACACCTTGTTGCTTTGTTCTCCCTTTGACTCGGCGCTCTGCAGTTATGTCCTGGGACGCAATTTCTTTCCAGCAACCCACTGAAGCACATGCTTTACAATTAGCGTTGGCAGAGATCCTACATATTTCACCGGGCGCTATAGCTGAGACACACACCACTTAGCATTACACTAAATGCAACATTACATGTCAGGACTAAACAAAACAATGAAAGGGAAAGATAAATCTCTCTGATCAGCCTCTCCGTACCCGGTTGTTTTAGTTGCACGTCTTGCTATGTTTGTCTTTTTTTTTAAACGCCATTTAATTTGATTTTCCTCCAGATTTTCAATGAACTCAGTCCCACTTTCTTTAGGGGAGTTTTCCTCATCCTGGCATCATTCATAAAACTCCTGAGAGGCAAGTAAATTTTTGAGAAAAGTTAAAACTTCTCTCACTGCAGACGTTTATCAAAACAGAAAATCTCTTTTTTGTTGTTATTTTCTCGCTATTTAATTAAATAATTAGAATGAGGACTTTAGTCTGAGGGCTGCACAGTGGCACTGTTGCCTTGCAGCAAGAAGGTCCTGGGTTCGATTCCCGGCCCGGGGTCTTTCTGCATGGAGTTTGCATGTTCTCCCTGTGCATGCGTGGGTTCTCTCCGGGTACTCCGGCTTCCTCCCACAGTCCAAAAACATGACTGTTAGGTTAATTGGTCTATCTAAATTTTCCTTAGGGGTGAGTGTGTGTGTGAATGGTTGTTTGTCCTGTATGTCTTTGTGTTGCCATGCGACAGACTGGCGACCTGTCCAGGGTGAACCCCGCCTCTCGCCCGGAACGTAGCTGGAGATAGGCACCAGCAACCCTCCCGACCCCATTAGGGACAAGGGTGAACAGAAAATGGATGGATGGATGGATGGACTTTAGTCTGACTAACAATCAAACTAACTCCTAATCACATTATTTTATCCCTTCCGAATGTTGTTTTCTGTATCAATTTTAGCATGCCAATCTGATGGAAACCAAGAAACTTCTTCCTTCCTTAGATTTCTAATAAATCCAATGAGGAGATATAAAATATTTCCTTTTTGACAGATTAGAAGACTGATTCTGACTAATTATGTAGGTAAATATAGCTAAAACCTGATTAATGAAGAAGAGTTTCTTGATTAATTGCTCAAGAAAGTGCAACTGCAGATAACTTTCAAATGCAAAAAAAAAAGAAAGCCTTGTAATAAAGGAGTGGACACTCCTCTTCCTCCCCCTGCTGTGTATAATGTTTCCATGTCGTGTGACCTGCCAGTCTGAGTTATTTATCTGCCTCAGTCAGATCATGTCCTGTCATACGGACTCCGCTCGGAGTCCAACAAGGGAAACAATTATCACATCCCACACAGCTAAACAAACAATGCTCTCACACACATGTACCCGCAGTCTCAGTGTCAGTCAGCCTTTCAGGCCAGAGTCTCTGTGGGGAAGATTAGGGCTAATCCACAACTGTTGGAATGAAAGATTAAGAATGAATCACCTGCTGCCGCATATATAAGCATGTGTGCGTGTGTGTGTGGGTGTGCGTGCATATGGAGGCGTTTATCGGGAAAGAAAAACCTGTAGCAGCGACTGAACACGCAGCTCATTAGCTTCAGGGGTTCGTTCAGACTGCAAACATCTTTGAAGGAATCCTTAAAAGAACCCGGTTCAAAGGTTCACTTTAGAAGATCCATGCGCACACACACACAAACACACACAGCAGGTTCCAGAGTCAGTATTTAATTGGATCGATGCTCTTCCCTTGTGGCTCTGATAATTGGAGGGACGTGAGGAACACGAGGGAAGCCCTTTTGTTATTTAGTTCCTGTTTATCGAGGCGGGCGGGGGGAGCGCTCTGCGGCGAGGAGAGGACGGAGGCAGAGATGTGGGTGTGAAGACAGATGGATAGATGGAGAAAGGGGGGAAAGCGTTGCAGCAATGAGCTCCTGACCTCATTCACTCCTCTGTCGGGACGTGTGGCTGAATTATTTAAAACGCACACACAGTCACATGCCTTTCCCACACAGTGTTTCTCACTCAAACTGCCTCCACGTGCCTCTGCCGTCACCCTCGTCCAGCCGCTGGTTCTCATGTAAGCGAACACCTGTGTGAAAAACCCCCATTGTGCGTCGCTCAGGAAGCTCCCCTCTTGATTCGAAGCTTCTAGGCTATAAATACGCACATCCTGCAGCCAGTACAACCTCCCGATTCGCCGTCAGTAACAAGAGATCCCTAAAATTTGTGACACAACCCGCCGATAGGTTTGGCTAATTTGGAAAACATGCATCCCAAAGAGACGAAAAGGATTGAAAAAGGAGAATGATGCTAATAAAATGCACGTATTGTACAGCGTGCTGCAGCTGGAGCACATTAATTCCTTTAATTTATGAACACATTTAAGGTCAAACTAGAGTCTATACTCAATTCCTCATGAATATAAAGTCTGCATTCTGATTTTACTCGATCTAATTTTCCCTTCTATAAGCCCGTGGAGATGTTCCCATGGGGGAAAAACCCAACTCTGTCTTCATTTACGTCGGCGGCTCCATAAATATACAGTGGAAACATCCTTACAGAGCTATGAGCTGTGATTTTAAAAGATGGCCTCCAAGGAGACCGGAGATAGTGTTTCCGCTAAGTGCAAGTCAGAAAGCAAGTTTAAAATGAGAAAGTGTGCTCTTCTGCAAAACACAAGCAGCGGAAGACAAAATGTTATGGGAATTCCTTACAAAAAAAACACTAGTTTTATTTGCTTTCTCTGTTACAGGTAGGCTGGTTTTGCTGTTGCGTGGATTCACAAACGACTCGGCACCCTTTACCACTGTCGAACTTGTTTTTTCCCCACCAACTGCTAAAACTGTAGGTGTAGATTTAAAAATTACCACCTCAGATTTAGAATTACAAGCCGACAGATTAGAATTCACAAAATATAATGTCTTACTTTAAAATAGAACAGAAACACAGCTTAGTGTTTCCACTCCGCATCAGGCCGGAACAAAAACAAAGCTGCGAGAAGAAGACTGGACTTTGCACAATCTTGTGGGATTGTAGATTAAATAGGTTCATAGAGTTTATGGGCCGAATGGGGAAAACCATTTGTCCCAACGGGAAAGAGAAGAGAAACACTGGGTCAAATAAAGAGCCCAGAATCAATAAATAAAACGCAGAGTTTAAATTCTGTGTGACTGGACTGAGCAGGAACTGCACACAGAATAATTTGTCAAATTAATATGACTGCAAAAATATCTAGATTGGTGTTGGCCTGCTCCTTGTAGAGGAAGTCATCTCTCCTGCATCCCCTCACGGGGATAACAAGCTGATAAAAATGCACAATTGTGCAAAGCTGAAACTGGCGGTGGAGGAAACGAAACCTCCAATATTACTAATAATATTGCTGTAAATATTACAGCAATATGTAATTGCTGTACAATACCCATAAGAATTGTACTCTTATGCATCTTTTGCCAAGGAAACGGTGGAGTCATTTTCTCCTTCACACTGACGTGAAGTCTTTCATATCTACTTTGATCCAGTGTTAATCTAGTAGATCCTGGGCGGTCTGGATCCAGTGTGAAAGGAGACTCGCCGCTGGCTGCAAATCAGCTCCTCACATCTGCAAAAGATGCAAAACTTGGCTAAAAGTCCAAGCAAACATCCCCTCTGCCTGTCTAAGTCCAGCATCACTATGTGACTGGGGTAGTCATTTTGTAATTTTTCATTTCCTGTCTGACTTGCTGTACAACAAATCATACTTTTCTCACTGGAGGACAGTCCCTGGAGAATAAATCTTGTCAGCCTCCAAGCTAAGGGTCTGGCGATGTGCAATCAAGTGTCCTGTACCGGAACAATCTGGCAGGTTTTAGGTGGGATGATGATCAACTGTAACATTAGCACACCGGTTTGCTGTCTTTTTTTTTTTTTTGCAAGATAGCTGCCATCTCAGGCCTCCGTTCCACTGTGTGGGGCTACGATCCAAGCACCAATCAAACGGTTGTAAGTTTGAGAAAGCGTGGTGCAAAACCGGTCAGTAGACGATGGAAAACGCCATCCCTTGAATTTGTTGCCGATTACAGCTCGTCTTAGCAGAGGACAAGGTTAGAGGTCATCAACCTCTGACTCTGTAAGGGTTGTTGCCCTCAGACAGTAAATATGCTGGGGTTGACTCCATTTTTACTCCTTGCAAACAAAACAACTTGACTTTTTCTTTCTAAAAAGAGAGAAAAGTTCAAAGCAATGGTCAATCTTTAAAAAAAAAAAACAAGCTTTAAAAAGTTAACACCTATAGTTTGCTAAAAGACGTTTGACACATGCAAGCTTTGTTGTATAATCTCTCAAACCAGAAGTAGGTAATCAACTTTTTCCAAACTAAACAAGCTAGTAAACTAGTTTATGCTAAGTTTATTGGAAAGGTCAACACCAGATACAGCTAATAAAACAAGGCGTTCAAGAATATTAGGACCTCAATCCTACAGTGGAAACTCTTGGACTCAGAAGTGCAGAGGGGGAATATTTTAAGACCCCCTGGAAAAACTGGTGAAGATTTGACAACAAGCGCTGGTGGCAATTTAGGCAACACCAGTGGTGACTTTAAGGGGCTGCAATGAAAAGACCAAATCTGTCAACAACTTCCTCAAACCTTTACTCAGTTGTTCTCAGACAGAAAAGAAACAAATATCACAGTTTGTGACTATATGGTGTTGGTCCTGCTTTCAGGAAAGAAAAGAAACATCTTTGACCAGATATAACGGAGAGCCGGCAGCGCAGCAATGCAAAGTAAAACTCTAGCCTTAAAGAAAATATTAGTAGCTTTAAAAAAAACAAAAACATAACTTTAAAATACAAGTGAATGAAACTGGTCAATGCCGAGACAAGAACACAGTTTTGTTTCTCTCAATTAAAAAAAAAAAATCTCATTAAACTGACAAGCTTGCCATCATGCATCATCTGTAGTGGGGAACAATCATGTCTGCGATTTACCACAGAGGTTTTTGTGCTGAGAAGAGGCTGCCAAACGGCTATTGTTGCCGGTAGGATTGACGGTATGGCAGATTATATAGGAAGACACTGAAAGCAAACATTAAATATGCATTATATATTCTATCTAGATGCATGAGACAGCTGGTGGGATTGTTTGTTTATGAAAGATATGAATACAGGCTGGAAAGCTTGTATTTCAGCGGCTGTGTTTGGTTTCGTTTGGAGAGTGTGAGGATTTCATGATAAAAAGCTTGAGCTCCACTGTCCTGTGGGGAATATTTTCACCACTTTTTAAACGACACTCCCAATTAAGAGCCAATGGGACATTTGGATCTATAAATAGACGAGAGGTATAATAGTAGAAATCGGGATTCACTTCAAGACTGGCATGAAAGTGAGGTTTTACGAACAAATCACCAGCTGGAGTTTTACCAAACCATTCATTCCAGCATCAAGAATAAACCGGGATGTATATCCTGCAAAGATAATTCTTTAACTCAGAATTATTTTTTGCCTCCGACATGAATCTCCAACAAAGCTGAGCAACACATTGCAAAGAGAAGATGAATGCCGTGTCGGGTTAAAGGAGGTCAGACTCTGGCCGTCCTCTTGGGGATATTACCGAGATTCTCGTCGCTGGTGTGAAGGCCGACCTTATTGTGGCCTCAGGTTGCTCTTATCAGCAGCCTGCCAGTAAAGATCCATCCCAGCAGCTCTGCTGGACAGCTCTGCATAACCCCACCCAGCTTTAATATAATTACCTGACTGCTATGGAAACCCAAGAGGAGGGCGACTGTGGGGTGTGTGTGGGGGTGTGTTCCTACAGATACAAATCCTGCCACGAAATATTCAAGTAAAAACTGATATTCTCTGACCCTCTCTCCCTTTCACTGGTTTGTTAGTGGGAAGGAGGCGTCCTCTTTCTGGGGGTTTTATTTATAGCGAAAGCTGTACCGCTCAGAGATCCCAGAATGCTTTGTGGTTTTTGGGGGGTAGACGGCACCGCATTTGTGCTCTCTAATTTGGAGTCCCAGTAACAGTGCTAAAGGCCCACAAGAATGTGCTGCTCCAACATCATGCTGCAACAAAAAAAAAAAAAAAAAAAAGGTGAAACCCTACTGGTGTATATCTGCATCTCGGGTTTGTCTCTTTCTAAATTCATTGCAAGCGAGCGGATGGGATAGCAAGGAGGAGGAGCAGAAGAAGAAGAAGACAACAGCAAGGAAATAAAAGTCAAACGAAGAAGAGAACCGGATACAAAAAGCTGAGAGTGAAGGGGGAAGGAGGGGAACAAGAGCAAGTGAAAGATGGAGAGGAGGGAGGGGGAAAAAAGAGCAATGGGAGGGGATGGAGAGGAGGCGAAGGGCAATAAAGCTGTGACAGCGGCAGCCACGGTGGTTGTCATGGAGACGGCCGCAGAGAGCAGGTAGAGCACGGTCCCCCGGGAGCGAGCGGCGCACGCCTCCCTGCCCCACACCCCCTCCGTCGTCCCTTCATCTCCATCCCGTCGCATGTCATCCACCATCATCCAGCCCTCACGCTGCCCCTCGCCGCGTCCCAGCATCGCCCCATCTTCTGTCTTTCTTCCTCCATTACTCACTCGCTCGCTCGCCTGTCTGCCTGCCTCCCACTTCCCCGTCCCGCTCCGAATCCCTGAGCTTCCCTCAGTTTCACACATTTCTGCTCCTTTCCCTGCTCTTTAGGTGATTCCCGACTTCATTTCGCTCTGTTTTTCCATCCTTTTCTTCCACCATTATTAGCCTCCTTAACGCTCCTCTCTTCTTTTTTTCTTGCCTCCCCCATTCCTTCACCCTTCCTCATTATCTTGTGGTCTGTGCAGACTCATTTTTCCATTCCCTCCTCTGACCCCCTCTCTTCCTCCTCTTGTCTCTATATTCATCTAAACCCCCCACTCCTGAGAATATGTGTGAGTATGTCTGCCCAATTACTGCAAGGGAGTCTCTGCTTGTGTGTGTGTGTTTAATATCTACACCAACTGTGTTTCTAGCCTTTTTTGACCTACCTAAAACGCCTCCCAGCATTCTCCGTCTCCCTCAGACTCACTGAATCAACAAAACTCCTGCATGCCGCCACCGCTGTTACACCCCATTCTAAATGTGTGTGTGAGAGAGAGAGATAATCAGAGCCTCAGTGTTGATGTGATTTCAGGTTGTGAGGAGAAACGTCCCCAACTGGACGACTTCAGGGTGGATCTTCATTTTAATATGTAGGATGACCAGGATATGTCTCACCGGGGAAACTTTATGTTGCACTGCTACTCCTTTTTCAATCGGTGATTGTTACAACGCTTCTTGGTGTGGACGCTGTTACTGAGTGAAGATTTAAAGTAAGCCAGGTTCTAAAAACAAAGACAGAGGAAGCAAATGTATTTTCTGTGACATATGGAGTAAGTCCATGCCATCCGTTAAGGCTTTGAGTCATCGAGAGAGAGAGAGACTTTCAGCAGATATCAGGAAGGCAAAATATTTTCATGAGCCGTCAGCGCAAATTGTTGGCAACCTATAAGGAGTCTCAGATTTAATGTAAGGATCTGAATCCCAGGAAATGCTAATGTATAATCCAAAACGTCTACTACCATGGGACGTGTTACCTCTAGTTCTAATACAGCTAACCTTCAGCAAGAAGAAGAAAACATTACTGCTGTACTTATATTTTACTTTATATTAGAGCTCTTAAAGAGAAACTGGAACCGGCTAATAATCCTTACAGACAGGTGGAAGCCTTTGGAAAGTCTGAAGTTGGACCTTGGCCACAAAACATTGATCAGAGCATCTATGGATAATTCCTAACATAAACAAGCTTAATCACTCTAAAAACAACCAAATTGGCGTAAAAAGAAGAGAGATGTTGCAAGACGCTGCATGTTCAGGCTGAACAACAGGAGAAAATCTCCAATATCCGTCAAGGCTATCATCATATGACTTTGATAAATAATCTACAGCAGAAAGGCTTCATCTGATTGGACAAATATTTGACCTTTTTGCATGTTTTTTTTTCCACTCATTTGCCAAACTGATATTACACTAGTAATGATAGAGATGAAGAAAAACTTAAAATAAAGTCAGTGTAATATCATAACCTCACAATTTTTGAAATATCCATGCTTCACTTTGAGTTCATTTCACCAGTATGTCAGAGAGACATTTTTCATGAAATGACACAATTGTAGGTAAACACCCCCAAAAAAGCTTTTTAAATAGATGTAACTGGAGAATTTTCTGGGTTTTTTACTCATCTTTTTTTCCTGTATAAAGCCCATTATCCATAACTTTCTGTTTCCTTGGGGTATAAATATGACAAAGAGGGCCATTTCTTTTAGCAACTGCCTACAGGGATGGATAAGGACCCATGTTTATCTTGCCACTATGCATAGTGAGCAGGATTACAAGGAAGGTTAAAAAAAATCTAAGTATACAGTAAGGAAAGTCCTGCACAGAGTGTCACTCAGTCTGCATTCGATGCTACTGTAATAAGCAAGTGGCGTTATTTGCACAGTGAACTTTTGAAAGGTTTTAAAGGACCATTTAACCACTTTGGGCCCCTTTGTTAAAATGATAAAAATTGTTTCTTTAAAGGTGCAAATGTAGAAAGGGATTCTGGTCAGACTTTCTATTGACTGTTGATGATTTGGTCTCTAAATTATCTGCTCTTATTCCCCAAAGGGAAATCTTAAACCCATCAACCTTAATGAGGATGTTCTTCTTGAAAATGTCAACATTTCTGAGCACACAGTTGGGAAAACAAATTGGACTCCCATCCATTGTAAAGTGGTAGACTTCCCAACAATCCTGACATTTTGTTCTGTGATTTTAAGAGTAGAGCGAAGGTCTCATTCTCACATCACATCTCAAACTCTTGCATAAGGTTTATAAATATTTCTACAGGCTACAATTTTACAGGTAAGATTAAATCAACCAACGTATTTTGGATTTTATTCTAGAGATCAAACTGCAGTTCAAAGTCCTTAAAAATAGCAAGACAGCTTCTCAGCTCTGATTTGGTTCTGTCCCGATGGCTGTGCCGCCCTGGGCAGACCGCCACATCGCCCATATGAAAACTCGCCAGTGGTTTCAGACATAAAAGATTAAATTACACTTTGCATCTCAGTGTTAATTATTGCTACATCTGTAACTTTCACCTGGACTTTGTGGAAGCTCTCAGAACTCAATCCAATCATATGCTCTTGTGTTTGCTAAAGGGCAACAGTCTAAATTTACTTAAAAGAGAGAAAAAAAGTGATTTTTACTCCCTTAGCTAAAAACATGAACTATTTACAGTAGGGAAGAGAAACGATGTGGTGAAATGAGAACTGGTCAGATGTGGGATCTAAATTACTGGGTGTGCAGTCTTACAGACATACAGTAGGAGGGTAGGCACGGCTCTGAGATTACTGCAGGCTCTTTTAGGCTCTCTCTCTCTCTCTCTCTCTCTCTTGAGTCTTGTATACAACAATTTTCATTAAAAAGTAAAACTCCAGACTTGGCAGCAGATTTGCAGGTCCAATCTTTCACTGCAGACATTTTGACTTGTCGTTAGCAGCAGCAGCAGCAGGAGCAGCAGCGACTACAATCCAGGCAAACTTCACAACCCAGCGAGTCACTTTCCTTCAGCTTCCCCTGTAAAGCAGCGAGTCGAACAGCGGTGGGACCTCTCCCATGTGAGCCGCAGCCATCATTACTCAACCTGTGCGGTTTTTTTGCTGTTGCATGTAGAAACACCTGCTGTGCGGCAGACACATTGCTTTCTCAGCAAATAACAGCTACGTTTCAGACAGCTCTAACGTACATTGCCAAGTATTCACAAACCTTGATTATTCCATCAGGATTTTATTTGATAGACCAGCACAAAGTTGTGTATAGCTGTGAAGCTGAAGGGAAGCGGTGTGTGTGGGGTTTTTTTTAACTAATAAAAAACACACTCTTTCACTTTTGTTTAACTCTGAATGGACAGAACAAGGCCTGAAACCTTGGGTTAAAGTTTACCTTACAGTAGGACATCAGGGTTTCCCTCTGTATATTAAAAGCCTGGTGGGCCACCAGGCTTTACTTGTGCCCCTACCAGGCTTAGCACTGTTAATTTATTAGTTGTTTTTTTATGATTGCCTTTTTTTAAGACTTTATAGTTGACATTTAAGTATTCCAAAAATCCATAACTACCAAATGATATTTTCAAATTTCCCGTCAACTTTAAACATTTTTTAACTCAATAACTCGACGGGTGGCTGGATGACTGACTTGGCCCGCTGAGCACCGGGCTTAGCAGGTTTTCTGAGAGCATGTTTTGTAATGTCCCAGTCAAAGTCTAGGCTTGAGACTCAATTCAGCCTGATTGAACCTGTGTTATTTTGCAAAGAACAATGCGCAGCCTCTAGATGTGCAGCTGTAAGTGAACGGTGGTTCCACACTCCAGACTCCCTGAAGACACGTGAACATCACACTTTTCGGATTCCAATTTGAAAAATAAAAACAAAAAAAACAACAACAAAAAAAATGGAGATTTGCCTTTTTCTTTCACTTTATAATTACAAACTACTTTGTGTTGGTATCCCACATGAAATTCTAATAAAGTATATATTGAAGCCTGTAGTTGTCGGGGCTTTAATATTTTTAAATCCTCCAGCCAATCTACCACCAAACCCCCTCCGAGAGGAGAGGAAAACTAATTTTAATCAAATGCCGCTCCATCCCGGCTGATGAAGGACTGCCGTCTTGTCTCTGTGCCCGTCCCTAGACGTAAACAGCCAAAGGGAGGAAAACAGGCAGAGAGTGGAGAGTTATTTACACCGCTGGGTCCAAGCAAAACCTCCAAACGACGGCCCACTCCAAATCCGGCTCCGGATATGAACCATGATCCTTTTCATTTCCTGTACCCACTGAAAATCAAACCCCTTTCACACACAAGCACCTGAGACACCGCCTTCACCCAAGCTGCATTTTAACCTCCAACCATGTTTTTATATATATGAGTGTGTGTGTGTGTGTGTGTGTGTGAGGGAACTTTGTGCTTCAGGAAAGCGAGAAGGACCCACTTCCTGCGTCAAATTGCCTCTCACATTCCACACTCTCCCTCAGCCCGCCTCGTTCTGGCTATTTTCTCCCCCTTTCTTTCTTCATCCTTCTCTGTTTCTTCATCTCTCTATGGGGGGCTTTGTCTGGCTATCGGAGGCACAAACCACTGATTCATTCGGTGAGTTAAACATGATCCTCAGCAACACACCATAACGCGCACTTGTCGAGGAGGAAGAGGGCTGGCGAGAACAAGTTTTTGGCAGTGGATATTCACTACTTCTGAGCCCACACACACACACGCACACCAACACAAACACATGCACAAACACAGACAGATGGACAGTCGCGGCCCTCGTGACGGCAAACGGATTCGCGCGCACATAAATATAATGGCCATCCGTGGGACACAGATGTCTGTGGGAAAAACGGCCTCCCATATAAATCACAGTATCCCGGATGTGATGTAAATAGTTGGATAACAGGAAATACCCACAGAGACATCACTCAGGAGACATCCACACACAGAGTCAGCTGGTTCAGAGCCAGGAGGCCCTGGAAGAACGATCCTGTCAGCGAATGCGTGAGATAAAAGCCAGTGTGTGTGGGTCTGCGTTGAAGGCCAGGGTTACTCCGGGTGAGCCCTGTAAATATCAGACCGTTGACATGTGCATGAGTCACCTATTAGAGCAGCACCTGCACCTATCTGCACACTCCTAACTCAGAGTGTGTGTCAGTCGGAGTGCGGATGTGTGTCACACCTGCCTCCATCTGCTCACTTAAAGGCAGATTAAGTCGGCAGGACGCCAAGGATCTTTGGCAAAGATTACAGCCGACTGACCTAGAAGTCATCAGTGCTTGTAGTCGTTTGTAGTGTTGAAAAGTTAGACCAGAAAGTGATAAATAAAGCTTCGACATTGTTATTGCTTCTAATGAAGTAATGGATGAAGACTGGGGAAAGGGATAAACCAGATAGATTGATCAGTCAGGTGATCGATTTGGCTGATATTTGGTAGCAGTTGGTCAAGTTCTTTGAAAACATAGTAACTTTGAAAAACTCATATTTTCCATGTGAATTTGTAAAACCTTAGTTTATGTTGGCAAATGTTACATTTAACAACTAACTAAGACTTTACATTTGAACTTTGTTATAGGAAACTGTAGCACAGGTGAACACGTGTAAATGTTTATGGCATTTGAATAATGAATACTCATCACAATGCAAAACGACTTCACATTATAACACATTTCCTTTAATAGTGGGGAAGCTGAATCTCATGAAATACGACACAATAGCACCTCTGATCAGACGAACCATGGATGGACATTATTTGCTGGACCCCAAACCATATTTCCTTACAATAAATTTAAAATTGAATGCAGAGGAATACTTTAAATTAAGTGTTCTTAAAGTAGATACAAAAATGAATGAATTGATGTATGGTTGGTACTGAAGGTTGCATGGAAGAAGGCTTCTTTTCGAACTCAAGTAAATTATCAAACAAGCGAGGAATACTTTGTGTTGTTCTTTTGGCGCTTCCTACCATGAGGTCGCCACAGAACAGCAGCCTCTCCTACACGGACTTGGCAGCTCAATTGTTCTCAGATGCAAAGTCCCCGATTGTGGGGGAGAAAGCGGGTTTGAGCCAGGCAGGAACTTCAAGGTCTATAGCCAAACTGCATTGCCACCGGCACCAAATGAGCAAAATAGCCTGAATGCTCAAAAATATCCTTGACAAAAAGAGAAAAACTGATGTATTTATAAATTATTTTAGCATTTATGGAGAAATATTTATCCCATTATTTTACCTGGCGAATATAAAAAGAGAAAAGGTTTAGTCCGATTCAACGTTAGTCAATAAGAGTGGAAATACGTTTATATATACTGTATATACACACTGCTATAGATATGGCCTTTTTTCCCTCTTGGGAAGAAGGGGGACCACACCGGGGGCCCTTAATTAATGAACCGCCACTGCTTAGAGGTGCATGTGGAGGGGGCCCTCATAGCTGCTGCAGGCATGAATGAAGTTATAAATACAGAAGACAAACATCCAGAATAACTGGTGAGCCAGGAAACGCACAGCTATAGTCTATGAAAAGTATTCATAGGCTTTTCACGTTCCAAAATATCTCTGCGCTTCGATTATTTTTAGTCCTCGTTTCCTTTTCTCTCAATGATTCAGCTCGCTCCTCTGCCCCCACCACCTCCTTCTGCTCGTGGGATATATCTGGAATAATCGGTGACGAAAGGTGTGTGAGGGGGTGCGCGTGGAGCTCGGCGAGGACGGCTCCGGAGAGGAGGAGGAGGAGAAGAAGAAGAAGGAGAAAAAGGAGGAGGAGGTGGCGGCGGCGGGGCTCGCGCATCCCCAATCAGCTGCCGTCCTCGCGGTTCCCGATGACATCATTCCATCCAAGCTCCGGTTCGCGCGCCGCATCGCAGATAAGTTCTTCCCCCGTTACCCCACCGACCCACCCACTCTATGTTCCACAAGTACACGGTCACAACGGGAGGGAGCCCCCCTCTCCGGGTTCTGGCTTCCGGATGTGAACTCACCAACCCACCCCCACCTCCTCACACCCCGCGTCCCACGGCGCGACTTCACGGGAATCAAGTGGTCAGAGCCGCAGTATGACTGGAGCCCCCCTGAATTAACAGCAGGATGCGAGCTGGAGACCCAGACAGCACACCACACCAGTAATCAGCCCCAATTAGAGATAACCCGCTAATTACCGACACACACACACATGTTTGCCCACCCCTCCGGAGCCAAGGGAACACAAGCCGCAATAAACCCCGACACTGAGACACAAAGGCTGGTGTGGGTGAGTGCGTAAAAGCGGGGGGTGGGGTACGGTGGAGCCGCGCGCTGCCAATATGTAGGTCGAGTGCAGGATTTCCTACCGATCACCGCTGTCTCGTTACTGATGGCAAGCACACATACACACCTACACACACACATACGCGAACGCACGCACATGAGGTTAACAAAGGAGCCGAGGCTCCAGCTTACCGTGGCGGCGTGAGCGAGCAGCGCGGCTAGCGCAAGCAGCCAAGGCAGCTTCATGGTCGGTGTTTCTGCGGGCACAGCCTCCCGGTGCCGCCGCTGCCTTCCAGGGGAGGGTTCGGGAAGGTGGAGAAGGGGGAGGGGGGGAAGGAAAGAGAGAGCGCGAAGGCTGCTGCTGTTCCTGCTGTTTTTGCTCCTGGGAACCTCGGTATAGTCTGTCCAACTTCAGAGCGTCTGCGCGACCATCAGTCCTCCTCGTCCGGCTCTTTAATCCCGCTGGTCCCGGTCTCCGGCGAGGCAACAGACTGCCTCCTTTCTGCTCGTCTCCGCAGGCGAGTTGGTCCAAATTTCTGGTGCTGATAATTTAAGAGCCAGGAGAGAAGCCAGACCCGTCTCTCTCTCACTGTGAGGGTGTGCGTTTCTCTCTCAGCTCAGGCACCCTCTCTCCTCCCCCTCTCCGCTGAGTGCAGGATGTTCCGTATGGCGACGCTGCCCGGCCTTGGAGTTTGGCAGGAGGAGGGGGGTGTACAGCCCGTGTGTGTGTGTGTGTGTGTGTGTGTGTTTGTGTGCTCAAGAAGAGATTAGGGAACCTCCGCGGGCAAAGCCAATGATGCCCCCTGCAGCTGGTTTAAAACACAAGCAGCCTTTTAAATATAGAAACTCAACACCACGCCTGGGAGAAGATGACTAGCTCATACAGCCGCCAGACTGCACCGTGTCTTTTGTGTTGCTTTTCCACACCTTTAACGGTCGGCTGCCGCGATTGGTCGAGTCGCCGTGATGTCACACCTGTGTAACAAAAGCCACCTGATCCGAGATAACATTTTCTACCGCCAGCTTGTGGCTCCGCTGCTGCTCCTTATCATCTGAACGATAAACCGCTCCATAGTTCACCTGCTACACACACCTGCTTTAGTTTCACTTCACCATAATCACTGCAATCACATTTTTAAAGTTGTTGGGGTTTTTTCTTAACTGATTTCCGTCAGCTGTGCTACAAGTTTCCACGAGACGCCATTCTGGTTTCCTGAGGCAGCGGAAGATTGTTCGCCACTTTTATGTTTTGACCTTCTGGAAACCCTTCGGGAGATTTTTTTTCCTCTTTAGTTACCTTGAGGATACTTCTTCAGAAGTACTCCCTAAAGGCTACTGTGCGAAAGGTTGCAGCTTTTACAATGTCATCCTCAGAAAAGATTAAGGGAATGCCTCCTAAAGGTCTGAGAGTTGAAACCTGTTGTATTTTTCTCCGTAGGACCTCAAAGTGTGAAGCAGCTTTTACGAGGTAACGTTTAGAAAATCTTCTCGAAACTTTGCTGCAAGCCTTCACTTTGGGAACCTGGGAAGCATTGACTAACGGTACAATGTGTATTCAGGAAGGATTTTGGTGACTGTTCCTGAAAATCTTGAGCAACCTTCACACTGTGACATGAAGAGAACTGAAATGTTCCCAGCTGTGTCCCGAGAGACTCTGGGAAATGTTCCATGAAGGTACCTGGAGAAACCATAGCAACCTTCAAAATTTCCCTTGCACGCAACTTTGCTAAATGTTGACCAGTTGCACCTCGACAGCTCGTGGCGGCTTTCAATGTGTAACATGCATGAAACCTTAAGAAATTTTCTTTAAAATGTTTCCTAAAAATTTGTTGCAACCGTTTGCATCTACCAGACGGAAAACCTGGGAAATCCTGCCGATGTTTACCTTGAATACATATAGTGAACAATTGGTAGAATATTCTCTAAATGCAGCAAATGTCCCAATATGACATGTAACTAATCATAACCTGTTGTAACCTGCACAATGCGACATACAGGAAACGTTTGGAAAATATTTAATGACGGTTTCTCTAAAGGTTTGCAGTAGTATTCCCAATAAAACAGGCCGGAACCTTTTGACAGACCTTTGACTAAAAGTTTCCATAAAAATCAGGTGAAATAGTTATGCACTAATGGAAAGTTTTCAAAAAAAAAAGTTCCACCTACAGATTACAGCTTATAACCTTTAGAGATCCTTTGGGGAACATATCCAGAGGATTCACTGAAGATTAGAAAGTCTGTAGCTCCAGTAAAGTTATTATTTATTTACTTTTTTCTGAAGGTGCAACTTTTAGGGAAACGGTTTCCTGCTGGCTGGGGTTTGTCTGCCAGTCAGAGAAACGTTTAGCCGTATTTCCGATGAAATGCAATGAAAATGCAAATGTCACAAAGAAACAAAAGCAGACAGTTTCTCAGATTTTTTTGTAAGGGCTCGGGATAATAAATAACAAATGGCTGCTCAACATGATAATGTTTTGACATGTTTTATGACTGATGACTCGTTTAAACGTTCATTTTTAACAGTTTCTTCACGTGTTTCGAATATTCTTGTTAGGAAACTGTGTCACAAATTACTAAACCAAACTATTAAACCAGTGAGGTCAGCTTCTTAATTTTTGACAACTATGAACTAAGAGATCAACATTTAACTCTTAGTTTCAGACTCACAGCTCAGACGACAGCGTTATTAGAAAGGAACTGGGAGCATGTGACTGGCAGGTATTTGTTGATGCTCCAGGTGTGTCATTTTCCACCGATCGTTCAAACAATAAATCATCCTTAATGTCTACTCCCCGTAGCGTTGCGCCTGTTCATATTGCATTTATACTTGGATGTGTCATAAGGGGGGGGAAACAAGCAACTGAATGTCCTGAAGGAAAAAAAGAAACCACAGAACAGAGACACGAGAAAGAGAGATCCAGTGAGTAATCAGCAGGAAACAACAGAAACATTGTGAGAGCTTTAAAAAAAACCAACATCTGTTTGTGACATCTGCAGCAACCTCCAGAGGGCAGGGGGTGAAGATGTCACAATCTGCTGGGGCCACACCAGAAGAAGCACGCCACTAATTAGCAAGAGGAACATGAAGGCCAGAGTGTAATTATCCAAAACGTACAGAGGCGAGGCTCAGAAATGAGGTGGCAAAGTTTTATGGATGCGATGAACCTTTACTAAAGTCACGGAAAGCTTGGAGAAAAAACAAACTCAAACACAAAAGGGAGGAAGCATCATGGTTTGGGCTTGTGTTTCTGCTTCTGTAGTGTGTTCATTCATTTTAACCGATTGGCAGCAGCTGCGATAACAGAAAAACAACTTTGACACTTTCAAAAAAAAAAAAAAAAAAAAAAAGGATGCAACCAATACAGTCGGTGATGTGGAGTTAGAATTTTATCGCAGTATTTTGCAGTACTATTGTGCTACCAATAAGAGTGGTGATTAAAAACAATTTATTCTTTCCTTTTTAGGTAACTATATGGCTGTGAGGTGCATGGCGCGACATTCATAGCGTCACAAACACAAATAAAGTGTTCTTGAGAAACATTCCCATTTGAAATGGGCTTTTTCAGGGTGAAAATTGCTTCAGTGTGTGTTATTTATACCAGCACACTGCAAACAGAAGCTGTGTTGAAGTGATATTTTCAAATGTGCTGATATTCACAGATGCTCTTGGAACAAAAAGTGGAGGAAAAAAAGTAATAAAAATAAACTGTTTTCGATAATACTGATAATACTGTGGGTTTTGTTTAACATCGGCAATTGAAATTTGGCGAGACGATAAATTCAAATTATTATTAGGATAAGAAGTTTTTCACAATAAATAATAGAGGGAGATCCTTCATCATGCAGGAGGATACTAACTCAAAACACTCTGCAGACCTTATAGAGCATTTTATCTGCTGAGGAGGAGATTGAAGGGACTAACACTCCAAAACAACAAATAAACAAACTAACAACAAAATAAAATGGCAAGAAAAGGCCTAATTTAACAGTTTAAACCTAAACCAGCTGTTGGCTCTAATTTATTGCAGTTTAGTTGATCTTTTCAGGAAACTTAACTCATCCCTGACTGGAACAACAGAGTCATCCCCCAGCTTTACGTTCAGGATAACATCCGGATTGTTTCGGGAGCAGCGCTGCTCTCAACAAAAGCCAGACAGGTCGGAGCAGGTTTATGCCGAACGACCACAGGAGGGATGATGTGTTTAGACACATACCTTTAAAACGCCGCAGCCTAAATGTTTACTGTCACACTTCCTGCAGCCCATTAGTCAGATCCAAAGTCCAACCAGAGCCAGCATGAGTCATCTCAGCCCTCATGTCACCGTTATCCCTCCGGTTATGATCATTGAATTATCTGGACGATCTGCCACGGAGTAGAAATAATGGGCTCTGTTGGTGGTGCACCAGTTAAGTGATTGTTTAGTGGGGGGGGGACGCTCGCAGTAGGCGTTCAGATTGGCTGCCTGTCAGGGAGGGCCGGAGCAGGGCGCAGGGCTCATTAATCAGCTGGAGCAACGTGGTCGAGCAACCCTGGCCCTCCGGGTCACGATGCTGCAGGCAGGGCAGAGGGGGTCAGAAGTCTTCACACACACCCATCATGGTGGCACTTTATTTGAAGGGATGTGCGTAAGGCTGACATGACACTGTCATAAACATGACACTCGTGTCAGTCGGTAAATAATTAATGCAAAGTCGACTCTTTTAATTGACTTTTGATGTGAGTTTTAATGGAACTTTGCATTAAAACGTCGTTATTTACCAAATAATGCTAAGTTGACACTTTTAATAGACTCTTAATGCAACTTTTAATGCAAATTTGCATTAAAAGTGCCATTATTTACCGAAAGACACTTTGTGACAACCGTCATAAACATTCATGAAGACTCTTTCATGTTCATAACAGGCGCTATGTCATGTTTATGACAGTGTCCTGTCAGTCTTATGCACACCCCGTCAAATAAAGCGTTGCCCTCATCATCAGTATCATTCTCTTTTTTAAGAATTTATTTTAGGTGCTCTGTTTTATGATGGTTTTTAAGGGGTTTTAAAACAATAACTCAGCGCACAAGTTTCGTGTCATTGTGGATTTACTGATATCAATGAATGATGAAAACTATACATCTATACATTTATACACATGTACATATAGTAATAATTAAGGTGCATAGGAACCGCAAACTTTATTGTAGCCATGAACTAACTTCTTGTTTAGTTTTGACTGGAAATGGGACCAGTCTTCGCATCAAAAATGATAGTAAACTGTTTGGTTTTCTGGATTTTTTCTTCTTTTTTTTTCACATCGTAGAGATTTTCTACAGGGTTGAGATTGAGGATTTTCCACTAACTGAATTGAATTTTAGTGTGTTTAATGCTTTTACAACCAGCTCTGATGTGTTTTTGTTTGTAGTTAATTTAAATAAGAAATGAAAATATTGTTTTTATGCAGGTTAGCCACAAAGGTCCAATACTGATAAGTCATTTTCGTCATGGTTTATGTAAATGTAATGTCTTAAAAATTTACATTTTAATGTTTTTCTTTTATGAAATGTTTAATTATTACCATTATTGTTTAATGTCTTGTATTTTTTTAATATAGTTCTCCATCTGTGTTCCTTTATTTTCTTGTAAACAATGATTATTGCTCTTTCTGAATGTTGCATCCATATTTCAACCATCTATCTTCATGATTCCATCCGCTTTGTGCAATACACCAGCAGTGAAAGGAACCCACAGCATGAGGTTGCCACCACAATGCTTGAAAATATGTCACGGTTTCTCCAAACTAACTTTACGTGATTGTGGTCAAACACTTAATTCTTTGTCTCATTTTTCCAGAAGACTTTTCGGCTTTCCCACGGGGGCCGCTGCAGATTTCAGCTGCAGGTCTGGGAGCAGGAACCGTTTTCCTTGGTTGGCATTTATCTCAGCTGATAATAAACTTGCTTCACTCCTCCTTGTGAAGGAGGAGTGGGCGAGCTCCTTCACAATCACCTGAGTCAAAATGAGTAAGACTCAGGTATGGGGAGGAGTTTAAAGGGAAAGCAAAGTGTTTGAGACGCATTTTATCCCGTCATTAACAGCTGATGATGTGAAACGACACAGAAGTGACAAAGGTCCTGAAATTGTTAATAGTCTGTTGAGCCTGCAGAGTATAGCTCAACAATTAATCTACAGAATATCTGTAAACTCAATAAAGTAAATAAAACCTTATCAAATCATTTGCAAAGCAAAAGTAAAAGCAAAAACTTCTGCTCTACACTTATTTTTGTCTCTGCACCAAACCGATTTTGTAACATCAGTCACGTTTGAAGGAGACGTCCGTGGTTCTCGCCGGTGGATCGTCCAGGGTTCACCCTGCAGGACGGCGCCGCCACGCCTAACCCGGGCCCCAATTTTCCTGCTGAGGGACAAATGGTGCAAAACCACAGTTTCTGCAGCCTCTGTCTGATAGCAGATCTGAGCAAAAGTGGTTCTTTAATGTGATAACCAATTTCCTTCTCTCTAAGAGTCAGACGTTTGAAATTAGAACAGGGTGTACAAACAGATCCAAAATACAGTACACATTAAAACACACACACACATTTCCAACATTTCTACCAAATCACGACTTAATGTAAACCTCTTAAAATAGACGCACACAAACATTCGCAAGTATTTACAATGAAGCACACGTGAGACGGTTAAATTTTCAAAGTTTTTTTTGTTTTGTTTGGTTTCAAAATAAAGATCACACAATTGTTTAGAGACAATCTACAACAGGAGTTACAAAAAATAGTTGCCCAGGCAATAAGCATACACAGGTTCTGTTAACTATACACATATGGTTACAGGTGTGCTCGTAGTAAATATACACAAGGCTGCTCCAAATGTACACCGCCGCCGTGGCGGGCCGCCTCGCTCACCCAAAAGGACATGTATGATACAGCACTTACAGCACTAGAGAAAAGAAATGCCAAAAAACACAAGAATCTCCTCTGTACAATCCATGGATTTACCCCCAGAAACCGGTTGTGGTATCAACTCAGGAGCTGAGTGGGTTTCAATCGGTACAATTTCAAATCGCCACGCCAACCGGCTTACCTGTACACAAACGTTTCGTGGGGTAAAGCGCTCCTATAAAAAGATCTTTTTTTTTCCTTCTTTCGTTTAATAAAAAAAAAAAAAAAAAAGACAAAAAGAACCTTCAACGTAAGCCTGAAGACACCACTAAGTCAAACAGAACGTGTCCAATTGGGAGTCAGTGGGAGACCAATGTCTTTTTAAGTTAAGCAGTGACATGATAAAGATAAAACCAAGCGTGGCGAATCTTTGTACAAGTACTACGCTGTATAGAAAGGGCTTTTCAAAACAAAAATTTGATATTACAATTTACAATATACAACAAACTCATATGTCACAACCAATGAGGTGAGAATATACACTGAAATGCACAGATTCTTTTTTTTTTCTAGAGATTTTTTTCTTTTCTTCTCATACCAAAAAAGGGTGGTAAAGCACTTTTACATTACAAGGGTTTACAAATGTACAATTATACAGTCAGAAGTATGTGGTCACTACTAGGATACATTATAGATACAGATTCAACATCAAAAACCAGAAAAACTACAAAGTTTTATATATATATATTTATATATATATGCAAAGGTCTACATCAAGTATACACGTTATATTTATAGAAGCAAGACCAGAAAACGAATCTCCCATGCTAAATGATCTGTCTGCTGGTTAAGCCGATGGCGTGTGTGGATTTGTCTATGATTCGGTGACGTTGGACAAATTAAATACTCCGTCTCATAGTGGTAAATATCTTCACTGGGGCGAGGCGGAGGAGGACGGGGGAACTGGGATTGTGTGCAGCAGTAGCAAAAAAAAAGTTAAATGATTTCAGTTCATCAGAAACAACAAAAAAGTGAGGTTTAAAAGGAGAAAAAAAAAAGAAGAGTAGATCAGGTAACGCCTCTTTATCGCCACCCCTGTCTGTCTGCGCTGCGTCCTCCACTTCAGCAGGTTGGGACTCGATGGGGGAGGGGTGACAGAAAAAAAAAAGAATCCAAGGCCGCCTGCCGTCTTCAGAGGCTGGAGGTGGGGATGTTTTCTGAAGGATCTGACAAGGGGCAGCTGAGGTGGAGCGACAGCTGGATAAAGGTGAGCTGAGAGGCGGGGCAGGGAGGGGAGGGAGTGGACATGATTTCGGGTTTGGTGTGGAGGAAGGAAGGTGGCTCTCACATGATGCCGTTAGGAGGACCACAGATCGGGCCGAGGTCGACGCCGTTCTTCATGTAGTACTTCTCCAGCTTGGCGAGGATGTGTTTGCCGTACGTGTACTTCCTCAGGGTCTGGATGTGGGGCCGGATCTGGGCCGACAGGGAGAGACACGCCCGTTAGTCACACCGGGTTTCTGCCGCGAAACGATTCAATGTAGTAAGGAGGTCAGACTCAAACCAGGACCTGCCACAAAGAAACTGGCTTTTCTTTTTGTTCCTTTGTGTCGGACCAAAAAAGGGTGGTAAAAGTTTTATGAAAATAACACTGAGGATTCTCCAGCTGCTATTAAACCACCATTAGAACGAAACATCAGCCAGCTGAAGCCAATAACCCTTGCACATTGACAGAATCAATAACAGTGATCCCACCACTTGTCCAAATGTAACTTTCTAGATTTTTCTGGTGGTTTTTGAACAGCATTTTGAAAGTGTTGGTAAAAAATAAATAAATACATACATATACAGTATATATATATGTAACTGTGTTTTATTATCTGTAAATTCAGAGGGGAAAAAAATCACAAACTGTTGATGCTGAAATTAGTTCAGGGATGTTACCTGTTTTGGTGGAAGGCTTCAACTTCGACAAATAAAGATCAGAAAAATTTCCTATAATGCATTAAATTAAGATACTTTGCAGCACTTGTGACATCTGATCACAAATAAAAAATAAAGTGCCAATGTTTTCAAGGTTTTAAGCTTCATATGACACTCTTAAACTAAAAGGGTAAAAGAAGTATTGTGTTTTTATTATTATTTTTGAAAACAATGTGGATTAATCAATGTTTTCTGTCAGCAACTCAAAACCCAAACTAATCAGTAGGACAAAAATCAAAATTTGTATGTGGAAAGTTGATGACTAATTATCTAATAATAAGTAAATAAAAAAAATCATAAAACTTACAGTTTTCAAACAATCATTACTGATTGTTTCAGTAATGACAAAGTCTGGAAATTAAAATCTTTTCCCACAATCATTTCCTGCTTTTTTATATATATCTTGTCAGACTAAAAAATAAAAATTGAGAAAATAAAATTTTATTCCACACTGTATAGGAGATTTGGTTGGCTTACTACACCGTTACAAGTCCAAACCCTTTTAAAACAATTACCTAGTAGCACTTTGGGAATTTAGGAAAAAATTATAAAAATAGAGGGCAGAAAAGACAAAAATGCTTTCTACAAGATTATTTTGTAAGCGCCTTCAGACTAACTGTTGGCTCCTTGTGATGTAAGCCACTGAAAATAACTTAAGCTTTCTAGTTACATTTTTACCACATTTAAATGCAAAATGCATCATTTGCACACATTTAAAAATGCAAAATTTCAACACGAAATAGAGTGAGGAAAAGAGTAGAAATAAATGTTTTATACAGCCGTTGCAGGAAGGCTTTAGAGGAAATATATCATAAATACCTCAGACTAAATGACACACGCACACATCCTTTCACCAACCTTATGCATGACGATTTTGCGCTGTGTGGGTTCGGCCACGTCGATCATCTTCTGCACCACGTAGTTGGCATACTGGTCCTTCATCATGGTGTATAAGGCACTGTGGGGACCCTCAGTCAGGCTGCACACCTCGTCTATCAGCAGCGCACGTTCTGCCCGAGACGCGTGGGTCACACACTTCTCTACCACGTTGCTGAGGGAAACAGAGTGACAGGGCGACCCGTCAGGATGAGACTCACGACTTGAGAGAAGCGTTTGTCTTCAAATTGGCCAGTAGAAGAAAAAATGACAAGAATATACTGGGAATATTTGTTTATTTCGGTATTTTCACATGAACTCTTTTAGCAGAGAAGCACAAAGGAGTTGAATTCTTCAACAAACGTGTGCACTTATTTTTAAAACCACAGTTCCTCCTTCCATTTAACTTTCCATCACTATGTCTGGACATACTGTAGAATTCAATAAACTATTAAATGTTGAAAATCATACAAGAAGACATTGTGACTAATGACTAAAAAGCATTTCTCTATTAAAATCTCTTTAAAAATGTTCTTATTTATTATTCTAATACTCTGAAAGACTAGACTTAAGGTTTTCCTCTGTTGCAAGCCGTAATGATAAACTTACTTTTGTGTTTTAGTCTTCTAATTTAATATCCTGTACATGCATGCTGAGTTCATGCCAAAGGAAACATCCAGTCATGTGCAGACACACACTAAGACACTAAAAGCCACTGACTCAATGTGCTACTTGTGCTGCAGAGGATCTACTGCGTGTGGATGTTTGATTCAGAGTAACAGGCCCCAGCAGAGCAACATAACACCCTGCAGGCCAAATAAAAAAAAACACACTGGTGAAACGAGAACTCATTTTCAGGTGTGGCTGCCATTATAGAGAAAAGAAAGGAGAAAAAAAAACCTTCTGGAATAATGTGCAGAAAACGAGCTGGGAGTGGAATTTACCTTGCAAACTTGTGCTGGCTGAGTCCCAGGACGTTGCCTCTTATTTCAGCCACGATCTTGCTCTTATCCTCGGCCCGGCCGTGCTCCAGAACGTGCTGGATGACGTAGTTCCCATACTGGTCCTGAATCAAACCAAACCGCACATACTTTCAACCAAAATGCGAGGCGGACAGCTGGGGGATCCGACGTCACATCGGACGCTGCCAGATTCTGAAAATCCGGAGGCTCAGCGCGAGGAGAGGAGTCACCCTGAACAGCGTTTGTTGTTTGTATATGTGTGTGTGTGCGTGTGTGTTTTACCTGCACTAGCTGCTCTGTGTGCTGATGGAGCTCCTCCAGTATAGGCAGCGTCTGTTCGGGAAGGCAGTGTTCAAGAATACGCTGGATGACTCGGCAGCCATATGGGTGAGTAGAGAGGGCGAAGACCTGCGACGGGAGTAATTATTCACCGTTAGTCATTTCCCGTACACACACACACACACACCCCCACACACACACACACACACCCCCACGATAAAGCTGAGGTGAGTGAGCGCCGCACTAATGTTCCCTTTCTAAAAATATTTTCACGTGGTGCAGAAAGGAGCTGCAGCAACAGATTTATCTGAGTCTGTTCCCTCACATACCGAGCCTGGCCCTGCACAGGGCAAGGTGAAAGCAAATTCCTTCGCCGCTTCCAGCTACGTAAACAAATCTCAGCAACCAAGCAGAAAATATGCAGTTACACAACACACACATACAACAGACACCACACCCATCAGTGACATTTACTGTCATGACCGAAAGCTTTCATATAAACTCAGTCAGTTCCTGATCATCTTCTGCACCGTGTAGTTGACATACTGGTCCAAAAGTATTCACAGCCCTTAGATTTATGCACATTTTGACAGGTTATAGCTACAGATTGTTATACATATAATTGGGATCAAAAATGACACATGGTTAAGCCTGTCGCAATAGCCAATTAACCAATTAACCAATTAATTGCCTGATAAATTGATTTCCTTTATGATCATTAATATTCTTTAGGAGCAATTTTGTTTAAAGACTTCATAATGTTTTTTATTAATGGTTCCGGTTGTGCGAGTGTTTTTTTTTTCATGTTATTTATTGCTTTTGGTTATGTTTCTTTTTTTTGGTTATTTAAAATATCTCCCAGTTCCTGTATTAGGTGTTCTTCGCAAAATGTAAGTTTATTGATCTTTGAGAGGGAGAACTTGCATTATTATCCAATTATCAATATTTTTATGAAAATGGTCTCAAAACAACAACATTATATTTTATCGCAATAATTTCTGGAACAATTTAACGTATTGGAGAGCATCTGTAAGCAAAAGTCAAATTTTCAAGCCTTCCCACAATTACCTCGTATTCATCTTTTATCTTTGACTGCACCATTCTTAAACTTTCTAATTTTAGGGTAATTCAGGCGGTCCTGGTTGTGTTGTGTTAAGATGGTTCCAGTTTCCCTATGTCTGAATAAAAGCCTCCCCTACAACATGACACCGCCGCTACCGTGTTTCACCATGGGCAGGGTGTGTTCAGGGTCATGTCTAGTGTTGATTTTAAGCTGTAAACGTTCAGAGAACCTTCTTCCACACATTTGATGCGTTATCCTCTAGACGGTTTGTGGCAAACTGTAAATGAGATGTTTTATAATTTGACTATTTCTTCCTTACACTCCTCTGTAAACTTTAGATTTGAGGAGGGTCAAACTAACAGCTTCTCCCACCTGAGCTGCAGGTTCCTGTAAAACTAACAGTTGCTCTCGGCCTCTTCACTGCTTCTCTGATTAATTACATCCTTGCCTGTAAGTTTTGGTGGATGGAAACATCTTGGTAGATTGTATTTCAGGGTAATGTTCTGCAAGCTACTCTTACTTTCCCCCTGTTCTCTAATCTTCTTCAATAAACCTCAAATGAACAGAGCAGCTGCATCTACTCTGAGATTCAATCACATATCGGGGTTTTTATTTCCAAATTAAGCGACTTCTCAAATCAGTTTTATTTAAGGGTTGCAGGAAATCCAACAGTCTCTAATAAAACAACAATTAACGTCTTGAAATTTGTTTTGACAGACAATATAACAGCAACAACGAGCGAATGTGTGTGTATGTGTGTGTGTGTGTGTGTGTGCTTGGATGACAGCCAAACCCCGGCAGACTTTAGTGACTGAATGAGGAAGGACTTTGAGGTGGAGCGCAGCAGGAACCCACCTGTCCCTTAAAGGCTTCAATGATGAAGTGCAGCGCGTGAGGCTGGACGCATTCGATGCACTTCTGCACGACGTGGTTCCCGTTCTGGTCCTTCACGCACTTCAGCACGTGGCCGTCCAGCTCGCGCACCATGTCGCTCTGCAGGGGGCGGAGAGAAGAATGTGAGGGGAGGGACGTGTAATTGTTAGTAATCAAATATTTCCTGGAGGCATTTCGCAAACTCTTTCAGTGTGGCTCAGTGCCCAACAAATAACCCTGGACTTTTAACACATGCCCTACTGGGAAATCTATTGGGGTCCATTAAGGAAAGATTGATAGTTGCTTTCCCCCCCCCCCCTCCTCACACACACTTTTCTAAAAACACAAGATTTGAGCAAATGCCTGGACATCCTGTCTGGACTTATTTATCTTCCTACCTGCAGTTCTGCATTTGCATATAAACAGAGCCATTATTTGTGTGAATGCAGGGAGCCTGCTGTTCCACCAACAAGAACCCCACACTGAAGATGAAGCACGCTTTCAAAGCGAGAGACGCACCTCTTCATCGTTTTAACAGATCTACGAGGAACCCTCGCAACTTTATGGCAGCGTTGCGAAGCAGCGCGGGGATGATGGGTACTCTGGCGCACCAGGAAATTAATCATTACCCCCCGTTTCAGTGTAACACAGTGAGACGAGCGGGACTGTACTTACAATGACCTGCTGCTCCGAGGGGATGAACTCCAGGGCTTTCTGGATGACCCTGCAGCCGTACATCTGCAGGGCCAGAGACAGAACGTGACCCCGGATTCTTTCGGCCAGAGCCAGCTTCTGGTCCAGGCTCCCAAACTGAAACGAAAACAAACCCGTGACTTTTCTTTATCGTAAACAAGGTTCGTTCTCTTTTACCACAGCAAAAGAAGCATTTTCAAGGTACGTTTTCGAAAAGGGCTAAAACGATTAATCGGATGAATCGATTGTTGAAACAATTGTCAACTGATTTTGTATTTGATTAATTGTTAAGTCAAAAAAGTCAATTTCCTGCAGGAAAAACAACATTCTGCACAAAAATAGATACATTCTGCATTTGCAACTACCAAGAACTCCTCAAATGGTGACCGTTTCAAATTCTATAAAAACAAAATCTCTTTAGCGTCTTTACCTATCCAAATAATAATCAAAATACCAGCCCTGCGCTGTGTTGATGCTAAGCCCAGCAAAAACGACAGAGCTTTTCACATTTTGATGTAAGGATTTTTAAAAAAAAATGCAGATTCACTTTTGCTACAAATGAGATCAAGCATACACTAAAGGAAGACTATGGCATTGTATTTTAGGCAAGACAATGTTTATTTTCTTATTTTAAAAAGGAAATGATTTGTTTGCTTGAATCTTTTAATGCATATCTAGTAGTGAATAAAAGAGGCTTAAATGAAAAATATGCAGAATGTGCCAATTTTAAAAATCTGATTGTCAGAATAATCGATAGATTGCTAGTAAACTAAAATGTGACATTTTTTTGAAGTCTCACAAATTTAACACAAAAAAATCCCAATTTTAATAACCAACTTATAAAAAATAAAACCACTTTTATTTCAGTTACACAGAGCAAAAACTCACTGAGCAATTTGTGTTCATTTAAATGACCTTCCTGTTCAAATTAAATCCTTAAAGCGTTTAAATTATCACTTCACTTTCTGAAAAAAGTCTTTTCTCATAAAAGTCTATTACAACTTCATTACAAAGCTGTGCAAATGGAATATAAAGCACTTTCCAGGACTTTATACAGAAATCAAGTACTTTCCAGACCCTGGAAACACCTTATTGAAGCATTTTCAAACATTTCAAGCACCCTTACAAACCCCGAGTGAAGAACTGAAGGAGTCTGACTTTCACACCAACTCAATCTCTGCATACCTCAAAGAACTTCTGGATGACGTAGTTTCCAAACACGTCCACCATGAGCTGATAGGCCGCCTGCAGGATCTCGCTGAAGACGAGCTGGCGCTCGGCTGAACTGGCTCGCTCCAATTTTAACTGGATAAACCTTTAAAAGTGGGGGGGAAAAAAGAAGAAGGAAATGAACACAGATGTACTTGTTGTCTTCCTCAATATTTAATTCTCCATTTGCCTTCGGAAGATGGAAAAAGACAGATGTCTGAAAATCCACCCGGTGCATCGAGAGGATTTACAAAAGTTTGCTTGGCAGCGAAAACAAATAAACCGGCAGAGCAATAAAGTGAGACAGAAATGGCTCCTATATCTTTAACCTGAGGGAGCAGCCAGACAATATGAGATGAATTTCAGAGTGGAAAGAGCGCATAAAGAGAGAGATGAAGAAACTGAGCAGCAGGCTGGGAGGTGAAATGATGGATACCAGGCAAGGATGGAAAAACAGACAGCGATCCAGAGGAGAGAAAAGGTTCTGGAATGAGAGGCCTGGACGCTTTGGGTTATAAATAGTTCATCTCAGTAGAAAGCTCAGCCTCACTGGTTAAAATTGACCCTAAAACAAGGAGGGTGGTTTCCACGGCGACAAACTATAAACAACCCTCACATTGAACAGAGAGGACACCAGATAATTCAGCTGTTGATTGTATTATAGACTTTATGACGGCATAAACTGAATGCATCTGAAATATGTCCACCGGTGTTACAGTCTTATTCGTTTCTAATTAGTTGTAAACGAGTAGTTTAAAAGTACAAAGCGTTTTAGATTAGTTACATCTTCTTGGTTTAACCGGTTGGTCAGGAAATGAACGTTTTATACCAGATCAAAGCTCTCAGAGTTCATTTCTATCTGCTGTCCCTGACATATTAAACTCTCACTGCATTAGGAAAAACAGCAGCGTGTTTTTTCAAATATAGAGAAAAGGGAATATTTCATTAAGAAAGTTGATGCTAAAAACATCTATTTATAAAAACTTTAAATGTTAAAAGTATGCTGTTCGAATGCATTTGCTTGTTTTGAAACACAAACAATAAATGTCTTTCAGAATTTTTATTTATTTTAATTCTGTGTCAAACGATAAACGATTGCACAAGTTAGATTGTATATTCAGTTATAATTTCATTGCTTAAAATCTGTTTTCATTTTCACTGGATTCATTTAAAATTGATCACAGAATCAGCTTTTACTAACGTTTCGGGCGTCAATTTCAGTCTGTAAGACATGAAATAGCAGCTTCCTTTTGTCCAAGGAACAAACAGCGATTTAGTGGCTCATATAAATATTTGTAATAAGAATAAATTCAATGTTTTTTGTTATGGTGACTCACAGGGTCCAGTGATTACCTAAGATTAGGACTGAGGTGTTAAACGGTGAGTACCTGCTGCCGTGCTGGTCCTGGCTGAACTCCATGATGTGCCCGGCGATGTCTCGGAGCTGCAGGTTAGGGTAGCGGTTGTTCCTGAAGTCCTCCAGCAGGCGGCTCCTGCCCGAAGGCATCACGTCAGACATGCCGTAGCGTAGCCGTGACGACGGGAACAGCTGGCTGCTGGGCGAGAAGAGGGAAGAGCCGGAGCTGGCTGCGCTGCGGTACTTGGCCTCTGCTCCCGGAGCCGCCGAGATGAAGCGGCCGCTGCCGTTAGTCAGGCCTCCTGTGGGTCAGACGCAGTCAAGGTCGTCATGGTTTCAACAACAGGCTTCTTGCAAGCCGGGAAATTGTTATTTATATCTACAGGAACGTAAAATCTTCCATGAAAACAAGAAAAGGGCAAAGAAAGGGCTCTTAGAATGAACTTTCGACTTTATGCAGTAAGATTCGGATAAAATTAATTTCTTTAATCTAATTTTATTGCTGTGTTGGACGTTATACCATAAAAATTAAAACTGAGCTCTGCAGCACTGAAACAGGGCACTGGATGGCAGCACAACCTTAAACATGCCTTGACTGGGGAAGAAAAATCTTCATAAAAAGAGGATTTCCAGTGTTCTTATCTGCTTCAAAACCAAGGATATCATAACAAAACACACCAAAAGTCTCTCATACAGCCCTGCTGATTAAACCAGTTCATCTGTAGATTAACTGTACTCTCCCTTACTGTACAAACATTTATGTGACTACACTGGACTGTGTACACAAATCTACATCTACGTGTAAACATTCAGAAACATCTGCACCACATGTTTAAGGTGTGGTTCAAGCTTGGAAATGAGTAACACCCAAAACATAGGCCTATTTGTTTCCTGCAAAACATGACCTTTAATGATGCTAAATGGCTGCTACGCAGCAGCGGCGAACACTTGAGAAATGATGAAGTTAGGTAATCAATCAGGGTGATAATTAAACCATAATGAGGCTGTCAGTTCGGCTGGCATTTCACCAGAGTGTAGATGACTGAGTTCTGTTTTAATTTGTCAGACGTCAATCAGACCAAAACGAGTCTCAGTGGTGAGTAGCTCCTAACATCACAGAAGAAAAGACGGCCATGTTTTTATTAGTTGGTTTGGAAGAGATTGTTAACCGAGTCAAAGATCATTTAGAGGCTCGCTTTTAAATGCTTTAAGATAAATAAAATCAAAGGCACTTACCGAGATTGAGGTTGGATGAGGAGCTGTGATTGGACAGCGAGGGTGGGGGTGTGAGGGAGTGGGACGGCCCCTGGTTGGGGAGCGGCATGCCCACCGGGCCGGGGGATGGGCTGAAGCCCAGGGTGCCGTTGTAGAAGCCCCCGTGACCAATGGGAGTGAGACTGGATGGGGTGCGCTTGTACAGCTCGCTGTTGCCCGTCAGGGAGTCCCGCCTGGAGCCACTGCCACCACTAGAGTTGGCCACTAGAGGGAGACAATATCTATCGTTACCATCTGAGCTGGGATCATCAATCAGCTGTGTGGTTTGTTCACAGCTGCAAGGGAAGTAAGCCTGGCAGAGTTAATGCAATAACTCAAGTAATTACATTTACTTAAGTTACTTTTTTGAAAGAAAAAAAAAACTTTAAGGAGTATTTTTACTAGGCAGTACTTTTTACTTGAGTGATATTATTATAAAGTATTGCTACTCTTACTTGAGTAAAACTTCTGGATTTCCTACCCACTAAATGAAAAACCATTATGTTTTAAAATTCACCAGGCACAGACATGCAGTTTTTGTTTAAGTTTCATAAGCTTTTTTATTGAAAGAAACTGATTTTCAATTTTTTTTTTTTGCCTGATTTTGTTACTTGTATGAATTGTCATTTTCATCCTTAAAATACCCAAATTTCCACTTCAATTTATATTTTGTTCCATCTGATTATGTAATTTGTAAATATTAAATGGTACTTGCGTAGACTTTTTAACAAATACTTTTTTAATCTTACTTGATTAATTTCTTGGATGGCCACTTTTACTTGAGTAAAAACATGTTGAAGTAGTGACACTAACTTTAGTACAATTTTTGGGTACCTTTGAATCCTGGACACTCCTGTGTGACCTATGACACTTACTTCTTCTTAAAAACACAATAAAATATGTTCATTAGGAAAATTGGTCAAAACTTTTTTGATTTCTGATAGCTTTTTCTTCATTTCATATTGAGTAATTAAAATTTAAACAAAAACTGTTTTCTATTTCTAAAAATAACCCCATTCTGTTGCATAAGTGTGCACACCTCTTGAACTTTTCTGCATTTCGCGTTACAACCACTTTTGTTTTAAGTTTAAGATTTTATGTGATAGACCAACACAAAGCAATGCATAGTTTTAACATGGAGAAAAATTATACAGTTTTCATAATTTTTTATTCACATATAAAATGCTTAAAAGCGCGTTTTAAATTTAACTTTGACTGAGCCATCGTAACACATAAACGTCCTTCATTTCAAACCACTGCAGCTCTGACTGAATGTTTTGTTTTTCCTGCAGGAAGGTCAGTTTTTTGCACCATAAAAAAAGATTTTCTTCCAGGATTGTGTCCTTATCTAGTAAGGAAAAGCATTCCCACAGCACAGTGCTACCAACACCATGCTCAGAATTATATGAAATGTTAGCTTTATTGTGCAGATCAGAGTGCTTTCTTATGTTTGTTTGCTGAGTTTTCTACAGTTTTAAAGTTTAAACTGAATTTCTGATGGATACTATGCTGAGTTTAACTTAAAAGCAACATAACGTTATTTACTAATTAGATGACTTTCAAAAGCAATTGGTAGCCAGGAGGATTTTATTTAGGAACGTAAAGGTCATTAAATAAATGTTTGTCTCACTTTTCCCATTTTCCATGTGGAAAAAAACATGAAAACCAGGAATGTTTTCCCCTTAAACCCAAGTTAGTCACTACTTTGTGTTAGTTTTTTTTGCAGAAAAACTTAAAATACGATGACGTTTGTGGCAGAATGTGGAAAAAGGTTCAAAGTGCAGCAATACATGTGGAAGACTGTAAATGTGGACAATTTATCCTCACCTGCGGTGCCAAAACCTCCCAGCGTGGCTCCCAGAGTGGCGCCGAGCGAGGAAGAGGCCTGCTGGCTGAAGCCCAGCGAGGCCGACCCGGGTCCCGGCTGGCCTGAGCCTTGTGAGAACAGAGACGAGCTCTGGGAGGAGGAGCTGAGGGACGAGGAGCCGTAGAAGGAGCTTCCTCCCAGCGTGCCGCCAGGGCCGCCCTGCTGCTGAGGCTGCTGGGATGTCATGGCACGAAACGGACCGTTCGCTCCGCCGCCCAAACCACCGTTGGCACCTCCGGCTGAAGCTGCTGCAGCTGCGACTGGAAGAGAAGCGACACAGGGTAGATAAAGAATGGATTTAACGATAAATTAAAAGCTTATATGCGTACCCATGAGGTTCATTTGTGTAGCTGGTGCATCAAAACACAAACCAAATCACGTTGTGACTGAGCAGAACTGACTTATGGGGGAAAGAAAATCTACTAACGCAGCAGAAGATAAAATCTCATAATCCCTTAATTGCAACCTCAGGTTGAGTTTGACGTTCACAACGTGTTTATGATCACAAAGGGCGATCTGCTGTTTTGTGTTTGAGCTGAGCTCATTTTCATGCGCTTACAGTCAAACTCCGCGCTACCTGCTTGTGCTGCAGAGGGGGAGATGATGACAGAGGCAGGGGCCATGAGGCGGACAGGTCCGCTCCTGGCTCCGGTGTTGACCACCAGCGCCCCCGTCTGGTCGTAGTAGGCCGCAGGTGCCAGGACAGGGTATCCTGAGAAACGGAGAACAGACCCAGCATGGCTCCTTCGTTATATGAAGTGAAAAACTCCTCGTTTGAATATCCCTAATCACTGCATTTGCATAACAGTATTGTAAGGGCGAATACATTTGCAGAAACTCGCTTCCACAGCAATAAAAGCCATTTGAGAAATGTTGTACTAACCGGGGACGCCTGCTGCTAACCCCTGCCCGAAGGCAAGCGCTGAGTTTACCGCTGCCGCGGCAACCAGCTGATCATTCTGCTGACCCTGCTGACCCTGGCTGGGGGTCAACGGACGCTGGCTTCCTCCAGCTCGCATCACCTTCACAAAAATCACACACAAAATGTTACCAGAAAAAAAGCTAGATCTGGACTCAAGAAGTAAATAAAACACTAAAAGCTCAGAAAAGCTGCATGCTACTCTATAAAGATGCGTAAATGTCTATAAAATTGAAATATGTTGATAAGTATAAATCTGTAAGTTAAATAATTAAGGGAGAATGAAGCTGGAACTGAAAAAAATGTAAAATGTCTTTTAAATATTTAAATAAAAATACAAATTTTTCATCTCGTGAAGCATTTTAATCACTAAACAGGAGCTGTGAGAGAATCACTTGCAGCCGGGTGTATTTTCTCTGCCTGGTGGAAAACTGACCTGCTGCTGGTTCTGCTGACCCTGTCCTGCCGCCTGCTGATTGGCCGAACTGTTGGCTGCAGCAGCCTGCTGCTGGAAGAGGTTGGCAGGATAGACCCCCCACGGGGTCACACCGTAGTACTGTGGAGGCATCACTGCAGGACCTGCAGGAAACGCGAGAGCAGAGAGGTTAGCGGTGGCTCTGCTTATGAAGCTGGACAAACAGAAATTAAAACAAACATTTAGCACTAAAGGGATTCTTGGTTAAAGATCGGTGCAGCGAGCCGCATCTGACCGAGAGTAGCTGCTGCTGCCAGTCCCGCTGCGTAGGGGTCCGTCCCTGGAGGACCGGCGCTGATGATGTAAGGATTGGGTACAAATGCTGGGGCGAGACCTAAAACAGGAAAATGAAACGGTGAGTATGAAGCAGTTCGGACTTTAAAGAAATCGGCACCAGCCAGTAAAAGTCTTATTGGTAGCGTTTCCCTTGCATCCCTATATTGATTTGACTGTTGGTGCAAATATATTCATCACAATCCATGTTTTGCAACTCAAAGTGTTCAGCACAATGTTCAAGCTTCATGCATAGAGAGGTTATTAAGCTAACGCAAAGTAATAAAACACAGTTGGAAGCAAAGGCTGAAGAATTAAAATTAGTTTTACTAAATTTCTTAGGATAAAATAACATTCTCTCAGGAGGTGAAACTGATTGGTCACTTGAACTTTGTAGTTATTTTGAACATGCAACATCTGTACATTTATTATATTAATCTCCTGTAAGATATCCATACAGCTATATTCACCTTCACCAAAACCTTTTTTTATTCCATATGATCTATTACAAATAAACAAATTGGTTTCGCCTCGTCTTAGCTTTGCAAAAAAAGTAGAATATATGAATGATTTTAAGAATAACTGTAAAATAGTCCTTCAATTGTTTGTTTTTTTGTTCTTTTTTAAGAAAACTCCCAACCTTTTCACCAAGCATTATGCCATCAACATTTTATAACTAACTGTGCAGACGATGTTGGAACAGCTTCATCGAAGACGACCAGAACGAAGTGTAACGTTGCTGTGTATTTGTTGCTTGGTACTACACGTTGTCAAACCGGAAAAGCCAGATTATTTATTGTCAAACTGAATTCTGTCAGGCGAGGCGCTATCTAGATACTATCAGCATGTGTCTGGAAAAGTAAGAGTAGGCGATTATTATGAGAAACAGACATGAAACGTGGTGAGTCGAGCTGAAACACTATTGAATCAATATTTGAGTGGCAGAGGACTTCCTATTTCTCAAGCTTTCAGACAAAACCAGTCGCTAAAGAGTTCTGGAGGAATTGTTTTAAAAATTGTTTGTGTAACATTATTTTGGGAACTTGTTAGGAAAAACCCCCCCAAAAAACTAAAACAACCATCGGTGGAGTGACAGACAAGACACAAAGCAACGTGAGAGCAGCACAATTAGCTGCTAATGATGAGCAAGTTGCCGTCTGCTTCTGGGTGTATCGCCACTGTGTTAAAGGGACAGGTCACAGTTTCATTCAGCTGGGACCGCCGTTAGGCCTGTGTAGCTCAAAATCTCAATGACTTGGGAGATCAAGCTGAACAAAGATTTCTTTAAACACATTTTATATTAACTGAACATTCATCCTCCTTATACGCTTGATTGTTTCAGCGCTAGTAAAGTATTTTAAAAGGTAAAGCTGTATTTTATTAAAGAGAATCTCCATTGATTTAAGTGCCTTTTAAAAAAAATCGGAGGTCTTGGATAAACTGCATTTATTTCTTTTATATAAACACCAAAATAAACAGTAAAAAACAGTGGTAAAATCGGTGCAGCTTCAGTGTGAACAGGTGAAATGAGACTTACCAATGTGAGGCTGCTGTGCAGCTGCCAGCGCGTACTGTTGCTGCTGAGCGGCCGTTAACTGCTGCACAGCCAGAGCGTTGTTTCTCTGAAAAAGCTGAGAACATCATCGCAGTTTAACGTCAACTGAGGCGCCTGGAGAAGCCATCGTGCTCTCTCTGCCCGCAGCCATTACCTGCTGCTGGTTAGTGTAGTCAAACAGGCCCACAGTGGGCGCAGAGTCCATGGGCATCTGAGAGTTGTAGTCGAACTGAAGCGGCTCCATCACCGACTCCATGGGGTCCATGGTTACGCCTCCTTGGTCCACCCCGGAGAAGTCGTCAGGGGGTTTGGGGCCTCCACCACCCCCTAGCGGTGTCAAGCCTTCGGGCCCGACCCCTCCCGGACCCCCCAGCAGGTCGCCCTCGGGGCCAGGAGGAGGCATGTTGCCAGGGGGACGACTGCGGGGACAAGAGAACGCCGTTGGGTCAGTTTTCCCGTCTGACTAGCGAGCGCTGCTCCAACAAGACCGATCGCCGCGTCTCTCACCCGAACTCCTTCACGTCGACGTCCAGGCCGTTCTGTACGGGCAGCCCGTTCGGGTTGATGACGTCGTTGATCACGTCGCTTTCACTTTCCGTTAACTCTTTCAGCTTCTCTGCCTCGAACGTCGTCTTCGGCTTCTCCCTCTTCTCTTCCTCCACCTCTCCGTCTCTCTGTCCCTGCGTCATGGAACGCGGACGAGAAAATAATAAACACAATATAGAATATCCAAGCAAGATTTGTGAGAGTGTTTACGTAATTAAGCTGAAGGGCTCACATATGGTCCTTTCCTGAGGCAGGGGTCCAGCTTATCAGCCGGTGAGGACGACAGGACGTACTCCACCATGCTCACCCCCAGGCCACCACTTTCAGAACGCGGGGACATCACCGATCCCACCCCAACTTCACCCCCGCCGTGGAAGCCCTGCCCCGGCCGACGGGACACCATGATGGGCTGAGACACAGAGTGATCTGCCGTAAAAGGGACAGAGACGCAGGATTAATGCAAGGCTGTCTCGATAACTTCTGCTGGATGATAAATTGTCCCAGAAATTATTGCGATAAATGATAATATTGCTTCAAACCATTTTCAATTAATATGACAATAACGACATATTGATGGAAGTACACTCTCAAAGATAAAAAAAAAAAGACTTTAACTTCTAAAGAACATTTAACAGTGGAACTGGAAAACATTTGAAATATCCAAAATAAACAAATGACCAAAACAGGAATAATTAAAATGGATTATGACATTACTGTATCCAAAATGGGCTGCACAGTGGCGCAGTTGGTGACACTGTTGCCTTGCAGCAAGAAGGTCCTGGGTTTGATTCCCAGCCTGGGGTCTTTCTGCACGGAGTTTGCGTGTTCTGTGCATGCGTGGGTTCTCTCCGGGTAGTCCGGCTTCCTCCCACAGTCCAAAAACATGATTGTTAGGTAAATTGGTCTCTCCAAATTCTCCCTAGATATGAGTGTGTGTGCATGGTTGTTTGTCTTGTCTGTCTCTGTGCTGCCCTGCGACAGACTGGCAACCTGGACAGGTTCCGTTCTCGCCCGGAACGTTAGCCGGAGATAGGCCCCAGCACCCCTGCTGACCCCACTAGGAACAAGGGTGTACAGAAAATGGATGGATGGATGGCTGTATCCAAAATTGCATTTCAAAAAATAACTGTTCAGCTTAGACAGGGAAAACAGGCAAAAGTGACAGGAAGTGCAAACTAACTACTTCATACTGAGTACCAAATGTTTGAAGGGTTTCTTCAAACGGCGGCTTTTCAATGCTATTAAAGGGGAGCATCTCTTTAACAACCCTTGTCCATCTCTTTATTGCACTCATTGTAATCGATCGTAAAATTAATTGATTTGCTTATTGTGACAACGGGATGCAGAAGGAAACGAGCCTCCATAGCACTCCAACTGCTTCCCAAGGATTCCAAAGACAGACAGCGCAACTCAGAGAAGCACTTTTAATCATGCGCTTTTATTAGGACATAGAATCATTTTAATAGAAATTAATATATGCATGATTTTTTTTTCCTTTCTGTTTTCAAAACATGAACATCCTGTAAAATATCTTCAGAGGACTTTCAAAAATGTGCCCAGCCTCATGTTAAAACCTGCAGAAACATCTACAGTGAGGATGTTTTCTGGTGTGGCGCCACAGAGCTTCAAAGAAAGCAGAAAAATCTTTAGTCATGTCTACAGAAATAACTACGCTGAGCTGAAGTGAGGCAGCAGGATTTAGCTTGATTTTTACTTTGATGTCATCTTTTGATTCAGACAGGGATCTAAAAATAAAACCCTGTCAGAGGTGGTTTCTGGATGTCTTTAAAGACAGTTCCTCTGCTTTAATTTCGATGGTTTTGTTCTTCACTGTATCAAAAAAAACAAAACAACCAGACCGCTTAATACCTGAGGCACCCCACGCACTATCCCTCCACTGGTCCAAGAAGATCCCTTTTGGTCCATCCTTCCCAGAATCATCCACTTCCCAAAATTTCTTCCCAGTTAGGAGCTGCTGTAGAGACACAAGGAAAAAAGCGTTACGCAGAGTCAAAAATAAAGGAACATTTGAGCAGAAAGGTAAAAGAAAAAGCCCATGATATTACAATTTTTATTGTAAAAAGAGGGTAAAGTCTGCCTGAAAGGCTGTAAGAGTCAAAGAAATCCAGGTTGATCTTCCTGGATTTTCCATATTATGGGAAAAATGACTTTTTTTTTTTTTAAAAACCAGTATTTTGGTTTTGGCATCTTACCAGCAGCCTAGATATATTCTAAGTTATTAAATCTTTGCTACATTTCAGTTACACGAGAAAAAACTTTTTGACAAACTCTGTGACCTGTATATGTGAAACATGTTCTGTTTAAAGGAGAACAAATGTTGTTTGTAGACAATAAAAGTGCTTTTTTACAGTTTGCAACATTTTAAACAACAAATGATATAAAAATTCATCCTGATAGAAACACTTCAAATTTATGAATGATTTTTATTTTATTGACTTTTACTTGTAAGATTTTCAGTTTGACTGGGTGTGTAAATCACATGAGCCACAATTCTGTTTAGAGAATCTTTCCGAAATCAAAAGGTGCACAGACAGTTTTCGATTGCCTGAAGACAGGTACAGAAACCTGGATCTAACTCACCTCTCCCATCGCTCGTCCTTCTAAAGCCAGAGCCTGAAAGTCCTGATTCAGCTCGTACATGGACCGCACCTGAACATCAAAACAATAAATAAATTTTAAAAATACAGAGTCATAAAAACAACGGAAATGTGTACTTCCCAATGAGCCTCTTAAAAAGTTACTCTCTGCCTAAAGCATGAAATCATATGAAAAGTTCCCGGTTTGCAGCTCTCTTCTGCCACACTGAACGTTGATTTTGTTTTGTCTGGAGAATCATGAAGTGCTTCTGATAGAAGAGACCATTTAGGACACAGGTGTCAAACTCCAGTCCTCGAGGGCCGCTGTCCTGCAGTTTTTAGATGTGCCACTGGTACAAAGCACTGGAATGAAATGGCTTAATTACCTCCTCCTTGTGTAGATCAGTTCTCCAGAGCCTTGCTAATGACCTAATTATTCTGTTCAGGTGTGGTGCAGCAGAGGCACATCTAAAAGTTGCAGGACTGCGGCCCTCGAGGACTGGAGTTTGACACCCCTGATTTAGGAGATAAATTGCATTCCTAAAAACAACTTTCTTTTTTTTTTTTTTTTTTATATATTATATGTTTTTGGCTGGCTATGGTGACCTTTTCCCATTTTTCTGGCAGTAGGTAGACAGGAAGGGAGCAGAAAGAAGAGGAGGAAGACAACCATGACTAAGACCCACTGAGTCAAGCGTTGCTCCAAAAAAGCAACTTTCTTCTGATGCAATTATCCAGGCAAGCTACAGATGCCACATAAACACTTTTTGGTCAGAAAACTAGTATTTTCTTCATAATGTTCCTCAAGTCATTTTGTTGTGAAACCAGAGAAGTGATTGGTTTATTTTCTGGCTGTTTGAAGCACACATTAAAACACTGCTTGCTCCTCCACCGACTGTTGCTGTGCACTGCTGGTCAGCTAGACACAAAAAAGCCTCTTTTTTTTTTCTTGGTTACAAAAAAAAGACAAATTCAATCAAATATGTACACACCTGACTGTCATGGATGTTGTCTCCAGTGGGCCAGCGATGTTTGCCGGGCTGCTCGCCATGCTGCCGCTGGAAGAAATAATCTACCATGGCATCGTCCTGGGAACGTCCAGCGCCCGCCACACCCTTCGGTTAAAACACAGACAGAGATTATTACCGCCATATTGTGATAAAATCGGCAGAAATCGGCACTTCTGTGAGCGCAAACATGTGGAATATGTCTCCAGAGAAAATAAATTTAGTAAAATTCAAATCCTACATGCATTATATTTATTTATTTAAAAATTCTCTATAACTATGGGACAAAGCGGACAAAAAATATTTACCGGTCAATAACCAGTTCAGGTTTTCATCAATTACAAAACACACATTTCGTGGTGTAAACTTTGTGCTCATTGAACAATTGAGTGCAACAAATGTCGACCATAGATGGTTCCTCGACCTAGGCAGAAATTTTGAAAACGACACAAAGGAGGAATTAAAGGTTTATTTCCACTTATGCATCAAAACATATGACCTTAACCTTCCTCTGATTTACTGAAGCTAAAATAAAGAACAGAAAAGGGTTTCATTGTGTTCTCCAGGCCTACAAATTGAGACTGTTTGGTTTTGATGCTTTTATTGAACAACCTGTCCCCCAGATTTCTCATTACTTGACTTGCGATCATCAGTCAGGGTCAACAGAGGAAAAAATCATCCACAGACTGACATTTTCTGGGCTTGCATCATCTAAACCCGCAATGATCCGACCAGGGCTGCATGTTGATGCGCAAGAGTTAGATACATACTAACAGAAAGGAGTACTTTTCCAAATAACAGGAAAGATGACTTCTCCGCTTACTCATTCTGAGTGTAAACACTGAATTCCCCTGAAAAACATGTCTGCCACCACAAGTGGTCAACCAGCTCTGAAAACAGATGGACTTAATCATCCTCTTACACACAAGGAATGCTATCCAAATTTGACTTACGGTGACAGCTGTTTAATATTATTATTTTTAAAAAAAGAAAGTAGGTTCCTTCTTATGAGATATCCTAAAAGTATTAAACCAGATAATATGGCATTTAGCACAGGACTGACGCAACAAGAATCAGATCTGGTAACCACTTCTGCTTACACAGCAGCACCTCAACCAACCTGGGAAAAACAACTAAATGTTTATAATCTATGAATTACTTTCTCCATTTGTGAAGTAATACTAACAGTTTCTACGGGTCATTATATAGACAGTGGAGAATATTAATTACACTTTTGGTACTTTTTCTACAAACTGACTGTGAAAAAGTCTCTAAAAGATGTTTTTATTTAATTGCTGATTGCACTACAGAAGATGCAAGTGGTTTGTAAAGATAAGACGCATCTTAAAATGACAGACACACAGAACGGATTAGGTTTACAAAAAAAAAAAGAAGAAGTGAAGCACATTTGTTGCAATATAATTTTTCAGTTCCATTAGAGAAAACCTTAATGTATTTGGCTTTTAATCAAGTGGCATAGTGTGGTATAATTCATTTTCAGGTTTAGTAATCATAAAAACCTGCATTTATTGCTACATCTTACTGCTTGATGAAGGATCTGTAATGCTGTGGGACTGTTTTCTCTCTCAAGGTCCAAGAAACCTTGCGTGAGCATTCGGCTTCACGAACATTTGAAGAACACAATTACTTGCATGATAAATTAAAAGGATCTCGATAATTTCCATTCTGATGATTAATAATTTGTTTTATTTATGGTTAAATTTTTTATTCTTCCATGTGGGTCTCAACTGCTACGAAAAACAGCCCAAGTATTACAAAAACCCCAAAAAAACAAAAAAAAAAACCCACTTTGTCTAGATAATGAGCTATTTTAAAAACTTGACTAAATGTTGAGTCAAATTGATGCGCAGTACGCTGTTACCTAGCAACCCCAGCAGAGCTCCAGCACTTTTGGCTGCTGGAAAAGACGAATTGTCTGGATGTTGTCTTAACCATTCAGAAACCACTTGCTGAGTCCTTGTTGGTTGTGCAGGAGGCCCTACTAATGCTTTTCAAAGATGTACAGTTGTATAATTGTACATCTGTTTTCAGCCATTTTCACCTGCGAGTGTAAACGTTGAGTTGGTGGACGTGGCCGGCAGCAGCTTATTTGGGTTTAAAGTGACAAGAGGTCCAAAAACAGCTCATTCTAATAGCTCATTTTAGATGATTTTATGCAAAACATGTAAAGAGAATGTTTTGTTTAGCCCATAGACCTATCCTAACCTGTTCAGGGAAGCATAATAGGTCACCTTTAAGTCCTAAACTGGACTCTGAATAAATATGTAAATGCATAGGGAAGTAAATAAGCTCAACTTTCCCGCTTTCTTTTTAATCAGATGCATCCATTGATTTATGAATGAGCCAGAAGCAGAGAGGAATCAGAGTGGTAGGCATTACCTGCTGACTGGGGGGTGTGGCCTGAGGGGTCTGTCCAGTTGGGAGGGCATGTCCTCCGCTACTCAGCACCACAGGCATGCTGGGAGATGTACTTCTATGGTGGGGGCTGAATGAATCCTGCCAGAGCACTGCTTTCCTCTTCAACACACACACACTGCTCATTCCACCACAGCCTGTTCAGAGAGAGACACACACACAGACACACACGTGTTAGAAGACGACTATTGCAGACTGGTTCAATAGGCTGTAGAAAAGACACATTTGATTTGTCCAGAGAAGTTTAAGATGATTCCTGCTGATTTATAGGCTGCTACAAAGGAGAAACCGGAAATTCAGAGAAGCTGAACAAATAACAGTTGTAGTATTTCAACCCAAAGTGAAACTATTAAAATTTTATTTAGCAATTCTGTGTTTCATTAGAGAAACTGAGATTAAAGGCAGTTTATCAATATCAGTCTATATATTTTCAATCAATATCACTTTAAAACAAATGTCTTAGTATACAAATACTGGCAAAGCCCTTTACAACGCAGACTGGCATTTCCGACCTCAGATCAATATTCATAAACAGACTATAAATGGGAATTAGGGATGCCGGTGCACAGGAGTCGACTAATTTTGTACCTGGATTTGAAAGCTGCATTCATAAATTCAGGGAAAAGCAGTTTTCTGTGCTTTACTGGACAAAAATAGCCGCATGGCAGGTTGCATTAAAACAAACAGCACAGAGGAAAGAAGCTCATTATGTTACAGTGTTAAAACTGCATTTTTTTTATCTTCAATTAGTCAGACTAAAATTGAAAATCACACAGATTTGCAACATGATGCTGGCAACATTTTTATTTGTCGTTGGTCAATATGAGTCTGCCTCCAGCTCTAAATGAGGCTTAATCGCTGCTTCAGGGCTGGAGCCAGACCTGGAACTGCAGCGATGAAAAATAAATAAATAAAGTGTGGGGTGCTTTCAGCTCCACAAATTTTAGCTATGGCTTGAAAGCGCTGTTTGAAAGATACAGTAGTCAGCTGGAAAGACATATCAGCAATTTCACAAGTTTAGTTATATAAAAGGGTGTAGAGCAGACCCCCAACTATTAGTAGTTCGGTATTATTTCTGTGGACCGTAACTCCAAATTAATTGTATATTATTAGTTATTTGTGAAAATTCAGACTTTTCAGTTACAGGGTGACGTGTACAAAGCAGCCAGTCAAAAGCAATATACATCTCAATAGACACATGATCAATATCAATAGGTAATACATCCGACAGAATATTTAATAATTTCACTGAACTCTGATCCAGAATCGCACAGCATTCTGGGGGATGTAGGCAGAGGAAAAGGCTTTAGCTTCTCAACTTCTCGCGGTGGCATCAACTAATTCGCTCACTCTTTGGTTACCTCGCAACAACCTGAAGAGTAACTTGTGGTTACCTAGCAACTACCTGTTGAGTAAGTTGTGTAGCAGCAGCTTAAGGTTTCACCACCGTGCCTCATAACTGCTTAAGAATAAAAACAGCAGCACAGAGTGGAAACTGTGATTAAAACAGGAAAGGTTACGTCACTAGTTTGGAGGTATTCAAGTATCTCCAGGTTTCCCCCGGTGTATTATTAAGCCTGGCAGGCCACCATGCTTTACTTGGGCCCCCGCCAGGCTAAGCACTGTTTATTTATTTTGCTGGGGTTTTTTAATGTCTGCATTTTCTATAAAATTTATATTTGAAGTTTGTCATCATTTGTTTTTAGTTTAGTTTTGATATTGCTGAAATTGTTTGTGAGGTAATGTATTTTGCTATGTTTTTCATAATGTTTGTGAGATGCTATAACTGTTGAAGCGGTTGATTTGAATTTTGTGTTTAATTTAATTTTGTTTTGTCTTTGTGCGATGTCTGTAAGCAATGATTTAATTGTAATGTTTGGTGTGGACCCCAGGAAGAATTGAGGATCCTTAAATAAACAAATATCGGTATTGGTAATAAAATAGTGGATCGGTGCATCCCTACAAATCAACAGTGATGTTTCTCCATCCAGTGCAGGCTTTACCAGATGGACATTTTCATGGATGTGGTCACTTATAGTTTGCACTCATTAAACAATGTGCTAGTGCTGGACAATAAAACTATTTAAATAATTTATCGATAAAATAGGTAAATCCCGGTGGATTGAGAATAAAAGTCTTGTTTACCATTGTCACATATGAATGCATCACAAATCTCAAAGTGTTTGTTAAAGACTCTCTCTGCGTGTAACGTAATTCACAATCCGGATTGGTCAGGCCGAGTTATTTTGATTAGAAGGTGGAGAGGATTAAATACGGTTGAGGTGACTTAAAACAGTCAAACTCTTGTTTGGTTTAGTTTAGATTAGAAGCTACAAATCAGATAAAAACTGATGATGTACATCAGGACTGGAACATGAACAACAGAAATAATGGGATGAATATTACAGCTCGACAACACCATAAATACAAGATGCCCTGGGGGTTTTAGTTGGAAAAAAGACCACACAGAGAAATAAAGGAATAAATTAACGTTTAAAGAGACCAATGGGTTTTTTAAGCCACTTTATACCATCTACAAGTGGGGAAGGAAAAAAGTAATGTTTTCCATATAAGATTCATTCTTTGAAATGTGCCCCAATGAGAGCAAATGAAAGAATAATATGATAATGAAAAGGTTAGACACATAAAACTGAGAACTTTACTATCATAATCACTGTGTGACCAACATTTTTCCAGACCAGAGGAAGATCTGGGCAAATGTGAACCAGATTAGCCAACCCCTATAAAAGCCATTATTTTTAGAGGTTTTCATTTAAGTGTCAAATTTGCTCTTAATTCATGATTTAGGATTTGTCCACGTGTGATGAAAAAAAATTATACTGAGGGGGAACCAAAATTAAGAAATAACTAATTTTATTGGGCTCCAGATGCACAGTCGATTTAAAAGGTGTTTGCATAAAAGCATAGCCAAAAATAATTTTACTCGTACATCTGCACAATAATGAAAGACAGAGGAGGCCCACCCTGGACATGGACTCTACCACTAACACAAACATCGGTTATGGCAGTTATGCAGGTCTTTAGGAACCCAGATGCAACAATAATCATTTAGCATCTGGGTTAGAAAAAGAGCAGATGTAGAATGTAAAGTCTCTATATAAAAAGGAAACTGTCCCCAAAACCAAACTGGCAGGAACAACTGCCACCAGGCATGGAAGTGAGAGTCCGCAGTCCGACTCTTCTTTACAGAACGGTTTTAATCCATCCACAATGAGGGTTTTAGAGAATAAGCAGTCTTGTTTAATGTCCTGTAACAGCATCTTAGATGGATTTTAGGTCCAAACTTTGACTAGGCCACTCCAAAACCTTCCTTTTTGAGCCGTTAAGAGGTGAACTTGTGTGGATTGGATCGTTCCCCTGCTGCATGAATAAAGTGCGTTTGAGTTAGATAATGAACCAAAAGCCAAAATTCTCGTTTATGCTTTAGAGATGATGGTTTAATTAATAAAGGCCAAATCATCGAGGTCCCAGACCATAACACTGCCACCACCATTTTTCACTGTGAGTATGCTGCTCCTTTTCTGGCATTCTAGTTTTATTCCAGAAAAACTAACACCAAAACTAACACATTCTTGTCTCAGCAGCTGACAGAAAATTCTCCCAAAAGTTCTTGAAGGCCTCAAGATGCTTATAGAAATATGTTTTTCTTTGGCCTTTGAATGTTTTGACATATTTTGTCTACACTTTGATCAATAATGTACTTTCAAAACAAATAAAAGTCAAAGGTTTCTCAAAGAAGTCCAGTTAATATCAAAGTTAGCTTAACGTTAGCGTCACAGGATGATAAATCAAATGATTAAAGGGATCGACCTGCTATTGAAGATTAATTTTAGCCAAAAGATGACAAAAACTCATTTAAAAAGGTCACAGTAGGTACATAATCCCTTAACTACATCGAATCTAAAACTCTTGACTTAAGACAACAGATTGAGTCTACAGTTATACAATTATTTACATATTACAGCAATTATTTGCTTCATGCACAATATGCCCCAAGTCACTCATTAGTTTTCTTTTTTCTGGTCCTCATAGTGCTGTCAGCTGAAAAGCTTTAGCTATGAAACTAATCCGAAGAACAGTTTGTGGTGAGAAATAGCTGGAGATCAATATTAGCAACCATTTCAGATATTTTGTTTTTTAGTGCCATCACAAGAGTAATCACATGTCAGATTACAACACTTCTTTTGTTGTTTGTTTAAAAAACAATTTTTCCGTCTTTGGTTTTTCTGTTTACTTCTTTCTGCACGGGAATAACAGGAAAAACAAAGGTCAGTGCCTCCAAAGTACAACGAACAGCTCTCTCAAGCAGAATAACTGTTAAATCTGTTCACCTTATCTATTTGTACCAAATAAAACTCGCCACTCAGCATATTGCGCAAATGAAACTATTTGGGAAAAAAATAACGCTATCTAAGAATGTGTGCACACAAGAGGGAGACTACTCGCTTTATTTGCAAGATATGGAGCCAAACTGGTGGCTGTCATTTTGAAAAGGTCAGAGGTGGCCTGGTTACTTAATCAGGGGAAAGAGTGAAGGCCGTGTGGTGATTAAAAGCAGTTTTAAACCTGAAGAAACACGTGTGGGATATGGCTGCAGGTACAGTGACGTGCACCGTTTTTGTACGTCTAGAACCCTTTTCGGATTTTGTTACATTATATCCACAAAATGTAATGGATTTTAGTTGAATTTTTATGTGACTGACCAACACAAAGTAGAAGGTAACTGAAGTAGAAGGAAAAATTACACCTGATTTCCACGAACTTAAAACATAGAGCCGGAGTTACAACGTAGTGGCTTTGATCAAACCCACACTCATATCCAATTAAAAATTTATGGTGAGATTGGAAAATTCGTCTTCACAGAGACTCTCCACTCTGACTGAGCTGGAGGTATTTTTGAGTGGGATAGTGGTCAAACATTTTTAAGCTGGTCAAAACAAACCCCAGAAAACTGCTTTGACACAGTATGGCTACACAACTTACACAACTGTAAATAATATTTTGTTATCGCAAGTGAAGAACTGCCAGAACCACAGTAAATGTTCGCTAATTGTTTAAGTGCCAAGCGTCCAGGCTGTCTGTGATTGCAATGGTGACATTTATTATGTGTTTATTCTAAGTGATGTCATTATTGCATATTGCTTGTTTCCCTAATATCGTTTAGCCCCTACTGTACAAGCAAGATACATCATTCACAATTTTTAAGTGCATGTTTTAAGTCAACTTCACAGTTATGCACTACTTTGAGTCGGTCTAACATATAAAATCCCAATAAAATATTATAAAGTTGAGATTTGAACTGTAACAAAATGTGAAAAAGATAAAGCAGTATGGCTACTCTTGCAAGGTGCTGTACAGGTCATGACAGCATTAGCGGTGTCCAGCAGTAGGAGAATAATTTGTGTTTTACAACCTCTCCCTATCCAACAGGCTCTAATCTCACATTAGTGTCCCTACAGGCCAAGAAGAAGTGACAAGCAGTCCTTTTTACACTCATCCATATATAGTAATTACCTTTGTGTGAGGATGTCTGACTCTTTGGGTCCTCTAAACACACACAGCCTGGACAACTATAACCACCCTCAAACATATAGCCACAAACCAGCCGGCTAAACACCTCCAGCAGCTAAAAACAAACCAGCCTGCCAACTGGTCATTCACAAACCGAGTGCAGCCTTTGTTTTCCTGTTGCACTCTTCCATTCAGTAACAAGGAAATGCTAGCTCTTCATCAGAGTTCTCTAAACACCCGGAAATCCAGCGCACACTGCTCGGTGTGCTCTCAGTTCAACCTCGGCACCCGGAAACGGGCAGAGGCTCCCAGTCCAGCGGGGTTAATCATTCGATAACCGGGCTCAATCCACCGCATTCCGGGCACAGACAGGGGTGTGACAATCCCAACCTGCGGCTAACAACAGATACTGTTTGGTGCCTCCACACACAGGCCACCCCGGCACACACACCGACCAAACAGAAACCATAGATGCAGGCTGAAAAAGCTTCACGCTTTCCAGGGTTTCTTTTCACGCACTGGCCTTCGCTCTCGTCGGTTATCCGCGAGTTACGGAGGGTTCACTGCCCGTGCCTACCGACAATAACACGGCCTCCCGTTACAAGCTCCAACCGGTTGCAAACACGGGCTTCTAGCAATGATTTTAACAGCCTCGGTAGCTTCACGGCTTCATAATTCGGTTATAGATAAACACCCGAGGGGTTTTACGTGTCTGGCGACCCAGTTGTCTGGGTAGATAAAGCTGACGCGGATGCTAACAAAGGCCCGAAAACTGTCTGGAGCGGAAGACCGACACAAGGGGAGGAAGGAGCCAGGCAGCAGAAAGGTGCACTGCCGCTCCAGCTTCACAAAATCTTCTTATTTCACCACTTCCTGGCCCACTAAAGCTGCAATATCTGCATCGGGGCGTCGATAACTAAAGTCTGGAGAAACAGTGGAGAGAGTCAAGGAGATACCTACCGGCGGAGAGGGTGGATGGTCGCGGATTTCGGCCCCAGTTTCTCTGTGACACCCCGGGCTTTCACTCCGACAACATGGCGGCTCGACGGAGGAGCAGGCAGCAGCGCCGCATGACGGGAAGGGATGAGAGGGAGCGTACGGCTCATTGCGCCTGTATGGCAAGCCGTAGCAATATCTAATCAAACCAAACTTCTAAAATTGTACTTTAGATATAAATGATAATTTATATTAATAATACTGTTGTGGGTTAAAGTAATATCCTCAACAAATGGAGAGAAAAAAAATAAACTTTAGCATTTTGTATACATTTCAGCAACAGGGAATAATAAAAAAATAACACATTAAACTATCATTCAAATTGTGTTCTGGATTAAAAAGGTGTATTTTTGTACAGCACAAAAATGCTGAAAGGACAGAAGTTGTCTTTTTTAGTTTAAAAGGGATAAGTGCAAGTTGAAGAAAAATATAATTTCAAAAATAAATTCCAAAATACATCGCCTGCTCAAATGTTTTGGCACTTAAGTGCAAATAGTTTTACAAGCAAACAGGGACAAAACGATCACAAATGGTTCATGGACTCAGAAAAGCACATTCTGACACATGGAATCAAGTGAATCAAGTTAAAAATATGAACTTGCAGACTATTAAATTGTTAAAGTTTTTATTCTGTTATAAATTTTGAGTCTTGCCTGAGCAATAGACTTCATTAAACTCTGGAAATCCTGTTACGACTTTTGGGTTTGACTGCGACTCAATGGTTATTAGTGGCTTAAATTGCACATTCTCACATCTGCAATTTGGCGATACAAATCAACCTAACCTACTGTATATGTTCTATGTGGCAATTAACCTCATGCACACATTATATCATGGTACCGAGAAGTAAAATGTTTTTAGTTTCTAAACTGAGCAATCAAATACAGTAGTGTCCTGAAGTTGGAATTGGCATTAGCAAAGTCTGTGACCTCAATTTCTGCTTCAAAAGAGCTGGCACATATTACATTTTGTGAGAGTTTGATATATATATATATATATATATATATATATATATATATACATATATATATATATACATATATATACACATACAGTACAGACCAAAAGTTTGGACACACCTTTCTAATTCAATGGGTTTCTTTATTTTCATGACTATTTATAAGGCAAGAAATCCCACTTATTAACCTGACAGGGCACACCTATGACGTGAAAACTATTTCAGGTGACTACCTCTTGAAGCTCATCAAGAAAATGCAGAGTGTGTGCAAAGCAGTAATCACAGCAAAAGGTTGCTACTTTGAAGAAACTAGAATATAAGGGGTATTTTCAGTTGTTTTACACTTTTTTGTTTAGTGCATATTTCCACATGTGTTATTCATAGTTTGATGCCTTCAGTGTGAATCTACAGTGTCAATAGTCATGAAAATAAAGGAAACTCATTGAATTAAAGGTGTGTCCAAACTTTTGGTCTGTACTGTATATATATAAAAAAATTCCCTTCTCACCCACCGCGGGTGGTTCTTATCCTCTGAGCTCGGGTCCTCTACCAGAGGCCTGGGAGCTTGAGGGTTCTGCGCAGTATCTTGGCTGTGCCAAGGATTGCACATTTCTGGACTGAGATGTCTGAGATCTGGGATCTGTTGTAGCCATTGGTCCAGTTTGGGGGTGACTGCCCCGAGGGCCCCGATGACCACAGGCACCACTGTGGTCTTCACCTTCCAGGCCCTCTCCAGTTCCTCCCTGAGGCCCTGGTATTTCTCTAGTTTCTCGTGCTCCTTTTTCCTGATGTTGTAGTCGCTTGGTATTGCTACATCTATCACAACGGCTTTCCTCTGTTGTTTATCCACTACGACAATGTGCTGGACTGTCTCAGGGGCCTCCTTGCACAACCTACACCTTGGGTCTTGTCTGGTGTGGTATATCTGGGCCTCTATTGCTCTGGTGTTTAGGGCCTGTTCCTGGGCGGCCAGGATGAGGGCCTCTGTGCTGTCCTTGAGTCCAGCTTTTTCCAGCCATTGGTAGGATTTACTGATATCAGCCACTTGGGTTATTTGCTGGTGGTACATCCCATGTAGGGGCTTGTCCTGCCATGATGGTATCTCTGGCACCTCAACCTCCGTTCCCTGTTGTCTGAGATATTCACTGAGCACATTGTCTGTTGGGGCTTTGTCCCTGATGTATTTATGGATCTTGTTTCGTCCTGGACTGTGGTTCTCACACTCACTAGTCCTCTGCCTCCTTCCTTGCGGCTCGTGTACAGTCTCAGGGTGCTGGATTTGGGATGGAATCCTCCATGCATTGTTAGTAGTTTTCTAGTCTTAATATCAGTGGCTTTTATCTCCTCCTTTGGCCAGCTAATTATTCCAGCAGGGTATCTGATTACTGGCAGGGCATAGCTGTTTATTGCGCGGATTTTGTTCTTGCCATTGAGCTGGCTTCTCAGGACTTGCCTTATTCGTTGGAGGTATTTTGCTGTGGCTCCTTTCCTTGTGACCTCATCGAGGTTGCCATTTGCTTGTGGTATACCTAGGTACTTGTAACTGTCCTCTATGTCTGCTATTGTTCCTTCTGGGAGTGAGACCCCTTCTGTGCGGATGACCTTCCCCCTCTTTGTGATCAGCCGACCACTAGTCCGTCTCTAGTCCGTCATCTACTAGTCTCTAGTCCGAATGACATCCCAATGTCCGTGCTGTAGATCCTGGTGGTGTGGATCAGTGAGTCGATGTCTCGCTCACTCTTGGCATACAGCTTGATGTCATCCATGTAGAGAAGGTGGCTGATGTTGGCCCCATTTTTGGGTCGGTATCCGTAGCCAGTCTTGTTGATAATTTGGCTGAGGGGGACAGAGCATCTCCTTGTCAGTGTCCACATTTGATGGACACTTGTGCAAGTGGTTTGCAGTTGGCTTCAAGGGTGGTTTTCCACAGCTTCATCGAGTTTGCAATGAAGGCTCTCAGAGTCCTGTTGATGTTATACATCTCTAAGCATTCAATGATCCAAGTATGCGGCATTGAGTCATAGGCTTTCTTGTAATCAATCCAAGCCATGCACAGGTTGGTGTGTCGGGTTTTGCAGTCTCGGGCTGCTCTTTTTGCCGTAGCATTTGTGTTGTATCTCGTCAATCTCAAGTTGTGATGTTGGAACACTGAGCTACTAGTTGTTTAGCGCTTAGTGTTGACTGGGGATGTCGAAGTAACCATTCCTTCACCAGTCTTTGCATGTAACCTCTCTGATTAGGGTTACTTGAGTAGTAGCATTCCAACAGATCCACATTTTCATCTCTCGCCCATTTCCGTCTTGTTCCAGTAGCCCATTTGTCATCAAGGTGCTCTGGTTCCCCAACACCTGACGCAGACCTTGTTTGGCCGGGCGACGTCTGAGCCGGCATGTTATGCATTTTTGTGTCTCTCATGGTATGAGGTAGGCAGTAGCTTGAAGGGTCTTGCCTAAGGACCCAGACTGGATTCGAACCCTGCCCTCTCGGGTGATATACTGATGCCTTATCTATTGAGCTATAGATAAGGCTCAATAGCCTTATCTATATATATATATATAGATATATAGATATAGATATAGATATATATATATATATATATATATATATATATATATATATATATATATATATATATATATATATAAAGCTATTTACAATCCATAATATCACTGTAGATATTTCTAAATATTGTTTTTCTTCCTATTATGGTATCTGATGTCAGACATTTTTATTTAACCTGTTATAAATGTATGCTGGATAGTAACAATCAAATGTTTGGTTATTCAAAGTTGAAGTATAGACATTTCAAACAAAACTACTGTTGAATAATTATATTATATAACTCATTTGTTTGGTTTATTACCCCACACAAAGCTGTCAAGCAGATTGGTAAAGCATAATGTCATTTTTTTTCCTCTGTGATATGGCTGAAAAAGCGTGAGGACAACAGAAAGCTGTTTCTTATGTCACTATTAATAAGTATGATGAACCTCTAAAAGCCTCACAGGCTTTTAGACATTTGTTTGCCTAATTTGGCAAACAAATTAAACGCATTACTGCTCCTTGTGGAAATATTCATAGCTTCAAATTACAGCAAAGTTTGTCGAGTCAAACAAAAGTTACAGCAGGAACGTGTTATCTGTGCAGCTTAAACACTAAATACAAGTTGATTGTAATTTCTCATTTTATAATCGGGAAAAACGATTACCTTTCGATATGGTATTAAATGATCAAGTGTGTTAGTAGTTATCTAATTGTTAATCTATTATTGTTAAGTTTTGAACATTTAAAATAATCTTAACAATGTCTGGATTGTTCTTCATTTTGCATACAATAAATACAAAAATACAGTTTATCCAGTTACCATGGCAGATGTATGGCAAATATCTAAAATGTTTCTTCTTACTTCAATTCTGCTTCAGCTATCCATGCTTTCCAGACAGACATATCGCTTTTATGTCGTTTTTTTTTACTAAGTAATTGCTATTTGATTAGGGTGAAAAAGTGCTTTCTTATACCGTAAGCATTCCGATTATAGAACAGTCCCACAATCAATAATTTAAGTTTATCAAAAGGAAATATAATTTCAGAAGGAACTCTTTAGTCTATCATTATTATCTATTTCATTCTAAGTTTTAAAACAAGAATCCACAAAGTCTTTGTGGTGGATTCCTCAACCTGGTGCATTACTGCCCCCTTTTGGTAGAGTTTATAGCACCACGTCACTGCTATGCATTGGGAGAAAATCAAATATTACCTGTGAAAACAATAATTAAAAGGGAGATTTGATTTATTTAAATTTTTGCACATTGATTAAAAAAAAAATCAAAATTAATGTAAATTCCTTAATAAACTCTTTAGTCATGTTACACATAAAAACTTAAGTAAACGGAATATTAAATGTGTTTCATTTAGATATATGTATAAAAAAAACAATGCGACTGAGTAATGAAGAGGGGTTAATTAAAATCAAAAATGTAAATTTCTCCTGCTGATGATTCGGTTTTAGATATCCGAAATAACAATGATGTACTTCACAGAACGTGTTGGCATTACACAGAATGGAAAAAGTTAAATCAATTGTCCTATGACAAACATGTAAATTATCTCCAATGTAAAATTTTCCTGAATGCCTGAAATCTTTATTTTGTCCAGGAAAAGATTAATATTGTCAAAATAAGGTCTTTCCATTTATATGATGAATTAGCTTGCCATAGCCTCCAACAGAGTTAAGAGGGAGGGTTCACATCGCACCGGTCCCTTTGTTAAGCCCCAGTGTCTTGTCTGCTGGTATTGTTCGCCGTATTTGTTAAGGCTTTGTTTTTAACCCCATTCACAAAGCTGGTCGCGCTAAAGATCTGCTGTACTTGCTGCTGTTTCAGTAAAATAAACATCCCAGAAAATTAAATAAACACTAATTAATTAGATAAAATACCGTAGCAAATAATGACTAAGATTTGGCATTGATATCAGGGAATTACCCATTAGAATGATGTAAAGAATGTTGGTATTATTCCTCTGTTTGTTGGGTGGTGATAGAAAGATGTCTCGTTGTGGTGGATACACAAAGCAACCGGGTCTCCACGGTAACGGGTGCGTGCAGCCATGGCAGCGGCGCGCTGCACCGCACGGCCATCCAGAGCGTGGCTTTCAGGACGCTCCGCTACATCCCAGGAATGTGAAGGGACGGCGTGGAAAAGAGAGGGGGGTGTTACTCCGAGAATAAATAAATAATTAAATAAAGAGACCCCCAGCGGGCATTTGGGAATGTGCCAGTGTCCACCCAGAGACACACACACACACACACACACACACACACGCACGCACACACACACACACACACAGAGGGAGAGAGAGTGCTGACAGTGTGTGGATGATGTAATGCGGATGCAAAACATTCCCGTTAATTGGGTTACCTTTAGAGAAATATGGACACTTTTGGGACATTGACAGGCTGCTTGTTTGCTTTACGTCATGGATAAACATAGTCAAAACGGGAGTAATGAGTCATATAAATAGCGTGCAAACAGAAGATTACACATAATTTATTATACCCTGGTGGGCGATAAATAACTAAACAGTTCAGGCTAACTCGTGGTGGAAAGAACTGCATGCCAGATTACATTTATGTAATTACAGGGTAAAATGTAAGGCCAGATTTATTATTTATGAGCTTTATGTTTAAGGAGGATATAAGCATAAAAAAAGGAGTGGGCAAGAGGGGCAGGCAGAGACCACCTTCCATAATTTATGGAGATGAGATTAAAGATTTTTTTGATTCATGATTATTTTTCTTTTGTTTCTCTTTGCAATGCATACATTTGTAGTGTCACAACCTCCCAGAAACACCCACCTAGCTATTTAATTTTTCTTTTTTAATATATGAATTAATTTATTTTCCTTTATTTTATCAGAAAAACAAAACTAAAACAAATTAAAACATTTTTGAGAGGGAGGTCTGGCGGAGAGCCACGTTGAGACAGACATAAAACAAAGTAGTTAAAACAGGAGGTGGTTTACACGCAGGCACAATAATCACAGGAAGGGTTTGATAAAAGGACATGTAGAGGTTTCAGTTAGAAAACTGAATAAATTGAATATAAAGAGATTTAATTGGTCATAATTGGAAGAAAATTAAAGTTATGCATTGGTCTGATCAGAGTTCAGAACTGAAATCAGGATGAAATGTGTAGATTCATCTAAAAAGACATTTAAAGCTTTTGCAAGGTAGACCTTACTTATTTTTTATTTTATTTTATTACAATTATGTGCCACTGGAGTAATCCATCAGACAAGATATTTTAGGATTTTTTTTAATGTTTATATAGTTTTTCTGTGAGGTCAGTGAAGCAGAAACACAACTGCTGTGCAGCAGGATGACTTAGGGGTTTGAGGTCAGCCAGGACCCTTCTGCATGCTGTCTGCATGTTTGTATATGTCAGTACTCGGACACATACAAACCAAGTCCAAAAACATGGATATGGAACCACAATTCCATAAAATCCACCTTTCACGGTTGTAAAATTGTAAAAAAAAAAAAAGGGGGAAAAAATGCTCCTGTTCCCATTTCTTATGCTTATTTTTGGGGGGTTTATGCTGATATTTATTAAACTACACAAAACAATTGTGTCTGTGATGGTAAAAAAAAATAAAAAATCATGAAAAAAGTATTTTCTAATTTGTAGTGCTTATTAATATTAAAGTAATACCAATTTTAACATACTGGGACACCAGAAAGGATTGCGCCGTTAATGTTGTTAAGTGAAAAAAAATTTAAATTCTTGAGTAGCCTATATTTGCAGGAACGGCTCCCGTATTTTCCTGTGCACCGTCTCTTTAAGAGCCATTTCTCTGTACGCTGAAGACTTTCAAGGCTGACGGCTAACAAACGACTGAAGTGAAACGGGATGCAGAGAAACAAAACCAGTCGTGACAGCACTCAGTTTATTCAACCTTAGTTTACTCAGTGAGACAAACGTGTCTGCAGATGACGACAGAAGTCACATTTGAAGTAGAAAGTGTACTTTTATTATTTCAAACTTTACTTTACACCCGTTGAGGTCTGCACCTCATACCTGTCTCCTTTATTCTCACTTTCTGTCACATTTATTATTGAAAGAAAAAAAAAGTCTCTAAAGTCTCCTTCGCCCCCCCTGTTCTGACGAGAGTCAATGAACGAGCTGCTCGGACTCAATGTCTTCCTGATACAACAAGGAGGAATACTGCAAACTGGCTAAAACAAGGCAACATGATATATACAAAAAGAGAGAAGAAGAGAAACAGGTACAAAGCAAAAACAAATTTGCTGTAATCCCTCCCACTCCCTCCATAATGTGACCCTCTTTCTTTTCTTCTTCTTCTTCTGTAAATAGAACCAACAAAACAATCATCGGCTGGTTATTTACATGCACAGTACTACTTCCCACCCCAACAAATAAAAATAAAAATACAAACTAATGCCTCATCCCAAAGCCATCTGATCTGAACACATGCCCCACAGACACTCCTGGAAACAAAACGGAAATCGGCACCTTTTATTATCAGGACATCGCATGGAGGGATTACTGTCCAACAGCTGCATTACGGTCCAAAATAACACCAGTCACATGGAGTGTGTGTGAGATTATTGCACGACAGACTCTGATTGCTTGTTTGTTTAGTTCTTCTGTACCAGAACAAACACTGATTTATGCGAGGTTGATCCTTTAAGGAGTCGTGGTTTCGATGCCCTCTCCTACGGGCCTGAGGTGTGCAGTTGCAGCAGCACGGGAGGAAAGAAAGACGGCTTTGGGAGGAGGAAACTGCAGGACTGCTCTAGCTTTAACGTCACACTCTAAAACGACAACAGGTACGAGCTGTGCCTTGGTCTATCACGCGGCTCCGCCCCTCCAAAAACATCCATACACACACAGGGACATTCACCCCAGCAAAGAAATCAAACAAACACAGAGGCGCAAAGTGGTCGTAGAGTCCAGAGTACAACCACGAAGCACCAGCTCGGAGCTGCGCAGTCGTATCACACACACACGCCCACGCCCACACACGCACTCACACACACACACGTCGACTCGGGAGGAAGCGCTCAGAGCTGGCAGTTTAGAGTGAATCTTCTCTGAATTCCCTCCAGCTCCTCTCCCACCGGGAACTGCTGGTTCGTCCCTGAGCTCTGCAACGTTCGTTTTAGGGCTGATTTCAGTTTTCCTTCCTCGGACACAAAACACACACGCAAACATGCTCACACCGTCTCTCCTGTCTGGGGTCAAAGGTCCGCTCCTCGGGTAAACTGCGACACAAACGAGTGAGTGTAATCGGGGGTGGGGTGGTGGGCAACCTGCCTCTTCTTTCTTTCCATCCACAGTGACAACTTCAGGCTTGGGCCTCAAGGGGGCGCTACCGACACTTAACCAGCCCTGGGAGGAGGAGAGGATTAGATCATAGTCAGAATTAGAGATAATTCCCTATGATATAAGAAATACAGTGTATTTTATTATGATTTCATGTGTTCAAATTAAACATATTAGTGCATAACTTATTTCTGGAGGGGAAGTTATACATTGTTTTTTAATTTATTTGATAGAACCCACTAAACTCTGACCTTTATTTGTATTTTGCCTGTCAATAGGTTGGAGAGCAACCTTTTGCTGCAGTTACGGCCGGACTTTGATTAGACCACTCTAATAAATGAATATGATAAAATGCTCTGACTATATGTTTAAGTTTGTCCCACTGATGGATTAAAAAGCGCAGAGAGTTTTTCCAAAGTTTGGTTCTGAAACTTCTCCACATCTTTATTCCCACGATGCTCTTCAATGTTCGCTATTACATCACTGATGCCTTCTCAGTACAACTGGATTTATACTGAGATTGCACATCTCTGTTAATTAATTAAGTGACTTCCGAAAGAAATTGATTGAACCGAGCTCTTATTCAGGGAGAACAGAACAAAACTGACGTAATAATACAAATACATTCTTATCTTTCCTTCTGTTTCACAATTATGGACTCCATTATGATGGTTAGTTATAAATAAATCCCAATAAAATTCATTGATGGTTGTATTGTGACAAAACATGGAGTAGTTCAACGTGTGTGAATACTTTGTGACTCACGTGTAAAGAGGCTGCAGCTGCAGATGAGAGGACTTCTGGGGAGGCTGGTAGCCGTACGAGTCGAATCCACCAATAAAATCAACTTGAAAAGGCAAAAAAAAAAGAAGAGAAATATAACATCAATATCACCAAGTGTTCTAGTTTAATCCGAATCTATAAAAATAAGAGAGTTTATGAATTCATCTGACTGTATCTTGGATTTACAGCAACATCTTCTGTTGTGCACAGAGGCCTTTAAATGGATGGTTGCTGATTTTGTGACCAGAAAATGCTTCTTTTTTTTTTTTTCTACAGCTGAGCAGTTTTTCACCTCTCTTACCACCCTGCTCTCCAGCCCTGATGGCAGGATGACGTTTGGTCCACCACCAGCCTGGCTTGCCAAAGATCCAGAGGTTTCAAAACATTTCAGTTGACCCTCTGACTATAGATACCGGCCTCACCTTACCGGAATGTTCTATTTGCTTTTTCCATTTTTAAGAGTGTCTCAGACAAATGGACCTCTATGTCCCCGGAGAAACTATATGAAATAGCTCAGTAGCCAGTTTATTCTAATAACTTATCAAAATGGGAAAGATGAGAGAACATTCCACTCAAGCTAGGCGATTAGATTAGCAGGTCGTCGCACATCTGCTTCCCTTGAAAGGTGTGTTCTCTATTCTCTACTTTTTTCAAGAGTAGCTAATAGACTTAGGTCTGTTCCCCTTTTAAGTGATTTACCAGAGGAACAATTAAACCTGACTAAAGAGACTATATAATATTTTTCATTGCACTGCAACTCATAAATGAGTCACAATTACTCATGAGGATGATGAGGTCATTTACTAACATCCATATAAAATGTAATATTGAGGACGACACATGCTGATGGGCATTATTTCCATTATGCACATGAGAGCAAAACTTTTCAGACTTCAGAGAAAGAACATCAATCATACGACGTCCTACACCAGTTTTTGTGTCTGATAGGGTGAGAATTAAACTCTGATGAGAAAGGCCCTCCAGACCCACAGATGGCCGGCCTAACAGACAGCCTCTGTGGCGGTGGGAGTACTCCAGCCCACATAATGCTGCCCACAGACGGGGAGCTCAGATCACCCGGAGGGAATCCTGCGCGCTGAGATCTCTAAGCATGACTCACGCAAGAGAAGACAATGAGATGGCATCTCTCACACCCAAAACCTATTGAGCGCTACCGCGACCTCTCTCGAAAAAGAACATCCTCGGCAGCAGGATGAGTCGACCCGATATCGTTGTCACGACACTAGCAGACCCTCGGAGAGCACTCACAGCTGTCCTCGTCATCCTGGAAGACTTTGCTCACGTAGCAGGCGTACACGAAGCCGAAGAGCTGTTGAGAAGTTCGAAATAGTCCAGTCAGATTGCACGTTTTGGTTTAGCAGCCTTCAAAAAATAACAACGACGGGTGCTGATGCAAGCTTTAATAGGAAGTCTTGTGTCAAGACACTTACAGCCAAAAGGATCTGGATGGCCGAGCTCAACACCTCGATGTACTGGTAGTCGAGGAGACATCCTGACACCGTGATGACGTGATGGTCGTCGGGGGCCATCCTAGAGTCCAGCACTGGCGTCACGAGGCAGCCGGGGCCGTGCTCCATCCACCACGAACGATGGAGAGACGTGTTGAAAGTCATGAGAAAGTCCCTGTCCTGGAAAGTGTCTGATTGGTCAGCGATGTTTCTCCGCACAACATGAAGGGACTTTCAGAGCATCAATGAGTCTTCAGATGTTACAGACTTTTAAACACCGGAAGGAGAGGTCTGATACCTTTAAACATGCTCTAATTCTTCTTTACTTAGGTGCAATTTCTATGCAAGAAGGGAATCCTAAAGCTACACAGCAAACCATCGTTTACAAAAGAGAGACTACGTGCTTTATTAAATTAGAAAGTGTTAAAGCAGAGCAACTCTGAAATTTTAAGTTAAACTTTGACCATTCAAAACCTGAAATTGCCAAATTTCAAAAGTGGATATACAACATCACCATTAGGATTGTTTGACCTGAATGAAATAAATGCAATTATCAATTTTATACTGTTTAGGCAAGTATCATGTTGCTGCTAAACACATATGTGTATCACATAATTCACTATCTACTGCCCAAGATTAAATCTCGTTGACTATTTTTTTCTAACTCATTCAGATTTTCGAAACAACTAAAATTCTTTTTTACTATATTTTTGTCTCATGTCATTAGTTGACAGAAATTTCTATCCTGGTTTTAGTCATTCAGGATGAGTTTTCATCAAGTTTTAAGCAGAAAAAAGAAGTTGGGTTTGGAATGAAGGATGACATTTTATTATTACCAAAATTAACACTCTATGAAAAGGGTGAAAAGCGTGAATCTATAGGTTCATGCAGACTAATTAAATTTATCCTGGTAGAATTGTAAATATTTCTAGAGGAGATAAAAGATAAAAAAAATATTGAATTTTGAGACAACCGATTAATGTATTTATGGAAATCACAACAGTGATGCTGGAGGCTGGCCCAACTCATCCATTATGGACCGAAGCATTACTGATACTGATTATTTTCTGGTGTCATGACAGCGATGCTGAATGGTGAAAGAGTTGTAACACAAGCTCTGCTCTGCATTTTTTCTATCCTAATCATCTCACTTTCGCAAAGAAATTTCGGTTTCTTGATATAGCACATAATGTGAACCCTATATGATTCTTTTGACCTGAAAAACTGATTTGAAACAAGTGACGTAAATCAAAATTTTTTTCTTAAAATAGATTACATAAAAAGTAATAAAATAGGTTTTCATTAGGGTAACACATGGACACTCACAGAACTGAGTATGTTTACCTGTGACAGGTTTCCCACTTCCAGGTAGAAACAAATAATGAAGGAGTTCCATCCAACCCACAGGACCAGCCATACTGCATACTGCCAGAAAGATCCAATCAAAAGTGCTTTTAGGAAATTATGTCAGTTCAGTGACAGGAATGTGGAATGCTGGTAGGGGCGGGGGTACGTGGGACTCACAAAAATGAGGTATCTGAAGCGAAACTGCACAGTGCCAAACATGCCCAGGATGACGGCCATAATGTGCAGGAAGTTGGCCAGGATGGGAGCCCACTGGTAGCCCAGAAAGTCAAACACCTGCCTCTGGAGGGCCGCCACCTACGGAGGTTCAGATGCACACACAAGGGCCCGTCAGAGGAGGCATAATCAAAAGCACGCAGGGATATAAAGCGTCCTCACTTAATCAAGGTATCACACACGCACAGAGTGACAGGGACACACATACACGAGGCTGCCGCAGCTGTTACCATGGAAACTGCCTGGAGCACCAGCCAGTCCAGTGACTGTAAAAAGGACCACCCCTTACAAAAAAAAAAAAAATAGCTGGGCCAAACTAATGAGAATCTGTGGGCCAAATCCCTCTGCTGCACAAAAACTCATCAGCACAGCAAACAATGGCCACAATGAGCAGCTCTAACGAGGCTGCTAGGCACACTCACACCATGCCGTACTTATTAAACAATATAAAAGGAATGTCTTAACATTTTACTACCTGAATTACATAAAACCTAAACAACGCTTTTGCTGTCACACAGATTCTAAATTCATCAAAAGTTTTTGCAGCGTGTAAATTAGCTATATTAGGTAGAATTTATCACAACTTCAACCACTAGATGGCATCAAAGTGCTTCTAATGTGATGCAAGGTATGTGTTGATTATGCATCAACAGGCGTCGGTGGCGTATATATGTCACTGTGACTGTAAGCCAGTTTAGTGTGACCATTGTTCATATAGACAAGCTGCGCTGCTGCCCCAGGCCAGTAGGAGGCGCTGAAGATATCTGAGCTCTGACAACCTGAAATATGTACAATGTTTATCAATGAGGCTAATTTCTAAACAAGCTTTAAATATTAATGATATGTCAAGTAATTCAGTTTTCCATTTATACATGTACCTGTTTCCATAAATGACAGTTTTCTATTACAGCCAATTAAAATGGCAACGTCTTGCCAAATTGAATATATAATTGCCAAACAAGTAGGCCTGTTGCGATAACAAATTTTGACAACCGATAAATTGTCCCAGAACAATAAAATATAATATTGTTGTTTTGAGACAATTTCCAACTAATATGACAGTAACAATGGAAGAATAATGCAACACTTTCTCAAACATCAATAAACTTTGAATTTTGACGAACATTTAAACACTGGAACTGGAAAACATTTTAAATATCCAAAATAAATAAACAAAACCAAACAACAGAAACAACAACTAAAATGAATTCTGAAGTCTCTGTAGACAAAATTGTCTTTCAAAAAAGAGATAATTGATACCAAAGCACCAGACTGAAAACCAGTTTTGGTAAAAGGAGAGAGAAAAGAGAAAAACGATGAATCAAGCAAATGAAAATGATTGAGTTTGGTTTAGTTTATCATGCGATTAATTAATTTATTGTTTATTGTGACAGGCCTACAAACAAGTTATAGAAACAACCTTTTCTACAATATTCTTAGCCTGCTATTTATTAATTATCATTCTACCACTGTATCAACACCACCAGTTTTGTTGTTGGTGTACTAAGGAAATATAAAACTAGTGTTAAAATTGACAACACTGGAAAAAATTAGATCTTGGACACTTTTTATGGCATATTAATGGTGCTGTGGTGTCTGGTGACCTTAACAGGAAGTAGGCCCCTAATTATATTCCGTTTAAGACCCCGTACATTCATGGGCGAGTTCTTCTAAAGATTCACATGGTTTTGCCTACACCAACATGCAGAGGCTACCCTGTTCCCTCTCCTTCAGGGAACCACAGCCTCGCCTGTAATGTGGGACGGCGCCCCAGCAGCTGCAGCTCAAAGCTGTGCGTGTGTGTGGAGGGGGGGGGGGTGTGTGTGAATGTGTGAGTGTGACTGTACAGGGAGGCTGGACAAAAATGTCTGATTACAATGTGTGTGTCTGTAGCACGCCGCTCTAATTATATCTTGGTGGTTAGAGAGGCAGTCTCAGCTGTGGACACACAAACACAAACATGTATTAAAACAGAGCCGACCCAAGGCAAAAAGTGAACTAAGCAGCTGCTTAGGGCTCCCAAATGAGGGTGATTTATCAGTGCTAATCATGCAAAACAAAACTTCTGGTCCTTGATGTAAAATATTACATGTAAATCTGTGTAGTTACGTTGTAACAAGCTTTAAAATACATGTGGAACAGATTAATGTAGTAAAGGTAAACCAGCTGGTTTCACTCTACATTTTCTACCTTTAAAAGAGGAAAACTAATTAAATCTATGACGACAGTAAAAAATATTAATACAAACGCCTATCATGCTAAATGTATCAGTTTGGATGGATGAATTTCTGAGGCCTCTGCGTCTTTAAAAAAAAAAAGTAATTTTCCTCAAAAACCTGCCGCATCAAATGATATACTTGTTTCATGCCCTCTAGTGGAGGATTTAATTACAACTGCAGCCAAGTCCCAGTGTTATCCAAAATTCAAAGATGGCAGTGTGAACTTTCAATACACAGTTTCCTTGTGAAATGCAAACTCTTAATGTTGGAATGATTACAGAACATGAAATGTTTTTAAAATTATATGTCCTTTAAAAAAAAACAGTCTAACAGAGTCATACAGTAAATAATGTAAATATGAAATGCTTTATAGCGATACTTCAAGTACAAAATTATATTATGGGTCAGTATGTATGTTTTATACCTGATTTAACTTCAAATAGCAAAAGCAAAAACTTCAACTCTATATTGTTGAACGCTTTATGTAAAAATATAAAATGTAATATTAATGTAACAATATCAATGTTTAGATATTTTGTCAAAGCATCTAAAAAACATCGTTTTTAAAGTATAAGATTTTTCTACTATTTTTTTTTATGAGAGTTTAAAGAGTCAATACATCTGGTGTAAATTAAATGTAATTTGGAGAACTGCAGGGATTTAAACTTGAGTGATAGTAAAGGAACATTAGTAGAGATTTATGTTGGTTATAATATGTGCCTAGGGCCCCATTGAGCCTTGGACCGGCTCTGTATCAAAGCATGCTCACTTACCAGCTGCAGTGAACAGATCACCAACAGCGTGCATCTGCCGTCACACTTCCCCATTTTGGAGGGCTCGGGTCGCGGCTTCGAGCCGCGGAGGCTCCGGGGAAACGACGAGTCCCCGGTCAGATCCAGACTGCCTTCCCGTCTCAGCTCACACCATTCCCGGGATGAACAGACCTGCACAAGGCCGCCGCCACCGCAGCCGCTTCCTCCGGCGCTTCCACTCACAGTGGCTGATCCATCTCTAGCCTCCGCTTTTGTCTACACAATTCCAGTCGCGGGGATGTTTTCAGGCGGAGGGAAAGGGAGAGGTGATGAGAAGGAAGGAGGTGCTGGAGGAGTCCGCTTCACACCGGCCTGCTGCTGCTGCTGCGAGGTCCGACCGACTCCGAATCACCTCGGCCACACCTTCCGGAGAGGGGGGACACACACACAAAGGCACAAAGAGAGACGGAAAGCTGTCACAATCTGCCCCTGGCTGCAGACTGAAATGAACATCATATGATACCGGATCACACGGAGGTGGGGGGGAGGTAGCGGGGAGGAGGGGACCGACCCCGCATTAACACTACGGCTAACGGTCGGCTCCTCCGCCGCGGACACAAAGCAGCCCGCCCGGACTCCTCCCTCCACGGCGGGTTTCCATCCCATTCTCCCCGCTGGGATCCCACTCTGCCAGGAGAAGCTAAGAAATAACGAATCAAGTTAACGGGGAGACCCGCTCACCAGCACCGGCTCTGGCCTCCTTCGTCTCCGTCTCGCAGCGTCTTTTGTCAACAATCGGTGCCGGGGCGAGTGCAGGAGGAGCCGGGGGGGGGGGGGGGGGGGGGGGGGAGAGAGAGAGAGAGGGAGCGGGGTGAGGGGGTGGGGGCCCACAGTCACAGCGAGCCCCCCCCCTCCCCATGAGGAGCCGTGAGGTTTCTGCAGGGGCGTTCAAAAGAACTACAGACACCCGGGAGAGTGGGGGGTACTGGGCACACCTTTCACCTATCACGCTCCTAGAAAGTTTCTTATGTATATTTGGTTATTGTGAATTTAAGAGCGGACAGGCCGATCTTCAGTTAGTAACAGTAAACTTTTTCGCATTAAATATACTTTTGTTTATCCTGTTGCGATTTGACAGCAGCGGACAACCAATTTCTACATATAAGATATCAACACAGTCTAGTCCAGAAATTAATGTGTAACACATGACAATCCTAAGTGGCATTAATTATTAGCAAAAAAATTCTGTTTAGTGGACGACAACTTCAAGATGTTTCCTATGCGGAGGAGCTGATCGCATGTATTGGTCGGGTGTGATTTTGACCTTTTAGTCCACATAAACTCTCCTCAAGTTCTGAAGGTTCTGTTGCCTCCTCCATGCTCTTTAGTCAGTTCTTTACATAGATTTGCATTTGTGTTCCAGTCCGTTGACTGACCGGCTCAGCCTGATAGGTTTCTTTTTGCTCCCTGAAACCAGCTCGGAGTTTCCATGCCTCAGTGTTTAGCGTCAATCTCTTGCTGAAAAATCCAATTCGGTTCCATCTTCAGATTATTATTAAGAATGTCGCTGTACTTTTAATCCATTAATCCTTCCCTTAGTTACCTGACTGTGGACTGTCATAATTAGGATTGAATTTGTGTGCATTTGTCACCAATTTTGAATCTGTATTTATTTCTGGACGTAATCTGGATCTGTTTGCTCTGTGCTGCTCCTGGAGTCCTTGTTGCTAGCTGTAAACTGATTTGAATAAAAATATCAACACTTCCGTTGTTGAAAAGTAACCAAGCGTTTGTAGGATGATACGCTTTACCTTTCCACCTCAAAACATTGAGGATGAAGTCCACCCATCCGTCCATCGTCTATATCCGAATATCCTTGCAGGGTCATATGGTGGCTGGTGCCTGTCTCAAAAAAATCAACTCCATTTCCAACATTCCCCCTTCATTGCACCATCCCAACAATGCTTCTCCAAGATGTCCATTGATGCTGTTTACAACCACTTTTAGGGGCATTGTAGTTTGTATGATAAGCTAAGCAGATGCAGAGTTCCACCAGGAGTTTGCTAATTGCCGCTGCCGCTAGTCTGGTGGAGCTCGGCTGGAGACGGAAGCTGAAAGGCGGAGCTTAGGGTAAATAGGTGGTGCATTGTATGACCAGCCGTTAAGGCGTCAGATTCAAGGATTTCTCAAACATGCATGAATGAGTCAAAGCAATACTCCAGGTAGGTGTTTAATGAGGCAGCGACATTATAACATGATATAGAGCTCAGAAAAGTAAAATTTATGTGATACTCCCCAATTTAAGAGATCCCGAAATGGTTAAAGAGGTTCAGCCAAATGCGGAGAATGAGTCAGTGTGTTATCATCAACACCAGTGTGGACTCCGGCCAAGGAGAGTCCAGTTTGTGATTATTGTTCAGAGGGGAAATAAAAGGCACGCTTTTACAGCCGTGGTTCATTTCTGCCAGACCTCAAGCCATGCCTCCTTCCAATAAAGTGGGCTAAGTCAGCAAACACTGGCGGTAGATAATGACCGCTTTATGAGCATGGAAAACAGCACCCACCATGTAATAGAGTTATTACATTCAGTTTGTACATGTTAGTTCATAAAGTGAACAAACAGCGGACATAATCATTAAGAACACTGGCCTCTGGTATTATAATGCACGCATGATGTAGCTGAGCCTCAAGCACATTAAATAGGTTGTTTTTCTGTCTCAGCTTTTTTCCTCCCTTATTAAAATTGTTTGTGGAAGAAATTATGGAATGATATACGGAGGTTTATGTCTTGTCAACTTGACCTGAAATATAAGAAGCTTGCTCCAAGTCATACGCTCCTACTTTGAATGCGGTTTTGACCAAAAGTTCTCAAATCTCTTCGAAATTTTCACCAAAACTTTTGTTAAAATTTTGAATCCGACCTTGGCACCAACCAATTCAATTTTGTGGCACCCATGTGAATTTTCTTCACACTAGATGAATAATTGGACTAGGCCCACAGCATGTTCCTTTTATTCTACTTCATTATTATGATTAAATGCTTAACAACCAATATTGGAAAACCAATTAAGCAGTTAAGTCTTAAATAGGTATTTACAATATAAACTCAAACATTTCTAAAGATATTGGTCTAAGATACCTGTTAAAGCCATCACACATTTAACCTACATTGCTACCATAGAGCCATGTAGCCTATCTTAACTCCGTTTGGGTCCTATATGTATGTTTCAGGCTAGGAAAAAAGGTGAACAAGCAATTTACATACTAGAGCAATTCAACCGAAAACACTTATGTGTCTTAACAAGGTTTATACGCAACAAATTTCTGTCATTTCAGCATAAGAGCCGCAGATTTTCAGGCAGGTCAAAGTCTGGTCTACTCCAGAAGTCTGTCCTGTTGAAACATCCAACTGTGTCCCAGTTTCCATCTAGCTCTCGATTTGAGGTTAAGTCCCTCTTTGTGTACTGCACCAGTAACCATGGTAGCAAGCCATCAAACTAACATGGTCAACAGCTGGTTTAGATTTCTATCCTTGAAGGAACAGATTTTGGAGCAGAGCCTCGTTTCTTGGTCAGCACATTCAGTTCTTGGTGATATAAAACTGGATTTGTTTGGTCACAGAACACTGAGAATCACAGCGAGAGATTCTCAGAGACCAAAAGTTCACAGGGAATCTCTGGTGTTGGATCATTTCTCATTGAGCTCTAAACCAATCCAATGTACCCTGAAGGTCACGGTAGGAATACAGCAACCGAGTGACATCATCTGCAAAAAGAGACCCTGGGTTTCTTTAACCCGACACTCTTCATTATGCCTTTAAAACCTCTCCATGCTCACCACAAACAGAACTGGAGACAAGGCGCAGTTCTGGCAGAGTCCAACCCACACTAGCAACAAGATCAACTTTGTGTTAAGAATGTTGTTTTGGTGATGTATAGACTGGAAATCCCTTAAAAGTGTCCAAACACTCCAACAGGAACCCAAACAAAATCCCTAGAGGAACCTAGTAGGAAGCCTTCTTCAGATATATATTAAAGTTTTTCTTCCAAACCATGAACAAAAAATGTTCTCTAAAACAAAATACGCTCCAAACAACAGCGCATTGTGAGAACTGGTAATCACATAATCACTGAAGGATTGTAAAATATTTATAGAAAAGCTGTAACTATTGGGAAAAGCTGCAGGATCATTTCTAGAGCCAAAATATGTGAACCAGAAAACGGTTTACTATGTGCATGGAGACAGACTCCAAAAACTCCCAAGCCTCAAAATGTTTACAACAACATGCTATAATTACTTCTACTTTTCCTTGTTTGAAAATTATTTCAATGTTCAAGAAGTAAAGAAAAAATGTAGCAAAACCATAGTAGCTCTTTTATCCCTTCATAAAAAACAGCTGGGTCTGTTTTAGATGCCAACAAGGACAAATGTAAATCTTCTCCCCCGCATAATAGTAAAACACCAGTGACAAAATGATACGACAAGAGTTGCTTTTACTGAATACCAAGTTTATTTTAAAAAAAGAAATAAATCAAAGTTTTTTAAAAAAAGGGCCATTTTTGAGGCAGACTGATGGTAATAAAAGTTCATCCTGAGGTTGTTCTGAGGCGAGACGAAGCATGTAAAATAAACTCCATCAGTGCTCATAAAACACTTCCAAGGCAGGCCGCTCATAAACACACACACAGTCACACATCCACTCACACCCACACACTCTACTGAATTTCTCCCATGTACAGACGTTTATCACTGGAGCCAGACAGCACTGCAGAGAGAAAACAGATGAACAGCCCAATAAAATTAACAGATTTTATGCATTTAGAAACTACATCAAGACTGCATTTGAGGTTAGTTTGTGACCTAAAGAGGAAGATAAGCACTTCTTTGATGCTTCAAAGGTTTCTGCTCTAAGCTACAGCAGCTGAGTGACTGACTCACCGACAGGCTCCTCTGGGTGGAAGACCACCTCATTGACAGAGCCAGCGTGACCCGGCAGCTTGTACAGGATCCGTCTGGACGTGGTGTCCCAGATGTACACAAATCTGGGAGGGCAGACAGAGCAGCAGAAAGAATCACGTTACAGAATCTGTCCTTTTGTTTTCAGTCTGTCCGACATCTTTGAAAGGAACCAAAGGGACAGAAATAAATTCGAAATGGTCTCTCATCTAACTCGCTTTTTTATGATTTAGTAGCTTTTTCATAATGTCTCTGTGCAGACATATCAAGAAAACCTTTGAGTTCATCTGTAGTGGAAAAAGAGATGTCTGCATAATCTAACAGATCTGGAAAAGTAAAGCAAGGCAGAGAAAGTAAATATTACCAAGTCAAGATGTAGCTACCACAAAAGAATGAGTGCTGACTCTGAACTGCTTCAATCAGGTATCACTTTAAGGGTTTGCCCACATTCATGCAGCTTTTGCTATTCTTCTGTTTTTGTATTAAAAAGTTGTTTTTTAGTTCAGTTAGACAGAATACACTTAACACATAATGTCATAAGGGCTCATCACAGACACCCAGCATTTTGACTTTAATAAATTGTGCTTATGTTTAATTCTGAACAATTAAAGTTAAAACAAGACTGGATAAACCGAATAAACAAGAGGAGCAGGAATTTTAATAAGACTTGTTTTTGTTTGTTTATGTTCTTTCTTTCGGAAGAAAGAACACAATTGAGAGATTTCAAACATTTTGCTCCTACTTGCATGCAAGTTAATTTTGAATTCTGCAAATTTTATCTAATGCTCTGAAAAAGCCTTCATGTTGACTCTACAGTTCTACTTTACTCTGTAATTCAAGGACGTTGCTAGTACAGAAAACATTTACGGTGTTGTCTGGTGGTTTGTTTGTTACCTGTCAGCTGAACCTGCTGCGATCTTACTGCCGTCAGTGGACCAGGAGCACCTCAGCAAGTTCTGAACAAACAGCAAAACACGCAACAGGCTGCATTAGCAATGAGATGTGATCTGCTTGTCATTCAGAGCAGCAATTAGTTCAAGCAAATAAAAAGGCATTTAGTGACTGAATGATGAGTTTCCATTACAAAACAGTTGAATGAAGCCAAACAGTATGAAAAAACTCCTAAAAGATTTTAGCTTTAGTGTCTAATCTAACTCTGTTTTTCCTACTAACAAATCAGGATTACCTTCTCGAAGTTGTGGACGTTACCCTGGAAAATCTTCACGCATCTCTCCTTGGGTGCGAACGGTCGCACGTCCCAGATCCGCACTGTGTGAAAGACACACAGTTCTAAAACAACAGAACTCATCCACATTATGAGCCACATGAAACCCAACGCCACCTGTGTTGTCCATGGAGTTCGACAGGAGGTACGATCCCTCGGAGCTCAGGCTGAGTCCGGTCACAGAGTCACCGTGGCCGTGCATGTTGTAGATCAGCTTGTTCTGCCGCAGGTCCCACACCTGCACAACGAGTGGGTTGAGAAACAGTTTTCACAAAGAACACACAGGGAGCTTTAAATAGGCCATCTGATGCAGATGGTGCCGTTTCTGAGGGGCCAGAGAGCTTGCCATGAGTTCTGAGTCATGGTGGTAAAAACCAATGGTTGTAAGGGGCATCAGCAGGAGTCGAAGAAAACAGTGGGATTGTAAAACTTTTTTTTTTTCCTATAAATACCCGCAGTGTTTCTGGAGTCTCTCAAAAGTTGAACTGTTTTTGTTCTGTTTAGTTCAGGGCAGTTCCACTGTACTCAACAGGGCCAACTGCATACTGGAAAAATTATATTTTCTTTTCAATAGAATTGAACTAATTGAAATTCAGACAGACCTGAATGAAGAATTTTAAAGAGTTAAAATTCTACCGGTTGTTCTGTTTGTATTTCCTCAGAGGATTACAGTGTGTATTGACTCAAAGTGCTGCTTTGTCACTTTTTCCAGGAATGATGGGTAGCCTAGGAAAACATGCAATTAGAGGATAAAAGATCAGAGAGCACAACATGCAACCAACCACTTCTTAGTCTTATTTTACCCTTCAGTATAGTTATATTTGGACCAAAAATATTTCAACTCGCACAAATTTATGTTTACATTTCTTTGAAGAAATAACACGTTTGGCCTTTTTTTTAATGTAATAGTACACAATGCCATAATAGCTACATTCAAAAACTATTAAAATTCTCAGTTATTTATATCCTCCACCTTAAAGTTTGTTTAATGAAACCAGAACAAGTTCCAGAGTCACTAGAGGGTAGGAGTAGGATTCACCCTGTGGCTGTTTGGAGCATAGAGTAACATAGTTTAATCTCTTTCTCATCTGCCGGTCAGCTGGCTGAAACATGGCTACCACACTTTTACCTCACAAGACAAAATAAGCTAGAAATATTCCCAGTTACAAAAACTGAAAAATCAAGGTATAGACGTAGCAGAGAGACAACAACAACAACAACAAGTAGGTCATGACTTTATTTCTCTAATTAGCACATCAACGAGGTCATAACAGAGTTTTAATAACCTGACTTCACTTTGGACACATAAACTCGTTTTTATTGAGGCCTAACTGCAAAAACAGATGGTTTCCTTCATATGTTTTAATGCTGCTGTCATCAAAACACAAAATGGGTCTGAAAGCTCGACCAAAAGTGCGTCCATTAAGGTAATTTTTCTAATTGCATCTAGATTTAGAGCACTATGAGGTTTGTGTCCCTCGTTAAAAATACCAAAACCTTCAGTCACGTAAACGAAAGGCAACATCTGCGCAGTAATTATGGCTATTTATCTGCCAGATGGTCCAAGAGAAAGGTCAGAAGAATCTGCTCCTGTTTTCTGTTTTAAATAATGTAAACAAATCAAGTTTTACATTTTTTTATCCATTTACTACAGGCTGCCCTGAGGCTACCATACCAGCCCATGCCTTAAGAGGACGATATCAGTATACAAAAGCTCACATTTTTCTTTCTTTTTCTCATCCATAATTGCTATTCTTCTAAAAGTGTCTGTGACATTTAAGGTTTTACACCTCATCATCTGAGTCAGGTGTGGGCATCTATTTAAGTGAGACTCCATCTGACTAAACCTAACATGACATTTGCAATTTAGTATCGAGCAAATACTGCATTTGTTGTGCAGCCTTACTATAACACAATTCACATTAAAATTCAATTTGAAAAAAAATATATAATTTTTTTTTTTTAATGTATCACTTACTATCGTTAATACTGAATGTTTAATTGTCAGTACTACCATGTTTAGGATTGTTTAGTATCTTTGATGTTAGTACCTTGATGTCATTGTCGATGCCTCCAGATAGAATCTGATCACTGGTGTCATTAAACGTCACGGCCAGCACCTGGTAGGTGTTCTGAAAAGTGTGGATGGCCCCTTTTTTGCGGATGTCCCAAAGCTGTAACGCGACAAAAAGCACTCACACTTAATTTATGACCAACTTTAAAGTGCAAAAATGTGGTCGGGTATGCATTTCATTTCAACAATAAGCCACTGAGCCGTTTTATGGATTATTTTAACACATAACCCACCTTCACTGTCCCATCATCACTGCCAGTGCACACCAGCTGGGGCCCCCGACGAGCTGGATAGCAGGTGTTAACAAAAGAGGTGTGGCCCTTCAGACGCTTGATCCTCTCACCGGTCTCGCTGTCCCACACGCCCACAGTCTTGTCTGTGCTCGCCGAGAACAACAAGCTGAAATATACAAAAACATATCACCGCCAAACGAAGAATTTATAGATGTTTACAGCAAACATATCTCTAAAATAAAACAACAAATAAGGGAAAGAGCAATTTTGTTTTCTTTCAGAATGGGATAATCATCTCTGACAGCTGCCCACACCTGCCATCTGTGTTGTAATGCAGCTCCATCACTGCTCCACTGTGGCCCTTCAGGGTGGCGAAGTTTTCACAGTCTCCATAGACGTTCCACATCACTGCAGCAACGTCACAAAGCAAACAATATGTTATTTACTGGAACAGTGGTCCATCGGCTGCGCTCTGGTCTAATGGTAGATGGAGTCTAACTTTTGGCAACGACTCACATATGAGCCTGTCAAATCCTGAGGAGGTCAGCGTGGCGCCGTTGGGGTGAAACTTGCAGCAGTAGACCTCGCCCTCGTGGCCCGACATCAACATGATCGGGGCCTGCAGGCTGGAGGTCCGTGGAGGGCCCTACGGGAGCACAAACATTTATAGTTTCTGCATCACACCCGTCTAATTCATTATGATGCAAACCCAAAAAGGATGTACTGGCATTTTGCTGTACTTTTGATTAAAAAACATAATTTCCAAGAAGGAAAACTGACAATGTTTCAGTGAAGATAAAAGCAAATTATCTCATTAATTAAGCAATCATAAGCTGACTTAGTGGAGCCACAGAACAGTTTTAAAGTTGGATCAATTTTAAAACTCTATAAGACTTGAATTATGTAAAGACACTCCACATCTAACAGATTATTACTGCTTAGGATGATAATCAACATCCAGGTGATCATGATTAATGCCTAAATGTATTGAACTGATCGCATGTGTGACATTTAAGGCATACAACTAAACAGTTTGATGCATACAATACATCAAACACATCGATGTATTTTCCTTTTAGATATTTTCCTGCTTAACTAACAAGTCATCTTCTATAAAATGTATTTTAAAACAATCTCCTTATTCAGTTATTACTTTTAAATCACCCAATAACAAGCTAATGTAAGGATTATGTATGTAAAAGAAGCAGATATGAAGACACAGCAGCTATGGTTCGTACCGCGGACACGAGCTGCTGGGACTGAGCCGCCGCCACCAGCTCCATCCGGGGCCGTTTCATGGCGGAGGGAACCACCGCCATGTCGCCGGCTCTCTTCAAAGGCTCAATCATCCCGGAACAGCCGAAAAAATAGCAGAAAATCCCTTAAAACAAGGTTACAGGTTATCCAAGAAAATGAATGGACTTTGTTGAACTAAAAAGAATGTCGACGGAAGCAGCAACAACGGAAAAGACGGAGCACGGAAATACTTCCGCTGGATAGAAGGCTTGTCATTGGTCAAAGTTTGAGCCGAATGCGATGATTGGCTATTCAGCTTCTTGCGTAGAGATTGACACCGGATGTAAAACATCCACCGTACAATTATCACGAAAGGTACAGCATTGACTTATATTTTCTTAGGCTTATTGTCCAAGTTATCACAGTTCTTTCTTTAATAATCATAAATCTGCATGAAATATTAGCGTGAGTAGACTGAATATATGAATGTGGGGGGTTTTAAGCATTTATGTGATACCTCCCGTCTCTGTGTTACTTGACAAAACGTAAACAGTGTGTTCCATCGGTTAGTGTTTTGTTTTCCCTGTATGATTCATACACCTTGCGTCCAGCAGCATTTAAAATTTACTCCGTTTTGAATCATACATTTCGACGTATTTTATTTGGGTTTTATATGCTTGACCAACAGAAAGTAGCGCATTACTGTGACGTGTATAATACGTTGTTTTTAAAGGGTCTTACTGGTTGTAAAGTCCTTTTCTGTATTCTGTGACCATTTTTGGACATTATTCTTTGCAAAATAACAGAAGCACAGTCAGTTTGGATAAAGAGCGTTTGTAAACATAATTTTCTAGTCTATCCACAGTTGCTCAATTGGATTTAGAGCTGGGCTTTAACGGCATGTGTTTTTATCTATTCCCTTTCATTGTAATATGTTTAAGTTCAGTACTCTTTCTGAAGGTGAACCTGGAAGAACAAATTTTCTTCCAGGATTCACCTTTATGTAGCTCTGTCAATATTCCTATCATCTCAGGACAGCTTTTTATGTCCCTGCTGAAGAAAAGCACCTCCACAGCATGATGTTGCCACTACCATGTTTTCACATGAGATGATGCGTCTAGACTCTAGACTTAGGAGCTTTGGATATTTTTCTTAACCTTCCTTAACGTCCTGCTCAAACTGTGTGTTTACAAGACAAAATCTGGTCCTCTTCCAGCCTTGTCTGTCACCGTTCAAATTAATGTAAACATTTTTAATTATCTGTAATTTTAAGCAATAAGTTTATTTTTCTTTATCTTATTAAGATCAACATACCTTATCCATACTAGAATGGTATGTTCTCGGTTCTTTTCCATTTTGAAACATGCTTCTGTTTCGGGTCTTATTTGTACCCCAGGAAAACAGGAAGTCATGATTGCAAATGAAAAGTTTTCACTGATCAACGTAAAAAAATATTGCACAAGCAATAATAATGCTTTAGTTATTGCATATTTCTTAACATGGATTTTGATTACTGACCAAGTAAATGTTCCTAAATTTTTGATTTGAGATTATGCTGCTGGAATAAAAAAAAACAACAAACAAACAAACTTATTTTAATACTTTATGCCGTTCTTTACTGGTGTAAATGTGTTATTTTATTTCAAAACAGAGAAAACGTAGACCTTTCAATGTGCCTTTTGTTACTTTATATATTTTCTTCCGTCACTTTTAATGATGTTGCAAATCCTAATATCTGTTTAATTATCCGTCAACCAGATCTACCATAAGACAGTTGTGACCCACCCATAGTTGGGATAATGTCTGATCGAGGTGGACATGGTCGTGAGCCGGCCGGATTGGATGGTCTGCCGCCGCTGCACAGTGTTGCCAAAGGAGAGGTGGTCTCTGTGCAAAACTATGGAGCCTTTGTCCGACTGCCAGGTTACAAAAAAGAAGGTTGGTAAAAAGGGCTTGCAAAGGGACTTTAAAGTAAAGAATCATAACAGGGGAAAAAAAATGTTACAGACAAAGACAGGTTTAAGGTTTTAGGTTAGTTTTAGTGAGGAGGTGAATCACTATTATAGCTACAAAAATAAACCAGAGTGCTCTCAAATGATGGGCAAAATATTCTTCAAAATCTTGTGATCCACGTCTGCTTAGGGAGAGACGTCTGTGGGAAAATGTTGCTTTATGTTAACACAATCCGATTTCATTCTTATTATGCACACCCTTTGCTCCCCTTTCAAGAAAAAATATGTTCCACAAATCTATGCTTATATGCTAATGATACATGTTTACCAAAGACACACACACATAATGGGCTATGGAAAGCATACGGAGGGATACAATATAAGCATACTCAAGAAATATGAGAGTTGTATGAAGCAGGTCATCTGAAATCTATATTTAGCCTATGAGTTATGTATTTGATGATGCCTTATCACTGGCCACTTTGGAAAATTGCTAATGCTTTTCACCGCTAGAGGGCACACTCGGCAAAAGTTTGGTTTCGGAGAAAAGTTAAGTAAAGCCTAAGAGGGATAAAAATAGAACATACAATTAATTTACTTGCAATTTAATCACATGAAATAGCATCACTTGTTCACATTTACACATAGGAGCTTGACTTTAAAGTAGAAGGACTCCTCGTGTCCGGGTATCTGGCTGAATGGAATAAGAGCCTAAAATTAATATGACATTCTTGGCTATGATGTGTGGCTATAAACATGTTAGAATGGTATGTTTTGATCCTGTAAGTTATTTTTGTGTGACATCTTTATAAAAAGAAACCCTGTAACTCCACTATAAACAGGTTTGGTTCATGTCAGTGAGATGTCTGCCTCCAGAGTTGAAAATGCCTCTGAGATTGTGGATGTTGGCGAACATGTGTGGATCAAAGTCATTGGGCGCGAGGTAACGACATACAAAAAAAGCAAGAGCACACACAGGTGTGGAATGTAAATCCAGCGTCACCGCAGTACGACCATTCCTCTGCCTGTCTGTCAGATTCAAGGTGACAAGGTGAAGCTGTCCTTCTCCATGAAGGCTGTAAATCAGGGAACAGGACAAGACTTGGACCCCAACAATGTTATGGCAGAGTAAGTGCTTACAGTTTTATGTGTGTGTGTGTGTGTGTTTCTGCAAAGGAGAGTGTTATCCTCCTCTGTTTGTGTTTACAGTCAGGATGCGAGGCGCAGGAAGCAGTTCAGAGATCACACGAGTAACAGGATCACTCTGGAGGCTGTACTCAACACGACGTGTTCAAAGTGTGGCTGCAAAGGTGACCCAGCATGACTAGAACTGGAAAAGAAAGAATCAAATTATGAAAAAAATAATTTTGAGACAGCAGCTGCCTCATGTCGAAGTTGTTCAAAGTCAGTTTCAGTAACTCGAGACTCCTTTCAGGTCACTTTACAAAGGACTGTTTCTCAGCTCCGGGCTTGCAGTACGCTCTTGTGCCTGAAGAGGACGATGAAGAGGCACAGCAGCAGCAGGCAGCCACTAACAGGCCACCGCAGGACTCAGACAAAAAGAAGAAAAAGAAGGTGAAAATGTTAAATTAAAGAAAACCTGCCCTGCTTTCCCTTCCTGTTTATTCCTCCGATGTTTCTCACCTCGGTTGCCTGACAGCTCATGTGATCCGACATGGCAGTAGCATCATGAGAACTCCTGTTTTATGCTGATTTGACAGAAAAGCTGTGACCCAGTTTTGAGGTAATGAAACTGCTGTCAGTGTCCTGTATGTATCTGCAGCCTCAACGTTCAGGTTCCTTTCACAGTGCCTTGAGGAACTCCTCGACTCCTTGGACTTTGTCACTTTTTGATAAATTACAACCATAAGCCGTGATGGGTTTTGTTGTGATTTTGAGTGTTTCCTAAATGTGAAGTAACAGGAAAAAAAAAAATCGCTGCAGGCATTTGTGTCCAGCTCCACTCCAGTAATACTTGAAGAACTACATTTCCAGTTACAGCTGCATGTCATTTTATGGTATGCCTGCTTTGCACATTTAGCGATGACAATCTGCAACACTTTTCACATATTGTTTTGTTAAAAATGACAAACCCTGTCGTTTTTTCCCCCTTTACTTCAAAATTGAGAGCTAATATGAGCTTATTTATCACTTTAATAAAGCAAATTCTGTAATGTGGTTGTACCAAGGATATAAATACTTTTAGGAGGCACTTACAAATTTATACTTATATGTGTTCTTCAGGAAAAGAAAATGAAGAAGAAGAAGAAGAGGGAGAGAAAGGAGTCAGACAGCGACAGCAGCAGTGAGTGTAAAACGAAGAGGAGGCGTCATAGCAACAGTCTCGACAGGCAGGAGAAGAAAAAGAAGAAGCACAAGAAACAGAAATCACACAAGCACAGCTGAGGCAGCCGGAAAGCTACACACACACACACACACACACCCACCCACACACACACACACACACACGCACATGCCTCCAGTCTGTCACGCCACCACTATCACACATGCACATGTTGACAAAACAAAGCGATAGGCTTGCGGTCTCTTATCTCATCATTATTCCTTATAAACCATAAGCTAACTATGGAAAATACAGTCGTAATTTAGCAGTGTTTTTTTTGTTTTTATTGGTAATATATTTCCTGTGAAAGCTCAAAGGAAAATACTGTTTTGAACAAAAGGTCATGTGACCATCCCCGTCTGGCCTGGAGTAACCTCTGACGCCCACAGCGATTCGAGTCTTCGCCTCTTGTGTAATCAAATATGTGTAAATTATATGGCAGCGGGAGACATCCACCTTTTTTTGAAATGCAGATATTATTTACAGCTATCTGGTTTCAGGTGGAAATCAATTAACGAGACATTGGGGGGGTAAAGTTGACAGACACACACACGCACTCACAAACACTAACAGGAAATGTAATACCGCATGAGTGAACACAACAGAACCCTCATATTATGGTGACATTCAGATTTACGTTTATGTTTTCATGTTGTTGTAGATGCATGTGTTTATGTGTGTATTCCCACAACCCGCTTCCTGACCTGCTGACTCCATTAAATCTGTTTTCACCTGTAAAGACGACAAAGAGCCTCCTGACTCCTCTTTGTTCAAAGATCTTGAAGTCATAGTGTTGCTGTTAAAATCTGCCCTACGGCCCAGAGTACATACCAGCACAAGGTCACATCCAGTTAATGTTTTCAAGCAAGGTGGTTAGTCAAATAGAGCTGGTCATACTGTGCCTAGGAAAAGTATTCACACCCCATTTTTCATATTTTGACATTAAAAATAGCACTGGATGTAATTAAATGGATTTTTTTTTTTTCAGATAGATGTGAAGGAGAATGAAAATGATTCGTGTTTTTATTGTATTCAGTCACATTTACTCTGAAGCTCATCACCAAATCCAATATAGCAAACTGCTTTCAGAAGTCTCATAATCATTAAATAGAATCAATACCAATAACCTCCAGAAGTCCACCTGTTTATAACGTAATGTTATTTCAGTAAAAGAGGTTTGTTAGGGAGCTCTAATGAGGCTAAATTCAAAATACTGTGTGGCAGAAAACTAGCAGTGCACATTATACTAGACATACTGCTCATGGTGGAAAGTGGTAAGAAGAGCATTAATCAGAAAAACACTTTCTTTAGAAGGTAAAGGTACGCTGAATTTTGATGGGAAGATGGATGTAGCTAAATACAGACCAATTAAGAAAAAAAATACAAAATTAGAAACTGGAAAAGATTTGAGACTGGAGCGGAGGACAACAACCATACAGCTACAGAAGAATGATAAAGATCAACGTGTATTCATGTGTTCACTGCCAAGTCCCGAACTGAATCCAGTGAGAAATCTGATACTTACAGATGTTCTCCATTTAATCTGACCCAAAATGAGCTCAAAGAAGAATGGCCAGAAATATTGTTCCCTAGATGTGTAAAGCATGTGTAGCTAAATGCTCCAAAGAATTGCAGCTGTAATTGCAACAAAAGCTGATTCCACAAAGCACAGACTCAGAGCGGGTCTGACTGAATACGGATCGTCTCCACATATTTTAGGTAATTTGCAAAAAAACTTGAAAACTGCAGAATTTTCTTTCCGCTTCAGAATTATGCACAGCTTGGTATTGGTACCTCACATAACATTTAAGTAAAAAAACAAACAAAGCAAACAGAAAAATTAAACTCAAATATGCAATGTGGGCTTTGATGTTTGTAACTAAACTTAAGCTTGACGTCTTTAAAAGTCTTCCAGACTCGTAACCTGCTGAAGTGAGAGAATGACATTTAAACAAACAAAACAATTACATTTGTACCCTATTTCTGATTTTCTGCTGTAATATAAGGTTTGTGGGAACCATTTGACCAATATAAGAATCCCACAAACACATCTTGTGTGTTTGTGGGAAACTTACCAAAAAATGTTTTGCAGCGCTGCACTGACCCAGATTCAACTTTCTGCTTGTGAGATTTGACAGATTATTTCCAGATGCAGTGGTCTGAAACGGTTCCAGCACAGCCCACTGGCAATACATTTAATCTCAAGAATCCTCTTCATTTCTTCTTCTCTTGTTTACTCCATGTGGATCTAGTAGACAGTCCCAAACTTTCAGAGCCAGAGTTGTAACCTTGTTGTGGTCAGTCGTTTTGTATTTTACTTTGTTTCTTTGGAAATGATTAATAACGGTTATGGCTTTCCTAAACATGAAATCGCTGTACTTAAACATAAACAATGAAACTCAAATTTTAGAGGGAAACTGAAATATTTGTTTTTCTGCTAATAAAAGAAAGATAGTGGTACTTTTTGAAAATAAAATCAGAGCATGTTATTTACCAGAGTTACTGGGCTAGAGTCTCCAGCTCTGCTGATCTAAAAAGTGATCAAATGATGCTGACTGACATATATTGCAGTAAAATGACTTAAAACTCAAGATTAGATCTCATCACAAGCTTCACATTTTCCGTACGCTTTCCTCTTTATCTCAACATCTTTAGAGAAAAAATAGACTCTTTATTAGTATAAATTGAACAGTTTGGCAGTAATAGCTAGTTCCATTTTATTTTGTCACCATACTTTATGATTATGTGGAATAGAAATGGTAACTGGGGAAAACACCGTAAGATCCACAATACTGCAATTATGAACCACATTGTAATCATTTATAGTTTCAACTTTGGTTTAAATGAACCACAGAATTAACCAATTTCTATTAAAAGTGTTTTTTTGTCTCTTGTGTTCATTATTTTTTTTCCAATTCAAAAATGTCACAGGCTTTTTTCTTTAAATCGTAAATCATTATTTAGTGCTGCTGGAGGCGGCACACAAGCCACGTCAGTCAGAATGAACATTAAATGCTCTGGATTTTGGTTCTTTATTAGCTGTAAGCCACAATTATCAACATCAATAAAAATAAATATCTGAAACATAGCACTCTCTGTGTGTAGATAATAGCTTTTTGAATCGGATTGCTGAAATAAATTCACCTTTTGACGTGTTCACTGAGAGCTACCTGTTCAAGAACAGGTGCAACCTGCTGAGAAGCAGTTCAACGTGGTGCGGATCAATTCATGAGTCACCGGGCCGAGACGTGCTGCGTCTGCTGCGTTCCAACAGCTGCGGGATGCCTACTGGGAGTTTAAAGTAAAACTTCTCGTCTGAACAGAATCAGAGAAAGAAGCCACACCTCCCAAGCTCTTAAGCGTGACTAGAGTTTGCAGTAAAACAAATAACAAACACTCAAAACACCTTGAGTCATGTATACAAATGGATAATGTTCAACTGAAAGAGCACAGGAGCTTCTTTGTCTTGGTTGCAAGTTATTTGTCTGGTTTACAAGGGGAACTGGGGAATTACTCAATATAGAGAGATTGATACAAAATGTCTTTCATCATTCTTTATTTTTCCCTCAAACCACCAACCGACAAGCTGCAACTTGGCCAAAAAGTCCTGAGTTGACAAGAAGACGATGATCAAAAACAGACACTAAAACCGGCTGGGAAAGATATGAAATACAAACGAAAAGCTTTTCTGTTTTCAAAAATCCTTGGTTCATGCAGCCTTGAATCTGTCAGTTTGACTGCATGAAACTTTATGCAAAGGATATCAGGTCAGTCCGAAGACTTCCTTAAGCAACTAATCCAAGGGACATTTAAATAAATATTCATATTTTGTTGATTTTTTTCTCAACTTTTAACATTTCACCTCGCAAATCTTTGCATTGTTTACATTTTGATTCAGGCTTACTGTTCCATACCCCTTTGTCTTTAAGCACAAACAACACCAAGGAAAAACCAAAGTGCTTTTCAACAAAAGGGTAGACAATGGCAAAGCATTCAATAGGTTTGGAGCTGCAACACCACAATCTTCATCACCTCTGAATCTGATGGGACAAGTGAAACCATCTGGTCAACCGACTGGAGGGAACTAGATATTAAATATGAGTGCAGCAGCTCAGACAGAAAAAATGGAACTTAATTTTTAAGAGACTTTAAAAAAATGCAAGGACCAAGAAAATTAATTCAGAAATGAACTTTAAACAAGTGGGGGTAGCAAAAAAGAAAGAAAAAAAGAGAAGTGTGTGGTTGTTTGCTTGTAAGCAGAAAGTGCAAGAAAGACAATTCCCAAGAAAGGTTTCAAAATTTCTTTTTGACAGGATAGAGTTGATTTCAACTAGAAAAAGCTGAATTTTACCAATGAATGTTCCTCATATTGATGGATCCTCCATCACAGCAAAATTTGTAACATTGGCTTTCTTATAGACTGGTGGAGATAGACACCAGTCAGCCCACAACCCTGCAAAGGCAAGAAAACAATGGATGGTTTTCTGAGGGAGGAAAGGTCACCATAGTAGGACCTGGTGGGTATAAATAGTATAACTTCAGTCTTGTTCTCATTAAAAGTCAGAAAATTTGGTGCCATCTATCTCTTAGTGTCAACCAGAAAGTCAAGAAGATGCTGAACATAGCTGTCAGCAATGAGATTTTACTTAAAAATGGGGGAAAAAAATTAATGTTTTAAAAAAATAACATCAAATGCAATAGAAAAAAGAAAAGAGAAAAGCAGAGATCAAAGAGTTGAGCCTTGTGAATCTCCTCAGCAAAGGTCAGCAAAGGTGCAGGTAAACTCGCTAATGGTGTCACAAAAACATCTGACCAAGAGGAAAAAACCTAAGTTGGACAGCTGAACCTCAGCTGGACGCCCACTGTTCACAGCCGGGAATGTTTGGTGACATGGATGCTGAACTTTTTAACATGCAGGCCACACGGAAATCGGAGTGAGTGGCATCATGTGTCAGGAGCTATCACCAACTGGCTCACTCCAACAGTGTGTCTTTTCCCATCAGCTAAACACAAGAAACCTGTAGAAATACTCCTGAAACAATCCTCCATCTTACAGATTATGCTGTTCTATGTTTGACTTTCATAATATCTCCCATTCAGTTGCTCCACCTCTAATTAATGACACACGTGTTGGTGGACTAGTAATTACGCTGGTACACTGGTAGAAGAGAAGTATACGTTTGACTTGAATGTCACTGAAATTTTCAAAAAGTGCCAAAAACGTAATTCCTCTGTTTATTTACTTAGTGAGTAAATAAACAGCATACAGAGCGTCTTTGTCAAAAAGTTGCTACTACTAACAAAGGTGAGGAAGATCAGGTGAGTAAATATCACGCTTATAATTGTTATATATGTAATATATTACACCCACCACTGTGAGATTGTTTCCATCAACTTCCCTGACCAAACTGGTCTCCTTACCAACCCTTTTTTGTCTACATGTAATAAATTAGCCCAGGCTACTTGCAGAAAAATGCAGCGGATATAAGATTTCCTTTGTTCTGAGAGCAATAAATGCATCAAATAAATTAAAGCAATACCCTAGAATATTAAGTGGCATTAAATGATTTTCTCTTAACTAGTATCCCACTGGAATTTGTTTATTCGACACCCTTTCTACCTGGTTAAACTTGGTCAAGGTTTTTGCGAGATCTAGTTTTGTCTTTTGTCTACGTCAAATCTAGACCCAACTGTAAAAATGGAACTATGAAATAAACAAAATCAAAGTCCAATGAAACATTTATGTTTATGATTAATTTTCATTAACTTCCAACAGCTTCCTCCACAAACTGAAGACATTCCTCCAACAGTTGTGGTCCATGGCAGACAGGAGATGAACTATCTCCTTCCCTGCCCTTTTACCCCTTAACCCTGCATCCAGTTGGCTCTGAGTTATTACCACATGATCTGAGAGGGAGGGATACAAATTTAGATCTCACACCTAATACACAAATAGAGGACATAACGTTTCCCTCATCCTGGGCAAACACTCTGATCAAACCTCCCCACGCCAAGGGAAAATATACACTCTCACATAGACACACAGGTTTTTTTTAGTTTTTTTTTTTTAGGAGCTATAATTAACTTCAACTCGAGTACTGCCAATTGTTATGGAAACAGTGGTTGCACGCAATACTTGGCTGTCAACTTTGAGGTCCAAGTTAGTATAGTTCACACTAGAGCCTTGTTCAGCAGGTTCAACAAGCATTACATTTATTTAATTAAGGAAGTTATGACCTTGGGAGGAGGTACTTTATTAAAAATTAATCCGTCCAACAGCAACAGAAAAAAAGTGAATAACCTCTGCTTGCCCTTTAAACAATGAATTAAAAAGCAGCCTGTATATTAAAGAATAGAAAAAACTGGTTTACCTGTTTGTCATTGTTGACTTTTATTTTGAATGTTTGAGATCATAACATTTTCAAATTCCAGAAATGTGCAAGGTTTTTTTAAGAACCATGCAAAAATACAGTATTTTTAATATGTATATCTATAAAAAAAAAACCCCCAACAACAATCAGCAGTTTTATTGAAAACAACAACAAATTATTGGAATTCATTCAGTGTTTTAGTAGAGGGACAAACAAAAAAAAAGAAAAGAAAAAAGGAGAAGTTTACGAAACAGGCAAAGTCAAGGTCAACAGTAACAGTAATACTGAAGGTACAATAACAGGGGACTAGCAGCCATACATGGCGTTTTCTTGGCCTCCTTACTACAGAGTCGTACGGAGTTTTGGGACTTCAGCTGATGCAGTACACTCCATGGCGGGTTTTACTCTGCTTTCTCGTAGCGACGTGTGCAAACCACATCTCCAATTTTAAGTGTCTATGGCAAAGAAATGAGGAGATTAAAATCTGAAAAAACACAACACATATAAATGTTAAATATGCATTATATGATACCTACCAATGTGAGCTTGTTTCCGTCAACTTCCCTGACCAAACTGGTCTCTTTACCGTCCCACTTCTGTACGTGTACCAACTTGCCATCCTCTACTGTCACTAGGGACTTTAGAGAAAAAAAAGAGACATTTAATACATGGAAATATGGAAACACAAATAAAGCAACATGTAAAGCAACATGAAGTCACAAATCTGTTTAGCACTTAATGAACTAAACAGATTTGAGTGCCATTTTAGTCTAAGCAAAATAATTGTAACAAATTTATCATGCAATAATCACTAATATAAATTAAGGTAAATTTTTCAAACATTAGCTATGTTTCCATCTCCCAATGAACCATTCATTGCTTTAAAATGAACAAGTTATCATTAAAAAGACTCGCCAGTTAAAAAAATTACATAAGCTTGGCAAGATAAATTACTTTTAGTCTGACTAAAATTTAAAATTTTAGATTTAAAGTCTCTACATTAGTTGTGCTAAGCTAAAAGGATAGGAATATGTATATATACAGTACAGACCAAAAGTTTGGACACACCTTTTAATTCATTGAGTTTCCTTTATTTTCATGACTATTGACATTGTAGATTCACACTGAAGGCATCAAAACTATGAATAACACATGTGGAAATATGCACTAAACAAAAAAGTGTAAAACAACTGAAAATACCTCTTATATTCTAGTTTCTTCAAAGTAGCAACCTTTTGCTGTGATTACTGCTTTGCACACACTCTGCATTTTCTTGATGAGCTTCAAGAGGTAGTCACCTGAAATGGTTTTCACTTCATAGGTGTGCCCGGTCAGGTTAATAAGTGGGATTTATTGCCTTATAAATAGTCATGAAAATAAAGAAAACCCATTGAATTAGAGGATGTGTACAAACTTTTGGTCTGTACTGTATCTTTTTTTTCTATTTATGTTAATAAATAGAAAAAAATTATATTTATGCTAATATTACAAATTAACTTTTACTTGAACTTTTCTTCTGTCCTGAAGGAAAAACTATACTTATGAAATACCTTAAATGTAAATCTTTTAAAGAATACTATCTGCTAAAAAGAAAAACAATGTTAGTTAAACATTACCCATGCTAAAAATTAAGCTCAAACACATTTTAATTAATTGACCTTAACGTCTTATCTTCAAATCTTTATGGCTAACTTCCATCGTCATAGGAAAGACCACACACCGTGGGCAGAAAGTGTTTTGTTCCCCTATCCATCTTATTTTACAACAGCACTTATAAAAAGGCGCTGCAGGTGAGCGGATAGACTGAGGTCATCTATTAAATTGACTGAAGAAGAACCAAAATTAGAACCAAGAATAGACTATTTTTTGTATTTGTGAGCCTGCCTCTTTATTATTGAATTATTAAATTTGTATAACTTTTCTTCAGGTAAACTTAGAAAGTGAACTATTATAGTTACAGGTTAATTTTCTAAACTACAGAAAAGTTATTGCTAGGGAAGCTCAACTGTGAAAAATTGGACTGATGTAAGTATGCAATAGTAATACTGCTGTCATGTTAGATTTAAAAATGTTTTATCTTTTTTTTTTATCCGATAACTCAATTAATCGTAAGAATAATCACTAGATTACTCGATTACTAAAATATTTATTTACAACAGCCCTTCCTCTGAGTGTTATATTCTAGTCGATTATAGAACTAAAAAGCCTTTGACCTCTTACCTTGACCTTCCTGTCATCTGCGGTGGTCTCGTCAAAGTCCTCTCCAATCTTAAAGGAAAGCTCCGTGTTCTTAATACTGCTCTGAGTCTTCACGGTCACCGTGTCGCCTTCCACAGAGATAATTGTGGTGGGTTTAGTCATGTTGCCTATCTTGCGTGTTGCAAAGCCCACACCTAAACAAAAACAAACAAATGCAACTCATCAGGGAAAGTAAAAAAAAAAAAAGAGAAAACATTTCAATTGCCCAGATACAGTTAGATTTAGTAATGCCAAGGCTGAAGGATTCTCCAGCCTACAGCCTGAATACCACTCTGCAAAGCTCATGTCAACAGTTTCCTGAAAACAATGATTTTTCACAGGGATTTTCAGAGGAATTAATGTGCACTTTTATGTTTTTGCGTATTTTACATAATTTATTAGCAGACCCGTTACACTACGCCATCCCACAGGGTTCTATACCGGGCCCCCTTCTGTTCTTTTAGCATAGGGTGCCTCTGAAGTCAATCTTTAAACAGCAGAATATTTCTTTTCATGACAACATACAAATTAAGCTTCTCCTAAAAGTAAAAAAGAAAAGTCTTAAAAGCATTTAATCATGGATGGATATAAACATCTGGTGTTTCAATTAAAAAATTATATTTGGTAAATTAGATATTCAGTGTAAAGTTGATAGGGCTAACTTTGTGCAGCTGAGTTTGTACTGAGTGACTTGTTTTAGGATGTACTTAATTTTCCCTCTTTGTCTTTGTCAAATTAATAAAGATGGGAGAAGATATATTTTGATATTTTAAAACCTAGGTAAAATGACTGCATGCTAAAACAAAATAATTATGGGTGACTATTTAACAGCTAAATTGGCTTCAAAATTACACTTGGACAGCTGAAGCTCGTTCTGATGAAAAAGTCCAAAGTTAGGATTGGAACATATAAAAATCCAAAAGGCAGAGAGGAAAATGTGCAAAACAAAAGTAAAGAGTATGAAGCAATAGCCGTATCGGTTGTTGAAACATGTTCTCCCGAAACCAATTCTTTTTCATTTACAGATGATTTAGAGAAAGTCAGTGGGATCTGTTGATACAAGGTTAAGGCAGAAGCTGTGGATTTGGCCCCCGGGTGCCTTCAAATGGCACAATCTGTAATCTTTATTTGACTACTATCAGGCCTGGAGCATGTTCTTTAAACACAGTGGGGTCCCATTGACCAGAGTTCCTGTCTGGACATGCGAGCGAGCAAATGATCGCCGACTTGGCTCTCAGAACAAGGGTGTGTGAGCATTAGGGATAAAAGGAGTTTATGTGATTGGGTAATATTGACTCACTCCCTTTTCTGCCATAGTAGAAAACCTGCTCTCAATAAGGCTTACAAACAGAACAACGTGTTTGTGGATGAACTTGACATAGCAAGATGCGTCATTGAGCCAACAACTGGGGTCAAAGGGTTGAAGAGTCCAATGGTTTCTGAGCTGAAACAGAGCGGGCAGGTCAATGGTGGCAATCCTGCGAGGTCAAGGACCATCAATCTTCTTGACAAAGTCAAATAGTTCGTCACGGTTGTAAAATTCACCGCACCTGTTCCAGCATTGGATGCTAAAACCAGCACATATGTGGAAGACTTTGCCGCCATCTTAATATTCTGCAAACTCCATGATGTCCGAGTCATTTTGATATGCAACTCTTATCATGGTGGCAAACAATGAGAAGCTGTTAGCTAGGGTCACACATTATGCACAATTGTGCGTGTGTGTGCGCATGTGCGAAAGAATGAAAGAGAGACAGTTGCAGACCATTCATCGCCTTCACAGTTGGGGTTTTCTTTTCTGCACCAAAGGAGAACCCCTCCCTTACTCGCAGCCCTCTGGCCATGCGGTCCACCATTCTTCCTCCCTTTTTCTGGCTTCCGTCTTCTACCGTGTTTTTTTTTTTTTTTTCCTCCACACACCCACTCTTAAATCCCATTTCCACCCTCCCCTAATTATGCAATTAGGTTCCTCCCTCGTTTGCGGTACCACAATTATTTAATTTTACCCACGCTATCCATCCACCAGCCGCCTCTCGGAGCGTTTAAAACCTAAACGCAGATCTTTATCTTTCCGCAGCCTTTTCTTTTTTTGCCGCATGTGTTCGCGTGCAGCCCTGGCAGCGCCGCATCTTCTCCTGTTTCGCACGCATGCGCACACGCTTCGCACTCAATAAACGTGCACCGGACGAAAACAGAGAAATCCTCCTTACCCAGCTCTTTCATGTAATCGTCAAATTTATCGCTCTCCTTCAGGTTCCACGTGCCCACGAAAGCCTCGACCATGTTTGCAGCTGCGCGGTGAAATGAGGACGCGGGGCCTGTAAGAGGGTTAGCAGTCGGCGGCGAGGCAGAGGAGCGGCGGAATGAGAGAGGAGGGAGACAGAAAGAGGAGAGTTTATTCAGCAGCTCAGGCTCTCTCTCTGCAATCTGATTGGTCGGTTTCAAACCGGCTGTTCGTGATGTCAGCCGCCCGTGTAGAGCAGAGCAGGAAAGGAGGTGGAGACAACATTACGCTGCTTGATACTGCATGTTCATGAGGTTATTTCTTTCGATTTTTTTTTCTTTTTTTTTTACCCCGTTATTTATGCATTTAATTTATAAAGTCACTCAACTCTGAGGCAATGGTTTATTTAATCAAACTGCTGCGTTAATGTTGGAAGTATGAAAGAGAGGATCACAAAGAGCCATAAAGAAACCCAAGCTGGTGGAATAAAGGGACTAAAGGAGATGGGGGCAAGAGGGTCGACCATGAATAAGGCTTCACTGTTAGAGACAAACGAGGGAAGAAAAAAAAAAAAAAACAGATGGAGATTGAGATTGAGTGGAGGATGGGCAGAGGTTGATTCCCCCCCAACCCACTAGGAAAGTGTCATGGCTGTCTTCTCAGATTCATTCTCGATCATTCCTTACACGACAAATGTGTTTAATTCACATTTTGTTGAATTGCATCAACAGATATCAATGCGTTTTGTTGGATTGTATAGACACCAACACGAAGTAGTGCATGGGTGGAAGGAAAAGAACACTGCTATTCAACATTTTTTAAAGTAAAATCATTGAGAGTGGCACACATTTGTATCCACCCCTCTTTACTCTGATCCCCCTAAAGAAAATCCTTAAGGTGTCAGTCGATGAGTAAACTGAGTCTAATTTATCCTCAGTATAAAAGCAAGTGTTCTGTCAAGGTTTCAGAGGTTTACATGCAGAATATTAATGAGTAAACAGGATGCAAAGAGAAAACTGGTCAGAGTTTATATACAGAACATGTTAAGTAAGGTCTATAAAAAAATTGAGACAAGAAGGAAGCTTCAACTTCCAGCAGGGTAATGGTCCTCTACATACAGACATTGCTCTAATCATGAAATGAGTTGGATCAAAGTATTTCTATGTGTCAAAATCCTGATCCAAATAAAAGAAAGCTTTATTTTTCTCAGCTTCACCTTGTCTAGTCTGACTGAGCTTGATCAATTTCTCAAAGAAGAATAGTCGACAATTTCAGACTCAAGATGTGTAAAGCTGACATACTCCAAATATCTACCAGCAGTAACTGCAGCAAACTGTGGATCTGATTGGCTCAGGCGAGCCGAACACAACAGTATGCTACACTTTTTGGATTTTTCTTTGGTACGTTTCTTTATATATTGCAACTATGCCCTGCTGTGTTTGGTCTATCACAAAAAGGCCACAGAGAGTTTTGGATCTAATGTCACAAAGTGGGAGAAGGTGGCAGTATGAATACTTTTCTACTTGTAAGGGCATGACCAAAAGTGTTAATGTGTGTTTGTGTATAGACTTGGAAAACACAGGAGTGCAGTGGCCCATGGTGGTGAGGAGAGCTGTCATAAATATGAAGATAGGGGCTCTGGAAGATTGGTGTGCTATAGAGCTTGTTTTGCACTCACAACGTGTTTCTACTCTTGCCTTGTGGAAGCAAGAATGTTCTACAGATGTAATCATCTGTTACGAAAAAAACCCCCTGGAAGAAACAGATCCAAACATTGAAGAAGTGGTCATCAAATCAATTTGTACAATCTATACTAAGCTTTACAAAAACACATGAGTCTCTGCATTTTGCCAGCTGACCTTTTCACAAAATACTTTCAAGCCGGAAAGGACCTTCGTTCTCTCTTTGGAGGCCTTCTTGCTGTCCAAGAAGATATCAGAGCGGAGGCGTTGGACAGACCAGTTCACAAACCAGTGTGTACTATGTTCTGGTGATATGGTCCTCCCTGCAGTTGTCCTGGGTTTCATTCCTGGTATGGGGCCATTTGCTGCATGTCCCTCTCTCTCTCCGCCCTGTTTCCTGTCAATATTTTTGTTCAATAAAGGCCTTGTGCCAAAAAATATTTTTAAAAAGATGTTATGAGAGCACAGAAGCTGCTGTTAGGTCTTGAACCAAAATCATCATTTGTATGTGTCTCATGTCTGTCCTCTTAAACCACTTGAGGGAAGTAGCCATTCATCAGAGGCATGGCCCTCTAACGTCTCGCTGTCTTGCTCAGGCTGAGGTTTTGCACCAAAATGAAGATTCACATCAATTTACAGGCTTCCATTATTTATTGTATCCTAAATTAAGTGAATTGTGGCGTCTATTACCTGGATCTAAATGTTAGTATTAGTTTAAAGTTCATTGGATTGAACTGAATGAAGTTGGATTGAGTTAGATTCTGTATGAAGTGGACTTGTTTGTTTGGTAAAGGGCCTTGGTGTGACTTTTAGTGAGAATTTATATTATTAAAATTCAACTTAACTGAACCCTGAAAATAGATGTTTAAGGTTTTAGTGTGTTTGTAATTGTTCTAGCTCTTACTAATACTAACTTCATCTTTGCTTTTCTTAAATTTGTGTCTCCCTTTTTAACCTAAACCAAATTAAAACCCTAAAATCCCGTTCCACCCTTCAATCTGAATCTCTTTCTGATTAAATTTTACTATCCGCAGACTCATGGCCAGATGATCTCTAGAGGTTGCGTAACAATGACATTAACTCCAATACCGCAGAGAGACGCACCAAAACGGAATGGGGGTAAAAAAAAAAAAAAAAAGTCAATAGTGAAAATTGTTACATCATCACATTATGTTATTCACTCTGTCCACTGCCTTTGCTGTCTTGTGGACTTGTTTTATTGCTGCAAGTGTGCCTAAAATGACACGTGTGTGTTTGACACAATGTGGCGTGAAGCAGCTTGATGGTTAATAAACAGGTGTGAGAGAGACGCATGGAAAAATCTGAGGAAGAGCGAGAGGAGGTGAAAGGTTGACATTATTGAGATCTGGGTTCTCAACTTACAGCCGTCCTTTTAGGTTTTAAAAGTTCTACAACTTTGAGTACAAAAACCTCCACATAAAGTGTGTTCTGTTCAGAATGAGTAGGCAACTATTTTTTTCTCACTGTTTTGACATTAAAATATTTTCTGATTTAGGTCATTTGTGATATGCTAAATAAAAGACTGAACTGTTAGGATGCTCTACTCTGCCTTTAAACATGTTTGCAAAAGCCCAGGTGATAATAGCTTAAATTTGTAAGCTTAAACTGATTTAAATGGGAAAGGAACTCGTTAAAAATGCTGCTTCCTTGCAGACTCCACATGAAAAGTCCAAAGAAAAGCATCAAGAAGAGAACTGTGAACTTCAAAAAGGAAAACGTTGCTGCATGCACTTGTTTAAATAATTAAATGGATGTATAACCAGAATAATAATTTCTCTCCATCGCATTTTTCAGGATAAAGATGAGCTGTGTGACTCAGAGCTTACAATAATTTGGTGCTAAATATGTGTAGCTACCCGAGAAAACATAATCAAGGTGAATACAAACTAGCCTGGTCACCTACAGTGAAATATGTCCTGTACTGACATTGTCTGAAACGCCACTCGGTGAGGAAGAAGCCATGACTCCAAAAGCAACATAAAAAGTCATATGGACTCAGAGTCAAGGGCCTCCATTTCTGAAGACATATCCTGTGTTATGATGAAACTAAAACGTAAGTGTTGCGCCATGCTGACCATTGCTACAATTAAAAAAACCCAAAAAACTCTGGGAACATGTACAAACCTGACAGCATCTGGTTGCGTCAGTGTTTTTCCACACCATCCGTTTTGTTGCATCCACAAAAAAGATGACATAGTAAGGGATGAAGATTATGTGGAAACAGCAGAAGTTAAACACAAATGGTGGATAATGACCACCGATGACAGCCAAATTAATTACAAAGTCACTGTCATGGAGTGGTCAACCAAAAAGGCCTGATGTTCGTCCCACTGAAAATTCGACCTAAAAAGGTTTGTGGGAGCAATAGAGCCTTCAAATCTGACCCAGTTACACCAACTCTGCCAGGAGTTTGACCCAAGTCCCAGAGCCTAAAGGTTAATTCTATCAAATACTAAGGAAATGTATTCAAACATTTGTTTTGAACATTACGTTATTCATTGTTCTTTTATTTAGCAGATAGAGATCAATTTGCTATATCTGAATTGACCAAAAAGAGGAAGAAATTTAGTTTAATTTCAATTCTGACAGTGAAAAAAAACTGAAGGCGTTCATTTATGCAGTGTATGTAAATATGTGTTTTCTCTCTAAGTGTGTGTTACTGATGAATATAAATACATTTTCTCCTTTCATTTGACTTTAAATGCGAAAAAAGTGGGTGGAATAAATATCCACGCTGTCCTAGTTAAAGGGAGCACGTTCTCAGGCTGTCAGTAGCTTCACAGATGTGTTTCAACATGTGTGTGGGTGTGTGTTTGATCTTTTTTCAATCGCATGACGAAGTGCTTTGAGGTTACAGGTTGGCCTTAACTCAAACTGAAATGGATTTTCTCCTGATGCCTTTGCATATCCTCTTTGTGAAAGGTTACTCATGTGCATTCTGTGAACTTGGGCAATCTCACATAAAACATGGAACTTTATTGCTTTATGAGCGCTATCCAGTACGCGGAAAAACACAGATAACGGGCTAAGATTTTACATTAGCTAATGTAACGTGCCAAGCTATTTGTGACCACTGCAACCCCAGCATATCAGTTTTTTATTGTTTATGTACTTGAGCTGAGAGTACATGATAAGATATGCTTTCTTCTGCAGATTCCTGGTGAAACTGTTGGTTGTTGATGTGATTGTAGCCGCCGTGTATGCAGTAATCTTGCAATAAATGAAGATATAAACATAACCTTAATTGTTTCACTGAGATTTTATGAATTAGCCCATCATAATGTACGGCTGAATTGTGAAGGGGGAGGAAAACGTTGTCAAAATCTTTTGCAGAGATACATCTAAAATGTGTTCTATGCATATGTATTTAAATTATTTTTAATATGATACTCAATGAAATTTAATAAAATAAAATAAAAATACAGTGCAGTTGCTATTTTTTTTTCTCTTTAACCATTCCGAAGTCTGACAGTGGCAGTCCAAAAAACTGACTTTTCCAATGAGAACCACAGTTCGGTGGGAGGATCTCTTAAATTTGGCCTTCATGTTAAGGATCAGGAATAAATCCATTGTTTAAAGACATCTACATACAGGGCAATGCTGGAAAAAAGCCTCGTAAAAGTCTGTATGAAAGAAAAAAGACTGAATGAAGAGATCTGTGAAAAGCAGCAATTTTACAGTTGGACTTTGACTGGGCCTTCTAAAATACGGACAGGCTTGACTGTATGTTTCAGGACGTTGCCCTGCTGAAAGATGAACCTCCAGCAATGTCTCTGAGCTTGAGCTATTTTGCAAAGAAGAGTGGGCAACATGTTAGTGCCTTTATGTACAGAACTGAAAGAGACAAACTCCTAGAGACCTGCATCTGCAATGGCAGCAAAAGGAGTTTGTGCAAAAATATTTACCCAGAAAGGCTTAATGCAAATCAGTGTCACACCTCTCGGATTTTTATTTGTAAAGAAAATTTACTCATCTCTCATTTTGCTTTTATGCAGTACTTGGAATTACTCTATTAGAGGAAAAACCCTAAACAAAATACAATTAAGTTTGTTGCTGTAATGTGAAGAAGTCAACGGAGTACAGCACTGTAGCAATTATAATCCTGCAGAAACTCACATAGCATGTTTTGCCTTGAGCACAGTAGGACTTTATCAAAGTAGCCTTTCAGCAGACACAGGCATAAACCCAGGAAGGCCTTTGTTGCAGAAGGTTGCTGAATCCCTCAAGAGCCAAAGGAAGAGCATGGAGGTCATAACACCAGGAATGTTAATATTTCTTCCAGACATCTTACAATTTTCCTGCGCATCTTTGTAGGACTGTGTAACATATGAGCAAGTTAACTCCGTTCCTCCCTTTTCTAACACAAACTAATTTATTTTCATGCTCTTTTTGTTTTTTAACCAAACATCTGTCGTCACTCTTCCTCCATGTGTCCATCTGGAGGTAAAGCAATAAAGAAAGTTAATTACATCAGTGAGGTTCAAAGAGATGAACATCGTCATGTTTCTACATGGATTGGATTGCATAATGAAAGTTTTAAACACATGTTTATCCAAAGTGACTCAGTAGACCGCACCCTGACGTAATCTTTCATTTATTGAGAAGTTTCATTTCTCATGTGAACTGCTTCCTCAGAACAAAAACAAGCTAAGAGTCGGGCAGTACGAGGCTTACTGTAAAGCCACTCAATTGCTTAAAAGTTTGTTTTATTACAGTGCCTTGCAAACGTATTCATATTTCTCAACGTTTTTGTAAATATGTTTTTCATGCTGCAAGCACATTCTTGAAGCTACAGATTTTTCTTTAGAGGCCTGTAGCTGATTGCTGTGAAGTGGTAGGACGATGATTTCAAAACTGTTTACAAATACAAATTTGAACACTGTAGGATGTATTTATATTTTTAGATTTTTGTATGTGAAATATTCCACTGTAACTCTGGCTTCATGATTAAGTTCCTACTACTCTTGGAATTAGGTTTTGGCCTGGACCGGACCATTCAGGGAAACGATGCACTGATCTAAACTATTTTCTATTTTCGCTGGCTGTTTTTTAGGATTGTTCTCCTGCTGGAAAATTGACCTATACCCCAATCATTGGTATTTTACACCCTCAATCAGATTTTCTTGCAGGATTTCCCTTGCTTTTGTCTTCATCCAACTTCCCAATGCTTCTTTGTGACACTGTTTCTTATCTAATATTCTCTTACAAACCACTTAAAAACCATTTAAATAGAGGTGATGTTGACTACAAAGAGAAGCGAGTGTATGTATTCACTGAACATCGGTTTTGTTCACACTACTTTGTGTACCCTTGTGAAAGAGAACATGCATAAACTGCTGCTTTGGGCATTTTAGTAAATGTCAAAAGTTAAATCTAAAGAGCCCTAGTACCAGCGTGTCCTAACAGTATTCAAATCTTCCGTTTGGCAGTGTGGGTTGATGGAATATGCTATCTCTTCATGGTAGCCCATGTTGGCTCTGTTAGGCTTAGCTCACTGTTTGTGTATTTGTGCTTTGTGTCACCTCAGAGAGGTTTAAGATTGCATTCCTTGATTTGCTTTGCAAATCCTCCAGGGAACCTGCCTTTTATCTTGTAACCAGGTTGCTATGTATTGCAAATTTTTTGCCCAGGTCCCTCTTGAAAATGAGATCTAGATCTCAACGGGGTTTACCTGATTAAATAAAGGATTAATAAATAATAAATAAAAAATGAATCTGAGATGGGGAAACAAAGAAAGAGGACAGTCACTCAAGATTTTCTTAAGACTTGTTTTTTTTATTATTATTATTTTTATTACACACACCATTTTTAGACTCGAACCTGCATAATACGTCTGCATACAAAAACTTTTAGTGCTTCCTAGCATGACAAACAAATGGCTGATTAAAAGCTGCTCTGCCAGCTCAGTGACCTTCATTGATAACCTCTGGATCTATTGGCAGCGCTTTCACCTTTTTGGAAGAAGCAGACGCAATCTTAATAAACATGGGATAAAGCTGCTCACTGCAAATCTTTTTCACTTTATCAACAAGGACAGCAACGTGATCATCGCTTCAGAAGAACAGGCTCAAGGATTTCTGACTAGGAAGAAACCGCCGGCTTATCAGGAACAAACAGTTTCAAAAACAGCTGATATAACATCGACTGGAGACGGAGCGACTGGTTATAAAACCCTACAGGAAATTATAAGTCAACTAAGCTCCAGTTCCTGCTGTCTGGATGTTTTACCCACACATTTCTTTAAGAAAGTCCTGCCTGTTATTGCTGCTGATCTGATCCAAATAGTAAACTCATCGCTCTCGTCAGGCGTTTTCCCCCAGGCTCTGAAAACAGCAGTAATCAAACCACTTATAAAAAAGAACAATCTGGACAAATCACTAATGCAGAATTACAGGCCGATCTCCAACCTCTCATTCATCAGCAAAGTTATTGAAAAAGCTGTGTGTAAACAATTAACTAGCTTCCTAACCATAACCAACCTCTTTGACTCCTTCCAGTCTGGCTTTTGTGCTCACCACAGCACAGAGACCGCCCTCGTAAAAGTGTTCAATGACATCCATATAAATACGGACTGTGGCAGAACCACAGTGCTGGTTCTGTTGGACCTCAGTGCAGCTTTTGACACTGTTGACCATGACATATTACTGAATCGACTGGAGAGTTGGGTCGGACTCTCCGGTCCAGTGCTTAACTGGTTTGAATCCTACATAAAGAACAGGGATTTCTTTGTTTCAATTGAAAACTTTTCATCAAAGAGGTCAAAGGTCACATGTGGGGTACCCCAAGGTTCAATCCTAGGGCCCCTTTTATTCAATATTTATATGCTCCCACTAGCTCAGGTTATAACAGGAAATAATATTAGCTACCATAACTATGCAGATGACACACAGCTCTACAATACGATGTCACCAGGTGACTCAGAGCCCATCCAATCACTGAACAGATGCTTAGAACAGATAAATGTGTGGATGTGCCAAAACTTTCTCCAGCTGAACAGAAACAAAACTGAAGTTATTATTTTTGGACCTAAAGAGGAACGATCTAGAGTCAATGCACAGCTTCAGTTATTACAACTGAAAACCAGCGATCAGGCCCGAAACCTGGGAGTAGTGATGGACTCTGACCTGAACCTCCAGAGCCACATAAAGACAGTTACAAAGTCGGCCTTCTATCACCTGAAGAACATTTCCAGGATTAAAGGACTAATGTCTCAGCAAGATCTAGAGAAACTCATCCATGCGTTCATCTTCAGTCGTATTGATTATTGCAACAGCGTCTTCACAGGTCTGTCCAACAAATCAATCAAACAGCTGCAGCTGATCCAGAATGCTGCTGCTCGCGTTCTCACTAAAACCAGGAAGATAGAGCACATAACACCAGTTTTAAAGTCCCTCCACTGGCTCCCTGTAGCTCAAAGAATAGACTTTAAAATACTGTTGTTAGTTTATAAATCACTGAACGGCTTAGCACCACAATACATTAAAGATATGCTTTTATTGTTTCAACCTTCCAGACCTCTCAGGTCTTCCGGTTCTGGTCTGCTCTGCATCCCCAGAACCAGAACCAAACGAGGAGAAGCAGCTTTCAGCATCTATGCACCACAAATTTGGAACAAACTTCCAGAAAACTGTAAAACAGCTGAAACACTAACTTCTTTTAAATCTCAACTGAAAACCCACCTATTTAGAATTGTATTTGAAATGTAATCAATTACAAATTTAACCTGACTTAATGCTGTGTTTTGATTGTTGATTCTATGTTGCATTGTGTTTCTGTGTTTGTAATGATGTAAAGCACTTTGAAATGCCTTGCTGCTGAAATGTGCTATACAAATAAAATTTGATTGATTGATTGATTCATTCATTTTTATTGACAGCGAGTCAAACTCAAACTCCCAGATACACCAGGCCCACTTACCCCCTCTGCTGGTCGTTAGCTGGTAGTACAGTTGGTGTTTGACCGATCCTTTAAACTTCATCAACATCAGCTGCTGCAAAACGAGAATCACCAAACAGAATAAAACACATACATGCATAAAAATGAATGTTTAATTAAAGAAAAGGTTCTTCCTTATTTGCAATAAAATGTTAAACTCTTTAATAATGTTCAAAATAACAGTTTTGAACGTTACATTTCAGTAGTATGAATATGTGAAGCAGGAACCGGAGTTAAAGCTTCCTGATCCAGCATCTGCAGTAGAGACGAAGGCCCCAGGGGGGAAGGGTTCTGAAAGATCAACTGGACTCACACCCAGCAATGCTTGTGTTTCAGTGTGAGTGTGTGTGGGCGTGTGTGTGTGGGGGGGGGGGGTGTGTGTGTGCGTGCCAGACTATTAGATTCCATCAGTGAAACCATGGTAACTCACCCTGAAGCTGCCTCCAGCCCTTTTTGCCCACTGTCAGAGTGATTTTTCATTCTTTCTATAAGACCCAGAGGTTTTTTTTCCAGCATAGACCTTGCAACAGGTGTTACTGAGACAGCAGCATTGTAGTGTTTCAGTGAATTATTGAAATTCACGGAGGTAAAAAACAAAAACAAACATGCAACACAGTATGCTGTGTGGGTTTAAACCAAAAAAAAAAAAAAAAGAATAAACGTTCATAGTTCTAAAACATCACTGACTTCACTCAGATTTTTCATTAATTTAGTTGTGACTTAAAAAAGAATTAAATAAAATAAAGCTCGAATATGCATTGGCCAGTGTGGGATTTAACAGCAAAAAACAAACAAAAAGAAAACACTGTTTCAGTGTATTAAATTGTAAATTCATTCTTGCATCTAAAAATATTTCCAAATATTTAACTTTCTTATAGGCAAAACAATGGTGTCAGACATCTTGCAGCCAAAGTTTTAAAACTCTGATGTAATCTTAATTTAAATGAGTGCCATGTCTAATGTGTTATAAGAGTTCTGAACTTAAATTCAAATAAGAACAATGGCGTTAATAATTAGGATAGTCTCTATTCACTAAGTAAACCATTATTCTAACAGAAAAAAAGAAGAAAAAAAATGAAAGTTAAAAAGTATCATCTAAGTATAAAACATGTTTTATTTTATTTCTTTTTTTTACTGTTATCATTCCTGAAATAAGAAAGGAGAAAAAACATTTGAAATATTTTTCAGAATCCTAAATTCATTGAAATGTCTCATAATTCCTAAATATCATCGACATCTTTGTTTTTCTCCCTCCCCATTTAAATACTAAACCGCAAAGTTGCGTTCCCTATTATATGTCCGTCTAAATAAATCAAACACGGTGCAATTTTTGACTTGTATCCAAGTTGAGACTATGCGAAAGTAAAGGCAAATTATACAGGGTAAACGTAGGAGCGCTTTTCTTCTTGTTAGTGTTAAGTTGAGGAAATACAGAGAAAAACTTCCGATTTTGATACCAAAATAGTTTTGATATTTGAACCTGCAGATAATATAATCCACAATATCTCTTTTTGAAACAATTCAGACGTATAAAATAGTACATTTGAGTGACAAGAGTCTGATATTTCTTTAATATTAGTAAAGAAATATTCTCGGGAGAGCGTCGAATGATTCAGTTATTTTATGTTGACAGTCAACTACTAAACTTCCGGTCTTCTCTGCACTGTCAGTGGACGTATTTCCATGGCAACCACTATAGCTACATGGTCCTCTCACATCCTGTTACTTTCCCTGAAAGCTAGCAGGGGAGAGAAACCCAGCAACAACTCATGATTATACTGGGATAAAGTAAAATTAATTACATTAATTTTTTTTCCCACTATTACTTTAAATAAATGACGTCGGTATGAAGGCCAGGAATGGAGGCGAAGTGGCACGAAACACTAAATGGGGAGTGGCAGGTGAGTTTTTTAAACGATTTTTGCTCAAAATAGAAATACATAAAACTTTGGAGTATCATAATATCAACTGGCTAAATTGATTCTTGAAATTTATTGCAGAAAGTTTTTTTGTTTTTTGTTTTCAAATTATTTTGTGTCTTTGTATGTTTACGGAGCCCATAATAATAATAATAATAATAATAATAATAATAATAATAATAATAATAATAATAATAATAATAAAAACACATCGTGGCCACATCTTGTTTAATTCGTGGGCACAACTTAATAATAGCAACGTTAATTATTATCGTTTATTATGATAACAATGGACTAATTCGACCTCTTTTCGTTTAATTTAAATCTGGAAATTAATTATATCTATCTTCTGAGGCTTGCTGTTAAGCATGGAGTAATTTTTAGTAAGAGACACTTAATTCAGCTGCTTCAAAAGTAGGGGCTTCAAAGTAAACAATACGCTGACTTCGGGGAACTTGTACACTTTATCAGCTGGAAGAAAGATTTCATTTCACCAGAAGGGCTACTTGCTTTTCTGTATGTACTGAGAAACCTTTATTTTGTAAATGTGTATAAAACTATTATAAAATTGATGCTCAGCTAGCAAAAAAACTGTATTGTTCCATCTTACTCTTGAGTTTCTGTCTGTCTGGAGACAACAAAAACCCCTTAGACCAGACAGATAATATCTATCCATCAATGCCAGAAGATAAAATATCAAAGATGATGGGAGTCTATAATGCTCTACTAATCATGCAGATGTAGCTGAGCCCTAACCAGGTCAAGCAAGCTTTTGTTTGTAGGTGTGTGTGTATGTACTGAGTGTGTGTGTGTGTGTAGGGTTTTATTGACTTAAGGAAGCCTGAATAATTCAACCAGTGCGGCATGCTGATTGAAGAATCTCAAATGGCCCCTGCACTCCATGTGATGGAAAACGCTCAAATCTGATCAGTCGGATTTGCTTTCACACACAGTCGCACAGGATAAGGAGCCGGTGTTGTGTTACTTATGAGTTTTTCTATGTTTACAAGTCTCGGGGAAAAAAAACCACAACACTGTCGCTCAACAAACTTTCACTAGTCTAAAATGAGTTTCCTTCTTATTGTTTGTTTCAGGGCCGCCTGTCCCCTTATTGAAGCGTGCTGGTTGGGCACCTCAGCCTTGGCCCCTACGCCCACACCAACTGGAGCGGGTATACAGGCCCCACATCCCTCCTCCTCACCCACCGCTCTTCCACACAAGGCATGCGGAGGAAAGCGCCGAGCGGCCTCATCTGGTCACTATTGTCCGCCCATGTAGTCAAAATGGACTGCGGAAGGTAAAAACTATATTTAATATTTTTATAGGAGGCATCTCTCCTGAAGGGCTCAGAAAATTTTAATCTGTGACTTTTACTAATATTTCAATTGATTATAGAGGTTATTTTGTGTCCACAAAGTACTTAGTTCATATAATAAATTCAGTAAATTAATAAGCATGTTCTCTTCTCAGCACATTTCAAAGAGTTCACTAGAAGTTTTAATGATTAACTCAAAAGTCAAACAAATAAAGCATGTGTATTACAGAAGATGACAACAAAAATAAATATTAAATGAAGTCCGTGACTAATGCTTAAGGCAGAAGACCTAAGATTGCACTTGGTGTTGAGCATTAAGATATTCAAATAAGCTTGTTCATAAATATTTCTGGAGAATTATAATCTCAACAATTATGTTTTTTACATGACAAACATAAACTCTTGAAGTTTTAAGGCTAATATTGGTTCTTTATGTAGAATAGTCACATACTTGTGATCACAGGCATGGTTTAGGCTGTTTGCTCCTAAGCATCCGTCTTAATTTGGACCAGTCATCTAAAATAAGCACTAAACACTTTGAGCTGCCTTCTTGCTGAAAAAGTGCTATATAAATAAAACTTCTTGTTCTTCTACAATGGCTCTCAAAAGTGTACACTCGCCTGTTAAAATTTCAGATTTTTGACACTGACATCATAATAAATGATTTCCAAACTTTTTACATTTCTAATATGATATATATCTTATTTAACTGAACTGAAATACAAAGAAATAATCCTTGGGGAAACATAAAAAATAAAAAAGGGGCAATAACCTTAGCCGCATAAGTAATCCCACACTTTACTAATGGTCAAAAAACGTCATTTGATTTCATTTATGCATTCAGTCTTCTCTGGTGGGATTTTGTCAATGTTACTCTTCATGACTTGGTCATCTTTGCTAAATCATTTTGTAAATGCTTTAAATATCTATAAGAATGCAAGGACATTGTCAGGTCTCTAAAAAAACATTTTTTTATCCACTAAACCATTTTTTAGTTACCTCAAATCTACATTATGGTGAAAAATTAAATCCCCTTTAATCCAGTGTTTTTAAAATAAACACATAAGAGATCTTGGTTCGAAACTGACTGGGTTTTTGGAAAAGCCCATAATAGCTCATAATTTCAAAATTACCACCTGAAATAACTGCAAAGCATGATGCTGACACCACCAAGTTTCACTGTGTCTATGGTGCCGTTTTGGTAAAACATTTTAAAACTTTGATCAAAAATTTGAGCTTGATTCCTGTAGACCAGAAGTCTTCAAACAAAATTGTTATAATTACCTAATAATTATATTCATTATTTAAATGACAAATATTTAACACCAAATGGCTAAGTATTTGTTGTCTTTGTGTTTTTCAGTTCATGGACAAGTGTTTTTAGTTTACAGAGAAAACAATACGATTTTGTTTTATTTCTTGCTGTTTGTAAGGTGACGGTGCTGCTGAACCGCAGGGCTGTGGTGTCGTTTGAGCAGCTGCTCCTGGATCTCTCAGAAGCGTTGGGGTTTCCTCGCTGGCACAGAGGAAGAGTCACTCGTCTGTACACGACACATGCTCGAGAGGTGAGGCAAACTTTAACTGATTTAACATAAAGTGGGAGGATCTAGGGAAAAAATGCAAATAGGCCTCTTCATACTCCCTATTCTTCTCATGAGCACTGGACCCAAGACAAGTTAAATTTTAGTGTTTCAAACCAGTCTTATTTATCTTTATATGTCATTTTTTGTGATTCAGATCACCTTTTTTGAAATAGGACGTGTTTAAATGCTTCATCTGTCAAAAAACGTTTTCAATTAAATCTAGCTTTTCCAAATTTACTTAAAAGGAAACCTTTCAGCAGATGTCCGGTTTCAGATTTGTCTCCCAACTCGTTATTTCTAGGTAACTTGTTTTTCGCTTTTTATTCTAGGTAAAGGGTGTGTGTGATTTCTTCTGTGGTGAAGTGGCCTTCTTGGCTCTCGGAAAGGCCCGCCCCGTGCTGAACAGTGTGCAGGATGCTCTGGAGGAACTTTTTCCAGAACATTCCCATTACCGCGCCGATGCCCTGCAGGTCTGGGAGAAGAAACTCCGGCCAGCGCCAGATAAAGCTGCTAAAGCTGACAGTGGCTACAGCGAGGAGACGGAAAACACTGGGAAAATACAAGAGACGCAACGAGACGCACATACGCATGTCAAGAATCACACCAAAGCTCACACGTCTCAACATGCAGACAAAAACCAGGAAGGACAGTATATTCCTGACTCCCAGAAGTCAGATAAGAAGAATTCTTGCAAAAAACCTGCTCACCTTCCAAACAACCTCCAGAAGTTGCGTGTTAGGGGAGAAGTGAAAGAGAGACATCCATCTCCTATTGGTCCATTCAAGCATAATGAGGTTCTCAGAGACACAAATATCCCCTCTCCTATTCTGTGTGAAAACTGCTTGGCAACAAGGTCAAGACCTCTGGCTCCAGGACTGGTCAGTACTCTATCAGGAAGGGTCCCACTCCCTCCCGTGTCAAAGAAGCAGAAAGGAAGCCATCACACAGGCCAAGAGGTGAAACAGTCAGATGTTTCTATCAGCCCCTCGTCTCCTCAAGTCAGCAGAGACAAGGAGAAGAGCTCTGCACCATCACAGCTTCTACGTCCAGCTCCACATGTGGCCTCAGCTCACACAGAAACACAGCTCACAGAGAGCTGCGTCCTCCCCTGCGAGGGCACAGACCTCACGCTGGCTGACATCGAGCGCTGCTATGAAATCGGCCGTTTGATCGGAGATGGGAACTTTGCCGTGGTGCGGGAGTGCCGTCGGCGTGACAACGGCCAACCCGTCGCTGTGAAGATCGTGGAGCGCTCCAAGCTGGTTGGTCGAGAACACATGATGCAGAACGAGCTGAGCCTCCTCGGTAGTCTGAGTCACCCCCGTATCGTGCGGCTGCTGGCCCACCACCACACCCATACCCACTCCTACCTGGTGATGGAGCTGGTGAGCGGAGGGGATCTGTTCGAGGCCATCAATGACAAGGGAAAGTTTCTAGAGCCTGAGGCTGGACGGATGGTTTCGGATATGAGCGAAGCACTGAACTACATCCACTGCAGGAGCATCGTCCACAGAGACCTAAAACCTGAGAATTTACTGGTTAGTATCAGGGCAGATTGAAGTGTTTGAGATTTCAATGGGATTGTTTGTCTCATAACAAACCCAATGAAGTCCATACTTTTAAAGTCTAAGCAAAAATATAGTTTTTGATTTTTTTTTACAAATAAAAATCTTAAAGGGGCAGTTTTCTGCGTTTTCCAGTCACATAGTGCCATTTTATAGCACACTCATATGTTACCTTCAATTATTATGAAAATGATGTATATATCAAATATGACTCAAAAGAAATTTGACTTCAATATAAAACACTTTGAAATTGGACCTCGGTCTCTTTAAAAACTTCTGCTATTTCTGAGTCTTTGCCTACAGGAAGTCATCACAACATCGCTCCCCTGTTAATCCTCTAACGTTTTTTTTTTTTCTACCAGCATTTCATTGAGAAGTAGCTCATAACGAGCTCAGCAGATGTGCAACTCCAGCAGGTGTTTGCTAATTGCTGCTGGCTAGTCTGAAGGAGCTGAGTGAGGGAGCAGGGCTGCTCTGTGAGTAGGAAGCTAGGAAACCAAGAAACTGCAGCTGCTGTTTACTGTAACCATTCAGTAAAAAGCTGAATGGTTGCCACAGGAGAGTAAAAGACTTCCTGTCGTGGTAGATTTGCATCACATGTAGATATGCTTGACTCTGCTTTAAGCTTAAAGAAAAAGTATGGTGCTGGATTATCCTGTCTTCAGACAGAAAAATTGTAATCCTAACTTTTATTAGTTAATCCCAGTCTGGTCATGCTGTCTATTTCACATTCTCGTTCTCTCTCAGATAGAGAAAGTATCCGCTGGCATCGGTCGGCTGAAGTTGGGGGACTTCGGCCTGGCTATGGTGGTAACAGAACCGGTTTTCACCATATGTGGCACACCAACATATGTAGCCCCAGAGATCCTCCGCGAAACAGGTGAGGTACTTTGGAGACACTTTTGTGATTGAATGTGAGTCAGATTATTTTAATAATCTTAGTCTGGTTATCTGCAGGGTACGGTGTACCAGTGGATGTTTGGGCTCTGGGGGTGATTCTTTACATCCTGCTGTGTGGCTTCGCCCCGTTCCGCAGCCGGGATCGGGATCAGGAGGAGCTCTTCAAGCTAATAAAACACGCAGAACTTCATTTCCCTTCGCCCTACTGGGACTCAATCTCAGAAGGTAAACCTCACTAAAATATTTTCATGGTAAAAATAAAGTTATCTACCATTAAATTTTAGAGTTTCATACTTTTTCTCTGTTTTGGATTCATCTTTGTCGAATGACATGGTGGAAGCTTTGAGTGTGCTTTTTGCCTTTGAGTGTAGAGCATATCATTTATATAATACAAGGTGTATTTCTGTTTACAATAACTATTATCTAGACAGGTTGCAATATTATAAATAGTGCTGTAGTAAAATCTTTAGTCATGCCTCATTTCTTTATATTTTCCTTATTAATAGAAAACATTTGTGTGAAACTGTATTTCTCACAACTTCTTCTGGCTTTATGAAGATTTTACAGTTCGTTTTTAGACTTCAGCTACTTCTTCAGTCTTTTTCCTATTACATCAGTTTATCTTCCACTTAAAATATATACCACAAAAATTGTTTGAGAGAGAGATGATCATATTTTAGCACAAACAAGACTATCCTAGATTTTTACTTTCCATTGGAGTGATAGAAGCTGTTTATGGTCTTTATCAGTGGACATGCAACTAAATTTTGGATATAATGTTTGGTATTAGTGTTGACATTAGATATTAAAGTCACTACATTAGATGAACATATGTAAGGATTTTGACGATTTGTTTCTGTAAGTTTCTCTCTCAGAAGGTCATTGCTAATAACGTTGCTTCTCTCATGCCCTTTGCTGTTTTTGTTTCTAATATTTGAAAATAATATTGTAAATTACAATTGCTATGTGCATACTTTTTTGAACTGGTACCATTGTCCTCCATATTTAAGCAAATTGCATGAAACTGCTTTGGGCAGGCAATTTGTATAAAGCAGCAAAAGTCCAAACTCAGAGAGACCATAAGAAAGAGTGATACACTATTGATCTAGACTACGTTGATCTAGCTATTTTTAACACATTTAAAATAGCTTTAAAGCTTTTGCAGTTTTCAGAATCTAATTCTTTATTTTCTTTGTGGACAAACAGAAGCTAAAGGTCTTGTCAGATCTCTGCTTAAACCAGACCCCACAGTGAGGCTGACAGCAGAGCAGATCCTCCAGCACCATTGGGTGAAGGCTATGGCTTCAGTCTGCAGCCAGAGGGCGCTCTCTGACAAAACTAAGAGGGACTCGGCAGATAGTAAAACAGAACTGCACAGAGCAGCTGCAACAAAAGCAGCAGAATCACTGGCGAATCAAATAGCAGGACACTCTGGCACCAAGAAGGAAATATCTCCCAGGAGACATGATGCATTCACAACAAGAGGACAAGACCAGAACAAAACTCCACTGGTCCAATCAGAAGACATGAGCACCATCGACATTGTGGCTTCCCAGAAGAAGAAGCAAACACCTCTATATGAAACAGCTTGTCAAGAAAAACCAGAAACTATCTCTGCAGAGCAGCACAGCAGGGAAAACATTCAGGATTCAGGTCAAAAGCTCTCAAATGTGGACCTTTTTAATCAAAGTGACTCCTCCATAACTCAAACTGAGCCTTCATCCCAGAATAAACTGCAGTCCAAGCATAACAGGGAACAGCAGTGACCAGTGGATCCGACAGCTCTAACCAAACACCAACAATAGCAAATTGCTGAGAACAGCGTAATTCATCCCAGACCAGCAGCTGATTCTTCAGCTCTGTCCTTCGGCACTAAAGCTCACACACTTCTACCCTGCAGCCGCCCTCCACAAATAGACTGAAGACCATACCAAGGCAAATGGTCACAACACATTCAAGCCCCAACTTGTCTGGGATTTTTCTCTGTTTGATTGTGTAATTAGATCAGGGTCATCATTTTTCTTGTTGCAAACAATAGCCCTGATTTTTTTTTTTTTTTTGTAATTGAAGCTTTGGGTGACAGGCAGATGATGGGTTTTTACTTTCGTAGACTGAATAGAGTCTGATTGATGAGATTTGATGCATCTGATATACGTGCATACGCCATTTGTCCTGCATTTTGGAACTAATCATGGGATTTTGTGTTATGACTAAGCCTCTGCCCAAACCCTGTGAATGAAGCTTGTAAACAGGAAGCGTTTTATAAGTTGTTTGATTATGTTATTAGTACAGTTCTTACGTATTTTTGTTTATGTTTCTCTGCAAATCATTTGTATCTTTTGTAAATGAGATCTCTACGGCTAGTAGCTATTTTTAATTACATAAAAGTATGAGTCTGTACACTTATAGTTGGATAATTTGTCTTTTTACGATTATATGAATTTCCGATTTAAAATGAGTAAATTTCACTTTATCACCCTTTACAGTTGGTTTATTGCATATTTTTTTATAGTAAACCACTGCTGGTATGACTTTACCGTAATGACATTCATAATGTCTAAATGAATGTGTAGTAAGGGGTTGTAAACAATGTGGAGGGTTGGAACACACTGAGGACAGTGTGTGACCACATTCAGCTACTGGATAAACTTTCTGTGCATACCTATGAGGGGTACTGGTCCCTTGCCATTCCACACACACCAAATAAAGCCTATCTCTCTGTCCAATGAGGGCTGGTTAATCCTGTCCCTCCCGATTGCAGACAGCTGACACTCAGACATCCTGCCCCACCCAACCCAAAGGACGTCCACAACCCCGCAACCCCCTTACCCAGGCCAGTCCACATCCGCAACCTTTGTGGCTTCTAAGCTGTATATCTGGGGGCACTGATGGACGGATAGCGCTAATAAATGCCTATGGTCAAGTGTCAGTGCTGTGGGCCATGGGTAATTAAAGCCTCTCTCAAAGATCCTGCTGCTCTGGCTAAATTATTCATGCTTACCCAAAACACACATTCACAGAATTCATTCAAATTAGCTGAATTTTATAGACTACAGCAAAACACCTTTAATGGTGCAGTCCAGACACCAAAACACAAATGATGTGATTTGGTTGTCACATGTTAGTAGCTTATTGTTTAAAGCAGGGGTGTCAAACTCCAGTCCTCAAGGGCCGCTGTCCTGCAGTTTTTAGATGTGCCACAGGTACAAAACGCTGGAATGAAATGGCTTAATTACCTCCTCCTTGTGTAGATCAGTTCTCCAGAGCCTTGCTAACGACCTAATTATTCTATTCAGGTGTGGTGCAGCAGAGGCACATCTAAAAGTTGCAGGACACCGGCCCTCGAGGACTGGAGTTTGACACCTGTGGTTTAAAGGAACAATCCTTGTTAACAATATAATAGAATTAGGAGAAATGCTTTCAACTTTTTCACAAGGTGGAAGACAAATGGAAGTGATGAATGTGTTTGTTGGCGAAAAGGTTCTGCTTGTGACTAAAACGTTTTTTTCCATCTAATGAGAAATATAAGATCATTTTTTGCTTTCTGAAAACAGTATTTTGTTGAAATAATTGAGCATATTAGGAATTAGTCTGCTGAAAATTGTTGCATTGAATTGTTTTACTTATATCTGTGAGACGTAGCCTAGAATGCATATAAACAATAACTAACTTTGAAGCAAAATAATACAGATTTTAAATCGAATGTGTCAAAATGAAAGGCTGTTGTGTATTTTATTTTCTAGCAAGCTATGTATTTTTATGAGATGTTTAATAGCATAAATAAGACCTAGACATGTTGTATTAAAATCCTTATTTGTTTGAAGCAAACTACATATTACAGAAACTTCACTACATGACACAATAAAGTAGCAATGACATCAAAGTTTGACCAGAGCTTCAGAACAAGAGTGAAATGTCAAATTCTATTACTGCGAGGCATTTTATCCTCCGGGGGACAAGCCTAGGTTTGTAGCATATCAGGTTTTGATCACCTTTTGACTGCGGACCAGACGATGCTCAATGCCCCAAGTCATCTAGCACAACAAAATAGCACTCTGTCAGCCAATTCACAGCTGTAAGTAAAATACCTTTTCTTTTAAACACCAAAATAATTTAAAAACTAACAGAACTGCTTTAAAAATGTTATGCCAGAATGTGTATGTTTGACCTCTTGATTTGTACTAATAGAAATATAATTACATCGCTATTCATTTTATGTAAAAACAGTATTTTACCAGCAATCAATAGCTCCTTTGTTGTAAAATACTGTTGCTAAGCTAATTGCAGAAACTTTCAGCCCTTGACTTGTAGTCGCTCGTAAACGTATATTCAAATCTTTTTTTGTTTGTCTGTTTTACATGAAAGCAGTAATTCACTGTAACTTGCAGACTAGTCAAGAACTGCAATAAATGATCATTGCTTTTGCTCTGCATGCATTCATTTTTTTGTAAATAGCATTTTACTGTTAGCAGCAGTTACATTGTTGTTGTTAAGGTTGTTATTAAATAAGAACAAGATATCCTTTGTGCTACATGTATAACAATATAGTTATTTGCTTAATGTAAAAGCTGTATTTCCCTGTAGTCAACTTTTAGACTTAGCAAATATTACATTATCATATTTTGCACTTATTGAAAAACCTTTTGCTGTATTAATAAGCACATTATCAAATTCTTTTTGCTGACAATATTTCCCACTAAATGGAAAATTTCACTTGTAAAATTCATAAGACATAGCAAAGCAAAGGAGGCGTTAAAAACAAAAGAAGAAAAAAATGTAGGAGTTTGTTCTGGGCTTCAGCACAAGAGTAAAACTCACCAGAAAAATTGGATTACTGTGAAATACTTCATCCTCTGGAGGACAAACCTAAGTGTGTTACGTATCTGGTTTTGGTGACCTTTTAACTGCTGACCTAATAACCCAAGTCATCTGCCACAAAAAAATATTCCTCTTTCAGCAGTAGCACCCAAAATTAGCGCGTGTCTATCAAAAATATGTGAATATTATTATTTGCTTTACTTAAAGACATGATTTAGGCTGTATTTGTAAAGGACTGCCACTTTTCATTAATAACCCATCTTCTGACAAATTTCCCCACAAAATCTTAGCCTAAGCTCTGGGTATTTGTACAAGCATAGAGATTTTAAACTTAGTTTGTTGAGATTAGGGCTTATGATTGAAATATTTCATAATCACTTAAGTAAACCAGGTAATGTGATTTCAGATTTTCCAAAAAAAAAAAACTCGTGAAATTTCACTAAAACAGTCTTGAGACAAAGTAAGTGAGGAAACAATATTGTGTTCTAAGTTTCAGCAAGAAAGTCAAAAGATCCAGAAAATAACCGTGAAGTATTTCATCCTCTGGGGGAGAAGCCTCACTTTGTCGCATATCAGGTTTTGGTTACCTTCACAGCGCTGGCAAAAGATGCTCAGTGCGCATGCGTGTCTCAAGCTCTTTAAATACCCCAAGTCATCTGCCACAACAAAACATTCCTCCGTCAGCCAATTTACGACTGTAGCGTAAAGGCCCCTGCATATGCGGGCGCTATACATTTACTTTTAAATTTTAGGCATGGAGCCCAGTGTTACAATTTAGAAACTTCCCGAAATAGAAAAAGTAGAACACGGTCAAGTCAGGGAACGGACAGGAGGGGGAAAAAACACAAAAACAAAACAAAACAAAGATGGCTGTGTAGCCAGAGAGACAAGTCCCAACAGAACTCTCTCTCCAGCTGTAGAGCTGTGCGTGGTCGTGGTCCAGTGGACAGACAGGCAAATCGAGAGCCAGCCGGTACCGGAGCAGCGGGCAGGGACGCGGGGGAGAGCAGCCGAACAGGGCCGCTGGCAGGGCACGTCGTTACCTGCTGTCGTTGCGAATAACGGACAGCTGAGTGAGGCCGAGTTGTTTTTGTTCTGCCTGGGCTCAGGAAAAAGGACTGCTAGCCTCGCTGTAAGTCATCTAAACTAGTCAAAATTTGATTTCCTTAATAGCTACTATGAAATTTGGCTCATGTTCTCGTTATTTCTTAAGAATTGGCTTGTTAAAATCAACCTTCCTGTGTGCAGAGCTGTGTTCACAGTGAGCTTGCTTCTGACGTGTTAGCCTAGCTCACGTTAGCTCGACAGGTTGTTAGCTAACGTCCTAATATTTTTCGGGCTCAGCCTGGTTCGGGCAGGTACATAACAGGCATTTTTCCAGGCAGCCATCGCAATGTCTTCGCTGGAAGAAAGAGACGTGGGCGTTGCGGTCGCTCCTAGCTCCTCCTCGGCCGGCCTGGGGGTCGGGGCCGTGGGGGCAGCGGTGGAGGCTGTCGCCGGGATCGCGGCCATGCAGGAGGATGTCGGTATACGGCGAGAGGGGCCCGAGCCTGACCAGGACGAGCCACCCAAAAAGAGGTTGAAAATACCCGAAGGAGAGTCAGGGAAGCTGGAGGAGAGACTGTACTCAGTGCTGTGCTGCACCGTGTGCCTAGACTTGCCCAAGGCGTCTGTGTATCAGGTAAAGGTGGTGCCAATCACAACCAAAGCCCTAATACTCCTTAATTAACTCGCTGTCAAGCATAAATAAATCTGCTGGAAAAATCACAATAGAAGCTCCCCTCTGTGTCCCAAACCTAACAGTCAACCTGTTGAATGTGTGGGCCCATTTCTGTTATTTTTGCTGATACCTGATCTAACAACAGTCTGAAAAAGTGTCTGTACAGCAAAGTTCAGCCATGTGGAGGACAGACACGCCTGTGGTCAACTCCAGTTTATAATGTAGGATGAATTTTTCTCTGTTCATCCTCAGGAAATACAACAGCCCCATCCCACTTATTACATCTTGGCCTCATTAACTTTCTTCTTCTTCTTGGATTTATTGGCAGTTGGCAACAAACCATTAACTTTCTATCTCCCTTTTAGTCCATTAATAACCTCCAACCTTTGTTGAGACCAAACTTCAGACACTTCTGATTTTAGTCAACCTTACAACTGCAAAATCACAGTGTAGTACAGCCTTTCTTGTTTAATTTGCACATGAGTCATTAACACTGTAAAACATCCATATTTTATATTAAATACTATGCATGATTTCTTAGTTTTTGTTAAATCATCCCACAAAAATGTCCATCTTGACAAATCCTCACCTTTGTTTAATGTCTTTTAAATTGTAGTCTTAAACTGCAACTTTCTAAAAGTATGCAATGACATTAGTGCAGATTCCGATAAAGTTTTAAATATTCAAAAATAACCTGGATTAAGATGTGATTTTACCCCTGTGTCTAGTATGCACTGACAGGGTTTCTTATAGCCAGTAATGATTCTTGTGTTCTCTTTATTAGCAGTTTAAAATCATTTCTGCACTTTTTCTTAATAAAAATGATATACATGTAGTTGTACTTGTTGCTTATTGTTTTAAACTAGCATACAGTCATAATATGAATGCTTATAGCTCTTGATCTGAGTTTTTGAAAATGTAGCCTTGTATTTATATCTGACAGTAAAATGCTGCAAGTACCTGACCTGCATGTTTCTAGTGATGCAAGATATTCCAGCAAAATGTTAAAAGATCCAAAATAATAGCCTGTATAAAATAGGTTTGTGTCCTCTTACCCAAACATGTAATGTATTTTCATATCTAAATATGTATTGATGTTTATTTACAAAGGCCATACTTCTATAATTATAATTAATTTTATTTATAATGTACTTTTTAAAACCTCAAAGTGCCAAACAATGGGAACAACAAAAACATAAGAACAACTATATATATATATATCTGTTTCCTCATCCCTAAAATATATAATATAAAATAGATCATTTAAAATTAAACCAGACTATAACAAACTACTTTAACTATTGCAAAAAATGTCCCGCCTGAGTCTTAGATGTTTATTTTTTTATTTTTTGGCATCCACTCTGTATACCTGGCAGTGTCTTTTAATCTTTATTAACCCGTCCTGTCTTTTTGTCAGTGTACCAATGGACACCTGATGTGTGCTGGCTGTTTTATTCACCTCTTGGCCGATTCTCGTCTCAAGGAGGAACAGGCCACGTGTCCCAACTGCAGGTAAACCCGCTTCACTGTTTTCACACCAGGTTTCACAGAAATGCCAGGAGAAAAACATCAAAGCTTCAAAGTCCGTAGATTTTCATTTGATTCTTGTCATAAAACAATGCAGGCCAATTTAACTAAAATACCAGCTGACTCTTTCTTAGGGTATTTTTTGCTAAATGAGTACTTTTAGTAAAAAGTTCACATAAATAAACATATGCAGGAAACAGATAGTGATCTGTTTAGTCTGTTCATACAGCAGGTATAGATTTGCTTTACGTTCCCTCATAGTTTTCACATCTTACTCAAAAGTCCCTCCTTACATTTTGTTTTTCTGTGACTGATTCAGTTCATCATCTGACCTTTTTGCCATTTTCAGCCTTCAGAGTTTTTGTCGTTTTGTACCTGACGTTTTTGAGTCTAAGAAGCAGGAAATTTTATCCTGATATCAATGCATACCTTTTCTTTAGATGTTGTGTACCTGCTTTAACAGCCAACGATTTTAAAGGATTTTTTTTATTAATTAACCCATCATCTACTGTAAAAGAAAAAGTAGTTATATGATTCTTTCACATCTACCAGCAGGTGGTCAATATTAGGGATTTGTGGTTTATTCCTGGTTATAATTTTATGAGTCAGCTGCCCCACTTTAGGATTAGAACCATATTTAGTAATGCATGGTTTTCAGAAAATGACATACAATGAAAAATTATAACATTTGTGCATTTTTATGATTATTTTTCTTCTTAACATGCCAAAACACTTCAGCACCAAGAGAAAGCAGTAATAAGCAACAGTTGATTACATGGCTTGTAGGTTGGGATAAGATTGTAAGAAGAATTTGGTATAAACTGAAAGTGTGAATTAACTCAGAGCCTCTGCAGTCCAGTGTTAAAAAAGAAATACATTTGACAAACTTCATTAAATTGCATATGCGGCTTTACGATCCAGTTTATATGCAAGTGTTAATAAACATCTGGATAATTTTGCCAAACATACTAAAGACAAAAGGTTTTATTTTTTGGGAAAATCTTAGGGGGGAAAAAAAAAAGATCTGAAGCTTATCAATAGCCAAGAAACCATTTTCTTGATCATCACCAGCATATTTTTCGTAGACATTTCTGACTTACCGTGTGCACAGAAGTGAAGATAACTTGATTCTGTGCTGTGCTGTACGTCTTGAAGTAAGAATCTGCCTTAGCAGATCTTTTCCTATTCCCAGTGAGCTACCGCCTCTGCAATGTCCACAAACTTGTATTACCATATTGCCGATTCCACAAATATTATTTATGCCTCTGCGCTGACGTATGAATCATTGTTTTTCTGTGTCCATGTAGGTGTGAGATAAGCAAGAACCTGTGCTGTAGGAACCTGGCGGTGGAGAAGGCTGTCAGCGAGCTGCCGACAGAATGTACCTTTTGCCTAAAGCAGTTTCCCCGCTCCAGCCTGGAGAGACACCAGAAGGAGGAGTGCCAAGACAGGTTCACAGCTCCATTCAATTAGACATTAAAAATAACACATGGGAAAAATTAATAACTTTTGTCACAATTAGTTTTTTCTACAAATTATCCTAATTTATGAGCAGCCAGAAATGTTAAATGCTCTTAATCTTCCAGAGGATAATGGGATTGCCTGTATTAATGTGCTGAATAACAGGATGTTGAGAAATATTAACAGTTACACTTTATTAATATGGTCATTAACGCTTTGCTTTAACTTTTATTTGCTCAAGAGAAGTTGAGGCTGTGTAGTTATCTGTTATGATAAATATGTCTGATGTCAAGTGGAAGTTTGAAGAGTAGTTATTTCAGCTGATAACAAAATGAAAAAAACAAGCAGAAGCAGAGCTGACTCTGGGTTTTTCTGGTTCGCAGTAGTGTGTGAAACTCTCTCACAGGCTAGTTTTTCCCCAGTTTGTTTCTTATATTGAGTCACGAATCTCAGCTGAGTGCCTTAGTTCAGTTTTTGGTCCAATGGGCCTTACCAAGCTCCGCCCACAACCGACCCACGTCTTACAAGCAAAGCCTCGCGGCGCGTTGTTTCTATGTAAACATGACTCGATTAGTGCATCATTTCTACCGGATTTTCACAATATATCAGCTACTACAATGGACAGAGGAACTAACAAGTTCATGTCATCATCTGGGAGGAGGTTACTGGTTTCTTAGTCACAAGCTGGTTGCAAACCTGAGGCCAGCAGGTGTCAGTCAGTTATGGTAGATCTGAAACTTGGTTTGATGACGTCAATATGAGAAGCTACAGACTGATAGGAGGAACCAAAGAGCTCTGTAAAGGTAAAGGCAAATCTTCTAAAGTTGGGATATAATTAATTTAATTTCACATAATTACCGCGGTAGAAGCCATTTGTTTGTTAAAATTTTATGAAATATATTTGTTCTATTTGATGTTTGTTGTGAATGATATAAACTCACAAACGAAAGAGGTAATTAGTCCAACGTTTAGAAACAGCGGCTGTAATGCGCCACAGCAAAGGTAAACAAAGGTAAAATAACCCGAACAGGTGATCAACTCAAAACCACTCTTACCTTTTTACTCTCTCTCTCTCTTTGTAGTTTAAGCACACCTGTTACCGTGGCAACCGCCTGCGCCCCGCAAGACCAGCAAAGATTACGTTAAAAACATAACATTCAGTCCGTTACGATATCAAGTTTCCAGGCTTGATATTTATTTCTCGATTATTAATCAGCGCTTCCCTGAACACAGCGATGGTTGATTGACTAGCTGTACTTGGTGCTAACGTGGCTAACACGAGTAACAGTTTAGTCCAAAGCCTTTTCTGCTAAAATAAAATCTTTAGTGTATGTCAGATACAGTACACATTGCATATTGATCTGTTTAGCTAACGTAAGACTGTGTAGCAAACAGGCTTCAAGGTGTAGAAGTTGTATCAGTGCTGCCATTATGCTGTACTTAGCTAACGGGAAGCTAAGTGTGTTTGTGAGACGGCCACGCACGTTGTAGCAGCTCTACTACGTAGAATGGGCATCAGCCAATGAAAAGCGGCCCCAGTGGTCCATGTAAATCGTTTTGTTGTGCATATGTAAAAGCTCATTGGAACTCTGGTGTGGCCCAAAGAAACAAACTCGGTCGGACCTGTGAACATGGGTACAAGCAAATCAAACAGAGGAAGTGATTCATCTTCTATATATGATTTATGGGCTTTTATGGGATCTGAAAATGTCTCATTTGGTGTCTCTGTAACCACAGCAGCACGTCTTGTTCTCTCCCCCTTCATTGCCCAATTGAACCGAGACCTGTAGACTATTCTGGTGTGAAAACACCCCTATTTGATTGTCTTGGGATAGTTTATTTACACCATAAAAACATAATTCAGTAATTAATTATGAAACAACTAACAATAAAAACAGCATTTTATCAAAATCTTCAAACATATTGATCAATACCCAGCTATTGTGAATCAAAGGCAACTCTAAACATGTGGAGTTTTAGCTTTGATTTAAAGGAACTCAGTGTTTCGGCTGTTTTGCTGTTTTCTGGAAGTTTGTTCCAGATTAGTGGAGTATAGAAACTGAGTGCTGCTTGTCTGATGTGAACATTAGTTTCAAAAGAAAGCAATATAGAAGCAAATTGTAAGGAGACAAATTGTGTTTCATGGCCTCCAATGCTGACTGTCTGTTTCCTTCAAAAAAAATCCTTTGGGCCTCATATATAATTCACTTTTTTTAATGAGTCGATATTTATTTCTCTTCCTGTTAAATCACTGTGCTCTGTGATAAAAGTGGCGATAAAAATGTCTGAATTTGTGCTGCAACTTTGATGTAAAAATGAAGCTCTTATAATTCCCTCCATTACATACGATAATAAGACAACACGCATAACCAATTTAGACAGGATTATATGAAGAAAAAGTCAGTTCTTTCAAAGATACAAAAACATAAGTGATCATTTCTTACTGCAAAGTACGATTGTGTATTTGTGCTGACAGCCAGTGAATCGCAGCATCTCTGAGTTAAGATGGAAAGAGATGGCGGAGACTCCAAGGAGATGAACTGCTGAAGTGATTACAGAGCACGCATTAGTCACAGGTGATTCTCAGGCTCGTCTGAAATCCTGCGAGGTTGTTTCCATGGCGAAAGATGACCCTGCCTTGACGAGGGCTGCGTCTGCGGGCGTTGTTATGACAGCAGCCGCGGCAGACTCCAGGTGGTTTCCAGTCGGGTCAGACAGAAAATGTGGCCGGCCTCCTGCCAGGATGCAGCGCTCAGGATGTTATTGTCAGAAATACAGTCGACAGGTTTTTTGGACCCTCAGCTCCATATTTAAGTTGCTGTAATTATAACCACAGATTGCACGTATTTTTCTCCTGGCTCCGGTTGGATTGCGTAAGACAAAAGTTTTCCGTGAAAGCCGAGAATTATACAAGGGTGACTTCAATTAGCTCTGCCTCACTGCAGAGTCTAAGTAGCACCTTTCAAATTATTAATACCTCTTTTTAGCTTTCGAGAGGAACAGGTATTTATTAAAATTCACCTTTTATCCATGGCGTAATTGATATGAATCTATGGCTTTTTCCCTCGGAGGTTGTGCTCTTATCCCAGCACTGCATTCATTTGTTGCAGTTCACTTCCTGGGTTAATTAGTACCTTTCATACCATTAACTTCCAATCAGTGCAAGCGACCCATAGTCATCACACAGCAAACGATCTAATTTATATGAAGCAGCATCTGTGTTTTATTTTTATTTATTTTTTGCTACATTAACTGCTTCTGCATGTCATGTTTCCAGGGTGACACAGTGCAAGTACAAGAGAATCGGTTGCCCCTGGCAAGGCCCGTTTCACGAGCTGCCGGCGCACGAGAGCGAGTGCTCTCACCCGACCAAGACTGGTACAGAGTTGATGGGAATACTGGGGGAGATGGACCAGAACCACCGCCGAGACATGCAGCTCTACAACAGCATCTTCAGCCTGCTGTGTTACGAGAAGATCGGCTTTACAGGTACAGAATGCTGGTCGCCATTTTGGATCTGGTCGCTCTACACCTTCCAGCTCCTTCGCCTCGTTCTGATTCGTCCTCGTCGTTTCAGAGGTGCAGTTCAGACCGTATCGCACTGACGACTTCATCACTCGCCTGTACTACGAAACTCCACGTTTCACTGTCCTCAACCAGACGTGGGTGCTGAAGGCCCGAGTCAACGACTCTGAGCGCAATCCCAATCTGTCCTGCAAGCGTACGCTCTCCTTCCAGCTCATCCTCAAGAGCAAGGTACGCCCTCTTCTCTCTGTGTCTGCTTTTTCCTTCTACATGACTTCACTGCAGAGGTTTGAGGGATCAATTCAATTAGTCAAAATATTTTAACCAGAAGGAAACGTACTCAACAATAAGTGCTCTGGTCAATGATGGAAATCTGCTACTGAAATCTGAGTTTTTCTCTCAATAAATGCATCGAGACAGAAAACCTCCATCAATGCATTTTCTGTGATGCATTTTGTTTAGCATTGGTAAAAAAAAATCAGATAAAAGATTGAAGAGCAAATGCTTTGACGTATAAATCTTAGAGTTTCTGTCAAATTGAAAACTGTTGCCCTCTGTGAACTACAATCCTTAAAAAGATAATTTGAGATCAACCAAAGTGGGAATGAGCAGCCAGTAAGCAACTCTAGCATATTGTTTGGGCTTCAAAATTTACTCAAATCAAAGTTTCTACAGTCTGGAAAAGTCTAGAGTTTGATTTCGGTATTTTCCAGGCCTGCATAAGAAAGGAAAGAAGTCTGAAAGTTGTTTATCTTCCCATTGTGTCCCAGCTCATTGTCCAGACCGACAGATGAAAAATAGCCATTCTGACACATTTACAGAAATATTAATCCATATGCATTGTCCCTGACAAATAAGCTAAGTTTCAAAGTTTCAATTCCTCTCTTCCTTTCTTTCCTTCCCTATTTTAAACTGAAGGCAAAGTAGTGAAAGCTTTGCAAAGTTTAGTGTGGCAAAAGAAAGTGTGGAGGAGATGTACAGTATGCATCAATATGTGCAATATCCAGCTGTGCAAGACTGATTGGATGCAGCATGTAGTGAGCTATTTATATTGTAAGTGCCATGAATTCAGACTCTGCATACCGGTGACATATTTGGCTATTTGTGTGGACGTTCCCTGCTCTCCATGCCCACACTGCTTAAAGATTTTAGCGCTGAATTGCATGAAGAGTGGTGAGCACAATGATGAAAAGTTAAAATCAACATCTGGTCAACTGCAACAGTTGTTGTGCTGCAATGTTCATCAATAATATTGCTTTTGTTTTCCTGATCACGTCCTGTAGGACAAACAAAATTTTAACGTCCTACAACCAAAGTTTATTCATTTATTTGTTCAATTAATTTCACTCTGGGGCGAATAAAGTATTTTTGGGAAATAAAATAGAAATCAGTGTGATGGACCGTTGTTTTGCATTGTAACAGTTGGTAGCCAGTTTTACACAAGCTGGGATGTGAACTTCATGTTTTTAGAAAAAAACAGGAAAATGCTGAAAAACAGAAACGACAAACTTGGGGGAAGGGCGGGAAAGGAGGAGGTGAGTCGGTTTATTCATCTAATTTAAGAAGCGGTGGAATCTCCCCGGAGATCGCGCTCACTTGCTTCACACTCCTCGCCGTGTCGGCCACCCGAGACCTGGAGACAAGTACCGGCTCGCTCCCTCGCTGCCTCTTCCAGCAGGGAAACGCGGAGAGATTCATTCTCAGAGCTGCTTAGTGTGGGTGTGTCCCCACAGCCGTCTTTCTCCTTCATTAGACACACAAGGCACTGAGAAATGGCCTCAGCTTCCCCACGAGCCTTGAAATGGCTCCGCTCCTGAGGGAGGGAATCATAACGATGCTTCCCGAGCGAGAGCAACGCTTCCTGGTTTGGTGTTCAAAGAAAAAAGTTCAAAAAGTTAAGACTCGTTAATGATTTTCAGAATTACCCCTGGCTTTCTGAGGAAATCTGCTCTTTAGATCAAGTGTTGTGTTATTTTCCCCTTTTCCAGAGAAACAAAATATTTGAAACTTGGATTTAACCAGAAAGCTTCATGACAGCAGCGCATTAATCATCTGCAGTATGTGGCTGACTAATTAAGCTGGACATCCCCAGATTAAGCAGCTGACCTAACTCACAGATATTAGCCAAATGAGTTTAGCAGCAGTAAACAATGCAGCTCATCAGTTTAGATGCTAGTCACAGATTTCAGTTTGCTCATGTTAACGGAGCGCCTCAGGATAAGTTTTATACTTTAATTAATTTGCTAATTAGTAAGCAAATAATTGTGCAACATATGGTCATGAAATTAGTCAATTTCTAATGTCTGTAGGGTTTCAGTCAAAACTTTGTCTTTAAAATGGCTGAGGTGAAAGAAATACACACCATGAACATGGGATGCAGAGGATTTATATATATATATATATATATATATATATATATATATATATATATATATATATATATATATATATATATATAAATATAGATAGATAGATATGTAAAAATGTAATACATCTTCAGCTTCTTTCCTCGAACGAGGCGTACTGTTTCAGACCGCCCAGTTTTTAAGACTTTACTACAAAATTCACTCTTTATAAACATTACATACTCTATTAAGTCAATAAAATTTCTAAAAAACATAAATATAATTTACATATTTACATTTAACTTGAACAACTCCAGTTCAAAACCAAGCAGAAAACTAAAACCCAGTCCAGTCCGTCTCCCTCCAGTCAGACTGATTGAATGCACCAGTTCCTTGTTGGCGCCGCCATGGCAACGCATGACCAGGTGACCTCAAAGAGTGATTAGAAATCCATCTTCACGAATGTATTTTCACCCCTTGGACTTTTTCACAAACTTCTATGACATGATACATGATAGATGAAAACACATTAGCACATTTTTGTGACGTTTTTTTTTTTTTTTTTTAAATATGTTTTTAAACAGTTTACATATAGAGGTTAGCTTGACTTCAGTCACCTAGGAGTCAATAACTTGGTGACATTTGGCTACAATTGAAGCTGCATATAAAGCACAATATCCCTAATTTATTGTTATTGCAAATAGAGCTGTAACGATTAATCGATTATTAAAATAATCGTTAAGAGTTTCTAGACTCAAAAAAGACCATTTGGTTTTTAAAGCAACAAATTCAGAGCTACAATTAAGCCAAAACTGTACAATTTTTCTATTTTTTTTCCCCCATTTAAGATAAAAACACATTTGTCTGTAAATATGTTTAGCCAAAACCCAGGTAGTGTAGTTTTAGCTTCATCTGGTTCAGATTTACTAAAGGAATATTATAGTGTTGCATTTTACGCAATAAAATGTTTACTTATTTAAAAATAAAAAAAGTCAAGTTATTTGTTTACTTGCATCTTTTAGTGTATTTCCAAGGCTTAAGTGATTAAATAAAAAACTGTAGAATGTGTCAGAATAAATGGTTGATTAATTTATTACTAAAATAATCATTAGTTTCAGCCCTAATTGCAGTATAAATGAACACAGTAAGTCAAAAATATGCTTGTACTGCAGTGAATATGATATAATTGTAGAGCAACCCAACATTCAGATTCTTTATTGCAATTAAAATATTTGCTGATGTTAAAAACGGAAGAAAATATTTTAGGAGAGCATTTTGATGTTTTGGTTAACTCATTAGTGCTATAAATTTTAGATTTCACTTTTTTTTTTTTTGTGCATTCAGGTGAACTCTGCCCTGGAGTGCTCCTTCCTGCTGCTGAAAGGGCCGTACGACGACGTGCGGATCAAGCCGGTCATCTACCACCACTCCTTCAGCAACGACACCAACGAGACCGAATACGTCCCTCTGCCCATCTCCGACTCGGTGGAGTGCAACAAACTGCTGGCCGCCAAAAACATCAACCTGCGCCTGTTCATTTTCCAAGTCCAAAAATAAAGGCCTCTAGAGGGGGAAGGCGAGGAGGAGGAGTGATGGAACGGATGGAGGAGGAGGGCGTTGATTGAAGGCCAGCGTCAAAGAGAAGACGTGATGATTAAAGAGAGACACCACTGAACCATTGATACCTCTTAACACACACACACATGCGCTAATCACAACACGCATAATAATGCTGTTTTTACAAGATAGTGAGCTGGCTTTCTCCAGAAAGCTGCGAGTTGCTGTGAAGACGAGACTGGAGGGATAAAACCTGGGGAATTGGAGGATAGAAGCGGCGGTGGTGGGTGTGTGGTACCTGTGGTACGTGACCGACGATTCGCTTTGGACGCCCACAGAGGAAGGCGTGCACGTGCGTGCGTGCGTGTGTGTGCGCGCCTTGTTGAATGTTTGCGAACAAAAAGAAAAGAAAAAAGAAACAACCAAGATGAAGCGACGATCCACAGCGTGCGTCCAGATATCTCTGCTGGCATGTGGACGCGTCCTAAAGACGGGCGATGATGTGAAAATAGAGTGACTGACTCTGCTCAGCTGTTATTTGGAGGTGTGAATGAGGGCAGAATGGGGCAGATGTGTGTTTTATCTCCCCGCCTCCCTCTGCGCACCAGGTTTTTTTTCTCCCTTTCAACACCTTCCCTGTCGTTTTTGCATCCGCTAAGCGACTCCAGCGCTCCACCGCCACCACCCCTTCCTTCCACCCTTCAAGGGGAGAGACGGCCGCGCAGCATTTTAGTTCCTTCTTATTCCTCCTGCGGTTGGTTACACTAACAGCCTCTTCTGTTCTCTTAACCCTGAATATTTAAGTATCTGTGATTTTTTTTTTTTTCCTTTTTCTTTTTGGTTGAATGTTGAGTTTGTGAATGGATGAATGAGTGTGTGTGTGTGTCAACAGATCACAGCTGTGACATTGCGCAGGACGGAACCAGTCAGGCTGGACCACAACCAAAACATTCAGGGGCTTCACTGTGTCACTTGCTTTCTGGTAACTAAACAGGCTGTGTGTTTATATTTATTTCGGCTGTTTTACATGAAGCATTTTCCTTTTTCTTTTTTTAAAACTTTTTTTTAAAATGCTTTCTTAGCAGTTACTTTTTTAAAAGCTGTTTTTCCATTTGGTTTTTAACACCTTTGAGGAAATCAAAGCTAGTTTAATCGCTCCTTAGATAACAAATTTTTATCTAATTATGTTAATCTTGCATTTTTGTGATGTGTGGTTTTTTTCCTCCTAAATTTAATATGGTTTTTACCACAAAGTAACTGAACCACAGAAGAAGAGTTTGGATGAAGCAGTGTGTATGGGTGCGGTGGGATGGTTCCAGAGGCGTTTGACCTGACTACAGACACATCTTGGTGTTAGACAGACTTGAACGAAGCGAGATGATGTTACTCATGTAGATTCTACTGTAAAAGCGGGCAGATCTCTCTCCTCCCGACCTCTGCTTCCTGTATTTCTGTGTTTTTGATGCTTCGTCTCTATGCCGGTGGACTCACTCATCTCACTTTGGCTGTACATGTGCCTTTTATTAAAGATGATGGAACCTGCACGGATGTCTCCGCCTGTGTGTGTGTGTGTGTGTGTGTGCGTGAGTCGGCTCGAATGTTGGACAAAAATAGGCTCGACTCTCGCAAAACCCACCGGCCTGTATAAATTATGCATTCTCTGCTGCAGTTATGAAATCTAAATTTAATTTTGAAGGGCTCGTGTGGGTGATGGATATGTTTCATTGGATTTGAAGGGAAGATTATGAATCACGCAGAGAGCAAAATGAATTACGCAGCGTTTGAAACAATAGCGCATCAGCAGCCATCGCTCGGCTGACGGAGAGCGCCGGGTTTATTGCGGCAGAGCAAAACGAAGATTGCCTGAAGACTTAACAGCGACTGTTTTGGCGTAATGACACAGTCCTGCATGTCTGTGAAAGAGCTAATTGGATTTTGGAAGAACTTTGCCGGGTTCTGATCAGCTCGGGTGGATGTTCAGCTGGAAAACAAACGCCAGTGTAAATAAAGTTAGTGATGGTTGAATTTCATTTAGCCGCCTCGGCTGCAGGTTGGTGCCTGCTGGCTTTTTTTTCACTGTCACGATTTAGTAGAGAAACTTGAATACAGCCGAGTTGCCACTAATGTTGTTAGTCGCACCTGCGCTTTCTCCTTGAAGAGGAAAATAGTTTGAGATAGAGACGGTGTTTGGTAGTAACAAAAAAACAACTAACAACTTGACATGTTTGGTTTTTGCTTGTTTTGATTTCCAACCTTTTATCCAAAAAGACTTCTCCTCAAGTTCCCCCCCCCCCCCCCCCCCCAGCACTGAAAGGCTTTTGTGTAATTCTCGCATATTTTATAAGTTTCAGGAATCAAGAGATGTTTTAGAAAGTTGAGGCTTTCACATCTGGAAATTTTCCAGAAGGAATAATGTCCTTGATTTTGATTAACACACACTCAATTTTTCCTAAGCTTTAGCGACTCACCTCCTAATGATTGTAATGTGATGTGGACATTAAGGGAAGGGAAAGCTAAATCGGTTACTGATATGCAGAGCATGAATGCCTGACACATTAGATATATTGCACAACTGCAGTTTGAAGTCTTTGTTAATGGATGCCAGTGAAAGTGCTGCAATAACCAAAGTTTTCTCAATTTTTCCATCAGTGGGGAAACAAATTTAGATATTTTAAAATATTCCCAGTAGTGAAAAATGCAGCCATTAATCAGAAACTGGACGCCAACCAGCTGCATATGTTAGGTTATCTTCTTCTATAAAATGTATTAAAATCATGTAACTACTGATTATAGCAAGTATTTTTTAAGTCAAAACCCAAAAAGACATAAAATTATCCTTTTAATCACTGTAGAAAGTTGTTTTGTGCATTTTTACTGTGACAGTATGCCAACCTGACTGTGAGAGTTCTGCAGTCAAAAAGTTAATCAAAGCAATGCTCACTACTGAACACCAGGGGGTGCTGAAGTCCTGCAGAAGACCAGTTAATGGAGACTTTCTTCCTGTCTGCTGTCACTTTTAAGTGTAAAAGCATCATTAGTTTTTGTCGGTTCTCTTGCTCTGCCTCATAATAAGCCCATTATTCGTTTGGCTGAGTACCCAGGATTACACAAGTATTTTGCTTGTCAGACAATGATGAATTGATTTCCTACAAACAGTCCCGATTCTTTAATCTTCAGATTGCCGTTTGCTACTTCGCCACAGAAAAGGTTCTGCTGTAGCGGAGGGCATCTTCCCGTAATATTTCCTCTCTTCACAGCTCTCTGTACTGTCAATGACATCAGCGTCGAGTTCAGAGGAAACAAAGAGGCTGGGTGATGCAGACATGTGACCTCATCAGTCAAACCATGGCACTTTATTCTCTAAACACAGTGCATTTCCTTAAAACACAATATATATATATGTATATATATAATTTAATAACAATATAAAACTCCATTTGTGTATATAAATTATGCATTCAGTACAGCAGCTCTTATATTTTCTACTAAGCTTTGGTACAGTGGAACATTTATCTCTGTGAGCGAGGTTATGTTTGAGTGTGGGAACAGCGAACCCACATCGTCAGGAGGAAAGAGGGTGACGGTCAGGGAGTGCGAAAAAATGCATCTGCATTGAAAAAAAAAGGGGGGGTTGGGGGGGGACGTGTGCGAGCGTGTGACTTAAAACAGGAAACAAGGTATTGTCACACCATCAATACTGCATGTTCCAAGCAGGTGCTCTGAGGTTGGTGCAGCTACTGTGATGAGGAGGTGGGGGAACCACGCAGTAATATCCTGCATCTCCAACTCCCCCAGGCCCAGCTTTGCTTTGAGGAAAGGGCACCGAAGCTCCTCCCTGCAGGGGGCAAGACACGCAACGTTAGGGCAGATCGTTTTACATGTTGTGTTGGAACAAATGGATGAGTCAGTGGAGTGAGACAGGAAGTTACCTGAACCATGCTACACTGGTGGGAGGCAACTGGTGCGTATGTGCCCAGCACAGGCTGAGGCTGGGTGTGGGAAGACTGCTGCACCCTCACAGCAGGGGGGTAACCTGCTGCACACAGACGTACCACTGGGATTATTAGGAGCTGATTTCATCACAGAGATTAAAAAAAAAAACTGTGGACAACACAAATGTTTTGAAATTTTTCTTAACATATTGTGAGTTGACATATCACTGAGTCTTTTATGATTATTACATATAAATGTTTGAATGTATAAAAAGTTTAGCAGAAATTACTGCCTTTCATGCTGAAATAAAAAAAAAAAACATACTGATTATTAGACACATTATTTGGTGGCAGGTTTCAATTACTCATGAAGAGTATTTTTGCTGCATTCCTCTTTATAAAGTGACAAGCATTGTCTATTTATATTGCTATTTAGACATCATTGCATATTTAAATTTACTTGATTGCATTCTGTCTGCGTAATTACTTTTACCTTTTCACTGTTTTCACTCAATATGTTTTGTCTTTTTTGTGACTTTACTGTCCAAAAATAATGGACTTTTTTTTCTAATAAGTTAATATTAAACAACTAATTTTATCCTGTAGTCGGCTACTTAAAGTATAGCATTACCTTAAAAATAGTGATAGTTTTTTTTTTTTGCTTTTAGTTTATTTGTGTAGCACATTTCAGCAACAAGGCAGTTCAAAGTGCTTTACACCATTAAAAACATTATACAGTAAGTAATTATGCAAAAAGCTATAAACATTACACTTAGTCAAATGCCATCATCAAAATGATCAAATATACTGATCAATGTTCCAGTTATTATGCATCAAAAGCAACTCCAAGCATGTTTGTTTTAAGCCTTGATTTAAAGGAACTCTGTGTTTCAGCATCTTTGCTGTTTTCTGGAATCAGAGACAAAACTGGTCACTCTCATAGTTTCTTTAGCATTTCATTATAAGGACTGTGACGCTTTAAAATGTAAGACATTTTTATAAGATCTCCACCTTCGTAACTTCATAAGATCTTCTTTACATTTTCTTCAAACACCAAATTAACACTGAATTAAAACAAAAAATGCTGGTAAAATATTTAACCAGCAGGGATCAGGAGGTTGAATCATGTCCTCTCTGACGAAAGGAAACAGCAGGAAAAGAGACCGGTTCACTGTGAGACCCTCAGACTACATCTCTGACAGTGTAACGGCCCCCTCCTCTACTGCTGCAGTTTGCTCTTCCATCAAAACAAAATTTAAAAAAATCAGACAAGAAAGAAAGAGGAAGTACCTGCTGGTTGTGCTGCTGAGCTGCGGACATGTTGGGAGGGCGAAGCGGGCCTGAATCCAGGCTGGGCTGAGGTAGGGTAAACGTACACAGGCACCTATTGGACGACATCATTGCTGCTGAATATACATTTCCAAGTCTAAAGTGAAATACACAAGGCAGAAAAAGTGTTTGCCTTTACCTGTGGTGAGGGCTGGCAGTAGTTGGGCAGGTTAGGAGGGGCAGGAGCTGCATAGATGTAACCCTGACTGGGAGGGTAGATGGGAGCGGCGTCTCCTGTCGACGGGCAGCTCACTGTCACATGAGCAAACTGTGAGGAGAGATCTTCAACCTGTCAAGTCCAGAGAAAGGAGGTCAGTACACACAGACACACACAGATGCGTACAGCGGGTCACTCAGTAATACATACTGTTGAGTATGGCTGTGAGGGAGTGACAGGTAACATCTGGGGAGCTGAGTAAGAGACAGACGAGTACTGAACCACCTGAGAGACGGATGGAGACACAGGTAAACATGAGCGTGTCAGTGTGATCGTGTCTGGCATGTGCGACTTCAGTGTTTTCCACGTACGACAAAAAAATAGTTGCGGAACATTTCTCTACCCCATTTCCCATCCTAATGTCTAGGTTCCATTTACGAAACCAGCCTATAGGAATCTTTTTAATAAATTCATGGAAAACCTCAGTTTTTAACATTTTAAACTGAAGGTCAGGGTCAAAGAACTTCGGAAGGTTGAGATTGGGGGAAAAAAGTGTGTTTGTGTGCACTGCAAAAACACAATCCGAGTATTTTTGGTTTAGTTTCTAGTGCAAAAATAAATTACAACACAATGCAGAAGCTTTTAAGTAAATACTGTCTTAATATTGATGAAAAGGTATGAATTGTAAATTAAATAATCAGCCAGTGGAACAAGACACTTTTCAAATTTTATAACTTGTAATATGGGAGAAATGTCTTTCTGACACAGCTGGGTTTTCCAATAAAAACCCATAATGTCTTATTTTTCTCATAACAAAACATTATGAGAAAAATGTCTTGTTCCACTGGCAGATTATTTAATATATAACTAGTCCTTCTGCATCAATATTAAAGAATTACTGACCTAAAAAAACCCCTCACATATCGTGCTGAAACATTACTTGTAGTTTATTTTTGTCTTATTTGAGATGTACTAAGATATTTGCAGTAGAAACTAGACCAATAATACTTGTAAGAGTTTATGATTTTGCAGTGTGTCATGTATGATGTCAGTGTTTTCCAGATGTATGAGTCAGAAAAATAGGTGCAAAACATTTCTAGGCCATATTTCCTATCCTAATATTCAGTTTCCGTTTATAAAGTCAGCCTGCTCTAGAAATCTCTTTAATAAATTCATGGAGAACTTTAGTATTATCATAGGTTGGGTCTGGAAAAAAGTGTGTGTCACCTGCTGCTGAGGCGGAAAAGTCTGGCTACTGATTGGTTGCTGACTGTCTGGAGGGTTGTACACAGCAGGGCTTCCATCAGGGTTCAGGAAAGGTTGTCCTTTGGGGTTAAAGGTTGAATATGATGAACGTGAACTTGCCGTTGACAGAACGGTGCGATGTGTGTGTGTGTGTGTGTGTCACGTACCAGTAAGAGGGTTCACTAGTATGCTCCCTGGTGGAATGCCGTTCTCCGTGACGTAGCTGTGAACCGGCTCCTCGGTGATGGGAGGAGGCGGAGACGGATGAGCACAAGAGGGTGGCAGTCTGTAAAGTGAGATGGAGCCTGACGGAGACGAAGAGAGGCATGCAGGAGGATGTAAGATGAACAGAAGATTTCTCACAATTATTTAAAAAAAAAAAAAACAACAGAGAAGAAGTTGTGCTAAAAACAACCTCTTCCGCAGTAATGACGTTTTTCTTCCCTCTCCTGAATATGTGAGGAAGACTGGAGGTGTTGCGTGAAAATTTACAGCTCTGGTGTGAAGATTTGTAGATTGGAGTTTAATTTTCACACCAGAACTTCGACTTTTTGTTAATTAGACGCTGCTGAATAAAAGCTGATAATTTATAAACAGCGAGCCCCACTCGGGCACACATGACGGTGATGAAGCCTGCGCCTCTCTTTCCGTCTGCACAGGTGTGGAGGAGTGAAGCCCCTCACCTCTGATGACTGAGTTTACACCTCCGTGAGATGAGCGATAAGTGCTGAAAAGTTACTAAGTGATTTGATTTTTTTTTTCTTCTCTGAAGCTTGAAATAAAAACGCACCTGATCGTGTGTCCCAGCTCTGACCCGAAGGCTGGTGGGCTTTCACCGCTGGACTCGTCCACTGAAAGGACGAGTCTGAATCTGTGCTGCTCCAAGGTGGGGGGTCGTTGCTATAGCAATAGTCGGTCTCGATGCTGCTCTGCTTGCTGCTGCCCGTCCAGCTGGAGCTCGAGTTGGCACGGCTTTTCCTGTCAGGCAGTCATGAGACATTCTCATCAAAACCGATCAGATCTCGGATTATTTGGACTTCTCGGTAGTAATGGAGGTATTGTTAACATTAAAAAATGTTATTTATATTAGGAGTTGAGGCAAAGTTACAATGTGAGAGAGCAGCTACAGTAAAACAAATTGTAAGATTTTAAAAGAAAATATGTTTATGGAGACATTTGAGCCTCTTTTATGTATGTATTTCTAAAACAGCAGTCGAGAGATTTACAAAAACGTTCCAATCCAGGATACTCCATAACAAAGTAAAAACATGAGCAAATATTTTGTTTTCTAATTAGCCTTCCTGTTATCAGCGGAAAATCTTGCTCTCTTTCTCAAACCCCCATAGGCATATCTGGACATGTAGTAAACACAGTTTCTTTTTAGATGGTTTATTAAATTTCTATAAATCCTCTGGCTTCATGTTGAAGCACCTCACTGATCCTGAAAATTGCTAACCTTGGTCCGTTCATGTGATCTGAAATGAGCATGACGAGAACATATTCGCTGAAGACAGTTTTCAGACCACCTTCAGAGGAGTTTGAAGAAAATCGTTCTCAATGCGACACTCGTATCTGCACAATCTGTCCAACGGCACATTTAAGAATCACCTGCTGACATATTACTCCTCAGGGCAGCATTGCAGCAATGTCTCCTAGTAAAAATCGTCCGTGAGCAATTTCTGTTTTTAACAGAAACAATCTTCAAAAGAGAAAAAGAAGTAGCAATCTTGGAGAAATAATGACCACCTTTTATTAACATTTCATTTTAAAAATGACTTTCCAATCATCAATGGAAAATTTATTGACATTACAGTAGTCAAACTTCAAACTTTCCAATGGTGTTTGGACAGGTTACAGTAGCTTTGGTAATTAGCTCCAAGTCTAATCTTTAGCTGATCTGTCAGGTGGGAATTTTGACCGTTAGACTTGTCTACTCCTGATCAACTGGAACCAATATCAATACCAGGTCTAAACTGGGACCTTAGAGCCTCTTTTACGCAGTAAGAACTTCTCCTGTAAGGAATCTCACTTGCTGATTGGAAAAAGATTTGATTTTTGCGTTTCCAGCCAGCCAGTAACCGTTCAGGGCTAATCGAGCTGTAAATGGTCCGATTCCAGTCAGCGGCCCGTTTCTCTGTGAATCTCTGCCTACATGCAGCATGTAATAAAGGGATCAGGCCATCATCCATTAACTCACCAACGTTTTAAAGACTTTATGTACTTCCAGGAATCTTCGACACTGACACACACAAAGGAATAAAATAAGATCTAGCTCTTGCTGCAGATTCTGAAAAGCCCTGCGCCAGCCAGGCTGACCAGATTAAGATGATAAATGGCTGCATGTTTGCAGCGAGCGCTTTACCTGAAGAGCTGTCTTTTCCTCTGGGTCTCCACGTATGAATTATACTCCTCCACGTCCCTGCACGCACACAGGCGTATATTAATGTCCTCATCTAAATATAATATGCTGAAAGTTACATGGAAAATATACACCTCAGGCAAGGTTACCTGCTTTCTGCATGGCCGCCCTCCTGAGTGCAGAGTGGCTGCAGTGATAAAAAAAAAAAAAAAGAGGCGCAGAGGAGATATTAACTCCAGTCCATTCCAGGGTTTTTTCTTTTCTTTTTTTTTTTGTCGTGTCCTGTTTAGTTCGTCTTGGTCTCTTTCTCTCACCTCTTTGTTGAAGATTCGTTCTCGTGCCCTTTGGTACTCTTCTTCTCTCTCCTCCATTGACTTACTTTGCCTCTCCCGTGAAGGGTGATGGCGGCCCTGTTAGGGAGAGGGGGGAGGAGGAGAAAGAGGTCAAGGATAGACTGCGATCAATGTCGGCTTTGAAGATAATTTCCAAGAGCAAAGTTAGACCTGGTCGTCCGAATTGTCCCTCTTTAATAGTATTTTCAGAGGGAGGGTATCTTCGGTCTTGTCCTTGTGAACCATGTCTGAGAAGCGCTGCTCCGGTCTAAAGCAGACAAATATTCAAATATATCACTTCACACTGATACGAAAGTGGCCACAAGGAAACACACAGATGGATTATTAGGGCTTACATGCGTGTGTTGCTTGTCCTGTTGATTATGACCGACTTGCCTGTGTGGTCCACGTTGTGCTCCATGCCAAAGTAGGCCGCCACCCGATGGACCAGCATGCGGTGGTAGGATGACATTTGAGGGAACTTCTTAAAGGAGCTGAGCGAAAGAGGAGCATGGAGATGAACTACAACTACCAGAAGTGGTCCTGGTGGTGGATGGATTATAGATTTTAGGCCAAAATGTCACCACAATACCCCCAAAAAATGATCTATAAGTTGTTTGCTTTTTACTAAATTGCATGTCTAGTCAGTGATAATATGGGTTGTTTACAATTTGGTGCTGGATTAAAGGAGAATCGTAGTTTTATTTAAAGATTTGTAGAACCTCTCTACCTGTGCATTAAACAGAGACATAGAAACACACACGCTGCTTCACATGGACTCACCTATTGCTGAAGATGAAATCAGTCATGTCCTGCTCCAGTTTCAGCAGTGTCAGACGGTCTCTGGGGTTGCTGTTGAGGGTGTCCTCAATAAACTGGTCCAGATCTGTGCCGGTTGAGTCGGTGTACTCCACGCTGGACTCTGAGAGACAACACAAACTCTTATGTCACAATAATAAATGCCCGCATTTATTATCACATTTAATTACTTTTACAAATGTATTTGCTTCCACTTGTCTCTTTGTGAGGCATCTGTCTCACACACACCTTTAGACAGCGGTGGTTTCTTTGGATCGGGGCTGTTCTCCTGCTCCTCGTCCCTACTGGAAGTCCTCTCGTTGTCATGGCAGCTGGATGGGACGTTTGTGTCTGGAGTTGCCTGAAACGGAAGAAAATAAAGAGTAATTTGAGCACCGCAATGAGGCTGCAGAGGGGGCGGAAGATTATGAAATGTGTACGTCTCCTACCTTGGTTTCTTCAAACGGGGAGGACTCCTCGCTGAACGCCATGCTGCGCACCAACTTTCCTTTGGGCTGAAACACATACACAAGCATTATTACAAATTCATAGGGCCCACTGCAATCGATATCCCAGTAAAAATGAATAATGAGAGGAGGCGTAACTTTAGCTTACCTTGAATTTTTTCTTTGGTATCACCTGGTTACAGTGTTCCTGCGGGCGAGGGAAATATTTATTACCAGTACCTCGTAAAATGAGTGGTGTTAGGGAGAAAGATGAATCATATCGGTGTTGTTAATTAGCAGAATGTGTATGTTAAATGTCACTCACCTGCTGCTGGAGCTTCTTAATGTCAGCATGACACTCCCCACCCCCCTTCTGACTGCAGAGGGGTAGACATGGCGACAGGGAGGGGTGGCTTTTTGTGTCACAGGGTTTTGCAAGGACATCTGCACTCTCTATGACCGCCTCCGTCATCCTTCTGAAAAAACACACAAAACCACACGCCCTGTTTAGCCAAATAACGACGTGTTTGTGCATTTTATTTCCATTTAGAGATATTTTTGGCTGGATTCTTACTCCGTCCCTACCTGTGTGGAGTTGTTTACTGGAGAGCCTTACGAGTGAATGATGGGGTCATATATCCCATGTTCCCACAGGGCAGCAAGAAATGCAATTATCGCGTCCGCCTCTGCTCGGCTTCGCTAGCGTTCCTCTCTGCAGGCCCCCTTCAGTGGTCAATGGAAAACAGCCTGAAGAAATCAGAAAACATAAGAGAGAGCGGGGGAAAAACTGTCAGCAGTTATTGTATGACAGAAACGCCGCCGCACGCTTGTTTCAAACGGTAGCCGGAGCATAAAAGCCTGCCTGCAATCTTGTGCTCGTTTGTGTGTAAACCTCTGTCGGCACTGCCAGAAAGCTCTCCTGGCTAATTGCAGTCTTCCAGTGGTAATTGTTTTACTCTGTGTCTTCAACACACGCGTACGAGCCTTTGTGCTCGGAAGTGAAACCTGCCTCACTCATGCATGGTATGTTGGTGCGCTTGTGCGTTTTAAAGCACGTCCTTGAGCTTTTCTTAGAAACAGCAGCTGTGGAGGAAAGAGAGAGAGAGAGCATCATCTGATCTGGCGACGCTGATATTCCCAGAATGCCGAGCCGAATCCCTGATCCCTGTGGCGAGACGATCGGAGGGGACCAGAGAAAGACGCACAAGCCACACACAAAGGAGGCGGCATTCCGGTATCTTTTCTAAAGCGGGTGCAGTCTGCTGTAACACGCCGCTCCGGGGGACGCTTCGGCCTGCAACACCTGAGAGGGAATAACGAGCTGAGAGGATGCTGAGTCCCACAACATGACTATTTAACAGCTGAATGCAGTTTACTTCCCATTGGCATCTCAGTGCGGCATAAATAAAAAATATCATTGACATTGAAATCTCGGCATGTGGTGGTCTAAAAATTTACATTAGAAAAGGGATTGGCTGTAGGACTGTTGTGTAAACATACATTATGTATAATCCAACCTTTTACAATCGAGAAGAAATTCATCGCAGTTGCACCAACTAATCGGCCACACACAGGAATCAAATTATTTTTCAGATGGTGATCAGTGGGTCAAACATTGAAAACTGGTGCTTTTCCCACCTGTTCAATAAATATATTAAAACTAAGAATTGCCACCATTATTGGTTTATAAAGACATGCAAAACATTAGATAATGATTTTTGACATATAGATTGTTAAATAAATGGGGTTATCTACTCGGATTCAAAACTACCTTCTTGATCAAAGAACCTGCACCACATTTTTCCTCTCTTATTTATTAAGGTCCTGAATTGGATAAAAACCAAATAGATCAAACAAAACCTGAACCTGTTATTGGCTAGATACAATAACTGTATTAAATACAGCCGTATTTAATAAACTAGACTATGAACCCCTATGAAGATCATTTGTTACACTGAAAGTATCTTTTGAAAATAATAGCCTTAAACATACTTTTCATTACGTCCACATTTCTGTACTAATGTTTTTATTGGTCTGATGTAATATTCTGCTCTAGGAAATTAAATGTCACATTTTTTTCAGCTGTAAGCAAAAAATTATAATTAACAGAAATAAAGGCTTGAAAACTCACTCTGTATATAATTTGAATAATACTTAGTGAATCAAGTTACTAAAATAAACCAAGTTTTCTATAACGTTGTACTATACTGAAGATAGGTTATTTATGACCAGCTAACGCAGATGTTTTGTAAGGATAATAAAACATTTAATAAAAAAAAAAGATTAATCAGTATTTCACCAGCCATTCAGTTGGAAACTGATTGGTTGTGATCTCTGTGCATCTTTATTATAAACCAGAAATCAAAGCAAAGACCACTAAGATCCCCGTGTTTCTGCACCTGAAATTTCTCAGTGAACAAGATGCTAACAAAGATTCACACAGAGACAGAATAATCAGGATTTAACTGGACAAGAGTGTCCAGCTAATCCCGATTCTGACTAATTCTATTGCTCTTTTTCTACATAAAATAGAAAAGATGGGGTATAGGTTCGCTGACAAATACTTTTGAATCCAGCAGAAAATTAACAACATACATCTCAAATTTTATTTTTGTTGTATTTTTGTTGACTAATGGATTTGTAGACCAAACACTGTGGGAGTTCTTAGTATTGATGAGTTGAATAAACAGTGAAAATCAGATTTTTTTTTTTTTCCTGAATTTGACCTGATCAGATCAGATTAATCAAAGCGATAACCAATGGGAGCTCCTGTACGCCCCTCTAGCTGGTGGAGTTTCACAGTTAACAAAAGACTAATAAAGATCCAAATCTGACTTTGTGTGGCGGTCTACTGCAGCCTGTGTAAAGAGGAAATGGTTGAGAGTTGTATAAACACTCCAGAAGGACATAATAAGGTTGGCGAGCTCCCTAATGTGCTGCTGGCGAGTTCTTGTTGAGCTGTCCATCAGCCAAACACACACCAGCTCCATGAACGCTGCTGCCCTGTGGTCAACCCTGACCCCAGACCTCACAAAGCGAGAGGAGTGGGGGGGGATGGAGAATCAACACATCTCCTTTAATTATGACGATCAAAGAGAACCTGGATGTAAAGCAGGAGGAGGCATGCTGGGGCTGGATTATGCCTGTGAATTTACACCAATAAGAGATGACATGAAGAAAGACATGAGGAGGAAGGGTATGGAGCAGATGAATTAGATGGGAAAAGATGAAGAGGGCGTTTTGCAGGGGCTTTAAAGGTGAAAGAGGAATGAAAAGAGGAGATGGAGGAAGGAGGAAAAAAGTGAGGAATTGGTGATGGAGAGGCTCGCAGCAACACTCCTGCTTCCAGGCTTTTCAGCCGACGGCAGTGAAGAGGGGATTAGAGCGCAGCCACCGGTTTTTGAGCTGAGCGCTGCAGAAGTGGCCGGCCGCCCGGGGAGAAGGTGTGACACGATCATTAGCGTGTGACGGATGGCGGCGGGAGGCAGGGAGCACCAGTTCCCGCTACATCATCATCCATCTGCTGCTCTCTCCGAAGCTCTGAAGCCTCGGAGTCACTCGCCCACCGGGAAACCTTTTTTCTCCGGCCAAAAGCTTTCCGGCTCATCTACACTGACATGCAGGCAGGACGGGGAAACAAATCCAAGAGCTGCTTTAAGCTCCTAAACCTGCTGCAATCCTTTTTGTAATTAAAACCCCTAAAAAACAAAAAAAAACAAAAGGCCACCTATCAATAGCATATTGCTTCTATTGTTTACCACTGTAGCTTGGCTGCTCAGATTTGTCACCCTGAACTCTTGTACTTGCAAATATTTATATCCATATTTGCCAACTGCATGTTCCTTTATCATCATCCCACTCCATCTCATGAAACGAATAAAACAAGAAATCCTTACTGCCTCGAGTCAAAGAGGCTGCTGTTAGTGTTTTCTCTCCAAGGGCCTGGCTGAATCTAAAACGAGATTTTATTTTATTTTTCTCCTCAGCCAGGGAGCTCATTAGGAAACGCTGATTCCCAAACAGTAATGGTGAATTCCGAGGCTAACTCTGAACCATAACGTTTATGGGCTTTCTTCTAATTGGGGGAACGACACAATACATTTTGTGTCATCATTTCAATTTCGGTTTTGCCGCTGTGTGTGTGCGTGTGTGTGTGCACCTTTTGAATTTTCTCCGCACGAGTTTCATTTTCATTTCCTCTTTGCTGCAAACCCACAGCAGGGTAACGAATTATCTCACACCGCACTTTAAAGAGCAAGCAGAAAGTAGGTTGCACATGCGAGATTTAGGTTATACTGTCCTGTCATCAGCACCTGGCCAGCCGCACCAGTCTTATCACGAAGGTGAAGGTGACTTGTGGTTTCCACAGCTGCGCTGCTCTGCAGCTGAACTCAAACCCCAGATAGGGAAAAAACGCAGACTATATACGTAAGCGCAGCTCAGCAGGGTGGCAAGAGCTGCTGCTTCTGTTGCTTAGAAGGGAAGTTCGCAAAAACACCTGAGCTCTAAAACATAAATTCAGAAATAGACGGCAGTGTCATAATGTGCAGCATTATTATTGCAAGGTTTGTTCATTTGCATGTCGATAACATAATCAGACTGTTGCTGCAGTAGGTGGTCACACCTGACAGATGATGGTTAAAATGGTCACAGATGAAAAAGGAATGAGTGAAGAAGAAATAGATTTAATGACCACTGCAGTTTCATCACCAAAGGGCAGTGGCAAAATATTATTATATGCAATTTTCTTATATTAATCATTAATAATTCAACAGAAAGGAGATTAAGCATCAATTAGTTGAATATAATATGTATTTATTCACACAGCAGTTGTTTCCACAGCACCACACTTTCTACTATCTGCTCCCTCCAAACCAATGTCATAATAAAACTCTCACTATGTGGCCACAGCTTTCAAATCGTCCCCTGCCTCACTGTTTTCGCATTGTTTCGCCAAACTCAACAGTAATGATGTCACTTGGATCATTTTCTAACGTTGTGCAGCTCTGTTCTGCTAGCCACAATCACAGATCACAATCTCTCTGCTCAGACATACAAAACTAAACAGCAGCAAAAACAAAAAACAAACGATAGTTTCATGTTCTTTTTATGTCAATAGTCCAGCAGATTTTGTGCATCCTTCTGTAGAGTTGAACTATTTTAGTGTGCTTCTAACTGAAGTTTTTTTTTTTTTTAAGTCAGTTTTGTCAGCCAATATAGCTTATCTTGATCTTTTCATATTTAACTTTAGCAAGTAAAGGGTTTTTGTGTCTTTTTAGCTTTTGAGATCTCTCTCTCAGACACACACGATGTTTCTGAATTGCAAGTGTCTGCGCCCCTGGGCCTGTGTCAGTAACCCATGCGCGGCTCATTTACTAGGAGGATGCAGGGGGTCGGCTAACACGAACAGGTGGCACCTCTGCGGCTTCCTGTTGACCCGCATAACCAGACGGACAAGCGCTCGGTGGTCTACTTTCGGGAAACGATCTCTCTTGACTCTGTTTGGGTACGGGTGTGACCAAGACTGAGCTGAGCTGAGCTGACACACCGAGCTATTTTTACACCGGTCTAGGAGGGAGCGGACCTCCTGCTCCGGGACTTCACGGCGCTGTTCGGGCGGGTGAAGGATGTACAGCTGCGAGGGGCTCATTGATGGAAACACTCATTGATGCAATCAAGCTTTATGTACTCTCACTTCAGCTGGAATAATATTTTTTTTTTTTCTTAAAAAACGCAGAGGAATCGGAGTAGGGCACGTCTTTTTCAGGGTATATAACACTTAAACCATTCAGCGGAGCCGCTAACGATACAGCGAGCTGCGGCTGAGCTCCGCTAGCTGGAGTCAGACCTCCAGATTTCCCCCCGCTGTCACTTCATAGTTTCAGCTAAAAAAAAAAAAAAAAAATGTAGCATTACCTCTCCAATTAAAACAACTGGAGAGAAAATAAGCAAAGGATCGAAAAGGAAGCGAGCAGCGTCGATGTCATCGCCCCTCTCCCCCCCCTCCCCCCGGCGGAGCGACCGTTAGTCAGCCTCGTCGCGGTGACGATCGACCGTTAGCTTACCGTGAGGTGACGCTCCTCCGCCGGGTTCCTGCCGGTGCAGCCGGTGCCGACAGCCCGCTTCTGTACACACCGCGTCTGTTGACTGAAGGGCTCTGTCGCTCCTCCCCAGCCTTTTGCTCGTCTCCGTGGAGGCAGGCAGGCAGGAGGAGCAGGGGGAGGAGAAGCAGCAGCAGCAGCAGGAGGAGGAGGAGGAGGAGGAGGAGGAAGAGGACGGGCGACAGCTCTGAACCCCGAGCCACGCGCCCACACACATACACGCACACACGTTAGGAATGCACGAGCTCCCGTCTCTCCACGCGCCCTGAAACCAGCTCCTCTCTGCGCATCTATCCACCTGCATCCACCGCTTTATTTAACCCCTCAGACCTTTAGTTCACTGCTAATACTCACACACTTACCATTTATCAGCTTTTTTTTTTTCTTCTTTCAAAAAACTTGTATTATTTTGTTACTTTTCGAACAGAAAAAGTGACTTTATAATTGAATCTAGCAACATAATGTCGCGTGACTGTTAGGAATAAATGGTTTCTCAATTAAAAAAAAAAAAATTATAGGTACTGTACGTTTTTATTCAGTCCCATATTAATCAATTAACAGTTAATTAATTTTACCTTTGTTTCTGGAGTTGCTTGTGGCCAATCAATTAATGAAGTACAAGCAGTAAACTAGATAACTCCCTTTTTTTTACATCTAGGTTTTCGTCCTCAATATTCTACAGAGGCTCCTTACTTCTTATTGAGCAGTTCAAATAATCACTGTAGCTAAAACAGTTAATATGTTTAACTGCTCAGTGTATTTTAAAAAAAATATACATTTGATTTTTTCAACCATGATGTTCTAATGCTGAAAATATCAAACATGAACTTTTCAAAGAACAGCTTAGAGTGGTTTAGATCATATTTTATAAACCTTGGTCAAATTCAATCTTATCAGTAGTGAGAAATGGTAATTTTGAAAACGAATAAATGTGTGCTCCAATTAAGGCTTGGTTCTTGGTAAACTTTGTTGTAGGTTATGAATTATCAGCAGTATTCCTGTGCTAATGCAGGTTACCAGATTTGTACTGGTGACGTCGTTTTATTTATAGCTGGTGAGGACATTGAAATTGCAGTGAATATTGTTATTCGATATATCATGCATCTCAATCTTAAACCATGCCTTTGTAGCTCTGGCTTTTAATTCACCATCCCAGAACCACAACACCTGTTTTAATCCTGTAGGGGGTTTTTTTTGTTGCATTTTTCCTCTGTCCCTGCTAAATCAAAACAGCCCTACAGAGTTTGCATAGGTCAAACACATGAAAGTTGAAGTTTGTAATGTGATGTGACGTTTGAAAAAGTTGAAGGGTTGTGGTTACTTACTGCACGTGCAAGCAAGAGAGTGAGAGAGATGTAATGGTTTTCCTAGATGACAGTTATTAATTTAGTTGTATGCAAATCATAGAGGCGCAAAATGAATATTCATTCATTCAGTCATTCTTGGTAAAAATAAATAAATAAATAAATAAATAAATAAAAATATTTTAGATTGCACCAGGTTATAAAATAATTGAACTCTAAACTCGAGTCTTGAGAAACACACAGCAGACAGAGAAATGTTAAGTACACCTTGTCAGTAGACATTCTGAGAGAATGAGTTTATCAGTCTCTCACATCACTGTGAACAAATTCGGCCCACTCTTATTTCCAACACTTAAAGCATGAGTAAAGGTGAAATTAGTCTGTCAGCTTCCCATTTTTATACACAACAATATTATTCCAAGCCATTTCTTTTGCAGATATCGGAAATAAATCAACCTTGGGGCCAATCCGGCACCTACTGTAGTCACATAGCTTAAAATCTGTCTGTAAAATCTCTGGATCTAATCTATCTGCCACTTTAAATAAAAACCAGCCTCACATTTTAACTTCTACTATGATAGAGGCGGCGGTTTATTTATTCTGTGTTATGCTTATGGATTAAGTGAGTAATTGAAAATCTACTGCAGCTCAGTGTTGCCGCAACAAAAGCTGCATTTAATTACAAGAGCAACACACACATACAGCCTATTGTATGACAATAATTACACAGCCTATTATGTCACAGTTTGGTTGTTTTACCTTGATGAATCGCAGACACATGGCTGCCTGCTTGTTTCAGTTCATTCAGAGGCAGGGAACTGAGAACTGGAGAATCACCATGTCTATTTGCCCTGATACTGTTGGTTCAATTTACAGTTTTATTGTCTCTTTGTTTTTATGTAACGTTTTGTTTTTACTATCGCTGTTATTATAGTTTCCTTGTTTTCCTTGTTTTTAGTGTAATTCTCATATCTCTTTTCCTTTACCTTCCTATGAAGCTTTTTAAATCACCCTGTGTACAATTAGCATGTGGCTACACAAATAAACTTAACTTGTCCTTGATGGCTCTTAGGGCATTTATTGCATTAGTTTTTCTAAAGCAAGATATTGTTTTTCATGCAAAGAGTTAGTTGGATAATTTGGCTCAAAGGATAATCAATCAAACCTTTTGAACAATGTTTTGCTGTCAAGCTTTAGCCAGTCATGCTCCAGCATTGAAACTGTCCTTCTTAGTGGGTTTCTGGGCACCCTGCTGGTACAGAACTCCATCCTGGTTAAAATCAGGAGTTTTTCTGCTCACTTTGAGAGATTGTTCGTTTTTAGTGCTCCTATCAGTTCTGAGGTTCCTCAGGGAGTCTGCTTAGGTCCATTATTATTTAAACTACGTTTTGGTAAAATTATTGTTCTTGGCATTGCATGCCATCTGGTACATTCCTGTAGCTCTATGCCTTTCAAGATTTGTCTCTTTTTGATGTCCCCAAAAAGACTCGACTATCTAAATGCTTCATATCTTGCTGTGGATCAGCCATCTCCTGCATCATATGAATACGTCCCCTTTACTCTGACACTTCTAAATAAACTCTATTCTTGATAGAAACCCAAATGATATCACATTTGCTAAAAGGAGGATCTCTGGTTAGATTAGACCTAAGCAGAAATTTTTGATCTGCACAACAAATAAGCTACCATCATCCTGAATGCACTGTCCCCACTGTAGATCACGGTGGTGGCAGCATTATGATCTGGGGATGTCTATCTGCAGCAGGAACAGGAAAGCAAGACAGAGTTGATAGTAAGTGGAGCTTATTATAGGGAAATACAGAAAGACATGAGGAAAAAAACACTTTCCTGGCCGTCAACAAGACTTACCGGCAGTACTGTAAGTCCAGACCTAAATCTGACTGTGAACTTCTGACAAGATTTGAAAGTTAATGTAGAAACAAACAATCTGACTATTTTGCAAAAACAAAAATAGAAAAATGGAGAGGAGAATGGAAGAAATCAGTCTGTAGATGCATAAAGCTGGTAAAATTGGAGAAAATTGCTTCTACAAAATTTTGACTTTGAAAGGCTGAACATGCTCCCATGTTTTTTTAATTGTCAAAAATGTTGATATCCACGTATATTTATCCTTTAACTTGACAAGTATGCATCAGTTTGTATTGAACTGTCACATAAAATCTCAGTAAAACACATTAAAGGTTTGTGGTTGCAACATGAGAAAATGCTGAGATGTTTATTGATTGTGAATGCCTTTGCAGGGCACTGTATGGAATATTAGTAGAAAAAAGATATTTCCCCAGTGCACAAACTAAGTTACAAACGTCATTGCACCATAGTGGCAGGAGTCTGGTGTCCTCTTTCAATCTGCCATGTGCACTTACAGCAGAGCCGTCCTGAATCCAAACCATCTAGTCTACTCTTCGTATGGTTTCACCACATCAGACACAAATAATAAGGTATCCTGTTACCCGGCTGACGTCTTATCAAGCCTCATATCTGTACCGCGGCCAGGTCTCTTTTAGAGAAACTATCATGTGTCCGAATGGATGTTTGCTGCTGCAGCCATCCGTCACAGACGTTCAAACTCAAAGGGGGCACGGCAGCACCTGCTGGGGTCTCTGGATAAAAATGAGCTAGCAGATCTCTTGTTTGTCTCACTTTCTTTCTCATGAAGTCTCCGTCCTAGATTTACACTTCAGGATTGATTATTAGCTTTTAAAAAGGACTTTAAAAAAGAGAGCACGTAAATTGCCACAGGGCCAAATCTGGGAGATCTTCAAATTCGATTTAGACACAAAGAATCCCTTGGTAATTAAGCTCGTTTCTGAAGCTTTTTGGTCCTATGGGATGTTTGATGAATTATAGAGAAGTCAAACGCAGTCCACATCTGGACTGTTTCCTTTTTCTGCTGATTTAGCACAAGACACGATGACCTTCTCCACGTGCAAAAACCCCGCAGCAAATCAGGAAATCAAAAACAGCAAAATCCCCATTTTAAGAGGGGATTTATCTGCTGATTCTGACACAGGTCCTGTTGGGAAAGCAATTAGGACCCAAATGGGACATCAACTGAAACACACGCAACTGCGAGTAGATAGGAGCGTGGAGCCCGGAGACGGCAGACTCATTCACATTTCATTAATTCTACTCTCATGCAGTTCAAAGTCATTCACAGACCCCATTATTCACAGGGAAAAACGCACGCAGGAGAAGCCCAGTGATGAATGTAGTTTGGAGGAGATGAAGCGACGTCGCAGCTTCACCCTTTGTCCCAGAATAGAAGATCACTGAACACTTTCTGAAGTTGTTAATATCTACATTGAGTCAGACGCTATGGAAGATTTTAGGAACTGATTATAGCACAAGAGCGGACAAGTCAACAAATTCTCTCATCCTTCATAAGGATGCTGATCACCACTGAGAGTTAGTTGAGCGGAAACCTCTCTGGGTGAATTAACCAACATTTCTCCTGTATGCCTTGATAAAAAAAATATATAGTTAAGTCCAGTGAAATAGCTGCTATATTAGCTTTATTTGAGCAGACTGTTACTTAAACTGTGCTGGTGTAGCAGAGGGAATGTTGGATTCATTCAAGAAGAAACGTCCAGATTTGTAATCCTCCTCAGAGTAGCAACTCGGTTTCGCAAAATCTGTTGTGCTGCTGCTATTAAATCCCCCAAAAACATTTTCTTCACTATATTTCAGCCACTCTGGTTGATTTTCTCTTCAGACTGCTGGGTTGTTAAAAGATTCACTTATTCTTCATCATCACAGATGGTCTCTCAATGTCTTGTATCCTACTGTTTGGATCTGATGCAGATCTGATAGTAGGAAAAGTGACTGCAAACTGCTCAGTCCCTGAAGCCGCAAAACAACTCAGAATCAAACCATTTTCACATATTCTTCTCCTGAAATGCTCGGGTCAAGACTAAAGACATCTGTACAGTGGAAAGACAACATGGGCTTGTATGAGATTCTCACATTATGATGCGCTTGCGTAAATATACCAACGTTTTACCAAAGATATTTACACATAAAAGTAGTTAGCATTGGGTCTAAGTAGTTTTGTTCTAATCAGAAGAGCACACGTTTTACCAGTTGCTGCTAAAATAATGTAAGATATTCATCATCGCAATCATAATTTTGTTATCTGAAACATTGATTTATTGTTAATTTGATTGTGTATTGAGTAAACATTTTAGTAGTGACTCAATATGGTTGAGCTGTGGTAGATTTTGAATTATTCACTTAATTCATACCTTTTGTGAAGATTGTTGTACCTTTTTGCCAACCTTCTCAATATAGAGCCACTCAAAAATATTAATATTAGATAATGTTAGTCAAGCTATCTGTAGGCGTAGCTAACCTGTGGTCGGCTGCTTAACAAACATAACACTCACAGATAGCCAACTGTGTTTCAAAACAGTATTACAGCAGTAATAGATGGTTCCCCTTTAGTTTCAACACGTCTGCTTTTTGCATTCTTAAATACTTCAAAAGTAGCTGAGTTTATCTTCCCTGTGTAGGACACTTCTTTCAGCCAGTTGCCAAGCAGTGCACAGCTGGGTAGGAGTTGGTACAGGGTTTGCAAACGCTTCATCCAGCCCCTTTTTTTTTTGCTATTAAAAGGACTTTAAACTGCAGGCACATTGCAACAGAGCAACTTAGCAGTTGCGAAACTATAACTTTTTAATATTTTGATATAGCTTTGTATTGGTAATCAGCACATGACTACTCTGTTTTATCTATATTTATTCACAATGTAATGTATTTGGGTTACCAAAGTCATATCCTTAAATGGTTAACCTCACACTGCAGGCCAAATCTAAAAAAAATCTCTTTTATGGTTCAAGTCTGCCCCAGCAAACACCCAACAGAATAGAGTATGAAGTCACCTCCATAAAGGCGGATGTTAGCTGTAAACCAATGCTCTGTAGGATTTGTTGGAGCCCAGATCTGGGAATGACATCACACCTGAGTTCAGAGCATTCTAGTAGAAAGTCTATAAACCAGAAGGATTTGTTTGGCATCACATACTTGTGATGCCAAACAAATATTAGCATTTCAAGCCAATAAGAATGCATGTTTCTCTATGTTATGCTTTCAAATATCAAAGGAACGTTTTCACCAGTAGAAGAAAGCCCTTGGTTTTTTGAGGTACAAACTATTAGAAGTGCTAATAAATTATTTTTACCTTTATCTTTCACAACCCTGTGATCATATCAGGCCCTGAACCTGGGGTTGTTCAACAGTCTTTGATTTTCACAATTGAAATTTCTACTTTAGGGGAAGTTTATATAGCTTATCTAACTGAAAACAAAAAAAACGTCTGACTTCCAAAGACAATGCTTTAATATTATTTTAAATCTGATTAACGAAAATGGAAAATAAAGGAGGACTAATGATTAAGCCTTGGAGGACTCCTCTAAGAATCTTCAAATAGCCAGACGTACAGTTTACCTAGCTGCAAAAACACATTGTGTTCTTGTGGATTGCATATTTATCAGAGTATCTTTGCTTATTCGATGCCTTTATGTAACTTTGTTATTTAGTGAGAGCAGAATGGGTTTATGCCATAAAAACAATGTATGAGTTATGTGTTGAGAAGCTAAAACTAACTGAAACAGCAGTGTTATACATTTATTATGAGCATGGGTATTTCTTAAGAGGTCTCAGTGACCTCAATTAACAGAATATATAGTTTAAGGTTATTTACTTACTAGTGCATTTCAGCAATTATTTTGCAGATGCTTAATAGCAGTTTTGAGTTTAGTTTTATAGTAATTGTGAAATGAAAGTGCAACACATGATCTAGACTTAAAGTTGCAACCACAAGTTTCAGAAGTGACTGAGCGAGAGCCTCAGGATGTGCGTCATTTGTAGCAGACATTTCAGTGTGTCTGCATCACCGGTCTCACTCCTACCCCAAAACTACATCCACTCACACACATCTACAGGTCGGCGATCGCACTTCACTGATCATTTTACGTCAACACTCAACACATGGGGCAATTTTTTTTTTTTTTTTATGCGTGCGCTCAGACAATTTGTCTGCAGACAGCTGGTGTGAATAAAACTTTAAATTTGTTCCGAGAATTGGCACGACAGCAACACACACAGGGAGGGCACACACAGCTGCTGTTTGAGGCTTCTCTCAGCACGGCTGGGATTGTGTGTGTGTGTGTGTGGGTGTGTGTGTGTGTGTGTGTGTGTGAACACGGGGTCAAGACTCAGCGGCGCTTGAATACGCGTGCACAGAAATATCGCTGTTGTGGCTTGTTAGGTAACACACTCATCAGAGAGAGGACAGCTGAGTGCATGTGTGTGTGTGTGTGTGTGTGTGTGCGTGTGTGTGTGTGTGTGATACAGTTACATCAGTTCCAGCTCTTCAGCGAGGTGTAGAAATGTCTGTTTAAAGGCCTGACTGGAACAGGGATCAGAGCCGCTATGTCCTTTAGGGACCCAGCAGTTGGTAAACTTACCATCACTCTGCCTTTAGATCCAAGCAGTATATATTTTGGGTGTCAGGTTTTTGTCCAAAAAAAGCTATTTTGCAGTCTTTTTTAGTAGGGGATGCATTATTAACTACAAAGGCTTTTAAAACGGTTTAATTTCCCCTGGTATAGTTATTGGATAATTTCCTCTCTGGCTGTGCTGAGTCTCAGGTTGGCAGAAAATCTGAAAACAGCAGGAAACATCTATCCTGGCTCCGTCCAAAGGTCACAGAATCAACGTACCAGGGATGGGGTTTTTTTTGTTTTTTGTTTTTTTTAATCAACACATGCCACATGAATTGTTAAATCAATAAGAAAGAACAGCTTGACAATAACAAGCAATTATCAGGCTTGGGGTGACTCTTTCCTTAGCCTTTCTGAGTCTCTGGTGCCTGCCTCGATTCTTAGCACGTGTGTTGACATGGTTTATTTTAAGAAGTCTGAGGTAGTGGGCATCTGATGCAGCTTTTTGAACCAAACCATAACACTGAGTTCAGGGGCGGTTTGCGCTTAAATGGCGCCCTCGGTAAACCCCTTCTGCTGCCCTCCAACGAAATTAAAAGAGATTCTGAGGACGGACAATATGCACAAGGCTCTTACAAGGCTTTTAGCCACATCTTATACTTCTCAGGAACGAGCGGGGAACTCCCTATTTACTGCAGATGCATAGAGGCAGTAAAATGTTTTAATGGCACAATTGCAGCCACATAAGAAATATCACAGACTGAACTTTAAAAGCTGTTTTCCCAAATTTAAAATGTCTTACTTTACCCATATTCCAGACTTAAGCAGCTTGTTTGTTGTTATTTACTGTTGCAACCCAGCACCGGAGTATCTGACCACAGTTTGTTATAATTTTAACCATGCAGACACAGATATGTGCTTTGATCACTGTGGTGTGTACAAGAGATCAAGTGACAGCTCAGAAAGTGTGGTTTATAAATATTAATAGAGCCCTCATGAATATTCAGAGTGCGGACTGATGAATATTTAAACCATGATGGAGCGAGTGGCCGAGTGACTAGACAGTCACAGACAAGGAACAGATAAATAGACCTTCCTCCTCTTCCTCTGCTTCTTATCGTCAGCAACAGCACAGCCCCCTTCTTTAAAACTACATTAATACAAATTAGGTATACATAATGTCACCATTTTGTTTTCATGTGGAGAAGTTGTGAAATTAATGTTTGCAATGCACGCTAAGTCTCCATTTTTGATCAACCGAGCAAAATCTTCTGGATAGATTACAGCCACTGACCACCAGCACATACAAGGATCAATGTTTATATTGCAACCACAAATAGTTAGCAGGGTGGAAGGAGAAGGTAAAAGTCTCCGCAGCTTAATGTTAGAGCGGTGCAGCAAAGAGTGGCAACTTGGGTGAATAACTCTACCTACGTGCCAATGGATTATTTAAGAAGGGTAAGAAAAAAACAGCCTTTTTCTGTCCTACTATCACAAATGTAAACCTCTGGAGTTTGCATTTTACCGCAACGGCTTTGCTTTGATGAAACTTGACCGTTTCAGTCTGGTGCAAAATAAAAGGACAAACACGTGAAACAGAACTCATGCTGATTTTTAAGCATGATGGAGGATCTGTTATGCTGTGGACTTCTTTCTCAGGTTCGTCATGCAGGGCTTGGGAAGTCTTTTAAAACCTCAAAACACTTTAAATAAAAAGTGAAAATGGGTTGAATATCACATTAGCAACAACATTTCTATCCCTTAAACGCAGAAACAACAGAAAATCCACCTTCTCCCAAGGGGGTCACAATCTCTGGAGCTCCTACAGAAAGCAATGGAGTTGAGCCAGGATGTTATGGTCAATGCTTTGCAAAGATCAGTGGTCTCTCTAGGCAACAACCTCGTGTAATGTCATGGTGTCAAAGGACTCTCCTAATGGCGATGGGGGATCAGTGAGTCCAAAAACATGACTGTGAAAGTAAATGTTGTCACCAAATTGTCCTCAGGCGTGAGAGTCTGTCTCTGCGATGGACTTTAGGACTCTGCAACGGCCATAGGAGAAAATGGTTGGGTTGATGGATATATTTAGTCAAAATAAAGTCTAAGTACACTGTATTTGTTTGTAGATTTTTAATACATCTTTAATAGAGGTTACAGTATTTATGAGTGATGGTTTGATTTTCAGCTTGACTGTATCTACAGATGTAATGTAGCCTAAAGTTTTCAGTTAAGTTTTGAGCTTGGATGTCTTTAGAAAGTCCTTGGTTCAAAGTCAGAGCATTGGAGACGCTAGAACGTATTGCAATAGTGACAATAAGTTATTGAATGATTTCTTATTTCAGAGAATTTTGCAGGCAGAACACTGGAACAGTTTCCACTTTCTATTAAATATTTGTAGATTTCTCAGGAAGCAGAAAAGCGTGTAACATCCACTCTTCATGCTAACTCACACGTCTTTGTTGCATTACAACCGAAGGGGGGGAAAAACGTAGAAACAACTGAACAATTAGTATTTGATTATTTGATTCGGGAGCATTTAAGCAGAAACAAATCTAAAAGCTGCTTCCCACTGACCCCCAGGATTGGACTAGCTCTGAAGAAAAGGAATATTAGGAAGAGAAATACAGCTGCCTCTACGGTTATTTAGATCCATTGTAAAGATGTGGTCAAAAACCACTAACTAAACGGTTGCAGTGGAGACCTGAAGATTCAGAGATGCCATTCATTGCACAAGTTCTCAAACAGTGAGCTTTGCTGATTACTTTTACGTTTTTCTTCCTCACTGTAATCGGTGGCACAATAAAATCCAGCCTTTTTAACAAAGTGATACAATTTCTTCTTCAACTTTAAAAATTCTGCGCTGACTGCAGATATTGGTAAGTTTTGTTTGGTATATATTTTCTTGTAAATATTTATTGATTTATAGAGATGAACACACATCTGACTCATTTGCACGGTCTGAACGCTTGTCTTTCCCATTTAGAAAAGTGAATAAGCACTGTTGTTTTTTCCCCAATCCAAACATTTTTTCCTAGTATCCTTTCCTGAACACATCTATCCAAGTCATGTACTCATATCTCTCAGTTATTATGTAGGGCACTGTAAGAATAATTCAAAACTTTACAAATTTAGCATCAGCAATCCATTTCTACAAGAGGTGTAAACAAAAAGCTAATAATGAATTGAGTCTGTTATATGCTACTTCTTCCATGTTCACTTTAAATCCTCAATAACTTATAGTCTGCATGAAGAAATAATTTTTCCTCTTGAATTATTTTTACTCTTCGTCGTATAGTGGTTCATACAGGCAGCGATCTCGATCAGAGGTTCCTAAACATCTGCATGAGAGAAGTGCATATTTTTCAAAACAAATCAACTTATATAAATTGCATAAAAGTCAAGAAAGATCCCCAGAAAAAGATTCATTCTTAAAATAGCACGTTTTCTACATTGAGAACCTTTTCTGCATCACAACAGGGTTCACATTAGCAGCCACTGTTTTCATTGGTGGGTTGAAGGCATATGTCACTGATGTTCTGCTTCATAAACACAGATCTGAGTGACGATTTAAATGTGAAGACACATGAATTATTAACTTTTTTTTTATCGCAGGATGAAGGGGTTTCAAGAAGGACGACCATCAGCCTCGTTTAAGGAGGGTCGTACGTGTCGAACCTGAGTCGTACCTTTACGGGAGGTGGAAACGAAACTAACACCGAATCTACTTTAACACCTTGGGGCAAGTGGGTGATGAATCTAGACGCAGTGCGTCAGCAGTCAGAATTACAAAACTACGAGCACAGTGAGGAATAATATGGGCTCAAACGTGGGCTGGGCTGAAAGTGCGCACTCGGATTGTGCTGGTGGAGAGCTAAAAATTGTCAGGAGGGGTGCGAGAGAAGCATGAGGACTGGTCTTATTTTCTGATCAATGGCAGTGAGTCACTGTGGATCCACTTCGGGTACAGGAGAATGATCCAAGTGATCATGTGCCCTGAGGACAGGACTGAAACTTGGGCAGACGTGGGCACCGACAGGCTCGTATAGACACTTTCTGGGAGAGTGTAAGAGGCTGTGTGAGGGTAAGGGAGCTGCACCTGTTAAGTGATAGACCTCAGCAGCAGCAGCACGATGGCTGTGTGGGTTTGTGGTCTATAACGGATGTTTGACAGGCTGATGAGCTCTGGCACTCGCACACTGCTTCCTCCACACGTTCTCCCTCCTCTGCCTGTCTTCTCATCTCTTCAGGCGGTGGGCGAAAGCTCTCTCCCTCCTTCCCTCTCACATCCTAAACACAGTGTCTTCCCAGTTCCACTATTTTTCCCTCCTGCTCTTCCAAATCCATCTCTGCATGTTGTTTTGGCTGATTATGAGTTTGACAGGCCTTCAGAGAGAAGCGGCGAGGGAGGGGAATCAAACAATCTCTTCAATTAGACAGCCCACACAAACGCACGTCTGAACTCTACACCGTCTTCATCAGCTGTCGCAGTTTTCATCTTTCAGTCTCAGACACCTTTGTTCCAGAGCTGAAAACACACTGTTCACAACAAAGGCGAGAGAAAACCATTTAGCTTTGAAGAACAGGAAGCCACGGCGAGCTTTTAAGGTTTCTTTGCATTGAGGAGAGGGACTCTCCGTGCTTTCTATGCTTTAATTGACCGGTTTCCCTGAAATTTGTCATCTCGCCACAGTGGTACCTGAAGCAAGGGCATTTCTAAATAATTACGAGTTTAAATATCACATTTAAATGGGTGTTGCTGTGTTAAAGAAGATCGTGATGGAAAGTCGCTCTGCATTAATTACACCTACTTGTTTGGAAGATTGAAAAATTCAGTCCGAATTGTGATATTAACACTGATGCAAAGCAAAATTATTCATATCCTTCCATTTTTTCACACACTTCAGTGTGTTTTGTTGAGATATTATGTGATAGACCTGGGGTGATCGATTCCAGGCCTCAAGATCCTGCAACGTTTACACACCTGAATCAAATGGCTGATTCAGGTGAGTATGCAGTCAACTTCTCCAGAGTCCGGCTATGGACCTCATTATTTGACTCCACTTCCAGTGTTAAGTGGTCTTTACTAAAATTAAAGTTTATTGGTTCTTGAGAGCGTGACTTTGCAATATTCATTGTAATAGCATTATTCTGCTATTACAAATATACTACTTGAAAATGGTTGAGATCTTATCCTACAAACTACTTCTCAGTGCATCACTAATGGAGAGACATTGTGATGATGCGCTGAAGGCGGAGTGTTGGAAAAAGCAGGACCTTCTTAAAGAGACAGAGGCCCAATTTCAAGTTGTTGAATTGAAAAGTCAAATTTCTTTTGAAGTGGCAGTATTATGAGTTTTCCAGGCACATAGTGCCATTTCATTGCAAAATCAAGTAACTAGGTCACGTTTGGTTGTATAAAAATGTTGTATGTATCCAATACGTACTTAACTTAAAATTGGGCCTCTGTCTCTTTAAAAACTCCTGCTCTTTGTGAAACTCTGTTCAGGAAGTCATCGCAACATCACTCCTCTATTAAACCTTGAGCAACGTTTTACCAGTGTCACCCAGAAAAGTAACTTGTATAATAAGCAGTGCAGTTCCACCAGGTGTTTGCTAATTGCTGCTGGCTAGTCTAAAGGAGCTGAGTTGGGGAATAGCTGCAGTTTTCCAAGTAGCTCTGAGGTGGAGCTGCGCCTCAAAGGCGGCGCTCGGTTTACCCCAGGCGTTTCGCGCAGCTGAATGGTTGCCATGGAGATTACAGGATTTCTAAAACATTCATGAAAAATCATCAAGGCAACACTCCAGGTATGTTTTTGATGAGGGAATAACATTAAAACATGATGTAAAGCTCAAAAGAGTGAATTTTATATAATATTGCTTCTTTAAGTACCATAATAAATGAAATACTAACCAACATTTTGATGTGTAATGACGGCGTTTGGAAAATTGTAACGTTTCACTTGTTGATTTTTGTGTTTTTATACACTTTGAACTGCCTTGTTGCTGAAATGTGCTATACAAGTCAACTTGACTTGATTGATTTATTACGTTATGTTGTTATGTAAAGCATTTTTATTACAACTGAAGGTAAGTGACTTGATTATGATTATGCTATAAAATAGCACATTGTGCCTGGAAAACATAATACTGCCCTTTTAAAACAGATGGTTGCACTAGAATTTATTTAGGGGAATCAGAGTAAATAGAGCTGAATACACATGCATGTGATGCTTTTCAGATGTGTAGTTGCAAATATTTTTTTTAAATCATCCCTTTTTTCCATTCTGTAACTATATTATGTTGGTCTATCACATTAAATCCAACTAAAATACATTGAAGTTTATGACCAAAATGTGAGAAATATTTAGGGGTATGAATGCTTCTACCAGAGTGTTGTGGATTTCTCTGAAAGCGGAGACGCACATACAGTGTTTTGATGACTAAGTACCAGAGAAACACTCTAAACCTAATGATGCCACCACTGCGGAAGGAAGAACGTTCAAACAGAGCGATGGAGGAAGTGAGACAGATGACCTCCGGATAGCATACACCAGATGAGTCAATACTGTAGTAATAGTGATGGCGCAGTGCAGCATACCTGTAGGGGTTTAGACCTGTTGATGCAATCAGCACTGGATTTCTTGAGTTCTCACTCCGCTCCCATCTGTCTCCTCTCCGCTCGGCTGTCAACCTCTCCCATCTTTCCTCCCACAGCTCCTGCTCTGTTCTCCTCCTCCTCCTCCTTCTCCTCTTTCACTTCCTCCTTCCTCATTATGAATGTTGCTGGGAAAAGCAAACATTTCTGCAAAAGCCAGTTGTTCCAGATACAGATATCAGCTCCATACCTCATGGGGTAATTTACACTATCTCCTTGTGTTATTTTAGTTTTTTTTGTTGTTGTTTTTGTTGCACATCTGCTCTGTGACGTTGCTTCTTGGGTGGTGTTAATTATTGTAAAACACGCTGAATGCTAATCCGGATCCACTGAAATGGTGTTGAAGAGTTTTTTTCGGTGCTGTAACATGAATAAAAACAAACCTGCTGACATTTGGGAGATTTTTTCCCACTCCCCTCCTCCTGACAGCAGTGACAAACTTTCTGGCTGCATCCCTTCATCAATCTGCCGCTACAAATCCAGATTTCATCTCTCCCTCTGAATCTTTTCGGTCATCCCCCATATTGATCTCTCCATCTTTCAGCACTTGCTCTGCTGACCCGGAAGCCTCTGAGCCTGCTCTCGCGGGCATCATGACCATAAAGCCAAGACGTGAGGCTATTTATATTTGTTCCTAATGAGGTGAGATTTCTCTCCGCCATAGCAACTGTCTCTATGGATACCCTGCACTTGGATACCAGTCGCCCCCCCGTCCCCACCTCATCACCCTGTTTTAAACGTCTTATTATGGGCTGCTGTCATAGTCTAATTAATTCCAAGTTGCCGCCTCTGGTTGCGCGGAAAGCGGCTCGACGTCAACGCAAGTTAACAGCTGAGCTCTGGGTAATTTGCAGCATCAGGTTTATCAATATTAAAATCACCAACCTGATGAACAAATCAACACAAACAACAAGCAGCAGGGAGGAGCAGAGACATCTACAGGTGCTCTGAAGTACACATCCACACATACAGAGTACACAGCATGACAAAGTGCTCATGCTCCTGAAACGTTCTCCTGTTTTGTCACGTTATAAGCAATTTGGAGTGACAGACTAACTCAAAATGGTGCACATAGGAAAATTACATATGTAATAATATAAAAAAATTATTAAAATTAAGGAAGATTGGGCATGGTGTGGTGGCGCAGGGGCTTGGCAGGCCCCACGTTTGGAGGCCTTAGTCCTTGACGCGGACATCGCTGGTTCGACTCCCGGTCCCGGCGACCTTTGCCGCATGTCCTCCCCGCTCTCCTCGCCCTCTTTCCTGTCTGCCTACTGTCGCAAAAAAATACGAGCCACTAGCGCAGCAAAAACTCTTCGGAGAAAAAAATGGGGAAAAAAAATAATTATGGCGCAACTAACCCAGCTGCCCATTTAAACTGAAAAGTTTGGCACCATGATTACTCTGGAGGAGCTGCAGAAATCAACCACAGCCAAAAATAATCTACTGACAGGGCAAACCGTTACACACGAAATGCAAAACACGTATCTCTACGGAAGAGTGGCAAGGAGAAAACAACACAGGGAACATATAAACAAGACACTTTGGGCAGGTGAAAACAAATTGAAACTTTTCGGCTTACAAGAAAAACTGCACTTGTGGAGGAAAAACTAAAGCAAATACACAAAATATGCAAAATATAATCCTCCTCAGTGAAACATGGTGCTGGCAGAATCATGCTGTGGGGATCCTTTTCTTCAGCAGAGGAACACGGTCTGACTTATAAACTGATAGTCAGATATGCTCACCATCCTGGTCTGCGTCTCTATATCTGTAAAGCCAGTAGAGACACAGGACTGTTGTAAAAAGATGTAAAGTATAAAGTATGACTTTGGGAGACTGAATTCAAACACATGGCACACTTTTTAAATCATTTGAAAAGAAAATAGAAAGCAGAAGTAAAGAAAAGGGAGATTGTACAGTCCATCCGGGGGTTATTTGCAGCTTTCTCCACAATTGCAGCCTTATTCCAAATTCTGTTAAATTAATTTCTTTACTCAAAGTTTTACAAATACCTTATCATGCCAACGTGGAAAACATTTGTTGAGATTTTTGCAAGACACATTTGCAAAATCATTCACAGCCTTTGGCGTCAAGCTTTAAATCGAGCCGTTTCTCCTGATCCTCCTTGATGTTTCTACAACTTACATGTAGTCCGCCTGAGGCAAACTCAGTTGATTGGACTGAAGATGGAAAGGCACACACCTGCCTATCAAGGGTTGACAGTGCAGGTCAAAGGTCAAACACCAAGCATGAGATCAAAGCAAGCATCTGTAGACCTCCAAGTTGGGATTGTCTTGAGGTGACCAAGAACCTGATGGTCACTCTGTCTCAACTCCAGCATTCCTCTTTGGAGAGAAAATATCCTTCTTTGCAGCAATCCACCAATTACACCTGTGTGGTAGAGAGGCCACTCTTTAATAAAAGGCTCATGGCATCAAGTCTGGAGTTTAACTAAAGGCACCTGATGGACTCTCAGACCAGGAGAAATTAGATTCTGTTGTCTGATAAGTCTTTTCTGTGAATGCCAGGCGTCATATCTGGGGAAAAAAAGCACCTTCCTTACATTGAGGCACGGTGGTGGCAACATCATGCTATGGGGGTGTTTTCCAGTAGCAGAAACTTGCAGACTGTAATTGCTATGCAAAGTGGATCAACAAAGTATAAAGCAAAGGCTGTAAATACATGATTTTGTTTTGTATTTTTAAGAAATTTGCAAAAGTCTCAAACTTTTTTCCACATTGTCATGATGATGTGAAAACATTTTACCTTCCACCTCACAGCTACGCACTGCTTTATGCTAGTCTAAAACACACAAAAAAACATCAAACCCTCTTAAGTGCGTGGTTGTAGCACTATGGTTTTGATTACCTCAGCAAGCCAGTGAAGACGTGTGATGTCTGCCTCCCGTGCAGACACCGATGGGCGCGTCATTGATCAGGTCCGCTCAAAGGAAGGAAGTGGCTGAAGCATGAGACCCGAGCAGAAGAGCTCAGATCATTACAGGGAGTCAGCCCACTGAGGCTGGGGTCACACAGGTGTTGAGCTCCACCGGCTCATTTCCTGCCACAGAGCAAGACAGCCAATCAATAAGGCGGCAGAGCAACTTCTGGAGAAAGCCACAGAGAAACACAGAAACAATGAAAGGTCGGGGCGTATATATATATATATATATATTTTTTTTTTCTCTCTCAAAGTTGCCTGCTTTTTCCTGATGGCAGACACTCTGAGACAGCTGCATGCACATGTACACACACACACACAGGTACACACACACACTATACAGTGACAGGTGCGGCATTGTTATGGCATGTCCAACTCTGGCAGCTTGTTTTCCTCTCAGACCTCTCACCCTGTGTGATGACTCAGAGACGGGGAGACGAAAGGACAGGCAGGGACACAGAAGAGGAGACATGGGGGGGGGAAGGAGGGAGACTCTGACAGGAGGGACTGCAGGGATAACTCAAGTGTAAAAAGGTTAAGTAAATGATACCAGCAATGCTATGTTAAGAGACCACTATGACCTCTGCTTGCCTGTCTGCATATGCAAATAGCTGTATATATGTCTGACCCTTTGTCCCATTAAAGCAGGTGGCACCAGTGATGTCCGCCGTCCTCTCAGCAACACACACACGCACACCCCCACACACATAGTGGTGCAGCTAAGTACTTTCTGAGGTGGATGCAGACACATTATAGGGGGATTTCAAGGCACAAGCAGCTGTTAAATATAGAAAACACCCACTAGAAATAATTTTGCCGCTATCTTTTGGCGCCCCCTCTAGCGTCACCCCAATGTATAGACCTGAATGTTACGGCTGGAAACCTCACTACTGTCCTTATTGATGACAATTATTGATTAGTTTTTTTGCTTTAAATATCTGAAAAACTCTTATCCACAGTTTTCACTCCATGCCATTGTTTATTTTTAAGCAGTTATGAAACACTGTGGCGAAACTTGGAACTGCGCGAGTTACTCAATAGGTTGTTGCTAGGCAACCAAAGAGCGAGTGAGTTACTAGGTAACCAAAGAAGGAACGAGTTAGTCGAGTCCACCGATCTTTCTTAGCTAGCCTGAGAGGTTGAGCGACTAACGATGCGTTCACACACCAACTGCGTTTTTCAGGCGCGTCTGGTTTACATCCAATGTCTATGTGGAGGCCCGTCGAGGCCCGTCGTGGCGGGTTCTTGTATCTAGTGCGGCGCCATTGTTTTAGCGATTTGAGCGTGTCAGCGCAACCGCGTCCTGCGCTCCACATATACGTCGACGCTCAAAACGCGTTTGTTGTGAACGCACCAAAAGTGCACATGCGTCGAGCTTGAAGCGTCAGAAGCGTTTTTGACTCGTGTAACTCTTTTTGGCGTGAACGCACCATAAAGCTTTTCCTCTGCCTACTTCCCCCAGAATGCTGTGCGGTCCTAGATCGGAGTTCAGGTAATATTTTCTACATTAAATATTCTTCTAGTTGTATTATCTATTGATATTGCGAAACATTTTGTTTTTGATTTTTTTTTTTTTTTTTCGTCCGGCCCTACAGCATACCCACTTTTTGCGCCACTGCACACACACACACACACACACCCACACACACTCCTTTTCTCTACTGTCAGTCCCACTAAATCTATCGTGCTTGAAATTCACTCATCATATCAGGTGGCCTCGATGACACCAATGTGTGCACGCATGCAAACACACCCACGCATGCAGGAATAACAGCATGCTGGACCGGGCTCGATTATACAAGCGGAGCGGCTCAAAACCTGACAGGAGGAACAGGCACCGAAAAGGAAACACGAAAAAGAAATATAAAGGGCTTATTTGCTCGTGTTGTGTAAGCATGTTTCATCTTCCCACTCTCAGCCCACCCCTCACCCACACAGGTTAGATCCAATAGCTGGCGCCGGGCCCCTCTCTAAATCTCGCAAACACAAACATCTCCATGCGAAGGAATATTGCAGCCGAGCTCTTTTTCATAATCTCTCCTTCCCTGCACGCCCACACATGCTCACAGAGGGAGGGGGCGAGGGGAGAAGATAGGGGGGGGGTAAAAATGGAGAGCTGGTAAAAAAGAAAATGAAAAGAGAGGGGGTGGTGGCTGTTTGGGGCGGGGGAGAGGTGCTCTAGAGGTAGTTGTTATAGTAACTGTGTTTCTATACCTGTCAATCAGGGTTATTTCAGGCATCTTGCTTCAGTGAGGGCGAGATGCAGAAAGAAAAAAAAAAGACGAAAAAGCAGGAAAAACGTTCAGGACAAAATCTCTGAGGTAAAATTACCACCGTGGCTTTAAAGCTGCAACTGCAGATGAGTCTGTAGACGGGATGGACGACATGGGCTTAGCATTTTTATCACCATACATATCCTCCTGAGACCCAGAAAAAAAAAAGTTTTTGAATTTTTTTTTTTTTTCACTACATGACTCTTTGGAGTGAAAAAACATCACTACAATTGAAAAAGTTTCAAAACATGTTATTATTTATTTATTACAGTATGTCCTTTGGAGAGGACATCGGGACTCTCTTGTGGCAAATATGAACACATTTTGAGGCCCAGGATGTCCTCTCTAAGGACCAACAGGATTTAACACAGTGGCATGTATGGTTTCAGAGTTATGAACAAAAAAACCTATGTCCTCCACAGAGGACAAAAATGTATTGCTGGGTCTCAGGAGGATATGGTAGTATTGTGGTAGCGATGCAAATGTTGATAAAAAGCTATTTTTGCTTCTTTTTTTAAGGCAGCTGTATGGCTGTGCACAGGACAGCATTCATAGAGCCACAAACACAAACATTATACTTTGATATTTCTTACATCTTACTTAAAAAGGTCCGACTTCTGTCATGAAGCTGCACACAGTAACTGAATGTAATCATTTTTTCCAATGTATTGATAATTATTGGTACTTTCATTGAATAATTAGTGGAGAAAGTAGAAAAAAATAACATTTACGTTAATTGGTCATCATTGAATGAGATTTATTGAAAACCTGCTTATCCTAAACCAGTTAACCTAATTGGAGTACCTGGGGAGAACCCACGGCTGCACAGGGAGAACATGTAAACTCCATGCTGAAAACCCCCCAGGCAAGGATTAAAATACGAGATGTTCTTGCTGCAAGGCAACATTTTAATCTCAAACATATTTATCACTTTAACCTGCTAAATATGTGACCATTAATTGATTCATTAAGCTATTATATTCAGTCTTTTAAGGCAGCTTCCAGCTCTCCTGCAGCAGTCGTCGTCGGCCGCTTCTTTAAACCAACCAACAAAACCGTCATCGACATAATTGCAGTTTAACCATTCCTTCCCATCTAAATGCTCTTCATTAGCTCTGTCCAACTCCATAAGACGTCCCACAGCTGTCCGCCGTAATTGTTCATCTAAACACCTACCATTCAGGTGTTGACTCACGACGCAACTACGTTCGGCTTGTTCCCAAATTAACCGAGCTGCTGCACACATAGGCACTCTGCAAATGACAAACAGAGCGTCCCTAATAGAGTATCTCTATTTAATTACCAACATCATAGCCAAAGAAAAGCCTTGATTCAGCCCCCACTATGGACCAACACATGGTGAGGAGGAGAGAGAAGCGATGAGACAAAGGAGTGGGGGAGTAAGAATAGTGTGAGCACCAATATGGCTGAGTGCTGAGTTTTTGGAGCCATTAGGCAGAAGGTAATTAATACCTGTCACTGCAGTTCTCCGTTCGCTGCCTTTATTCTCTTTCAGACCAATTAAAATATGACACTCCTCCGGTGGAGAACGCCTTGTTAAAATTAAACGCCTGAGACACCTTTGATAAACATATCCAGAGCTACAATTGGCTTTGGCAGCAACGGCACGCCGTATAGATAGAGAGGGAGCGGAAGAAAAAGAGAAAAGGAGAAAAAGAAGAAGAAGAAGAAGGGGAAAAAAACATGGCAGCATCTATGTGTTGTGTCACTTCCAGTAGGAGCTGTTAGATCTGATTAAAAGTGTGCCTCCATGAGAGTTTGACTCGCACAGAAAGTACACACTGGAGATTGACGCGAGGCGATGAGATGGTTGCGAGCCAAGAAGAGACGCTGACCAGTGTGGACGCCTCGCTGCTGCCAGCACCTCACAGCTTGGGCAGCAAGGACAGATGAATGGTAAGCAGAAACAGATAAGCCATGCGAGCCGCTGAAGACGGACAAAGACAGGTGGTGTGCAGAGGCTTGAAGAGCAGAGCGAGTCACGGTGAACAGTGAGATGGGAAGGGGAAACAAAGTGCGGGAGCAGAATTAGGTGAAGGTGGAGGGCTTTTTCTGGGATTCAAAAGACGGATGAGTGGGAAACAGAGAGGTGGAGTGATGGATGCAGGCAGGAGACCAGCAGCTTATTGCCAACATCTCCATGCATCCTTCCAGACATCACACTGCGCCGCCATCTGCCTCCCAACCACACACACAGAAATACACAGGCACCGAGCACACACACACACACGCCCACACACACAGAGGGAGGACATATGTGAAATCATTAGTGTCTCATGACACTGAATAAAATATCCAGGGATGAGAACTGTCTTTAAAGAAATCACCTGCAGGGAAAATGTGATTGGATAAGATCGCGACCTCACTGCAACGTAATTTGCATGTCATCTAAATGGGATCTGACCTCGATGCTGAGAGGGGGTCAAAGGGCCTCCGATTAGGTTGAACGGGACGACTCGCGCTCCGATTGGCTGAAAGAAGCAGTAACAACAACTGCAGGTGAAGCTCCGCTTTCCCCTGTGAGCTGCAGGACTGCCCTCTACTGGCGGCCGGTCAGAAGTTCACAAACTCCAATCACATGCAGTTCTTTTTGGACTTTTATGAATGCTTCTTTTTTCAACGTGGGCCGATATTACAAAATCCATCTCAAGCGGTTTTAGTAAGCAAAAGTTTACATTTTGAAATCCACAGTGTCAAAATTACCCATACAGGCTCAAATATACACAAAGAAATTCACTATTTGGATGTGTGTCGATTCAGAAGCTGCATAACAAGCTTTTGACTTGATTCTGATGTCTTATCAGCATCATTAGTCATTTAAATAATTTGATCTCCAGGCACAGATGTTGCCTTTTAAAGGCTGTACATCCCTCAACAGCGTCTCAGTTTGAGGCCCAATGTTTTCAAGGTTCAACCATCCAGATGTTGACTTGAGATGCTTCTTTTTTCTAATTCCAACAGCGACACAACCCCACAGCATAATGCTGCCACCACTGTTACCGACAGTTGTTAGGATTCTCAAGTCCTCTAAACATACGTCTTTAAATGGCCAAACAGCTCAGTCTTTTTCAAATGTTAGAAAAACTTTCTGCAGAAACCATTTAGCTCGTTCATGTTGGACGCTGGAGATTGCAATCAAGAGCGAAGGCTTAAGTTCTGGGATTCGTGCTGCTTTGTTTGCCGTTTCTAACCTCACTTCTCAGTGGACAGTGATAAAACTTCCAAGTTCATGTCTAGAGATTCTGTGGTGCCTGGGTAATTCCTCAACATCCTCGTCAATTTCCTTTCATACAAAGTTTGGGTCAGATGGTTGAAGCCTTGGATGCCACTGAGTGAACAGGACAATGACCTCAAACACATCTAAATTTGTTGTAAAAAAGATAAAGCAGATCAATATACCTGTCAAACTACTGCACATCTACCTTTTGTTTTAATGCTGTTGGAAGACACAATGGCACCGGAACATCACGGCCCCACATGTCAGCTGATCAGTGTTATAACAAAATATTACATTAAGATGAGATCTCCAGCATAAACACCATTTTGTCAACCGGAGCACATCAAAAGTAGGTTCAGACCCAGATAACAGGTGCTTTTCAAAATGCCAACATTGGAAACGGCAGCAAAATCTTCTGGGACAGCCACAAACTAAACCAGTAAAATGAATGGACTGTGGTTAAAAATCAGTCATGAAAGGCGATCAATTTAAATGACCTCTACCAATCCTGTCAAATAATAAGCCCCAATTATGCCAGAGGAAAGATTTCACTATAGATATAATGGGGCTGAATGTACATATTTGAAGATATAGCTGCTGACAGAAGCGTTGCATCTAATTGCAAAACTGTAAATTAAATTCTGGAGTCTTTTAAAAATATTTTCACTGGAAATGCATCATCCAAAACACTGACAGATGTACGTTGATCTATCAATCTACCTGTACCTCTAAACAGCTATTGATTCTTGAACATTTTGAACCCATTGGAATAAGAGAAACCTACAGGGCGCTGCGGTGGTGTAGGGTGACAGAGCGGGCGACCCATTTACAGAGGACGTGGTCCTTGAAATGGGCATCATAACTTCAGACTCCTGGCCCGATGACCTTTGTCTTATGTTGTCCCCCTTCTTTCGCAACCCGCTTTCCTGTCAAATAAAGGCCATTAGAGTCTTTATTAAACCTTTTTTAAAAAATAAATCCACAATAAATCTAACCTTGTACAGTCAATTCCTGCTTCTAAAAAGTGAATTGATGATATGCTTTATCACTGCACCATGAACTACAAATGTTTAAAATAATTCAAATTAGCGATGAAAATTTGGGCCAATATTGATATCTGATATCAATATTGCTGTAAAGCTCAATAACTGATGCATACACTTCACTAACCTTTCTACACATTGAAAAAAACAAAAAAACAACCACACCGCTGACTTCACACTGATTTGTTGCTTCAGTTAAACGTCCCACAGTCCTTTGCTGCATCACAATCACATGACCAAACAAACACCATATGACCAATCTCCTCGCCGCCTCCTCCAGAAACAAACAGGACGGAAATAAATAAATAAAAATACTGGCTATTAACATCGGCTCAGATGTATTTATCGAAATGAGACCGATGTGCTAAAAAATGACTAATACCGATATTGTTGGCAATATTTTGTGCATCCCTAATATAAAATGAATGAGATTCCCAGCAACAACGAGAGAAGTTAAAATTCAGACCAGCCTTGTTCCTCATCAAAAACACATAAAATCATGTAAAGATACACAAACCTCCAACTGGTTGTTGTCTTTTTTAATCACATTAGAGCTGAAGAATAAAAATAAAAACATAGGATGAGAGGGCAGCACACAGATATTTTTAGTTAACCACATACAGAGTTTTATTTATACATATATTTATATAATAATCATCATCTCTCCCACTTGTACAGCCTCTGATTGTAACACAGAAATAAACCCACATTCCCTGGGCAAAAGAAAATAAACAGAAAGGTCATCCGTCATCACCTACAGTAGAAAAACCTTCAGGGCCATCTGCTTTTATACATGAGTGAGGCATCAGTATTCATTACAAAAATAGGATTATAGTTGATAGAGAAGCAGTGAAGTTTGATTAACTGAGCGAGGGAGTGACTTGAAATGACCACTCACCCAGACAATAAAGACAACCCTCCAAACCAGGAGCCTATCAGAGATTCGTCCATGAGTGTTTGTACAGCAGTCCAGCTCATTCAAGGAGTCAGTATCGGCGGGAACAAGTTAGAGTTTAAATTAATCAACTAAACCGCTAGAAAAGACAACAGAAGAAAACCTCAGGAGGAAAGTGGCTGGGATTAGTGGAGTGGAGAAAGACGGACTAGTTTAGAAAAAGTGCTGTTCAAAGACTGAAAAAAAAAGGAAAGGCAAAATTAAATTAAAAGGGGATTTGAAATTACTGAAGTTAATCATTTTATTTGGAAAAAAGTGCAAAGCAGCTCTGAGGTCCCCTGTCCTGCAGCTGCTGTTGGTGAGAAAAAACAAACTAAAGTTTAAGATGAAGAGGGGATGATTGAAATGAAGTGTTATTGCTGAGGATATTTTTTATTTGGTGTTAACATGTGAGAAGATGAATGAGGGGGATGAAGAGCAGAGTTATTGTTGGGGGTAGTAGGGCTGCTGCTGGGGGGGCTGCTGTGGGTAGCCAGGGTAGGGCTGTCCTGCAGGGGGCGCTCCGGGGAATCCGCCCTGCCCCGGGGCGGCCTGGTAGGGCATGTAGGGCATGTTGTACTGGCCGTAAGCGTAGGGGTTGTAGCCCATAGGCATCTGGTAGAATCTGCAGCGACAAAACACAAGACAAGGTGAGATGTGTTTGAGAAACGTCAACAATAATTCAGAACCAAAATATGTTTAAAATGAAGAAAAGTCATCAATAGCACCTGAAACATGCGTTTCATTACATCTTTTTTCTTAATGTTATTAAAAAAATTGCTGGAAATCAAGTTTATTACTTCTAAGAGTTGAGAATATTGTTAAAGGTGATGCATTAAGCTTTCTTGAACAGGTTAGGGTAGGTCTATGGGCTATAAAAAACAAAAACAAAAAAACATGTTCATCACATTTCTGCAAAAAAAAAAAAAAAGTTAGATAATGAAGTTTTAGTTTGCTCAGTTCTGCCCATTTTGAGCTCTTATAAGAATGAGCAGCTCAACGTTTACGCTCGCACATGAAAATAGCTGCAAACAGATGCACGTTTATACAACCATACATTTTTGAAAAGCAGAAGTGAAGCCTTCTGCACAAACAACAAGAATGCAGCAAGTGGTTTCTGAGTGGTGAGTCAACAACAAAACACAATGGCTGCTTTACGAGCACCAAAACCAGCTGACCACTTCTGCTCGAATTCCATTTGGGTTGCTATGTAACAGGTTGCTAGGTAACAATGCAGATTTTTGAAAAGGCAAATTTTTCACACACCAAAAAGCATTAACTTATTGCCAGAAACAGGTGGATAGTGTTTATAAGGGCTTTGCCTGTTTTTAACAGAAGTTGAGACCCAACTGGAAGTAAAAAAAAATGTAACAAAATGTATTTAGCATAACAGGCTCCCTTTAAAATAAGTAAACTCCAACATCTGGTTCAATTTTCCAGCTAATTTTGATTATTTCCATGTTGGAAATAAAAAAAACTCACCCTTGGTAGCCTTGGTAGGTGGGATAAGGTGGTCCTTGTGCCTGTGAGGGAGGTGCTGCAGGTGGAGGGTTACTGGTAGGAGGCCCAGTGGGTGTTGGGGCAGCGAGGGTGGCGGAGGCTGCCTGAGGAGTGAAGCTGGGTGGAGGTGGCCTAGAGGGAGGCTGAGGTTTTTGCTGGGGCTGCTGCTGGACTTGCTGAGGTTGCTGGGCCTAAAGTAAGAAACAAACAGAGGAATTAGAACGTCAGGGCGAGGATACGTCAAAGATGGATTTAGCTGTTTTTAGCTTGTGATTGCTTACAAAGACGGTTCTGGGAGCAGGGGTCGGACCCGGGGCGAGAGCTGGGGCTGCCGGGGTGGACTGGTAGGCGGGGACGTTGAAGGATGGAGCACTGGGCTCTCGGGCGATGCTCTGCTGCAACTCCCTGAAACAGGAAGTAAAGCGTTACAAGCCTCTGGTGGGACATCTCCAACAAGGCTCTTACTGAGTTGGGCCGTCATAAACAAAACATGTAAAAACGCCATAATTCTCCACCATATTTAGACAATTATGAAAATAGAAAGTTTAGCATGAGAGATATCTCTACATCAGGAAGAAAGGATGGATATAACTTGTAGAGAATGTCTGGAAATATAAACTTTTTCTAAATTCACCACGGACGTTTTCCATACTTATCAAGACCTAGAAAATAGTTCCTGTTGAAATAAGTAATAGATCAATTAATCAATCAACTGCATGATAAAGTAGAACAAGCTCAATAATTTCCATTCACAGGATTTAAAATTTTTCTTTCCTTCTCTCTTTCTACCAAAAACTGGATGACAAAAGTCTTCAGTCTGGTGAATTTGGTCTCTTTATTTGAAGCCCAACTGTTTTATTTAGAGACTTCATAGTTAATTTTATTAGTTTTTTCAGCTGTGTTGTTTATTTATTTTGGACCTTCATTAGAATTAAAAAAGAATTGTTTTTTGGGCACGTGTTCTTGCGTTCTTATACCATTACTATTATGTTACTTGAAAACAGGTTGAAAACAACAATATTATCGTTTATTGCAATAACCTCTGGAACAATTTCATTTATGAAATATTTGTTACAATAACAGGTAACAAATATTGTCATCCAGTGCATTTTACAGAACACAAAGTCTCTCACTTTGTCAAAATTAAGATGGTTTTTGCTTCAAGTTAAAAAGTACAAATCTGACAGCCAGAATACAAGGAGCTTCGTGTTCCTGTTCACGCTCTGCTTTCTCTGCCAGCAGTCATGAAATGCTCCAGTGAGTACGTACTTGAGCAGCTCATCGCGCTCTGTCTTGCGAGCGAAAACGATGTCGCTGCATTTGTTCTGGAACTTGAGCAGGATTTCTGTCAAGTCGTTGTAGAACTGAGGAGAGACGAAGAAGGAGACAAAAATAAACGGCCTGGTTTGAAGAGAATGAGAAATAATGGGCAAAGTTTCTGACACGACGAGCGTCGCTACAGTCGGCGTGTGCAGATGCTGCAGAGCGGGTACCTTGGTGCCTTCGCGCAGGTTGTTGCAGATCTCGACGTAGCTGTCGTGTGCGGAAGCCAGTTTCTTCAGGACCTCCTCCCTCTGGTTGGCCTCGTTGTTGGACTGCTTCAGGCTGCTGAACTCCTGGTGGGCCGTCTGGGGAAAGCAGCCAGATACAATCAGAACCATCAATCTGGAGGTGAGCACCTCTCACCACAGCTATTTATACAGATCCCTGCAGATTATACTGCAGAGACATTTTTAAAGTTTCTGCACCTGTTCTTTAAAATGCTTACATGTATTTTTTGTTTTACAGATTCCAGCAGGAAAATAAGCTTTTTAAACTGTTAGTTTTAGCAACAGAGAACAATGCAGACATGTGGCACGGAAGCAAAAGCAACATCAACCTGATTGTACAGCTGCAACTAGCAATTATTTTAGTAATCAGTTAATCTATTGTTTATTTTGACAATTGGATGAAATAAATGGACACATTCTGCAGATTTTTACACAATATTAGAAATACCTAAAAACTAAAAATAAATTCAATTTCTTTTTGAAATAAGAAAAACATTTTACTGTCTAAAATGCAATACCATATGCATTACTTTATTGTAAGCTTGATTGTTTGTTGCAAAGGATACATGAAAAGCCAAAAAAAAAGCTTCCAACATCAACTGGTAAAAATCTTTTCTGCTCGACTTATCGGTGCAGAGGAGGGCTGATATGCTGATACTTTTGTTGATTAACCAATTAATAACTGGAAAGCAAAAGAGGATTACAAGGTGTTTTTTTTTTTTTGAACCAGGTACAACTTGAGTTTTTGGTAGCTTTTAATTTAATCTTAAAGAAATAATGCATGTATTTTTCTTTACATTTTTGGCTTAATTACTGCTGTGGATATGTTGTTCTCTCAGAAAATGGCCTCTTTTTTTTGAGTTTGTGTACTCCAGCTAATCGATTACTAAATTAGTTGACGATTATTTAAATAATCGATTGATCCGATTAATCGCTTCAGCCCTATTAGAGCGTACCTGAACTTGCCCCAGCAGCTCTTCCTGCTTGGAGAGGCTGGCCGACACTTTGTGGTTGTAGCTCCCATACGACTGGTCGAGCTGGGAGAGCGACAGCTGCTCCTCGTTTATGGCTCCGTCCTGGGCGAGCGCCTTCAGGAAGGCGGTCGACATATCGAACGTCACGGCTTTGATTTCCCCCTCCAGCGTCTCCCTCTCTTTTTTCACCTCGTCCAGCTGGGCCAGCAGGGAGCGCAGCACGTTCACAACCTGCAGGGGGAGACGGACAGGAAGACATTTTTATCAATCCAACCACCCAGCTCTATCAGGACGACTGCAGACCGCAGCACATCAACACCTTGTCTTTTCCCCCCTAAGAAGGCAACATCGTAGCTGGAGAGATGTGTACTTCTTCCCTTTGCTCTTTCTCAGTTCTGCTTGCTAAGTTGTTTAAGCTCCCCAGCGACACACAATGCCAAGTCAGCAAACAATATGAAAAATGGGTCGGAAAAGGCCATAAAGCACACAATGTCCTCGGGGTTTACGCAGAATCTGCCTGACAGTCCTTAAAAACTAACCAGAATTCTAAAAACGAAAGTTTAGCATCATGTAGTGTAAAGAGGACAGACAGACCTCGCTGCCCTGCAGAGTCCTGGTGGGGTTGGCCGAGGGGATGGCGGCGTTGAGCTCGTTCTCGGGTTTACACAGCAGGGCGATCATGTCGCACTGGGCGTTGTAGCGGTCCCTTACCACCTGGTCGGCCTGCACTGCCTTGTCCAGGACGTTGCGGAAGTTGGTGCCCTCTGGGAGATGGGAGAGAGTTGGGGAAGGAAAGGGAGACAAGAGAAGAGAAGCACGAGTGAATAAGAGGTCACAAAGAAAAGAAGAGACGTTTGGAGAGCGTTGAGCGAAGGCGATGGAGGCGAACCTGCACGAAGCGGCTTGTACAGATCTCCAGACGGGGTTCTGTTCCAGCGCTGGTTGAACTTGCTTCTCAGCTCGTTGTCTGTTGTCTCCTCATCGTCCAGCATTTTCAAAGACTGAAACATAAAAGCAGAGTTTACCATCATAAAAATAAAAAAAATAAATATAACATTCCTCCATATGCAGTATCTTGCTAAAACATTTCAAGGTTCCTGCAGGTTTTACCAACTTAAATGTAAGACTTTCAAGGAAGTGAAGTAAATTAAAGACAGAAATGTTTGAAGTTTAATCTGCCCACTTTATTCCTGACCTGTCTGCTGCAGTCGTTCATTTTCATAAAGCTCATGTTCTCTAATGTTCTCCAACAAACCTCTGAAGCCTCTGCATTTATACTGGTACACTGGTGGAATATTAGCTACCCATGTTTTTCACAAGGTAAAGCACTAGAGCTCTGAATATGAATGCAAATCAAAACGTCCCAGATTTAATTTGCAGAAAGTTTTAAAAACCATCCATTCCTTTTCAACCACTTTATAATTGTGCACTACTATTACTATATTGATCTATTGCATAAAATCAGAAAAAAAAAATACACTGATTTTGTGGTTGTAACCTGATGAAATGTAATGTTTTTCCCAAGGCAGTGCAGTCCCAACTGCTTTTGATGGAAACTTGTTTCTTGCAAATTGATTGAAATATGCTTGAGCAATTTATAATAGAAATTTAAATTTCTGAGATTCTCAAAGATGCAAAGTAATATCTTAAGCATTAAAATTTGTAAAAGTTGTGTGTTACTTTCTTTGTGTAAATATTCAATTATTTGCAGAATGGCATTTGTCTGTTAAAAAAGCTACAGATTTTTCATATACAAATCTAAAAACATTTTTAAAAATTATCGTATTTTTAATTTATCCTCCTTGTACTTTAAAACCCATTAAGGGGATTTTTTTTTTTTTTGCTTGTACTTTTCAACTTCAACTACAAACCTGGAAGCTGAACGTGTTTTATGTTTTCCTCCCATCTGTTTAATTGTTTGTGAGCAAGATGTTAAAAACACGCTGGCTGGAGATGATAAGACTGATAGTCCTTGGCCCAGAGATCAGTGGATTAAATTCTGTGATGATTCTAATCTGGGATTCACGCCATTCGGAATGATTCTGAGTTTTTGGTATTAATTTGCTTTTCTGGTAGCCTTGGCAGAGACCGGCAGCACTGATGCCGTCCAAGCCAGCTATTAAAGAGAATTACATTCACACGCTGCTTTCAAGAAAGGAAAGCCATATGGCAAACATGCTGTCTGAAGCCTGCAGTTCTAAAAGTCTCTTTACTTTCAGAAACAGATTTGGGACTTGAATGAAAGGTTAGATGAGTGCAGTGAAACTGGCTGAGTGTTTTCCACCGGCCTCGTCCAGGATCTCTCTGTTGCGAGTCAGCAGCTCAGGCAGGTCTCTGATGAGCTTCTCGATGTTCTGCAGTCCTCCTTGCCCCACGATTGATCTGGACTTCTCAGCGATGGATTGTGGGATAGAGTCTCCAGACAGATCCTCCAGGGCAGCAGGCAGGTTCAGAGAGGCCAACACCCTGACAGAGTTAAAGACGATCCGTTACCACAGGTTTTTAGTTATTCATTTTTTAAGTTGAAGGCCACAAAGATGTTATATTTTGTTATAACATTTTTAAAACAAACTTTTGTGCATTTTTTCTTTTAATTTATCTACTCAATAATAAACTCTTTTTTTTTTTACAATCTTAGTAAGATCAATAAAATAGTCACTATTTTGTAGAAAACAGATCAGTACAAAATATAAAAAAGATGCTGCGAGATTGCATTAGCAGCAGGGCCGGTCCAAACCATTTTGGGGCCCTAAGCAGATTTTAATTTGGGCCCCCCCAGTAGCAAAATAGTAACATACCTGCTATTATTAGTGCCAATTGTAATTAGCTTACATCATACTGGTGGTCTTATGGCTTTTGTTTTTAGGAGTAGCAAACAAGCAAAGATGCTCTATTTGTATTGTGAAATTCACAGATGTATTTAAATGTTGCATATTAATTTTGCTATGTGACAGTAACATCTGCTGACAAACACTGAATTTACAGCAAACAACTTAGCAAGTTTAATATCTTTTGTTTTAAAAACCTGGAACAAGGTGTATAAAATATGCCATACATGCAATCTGTCACTGCAAAATAAAATCAAACAATGCTCTTCTGGGCCCCTTGATGGTGTTGGGTCTCTAAGCAGCTCCTTAACTCCCATATACCTTGGGCCGGCTCTCAGGTTAAGACAACTTCACAGTTTAAATGTTTTTGGGGGGTTGATTGACGCACGGCTCTGGTTCTGGAACCAGTCTCCTTGAGAGGGGCTGGACATACTTCCACTCTGGAGTTGCCCAAGGTGAGAGGCGTCGGGCAGGAGTGGGCATACTTGTTGCTCCCCATCTCGGCGCCTGTACGTTGGGGTTTACCCCGGTGAACGAGAGGGTAGCATCCCTCCGCCTACGGGTGGGGGGACGGGTTCTGACTGTCGTTTGTGCTTACGGGCCGAACGACAGTTCAGATTACCCACCCTTTTTGGAGTCCTTAGAGGGGGTACTGGAGAGTGCTCCTCCTGGGGACTCCCTTGTTCTGCTGGGGGACTTCAACGCTCACGTGGGCAATGACAGTGAGACCTGGAGGGGCGTGGTTGGGAGGAACGGCCCGCCCGACCTGAACTCGAGCGGTGTTCTGTTGCTGGACTTCTGTGCTCGCCATGGATTGTCCATAACGAACACCATGTTCAAGCATAAGGGTGTCCATATGTGCACTTGGCACCAGGACACCCTAGGCCGCAGTTCGATGATCGACTTTGTCATCGTTTCATCGGATCTGCGGCCGTATGTCTTGGACACTCGGGTGAAGAGAGGTGCGGAGCTGTCCACTGACCACTACCTGGTGGTGAGTTGGCTCCGGTGGTGGGGGCGAAAGCCGGTCAGACCTGGCAGGCCCAAACGTGTTGTGAGGGTCTGCTGGGAACGTCTGGCGGAATCCCCTGTGAGACGGAGCTTTAACTCCCATCTCCGGCAAAACTTCGAACACGTCCCGGGGGAGGTGGGGGACATGGAGTCTGAGTGGACCGTGTTCCGTGCCTCCATTGTCGAGGCGGCCGATCGGAGCTGTGGCCGCAAGGTTGTCGGTGCCTGTCGCGGCGGCAACCCTCGAACCCGCTGGTGGACACCTTCGGTGAGGGATGCCGTCAGGCTGAAGAAGGAGTCCTATCGGGCCTTTTTGGCCTGTGGGACTCCGGAAGCAGCTGATGGGTACCGGCGGGCGAAGCGGCATGCGGCTCGGGCGGTTGCTGAGGCAAAAACCCGGGCGTGGGAGGAGTTTGGAGAGGCCATGGAGAAAGACTTCCGTACGGCTTCGAGGCGATTCTGGTCCACCATCCGGCGTCTCAGGGGGGGGAAGCGGTGCAGCACCAACACTGTTTATAGTGGGGATGGTGTGCTGCTGACCTCTACTCGGGACGTTGTGGGCCGGTGGGCAGAGTACTTCGAAGACCTCCTCAATCCCACCAACATGCCTTCCACTGAGGAAGCGGAGCCTGGGGACTCTGGGTTGGGCTCTCCAATCTCTGGGGACGAGGTCGCCGAGGTGGTTAAAAAGCTCCTCGGTGGCAGGGCCCCGGGGGTGGATGAGATCCGCCCGGAGTTTCTTAAGGCTCTGGATGTTGTAGGGTTGTGTTGGTTGACGCGACTCTGCAATGTCGCATGGACATCGGGGGCAGTTCCCCTGGATTGGCAGACTGGGGTGGTGGTCCCCCTGTTCAAAAAGGGGGACCAGAGGGTGTGCTCCAATTATAGAGGGGTCACACTCTTAAGCCTCCCTGGCAAGGTCTATTCAGGGGTCCTGGAGAGGAGGGTCCGTCGGATAGTCGAACCTCGGATTCAGGAAGAGCAGTGTGGTTTTCGTCCTGGTCGTGGAACGCTGGACCAGCTCTACACCCTCGGCAGGGTCCTGGAGGGTGCATGGGAGTTCGCCCAACCAGTCTACATGTGTTTTGTGGACCTGGAGAAGGCGTTCGACCGTGTCCCTCGGGGAGCCCTGTGGGGGGTTCTCCGGGAGTATGGGGTACCGGGCCCTTTGATACGGGCTGTCAGGTCCCTGTATGACCGGTGTCAGAGTCTGGTCCGCATTGCCGGCAGTAAGTCGGGCTCGTTTCCGGTGAGAGTTGGACTCCGCCAGGGCTGCCCTTTGTCACCGATTCTGTTCATCACTTTCATGGACAGAATTTCTAGGCGCAGCCAAGGTGTTGAGGGGATCCGATTTGGTGGCCTTAGGATCTCATCTCTGCTTTTTGCAGACGATGTGGTCCTTTTGGCTTCATCAGATCGTGATCTGCAGCTCTCGCTGGAGCGGTTCGCAGCCGAGTGTGACGCGGCCGGGATGAGGATCAGTGCCTCCAAATCCGAGGCCATGGTCTTGAGCCGGAAAAGGGTAGAGTGCCTTCTCCGGGTCAGGGGGGGTGTCCTGCCCCAAGTGGAGGAGTTTAAGTATCTCGGGATCTTGTTCACGAATGGGGGAAGAAGGGAGCGGGAGATCGACAGGCGGATTGGCGCAGCGTCTGCTGTCAAGCGGGCGCTGTACCGGTCCGTCGTGGTGAAGAGAGAGCTGAGCCAAAAAGCGAAGCTCTCGATTTACCGGTCGATCTACGTTCCCACCCTCATCTATGGTCATGAGCTTTGGGTCATGACCGAAAGAACGAGATCGCGGATACAAGCGGCCGAAATGGGTTTTCTCCGTAGGGTGGCTGGGCTCTCCCTTAGAGATAGGGTGAGAAGCTCAGTCATCCGGGAGGGACTCAGAGTAGAGCCGCTGCTCCTTCACATCGAGAGGAGCCAGTTGAGGTGGCTCGGGCATCTGGTCAGGATGCCTCCTAGACGCCTCCCTGGTGAGGTGTTCCGGGCACGTCCCACCGGGAGGAGGCCCCGGGGAAGACCCAGGACACGCTGGAGGGACTATGTCTCTCGGCTGGCCTGGGAACGCCTCGGGATTCCCCCGGAGGAGCTAGAAGAAGTGGCTGGGGAGAGGGAAGTCTGGGCCTCCCTTCTGAAGCTGCTACCCCCGCGACCCGACCTCGGATAAGCGGAAGAAGATGGATGGATGGATGGATGGGTTGATTGTTTTCTCATTTGGACTGGGTGATTTGCTTTTTAGTAAAACCGGAATGAATAATTTCGGTTCTAATTGCTCCAAAATGAATATGAAGGCAAAAACTTAGTTAGTAAATGGGAATATATTTTTTGCACAAACTTTTTAGGAGGATATAAGGTATATGTAAACATCAAAAATCTATGCTAGTTTTTCTCAATTCTTGAATTGAGTTCAAGAGGCCGTAAAAAGTTCTCCAGAGGGCCACAAACGGCCCCAAGGCCGTACATTGGACACCTCCTGGTTTAGAGCTTCTAAGAAACATCTCAGAGAACTGAACTAATAAACAAAAAAGCTTTTATCCGCAGCGCAACAGTACCTACTGGCCCATTAGGGCGTGAATTATTAATATGCTTACAAACAGTGGCGCGTGATGCTCTGCACAAGCGAATGCAGAACATCTTAGGGAAACAACCTTCATCGTACCCGTTGCAGAGATTGGTGGCCTCCCTCATCGTTCCCACCAGTCTGTTCACAGTGTCGGCCTTCCTCTGACCGTAGATGCCCATGGATTGCTGAACGGCCATGGGAACCATCTTCTCAAATAGATCTGACAAGAAAAGACAAACAGTTTTAGGCAAATATATAGTTAAACACGTTGCAAAAAAGATTTTAAAATAGTCCACATGCACGTTTTACAGCTATTCAATATGTTGAACTGGAAAGGCAGCAAAGTTATACAGAAATAAGTGCTTCTAGCAGATAAATCTCTTAATTGTGACATTTTAACACTTATATAACAGAAGTAAAACCATAAATAAAGGGAAACGTAGTGAGAAACCGAAGATGCCACAATAAACACATTTTACAGAAAGTAGCCAACTAGTTTCTGTGAAATCTGATTATTCTTGAACCTTTGGTCAATCCACATTGGGGGTAGTCACAAACTTGTAACCTCTGTGAACTGTGAGGAGTAATATGGGAAAGCAAAGACAGCAGAAAGTCTGCAGGTGAACAGCGCAGAAACACAAAATGGTGAATATACTGAATTATCAGCCAATCTGGTGCAGGCAACTGAGGATGGTGCACAACTACTTTGTTTATATTCAAAGCAATAAATGGATTTAGACGGCAACACGGCGCTGAGCCAGATGGAGGGTAAATCCTAAACATGTTGTGCAGGTTTCTTTCAGTTGAATGCTGAAGGTTGTATCTCTAACACTTTTTGGTTCTGCAATCCCAGCTCAGTGATTTTAAGGCATCACACAGAACCAGTGATCTCTTCCTTATTATGAAGGAAGAAAATAATGTCTAAAGTTCTTTATTATTAAATATTTATAGATCCAGTTGTGAAGATGTCTACTGAAATGATGAAGAGGTTTCTACATTTGGTCCCTTCCTAAAAAACTTTTTTTTTTTTTTTGCCTAAAACATCTTTTGGGAAGAAAAATTTGGTGATTTTCTAAAAAGGACTCAGGGCCATTATTTTAGAAAGGTGACAATATAAATTAGGACTGACACAATGAATTGGTGTCAATTAATTAATCCCAATTAATTGGGATTAATTGATTATTGAAATAGTAAAAATAGATTAATCATTAACTAGAGTATACAGACTCAAAAAAGATCAGTTGTTGAAAAAACAACAGGGTCAGAGAAGCAATTAAGCCAAAACTGTACAAAGGAGATGTACATTTTGAATTTAAGATAACAAAAACCTTAATCTTTAATTATGATCAACACAAAACTCCTCAAGGAGCATAGCTTAAGCTTCACCTGGTTCAAATTCATCAAGCACCTTTTGCTATTCAATTATTATATATAGAAAAGGATGATCTCAGATGAATCCGTTGCTACAAATAATCATGTGTTCTCTAAAGGAAACTTGTTATTACACTGTAGGCAATAAAATGTTTATTTTCTTAATTATTTTCATTTTTTATGTATTCCTAGTATTGTATAAAAAGATTTAAATGAAAAATCTACAGAATGCACCAATGTTTTCATCCGATTAATCGACTGATTGTCTTGAGCAATCGATAACTAAAATAATCGTTATTCCCCCAATACGGATACATAATCATACCTGTGAATTTCTGGCTGAGTGGAGGTGTGATAGCAGTAGCTTTGACCAGCGCTGCCTTGCCGATGTGCTCCAGGTCTTTGACTTCGGGAACGCGGTCATGGTAGATGAAGTCGTTGTCTTTCTTGGCGGCAGTGAGCGCTCGGTTGATCTTGTCAGTCAAGTCCTTCACGCTCACGTATTCATCGTAGCGAGATGCGACGGTCTTCACCAGCTCTGCTGCGTGCTACAGGGTTAGACAATTTGATTCATAAATATAAAGTTAAATTTGTTTCTCATATTTTCTTCAATGCTTAACTGCTTACACCATACTGACAAAAGCAAGCTTTGGGAAATTTTGTTTACCTGCAGACGAGCAATTTCCTCCCCAAAACGCTTCTTCTGCTTGGCAAGGATGCTCTGATGCAGCTCGGCGTTGGCCTGCATGATGCAGTGCTTGGCTGCCAGCACAGGCAGCACTTCCTGAAAATAAAAATACTGACCAGGGAGAGGCAACCACAGAGCAGCACGCAGGCACACAAACATGAATATGCACACACACGTGCGTGACAGCAAGGCCAACCAAAAGGAGAGAAACCCACACCAGCAAGGTCAAATCACAATTGGCATCATGACAGCCAAATCACAAGTAGGCACGAGCAGCGAGGGGCGTGCAAACATGGCAGAGCACGACACAAGCACACGGACATACAGACAACAAGAGCCGCCACCAACACGAGGGATGCAGGAGAAAAAAAAAAAAAAAAGAAAGACAACGGGAGAGAGAAACAGAAGAGGCCATGAGTGTTTAACCTTTCAGCAGAAGCTGCTACACCTCACAGAAACACCCAACAACTCTTCATGTTTGTGTGTTACTGAGACTTTCAGCCACAACACAGACAACACAGTCTGGGTATGGCTTTACAGACTAGCTTCTAGTAATAAAACTCAGGACAGAGAAAGGAGGATTTCATCTTCACTTAAAAAACTATTACAAACAGAAACACCATAATCTATTTTTGGCATAAAAAAAATGAGAAGAAAATGTATTTATCATCCATCCATCCATTTTCTGTACACCCTTGTCCCTAGAGGGGTCGAGAGGGGTGCTGGTGCAGCTTTCATACTAAGAATTTCATCAAGGCCCATGTTTAGTTCTAATAAAAATTAATTCTCTAAACATCTTCCAGTAGAAACTAGAGCTCACAAAGTTAAAGACGACCAACTTTCTGACAATAAATACGCCATTAAAATATGACACGCAATTAAAATGCATTATTTTGTGCCACTAGTTAATTTAATTAGTTACTCTATTTAAGTAGAATAATACAGATTGGTATGTAGATATACATAACAATCTGTGATTAAAACTGACTATTTTTAAAATATTAAGCAACTTTTCTCATTTCAATTCACTTGACCTTCAAAATAAAAGCTTTCAGCATGAAGCTTTGCATATTCTTTTTAAGCTGCTCGTGATTTGATGGTGAGAAATCAGAAAGAAAACAGCTCAGCTTTGGTTTAGTTAAAACCAACCAATAACAGTGAAAATAGGATGAAAAAGGACCAATGAGACCAGAGAGTCTAGAACAGTCCCGCAACCCGTCTCACATGTACAAGAACAATCTGACACACAAAACCCATCACACACAGTCCAACGTCTGCATGTCTTCATCAGCAGTCTAATGGTTACACCGTGTGACTCTGGTCGATCTGGCGGCTTACCTTTGGAAGGTTGTCTTTGTATTGACACTGCTTGAAGGCTTCGCCGTAAAAATCTGCGGCCTGATTGGCCAACTTTGCAATCACAGCATCTTTCATCCGGTCTGTTGGGCAAGCAAAACATTTTACAGTCAAAGAACAAAAACAGACATTAGGATTCTAGGGAGGAGCTGCACTTAAAAGCAAATATATATATATATAGTAGAGCTGAAACAATCAGATTAATTGATTAAGATAATTCTCAACTAGTTTAGTAATCGAACAATCGCTACCTGGAGTAAAAAAAGACTAACATATGCCATATAGGAGCAGTAATTAAGACAAGATTTAAGATGGAAAAAAAACTCTCTCCATAAACATGTTCTACCAGGAACTTCTCAAATTTTAACTTCACCTGGTTCACATGTAAATTTTAAAAGTATTTAATTAACTGCAGGTGAATCCTTTGCAACAAATGAACTCCCATAACTAAAGGAATACCTTTGCTTTTCTTATTGTATTTCAGGCAACAAAATGTTTATTTTCTCATTTCACAAAGGAACTGATTAATTTGTTGTTGGGGGTTTTTGCCAAATTTTATGCATTTACAAAGACCTGCAGAATGTGCCAATTACTTTTTAATCCAATTACTCAATAAACTGCGAGAATAATCAATAGAATACTCGATTACTTAAATAATTGCTTTTGATCAGCCATATTGTAAAATGGCTACAATTCTCTGCCCGTCTAAACTAATACATGCATTGTCTCATCACAGAGCAAGAACTCATTTACGAGTAAAACGTGAACTCGGCAGATGACATATCTATTTTTAAAAAGAGGGCTGAATTCCTGGTGTAACGTAAAAAAACCTTTATATAAACGTCGAATGAGCAGCTCTGCAGACAGAATCGGGGCAGAAGCTGTGTGCAGCCTGGATCAAAACAGCCCCCGTCATCCTTAGAAATTAATCAAGACAGTAAAAATGCAGAGCTGTGTAATTAGAGAATTGCAAAGTTTGCTGTACTTGGTAAAATAAATAAATAAATAAATAAATAAAATGAGTGCAAGTTATTTTGTGATGCACATTTAACACAAGTTAAAATGTGCTGGGACATCTAAAAACATAAAGGAAGAAAAATAATAAATGAACAGCAGTAGGAGAGCAGTGTGGTGTCAGTCTGGCCTTCAGTACCTGAAGTGGCTTTGAGGAAGAAAACCTCCTGGGCTTGGGCCAGCATGATGGTGCTCAGAGTTCCTACGGTCTCAGGACAGATGTCCATGGTCGGCTCTCTGCTCAGCGCAGACAGCACTGTGTCCTTGATGTGACTAAACGCTCCACTGGCCAACTGGATGAACACATTGAGATCAGATTCAGATTTTAAAATTACAACTATCAGCTCAAACAACTCATTTCAGGATGAGTATAGTAACTAGAAATCAGATGCCGATTGCAGTCAGTACATTTTCAGCTTGATCCAACACATCTCGCGTCAAATCTAGTCAAAAACTTAAAATTCCAATCCTTCTCCTCCCATTAGTGAATGCATCTTCCACAAATGTCGCTGGGTGGCAACACTCCTGCTTTTACAGAGGGAAGAAGAGTCAAAGACTCAAACAACAAGAGTCTTATTTGACGTTTTTTCAGTAAAATGGTGAAACATGTCTGTGAGAATGAAAGAGACTTTTTAACCTGAATCAAGAGGATGAATTTCTTCAGCGTTGAGCGTTTCATCTTACAGTAGTGAGCTAATCATTTAATTGAGGTGTGTTGGAGAAGGTCTGCATCAAAATGTTTCAGGACATATTAGCTTTTGGAAACCCCTGACTAAGGTAAATTAGGAGGACTGTGTAGAACTGCATGCAGGAGGGAAAAAGCAGCCATTTGAGTCAGATGTGTTGGACTGGGGACAGATCTAGAAGTTGCAGGCTGTGGCCTCGAGGCCTGGAGTTTGACACTCCTGCTGCAGGAACACCAAAACTGTTTTAATCACTCTAAGCTTTAACACCAAACCAAAAGTTTAAAACGTCAAGTTCATAGTTAGTCTTTGTTTTAAAATAAAAATGGTGGCACATGGTGTGTGACATTACATCTGCTCCTAAATATTTATTGCTAACTCAAGGAAGGAATGCAAAATAATATTCTTAAAAGCTGTTCTTGTATCTTTTTACCTTGCGGTTCCTAAAGCAAAACTGGCATCAACAGTAAAGCTACATTATTTTGGAGTGGAATAATAATTGGCGAATATTTTCCAAGTGTTATGAACTTGCTTCTTTTTTTTTTTTGCCAATGCAATATTTAGCCAGTTGGACAGAGTCTTGTGGCAGCAGATGCTCACATCACAAATAAATGGCACTGCCCAAAATACTGAAGGTCACAGTGATGAAATCACAGATGAAAAAGAGAGGAAAGACGAAAACAGGCAGATATCACAACTGAAAACACCACTGAAATATTTGCAGTTATCACCAATGTAAGATTTTCAAATATTATGCAACCTTTGTGGACAGCTCAAAGTTTTTCAAAGATTTTTTGTAAAAATCAGCCATTAAATTGCAATCAGCGCATCTCCAAGTTTCCAACTTCTGGGACAAATAGAAAGACGTGACACTGACCCACTGACAAGGTGTGACTCCCTGCAGCAGTAACTTACCTGGACGACCTTCGGTGAAACTAAACCAAAAAAAAAAACAGCTGTTGCCAAAATAAGTGAAGTTGTAAAAAGCTATCTCTGATCTTTATAATTTATAATTATAATTTTTTTCCAGAACAAAATTGATGAAATCCTCCTCAGTTAAAGAAAAAAATGAGTTGCCTTACCAAATGGGATTTTATTGATCGCCAGACATCTCTGATGATTTCTTTTAAAAACTAATATAGATGATTGAACCCACAGTATCCACGTTATAACAAATAACTCAGGGTTGGTTAACTCCGGTCCTCACGAGTTTGGGCCCTGGCATGTTTTAGATGTTTCCCTGGTCCAACACCCCTGAATCATATGAACGGTTCTTTAGCACTCTCTGAGAACCTGGTGAAGTGCTGAGAAGGTAATTCAGCCGTACGAATCATCTGCATTGCAGCAGGGATAAAAATAAGGATGCTGGTTCTTGTGGGCTGGAGTTAGCCACTGCTGAAAAACTATGAAAGTTGTGCAACATCAGCAGTTCTGCTGTTGTGTTTCTTTATGGGTTAAAACCTCTGTCTCCTGAGGCTGGGTTATGAAAAGATTCAACAATATTTCTTTACTCTAATATATTTAAGTATGAGCTTCCAAAAATATGAAACTACATACAAAAAACAAATACTACTACACAGATCTAAACACACCTGATAGTATTTAGCGGCAGCTTTGAGACACTCGTCGTTGTCGATGTTCTGCTCTGTGGCGATCTGACTGGCCAGAGCTGCACAGTTGAACAACACGCATGTCTTCTCATAACCCAGACTGGCCAGTGCTGCAAAACAAACACAACTGTTACAGCAAAATCATCTCTTTACTTAAACGTATTACGTTTATTTTCCGTAACCTTTTATTTGATGTCAAAAATCATTAACTTGCTTATTTGACACAACAAAGATTTGTGTGGAGTGGAACAGTGTCAAACCCTTGATAAATATTTAGAAAGTGTCTCTGCCAAAACACTTGAACCCCATAATTAGGTCATTAGCAGGACTCTGTTGAGCTCGATTGCTTGCTGAGGAGGAAACTCGGTCTTTGAGCCCTTAAGGATTGGATTTTGACACCACTCTGTGGGCCAAAGTTCACTGAAAAGATTCATGACACAGTCATGAACTAATCTTTAATAATTCACCAACAGGAACAAAAGGTTCAAATGATGAGAAAGTTGGGACATCAGAGATAAACAATGTTTAAAACAAAAGATTTAATACATTATATGCAGGTTTCTTAAGAACACAAACTACTCAGATAAAGTGCAAGACATCTTTGCTTATTGTTAGGCTAACTATGACATCTGATTTAGAGGACAAAGTCAGTGCAGTAAAGCTTTGTTTCTCACAGCATGAAAGAAGCAAAAGGGGTAACGAAATACAGAAAACCAAGTGCCACAAGGGCTGAAACTGAACGCTAATGGACTGCCTGTTATTTTCTCGACACAATTATGTTTATTGCAGCATTACTCACAGAGCTTGACGGAGCCACCGAACAGAGATCCTTTATCAAAGGCATCCTTCCATGTAAAAGTTAGGCAGAGCTGCAGAAACAAAAGCATGCTTTGTTTTCAAGTTCCTTTCCATTTAATGAAGCGCTCAATCCAGAGTCATATGCGCTGCTCAATCAATTACCTGGTTTTCACAGAAGGGAAACTTGGGCTCAATAGAACACAGTTGATCGTAGTATCTGCGGACAAAAAGATAAAGCAGAATCAAGACAATGCTCGGTTTCACACTGTGTTTTACCAAAAAACAAGTCTCTACATTGTTCAAAATAAATAAGATGTAACTTATAAAACAGCCATGGGCTGATATGTGAGCATCAGGTTTTGTGACTGATAGATGTGACGTAACAGTGGAGTGGTTTGAGGAACTGCTGCAGTTAGGAATCTGACAATGACTCAGGGAAAAAATGACAAAGGAAAAGCTTTTGACCTCAGTACATCTGTGAGGTGATGTCAACAGTCTATTTTTAACTTTGAGATAAAGACAGTCAGGGAATCCCCTATCACTAGGCCACCAACCCTTCTTTTCTTAAAGAGCTGGCTTTCTATTGAGATCCCACACACTGTGCGTTTCCAGCACAAACACACACGGAGTGAGCTGTGCGTTCACACAGGAAAACTGAGACGAGGCGTGCCTTGTGGCGGAACTAAAGGCAGAGAGAGAGAGGGGGGAAAATGTCCCAGCAAACACTGGTCACCAGAGTAACACTAAGCCGTCTGTGAAAAGACCCGTCGCTGTGACTACGAATGCTGAGGACCGAGGAGCGACAACAGCAACAGCCGATTCGTCGCAGACATGTTAGTCTCAAGAGAACTGCTCATATAAGCATATATTTACAAAAAACAAATGTAATTTAGACAAAAGTAACACTTAAATTAAAAAAAAAACTTTAATACAATAATTTAGTTACTGCTCTAAGTTATTTTGACATAGTCAGTTTGCCCTGGATTGGCTCTGGTCTGTGATTTTCTTTTCCTTATTCACAAATGGGGATAATCTTGTAATTCTTATATTTTTATATGGATTAAAGTAGTACCTCTGTCAACTACCTGAGGTACATTTTTAATATGGTATAGTTTAATAGTTTTTCATTAAAAAAAATAAAAAATTGTCAGACCGTGAAGTAAACAGGAAGTCTGTGTTAATCAGGAAAAGCTCAATCTGTGCATCTCTGATTCTACCTTTTAATCCAATTCATAGAAAAACATCAGTGAAGTTGTTTCTGATTTAAAAAATAAAATTCAGAGCCAAGATATTGGGCATAAATGTCCATCTTTAATTTAACCTGACTGAAATGGATCTAAAGTCTTGGCCACAATGTCAAATCATAGATAGTGTGACAGAAGTCATGTGACCAAAAGGTGAGTAATTGCTCTGCACTGCTTCCTGTTTGGGGCCTCCCAGATGTTAACTATAAATAATGGTGAGAAAAATTATGGTTCCAAAAAATAATAATTTTAAAAAACAACTTTTGGTGGTAAAACAGTGGCACATTGGTCTAGACTAGAGTAAAATAAAATGATCACAAAGTGAAAAACTGAAAGACAATTTGAAATGCAAATACCAACATATTGATACAGACTGGGCTTTATGTTCAGACTGTGAGTCAGAACAATGGCTAAAATAAAAAGGGCAAAGTTTCTTTGTATTATAGAGGTCTGTTAATATTTAGAAAAGGTTTTCTGACATGGGCAGAGCATCCAGTCACTAATATGAGGCGTCAGTCATTGGGAAAAAAAAGGTCTGCTACGCTAACTAACAGAGCAGCTAATAAAAATCTGGCTGCAAACATGGAGAGGACAGAGAAACCTTGTTAAAGCCCAGGTGAAGCTTGTGTACTGTAAACTTCCTTTATGCAAAGAGGCTGGAACGGGGACATTTTGTTAGCCATATCTGGCTGATAAGACAGTGAAGGGACTTTCTTTTTGCTGCTTCAAATCCACAGTCAGACAGCAACACATCTGTCAGTATTGCTTTAGATGAATTTTTATGGCTAGGTTTTCCACTGACTTATTAAAGATTATTTTGTATTACATATTTTAATATTTTTCCTAATTTTTTCCCCCCACAAATATTTATAGTCTTCTTGCACATCTAATGTAACATTATTTTTACAGCACTATTTTATTGTTAGTTTGCTCTTGTTTAATTAAATGTAAATGTCAGTTTTCTTTCTTTGTTCCTCTTTTTCTCCTTTATTATTTCCTAGCTGTGGCACTTTTATCATAATATAAGAATCTATGGTTCAAGGTATTTCTACCTTGTGTCCCATCATCATTAGGAGAATTGTATTTCCAGAGTCCTTCAAAGCAACATTTTCTCTGTTGACTAAATATTTCTTTACGTTTATATGTATTTAGTTTTTCCTTTAATGTTTACCATTTTTATATCTCATTGTCTGTTTATTTTTTATAAAATAGTCACCTGTTTTTAATCTTATAGAAAACATTTTGTGTTGTCCCCATTGTGTATGAAAAGATCTATATAAGTTTCAATGAGTGAATGTCAAATTTCTGTCCCCACGTTTCAACTTGAATGACATTTTCTTGGTTTGTTTGTTGTGGGGTTTTTTTTTTTACTACAATTTATTTTTTTACTAGTTAAGTCTTAATGTTTCCATTGTAATGTTGACAGTAAAACATTACTACTGTAAGAGTAAACTGTTTTCCTTTTAATAATTCATTGACCGCCTGGCTGTTGATGTTGACCAGGAATGACTAAGCTTAATAATGAAGGCCGAGGTTTGTATAATGCTTACACTCACTGTATGTTTATTTTGATTTATGCTGTTATTTCGGAGCATTGTGTTATAGCTTATGTGTTTTGTGTTTCATGTGGGAGAAGCAGTTCAACTGAAATGAGCTGTATATGACTTATTTTAACAGAGCGTCTGGAACAACGAACACCTGAAATGACACGGATAATTAAACTTGTTAAAAGTCAACTAGCTTAATTAACTGATATATATTTACTAATCAGTCAGCCACGTTTTACCAGTGTCAATAAATCTGCAGTTGTGGCTTTTTAGCTGCCATGTTAGCAGCTAAAAGCTAACCTCTGGGTGCGGCAACTAAGCCAATTCAAGAAGCCAATAGCTAAATTATGTGTCCATTCATTTTGACTTTTATCGTAGTTAATTTTTCTGTTTCTAAGTGGGTTTTTACCTCAGTAAGATTTCCAGGGAGCTCTCGTGTTTGTCGAGCGGCCTTCCCAGCGCGCTCTTGCGGAGCTTGTTCAACTCCTCCACGGCTCGAAGGTACTCTGACTGCTCGTCCCCCGCTGGATACGAGGCTGTAACAAACTTCGACAGCGGCTTCACCAGATCAACCTCGGAGGACTTTTTCAACGGGACTGAAATAAACGTTGCCATTTCGGCCCGTGGACGCTTTAAACGAGAAAAGAAACAGGCACCGAGATCTTGAGCGAGGAACACAAACAACGGCCACCGACCCACTTCCTGGATTCTGACAGAGAACGTCAATTACGTCATGGACAACGGTGAGACCTACTGCGCAGACTCAGTAACGTTTTCCTAACGCCTGTTTCAGCACACACACAAGAAAGGTACAATAGGACTATAAATATAATATAAATTTGGTATTTCATATGTCAGTGTAAAATATTTGCTTATTCTTTAAAGTAAAAAATAACTAAAAGAGGACAATGGGTGTATAAAATGACGAATTAAGACAAATGGCCTAAATACAATATTTAAAGAAAGAAAAAAGAAAAAAAGTAAATAAATGCATTTTTAAAAAAGAAATAGTCAGTGTTGTTCTCATTCCAGCCACTGACTCATTTATTTATATTTTAGGTTTATGTCTATATAAATGACGTGAACAAGTTCTACTATTCTAACTACCAAAGTGTTTTAAAATACAATAAAACGGGCAACAAATACACAGAGCACTCATGTTGTATTACTGGCACTATCATTATGTAATTGGGTGTTTTTCAGTCAAGCATAACAATAGAATGGCTTCTTAAAAACGGGTCTTATCGTAGCTAAGCAACAGGATGGTGACCCTAAAATTACAGTCAAAGCTACAATGCAATGGTTCTGATTAAAGCTAAAACATGTTATAGGGGCCTAGTCAAAGTCCTGTTTAAAATTCCATTGAGAATCTTTGGAATGGTTTGAAAATTTATGTTAATGGGCATTTTCCAACTAATCTCAACAAGCATAAGCTATTATACAAACAAGGATGAACTAAAATATTAGAGTGGATTTGGAAAACTGGTGTAGACAGAACTTGTAGCTTTAAACAAAAAGCTTCTAGAAAGTATTTGGGGTCTGAACTCAAATTCACTACACATTTTTTCTTTTTTTAATTGTAGAAATTGTTCAAAAACAGTACATCAAAGCCCTTCCTTTTCTACTTCATAGTTGCTTCCTTTGCAACTTCACGAGTTGCACCACTTACCATCATATTAAAGACCGTCAAGTTCATGGTTGCAATGTTGAAAAATCTCGTTGATACTGTAAAAAAGCCTCTCATGTCATTCCAATTCATGTATTGGAACCTATTCCAGATTATCTGATATCCAAATGCAATTAAGTGTTTAAATTATCTGCTTGGAGGGTTCTTAATCTATGCTTTAAATTTATTTGACAGAGTCTGCCACTTGCTCAGGGGACAAACTGGGCACATATATTTGTTGTATTTTTTTCCTAATGTTCATTCAGTGGGTGAAACATAATTACATAAAACAGTAATCTTAGATACTATGAGAAAAGAGAACAGTCATCCTGAGTGCCAATCTATGAATATGAGAAAGTTTTTTTTAAACATCAGATAAAACTCAGCTGAAAGAGTATGCTCTTCATGTCATTTTCTTCTTGAATAAATATGCAGAACACAGGAGAAAGTTATGAAATTATTTATTCCCAGCACATGTGGTTGTGTACATCTCCAGCATATGATACTGTGCACATGAGAAGCATCAGGTTAACAGTGGTCACCTCTTTCCGGCTCGTGCTCACACAGATAGGCCTTTAGCAGACTTAAACTTTTTTCGTTTTTTATTTTTACATCCACTCTATTCTTATAAACGCTAGAGTTGATGAACACAGGTTTCTCTGTTGTAGCACTCGCATCCGCGCAAACGCCTCAAGAGCTACAGTCCTGGCTCTGGTGCATGTCGAGACACAAACAGCTGCTTTCATAGCCTTGAGAGTTTTATTTGTCGAACTCCTTCTGATCTAGTAAGAAAAGGATGTTGGGGGTGTAGGACTAATGACTACACATCGAGCTAGAAGTTTGTGAATTTCTTCAGTGCAGGCTTGGTCTCTAATGTATGGAAAAAGTAACGGGGGAGAAAAGTTCGGGGGATACACTCACTGACAAATTTATCTGTCTCCCAAATATCCACATGCTCTTTACTAAGTAGCAAGCTAAACACGACTTCTTTTACCAGCAGAAGAAAAAAAAAAACAACCAAACAAACAAACGTTTGACATAAACAAGATACACATGCACACAAATTCTGACACCTTGACAATGTAAACCTCTTCAAAAATGCCAAAACGGAACAACTTGAACCAAAGCAGAGGCTTCAAGCGTCGTGAGGTTTCCTGTCGCTCTTTGATAAGGCCACTCAGAACGCGACCTGTACGTTCTGCGCTAGGCTACGACACAAAGTTTCCAAGAATGATGTGGCGTTTTGGTGCATTACCACTGCATACAGGAGCATCCCAATTATTTAGAATACCATGGAAAACCTCATTGGTTATTAATTAAATTCAAAAAGTGAAACACATAAATTAAACAGAGGGAGGTCTTTAAAGCATTTATTGCTGTTAATTTTGATGGGCTAACGAAACCACAGAATTCAAATCCTCAACATTATAATACAATAAAAGACCAAGTAAATAAAAAAAAAACAAAAAACTTTAATGCAGAAGTGTAATGTTATGGCCATTTTATGGTCCACGCAACCATTTCTCTGAGACCCTCATCAGGTCATTGGTAAAGAAGCTGGCTGTTCACAGACTGCTGTATCCAACTGTATTAATGGAAAGTTGGGTGGAAGGAAAAAATATGGTACAGGCTCATAGAATCACCACACAGATATACTCAGGATATGAAGCACAATGGTCCAATTCCTCGTGTTAAACCACTCGAAAGCTAGAGACAATGGCAGAAACAGGAGTGTTGCTCAATGGTCCAATGTCCTCCATCCATATTGAAAACTAAATTTAGCATTTAATTTAAAAAAAAAGTCCCAAAATGATCCTAAGGGATCTTAAGGAAGAGTGGAGAGGCACATAAACTAAGCTGCTTGAGGTTCTTTGGGAAGTTTTCAGTCTGATCATTTGGGGCAAACTCACCTGACCTTAACCCCACCACAACCTTTTTCCTTCTTCCACTAAACTTTCCATTAATATGCCTGGATACAGCCCTTTGTACAGACTCATTGAGGTTGATAACTTTCTGCTGCATAACCATCAAACTAGCACCTTCTACAACCTGATTCTAAAGGCCTTTACATTTCTTAATGATAATAAAAAAATAAACTTTTTTGATCTCATGTAATAAGCCAGTTTTTGGAAAAACAACATTTTTGGTTTTCACGGATCATCAAAACGAACAAACTTGAAACAAATCACTCCGTGTGTAATGATCTAGTTGAGCTCCACTTTTTCAATTAAGTTACTTAAAACAATTTGGTGATTTCTAATTTATTGAGATGCCACTGTATGCCTCACCTGCTGCATAATGTTTACAGTAAAAATGGATCTGGAATCAAGGCTTCGGCACCCGGTAAAAATTTGCAGTATTTAGTCCCCCTCCCCCAACTTTTAAACCAGCTTTAGTGCTTTAAATTTGCACAAATTCAAGACCCACTGCGGTTTATTCCCTCTCAGATCACACCAGTCAGTCAGTTTCCCGTTTGGTCCACTATAAAGTATGTTTCGTTTAAATAGGCACTAATGCTCCACTGGATAGCATCGTCGAGGGGTTTCATCAACTAATTTCCAAAGTCCTCTCGCCATAATTCTGTAAACCAGTGTTTTAATAAAGCAGAGAAGTCAAATAATGATGCGTATGTACGCCGTGTATATACTTGAATTTAAAAAAAAGCCAAGCTAATGAGCTGTTATGGCACCAGAAAGAGAGTAAATTCATTAAGAGCAACAGAAAGAGCCGACTCATAATTAGGCATCAACTAAAAAAAAAAACCAGTAAAAGCGCAGGCCATACTGGACACACGTTAGCTGAGCGAGACGCAATGTCGACAGAGATATGGCTGTAAGTTTAAATCACATAGTGAGACAATGTGATAAGAACTGATGTCATTTTAAAATAGCAAAAAAGCAACAAAAAAAGCCAAAAATGAGAGCATTTCCACTCATTTACCCTGAATATTTGCTCAGCCAATTAGAGAAAGTTAATTAAGACATCCCCGTCAAAGAATGTTAAGTAAGCAGAGTAAGCGGAGTTTGTTGTTCAAGCAACTTGGTATGGATTGCATGCTGTTCAGCAGTACAGTTTCATCAAATACTGGCCTAACGCTGGTTGTTTAGGAAGGGCAACAAGCAATAAGGTGACTTTTTCTTCCTGTCTCTTGCATGCCAGAGCACCATCCACCCCTCTAACTTGGAGCCTCCAACCTCCACACAGAAACCATAAAAAAAAGACAAAAAAAACAATTAAAATTAAATCAAAATACATTGAACAATGTCAACTACCCCCTGATCTCAAATCCTCCCCGATCTCTTCTTCTAACCGATCTCCTTCATCTTAATAATGTTTTCAATATGAAACAGTGGACACACCCATGTCAGATTCTAACATTTACATGGCTTCGGCGCAGTCACTCTGCTTTCCATCGAGCGATCGCTAAACAGAGACGGGGAGGATGCAGAGCGACAGAAGGAGGCTTCTGCTCCAAAGCAGAGGGTGGAGTATTAGTGACGCCATCTGTGCTCCCCACTACTTCAAGATTAGATGAAGTCCTTCGCCCAACTCATCTGGAAAGAGAACAGTAGAGAGGAAAGGGACAGTAAATCCTAAAATACGGAGAATATGGATCATTACCAGCACTTCCTTCATTTTGGAATCATGTGCTTACCTTTGACAGTGCTGATCAAAAAACAGCTCTCGTCAGACAAGTTGTAAACCATCTAAGAGAACAAATGAGGATAAATGTTGAATTTTGTTCAATATATCTGCCAAGATTCTCAAAATATGATTTCCTGGTGTTGTAGAAGTAACATCAGAGTCAATCTGGTAATGCAAAAACAGTAGAGTATAAATAAGATTCAAATCAGAGAGATTTGCTGTTCAAAAAGCAGCAGCGTTTATTTCTCTCCTCAGTTTACAGATTCAAATCAGCACAACATGAACCTAGCTTAAGAAAATCTGTCATTTGTGAAATATTTAATATTTAACATAATTAAATGTATGTCATTTAAGTTTATATTTAATTTTTTTTCAAATCTGTAATCCTCACAGTAAAATAATCCTTCAGCTGTTTTAGTTTACAGGCGAAGTGAAGCATTCAGGCAAAAACTGTCTCAGTTTTATAGTCAAATCTTTCTCTGGGTAACAAAAAAGAAACGTAAATGTTTTTGTTGTAAGAAAATTTGTAATTCATTGTCTACATCACCTAATCCAATCAATTCCTGCTCTATTGCAGCTCACTTTAACATTGATGTCAGGTTTGGGCAAAACTGGACAAAATCCAACTTTTTTCATCCATCTTTAATTAGTTTAGTCACAGTTAATCATTTACAACCCATGACTATTTCCTCATTTTCTTTGTAGAGCATTTCCTGTTGTTTTTAAAAAAAATAATAAAATCACTTTCAGTTTCAACATGTTTACTTCTACTTTATGTTTCTCCTTTGCAATCATCACTACAGTCTCGTTTGCCTTTTCAGACTTCCACGCTGGTAAAACAATTCCTTCCGGTAGAAAGCTTAAGGTACATTTTTAAAACATACTTTTTAAATAGTCAACTTGATTAGGAGATTGTGCCAATGATGAGATTATAAGTGGAACTGCATCAACTGCTCTTTACATAGGAAACAAAAACAGATTAGAGGGATAGATGAGTATTTTGAGGCTGGAAATGATGTTGCACCTGAGTTGAGCGCATTCCTGTTGCAAGTTAAAAGACGGATAAAATGCAGCGCAACAGATTTCCAAACAACAGATTCTCTTGACTCAGTGACTTCAGGTGAATCGACATGTCTTGATAGGTTTTCATTATGGTGCACCAGACTGTATTTAGAGGTATTGGCATAAAAGGGAACAATTTTCATATTTTTAATGGGAAACACTGATTAAAAAAAAGAATGCATCATTTTCTCACTTGTGAGCAAGGGATGTGAATATTTTTGCAAAAATAGTTCACAACCTGGTCAGTGAAACAGATGTAGTTTTCCACTATAATTAAATTGCCTGCTTTTAGATGATGATGTGGTTAAAGGGAGTGGTGTGTGCATGCCGATACCTGGTCGCTTAGTAGGATGTGTATGCCTGTCGGACCCTGCCTGTACACCTGGTGGATCCTTCCCAAAGGAATGTCGCACACAGATGCAATCTTACGGATGAGTTCTGCAGCTGTGAGCTCCTCTAAGTACAGAGCATGGTATACTAAAGGGACACAGAACAGTGATGGTGTTAAAGACTTGTGCAAACACGTTTCAGTACTCCACTAGTATCAAGGAACCTTTTGTTCACCATGTAAACTAGCAGAGCTCCGGTGTTCTCCGTTTTCTATTGTGCAGTGTCTCTCCAGCAGGGGGCTCCCTTGTGGAGACTCCTGACAGACATACACTGTCATTCTGGGACGCACTGACCTGCAACAAGAGGGGACAGTTTACTCACACAGCCACATAGACAGGCTCTCGTTCAGTGTTTTTCTTCTTACACCAGACACTTTTCGCACCTGGATTTGAGAGCATTGAAGAGTCTGATCCCATCTGCCGGCCCACAAATCTGGACCAGGTCGTCCCGGGTTAACTTCAATAAATCAGAACCTGTGACAGGACAGGGTAAGAGACTTGTTGAGGTCTTGCTCCAATGGTTCTAGTGGCCCTAATATTTACACGGCAGGGCATCTGATTACAGAAATAAAACTTATAAGACTTTTATTCTGGATCCTTTAGGTGGAAACTCAAATAATTTGTACACTCTTACAGTGAAATTCAAGAACTGTAACAATTTGAAGGTATGTTTTCAAACTTTTCCAGCACCACACCTCGTCTTTTTTCAGTTCATTTGTGTTGTTGTATTTTTATTTCCAGTTTCAATTCACCCTTATATCATCTATTACTATTATTAATGTCTTGTGATAGTATTCTGCATTTTACAGCAGGAACAAGGCAAACTAAAATCTAACAACATTTTATATTTAGAAATGTTTCTCTCACACACACCGTGTATTGTACACCTGACTGGTCCGACTACAAAACACTAATTTCACAAAAAAAATTCCCCCAATTTCAATAACTAACATATAAAATATAAGCCAACTTTTATTTCAATTAAATAGCTCAATGTTGTTTTCTGGAGTCAAGCCCTGGTGGACTGGAAATACCTCCAAAACATGACTAAGGAGCCCATCGCCAAAAACTTCTAATCCACCAAATCTAATGTGTATGAGGGGTGCTGTGGTGGTGCAGTGGTTAAGCACAACCCACATACGCGGTCGTCGCAGGTTCAAATCCCGGCCTGGTGACCTTTGCTGGATGTCTTCCCCCTTCTCTCACTATCCACTTTCCAGTCAATTCACAATCAAATAAAGGCCACTAGAACCAATAAAAGCTTAAAAAAAATGTGTACCAACCTGAGAAATGAGAGAAGAGTCTAGTGTAGGAACTGAAGCGGTTCTTCAACAGCCACTTCTGAGCATCCTGTATGGAGGCAGCGGGGCTCAGCTGCTGCACAGACGAGACAACGACTTCAGTCGCGACAACATTGAGTTCAACTTTCTGTCAAAGCAATCATAATGCCAAATTTATTCATCAACATTTGACTAAATAAAGCAATAATAATCTGACCACTTGCATCGTCCTTTATGCTCATAACCCATAAAAATCAAAATAATTGTCAGAATAATTGATTGCTAAGATAATGGTTAGTTTCAGGCCTAATTGTGACCAAATCAGCCAGGACAGGCCCCAGCTCATCCACTTGGAGCAGAAACACAACTAGATACTAACCTCTGAGTTGCCTTGGCCACCAGTATCTGCTTGGTGATTGGGTGAGGACGAGTCACTGGAAAACAAAAAAGTAATTAAAAGATCAACATGAATGACTTTTCAATGCGACCATGAAAATGAATGAATTCACTAAATAATAAACTAAAGTACCTGTCCAGCACAGAAGAGGTTGTGTAGGTGGAAAGTGGGGTGGAGGTGAAGGAGGGGGTAGCTGCCTGGCTGGTGCTGGTGTAGGCGGCGTCTGGCCACGGGGAGCACTGAGCAGAGACACACACGTGTTAATACTGCAGTGATTACACACTAATAACAGTAATAAAATAAGTGAAACTATAAGTACATCTAAGAAAAGTGTGTGGAAAAGTAAGTGTAAATACTGGGAATTTAGCTTTGCACCATCCCCACTCCTCCGAATTACAAACAAGTAGCATTGCACTATCCCAATCACACCAGTTGAATGTTTACTGGTTTGAAATGGAGACAGAGAATAGATAGCAGGACGAGGAAGGAGCGGGAGTGGAGAGCAGGGTGCTTACACTGCCTCTCTTGGCCAAGGAGTCGCCACAATCAGCGGGAAGTGTCCGCTTGCTGGACTTTTTCAGCTCATGGTCACCCGAATCTTCTATGATGGGTTCAAGCCTCGTCTGCATTCAGACACACAGCAGAGGTTAGGCAGCCTGTGACTCACACCAACACACACAGACAGATCGGGGACTTCTCACTTATTACCAAAAGAAAAGTCCAAAAAACCCTAAAAGATTTTTGGCTCCATATTCTTAGGTTTCCTACACATTATTCATGTAAAAACTCCAGACTTTTCTTCAAAGTTGTGAGTTCTTTACGCCCAGGTTAAAATAGAAACGTTTCTGGAAGGAAGGACAAGCAAGAAAGGAAAGAAACGAGGAAGAAAAAGAAACAAAGAGAGGAAGGACTGAAGGAAAGACAAGAAAGGAAGGAAACTAGGATACAAGCAAGTGAGAAAAAGGGTAAGCAAGAATGGAAGGAGACTGAAGAGAAATAAAGAAGTTTATAAGATACAAAAGGATATTAGGAAGAAAGGAAGGAGGAGCAAAGGGGGAGAGTCAAAGAGAGGGAAAAAGAAAGACAGGTGGACAAGGGATGACCAAAAAAAGAAGGGAATGAAGGAAAGCAAAGAAGACGACACAAAGGACAAAGGCATGAGGAAGGAAGGAAATCATTTATGGCATAGGGAATAGAGTGAAAATACAAATATTTTTGCTGCATTTTATCCTCCATTCTTGTCCAGACTTGGTAATACTAAAATTTACTACAACTGTGCTTTGAAGGTTTTAGCAATCTACAGACCCAGCTTGTTGCTGATGGTGTGTATTTACATTTTTGTTTCTTGTCTGAAACATGCGTATCAATTTCATACAAAAAAGTTAAAAAAACAACACGTCAAATACAAATGACAAGTCGTCGTGTTTCTGTCTGACGAATCTGTACTGAGAGACTTTGGAAGCCAATCACACGAGTCCATTTCGACTCCCGTTGCATTACAGCGGTGCAGAGCCAGCAAGCAGTTTGCTGTTTTAGAAATAAGTAAAATATTAAATATTTCTACTGATGTTGGACTCTGTTAAATCATGTGATTTTCTTCCCCCCTCCTTCTCTCATGTCACATCTGTAAAGCTACATTATTAAGATAATTTGTAGAAAATAATCAGTGATCTGCAGATGTCCTGCTTGTTGCTCAGTTCACCGTTCACTCTGCGATGCAACTAGGCGTTTATTTAAACATGAAGCAGGGAACTGCTAAGATTTAAGGGTAAATCTTTTTTATTGAGATTGTCCTTAGTGTCCCAGTGTGTTTGTGTAGGTTTATAACTCAGGCTGTTGTTTCTATAGTAAAAGTTGTGAATAACAAGAGGCAGTGCACCACAGCTTTACTTCAGAAAGCCGTTTTTGCGTCATTGCAAACCGTCTTCAAACGCAAATAACACACTGCTTTCTTTTAGAAGCAGGAAGTGGTTTTCGCAACTATAGCAGCAGCCTAAACATTATATATATAAGAAGAGGCCGCTGACCCGCTGCTCAGGAAAAACTGCAGTGTTATTCTTTGAAGTATCACCAGTGGATTGAAGCTTTATGCAGCAACAGGTCAAGATGGGGTTGTTGTCACTAACCGTATCAACTTTAAAGGTTTGTTTTAATCTATTATTTTAAGAAGCCAGTTTTGCTAATCCAATGCAGCTGGATTAAGCATGTGAGCCTAGATAATTAATAAGCTTAAGAATCAAACTGTGCTTCAATTTGTTAGTCTGGTGGATTATTAATGAAATATCAATCAGGAAGGGTAGAAGTGGATGTTCTGTATAAAGATAACATCGCTTCGCTCTGTGTTTCCTCCCTGGCGCTTTTACCAAAGAGGTTTTAACAACACCTTTGTTACCAGAGACAAACAGTGATGTAATGATATGAGTGACTCTCTGGAGTAAAATCCAGGCTCTTAAAAGGACAGAACAAAACGAATGGCAGTTCTGCCCATTAACACATAATTGGTTCAGATTATTGCTAGGAGTGATTCTGCTGGAGTTAATGCAGTGTAAAAAGCTCTGGTACCATCAATAAACTGTGTTGTAAACTACATTGCTACATTTCCTTTGTGAAAAAGCAAAAATAAGCCTTTAAGGGAAATCATTCTAACCTCTGATAGGATAGTGGTATCATAGGAGGGTTGGTACTTCTCCTTCTCCTGAGGGGTGCGCTTCTCCATCTTCTCCCTGTCAGTCTTCTGCTTACGGTCTGCCCCCTTTGGCTGAACATTAAGAAGACAAGGAGAAACATAGATATAAAAAAAAAGCAACTAAATGTATCTCTTTACCACAGGGGTGCTCAATACGTCGATCCTGGAAGGTTTTCAGTCGATCTCGGCAGTAAGAGACAAACTGAACGCCGCCAAGAGGCTGAAACCAGCGAGTCCTCTTCTGATGCGCTTATCAAAATATTCAAAGATCCAAAACGCTTGTAACTTTACTGAAGAATAAAAAAAATAAATCAACAAAACGTGTTCAAATTAATTATTGTTTCAACAACGTGTTGCGCAATTCAGTGCGATATGGTTCAATTAACAAAAAAAAAGAAGACGACTCAAAGACCGACTGACTAGCAGAGCAGGAGTTTAAATTAGTTAATCAACCACCGCTGTGTTCATGAGAGGCTTATTAATAATCGAGAAATAAAAATCAAGCCTGAAAACTTGATATCGTAACGGACTGAATGTTATGTTTTTAATATAATCTCTGCTCAGCTTGCGGGGCGCAGCCGGTTGCCACGGCAACGGGTGTGCTTACAAGACAAAGAGAGAGAGAGAGTAAAAAGTTACGAGTGGTTTTGAGTTGATCACCTGTTCGGGTTATTTTACCTTTGTTTACCTTTGCTGTGGCGCATTACAGCCGCTGTAGTTTCTGAACGTTCAATAAACGACAAACGTTGGACTAATTACCTCGTTCGTCTACGTCATTCGCAACAAACATCAAATGGGACAAATATATTTCATTAAGTAACAAACAAATGATTTCTACCGAGATAATTATATGAAAATAAATTGTCTATTATTTACAAAAAAAATTGTTTGGTGCTCTCTGGCATCTTGCTTTGAGCACAGAGTGAGAGGTTTTTCCTCTTTTAAACATGCCATTTATTTTTGTCTCTTATTTAGTGGAAATATTGATGTTGATGAGATTTTCTCCAAAACGATCATCTTTTTCAGCCTTTATAGGTCCACTGTTGAAAATGAGGAGCTGACATTCACAAATGACATTGAAATAAATTCCAGTCCAACATTTGGTTTGAGATGCATCAGGAAAAACTGCATTAGGTTTTCTATCACTTTAATATTTCTGCTATAACTGACGTATACTTGCATATAAAATAAGTCAATAGAGTTTCATTTACAATTTTTATATCTTCGTGTTATGAGGTAGATCTCAAGACAGCTGGTTATAGAAAAAGTAGATCTCGGTCTCAAAAAGTTTGGGCACCCCTGCTTTACCAGGGGTAAAGGGGAACTTTACAGAGTGCGTACCTTAAAAACTTTAATCTGACAGGAAGCAGAGTGGAGGTGCTCTGTGTACTCTCCACCGTCTCCCTGGGTAAACGTGTCGATCTGGATCCTGAACGGGACGCCCTTCTCGCCGCCATGCTTCCTGGGAGTGAACTCCGTGCTGATGCAGTGCACCTGCAGACACAACCAAGGCGACATCATCAAGAGACGCCGTTTGATGTGGAAATTCAGCGGTACAGGTGGCAGCAGGCGAAAGGAGAGCGAGTGTGGTTAGAGAATGCGAGGATGTTTTTTTTTTTTTGTTACCTGAACGAAAACAGACGTTCTTTTGTTCATGTCCCACAGAAACTCTGCAGCATTGAGCTGGGAGGGGTGAGTCTTGGGCTCAACAATGCCCACTGACATGGGAATATCTGTTTCAGACAGAGATATTTGAGCTGCGCATCACACAAACACACAAACGGGACGGTAGAGAATAAACATTTCTCTGCAGGCTTCTTTACCGATGTCAAGAAGACGGTCCCCAGGACGATTCCACTTCCAGCCCTCCAGCTGCTGGTGCTCCGTGTACTGCAGCCGCCGGTCATGAAACACTACCCGTACTGTGCTCTACAGACACACACACACACCCCCACACACACATACACATGTTAGATATGTAGATATGAAGAGCACAAGATGTAAGAAGCAGATGTTTCTCCTCTAGCTGCAGCAGTTCTCTCACCTTCACCATCTTGTTGTTGAGCTCTGGCAACTCCCCTGCTTTCCTGTTGTCCAACATGCGGATCTCATAAGATTGGCCTGAACAGAAAAAAGGAGAGAAACCTGATGCATGTGCTTCAAAGATAAAAAAAATAAATAGCATCCTGGTTTTGGAATAATCCTGGTTTTGTAACAATCTTATACATATATATATGTACATTTCTTCCATACAGTTCCCAGCAGGGATAAAAACACTTAATAATTCATGAAACTTTTTATTTATCCAGCAATGAGCTGCAACGTAATAAAATGAAGAAATCACTCAGGTTTAACAATGAGATGGAAAAGAGGCAACACGAGAAACGCAACATGAGAAAAACTTACATGGCCAAATTTACAAACAAATTTACATTCCAAATAAGACTGCTTCCTGCACTCCTAGGTAAATAATCAGCTGAATAATGGCTGCCATTAAATTCGTTGTTTACATCATTCATCATATAAAAAACACCCTGATGAAGTGATTATGAAGCTACATGCAGTTTATTTTTGCTGTATGTGACACATGTTGTTTGTGTTATCAGTCTATATTACAAAAACAATAAACTGGCCATTAATGTACAGATAAATATTTTCTAATTATTTGAATGGGGGAAATTTTCATTAAATTCAATTAACCCGATTCTGGCCAAGTTAGAAGTTTTTGTTTCTTAAAGCACAAAACAATCTAAAGGCAAAATTTTAAAAATGCTTATAAAATGCATATTGAATACAAAAGGATTTCTTAAAATAAATATAACGTTTATTGTAATTTCCCTTCTCCACACTTGAAAGTGTTTAATGCCCGAGCGTCATGATGTGTCACTCATGATGAATCACCTGCAACATGCAGACTTACAACTTCTCTACCTTTGAAAACAACAAATGTCACCAAATGTACTACAGACAATGAGAGCCTGCACAGTGCTTAAATATTTAACTGACATTTATTACAGCTCATACATCCTGAATGTTTTGGGCATATCCTTCCCTCCAGACACCTGACTCGGGTGGGTGGGTAGGTACAGATATTAAAAAGTCTACAGTATGTAGCTAACGTTGCACCATATCCTGAGCTGCAATCATACTGACAGCGAACAAACAGCGAAGTAGGTCTTTACATTTTGAGCGTCATGCCCAAATCTCCTATAGTTTGTTAAAACTCAAAAAAAAGAAGAAAAAAAAAGAGTTTAACATTACGATGGAAGAACAGAAAGGAAAAGGAAAATTGGGTGTAATTTCTATCAATGTAGCTGTCTTGATATTCAACAGTTTATCACAGTTGAATGTTTTCTTAAAATTGAGCAACACTACTTGGAGTTTAAGTAGTTTAAGTGAATTAAATATCCTGTTACCTTGGTTTAGGTATGTGAGCGTCTCGTCGTGCAGCTTGACAGCAGGCGAGGTGGCGGCGCACAGCACATACTGGAATGGGGGATTTTTGGTCTTGCTTTCAGGTGGAAGGTTGGAGTCCTCCTGCTTAAAGATGGGCAGAGCCAGCACATCGCTGAAAGACAGAGACAGATGAATCAGGAAGGCGGCAGGATGCAGAAAAGACCAAACGCAAAATGACATCTGGAGAGCTGAAGCACAGCTTAATAATATCCAATATAAAGCTCAACTCAAGTCTTAATGTTGCAGAGTTTTTATCTCCTCTCTAGTGTTTATCTTTATTGCCTCATAAGCGCTATAATATTTGGAAAGCATAAACGATTTCTGCCTCAATTTGTCAAAACTGGATTCTCTTGATTCTTATCTCAAATACATCTGTCACACGTAAAACTCCCAGATTAAATTATTAAACAAATCTGCCTATTTTAGGGGTGATAAAGGCGCTTCATTGATCAAACTGGTCTCTTATTATAGATGCACGAGGCTTCAGCATGACACATGATTAGAAACACCCGCAGACCGCTCAAGATGCTGACGTATTATTTCTCACACTTCCCAGCTAATCCAGACAGTCGACCTGTCCTCAGTTAACCCAGACAAACACTAATATTAGCTGAATCGAGCGTGTGTGTGTGTGTGTTTGTGTGGATCTGCGTCCAAATCAGGAAAAATACCGAAAAATTAACTCCATCACTGCAAAGCATTCCATGTATAGGAATGTTTCACAGAGTCATGAGCGAAGCAGGAATGCCTAAACTTTCTGTTTCCTTGGTGTAAATATATGGCAGACCATTCTATTGTAACCCTACTGAGCCGTCCAAACCGCCACCCTTTGACCTATACTGGCCACCTGAAACCTGAAGAGTGGCTTCCACTGAAACATTTTGTACCCACCAGCTGCTGACTTCCAACCCAGCCCGGGTATCACAGATAGCACACTCTCTATTTTCACTAATTCACTTTGATGCATGCCATGAATTCAGCACTGGTGAACTCGCTCGCCCTCAGGGGCGACTGGCACACACACCAACGTCACACACAGATAAACAGGCAGGAGGAGGAGAGGGGCGTCTGATAAACACACGCTCATCCCTGGAGGTCTTGCCCCCTGAACGCAGAAATATCAACACCTCCCAGTGACCTCAGAGCATAGTGAAAACCCAGTAAAGGAACAGGTGCTTCACCGCAATACCACTTGCAACTTCTGGAGAGTTTAAAATAAAAATAAAATTAAAAAAAACATGGGAAAAATGTATGGATTGACTGTAAATGCTGACTTTGCCGCACAATGTTTACGCAGCCAGGATTCACTCCAGCACACGTGTTAATCATTTCAGGTTGACACTAAGAAGACAAACCTGGCCGCACAAATTAACCAGGATTTCAACAAAGTGACCGAAGTTTGTGTGATGATGCTGCAGCCAGAGGAACTGTAGTTTGTGATTTGATTGTAATAAGTAAGTAGCGATTTCCGCCCCCCTTGTGTTGCTGAACAGTCAGTCAGCTGGCTGAAAGAAGGATACAAAAACTATCCCCAAATCCTCTACCCTGCCAAATTTGCTTAAAAATATTTCTGGTTGAGAACAACAATGATAGGTTTATTTTGTCATAACCTGCAAAGAATCAGCCAGAGACAGAGATTAGGTTTCTTTTAATTTCTTTTCTGCAGAATAGGAGAATTGAGAACAGACGCGACGAATCGCTGTCAAACACTGTCTGGACTCAATTCTGCCAGATCTTTCTTTGCATTTCTCTTTATTGTATAGAAAAAGGAGGTTGGGCTTCTTCACACAGTCACACAGAGAATTGACCAACCGTCTTTACATTCTGAACCCTCTGTGGACATGCCCTTACAAGGGCATGTGGCTGACCACAACTAATCAGTTACAGATGGAACTAATAACACATGAATGTTTAACGTTTTTAGCTTCCAAGCAAACATCCTAAACAAAGTTAATAATATACTACAAAAGAAAGAGAAGTTAAGTAAATATAAAAAGAAGAAGAATATGAGAGTAATAATATAAAAAGAATAATATGAAAACATAACTTGTAAAATAAACTCATGAGTAAATGAACAGGAGGATAATTTTTCTAACAAACAACAAAACAGAAAATACAGAGAAACTAAAGCAGTATCACCTGCATCAGAGGTCTGCACCTCTCGACAGGTACTATCCTGCAACTTAGATAAATCTCTGCTCAAACACACCTAAATCAGATGAATGGCTCATTACTGGGCCTCTGCAGAACTTGTTGTGTGCTGAAGAGGAAAATCAGCCTCTGCACTCCCTGTGCTGGAGCAGAGATGAGTCTAAACGTAGCAGGACAGTGACTCAACAACTGGAGCTGGAGATGCTACAGTCTATTAAGGCAGCTGTTTTTAAAGCTACTGTTTGCTAAACTAATGGCATTAGCAAATGCTAATAAAACATTTTATACCTGGCTAATAGTTAGAAGTAACACCAGTGACTGTTTACTAATTGGAAAATTGGAAGAAATAGAAAGGTTTGATGAACAGCTGGAGATTGTTGACAAAATGTTCCTTTTTTTTTTTTTTACATAAAACAATCAGAAAAGAAAAGTTTTTAGTTAAGAGAAGATAACTCGGTGAACTCGACAATGTTCTGTAATTCTGGTTTGTCACATCAGTTTGTTATTAATTTCAAATCAATGCAATTTCTTAAAGTGTGTGCAAAACATCAAAAAAAGTAAATTATTTATATAAATGAGATCATGCATCCGATATATTCATGAATTACTGTGAAAATTTAGCAGTTTAATTTTCTGCAAACTACAGAAAATTGTACATTTAGCTTCCAAAGTTTTCTAAATCAAGTTTCTTTACCGAATATTAATGCCCGTCCAACATTTTTTGTTTATTCTCAAGAAATACTTATATTCTTATTCTGAACCATAATGGCTAAACATTACAAAAGAAAGTATAACCTCTTCCTCCCTCCAAGTATTAATCATTACTCCACGGATCGATAAATAGGTAAAGTTCACAATAAGCACCTCCCTTATTTACACAAACTTGTGCACAGCATGTTCCATACCGTCACATGCGAGCCCAGAAACATTTAAACAGAGTGAGGCCGCTGGCTCAGACCCAGAGAAAACCCTTTGCTTTCCACATACCATCAGAAACAAAGCTACAACCGTCTCCCCACGCACTTCCTAGTTGAAACTAAGTCTGTATATGTTGTAGCAACAAGCCCATTGTGCGTGGGGGAACAGGGTCAGCTGATCCGACGTGTTTACCGCCCCCTCTTCACAACATGAAACGGGATCTTTTCCGTCTACGGTTTTGTGAAATCTAATGTTTGACCTCGATCGTGGCACCCCGCAGTGACTGCTGTGCTGCAGTTCGCAAAACAAAGAGAAACCATTACACCCAATGCAACAGGGAACAACAACAACACCTCCCCAGCCAAACATCTTTAACGATTCACCATCCAGACAGTGTGTGTGTGCGCATATGTGTGTTTTTGTCCTGCATGTCTCTAACCTCATGCTGTAAGCTCCAGCCCCGAGCTCCTGTCCGATGCCAGACAGGCTAGCATCGAAGTCATGCACCAGCCCCGACTCGATGGTGGCATCGTCCATCTTCAGCACCCAGGCCATGGACCCCAGCTCCTTGTCCTCGGCTTCTACCCGGAGGGCCGCCAGCTTGATTCAGGTAAAGGCTCGGCTAGCGAGCGAGAGAGAGAGGGCTCTGCAGCTTGTGAGAGACACCCGTCGGAGCAAAGTTCTGCTGCTAAGCCCGTTAGCTGCTCATCGGCAGGCTGGGAAGGCGAACAGGTAGTTTTGCCCGGAGACTGAATTCACCACCATAATTATGTTTGGCTTATTGAAGCTGTTTTCCCTCCAAACTAGTGGCAAACTGCCCCAGAGAAAGAATAAGTTAGAACCCCATCAGCTAGCAAACAGTCGTGACGAAAGATGCGGACTGATCGTCAGCATGCTAACGTTAGCTAGCTTTACAGAGCCATCTTTTATAAAGCCTGAGCTAACCCAGCAGTCTCGTCGTCGCTTCGTCGGGTGTTTCCCCAACAGCCTGGCGAGCGTCCGTTCAGCAGAATGCAACAAGCTGAGAAACTGTATTGCAAGAGTCCAAAAGCCGCATCCCACGCAGCGTCCGCACAGCTGTTGCTACCTGGCTACCAAGCTAACTAGCATCAACTTCATTTGCTTTGAATCAGCTGCTCAGTGACCTAAACCCAGCGCTCGTCTAGCACGCTCTGTACCGTTCCGGCCAGGTCCTCTCTTCTCATAGCGGTTGGGAAATCACCGCTCGGGCTTCCCGTCTTTCAGACGTAGTCCTTTAACCATCGAAAATGTACCGTTTGATACAAAAACAGACATCAACATGGCTCCCTCGACGTTCAGACTGACTCTAGCTTCTTTGCTGGGTCGCCACCGCCAGCCTGAGGAACCATACCAGGACGAAAACCACCCAATCACAAGCCGTCTTCTGTGCCCACTGCAGACGCATTAGCCAATCAGAGGCTTCCCAGCTTCCGTCATTGTGTTTCACTAGCAATGGGAATTCCGAATATTTTCAGGAGATCCGAAAGATTTGGATCATTTTATAAACAAGAGTTGGCTGTTTTGCTGTTACGGAACTATTTATCATAGTCAATCCAGGTTTTGGTATTACTTGTATGAGTGATTTTCACACACAAATATATAAAACAATATCTCACATTTGATGTGTAATATTCACCGTCTCACACACTGCACCCACTCTCCCCATGAAAAATAATCGGTCTGTGTTTGCTTTATCTGCCATTACAACTCTTAGTTTTTCTTTCATTTTTTTGACAAGGTGTTACGACTCGTCTTTGCATCAAAGTTCATGCTTGAAATTCACTGGGTCAGTGATTCTAACCAGTTCATAAAGTATGCACAAGTAGAATTATGATTCATCTCTGCGTCACCTATAAACATGCATCAAGATTTTTGACATCGTTTAAATGAAGAAACAAATGCAACGAATCCCAAACTGTGCAAGAATCAATGTCGCATTCAAGCAGAATGTACACGTATGTTCGGAACCGTATAAAAAATACACACCGACTCTCAGTTCACATAAGTGAACCGATCACTTGAATCGGTTCCTTCTCGACTAACGCACACCACCGTGTGTTTAGCTCTCAAGAGAAACTGTATATTTACAAAGTAATAACTGTCAACAAAATATGAGCAGTGCAGACTCGGCTCGGTGAGCTCCGTACCGTGCGTAGCTGCTGCTGTCTCCATGTCTCTGCACCGGAGCCCGGAAGTTTTCGGTGTAGGACTGCCAGAACAACATTTGTGCGTCCCAACAGCTGCTGTCGCCCCGGTGCGATTCAGTTCTGCAGTAAATCAACGCGATTCAGCCCTCGGCACCACGAAGATCCAAACGAAACCGAAGCGCTTCATTTTCATGTCAGTAAGAGGAGAAGTGGGGGAAAAACACGACGTCTCTGCCACAGACTTCTAGTGTTTATCTCTGTTTGCTTTTCTCCGCTCCGCCTGGTTAGTGATTATCAGCCGGAGCCTGACTGTGTAGCAAGTGTTGCGGGGTGTAAAGTTTTTTGGGTTTTTTTCCCAAGCAGGCTATAGGCGCTATTTTGGACCGAGGGGCCCGACCCGCTCCACCCCTTAATTAGCGTCTCCTCTTAGGAGATCCAGCATAAGCGATTTATATCGAGACCCAAAATCCTTCAATTCAATAAACAAGTGATAATTGAACACAAATGAATCAATATTTTAATTTGTAGAAATACATAATTAATTGAAGGTGTAAAATCATATGTTAAAAGCGTCGGAAATTATTTATTACGTAATATAAGTAAGAGCGCTAACTAACTGAGCTATAAATAAGGTGATTGGTCTGGAAATAAACTGCTGTGCTGATTTACCAATCAGGTGTTAGGTTCTATGTAAGGTGCCAAATAGTGACATTTAAATCGTTACATAATGGAAAATAGTAAAAGAAAACATAAAAAATGAAACTGATAGGCCTTAAAGTTGTGTTAATCTAAATATTAAATGGTTTTACAAAAATGTTTCTTAAATACTTATACATCTTAACTTATTTTAAATATTTCTTAATCTATCAATGATCAAAAATACAGTACAAAATAGGAAAAACGTAAAAACACACTGTAAACAAGGCAACAAAGGCATTTTTTTCTTGTAGATATCTGATGCTTTTTTTGTACTTAAACCTAAAATTAGGGATAAAGCAAAGTTTCTTTAACAATAAATAAACAGACTTTATAAAGTAATTGTTCAAAAATGGAAAAGTAAAGCTTTTGTTTGCTGATGCAGCACATCTTCAGTAAGAAAGAATAAGAGGTTGCTGTTTGATTCATAAAAAAAGCTGGGATATGTGGACTGCATTTCATGTCTATTTCTGTATTTTTAATAAAATAAATGCATCAAATAATTTTGATTACATTAAAAAAATCAACAAGTACATAAAGGTGGAAATACTATCTTAGTTAATTTGTAGTTAAATTATAAACCAGTAAAGTTGTGGGTTAAGCTCATTGGTGCAGTCAGTGTCTTAGAAATGTTTTCACTTTCAAACTTTTTCACTTCTTATGCAACCACAAGCTTGAATATATTTTACTGGAATTTCATGATGCACCAACACAAAGCTGTGCATAATTGTGGAGTGAAAGGAGTGTTATTTCCTTCTGAGGACAATTACTACACAGATTTGAAGAACATTAGTTCACCAACAGCATCATTAAAACAAAGCAACACAGGAGAAATTAGAAAGTCGCTGGTTGTAATGACAAAATGTGAAAGACATAATGGGTGGGAATACTTTTGAGAGTCATAATGATTGATTTGAGGGATGCGTTCACTGACTTGGCCGTTTGGAAGCAGCTCCCTGGGAGTCCAGCAGATTTACGGGTCAGACCCGAGTCTGGTTCTCTCTTCAGCGGCTCCTAAATATACAGCCCAGAGAACGAACCAGATGCATACCTGAAATTCAGTACCACCAACTCAAATAGCCATATTGCAGGAGGATTAAATGTTATCTTTTACATGATACCTGGACAAGGCTACTTCATATTTAACGGCTGCATGTTGTCCACATTTCCTTCTGCCTTGCACAGCTTTCAGCAGGATTTGCTGCTCTCTTTGTTTTCTACTCAGGAGTAAATTAAAGCCAGGTTATTGTTCTCTATCAACTATAATCACATGAACCTCGCTGGTTATTCTGTTCACAATCAAAGTGATTCATTTGAGAAAGTCTAGGTCCATTCCTGACATAATATTGAAATCTTTAATTCAATAATATGTATTTGAGCAGTCACATAATAAATTAACAATACTATTCAAAAAGAAACTTCTCTCCTCCTTTTTGTTCTTTTCATTTCATATTTTTGCAAACTAATTGCTAATGGCTATTAAATATATAACAGTCCAACATCCAGTTTACCATTGTGTATCAAAAGCGGGAAAATGTGATTTAACTTTAATTTGATCTTTTATTAAGTTGTTTTTTTTTAAATAAGGCTTTCCCACCGTATGATTTTTTTTCATTAAGAGGAGATCTCTGTTGTGGACTTTGGTTGTTGGGAATAATTTTGAGAAAAAAAATATTTGTATGAAAAAAAAAAAACAGTTTAAAATTAAGTATCTGTCTTACATTTTACAAAACAGGCAAAGAAATAGTCATTTTTCTCATAACTGGTTTGAAAAGTGGCTTTAAATGTGAAAGAATCCAAAGGTAAAATTTGTTGTTTGCATGTATAAATGTGTTTTTAAGAGGATGTTAAGTACTGCAATGTTTGCTGTTATAAAAGTAATTTAAGACTCAGTTTAAATATTTTTTTCTTCTACTTCAACTAGTGACCCATTAAAAAACCCTGAAATTATTGAACTGAGCTGGAAAGGGGGTAAAAACGCGAAGAAAATATGAAGCGTTAAACCACTGATATCTATCATCATGATCTGTACAAGTTCTTTACTTTATTTTGAGCACAGCTTTTGTAAATGCACAAAGAAAACTAGAAAGTTGTAAGACAGAGGGAAAAAAAACAATGGAGAGGAAAGAGAAAAGTGAAGAAGACAGGACGTTTTCTTTCCAGATCTGTAAATAATACATTTCTACAAATTTCTTCTCAGCAGAGAAAAACAAAACAAAAAAACAGTGAGTCAGTAAGACTACGGCACGCGCAACAGAGAAAAGGAAATAAAACGTGGATGGGTGAAGGTGCGTGCCTGCACCCCCCCCTGGGGGGAAACTCCTCCTACCTGACACCGTTCTTGAATAATCAATCTTAATATCATATATAGATACATGTCCACTATATGATAATTAGCCAGGTCCGGTCATACTTCATGTGTAAAGCAGCATCTTCCTCAGAAGCGGGCTGATCGAACGTGAGCTTGGAAAAATGGAAAACCATCAGGGGTTCGTGTGAAAGGGCCGGACATCGTTAAAATTAATTTAAAACCGCAGTCGGTTTTATTCTCGACTGCAAACCTGACCGCAATAAAATGTTATTTCTTTCATCTTTAGTTTCATGCATAGCCAAACACCCCCTCCCGTGGTCTGGATTTTATCGGTACTGTGGTGTGTGTTAGTGCGCTGCGGGGGTGGGTCGTACCTCTGAGGTTTGTCAGCACCTTTCTGGAGAGAAAAAAAAAAAAAAAAAAGTAGATTCTTGGTGTGAGAAACTATAACGTATTAAAAAAAAACAAACAAAAAAAACCCCAACACTGCAGTAAAACATCATTTCTTAAAATAATCCAAACTATGACACCGTGTACATTAACATTCCCTGGACCCAGTTACTGACTGTCCAAGAACGAAACAGGAAAGAGCACAGTTTGTTTATCTCAATGTTTTATGAATATTAAACCCCTGGAAAAATGAAACCATGCAGATGCATCACTCCCTACTGACGTTAAGCTGTTTCTGAGAGCGGACATTGTTGGACAGGACGGACAAGCGACATCTTCATCCTGGGGTGAGTGAGTGAGTGAGTGAGTGGTGAGAAACCCGGGTGGAACATGAGAGCGGAAGTCGGCTGCTGTTTTTATTTATTCCAGATTTAAGGGTTCAGTCCAGTCTGAGGCCAGGGTGGGCGACACTCAGTGAGAACTCCTGCACGCGCTCTCTCTTGCAGTGAAGCTGGAAACATGAGCACTCTGTGTACTTATTTTGTGTGTATACACCATGTCTTGTTGTGGATGTAAGCAGTCTGCCCCCGTTGGTCTCCGTCTGTGTGGGTGTGATCTGAGGAGCAGATGTTTTTTGTTTGCTGTGGACAGTTGCAGTTCTGCAGTCACACTCTGGGACTGAGCGACTTCTATAGACCATCGCCTGAAGGTTCGCTGCCAGTGGAGCCAGACTGGGCACGTTTGATGTACAGATTCAACAGCTTCAGCTGCAAACAGAAAAAAAAAAAAAACAACGGTGAAAATCACCTTTTTTACTTCTTACATCTGTTTAAATAATGAGCTACACTGAAGTAAAATCTTATCACTCCAAAGTTGTTTAAGTATGACGTCTTCATGAGGTTTATGTCGGGAAGAAAGCTAAAACAGCTGCTACTAATGAGCAAGAGAGGTGGACCGATCTCTGACAGCCTCACATAAACCGGTTGTCAAGTTCTGCATTAAAGGGGCGGCATTATGTGTTTTCCAGGCACATGGTGCCATTTTATGGCACAATCAAGTAACTATGTTACCATCAGTTACTATAAAAATTATATACATATAAATAAATCGGTGACGTGCAGTGAGGTTCATAGCTGGTGAGGCACTGACTTAATCATAATCATATTTACAAATATAGACCCCCTGCATGTTACTGTTTACATAAAGAAATTTCGCACATGCGGACAACGCTGGTGGCCAAAAGACTATTCTTCTACATGTGATGCATAGCCGTGCTGCCGCCGTAGAATAATCCCGTTAAACAAAAATTCAGCGATTTTGAAGAAAAAATAATCAGAATTGGTTAAGCTAAATGATATATATACATATATATATAAAATATAAAAAAAAGAACATTTACTTTGCAATTTAGCGCCTCTGTCTCTTTAAGAAGCTCCTATTCTTTCCTGCACTCTGTTCTCAACACGTCATCACAACAAGGCCCCCCCTTTATGTCGTAAACAACCGTTCTTAGGAGTGTTGGGACTGAGGAGTAGTTTGTGCGATAAGCTCAGCAGATACCAGTTGTTGTTTGCTAATTGCTGCTGCCGCTAGTCTGGAGGAGCTGAGGAGACCTTTGTGGAAATAGGCGGTGCTTTGTAAGAGCAAGCGTCTAGGCTACCCTGAACGGTGGTCACCAGATAGTCAAGGATTTCTCAAACATGCATAAAAGAATCAAAGTTACATTCCAGAAATTTTTTTTTTTTTTTTACCCCTCCAGGGGGTCTTTTGTGGGCTCTAGTGTCCCTTACATGATAGTAGGCTGACAGGAAACGGGGAAGGAGAGGGGGGAAGACATGCGGCAAGTGTCGTCGGGTCCGGAAGTCGAACCCGCGACGGCCGCGTCGAGGACTCAAGGCTTCCAAATATGGGTCGCGCTAACCGCTACGCCACCACGGCACGCCCCCAGGAATATTTTCAATTAGGAAATAACATTTTAACATCATATGATCTAAAGTTTTTTTTACATATTACCAACCCCTCCCTGTAAAAGCTGACCAGTAATTATTTCTCTGTTTAATAAAACTATTTTATTAAAATTTTATGAAATCCATAGTTTTAGTAAAACTATGGATTTGAGGCATCTCATCTCAAATCCATATTCTTTGAGAGTTTGCCTGATAAACAGCATTCCAGTCATGATCCAATGAATAATGTCTTGAAAGAATGTTCATCCTTCAAGACACTCATATTTCTACTCATATTTTGTAGAGTTCCAAACACAAACTAACATTTTATTGGGATTTTAAGTCATAGACAAACTTAAAGTACTGCTTTATGGTTAAATGCAATGAAAATGGTTTTCAGAAATCTTTTACAAAGCTAAATTATGACGTGCATTTGCAGTTCTAAGGGGCAAAGAAAACACAGATTACCAGTTAAACACATGGAAAATGGAGTTCTGGTCAGTTGAGAGAGAAAAAAAAAGCATAATTTTCCTTCATCTTCACAATTAATCTCTACTTTATGTTGATATAAATTTTTCATTCAGGTTTCTGAAGCTTGTGGCCACAATCCGGTTTATATTCCTAAAAGCAAGGTTTTTCATGAACTGGATTTTAAAATGCCAGTGACCCGCTCACCTTGCTACTGGAGAGTTGGCTGAGGTGCGGTTTGAGGTCGTCTCCGATCACTGCATGGATGGCCACCAGGCAAAACACACAGGCTTTCCTCACACTGCTTTCAGAGTTGTCGTAACCCTGTTGGACAAACACACAACTTACCCTGTGACTGTCAAAATAAATAATCACCCCAGATTGCCAGTTGATGTCCCAGAGGCGAGTCACCTGTATGAGTCCTGGGACGATCTCGGGCAGCATGCTGGCCAGGCCCTCTCGGGGAACTCTCTCCATCACCTTCGTCTGCATCTTGATAGCAGCCAGGTTGATGGGGTAATCAGCGGACTGAATAATTGGACACAACACTTTGATGCACTGGTCTGGACTGATGGACAATGCCAACATGGCAGCCGTCTCCTCCGCAGCGCGGACCACCTTCAGAAAAAACAAAGAAAGCAAGCTTTGTTTACTTTAACTTGTGATGTTCTGTGAACAACATAGCTATTATCTACTTGGAAGAAGCTAATTTGTGGGTGGATTAAGGCTGAAATGATTAATTGGATGAATTGAATTGTCAACTAATTTAGTAATTGATTAATTGTTAGCTGGAGTATCCAGACTCAAAACCAGGCTATTTGCTGGAAGAACAACACACTCGTAAACAAGAGACATTTAAGACACAAAAAAAAATCTTTGTGAAGTTGCATAGTTGCTTCAACCAGTTGAAAAAACACCATTAAGCACTTTTCACTATCCAGTTATTAATAATTATTCAAAAAAATTAAACGCTGTTGTATTTACGTTAAGTTAATCAGAAAGAGATGAGATTTTCACAGGCTGATTTTAGAAGTATTTTTTTAGCTCCAGATTCATCCTTTGCTTCAAATAATCAAGAATTAACCAAAAGGAATGTTATTGCATTTTAAGCAATACAAAGATTATTTTCTTTTTTTTAAAAAGGAATTGGATCATTGGTTTATTTGAATGTTTGAAGGTATTTCCAATATTGTATAAAAGGGTTAAAATAGTTCACAGAAAAACAGGCAGGATGTAGCAATTTTTAAAAAATCCAATTAATAAGCGTTAGCTGCAGGTAGCCCTGGTGTGGATGACAGTACCTCTTTGTGTGGATCTTTGTGAGCCTCCAAGGCCTTCATGATGGTGAGCTCTGCATAGTTCTTGAACCTCCAAGGCTGCTTACCAAGAATCTCCCTCAGCACCCTCAGAGCCAGCGTTCGGATCACGTGCTGAAGAGATTCAAGAAGAGAGGAAATTCAGCTCTGATCTTTTTCACCGAGTAGACGCAGGTCCTGTGTGTGTGTGTGTACCTCTCTGTCACCCATCGTCTCCAGCAGAAGCAGCAGGATGGTCTTGAAGTGTTCGTCCCACACCTGCAGGGTGTTTTCGCGGATCAGCTTGAGCAGCTCGTACAGAGCCGCCTTTCTTTCTTCTACACGCTCATTGTGATTGGACAGCTCCTTGAGGAGCTCGGCCACTCGCTCCGACTGATCGAGCCCGCTGTCTGTTTTACGGAAGCAAACAGAGTTGACGTCATTTGGTCCACGCAGCGTGCGTGTTTGCTTTGTGGTTCCAGTACCGTCGGTGAGTTGGCCCGAGTCCTCCAGGCTGATGTCTTTCCGGCTCTGTTTCAGGGGCGAGTCGTAGAAGTGATCGTGGCCGACTCGGGGGCTGGAGGTGAGGAGGGGCGTGTTGAGGAGGGAAGTCTTGTTGTCGAGAGCCATTCGACCGCCGTCCATCAAGTCTGACAAGTTTCCCCCCTGGTCAAAAAAAAACAAAGATGGAGGAATAAAGGCATCTTGTGTTTTGTACGTAGTGTCACAACCTGACTCAAAGGCCACAACAAAATACAGTTTGCCCAGCTCTAGCAAGGGTTGAGCAATAAATCAATAACCATGAATATCGCTATAGACACGTGATCAATACCAAAAGATAATATATTCAATGATTTCACTAAACTCTGATCCAGAACTGCACAGCATTCTGGGAAATGTAGGCAAAGCAAATGCTTTAGCTGCTACACTTTTCATGCCCAGCTAAGAAAGGTTTGTCAGAGGAATCGACTCTTTCACTCACTGGTTCTTTGGTTGTCAAGCAACAACCTGTTAAGTAACATATTGTTACCTAGCAACAACCTGTTAAGTAACATATTGTTACCTAGCAACAACCTGTTGAGTAACTTGGACAGCAACAGTTTAAGGTTTCCCCACAACTGTTTAAAAATAATAAAAAAACAACAGCCTGGGACAAAAATGAATACAACAGCTTGAGAGGAAACTGGATACAACAGGAAAGGTCCTGCCAACAGTTAGGAAGTATTTCTGATATTTAAAAAGAAATAGACAATCCATTACCAATATCAATTGATACGATACAGAGATACAAATGTTGGCTGGACTGTAGCACAATTACACACAACTTTTGTTGGACTTAAATGTGGAGGGCAAGGCTGACCTTCTGATGACCTTATTGTAAACTTTTATTACTTTCTTAAAAATGACAGCAGCACAAACAGGAAAGCCTTGGCTTCACAAACCAGAACTAAAAGCAAATGTTTGACATAATTTGTGCAAAATTTAATAAAGTGGAGGTGGCAGCTTGGGCTCCAGGTTGACCTGGAATTTTAAAATGTTGAGAAAATAATTTAGCAGTGTGGTATATATGATAATGGAAATGGCTCAAGAGCATCAAATGCTGTATAAATAAGAGTACCATGTCACAAAATGCTCTGCATAGCTAAACCCCCCACCCAAAAAACAACAACTTTACTTCTCATTAAAAAAAATTGCAAACAAATTGACTGTTGTTTTGAATCCAGAAATTTTTAAAAACCTCCGTACATCTTCAGTTTGTTAAACGACTCTTGGCGTTGCAGCTGTGCCCTTATTTATTGACTCAAAGAAATCTGGAGTCAGTTTACAGCAATGAACAGAAACGGTCAAATTAATCACTTTCCTAGTGTTGCTACAGCGCTGCATGTCTCTAACTTGTCATAAATCTGATAAAATGAGGTAGAAAACCTTTTACAACCAGTGATGCATACAGTTTTTGCACCAGAGCCAAGTTCACGTTTAAAGTTGCAGCGTAAGGTGCAGGTCTTTTATGTCTCTAGCCTGAAAATACCAGGATTTTTTTCTCGTCGACGTTGTTTTTCAGAGACTTTGTGAAGTTCGACAAGTGATCCATCAGGTGAGAAGCAGAGCAGGGCGCAGGGTGGTCCTGTTTGTGTGTGTATGCTTACACTCAAAGCATTAAAAGGTCACCTATGTATGGGCTGGTTTGACGAGTCAGGTGTGCTGATGAAATGTGGGCTGGTTAGATTTCAGATGCATGTCATGGAGAAAATGTCAGGAGGTCACACCTCTGTACTGGAGAACACTGTGTCCTTAAAAGGGGGCCGTGTTCCTGGGAAGGGCTGCGGGACATCTCGAGTCATAAATTTACCCTCAACATGAACTCCGACGAGAGGAGCGGCTGAAAATAGCAAATTATTATTGAATTTAGGAGGCAAAGCTGGCAGAACATTACTGACATGCTAAGACTGTTTGCAGAGGATTATCTTTACAGTCACCCTTCCCATAAACAGCAACTGTACGTCCCTCAGTTCCCACGAAGAGAGAGGGATCACATGTCAGAGTCTCACACACACAGTACATGAGTGTGTGGTAAATCTAGGAAAAGACTGTTTCATTGCTGCCTGCCTCTCAGGCCTTCAAAGAACATCAGAGTTATGATCTACTTCGATATGCTAACCCGGTAACCCCGGGTTATTTTAGCCCGACTGGCACTGAAGATGTTTATGCCACACAAACCAGCGGTCAGACCTGTCACGATAAATTGTGCTGGCTAACAAATTGGCTCTGTCATTTTTGTGATACTGTTGTTTTGAGACATTTTTCAAGTAATATATTACTTGAAAATGTAAACAGTCCTCTCCAACATCCCATCAGATTGATTTTGAAGCAAAAATGAACCGCCAGTGGGCAAAAAGAAGGAGCTTTGTTGCCCATTGCTGTTGTTCAAAACTTCTGCACCAGAATTAAAGACATACCAAAAACGGGCAAATTTAAAGGTTCTTGCCTGAACCTTTATATGTTAGAAAACTAACGACATTAAAAGTCTGTGTAATGAATCAAAATGTTGAAGTCAGGGTCCTCATATATACAGCTCTTTCAGACCTCAAATAATGCAAAGAAAACAAGTTTATATTCATTTAGAAACAACAATACTAATGTTTTAACTCAGGAAGAGTTCAGAAATCGATATTTGGTGGAATAACCAGGAGGTTTTCAATGGGCTTCAGTGTAGCGGACTCTTATTTTTTCCATGGCTGTAGATGCCTCTACAGCAGAAATGTCTTAACACATGTCCATTAGGCGACGCTTAGAGGCTACAAACATGCATCGGTCATCAGAGCCTGCATATCAACTCACGTCGTCTCCTTCTCGCCGTTGGACGGGTTCGTTCATGTCCTCCTGGCTCCGGACGCTGAAGTTCTGGATCGCCTCTGTGACGCCTTTCAGGGAGCTGTAGATGTCCTCGGAATTCAGGTTCTCCGGGTCGTAGTCAAATGCACTGCAAAACACAGATATGCTTGGTTCTTTGTTGTTTTTTTTTCTTCTTTAAAAACTCACATGGTATGAATAAATATAGAGGCATTTCAAATTTTTCATGAGTAGAGCTCCAATTTTATTAGTTTAACTTTATTTCATGCTTGAGATAAATGTACAGCCGAACATTTTCTGATCATTTTTTTTCTGATTCTTTAAAAAAAAAAAAAAAAAAGAGCCCCACTGTGTCACAGAGGACGTGTTACCTTGGTGACAGGGTGTTTTGTGAGGTGATGGTAGGTGAGGTGACGGGACTGGGCCAGCTGGCTGGCGACCGGGTGGTGTGGCGCGTCAAAGGGCTTCCCATTGGTGCCTGAAAACGTGACAAAAAGTACACAGAGTTGTCGCCGGTTGTTACATGATTTTGTAATGATTTACAAAGGATGTTTAAACATCTCCCTTCTTAACTCGTGTGGCCTGGCACTTTATGTTCCAGTCTACCCACCTGGGCCGTGTTGCCCGTGTTCTTCAGATGGTTCTGAAGCAGCTTGGTGGCTCCATCCTGGAAGGTTTTGGGAAGAGCTGCCAGCAGCATGGTGAACTCGGGAGTGTTGAGTTGGAACAGGGCAATTAGAACCGCCTGGGCTGCCTGTGGAGACGCAAAATAATTCATGAAAACATTTCATTTAGTAGCAAAAAATATATGCTTTGTCATCCTACATCTGTGATCTGATCACACGGAGAGGAGTTGACTCTTACTCTTTGCGTTCAAATGATAATTTTTTGTTCTGTTTAATTTCCCCACACAAAATTGTGAAAAAGTAGCTTTATTTACTCGGCTCCGTCTACATCACGTGTCAAATACAAGGCCCGTGGGCCAAATCTGGCCTGCCGTAGCTTTTTATGTGGCCCTCTAGAGTCTAGACTAAACACGAAGTGTGATTAAATGTTATGTATCAATGCAGTTTTTATATGCTTACTGCCAAATTATATGAATCAGTCCCTCCAGGTTCTTGAGAATTATCGTGGAAATTCACATAAAATGGACAAATTCCCACGCCTTTTTGCGCTAATAATTGGGAGTTTATTGCAGATTTTTTCCAAAAATTGTCAAAAACTTTCTTACTTGTACTAGACAGCTGCCTCGGCCTAAATTGATGTCAGATTATCAATACGGCGAATCATAAAAAGTCACATATACCGTCATAAATAAGGGAAAATATATATTAAATATATAATTAATATTTCCATATTAGTACCACAAACACTTTGCTTTTTTTTGCAAAAAAATCATGAAAAGAATCACTAAATCCTGGAGGGACTGAAAAGATGTGTAATAATATTATTTAACTTTAAGAATTCCTTGATATTTTAACAGTGTATTTTATCAATACATTCTGGCAGAACCGGCCCTTTAAGAGCATTTATTTATGATCTTGATTTGGCCCAAAACAAAAACGAATTAGACACCTCTGATCTAAATGAACATGTTGCAAAAAGACTGGAAATTAACTGAACTAGTTTCAGTTCACATTTTTAAAACCAGAAAGAGCAACAGAGATGACTTTGTTAAACTGTGACTGTTTTTAAATATTTTTATGGCACTTTAATTGTGTAAATTATTGCAACTGTGGTGTAATTTTTGATGTTTTTTGGTCAGGACTCTAATGAAAAGGAGACTTTTAATCTCAATGGGACTTTCCTAGAAAAATAAAATCAAAAATATTGGGGCGGGCAGAAGATCCTGCCAAAGAAATATTCATACCTCAAGTTATAAACTTTAGTGCATCTTACTGGGATTTTGTGTGAAGAATCTACAGTTGCAATAAGTCCTACTGGACAGCTGCTGCTACAACACACACCTGCAAGCCAGCAAAAAACTAAAACTTCTCTGGCAGAGAAAAACAAAAAGCTGTACTTCCAGACCTATGATAAACTAATCGGGTTCTCAGTCTGCTCATTAATTCTGCAGCACTCAAGCTTAGAGTCACGATGGGGGTGAGAGCCGGTACCTTTCTGACATCGGAGCTCTTGGGTTCAATTGTCCAGGTGATGATGCGAGAAACCGCGAGTCGAGTCTCACTGGAGTTCACAAAGTCGGGGGCCTCCATCTGCAGCGTCAGCGTCTCGATGTACTTCAGGATGGCCACTTTCACCTGCACCACAAACACACGTTTACACAGATCACCAACGTGGGATGGCTAAAGCTGACCTGAATACACATGGTAGAAACGATACAAACACACATGGAAACAAGCACCAACGTTCACAGTGAGTGTAAAACCAGAGCGGGTCCTTTACAGATCTGGAAAATCAAACGTCTTGATGAATCGGTGAGAAGATCGTCAAACTAAACAGCATCAATGTTCATGCTTTGCGACAAATGGCAAAATAAAGGAAATAATAAATGCCAACATTCACCGCAGACTCCACAAGTGAATCCTGCCCTCATCTCACGCCTTTCTACATCTGCATCTCAAGGGGAGAACTTCCTCCAAATCACTTAGCAGCACCGTGCGCGCCATATAATTGCTCCCCCCGGAGCGCACTGACCTGGGAGGACTGGCTCCAGGCTGCGGCCTGCTCGTCTAGAGAGCAGGCGTGGCGCCGCGCTCTGGGGGGAAACAATTTTACCCCGGACCCTCCCCTGCCTCGCCCGCAACACGAGCTCCGAACAGGCTTCAGAGAGAGAGAGGAGAAGCACCGCGTCAATCAACGGGGAGACAGGGGGACGAGGACAGGGGAGGGCAGAGGGAGGGGAGAGATGGAGAGGAGCATGGCGGGAGGAGGAGGAGGAGGAGGAGGAGGAGGAGGAGGAGGAGGAGGAGGAGGAGGAGGAGGAGGAGGAGGAAATCTAGAGGAGCAGGAGAGGAAGAGGAGGAGGCTTGGGCTGCTTTAAAATTTAGCTATTACTTCGAAAAACCCAAACTGCTCGAATCACAGAAAACTAGGCTGTTTCTAAATCTACTAATGGATGGATGAATGGAAGGATTAATCCAGTGATGGAGGATGGATGGATGATTTAACCAACGGATGGATGGATGGATTAACCCACTGATTGATGGATGATCCAACAGAAGGATGGATAGATTGATGGATGGATGGATGAAACAACGGACGGACGGATTTATGTTAGTGAATGATGTAGCTGTCTGAAAACACAAATATATTCTTTCCATTCTGAATTAACTTTCAAACTTAAATAAATTCTTCTTTCCCAGACAAAACCAAACGTGTCCAAGCTTCTTACTGTTTTATATGTTGGATAATTTTTAGTTCATTCGGTCTCACAGCTGAATTAATAACCATTCCTGCTTCAGTTAAATGCCAACATATTTTCTAAGTTTTAAGAGAGAAGAGAATTACTTTGGAGTGACATGATTTGCAGTACATCGAGTAAATTGTTCTACTGGTTACATCATTTTATGCCCAAGCCTGGAGTCCAGGAAATGAAGCAGATCAGACAGGAAGCGGTGGAAACAAGGGTAAAAGTAACAAAGGAGAGAACATGGCTGGAGCAGGTAGATGGATGGGTGACGTGGGGGCGGGGGTCAGGGACTCGGAGGTCAAACTTGATGGCGTTAGAAGGCGGCGGCGTCCAATCACAGCCCAGGATTCAGGGTTTTGGGACGCACAGCCAGAGTGATGGGCAGGTACTGATTTCTGTTAATCCAAGCAGTGACCATGGCCGTTCTTTTGCAGCGCCATGTGCATGCTTCCCGTCCACTCAAGCACTTAAACACACGGCATCATAAACAGTCAGTACCTTGAGGCTGGGCGTCTGCGTCTGGTCCACAGTGAACCTCATGAGAATAGTGAACTGAAGGTCGTTTGGAAAAGACTCTCTGGAAGAGGAAAAACAAAGAGCCATACTTTAATCCACAGAGAAAATAAGCAACCATTTTATCACAGCCACAAATAATATCGCAGGGAGTATTAGCTTAAATGAGAATTATGTGCAGGCAATTAAAACTAAGAGAAATTTAACTGTCAATCACGGTTGGTGAACAAAAACGATAAAATAAAAAGAATCATATGGCAAAGTTCTGATTATTCATACAGCTGGGAGACAGGGCTTAATAACAGCATCTCTAATGTTTTTCATACCAGATCTGATTTCTAAATTTAATTGATTTTTGTTCGGTTCAAAATTTCAAATGACAGAAAATATCTTCAACAAGTGGCTTTTCCTCCAATCAGCCCTCCAGAGAGTTGTATGATGGAGTATCAGGCCCACAATACTAGAATTTATTTAATTCCAAGAATATAGTCAAAATATTAGCAGAAAACAGGCACAGTTTTACTGGAAGAAACCTATTAAAATTATGAGAAAGGAAGTTGTTTTAATGAGAAAAAAATCAGCTCTTTAAAACATGCACAATTGTTTGCATGATTGTTTCAAATTTATGCTGCTCATAATTTGATACTGATGAAGTACTTCTATTAAGTATTACTTGTAAAAGTAAAACTTCACAAGATGCTCAGCATTCCTCATTTAAATTTTGTGTTATTTTGGAGTTCTCATAAGATTACTACTCTATTCTCCTAATATTAGGACTTTTTTCTTGTAACAAAAAATGTAGCCTGGCCCTAATATTCCATCTCAGAGTCGATCTGAATTCAAAGTCCAAATAAATAGAAGAAAAACTAAGACTTTTAAATGTGGAAACTCATGGAATCAATTACGAAAATGAAATCTTCGAAAATCCAAAATTTTATTAATCCATAGCATTGATTTATTGCCCAGCCCTAATTATTCATAAAACATTTTTTACATTCTTTGGTCTTCTCCTGATGTTTTTCACAATAGCTTTGTGTACTTTTCAATTTAAAGTAACCTGCAAGGTGGTGATGTTATGATTATGATCCATGATTTAGTACTGAAAGTGCAGGAGGTAAAATGTCTCTGTAAAAAAAAGCAAACGCATCCAAATCTTTGTGTGATCTTGTCCTGAAATGCCAGCCTATGAGTGAGATGTCGGCGCTCACCGTGTGACGTCCAGAGCTTTCTGGACTTTGGACTGGACAGAACCCAGCAGGTCGGCTCCCATCTTCTTCAGCAGCTGTGTAAGCAGGACGAACAACCAGTCCAGGAGGTCGTCCTTATGGACCAGGATGAAGTCCACCAGGGTCTCCAGGAACATGCTGAACACCTAGACACACACACACACACCACCCCGATAATGCCTTATTGTTAAGGTTGATCCAGCCGTACTACGGAGTTCTTCCTCAGACACACACGGATGCATGCACACAGGTTACCCTGAGCTGGGATGATGTAAGAAAAGAATTAGTTCCCATTATGGAGTTAGTAGGTATTTAGTGTGGCAGCAGACCATTTTAAGCCCAATCACCGATTCAACAAAATCACCCAAAACGACTTAACAACAGATATAATCAGCCTTTTACTTGACGAATTAAAAGTCAGTCAGGTTACGGGGTAACCAGCGGTAACCATCTTTATGAGCAAGTAGTTGATTTCAGCAGGACAGCGAATGGTCAGGCAGGTTAGTGGATGTTAACGACCTCGATTACCGATTAACCAATCAGATTAATGAAGCAGATTTTCATTCAGTTAGATAAAAACAGTAACACCGATTGGCCAAACTTACTCTCTACAGAGAGTTCCAGGGTGGGGGTGGCATAAGGGAGACAGAAACACACATCTGTTAGCATCCTAACCAAACTTTTACTCTGCTTGTCAAACTAATATCCATCTTTAAAGATTTCAAAATCTTCAAAGTGTTTTTAAATCGAACGAAATGCTGTGTGCACTTTAGCAAACAAAAAGAAACAAAATATATGAAGTGACAGGTAGAAAAATTAAATGTAGGAGCAGAGAGATGAAGGGAGGAGAGGCGTCCATGATGAGATGCGGTACCTTGAAGGAGGCTGAGCTTATACCGGATTCTGCCGAGCCGTACACCCTGCCGGAGTCTCGCTGAAATTCATCAAATCGTCACACGTCAAACGAGTGAGAAGGGAGAAAAGCTCGCGCGCCTCACACTGGGTGTGTGAGGCGACGGAGGAGTCATAGCGCCGAAAGAAAGGCGGCAGTATTAGAAGGGGCGAACCACAGCTGATTAGTCAGAGAAGAAGAGCTGGCAGCCCAAACATTGGGGTGTGTGTGTCCATGTGATTTTTAAAAAATTTTTTTATTCATTTTTATGCAGTCAGGGTTGTTGGGAAGGGAAACGAGAGCAAAAAAAGTGAGTGGAAGTGAATGCAAAGAGCGCAGCCAGCTGGTTGACTGCTGAACGGTGACAGAGCAATCCCACAGGACGGCGGAGAGTTTCAGGTCACACGCAAAAAAAAAAAAAAAACAGGCAGGGCATGCCGTTAGCATGTTGCACTCTGCATGCCAGTGTTCATGTTGGGAGGAGTGTATCCACATGTTTTTCTCCTGTTTATCCCATTTGTTGGCCCAAATCAGTTGAAACAGGTGTGCAGAAGGACTGCTGAAGTGAGTGTGTGCGCACTGAAAGACGGTAACACTGCTTGGGATTTGGCAGAATCCGGTACAGTGAGGGATGGTGGGATAAACAAAGTTAACGGAAACCAAAATTAAAGTGGATGAATAATGACATTTGTGAGGTGATAAGTGTGTGCGTGTGTGTGTGTGTGTGTGTGTATGGGTGTATGCATGCATTCATACCTTACTGTGAGGGTCTGCAAACATCCTGGTGAAGATTTCACACAACCTCTTCAACTCCACCCGACTGAGGGGGAGAGAAAAGATTCAGATGAAAACCCTCCATGAGTTTATCTTTAAAAACAAAACAACAAAAAAAAACGTGTTTGTTCTGAGGCTGACCTGAGTGTGCGCTGGTTCTTAAGCAGAGCCTGCAGGCCCAAAAGTCCCTCCTTCCTCTCAGACCAGTTGGCACTGGCGCAGCGGTTGAGCACCTGGGAATCACAGCAAACACGAGGCAGGTTAAGATTCATCTCTCTCTGCAAGAAACAGCTGAAAGATTTGAAATTTTTTTGCTTTAGACTTTCTTTAATCCAAAATTCAACTTCCTACCTTTGTTTTTAATTAAAAAATACATACATGACAGAAAACATCTTAATATTTTTTTCTCATTTCAATCATTCCTTCTGTATGTAGACCTGAATACAAAGTTTATCGCTTGTCAAAAAAGACGGTACTTTTTAGGTGGGCTAAAATCACTCTGAACTATGGAAACCGATGGACAGAATTGGTGAAAAGAAATCCAGATTTTACAAAAAATGTAATATAAAAAAAAAATTGATTATTGTTCAGCCCTACAGTGTATTTGTTTTGTAAAAAATACACTGTATCCAAAAAGGTAACCTTAAAATGTTTCCCATTAGCAATGTAACAACCTCAAATTGCTGCCGCCACCACCAAGTTCCACAACGCAAATGGTTTATTAAGGATTTTATGTTAGTTTTCCACCATGCTGTTTGTGCAGAACAAAGTTTAGTTTTGGTTTTATGTGACCAGAGTGACTTTCACACATTAGCTGAGTCTCCTACTTGACTTGCAGCAAATTGAAAACAAAAATCACGCAAATCTTTGTGATGTCTGTCAAATTAAGTATTTCCCTCGGTGTCTACCTCAGCCACGTCTTCAGTTTGCCTCATGTAGGTGGGGATGACCCCTCCGTTCCTCGAGCTGTAGGATCTCTCCGAACAGACGCTGGATGCGTCGCTGTTGGGTTCGTCGTCAGAATACATGCTGTAGTTCTCGTACCGTCGCCGTGCCGGCTTCTTCTGCAAGACAGAAAGAACCAGTGAGCGTAAGGGGAGTGGGAGAGGCAGAAAATAAACACGACACATTCTAAAGGAGCACATCTAAGCAACAACAACAACAACAACACACACACACGACACACACAGGTATGATCCAGGAGAGGAACCTGACCTTAGATCTCATGTCTCCCAACAGCTGACAGCATTAAACAGAGGTAGAAGCCGGGATTAGAGAACACGCAGACATGCACCCGAGGAGATGTAAGCTGCACATTCTTTGCAGAGTACTGGAGTGAGTCTCCATGCGAGTTCTCAGAGTTTATTGTACGTACCAGCGCATCTGCGAGGGCCTCCTCTACATCGGAGCCAGTGTTGAGGACCCTCATGGCACTGACCGAAGAAGAAAGACGACTGGACTGGCTGATGCCAAAACCCGATCCTGTGGGCCGAGACAGTCGCAAAGAGAGGGAGGAGGGAAAATATGGAAAACCAAGCTGTTAATAAACCTTCAGGATAAAAGGAAAACGCTCTCTGTCCTCCATTCAGCCGGATCCACAGATGATCCTCTTCCTCACCAACATTCACACAACATCACATCCCGATTGTCAACCCTGGAAGTTAATGTGATGACTTGTTAGACGACACTGAACTTGCCACTGGTGGAAGAAAGGATGGCTTAAGAACACAAAGAGAGCATGTTGGCAATCCTGCAGAGAAGGGTCGAAGCTAAATTAAGAAAACAAATGGATAAAAAAACGAAAAACACAGAAAAATAGTTATCAACTGGCAACTGAACGGGCGGAAGCATGCGATTCCACTGGAGGGGGTTCAACATCCTAGAGCAGAACGTTAAAAACCAAATTAAAACAATGATCGATGAGGCACGAACAAGCAGGACAAGATGGGTGGCGCTGAAAAGGACATCAAAGAAAAACGGCGAGAGAAGTTTGGCCAAGAAGGTGGGGTGGATGGAGGGCAAAGAAATAGATGTACTCAGCCTTCACCTGCAGCCCCAAAAGCATCAGGTGTGTGGAGCGCTCCAGTGGAGCGGGAGTAGCTCCGAGTTGCTGCAACCAAGATTAAAACACACACACAGAGTTTAACAGCCGCTCACGCAAACACAAGAATCACACGCAGGAATGTGACAGTGAGGGCAACGTGTGAACACAGAAAGAAAGTCAGCTAAAGAGCAACACTTACTGCAGCAGGCTCAGAGCAATGATTTATACTATAGTTATTCAATATGCCTCAACTGTTTCATAGTATGAATGTATTTGATTTAGATATAAGATTTTATATGGAACACCAACAAAAAGTAGCTTAAAAAATAAGAAAAGTCTGAAAAAGTGTGTTGTGCATATGTCTTCAGCCAGTTGTCGGATAAGAAGTCATCTGATTTCCACATAAGAGTCATCCTGTAAATATTTTAATCTCAGTATAAATCCAGCTGCTCTGTGGAGGCGTCGGAGATTTTATAGAGAACATTAGTAAATAAACAGCAGAATGTGGTGAAATTTAAAGCAAGTTGGGTTATGAAACAAAATCCCAAGTTTTGACCGTCTCTCAGAGCTCTGTTCAGTTCACCATCTCAAACTGGGAAGATTTTGAGAGGGAGTACCAAGACATAGCAAGGAGAGCATTAATGAGAGAAGCAGCCAAGAGGCCCATAGTAATTCTGGAGGAGCTGCAGAGATCTGCAGCTCAGGTGGGAGGATCTGTTGAGGACTATTTAGTAGATAGAGCTACACAATGTGACAACACATTGTCCTGAGAGGCTGCAAAATACCTGGGAGGTTTATCTTCCAGTCTGATAATCTACGAGGAGCTGAGTCCAAATACATGCCACACTTTTCAGATATTATTAGTAAAAATGTTAAAAGCTAGTTTTTTCCACTTCTTAGTCATTCCAGCATTTTTTGTTGGTCTGTCACGTAAAACCCCAATAAAATGCACTGAGGGTTTAGAGGTGGGTAATGTGAACTTCCAAGTTTTATCACAATATTTTATGGTACTATTACAATAAGTGACACTAAAAAAAATATATTTTTATTTCTTTTATGTGTCTACATGGCTTTGGCTGCATGACACAGCACAAACACAAATATTACTCTTGAAAAACAAACCATTTAGGACACCAGTCACAAGGAAGTGTGATTTGTATCACTAAAATCCACACACTAATTGCATTTAATCATATATTCTAATTATAGATTGCTAGTGATACACCATTAATGAACAGTGGAGAAAAACAGTACAAATAACCCAGATAATACGGACAGTTCAGGGTTTCTTAAACATTAACTGGAATTTATTGTGGCAACAATAAATCGAAATCTGACGATAAGAGATTTATTGCGATAATACAATTAATGTCCACCTATGGACACCTAATAGACATCTATGTCTATTGAGGGTTTGAATGCAATGTAAAAAAAAAAAAGTTAAAGAGGTGGGAAAATGTGTTGTAATGCGCATATATGCACAGGTTGAAACCTAAAGAACCTAAAGATGACGTCACGTCTGCAGACTCGCTCATCTTAATTCTCCCTGCACTTCGCCTCTTACTGCTACTCACCAAGAGGTGTGAAGGAGCGTACGGGGCTGGTGTCCCGGCTGCTCTCCCTGCTGGCCTCCCTGCTGCAGCCCTGACTCATACTGGGCCGAGGGATACGACTGCCTCGAGCTAACGCCACCCAAACGTACATCGCAGGACAGGAGAGGAGAAAGTGGAAGGAAAGTGGTTGTAAGACAAAACGTACAGTGAAACGGATAACCAGAAGTCAGGAAATCCAAACACAAGATGTGAATAAGAGCAGAATAAGAAGAATGAAGACATGAGACAGAAAAGAGAAAAGGTGACAAACATATCAAACAAGAAAAAAACAATGAGCCAGGCTGACTGGTCCTTAGGAAGCATCTCAACACCAGCAGTCCTAACAGTTTAATACCTTCAAACTGTTAGATATGAAAAATATAATGCAGACCTATTTTCTGTTAATTGAAGACCAATCAGGATAATGTGACTGCTAATGCGTCACATTATCCTGCACACACCAGCCTCATGATGAAACATGGCTGTGGAGGCATCATGCTTTTTCTTAAGCAGGGAAGCTAATGGGAGGATCATGATGAGATGCATCTCTAAGGAGCAAAAAGCCTGCAGAACCCAGCAGCCTGACATTCTCAGAATTTATTCGTTTTCCCTCACTAAACACAGATTAGAAAAAAGAAAAGAGGCATTCAAGGTGAATTTAGCAATTGAAGCAAGTGGGTGAGAGGATGAGCGATGCATGCTCATCTTTACTGTTCTGTTCATCTTCAGCAGCTACTCAGCCATCCCGGGGTAATCACCACCTAACATGATCCTTGTTGCACAGCCACTGCTGATTAGTATGGACAGGAGGAAACATGTCCATCTGAATATGGCCGCCCATCACCACAACAAGCACAGCCATGGAGTTGGACAAATTAGAGAGAGGAGATCTACGAAGCTGAGGCAGGTGAATGGGGCTGGGATGGTGGATTTGAAGGTGATGAAGGAGCAATAGGGGGTGATTGAGGATGAGGAGAGGTCGGAGCTGGAGCCTTACCTCCTCTGCTGGCACCGTTGTAGTTTGAGCTAAGGCTAGAAGGAGCTAGAGGACGGAGGAAGCAACGGGAGGAGGAGAGAAGGAGACGGAAAATCAAGCAGAGTTGGTATTGATAAACAAAGAGTGTTTATTCATCTCCTTCATAAACATGACACAGGAACACCAGAGGTCGTGGGTTTTACGGGCTCAGTCCAGCGGAGTCGTACTCACCGACGGAGAGCCGAGTGGGCGAGGAGTCCCTGGAGCAGCCCTGGCTGCGGGGGATGCGGCTGCGCCTGTGTCCGTCCCCGGTGGCGCCGCCCAGCACCCGGTGAGCCCCAGAACCCATGGTGCTCAACGCCGTGGTGGTCAGCACGCGACCCGGAGAGCCGCTCCGACTGCCGGCTTCAGAGAGGGAGAAAGAGGAGGAGGAGGAGACACAAACAAGGAGAAGAAAGTCAGAGCGCTGTCCGTCCAACAAGAGGAACGTAGTGATGCCGCTAAAGACGACACGACATTTATAGACACTATCGCACTTTCAGTCCTGTGTGCAAAAACATTTAATCACCCTGTGCACCTTTGGCCACTCCAGGTGAAAATGTGCAAAAATCCCTAAAAATAAGTTCTCCTTTTTTTGCAGTTGAAGAATTTGACACTTAAAATTAAAAAAAATTAAGCCCATGTTTAGAAATAAATGTTTTCTAACAGTAGTTCTTGTTGTTACATCCAACAATTTACAGAATTGAAACCATTTTTATTTTTATTTTATTCATTTATTTCATTCATTTGCTGTTTTAAATGAACATGACACATGTTGATATAAACAAAAGTTTCAAATGAGAAAGAGTAGTTGGTTGGAAGAACAAAATCTCATATAGTCTACCCCTTGTCTCAAAAGTGAATTGGCTACACTATAAGCAACTAAGCAACCATCTATATAGATACATCTATAAACACAAAACAGGCAATGTGTATAAAAATAATATTAAGCAAATAAGATATGTTGTCTTTGATACAACACTCTGGGTCAATATTATAACTTGATAGAATATTATATTTTATTATTTTCTTAGAAGTAAAAATTGATCAAATCTCTTTGGTTTCTTTATACAAATTGTTCCACATATTTATTCCATGAACAGAAACCAAACGCTCAATTTGTTTAGTTGTGACTTTGTTTTATTGTTGTTTTTTTAATCTCGGATCTTCTCAAATTATAAACCCCATCTCCTTTACTACATCTTTTCACACTTCACTCCCGAGATAATCAATGTCCAGGAACCTTAAAGTTTTATTTCCTGACTTCCAGGTTTTATAAATATAAAGGCAGCTAGTTTTCAAAATGAGAAAGACAAGAGGACATGCTGTTCAAGTAAAGCAGATGCCCATAACTGCAGTCAGAGCAATAATTCAAATACAGGAACAGGTCGATCTGGAGTGACTCTGACAGTGGGACAGTCAAAGATCCCTCTCTCTGTTTGTGCTTCAATCCAAATAAAATGTTATCAAGGACGACTGAAGACTTTCCTGATGTTTTCAGTGGGAGATTACTGCCGTAGAATCTACATTTATCTTCAGGGTTTGTGTACATCTTTACCACGGGAGCCAATAAATGCACAGAATGCTGTAAAGATGATAGCCAACAACTTAAAATATGCTGTGTGTGCAATTAGATAACACAGCAGTGTTCGGTGTGACTGGAAAGAGGATTCCTGGGGTTGGCATGACGACAACCTACATTAAGTTAATATTGGAATGACACATTAGCACGGATTCATTCATATGGATAAATATATAACAGAGATTGGATAGTTTTTAAATCATGATATCAAATTTAGCTGAACTGTACTCCAAATATCTATTGAAATAGAAGATTTTTAACCATCATCAATACACTAATCTTACAATCTAATGTCCTCTTTCCCCTGGGGATCCTGTCTCCGAGTGCTAAGCCCACACAGTCTTTTACACTGCAAAAACAAAACTTGACCAAGTATTTTTAGTCTAGTTTCAATGGCAAATATCTTAGTTTTGTTTTATTTCAAGTTCAATAACTTACAAGTAACTTTTCAGCACAATATATTAGCTTGTTTTAAGTCAATAATTCCTTATTATTGATAAAAAAAAAGTGCCAATTATAAATGAAATGACTGACCAGAGGAAAAACCATATTATATTATAACTACAAATGGCATTACTGTCATTTTCCTGTTGCATTTCTTAGGAAATTTTACTACCCATATTATGTTTTATAATACGGGGAAAACGCCTTATTCCATTAATTTTTTCATTATTTAGGAACAAGCTCCTATATTCTGCTGAAAAGTTACTTCTACGTTAGTTTTGTCTTATTTCCAATGTACTAAGATATTTTGTGTTTTTGCAGTGTACTCTGGTGATTTGTTCTACCACAATCCTCAGGACAACAGTTGAGGTATGAGATGTGAGTTTGGATTAAAAAGCTCCAGCGCTCTACATTATGCTGGACTACCACAGCTCTTCACGTTTGAACACAGGAATGCAGATCACTCTACCTCTGTGTGACAGATAAAAACTGATCTAAATCCACACACACACACACCGTCAACACTGAGCAACAAGCACCCAACTTAAACATATTAAAGACAAAACTATGCTTATATAAGCTACAAAGTATCACACTGTCTGGTTCTAATCAGGCGCCTTGTTGCAAAAAGTGACCAGTTATGTTTTTACTGCTTCTTTTATTTGCTTATAGTTATTAGACACACAAATATAAGTGAAAATAAAAAAAGCAACTGAATCTTTTGCAAATCCAAACACGAGAAGGTGCAAAAACTCGACGCTCCCAGAGCGAAGCGATTAGGATGAAAACTAAGCATCCGTAATCTGTAACTACAAATCCCAGCATGCCTTGGCCACAGTGCAGGGAGCTTTAAAGTGATCTGTCTAAGTGCAATATGGGTAAAAAGACAGAAGAGAGAAGTCAGGGGAACAAAGGAAACCAGACAGACTAGAATTAGGGAGTGAAGGGAGAAAAAAAACAGTAGCGCTGTAGCCTTACCACCAACAGGGTTAGCAGACTGAGATCCTGAGACATTACGCCCATTGGTTGAAAGAAGGGGGAGAGGGCAGAGGTAAGGAGGAAGGCGAAGGAAAAGCGGGTTAAATCAGATGAGTTATGGGTTAATGCAGAAGCGTCATGGGAGCGAGAAAGCAGAGTCAGATGGGAGCGCATCCTTGTGTTTCAAAGCAACAGTGAAGGTGAAGCTTCGGCATGTTAGTCAAATCAAATTGCTAAAGAGAAAACAAGAGCACAGACGAACTGAACCAGCTGCAGATGGTTGACTGGGAAAAGCAGTGCATGTTTGGTCTACCTGTCACAATGAGGAAATAAAAATCTTTAAAAGAAAAGAAAAAAAACACAGCCTCTCTCTCTCACACACATGGGGAACATCTTTAATAGCCATAAAATGAATCCTGGAATTCAGGGTTTAAAAGTCTGATGAGAAAACCTGAAAGCGGCTCTCTGTCTAAATGTTCAGTGTTCGACTGGTTAACTCAGCTACGCCACACATATCTCTGCGTGATTTGTCCCTTAAAAAGCATTCACGCTGCTTGAACTATTCCATATAATTTATTGTATTGGGATTTTATGTGATTCACCAGAGGTCTGCAACCTTTAAGATCCAAAGAGACAGGTTTTCCCCTCAGTCTTCCTGTATAAAGCAGCTGCAAAATCTACCTGACCCTTCCCAAAATAAAACTCAAGTTTAATCTTACTTGCTAATCAGGGCTAAACAATATCCTGAAAACTTAATTCCATTTAGTGTTGTATTAACAACATTACGTGAGATAAGTAAACAAATACTTAACTAAACAGAGTCAATATCTCTCTACTTTATGTTGTGCAAACATAAAAGCCAAATAGATCCAGCTCCTAGGAAATAAAATCATTTTAATGTTTCCATCTAATCAATATGGTTTTCTTGAAAGGTTTAAATGAGATTTAAAATTAGTCAAAAACGAGTCATTTTTGAAAATAATTTAAAATGATGATGAATAATTTTTAAAAAGCACACTAGATTCAGCCAAAATATAACAATCTGAACATGAAAAATATTCCTATTGTCATTTTCCTGTTGCAATTCTTAGCAGATGTTACTTGAAAGCGTTTTCATTACCTTTAAATATCAAAATATTGGTCAGTTCAAGAACTGACTTTTAAATTTTTTCACTTTTAATTGTGAAACAAAAGCAATTGTGGCCCACATGTACTTTTGACTTGTCAAAAAGTTTGGATACCACTGGTCCATCACTCCTAAATATATTGACGTTTGTGGTTGAAAGTGGACAAAATATGAAAAAAAGAGATATGAATACTTCTGTTGACATTAGCCAAAGCCTTGCTAAGGCTGCGTAAAGCAACATATTCACCAAACCAACCTCAGTGATGAGACACGGCATGCAGGGGGAAATACAAACAATACTCTTTTTAATGAAACACCTTGATCAGAATGAGAGCAGCAGCAGGTGAGCCACCAATCCCACTGTGGGACACAAAGACAAGCACACTCCGACAAACAGATAGGATACCTGGCGTGCAATCGGATTCGTCGGAACCTGAAGGCACAAAAACATTAACATGGAGCTTATCGTTACCGTGACGGCAACAAATTGTGAAACTCCACAATCAAATCCTGAGAAAACAAGAATCCTGGCAAACACCTTACGCACGCACACCCACATGTCTGCGACGCCGAAGGTCAAAGGGAAAAGTATCTTTTGCCCAGAGAGGATGGGGTGGAAAAGTTACTTACGTTGCGACTGGGAGACCATCTTGGTGCGGCTGCGCCCTCGAGAGTCCACCTGGCTCGACACAGTGCTGGCGGTCGACAAGGGCTGCTTGGTACGAACTCGGCCTGCGTGTGAAGGAGGACGACAAACATTGACTTCCTGCCTAAAGCACACCGTCTGCAGCAGAACAAAGCCCAAAAGCAAAGGAGCGCCAGCAGCTGATGGGAAAGCATCTAACACTGAAAGTTGCTCTGTAAACATTCACAATCAGCCAGCTCCAGATGCAAACAGCAGGGATGGTTCAGCGGCAAATAAGAAAATAATCTAAAGCCACCAAATATCGCAAAGTAATTGGAGGATTTAATCAAGCAGGAAGCCTTCGCGCTGTACAATAATCAGTGGATTATTATGATTATAGTACTGATTATTTTCTTTGTTAAAGCAGAAATTTAGTTGATTATTATTATTATTGAATTAATGTCACACTACTCTGTTAGTTTGCAATACTAAATGCTAGAAGAGAAGAACTACAACATTAGCTTGAGCGTTTGTAATTTTTTTAATAATTATTTCAATCATTCTTCAACTATGGAAAATGCAGAAAAGAAAAAAACAACTATATTATATTTCTGCAAATAACTGTTGGGATCTATAACTGGGTTTTCTAGCCTAGAACATTCCCAAACACCAACACAAACCTAACAGGAATCTTACCATTGTCTGATCTGGTCCCTACAGACAGACAAAAAGGGAGCAGGTTGTAAATGCGTGGTTCCACCTTCTATAGTGTATCTCTATCATCACATGACTCAAAACACATCCTGTATGCCCTGACATAAAAATATCTGACTGGAGCAGATATTGAATCAAATGCAAAATGGTTAGATTGCTAGTTTAAGATGAAAATCATATAACTTCCATGTATACAAGATGGACAGCAGGGGGCGCTGTGGTCATAATAGTTTAAATAAGCCGGGATGAAGTGATTAAAGGAGAAAGCAAAGGGATGAAGCAGAGTGAGATGATCTTACCATCCGTTTTATCAGAGGCATCATCTTAAGTAGCAAAAAGAGCCGAAAAGCAGGAAAAGAAATAATAGCAGAAAAATATATAGACACAAACAAAAGAAATAAGGAACAAGAATTGGAAGAAAATTAGGATTTTAAATAAATGGTGTGGAAAGACAAGGAGCCAAAAATGACAAACACAGGAGGCAGAGAAGAGAAAGGCAGATAGAGGAAAAAGAAAGAAGAAAGGAGCACAAAGTGCATTAGTAACATACCATTTGCTCAAAGAATCGTGCAGATGTTGGTTACAACAACAAGCTTCTCTTACGTGACAGAGCGACACAAAGTGCAGCATGAAGAAAAAAAAAAAAACGTTTTCCAAAAGGTTTCCTGTTTTAAAAAATAAAGCTGTGCATTTCTATTTGACTCACTGAAGTTAACATTTTCAAAGAAAGCCTTAAACTCTAATTACAGAAGGCCAATCCCTGTCATCTTTGGACCTTGAGAGACTGAAAAGTATGTCCATTCCTCTTTTCTTAAAGCAGCTCAACCTCTGCCAGATTGGGTGGATGACGACAGAGAAGTGCAGCTTTCAATTTTTCTAACATATTTTGACATGGATTTAGGTATTGACTTTGACTGGGCCATTCTAGCAGTATTATACTACGCTATTCCACTGTAGCTGTGGTTGTATTGAAGTATTTGTATTGTAGGGATGATGTGTTCAAGATAATGTACAATGTCAGTCTTTCGCCACACCGTTATTTTGCCTCACCCAACTGGAAAACTCTTGCGCAGGTTTGCTGCGTCCCCTACATGTCTTGTGGTAAACATGGCCTCCATTTCCAATGATAACTCTTCTTGCCACTTCTCCATTGAGTGAATGATTAACAGTTTATAGATTCTTTCACCTGAACTGTGGATCTCTGCAGCCATTGGTTATACTAGATTAAAGGATGAATCCAAATGCATGCCACACTTCTCAAACACTTTAATTTCCCTTCCATTCCACAGCTGTGTGCTAGTTTGTGTCGGTCCATCACATAAAATCCCAATTAAAAAACCCAAAAAAAACCAGCAGATTGTTGTTGTAACGCAACAAAGTATGAACAAATTCAAAGAGCATGACTATTTCTGCAAAAATACTGCAGGTGTACAAATTGAAACAAAGTACGGAACATGCAGAACATCAACAGATCGACAGGTGGACGGGCAGGTGGGCAGGAGGGAAGAGGAGCAGAAGCGGTTCAAGCACCGAAGAGTGCGAGTCTGTGGCTTCATCCCTGAGAACTGATTTTATCTGAGCATCAACTTATCCCTGCACTGATCTGAGACGACTCCTTAGATGTCTGGCCATCTCGTTTTCTGCTGACCGACGGCCTGCTCTGTTTGATCTGTCGTCTAACTTGCCTGTCAGGGCTCTTACCCAGAGAGGAGTAGGAGCCGGGGGGCAGGCGGTTCGCTCCCCTGGTTTGTCCGACGTGCCGGTATTTAGCAACTGCTGCTGCGTTCACATCCACGTCGCTGCGGGAACGCTGCAGGGAGACTGAGGAAGCCCCGCCCCTTGAACCAGCAGGGACTGATGGGACAGCAGGAGCAGGGCAGGTGTGACGATGGGAAAGAAGGATGGAAGGTGACGGGACATACAGGAAAAAAAAACAAAAAAAAAATAACAACAACATCACAAACACATGCTGGCACTGTACTACACAACACAGAAAACATCCATACACATACACCAACATGTATATGTGTAACAATACAAAAATCACATGAGGTGGTGACTGTTCAGATGATGTAAATGGGAATGATGGGAAAAGATTTTGAAGGAAACATCTGCCTCTCTCCGTGTGTGTGATCTGAACTTCAGATTACGTGTTGAAGGAGGGTGCGGTGTGTGTGTGTGTGTGTGTGTGTTATCGGCCGCTCTGTGTGGGTGCGCTTGACTCACCTCGCCCCGGAGCGGCCGACCACTTGGAAGTCAGAGGACGGCTGATAAAAGAGGGAGAAAACTGGGTCATGACACAAACACTCAGATAACCAACGTAACAACCTGTCAGAGTTCGCATCGCCTCCGAGCAGACGGCGTGAAATCAACTTTTGTTCCCCATCATTCTAAATGAAACTTTAAAATTCTGCAAATTGTTCAGGATATTAAAATATCCTGAACAATATCTGGAGAACCTTCTGAGCATCTAGATTTAGTATATCATCAAAAAGTTACTTTAAGTGGTTTGTAAATGTAAAAAGAAAACCCTACATACGTATTTAATTTACACATTTCTCTTCATTATTATCCCAAACTACACCTATTTAGAGCACATTAGTACAAACTAGAATATTTTATACAATCAATGAAAAATGTTTTTAAACAGGGAAATGCTGTGTTCTGGTCTAAACAAGAAAAGAAATAAAGCTACAAAAGATTACTTTTTTTGTGCCAAATTTAAACATTTTAACAGAAAGTAAAGTGGAAGGATAAAATTCTGGTAAAACATGACTAATAGCAGCCTTTGTGAGATTGTGAAGGAAAAGCAGAATCAACTGTTTGGGGGAGATTCACAAGGTCTAAGCTGCTGCTGGAGTCAATGCCTTAAGAGTCACAACACATGACTGTGTCAGTCTTTGTGTTAAGCAACTTCTGCACCAGTGACAACGTCAGACATTTCTTGTTTGAGCCCAGCATAGAAGGACTAGACAAGCTATATCCAGATGCTGACAACATTTTCCAGCAGGCCTCCGAACCTGACCACACTCCTAAAAGTACTAACAATACTAACAACACCTGTAATGATCATCCCCGTTACTGACTGGCCAGCAAGTTCACCTGACCTTAATCCTATAGACTCTTTATGGGATATTGTCAGAAGGAGGATAGGATCCAACACTGCAGATGTTCTGAAGGCTGACATCAAATCAACCAAGGCTCACAGTCTCCATGATACACCGCACTGAGGCAGTAATTCATGCAAAAGGAGCCCCAACCAAGCATTAAGTGCACTTGCTGTACAGCACATGAATAAACATCTGAGTAAACTGACATTTCTGTGCTAAAAGTCATTTGACTGCTTGACCGTGATAGTTTTATTTTACTGAAAAACTGAATGTGTGGGTTTAATTAGTAAGTATGTCGCAACTATCATAATAAACATGATTATATACAGCTCTGGAAAAAATTAAGAGACCACTTAAAATGATCAGTTACTCTGATTTTACTCTTTAAAGGTAAATGTTTGAGTAACACAAACATTGTTCTTTACTCTATGAACTACTGACATGTCTCCGAAGTTCTTAGCAAAAATGTAACATTTATTTGCAGAAAATGAGAAAAAGATGCAGCGCTTTCAGACCTCAAATAATGCAAAGAAAACAAGTTCATATTAATTTAGAAACAACAATACTAATGTTTTAACTCAGAAATCTTTTGGTGGAATAACTATGAGGTTTCCAGTGGGCTCTTCATTTTTTCCAGAGCTGAATATATAAAACATTTAGTTCTCTAATTGAATTAGTGAGGTAAATAACCTTAAGTCTAAAGTTAAATACTACTGTTGGACAGGAGATGCTCTATGTGGTTTTACAACCACAGGTAGATGATGACAATAATATGTTGTTGTTTTTTTATGTAATGGCATGCCCATTTAAATTCATTCACATATTCACGGGACAGAAAATCTCCCAAGCAGGGAACGGATTAACAGGGAGGCTTTCCATAATGTTGGCTGAAAGATCAGAAATCGGATAAATCCCTTTCCTCCAAAATTACTTTAGTGCAAATGCTCGACTGCGGAGATTCAGCAAACTAAGAGCTCTAAAGTAAGAAACAGACGAGCAGCTCTCAACATTCATTACTTAAGGCTCTCTTGGGAAGAAGATGAGGAGCGGTCGCTCTGGGGAAGAGAGGCCACGCTGCCGGAGCTCTTCAGACAGGACTGCAGCGTCTTCTGGTACGACGACTCCAAGGAGTTGTAAAGAGCGTCGGCTTCACCTGGGAAGTGGTTCCTCAGGCCCCAGTAGGTCCTTTAAGAGACAAAAGTCGGGTGAGGAGGCAGAAAAACACCAAACAACAGAAGAGAGTAAAGAAAAACAGATGGGAAGAGAGAGATAAACAATAGAGAGGCAGAGTGATTGTAATGGAGTTTTCTGGAAAGCCTCTGCATCCGGGTGGCTTACTTCCGGGCCTCCACTCTGGCCTCCGAGTCGGCATCTCGAATTCCCTTTTTGATGCTTTCCACCAAAACTGCAATGTGTCTGGGGCAAAAGAAATGAAAAGCCATAAAAAAACAACAGAAGGAGCGTTAAGTGAGAAACAACATGTCTGCATTTGAAAAAACGTAAATGTAAATCTAGTAGACCTCTTTCTGCATTTCAGACTAAACCGTTCTGATCTAGTCCCCCAAACTGGAAATTGTAGGAACACTGCAGACATAGTTTGCGAGAAAGAATTTGGTATGTTTTTGCATGGTAACAAAAGAATTCATCAAGTTAAATGGTTTTTACAGAAACAAAAAAATCGAATCGTTTCAAACAACTGAATAATTTTCGGGCTTTTTTAAGTTAAATAAGTTCAACGCACTTAAAAAGGTGTGATGAACCTTTTTTAAGTGTCTTGGTCAATAGAGGTGAAATCCATTTACTAATTTTGTTACTTAACAGATCTTATTTAGGTTAATCAGAGAAAAGGGACTGGAAAAATAAATATACACAAAACCATTTTCAGATTTTATTTGCTGAGCAGTTCATCACTGAATTTGTAAATCTGTGCAACTTTTACAGGAAACCACATCACACTGCATCTACCGAGTCATAGAAAAGTCTCAGCAATAGCTCAATGGTTTTGTCACGTTACAGCCATGATGACAGACTTATAGTTGGCACAATTTACAGTTAATATTCCCATTTTTGTTGTTTCATAAGGTACATGACATAAAAGCGCTGGGGAAACATTTCTAGTTGTAAATTTTTAATCACATCATCTGCCAAAATGGTTGCAGAAGAGAACTAAAAGTTCAGTTTGTCCTGCTTTTAAGACATAAACAGTGAACAGTTTAATGTCCTCACTTTTCTAGAGAGTGGGTCTGCCATTCCTGTAGAAGATGATCCAGGAAATCATAACACCGCCTGGAAATTAGACATTTATTTTACTGTCCAATCACAAAAAAAACATCATCATCATTATAACCCTACAGTTGTAGCTCAATTGTGAGGTCATCAGCCCCACGTAAAGCTTTCCTCCTAGCGTACTCTCAGCATCAATGCAACTCATTTGTTTGCTTTACCTTCTTACAGCCACAGACTTGGACGTGCAGTTGCTGGTTATCAGAGGGATGAGGCGCGGGACGTGGGTGTGCTGCAGAAACAAAGGATATGAAATGAAAGATCTGACCTAAATACCAGATACTCTTACGACCAAGCAGGGAAATACTCACCCGTATAATGATGCGGATGGCGGAGACACCAGATGTGGCCATGACTTTGGCGCAGTTAGGAATGAGGTTGAACAGAACGGGGACGATGGCTTCGGCTCCATGGTCAAACTTATTGCCCAGGACTGACGAGAGATGGCTAAATAAGAAATAGATAGACAAAGGTTAGACATAGTTTAACATAAAATACTTTTAACCCTTTAACATTGAGCCCGAACAGCAGGGTTCAGCACAGCTTCCAGCTAATTTCACACATTGGATGTGCAAAAACAGTTACAGCTGATATACCAGCTGATCTGCAGAACCCAAGTTCACTTGGTTTATTTTTAATTTAAGTTTTTTTGTTATATTTTCATCCTTACATCAAAGCAATTTCCTAGTCTGTGAACGTGTTTAGTCGCAATAAAGTGATTCTGATTCTTTTCTGTTTTTTCTCAATTTGATCTGGACATTTGTAACAATAATCAATTAGTGCTCACACACATTTTTCACTTTTTATACATTTCCAGAAAAAATTTCTACAGATTTTTCAGTTGTTTTAGTACATTTTCAATTTGAAGTGGTAACAATTTTGTCTAAATTCACAGCAAAAATTTGTACAGAGGTCAGTTTTTAAGTATGGAGAATGGAAAGTCAGAAAGCAAAGGAAAACAAAAGGTTAAGGATGGACTAATAAAAGATGGATGGATGGACTGTAGAGGATGAAACATTGACTAAAGCATGAGAAAGAGAAATATGTGACCAACACTCACGCCACAGTGATGCATGCCTCTCGGACCACTTGTGAGCGCAGATCTTTAGCAGACAGCTTGAAGGCTCCGTCTAGTAAGCGTAGGTGCTGGTAAAAACAGTCGTAGCTGGGTGCGCCCGCAACCAGCAGGGACCGAATTTTCTTCAGCTGCAAAAACAACCAAAATGTGTTTAAGAACAAGAACAGGATGTAACGTTAAGTAGCATAATTCAAAGACAACAGAAGGGGAATCAACACACAGCGTTGCATCTCTGGTCCCAGTCGTGTTTGTCGTCAGAGCAGATCTCACGGATCTTATTAAGGTTGTCCTCAAGGTCCCGTGCGGAGTAGATCTGGAAGCGAAAGCAGAGGGATGAATATTATTCGTAAGGGCCTTATCATCACTAATAATAAGCTGCTAAAATGGATAAACGTTTAGAAACGTCCATGTTTTAGGTTCTGGGCGTATTGTACCTGAACAGTAGGGACATCTGTGAAGGCTCTGATGAAATCTTCTTCATCAACTGCTCCAGCACTTTCCTTAGACACTGGAAAGAAAACGGATGGGAGACAGTCAGTCCATCTAAAATAAAATAAATAAATAAATAAATAAAGTAAAAGTCAAATGGAGGGTGAATAAAGCCGTGATAATAATTCTCTAGAGGTCTGCTGAAACCCATAAGTCAGAAGTAGCTGACTGTGCTTTAATGGGCTACCAGCGGTAACGAGTATGCCAATCAGGATGCTCCAGGGCCTGAGTGGCTTGTTGGCCACATATCCTACAACTCCTAACTGGAGAAATGAAGACGGAGACAAGAAAGGAAACAAGAGTTCAAAAAATTTCAAGATGATCCAATTATGAAAACGGTGAGACCAGCTGGAAACAGGATGTTCACAGGGAAGGAGGCAAATCAACCATGACGGGACAGTAGAGGATACAAACAGGGAGCAAACATTACGCTACATGACTAAGAATAACACGATACAAATCTTCCTATTTCTGCCTGGTAATATACAAATACCAGCGGTTATTTTCACTCTGATCTGTCCAACTATTGTGACATTTGGGCAAGCTAGAGTGTGTGGGTGTACCTTCATTTGCATAGAGACAGAGTAAAGAAAATCACATTCAAGGCGATGTCCTGACAGAGCACCAATTCAAATTTGAAAACCATCATTTTCATGTTTTTATCCACGTGAAAAAATATAATATGCCTTTTCTTTTTATATTTTAGTTAATTTTAATTGCCTAGATTAACACAGGTTGGTCTTTAAATACAGGGATTATGACTCTTTTTCTATTACATTTTTCCTTACACTTAACTTTCCAACAACATGTTAGGTTACAACACCTTTGTTAGTAAACGTTGTGTTAATTGTCTGAGAGTGAATATCGAGTCAGCATGATTGCAGAAGTCATTATGAGATTTAAGTATTGAAATTACTTTTAATTGGTCTCGTGTAACAATCCAGTTTGAAGTTCCCATTAGCTGGAAGCCATAATCATCATAGTGAAGAGAAAAACAGGAAATTATATCACTTTGTATGCAAACTCTGGAGAAGGAAGCGTTTCATTTTTTTTTATTAATTTGATGGAATAAACTTACTTTTGCTAATAAAAAAATTATTTTGAAAATAAAAGCTATCTATTAATTATCTGTAACAGTCAATTTTAAGAACTGAAGCCAGAAAGGCTCAACCTTAAACACAATAAGGACGTTACAATACATTTACTCACTGGAGAAACACATAATCATCCTGACATAGAAACGAGCACAGTGGTAAACTCAGATTAAATAAATATAAATAAAATCATCATCGAGCTTTTGCTCATTTTGCATTTGGTGTGTGAGAGCAGACGTATATAAAATACCTAGCTTGCTGCTGGTGGCGCTGGGCCTGCGAGCAGCAGAAGACTCTGCAGGTTTCTTGGGAACTTTGGGAATCTTGAAAGCAGCCTGAGCTGAAGAGGAGCGCCCGTCCACGCTGTCGTCATCGTCGAAACTACGATCTGTAAAGGGAAGGCGGAAAGAAGCGTCACGACACGTGCCAAAATCCTCCAAAGGAAGAAAAGAGGAACATAAATGCAATAAGATGAAACGGAAGAGAAAAACTCCATTTGGGTTTTCAGGATGCAGTCGAAATTTTTCTTAAGCTTCCAAATTACAGAAGGGAAACTTTATAAATGCCAAGTCATTTTCCTGAGTAAGGGAAGAGATGCAAGGCATTTTTCAAATAGCTGCATTTAACCTGTATTACATACAGTTTAACCTTTAATTTATTTTTAGTTTGCCCTATTATTACAATATGGATCTTGTCTGAAATAAAGGTAAATTAAACTATACTGAGGAGAACACAGCTGTTCTGCAAGATTCCAGCTGAAAATAGTGCAACAACGTCTCATCAAAAATGAGTCACTGGCTGTAGCTTTTGGACAGTTCATTCAGGAATGACTGAATCGATACTAATTATAACCACTCCACTTGCTGGGAAGAAGAAGAGAAAAAAAAAACATTCGCTCGAGGTATCCAACTATTCAACCAGTGAGTGACAGACCTCCTCTGGGGGAAAATCCTTTTTTGTGAATGCTAGCAGAAATAAAGCAAGGCAGGGATCTTGGACTGAAACCTGAGACCTGTCTGCAACAACGATGTGCAGAATAACATGTGGACGCACATAAACACACACACACACAAACGTCCACCCAGGCGATCAAACTGTTGGCCCGGGAATGCAGTCGAGCTCCGGTTGCTTTGACAACCAGCCATGGAGAAATGCGCTAAAGCCACCACCCTGCACGTTGACACATACGTCGGCTCATCTACAAACGACCAGAGATTTTCTCTATCAAAGAGACGCGAGCTTGAATGTAAACAGGAGCCCGACTGTCCAATCAAACCGAGGCTCTATTGTGTGTTTCAAAGCAAAAGTAGAGACAGGTACAAACACTCGGTCTGCCGTGGGTTAGCATCCACACACACACGGCCAAGTCCATCCCTGCACTCACAGTCACAGATCCGCTGGCAGATAAGTCGTCTCATGCTTCTAGGAGGGCGTGGTGTGCTGGGGTCTCCTCTCTTCTCCAAGCCGTACCCCCAAATCAGACACACACACACACACTCTCCTCACACACACTTCATGGTGAAGGCTAACGCTGTGCGTCCAAAATCAAGATTAAAAAAAAGAAAAAGAAAAAAAAAAGTCCCTCTCCACCCAGACAAGTGCCGGCATTTTCCTTCATTTCTCTCTCCTCTCCATCCCTCCCTCTCCCTTTTCCTCAGCCTCTCTCCTCCTTCCCTCGGCAGCCTGGCGGCCAATCAGATGAGAGGTGACATCATGGTGCTCCAGCCAGTGCGGAGGCAGGCCTCTCGGTTTGTGGTGGGAGGGAGGGAGAGAGAGAAAAAGGGAGACACACACAAAATCAGACAACCCAGGAATATTAACGGGGCTGCTTGGTGTGTTCATGCCAGACCGCCTAACCTGAACTCATTACCCCTGACAACGCAGCCTCTCACTGCCGCCCCCACCCTCTGCTGCGTGTCCACTTATTAACAACACAGTCATTGTTTGAGCAAAAATGTTAGAGAGAAAGAAAAAAAAAAAACACACTTTTATATCTAGACTCTCATAAAAAGAACAAAAGGTGAGCAAGCAATCATCAAAAGAGGTGATGATTAGGATGGTAGGACCACGCCCATCACAGACCTCAATCGTCTCGCCGTCTCACCATCCTGACTTGATTTAGCACTCTTTTTTTTTTTATTCAGTTAGCCATAAAATTAAAAACATAATACAACATCTGTGAAGTTTTATTTGACTACTTTAAACCTCACATACGCACGGGGAGACTATTTTTTTAGAGTATTAAACCACTATAGTTACTTCTGAGAAGAAAAAAGAACTATACTAAAATTATGCAAGTAAAGAAGTCAACTGGACTCTAACAAATTGTAGCTGCAATTAAAGATTTGTCTGCTTGTTTCAAGTTAGCAAATAAAACTGTCAATTTTCTGTCACTTTAACTCGTATGACAAATATTCTTTTTCTTTTTAAGTTCATTTTTAAACAGTAAAATGTAGAGTTTTCCCACAAAACTCTAGGGTCATAATTGGCAATATGCAATAACCTTTTGACCATTGATTATGAATCACTGGTTATAACAGGGTTAGCATCCTTTGCTTTTGTCTAGTCAGACCCCAGGGGTGTACATGTGTCAGGGTGAAGGGCAGAACAAAGACAACAGAGAAGAGACCAAACGAACACACGTCATTAATCTAATTGTTGATTCACAAACTTTATGATAGTTCACCAAACCAAAATTTCATTCTGGATCCCGAGATTCAGTAATAATGATGAGAGACTGACAATAAAGCAGGTCCGCACACACCAACACACACCCACAAACAGGGATAACAGCTCCCCATGCACTAGGCATTGTTGCCATGGAAACTCCAGGCCGAGATTCCCTCCTCTCTCCGTTTCAGGAGAGCAGTCAAAGACAGGAATAAGGGAGGGGGAAAAAAAAGATTGTTTAAAATGCTTTGATTTGACAATATTCCCAAATTCATTTCAGCACGCTTGTGCACAAAGTCAGCAAACTCCAGCTCTTCTAAAACTGCAAATTCAATAAAACAACCAAAAATAAGCTGATGGATGACAGAAAAAAAGAAAGAGGAGAAGAGGACTTCGATCTTTCATCAGGATATCTGTTACAAGCTGACTGAAAGAAATGGGAAATCTATGCGAAAAGAGGAAAAGCTGATGAAAGACGCATTTAAAGATCTGCACAAGCAAATTTTTTATTAATGTTCTGACCACAAGGGGGCAGCACGGATGCTGTTCTCAAGGCAAATCCTGTCGGTTTAAAGGCCCTGCAATTATTGCCTGGGTAATAATGTGTTGATGTAAAAAGGAGGAGCTATATTTATGCCATGTAATCAAAGGTTAACTCAAAATCTTTAGTAATTCAACTCGGGTTCAAGCGAGCTAAGGTTTCCTTTTCTATGTAGAACATCGGTGTGTATTATAATGATAAAGAATATCCACTTCAAATATTAAATAAACATGTCGTATACAAAGATGTCCCCCACACCAGGTCAAATCTTGCACAACCATTAAGAAAAAAGAAAACAACAAGCCTGGATCCATCTTACCAGCCGAGGAACCACAAATTACATCAGCTGTAGCGTTTTAAAAAGTATAACCAGACATCTTCAGGGGGAAAAACACTCACTACACTGACCGTCTGCGCCAGTGCTGGTCTGATGTAAGCTGCAGGGATACAAGCATCTTACAAACTCCAGTTCAAGACCATGCGACAGTGAGCAGCTTCAAAAGACGGGAGAGAAAATAACCCTCATGGGGGAACAACAATAGTATGGAAAAATATTTTTGATTCTGTAGAGATTTACAGTCAACTGCTTAATTACAAAACACAGCAGCAGTTTTGCAATTACTGCTGTGTAAATAAATAAAATGTATTTTATTAAAATAAATCTGCTTAGGCAATTTCTGCTCATCTGCAGCAAATATTTATTCATTATTCAAAATATCAAAAGTGATAGAAATAAAGGCAAAATATTTACATTTGATACGTTAACAAAACAATATATGAATCTTTAAAATGGCACTTTTGTTCTACTAATGACACCAGGAGTTTTGGTGAAACTGCGAGTATCTAATACGAAGGCGCACTGAGAAACGAGAAATCCAGTTGGAAAATACAATTCAGTCCTCTTTTTGAACACTGAACGCACTACAGAAAAAAATAAAATAAATCACACTAGCAACACCTTCCATTGGGGTGTGGAAATCATTCCTGCAGGATAAAAACTCGGCTGTTTACGTTATTAATCAGGTGCTTAAAATACAGTCAGAAACAGCACAAAAGTCATAAGAAGCTTGCAAAAAGAAAACGGTTTTCTACTCAGGAATATCAGCCGTTTCTAGAGCAAGGAGTTCAAAGTAGGTAGTGACAGGAAGCTAAACATTTCACAGAGAAGTTACTCTGTTTTATTCCTCTGGAGAGTCAAACTGCTTCATCGGATCTTACACTTGAGGAATTACTGCAAGTGTGGAAATCTCTGTTAATGTAAGGATTTACTAAACCTGCAGGAAACACACAGACTGGCATTTACAGCCAGCAATGCTAAGTGTGGAAATCGTCATCACACCTATGAATACTAGAGACGTAAAACCAATTATTTTGGATTTGTTTTGAAATAAAACTGTTTAACTGCAGAGCTGTGGGCCGTTGACTGCTGTCTCTCTCTCTCTCTCACACACACACACCATGTAACATCACCTCTGCTTCCATTATAATGACAAAATGCTGCCAAAGGATTATTTACTGTTGTAATAAATGAATTGATGATTTAACGCTGCATTAAAAAGTTGGACATCTCTCTGCTGTTTATTTGGAATCGAGCTTATGATCGTATTTGAGAAAGCTGTCACAATTGCACTTTATGCAGAAAGTAAAACCATTGTTTAATTGATGCAGGATTCAATAAAAGTGGTATAAAACTTGCAAGAAACTGGCTAATTTGTGCATCGCTAACCAAACTATATGGAAGAGATGTAATATGGGACAAAAAAAGAGCAAGACAGACATGAGTCTTTAAATAAAAGACAGACAGACTACTCTATTTCTAGAACAGCTTAGAGAAAAAGATCTCATCAAAAGCAGACAAATACACACACACACACACTCCCAGCTCCAAGTCGGGCAAAAAAAAAAAAAAAAAAAGGCCCATAATATTCAGAGGAAAGCTTTGCTATGGCAACCAGTCTAGCCTGGAAACAGGGTCACAGCTCTCTTTGCAGAGCTGGCGATGCACTGAAGCAGAATGGGCATGTCTGGGAGAGAGGGTGAGTGAGATTAGTGTGCATGTCAAACCCTGTCAAAACTTAAGTACTACACAAGACATGAAGGCTCTTACTGCTGGTCAGGATGCAGCGCAATAAATACCTTTCATATCTCTCTCTCTGAGACGGGAACAAATAACGTGACGTAATGGCTGGCCATACAACCAGCCGCTATGTCATGGTTCACGTTCTCACATCAGAACTATGTTTAGTTAACATAGCTGGGAAAAAATTATGATAAAATTAGATTGTTTCATTTGTTTTGACAGTCGTACCTTAAGGTACCAGTATTTATTTTCACTTTCAATTTTGGAAGAACTTAAGCTGTGATAAAATGGAATAACTGATCTGTCAGGTTTCACTCATGCGTCTGGCTAAACGTCCCGAGTCTTTCTGTAATATTTCCTATGTTATTTTTAAATTTATAAAAGAATTTAAAAAAAAAACTGGACACAACCATGCAAACGTGTGTGTCTACAAACCGATCCAGTTCAGCATAACAGAGACAACCGAGGACACCCCAGTTTTCCTCCACATGGGCAGATGTTGTCCATCTGTGCCAAAGCACACGAGGGAAAGTACATAAGGTTTAAGCTGATTTCAATTTAAAACCATATGCTGACAGCATTTAGTCTGGGTGCCAAAATCCACAACCAGATGAGATTAAAAAACAGATCCAGTTACCAACTCATCATCCTCAACTATCACAATGTTACAGACAAAATACTCCCGTCATCTGTCTATTCACTTCTGTCCCTTTGGTGTCTAGTTTCTCCTCATTTGTTTCCCCCTCTGCCTCCTTCGCTCTTTTGTTTGCAGAGTATTGCTCTCTGTTCCTGTCATGATGAATCAGGGCGAGGCAGTGATAGGCGCGGCGTTGTGATTCGGCCTCTGGCACAGATCTCGGTCAGCTTCCTCTCCCCGTCCTCAAAGCAAATGCCAGGAGTTGGCCTAAAAGCAATGTGGGGCAAGGACGAGAGGGAACGCGTCCTTGTGCCTGGATTTTAACAGACTGTGCAAGTTTGTTCTGAAGTGAGAGGTTGAGAGGTGCGTAAAAAAAAAAAAAAAACAGACATCAGATTTCACTCATAATGTTGTTTAAATCAAAGTTTTGGATGGATTTTTACTGTAATAAGCAGATTAAACTTCACTGGTGATATCTGTGAGGAGGCAACCAGAAACTGACAATGCAAGCAGGTTGAAGAGTTTAATAAAGTCAAGTTTAGTTTTCATTAGACTGTAGCAGATGTGTCAAAGTTTGAAATGCTACTACAGAAGCATGACTCAAGACATTTCTACATCAGAAGCCAAGTTTAAAAGTGACCTGCTGCAGAATTGAATGGGCCAAGCTAGACAAAATTCTCATTTTTATGGTAGTTAAATCTAGCCAAGCAACAGTAAACATGAAGCCAATAAGACACAGATCAGCAGCCTCTCATTCAGTTCAGAAAAGACCTGGTCAAAACACGTCCTAGTAGGAATAATCTGTTTTGAGAATATGTGAGTAGTTATGTAATGGACAATGTTTGATTACTGCATATTGATGAATCTGGAAAAACAATGCTTTTAAAATGACTCATCTCTTTAAAATATATCTCACTGCAACTAAAAGCAACTTAAACAGTCTCACTTCGGCGTTCAATTCTTAAGGGAAGAGCTTAAACTTTATAATAATTTAAATATTAAGTTGTCCATTAAAACTAGATTTGCTGCATCTCTAATCATAACTTAAAATTTTAAAAAATAAAACTTTTCTGCTTTAAAAATAAATTTGTTTTACCTTGTTGCAATTAATTTATGTTGAAATTAACTCTCACATTACCACCCTGCTGCGTAGGACCGAATATCTTTTAAGACAGGGGTGTCCAAACTTTTTGCAAAGAGGGCCAGATTTGATCAAGTGAAGATGCCCGGGGGCCAATAGTTTGTTCGGACATTTTTTGATTTTTTTTTTTTTTACCCCTCCAGGGGGTCTTTTGTGGGCTCTAGTGTCCCTTATGTGACAGTAGGCTGACAGGAAACAGGGAAGGAGAGGGGGGAAGACATGCGGCAAATGTCATCGGGTCCAGGAATCGAACCCGCGACGGCCGCGTCGAGGACTCAAGGCCTCCAAATACGGGTCGCCCTACGCCACCACGGCACGCCCTGGACATTTTTTAACTGCAAAAGTTTCATGCAAATACACAATTTTCATTGTCACAATTATATTTATTTTTCAAATGACAAAATAACCAAATATAAGCCACTCAGGCAGATGAGAACAACTCTAAAAACCCAAATTCTGCTTTTCTTTCATATCTGGAGAGTCAGATAACATTGAACAAACTGTATGAAATACCTTAAATTTACATGAGTTTAAAAATATCTTTGCCTCAAGAACATTCTAAACAGGAGTTATAAGTAATGCAAAGTTGTCTGTTATTATTAAATCTTAAAACAAGTTAATTTTGCTCTTGTCATTTACAATATCTTTCAGAAAGTAATAGTTTGTCACATCTACAGGTTCATAACCAAATCTTACTCAAGAGTTTAATAAAAATAAGTGCCATAAATCCAGGTGCATAAATGTTTTTTTGGCTCTTCACTACTGATAGTGACAGACGTTGCCGTTCAAAACACTCAGTTTTATGTCCTCAACTCTCAGAGCCACACTGTTACTGCCAGGCAAACATTTTTCTCAAATTCTTGCTTCTTCTCAGGGCAAAATGTTCTCCACCATTTTCATAACACAGTCTTTGATAAATGTACCTTCAGTAAAAGGTTTGCCATGTTTAGCTATTAACATGGCCACTTCGTAGCTTGCTTTGGTGGTATTTTCTTTTGACTCACAGGTCCGCGTGAAGAATCGCTGTTGTGATGCCAGTGCAGCTTGGAGCTGCTTCAGTTTTTCAGCACGGTCACTCCCTGTTAGCTTGTTGTATGAGTTAGCATGTTTAGTCTGGTAGTGTCTCTTTACGTTGAAATCCTTAAACAAGGCAACCGTCTCACAAATTAGACAAGCACAATTGCCTTGATTTTCAGTGAAGAAGTATTATAATTCCCATCTCTCTTGAAAGCGGTGGCCCTCACTGTAAGCTTTCCTCGTTTTCTTTGCAGTGGCAGAAATGAGTGGAGAGGGGTTCGCTGCACGAACGCAGACTGATAGTATTAAAGTGGTGCTGCCACCATTTGGTGAAAGGAGGAATTACAGTTTCAAGTTTTATGATTTATTTTTTCACAGTGCAGGCGGGCCATAAATAATACATTATAAAACTGAAGCTGCGGGCCGTATGAAATCTGACCGCGGGCCGTGATTGGCCCCCGGGCCGGACTTTGGACATGCCTGTTTTAAGAGATAAAACAAAAACACCAAAATTTTTCTACTTTTTGGCATGACAAAAAGTTGAACACATGGAAAACAAGACAACATTCTGTTTTAGCTTCCAACTTTGTTTTGTAAAATTGAGATAACTTGACATTTTTCCAACTGTGATGAAATATTGAAAAGCACAAATACAAACCTCAACTAACTACCTAGTTGACAAAGACACAAAAAAAAACTATATGCACCAGAAAGAATCAAGTTTCCACTCATTCTTTCGAATAATTTTCAAGAAAAAATCTTTAGATTAGCTGAAAAAATGGTAAAAAAAAATAAATAAATACAAAAAACCTCACCAGATTTACTGCCTGGAACTGTGCTTGTTCTCCATATTCTATCTGATGACAGCTACACTTAAGTTCTGAGTTGACTACAAAAATGTTGAAAACAAGAGAAATAACTCAGTTAATCTTCCACCATCTCCACATAAACCAGGGATTACAAAGAGTCACATGTTTAACCTAAAATGCACCTTGTGAGCTGTTATTTCTTACAATTTCCCAATGCACCTTATTGCACTTTTTCACCAGTTCAAGAGTTTATCAGCATTACCACTTCCACTCTAAAGAAACAGATTTATAAAGCTACTCGGAGAGGGGACAAAAGTTATTTCAGATAAAATATTTATGAATATGGAGTATCCTATTAAAATGGCAGCACATTTGCCACACTGAACAGTGGATAGTTTTGCTTTCCTGGCCCGCTCCACTGTGACTGACTTCTTATAAAGACATCAGGTAAAATAAACAATGTAGGCGAAAGAAATAATTTTCCTATAATTTAGGTGAAGCTCAATGTTTGATCAATCCAGCAGACATTATTTGAATCTTTCATTCTGCAGTTTTAGGATCAGTGAAAAACAGAGACACACTAAAAGAATCGATTTGTCATCAGTTGGTCGGAAACTAAAAATTATGTATCTTTCTAATCGGAGAACAAGTCATACAGTTGAATCTAAAATTATTCATTCTCCTTGCAAATTTAACTTAAGTTATTGTCATTAAACCAAGAACAGGCGTCTAACAAAAGACAATATAGATGTAATATAATAATTTAAAAAAAGGTTTGGATTTATTTGCATCTTATTATGGCGTGTTAAAATTTTTTTTAATTCTGTTCCCAATTATCACTGAAAAAATATTTATTGGAATTCAAATCTCTTTTACAATAGCTGACCAGCTTTTTGAATATTCCCACTGACATTTTAACAATTTATCTTTGGTGAAGAGCTTAAAGTTTTTGAGGTTAGAAGGCCTCTTGGCCATCACCCTCATCTTTAACTCCCTCCACAGATTCTCTGTCAGAATAAAGCCAATAAAAAAACGATCAAACTACTTTAAATCAGAAACATATTAGTAAAATTAATACTACTTTAAACCCATATCTGCCAGATGCATCAACAGTTTGATGGCTAGAAGGTTACGCTAAAAACACTAGGTAACGTATATAATAGTTACTGGCAATTTTTAGTATCAGTGAGAAATTTAAAAATGAAGGGAGATAAAAACTTCTAGAAAGAAAATTATTTTCTTCTTTAGAGGTATATCAGCTCTCCATGTCAGCAGATAACAGGAAGCCGATTGTTTTACAAAAATGTGTCCCATTCTATCATTTTTTAACAGGGTTTCCCCCAGTATATTATAAGCCTGGCGGGTCACCAGGCTTTACTTGTGCCCCCACCAGGCTAAGCATTGCTTATTTAAGCTTTTTTTATTTTTAATGTTTGCATTTATGAAGACTTTATAGTTGGTGTTCAGATATTAATCTTCCAATTTTTTAACAACACATAATTATCAAGTGATATTTTCAAATTTCCCTGTCAACTTTAAACATTTAACTCTTAAAACATGACGGGCCGCTGAATGAATGACTGCCCTAACGTCCGACCACCGGGCTTAGCAAGGTTTCTAGGAGAAACCTTGTTCAGAGTACAATTCTGTCACTCATGAAAATAAAACAGTACCAAATGTTATTAGTGTTTTGCTAATCTCATGGTTGAGGTAAGGAAAATACACAGGACTGTAGTAAGTAATACTAAGTGCCATAATGAGGCACTAAAGATGGCTTAAAAACTCTACTCTGCAGTTACAGCTTTTATCTAAAAGATTAAACACCGACTGCGGAGCTGTGCAACAGTGACTGCTCTCCCACACACACAGTGTGACATCCTCATTCAAAGCAGCAAATCAGAGCTTTATTTCCATAAATACCAAGTTGGACACCATTGCTTATTTTAAATAGAGCCTGAAGATTTATAGTGATGCAGATAAACGCAAGTTTGTAACTTTTGGGTTGTCAAACAATCTCAGAAAAATTATAATTTAGAGCCGTTAAAGAGAAATTGAAAGAGTCCAAAAGTGGGGTTGGCAGGTAAGAGCTTTACAACATTTGTGATCAAAATCCAACAGGTTCATCTCCAGCAGAAATCTAAGTGATGCAGAAGTTTCTGTTGCTGTAAACTAAATTTCCAACACAAAGACAATTCTACTGAGACAGATGTATAACAAACAGATTTTTTTTATTCTAGCTTTCCAAACACCATCAGTTTTATCACCTCACAATAAAAGACCTACATTACAATAAAGTTCAAGTCCAGATCAAATGAATCACTCAATAATAAAGTAATAAAGTTAAGTATGTGTCAGCATAGTTGACATTTCTCTGAAGTCAAACACTGCTTTAGAGCAAAAACCAACCCAGCAGCAAAAGCAAACCTCAGTTCGGGTCTGACTCTGTCAGAAAACCCTCACACAAACACACTAAACCATTAATCCTGTTATGTCCTCTTACAAGAGCTCATAGCAACAAACATACGCAACCGCGAGAGCATCTGCTGACTTAGACACGCACAAGACTCCCTCCATCCAACACAGGCACACACAACGTGCTTCTGTATTTCTTATTTTATAAGCTCACCTACTACTTGACAAGAGTAAAACTATCTTCAAAATTAATCACATGACTTTGCTGCTCTTCAATATAACAATGGCAGAAGGAATGAGAAAAGGTACTGACCGTGACTTGGGCTCAGAGCCATGTTGCCAGAACTCAAGGCGTCATCAAAACGAGCAAATATCGCCTGTAGCCTGGAAAAAAAGGAGACGAAAAGAAGGTTAAAAACAAAACGCAGCCGCATGCCAAACAGATCGCCAAAGAGCATCGGTGAGTAAAATATGTGAAATGACCAGCCAGACGGTCATCATTGGCCTAGAAACAAACAAAGGTGCCATGGATCAGAAGTGAGAGCATCATCAGCTGGCAACATGTGGAGCTCCCGCTCATCCATCTTTCAATATGTGGGTGTGTCTCACTCCAGGCGCCACAACTCTAGCATGATCAGAGTCCCCAAAAAAACATGCTGCTCAGATCCAGACACACAATCAGAACCGGACTGTTGTCAAGAGAAACCTCGCCCCTGTTTTACAAGGTACAGATAAAATATACGAACTAACAAAAATAGAACTGACTTGCAATGAGAAAACAAGGAAAATGAAGCATGTTCACTTACATCCATTATTGTGTCATTTCCACAAATTTAAATATGAATTCATTAAAGGTGTTGCTCAGCCCTCTACCTGTCTTTATGCCGCTTGGCGTCTAGTTGCAGATCGACGGCCACCAGATTGCAAAGCAGCTCCCGATGACAATAATTAGCCGTGCATCTGGCTCCTTAGCCGTGCAGCGTTTTCAAGCGGCTCTCTTCCTTTCAGAAGCATCTCGCTCATCTGTTTGGTTAAATATATCCTTGCGTTTCGTCTTCAGCAGTCATTTGTCTTCGAATCTCTCCTGGAGGACTGACTAATAGGTTGCTGTGCGACGTTGCGTTACCCCCCCCATGCTAGTGACACGCTCAGGTCCTTAGCTCCCCTCGGCTCTTTGTATCCAACATGGTGCAGTGGCTCCGAGAGGGAGGGAGGCAAGGAGACGAAAAGAGGGAGTGGGGAGGGTGAAAGAGAAAGGGAGGGAGAGCCAAACAGCAAGAGACTGGAGCATGCCAGAGACATGCGACAAAGCTCCACCTACAGCTGCGTGGACACACCGCGTCCTGGCGATACACACCGAGAAATATCTTAAGATCCGACTCTCAGATACTTTAAAAATCTGTCTTTGTGACAGAGAGAGAAAGAGTCATGTGGGTCAGTCTGTGTGACGGGCAGCAAAGAGATTCAGTTACCCTTTATATAACCTCCCTTCCAAACTCAGCTACACTCATTATCATCTGAGGGGGAGGGGCTACATGGCCGACAGGAGAAAGAACAACGCTGCTCCTCCCCCCATACAACATCTCTCCACTTTTCCTTCATTGTACATTTCTTCTCCAAGGGGAAAATGTGTACATTAAGGCTGAACACTGAACTCCACCTGTATTCAGCCTAATTATAGGCTAATGGTAATCCCATCCTGTTGAGAGTCGAGTTACGACTGTGCAAAGTTCAGTTCCAGTTCTACAAGAAAATCAAGGATTTATGAACTATTACTTCATTGACTCCTAATCATATCTCCATTTAACAAGTTTGGGTCATGTCTGACTTGTTCTCTGCATTAAACAGTTTGACCTCAACCAGATTTCAACAGCTGTTTTCATTCAGATACAGCAAACCCTTCGCAGGATATTTACGTTGCCAAAAAGATAATCATTGCTGGTCCATCTTTGATCCGGCAGCTGAGACGGTCAACAAACCCAAACAAAGTCAAAATAATATAAGAGTGGTATGTTGAAAGGAATCAGGTTAAACACAATTAGTGTTGCCGGCCAGCTGACTTGCTGATTAAAGACATCCAATTATGTGGCACTAGGTCTTTCTGCAGACTTTCAGCAAGTCCAATTTATTCATAAAGCACATATAAAAATTTCTCCAAAGTGTTGCACAAAATTAAGATAAATAAGCATAAAACAGACATCTTTGATATTTCAAAAGCTGTGGAGAAAAGATGTGCTTTTAGAAAGAGACCTAAAAACACAAAGAGTGAAGATACCTGTCTTACATTTAAAAGCAACTTTATCCAAAGTTTGGGAGCCGCAAGTGAAAAATCCTGATCTCCTTTAAGTTTATGTCTAGTTGTCAACTAAAAGCAGCTAGCTGGGTGATCCAAGCACCCAAGCAGGGTCGTAAGGCATACATACATAAAGAGAACAGCAGTGTCAAAGTTAAGGCAATGATCTACATTCTCTACAGTATTCACATCCAGAGAGCCCTTTTGGTAACGTTAGTCATGCTGACCTCTAATATATGATGCAACATATGATTTAAAAGCATCAACTTTGCAATCATTTTGTTTTATTTTAGAATATTAGTCAACCGGTATCCAATGTTAGTTAGTTACTAACATAAAAATGAGAGTCACATAGTCACTTGTTAATTTATTATGTAGAAAGAATAGACAATTTTAAGATTCATAGTATTTCTCCAGTCATTCTTTCAACATTTTATTGAAAATGTTCTACTTCTTAACTCCAGTGAGTTATTTTCTGTGGACAGACTTGCCAAAGTTGTTTTATAGCTGACATTAAATAAGACAAAAATTTTTACTTTAGAGAGTACGAAACGTGACGACTGAATTATAATTGTTTTTACAGATCAAAAGTAAACAAACTAAGATTGGAAGACGATATAGTATAGTATGCTAGCTCTGCAGAGATGAAATGTGATCCAGTCACAGAGACCCTGACTGCAGTCATGCATTCCAGCCAGCAGCCATACACTAACGCATACACACACACACACACACCCACACACTCATCGTCAGACACACAGAATTGTGTCAGATTTATTCCTGGCACCTAAAGAAAAAATGAAAATATGCTCAAACTTCCCTAAATTAATTTAAAGATGTAAAACCTTTATCCTGGCAGTAGATTACCAATGTTATTAATCAGTACTATTGAATTAATGTGCTTATTGTTAAAGCATGGCCTTCCTCTGTATTTTAATAATCACAAAAAATGTAAATATGTATAAGAAAATAGAATCCTTTAAGTGAATAAATCATTGCAAATGTCTGATTTCTACATAATACCAAACACAAACAAACGCACCAGCGCCGATAAACCCTACATACACAGACCGTGTGTTTACACAGGAGACAGACTGGCTTAATATGCACAACACATGACACATGGTCGCAGCCAGCATTCACAGACACACGACTCATGCTGAGGAGTCAGCATACAGGGCTGACTGCTGCTCAGATCTCACACATGGGAGCGGGGAGAAAGACGGGATCGACGCTGCTCATGTTAAAGTTTCAAAAACAAAAAACAAAAACCTTTTTTCAGATGATTGAATGCTGTAATTTTCACCCAATTCTGTTTCTCTCTCCCCAAGCCCTTTGTGCCCCGGCTGTCCCCTCCCACCCGCCCCCCTCAGTCAAACGGCATTGTGCTCTGAATGAAAGTGCTTCTGTGTGCGATGCAGAACAGAGTGGTACATGGTGTGGCCTGGGACAGACCGAGTGCCAAAGCCCTGGGACCCACAGACCCATCGCCGAAACACACACACGCCCACCCACGCACACAAACCAGAAAACCTCCCATCAGTGAGTTCAGAACAAGAGACGAGAGCAAAAAAAAAAACAAAAAAAACTCACCGAGCAGCTGGAAGTCCTCTCTTTCCCAGGTCTGCTCTGACTTTCTCTCCGACGTGACGATAAACATCCACTAGTGTTGTTATAGAAGCCTCTCGGACCTACAGAAAGCAGACATCACCACGTTAATAAGACACACACACACAAACAAGCTGGGAGTTCACCTAGTATCTAAAGTAATTAGTCGTGCAGTTTGTAACACTTTAGTCACTTTCTTACCTAATAAATATTACACAAAATGCTGTAAACACTCATTAAAATCCAATCCCTACTGTACCTCCACTAGGAGACATCCGATTTGCTAATTCAACTGAAAAGTGTTGTGATTGGGTAGCTGGATTTTTGCTGAAGGAATTTGCTGTAAGTGAGACAGAGACAGCTTGTCAAGGCCGTTGATTGGTCGAGGTGAAATGTGGGTAGCTAATGATTGGGCACAATACAGAAGAAGCAGAACTCAGCTTTCCAATTTCCCCTCTGCACATTTACTCTCAAACCCTCACTCTGGGCTGTTGTGGGTGTTTAACAACTAGATGTTGGTGCAATGAAGCTCAGTGGGAGGTGAGGGCGCACAGCTGAGCTCATCCTCTCAGTAATGCAGAATGATACAACAAATAGCAATGCACTTTCAAGAAAATAAAGTGTTAGAAACATTAAATATAACAAACGATGCTAAATTCTCTGTTTAGTTAACAACATTAGCATTCTTGTGAATCCTCTGATGTCTGCTATTGTTAATAAAGAGAAGGATGGACACAGAAAGTAGAGTTTTCACCACTAGGCTTCTGAGTAACTGATGCACAATATACTATTATTGCAATATCAGGGTGCACATTAACAATATCACAATGGACAGTATGAAAAGTGATATTTGTGTGGTTTTATTTGCAATCTTAATGAATCACACACTCTGTATGCTATTAAGTGTTCAGCCGACTGGATGATGCTTCACTTTATAACCCCATTTCTTAATCTTGTACAGTCCTACACTTTAGTATTTACTTACTAGAAATGAATAAAAATAAAACTGTGCTTTAGACTTATCAAATATATTTCTGGAATAATGGCATTCAGCCAATGACCTGGCCTTCAACAACGACTATAGTCACTCCTACGGTCCTTTGGGAAATCTAATTGCTAACTGCTGAAGCATTTCCACTTAACATGCGTCATGTTAAGTTCGCAGCTTGGGGTTCACCCTCATCTAAAATTTCAGCAGTCTGAGTATTTCACATATATTTCACATGTAACCTCAACTATAGCAGCTCTCAGCAGAACAGATTGTTGGTCATTTTATCACTATGCTTTGGCACTAATATTAAAATAGCTAACTGTCCACTAAGGATTCTTTTAGTTTCTGGAGCTCTGACTGATTTCAGATTACAGCTGGCAAACTCTCTTCTTTCTGAGTCATATCAATGATTCTTGCCACATAAATCTGTTTATGGCTGCCAATGATCCTTTAGCTGTGCGATCGGTATCAGCTTCGAACGGTATCTGCTGCCAAAACAACAAGCTCAGCACTGTGAGCACTTGCGCTAGTCGACTAACAAAGAAAACGATTTTCATTTGATGTCATTTTTTAAAGCATTTTTTTTGCTGTTCAACACTCATTTTAGATACATTATGCAGCCATTTTTTTTATTATCATTCTATGTGAACCGATGCAAACATACTAAAATTTGTTTTCTTTGTTTATTACAATTTAGCTGATACACAACGAGAGAGAGAAAAAAAAAATCTTGTAAGGTATTTCTTTCACAAACGTCTGGCACTGCACATTAATTTAGACATTGGATTTTAGTAAGCTTGAATTGTTGAGTGGCAACTTACAGTATATGGACTGAATAAAGGTAAAAAAATAAAAATAAAACAAATCTAAATCTTTATCTGACTGAACCTGGAATAGAATCCCAAAAAATTAATCTATTTTTACTTTAAAGTCAAATTGAATTCAACAAATTTCAAAGGACACATGACTGTTTAACAACTCATCTCAGTGATTTAGGTACCAGTATTTACACACTAGTCTGTTCCAGTCTCAACATGTTTTTGCCTGCATAAATAAAGGAAACAAAAGCCAGAGCATAATTCAAACTAAATGATGCTGCTCGTCTTACCTGTGGGTTCTGATCTCCAGTCAGAGAGCAGAGATGTGGAACTAATTTGCTGAGGCTGAGAGGCTGGGCTCCATACCTGAGAGAGGCGGACAAAAGAAAAAGACAAAGTAAATACAGGGGTATTATCAGCTTTACGATAAATACCCCTTAGTACGCTTTTAAAAATTTAAGTGGAAAACTAAAAAAAAAACAAATAAAATGCTCTGTTAATGATCATTCCACTCAGTTTCAAAGCAGAAATGCATAACATCTTCTGCATTATCATCAGGCGGCAGCTTAAAACATCAACACAGAAATGCCACCTACTATTAGTAAAAAGATGCTAAAATTAGCAGAAAAATTCAGATTAGTTGGTTGGCTGTGCAAACTTAAAGCAGAGACCACCACTGTCCAACACACTGTGACAAACAAACGCATATTTATTATTATTCCTGTAAAGACGTTTTGTGCAATGACATGTTGACCCTGCTGAGCCCCGGCTTACCAAGGCTAAAATGTTCCTGCAATTCTCGGCATCCGACATGAGAACAAATCTTCTTAGAATTACGGGAGGAAGTGAGATCAAACTAATTCATAAAAACAAGCGTTCGTGTCTGTGACGCCGTATAACCGAGGATCCGTTGGGTTTGCTTTGCCTCTATGGAGGCGGAAACAGTTAAGAGGATTAATCCTAGACACAGGGAACCTGTGTGTTTCTTCGACAAAGTGGGTCAAGAAAGGTTGTAGAAACGCCACTGGTTGCCCCTTCTGGAGAAAGTTTAGCCAATTTCTCCAACTTTTCAGGACATAAAGTCATTCTATATGTAGGAACATGTTGAGGATACAGAAGGTAAACCGACTTAAAACATGTTTTCAACTCTATTTAAACGTCATCCTGACCGCACTGAAAAAGAAGAAGTTACTCACGTGCCAAGTGTGGCGCTGAGACAGAGGCAGATTCCTTCTCTGCTGCGGACGTTTTTGTGTTTAAAGCCAGGCGTCAGCCTTTCCCACACGTTCTTGATAAGAAATAATGTTAAGAGAGGGAGAAAGGACGTCAGGAGGAACAAGAAGAAAAACATCCAGGTTATAAACTTTGCTAAGCGGCGCACGAAGCACAGGGACGGTATCTGCAAGAAATGTTTGTGTGTCAACATAAAAGACAATGAGGTTGTAGCAGCTGTATTTTTTTTATTACCCAGAGGAGGGAGCCAAAACCAACAGATTCTAGTACTGAGAGTAAAAAGCATGGATATGATGTTAGGTTGATGCATCTGTATGAGGGTTAAGCATGTACTTTTACAGCAGGTAAGACAAGCAGCATAATACAACAATTAACACGAATTGCTTGCTGCCAAGTGTCTTTATAGTTAACAAAAAAATATGCATAATAAGTCCTAACTGGAATTTTTCTTGTTTTGTTATTGTAGTTTATCCAAAGTTTCTACCAAGGTGGCTTTATACACAGCTACACCTTTAATCTGAAGACGCATGCAGGATTTATCTGCTCATGTCAGCATGTGTCTCACCATGGGTGACGCGGTCTGATCCATGAGGCGAAGGATGAGAGCTTGGCTCTTCTCCCTGACCTGATCCTTACTGTCACCCAGCCGGTCCACCAGAGCTGGCAAGACTACAAACAGAGTAAAAAAAAAAAAAAGAGAGAAGACATGAGGGAGGGAACGCTGATGAGAGACAAGATGGGAATAAATCTGCTCAAGATTAAATGCAAGAAAATCAAACCACAAATGATGCTGAATTCAACAGTGTTTGGACATCAGAGGTAATAAAGACTGCCCCCAAGTGGAATGATTTCAAAACACAATAATAAACAAAAATAAAAGCTTAAATTTAGTAACACATGTAGGTTTTATCAGACTAAGAGACTCAATAACTTATAGAACATTTAACAACACAATCATAAACATGAGGCTTTGAAAGGTCGTGGAGAAAGAAAGAAAGGAAATGAGTAATGGACCGTGACTAAAATAACACCAAGGTCATCAAACGCTCACATATCAGCAAGCTCTATGTAATCCAGTGAGATAATGGAGAACAGAAAGAGAGAGTCTTTAAATGCACAGCTGAAAAAATAGGACAGCATTTTAAAGTTTAAATATCATTTGAAGCAGCATATTGGAGAGTCAAAGAAATTACTTACAAAATCTAATAATCCTCAACAATAATGTCTTCCCCCCACCCCATCTGCATCAGTAGTAAGGGCTAAAAAATGAAATAAACTTTCACTCTTGATGCTTCAAACCTGGACATGAATTGACATAGCGCTGACTTCGTTAGAGTTCTACAGTAGATGTTATAAAGATGATAAATATTTAAATAAAGTAGGGGTGTCCGATTACCGATCTTTTAAAAAGCTTAACCTGCCAATTCCGATTTTGGCCAATACCAATTTTTTTGTCTGAAATGTTGCTCAATATACTAAGAAAGTTGTTGTGTTGTCAACAGCGGGGTCACCATTGTTTATTGTAAATGTGCAGACATGACTTGGTGGGCCAGTCTGTCAGTCAAACCTTTCCCAACAGAGAACAAAAGAAGACAGTGGTTGATTCTTAGACCTTTGCCAAGCTCGATAAGATCGGTGGATAAGATCGGCTTCACATGTAAAAATTGGCAGATCACCGATCTCCCAAAATGAAGGAAATCGACACTGATAAATCGGTGCACCCTTAAAATAAAGTATTTTTATATTTCTAAAGCATTCAAATGTGATCAGAATCAGACAATGTCTGCCCTTTTTCTGGTTAAGCGAACACACCCTTACTTAACGCTGTGTCCAGTTTGTCTCAGAGGTCAAAGCTCAGATCTGAATGATTATGTCACATGCAGCTAGAGCGGGTTCCAGCTGCACGTCTGGATTATTTATGGTATGGCGTAAATAAAGCAGACACCATACAATAAATAATCCAAGTTTATGTCTTATTTCTCTCCATTCCATGCAAACAAACAGTAAAGGGGAATACTGATAGAGATTGTGCCTTAGAATGTCAGCCATTAACAGCAACATGTTCTGTGTTTACTGAAAGTCACTTATTTCCATTATCAGTGAGGTTCTTACGGATGAAGTCACATGAAACCCAAATGGGGTAAAACTATTTAAAAAGACAAGCCTGCTGTTTACTGAGGCTGCAACTTAAACAAGGAGTAAAAATTCCAGAACTAAGCGAAAGGATGAGATTTAATGGTACATGCTATGTTTAGAATATTAGCAGTCTTTTTGAAATCACAAAGTTAAGGTAAGAGTATCTATATTAAATGAAAGGCAGAGAGAATCTAAGCTACAGTTATGGTAGTCGTGCTAACCGCTAATACGAAATGCTAAAAGCTGATTTTAGACCCGACGCTGCAATCACTTTGCATTTTATTTAATTAATAACAGACCACTTACAGAAAAAAAGGCTAGAGAAAGAACAGGAAAAGCAGACTCTTTATCAAAGATCCAAAAAAGAAAATGAAAACTGCTTCAAACTGGTATCAGCAAGTCAAAACTGAGATTGGAAATTGGCCGTGAAAGTGGAATCAGTGCATATCAATGCTACATAGCATTGAGCTATAAATTGTTGTTTATAGTAAAAATATAGTTATAGTTTTGACATCAGAAACAAATCTAGTACGTTTTTTTAATGTCCTATAATTAAAACAGAATGTTCTAAATTTAAATGAGACAAAAATAGAATATAAACCTCATAAAACTGTTGTTTTGCAACTTTATCTGGTTTGGTCCGACCCAATAATGACCTCTAACATTCATTCAATTAGATACACTGTCAATAGACAGAGCGGCTGATGTACACACCAACACACACACACACACACACACACACACCAACACACACACACTCACTCCTACCCACATTCCCTGAATGAGACATCAGCAGAGGGAGTGATGTAATCTGTCCTTTAACTCAGTGTGGAAGTTATGCTACCACAACAGCTGGTTGCCTTGGCAACAAGGACAATGTCCTCAAACATAAAACACGACAAAGGGGGGGGGGGGAGATTGTTGGACACGTCACTCAGTGGAGTAAAAATGAAAACGTACACAAATCTTCCTTCAACAGCACAATCTCACTGATAAGTGACAGGAATGCTGGCCAATCACAGCCCGGCTTACCCGTCAATCTGCACACACCGACACGTAATGAAATCAGAGTGCAGCACAAAACGAGGTCTGCATGTTTCACCTCGGCTTCCACTTAGGATAACTTGGCCGGATGGCACGCAGCACTTTGTCAGAGTGCATGCACGCACATACGCTGTAAATTCAGCAGCGCTGTGCAATATGTCAGCCCTGTAAATCAATACAATCACTCAGTCTGAATGATCTCATCTTCCTCCTCCTCGTGTGCTGGTGGGTGGATGAAGAAAGGGAGAATTGCAGGGGAAAGATGAAGTCACATTGAGGAGGGGATATTCCACAGTCAGCTTTACAAAATAAAAATAAAAATTTAAAAAAAGCTTTTCAAGCCAATCTGAAACGCACAGTTTCATAATAATAGCAGCTTAGTTTAGCAGCGTCCTTGACCACGACTGGATTGAAAATACGTCTGGTGGTGAACTGCACAGTGTGCTGATGAGGCCTGTAATCCTGGAGTGGCACTGCAGGGTTCAGCATGTTTGCTGGTGACAAGATGCAGTCTGGCTTTGCAGTGACACACACACACACACACACGGCTGGCACTCACTGAACACACACATACACTCCCAATGAGTGTGAAATCTGATATAGGATTTAGCCACTAAGGTCATTAACACAAGGCGCGGTTATGGGGTGTAACAGGGTGACCTACAGCGCGGCCTAAGCATAGAGAAGTATACAAGATGAGGAATAGAAAAAGGGGGCGGAGCCAGGAAGCAAAAAAGTGGAAGCGGGAGACGAAACAAAAACACACACAGATGCTGAAAGGACAGTGACTATTTAACAAACTGCACCACTCATAAGAAAATAAACACAAAACTGATTTGCTTTTGTCCGTTAATACAAACAAGACTTTGGTATGAAAACAAGAAGGCAAATTTATGCGCGACTAACTCTTTATACCAGTAGATAAAGAGTTTGAGCCACGGGAAGAGAGAAAAGAAAGAGATCTTTATAATCACTTTTACAAAAATCTGAATAAGAAGTTTGTGTTGGCTTAAAAAAAAAATGGGTTCAAACTGGTTTGTTGGTACATGTGCAACGAAGCTGCCGCTAAACTTGTTTTCACTTGTTTTGGGCGCTAAATGAAAACAAAGCCTGCCCAGCGGATGCAAGCTAACCTTTGAATTCAAGAAGAAAACACAATTTTTTAAAAAGTACGTGAAATCTTACCTGTGCCAAAGTATCCTTTGAAGCGCTCTCCCATGCGGTCCACGAATGCCCCGCAGATGTCTATCCCTAACAAAGCCACCTGCAAAAGCACAGAGAGAAAGAAAAACAATGCTTATAACTGGCCGTTTCACCTTCATTTTTCCCACATCAAACCAACCAAACCAATTCATGTAAACCCACAGAAACTAAAACTGAAATTTAATCATTAACACTGAATGAATTTAAATTTGCTCCTTCAGATAGCTCGCATATTACAGAAAAAATGCCCCAACTAAAAGACCTGGTTGAGTTTCTAAACATACTGACCATAGATCAAAAGCTAGCATGGATTTAGACAGATTAAAAACCTCAACATTATTACAACAGACAGCAACTGACGTGCTAAAAGACAAAACACACAGAAAAGTAGCTCATCGTACAAATAATGTCAATGCAAATGCTGCAAATCACTGTTACAAATAGTACCGTCACATTTTAGCAGTACCAAACACGGCCCAGTCTCCGTCGGTCAGCGTTTACACCAATATTAGTTCATCAAATGGCAGAGCACCAAATTTAACCCGCCTATCCAGCGTAGGACTGCGCACAAGTTCAGGCACCTAATTATCGCCCACACTTTCCAGAGTTCTCCCAGTCGATCCAAGGCAGACCCATCTTCCCTTTAGGATCTTTAATATGTGGATCTTTAATCTCCCACTGAAAGATTTTGCTTGCCAAAAATCCCAATGCAGAGAGCAGCTGTTCTGGTGCAGATCTGGAGAGCCAGGTTTGCCTCCCCATGTGTGGTTCCAAATTTTTGGAATAACTCCATATTAACACGCCCTGGTAGACGACACCGAATTGGTAGAAAAACATCACCCCTGTGTGTAAGTTTGCTCAAAAGATCTTTACTGATGTTTAAATCTCCTTGCATACTTGTCAGATTTAAAGTTTAGTGCAAGAGGCCAGTAGTTAATCCCACACAAAGAAAAAAAAATGCAGCCAACTTTCTTAAAGTTAAAAATTCAGTTAAGACACTATTTAAATAACCCCTTGCACCATAAATATTAGCTTGTGACAACACTAATATTCAGTGGGCAGACACATATTTGTGTCTGGAAGTGGAGTTTTTCCACTTTTCCTCTGATTAAGATCACATCCCGATGCTGCTGAGCTCCTGGAATGCTTTTTGTTGGCAGCGTTCCGGTAAAACTGCAACAGCCAAAAAGAAAATCCATTTAAAGAATATTTGCCAGACGGTCCAGCAATAAGATCAGAGCTGGACCGCAGTTTTTCCCCTATTTTGGTCAAAGGAAGACTGAAGCCAGGTGACTGTGTTTAAGGAGTGAGGAAAAGATGGAGACGAAGGACAAACAACGTAACAGAAAACAAAAACTGATCAAACTGATGACTGACTTATATCAATGTTATTCAGGGGGAAAATGAGGAAAAAAAAGGGGGGAAAGCAACATGATTCATGATGGAAACATCCCTCAGGCTTCTTCTGCCCCTCCTCCACCCAACAAGCACCCACAACCATCTGGTATCATCTTCACAAGGAGGAACGGAGGAGAAGAAATGGAAAGGGCTACGCTTGTTATCAACCCTGACATTAGAATATCGAGGGAATAGGAGGTATGCAGAAGTACTTTGCCAAAGTATTCATCTCTCTGCAATTTTTACACATTTTAAGTTACAACCACAAATTTGAATGTATGTTACAGAGATTTTATTTTTTTTTTTAGAAAACAGAACAAATTAATGGCAAGTAATTAGTTAAGTAAGGAACCAAGTGAGTGAAGTCTTTTTACAAATAGTCATTGAGAAAAACTGGCCACGGCCTGTCACAATGACAAATAAATTATCCCAGAAATTATTGCAAAAAAGTATAATATTGCAGTAACACGATAAAATAATGGCATAATAATGCATGTTTGCTCTTTCAATGACTAATAAACTTTACCTTTGCACAGAGCACACGACACTGGAAGAGGAAGGCATTTTAATACAAAATTATTAAATAATTTAAAACAAAACAACTAAAAAATACATAAAAACTAAATAAAAACCACACACAACCTAAACCATGAATAAAACAGATTATGAAGTCTCTGTAAACCAAACTGCCCTTCAAAAAATATGAATCAGAAATTTGATTTATTACTTGTTGAGGCAGGCTTAGTAGGTTGCACATTTGTTTTAATTCTACTTGAATAAAATCAAGTATGGTTAACATAACATCTGAACAAAAGAAAACAGTTTCACACCATCAGTGTCATAAAGACAGTCTATGTAGACGTGGCAGAAATAAAAAGAGGAAGTCCTAAAACTAGTCTTTCCTATTGCATTTCTATTTATGAACTGTACATATATATTTGTGTACATAAATAGATATGCACATTTATGGAACAGTGGTATGAAGTAACTGTTCATAGAAGCCATAACAAGTCCCATTTCAAAAAAGAAAAAGTTATGTGGTCCTACGGTGACATTGTAAACACATCAAATCCTCAGTAAAGCACAGCGGTGGCAGCATGATGGTTTGGGGTTGCTACTGCAGCAATGGGAACAGCTCAGAGCCGATGGGAAGGAAATATAAAAAAAATCTCCAAAATATGTGACGTTTGTTGCTAAAACCTGACAGAAGCAGAGAAAGCTTACGGGTATAGGTGACAGGAGCAATGAGAGGGCAAAAAATAATGTTTTATCTACAAAACTAAAACATCTGAATATTGTACTAAGAAATGAAAAGGGGCTCGCAAACACATGATACCTTCCAGACTCTTAACCAGGGAGCTGGAGGAATGTGAAACATTAGGACACTGTGCATAGTCAGCTCTATCTGAAAGGCTCTTTGTAAAGGCTCGGGTTCGTAGGTGTGGTGGCTTACCCAGCTAAGTCACATACCATGTAAATGGTGTACAGGGAGGCTTAAATTGATTTTGAGATAAGAAACAAATGTTTAAATACCTAAAGATGTCCATTTAGTTATTATTTCAACAGGACATTTAACTCCTGCTAAAGCTGAAGAAATATTCCAGTCTTAATGGGGGGAAAAAAGCAGATCATCCGATCATTCCAGCTTCCACTTATTCTCACTAAATTAAATCATTACTGAATCCTCCTCATTGGACAAAACTGCAAATGAGAGTGTTGTTGTTCCGAAGTGACAGAAAACATTAATTTTGATCTCAGAGTTTCACTCTAGATGCAATAAGCACATGTAGCTTTACTTCTAATCACCAATACACAGCAGAGAAATTAAATAACAATAAAAAAAATTGGAACCATTGTCTGTACCCACCAACCAATAATGACTGTGTCACAACAGTTCCTGCAGCTGCTTCCCACAAAGCTGCATTGAATTCTCTGCGCTGGAAGGTTTTGGGGGTTTTTTTCCTATTAAGCACCTGCAGGAAGAGCTAGCCTTGCCGAGCAGCAGGCTAAGTCCCAACATTTGACATGGCTTGAGTGGAAGATATTCTTTTTTTAGATATTATCTCACTTTGAGATTTCCAGGTTTTTGAAAACAATGAAAAACACTGGCGGAACATTTTTAAATGAAGGACTTGCCTAATAAAATATCTGGCTGTTTGGGTCCATCTGTTTCCTATTAAACGGCGATTGCGCGCCAGGAGTAGCGTTGCTGCGTTTTTGGGGCTCTGACAAACAAGGCATGACCGTTTAAGCAGAAACGCACAAATCACAACATCCGGGCTTCACTCTCTGGTAATCTAATCTGTCCCCGATCACTGCCAGAAGTGTTCAGTCATCTTAACTTGACCTGCACATATGCAGCGTCGTGCATTATTAATGCTTCCTGTTTGCATTTTACAGATACGGCCACTTGTGATGATGATGAGATCAGGGTTCATGAAGTGAATCTGCTGTTCGGCAGAGAAGAATACAAAGAATGCCAACCCAAGGAACAGTTTTCACTTTAATTCCTTACAGGTGCTTGAGCGTAAAAGCTTCACTTTGAACACACTGAAACATGTCTGTGGGTCTTGACTTGACCCTTTTTTTTTTTGACAGTGTCATTTTTCAGTTTTTGCTCTCCATTAAACGCCTTCTCTGTTCACCCCCCCCCTCACATCAACTTTGTTTTTCCTCCATCAGGTCTCCTCTATTCGCCATCACCTTGCTGACTCAGTGTCTTCTTGAAACTCATCCAGCTTTCTGTTCGACAGCGACAGAAAAGATAAAAGCCTGTTGGTAAGATGACCTTTCCGGGGGACACAAACCCTACCCATTAGCAGCACATGTCAATATAAAAACAGCCAGAATAAAAGGAAAATGCTGGCTTGTGCATAGGACGCTGCACATAAAGCAGAAACATTACACTGCAGCACATCAAGAAGCAACAGTCATGTAAATCTATGTTACGATTCTGCAATGTCTTTAGTTAATCGCTGCTTTTTATCTACTTTGATTTACGTTATTATGATGCTGAGGCTCTACTTTTATTGTTTTACAGTACTTTGGTCAACACCTATTGGTTTTAAATATGTTCATAAATACATTCCACTTCCGTTTCTAAGACTAATTTGAAATTTTGAATACAAAAATGTACTTAAATGTATCACACCATGAATGCACACTTGTATAAATACAAGGGCACCGATATAAATTCAGTATTATTTGACAATTGAGATTCGCACAGAGTAGCAGTGACAACTTGATGCAAGCCAAGGCAGACGAAATGTGCTTTTAGGAGGCTTTGTTATGCTGAACACACCATCGCCGTGTTCACATCTTGCTGAGTAATACATCTATTAACTCCAAACGCAATTTGTGAATCGAATTTTAGCCTAACTACAACAAATGCGTTGAGCTGCTTTGAGTAGCACGCAGAGAAAAGTGCAAAAATATCACTTCTGTTTTTTCTGGAATCAAATTACTACTGAGAGTACATTGAGGCACACAAAGGAAAAAGTGAGAAATGTTTTTTTTTTTAAAGGAACAAAAGACACCCAAATAAACTGAGGTTACAGGAAAAAAGGGACAAAAATTAAAGGTCATAACAATGAGCCTCCTAACCCCTCCCCCATTCCATCTATAATTCCCCCTGTAGTCCACAGTCCTGACAAAGAGTCTATCGCAGACACAGACAAGCTCAACCAAAACGATAATAGAAAGCCCAAGAAACCACAGGAATGCGCAGGAAAAGTACCTAGTCAGTGGGAAATTTAAAAATGCCTGCCTCCAACGTAGCAGGATTAGACTGCTGGCCTGCCACAGACAAAAGCTCTCTGCTTCTCACTAATTCCTGGGAGCACATTCACATTAAAAGTGCCTACAAAGCTTTAATGAGTTTACATGTTTCTAGTCTGAATCATAATTTTCTAATAAGATTTTCATCTTAATGTTAGTCAATCAGTTCTGTTTTAGTTTCAGTGAACGCAGCATCTTTGTACACAACGAGGCATTTACCGATCCACTGTTTTTACGCTCAGAAGGCAAATTAGTTAAAAAAATAATACACGAAGAGGCCAGCAGGATGCTCGTCTAGCACCACGACACCCTCACACGATGACTGGGCTGTTTTTTCCCCCCCGTACCTTGAAATGGCTGGAGTTGATCCATCCCGTTAACTCGTCTATGGTCTTATCAAGCCGAGGCTTGTCCTGCTCCACGTCCGGGGAGCGATCTGGGTCGTTCAGGTAGTCTATGAGGTTCTGGCCGACCTGCAGTCTGCGTGTAACGTCCTTCTGCAGTACCTGCTGGTAAAAATAGTCCATGTTGTCATGATCCTCCATTGGGCACCCAGTGCCGAGCGGCCAGCTAGTGAAGCCGGGCCAAAGATCGAAGACAACGGTCCAGTCGACGGGGTGTAGAGAGGCTGAAATGCGACCTGTAGTCCAGTCAAGGAGCAAGGGGGGAGTGCAGTCCAGATAGTTTTCGACTCAAATTTGATCATCAATGTCTGTTCGATTAAAGATACTTATTACTTTGGTACACACATCATCCCCCAAAATAAACCAAAAAACTCCACTTGATTCGTTGCGTTAAAGTTGTAGTTTCTTTTTTTGTTAAATACTTTCCTCAAAAAAAAAAAAAAAATACCTCAAAACTCAGCGAAACTTAATTAAACGTACAACTGCACTGAACCACGCTAAGGTTTCTCTGTAAATCTGCCAAATAACGACAAGCCAAAAGTCGTTATTTACTATCTGTTATGCTAACAGAAATAGCACTTGGCTAGTTAGCGCCCATACAAATAGCTTCACGTAGCCTAGCTCAGCTTAGCTAACGGCCTATCGCCGGACTCCGCTCTGCTCTTCTACTTCATGGCCACCGGCGCAAAAGTCTGTTAGGCTGCGATGCGGTCTGCGGGAAAGTTGTACCAAACTTCCGCAACTAAAATAATAACTCCAGTCCTGCGTTAACCGATCCCGTTTTAGTCCAGAAGTATAGTAATCGTTGCTTGAAGGGAACCCGCTCAGAGCTGCTGGGAGGCTGCGCGTTGCCGGGGACTGCAGTTAATCAGGGGGTGCGACCACCAATCCTTGATCACCGCACAGCTAGCCAACACGATGCCTGATGTAAAATAACAACAAAAAGGACTCTGACTGACTACTTACTTAATTTTATTTACAGAATAAAGGTAATAATAATTTTTAAAACACGTATAATTTTTAAAAAATAAATTCTTCGGGATAATTTTCTTCCCAAATTCAGAAATTACACCTTATTTATGTGGGCGTGTCTTCTCTCAGCATGGCCCTTTGGTGACATCTAGATGCCGATCTGCCGCAGTTTTCTTCAGAACGGCCCCTCAGATGTAGAGATAAAATCCACTGAGAACTTACCAATGTTTTGGCAAAAATACATTATTTTCTCCTAACTTAGATTGTCGCCACTTCTGGTCTTTTTTTTATTTTTTAAGCCATTTTAAATAAAAATACAGAACTTTACCATAGAGGAGATTTGCATACAGTGAAACATTTACAGAATTAAAATGGGTATGGATTCTGGAAATAGGTATTTTCCATGCACAATATTTTTACTTGAATTAGAAATTTTGAAAACAAATTCTATAATTTTCCAGATTGTGGTGGAACACTGGTTTCATTAAAGAGACATGAATGGTTTACTATTAGTCATCTTTATTTGTTCATTTGTCTATTTTTTCATGTATTTCTTTATTTTTCTTAAACATAAAACTGTTAAAACTGTCAGAGGACATTAGTATAACAACCAGTCATGCCAGCTATGTATCCATCTAAATCTTAATCTTCCTTTTTCTTAATCTTTGATCCTTCCCACTGCCCTGCCTCTCTCCAAAGCCTTTAAGCACTTGGCACTAGACAGCATTTACCAGTTTTTAGTGTAGCATTATCTCACAAGCTGGTTTCATTTTGTTGGAAACATTTTTAAGGGGCTCCATTTCCATCATGGCAAGACAAAGGAGAGATCCTGTTGATCTTAAGGCATACTAAGCAAATTAAACCAGCAATTTTAGGACTTTCCAGCAATCACATTTAACTTTGCTAGGTTTTGCATCTTCTGTAGTGACAACAGGGACTCTGTTAAATCTAATAAATTATTCTGATAAATTTTCTCAGAAGTATAGGATTCTATTCTTAATAAATATTAATGCACTGCTTAGCAACAGTAAACAGCTGAAATGGAAAGATATAAGCCAATTTATAACATCTTAGAACAAAGGTAAAGTGACAGTTACATAGAACTATACTAGAGAGTCTTCCAAATAAATAAATTTATGTGATTGTCAAAAAACTTGAGGTGCCTTTGCTGAGTCTTGAAGCCAATCCTTTAGCTCTCTTCGTATTCAGTTTTGAAGCAGTTCCACCTACCAAAGCCCTGATTGATATCCAGATACACACAGCAATAAATCTGAATACTGGATGTCACAGTCCCCTTAACTGTGTGCCACAGTCATATATGTGTAATATAACTACTCAGACTCACTCTGAACAGTAATGGGGACAGGAAACCTTCCAATGTAAACAGGTTAGCCTCTGCTGCTAACCTTAATCTGAAATGTAAACAAATGCTTCAGTGTCAAGTAGGAGATAGTTCACAGGGCTTACTGACAGGATTGGACCAGGGCCTACAAGCCAGCAGAACCACAAAGGTCACAACAGAGGTCATTCTTTCCAGAAGCAGTGTAACAAAGCGCTTTTTGACCCTCAGGGTCTTGTCATAGGTCCTTCTTGTTAAACAGCAACAGTTTTTACATTAAAAAGACAAGCATATGTCTCTTTCTGAATAGACAGTCATGGACACTTACAATAAGCACTGAAAAAAAGGAGTTGCAGTTGTTTGGCCTTTCCCCAGTTTTTGAGTGAGTTGCTGTGAAGCTCATATTTTTTCGTGTTGCAAAACATTCTCTGTACAAACAGAATCAAAATCTGAACAAAAAGTTTCCCAGATGCACAAATAGGTCACATGTCCTGTTTTGTTGTACTTCCTGTTTGTCCCAAGTGTTCCACACTTCAGACTCAAGCTCGCTGTGCCAGTACTTGCACAAGATCTGCATTTCAGACACATCCCGCCTCTTGTCTCTCACAGAGCTGCAAGTCTATTAGCTGAAGCAAAAAGAATCACAGGATGGTCACATAAAGGTGACATGTGATCGGCTGAGATGAAACTCTAGAGTTTGTAACTAGTCCAGGATGGAGAGAACACCTTTTCTCTTTTTTTGTGTTTGAAAATAATGCATTTTATGCATGTTTTTGATGTTCCACTGCAGTCTGTTGCACCAAAAGGTTGGATATCACACGGTGCGTGATTCACTATGAAGTGGAGAACCTGTTTTTGTCTTTGGAGAATGAAGGAGAGAACAAGACAGAAATAAAGAAAGTCCTTCCAATCATATCTATTTCCTTCAACCTCTCCAATCCCCCCGCGCTGCTGCAGTGCCGACTGGTGAGCAGGAAGAGAGAGGAGGGGCGGTTTAAACCGATCAGGGATCAGTGGAGATCAGTGCATGTATTGATCTATGATCAGGAGCAGTGAGTGGGTCCAGCCCCTCCCCTCTCCTTCACCGCCTACCCTAGCCCCCCCTGTTCCTCCCTCCCTCCCACCCGCAACCCCTTTGGAGCCCATATCAAAGCAGCAGGACCTGTAGACAGAGGTGGCCCCCTCTGGCCCTCCATTGTCAGAGGATGATGCAGCAACGGCACAGACGCTGGCCCCCTCCATGCACAGAGGGGGGAGGCGTTACTGGGGCAAAGTATGCGTGCACTTTGATATCCGGAAGCTGGGCCTGTGAAATAAAGAAATACATTTATTAGTTTGGTCGCAAGTTTAAATCCACTTATCATCAGCATAAATGTAATTTATTTGGAGCTTTTATTGCTGCCAGGAGTTAAAAAGTCCTCCCCCTTTCTTCCAAAGTTTCTGAAATTCTGAAAACACTTTGAGTAGAATTTCCTTCCAGATGCTTTCTGTAATTGATTCGCCTAGTTCAGGGTTTCCATGATACCATCGAGCTTGAAGTGGCGTCATTACCTCGTTCTATCTTTTTCTGTTTCCTCACTGACCATGGATCAGTTATAAATTAATTACAGTTCTAACCTCAACTTGTTCTTAGAAAATTTGATCAGTACAATGGAAACCACATGCTCTATGCCCACCCACCTCATCATTAGATTTAGCTAATTTACACAGTGCATCGGCGGCTGCTTACAATCATTACCCGTCAAGTCAACAGACTGACATATAACAGAAACAATACAAAGAGTTTATTTTTTTTACTTTTATTTTATTCTGATTGTACAATTTTAAAATGTGTGGACTATAATTATGTAGCCGCTCCTCTCTGCCCCAAAGGGTCCAGGGGCATGTGCCCAAATTGCCCATTTGGTAAATGGTAGGCAGTTTATTTTTATGTGAGGATGGCAGTTTGGGCAAGCTATCTGTACATAAATGGATGCTTCAACTTTATAACAATCCCAAACACACATTAAAATAGGTTTTACATGGCTTAAAGTAAGATAATCCCAATACCCAGTTTTAAACATGATACAAGGTTTCACCCAGAAAACTCGCTAAGCCCAATGGTTGGGTGCTAGGGCAGTCAACCACGGCCCGTCATGTTTTTGAGTTAAAAAATATTTAAAGTTGACATGAAATTTGAAAATATCTTTATAAATACTTTATAATTATGCATATTTGAAAGATTGGAAGATTGATACCTGAACACCAACTATAAAGTCATTAAAAATGCAAACACTTAAAAAAAGACTTAAATAAATAATAGCACTTTTTAGTCTGGTGGGGGCACAAGTAAAGCCTGTAGACCCGCCAGGCTTATAAAAAATGTATGAGCTAGTCTGTGAGAACAAAACAAAAAACAGTCCAAATGAATTATACAAATTCTGCCTGTATGAGTGGAAAAACATCCAGCCAAAGACATGACAAAGGCCGGTTAATGGCTAGAAAAAGTTTGTGGTCAGGTATGAACTTGGTAAGAGAAAATTAGCCCAATAGCAGTGGGAGTGCAAGTATGCATTTCATTCCACATGTATACATTTTGACTTTGTGTGGAAGAAAATATCCATAATAAATTAAAATCTTGCAATGGCAGACATGCTCATGATAACCAATCTGAACGGTATTAGCAGAAAGTAGGAACTTTACATAAGCTCACCTCTTACAATACTAACATATTTTTACAGTGCTTTTTGTAACATATATGCATTTCTACTGGGCAAGAATGATAAATAGCACAGGATGAGACTTGCTTGCATAGACAAAACACCCAGAAAGGACATTAACTGAATGATGTTGAAACGTGTTTATCTTCTGTAAGGAACTATCAGCCCTAATGCCCAATATTAGAGTCAGTAAAGGGAGATAACCTCAAAATCCTCATGCAACATCGACCCACCAGTAAGTTAACTGAAATGTTGACACATGTTAATAATTACCCCACTAAATCCAGATCTATAATTATGTTATTTCAGTTTGTCAAACTAAAGAAATTTGATTTGCTAGTTGAAATTCATGCAAAGTTTGCCCTATTTACATTTATGAGCCTGTTTGTAAAATGTTGCACTTTGTTGATTTTGAAAAACTATTTTCCGCACAAAATTAGAAGCCATGTAAAAATCCTTCTCACCTAGAAAACAATGTTGAAAACAAACCAGGATTAATCTAATCAAAGAAAAATCCCTAAAGTGTAAATAAACTGCACCCTTTTCACAATAAGAAAAGCAAAAACATCTCTGTTTGTGCTGCTCACCCTGATGCGTTTGATGCCAGCCCTGGTGACTTGCTGGCAGTCGTAGAGTTCAATCCGTTCCAGACGGTGGCAGCTCTTGAGGTGCTCCAGGGTCACGTCAGTGATGAGGGGACAGTTGTCCAGCTCCACCACTGTGAGGCGCTCCTGGCCACAGGTGCTGTTGCTAAGAGCTCTGATGCCATCATCGGTGATCAGCTCACAGTGGGACAGGGACTGCCGGGGGCATGAGAGAACGGATGAAGACACATTGATATATAGCCAGGCTGAGAGGGTTCTGGTACAAATTCAGACAGTGCAGGTCTAAATGTTTACCAATGCTTGCAGCCGTGGGCAGTGGATTGACAGCTGAACCAAGGTGTTATCGGTCACCTGGGGGGAGGAAAAGCTTGATTAGAAAATGTCTTCACATGTCTACACACAGCTTTGAGGCCGACATCTCAATGTGGAGTGATGTGCTGTAAGATAATGTGTTGCAGTGAATCTCTCTCTGTCCTGCTCGCTGCATTTAATAGTGATTCAAAGGGTATGCAACAAGAATACTATAGAAAAAAAACTTCTATCCACATTGCCATACTGCTCCAGCCTGCTACAGTCTAACCTCTTCTCAGAACAACCAATAAAGTAGAGGTGAACGAGACTTGGAAATTTGACACAATATTTTGAGGAACTATTTTGATAATGAAGAAGCCTAATTTAAGTAGGCTTTTTCAGGACACTAGTTACTGAAAGAAGTGATATTTGCATTACTAAGTTGCACACAGCTGCACATTTATTGATACTCTTGTGGAACGAGAGGATTAATGTATCAAAAGTGGAGAAAATGATAAAATTAATATTTTTGTTTTGTGTTTTTTTTTAACATCATTACATAAAATTTGTAAAGACAACAATAAATCAAAAATCTTATGATGATAGAAAATGTTTCACAATAAATGATAAGCGATACACTAAATGCCACACATTCACTTACCAGAATACATTCTTCTAAGTCCATTTTTTCAAGCTCATGACAGTTCTGTGAAAAAAAAATGGATGGGTTGTTCAGAAGTAAATTCAATTCAATTTAGAAATGGTAAGTGAAATGGATGGTTGGCTCAAGACCCTTCACATTGATGTAAGACCCCACCCTGGCATCAACAATCAGCCAGAACGTGGATGACTATTACTTATGAATGCAAAATGTATACATCATACTCTCAAGAAAAGGTTCAGGCAATGTTTTTAGCTATGAGGACAAAGTATGAGGAGGAAAAGTCATGAGCAACAGGCTTTATACCACAATCACACAATACACCCATTGCAACTCATAAAAAAAACAGCTTGAGAGCATTGGTGTGATCAGATCAGTGATCAGGAGAAAATATACCAATTTTGAATGTTGTGCAATTCCATTAAACAACTTTTTGCACTCAGTAGTGCACAGTGTTCAACACATAAAGCCCTCCTAACCTTCTGCTGATAATCTGACGAATCAGTGGTGTTCATTTTCCTCACAGAGTAGCTACAACTAATGGTGGAGGCGCAGAAACCTACCATAAACACAGGTAAATTCCAGTAGTCATGTCCAGTACGACTGTTGTCCAGAAGACCATGAGTATGTCTTAATCTGATGTGAAAGGGATCGCTAAAGGAGTGACCAGTAACACAAACTAATAAAACTCACCCTTGCAAGAACTGTGAACCCCACATCAGTAACAAGTGAACATCGCGCAGCCTCAAGGATTCTTGCAAAACAGAAAAAGTTCCGATAAGCAATTGGAGGCGGGGCAAATCTTTCCATTAAAGAAATCTGTGACCAGGAGGGGATACTGACACCAATCATAAGCTTCAAATTCAAATTACAATTTTATGCATTTAGATAAGCCAGTTACGTTTAAAGTAATGCTACTTACTTGAGTTGAGGACAATTAAGTCCCAGTGCAGTCAGAGAGGCATCAGTGACATTACTGCAGCCAGATATGCAGAGGATCTGCAACTTGTGGCATCCCCGACACAAACTGACCAGGCCTTCATCTGTTATTTGCTGGTGGTGTCAGACACAGAAAAACAAGTTAGAAGAACATTCATTCACACAAACATTTCCCTCAGTTATCGCAAATAGTTAGTCCATTCAATAAAACAGCTCTTAGTGAAATGCTTGACTTACTGTGCAGGACTGCATATTGATGGTGGTCAGTTCAGGGCAGTGCTTCTGTAGGTTTTTCAGTGCGCCGTCGTCCAGCTGGATTATAGCAAACACATTATTAGTGAGATCTATTTCTATAATTTAGGTGTGCAATTAAATATTTAATGTCACATTTCTCAAAAGAAAAAAATATATAAAAATGTATATATTTTCCTAAAGAGATTAATAATTACCAGAACGTGTGTAAAAAGGCACAAATCTTTAAAGCAGAATCTGTTATAATTTTTGTGAAGGGTGGAATTTCACTTAATCAAAAATTAGGAATTGTAGATAAAAAATGTAATTTTCAGTCAAAAAGTCCCAGATTTGTTTTTAGAAAAAAAGAATCCTGGAAATTTCTGAGTTTGAAAAGTCAAAAAAATTGGACTTTTCAAACTCAGAAATTTATTTGGTTTTTTTAGAAAATTTTAGATTTTTTGCCAGAAATTTACTTCCGTTTTTTTCTAACACTCCATAGTGGATATAAAATTTTATAAAGGTAATTCATACAAACAACTATATAATAATGAACTGCAAAAAGAAACACGGTAATAAAATTAAATAGGTTGTGTGTTTTACCTGTGTGCAGCCTCTGAGGAAAAGTGCTCGTAAACCAGTGCAACCTCTAGCCAGGGCCTCAATGCCGTCACGCGTGATCTGGTCACACCATGACAGATTCAACATCTCCAGCATTCTGCAGCCGTCGCTAAACAACATCAACATGAAAACAAAAAAGGTATGAAGATCAAGGCACTTTGACAAACAGCGTTTGCAAAACATTTAAGTGTGTAAGACCTGCAGAGGTAAACGTAGGGCTAAGACTCAGGAATACCTCAGGGCCTTGAGGGAGTGGTTGGTGACGGAGACGCAGGAGGTGAGATCTAACTGTTTGAGCTTGGAGCAAAACTTGCTGAGGCTGAGGCAGGTGCTGTCTGTGATCTTGGTGCAGCCGTTCAGGTTCAGCACTTCGATGTTTCTACAGTTCTGAGCAAATGTCCTGGGAAGCAGGTGAAGCGTTAGAAAGGGAATTTCTCAAGAACTGTTTCTTTTTTTTTTTTTTTTTTTTACTTAAAAGTCAGATTGTGGGAGTGTGTGGGAGCCAATTCACAGTCTAATGGGCACTTTTCTTTCACATGTTGCTCTTATTTGAAACTTTCAACCCTTAGCCACATATTTAACTTCTTTATAGAGCATTTCAAAGGTTTTTAAACCCTTTGAAAGTGTTGTTACAAACTAATGTATTTCATTGGGACTTTATGTGAAAAAGGAGAATAACTGAAAGCTTTAAGACTTTTTCTAACAAAAATCTGAAAAGTGTGCCATGTATTGTATTTACCCTGATATTTCTGAATAAAATCCAGAGCAGCTAGGAAAAGAAAATCTGTTTCTGCGGTTTTCAAAGATTAATGTAGGCTAGAGAGCAAACGGGCTGAAGAAGGTTGTTTGTTCAGATGGGACCAATATTGAACTTTTTTTGACCCTCGTCTGAAAGGCCATCCTAATGCCAAAACAGGGTGGTGGCAGCCTCATAATGTGGGTGTGCTTTTCTTCAGCAGGGAGAGCACAGCTGGCTAGATTTTATGTGGAGGTGTCTAGAGTCAAAAATAAAGTGCATATTCACAAATTTCATTGTCCCATTCAAAGTCCAGATCTAGATCCAATTGAAAATCTGTGTCAAAACTAACATTTCTATTTACAATGTTCAAAACAATCTGAGCCATTTTGCGTAGAACAATGGCTGTACAAAGATGAACCACATTTTTTCTTATTATTTATAACACTTGGAAGATATACTTCTGTTGGTCTGCCACGTATGAAGCCTCAACAATCCTACAATTACATGACAAATAAATGAAATGCATGGCAAAATATGTGAGCAAATTAGAAAACGTTCAAGGAGTAGGAACATTTTTATAAACCTGCTTTTTATAGGAGCAATAGAGCCCATCATACAAAAGAACTGTATAACAAGAGGTTGATTTTCCTTCTTTTTTTTTGAGTGGGTACAAAGTAAACTAGGATGAAACGTAAATAAAAGAGCTCCCAGTAAAATCCCCATGGAATGAAGAAGTACAAGCTGCTTAAACTTATAATCACAGAGGCAATAGCAGCAAGTAAACAAACCAACAAGAGAATGAGTTTTTCTTTTATTGGAAAAAAAGATCAAAGCTGAAGTACACTCATCTAATCAGTGTGTGCCAGAGAGACAATGGGAATCTCACTTCATAGAAGCATCTCCAACGCTCAGGCAGCCCCTGAGGCTAAGCTGCCTCAGGAAACCTCCACAACGCTTCGAAATGTTTTCTACCACCCGGCCCTGAGGGACACAAGGCCAAACAGAGAGAGAGAGCAATGTGAGTGGGCAACAGGACAGTGGATCAGCTGAGACGTCACAGTCCACACCAAAGCCTACTGACCCAGAACTAAGCCTTCGACTGGGTAATGCTACTCAACCAATGTTCACATTTACACATGCAGCGAATACATTACTGTCCACTTTATCACCTTCACCATCAGAAACACAGGACTCACTTCTATGTCAGTCTGGAAGTTGAACAAGTCGATCTTCTGCCAGTTGCTGCCATCTAGAGCCAGGACGTTCCACGCCTGAGAGGGGGACACCAGAAGCGGACAGGGAAGTGGGTCAGACAGAGGTGGAAAGCGGCGAAAGGCATTTCCTGTAGCACGAGGGAAGCTGGTAGAGAGCCAGCCTAATGGCAAACTCATGAAACTCAGCATTAATACATTAAATACAATTTACTAATAATCTTTATAAATGTGAATACTTCCATTCCTTTAATGGTCAATTTTACTCCCTTTGGATCCCCATATGGCCAAAGCAAATGACTATAAACAGCATTTTTTTAAAAATAAACTTGATCATTAAAATATCAAGTTTATTTATTTATTTATTAAAAGCTTAATATGGGAAAATAACCTAAAAAATAAACTTCAATAATAATTAAAAATATATAATTTTTTTATGTATAGATCAATCAAAATTATTACCATTTTATTAGCAAACGTTTTTTAAGATTAAATCCAATTTGTGTACCTAAACACATAATGTATATACATTTAAATCGATATCTATGTAAGTGATATCAATGATAAATTGAAAATACTTTAAGAAAATGTAACTAGAATGTCCAAAAAACACTTTGTGATCTACATAACTTTTTCTAATTTTAGTTCCTCAGTGAATATCTCTCTAAACTCTGGGAAGGTCATTCTAAAAGCGCAGATGATGTTAATCATTCTTTACTATGACAAGATGTCCAATACCCTGAATAATTGAACCACAATCAGTCCAAATAAGAATAAAAGGAAGTAGCTTGGGACGAAAAGGCAGCATAAAGCTATGACACTGAGAAAAATCTGGAGGTGTTGAGAAAATTGTATAGTTTTCTCCCCGTTCTTATGACCTCTGAGTCAGGTTACCTTGTCACTTTGAGATCAGCAATAAAAGCAACGAGGACTGACTTATAATGTTACAAGAAAAACACCAGTAGCTCCAGAAAAAGAAATATATCCCTGTGCAGAATTGAACTTTAGTGTTTGTTTTTTTTTTTAATAGATGATTCAGTTCTAAACAGTTTTCAGTTTTTAGTAGACTATGGCACTGTTAATTTGCTTAAGGCCAGCAGAGGGCACTTTATTATTAACACTAAAAGGAAATTCAAGACTGGTCAAAGAGTTTAAATTGGATCAAAGATGTCATTTAAAAAATATTTGCTGGAATCAGAAGTGCAAGTGGGTACATTTGCATAAAGTTTTGACAGATTGTGCTTACCTTTGACACCTGTGCACATCTGCAGAGTGTAACCACGTCTAAATAGGAAAATATTCTGGAAAGAGAAACAAAAACTTCATCTTAATTTTGACAATTTTCACAGCTGTTGCTATGGTTAAATGCATTTTCTCTTCTGTGTCGTTAAACTCTTTTTTTTTTAATCCTCTCTAGTGGTGCATTTTCTTCAGCTGACACATTTACTGGCAATATAATCATAGCTGGTTCTGATGTATGGATTTTATAACAATTTCATAAAATGCAAAGTTTTAAAGGAAAGCAAAAAACAAAAAGAAAAATTAAATATAATTTCTCCCCCATTGTATTGATGACATCACATGAGGCACAAGAATCAAGATTTGATCAGCAGTCATTACAAAACAATATGGCAAGTAAACAATTATCATTAGTCGCCTTACGCCTTTTGTGATGTCACCAGAGGAACTGGCATCTGGAAGCTTAGATTTAATCTTGAAAAAATAATCTCTTACAATATAAAAACAACAGAAATCAGAGATGTTCTATAGATACTAGCTTGACTTATTTCATATAAAAGTCTGACAAGTGGCTTTAAAATAAGGGGTAATCTGTTAGATTGGCAGCAGGAGAGCCCAACATCGAGGCGGTGTTTGAGCCGAGGGCCGGTCAGCCACAAAGGGCCGCATGCAGCCGGGCTACTGGGTCAGCTCAATCCATTAATCTGCCAATGAGTAATCTCTGGCACTCAGACAAGCTGGGCCACAGACATCCAAACGTACAGTACATGCATATACATGAGGATCCAAATGAGCCCAAACACAAACATGAATGCGTTTGCCGTCCCAGTTGCCAGTAATGAAACTACTTGTTCCTTCTCAGAGAAGCTGTTTCATAGGAAGAACGTATAGAAAATATAGTTTTAAAAGATTGTCACGGTGCCAAGGTTTAAAGTACAGCTGTCGTGTGAATGTCCTTTAAAACCCTGTGAACACGAGCTGTCCATTGTTTTCCTCTCTTCACCCAGACAGAGGCTGTGTGTTTTGAGGCGTGTTGGGTCGGGACATGTTCAGACATGTCCGTGTAATCTATACCAGAGGTTTTTTGTCAGCAAAGTAGGACCACACAAACAGTATAGCATTGCTCCCAGTTCACAGACAGCACATGCACACTTCCACACACATACCACTGTACAGGAACACACAATCAGTCATCACTGCGGCTGGCCAATCAAGCTCCCGCTCATCGATCCCCCTTCTAATAACTGGTTAATGGCCATGACACTGATTATTGATAGAATGTCTGTTTTAATCAAATACAATCTAACTTTCTATTAAGTGTGTCAGAGGGGCGTTTTACCACCCACAGAATTCAGTTTCTAAACACTCAAATGAAAATCAATCAGATGCACAGAAAATTGTTTGTTGTCCCAGCCGTTCTAAGATGTGCAAAATAGAGAACATTTATGTGTAATTTAATATTATCTCAAAATTAATCCAGCAATCAGTCCAACATATTGAAGTATGTAACTGCAGAGCTGCACAATACTTCAGCTGCAGTTGTCATCACATCATCAGTTTGCAACAGATGATTATATTTTATGTACATGTAAGGCACTTGTGTCAAACTCATGGCCCGGGGGCCACATCTGGTCCACCACAGCTTTTTATGTGGCCCGCCCTAAAGGGATACATAAATAGAACTGACAAAATAACAGGGTGCTTAAATTATTATTTTATCAATCAATTTAAAGCAGTTTTTATCAGTTTACTGCCAAATTGCATCAATCAGTCCCTAAAGTTTTTTGTGAATTATTGTGGAAATTTACGCAAAATCAACAAATCCTTTTGGACTTTTTTGCACCAATCCAGAAGTTTATTGCAGATTTTTCGCAAAAATTGTGAAAAACATTGGATCCTAGTGATGGTTTACTCCCACCTGCAGGTGGCAGTATTTTTTACTTCTACTAAACAGCTACATCAGCCTTATGTTGAGTTATAATCCATAATGATACGGCAAGTAATAAAAAGTCACATTTACCATCATAGAGAAGTGCAAATATTTCTAAATTACTACCGCAAACACTTTTTTATTGCAAAAGAAAAATCAGAAAATCATGGAGGAACTGAAAAGATGTTCAATATTATGCAATTTTAACAAGTTATTTCTAGTTTAACAGTTTGACGGGTTTTATCAATACATTCTGGCACCACTGGCACTTAAAAAATATTCATGATCTCGATTTGGCCCAAAAGGAAAATGAATTTGACACCTCTGGTGTAAATCAGTTAGCATGTTTAGGGCGTTAAATTGATTTTTGACTTCCTTTAATGACCACTAGTTTGACATTATGGTGCATCATGTGACTATATAGATAAATTTTTAAAAAAAACACAGCTGAAAAATGTGCGTAAAACAGAACCAATACTGTTGCAACTTTCAGAAGTTAAATGGCAATTTTATGTTGCACAAGCTACAACAAAATGTGAAAAATGTCAGCAGTTACACTGCATTGTGTGACAGTTACAATTTCATAAAGGAGACATGACAGAAAAGGGGGAGGGAGGGGTCAAAAACACAGCACAGCTAAATTCAGAGGCATAACACCCCGACATCTTTAATAGGTTTTCCACCTGAATACACATAAGAAAGCCCTAATCCAGAGATTCAGTGCGAGAAATAAGCTAATAGTCTTTGATTGCTCTGTCAAATCCTTCCCTTTTTCTCCAGACAGGATCTTAATAGTTTACAGTGATGAAAAAAATTAACACCTGACCCTTGAAGCGTGGCAAGATAAGAGCTAGTCCAGCTTTCGGCACAGTTTGAGGCTGGTTGCTACAGTAACAGCTCAGACATAAATTTGGGTGCTGCTGGTGGGGAGCCTGCTGAGTCAGCCCTTCTGCGTAAGGAGACCCTGAACGGCTCCAAACTCTCTCTGTCAGACGTAGTTCTTGTATATCGCAGCTGTTTTTCACAGTTTATATGCACAGCGAGCCGGCCTACATAACAGCTGCTTATCATGCACCAGCTGAGAGGCAGAGGGACAAGAAAACAAAGCGGCGAACTCAGGAACATCCACAGAGATAGATTAAACATGAGCACAAACACCAAAAACAAGAGCAATTATACAGATTAACAAACTTGTAAGAAATTTTGGCACTACAGTTACCAAAATAGAGCACATGAATGACATACTACAAACACAGAGTTTGTCATGAAGCAGCAAACTAATAAACCTCCCCTAACCCTAGCAGAGAGTTTTAATTCAGACCTGCTGCTGTGTCTTTATTAAATGATAGCCTGAAAACTGAAAGCTATTATTATAATCAAATTATTACCCAAGCCAATATTCAGGAAAAAGTACCCAATGTTCTGTGGAGATGTTGTTCCTCATATCATGAATAATGGGTTTTGGACTGCTGACTGAAAAAAAAAAAAAAAAAGCGATGTGAATAATTTCCTCGAGTTACTAGGTGTTTTAAGGACAAAACAACAAAAACAAAAAAAGAAGCAGATTAAAAAAGAATCTTGTGTTTCCTAACAAATGCTTACAGATGATAAAACCCTTTAGCCATCTAATTTAATTAGCATGAGTTACATTCCCTGGTTCATCATGCAGTTGATCTTGAAATGACACCCTTTGTGATGCTAAAAAGTGGAGTTTCCAATCCAGGTTTATTTATGAACACATTAAATCATCACACAGGACTAAAGGATAAATCAATCTAAAACCACCTTTAATATTCTTTACAACCCTACTTCTATAATTTTGGCTTTCAGTCTCCTTTCTTTTGAGTTTATTAGCATGTCACAAAGAATAGAATAGAATTCAACTTTATTGTCATTGCACATGTCACAAGTACAAATCAACAAAATGCAGTTTTGCATCCAAGTTTTTGTTTGTTTGATAATTCGATGTGTCTACCTGAGGAGGATCGGAGGTTTCCTTGCTAGACCATTACAGATCTTGAACTTTCTTCTGGGAGAGTCAGTCTTTATCTGACTTAAATCAGTCCCATCAGAAGAAAAGTAACTATTTGTGTTCTTCTTGTGATTAATAGTGCTGCTTTTTTTTGTCAACTGCGATCTGTAAAACTGTGACATAAAAGTTCTAGTTTAGTTTCATTAGACCATCAACTTTCTCCCACAAGAAATTAACTTGTTTCTAAAATCCAAGTGAATCAGGCTTCTAATATAATTAATAACTGAGTTTCACTAGATTATTTCCTATTTATGTTTTTTACAGACTGTTAGGGATTTGACTGAATATTTTTCTAGATGTATTCTTCCCTCTACAAGAGAAAATATTACCAAAGCAAAAGCACAAATCAAAGCGTTGAGCATGCTAACCGGCTACATACCTCACAGTTTGAACAATGATTTAATGAGACTACTCCCTAATGTCATTCAAAAATGCTTTTGTCCTTTGAAGCTAAAATATTCGACAGGGCCACATTCGCAGATCACTGTCATGATCTGCGAATTTGGAGCATTCCTTAGATAACTAAAACCTTGTTTTGTTTTACAGAGTGGAACTATGATAAAACAAACAACTTCAATGGATTAAAAAAAAATAGAATTGGGCGCACAAGAATTTATAGTATGTGGATACACTCCCTCTAATTGGACAAATGTCCCTTTACAAATTACACATCATTAAACATCCTGTTGGATCGTTGTTTTAACAATGTGATCCAAGATGTCACCCTCAAAGAAAGGAAAGCTGGTTAGAATAATAAGAAACAACAAAGGAACCACTAAGGCACAAGCCTCTCATAAAGTGGAAGAGCCAGAGTCCACAGCAATTTTTACATCAAAATGGAGTCACTATAATAAAATAAACACCTTGAAGTTCAACTCAAATTTTCAGTAATCGATATGGACAAGGTAGGTGCCTTCTGGAGAAAGATTTTATGTCACAATGAGAAACACATTGAGATGTTTGAATATACTGCATTTATGAACACTTTAGCAAAGTGTGTGGAATGGCCTCAACCCTTCTGTGAATTAATAGTCTATACAAGCTGCGTCTGTGCCAGGAAATCAACCGATTTAATTAATAACCTCTCATAGCAAATCCTGATAGAGAGAGCAGTCAAATATTCAAAGTCTGACATTAAACTCTATGGTGAGAAGAATTCATCTGAAGACTTTCACTAAACAGCAGAGGTTTGCACCACCATCTGATCTTCTGGACTTGTTCATGAACTCTTCCGTTCCTATCCTTATTTCCTAATTGTGTAACATAATGAGAAAAAAAAAAATTCATACATCTCATTTGATATAAACTATCAGTCTTGTGGCTGATTTCCAATCACCTGTATTTTTAAAGTTCTGACTTTATGAAGCCATTTTCTCTTTGGACAGATTTCACACTGTTTTTTCCATGTCCTCATACCATGAGAGGTCATTAATTATTCATATTTGGAAAGGAGGGACACTATGCAGTGGACCAGTTAGTAGTAATGCTGCCTTGCAGCAAGAGGGTCCTGGGTTTGAAATTAGGTCAACTAGAGTTTTTAAATTGCTGCTAGGTTTGAATGTGTGTGGACATTGTGATTTGTCTTTTGTGTTGTCCTATGATGGACTGGAGACATGTGCAGGGTGTACCTCTTGCACAGTGTACCCCACCTCTTGCTCAATGTCTGCTGCAGATGGGAACCAGGATGGATAGATGGATGTTAAACTGTCATTAGCATCCCATATAAGCAATTCACATTACAAACAGTACATGAAAAGTAAGGGAATGGTGAATTGTTTTGGTCTTTAAGGGCCGGTATTCTGTACATTAGTTGTCTCAAACGCCTGTCCTAAAGGGCTGTTGTCCTTCAACATTTAGATATCCTTCTGCTGCAGCACACCTGGTTCCAGTACTACCTCATTAGCATGCAGTCGTGTAGTTCAACTGAAAGCTAGTAAGGCAGTTTTGCCATTTAATTCAAGTATGTAGGACAAGGGACACATCTACAAGTTACCGAACCTTGAGAACTGCAGTTTGAGACAACTACTGTACATTTCAGATATCTTCCTGCTGGAACATCCCTAAAAACAGATGATTTTGTCATTATCAGGCTCCTGTAAAAAGGCCTATAAAACATCTATAACACACTAGAGCCTGTCCCTCAAGGACTAGCATTGCCCAGTTTTGCTGCATGTTTATAAGAGTATGAGGTTAAAAGCTCAAAAGGACAAAATTTGAGATTTCTTTCCTCAGTGAGAATGTTTACACCAAAGAGTGTTATCATCAAAACAATCAGGTAATCCGTACATATGATGGGTTCACTGTTTGGAAAAAGGTTATATTTTTGGTTTTCCATCATCCAGTGAATGCTGATCCTGCTCATTTTTTGTCATATTTCTAGCAAGAAAAGGGAGTCATGGTAATTTTTTACTTTAAATCTTTTATGCTTTCTTTTTTACTTTCTATCAGCAATTTAAAATTCATCGCCATAAATCAGTTGATTTAAAGTATGAAGCTTAGTTTATGCTATAAACAAACTGTTAATCTTAAATAAAAAATTAAACATTAAATCTTACATTTTAAGTCTGATAACTTTTTCTTTTCATCATAAAAGAAACCATTTCAAGCTACTTTAGAAACTGTTTTAAGCACATGGACATCATAGTGTCTTTCACTGAGAAACAAAATTATAAGCGAGAAAAAAAAAGAAGCTCCATCTAAACCACAATCCATGGTTTACAAACAAGATTTACTGCTGTCACAATGAGTCCCCCTCACAGCTGATGTTGTGCAACTGTCTTGATATGACACATGTGACAGTGGGTCATGTGTTGCAGCTGGAAAGCGTATTCTACCCTGTCCGACCAGTGAAAGTGTGATGGTGCTACTGGGTGGACTGGTAGCCTCTTTGGAGTGCAGATGGAGCAGCAGAGGAACACAGCACTGCGGAATTCCCCACAAGCTAAGACAAACTATTTATAGCACACACTCACTCTCTCTCTCTCTCTCACACACACACACACACACCCATATACAGCTTACACAGGCCTCAGGAGTGTTTCACACATGCACACGCAATCTAGCATTGCACAAGCACAGAAATAACATCATGTATCAGAGGAGGTACCTGCAGCTGTGCCTCTTTCCAAGACATAAGCTAACCCATACGGCACATACAGATCACCCTGGGAAGATGAGCACGTGTGAGGCCATGCATAATGCCAAATTTATGGAGCCTGTGCAGCTGGCGTGAAACAAAATATTGGTCTGTGGGTCACACATTTAAACATGTCAAGGTAAGGGGCTGATATACATCACACAGGCTATCGGCTGATTCAGCTAATGAATAACCCTGACCTAAGAGTTCAGTCAAGGGCAATTTGTGTCGTGTTGTGGGTGAGAGATTGCGTTACTGCTGTGTTTTCAACCCTACCTGAGAAGAAGCTCTTTGGGGAGCTTCTTGTTAATTGGTGCTTCATCGCTGTTTGAGAACACCTGCAGAGACACAAGATAAATAGCAATAATGGTGAGAGGATTGTAAGTTTACCAAGCTCGTAAAAATGTGAGGGAATCTGTGTCCTACGAGTGTATAAACAGAGGCAGCAACCACAACCGTTTAAGGTTTTATTTATGTCAAACATGAGCAGAAACAGAGCCCTACAACTTGTTTACATTAGTCATCCAAAACTGAGCTAACACATCTTTAATTTATACTAATAAACACACCAGAGACACATTTGGCTTCTCATGTCCCCTCCCTGCAACATTATAATTCTGTCAGCCTGGTCAGCTTGTTGGCATGCTTATCTCAATTAGCCTACTCGCTGGATGTCTGGCCATCTGCTGAGCGGCACACACATACACACGTATGCTTAGACACACTCGTAGGTTATTAAAGCCTGACCGTTCTGGGTGAAGAACAGTTTCAGAACGTTCCCAATCGAGCTGGGCTATGAATTCAGATTAGGACAAACACCCGCAATCAAACAGCATCTGCAGGCACACGCACATCCTGTCAGTGACACGCTTGGATCCTAAAGGAGTCAGCAAGTGTATCTAACGTGGAGGACTCCCTGCTGTGTCACATGCAAACAAGAAAACAAAGGGGAGGGGAGTGATCGCTGTGCAGGATGAGCAGACATAACCTCTTTGAAACAGAAAGCAGTCAAAAAGAGCAAAGAGACGACTAAAAGGGGAAGTAAAGATCAGAAGACAGAAACTGAACTACCGTGAAAGACTAGAAAAGAAAACAAAAATAAAGATTATTTGTTAAAAACCACAACGTAAAAGAAGAACCAGGAGAAAAATAAAGAGACAGAGTTTAAGAGTTTGAGAGGTAGAAGAGACAAAAGAGAGAGAGATTTTCTGCAAAATATTAACCAAACTGGTTTGAATGTTAACGACTCTGCTATGGCAACAGCAAACTAGACAAAGATGCTTGAAATGTGTAAGCGCACTTAAGATGTTCATCACAGCTCACACCCTTGCTACTCCATAAAGCTCTGTCGCATTTTTTATGACTAAAACACATCGTTATATTGAATTTAAGCATCAACCACTGCAGTGTGCCAATTTAAAGGTTTTTAGATCACTTCAAGCTCCTCCCTTATAGAAAAGTTTGCTTGTTATCATGATGTTAGAAGTCTTTAGTTTAATTTGATTGGAAAACACTGGAAAGGCAGAAATTTTCCTAAACCTTGACGTTTTAAACATTTAGTCAAGAGAAAGGCAAAAAATATATATAAAAGTGTTTCTTTTCAGGGTTTTGTGACAGACCAAAACAAAGTATCACATAGCAGAAGTGAAAAGAAAATTATACACAATTTTTAAAGGTCTTTGCAAAAAGAAAATCAGACAAAAGTGGAATGTGTTCAGTACATTTCCTCGGTCACCCCTGAATAAAACTGCAGCCAAATGCAACTTTTAGATGTCACATTATTAATAAGCAAGGTCCAATGACGTGGACAGGAACACAGCAGGCAGGTATGTAAGAAAGTTGTGGAGAAGTTTGAAGCGGTGTTATGTTATAAAACAATATCCCAAACTTCAACACTTTACTGTCCGAATTCACTTATAATTATATGACAAAGTAGTTCATTTTTGACTGGGAAGCAGAAGCTATTCATATTAAATTAACTGGAATATAACCCATATAAAACTTAAAAATGACGCAAAGTAATTAATAAAATGAGCAATTAAATTAAATATCAAGAATCCAGTATCTAGATTACTTTATTGATGCCACCATTGCTATAACATGGCTTTAACAATCAATTACAACATGTGTCTGTACAATCACTCCACAGGTGGTTTGAGGAATTGAGTATTATTCTGTCAAATATCTGAACATGAAAAGAAAGGAGAAAAACTGCCTAATCCATTCACCTAAAGCTGGCATCCTGGGCAAGGTGAGCATCAATTTAAACAACCAGCCAAGAGACCCACAGTAACTCTGAATGAGCTGCCAAGAGCCACAACTCAGATGGGAGACTCTAATCTAATTTTGCACCAGAAAAATCTGTACTTTATCAAATAGTTGGAAGAAGAAAATCACTGCTGAAAGGAAGCTTTCATGTATCCTATTTTAAGTCTTCCACAAGCCATGTAGGGGAAACAGCAAATATGTGGAAGAAGGAGTACTCTGGGCAGATAAGACCAAAATTGATTTTTTTTTTCTCCCCCATCTACATCTAAAAACAAACATTGCACATCGCCATAAACACACCATTTTTTCAGGAGCTGGCTGGAGTTTATGAGAAAAATAGATGGATGCAGGGCAATCGTGTAAGGAATACTGCAAAATACTAGAGACAAGCATACAGGTTCCAGCAGAAAAACAACCTCAAACATCAATCCAGCGCTAGAATGAAGGAGTTCACCATGGTTGAGGATCTGTGGCAAGACTTGAAAATTGATATTCACAAAAGCTCTTCATCCAGTCTGACTGATGTTGAACTATTTTGGAAAAGAAGAATAGGTGAGTACACTCGTTTTGTACACTCGTACTTGCAAAAACGAGTGTCTATGATGTATTGAATCGAGGGGATAGAACTCAAAAGCATGCCACTCTTTTTGTAAAAATATTTGAAAACCCATGCATCACTTTCCTTCCACTTGGAGAATGTGGGCCAGTTTGTTTTAGCCCAATAAAACACATTGAGATCTGTGAAAGACACTGTACATTACTTTTTGCAGTTGGTCTTGAAATGTTTTCAACAGCCTAAAAATCCTCCAGTGGAGATGATAAACAGAGCACACACACAACTCTTTCCCTTAGGTCTTACAGATGACAAATGTCAAAATAGAAGCTGGAACCTTCAAGTGTTTTGACGATGGAGAGGATACTCTAAAATTTTTCAGGAATTGAAAGTCCCAAAAAGCACAGAAGCCATTGAAACATTTTGTAAAACAGAAAAGCAAACGCAGAATGGTCTATAAAAGGTCTAAATAATGAGATCCAGAGGGCCTTAATGGAAAATAAGTCAGACTTTTATGACACAGTTGCAAGACAAAAGTCATAAGATGATTAAAGGTTCATGACAGCCTGCTGAGAGGAAGCAAATTGCCTTCTGAACAACTCTTAGTGTAGTTAGGAGCAAACTCCCGTTGTCAGATTAAATAAAGATTAAACGATACGATCCCGTTTCCTCCAGCATCTGCAGAGGGATATGGGCTGCTCAGAACCACCTTATAATTACCATCTTTGCGGTCTGAAATGGTGTTGGCAGCATCCTGCTGTGGAGATAATTTTCTGCAGCAGGTACTTTGTGATTGGTCAGAACAGAAGAGAGAAAACGTTGGAAAAAAACATCTGGGGAAAAAAAATTTTGATCTCTGACTGGAGATGCAGCTTTTTGGGGAAACTTCAGCAGTGATCCAGCCTTATTCTGGAACATCACAGTACTAAAGTGCACAAGAATGCATACTGCCACTTGCAACTAATCCACATATATTTTCAATAAACAACTCTATAAGTATTTTATAATCTAAAGAAGAAATTATGTTGTCCCTGCTACAAGTGTTTTACCTAAATGCTCCAAAAACAAAAGTAAATTGCGTTAAATAAGTTTTAAAGCTTGTTTGTCATATGACAGAATGTGGAAACTGTGAATCTATTAAATAAAAAAGTCCTGAACCTCAACAGGGAACATAAAATGTTGAGGTGATAAAATGTCTAAAAAAGAAGACTGGAGCTAAAACCACCTCTGAAACATGTCACTTATCTTTTACTTTAGCTTAGAAACTGAACATTTTATTGAGTTTATTTCATTTGTATACAACTAGCATGCAACAAATGACCTCTAAAAGCACTTAAACTAAAAATATACCATTTATATACAGAAATGCACTGTAAAATCAGTCCAATCATGTAGAAAGGTTCAAATTTAATGACGTACATTCCAAGTTGATTCTAGACGGAAAACATTGCAGATAGTTTCTGTTTATTATGACAATAGATAAAATATTTCCATCTATTGAAATGCAACCAACTGTACTGAGGCACTAGCTTTGCAGCGGTCTGTCATACTGAACGCACATGTGATAGCAGTGGAGAGGAAAGGCCACATACACTAAACAACAACAAGATAAGCAAAGAATTGGTCGATTTACAGGCCTAACTACAAAATAAATTCTTCATGCAATGCGTCAATTTTAAAGGATTTAAGAGCAAATTCCTAAAATAAAACCAAAGAGAAACACAGAAAATCACAATGAGTCAATGGACAAAAAAAAACTTGATGATGAGTTTTGGATGGAGACTTTAAAATCTGCATTCTAAGTTGATTATGGAGCAGATAAACCTCAGCAACTGGTTCTTTTATTTATTATAACAGCAGTGCAGCTTCCCTAAGCGGTGAGGTGGCGTTCCTGTTCCTAGAGAGCTTGCAGCAAATTTGGACAGCCTGAAATTTTCTTTTTTACCAAATAAAAACTGCTTTAAAGAAATTACAGTTGTACTACGTCAATAACGGAGCCTTTCTGTAAAACCGACTACAAAATATCTCAGGTTTCTAATAGTCAGCTAGTTAGCGTGATCTTTTCTCGCCAGCCCACAGTTTGTTTGTTTTTTCCACAATACACTGGTTTTCATGCAAGAACACCAACAAGTTCACTCCCACTGAGTATGTGAGCACACCCAACTGAGAAAGTCAAGTACCATCAAGTCAAACCCTAAAGAATCTCAGCAATGTGTGAACAGCACATCAGATAAACCGTGCTCAGCGCCTGTCGGACTGGGTGATATTAGGACTGAATCCGCTGTGAAGTCAAATGTTGAGAGACCAAAGTGTTTTAGTGGGCCTGTTAGGAATAAAAGCTTGTGTTTTGAACTGCTTCCCTGTAACAGTGGATTTTGTGTAGCTAATCTAAAAAAACACTCAGTGTGTTTAATGAAGCGTATCATGGAGTCATTGTTCTTAAAGTCTGCAGCCAGCCGTGGATTTAACAAAGGAGTTTGTAAACTAGTTTAAAGATACCATTCGACTTCACACTGACATGTCATTGGCTGTGACGGCTCCTCTGTCACGGCTTATTTGCAGCAGACAGTGCTGAGACTGTACATATCACTCATAAAATACTGAACCAAGATCAATGCTGATCAGGCCCAGAGTTTCCATAAAAACTCTCCCTTATCCGGCTAGCTTTTATGCTAACAGAGCTGAACAGTTAGTCGCATGGTTGCCTCGCACGAGAAGGTCCTGGGCTCAAATCCCAGGACCTTCTGCATGTAGTTGTATGTTCTCCACATTTATTGTAGGTTTAGACAATGGATAGACGTATAAACTGTGGAGGAAAAAAGTATTATATTTGTCTAACCTACTCATTCGGTCAGGTGACCATGCTTTTCAGTGTAGACATCTGGCACAGTTCGAATGCTTATGTGAATGCCGAGTGGACTGGAGTCTGCTCCAAATGTAGGAAGCGGACTAAAGCGCAGTGCGTTCTGGGTAAATACAACCAAAACAAACGCTAGCAGGAGAAATGCCTCCTGGTTTATTGCCAAACACACTCAGTGTCTTGATCATTTCCTTAAGTAGTTCTTGGTGCAGCGCCACTATAGGTGGTAAGCAGGCTTTTCAAAGTGTGTCGCTTGTTAAGACACTGTGCAAAGTAAAATCAAGCCTCACAAGCTGAAAATGTAACAGATGTTGTCACTTTTGTCCCCAAACAAATTGAGTCTACCGTACTATCAGGTGTGAAAACATCCTAACAGATTTTTAAAAATCCAAATTAAACCTTAAATTTAAATGACGTTTACATTTGTTTAAATAATCTATAATATGTGAGAAATGAAGAGCTCTTGGGCCCCCGTGCTGGCCTCAAGGGGTCATAAGCAGCAGCTTAGTTTGCTTATACCTTGGGCAGGCTCCGGCCCTCATGTGTAGTATGTCTTTTTTCTGGGAGGGGGCAGGGGGCTATTGGGGTAATCCAGCCCGTGTCTTCTGCCCTATCAGAGTGAAAACTATATAAACGCTGCAGCTCTCTCTGAAAGCCTGTAACCTCAGGCGACAGACCCTGATATATTGACTGTACACTCAGCCACAGCCCTGCTGTCTGTCCAGCAGTCCCCAGCTCCGTGTTTTCACTGTCTGCTGCTGGTGCGGGAGGACAACAACAGGATTTCGGATTACCCTTGACCAACAAAACGCCTCAGCTCCTGACTGCGTGTACAAATTAGGAGCAAAGCCCCACGCACACACACGCACACACACACACTCAAACACAGTTTGCTTATACAAGACTCCCTACTGGAGACAAACAGTTTAACCGCTGGTGGTCCACTCCCTCCCTGTGTCATTACCTCGAACCGGCTCTTGGTGATACCGTTCATGTCTGCGGCGGCACCTTCCTGCTACAGACAGAACCAGTGGAGCCGCTTCTACGGCCGATTTCGTCGCCGTTTTATTTTCGGGAGCGTAGGAGCCGAGCTGAAGCTGGGTCTTCACAACCTCCTCCTCCTCCTCCTCCTCCTCCTCCTCCTCCTCCTCCCCCCAGCCGCCAGCGAGGCTCCTGTCTCCGGGTCAGCGAGGAGGCGGCAGCGGTGATGGTGGTGGTAGCGAGGCGCGGTGTGGGTTCCGGAGCGGCCTGCGGTACCGTGAGCGCTCGCTGTCTCGGAGAGCGAACGGCTCCCCAGCACGTCTCATCACAGGGCTACCAAAATAACAATAATAACATGGACGGTTCTGTCAAGTGACTTCACTTCCGCCTCTCCCTTCATCGTCGCGTACCAGAACCAGTCAGCTGCGCGCACCGAAACCGTAAAAAAACACTCGGTGAATGGGGGGATTAACGCCCGTCGCTAACGCCCCATCGCTTATTTCTCACGTCGAGCTCCGTTAACGGCGGAAGACACGAGCGCTTTCCTCGCTCTTTTCTGTTTACTTGCTGGGGGGGAAGGGGAGGGGCAACGTGACGTCATTGATGCGGGAAAAGCACGCGTGGTCGATTTGTTTTGATTGTGAGGTCCTCCGGGGCCTGTTTCTTCACAGCGATAAGGGACACGGGACGAAAGTTGGGTGTAGCAGAGACTGTCTGAGGGGAAAGAAGCAATGATGAATTTATGCTGTTTCATTTCTGGAGACATCCAGCTCAAAACTGTTTTGTTTTTTTTATGTCTGAAAAAGACAATGACCGCAAGTCCATGAGTGCAGTCGAAAGACAAAATTAACCCTATTAAATTTTCTTAAGCGCACAAGTAACTTTTGTTTTGCAATTTAAAACTGTTTCCTCGCAGTCAACACGAATATTGAATATTACCTCGCGGAAAGTTGGAGTTGTCCTAGAAACAAGACAATTATATTCGTTGTTTTATACTTTACAGCCATAAAAAAAACAAATAACTGCGGCTTTTATTTCATTAAGTATGCATAGAGCAGAACAAAAACCCTGAACGCTAAGCTAAAGCTACAATTTAATGGTTGCTATCAAACCTTATTCATGTGTTAGAAAAGCCCAGTCAAAGCTAAGAACTGAATCTTAGAGAAATCTTGTAGAGGCAAAAAAAAAAAAAAAAAATCAAAACTGTTTATACAGGCTTTCTTTATACAGGCTCTCCATCCAATCTGATATTTGAGCTTTTGCACAAGAAATATGTAAATCTACATGTGCAAAGCTGGTACAGACACATGAAAAGAGTGTAGCCTAATTGTAGCTTTGACTACAGCAAACTAATGAGCACGGTGAACACACGATATATCAGTTATTATAGCTACAAATCCATCCAACACTTTTCAGATTTAATAAAGTGAAAAATTATGTAAACGCAACCTGCCATACATATGTTTTATGGCAGGTTGAAGATAAACAGACCTTTGGGAAAAACGAATCATGTGTTCTCCAGCTCTGTGGCTAGAGGGCGCTCTGACATAACCAGCCTTATCTGATAACCTTGCGACGTTTCAGCTGTGAAAGTAACGTGATTTAAACACTTGATTAGCAGCAAAACGTTATAGAAAGAATGTTCTGTGCTCATACTTTCTAAATTGTTCTCAATTTAGGGAATTTTATACTTCTACTGCACAATTGCATCAAGTCAGTCAACACAGTCAGCTGGATTTCGTTTGTTTAAGACTTCTGGAGTAAAACTTTCTTTTTTTTTCATTTTCAGTATTGACAACATATATTTCCTTTGGCTGTGCAGTAACTGTGCAGTTTTTATTCTGCTCAGTGTCTTAATAGTCTTAAATGGCTCCAGCCATTGAGGTGCTAATTAAAAGAAAACCTTATGAACGTTTCATGAACTCACTAGTTTTACAGTTACACTTTACAATCTGCCCTTTTAGTTGCTGCCACAACATTTTTTATGTTGCTTATGTTTTTTAATCTCTACCAACCCTGATTTGAATTAAAGCATGCCCGACAACAATTTGTGTTACAGTTTAAAATAACAGAGTAAAGATCAAATAATTCAAAAAAGACCAGGAAGTTCACTAAAAATAACACAATTACGCATATTAAGACATAAACTGACTAAAAAGATAACAAATAAACAAGAAAACCAACCAAAAATTAGTCAAAAAGTGAACCAAAATGATAGCAAAATTAGGTTAAATGAAAACCCAGACATGCAAAACAAGCATAATTAAGCAGCAAACATAAACATGAAAATTAATAATAAAAAAAATGTCTAAGAAATCATAATGGGTATGATTAGCATTATCCTCAGACAAAAAAATTTAACAAAAAAACAAACTCAAGTAAAAACCATGCCAAAGAACTATATCATAATTTAATGTAAAAGTAGCAAATGATTTACCAGAAAAAACTGCAGCATACTGATAATGTATTTGAAAGATGTAGAACTAACAACACAGCCCAGGAACAAATAACTTAGAGAGTTTGTCTTTTTACACAGTTTGTCAAAAATAGTCATCAGAAAGCTTCAGTTTCCAGACAGAAACTAAAGTTTTCCCTCTGGTCAATTAGTACATCAAGAAACATCTCGTCTAGAGAGACAAAACACATGCAGGCACAACAAATCCTAAATATTTCAGCATTTTTCTGGAAATGACGTTCACGCAGCACATTTCCACAGCTCATTCCTGTACATCAGAGAGTAATTAACAATCTCCCATCAAATGAGTTAGCTCAGTCCTTTGAATAGCTGCTCTCATCACTCATCATGACTCAGCTGAGCATGGCAGCTCAGTGTAGAATGTGTCTTAACGATCGCAGTGCGTGGAGCAACGTCAGCCAGGGTCAACCGTCACGCACACGAGTCTTCAACACAGGCTGACAAATTGCTGAAAGTGTTGATGCAGGGTGCATATAAATTTGACATGGGAGTGACAGTGCTGAGCTTATGTGTATTATTCAGATGGAGAATAGAGAAGATATGAGACGTTCTTCTCCTGATTGGCTTGTTTAGTCCTTTCTTACTGATATATTTTTTATTTCTGCCTAGCCCTTGTTTTTTTGTTTTCCTGATCAATTAACAGAATATGTCAAATAAGTGGGTAACACTTTATTTGACGGGTTGTGAATAAGACTGTCATGACACCGTCATAAACATGACATAACAGCTGTCATGAACATGAGTAAGTCTTCATGAATATTTATGACTGATGTCATAAAGTGTCATTCGGTAAATCATGACACTTTTAACACAAAGTTGACATCATTTAAAATGTCTTTGTCATGGCAACTTGACATTAACCAAGAAATCATGACCTGACATAAATTTGTTATAAAAGTATTACTGATTAAACTTTAGCTTTAATAACATAAAGCTACATAATTTTTAAAGTTTAATCAGTAATACTTTTTTAGCTACAGGATTTTGACATCAAGGTGATACAAGTGCAGGAGGAAACACTGCAAGTTGCTCCCGAAACCACATTTCCTGCTTGCTGCCTCATCTATAAGCGTTCACAGCGTTTCCTGTTTGTGTGAACCTCAACCTTTACTGTGTATCTCATGGTGGCCCCCTGCTCCGCCATTATGACCAGTAACTTCCTGTGAGTCAGCCAGTCGGCAGCCCAGCTCCTCCTGACAGGACATACGTTCACATGGGAAGTCGCGGGTCTCACACATACGACAAGTAATCTTGCGGTTGTGCATTTGTGTGTGCCTGCGTGTTTACCTTCACAACCCATGACATGGAAGCCTACTGGAAGCCCTGTGAGATTACACACCTGTGTGATATCTGAATGACCGTCTGTCTGCAGACAAACCCCCCAGGGGACACCTGCTGCAGGCATCATTTTCACCAGACTCCCTATGGGAGATCAGGTGTGAATTGCTGTCTTTCTCGTACTCACCACGGCTCTCCTTCTGTTGTCAGACCTCCACCTCTCCAAAAATAACCACAGTGCATGAGTCAGGGTCTCAACCTCACTGTTCTCCGTATCCTGACCTGTAAAGTGGACATGCATGGAAGTATGAGTGGTCTCTGACTGGTGGATGAAAGAAAAGTGGAACTGACATGCAGAGGTTTGAGTAATGCAGCTGTGGCTCTAGTGACACAGAAGAACCAATAAAACTCATGAAACTGAAATAAATGAGTAAGAGAGATACTTCATGAAGTTAGTAGAATATTCCTTTGCAACAATATTAATACTCTGGAAACTTTTCCTAATTTTGTGTCATTTGAGCCACAACTTTAATTAATATTAGTGCAATTTTATGTTGTGGATGAACACAAAGGGATGTAAACTTTGAAGTGGTGAATTACAGTCCTAGATTTCAAAATGTCTTGTTTGTTTAAAGAGGCTGCATTATGTAAAATATCATATTTATATCATATTAAAATGTTATTCAGTGATTTAAAATGTACCATGAGTGTCACCTTGATTATTTTCTCAGGACCTTCTTGCTGAAAGGCAACGGTGCTATCAATTGTTCAACCATGCATAACCAAAAATCTCTCCAAAAACATGTAAAATCGTCCGACTATCAGGAAAAATTAAATGGATAAAAATGTTTACTCACTAAAATATTTCCAGGCTCCACATGTGGCTCACTTTTGAGATCATTAATTGCAAATAAGTTGAAAACCAGGCATCATGAACCTCCCATGACACAACAAAGCACTTCTCAAAAAAGCCTGATTAAAAAGCATTAAATACATAAAACTTAGATTCACATGAGCGCTGGGTCAACAGATTATTACGAAAAGGTACATTTTAATTTTTTTAATAAAAGAATTTACAAAGAGAAAAATCCAATATAGATTTCTCATTGTCAGTGGTATATTTCAATTATTTCTGCTTATGTGCTTAGATAAGACGCTTATGCCGTCTCTGTTTTAGGAGTGACATGACACAAAAACTATGACAGATGTAGTTGATGTCCAAATAAATAAATACATTTATTGTACATGTTCTCAATTTTATGAGAACATGTACTTTGAGTTTCCATTAGCTGTAGACTTAATCCTCTAAAGTGTCATAGATAAATTCTTGAAATATATCTATTTATGTTTAGTGAGTCTATATGGCAGTTTCCCCTTATAGCTTTTAAATACTGAAACAAATTAAATTTATTGAAATGTACCTGTGATGAAATATTCCTTTTCCACAAAATTCAAAGGGAACTACATTGTGTCAAATATTTTATTTTAATTTCCAAATATTTTATAAACAACAAATAAATCACATTATTATTATTATTGTTATTATTATTATTAATAATAATAATAATAATAATTATTATTATTATTATTATTATTATTATTATTATCTACCCATCTATTTTCTGTACACCCTGGTCCCTAGTGGGGTTGGGAGGTGCTGGTGTCCATCTCCAGTGAACGTTTCGGGCGAGAGGCGGGGTTCATCCTGGACAGGTCGCCAGTCTGTCGCAGGGCAACACAGAAACAGACAGGACACACAACCATACACACACACCTAGTGAAAATTTAGAAAGACGTATTAACCTAACAGTCATGCTTTTGGACAGTGGGAGGAAGCCGGAGTACCCGGAGAGAACCCATGCGTGCACAGAGAGAACATGCAAACTTATATCTTTGTGGCGCGGTCCATGCTAGCGAAATTAAGTTAATATGTTAACTTAAGTTCGGAAGCATGGCCACGTCCAGACCACACCTCTAATTATAATATAATTAGATAAATACATATTATGTATTTATCTAATTTCATCCCTTTGTCACATCCATCCATTTTCTTACACCCTTATCCCATTGAGATCTGTGCTGGTGCCCATCTCCAGTGGTCAACTGGTGAGAGGCAGGGTACACCCTGGACAGGTCGCCAGTCCATCACAGAGACAAACAATCATATACACACAAACGCAGACCTAAGGAGAATTTAGAGAGACCAATTAACCTGAACACATTTCATGTTTTTGGACTGTGGGAGGAAGCCGGAGCACCCGGAGAGAACCCACGCCTGCACAGGGAGAACATGCTAACTCCATGCAGAAAAAAGGCCTGGAATTGAACCCAGGACCTTCTTCCTGCAAGGCAACAGTGCTACCAACTGTGCCACTGTGCATCATGCCTTCTTTAATAAACTTATATCTTTGCGGTGTGGTCTGTGCTTGTGAAAGTCAACATGTTACCCCCACACTAAGTCTTCACTTCTTCACCTCACTTGATCCCCTCATTCCCCCATCCTTTCATCCCTTCTTCAATAAATCTTTAAACTTCAATCTTTATGAGGTGGTCCTTGCAAGTGGATTGCAAATCTTCATCCATCCATACATCCATCCATTATGGTGAGAAGCTTCATGATCTTGGCCCCTAGCATAAACAAGCGTTACTCATTTTCTTCAGTAGGCTGCTTTCTCTTCCATTTTTCCGGTTTCTTCAAACCCAGAGCATGTCGAAGCTTTTTCAGAAAAGGTTTCTTTACCGGGAGGGGAGCTTGTGCTTCGGCAATTACCTCCTGATCCTTCCTTTTTAGCTCCTCAGAGAGCTTATAATTGCGTGAAAGTTGGCGTTCTATTTCAGCTGTTGACGCATCCAGCTCTTTCCTGTATTTGACTTCATTTAAAAAGAGGTCGCGTTTAACTTCATCCAGCTCCTTCTGCAGCATGTTCTTCTCCGCGTGGAGGAATTTGGCCCTCTTTCCGTTACGTATCTCGACCTCTGCATGACGATATCTTTCATCTCTATGCTCCTGCTCCATTGTTTCTATTTCTTTTCTAAGGGCTAAAATTTCAACTTCAAACTTCTGGACCATTTCTAGACTTGCGTCTTTGGCTTGGTCCAGCTCTTTCTGGATGCATCTCTGTGCCTCTAGGGAATCGTCGTGCACTGAAGCCATTTTTTGACTAAGAGTTGCATTCTCAGCTTGCAACTCTGAGTAAAGCATTTGGTTGATTTTCACTATCTCAGCATGAGATTCCCTGTCGTCTTGCAGCTCTCTCTCCAGTGAACATATCCGTTTCTTATAAGTTAAAACATCATTTTCAAATTTCTTTGTCATTTCCCGTTTTGCCTCTTTGGCTTGGTCCAGCTCTTCCTGGATGCACCTCTGTGTCTCTAGGGAAACGTCGTGCACTGCAGCAATTTTTTGACAAAGAGTTGCATTCTCAGCTTGCAGCTCTGAGTAAAGCATTTGGTTCATTTTCACTATCTTTGCATGAGATTCTCTATCGTCTTGCAGCTCCCTCTCCAGTGAACATATCTGTGTCTTATGAGTTAAAACATCCTTTTCAAATTTCTTTGTCATTTCCCGGTTTGCCTCTTTGGCTTGGTCCAGCTCTTCCTGGATGCACCTCTGTGTCTCTAGGGAAACGTCGTGCACTGCAGCGATTTTTTGACAAAGAGTTGCATTCTCAGCTTGCAGCTCTGAGTAAAGCAGTTGGTTCATTTTCACTATCTGTGCATGAGATTCTCTGTCGTCTTGCAGCTCCCTCTCCAGTGAACATATCCGGTTTTGATGAGTTAAAACATCCATTTCAAATTTCTTTGTCATTTCCCGGTTTTCCTCTTTGGCTTGGTCCAGCTTGCTCTGGAGACATGTCTTCAGTTCTGTACTCTGTCCTGTGTTTCCATCTTTTATCATCCTAAAAAAGCTCTTGTTTGTTTTTGTTCGAGAGTTAGCTGTTCTTTCTACGTCCAGCTCTTCCTGTAAAGTTGCCACCTGTTCTGACAGATTAAAAATGTCAGTTTCTAGCTTAGCAAGGACTTCCTGATATAAGGCCGTACTTTCCTGCATTTCTCGCTGTAAAAGTGCCTCTTTTTCTTGAGAAGATTGTAGCTGATATTGGAGGGCTTTATTTTCCATGAGGAGCTCAGAAAACACGATGTCCTCACTGGCATTGGATCCTTGTTTTGCTTCACGGCACACGCCAACATCGTTTTCACTAAACTCGCATTTTTTTAGTTTGAGTTTCGCGTCATGCAGTTCTTTATCCAAGTTGTTTGCTCTTTGGCGTTCCTCATTGAATCTGGCTCTTTCTGAATTCAAGAGCATCTTTAGCCTGTTAATTTCCTCCTCCAAGGAATCACCGCTTTGGGTATCTTTGCCTTCAATCCAGGCATCCTGACTATGCTTGTTTTTCCGTCCATCTTCCTGGCATTGAATCTCCTCTTCAAAGAATTCCTTATTCTGAGTCTCCATTTTTCTCAAAAACTGTCTCAAAAATTATCCAAACAGGGTTTTCTGTAGAAGCAGTCGTCACTGTACCTTGTGCTTTCTGACAAGCACAAGAACTAATCACTGAACTTCAAGTGAAGTTCTGTGGTGACATCACAACATGTCTTGTGACATCATAGGATTGTCCAGGCTATGGTAACCTTTGACAGTGTTCTAGAATTCTGCACCTTGTTTATTTTTAAAAAATGAATGTGTAATGAAGAGATCTTCATTATTCTATTCATCTATTTTTACTTAAATCACTGTATAGCACTTTTAAAAGCACTTTTTGCACTTTATTAACAAGCACTTTATTTAGCACTGCACTTTGAGCATAGATTTGCACATAAATATCAATTTGCACACAAGAAGTCTTAATTGTATTTATTGAGCATTTTTAGAGATTAGCATGCAGCCTTTTGTTCTGGGCTCTGCACAGCTGCTCCTCATTGAGAGGTGAGGTGGTTGCCTGTGAAGGGAGGATAATTGTTACTCAGAGCAATGAGCTACTGGTGGGTAAAACTGAGGAAATGTTTGTGCGTAATCTGTTAAGTGTGGATTTCTAATATGAAGTGACTACTTGTCTTTTCTGTGTCCTCTCCAGGGTGTTTGGACAAATACCACCCCAGGGGTCCAGACACCACGTATAGTGTCCGGGAGAGGCCATTGAAAAGTGTGTGTGGGGGGAGGAGATTGTTTATGGGTTTTGTGGTGTTTCATTATGGTGTACTGTAATGATAATTCAATCTGAAGAGACTCAGACGGAGATGAGAAGACAATTAGAAGAGTTTATTGACAAACAGAATTTAAAGTCTTTGGCGCTCAGGCCCCGGCTGGGGATAACGGTTATCGCAGCGTTAGCGATAGGCTTCAGATGAGCATCCCCGATGCTGTTAGGAACGTCATCCCCCAGGGCCCGGCACTGGTGGTGGAGGTTGAAGAAGGGTGCGGGCCTCAGGACCGGGCGAATGGAGGAGAAGGGGTGGTGGTGGGTTGAGCTCGGCTGGAGAGCGTAGGACGCCATGAATGAAGGTCCTTATCAGCTGGGACTTGGTCGATGATTGGACGTGACGTGGCTTGGTCCAGCGTTGATAGGTCAACGATTGTGGGCAGGTCGCTTCAATTAACGGGTCCCGGTGGGGATAAAAGAGTCTTCCAGTTTGAATTTGCGCCTAGGCTTCATAACATAAAATATTTATAAAAAGTGGAAATATTTGTATTTAGTAAAAGGTATTTTATTTAAATAGGTGGAGATTGATGAATTGAGACTCCCCTGTGAATTAAAGGTGGTTTGGTCGGTCACAGCTGGGACTATTTAAGGCTGCAGTTTCACCTGTGAAGTGTTGTTGATGCTGTGTGAAGAATAAACCACTGCTGTTTCCACCTGACTGCCTGAGCTTTTCGTCCTCACTGTAAAATCCAACCGCAAAACGCCGCCTTGTTACAGAATGAAAATGAATTGAGTTCCAACCATATTTTATACAAATAATGAAATGAAATGAAATCATCCAAAGTTTCTGTACTTTCTGTGCTTTTTATTCAAGAATATGATCTGATTACATTATCTTGAGTTGATTTCTACACTTTTATATCCTCATTATAAAGTAATTACTAACAGTCTGGTCTCGCTGAAAAGCAGCAGTCCTGCTCACCTCCCTCTGCCCACCCTGGACATTTTGAGCCGTGACGTATTTACTTTCGGGAGGATGTGATTTTTCACACAGGTGCTTCATCTGCTTGCCAGTGCGACTATTTGGGGAAGATAAGCTGCGCCTCTTCACTCCTGAGCCGTTTTATGTTTCTTCCTTCAGCATCCTCACTGGTTGAAGCGCAGTTTTAGTCTGTGCAGCCAAAAAGGAAACAAATTGCTACTTCTGCCTGCGAGTTTGTGAGTAACTCTTGAGATTTTTAGGGCACCTTTTCCAAAGCAAAAAGATATTAGACAGACAAGGGCTGAAAAAGATGCTTTATTGTTCTAAACAAATAGTTCACTCCTTGTTCTTTGGATGCCTGGCTTTTCTTGCTGTGACCTCTGTTGTGAACGCAGAAGGTAAGACAATATTTAAAACTTTTATTGCTAATGGAGTCATATTTTGGAGACTTTTTAAGGTAGTTTTCAAAACATCATTTTAGGTGCATGCCAAAACATAAAAAATAAAAATGTAAGCGATAAGAAATAGTGACGCACAAAACGTCAGCTTTTGCGCCCTGGTGAGCAATAGTTTGGTACACTGTAAAACACAAACTGTTGGGATAATAACAGTGACAAAAATGATCCAAGACATTTAAAATGGAATAGTTTTACTCATCACATTGAGGTGAAATTGCATAAATGTAACCCCAAAGGACCTCTAAGTTATTTCATTTATCAAATTTCAAAATGACAGAACATGTTAAAATATAACTAATATTACAGATATAACTTGCTGTTTTCTCTTTTGCAGTAGAATCATAATTAAGAACAGTTGTTTCTTTTATAATGTAAGATTGTGGTAAAAATTAACAGAAAAGAAAGCTTGGTTTTTAGTTAATGTATGAAATATGACTGAAATAATACTGATAATAAAGCTTTTAAAATATATTCTAAGAAGGTGGCATATAACTTTTTAAAAAAGTGTTTGTGAAAGCACAGTTAGCTAGAACTGTCACTAAACTAGATAAAACTTAAGTTTTTGATCCACTCACCTTTCTTAACTAACAATCTTTAAAACTTTTGCTAGGCTATTTTGTTTATAATGCAACCCATACATAATGTGAAAAATGTTTACTCTTTTGACACCCTGAATAAATATGCAACGCACTTTTCAAATAATAATTTTATTTCTTAAGCTAAAACTGTCAGGATCTGTGTTTTTCCGTGTTTAGTTAGAGTTTTTTGTGTCCTTGAGTCTCTTCGTTGTCCTGTCCTCCCCTTGATTGTTCCCAGGTGTGTCTCGTTCTGTGATTACCCTCCCGTGTATTTAACTCCACCTGTGTTCCTTGTTCCTCGTCGGGTCCTCGTCTATGTTTCGTCAATGTCCAGTCTAGTCGTCGTCAATGTTAGTTCTGTGTCGTCAGTGTTTCCGTGTGCCTGCTGCTCGTTGTCTGGACTAAGTTTTCTCATTAAAACATCATCTATTCATCATACCTGGGTCCGCTGCCTCTGCCTCACCACCAACACCACACCGCTTCCTGACAGAAGGACCCGACCATACCGATCGGTGAGGCGGCTAACATGGACCCAGCATTCAGGAGGTTACCTCCTAAAGGGCAGAGCGGCCCGAGGCGGAGGTCCGGCAGGGAGGACAGGGAGCTGGCTGAAGCCCTCGCCGACCTGCAGCGGGAGCTATTCCGGGGGACAAGACTGGTGTTGGCACCCCCCGGATATGGCCCCCGTCGATACCTCCGTCCGGGAAGCCAGCGACCTGAGCCGCCGGTGGAGCCGGCCCCTCGTCGCTTTCCGGAGCCGCCACCTCCGCTGCCCGCTCGGAGACAACGACGTGAGCCGCCGGTGCACCCGGCCCCTCGTCGCTTTCCGGACCCGCAGCCGTTTCCCAGGCTTCGCTCCGGCTCACCTCCGCAGCCGTTTCCAAGGCTTCGCTGCGGCTCGCCCCCGCGGCCGGTTCCAAGGCTTCGCTGCGGCTCGCCCCCGCGGCCGGTTCCAAGGCTTCGCTGCGGCTCGCCCCCGCGGCCGGTTCCAAGGCTTCGCTGCGGCTCGCCTCCGCGGCCGGTTCCAAGGCTTCGCTGCGGCTCGCCTCCGCGGCCGGTTCCAAGGCTTCTCTGCGGCTCGCCTCCGCGGCCGGTTCCAAGGCTTCTCTGCGGCTCGCCTCCGCGGCCGGTTCCAAGGCTTCGCTGCGGCTCGCCTCCGCGGCCGGTTCCAAGGCTTCGCTCCGGCGCACCCGAGGCCGAGTCAGCCGGCGTTCCAGCCGGCGCACCCGAGGCCGAATCAGCCGGCGTTCCAGCCGGCGCACCCGAGGCCGAATCAGCCGGCGTTCCAGCCGGCGCACCCGAGGCCGAATCAGCCGGCGTTCCAGCCGGCGTTCCTTCCGAGACTCCCAGTGTTCCTTCCGAGACCCAGACCCCCAGCGCTCCGACTCAGACTCCCTGTGTTCCTCCAGAGACTCCCTGTGTTCCTACCGAGACTCCCAGTGTTCCTCCTGAGACCCTGACCTCCAGCGTTCCTCCTGAGACCCTGACCTCCAGCGTTCCTCCTGAGACCCTGACCTCCAGCGTTCCTCCTGAGACCCTGACTCCCAGTGTTCCTTCCGAGACCCAGACCCCCAGCGTTCCTTCCGAGACTCCCTGCGTTCCGACTCAGACTCCCTGCGTTCCTTCAGAGACTCCCTGCGTTCCGACCCTGACCTTCTGCGTTCCTCCTGAGACCGAGACCCCCAGTGTTCCTCCTGAGACCGAGACCCCCAGCGTTCCTCCTGAGACCCTGACCCTCTGCGTTCCTTCCGAGACCCCGACTCCCGAGACCCTCTACGTTCCCTCCGAGACACCGACTCCCGAGACCCTCTACGTTCCTTCCGAGACCCCGACGACCAAGACCCCCTGCGTTCCTCATAAGACTCCCAGTGTTCCGACTCAGACTCCCGGCGTTCCCACTGAGACCCCCTGTGCTCCACCAGAGACCCTGCCTTGGGGGGCTCGTCGTCGCCGTCTGTGGGCGGCCCCCGGGACTCATCATCGCCGCCTCCAGCGCCGCGGACGGCCGCTGGACCGCCTCCGTGGTTCCCGCCGCCACAGACGGCCGCCGGACCGCCTCCGTGGTTCCCGCCTCCAGCGCCGCGGACGGCCGCCGGACCGCCTCCGTGGTTCCCGCCTCCAGCGCCGCGGACGGCCGCCGGACCGCCTCCGTGGTTCCCGCCTCCAGCGCCGCGGACGGCCGCCGGACCGCCTCCGTGGTTCCCGCCTCCAGCGCCGCGGACGGCCGCCGGACCGCCTCCGTGGTTCCCGCCTCCAGCGCCGCGGACGGCCGCCGGACCGCCTCCGTGGTTCCCGCCGCCGCGGACGACCGCCGGACCACCTCCGTGGTTCCTGCCTCCTTTGCCTCCGCCCACCCTGTGGGTAGTTTTTTGTTTGTTTTTGGACTCTTGGCCCTTCTTGTGTTTCCGCCCACGATGGTGGGTTGTTTTTTGTTTTTCTGGACTCTGGCCCCCCGTCCAGCGCCCCTCCGCCCACCCTTGTTGTGTTTTTGTTTTTTCTGGACTCTGGCCCCCCATCCGGCGCCCCTCCGCCCACCCTTGTTGTGGTGTTTTTTTTTTTTGGGCGTCTGGTAGCCGCCCTTGAGGGGGGGGTACTGTCAGGATCTGTGTTTTTCCGTGTTTAGTTAGAGTTTTTTGTGTCCTTGAGTCTCTTCGTTGTCCTGTCCTCCCCTTGATTGTTCCCAGGTGTGTCTCGTTCTGTGATTACCCTCCCGTGTATTTAACTCCACCTGTGTTCCTTGTTCCTCGTCGGGTCCTCGTCTATGTTTCGTCAATGTCCAGTCTAGTCGTCGTCAATGTTAGTTCTGTGTCGTCAGTGTTTCCGTGTGCCTGCTGCTCGTTGTCTGGACTAAGTTTTCTCATTAAAACATCATCTATTCATCATACCTGGGTCCGCTGCCTCTGCCTCACCACCAACACCACACCGCTTCCTGACAAAAACATAACCCAACCTGGCTCTCCAATAAAATATGGCTGCCCTTCATGTTAAATCATGAATTAAATGTGACAACCATATTTTTGGTTCAGTTCCTCTGATTCCTACTAGATTTGAAGAATTAACAACCACTTAAATAAAACCTAAAAATAGGATGTACGCTAAAAAACGGGATAGATTTTATTTGAAAACTATATTTTTGCTTAGTCAGGTTATCCTACTCTGATATTAACATTTGTTTGATAATCTGAAATATCTAAGTGTCACAAATAAGTGGAAAAACTGAAAATGTCTGTTAGGAGATATTAACAAATCAGTCAATTTGGTTCATGTGATGAAAAAGACTGATCAAAAATCTTCTTTTGAATTTCAGTCAAATTATTTTGGTTTGATTTGCTGAAGAGAATAAACATTATTGTTGTTAGAACATAACCAGAATTGAACAATGCCTTTAGAAATTGCCATGTGTTATTTAAAACTCTATAAATTCAATAACAGCCATTTTATTGCCAAAATATCTGCTTTTAGGCATGTTGACTTTTCTGTAGGGTTTGCTCTGGTTTTCTCGTCTCATTCAACCTTCTGTTATATTTAATTACTGCAGTGGTAATTTGAAAATCCCACAATATATCTTCTTTTGCAAAAAACATTCAGAGTCTGTTGCTTTGCATGCTGACAAGTTGAAGGGAATGCTCTGATGTTAATTATAAAAGGGGAAAAACCAATTAGATTGGAGCTCGTCTTCACTTGCCATATAAAAGTGATTTTGTACTTTAGCAAGATCTTTAACACATGGTGTCACATTTGTCTCAGTTTTATTACATATGTAAACATTGGGAGCAACATGGAGGAGACTATTATCTATGATTGGTTTTCCAAATGTAATTTTTTTCTTCCTAAGATATTACTAACATTGAGAACTGAGCATACATACTTGTTAGGTATAGAATTAACTTTGTCACATGTGTTTTATTTTGGTTTATTTGTCTGTTTTGTTAGAATACAAGTCACCTCTGTTCAGACAAATTACATAGCAATACTTTCACTAAATGAAGTCTACTGTTTCTCAGCTGAATAAATTTCATTTAGTGTATTCTCACAGTTATTATCTGTGACTACCTTTTGTTAATAACAGAAAGTAATCACATACATCACATAAAGATAGTCAGAAGGTCTCAATTGATTTGATCCAACCATTGAATATTAGCAGAGTAATAACACTGCAAAACATCTCAGACTACACAAGTTTCATTAAGTTGAAGGATTTATCTAGACGTTTTTTAATACATATTTGAATTCTGTACAGAAACAATCTTGAACTCCATCTTATGATAAAAGTGTAATAAATCTCCTACAATTGCTTAAGTCTCTCAGTCATGGGTTGATGAATTAATTATTATTATTATTATTATTATTAATGCACTGTTGTCAGAAAACCTTCTGACCCATCGCGTCGTCTCTTCACAGGTCGTGTGTTTGTTTTAGACCCGAGGAGCTTGCAGGGCTTCGGGGAACCAGAGCAGGCGTGTGCCTCACAAAATGCCCGCTTGGCGTCAGCGGAAGAGCTCCGTCAAGCCGTGGTGGAGTGCTTCTTCTCTCACTGCACCCGTGGGTGGCTCTATGGCGGCACGGTGGGGTAAGAAAATAAGCATTTACCTTCCCCGCCTTTGAGGGGATGAGCAGGGAGATTTCTGGAGATGATCAAAGCGCCCATAAGTGTGTGCGCCGCCTGTGCGTGTGAGGGAGGTTACAGGAATGGGTGAAAGACGAAAGGAAGCAGAGGGAGCGCTGTCTGTTTTAGCAAGTGTGGGAAGACACATTTCAGGGAGGAGAGAAAAAGCAGGGAGCAAAAGACGGAGAAAGGCTCCTCTGTCTCCTCCTGAGGGATGAGGGAATTCTGAGCCGGGGTGTCATGTCGACAACCGCCTCCATTTACGCCCCACATCTCCACAGCAACGTGAGATGCTGCTTTCATCCCCCAGAGAGACAGAAGCAGATGCACGTTTGATTTAGGAGGGAGACAGGTACAGTGATAGATGGCTGACAGCACGCACAGGAACTTAGGTGGGAAGAGGAGATCCGAAACTCATCCAGTAGGTTTTGGGTTATTTGGTTCAAATGTAGAGAAAAGTGACAAAACTCATGTAGAAAGATGGAAGCAATCATGATGTATCACTACAGCGGTGACAGACATAATGCTCGGCATGTTTTAATTTCAGAAATGATCTACTATTAAAAGTTGTTTTCTGGGTGTGATGGGCGGTTGAATCTCATTTATTAGAGTCATCAAAAGATGGATTTTTGTGCAAAGACGTTTGTTTTATTCATCTATTTTCCTTCAAGGTTAGATTTACACATTTTTGTGAGTTAGTTAAACAATCACTGCTCTCGAGTTGTTGTTTTTTTTTTTGTCTTCCTAACTTTTTCTGTCAGTGGTGTGAACTTTCTTTATTTTTTTCTCCTCGGATCCATCACTATTATCTTACAGTCTTCACTGAAACATTGTCAGAGGTTTTTCTGGTGTGTTGCTGTAAACCAATACCATTCATCCTAACTCCCATACATTAACATCGTCTTCTTACTTCTCCGTCACTGCAGGTCACTGCAGGTCACTGCTGTGTGTTGCTCCTACAACACTATACTTCATACATACAAATGTAGACCTTTTGGTTTCACATGTAGCATAAAGGCAATAATTTGACAAGTAGCTCTTCTTTTATGTGACAAATGTTACTTTCTTTAACAGATGCTTGCAGGTTTAAAGGTCAAGGTTTTACAAGTCTGTGTTTTTCTTTTCTGTATCTATTCTCTCTTTTCTGTTACCTAATACTGATAAATCATGAGCCATGAATAACACTTCTTCTCCAGACACATTTTTCCCAATCGTTTGATTAGTTCAGTTGTACTAAGACTCATATATGTCAATATCAACACCTACTTACTTCTAAGCTTTCGTTTTCACTTGTATTCAGGCTGGTAGCCCATGACAGTTACATTAATTTCCATGTCCAAAAGCAAAAAATATCCCCTGAAAATGATTGAAATACTGAAACTTGCTTAAACGTAAAGAGAGCATTCATAATCAGACTGAGAATGCAGTCGAAAGCTGCTGAGGAGTTACAATGTTACACGTAAAATAACTAAACGAGGGATCAGGGAAAGATGCAGTGACCAACAAAAGATGGCAAAGATTTTAGTTCAAATTTGCATGGAAGTGCCTTTAAGTTTTGGAAGAGCATGATGTATCTAGCATAACAAATACAAGTTTTGTAAATTAACTTTATTTTTATTTTTATGTCTGGTTGATGCCTTACACAACTGTGAAAACAACGCAGAATTTCCCTTCCTCTTCACAACTATGAATTACTTTATTGTATCAAAAAAAGTCTGATTAAAATACACCTGATGTTTTGGTTCTAGTGTATGGAGAGCCATTTCAGCCAAAATTAAATAAATAAATGAATGAATATTTTTAAAATGACTTATTTGTAAATAAATGTACAAATAAATATAATAATAATAATAAATAAACAAATAAATAAAAATAAGGCAAATGTGATTAAATTAAGAAGCCAATTAATTATATGCTTACTTATTTATTTATTTAATTAATGAATTTGGGCTGAAATAGGCTCCATAGTAATGTGACGCCATTTTTAAAGGTTAGATAAGAGTAAATACTTCTGAAAGTCTGTTGTCGTCCCATTTGTGTGTTTGTCTGCAGGACGACAGTTTGTAGGGTTGAGGGGAGTTCACTGAAGGCTGTTAACGTGAAGACAGAAAATGCTACGGAGGACACTGCACACCTGAGTGCCTTCTGCATGAAAGACAAAAGTCAGTGGTGTAAAGGTTTTTATAATGATACACTAAAACTGTAAAAAAAAACACTGGTTCCATTCAACTCTCTTTGTGATATTTTCTTTTTGGGTGTATGTACAGTATTTGTTCTGGTAAAGCTAATGAGTGTTTCTGATCAAACTTCAACCATAAAGGAATATAAGTATCACTTAACATGAACAACAATGCAGATACTTTTTGACTTTAATATTTTATACACATTTTCACAAAACAAACTACTTTTTAATTCATCCTAATATTGACTTGAGTGAAACGCAGCGTCATTTATATTACTTTGAAGAGAGTAATCTGTATTTTACACCATCCGTGTCATTTTTTGATGTTGGTAGCTGTGACCTGTGGGGATCCTCCATCGTTCCCCAACGCTCGCCTGCAGGATCACTCAGGGTTTGAGATGGGAGACGAGCTGCTGTACACGTGCACGCCTGGTTACGTGATGCCCAGCGGTCACTCTGCCTTCAGCCTGCTGTGTGACAGCTGCGGAGAGTGGTACGGGACCGTGCAGATATGTATTAAAGGTAAAAAAAATTAACATTTTAAATGTCTCATGGAAGGTTTTAAAATATTAAGGAGCAAAACCAAACAAAAAAATGTGAATAAAGGGAAGGGTTTCATGTTTTGTTTCTTCAAAGTTTTAAGGCGCTTGTATCTTGGCTACAAATGTTCTGATGTGAATTGTGATGAAAATGTCTGCTTTGACTCTCCATGATATGGCCATGTTAATTTTATTTTATTTTTTTTAAAGTCTGCTGGTTTTACCTTCAACCAGCTCTGAGCAGACTGTTGGGTCTGTCATGTTTATGGCTTTGGTTTTTAAATGGTTTCAAACATGAGGATTTACAAGATGGTTTATGAATGACAAACCTGTTCCAGGCCTGTTGCATCTGATATTAGCTCTGCAGACTGTTGTGGATGGATTTTTTTCTTTAACAAAGAGTGAGGAAAAACTGTTTCAAAACACAAATGAAACTGCCCTCACCCGATGATGCAAGTTAATAAGGTTTTTACAGTCGGTCACAGTCGCAGGGACGAGACCTCGGACTCCCCTCGTTCAATTTGGAGGTGGACTGAAGACAAACTCCTCAGATTGGTCAATGCATCCGATCTCTCGTCGCCCTCGACCTCTCCAACTCACCGGATCCTGTTTGTGACGGCAAACTGTTGAGGAAATTTTTCTTTAACAAAGAGTGAGGAAAAACTGTTTCAAAACCCAAAGAACCAGAGGAAGAATATATGAATTGGCATTTATTCAAAGGCTCTATAGAGTTCAAAGTCTCTGCTCACTGATCGCAGTCAGGAGAAAGAGCCTCGAACAGAACACAGCTTACAGTTTTATATTGAGTTTTATATTTCATTCACATAGTTTGATAATCTACTTGGTTACAGAACAGATAGCAAGCACGCATATCTTCTTTCATTAGGGGAGTCAAACACGTCATGAGGGTACATAGAAGAAACAATTTAATAACTTTATTGAATTACCAAGGCCAGAAGAATCATTATTCTGTTATGCATTGTTGTACTTATAATCATGTGGTGATCTTAAAATTTTCTACTACAAGACTCATGCAGACAATCTTAATATGAAACATATAATTTAATACGATGTAGTTCTAAATTTGATTAATGTCTTGTCATTTTACCTTTAGGTGGAACTGAAACCCATGTAGACTATGAAGACAAGCTTGAAGATTCCTATGAAGAAACAGATCGTGATCGTGACAGTCAAGAAGACATATTCAGAGATACTTCTCAAGATGGGAAGGGGATTCTGCAGCAGCAAGAAACAAAATTTTGGGTCAATGTAGAAGAGGAGCACCAGGATGGCCATGAAGTGCACGGTATTGGAGTAAAGGTGATTAATAGCAGTAGAACCTTTGGAGGAACTGTGGATGAAATAGCAATGAGAGAGGAAGATGCTTTCACAGTCCATCCCAGGTTTGAGCAGGACAGTACCAAGTTGGTCCGGACTGGTGCAGCTCCAGCCACAAAAGAGCCTTTTTCTCTTCTCTCCCAAAAACACATGTTCTGGTTCCCCTCTGAGACTTTCCAGGAGGAGGTACTGCCCATCTCCAGCAACTCAGTCACACAAGCAACACAGAGAGCTTCTGGTGCCCGGTCTGAGGAGAGCAAAGAACACGAGAGCCAAGAAAGGCTGGAAAGCACCGACTCTGTCGATCAAGATGATCATGATGGTGATGATGATGATGATAAGAAAGACAGAAATAAAGATCAAGATGATAAAATATATGAGGATCCTGGTGATGACAGAGATGATAATGATAATCATGATGACAACCTCCGTGATGACCTGGACATCCATGAAGACGACCGTACCGATGATCACGATGATCACCATGATCATGATGATCACGATGATCCTGACAGTCGCCAGGAAGAGGATTTTGATGACAATGTGAAGCAACCGACTCGCTACGACAATTCGGACAGATCTGATCGGAACAGAGACAACGATGATCATGATGACCATTATGACATGGGCGAGCACGAAGACGGCAGTGATCGCACCAAAGAATACGATGATCGTGATGATGCGTATGACGATCACCCAAGTCAGGAGAATCATGATGATGATCACAGGGACAATGATGGAGAACATCCTGATAATTCAGAAGAACATCCAACAAGTGACGATCGTGATGATGGAGAGGAACATTACGATCACGATGAAGATGACATTCACGATGATCGTGATGACAAAGATGAGGAGAGCTATGACGATCATGATAGTCATGAAGACGATGATCATCACCCACATCTTATCATTTCTGTAGCCAATGAGCGGTGGCCAAACATCACCCAGAGGGAAGCAGGAAGTAAGAACTCTAAAGATAATACTTGGCTTGATGGATATCCTGTCGATCTATTTGACACAGAAAATAGTGATTCCACAAAAGGGCAGATGGGAACCAGAATGGCAAAGACAACAGACAAACCCAACAATGTGGAAGTACGTAAACGGGTTCCTCACATCAGTTTGTCAGACGGAGATGTATCCTTCACTATGGCACCTAAATCCGACCAAGGGAGGGAGAAAAAGAACTGGCCTGGCTCCAGGACTCCAGCTACCTCATCTGACCATTCAGAGCTTTCAAACTCCCCCTCAAACTCCGACACCCTGGATTACGCAACACAACAAGTTGCTCCCACCCACTCCTGGCTGGACGACCTCACCAATCACCCCTTCCTCGATCATGGCCCAGCTCCCCCGGTGCATGATGGGAACACGTTTCCTGGAGTGATAGAGGAACACACTGTGGACAATCTGCCAGGTATGATGGGTGAGATGGAAGGAGAGAAGAGGAAGACGATCTGTGTGGGTGAGGACTGTCCTCCCCACCCTCCAAGCTCAACCATCCAAGGGGCGAAGGTGGCAGCCATCATTGTGGCGGTGTGTGCCATGGCCACCGCAGTCATCATCGGAGTTTGGTGTTACAGACGGAAACAGCAGAAAAGTTCGCTGTACGAGATGAACGGAAAAGGTCAAAGCCAGAGCAGACAGGGTCAACAGATAGAGATGCAGCAGAAAGTGTAGGAATGGAGAATGAGGACGTTAATGAAGAGCAGAGACATTTAAAGATAGAAGAATTAAGATAAACAAGAGGAACGAACTTCCCTACATCATGTTAGACACTACTGCAGGTGTGAACACTTTGGGTTTGATAACAAGCTGCATTTCTGCTTCAATGAAAAAAGCCTTGCTGAATTAGCTATAAATATACCCTCATATTATTACGTTAAAACTTCTGCATGTAGCTGGATGCAAACGGGCTGTGCCTAAAACAAAGAAATTAGTAAATACAGGGAAGCTATTCCTCCATGACTATATCAACTGGGACTTCCAACTTTAAATGTTTTCATCATTTTAGTGATGCTTGTTTGTATTTCCTTGGGTTTCTGCTGTTTTTTAAACTGTTTTGAATACCTTGATACATTGATGTAAATCAAGAATGTCAACCCTTGGAATCCATTGTCATAAAAGCTTTAGATCTGTTGCATCTTCAATACGCCTATTTACTTAAATGCTTTTAACAGGTATCTGCACAACTTGATAATATTCTCCAGTTGTTTGAATCAGGTGTGTTGTACAGGGTCATGTAAAAACATAAACCCCAACTAACATGTGGCTAAATCTCTCTTTGCTCCTTGAAGACAAGCTTTTTGTAGCCATCAGCAAACTTCTGACCACTCTGTTGGGAGAGTTAATTTAAACTGGTAGGTTTTCTGGCGTGGTGCACCAATTTTCAACAGGATTTAAGATGAGGTTTTGCTTTGCTAACTCTACGCTAATAAGATTTAGCCATTCCAAAACCAGTGTTTATTTACAATGGAGGTCAATGTTTTGTTTGCACAATGTGGACGGAAAGCAGCGTTTGATAATTATTTATTCCACAACAAACACCCATCTGACCAAAACTATCACTCTCAAATGAGAGATTGCCCTATTTTACTGAGCTATTCATTTTTTTTAAGTTTAAAATATGCACTTTATTCCAAGTTATTTACCTATATAACATGACTGTTATGACTGGGCAGCAAAACATAATCCACCAGTCATTTTACTTCATTTCTTTGGGTTGCATTACTCATTTGGTAATGCAAAACAAGTTACAGTAATGCAGATATGCACAATAATGCAAAAATAATCAAAAAAGGACAAAATAAGAGTGGTGCTGGGTCGGCTGGTGAATTTGACCTCAGTTGGCCCCCCAAATGAAACTCTGCTTAGGAACTGCTTTAAATATGGGCTGGGTCTGATCAGCATCACCGTTCACAGTGAAACCAGTTTTACTTTACCATGAACTGAGAGGACGATGGCAAAGAAATTTTAAAATGTTTCTGCTTTGAGATGACATGTGTTGTGAAATGGCGCTATGCAAACAAATTGAATGGAATGGAATGAAATTGAATTGAATTTGATTTTCAGCTGACCAAACAAATGCCTTCTGCAGAAAGTTTTATCGGGCAAAGTTTGAACTTTTTGGCCCAAATGCAAAGACGTATGTTTGGCAGAGTCAACGTAATAACACTCAACCAAGTGTCAAGTATGGTGGAGGCAGCATCATGCTGTGAGGTTTTTCTTTACTGCCAGAAGTACAAAAACTGATCACGTCAGGTTTCCAGGCTGTTGGAAGACGACTCAGAGCGAAATCATGAATGCATTTAAAGTTTTCTCCTCCTTCGTGCAGAAAGACCTTAGGCTGGGATTTGAACGCAGTACTAATGTCCTGCAACACAAATGAGAAAATACAATTTTGTGCAAACACTTCTCCTTCATCCGAGTTCCTCCATGTTTTGACTTAGCCCTTGAAAAAGACATCAGTGAAGATATTAATTCATTTTTCTACCACTACAGGAAAAAAAAAACTGTCCCAGGTGAATTATGTGTAATATTAAAAAAGTATGAACCCTGTCCCCTCAACACACATACTCTAAATACAAACTTCCTCTGAAATCTTCCCTGGAGAAGATATCTGGAGATGTGTTCAGTACAGGCTGGTTGAAAATGACTAAGATTGATTAATTTGGTCAAGTTAGCTAAATGAGTACAACTGTGTTTATGTGTGCACTGTAAATGTGGCATTTAGTTGTTCTTCTGTCTACCCTGTGACAAATGCCAAATAGAAGATGTACTTTTAAATGTTAACATGTAAACACATTTAAGTACTTAAAGGAGTTTATATATACAAATATATCAGTTTTTCTAGTTTGGTAAGCAAGTTAGCATTTGAAACAGACATTATATATAATTAGTGTAAATGTTGTTAATGAGGTGAGATGCTTTGGCATTGTTGTCTTGTGTAATTCACTTTAGCTCCATAAAAATGATGTTTAAACTGCTGTTATTTCAGGAATGCTGGTGAAGAAAAAGAGTAGTTGGATCTGGCAGCTCTTTGTTTGCCTGATTTACTTCCTAAACTTTGAAAAAAAATCGAGGAGTTATTTTCCACACTTTGAAGATTGAAAGATTAAAGCGATGACAGGATGGACAAGACATTGAATTTCTCTTCATGTGAGTTTGTTTTATCTGCACATGTATGGCAAATATTATGCCTTCTTTATAAAGAAAAAGAATTTGTGTCAACTTGAGTCAATAATATTATTTTCTTAGTTTGTCAGGAAAGAAAAAATAATTTCACACTATTTTTGGTAAACAATTATGATTATAGTCATTATTAATTAACAATAAAAGAAAAGCATGATGATAATATTAGAAATACAACATTTCAAGTAATTATTTTGGTTATATATGCAGTGACTAAAAACACTTTTAACGTTTCTGTTGATCTCAAAGTGTAAAGATTAGTCCAGAAGTACATCTAAAGTTCACTGTGAAGGTAAAACATGTTTGTACATGTGCTTTCTTGGTCTTAATAAACATATAAGATGTGTTTCTGTAATTTTGATTGAAATATTCTATAGTTAGGATGAAATGCAGATATTATCCTGCATGGAAAAAGTAATATATTCATAACCACTTTTTCACATTTTGTCATGTAACAGCCACAAACTATGTATTTTATCAAGATTTCATTTGATAGATTGTAAAGTGGAAAAAATTGATTGATGGTTTTAAAAATCTTTCTAAATAAAAACCTGTAAAGTGTGGCATGCTTTTATGTTCAATCCTCTCAAGTCAGCACTTTGTACATTTAAAAAAGAGAATGCGTGATCCAAATTAAATTACTTCAAGTAGTTATAAATGACTGAATTACATTTATCCAAATTAATTCATTAAGTTTATCAAGTCAAAGTTCAATTGTTAAATTACTCGGAACCAATTGAAGTAATTTATTTAAGTTGGACGTTTTGATTAACTTAAATAAAGTATTGCCACAAATTCTCAAATGGATTTAGGTTCAACCTTTGACTGTGCCATTGCTTTTCTATAAATAACTTAATTACAGTTTACTTTTTGCAACATGTTTTGCTACATTGTCTTATGGTTAATTTAATTGTTGCTCTATAATATTCACAAACAAACCTCCAACACATTCACAAAAAGCTGGATTCATCCTGAGATTAAGTCTGAGGATTTTAGTTAGAGGTGACGGGGGCTGAAAATCAGATTTTTGTTTATTACGTATTATTTAGTTTGTCTGTCAGAAAAGATCCCAATAAATTACGCAAATGTTTGATCTTAAAATATTTTATAAATACTTTATTAAGGCACTGTAAATCATGTTAACTCTGCTTCCTGATGCCTGGCTTTCTGATAATCACGCCTGCATCTGCTCGTGACACAACAGGTGTGATCATTTGCAGTCAACTTTTTCTAATTAATCACAACTGATCAGTGCAATAAAAAAAAGGCACAGGGTTACGGGGTGAAATGTGGTCAGTGGTGAAAGAAAGGCAGTAAAAGAGACAGAAGAGAGTGAGAATGCAGACAGGCGCTAACACAGGGGGGATGTTCCCCAGTGGGTTTCTAACACCATTGTGAGACAAACTGCACAGAGACTCAATGTTCACATGTTAATAACCAACTCAGTGTTTTCTCTGAATGCCTCTGCTCAGCTCTTTATTACGTTCTCCACAGCTCTTTTGTGACTTTTTCCTTTTTAATTAAAGCTCAAGTGAAAAAAGAATCTCTGGACTGGAGCGGAGAATTAGTTCATTAATTAATCAACCAAGGTAATTATTTTAAGCATGGACACTAAAAATAATTCATCAGACTTTGTCTAAATATATTCTGGATTTCTTATTTCGATTTGAATGAGGATCTATTTGAGCTTTTTCTTCCTTTTAATAGACAAAGCAAAGAATATACCAAAGGAAATATCAACATCCTTACGCCTAACATCTAAACATGGAAGCGATGGAAGAAAAAAACTCCGGAAACTTAGTTTATTGTCATAAAAAAATAACACCATTCACAGTATTGAATGAATTCAGAAGATGGTAAAATTGGATATTTGCTACACAAAATTACAAATTACAAACACAACTAGTGCTTTAGAGGTGGAGGTAAAACCAAAATATTAAATAAAAAGATGCAGTATTCAAATAAATACAGACTGTTGGAGTGTTTAGTCATTTCTAATTGAGCATTTTGGAGTGTTTCCATGTGTGCTATTGGTCCTCGTCCAGAAACTCGTCTATAAACTCCACCACTTCTCCCTGTGAACACAAATACAGCAGATCAAATTAAAAGGTTATGTTTCATTTCAAACCAGAAACTCTCATATATTTTATTGCTAAGGAGATTAATGTCTAGGACTGAATTTGACTTACAACATAAAACATATAAAATTTACACTTATTGAGATTCTTCAAAGTACCACAAGTTAGATTAGGGTCATGCTGCCCTCACATGTCTGTCGGTGGCATTGCAGCCTGGTGAACCATGTGACCTGACTCAATTATCCAATTTCTTCTTATAACACTTTGATGAAAACTATGAGAGAAACCAACAACCTAGTCCTACATGTTTACATTTTATTAAGCATATTTAATATGAAATACATATAATGTTCCTTTTATTTGTCCCCAAATGTCCAGAAACGAGGGATCCCGTAATGCACAAACACCCACAAATATGTAAGCACAGACACACACCTCATCATCGCTCACAAGGCGTTGCTTCGCAAACTCCAACATCTGCAGCTGCAGGGTGGTTTGATTGTAGTATCGCACTGCCTCCTGCAGCACACACAGAGAAACAAATATGTTCACAAAACCACTGAGAAGGACTTTTAAAAAAATTTCAGTTGCTTAAAATCATATATTTTTATTTTTCAAACAGTCACAAGAAACTCCACATACTATATAGCTAAAAGATTTTTTTTAAATGTGTTATTATGCAAATTTACAGTTTATTTACTACTAAACCTTGTAAGTATAGTTATAAGTCATAAATAAATAGTAAAACTTATCCTTGCATAAAATATAGTTATTAAATATCACTGTAGAATATTAACCCAAAACTGAATTTTTGATCAGATATGTCACCTTTAGCTTCATATTAACGCCATTTGAATTAGCTCAAACAATGTAATGATGGATTATTCATAACTTTAAAAAGACGGGTAAAAATAAACTTTAAAATATTATTTTTGTAATTTCACCTTTTCCTGGAAAACTCAAATAAAAAACTCAAACTGGAAAATAATTTTCTTTATTTGCTTCCATTTTTAATGTACAATTCAAATTATATGCTAGATTGCCTTCCAGCTCTTTTTGTATAAATAGTTGAGATATTTGAATAAGAGTAGGTAATTTATACATAAAGTATGCAAACTATAACATTTATTTATTTTTAGTTTCTTTACTGTTAGACTGTTCAAATAGTTTGTGTTTGATTAGTTTGGGCAACCTCCTTCACTAACATTGTGTCAACAAACCATTTCTTTGTAAGTCTAGAATTTTTTATCCACATGTGAGCAACAGACAAGAGGGTTTTCTTTTGCTTTAAAAAAAAGTTTCTAGAACCGTCAAACTCAAACCAGAAAATAATTTTCCAAATCCTAACAAAGGCCTAACTTTTCACATAAATAGGAGAAAGGTTCTCCATGCAAAAACAAAAAAATAGTAGAAATTTTTTCACATTTTATTCTTTTTTTTCTGCTTGTGAACATTTCAGATGCAAGCATAGATTTTACATGTGGAATAAAATGTGGAATAAAAGAAAAGGGATGTTACTCACTACTCTGGGGAGGAAGTCCTCCTCCGTCAGCTCCCACTTGTTTCTGTGGTACTTGTAGTAGGCCACGTTGTTGTTCATGACCTCATCGTTGGGGTCAAACAGAACGTAGCTGGTTGCACACGGCACCGCGTTCTTCAGGTCATTCACTGAGGAAAACAAGAAAATTATCAGCTGCAGGGATTAATTCTCGTAAATGCTGTAAACCCTGGATGCTGGTTCTGCTCACATTTATAATAGGCAAACTGCAGGTAGTGATACATCGTCGCCACGAACTTGTCAACGACGAAGCCTCCGACGACGGGTGTCAGGTCACTTTCGCACATCACTTTTCTCTCAAGGACTTCAGTGTAGTGATCTAAAAAAAACCCCAAAAAACAAATTCATATTTAAGGTGGTGACGTCTAAATGTGTTCAGAAACCAGCTCTGACAGACTAAGATGAACCAACCAGCTATGGAGGCGTAGAAATCTTTAAACTCTTTGACGTGTCTCGGACCCTCGGACGCAGCCAGGCACTCGTCGTAGACCTTGAAGAAGTCCCTCAGTGCCAGCTCCATGTCTGACACCGATGTCCGGAAGTTATCACCGTTATACGCCTTCACGGAGCGCACAAATAAAGTCTGGGTAAAAACAAAACACATAGTCATGATGCAATGCTGCTGCATTATTTACACGTATTTCATGCATTCATGAGTCCCTTCGTTGCTTCTAAGGAGTAAAATTAAACGAAGCCTCCACTGAGCTGTGTATTTAGCAGGCTATTGAAGCTCACAACACCAGGGAGGCCCATTTGGCCTGAAAACCACAGGCTGCAAACCCACAGAGCCAGTAATAGGACTCGTGGGTTTGGGCTGGACGCACCTCCAGCGATCAGGCGGCTTCGTGTTTAAACAGCCTTTCTGTTTAATAGTTATGCTCCAAATGACTGACATTCAATACCAGAAAATGCAGTTACTTGTTCAACTCATTTGTCTGGTTCAAGAGGTATACATTTATTTTTATGTCTGTGATTTAGTCTCTTTCACTCTTATTAGTAAAGTTAAAAGCCCTAAACGAAGCCATTTTTTTTTATTGAAGTAGCATAATCTCACACTGAAATGCTAAATATTGAAATTACATTTCAGTTTATTTATTCAGTGAGGATAACAAAGAATCTATATAGATAAATAATCCCTTTTAATAACAAATACCACACCCTTCATATTTTCTCTAAAATTAATGTACTTGTACTATTTTATTATTTATACTTTACTTTTTAAGTGAGTAACCATGAGTAACCTCATGTTTTCTAACGAAATAGTGGGAAATGCTCTCTTAATCATTTCTTTGTTGCATCTAGTGCTTTAAGCGATACTGTCCCACTGCATAACAGAGCCACTGCCATGCTTCACCATTAATGGCTGATTTGTTTTCATGTGATCTTAAAAGATAAACTAAATTCCCAAATTTAGCATTAAGATTTGATTTTCTCTGTTAATACAAGTCTGCAACGCAATCTTGTAACAGTTTTTGAAACATTTAAAAATAATATAACATTCAGGTCTTTGTTAAACTTATTGATCTATGAATGATGTCAATTTTGGTGGCTGTGTTCTGACTAAGAAAACCATTAATTATTAACTAATAATTAACTAATTATAAGGTCTCTATTTTTCAAGAGACCTTATAAATTATGCCAAACACATCCCAGTACTTTGCTTCACCCTCCTTATTTGTTACTAGATTAAAGCAGTTTTGTTGTTTTTTAACGACATTTGATGAGCATATAATACCAATCACTTTCACACAACTAATTTAGAAACATACACCAAATGCTAAAATTTAAAAATAAAAAAAAATCAGGCTAACAATGCCAGCTGTCGGGACTGTGAGCATGCATGCACCTCATAGGATTTGGTCTCCAGATCTTTTAGATGCTCTTCAGCTCCCGGTAGACTCTTGTAATAAGCCATGTTCTTCTGCATCATCTCATCATTCGGGTGTTTCAGCAGAAAGGTGTGAGCAGCAGACACAGCTTTGACCAGGTTGTCAGACTGTAACACAAAGATGAAAATAAAGCAAGAAAAGATATACAGTATTTCATGATTGTGTGTGTGTGTGTTTTTTTTTTTTTTTTTTAAGGCAAATAAATCTGGCAATACAAAGACAGCTTAACAGTAAACTAGTCACAAGTCAGTCTTACTTTAAAGTAGGCATACTGCAGGTATTTGTAGGGCTCTCTCCGGTCAAACTCATCGATGGTGTCTCTGCTGGGCAAGCTCTGTCTGAAAGCTGGCAGCCCCTGCTTGCAGCGCTTCAGGCACTGCGCCCTCTTCATCACATTCCCGAACGCCCGCAGCTCCGGAAAGTCCGCAAACTTCTGCTCGTCGTCCAGCCGCACGGAGCTGCAGTTCAGGTTGCAGAAGGCCTCGCTGTCCCGCAGCAGGCGGTAGAGGCGCAGCGACACCTCCAGGTACTCCACCGTTTCCTGCCACTTCTCCGCCGTGTACTGGTCCAGCCCGTACTTGTAGGCGGACTCCAGGGGCATCAGCTCGTGCCTGGGGAAGCTCCTGAAGCTGTACTTTTCGTACTGGGAGTTCACCGCCGAGATGAAAAAGGCGAGCAAACACAGAGAGAAGAGGTGGGAAGGTGTGGAGGGAGCCATTTTTGAATAAACAAAAAAAAAAAATAACAAAAAAAAGGAGAAAAGTTTGAGCTGGCAGAGGTTATTCAGGAGTGATTCTAGGACCGCCTTACGTTCCTCCACGTATCCGGACAAAGCTTGAAACCTCCTCAGGGCGCAGGGAAGGATCAGCAGGGTCCAGCAAGGGGGGCTGCCAAGTATGGCAAGCTGTTTGTGTAAATAATCCGCATCCTTCCAGAAAGTATCAGGTTTCAGTTCCTACTCTCCGATCACTTTAAAATATGGGGTTTTGTTATTTTTTTTATTATTTTAATCACAAACTTTAAAAAAGTAATAATAATAATAATAATCAAACTTCATTTGGGTTTCATGGGAATATGAATGATCAATGCTTGTGTTGATCATTAAATTCACACAGCAAGGCCAAGTTTTCAATGTGACATGCAACTTCTTTGAGCTGGAAGACCGTAGATTCTGAATCGTGGGAGGAGTCAACCATTTGAGTCATATGTTAGACTCCGCCCACATTTAATCCAGCCCCAAACTACACATGGCAGACAGGAGTAATCAAGGATATGGAATATTTTCACTAACGGCTTGCCATACCCCGAGCTGCTCCTCCCATGAAATCACAGTTAAAATCACCGCTGATTTGTGTTCTCGTAAAACTACAAGTTAAAACATGATAAACTGAACCTTTTTTTTTTTTTGCATAGTATTGTGAGGTTCTCTTTAAAAGGGAAGCTAATAACAATTTATTACACTTTTAAAAGCTGAAGGGTAAAATCCACACAAAAAATTTTTTTGTAAGGAAAAAGTTGTACTTTTTGACGTTTTAACCAGGCTTCTCCCTCTTACTTCTAATTGAACCCCTGGTGAGAGTGTCCCTCCCACTCCCACTGCCACGTTGGAACATTCCTGGCTTTGTCTGCATAAGAACCCCTCTGCCCCCCACTCCCCCACCCCCCCCAAAAAAGGATTCAAAGTAAAAGAATCCACACGACCTGCTCATTGTCTCAACCTCAGCATAATTAAGAGGCACGGCCACAAACATTTTTGGCTATGTGAGGCAGAGGCCGTGCCTCTCTGTGTGTGGAGACCCCTACGGCACCACGTTGACGTGTCTGTGCAGCTTCACTGCGCAGGAGCAATACGTGGAGCCCAAGCTATCCCACTCGGTCCCCACAGGGTCAAGGTCGCCCAGAAGAGTTGAAGACTTGCAGGAAATGATCTATTTGATTTCAAATTAAGAGCAGAGTCACCGGGCTGAAAACTGATTGTACACGTGTGTGAAGATCACACACACACACGGTTCTTGTGTTCGACTTTAATCTATTTGCGTGTAGTGCGTCAAAGTTTGAATTTCAGTGTTCAGTTGAGGAATTAATGTTCTAATCATAACCGGAAGTGTTGCGCGTGTTCAACAAATTGACTCTGCCTGCGCTGGTACCAGGGGCAGGACTTCTTCCCAAGTCAGAGTAGAGGAAGCCAAAGTACATGGGGAGCAGGTAGCAGCCGCTGTGCACAGATTACAGGGCTTCACCACACTTATTTGCAATCTTAGGAAAGTTTAGTGGAGGGGGAAAATGATCGAGTGTGCGCTGGGAATGTTGTCTCTGTCGCTCCTAGTGACGTTCGCCGCCTGCAACGCGCCTCCGGTCCCGTTAGACGACATCCTTATAGAAAAAACCTTCGTGCCAGAGCAATGCGTCCGCGCAGTCAAAGTTGGGGACTTCGTCCGGTACCACTACATTGGCATGTTTCCTGACGGGAAGAAGTTCGACTCAAGGTGGGTTTTACTTGATTAGCAAGAGTCTCGTTCAAGCTGCGTGCAACGTAGATGAGCGACACAGTGCAAACGGCGTGCGTGATGCGTAAAAGTGCGCGTTTTGGTTCGTCCCGGTGAGCCACGCAGGCAGAGTGGGCTTGAATGAGTAGTCCAGAGGCTCCAAAGCATTTTGAAAAGTCCTAGTGCAAGTTCTAGTGGCTATGTGGTTTTAATCACATAGCCATTGCAAACTTTTCCACGTTTTGTCACATTACAACCATAAACTTCAGGGTACTCCATTGGGAGTTCACGATGGACCAACACAAAGTTGTCCGTAATTGTGAAGTGGAAGAGAAATTGTAATTTTTTTCCTCACTATTCTGGACCGATAAATTTTTATGAAAAACGCGGAGTACTTTTTTCAACCTCCTTTACTCTGACACCTTTAAAGAAAAGTCTGCCATTGTATAATTTAACATCAGTGTAAAACCAACTGTTCTGTGAAAGCTTTAGATGTTTGCTAGGAAACATTAGTGAACAATCAGGATCTTGAAGATAAATATCCCAAGCATTGGAAATCTCTTTCTATTCAGTGGTTCAAATAAAACTGAAAAGAAAATGCTGCAAGTGGAAATATTTAAAAATATATCGCTCTCCACCAAGCAGCAAGAGGAAACTGTAGGGATCCATAACACTTGTGCACTCCCAAAATTTGAACCGTTGAGGACGAATTGGAAAGAATGGTTTTGTTTTTGTAAAAAAAATCCACAAGTATGTTGAAGTAGGTCCTCTGGGCAAATGAGACCATAATTGAACTTTTGGACCAACTTGCAAAACCCTATGGGTGTCAGTAAACTTACAGCCTGAGGAAATCCTCTCTGTGGTGAAAGATGGTGGGAAGAACTGATGGACATATAGAGGATCAATCCTGTAAGAAAACCTGTCAGACTGCAAAAGACTTCAGAATGGGGCGGGGAAACAGGAAACCAGAACCAGGGGCCAGAAAAACTCACATATATCAGAAGAAATTTCTAGTACAGGTTTCCAGATTATACATAATTGTTCTGCAGATTCCCATATCAGGTTATATTGACTCTAAAATATTGACTTTTTTTTTATAGAAATATTCTCCTCAATCCTCAATTTAGGGTTCCTACGATCCTCTGTCTGTATCGTTAGACACAGCAAACAGCTAAGATGCTAAAATATGAATATTTTTAGCACCTTTAATGACTATCTTTTTTTAAATTTAGGTTTTTACTCGTTTCAAAAGGTTTTAACTCCTCCTAATTTGAGTTTTAAACATGAAATACATTGTAGTGTTTCTAACCTGGGTGTGTTTTTGTTTCAGCTACGATCGCGGCAGCACCTACAACGTGTTTGTTGGCAAAAAGCAGCTGATAGATGGGATGGACAAAGCCCTGGTGGGAATGTGTGTCAACGAGAGGAGCCTGGTCAAGATCCCTCCTCACCTCGCCTATGGAAAACAAGGATACGGTATGAGTAGCTTTACAGATTTCTTCTCATTTTGCTTATGAAACCCAATTTTTATATCAGATAAAGATAGCTTAGTTGAAAAAAAAAAAGCATCTTATTTGAATAACCAAGCTATCCAAACTATAGTGGTCCTTTGCGAGAAAGTAATTCCCATTTAGACCTTATAAGTGCAGGGTTATTGTTCATAAATGGTCTATTTAAAGTCATCCCTCAGTTGAAGTTAAGTCCCTACTGAATAGACAACTCCTAAATCTAAATGGTTTTCTTTCTGAACCATTTGGAGGTGGGCTCGATGGTGCACCTTACCCAAGTATTCTTCAGTTTAAGATCACAAAAGGTTGTTCTAATTTATGGTTTCAATATTTACACCTAGCCATCCTAGGCATATACTATATATACTGTATTCCTCTTCATCACACTGTCAACATGTTTGACTCTCAATATGATATTCTTTTTATGAACGGTGTTGCTTTTCTCCCAGATGTGTCCAGATGCACAGCTTAAAAGAAAAAGTTCCATGTTGTCTCATGAGTCTTAGCCATCACCAAGATGTTTTGTCATCCATGGTGTTTGCCTTAGAAATCTCTCGATCTCTCTTTCTTATTGTTAAATCACAAACATTGAGACTGCATGTCTCTCTGGTCACAACTGAGACCAGAGAGACATGCAGAGCTTTAGATGTCATTCTGGTTTTGTCCATGCGCTCTTGGGGAACGTCTGGTTTGGGCACAACTCCCTGAAAGCTTCACCATTGCTCCATGTTTTCCCAATTTGTGGAAAGTGGCTCTCACTGTGGTTTGCTGGAATCCTCTGAAATAACTGCATAACCCTTTAGAGACTGATAGATGTCAATAATTCTTTATTGAAATAATTTAGCCTTCTTTATTTTGTGAGACAGGTTGTTGATTTTGCAGTATTCAGGCCGGTGTGTAGTCACTGAATCTGAACTCAGATTTCCAGACTTTGCAATAATAAATGAATGATTACTTTTATTGCTTAGAGCCAGATTGGCTTTGATGGCATTTCTCCCTTAACGATTGAAATTGTCATTTGAACACTGATTTTTATTCTCCCCCGGAAATTATAAATACACAATGTTGGTCCAACTCATCTGGAGCTGGATCATACAATCTGAAGCTGATACTGTTGATTTAGATGATCTTAGAGCAAACAGGAAGTTGATATTTCCTGAACGTCCATGCAGAGTGATGTCACAAGTCATCACAGAGCAGAAAGCTGCATAGTGCCAGAGTTGTGGCTTTCAGGATCATGTAGACGACCTCTACGGATCACTCTGTGTCTTTGTGACCTTTCTTGCTTACAATTGCAATAATAAAGGAATGCTTACACGTGGAGCCTGCTTTGTCATTTGCGTGCTGGCATCAAGGGCTTAGATAATAAGAGAGGAAAATACGGGGGGCATGTGTGGGCTTGTTAGACCTGGGGCCGTGTCCTCCCCAGTCTGTTACTGGGAGACAAAGGGGAGGAAAAAACAGAGAGAGTTCAGAAATAAGAGGCGACACGGACCGCAAACTCACCAGCAAAGGTTTAACGAGTGTGACGTCAGACATAATTCATTAAACTGCAGAGGAGAGATAAAGCATCAGCTCTGTAATTCATTTAGGAAAACAACCCTCTCAGGTTTTCCAAACAAATTACCAGCCATGTTTCTTCCCACACCTGTGCCATACAAATTATTATTGTTCATTGTTCTCCTGAGTGGCTGAGAAATCGTGCTGGATTCTTTCCTCAGGTGGCAGATTAAAGTTTTAGCACTTCTTGGGGTTGAAGTCTTTTCTTGATCCTGCACACAGAGGAATGAGGGCCGACATTCTTGAAGTGTCTTTGACTTATTTTAAGCAATCAGAGACCTTTTCATTAGTTTTTCTTATTTATAGGAAAAGGCTATAGTGGCAGACAAGAAATGGACAGAGAGAAAAGACAAGTCTTGGTGTTGAAAATTGAACATCAGATGAGTGCTTCAAGGACTAGTGGCCCCTCTAAACACACAAAGGCTTGCTATTTAATTTGAGTTTTTTTGTCTTGCATTTGTAGGAGTCATGTCTGCTTACAATATGAGGTGAAAATGATCCACTGAGGGTTGTTAAAGTGGGGGTTATTACGTAAAATCGATTTTTGTTCAGCTTTAAATGATGTTACAATGTTATTCCTTCATAAAAAAAACCATACCTGGAGTGTTTCTTTAATTCTTCTAAACATGTTTGAGAAATCCTTTAATCTCAGCTCCTCCAGACTAGCGGCAGCAGCAATGGGCAAACATTTGATAGAATGACTGAGCTAATTATACAAACTACTTCTCAGTCCAACAATCCTAAGAACGTCTGTAAACGGCATAATGGAGGAGCAATTGGCACAGACATTTTTTAAGTTATTTTGGATATACGGCATATGTAACAACTGAAGATAATATAGTTACTTGATTGTGCCATAAAATGGCAATATGTGTCTGGAAAATACATAATATCACGCCTTTAAAAAAAATAATAAAGTTGGAGCATCATGCTTAAAAGAACAACTCATAGCTGTTTATTTTACAATTAGAGTTCCTCTAGTTATAGCTACAGGCACAAATATATATTTTTACTTGCTGCATGAACTAAGTTAAATTAGAAAACAAAGCAGGCAGTGAAAGACAAGTAAACACCTGCACTGATGTGTGAAACCAGTCTGACGGAGTTTTTGTATTGAATACCAATAACCGGCTCTGTTCTCCTCTTCAGGTGATCTCATCCCTCCGGACGCCATCCTCCATTTTGATGTTCTGCTGCTGGATGTGTGGAACCCTGACGACGGCGTCCAGATCAACACCTACCACACTCCTCCTACCTGCTCCAGAAAGGTGGAGGTTTCTGACTTTGTGCGCTATCACTACAACGGCACGCTACTGGACGGGACACTCTTTGACTCCAGGTTTGGCCTCCATGCTCACTTGTTTTTGATTATTTTTAAACAATTCACACAAATATGAAGATGTGACTTTATGTTCTTCTCTTTATGTCACAGCCACACTCGCATGCGTACTTATGACACATATGTTGGGATCGGGTGGCTCATCGCCGGCATGGACCAGGGACTTCTGGGAATGTGCATCGGAGAGCGGCGCATCGTCACGATGCCTCCGTCACTCGGCTACGGAGAGAACGGAGACGGTCAGTGTTCTTGACTTTTAGCCTTTTTTTCTCCACGTTTGCAAGTTTCTAAGACTTGAAAGCCTCAAACACAAACTAATATGGATTATTGTAACACTAATCAAAAACACTGCAGACACATTTAAAATGTTGCAAGAATAAATCTTATATTTCTCTAATTCCAATTAATTGCAGATTTACATCTGTAATTAATTCAAACATTTCCATAGCACAGAGCAATGCTGCCATCATGAGGCCTTCCTTACACATTAAATATTTAATGCCACATTTTTCACATCTAGCTCCAACCCAAGTTATCCCAGCAGAACAAATTCTTACACATAGACACAATACGTAAATAAACAAATTAATAATAAAAACACATTAATATAATTAGTAAAAGTTGTTGTGTTATGTGTTTGCTTGTTTATTCATATTTTTATAGCATAAAAATAACTGGTGGTGAGTTGTTGGGGGTTTTTTAACACAAGCATTTCTCCATTCTGGAAAGTTCAGCAGAGTCAATAACAATACTTGTGTGTTTTATTTTTTGTTGTTGTCATTTCCCCCCTCAGGTAGCGACATCCCAGGACAGGCGTCTCTGGTGTTCGATGTGGTCCTGTTGGACCTTCATAACCCCAGAGACGGAGTCACGGTCACTAATCAAATCGTTCCCGAGTCCTGCATGAGGAAGACGGAGCAGGGGGACTTTGTGCGCTATCACTACAACGGCAGCCTCCTGGATGGGACGTTTTTTGATTCCAGGTTTGTATGTTTCCCGTCTTCTTCCGGGTTTACTGCCGCCACAGTTTAATATGTGCTGTTCCTCTAAAGGCCTCATGGTGGCAGCATTGCTCTTTGCTTTGGAAATGTTTGAAGTTTAGGATGAAACGAAACTTAAAAGTTAGTTTAATTACACAACACTGAATGTCTTCATTTCTTGTTGCTCTTCCTGTATGGCTTATTTTATATAAGAAGTGCTGTCTAAACTCATAGATGAGATCAAACTGGTTTTATTTTTTAAGCTAAAGATTTAAAACTTTTATTGTCTTTTTGCACATCTGTGTCCCTACTCCAAACAAACTCAAAATATTTTACAGATTCTAAGAACTTTTCTCCTGAGAGTCTCCTGAGTTTCTGGTCATAAACCCTGACCCGTGCAACAGAAAGTTTATTATTACACTTCATCATCTTTGCATTACTTTTTGCTTGGGTACGTTTATTCTCCACCTGCCCAAATTGAATATTTATTGTTTATATGCTTCTTCAAAGCAATCTGTGTTTGTGCAACCACTGCTGGTCGCCCACAACCCTGTGGTTAGAGCATGTTGCATAAAGAGGTGTGTGTAACAAAGGAAACGGTCTGTAATCTGTCTATGGAGACACTTCCCTGCAGAAGCAGCAACTCCTGTTTTGTTCTGACTGGGTAAAGAGTTATCTCTTTTTCACTTGCATTGTTGTGGAAAGAGTGGCTAAAATACAAAGGTTAAATTATCACACAAAACAAGAGAATCTCCTCAACTTGGCGCATCTGTTTCCTTCTGGCCAGAATAAGCAACCACTTATTGGTTGGTTTTTCAAAACTGTTAGATATTCAAAGTGCTGAGTGAAATTAATCTTGTGGACTTTTGCACCTCGTTCAATATGGTAGAGTGATAGCTGTCTCAAAAAGTACTTACAGGATGTATTCTTACTGAGATTCCTTGTAGTGTCCGCTCTGACCTGCTGTGTGTTTTTCCTAAAAAAAAATTTAAAAAATCAAATCTGGACAAAATTTCAACTTGGCAAGATGATTGAGCTGGCCTTCATAAATGCAGGTTGTGGGTCAAACGTACGTACTTATTTCTGTAAGATGTTTATTATTAATGACTAGGCTGGAAATCATGACCTCTGACCTGAAGCTGTCTTATACACATCTCAGACGCCGAGGTGGCGCAAAAACAATTCCAGGAAGTCAACCAAAAATAACATTTCTTGGAACAAGGTGCAAGGTTTAGGTCAAACGGAAAATTAGACAGAACATCATGACATTGTTCAAACCGCAACTCCACATATATACAGAGTAGATAACGGACGTGTGGTTTCCAATAATCGCCTTGCTCGCTTCACACCCCGAGAGTTCAACAGCTTAATCAGAGCAGGTGCGAATACTATTTCATCTTTATCAGCAGTTAGGTGTCCATACAGAAAGGAGGCTGTTGAAGGGAAATGAGCTGCCCTCACAGACAGAATGACTTGTGGGTTGACTCTTCCCCTCAACGGAGCAAAAGGTGAGCAGAAGCTCTGAGCAGCTGCTCAACTTCAAGAAACACGCATGATAAATGAAAGAACAATTTAAAAGAAAGAAATAACAGTATGAATAATTATTTCATTTGTCAATAGAGACAGTGACTTTTTCACTCCCACTGAAGGAGGCCTGCAACGGTGACCCTTTGAGAATCAGAAACGGCTCTGCTACACCAGAGCCTGTGTCTTGGATATATTAATGTTTCCCCTTTAATGACTCCGCTACTGTTGCTGAAAACTACAATGCCTGTTTTGTCTTGGATGAGCCCCACACCTCATCTGTTTCTTTCTTTATAAAACAAAATAAAAATTAAGTTAAAAAAAAAAAAAGTACTTAAAGAGATTCTTTTGCATGTTCTAGAAAAAAAATGGAGAGTGGAGTTAAAAAAAAAAACAAGCAAAAAGCAGAAGCTACAAGTCTGAAGTGAGGCAAACCTGGATTACCTTGTTCACTAATTATCCCTAATAAACTGTTGAGCCCTTCTGTCAGGTTTAAACACCTATTGAGACAGATTAAACAAACACAAGAAAGACAAGAGAGTTAGATTCTTTTGTACTCGTGAGGAGAACAGCCAGAGATGTTTTCAGTCACACATCTCTTCCGTTCTGAAAACATATGTGTCCGTTCTCCCTTTTTATTGCTGTTAGGATCCCTGTTACAGAGAGCATCTCAAAGGGGCGGGGAAAACACTTCAATCACATAATTGCAACGCAAATGCTAGTCACTAACAAAACACATGGTATCTACACACTAGATTATTCTGTTCCAGACGCAGGATAACACAGAGCAAGTCGTACGTCTTCATGGCGACAGTTTTATAGCATCTAACAGGTCAAGGATGCAGAGGTTTCTGCTGAGCGATAACCTGTTGAAAACAGTTGTCTCTGCTCTTCCTCAGAGAGGCCTTCTGAGAAAGGAATCAAAGTAATTCAACAACACAGAAACATTCTTTATGCTAAGATGAAACAAATAAAGGCATATAAGACAAGAACATTATAAAGGCACATGAAACAACAAATATTTGATAATAATATATACAATTTACCTAACACCTTCATTTAAAAGCTCTAAATATGCTGAAATCATGACTTCTTAATTCAACTAGTTGCTCTAAAATTTTAATTAGAGTAATCAAAGTAAAGAGATCTAAATGCATATGCCTCACGTACATATCTGCAACAACACTTGAAAGCTCTACATCATTTTCCCTCCGTTTCACAGACTATGCTATACTTTGAGTCGTTCTATCATATAGAACAACAATAAAATATACCAAGATTTGTAGCTGTAATGTGACAAAATGTGAGTATTTCTGGAAGACGCTGTACTGGTGAATTCATCCTTATTTATTTATTTATTTTAATTAAGGCAAGATAATTTCCACCTTTATTGCATATACAAAGACCCATAAATGTGAGAAGTGATTATGATGAGAACATCTTGTTTTTATTTGCGCTCACAATGGCGGCATTATCTGTTTACCAGTTATTCCCGTAATCACACCTATGACACGTATGTGGGTCGAGGGTACGTCATTGCCGGCATGGACGAGGGTCTCATTGGAGTTTGCACTGGTGAGAGACGAACCATCACCATTCCACCACACCTCGCCTATGGAGAGGAGGGCACAGGTGTGTGTTGAAAATATTCTCCTTTTTTTTGTGCGTTTCTTATTTGCTTCATGTCGTATTAAACTCTTTTCTAACTTAATGACACTTTTCCGTCAGGCTCCAAGATCCCCGGTTCAGCTGTGCTCGTATTTGACGTTCACATGATCGACTTTCACAACCCGTCAGATCACACCGAGGTGACGGTCACCTACAAGCCAGAAGAATGTGATAAGCAGACAAAGAAGGGAGACTTCATCAAATATCACTACAACGGCACCCTGCTGGATGGGACGCCTATCGACTCCACGTATGTAAACCTGTTGAGGTTTTTCTGAAAACTTGTAAGGAAACCTAAATTTACTACCGAAGTACTTTATGCATGTGTTTAAATAAGTGCTTACTGTGATGTGCTTTATGTAAAGAAAGAATCCGCGCTCACTTTGCTAAACTCTATTTGCCTGAGCCTATGGCTACTGGAGCTCAGGATAACCTAGGAAGCCAGTCTAACTGTAAACTTTATTAAAAAGTAATAGTGTTAAAAGAGAGGTTTTAAGCCCAGTCTTGAAAGTAGACAGGGTGTCTGCCTCATGGACTACAACTGGGAGCTGGTGCCACAAGGGAGGAGCCTGGAGCCTAAAAAAATCTGCTCCCCCATTCTACTTTTAGAAACTTTAGGAACCAGGAGTAAACCTGCAGTCTGAGAGCAAAGTGCTCTGTTAGGAACATAAGAAACAATCATATTTCTGATGTATGATGGAGCTTGGTTATTAAGGGCTTTTAATATGAGACAGAAAATGTTAAATTCTGTTCATGCAGCCAATGAAGAGATGCTAAAACAGAACAAACATTATCTCTCCTTTTAAGAGGCACCAAACGCATCAAAAGTTTAAGTTTAGTATTAATCGTCATTATGGAAAGAGGGTTGTAATAGAAGAAAGAAGCAAAATCACACAAAAAAAACATATAGTTATATTATAGACAGATCATTTAGAGGATAAGAAAATCCAGTGTGTTTCCACATATGCAAATTATGACTCAAAATGCAGATCCTTCACAATCGTTTTTTTTTTATCTGCTCTGTTTCAGGCACAGTTATGGAAAGACATACAACATTGTCCTGGGGGCAAACCAGGTGGTGCCGGGCATGGAGAACGGGCTGATGGACATGTGTGTGGGAGAGAAAAGACGTCTTCTCATACCCCCTCACCTCGCATATGGAGAGAGAGGAGTCAGTAAGTGTTGCGAAAAATCATCCAAATATTCCTGCACCAGTCAGTTTAATACTATAAACTGACAACTTTGGAAATGTGAACTTCTGTACAACATCTTTTTATTCTGTTGACAAAATTTTTTATTAATCGGTTATCAGATGCTCATAAAACAAGAATAAACTCTCTTAATTGTCTGTCTTTTAACTTTAAAACCCTGAGCATTCAAAATATCAAATATTAAAGCCAACAGGAAAAAAAGAAAAGCAGGCCTCACTTCAGTCAGAGTACATCTCTAAAAGAAAAATAAATCTTTCTGTTGCCCTTTTAGGTAAAAGTAATATTAGAAAGTAATTTTAAAATGACTAGTGTTTAAGAGTACATATTCTTTAGACATTTATCTTATTTGAATGTGTTTTATTTTCAGATTCCTGTTATCTACATAAATAAACTAGATTGAATTTAGCTCAAATAAAGTCTGAGCTTGTAAGAAAGTTTACCCATCAATTCATGCAAGCAGAGGAAGGCAGTGAATTAGACAAAGGTGGAAGAAAAGGGGCAAACACGCTAGATAACTTGTCTAACCTCAGAGTGAATTTTCAGTATTTATTCTCCTGATTCATCAGCATCTAATAGGTCGATCTCTTCAGCTACTCATCCATGGTGCTGTGTCGCTGTAGCTCAGAATAGAAAATATAAATTTTAATGGTCAAACTTCCAGTTGTCACCTATCTTAATGTGCTTCCACACTGTAGAACAATTCTGCCTTCACATACTTTGCCGAACTTTTGGAAGTAATTTTGTGATGAGATGCTCTGTCCACCATGTTTGCTTTGAAATAGTAGTGTAAAAAGAGCCGCATCTGTTTGGAGGAAAGCAGCTGTGTTGAAAGGGGAAAAGATTCTAAAAACTTGTGTCAACTAAAAATATTGACGGTGATTGATTTTTATTTTACATCTAGTCAATTGCATGATTAGACTACAGCCCCATTGAGGTTGAGTTTTCTGTTAAATGAGCTTGTTTGTGTGTCAGATTAGATTCTGATAATGTTGTGTTTTGCAGCTGACCAGGTTCCAGGGAGCGCAGTGATGCTGTTCGATGTTGAGTTGGTTGAGATAGAGGACGGACTTCCTGAGGGCTACATGTTTATCTGGAATGACGAAGTTCCCCCAGGCCTTTTTGCTGAGATGGACAAGGACAAAAATGGAGAGGTGGAGCCCTCTGAGGTACCGAAAATGTATACTTTATAGGTTTTAGGATTAACTTCTTCTTTGCCATCTGTTTCTTTTGGGGGGTTTTTTAACACATCCCTCCTCGTCTCTGCAGTTCACCGACTACATCATGCAGCAGGTGAACGAAGGCAAAGGCCGCCTGGCCCCTGGCTTCGATGCTTATCGCATTATAGACAACATGTTCTCTAACCAAGACCGCAACGGAGATGGAAAGATAACGGAAGAAGAGTTCAAACTCAAAGCGGATGAAGCGGCCCATGACGAGCTATGATGGGACTGAACGGAGAGTAGATCCGGGCGTTGGGTGAAAGGTCTGGACGTCGGGAGGTGGCGCGAACTTTAAAGTTTGTGGGTTGTGGGGTAGAGTGGAATAAAACTGCATTGAGTAGAAACTCTGTCTTCAGAGATTTAGATTTTTTTTATTTGAGGACTGAAATGATGTCCAACAAGAATAATCACCAAAATGAGAATGAAGAACAAGAGGATTTGGCTATATAGAAGATTAAGAACAAAAGCATGTTGAAAAGTTTGACTTAAGGACTAAATGACTTTGTTACCTCCTTTTTTATTTTCGTACTTCATTTGTGCTGAAAATAAAACGGTTCTGAATAGGAGCGCATCCTCATACTGTAATTCTCTCTGAACATTCATCACTCCTTCAACTTTCAGACTTTTTCAGTTGAGTGAATTTTTTTTATTCTCCATAAGTGTTATGCTTGCTCCAGAAGCAATGAGTTGGCCAAGATTTGTCTATAATATGACAAAATGTGTTTTGTTTTGTGGTTTACAGCTAAAATTTTCCCCAAAATTTGTGTTTTCTGCTGTTGAAAATCCTCCACGTGACACTGGAAGATCTGATGTCCTTACATGTTGTTATGGGTTTAAACTCCATTCGTTTGTTTTGGCCAATAGTTGCTTCTGTTTTTTACTAAATGTCATTTTCTGTAGGTTTTATTTTGTAAAAGCGTGCGCGTGTATGCGTGTGTGTGTGTGTGAGAGCGAGAAAGAGAGGGCGATAGTGAGGGGGTGTGAAATGGGTGATAGTCGTGTGTGTTTGATCCAGGAGAAGAATTTGCCAACTGTGTCAGCTCTGTTCAATAAATGATCTGACTTTAACAACTACTTGCTCATATCGTCTCCCTGTTTTCTGCTTGAACATGTTAATTTGTAAATGTTGCAACGTATTAGCTAATGCATTTGCATTATTTACAGCTTTTAAGTTTTGTTTAGCATTCAATACTGTAAAAACAAAAGTGATTTCTTTGATCACACTTCCCTGAATACACTTCCACTGCATGATAAGCGACTCCTTATCAAAGCAGGAATAAAACCCAGATAGAAGTTCAAACGGTACGAAACTTGTAGGGTCCATCTGGCTGTTTCTTCTTTTATCTAGGTTGCAACAGACATTGTAAATACAACCCCCTCTTTCAACAGAGAGGATAGGTCTCTTGAGAAAACAGGAATTTCAGTTTGTTCTCAGACAGTGTCTTAACTTTTGGTGTGGCTATTATTTTAGGTGTTCATACCTCAAAATGTGTAAAAGGACCTCCTCTTGTGACGTTTTATGTTTTTATTGTTACTATATGCTTCTTGCTATAGTAACAATATATTTCTTATTTCTAGTGAAAGAGCCTTCGAACAACTAAGATCGAATTAATTAAACCCACAAAGTAACGAGTTAGCACAGACGTAGACAATAGATTAAAAAGCTGCCTGCTTTCCACCTCCAATTCCCCAATCAAAGAGTTGTTTATCACTATATAACTCCTAAGTAACATCAGGAAAAGAGGATTGATTTGAGGGAAAAGAAAGGCTGTGAACATGTGAGATAAGCAGGACTGACATTTTTTTGTAGTTGTTCGGTGAATCATTACGGGCCTGTAATGATTAAAGGAAAAGAAGAAGGTGAAAGTGGAGGAAACCACCATTCATAAGAACCCTGAGTCTAAACCATGGTTTTTTACCAAACCACTGCAATAAAACCTATTGATTTTGTGTTTATAAAAATTGTGTGTAACTAAAAAGATTGCATCCTTTTCTGGTCGCACATGAGTAGACGCAATGCTGGTGTGAAACAAACAGAGAAGGTCCTTGTGCAAGTTGAAATCTATTCTACAATTTATGGTAAACTGATAAATATTTACTCTTTCTAAATGAGCACACTGACCAAAGTATCGCAGCTACTGCAGAGTTCACCAGAACAAGAATGTGATATTGAAGAATGTGCAACTGTTTATTTGAAATTCCGCTTTATGTGTGACGCACATTACCACAGTCCTTATCACTGCTTTCTCCAGCTTTCCTTAAATTTAATTTCATTTCATTTAACCCTCCTGTTAATTTGCGGGTCAAACTGACTGAGGTTTACTTTTTTTTTTAAATAGTTGGAAGTATTTTTTTGCACAAAACTTTTCCTATTTGTCTTAATAGGCACACTCTACATATAAATGGAAAATTGTTTATTTTACACATTCGTGCCACCCCCTGTGTCTACATATTACATAGATACTGTACGGTTCAATTTGACCCGGCAGTCAATTTGAAGGGTAAAATAGGTCCAAAAATGTCCAATTCTATTTGTTTCCTTGCAACTATGACACATATTGAAAACTGCAAGAAAGCAGGTGTTCATACTATGTTTGACAGGAACATTTTCTGTTCCTGTGGGCAAACTCCACCCACACTGAGTGGACACTCAGCAGAAGTGTGGGAAAACATAAAAACTCTCTGCATGACTCATTTGTCTTGATTTTAATCAGTGGGTCAATCTGACCCAAAACATAATATGTGTCTCAAGTTCAATTATAAAGATCACCCATTGAAAAAAAAAAATCAAAATGTAATATAAAACAAATTACAAAATATCAATTTCAAGGATAATTATTGTTTTGTGTGTGTGTGTGTGGGGCGGGGGGGTTTCAGTGGACATAAAAAAACTCATTTTTTTTTATGTCCAAATGAGTAAATGAGTAAGTTGTCATCATTGATCCTTTATTTGTGAAAAAGAAACAACAACAAAAAACGTCATTGCACAAATATTGATTGAAATGGTTAGTATTGGAGTTAATAATCAGGTACAAAAATGTTTTGGAGGATTTTTTAAACACTCCCCGGGTCAAATTGACCCCGGAACATTATTGCTGTACTTCAGAAACGAACATAAGAGGAGGGTTAATTTAATTTAATTTCCTTTTAAAATATATTTCATTTATTAATAATTATTATTTTATTTTATTTTTTGCTAAATTGTTTATTTATACTAACAAGTTATTTCTTTACTTATCTACTGTGTGTAGATAAAAAATAAATAAAATAAAATAAAAAAATGCTCCAAAAATTTTGAAGTGAACACAGTGCGCAGGCGCAGCTTGTGGGTGCCATAGTAACCAGAGCCTACTGGCAGCTGTTAGCCCTCAAGCAGACATCAGCGGTCAACATGGTAAGTCCCTGTAGTTTCAGCTTATTTTACTCGCTGTTTGGTTATTTATTACTGTTAATACGTGTTACCATAGAGACGGTCATGCAGCCTCTTCCAGCTGATGCACACCGGTTTGGCTGTAAAACTACATTTAGGAGAAGCTGATAGCTGGCTAACATCAGTTCAATAAAGGCTGGTTTATTGTGTGTGTTTAGTTTACTGAACGACGTCAAATACAATTTTCTGTTGTGTGTCGGGATGAACAACCGGCATTAATAATGGTTGTGATCCAGCATGTTTAAAATGTTGGGGTTTAGATATAAGTGTTTATATTGTGACGTTGCTAGCTGGCCCTGGTTACCTTTTCCTATTCTAGTCTATCATCATTTAATAACAGCCTCGCCTACTGTATAATGTTTAATGTCATGTCTGCAGGCCAAGGCAACCACCTTGAAAGAAGCTTTAAACAAATGGGTAAGTGGGGGACAGAGCCTAGCAAAAGAAACACAACAAATGTTGTACTTGTTTTAGGTGGACATGTGTTGATTGAATTGCTGTTTTGAATATTTTGTGTATGCAGGAAGAGAAGAACGGGGAGAAAGCAAATGAGGCTAAAGAAGTTAAACTGTACGGTCTGATTCCCCCTATAGAGAAGATGGATAACTCTCTCAATGCATTGGGCCTCTGCGAGTAAGTCTTGTTTTTATGGAGCATCTGGTACTCCATAAAAGTACGAGATACTTTTACGGAGTAAAAAGTATCCTGGCTTGACAGAAAGACTACAGCAGCCTGTTTAGAAATATTTCCAGCCATAAATACAAAGACATCGTTTTTGTGAGAAACTACATAAGGTTAGTCTATTTGGAAAAGTGTGTGCAGTCTGTGCAGGAAGCCAGAGTAAATAATAACCAAAAATTGTCTTGTTACATCCGTGTTGCTTGCAAATTGAAAACACATTTTTGTTCTCTATGCTTTAAATTTTCGTGGACATGCGTGATACAGTCAAATTATATTGTTATACTCAAGGTTATTGTAAAAACGGTGAAGCTCCCACCATGCCTGTCCAGGACTGTATCGATCTGCTGCATGTGCTCACTCACACTTCCAATAGGATGATTTTACTTAGTTGATTACTATTAATTTCTTTTACAGCAGCACAATTTGAACAGCTATTTAATTCAGTTTTATCAATCCCCAAAACGATAGTAAGTGCGTTTATTGACTTGAGTGCACTATGACATGTGAAACAAAATACTCTTTGACGGTGAATCAGATATTATTGAGTTCATCCTTCACATACCTTAATATTTTTTTGTCCCATGCTCTGCTTAGGAAGCTGTCTCTGGCCACAAACGCTATTGAGAAAATAGCCAATCTCAACGCCCTCAGTGAGTACTACCTGCTAGATTCAGTTAACTCAGAGGCGCTGTTCTGTCCAACAAATGAAAACTTGAGCTAATTTATTGTTTATGTCATTTTAGAGAACTTGAAGATACTTTCATTAAGCAGAAATAACATAAAAAGTCTTGTAGGGTTGGTAAGTTACTTACAATCCTGAATTAATACTAAATAAGTAAATTTTCTGGTGTCATAAAGTTTGTGTCTTTTATTTTTCTCCCAGCAGAATATTTTTGGTTTCACCAGCAACTGAGCTTGTTTTGTTCATTTTCTTAACGTGTGCATTTGCAGGAGAGTGTTGGAGACACTTTGGTGGAGTTATGGATTTCCTATAATTTAGTAGACAAACTGAAAGGCATCAGCTCCTTGCATAAACTGAAAGTCCTCTACATGTCCAACAACCTTGTTAAAGAATGGGGTATGCTGCACTCATCAAGACTGATTTTTTTTTTTTTACATTACCAAAACTTTCTGTGTCGGTCTCTTTAGGTAATTGGCCTTAATCCATGTTAGTGAAATTATTATTTGAGGGATTTCCTTTTAAACTCACCGTATGCATTCAGTGTTAAATGTGTTGCTTTCTCTCTGTTATGTAGCAGAGTTTGTGAGGCTTGCTGACCTGCCCAGCTTGGTGGATCTGGTTTTTAATGGAAACCCGCTGCAGGAGAAACATGCCACGGAGGGAAGCTGGATGGACGAAGCCTCCAAAAGGCTTCCTAATCTAAAGAAACTAGACGGTGAGATTAACGAGCTTGCATGTTTCTGAAATTATTTTAAAAGCTATGCCACATACATTTCCGTATTTTCAATTGTTCATTACTCATTATAGAAGTTATCATTGTCCTAACAGTTAGAACAAAAGTCATCTTTAGCTTCATCATCTACTTACTACAATGATTATATAATAAAGAATAATATTTGAAGTGCCAACCAGAACACAACCTTATATACATGAGCACTTTCCCCTCATTGATTTATATATTTTACTTAAGCGATTTCAACACTTAGGAAGATATAGGCTGCTTATTTTGACAGTAACCAACGCAGCGAAACACTCAGACAGCATGATGCTGCCACCGCTGTGCCTCACATTTGGGATTATGTTAGCAGGCATCATGAATAGTTGTCAGTCGTCTTCAAAGTGCTGGTGTGGGGTTGCTTTGAGGTAAAAGGATCTGCAGACACGGCTTCAGATGAACAGCGAAGGATATTATTTTAAACTTCAGCCCATATCACGACATCTGACTCAAGAGGAACCTCGGCTGAATCATAGAACTGTTTCTATGAGAGACAGCTCATGCTTGTAAACTTCCCTCTTTTACTTCTGAATCTCACAATGGACATGATGACGAAACACTTCCGTTTTAGTTTCATCAGGCCATGGTGAAACTAAGATGTTCCCAAATTTATTTATTTTTTCACACAGTGCATTTACTGCCTCCAATATGGTGTTTTATGTTGCTTTTGAATAAATGGATTAAGTGACATTTCAGTCTATGTTGGCAAAGAGAACAATGAACCAGCATCTTTACAATGTCTTGTTTTTGGGTTTTTTTGTGGAGTAAATGTGCACATTACACACCAAAACACACAGAATCTTTTCCCTGAATAGAGTGATTGTGTTTCTACTTTTAAATTAACTGTTTGAACAGATGAAAATTGTACCTGAGGTTTAACCAGATTTGTGGGCATTACACAGCGAACAAAAAAAGTTGTTTGTCTTTTTATAACACGTATCTAAACACGTGGTTTCAACTGTATGTGATCAGCCACTTTCTCTTTTTATTCCAGGAATTCCCATCATCAAGGAGGTGGACGAATAAGATGAAACAAGCAAAAAAAAAAAAAGAAAAAAAAGACAAAAACTATTGTCTTTCCCTTTTTTATGTTGTGCATATTTTATAATGGTGCTTTCAATTAAAAAACATATTGAACAAAGTTGATGACTGCTGTTCAACAAGCACAGAATTTCTCAAATCTCCTTTAATTTATTATCAGTCATTGCCAAATCTCAGATATTTCTCAAAACTTGCATGTGTATTCACATGGACAGCATTTCTTTTAATGTGATTTATAGCGTCGATTTTATTTTATTTTTTATCAGACTGTTAAATAAAAAAAGATGCTTTCTGACTAAAGCTCAGCTTGGTGGACCAAAACTGTTTGGTTGGTTGAATACATTCTCTAAAGTGTCCTTCATTTTACTTAAGAACTTAAGTACAGAGTAAACACATACTAAAGAGGAAAATCAATTTCTAGGTTCAGTTATGAAGCACTTGAAAATGTTTTCCGTCATTATATCAAAAATGTAAAAACTTTTACTTGTTCGTTCTGATTAAGGAGATGCGAGTGGGTTGATTTCTCTTCTGGACATTTATTAGATGGGTCAGTGTGATGAGAAGATTGCATGGTGGTCATTTAAGACTGAATAATATACTTGAGAGATGCAGGGAGGAGAGACTGTGGTTCTAATTTTGTGCTTCCCAGGAATATCGGTGCTCTATACCAGCATTATCTATTGACTGACCTTGACTGCCGACTGCAGCTGCACAATGTGTCCACAAACTATGATAAATCTCTGCAGCGCCCTGAGCTGTTGAGCATTGCCGATAAGAATACATGTCCTTATATGGCATATGAGGGGCCTCTGTTTGGAGTTAAAAAAAATGTCTGCCTCAACAAGTAGCACAGTTTATACCGTTTTATCAAATAAGAAATTTGTAAAAAAAGATATAAAGCAGATAGAAAATACAGTATTTTGCCTTTAAAAACAGTTTGCTTTTGTTTGAAGAGAAGGGAACCATATTTGGGATTAATGCAGAGCCAAAAATAGCAGAATCAATATTAACATGACCAAACTAAACAGTTTGAAGTGCTGTTTTAAAACATTTGTTCTGCTTATCAGGATTTTTTATTTTTATTTTTTTTACTGTGGTCTGTTTCATTGTGTCACTTACAAAAAAATAAGTTCAGTGTGTGTTGCATGCCTTTTACTTCCACCTTTTGAGGTAAAAGGCTCTGCAGACACGGCTTATGGTGTATAATATGTTGTATACTAATACTAATTTGTGAAATCATTTATTTCTTTTTTTTTTAGACATTGATGTTCAGAAATGAGTCATGAAGCAGGCACAATTATAGAATAATCAGTAAACTTTAGGTTGTGCTTCCCATTACTTTAACTAATAAGTGAATACTTTGAATAAAAGTGGTGAAAGATCACAGGGGAGAACAGGAGGAAGATATATCAGATAAAACTCCTTTAACCCCAACCCTTAAGGTCTGTTAAAAAATCAATAAGCCAGCAAACTAAATTATGGCTATTGAGAAAGCTGGTTGACTGTTTGTCATGTATGCCTGCATTTCTTGTTTCACAATGTCAGTCAAGAATCAAGTGATCTGCAGAGTAGGGGCTCCTCAAATTGAATTGCTTTTAGCTTTCAGAGTAAATATTGTAGCGCTCCATGTATGTAAATGTGATGGTCATGTGCTTCACAGTCATGTGTGTGTTGTTTGTCAGTAAAAGAAAAAGCTTTGTTCTCTCTCAGGATATAACTGCGACATATAAAGGTGCCCCACTCCACCATTGGGTCCAGGATTTAAAGTGTTATCAAAAAAAAAAAAGGCTTCTAGCCATAGTCAAAACCCTGCCTCTTCCTTGGATAAGTAAGCATGACCTTGTAAAGTGCCTCACGATTTATTTACTGACTTGCTGCTAAAGCAAAAAAGGTATGTCTCCTAAAAGTTTTTTTTTTGTTTTGCTAAGACTTCTTGATTAGGCTAAACTCTATGAACGAGACAAGGGATGAAAACATGTCAATCCACCATTTACAAAGTGCAGACACCAAAAACTATTTATTCAAGAAAACTGAAAATTGCATGCATTATAGTAGAATAAAGTCAGAAAGATGGTATGATTTCTTCTTGTCAGATGTCTGAGAAACCCCCCCCCAGAATTTAAGCAGTAAAGAGTGCTATGCTAAACATGTAAAAGGTTATTTACACATTAAGAATTGGGCATGTGGCTTTGACATGAAAATGTCTTATTATCACAGAGATTTGTGTGTTTTTGCAGTTTGACATTTCTTTTCCGATCACGGATACTCCCTGTTCGAGTTATGAACACTACAGTGATTATAATAAATCTCATATTAAAAGTAACCATATTTTCGTCATTGTTTTTCTTATGAATCCGTTAGAGTATAAAATGTAATCAGAAATGAATAAGGTAACTTGATCTGTTGGGAATGTTGGCATGAATATTGCTTGTTTATACCATCTTGTTGTCAGTTTACTTTCGTATAAATAACCAAATCTTTTTGGTTAAGTCGTTTTAATTCTGGAATAGTCACATGTCCAATATTTCACTGCTAACTTTGTCTAAAAACTTTGCTACTCTAGCCACAATGTTGTATTTAATCACAAGGAAACTGATGAGCCTTTTTGTTTTTTTAAAGTGTAATGTCAATTGTTACATAACACCTGATCATACTCGACCACTTAACATGTATATTATCTTATGTTAGATATTCAGGAGAATGGCAGTGCTAGAACGGTGATGCTGTTGAAGAAAAGTGAAGAGACTGAAGAAGCTCTGGTGAGGTCTTCAATTAGTTCATTGAAATTTAATTTTTAAATAAACTAAGCTATTTTATTATGAAAACAGCAGGTCAGGGGCGACTTAGGAGAGCCAAGTGGAGCTTCAGGGTTTGAAGATATAAAAATTATATTAGTTATTATAGAACTAGAAAGGAGAACAGGTGAGGACTGATGTCAGGTTGATTTTGTTTAATGTTTCAATATTTTTTTTCATTATTTCCACACTAAGGGTAATGGTTATGATGACATGATCGGCTCTAATCTTTTGACCCACATGCAGACTCAACAAGTCCAAGTCTAGGAAAAGGGATTTATTAACAAAAGATCGAACACAATTGACAGGTCCACGTAGCGTCTCAGGATAATGGAAGTGATCCACAAACGGCGGCACCTGGAACAGAGCTGTGTTATTGGTGGTCAGAGGTGAGTTGATCTAGATGCAAATAGGAACTGCTTACTCGTATGACGATTCTGGTGAACTGTGGGGGAAGGTTGTCCTGAAACCCATGTGGAGTTTGGTGAGGGTAATGTGAGCCAAAGGTCCAGATGGAGTTAAATGATGGCTGGGAATGGGCAGAGCAGGCAGGCAGATTCTTCGCAGGTAAGAGACTTGGAGAGTGAAAACAGATGGACAACTAATCCTGTTAAATGTTGTAACTGGAGGAAGTCATATTGCAGCATACGCAGGGTGCATGGTAAGAAAACAGGCAGCTGAAATTCAAAAAGTTAAAACTGATAAGAGAATTACTTATGCTGAAGCAGGGAGAGAAATAAAGAACAATGTTAATGATTCAAAAACACATTATGAAAGGAAAAGAATTGCAGACAATAGTCAGTGTAAAATTACATTGGAAAAATTGATTCCTTTTCTTGCATATATCATAAATTGCTCAGAACAAGCAAGAACTAAAACTGAAAAAATAAAAATCATAGTAAAGGCAACTACAAAGTTTTTTTAATGTCAAAGATTTTATCTTGGGGAAAAAATCCGTGATGAACTTAGACATGGTGAAGGATCATCTGAAGCTGAGGCTTCTCAAATCGTCACATAATTCTAATATTACAATGAAACGCTCGCAGTCTAACAGCAAATGGTCAGGAATTTAAAGGTTTCAATAATAATCTAAATACAAAACCAGATGTAATATGCATTCAAGAAACATGGCTCAAACCGTCATTACAGTTTAGTGTTCATAGTAAAAGTTCTGCAGAGCTGTGATTCTTGAAATATGCTGTCTCCTTTTAAAGGGATGTAAGAGGTATCTGTCCAGCCTTGTGCCTCGACACACACGCACACCTGGACGCAGAGGGCAGGGGGTCACCGCTGACCCCCAGCCCTTATGTCCTGGACACACACGCACACACACACACGCACCCCCCCCCCCCACACACACACAGATGGCAGGGGCTGAGGAAATCCCTTTCTTTCAGGGCCTGGGGCTCAGCCCTGCCACACACACACACACAGACATGGAAGCTGATACATACCTTAGCTTCCTGAGGTTAGTATCAGAAAGCTGATTGTCTTCCTGATACAAACCAACCTCTAGTTTTATTACCTCTGTTTAAAACTAGAGGTATTAAAACATTCTATTTAAATATACTACATTGTATATTATGTAATATTCTGCTTAGTGATTAACTATCACTTATTGCTTTTCATACTTTAATTCCCTCACAAGTGGTCACATGTGCGCACACAGATGGCCTGCTGTAGATCTTGAGAGCTGATAATCGACGAGCATGGTAACCAGAAGTTGCGAGGATGAACCTTTAAATTGCACCTACTGGATCTGTAGAGGAATATAATTATATTAATAGTTAAAAATTATGTTGTTTGGTGGGTTCGCACTAAGATATGTTTTAACCTAAAAGAAATGTATTGTGTCAAATGGACTGGGTCAATCTGAAGAAGCGGAAATACTCTTTATGGAGTTGTTTTTTACTGAGGAAATCTGGTGCCGTTAAAGGTCAGTTTGACCTGAATAACTTGGAACTCCCTTCCCTTCCCTTTTCTTGCTTGCAAAGCATAAAATTGGACCGAAATGTGATGGGAGGAAAGCTGTTTAGACTAATAAGGATAACATATGAGTGATGGAGTGGCTTGTTTACCACTTTTGAAACGGAGCAGATGTTCGGGGTCAATAGGTCAGAAGATTCCCAAAGAAACTCCAGTACACACTGTGATTGAATGAGTTTACTGACGGACCGGAACCATGTGACCACACATGCAGGAAATCAGCCGACACAAATAATCAGACTTTACTTATTTTATTCTTTTTTAGCGCTAGAAAAGAGAGACGCTTACCCTCACAGGCTAATTTGTTGTGGAGTGAATATAACCGAAATTATACAGCATCTGCTCAAACACGGAAGACACATTGCTTATATCCTAAGGTCCGCCTCCTGGTCTGCTGATGTGTCACGTCACTAAAGGTCCTCCCAGTGGTCATCCGATGCTCTAAATTAACTAAAGTTAAGTTTCGTTTCTACAGAAAGTTTCCATATAAAACAAAAGGCTTTTGTGTAGAATCTTTGTGTCCATAGTTTGTGTGTGTGTGCATGTATGGTGCGTGTCTGGAGTAAACGTCTCAACACATCCAAACGGCTTACTTCCCACTCACATTTTGGTCCAACTTTGTGCTTCGCACGCAAGGAAAAGCTGGGAGGTTAAGTTAGATTGACCTTTAACGGCGCCAGATTTCCTCCGCAAAAAAAACAACTCCATAAAAAGTATTTCCGCTCTTACAGCTGCGCCATAGTTTTTAAAGGAAAACATTCAATTTATCCAGCTCCAAATAATATCAGATTTAGAAATTATTGCTGTAGAAATTTGGACAAATGATGCGAATATTAAAATAATAGATTATTACAATCCTTGCAAACAATTAGAAAAGTTAAAGCTTGAAACAATCCTAGAGCCCTGGAGAGGGAAAATAGTTTGGTGTGGGGACTTCAATGCACATAGCACTTTATGGGGAGATCAAGATGATTATAATGGAGGAATTTTAGAAGAGATTGAATAAAAAGAATTGGTAATATTAAATAACGGGGAAGGCACTCGGGTGGACTTGGTAAGAGGTAAGGAATCGGCTATTGATCTGACCTTAGTTTCTCAATCTTTTGCTGATAGTTGCAGCTTGAGAGTGTTTAAAGAAAACACGATGGGGAGTGATCATTATCCAATTTTTGTCAGGATAGGAATAGACACAAAAGAAGACCAGGTAGAAATTGAGGGGAGGTGGAAATTAGGGAAAAGCAAACTGGGATAGTTTTAAAGTGATGAGTGAGGTTAATATGAAATATGTAGATACAAATAAACCGATAAATGAATTAAATGCAGAAATTAGTCAATGTATTATTAATACCACTACTTCTAGGATTTATTCCTAGAAGTAGTGGTATTAAAAAAAAGAAAATAGTTCCTTGGTGGACACCAGAATGTTCAACAGCAATTAAACAGCAGAATAAGGCTTTTAAAACACTTAAGAAAATTATTTGTTTCCAAAATCTAATTAATTATAAAAGAAAACAGGCAGAAATTAGAAAAACTATATGAAATGATAAAAGGGATTATTGGAGGAAATGAATCTTTGGGGAAAAATACAGCTTTAGACAGGGTTTGGAATACTATTAAAAAAATGTCTGGAAGTTCAAAATAATATTTCTTCCCAGTAATAAAAGATAATGGAAATATTATAATAGATCATAAAAATAAAGCTGTTATTAGTTAAAGTTTTTGCAAAGATTCATAGTACAGAGAGTCTAAATAATAAAGAAAAAGAGGACGTGAAATAACATTACAGAGAAATATTGAATTATTTCATAATGATGAAGATTGCAAGGATTTTAATAATATGAAGTTTTCTTTGTTAGAATTAAATAAAGCATTGAAGGATTCCAGTAAATCGACTCCTGAGAATGATCAAATCGGTTATAGTATGTTAAATAACCTTAGTGATATGAGTAAAGAAATATTATTAGAATTGTATAAAGGCCAATAAATCTTTTTAAAAAACAAATTCTGAATGTAGTTTAGTTCACATTCTGTGCTTTACTGTAGTGTCTGTTGTAAATACATGAATCCTTGAAGGGTCATCAGGACGCAGAGAGTCAGAGTGAAGGAAAGACAGTAACACATAAAATAGATATTTAAATGTTTGTGACTGAAAATGACAGGAGGATAAAAACCTTTAGGCTTTTTGGCATCAGTGTTTTCCAACCCTTTGAAAGCCGGGGCTCATGTTTGGTAAGTTATCGAATGCAGAGCTGGAAAGTGAGAGCTAAGGTGTCTGTTAGATGTGAAAAGTATAATTTCTCATTATATTTGTAGGGCAAGCTGTTGCACTGATGTAGAGAGTTGTTCTAGAAGAACAAAACTTGTTTTTTAGATTTTACTTGTGTTGGTCAAACTACTTTATTGAGTTTAAAACTGATGAGTTTTATCCTGTGAGTTGTTTTTTTTTTTACTATATCACAATCTGGTAGCTAGCTTGTGTGTACTACCAGAGTATTTAGCTTGCTAGTTGTGAGGCAAATGATAAAGTGTTCAGTCCTGGAATGTCAGGCATTTTGCTGGTTAAAGACTCAAGCCATTTTGTTCAAGAGGAAGTGGAAGATTATGTTTTTTGGGCAGTTTGCCAAAAGAAAATGCCCAAAATAAAACATATCCCCTGGCAGTGCTAGAAAAGGGATGTCAAGTTTTTTACTCTCTTAAGCCACCGCAGCTTTTGCCCAAGCTTGGAAAAAAGCTTTCTTCCTCCAAAGAGACGCAGGAACAACTCATCTCAGTGACATGTTTAATCATCTTTTCTTTTCTCTTCTTTAGATGAGGCTCATCGGCAGCATATGAATTAACATGTGGTCACATGAGCAGTCTCAGAGTGGCCAACATGCGGTCACATGAGTTGTCACAAAGTAGGCTGAAAACCTACAAACCGGTAGGAGAAATGTTAATTACAGACAACAATGAGTTCATTTTAACTTTAAGTAATTTCTCAAGTAATGATTTAATAATTTACTTGTAAGTTAACAGTGAATGAATAAATAAACTATATTCTATATAAGTAATCTGTGTCCAAGTACATGAAAAACATTGCATCAAACAACAAGTCTACTTTGGTCTTCTGAATTCAGTCTGAATCATGTAAACTGTGAATAATGTCAATTTCCTACCAGTGGTGTCTTCGAGAAAGCTTTCAGTTGAGAGTCTTTGTCTGTAGAGAGACCAGGTTACCTTGCAGATTTAGCTGCTGAGCTTGAGCAATGAAAGGGACGGGAGCGCTTGATTCCTTGTGAAGTGTGTGGCAGTTGGGTGGAGATGTTGAATGCATTCAAAAGTGTTGGATTTGCGGATTTAACTTGACACACATATGTAATATATAGTGTAGTTAATTTATTACCAGGGGTGGCATAGTTACTTTGAAAAAGTAACTTGATTACTCAATTAAAAAATTCCTCCATCAGCTAGAAAATGTGCGTCTCTCTTTCCCCTCCATTCTTTACGTGTGTGATGTTACTCCCCAAGGAAAAAGACGAAAGCAATAATATATGTCTTTACTACATAAAAATGACAAATATAGTATCATACATAACTTTGATAGTAATGTGTTAGATTACTGGTTACTAAAACAAGGGGTCAGATTAGAGTAATGCATTACTAACCGACGTGTTGATGACACCATTGTTTATGACATTTCTGTCAGGTTTACGATATGTTTACGATATTCCCTGTAGCTCAAAGAATAGACTTTAAAATACTGTTGTTAGTTTATAAATCACTGAACGGCTTAGCACCACAACACATTAAAGATCTGCTGTTGTTGTATCAACCTTCCAGACCTCTCAGGTCTTCCGGTTCTGGTTCTGCTCTGCATCCCCCAGAACCAGAACCAAACGAGGAGAAGCAGCTTTCAGCATCTATGCACCACAAATTTGGAACAAACTTCCAGAAAACTGTAAAACAGCTGAAACACTGACTTCTTTTCAATCTCGACTAAAAACCCACCTGTTTAGATTTGTATTTGAAATGTAATCAATTACAAATTTATTGATGGAACTTGACTTAATGATTGATTCTGTATTGCATTGTGTTTCTGTGTTTGTAATGATGTAAAGCACTTTGAAATGCCTTGCTGCTGAAATGTGCTATACAAATAAAATTTGATTGATTGATTGATAGGTCCCCAACCCCCAATGATACACTCGTTCCTCCCGTCCTGCTTGAAGCGATTCAATTTTATGGCACTAGTGAGGTTCCATAGAGGTCCGCGGGAGGTGGGAGGAGTCACAAGTCAGAGCGCTTAAATATAACCCTGGGCGTTAAATAAACACCAGATCGGGGACAGTCACATATCATCTGGATGGGAACTGCAAGGAGATTCCTTTCTGCTGGGAAAGTTGACGCTTGTGGTGAATTCCTGCAAACTCATTCTGGAAAGTGCGCCATGACTTTTTAGGTTTGTCCACAACGCGAGTTGCTTGCTCGACCATGGAGTGCAGCCTTTATTGCCAGGTGGGTGACTTCGTTCAAGACCGTAAAAACTTTCAACCTTTTCGTTCGCCAGTGATCCGCATGGCGTCGGTTAAAACCTATTATCGGGCCAAGAGCGCGCTTTTCGGAACGAGTCATGGTTTAACCGGATCAAAATACACTGACGTTAGATAAATCACAGTATTTGAGCTTCTCTTGTTAGTTTTTTTTTCCGATCGCAATTGGGGAGAAAACGAGTAAAAGGAGGCATAACGTATAATATAACATAGTTTTCACACTATTCCCAACATGACGATATTTAGTCATGTTGGGAATATATGACAGTTTTTATATTTTCGAAATGAGCTTTGAAATCAATATTGGTTACATTTGTAGCCCGCCTACAAAGGGGTGGTTGTTTCCATTTGTTGAGCCAGTGAAAGCCTCTTCTCTGCCCCGTTTGATTCCACTTCCTTTAAAAAACAATAAAACACACACACACACAAAACCCTCCTGAAATAACTACTTCTATCGATATATGTAATCGTCATATTTTGGAAATGAGCTTTGAAATAATCAATATTAGTAGTTGCATCTACAACGAAAAACAATGCGTGAAGCGTTTAACCTACAAGTAAAAACAACAACAAAAAAAAGCACAAGCTTTGTTTTTTTATAAGAGGCGCGGTTCAATAAATGTGATACAGGAAGTGACCTCAGCCATGTGCAACTGTTATTCCTTGGTTTGGTTGTCGGTCTAAAACACGCAGTTATGATGAACCCAGGATCAAGTTTCTTTCGCTTTAGCTGTTAACGGAAAATTTTAATGTTATCCTTTCACAACCCATATCCGGTTCCTTTCTGCAAGACTGAACGGAACCAGCAAAGTCTGAGTGGAGTTTTAAACATGAAATTGTGGATGAGACTATGCGGTTGTGATTTAAAAATAAAACAATATAGGCTTTTTTTAAATGGAAAGATAAATTGTCTTAACACAAGTTGGCAGTAGGTTTTCCAAAGCTTACTTTACACATCTGAATCTGTGGTTTCTTGGTTCCTTGCTGTAAATAAACTCAAGGTTCATCTTTGATTAAATGTAGGCTACAGCTGTGTCTTCTACTAAATATAGCCAAGCCATTTCCCCAATTTATCTTTGTCGTACTGTACTGGTTAGACTGACATTTATGTTACAAATATTCATCTGCCCATATCTAGAAAAATTAGGTAGAGTTTGTAAGAGTATATCCAGAGTTTACCAGCCTCTTGTTTAACAGTTTCATCCATTAATATGTCTGTACACCCATTAATTCCTTGGAAAAGAAAATGGAACTAGAGAATTTTTGTTTTATTTTATTTTATTTTTTCAGTTAACAACATAAGCATATTGTGAATTATTTGTCAGTACTGTCTCAGTCACCGTTTGAAATATGAGCCATTACTATTGTCATCTACTCGTCTCTCGATCAAGAAGGAGAAACTGGAGGTGGGAAGAATTTTTGTATTGCCTTATTTTTCTGTTTAGTTAATGGAAAAAATATTTTTCTTTAAAAAAAAAGATCAAGTGTGTGGGGGTGTACGTGTGTGTGTAAAGCATTTCAAACAGGAAGGAGCTGAGTGATTGGAGGAGGGGTGCATTTCTGGCACTGACTAACCCTAACTCATTCCTCTGACATCCTTAACCCAGGCAGGGGGTAAGAGGAGACAAGAGTAGTTGGTGGAAGTAGAGCTTTTATATTCACACCAAGTGTGTTAACAGCTACTTTTCGCTCTCTATACTATGTATACATAGTATACATGTTTTGTCAACTTAATGATGACTACTGTCCTGAAAATACAGCCTCTTACAGAAGATTAGATTTGCTCTTGGGGATTGGAATTGGACATTACAGTCACATTTTTAGCTAACGGTTTTGGCAGAGTTGGGGAAACTTCCCATATATTTTCTGGTATGTTTCCCGCTGCAAAACTCTACCATGTTTGGGGTTTTGCAGAAATTGGAAAGGAAGTGGGTTTTGGCTATAATTTTTTTAATACATGTGAAGTATTGCACATCTAACCATTGTGCAGGCAGACGTACTGCTTCTTACCCCCTGGCTGTTATTGGACCAACCAAAAAATTGTGCTTTGTGGAAAATACAATACAATACAAACTGAATGCTACTCTTGTAGGTTGTCTGTGCTTGAATGGTGCTTTCCTCTTGCCAATTAGATTTTGCCTATTCCTTGTCTAACATAGCTAATACGTTAGCTTGGATGCTTTACCCTTTTTGCTTTTAAAAATTAATCATGATCAATAAAAAAAAATTTAAATTTACTGCACAAATATTCACCACTTCTAGAGTGTTGACCTAAGTCAACAGAGATCCAGTCAATTGGTGCTAGTCATCTCACAATGAGTGAACTGTAGATTATGAGTGATTGTCTGGAAGGTCCATTCATCTGTTGAATATTCACGGCTACCATTTCAGTATGAAGACAAAAAAAAAACACTCCAAGCAAATCAGAGAAAAAGTTATTGAAAAGTACAAGCCAGAGGATGGATATAAGGCACTTAACATCCCTCGGAGTTCAGTTTAATTAATCACAAAATGGAGGGAATATGTAGCCTAAAGTCCTCACAACCTGAGTGACCATACAAGAAGGAGACCAGTGAAAGAGAACATCTTATGGTGAAGGAGTTTCAAGCTTCGATAGCTGAGATGGGAGAAACTCTGCAGTCAACTGTTCCCTGGGATTGTCACCGGTCAAAACTTTGAGTGAGAAGCAATCCACTGTTGAAGAAAACTCATGTGAAGACTTGAATAGAGTTTGCCAAAGAGACTCCATGGTCAAGAAAGTTCTTTGGTCTTTTTGGCCGTGAGACAAGATGCTGCAAACAGGAAGGGGAACTGAGTCTCCAGGGTCGTTGCACAACCATGGACTGAAGAAGCATATGATCCGAAAAAGAGGAAGAAATTGCTTGGTCCCCCCTGCAAGAGATCTATGACATAAGAGAATATTAATTTTTAATCAAGACAACAACCTGAAGCGTCCAGCTAAAGCTACACAAAGAAAAGAGAGGTTATGGAAAAAAACAACTTGGATGTTCTGGAGAACATCCAAGACTGAGGTCAAAGCCCAGACCTCAATCTGATGGAAAATTTGTGGTATTTTGGTTAAAAATGCCACCAAAGCCAAATTCTGTTGATCATGATTGGTTTATAAAGGCAAAAAGGTCAAATCAGCTGACAGCTCAAAGACGAGGTGAAGGCATTCTTATTTCTAAACCTTTTCAAAAGCACTAATGTCTTGGTTGTTTGGAAACTGCACATAAAAAAAAATCCTTTGCCATTATGAGACATTTTGGCTGCGTTCACATTGCATCTTGAAGTGACCCAATTCCAATTTTTTTTCTTTTTTTTTTGTCAAATCAGATTTTTTTGCTGTAGCCGTTTACACTCCCAAATAAATGCGACCTGTATGTGTTCCGCGGTGTGAACGGGCAAACAACCTGAAAGTGTCCCCCATGTCAATAAGGTCAGTGTTCTGCCAACCGCCACAAAAACAAGTGGTCAGTGTTTGTGGAAGTAAACATGGATGTTAAAGGTGGAGCATAGCGTACATATTTGAAGTTGTTATCCAACCGGAGAAAGCATATTAACAACTTAATCCTCATTATAATCCGTCACAATTGTTGGTTTTTCTAACTGCTGGCGCAAATCACGACGCAGAATACTGACATTTGTCGAGTGTCGGTGACGTTCAAGTCGGATGAATGTGACCTGGAAGTTAGGTGGCATTTGAATCTGATGCTCATTGGATACACAAGTGTTCTGTGTCGCATTCGAAAAGAATCCGACCTGTGTTGTTCACACTGTCATAAAAAGGTCAAATACAGGTTGCATTATAAAAAAAATCGGAATTGGGTCACTTCAGGCTGCAGTGTGAACACAGATTATGTTTAGTTGACTTTGTGTTTCTGTGTTTGTTATGATGTAAAGCACTTTGAAATGCCTTGCTGCTGAAATGTGCTATACAAATAAAATGTTATTGATTGATTGATTAGCTCTTAGAGGTGGAGAAAAACTACTGAACTTTTTTTACAAAAAGTAAAGGGTTGCATGTTAATATTTTCTGGTCATCTGTTTTCTATTTAAGCTGGCATACTTGTTTTATACAAATAAAACTGGTTGTTAGGTTGACTTAACTTGGGGAACGTTTGACTTTCTGTCTGTATCTTTTCATTGTTTTTGTAACATTTTCTTTGCTACTTTTTTGGGGGGGGGTTTCCACAATTGATGTGCAATGTTGAGGTTTTTATGTTGTGTTTAAGGATCTACACTGATGGTGTGAAGTAAAAATTGTTTTATTTCTCTTAATTTTATTTAATTCTTTTACTCGTTTAACCACATTAGTATTGATCAATCTGTTAGAGTATGTAGGCTACAGAGTTTCTGCAGAACCAGAGGGTTCCCTGCAGCAACTGCAGCAGGCTGATGGCGACAATGCCTCACCATACATACCACAGCAAGGTGCCAGTATTTAATGGAAAAGAACAGATAGTTTAGATAATTATAGTGTGATGGAATAAGCCCTGAGGCTTAACAAGTTTCTCTATAGAATGTCATCAACTCAGAGTTTTGAGAAATTAATGCACCTGCTGGGTATTCTGGTCTGACAATGTTCAAAATTGTTCCATTAGCAAACCTGATTCTTGGAGACTCACACATTTAAACAAGATGTTTATCATCCAAGGAGTTAACTGACCCTCCAGTGAGGACGAGGTTGCACTCTCCCCACCCTGTGGTTTCTGACCTACATGAAAATTGTTCAACTGAAACTGGAGTGACCACATTGTGTGTCATGAGTTCTATATATTGTGAGGGCTTGCAGCTCCAAGTCAGAACTCGGAGCAGCTCGCTGCTGTGTTGTTCTCCGTCTGCAGACTAAATAAAGCTTTGCTCTTTGCCTTTTGCCAGAGTCTAAGCCTGATCTGTTATCACACAGATTTTGTCCACAATGGTAACTTCAAAAGATGTACAACAAGACAAAATTGGGAAGAGGGGTGATATATTAACATTTGTTGAGGTTTATGGTGCGTAAAACAATTTATCCCAATTTATTGCAAGAACTACAAAATTAAACATCTGTCCTTTGGGATAACAAGTGGTAAAGTTGTCCAAGATGATGTATTGGAATACATAGTTGGCAACATAATATATTGAAAGATTTTTTTCTTGGGGGGGGAGGAGAGGGGATGCCTAATCAAAAAGAATCACCAAGATGGAAATCCCCAAAATTAGTCTGGGACTTATTACTTGCTTGTTGAGAAGGAGAGAATGCATTGAGTTACAGTCTGCTGGTCAAAACGCGAACAGACAAAAGAACTGCTCTAAATTTTATACATGGAAAACGAATGCAGGGCAGAGGCTGGGGGAACTCTAGAATTGAGCTGCGGAGGGTGGCAGCATGTTGGAGTACCTCTGTACTTTCATAATAATACTTTGATCCCCTAAAGGGGGAAAATTTTGTTTGTCCCAGCGTAGCACACAATAAAAACTTTATTTTAATCAATATGAATAAGCATACAACAATAACAATGAGGAGTGATAGTCTTGAGGACACACACCTATTGCTCAGTAGGTTAAATATATAATCAACATTTAAAACGCACAGCTCTAGAGACTATGTATGAATTATAAAGTCTGATAGCCTTGTGTAGAAAGGACTTGCTGTAGTGTTCTTTAGCACATCTGGGCTGGAGTAATCTTTGGCTATGTCTGCTCCTCAGGCTGTCCACTGCACTGTTGAGGGGATGAAAGGGGTTGTCCTTGATAGCTCTGATCTTCAGCATTCGGTCTCACATCACCTCTTCCAGTGGAGCCAACTTGATCCCTACCACTGACTCAGCCTTTATCAGTTTAAGTTTGCATGAGTCTTTCATTGCAGCCCACCATTGCATTGAAGATGAAACTAGCTAGTGATGACTGATAGAACATGAAGAGCATCCTACTGCAGATGTTAAAAGACTTGAGCTTCCGTAGAAAATAGTCTGCTTGTGGCCTTTTTGTAGAGCACATCAGTGTTCGTAGTCCACTGTAGCTTCCAGTCTAGTGTAACATCAAGGTACTTGTAGGATTGAACCTGCTCCACATCTTCCCCTGAGGTAGAGGTTGGGAGTAAATGTGTTTTCTTGTTGCAGAAACTGACAACCATGTCCTTGGTGTCGTTTACATTAAGCAGAAGTTGGTTCTCTCCGCACCACGTCACAAAATATGAGTTTTGGCGTGGATATGACCCAGATTGCACCAATGGGAATACACCATGACAGCCAATCTGCCTCCTCTGCACTTGCCGCTGGTGTTTGTCTTTGTCAACGCGGATGGTATTGAACCCGGGGAGGGCTACCGCTGAGTCGCGTGTCTGTTCATGTAACCATGTTTCAGAAAAGCACATGATGCTACATTCCTTGTAGCATCATCTGCTACAAGGAATGTAGCACATGATGCTGGAGAGACACTACTAACTTCCATTTTGTTGGCCAGTGAGCTTCACAGCAGTCCGGCAGCCTCGTTGTCTTTTTATGCGCAGCTCAGGTGGTATATTAGGTTTAACTCCATGCAGGAGGTCTTCATGCCTTAGTGGTGTCTGCTGATGCAATTCTAGCATGGGAGTCTGGCATGGCTGCTCGACGTAAAGGTAAATAGTCCCTTTTAAAAAGTTCATAAGAAGAAATAGTCCAGACCGGCGAACTGTCATGTTGAATTCTAAAATTAATATAAAAATTACTACAAAAATTCAATAATGGTAAAAACAATCAAATGCTCACAGTTTGGGACAGGCTGCCGTTGTCAAGGCGCCATAGCAACGTCAAAATGAATTGATGAACTTCAAGCCCTGAGAAGGACTCAGCAAGAGTATAAGGAACGCAGTATTATGTGTTTTACGGAGACATGGCAGCAGGACTGTCCCAACACAGTCTCTCTGCCAGGCTTAATGACTGTACAAGCAGATAGAGCTTTAAGAGCAGTAGGAAAAAGAAGGGAGGTGGATTAGCAGTGTTTGTGAATGACAGGTGGTGTTACCCAGGACATGTTACTGTGAAGTGTTGTCTCTGCAGTCCAGACATTGAACTCTTGCTTCACTCCTGGTGAAGAGGCTGCCTGTTAGGAAGATTGCTGTTAGGAAACGGTCACAGGAAGCAGAAGGGCCCCTCCAGGCTTGTTTTGAAGCATCTAACTGGACTACTTTCTGCCAGCCACATGGTGATGACATCAGTGCCATGACTGAGTGTGTGACTGACTCTATACTTCTGTGTGGACAGCACCATCCCCACTGGAACAGTGAAATGGTTCCCAAATAACAAACCCTGGATCACCAGTGACTTAAAGAAACTTTTAAGCAAGAAAAAAGAGCCTTTAGGGAATGAGCCCAGGAGCTATTGAGGAGTATACAGAAGTAGCTCAAAGTCAAGATTAGAGGCAGCAAGGAGAAGTACATGAAGAAGCTGGAGAATAAACTGCAGAGGTACAATATCAGAGATGTGTGGTCAGGGATGAAGATGAAAGGCTTCAAACAAAATGAGGATCAGATAAATGGAAGCCTGGACAGAGCAAATGAGCTGGACACATTTTTCAACAAGTTCAGCTCAGGAACAAGCTCATCATTGTCCTCATCCATACAGACATCTCACCTTCCTCTGACCCACTTCTTTCCTGTCAAACCTCAGATGTTCCATCTTCCACCTCAGTCATGGACTCTTCTGCTTCCACAAGTTTGTCTTCATCCAAATCAGGAGATGCTGCTGCTCCCTTTGCCTCCCCCTCCCACTTTTCTGTATCTAGAAGTCTGGTGAAGAGGCAGCTGGAGAGACTAAACCGGAAAATGGCTGCAGGTCCAGATGGTGTCAGCCCCAGAGTTTTGAAGGCCTGTGCACAGCAGCTCAGTGGGATTCTGCAACATCTCTTCAACCTTAGCCTGACTCAAGAGAAGGTTCCACTGTTGTGGAAGACATTCTGCCTGGTTCCAGTACCAAAGAAAACTCACCCATCAGTCATCAACGACTACAGGCCTGTTGCCCTGACATCCCACATCATGAGGATCTTGGAGAAACTCCTGTTGGCCCACCTGAATAAGCAGACAAGCTCATATCAAGACCCACTGCAGTTTGCTTATCACCATGGAGTTGGAGTTGAAGATGTCGTCATACACCTACTTCAACAAACCCACTGTCATCTGGACAAAGCAGGCAGCACTGTGAGGATCATGATTTTTGATTTCTCTAGTGCATGTAATACAATTCAGCCTGATCTGCAATTTGAGAAACTCCAGAAGATACAGATGGAGGCCTCAACAGTCGCCTGGGTCTATGACTACCTGACAAATGGATCACAGTGTATGGGACTGAAGCAGCATCAGAACCAGGGACTTAAAAAGGCTCAACAGACTGATAAAGAAGGCTGTTTCTGTTGTGGAACTTCTGGAGATGATTATGCAAAGTATTATGGTGGGTGAGGTGGCATAGCAAATGTATGTTGGAGTTCTGTCTGTAAATCAAGTCATTCATGCCCTTATTTGCAAATAAGGGCTCTATAAAACGTTTATGGATCAAAGATTTTCTGGGTTTGCAACATGGAACAAATTTGCTACGCCAGTCAGTGAAAAAGATGAACTGCCCTCTGATCAGCCACAGCATTAAACCACTTGCCTTACATTCTGTACGACTTATGCCTCCAAAAGCAAGTCTAGTATGTTGAGTTAAGAATGTAAAAGAATCTCTTTGGTTGCAGATTCTGCCATATGATGTGCTCTTTGGAAGATTGGTTGGTTCAAATACCAATTGAGCCATTTTGCCACTTTTTATTGTTCCTCTCAGCAACATTGAAGTTGCATGGATAGTGACAAGTTCTTTGGGTACGTCCTACTGACAGGGCATGTTGGACAAGATCAAATATTCCCTCCTGCTTATTTACTCTTCATTTGCCTGGAAGAAGTGAGAGAGCTTTGAAGGGAAGGCTAATAGTTTTTTTCTGGTGTCTGCAGCCTGCAGAGCTCTAATTTTGCCTTTAGTCCACAAGAACACCAAAGGGTTGAGTTTTTAAAGAATTTTGTTCTAGTTTGCAGATCATTTAATCTCACAGGAGTTTAATATTGTGGCTGGTTGCTGTTAAACTTAAAAGACAGTTCTTGGTAAGAATGCCATTTCCTAATCTAACATTTGTCAAATATGGTGAAGTTGACTTTACTCCCATGGGTGATCTAAAGATGAAGTAATAAAAAATTGACCTACTACGATACAAAATGTGAAATTAAGAAATGTCACTGATTGGCCTAAAGTGGAAAAAAGGTTGTGAAGCAGCATTACTTATTCATAATTTTAACAATAATCAAAATAGTAATTATGTTTAATGTATCCAAACTTTGGATTATGGATACATTTGGATTAACGGCTACTTTGAAGACTGTGTACAGATTAATTAGATGGCTGATGTTTCAACGTCTTTACATCTCTTGGTATGTTTAATACCTTGTAAAAGGTTTTTATTTTCTATAAGTACTATTAATCTTACAAGCCTCATCAGAATGCATATACTAAGTTACTGAGTAAGACTGCATGACATTCACATTTAAGTTTTGGCCTTGTTCTTAGCACCAAAAATGGCCTTCCAGGGTGCACTACTGAACCCAACCTCACCCGCCCGGCTGTTCCTCACAAAGCGTCCCCACCAATTTGCAACAAATTGCAAATTGTTGCAATTTGTTGGCGGTCGGAAGTATGCATAAATCTGTGTGTATACTTCCGACTCGGCAAGATTTTCTAAGGGTTTGCTAGGGAACAGAAGCACAACATTTGACTCTGTGCACTATAACTGCACCCGACGCTCTCTCCTGTAAATTATTGTATCTGATCCAAAGATTACTGGAGTTTAATGTAGGTTGTTGACTTGTAGTGTTGTGTTGAAAATTGATCGTAGGTGAGAGTTCTGGGAATAGAGGAGCTGAAAGGAGACCGGTGTTGACCAACTGAAGCATGAGACGCACACACGGACCAGGACAAGGGAGGAAACGAGAAGAATCGTGCGCATCAACTCAACACTGGGCTATTACTATTTGGACTAAGCACCACTGAAGAACTAAACGGCAATGGCAAACCTAAAAGGGAATTTGGTCACAACTGAACATTTGGATTTGCCTCAACTCAAAAACTGCTGTTGTAAATGACAGTTGTGTAGAGCTAGACAAAAATCACAATATTATGTTGAGAAAACATGGATGTGAAAGTTGATTTTGTGTTGATCTTCTGGTCAAAACAAATGTGTTCATTGATGGAAATCCTTGAATCTTGACCATTTGGATGAAGTGTGGTTTCAGTGAAAAAGCAAACAAAAACAAAAAAATGATTGTAGTAAAAGAATATATGCATTGCAAATGTTATGTCTGATCTTTTATTAATAGATTTGTTATCTTGATCAGTTGTCTAATTGGTAACATTAGTCATGATGTTCAGTGTCATCTGTTCCTTTTTTTTGTGGATCAGAAAAATAAGTTTCAAAACTGATTTTTTAAGTGTCACAGGCCTGCTATTGTGCATTTTCTCATCTGTGAGTCTTGTCATTTGAGGTCATAATTTCTAAGGGGGACTCTGGCAAATTACTTGTACACTTCCTTAGTAAATTCAGAAAACAAAAATAAATCTGCTGTGGTTCAGACAGAGGAAAATGCTAATCTTTCAATCCTTTTTCATATAGACCCATTTAATGAATTTTGCAGTTTAGTAACTCTTGGCAGAGTGTCCCTTGAATGGTGACTGTATTTTTTTTCTTGTATACTATATTCTGTTTTCTATTGATTTTCTTTAGTTGTGATGTTTGAACAAATTTTGATAACCCATTCACAGCTGATTAACTTCAGAATTTATCAGCACAATTGTGCAAAAATCCTACCAAAGAATTGATTAATCTTAGCAGTTGGTGAGTCAATGATTACATGACTTGTGACCACAATTGACCAGTTTTAGCTTGGCAAGTTATTTGCCAATCTAAGCCACACTTTTTCCCATTTTCCTTCTGTAAATGGGTAATGCTGTATAAGATTTTTTCACACCAAATTATTATTTTTTCTTTCCCAGTTTGAAAATAATTCAAAAGGCATGATCTGTTCATTTGTGTAACTTTAGAGCAATTACTGTTTCCTGAAATACAAGCAAGGAGAAGTAGTGTCCTTTGAGAACACAACTTTTCAAAGGACACTACTCATTTGGCTGACCACCATCACTGCAATGAAGACTGAGTCCAAGGACCAGATTCAAGACTTTGGGACAAGAGTGTTTTGTCAGCTTTTATGTGTATACATCCTGTGCATGCAAAATGACAATAAAGTCAGTCTAAGTTAGCATAGGCTGTAGTTTGGTTTTAGTGGTTTGCATTATTTTTATTTTTTTTAATACTGTGCTGATGCATTCTGTACTTGGTGTTCTGATTAATATTAGGAGAAAACCTGCATAAACTGTTCTCAAAGGTGGGTGGCAAGGGCCTTAACCTTAAAATGGATGTACAAATTTTATTTGCTTTTACTAAAGCAATTTACTCACATACATACTGAAATTGTTTACCATTTGAGAGAAAACTGCAGCTGACTATGATGTCACTGACTTTGGAGCAATCTCTTCTCCTAGAATTAGATGCGGAATCATTGGAAAGTAAAAATCATTTTAACTTGAAGACCCCTCTGGCAGAACCTGGCCCAGTGTGAACAGTCATCTGACGCAACTGAGAGAAGAGTGCCAGTGGGCTACTCTGGCTATTGCTTTCCTATGCTCTTCCCCTTGATTCACAACTCAGTCCGAGCTTTCTCCTGCTGACATGGATTCTGGTAGTTTCAACCTGGCCGATCAGTGAACAGAAGGAGAGGTTGTAAATGATAGGTTGTAAGGTATTCTTTGTGTTGACCAGAGAGATGACCTAAACCAAAAATGTTTGGCAAAAAAACATTTTTGCAAATGGTGCTCTGTAGCCCCAACTTGAAGGTAAAAGTCTAAACATGTCAAGCATGTGTGGCATCTGCAGATATGTTATCTGCCCTTGACCCCTGTTAATTCTAGATGGAGGGATGACAGTACTGATTGTCTCTGCAGATCTGACACTTCATTGTAGTCTATGATGGATAATGCTTATCCATCATAGGCACTATGATGAATGTGCTTAGGATAGATGAAATAAAGGATGTGTAGATGACAGGTTCCATCGCAATTTGCCCTTCAGTTGCCACAAGAAGTACTGTACAGTCTGAACCTTCAAACAGTGCAAGTGTGAAGAACAGCTCATGTCAAGAGAAAAGGGCATTTTCTAAGAACCAGAAGTTCTTGGTGGCCAAAGAAAAAGTGTTCTCTGGAAATCCATAGTCATCACTACACTTGAGCAAGTCAATGTCCAGGGTCTACTGAGTGGAACAGTGGACCTGTCAATTCACCTTCTGTCTACATTCAGGTTGTTCTTGATCAGAAAAGTGACAGTGGTGAAACTCAGGAGTTTGCTGAGGGTGGGTTTCTCAAGCAGCAAGAAGCTACAAGCTTTCTTCTGGTGGCCAGTTAGGAAGCTTGTGACCCAGTGATGGTAAGAAGCTGCTCCTGTGAGATGGTTGGGCTTCTGGTGGAGGATACCTGGGTTGGTGGTATTCAATTTAAGACCAAGCTGAAATTGGCTTGGTTGGATTCTGGTATATCCTGGGTGATCAAGGTGAAGCAGAATGAAGTGTAGTTCCAAGTTGGCAGCATTATCCTCAGCTCCTGTAGCTTTCCTGGTCTTTTAATGCTGAGAGTTAATTTACATTTTCTTCTGAGATCTTTGATGTAAGTAGAGGACCTGAGGGAGAATAGTTGGTAGAGTTGTTGGTGGCCAAATGGGTTGGAGGTCACTTACTGGTTTTCAGACATGCACAAGGTTGTCAGCCAGTTGGAAAGTGGGGGTCATCACAGTGTGAGGAGATGGGCTCTGTTAGTTAGTGATGGCACCTCCAAACTGCTGCTGCATCGTTGGTTAAGAAGCAGTTTTTACCATGGCTTCTTTTCCCTAAAAGGTGCTCTTGGTTCGTTTGTTTCTTGTCTGCTGATCCTACCCCCGGTCCCGACTGCTATAAGTTTCTTTGGTTCTACACAGCTTCTTCAGGGTTTATTGTTGTTGTAAGTGTGAGGTCTTGGTTTGCACATGGCTGTAGTTGAAGATGTAAACACACTACAATTTGTGCAGTCAAATCAGTCCTGTGACATGAGTTTTGATTCATCAGTCCTGGCTGCTGGCTTTGAGGTTTTCATTTTGTGTCAGTAGTTTGGAATGAGATGAAGCATGCAGTGATCAGTGAGTCTTAAAAGCTGTGTTTGTGTATCTCTGTGCAGGTTTGTGCGGTCTAGAACAAAAAGAACTCCTTCAGTGAGCAAAGTTGATTAAAAAAACCAGCCTGGTATCAGTAGTGTGCTGCCTTGGATGTCTTCACAGAGATTTGGTTGCAGTGATGTCAAGGATGGCATATCCACCGAGTTTTGCCAGTGTGCAAACATTTACTGAGTGGATAGACTAGAGCAAAGCACAAAGTCCGCACCAAGTTAGAAAAATTTAGAAGTGCACAACAAAGTGCTGCAACAGTGAGTGAGGTCATGCACAGGAGTGTTGGTGAGCTTGGCCGTGCCGTATTGCACTGAGTTAAATGCCTCAACTATAAACCTAGTTTTTATGATGAAGGTACTGGTATACAAAGAAAAAAAAGATACATTAACGTATCTAACGCAAAAAGATATGTCGGATAAAGATTAATAGTGGAGTGTGACAGAAGAAGATAAGGGAGAGACGGATTAAAGCGTCACTGAACTTACTTAGCTTGTAGTTATAAAGGATGTGTGTTTTGGGGGTTGTGATAGTGCAGCTGCACATGACTGGTGAGAATTTCCCTACACTTTCTCTGGACAAAAAAATGATTATACCACAGGAACACTATGACAGAACATTTTAGTGATTTTTTTTTTTTTGTGGGCTCTAGTGTCCCTTATACGACAGTAGGCTGACAGGAAACTGGGAAGGAGAGTGGGGAAGACATGCGGCAAATATCGTCGGGTCCGGGAGTCGAACCCGCGATGGCTGCGTCAAGGACTCAAAGGCCTCCAAATATGGGTCGCGCTATCCACTACGCCACCACTGCACACCCCACATTTTAGTGATTTTGAAACTGATTTTTTAAAATATATCTCGGTATGCCTTGAAACGGGTAACCACGTCATACCTAGATCTAACAAGGACAAAAAGGGGCTTGGAAGTTCAGAAGGTGTCCTTGCATTTTACCAGCACTCTGCATCTTTCCTTTTGCCATGCTTTGAGTTGATTATGTGTCCACTGATATGTTTATTTATTTTTTTATTGCTAGTTTGAGCCCCCACCCCAGCCGTGTATGGCCTTGTGCCATTTGGCAAGACATCTCACCTACCATGCCTGCTGGTGGTGGGCAGAAGAGGTGATGGCATGATATAGTAGGCTTCCCCACGGCAGCTGTGGCTACAATCCATAGCTTGCTGTCATCAGTGTGTGAATAGTGCATGAATGGGATTAACCGATTTCATTGTAAAGCACAAGTCTGATGTCATAAAATGGGCAGCAAGTATTTGTATGTTTAAAGGAATTTTGCATCCAAAGAATTTTTAAGTATTTCTTTCTATTTAAGTTTTCTTTGTTTTGCAATGTCTGCTGCTTGGTGCGGTATTTTGATTTGAAGATTATTCAACCAAGCGAATGCAGTATTTGCAAGAAGTACTCTGAAAAGAGACCTACCTTTAACTGGTGCTGTGATTCATTTAAATTAACTTTATCAAGTTGCAAGCATAGTCACAGAGCCAGAACATTCATTGAACAAGCAAGTGTGAGGTTTAAAGGGGCAGTATTTGGTAAAATCAACTTTTTTGAGCTTTACATCATATTCTCTCATCAAAAACATACCTGGAGTTTTGCTTTGATTTGATTTGAGAAATCCTTGAATTTTCCTCGGCAACCATACAGCTGTGCAAAATGCTTGGGGGGAAGGAGCGCAGCCTTTGGGGACAAAAGTCCTCCTCGAAGCTGCAGTTTCCAAACTTCTGCATTACAGAACAGGACCCCACTCAGCTCCTTAAGACTAGTCAGGAGAAATTGGCAAACACCAGGTAGAACTGTGCATCATGTGCTCATAAGAACTACTTCTAAGTGAAATACTGCCCCTTAAAATGCACACAACACACATTGTTCTCAAAGATATGCGCTCACATTCTCACTGCACGCACCACCCAAACCTGTAAAAATGTGTCTATAAATTAAATCAGATTTAGGATTTGCAGTGAGCTTGAGAAAGCTGAGCATTTTTTTATTTATTTTTTTTAGCTTTTATATTTGACACCTACTTAGGTGGTCACACTGACTGCACGAGGCAGCCAGTGTGCAGAGGCAGGGTGTTGAGAAAATGAGTTTATCTAAAAGGTTATGTTTTCATATTATTCTTTTGTGTTTTTACTAGGCTCCTTTTCTTTCATGGTACATTATTAACTGTTCCAGGACATGGGGACAGTGGTTACCAGTAGCTTGTTACTCGCTGAGATGATATCCGCAGAGAGACACAGGAAATAATGCCACGTCAATAGTCACACTCAGTCTTAAAGAAAAGAGCTTGTATTTAAATTATGTGTAATCAATTAGGCCACGTTGCAGCTGTTTAGAGCTACAATGTTCATGTGATTAGGTCATACTCTGTTTCAATAAAAGGTAGTTGAGGACTGAGAGCCAGCGGAGTTGATCCCAGACAGTTGTTTGACAGCGGCTCTCCATGTCGGGCTTCTCTCCCCTCTTCTGCAGAAAAGCAACTTGTGTTCTTGGCAAAATAGACCTAACACACAGACAGTGTGATTAGTGTGCACTCCCGACTTCGCGCCTAGTTCAATGCATCAACTTTAGACCCACTTTGTTATCACTATTACTGGTGTATAAAAGACATGTCTAAAATAAAGAACTGAGACTTAACTTGGCGGGTGGATAAGTAAAGGAGAAAGAACACTGACCATCGTTGTAAGATATGGACATTGTTTTATGTAAAGTTAGATGCTGTGTGCATAGTTATTGGTAATTGTTTTCATGTGCATATATAATTCTTCATCGAAACTAAGTGGAGATCAGACATGGTTTTTATAGGAAAGGAGTCCTATGCCGACTGTAAGTGGCTTGATCAAAAATGTTGACATGCTAATTTCAATAATTTCCCTCTTGCTTCCCTAATTCAAAGGGACTGTAAATACAAATTGGCTTATGCTACAATCTATTAAAGTGCATCAAATGGTTATGTTTGATCTGTCCCTTCCTAAATAGTTTATCATTATTAAAGCTTATTATAAATGCACCCTTACGAGAGTTTTCCTGCAGAATGTCAGCAAGGCTACATAACTTTTTAAAAACATTGTTTCAGTAAATCTTTCAACTTATTTCCAAGTTCATGTTTTTCCTAGCAGTTGCTCGCTGTTCTGGACAAAACTAATCATTACTGTAAAGAAAGAAGGCACTTTTTTCCAAATTGTAATGTTCACAACTTGTTTACTCTTTCCTCTGCATCGACCCTGATTGTTAAATAATTATATTTGTTCTGGTTTATTTTTACTTGTGTTTTTATGTACCACTTTTGTATAATTGCATGACTATTCTGATTTTTACATCATCTGCCCCCATTTTATTTATTTTTTTTTAGATCTGTTGCCAAAGATTTGAAGAGCTGCATCATTTTAAGAAACATATGACTGCAAAAAAACATCAACAGGTGAGAGTTGCAGTTAATCTTTCTCTAAGTGTTTTGTTTCGGTGTGTGTTAAAGGAAAACAAAGGCTATGTTGATGCAGGAATTCGTGGGAAAAGGACCTTAAAGTATTGAGAGCATAGTAATTAATATACCTTTCTTAAAACTTATATTTCTGTTTAAAGTCATTGTTTAATTAATCTTATAAGAATGAAATGTAATTGCAATGTGTGTTGGAATACTTTGCAACCTTAGTACTGTGCTGCAAGTATGTCAGAGGTACAAGTCAGTTAGGGTCAGAACAGAACGAAGAATGCAGAACAACAAAGAGGAACTTGGAAATTGAGCAAGAGTGAATGTGGGAGTAACTCCAGATGGCGATTGAAAAGGAGAAATGAGTCACAGTGGGAGTTTAACAATGCAGTTGAGAAGTCGCATAGTATCTAGTTCCCACAGCCAAGGGCTGAAAAAGTCTAAAACATTCTGGAGAGGAAGAAAGTGCCACGTCCCAACTGTAGTCAGAGTGATGCAGACAGAATACCTACAGAGGACCGCGTCCCAGAACTAAGGAGAGACCAAGACTCTGCACTGCTGAAAGGGGGAGAAGCCAACTGCCCTCACCCATGGCTCCAGATTAGACAGCCGTCCTTCACTCCCCTGCAGAGATCTCAATTTATTGCAACAGACTTGGTCGATGGCCAAGGAATTCACAGCTAATGAGAAGCTGAACCATCCAGAGGACAACGACAAAATCTCTTATGTCCATCCCCTGGAGGGGAGGGAAAATAAATAAATCACTTTGTGAAAAACTCTTTTTGAATTGTTACTGAAACACATGTATATTTTGATTATTTTTTAGACAGAAACGTAATATTTTGACTTGCAACCTCTTGTTAATCAATGGTTTTTCTAAAGTGGTTAAAATGGAAGTGAATCATATACTGTAGCATGTGACTTTGACACGACTGTGTTATGATTTAGGTTTCCTCTAAAATCTTTACCTCTGTATAATTTTCAGAAAGACCTGGACTGATTGAAATGTGTTTTATATTCAAATTGCACCCTGTTTTACAGTAAGCTAACAATACCTAATTAAACAGAAATGAAGAAAAATGTCTAGCTTACTGAAATTGGAAAGTGCCAGAAAAAGACAAGCTCTTAAGAATGGCCTTTTAATTAAATTCATCTTTACTGTTTTCCAGATGCTTCAAGATGTTTTCCAAAAAGGTAACATTCACTCTGCACTCTGCTTAGCTGCCTTGTGTTTGTTTCACAATGTTCTTTGTGCATGCTTTGTGTATTAAAATGACTTTTTTGTTTTTTTAATAAAATGTTCCTCCTTTCTTAGGACGCATATTCTGCACTTGTAAGTACATTTTTGTGTGTTTCATAGTTTTGACCACATCTGATGGTTTTTTTTGCTTTTTAATTAAAAAGTACAGATTTTGCTAAAAATCAAGAGTATATTATGACATTCTTACTGTTCATTTTAAAATTAAATTTTATGTTTTGTCCACAGAAATTAATCTGTAATATTTCTTTTTAAGACCAGATACCCTACGTTGTGTTTGTGGCTCCAAAGCGCAAAAAAGAGTTTCAGAAATCTGTTGGTGAGTATGCTGCAGTTTCTCCATTTTCGGCACTACATATTTACATATTTTTGCTGCTACAAAGTGTAATAGCTATAAGAATGCTATATATATATATATATTATATTTTGACTTTTGAAACATATATACAAGTCGGCTATAATAACTGAATACATTTAGATATTAGCTGGATAAATTGTCCTCCCATTTGCTGGATTAGCCAACCTGAAGCTGCTTAATAAACGTATCACTAGGAGCTGGCAGGCTATTGTCTTAGAGCAAGATTAGCTTCACAATGGTTGGTGCTCTTTTTTTTTTTTTTTTACCACTTCATGAGAGTGTTATTTTGTCACCAAAATAATTCTGAGGCACAGAGTTTGACTCGTTTGTAATCAAGGTAAAAGTGTGGGAACACTTGTTGAGTCTGCTTAGTAGCATTGCTTTGTTGCAGGCGGGAGAGGGGCGAGGCTATGCTACTCTACACGCCATGCACTCGGAGAAAACTCTAGTCACTTTGGTGCTTTTCTGGGATCTTATTAAATAAACATTGAACTGTAACAATGGTGTGATGGAAAATACTGAGGCAGTATTGAACTAGTATAGCACAGTAGAGTTTGCTCAGGATGTCCTGGTACTCTAGAACTTGACACCCCCAATAATAATAGATTATTTGTTTACCAGCAGGCATGGTAGGTGAGATGTCTTGCCAAATGGCACAAGGCCATACACGGCTGGGGGGGGGCCTCAAACTAGCAATAAAAATAAATAAATAAACACATCAGTGGACACATAATCAGCCCAAAGCATGGCAAAAGGAAGGATGCAGAGTGCTGGTAAAATGCTAGGACACCTTATTTGGGAAATTAAAGAAATAACATGGTTAATGACGGGTAATTCATGGGGTGAGAGAATACTTTTCTCATAGGGCCAAGGTCCCCCCCCCCCCCCCCTTCTTAAAATATTAAAAAACATAATCTGAAATTTACTTATTGTATTTACTTTGGACTTTTGTCTGATGTGAAAAGGAGTTTGATCTAAAGTGCTTAGGTCTGTAATAAAAAGTGAAAACAAAATAACATGATAAGGGGGAAGAATAATTTTTCCTAAAATTATTTCTTGACACCAGTAGCTGCTAATGTTGTGAATTTTTATTTTTTTTCTTCTTGTTGTTCTTCAGGAAATTCCTAGTGAGAGTTTAATGTTGCAGAGTTTCTTTAAGCAAAGTACATTGACAACATTTGGATGTGCATAGGTCATGACCTCCTGGTTCCTGACTTCACACCTATTACTTTGAAACACTAAATGAGCCCAAGTTTTATTTTTCTGTTTGCACCTTGTCTGGTTGCAGATTGCAGACTGTTTTGTGTATTTGTGGTTTACTAGGAGGTTTTATTTCAGTTGGAGGTAATTGTTGTATTCCTATTTTCTTTCAGGCCTGTCTCTGATCACTCTGTGTTTCAGTCAAAATCCTGATTCAAGTTTTTACCTCTGCCATGTTTGTAAGGATAAATACTCCATGAACACAATTTTATGCCACACATTTTCACAAAGCCACTGCTTTCACTACTTTGTAAGTATTAAACATCTTTAAATGACTATTTAAATGAAAATCTAGAGTGAGATGTTAACCATATCTATATACATATATATTTAAAGGTAAATACAAACCCAGATTATTTGAGTTTCTCCTGGAAACCCGAGATGGACATGACGACCCTCCTGGGGTGGAAGCTCAAAAGGGAAAGCAGAAAATCTGAGCTTCAAACCTTGCGGGTTGGTATTCTGATGCTGTAAATTGTCAAAATGATAAATGGTGCTGTCAAATAATGTAATTAAACTTATTGTTTTTCATCAACATTAAAAACACTGTGCAGGTGAAGTTGGTTACAATCTTTAAAGAAATGCATCTCTTTCTACCGTGGCGGTTAATCGCATGTTACTTTTCTGTAGCACTGTTTGACACTGTTTGCTAGATATTGTCATCTGAAGTATGTTTGCCTTTTTGTCTATTTCTTAACGATGGTCAAAAAAGCAGTAGAAACTAATCAAATGATTTATAATAACGTTATACCATGGACACAGTGTAACTCGTACAGAACTGGAGCGGTTGGTGCAACAAGCTAACTGTGATCAACGACACTGAGACAAAAAGAATGGGGGAGCAGGAAATGACTGGAGCAAAGCTAAAAATATTTTAAAATAAAAAATACCAAACCAAAAATACACAATTAGCTACAGGTGGTTCTCAATAAATGGCAGTAGTACTGAAAAGGTAATCTATTTCAGTAACTTAGTTCACAAAGTGAAGATAATTGTATAAATTGCAGATGGATGTTTTCAAATCTTTAGTGCTGTTAATTATATTTTCTTCCCCCATTTCTCAAAGCTTCTAAGATTAAGCTTGGTCATTTTTAAAGGTTTTTTTGTTACTTTTAATCAAGTGAGTCCAAAACAGGTATTTGCCATTTGTAGGTTGCTTTTAGCATCAATAATCTTATAATTTTTTAAAATCTGTTTTTATAGTTATTGCATTTACCACCACTGCTCATGAAGAAGCTCATGTTATCAACCTACTCAGAAGGTATTATTTTACGATTTGTTCATTTATTTTTATTTTTTTAAATGTGGAATAATGACTATAATCTTGTGATTATTCCCAGTGATGCAAACCTTATGTGAAAATGACAAACTTCTTGAGAGGTTTGAAGGTGAGTATCTTTTTTTCTAAATGATAATTCAAAGTTTTATAAACTAAGACTGCACCACATTTAACAGCTAGAACCTTTTCTTTTTGTAAGTTAAATGAAGCTCTGGCATTTTATTTACTGATGATATTGAGAAGCAGGAGCACAAAGAGAAGCAGTGGACCGTAGTGCTTCTACCGTGGTTAAACATGAGTCCTAAACATTGTGCTTCAAAGCCATGGTGTAATCACCTGAAATGTGTACACAGCACACCACCAGATTTAAAAAATATTGGATATGATGGTATGCTTTGTGCTGCTTTTGTGGCTTAACAAGCTTTAAACAATAATCTGAAAAAATAAATATAGTTAAGTTAAAGAAAACACAGGTACAGAGTCTTGCAGAATGCAAATCTGCTCCAACCTACTTGAGTTCACACTCTTACCCTATGGGATACAAAATAGATTGGCTGACAATCACCAGATGTCTATGTTGGTGTCATGGAATTGCACCAACACCTGCATATTGCTTGTTAAATAAAAATTTGCACTTTTCCACTGCGAGGCAGTAAGGCAGAAATATACTGCGGTTATTTCCTCCTATGCAAATTTTTTATTATTTTTTTTTCCGCCCACGTTGGAGGGTTTTTAAGCATGAACAGCCTATTTAAGGTCATGAAACAACATCTCTCAGATTTAAGTCTGGACTATGTTTTCCACTTCAGAATCTCCATTTTGAATTTTTTAACCATTTAAACTTGAACACAGCCTTCGTAGACATGTAATTAATCAGTTGATTATTAAGTAGTAAGGGGTGATTACTTTTTCACACAGGACCAGGTTGGTCCCTGATAGGTTTATTTTAGTTCCTAACCTGCAAAGAATCAACCAGAGACACAAATTACTTTTCTGCAGAAGAGGGGAGGCTGAGCCCAGACGCGGAAAGCCGCCGTCAAACACTGTCTGGGATCAACTCTGCCAGATCTTTCTCTGCATTGCTCTTTATTATGTATAGAAAAAGGAGGTTGGGCTTTTTCACATAGTCATACAAAGAATTTGACCAATGACCTTTACTACAAGATGTTCTGGAACCTTCTGTGGACATGCCCTTACAAAGGCACGAGGCTGACCGCAACCAATCAGCCCCACAGAAAGCTGACAACACAGGAATGTGCAAACGTCTCTAGCCTCCAGGCAAACATCCTAAAACTGGTTAATAGTGTATCACAGAAGGAAAGGAGTCAAGTAAATAAAATAAAAATGATAATATGAAAACATAACCTTTCAAATAAACTCACAAGTAAATGAACGTAGATAATTTTTCTAACAGTTCCTTAGCAAATTTTTATTTGAAAATGGCTCTGTATATACCCATCTTTACCCGACAACTTTGTTTGACGCTATAAATTATTTCGATTCAACAAAACATGAGCCTGGGAATTGACATCCAGCATTTAATCTGCCATACAGCCTTGTTGAGAGATTCATGTTGTTTTTTTTCTTTTTGTTTTTTTTAAAGTGTTGTTTGGCATCTCAGCATGAAGAAAACATATCAACTAACCTGGCTAGCTCAGTCGGTAGAGCATGAGACTCTTAATCTCAGGGTTGCAGGTTCAGGTTCCACGTTGGGCACCATTTTAATGGAGAGTGAAAGAAAAAAAAAACAAAACGAATCATCACACCAGACTGTTTATATCTGCTTTTTTTGGGCCAACGTTGGAGGGTTCTGCGCATTCCTGCATTACACAAATCACATTCTCAATATTCTCACAGAAACCCCCAATTCTCACTGAGAGCAAGTCCTATTTATACTCAGATATGTTCATGTGTGTGTGTATGTAGCATTCTCAACCAGTCCAGTTCCTTCTTTGGTTGACGCAGATCTCTTGGCTCGCGTTTTGCTGAAAGGATATGGGAATTTCCCGGAATCGCTCACAGCTGGGACCTTTCAACATTTGGCTGGATGGATATTTACAGCAGTTCAGGGATTGTTATTCCACATCTCTCCAAATCTGAATTCCTTCCTGACTTCTTGGCCAGAATGACCCAGTACATTTAACACAGTGCATTTCCTTTTGATAAAACCATACCTTAGTGCAAAACAGCCAAACAGCATAATTATCAACTATTAGCATAATTTTATTCCTCCACAATAAAAGCTCACCTTGTCATCAGTGCAGTCAAACATAAAATATTGTTTGACTTTCATGTATTTTTTTGTTGTTGTTTGAAGCACAGAATAAATTTGCAGGTTTTATAACTGAAATCATTAAATTGCATCCTGCCACTGTCATTATTTAAGAGAGGAAATATGAACTGGTGAGATGCTGTTGTTGGATAATTTTGTGTTTCTTCAATGGGTGTGGTACTCTCCAGCCTTGGAGCCAAACAATTAATTTACATGTCTGCAACAACAAATCTTACTCAGGCAGCTAAACTGACATTTTGAATGTGAATCAATGACTAGTTTAATAGGATGAGGAAGAGTTTATGCAAAGAAACAAAACGACAGACATTTGACTCATGTTTGTTAATTTTTTTTTTTTTTTGCCTTCCTTCCAGCTATGCACCAAAACAGGGTGACTCTTCAAGGTTACCACAGCAACCACAACAGACAGCATCCGCTTCTTGGTTTGTAAAAAAAACAAAACAACATGCCATTTTAAATGTCGATGTTATGGGTTGACTGTTACATCTGCTTTTAAAATAAATCATTCTGAAAATAAACTTTCCATAGTTTTCAAGCTGTTTTTAAAATTAAAATGCTTTGTTAGCCTTTAGTGAAGCTGCAATTTTTTATTTTTTTTCTTAATTGTGCAGGACTGCAGCACATTGTTGAATGTGTTTCTTCTGAGCTAGAACAGAAGTACTACCTCTGCACACTGTGCCAGCTTGTGATTCCCAGCCACACGATCATCGGACATTTACTGAGCTTTGACCACGTGCAATTGTATTTTGTAAGTCGAGATTTCTTTTGCTTTTGGTGTTTCGTGACACTTAAATGTTTCAAAAAAGGAAATGCAGATAATCAAGAAATAATCTGAGTAGAAACAAAATATTTCCAAGTTTCCAAATAAATTAATCTCCTCAGGGAAATAAAACCATTTAAACCAACTTTTCCCAGTGTGGAAAAGTGATTTTGAGTTCAGTTTTATTAGCAAAGTGGGCAAAATGATTTCCACACTGATTAACAACTTTGGAATAGAAGCACAGAAAGGCAAAAGGCATCCTAAACATTTATGCTGCAAAGTAATTATAACCTATACTGCTTTTGTCCTGCTCTAACTCATTCATCCTTGCCACTCAGACTATGTACTCAAGTTAACACGTGACATTACAAGGCCTAATATTTGGTTTGGAGCACATTCCTAAACAAATTATGAAAGTGGACAAAAAAAAGATAAACTATGGTTTCCCAAAGGTGCTTGAGTTACGTAGCTAAAAATCAGAAAACTGAAAATGCAAGAAACACATGATTGTCTTTGGGAAGGGGTGGGATCACACCAACTGATTACATAATTTTATAGAAGTGACAACATAACAAAATCGGTTTATAACCAGCAAAAGGGGAATAGATGAACACTAATCAGATTAGATAAACACTAATCTGTTTATCCTGCACAGAAAGCCTGGCATCCCTCAACACTGACCTCAAAGGAGTCGGACAGGAATAGTTTCCTGCTTGATTGTGCAAAGCAAGCTGAGAAAATTCATGCTGCTGAAAATATTTCTGTGCAGGTAGGTGATGTTAAAAAAATATATATATATGAAAGCATGAATACATCAAAAGTGATGTAAAAATTTATTCTTCCCAGCAAGTGAAACTGCAGCCCGATGTCTTCAAGTCGGTGAATTTTGATTCCTATTCAGAAGGTTAGTATTGGATTTTAAATCTTTGGTTCACCAAATTTACTTTATTTAGGGGTCAAAGCCAATTGCACACTGTCATTCAGATAAAAGAAAAAAGGGCCTCAATGCCTTTTGTGTATCATTTTTAAACCATAAATTACACTTTGAAAATCCTTGGAGAATTCTGGATTTTTGTTTTTACACAAAAAATTCTAAATTCCTTTTTATCTACCAGTTGTTTAGCCCAGAATTTGTTTTTCATGTGCATATTTCATACTGAGATTAAGCCTAATTAGAATAAAGATGTCTGGTTCAGCCACATGTGAACAAAGTTGAATTAGCTAAAGAGCTGAATAAGCAAATCTCACGCACCATAACATTTGGATAATTTCCAGCAGATGAGTTTGTAAGGTTTTACAGTTTTGATCGCCATTCAATGCAGTTTAAATTAAAAATTAAATTAACCTGGAAAGTGGAGATTTGCCAGGACAGGACTCAGTTTGCAAGAAGAGCTTGGAACCCTGTCATAACTGCTTGCAGCTTTACTGTTAACACTAACCTTAGTCGAGCAGTGAAACACTTCGGTTTGTTTTGTTTTGTTTCGTTTTTAAAAAATATATTCTGTCTTTTAGCTTTGAAGAGCCTGGAATCCGTCACAAAGAGATGCTTAACCATAAGCATTAAACCAGGCGACAAGATTGGTATGTGTGATGTCAGGATGCACAAATCTGTGTAGTGATTGTGTGAAATTGTGAACTATCGGTTAATTTTATCCTTTTGCGTTTCAAACAATATTTTAGCAAATTGTTTTAATTATTTCCATAGTTTCTTGTTTTAAAAATTGTAAATTTGAATGCATTTTCCCTTTTTAGATCATCATCCAGCTTCTGCTCCTTTAACTAAGGACGTCAAATGCATGGTGGACTGCCAGGTGATAAATTGTGATACATGCATAACTTTAAATGTGGTCAAATCACAGTTTGAAACAAACACTGACATTTCCATCCCCATTTCCTGTTCTTCTGCATCTCTTTCTATAAAAAAAAGAACTGCAGTAAAGGTTTCTCCAACATGTTCAAGTATTTGGAGCATTTAACAAACGAAGAACACAAAAGGGTAAGTAATTTTATCTTACCCCAAAATTCTTAACAAACAGGAGTTGTTGTGGTCGATCGCCTAAAAACTGTAATCTTCCACAGATGATGCAGGAACTTTCTCAAGGTAAAAAGCTTAATTTAGTCAAATATGAAATATGTGTTTTGTGTTTAATTAATGTTTTATTAATTGAAGTTCTTTCTACAGATTGGACAGGACATTTTTATGAGCGAGGTATGTTTACAGTCTCGATAATCAAAGCTTTAACAATATGTATCTGATATTCAATAGTAAAAAGCTCGTTTTTCCTTTAAACATTTCTCTTAATCTTTTGTTTGGTAGCTCACATAAATGGCATTTAATGAGAACAGTTTTGGGGTCTGAGCATGAAGCTCAATGTTGTAAAGGCTGTGCACAATTCTGTACTACAGTAACAACAAATGGAGAAATTGTTTCTCTTTTGTAACTTCAGACATCTGCTAATGTTTTTTTTTTTTTTTTCTTTTCCGCTCCTGATAGGAAAGTTCTATGTGCACCTGTACACGTACATCAACGAGTCTTTAAAGACAAATATGCCACCTGTCGGTAAGGTCACATGCACATTTATGTTATATCTGATGCTTAGAAAATATTGACCTTTTTAAAATTTATTTATTTTTGCATTTTTGTGCCGCAGGAACATCACTGGTTATAACGTGCCTCACCTCGGTTTCTAAAGATGACCCATTTTATCTGTGCATCGCCTGTCGGGATTTGTTTCGTCAGTCTGACGTCCGGAATCATTTTGAATCCCGGAAGCATCTAATAAGCACTCAGGTTAACTTCTACTGTGATAAAGTTCTGTAATTTCTACATCTTTTTTATGTATGTCTTTCTGCACCTTCATGTGATTCCACGTTAGCGTTAAAAGTCAGAAAATCAGGTCTTAAGCGTTTTCAGTTAAACTATTGTTTCCGTTGTCTGCAGTATTTTAAGAAAATGTTGTTTCCACCTGGTTAGGAAATTAGCTTCTTTAAAGACTTGTACTGTTAAGATGACATGTTTTTAAAATTTATCCAGCCGAAACACCATATATAAACAAAGTGAAAACATAATGCTGTTTCCATTACGATAGATGAAAAGCTAAAGCGGTGTGCCTCATAATATTGGATGCAGCAGCTGTTTATTTCAGTAAAACATTTCATTTAACCACTGGCTTGTTTAATATTCTCAGTTGTATCAGAATCCCTGGCTGCTGCCTTTTGCCTGGGATGGAGACCTGGACGACAGTGCCCTGAGGTGGACGGCATGGAAGACGGAACAAAATCGAGGCCGGATCTTCCTGAAGGTGACCTGCAAGTTTTTAACAATATGTTTGTATGTGGAACTTACTGCTTCCTCTGGGTGTCTTTTTTTTAACACAAATATTCTATATCTGTTGTATTTGTAGATTTTTGACGTTCCATACTCCGTATTTCATTGCCTCGACTCTCAATACGAACAAGGTAAAAACTAAAATGTGTCTCTCCCTTAATTTTGAAAAAGCATGTTTGTGGAGCCTCACAGGTCTCTGGTGAAATAACCCAAAATTTACAAATCTCTATTTTTGTTGTGACTGCAGTATTTCACAGCCTTCAAGTGCAGTATCGTGGTTTTACGCATAAAGGTTTGTAGAGTATAACGATAAAGAATCCAAAGTAAATCGAAATCACCTGTTGTTCTAAGCTGATGCACACATTTTTGTAAAATGCCCTTTCAGTTCCACAGAGCAAGACATACAGCAAACATGAACAGTTCCCTCTGCTAGGTGAGTAGCCTGTTTGGCAGTACTTTTGTAAAGTATTGATCTGAAAAGAAGAGCGAACAAACAGATCCACGGTGTCCCTTATTGTTTTGTTTATTTTATTTTATCCACTTTATTTATCATTTAACAGAACAATTAGACTGTGTTAATGAAATGCTGGTATTTATTTTGGTATTGTCAAGAAAACTGGCATGGGGTGTGAGATCTTTCCAGGTACACGCAGAAAAGGTATAAAGGTTTGGAAGAAATAAAGCAATCTTGTGGTTTGATTAAAATAATAATTAAGTTGAATATGTATGAATACAATCGGTAATATGGGTATAAGTGATAAATCAATAAACTCCTGCAAAATATTTCTGAATAATGATCTGTAATGATTTAACTATGTAATAATTATGGTTGATGATTTATAATAGGTGAAAGATGTGATTAATTGTTAATGAATAACAAAACATGTGATGATTTGAGATCAATTCAAATGTTTGAATGTGTTTAATAAGATGTAATAGATAGAATAGTGAGTTATAGCAGAGAAAGGAGAATAAGGTTAAGTCAGCAGGATGGGTGTAGTCCTGCTGGCAGATGTCGCAAGTTGGGGAGAGAAGGAACTTTCCATAAGTGTCAGCAAAAACAGGTTGGGGGCCGGCGGGGTTTTCCGGAAAAACAAAGCAGAAGTTCAAGAAAAAAATAGTAAAGCAAACTCCACATACACACAAATGAACGTGAAAAGTATAAGAGGGGGCTGACATAAGGAAACAACTGTTCTTAGTCCGCGGCGCTGGAAGAGAGTCAACACGGAGAAGCAGATTAAGAAACAGCAAAGGACCGCACCTCTAAACCACGGGAAAAGTTGAGACTTCACGCCGCCGAGAAGGGACAAGATCCGACCGCCAAAGCCCGGGTTTCTGATTCGATCGTCGGCCCTACCTCAACCCACCAATCTCAACACTCTGCAACAGACTTGGGGAAAAGACAAAGGTCCCTGAGGGATAAAGAGCTGGGTTTTCGAAGGATTTGGATCCGTTCCGCTTTGTTCTATTCTAAGGAGGATTTTTTCCACACAAGGACAAAGACTCTGACCAAGGATTCTGGAGGTTTCTGTTGCCAAGATTCACCATCAACTGGGTGTGAGTTGCTTCTACTCCATAAAAGTCCATCTCAGAATTTGCGACATAAGTTAGGGAAAAGAGACAGAATAGTATGGTTATACATGTTGATTTTATTATACTGCTCTTGAATTATATGCAATTAATTACTGATTTCTATGTCATATACCCCTGCTTAAGCTTGCTTAATAAATTTGTACTATAAAATTCTAATGAGGTTGGTGGACATTGGAATTAATTGAGTCACTTGAATTATTTTTCTGTTCTCTTACTTGAGGTAAAACTAATGTACATGATTCTAGTAAATAGGAGGCTTCATAATTTCCTTTAGTGAGTGTAAATAATGACCCTGGGACTTATATCTAAGTCACTAAATTTAATCTAGCCGGTTCCAAGAGCGAGTTATATTTTAGGAAGCGAGCTACCGTTAACAGAAGTGGTTATTGGAATTATGCAGCTGCGAGGGCTACTCAGCTGATTGTTTCTTAACTGTAAAGGGTTGTAACTTCTGGATCGGAGGTAGTTAGAGCTAGACGAATCGCTTTCGCCACCAGTTTGAATAGATTATCTCTTATAAATCTCTTTTAGGGTAATACCCAGGTCTTAGGGATTTTCCGGACCTGTTAGACAGAGAACTGGTCAGTAGTCAGCCCAGGAGAGTTGTGAGGAGAGGGCGGGGCTGGCTATTGCGTAATAACAAATATTTTGATTGATTGTCTGCAAGTGCTTCTGAGGCCCGAGCAGCCATTGCGGGGTCTACTCTTTATTATGACGCCAGCTCTCACTGCTCGCTGTTTTCCTGTTTTGTCACCAAAGTCTCCAATAAACAGGGAGAGTTTAATGGAAGGTGTCCAAAAACTTTCCCTGTTTGTTGCTAGTCATTTTTTTTAAATAGAAAAAGTCATTAAGTAAACATAGCGACACCGTTGCTAAGGTGGCAACAGTGCACAGCCATCGTGTTCTGCTTCGCTTTACGGCAGTACTGCTGCAAAGTGCCGTTTATGTGTCGATTCGAGACAAGTTTGACTGCACTACTACAAAACGGTAGATAATGTTATGAATACTATTTGGATTTAGAATGAATATACATGTATATCCAATCCCAGATTCGGATGTAACGCCCGAACTTTTGTTATTTCTGAAACCACGTGATCAGGGTCGATTTCCAATCACGTGGTCTGATCGGGACGTCACACGTTCACACCGAATGAAAATAAGAAATTGCAAAAGGTGAAAAACCTGCATAATTTAGAATCCATCAGGTGAATTCTGGGCCAGATGCATAAAATTTCACAGTAACGCTTGGAGTTTATTAAGGTTGTATTTATGTGTTGTGTTTTACAGGCCAAGAGTTCCTCGCTCTACACCACGTGGCCGTCGCACCGAACGAGGTGGAGGTGGGATGCCTGTGTTTGCTCTGTGAAAGGAGGGTGTACAAAGAGGAAATTGAAGCTCACGTCTTCAGTCGGGAACACGTATCAACATTTCTGGTCAGTTTCATGTTGTTTGTATGTTCACTTCTGCTGTTGTGTAATGTGTCTTCAGATTGTTTATGTAAAACACTTAAGTAGAAAATTAAAATTGTGATAAGACAAAAGCAGGAAGTTCAGAGTTGTATAAATGTGATATTATATTGACATTGACGTCAAAGCTCCACTTTTGCCCTTTGTGGAGTCATATAGTTGGGACTGTATGACTACATATGCAGCAAAATAATCATAGTCCATACTGTAATGTTTGTTTGTGTTTAGGACTGTTTTCATCCGGACTCACTGACTTCCTGTACTGTGGACGCTGAAACGCTTCTGGACTTGGCAAAGCAGGCAGCAAAGCTTCACTCTCTGTCATGCATGCAGGTATTTCATAATTAAAATCAAATTTCTGGCCCATTCGCTAGTTGTAGCTATGTTTTTGGTATTAATATCCTCTACTCTCTAAGAAAATTTTCTTGGACGAACCAATCTGGGATTCATGCAGTTACCAAGAAGGTGATCCTTTGGATTCTTATAAATATCAACCCTAGCATCTTTAACTAGATTGTTTTATTAAAATTGTATATATATATATGTTTTATAGCAAAGATGATCCTGACAAATGCAAAGTGGACAACAGATAATGAAAATCTTGTACCTCCAATAAACCCGATGCGGAAACTGGGTAAGCCAAAACTAGATGTTTTTGTAAACAACACAAAGATGTGCAACACTTTTTATTTTACAAAAAGGTCATATACATGTAGGTAAAGCAATCAAACTTTCTCCAGCACCAGACCTAGTTAAGCACTGGAACCACTTACTGAGAAAGTCTTGTCAGACACTCGGGGTACAAAAAAAGAGTATTTAAAAAAAATAAATTTAGAAATGATTGATAGGTATTTCCTCAACCTATATAAAAAGAACCACAGACAACGTCACTTAGTTTTTCAACCAAACTCTTGGAAGGGGAGAAAGCACAGAAAATCAGCCTCTACAAGCCGTTTCCAGTGCGTTCTGCCACCCGTCTGTAAAAGCTTGTCCTTTATTTGCAGCCGGGAGGGCTATCCTTACAGCAGGGAGGGGGAACACAGAAACTAAATTCTGCACACAGACAGTTTTACAACAACTAAGGAGTATCCCAAGAAGATAAGACACCACCTGCAAAAACATGCTCGAGGTTAAGGGAAAAGCTAGTTTTGTCTTTACACAGTTTATCAAGTTCTTTCTCTCTAGGATGAGAACACTCAAACCTTTAAATGAAAAACAGACTAGTAATATAAAACTACTAATGTAAGAGTGATAACAAAACATAATAATTCTAACAATGATAATTCTATAATCTATTTTATACAAGAATCACTTTGATGCATCATTTGTTTTCATTTTCTATGTTGGAATGGCGTTCTTCGAATCTTTACCCATTATCTTCTTATACTTGAACTGCAAATTTATTTACGTTAATTTTGCTCGCATGATGAATGAATTATATTGTTGTATTCATAGTTGAAATTAAATGTGCCTTTTTATATTCTCTGAATGTGTCAGTTTCCAGGATCCCTCCAAAACACACTAACAAACAGCTGCAGACAGCTGACCAGAAAACAGGCACCGTCACTGACACGAAAGAAAAAGGCCTGAATCAAGAAGAACAAACTAGTGGCCAGGAGGCACTGTCGAGAGAAACCAAAGTTGCTGCAGAAAAAGAAGGATCTCAAAAAGTGTGTCTGAAGGATTTAAAAAATGAAGGAGAGACTGTCCTGTCAGTGAAATTGAGCACAGAAGAGGCTGTGACTGAAAACCCAAAGGAGACGGTCGTGGAGAGCCACAAAAATACTGAAGAGAATAACAGTGCTCTGACTAAACCAGAAGGCAGCTCAAGTATCAAACCGGAAGCAACCCAACAACAAAACAACGAGAGAAAAAGGCCAATGACTTCAGATGAAACCAGTGGAAATGGATGCAAAATGAGCCCAAAAAGACAGCGGCTCACCTCCAACAAGTCTTGTTTTGAAGAATCCACCAAAATGTCACAAGAAAGTGGCACAAAAGTGATGAACACAAATGCAGCTGATAAGGAAGAGGATCACAAGAAGGTTATACATGTTTATACATACATTATAATTTAATTTGTTGCCGAAATGCCTCTCTGTTACCTTGATGAAGTTTAGTTGCGGATCTGCCACAACATAATGTTGTGAAACATTATTCATTTGTACTTTAACAAAGGAAAACTGAGCATTCTGCTAATTCTTCTTTTTTTTTTTTTCTTTTTAAAGGCTGTGTGTTCTTCCAATGAGCGAGGCGCAGCGCCAGGCACATCCAATAAAAAACCCACAAGCAACACAGATCAACGGAAATCATCCCTCTCTGAGAACTCCCACACTTCACCTGTACCAAAAAGTAACAAAGAGCCCGCCGACGGGAGAAACAGTGCTGGTTCAAGTCCTCGAAGCACAAACACAAAATATAAAGCAGACGTTTCTCCAACCAAAACGAAATCATTAACGTTTGAAGGATCTACTAAATCTGAAAAACCGCAAACTGTTCCTTCCACCACTCCATCGAACACGTTGAAATCTACCGCAGGCCCTTACACACAGACAAAAACCACCACTTCAAAAACATCCACTCCAGAGTCCCAAACAGCATCCATGGCACCAAAAAGTAAAACACCATCTAAAGAAACATGCAGGGCCGCATCCTCGTCTGACACAGGATCTGCAGCGACGCTTAAATCCGAACATCCTCTCAAATCCAAAGATCCAGCAGCACCTAAGACTAAGGAAACATCATCTGCCACTTCTGAAATGGCTAAACCACAAGTCATAAACGTAAATACCAAATCATCTGTAAACACATTGACGGGGGGAAACCCAGACTCTGAAACAGCTGTTCAGAAGAGGAAACCGCCGGCCTCTCTTCACCAGAAACCAGAAGAAATCAAGAAGGTACGGAAAGACCTGCCTCATGTTGCTTTGAGCAAGACGATGCCTGGTGGAAACTTTCCTAAAGTTGGTAAGCATCATTTAATTTGCAGGAAATGTTACCCCTGCATGCATTGGAGTCTTTTTAAACGTGTGCACCTTGTTGCCATTGGACAGGAAAGAACTACCTGGTTGTGGTGTCCTGTGAACGAAAGCAGCAGGTCTATTGTCTGTTGTGTTCAGTCAGACTGATTGCATCCAGCCACCTGATGGACTCTGTCCACCAGTACAAATATGTGGTATGTGAATGTTAAATCGTGATCCGAGTACAGCTGCAGCATAGAAGGAGGAGAGTCAATACATAATTTTTTTTTTTCTTTCACTAGAAACTGAAATATCCTGAATGGCCTGGGAACGAGAAGATGGAAAACGAGTTAAACCGCATCATTCATAAGTTGGCAAATGTTGACAAAGAGTTGCCTCACACTCAGATTGTTCAGGTGTGTTGAAATAAATCATCTTTTTGTGACTTTTGGAAAATAATGCACCAGAGAAAGAGAATGAGATTTACATTGAGTTATAATCTTATTCTCTCATTAAAAGAAAACATGTTTGAGGAATCCTTGAATTGCCTATTTCCACAAAATTCCTCCTTGGAGCTGCAATCTCCAGTTGAGCTTCTTAAAAAGTCAGAGGCCAATTTATTTATTTATTTTTTTATCAATGTTCTATTTGGACTTTATGTTTTCCTTTTTTTTTGTTCTGAAGGAATTCCTTTATTCTTGTGTGTACCGTATGCACAAAAAATGTACTATTCAAGGTTTTACATATGCCTCATGTTGTTTGTGTGGATATTTGCTTTTCCTAGAGATTGGATGTGAAAAAGGACGTGTACCAAACGCTGGGTCAACTCCCAGACCACTTGGGTAAATATATAATAACATTTTATTCTGCATCTCCTAAAATCATACTATAAACTGTTAATTTGAACTAATTTTTGAGACAGAATTTGTGATTGAGGAGAATATTTGGCAGAAAAAAAAGTTGCTGTATGGCACCAGAAAAAAGCATAGAAACTGCCTCTTTTTTTGGTAAATTTTGTGCTCCTACTTATGCTTTTGTGCCTTTTGATTCTCAGCTATAGAAACAGTGAAAACACTGGTGAAACAGAGAGACCTAAAGGCCTTATCGTCTCCCTCAGTCGATAACACGGAGCATGCTTCCAAGGGCATTTCCAGTCCCTGTGACGTTTCAAGCTCAGGTGATTGTAAGTTTTAATGTTAGCTTGGCGTCGCTTCCTCTCATTTACCTCTAATTGTTAGGCAACACAAATGCAGCTGATAAGGAAGAAAACCCAAAGGAGACGGTCGTGGAGAGCCACAAAAATACTGAATGTACACCATTTGTTCACGTTTTAGATGTTCGTTAATGTGTGTGAGTGACATTCAGCACAATGGTCAATATTTAATGAACCTCTTCCTCTAAATGTTGACTCTCAGGGATCCCAGCGTTTCACGATGAAATGTCAGATTCTGCAGACGGCCATCAACTCTGGGCCAGCCTGGACCAAGCGTTGGGTGAGATATCAAATGAGAGCAATTATACAGATCATTCTAAGGAGTCAGTGTAGTTTTAACCCTTTTTATGTCTTCGTATACAGAAATGGAGTGCGTCGATGAAGATGCTTTGTCTCCAGGTCAATCATTTAGCGAAAAGAGCTCAGATGAGGAAGATTTGCAAGTGGATGAAGAGATCCAGGATGTAGCTGAGACCATGCAAACCCAGGATCCACAACAAGTCTTGGATCAATGTGCTCAAGCTGAAGATACGGCAGGTATACAGGATAAGTTTGTTTTTTTTTAGGTTTTACATTCTGTCTAGAATAGAAATGTATGAAGTCTGATTTAAGTCTTACACAGTAATAAAGACCTGTCCACTTTTCCTGGATGAAATCATTTTTAAGAAAAATAAGAGTACTCGCCTCCTTCAGTTTTTATGTTGAGGAAGAGCAGCCACACATTCATTTGAAATAGTACAGTTGAAAAGCCATGCGTTACAACCGTTCCTGTTTTTAAGCCTCAATTGCTCTTTTTGTATCAGAAAATTGTCTTAACTAAACTAATCTGCTTTAAATGCAGTATCCAATTGCAATTGGTTTATATTTTGGACCTTAACAAGTTTTAGTTGTACTAACTCTAAAGTATGACATTTGTTGTCTTTGCCAAGCTTGGAAGTTGAGATGTTGTTGTGCAGCATATAATATTTTTTAATATATATTTTTAATATTTTGTCCCTCTTTTCTCCGATCCAGAGACGATCCTGACAAATGCAGAAAGGCGTTGTCCAGCTGAGTTACAGAGACACCAGCGGTCAAGTGGTAAAGATCTAGAAGCACAAAATCTGATTCAGGAGCACCAACAATCGATGACTGACGATAAAGCTGGAGACGTAGCAGGTATGACCTTTTCAACAACGTTTTCCTTTAGAAAGTTGACAAAGTTTACAATTCCAGTTTAACTGAAATAGTTTTTTATGTTTAATTTAGAAACTGCCCAGCTGAATCAGCTGAAGGTGCAAGATGACAGTCGGTCTCATCGTGAAGTCACACTTGTCGTGGCAGGACAACAGAACCAGTCAGGCAACAAAGCCAAACCAGCTCCTATACTTCACTTACGATCTGAAGAGCACAGTTCTTCACAGGCAAACTCCACTAGTTTGACTGGTTAGTGCAGAGCATCAAAACTGCGACTGTTCTTTGGTATTTGTGCACGGATTTTTAGAAATATGTGGTTTTTACAGGACAAGATTTTCTACAATCGAGTGATTTTCACATTTTCCTGACGGAAAGTAATCAGGATCCTAATAAGGTTGCTGGTGAGTGTCCCTCTATCAGCGTATCCTAAGCATCCCGTCTCTTCGTAGAAGCATGTAACATGTTAAAATTGTTTGCCTTTACCAGGCAGGGCGTATGTGTGGGAGTGTCATAGTTCATATCAGAAAACCTTCCTGTGCGAAATCTGTGAAGAGATGCTCTCATCCCGAGATATCTGTCGACATATGGTCAGCCTCGACCACCAGCTCAAATACTTGGTGTGTATTGGGAATGACATGCAGCAATTGTTCAAAAACAAGTTAGTACAGTACAGACCAAAAGTTTGGACACACCTTTTAATTCAATGAGTTTCCTTTATTTTCATGACTATTGACATTGTAGATTCACACTGAAGGCATCAAAACTATAAATAACACATGTGGAAATATGCACTAAACAAAAAAGTGTAAAACAACTGAAAATACCCCTTATATTCTAGTTTCTTCAAAGTAGCAACCTTTTGCTGTGATTACTGCTTTGCACACACTCTGCATTTTCTTGATGAGCTTCAAGAGGTAGTCACCTGAAATGGTTTTCACTTCATAGCTGTGCCCTGTCAGGTTAATAAGTGGGATTTCTTGCCTTATAAGTAGTCATGAAAATAAAGAAAACCCATTGAATTAGAAGGTGTGTCCAAACTTTTGGTCTGTACTGTATCTTTTTTATAATGTCTATGTTTTTCAGCGGAGGGAGGACCAAAGGTTCCTGGACATGTTTTGGCTGCAGGATGACTTACCTCTGCACTTTAAAAATCAGGTTTTAATGAATGTTATCCAAGCACTGTCAAAGCGGGAGATGGCTCTTAATGTTAAACCAAAGGTATGTTGAGTCAACGGAGCATTTCTGTTATCTGGTTTCGTTCAAATGTTCTTCACTTTGACGCTTTGCGAAAAATAACGAAAAAGTACCGACTTTGTGTTTTTTCTTCAAGTATATATGGCTGACACCTGAGTTGCATAAAGTTCTCCTAGCAACGCCTTTCAGTAAAGGTAACCGTCAACTTAATTAGCAAATGCAGATGAAATTATTGTTCTGTGTAAATTGTACCTAAAAAGAACTAAAACGCATAGTTTGTCTGGAGAAATGTGTAACATGAACCGTGCTTTTACCCTTTGAACTTTTTCACATTGTCACAACCACAAAACTTTGACGAAATTAGTTGTGAAATGGAAAAAAAATTAGATGTCTCAAGATAATTCAAACATAAATCTGAAAAGTGTGGTGTGCATTTGTATTCAACCCACAAAGTCAATACTTGGACTTCAAATCCCAGGTTTAATAAGCCTGGCGGGCCACCAGGGACCCACCAGGCTAAGCGTTGTTTGTTAATTTTAAATTGGGATATTTTTATACACCAATAACCGACAGTAAAGACAGAATAAGCCAGATTTATAGTTTACACATTGACCTGGCGGTAAGGGCCCTCCCTGCACCCGCCTATTGGCCTTACGCACTATTATTTCCAAATTATGATGCCTACTTGTGCACCTTAAAAATATTTGTCATATTTAATGTTTTTTTTAACCCCAAAACTCAGTAGGCCTGGACTGCCACCAGGCTTAGCAGGTTTTCTGGGAGAATATCTGAAATCACCTTCAAGATGCAGCAAAACCTGCTTCTGTCTCCACCAAATTTGCACATTTGGAGATGGAAGGTTTCGCCTACAGCTCAAAGCTCAAGTCAGACTGGATGAAGTTGTTTGGTGAAAGCTCAATTGTGAATTCTTGCCACAAATTTGAAATTGGATATATTTCAACCATGGTTTAAACCTCTTCCAAGCTTTCTCCCTGTTGTGTATTTTGGTCTCCATGATTTTTGATCACCAATTTTCTCTCATAAAACCTCAGAGGCCGTCAGAGGACAACATTACTTATACTGAGCTTAGACAACTGTTGGCGCTGGGTTTTATTTGAGGATGTCATAATAAAGGGAAATGAATACAAACACACCACACCTGCCATGATTTTATTGAAAATGTATTATTTTAGTTCGTATGAATACTTTTGTCATCGACACAAAGCTCACGCTTAAATCACACATTGACATCAAAGTAAATGAGCAAAAAACACAGTTTTAAGAAAACATTTCACAATCTTGTTTTGTACTAATCTATTTTCTGTGCATTCACTTTGCTCTTTGTAGCATTAGAAATTTTTAAAAGCATCAGAGATGAAGATTTGAGAGTTTTTCATCCATCTGCCTCTGCTGGTCATCAGACGAGCGAGCGTCACAAGAACGGTTAGTATGTATAGTGAAAGATGAGCGCTACAGCCTGCTTTGTCAAATTATGTCGCACCACTCTACTTAACATTTGCTTTTAATGTCCTAAATTTCTTGCCTCCTCCCATCTTCCTGTGTATTCTTCAGTTACAAAGCATCTTTCTTCACATGCTTATGTCATATGCACAGTTTCTGCTTCTCCTGGTTGTGTTTTGGATACTTGTTGTGGGAAGCTCCTCTGTCCATGACTAACCCTCTTACTAACCTCTCTGCTGCTTCTGTTTGCTGTGAACTGAAGCAGCAGCATCCAGTAGTCTGAAGGACAGCACCAGTCTGCAGCCTAGACTGTCTTTTCATATGTAACAGAGGGCTGAGTGCTGGAAGTGGCATTAAAAGTGAGACCAAAACTAAAATGCGTTTAGTTTTCATCTCAGACTTTCTTCTTGGCCTTTCATTAGTTTGCAGCTGTTTCATGTTTCTTTCATCTTCAGATGATGGGTTTGAACTATGCTAATTTTAGTTGTGAAATATTTTTGAAAACTGCATATTCTCTCTTTATTTCACAGCTAACGCTTGACTTTAACACGCACCACACAGCGCTTATAAAGCTGCATGAATTAACCTTGACAATTACGCAATAAACTCTCTTAATTGAACATTTTATTTCTGTATTACAGGACAGCAGACTGCAGAGCCGCAGAGCATACAGGAGTCTCTTCCTGCAAATAGCATGTCGGCTCAAATACTCCAAAAAGACCAAAGAAGGGAAATGGGTAAGAATAACTAAACTAAAAAAAGGCTCAATATGTTCTTTCTCTTTAGTAAAAACTGATATGTTTCAATGTTTAATTTCATATCAACAATAATCATGATAGGATGCATATATAATTGACCGTTTTTACCGTTCGTGGAGAAATTGTTAATAATTTGGTAGAATGATTAGTCTGCACTGATTGCCACAATAGTAGATTTGGAAACCTTTCCAACTAAAGTAGTTGCAGAAAAGTTAACTATGTATTTTAATTTTAGTAAATTATTACCTTTCTTTTATTATTCTGTGTTTTCATTTTTTTTTGTCTTGTATCATGTTTTTAAAGCTGATCAGAATCCAGATAAAGCACAGCCTAAAGAGCCAACCCTGGCTGAAAGTTTTGATGCTGTTGGAAGTGGAAGAACCTCAAGGATGGATGTAATCTCTTCCTCTTCAAAGACTGACCATGCGGTCCTTCCAGACCCAAATGTTGGTGCACAAAACCTAAGGCCTCTAGAGGCGACTCCTCCAAACTCAAAAGTTGATCCTGTTTTTCCTTCAAGCTCCACTGTTGTAGCTCTCGGTCTAGAGCCCTGCAGTAGTTCTCTCCAGCCACACTACACATCGTCTGTCTCTCAGATTGAAGGAAGCCCTCGTCCTCAAGAGCTGAATGCTCCTTACTCGAAAAATAACCTTGTTGTTCCTTCATGTCCCCCAAATCCCAATCTAAACACATGTAGTGGTGATCCTCTACAGCCAGGATTCAATCCGGGTGTCTCTCAGCTCAGACAAAACTCTGGTCCTCTTGAAATGAACTCCAACTCAGTAACTGATCTGATTCCTTCAAGCTCTGTAAATCTCAATCAACCGATCAGCAGTGTTCCTTCACTGAGAGATATAAACTCTATGCATCAAGATTTCTGGCAATTTACTTCAAAGCTAGTCTCTGTGATCAAGACTTGCAATCAGTCAGCTTTAAATACTGCTGAAAGTAGAGAGGTCATGAAGATGAGCCATTCACTTGTTGTTCCTCAAGGAAATGCTATAGTTCCCACTGCTGACCTCAGAGAGCCGCACAGGTTACACATCAGTGTTCCTAAGGACATCAGCAAAATTGGAAACCCAAAGCCCAATGAGACTGGGATCAATCAGCTGCCCATTAATACCATCATAACGTCCAGGTCCAGCCACATTAAGCAGACGTTTAAAGGCCAAATTCGCACTGATGTGAGCAGACGGCAACAGCCGCCAACACCGAGCCACACCAAGACTGTGGCGTCTCCAGGAGGCGTCAACCCTTACATCCAACCAGCTTGTCTCCCAAGTGTGCATCCGGGTTCTGTTCTAACACAGAGCCAGCTTCCCCTCGATGCTTTTTACCGGCAGTATGTGTATCCAAGCCAGAGCTACCTTCAGCCGGTAGTGAACCCCACGAACATGCCTTCATTCGGTTGCAGTTTAACAGAGCAGATGCCTGTAGTTTGGACGAATGCTGATATGCAGGTGTACTACTCCAGGAGGCCTGAAAGTGAGCAATGACTTTACCCAATTTTGTTTGGTCAGCATTTTAAAAAAAACCCAAAAAACAATCTCTTCAGCTCAGTTTGGTGCTTTCTTTGTTGTTTTTATTCCAGAACTCTGTCTAATGTAAATATGACTTCAAATTGTGGAGTCAGTGTTGTCTTGTTAAAGTAAATAGGTGTTTATCTTCTGACTTATTTCAAAGGCTATAAGTGAGCTCACTATGAAGACGTTTTTCTACTTGAAAATAGTGTTAAGCTACCTCGGTATTTTTGTGCATGTGTGATTTTTTTAATTTTTTTTTATAAACGGGCATATTTCTTGTTTGATGTGTCTGTTCAATGTAAAATGTTTTATTTCATTATGAATTTATGAATAAAATGTATGTTTTTTCTACTTTTTTAAAAAACACTTTAGTCTAATTGTCTATTTGGACTAAATTATGCACTGTGCATGACTTAGAAAAATCTGAAAGAGTTGTTTATGGACATGAATGTCATAATCAGAAAACAAACTTGTGGATTTTAAATCCAGGCATTAGGTTCACAATGGATTTATAGATGTATCCAATCAACCCAGGTCTAAACTATACACATAGCACCTCTAGTATAAAGATGATTGTGCCTTTATGTATTTTGTCAGGGATGGTCTTCATGGTGCTGATGTAGTGAAGCTTTAAGAGAAACGGCTGTCACTGCGCATTTTGCGAGGGTCAGTTACAGCTTGATATTGGGGCCCAGACCTTAGCCAATGTTAGAGGTCAGATTTAGAACTGCAGTGTTTGTGGTAGTGTCCTCTGATGCACGAAAGGCCTCTGCTGTTCTGCAGTCCTCAGATCCTCTTAGCTTTGATTCAGGGCCTCTGGGCATCTTGGTGTGTGTGAGAAGATGGTGCGGATGTAAGTAAAGCCCATTGCTCCTCTGCTTTGCTGCAGGCTTTATGGGCTCTGCTGCTGTTGTCACTCATAGTCTAGCCAATGGCAGCCCTTAGCAGGAGAATGAGGTGGATTTGACCTTTAACCAGCTTGAGTTAGATGGGGTTTTAGTCCCTGCTCTTGACCAACAGCTGCTCAAAGGTCACCTTCTATTCCTCACTCAGCAGTTTGAGTTCCTTTTTCTCATTTTATGCATTGCCATATGCTTCCTGAAGGAGCCAGTGATAAACACTGGGTCCCTCTTAGTTCCTCTTTTGTCTTGGTTCACAGACACATCCTGTCCCTGTCAGTGATCTAACGTCTCCATAGCACATCAACAACCTTGCAGATCATAACTTGAGTACAGTTTAAATTGTCCGTACATATTGCTGCTGCTTCACAATCTTGTTTTACTTCAGGCCAGTTGTAATGATGTTTCAGAGTTTTATATTTTGTAATTTCAACTGAACAATTTTTAATTGTACTCTTTAAATATGGACTTCGTCTGGGAGGGAGGCCAAACTCCGCTTTACTTGACACAGCTCTGCAAGCTGAATAGTTGAACAGTGAAGATTTTATTTCAAACTTCAGCTTAACTGAATTATGAGGAAATCTTGATCCAATCATGGAGGATTCCCCCCAATCTCCAGATGGCATCTCTTTTATAAGGCTCTGAACAACAACACACATACAAAACCATACAAGGGATTTCCTTCTGAGTTTACTGTGGTTTTATCCAATTAGGCTGGATTCTGTCAGGAAAGGTTCTGCCTTCGCCCGCAGCTACAGATTAGAAATAAATTTGTGCTTTATACAAGTCCATTCATCTCAGAAAGAGAAGCCAGTGTAGAGTGAAATATTTCAAGTCTTTATGGGTTGTATGATTATGATGGCTGATGGATAATGAAAACAATAAATTTGGTGTTTCAAAAAATGAAAGTATTATTTTTTTTAAATCTAAAACCGCTGGTGTCTAATCAGCTAATTAATAAAACGCTGTAAAAGATTTCCAATCATGAAGACTGCTGACTTGACAAGTGTCTAGAAGTCCATTGACGCCCTCAACAAGAAAGGTAATCGGCAGATGGTTATCGCTAAGAAAGCTGGTTGTTCACCGCGTACTGAAACAAGCATGTGTGGAAGGAAAATGGGCATATTCACAGCCTTGAAGGGATTATCAAGTAAAATCCATTCATGAGTTTACAGGAGTTTATTTGAAGGAGTATATTTGAATCTTATAGGTCAACCAAGAGGACTTCCAGACAAATTCAAAGCACATGAACTTGTTGCAGGATTTGAGTCTATCTTACCTTGGATTACAATAACAAAAATGTTGAATGGATTAACTATGTTTATTACAACCAACAGAGAATGGTGAACTTCACTGTTGAAAGATTTATGGCCCTAGGAGATGAACTCCATGAAACGAGTAGAATCAGAAGACAAAACAGACAAGCATTAGATTGGATTTTGGCCAACATGTTTGCAAAGCAGTGCTGCTCGTACATTCCTATGCATATCTCACCAAAAGGCACATTTGGAGCAGTAATGACCAAGCAAAGTAAACTGAAAGGGGAAGTAAAAGAAAATGCGGGAAAGAACACCCAGTCATGGAAAGGCCTGGAGGACATTTTATGTGAATAGAGGGAGCCTTTGCAGTCAAGACAAGTTTAACTCTAGTAGTAAAACTAATTGTTATTTTACTGCTTGTGTGTTGTGTGGTCCCTATCATGAAGAGATGAACCTTGGGACTACATACAGATGGACAACCAAGGACGGTGGACATCAAATGGACTAACCACATGGCCTTTTAGATGTGTTCATTCTCCAACACATCCGAATCAAATGACTGAATTACCTCACCAGCAGTCAGCTCTGCAGATGCCTGCTAACGAGCTAGCCATTTGATTCAGCTGTTATTGTTCAGACATTTATTTAAATCTGCCTGAGTATAAGCCCATTTTATTAAATTGAAAGGCACCCTTATTTGAAATCCTTGGGCTGACAGTAAATCTACCAGTTTATTTTATAACTATTTCATTAAAGTGCTCTCTGCAAACCTGTGTTTCTGTTCATATGCCATGTTTATCATTTGATGGATCTGCAAGCTGGTGGCTTGCTAGCACTAGCAGAGACTGGTGAGAAGTGATTTATGCCCTCTTGGTGATTTCTTATGTTTTTGTATGCTTGTCACATGTGAAAGTTTCAAATCATCAAACTAATTTGAATAAACCAGACAAAGGACGTCTGAAATGCTGAACTAATTTATTTCACATTTGCAACTGGTGAGAGGAAACCTCTTACAATGAAACCTCTGCAGGAGGACACAGAAACTCTGTAGGGAAAGAGTCCAGTTTGGTGCAGACATATGTTGTGGAAGAATTATTTTTTTTTTTGCATCTGAGCATGTTCTTGCCAGACGGAAAATTAATTGAATCATTTTGTCCAAGTTCTCTAATAACTTAGATCTGGCAAATGTTAAAAGATTAATTATTGTTTGAAACAGTCACATAGACCTATATGGTATACTGCAGATGTGGTGTTGCATAATTCTGGGACTCTTTGGAAAAATTCAGTGTTAGTTTGGCACAGGATTGTGTATGTCACAGTCAGATTGAGTTGGTTAGAAATTTTCAAACACACACCAATGTTATTAATCACTAAAATGCCTGGTATGGGCAGCAAATGGACACAGCTCTGGAAAACAAATACAAGCCATTTCTGCAGAGCAGCCATACTCCCACACAGAGAAAAATGTTCATCTAAGGCAAGGGTGTCAAACCCCAGTCCTCAAGGGCCACTGCCCTGCAACTTTTAGACAGTGCAAAGATGTTCCCCCTGGCTCTGATTGGTTGTTTCTGACAGGAAAAAGGCAGAGGAGCTTCAATTTTTATTTATTTATCTCAAATAATCTGTCTCATACTGTATGTGACAGATTGATTACTTGTCTCATACTGTGAACAAAAATATTTGATTTTGAATTCTTCAACTAGCGTGCTTTTATTTTGAAGGCGCAACCCAGCGTCACGTCACTGCGCTCCCGCTTTGAACGACCGGAGACAACTCACGCGCTTGAAAGAGGCTGTAGGGACGAATATAACGTGCCTATGAGGTCTTGTTGTTAGCTTACTTTCATAATATAGAAAGAAACTAAACATTTTTGGTCCAGTCACCCTAATCCTCGGGTGGTGACACGTTCATGCTGACTTTGTCTAAAAGTTAGCTACACTAGCCAAAATGTTTTATTTCGTTTCACGCGCACCTCCGTCCTCCCTCCATCGTTGACACAGGTGTTTCTGCAGGTAATACACACAACACACGAGAAGACAGCAACAATATTTATTCTTTTTTTTTTTTTTTTTACTAAGGAAAATGACATAAAATAAATAGCGACTCGGACGAGTATCTTCAATCTGAGTTAGATGACTCGCTACTGAAAAAGGCGGTCTTCTTGACGTCACTGTTTTTCACAAGCTAATTACAGATCTGTTAGGTTTCAGATGTGTACCCGCCCCAATATTAAACTCATTCCTACCATACTGTGGATAGAGAGGATTTTAACTAATAAAAAAGGTAAAAGTTACACACTGCTGCTTTAGCTTTGAACGAGTGATAACAGAACAACACAACCTGGCAGCCATAGTTTGGTTTGCTGTCTTTTGTTGTTGTTGTTGTTGTTAACAATCCTCGCTGTAATCTAACTTGTCCTGCAGCTACATGAATGCTTGATGAAATCATAATTAATTTCACCTGTGTCGCAATCTGCTCATGTCTATTTATTGCAGTTGCGTCCTCACTTTTTTCTTTCTGTCCTTGAATTTGGTGTTATCAGGACTTCATTTTGCACCTGGCTAAGCTAGTTTCTGACTTTTTCATTTAGACTCCTGCAGGCGTTAGTTTTTCAGATATTGGCAGAGAATAATAAAAAACAAAAAAAACAACTTTCTTTGTTTACCTTTATATTTACCGATTTTGTCGCAGTGTAATTCCAGAATTGAATTGTGGGGCCGAGCTGACTGCATACTATGTGGCGAGAAGGTGAGGATTGTTTTTTTGTTTATGTTTAGCATTAGATCAGGGCAATGCAGGAAGAGTAAGATCTTGTTTAAAAATGAAAAATTATACATATTATTACTCTTTGGCCATTGATTGCTACCTTGTGCTGTTTGATTAATCTACCCTCAGCAGGTTAGCTTCAGATTCCTGTTTGACAATGTCCCACAAATCGTGTTCTTGATGTAACCGAGGCTTTTGTCAAGCTGATATTTGAGTGATAATGGTGCAACAGTCCAAGGTTTTTATTCACCTGAAGACTGATTCTTTTTTTTTAACCCAGTCTCTTTCGTAATACTGTTCATAGATTGAACACCTGTCATGATCCTTCATGAAAGCTTCCCCCCCTCTTTCTTTAATCCATTTTATCTTTTTTTATATATATTGGTTTTTAGACTGATTTGCCTTAGTATTTGCTCTGATTCCAGAGTCTACTGAAGCCTAACGGGCTACTCTGACTATGCCCTGTCTGCTGTGATTTTTCTGTCTGATTTATTTATTTTTCTCTAAAATTGCAGTCAATCTGAATATTCTGAACTCTGACACTCTATTTCTGTCCTGTCTCTTCAAAACGGTCGCTTTGCCTAATCACCAGGGTAGATTTACATCTTTTCACTTGTTATATTCTTTGTTTTATTCCTTTCACTGAAGGACATTTCAGCTGTCTGGTTATTTAGGCGTGCTTGGAAAATAAAAAGAAATTGCATTATCCTGGATTTAGTGTAGTTATAACCCGTTCAGTGTATATTTCCTCATTTCCATTTTTTCATTTTATTTATTTATTCAGGTATGCTTTTATTTCTATTCCATCCGACATCTTTTAAGTTATTTCCTGTGCATGTCGGTGCCTATTTTTGTGCAGTTTTACTTTCGCACCTTCAGAGTTTTATGCAGACTATTCCTCAGCTCATACCTACTGAGGGAGCACTTTCACAATCACCTTTTTTTCTTTGTGCCCATTGTGTACTGTAAGGAAATGAATTTACATTATTTCAATAAATATTGACTGTCATCAATACTTTGCATAGTAGTTTTGCATTACACTCAAAATATTGTCATATTTTCTTCAGCTTGCCTATATGGAGACAGGAATCAGAAAGACTAGAAATGGGGATTAGTACAATTTTTCTTTTTTATAATAATGACTGGGAAAAAATTATAATTTTTATCCACAATCTATTGAAATACTTGGCTAAGAGGAAAAAAGTGACCTGCAGTTGTTTGGGGGACATATGTCAAACTCCAGACTTGCATCCTGAAACTTTTAGATGAGTCTTTCTGTCAACACACCTGAAGCACATAATTGGTCATTACCAAGGCTCTGTGCAACCTGAACGCATGAGGAAATTCAGTCCTTTGAGTCAGGAGTGTTGGACTTGGACACGTCAAAGTTGTAGGACATCAGCCCTAATGGACTGGAGTTTGGCCCCCTTTGTTTAGGGCAGGGGTCTCAAACTCCAGTCCTCGAGGGCCACAGTCCTGTAGTTTTTAGATGTGCCACAGGTACAAAACACTGGAATGAAATGGCTTAATTACCTCCTGCTTGTGTAGATCAGTTCTCCCAGCCTTGCTAATGATCTAATTATTCTTTTCAGGTGTGGTGCAGCAGAGGCACATCTAAAAGTTGCAGGACATCAGCCCTAATGGACTGGAGTTTGGCCCCCTTTGTTTAGGGCCTTGTCTAAGAAATGGTTTGTCTTCCGAAAAGATACCATGGAAATGTGGGGTTGCAAATTGAAGGGCTAAATTAACATGGAACCTGTTGTATTTAAACACTGCATGTCTCAATGCAACTATTTTCCCTTAAAACAGGTTGAAACCAATCCAGAGCATCCAACACATGTCCAAGATGACGAAACGTAAAACTACTCAAATCTTGTTTTCATTAAATGAAGATGGAATGGTGCCTTTGAAAGCATCACAGACTAACTCTAAACAGAACCAGGTTTCTATCTTAAAAAAGTAAGTAGCTTCCACATTTTGGTTGGCAGTCTCGTTTACATAGGCCACTTTCACCCCACTGACGAAAACCTCTCCATTCCCAGGACTGCCAATCATAACCCAGCAGTTGCAAAACCTGCAGCAAAGTCCACAGTCTTGAAAAGCGATGGAACTGTTTCTAAAAAGCCTTTGTCAAGTCGTGCAGCAGGATCCAAAGTGTTGCGTAAAGTGTGCCTCGGTATCAGAACTAGTTCTACAACTGCAAGTGGTTCTGGATGCAGTGAAGTGAAATCCAGTGCCGTCAAAGCATTACCCAAGACTAAGGTGACGTGTTTAGCCTCTGCTAGCACCCCGGGACAACCAGTTAAACCTACGAGTAAAGCTAGTTCTGCTATGACTGGGCCTGTTGAGAAGTTGGCTGGAGTAAACACTGAAGTGTGCCCCCATCAGAGAAATTTACCACTTTCTACCCAACCGAGCACCATATCTGAAAACAAGATGCTACTGAAAGAGCCCTCCAACCTTCCTGTAAGCGGAGTGACGCAAAGCAGAAACCTTCCTAAAATCGGCGAGTATTAACTTTTTTGATTAAGTTTATCTGTGTGAGGCTGCTTTTGATTAACATGCATCTTCTCTTGTGTTAGGATTAAATCAGCTGATTATTGTGTCATGTCAAGAAAAACAGCAAGTCTATTGTCGGGTTTGTTCAGTCAGGCTGAGAACATCCACTCACTCCACCAACTTCACTCACTGCTGGAACTATGTGGTAAGTGACTGAGTTGGTCTTTCAGAGATTAAAGGTTAACCTTTCCAATGAAACAACATTCTTTCTCTGACTAGGAAAATGTTTTTGTGTCCAAACTTGTAGCCATTATGCAGGTTTAAGTAGTCTGCAGAAAACCCAGGGCCTGTCTTCTCAAAGATTCTCAGAGCTCCTATCTTAGCCTGACCATTCCTACACAACTTAATTTCAGTCTTATTTTAAGAACGATTCAGTCAGATGCTGAGTGACTCTGAAACATTACTCCCACCAACTGGGTGTTGGCCAAATGTTGTCAAAAACGTCTTGTATCACATCATGCCAATTAAATTCTTAAAAATAGAATATGGCCTGGTAGCTTTTACTTTGTCTTTCTGAAATAAATCATGTCTAGTTTTGACTGAGATCGATTGATGCGTGAAACAAAAAGATACAAATATGCCTCCAATAACACTGGGTTAAAAAACTTTGGAAGTTGTCTGTTTTGTTTTTTTTCCCCCCCAATTGAATTGGGACCATTTTGCACCGCTGAATCCAAAAATGACATACATTGTTCTCAATCAGTTCAGGTTGTTCTAATTTGATTAAGAGAAATCTGATCTTCTGACTAGATGACATCATCAGTTTATTTCCGTTAATATTTCCCATCCAAAAAGTTTTAGGAGAAAAAAATATGTTTTCTAGCAGAATGAATTAATTAATTGTTACTAGGCCTGTCGCGATAAACGATAAATCGATTAATCGTACGATAAATTAAAACTATCGACGTCATTTCAATTATCGGCATTATCGTCTCTCCCGACCTTTTTTTCTTTCTGTTGATGACACCGAATGAAAAAAGGCTTAACTCCGGTGCTCTCCACTGACTCCTTCCTTCCTCATTTCCTTAGTGTAAAGCCCAGCGCACACTACACAATCTTAGAGCTGGCGGCCGATTGTCGGCCCATTTTCAAAACCTGACAGACCACACATGAGCCGACAGAAATCCTAGGTATATCGGTTCGATCGGGTTCATTCCTGCCGTGTGGTGTCCAACAATGGGCACAAAATAATGGCTACAAGTCCAGTGAACTAATTCAATGCTTTACTACAATCTACCTGCAATGCATGTGGCTAGTGTCAGCGTAAAGTCCTGACTGAATGAAAATCATTAGAACCTATTTACGTCACCTTAACGAAGAACAACTGAAAAGTTACCGGGTTTATCAACTGCGGTAGCAATTTCGCTCCAACTCCTCCTCTTGTCATTTCTATATTCTTTGCATGTTGAATAAACATTAATGTTGTTTCCAAGGCGGCTGGACTTCGGGTTGCGCCGTGTCAGCTGTTTGGGATTCCCCGACGTAATTTCCCCTCAGAAAACACGGAGGAGAATCCTCGCTTTCTGATTGGCTACCTGTCACTTTCAATAGGCTGCGTTAAGATCCCAGTCGGGGAAAACCCCTGATTTAGATCGGAGCGGCAACGAGGATCTACCATAACACACCACACAATCTTAGAAAGACCAAAGGTCTAAGATTGTTGTATGGGGAAAAATAGGAGCAAAAAATCATGTAGTGTGAACTATTGCATCAGGTAGTCGATGTGCCCATCTTCTCTATTTAAATCTAATTATTACTGAAGGGCAACATGGTATACAGACTTCATAATCTGCACTCTTTGGGTTGAATGCAGTATTTATTTCCACTTTGGCTTTATGTTGTTTAGTTTTTATCAAGTACATTTTTTGTTAATGGAGACTGAGAATCCATTTTGTTTTTGGTTGCTTTGTTTATTTTGTTTATCAGCTCCAGTGTTAAATATTCTCTTGAAAATAAAGTGTATCTATCTTTGGCAGGAAATCACATGCATTATTACGTCATTTCCATTAAATCAGTGTAAAAAGGTCTTCAGACAATATTATCGTTTATCGCAATAATTTTTTGAGACAATTAATCGCTCAGCAAAATTTGCTATCGTGACAGGCCTAAATGTTACAAACTTGGATTTCTGTAAATTGAATAATAAACACTAATAAGGGTAAGTACATGTAAATTGAACATTACGTCTTCCTTGTGCATAATTCTCCATCTCTTTTCGGTCCTGATGGCGTCTCTCCTCCTGCTCATCACTCATTGATCCCAGATTCTCAGGAAACCAATAAGTGAGAACAAGTAATTCCCTTTGACTCTGGTTGCATTCATAGTTCAGAAAGTTGACTTGATTGATCAAAACAATGTGATTTTTGGATTCTGCACATCAAAATTTCCCTAAAACAGTTGGAAAACCCCAGACAATTGTTATTTTTTTGCTGTTGACCAGTGTTATCAGTTGATAGAAATGTATTTATCATAGAATCTAGACAGGATTAAATGTGTTGTCACGAAGATGAAACTATGCTAAATTAATTTGACACACAGAATCGATATGTTTGCTCGCACATTATTTCCATCCTCGTCATGATTGATTTGCCATGACTTCTTGCCATGTTGGTCATTTTACTAAGTTATCTAGCGTATTACTGTGGATGCTCAGATGTAAGATATTCACTGGGAATACCGAGGAAGGGGAATAATTATGTTTGAACTTTCAGTCTTTGGAAATTTCCAGGCCATAATGACGTTGGGGAAAAAAACCAACTTGCATGACACTGCAAATCACTCTGACCTGGAGAGTCAGGAAGGAATTCAGATTTGGAGAGATATGGACAATAACGACTGCAAAAGTGCTGTCTAAGTCACGTAGGTTAGGCTTGAAATATCCCAGCTGTTTACGTTTCCTGGAAATGTTTGAACTAAACGGGCCAAGAAATTTATGTAATCTGAAGAAAAGGACCTTATTGGTTAAAACACCCAGATAGACACCCATTGATATGAAATCCTATACAGGCTATTGTAATCATTAAAAAAGGGGGATATTTTCTGATTGTTGAAAGTGTAATGTGTAAGCAGATATGCTGAATAAGTTTCCTTCCTCTTGGCATGATTGGAGTAGTGACATGGATGTGAAAACCAAACTGGCCTGGAGGAGTGCCAGCTGTTGGCACAGCTCTGTCCATTTTATGGACACTCATTTCCTTTGACTCTTTTGGCCATCTTCCCTACTGAAGACACTTTTAGGCTCAATGAAAGTCCTCTCTACTCCTAACATTTTGTCATAATGTCAGGAGCCCCCTTTGGGTGATTTTGTAGTTTTTTTTGTTTTGTTTGTTTTTTTTAAATCTTGTCGAAGTAAAATTCTAAGAAAAATTGTAGAATTCCAGATATTTTGAGTTTTCATAATTTACATCACAGTGTATCTTATTTCTGCCCCAACAGTCCTGTAGCTCAAAGAATATTGATCATTTTAATCCATTAGAACAAAGGTGCCCAAGTCCAGTCCTACAATCTTGCAACCTTTAGATGCGTCTTTAACACACCTGAGTCAAATGAACTGCTCGTTACCAGGTGAATGACTGCTGAAGAAAATTCTTTCATTTGATTCATTTGAAAGTTGCAGGATGGGACTGAACTTGGGCATGCCTGTAATAGAAGTTAAGTTGGTTAACCTAAACTTTGAATCTTTGCCTATAACATTTTACCCTTCCTAGCATTTCAACTAATATGATTTCCCAGGTATTATTCTGTTATTGTGCTTTTCTTTTTCTCTAGACAATGACGTATCCTGGATGGACTGCAAATTTATCAAAGATTGGGGACAAATTCAAAGACATTGTGGCCCATTTAGCTGAGATTGAGAAAAGCATAGGATCACAGAAGCCACAGGTGACAAGCTCTTGCACAGTTACCATTGTTTCTGATATTGTTTAAGTCCTACAATTTTGATGTTACCTGTCCTGTTTTTATGTGTAACCATTTACAAATGCTTCTAATCATTTGTAAATGGTTGGACACATCAAAGAAACTAAAGTCAAAGAGTGCAGGTTGGAGACCATAAGTCACTCCTGCAGAAGGAAGCCATGCAAGTAGGAGACTATTCCCAAGGGCTTGCATACTTAGCAAAATTGTGTTTATATTAATGTTGTGTAAGCTGCTATTATTCAGTGAGCTTGTGAAGTGGGAAACATCCAAGACCCAAAAGTCAAAGGTAGAGAACAAAACGGCTTTAATTCACCTGCAGGTGGAGAGCAACTGTCAGAGAGGCTCTGACTACAGCATACAGGATGTTAGATTTTATGCACATCTTGTCACACACCATAGGTGGAGCGAACAATTCCTAGAAGCTTAAACACATCTAAGAAAAGAACATCTGGTTTCTGTCAAATAGGTGACGAGGCAGAACATTGTGACACAGTTTCCAATTGCAACCCATTCTATGCACGTCAGCACTAAATTAATTGTAAGAACTTTGATCGTGAATTTGTTTCCTCGAGCCCAGGGGTCAAAAAGTTAAACCACGTGGTGCGAAAACTATTTGTCTGTTGCCAGGTTTCTGACGTGCAGAGAAGAGCTGTAGAAGGAACAATCGCTTCTGCAGGCAGTCTGAGCTAAACACTGGTTAAGCACATCTTGTCAGGCTGATTTCCGTTCCTAGCCGAGACATGCAGCTTCAACAGAAAAACATCTTTTACTCATGCAATCATATATGACACTTTTGTATTAACATAATAAAAGAATAAAACAACTTCAAATAAGCATTTTGATTATTTTTACTTCACAAGCTGATTACAAAAAATGTGATGTGGTTGTAAGCCTTTTTCCATGTAGTTTTACCTTTGTAAAACAAATTGTAGAAAAAATTTGCATCTTATTATTATAGATGGTTAATTACAGGCTAGATTGGGCAATGCAGCAAGTAACGTTTCTAGCACCAACACATTCAACCAAGCAGTTGGGTGTTTAAAATTTTAGGACTTAACGTAGTCTGTTAACTTGCACACCTTGTTTAGAGAATCTATTTTAAATGCATTTTTTTCATTTATTTCTTTTCCCTAGAGAATAGAGGTGAAGAAGGCGTTCTACCTAAAGCTTGCTGCTCTTTCAGAAAGAGAAGGTAGTAAAAAATTAAATATTTAAAATATTTAAATTTCAGAAAGCCACATAGTCAGTCCTTTTTTTTTTTTAATTTTTTTTTTTTTAACCTAAACTAGTTTTTTTTGTTTCCACTGTAACATATCATCTCTTACTGCCTGGTGAAGCTGGCACCCTGACATTTCCTATTATTGTCTGTAGTAATCCTTGACCAGTTGGCCTGTCTACAGTAAAGTTTGGGTAGGAATAAATGATGTAATTGGTTAAAATTAGCCTTGATACCCAAAATGTACTTAATGGAGAATTTAAACTTGGTTCAATTAAGATGGCTGAATTAGCAGTTTAATAATGCAACATAGCATGAATTTTTCATTTTAAAATTTAAAAGTGTGTTCTACTGATAAATAACTGGGAAATAATTCATTAAAATGTTGCATGCATATTTGGAACTGCCTTTCTGACTTGTTTCTTGTTTCTCAGCTATTGAGGAACTAAAAACAATGGAACGACAAGACCCTCGAGACTCGTCCTCTGTAGCTGGAACTCTGCAAATGTCCCGACAGGAAGCTCAAAGCCCATGTGAAGTTTCAAGCTCAAATGATGGTAACTTGTAAACAAACATTTTAAGAGCTTATGACTTTTTGCACGATTGAAGACAGAATTTTTTCTTCAGATTTATTACTGTTTATTTTAGCTTGCTCCGACTTGATTAGGATTTATTTTTCAATATTTTATCCAAGGTGAAGATTGTAAAGCTGGTAATCCAACTCAGGACCATCTCCAGACATCTGCACGTTGCAACAAAATGGATCCAGATCATGTTCCAAGCAGCGAAACTAAAGATGCTTCTGGTTTGACTTTATTTATTTGTCAGGTTTTACCAAGAAAATTGCCATTTTACAACTTCTTTCAGCATATATACTTTTTATTTCAGAAACTGTTAAACAGGATCCATTTATGCCAGCTATTGATGCTCAGCCTCAAAGTCTCATGGGTAGTTCCAGTAAGTAATTTATTTAATTTACTGATATCCGCGTTTAACTATCGGCAAGTTGGTGCATTCCTTAGATAAGGAATAAGATGGTAAATCTTTCAATTGCACAAATTCTTCACTCAAATTTGGCAGGAGTGAAAGTGGACTCCATTTTACCTCCAGAAAGAATACTTTCAAAGAGTCTGTCACCATCACAAGATGCACCACAAGCTGGTAATTGTCGACCAAAAGTCAAAATCTGCAAGCCCCAGACAAGAGTAGAGCCGCTTCAAATAAGAAGGACTGGACTGAGCCACAAAGTGAGAGAAGCTCCAATGCATGACAGACCACCTAAAGGACATGATGAATTACCAGCACCCATAACTTGCTTTGGTTAGTGTTCAGCTTTCAAGTTGAACTTTTTATCATTTACGAGTTGACGTATAATAATGGATGGCTGTTACAGGGAGAAAAGCTCCAGGCTGCAGTAATTTGGTCCTTTTCTTGCATGCAAGACAAGTGGACATTAAACAGGTTATTGGTGAGTACCCCTCTCACATCTGTCAGCGTTTTCCTGCCACTTTACAGAAACTTGCAGCCTAGCTGAATAGTTTGCCCTTATCAGGTATGGAGTTTTTGTGGGAGTGCAGAGGGATTTGTCTGGACACTTTCTATCTGTGTGAAAGCTGTGAGGAAACCGTCCCAAACGGTGACATCTGTCTACATATGACCAGTCACAATCACCAACTCAAATACATGGTGAGTGTTTGGTTAAATGGATGACCATAGGCCTGCATGTATGTATTCTATGCTGAGGAAGAGAAGTATTTTTATGAAAGGAATTTTCAAGTTTCTTCACTTTTTTTAATCATAAGTACACCTCAACCGTGACAGTAAAATCCCAATAAAAATCCAGAGAATCGCATGATTTTTAAATAATTAGCATTTTTTGCATGAAATAAGTATTTGAAACAATAGAAAAATAGAACTTAATGTTTGGTACAGAAATCTTTGTTTACAATTACAGATGTTGGATGTTTCCTGTAGTTGCAGCAGAGATTTTGTCCCACTCCTATTTGTAGATCTTTTCCAGATCTTTTGGGTTTTTTGGTTTATCACCGGCAACAGAGTTTTGTCTCCAAAGATTTTCTATAGGGTTCAGGTCTGTAGCCTGGCTAGGACACTCCAGGACTTTGACATGATTCTTATGGACCCACTCTTTAGTTGACCTGGCTGTCTGTTTAAGGTCATGGTCATCCTGGAAAACCCAGCCACAGCCCATCTTCAATTATCTTAAGGGGAACCTCTAATTTTTCCACTCTTTGAGTGGAACAAGCTTACTTATCGGAGCTGTGCCAAATACTTACTATCCCCACTTTGTTTCAGTGGAAAAGGCACCCCGAGTTTCTGAAGATATTCTGGCAGGAGGAAGACTTGCCTCAATCCTTGAAAATCTACATTTTGCGAGAAGTTATCAGGAGGCTGGCAGAACGTGACCGTTTCCAAAAAATCGACGCAAAGGTAATTATCCACTAATAATTGGATCAAACATGATTATTAAAATTATATGTACATGAGCTCACTACTGATTTAATAACAGTTTTTCTTTTTTCTCTCAGTGCGTAATACTTAAACAAAAATTGCATCAGTTTGTCAGGATGGCTCAATTCAGTGAAGGTAACATCTTTCTTTAAGCTTACAAACGGGTTGTATACCACAGTTTGTATAATTTTTAAAAAATATATATTTTTTAAGCTTTAAAAATTGTGCAGAACATCCTTAATGAAGAAGAGAAATCAACCGTCCATCTGCTGTGCAGTGCTGCATGCCAGCGGAGTAAGTCTGTAGTTTTTATTTTTATTCTCTTCAGGCTAGCACCCCTTGTTGCTAGCCTGGTCATTTCATCTCTTCATTTCAAATTATTGTATGTGTGAATGTCTGGAATCTGACTTCTGCATTAGCAAGTGGAGGGGGACTTCTTTCAACTTTCAAAGATGACTTCGTTAAAAAAAAAAAAATCTTGTTTCTCAAAGCAAGAGCCATGCATGACCTTCAGGGCTGCTTTTGAGTCTGTCGTACAAAACAGTTTCATGAATGTTAATACTGTCTTCTTGTTTAAGACATGTAAGAGGAAGAAAGTAAAATTGAACATGCAAACTTCTGATTGCAATACAACTTCTCTACCCACCTCAAATTGAAGATTTATCACAACATCAGTCTGGCAAGTTTGTTCTGGCTTTGTGATTGAGTTCAGTTAAGATTCCTGGTTGGACAAAGTTTAAAATAAAAGATACTTTCTTCCTGTGACAGCCAAAGTTTAAAAGGTTAGTCTCAGAGCAGTAATATCCATCCTTTACACTATCCTTTTTATTTTTACCTGCTAAATAAAAATAAACAAAACACACTATTTTAATGTGCAGAGCCGTCACATTTCTGTAGACGAGATGTGTAATTTATTGATTTAAAATAAAAAAGGTTTGCCAGATTTTTTTTTTTTAATCTGCAAAACATACAATAAATTTAATCTCCAGGACTTTTTTGATTTTTCTTTAGTAACAAGAACATGGTGTGGCTCTGTCTAGCTTCATTTTGACATGTTTTTAGCTTCATGTGGTTTTTTTGTCTTCTTTTACTACTAAAAGAAGTTAAATTCAAAGCAAAAACATGGATGAGTACTTTGTCAGTGAAAACTTCACCTTCATTTAAAAAAAAACAAACAAACTCCATCAACTGGCTGGACTGTGACCAAAGGCCGGTCAGAATTGGTCCAAGGGCCGCAGATGGCCCCCAGGCCGCGCTTTGGACACCTCTTATCCTTGTAGGGTCCCAGGGGGCTGGTGCCCATGTCCAACGGTCAATGGGCGAGAGGCGGTGTACACCCTACACAGGTCGCCAGTTCATCACAGGGCAACATGAAGATGCACAGGAAAAACATACCTACACACGCATAACGACAGTTTAGAGAGACCATTTAACCTAACGGTCATATTTTGGGACTGTGGGAGGAAGCTGGAATCAACTCATTCACAAAGAGAACATGCAAACTTCCAGCAGAAAGACCCCAAGCCAGGATTCAAACCATGTATTTCGTCTTAATTGAAATGGATAAAAAAGAAATTACACGATGGCAGCCTGGAAGGTCAGACTGTTAAGTTTTGAGGGAGCTTCTTTTTTTTGGGTGTGTTTTGGTTCTTATCTCAAGTAGCAGACAAACGGTTGGTAGAATGTTTTGGCATTGATTGGTGAAGGGGTAGTTGAATATGGTGGGGAGGAGATGCTTTTTTTAATCTGTATTAGATATGAGCAACTGCTTTTCCTAGTTTGTCTGCAGTTCAAGTACTTTTGGGTTTTTTGGTGCATGCACTTGTTAAGGTATTACTGATTCTCTCTCCTTTTCATGTAGGCCTGTAGCACCCCCTATCTGTCACTGGAGCATACTGACTGGTTCAATGCTATCAGACCCCATAGATTGACTAAAGTGCCCCACACCCTAATATTTTCTAACACCCCCAACACTTCCCTATCTTTAAATTTTTTTTTTTCCTGTTTTCATTTCAGATGATGAAGAAATTACAAAAAGCACAGTTTTAGAAAAAATGTCCAATGTAGGAACATCAGATGTAATAACAAAAATGGACTTCAGTCCTGTGGATTTGAACTGCTCTTCATCAAAGACTGATTTGGTGGGCTCTTGTGTCCTTAATCGAAGAGCAGATTTAGCTAAAGATGCCAAACCTGATCTTTTTCAAAAGCCAGTGTTAACATCAGCTCTTGCTTTTCCTCAAAGCTCTGGTCAGAAACTACTTCCAGAAGAGACATCTTGCACATCTGTCAGAACAAAACTGCACGTGTCGGTCAGTGGCCCACTTAAAAAAAGATCAGCTGTTAAAACCCTGCACAAAACCAGCAGCCCATCGACAGACCCTCTGCCAGCTAAACGTACACTCTTCATGCAGAAGATGAAGAGTGAGCCCACTTCTCCAAATTCAGTGTCTTCTCCAGTCAACCTTCCTGCAGGCCCTTCTTTACTTGGTATCAAAGATGAAGACTCTGGACCCAAGCAACTTAAATCCACCGTGGATCAGGATTTGTTTTCAAAACCAACTTCTCATTTGAAACAGATCACCCCCAAGTTGATTAAGGATAATATTACAACCATTAACTCCTGTGCAACCAGTGCTCCGGCGATGCCTCAAACTACTTGGGATTCAAAAATTGATGACTCTGGAAGTGTGTCGTACAACTGGGACTCAAAGTGTCACCTGATTGAAGCTCCTTGGAGGAAGAATCCACCCACCAACTCGTTAGAAGGGACTAAGATGGTGACGTCTGATTTGGGGTGTAAGAATGAACTTGTCACCATAGGTCATGACTCTGCTCCTAAAATCGTCTCGTCCTTTGAAAACCCACAGAGGAGCGTTGCAGATAATGTCACTGAAGACGAGCCTGTTACTGCTCTAGCTCCTACTGCTGACCTCTTTAAACTACAGGATCAGCAATTCTTCAGTGTTCAAAACATCTGTAGAAATGAGAGTAGACTTCCATTTGGTTGTGCTGCTACCAACCCTGACTCAGAACAAGTACCAGAGCCAAAATGTGACCCAGAACCTGACAGGACTGTGATTGGTTCATCGCTCTTTAGCACTACTGGAGCTGACCAGCCAGAGCCCATAAAGCACATGTTTCAGTGCAGCTCCACTGAACAGGCTCACCCTGACATTAACAAAAAGAATCAAATCAGCTTCCACGTTGATCCACCACTAAGACCCGCTTGCACTGTGGCAGCTTCAGGAGGCTGTGATCCACATGTCCAAGCTGCCTGCGGCCAAATGGGGAATTCAGGTTATCCTTCTTATCAGGCTGCTGCTGGTCAAAAACGGGCGGATGCTTCATTTAGAACTGAAAGCTCACATCAACCGTTCATCTATTCAAGCTTGATCTACCCACAGCAGATGGTAAACCCCTTCAGCCTTTCTCCTTTCAGTTATCATTTAACATCCCAACTACCTCCAGGGACGGGGTCTTTCAACACGCTCTATTACCCATGGCCGGCAAGGATGGGAATGTGATCCACGAATCTTCTCTGGACTTGTATTCATAGTTGTTGTTTTTTTTTCTGCCTTCTTGCATTTTTGTCCTAGAATTGTTCAAACAATTTTACATACGTTATTCTTGTGAAGTGATTTGTTTGCAAGCTGTTATGTTTTCCATGTTTAACGTACACAGGACTTGAGGGGGGAAAATGTTAAAATATAAAAGGTTCTTGTTTGGTTTGTTTTTAATCAAATTCTACATTGCATGGATTTTAGCTGTGGAACTGTTTATGAATGTAAGTTTAGTTTTTAGTAAAAATGTTTGTTTAAAAGAAGCCAAATGTATCCTAATTGTTCAATTGTCTTTGTTCTGTGAGTTGGAATACAGATTTGCTAATGATTGTCTATCAGATGTGATAGTTAGACCCCACTAGCATTATCTTAGTTTTAAAGTTTTTATTGTTTTGTTGTTGTAACATGGCAATACAACTTTGCTATCCTCTGTTGGCCTAACGATGCTCATTCTTTAAATGAACCATCTATAGTGTCTTGCAAGATGTGACTACACAATTATATAAACTATAAAAAGATGAATAAATATACTTAGTTATACTTGTATACCTGGCATGGATAGAAGGATATTTGTAATTGGTCATTTAGTTCTTCAATTCTTCTTGTAAAGAAATCTGTTATTGTTGGAAAACCTGTTTCAAATTAAAAGTTCTCACATTTGTGAATAACTTTTTGTTGAGAATGTAGGTTGCCCCTATAAAAACTAACCCAAATCCTCTCTGATATTGATAAACAGCTGATTCTACTATTAAGTGTCGTTTTGTGTGATTATTGGGCTGGATGCTTAAAGTTTAAATAAAAAAAAAAAAGACATATTGCCAGTTAAATTTCAGTCCCAAATGTGATTCCTAAACTTTCCTCTGCTTTTGAATGGACTCCCTCACTGTAAAGTTGAGTCTGCACAAGGTAAGAAACTGATTTAAATGAACGTTAGTAGATTGTCTTTTTTTTCTTTTTTGGGGGTCATGACCCTGAAGTTTAAGAAAAGGTCAGCCATTTTAAATAAACATCTCGGCCTGTCCCACTATTTCCTTTGACAGACAAACACCAGTTTGATCTTTGTGGTTAAATTTCTTTATTTCGCCATAAAACAAACTTGAACATGAAAACCACTTCTTATTCCCCGAGAAAAGAATTCAACACATAACCATGGCAACAGCAGAAAAGGGAGGCTAGCATAAACAACTTGGCCATGTTTCATTTCACGGCCAAGTTGTGGCTGGCTGTGAATGTTATGCTCCCTCACAGCACTCAGGGTCTTGCGATAACTCGATGATATGAGATCAAGACATTCTTTTGAAGGTTATCACAGGCGCCGTTCAAGGCAAAATCAGAGATAGATGGCCTACAAATGTTTGTTTCAAGGAGTTTTACTTGCACATTGCGAACGTACATTGCGTTATCGGATCTGCAGGATCAAGGACATTCTCTGTCTGCATAGAAAGATCTTGCAGACCTCCAAAGACATCTGCAAAAGCATTAGACCTACAACACAGGAAATGATTTTCTGCAAATGCTGTGTCAAAAAGGTCACAGCTGGTGAAAAGTTATGTATCCTGCTTAGATACAAAGAAGTATAAAAAGATGAACAAAGAATGAACTCAGAAAAGCAGAAGAGAAACAGGGTTTTTGCATTTCTATCCTCTGCAGTTTCACACTGTGACCCTGGGTGCCTCCGTCTTGCACTTTATGCTTGACACATGCCTGCATGTACGAACTGAGTAAAGGAAGCTAAACAGACACATTCAATATTTTCCACTAGTCATCGAAAGGTTACAGAGACAAAAGTTATCTTTTCAACAATCGATCGATCAAGTTTATTTGCATAGCAAATTTCAGTGTCAAGGCAGTTCAAAGTGCTTATAAAAACACAAATATACATAAAACCATCATACAATTGGGAAACCAGTAGCAAATATTACATTTTGTTGAGTTCCATGATCAATGCATATCAGATATGTTGGTCAATGTTCCAGTGATTATGGGTCAAAAGCAGCTGTAGACAGGTGGATTTTTAAACTAGATTTAAAGGAATTCAGTGTTTCAGATGTTTTGCAGTTTTCTGGAAGTTTGTTCTGGATTTGTGGTGTATAGAAGCTGAATGCTGCCTTAGTTCTGGTTCTGAGGAAGCAGAGCAGATAGATCTGGAAGGTTGGTACATTTGGTAACTGATCAAATTATTTATAATTTAATATTTAAAAATTATATAATCAGATGGACCAAAAATATAAAGTGAAGTGGAATGTTTTGGTATTTTAAAGATGAAAATGACAATAACACATATGAATTAAAAAAAAAGTTTACAAATTAGTTTGTTTCAATAAATGAAACTTCCCGCCCCCCAAAAAAAAACAAAAACGCAGGTGTGTGTCTGGTGAATTTTTGGCTTAAACACGTTTGTTCTTCATATAGAAATTACTCACAGTGGGTAGAGAATACAGACATTTTTACTCAAGTAAGAACAGCAATACTTAATAAGAAATTACTCAAGTAAAAGTTAAAAGTACAGCGTAATAAAAATATATATATTTTAAGTTACTCAAGTAAATGCAACAGAGTCAATGTAAGTAGTTACTGTGTGACCTTAACTTAAACCTAACCTGAACTCAACAAGTCCTAACTGTTTCTTATGGGGCCCCGGTTTTGGGTCCAATAAGGAGCAGTAGGTCCTCACGGCGTAGTAATTGCTGGAAACATTAGCCTTACAAGGCTAGAAACACTGAAACACACACACACACCAACACACACACATGAACACACGAGGGCTTGCCTGATGGGGGCGTTCCTCAGAACAACTTAGCGCTACACGAAAGACATTGGTTGCTAAACTTTCAGAGCGCCATTGTTATCTCTTCTTCCCGTTTCCCGCGGTTGCTACACGACAACTACAAGCTGTGCTACAAACGACTGCTCCTGGTCCAGGTGAGAACAGGTATGTTTCAGGGAGCCAAAAATGTCTGGAGGACTGAGTCGGGTTAGCCGAGGGTCACATGCCGCTGTTGCAGACACCTGGACGGTTAGGATTTTCTACACTGAAAATGGCTGTTGAACAAAGTTACCGTCGCTTTACTGAAACTGCTCCCGCCTTCACTTACTTCGGGGAATATATTTATTTATTTTTTTGTGCTGTTGCTGAATGTGAGTTTGAATCGCTGTTTTGTACGATACTTAACGTATTCACAGTGACGGATATCCGGAGGAGAATCGGTCAAATTGAGCCATTTATGGATGGGGAGAAATGCTACAATTTACGCTGGATGTTGTTAGAGAATATTTATGATGTCAGTAGGGCTCGACTACAGGAAATACCAAGACCGCTGGGTGTTTCCTGGTCCACAAAAGTCGTTTCTATGAGAGTTGTTGGTCTACATTCCTCCGCAAATTGTCAGCATTTCATGACGAGAGGCCAAAAAACGATGTTAAACCAGAAACTGTATGTTTGTTAGATTTAAAATGGCTTCAGAATGTTGTCAATGAAAGCAAATCAAAAATAATTTAGCATTTTAGTTCTGTTTTCAGTTGCTAAAGTTTGAAACTGCTGCGCCATCTCGTGGTTACATTTGAAACAACAGATACCTGAACCCTGGCTTAGCCAGACACCGAAATAGTAAAAACTTATTTAAGCAAATTTCTGCCTGAATCATATTTCAGCTAAACTGTTAGGAATTAATTTATGTATCCTATGTTAGAAGAGATGCAAAAGTTAACCTTTTTTTTGTCTGTTTTTATTTATTTTAATTTTATTCTACTTTTACACTTTATTTCAATGTAAGCTTTTTCAAATGTTGGCACATCTACAAATGACATTGTGTTTCAGGATTATGGAATTTTATATGAAACACCTGCACAAAGTACTATTTTGAAGTGGGAAGAAAACAGGATACATGATTTTCAAAATACTTTTTTTTTTTTTTTTTTAGCAATTAAGCTCTTTACAACCACATGTGATATTTTTTAGTCATCCCTTCAAAGTCAGTGTTTTATAGTTTCTTCTCGTGTCCTTTGCAAACTCCAACAAGGTTTTTTTTTAAAAGATTAATCTGCTTGTTGTTCCATTCTTCTTTCGACTGACTATGACCAAAAAGCATCCCCACTGCATAATAATGCCACGTTATTTTTATATGTTCACATCTTCACATCTATCTGTTTCAGATGGTAAATAATGTGTATACAATAAGCTTGTGCTATATATGGTGGATTTTTTTGCTGATTCTTCTGAGGTAAGCTTTAAAAAGTATAATTACTAATCTTCCGCACACAGGTGGTGTTACGTTGAACCTTCAGGATGGATCCAGGTGGGGTTCAAAAAGACATGCTGCACCATCTGTTCTGTAAAACACATTTATTCTGCCTTTGTTTTTTTGACACACATTTTTCACACCATCAAGTACATTTTAATATCAGATATGACCAGAGTAAATATAAAAACTAAGTTTTCAAATGGTGATTTAATTTATTTAGTGGAAAAAAAGCTACAAACAGCAACTCAGCCAGACATTGTGTATGGACAGGAAGGGCTTTTCCTATTATTATGGTTTATTACTTCCACATAAGGTCAGGTTGGTTTGTATAGCTTTCTTCCCCATGAAAGGAAACACTTTTAAATTATTTTTGTTATTAAAATGAGTTTGATTATTTGAAACATGGAAAAAGGCACAAACAGAAGAAATTTTAAGGATCCAAATACTTATATTCTATACACATGAGTTTCGGTGTAAAATGTTTTTGGAAAAATATGTTATTTTGATGCTTTCAGGCAAGAGCGAGCTGCTGAACTCTCTGGAGGCGTATCTGAACAACAAAGCCAGACTACAACCCATCATAGGTTTGTAGAAACAAGTCAAAGTTTGTTGAAGTGTGGCCTTTTCTTGTTTTTCCTTCCATAATTCTGCTGTTTTGTGCATATTTAGGCCTGGGCACCATTATAGAGTGTGTGAATGTGACTTCACGGGTCAGAGAGACATTGTACCTGTGTGAGGTGTGTGCATGCAGACTCACCAAAGCTGATATGCGGAACCACATAATGGGGAGCCACCACCGATTCAACTACATTGTAAGTTCTGCTGAAGAAAAGTCATGTTGCGTATTTGTGATCTGCTCGGGGTTGTTGTTTGTTTAGCATGTGCTATTCTGCTCATCAGAAAGCCTGTCACCCCCACTCTGTGTCTAAGTGGCTGGGCAGCCCTGACCTGTCTAAGATGGCTTGGCCTTTAATGGAGTTGGCTAAAGTGTTGGAGAAGAAAGAAGGACCAGGAAATGTTCAAGTATGCTATTTTACTCTGTTTGTTTTTAGTTTTTAGCTACATGTGTTTTGACGTGTTCATATCTTCTTGTCTTTTATATAAAGTTGTTTGAAGTTCAAGATGAGCTTTACCAGATGATGGTGACACAGAGTGAAAATCATGGTTAGTTTTTTTTTTCTGAATTTACACTCTTATGTTATTCTTGTACATACAGGGTTTCCCCCAGTGTATCATAAGCCTGGCGGGCCACCAGGCTTTGCTTGTGCCTCCACCAGGCTAAGCATTGTTTATCTGTGTTATGGAAATGTCATTTATCAAAGAATGAGAAGCTGTTTCAATAATAAGAGAAAGATTAGTCTTTAAGTTTCTTTATTCGAAGGCAAAAGCGTTCAAAGACCCGTCTCACTGAACGCAGTCAGGAGAACAGCCCTGAACGACACGCATCACATCATTATATAGTCACAGCAAGGCAGAGACCCACCCAAAGTCTGATCTTATCTCTATTGCCAGATGGACCACAGAGACAATCCTTACCCCCACCTCATGAACTAACCCTCACCTCTTGGGGGGGATGTTTTATGGCAGGAAAGAGAGCAGGAGAAACTTCTAGTTCTTCTTTGTCAGTTACTCATGGGTGCAGGGTCAAACAAGGGTACAAACTACATTCCACACGTCAGTCCTTTAAGACAATTGCCAGGTTAAGCATTTTACCCAAGATGTCTTCAGGTCTCTTATACTATTACAGCTACGGAAACATCTAACATTATCTGGAAACTTCTTTAATGGAAAACACATCTTGCAGAAATATAAAAACACAGCAGATATAATCAGTAAATAAATGGTAAAAACGTATCATCAGTTCCATCAAAGATGAAATGAGGCAAAAGATGAAATTTTCTATTACATCTGTTTTAGTTTTTTTTTTTTTTAATGATTGCTTTTTTTAAAGACTTTATAGTTGGTGTTTAGGTATTTATCTCCCAGTCTACCAATAACACGCAATTATCAAGTGATATTTTCAAATTTCCTGTCAACTCTAAACATTTTCTAACCCAAAAACAATGCGGACCACTGGATGACTGCCCCAGGCATCGGGCTTAGCAAGTTTTCTGGGGGAAACCTTGACATGTATACGTATTGTCAACGAGACATGCCTCTCTCTTCAACACCACAGCAGTGACTCTGATGAAGACCTTAAAACAAAAGCAGGCTGAGGTGGAGAGCTTTTCCGAAACAAAACCTTTGCATTATCCGGTCGCGTCTCAGAGGGTCGTTTTGCCTGCACGCAACCAGTGGGAACATCCAGAGACATCCGACAGGGGTGACATGAAATTATTTCAAGTCTCACAACAAACAGAGCAGCAGACACCCTTACAAAACGTATCAGCCCCACAGCTGGAGAGGGTCCAGATGTCGGCTGAGGCCTCTGTGGTATCGGAGAGCGGCGACGGGTTTCTGGAGGATTTCCCTAGAGCCAAGCCTGTCATTGGTAAGCACAGATTAACTGTCGCAACAAAGCAGTAATTACAAAGCTAACCTTGTGTAAATGGCAGCATGATTTCAGTACACAGTCATATTTTAGCATGTGATTAATTATACATGAATATAATCACTGATATTGGCTGAGAAGAAGTTCTGGTACATGGAAATGTACACATCCAGCTCCATGTTTATGTTCACATGTCATGGGCTTGGATCAAATAAATTTAGGTTTTTTGTGATATATTTGTTTTGTTTTTTTTGTAGTTTAAGATCTAGAATTAGGTGTAAATGTCTGAATCCACAGTTGTCTTTCTCACCGATGGTTAAAATGGCAATTAAATGCTTAATTTACATATATACACCCCCTCCTGGTTTCATGTTCCTAGCCTTTCACATATTGTTGTTGCAGAACTGCAGGCTTTTTATTGCCATCACAAAGGCCTTAGTTTAATTCCATATGAATATTTAAACTCTACTGTTAGAGTTTACTGAAGTCACTTTGCTTGAGCATCTCGACTCATTCCAAAACCAGTTAAATGTTCAAATGTGTTGTTGATGATTTGATTTGAGGTTGAAAAATGTGACAATGTTCCATTTTCAGTGTCACTGCGAGCAAAACAGACCCTCAGCATGATAATGCCACAGTTCACAGGGACACTGTTTCTACATCATTTTTGTTTCATGGTGGTTCCTGAGTCCTGAATCCATTCAAATGACTGAAACTTGGACACAGCTGGTTGTTGCAACAGGACCATCATCCTAAACACAAAGAAAAACAAGTTTGGAAGGACTTGCTTTAAGCTTCCTGAGTGGTCTCTCCAAAAAGCCCTGTGTTTAATTTTATAAAAAGTTTGTAAACTGTATTTAAAATTCAAGTCTGTGCCATAAAGTCTGCTCATTTAAGAGTTTACTAAAAAGTATGTGGTTGAGGAGCAACTTGCTAAGAGACATTTAGCCTGATCTTAATGGGGGTGCAGGTATAGATTTGAACATTAATGGATTGAAGAAAATCCTTTAGAAATTCGAACTAGCGAACCAATACAAACAGCTCTAAAGCATCTTTAAAAGTCCAAAATTTGTGCCCTTGATCAATATATTTAAACTTCTTCACTTATTATTCATCTCTTGACCTCCCAAAAATCAACTTTAATGAAAGCAAATCTTCTCCTCTTCAGAGTTTTTGTATATTCTAAGTGAAGTGAGTATATTTCCATGTGTATATTTACAAATCGAATTGTTTTCCTAACCTAAAATGTTAAGCTAGTTAGTTAAAAACAACTCCATCTCATGTTTTTCTCAGGTCTCATCCGTGTGGTTGAGTTTAGAAGTGAAGATGGCTGCTCATGTTGTTTCTTATGCCACTGCTGTCGCATAAGATCCACCAAAAATGACCTGATTGATCACCTCACCAGCTCCTCCCATCTAGTTAACTACCTGGTAGGTTTGCTTCAGACTCTTAACATTCCTCACATATGTATGATTACATGTGTATGTATTATTCCAGGAGGTAAAATAAATATTTGATTGTGTAGATGGAAATTTATCCTGACCAAATACAAGCTTTGGGGGAAGTTAGTGAAGATGACTTCCAGCTTCAGTCACTGGCTGCCAAAGTGGAGGAGGAGGAGGGCAGAGGAGAGATGAAGGTATTTTTGCTTCTTCAAAGTGCAGGTTATTCTGTTGGGGGGTTTTTTTGCTCTATGTTGAAAACTTTTAAGAAATGAACTTGTACTAAGATAGTAGATTTTAACAATAGTTGTCAAAGTGGATAAGGACAACAAAACAAGTGAGATAAGAAAAACTACCGATCTTTAAGTCTGTTTGTTTGTATGTAAAATATCTGTGAGTAGCAAAATCTGTGAAGCTTAAGCACAAAAGAAATAAATCTTTAAGATGACATTTTAGTTTCAGAAGTGTTTTAAAAATATAGTTTTTTGCAATGTATGTATTTAATGAAAAATGCACGTATCTTTAAAGTTTAGGTTCCACCAATCTCAAAAATTAGGCTTTGAAAAGAATAATGAAATGACTTATTATTATTATCAGCCTTTCTAAAGTCTCTGACTTAGATAAGGTGTACCATAGAAAGTCAGTACAGAGAGAAAATGTTCTGTTATTATTCTAGTTTTCCTTCATGAGACAAGTGTCAGGTGAAAGCTGAACACCAATGTTGTTACAAAAGCTCTTTCCTATAAGGCAAAAAGCCTTAAAAGAATGATACGGTTGAAGGCGGGTTCTCCAAATACTGAAAGAAAAGGCTCACATATTTGTGGCACTCATAGATAATCTAATACTGATTCTTTTTTTTTTTAATGACAAGTTAAAGTGATTATTCTTCACTGGTTGAAAGGTATTCTATATATCTACTTGTACGAATTTGATATTGTTTAAAAAAAAAAGAGAAAAGAAAATGGCCTCATGTAATGCACTGAAGTTGTGATTGCACTCAACCAATATCTCATGTTCCCAGATAGTAAATGTACCAGAGTCCATCTGTAGTCAACTCACTGGCAAAAGTTACCACTGGTGTAAGTAAAGATGACTTTCATTTCTTTGCTGGGCCATAAACCTTCCATCTCTTTCGCTCCATCCTTGCTCTCAAAGTCTGACTTGTAAGTATCAGTCTGTCTTTTTGTCTAGGATGCGAAAATGTGCTTTGTCATAACCCTGTGCGCTTACAGGTTTACAAAATGGATGCCATGCAGCATGTTTTTTTTACATCCAGGGTGAAACTGACCTTCTCCATAGAATAGTTTGCAGGGCCAGGAGGCATTTTTGATTACAGTGATGTTTTTATACAAACATTTCTATTTTCTTTTCTTTATTTGTGAAGCCGTTGCTCTTCTTTTGTAGCTTCCAGTTTTATTTTTTTTTACACAAGTCAGAGCTCTTTACAAAACTATCATATATGCAGTTATAGGCAGTGCCTTTCAAAAATATTCATACCTCTCTAACTTAAAAGTAAAACTGCAGGCTTCCTTGTAATCCCTCTGGATTTTACGTGTTTGATCAACAAAAAGTAGCTCAAAACAGAAATGGAAGCGACATTAAGAATGTTTAGTGTTACGGGTTGAAAAGCAAACAAATTCAGTGAAATCATCTGAGTTCAAAAGTCACTCATTTATTATACTGTGATTTAAGTTCAGTTTAAGTGCATCTGTTCTCTGAATTTCTCAGAGGTTTGTTAGAGAACAAACGGCTTCAGAAAGACCAAGGAGCGCAGCAGACAGGTCTGGTAACTATGGATGACATGCCAAGATTCTCAACTTAGGTGGAATTACCTGTTGATAGGACAGCTATTAGTCATGCACTCTGCAATTCTTCTATTGTTCAAAGTAACCCTTAAGAAGTTGCATTTTGCTATAAAGTGTTGATAAGGAGATTTATTAATTAATCTTAGTTTTATATGAGACACTGTTCCAATTAACAGCGAATCAAGAATAACAGAATGCACTCTGTCATTATTTTACTCAAGGGTCAAAGAAAAGAAAATGACCGCTGAGACTCTCGGCAAATCCAAGAGTAAAGAGACAAATAGATACACTGCTTATTAATATCCACCACTTCCGTAAAGCACGGGACTTCCCATCAGCTTAACAAAGAAGACAGTCTTTCCCCATCTCCAACGCAACAGCTGAGTGACCTTGGACAATGGTTCATCAGTTCAAAAAGAAAACTAACAACTTCTCAGAAAACTTCTGTTATCAGCTTCTGCTTGCCCAGTGAATAAGCCAAAGTTTTTTGTCGCCACACCACGCATGTAAGAATGACCTAGTCAAAGGCCCGATTCCACAAAATGTGGAATCTTGTTGCAAGACTTGGGATAAATTAACGATCTCAAATGTTCTTCTTCCAATCTTACTAAGCTCAAACTGCAACAGAGAAGATTTGAGCTTTTAAAGACATACTCCAGAAGTTTTGGAGATGTAATTGAAGTAAGTGGTGGTTCTACAAGTTGTGGACTCAGAGGAGCTGAATACGAATGTACAGTACAGACCAAAAGTTTGGACACCACTGTGTGTCCAAACTTTTGGTCTGTATTAAGTACAGACCAAAAGTTTGGACACACAGTGGTGTCCAAACTTTTGGTCTGTATTGAGTACAGACCAAAAGTTTGGACACACAGTGGTGTCCAAACTTTTGGTCTGTACTGTATATCAGGGTGTTTTTATTTGTGAGAGAAATTGGGGGGGAAACTCATCGCTTTTTTTCTTCCGCTTCACTATTAGGCACTACATGTGCCCTGTGCCGATGTAGGTAATGTGACAAAATGTGGAAAACTTCCAAGGGGTGTGAATATTTTTACAAGGCACTTAGCCATCTGAGAACAAATTAAGTGAATCCATCGTTATGCAGTTTGAACATTTTGTTTGTAAAGTTTTGAATGAATTTTGAATTACAATTTCTTTTTCAGGCTTTTTGTAGTTTTCTCTCATTTTGCTAACTCACTATTTTTCTTTTTAAAAGTCTTTTTATGTGCATTTTTTTCCTGTATATCCTTGGTGTTTTTCTCATTTTCAAGGTTTAAAGATGCTTTCAAGAGGAGGGGAACATTCCAACCTTCAACAAAAAAGACAAGCTGTCATAGGCGAGTCTTTCCTCTGATATTTTGAAAGGAAAAAACAAAACAAAACGTCTGTTCCCTCTTACATAATTCGCATTGCCCGTTTCAGGTCTGAACAAGATTACACCTCGACATTTGCCCAAAAAAGGCTTTGTAGCGATGCCAGAACAAGCAAAAAGAATGAAACCGATGAAGAAGAAAAGGAAAAGGACTAATACCATGTTTAATGTGAGCCTGCCTATAGGTGAAGGTGAACTTCTGCTGGAGAGAAGATCCTTTGACACGGATCATCTTTATGAGTCACCTGCATCACCTTCATCTAAATCGGATGTAGCTACATCACCCTCTGAGGTTTTAGAGACCAAGTCTCCTATAGATAGCCCTGTAGACATTATTGATATACAGTTAGAGCTTCAAACATCTCAACTAGAGCAACAGCTCTACCAAGAAGATACAGATTCTGGTGATTATATGTCAGAAAAGCACATCACAGTCACAGTATTTCAGGGCGAAGATGGTTATGTTGGTGACAACCTGCCTGGACTAAATAAGTTAAGGGGATCTCAGGAATGTTCAAGTAAAGATTGGACATATGACGATTTGCAGGCCCAGAATGGGGGACATTTTGCTGCTGGAGCCCACTCTGAGGAGTTTTCACCTTTTGACTCCTACTACAGAGAGGGGAGCTGTGGCACCAATATTTGGTACAGTTCAGCATCAGCTGGAGCAGAAAGGGAAGCATTGAGGCTAGAGAGAGAAAGCAATGAGATAATCTCAAGTTATGAAAAGCAGCGTCAAAACCAGCAGCCATCATGGAGCGATGCAGGTTTTCACACAGGTAGGGTGTGGGAACAACAAGTCCCCTATTTAAAGGATGCCAGGATAAACGTGGAAACTCACTCAGGAGATATTCCTGTGTACAGGGGCAGCTTTCTATTGGATCCTAGAGGACAAGTTCATGAGACTGAACAGAGACAAGCCCAGACATACACAAAATTCACTACTGACTATCACCAAACAGCTTCACAGCTTTACACGCCTCCGTCTACAGCGTTAGAATTCAATCCAATACAACAGAGGCTGATGTTTCATGCCTGTTACGATGCTTCATCCAGAGCCAGCCAGGGTCCTTTACTCCGCACCACCCAGGGGGCTTTACTCCGCACCAACCCAAACTTTATGTATCCAGTCACAGATGGAGCTGGTTGGGGATGGACTCAGGCTGATGCCTTCATTCAGCCAGGACAATCTGCGTGCTATACTCCCAGTCCTGAAGTTTATTTCAGCGCTGGCATTCCAAACTGAATAAAAACAAACTTCATGACTCACATGGTTAAGTGTTAAAAATTAGACTAGCTCAAAAATATGCCCTACCATTAATACAAGTTGGAGTCTCCTAATGTAAAATGAAATAATTTGGCTGTTGTATTTGTTTTTTCTTATGTTTTTTTTCTTTTCAAATAATTCCTGAATTTGAAATGAATGTTGAAGGAATTAAGGGATCACATTATGAAAGATGCCATTGGATGTGACTAGGTGTAAACAAACACCAGAACATGAGCAAAATCTTACATGAAGTGTAAGACCGAGTCCAAACCAACATGAAATTTTATTCTTTCAAGCTCTACTTTTATTTTGCCAAACTGATGCATTGTTGTTGTTGTTTTTGTTTTGTTTTTTTAAAATGCTGCTGTTTATATTTGTTCAGACGTATTAAAGTCCCGTAAGGCTAGGGATTGTTCTTCTAGATTAGTTCTTTGCATTGTCTGAGCCATTGTTTTTTCTTTCTTTTCTTTTCTTTTTTTTTTTACGGTTAAAGCACAACTGCATTTATTATGTGTAGCTTTGCAAATCTAACCCTGCAACAATATGCTGAGATTTGTTGCATTTTGTTTTTAGGGCTGTCAGATTAAGTTTGTTCTGTCAATGCTACTGTCATTCACTTCAATTTAAAGGGAAATGAAAGACCAATTCTCATGGTCTGTGTTACAATGCTGCATCTCAAGAAGCCTCTGACTAACACACACTCTGGAGAAGATCATACTCTGGTTTGTCCATTATGTTTTTCACATTATCAGGCAACCGTTTTTGCACAGTCGTCTCTAGATTTGGTTTTATCAAAGAAGATGGTCGTGATCCCAGTTTTTTGCATTTGAATTTCCACCACTGTATATTTTGAATGTGCATCAGTGGAGTTATTCTTAATCAAACTTTACTTATAGATTATTTTTCATACTGTCAGATGTAACAAAAGCGTCTTTTATAGGTGCTGAAATCCTAGAGTTTCAGATCCATAAAGCAAAAATAACTAGATTAATTAAAATTGAGAAGTGGCTTGTTTTTCCAGAAACAGGAATTGAACAGATCTACTATGTCAGTTCTTGTTTTGGATCTGTTGTGTTTCACTCAAACTTATGACTTTCCTAAACCTTTGTAATGAAAGTACTAATTGAACTATTGGAAAATGTGTTCACCTTATGTAGTGTGGTATGAATTGATGAAATACTCTGGTATGGAATATAAAATGTTACGTTTCAGTTTTGAATAAATTGCGGTGCCTTCTGAACCTTACATTGAAACGTTAAGGTTTTCTAATAATAAAACACATTTGAATAGTTTTTTGTTTTTGTCTTTGTAATATAAAGTCATTATTAAGTGGGTTCTGATCAGGTTTGGGGACCTCAGAATTGGAGAAATAGTTTCCCCCCCAGTACTCTGCAATCCGATCCTGCTTCTCTGAGAGAAGTTGCTGTTTTTGATGCAACGCAAGCCTGCAAACATCTCCACCTCACTATCCATGCAGAAACACTCAAACCTTCCTGCCGCTTTACAAAGCTTTACACGAATGGCAACCTGATCCTATAGATGCAACATCTTTTGAAGGTAGTCCTAGCACTTACATTTGACTCTTTTGGGCTTTTTCTTTTGAAACTGGAGCTCTTTCTTTCAAAATTGTGTCAAATAATTAGTTTTTATCTTCTCGTCTATGAAGCTCTTTTGATGTAAAGCAGAAATTACAGCATGTGTCCTCAGATAACCAATGGTGAACAAAGAAGAATGACTACAAGCACAACTTTCCCGATTAAAAGCTGCCAATCTTCTATGAGAATATCACCTGCCCTGTCAAAACACCAAGTTTCTTTAAAATCAAGGCTAAAATCTCTTTTTCAGTTGCCTTCGATAACTTGAACATCACTAACTGCAGTCTGTAATCCAACTCTTCACTTTTTTTAGCTACTGCAGTTTAATATTTTATATTTTTTGCTAAATATACACTCACCTGTCTTCATGAACAATTAGCAATTAAAATCTGAACTGATTCTATAAAGCAATATTTTCATTTCTTTAGCTATCTGATGGTATTTAAAGTGTTTAGCTGAATCATTTTTCTGCAAGAGGGCAACTACTTTTTCCACAACATTGTAGGTCTACGTGTGTTATTACCAAATTTTCATAATTTGCAACTAGTATTTAATTTGGTGTCTTTTAGAAACCAAAACAATGTGAATTGCCACGATATGAACTGAAGCTGCATTTGTATAACGTCACTTTCCTAAAATAATGGCCTGACTTTTTTTTTTTTGTTGTTGCCAAAAGTAACTTTTTTTTTTTTTTTTGCCTAAAACATCTTTTGAAAAGAAAAATGTGTGATTTTTTTTAAAAAAAAGTATTAAAACTAAAATCACTGGCAAAAAAAAAAAAAAACTTACTTATTTTAGGAAGATGACGGCAGAAGATTCATGAAAAAAAGTGTAATTTCCTCTAGACTTCAACGCAACATTTAAACAACTCGGAAGCGTGTCTGCAGAGCCTCCCCGCCCCCCACCGGAGGCAGTAACCCCAGAGAGCTCCGTCAAGAGGGCGGCGGTGACTGGCTAGCATGAACAACTGCTCAGATAGTCACCGCAGCGCATAAGCTTTCATGTGCATGGCAACAACTCACAAACTGGCCTCCTAATTTGCAGCAGAAGACCTTTTCCAGTGGACCCTGAAGCTGCCTCCTGCAGTGGTCTCGACTCGCTCCTGTTTACCTCGTCGAGATGTCTGCTTTCTCCGAGGCGGCATTAGAGAAAAAACTATCCGAGCTTAGCAACTCTCAGCAAAGTGTGCAAACGCTGTCGCTGTGGCTCATCCACCACAGAAAACACTCGAAGACTATTGTCACGGTGTGGTTCACCGAACTGAAGAAAGGTAAGGTCGACACGGGGCTCGAAGTAAACAACAGCAGACCACGCTTCACGTCCTCAACACTTTACATGTGGCTGCAGGGAGCAGGCTAGCTCAGGCTAACTCTTAGCTGGACTATTTAAACTACTTTAGCTTCCTATGTTCATATCAAAAGGCAGATTTAATAGTTAGCCTTGTTGCTACTAGCAGGCCAATTTTCAAGCAAAGTGCAGTTAGTTTTCTGAGTTAGCTTTGCATGTTGAAGCTAGTCAGGATACTTTGTCTGTAAATCTTAATTCAGTAAATATTTAGTTGAATGCATTTCTTTATATGTTAAAGAAGATTCCCGAATTAGCCAAAAACCTACTAATCTATCCTCATAGATCCTCATCTATTCTTTTTAACTAACATATAATCAAATAATATACGTTTTTGTTAATGAATACACTTTCTGCCTGATATTTAGGTGCACTGTTACCAAGAGTTGTTGTGCAAATACCACAGTAATTAGAATAATTGGTAGTAATAAACCAATACATGTATTTTTATATACACATAAAAGGTGTAGTTGTTTTGTTTCCAATAATAATGTATTTTATTTATCAACAAATATGGTTTCCTACTAGATTAATGTGTGAAATGTTGCTACCATAAGTAATATTACACGTAAAAATACAATATTAATGGTAATAATAAGAAATGTGTAACTCCAATTATTATTTTTTTATTGCTAATAGTTAAAAAAAAATAATGTGATCATTTTTAATCTAATCTGTTTTCCCCTGTGATCAAACTATGCTACATTGTTATCATGTGTACTAACAATAGTAATAACAATATTTATTAAGTTGCACTGCAACAGCCCTGGTAACAATTATGAGGACAAAAAAATCACCTCAAAAGATAAGATTTCAAAAACAAAACAGAGAAAAGGTTCCAATCAAGATTTGAAAACATAAAATACAATTTTATATATTTATATGTAATACACATACTAAAATTTATGTGTAAACAAGTCACTTCATGTCTTTACAAAATTTACTTGTATAAGTAAATGTGATTTAAAATAATTTGAGCAGAAAATATAAGTAGAAGTCAATTTTCAGGCACAGAAAATAGGCCTCCTTTTTTGGTTTTAAGAGGATAATCAGCTGGAATTTGCCTGCTACTTGTGGAAGATTCGTAGTTGATGAATTAAATTCATCCAATTACCTTGAAAAACTTCAGTAAAAGCAACAAGGCTACAGAATCTTCAATATCATTTCTAATAATAACTAATTGTGTCACTGATGAAAGCAAACTACTTCTAGTTTTATGGAGTAATTTGGTTGTCATGGTGTCTAAATCAAGACAAAGAAAGGGTTGCAGACATGTTAGGCGCTGCTATTAATGGCGGACTTATTAGCAGGGGACTAGTCGAGCATCCTAATGACATCTCAGGTGGATGTTTTAGTTTAGGGTTCTGCGTCTGGGGGAAACAGACAGCTGTGTCTGGAAAGCTCTGGGGGATAAAGGTGGTTTTCTCTCAAGATTTATGCTCACCTCAGTCCAACAACACCCAAAACATCATTAGTCCAGAAATAGAAACCCTTTGCCCCTTTTAATCGTTCAAGTTGTCTGAATTTAAGAAAAAAAAAAGAAATATAACCAAAATACAAGATTTAAAATAGTAATGAAATTAGTCAACATCTTGTCCTTGTGATTTATGATTTAATTGATAATATGTGCTACTCAAAAATAATGCTAAGACATTATATAGGGTTTTACTATTCTTTATTTGAATAGGAATTAAATCTGGTATTTATACTAGAGTGAACAGATCCATAAGATGCATTTAGATTGTATTTTATTCTAATTGTAACACATTTCTTTTACTTTTTTCTATTGTTTAGTTGAAAAAGTCAAAATACTTAATTCCCCCTTTTTGAATTGGCTGTTACTGTTTTGTCTCACTCTCAACCTGTTTCCAATATGTACCAAAAACCAAGTAATAAATCAGAAGATTTTACGCTGCACGTCATTTCCCTCGATTGTGGTTACGATCCCCATTTGGGCCAACCGACTTCGGAAGATTAGGTTAGGAGCCGCGATTCAATCAAAATCACTGAGTGGTCTTTCGCTGGTGGATAATAATTGGAGGCGGATGATCAGTAAGAAATCTCCTTGCTGACTGCGAAGCGATAAACAGCGAGAGTAGCAAATGTCAAAGGAGCGAAAGTGATCAGCCCTTCTGTCGGTTTTGTTCGTCACATCCACATTCTCCACTGTGTGTGTTGTGTGCAGCTCAGGTATCGCGCAAGCTGACCTTCCTCTACTTGGCCAACGACGTCATTCAGAACAGCAAGAGAAAAGGACCGGAGTTCACTCAGGACTTTGCGCCGGTCATCGTTGAAGCATTCAAACATGTCAACAGGTCAGGTTTGATTTTTACGAAGCAGAATTAGCAGAATATTGAAGGCTTATCGGTCCTGTATTGTGCTGTGTTTAAAAGCGAATGTGCGTGTTTCGGGTGTTTTCCCCGTTCAGGGAAGGCGAGGAGGGCTGCAAGAAACAGCTAGGGCGGGTTTTATCCATCTGGCAGGAGAGAGCGGTGTATGAGAACAACCTGCTGGAGCAGCTCTCAGAGGTCCTCTGTAAGTTCAACACCAACCTGTTTGGGTTCAGCAGCAACGTAGGTTTTAAATCGCAACATTATCTAGACACGTTCTTGCGGGATAGTGTGATGCTACAACGTTCAGGTGTAGTTGAATACGGAGCAACCGCGGAGTATGATATTTTCTGTCTTTCTTGTCTAAAAATTCTAGATGGAGAAAAGAAACCGAAGAAAAGATCTTATGAGGAGATCCACCCTGATGATGAGGGCTTCGCCTCCCGTAGCTCCCCAGCTGATCCTCCACAGGTGATGTCTTTGAAAATCGCAGCATTAAATACAGGAGGTTGACAAAACTAAACTGTATATGTACTACTGTTTGTTTATAAATCTGACTTTCATTATTTCTCATCATTGTCTCTTAAATAGCCCATTCATGCTCCTTTTCCCTCACTTTTTTCCTGATTTGTATCGTTCTTCACCCACAGACAGCAGATTTAATTCGAGCCCTGCAGGAACTCGAAAACGCCGCCTCCAGCGACTCGGTGCTGCGGCAGCGCATCTCCTCTCTTCCTGCCGAGGTCCAGGACACGTCCCTCCTTCACAGGATCACAGGTAGACATGGAGACATAAAGTTTGGCTCTGCTTTTACAGTGGGGGAAATAATTATTTGATTGATATTTGCCCTCCAGCGCTGTGCGCATGTGCAAAATTTCTAGACGTAATAATAACGATGCAATATAGATACGGACATCCATTTCACAAATATGCACCACTTTGTGTCGTTCTGTCACATGAAATCCAAATAAAAATAGATTTAAGTTTGTGTGGAAAAGCACCATAATGTTTCTGATTTTCATAATGATGAATTGCAGCATACATAGAAATTTAAACTCCTGATAGTTCAGGAGACTGACTTTACCCACCATAAAATTATAAGACTGAATGACTGCCTGCCTGCTGAACTTTGTGTCTTTGTTTCTGAATGTTTTGTTTGATTCAGACAAAGAGTCGGGCGAGCGGCTCTCCCGGATGGTCGAGGAAGCCTGCATGCTTTTAGCCGACTACAGCGGTCGCTTGGCCGCGGAGATTGACGACAGGAGGCAGCTCACACGTACGCTAACGACCTTCCTGCAGAGCCAGAAGGACGGCTTGACCCAGAACGAGCAGAAACTCGAAGTGCGTACATCACTTTTCTGTTTTCCTTGTAAATAATTCACCATTTATGTCTTGTCTGAGTCACAGTTGTGTTCCTCTTATTCGGCTTTAGGCTTCATCTGTCCTAACAGTGAGATCAAAGTTTTACATCTTAAAGGAAACTAATATATTTCTGCTATTTATTTAAAGCAAGGATATGTCTAAGTTATCAAGTAATGCTAGCAAGGCTCTTGGCTGATGGGAAACCAAAATAAGGTTGACCATGACATTTTACCTCTAAAAAAAACTTTTCTTTTAGCTCAGATTCCGAATCCATACGGTAAGTATTTAACATTCGGTGATCTCTAAAAATAAAGACTGACGGTTTTCCCATGAACATGGTCCTTTGTGTAGTGACAGCTGTGTGCAGCCTTTATCCACAGGAATCCAGGAGAAAACCAAAGCATATCAAGTGTCTTCACTGAGGTGTTTAATAAAAAAATAAAATTAAAGACTGAAATGGTTGTTGTGTGCTTTTATTTTGCCCTGAGGCTTTCCGCTCCTGATAAACCTGCATTCTTACATGACGAACATTTTCTAACTCTATGGCAGAGTTAAGGTATTGCAAATAACTTTTTAGTAACAAAATGTAAATTAGGTTGAGTTCAGTTCAAATGTGAATTCTGAGTTGACTAAGAACAATAAAAGCATTTATTTTAGGGATGAGTTATGAAAAGATGCATGTTATTTGATGGGACAAACCAGTTGTTCATAATGATCTAAAAATTCATGTACACAACAAAAACAGCAGAGATTAAAACATTTGTAAAGACCTACGATAACCTGAAATGGTGCATTTGCAAGTTTATTCAAATGTTTCCTATTTATTTAATCCCATGTAAGCTGGCAAGCCAACTTCACTTCATAAATATTTAAATTAAGACTTTATTTTGCCGAAGTATTCCTCCACAAGCACTACAACTGGTGGATTTTGTGTACACAAAGTATATAATGTAAGGCACTAGTGAAGTCAAAGCAAATGGTGACATTTTAAAATGCTGGTGCAGAGATTAGTAATTGCTGAAGTTGAAGCAACTATAAACCATCACATCACAAAACCTGAGATAAATAAACTTGTTTCACAGAATTTAAATGCAACACATTTGTACAAATTTGTTTCATGCAGAACGTGGTACTTGTGGCGCTTATGAGCTTCAAATAAGTTCAGACTAAAAACAACTCAAATGTACAATATTATTCCAGAAAAAAACTCTTATTTTATCTTCTTTCGGGACACTTTTCAGGAATACAAGAGGAAACTGACGATGGTGTCGCAGGTCCGGAAAGAACTGCGGTCGCGCCTCAGTAACCTTTCAGAAGGACATCGCAACTCTTCCAAATGACGGCCAATACTCGCCTTCTCACCAGTTCCCAACACAGACCGAAGCAGCATCTGTTCTCACCTGTCTTCACTGAACTATTTATCCATGTCTCTTGAGCCCCAAGTGTCCACATCTCCATTTACAAGCTCATGTTTTTAATTTAAGGATACGTTAAGATTGTATCACAGGACTTTCATGTGGTGACACCTGCAGACTGACTTTTAAAGCTTTAAAGTGGTGTGACTGGTATGATTTTTTTTTTTTTTGGCAACTTGAGGCATCAGAGTGTAGGTCCTTTTAAGTGTTGATGATTCAGGAGTTCCAGTATTGGGATGTTTTTGTAATATGCCTCGCATTGTTTCGACATATTCACGTAGCTTTTTTGCTAGAGATCACTGTGGCAGTCACTCGAGCTGGAATCACTGATTTTATAAAGTGTATTGGGAAAAAAAATGTATATTTTGAGATTGTCAGAAAACGTTGGAAACCCAGGTTCCATAAAGCAAACTACGTGTTTACTCTTTTCGTGAACCCTGTTTTGTGAAAGGATTGTCTGAAAACCTTGCTCAGTGTACACACATTTGCATGTAAACCAGATGGAAATCATAAGTGTTTATGATTTGTATACATCATCCAGATCAAGAAACAAGTAGGACAAGTGTTTGTTTTTTTACTTATGGTGTGCTTACACAGTGAGTGACTTTTGTGTTGTGTTGTTTACTGTGATGCTTTATAGTTTCCAATCAAATGCGTCATGCAGCCTGAAAAGTGCCCCGGTTTCCAAAGTTAGAATAAAACCAGCTTTGTTTTTGTCACTTTCAAGCAAATGCTTTACAAAACAGAATAAACAGAATATATACAAAATGTCTGAAGGATATATGATCAACAGAGGGCGCAAAAGGGAACGTTTTCCTGCGTGTGGGCTCATTTTTAACACGGGCGCACCGCTTTTGTAGCAGTAGCGCTCGATGTCAATTAACCCGCCCCTCCGGACCGTTCCGTAGAAGCCCCACAAACATACAGGAAGTAGTTACATTTCAAAAGGATTGTTTCTTTAACTGCAGTTGTTGCTTTATTACAAGTCCTTTGTAACGTAAAGTTCAGTTTTCAGGAGCAACTCAACATTAATAAATTCGTCTTAAACAAGAAAAACGTCGTCACTTCTTGTTAAAGTGCCATACAAATTATTGCATCTATCGTTGCAGGAAAAACTAGCTAGGGTAAACCGTTGCTAAGCTAACATTAGCTTGTTGGTGGCACGTAAAAAAGTAAAGAAAATGGATAACTTGGAAACACCATACGATGAGGACGATGGTTTCATCGAATGCACGGTAAGTTGGCCAGCATGGATTAGCCGCTGAATGTAAAATCTTGAAGGAATCGGAAACAGCGTGGGTCATGCAGGGGTAGCCAGGCAAGGCTAGCTTTAGTCCATTTACTGCAGTGTAAGGTTGGCGCCGTTTATCTACGTTTATACAACATATTACTCTTCCCGCATACAATATGTTATAAAATGTATATTACACTAGAGGTATACCAATGATTAATATAATGTATGCATTTCTACGTTTATTATTCCGTCATTATGGTGACACTTCGATCATGCAAACATGCAATATATGATTTATTAGATGACTGAGGTATTACCGTTAGAATTTGCGTTTTATGATGCATTGATTAAATATCGTTGCTAACCAGATATATTTTTCTTATATCGAAAAGTGTAAATATATGCTGAACGATAGGGATTTATAAGAATTTTATTACATGACTTTGACATCAAATCAGTATTAAACTCATTATTAAACAGACTAGGATATTTCACAGTTACATTCAGTAATGCATCAACTAACCTTACTATATACTCCATCTTGAAACGTGAATACATCAATTAATGAGGCGCTAATGTGACCAAGTATATAATAAATGGTATTAACAGTTACCGGTTTCAATTTGGTACTTGTTTTGTGGTTTACACACATCGTCAATTGGAGTAAATTGTTATTCTCACAAGTTAGCTAATTATTCTAATTGTATTTTCATCATGATGGTGATAAATGATATGATAATTACCCATCCAATTTAAAAGACTTTTGGATAAGCCACATTTTTATTCGATTTAGATGTTTATTTTTTCATCCATTTAGAATTGATGCATTTTTATTTTCGTTGTTTTTTCACTTAGAACTCAATTTTAAAAATCTACGTAGAGCGCATTAGTTGTATATTGACTTCCAGCATTTGAATGTTTGTGTAAGGAATAAGGAAAGCATTCAAATGAGTGTTTGGGTTGAAAAGCAACAAAAATCTCTGTAAAGTTTGCTCTGTAATACTGTTTATACTCACTGACTTTTCTATTTAACCCAGGTCTGTGAAAAATCTCTTAGAGGTAACACCCTCTACAAGATACACCTGACCACACCGGGACATTTAAAGGTACAGTTTACTTGGGAAAGGTTTTGTAGTCATGGAAATGTGCCTTGAGTGTAGATAATTGTCAAACTACAACATTGTTTTTGTTGTTTCACAACACTTTTTTTTTTTCAAAAGAACAACAACAACAGTCTTGTTGTTCCTGCAGACCAGAGAATAGGTGCTATTTTGTTTGAAAAAAGAAAAAAAAAAAAGAAGCTCTTCAACACCGATATAAAATTTAGGTGCTTTATTGTTGATAATGGATTTCCTGTGATCTGTTTTTCCTTATTTGGCTTGATTGATCTTTGGTTTTGCCACAAGAACTTAGCTGGAAGACTGGACGGATTCCTGCTTGGTCTGGAGAATCCTGTTGCCTCTATCTTTTAAAGCCCTCAACAGGACGCCACTCAGTAATGCAGCTGGCTCTGATAATGAGCCAGTCATTTCATTCAGGTGTGTTGGATGCATCTAAAAGTTGCAGAATAATAGCCTTTGAGGACTGGACTTGGCTTCCTCTTTTCTAAATTCACTGTGGTTTTTCCAAGACAAAAAACCCCCCGGAAAAAGTGGGTTCCATCTCTTGAGTCACTTTTACTTTCTAGATGTGATTGCAACACTGGAAATATTTCTTCTTGCGGAGCACATTCAACCGGAGCAGAGTAAGACTTTTGTCTCAACAGTGCTTGCAGGTTTGTTTTGTTCCAGGCATGAAGGTATTATTTGGATACATTTAGGTAAGACTGGCACTTTAAACCTGAAATGTTTCTTCCTTGTGATTCAATGGGACTTAAAGAAAAATCAACCTAAAGAGGTAATTTGTGATGGCCTCTAACTTCAGATGAAATTAGATTCATCCTGTTCCTCAATATGGACTCCAGCAGGAAACCATGTGTTTCACTTGTCATTCGTCTGGCGGTCACCTATCTGATGCCGGGGTTATTGGTTAATCCCAAACATCTTTTACACCGTAGTCCCCACAAGAGAACAATCTCTCTTTATCAGTTTGTTGAACCTTTGTAAGTCCCTCGCTCTGGTGCTGCCTCCACAACTGATGATTGCAGAAGATGGTATAATCTCAACAATAGACTTACAGAAGATATACAGCATCTTTTTCCAAACCTAGAAGGTCCTAAACTTCCTCAAGAAGGAAAGTCTGCTCCATTTCTTTTTGTAAACAAATTCATTGTTGCGTCTCCAGGTGAACACTAAGGTATTTATATTCCTCAACCACCTTCACTTCTTCACCCACGATAGAAATAGTGTTTGACCTGATCCTGTTTCAAGGTCCATCTTATCGGCTATGACCAAGACTGTTGAGGAGCCGGTCTAAATGACATCAAAAGGATTTTTGGTTGTTATAATTTCCTTAGCTATCTTTTAAGCAAGCTTAATTAATTTTCACCTGGAAGTCTTTTTCTGACAGGTGATCACAATTTTCATGGTGGGTATTCAGCTAAGTAAGGATTATCCAACCACCCTTTGTCTTGTGGCAATATCAGTGACTTGTCAGCATCTTCAGCTACACTTTTGGCTACAGTGGATGTTTTGGATTGCTCTTCTGCTGCTTTTTGAAGTTGTTTGGAATTTACATGTTCCTCTTGAGCTATAGAAATCTAATTACAGCTTCTCAGGAAATGGATTTGCCTTGGTACGGCAGATTTGATGTCTTGTGGCTTAATACATCTTGTAAAAGAAAAGCCAACTACATTTCTTCAAAACAACACTTGCATTTTTGACAGTGCCTGAAGAATGAAGGACATCTGCACATCTCTTACCCGAACATTTAATTTGTAGGTATAGGGGTGGAAATCGTCGACCCCAAAGGAGATGGATCTTTAGTCGGGCCACTGAGTGTTGGAGAAAGCGATCTTGAATCAACATGTCTTTTTTACTGCGAGCTGACACAGTGGAACCCTATATCAAGTACTCTTGCTTGGCGGAGATATTTCATCAGGAATTAATTGATTCTACAACTACACTGCTGCTGTTTGTATGACAGAAATCTTCTCATCAGTTTATAGAAAAACCTGTGTGCAGGTTCTTCTGTAATGAAGAAAAATTTCTTAATTATAGAATTTATTCACTCTTCATTTCTTCTTGTCCACAAACCTGATTTGACCTGAGCATGTAGGGTGTACATGTTTCCACAGACTTGAATCTGCTGCAACAAATACTGGCCGGTGAGTATAATTGGGCTCTGCATGACTAGGCAAGAGTACATGAGTCCTCCTCTGGTAAGCTTGATTCTGAATATTTGTAATTACTTAATTTCCTTGTTTTTTTGTTGTTGTTTTTTGAGAGAAGTTGGAGTTGTGCTGTTTATTCAGCATCAGTTCACCTAACATTTATTGTTCTCCTTTTATTCCTGGCAGAAAGAGGATGCCCTTGTTGCTGAGGGTAAGTAGGCCTAATCTTCAAACAAATCTCTAAACTTTAAACCACATTAAATATAATTTTGAAGAAAGGGCATCGAGTTTTAATTTAAGGACAGAATTTAAGCCTAAAGATGTCGGTAGCGTTGTACAGCCAAACAAAACTTCTGCCTTATACACTGTGTGCACAATTATTAGGCAAGTTGTATTGTTAAGAATTTTATTACTGAACAAATGCAGTACTAAAATGTTAATTTTCAGACTACTTAACTCTACTGCGACACTTAGAAGGAGCGTGGCTGATGTCACAGTCAGGAATCGGGGAAGGTATCCGGTCAGACCGTCAGTTCCCAAAACCATACCCACCCCGTCACGCCCCCACCGTTTTTTCTTTTTTTTTTAAAGTTTACACGGGGTCAATATGACACCACTGCACTGCACAGAGGGTAAAATGTTTGTGGGACGGTTAAGAAAGTGATGTTTCAGCGTTCTTAGGACATATTGGTGTGTCCACAATTATTGGGTAACCACTGTGCAGTAACATCATGCATCTAAGTGAAACAATTCCCAAGAACACATTTATGACAATAAAAATTACTAACATAGTAACCCTTTTTAAATAACTGTCACAACCTTTCCATTCACAGAATCTGTTGGTTTTTTGATCTGCTGATGGTAAACCTTTGGTGCAGCAGCAACCACAGACTCTAAAGCCTCTTGTCCATTGCCAAGTCTCACTCTAGCTGGTTTGGTTCTAGCCAAGTTGTGTGTCTCCGTTAGTGGTATATTCCTCACTATTATGGGTACAGATGGAACCTGGGTGGGCCTTGAGCGCGCAGGAGCTGTGGTCGACGCTAAAATGACGCCATTTTCAGTGACTCAGCAGTGGAGAACCTTGGGTTTCTGGTTTTGATGGACTCAGCTTTTTGGATGTAGGTAATGCAGTCAAAAGATGTACACCACTTTACTGAGAGGAAAGGCATGTTGTGCACTCCATAAAAAAAATCCAAACAAAGAATAATATTCAAGTCATGCCAAACTAATGTTATGTAGTTGCGGTGATTCACACCAGCTGGCATAAAACTGTAAGTAGCCCTGACAGAACGTGGAGCAGACCGTTACTTGCTTCTTCATTGCATGCCTGTTCTACGGAGAGATGTGCTGCTTGCAGGGTTGTGAAATCTTGCACCTTATACAGCGAGGGGCGGCTTGTGCCACCCCTGAGGTGGTTTTGAAAAACAGGGAGGACGCACGCAAGATCTGTAAATGGAGATGAATATGGCCGGGGTGGACTGTGGAAGAATCGGTTGAAGAATGGGCTTAAGAATGGTCGACTGTTTTCCTTCACCGTAAAGCTCGTGTTTAAGAAGGACCCACAAGTTCTCAATAAGGTTTAGATCATGTCAGGAGCTCGCCTATGTTGTTATTTCTACTCTAAGGACTTAACTGGCTTGCCACATACTTGAATGCAAGTGATGAAGCTCTGTTTTCTCCTAAAAAATCCTGGTTTTCCTAAAAGATGGAGACTTTCTTGTCTTATGGGTGGATGAATGTCTCCTAAAAACTGTCTGTAGATTTTGGAATCGATTTAAGACTCCATTATCAACCTGAAAAAGGTCCAATTAGTCATCTTTAATAAAAGCTGTACAGGTACTCTATTCCACCCTGCTTGTGTCTGGGTTGAAGTGAAGCTCTGTTCCTGTTCCTGATCCAGCCATGGTCTCGTCCATAGGGACCATCAAGGGTCACTCTGATCACATCAGCTCATAAAATCTGTGAAAAACACATATTTCTTCAGTGGTGGTCGGGTTTCAGCTTTCGTTACCTTGGCTTTGTATCTGTACTCCAGGTAGGTTGCACATTCGGACTATGAAGACACTGGAGGAGAAAGAAATTCTGGAAGCTGATTATCCTAAACTCTTTGGCTGTTATTTTGTGTTTGCTTTCCTCTTTTTCTCAGTAAGTTACTCGCGAGATTGTTGCAGCAGAATATTTAATCCCCCGAGCCTGTTTTGCAATTTGTTTTATAATTCAGAGTAAATCTTTTTGGCCCATTTTTCCTGAAGGATAAAAACTGCCCAATATTTATGCACACTGTGATATATGCAGTTTTCCTTTAGCCGCATCTCCTCTTATTACAAAAGAGACAAACCTGTACACATGAAAAATTGTGCTCGTTTGCCTAATACTTGCGCACACAATGTTTATTTCAATTGTTTGTCAGATTCATCAGAACTCGTGGTAAGCAACCGAAGCAGCAACTTTGCAGCAGCTTCAACCAAGTGCTGTACTCAATCTGCTTTGGCTTTCAAAGCGGCACTGATACTACTAACCGGTTTTCAGTTGATTTTCAGCACCATAACAACAACTTTTTATTTATGAGGCACAAACCGGTTTCACAAGCATCTTTCAAAAATACGAGCCAAGACTTGAACGCTTTTTCTCCTTCGGTCAGTTTGTCCAGAATGACCGAAGGCGTCACACTCCAACAATATGATTAAACCTTTACAATGGGAGATATGTGATGCATATTTTATATGCGAGGCCCTAAATTAACTGTCCTTTGGCCCGAAGCCACTGTAGCTGACTTGTGAAGTAAAAACAATCAGATGCATCTCATTGAAAATACTTTAACTGTAGCAACTGTATGATGTAAAATTGTAACCACTCTTAAGTTATTCTCGTTATTTTTTTAATCAACCTAATACTGTCGCCACTAAAGACCAAGCTTACTATTAAGCTTGTACGGGTACTTGCAAGTACCTGTACCTGTACACCTTCTCCTTAGGAGGAGAAGGTGAATCACCTTAATGTTAATGAGAGAAGATATATTTTCTAGTTGCAGAAATAGTTTGGCATGTTTCTGCAATTATACATTTTTTTTCTGGTATGTTGCTTCATTTTAAGTTTTAAAAATGTCAGTCTTATGATTGCAGAAACCACTGCAACTGATTTTTTTCCTTTTACTTCAATGACAATTACCCCACAGGACTTTTTTTTTTCCATCGACTTTCTGTCAAAAGCTGCCTCTAGCATCTGTGGAAGTCCCCTAATTTGTTCCCTGTGTGTTAATACAGGCAACCTGATTTTAAATCTCAAAAAAGGCCAAATCCCCCCACTTGTTTCTCTCAAGAACCATATTTTCATTGGATTTCATATTTTAAAGGTATTGTGGACTTAGAGCTTTGGTCTGTGGACTGGATAGCTAGAGACTGCACAACATTTTGCAATCCGGCCTCATCTGGTCCGGCCAATCCGGCCTCCTTACAAAGACGAGTGAGGAGCTGAGCAGCGAAGATCTTAAGGAAGAGGAAGCAATATTAAACATTTATTTGTCAGTCAAAGCCTGAAATCGGATGGTGGTGTAAGAATTTTACGGTTGTACCTTTTAGGTGTGTTGGTTAAACAAAGAAAATATAGTAACAGCTGATGGAACTTAAGCTGCAATGTCCCAGGAAATAAATGGACTCGCACTCTGCTGCTCTTCCAGGATTACATGACTAGATGGAAATCGGAAAATATTGCTACAGAGCAACTTGTCTGTTTTTTGTCTCTATTTACCTGAAGTAAGGCCTTGCAATAACAGCTCCGAGGGGAAAATCTGTACTTCGTCTTTGTTGCTCATTCCAACATGGTCCCAGGCTCGAAGCCTGAACTACCTTATTTGACCTCTGGCGATGTGGAGAAGCAGATGGGAGATGACATGGTAGGACATGGATTTACAGAAATCATCTGCATGACTTTAGTGTGTCATGGCACAGAAAGGACTGGGCTGAAAGGTGAAGCTCTCGATTTATCAGTCCATTTACATTCTGACCTTTGCCTCTGGTCATGACATGGATCATCACCATAAGTACAAATCATTGGATACAAGTGATCTCAATGGTAATCTTCCACAAGGTGGAAGCTCAACCCTCTAAAAAAGAAAATGTGTCCATTATCTATCGTTTCGTTCGCAACAAACTAAAACGGCTCCAGAAGGTGAGACATGACACCTGTGCACGTTTGCTAACCTGCACCAGGTAGAGGACAGATTCCAGCTTCCTAATGGATCCGTTTAACCGAATGTTTGGTTAAATGGTAAGCATTTTAATCGCTTAAAAAAAATTTCTGCACGCGTTTCTAATACTCAAATAATTAGCTGAATCCATCAACCAACACAGAATTTATTGCGTGGTTTTTGGTTTAAAGGTTTTTGGAACCAAAGAATAAGTCTAAAACAATATTCCAAACTCAACCTTAGTCTAAACCAGCTGGCTCAAAACTAAAAAAAATACTTCAAACAAAAAAACGTGTTAGCTGCGACAATGGTTTGTACATAGGTTAAAATGTGATACTGTGCCCAGTTTTGAGCTGTAATTGAACAAAGCATTTGGACGACTAAACCGCTTCTCCTTCTGTGATTTCTTTGCCTAATTGTTTGTGTTTGGTTTCTCAGGGAAGGCTGTCAGAGAACATATCATGCCAAAGTTTAAGGACATTTTGCACTATCTGGAATACCTGAATCTCGATGAGCCCATCATTGGTAATTACATTGGTACAAACATTTTCTGTTGTTGTGGTATTGCGTAAAAAAAGATTAATAGGTTTTTTTTCTGCTTTTATCTTAGGTTTGAATTTTTTGGAAGAAGTGGCCAATTTTGAGCCACAGTTGGGTGCTAGATACACCTGCAAGTTATGCAGTCAGACATCCAACCTTGCAGAAATGGTCTGCCATGTGATTGGGCGTAAACACCGGCAAAAATATGTGGTAAAGCATCACCGCTGTATTCAAAAAAACTTTGATGATTTGTTTTGCTTTTTCCCTACACACGAACAAATCGTTTGCATTCATAGGAGTTAAAACGGCCGGACTTGGTTACCTGGGACAGTCACACCATAAATACCCAAGGAGGGAAGATAATGCGAGCCAAAGCGGAGATAGTTGAAAGACAAAATGGACGAGGAGTTCCAGAAGTTAGACATTCATATATATATCTTTCTTTTTTCTTTTAAAATCATATTTCTTTTGTAACTTCTGTCCTCACATTTGTATTTCAGCCATTGTTGAGAAAGGGGGTTGAAGGAAGACTGAACATCACAAGAGGTACAGTCAAATTAGCTGTTGTGGGAAATCCTTTATTGAATAATTTTGTCTACTAATCATGTACTTTTTAAAAAAAATATAGCTCATGAAGTGAGTTGAGTAATAGTTCATATAAAATTAAAAGCTCCAGAACTTGATAGTTTATATTATTCTAACACTTTATCTAAAACTTATTTGGACTTATTTCTTTCAGGAGGTTTCTGAAATGCTGCGCTAAATCTAGCTCACATCCTGTCGTTTTAATACGACATAATCAATTTTTGTTACTCTTGCAGTTCCAGCTGATTGTGTGTTTTTTTTTTTCTGAACTTAGTCATTTTTAATGAATAGTGATTTAGTGGGGTCCTATGTTGTGTTGCATTTTAAAGTGGATTAGGTTTTAGCATTCAGATTCTGCATTCGGTGTGTTTTCTAGAGATCATATGGTTATGGATAGATTGTACCATGATTTCTCTGCTTCTGTAGATCGTTAACTTGTTTTATTCCTCACAGTCTAATATCATGCCACCCTTCCTAGATGTCAGTATACATATTACATATTTAACACAAAGCCTCTACTGTTGTCAAGGGAATTTAATTTAATATTCTTCTCTTTGATGATCAGACTTGCCAGTGTTAGTCACATTTGATTAAGTAATTTTCTATTCCCCAAAAATAAAGGAGTGTGTTTTGTTTTTATAGTTCCAAAGCACAGACAAAGATTCGTACCTGATGTGCCTCCCCTCTTACCTGAATTGCGGGAGTATCGCCAAAATAAGGATTTTTCTGGGATCTATCCAGACCATCTCAGCCGCGGTCGCTTTGAAGAGGGACGGAGAGGAGCGGATTACATGGAAGGTCCAACTTACCGAGAGGATCGCATGAACCTTGATTGCTACACCAGGCCACTTCTGGAATATGCCGACGATCCACTGCAGTCAGCAATGCTTGACCCACGAGACGTTTCCAGGTACGATCACAGGCCCACTGTGCCGCAGTCGCTGGATTATCTACCTGAAGCTTCTGCTCATAAAAGACCCTACTCAGAACGAGACCCACTGGAGGAGTTCTACTCTGAGGAAATTCGCCGTGGTCAAGTTCGTTCTCAAGGATACCAGCCTTCCCCGAAGATGATGTATACAGAAGACGAAAAGCTGCGAAGGTCTCTGGAGAGGGAACCTGGTAGACTTGACAATATGAGAAGACATGGGTCAAGTGAACCAGAGGCTAAGAGGAGAAACCTGTCCGCTCCTTTCGAAGGTGATCGCTCACGCGAGTCTTCGTTTGACATACTTAAAGATTATCATCATGAAAGGAAAGACCCGTATCAAGAGGAGGTGTTTAAGAGGGGGAGACCCACTTTAGCTCAGACACACGGAGAAGGTCCCAGTGCCATGTCTAACATACCAGAGCCGTTCAGGCGCTTCCTTAAAGGTAATAGAGCTGAGGAAGGTATGAGCAGGCGAAAAAGCCGCTTTTCTGATGCCACACCAGACGAAGTAAAGATGGCAAAGGAGATGTGAGTGTAAAAGCTGATCAGATTTCCGTCCATGAAAGTCCCTGCACGACACTTGTTTCTATTTTTTTGGGGACAAAAATTCTTATGTTTTTTTTAAATTCTGCTTTAGGTACAGAGATGATTATGGACTTCCATACACTCAAACTGGTGCAAATGTTCGACCAGGTGATGCACCAATGAGGCCGGACATCCACTACGGAGAACCTCAGGTAAGCTGATTGTTTAGGTATTGCAGATCTATATCTTCTTAATTAAGGTCCAAGATTTACTGAAGTGAATCAATGTGACTCATTGTCTCATTTTGATACTTTATTTTTTTTTAAGCCTCCACATCATGGAGCAGGGGAAGGCTACAGTAGAGGAGGCTTTGATGGGCCAAGCATTTTTGACCTTCTGGTAAGATTACACATCCCTGGCACATGCACAACAACCTCTGTTCCATTTACTAACCTGGAACATCATGGATGTAATCATGAAATTGGTGTTTAATTTTTGCTTTTTTATCTTTTCCCATAGAAAAATGTTGAAATTGATAATGCAGAAGAGGCCAACTTCCTGAAGAGCAAAATTTCCAAACTTTTGGAAGAATTTAAGAGCAAAAAGATGGAGAAAGCTGGGGTATGTTTTCACCTGAAGCTGTACTTTATGCCTAAGAGATCATAACAAACACTGATCTGGTAGAAAGAATGAGTTGTGTTGTTCCTATTCATCATTTAAATTAAAGAGTTGAAGTATCTCTAGAAAAAAGTAAACATTATTTCCAAACTTTGTTCACTATTTCATCTATCTGTCCATTTGTTTTTTTCTGTCTATCCATGTGTTTCTGTTCATCATCCATCCGTCCACTGTTTGTCTCTCCATCCATCGATAATCCATTGTTCTGTTTGTCCATTTTTCAATCTGTCTGTTTGTGTTCATCAATAGATCCATTTGTGCATCCACCCATCATTAGTTTAACTGTCCAGCCTTACTCATCTCCTTAATTACTGTGTAATTTTTGCCATCTTCATATTTAAAGGCTGACCAGTGTAAAAATATTTGCTATAAATTCAGAACTTTGTATCTTAAAAACTGGCTAAAAAATTACTGAGGAGTTTTGGACAATATGTAGAGAAATTTAAAATTGTATAGGAAACTGGAACTAACAGAGCATATTTATTTCGTTATAGCAGTATGACCCCGGTCAAGCCGAAGTCCCCAAAAATTACAGTGACCTAAACCCGAACCCACAGCTTCCTCAGGTGTACCTGTATGATAGACCCGCAAGAGAGGAGTCTGACCTCAGACGATCCGAAGAGCTCGGTTTCAACAATGGTAACAGACTTGGTTGGGAGCAGCGTGATCAGACACCTGCACAGCGGTTCCATGAATACAACCATGGGGAACCCAGACACTCCAGCAGGAGTCGTTTTGAAGGTATGTCATTGACACGAAACTTGATGCAGACCATGATTTAAAGAGATGCTTCAAGTAGAAGTAGGATTCATAAGAAACACCACACATTTGCAGCTATCTGGCACAAGTTTAACCTGTTTTTAGTTTAGCGGGTTATCCCTAAGATCATTTTTAAAGGTGGAAAATATGACACTGCAGTCAATTTAGAGCTTGAAAATGTGGCCATTTAATTGGTGACATGGCCTTCATCCAGCTGCCAGATCAGAGGCAGCAGTTTTATGAGCTGAAGCCATCTTGAGCTCATAAAACCGCTAAACATGTTAAGTGAATCTGGAACTAAAGGAAATGTTGGAAAGATTAACATGCAACCCTTTTCATAACGCAAGTAATTATTAAGTAGCAAAGAGGAAACAAAATATTGAGTCAATTTAAAAACATGTTTATCTACTTTGAATCAGCTTATCATGGTGTGTTTGTAAGACCAAAAGCTGATTGTTTTATGCTGCCAATGTGTAATTACCCTGCAATAATGAGTACAAACCACGGTTTTATTCATATGGTAATAGAACAATAACAAAGACACTGACTGTGCACCCAATGAATGAAAACCAAAATCTTGACAAAAATTAACTTAAATGTAAAGAATTGAAGCAGTTTTGAAGATTAACTGAACTGTCTATCCCCAAATGTGACTCTTTCTTCTTTTATCTGAGTTGATTTGATTAGACTGCTGATGATGTTCTCCAGGCCTTGATGAGTGTGGAAAAAGAAAATGGAGTCTGGCAGATGTGTTTTTCCAAACTTTGTTCCTTATCCCATTATGTAAATGTTGAATGGATATTCATCCATCTGCTTGTCCACCCACCTCTTTGTCCATGAGTCTTCAATAAACAAAAAACATCTGTGGTGAATTTATAGTGATCTTTTGGATTTATACATGGGACTGAGAACTTTAATGATATGGATTTAAGGAATTGTTACAAAAATTTGTAGGCACCCGAACATTGAACAGGGGAGCAGCTCTTATATCATACTTAATATCTCAATTTATTTTTTCACAGGCTAATATGACATCCATCTGACAAGACAAATATTTTGATTTGTGAAATGTTTTAATGGCTACTTTTCACCTGTGAAACAAGAACATTTAGGCTATGTTGTTAATAATAGTAATAATCCACATTTTGTCTTGTCTAGATAACCAACCTCAATATCCTGAGTCCATGCGTCCTCATGACTACAAAGCTCCTTCTGAGAACTATTTTGACCCTCACTCCTCTGCACCGCCGCTCCAAATGGAACAAGACAGCAGGATGCATCGTGATCCTCGCTACTCTTCCAATATGGATAAAATCACCTGTGCCCTCATGGATCTTGTCGCAAGAAAATAGCCTAAAATGTTTGAATCTGATTTAGATTTTTTTTTGTACTTTAGATACCCAAGTTCAGTTCTTGAAATGTTAGAATCTTACCATTTTGTGTAAACAATAAAGAGTTTCTCTGTTGCTGTACTTATTTTTTCTTTCATTGACAAAAGAAAGTGTAATGATTGAATTAATGTTATCCATTTAATGTTTAGTGCAGGTTTTAATTGGTTTACAACTCAGTATTCAGATTATAGGTTTAGATCAACCCAGTCTCAATTTTGTGTTAATTTGCAAAGGACTTTTTTTATTCCACATCTATGAAGAAATTCCATGTGTAGATTAAATTAATTTACATGATTTTTAAATAAAATTCCTTTTTTTTTTGCAACTGTTAGCGAATTTTTTTAGAACTGCTTCAAAACATAGTGTAGAAAAAAAATCTAATTGATCTTCTTGTAGTTGTAAAGAATGCTTCTCTCAGCTTTGGTTTATAATAGAATAGTTTCTTTTGTCTGGAAATTAGGTGTACCAGCAGCAAACCGACAGTCAAAGCATGTAGATTTACATAAATACGGAAAACAGAACTAACAAAAACATGCTTTACAGAAAGGACAAATTCACAATAGAAATAAATCTTGTGCAATTATTAAAAACTGCGTACTCCGATCCAAAGAAATGTACAACTGAGTCGGATAATATAAAAGAAATGGCAGTTTTTTTTTTACATTTGTGTTCTGTTTTATCATCACAATAATTATAATTTAGTGAGTACTCTTATCAAAAACAAAAGTTATTTTATATCTCAATGAATATTCTTTTTCTTATAAAACCACCTTGAAGAAATAAGTATTCAAAAGATAGTTTTAATTTTTGTAGGCATAAATGATGTGAATGATGCGAACAACCCGTATTAAACTCCGCCGGTCTTTTTGTACGTAGCTCCTACGTCATCGCGTAAATGTCTTTCCGGTTAGAGTCAGCAGCCATCTTGTTTCCCTTTGCTAGCTAAATAAAATAAATAATACGCTGAGCCGGACTTCACTTCGAACGAACCCGTAAAAGAAAGTGAGTAAGAACCTGAAATAAATTTACGTGTGTAGTGATATCACGAAAGCTGTCTGTGATGTACGAAAGTGGGGGCAATTACTTGGCTTAATTTCATTTGCTGTTCTTGACCAATAGACGATTGTTTTGGAAGATGAACACAGGCGCCATTTCCCTCCCCGCTCTCTGAGGCGCTTATTGGTGGCCCGCTCAAAGGATCACGGGCGGTCACGAAACTGATGTTCTGTGTGCGCCATTTTGGTTCTCGCAACAGGCATTAATGAACGCAGTGGCCAGCTCAAGGAGAGCTCGAATGGCGTCAGTTGCAGAACGAACTTAGCCTTAAAAACCTTGATTGGTGGAATCTAGTCCGAGGTTTGATTGGTCTGAAGGACAGATCCAAACGTTGTCTTTATTGGTTAGGCTGTTTCTTCCAAGCTTTGCAAACTTTCATATGGTGGCAGGACTCGTTCGTAATTAGTGACTATAATCGCACAGTCGGCGAATAGATATTTGTGCTGCACAACCAACCAGTGAACATCTCCAGCAAACTAACGTAAACTTCAGTAATATATTGTACAATAGCACCGAAACTGACCACCCGAGGTTAACCACTAGCGGAAAATGTACCCTGTATTGGTTGGTGTTTAGCATATAAGTTGACTAAGTTAAACACCGCACTTTGATTTGATATTTGTGGAATCAAACTGCTAGCGTTTGCTACCGTGCTTGCTGCTCCTGTGTGCTGATTTAGCATTGTTTACAGTGTCATTGATGCTAAAAATGTACACAGCATTCAGATAATGTATCAAATTAAAGCGAGAACTTCAATATGCTTATACAATAGGCCTGGTTTTCTTCTTTTAAGTAGCATTTATTTTTAAAACTTATTTCTTAATTGATAAAAAAAAAAAATTGCACGTTTCATATTAATGTGCCAAGTCAACAACCTTGTTTCTGCTTTTACCTCATAATACATTGTTGCAGTTGGAGGAACAATGCAATCTCTTGTCTCATAAACTAGGATACAGTATTACATGAACAATGCCTTTATACAGTAAATATTTCTAAAACCCAACAGCTAACATATTCAACCTTCAGGATACAACAAAGTTCAGGTACTAATACAAAAAACTGAAATCAGATTGTCAAAAATATTGTGTTGTGTGTGATATTTTCTGGTTATTTTTCACTGAACAAATTTGTTTACTTTTTTACTACTCTTACATAGCAGTTTTATGCTGAATTTTGTGAATTTGATGAAAGTGGCACCTGTTTCGTGGATTCCTGTGAATGTTCCCTGTAGATCTAAAGAACTTGAGTTTCTATAGTTTCCACTGACATTGTTCAGAAAACCTTCAGTCCTGCAGACTTTCCCACAACTTATCTTACCTAGGAGCTGGTTTCCTATTTCTATTGTGCTTGTGAAGGAGTTCATACCCTTTGCACAACAAATGTCAGCGTATTTACTTGGGATTTTATGTACTACACTTTAGAGAAAGACAGATTCCTACATAGTTAAGCTTAGAATGTAAAAATGGAAGGAAAATAAAATGCATTTCCATTCCTTTTCTTCTTCAAATAACTATTGTGAACGATGGCACCCATGCATATTCATCCGCCCACCACCTCCGAATCAATGCTTTGTAAAAGTACCTTTTGTTGCCATTACAGCTGCAAGTCTTGCGGGGTGTGTCAACATACCTGTCTGCAGCCTCTAGCGTGTTTTCTTTCAGGTTTTCTTTGTATTTACTTTCATGCGTCCTCACAACATCTCTGATTACCTTCTCTGTCCCTCTCGAGGAGAAACATCCCCACTTTCCCCACAGCATTGTGCAGCCACCACTGTGTTTCACAATAGGGATGGAGTATTCAGGGCATTAGTAAAATTCTGGTCTGGTTTGACCAGAGCGCCTTCTAGCAGATGCTAGCTGTGTCAAAGTGCAAACCTAATTTTTTATGCTTTTCTTTCAAAAATGGCTTTCTTCTTGCCACTCGTCCATAAAAGCCAGATTTGTGGACTGTATGATAAATAGTTGCTGTTGTGTTATCCCCAAATATTTGAATGTACTAACCTCCCATATTGCTCACGCTGGGAGTATTCCTTTAGTAGAGGAGATGGTAGTGATCATAGAGCAGTAGGGACAGTGTTTAATAGCAAATAAAGTCATCTGAAGACATTGTTATCCTATTTTTCAGCAATTTTATCACATTTAAATATTTTCCTCTGTTTTGCCATAAAAAGCATTTGAGCTTGTACTAAGTTTAAACTTCACATTGTGAGAGTATATTTTCTCATTAGGAGACTTCTGAAAACAATTTGTGACACTTAATTTTGTTTAAAGGTTCTACAATAAAAGTCACATACAAATGCATTCCAAATGTAACACTTTTCATTTGCAAAAAAGTTTTGAATACCATGACTCATTTTTCTTCCACATAACATTTATGTGCTACTTTGTGTTGATCTGTCACATAAAATTATGAAAACAAATGTTGAAGGTTTGTGGTTGTAGTGTGACAAAATGATTACATGTGCAAGCTACTGCATATTTAATCCAAACACTCACAATCTCTTGATGTGAATAACCTTTGAGCAAATCAGCCTGCTAACCATTTAATTCTGCAGGTGGTTCTGTGTTTGTACGTTTGTGGTGAACGCATGGCTTGCCTCGGCACCCTGAGGGTTCTGCGTGTTTATGAAACCTAACGTCTAACGTCTTTACTGACTCTGTTTAGCTCTAAACAGAGTCAGTACAAACAAACACGGCCATGCTACGGGCAGAATGGGTCATGGGAAGGTTTCGTTGGTATGGTGACCTTGTTAGGTGTCATTACTGAGGCCTTTTGGGTAGCCCAGCGCTCGGGTCAGCTGAAAAGCGCTGTAGCATGTCGTCCACGGTTGGGAGAGATTGATTTTTATGCAGCTCCGATGCAATCATTAACCTGATGCCTGCAGTACCTGTTCCAGTCCCCATGTTCCCTGCAAAAATAGAAAAGGGAACATTTAGCTTTGTGTCTCTTGAGTTTCTATTTTGTTCCCTCTCCCTCCCTTCACTTGTTCTACCCCTCCCATCCCATAACAGCTCTCCTCTCTGTCCTTCTCCATCCTTCCGGTTCCCCTCCCCCCCAGGCTGTTCATTGATGGGACAGGTTAGCTTTCTTTTTTCTCTATCCTCACCTTTCTGTGCTTCACATTTCTGTCTAGATTTGCAGTCACATGTAGCTGCTTCCCAAAACTTTACTGTCTGACATGTCTCTCTCTCTCTCTCTCTCTCTCTCTCATTAAGTTTACATATGACTTATCTCATTGGTGGTTTCAAAATTCATTACTAGTTGTGCACATGAGCAGGAATACCCTGCTTTGGTACATCAAACTTAAGTCCTCTCCATAGAAAGTTTGCACATCAAAGCAGTGATTGTTTAGCAAAAAGGGCATTGTGTGTGACATTGCTGATGTGGCTTTTCTGATGACGTTTTAATTGTGGAAGTTGCCTTGGGCAAAGGTCTTTGGGGTCAAAACAATAATGTCTTTGTTTACAGGGTTTCACCCGTGTCTTTTGAGTCTTGTTTAACCACAAATAAAACGAGAATCATATTCTGTCTTATCCCCTCCATCTCCCACAACTGCTGTCCAGTCAGCTGATTTATCTCCAGGACTTTTTTGTGCAAAGCTCCTTAAATGATCGGTTTTAGAGAAAATCTTTTCCGTTGATAAAATTACTGTATGAGTCTTCATCCATGTAGACAAATATTCTTTTATATATTATCATCAGTGCATGCCATTACAACAAACAGGCTGGTTTTAGGGTAAACGATTGCAGTATGTACCTGCGCCTCTGAGCAAGGATAAATGAGGAGGCAAGGACAAAATGTGCATTTGTGTGGATGTGCATGTGAGCCTGTGTACACGCATGAGACGGGGAGGCTGGTTTTAGTATGCTTTTGTACTTTAAATCATGTGGATGCAACATGCGGCATCAGTTCTGGCATTTCTCTCGGCCAATGAGGGGCGAGCTCCTCCGCCTGCATCACCGACGTGCCGACCTGTAACGTCGGACCGGAGGCGGGGCCGACGGAGACATTTAGTTTGACATTGTAAATAAGCAGAAAGCAGTTGTCAGAGAGCAGCCCGCGAAGCCTTTCTCATCCGACCAGCAGCTGGAGGGACGGAGACCGCCAGAGAAAAGACGATGCCAAGGCAAGCGGCCACGACACACACCCTCACACACTCCCCACGGAGTTTCCCGCAACTTTATTTGCTGTTTTCCACCGTCGCTCAGCTGCACTCTCTTCTTCTTTTCTTTTCCCTGACCCCTATCCTGCAGCTCAAGGTAACTTAGAGCAGGAAGTTGGCTGTCAGTGAAAGGGGGTTGGGCAGAGGAAAGCAGTGGAGCGGGGGGGGGGGACGTGTCACAGCTGATGGGTGCGTGCACCGACCAATGGCGTGTGAGCACCCGGCCCTCCCATTGGCCGGTTTCACCAGAGTGAGGTGGGAGCAGCGTTGGGGGCGGGGCTTGAGTGTCATGTAGCATGCTAGATTGATTACGCTTGAATGTTAAAGGGGAAGGAGGCTGGAGATTTTTGCCTGTGTGTCAGAAGTGCCGATCTACTGTTTGCGTGCCGCCGCGCCGCTTTTCTGTTTTCTTTTCGTCCTTTTTCTGAACCGAGCCGGTGGGGTCAGCTCAAAGACAAACTCATGGGTCACTGACCAAACGGAGGGAGAAAGGTTAAAAAGAACAAAGACAGAGGGAGGGGGGTGGAGGGGAGGAGATGGTCAGCAAGTTGAGGAGACTTGGTAAGAAGAGAATTAGAGATTTTTAGAAGGACCTTGGGGACCGCTGAAGGAGACGGAGCAATGTGTAAAAGAAAAGGGGGAGGGGGAGGAGATACAGAGGGGGTCCTTGCTCCTTACTCTGTGTCCGGGTTTAGAGCTTTTCAAAGCTGTCCCGTGGAGCCAGAGTGCCTTTTGTCTGCTGATACGATCAGGGAGCTGCAGGAAGTGGAGGAGCATGAGAGAGTTTTTCTGTCAGCCTCGGCGCTCGGTGCTGCTCCCCTCAAGGAGACTTGAGCTGGGCTATTTGTTTCCATCTCTTCTGCTGCACTCCAACAGGCCAGGCTGTTCACCATGAAGGGCACGGGGGTAAGTCCTAGTCTTACAGGCTAACATGCTCACAGAGAGAGATCCGTCAGCTGAAGTTGCTTTAAGTTTCTCAGTAAATTCTTTATCTTAAGTGACTTCAGTCTGTCTCCATCACTCTGTAGGGAAGAGAGTGAGTCTGTCCTTTACAGCTGTCCTCAGTCCCCCTCCCTCCTCCCTCCTTCTCCTGATTTCCTAGATTAGTATTATGGTTCTCATCCATGCCCTTCACCTGTCACTTTGCTGCACCACTGATGGTTTTACTAAATTATGTCAGGCTGGAGTAATTTAAATCATTTTAATAAGTGAAATGTCATCTTTGCGCGTCACTAGCTTTGACTTTGGGCCGCTGTGTACACAAACATGCACTCTGTGTCCTGATATTGACTGAACTGAAGAGTTGCTGCTGCCAAAATCGGACTTAGTGTTCAGATGGACTTCTCTGTCTTATTGGCGCTGATATTGAGGGTGCCTCCTAAAGTGCTGCTTTGCTTTCTCACTCTGACCTTCTTGTTAACTTGTTATTGCCAGACTGTGCTGCTGCAAGGAAGGCATCTCCAAGGAGAGGAGGTTTGCTTTAAGTTAGTTGAATCCAACTTAAAATTAGAGATTTTTATGATTATTTCCAATTTATGTATCACATTTCCCTCATCTCTTATCTTGTATCAGATTTTGTTTTTATTAAACTCAAAAAAAAGTGCAGTGGATCATGCTGTTGCTCTTGTTTAATATTCGGGAGAAATTCCGATTTTTCAGAAAATCCTCCGATTCTGATCTGTTGCCAATTGATTGGCAAAACTCTACTTTAACTGGACACCTCTCAGTGTTGTCACATTGTGAGAGGTCCCCAGGGGTGGAGGTGCAGCTGGTCGCAGTGACCTCAGGACCCCCGGGCCCCCCTCCCCGACAGTGCCAGACACACAGATGGGACAGACTGTGTGTCTGTCAGCTTGTCAGCTTCAGGGGCGAAGCAGGCTAATAGTTTGATCTGATCCTTTCTGATGGAGTCTTCGGAGGATGCGTCTTCTCTCACTCGCCTCCGACTCTTTCTTGCCTCCTCTCGTGCTCTCGGATTCAAAGTTCCCCATTGGTGCCTTTGACAAAACAGAGTCCTGTCGGGGTGTGTGTGGGGAGGGGGTGGGGGGGGGGGGGGGGGGGGGGATTGAGAGAGGCAGTCTAAAAATAACTCTTAAGTTGGAGCCCTTGTTGCCAAATCCCAGGGTTGGCTGCTGTCTGAATAAGATTTGAATATTGTTTGTAGCCCTACACTAAACTACAGGCCTACAGAGTGCAGAAAACCCAAACAAACCTTGTTAATGAAACGTTAAGATGGCCACGGCCGCTGCAACCTTACGGCACTCTTTTGCCCTTGCCCTGTCCATGTGTACACCATCACTAAAGACGGTGTGTGGGTTTGTTGCATGCAGGTACGTTAAGCCCTGCCTTCTTCGATGCCAGAGACCAGGCCTAGCGATTGGATGAAGGTCACTGGAATGTGAGACGGACTCCTGCGGTATCTCTGTCTGCAAGCGAGCGGTAGACATGTGGAGACAGATGAGAAGAAGAAGTGAAATTCACAGAGAAATGCCAAACGCAGCTAATGCGTGCGGTATGCTATGTTTTCATTAAGCTTCTTAGAAAGTGGAAAGCCTGAACTGCTGGGGTCACTAAGCCACTGCAGCGAAAGTTGGAAAAACCTGTCCTTTTTTCCACCCCCACCCCCCCTTCTCCATTTCATCTCCCTTTTCTCCCTCCTCCCTCTCTGGTTTCTCTCGCTCCTCTGGTGAATGACCTTGGGAGATCACTGACTAGCACTTCCTGGAGTTCGCATGAAGCAGAACCAAGGGCAAAGTTTGCAGGGCCGTTCGGTCAGCTAGTTTGATCAGAAGAGGTCGAATGGATCAGGTGGACGGACACTGTATGTGTTCATCATTAATACCCTAACTCTTTTTTTTTTTTTTTTTTTTTTGTAATCAACAAACATTTGCACCAGTATATGAGTCGTTAATATGTAACTCCTGGCTGAAAACTTCTTGTTTTTGTTTTTTCTGTTTTTTCTGACCAGGTAGATTATTTACCCTGCAGGTTGTACCCATGCCAGTTTTCTTTTGTGTGCTGTTTGTGGTGGTGGTTGGGGGGTAGAGGGTGCATAAGTGGAAGTGCTTTGATAGTTCATAGTTTGCATGCTCAACCCTCCTTTATTCAGGGCTATGCTTCAAAATAAATGTCAGCTTGACACTCGATATTTACACTGTGCTTCATTCATCAGAGTAAAGCTGTCTTATAAAACGTTAGGTTGTTTCTCAGCTAAACTGTGAGATAAAACACAGTTGTATTTTTTTCTGTTCAGCAAGTTGGCTAGTTAAAGCTTCATTTTTTTTGTAAACCTGCTTCGTCTTCATCAGTTTGTTAGGATTTGACCTCTTGCTCAAGACGTGCCAGCGGAGCTTGTAATCCCACAGGAGGCGGTGTCACATTAGAGAGAAAATGTCTTTCAAGTGATTTAATCATTTACAGTAAAATGGGCAGCGCTCTGTTATTGTGGCGGCTTTATATTTACTCTTTGATTACTTGTGTTTGATCACCTTACTTTCCAAGAAGAAAAACCGTCCAGAGCTTCAGTAAGTTTTACTTTGAGAGAATCTAAACTTATTAGAGATGCACCAATCAGTTGGCGAACTGGGTTTTTCCTTGACCAGCCAGACTGGTCAAAAACTATGAAGTACCAAAATAATTTGGTCTATGAATGCATCATCCAAACTATTTTGAACTTAATAATTTCTAACAAGTCGGAGTTTAGTAGTAGTTTAGATATGTTTTGCTGCAAAAATGTGAATTGTTTTGTAATTGCTTTATTTTATAACCTGTCATAGAACACAGACTTTTTTTTTAAACTTGTGTGGAGTTTAGTCTTTGGGAAACAAATAATCTGAATCAATCAAAATTAGAATGGACAAGTTGTAACAAAGAAAATGGAAAGTCGGTGCAACATATTATACTTTTAAAAAGGAAGGCCTCTGCTTGTCAGTGTCTGGGGTTTTATGGTGTTACAATGATCAGATATTTAAGATATTTATGAGGTTTATTAGACTGGGCTTAAAGTTTCATTTAAAACATTGACATGTCAGGTTTGAAGTGAGTCGACAACTTTCCCATGAGCGGCCACTTAAAGGGAAGTTCCAGAAAGCGAGAGTAAAAAAGAGAGATGAGGTTGAGGTGGAAAGAGGAGGGATGCAGGTACTGGGGCTGGAAGACCAACGTTAGCGCTGATTCAGCTGCTGCAAGCAGAGCAGCATTGACTTTCTCTGAGAGGATGGAGGAGGGCGATCAGGTGAACGAAAGTAAGACGGAGGAAGCGAGGAACACTTAGCTGCGGGTCGAGGCGTGCCAGAGAAGAAATGGGAGTAGAGATCTGGAAGACACAAGGGAGGAAGATCAAGTTGCTGCGTCGAACAAAGTTTGTAACGGGACAAACGTTTTGCACTCAAAAACTCAGACCCGGGGCTTTGCTTTTCAGGAAACCAAACAGTCATTTTTCTCTCCCTGTGACCTGAAGAAGGACAACAACATTGCAGGGAAGAGTTCAGCATTTTCTGTCCTAATGTAGCATAAGGTAGCAGCCTAGAACAAAGCAGTGCAGATCAGTGTGTCTGTTCTGTCCCTGTACAGTGGAATAATGGCGGCGCATCTGGAGGGAGAAGTTTAAAATAAGTTAAATGTGCTGAAAGATTTCTCTAAGGGTGATTTTCATTAGCAATATAAGGGATGAGTGACTATGATTAATAAGCTTTGTCATTTCTATAATACAAGCTTCCATCCAAGTAATACTAGAGTCATCAATCAGTCGACAAAAGATTTCTTTATAGACTGTACTATGTGATTGGCAGATCAGATACTCAAATTAAAGTAGTTTTTCTCCTGATTCATTAAAAAGCTCTTGTAAACTTGTAATTGCATCCTATGGTTAAGTATTGCAACGATGATATCAGCTACGATTAACTGATAAGTCTAACGTTTTTTTTAACGTTAGAATCATCAGTACGTTTTGTTCTTGTACTTCATCATCCTCAGCATTTTGAAAATGCTCATGGGAAAAACACACAGGAGGCAGGAATTGAACCCGTGACAGATGTGTCAAGAACTATCGCCTCCATATATGGTGCGCCTGCACCACCGCTGAGCCACAAAACCCATATATGCATTTTCACTTGAATGTGTTTAGAGTTCTTAAGAAATTGAACCACAGACTCAGACATTCAAGAAACCGGAGATCTATATGTGCAAGGAAAATTTTTAATTGATTCACCTGTACTTTGGAAAAAAAAACCTTAAATTTAAAGTGCTAATTGCTGGAAAGAAAATATTTTTCTTTTCCTGTAACTGTTTGCATCAACCTCCGACCTACTACAGTATGACACACTGGCTCCCACGTAAAATTTCCATTGATGCAAAACATAAGAAAATCATGTTAATAATCGTTTACTGCGGGAGGAATCCACTAACTAGAAAAGCTAAATGCTAAAAGGGCATGTTGATACTTTGCTCCGCTCCTCTTTCTCTCACGTTTTAGCCTTCCTCTCGTCACACTTGCTTTCTCCTCTCTTCTCGCATGTTGACTTGACTTCGCCCTCCTGCAGCTGTGGTTAGTGTGTGGTTGTTTATTTACATTGAAGGTTATACAGTTAGAAAAAGGTCGGGGGAGGTCGCTTCTGGGTGCTTTTTAGTTCATGTTTTACTCTTGAAGTTTTTAAAAGAGAACTTTAGAGGATCTGCAGATTAAAGAGAACAGAAAAGCGAACTGGGAAGATGCGCGTTTAGTGGCGCGGTGTTATCATGGTTGACAGCCTGACGGTCATCTTTATTGTTAAACAAATAGTCTAATTATTGTTCCTTATCAGGCTACCAGCTGGAGAAAGCCACACAAGCTGACAGACTGTACATGTGTGGAAACACAAGAATGTGTTGTTTACCATTATCACCATATCGAGTGCTGCTACGGACAGCGCAAAGAACCTTTGGAGGTCAGTCCATTCACCTGTTGTGAGCATGATCGCAAAATAAAACTACAATTCCCATTAGTCATCCTTGTCCCGTGGAATGCTGGGATTGTTCTGGAGACTGCGGGTCTTCAATCAACCTTGAAATGCAACTGGACACTAGAGCGTCAGCGAGGGAAGGGGAGACACTGCCAAGGTCAATCACTAGCCTGGCTTGCATAGCTTCAAGCGGCCCGATTGATTTATATAAACCCTCCCCCTCCTCACCCGCCGTTATGTCGTATTGATTTAGGCTACTGTCTGTTGAAAAACTGAATGACAGAGCAGGATGCAGCAGTGCTTCTTCTGTATTATTCAGTAACCTGTACTACTGCCAGAGAGACTCATCTCTCCTGTCAGAAATCAACCAGCTGAAGGGCCCACGTTTTCAATCAGTGACATATTAGTGTAAAATATTTACAGCTGCTCTTAGGTAAGCATGAAGAAAGAAGCTGATGCAGAACTCGGGTCACTGAGTGAAAGGGTGGATTTTGTATCGTATCCTGTTTGCTGGACCAGGAATAGAGTCTCATGTTTGTTGACCTGCAATAAAAATGTAGTGAGCCTATAGCCAAATTTAGTAAGTACATTGAGACTGTTGTGCTTTTACTAGCAAAGAGGATATTATTGCAAGTTAATTTTGAATATGTTGAGGTGCAGTGTATTGTGAAGGGCTGAAGTAAGTTGTAATCTGCTGTATTAGTAGCAAACATACTAATTTCCTTAAGTAACAATTTTTTTTATAGTTTGGCAACTAATTAGTCAAAGCAGACCAGTCTGTTTTGACTAATTAGTCAAAGCAGACCAGTCTGAAGAGCGCAGACATTCAGCTAAATGTTAACTTAGCAAAACAAAATTTTTGCGATGTCTTAAAAAGTCTTCTCAATCTAATCATCGCATTTTGCCTGAATTTTAGCCTCTCAAATACATCCAAATTTGAAGAGTTTGTATCATTTCTTCAGATTTCAGATTTGTAAGTTTATTCATTCATTTCTTTCTCCATATTTTTTGCCCATAGAATAAATTGTTTTCTTCTGAAACTGGTGTTCTGTATCCTAAGTCAAATACTTGTTACATAATCCTCTACTTGTTCATGAGAATGTTTACATTTGACAGGTTTTTACTTGAAAATGGGAGCTTTGGGGGTAAAACCCGCTATCAGTCTTGCTGCATGAGGGTGTTGATGTTGCTTAACCAGGGTGCAAAAGTACAAGATTTCTTCTGAAAAACATCAGCTTAAGTTGACAGTTATAATTAACTATTAATTTACCTAGTACAGCTATTGAGTTGATGTATTTTCTGTAATTTATGTCTTTAATTCAACATATTACATTTTAAGTTACTGATGCTTCCAAAAACTCTAAGCTAGCCTCTGAAGCAGTTGGAGGCAGCAGACAGCGCTCTTGTTTCTTTTTGCAAGAAGTGAGAATAAAAAATGTCTTCAAACGCCAAAATGCTCTTGTGTTTAAGACTTGTTGATCTTTTAAATATGTCTGTTTTACCTTAACACCATCTGCATACATCTATTTGTCAAATAACCCAAAATTAATAAAATTTTAAAATGGTAATGCTAATAAAATGCCTCGTAGTAAATATCACGATCTATCTGCTTTGGTAGATTGCTGATATGTTGTAATCCTTCATGATCTAATATCGTTATATCCCCCACGTCTAGCGCAGGCTTTCCTTTGTTGCGTCATGTCCCTCTGTCTCTCCCAATTTGTCCCGCTTTCTGTCTCATTTGACCCACAATTCTTGCTTGCGCAGCATTTCATCTGTGGCCCTGTATGTCTCTCACCTCCCTTAGTTAAAACTGCTGGCACTTTGTCTTTAATGCTAGATTAATACTGAACTTTTGACAAGACTTGACAAGACGCCTTTTCTCCCTTATAGACTCTAAAACACGTCTTAATACCTCCATAATCGTCTCTTCATTTCCATGATTTCTCCCCCTGAGCCGAGTCTTTTCATAAAGTTAAAGAGAAAAGGGAGAGTGTCTCTGATCAACGCACTCTAAGCTCTACAAGCTCAGACAGGCACGCCAGTATTCCCAAACCAGATTCCTGGCATGCCATAGTAACCTGCTGGATCCTCTTTCAAACTGGCCGACCCCTTTTCAAGACTTTCTTTATGCAAGAGGCTGAATCATGAATTTCTCCTCTCTGGATTTGTTTAAATTGCTCCTTTTTGTCACAAAGAGGTTTTTCTATCCCCCAAACGCTCTTACATCAGAGGTTTAGCGTCATCCCTGCTGCTGAGGTCATAAGCTGCATTTAATTGCACATGAAATGTTCGTGTTTGTTGAGGAGCCTCAGTTGAGTGGCGAAGTCGAAAGAGCCATTGACAGTCCGGGTGCGCACAGCTGCTCTGTTTGTGTGTTGTTGTTTTTTTTCTTTATCATTTATCATGTCACCATCTTAAAACCACAAGAATAGAAGCCTGTTACGGCTCTCTTTTGATTTCAATATGTTGTAATTACAGGTTGTGATAAGATATAATGTGTTGACAAAGTCTGAGAACTCTCTGCAGCTCAAGACTGGTTTGGACTGACATGTCTTGTGTCCTCTGTCGTCACCATTTGTTTTTCTCATATTGTTAGCGTTTCTTTTCCTCAATGGTGATTTGCTCAAATCAGTCTCATTTTCCCTCTGCGCAGCCAATTAGAAGATGTCGGTAGATGCGTTTGGAGCTGGACCCTGCGATGCCCAGCAGACCCTGCAGTCCTTTTGGCCTCGAGTCATGGAGGAGATCAGGAACCTGACCATAGTACGTTGAAGCTGCTTACAGACTAACACATCTTATGTGGTCAACTGTTTCTGAAATGTGTAGTAACCAAGTAACTATTGGGGATTTTTTCCAGAAGGATTTTCGTGTGCAGGAGCTTCCCCTGGCTCGAATCAAGAAAATCATGAAGCTGGATGAGGATGTCAAGGTAACAGGAGAAGCTAAGTGATGAGCTGTTTGGAGGAAATAACTATAATTTGCAGAAGTTTGTTACAGTTACTGGACTTTGAAGGGATTTAGTGAAACTATAATATATGTTGTGTAAATGCTATTATAATCCTTTTGAAAACATAGCATTAAGTACCTCAGTAAAGTTTATTTATGTAGCACTTTTCACAGATGGCGACAAACAGCTTTGCAGGAACACAAAGAATAAAATGACATATAGATGAATAAAAATATAAAATCTCAGATGTACAGAATGAGCATTTTTTTAAATTTAGCATGTTGTGAGACACACAAAATACATTAATTAATCCGAGCCTCCAATTCATTAAATGTGAAATATCTTGTGTATTTTATTTATATGATCTGCCAAACCGTCCAGCTTCGACACCTTTTGCCATTAGGACAGATTCTTCATGAGCTTAAAAAGCTTCCAAGAGTATATTGGATTATTGGATTGATTACAGTTTTAACAAATTGTTTTGAATGAGACAAAATGTGATACTAAATCATCTTTAGGGTTAACCAATCCATTCAAAACAATAGAAGAACTGGACCAAACAACCCTCAGGGGTCTCTATGGGTGTGTATGTTAACCACAGAAGAACAAATATTAAAGGACAGTTTCTCTGCTTGTTTTGCTATCACAGATGGAAACCCTAAAGTGACTCGGTAGATTTCCATCTGATCAGTTCGTCACATCGTAATCTCCCATAACCAAGATACTACTATGCACCAGTTATTGTTGTCCATAACTTTCTTAATTTTAATATGCAAAGAAGGAATCCTCATAAATTCAAGAAAGTTATGGATAACCCTGACCAGCCTCTACACGAGACTGTCTTGAGAAAACAGAGTATCTTCAGTCAGAGGCTTCTTCAGATTTGCTGTAATACAGACCGCTACAAGAGATCATTCCTGCCAACAGCCATCATCATCTTCAATAACTCTTTGAAGAATCTGAATTAATGAGCTAAAACATCATTTAATTTCCCTTTGGGATTAATAATTAAATTTAATTTTAATCAATCTGCCAGAAATAAAAATGAGTTCTTTGTAGTAGAGAATTACATTTTCTACCTCTGTTAATCAAATCCATAAAACTTCCACAAACCTGACGAACCACAATGACACTAGAAAAGTTTGATCATTAAACCTTTTGCTACCTATTCTCCTGTATAAGTAGTCATGGGTGTGTTTTTGTTTTTCCCCAGTTGTGACCAATAGATGTAAAATGTTTTTGAACTGACCTTCTGTGTTTTTGTGCTCTCGCTATGCATTCCTCTAAAAACGAAAACTGCCCAATATAATCAAATTACAGCCCTTTTAAAATCACAATATTGCGATTTTAAAGGGCTGCACGAGTCCAATATCTGAAAGGATAATATATTTCAAGTGTAAAACATTAACTCTCTTCATATAAGTGATATTTTTAGCTAGCTAAATGAACCTGAGCAGCCCTTAATCGATCACACCTCATGGAGACTTCAGAGGCGGATGCTGAAGCTCACAGAAAATGGTGAAGACGTTTTGTTACGAAAGTAAAGAGACAGAAATGGGGGTAATCATGTTCAGTACTCTCATTGCAATTTTCAGCAATGCTATGGCTAGTATTTATTTTCCTAATTCGGTGCAGCGCTACTGACGACTCATCCATTGACAGCTGGAGGTAGACACAGCCTCCCATGACCCTGCAAGGATTAAGCGGATATAGACGATGGATGGATGAATTAAAGTGTCTAGAAACAAAGCAGTATACAAAAGGGCAAACTTCATTAAGTGGCTAACAAAGTTTCTACAGTCCTCTAATCTTGATACCATTACCTCACTCCTTGGATCTGCTTAGGTCATCTCTAACTCTATTGGCTATGGCAGACATATTAGATCTTCTGACGTCTTCAGTTGTATTCAGTCATGACTCATGAAAGTGAGATTATTTTGCTCCCGTAACAAAAAGTTTGGTCTCCTGCAGAAAGCTTAGAAAACATGCATGTGCTTTCAATGTGCCGTGTCAAGAGTGGCGTCCTATCCTCTTAGTAAAGCAGGAGCTTAAAGCAGTAAAGAGATCAGCAGATGACTAACATATCTGGGAGAGACCCTTCTGTCTGCTCTGACACAGCAGCTTTTATTGCATTTATGCAGCGCGTGTGATTAATATAGCACATGATCTACATTAAGACTATATGTGAATGTCCATTAGTTTGATTTCCCTGACTTACTCAAATGAAATGCATGCTTTTAATAAGAAGCAATCTGTTAGGAAATATCTCTCAGCTTTAATGAGAGTACATAGATGTTCTCTTTCAGTATATTGTAGTAGTGTTCCATCTCTGTGCATTTGGTATTTCCTCCTTAACTCGGGGTTATTCACGTTGGGGTGTACAGGCATGTTTAATCAGGTGTGACACTGTCCTCTCTACAGATGATCAGCGCCGAAGCTCCGGTCCTGTTTGCCAAAGCCGCTCAGATCTTTATCACGGAGCTCACCCTGAGAGCGTGGATCCACACCGAGGACAACAAGAGGCGTACACTACAGGTCAGACGCTCATTGAGTGGCGTGACATCTGCTTTCCTGTTTTTACTTCCTCTTCCTCTTGATAACCAGAGCTTTGAAAGTTTTAGTCCCAGGAACAAATTTAACCCTTTGACTACTTCTTAATTTATGTTTTTACCTTTTTTTTTTTTTTATAAATGATTATTGTTTGAAGATATTTTCTGTTGTCGCTTTCTGTTCACTTAGTGCCTTTGTCACTCCATACCAATCTCCACTTAAAGACTGTCTCTGTTAAGTTCTTTCATCCTCCATTGAGATAAAGAGTGTGGGGATGGTAACTCATTGTTTCTGATCTGCTTTATGAAAACTTTAGAACATGAATGAACACAAGAGAAAAACGGAGTTAGAGTAAAATCAGCCTGTATCTTCTCATCTGGTTGTCGTGCATTATATCCCTTCCACTCGTCCATTACATCAATCCCAATAAAACACGTTTAAAGTTGTGGTTGTTATCAAAACCTTTTGATCTTTTTCAAGTGGTTTAACGTCTTTGTTTTTATAAATCTGCATAGTTTACATTTAATTAAACCCCCAAACAACAAAAAATCTAATCTACTGTGTCTATATACTTGTCAATAGGCCTGTTATGGCCATTTTTACTGGACGATAAATTGTCCCAATAATTATTGTGATAAACGATAATATTGCTTCTTTTGAGACCATTTTGAAGTAATATATCGATAATGACATAATAATACAAGTTTGTCTTCTCAAAGACTATTAAACATTAATTTTGTAAAGAACATTTAACACTGGAACTGGAAGATATTTTAAATATCCAAAATAAAACAGAACAACCAAAACCATGAAGAAAATGGATTACTCAGTCTCTGTAAACAAAGTTGCCCTTCAAAAAAATATTAATCATCAGAATGGGAATTGTCAAGCTCATTTTAATTTATCATGTGATTAATTGCCCTATTGCGATAAACTTGCATGTCAATGCAATTTTACAATGAATATGAGGCGTTAGCTGGGTCGTACTCATGAATCTGTTATCGGACTTTGACTTAACTGAGGAAAAAAAGCAATGTCCTCCATTTACTCACACATATGCAGATTCCTGGTGTGCGGAGAGGCCACGCCAACTGGGTCACCATAACAACTCTCATCAATAGAGCAAGTGTAGATGTGACCTGATGTTACCAGATATTAATCAAGGTACTATAAATAGCCTGCATTACAAGGAAGGCCACAATGGGGGGGTCCTGACAGCCAATATCCTGTGGAAAATTCCACAGAGATAAAACACCGCTGTGGATGTAGGAAAGGGTATATAAGCTGAGCATGTGCCCTGGAGGAAAATGTCATTCCTGTTCTTTCCCACTTATCTCGGACACATTTCTGGCAGGACTGTTATAGTGACTGGCTGGCCTTTATTCACTAAAAGTTGAACGTTCATCTCACTGATCTAGGCTAGCAGTAGTTATACATTTGTTCTTGTTTTTAGTCTGTTCTCGTATGCTACAATTACAACCAACACTTACTAATTGAAGCTTTAACAAGTTTTTTTTTTCTCAAGTCTCGTTAATGATTAATATATGAATAAAATTATTTGTATTTAAACTCATGTTCACTCTTCTTCTACCTCAGTTAGTAAAGTAAACGACTGTTCCACTGCTGCTGAAAATGGCATTGTTATTTTGGGAGTGATGCACTCAGACCATAAGGCATGCTTATATATATATATATATGAGATGCATATATAGATATAGGATAATTACACTTGACCTTCTGTGTCTCTTATTTTTTTACAGAGGAACGACATTGCTATGGCAATAACAAAGTTTGACCAGTTTGACTTCCTCATTGACATCGTGCCCCGGGATGACCTCAAGCCCCCTAAACGACAGGTAGGAACACATACGCTGCTGTCACCAGTCACAGGGAAAACTGAGAGGTTTTTAACAAAACATTACACATTTAGGTGTCACTACAGTGTGTGCTTTTAAGGATTTTTTACTTATCTATAAATGAGGATTTATCTCACACTGCTAAAGAAAAACACGCACATTTTTTAGTTAAAAGATAAATATTTCAGAAGCATGATTAATTTAGAGCACAGCTGTGAAGCAACTTCCTCACCGAAGAGTGTTGTTTTCACCTGGTTTCTCTTAACCTTGGTGTGTTCACCAATGGAGAGGAAAATATCCAGTGTTGATTTTTACACCAGCTAGGCGCCGGTGAGGCCCTAAAATTTAGAAATTCAGATTTTAACCACCTTTTGTTAGTGCATCCAAACTGAGCACATAACACTTTAATAATTAGAGTGAACAGTAATAACAGTATAGATAGCAGTGCAAGAGATTGCAGGAAAGCGTGGAAATGTGATGTGCATGTCATTTCCTTGCTGCTATTTTTATGTAGCTGATTAAAGCTACGATGGCAACACAACAAGATCTCAATTGTGTCAAATATGTTTGCCTATGCAATCAAGCATAAACCGGCTCTACCTGCTGCTTACACATTCAGGTTTTCACATCTAGATGAGCCAGTCACTGGAGCGGTCATCTGTCGGCACCGCGGTGCTGTAAACATCCTTGACTGGAAGCTGGACTTTTGACAGCGAGGGCTTTCAGTCGGATGTTTGCAGCTTCTTACTGCCACAAACGGCCAGCGCTAACTCCAGAAATAAAACTAATGAATGCTCCTGAGTGGTTCATAGTGCTGTTGACTATTTGCAAAACAACCTGTTTGCTCCCAGGATCATTTCAGTGTCTGTAACAGGATCTAAAGACATATATATATATGTAATGCGGGAGCAGGCAAATGATGTCTGTATGTCATTCTAGTGTGCCAGATGGGAAAGTGAGATATTTAAATTTGTTGTCAAGTGGACTGTCTCCAGGCTTGTAAACATCCTACACTCTCAGCTGTGTTGTCATGGAGCTGGGAGAGGGGTGTTTACACTTCTGGGGGTGGAGGAACATCGTCCTGATGAAGCCCTGCTCATTACTCACTTATGAAACAGGGCGGCACGGGTCACTTTTTATTAATTATTAAAATGAATAATTTTACCACCATGCGGGCGAGACGCTAATTTGCTGAATAAACTGAATGCAAACAAACTCTGATGTTGCAGGAAGAGGGCAGAGAGGGTGGATGGTTCCTGACATTATTCAGTAGTTATGTTAATCATCCTACAAGTAATATAATAAAGTGGATTATATTCATCAATTATATTCATCAAGTAAGTCTCCAAACTACCAAAGTATTATCACCCAGTGTGATGCCTGCAGATTACGTTACTCTTCCCCAGCCACATCCCATCAGTTATTTATCAGCCCTGCTCCACTCTAGCATTACACTTGCAAAAATAATTCATGGAGATGTAGTGGACTGATTCAATACGTGTGTGTGTGTGTGTGTTACAGGAGGAGATGCGTCAGTCAGTAGCGCCTGCAGAGCCGGTGCAGTACTACTTCACCTTGGCCCAGCAGCCCGGAGCCGTGCAGGTGCAAGGCACGCAGCAGGGTCAGCAGGCTGGAGCGCAGACCGCCACCACCATCCAGCCCGGACAGATCATAATCACCCAGCCGCAGCAAGGACAGGTACAGTCAAGTCCACGACTAAAGAGTTTTGTGCATTACACAAAAGAAAAGAAAATCATCCAACAGTGGATTATGTGTCTGAAACTATGTACAGTTCTCTACATTACTGTTCATACAGTAAACTTTCCTGTCTTTCCTGCCATGTTAAGACTTTAGTGTAATTTATTGGTGTTAAACTACAGCATGATGGTGAAGTGGCAGAGAAATTATTTTTGCAAATTAAAATCTGAGAAGTGTGGTGCGGTTCATCTTCAGTCCTCTTGAGTCAGTACTTTCTAGAAAAGCCTTTAATTCACTTTTATGGCTACAAGTTTTATGAGGCATCTCTCCCGGCCTTGCACAACTAGAGATTGAACTATTGTCCCACTTTTCATTGCTAAACCTCTCAAGGTCAGTCAGATTGTATGAGAATGCAAATTTTTAAGCCTATCTAAATATTCTAATTTTGATTAGACTTTGACTGGGCCATTATAACACTAGAATACACTTTGATTGAACCAGTTTATTGTATCTCTGGCTCTATGTTTATGGCTCTGCTAGAAGGTGAACCTTTGCCCCAATCTACAGTCGTTTCCTGCCTCAACAGATCTTCCTCCAGAACTGAACTCCATGTAGTGTCATACTGTATATCGTCCCATCAACTCTGTTCACCTTCCCTATCTCTGCTGAACACCAGTATCACTAAAGCATCATACTGCCACCACCATGTTTCACAGAGGAAATGGTGTGTTGAGGATCACCATCAATTGCAGCAAACTCAAAACAAGACTGAGCTTTACTAAGTTCAATTCAGTATTACTTTATTAATTCTAAAGGAAATTTTGATCTTTTAATTCCTCATTATCTGAAACTCTTTCTGCCACTTTTCCTTAAAGGAAACACTTGTGCCAACACAACTAATATTTGTTTCCACTGGATTTTATTTAAGGGTATCAGACTAAAAGGGGGGTGATAAAATGGTGCAGGTGTGAAAGTTGAAACACTTTGAATAGTCTTACAAGGCACTGTAAATGTCTCAAAATTTAGCTGCTTTTTACTGTAGATATTTTGACACTGACCTCTCTCCCAGAAGAAAATAGAACAGCAGAAACCTTTCTCTAAAGTCCTCCACAGAAAACCCTCCATCCTTATGCTACCTATAAACCTGCACAGTTGGTGAATAATAAACCAGGTCTTGGGTCACATCAGGCAGATGTTTTCCTATTCTGTATTTTAACCATGTGCCTCGTGTTGTTAAGTTCTTCATACTTGGGTAATGTCGAAAATCAACTCAGAGGCTTCAAAAACTGTAACTGTTTCTTCTCTAAACTGAAAACAATACACACTCAGTCTCTCACAGGCTATTGGCAAATATACACTCCTCCTCTGGTTCATATTGCCCTCGTCACCCGACAGAACAGTTTATCAGTCATCCAGTTGTTTCTCTGTCTAATTATTCATTCCTGGCACTTTTTCTGCCTAGTACCTCTTTCTCTCCAGTTTGGTCGCTGCATTTTATGTCGCGTTGCTGCTTCATGCTGCTTCAGCAGACTGCCTTTAGCTGAGCTGTCATACAAGTTTAGGCCTTGTGTGATTCACAGTCCTGCTCCTGCTGCAGCCCCTGGTCACACTTTGATCTCGCTCGATGTAAACTCAGTCGATGGCTGTTTAGTGGGAATTACATTAACAGGTGAACTAAGATAACACAAAGGGCTTTCTTTTAAAAAGAAGAAGGTAATCTGTGAAGCATCAATGAAAGTACTTTTTTTTAGTGCCCAATTTCTTTTAACTGTTATTCCTTTTGAAAGCAAATATTTTTTAGAGATGTGCCAGTCAGAATTTTGTTGTCCAGTTTTCGTAAAGCTTTGGCCTACTATTTTTAGGTGCTTGAGATATTTTGAAGAAAATTGATGTAAGAAAATAAAAAACTGTATTTAAATAGTTTTTCTAGCCACCGTGTGAGAGAGCAATCACAGTAACATGTTTTACTACTTTAAAACAAAGAAAGTAATTACGTTGTTGATATTTGAAACTCTATCGTCTTACATTACCATATATTGTGTTTAGCATAACTTTGTTTATGCTCTAGAACAGGGGTGTCAAACTCCGGTCCTCGAGGGCCGGTGTCCTGCAACTTTTAGATGAGCCTCTGCTGCACCACACCTGAATAGAATAATTAGGTCATTAAGGCTCTGGAGAACTGATCTACACAAGGAGGAGGTAATTAAGCCATTTCATTCCACTGTTTTGTACCTGTGGCACATCTAAAAACTGCAGGACAGCGACCCTCGAGGACTGGAGTTTGACACCTGTGCTCTAGAAAATGTTGACCCTTGCCTTTAATTCTGAGATTTCCTAAAGGATGCAAACATCTCCAAATCCATCTTGTAAATTTTAAAAACTCAAAAAGCATAAAACAGCAACTTTGTCGCTCTGGTGGAGGTCTGACTGATATATTGTATACTGGAGGCGTACTGGTTTCAGAAGCTCGTCTGAAACTCCTTTTGCCAGAGTTGTTTGTTCTCTCGATCAATCACCTTACAGGCAGCCCTAAAGCAGCAACCAGAGTTGAATTTGTCCAAATATCCGCTGTCCTTCAGCATACTTGGTGTTTTTTAGCAGAAAAAAAGAAATACTTTGGACCTAGTATAGGAAGGAAGTCTAATCTTATAAAAATAATAAACTTCTAACTTGCTCAAACTCCACTGACCTTTTTTCAAATTTCAAATCTTTTGAGCTGCTTTCTTGCTTACTATGTATTCATTTTTTTTTCTTTTTACCATTTGCTTTTTTGTTTCCAGAAATATAACCTAAACACGCTTTAAATGTAGCTTATTTTTTGCTTGGGGCTTTTACTTCCATTCTAAAACTTTAAGCTTTCTGTGCATACACGTCACCCATGCTTACATTTTGTGAGTTGAGTTGCTGCAGTCGCTGCCCCTCTCACTGTGTGTCTTTCTCTCATTTTCTCATTCTGTTCTGTCGGCCATCAGATGTTGCAAGGTGCCACCATGCAGCAGTTACAGCAAGTGCAGGTGCAATCACAAGGCACACCCATCACGGTAAACACACATGCTTTCATTTGTGCAATTATCACACTTCTGGAGACCACTTCTCAAAACCACCGCCCACAAACGGTCCTCCTAGGCTGACTGAGGCCTGTAAGTGTGAGCTGAGCGCAGGATGAGCTCAGCCTCTGCGACAGACGCAGAAAGATAGCACTTCAAAACCTCAGATGTCACTTCATTTTCCTCCCTTTTTTGCTTAGTTTTCTCTTTTTTTTAAAAAAATTGCATTTTAGAATTTTTTGTGCTTCGCTGCAAGCAGTAATGGACGTGTTTGGTTTTTGTTTCTCTTTCTGTTTGCTCCTCTTCTCTCCACAAGAGCGCGCCCGTCGCCATGCAGGTGGGCGAGGGCCAGCAGGTGCAGATTGTTCAAGCTGCCGCAGCCCAGGGTCAAGCTCAGACGGCTCAAGCTCAAGGCCAAACCATGCAGGTCATGCAGCAGATCATCACCAACACAGGAGAGATCCAGCAAATCCCGGTAAGAAGCTGCACCAACCCGAAAAGGACAGCGAGATAATGAAGTGTAGTTGGGTTGAATCTCACAGCTGGAAGTGAAGCATTCTGCGTTGTCCAGAGCAGGAAAATGGCTGTGTCCTTCCTGTCTGAATGACCTCTGTTCTGAGCCAAAGTCTGTCTCCCTCTTGTGGCTGTTCCCTGCAGGTGCAGCTAAATACAGGCCAACTACAGTACATCCGTCTAGCACAGCCCGTCTCTGGAGCCCAGGTGGTGCAGGGACAGATTCAAACTCTGGCAAACACGCAGCAGGTAACGAGTTCAGTGAAAATGGTTACATGGCATGTCTTATTAATTTGGGGCCTTTACTGATACATTTCAACCATTCTGTTTTTTAACAGGTGGTATAATGTTGAAAAAATAACTTTTATAAATGTTTAACTCATGAAATAGGTGCCCAAGTTTGAATTTAGTTGGCCTTCAAATTCAAATATTGTCAAATGTATGCACAAAGTCTCAAATATTTTCGTGAATAAAATATGCATGAGAATTTGTAGTCTAAACCCAGATGTAGTTGGTTAGTTTAACTCTACTTTTTCTGATCAGAAGAAAAAATAGATATCTAGCAAGAAATAAGCACAGAGCTTGTACATGGCTATATTACTGTTTATCGTATATCCATACTAAAGATTCAATTGCATCAATAAAAGCCCAAAATCAATAACATTCTATACTGATAATGTGTTTGTAAACGGGTTGTAAACCCGTTACTGGAACTGTACACATCAAAGATGTGACTAAAGTGAAGCTTACTGCGTATTTATTAATTATTCTGTGACATTTTCAGATCACGCAGACTGAGGTGCAGCAAGGACAACAGCAATTCAACCAGTTCACTGATGGACAGGTAATAAATTGATAAAATCAACTAAGATTTCAAAGTTTTATCACCTCTCAGCCTAGAGTGGAGGCTAAAACCAGAAGGAAGTTGAATATTGTGGACAGAGTAGGCACTGGTAGAGGATTTGATTCAATTTTAGGTTGGAGCATCTAGATGGGCGCAGAAAGTTCTTCCTCTACAAATTAAGCTCTTTTTTACATTGATTTATACTGAGACAATTAACTTTATTTTGCTTTGCCACTCATACTTCTTGTTTAACTCACTGATCATTTTGATTTTGAGTTACCAAGAGATAAACACACTCATTTACTAAATGCAAGGTTCTGTAACTGGATTAGGTTAGATGTTAAACAGCTTCAAAATTGTCTTTGATTAATTACTGGTCACAAATTGTGATTTAAAAAAAATCTCTTGATTTGATTTAAAGCAAAATGTCAGAATAAGGGGTGTAGATTTTAACTGAGATTTTAAAGTTCAGATGGCGTAAAATTGGGAAACAAGCTTTTACCTTTTATGATTTGTAGAGGTGAGTATTTTTAACTTGTATAGAGTTTTTCGAAATTAGAAAGTAGTTATACGCATGCAGCAGTTACAGCAAGTGCAGATTTCTTTTTGGTAGCAGATTTCGACCAATAGCAGGTTTATGGGTACGATGCGATGAAACAGACAAAAAGATGCACAATCATCTAAGATGTGTTGTTCTTCCTGGGCAGCCTTTGACCTCTGCCTCATCCCCCTTTCACAGCAGCTGTATCAGATACAACAGGTGACGATGCCGGCGGGACAGGAACTGACCCAGCCCATGTTCATCCAGTCCACCAGTCAGACAGGAGAAACGCAGGTCACGCAGGTCAGCACCGACTGAGTCCAACCCGGAGCCTTTCTCTGCAACAAGTAACAGCACGCTCACCAGCCTGTCTGATGCCGACAGACGTCATCAACTTCAACAAGAGATGCTCTGATATGATATTTGGAAGAACCGCAGATTTGAAATGAGGGACCGGGGAAGTTGCAACAAAGCTCATGTTTTCTAATAAATTTAGTTCATTGGATTGAAAACCAAAGGGACGCTGTTAGACTCCTATCAAAAATGGCATTTTATTCAGACTTTGAGCAGTTCTCTTTTTGTACTTTTGTCTCTGACATCACATTGGGGAAAAAATAAATAAATTAAAACCGAAGGCCTGATTTCTGCATTTTCTGGACTGCAAGAATTGTGTGATGTAAATTTGGTCACTTGTGTAAGCCCATAGTGGACCTTCAGTCCAGAAGCTGATTTGATGCACTTAGAGTTTACAAGAGCCATGCTGTCATTGTAAAACGGGGGAAAAGTGACTGTGACGTATAAGTAGTGTACACAAAAATACATGCATGTTGGCAAGGTCCCAGACGGTTTGTGTGTAGGGGAACCAAGCAGCAGCCTCAGTTTCTTTCCATCATAACATATCTGAATTTTGAAGAAACAGGGAAGTTTTGCTGCCTTTTCATTTTCACCTGGAAGTTAACTGGGAAAAAAAATCTCTGTATTTGTAATGTATTTTTGGCTAGACATATCCCTTCACTCTGTGTTTTCTTTCAAGTAGTTGGATGAATTGAAGCCATATACCTCAGATAAGGTTTAATTATTTACTCTGTTGGTTTATTTCTCACATTGATGGAGCACTGCTTTCTTTTGTAAGGGCTTCAAACTGTGTAGGCTAGTAGTGTGTGTATGCCCAGGTGAGTGTATGCGTTTTGTGTTTTGAGCATCCACACTCAATGTTGCTCTTCCAGACTTTTTCCTCATCTGGTCTGTAGAGCAGAGAACCTCCACTCTGCCTTTTTATGCATTTTTACCCAGTCCACTCCTACTGGGAGCTTTTCCCTCTTTTGTCTTGTGCCCTGCTTGATGTCTCATGTACAGACACATGACTCCATCTGGAGAAAATAAAACTTTTCAAGGTTTGCCCTCATAACTTCCCCTTTATCATTTTTCTTTTGTACAGTATAAATAATGTTTTTATCCTTGTTGTTTTTGCATGTAGTTTAAATTGCCAGCATGGCATGCAATAGCGCGGTACCATTTTATTTTTGATGTTAATTTTTGTAAAACAATTCTGTTTGTGAAATAAAAAAACTATTGAAAAACATCTTGGAGTACTTATTTTTGTTCTCACTTTTTTTTTAGGTGAGTTTAGCATCTTGCTAGCGCGTGGGCAACAGACAGCGAGACATTTCAGTACAGCAGAATAGGATTAGAACCAAACTAGGCGCCCGGGCCGACTCATCGTATCACCAGATCCTAGACTATACAGGCCCATCTCTGTAAATTAGAATATTATTGACATGTTAATTTATTTCCATAATTTATTTAAAAAGAGGCATCAAGTGTTTTATGGCTGTGGCTTAATGTTAAATTGCGTAGCTATTAAAGGACCAAAAGTTCAACAGAACTACATCAGGACCCTGTTATGCCGCATTCAATCATGAGGAAGACTTGACAGCATTCCAGCTGTAATTTAAATCCAAAGGTCATTGTAGAGAAAGTTGGCTTTGTCTGAGCACATAATGTAATTGGAAAGTTGAGTGGAAGGCAAAGTTATTACAAAAAAGTGTTGAAGCCAAAGGGAGAAGTGCAACCTTGAAAGGAACGTAAAGGAAACACAAGCTTGTCGTCTCCAACACAACCCTGCAAGAAGGATGGTCATTTGTGAAAAAGGAACAAATATGACACATGTATTTACAGATGACCGAGCAACAGTCCAGTCTTTTCTCCTCTGCTCAGGATGTTTTCTGTTTTGGGATTGGAGCAGTTTTTGTTTGAAGCTCTGACTGTAGCTGCGGTCCACATCATGTGAATCTCCCCCAAAAAACCCTGAGCAGGCATTTCTTCTCGATCACAAGATTCGGTTATTCCAGTTCATGTTTTTGGGTTTTCCTTTGTGTTTTTTTTTGCACGCAACTTTTCAGTTCTCTCTGAACAGCTAGCTTCTTTAGCAATGACCTCTTGAACTTTTACCTTCTTTTTGGAGCGTATCAGTGTCTGCTGGACAAATGCACAACATAATATATATTTCTTTAAATTGATGTTTCTGTAATATTCAGATTCTCTAAAATAAATAATTGGGATTTTTGTTATCTGTATACTATAATTAACACAAATAAAATCTTCATTGTTGCCACTATGGTAATTAGACATTGCTGGTAAAAAAAAAAAGATCGCTGGCACTTAAGTAAATTCAAAGTTGTTACATTAAACTGTCTGTTGTTTTCCCAAGTGACCATTGGAGGGCAGCACTGATCCAACAACCTAAAAATACTGCATTCATACTTTCTCTGGTACACATTTCTTCACTTCTTCCTAAACACACAAGGTGTTTTTACTGAGCACGTTGTTGAAGGAACGTTACTCTATCTGCTCACGTTCCCCCAAACCAATCCAGCATATATGAACAGCACTAATCTTATTATTACCGGAGGAGGTGAAAAGTTTGATATGGCACAATAGAGTCACGGGTTATTATGCTGCGGGCTGCTTAGCTTTTCTGAGATCAGACTGCATTCTTTATTCGACCTAAATCTTAAAAGGAAGAGGTAATTATGATCTGACAGGAAACTAGGCAGGCAGAGATGAAGGAGGCTCAGAATGCTCTACTTTGCTAATTTAAATGTGTCGTTGTCAGCATGGGCTCAGTACTGAAAGCAACGTTTAAAAAGGACGAGCATTGCAGTGCAGAACTTTGCTTCGTTGCATAGATGCACCTTTAGCTGTGTTGATTTCCGGTAAAAGCGTTTTTGTCAAACTGGGAGGCCCTTTCCTAATCGACTTAAATCGCTGAACAATAACAGCATTAATGAGTGCAGACTCAGGCTCGGCTCTTTATAATAAGAAGAACGCGGATTGTGAGAACATTTGTGCTTAAGTCAAGCGTGAAAGGGATTGTCTGGTGGTATGTTCCTTGGCTCGCCCACCTGGTCAGATCAAGGCAGCTTTGGCCATATGACTTGGTTGCTGAACGCTCTGGCTGTGGTTTAGACCTTGTGATTGGGCCTTCACACCAGCTGGTCTCTCCCTGAGCTTTGAAAATTAAAAAAAAAAAAATCATAACAGGAGTGAACTTTTCCTCAGGTGATCTTTGGTGTGCTTGTTCCTCTGAAACAGCAAGAGATTTGCTTTTAATCATCATCATCAAAGTGAAAACTTTTCCAGGTTCCTGGAATTTCAGGACACAAGGGCAGTTTTATTGTTTCATTTAGCTCTGAATTCATTTTGCTCCTTTGAAGGAGCTGTCGGGGTCAGACAGCATCTGCTGCAACCGATCCATCCTGTGCAGAACTCGAAAACAAACAAACAAACCAAAAAAAAACCCTCATTAGTTAGAAAATACAACATTCACAGAACCTAAATCTCTTTATGTGTTAGAAGTTTTTTTAAAAACCATAACTAAAAAAAAAAACTGTGTACCAGGAGATGAACATACGGATTGAATATGACCATAATCCCCTCTTTCCCATTCAAGCTAACTGGAAGCAATGGGGAAATGTATGAGGCCTTTTCAGTAATATGTATTATTGTAAGAAAAGGCCACGGGTGGCAATATGTTGGTTGTTTTGGAACACACTTCCAACTTGATTGTTTGAAAAATATATGCCATTTATTTCTTGCATAAACATTAAAAGATAATTTCTTACAATTCAGACATAAACAACACTTACCCTTATCTGATTCCATTATTCAGAAAGTGTTGGGATCCTGAATTGTTTTGAGGTTTATTTATTATTTTGTATTCCTTAGTCTCTTTCTTTGATCTGTCTTGTTTCTGTTATTTTTAGTTCAGTCCTTCTTAGTGATTCTAGTTTATTTCTTGTCTCTAGTTATTCTTTGCTACTCTAGTTTAATTATGTTTCCTAGGTCTAGTTATTCTTTATTATTAGATATGTTTGTGTACTTTCCCTTGCCCCCTGTGCCACTTTCTCTCTCTCTCTCTCTTTCTCCTGACACCTGCAATCAATTAGCCAATCAGCTCAGGTCTATTGTTCCACATTCAGTCTCCCAGTACTTAAGCGCTTCTGCTCCTCTCACTCTTTGCTGTTTACTCTCTGTTATTTTTTTCTCTGTGTTCCCTGCTGGCTTTTTCCATGGATTTGTGGTTTTTGCTCTGCTCTGACTCCCTGTGGGGTTTTGTAAGTTTTTAACATCTTTTTTCATTACAACTCTCAACATGATCCATGATCCCAGCTCCTGTCTGCATTTTGGTCCATCCATATGCAGAGAGTGGTCAAAAAATCATTTTAGAATAAATTTTTAATTGTTGGGAAGCCCTGTGCAACAAGAACTATCTATGGCCAAACAAAATTGCAATATTAGTATTAACTTTAACAGTCTTAAACATTCAATGGCTTCTCTTCACTTTTCCTATATTAATTCAATTAAACATCAACTCATACACCAACCCATGTTATGAAGAGAACATGCATTGATAGTCCATGCATGTCTTCTTAAAGAACCACAACAAAAACAAAAAAGGTTCATGATTCCTGATTTGAAGTGATTATTTTTTGGCATGTGTTTAGACTGTTTGTGTTCAAAAAGTTGTATGACAACAAGCACAACATCACTGGTGACAAAGTTCCTGCAAATCCTGTTTGACTTTTATAACTCCTGCAACATAGAGAGGTACGGTCCACAATTTACTTGACCTTCGAATATACAAGTCCTCCTTTTTGCATTGGGTGTTTTCGGTTTTCCACCACACTTTTCAATTTATAGGCAAAAACCAGCTGTGGATCTCTGCAGCTCCTCCAGAGTTACCTTATCCAACTCATTCTCTGATAAATGCTCTGCTACCCTTGCCTGTTGGTTTAGGTGAACAAGTAACAATAGTTTGAAGAGTGAGATATTCAAAGCTTGTTTTATAATCTGCACAGCTTGGTCCCTGACTTGTCTGCTGTGTCCCTTTGTCTTCATGATGCTCACTGTTCTCTAAGGCTCTCTAGCAAACCTGAGACCTTCAAATAACATCTGTGTTTCTACTGAGGTCAAATTACATACAGGTGGATCCTTTTTACTAAATAGGTGACCTCTGATGGCAACGGATCTTATTTTAGGGGTCGAAATCCCTAAAATAAAATGTTTGCAGGCGACTTTTAAAAAATATTTTATTTGTAAAACAATTACGAAACTCAAGTTTCATTTTCTTCCACTTCACAACCTGCACTACTATTATTAGCATAAAATCCTAATATATTACATAAAAGTTTGCAGATGTAGCATGTTAATTTATTTTTTAAAAAGTTTATAACTATATGGACACATTTTCAAAGCATGTAGGTTAGTATGTCAGTGTATCCAGAAAGCAGTACAGTTATCCAACATTTATTTTGCTTCCTGTTGTTGTTTTTTTGTTTTTTTTGCAGTCTAATTATAGCTCTATGTTGTTTTTTTCCTATTTTATTTTCACAGATGGAAACAACTGAGTGTTTATTGTACAATACCCTCGATGGTTGGAAATGTTAGCTGGAAAATATTCCTGTGAGGCCCTTTGGAGACCAAACCATCATTCTGGTAGTAAGTACAACGGTGCTCTTGACTGGCCATGAATGGGCTAGTGAGCGAGTCCTCTGGCCCAACAAGCCGTCATTTCCTGACTCAGTCTGCGTTTGTTGTTGTTCACGCTTACATATTCATGTTTCTGAACTGCAGATTGCTGGATCGAATGGCAGAGTGAGACAGTTTGAGTTTTCTGCAGAGTGAGCAGCTCGCCCCTGGTTTCTGTCCCCAAACGTCATTTTGATCCCTCCAAAGACTTTAATCAGACTTTATCCCAACATTCACACTACACAACAAACACAGTATCAACAATCCATCTGCCCCCTCCCACACTCCTCCTTTTCCCTGAGCCCCCGCGGATCGGTGTTAAAGATGTCTGAAACATGAAAGACAGAGGAGAGAAAAGATTAAACAAAAACTCAAAAGAACTGCGGTCTGGGAAAGACATTAACTGGAGTAAGTAAACGTCCGAGTGCGCAACGGAAGTAGAAGGGTTGGGGCTGGAGGGCGGTGGGGTGAGTTTTTGTGCTGTGTGTAAGAGGCACAGCTGATATGAGTATTTTTAAGTTGAGTCCATGATGGGCTGTAAACCTCACAGCTTACAGGAACCTTTTCCTCACACCAGGCTCCTGATGCCCTCTCTGGGCAATCCTCAACTTCTGGGGCCTCATAAAGCGTGCCTGCGCACAAAAAATGTGCGGCGCCATATTTTACGCACAAGTAGGCATGCATAAAAATTAACTTTGCGTCAAAGTTTTGCGTAAATATACGCACACTTCTTCGCCGGCGTGAAAATGTGCTGCAACCACGCAAACGTTTTCTGTGGGACAATATCAAACTACAAAGCATCGAAACTCACATAAATACACTCTGACTACATTCGATGTTATTTAGACCAAGATCCATAACTTCAAAAACAGCACTTTCTTTTTTACTTCATAATTAAAAATAATAATAAATACTAATTAAGAGAGGCTTCTTTATCTGTTGTGTTGAGGCTTGTACCTGATGAGGCCAAGAGACGGGACAGATTTCTCTTCTTTTCTTATTGGAAATTTATTAGTATAACAAAAAATCTGTGGCAAATTAAGTTGTACTAATAAAGTTACATAGGTTGCCATCTTGAATCCTGTTCAAGCTGTATGAAGCCATTTGACCGACTTGTTTTACACTAAAGGGTCTGCATTAACACAGCTGTGCAGCTGTCAGCAGGTGATTCAGTTTCCAAGGTAACAACCTAATCAGTCACTAGTGAAGTTAGCCTAAGATTAGTGATGTGTTATGTAAGGGCGCTCAGGCGCATAATGTCTAGATTTTCTACTTGTGAAACACTCCAGCTGCATTCTCTCACGCCATTCCAGGGACTCCATGTTCCATAAACTGGTGGTATAGAATAAGATGGATGCATGTAGCAGGGAGGAGAGTTTCCCTGTTCAATACCGGCAGGAAAATAAGGATTTCAGGAAAGAGAGCAAAAATGTTAATTGTTTTTGAGCTAAAGGAAATTAATTTACTCTAAACTGTTTTGTGAAAATACTGTATTAGTACTCCTTGAACATTTTTGCATTTTATCACATCACAACAACACACTTGAAGTATTTTTATTTAGGCTTTATCTGACAGAAAATATGATTTTTAAAAAATTTTTTTATTACAAAGTATGTGAAATGTGTGCTTGGTAGTACTTTGGACAACCCAGTTACAGAAAACATTTTGCTATTTAGCCTCAAAAGCAGCTCAAACTCAGATTGGATGAAGAGCATCGTAAAAATTGAGCCTTGCCACAAATTCTCAATTAGATTTGGATCTGGACTTTGACTGGACCATTGTAACATAGTCTTCTGCAGCCACTGACAGAATTTCTCCCAGTTAGCATGAGGCTGCAAGCTGCTTCTAGCCCTTTCCAAGCCTGTCAGTGCAAATGAGCTGTCATACTATTTCTGTTTTCAGATGACAAATTGTGCTTTTACAGATTTTTAAAACATGGTTATATGACTTTGTCCTGCGTTGAACTTCTAGACAACTTTATCTCTGACCTCTCTGCTGTGTCTTGGTCTTCATGATGCTTTCAAACCTCTGAGTGTTAGGATCTTGGGATGGTTTGGGTTTGCTTATTATTTCTGTGTGTGTGTTTCTTTTCTTTGATTAGGTCAGTAGTGTTTCTGTTTCACCCTAATTCAGTTCATTAGTAACTTTTGTTTTCTTACGTTCCTCATGCCTAGTTATTAGCGACACATTCATTTTCCTAGTTACCCAGTTTGTGTTCTCTCTCTCATCCCATGTGCCATTTTCTCTCTCTCTCCTCACACCTGAAACCCGTTTCTAATTAGCTATCTGTTCCTTGTTCTTTAACCAAATGTACAACTCATTCTCAGTCATTCATTGCTGGTTCCTCACATCAAATCCCATTATTTTCCCTGTTATCTGTCTGTTATTTTCCCTAAACCTCCCTGTCGTCTCTGGTTTCTGGATTCCTGTTATTTTTTTTTCCCTTTTTTTTGCTCTGTCTCGGCTCCCTCTTTTCCCCGTGATTTTTTTACGTTTTGCTCTTCATTTTTCTGTTTTTCATCATCAATTCTCCGCTGCTGCCGCTCCTGCATCTGGGTCCCACTTTAAGCAACACGCCATGACACTGAGGTTTTCACAGATCAGCTGAATTTATAGTCGATTACAAACTGATGGACTCTGGATTTTTGTTTGTTCTGTCGCCGTAAACAGTGCTAAGAAAACACGCAAAATATTTCATATTTTTAGTTGTGTACATTTTTTTGGTTTTTACATGGAATTAAGTTAACAAAAGGAAACATAAAGTCTTTTTTTGGTTAGTGCCTGAGTTGTTGTGGCCAGCAGGGCGTTGGGAAGGCACCTCTCCATGCATTCTTCAGAGGCCCTGAGACAGGTGATCCATATACCATCACGTTTGTGTCATAACCACAAGTCCCTGTGTGTGTCACAGTCATAGATTTAGAAAAGAGGTGTGTGTTGAGGATGCGGTACAGGCTGACGGTGTCGCTATGTCCCTCAGCACCTGTTTCTACTGTTTCAAATGGCTGTAGCCATGGATCCAGCCCCCTTCTAACAATAAACACGAGTGACATTTACATTTCAGGGGAAAACAATCCCACTGTTTGACAACTTGAACATATGACCATCTGAAAGGCTTTAAGGTGCATCTCAGTAAGTTTACATCATTATCGGCATCATTGAAAAGTTTATTTTTGTAGTTCAATTCACAAAAGTTAATTCATGTATTTTTAAAAAAAAAGATTTTATTGGCTCTAGTGACTTTTATTTGACAGTAAAGAGGGTAATGAGAGAAGGGGAAGACATGCAGCAAAGGTCACCAGGCCAGGAATCGAACCTGCGACAGCCGCGTCGAGGACTAGGGCCTCTATATGTGGGTTGTGCTTAACCCCTGCGCCACCACAGCACACCCCCAATTCATGTATTTTTATATTACTTTTAATGATTATAGTTTACAGTCAATGAAAACAAATAATTCAGCTCTCTCTTGAAGTGAATTTTAAAAACGACATTATTTAATTCAAAAGTGTAATTTGATGGTCTTCACTATCATGGAGAAAATTGCAGTTGTCCAGTAGAGAGTTACTGACACCCTCCACATGGAGGACAAGCAACAAAAAGCATCGATAACGGAGCTGGGCAATCACAAAATGACTGTATTAAAAAAAAGTTTAGTGGAAAGAAAGTGTAGCAGAGAAAAAACACAAGAAACAGGGGTGACAATAGCTTCGTGAAGACTGTCAAACAAGGCTCATTCCAGCTGGACTCAGTCATTTAGGAGTCACACATCTTGCCATGTGCTACAGACGTTACATTCCTCGACTGAAGCCAGGCCTAAATCAGAGACAATGTCAGAAGCATCTAACCTGGGATAAGGAGATAAAGAACTGGACTGCTCTTAGTGGTCCAAAGTCCAAAGGTAATGTTTGCAACTCTTATGTAATTTTCTACTTGTCTGAGAAACTGAATTTTAGGTTTTTCTTCCACTCAACTTTCTATCATTATTCTCTATGAGCAGACGGCATCATTAGCAATGACTGCGTGTGGTTTAACATGTTTGTGCATGGTGTCACCGACACCTCTGGATAACTGTCAAGTGTTCATTAGCTGTAATTAGGAAAACTGACAGAAATAAACATTTAATATATGGAACTCTGTGTGTGTGCAATTAATGTATATTATATATTGATTCTTTTTTATTTTAACGGAACACATTTTCCATTCCATTGGGATGCTTTTGTGTTTTGTACGATCAGATTAAAAAAAATCCTGCTAAATCGGAGGCTTATGTGCATTGTTGTCGTCCAACTTTTAAGATGAACTGATCCTGGATCAGTTCAAGCAACGCTTACAGCTTTTGTTCAACACAACAAACAAACTGATCCTGGATCAGTTCATCTTCCAGGAAATCTTCCTAAACCATGGGTTTGTTAGCGCTGTCTCATTCGTCCCGCTGCTCTCCATCCCGGCGCTCCGACTTCTCCGCCTCTTCAGTTTCTCCCCACACAGCAGGTCACCTCAGAGAGACCAGCTTCTCTCACCAGGCATTCAGACATATCTTTCGGCTTCCTGAACCTCTCTTTGGAGTTGTTTTTTTTGTTGTTGTTGTTGTTGATTTTGTTTCTCAGATGCAGTTTCTGGTCATCACTCTGATGTGTCTGACTCCTGCGCGCTCCACCCCGCCTGCCGGAGCGGAGGAGCGCTGGACCGGAGGGGCGCACCAGGAGGAGAGCTGATGTGGCGCGGCAACATAGAAACAGCTAAGAGTAACTCAATTACAGCAGACTTTATTCACGGAAATGACCGTAGACGACGTGGAGCAAGTGCACCGCTGTCACTCTCGCTTGTTGTGTTGAACAAAAGCTGTAAAGCGTTGCTTGACTCGACTGTTTGCGCGCTGCTTTCAAAGTGATGCCAGGTCGTTTTGCAGCGTTACTGGAGTTAATGCATGTGTGATTACCTCTCCGCACCCCGCTGATCAACCTCTTACACCTGACTCTTGAGCAATGGTCACTGAGGGTCACGTTTCAGCGCGACGCACTTATCAAACTATTGCGCTTTCTGGCTTTTACGACCGTGTCTTGATTTACAGATAACTTTTGAAGCTTGGCCAAGCTACCGAGACCGTAAAAAACGAACCCGAAGGCATGGTTTCATCCTGCACGGCGAGGCTTGCGGGACTTTACAAGTTGTAGTCCACTTTGAGGCAGAGATCCAGAGCATGATCCAGTGAGAGGTGGCAGGAGAAACAGTCGTGACAGGGGGGGGAAAAAAATGCTCGGAAGTCCATCCAACAACGGCGGCCTCAGAATGCTCGCTCCCCCGGCCCCGAACGACGACAGGCGGGTAGACTTCGTGGCGCTCACCGCCGTCCAGACCGAGCGGAGCGAGCCGTCCACCCCGGAGCGCGGACACCCGTCTCACCGCACGGGGCTCCTGGGCACCCCGCTGCCCGGACCGCCCGGACCCCGAGCCAACGCATCCGCTTCAAGTAAGCGCTTCAGAAAGTTGCAAAACTGCCTTTACAACGTTCTGGAGAGACCGAGAGGTTGGGCGTTCATCTATCATGCATTCATGTAAGTATTGCTCTTATCAACGGCATTACGATTAAACCTATGATGCAACTTTTAGAAACTTGAAAAAAGTTTTTCAATAGCCACCTGTTTTTTAATTTTATTTTATTTTTTAATTTTACTTCCCAGTCCAGTTTTTTGACACAGAACAACTATTTGATAGATTTTCCAATTAGGTCTCCTGAGTTGCCTATGCTGCAATTAACCGGATCATACTCCATACATCATCTCCACATGAGGTCTACTGTTCAATTTCCCCTTGTCTCCGTCTTAGTAAATTAGGAGAACAACTTTGGATATTTAGTTTAAACCCACAGGAGGGGCAGGTTTTGAGTCAAACCCCACTTTGTCTTTTTTTTTTTTCTTTCAACTTAACACACTCAGTTATGTTCATGTGAATGATTTTCTTGAAAAACGTTTTGATGAAATTAGAAAATATAAAATGTGAGAGGGTAGGTGATAAAAGCTTGCCTTTTTTGTGACTTTTGAGAATTTCTCTCTGAATTTCATGTGGATTTATTGCAGGAAGGGAGAAAAAGGCTGAACAATTTTCACACTTTAACAAAACACATCTCTGACTTGAGCAACTTCTCCACATCTGGGAGCGTACAGTCAGGATTCTGACGTACCCACATGCCAAATACGCTGTAATTTATATATCTTGTAAACTGTGGAAAAGTTTGAGCGCATGAGTACAAAGGAGCGGTCTTCTTCATTGCATTTTGACATTAACATGTGGATTATTAGTCACTTTTTAAATCCAGATACAGCACATATGACAGATTTTACTTGTAATCTTATTAGAAATGAAACAAGTATTGTTGTGTGACTTATGGAGCTAAAGTATTTGCTAAAAGTTCACTCTGCTCACATTGAGGTGTCTCGATATATGTCAACATCTTCTCCAGTGAATCCCTGGACTGTTTTGCCTGCAAGCAGCTGCCTTCCAGCTGTTTCTGCTTCTGGAACATGATGGACGAAGCGTTATGTGTGGGAGCTCCTTGGACGGGGTCGTGCTTTGCGTGTCATTGTTTATACAAGTACAGCTGTCTGCCTGCCAATGCCATCATGTGTTTGTTGCAGAGGGAAATCCCACTGCAGGCCTGTGACTCTTGCATGTGTTCTCACCCTCTACAGTCCGCGCATTTGTGAGAGCAGAAACCTCCTTTAGCGTATTTTGAGCATACATGACAATACCTGGTATCGCTTTCAGCAGCTCTCCTTTGAATTTTCAGGCTCTTTTGGGGGGATTTTGTGCCCGCATGAAGGAATGCACAATTGTGAAGTGGAGAGAATATGATGCATGCTTTCAGAAGTCACCGAAGTACTAAGCGGAGTCCAAGGAAGACAGCAGACAGGTCAGGGATAAAGTTGAGGGGAGATTTGAAGAATGGTTAGGTCATAAATCAACTGTTCAAACCTTTATGTAATATTAGGAAGACTATGGGCTGCAAATTTACAAAACATGACCACGTAAATAAACTAAAGGACAACCACGTGTCCCTTGGTAACTCTGGAGGAGCTGTAGAGAATCTATTACTTGTGCAGTCCTCAATTCTAGTCTTTTTGGAAGTCAGAGAAAGTTTATTTCTCAGTTTGCCATAGTTAATGTAAGGGGCACAGGAAAACATGTGGCAGAAGGTTGTTCTGATCAAATAAGACCAAATTTAGCTTTTAGGGAAACAAACAAATTGCCATGATTAGCAGGAAGCTATCGCTCCACATCATGCTGAAAACTGTGGTTGCTTCTTTAGCTGGAACATAACTGTTAACGTTTAGTAGAGGGCGGATTGAGCTAATAAAAAATAACAACAACAAAAAAGATAAATTCAGTCTATGTTTGAAGCTGGTAGAGACGTAACCCAAAAGACTAGAAGCTGTAATTTCAGTGACATGTGGTTCAACAAAGTACTGACTCCAGGAGGCAAAATACAAATGCACTCCACACCTTTCAGTTTTTATTTTAAAAACTTTACCTAGCTATTCACTATATCACCCACCCTGTGGTTTTCCCACAAAGTCCCACTAAACTAGATTAAAATTTATTTGTATTTTAGTGTGAAAAAGAAGTAAAGATGTTCATATGTACAGCTCTGGAAAAAATTGAGACAACTGCAAATTGATCAGTTTCTCTGATTTAACTTTTTATATTTATATGTGTGAGTAAAATGAACATTGTTATTTTATTCTATGAACTACTGACAACATGTCTCCAAAACTCCAAGCAAAAATTTTGTATTTAATTGAAGAAAATGAGAAATGGTCAAAATAATGAAAAAGACACGGTGCTTTCAGACCTCAAATGTTGCAAAGAAAACAAGTTCATATTCATTTAAAAACAACAGTACTAAATGTTTTAATTCAGGAAGAGTTCAGAAATCAATATTTGGTGGAATAACCAAATGGAATGGAATAACTTTTTTTTTTTTCAGAGTTCTTTGATTATGGTCTGTGGGATTTTCAGGATAGTTCTGTGACATTTTCCAACGAAATGTTAGATTGGATAGCAGCTCAGCCATTGTTGTTATTTCTCCATTAAGGAGGCCCGTGGAGGTGTCCGTATCGTGTTTCAGATGCCGCGGACTCACAAATGAAGCTTGACTCATCTTGGGAGAGAAGTTCTCCTGTGACGGCCTGCTTCGTGTTGCTGTCTTAACCAACTCCATCACACACACTTGCTGAGACTGATACATAGCGGGATCTTTAAAGACCGCACCGAGACGTCCATTTTTGTTTCGTGCACATCTGTCTACCGGAGAGCATTCTTCCCATGGTACCGCATCACTCCGAGCGCTGCATTCCGTTTGATTAATTACATGCTCACGGTAAGCGAGGAAAATACGGTGTACCGTGAAGCTCAATTAAAGGTACGTTGATCTTATAATTGAATTGAACCATACACTGCTGTGTTGGGTGCTGTGCCAACTTCAGTTGATCCTTTAATTAGTCCTACATTGTAGCAGGGGACCCTGGAACAGATGTGTTGCTTCTTCACAGCCTCTCATCGCAGAGAATTGTGGGAGTTTTTGTGGGGAAAAAAAAGGAGTAAAGAGCCTCTCTTCTTATCTAACTAAGCTGATCATAGTACGCCATGGATAACTTTCGCACCCTCCCTTCTAAACATTCCCCTTTACATAATTTTAAATATCTGTATCTCCCATGAGGTAAAAAGCTTTTTTTTCTAAGTATCAGCCTTATGCTCATTCAGAGCTGGCACAAAGTGTATCCTCCTTAAAATTCTTCATCTCCCACACCTACTGAACTCATATTGCCTACCAAGCACAGAGGAGGGGTTAAAAGGCAGAAACCTGCTCAAAAAACACAATGGAGTTCCCGGAAAGTTTTATGGAAGGCATCCTGGTGCAAGGAATCTCTTTGTGCATGAACCCGATTGGTTGCTTGGACAACCTGATGGGGGTTTGATTCAAGTGGTGCATTTACCATCTGAAATGTTAAGTCCCACTTGTGTTGTTATGGTTCTTTGACTCATTCACATCAAATACTCTTCATAACCTCTTTAAATCTATTTGCTCTATATGCAGGTTTAACCTGATTCTATTCACATCCCACCAAGATGGTTTTGGTTAAAGTTTGGTATAGAGATGTTTCATATCTTTCAGTTCATAACTGAGTGAAAGCGGTATGTAATGTTTAGTCAGTCGCAGTATGCCCTACACTGGAGGTTCTGTTTCATTTTAGAGCATTTTCTTTGTTTATCAGGCTCCGGTTCTGTGAAAAAGTAGACATTGTGGTTGGAATTATTATTTTTTTAACATTTTGTGATAACGTTTGAAGTCCGTACAACTCATTCCATATTTGGTATTACCATCAGAGCCGCACTACAGCAATACAGGCGTCACAATATCAGTGTGTGTGAAATATTACAATTGCAAAGATCTGCGGCCACATGCAATATTTGAAAGAAAACAAATAAGAAAATCTAAGTAATTATTCCTCTTTTATTATGTTATTATTCTTATTTATTTATTTACATTTTTTATGACCTATTCGCACGGGATAAGCATTATCTGGGACCTCAATGTAATAAATAAATTACTCCCCAATGTCTGCTTTTATGTGGTGCTTTTGCACAGGATAACAAAACCTGAGATTTTGCTGAAATTTGCTGGATATGATGTTGACACACTGCTTTTTTATAAGCGGGTATAGGCAATGCATAAGCTAAATTTAGCAAAGCAAGCTTTTCTCCACTGGTTTATCTCTATAGCTAATAAGTCAAATTGATAGTCATCTGTTATTTTTTTCTATATCATCACACTTATGAAATACTGTAATAGTTCTGGATAGTTGTTGTATCAGATTTTCTTGGAATGGGAGTCATATGCGGGTTGTTTGCACTGTTATTCTTGTCTAGGTTACGCATGTGTAAACGTGACACATGAGCCTGCCAGAGGACCAAAAACATTCAGACAAGGCTCAGCTACAGTGCTTCCCCTCACCTCTGACCTTCCACCCTTTTCCACCATTGGCGGTGCCACATATAGATGTTCACATGGGGCCATCTGTTTTGGCCACATTATTGTATCCCAGTGGAGGGTTTTCCAGGGTCGTGGGTCTCCAGTGTAGAATCCTGCTACTGATTTGCGACCAGGCCTTTACAGCGCTGCACGGAGCCAACTAAATCCAGGCCTGCTGGTGTCCAAGACCGCATGTCATGTCTTGGTCTCGGCCTTGGCTGGGTGAACCGCTGCAGAGTCTGGCTGAGTGCAACATTCCACTGGACTTCAGCCTGAAAATACAGTGAAAAGTACACAAGAGAGGACAGGGAAATGATTAAAGGCTGAGCACTGGCCAGTCAGAGAGATTGATTGGTTCGGAGGAGGGTGAAGATTTACTGGCTGTCCATTATTGATGTCTAATTGAGGAGGAGCACAGATGTGGTATAAGATTTTAATGCAAGGGTTTAAGAATGATCTTGTGCAGCTTCGTCAGCATGAGTGGAATAGAAACATATTTCTTCTTCTTTTATAAGGCACTTTAAGAAGAAATCTTCAGAACATGGCTGATTCATCATTTCAAATATTTCTTCACTATCTGAATAATTTTCTTGGCAGCAACTTAGATAAGGTGTAAAAGATTTTTTTTTAGGTGCTTAAGAGATAACATTAATTAACATTGAAACATTTTTGATATACTATAATCCAGTTGTAACATGGCAATAATGATATTTCACTTGGTTACACATTGTGTTTGGGTTTCTCATAGTTTATTAATAGCTCTGATCCCTCCAACACATTTTTGAAAATCTGCCTTTAGTTTTAGTGATGCATGAATTTGTAATGTGATAAGAAAATAATGCCTTCCCACACATCGGACACATGTATGGTTTAATCACCAGATAAGCAAGCAATAACCCAAATAAAAACAGCACTTATTCACTTGAAACACTAATCAAGTGCTCTGTCTGTGCTGTTGAAGTTTCCTTCACCTTGACATGCAGGATGATGGAAACTGGACTAAAGTGATGACTTGCCATAAACGTGATTATTCTCAATCTGAGCTTCTTCTTTCTCCAATAGAATTTAACTTGTCGATTTTCTGTCTTAGAATTGTAGCCAATCTGTAGTTTGACAATGTAAGCAGAGGAAGTGAAAGTCTGAATGCAGTCATTCAGTTCGTCTTGGCCACAATTCCAAACATTGAATTAATGTTATTCGACTGGAGACTTCTCTTTTCACAGTGGAGGACGGTTGTTTACAGGCAATTTCCGACAGGCTTCTTAGCATTGAACTGGCGCTTCCTCAACAGCTGAGGGTCCAGACTCTCTGCACGAAGCAAAGCGTAGAGCAGGGGGCTAGGTAAAACCCAACTGGGTAAGACATGCATGGCTTATGGTTCAACATGGAAAGATTTACACATGAAAATAATGTGTGATTTTCTCAAATCTGGCAATGGAAACTGCAGCCTCATGGCTGTCCGAGTTATGGCTGACATTAAATACAGCGACAGGTATTAAATGTCAACGAGTGCAATGCCTTGATTAGTTTTCTGACCATCTTAAACCTTTAGAATCTGTTCAGGACTTACATGAACCAGCTTACATACTGTTTTTGAATCTGTTTTTTAAACAGATTTAAAAAAGACAATAAATATTTCCTCATTTATACCTTTAATGGGACAAACACACTTTTTCATGAAAGGTGGACCCAAAGTCTCATTATCTATCAACACAAAAATAAATTATGACAATGTCTGACTCTCAGCCGACTGCTTTCCAGTCTGCAGTGACAGTTTCCAGAGAATTGATGACGGTAATTTTTTATATGTTCTTTTCATTAACAGTGCTGTACACATAAAACCTCTCAAACTATTCTCCAAAGGTATATTGCCTTTTCATCTCTGAAATGAACAAACTAATTTGGCGCTGACAGCTTGCTTATTGAATGCCTTTTTGTGCAGTTTTCACTCTCTCTGAACCCAGTTTCAGACAGCTAATCTACTTTTTTCTGGAGTCACTGAAGCAGCCTGGTCTCCGTTTTGACCACGCCAAATAAAACCCTCTACAGGCAGACACCACCCTCTGGCTTCATCCAAAAACTACTGACGCATTTGGTCTTAGCCCTGCTTTTTTTTATTTTTATTATTCATCATTTGAGTACTGCCAGAAAATAGCTTTTTGTTTTGTTGTTTGCCTTTTAGTCAGCACACAAATGTGTTTTTATTGATGACTAAGTAGAAGGAGAAAGAAAGGTGGGGCACAGCAGAAAGTGGCACCATAAAATTGCAGGAGAAAGCTACTCTGCACTTTGTGTGGGTTTTCCAACCTTCTCATGATGAGACGATTGCTTGCTCTTCATTCACAGCTGCTGTTGTTTTATCTGCCCTCCTCAGCACATAGTACGAATTCTGCTTTATTCATATTATGTTGTGCGCTTTTCCTTCATTCACTTTTTCCCTATTGCTCCAAAAGCAGGAGTGTCATCGCTCAGTTTCCGTCCAATTCACTCGTCATCTCCTCAAGTTGGAAAAAGCTTAAATTATCAAAGAAAAAATATCTTTAATCTTCTGAGGCTTCGGGTTTTACAGTTGTTTTTCATATTGTGATGAGGGTTTTGAATTTTGAAAACATTTTAAAACTTAAATCAGTAAAAATGTCAGAAGTTAGTTAATGATGCTGTCATTTTTAAATCTTGATCACAAGCACTACTTCCTTTTCATGGAGTCACCTCAGAGCTGAGATTAGCGTTTCATGAGTAATTTGTAAAAAAGCTTGGAAAAGTAATTATAGTCCTTGAAATTTTGTCATATTACATGTACAAATGTCAATTTTTCTAACTTATTGCATCTTTATCTGATAGATCTACATATATAGAGAATAATATGCATATTTATAGATATGAATCTCAAAAAATGTTGAGCCAAGTCTGTTCCCCTCTTTAAGATTTTCTACTTTTTCTTCATAACCAGAGCGCCAGCTGTCTAGCAAGTGTCAAAACCCAATTCTTTGCGAAAAAATGAACAAAACATTGAAGATTTTATTTGTTTATGTTGTTGAAGATTCACTTAAAGGTGGAAAAAAATGCAAAATTGTCTTATTTTTAAACATCTCAAAAACCTGGATTTTAACTTGCCTTGTTGATTTTTTATTTTATATCCACCAGATTTTGCTCAGTTACACAAATAAGAGTCTGCGCATGTGTGTATCTTTTAATTTAGCCTTTTCCTCATTTTTTATGATTGTGACTTCCTTTTTTTTTTTACTGCTGCATCATGCCTGTCTCGTCTCATTTGTTCTTCTGTCTTGTTTGATGTTTTTGTCACACTCTGCAGCGAACTGTTTTATCTCCCCTGGCTGCCACGAGGGTTCATTTTTCTCTAGAGTGGCTTGATGCCCTTTAACACCAGAGTGTGACAGAGGAAAATCAGAAGACGCGCGAGCGAGAAGAGCTCAACTTAAGCTGCTAACATTTGACTAATTAGTGATTATTTGAATCTTCATTGATCACTTTCTGCCAGGGAGGAAACACCTTTCTAAAGGACACATGAGATTCTTCTAATTAGTGACTCGTGCATGTATTTGGAGGAACGTTGAGTGTGTCCAAAAACAGAAACTTTTAATTAAAAGAAGATTCTACATTTGAAAGATTAAAAGCTTTTATTATCCTTTTATTTAAAGCACAAAAGTGTTGCAGTGTCGCACGACTAGTCCATATATGAAGTAAGAGATTGAAATAGAGAACCGGAGTGTGCCGGGGAGATCGGAGAGTCGAGGTTAGCTGCTGTATTAATTTCTCCTTTCGAGGCAAAATGCGGTCTCACCGGGGAAAGGACTGTCTGTCCTGGGATGGCCGACCCAGGGGAGTCAGGTTTCCCCCCCCCCGATATCCAGGCCTCACTTTTGTGGTCACACTCACCCAGGAAGTCGACACGCACGTATTCATGCAACTATGCAGCATCAGGGGGAAAGGAAACGACGTGTCGTTAATTATCGTCCCATTCCAGGAGACGGGGAAAATGCTGAAGGTGAAATTTATCCACACAGACACACAGCAGTGACACTGATGGCAGGGAGCGTTTTTATCCTCCTGCAGATGGGTTGGTCGGGTGGGGCTTGACATTCTATAACCTGCTGTAATCGGTGTTTATGTGATGGCATTGTCGTGGAGGCGGGCCAGGAATAGTGAGGTGTTTGGCAACAGGGATTCAAAGGAAATGCCAGGAGATCATGTTGAATTGTCAGGACCTTCAAAACTCTTCAGATCTGCTTCCACAGAACAAGAAAATTCAGTTTCTCTCTATTCTGTCTGTGCAATATGCAATACAGAGACCAACACATAACTATGAGATGGAAGGAAGAGAATATAAAGTTTTCTGAGTCCACTTTATAATATGGCTCTCCTTATTGATGGCTAATAAATAGCTTATAGATATATTATCCAGTTATGTCTAAACACTTTATAGAACATTAATAATATAGAACATTAATGCAGTAATTAAGGGTGAGAATGAGACAATATGCCAAAAAAATTGCATTTACAAATTCTTGTGCTCACAAGTTAGCCTGAAATGTTTATTATAACAACTCTAGATGAGATATATAGGTGAACAATCACTATTTGGCAAGGAACTGGTAGATTTGCATCCTTCTCACCCTTAATTAAAACAAAAATAAATGGTTATTAATGATTTATAAAGTGTTTAGTGAAAAATTAATAATATATCTAGTATTAACTATTTATTAGCCATCTATAAGGGGAGCGTTATTGTAAGGTGGTACCAAAGGTTTTAAGTTTGGTCAAATATTCTCCATTGGAGTGAGGCCTGGACTTTAACTAGACCGTTCTAGCACACGAGAATGCCTTAATATTAACTTACTGTGACTCGTTCATTTTTCAACAATCGCCAGATTCTTTCATTTCTCTTAAAGAAAACCATCCCAACAACATGATCCTGCCACCCACATGTTTAACTGTGTTGTGCAGTGGAAGTTTTCTTTCACATTTTGTCTCATTTGACCAGAGCTGGTCGAATAGTTCTCTGCTCCATCATCTCCAGCATGGCTTCTGGCAACAGGATATCCTGACGATTGTCGTCTTGTGAAATTGTAGTCCTTTCTGACAAATTTTATCACTTCAGCTGTGGATCTCTACAGCTCCCCCAGAGTTACCTTTGTCTGCTTGCCTGAAATAATCTCTCCTCTCCTGATTTAGGTGTTTATTAGAGTAAAAGAGGTTGAATAAAAAAACATGACACATTTTTAGTTTTTTTTGTCAAGATTTTGAAAGTTTTTTCACCTCAGAGTTATGCTCTGTTACCCAAGCACAGTCCTAAATTTATCCAAAGTGTATAATTGGTTCAGAAAGACATCAGTTCAATCAGTTCATGTGGTTGAAACTAGTCTTTGATGCATGTATGAATATTAAACTGAATTGAATACAAATTGTGCTTTTATCTGTTAAACTGTAACATTTCTCCTCCACCTCTCTGCCTCCTCTGCTCTTGGAGCGTTTGTTTTTGCCGTCGCTGGTTCTGGTTCTCAGATTACCCCGTGCAGTCAAAACTTTGCAGCCCAGCAGTGTAGCTGCAAGTCAAACGGAGCAGCTGCCAGCACGGCCCTTCCTGTGAAACGCAGCTTTTGTTTGAGTGGAAATGTATCGGTGGCCATGTCAGAGCTGCCGGGGCATCATCTTCTGTAGGTGTAGCACATTTGTTGTCTTCTTTTTGTATGCTAACTGTATATCGTGTTTGCATACAAAGACTTAGCGCTGCCCAGTGTTTGGGCCCACAGTGCAAACTGTGTAACCACATCCAGATGCTTAGCAGCTGAATTTTGATGCCAAGTTTGGATGATTTCCTCAAGTGACAGAAAGTACTCATGATTTGCAGGTTGTGTGTGAGGGCTAGTATGCTTAGTAATCTCAGGAACCACGGTCTGTGTGTGGCCAGCAGTTGCTGAGACCATAAAGCATCTAGAAAATAAATCAATAGTTTCAGCCATTATCTCTCTGCAACGCACTTCAGGCTTATCGTAATTGGTGTCTGCACAAAAGCACACAGATCATCTTCACATGCTGCATAATGTAGAGATAAACGGTAAACAGAAGCTAACTGCTGAAATTAATTTAACATGTTGGTTTTTACGTTGGATTAATTTGGCAGATGCTTTTACCCAAAGTGATTTTTAAAAGGAATCTCTTACTTACTGCTGTAAACTTTATAAGAAGTGCAGCAAAATGCAGCGGCACCTGTCGCAAATTTAAATTTGTAAGACTCCAAAGATGGCTCCTGGACTTCTTTTATTATTTTTCAGTAAATTTTGGACATGTAGAAAAAAGAAATACTCAACAAGTCGTCTGTATATGAAAAGGGGAATACATACAGCCAAGCAGGCAGAACTTAGCATGCATGTATTTTACCATGTAAGGAAAAAACGGAATCTTTGTGTCTGACCTATGCAACCCCAACCACAACATTTCAATCTAAAATATTGATAAACCTGATTTTTTTATTTTCTCTTTGGATTTTTTTTTTTTTTTAATTAACACTTTAGACATCTAAGTATTTAAGTAACAGTTCTTAATTGTCTGCATAGAATGAGGAGATCCAGACCGGGAGTTGTGGAAAAATGTTTGTTTGACACCATCCGCATTAAAATGCCAAATGGTAGTCAAAACATTAATGTCTAAGTCGATATATAATGATATAAACACAGGCCTAGCATACAGAACTAACAGCATTCTCTGCTGTAATTAATAATTGTAGTTATGTGTTGCATTTCCCCAGTCCAGCTGCTCCTGTTTTTCTTTCAGTCCGTCATCAGTCAGACGCACTAAAAGGATTAAAACAACAAAAAACTAACTTTTATTACAGAGAAATGATTATTAAATTTACTAAATGGTTGCTTTTAGAACGTTTAACATAATAAAAAAAGACAAAGATTAAAGTGTGTCTAGTATGTTAATTTATTATCTGTTTATTCTGAAACTGAATAAAATTGATTGTACTTTAAACAAGTATAAGGATATTTAAATTGAACAAATATCCACTGTTTGCTCTTCAAACCTTTTAATTTAAAACCCTAACCCACATTTTATGACTGGGCTTTAATGAAATGATGTGCAAACGAGGATCAGATAACAAAAATAAGTTGATTTCAATCCAACAGACCAATGGATAGAAAAATGCTTCAGCTACTTCAGCTTTGTGCATCAGAACGTCCTGACAGCACAACCCTTCACCTCCGTCCTCATTGTCATTAGATATGCATAAAATTTTTGTCAACACCCATAAGGGAAGAAAAGCAGGTCAAACTATTTCTATTTTAAAATATAATTTCCTTCCCTTCCTGTGATAAATCATATTTTTGGTTGGTTTAGCTAGCCATACCCAGCCTTATTAATAACAGACACTTTGAAATCACTCCGATGAAACCAAGCCAACAAAATCAAGTAGGTAATAAGAGCTCAAAACTAACTCATCACATGCTGAATAAATGTAGGACCGGATGAAAAATAAAGTCATTAATACGTATTCATATGGAAAGGGTTTCAAAAAGCTTTTGAAAGCCGCACTCAACATGGAGACAGAACCTAAAAACAAAATCTAAGTCTCTGTAGGCCTCGCTTGCCTTATGATAGGTTAGTGTTGATGATTCAACAATAAAAAAGAGAGATTGGGCAAATATTGCATCCATGATCGTGTTTCAAAGCAAAGCCAGAAAGATTCTCACCAGAAAGAATACAAAGGCCCATCTTACTGATAGCTGAACACTTCTGGAAAAACATTCAAACTTTTTGAAAAGTGTGCTTGTCTCAGAGTTAAAATATGAAATGAAGGTTTTGGCGTTGCCTAGTCAAAGTTTGGCCTTAAACTGGATAGTGAAGCTATGGATTGTAACGTCAAACAGTCCAATCATGCGTATAAAACCTCCAATGTGGCTGAAATAACATTTTCTGCAATGAAGAAAACTCAGAGTCTGCCTAGAAAATGCCAGACTGTAGTTTATGGCACGTAGGAAGCATAACCACCTACAAATTAGCTGCAAGAACATAATTTAAACACGTATATGGGTGTCTGAACTGAAATTAAAATTTTCATTTTTATTGATGAAACTCTTTTAAACAGACATCAGTGAACCATAACAAGAAAAACCACAAACATTTAAAGCAGAAAACCACACCCTGTGATTTTCACACCATGACTGATCCACCGGCTCTCTGTCGGTCGGTTTGACGTTGCTCCATTTGTGTTGATAAAAGGTAAATGATGAGGACAGGCTGTTTACAGACGAAAAGATGTTACCAGCTTCATGACTGCACACAAACACGAGCCATCTTTCCTTCTCAAGATAACTTATTGAGATTTTATTTTATTTTTTTTACCGTGTTCACTAAGGATTAATCCTGTTCTACATCTTTGTTGTTCAACTATTTTCCTGCCTCGTGTTTCTCTGCGCCCTGGGACAGTGTAGCCCTGCGTGTGTCTCTCTCCTGTTGTCGCTGCCTGGTCACACCAGCATGAACAACCCATCTTAAGTGTTGTTAAGATCGTTTTAATTTATAACGGCAGCCACTATAAACATTTGAGGAAGCAGCACCATGGAGATGGAGCTCAAACAAAATCACAACGTGGGCCAGTGTTTAAAAGGTCTGCCTCGCATGCAGCAGGCACTTTGCACAAATTGTGTGTGCGGGTGTGTGTGTGTGTTTATTGCTTATGTGGCTGAGAGTGCTTGCTGCCAGAAAAGATCTTGATTGGCGGGTGTGCATTTGCAAAATGTGTGAGCATTCATGCATACGTTTATTAATGGACTTCATGGTCGTATTTGTGTGTGTGTGCAAACGCCCGACCAGTGGCTTTGCAGGCAGACCATAAGCAATAATCAAATGCTAACGAGGAAGCCTTGATTACGCAGGCTGCCTGTCAGTCTCGGGAGATTGCTTTCGTCTTGTGTTACATCTCCTGCTCAAAAATGCTTCGCTTGCTTTCAGTATCGTTTCCTCTTTTTTTCTGTCGGTTGCTTTCTCAGTTCCTGTTATTGCAATGTACTTTTTCTCTTTTTTAACCACGCTGCTTCCCACACTGCTAGGAAGTTTATGTCTTTAAGATCCATTTGTTTGTGTCTCCTTTTCTTGTCGTTGCTGAAATCTGTTTCAATCAACAGGTGCCTTTTTATGGACTTGGAAACATTCCTTTTGGGAAATGTTTGTCCCTTGTAGGCCACGTCACATCTTTCTCTCAACTTCTGCAATGCCTTGCAAAGGTATTCACCCCCCCCAAATCCATTTCATGTTTTGTAATGATGCAGCCAGAACCCACAATGTATTTTGTTGAGAAAAAGCAACGCAAAGCGGCTTGTGATTGTTAAACGGATCAAAAATGATGAATGTTGTTCAAATATGTAGTCCGTCATTGATTGAGCTGATCCCCTTATTGAAACATGATGGTGGCAGCATCATGCTGTGTTGATGGATGAAGCTAAATACAGGATGATACCTGAAGGAAACTTGCTAGATGACACACAAGACTTGCAGTTTCACCTTCCAGCAAGATCCTAAACATACAGTTGGAGATCAAACAGTCCATATTCATTTGTTAGAATGACTTAGTTAAAGTCCAGAGTTAAATTTAGTTGGGAATTGGTGACAATAATCCAAAAATATATATTCATAGATATCCTCCATTTAACCTTAGTAGTTGTCATCTATTTTTTTTAAAAAGATGAGTGTGGAGTTTCTTTTTGCTGCTGAAGACAAACCACAAAAGACTTGCAACTGGAAATACAGAAAATATACATGCAAGCCGCACTTTTCAGATTATTTGTAGAAACTTTGAAAACTATTAACCATTTTTGTTCAGCTATGCAGTACTCTGTGCATACAATTTCAATAAAATACGTTAATGTGTTTATTTTTGTTACAAAATGTGAAAAAAATCAAGTGGTGTGAATGATTTTTGCAATTCTTTGTACATTTTCTGCAGCTGAGGCCTTGAGCACAGAGATTTAGTGTCACTTTCACAACACTGACTGAATACAATGAATGGCTATCAGTGAAGAAAAAAAATTTCATTTGGTGCCAATACGCGTTTTCACATTAAAAGCACAGAAAAGAGCTATTGTAAGGCATAAAACACAGACATAAACCTGCCAAATGAAACCGTCCTCATTTTTGGATGTTATGATTTCATCCAGAAGTTCTGCTGGACTCCGTTTTCTTCTCCTTCTCCTTTTACAAAGAGCAGATGCTGATGCTGCTTCACACAAACAGAAACATGCAGCGTAAATCTGCTGCTAGATGCCGGCAGCCATGTTCACCCTGCAACTGTGTGTGTCTGGGTGCATGTGTGTGTGTGGATCCTCTGCTCTCCTCTTGGCCCCAAGATTAAAGCAATGTCAGCGAGTGTGTGATGAGACCTCACAGACGATGCTTTTTTTTTTTTTTTTCCATTCTGGCTCTCCTTGTCTCGCTGTCTCTCGTCTGTCCAATCCATTATTCAACCTCCTCTTTCTGTCTCTTGTCCACTATTTTTTCCTCATTATCTCTCCCAGACTGATACTAACTCTTTGTGGTCATCGCTACCGCTCACCCCTCCTGTTCCTGTCTGAATATATATTACCGTACTATATATGTTCTATCCCTCTTCCTCTCTCCCTCGTTTCAGACGTCGTTTCTCAATCAATCATTTTACACCCCGCCTCGAGCTGCTAGGTCCTGTAACGTCCGAGCTGTGCCTCGTAGTGAGCGTTATCAAGGGGAGTCGTGCAAGTCTTTGAATTAATGGTAATATCTTGTTTTATTGTTCTTACTTCATCTCATGTCTGACTTTAAAATCACAGAGAGACTTTTAATCACTTCCATACACGCACAGTTCCTCCACTGGATTTTCCGACTCTCCTGGTCTAGTGAAAGAAAAAAATAATCAATCCATCCATTTGGCGAATTTGTTATATTTGGCAACTTTTCAGACAAAAATTGTCACCAAAAATTGGCAGTTGAAACGTATTGAATTCTGGTGATCGGCTAGACGACTACAATCAGTACACACCTAATAATTACCATTTATTATTAAACTGATACATGATAAATAAGCCTCCAGTTCAGATATCCTACACTAGAGGTGCCAAAGTCTAGTCCTCGAAAGCTAGTGACCTGCAACTTTTAGATGCCTAAACCAAAAGATAAAGGTTTGCAGGCTGGATCTCCTGAAAGGCTTTGTGACGACACAACAACGGACAGAACGAAAACAAGAGGAAGATCTCAGACGTCTTAACTCAGAAGGCATTAATTATGGCATAAATTATGTAGCTGGCCTTCCTCTCTCTGTCCAATCACCTAATTGACTGAAGTGAGTTAAAAAGAGTACAAAGAGAGAGTTATGACAAGAAGAACTTGTTGTTATAACTAAGAGTTATAATAACTTAAAAGATGAAGGAAAAGATTATAGGTTTTTCAATATTTTACGAATAAAAAGAGTGGCTTGTATTTTTATTTACTTACTAATCCTACTCTGCTGCACCCAAATAAAGAAAGATTACTCAATTAGTAAATAGACTCCACCTGTGTGTAATTTAGGCTCATTATAACTCCAGCGGTTTGTTGCAGCTGTATCTTCAGTGATGCAACACGCCACAATTTTCATTTCTTCTTAAAAGAAATTTAAAACATGCATCGATTTCTTATAATTCAGACGTGCTCTAGTTTGTGTTAACTCAACAAGTGAAACGCATTGTAGTTTTAAGTTTTGACACAATAGGAAGCTTTTTCTAGGCATTATATGTTTCATGGACTTGGACAGTAAACTTGATGCATTCTCTTCATGTTTTTGTTTCATCCTCAGGGAGATGTTTGTCAGAGAGGGGAAAAAAAAAACGACACTATGCCTTAAAATCAAGCAGCAGAGATTAAAAGTTGTTAAAATTATTAGTTTTTGTTCATCTATGTGGGCCCGACTAAACTGAGAACTAATCTCAAAATTTGGAGAACTAGATGGCCACTTCTTCACGCTGTAACGCACCACTTTGATGTTGTGCTTGGTTGTGGCTCAAAGGACTTTGCAGCATGCACAGTTTTTTTTTTTTTTTTTGGATTGAATGGACTTCAGCCAGAAAAAATATTTATTGTACTTGTGTTTACTGTTAGTAGGAATAAAAACGCGTGATGAGCAGTGTTCCTTATTCCACCAGGAAAAACAAAACAAAAACATAATCCCACTCTGCCTGCGCTCTTTTACCCACTCTTATGGATTGTGCTATTAACTTACTAAAATGTGGTTTCCTTTGACATGTTTTGCAGCTAAGAAGTGGCTGATGACACAGGCAAAGTGACACTGAACGTGTTGCATGTTTACATGAAAAGTGTCTTCGCTTGGAGGCGGGAGGTGATGTAAGCCTTTTTCACACAGTTCTGGAAAGTGTCTTTCACTTAAACACTGACAGATACACGGAGATAGGCAGAGACAGACGGAGAAGTCAAACGGTGTTGAAACTTGGCCTGAGGAGGAACGCAGCCCGTGTGGTGTGACCCGGGTTGTGGTGCTGAACCCTAATTGCAGCACGGATAACGTTAGCTGTGTTTGTTTTCTGCGTGGATCCCGTCACACCTGTTGGCACCTGGCATACATACGCTGGTGGATTAGTGATCTACGCTGCAGTCCAAAGCCAACAAGTGAGGCTGTCTTTGGATAAATTAAGTGAGGTGACACAGAAGAAATGTGGAGGTGTTCCTCCTTTAACTCCCTTTGTATCATTTATAGCTTTAATTCCTATAAATGTTTTACTTTTTCTGTCACAAGAAAGCATGCACACCATAACAATTTTTTTTACTGAGCCTCCTTATTTATGTTTCAACCCTGTCCATACTTCAGTAGAAAAAAATTTCTTTTGACATTGTTTGTGGCAGCTTAGGTAATATATTGGGATAATCTGAGCAGCCATGACATCAACCGTCCCTAAAGGACAACAAATTTTGTGATCTATATTCCTATCATTCATTTTCCTTCTAAAGCAGCTAAATCCAGTCCTTGAGAGCTACTATGATGCAACCTTTATGAGGGGTGCCCAAAGTCGGTCCTTGAGGGCCGGCATCCTGCACGTTTTAGTTCTCTCCCTGGTGGTAGCAACGACCTTTTCAGCATGTCAGTGTTGTTCTTAGGCCATCTAACAAGCCGTCGTTTGATCCAGGTGCGTTAAACCAGGGAGAGAACTAAAACTTGCAGGATGCCGGCCCTCGAGGACCGACTTTGGGCACCACTTAGATGAATACCTGCTCTACCGCACCTGAATGAAATGCATGGCTTGTTATCGGGCTGCTGCAGAGCTAAATGACATGTTGATGATGGGATTTATCCATTTGATTCAGGGAATCATAGTGAAGTTGAAGGATGAAGGTCTTGAAGACTGGACTTGGCACCTCTGCTCCAAGGACTTCTGGTTCTCTGGCTGTGTTTTCCTACCAAAAGTGCTTCCAGGGTTCCAGTGCTTCTCAAAGTCTGGCTCAGTAATGGTTTCTATAATAAGAGAGACAGCTGAGTGTCCCCTCATTACAGCTCTGTAAATGTCTAATTCATGCTTGATCCAATATCAGTTTTATTTAATTTTATCGCAATGCAGTATCTCAGTATTCCTGCATATCCCCACCCTAGAATCTGAGTCCACAAAAGTAGTCCTTTCCTCTTGACCTGGAATGCTCTAGTTTGATATGGGCAGAAACAGAGTTAGTGGCAGATGAAACTTAGAAAACTGGTACTCCACAAGCACTAGCAGCAGTTCAGTACTGGAGCTAGTTTGGAGAAAAAGCCCCCTGAGACGGTCTTATCAGAAAGAGCCCAAGCCAGGATTCAACCCGCAACGCTCTTGCAAAGCTACGATGCCAACCGATGCATCACTCTGCGGCTATTTTCTGAACGTTTAGCTAAGTAACTGATGTTCTATTGATTCTACTCTTTTACCTCTGTTATTTGTCTAACTGTCAATTGATTATTACTCAAAATTAAAAATAGGTTTTAGGACCGTCTGCCTTTCAGGCATCAGTAATTTATTTTTCCACAATGAAAGGCAATCTTTAAAGAAGTCCCTTGACGAAATTTAATAAGTGAGTCGATTGTTAGCCTCTGAAATCGTTATTGCAACCTGTGTTAAAAGTCTTGACCAAATATGCTTTTAGAACTTGGCTAAATCTGTCAGAGTTGATATACTCTCCTACCTAAATTTCCACTGAATTTCTATGTCTTCTTTCACCTTAATGCCTAAATAATCTCACAATTTCCCTTAACATATGAAAGATGAAGCTATTTTTATGTCACTACATAAAGTTTCTAAGCTAGTGATCAATTCCTCAAATATCGCATCTTTTCATTCATGTGTCTTTTGGCACTTTTCCTTCTTACCCTCATCTGCAAATGGTTAAAGTACATAAAGTTAAAATAAACTTGTTTAGACAGGAAGAAGAACATTCATGACAAAGATAAGGTACACCCTATTTTAAATCTTTGAGTTTAGTGCAACATTATTTTAAAGCAAACTTGCACCAACTTTCAACTCCCATCAACCCTAGAAAAATGCAAAATTCCCTGAATGAAAATAGACACATTGTAAGATATTTGGTAGAAAGAGACTAAAGGTTTTGTTAATTCTTTGTAGTAGCTGCCAATTTTAGACCTGGTCAATCCCAAGTGAGGGATTATGAAGCCCAGTCGTTTTGATTTTATTAACAGTGACATTTTCTACGCTGTCACATTTCTGTCAGTGACGTAGAAAAATGTGCTGCTCCAAGAAAATATTCTCTCAGCATTGCCCATCTTTGATTGATTTTGTGGCATGCAGAATTTAATCACCGGATTCGCCAGGCGACCGAAGGTCTTTGAACATCTCTAAAATAAATTAAAAAAAACCTGTGGCATAAAGATCACAACTCTGAGACTCAATATGTAACACAAACATGCAAAGATGCATAAAAAACTGAAATGCTACAACAACCAACAGCAACTACCTCACTTATGCAGCTGCTCAGTTTGCACTGAAGAAGATTTAAAGATGGAGTATGTTGCTTTTATAAAAATGTATTTGTTAGAACCGTTACTATGTTCTAATATGAGACGGATAGTTGAGAGCACAGAAGAAGGTTTTGGTTGCTGTCAATCATGCGCGTGTACACACTGCTTAAACAAGTCCCTCTGCAGAGTTAGTACTGTTCATCCCAATACACCAACGCCATACAAAGCGGAGTCGGTCAAAGACATCACACATACTTCGTAGATGTGGACGACATGATGTTTGACAAAATCCACTCAATGTCTTGCATACATAGCAATGTGTAAACAATTTGCATTCTTTGTGCTCTTTGGGAACCCTGTCAGTTTCTCCTCCACAACTGCTGACTACCAAGTTTGGTGGTGGCTTCTGCTCACTTTCTCACACCTCTGTAACCTCAAAGTTGTTACAGGGCCAATCCCATTAGTGAGTTCAGATGTCACCGCCACCACTTTCTTGTGTTTTGCTTCTCAATCCAGAAGAGCTGCGTAATACATCACCTGAGGTCCCTGCTGCCAATGAAACCAGATTAGACGTGTCACAGAGTAATGATGATTGGCTTTAAATCCAGTCATAGGTTCGGTAGAGTGGGCTGGGGGTGTGTAGGGTGTACATGTGTTTTGGGTCGTGGGGTGGTGTTCATTTCAGTAAACCTGTGAGACATTACATGACTGTTTCCCATCTTCTGTTAGAACATCAACATCATTTGAGTGAAATCTGAAGTTCTTTGGTGTAAATCACGTAAGATATGGCAAACCTGTTCATCCTTCTCTTACGCTTGTTCCCTCTCGATAATAAGAAGAGACTCTGACGGCCTTTGAGAAAATATTCTGGCTATTATTTTGAAGCTTCTTAGGACGCTTTGTATTCTGTATCATTTGTCATGAAACTACCAGTTGCAGAAACAGGACATTATAATGACAGTAAAACATGGTGGTGGTATTGTGATGGTCTGAGGCACTTTTACTTATTCATGAAATCAAATGTTTTGCTCTCTGAGAAAATCCTGAAGAAGAATGTCTCTTCATCAGTTCAGGATCTTAAGATCTAAAACACTTGTGTTATGCAGCAGGACAATCTGAAGCAAACTGTTCAAAATCCAAAATAAATGTGTTTGAGAGCTCTACTCACAGTGTGAGCTTTTAATCATAAATCATCTCCTGGTAGCCTCAAACGTTGGCACAACCTGTTATAAGGTTTATGTGGCAATTGCTTTTTCACATTTAATTTACTCCAGGTATCTTTTCCCTGATAGTAAAATTTGTTTGATCTGAAACATTTAACATATGAAAACAAAATAAATATTTGAAGTTTTCCAGCTCAGTAATTAATTTATATAAATAAAGTGAATAAAACCTTCTTTCCGACACTCTCATACTTCATTAAAACCTCGAGCTAAACAAAATGTGCGATGCAGACGCTCTTGTGGTCTTTTTTTTTTTATATCCCTATTATAAATCCAACTGCATCCAGACTTGCATCTGAAGATCACTCAATGCAACATGAGCTGCAAGAAGTCTGAGCTGCAATTAGAGAACATCTTACAAGCTCCTTTACAAGTTGTGTAAAGAAGCTGTCTGGGCGGCAAATAAAAATGTATGTAGGCTAATTGGTAGGCAACAGGTAACTGTAGCTGGAATCTCCCGCTCTGAATCTCTCGCTGCTGAATCTCCCAGTCTGTGTTGTGTTTTTCTCTGACTGCAGCCCCAAACCTGAGAATATCATACGCTGGACACCGTAAACTGGGCTGCAATAAGAAATCATTTTCTATTTCCTGTTGATGAACCCAAAAGCGCACCTCATTATCAGCTCATTGGGGTTTTCATTATGGTCATTACTCCAGCTTTGTGGGCAACTGATGTAAATAATGTGGGTAAGGCCACTTTTTTTTCTGCAGCCACATAAATTATGAAACTTTATGAGAACAATTTCACACTGAATCATCCTAAAGTTGTAAAATACACACACGTCTGAATCTCGCTAGTCAAAGCGTCGCCAATTACGAAGAAATTACCGTGAATCAACAGTCCTGTTAGATAACACACAAAGTCTGAAACATGTGCAAGCAGCCTCCAATGAAACCGTTCTCACGTCACAAATTTATGCTCCCTCTGCGGTTACGTTTTAATTTCACTCCATTTACTACTTAAATATGTGGTCATTCTGCACATTTTTCTTCAGCCTCCAGCCAGCCGTGCACCCTGTTTTTGCATAATTACTCCTCAGAACAACCAGACACCACCAGCTTTAAGTGCAAAAGAGAAAAGAAAAATAACTGCGGCTTGCTTCCACATGTCTAAAAATGCTCTGTTTGAATTTACGCTTAATACAAAAAACTACATCTACTTGGGATACTGCATAATTATGATTAATAAAACATTTTTCATATTGAATATTGTTGAGATTTTGGCAGGTGTAAAATCTTGAGTGTGCATCACTGTCGAAAGTCTTTGTAACATCGGGTGATTGCTTTCGAAATTAATATTCTCACCAAACGAGTGGCAAAAATGTGATTCGGAAATATTCTATATGCAGTAATTAGTCTTTATAAGCATTTAAAATGGAGGGCTTTCTCTGCTCGGCTACAGTCTCGGATATTCAAGGATCACACCTGAGCAGCATACACCATAGTTTTAATTCCATCCTGTTAGAGAAAAAGTGCATTCTCTGTTTATTTTTCCCCAGAAATTAATCAAATCTATTGAAAGTAAAGACATGCTCTTGTTTTTACCCAGTAATGACAGGAAACACTTTACTTTTCATGATGTCTGTAGGCTGATTTAGCTATAGATTTTACATGTAAAGTAATTTTTTGGTCTGACTCCATGACGACATTGATGTTTGCTGCCTCTTATGGCCTTATTGCATCTCATTGAGTGCTGATTTTCTTTCATTTTCAGGATGATAAAAAAAACCTGCTAGTTTTCCATCTATTAAGCTGAAATAATCTGATTTAATGGACACGGTGAGTGACTATAATCTTGCCTGGGAATGTAATGACAGAAATACGGTGAGGGACGTTTTAATACCACATATTCTGAGTTAAAAGGGAAGAAATAGTTTCTCAAAAAAAGTGGCCTAGTGTAAAGCCTTGCACCCCACCTTATATAATCTTTATTCGCAGATTATCAAATTACACAATGACATGATCAAAAAAGTTAGTTTCTACTGATTCTAACTCAAGAGTCTCTATTCTGACTGTCCAGTCTGATTTGTTTGTCCTGTTAACTTGAACTGTAAAGATTGTGTAAACATTTCCTCGTTATACTCAAGATGCACACCCATAAGTTGAGTTATTTATGTAGATTCCTGCTTTGGTTGTGCATCAGACGATCACAAAAATGCATAAAACTGATTCAGAAATACAAGTGGTGGTGAAAGACAAATTCCTTTCCACAAGAATGCAAAGCTAAATTAGAATTACAAACATTTTCTGCATCTTGAGTGTTAAGTTTTCTTTTAAGCACTACATTAAAAGCTGACGTATTTCACTCTGATTTGTGCCCATAGTTCTCAGCATCAGACTATTTTTCTTGTTTGCGTAATACGTCAGCATTCTGGATACACTTGTGAGGATATTTTTTGCATTCCAGTAAGAAATGATACTAGTCTGCCATGTTTTGACACATGAGAACCACAGCCAAGGTCACAATTTCCACTTGGAGAAACAATGGTCTCTGGGAATGCATTATATGGTCTGTGAGAAGCCAGGTGTGTCCTCCCTTTATATCACAAGCAGCTTTCCAAAAACCCTGACAATGAAGTTGTAACCATAACTGAACAGATAGCTGGAGCTTAGCAGTAAAACTGTTTGGATTGATTGCTGCAATACCATGTGAGTACAGGTTAATGTCCTTGCTTGTATCTGGGAAAGAGTGTGCTGAACAATGTGTTGTCCCAAATAGATCTTAAGGAATAACGACAAAAAAAAAAACAACAAAAAAAAACATTTGTGAAAATGTGGTTTTGAGACTTAAGAGTTTGGTTAAGTGTAATGTTTAACTAGCGGGGTAAATTAAACAAGAGAGCGTCAGAGCGTTCTGTTCTTCAGCGATAGTGTTTGGGATTGTGGTTTGGAAACAATTTTTAGAGAAACAGTTAAAACACTGAAAATGTCACTTGGATTTTTGGGATTATTTCTGCTTCATTAAACCTCATGCTTCAGGGAACCGACACTAAAATGTTGCTTTTTTTTATGGATAGCACATAAAACCTGGAAAAAGCATTTAACATTTAACTGTGCAGCCCTTTTTAAAATAATCTCTTTTACTATTTATCTCACAACAGCGCCTTGCATAAACATTCACACCCTTTGAACTGTTTGACATTTTGTAACCTCACAGCAAAAAAAACAAAAAAACAACTCTGCACATTTCCTTTGTGACCAACATCCGGCCAGCCGTGTGCAGCCATGTGTCTCCACAAAATTTTAATTTTTCCAAGCAGTTTTCAAGAGGTGGCCATGGGGGGGCGCCACTGGTCATGTCCTCCTTCTATCAAATTTTCAGTTTTCGTTCCACGATTCCTTTTTATTCAGCTCGATTCATCTTTCCATAACATCTGACCATCTCTGCAGTTCATGCGAAAGAAAAGAATCCCCACACCATAATGCTGCCACTACCATGGTTCACAGTAGGGATTATGGGTTGTTGGTGATGTACTGTTAGTTTACTACCCACAATACCACGTTTTCTGAATTACCTTCATTGTAGAAAAGAGTTGTTTCTTTTAATAATTCACAAGTTTCCCCCAGGGTATTACAAGCCTGGCGGGCCACCAGGCTTTACTTGTGCCCCCATCAGGCTAAGCATTACTTATTCTTTTAAGGCTTTTTAAAATGTTGGCATTTTTAGACTTTTTTTGGTGTTCATGTATTAATTTTCCAATCTTTTAATTACACATAATTATCAAGTGATATTTTCAAATTTTCTGTCGAACATTTTTTAACTCAAAAACACGACGGGCCGCTGGATGAATGACTGCCCTAGCAAGTTTTCTCGGGGAAACCCATGTTAAAAGCTTGGGTTGTTGTTTTTAAATCCAACTCTTTGTTTGTTAAACTTAGTTGACGGATGTTCCCTTAAGCCTCCGAGGCTTTCACTGAACAGCTGGGTTCATACTGAGTTTAAGCAGCACAGAAGGAGACTGTGTTGACTAATTTGGTATCCACTAAAAGCAACTGGCTGGACTGGATTTTATTTAGTGGTAAAAAGAAGAAAAGGCGCTAATTTATACACACATAAAGCTCATTGTCAGATTTTTTTTTTGGGATGCACGATATTATCGGCATGGTATTGGTATCGACCGATATTAGCTGTAAAATTTAATATCAGACAAAATAACTCACCGATATAAAAGGCTTAGTTTTTACATAACAAACCAGTGACAATGATGCCTGCAGCACAGCACAACATTAAATTTGCACTGTTTGAGTGTTGTCATTGTCTGAGAGAGAGCAAATGTCATGAATAAATTTGACATTAAACATGAAAGTTTCAGCCTCCTTTTTATCATTTGTCTTTGCTGCCATGCTAAATTGACAAGGATAATGCAGTATTTTAATTCCTCAGTAGAGAAAGCAATATAGTGTCAGTAAGAAGGTTTAGCCAAGAAAATATCTGTATCGATTATCGGCCAAATGAGTTTTAGTATATTGGCATATCAAATATCGATCAAAAATCCAATATCGTGTATCTCTAGATTTCTTTTTAGTCATGAAGGTCTTTTAAAACCATGTGCAACTATTTTAACTTCACAAGGATGTATTACTTTTTGCTGATCCTGAGAAAGTACACTGAGGGCTATGGTTGCTAAGTGACAAAACGAAAAAGTTCAAGACTTATGGATACCTTTGCATGTATAGTGTTATTTTAAGGGCTGTAAAACCAGAGGTGAGAATCTCCAGCAGGTAAATGTGTCGATCTATTTGGCAGTGTGTTATAAAAGCGTCATCTTTGGTCGGTGAGGTGGCAGCGCCAGCAGTCAGTGGCTGCGTTTGATCCTTCAGCTGAGCAGCACTACGCTCGTCGTAAAACTACTAATCTGTGCTGAAGTGTCCAGGAGTGGACGTAAGCAGCTCGGCTTGCTGGTTCTCTCATGACCTCCAAAGATGTGAATAATTGATCTGATCGCGTTACATTCTGAAGGTCACGGCCTTCAAAGCAAAAACAAACAGGTTTCTCTTCTTCTGTTCAACACTTTCATGTCAGGTGATCACACACACAAAAAACACACCCACGCTGTGGCGCATGCATCGTCACTATAGCCCATGAATTGCTCAGTCAGCTTTTTTTATTCCTTTCAGAAATTGCACATTTCGTCTCTTATTTGTTTGCGTGTGTATTTTTTTAGTTGTTGCCTTAAAAAAGTTTGCTGTCCCAGAAAGAGGAGTAGGAGGGGGTCTTACTCAGACGCCTGCAGCAATGCCCGTTCTAAGCTCTGCTTGCGCTTGTACTCTGCAGCCTACCTGAGCACATTTCGTCTGCAGTCACTATTTAAAGAGACTGAAATGCTATTAATATCTTTCTACTGTTTCCACCTTATTCTGCTTTTTTCCCCCCTCTTTTCTCGTCCCCTGCTGACGACAGTTGCCCTCCTCTTTTTCACTCACTGCTTTTCCACTCCCCCCTCATCCTTTGGATAGAAAATGCTGTTGTTCTAGTACTTATTGCTTGTTCCTCAACCCAGCTGTTATACAATTTGGAGAGCTGCATGTAATTGTATACCCAAAGTGCTGGGTTTGACATTGTTACTGATATATCCGAGATAGAGCCCCCTAAAAATAAATATTATGTTCTACTAGATGTGTTCAAGTGCATATTTACATCTGTATGTGCACTGTGACTCGCAAACGTATTCAAACATCAATGTGTTTTGTTGGGATTAGATGTGTTTGACCAACACAAAACAACGTTTTTTGCATTTTTGTAAAGTAAAAGTGATAGTAATTTGTGGTTTTAAAATCGAAAATGAAAATCAGAGGTTTATTTTGGCATTTTCATTTGTAATGGAAAATACTAGACAGTATTTTTACCTTTTCCTTCCCTTTAACATTTATTGACTACTTTGTGTGTCACATTAAATCACAGGTTGTAACTTGACATGTAATGTAGAGTAGAAAGGAAATAATGCTTTTAAAGGTGCCACATGTTTTCCAGTGGATGTCCTTGTGGCAGACTTTTCCTCTGTGATTGAACCTTCTAGTTTCTTGTGTTTCCACTGGTTCAGACTGTGGGTGAGGACCTTTTCCACACTTCTTCTTTCATTTTGAGATGCTACTTCTTTCACCTCGTGTCTGTGTGCCTCTGGTTTGTCCTCCCGCTCTGCCTTCATCAGTGCCCTCTCCTCTCCCTCCAGCTGCTGTTTGTACGTAACCGATAGCCGTTTTACTGAGGTGATTGAATCAAGGCTGCATTTTCTCACAATCCACTAGGTCTGCTTCTCTTTGCTGTACTTGCTGGCACACAGCAGCGAGTGCTAACATACACAAACACACGCCCGCAGTGTAATGCAGCTGCACACATTGTCATACATGTTTATTAGAGCTTTGGCTTGTCAGTATCCTGGGAGGCCACGCAAAGTAACATGAGAGCCCAGTTTTTATTTGTATATGGTTACAGGAGAACGGCAGTAACAGCACCTTGCCTTGTGTCCATTAGAAGCAGCCTGGTTGCCATGTAGGCTGCTGAACATGTATTTGTTGTCTGCTTCTGCAGCCGTCCGACGTCCCTCGGGAGTTTTACATCCCTGAATTCAAAGTGCGCACACTTTAAACATATGTGCAGCAGCTTGTGGAGCGTAGCGGCATTCAGTTTGAGTTTCAGCGGAGAGTTATGGTGTGCTTTTTTTCCAATCCTTCTCTCTTTTACCTGTTTCCCTGGGTTTGCATTTTTTTTTGGATTCTCTCCGGTGTCCATGAGACAAATTACTCCTGGCTAGATTTAGCAGAAAATTAGACATTGTCTCTATAAAGCAGAACATGCATTATTCTCTTTTGGTAGTTCTGGGGCAATTACTAATACAGACAGCCTTTCAGAGAACCACCTGAGTGACTCGGTGTTAGTTATTTCCTCCATGGCATTTTGCCAATCCCCTTTGAACCCACTGCTCAAAAATGCTCATTTTATTAATGTTGTGTTTATTAAATATTTCCTTTTTTATTCCTTCCATATTGGTGGTAGTAAATAAGGTCTTCTTTGATGAAGGGTTCCTAGGCAGTTTTAAAAGACTGGAAAGTGAAGAATTTATGGAAAGAGGAAAATGGAGGTTGTTTTCCTTCTTCCACTTTCTAAAAGTCAAAAGTTTAATAATACTGAATAAATGCAGTTATTCATAATTTCACATGGTTTTGTCTTTGACTTGTCAAATCAATCCTGATTTTATTTGATTTTTTTTACCCATCACTCATTTGACCAAATAACTGACTTTAAACCCATTAGAAAATCCAAAATGATCCGTTTCAATACCTGTCAGACAATAATTTTTAGGAAATTCACAAACTATCTTTTATAATAAGCCTTCTTTATTAGACCAGTGGAAAATTATACGAGAGTATCTTTAATTGAGTGTTCAAGTTTAAAACTTTCTCTTCAAATCAGAATGATATAAAAAAGTGCCAAAAAAAATATTTTGAATTTGAGTCTGGAGAAGACTAGAATTTTGTAACAACAAGCATTTAGGAGTTAAGGACATAATGGTTCACGTATTCCTACTGAACATTTTTGGCAAAGGCTTTTTGGTTTGGCACGCGCGTTTATTGAACTAATAAACCGTTCTTTTAAATCTGTACACATGTGGAACGTTTATGTGTGAAACTGAAGAATGCATTTGTGCAACTTTAAAAAGTGGAACCAAAACTCGAGCAGTAAAAATCTGCATTTTGGGAACATTGCAGTTAATTATTCAGCCATGGTGACGACGGAGTGCAGTTAGGCTTTCAGACAGCACCAAAGCGTAACTGCACAATTTTTCACCATCAAAACTGTCAATTTAATTACACATTTGAAACGACATCATTCCACATCGCTGGTTCTGACAAAAGCAGGCTAAACCGCCCGCAGCGTTCACCTGATCCCACTCTGGTACCACTGTCTCAAACAGGTGCCCTGCAATGCTGCATTCAAGTGAGACTCACTGGATTCTTTAGACATCAAAATGACCGTCACTATTTTAAAAATAAAAATAGTGAAGGACAAAACCTTTTAGCGAGGCTCGTCTTCTTGTCAAAGTTTGCTGCATTTGTTCTGACATACTTTTAAATGAATTAACTTTTTTTATATAGTGAGATGTTGGGTCTAGTTAAGTCAAAGCCATGCAGACTTCCCTCTCTGCTGTTCTGGTGGAACTGATCCTTTGGTCCTAATTGACGTTTCCTTGAAAGAGGGATTGATGGTGGACGGCCATCCTGGCTGGTGGATAGGAAATGTTCCCTCAGCAGAAATATGACTCCCTCTTCATAAGCATCACATGGATGGATTTAGTGTCTCATCTATCTCTTTTTCTTAGTGTTTATTTATTTCTATACACTATCTTTTTTTTTTTTTACCCCTCCAGGGGGTCTTTTTGTGGGCTCTAGTGTCCCTTATGTAACAGGAGGCTGACAGGAAATGGGGAAGGAGAGGGGGGAAGACATGCGGCAAATATCGTCGGGTCCGGGAGTCGAACCCGCGACGGCCGCGTCGAGGACTCAAGGCCTCCAAATATGGGTCTCGCTAACCACTACGCCACCATGGCACGCCCCTCTATACACTATCTTTGCTTACATAAAGCAGGCTTGTGATGGGGTTAGGTTTAAAAGATGACACATTCCTGGACAGAAGTCCCAAACTCTCATCCATTTACATGAAGCCGCACCTCAATTTTTACACCTACTTTCTGGTCCTTCTCAGCCTCTGATTCACAAGGCAAATAGTAATGATAAAGTTATCACAAAGTTCTCGCTTTTCAAACTTAATATTAACTTTTCACTTAAACAGCTGGCTGAAAATCGGCTCTACACATTGACGCACAAGTCCTCCATTGTGTGACTTTGTGAATTAATGTACCGAGTCTGCTCTCAGCTTTAGCGAATGAGCCTGCTGGGGTGATTTAGTGGATGCAGCCTTGAGGGAGACACCTTAAACTTAAGATGCTCACAATTCAGTTAAAGTAATTATATTGACATCAAATCACCCAATTGGCATTCAGGCTGAATGCAAACGTGGCTTGAACAAAAGGAAGGGCAGACTGACTTCACTATTCACTGGTAAATCACCGACTTGTATCCTTCAAATATAATTTCTTGACACTTCTCACTAAAATCTCCAAAATGATTTACTTGTATTCAGAAGTCTCAGAAGTCAGCTGTGTACACTTTTAGAGAGATAAATCAAATTTGCCTCATCTTTCCCTGAATGAAGATCTAAATATACTGAGGCCGTCCCGTTTGAAATAAGATTTAGGGGTTTTGTTACCCCACACACCGCAAACTGGATATATTAAGATGATTAGTTTGTGGACTGTACCTTTTTTGTATTATTGTTTGTAAAGTCCTCTATTACTTTTTATGTTATTTGTCTGCATTTTGATGTCATAATTATTAGTATGTTTTACTTTCATTGCTACGATAGCAGAACATACTTGTCCAAAAATGGCAGAAAAAGCTCCATATTAGATTCTTTAAATCTTTATGCCTTAATCAATGATGAAAAAGCCATCAGCCGCACTCCAGGCACTGCAGGCAAAAGCATCCTGGGAAAAAGAAGCCACCTTTCTAGGTCCTCAGAGGCTCTGCTGGTGTCGCTGAAGATGACTCTGCCTTTTCTATAAATGTCTCCAGTCCTGTCTTTGCTGGCTTTACTATTGCTTTACTAGGGGCAGTGCTCTTCATGCATCTTATTCACTGAGGAAGAGCCTTGTAGGTTGTAAAAATAAAAAATTTTCATATGTGTGTATTTCCTGGAAACTTCAAATATGAAAAATGTTGGTACACAGATTCCTTTTAGGAAATCCATCACTGCAGATTAAAACTTTTGCTAAAAAGAGAAATCAGGTTATTTCTTCATCTTTTTAACTCTGGGAATCCTTCGTCTATATTTTATAAAAGCCACGCTGTGCTGCACTTTGTTTCCTGTCCTAAAGAAGGGGTCAATAAAAGAAACCATTTGAGATGCTGCCCCACCTAATCTCCTCGTTGTGGACGTGCATACGCTGCGCTTTGAGTTAATTGAGGGGAAAAAAGTCAGACAGTTTAGTCAGCATATTACTCAGCTGATGAATGACCAAAATGCATTATTTCCACAGCGTCATCAAAGTTGTTTTTTTTTCTTCTTTTTAAAAAAAACCTAACTATTCCGTTTATGAAGCATAAACCGCTGTGTGCGCTTCGCCACACCGAGAAAAGAAAACATGCAGTGGTAATCTGGGGTTTTTTCATGCTTGGTGTCCGGTCTCTTCCTAGCTGTCGAAGGTCCACTTTGTCCTTCTATTTGTGGCGTCTCACCGGCTGCAAACTGTGGTTATGCAGGCAGACGGCACAACAGCCTTAGAAGTTGCTTACTGAGTCGTCGTCCTCCTTGTTTGTGATGAAAGTGGCGGTTCTGAGGAAGATGTGGAAAACAAAAGCAGAAACAAAACTGAATGTTTTTAACTCACAGATCTAAACTTGAAGCCTCCAAGTTATTCACTGTTAGATTCGTCAGGATGGTGTGATTCCCCACATAGACATAGTTGAGATCTATCCATTTAAAAAAAGAGTAAGAATTTATTCTTTTACATTTTTTTAATTTATTAGGAGTTTTTTATTATTATTATTATTAGGTTTCTGATAAATAATTTACCTAAAACATGAGAGAAGAAAAAGCAAACCTAAATTGATCAGAAATGATCCATTTATTAAAATAAATCTAAAATAATAACCTTCATGTTTAAATAAAATGAAAAAATATAAAGTATGCATCATCAAATTTCTGTTTATTCTTTCTCTTTACCGATATGAAAGATGCATTGATTTTTCTGTCGGAGCATATTTCTCTTTAAGATCTTTTCAAGTATAATCACTTTCCTTATGAGAATTTATGAGCCTTATAGGGGGGTATTTTTTATCTCTATTTCATGTTATAATGTAATTTCCTCATCAAATACTAGAATGTTGCTTTGATTCATACATGTGTGTTTGAGGAATCCTTGAATCTTTAATTTAATCTAAACGATGTTGCCGTTTTAAGTAACAGAATATATCTTTTTCTTTTCACAAACCTAACATAACTTGTTCCTAAATATTTTTCCTCAACAGTCGTGTTTTGCTGAATGAAATAATTGCCAAGCTTCCTTACATCTGAAATAACTCTGGAAAAAATGAGTTGTTTATACCAGCGTGAGAGCAGCTTAAACACAAGGCACAGTTATTCAATATTTATGTGGTTTCATTTCAGTGCAGCGCTGAAGCAGGAGTGGGACTGTAATTTTTGTTCAAACTTAAGTCGTCGCCTTGCTTTAAAAAAATTACCATTTCACACCAGTAACATTTTCTAAAGGTTTGTTTTGAGATGCAACAACAGTATGTCATAACTAAATGATACGTTAACTGAAATATTCTCAAAAACCTTTTGGCTTGTTGTTCTAATTCAGTTTTCTGAGTTCATCAGCAGGAATTCATGTAGCCTGCTTTTCTGTCATGATGATGAATATTATTAGCCACATCTGTTCACTCTCTGGCCACCAGATAGTGGCAAAATGTGACCTTTAATAAGGACGGCAAATATATTAATCACCATGAAACTTTGCTGCAGTTTCAATAAATGTCACAATGTTTTGATTCTTTATCGTTCTCTATAACTACATTTTGTGTTTGTGTAAAGTTATGGATCAATAATTTCTTTAACTCATTAGTGTTATGTCCTGTGTGTTTTTTGTGACACTTTTTCTATGTACATAAACATATTATACATAGTTGGACAACTATGATTCTTGAGAGTCCATTAATGCATGCCAATCTAGAATTCAATCATGACCAGGGACACAGCAAATGCTTTTGTCAAACTTCCTGGAAATGCAAAATAATGTCCAAGTTTCCATCTAAAGCCTAATATCATTTACAGAGAGCAAAATTGGTCTTTTTACATCCACAGTTAGTGCAGCCCAATGAAATAATTGGTTATCTGCTGCTGAAAACCTTCAAAATTTCTTTCAGATGTGTCCATTTCTCATAAAGTTTTGCTAATATCTGTTAGCACGCTCTCTCTCTCTCTTTTTATTATTTTGTATAAAAACTTCAGGGCATTTAAGAGGTTTGACTGTGTGGTATTTTTTTTATTGGTCACTGACAGAATGTGAAGCCTGAATATTTTAGTAAGTTTTATTCAGCTCATTTGACCTGAGAGCCCTATTGTTTATGTGTTCAAACGTGTAACTCATGCCTGTTTATGAATCAAAGTGCTGCTTAAAAAATATCAGAAACTTAATTAGCAAAATATGTGTTTCAGTTTCCTGCTGGTGTTCAGCTGCTTGGTGTTGTCTGTGTTTTCGACCATTCCTGAGTACCAAAAGATGGCCAATCAAGGCCTCTTCATCCTGGTAAGATCTCCTCTTCATCTCTCCAACACATATAAGTGACATATAGCACGCATTTTCAGAGTCTCCTTTATATATATATTTGTATTTGTATTGTTTTTGATCATAGAAGTAGTTGTGTAAGCAATTGAGCGGATTCAGGTGATGTTGACTTTGCAGGAAATCAGACATGATGCTCTAATCCTAAAAGTTGTCCCTTAATCATCTCTCTTCTTCTGTGCTATACATTACAGACAGTTTGGATACAGTATAAAGTTTGGACACACCTTCTAATTAAAATGGGTTTTCTTTATTTTCATGACTATTTATAAGGCAAGAAATCCCACTTATTAACCTGACAGGGCACACCTATGGAGTGAAAACCATTTCAGGTGACTACCTCTTGAAGCTCATCAAGAAAATGCAGAGTGTGTGCAAAGCAGTAATCACAGCAAAAGGTTGCTACTTTGAAGAAACTAGAATATAAGGGGTATTTTCAGTTGTTTTACACTTTTTTGTTTAGTGCATATTTCCACGTGTGTTATTCATAGTTTTGATGCCTTCAGTGTGAATCTACAATGTCAATAGTCATGAAAATAAAGGAAACTCATTGAATTAAAAGGTGTGTCCAAACTTTTGGTCTGTACTGTATATATATAAAATCACTACAGCATTGAGAGAGCTTTTCAGATCTGCAAATCACATTTTATGGGATGTATTAAATCAATGCATTCACAATTTTTCTATAAAAATCATGACATCTTCTTTTTAAAAGCCCATTCTGCTTTGACTGGTGAATTTCAATAGTAGCAGCCATGACCTCGTCTTTTGCACTTTTCCATTGGGATTTTCTGGAATTTATTTTTATTTTATTGTTTTTTGAAAGCTGTGAAATAATGAAGCTCTCCAGTTGGAAGGTTGGCAATCCAGTCCTCAGCTCTGCTTCATGTTCCAAGTGTTCTTGGGTAAAATGCTGCACCTACAGTTGCCATAAATACTCTGACTGGTCTGCGATGTCAGAACAAAAAGCGTTGAGAATGCAAATATAGAAAACGCTGTGTGAATTGGTCAATTTGTAACCTATTGTGTATGCATACACCTAGAGAAAGTTTGTGATGAATGGATCAAAATGCAGCGGATACGTTTGTGTGTGATTTGCAGGAGTTTGTAATGATCGTGGTGTTCGGCTTGGAGTACTTCATCAGGATCTGGGCAGCTGGATGTTGTTGCAGATACCGGGGATGGCAGGGACGCCTGAGGTTTGCCAGGAAGCCCTTCTGTGTCATAGGTCAGAGTCTGTGTGTGAACAGTCAATCAAACCCAGCAGTTCTGTGTCTTCCTGTGGACAACATTTTTCAAACATCATCTCGTAACGACCTTTTCCTATCTTTCTGTTGCTGTTTTGTTCGAACGCCTTTGCTGTAGATTTCATCGTGTTTATCGCATCGCTAGCGGTGATCGCCGCAGGGACGCAGGGCAACATCTTCGCCACGTCAGCCCTGCGCAGCATGCGTTTCCTGCAGATCCTGCGCATGGTTCGCATGGACCGACGCGGAGGCACCTGGAAACTACTTGGCTCCGTGGTTTATGCTCACAGCAAGGTGGAAATGACAAAACTGCTACACTTGTTCTGATAAAACAAACCTGACTGCTCAAATTTCTATTCGAGGAATATGAAGTTTTATCCAAGCTTACTTCTACTTGGGTGGCATGATGAGCGCTGTACATGATGGTTACTGTTTGGATGAATGGGTTATTAACAGGGGACATGAAAGGAAACATGCTAATGCTAATTAATTAACGCTTCCCGCCTTGAAACATGCATCTCACCTTGAAAGCTGTTCGCTTTGAGGGGCTTCTTTTGCTGACAGGAGCGATGCACATCCTACAGTCAGCATTATGTAGTGAGCTACAATGATGATGATGAATTGATGTAAACGCTCTCCGAGCGCAGTGACGCAACCAAGTCAAAGTGCAAGCCAAATGCAATTATGAGGCAAAGCTTAACCAATAATGGTTAAGCTTTAGTAGTAGTGACATGGTAACGACAGCAGGGATCTGGGTGTTAAAGAAGCTGCTGACGACTAATGTGATCGATGTCCATTCTCTGCCTGACAGGAGCTGATTACAGCCTGGTACATCGGTTTCCTGGTGCTCATCTTTGCCTCCTTCCTGGTCTACCTGGCTGAGAAAGACATCAACTCAGATTTTGGCACCTATGCAGACTCCCTCTGGTGGGGGACTGTGAGTACTGCACAACCCCCCCCCTGCTGCACAGGCTCCTCATTGTTTTTCCAGCGAGTGGTGACAGTAAATTTTTATGGTGGCAAAGCTTTCAAGAGCAATTTAAGCTTTTAAATGTCTCTTCTCAACTATAAAAACTGAAGAAAAAAAACAACTTTATAGGTGATTAAGCAACGTTGCTTAAAACCACATGAAGGCGTAGCAGGGTTATGGCGGTGTGCTGACTATTTTATTTCATTTATTGTATTGTTTATTTGTCCAGAAGGACCTTTTACAGCTGATTAAATTGAAAAGTTAAGATCAACTGTAAAGACAATAAAATGATGAAAAAGAGATATGAAACAACACACTTAAACCTACTGAATCAAAAATAATTAGTACGGTTCTGGTTCATTTTTAGCCAATTCTTTATTCAATTCTGAATCTTGTAATCTCAGTTATGGTCTTAAAATCAGATTTTTATTTTATTTTTTCATTTCAAACAGGTTTCTAAAAAACAAGAAATCAGTAGGACAAATAAAACATGTTGAGACATAACCAAGAACAAAATAGTTTGTTTAGTACTACATTTCTGTTTGAAAAGGAGTAGGAAGAAGTGAACACTTATTTAATCCAATCCATTATCTCAATTTAATGAGATATATTACTAATGGACTCAATAATGATCAAATATTTGTCATTTAAACCATATTGTAATATTTATGTGCCTGTTCAAATGGTAAATTGTTCCAAAGGTTCCTGCAAAATGGTATTAGTACTATTATTATACAATGAAGCTTACTTTAGGATGTAGGATTGATTCTTCTTCTTAGTTATTAAAGCCACATTTTCTTCTTTTGAAGTAAAATTTCTTGCAAAAGTAGCAACAGCCCTTGAGCTTTGTCACATTTTATCATGTTCCACCCACAAACCTTTGTGCGTATTTACTGGGATTTTACGTGATAGACCTACATGAAGTAGCTACAACTTTTCTACAAATAAAAATCTAAAAGCTTTGACTTACAATTCTGTTCTGCTCCGCTGGGTCAGTACTTTGTCGAAGCTTCAACTATTTGGTGTCTGTTTCCAGCATCTTTCAAATCTATAGACTCAAATTGTTTGTTCAATAACTTTTGCAAAAAATAATCCAAGTTCATTTATATTGAATAAGGATCCCCTGTAAACAGCAGTTTCAAAGGCTTGGAGTCACAGATGCTAAATCAGATTGTCTCATTGGCAGGCGAACATTTAACTCGGTGTCAGTTTTTCTTTAAAGGTTAACTTTACCAGCATCCCACAGCATTATGCTGCCACCACCATTTTTCATAATGTGATTCTGATATGGACAAAGTTGGAATTTAGAATGAACTCCATATGATTTTTCCTGACCTGCTGCCTTCGCTGGTCTTCATGCATAATGCTGATTGTTCACTAATGTTCTCCAACGAACCTCTGAGGCTTTCACATGACAGCTGGATTTATACTTAGATGAAATAACACACAGGCAGACTTTTTAGATCATATAATTGGGTGTCTTTTAACCCTATAAGTCCTAAACTTATCCAGCCAAATTTGCAGTACCTTAATTCCGCCACACGTTGCGCTATCTGAAAAATTCCAAACGTTTCTGAACAGGGAGACGTTGCGCTTTCCCGCCAGTATCGGGTTATTACGGTAATTTCACCCTCGCTGTAGGAGTGAGTGAAATTAATCTGAGGGGCGCTCTTTTAATAGACCGTAAATTGCGAAAATAACTTGCTAGATATCAAAAGTTCTAGTTGTTATGGATATATGGGCAAATATATTTACACACAAGATATTTAAAGAACTGCGTGCAATTAAAATAAGCAAAAATATCCAGGTGGAGATTTGAAACTTAGGTCATAAAGGGTTAAGGCATCACTAGATATTACTTTGAAGTATCAGAGCAAAGGGAGCCGAATACTTATTAGATCTCCTTTCGCAATAATCAAAAAAAGCTGGAGAAAGTTGAAGGGGAAATGCTCTATGTACTGGGTTGTCTGCTGCATACAGTTTACATGTTCTGAGGATCACAGCTTGTCTTTGAGACCTGAATTTTTCATACATTCAGATAACTTTGACCACCATTGGCTATGGGGACAAGACGCCTCGTACGTGGCAGGGACGACTTCTGGCGGCTGGCTTTGCCCTCCTGGGTGTCTCTTTTTTCGCCCTGCCTGCTGTAAGTTCACTGTATTTCCAAACATCCTCATCTGTGACCTTTTTTTTTTTTTTTTTTTTTGACAAAAAACAAAATTAGCAGCTTTTTTTCTTTGTTCTTTAATCTTTAGGGAATCTTGGGTTCAGGCTTTGCCTTGAAGGTTCAGGAGCAGCACCGGCAGAAGCACTTTGAGAAGAGGAGGATGCCTGCTGCAAATCTCATACAGGTGATCGACTCAGTGTAAGCTGATGTTATGTTCTGCTCACACGTCACCTGGGCAGTGTTGACTCTGACCTGTTCATCCCTCTAGGCTGCATGGCGTCTCTATTCTACAGATGCCAAACACTCGTATCTAACAGCAACATGGTATTTCTACGACAGCATGTTGCCTTCGTTCAGGTAGGTGTTGCCATCAGGCCACCTGGTCTGCAGTGAGCCGAATCAACAAGAACCACAAACCGCGTCTTACTTAAAATACTGACAGCTTCTCTCTAAAGGTGAAGAAAAGTAATAAAAAACGTTGGAGCTGATTATTATTCAGATTATACAATTAATTCAGTGGGATAAAACAGCATTTTGTCACTCGAACGCTCCTCAGTTTTAATCACAGATATTTCACAACCATTATGTAGTTACACATAATAACATTTTTATGCATTTTATGTTTTTTTTTTTTATTTATTTATCTACTTTAGTTAATTTTGCATTTGTGCTCTAACTTTTATTTTTGTGATTTTTTAAAAAATGTCCCCATCTCAAATTTTTAATTTCTTTTTTTTTTAAATTTTTTTATTAATGGAAAAATATTTATTTTTTGAGCAACTTGTAATCTAACTTTTTTACATCCAAGCCAAATACATGAGGTAATAATTCAATTGGGACTTTAAAAAAAATAAAAAATAAAATCTTTGAGGTTTAACGAATGTGACCAAAAATGTACATTCATCAATTTTGTGAAAGAGATGCGTTTTAGCTTAGTTTGCTAAAATGTATCTGGATTATCTTTACATGTATCCAACGAAATAAAACACAATTTAAAACATCACGGTTATTTCACGCAGACTTTTACTTTTATGAGTCAAAAAATAGCTGCTAAGAGGATATCAGCTCAAAAACAGTAAAAATGTAAATTATTGGGGCGTGCCGTGGTGGCGTAGGGGTTAGCGCGACCCACATTTGGAGGCCTCAAGTCCTCGACGCGGCGGTCGCGGGTTCGACTCCCGGACCCGGCGACATTTACCGCATGTCTTCCCCCCTCTCCCTCCCCCTTTCCTGTCAGCCTACTTCATAAAAAGGGACACTAGAGCCCACAAAAAGACCCCCTGGAGGGGTTACAAAAAAAAAAAAAAAAAAAAAAAAAAAATGTAAATTATTTCGATAAATTTTAATTATCCAATGGATTTGCTGATATATATATAGTTGTTTAATAATATACTGATGATGCATCAAGTCATTTTATGAAATTTATTGGAAGCAGGATTTCCAGTTGCTCTCCATAACAGTCGGAAAGTTTGCTTAGTAACAGGAATAAATAAATAAATAAATAAATATGAACATGCAAACTTTACATTTGGAGCCTGTGTCTGTTAAAATAACCTCAGGACACTTTTCAAACAATACTACTAACTTTATCAATAATAAATTGTTGATTACTTTTGAATTTACTTTTTGTTAGATGTGTTGGAGTATTATGGCCACTTGATTGACACTTTTTGTAGCTTTTGAAAATATATCAAGAATAAGGTCTGCCTCTTAAGAATAATATTGAAATGCTTCAGAATATGTCTAAGAAATAAACATATTCTTGCCTTTTTCGTTCAGAAACTAAAGCAACATCTATGTAAAATTACTTAAGTTTAAAGAAAAACGGCTAAATACTCAACGACGATAAACTATGCAAACATATTGGTTGCTGGTTTCAAGCAGAAATGTCCTCCTGGTAGACCAATAGCTAAACTTATAGAAAGGTTATAATCATGCAACATGCACTATATTTGGTCTTATAGTCTCAAACTCCAGTAGTTGTGCAGTGTCTGACATCAGTGTCTTGCTTGGCATATTGGTTCTAATAACACCTTTTGATGCTTAAGGCTTTGTTGATGGATTTAGTCATTATGTTGTGTGGAGAGTAATGTTAGGTTAACTTTAGAAAGGCTGTTTCTGTCAATATATTGAGGCTGTGTATCTTGCGTCACAGAATCTATCGACAGTAGGGGGGAGTAAACACTCTTCAGGCTTAAATGGTTTCAGCAAGAAGCAAAGAAATATTCACAGTCGTTAAATTTGCCATCTTAGTTACACGGTCAGTGGTTCAAATAATACAAGCAATAAGCTAAACCTTTGTTTCCATTGTTTCCTGAACAAGACAAACCAAACCAAAGGACGAAACACGTTGACGCAACCCAAAAGGAAAGTGCAAACCGGGCATTGCTGTAGGATTTGTGGCTATTGCATTTTGTATGTCTTTCATAAAGCAAAGTTTTGTTTATACCAACATAGATCTAAATGGAAACCGAGAACAATACGGGTGCCTCTGACTGGTGCTACCACTTGCTGCCCAAGATGGCAAACTAAGTTGACTCTGCTGATGGTGGCAGCTCACAAATCATCCTTTGCGCTTGAGTCAAACAAACTTAAATATAATTGTTTTTGTATTTCAACATTATTCTTGATACTTTGACTTTATTCTTTCGATAAGTAAATGCAAAAAGGTAGTCTTTTTTTCCCCCCAAAATGACCCTAGTGCTCTTTTGTACTTTACATGCAAAGTCATTTTCATGTATTAATTTGACAAATTTTTGTTTACTTAAAAGGAGGGCATAATGAGAAACTTAAATCCAAACAGCAATCTCCACACATATTGTGTAGAAAACATGAACAGTAAAAAACCCCATCATTCATGTCAAAGTCATACAACCGCAAATTAAAAACAACTAAACGCAAATAAAAGTCGTCCCTCCACAAAAAGGAAAAACATTTCTTGTAGGCCGGTTTAGTTTTATGGTTTGGATCGTGAATCTATATAATTTCTATCATGTATCCCTTTTCTTTTGAGTGTTTGGACCATTAAATTGTCTTTTTGTGGCTCTCCATTGTTTGGTGTTTTTGTTATTTTGTTCATTTGTCATGTTTTGTTTGTTTTTGTTCATTTGTGCACGTGGGTGTCAGAGAACTGACGCTACTGTTCAGTCACCTCCAGCGACAACGTAACACCAAGAAGGTTCTGCAGAACTCCTACAACACGCTGCTGTCTGGGCTCCGGCCCTACAGCTCCCCCTATCTGTCGAGGGACAGGTAGGCACCTCTTTCAGGGTCCCAGTGCGTCCAAACAGGAGGCCCAAAAACACAGTCACACACACTGATCATCAGACACAAGTTAAATCAGGACTGACTGACACAAAGCCAAATCCATGGAGGTGTGGTTCCTCTACACGTCCTTTACTAACCTGAGTTCTTACCGTTTTACCGTCTTTGTCTGCAAAGTGCAAAGCTCATGCCCCAGCCATCTCTGCCATCTCTCGCCCCTCACTCATCAGTTTCCTCTTCCTCTCTTCCTTTCCTTTATGTCCATTCTGTCCTTTTCATGGCATCCATCCTCCATCTGTTCGTAGGAAGGCAGAAGCTCCATGCAGGTTTGTTCTTCACGTCACGAGCTTGCAAACTAAAGGTTATTGTTAGTCAAAGGATTACGATTGGGGATGAATTTATTGCATATCTGAAATATTGACAAGTGTAAACAAAGGGTTGGTTATTTAATTGGTTATTTACAGGCCGTATGCATGCACCGGATGAAAGAAGCATGTCAGGGTTCTTGGAGAATCAAGGCTTCTGGAAGATTTCTCTTGTTTTGAGGTGCTGCTGTCACATCATGATGGTTATACTCAGGTGAAACCCTTAACTGCTATATCCTCTTTTAAATAACACTCATCTCCCCCTACTGAGTGGGTGTATCTCAATAATCCAAAATTGCCTTCATAATTCACACGTTTTGCTTTGACATGGTGTGAAATAAGCAAAACTTTGAAATGGCTATTCGGATCATTGAGAAGCAACACTTCACTTTGAGATGCACCGGTTGTCTTGCTTTGTGTTGTAAACTAGAACTTAAATGTATTGCAGAATACTATATAGATCACAGTTTTTTCACTAATTTTAAATCAGTTCTTGTAAAGAAGCTTCCCATATCAACTTTGGCCATTTTTTAAAGAATTATAATTCTTTAAAAAAAAAAAGAAAAGAATTTGAAATATAGCTATTTTAGATATTCTTCCATACAAATTCATTAATCATTCACAATATGAGTAGAGGTCAGTTAATACCAATAGGAGCCACTGTAAAACAAGGTTTTGCTGAAATTTTAATGCAAATTAAAATTTCTTAATGATTAGCATGATTAGCTAGGATCTGAAATCTCTAGCCAGGCTGCTAATCCGTCATATTACATAATACACAGATTTGGAAAGACAAAAAGCATAAAACAGATCAACTTTAGGTTCTGTCTTCCTATTTGTCTGTTAAAAGTTTAGTTCCCACTTATTCTTTCTGCCTGAGTGAATAAGTCAAATTGTGATTAAAAAAAAAAAAAGTTTTCTTCCAAATTCATTCTTAAATTTCAGCCAACTTCTGACTTTATTTTTAAACATCTCACTGAAAGGGCTGCATTGGGTCACCTTCAACATGCTAGTACTATGGTGTATTCATCCGTTGGAAAAAAAAGTGGTTTTATTTAGTTTCACTATTAAATGTAAATATCCACCAGTTCAGGCCACCATCTAATTTCTCGGTGCATCTCTAGCTTCACACCTTCCACTCTCCATCCCTTAATCTTCACTACACCTCATTCTCATGGGTTCACCATGTACCCAGGCTGCATCCGAGGACTTCTTATCCTCCTCCACCCACACTCCCTCCACTCCCTCTCGGCCCCTCACCGTCTTTCCCTCTGCCTTGTGTGTCTCCCCAGTCAGCTCCTTTCTAAAAAGCGAGGTCTCTTCCGGATTCATGCTGGGCGCAAGCAGAGGTACCCACAGCAACAATCCTGTGCACGGGGCACGCTAAAACGTCGCAGATCGATAACTCTTACTTCTTCAGCAACACATCCTGCCTACCTTGCCTGTAGCACTCAAAGATTTGTGGGCCGGATGCAGTGGCTTTCTAAATGTTTTCTTACAGTTAATGCAAAAACACCATTCACAGCATGCGAGTTCCAGAAAGATGTTGCATTAATATTGCATATAAGAAGCAAGAATATTTATGTGTGCAACCATAGCTGGCCTTAAACAGGCACTGCATTCTGGTCCACAAATACTTGTGTAAAGATTTTAATATATGAATAGACTTTAAGATTTGTCTTTTTTTGTAAATGCTTGAAAAATTAGGACTGAATTTGGTTGCTAAATTCATGTCAAAAGTCCCAGTTGGCTTATGACTGGCTACAGGCCCTTAGAAAGGTATTCGTAGCCCCAGACTTTCACATTACAACCACAAACCTCAGTGTATTTTATTGGGATCTTATAAGAAAGAACAAATTTAAGTAGAAGAAGGATTTTGACAAATAAATCTGAAAGTATAGAATAGATTCAGATTCAGCCCTCAAAATTATTCTTCACTTTCTCTGCAAGTCTTTATGGGATCTGCCTCTGCAGGCATCTAGATCCTAAAATATTTGCACATGTTTCTTTTTAAAATAACACACACCAATCCGGCATTGGTCTAGGCTTAGGTTTATTGTCTCTTTAACAAGTTTTTTTCCCCAGAATTAATCTGCATTTAGCTCCATTCATCATCCGGTCAACTCTGACTGGCTTTCTGGTTCCTGCAAAAGAAAAGCTTAACGCCATAAAGGACAGTGGTGATATAAAGCACACAAAGCCAATTGCCGTTAGGCAAGAATGTTCAATTTTTGTGTGCAGTTGTGCTTTAGTTGAAAATACATAGTCTACTACAATAATTGGGAAGTTTGGTTAATAACCATTCTCAAAATATTGTATATTAAATAAAAATGCCAATTGGTCTATCACAAACAAAGCCAATGATATACATTTAAAGTTGTGGTTGCAATGGGGTGTGGATACGTTTGCAGTAAAAACATCCATTTTCTGCTCATCAAAGGTCTTTGATATTGTGGAAAACATTCCAAATAAAGCCTTCCTGCTTTAATTGGTAGTTTTTCGTGAATAAAAGGGTTCACAGCTCTGTGCATGCTCTTCGGTTTCAAACCGATCAAACCTCTGTATCAAATCAACATGCTTGTGTTGTATTTTTTTTATACGGAGCTTAAGTGCTACTCTTTGCATGCAATGTTCTGGAAAGCATTTACTTCCTTTCCCTACAGCATGCAAAGGTCTATTGACCCCCCCCCTCCTCCATTTCCTGCCAAAAGCCTTTTCATATGAAATGCTGTCCCCCTCTAAGCCTACTCCTGCTATTTAAATGTAATTTTAAATAGCTGGGTTATGTGTATCACACACAAGACAAAGAGTATATCATCTGAAAAGATGTGGGAGTGAACGACTTGGCTGGAGCTGCTCTGCGGTGCATGACAGTTGCGCTGCCTATGGATCCGTGATAGTACGTAACCTCTAAGTGGCTGCAGAGTGGGAGATCTCCACAAGAGCATGCTCTACCAGCAGCATTAGGGAGTCGATCTTTTGTAGAGCCTGCCTTCCAAATAGCTTTTCTCCTGTAAGCAGTTGACCCCACATAGCTCCCTGACTCGGCTTGTGGTACCGAGTGCTCAGTGAAATGCCTTTTGTATTGCTGCCCTTTGAAGCTAATGTTTTGATGCCCTTAAGGTCTGCTGAAGGGATTAAGGTGGTTTCTGTGATTTTTGCAGGACAATCTTTTTGCTGCTCCTGCACTGTAGCAAGTCTTCAGTTTTATTTTGCTGATTCAGGTGCAAAGACAGGAACAACAGGCCACTCCTTAGGGCAGAATCAGTAAATATTGCACACAGTTCCTCTGTATTTCAACTACTCTGTCCTTCCCTGACAAAATGTAAATCTTTGTTGCTTTCTCGTTTTTTTTCTGTTTCTTCATGCGATGCCTGATACTTCAAGAGGCCAAGTTTTTTTATTACCTCTTTTTCTACTAACTCTTTTCTAACAAAGTTAGGTTTCCATTCTGCTCTTTTCCATATCCCTCCCAATAACATGGTGTATTAATACTTTAATGATGGTTTGTGGCAATGCAACCAAAACCAGAAATTTACGTGCTTGAATAAAAGAAAACTGAAATTGTTTGTTTCTTGAAGAAGTCTCACCTCTCATCCAAATGTTTCTGTGATTCTGGTCATTAATACGAAATCCTAACTTTTCAGAGATGGGATTGCTGATGGGTTTATCGTTTTTTATCAATGATCAGAAATGTGGAAACCTTTCAGGTGAGAGGCAAAACATATTTTAGAAATGAGAAAAGAAAATCCAGTTGTCTTCTAATCAAGCACCAAGAACCCCCATTTCCTGGATGGCTGAGAATCTACACCAAAAAGCTAAAAATTTGATGGCTATCATTTTCCAAAAATACCAGTGCGTCTCCATGGATTTAACTATTTTAACTTCACTGTTAGCAGTAAAATGGGCTTCCGGGATCGGATCCGGATGAACAACTCCCGTTCATCCCAAACCATCCGGAACAAGGCTTCACCGCTGCCGCCCGGCTCCGGCGTCCGGCGCTCCCCGAGCCAGGAGAACGTCCCTGAAGCCACCAGCCCTGGAAAGGTCCAAAAGAGCTGGAGCTTTAACGACCGCACGCGCTTCCGCACCTCCCTTCGCCTCAAGCCACGCCCACCTGTTGATGGTAAGCAGAAATTACATATTTCATCAGAGCTCACAAGAATGTTGCTAATCGTCTTCTTTACTTCTTGGACTGCAGTGGAGGGGGTTGGAGAGGAAAGCGTGGAAGACAAGTCATATTGCGATGTGGCCATGGAGGAGGTGATTCCAGCTGTGAAGACGCTTATACGAGCTGTAAGGTGGGTTCTTTCACCAGGGTACCACCTGTTGTTCTCCAGGAATCATATTCCTGATGAAAGATGATCTAATCTGAGAGTTACAGTAGAATAGACTAGACCAGAAATAGCCCTTACCATCCTTTAGCTGGGAAATTAAGGTTGAACACCAGCAAAGTGAAAGGCAATCAAAGCATATATAGATAATATAGATTTACACAAAAATAAAAAATATATAAACAGAAGTATAACATACTGTACAACACTTATTAACGAAGCACTTATTAAAAATACATACTTTGATCCAAAGAAATGTGCATTAAAATTCAAAACCACTTTTATCCCAAATGGAAATTAAATGTTGTTGTAACTCATTTAATTAAAGTTATTGTGTATTTCTGTATTAAAAACACCAACAGATTGCTTACAAGGAGGGAAAATAAAAACTGTGCAAACAGAGATGCACTATGACAGCAGGAATGTTACTTGAAACATGAAAAACTGGAAATAGCAGCAGTGATTTAAACACTTCTAGAGTTTGTTGGGAGTGGTTATAAAGTTATAACAGCTTTTGGGAGGAAGGATCTGTGATACTACTGCTTTGTGCACCTAGGATGTAGCAGTCTGTCATTGAAGGAGCTCTCCAGTTCAGTAACAGCTTCAAGCATGTTGGGTGGAGGCTGTAGAAAGTTTGGGGGAACAAGTGTTGATCATGCATGACAACGCAAATGCTTAGTCATGTTTTACTCATGGAGAGAATAAAGCTGCCCACATTAGACGACATGTGCTTGTGTGCACAGGCCAGGAGAGCACAGTGCATACTGTAGTTGACATTAAAAGGCAAGCTATGCTAAATCATGCAGATTTGACTGATCAAGCAGAAATATCCACTTTTGGATACATCCACTTAGTGCGAGCACGGTTAGATTCCCCATGTGACCTTGTCACTCAGGTAGCTTGGCTGGTCATGTGTGAGGTTCTGCGATACGGTGGCCTATAAGGAAAATTTACGTGACTACACACAGACACGGGTAAAAACCCAATCTAGGTGGATCATAATACAATATGACTAAACTGAGGCACATTATTTTGTACAGTTCTGACAAGGACAACTCTAATAAAATGTGATTAAGGGCTTTTGTGATATTTAAGTCAGTTTCTGACATTGTGTTATCTCTTCCTGTAATGGAAGCACTACTGGACAAACTCTGATGTTCTCTAAGAATATTATTTCACTGGAGGATGTTCTTACAAAACATGTGCTGTCGCTCTGGAGTGTTGGTGGATTTTTTTTCTTTTAGGCCACTTTGAAATTTTTCCAGCATGTTCCAGAGAATCTGCATACAAAGCCAATACAGAAAGCATTAATGTCTGCTTGCTCAGCATGTGCACTCACATGTGAATGCTGCAGCAAGTCCTTCAAAGCATTTATACGAAACATTCATGAATATAAGAGCAGCTTCACATGCTCTTCTGAAGGACCCTTTTCTTCACAACGTATTTGCGATATTGACACAAAAACAATCACCTGGGAAACATTGTGTGCCATTTTACTAACGTGTCACAAGTTGGACTCTGTAATTGTACCTTTAGTATCATGTTGTGAGCTTAGTTTGTCTGATTGTGGAGTATATGAGTCAACAATTTTCTGAGATTTCCTTTTGAGAATCTTTTTTTTTTCTTTAATGCCACTCTCACATTTATACAGGATTTTTAAATGAAAATTGGCACACATTGCTACTGACTTACGAGTCATGTTTTTTCCCCTCATATTAAACAATTTTCCCAGAAAAAAATAAATTCATATCCTTATCTTGTCCTAATCTGTAGCTGATTATGTATTTTTTTTATTATTATTTTTTCAGTTCCATGAAACAGAAAATTCCAAGAAGTTCTCAAGCAGCACTGCGGGCACGGCGTCCATCCCTACACACACACACACACACCCGCACACACTCAGATTACCTGTATGAAGTTTTTTCACTGATGGTGGCAGAAAAACTACAATTGCTAGCAAACATCTGGTGCTGGGGCCGGGCCGTACTCCTGGGGGGGTTGATGAAAGCAGTTTATAATACCTCTGTTTCCTGGTCCCTGATGTCAGCACTGGAGCCTGACTGCATTTCTCAAGGCTGCGTGATGCTGTCTATGGAGTTCTATATTTGCAACATGATGATGCCCTTGGGAGAAATGACCTTGTGCATGAATATTTTTATGAGGATATTTTCTTATATTGGATCTGATCACGGCATTTAGTTTTTTCTCATTTAAAACATTCTTGTAAGAATTTGGTTTTGTAAAAGCTTCTTTAAGAGCTGCAGTTCACTTTTTTCTATTTTATCATGCTACATCTATGAACATAAATGTATGTCATTGGGATTTTATGTGACTGAATAATATAACGGAGCACATTTGTGAAGTGGAATTTAGTTGGCAAATGTGTTTCCATCTCCACTTTTTCAAAAAAGCCGAATGTAATTTCTTTTTATTTTTTTTTATTTTATTTTTGCCAAATTGAAGAAATTATTTCAAACTTTACCATTTCTATTAACTGTGCCAGGATTTGATCTCAGGATCTTCTTGCTGCAAGGGAACAGTGGAACAAATTGTGCCTCCATGCACCTCTGTATTCTACCCCGTTTACTCTAATAACCTTCAATAAAATTAAGAGGAACCTCCCTGCTAAGATATTCATAAGTAACCTAATTAACAAATGGTGTCTACCTGTGTCTAATTTAATCTCGGTATGAAGCTGTGAAGATCTTACAGGTTTTTTAGAGGACATTAGTGAGCCAGAGCTACAGTGGAAGGATTTGGATTTGGACCGTGATTGGATTTGACCGTCCAGTCAAAGTAAAAATGTAAATTTGATTTAGAGTCATTGGCAAGATTTTAATAACCTGACTTGGGCATGGCTTGGGTTTGCAGCTTTAGCTGATTTGAGAGCTGGTTCTACAAAGTTTTGACTCAGGAGAATGAATACAAAGGTCTGCCACACGTTTCAGATTTTCAGTAATTAGACGTGTGGAAAATGTGCATCTTTCCCCCACTGTGGACCATGAACCTGTCAGTGCGGTACTTTGCGTCTTGCTCGTTATAGGTAAGAGATGCTAAGTGTGCATTTTACTTCCCTTCATGGTCTACTTTTTATTGCTTTTTCACATGAGATTGAATAAGATTGAAACAATGAAGGGACGATCATGTGACAACATACAGAGTAGTTCATGGGTTTTGAGCTCTCCATGCTTGATTTGACATGTTTTGGCGCTAAATTCAAACTGATGTTATAGCCGCCACGTTTGGCTAAGCTGTCCTTCAGATGTGTCATTCCTATTTCAGGCGTGCGCCATCGAGTGTTTCTGTGTGACAGTCTGATGCCACTGATAGGCCATTTTTACTGACCTATCAGGTTTGTGCTTGACTCAGCAGATAACTCTGACCTCAGCTGCTCTGTGCTGCAGACAATAGAAGGGGGGGGAGTTCCTAAAGATAGTGCAGGTGTGTAAACAGCAGGTGTTTTCACTGTGTTAGCACACAGGTACATGTGCAACATCTCAGCACGGCTCATGATTGATGTCCGGGAAACACAGAAAGGCTTTAGTGCTGAGACTTCACTTTAGATGCATGTGGTTTATCAGTGCCAGGCTGCCTGAATAAATGTGTATGGTGCTGGGTTTATGTATGGAGAGAGGAGCGGAGAAAACAAAGCCTGTGTGCGTCTCTTCTGTAACTCCCCACGTGCAAAAATGTGATACTGCATAACAACATTCTTGCAAGCTTGCAGTCTTTGATGAAGTGCCTGCTTTAATAGATAAATAATTTAGACATGGTTTCCATTTATAGTGATCTGATGTCATTTGTTGTGGCTTTCAGGTGTAATATTTTTAAGGCCTTATTATTTTTATGCTTTATATTAATCTGTTATACATATACTTCACCTCGTGGGCTGGGTTTTGTCACTTAGCAGGCGCATAGTTATAATCCAGAAAGATTCAGGCCTACTCCTGCAGTGGCTCATCCGTCTTGGCCCACCTTGGGTTCATGTCAGCAAAACAGTCATTTTTAATTCCCAGATAAAACCTGCCATTGGAGACTATATGGGAATCACCTTTGCTGAATTGCAGAAATGTTTGCAGTGGCTTTGCAAGCATTTTGGGCCACAGCTGACACTTCCTCTCTCCCCAGTCATCACCGTGTTTCTACATCTCAACTTCCTAGCACCGAGAAGCGATAATATCTTTTAGTTAGCCGTGCCAACTGTGCCGCGCAGTGACTGGAAATTGTCTGGATGAGGGTGGGGGCGCTGAAACCTGACTCCGTGTTATTAAAGCCATTTTAGTGACCAGGAAGGAGAAGTCAGCATTTTGAGGAAACCCTCGGAGGATACAAAAACCCCCTCATTCTCTTTCAACCTTTTCCTTAACCCACACCTGAGGCCCGCCCTGGCAAGGAAAAAAAAAAACTGTGCCTACTTGCAAATTAAGAAAAGACTGCTTGCAAAAATACTCCAAACGCATAAGTCTTCAAGAAGCTGAGTGCTGCGTGAGGAGAAGGGGGACTGCGCTGACGGCTATTAAGGCACCGGGTCACCATCTAGTCCTTCTCCTTTCCACTCACTTCCCTGCTTTACTCAAACATTCTTCTCATCTTCACTAGTCATCCTGATTCAAACATCTAAAATGTGTTCACACATTGTGACTCAATAATATCGAGATCTTGACTGCATCATCCTTGTCAGTTTAGGTGGACAGCCTGGTCTTGTTAGGTTCGCAACTTTCCTTTTATTTCAAAATAATGCACCGCTTTCACATAAAGTTGTTGACATATTTATATGTCTGTATGATTTCATTGTGTTTTATTGTTTGTATGTTGCAGCTCAGAGACAGGAGTTCCTGCTGATAAATAAACCTTTATCCTTTTTCATGCTGAAAATCTTTTCTTTCCATCACTTACATAACCAACCACTGGAAGAAGAAACCACTGCTTATTGTGTTTATTGCGTCATTTAAAGCTTCTTTTGACACATTGTGTTACACAGCCAGCCTTCCTGGCAAAGAGAACAAAAGGGAGCAGAGGTAACAGGCAACACACAAAGCCAGGTGCAGACATCTTTAAACTTTTCTCCACATTTTTTCCCGTTTTTATCTCTGTTACAGGCTCTACTCCCTCATGCATGACCTTTAAGCAAAACCCCACTGCCAGGGGATGTTGTCAGTGGATGTGTTCACCTGGTATAGTGGTGTAGGGTTAACAATCCTGGGTCTGACTCCCCCACACTCGGGTGTGGGTGGTGATTATGAGCTGTGTGCACCCGGGAGCGGGAGCAGCTGTGGTCCACCAGTGGTTCCAACACAGCTGTCACAATGACAAAAGAGCAGAAACTGGGGATAGAATAGAGGTGTGTGTTATCCTATCCATGGAACTGTGCTAATTGCTGAAACAGCAAATCCCGATAAGAAAATGTCTTTGGGAGAGGCGCTGAGCATCTCAATATATCCACATGGTTTAGTAGGTTTGTGACTGCTTGCTTTATGGGCCTGCTTGTGAAAGATAAGGTCATGCGGACTTTAATTAATCTTGTTATTGTCGGGGTGAGCTGCATTGTTTGATAGCCTCCTGCTTATGCATTTTTCCAGAGGTTTACGGTGCTTCTGTGCATTTTCCTGTGCGGTTTTAAACTCTACGCAGAAAGGTAATAACAGGAAGAGTGTTGTGTTTGTGTGTGTAGGATTCTGAAGTTTCTAGTGGCGAAGAGGAAGTTTAAGGAGATGCTGCGTCCATATGACGTGAAAGACGTCATAGAGCAGTACTCTGCAGGACACCTGGACATGCTGGGCCGCATCAAGAGCTTGCAGATGAGGTACCTTAATCTTTATAACATACACTCATCTGCTTCTGTAGAATCTGTAAAAAAAACAAGACATTAATCTCATGATACGTTTTCTGCCATTGTAAATAATAAGCATAATATATTTCCTATTTTTGCATGCCAGGATTTACTAAATCCTTTGTTTTTCACAAACTCCTAAAATATGTCAAAGCAACTGCAGATGAAATATAACATCTTAATTGTTACATTATATATATGCATTTAGCAAAAACAAACCCAGAACGCGGACGTATACTACTTGCAATGCAAAAGTATTCATACCCCCAAGCCTTTTAGCATTTTGTGATGTTGCAAACTTCAATGCATTTTATTGGGATTTTATGAGAATGACCAAACAAATAAAAATTAAAAAGTGGTACGTGCACATGTAATCAGGAAGCTTCACTCTGGTACCCCCAATAAAATCCAGAGCAAACCACTGGAAATGGCATGTGAAAAGCTAGAGGAAGGCCAGTTAGTTGGAGGTCTGATTACATCAGACCAAAATGTAGCTTTTTGGTCTTAATGCAAACAGCTTTAAGACTTTTCTGGTCTTAACCCTCTGCCTACTGGGAGGGGCAGAGGGTGAACAATGTGCATCATCCACACCAGGAGTGGCTAAGGGAAGGCCTGGGGGCCATTTGCAGCACCTAGGCTTATTTTGTGCGTCCCCGGCTTTAATTCAGAAATTATGAAAAATTGGCCTGCCAAAGGGCTGAGAGCCAAATTTTTTAGTATATTTTTAATCAATTGGGCCCAAATAATTGCCAAACTGGATGCCTTTAATGAAAATGTGGGGAACGTCTTTAAATTTTACAGCTGCATTGACTAAGACATATTGCTTTATTTCTTTTATAAAAATATTTCATTCTTAGTTTATTGTCAAATAGATAAAATTTATTGTCTATTATTTATTTATTCTTTTGGCCCATGTGAAGTGACGTTTAAACGCCTCTGCCCTAAACAAACAGTCATTACTTCAAAGCATGGTGGCGGCTCCATCATGCTGTGGGGATGCTTTTCTTTTGCCAGGACAGAAAAGCTGGTCAATTTAATAGGAAGAAGGATGGAAAAAAATCTTAATTTTAATAAACAGTCTTATATTTTGTTATATTCTCTGCATTTCTACCAACTGATCAACCTAATTTTCAAAAACTTACATTTTTTTAAATTTTAAGTTTAACTCTTTAACCCTATCTACTCTTTATTGCTTTCAGCAAGGGTAAAACTAATTAAGTATGACTGAAATTTTTAATATTTAGTCATTTTGTTTCTTATTCTGCATAACTGCAGCACATTTTATTATTCTGTGTAAAAAAAATAGATAAAGTTAGGAGTTAGGATTAAATTGGTCTGATGGTCAAGATTGCTGGTTATTAGACAAGGCACTGAAAAATATTTACATTATGCAGAGAACATTGTAGGGAGTAGTCCATTGTAGTCCATAAGTTTGGACTTTAGGAATTGTAACTTTGGTGAGAACTAAAGCATACGATAAAGTAAGAAATTGAAAAAGAAGTGCAATATGAAATGTTTAATATTCATAATACTTACTGGACCCTGTTTCCTCTGTGTAATAGGGTGGATCAGATAATTGGGCGAGGAGGTGTTCAGCCTGATAAAAAACTGCGACCCGAAAAAGGAGAGAAGACGCCTCCAGAACTGGACTCCCTGGACGAGCTCAGCATGATGGGCCGTGTGGTCAAAGTGGAGAAACAGGTACCAGAAGACAACGATATTTGAAGAGTGTAGCTGCGTTTACATTACAAATGTTTGCAAAGCCTTGTCGATTTTCCGATAATGTAGAAAGAAACACTATTAATCTGCAATTGTGGTATACTAATTTTGAAACGGTCAAAAGCTTTTAGCAAAAAACTGGTTTTATTTGTCTTTGGTGTGTTTCCATTACGTAAAGTTTTTTTTTTTTTCCATAATTCCAATTTGTGCAGTTATATGGACTAATGGAAACAGCTAACGGAGCTGTGTGAAAGGGTGACCAACTAACCAGATGGAAAGGTTATAAAGCAGCTGACATCTCACAGTCCAGTGTTGGTGTGTTTCTCTTTAGGTACAGTCTATAGAAAACAAGTTGGACCTCATGCTCAACTTCTACTCGCAGTGCTTGAAGAAAGGCTCCTCCCACGTCACGCTGTCCTCCCTCCTAGACCCCGACTTGACGTCTGACTACCACAGCCCCACGGACCAAAGAGACCTCTTCCCGTCCGCTAACACACTGAACATCTCCCAGTCTGACAGCGGGAACTTGGAATGACAATGGGACATAGACACTAACCCTTTACAATATGTCCTCCTTACACTGAGTCCTCTCTCTGAGCAGCCCAGCGTACCAAACTTCCCCTTTAATTCAGATCTGGTATGATTGCCCCTCCCATCTCAAGTCTCCATCCTCAGCCCTTTATCCTGGAGTGAATGTTTCTGGAGCTGGTCAGACATTGGCCAGTAGGTGGCTCCAGCTGACGAGGAGCCTCAGCCAAAGCTGCTTACCGCACACGCCTGTCAACTCACTGGATGAGGAAAGTACTTGACTACTGAAGCAATCTCACCCACTCACATCGTGCTGTATATCTAAACCTATTTTAAAACTTTAATTGTAGACAGACTGTGGAAGGACGTTTTGCAGATATCCGGAGGAATCGTCTCTTTCCTCTTTATTGTCTGGTTTTATTTTCCCTTGGGCACTTCAATCGACTGAAAGTCGTTTAGGAGCGTTCCCATTCCGACATTAGGGTGACAACACAGTTTTTCATGCTGTGATGAATGTAGCTGTTCCTTTGTTCAAGAGAAACTGCAATCCAAGAACAAGAGCGATTGACACCTGAAGGAAAAACACAGTTGGACCTGGATCAGCTGCACCGGCACAAGGTCCCACCCAGCAAGGGAAATTCTGTTTTCCAGATCAGACGTTAATCACCCAAACGTTTCGCATGAGAACAGAGTGGAAATAATGTGCTTGATTGACTGTGGATTTGGACTGTACCTTAGTGTAAATTGTTGTTTGTTTTCACTTGTATATCCTCTTTAGGAAGTCTGGTCTCTGACAAGCCCAACAGCAAAAAAAAGAAAAGAAAAAAAAGACACACTTTTTGTTTCCAGCTCAGCTGGCATTGTATTGAGGATTATGTAGGATTTAATAGAGCCGTGGTGGTCCGTTGTAATTCTCAGATCTCTCTTTTGCAATTTTTCCAGACTACTGTGTGAACTACGGCCATTTTAGTGATATACACTTTTATTTTTAAAACAAAACCTCTAAAAGTCTCTGTCTTGCAGCCCATAATCCTGCCATATTTATTCATCAGACTTGCTTTTAAAGGGATAGTCCAGAATTTTAGTGGAGGAGTTCTGTAAAAACATAATGAAAGGTTAATATATCTGTCGGATCCCAGTTCTCTTGGTGTCTTTGTTTTGTTTAAATCCAGAACTTTGGACCCAGAGGCTACATGTCTAATTTAGTGAATTTACCTACTAAATGGCAAAATTTATATCTGTTGTATATTTAAGGAAAACAAAATAATTTGCTTTCTTATCAATCAATCAATCAAATTTTATTTGTATAGCACATTTCAGCAGCAAGGCATTTCAAAGTGCTTTACATCATTACAAACACAGAAACACAATGCAACATAGAATCAACAATCAAAACATGACATTAAGTCAGGTTCCATCAATAAATTTGTAATTGATTACATTTCAAATACAATTCTAAACAGGTGGGTTTTTAGTCGAGATTTAAAAGAAGTCAGTGTTTCAGCTGTTTTACAGTTTTCTGGAAGTTTGTTCTTAGAAAATGTTAAATAAGTTCTGGCTTATTATATTAATTTTAGTCCAAACAACTATAAATACTAAAAATATAATCACATTTTTCAAGAAATTCGGGGTTTAACATTGCCAACAACCAACATTTAAAGTCATAACTAATCATAAATGTATTTAAAGCTTCTTTGGTTTTCTAAATTTGTTAAATTAAATAATCAACTTTAATGAAACTTGATTTCAGCTCTATTTATAGGAAATCATGACACGTTCTGTCTGGCATTCATCTAAACTTTTCAAGCAAAACAAGCTGGCAAAATCACTTTCTTGTGAGGTGAAGATTCCAGCAACACTTGAACTACTAGGAAACAACTTTGCAAGGCAACACATTTCAGCTTGTGGCCTTCATCAGGGTCACATTCCTTCCATGTTTTGGAAGTTTTTCCAAGAGTTATTTTGACTGGATCCAAAGACCAGCAGGGATACTTTGAAGTGACCTGAAGAATAACTCTTATTTTGAGGCAGTGGTCACAAATCTAGAGATGTGTTTGTGTGCTGCAACTCCAAGCTACTCTGATGCATTAAAAGTTGGAGCCTTTAAAATGCTAGAAGACAATTTCTAGCATTTTCAAAATAGCATTAGCTTCAGTCTCTGGGTCCTGCAAGTCTGTATTTACCCTAAACAAAGACAGCAAGAGAATGAGTTATCTCCTTTAAGTAAGACAGTAACTCATTGTTAACTGTTACAGAACTTCAATTAAAATAATTCTGACAGATAAAACTTAGATCCTCCATATGAATTTAGACGGACTATGCTGAAAGCAGTTTTTCTGCACTGCTTTTCATCACTCATATCTGACCTCAAGTCAGGTAATACCTCACAACCTCTGTGTCACAAGGGCAGTTTTTACTCTTGTTCCTGTATCAGATGTCATATGCATTTAAAGACAGCACAAGCACAGTTTTAAACAATGAATGATGCTCAAGAAATCCAGGTCTAATGCATGAATTTCAGATTATCATTAATGCACGTTCCATTAAGACGCTTCAGAACAAAAGGGTGTGCAGTAGATCATTACAATTTTACATGCAGACAAACACGAACAACGAAAGCAATTCCTTTTCTGGCACTTCATAAATGGAACGCCATTTTGTTGTTTAATTTAGCCTCTGCCTATTTCCTATTCCCATGTGTTTAATTTGACAAAACATGTTAAAAAAAAGAACTTTTTTTTTTCTTTTTTGAAGTTTTGTAGTGGCTGACGTAAATTTAGGATTTGTTTTGATATTTTTTCTTAGACATAAACGCAGCAATTTTGACAGAACTGTACGGCCCCAAAGCTGATTTGGCCCACAGACTCATTGATCTTGAACATGGATGTCGTGTTTAGTGTATGTTCACATTTCCTGCCTGCAACAGTTAAAAAAAAATCTCTTCATTGTTTTTGTCCAGTGAGAAAGTCTTCCATCCCCAGTCACGTCCAGCTGACTCAGGTGCTTCACTTTTCCACTTAAGTGAGACTTTTAAACGGTGAATGTACTTCATTGCTTGGCCTGTTCAGATCTATTTCTGCTCCAATGGCTCTTGATGCTAGAAATCGCTTTAGGCACCATCCAAGTTTTCTGCTTATTTCCATGGAAAATGCTTGGAAAGCTTTATTTCTAGGGACTTAATTACTGCAGCGATCCCTGTTTATTAGAGGCAGTGTTACCATGAATGACACTGTTATTCATGATAATTAACGGAAGATCATTTATTGCATGTTGTTCCTAATGTGGTCCCCGTATTAGGGAAAAAAAACACCCAAAAATATGTTCCAGGAAGAAGATAAAAGCAAATAACCTGTGCCTTGTTTCTCCTTATTCCGTGAAAGGTGTGGTGAGCTTTTCTATCTTCTACTTAAAACAATAAAAAAATGCTTGGAAGAAGTTTGTTTCGTAGAAATTACACAAAAGAATGCTTTTTTACTTTTTTTTTGCATAACATTTAACGAAAGAAAAACTTAGTTGTAAAAATTTTATCTTTTACAACTACTGTAATTTTCTGAGAATATTACTGTATCGTCAGCATATCATCGTACCTCCATAGAAACCCATACAGTATCTTAACACCCTTTAGATGTGGAAGCTATAGGCATGGACATTTTGGGTCGACACAGGAATCTCTGCAGGCATGTGTGCTGTCACAAGCATGTCACATTAGATAAGATTGGCTATCCACACAACTACCTCTGAGGCCGCTAGGGGGCGCTAGTTTAGAAACCTGATTAGGAGAAACAGTCAGTGACTGTCCAACTGACTGAATGCTATGCATGAACCAATCTGCACGTTCTCTTATCTGTTAGTGACGTCCTACCATCCGTCCATCTTTTCACTGACTTGCTGCCATTCGACATTCCACCTCATTACTCTTTTAGCTGCTTTCCTACTGTAGGTTTTGGAGCTGTTAGAATAAAGCACGAACTGAACGAGCAATAAGCAAAACACAAACTCAATACAAAGTCTTCCAAGTCCAAATGGTGGGGCCAGTTGACTGAACAAAATGCAACATTGGTTTGTTTTCTAATCTAACCTATATTTGATCTTTTAAAGAGGTACAAAAAATGTGTTTCTGCTGAAAAGAAATTTTTAGAAAACTAACTTATTAATTTATTTGTTTCAATAAAGCTCTTTGGACTGTTTGTTGCTCTGGGTCTCTTCTTTTTTTCTTCACATTATGACACATTGAACTATGGTTTAATACACAACTACTTTTGAAAATTTTACAGTGAGTTGCTACTGTACCTTCCAGAGCTTTCTATATATTGTCACAAAATGGGTAAGTGATAACATGTGGATGTTGATAAATATAAATTTTATTGGATTTTCTAACACAAATAAATTCATTATTATGAGGAAAATTAGTTCAGATTTTTATTTCTTTTAATTGCTCAACTCAATTTAAATAAAACATATAACCTACAGCTATTTTTCACAATTCCAGTTAAGGCACTGAAAGGGTTTTAATACCTTTTCAAGACACTATAGCCTCAATAGCATATACTATAATTACCAAAACCAGAAATCGAAGATGTAGATACAGTGTTTTTGGACCAAGCAACAATTAATTCTGTAGCTGGTCAAAATTTCAGATTTGTTTTCCTTTTCCAGCTTTTACAGCGACATTTTTCCCACTCCATAGATGTGGTAGAGCAAAGTCACATTTCGTTTGACAGGATCCACAATTAAATAGGCAAACGTCTGCTCCTCCTCCCGTGTTCCAGGAAAACATTGGCCAGACTCATCCTGAAGAACAAAAACAATGCAGAAAATGCTTTTGCAGTTTTCTTGAATGGCTCCAGCTGTAGCCATTCAGATCCAAATCTTATGTGAACTGCTCACTTACATAGGCACATACTTTGAGTACGGTGGACACCACATCAATCTTCTTTGTTTTTGCGTCCTTTTGCACACTACAAAGTAAATGACATAAAGGAATGGATCACAGAGGTCCTAACAATAGAAAAACCTTGAGTAAAAAATAAATGTGGGTTTCACAATTTTATGGGTTTAACACAAAGAATTAAAACAACATTGTATAGCATGACCCTTTTGAATTAGTGGTTCCTATACAATTGATATTTATAGGTGTAGAAAAATGTAAGAAATTAGATGCATTTCTATTAATTTAACTTCTTTATCAAAACGTTCATCCACCCACATGTTTATTATTTTCCAATCACCAATCTATATATCTGTTTGCAGAATCCCCATCCTTCCATCCATTTATCTGGTCACCTATTGTTCAATTCTTTTTTTCTTTCCTTTCTTTTTCCTTTTCTCTTCACAGTTCAGTTTTTGCAGGCACCATATTAAGCCTCAATCCTGCCATGTAGCGATACTTTAGGTTTCTTGCATTCTTAAAATGAGGCTGAAAGGTGACAGAGCAATTCTGGACACTTACTTTGGAAACGTATGGGGTTTTGACATTGAAAATGTGTAGGAACTCCTGTGCATTCATAACTAGATTGAATATTTCCAAGCAGATTAATTTGTCTTTTTGGTTACTATAAAAACAGGCAAATCACAGCAATAGGTGGGGGACAGGCAGCTCTAATTTAATTTAATCTAAAGATTTTCTCTGGGATTTCATGAAAGACTAGATCACAGGGTCGATATGACACATTATTTTCTGGTTTTAAGGGCATTCACAATTTACAACTTTGGAATATTTTGAGACCAGAATCCTAGAGAAAAGTTTAATTAACCTTCTTTTTCTTTATAAGGTGAAGTCTTGTGCTACAGCTCACCTTATCAGGTCTTTGTATATTTTCTTTGTGGTGCTGATGTAGGGGTCGATGGTGTCTTCATACTGACAGAGCTCTCCGCCAAGACACAGGTGCTTGAAAAGGCGAAACAAAAACTCCTCCCGCTCCATCCTCCCAACAACATAGTAGTGCTGGGAATCCTCTTCCTGTAACATCTGGAAGAGGCAACAAAAGCTTTGAACTTAAACTCAGAAATGAAATAGATACAAACAGGCAGAGGGAATAAAAAAAGAGAGGCTCACCTGTCGAAGTTCATCGCAGTCAGGGTAGACATCATGAAAGCATTTAACTACATGACCAGAGGGCCTCAGGATGCCGCAAGAGTAGATTGGATCAAACAACTCCATGGAGATCTTAGTACAGGGCACAAGCTCTGTGCTGACAGACACTACTGGCCTCTCTACAACACACATCAGTGTCTTAGCCTTTGTCAAGAACAGATGACATCAATTTCCTGCTGTAATTGATAAAAGGATCTCTAGGGGATGACATACCAAGAGGCATGCAGACTCCAGCCTCCACATTTCTTAGACTGGCAATCACCTGAGGGTCTTTGAAGAAACACTGAAAAACAATGGAAGGGAACATCAAATGCGTTCAGTTTAGAGAAAAACAAAATGAAGGGATGTGAACTTCAGAACACCTCATTTTTGAAGATTTGCTTTTTTACAGAAAAAAAGGGGGAAAACGGAATTTGAGTCTCGAGAAGTATGGGATTTTTATGTGAAAATTGTAAAAAAAACACTTTCATATTTTACAGTAAACTACATATATTAAAGTAAATACAATATTAGAGCATGTCTTACCAAAGCAAACGTTTCACAGCTGTAAGGATGGAAGTTACTGTCAAAGCTGTAAGTCTGAGCTGAAAGCCTCCCCAGCATGGACCTGAATGAAACCCACAATGAGAAACAACACACCTGGACAAACGGGAGAAAGTTAACTATATTTTTACGTCACCATTTCATCAACAGCGTCAAGGTGTTCTTATCTTCCTGGAAGGAGAAGCTCTTGGCAGGAAGAGGACCGAAAGAGAAAGTCTGCTCAAACCCGCTTTCGTCTCCTTCCATTGTGAGCTTCGCCTATAAAAACAATATAAATTTAGAGCTGTTTTAGCTAAGGGGTAGTAGAATTAATCATAAGCTTACTCGGTGCCAATACGTTTATTTACTGTAAGTATAAATCCAATTCGCGCTTTTTCTCGTTTAACTTTTAGGGACTGGAGTTTGTCTAGAGTAGCTGTTGCCTTGGTAACGGACGGTTGGTGACGTCTTGATGCCCAGTGTGAACTACAGCTATGGCAAGCCGTTTTAACATAAATTCTGTTGTACCGCGCTTACATTCCAGATATCTCAAATTGTTTTATGACTAGACGTTTTAGCGATTTAAGATATCTCTAATTATATTTTGACTAGTCAAAATACCTATTTGAGATATCTCTAATTACATACATTATTACATTCTGACTAGTCGAAATGACGTCAGATTTACCATTGAGTTGTATGGAGACTTCAATTCAAGATATCTACAATGAATTACTGACTATTTGAAATACGCATTTAAGATATCTACAATTAAATTATGACTAGTCATAAAGTAAATTCAAGATATCTCAATTTTAGTTTTGACTAGTCATAATTCTAATTCAAGATATCTCAAATGACACCATAATTCAAGATATCTTAAATGCATTTTTGGATAAGAGAAATGTAGTTTTGACTAGTGAAAACTAAATTATAGATATCTTAAAAGCAAATAATGACTAGACAAAACTAAATTAAAGATATCTTGAATTGTAATTTTGACTAGTCAAAATTCCTTTTAATTTATGTTAAAACGGCTTGCCATACTATATCTTTATTTTCCCCTTCAGATAACACTAATATAATTTATTTTAGGTTAGTGGTAATGTATCTACGACGACGTATTTATCACCTATTGTTTGGTATTTTTATTTGAAACCAAATAAAAATATTTGGTTTTTTATAATGCGTTTCATTTCAACGTATTAAACTTTTTCTTTTTCACCACCAGATGGTGACATTTATCTTCTTTAAAATGTAAATATTTTTCTCATGCTTCTTACGCTGTTGTTTCAGAGTTTTTCTCTCATGTTAAAGCATCAAAACGTGCTGTTTCGAAGACTTCCTAATCAGCTTATAAATCACGTTAGAAAGTACAAAGCTGACCACTGATTTGATTTTTTTCTGCTTATGGAAGATATGTGGGAGAAAGACCAAATAATTATGGGAAGCCTGTAGATCAAGTTATGAATCTCAGTTTCAGAAAATGTGAACTGGTTTAAAAGCATTTTGTGCAGTACAGTTTACATTAAAAATATTTTTAATGTTCACTAAGGGAGCATTTGAGACACTTCTTGAGTTAATGGAGGGAGTTACGCTTGCTGGTAATCATTATTCAAGTGCATGGAAGCACACCTATTGTGCATTTTGACTTCACATTTGTTTAATAAATAATGACATGGTGGAATCTGTTGTCTAGCTTTTTCCAATTCTGGTTAGATTCAAATAGTTTTGTGCAGGTCCTGACTGGAAAGTTTTTTTATTTTACATCATCCATAACATCCTCTAGGAAGTTTGTAGAGACCCCTACACATGTTTTATTTACTCCTGCTTAAATACTTGTGTCATTCCTATCATTCCAGCTTTCCAAGAGGGAGATCTGGAATTGTTTTGTTGCACATTCCAGTGAAGGACTTCCTCAGTCTCAGTGTTCCAGATAAATGGAGCCAAAATGATCTGCTGAGGGGAAACCCTGAAGTTATCATACTGTAAGTGTGTTTTTGTATTACAATGGATGTTTGTATACGGTTGTTGTACAGGGAAAGTAATACTGTCTGTGCCATGTTAGGGTTGAATCTGTGAATCTGATTTTCTTTCAGTAGATAACATGAGTCTGAGACATACCAGCAATAATTACATGGCAGAATTGCTCCGGCTTTAAATGAAATCCGATTTCTTGGCCTTCAGACTCAGCATGTGGGCAAAAATTAGTTCAGTTCAACTTTCCCATGTGAACAGATATGTACAGTGATGTAACTGTGATAACATGATGCAACTGTTCAAACCACAACAGTACTCTAATAACACAGCTCTAAAATAGTGATGGTAATTGGAGTGCCACAATGTATTGCTGTAAAGACAAAGAAAACAAAAGGATTATTAACGGTGACAGCCAAGTGAAGTAACTCACTTGGCGGAATTGAGATTCTGAAGCCAGAATACGACAAGACATAACATAACACAGGTCAGGTGCATTTAACAAAAATATATTTTCATTTTCTGCTGATTGCTTCAAGGGAATTGCTCTTTAGACCCATCACAGACTAAATGGAAACCTGGCAGGTAGTATGGCAGACAAAGGTCGGAAATCTTCAGAGAAAAATTGGACCGTGATTGCAAACTATGATCATATCTTTCCATTCTGCCTTTGCAGATTTGTTGACAGGTATGGAGTTCTTTCCATCTTCGTTGTAGTGTTTCGCCATTTCATAACAGTTGCATGATGAAGGCATCTCATAAATACTATAGAGACAAGTTTAGACACAGATTTTCATTGACACTGTGATCATGCAGTTCTTTTTTTTTGTTTTTACAAAAGCAGGAGAAACATTTACAGAAAACATTTAACTTCTTTATTAATAAAGGCCATTTATATTTGCCGGCTGTTCAGTTATTTTTGAATAATCCGATTAAAACCCTAAAAGTGAAACAAACTGTTTACTCTAACAAATGATCTAATGTTAGAATTAACAACTTGTTACACATTCCTTCTTAGGTACTTTTTAAATTTTATTTTTAAAATTGCATTTGGAAAACATTAAATCTGAAATGTTTGCTGCCCTGATGCATATCCACCTGTGCCGATGCAAGATGAGGTCTCTGTGAGGAAGACAGTTTTTCCACAACAGTGAGATACTAGACTGCTAAAAAGACACAACAACATTCAAGGTCTTTTGGTTTCAGGTGTATCTATCTGCAAATATGGTGCCTTCCCAAAGTATTTATACCTTTGTACCCTTGAACCTTTCCACATTGTGGCATGTGGTCAGTATGTTGTTTTGGGATTTGTGTGTTTGATCAACACAAAGTGATGCAGAATTGTGAAGTGGTGGGAGAATGATGCACACTTTTCAAAATGTTTTATATATAAAAATCAGGAATGTGTCTAGTCAATATGTATTGAGCTTTAATGTGTCAGTACTGCAGAGAATTACTGAAGTTATTTAGATCTTCTTTGCAGATATAGAAATACATATTCTTCTTTATTATGTTCATATTCAGTCAGACTGGATGGAAAGTTTCTGTGGACATCAATTTTCAAGTCCTGTTTTAGATTCTCAATTGGATTTATTCCTGGATTTCAACTGAATCATGCTAACACATAAATATGCTTCAATCTTTACTATTCTAATGTAGCTCTGGCTTTATATTTAAGGTTTTTGTCCTATTGGAAAGTGAACTTCTGCCCCAATCTCAAATCTTATTCAGCCTCCAGCAGTTTTTCTTCCAGAATTGCCCTCCATCCTTTTCTCCATCCTTCTTCACATCAAATCTGACCTGCTTCCCTTTACCTACTGAAGAAGATCAGTCTCACAGCATGATATCTCCCGCACCATGTTTGATTGAGTTAGGTGCAATAAAAAAGTTCACTTTTTATCTAATCTGAGCTGTTTTGAGTACTGAACTGTATTCCAAACATTGAAAGTCATAACCTGAACAGAGTTTGAACATCCACTAATAGACTTTTATGAAGAATAAAATCAGAAACAGATAATTTTACCTACAGTTTACACATTTGTGTGTCCAATTTGAAGCTTAATTTCTTTGTCAAATTGTTTATTCACATATCTACCTGAAAATTATTTAGCTACAGAAATTCCAAAGACACTTCAAACTCTGCTGTTGCATCAATGCAGCCTAGAGTTGTGCCCAGACTTGGAGAACAATGGAAAATTCCTTCTGGAGCAGTTTTGATAATGAACAAATCAATATCTGTAGCATTTTTTTCCGGTGAGATCATGGTGAGAGGGATCTCTGTTTATGCTGTTCCTTTCTGTTCACGGTCAGTCAACACAGGACAAATCCCAGTCAAAGTGTTTTATTGTCAGTCTCTCTACTACTATTAATTCATAACAACAATAAACAGCAGCTAGGCCCAAACACTGACTCATTCAAGTCAGTTCAGCTGACACTCAAGCTTATACAAACGTGAACACACCCTGAATTTATATTTCTGTGTTCTACATTTACTAACTCTACATTCAGTTGAAAGGAAAAGTCATATAAATCTATCCATGGCAAGAAATGATAAAAGTTTAATAAAAATATCAAAAATATAATGCACCATGGAGACCACTAGCAATGTTTGCCTCTCAGCCAACTTCATGTTTCTTAAATTCCAGATGGAAATTTTGCCTCAGAGCATAAGAATCCCTTTTAGGCAGCATAAATAAAGGAATCATTATCTGCTACTTGTTTTTGGTAACTTTTAACAGTGCTAAAACATACCATTTAGGCTCAGAGCTTCTTTAACTTAGTTCTGAGTGTCACTGCAGCTGTAAATGTTGCCAAATTCTAAGAAAAGAATGAAAAGATATGAGTGATATTTATACCTTCTGCAGTTTTCAAACAACGTTTTGAATGTTTTAACATAAAATGTGGACATAATAACATCACTGATTTGTAAGCTACTGTTTTAGCAGTCTGATTTTTGCTTTTCAAAAGCTTTATGTGAATGTCTGTTACAACACAGCTGAATACAGGAAGTGATCGTTCAGACTTTGAAATTGAATCTGAATTTTTATGATAAAGACAAATTAAAGTAAAGTCAGCTTTTTTGAAACTCTCTGGATCCTGGAAATGTTTTTTCCTCTGTTTCACACAATATACAGCCTGAGGTAGTCCAAACAAGAGAAACAAACAACACAGCAACCTTGCCGTGTCCTCCAACTAGAACACTCTTATTTTAAATTTCCCTTTGTTTATTAACTCCCTCTGCAGATGCCTGATAGAGTGTCTGAGATATTTTGGGATTCCCAGAACAGCCTTGCATGGACAAATAAAAAATTGTTCCCTATGCTGAGAGAGAAAAAAAGAGATTTAGTAAGAGGAACAGAGTTGGAATGGAGAAAACCGCAAGCATAAAAAGAAGAAACACGATTTTCAAAGACGCTACGTCTGTGTAATTTAACACAATAAAAATCTAATTTAAAAATTTGTAGCAAGATTAGAAGGGCTGTCATTGGTTATTGTTGCTCTGATCCTGTCTTCTTTAAGTGTTAATAATCACTTTGTTGTCCCATTTCTGGAGAATCTTTGACTTATTTATTCCATAATTTGCTTTATTTATTTCTTTATTTTTTTCAAATTTTGTAATTAATTTTGTAAGGTTCAGTCTTGAGTTGTATTAGATGCATAATACATCTTGAGAAACTTTCTAAATTTAAATAACTGTTTTCTAAACCCTAATGTCTGTGGCTGAAAATGTTATTAGCAACGTGAGGCTGATTCCAGGTACCAATCAGTTCATAAAAAATCACAGAAATGACTCTACAGCAAAGACACAAACAGCAGAAAGCATCAAACAAGTTGTATCTGATGATCGCAAGCTCAACTTTCAAACTATGAGTAACTCTACCCCCATGTTCAGTTACAGAACATAAAGGGTTGAATTACTGGCATATTTTGCAAGTTATTTAAAAGTCTAAATACCCCCTGAAGACTTTCTAAAGTAATATTTATTCATGAATCCTTCTTGCAGAATGTCTTTGCTACAACATTATAGTTCCCAATTTTAAGATTGGGCAAAAACGTTAAGAGCGTGGCTCATAAAAATAGCAAACTAAAGAGTCAAGTTGCTCTAGCTTCACATTCACATACTTTTTGCATCAGGTGAGTATGGAATCATAGCTAGGAAGTTTTAGCTTTCTACGAAAAGGTGACATGTCTTCAGGCAACAAAACTAAAAATATTATTTGCATCATTTTGGACAAAAATCTTGTGGCTGAAACTCGATCACCCTAAAACACGTGGCCTGTGTCCTTCAGGCACCGCGCTGAACCCTTTTCAGGCAGTTTCTGCTTTTGTGACATTTATCTGGTCCGTTTCTGTCCCAGTCCCCATGGCAACCATCCACACACGGTTGCTTGACATGGAACATGATGCTGGATGTGCTGCAAGAATGTAACCTCACGTCCTTGCCAGCTTGTAGCAGAGCCTGAAAGGAAGCTACTCGCTCCTAAGAGACTGAAATCATCAACAGCATGTTTTTGTTGCTTGACAGCCTCACACTGATGAAGCTGGTCTGCTTCGGACACTTCCTGCCAGCATATATATGGCTGATATAAACCCCTAGATAAACAATCAACCGGTCTCAAAGGATAATTTAGAGAAAATATGTGGGAAGGTTTCAAAGCATGAATGCCTCTTCAGTCGTCCATCCCTCTGTACCTCAGTGCCTCACTTGTCTTGCTGTTGTAGGAGTGAGATGAGATAAACAGACATTAATGACTGAGGAGTGCTGCTGGTGCTGCAACCTTTAGGGCCCAGAGCTTGGCCTCTAAACTCTAATCTGCTCCAAACAAAATAAGCTGCTCCTCAGAGCCCATCTCCCTTCATTTTGTTTATCGGCATAGATGATATTCCAGAAGAATCTGTACACGTGTCACTCTGCAGTAACTCATTGAATAATCTCCCATTGCTGTGCTCACAGTGTTGCCCTTGTAATCTTAATAAAACTCCTCATTAGATACTCAATTCTTTGTGTCTACTTAAAAGTGGAAAAAGTGTTTTTTTTTCATCTTTGGGAAAGAACTTTAAAGCAACTAAAATTGACATTGTTTTACTTATTAACATATAAATTTAAACAATAAATATTTTATCTATCAGGGGAAAAACTTAGAACAACATATGTCCGAATACTTTCGTGGTGATTCTATGGTAGTGAGGTGGACAGATTCTGCTGCAGTAAAGGATCTCCAAATAATAATGCCTCCAGCTCTGTGGCTCACAGGTGATATAATATTCTGTTCCCAGAATCCCGTACAGTGTTTTGCGAACAATGTCTGATGTTCTGGTGTTCAAATACTTGTTTAAGATTTGATATCCAAAGAACATTTTTATAAGTAATCTAAGCTAAGTTATGTTCCAGTGCTAAACCAGCAGACTCGAACCTATTTGAAAAGAAATGAATCAAAACAGAAACACAAATAAAAACCAAAGTTTTAACACCATGAAATCATAATTATTTTAAGTTTTGAATGTCTTTATTGTTTCTATTGGTAAAACAAATATCTTTTAAATATATCAAAACTTGATTTAAATACTACAATTATCAAACAATAATATCAAGTAACGGGACTTCTTGAAAGCAAGACGTGAGGCCACTTAGGGGCCTTCGTTTTATCACTTCTTTGATTTCAGTTTTATACTGAATATACATTTCCTGTTTTATATGTAAAGCTGAAATAGGAAAGCAACCAAAACTAACTGCTGATTAATGTAAAAAAATTATTTATTTATTTTAACAACATAAAATTAAATTTTCTAGAAATCACAACTGTGCTAGGAAAGTCAGTTGTTTAGTTAATTTACAGGAAAAACTAGAATTACAGTAATGATGAAAGAAAACTTATCTCATTTTAAAGTGGTTCTATTACCAAAAAACATGGTGGTCTTACTCTTACTACTCTTTTTAGGGTTTTATGAGATTGACCAAAGATGGATTTAAAATTGTGTAGTCAGTGATCAATTATCAAAATAATTCCAGATTCTTGTAAAATAACCACTTTTTTGTATACTGTGCTCTATCTGTATACAAAAACCCCCAAAAAACAGTGTGCATTTTCTGTATACTGTGCAGAAATTGTACACTGGGGACTCTTGCAGCAAGCTAACTGCCAGATAACTTTGGTTTTGTGCTATTTATGCCTCCCACCATGCCATAACACCCTGGGTGATGAGGCATACAGTCTGTATCAGGACGTGCCTCTGCATCACAGATTCAGATTTGACTGAAGTCTGAAATTTATTACCAAATGTCATTCTTTGTGGTTTAAAGATGTGGACACTGTGATTGTAGGCGCCTAAATTAAATGTCATAAAGACAACTGGAACTGATTGATTTACTTTGTATGCAGATATTTAGTGGCTTTAAATTAGCAATATGTATGGTTAAAAAGGAATGACCAAATTGTGGAAGGATGAAGTGCAGTTATTGGAATATCACTATGTTTTGTTGCCTATGTAAACTGTGAACATGTTTAGTTTTACCAGTTGCTGTGAAAGATCCAGGCAGGCAAGGTGGGGAGCTACAGAGTCTTTTACCTTCCTCTGTTTCTGTTTTCTGACCTTTATGTTTTATTACCAACTCGTGGATAAGTAACCTTTTCTATTACCTTTTATTCTTGGCTATTCATGCTCTATTTATTTATTTAAAGGCTTAAATTTCACTCCCTAAGGATCTATTGTGAGCCCAAGCTCTATTTAACCTGCTAATGTCCACAGAAAGAATCCCTGTTGTAGCTTTTTTGGCTGACATGATGACATGAATGGAAGGTATTTCTTTGCTCAAAAATGTTTTGAAGATTTTAATACTTTTTTCAGATTTTTTTTTAAGTTTTCCATTTTAACTTCATTTCAGTGGATATATCAGAATTAATATCTTCTTCACTTTCATCCATATCTCAGGCCTCAGAATGCAAAGGAATATAAGGATCATACAAAGTACAAAAACTGAGCCAAATAAATAATTGACAGCGCTTTTGGCTTCTTTGACCATTATTGAATTGAACTGTTTTTTTGTGTGTGTTTCTAGACAACAGAGCTTTGCAATCTCACTGGTAAAGCTGGAAAATGCTCAGGGTACTAAGCCTGTCTCAAATTTTCTTTTATTTTTGCAGAGTGTTCAGTCTTTCTGCTTTTGATTTCTCTACCTTCAACGGTGAGACGCCTGAGAAGAATTTTGTCCAATTGCTCAACTGCAAATTGCAGGTGAACACAAACACTTCTTATAAATGCTAAAGCAGATTGTGTGTGTGGGGTTGGGTAGAATATATTGATCAGGATTTCTGCTCCCTTGGGTTAGTCCCTGTGGGAATGTAATGATAGATGATTTGGAGAGGACAGAGTGAATCAAGGACCACATGAACTCTTCTCCTCTCTTTGAATCAAAGATGTGACAAAACAGGAGAATTGGGTAAATTTATATCAAGAGGTGCTTTTAATGTTAAACTGATGCACTGTTCACTGCCCATTTTCTTAATCCTCTTCCTTAAAGTGAAAATGGAAAGTGTTTTATACCAACATACTGATTGCAACAGAATTTACCCAACCAGGAATGCTTTCTTATCTTGCATCTTTTGAACCTTGCAGAACGTGTGTGTGAAGAAAGAAAGGGACAAGCCACCATATGTTACAAAGACCAACATCTACTTGTGATCTTTGGTCGATTAGAGAGTAACACCTTTAGGCGCTGACTTTGCTGTGTAATCCTTTATGTAGTTACCATTCAGTTTTTCTGAAGTGATCAAACATCATCAATGATCTTTTTGAACTTTGTTAGCCACCATAAAAGATAGTTCACGATCTTTGAAGTGTGACTTTCTCTTCTATGGCTAACGAATAAAAATGATTAAAAAAAATCCTGCACTTCTTATAGCGGAGATGATGGATTTGATAAATCGCACATTTGGGTGCACACTCACCCACCACTTTATAAAATAATACTATTCAGTGGCTTGTTAAAACAAATAATAATTTAGTCAAGCTAGCAACACAATGCATTTAGTCATCTAGAGATGGTGAAGAAAACTTAGCAAAGGAATATGTAAGAAAAGGGATTTAGGGACTTAGAATGTGGGTGAGAGTTGAGTCTGAATGTAGATAGAAACTTGAACCAGCAGCAGATCACGCTGAGAGCCACGTTTTTATAAATGGATTGGGAAACTGAAGCAACAATTCCCACTGAGTCACCAAAGTTTAACAAGGAAAGACTAAAAAAAGGTTGCCGTGTCTTGTGAGGCAGTATTCAGATGATAGGACCAGAACTTGGTGTAAATAATGAGAAAGGATCCATGTGGCCTGAATGGACCATTTAGGTGGCTAATGATAGCATGACGGTGTGTTGGATATTGCTAGCTGTTGTAATTGACCTTGTCCATCTCTTCAAGACCACAGTGTACTCATCTTCTGATGATCACTTCCAGCAGAATAGTACATTATGTAAAAAACCTGAATAATTTGAACCCGGTTCATTGAACTTAAAAATAAGTTCACTACCTGGAGTAGCCAGATTCAATTCAGTAAAGCACCTTTGGGATGTGGTGAAACACTTGTGTAGTCAACCTCCACAATGCTATCATGTGGACTAAAATCTTGGAGAAACATTTCTGACACCTTCTTGAATCTATGCCATAAAGAATTATAGTACTTCTGAAGTTACAGGGTTCCAACCTGCAGTAACTGTACCTTTACCATGGATGAATACAATAGTATAGCATAAAAAATCCCCAGGATTTGGATGGTCTTTGCAGGGTTTCATGGATGGCAACTGTGACTCATTTTCTTTGAGAAAAGACTGAAAGTCCCTGAGGAACTAAGTAAGCAATAAACATCAGTGGGGAGTGGGCGAGGATTTGTTTTTGTAGTTCCAGAATATCAGGGGCCCTATGACTTTCTTAATGTTACCAAATAAAGTAATACTAACTCTCATACCTCTTGTTTTGGAGGCCGAAAAAACATTTCAAAATGTTATTACTCAATGTGCTTGTGGGTTATTGGCTTGACTACCTTGTTAGAATATATACACTTCCTTCAAAGGTAAATAGCGGCCCCATCTGACCATCAGTAAACTCTTTGTATGTCTGAAAGGTCGTGACAGTGAAGTATCTTGTCTAGACAAGACTATATACTTCAATCTTAGTAACTTTACTGTTACTAAGATCTTATGTTCTTAGTGACAGTAAAGTTCACGTAAGGAAATTCAGAAACTCGTGGGAATTTTGCTGAATATCTTACAAAGGAAAAGCACATTCTAGTTAAAAAATTTTGCAACAATGTAAATTTGAGTGTAAGCTTTTTATTTAATATTCATCTCAGAAAGAATGACTCAGATTTTAGACAACTTGAAGGATTGCTGACAGTCATATAAAATTAGCTTACTATGAGTAAATTTCTTCTGTGTTATGCATTTCAATGAGTGTTATTTGGACATACCTATGATTAAAGTTCCACTGATCACATAAATAGCTTCCTGTCATGTGCTGAGCTGGTGAATCTGATCAGGAAGAACGTCTCTTTGATTCTGATTCACAGGTCAGGTCTTCCTATAGCTGAGTGATTCAGAGTCTGTAGTTTCTTGGTCAGCAATACACAGTATGTGGGTCAGCGCTTTCACAATCAATATGAGGTGAGACAGAGACAGACATGCAAGGATAGCAAAATAAAAAACACCACTCAGACATATCTTTAGGTTTTATTTTAATGTTATTGATAGCTGTGATCAGACACAGCTATAATTGCCTTTTTTCTACCCCAATCTTTGCATTATTTATTAATATATTTAATTTCTTCAAGCAAACCACAAATTCTTACAGTTACAGATTATGAAATAAACTGAAGTCAGGTTTATGAAAGAATATATGCAGCACATTTCCCTGGAAAGACTCATGCTAATCTGGACAACTGTCATGGACCATTGGTTTTATTTACCCATAAGCAAAGCAATCTAGGAAGTCTTTAAAAACATAATTGCTAAAACAACTTTAGTGTTTATTATAACAGAAAGTAGCTTTTGGTCAAAAGATTTTATATGTTGAAGATTTATTTCTGCCTCTTAGGCAGTCATTTCATGATTAATATACTTCCTCTGGCTTCATTTTCACATCTTATATCTTTGTCATGCATTTTTCAGGTCAATGCTTTCCTTTGAGAAAGTATTTCTTCCTCAGCAACCGCAGCTGGCACTTTTCCTTACACGTGGTTCTTTACTTTCCTTTTCTTCTGCAGCTATAGCTATAAATGTGTAACAAAAGACCTTAGACATTTCTTTTACTAGTGGAGGGTGCCTTACCTTGTTGGAGAGTTTACTTGTCCCCCTGATGTTTTATTTAGCAACAATTATATTGTTAAAAATTCACAGTTGACTGATTAATTGCTCATGAACCACACTATAGCACACTCTAGGGTTTGTTTTGGAGCCTCAGGGGAGACTTCTCCCACCTTGTAAATTACAATTGATATTCTTCTTCTTAGACACATTTTTATGTTTGCTGACAAAGTTATAAAATATTATCTTGTAAAGTTGAAGTATAAAAGCAAAACTGGTAAGACAAGACTTTCCTCTTCATCCTAAGACAGTCTCTGGCTCGAATGCATATAAAGTCTCTTCATCAAGTTTTAATCTCTAGAGGCATCTGGATCAGACTCCCAGAAAACCACATTATGATCCAATAGCAAACAGGAGACCCAGAGGTTCTCAAATGAGACACCCATGTCTCTTTGACTACTCCCAACGAAGCCATTCATGAGCAGACTGGTGCATTAGCAAAGGTTCTTGCTTTGATTATATTAAAAAGTTATTTTTCTCACTTTTTAAGAAAAAAAACAACTTGAGTACTGTAAACAGTATGCAGTGCCAGTGGTAAATCTGAGATTTCTTATTTGTGGCTTGTCCACCTGTCAAGAATTCTTGATTCATCAGGAATGTAATGGTTGTTTCTGACACATTTTTTGCTTTGAGATAGTTTCCACAATGCTTTTGTGAAATAAATTGATGCTGGAGCAGCAACAACTGATGGATTTCTTCCCACAATCCAAGAAAAAAAGAAAAAAGAAAATGCATGTTAGTTGAATTTGAGATTCAAAACTGGAAATGCTGTTTGGCCTTTTTATGAACTGGTTTTCTGTCATGGTTGTTTCTGCTTTATTAATCTCTAGAAATAACTCACAATTTTAATGATCCACATGTATCTTTTCACTAGGACCATTAAAAAAGTGATTAAATAAAATGTGGGGCAGCATATAATTTAAAATGAGAAACAGAAGTGGATACGACCTTTCCAGTTTTCCATATTACTCACATTTAGTTTATTTAAATTACTTTCTTTGAGTCATGTACTCTCCATTTCTCTCCAGAGCAAAACTATCAGTGTCAAAGCTCCAGATGCAGAGAAGAACAAACAGTTCTTATTGGGATTTTCTCCCAAATGTATCTGAACTTCACATCAAAACCAACATGTGGGTGTTTTTCTTAGTAACAGCAGTGAAAACATTCACATTGCTGATGTTCTCTGCTCTGGATCAGCATTTCGTGCAGTCATCACACCCATCCTTGTTTACTATCAGCCGCACACGTCCTGGAACAGGAAATCCACCAGGGGAGTCAAGATGGACACGTGTCTGCTCTGAGGGGTGCAGACCCCCACTCTGACGCAGTGCAGCTGGAGCCTATGTTTTTGTAGCACCATGGGATGATTGTGATGCAACAGTCCAGAAAAAGAGAGCAATTGTTCCTCAGGATGACTGTATGTGTATGTGACCAGCCCACGCCGTTCGGGTGTCAGTTCCAGATTCTGCTCATATTTATTTCCATGAAATGCTCCAAATTAACCAAATATATGCCACACACACACACACAAGTACACCGACCTCAAACAGTGCACACTTTTGTGTGAGTGTGCCTGGATGTACAATGTATTTCTCCTCGGAGTGTCCCTGCAGTATTCTTTCTAAGTTTGGCTCTATTGTTGCCTTCATGCTCAATGGTTCAGTCTATTCTTCATGAATTACCTCACTAACAGAAGCACTTCTGATCTGATAGCAGACCACTCTGCTCTGGGTAATGTAGAGGTCAGGTCTGAGTCACTGTAGCATGGACCCTGCCTACACATTGAATGTGTGTGTCTTGTGACAGATCACCTACAGATGTTGTGAAACATCCTTCTCAAAACCATCTAAAATGATTCACATTTCTTGTTTTCACTGATCTATACATGAGTCACCTACTTCCTCATTTGATGACAGCCTTCTCTGATTCAGGGGTCATTTATGTGTTCCTGAGGGTCTTCAGACTTTCACAAGCATGCCTTTTCATTCTTGTACTTTTACGGTTAAAGGAGCATCATCACCATTCTTCTCTAGAAGTGACTTGCCTAATGCCAGCAGCTATGCATAATTTTTTATGTGTTAGTACCACCAAATGACGTACAGTTGTGGTTTAATAATGATGGAGAGTCTGGTGACATTTGAACACTGTAAAGATAGCTCGGGGCCCCCTAGTTTCAGGAGGAACAAGGCGTGTAACACTTGTTAAATACATAATTATAGGCTTGTTTGAAAAGAAACCCGGTTACCCAGACCTCCTCTATCCAGTAATAGTCTGAGAGCATTTCACATTTAAGCTCGTTTTAAGTCACACTTATAGATGAGGGTAAACAAACTGTCAAAAAAACCAAAAAACATTTCCCTGGAAAGTGTTGCATAAGATAATTGCAAAATGGAACAGTACCTCTATCAATGCCTTTTATTAGTAGTCATCTATTTTCTATTTTGAATTAAATTGATGAAATTGATATTTGCAAGTAGGTAAGAACGTATTTGTCATGTCTAGTATATAAAATGTTTTGTGTAATTACACAAAAGTCCATTTGAGTGTATTTGCACACACCTTTTCTGCTCTGTCCACAAATTTTGGGGCAATTGGGACTGAAATCAGGACTTGTTAGCGGGTTGCTTTGTTGTAGTTATTTGGTAGTTAGCTGAAGGGTCCCGTTTGGAAAACCAAAGTTTGACTCATGGCTAATGTCTTGAGATGTTGCTTCAATGTTTCCAAGTCACGTTCTTTCTGCATGGTGTCATCTGTTTTGTGAAATGCGGCAGTCGCTTCAGCAACAACACTTGGTGATGTCACGCCTGTACTTCAGCTTCCTCTTTCTCCTTTCAAATGTAACCATGATCACTCTAGACAAACATCAGTTTCATCAGACCACAAGAAGTGTCTCTACATGTTGAGGTGTCCATCTCAATGTTGATCTGCAAACTGCAAAGCTTTTCATGCTGCTTTCTGGGAGATGACTTCTTCTTCAGTGATTGTTCTTACAACCAATGTCAGCGTGCGATCCATTTTACTGTGGATAATGATCTTGCTACAGAAAAATACTTCAGTTATTTTATTTTTGTTCTGGGATTGGCACATCCTTTTTGAATCAAACCATCTGTGTGACAAAGAGACCATCTCCTTTCTAAACAGTATGTCTGGACAATTCCTTTGGATTAAAACTTGCAGGACCTGCAGACATTTAGATTGTACTCAAGGATAAACCAGATTGTGGAGGTCCACAGCTCTGTTCCTGATATCTGATTTTTATAATTTTTTCCCATCATGTTGCATATTCTAGGTGTGCCTTAAACTATAAATACTCGCTGACGTGACTCAGATTGTGAGCTGTATCGTCTCAGCTTTCACAAATTGTTTAAATGCATATCATGCTTAAGCTTGAAAATTTAAAGAAAGTATAAATAAAGCTAAAATTAAAGCAAAAATATCCTCTGATTATTCTGGCATTTACCTGTTTAAAACAATATCAGTAATGTTAGCTGATAAAGAGAAACGTTGACTCTGTGTGAATGTAAGACATTAATTCTAAACAAAGACTTATTCTTTTTGTATAAGTATTTTTGTGAATATATGTTATCAGCTGTAGGTTTCTTTGTGTGGTCGCTCATTTTGTTTCTCCTGTCTCTCCCATCCTTAAACCCCACCCTGTCTGACACCCTGCTGTGCCTCCATTATCAATTCAGCTTTTAGTTTATTGATTGAGCATGGAGGGGGTGTTTAACGCACAGCTGCGTCTTCCTTTAGCACCATGTCACTCCTCTGAATCAATCAATAATGCCCAGAAAACAGGGGATGACTAAATTGTCTCGCTTCTTGTATTTTGAGAACTTGTTTTTTTTTTTTTTTTAGTGATTAACATGTCAGCATGACAACAACTTAACTGTTGCAGAACAACAAAGAAATAAAAATCAAGTTCCTTGCTTGTGCTTGCAAATTTTTAATTGCTATGTTATGATTGTGACTCACTGAAATAAAAAAAACAAATAATATCTGTATGCATTTATTTTGAAACAGAATTGATTAAGAAATGCAACATAATAAGATTCATTCTATCAAACCTATTATTTAAAAATATCTAACTTATTAAGTCTCACCTGGAATAATTGCATTTACCTTGGAGTGAATGAGGTGGAATAAACAGAAGCTGATGACATAAACAGATTCAGGATAACGGCTCACACAGAAGAAAAACAGTCTTAATATTTAGAGCATTTTGCTTTAATTTCTGCCAAAACCTAATGTCCAGGGGGTTGTTTGTAAGTTTCTAGAAGCTGGAAAGTCTTCTGCAATCTGTCCACTCATTTCCAGGCCGAGTGGGTTGGACTTATGCAACCTGTGTGCAGGAGGAGGAGCAGGAGTCAGCAGCTACTCTTTACTGTGAACACCTCAGATAGAGTTTAGCTCTGCACAGTAAATGTAGGGCAAATTCATGGCTGTAAGTGAAAGGAACAGCGTATTGTGTAACAGGAGCCTGAATTAAGAGTGTATTTCACCATGGAGGGTTCTGGATGATAAGGAGAGGAAGGCTGCTCACAGATAATCAAACTGAGGAAGCTACTAGAAAAAAAAAGTGTATGAGTGGAAGAGAGAGTTTGCAGGAGGCAGTGAAGCAGGGGACAGGGCCTGCAGTGAATGGGGGAGTGGTTAGCGGTGCTTTCTGCATGTATATATGGCAGAGTCTGACAGAGCAGATCCTGTTAGAGCGTGAGCCTTAGAGAAAGGAGGACTGACCTTTCAGACTCGTTACCTGTGAATGACTTCCTGAACAACACATCAACCAAACTGCGGGTTTCTGCTGGATTATAAACTCAAGATTTCTGTTTCACTAACAGGTAACAACTGATTTTGCCTCTGTGCAACAGATTTGTTTTCTATGACGGATTCCAGGCAGGTGCAGCTTTACAGTTTTCAGACTTACATTGTTCTCAACTTACTTCAACATATTTCTGAAACATCTGCTGAACTTTGTTCTCTTTTGGTGCAATTTATGACTGCATATTAGTCAAGGTGTTGCTGTTTGAATTTATTTACTTTCTGGGTGTTTGATTGAGTGGTACAACATTCTAGAAGATTTATTATGGAAAGATGAATGCAAGTTAAAGATTGAGCAATTTTATGAGCCAGTTTTATGGGTGTTTGTCTGGTCCTCTTGTGCCACTCAGAGAGCCGTAATCCATGCACTCACCTGTTTTATTCAACACTTAAAGGGGATTGTAAGACCATCAATTACCCATGTTGGTGTTTCACAGACAGGACTGTGAGAGGGAAATAGTTCAGGAAGACCCTTTACAGACATACAGAGAATTATCTGGTGGGTTGTGCCATAATATCTTGAAAGAAAGAGAGACAGTGACATGAATAGGGAGAGAATATTAAAAAGTCTGCTCCTACCAAAATACTGTGTTGTACTAATTTTAGTAGAGGCTTAAGATACCGGTAATGCTTTGCCATTAATTATTCTGTAAAATTAATGTCCAATGTTTCAAAATACTGAATTTAAAGATAAAACTTTCTTTAAAAAACTTTGACTTTGAGTCCATTTCTACCACTGGAGTTGGTTTTTATTTGAACAATTGCTGCTGAGATGAAATTGATGTCTGTCATGTCACCTCTGAACTCTAATCCTGCAGTGACAAGCTGTGAATCTGAGCTTCTCAGCCTCTGCTGTGTAAAACGTGCATGCTCATGTATATATGTGAATGGCTGTTGTTGCTGAGGGTCCATCTGCCCTGTGGCTGCAGTAGCTTGGCTACAGCAGCTGTCCTGAGCTCTGGTAGACCATATGGCAGCTTTTGTTAAGCAAGCGGGAGTAAAATTAAGCTCCAGCATTAGTTTATTAAGCTAGTTATACAAAGTGTTAGAATTTCAAAATGGTTTTAATTGCTTACATGTATTTTAAAATGAGCTGTGTAAATTATTTAAATCCCAACCAACTTTTAAGTCAACAAAAATATCATTATTACTAGCGTTTAGGAAGATTTTACTGAAATTACTTATTTCATCTACTCAAATAAACCAGCTTCTAATTATTTTTTGCTTGACACAGCAGACAATTTTTGACACTGGCTGAAAATATTCCTCTGTAAATAAATAATTGATTATTTCTTAATCGGGGCACCTTTTAGTGAGTGAATGCAGGCAATGGGTGAACATTGGGTTCTCAACGTTAATGTGTTAGTGCGTGCTATTTATTTGCTAGACTGTCAATGCTCAACTCAAACTTTCTCCAGTTTCCTAATATCCTTATACTATTTTCTACTTAGTAACTAAAAAAGCACAGAAAAATATTTCTGCCTTAATGGTTCTCTTCATTGTCGCAGAACATTACAAATGAGACTTTTGTCTTCCTAAAATGGTTGGATTTGTAACCAATCTAATGTTGATCAACATTTGCAAGCTTATTTTCTTCATCGAAAACTAAACCATTTAATTAGTTAATACTTAGTAACTTCCAAAATTAATTTGTTACCATTTTGAGAGGATAAATATTTTGGAACTCTCTTTATCAGAGTTACCATGAATTACTTGCTCACCATTAAAACTTTGACATGAAGGCCAGAGCAGCTCTGTGAACACCTGGGTGGGTGTTTTATTGCACTGCTTTGAATCTGCTTCAACTAAACTCTTGTCTTAAAGAGCGGATCTCCTGCCCATCCGTGCTGCCATTTGCTTTCATGTTTTTGTGCGTGGGTATTGGACACCTAAAAAACGCATTCAGGCAGAGTACAGCCTTGCTATTATGTGCGTAATGTTCATTGTGAGTGGATTCCTGATTTGACAATCAAAGATGCTATTTATGTAAGCAGCTGGGCAATTCTTCCGGTACGTCTGCATGGACCCACCCTGTCAGAAATCTGAAACCAGCGCTCTCCATGGCGCATCCAAAACAAAGGAATGCATGGATCAAAGTTTGCAGTCAAGAAAAACTAGAGCAACATGTAAACATGTACAAAAACAGGACTTTGTGGTTATTACTATAGAAGGAAGTATTTTTATAATAAGACACAGTCACATAAAAAAACAAACAACAAGCTCTGACATATTACTTCTAATAACCGTGCTACTTGTCAGGCTGTTTTAAAGCATTCAGTGTCCCAAAAGTCCAGGAATCATTTTGTGGTTGTTTTCATTTCTTTCTTTGCTGAAGCATTTTCAAATTTGGTTGCAGTTTGTCTTGGCTGTCTTATAGGAAAGTCATGAAAAAAAGGTCAGTGTGTAGGAATCCCTTGGGATTGTGTTTGGACCATGAGCTGCTGATATTCCCCAAACTTCTGTGTAGTGTGTGTGTCTGTTCTGCCAAGCTTATGGCTCAGTGGATGTGTGTGGGTGTGAATCATAGAGCAGAATGTGCATGCAGTATTGGCAACTGTCCTAAATGAATGATTCATTACTCTCTAACCTCCATACTTTGGAAGTTTAAAATCAAAAATAATTTGTTTTAATGACACATAAAACCATGCTTGTGTGGAATAAAACCAACTTTATATGTTAATTTCTAAGACCGTTTCACTTCTTCTTCTTTGGTTACAGATTGATGATGGGTCCTATTGTTTTTACTGCGTTGGTGCTGCTCCTGGTTGCGCAGGAAGGTACCGCAGACAGAATCCAAAACAGAAGAACCAAAAGGGAGCTGGCCAGTCCTCTGCATGCTGGCGGCATCAGGGACCCATACGGCTCCTACTGCCACAGGCGAGGAGGCTGCTGCCCCGGCAGAGACGACCTGTGCACCGTGCCCTACCTGGATACCATCTGCTACTGTGATTTGTTCTGCAACCGAACCGTCTCCGACTGCTGCCCGGACTTCTGGAATCGCTGTCTGGGCGTCCCGCCACCTTTCATCGGTACATAAGGGTGACATGTGTTTGTGTGCTTCGCTTACTTTTCTAAGGGTCTGTGATCAGAGCTGTTGAGGCTGTCACAGCGGCATACGACACTCTGCTGACACCTACAAATGAATTACAGTGACACATTGTTTTACCCCTCTACAAAGTTTCAGCTACAGCTGCAACAACTATGAGCCAGCTTTGTTTCAGATCAGAGAATGAAGTGAAACCCTGAAAATTAACACAACTCCTTTAAAACTATTGGTCACCGTAAAATCCTCTGTAAAAAATATTAATTCCAGTCAAACATTTTCACATTTCTCATCTTATAAAATACATTCAAACTTGAATGTATTTTATTGAGATTTTATGTGACTGGGTTAGGCTATTTGATGAATTTATCAAACATAAAAACTTGTATTGAGAGTGATGTTTTTTCCTCCTTTTTATTACTCATATTAGTTAACTTTCAGTTCTCTAAAATAAAGACAGAATGAATTTAAATTAGCAGTCCCACTAAGCCTCAAATGTATTTCACAAGTAAAGCACATTTACTTTGTTGGGTCTTAGCAAAGTGTGCAGATGGTTCATATTATTACCACCTGTGCTAATTATCAGTATATAGAAATATTTCCATGCCAAACTAGAAGTTGATTCAGAGTACAACAGATATACATCAGTATACTGTTTATTGGTTTGTTAATTTATTTGTCTGTTTAATTATTTATATTCAAGTGCATTATATTCCATTCATCAGGTCTATACAGTTATTTCTGTCAGGACATTTAAATCCGTCAGTCCAATGTTTCCTAAAAAACTGGCAACAAACATCATTGCTTCTTTCCTCTAAATGTTGCTGTTCCTGTTGATCAAATCCAACGGTGTGAAAGTTTACTGCTTCCTGCCATTTTGGAGAGTAATTTTACAAATTAAAGTCTCGCCATCTGGATTATTGTTTTATGATATTTCAGGTATTTCTGTGTGACCAGGTGAAAATATGAAGTTGAAATGGCTTTTAATGAGCTAAAAAAAACCTTCTCAATTGCTTCACAAAAAAAAAAGAAAAATCCAGGTCAGAGTAATGAAATAAAATAAATTAAATGAAGAAATGTTCACATGGTATTTTTTCTAAGTTACACAACCTTAGTGTAGAGCATTTTTCACAATTCAATGTCAGCAGTTTCAGCATTATGAAATGATATAACCACAAATCATTTCAAAATAACACCGGTTGGTTGAATATTTATAAAATAAATTGAAAACATCAAACAGCTGGTAAAATATAACTAAATATCTAACAGGAACTATAATTGGCATTCTGCTCTCCTTGGCCATTTCAGTCCAAACACTTCAGCAAGCAAACATTGACTGATACTCCTCTCCTCCAACCATAATAATGAACACGTGGCTGCAGTTGGACCGCAGCGGCTACAGCACCGCTCTCTCAGTGCAGAGGTGGAGAAGGTGCCGTTGAGAGCAAAGACCTTCAGTGACGGAGATCAGGGCAGGAAACAGTGGGCTTCTTATTAAATAGGAATGAGGAGGAGGGGTGTACGACTGAACCGGAGGAGATCAGGAGAAAGAATGTGGGCTATGTGGAGGGTAGGAGAGACGGACAACGAGGGGTAGAGGGGCGTAAGCAGGTGTGTGTTCTCTAGTCAGCAGGGTAGAGGTCTTTTTGAGGTGTGAAGCCAAATCATACTTTGTTAAACATCCTATTAGGAATAAATACATTACTTCCATAAGTGAGAAATGGGAGATATTTAATCTGTAACTTGCTGCAGCAAGTGACTTATGACAGACCAAGTTAGGCAGCTGTGAGTTTGGAGGATTGGTGTCGAAGGTCTCGGCCATAAATCACAATCAGCTCAGGGACCTGTAGTAAATTTTGTGCCAAGTCATTTTTTAAATTCCACATGGCGCTGACACCCTGAACAACTGTAAATCAGGGGGTAGATAAACTGAGTCACTGAGTCTGTCACTGACTCACTGTAGTTTTCTAGGTAGCAGGGTTCAAACTTCAAGAAGAGGAGGGTCAAAGTGATTTAAAAAGAAGCTGAAGCTGATTCATGGTTTCTTAGTCAGAAATGGTTTCCCTTGCTGAAGGATTTATGTCACAAGAAGTGTTTTCCTTCCCTCCATTCAGGTGGAGGTGGAGAAGCAGAGTATAAAATTGTTAAACCATGAGAGCCCAGGAAGCCATGGGAATGGAGGAAAGGAGCTAACTCCACATTCCTACACTGGATTACTGATGCTCAGAGCTACTTAGCCCTCACATAAGCTTTATGTGTGTGTTTGCTGCATATGCACCCTAATATGTGTGTGTCCAACTTGCATCGCTACGTTTAAGTCTGTGTTGGTATTTCTTTCAGATTAGTTAGAGGATCAGTTTTGTTTAACCACATCAAACCAGTGTATATTAAACCCCATCTCTGTCTCTTTTCAGACATCTGTGAAAGAAATGGAAACAAGTTTTATACAGGGCAAACATACAAAGAAAACTGCAATTTATGGTACGTAAGCCCTACTTTTCCATTCTTTTTTGTATCAGCTGCACACATGGCTTCAAAATTTAATGTTTTTCCTTCACCTCTTTGATGAATTTTTCTCTGTGTTCTCTGTACATGCATTCAAAAATATTATACTAATATAGAAGGGAAACAGTTTAAGTTGTGGTTGAAACAACTAAATATCAACTTCTTAATAAAGGCTCTTATCTCACATTTGTGTCCTGCAAAAGCATTCATACTCCTCGAAGTTTACCACACTTTGCTACAATCACAAATCTTCATTTGTTATATGTTATAACTACGAATGACTTCAAAATAGCTTTTTTTTTTTTTTTTTACAAATGAAAAACTGAAAGGGGTTTCCATTCATCCTTTCTTGAGTGACATGAAGCTGTGAAATAGACCGATCAATGATGTGCAACCTTCACTTTTGACATGATGTGCTGAACCTTGATGTGTTTAAATGTGGTGCTTGCAGTGAAACCTAAAGGGTTCAGTTTAGGCCTCATCTGACCACTCTATATTCTCTCCAGCAGCAAATTTTAAAGAAGCTTCAGCCTGTCTTTACTTCAGGAGTTCAGCTTTGCTGTTAACATTGCAATTACTAACTAAGTTCTCTCTACTTTTACCTTTCATATCACTTTGTGCAATACTTTAGTAATAAAAAAACTTTTATAGGGCATCAATTTTTAGTAAAGTAACTGATTTTGATGTGCAGATAACAGCAGGAGCATTTTCTAAACACTGACAGATTTAATCTCTTTTCTTTTTTATACTTTTTTGCAAATCCTTTTCTTCATGTGTTCAGTAATTATTCCCTATACATAACTTAATTTATGAACTAATTTGAATAAAATAACACTTCAGCAGTCTGTGTTTGCAGGACAAAAGTAGCAGCAACACAACTCAGACTAAAACAAAACAAACCCATAAAGTTTCCCCTTATCTTCTATTAACAATATTGTGTTTACAGACAGCTGTTTCATGTTGCCCTCAGTTACATGGCCAATTTGATTGTAATTGAAGTAGTTTTCCTGTTTAGCTTCTACTTTGGTATAGATAAAAAAGCTATTAACTTCAAAGGACAAAAAAGAACCTGGATCCAGTGAGACAAAGCTGCTTGGTGCTTGTTTTGACTCATGGTGTAAATTCCAATGTGAATCTTCTTAGTAGTGTTGATTTATTTTTCCTGTTTGCTGATCTTGAAGGACGTGTTTACATCTCCCTCCCTCGCTTCAGCATTTCTAAAAGCGAGTGACTACAGAGTTCATGTGGTTATTTTTCTGTGTTTTTCTGCAGTCTGGGAGACATGCAGCAGATCTGGAGAGTAAAAACAGGAAGAAATGAAAGTTAAATTTCTTTATGTTCATACTGACCGATCATTATGACCAATTCTGGACAGCTCAGTGGTCTGTTCAGTTTGGGATTTTATTTGATTGTAAGAGTGACATCTGAATAATGTATTCTGGGAACATTGCTTTATTTTTAGTCATAGCATTTAAAAAAAAACAAAAAACAAGCCAGTCTGACCAGTCAGCTCAGGGAAAACTGCAGGACTTTTATGGAAACGCTGCAGCACAAAACAGTGAAACCAAACCAAAAGCAGCAACTTTTTCAAAAGGGTTAGCAGGATGACATTTTAAAGAACAACAGAATGTAAAAAAAAGAACTCATAAGAACAATTACATGAATAGAAAAAATATTTTTGTAAAACAACTTTTTTTTTTGTGGCATTTTTTGTTTAGCCTGCCTTGGCAGCTTAGACACCCATTGAGTAGACACCCAACATCTTCAAACAAAAAATATATTTTTAGTCCTGTATGTTTAGCACAAGAACACAGAAAACTGTAGTTCTATTTAACTAGCAATAAGAACAACAACGTTCTCTCTAACCGGGACATTTCATGCTTTACAAGTAGTTCAAGAGCAAAACTCTGAAAACTCCTCCCACTGGGAAACCTCCCAATGCAGTGTACATCTTTGCAGTAACCATGCCCATTTATAATTTCTCACCATTCACACAAAAGCTGTCAGGCACCACACGACAAAAAGGTTCGGCCCGGATAGTGTGTCAGTCAGAAGTTGCAAGATCCCCTGAACCAGAACTGCAGGAAAAGAACGATGTACTTTGTTCCTTCTGATGCCGGAATGGGGAACAAATTTCTCTGTCCTTGTGAAGTATCTACAGGTCCTTTATTTTCTTAAATGTGTTTTGCAAAATTGTAATTATGTTTTTATGATCAGCCTGTAGTGCTGAGTTTTCAGCTTTTATTGCTTTTTTTCGCTCATGCGTTCTTGAGTGTGTTTTGATCATTATATCATATAATCAATGCTATAAAAAAGACTAACAGGGAAAGATGGATTATGACTCCAAACTAAGTCCAAGCAGGTCAACAGAAAGCTCAATGTCCTTCTGTTCCTGAGCCCAAACCTGTTTCCCCATCTAGCAGAAATTCTTATGGAATAAGCATAAGCTCCTACACGTAAGGCCATACGCATGGCTTCTTTAAAATGTTACACCACACAATGACACAGAGGGGAAACAGACACTCCCTTTTCCTACTCCACTTATTAATTTGCCAATGTGTGTTCTCTTAGCCCTGCAGGGTGGAGATCACAGTTTCCTCTTAGAGCTGACAGCCAGCTCTCAGCTGGCTCCCTCTAAGCTGTCTCGTTAGCAGCAGTCAAGCCATTTAAAACTTGATTCAGTTTCTCCTACGTGTAGCTACTGGCTGAAATAGAAAGGGGAAGCCTGACTGTCAAACTAATATAGAACTGACACTTCAAAAAGCCCTGCAGGGTGATTTACACCTCTCCACATTACAGTTGATGCCTGGATCTACTCTGACTGGTAAGAATGTGTTGCGGAAGAGCTTATGAAAAGAAGAAAAAAAAATCCTAATATGCACCTTTTCTTGCCTGTCTGATATCTTTCTGAGATCTTTTCTCTGTGAAAGCACCATGTGTGAACATAATCACTATGAAACATCACACTTTCAGGACAGTCTGAAGAACTCACTTTGATTTGGCTTCTTGTGCGTCCATCTAGATATCAGCTAATGGCATGAATTTCAAATAAACAAGTATCTAAACACACAAGGTTTCGAGACACTATGCAGCATGTCATCTGAGCATGAATGTGCTTGTTCTGTTTTTAATGGGTAGTGTGAATGTTAAATCTGGCTTCCCATTCTTGTCACTGCACTCTCATTTTATTTCAAAATCTCCCTTTATGTTCATAACTTTGTCATCAAACACATCCCGCTGTGCCCCGTCATTACTGTGCAGATGTGCTGCTTTTTTGACTTCCTGGTTCTGAGATCTGTGATGCCTGTCGTCTTGTTGAAAACATAAAGGCTAAAGGTCGTCATCACTTTTTTCCAGTTGAAATGTTTTTCATGTTCCCATTGAGAAACTAGCCAGTGCTTTGCTGGTATCAAATCCCCTATTTTAAACATAATGTGAAATCAGGAACTTGAGCATTGCCTTTGCACATACTGTATGTGTCTTAGACACTTTGGCTGGAAATGTTGCAATCAGATGAGTTACTCATTCTGCTGGTTTCTGTGTGAGTAAGAGGTAATTGAACCTGTTCATCATTGTGCATGCTCAGTAATTGCCTCAGGTAGGTACTTTCTTTGTAAATGGTGAACCATCCCATACAGTCATCAGCAGTGTTACTTGATGACTTCATTTTTTGAGAAACTCCTAAAGTAAAATCATTTTTATAATGCTACATTTATGATGTAAATGAGCATTAATAGATTATCTCTGGTATGTATTTAAAATAAGCCAAAATTGATATGAGCATATGAAAAAGTTATTTTTATTTATGCAAAACATTTTTAAATGAAGCAGAGGCTATAATTGGAATATATAATTTATAATTTTGCTAGATAGTATGCAGAGTAGCTAAATTTTACATCATCTGGCTTAACTCTGAGCACTAGATAGCAATTGAGTGTTTACAATGAGAACATCTTTATGTCTTGAATATGCATCAACATGAATAAGTAGTGTACAAATGCCACCTTTGCTCTGAGTTCAATTTTGAGCAAATTTGGAACCTCTATAAACAAAGTCTTTATGGAGTTTGCATACATCCTGACTGATTCTGTATCCTGATGTTATTAAAATTGTTCCCCATCAGACATTAAAATTAATCCAGAACTCAAAGATCATAATTGCTTCTCACAGATTGGTTTGAACAATAAACAGGAAATTTACTCATTTAATTCCCCTGAATGATTTTAGGAAGTCAAGTGGGATCAAGGAGACCTTTTTGCAAGACCTTGAAACAGTTCTTAACTATTCATTGTTGCGTTGCCGTAAGTTCAGCTGTGTTGAACTTTTAAAGCCCTTCAGTCAACAGCAACATAATAAAATGTGTAAAACAGCTTATCATTCAATTTAAGAGATTTTCAGGAAGTTTTAGTCATTTAGTCATGATGCGTAAAACAAGAAAAGACAAACTAAATCCATGTATTTTTCAATGACTCATCAGCGTGAGTCAGCTGTCTGATTCAGTTTTTGTCACGCACAATTTTCATGGACAGTACTGGAGCATTTATTGTGTCCTAACACTAAAATGGTGAGAAAACCACATATTTTTGAATTCAGGTGATGTAAAAAATTATTTTAGTTTTAATAAAATAATACAAAATATGTTACTATTCAGAGCTGTGCTCCCTCAATTGTCAGACAACACAAACATATTCAGACACACTCCTCCAGAGTGAGTCATTAGGAAGTAAATTACTTCAAAGTATCACAGCAGTAAAAGTCTCTGTGTGTCATTATTCATATCCTGTCTTTTCTTGCTGTCTTGTAAAACTTGACTGGTTTTCTTCATCTGAATGTTTCCCTAAATCTTTCCATATTTTCCCCAGTTTATTCCTCTTGCATTCCTCTGTTGATTAATCTCCTTTTAGGAATCCCACTTTGAATCTGATCTCTGATTGGGTGTTTTTATTGGAGTTGATTTTATTCATCATTGATTTTATAAATGTGACTAGTGATTTTGTGCAGCTGCTGTCAGCATTTGATGACCCTCCATGCTTTCTGTCTTGGTGTCTTGCAGCACATGTGGGTCCTCTGGACGCTGGGAGTGTGAGCAGAATGCTTGCCTTATTGAGCCTGACGTCATCAACGCCGTCAACCGAGGAAACTACGGGTATAAAACAAACAAGCAAATGAAGTCAATGCATTTATTTGCTGTTTTAGTGTGGAGGCTTTTTGAAGATTGAGAGTGATCCACATGTTGCAAGAAATTTTTTTCTTATTCTTTCTGTTTTCAGATGGAAAGCTGCAAACTACAGTCAGTTATATGGCTTAACTTTGGATGAAGGCATCCGATTCAGACTGGGCACAAAGAGACCTTCCAGCACTATTATGAACATGAATGAGATTCAGGTAGATCCAATCTTCATCCTTGTAAATAAGGCTAAGCTGCCTTGACTTTGTCACATTTTGCAATATTACAAACACAAATGTCAATATATTTTGTCATCTTTGTATAAATTTTGTCAGGATTGTATGCAGTAGAGGCTGTTGCCTGGTTCAAATTCTGGTCTGTGGTCTTTCTGCATAGAGCTTGCATGTTATCCCAGTGCATGCATGGGTTCAATCGGGTCCTCTGGCTGACCACAGTCCAAAAACATTTTAGGTTAATTGGTGTACCCCTCTTCTTGCCTATTGACCACTGGAAATAAGTATCAGCCCTTCTTTGGCCCCACAAAGATGAGCAGTATAGACAATGAATGGATGCAATGGAACAAGACAAAAATGAGCGCATATTTTCTTTTCTGAAAAGAAAAGTAAAAATGTTTTATGAGAAATATGAAGATTGTTAATTTATCACCCAGCCTCCTTTGGTATATTATAATAGCTATAAGTCTTTGAGGTATTCTCTAAGCTTTGCACACCTATTGGTTAAGGTTTTTGCAATTACAATACTTCAAGCTTTGTCAGGATGGAAGAAAAGTATTCTTGAACATTAATTTTCATGTTCTGTAAACGTTCTTGGCCATTCAGACACATAGATATAACTTGATCTAAACCTTTATAGCTCTGACTGTCTGTCTTGGGTTGTTTTCCTGCTGGAAGTTAAATTCTGTTTTGTTACATTTTTCCTGGAAGTTGAACTTTTACAATATCAAGTCCTGCTTCTGTTTGTGCGTTTGCAGCTCCTAACAGGTTTATTTTCTGTCCTACATGTTGTTCCATTCATTTCCCCATCAACACACATCCCATAGTATGATACTGCAACTAACATGTAACAAATTTTGTTTTAATGTAATAATTCAAGACCTTTATAGAACACATTAATATTCCATCTAGACTGAAATAGATGAAATAATATGAAGAAAAAAGAGAAGTGATACTAAAAAGCATCTATAACATGTTCAGTACATTTAAAGAGGACAACATGTTCCGTGATTGCTGGAGGCTGCATGCTTAAGCAGCCTGTGGGAATGTGCCACTTGGTTGTGTCTTTTACTTCTTTACAGGCTCCCACATGCTTCCTCACCAGTGAGCCCCGATCAAAACATTTTTCACTTAATGAGGGGGTTTTGTTGGAATGCAATAGAGGCCCTCCTCTCATTGGCTCCATCTTTGTTTACATTCTGCCCAGACAGATTACATAAGACGGAAACAAAACATTGAGCAATAACTAAGATGAGGGAGGCAGGATAAAGAGCAACCCCCTTTTAGTTCATGCTTTCCATCCATCCCCACCCAAACAGACTCCTTCTTCTGCTATCGGCATGTCCCTACCTGTGTCCCTACCAGCATCACAGCTCGTTCACACCTCCCCCCCTCTGCCCCTAAATTGTACAGTCTGGGATGCTGTGATTACATTACTTACTGTAGCTGAGAACCCCAAACAAAAACATATCTGCCGACATATTCTTGCACAATTTGTCTCTTTTGCCAGGATGGCTGCATTTTGGACTTTGACTCTGCAGAACTACAAATCTTAAAACAGCAGCACATTCCTTAGTTATATATGAAGTGGCTGTCTCTTTGCTCTGAATAACGGTGTCATTAATCAGTGGAATGTGGTGCAGGTAGCCAAAGTCTTCATGAGACAGAGGGACGTTTATTAGACAGAAGTGTCTGCTCCGTTATCACACCTCACTGGCGGACTGGGCGAGTGTCCAGCCTCGAGTCTGCTATCTGAGAGTTATCTGCGAATGAATGCATGCCTGAAAAATGCATTCAAATTTACACTGATGTAACCATACAGTTCAACAGGGATCAAAGGTTCTTGTGTGACCCAGGTCTAAATGGTCCTAATTGCCTATGCAGAAGCCTCTTCCACTGTGGAGCAAACTTATGTAATCTTGTTGGGACCCAAACTTGTCAGACAAAAATATTTTAATTGCGCCTTTTACATGGAGAGGACAATTGTTAAATATTTAACTGTTCTGACCTCACTGGACTTCTTTGCACATTCTTCATCCAGGAGTTACATAAGCCTGAATGTTAATCAGATTTATTCATTTTCAGGGTATATATTAACATTTTACATAACTGTTCATGCCAGTGCAGCCTTTGAACCTTAAATTGCAAAACCTAACAAACAAACAAGAAACCCCATGAGTTAAATACTGTTTTATTCTGCTCTTACAGATGAACATGGACCCTCAGAATGATCATCTACCGCTCCACTTCAGCTCACTGGAGAAGTGGCCCGGGAAAATTCACGAACCGCTGGATCAGGGCAACTGTGCCGCCTCATGGGCCTTTTCAACTGCAGGTGGGTTTTGAGGAGAACTCACTCTGAACGGAAGACAAATATATTGAATGTTATAGTGAGCAAAGAAGGACAAGCATGAACAGGCACAATGTTTAGTCTTTGCGTCTTTTCACCAGCTGTGGCATCAGACCGAATCTCCATTCAGTCCATGGGTCACATGACTCCTCAGCTGTCGCCCCAAAATCTTATCTCCTGTGACACACGCAACCAAGGAGGCTGCGCAGGAGGCCGAGTAGACGGAGCCTGGTGGTACCTCCGGCGTCGTGGGTGAGAACCTTGCGTGTCACGCAGAAAATAAACGTACTCTTATGTATACAAAAGGCTGAAATGATCTTCTTTTTTTAATTAAAGAGTTGTGACAGATGACTGTTACCCATACCAACCTCCACAACAAACCCCAGCAGAGGTGGGGCGTTGCATGATGCAGAGTCGCTCAGTGGGGCGAGGCAAGAGGCAAGCCACACAGCGTTGCCCCAACACACAGAACTACCACAATGACATCTACCAGTCCACGCCGCCCTACAGGCTCTCATCCAACGTAAGAATTGCACAACCACAAAAGCTTCTCATAAACAGATCAACAACAACTCACAGAAAGCATGCATGCATGCATAAACATCGACAAACATGCCTTCTTATGCGCATAGCGCCACACATAAAATGAGATAGAAATCATTCTCCACACTTAATTTTCCATGTAAAATATGCATGGATTTGTCAAATTTCATCACGCAGTAGACACAACCCACTTGATTTATTGTTTATTTTTGATTTACTAGTGAGTGTCTTGCAGCATTATGCTGAGTAACAGATCTCTACTGCCCTCCATTATAAAATATATATAAAAAAAATACTTGAAAATGAATTAATCTTTTATTACAATAGCCTAATTTCACACAGTAGAAATTTAGAGAAGTTTTCTTTGCATTATCTGTACACAAAGGGGGGTTTGCATCTTTAGCTTGTTGTAAGTACTCGCTTACTAATAAGAATATAATATTAATTTAATATTCAGAATTATAGGAACAAACTACTACTACTATTACTCCTACAGCTAGGCAAGGCAAGGCAACTTTATTTATATAGCACCTTTCAGCCAAAGACAATTCAAAGTGCTTGTACAAGAAAATTAAAAACAACATTAAAAATATCAAGCAGATTAAAAATAGACAAAATAAACATTTTGAATAAGCTACTACTAATGATAATAATACTAATAATTTGATGCACCATTTCATGAAATAATTGAATTGACCGATATATAAATTTGCTGTGAGCAAGTCAGCAAGTTTAGTGAGTAGCTGCTTTTATGTGGACATCTGCTTTGCTCTCCTGTCTTTGCCATCTGAAATAGTTTGAGACAGAAACAAGAAGTCACAAATAAAAATGTAAATAGTCATAGGTACAATAACTATCAAACCAGATTTATTGATATATTCTCTTTATTATGCAGATAATAAATATGCAGAGTGCTGTATTGAATTTATCTGGAAGAGCTTTATAACATTTTAATACTAATTGTTACAAGTGTTAGCATGATTTAATTTGAAATATATGGACAAACAAATCACTGATAGAATTACGCCGGCTTACAGGCTCCACTTTAGAAATGTATGTATAAAATCATCATTTATTGCCATATAAAATCTTTGAGATTTACTGGAAATTAGATTGATGTGTTTTCTTTTTTATGACATTATCCTAATGTTCTGAGTGCCATTTTCTTTACAGCTTTTAAGAGTTTAGCAAATCAAAATATCGATGAGTGGACATAAGAGTATGTCATTAAAGCAGTGGAGTTACTCTAAATGATTACAGACAGTAAAACGGTAGAGCGCCTTTTTGATTCTGACTATAAAAGATGCAATGTTTCATCTCCACTGACCTGCAGCCAGGTTTGGGTTTTATCTGCCAGCATCAGTCTGCTAAATGACAAATAATGATTTTCCAAATCATTATAGTCTCTTGTTTCTGCCCCGACTGCCTCTGAAGTCAATATGGAAGGCATTAAGAGCAGCAGGCCCTGATAACTCAATTTCTTATATCTGAGTTTTTATTCCAGGGGGATTAGATTTCATCCTCTCTGTTTCTCAGACCAGATCTGCCTGTCTCGTTCTCCCTCGGCTGTAAATTGTTTTGTTTTATCTCATCTTTTAGGAAAAGGAGATTATGAAGGAGATCATGGATAATGGTCCTGTGCAAGGTAAGGCATTTTGCCTAGCAAAAACCTGCGTTCTTTCACTAATTATGGTAATAAATATATTTTTTATTAACATTTACTCCTAACTTTCTGTTAAAAAATTAAAATAAAAGGTTCAGACCATCCTGTGGCATCCTAAACCTTTATCTAGACAATCTTACCCTGTGATGCCAAGTTTGACCCTCTGACCCTTGTGACTTTTGTCCAGGGTTTCAACTTTGACCCCAGTAACCGAGTCAGATGATTGACTTTTATACCAAAGGGGTTGACCAGATTTTCCTTGACAGTCTGTCTCTGTCTGGTGCTCATCTGGGCCACTGTCAAAAGTATTACTGATTACAATTTTAAAATGATGTAGCTTTATGTTATCAAAGCTACAGTTTAATCAGTAATACTTTTATAACAAATTTATGTCGGATCATGATTTCTTGGTTAATGTCAAGTTGTCATAACAAAGACATTTTAATGTCAACTTTGTCAACAAAAGTGTCATTGTTTACCGAATGACACTTTATGACAACAGTCATAAATATTCATGAAGACTTACTCATGTTCATGACAGCTGTTATGTCATGTTTATGACGGTGTCATGACAGTCTTATTCACAACCCGTCAAATAAAGTGTTACTGAAAAGTCACATGTATATGTGTGTGCAAAGTGTGTGTGTCTTTTCTAAACCTCTGCTAGCTTCGTGCACATAGTTATTGTTCAGAAGAACAGGCAGGAAGACTTGTTGGCCTCATTTCAAGTTTCCTTTTTGACATTAAAGTTGCTCCTTGTCACAAAGCTAACAGCGCATATGTGCATGAGCTTTTGTGTTATATTTATCAACTTTGTTTATAAGTCATTGCAGTCGTCTACAGCAGGAGAAAGGCATTCACTACAACTCATTTTTAAAGACAATTAATCCAGTGCCTTGTGCACAAATCAAACCTCTTGAACTTTTACATATTCTGCTAGATTACACATTTTATTTAATCAAACACAAAGAAGTGGGAACTTGCTAGGTCAGAGAAACAGTAAAAGATGACTTTTAACTGCAAGTCTGCATGTTTCCATCATCTTTGCGTATGAAAACACTACTTTGGGCCTCTCGACTTCTTCTCTTATTAATGCTTTCCTTGCCCAAACCTTTCAGTTTAGTTGGACGTCTTACAGGCTTTGCAGTTCTGGCATAATCTTTTTTTTTTTATTTTCAGGCAATGGATTAAAGAGAGCTCTGAGATGCTGAAAATCTATAATATTATTTTATATCCTAACGCAGCTTTAAATTTGAAAGTTGAGTGAACAAGAGGGGTGAATATAAATTCACAGCATGCTTTTCAGATTTTTTTTATTGAAAAATAGAAATGTTTCCTTCCACTTCATAACGATGCACTAGTTTGTGTTGGACTGTTATTTAAAATCGTAACAAAAAAATTAGGTTATGTGGTGACAAAATAAGAAAAAGTAGTTTTACAAGATACACACACAAGAACACCCCCACACAAACACAAACAGATTAGCCTTCTCTGATGTATGAATGTGTTTGTCTTTGGGGTCTAGTTGCGCTTAAATTAATCCATATTTGGATAAGATTTTATCCCTTCACTATTATAGATCCAGGGAAGTATGTGTTTTAATCTGCTCTCTAATTATTCCTGTTTGTTTGTTCTTACAGCTATTATGGAGGTCCATGAGGACTTCTTTGCCTACAAGAGTGGGATCTACAAACACACTGATGTCAGCTTTGCCAAACCGCCACAGTACCGCAAACATGGCACGCACTCGGTCAGGATCCTTGGGTGAGTTCCTGCGATAAAGTACCAGTTAACAACAGGTCGTTTTTGGTTTGCTTTGTGAGTTTAGTCATCTGGAGTCTATGAGACCTTTTAGGTTGAACATAAGCACACAGAATATTAGATGTGACTTTTCAAATGTTGAGTGTGATTTATAAGTAGAAAAATGACGCAAAAACTTATGTCAACCAAACTGATCAAAGTCTAGATAAATATGACATTGTTCATTAAATTGAGAGTCTGTTTTCCCTCCTTTCATACATAAAGGTGTTTTTACTCCTTTATGGAGTAGCTGCCTGATTTGGGTTGAGTTCAAATTCTCCCCTTGCACATGTGTTTGCCCAAAGCCAAAAATGTTCTTGTGAGTAAGCTTCCCACCCAGACTTCTGCTCTTAGAGACACACCTTTGGCTCCACTCCTTGGTTTGCTCCAGACAGCGTTCACCCTTCCCCCATCCTGTAACTACAGTGACCACAAATATGCAGGCAGGTAGCCGACTGACACACCTGGAACTGCCCACCACCCCCGTGTCTCTCGTTATTTCTCCGTCCTTTCTGCTTTCGAGCCTCATCTCCTCTGTTGGCTCTCTGTGCGCAGACAGTCCTGCTTCCTGTCTTTTTCAGATCCTTGAATCCAGACTAAAATAAACCCGTTATCATTTAGACAATCCCCCCCCCCAGACAGACAGGTGCTTGTTTCATGCTGCTGCACGTCTCATACGGAGGACAATAAGAGGCCAGAGGTTTCGACCTTTGAAATATCATCAACAAGCCTTCTACTCATAAATATTTGACAGGAATCTTCCCTGGAGTTCATCGGGCAGGTTTTGACGTATGTCTGTCATTAGACAGATAAAATCTCCCAAATGTGACGTAAAAGTAAGAAAAATGAACAACTGGCTTTCAGAATGTCAAAGTGTCTACCGCAGGGGTTGAAGAATGTGTTTGGAAATAGTTGTTTATCTCTGTGTGACCAGATCCCGCAGAGACAACTGTGAAAAACTCCAGACAGGCTAATTAAGCCTGATGATTGAAGCATTTTTTTTCTCTACCTGTTTGGTCAATTATGGGAAACTTATCTGCTGCTTTCATTGTCAGCATCTTTTTCACGTACATAACATGTCTCTTTGAAGACCTTTAATTTGATAACAGGAGCTTCAAAATGATTCTCACATGGGTCATAAAAACGTCTTCTTGAAAACTTTGCATTTTATGGGAGGTTTTGTGGGACAGCCAGATTCACGAGGATAAGAGATTGTGTCTTTGATGTAGGCAAGGTTAGATTTAAAAGTCGATGCATTCAAAGAGACACCACCTGTTGATTTGCAGACAGCTGTGATGGTGGATTTACTTTTAGAAGAGTCCAACAGGAGGTTTCTCAGTTGGTTTTGCTTCGTTTGGGGATCACAATCTTGTCGGCTCATCCAAACAGACATTAGAAAATGTGATCATTGGATACTTGCATTATAAAATCACCTAAAAATGACACAATAAAGTTGAATATCAGTGAAAAGTTATTTTATTGTAGAATCTAAATTTAAAAAATACTTTTCATGAGTAAAATATGGATTAATCAAACACAGAGTAATATATTTCTATTGCTTATTCCTGTTGATTTAAAAAAAAAATTATCAAAAATCTAGTTACTGAGGTTTTTAAGCAACAAAGACATAAGTTGCTGCTTATGTCCTTAACACGACTTTGTGAGGTGGCTCTTATTCAGTTCACAGCTTTTGAGAATCTCCTCAAAACTTTTGAACGGACTTTGCTTCACAATCCTCTCAAATTTCTAATGTTTCATGTTTCACTGTTTGTTTGTAGATGTCGTCAACATTATGCTGTGCTATTTTAAATGATTATGATTTTAACTTTTAGAGGTACTTTTTAAAAGCCCATCTAGGGACAAGTGCTGCGAATTAGCTGTTGCTGTTGCACTATGACGCAAACATGGGACTGCTGTTTTGTTCAGTTTGTCTATGTGGGTGTGTGTCTGTCCCTACCAAATAAACTCAGGAAAAAAAAAAGAAAGCTCTTGTTACACCTGTAACTTGCGTGCCTTTTTCTAACACAAATGTGTGTTACAAACTTGTGGAGGTAGAGTAGGGAATCACTGTCTGCTGGAGAACTGTCAAGTCTGCAGTTTTCCACGTGATTGTGCAGGCCATCACATAACATGTTGAGGTTAAAAATCCTTCATGTGGGCGCAGCGGTGCGACCCATATACAGAGGCCTCGACTTGGCCGTCACAGGTTTGAGTCCAGGCCTGATGACCTTTGCTGCATGTCTCCTAAAATTCATCAAAAAACTCAAAGACCAATAAAATAGCATTGACACTATGGTTTATCTACATGTGGACAAATTGCTTTTTCGCAGATTTAAAATGGAAGTACAATAGGTTTGAAAAGAGCAGTAGAACAAAATGGACCATTCAAACTGGATGCAAACTTCCACTTATTTCTCTTTACTGAATTGCGTTTTTGGTGGTAAATGCTGACACTAACATTGTTGTTCCTCGGCGCTGCTCTCGTTGAGTGGATGTATCTGTGGCAGGTTCATATGGAGATGAGGTAGTTGAGGGCTGCTGTGGTGTTCCGCGGTGTTTTGCAGCCCAAACCTGCCACAGGCGTCAGTGTGTTTACACAGGCCAAATCCTGTGGCTGTGTGTCCTTTAAGCCCAGGGCCTGGGAAAGTTTGCAAAAAGAGCATTGAGATCCAACGTGGTGGAAAGAGCATTGTCTGGGACGCTGATCCTTACCTCACCGGACAGAGAAAGGGGGATCAATCGGCCTGAGAAGGGGTACGAAGGGAGGAATGAGGGGAGTATACGCACAGGCACAGTGGTATGTCTATCATTGTCCATGACTGAGTGAGGGAGCTTATTGTGGGTCTGATAAGAGCTAAGTATTGGTCTGATTCTGTCTGGCTCTGTCTCTACCAGTAAATATGCTGGAAGGCATGCACATGGGATCTCCCACAGACACACACATAAGTATAGGTGTGTGTTTGTTCCTCATTCACAAACACCGACCTTGATTCCCTGCTCTGTTTCAGACTCCTTTTGCGGCATGTTGTTGATACAGCAGCGTCTGTTTTTAGTCACGCCGACGTTTGACCACACTTAAGAAAACACTAAGCCCAGACGGTGATGGACAGCTGGCACTGCCGGCCGGTGTTGGGGAAAGCGTATTAGTTGGCAGAGTCCGACCTTCCGCTCTGTTTCCCCACATTCCTTCGCTTTATAAAAAGATAACAAGGGATTGGACACCGGGAGTTTTTTGGGAAATGAAAGGCCCGGAGTGCAAAAACAGGATGGGAATTGGCTTTGGGAGAATGTTTTGATGATGCTAAGCAGAGACTGTAGGGGCAGCCGCTTTGGAGATCATAGTGGGAATTCATGGGCTGATGCCAGGGTTTCCAGAGAGCAAATTTGTTGGCAAGCACAAGGAGTAAAGATAAGGTTCACATGCTGTGCCTGTATGTTTTTAGATGTTTTATCCTATGTTGGTGGACTGACTTTCATTTCCGCATAACTTATCCCCTGTTTCCATGTCTGGAGGGCGGAAATGCCCATCAAAATGGGGAATTCCATGTTGTTCGGATTGGAAAAGCATCTGGGTGTGAAAAGAGAGAGACAAAGCTATAAATATCTGGTTTTCAAGATGTTGTTGACAAGCTAAAAATAATTCATACAATTAGCGTGTACTTTACCCTGACTGTCATGTCCACCTTATTTACCACTCAGATTACTTCTGAAAGCAATTGATTCTCCTGGGTTTTATTTAGGGGTATCAGAGTAAAATGATCTTGAATGCACATGTGTACCACAGTTTTCACATTTGTTTTAAAAAAATATTAAAAGCTAAAACCATTGTTGTTTACATATGCACTACCTTAAAATCCTGGTAAAATACCTTACAGCCGTTTGGTTTGCTTTGCTTTGTGCACAGGTGGGGAGAAGACAGAGACTATAATGGGACACCAAGAAAATACTGGGTATGTTGCTTTTTTCCCCCCAAAACACAGAGCCACTGCTTTTCATGTTTCTGACCTGAAAAAATTCCTCCCTTGAAGTAAAAAAAAAAGAAGAAATAATCATTGGTTGAAATTGTTTATGGAGTTGCTGAATGATGGATTTTATTCTCAGATTGCTGCCAACTCCTGGGGAAAGAACTGGGGCGAGAACGGCTACTTCCGCATCGTTCGGGGAGAAAATGAGTGCGAGATCGAAGCATTTGTGATCGGCGTCTGGGGCAGAATCACTATGGAGGACATGCAGAATCACCACCATCGCCGCAGACACATTTAAAAGAAGACTTTTGTGATTTTGAAACCCCCCACTGTGACCTTTGCTTTTTTGCTCTGCAGCGGAGAACGCCACTGTGTCCCTTTAACGAACAAACTGTCTGGGAGGGCCACAAAGCTAAAACCTTGCTTTGCAGTGGGGGCGTCTATGCAAACACTGTTAATTCACTTCTTCATTAGAACAAACTGCCCAACTTTCTCTGTAGCTCAAGATTAATGTCACCAAAAATATATATACACATATGTTTGAAGCATCTTGATTTTGCCTTGCAGTCTCACACCTCCAAAGACAACACATCCAGAAAAGTCCTGGCATCTGTTGGACCAAGCTCATTTCAGAGACGATGTCAGATGAAGAAGTTCAATTCTCTCCTTTTATCCTTCAGTCTCTGCTTGCTCTAAATCTATAATCCAGAGAAACCGGACACTGCATGCAGAGCTGGACGAAGTGGAAATCTGAGAGGCAGATTATCAGGCATCAGTCCCTGTGAGAAGGACACTCCCCTGTTAAGCGATGCAACCTGATAATATATCATAGACGACCCGATGATATTAACCTGTCAGTCATACAAAAGGCAAGGTTTTACCCTTTTCTTTGAATTACAGGGGACACTTCTCAGGCTTCTCACAGTTTCCAAAAAATAAAGAAATCAAGACAACAGGAGTTTAAGGTCATCTCCTATTTTAAAATTGTTCAACATGTCTATGTGCTTGTGAAAGAAGAAACACTTCTAAGTGACATGACCATATTAGTGAAACACCTGGTTGCTAATGTAAGCTTAAATGCAGCAATTTTTTACAAATTAAAGCAACAATTCTCGATCCTCAGTGAAAAGACTGCAGACTGTAATGCCTTAATGAGACAGAGGCAAATCTGAAACAAGTGTCATTGTCTTAATTTACTTGATTCTCTGTACGCTGTTACAGTTTATGTTCAAGATGTTATTTTTTGTTGCAGTTGTACATTAAAGTTATATTTTATATATGTGTTTTAAGACCAACTGTGTAAAAAATCCTCACATTTCACTTCTGTTTCTTTCCTTTAAAGCTGTTGTGCTTTTGCTACAAACATTTGGATCACATGGCAAAACTGCTGCTAACGTTCCCTCTCTGGAAATGTTCTATGTTTTATTCAGTGCCACCAAGTATTCACAAAACTTTTTATCATTTTTTTCTTGTCAATATATTTTAACATTTTATGTGAAAGTCCAACACAAACCAGAGCATAATTGTGAAGTAGAAGAACAAGAGTATCTGGATTTCTGGAGTGCGTCTTGGCTCAGATTCTCAATTGACTTTAGTATTGGGCTTTGACTAGACCATTGTGACACATTAATTAGTTTTGATTAAAACAATTCCCTTGCAGCTCGGACTGTGTATTTAGGACGGTTGTTCTCAAAGGGGAACCTCAATGACAGTTTCAAATCTGTCCTGCTTCCTCCAGTTTCCCTGCTTCTGCTGAAGAAAAGCATCTCTGCAGTATGATACTGCCACCACCATGCTTTACAGTGGCAGCAAATATCCACTTTGATGGAAAAGTGAAGTTCTGGTCTCCTCTGACCAGAGCATTTTCTTCCACTCTTTACGCAGCTTCTGGAAAACAGGAATTGTTACAGTTTTCTCTCGGTGGTTTCAATGTTCCCACTCTTCCATACAAGCCAGACTCCAATGGTGAGAAATCCTTTTCATTTTTTTTTGATAGCGGATTAAACAACGCTCTGTAAGATGTTCAGAGAATATTATTTTATTATTTTAACTCATTTTTTAACTTCTCCACATCTTCCTCGCTGGCGTGTTCCTTGGTCTCAATGATGCTGTTTGTTTACTAATAAACATCTGATGTTTTCACAGAACAGTTTAGATTTATACTGAAATTGAGTAACACTCAGGTGGACTCCACTTCATCAGATGACTCCTGCAGTTAATTAGTCATGCTTTATTTTATTCATGGGTATCAGAGTAAGGAGGGGTGAAACATAAATGTTTCTTCCACCACATAATTATGCATTGATCTGTCAAAATCCCAACAGAATTTAGGTTTGTGGTTATAATGTAGAAAAACAGTGACAAGGTTCAAGGGGTTTGAATGTTTCACTGTATGTAAAACTACTTCAACAAAAAGCAGATTAAAGTCACACCGGCCTTTCTTTTTTTAATCTTTTAAATGTTCCTTTATCTTTATTTCTTCTTTATTCAGCTTCGCCAGACTTGAAAAGGAAAGCTCAGTTAGTTATTAACTTGTTTCTTAGGTTACATCCTGGGCCAGCTTCAGCTTTGTCTTCAAAAGATATTTCTCTCTCATCATGTCTTGTGATCTTTAAGGTCTTTCCGTCTTTGCTTCAGGCATGAATGGGCAGAAAGATGTAAAAGCACAGAGAAACGTCTGGATGGACAAGCAATGTGTAATGCAGCGCAAAATGGAGGGATTACTAATAGGACGGTTGCCTGTCTTTTCCTGAATCTGTGTGTTTGTGTTGACAAGAGCAAAGTCAGAAACAGATTAAAAGCTGCTAAAACATCTCTGAAAAAGCTTCGGCCTTACACTTAGCAAAACTTCTTTATGCTCTTCACACTATTAAAAAAAAGTTGTTTCAAAAGATGAACTGATATGAAAGTAGAAAAACTCAAGAAATTAGGATTTGACCAAAACTGGAAAAATAAAATCTCCACAGTTTTTTCCAGATATAATTTATAATAAATATTGAGGGAAAAAATTCTCCTCTCCTTTCCTTATGCTTGTATTATTGCTGATTTCCTTCTTTTTTTTTTTCCTCCTAAATGTTGTCCATAGCTGCATCCCATCACTCGTAGAATCCCCTGGTAGCTTCAATGGACGTACACCATAAAGTTGTACATTTGGAGTGAAATAATCCATATCTGTCTCATTTGTGTGTTGGCTTTATTTATGGCGAGATGTGTAAATCATATTCTTTTATTTGTGCAATGCTTTAACATCTGTCTTTTGTTCTGTGTGCACTTGGAACAATCCCAGATTAGTGTTCACCTCCTCAATAAATGTCTTTCTAAAACCAGCTCATATCTGACTGCAAGAAATATTCATTTCAGATTTTTTTAGACATAGATATACAGTAGATTGTCCAGTGGAAAATCTCTCTGCATGCATGTTTTTGTAGTGAATAGTAACAGGAGGGGATGGGTGATGGATGTGTGGGCTGAGGACAGTTTTCATAAGTCCTGCTGTGTCAGCGTCACGTTCCATCACCAAAAGCAAAAACTCCAGAGAAGAACCACGGAAAAAAAACTTTTAAAAACTTGGATTATGCAGTCTAGTAATCCAAGTCTTTAAATGACTACATTCATGTAATGAATGAAGACTTCATTCATTACATTATGAAGACTGAATACTATGTTGCATTGTACTTAATAAGAAGGAAACCAAACAGATTTAAAACTATTCAGGGAATGAGCAATATCAGGTGATGTTTGGGTTGTTGGACAAAATTCTTAATTTGTGTAAAATCCACCTAAATATCAAAATTTGGTTTTCCCCTTAGTCCTTTCACATGTTGATACAAAATGCAGCATATTCATGTTTTATTGCAGTCATTATCTGAAACAATAAAAAAAATCTTTCATTTAGGTGATTTTATATGTGTGTGTGTGTGTGTGGGGGGGGGGGGGGGGGGGGGGGGGGGGGAGAAATCCCATGTTCATTGTTTTTACAAAAATCACTAGTGCCACAATCAGGGTTGCTGCTGACAGTTCCGATTAGTTAATTGTATCTGAAAAATGTGGTAATGCATTGGTCACTGTTCTAAGTTTAGCAAAGTGCTGAAAATCCTTCATTTAGTAATCAATAAGTTCCTATTCTTCTCAGGCAGCCAACATCTCTGTTTATCTTCCATACAAAGTAAGAAGGTCAGAACAAATGGTTAACAAAATCAGCCAAAGTTTATGTTTTCAATCTGAGCTTTCTTTTATTCTTTTTTCCAATTATATATAAAACCATGTAAAATATTGGTGTATTTAAAGTGCTCTCAATATTTGTAGTCGCAGAATCTTTCCACTTTTTCACAAGTGGAAAGATTCCACTTTCTCTAACGCCTGAATTTATCGCATTCTTTTTTTTTGTTAAAACATAGAATGAGTGTTTTCTACTCTTACATTTTTACAAACACTGCATTAAATGAAATGTCACTCATGATTTGAGCAGAGATAACTAAAAATAAACTGTGACATTTCCCTCTCCTAAGATCTGACCTTTGTGGATGATTTAAAATGCCATGTTAAAGACTCCGGACAACATTAGAAAGCTTATCTCTTTCCAGCAGCCTCTTCAACCAAGTATGGAAGCTGAATCTTTCTCCAGACTTGTTTACATTTCTGTCATTGTTTCTGTGTCACAAAGTAGTCAAAGCATTCATTACATCAGCTGCAGCTCTTTTCTTCCTTGCTAATGAAGAGGATTAGCGAATACCAAGAAAAAGGAGGAAACGGTATTCAGTGACAAAGGGTAGTTAGACAATCAGTAGTGGGAGCCCTCCGCCCAGGTTCCCCGGCCTTTGGCTACATTTTTTTGCTTGCCATCAATCTTCGTGCAAAGCATCGTCTGTCGAGGAAAATGATAAGGAACATCCTGCTGGGTGGAAGGTAAACCCCTTCACATGAAACTCACAGCTTTATACGGCTGATTATGACTTTTGTCAGCTTATCGAGGAAAAAATTCATGAGACAAACATACAGCCCTCAGAAATTTGCCATTTTTAATTCAAATTATAGAATGAATGCTCTCTCAAAGTTTTTTCTGCATGTATAAGACAAGTATCTATCTGTGTTGTTACATCATATCGAGTTGAACAAATTCACATTTTCGCCATACAGGAATGATGAACAATCTTCTTTCTGTAACATGTTTATTATCTTAGTCAATGCAATATTCAAATCAATGGTGTTAAGCAAAGGAAGAGCGTGTGGTCAGCTGTGTTAGTGCTGCCACCTGCTGGCGAATAATGCCTTAAGTTTGTCAATGTTGAGCATTCCTAGAATAAAAACTGTGTTCCCGCGTCCTTTCATAAACAAGTCGAGCAGACCACCAAAGACCTGCGAGAGCATCTCCATCAGATGTTGCATCTTCATTGGATCAGTCGTGACTCCCCTGATGCTTCCTGCTTGTCGATCCAAACTAAGAGTTCTCTGTGTTCTGGAGACATCTAGCGTGGCCCAGTTCCTCTCCGGAACTCACACATTCTGTAGGCGCATATGTAGAAAATACCTGCAAGAGACCGCACTTATAACGGTGTGGCAACTTTAAACTTTGCAACAACCTGGCTGTTAATGCTGCTTTTTTTTTTTAGAGTGAAACATGGAATTTGTTCTGAGAATTAAGCTTTTAGATGGTGTTGCATTTTGTCATTTCACACCTGCAAAGAAGGTCATCAGCATGGCCACCCAGCCCAAGATGTAGGACCAGGAGAAACGCCAGTCACCGAAGCGCTTTCCCAGGAAGTTCACCGTCACACCAGTGTAGATTGCCATAGCCAGCAGCACAAAGAAAGCTGGGAATCAGACAGTTCATGTCAGTCATACTCTACATTTAAAAAACATTGACTGTGTCTTTTGCACTATAGGCAAATGATGGAAACCCACTGGAGATAAAAAACATGATTCCTGCAGCAAAGGAGCGGTTGAACCTTTCGAAGGAGGAGAAGTGTGAGAAGGACATGATGCCGGCGATGATGCCTGCGAAGCATGACATTCCCGACAGGATCATGAAGGCTCTGGTGGCATTCCAATAAGCTGGAAGGAACAGGTAGAAATCTTATCTCATTATTATCACCAAACAATTTTATGCACTTACTGGTGTTCCATTGTACAACCATTAGCACACGAAAACAAGGCAGCATTTCTCTTTGTGTTTCTCAAAAGAGAAACTAAAGAAAATTAAAAAAAACATTTACAGTAAGTGCAATAACATAAAGTGCATAGTCATGACAACAGGTCAGCAGTTTAACAAAGCGAGACAGTCTGGTGGTTCTGCTTTTGATCCTGTGGCACCATGTGCCTTAGGGCAGAAGTTCAAAAACCAAAAGAGATATTCCATTGACTCTTTCAGTTCCCCTCACTACCCACTGCAAGGCCCTCTTGTCTGTTATATTGCAACTGGATCGCAACAGCAAGGTGAGAAGCACACAAACACACACACACACACACTGCTTATGCACACACTTAGACACATATGCACTGGGGTGGAAAGGACATACTTGGACCGTAAAGTGTACAAAAACTTTCATTGATCAAATATAATGAGTCAATAATCATCTAATTGGAACAGGAACCCGTTTTGTCATCTAACCAACCAATATGACCTTATTGGCCCATCATTTCAGTCCCCATTGTTTTAATAACAGAAAAGAATCAACAAAAACAGTTTTTATAACTTAACATAACTTTACACCAAAAACAAAAATGTACTGGGGCACCGGGTGGTTCAGTTAGAAGAACAGGCGCACCGTGTGTGGAGGCGGGTAGTCCTCGACCCAGTTGTCCTGAGTTTGAATCACGATTTCCGTCCTTTTGCTGCAGGTTTTCTCTTTATCTGATTTACTGACCAATGAACGCCACTAAAAAAATCACCCAATATACTTGTTGGTGCAAATTCTTTAAACTCTTGTGCTTGGATAATAAATGCCTGATTATTTGTTTTAAATATGAAGATTCTTTGCTTTTTCTTTGAATTGTTTCAAAAGTGCCTGTATTATCAATGTATCTGCAGAAAACTTCAGAACTTAAATGAATGTCATTAAACTGAGAAGAGACACAAGAAAGTTTGAAAAGTACATTAAAATAAGGATTCACCAAACCTATTCTTCATTTTGAAGATGACTGAAAACATTCAGAAAAATATCTCACAATTCATGCCTTAAAGTGTTAAAATTTTGAACCTGGAAATGATCTTACCTATGCTGTCGGTCTGCATGTAGCACTTGTTGGACATGCAGTACCGCCAGAGACCCTGGTGGGCGTAGTTTCCAGACAGACGATACTGCATCCAGTAGTCCGTGGCGGTGGAGACCACCAGCAGGATGTTGCCCACGATGGCACAGAACAGGCCCCCACCCATGAAGCTGTACATCTTGAGCTGAGACAATGGGGCCACTGCAGAGGAACTGTGCAATAACAAACACATCGTAGACACCAGCTTGAAACTTAATACATTTTAACAACTTATTGTCCAAGACTTGTGATGGAAAGGCTGGAAAAAGGGACAAATAAAGCAAAAACCCTTCTTAGCATAAGCCAGCAGAGGAGCAGTTTTCAAAAAAAGATCTAAGCTATAGAACAAAACATGAGAAATACGTGTTGGTATTTGAGGAAGGTTTGGTACCAGTTGTTAAAAGAGTCAACCCCAAAGTCAGTCATTAAAATTAGAAAAATGTTTCCTGCATATCAACCTCTAATAATTACACTCAACGCTGCATCTCCTCTAGAATCTGTGAGAAAACATTATCAGTGCACATAAGATTTCCAGAAAATACGTTTACCTCTGCTTTACTGGAGACATTGCTAAAACAAACCTAATAAAAAGCTACTATTATGATGCTGCAGCTTGTTCCTCGTCCGAACCCTCACAGGCATTTGCTCATGAGTACAATGAGGTTAAATCTGACTCTGCAGGCCTCCGTCCAATCAAACACAGGTAGGGAAACCCACTCAGATACACTCTCTTACCTTGATTCTGGAAACGTACGCTCTCTACTTCCCACCTTGCAGAGGTAAAGAATGAAAAACAGAGTGGGTTGTTGCTCTCTTTGGGAGGGGGCTACCAGGAGAGCGAGAGAGCGAGAGTTTCACAGACAATATACATGCAAAAGGTCGACCTCTTTTCTTTTTTTGTTGATGGAGGCAAAATCCTTTACTGCCCTCAGTCTCCCTGTGGGGGCTGCATTTGAATGAGAACCCTACAGTGCATGTGATTTGTACATGTTGGTGTATCCCCAACAGGGTTAATGGGGCCTTTGAGAAGGGGTAACGAAGAGGTCCTTACCTTTTTTTTTTTTTTTTTTTAGAGAGGGGCACATTTGTTTGTTTGTAAATGGTGTACTCTAGAACTCGGGATGTGCATAGGTATGCAGGACCAACTGTGTCAATGCAACTTGCTGAAACAAACACTTTTCTTTCAGCACTGCCTCAATGGGGCGTCACATAAAGGGTGAATGCTCCACAGCATGGGGACAACACAGCAGGGTTTAAAATCTGATAAAACATTTAAAAAAAATAATTTCAAATGCACAGCAGCTTCTGCATGTTGCTGAAAGAAATACTTTCAGCTACCAATATAACATATGAAAAAGAAATTCCTTTTCAATTGCCATACTTTATTGTTGATATTAAATGCTTTTAAGTCTGTCTCCACACTGCAAACTTGTCAAGCCTTTCCTACAAGATGCTTGACTTTTTTGTTCACATGAACAGGAAACAAAGAAACGAAATCCTAATTCCTTGAAGAAATATATTTAATAAGACTCAGTAGATGACAGATAATTGCACAACACAAGCATTTTACGTATTTTTCTTTTTATTAAAAAGAAGGATAAGAAGAGCATACACAATTCATGTAAGTGTTAGCAATAGAAACAACTAAACACAGAAGTCTTGAAGAAAGAGTTATTTTGGTGGATCAGAAAATTTGTAATAACCAAAGAAAGAAAACAGAATAACTCCTGGAACAGTAAGAGCTATTTCCAGGAAAAACAAACAGCTAAGCAAAGCAACATTGATCTAGGAATATGTTCTATGAAAAAGAAAAACAAACAGAGGACACAACATTTATAGTGGTGTTTGCATGTCAATGGCTCCCTTTGCTAAGTTCAAAATACCTGAGCTGTGAATAATGTTAACGAGTGAGAAAAATGTAAAGAGAGTCAAGAGTAGCAATTGCTCCATCATTGTCTAAGACTAAAGAGGATAACTCTACATATGTAATCAAAAACCAGTGAGAATACAACATATTAATGTCAGCAACAGTTCTATCAATGGTTCTGTCCATAAAAAAGGCAAGCACAAATTCTCAGACTATGAGTACATTTTATTAATTTCACCTATTTTTGAATTAATGTTTATATTTAGAGAGTTCTACTTCTAGTTAGCCAGTGTGGAACTATCAATCTCATATAGTGTTAGTGTTATTTTAACCCTAAATTAGAGCTAAAGGACCAACTCTCCAAAATGGGTTTTGTTTGGTGTGGAGGCATAGACACACAGCAAATGTGCTGGCATCAGTCCAAGACTTTCAGAATCTTCACAGACTGTTAGTAAATGGGTTCATATACTAACAAATGGATTTCAGTAATTTTTTTGTTTCACAACAGAAAGACTCTGGATTACACACTTAGAAACTGAGCTGAGGGATCGCAGACCACATGATCCATTAAGCCAACTAAAGTCAACTGAGTACATCGAACTATTGTGGAAACTCTTGTGAAGGCGATAGTTTGAAAGGTGTCGATGAACAAAGATATTCTCCAAACAAAAGGCTACATTTCTGTTTCGTTTCTTCATTGAATTAAAGTGAAGCAATTCGAAAACTTCATGTTTAACCCACAGCTGAGTATGAATTGGATCATGCTGACTGGTTTTTTTTAATACTCACTTTGAGAATTTGAAAAGGCCTATTTCTATTTTATTCATATGATGATTTGTGGGTTTTTAAATAGCTTTCAGTATTGGTTTATCTAAAAATATAATTATTTCTATCTAAACAGACAACATGTTAGCTTTGAAGTGAAGTAAAATCTGGGGGGGGGGGGGGAATTGTGTAGTGTAGTGGGTCAACATCTGAAATGTTGATTTTCCTGCGCAAACTTAAAAAGGGGAACGTTTTCAGTTCTGATGCAGTTTACAAATAAGATAAATATTTTAAATTCAAGGAAAGTGGTGTATACAATTTCTTGGCCGATTGATGACTGCATCTTTAATACAAGTATAATTAGTTGTGTTTTAAATTTTTTTATTATCGTCAAAATTTGTAGTAAGTTGTCGATGTGATTTGCACTTTAGAGGCGCCGTATTTACTAAATGCATTCATTGAAAAAAAAAATAGTTCAGATTAGTGGTTTAAATTTGGTCAGTTTCCTTAAATTTTAATATTCTAATAAATCCCTCTATTATTATTTCTTTTTATTTTGTGAACTTTTAACCGATGAACTCGTACAGGAACTACTCGGACCGACTGGGTGGGTGAGAAAAATAGGGAAAAAACACGAGACCTCCTGGTTTGAACCGGAAGTGAAAGTTAGATCCGAGCTGTTCCATCGGCGGAGTAAAGATGGCTGAGCAAGGCGCCGCAGATCTTGGTAACAACAATAATAATAAACCCGAAGCCTCCGAGGGGACGATTATCAAGGTCACAGTGAAAACACCCAAGGACAAGGAAGAGATCGCCATCGCAGAGGACGCTTCTGTCACTCAGGTTGGTCGGATGCTGTTCATCGTTGCGCTCTAACGTCATGCCCACAACTTCAGCTAGGGAGCTAAACCATTAGCATGTATCACTACTCTTACCGGCTAACTGGGGCTGCTGGGAATGAAAGCGGCTGTGTGAAATCGAAATACTATTGGTTAGGTTGCCATTTGGTCGGCAACCATTTCGTTGTAAATATCCCACTCTACGAAACGACCGCGCTAAGATTTGGAAATTGCTAACCGGCTAGCCAGTCAACTGCTAGCCGGGGAGCTAAGTTAGCCTGTTATTCGGACCAACTGAACTAGTGTCAGCTGACGAGTACGCGCTTACTGTGCTAACTGCGAGAAGCAATAACATTCCAACAGAACCATGGAAGTGGTTACTTATAGCTGGTCCGTCGTGTATCGCTTTCATTTCCTACTTCAGCTCCACAGCCTGATAAAAAGTCGAAGCTGTCTTTCAGTCTAGAACATTCTCATTGCTGCTCCTGAGTCATTCAGGCTACTTGGGGATTTCTAGTATCCTCAGTGCTCCTGTTGGCTTGGCGACGGATTCACCTGGAAAAGCAAGGCACTCTATGTAATCACATTCAATGCAGGGTGTTCAGCGGTGTGTACTAATGTTGGCTCCTCTTGTGCAGTAATACGTGTTTATATGTGTTTATGTTTTGGGGGTATTATTACTTCTGTTTGAAAGTATGTTTTAGCTTTATTTAATAAATGTAACATTACAAGTAATATGGATGGAGAAAATAAATGACTTGTTAAGATGATGTCCAAAGGAAATTCAAATGTGCCACGTTTTTTTCCTATTAAGCTCTTTTGAAGTTATTTAGTGGAAGCAAAGCAACATGCAGTGTTTTATGGAGGTGCCCTACACAAAATTAATGTAAATTGACCATATTGAACACATATTTTGGAATATTTTAGACTAAATTAAGCCTCAACCAACATCAAGGTGTTGTAAAAAGTTGCGATTTCACAAATGTCGCATTTTTTCCATCATACTCATCCTATCATCCAGACTGGAGTTTTCTCCAAGCTGCAGAGCTGACCCTCCCCCATCTGTTGCTGAATACTGCAGGCCAGCAGTATGGTAGCCTGAGTAAAGGCTACCATGCTTTCACTTTGTAAGCAAGGATAATTTTATTAGCTTTTACTGAACCACGAGCAACAATAAACTTCAGCATTCACAACAATAAGCACATGGAAAATACAACTAAATTTTCAACTGCTGTAAATTTTCACTTAAAAAGTGTTAATATTATTATAACCATGATGGTGAATATGTCTTGTTTTAAATTAAAGCAGATGGATCATATTGTGATTTATTTATTTTGGTGTAATTATTGCAAAACTGTAGTATTTTAAGTCAATGAGAAAATGATGGTGAACTGTGACTAACTTCAGCACAGCGTTTTGCTCACAGATGCAAAGGATTAGTCTAAATGCTACATCTTTTGTCTGTGGCCAAGATTTGTTAGACCAAGTCTTGCTTTGTTATTTGTGACTCCAGGTCACTCTGCCCTCTTGAAAATCCGTACCTCCATTTTCTATCCAAACCTGGCAATTTTGTCCCTTCTTGCTTACATTTCACACCTGTAAACAAACACTTTTAAACCCAGGCACTTCTACAACTCTGTGTCAGATGTTTTCTAGGTGTTTTCATGAATTTCGAAGAGATGAACAGTCATACAATTCTAAAAACACACTTATAATTACATTTATGTACTAAAGCAATTTGTATCGCATCCTGTTTCCATTTGGTTACTTTAAATCATAAGACTTCAAAGCGGTGCAAAATGTCTGCAAGGCAGGTATGAATTGGTACAAAGCATTTTTTTCTCAAACCGAACTCGGTGCGAAAATTATTTAAACTGCAAAAATATAAAATGGCCAAGGTAACAAACAATCTGGACCTTTTCTGGCTGTTAGATGTTTTTCAACCAAACATCTTAACAAAGCTGTGTATGGATAACCAGAAGGCAAAGTTAATACAGTTCAATTTTCTTCCAGTATTTTTCATTTCTATCATGGTCATAGAGAGAAAAGCACATTTTTCTGTATTTACCTTCTGACTGTTTTTATGTGCTCATACCAAGCAGATGGATAGACATAAAAGATATTGAATACTTTTCCAACATACTTTCATATGTCATCATGATGAATAATTAACATTTACTTATACGTCTCACCACTCGCTTATATATTAGAATCCAGGCGTCTACAATGTTTCTCTGAGCGAATATGCTCTGCTGTGTTTTATCATAATGAATTTTCTGAGAATATACTCACTATTTATAGAAAGTCACTGTTTTAAATATTCAAACAGATCTCAAGTTATCTTTAGCAAAGGGTGGGGAAAAAAAAATACAACACATGCTTAGAAAATGACCAGAACATAAAAATGTTTTGAAACATACAGTTACTGGATTGAAGTGTAACTAGGAAGATTTTACATACAAAGCATAACAAAAAATAGGTTTGCAAAGTTACATCTGATAAAAATGTAAAGAATAATGTCTGTTTAGACAGACATTGGTAGGATTGTTGGTTGTATTTAGGGAAAGACTACCACACCAAACCAGCCCAAAGAGCTCGTTAAATCTGTCAAGCACAGCGATGCGGGGATTTGTTTTGTTCCCACAAACGGTAGAATCCTTGCAGTCACTGAGTCGGTGATTAACTAATTCCTCCGTAGCCCAAATGTCCAGGGCTGACAGGTAGCATTTGGGTAAAATCGGATCATGTAAAAGGACAATGAACTCAAAACCAGCAGCAGCAAATCTGCAGCAGAACGGGTAAAAAAAATAAAGTATCAAGGTGTCGCAATCGCTCAGTCAAAGTCCAGATCTCAGCCCCTAAATGCTGAGGGCGACATTACGAGAGCCGTGCATGAATAACCATTGAATAAATAAATAAATGACCGGCTGAAGATCTAAATCAACGAAGCCAACATTGTAAAAAAAATATAAAATAAATAAAAATACAGCATCAGTCTGATGAGATCAAACCTGTTGCTCTTTATTCTAAGGTACGTTGGTTTTAATGTGTTTTTCATTGGATGTTATATTTTTTAACTTGAAGATTTGATAAACACTAGATGTATTTTTTTAGTATAGGTTTTATTATAATATTGTTCATGATTTTTTTGTCTTCATCCCATGGAAAACTAATAACTATAGTGCCTAAACTGCAACTGCATAAATATTGAAGGCCTAAATACTTCCTGCCTTAAGGTTTTTGTGAAACCTCTGTGTGGATTCACTTCATGTTTATTGTTTTTCATTAGTTTGGAATTAGATGGAAATAAAAACAAAAAAACAATGTTTTTTTGTTTTTATTTTTAAAAATGTGGGCCTGATGTAAGATTCTCTTGCAAGGAGAGCTTTAATTTGATGGTGTTCCACTATTTCACCACTAGATGTCACTAATGCTCACTGGGATAATCCGTTTTATTATAAACGGCAGGAACCGTTACAGCAAAATAGGACAGCAATAAGAATAATATTTTTGTACTCTAAAAACTTTCATATAGAAACACAACAGACATAACAGGAGTGTCACATGAACAGAAAAAAGTGACTAAAAGTGAAAACAAGGCCATAGAATGAACTATTCAAGGTTTCCCCCCCAGACAACTTGCTAGGCCCGGTGGTTTGGCGCTGGGGCAGCCCGTCGTGTTTTTGAGTTTTAAAGTTGACAGGAAATTTTAAAATATCACTTGATAATTATGTGTTATTAAAAGATTGGAAGATTAATACATGAACACCAACTGTAAAGTCTTAAAAATGCAAACATTTTAAAAAGACTTAAAAAAAAAGAAGCAATGCTTAGCCTGGTGGGGGCACAAGTAAAGCCTTGTGGCCCGCCAGGCTTAAAATACACTGGGGAAAACCCTGTACTGGGCTTAAGCTGATATGTTTAGCTTTAGCACAAATGCCGTAGTTTTGAGGTGTTTTCTTTTTTTTCTTTTTTTTTTAAAGAACAAAAACAACCAATGCAAATCAGTAGTTTACAAGAACTTTAGAACTTCATATTTTCCCTACAAATTACTTTGGTCACTCTCTATCTCTGGTATTATTAAAAATACCTAGAGTCATAACAATGGTATAAAGCAGCGTCTTTAGTGGTCGACACTGCGACTTTTCAAACCAGCTTCGGATTGACAACTAGCACATGCCTGGCCTCAAAGCATCAACAAGTAGTCATTTCCATTAGCCATTCAAAACATTATTGGTCTACCTGAAAACATGTTTTTTCTTACCTGGTTTTATTTTTTTATGTCTTCCAGTTTAAAGAGGAGATCTCGAAGCGGTTCAAAGCCAAACAAGACCAGTTGGTTTTGATTTTTGCAGGGAAGATCTTGAAGGACGGTGACAGTCTCAGCCAGCATGGCATCAAAGATGGCCTGACAGTTCACCTGGTCATTAAAACAGCGCACAAGTAAGGACACTTTTTTTGTTTTGTTTTTGTTTTTTTACAAAACTTTCTGATTCACTGAAACAGTTGACCGGCTTTGACAACTTGGGTTTAACTTTTTTTTTCTCTCTCTTTAAATTCCCTCTGTAGGGCAGCAGATGGCGGTAGCACCTCAGCCTCTAGTTCAACCTCCAACCAGGGAGGCAATAGCACCACCTCTAGTCCAGCTGCCAACCCTGCCCCCACAACAGTCCCCACCGGGTCTGGCCACACACCCACACAGACGCCCAACATAATGAGTGAGTCCGCCTGTGGGTTGTTCTAATTAAAAACACTATTCTTGCCAAAGATTACCTCGCTAAGTCAGCGCTTATCCCCTGCAGGTGGCTTCGGAGACCTGGCCAGTCTAGCTGGTCTGGGCATGGGCTCTGCTAACTTCATGGAGCTGCAGCAGCAGATGCAGAGGCAGCTCATGTCCAACCCGGAGATGCTCTCCCAGATCATGGAGAACCCGTTGGTGCAGAACATGATGTCCAACCCCGACCTGATGAGGCAGATGATCATGGCCAACCCACAGATGCAGCAGCTGATGGAACGCAACCCTGAGATTTCCCACATGCTCAATAACCCTGAACTCATGAGACAGGTGAGGGGAAAATGCCCTAAAGGTCCTGGAGAACATTCAGATTTTATTCGTTCGACATGTAGTTGTGTGTTTCATCTTAACCTCAATCTGCCTCTCAGACCATGGAGCTCGCCAGGAACCCAGCCATGATGCAGGAAATGATGCGAAACCAGGACCGCGCCCTGAGCAACCTGGAGAGCATTCCAGGAGGTTACAATGCCTTGAGGAGGATGTACACAGACATCCAGGAGCCCATGTTCAGCGCAGCCAGAGAGCAGGTCTCTGTGAGGAACCTTTATACATCCCTATTTCTATCTCTCTTCACTTTATTGTGACTTAAATCCTGTGTACTAAACTGTATTTTAATTTTTTTTATATATATATATAGTTTGGAAACAACCCGTTCTCAGCTCTTGGTGGAAACTCTGACTCTGGCGCTCAGCCGTCGCGGACAGAGAACCGAGAGCCTCTGCCCAACCCATGGGGGCCTCCGAATTCTTCAAACCCCTCTGAGAGCGGAGGGGGAACCACAGGAAGCACTAGCACTTCGGGAGCCACCAACCCAAGTGTGTCCAACCCTCTTGGCGTCAATCCTGGGAGTCTGGGAAATGGTATGCTGGAGACATTTGCTGATGTTGCATTTGATAAAGATAGAGAGAGTTCTCCTGATAATAAATCTCAGCACCAGTTTTTCTTACATTCTGTCACAAAGTGCTGTTGTGACTTTGTCAGGAGAAGGAAGGTTAAGCTAATATTATAATAACCATTTCTAAATATGTGTGCCTTATTCTCAACACTTCATGTTATTGTTTGAAGCTTTTGTTTTGGACTAAGAAAGGAAATGGTACTTAGCCTTTTGTAATAAGAGTTAGCTAATAAAGCAGCTAGAAGCTAATGTCAGGGTAGTTAGCATCTGCTTCACAGCTTCCTATCGGTGCTAAACTAAATCACCTTTTTAATGACTCTGGGCTTTATTCTATTTAGTTTTGCAATAAGCAGTTTTTTAAAACCAGATTAGAACTTTTGAAACATTTATTCTATTTGTGAAAACAAAAACAGGCCTTTTTAATCTTTTGGCTGTAGGGCTATACCAAAAAGAGACAGTAAAAGCAATAATGAATCGACTGGTCAAACCTGATTTGGAATATTTTCCCTTAACCACTTATTGTTAGAAAAAGTATTTAATTTGCGAAGCTTTCAGTTGTAAAAAGGCAAACTGGGGATTATTCTAAAGTCTTTTGTCGTTCCTGTGAATCCAGTGTTCGGTATCGTCTTTGTCTCCTGGGCTCGACATATTGCTACACCCCTATTTAGTTACGTTCACTCGTGGATGTGTTTGTTTTGTCCTGCAGGCATGTTCAACAGCCCCGGCATGCAGAGTCTACTCCAACAGATCTCCGAAAACCCTCAGCTGATGCAGAACATGCTGTCTGCGCCGTACATGCGCAGCATGATGCAGTCACTGGCTCAAAACCCAGAGTTAGCCTCACAGGTGAGGATCATAAAGTCATAGATTAAATATTGATATTCTGGACTTAGACACGTTTTCTAGAACATTACAAAGAAAAATATATCGCATCAAGTCTTCATTCTATCCTGTAGCTATATTGGTTTATAGTTTTGGCTCTCTGATATATGCATTTAACAAAACTGTGTAGGCAGTGTGGACTGCTGCTGGAGCCAAATGACTAATACTTTATTTCTCCCCTCAATCAGGTAATGATGAATAATCCATTATTTGCTGGAAACCCACAGCTGCAGGAGCAGTTCAGATCTCAGCTGCCCATTTTTCTTCAGCAGGTACTGTTTCGATTTTCATCTAAAACACCATTTTTGAAACTGACTGAAGCAAAACACTCCCTGACCTTATAATCAGGGTTGCTGCAGGGCCTCAGCATGTCTTTAATATGTCCTTATTTTCATACTTTGCTGTAAATGACATGTAGTTATGTTTGTTCATTCATACTTTCATCCATCAATACCTTCCCTGCAAAGGAATTTTGCTGTGCCGCTCCTTAAGCTAGCACATTTTTATCTGTTTAAAAGATTAAAATCCAAATGTTTAGTTACATAAACCTTGAACCAACTTTTTATTTTGTATTTATTTAAGTTTTGCTATAAAACAAAAGGGTTTTATTTACTGTTATGAAGCCAGATAACAATGTTTTATTCATTAATTAGATTGAATATTTTTTGAGTGTAAATTAAGTTATTTTTTAGTAATTCATGCAAGTAATTAATTTAAATCGTTGTAAAAAAAATAATTAAAATCAGAATAAAAAAAATTTAAGTTCTTAAATTTTAGCAATTCAAGTATGTTTTTCTTTTGTATGGTGAAAACTACAATTTAAGTTGTTTTATAACATTTCTTTTGCTTTTGTGTCTTTTTTCTGTGCTTTATACCAATCAATTTAGGGTTCATGTGTTTTGTTCAACATACTACACATGTGTCTGATTGGGGAGAAAATAATTTAATAATTACTCAATTTTTAAAAGGTATTTTCACCTCCAATATCTGAATTCTAAACAGTTTATAACATAAACTTACCGTCTTTTGGCTTTAATTTCTCTGGTCTCGTCAGTCACGCTGCTGAAATTTTAATTGCTTACAGTCACCTTTCCTAAGTTTTTGCTCCCATTTCTGCCCATCTGTCTCCAGATGCAGAACCCTGAGGCGCTGTCAGTCATGACCAATCCCCGGGCCATGCAAGCTCTAATGCAGATCCAGCAGGGCCTCCAGACGCTGCAGACAGAAGCCCCAGGCCTTATGCCCAGGTAGGCAGAACGAGACATCACCTGTACAAACACACATTGCATTTTAACCTAGTGTTTGAATTTAACATTTGTGTTTGTCTTTTTCTTTTGGCCTAGTTTGATGACAAGTGGAATTCCAGGCGTGCCCACAGGAGGCGCCGTTCCCGCAGAGAACCCTGCCTCGTCTCCCAGCAGTGCTGCAACAAATCCTGCTCAGCAGCAGCTGATGCAACAGATGCTCCAGATGTTTGCGGGAGGAGGTGGAAGTGGAGGAGGAAACGGAACGGTACGCGACCACACACACATACTGAAATTGCCTCCATAGTGTGCATGGTGGTGTTTTTTTTGTTTTTTTTGTCTTTCTTCAATCTGTACTCACTGTTTCCATCAGAGCCAAACCCCAGAGGTGCGGTTCCAGACCCAGCTAGACCAGCTGAACGCCATGGGCTTCATCAACCGCGAGGCCAACCTGCAGGCCCTCATTGCTACTGGAGGAGACATCAATGCCGCTATCGAGAGACTGCTGGGCTCACAGCCCTCGTAAAGACATACAGTACATATTGACACGCTCATAAACACGCATTTAACACATAACAAACCCAAAATCAACTTCGAACCAACAGAAATTTATGTGTATTGTCCCAAACCTTACAGAAGAAACTTGGGCAAGAACTGAAAGACCCTCATTCTGCATCTGTTCTAAGATCATTCCCTATTTTCTTTTTCCCCCTTTACTACTTTCGTTCGGCACCATCCAGCCAGCTTCACCCACAGAGTTCTGCTGTAGGGGTTGGACTGAACCGCTCTCTCCTCAAAGCGCGTACTGATGTGAAGAGAAAGGGACTCCCGACCAGTTATTGTTATTTTTTTCAACTTATTGTTTCTTTCACGTAAATCTGAAGTAGCGCTCCGTAGGCAAACATTCACGTGATCCAAATGCCACCCGTGCGACGTGAACGGCAGTCGGCTCTGTATCATGCCTGGTTCCTGTCAGACAGGTTGGTGGTTTCTATAAGCTGTGATCCTGAAAGCCAGCAGGGGAACAGACGCTCACAGAAGTTCCAACCGCCTTCCCTCCATCCTTGTCCTCAACATTTTCCACACAGCTGGTTTTTGCCCAACAGCTTTCACTATTTATTGCAAGCGCCTTCCACACTCTCACCCTTCCAAAAGTTATAATTCGTCACTACGGATCAAAGTGCCCACATGTAATCGCAGTGTCTTTTAGGAATTGTTTGTCCTCCTTCTGAGTCGCCGTTGCTTGTCCTGCTGTCCGACTCTGACCAGTGGGACCATGGGTAGTAAAGAGCAGCCTCAGATGGGAGACATGACGTCCCACCTTTGCTGAAATTCTCATTCAAGACTATAACCATAATCGTTTCTCTCACTCAGCAGCTTCCCTGAAGCACAGGCTGTTGCTGTTATGAATATAAATTTTACAAACCATCTTTAATTTCATTTAAATCGGATTGTTCATCGTCTTATCTCTTCCTGTTTGAGGTGCAGTTAGTACCTAGATATGAAGCTGATTTATTTTCCATTAATTACATGTGGAAATCAACTGAGTCAAAGTATGACATAATGGAAAGGGTGTAAAAAAAAAACAAAACAGTGATGGCACCATACTTTGCTCCAATCATAAAGTCTAGGTTGTATTATTATTATTATTATTTTTTAAATTCTCAGCATTTGTAGATGTGATGAACTTGGCAACTGCTTCAGTAGCTCTGCTCTGTCTGTTGACCTCAGCTGAATTAAAATAAAGAAATCCATCTCCCAGTTGAAAATGTCGGAACTAACTTTTAACAGTACTGTACTAAAAAAGAAGTAATAAATCATGGTAAAAACCATTATTCCCTGTCTCATTTTGATTACAGTGTGGTGATGGGCCAGGAAATTTTAAAGGTCCCACAATGTTCTGTTTTGTTTTAATGGGAAGTGTGAAATAAAAGATTACATTTGCCTCCAAGTCTGTTTTTAAAGTACATATAATTGAGACTCTCTGTGCAGTCTGGAAAAGTTTGGAAATTGTTTTAATCCTTTTTCCAAATCAGGATATATAGTGCCTTGTAAAAGTATTAGTTCCCCTTTGAGCTTTTTTCACTTTTTGTCACATTAAAACTTCAATGTGTTTCATGTAATTGACCAAAATTACCACATAACTGTGGAGAAGTGGAAGGAAAAGGGTACATAGGTTTTAAACATTTACAATAAAAAAAAAAAAAAAAATCTGAACCGTTTCCATTGCAAATGTATTCACACCTTTTACTGTGGCACTCCCAAATAAAATCCAGTGCAACAGATGTCACCTAGTTTGTAAAAAGTCAATTTCTGTGTCTTAATTTAATGTCAGTATGACTTCATCTGTTCTGTGAAGGCCTCAGAGGTTTGTTGGGGAACAAACCGCATCATGTAGACCAAGGAGATTAAAGGAGAGTATGGTTCTGAAACTATTCCAACTTTAGATTAGAAGACTCTTCAGTCATTCAGCTGAAAATTGAAAGATTACAGCAGGACTGCAGATCAGAGCATCTGCAGAGAGGCCTGTAGTAGCTCTGGGTGAGTTACAGAAATCTGATCCAGACGGGAGAATCTGTTGACGGGGCAGCTATTTGATTGTACTCTACACATCTGGCCTTCGTGGGAGAACGACAAGAGGAGGGCAAATGTTGAAAGGAAGCCAAAAGAAGCCTTGTTTGCCTCAAGCCTTGAAGGAGCTACAGAAAGCATGGAAAAGAAGCTGTTGAGACCAAAGCTGAATTTTCTGATCAACTTTTAAAAAGAAGAAGAAAAAGTTTGGCAGAAAAGTTATACAGAACATCACCTTGATCACATGTTTCACATCTCTGCAGTGAAACATGGTGGTGGCAGCATTGTGCTTTGGGGATGTTTTTCTTCCGCACGACTGACGAAGTTGGTCAAAGTTAATGGAGATGAAAGGCGGACAATTAGCCAAACCCAGGCCAATCCTGAGAGAAAACCTGATAGAAGCCGTGAGAAGTGGTTGGGTAAGAGGCTCACCTTCTGAAAGGATAATTAATATTACAAATAGCTGCGTTTTTTAACATCCTGTATTTAATGTAGGATAATCCAGACAAGTCGAGTTTAAGCTTTTGAAGTAAAACTGGTTCAATTCATCCCAATTTCAAGACAGCAGGGAAAGAAATATCTCTTTCCAAACGTGAGGCTAAGCTTAACACTTTTTTACCATCTCCATAGAAAAAAAAAAAATTGCTCGCTTTAAAAAGAGAACATGAAAATTAGAACCGAGCTTTACGTTCCTCGATTTTGAATGTGAGACTGGTGGTCAAAGGGTTGACGTGTCCCGGCTCACACACATCCACCTGCAGGGCGAGGTTTATTGTCATACAAATGAGTCTGGGAGTGCAGCGGAGGGTGGAGTCTGTACCTGCGAGTGGTTCTACCTGTTCCACCTGCTCTGCGTCCTCCCAGCCCTCCTCTGGGTGTCAGCTGATGAGCAATCAGGAGTCCTGCTTCTTCTTTTTCCGGCCGTCTTCAAACAGGAGCTGCTCCTCTTCTTCCACAGCGAACAGAGATTTCTTTCCTCCCTTTCATTTTTCACCTTCATACAAAACCACGGAGGATACTTTTGTTTTCTCTTTCTTAATAAATACTCCTTTAAAAATTTGAAAGTGGCTTCTGGGTGTTTGTAAGGTGGAAGAGTGACCCATCGCCACTGAATGCAGCATGGGCTCAGATGATTCGTACAACTTTGTATTTAAAGGTAAGCCACGCTTAATTCAGCTGTAATCGTCGGAGAAGAAGGAAATTATTGTGCCGCATTTCTACACCCTGAAGACAAAGCTGATTTTATCTGTTTGCTGCTGCTGTTTCTAAGAAAATGGAGCGTAGATATAAGGAAGTGATTGCTTCCTGCCTACTTTGACTGAATGCTGTGACCTTTGACCTGCTAGATAAACATGAGTTCTCACACTCCCAGAGGAATAGTAACTCCCACTGTATCGTAGTGTTTCTTCCGAGAGCGGCAGTGATTTTCTACTTCCCTCATTCCAGACTGAACTCGCACTCAATGTGGATGTGCCACGTTGGTGTGATGTCACACAATCTGGCATCCAGTGAGTGCGACAGAAAGTCTATATATGTCAGACGAGATAAAGACTATCTGATCCATTTTGATTTCAGGAAACGTGCAGCTAAATCAATGTGATTAATTATTAATAAAACGGGCGTAATAGGAACTTCTTCACATGTGTCTGTGCAGTGGTTTTGATCGGGGAGTCCGGTGTGGGAAAGAGCAACCTCCTGTCCCGCTTCACCAAGAATGAGTTCCTGCACGACAGCCGCACCACCATCGGCGTGGAGTTCAGCACGAGGACCGTCCAGCTGGACAACTTCACCATCAAAGCTCAAATCTGGGACACAGCTGGGCTGGAGCGTTACAGGGCTATCACCTCAGCGTGGGTATACACACACACACACGCCCTCACACACACACCCGCGAGATTAATATTTGAGAAGTCAAAGGTACACACAGTAATCAAGTGATCAGTTAATTTGCGACTCACGTGAGTCGCTATTAGTGACCCCTCCCTTTTATTGCCAGCTGCACCTCTTCTGTTCTTATCACACCTTGCTAAAGTATCCACACCCTTATACTGTTCCACTCATTCTCTCAAAGTATTTTATATGATAGACCAACACAAAGTGAAAATGAAATGTGGTTCTCAAACTTTTTGGCATATAAAAATGTAAAAAAGAAAAAAAAAAGGTGTGCATTTATATTTGCCCCCCTCCCTTGAACTGAACAAACTTGGTAAATAGAGTCAATCTTTGTGTAAATTATTCCCTGGTTTAGTCTACATTCAAGACGCTTTGACCTGTAGAATACTGAATACTTCATTACCATGAAAAGCATCATGCTGAACTTTTCTTCCATAAGCACAGGGAATAATAACCAAACATAGACCTAGAGGAGGCTGAGCACAAATGCAAGCCACACTTTTCAGACTTTTATTTGTAAACAACTCTTAAAAACCGCACAGCTTTATCTTTTGTCTTGGCAATTATGCGTTACTATGCTTTGATATGTCATATAAAATCTGGTCAAAACACTCTGCTTTTTATATGATGAAATCTGAAAAGAGTGTGAATATTTACTGACTCAAGCAGTGATCAGTAAATAAAGAGTTTAAATAAGCAGTGTATTTAAACGCTGTTTCCTTCTGGTGCGTTCAGCTACTACAGAGGAGCGGTTGGAGCGTTGCTGGTGTACGACATCAGCAAACATCTGACGTACGAGAGCGCCGAGCGATGGCTGAAGGAGCTGTATGACCACGCAGACCCTCACATGGTGGTTATGCTGGTGGGCAACAAGAAGGACCTGGAGAGCCTCAGGACCGTTCCCACAGAGGAGGCCAAAGATTTTGCAGGTGAACTTAATTGCTTCCTTATGTGCTGAAAGGATTTCCCCTCAAGAATAAACCGATTTTCATCGTGTCGAATGTTTGCCGCACCATTCCAGATAAGAAAGGCCTCATGTTCATGGAGACGTCGGCGTTGGACTCCACAAACGTAGAAGCTGCTTTCAACGAAGTCCTTACAGGTAAGAAGAGACACAGCACCACTCTGGTTTACAGACAACTTCAAGGTGCCACCCTAAATGCTTGATCTCCCCAGCGATCCATAAGAAGGTGGCCAGCAGAGAGGTGACCCGCGGCTCCATCAGCGCAGTGACCCTTTCCAGTCCGCTGGGGCTGACAAGAGAGGCCCAGGAAGAGCGGAAAGGCTGCTGCAAGAGTTCCTGATGGACTGATATGTGTTGAACCAACACCATGCTTGACTGAAGTTAAAGCCCTCAGCCTCTCTTTCAGTCCGACGAGCGAGGCAGCGCAGTCTGTCGGAAACCTTTTTAAATATAAACTGTACAGTTTGTAGGTCATTGATTTAGTGCTCAGGCATCGAGTGAATCCGTCTTTTATAGTCATGTTTTATATAGAATATTTCTTCAGAGCAGAAGGTGGGTGGGAAAATTTCTACTTTAGATAGTTGTGTTTTTCGTTCTCTTCATGGTTTAAGAGATGCTTTGCAAAGTCGTGTTTTGTTTTTGTAAGCGGGAGAATTTTGACTTGGAATAAATTATTTAAATGTTCGTGTTTCCATGTTGGAATTATTTACACATTCTCCAGGCTGGATGAGTTAGGGTGCCATACAACAACGATGGTGCTTAAACTAATTAAGATTGCAACCGCTGACTCTTGTGTCACTGGATACCAGTGGACTAAAAGAAATGTGTTTAGTTTAGGCAAAAAGTGTGGAAAAATGTGAATTATTTTTGTTTGAAGAGCTTTAGTGACGTCTATGTTGGTCAAAGAAACTCAAAATGTGTCTTAAATGAAAGCCAAGTGGACCCATTTTAAGATGATACCAAGCACTACATTATAGGGCTTTGACAAATATCTAAACCAGACATATTCCAACCTCAAAAAACAGAATTTATCTGAAGGCGTTGTTAACTTCATGAACTGATAGCTATGACTAACCACTTTGGAAGCGCTATTATGCCAAAATATCATCCAGACATATATGTTTTCAAAATTGATTTTTAGTTTTACCACCCTGAGATGGACCAAATTGTGAAGTGTTGGTCTCTGGCTCATAGATTAAATGTGGTTAATGTGCTAACTGAGGTTCAGCAGCAGGACTACACCTCAACCGCACCTCAGATCATCTGCTAAGCCTACTTACAGCTAGCTTAGCCATCAACACTTTGCCCTGCACCCCACCCTTTCTCATCCATTTATCCTTACCACATCCCTGCTGTTTGTAAATCTCTTGCTCCATCCACCACTTGGAAACGGTGATGAGGGCTACTTAAACTCTTAAATTGCACCTGACTTGGAGGTGTCAGTCCAGCTGAGGTGATTCAGGAACCTGATTGGTTCCCTTCTGGGTGCCTCCATGTGGATGTTTTGAGGGCACATCCAGCATTGGCTGGCTGGTAAGGACGAACATCATGGTTTCCTTCCTTAGCCTTCTCACAACCCGATCCTGCTTGGATGGATGTAAGATTCATGTGGCCAATTTAAAGTTATAGTGCATGTCAGTGAATTAGAATATGATCAAAGCTGAAATTTCTAAAAGTTCAATTTAAAAAAATAATAAAAATCATAATTCAGTTTTGGAGACAATTAAAGCAAAAAATTGTCATCAATGCGTTGATGCAGATCAAGATTTTAGTAGCTGTAAAATCCTGTTATTGGGTTACAGCTACTAAAATAACTGCAACCCAAATGCCTGTGTGTGACGACTTTATATTTTGAATTGAATTACTGAAACTTTTACATTGTTTCTAATTAATCGAGATTCGTCTTACACTAATTTAAATAAAATTAAACCGTTTTATTTAAAGGCATCACTAACATGACAGAGGCTGCTTAGTATTTGAAAGTGTTGTGTCGCCTTGCAGTCTGCAGGTGGCGGTACCGATATAACTTTTGATTGATGCCAGACAAGAAGAAAATGAAAAGCTCAACCTTATTTCTTTTCCTCAGTATATCTCATTTAGCTAATTGCTTGCTAAGCTTTAATTAGTGGTCACCTTGTTACTTTTTGGCGTTAGCATCTTTCTGTTTCCTCTAACTTCCTCAAACTTTGTTCGAGATACACAATGTCTTAATGGTAGTGACACGATGACTGTTTCCCCCCCTCAAAATATCAAATCCATTCATATACAGTATGCTTTGATGTATTATGTGTGTGTGGTGATTTTATACATCTGCACACTGTGGATGTGACCACGCAGGCTCATATGGCACAACTGAGAGAATATAAATCTGCAGCAGCAGAGTTTAATGGTATTCTGGACAGTCAGAGCCCCTATCTCTGGCTCACAGATGTTCACGTGAAGCTTTGCTGTGGTATCAGTGTGTCTGCATGGACGAGGGAGAATCCTCTGATGGTTTTGTCACAGTGAAATGACCACAAATGCACAGTTTTTATTAATTTTCTCTAATGAAAATATGATAAGAAGGCTCTGCTGAAGGCAGTAAATGTTTAATTATATTCTGTAAAGAAAGACTTTTTTTTTTTATGGCCTTGGAGGGAAGAGACATCTGGAGTAATAATCCATGCAGGTTGAGAGTGTGGTCATGAAATCTCTAAATCTTTATCTTTGCAAGCCTCGGGGTTGGAGATGTGTTTTGCAAAAGAAAGTTTGATTTTCTTAGCACTTCTCAGGTTTCAACAAATTGATCCTGATGTGTGGATGCATTTTTGACTTTGCCTCAAAGCCAATCAACACACAGAGGTTGGGAAGATTCTGTGCCTACGTGTGACAGCTGCTACCTCCATGCTGTTAGACATGTGTACCTTGTAAAAAGTGAATCTTAGACTGGGACTCAAATGTCAGAGATCTGTCACCTCTGACCCCAACGCGGATCTGTTTATCTACCGTTTAAAATTCCTCCGCCTCCCAGCGCTTGGTTTCTCTGGAGGGATTACAGTCTTATCTTTCAAGAATTTGCAGCTGCAGTGCCAGATCTGCAGGGGTTCAATTGTGATATTTTTATTTTCTGGGAAATTTGACCCTGTGGAAAAAGGATCCTCTAACGGTGCTGCTTTCTGAATTAGCTGCCCCTGTTGGTTTCACTGAGCTCAGTATTTGTTGTTTATTTCTACTTCCTGTGTTTGTCCTTACAAGAGATTATCTCAAAAGTATTTACAACTCTTCTATTATCTTCACATTTTGTCGTATTACATCCACAAACTTCAGTGTATATTTCATGCTACAGACCAACACAAAATATTTCAGAATTGTGAAGTGGAGGGAAATGTGTGCATGGTTTTCAAACATTTTTGCAGATAATAATCTGAAAAGTGTGGCCTGTGTTTCTAATTCATCCAGATATCTACACCTGGAGATTGAAGTTCTTGCACATTTCTTTTGTAAAATAACTCAACCTGTTCCAGATCAGATGGAGAGCATCTGTGAAGATCAGTTTTGGCTGACATTTGGATATGCTTTGATCTAAATCATTAGATTGCAGGTTTGACTTTCAGTCTAGGTCTAATGTCCTGCGGGACGGTGAACCTCTGCCTGAGACTCAGGTGTCTGTATATTAAGTGACATCTAGAGAAAATTAGTTGCTCTAGATTCTATTTAGGGGTAACAGTAAAAAGGACAGAGCACAACAGCATACTAAACCTTTCTAATTTTTGATTCACAGCATTGTAAAGCAAACAGACACTCCCTAGATTTAGCTATGATTTGACAGATGGCAGCCATATTAAATTTTAACGTCATACTTTGCAAAAAAAAAAAAAGGATTCAGAAGGCATTTCAAAAGATTTTTTTAAAATTCAGAACCAATCTTTTTTCTTTCAGTGGGAAGCACATACATTTTTTTTTCCATATATTATCTGTGGGGGTGTTTGGATTATAATATTATATATATAATATTTTTACCCTTTTTATCCCTATTTTTTGTTTGGGCACAAGATTTAAACTATGTTTGTGTTATGAAATGTTCATTGCACGACAACCTTAAGATTGAAAACAAAAATATTAAATGATCCAGCTACCTTCATTTTAGACAGAAAACTGAGAACTATGTCTACTACTGCTAACCCTATATATTAATCCTTATTTATTTCAAACATTTATACATTATCATCTGCATTCGGATACACAAAATTAAGTAAAAATGTAGAATATAGTTCTAAGTAAATCATAGTTATATTAACAAATTAATGTCAGATGCAAGTAGCTATCATGCAGCCTGTTGCTTAATATTAATGTTGCTTATAGCTTTCCATCAGTCAGACTGGATGAAGGGCACTGTAAAACATCAATACAGGTGGGAGAGGGAGGATGTTGTTCAGTATCTTTGAAATCTCAATAAAAAGACTTTACACCATAGTATCAAAATGATGAAAAACTTTTATAGTCTTGAGATCTGGATCCATCTTTATCCTTATAACCAGAAGCCCTTAGCCCGCTTCAAACTGAGGAAAAAATGAACTAATAAACGACTGTCGTAAGAGAAGTAATTATGAGCTGATGAGAATATTTTAAAGAAAACAGTGGGAACGCATTTTGAAACATGCTAAAATATTCAGTGTGACTTAAAGCAGCTAAAAAAGCAGCATTTCACAAATGTACATCATCCACCCCAAACACCAGGAACATGACCCTTTAAACGTCCAGATGGGATGGAATGAGGTTAGTCTGGCCATCCTTGTGTTCAAACCAGACGCCGGGCAAGTTTAGTCCAGAGATGTGGCAAACAAACTAATCAGATGAAAATGTTAAATTTTTCTGTAATTGCTGAGAGGCCAGGCAGCTGCGACTGTGAATTACTACAATCTGTAGTGATTACCAAACTGCACAGAACACCTGCACGCTAGCCAAACAGAGTGTTGCTTTTTCCTCGACCTAGAGGTCACCGTTTCACTCAGACAAATATGCTTAAGGATCAAGTAGAGACTGACAGGTGTAGCTTGCCACACTGCGTCCAACTGTTTCAAGGCTCCAGCTATGATCGTAAACACACGAAGGAAACCAAAGTCCAAGCATCGGCGCACAACAGCAGCTATCCTCCTTCATCTGTCAGAGCATGGCAGCTAAACATTGCTGATTTTTCAAATTTCCACCTCAGCTCACAGACATAGAGCCAAAGTCATTGCTCGCTGATCGCCATGGCGATGTTGTTATGGCGACTAATCAAAGAAGAGGTGAGCTGTGTGTTCAGATTGTAACACTGCCCAAAAAATAACATGCAAAGCAGCGACGGAAACAGCAGACAAGCAGAGACTAACACAAGTCATAGACTGAGGATGAAATGTTGAGTGTGTGTTTATCGCTCTTGCATGAAAACTGAAAACTGTTTAGTCTCAGCTCTCAGCTTGTTTTAACATTAAAATGTGCTCAAACCAGTTTTCATAACAGTTTGTTTGTACATTTGCCTGCCATCGTGTGTTTAGCTGAATCACCCCGCTCCTCACAGCATACAGCCACACTCAAGTTAATTAACTCCTTTTGAAATCGTGTTGTTTCGTATTAGAGCCTGCTATGCACTGCTGTTCACATTCGCAGCCCTGCTGATGTCACATGGCTCTGAAACAAGTTTCAATCAGACGTGTTGTTGATGAGCCACAGATGTGACAGACTCAGTCTTCGTCTGTTTTACGTAACGTCGCTTGTATCTGTGACAGCCATGGCGGTTACCTGTGAGATTCTGATGCAACATGGCCGCATGCATACCCCATGTCCATCGTGGTGGCTGAAGGACGTAACTTAACTCAAGTTCTTCACATCATCACAGAATAATGTTTTTATAGATGCAGAGATAACCAAAGGGTAGTTTATACCAACCCCCGTTATTATTAATTATTATTATTATTATTATTATTATTATTATTATTATCTCCATTTGTTCCCACTGTTGAATAGCTAAGCGCCAGAACTGTAGCACAGCTAGGTATGACAGGAAGTTGGAAAAGGTGGATTTTTATCCCCTCCTGTCCGTTCGCTCATTTTTTAACTTTCACTATACAGTAACCATTTGAGCAGATGTTATTGCTTGATTAAAGTATACAAACATCATAAAAATGGCATTGAAACTATTTTACATGTCCTTTTTTTCACCACACAATAAAAAGAAATGAGCTGAAGTTTACACTTTCCTAGATGACTGTTGCTGTTTCTCCATGAGCAATAATACCTGTAAAGTAAGAGGAACATATATATCTTTTGGGCTGTAATCATTAATGTTGACAGTAATTGTTTCTATCATATATGAAATATTAATTAGATTTTTTTTTTTGTCTTGTGTAGCTGCTGTATAGCTTTAAGCTCCCCCCTTTCCCTAATTCATTTCTCTTGGTAGTTAAACATTTTAAGAAATTATGGTGATCAGTATCCAAAAGAATGGCCACATCTCATGAGTAGCAACATTTAAGTGACTGGGCTGGTCATTTAGTTCCTTTGCCAATTTGCTCCTTGGTTGTTTGGATTGTTTCATGCCTTTCTTTGTGGAGTTCAAAATGGATTCTCCTGTGATTTGCCGTTTTTGTCTCGACCACTACATGCATCGGTTCTTACCCGCCAGGGTGTTGTTACAGATCCACTTTGACAACCAGTGATTGAAAGTAATGTTCTTATTGTCTGATGAAAGGAAGAGGTGGTTTTATAATGTTAATAAATGATAACCACCTGCTAGTGTTTACTTCTGATTGTGAACTTCCATGTTTTATGAGAATCAGCTGGCCCGAAAGAAGATCCGAACCACAATAAATGGAACTAAAAGACAATGCAAAGGTTTCAGAGAATTATGTACTGCAAATCAGTTAACATATGTGTGACATTTTAATAATTTCTTGTCTATTTACCTCCACAATTCATAAAGTCTGAATACTTTGATACTTGACTACAGAGAAAACTAAACAAATGTACATAAATCTGAAACAGAATTAAATGGAAGCAGGATGGGAGGAATTGGCAACAGATTGGAAGTAAGAGTGTCACTGGGTGAACTGACATGGTTCTGATCATCACTTGGACCGGTTCTGTGATGTTGTGTTTCTCATAGGCCTAGGAACTCTCTGAACCACTGCTCTTTTTGCATTTGTTACGGCTGTGTCCATGACTCCTTTTTTATGTGTTCTGGTAGTTGTTGCATTTTGACCTTCACTGCAGACGATATTTTCAATATTTTCTGAACAGAGTTGATCACCAGCCACGTAGATTTCCTTTGGGAATCATAAACTGCACCCCAGAGCTCCCAAATGAATGTCTCTTAAGGCCAAAATCTGCAGGAGAAACTTTTCATCTTCTCCTTCACAAGAAGGAGGGGAAGGGCAGTAATACCCCACGCCATCCATGCAGTGCTCTGCTTTTTGTCAAAAGAAGCGCAAAGGCGCCTGGCAATACATTAAGAGAAAAAATTGGTGTGTTATGCACTTTATGAGCAAATATTTCCAAGTCTGTCTAATACCCCTCAACGTTTGTTCCATGCAGTTCACGGAGGAGGTGCAGTCCAGACAAAATGCCTTTGTCTAGATGCCACATTTGCAGAAGATGTTGTTTCACTGATGTGAACTCACTGAGAGGCAGCATGCGTGTGTGTGCGTGCGGGTGTGTGTGTGTGTGTGGGGGTGTGCGTGCGGGTGTGGGGGTGGGTGGGGGTGTGTGTGTTTGGGAAAATAGCAGGTGTTACACTGACAGCCTTAGCGAGATAAGTCTCCTTGGAGTTTGGTATTGTGGGAAAACACATGTTGTCCACATTCTTGTGAGAGTTTGAGGACAAGAGGTTTAACTGAGGCCATGTTGCCAAAAGAGACATTACATATGGACTTTTTCCGTGTGCATGTACAAGTCCAGATGAGTTTCTGAAGCCATTACTGCATGCATCCTGTCCAGTTTCCTCTGTATGCTGCGAATGCCACAGGATGAATCTAAAAATACCACGGGCCCAAGAGGAAAAAAAGAGAAGATGGGAAAATCATTTACACAAGTGCAAGATGAACAAACAGTAATCTGGAAGCAAGGGCTGCAAACTCTCAGTGCCACAGACTAATTTATTTTTTAAAGTATTCCTCTAATAAACAAAGTCAAACAGATTTAATTCTGTGAGGAGGATTGTTGCACTGTTGCATCACCTTATGTGCAAATAGGATGTGATTGTCCAAGAAAACTGAAAGTGACTGGAAGTGGTTGGTGGGGAAGTGGAGCTGAGATAAAAATAATAAAAAAAACATATCCTGTTTTTAATGATGATACAAAGTTTCTCTCTGTCAATTTCAATAACAACAATAAAAAGACTCAAAAAACAAAGGCTTATGGTAAATGTTTTTGTTATTATGTTATGCCATCCTCAATTTCTAGTTATTTATTTATTCATCATTAATTTGAATTTTACCTTTTATTTATTTATCTATTTAGTTGTTTCATATTTTGAACATTTCTGATGGAAGGCTGTTGTACAACCCTGAGAAGGACAAAGGTTCGGACTCAATTTGTTGGTCAATATTAATTCAATCTGTTTTTCCATCTAATATGAAACTCTTTACAAATATTTTTTCATCTACTTCATGGCATGCCTTTGATCGTTTTTGATGGCCGTTCGCTCTTTTTATGCTGGGGCCCCTTTCAAAATGAAGACAAGAAACCACATGGTTGGCCCAGTGAATCTAGGAAACCTGCAGCATCAAAACAGCATCTAGCACAGCCCAATTGATATGGACGGTGGAAAAATGAGAGCAAGATAAATCATTTCAAACATGTTCCACCTTAATTTAACCTATGTCAAGTACAACTCAGCTTTAACACCAAACTGATTTAATCCAGGCAGGAAATAGTAATAAAAAAGCATGATAGTGTTTGAGGGTCTCACCTGCACACAGACCTCTTCCCACCCAATAAACTCTAATATCTGTCAGATACTCTTGCTGAGCACTTTATAAATTTTAATCTTCTTCTAGTAAAGACATACTTTTGTGGATTGTGGGTATCCTGTGGGCCATTTCCATGCTGAAAGATAAGCATTTGTCAGATTTTCAACAGAAGCCGACAAAAACGGACAAGATTGACTGATATTTGTTTAAACGTCCATTTCCAGCTGAAGAAAAACAGTCCCCAAGCATGATGCCTCTTCCACCATGCTTCAGTCTGAGTATGACAATAACTGTCTCTCTAAACATATAATGTGTTGGAGCCCTTTTAACTCTGCAGAGGGTTTTTCTGTGAGATGTGATGAAGACAACTTTATTAAAAGAGAACTTGGGCCGTTATACTTATTTTTATAAATATAAACTTGTGATGTCAGTTATTTAAACTCTGTAAAAGAAAGGGACATAGTCACACTTTTTGTTTTGGGGTGTGTGGGTGGGCGTGCGCATGTGCGGGTGTGTGTGTGTGTGTGTGGGTGTGTGTGTGTGCGGGTGTGTGTGGGTGTGTGTGTGTGTGTGTGAGAGAGAGAGCTCACGGAGGGAACTGACTCACAGATTCAGTAATTACACATGATTCTGACTAAACCCAGAGCAAATCTGTAGGAGATAAAGATACAGCAGAAGACTTCTATGGGGATCGTGAAGACACAGTGATGATAAGGAGGAGGAGGAGGAGGAGTAGCAGTGGGCAGTTAGGAGGAGGAGAAGGAGGAGGAAGAGGGAATCCATATGGGAAGGAGCAGCCCGCGGCTCCGCTGCAGTGAGACACAGAGACCGGAGGAGAGGACGAGGAGCCTCATTTCTGTCTGGAGATGAAAAAGTCTTTAATCACACACTGAGCTGTGGGACTTCATTCGGTGCCAGCATGTATTTTGGTATGTAAACGCAGCATTAAGCTTTTACTCTCAGGGGGTTTGAGGGGGATTATTTATTTTTTTTATTATTTTTTATTAAATCACAGCAGACTCACTTGTTGCATGCATTTTTAGATCTGCTGTCTGTTATCTGCCTGAAATACTCAATCAGATGTGGTGCTCATCGTTTGCAAATGTCAGTTCAGTCTTTATGTTCCACTTTAAGTGCAACACACAGAAATGTACAACCCAACAGTAGAAATTCGTAGGAACAAATGTCATTCAGAAAACATAGAGCCACAATGTTCTTGTTAATATCCTCAGCAGGATTTTACAAGTTGGTTGTATCGTGACAAGAAGTGTGGAAATCTACAAACTAACATTTTGTTTGGTTGGCTCATTCTGAATTAACATAATGAGCGTGTGATCGGGATTCTGTCGTCTCCTGTCCATGTTTGTGCATTTCATAACATCATTTCTTCTCTGTAAAGTAAATACCCAAGTACACACAATGCTACATGCACACACATGCGCGCCGTCAGCCAAAGGCAATCAGAGTAATGGCAGAGCGGATGGGTGTGTTGGCTGATTTTGATGATGACGATGATTAAACTTGCACCCTGGTCCTGATTCAAGCTGTAATCAAGCTGGGAGAACATGTAAACTGGAGGCTGGACAATCAGAAACACAAACAGGACGCTTATCACGCTGGACCCTCTGGACTGGTTCTGTGTGTGTGTGTGGGTGTGCGGGGGTGTGTGTGTATTTACAAACTTTCTGAGATTTTTATCAAATACTTTGTTTGATCATAGGGTTCGTTATCTAACTACTTGCCTGTGCCAGAGAGTTATTTTGATAAGACTTTAATAACTGAGCCTTTAAATTAAAAAAGAGAAGAAATGACTGAATCTACTCTAATGGAAGAAATGACAAACCTGTTCCTGAAATGTTCTGCAGGGATTGTCATCAGTCCAGTTTCACAAGTGTCCAAAATAGACAGTGTTGAATTAAAATGTAGTTTGCTGTGCACAAGCTATAAATCAGAGACATTTCTTGGATGAATCTTACCTTTGGTGAGCTCCTCCCTCTGCATCTCATGCCCAGATTTTTGTTGCTGCAAATAAAATAATGCTTTCACAATTCATACCCGTGTTTTTAACGAATCGGTAATCAGTGTGGAATAATCTGTGTTGGGTTTTACCCATTTGCATGTTGACATTTTCATGCGTGTTGCAATCTAGAGTGATTTTAATGCCAAGAAAAACAGATAATAACATATTTCTGCCTTTGTGTGTGTGTTTACAAATTGAATGATGGTTACATAAATCACACTAATACCTTGTCACACTGCTGTGCATCTGCTTTTAGTTTTAACTGTGTAGGATGACATGACACCAGAGGAAAAAGTGTTTCAGTATAGCCACACCCAAATTTAGCCTGACCTCTCAAGACTCATAGGATTAAAAATCTTTGGATAGTACTTATCTACATCCTTGAGAAGACTCATGTAGAATTTCATTCCCAGAGGGTTGGCTGATATGAAAATAAATGTACAAATAAGTACCACAAAATGTCAAAGCAAAAGTAACGTACCTAATTCTGATGCCCCAGAAAAGTGAGAACCTTTAATACCAGTAGACATGAACTATTCAGGACAGGAGGGATATGATGCTTCACAAAATCTCATCTTATTTCTTTGCATTTTTAGCTATGTATCAGGTTTTCAATATCACAGCATACAGGGCTAGGTATGTTTCAAAGCATCTCTATTCAGTGTGCAACAACCCAGTTAAAGTCGAACCAATGATTAAGACTTAATTTGATGCCAAATTAATGCTTAATTTGGCACCAAATAAAACCAGATGACCAGCAAATAAAACCAGATGAGGCTGGGAGTAAAACTAAACTTTAAACAAATAAAAACAAGACGATCCAGTTTTAGGTATGTTAGCTTTCGTTTGCCATCCTTCCAAACATGTTTGTTAAATTTGGTTTAGTTTAGGGGCACTGCCCAGACACCTGTACCTTTTGCTGATAATGCAGGAATCAGCTAATTGCAGCTGTAGTATTTATCTCTTTAGACCCTCATTTGTGTATCCCAGTAATTCCTACCAGAAACGGCAAAACTGAGCTGCGTTTTTAAATGTTATGGTGACAAAAAAGCACTGCTTTCATCTGCATATATTTTTCAAAACAGAATGGCAATGGACAATGTGAGCACTAATAATTTCATTGAACAAATCTTAGACACTCTATGTAACATTGGTTTACCCATTATTTTATCATTAAATGTGTAAATATTATTTTGTTTCATATTCAGTTGTTTACTTTTTAGTTTAGATTCCTTTTAAGGATTTTGTCCATACCCTGCTAAGCTGTACTTTAATCATCTTGCGATGACAGTCAAGATATCTTATTTATCTATTATCTCACATAATGTGACAAGAAGATATAGATTCCTTGTTATTAGACCTCTACACAGTAATGAAATTTTGGTCTCTAAAAACAACTTTTACAAAAGTAATAAGACTTTAAACATAAACTGCCTTGAAGGATTGCGCAGGTAGAGCAAATACGGTTTGTGGATTGTGCATAAGTGGATAAGAACGCAAAAACATAAAGCTTAAAGTTCAGCCTTTTCAAGTACATCTCCTCGTTTCTTTTCTCTTCCCACTTAGCTCTCGCCATTATCTTCATTTAAAACCGGTCACTTAATCTTTGCTGCTTCCCTTCTGTGTCTCAGGTAATGTGTGCCACAGTCCCCTGCCGTCGCTGGCTCGTCCCACGCTGGGCAGGACCCAGCCGTCCCCCGACCCCAAGGCCCTCCTCCCCTTCCATCTGCTGCCTGGATTCACCGACGTGAGTACCATCAGTCTCTGTGGGGTGGCGGCACCGGACTGTCACTGCACCAAATATTTTCTCTTCCCCTCCATCGAACCGGTTTTGTTTTTCCATTTTGCTTCCACCGGCAGAGTGAGAGTCGAAGGTTTAGTTTGTCTGCGTGGAGGTAAATGTTTAATATAAGCGCACTGCCTACACCTTTCCAAATATATCACCTGTGATGCAGAGAGCAGTGACATTTCCACACGACCTGGGGGGCGTCAGAGCTGCTTCCTTGGTATTCCTCATGCAGAGCGTTTCTCCGAGCTGTCTGCCTCCGTGTTTGTGAAGGGTGAAGGTGGAGGAAACGAATGCAGACCCGGTCCAGGCTCAGAGCAGAGGACCATGTTTCATATTTTAACGTAATCCTGCCTGCTTAAAATATCCATGAAATCCAGTTTTTTTTGGGGGGGGGAAATAGAGTATTAAACATGAAAACGTTTGCATTAAACCAGATTCTACGTCTGTTGGATTCCCAGTATTTGGCATACAGTCAGACGCTCAGATCCGACCCACAGGGAGATAAATGAAGGTTTTCACAGACACACTAATGTATGTATGTGTATTTTCCAAGCTGTCAGCATGCAGTGAGATATATTCATTTTGCACCTAGTTAGGTGAACAGTGTATATCTACTTTAACTATATTCTGGAAAAGCCAGTCTGCCTGGAAATAAGATATTTGTTTAGGTCTTAGCCCATTTCCGCTCTCTTACCTTCTCCTTTATCTCGTTTACTCTTGGAAGTCAATACATTTTGCACTTTGCCTCTTTATATCTCCTGTCTCATTCTCAATTCCCTCACTTTCAGACATTTCACCTCCCTCCTTATTTCTCCTTTAGTTTAGATATTTTTTCCTTTCTTCTACTTTAGTATGATAAATTGGCGTGAAGATAAGTTTTTTCTAACTTTTAATATCAGACTGACCAGTGATGTAATGCTAATACAACACATATATCTTTCTTAAAAATGCTTTTGTTGATTTTTTTTTTTTTTTTTTGCTGAACCCCATCTGACCTTTCGTTTGATTTCACCCCCAGCTTCTTTGAGGCTGCAGATTTGGGTACAAACACATCAGTCACATCAGTCACTGCAGTCTTTCATTTTGGTTTCTAGCTGTAATTTTAACTGGAACTTGTTTGTTTTGGTTTCTTTTTACAATTGTGTCACCGTAGGTATTTTCACTTCTACGACTGAAATCGAGAAATTTCTAAAATGTGTGAAAGAAAAAGCGTCAAACATGCTCCCCCTTTCATTTGGTTCCGACTCATAAAAGAAAAGTAAAAAAAAAAAAAAAACAGAGTTGACCTGCATATTTAAACACACGAGAGCCTCAACTGGAGAAATTGATTATTGATTTAACACAATCAGCAGAAATCATCAACTTTCTTGTACTAAAAGAGGAAACACAAAGAGTTAAACATGCTGTAAAAGAAAACCGAACATAAATTTTATAATCTCAAACAGCTGCAGTCACTTCTGACTGTTCGCTCCATGCTTTAGTGATCCATGACATGAACTGTGCTGTGTCTCTGTCTCTCACCTCTGGGTTATTGCTTCCCTTTAATCCAAGAATGCCATCGTTTCATAATCTGGAGCCAAAAAAGTGTTTCCAACTGGAAGCCTTGCAATAAGTCTCCTTAACACTGGTTTACTTCCCACAAAGTTTATCCCGATGTCCTGCTTAGAATAAATTTGTAGCAAAACTCTTTACTCCATTTTTTCATGTGTGCACATGTGGGTGTGCGTGAGTTGGCACAAACCTGACACCTATCCATTCAACATTAATAATGTCTTTTTTGCCAAGCAAAAGAATCCACCCTTCACATGTCAATCAAGGGAAACAGTGTAATGTTACTTTCTAAGTAAAGATATATAACCTGTATGAATGTGTTTCATCTCCCTTCTGGATTAAAGTCACTGAAGGCTAAAGCAGCAAAAGCAGAAGAACGAATGTCGTATTCCTTGAGTAAATTAATTTAAACTGAGTTGGCGTACAAGTGACCTCAGCCAGTGTGCATTTTTGCACGTCTTAAACTTTTATTCTTCCTTCAGTGAAGATGTCATGGGCGTCAGTGTGCCTGTATTGATGTGGAGGTTTTTCTTTGGTACACATTTGTTTTGAGTGCATTTGAGCTCTGATCCAGCTCTTACGTCGGCTTGTGTTTCTATTTTTCTTTTAGCTGGAACAAAAAATTGATTCCAAGAAAATTAGAATGTAATACTCTCAAAAAAGAAGAAAGAAACAACTAGTTCATGTCGGTTCAAGTCAGGAGTTCATGCACAGCTGTCATGGTGATCCGCAATAAACTGTGGACTATTTGTCATCATAAATCTTGGATCTTGATTATGATCCAGCTAAACAAAAAAAAGAAAGAAACAGTCTGCTTTGTTTCATTCAAAGAAATGTTTCAGCCTCAACCGGCTCCCTGGAGCTGAGCGCGTCTGACAAGCTGCCGCTGCTGAGTGTCAGAGAGTCTGCAGAAAGACTGAACTGATTGTAATTGATGCTGTGTGCTACGTGTGACCTCTTCATTCTGGGGATTTGTATTTGCAGGTGATGTGATTTCTGTGTGTGTTTTTGTGAGGGGGGGGAAAGGAGGAAATGAGTAAAAAGGGCGAGCTGACTTTGCCACAGGTGCTTGTAGGCTATGAAGAGCATGAAAGGAGTTGAGGGTAGGAGAGCGAGACCACTGGGATGCAAGAAGGTGACTTTAATCAGATGGAAGCTAAGGGAGGGTTTAGAGGTGAGCAGATGGAGAGGTGGAGTGGGAAACGTGTGATCAGAGGTGAAAGAGAACTGCAGGAGCTCTGATGTCCAGAAACACAAACACCACACCCACAGTTGCTTGAAATGTTTTCAAAGTAACATCCTGGATTCTTGTTGTCATACTTTGTTTTTTCAGGAGTAACACAAGAAATAATCTTCAAGTGGGAGAGAGAGAAAACAGTGGAGACAGATACGCATTCCAGTGCCGCTGCTGCTTATGAAAATCAAAAACAATCGGAAAGATTACACATACGCAGGCTCTGTTTTTCATGTCTGAAGAGGAATTTAGCTAAAATCCCTGCAGCTGTTCTCTGTTCCTGGAGCTAGCAGAACAACCTGATTGACCCGTACCAATGTCCAGTTTAAATAAATTCATGTTTTTTTTTTTTATTACAGTAGCATAGTTTCACATAGAAACGCTGTAAAAACAATGGGTGTATTTATTCAGCAGGGGTAAAGCCTCTCGAGAAACGACTGTTTAAAATAAAATCACTTGCTATAAAATGAATGCAACTTAATTTTTTTTAAAATCAACTTTCTCTTTTTCTGTTTAAGAAGTGACTTGACACAAAAACTGATTTCTCTTGGCACTTCTTCAAAATAAGACATACCATTTAAGGCAGATGTGTGTTTATCAGTCCTGGGAAATGATATTTGCCCCCACAGATTGCTTCTGTCGTTGTAAGATGGTCATGTTTAAAAATGTCACTATGAAACAAGATAACATAAGAGCCAGAAAATGTGAGTAAATATGGAAAAACAATTGGTCTAAGCCACATGTCTCAAACTCCAGTCCTCCAGGGCCGCTGTCCTGCAGTTTTTAGATGTGCCACAGATACAAACCGCTGGAGTGAAATGACTTAATGACCTCCTTCTTGTGTAGATCAGTTCTCCAGAGCCTTAATGACCTAATTATTCTGTTCAGGTGTGGTGCAGCAGTTGCAGGACAGTGGCCCTTGAGGACTGGAGTTTAACACCTCTGGTCTAAGCTAACCAATATCAGTGTTTGTGATTTGTAGATAACGACTCATCGAGATTTACTGTATTCATCATCCTGAGAAATTACCACTTCACCAATGACATTTCTCATGCATTTTCAGTTTTTTTTTTTTGGACTGGGGTTTATTATGATCATATATTTTAGTGATATTTTTGATTTTATCGATGTCATTAAGCTGGCCTTGCCTTGGCTTGTGAAACCGAACCGTTTATACAGTTAATTCATGATTTGACAGGGAGAGAAATTATGTTTTCTTAAAGGGACAGGTTGGTTTGGACAGCTTTTCTCCCTTAAAAATGAAATAGTCATTTGAAAACTGTTTACTTGAGTTATCTTTGTCTGGTGTGCAGAGTTATGCAATGACATTTAACTTTGACAAAAACGGAAGAAATCTGCTAAGGGCCAAATAGTATTTCACAACAATCCAGCAAGAACCTTGCTACTTGCCTGAACCAGCTCAAATCTCAAGTCAGAGCCATAAATAAAATGTTTAACAGCTGCGGCAGTAAAATACAAGGCAAGAAAATCTTTTTTTTAAATTTGGTACAAAAAGTACAGACGTGAGTACAAAAACATGATTGCAATAAAATATTAATTAATTTAAAGTTTCATACACATATTTGCCATCTCAATAAGTTTGGAACCTGTTATATAATAATGCTCAAGTTTTTTTTTTCTGCCTAATGGCTCATTTTACATCATTCAGGCCTGTTGTCGGGTTTTAGAAAAAGATTACTAATTTCCAGTAGTGCCTTGAGATGTTTAGATATTGACAAAAAGCGTAAACACAAACATTTGACAGAAAAATTCAAGAGATTTACTTGTGGAGTAAAAGAGCGATGATGAAAGAGCTGGAATTTCGTCATTAAGTTATTGATTTTCCGATGTTTGTAAAGCAACACAAACATTTCTACACAAATGTTCCTACTTTCTTCAAATTATAATTTCTTACACTGAAACAGACCTGAACCAGGAACTCCTGCAGATTTAAAAGGTTGCAGTAAAAAAAAGCTTGTTTTTTTTTAATGGCTTACAGAAGCTGTGGTCAGCACGGTTTCGTGGTGGTCCAAATGGACTCCAACCAAGTCATGAAGGAAAACAGTCTCTGGGCATCTTTAGACAATTTTAAATTAAGACCCAGATCTCTGAATATTATGTGGCCGTACTTTCTTTTGAAGCTTTACGAAGTATCTAGAATGAATTTGGCACATTGTGGCTGAACTATTTAGACTTGTTTTGCCATCTTGAGCTACCATACTCCACTTCTTTAGATCTATTTGATGCAATCTGGGCTGATTAGACTTGTGAAACACACTAAACGGAGGGCCATTTTACTCTGCTATGCCATACGTTTTTTATTTTATTTTTTAATTGCAATTTGTAATGAATTCCTGACACTAGTGCATCAGGATGTGGACAACTTCTAGCATACAGTTGTTTTCCTTCAATCTCTGTAGGACATTGTCCCTTGAGAGGAAATTTTGCTACTGGAAAAAATGAGATTCTGTAAACTTGCTTTTCCTCCTATAGGAGAAACGCTACTAATAGCAAAAAGGCTGGTTTTTATTAGTTTGTAATGGCATCCAGAGTGATGTTTCCATCAACAACAGCATAGGGGTGTTCAAATTTCCATCCTTACATGCAGTCCAATGGGCAGAGGACTCTTAAAATGAAGTTGAAGTGTGCAAGTATCTCACACTGAAGTTGAACTTTGTGATCTTGTACCTGGTAAAGTGCAATGAGAGTAATACAGCCGAGAGACTAAAATCTTTTGTCTTTCTTGTGAAACGCCCAAGAACATCAGTGAACAGTAACTTTCAGGTCTTCCTGGACTCGATAGGATTTAGGTCTTAACTTTGACTAGGTCATTCTATCGCAGAAACATGCTTTGATCTAAACTATTTCATTGTAATGAAACGGTTGGTGTCGTTCTCCAGCTGGACCTTCTATTCCAGACTCTCTTGCCTCCTCAGGTTTTCTTCTGTAGCTCTATTCACTATGTTATCAACTTCTCTGTTAAAGAAAATATTCTCATAGCATGATTATGCAAGGTGGGGATGGTCAGGGTGATTTTCAGGGTTGACTTTCTGCCACAAGTGGTGTTTTGCAGGCAAAATCTGAGCCTCCTGTTACCATGAGCCTATTGGCTGATTAACCTATAATCAGTGTGTTAGCTTGGAGCAGACAACATATAAAGAAATAATACTTAATAAGCTGCAACAACAATTAAATTTAAAGATAAAATGCATACATTTCGTCTCATAGATCAATGATTTTTTTTGTGTATTTTGCTCAGTTGTTACGTCTTTATGTGAAAATACAGCGATGATTTAGTTTTGTTTCAAAGATCTGAATTAATCTGTAGAGAATAAAGCAGCCAATAAATATTTGCTCATAATATAATTGTACTGCTACAGTTCATGTCTGAGTTTACTGTCATGTTTCAGTTACTTTACAAATCCAAGCCATGTGCTCAGGTATGTGAGTCACTAAAACTCATTGCCCCCTGCCGTTTTATATTAAGACCAAAACTGAGCTTCTTCACCACACCGTAAAGGTTACAGAAGGAGGGTTCAGTCTGGATGGCTTAGCTAAAGGCCGTTTCCTTAAATGAAGAGCCCACATACTTCAGTTTATTAAGGCTTTATGCAAAGAAAGGAGCGAGGCCTGAAAACGTGGCTCATGTTCTTCCGAACCAGACAACCCTGGTGACTAAAAGATGCTCCGTTTTAGCTTGTGCAGTTTGTTTTAGGTCCAGATGCAGGTGTTCTAGGGTGACAGTCAGAGGCTCTGACTGCTATTTATTTTGTGTATTTGGTGAATTAACACATTCTACCCACATTTATCGGCACCAAAGGTAAAGAAATGCAAATGAATCTTTTATTGCAGTAGCATAGTTTTTTAGGGGGGAGGGACTTAATTTAATAAATGAATGATTTTTACTAAATTGTTTGTTGTTACACTTTATGCCACCTCTGCTGCTAGTGTTTTTGCATCCAGTTCTTGCTGGTATGAGAGTACTTAATCTATTTTACGTCTCCTTGCGTTTCAATTACCACAGCATCCATTAAGGTATATTGATAGGGAGCATAACATGGTTTCCAGATATTTGTTGGTTGTTGTAGTCCAGGGCTGCATAGTGTCATGTAGCTCTTGGATTCAAATTTCAACTGGTTCTGATCTGCAAGCAGTGTACCTCCAGTCCAACAAAATTAGGGTTTAGATTGGTTAATTCTCTAAACTGACTATGCACAGATTGACAGGACAATGGGTGAAAGGATGAAAGTTCACTGAAACTCATCAGAGTTTGTTTTACTCTTCTGATTCAACCAGAAATCTTATCTAGTCTTATCTTACCAAACCAGCATTTTGGTGATGTCAAGATGCCACCAGTTCTCTATAAGTGAACCTCTAGAATATCTTTACTTTCTCTACCGTCATGTTCAGGATAAACTAAGGTCCACATCCAGCTTTCTTTATCACAGTTCCTGTTTAGTTCAGATTTTTTAATTCTTGCTCTGATTGTAAATATCAGTAGGTTATATTTAGTCAATTTTCTTGAAGCCATTTCTTGACTTATGAAGATTAACACAAATCATGTCTCTGCGTTACTTGATTGTAAATATAAAATGTTCTAGCTTACTTTCATGGAAATTCACAGTAGTGTTAATAAATGAGGGACTGGTGACTTTGTTAAAAAAAAATTGTATGTTTCTTTTCCTAGTGAATAAATCAATTCAAAGGCTGTATTGGATAAACCTTTCATGCAAGATTGTGCTCTTGGAATGCATTTATTTTAAGAGTTGTAACATCTTTATCAGGGAAAACTATTCTTATGGGCATTTGGATCAAATCAGATACATTTGTTGCCAAAGGACAGAAAGCTAAACATCATAGAAAGCATATTAAAAAGATTTATGTGAACATGCTGATGCACATTTCTTTCAGCACACTAAAAAGGTGAGAAACTGAGAACAGACTGACCTGCTGTAAATCTAATCTTCTCGGTTTATTGACTGCCGAGTTTTAAGCTTAAAGGTGTTGGACATTGAATAAATGTAATGTGCAAAGTGCAATTTTGCATATGATGTGCGATGTTATAGATGCTAATGTGCTAATTATGGATTTTTTTTATTCCACATTTCCTAAAAGGATCATATAACAGCAAATAAAAAGTGTTTATATCATCCTTCCTGCAACATGAGTCGGATTTTAAGCATTTATTATCTGTTGCAGCAGATGGATCATCTCCACAAAGCTCTGATTAGCCCATGCTTCGGGTTAACTTCACCCCTGAAGAGGAAGCCCGGCTCCTGCGGCGTTTGCCGAGTGAGATTCAACTCTGAGGTGGGTGGTGTCTCAAGGGAAACGTTCACTTTAAGCTGTTACTCGTGTGCCGTCTTTTGCTTTTTCACACACACCCTTTTTATGACAGTTGAACGGCTGAAGAGACCTGCCCTTGATTCAAGGCTGTTTGACTGGATCCGAGGACGTTTAGCTGCCTTATGCAATGTCTGATTGACTGAGGAAAACATCTAATGTCTCCCTTTCAAAAGAAAGCTTTTGTAAAAATCAACCAGACATTTTAGGGGGATTTAGAGGTCACGAACTGCAGAATTTTAGGAATTAAGGTGTAAAACTTAGAAAGCTGTTACAATATGACATCTTTTACCCATAATTTACAACTAGAGTTGATAATAGCAAAGGTTACTGCATATTTGTTGAACAGTCTTAAGAAACTTTTAAAACTGCAGTATGTAACTTATAATTTTTTTTTCTTTTTTTACATTTGTTAGACCTGTCACTATGTCATCCCAGTATATTATAGTTTGACAGATAATCTGTGGAAAAAAACAAGCTCCTCTGCCTACTCTCTAACTACAAAATATACGGCTCAAAATAAGAAATATAATGCTTGTCAGAAATGACCAGTCAGAACCAGGAGGAAATCTTAGCGCTGTCGATCATGCTCATGTAGTCAATGCTCACATTCTCCCCCTTGCTCGCTGCTACGCTACAACTTCTCTGAGCCTGCCACGATTGCTCAGCGCACACATGAGTATGACTGACAACGCTTCCTCATGGTTCTTATTGGTTGTTATTGAGTGGAAGTCATGAATTTCTGCAGATGGTAATAGTAGCATTGAGAGAAGGCAGAGGAGTTTGAGTTTTTTTCACAGATTGTAGGCCTTATACTCGCATGACAAAGTGACAGTTTTGACAAATAAAAAACATCTTTAAAAAAAAATAAAAGTTACATACTGCAGCTTTAATCAAAATTCAATGAATTTTACTGTGACTTTTAGAGCACTAAGTGAAGAAGTAGCCTCTGTGAAGACCAATGAACCGAAGCAGTTATGGAGAAGTTTAAAACAATGTCAAGGTTATAAAACAATATCCTAAACTTTGAATATCTCACGGAGCTCTTCCTAATCCATCATCTGACATCACAAAGAGTAAAAATGGCACAAGTGCAAAACTACCAAGAGCTGGACATCAATCTAAGCCGACTAGCAGAGCAAGGAGGACATAATTAAAGAAGCAGCAAAGAGGCCTGTGGTACCGCTAGCTGCAGAGGTCCACAGCTCATGAAGGAGAATCTGTTTGCTGTTCGGCGACTGGCTCTGAACTGCACAAAGCTTTCTTTTAGTGAAGAGTAAAAATAAGGAATCCCTAAGAAGTCCCGTTCGCAGTTTGTCACAATGTAGATGACACAGCAAATAAATGAAAGAAGGCGATCTGGTTAGATGAAACCAAAGCTAAACCTACCAAAGAGTGTGTGTGAAAGAAATCTAACACTGCCCATCACCCTAAACACCACCCCCACCATTAAACATAGAGAAGGCAGCATCATGCTGTGATAATGTTTTTCTGCAGTGATGCTGGTCAGAATTGACGGGGAAATGAATGGTTGTAAATTCAGGAGATTCCTGGAAGAAAACATTTTAGAGGCTGCAAAAGATTGGGGTGGAGGTTCACCCTCCAGCAAGACAGCAACTCCCAACACGCAGACAGATTTACACTGGAATGGTATAAAACAAACCATATTTATTTCCTGAAATATCTTAGTGAAGTCTAAATCAAATTGAGAATCTGTGACTTGAAAATTTATGTTCACAGAAAGTCTCTCTCCACATGGACTGTGCTTGAGCCATAGTGTAATGGAAAATATTACATAAAAAACTTTCAGGCTTTTATGTGCAACACCAGTAGAAACACTCCCTGAAAGATTTGCAGCTGTAAATTTAGCAAAACCTGGTTCTATTGTACCAGGGGGGTGAAAATAAAAAGACGCCACAGTTTTCCGTAAAAAAAAAAAAAAACATCGAATCCCTGTTTTATTGTCCTTCCTGCATTCTAACATTGAAGTGTGTAGCTGTAAGCTGATAAAAAAAAAATGTCAAGGGGCATTAATACTTTTGCAAGTCCCTGTACTTGTAACCTAGTTTCTGCATGTTATGTGACTACGGGAGCGAAGGATTCCTCATGTAAAGTGTTGCAATGTGAAAGGATCTGTGCTGGTTCTGCTTACTTTTATGTTTTCTCTCACAACATACAGGCTCAGGCGTCCTCTCACTACAGCGGCACGAGGCACGCGAAAAGACTCAAAGCTCTGGACGCCCCAGATTCAAAGATCAAGACCTTCGAACCGGTCACCAAGGAAACCACATCACAAATCCTCTCGTCATCCTGCTCACAGCCCTCTGGCTCTGACACAACATCAGAAGGTGTGTCTGAAGGCAGGCACGCTCCTCTGTGCTTTTGTGTATGTGCGTATGGACTTCACTTATATCGCAGAGTTAGATATATGAACATACAGCTTGAACCTTCTCTTCTCAGTCACGACTTTAACTCTTTGATGTGAGAATCCTCCTGCTGCGTTGGGTTGCACAGCGAGCAGATTAAAGGTTGAGCATTATCCTCTCCTCCTTCTTCATGTCTACATTTTCTGACCTCATTCAGTGGCCTCCTGAGATCAAAAGCACATTGAAAAATGCTTTGAATGCGATCTGTGGGCAGCTGTACAGTGCGCCTGTAGCGTATGTGCATCTGGAGGCATGTCGGCATTACTGTGGAGGTGTGTCGAAAGCATTAATCGCTTTCCAGCATATGTGTGTGTTGTTTTGGTTTTCTTGCCCATGCTAATGCCTTTGTGTAGGTGTTGAGAAACAAAAGCAATAGGTTTCACCAGGCTTAAGAACGAGAAAGATCCTGCATCCATTCCTAACCCCACAAAAGTAGTTTTTGATGTTTGAGAATGAATGAAAGAACCTTTTCAGGCTGGAGTTTGCTTTAGGTTGAGCGCTTGAATATCTAGACAAAGGGAGATCAGTGAGAGCAAATAAAAACCCACTCAGCTAGGCTGGGCTAATCATAGTTAATAGCATTGAGTGATTCTGTTAAATCAGCCTGTGCTCCTCGAGGACCAGGTTAGGTTCTCACTGAAGATAACAGAGCCAACTAATCTGTATGTAGAACTGTCAATTAAAGAGCTTGCAGACAGATCCAAAGGGAAATAATTGAGTGTTGCGCGACAAGAGAAGTTGATAAGACTCATAATCTCCTTTTGCCCGGTGAGTTTTTAGCTTTCGTCTGGAAAGAAAAAGTTGATTGACGTCTCAGGGAACTGTCAGAGACCGTTAATTTTAAAGACAACGAGGATGAGTTCATGGATACATGAACAGCAAGTCAATTAAAGCATCAGCCAAATCCTTAAATCTGGACTTAGAAAATGACTATTATACTCAGGTTAAAGATGTAACATATTATGATATACCATATAACTTTCCAATCAACCACTCTTCCATATTTATCAACCAGTTACATTTCTAGAGACGAGGATTTTAATTTATTTGACTTATTCAAAGACAACGAGACAATGACCAAGAGCTACTAATCAAATGAAACTACAAATTTACTATTGATCGTAGATGATCTGTTCATCCATTCCGACTTATCATGTTGCCGATTTCCAAAAGCAAATGGGTAAATGGCATATCTGGGTAGGTCACCAGTCCAACACAGAGCAAACACAGGACAAACAACCATACATGCTCACGCCTAATGACAGCTTAGAGAGACCAGTTAACCTAAATGTTGTTTTTGGACCAAGGAAGGAAGCCGGAGAACTGGAGAGAATCTACATACAGTACAGACCAAAAGTTTGGACACAACTGTGTGTCCAAACTTTTGGTCCGTATTCAGTACAGACCAAAAGTTTGGACACACCTTCTCATTGAATTCAATGAGAAAGTGTGTCCAAACCTTTGGTCCGTATTGAGTACAGACCAAAAGTTTGGACACACAGTTGTGTCCAAACATTTGGTCTGTACTGTATGTACAGGGAGAACATGCAAACTCCATGCGGAAAGATCCCGGCCAGCGCAGAATCAGTGCTGCCAGATCTGTGCAGCCTCTACTATTAATCACAGCTGTTTTGCATGTTTTTGCTTGCACATATATACTTATTTAGGGAGTTTTCAGCCAAACACAAACAAAATGAGCTGAATTTCAACATTAAAGCTGTGCACAGGCTGAATCTATGCATCTTTTATAGATCAAAACTTCACACATCCTTCTTCTCCTTCTGGATCATATTCTTTATGACCAGATGATCACTTTTTAAAAACTCCATCACTTTCCAGATCTTTTTTTTTTTTTTTTACCATGATCAAGGTGTCACTTTAATAAGGAGTGAAGGGTTAGGGTGTTGCTGGAAAAGGACACTAAGCAGTTTGAGGAGACAAACCTATTTCCACACAAAAATCAGTGTTTAATCAAAAATTAATAACACACTAAAAGAGATATAAAACTTGAAACAGTTTCTTCACCCAAACAAAGTCACTTCTAGTATTAATGTCTTATTTTAACATGATATACTTACTATAAATACCCCATAGTCTCTCAAATCTAAAACCATTTATCATAATTTACTCACAAAAAAAGATATCACCCATAATCTTATCAGATACATTTTGATTTTCATGCAAGTTCACACTGTTTTAATAAACTTACATGAAACATGATGTGGGATTTCAGCTTGTTCTTCGTTCAGATCCAAAGTGTTAAATCTTGACATTAGTGTGGAGTTTTTTTTGTAAAGTATTTTTTCTGCTGTATGGGTGTTTGATGGCCAGTGTGTGTCTCAGCGTCATCTCACACTTCTTTATGCGTCATCTATTTCCTTTTAAGCCATCTCTTTGAGTAACCATGTCTCTTCTCTTGAATTTCTCTGATTTTAGACCCCTCGGCCCCAAACTCTGCTTCAGACACAACATCGTTAAGTAGCGGTCTCGCTGAAACAACAAAAGAACCCACCAACCACTCCCTGCCAGCCAGTCCGAGTACAGCTGAGAAAGATGGCGAAGCCGAGACCCCAGATCAAGAGACAGAGGAAGAGAAAGCGAAACGACTTCTCTACTGCTCCCTCTGCAAGGTGGCTGTGAACTCTGCCTCTCAGCTCCAGGCTCACAACAGCGGTAAGAAACAGTGAGTGTGTCGTCAAGCACTTCCTTTGTGCGTCGTGTTTGAGCCTTTGCTAACATTACGCCATGTGTGCTCAGGTACTAAGCACAAAACGATGCTTGAGGCCCGAAGCGGCGATGGAGCCATTAAGTCTTTTCCCAGGATAGGAGTCAAATCTAAGATGGCCGCTCCGTCTGAGCCGTCAACTGGACTCCAAAACAAAACTTTTCATTGTGAGATCTGTGACGTGCATGTCAACTCTGAGACTCAGCTCAAACAGGTGAGCTGTGCTGCATGAAGACTTAATGTGGAGGCCAATTTTACACGTTCCAGCTTTAATCACTTTTTAATGAGTAACTTCTGGGCTGCCTGGTGCAATAAAACTGCAACACAAGCAAACAGGTGTGAAGGTGTTGTGGGATTTTGGTGCTTGAATATTATGCAAAACATGTCAAACAATAACATGACATGTTTCATCATATTATTGTTTGACAATAATATGGCAGACATTGATATATTTGACATATTAATATGTCAAAACATATATCTAGATGACTTAATTTTTTTAATTATTAAGTGCTTGCCACTTATTTGCAAAGTTATATATATATATATAAAAAAACTTTAAAGGAATAAAACATCAAAGGGTTTAAACAAAACCAGGAAGGGAGATTTCTTTGCAGATGAAAAGGCACTGGACTGAAAAACTCAGTTTATCCAGGGGAACTCATTGGCTTTTGCCTTGGGGAAAAAATAAAGCTTCTTATTTACGTTTAATTTTGAAGTTTTTGTCCACAGTGCCTTGCATATGAAATGTTTGGGGATTTTTATTTTAAACAAGTAAAGTCACTTCTGTGACTTTAAAAAGTGATTAAGATAATGTGATTATGTTGCATCAAAGGTACTTTTTTCCCCCCTTTTTTTTAACTCATCACTATAGAAAGAATTAGTATGCTTTTATGATATGTGGAACAAAGGTTCTGGTGTTTTTTTTTACTGATCATACTGTAGAGTACAACCTTCAAATGAAGTACCAGACGTCAGAGATCACGGTTTATCAGACTTCTTTTGCATAGACTCTAAAGCTTTAAAAAGGTCAGCTGTCTCCCGCATTTGCTATTCACACAGTTCAACAACTTCATCTCATTTCCCATCATGAATTGCAGTTATGTATGAGGATATGTGGGACTCTGCATATTTTATTCCAAATCACAGTGGGTACATCTCACACCTGTCGATGCAGGTGAGTTAAAATCGCTGAACTCCCAAGATAATGAGCACAAAGCTACTGAGCCTTTTCTATTTCAGTGAGCATTTGTGTCTGACGCTGTCCTCTCTGTTCGTGATGTGACTACATAGTGTTGGTGTCCATACCTAACTGTTGCAAAGTTAACTTTGGCCAGGTGCTCATGAATATTTAACGGCTCGCTGCTGATTTTATACCACGCAAGTAGCAGCCATCTGTTTGTTCTGGTCAGTCAAATCAAAAGGACCTTCAAATCTGCCCATTTTTATATATATACAGTACAGACCAAAAGTTTGGACACACCTTCTAATTCAATGGGTTTTCTTTATTTTCATGACTATTTATAAGGCAAGAAATCCCACTTTTTAACCTGACAGGGCACACCTATGAAGTGAAAACCATTTCAGGTGACTACCTCTTGAAGCTCATCAAGAAAATGCAGAGTGTGTGCAAAGCAGTAATCACAGCAAAAGGTTGCTACTTTGAAGAAACTAGAATATAAGGGGTATTTTCAGTTGTTTTACACTGTTTTGTTTAGTGCATATTTCCACATGTGTTATTCATAGTTTTGATGCCTTCAGTGTGAATCTACAATGTCAATAGTTATGAAAATAAAGGAAACTCATTGAATTAAAAGGTGTGTCCAAACTTTTGGTCTGTACTGTATATATGATAAAAACAAAATGTGTTTTTTATTTTCCTTTATGTCATTTGGACAAATTATTCATCTTTTGAAACAAAGAAAGCTGCTCCCATTTTTTTCCTTTTCATCTTCACTTTTACACTCTTGCTGTGTCTGTCTGGATGCAATTTGCTGTACGTTTTATCTTTCCGTCTTCTGCTCCAGCACATCAGCAGCAGAAGACACAAGGACAGAGCAGCAGGTAAACCAGCCAAACCAAAGTTCAGCCCCTACGCTCCCACTCAGCGACTCCAAAGTCTCCAGGCAGTGAGTACTGTTCTGTCTCAGTGTTGTTGTTCTTTTCTCTCATCGTTGGGTTTGCGTACAAGAGTATATTCTCAGGGGCCTTTTCTAGGAAGGAAACTCCCTGCACCCAGTGAACTAAAATGTCAGCTATAAAAACAGTTTCACAGAGGTGAGACAGTTTTTCGCCTCCGTATGGCTTTGATGTTTGAAATTATTCAGGATGAATAAATGCAGCATGTTCAACAATTATTGATAAATGTGTAACGGGCCTTAAAATAAATCATTCCTTGATTGCAGAAGCCCAATTTCACACCAAAAAATTTAGAAAATCCAACCTTTAATTTGAGTACATCTATTCAGTCACCATTTCCACCACAACCTCATCTATCCTAGCTGTAAGCCGATCTAATTACAGCATTAGCTGATTTATTTTTTTTGCTGTTTTAATTGAGCAGATTGTTTACAAGCTCTTTAAATATGACTCTATTACTTCATATTGTCCCAGGATATTAATATGAGGTGAAATTGAGGTCACTCTTTATAACATGACAAACAGTAAAGCATAGCAGTCTAGTGAGGCACGAGTACATTTATCTCGGAAAGCAGCGTAGAGTAAAAACATATACCTTGCCATCAGCCACACACACAGAAGGATGGCAGGGGGCTTGCTGTATGAAAACAACAGAAAAGATTGGGAAGTATTGAATGGAGGCCATTTAAAGTTTTCTGTATGCCAGCCAGAGGCTTACTATGAAAAAGTATTTTCTGTTTTACCACCAAAAACAAGAACATGTGAAACTTGCAAAACACTCCTGCGACTTCAGCTGGAACCATGTGGTTGGTTCAGATCAAACTAAGGTTGAAGTTTTTGACAACAAACTCTCTGGGTGTCTTGTTTTGTGCCGGTGGAGGACGCAAACGCAAACAGGAAGGAGGCAGAATCGTTTTAAAGTGAATTTAAAAGAGAAGAAATTAACTTAAATGTACAAATGACACACAGCAGGAAACAAACAAGGACCAACAGGCGAGGCATAGTTGTGACAAGAGACTAGAATCAAAGAAACCAAACATGGAGGAGGGGGGATAGTGGAGTGATCAACAGGTGAGTCTCATTAACTAAATTAGCAACAGCTATGGGACCAGAGGTGGGACAATGAATAGAGGGGTATTGAAGGAAAATGGCTAAAATGGCCACAGTAAAATTTCCCTCACTCATCCTTTTCAGTGTGAAGTAGTGATACTGCAATTAAGGAGGAAATTTTTAAAGGCACGGTGCCAAGGAGAGCCCGGGGTGCTGTTCATGACTCTGCTGATACCAATCTGAAAGTATTTATAGGAGAAGAAAAGAACCTGATGGTAGGTTTTTTTGTGTGCTTCTTCCTCAGATAAGACTAACTCTGCGAAAAAACCAAGACTTGAGCAAACCTCTCGCCTCCTGTGTCCTACATCGTCAATTATCAATTGCCGCTGCTGCTCTACCACCGCTGGCACCCTTCTCCTTCCAAACCGCAACAAACTCAAGTCACGCCCTGTTTCATGGTCAACCTCTCCCCCAGGCTCTGCTTCATCCAGCCACTGGACCCATCTGTTCGCCTCACACATCAGTTCTGTTTTCCCCCTTCTGACCACATCGGTATCTCAGCCAGCTTTGAGCTACAACAAGAACGAAGTCCCTCGATCCTAACCAGATCTGCCAGAAGACAGCACTCCCTGTTCTCAGCAAACCAACGGTGTGTCTAGAACCACAGAGGAATGGTTGCAGACACAAGAAAAAACAAAAAATATGTCATGACTCGAGGAGATAAAAAAAAAAAAAGTGAAACAGTAAAAAGAAGAGGTAATTTTTGGCGTGCTGTGGTGGCGCAGGGGGTTGGCACGCCCCACGTTTGGAGGCCTTAGTCCTCGACGGGGACGTCGCGGGTTCGCCTCCCGGTCCCGACGACCTTTGCCGCATGTCTTCCCCCCTCTTCTTACCCCCCTTCCTGTCTGCCTACTGTAGAAAAAATACGAGCCACTAGCGCCGCAAAAACTCTTCGGAGAAAAAAAAAGGAAAAAAAAAAAAAGAGGTAATTTTAGAGATGCTGTGGTGTTTGAATTTGTGCAGGTGCTAATGAAGCTGTCGCAGGTTTGCAGTATGTGGAACAGGATGCATTATGGCCTACTTGTTGAATGACAAAAATTTTAACAGCTGGGTATTTTGCAGCTATACAAATACAGTATAACTGTATACTGTATTTGTAACTGTATACTGTATTTGTATAGCCCAAACGTTTGGGCGGGCGCCTGAGTCACAATTAATGTCGTTAATGTAAAGACATTTTTATTTTTTGTTTGACTTTTTTGAACCACTTTTCCATTTAAACTAACAAAACTAAAATACTGAAGTATTCGCTCTTCATGGTGACAACTTGCACTTTGGTGAGCATTACAACTATTAAACACTGGCAAAAAGCTATGTTTTTGTATGCTCTTCATTATTTCAGTTTTAACCATTTTGAAGCAAGAAAACGACTCCCAGAAACGCCTTGCTACAACTGACATTCACATGCAGTTATTCAAATGTCTTGTTCAAGTTAAGAAGTAGCTGCTATTACAGGCTTGTAGATTGTGGTTTGTAAGAAAACTCTTCTAAATTTGCATTCACTGGCTATTCTTTAATCTTTTATCCAAGAAATTTGTAACATTACTTAACAGAAGTAATGTTACATTAACAGTACTTTAATGTTAAAGTAACATTAAAGTACTTTAACATGGAAGTTTCTCAGCTCAATTAGACTCCATTTAGTTGTTAGGGTTACAAAAATCCAAAATATCCTTTAAAATACAGCGCTATCCTATGATTGCTGTAACAAATGTATTTAGACAAGGAACACTCTTTGTTTCATAGCTTCAAGCAAATCTGTTTATAGATGGTATAGTCACAGGTAGAACTAATGCATTACATGAAAACCCTCATCAAAGATGAAAAAATCGCTTAAGTCTGAGGAAACAAATCTTTGCTGCACAAAAAAATGCACAATATTTTAACATGTTATCAGTTTAATTTCTTAAAAGAATAAAATTACAAAAGACCCCTTGATGAATATCTGTTTTTGATATATATATTTTGATATATTCATTCAACAAACTTATTGTCTTCGTTCTTTCTTTCAGTTTTCGGAAGTTAGCAACCATAGTGAGGAGTTTATTGCCATTAGGAAGCCAAAACGTTTCCATGGCGCTCCTTCTCTTCTTCCCAAATATGACTCACCAACATTGATGAAAAATGTATTAAAAGTTGCAGACTTAACTCTTCTTCCGCTTGCATGGGAGGAAATGTTAACTGTGGTTGCCCAAATCTTTGCATGCCACTGTAAACATAATGCCACTCAGAGTACTGTTTTTTTTTTTTTTGTTGTTGTTTTTTTAAACAGGTGCTGTGGATTACATTTAGGAGTGATTGCAGATGGTTTCTATTTTGCCTTACTTTAGGCAAAAAGCATTTTCATTGATTAAAGTGACTTTAGAACAAATCAAATGCTCCAATATGCCCCATTCACTGAAAATTACAAAAACAAAATTGTATCAGCATAAGTAGTCACACATCTGCTTGCCATAGGGATATTGGCCTCATTAAAAAAAGCTGCAATGAAACATTGCTTCATTGTTTGATTGTTTTTTATCTGACTATGTGTACGCCTAAAATATTGCCAGAAACTCTTGACAGACCAAGACCCCGTCAGACATTGCCTCCTTCAAAACACATAGTCTGTTGCTTTCTGACTCACAATTAAATACAGTTGATCCTCCTTTGTTTTTACCAGCATTCAAGAAATCTCCTGTTTTTTGGTCTGTGTTCAGGTATTTTTCCCCAAAAACAAAATAAAGTACCTATTCAAGTTCAAGTTTAAGAGCTTCCTTACATGCGTGTCCCTAAAGCTACATTCTCTGCAGTAAATCACTGCTGGAATGTTCTGCCTGATCTTAATGGTTGTCTCTGATGAAGCTTACATCACTGTAGCTCTGAGCAATGTTTTAGTGAGTTTCAAGAAAAAGACATTTTTAAAGCAGTTGGATGAAATTGATGAGTTAGTACAAGCTCCAGGGCTTTAGTGAGGAGGATGTGGACCTCCTCGCTATAATTTTCTTTTTTTAACAGAGTGGCAGAAAAGGGCTTCCATAATTATCTACATGAAAATACAATAAATTAATACACACCACCTTACGTGGGCCTGTGAGGGTTTTTTTTGGAAGTGTATAAAATACAGCATTTGCAAAGTATTCACTCGAAAATAATAAAGAAAAGAAAAAAGTTCACTGGGTTCTCCGCTGCCCGTGTAAACCTGTGCTAAAGCACAGGACAGATGAGCATTGACATGAAATGTGAAAGCTGAAAATGTACCTACTCTAAATAATGGCGTACTATACCTTTTCAGAGGTCAGAAGCTGGGTCACTGCCTTTCACTCAACTTTCCATGACCCCTCACTCTTTCTTCTTGTTTTTGTCATTCAGCAGCTAACTGAAGCCAAACTGGATTAATGAGCTCCGTATTATTTACTTCTGTGTGCTGCAGACACTCCAAAGTAAACGCCTCTGCCTAGCTAAGGTCCACCCAGTCGCTGCATCCCGATTCTCCAAGCTGTCACAGCGGTCATTGTTGTTATGATAATGACTTATCTTGCCTGATGGTTGTGAACATCTGTGTGTGGGATGCTCAATTCTCCGCAGGCCGATGGAATTCAGACCTCCGCTGGCCCCTCAACTCCTTGGCTCCTTCACTCCCCAGCCTTCACTCCTTCTTCTCCTGCACCTTTTGTCATCTTTCTCTGGTTAGCTCACAACACATCTACGCTCAGCTCTCCACTCTGTCTCTCACCGCATCATCAAACTCATGGCAGAGAAAAATACACGCATAAACATGTGTCAGCATTACAGAAGCCTAGTCTGGCATCCAGGGAATTTTTCTGCCTCTGTTGTACCTGGAGAGACTACAAAGGCGGACGTAGCTGCTTTTTTTTTGCCGTGAGAGAGGGCAACTTTGCTTGCTGTTCACATAAAAAACGATTGTTATAAGCTCCCAGCCTGACTACGCGGGGATTTTGACTTCTCTGTGCAGTATTTTATTCCAAATCGTAAAGCAAGCTTTTTCATGGGTGATTGCAGCGACACAGTGAGAATGAGGGAAAACAAGATCTCCGTAAACTAAGGGACATGGCGAGTTGAAAATATCTGGAAAACGATCATTATGAGGCACTACTTAAAATAATCGCAGCAAAGACAGTTAAAAACCATTGAAATTGAAAAGAATAATTAGAAAAATCGTGACACTTGCAATTACATTTTGATGAGTTTCAAAGCTTTTAAACCATTCTAGCTCTAATTTGCATAACTTTAGCTCCCGATGAGTTCAAAAAGCTTCTCACTCGAACTATTAGAGCCTTTTTTTCAGATTGATAGTGTTTTGAGTCAATGTTTTTTTACTACAGAAGAACTACTCCAGAATGTGCTGTAGTTTACTGTACCGCATAACAATGAAAGATATCTTTGTATTTGCCTGCAGCATAAGCCCACCACATGACATGACCTCCCTTCTTCTTTATAGTTACCTAGAGACACTCTGACTTTAAATTCAGCATCTATTTTCAGGGACAAAGTTTTTCTTGTATCTGCTGTTCTTGTCTTTGTTTTGATGACTTTTTTTTATTATTATTATCACAGCTTTTGGAGCACAGGGCTGGCCCTGGCCACTTTGGTGTCCAAAGCGAGATTTTATGTTGCTACCTAGATTGTTATGAAATCACTGCCTCTGACTCATTCACTTAAATCTGCAATCAGTAATCAGTCTGTTAAAAGGAGCCACGTCTGTGTTGTTCTTTACCAGAATATAGATGAAGGAGGAGGTCCCAGGCAAATACGAGTGAGACGCACAATCAATAAAATCAGTTGTTGATGTTTATAATACAATAAAAAAGATTTTCACACTGAATGTTTCCAAAAGGTTTAGCAGCTGAACAATCACTTGGTCTCCTTTCAGTCTCTCTCAGGTCTAAACAGACCTGAGAGCATCTGTGTGGTCGACCTTTTGTTCTGTGAAATATTTCATCTGTTTCTCCTTATAAAGTCTCTTTACCTTCTGCTCACTTACAGTAAAGTCAGACTTTCACCTGCGCTCGCCTCGTGTTTGTGAGCCAGTGTAGCTTGGCTGCGTTTTGAGAAAAGAAAACTTCTGCCTTAAACCAGATAATGATAACTTAAAAAATAAAACATTCACAGTAAGCATTGATCGCTGTTTAAACAGGCAAGTCTCTGCTCATGTTTTTTTTTATATTTTGAAAAGATTAAAACATAAAATTCAACATTAGAAGCTTTCAGAGATGTACAGTCTAAAGCTACACAAAGGTTGGCATTTCACCAGATGAACCAACGTATGTCCTGCTGCTTGTGTTTCCCCAGCTGCGAAGACAAAACAGGTAAAGAAAATCTTCAAGCATTATCTGTCCTGGTCAACACATTGCAAAGCACCCAAGGAAGTAAAATTTCATACACTCCATTTATTGCCAAAGTGTGGGTATTCATTGCTCCTATGGCACCAGACGGGATTTGTTAAGACCCTGTGAGGTTCTTTGGCGCTGCAGGAGACCACTGCATTGGGCATGGCATGGAGCAGCAGATCAGTAAAATAGAGGGGGAGAAGTTGGCTGTGAAGTAAATGGCGCAGCAGGGTGTTTAAGAGCAAACTGGAAAGCATAATGGCCATGCTGCTACCCACAGAGAGCCAATTGTGTGTCTGGGGCTCAGTGCTACTGTCACTTGGGCTGAAACGGATGTGATGGCTAACGTAGGTTCCTTCACTTACATTTGTGACACTGTGACTTGAAAAGCCCACGTCTTTACAGTAAATCCAGAGCTGATGTACATTCAGAGGGAGTTGAGAGAAATGTATGAGGTCTCACGAAAGAATCCGTATTCCTGCAGTGTTTGGTACACAAACTTTGACGTGTTTTATTGGAATTGGATGTAGTCGACCAAAACAAGTCAAAAAAACTTGATGTGTTTTTTCAAAGAAAATCTGAAAATTCTGGTGTAAATATATACAGCATTTCTTCGCCCCTTTAATCCGATTCCTTCAAACAAAACATGATTCAGTCAAGTACCTTCATAAGTCGCCCAATTTGCATATAGTAAGGACTTTGTGGATAAAAGAAATCAGTAGTGGAAAACAATGTGAAATTATGTTCCAAGTTTTGAAAACCTGGCACAGCACGATTTAATCCATCATCTCATAATGGGAAACATGCAACTGAAACATGATCTACCACCTAAACTGACAGGCCTTTTAAGAAGAGCATTAATCAGAGAAGCAGTCAAAAATACCTATGGTAACTCTGGAGAAGCTGCAGAGAGTCATTGCTCAGGTGAGAGAACCGGTGCACAGGACAACTATTAGTTTTGTACTCCACAGATGTAGCCTAGAAATAGCAAGAAAACACTATTGCTAATAGAAAGTTATAAGAACTCTTGTTTTCAATTTCCCACCAAACCAGTTTGGTCAGGTAAAGTAAAAACTAAGTATGGCAAAAATAATAATAATAATAATAATTACTGCTAATTCCTAATCTGCCTGAGTTTAAGATATGTTGAAAGGAAAAATAGGCAGAATTTTCAGTCTATAGATTTGCAAAGCTGCACAGACATACCTCAAAAGGCATGCAGTTGTATTGGCTTCTAAGGATGGTTATACAAAGTATTATGTAGCAACCTCACAACAAATCCATGCACAATTTTAGATTTTCATCTGCAAAAAATGGTGAAAACTATGTATCCCTTTCTTTCCACTTGAACATTTGGCATTACTTTATGTTGGCCTATCACATACGATTCCAAATGAATTAAAATAATAGAAGTTTCTGCAAATTGTGAGCTTTTAAGGGGATATGAATACTACTGCTAATCACCATACATATTTTATGCGTTTCCCTTTAAAAATTGTGCTAGGATCTTTGTCGCCACACAGTCTTCTGTACTGAAGTTTTCAATTTATATAAAAACCATAAAACAAACTGTAATCTGATTTACTAGGGGTTTTTTTCTGCCTCGGAGTTGTGTTTAAGGGCTGATCACAGTCTGTTATGATTCCATTACCATGGAGTTTAAGAGCACATTTTCCATATTAAAAAGTAGCTGTGTATATTACGCCTCTATGGAGATTAGGCCACAGATTAGTGTAAAACATTTTTTTATGGTTAAAAAAAAAGCAGATTGACTATTTAGGTGTGCCAGGACAGAGGAGTGAGCTAATAAATCTGCCCAGTTTCTGATATAATTGCTAATATAATAAGCAGAGCTACACTGAAAAATACTGAACTATAGTCATAAAATTTGGTGTGTTTTTGTGCCCTGATGTCTCCCGCAGAAACGAGTCCCCTCTATTTCCCCTTTAATGAACTCCTCCTTTCCTGTACCTGTGATAATAAGTTTTTCTCCAGGCAGCTGACATGTGGATGGCAAGGAGGTGGCATGAAATGACTGTGTGATGACGAATTTGTCCATTAAACCAGGCTGAACAAGAACCAGTAGAGTTCTTCTGGCTCTATTTGTCCCTCTCCTTCCTTTCCCCTCCTTTACTTGTTCTCTAAAGCAGTCTAACAAAAACACACACAAAAAAAGCTCCACTCTGTATTCCCCCCGCTGTGAGAGAACAGCTGTGACATTTGCAGGCTTTTAGCAAAGAATATTACCTTTTAAGTAAACACGAGTGATGTTATTGTTAAAACAGTGCGTCATTACAGGTTTGTATGGGCACTTTGTAACAGAATGATGTCTTAGTCACCAAGCCCACACTAAAATCCCACACCTGTTGCTAAAAGCCCACATATGTTAGAATTTATCATTGCTTTTTTGGGTCTTAATAAAGCTTTGCTGCTGCAAATCCTTCAGTGACCTATGAGGATATAGTTCCAGGGAGAAAATGCATGCAGGGCATGAAACACAGAACTGTTTGTATGCTGTACGCCACGGTCACATCTAACACACTCTGCTGAAGTCATATGTTTTAAATGGGCGGCACTGTAGCTTTGTCAAACTCCTCTGTAACCTTAACCTCCTCTGTTTGGGTCGGAGGCCAGACGATGACAGACACCAAAGTGGTTCTTCTAGAGGTAATGTCAAAATGTCACTTTTTAATACACTACAATTTCAGCTTTTATTGGAGGTTTCCCTGCTGGATTTCCTACGCCTGTTGTTACCCCACGTCAATTCAGATTCAGCATTTGCCAACTCCTAGTCCCAAGTGCAAAACTACATTACAGTGAATAAAATCACGTGCCATATAAGCATGAAAACACTGTACTTTTTTTTTTTTTACCCCTCCAGGGGATCTTTTTGTGGGCTCTAGTGTCCCTTATATGATAGTGGGCTGACAGGAAACGGGGAAGGAGAGGGGGGAAGACATGCGGCAAATGTCGTCGGGTCCGGGAGTCGAACCCGCAACGGCCGCGTCGAGGACTCACGGTCTCCAAATATGGGTCGCGCTAACCACTACGCCACCACGGCACGCCCGAAAACACTGTACATTTAATGAACAATAAAAATCAAAATACATTTCTTGAGTGTTACATGGTCTATATTGGTACAGTAATTGTGTGGCACACTCTAGTCCCAAACCACTGTTGGTCTTGACAGCAACACATATTTTGTCACAAGTGGACAGATTCAATATGCTACACAGACACTGGCAAGTTATTTAATTCATTTTTCCATGACAGTTTTATGGAGGAATTGCTAGAAATTGACTGGCACATTTCAGGTGGGGTTTTTTTTCAGGTTAAAAAAATGAAAACAATTAAAAATAAAAACACCACAGCAATCAGCAACACTATGCAGAATGCTCATATTTGTTGCACATATGTGCATTCAACTCTACATATTTGCAATATATCATCATTATTTCATCAATGGATGTTTGAAAGCACTTATTTATGTTAACTGTATTTTTCTGCTTACAGTTAATGAAAACATGACATTTAAAATTAGAATATTAAAGCAAACCAATTAAAAAAACTCTTTTTAGATACAGAAATATGGGCTTAATGAAAAATATGTGTAATACCTGCCTAAAGGTTGTTATTTTCAAAAGGTACTTTTAATCTGACAAATGAGACTCATCAGGACGTATATTTTAATTTATTGAATAATAGCGTATAGCAATGGTCAGAACATAAAATTATTATAATTTTTATTATGTACTACCGCACTTGCAGTCTATTTCATAGTTAGACGCGTTTCTTAGTTTTGCAAAGCTTCAGAACACGATGGCCCGCCACATGTTCCAGTTGGATTACTAATGTGTTGTGCATCACCTTCCCAGTCTCTGCACACCCTTCCTTTGACAAACATGAGATTATGTCAGTTAAGAAAGCTACCATATGTAGTCATAATAAATAAATTATAAATGCATTTCGATTTGGCTTGTTTATCAGACTGAACAAACGTTCCGAAAATATCTACCTTTAATTACATCTTAGCTGTAGGTGAAATTAAAAAAGAAAAGCAAAGCCAGTAAGCGTGTATTGACTAACCTTGGCTGTCATTGAGTAAATGGTGATCTATGCCCAAGAAGTCCTTTCTTGCGTCACATTAAGTGCAGTAACAAGCAATACATTTGCTTGTAACTGCGCTTACTTTGAATGGTTTTCAAAAATAAAACGAGGAGAAGAACATGCAAACTCCATGAACCTTCTGGCTGCTCTAACCACATTACACTGGCACACTGCCGACTCAAAGTTTAAAGGAGCAACAATAAAATGCACTGCTGTAAAACAAAATTTAGCATGGACAGTAAAAAACCGAAAATATTTGGGTCACACGTTCCTGTAAAAAGATTTACTGTAAGTTTCGGTAGATGACTTTAACCTTTATAACCTTTACAAAGTGCTCTAGTAGTTTATTTGTTTTTTGGGGCAGAGGAATAGTGTGTTATGTATGTGAACAAATTTAACATCTTACAAAATCTGACTATAGGGCCTTTTTCTTATGCAAGAAAAAAACTTTGCTAAATGTCACAGTGGCATTCAGCTGGTATGGACATGCTCTTTGATGCTTATGCAGTAAACTGAATTATATTAGCCTTCATGACCCGCAGGAAAGGAGCAACTTTTTTCTTTGTGCCTTGCCAAAAACAAGTCATGCCATGTTTCACTTTGACTTTTAAATGCAATGACAGCACAGACGATTATGCAATATAAGGTAATGCAAAAATATACAGAACATTTACTGAGCTAAAGCTTGGACAGGAGGTAATTAGGTGCTGATGAATTTAGGGTAGGTTTAATGGGGAGATCTGTGTAAATGCATTAACACACAGGGGTGTTGATTTAGGCTGGCTGTTGAAAACAAGAGGGCAGGAATGTGGAGTTTTGAAGAGAGTGTCAGAAGACAAACTAGGGAAATTAAAATGTGCTTTCATCTAATAATTGACTGTGTAATCTTAGCTTGAACGGGCCTTAAGAGGTTTAGAAAAATCTCAAGGAACAAGACTGAAAATGCTGCCTGTCAAGATTAACACAATTATCTGCTCTATCCACATACAGCATAGCACTCTGCACTGTGCTGTACTCTTATCTACAGCAGTCAATTATAAATATTAATTTTGGTGGAGCAAAATGTGCCTGACCCTTGATGAGTCTCAACCCAATTTACATTTTTAAAGATGTTTACATATAATCAGCAATCTTTGAGTTTATTAGGCCTTCAGTTCCTGGTGGTGCATAACTCCTGTGTGGTTTGTTTGTTTCCAGTATGCAGTCAGGAAAGGCTTGGAAAGGGACTGTATGAGGCACCAAGAATTATAATTAGTTAATTGAGCTGCAGTGTGATTGTTCACTTTTCAGACTCAGACAAATAAGGAATACTAAGTAAAACATGACTATCGAAGCCCATTGCTGTTGCTTAAATGAAAAAACAAAACAAAACTGTGAAGTCATAATTATGAGGTTTTTAAATCTGATTAACACTTGAATTTTGTTTCTACTATTTTAATTATGATGTTGAGAGTCAGAATTATTACTCTAAATATCCTAATCATTTGAATGTCATAATAATTGACTTTCTACAACTTTCAAAGTCAAAATTATTCCTTTTCATACCATAATTATTGACTTAATTGTATTGTAGTTGATAACTTTAAAAGTGAAGATTCAACAACTGCTTTAAAATTAATAATTATAACTTAGAATACTGAATTTAGAATACTGAAGTCAAAAGTATACTAAAATATTGAAATCCTGTGTTGGCATTAAAAACCATGACTTTTAAAATTAAACTTATAACTGAATCTCATTATTCTTAGTATGAAAGTCAGAATTGGGAATTAAACATCAATATTATTAATTAAAAACTCATAATTGTGACTGATTTATTTGCCAGTTCACCTGTCCGGGGTCCAATTGACCGTTAAATACATCCACCAAGGAATAAAGGAGCATAGAAGCTGAATGGATATGTTCAATTTCTATCGTTGAAATGGTGAAAATTGACTCCCAGACGTCACTCGTGGAAAACGACGTGGTTTATTTTCTTTACATCAGCGACATCTAGCGAACAATCCCGTCACTTAAAAGGAGGAAGTTACGTCAAGCCGTACTTCCACCAATCAGCAGCCGCGGTTCTGAATTCGAACGTCCACCCTCGGAAGACGACGTTAGGAAAATGGATTCTGTTGATGCTCTGTTTTCTTAGTTTTTTTTCCCACGTATTTCGCAGTAGAGAAAGAAGCGAAGTTAAAATTCATCGTAAAATATATATCCTGGTAGGTTCAACGTGCCTTTCTTTCATACATAAATATTATCAGACCGCTGTTAATAAAATTAGCCGTAAACGGTAACGACGACTGACTTTTTTTTTTTTTTGTTTAGCTAACGGCGCTGTTAGTATCTTGATTTAGGTTTAAGCCCGATATACCGTTGTGGGAAACAACTGAGCACATAGATAAGGACACATATGTTGATTATATGTTCATAACTCACATAGATCTTGAACCATGGTGAGAGAGAGAGTCCAGAAGAAGTCCTTCCAACAAAGTTTGGAGGACATCAAGGAGAGGATGAAGGAGAAGAGGAACAAACGGCTGGCTAATGCTGCAGCTCCAAGCAGGGGACAATCAAGAATGATGAACAAAACCTCAGGTAAGTGTTTGTTGACTCGTTAGAGCTTCCGGTCGTTTAAGAGCTCCGGTTTGTGCGCACACAGAAGCGCAGGGGGCGTTTATGACGAGCAGGTCTATATAAACTAAATGGGACGAAGACCATGCAAATGCGTGTAATAAAATTTACCTAATTTAAAATATAATCACACCTAATGTGTAGGTAGTAAACTAAGGTTTCAATATCACAAATACTGTATGACATTAGTTTTAAATGCAGAATTCTTGTAGCATTTCTCTGTTCCAGCAGCTACACTTGCAGAATTTAAATCTAAGTGAATCTGATTGTATTTTTTTTTTTTACAACTTATTGCTAAATATTTCCCATTTAAAAAGGGTGTTCCTAAAATGTTATCCCATAAGGTAAAAAAAAATTAAATATACTGGTAGGATATTTAAGGTTAATTTATGTATTCCTGGTTCTTCAAAAGATGCCAAATTTCTCTTTGTGGTTTTGATGCTCTGTAATGGAGGAGTGATCATTTGATCCATTCTAGCATTGATTTGAGTAAGAATAATAAAACGTATGCAATATAAGCATCTGCTAAACCAAACCACAATTTCCTGTTAGTTTTTATATCTCTTATATGAGCCTTCTAACCTAAATACTGCTGAAGACCAAAAGCCATACAGTCCAATAAATATTTCTTTATTGATTACATTCCATCATTAAAAAAAAATTATGATATGGATGTGTGAATGATTAATTGCATGAACTGTTAAATATTTTAGAATGGATTCTTCAAGTAAAACTTGGAACATCTCTATTTATTGTCTGCATTCTATTTTATGTGAGTGTTTTTATATCCGTGTGGTCTCTTGGTTGGATATCTTTTATTCAGCACTTTGAGTGAGCTTGCTGGGATTTTTTTTATGTGCCTCATAAATAAATTTGAAAAAATCCTATTCTGTGTTCTTATTTTCTCTTAGCATCCAGTTCTACACACACCATCCTTAAAGGTGTGCAACAGAATAACAAAGCGCTGGCCGTGGCCCTGCAAGCTGAGAAGGAGAAAGTGAGGCAGGCCAATGCGGTGATCCTGCAGCTGAAGCGTGAGCAGCAAGCCCTCTTCCTTCACCTGCTTCTCTTCAAGAGGAAGCTCAAGGAGCAGGAGGCGCTGGCAGCAAGTGCTTCACAGGTACACTCTCAGATAATGATGCCCATTTCTTGTTCAAGTACTTTTTTATTATTTTTTTTGTTATCCAGAGTGTTATTTAGGTGTCCAGATATCACAGTATGCCTTTTACCTTTATATAATTTACATTATGCGTTTTCAATGTTGCATTTATTTATGTTTCTGATCTAGGCTAAACCAACAGGGATCCAACAGGAAACCCCAAATAATCAGAATTTGGAGAGGTGAGCTGAAAATACAGAAGTGTTTTTTTTTTCCTTAGACATTTAGTAGCTTCTCAGTCACCGGCCAATGCATTGGGGCATCACTGTACATCATTTATCCTGCATTTCTTGTTGGCATTTGATTTGTTTTCATCCTCAGGAGGAAGCAAAGCAGTCAGCAGTTTGATCAGCTCACTTTGTGTGACACTTCACCAATTTATCCTGGTAATTTTTTGTTGTTGTTGATATAGATTTATCAGTTGTTCACATTTTGTACAGTGATTATGGCTTTCTGTATAATTATTTGCTGTTGTGTAGATTAGATATGCAGTGATCCTCTTTTCTTTTTTTTTTTCACTTCTAATATTTATATAGATATCTGACATTTAGTATCGGCCGATATGATCCGATAGAGAAAAACAGAGCTGGGTTGACTTAAAACATTTCTTCTTTTAAACACAATTTAAAACTTACTGAATTACAAATGTATTTGATAACTCTGCACCTGTACAGTAAACTTAGATACACCAATAGTTTCACAAATATGTACAAACAACACAACTTTAATTATTTCAGTCAATTCAATTAGGAGTAAAGCAGCCAATGTAAAATAAACAGAAACCGATAAAAACAATATATAAAAAAATAAACTGCAGCAAACCTTTTTTCATATGTTTTAGAAAGTGATATTAGGAATTTTTAATTTAAGTAAAGTAAATAACAAAGCATGACATCACTAAGAGCACAAAGCATATCATTAGACTGACTAGATCTGACCTTATGGGTCGTGCACATTGTCACCAATACTCGCTCTAGAATTTATTTTATTTTTTCAATTTTGGGACTGATACAGATATTAATATTGGATCAGCTCATCTCTAATTTTGATCCTTGACTAGAGTGAAAATATAGAAAAGGCACCTGCAAAATTTAGTGTTTTATTGTATATAATATGGTTAATTTTGTTCTTTACAGAGTTACTGTTATAAATTATTAGCTGGGAGAATGATTTGCTCAGATCATCAGTCTGCTGTATTAATTAAAGTAACTCATATTCAACATATCAAAACTTTTGTATTTATTTTCAAACCATTTCTCTGTAGACTCCCCTCCTTCTAAAAAGAACGGACACATTAACTGTGACAAAGAGGTTGCTCTGCCATCCACGGTGGGTGTGAGGCGTCGGCACGGCGACAGAAGAAGCAGGAGGCGCTCTGAGCGTGTGCAAGAACAACGGCGGTTGAGCAATGCAGACCCGGTTGCTGATCTTAGGGCCGTATTACCGAGCCCTATTCACGGTGAGAGTTCAGGTCTGAATCAGAACCACCCAGGAGCAGAACCAGAGGCAGTGGATGTCAGTGACACAGGGGAGTTGCATCACTCTACACCTGAGCCAGTCCGTCCCAAAAAAACACACCAGCAGCCTGGCAGAAAACAAAGCCAGCAGCAGCAGCCTCGCTCCAAACCTGAACCAGCTCCACGGAAACCCGACAGAGGCCGCAAACCCGATCGGGTCCCGCTAAAGAAGCCCTGGGAGAATCCCAAACCCAGAGCCCGCTCCAAGAGTCGGGACCGAGTGGCCACACAGGGAAAAGCAGCTCCTCTGCCTCAGAGCAACAAGCTCAACACGTCACTGGGATTCAACGGCACTTTTGACTTTGACTGTGAGGAAACTGTCCACATCACGCCGTTCAAGGCGAAAGGCGAGGAGAATCAGCCAGCGACACTTCACATTAGTGAAGAGACGCAAGATGAAGACTCGGCGGCTGTTCCCAAACAGAGCGAAACCAGCTCATCATCGCCATCCTCGGAGTCGGAAGACAGCCTGTACGTCCCTCAGAAGACAAGACGGAGACAGCCCTCTCCTGCTAAAGTCATCGCCACTCGCAGAGGCCAGCGCTCACTGATTGTCAGAAAAAAGGAAAACATCCCTCCCACCCCAAAGATCTCTGGTGAGTTTTCACAGTAGAAGCTTAGTGGTTTCCTCCTTGTTTCATTGGTACCACTGAAAATGTCAAATTTTCTGTTGATTAGTCTTCCGGGACGAAGAGTCGAAGTTGGAGGTGGCACATTCTGGAAAGGGAGAAGAGAATCACCAAAGTGAGTAAAAGCTGGATTCATTTATTCATATATTTCGCTGAACGTAGCAAAAGTTTCTTGTAGTGTGGAGAAATCTGATGAAATATCTAATTGCATCAAAACTGGTAGGTGGAAATATTGAAGAAATGAATTAGTTTGATGAAATGTTCCCTATTTAAAAGTGGTAACTTTCTATCCCTCCATCTTTTCTTCTTACCTTCTTTTGCCGTCTGTGATTTTTGCAGCTTCTGTATTTAAAGCTTGACTGCTATAAAAAAATATCTGTTATAGATTATTGGAGCTGCTTTGCATTCTAGTGCAAACATTTCCTGGAGAAAAAAACTGAAAATCTGGAAAAATGAGATTAGAATTTAGGAATGTAATTTTTTTTTTTTTGTTTTAACTCACTGCATCATGAAAATAAGCTTTTTTTATTAAGTCTTTCTTGTATTTATAGTTTGTGGGAGCAGGCTATGTGGATTTATACCAACCTAAAAAGTTGTTTTTTTCAGAACTTCAGAGGGACAGAATGGAGGACGGTTTCCCTGCTGTCAGCCCTCTGATCGAGGCCGAGATGATGAGAATAGATACCGTCCTGTCCAATTTTGGAGAACTGCCTTGTGAAAATTCTTCTCGTTTATCGAGCCAAACACCTAGGCTCAAAACAGGCCAGAAACGTAAGTTATAATCAACTCTTCCTCTCGGAGGGGAAAAAAAGCTTGTTTTTCTTTTCTTTGGGTTTATTGAGCTCCGGGTTTTAATTCTTCACTTTTGTTTGTATGTGATTCAATCTGCACCAATTTACTCTTTTCAATTTCCTTTCCATCACATCTTTCCTCACATTTCCACAGGTGGGGTTGGTGTAAGGTCAGCAGGGCGGGGCTTGAGTCTGTGTGACGTGACCAATATGTCCCCTGCAGCCTATCGTAATTTCTCCTGTGTCGGCCCACGCCGCTCCGACGCTCCCCTTCGGAAACGCCGCTGCACCATGACCGTCGACTACAAGGAGCCTTCGTTAAATGCGTAAGTTCTTTAAGTAGTTCACTTATGATCTTACTAAAATATGACTAAACAATGGTGTTTGTAACTTCCTCACAGAAAACTTCGGCGTGGAGACAAGTTTACAGACCTGCAATTTCTTCGCTCTCCCATTTTCAAGCAGAAGTCTGGCAGGTCTGTGCAGAAATCCAGGAAGTCTTGCAGCCAGCAGCCATTTGAGAAGTACAACGAGTCTTTTGTTGGATGTCACTGAAGGCAGCTTTTTTGATGTATGTTCCTGTAGAGGATTCCCATTTTTTCATGTCTCTGAAGGTTTCCTTTGTTATAGTGTAACCGTAATCAGTTTTTCTTGATTTAAATTCCTTTATTCTTGTTTTTGTCTCCATGGAAATGTAGATGATATTCTCCAAAAATGGTTGGATTACAATATTTTTTAATTCTATGATCTGCGACATCTGTGTATTTTTAATTCTCTATTGTACTGTTTGTGACAATAAACTTTAAAACCACTCAAGTGGTTTGATTGGTGAAACATTTCAAAACAAAGGCACAAAACACAAAATTAGCCTCACATTTGTTTTATTTAGTCTACAAAATAGGCTAATTCTAGGTCAATAAAACCAATTGTACAAAGAGCATGAAATATATTTTATTTTACAGACATATTAAAAAAGATTATTTGTCCCAAAGTTTGGAAAGTACAAACACCTTTTTACAAAACAGCAAAACTGCATCGTATTGCACAATCTTTTCATTTATCGCCAAAGTATAAAGTTATCAATCTCCATCTGCAGGACAAAAATAAGATAATAAATTAAGACCTTGTCTTAAACATAATTCTTCTGAATTAAAGCGCATAAATAAGAATAAACTCTAGATAATTAAAGTAGTTCTGAGTTGACAGTGTAATCCATAAGTAGGAGAAAGGAAAATAGGCAAGAATTCCTGTTAATACTTGGAGGGGGAGGAAAGTGCATTTTGATAGTCGAACCTCCCTTTTGTGGGTTAATGGGGGAAATGTACTTTAAGTATAGATATTTAAAATATACATTGGGCATAAGTGCTTCAAAATGATTAAAATATGTACAAAATTTAAAGGTTATATTCCTCTTTTGGCAGGATAAACTCATCACAGACAAACTTGAACGTTAGTGCTGTACATGCTAATAGCTGCAGTTAGACAGGGAAGCTCCAGCTTGTTTTGCTAACAGGAAACACTTTTCTTAAAGACTCAATCCATCAAACATTTGGCTCCTTCACATGACAACCTGAGTCAACTGAGAGGAGAAAGGTGGACACTAAGAGGCTGTGTAAACAGAAGATAAAGTTAAGATTTAAAAAAAAAATCAAGTGTCAATGTTTAATAATTTTTAAAAACAAATGATGAAAGCTTTCTCAGTTTTTGGGTATGAACAAAAAAAGAAAAATCAAAAATGCCATTCTTTTTTTTTTTCCAAGATTGTTTTTTTTTTTTTACAATCTTGAGTGTCTACATCCCTCTTGGCAAATCTTTCAAACAAGGAACTGATTCAAGACATAGGCCAGCATGCATTAAACATAAGATATGATCCTGAAACCAACTCCACAATCAATAATCCCTTTCTTTCTTTATTGTCTTCTGCATTACCCGCTAACCTAACCTGCGCCAGGCTACTTGAAAGGAAAACCTCTCATCTTTAGTCTACTTCTCGATGAGTCCTGCCTCTTTGATCTTGGTGTAGAAGAATTTCTCCAGTATGTTGGCACACTTGTAGTACTCGCTCTCCGGAGCGTTGTATTCGCGGCAGTTGGTGAAGATGCGCTGCATGTCGGCCATGAAAAGCTTCCGCGTCGTGTAGTACCTGCTCTTCAGGCGCTCGCTCATCGTCTTCAAGTCTGTGGGTAAAAACAAAATGAAACGGGCAACTTTAAAAAGTTAACAGCACCTTAGATAAAGTAAAAACGTGAAGAGTTTAATTGTTTTTGTCCATTTTTTTTTTTTACCTTGTCGCTGAAATGTGCTATACATATAAACTTGACTTGACCAGTCATTAAATCAATGTGATTTACTGAATTAAGGTTAACTTACCACACCTGTGTGTTAAAGTAATCACTTGAACAGAACCCGTCTGACAACATAAACTAGGGCAAAATATCTCAAAAGGCAATACACCACGCCCCAAACTAAAGCAATTCAAGAACAGATGATTAAGACATTGGCATCTCAGCAGTCTAGACAGAGTCACAAATCCATTGTTAAGGCGTTGAGACTCCAGCAAACCACAGAGAGAGCCATTATCCACATGTTGAGGAAACGTGAAACAGTGGTGAACCATCCTGACAATCAAAATTATACCTAAAGAACATCTAAAGCATCACAAGGTTTATAAAATGGTTGTGGATAGCTGGAATAGGAGTCATCTACATTCATCAACCAGAAAATTGTGACTTGGATTGTAGATTCCTCTGTGTTGATAATGCCTTTGGTAAAGTACGAAACCCCAAGTTGCCAACCGGTCTGCACAAAGTGAGTGTTGCTGGGTGTTTGCCCAAAGCGTTTTTCTTGTCCACGACTTGAAAAGCTCAACATAAGTTGAGTTAATTTACCATTTGCCTCTGTTTAGGTCACAGTTTATGGTTTAAATAGAAGGGCCTGGGAATAATGTGTTATTTTTGGTAATTTCACAAGCTAAAAACCACTGCCGGCCAAAAAAGATCCTAAAAGGCTCATCTCACATTTCCCTAAAATCTCAATGATGCCCAAGACTTTGGAAAAAGCTTCTGTGGATCAATGAGACAAAAAATGTCACTTTTTGGAAGTTGTTTATCAGTTTACAGGAATAGCATTTCAAAAAATAATGCACATAAAATCTACTGTACATCTAAACATGGTGCTTCTTCTGGACCTGGACAACTTGCTCCAACTGATGGAACCTTCTTTCTAGCAGAAAATCTGGAAGGCGAATGTTGGACCACCATTTTGTGGCCTTAAATGTACTTCAGTTACACAGCAGAACGATTACTTGAAGAGCACCACCTCTGAATGGCTCAATAAACAAAGGCTTTGAATTGTCTTAGTCCAAGTCTGGAGTTTAATCTGACAGAGATGTTATGGCGTGACATTTCATTCGTGCCTGTTTCTCTGTGAACAGTGGTCTACCCCATATAGATCTAAAAGACTCATTGCCAGTTGCTGCAAATGTTAGTTGCTGCATACAGTAGCAGAGCCAGTTGTTTATTCTTTTCACATAGGGCCAGGTTGCCTTGGAAAGCTTTCACCCTGAATAAATTAAATTAGAAAACCGCTTTTTGTGTTTACAGAGGCTGTTGCTGTCTGAAAAGCAAAAACAGAGGTAAGAGGAAAAACGTCTTCATATGACTATGTAATATTTGATCTTAAACAAACCACAGTCATACACACCCATCGGGAAACGAATGACTTGGTAGTAGCCAGGTGCTTCTGTTTTCTTCACAGGCTCCATGAAAGGCCAGGCGTTCTGATGATTCTGAAGCACACATACATGCACAGCAATAAGTTTTCTTTTTATATTTTTGGGATTTTATGCGGATCCTTCCTTGCTAAAATTTAAACTTTGCTCTTCCCAAGTATTTTTAACTAACGCTTCTGGTCAGAAGTAATATGTTTTGTGCTTTTGTTAGAGTTGTACACAAGCAGGATCAAATTACTTCGCTCTCCAAAACGCAAAATCTCTAAGATTTAGATTAAATCTTTAATCAGATGAACAGGAGACGATACGGGTGGAGGGGTGGAGCAGAACAAAGATGCGTTTAAGTCATGTCCAGCCTTGATCGTCAAAGGGAAATGGAGAATTTCAGGAATGCAGTCGTTTCACTTACATATTCCTGACTAAAGGAAAAAGGAGACAAACAGCCGTTCTTACAATATAAATCACTCCCAACATTCCCTTTGGGGAAGTTATGTTATAGGAATAAATCATTTGTCCAGTTAACCTTGTCCCAGGTTTTTGGAAACCTTTCCAGGTCTGGAATAGTATGGATAGAAAGAACAGATTATATTTTCTGTCAAATTTGACCATCAACATTTCTTAAAACAAAATAAAACATCCATCCATCCATCCATCCACCCACCCACCCACTTACACTCTTATCCCTTTTGGGTCTGGAAGGGTGCTGGTGCCTATCAATGGGCGAGAAGAGGGGTCACCCTGGACAAGTTGCCAGTCCATCGCAGGGCAACACAGAGACAGACAGGACAGACAACCATGCACACACACACTCACACCTAGGGAGAATTTAGAGAGACCAATTAACCCAACAGTCATGTTTTTGGACTGCAGGAGGAAGCCGGAGTACCCAGAGAGAACCCACTCATGCACAGGAGAACATGCAAACTCCATGCAGAAAGACTCGTATCCAGGACCTTCTTGCCGCAAGACAACTGTGCCACTGTGCATCCCACTTTTCAATCCATTTGAGTCTTTAAATTTTCACTTAAAAATGAGTTAAAAAACGGTCGAGAACTTTTGGAAATTTAAGTCTGAAATGTTGTCATTAGAAGGGAGCCATGCTGGAGCCTTACCTTCACATGCTGCAGGATGGTTTTCAATGTGCTGTAAAGTTGGTCAGGGTCCTTCAATTCCTTCCTACAGCAACAAAATAAAGAGTGAATAAATGATTCCAGACTATGACTGTTGTTTCTTGTATTTCTTGTCCTAGTTTAAATATCTTGCTCTATTATTAAAATCTGTTTTAAAATTATTTGACAGACTGAAGGGTGAACTCCTGGACTCTTACCCCTTTCCTGCAGGCTTCCAGCCAGTTTCACCTGTTGATATAACCAAAAAAAAAACATTCAATATCCTCAAAGCATTCAGAACAGATTAGTATTAGCTTGTTTTTCTATAGTGTGTGCCGTGTAGTTCTCAGTAACGTACGTATGCCGGGAATGCTCTCGATTGGAATCTGCCGGACCCCGTCCTTAAAACAGGACAGCCCCGGGTAGACCTTTCGGATCTGGGCCTGCTTCCTTTCTATCAGCTTCTTGATGATCTGACGGAGACACAGGAGAGGCTGAGTTTGAGAGCAGAGAGAGAGAGAGATGCAAGACTTTGTCAAATAAGCACTCAGGTACCTCCTTCTGCTTCTTGATGATAACGGAGAACTCTGTGTAGGGGATGCTAGGGTTGAGTTCACATCCCATCAGAGTGGCTCCCTCGTAGTCCTTGATGTAGCCCACGTACTTGGCTTTGGGGACCTTGATGTCCTTTGAAAAACCCTGAGAGGGATAAAAGCAAAACGATCAATTCTGAAACTAATTTAATGCTATTCACGTCTCTTCATCTAGATGGACTGTTACCTGTTTCTTGAAGTACCCAATTGCGTACTCGTCAGCATAAGTGAGGAAGTTGAGTATTTCGTGCTTTATGTGATATTCCTTTAGGTGGTTCATTAAATGGGTCCCATAACCCTGCAACCAAAGATCAGAAAACAGAGCTTTGAAAAATGATGTTTTAAGATAATTACATTTTTTTGCATGGAAAAAGCTGTGTGATACAAGAACTACACCCAACTATTTGTAATAATTGGTGTTCAACTATAAACAGACATTTTAATCATGATGCTACGACACATTTTAATCGGATTAAAGTCCAGAAACTGTGGAATTGTGGGAAATGTCTCTCCATGTGGTTTATAGGAGTCATTTTTAACCCGTCCAGTTGTCAGTTAAGTTGTTTCTCATCTATTTTCTATCATTGTGTTGCTCTTTCACATCTTCTAAGTCTACTTCATCTATATAGAAAGTTTATATGAAAGCAGTATATTGTGAAATAATCATTTGAAAACTGCATTTTATTTTTACTTAGATTACCTTTGTCTGATGTTAAAATTTGATGATCAGACAAATCATCAAATTTGTCTGATGATTTATCAGATGATTTGTCTGATGAGGCCAAAATTTTGGCCTCATTTAAGTGAGGCCAAAATGCAACAACCAAAAAAAATAATCATTTGTGCACACTTTTCACAGCACTACAGATAAACAACAGGAAGTGAAATGCCTAAGAGACTGTTCTCACCTTGACTTGCTCATTGGACGTGACGGCACAAAATACAATCTCTGTGAAGCCCTGCGATGGGAACATCCTGAAACAGATCCCTCCAATGACCCGGCCATCTTTTATCAAAGACAGCGTTTTATGTTTCCTGCCAGGAAAGAGACATAGGCGACCTCATTACCCTAATGCCTTTCTGAACACGGGTAACAATAATAAACCAACAAGTTAGAAATACTCACGGGTCAAAGACCAGTCGGGTTATGTACTCTTTGGGCATCCGGGGAAGCTGGTGGGAGAAGACGTTCTGAAGGCCAACGAGCCACATCAGGATCCGCTTGTTGGGCTTCTGATTGAGCGAGTTCCCGATGACGTGGAATTCGATAACTCCTCTCCGCTCTTCGAGGCGGGCGGCTTCATCGCGGGCAGAATGAGCAGACAGCAGACTCGTCTGACCAGGAGAGAGGTGTAAAAGATCCATGATCATCCTGTTGCCATTATAAAAACATAACTTCTCACATTATTAAGGACAGAACCCAACTTAACATCGTTATATGATGCCTTAACACGGTTGGCAAAGTAGGGTTGATAATTTGAGGCAATAACAACCTGAGTTATTAGTGTCACGGAAAAAAATATTATCAAATAAATTCTTAAATTGCTGTAGCATAATGTCACAAAAATCCAACTTTTAATTTGAAAAGTTACTCAGTGAGGGAAGGAGCTCCTATTTTAAGAAATCACTGTCTTTTACAAAACAATACAGTCATATTCAATAAATTAAGATTCTGATTCGGCTTGGTGGGCGGATAATAACAAACAGGATATATATTTATAAGATTCCTAATCAGACCCACAAGATTACAGATTCTCCCTCTGAATGATGAGCGTGAGGTGCTTTTCCAAATATCCATCTTATGTTTCACACCAAACCCAGCTAGAATATTTGTTGCTTAAAAACTTCTCTTCATGTCATCACAAAATGCGCTTCATTATTTTCATTATTTAGAATAAAAAAGAAAATCAGATGTGGTACCACACGAAAGTATCAGAAACACAAACTAATATTAGTAAAAATAATTCTGAGGGGCGTGCCGTGGTGGTTAGCGCGACCCATATTTGGAGGCCTTGAATCCTCGACGCGGCCGTCGCGGGTTCGACTCCAGGACCCGACGATATTTGCCGCATGTCTTCCCCCCTCTTCTTCTCCCTTTCCTGTCAGCCTACTTTCATATAAGGAACACTAGAGCCCACAAAAGACCCCCTGGAGGGGTAAAAATAAAATAAACTTCTAAAGGAGCACAGGGTTCTACATCACAGCTTTGCCTCGTAAAACAGAAACGTGTCGGCTCAGTTTGTTCCAAGTGTTACTGGGTACAACAAGAACTGAAGAAGCTGTAAAGGAGGCAGATGCATCATCACATTTTAAGACAACACTGAACCGAAGATCCTCCTTAAAAATGTAAATATATTTAAAAAACAGTATTTTGTCTCATGTTTAGTTTAAATATATCTTTGGTATGTTACATAATCCATGCGTTTCTTTTTATTTATTTATTTTTTTTCTACCCTCTACTTTCAATTAAAGGTTACCTCTGGAATGGTGGCAGGGTCACTGATGGTTGCCATGACTTCATTGATGAGGTCCATGGGGATGTCCCCTACCACCCTGGGTCTCTTGTTCTCTTCATGGTGAAGCGGCTCTGAGGCTTTTCGCTTTTCTCCTACTGTGAAACCAATACATACACGGTGCAAAGTGCTCTTTGAAATCCTCATCTTTCTTCTGTGTTATGTGCTTCACGAAAAAGACAGACATCAACCAGGATTTAAAGATAGCTCACTGTGAGCTTAGCTTCACCAGCCATGTTAGCATTATTTGTGTCATTTGCCTCATGTTTTGGTCGATGATACAAGCTTGCGACGACAAACTGACCATGCAAAGTGAGTCAATTTTCAGATGTGACAATTATTAGCTAGAAAGTTGCGGTTTTATTATTTAAGGAGACAGCTTGAGTAATTGCAAGTTTGTCTGTGATACCTGGGTTTGACTCCAGAACAGAGGCGGGTTTCCTGGCAGGGCTCACACTTCCACAAGTGGACGGGTCCACTGACACGGGACTGGTGCTGTAGTATATGGGCCTGGCGACTGGGGGAGCACTTATCACTGCACAGACATTAGCAGAATAAATACGAACAGATATATTGCGTATGTCACTTTTTGTCCATATATTAACATTATATCAGTAGCAAATGTCTCAGTGAGGGTTTGCACTACCTGTGTGGACAGGAATCTGCCCTCCTGTTGCTCCCACCAAGAAGTCTTGGCTCCAGATGGGAGAGCTGTGACTGTAAACTTCCTCTTCCAACATGGACAGGAATCTGAAAGAGAGGAAAACACAGCTAGAACATTACTATATTCAAACATGTTTGTACATACAATGCAGAACTGCACTGCTATTTTCAAATCGCATCAGGTAAAATAATGATTGGCGCTCTTTTTTTGTTCTGGTTACATTTATGTACACTTTTGGAGGAAATCCTTGTCTGACTTATTTCAGACATTACCGTATTTTTCGGACTATTTGCCGCTACTTTTTCCCCACGCTTTGAACCATGCGGCTTACAGCCCGGTGCGGCTTTTCTGTGTATTTTTCTTCAACCACCAGGGGGCTCTTTAGCAGGAAGTGAATCATTGGAAGTCAAAATTGGAAATCAAAGAAGAAAGTGCTAATTTTCATTTAGAACAAGCACATGCTAGTAGCAGGCACGATGGAGAAACTTCTTCAAACGTATATGATGCAGCTTTTATGTTGAAGGCTATCGATCTGGCAGTATAGGACGGAAATAGAGCCGCTGCACGTAAACTCGCGTGAACGAAACCGGGTTCGGCGTTGGAGACGGAGGGCTGCAACCTTAATAAATCCAGCAGGTTTATTGCAGCCCTCTGCTGCGTCCTTGTGAAAAACCGAGAGCGGTGGAGATACCAGCGGCTTATAGCCCAGTTCTGCTTATATATTTACGTTTCTAGTTTTTTCAAAAGAATTTGTAGGTGCGGCTTATAGTATGGTGCGCTCTATAGCCCTGAAAATACGGTAACCTTATACATTTTTTTGGTTTACATTTACCACAGTGGGTACTCTCTGCATGTCATTTCTGTGCTTAGTTGTGTCTCTACACAAGACAAACAAGCTGACTGAGTTGCTGCCATCAGTAATTTTGTGTGATCACTTTAGACTTCAGGGCCACAGTAGGTTGAATAACCATTGGATGTGCATAAATCTGTGGTCCAGATTCAGAAGTCATACTTATGAAGCTCTGGTCCATAAGCATGACTGTTATTTTGCTGTGCACACTTTTACATATTTTGTACTTACTTGGGAAAGTGTGTGAGAATGAGAGTGCGTTTCTCAGGGGGAAGCTTGTCCTTCTCCTGTCTGGCCTGCTCCAGCAGCTGCTTTCTCATCACAGTGAACACAGAGCGCAGCAACGTCCGGCCGAAGATCTGCGTGGTCTCGTAGCGCGGTAAGCTGTCGCAGAACTGCGGCACATTGCAGTAGCAGAGCCATCTGTAGAGTGCGTGCCAACACATTTTAGAACGTGGAAATCACATTGTGCTGATGAACGCCAAATTCAAGTCTGCTTAATATAACCTGGTGTAGTTGACTTTGTATCCAACCACGTCGTCACTGGGCACCCTTTGGCGTCTCTGAGAGGGAGTTTCCAGCTGCCAGTAGTTGATCTGATTCAGGAACATCTTGGCCAGCTCCATGATAGTTTGTCGTTCCTTTGACGGTAGGTGGCTGAATTTGTACTGGACGAAATTATTCACTCCCTTTTTGAACAATGAGAGAACAGTGGCGTGACGCCATGGCGCTAATAAAATGCAGCTGTTCTTTTCCAGTTCCAGACTTGATTTACCTGCTCAATGCTGGGCTTTTCAAACGGCGGACTCTCTTGTGCCTCTAACATCGGCTTACCCATCTGTAGGATAGATTTTCTCAACAGCTGTAGGGAAACGGAACAATGTGTTGTTCGCTTCTGTGCAATGCAAATGAATGTCTTCACAGTAAGGACGAGGTAGGCGGTAGGTTACTTTGAAGAGGGAGAAGTAGACTTGTTTGGTGTCAGCATCCTCCTCCTTGTGAACACAGGTGTAGAGATACTCCACATCCAAAACAACACCTAGTAGTCTGTTCATTTCCTCCTCTGAAACATTTTCAAGATGGGTCACGTGATCACCTACAGAGGACAAAAAAAAAAGCTATTAACAAAGAAAACACTGAAACTGACAACACTGAACAATACGGAGCTGTAGATGTTTTTTTGTTGTTGTTGTTTTTTAGTACCTAACGTGTGAGAACAGCTCCGACAAGGTTCCTGTAAGTTCACTGTGTTGGATTGCTGGTCAGTTTGAGGAGGTGTCGGAGGCGGGTTCTGACTTTTCCAGCCATTACATTTACAGGCTCCTTCAGCCTGTGGAAAACATGACTCAAATTAGTACAGTCAGGAACAGATGCCAGTGCAGTTATCAGATACATTTTAATAAAGGAACTCATTCACATGTTAATGTTTTTGGTATTTTAATTCAAGCAGTGAAATTTGTAGCATCTATTAAATTTTGATGATCACGGTTTACAGCTTATTAAAATTTAGTTTCTCAAAAAAAAAAAAGCTATGCTATATAAGAATACCTTAGAAATGTAGGTCTTGTGAAAAGTACATCAACACATTTACATTCACTCAGTACTTTGTAGGGCCTCTTTCTGCATGAATTTGTACTGTTCGACAGTGTGAGCAAAATCCTACTGGAAAATTAAATTCAAAGCAAGTGAGTGGAAGAAAGCATGAAGTGCTGTATTTTTTTCTTATTCAGGTAACTGGGGTCCTTTTTCTCCAGACCAGGGTTCTGCAACCTTAGCCAGATGTGCCTTTACAAAACTTGCCTCAAAAAATGTGCAGAATTGAGTTTTTTAAATTTAAATGTAATTTTTAGTGCTAAGTTTTAGAGTCTTATATTAAGTTTTGTTTTTTCATCTCGACATCACATTTTTTCTAGCAACTGAATTTTGTGTTTTTATTAGCTGCATACTCATCGAGATTACAGAAAAAGAAAAACTCTGAAATGCATCTCCGTGTGAGACGAATCTGTGTTTGAGCTTCATTACTGGAACAAACACACTTATTCTGTTTGGCTCAGGTGCATCTTTACTCACTAAAGTAAACAGAAACTTGCCATGGCTGTAACACCGTGTACAGGCGAGGTATCTCACCACGGTCAGCTGGGCTGGGCTGTTCTGAGCATGCGCTCTGGAACGACAACAAACTCCGCCCACCCCAGCAGCTGTCACCCTGTCAAAACAAAGACCCCGGTCCCTCTCTGCGGATCATAGCTGCATAAGCAACACAAACTCCTGTGTGTGCCTACAGATGTATTCTGTCAGGCGGCCCCGGCTCGGTGAAGTCGGGGTGAAACCGCGCACTAACACACGGAGGGACACCGCGTCTCTGCTCACAGCCAGCGACTCCAAAAAAGCAGAGCTGAGCCAATGTTTACGCTCACCCACCCCCCACCTTGACAGAGCCAGGGTAGCGCTGTAAAAACACGGAGCTTGCAGCTACAGGGCCGCTGCCGAAGAGCCCGAGTGCAACACTTAAACTTCTTTAAATAGCTCTGCTCGTTTCACCAACCGGTTTGTGCATGTACACATTTTTAAAAATGGGGGAGGAAAAAACTGGTGTTCGTCAATGGCTTCCTTTGCTGCGCTTGCATTTAAGAAACTATTGCAACCGACCCAAACAAGCTCTTCGCGCGGATTAAACAGTCAAAACTGCAGTGCTCTAAAAGTCTACCGTCTGTAAGCTGTGCATACTTTACAGGATGAATACACCCCGAGTTTTTCCAGTTTCTTCGGCCGTGGTGAGGAGCGGAGTTGCGCCTTCTTCGCGGCTATACGTGCAGATCCTCCAGCGGCGCTGGAGCCCTCCGTCCCCGCGGCTCCGGGAGCGGCCGGAACCAGGCCCGCGGCTCCGACGGCCGGCGAACCTTGTTGAATCCCCACGCTGTCGGCCATGACTGCTCACCGAAAGCCCGAAGGGACCGCAGGCCCGGGGAACACGATCGCCCTGCCGTCCGCTCTATTCCACAGGCGGAGGATCAGACATGGCGCTCATCCTTATTTTCAATTTCTCGCTGTAGGCCCATTTTCCTCCGCTAGGGGACTCGGATTGGACGCGCCAGTTTAACTGACTGCAACTCTGAGAGGAGAGGACGCAAAAAAAAAACAAAAAAAACGCAGCTAATCGTGGGGAATTTTCAAGGTCAAATCTGGTGGAGGGAAAAAACAAACGTGGAGCCAGATCACAAGTATGCAGCGGGGGAAAAAATGAACTGAATAACCCTCCCAATGCAATTACATGGGCCATTAAATTAATTAGTAAACACTTGAGAAATAAAAGAAAAATGATACATGGTTCTAAAATGTTGGACAAGTAAAAACCTAAAAATCCCTCCCACCCCTGACTCTGCTACACATAAATAAAACCCAATGCAACCAATAACCAACCAAAGACATCTAATTAGTCCAGACAGCTCAGATGAACACATAGGTAATCACACATTTAGACCAATAAACACACAACACAGGTCAGGGATTAAGTTGCGAAGTTGTTTTAAACAGGTTATAAAACAAAAACATTGCAGTGATATAACATTGGGATGCTTTTCTTCAGCAGGAACCAAGTTGATGGGAAGGCCGATTGAGGGGAAAGCTGGAAGAAACCCTCACCTTCCAACTGGACGATGACAAGTAAAATAGTTCAGCTCGAAACACTTAAATGAAAGAGAAGCCTAGTTAAAGTCCTGACTAAATCTAGTAAAGAACCTGAACCCCTCTCTAATCTGAATGATCTTGAGTTATTTTGCAAAGGAAATGGGAGCAGGATTTTAAATGTCTACAGCTCTAAAAAGGTGAAAACCATGTATCATTTCCTTCAGCTGTGCACTCATTTTGCGTCTGTCACATAAAATGCAGAAACGTTTGTGCAGACAGAACATGCAGACAGAAACTGCCCAACTACAATGATAAATGATCAAATTTATTTCAGTATGTATTTTGTCATTACATAACAGTACTGTAAAATGCTTGCATTTAAATGTGTTCTGTTGCAAAGAAGTGTTGACAAAAAAAAAAAAGGGAAAACATACAATTTATACCCCTGTTAGGTTACCTGACATCTGTTCTATCGTTCCTGCATTACGGCAACAACGCTTTCTGAAATGCTGTGGATTGTCAGACCATCTCATTTATCCCGATTTTTGGGAAATTTTCCAACCAATAGCTCTGGACGTGGAAGTTCAGCTTTACTGGGGATATAAATGAGCCATACCAACAAGAAAAACAAACAAACAAAAGGCAACAGAAAGGTCATTTTTAACAAGCAGAATCTAATATGCTTGGGTATAACATTTTAGAAGTGTAAATAAATGCAATTTTATTTTTTTACTTTTGTTAATAACACTACATACATTAATATAGACCACCACTGATTATAATTTAACCATTTTTGTGAAAAGAAACAGCAAAACTCCAAACCCAAACTGTAGCTGTTTTCCTGCTATCTGTACAGTTTTTTTTAACCCCTAATGATTACCTAGATAACTCCCTAGCAAGCATTAGTCACTAGAAAAATCAGGAAAAAAAGTAGACTACACCGCAACACCATATTTACAGTATATTATTTATATATTTATATTATGTATATATTTATAACACACTGACTGAGATTATGACAACATAAATTCATAAGCATCATTAGTGCAAGGCATGAGTAAGACCAGTAAAAAAGTTATTGACAAGAAATAGTCTAGATAACTAATGTGTGTGTGCAAATATGTGTTGTGTGCGTGTGTGTAACAACATGTGGGGACATAGAAAAACACAAATAATGTGCTTAACATTGGTATGAATGAGGTGTAACAGACTGTGTGTCTATGATCTGCAGAGTGAGTGTGTGTTCCATTGTGCAAGTGTGTGTAATGTGCATGTGACTATAAGTCTACAGTTGAAATCAGTCACCAGCCAGCCCAGGCAAAGTTCGAATATACTGACACACCAACGTGTCTAAAGCACTTCCTAATCCACGTGTGAAATAATTAGAATTCCACTTTAAACATGAAGAGACCTCATATTGCAGCATCCCACTCACAACCACCACCTTTGTTTTTTTTTTACCCTGTGCAAACCCTGCAGCGGTCAAGCAACACTGACATAATGGAGGAGAAAAAAAAAAAAAAAAAGCTCTTTGCATAAACAAAATCCTCCAACCCCAGTTTGATGGTTGACACGGGATTAACGAAAGGATGCGACACATAAGAGATGAACGGTTGCTGATGTGTACCTTAGAGGCCTCTCTGTCTTGCTGAGGGGAGGGAGGGGGCTTTCAAGTGTTGCAATGGTTCTTGCAGACACTCGACGCTTTAAGGAATACTGCAAAACATGATACAATGCCACCGCGGCCAGAAACAAGCAGGCACAGTCCCTGGGAGGAGACTACAGGTAGAAAAACGTATGACACACGCTCTAATTCTAAACTGATGAAGGGAAAGCCAGTGGATTGCTGAGGGAATCAAGAGTTTAAAAGTTTTTTTTAAACTTTGAATAAAAGGTTCTGAAGACATGAGAGGGACACAGATCTCAGGGTTCTTTTTTGGCTTTCTACTCAACGTCTTTCCTTTCCTCAGAGCCACAAGAAATGGCTCTTTGACTCCAACATTTGTCGCTTTGTTTGTGCTACTATAGACCAAAGGTAAAACAGTTTGATTTTCTTCTTCTTTTTTTTTACCCACGTAAATACACACGTTTGTGCATTGACAGCTTAAAGAAAAATATTCTAAATAACCAACAACAAAATAAATCTACCAAAAATGACCAAAAGCAGAAGAATGGTGAAAATAAGAGCAGTAGTTTCCAGAAAAGGGAAGTGACCCCCTTCCTCAAAATTGAACTCCTATCAAAGATGTTGGATGAGCTGAGGCTTCTAATATCTGATCACTGATCCATCAATCAACTGGGAGATGTAAAGTAAAACAGAGTGGTTAGGAGGCTTCTTCAGGTACCAGCAGAACCTTAATGGAAGAGGCAGAGCCCCAAAGACATCAGTGAAATGGCACTGACTTTGCTACTGAGATAAAAAGAAACAAAGTGTGAGGGAGGATACAGGGCATCTTTTTCTGTTTCAAACAAAGGGGGACACGTTGCTTTAGTAGCTGCAGTGGCATCTGGGGCGTCGGCCACATTAGTTACTAGTTTACAGGTCAGGGAGGGAAAATTGTGTTCTTCATTCTAGGTAGAGCAGCACGGAGCCTTGGCTGGCTGAGCAGCTTCTGTCAGGTCCACTCCCCTGGTCCGACCGCTGTTAGCTCCTGGAGCTTGAGGCTCATTTTTTGGCAATTTCTTTGCTGAAGATAAGAAAACAAAGAAGCAAAAGAAAAAACAAATGCCATATTTTAGGAACAGAAAGCTCAAGCAATAGATATTTTTTATATTTTAACTAACATAATGTTAGATGTAACATTATTAATGACCATATCAATAGGTAATATGTCAAGAACCACTTACCAATAGCCATAAATATCTCATTCACATTCATAGATGTCTTGGCTGATGTCTCCATGAAAAGTAGGCTGTTGTCATCTGCGTATGATTGAGCATCCTGTAAAAAAAGAAAACAGCATGAATATTCAACACAGCTTGACACATTACCATAAAAGACATGTAGAGAATAATCTGCTAGACCAGCGGTATCCAAACTTTTTGCCATGATTGCCAAAATGATCAAGTTGAAAGCACCGGCAGTCCACAAATATTTCAGTCATGAAACAGTTGGATGTTTGTGGTTCTATTAACTCCAAAATAAAGATAAATGCAGAAACCTGGTAAATAAACGAGAAACAATTTGTGTTGCATCTAATATTTATTTTACAAAGATTTTATTTCTCTGAGCTAAAAGACAAAATGGGTGCCATCTCCATCGAACGCCTGTGACTGCAGACCACATTTGAACTGTTCATAAAATGTGGTCCGAATTTTGTGGGCCACACAAAAATCTTTCAGTCGCCTTCAAATGGCCCACAGGCCAGATTTTAGACACCCCTGTGCTAGGGAAATGGAAGGCAGAAAGAAAGTATTTAAGCTGCAACCACAACCACAAGTTAATTAAGTTAATTAAGTCATGTGACACATAGGGCTGCACAATATCGCTAATTTATCACTATTGCAGAATTATTGCACCCGACATACATATTGTGAATATCCAGCTACTGGAAATTACAAAACATGCGTGCTAATCATTCAAGTATTATTAAATATCTTAATGAAGGATAGATATTTTAGAAAGTAAAGCGGTGATAGGGTGCTAAAGTCAAATAAGAAATTATAGCCAAGCTGTTTCAATTTATTTATCACAAGCCATATTTATCAATCACCACACATTGCATATTTACTGTTATTATGCAGCCATAGTGAAAAGCCAACACAAACATGTGGAGAGTCAATGTGGAAAGAAAATCATTCATGATTATCAAAATACTTTACAAATAAAAATCTAATACATGTGGAGTGCATTTATTCCACGACTCAATACCTGGTACAGTTACTATCCATCAACTCTGGCCAGTTTTCCTGTCTCTGCTAAGGAAAACATTCCTATAGAATTATGTTGCACTTTTCCAGAGATTTAAAGCATGTAACTAATAGTTAGAATGTAAGACCCTGTCTTCCATTTAAAATAATCTGCCTGTACTAGGTTGTCTTCCAGAAGTGGCCAGTATTTAACTTCGTACACATCCACATCAACCCTGACCTGGTTAATCTTGTTTTGTTCCATCAGATAAATTCATATTTTAACGCCTTAGGGTGCAGCTGTGAAGTAACAAAAACACGAGAACTGTTACAGTACTTTTTGCAAAGCAATCAGAATATTTGTAATGTGTCTCTTAGGAAACAAACAAGTATGAAATGATGGGTGATTCTATAAAAAAAGAAACAAAAACCCAATGACTAATTGCAGGATTGTTAAGTGAGTAACAATATGACCTGAAAATCCACAGCTCTCTTGGAGGCCAGGTCGGCTTTATTTCCTGACAGAGCGATGACTATATTAGGACTAGCTTGTCTCTGTAGCTCCTTCACCCAGTTCTTTGCTCGCGCAAAGGACTCCTGCAAAACACAAACCATGTGCCATGAGTTAATACTCTCGCTTTACATCATCCTGCAATCAGATGCAAGCAACCTGGTTTCATCTTGCCCTCCTGAATACATACAAGTATCATCAGTGCAACTTTCAAAACTGAGAGCTTGTACAGACGCACCTCGTTTGTGATGTCGTAGACCACGATGGCGGCTTGTGCTCCTCTGTAATACATGGGCGCCAAACTGTGGTACCGCTCCTGACCTGCAGTGTCCCAGATTTCAAACTTCACTGTCGTGTCATCTAGACACACTGTCTGGGTGAGAAAAGCCGCTGAGGGGACAGAATGAGGTGAGAGGCTGAGTTGGGGTTGCATGACGAGCGTCCAAACGTAAAGAACTGGTCACATTTAAGAAAAGTCTCCAGAATATGCCAAATCTCAGAATAATTTATCTGCATGAATTATTCATATATATATCAGAACAGACCATAATTACTTACCTCCTATTGTGCTTTCTTGGAATTCGTGGAACTGGCCCTTGACAAAGCGAAGCACTAAGCTGGACTTCCCAACGGCTGATTCCCCCAACAGCACCAGCTTAAACTGACAGATCTTGTTTCCTGCGTTGGGTCCATTGGGTCTTGTAGCTCCTCCTCTGCTGGCCATGGCCTAATCAGATCCTCTGCTATCCTGTGGGCCAAACTTTACGACCTGGGCGTCTGCTGCAGGAAACGAGGAAAGAGGTGTTTGTTTACTGCACGGTAATGATCATGTTAAACTTCAGAATGTAACATAACTTGTCATCCAAAACGTTCTAAACATGAACACATTTCACGGTTTGTTTATGTATAGGTACACAACATTTGAACATAACTTATTAAATATCCACATTAAGTATATGTCAAACACAGCTAAATAATAGAAAATCCATACAAAAGAAGTGAAAAGTGTGCCCCTCCCCTGACAGATGACCAACCCCAATTCAGTGATTTAAAAAAAATAAGTAAACTAAAACATCCTCACAGTAAAGCCGTTTCAAAGCCTCTGTAATCAAACTGCATCAGGTGATGCTGGAGTAATGACTGAAACATGCTTGGATTTCACCAACACAAACTGATGTATTTTATTTTTTTGGATAACTGGTTCTCTAAGAAAAGTAGACAGTAGAGAATGCTGCATTTTACTCAACTAGGGGTGATGTAAAAAAGAATATTTTAGTAATAGAGTACTCTATAGAATATTTTTACAATTATTCGAGGAATCCTCTCTCTCTCTGAGTAACATTCCCGACGTTCACTCCAAAGCCGTGACGACGCGCTTCCGATGCTACAAAAGCTGTCGTAGTCCAGCCATTGCACCTCAAACTTCAACAATCCTTATTTGTCCTCCAAACTCTGCCAAAACGCAGCACAATTCAACACCATGCTGTTAGCACTTCACAACAATTCATAGGCGGAAGTAAGAGCGCTGCCCTCCACAAATAATGGTCCGGCCGGAACACGGTGACATAATAAAACATAATTTATCGAAGCTTTGAGGCAGATAAATTTTCCTCGCGGAATTTTAATAATTGAGGCACTCGAATCATTCGAGGAACATATCCTCTATCAAACGTCTTCCAGAACAAAGCAAAATTTAAAAAAAATAAACAGATATAGGTGCCTCTCCAGAAAAAACTGACAAGCACAAACAAACATCTCTTTGGACCAAAACAGCAGATTAATATGAATAATTTCCGTTATATGCCTTCAAGCTGTGTGTATCTTTTTCTCAAACATGTTTTACCAGTTCATGTGTCATTATTGACTCATACACTAATAAACTGAACTGAAAGCTGCAACAAGAAGCAACGACTTGACAATTGTTAAGAGTTGAAATCGCTGTCAAAGAAGCAAGGAGGAAACCAACATAAACAGACTAAGAGAAAGAAACAAAAATCCTGTAAGCGCAGCCGTGTTTTATTACAGGACAGAAAGAGAAGGAGATCCATCCAACCCACAACATTTAAGCCCGTTTTCTCTGTGAGAGCCACTGTTTAGGTGCATACCATGCATTACTGACTAACTTATTTAGGAATAAATTCTAACTGTTGAACACATGGCTGTTGTTAGGAAGTAAATCTTGTCTGTGCAGCAGGCAGAGCAGTTTATAAACTCCTTTAAATACAAACTTGGACCTTTGGCATGCTCTCCCCTTGACATTGACAAGTACTGTTAAAACGTCAGCTAAATGCAGGCTGATATTGCTCTTAGAGAAGTGTTTGACCCAGATTGCTTCGACCTTTTTTGCAAACGCAAATGTGGAAATATTCTTTCCATTTTAAAAATATTTATATCCATGTAAGCTTTTCTGTCCATTAATAAAATCAACAGAAATGATACAAGATTATTTATCAACTCACGAAACATTTAGAATTTGTTACACTTAAAAATGGCATTTTTATATTCAACTGACAGCAGAATAAAATTAAAACTAGGTAAATTAGGACTGCCATTTTTACTCACAATAAAAATCAAATACTTTATTAGTTTATTAAGCGGCCATCCCATGAAGTCTGTTTCCAGCAATAACCTGTGAGTTAGTGAAAGGAGTGAACTACAACATATTTTTTACTACACTATACAGAGCTTAGCTGATTTTCTATCTCTCGTTTTTGTAAAGCTTTGACCAATTTTTCTCTTTAAGAGCAATAATATAAGAGAGATATGAGACCAGTATTTAAAGTGCGTTTTCAAGAATTTCTTCAGTGATCGGTCGTTATTTATGCTAGGAGCAAGAGTAAAAGCAGTTGCTAAACCGATTTTTACTAGTATTCTACAAGAAATACAAAATAATTTAGTTGACAAACTGGCTTTATATTAGCAATTTGAGCAAACAATTTGTGAACATGCACATTTTCTTGTGCATATTCACAAGAAAATGAGACATGTCTGTTCAGCCTTCCTATTATCCGTTTAGTCTAACATTCTCTTGCTACAATGAATGAACTGCACACATATCAATAAAAATAGTTTCCATTTAAATAGCTTCTCGGGTCTCTATGCTTCCTCCGACACCTCAGTAATACAAAATATAGAAAATTTTGAGTCTTCTTTCCACAATAACAACTTCCACATGGAGTGTTGTTGTTCTTGTTAATAAAATTAGGAGATATTTGGCATGTTTTGTCAATTTTAAGACAACCAGATTGGAGGTCACACTTAAAAGTCAAAATTGTCAACGGATAGGCAGATAGACAAATTATCTGTGGGGATCTATTTGAAAGAAATGTAAGCTTCATTTTCAAAGGGCAATTTTAAGGAGGAATGTCTAAAAACACAAGCATTAGAAAACATGAACACACAAGGAAGAGCAGCAAGAACATAGTCCCTGTCTGTTTATCCAGACAAGGACTGTCAACAAACGATGCACAAGTGCTGTGATCACACACTAGGCGCACTTAACAGTCAATCGTTGACTGTAAACAGACTGGCTCATGCTAGCTGTGGCCCTGAGTCTGTTTTGATATTGGATAGCTACTCCTTTCCCAAATGTAGCTGGTTAGCTTGCACATTGCTAACATACTGCCACCGACTGCTAACTTGACCACAAATTTAACCATTAGCAACTGTAATAATATCCCACAAAACTGCACGAGAGTAAAAATAAGACAATAATATAATAAAATCATGTAAAATGGATGCTAATTGCTAAGGTTGTTACGGCACTTGAACGGGAGTTGCCAAACCCCTAGCAGTAGCATGCTAGCATTGTTGGCATTCCACCCACCCTTTAAGCTGGTAACTAAACGAGCGGTTTTGTCATAAAACTACCTAAAACAGTCGTTTACAAAGCTACCACACACTGTGGACAACAACACTCAGTTGAACCCGACTAAGACCTATAAGTCTGTATGATCCGTGGCTATCAAACATCACAGACTGTAGCCGAAGCCAGCTAACGGAGACCCAACAGAGCAAACGTTAGCGCTAATCACACTCAACCAGCTGCTAACACCAACATGTCCGCTACCTGAGAGCCAGACGATGGGGGGAACTTTTACTCCCACCACTTTGATGTGTATTACACACGGAATCCGGGGCACTGCGGTGAGATTGGTATGGGGAGCCGAGAAAACAATTTCAACAATCCCGTCACGTCTCCTCCTTTCTTTCTTCTGGCAACTTCCCCTTAGAACCAAAACACACAACGAGCTCTTCCGCTCTGCGCCACGTCACACAGTACGTCGGCCCTGGCGACACCAGATACAGCTCATACTGTCAGAGATTAAAAAAATAATAATAATAAAAAAAAATCATACTGTCAGAGATTAAAAAATAATAATAATAAAAAAAAATCATACTGTCAGAGATAAAAAAATAATAATAATAATAAAAAATCATACTGTCAGAGATTAAAAAAATAATAATAAAAAAAATATCATACTGTCAGAGATTAAAAAAAAATATATATATATATTATACTGTCAGAGATAAAAAAATAATAATAATAAAAAATCATACTGTCAGAGATTAAAAAAAAAATAATAAAAAAAATATCATACTGTCAGAGATTAAAAAAAAAAAAAAAAATCATACTGTCAGAGATTAAAACAATAATAATAATAATAAAAAAATCATACTGTCAGAGATAAAAAAAAAAATAATAATTAAAAAAAATCATACTGTCAGAGATAAAAATAATAATAATAATAAAAAAAAATTATACTGTCAGAGATTTTAAAAAAATTAATAATAATAAAAAAAAAATATATAAAAAAAATCATACTGTCAGAGACTTACTGAGAATCTTTTTAAAATTTTTATCTTAAAACAGTATTACAATAATAGAGATATAGGCTTGCCACAATTTTTACACATTTAAGCAGCTTTTTATTATTTAGAAATAATTATTATTCTCTTACAGTAAGAATGCAAGCGTCACAGCAGTGAGTTGAGCTTTCATTCTCACACAAAAGAAAAAAATAAAAGAATAAGCAGAAAATATACGTGTATAAATATAGATAAAGAACAATAGGTCATTAGCTGTTTTTCTGGCAATATATTATTCTTATCTAAAGAATCAACATTAACATGGATAAAACAAAAGCAAAATTTGCACACATGAAAGGATGAGCTAGAACTGCGCATTTACATTAAAGACTAAGCTGAACAAAGAGCGACATTTTAATTAAAAAATAGGAAGCTCATTTTTGTTTTCCAAAAGAAAATGCAATAGGTTTGCAATGTGTTTTAAGGGTCAATTCATCTACCATGGATATAATTTAAAATGTTCTAAAATAAGCTGAAGGCTGAAGTACTTGAAATATCCAGCAGGTGGCGGCTTAACTGCACCTTTTTGTTTTTGACAAGGAGAAGAAGAATTCTGACGCTCCTCTTCACCGTAGCTTCCGTAGGGCCATTATACCACGTTTTATTAGTCACTGGCTTAGCATTTTCAATCTTTTTGCCTGTAATGTGATATTTTTCACAAGACCTTCATCACATTAAGTGCAGCGGCATTCGTACATTTCATGACAGCTTGCTGAACCAGCTGAATAGCGACAGTCATGGAGGAGGAGACGCCAGAGGAGCTGCTGATGAAGCGGCACCGTAAAGAGAAGAAGGACCTGCAGGGTATCAACACTTACTTGCTGTTATTCTTCTGTGTCAGCGGCGGTCTGACAATGTGCTGTGACTTAGTTTGCATCCTCGAAGTTTTTAATGTGACTGCTACTTAACTGCAACTGTATAAGACAAGGCTGTCGTTCCAGTACAGTTTGTTTATGATTTTAGACCAACTTCAAATATCCCAAATAGTAGAAAAAAACAGGACACAAACCTTTAGCCTGTCCGTTTTTTTCCAGTAAAAATTCGCCTTGTATCATAGCAATCGACATTTGGATTCAGTTTTTGTTCAACCACTCCTATAAATAATTTTATTGTTCTGAAAAGTCTAGCTTTTCAGCTTGGCAAAACTTTTATGTTGTAAAGAGTAATATAAAATTGACATAGTTTAGTTTTAGTGTAAACTCTTTGACAAGAAAGCTGTATTAATGCACTTTATTTTTTTTAGCAAAGATCCAGGGTATGAAAAACTCCGTCCCTAAAAATGACAAGAAGAGGAGGAAACAGCTGACGGAGGAAATATTAAAGTTAGAATCGGATCTCAGTCAGAAGCATGAGGAGGAACTCAAGCAGCTGAAGTCTAAAGCTGAAACAAAGGTAACTTCTTTACTTACAACAACTGACTTATCAAAAAAATGTTAATGTGTTCTGAAGCATGTTTCAGACATGACTTTTTATCTCTCCTTATCAAAATAACGAATACATTACCTTTTACAATACGTGACATATTATTTAAACATCATGCAAAAGAAACAGTTATTCAGATAATAGTATGACACTGACTCATTACCAACCTCAGTAAAATAACCTTTGCTCCCCTCCTTCACCTTAACCAGGTGGAGGAGGTGGTGAACTGTGTGGAGACCATAAAGCTGGAAGGTGGAGAACAAGAAGAGACCAAACAACCACGAGTAACTAAAGCACAGAAGAGAAGAGTGAGAAGCTTTTTAGAATGCTGTCCAGTATTACTGTGTTATAACCGATAAAACTGGTATACAGTTTTATCTGCCTTTCCTCACACGTTCTATAAATTGTTCTGTAATGTACTTAAAGTGCAGTTATCTTGTAGTTGAAGTAAAATTAAGAGTTTACTACCTTAAATATTTATTTATTGCTTCCATTTGAGCTTTTACTGGTGTTAAATCCGTTATTTTTGCATGTACATTTCTCTCCAGGACAAGAAGGCTGCACAGGAGAAGGAGAGAGAAAGCAGGATAGCAGAGGCAGAGGTGCAGAACCTGCAGGGCGTGAGGCACCAGGAGGGTTTAAAGCTAGCTCAGAATCTTGCCCAGCAACAGCTTCAGATAAAGGAGATTTCATCTGATGGACACTGCATGTACCGTGCCATTGAAGACCAGCTAGCACAGCGATTAAAGGTGGCTTATTTAAATGGCATATTGAAATTATTTGACTATCTAATCACACATGCACTAGGCAAACAAATTGTTGATGTTCTTTTTGTAGATTCTCCATTTGAAATGCCCGGTTGGAGAATTTTTTAGAAACCATTTGTACTTGTTTTCGATGCACAAACACATTGTCATAGTTCTTCTGTTTTCTCTTAGTCTGGGCTAAAGATGAGTGTGAAGGAGCTCCGATCCCGCACTGCTGAGCACATGAGAAACCACGCTGACGACTTTCTGCCTTTCCTCACTAACCCCAACACTGGGGACATGTTCACAACTGGTAGCTGACGTCCTTATGGCTCTACATGAAGATACTGACAGAGGTGCAGGTAAACCACGAAATAAATGTTAACTTTTTGTGTTTGTTTCCAGATGAGTTTGAGAAATACTGCAGCGATGTGGAGCACACAGCAGCTTGGGGTGGCCAGCTGGAAGTGAGTTACCCCGCAGCTTTATTTGCCAATTTTTAGAAAACCACATGCATTAAGAGCAGTTAATTTGCTCTTATGCTTTTCATTCATTTTGTATTACTCTTGTTCACAGCTCCGAGCTTTGACTCAGGTGCTAAATTTGCCAATAGAAGTGATCCAGGCCGACTCCCCATCAATCAGGATTGGAGAGGAATATGATGGTGAAGTCATCACTCTTGTGTAAGATTAATGCTTCATAATCGCACTTTAAACAGAAGGGAGAAGTTAAATAAGAGATACCAGTGTGGTTAGAAATGGTTTACAGCTGCATTAAACAGTGTGACTAGATTTGCATCCGTTGCAGGAAAGCATTCATTGCAGGTTTTCTGCATTTAAATGTAGCCTTATTATGCAAAATTAGTCTCTCTCATGGCTTTGATGCACAGCAGCACTGAGATCATTTTCTATATGTACCGGTAGTTATATTCCAATAATATATGCCTTAGTTGTTGTTAATGCATAATTGAACAGCATGTAAATATGAACATCTGATAGCATAGTGGCCATCTCATAGTGTGTAAAGTTGTTGGAGGTAAATAAAGCTATTCAGTCACAGAATATATTTTGTTGTTGCTTACAGATATATGCGTCATGCCTATGGTCTAGGAGAGCACTACAACAGTGTGGAGCGGTTAAAGGATTCAACCGGTGCTGAAGACAACTGAGAGTCCCACATCTGTGACAGGAATAAACGTCTTTATTTAAGAGAGAACGAAACAAGCACTTCATGAACTGAACTCTGTTTTATTACATGTGTATACAGAGGTTGTACACCACCTCTGAGACCGTTATGAAAACAGACAGCTGCTTTTTTTTCCTGAATGGAGATTATTTTCTTTCAGAGTTTAAATGGAAACGAAAGGGTCACGATATCAAAATCCATTATTTCAGTGATACGATACTGAATCATTGTGCTCTTATAAAGTTGTTTTATATTAAACACTTTTGAGCCCCACTGATTGTCTCAAGGTTTCCTCGGTTTTATTAGCAGCATTTTTGTTGTTACACAAATCTGTGTGGACAGAGTATGAGCAACCTCTTCAATAGAACTTTCTCCAGTCTCAACCAAGTCTGCTAATAATCATATTCCGAGCATAGTTGACTTGTAAAACCTGTAAAATAGTGGCCAGCTTGCTTTATTGAGGTGTGACCAGTAGAGGTCGCACTTGCCCAAAGCAAGAACTTGAACAAGATTGTTGACTTTTGTCGCCATGGGAACTAAACAGAAAGAGGCTAACAAGAGGTGGGACTAGGAAAATGGCCTATGGTGTAGCTCTTAGAGGAACCGCGGTCAGAGCTTCATGTGGCAAAGGAAACTCCTTAAATCTGAATTCAAATGGGTTGAAGAGTGTTCCTGAGTTTGTTTCCAGATTCCCAAACCTCTCAGTCCTTCTGTTGTGCCACAACTCTATCTCTGCCCTCCCAACCCACCTCCAGTCTCTGTGTCACGTGAGTCTCCTCTTATTTCTTGTAATCTTCCTAACAAATCACAAAAATTGCTCAATCTACTATTTTGGCTTTATCTTCAAGCTAACAGAACTGAATTTGGGAAATAATGCCCTGAGGGAGTTCCCTGCAGTTCTCAGCCACCTGGGTTCACTGAGAAAACTCTATCTCTACCGCAACAAAATTGATGTGGTGTCACCTGATGCAATTGGTAGGCAGGTCTGGACTGTTTGGGGTTGGTAACACAGACTCTGAATCGACTCAATGACTGCCTCATCATGTTTTGAAGGTCACTTAGGAAACCTTGTTGTCCTCAATCTCAACCACAACAACATTCAAAGGTTACCACCAGAAATTGGCAGGTAAATAAATGTTCCCACTCTGTCTAAAATTGCTCTTTTTTTTTTCTTTACTAGCAATGCTCTCCACAATTTTTTTTAGATTTTGAAAATTTTCACTTAATTTCTTTAAGAGTAGAGTAGAAAGAGTAGAATCATCTCACAGTAAAAAAAATGTGAGATGTACTGCGTATAGTTAGTACTTTGGCCTCCCTGCTGTTATTACTTTACATAATCCCACATTATGTAAAGTGGGCTTGCTCCACTTTTGCCTATGGAGCAAGCCTTATGCTTCTTCTACAACATTTTCAAGAGTTTGTATCACACAGAGACGGATCTTTGTTGGTTTTAGCTCTGGTGAATCACTTCTGAGATGATCTTGGACAAACATTTTGGTGTGAAAATCTCAGTTTTCTGACTGAGGCCACCAGGTTTTTGTTATAAATCTGTTCTTTTTACTCCTTTATCATGTTCTTCCTCACAATTCGTACACAAAATAAACCTGGATCATCATCCTTGTTTGTCACAGTCCCAGTTGTTTTAAGCTCCAAAAACAATAGTAATTTAATTGGAGCTCATATGGTTAAGACTTAGGTGAGTAGCACATCTTTATTACCTAAAGAGCATGTTTTCTCTTTTCTTTCCTATTTTTGAGAGAGCTTGCGAGGAACAGGGTTTGCCTCGTATTTTTTAAACGCACATTTTGCTTATCATGAAACTTTTGCCCCACTGTACCTAATGCATGCAATTTTAAATATTTTTGAGATTATTATTTATATTTAGTGCATTAAATTAGTTTAAGGCACTAAACAAAGTTGCCAGCATCAGAGTAGTGAGATGATCAAATGAGAAATATTATATTTCTTTGTCAGAGACTTTGAAAATCTGTTTATTTGCAGGCTGAGGAAGCTTCAGCAACTCAGTATGCTTGATAACAAGCTGGAGGAGCTTCCTGGTGAAGTTGGTTGTCTTAAAAAGCTATCTGAGCTCAACCTTACCTTTAACAATCTCTCAAGGCTACCTCGGCAGCTGTACTTTTGCAGAAACCTCATAAAGCTGTACGCAGCCAGAAACAGGCTGACAAACCTGCCAGAGGTGGGTATGTACTAATTGCTTTGTTAAAGCAGGCATAATTTATGGCAGCTTGTAAGGTGCAACAGCTGGAAGCACCAAATTTAAGTCTGACTATTTTAAAAAAATACATGGTGACTAAAACTTTACCCATCTGGCTTTTCCTGCAGGGAATAACAGCTCTTGTTAAACTTCGAGTTCTGGATGTGGCTGGGAACATGCTGTCCATATTTCCTATGGAGGTACACTGGACAGTAAAATCCACAATATTATGGTTTTCTTCTGAAAAGGAAATAAATGACATCGCATAATGTGTATATTGGAAATATTTAGTTCCACCTGCTGCACCTGAAGGAGCTGTACTGTGAGGAGAACTGGCTGATTAAACTTAAACCGGTGCCAATACTGCCGCCTCCTGAGAACCTGTCACTGAAGGTCAAGCTATTCTTCACATAATCGTCATGTTTGTAACTCAAACTCTTGTCGTTGTGTAACTGTGACCCAGATGTGTCTCTGTAGGAACTGGCTGCCAGGTTTGTTTTGTTAGAAGTCAGAAAGCAGTTCTCTCTGATCAACTTGAGTCTCCCTCACTACCCAGAGCTGAATGACCTGTTGTCCGGCAGCAGCTGTTGTACAGAGTGCAATGGCCCCTTCCTCAATACATGGGTGGAGTGTGTGCATTTTGTCAATCTGAAGAAGGTCAGAATGCCACTTTCTAAACACATTGATATCTTCTACTGTATGTTTGTGATGAAAACCGCTACAGTGACAGGTTATTCTAATTTTTAATCTATGTGCTTCAACATTCAAATGTTCGCATGCAGGTAAAACTTGACCAAGAAGACGAAGTACGTTAGACAAACAACTGATTTTGAATTTTTTTGATTAGTTATTGAGTAAAATGATCAGATTGCTCACAACTTGGAGCACAAATGACAAACCTGTGCAAAGAGAGCATCAGTTTGCGATTTAGCCCTATCTTGGACAGATTTCAGTTTAAACATCAATGATGACCAGCTTCAGCTCTGAAGTTGTTTGTGGTTTTGTGTTTTCACATTCATCTTCAGTTTTCTGCTAACTTTTCAACACCAAGTAATATAATTTAACTTTTTTTATGTGAACAAAACATGATTTCCTGCATGTTCTTGTGGATAACTTACTCTTTCCCTATATGATCCTCTCCCTGGACTATCAATGGATTTGCTTTTAGTCTGATTTGTCATCATCATTCTCTTCCAGTATGGATAAGAATACTCCTCAATTTTCTCTTTAATGTGTACAAAATCTATGTTGAGTCAAAAAGAAAAAATATTTAGCTTATTTTGTGACATTTCTTAGCCTAATGAATGTTTTTTTCTCTGGAAGAACTCACACCTTGTGCAGGATACAATTTGAGAAATATAAACAGAATAAAATTAGAGCTTCACTGATCAGACTTTTCTTAAAAACACACAAAAAAGTCCATGAAGGAACATCCTGTTGGTCGATGTGTTTATGGTAGGAGTTCTATTGAGTTTTATCAGCAGAAAAAAACAAAAGTGATCAGAGCCTTTCAAGAGAAAATTGGATCAATTTAGCCTCTGATTATTTGGTCATCCTTCTTTCTAATCAACATACTTTGTTCTTGTGTCATAGTTGAGTAAACAGGTAATTACCCATGTCTTCAGAATTTAACTTTGGATCTTTTTATTTATTTTTACATATTGCAATTAATGACAGCTTTGTAAAATGACTTGTCTTTATCTTTTAAAAAATGTGATACTTATATTAATCTATCATTTCATAAGGGCTTTCTAGGGCTCAAGTACTTTCAAGAACACTGGAAGTGTGAAACTATAATGAAATATTCAACCTTGACTTTCTCTTTTGTGAAAACACTGTGTATATGTACAGTACAGACCAAAAGTTTGGACACACCTTCTAATTCAATGGGTTTTCTTTATTTTCATGACTATTTATAAGGCAAGAAATCCCACTTATTAACCTGACAGGGCACACCTATGAAGTGAAAACCATTTCAGGTGACTACCTCTTGAAGCTCATCAAGAAAATGCAGAGTGTGTGCAAAGCAGTAATCACAGCAAAAGGTTGCTACTTTGAAGAAACTAGAATATAAGGGGTATTTTCAGTTGTTTTACACTTTTTTGTTTAGTGCATATTTCCACATGTGTTATTCATAGTTTTGATGCCTTCAGTGTGAATCTACAATGTCAAAAGTCATGAAAATAAAGGAAACTCATTGAATTAAAAGGTGTGTCCAAACTTTTGGTCTGTACTGTACATGTTTACAAGAAAAAGAGAAAGAAAAAAGTTGTTTTTTATTTCCCCCTTTTTTATATACTTATCTTTTAAATGTCTTTATTGACAACAAAATGGAATTTTTTTTAAAGCTTATTCTGAAATAGTGAAAACATTCAGCGGCTAAGGTACACTTTCTCTGTGTCGTTTGCTGTAGGACATGAACCTGAGGAGTAGTCTCACTATTCCAGTCCGGTCTCTCCTGTGTTCATACAAATGCTTCAGAGCACAAGGACCCTGCTACTATGCCGTTGAGAGGAAATAAATGCAGGAATGCTGAAGGGTGCTTGTCTCTGTGGCCACAGAGTCAAGTGGCCACTAGGTGGCAGCAGAATAACGCGGTACTATTTTAACCCAGGCCAGGTTCACTGTCAGATACGAGTTCAAACAAAAAGTTTTTTCTGTCTCATCTATAGTTTTCATACGACTCAGTGAGGGAAACGTCAGGCTTAAAGGATGAAGGAGGCATTTAAAAGCGCTGTTAGTTTGGAAAAAACATATTTTAATTGTCTTTGATGGAGACATGCTGCTAATGTTCTGTACATAGGTCGACTTGTGAAGGTGTGCATGCAAATAACCTCTTATCTGTTTATGAAGGTCAAGGAATATGTGAAGCTATTTAATAATTTATATAACAACAATATAAAATCTTCCCCCTTACCTTGTCTGAATGTAGTTTTCTCATTTCTACCTCCATCTCCTCCTGGTGGCATCTGTTCCAACCTGCCAGACAGGAGAAAGCTAGAGAAAGAGAGATAGAGGGAGGGATGGAGAGAACTTCATTGCAAGCAAATTAATTTCTCATCCACGCCTCCAGAGCCTAGCAGCTTGTTCACTTGCTGCCGCGGCGGCGGCCGCCGCTGCTGCTGCTGAGCGTGTGTCTGCTGAGTCGGAGCCTCATACATAATGCATCAGGTTTAATTGCAAACCCAGAAACTAATGACTTTGGACTGGTTAACAGCAGGGGAGCCATACATCTCGAGCAAACTGAATGAAAAATCAGCTCAGAGGAGAGAAAAAAAGGAGCCTAGCCCTTAATTGATGAATAATTGAAGCGGCGAGCTACAGGGCATAATTGTGACATTTTGTTTCAATCAATTTCCAAGTGGTGTGGGCGAAAGTGCACTTAAAGCGAAAAGGCAGTGACAGTGGATGTGAAAGAAAGGGAGAGATAGATAGAGAAAGAGAATGGATGGTGATGGAAATGAACGTGTCTTCAGTCATTGAAATGACATTTAGTGGAGCAAAAGATGGGAACAAATGACTTCCCTCCCCATCTACCTCTTAATTCTGCTCCAACTCATTTTATGCTTACTATTGAGTCACTTTTTTTCTGTCTGCCACTGGATGTATTTTATTTTTTTAAAAAAGAAAAAAAATATTGAGAGCCACAAACATCTTTCTAATGCTTTTAGATTATCCATTAACACGCTAGCTGATTTCAACAGTGTGTTGATGCAGTCCTTCTCATTTACAGTTTCTGCTCCACATTCTCTGAGTTACTTTTTAAAATTTCTGGTATCAAGCTTATATTTGCTTATATCTTTACTGCACAAAACATGTAAAAGCTTCACCACTGAAAAGAGACGAATGCGAAACTGCCGTTCAATATAATCTTTAGCAGTGAGCATGGCTGATAAATAGGTCATTCCATTCTGCTGGCCACATACTAGCAGGTGAAGGGCAAACAGTACTTTTCTTCTTGCAGGCAGCATATGCTGGGTCCAACAGCGCCAACATGGTGACCTCGGGAGTAGCCGTTAGTCTGGTGTCAAGCTTTATGCATGCAGTCAAAGACACACTTCATCAAACTGCAGAAGAGTAAACAAAAAGTGCTTAAACGAGTGAGCATAGTGTTATGTTTAGAACGACTCTTATTAGGATTCGATGACAAACTTTCACAATAATGTTGAAGTGGAAGAAAAAAAACGGCTGTTATTGTTTTCTTTTTTCTTACAAATGGAAAATCTGGAAAGTGGTGTGCATTTATTTTGAAGTGTCAATACTTCACTAACCACTTCGTCCATTATGCCTCTACGGATTTGTTTCTATTATATTGCTTCAGGATTTACGTATTGGCCACACCTCTGTGCATATGCACTCACATGCTCTGTTTTTCTCCCCTGTTTTTGTGTGTGCGTGCGGGTGTGTATGTTCGTGTGCTTCCTAAAACCGCACAGGGTGATTGACGTCTATGTAAATAGGAAGATTGCACCCTCAAAGGAGACGCCATACGGATGGGAGCTCCACACCGACGAAAGGCCCCTACGAAAACGGCGCTTGTAAATTCCTGACATGCCTAACATATGTTAATGAGCCTCTATCCAACTCTGATATAATTACTGTGAGGGGCATGTTGCCTTTGGTGAAAATGTCTGTCTCGTGTGCTGGGGCTACCTTATGGGGAAGAGAAAAAGTAAAGAACGATAAAGTGGTGAATACATAAATTCTCATTTACCGTGGTCAGAGGTAGAAGAGAGTGAGGTTGGCAAATTCACTCTGCATGATGTATTTATGCGAAGGCAGCGTGGGTTCATTATAATCCTCTTTTGTTCAAGTGCTTTCTGCGGTCTTGTATTGTTTCTGAGGAGATGTTTAGTTTGCCTTGTCAGTTGAAGCACTTATACAACAACAAAGCAAGAGTTGCCTGAGGCCTCCTGAGCACAGAATGTATCCTGCATGGGACTGTAACGATCAGGTTTTATATTTGAACTTTCTAAAAATTGGTTGACTTCTTTAAATTTTATTGCCTGTTTTATGTCGAGTCTTTAGTACAATGCTTGTCATGTTATCCCTTCATCGTTTTGTGCTTTTTTTTACTACAGCTTTGGTATTTTTATACCCCACAAAAATTAGCCTTGTCATGCTTGACATACTTGCAGTGGTGGTTTTTGATATTGGCAACTTGGGCAGTTGTTCAGGGCGGGCTCCAGCGAGGGCATATAAGCACCAGATTAAAAACAGGCTTTTTAGCTCTTAGTTGCACTGTCAACAGGGAGTCCTTTCTTGAGGGACTGGGCTGCCCAGAAGTTCAATCTGTTTCTTTTTTTTTTACTGGTTTTCAAGAGGCATGGTGGTGCTGTCCTGGAGTAACATTAGAGTTCTTGAGAATGTTTCATTTAAACTGAAACAAATATTTAAACTATACCAACTCAAAGTTACTTGAGTGCAGATGTGTTCATGGTACTCCAATAGATAATTTATTAGGAGAAGTGCATTATTTTGGTTTGATCAGGGGCCATAATTTGTCATATTTCTTAACACTGAACATGTTCAAACATGAACCATAATACTGGAAACAGGTTAACATGATATCCTATAAAAAATATACTGGTGAAAAAATAAGTTGTAAATGGGATGTGAAGATTCATCATTTATTTCCTTTATACATTTACGTAACACATTTTTCTTGATAATTAGTTATTTGTTTGACAATAAACTGACATGCAATTAAGTACATAAATATACAAACGTTTGCTAACATGGGAAAGAAGGAAGTAGGTTGTGTGGAATCTATGACATTTGGAAACCAAATGTGAGTGAAAAATTGCCAAAGGGGTCAAATGTTCTGGAGACTCCATTAAATTGACTACTAGGTACACAACAAAAACAATGAAACCACAGAAATGTGCAAATTGCAAACAGAAAACGTCCCTGACCTATGAATCCGGCTTGCAGTGTGAGTCATTGGTGGACTGTCTTCCTTGCTCCTTGTAAAACAAAATTCGTGTTAGAACCAAACGGCCCCTTTCTGTCTTAAGGTTGTTTTGTGAAAGGGACCTGTCTAACATGTGGACTTGCTCCGACCAAAGCCATTCCACTGTAGCACCGGTATTGTTATTGTCCTGCTGGAAGATAAGTCCCCTCTCCAGTCTCAAGTTTTCTGCAGCTTCCAACAGGTTTTCTTCCAGCATTTTATTGGCAGTTAAAAATAAGAAAGTATATATTTATATCTCTGTTAGATTTTAAATGATTTTCGTTCAACCGAGAAGGTTGTTTCTCATATGAAATCAGATAGGCATCTCTCAAGTGATAACAGAACAAGCGGTACCTCTCTGACATTATCTCCTTGGGTTAAGATCAGCGTTGTGTTTTCTGCTCTGCTGATAACTGTTGCATTTTGCCTCTTTTTGTTTTCCTACAAATATTTTCTGATGTTTTTCACAAAGTTCCACATCTCAGGACACTTCAAGCATGTTTCGTCATCCTCCCAATTTCCAAAGTCCTTCACATGGTCTAAGCAAGCCTCTTCTCTTTAGCAACTCAGCAGCCAGAGGTGGTTCTGTTAAAATGAGTCCCATCGATTGCTGGTGCAGAAGTTCTGCGGATGGCAGAGCAGTCTCAGACTGCTGTGCAGCATTGGTGCCCATGGCAGATTCTGGTGTGGTGCCATTGGCAGAGCACCAGGATATTGTCTGCCTGACAGCTGCACAATCAATTCTTATTTGTTGTTAATCACGGTAGGCACTAGGGGGCAGTGTGATTCTCTGCTGGTTAAGCAGATGAATTGAGATTGAGACTGATAAGTAGCAAACCTGATGAATCTAAAAGATAGAGCTGCTAATAAAAAAAATGAGAACAATGAGCTGGTATTAAAATCAAAGCTTAATTGAAATCCAAGCATCCGTTCAAAACTTTTGCATGAACCGTTTGGCTTTTAAATGTAATAAATGAGAGCAAAGATTTCTAGGTTTAGAGAAAGAGAAAGTTTTTTTTTTTTTTTGCAGTCATTGTTGCATGTCAATTACAAATAAGATGGCAAAGGCACCAGATGTGCGAGACTGTGCGTTAGAATCAAAACAATGCAACAAAAGGGTCTTCTCAATAGAAATTAGAAAGTGAAAAGAAATAATCCAGACAAGCTTGATGTAAAAGGGCACCCAGCTATGGAAGGATGCAGCAAAACAAAGCCACCCAGATGCAATAACCTAGCTTTCAGCACAAACCTCTTTTTTTGTGTGCTCATATTCGCATCACCAAGTATAAATAAAAAACAGTCAGAGTCCTTTGTGGTTGCAAGGAAGTGATTCCATTACGGAAACATTCCTCATTAGGGGAGTTCTGAGACAAGAGCCCGGTCGTCAGGCCAGACCCCCCGCCCCTCCACCCTCTCTCTCTCTGGCAGTTCTGGGTCAGCACCAACCACAATGCAAAAAAAAAAAAAATACATAAATAAAATAAAGTACCATTACCAGAGCGCATTTGCTGCAGAAATATGACAAAGCGCAGCAGTCACTTCAAAAGAACAAATAAATCTTTCATCTTGGGTGTCTTTGAATCTCTTGGAAAGTTTCCTCGGGTTTGGTTATAACAGGGACCTTGGAGAGAGGGACGGAGACAAGAGGAGCTGTTTATGTAGCTGAGGAGCAGAAAGAGATGTAGCAGCTAGTTTTTGATCATACTTCATACAGTTCACTTAGCTTGATATGATACAGGTGCACTTCCATAAATTAGAATATCATAGAAAAGTTCATTTATTTTCATAATTAACCAAAAAAAGAAACTCATATAAGATGCAGTGTAACATATTCCACATGCTTATTTCTGTTCATTTTAACGATTCTGGCTCATAGCTGAAAAAATCCCAAATTGTGTTTCTTACATATTTTTCAGATTACATAAGACCAATAAATAAGGATTTTAATACAGAAATCTCCATCTCCTGCAAGGTATGTCCATGGATTGTACAGGATGTACATGCAATGCTTCATCAAGTCTCATGTTTCATTAATTACTGCATCTGCCTTTGGTTTTGCAGAAGTGTCAAGGAAATCTCTTCTATAGATTCTCTATGGAGTTTAGGTCAGTTACATAAGGCGCAATGCTACCATGATGATTATACCACATATTGATGCTTTTGGCAGTGTAGGCAGTGGCAAGTCTTGCTGAAAAATGATATTAGCATCTCCTTAAATCTCGTCAGCAGACGGGAAAGATGAAGTGCACTTACATTTCCTACTTTGGACTTGATTAAACACAGGGGACCAACTCCAGCAGATGACATGACTGCCCAAATCGTCAATGGCTGGAAGCTTCACTCTGAACTTCAAGCAGCTTGAATTGCACAATGACCTGGGTGGGTCTGTGTGCGTTGTGTGTGTGGGGGTGTGGGTGTGTGTGTGTGTGTGTGTTGGCTCTTCAACCAGTGACTCCAACTCCAGTTGATGCCTTGTAAATCTCCACCAAAACTTCTTTGCTTCCCAATCTTCTCAGGGCTGCAGTTATCCATATTGGTTGTGCAACTTTCCATTATCACATCTGGATACTTCTCTCTGTGAACAGCCAGCTTCTTTAGCAATTACTTTGTGTAGGCATAGCTTAACTTTTGTGTTGATTTTATGTAATATTCCTAATTTTCTGAGAGCTATAAGATCAAGATGTCATAACTGATAGTGATAAACACTTGAAATAAATCACTCTGTGTGCTCAATCTTTACACGAGTTTTCACATTTCAAATTGAATTACTAGAATATATTACCGTTTTGATGATGTATGTAATTAAATGAGCTGCACCTGATACATTTTCCTCATTAGATTAATAAACTGAGAAATAAGCAGATTTGCAGCAAACACCGTGGATCTGACTCTGTAAAGCCTTCTGGTTTCGGCTCCATAATACTCCGTCACTCATGACTGACAGCGCACCATCATGTAACCCCGTTTTGAGGTCATGCGATGGCCACTGGTGCATGTGGGCTGTGGCTGCGCGGCAGGCGGGTGGGACACCAGGTAGCGGCATCTGGCCTGGGTTTTTCTAGAACACACGCTGCCCGTGGCGCTGCAGAACATCTGTCTGCAGCATGCAGGCCGGCTGGATGAGCAGACCTGCAACCCAGCCAGCCAGCCGAGTGAACGTCCTGCACACACGGATGTCCTTCAGGAATATGTGGGTTAATGTCTCTGTTATCACGGTCGGACTTTGGCGTTCTCCTGCAAAGCTGCTGTCAGAGTTAATCCCTTTAAGATGAAGAGAGCATTCCTCAAACTTCTCTGTTTCTTCATGCTTTGTTTCATGTGAGGAAATATTACTCCTCCAACAGGAAGTAAATAAAGTACGAGTCTGGTTTAGCCATCTGTTTTTTCATGTTTGAGGTAATGTTTCATTTTCACAATGAGGTGCTGCGCATTTTTTACTTATTAAAAATTTGAAGAGGTCCTGGAAACCAGAAGTTAGCAGCTAAGTTTTATACTTGCCTGCTTAGCGTGTGTTTCTGTACCAGCAAGCATGGTGGACAAAGATATTGATATTTACCCTAATGTGCATTCGAGTAACCTCTTGACTTGTGTAACTGTCGTTATGTTCTGAATTGATCACACTTGGAGCTGTTTTCAGATTTACCAAGTGAAGCACACATCTACCTTATTTGAATTGTTATTTTGTCTTTCACCATTGACTGCAGCCCAAGAGAAATTAGCTTCTTTCACACTGTATTTATATCACGAGCAAATAGGATTTTTCACCCAGTGAAAAAAGGGCTGTGTTTTTTTTCCTCATGAGATTGTCCTGCTACAATAAAAGCTCACATTATTTAAAAGACTTTCGAAAATCTTCAACAGGGAACCTGATAGCTGTGAAGGGCATTGTCTCTTTGGAAAACCTGGATAGCGATGATTTGCTCTTTCCCCATCTTTTATTTAAGACTTGTTTCCAAAGTAACGTCGTGTTGAATACTATTTACATTTTCCTAAAATGAAACTGATACCAGTGTGACCTGGATTAAATTAAGTAAAAAATGACCCTTATTGTTTAATCCATGCACAACTGCTCTGAACTCGACTCGATGTTTTTCAACAGCAAAAAGCAGGCGGCTGCTTTTTAAAGGTTCAAAAGAGTCAGTAAATAACTTTTACCAACCTTGCAATCAGATTTAGAGTTAAAAAGATTTGAGAAACACAACATTTCCTCGGTTTTTGTTTAGTGATTCTGAGAAGTCAGCGGGAAGTGATCAACAGTTCTTAAACTAAAATAATAAAAATAAATTAAGCATTTCACTACTTTAGAAAAACAAACATAAATACATGAGGACATTGATTTATTTTGTTTTATTCATCATCAAAGTTTCACCCAAGTCAAACAGAACTTTAAGCCACCCTAAAATAAAGATCTAATATGTGGTAGGCTAGGCATCAAACACTTTTTTGATTGCCAGACGATCGCTTCCCATTCTGAGACCTTTAGCAAATACATTTTGAAAAAGCCTCTCATTTTAATACATTCACCTATTTACTCATGTGTTTTATTGTAATCGCCCTGGCAGCTTGTAGGCAACACATTGTAAAATGTATCTAATTTTATTCTTCACTAATTGATTTCAGAAACTGAATGTAAAAGTTGAAGCTAATGCATTTTCTGTCCTTAGAAAACATCAACCTGCTAAGCAGCAAGTGGCAGCATCATGAACCCAGATAATAGAAGAAACCACACATAGATTATCATGTAAGCCTGTGAAAAAACAAAAAGCCTAGATGTTTGGAAAACGGATTCAGTCTGACGACTGATTTTAATGAATACAAAACCTGATTTCTCTTATGCTGATTTCTCTCTGTGCTTGTTAGGTTTAGTAACATAATAATAAAAAAAAAAACAATTTACTTTTGCAATGCAGTAGAAAACTTTAAGTTTATTCGATTATTTTCACTGCAACATGCGCACACTTTGATTATATTTGCAATTTAACACTGCCGACGGAGACAGCCAGGATAATACCAGTTGAACAACACGACACCTCACACATCTCAGACCAACAGAAAAGAGCAGCGTGATGCGTCGTGCCCACTTGCCCCCTTCTAATCCAGCCTCGCCAGCACCAGATGGCTGCCTCTCCCACAATGCAGCGCCGCCACAGATGTCAACAGAAGAGGTGACAAACACTCCGCAGGTGTCTGTCCCCTCCGTGTCCGCCGTGTGTGCCCGTGTTCGTGTTTGTGTGTGTGTGTGTGTGTGCGACGTGGGGACAAAGAGCATCTTTCTTGCAGGGAGAGGAGTGTGTAATTGATAGCAGAGGACAACCTGCAGGAAGGAAGTGCCATCATATGGTAAATTGATGGGCTGGCGCAGTCTGGCACAAACTGTAGGAACAGATGCAGGAAGAGACAAACTTTGCTCGTTATGGATCGTGTCAAGAGTCAGATTCTCAGAGCTATTAAAGAGGGAAAATTTGCGACCTGTGCTGTGCTGAAATTCACATTGTCGCAAATTTATCTAGAATAAAAAACAAGACTAAACAAAAACAATAGGAAACTCCTACTTCTCTATTCCAAGCAGGGTTGCTTTTCAGTCTGCTGCACAATCCATTTCCTTTCCATGTGTGCCAGCTTGGCCAGGTGTGCTTGTTGGCAGGAGTCTCCACAGCCAGGTGAGCAAGCTGCTGGCCAGGTGCCCTCCAGAACTCACTCCACTGACCACATACCATATGGCTTTGGAGCCAGGCGCGCAGGCGAGCATCCACACATGATGAGAACAACCACATTTAGTCATAGTGCTACTAAAACTTCCTATGCACACACTCACGCAAACAAGAGCTGTGTGCAATAAAACGAGAACATTGGGAAACATTTTAGCACCCCAGTGAGTTCCAAAGTGAACTGCTTAATGTCCTTTTACTGTATTTCTCTCCCAGCGGCCAAAGTGGAATACATCCGCAGAGCAAACATACGACATCCTACTCATCAGAGCTCACATGAATGTCGTTTAGTGAAGCTGGATATTTATGGACGGATTTCAGAGTTTTTGGATTACCCTTCCTTGATCTTCTCCACATTTTGTCGAAGCGCAAAATCTTCTTTTTGTATTTGATTGGAATTTCATGTAAGAGACCAACACAAATTAGCATATGATAATTTCATGGCATTGCGTTTAGCCGAATATAAGACTTCAGATCATCCCCACAAAGGAACACGGTAGTGGCAGCAAAAGGCAGTGGGGACGCTTGATTTCAGCAGAGACAGGGAAGACGGTGAAACCTGATAAGAGCAGGGATGTAACTAAACTTGTTGCGGCTGTTCAAACCAAACTTGTTTATTTGTCTTATTTCTCTATCTTCTAACTTTTGGTAATGTTTAAAGCTACTTTGCGTACTTCTCTAAGTTTACACCACTGAAAAATGGTGTAAACCTTTTCAGAATTCTGAACTTATTTCAGAATTTGCTCTGAAATAAGTTCAGAGCGAATTCCACTCGCTCTGATCGGGTCCAGCGAGGCCTGAGGAGCTGTACCACATGAGGAGTATAATATCAAGGCTCTGTGAGGAAACAATGTCGGCGGTATGTTCTGCGTTAACTGGCGGCCCATGAATCCCTCTCGCGGGCTCGGCATGGACAAGACGGATCGGCCATCTGTAAATATTTGTTCAGCGTCTCTATAATTAAACGGAGCCGATGCTTAGTGTAGGCTGAGCATCTCTTGTGGTGATATTGCCTCGCTCACATGGCTGAGCAATACAGTGAGGAAAAGCTTAATCAAACATTCGCTGCACAGTGATGTGATGAACAGCTAGAGAAATCCAACATTGTGAGCTGGACTGATAATGCAAGATCTCAACTGAGCAGCTGAGATCATAAATACTTACAGAGAGGAGAAAGAAGAAAAAAGTTGGAAGAAAAAGTTTCACGGAAGCCTATTAAAAACTATTTGACCTAACATTGCCTGTTCTGATGGGGCTCTATTGCTTTGCAAGTGAGATGTAGTGGAACCAGCACTGCTCTGGATCAAATATTACATAATTAGTAGGATTTGAATCACAGCTGAAGTGGGCTGATGTGCTATTATATGGAGATAAATCCCTGAGAGCTGCTCACTTTGAAGAGCAAATGGGCTTGTGTTTACTCTACAGCCAGATTTGTTTTAGTTCCCTCTAAGGTTCTGAGTTGTTCTTATATTTTTAAGTTATTTTAAACACAGGTTTAGTCAACCAGAAAATTTCTAATATTCTACCCATGAAGTAAATACAAAAATGTAACTACAATTACTTTTTCTTTCAAAGGGCAATGAGACAACATTTGTTGTGAAATGGTGCTTCATACATCAACTGAATTGAATTTCAAACTGTAAAATTTTAACAATAATAATTTTTTAAAAAGCAGGTTCCAAAACATATGAATTTGCAATGCCAGATTTGACTAAAATGAAAAGTTGATTAAAAAAAGCACGAGTGGTTCTGCAGGGTGAACATCCAGGTCCCTCAAAAATGTTGGCAGTAGGAGGACAGGCAGTAGACAGCAAAATGTGTGATATGTCACCACAGCATTCTGCAGTAATAGAAATATACTGCTACATACGTCAAACCCTCTAAAAAGTGCAAATAGATTGGAGGAATATATATTATTTTTAATGCTGCTCAACTTCTGCAGCATTCTTAAATGCTCCCCATCCAGCAGTATTTGGTGCGTTTCTCCCCTCCTCGCTACTCCTTTTATGTTTGAATCCTGTGAATAAAGATGACAGTTTTTAAGTGATATTTTTAGAGATACATCAATAAGCATTTACAACTCATTTGCGAAGCTAACAGAAGAAAAAATTGTATTTTATTTATGTGATGCAGCAGCTTCCTCCAACCCACCTATTACACCAAACAATAGATTTTTTCTATTTTATTGCATCAACAGTGCTGCTTTCCACAGTGTATTCCTCCTATAGGTCTCTGTCTGTGTGCCGTTTGTTTATTAGTATTCTGCTGGATTCAAATCCACCAGAGAGCTGCCATTTCCGTTCTGAGACGTTTCATGCAGATATAGGAGAATGTTGCAACCTTTCCTGGTCCCTTGGCAGCTAGCCCCAGACAATCTTTCTCCATCTTGCTTCACTCTTGAAATAATCCAACTTGTGTGCCCTGGGAGAGAACATGTATATTTCACTGTTTTCACTCTGCCAATCAGTTTTGCAATGCTTTGAGTAGCGTTACATTTAGAAGTAAAAAAAAATATATATTTATGTATATTTTCTCTTTTCTGATCAGAAACAAATTACATTTCGTGAGGTTGTTAACTTGATAAGCATACATAATTCTTTACCATTTATTAATAAATCCCATTGTTCAGACTTATTTATATTCTGCTTGCTGAGAGAATTTTATTCTGAGTCTCTCTGAGCAACAAATCGCCTAGCATACAAACGAATTCAACCTTTTCTGTCCTTACAATTTTATACTTTTTTTTTTTACTATTTATTGGTGCTTTTAAGATCTTTGAACAGCTTTTTAAGACAGCCGACACAAACATGAGTAAAGTAACTCACTTGAGATTCATTAAGATGCAAGCAATCACTGTGAGACACTCTTTAAAGATAAAGTTTTAGAAACAAATGAATTAATATTTTTGCAAGTAAGTTGAGTAGCCAAAGGTTTTACAGTGAAAACAAATCTAACATTTAAATATTCTTAGTGTCAGTCCATCTCATTCTTAGCAAGAACTAATTCCCAATTCAGTTCATCCTTGTTAAAATGAATAATTCCTGTTTGTCATTTATGTAAAAGTTCACATCTCCAACTTGAACTAGGATTTAGGCAGAAGAAAAATCTTTGTAAAAAAAAAAAAAGGTCCTGCAGAAATTACCATAAAGGTCATGATGTCAACTAAGAACTAGAATCTGTTTAGTTTATCCCACTGCCTACCATCTGTTTTATTCTTTTCTTTTATTCCTCACATAAATTGTACCCTAAAACATCTGCTCCATTTCACATTTTAACACATTTATCAACGGAGAAGAAAACTAATTTTGAATGGGAAAATTTCCATTTAGACTCCATTTGTAAACATCCCTTTTAAGCCTCCTATTACTCAGAATATTACTCAGAAGAGATTATATTTTGCCCTTTAAATTGTTTTACACACTTGAAAACCTAGTGTAAAACTACCAAATAACCTAAGTTATCCAGAACAAAGCACTCTCTCATTGCACTTTTTCTCAATTATTCTTTAGTCATAGACAGATAAAAATGTTACGTTTCCTAAATATAGTTTTGCCAATTAGGGAGTTAAACCATCATAATGTTCCTCTTCAGTAAAATCTCGTTTCTGTTTAAGCACATTAGCTGACAAAACTTTCTGTTTATTGAATTAAACACGTCTCTGTTGTTTTTTTCAGTTATGTAACCAACCGTAAAGTAGTTTGTAGCTGCTTCTCTGACTTTGTGCCACCACTTCTCCATGAACACACACACAAAAAAAACATTTTGCATTTTAAATCTGGGTTGCAGTGACCTGGTAGTCTTAAGACCCTAGAGCTTGAGCTTCATGTTTAAAGTGAAGGTGAGATGTGGAGACCTAAATTACCAACATAGATTCTAACAAAGCTGAGATGCCTCTGTTGCAAGTACACCCATACATTCAGCAAACTCAATACATACTTTTGCAAAAAAACACATTTTTGTGAAATACGATTCAAAACGCCTTCAAATAATGTCAAGATTAGTAAAGTTCTCACCTCCCTTAACTAAAAGACAGCCTTTTTAGTTCAAAGTCATCAAAAATGTGACCTCCTGTGTTCATGCCATTAATGCTATGAAACACGTTTATGGTTTTATTTGGGGGGAAAGTTTGGTCAAAATAATGGCCAACTAAATCATTCCATCATAGCTCTGTCTGTACATAAAAGAAGGTAAACCTCTGCCTCCGTCTTCTTCTGCAGCCTCTAAAAGGCTTCCTTCCAGGATTTTCCTACAGTTGGCTCTATCCATGCTTCCATCAACTCTGACCACCTTCCCTGTTCCTGCTGAAGAGAAGAATCCCCGCAGCATGATGACATCTTCACTTTTCACAAGTAAAACAATTTGTCGCATTTGCATGTGGGCTAAATCACTGAGATTTGATTTCATCTGACCAGACACCTGCATCCGTGTTTGCTGCGTCTCCTGCATGGCTTGTGGCTGAGTGTAAAAAGGATCTCTTATGGCTTTCTTTTCACGAGGGCCTTTTTTTCTTAACTTTCTTCTGTAAAAGCCAGATTTGTGAGGTGCTGTGCTAATAGCTCTATAGTTTACTGCAGTAGTTTGCTCCTTCAGACCCTGGCAATCTAATAAAAAAGAGGTGATGCAAACATGTTCAAATACTCTGTTGGTGTCAGGTTAAGAGAGAGAGCACAAATATAGGCTTTAACGTCAAATTGTGTCATGTTGTGTTTTTGAACAGTAAGTGGGTTTGACATGTATGAAGGCTATTGCATTTCACATCTACACAGCTTCTCTTTTTAAATGGAAGGATATTCCACACACACATACACACACACACACCGACACACACCCAGTTTTTCTTTTTAAAGTTGGCTTGCAATTGTCTGTGAAACAGTCCTTGGTGGCTAACTATATTTGGGTGTCAAAACCTGCTAGTAAAAATTTAAACATCAAGTTTGTTAGGGCAATTGTGTCAGAGTTGTCAGATTTTTGAGCGACACGTTTGATTAGACAAGATGAGCAGGGATTCATCCATCATCTTACAGATTCTGTAATGCTTGGTTAATACTTGAGTTATGTATTCGCCCACATCCCTTCTCCTGCCAAGTCTTTAGTTAGGATTTCAGGAACCCCCCCGCACACCTTTAGTCCACATGTGCTCGCTCAAAAAGATGGATGGCCCGTGTCTCTGTCTCCTTCCCAGGCCAACATCCAGGTGCAAAGCAGCTGGGGAGGCAAGGGTGCCGGTGAAGAAGAGGGAGGGGGAGACAGAGGACCAGAGATGACCGAATGGAAGTAGAGCCAGGTGATGTAAAGGATGGTTGAAAACAAGCCATAAATTTCCTCTGGTGCTCTCTGGGTGCTTATGGCTTCACCTGGTCTGTTCAGATGGCAAACCTAATGTACTGTATGTCGTTGCATCACATAGAAATTGCTATGAGCACCGCTCTGTGAGGCTCATTGTCCCTGCTGATGTTTAAAAGTTCAAAAAGGTGAAGGATTTAAAAAAGGAAATGGTTTGAAAGAGAAACTTTAAAAGGGCCACGTTGTGCTTTGCACTAGCATTCACGCCCCTTTTCAACATGTCGCCATATTATAACCACATTGAGTGAATTTTATTGGTATTTTTATTCCAGCAATGCAAAGTAGTGCATAAATGTGAAACTGAAAGAAAATGATGAACAGTCCAGTTTATTAGAAAACACCAGGGAAGAAAAAACATCATGAAAACCAAGTCACGAGTCAGACAGGCTAAAGGTAAAGTGCTCATTTTAAAACAGGGTTAGGTTATAAAACAACATCTTTGACATCTCACACACAACACTCTTCAATCCATAAATTGAGAATGGAAAGAAAATTGGCATGCGTGCCATTCTACCAAGTTGTCCCCCTAAACTCATGCTGCAGAGATCCACAGATCAGATGGGAGAATTATTCAGTAGAAGTGGGGAAGACAGATGGAGGCAAAAACTGTTCAGTCCTGGAAGAAAGCTTGTCAGATGCTGCTAAGAACTTCAGACTGGGATGGAGGATAATCATCCAACAGGACAAAGACCTTAAATATACAGCCAGAGAAACATTGGGGTCGTCAAATGTACAAATGTGTACTTTGCCTTCACATACTTACATAGAAGGGCAAATACAAATATGTGTCACACTTTTTAGTTTTGTTAAAAGTTTGGAAAATCATGACCCTTTCAAATCACTTTACCATAATTCCTTGAAATGGAACATAAAATCCCAGCAAAACATCTTGACCGTGGTTTCTGTATCTGTAAGTTGAAAGGTTCAAGGTGAGCAAATATTTCTTCTGCAATGCACTGTAAAAAAAAAAAGCATGAATAAAACATTCTAGTTAAAAGTTAGGTTAAAATGAGCCCATATTGTTTGGAAGAATTTGTTCTTCTTATGTAAAGAGAAAGGTCAGTTATTAATGTACACTTGGGTATTATTTGATTCACTCGAATATATCATTTTGTTCCTTCAACCAATATCTCTCTCAAATAAATCTGTCTCCTTGGATCCCTCAACCAATTTTTCAAGGTTATCATATTCCATTAAGGCCAAGTCATCACTGATCAAATGATCAACCTGGAGGGTAAAGCGCAGTTTCCCAGCTATCCATATGTTGCGGAGTTTAAACGAGGCTTCACGCTGCGGCTATAGGAAAAGTTAGTGGGATATTTGAACGGTGTGGGAGAGAACCAACGAGCAGGAAGACAGTGGGGTTCAAGGTGACTGATGGACTGTGATGTCCCACTGTGTCTTATACTACAGTTTTCTTTGGAAATGATTTGGCTCGATAGCAGTATAAATGTCTTACAGTGATACATTAAAAATACACAAGGAAGGATTTTCCACACACACACACACCCACACACACCAGACGTTAAAAATATGGTATGTATGTGTGTGGGCAGTGTTTCTCAGCGCGTCATCCATCATGTTGTAAAGCCACAGTAGGCAGAGCGCTGCGTGTTTGGCCTCGGCTCCTCGCTCAGCCCTCATTAGCCATCAATCACTTCCTCCTTCCTGGCCGCCTGCTCGGGAAGAGACCTACTGACTTCGGATCCGAGCAAGATGTTCACTTTGGCACTTCAAAAAACCCCCACCTGCACACACATGCACTTCCTCAGCTGGAAAGACGTAATAAGAAGTACCTGCTCACCCCACGACGTCAATGTCAAACGCGGAGCTTCAGAGGAAGGGATGCGCTCTGACAGGTTCGTCGCTGCGCAGAACAGGAAGCTGCCGAACGGAGAGGTCCGCCGGCGCTTAAAGCTAAAAGAACGGCTCATTCCTCCTGAACAGCTCAATAAGGATTTGTAAATGTCAAAGAGTTTTTTAGTCAAAGCTCAAAGCATTGCTAAAGGGCAGCAGTTTCCATTTTAAAATGATTTTGAGCTACTTTAGATGAAGAGAGCTATGGCGTTATCTGATTCGGTCCACAAAAGTAATTCTTTGCAGCGTAAGATTTGAGAAGGAGCGTGTGCATCTGTCTGCACTTGAAAGTTTCTATATTTCAGCTCGAATTGGGGTGGATGTGCTAAAAGATACCGCCACTGTTAAAGGAGAGAGATGAACTTTAGGCGTAGAGGAAATGACTCCTCTCCTCTGAATTCTTTTCCAGAGTTTCAGCTCACCTTTTGAGGCTTAGAGCAGCTTTGTTTGTCTTTGTGTTTATCATTTTCGTCGTTACCTGCCGGGCAGTGAATGGAGACCGTTGCTTGACACCAACAGCAATGGTCAGCAATGGTCACCCCATGGTCCGGGGTGTGCTTGAATTAGAGCTGCAGGAAATAAAACACTCGCTTCCTTGACTCTCCTTGCAGGTTTTGTGGGAACCTTTCATTGGGAGAAGACCCAGGGCTTGCTGGGGGGGGACTACATATAATTTTTTTTATCTTGTAATGTTCCAAACAAGCTAATGAGTGTCACAGGTTTATGCATGGACAGATGGATAGATAAAATGAGTCTTTCAGCTTTACTTCTTTACACACTTCCTTCTTTTTGCACTGTTTCTTTCAGCAGTTCTTTCCCTCCCGCCTCCCCCTGAAGTTTGTCAGCCTCTGTCCCTTTTTCCTACACATCTCTTGCTCATCCCTGTTTTGCTCAAGAGAGAAAGAGGGAAAGCCCTGACACATCGGCCCAGTTCCTTAATAATGTCATCCGTTGTGAACGCTATTAGAAGATTACCCTCGGCCCAGGGCAGCCTAACCATGTGCAGGAACCAGATAACCTTGTGTTCTTTAATTTAATATCAACACTTACCCTCTTTTCTTGTCATGCTTTACCACACACAAATACCCTTCTTGTCCCCTCTGGTCTTACACGTCTCACAGAGGGAAGTAAGAAGAGAGGCACGCTGAAAGAGGGGTACATGGAGTAATCACAACTGAGCAATTTCTTGGGAGATTTCTTTCCTCTACCAGCAATTGTAGCAAATTGCTCCTCGTCAGTGGACGTGAGAAATACACGAACGGGCTTCGTCTTGTTAAGATTTCCGTGAATCTAATACACAAATGTTCCCTCCTCGCAGCATCACAGGAAACAACCTGTTTCGATTTGAGGCGGGCTCCTTCGTCAACTTTTTTCCCCTCGCAAGTTATGCACTGATTTAGCAAAAGGCAAATTTCCCTCTCGCAGTTTGATTGTGAGCGGATGAGCGAGGCAGAGGATTGAAAGAGAGAAGATGGTCTTCTACTAGGAAGGTGAAAGCGGCTACAAAATCAAATCCCACTACACTCTTCTCCTCACAAGATGAATCACGATCCTGAATCAGCTGCCGTATCGCGCTCCGTCCTGCCGCTGAAGCTTTCCCCCCCTCCGCACCCTGAACGCCGTGAGCCAGGCGGCGGTGATGCGAAGGCCAGTGGCGCAGCCCCTATCACTCACCAGCACCCACTCACGTCGCCATTACCACGCCTTTATCTCATCTCCTGCAGCCTGCCACGGACAGCCGCCTCTGGGTCCTCCAGGCTACTTTACTAATAACCTGGTCCTTATCAGCCACCGTGCACCTCTGCCTGTGATCAAAGAGCCAATTAATGGAGCGGGGAAAGGTGAAGCATTCAAATAATGGAGACAGCTGTTTTTCTCTGTTTGAGAAAATCCATTTTGTATTATCAGCTTCATACAGCTCGCCCACCCTCTCTTCAAACTAGCGCTTAATTCAAGTCGGTGTCTGCTTTCTGCCTCGCTTGATAAGAGAAAGAGAGAGAGAGAAAAGGAGGTAGAGCAAAAAGAAGATGAGGATGAGAAGGAAAAAAAAAAAAAGAAGAGCCTTGGTCACAATGAACTTTATGTAGAAGAATGTGGCAGGAATATCACAGCAGTCCAACTCATCCCGGAGCTTTATCAGCTCCAAAGTGGCTCAACACAGAGATAAGGGTAGGGAGGGAGGTCATATACGGGGCTGCGCTTCCGGAGCCGCCGAGTCGCTTTGTTGCCTCGAAAAGCCAGCTGCTGATTCCAGCTCTTTGAGCTCCATTACAATCTTGTTTGGCAAGAAAAGAAAAAGAAAAAGGTTAGTCAGGAGGTTAATTGTTCTGGTCCCAGAGCAACACATAACTGGCTCCATCAAAGGCTCATATCTGTACTGTTTTGTTGCCATGTGTCACGTTTTAATTGTAACTGTAGTTTTTGTCATTTTATTTAAGAAACTGAACCTGTTTTTCAGAATGTTTTAGTAAGCACAAAAAAAAAATTTCAGTTCATTTTCATACCGTAGAGTCGATGTGCTGCAATTATTGCAAGGTCAGGGCTCCCTTTGCATGAATTACCGCATTCAGATGGTTAGGTGACTACAAAGGTGTGTACGACCGAAGACGCACTAAAAACGTTAAGAGCATCAGATCTTTGAGGGTTGTTTAATTCACACTTTTTTAATCTTTTATCTCGTTTTGTTGATTTAAAGGGATAATTTAGATGCATTTTAATTACAACTACATAAAAAAAGGTCAGTATCTTACCTGTATTAAACAGTCCAGTTCAGTTAAACTGATTATTTTGTATTGCAGAGTTAAGCTAATGGCTAAAAAAGAGAGAGAACAAATGCTACTGCACGTTAAGATATTGAATGCTGATAATCTATCCGTAGAACCATGCTTATAAAAATATTAGTAAATATTTTTAACACTAAACATTGAAATGTTTTAATGCTATTTTGATTGTGTTAATATCATCAGAGCAAAATGCAATCAAAGAACACAAAGAAGTCTCAAGTCTATGGGCAAGAATTAACATATTTATTACACTGTAAAGAGAACAACAATACCAGAATTATACTGCAAAGTTTCACAGACTGACAGACCATAGTTTACAGTCCAAAAAAAATTAAAAGAATCAAAATTGATAAATCAAAAGAATTAAATCAACAAGAAACCACAGTTCTGACATAGTAGACTGGAAAGCTCTCTAGAAGACGCTGACTCTAAGTGGTTTAAAAACCGCCGTGTGTCAGCCTACCACTAACCTGTGGTTTTTATATCTTAATAAAGTATTGCACAACGACTTCAAATTATTTGAACTTTTTTTTTTTTTTCCTTTTTACATTTTGCCAACAGACCAGGAAAACCCTCCCCTCCCCTTGAAGTTCAAGGTTAATGCTACGCAGCCCCTGCATCGTTCCCGTATTTCCTAAGAACTGGGAAGTTTAAATAATAGGCAAGTCCAAATCAATGGCGTTCATTTTGATATTTTAGTTTTGATTTATTAATTTTCCCCTTTTTTTTCCCCACAAGATTTGCCTTTTGTATATATTCCCCGGCTGACAGGTCGACCAGCACATCCGCATGTCTTCACAACAGACAAAAGGAGAAAAGAGGGACGAAAAGAAGAACAAGAGAGACATTTCTCCTCTGTGATCTTACTTTATATATCATAAACATAAGAAACAACAATTTTCTTTAAAATTTGCACACACTTTTAGATTTGTTCAAACATTTCAAACTCTTGGTGTACTCAAAGGCTTAAAGGAACATAACAAAAGCTTCTTTTTTTTTTCTTATTTCTATTCATTTATGTTTCATTTATTTATGAGGTCTGCATTGTTACCAAGTAGTGATATGGTTTTGCAGCTGTATGAGCTTCGACTTTGGATTTAATTTTTTCCTGTTCTCTTGTGTCCATTTGGTTTAGACTAGACCAGTATCAGTGCCACAACTGATGCTCTTATCGTGCTCTGAGAGGTAGAGTGAGACAAACTTGTTTGCCACATAGAAATTTGTAGCAAAGCACAGCTAGAGAAGGGAATACAGGTAAAATAGAGCTTCTCAAATTAACTGTTGACTACTAGTTTATCTTCCTTTTTTATTTCTTTGTCTTTTAACTTAGATTTTTGCCCTGATAGAAGGATGAACATATTTGTCATTTGTTGTAATGTTTTCCAACAGCTTGGCTGTCTTGTCACAGCTTCTGAGAAGCCGGGACTTGGACACCTTTTTGGACAACGTGACCCTTCAAATTCAAGAGTGCAGGTGTTTAAGTTGACTTGAGGAAAGAAACAAGAAACTCTGGAGGGAGCAAAGTGCCCCAAAATATTTGTGTGGGCCTCCACTTGTTTCTTGAGGTCAGAATTTTTTCTTTTTTTTTTTTTTTTTGTAGCACGCTTCTGTATAGCACCAAGGTGTTTTGGGGGTGAGGAACCTTTGAATATGTCAGGGTAAGTGCTCTCCTAATGCAAATGGGAGGTTTGTTTTACTTATATTGAACATTTACAACAAAGTGTCATCGTTTTAATCCCGTATTTGAAATAAACTACTTGGGGAGGAAAATGCAAATGATAGTGGTCCAAAGGTCAAGCTGTACGTTCACGTTGTGAAAACTGAAAACAAATTAAAGCCGACAAGGACAATAGATCTAGAGATGCACTGAAAAACTGTCAATCAACTCACTAGGTCCTGATGGGTAAATTTCAAAAACATGATTGCTTTCTTGATCCCTGAATGCACCAAATATAAGTGCTATCAGGTTGTGCAGACAGAAAAAACTCTCTTCAGTAAAGATGTTGTTACTGAGAAAAAAAGAGACTCAAAAATACGTATTTTCTACAACTGGGAAAAGTTCAAAAAGTTAGTTTAGATTTAGCGCTATATAAGTTGCTGAATATAGCTTAAATGTGAAATTTGTAATCACTTAATTTTTGCTTTACTATTCAGAGACAACATTGATATCGCCTTAAATAAATGATTAGTGGCTTGTCATGACAGGAAGTCTAGACAAAATTTTAAATGCTGCCTATGCTGTACTTATTAAAGAGAGACTGGAATTGGCTAAAATGGATATTTGAACAACAAAGCTGGGAGAGACTGGAGAAACTGGCCGTTCTGGTCGGTGCATCTCTAACATGAAATGAAAAATTAATCTTGATTCTTCAACAAAATGTTTACCATGTCACATTCTGTATTATTGCTCCTGGTAAATTGTAATAGTTTTTGTTGTATTTCCTCCCTTTTTTCTCTCATGGATACAGTCGAGATCCACAAAGGTTTAGAAAAAATTAATCTGTGATATTGAAATAACACATAAGTGGACAAACCTCCTTTTAAAACATGTTTACATCAGGATTTTGGTCCTTAGTGTCAGTCTTTGGCTGTTTTTGGTGTTTCATGTTGAACTTGTGTAGTAATACTGTGTGTGTGTGTGTATGTGTGAGACCTGGTGCTTTGCAGTGTTAAAGCTCTGAATCGAAGTCTACACCTCTGCATTTGGAAAATCACTTTGTTAGAGTACTTTTTTTTTTGTATTTTGTCATTTTTTTGGCGGTTTTGTATTTTCTCTAAAAAACAAATATTTAACAAATCTTCAGTAATGTACATGCACAGCGTGTAGCTAGTTAAATAAAAACATTTTGGGTGCTATTCTTAGAATGTTAAATAGGAAAACAAATGAGTTTGATGTGTTTATGTGTTAAAACTGCATCAATTCAACAGAATATAAAAAGAGTGATGATGCTGATACAGATTACAAAATTTCTGATGAATTATGGCTCCAACATGTTGAAAAGAAGCATGCCAAAATAATTTCCATGACAGTGCAAATACATATATGTACAGTGCCGTGAAAAGGTGCTTGTCCTATAACAGATTTCTCCTGTTTTTGCTTTTTCGTTTCCTAAATATTTTAGATCATGATCAGACAATGATATCCTGAGTAAATACAAAAATGCCATTTTTAAAAAAGAAAAATCTGAATTCAATCTCTTTAGCCATGGCCAAGGATGATTTCTGCCAGACAGGAAATCACTGAAATGGTACCTGTCTGACAACACGGAGGAGGCTAAAAATATCTCAAAAAGCAAGCCATTCTGATCTTAACATTTAGGTGCAACAAAAAATAAACAAAAAGTTGAAGAAATCTGAAAGGGGCAAATACATTTTCCCAGCATTGTATGTCCCTTGTACAAAACATTTAGCTTAGCATTCCACGCAACATGCTAGTTCTCAGACAAGATCTGGGTCAAAATTAAGTAGCAGCTCTGAGATATAATATTGTGTCTTTTCTTGGGGGGAGGGGAAAAAAATTCATGAAGCTACAAAGAATCTACCATCTACACACAGAATAGAAAAGCAGCTTAAAAAAGGTAACACTTCTTTTTTTTATATCTCTTTTTGCTCTAGCTAGAGATGGAATTATGACGAGTTTGAACTGTGACTTTTTTCCCAGGTACTATGCATCGTCACAAGTGTCCAACACATATTCAATAAATAACCATTAGTGACGCCACAGGACAGGAAGCTTAACAGCGTGACATCTACAGAAAATGAATAAAAAGCATGGAGAAAAGTTGAGAGAGGAGGAGCAAGTCTGCACACTGTTGGGTTTCCAGGTCTGAGCCGCCCAGCGGCTGCCATCGAAGATGTCCGACAGTCTCGCAGGCAAGATGATAACCTCATTTTCTGGTTGTTAAAGAGCTTTTGTAACCGGGCGAGCATGCACGCGTAATGTTTCGCAGTACATCCTGTGTGAGTGTGTGCGCTGCGGGCAAAGTTTTTGCATTCTGTCCAAGAAGTCTTCCTTTTACGTCCTTCGGGGGGACTCGGATTCGGATTTCACAGCCCACTGACCTGGATATTACGACAAGTGAGAGGGAAATAATGCCGCCTGAACAGCTGGGTCGACTTGCAATCTGCTGCACATCTGCCCATTTCTTGGCGGCTGGGTCTGCAAGCCAGAGGTCCAGTCCATCCCTTATTTATTCATTAGCCTGTATTAAAATCTAATCTCTTCATTTGCTGTGAGCATCGACCACTTCGGTCATTCTGCTCTGTATGTAAAGTTAACTTAGGTGTAAGGTCTGGAACCAAGAGGAAATAAAGCTTAAATGAAGCATTAAAAATAAAACATTTGTAAAGGCGAGGCCTCGAGTTCCTCCTACCAGTCTTTTCATATTTACAAGGGAAAGTAAGATAAGCTACAATGACGACACTGACAACGACAGATACAACAAACAACAAGAGTAAAGAAGTGTAGCAATAAAAGGATGTCAATTTTAAATCCATTCATTCAAAACAAAGAATATCTTTGTGTTTCCTTAAAGTCATGGCAAGTCAATATGACCTGATTATGGACCTTGTCTTCCTCCTCTGTCAACCACGTTGCAAGTCAGACAGAAGCACCGCCGTCCGTGTCCACTAGCCGTGTTTTCTCAGAATCTTTGCAAAGGCAATGTCAAGATGAGGACAAGTCATGCTGTTTGTGGGTTTTAAGAACCGACTGAAGAACAGGGGAAGCTTTCCTAGCGAGGTGTGCTGTCGAGGGCAGAGGAGGACGGGGTGCCGGGGGTGGACGAGCGCGGGGTGGCGGCAGGCGGGGTTGCAGCCGGACTTCCGGTGCCGCTGCTTGGAGTGCAGGCTGACGAGCTGATGGGAGCAGGAGTCTCTGAGCCCGGAGCTCCTCCTTGCTGCTGGCTGGACTGCTGCTGCTGCTGCTGGGCCTGCAGGGTCTGACCGCAGACATGGTGGTGCTTCTCCCAGTCCTTGTGCTGGCAGAAAGAGCCGCAGTAACGCGCCGTGTTGCAGCCGCTGCACGTCTCACTGGCCTTACGACCACAGTTCCAGCAGCTCTGATGGACATACGGAGAAGGAAAAAAAACTACATGTTAGTTAAACTTTAGGTTCATAATCACTCAGCTACTGTATTTGTGTGTTTGTGCTGAAGAACTTCTGAATACTACAGCAAATATATCTAGTTACTGCAGATTGGATTCTGCAGCACAAATTTTTTATAAAGCGCAAACTCAGAGTGGGTCACACATCAGCTTTCTATTTGTTAAAGGTTTTGAAAACACAACACGAGCAAACACAAAAGTGAGATTTGGGAAAGCAAAATTACAATAAAAAACACAAAACTAACAAACTGTGGTTTGTGCAACTATATATAATAAAACATGCCTATGCGCTTATGTGTACAAGACAGTAAAAGTAGATCTAAAGTCTTTTCTTTCGACACAAAGACCTCCTAGATGTCTTGAAAGCATTTCAGGGTTGCTGTACATCCACTGGAAACGGGAGAGCAGAGTTACAGGCAACCTCTAAAAGTTCTCCCCTGAGACGCTTCTCTTTCACAAGCATCACTCCACCAATTAATGTCAGATGTGAGCCATATTTCCCTCTCACTTAACTGATTAAAACCTCAAGGTCTCCAGTGGTCATTAGCAAACGAGGGCCGCTTTCCTTACTCCCTCTCAGCTGAATTAGAAACAACGTCCTTTATATTCTGGCTAGTGCGTGTGAAACAAAGAAGATGGAGGGAAATTAAAACAGCAGATGCCTGTATTTTACTCTCCTACTATATCCTGACTGAAAAGAAGAACATTTACAGCAGGGCATATTTGACCTTTGCAAAAGATGTTTCATCAAATTCTCCTAAAGTAATCATGCAGGTCCCCCCCCCCCCGTATATAAGAAAGTCCTATTAGCCATCTTATTTGAAAGCCTCTAAAACAGAAATGCATTGAGATAAAATTCGACGGCGTATCCACACTGAACCGAAAGGTTACCGATACCTCGCTGGAGTCCTCCTGCTGGTTGATAATGGACAGTGCGTCCTCGGCTGCCTGACGTTTGGCCTCAGCTACCGTGCGCTCCATCTTCGCCCGCTCGCTGCTGATCATCTCGTGAGCCTTCCGCTCGGCCTCCGACACGGCCTTCTGCAGCTCAGACATGGCCTGTCGCTTGACCTCGTTCACCGCCTCTTCTGGAAGGAGTTTGCAAACAGTGAATTTCCTCACACTGTCTTTGGAGTTTTGCTTTAAAAATGAACGTGTCAGATAATAGAAGTTCAAATTTTATAATGATATCTACGAAATATTTCCTCTTGTCAATCTAGAAGTCACCTGGAAGACGTAATGCCATTCAGTGTTCATTCAGAATGTAGAATAAAATTTTTTAGCAGCATTATTTCAAACCTAAAACAATTTAGAACCCCTTCTCCCCCCGAACAAAGTCCTAAAAATTAGATACCTCTATCATTTTTTTCTTTTCTTTTAGTGTTTAGGGTTGAGGTATTTTTAAACCTCATCCTACTGTATCCTACTGTAAAAATGTAAATGTGTGGAGTTTGGTAAACTTACACATTTACATCTCTGGAATGAGATGTTTCATCAAATATTTAGAAAATGTCTTCATGTAAAAACGATAGAGGAAGCATGATCCCTGTTTCTCATCACGAGGTGGTAACTTTGTTTAGAGTCCATGAGATCATCACAAATAAAAATGGAAAATAGATCTAGAAGGACACCAATCCCAAAAGTATGACCAAATCAATGCAGTACAATATATCCCCACTAGCCAAGCTTAGTCAAATTAAAAAATGGGTATTTTTTTCCTAAAGGGTTCATTTGTTTGGGGGGTTTTACACATCTTTACTGACAGGACTAAATAGATGTTGAATAAATCTACAGCAAATTTTCTTTTCACACTCTATAGCCTTTATATCTGTAATTAATACCAGGCCACTTTCTTCTGTAAGGCAAACTGATTTTCATCAATGTTTTTTGATAAAGTTGATGATGGATATCGTATTCAAAAAGCAAACTAAACATGCATCTTTTATGTTCAGGTGAAAAAAAAATAAATAGAAAAGACAAAAGAACAAGTCATTTTATTCCAGATAATAACACAGTGCTTTCAAGCTTTCCCAGTGTGTTATTTTACATTTGTTTAGAGCAAAGAATGACCTTGAGTGTGGATATTAAATGACAGAATCCTGTCAAAGCAAAAGGAGGGCTTTTTGTGTTTGTTCCCGTCATGCCTGTAACTTGACTAATTGCGTATGCAAATAGGCCAATTTACATTTAAATTATGCATTTCCATTGTGATCCCAGAGGCCCACGCGGTGAGGGGAAGTGGGAGAAGCAGTAGGAAACCGTGCAAGGTGCTTGAATATTTATCACTAACTGTAAACATTTGCCTGTTTCAAACAGATGTATTCACGGCTGCTCGACATTGCATTAAAAATTCTGGGTTTTTTTGTTGCAATCCTCTCTGGGTTACATGTATATTGGTTTCTCCTCAGAAAAAGGGTGAGCGAAAAAGAGCAAGCCCTGTTTTTATTTTTTTTCAATAGACCCCAAAATACAAACAGTTTTATATCTTATTAAATGGTTGAGTCGCCTTATTTATATTATACGTGCAAAATGTTGTCGATGTGAGACACAATGTGCACTTTTCTAAATACATTTTTCTCCAACCTGATTGAAGAAAACATTTAAACCAGGGTGGTTTTGTCTTTAACCTACTGTGCTGACTGAAGTCATAAAAATTGCTCTGGCGCCTAGAGATATAAGCCTTGTGCATTGAATCGTGATTACACGCTGAATGCCTGAGATGGAAGATCGATCAAAGCTGGAGAGGGAAAGGGAGAGTACTAGAGAGCAGAAAGAGCTCCAACGGTGTTACTCAATTCAATTTAAATGCATATTACTTGTTCTGAGTATCACACACATCATGCATGGTCAAGCAAGGGGGGCAATTTCTTTTCTCCAACAACTTTAAGAGGCCCATATAATCTATCACTGACACTGAATACCAAGTGGACTCCTTCCAGTTCTTCAAGGCAGCCATGTCCGTGAGTGTATACACTCATAAGCTTCGATTAGATACACCTTTAGTACTTGTTTTTTTTCTCCACAGTCTGACACAGTTTTCAACAATTTCCATTAGGTGAAATAAAGAAAAGGTTCTTGTAACAGTTCTTCTCCTCATCCTGCATTTGGGGATAATTTCTGTGTCAGTTTTATAAGAAATCATGACACCATAAACTCCTCTTTACAATGCAACTTAATGGGATCTTATACTCCTACAGACTCATTGGCTCTTTATTAGAATCACCAGTTCAATTGCTCGCTATCAAATACCAAATCGACCAATCACGTGCAAGCAATTCAAGGCATATGGGCAGCTAGGTGTGGTTAAAAAAATGATCTGCTGAAATTCAAACTGAGAATCGGAATGAGGAAGAAATGGGTTTTAGTGAATCTGAACAGACAGACATGGTCTGAGAAACTGAGAAACTGCTGACCTGCTGGGATATTAATCACGACCAAAAAAGGAAGAAAAAAAATCCAACACAAGTGGTTTGAACGGAGTTCAAAGTTCAGAGTTCAAAGGAGAATAAGCAGACGGTTTCAGGATGATAGAAATGCAACAGTAGCTCAAATAACAAATCATTCCCACAGGTCTGTCAAAAACTTTCTCTGAGCAAAGAACATGTTGAACCTTGAAGCAGATGGACTACAGCGGCTGAAAACCACACCGGTTGATATTACGACTCACTGAAGTACCGTAAAGACTATGTCAGTTAAACAAGCAGTCAAAGTCCAAAATATACTAACCTTATAGAACAGATTTCTATACATGTTTGGTGGTTCCATACTAAATATCTACCTTAGGTATCCCAAGAACTTAAAACTTAAGAGTAATAATAATAAAATTAATCGCTTTCTTTTAATCGCTCCCTATTTTATGCGTCTCTGTCTACCTAAATCTGAATGTTTTGTTCATTTTAAGAGTAAAACTTCAGAAACTGTTGTGCATGTAATCTAATCAAAGATGTAGTTGTCTTGGTCAACCTCTATTATCACACTGGCACCAGATTTAAAACAAACAATGACAAGATAGCAGACTGACAATATAATATCAAATTCCCTAACCGAGATGCTGAACATTACTCACAGTAATGGTTGAGCATTACCCTTTCTGATTGAATCCACCATCCACAAAGTCTGTTGTATCCAAAATGAGGAGAAACAGGAAACTTTTAAACCAACACACATCATAGATGCCCCTTTAAGAATAAAGGAATTTTGCTCAACTTGCACTGAAGGGGCACGCAGCATTTCTTTTAGAGTATTTCCAGGTCTGCATTGACATTTAAAACAGTACATTTCATCAACCTACATTCACTCTCCGTCAAAGTGGAAAAAATACAGCCTTGATTTGATCAAAGTCGAGGTCTTGTAAGCAGTAAAGAGTTCAGCATGGAAGTGGTGCTCACCAGCTTTTTTCCAGATCTCTTCTGGGACATAACCAGACACGGGCCGGTGCAGAAGCTCCCTGTGAATTTCTGCAGAGGAAACAAAGAAGATGAATCACATACTGTGAAAAGATTGTCCAACAAACAATGTGATTTTTTTTTTGTACTTCAACACTTTTACTGTTTATTTAAGCAAAGCATTAAATAATTATACTCTGAAAAAGCAGTTGTACTGTACCAAGCACATTTATTTGTACCTCTAAAGATATGGGAAAATAAATACCACCTTACTATCCTTCTCACTATGCACATTGGCAAGGTTAAATAAAAATACAAACAAAAGAGAACAAATTTAGTGGTAAAAACATTGAATTTAAAACAAAACAACGGTAAACTTAAGCGTATTCTACAGTAGAATCTAAAAACATTAAAGCAACAAAAACATGCTTCGAATTTAAAGCCCACAGAATGAGATCCTTTAGAGGCTCTGTTTTGTAAAAAGCTTTGGAACCTATGATATATTTTTTTACCTGATGTTGCATTTTCCTGTGCTGCAGGGCTCTGCTGCCTCGACTGCCCGCTAGACGCCCCCTTCTTCAGCTCCTCGGCGTCGCTGTAACGCCTAATCCAATAGTTGAGCTCCTCGCGGTCGGCCTCCTGGCACCTCCGCAGCACCGTCAGCGAGCGCCTCGTTTTCTCCACCATGTCCATGATGCAGTTCAGCAGCTGGGCAGGACAAAAGACGAGACAAAGCGCTGGGTTAACACATAGAAACAAAGGTAGGGTTCATTTAAATTCAGCTGAGATGCAATTTTGGAAATGTGTATCGTTACGTTTTATTGTCAACTATTTATTTTTTAACATTTTTTTTCACTTCAGCTGGCTCGTGACGTATTTATGTTTACTTTATGTCACCGGCTTATTAAGTCGCTAGTAAATAAATCAAAATCTTAACAATTATATTTAAAATGGTGATACGTAAGTCGAAAGCTTCTACAAGAATTACAGTGCCTTTCAAATGTATTCACACCCCTTATATTTTGACATTTTTGCCATGTTAAGAACAAAAAGATCAATATATATTTTTTGATTTGAACTCAACTCAATTGAATATATAGTATCAAGGCACTTTACAAAAACAAGTCATTTAAATCCATTCATACTTACATTTCAGCTGATGGTAGTTATCAAAAAGTGTGGAAAATTCAGTTCATTATTCAAATTAATGTAAAACATTTTTTACCTAATTAAACCCAGTGGATTGCACCAAGTCATTGACTAGCAGAAATCCCTCATACTAAGCATGGAGAGGAAAAGCTTCCCTTTAACAGGAAGAAACCTCCAGCAGAACCTGGATTAAAAAACACAAACATAGGGGATATTTATAAAAGAGAATTGAAACGTGCGTGATGAACTAATTGTTTACTATCAGAGTTTTGATGACTGTGGTTTGCATTGGTATTCAGCCTTCCAGAGTCAATTAAACACCTTGAGCTGAAATTACGACTGAAAATCTTTTGTGGTGTATTCACATTCTAGCAGCTTTTTAAAGGTAGAGTCTGAAATGTTTGTCCATTTAGCTTTTCATAATAACCCAAGCTCAGTCAGTTGGACGAAGAACATTTCTGAGCATTAAGTTTCAAGTCCTGCCACAGATTCTCAGTTGGATTCAGGTCTGGACCTCAACACATCAGTATATCTGGATCGAATTCATTCCATTGCTCATCCGACATTGTGTTTTTATGCTTGATGTCCTGCTGGACGGTGCTGCCTCCTCTGACAGGTTGCCTTCAAGAAATGACCTGAAATTAGTCGTGTTCTTCTCCCCATCACCTCTAATCAGCTTCCCTGCTGAACTAAAAACAAAACCCCACAACTCCCTACGGCCACCACAATATTCAGGTTGACATTCACTGCTGGTTTTCAACCTCAACTTTTCGCATGTAGGCCAAACGTACCGTGTTGGTCTCCTCTGATCAGAGCACTGACTTTCACATGTTTGCTGTGTCCCTACAAGGCTTGCAGCAAACTGCCACTTTCTTTATAGCTCACTTTCATTAAGACCAGATGTGTGGAGTGCACCACTAATAGTAGTCCCATTGTAAGCCTTTCCCTCCTGAGAAGGGATATCTGCAACTCTATCAGAATTACACCTTAAGACTTTCCGCTTCTACCTTGATTAATGCTCTCCTCACCTGGCCTGTCAGGTTAGATGTATGGCCACATACACATTGCCTCACGAGATGTTCAAAACTTGAGATATTGCTCTTTAATCTATTTCATAAGGTGAAACAAGTAATGAAATTACACATAATCACTATTTACTGTCTATCTGAATAGCTTGGGTTAGTCTGTCACATGAAATCTGTGATAGTAATGTAACAAAAATGTGAAAAAGCATCAACACCTTTGCAAAACATTACATTAACAACGAGGAGTGTCAGCATATTTTCATTTTGTGCTGGTTTCACTGCTAGAAAATAAACCAATGCCATAAAATATAAACAATGCACAATATCTGTAAGCTACAAAAATGTAATGCAAGTCTGAACATACCTGCAAAATAAATAATTTATGTTACTGTTAGCAAAAAAAATAAAAAAATAAAGATTCCTAACTCCTATCTTCAGCAGACTAGACATTATTAACCTATTTTTTTACTTGGTAATATTTTTTAAGAATAAACAAGGCACAACAAACACATTAATAATAATATAGCTCTCTGAGTTGCAGTCCAGAGGGATAAATGTTTTACTACGACATGACAAACACTGTCAAATATTACTTACAAAGAAAGAATAGTAATAAAAATGTTATTACTTTTCTTACATGGTCAAGGTGCTTCCACTCCTCAGCCCATTCTCTGTCTGTCAGTCTGTGGTCGATCACCTCTTCCTGCCTGCTCCCTGCATGCATACCTGCAGTAAAAAAAGAGGTCAAAAACAAATGGAAACAGAGAAAAAGAGTCAGTACAACGGAGATATAAGTAATGATATAACATTACTTCATCATTCTCCTTCTATCATTTCACTATTTCCCATTTTGTCCTTTAATGCCCCCCTCTCTACATCCATTTTTCCTCCCTGCCCTCTTTTCTTTGCGGTCTCCATATCTCTCCAGCACCCTGAGGGCAAATGACTGAACTTCTCGTCCAGTTAACATCCATCACCGGGTGAGACATGGTAAATGTCTCTCCTATATTTAGAAAAGCTTCATCACAACTTGGCATATGCAGAAAAATGTCTCTCATATTAAAACACAATGTTAAAATGTAGCAATAGTGGCCGCAGCACCGGTTTTTGTTCTCCAGTAGACATAAACTAGGTTTTTCTGGGAAGCAGGAATAACAGTCTTTCATCTGAGCAATAGAAGCAGTTTTAACATTGAGACTAGTTGTAGCCCTTCATTAAACAGTAACATGATATCTCTGACCACACGACTAAAAGCATGTGATTCTGAAGAATGAAGTCTAAATAGTGCAAAAATACCAGGAAACCACAAGCAGGACTTAAAGAGGACGCATAGTCTGAACGCTGAAGTCAATTTTACATCCACTCTTCTGTTGTTGTTGCTGGAGATGTGTCAAAATGCTTAAAATTACGTGTAATTTTTTTGTAATTACATGGCTAAGAAAGAAGCTTTACTTAATGTATAGAGACAGTAGAACAAGCTCATTCTAGAATATCAGTGATGACAATTCTTTTGCATAAATTATAGTTTATAAACATAAAATCCTGGACAGAAAGGCTGTTGATGTTTCCTTAGACATTTGCCAAGGTTTATGCTTTTAAGCCATATTTTTCCCAGTTTTAGCTTGTATGAAGAAAATGTCTTTATTATGTTTTTTTATTCATATCCTGCTTCTTATTTGAATAAGAAGCAGGACCGGTGAAGCATCAGAGGACTATCGGTCATTAACTCCCATTAAGATTTAGTTAAACAGCCCTAAACCTAGCTCCAATAATCAAAACTTCTAGAGATTTCTCTTTTGTCATAAATCAGATTTAAATCACCAGGAGGAATCTGCAGAGCATGATGGGATGCTAAGAAATAAGCACAATCATTTGACTTGAGCAGAGACACGCCTATTACATACATGACAGTAAAACCCCGAGGACCAGGTTTCACAATAAATGGTCTCTGACTTAGTGAAATAGTATGTTGAATGTTCCAAATTACCTTTATTTTAATCAGGTAAAAAAAAAAAACCTTTTACAAAGCTCAGTAAAAGGTTTCCTAATTAGAGAAATTTTTTTTTTGTATAAATGGCTTTTCAAAGCAACACAAAGCATGCTGTGTAAGGCTGTGGGAAACTTTAAAGCACAAAAACAAGAGGTAGTTTTGAAAATTATTTTGATCAGCATTCATTATTTCTTCACGTTTATGATGTGTCGAGTCTAAAAATCTTCAGATGTCTAAATTCAATTACAGTTTTTTGTTCCCCAACTCGGCTGATGTAAGCTGAGTCGACGGGGCACAAGAAAACAAGCGTGCCAGATGAGACGCGGTTGAGGACAGACTTGCTCACGACTCTGGTTTACCTTCGTGTCCTTTATGCAGTGGATGTCGCTGGAGATCAAATCCATATGTATTCAACAAGTGGTAGCAGAAAAAGAGCCTATAGGACAAAGTGCATTCCTAATACAGATTAAGCTACACAGCTTGACCTCATGCTTTTTGGCCATTTTTTGATCTGTATGCAACATTTTCAATAATCATTTCCTATGTGTTTGTATGCATAGTCTCCATAAAAATGAATATGAATATCCTACTGAGCAGCAGTCGCAGTCCATGCGGACATTTACAGAAATAGGGATGCGCATGACTGTCCAATATGCTCCCTACTGACAGTCTGCAGATGGACGCCTCTGTCTTGAGAAGCACAGGTAAAAACCAGGTGTAAGGGATGGCTTGTTTGTTACCAAACTATGTTGTTTGGTAACAACATTGTTGTTTTCAATGTTGGTCAGATTATAAATGACATTATTTATTCACACATTTTGACACCAACTGTCCTGGAGAAAGGAAAACAACGATCTGACATGCTACATTTATGAATTTACCAGTTAATATAATGAATTGGAATCTCTACATGATTCGACTGAATGTGCTATAAATACTCTGGATCTGTTCGTAGACGGCAGTGTTGTGAAAGGTGGCCACTTGTGGTGCACCAACATGTTATGTCTGTGATACTAAGTTGTACAAACAAGGAGACAAAAACAAAAAAATTCAGTAAACCAAAAGAAGACATCCTTACCAACAGGCCTGGCTCGCTCTCGGATTTCTCTGTGATTGGAGGCTGGGTGTCTGTATGTGTCACGGTAATGATGGGCGATGGCCATGTCGTCTAGCCTGTAGTGCTGTGGGGGAAGGGGACCTGGGTGTGGCAGCCCGTTGGGTTGGTAGGAGAGTCCATTGGATGGACTGAAACGCTGGGCGGGGCTCATGGTGCAAGGCCGTTTGCTTGGGTGGACGTCTGGGTGGATGGCGCCGTCTCGCTCGAAGCCGTTCTCTTTGGTTCTGAGCAGAAACACAGAATAACAAATTAGATTTTTTTTTTAGCATTTGAAAAGTCATGATAATAGGACTTGATGAGAGAACATGACATTAAATATGTCCTCAATCTCTTGTACCAGAAAACAAAGAGATGTCACAAGTCACAATACATGAGGAGAGGTGAGATAATGATACAGGTACAAATGATGTCAATATCACACCTCATTTGTAAAAAAAATATGTGGTACAACACCTGCTTGTTAAATTTATTCTATAAAGGAGTGCAACAACCGGTGCACGCCCTAGAGCTGTTGCTCCAGTAAAAGCGCAACCTCCTACCAGATGAAGTAATTGCCATGACAGGTTGCGTTACCTGGAATCGTCGAGGGGTTTCGTTCTATTGAAAACAAGTTAAATTTATACATAAACAATTAAACCTCGCTCACAAAAAGTAACACATGCAGACTCACACAAGTAGTTTCAAAGGGATCAGGTGGATTTTTGTTCGCCTGCTTCAGAAGATTAATGTGGCCAGGTGGGTGTGTGTGTGTGTGTGTGTATGTGCATGCTTGCACATATGTGCCTACAGTATGTTTTTGTGTGTGTTCTCAGCTTTGTCAGTTCACAGTTAAAACCTGCCAACCTCCCCTGCTATCAACGGTCCCCTGGTTTCCTCTCTCCCCCTCTGTCTCGCTTCTCTTCCTTCCCATCTCTCTCTCCGATGAACAGATTGAACTTCTTAATGAGCTGTTTTTATGGGCTCCTAATGCTCATCCACAGCTCTCCATATGCTCTTTTCTTCCATCCGTCCATCTCTCTGTCTCCCTCGACTCATCCATCCACCTCCTCCCACACGCGTCTCCCCTGCTTTCCTGCTGCAACAATGTTTGCATCTTATAGACACCAGAGAATAAACATGCACTTATGGTCACATTCATGCACAGTTTGCTCATGCGTGCCAACACATTCTTGTTTATAGCTAAAAAAAAAAGGGCATTCTGATTAGAAATGCGCAGAGAAATCAGCTGGTGACCATTCCTGATTGGGATCTATTTTCTAATCAGCGAGCGCAACAAATAAGTAAGTATTAACAGGTCTATGTTCTTTCATGGAAGCAGACTCAAAATTAGTTGTTTTCTGCATCTATCACGTGTCTGAAATGAAGCCAGAGGAGGCACAAAAGGTGTAAGCAAACCTTATTTTATTAGAAACATGTTGGCTTTTCATTCAGCTACTTTTAATCAGAGGGAAACGTCAGCAGATGTGAGTAATGCTGAAACAATTGCAGCGGAGATGCTCTTTTCTTCTTCAACAGTTCAATTCTGTCACTGAACATGCTGGATTTGTCAGAAATGGGAGACTTCTGGACATTTCATAGTTGAGATAAGGGTCTACTTAAAGTTCAGCAGGAAATTCCAGGACTCAGCGGCCAGTGAAGATGTGTTCCTGCTTCAAGTGACTCAGCGATCACTTGAATCGCTGAATCAAATGACTGAATTACTAATGACTGCAGCCTACAGTCAAGCTCTACACAGTGATTCAGGTGTGTTAAGGCTAATGCTAACTAAAACTAATGTGAGCGTGGCTAATTAGTGCTTGTTTTGACGAATCAGAGATCTCGTTTTACAGCAGAGCTGTGTAACAACAACAGTTCTCACTTACACACACGGTGAGATTTTGCCATTGGTATTCATCGAAATAACTAATGATTGTTCACTGCACAAGGCTGCTTAGCATTCCCATGTAGTTACAGTGAGTGAATGCTTTGAAAGTCTAACTCAGTGCTGTTTCCTGCTGCCACAGTTCTGACTTAAATGAATGGTTTCTTGACAGCTTCTGCAGCACTTCATGGGGCGCCGGAGAGATCATACAGAATGTTGTGCTCTGGAGCAAAACATGCAGGACACAGATCTTACTCTAGATTTTAAGCAAAAGTACGAGGCTATTCAATGTAGTGTGCTTCTACACGCTGAGGTGTTCAAAAACAGTACGACAGTAGACACCATGTCTAATGGTTTGAAGTTGGATTTATGTTTATATACAATTGTTTCCCATAATCTGGGGGCATCGACGTTTTTAGATTTTCAGTTGTAGCTCTATAATTTTAGGCTATTCTTGAAAAAGTTAGTTTTATTTTAATACACTAACAAAATATAACTTATTTAATTAAGATGGCTTCCCTTTCAATTCATTCAGAAAGTAAAAACTATATTTTGTCGTTGATACTTCTTGCATCGAAATTGAAGTCAGTAGAGCTTTACAATATCAGCAATCAGCTAAAAAATATACCTGATTGGTTATATACAGTACATGTTTAATAGGGTCAATAAAATAAAATAAAAATCTAATTTATACACATAGGCATTGGTTTTCAGTAATTATTCAGATTTGCTCTTTGGTAATCTGGTTAAACTGACCAGTAAGTTTTTCTTTAATTTGTCACTTAAAATAATGTAAAAAAGATGAACAAAATTAAAAGCGACATACAAATGTATACATTTCCGAGGTTTACTGGGAAAGTTTCTTGTGCAGTTTAAAAATAACAAAACACTCTGCTTCCTCCCTGAATGGACAGTAAACAGCCACACTCCCTCTGGCAAGTATCACAGCTTGTAACAAGTTTTTTCTAGCAGCTAGAAGTCCCTCAGTTCTCGTTTGGGGGATTTTTACTTGTTCTTCCAGAAAAAGCACAAAAAGCCTTTGAGCCTCCGTGAGGTTCTTTTGCCAGCCTGCATGCTCCGCTCCTGTGAGGTTTGTCCAAAGATTTCTGATGATGATTAAATTAAAAGCCTTCGAGGGGCAGGGAAAACCTTCACCTTACACGACCATGGTGTGAAGGTCGGAATATTGGTGTAAAAGGAATCCTCTTTAAATCTGCAGCCGCTTGTTTGTGCCAACAGTGTGATGTGTGCTTCCAGAACTTGTATCTATTAACGTTCCAACAAGCAGAGACTGTTTACTGTCACTAGTTTAAAGCCTGATCCGCCCATCCACAACATTTAACAGTAAGTAGAAGATATTTCTTTCAATGTTTTGCATGCTATTTTCTCTGAATATAACTCTCCTCGTTCAGAATAAAATACACTCAGCCCACAGTATGTTCTATCATTTTACAAACCATTTTATAGCTTTTAGCTTGCACAATTGCAATACTTAATTTTATGGCACAGACACAGAAGGCATTTTCTTCTAAAAGGTTCTCCATTAATGTGGGAAATCAATCTTAATGTTGCTATGCTGCCTTGATTTGTCTCCAAACAATCAGTTCTCTTGTAAAGTCAAATGTCGAGTTCAATTCCAACTCTGGCTGTGATTTAATAAATATACTTCCTTGTGAAGAGGGAGACTTTTAAAGGCATTTATCAGTACTGTCAGCTGTGAAAAAGTATTTTCCTTTTCACTTATTTCCTTTGTTCTTCCATTTTAGTCGCACCTCAGTGTTTCAGATGATCAAATATATTTTTATTTTAAGCAAAGAAAACCTGAGTCAATACAAAGTTCCATCCAAACAAATCTTGCCAAACATAAAAATACTCCGGGAACATATTGTTAAATTATAAATTACCTGTAATGCATTTAAAAATATGTATTTTTAAAATTCATTTTAAGTTAAGACAGGGTCTGTCTTGACAACATGAACTTGATCAGAAATCAATAGATATTTATCAGTCCGGACTTAGCATCATATCTGCACTACTGGTATAAAATGCTAATTTACAATAGCCTTTTTAAAGTGATAATGGTTTTGTTGTGTGTATTTTTTTTAAATATATTTTAATGATATTCCTGATATCCACATGTCGTAGCTGCTGGGAAAAAATCTTGTCCAAAATTGCAACTTTTCAGGAAAAAAAAAATCTAACTTCTGACATCTTAAAGTAAATTCATACAGTTCAGTCAAAGTCGCATGCTGCTTTTATACTTTTCAACAGATATTCATCCATGAAACACAAATAAATGTGATGCGTAACCAATAGAGCTGATTTTCACAAAAGAAAACGCACAAAAATAAAAAAACTGCAGATATCAGATTTTTGCCCAACAATGACAATATGATGGTTCTAATCAGGATGCATTGACAGAGCAGAGAATTGTTCGAAATTAAGGATTTCCACTGAAATTCCAATATTCTGGGAAGAGGTCTGGGAAGGCAGTGGAGCTAAGCAGAAACTCGAGGTGCTTAGCCAGCCATAATGGTGCTGGAGCCTCATCTGTATGTGTTATCAGCCCATCTCCCCAGGCTCTCACACAAGTCTGTACTCACACTTTCACACTGGATATACCCTCACACACACACGCCTTCACACGTAGATACTGCTTTTTTTCTCACTAAATACAGATGCTGCCATACTTTTTCACTCCTCTCATATTTTCACCTCTCGCATTTATGAACGCACCTTTTCTCCTAACCCCATTCCCCTGTGTACCAGACGGCCTTGCAAATAAGCAGGTATTACTGAAAAAAACTAAACAAAAACAGACTATCCTGGTGTTGAAGGAGGCCGGGGTGGAGTTGGATGTGGAGGTGAGAATGTTTAATAACACATTCAGCAGTTTTGCCCCTCAGCAGATATAATATGCACATTTCCCTTTCACCTAGCCTGTCTCCATTTTTTTTTCAGCCTCTGGGACTTCATTTTAAAGTACAATGCTTACATTGTATTTGCAGCCCAGACAAAAATGCACAACAAAACACAATTCCATTGAAACGTACATCCAGAAACTTAAAAAAAATGCTTAATAATGATAAATGTGAGAACTTGTATGTAGATTTTAATACTTTTCCCCTTTGCTACCTACACAAAACTTTATAAACAACTCTTCAAGCCTAAAACGACTCTCTGCCTTAATTCTTCTCTAGTTCTTCTCTAGTTTTCAGTTTGAAGAGGTGCAAGCAACACTGAGCCATTTTTAAAGTCTACTACACAGATTAGATGATACAGTCTGGCTGCAATAGGTGGATTGAATTGATCCTAAAAGAGAAACACACACAGTCCATTTTTACAAACATGCATGCATAGAAATAATTAGATGTTGCGATATTAGAATCAGCAAAATCTCTAAATTAAAGTAAATCTATCTTCTGAGGCAGACTTAGAACTCTGCCTCCTAATGCTAATTTGCATGCTAAGTTGCAGTTAGCATGACTAGCAGGGATGTCTAGCTCCGGTCCTCAAGAGGCGCTACCGTGCAACTTTTGGATGCATCCCAGTTTTATAACATCTGAATCAAGCATGTTTTTTTTTTTCTGCAGAGCCCTGAGAATACTGTGACCGGCTAACTCAGCCTAAATTTAATAAATGCTAAATTTAGCATGCGCTTCCTGCTAAATTTAGCTGTGCCATTAAGTATAGCTTCCTATACGTAAGGATTATTTTAGAGGTTAATTAATCTGAAATAAATTTGATTATCTCTAGTTCAAACCTAACCTGGGTAAGGCTATACTCTGTAGAAATTTTCCCAGACACAGTTTGACCTTTAGCAATTAGAACCACCTTAGCATAATGACAGAAATAAATGAACAAGCCAACATTTTATTGGATTGTCCTCAATTTATGATATCAGCAGTCAAATTGTGATTTATAAAACATTCATTTCCAAAAACAAAATAATTTCCCAAAAATGTTGTTCAAATTTGTCTTGCCTCATGAACCTCGTATCTTTTTGTCCTCTTTATCTCCTTGAAAAAAAGGACTAACAAGGTATCAAAACATATTATTTGAAGTATTCCACCACATTTCTTTTTCTATCTTGTACAAGTGGATGTCTTGGTAGAGCCAGGTGTATGTTATCGACTTCCTCTCCACAGTTCCCACCTATTAAGGGCAGCAGCGAGGAGCCAAGACCTCCAACAGAGCACATCAAAAAACGCAGTGGTGCGTTTACAAGCCCTTCCCATACATACATTTACACATCACACTATTGCCTCCTGTTGGCTCAGCCCGTGTTTGGGGAGTAATGCAACAGCTCAATGGGACGCAGAAAGCCTCAAAGGGATTTATACATGAGCTCAACTAACAGAGAGAGGAAGAGAAGGTAGTGGGGGATTTGAGAGAGGAGCTGGACCGATCACTTAATTCGGAAATCATTTAACTCATCTTCTCACAAATTCGGTTGTTCAGAAAAAACTACAAGAGCCAGAGTGATGTTCTAATCTTTTTTTTTTTTTTGATATGCCCACCTGTCTGGCGTCCTTCTCTTGCCGTTCTCGTTGACGTCAAGCAGGAGCTCGGAGGAGTCCACAGGGGATGTGGTGCTGGTATCTAGGAGTAGCTGCTCGTGCTGAGCCAGATACTGAGCTGGGTTCTGCTTGGCGAGCCTGGCACAGTGTAGAAGCTCCCTCTGAAGCAACGGCAGGTTGGCCTGGAGAAAAAAAATATATCCTCCTGAGACCCAGCAATACATTTTTGTCCTCTGTGGAGGACATAGGTTTTTTTGTTCATAACTCTGAAACCATACATGCCACTGTGTTAAATCCTGTTGGTCCTTAGAGAGGACATCCTGGGCCTCGAAATGTGTTCATATTTGCCACAAGAGAGTCCCGATGTCCTCTCCAAAGGACATACTGTAATAAATAAATAATAACATGTTTTGAAACTTTTTCAATTGTAGTGATGTTTTTTCACTCCAAAGAGTCATGTAGTGAAAAAAAAAAAAAATTCAAAAACTTTTTTTTTTCTGGGTCTCAGGAGGATATATAATCAAATTACATCAAAAACAAACAAACAAAAAAAAACCTCAAGGCAGGAAACATTTTTAGGGATTTTCCACCTAACTGTCTCTAGCTGCTGGTAGCCAGTTGTGTGCTGAAAGGGTTAAAACAGAAGTTAAGAAGCAGTTTTGCTTTTCACAGCAGGCATTCACCTTGAAGTAATTTAAATTGTTTTCAGCATTTCTGTGGAGGAACAAAGATCAAACCTACTTTTTAAACATATATATATATTTTTATGATTGCTTTTATATAACACTTTCGACGCTGTCAGCTGGGAGTTAGATCTCTGTTTGTAACATCATGGCAAACAGGGGATGCACATGTGGTTTTCAAAAAGCTGTTAAAAGACGTGAGTCACATATTTTAATAGTTTTTGAAACCACACGTCACATTATGTGACAGTGTTTGTTAATTGGAAGATAGCTCCCGTTTAATAATAAAGTGGTGGCGAATGTAGCTCTACGTCTTATATTAAACCAAAAGCAAAATGAACTTTTAAGATTATTCACTAATTTTCTTTTATGAGTTCACCTTCAGCTGCAATTAAGAATTTTTATTACTTTGCTAGTGAGAACGGTTGGTACCAATATGGTTTTTTTTTTTCTGTTTTATGACGGTAGAAACAAAAAAAGACAAGCTCCAAATAAACATTTTATTATGTAGCATTGTGTCTGATTTGATTTCATACGATTGTATTTTAACGTTTTTACAAGTTATTTTGATGTCTTCATTCTGTTTTATTTTTGATTCTGTTTTCCTGGGAAGCAATTAGGGATTTTTATCTTGAAAGGCATTATTCAAATGTCTTCAATAGTGTATTTTTTTGTCTCACTCAGTATATGTCAAAAAGTCAAATTTTAGTCACTTGTCATTCCAAGTTGGGAAGCCTCCAGATGTTAAAAAAAAAGCATAGAAAAAAAAAGTGGTATGTCATGTCAGGTATTTTTGAAGCGTCCAAACACATATTTTATTTAAATGATGTTACATTTCTAATGTTTTATTTTATTAGGATAAATAATAAAATTATGTTTTACAGCCCAGGCTCCAGGTGAGTTTTACTGGCTTATTTTGGGGGGCAAAATGAATACATAGCAATAATAATATTACTCAAGTAAAAGAAAAAGGTACAGTGGTACACTATTCTTACAAGTAGTAAAACTACTTATAAGTAGTTTTAATGTTATTGTACAATTGTTACAATAACAATTGTTATTGTCACATTGTAAAATGTTATTTTACATTGTTATTGTAAAATAACAATGAAGATATTGGCAAAAGAAATCTGAAAAAAGTGCACTTAATTTAGTTTTCCTTTTTGGAGTAACTTTTTTCCAAAAAAGTTACTCAAGTGAATGTAACAAGTACTACCCACTTTTGAACATAGACAACACCAGTAGCCCAAAGACTACTTGTTAACAAGCTTAAGGTGCTGTACTGGTATTAGCTAGTCATCATTTAGCTAACATTACCTGCATTCAACAGCTTTACTCAACTCAGTCAGCTAGTTTGGGGGAAAAACTGTGCCATGTTCTTTGCGTTTTGCTGGTTTGCTGCCATGATTCTAACACACACCTGAGTAGCTCCGCACAGCAGCAGCAGGTCTCCGTCGCTACTGCACAGGTGTAAACCCAGCAATAGTGTCTTAGCGCTCCTGTTGCGTTTAAAGGCGGCTTGGAAAAGCAGGTTACGATGTGTTAACGACGTATTAAACAGTTTTAACTGCTGAAAAAAAGTTACAGAGGGCACAGATATGGGAAGAGAGGAAGCCCCAATTGTATCAATCAATACAGGAATAACAGAGTTGGTCACTTTGAGGTAAAAACAAAAAGCTTCCAGTCCAGGGGGGCGGGCAATGCCCCCCAATGCCCGCCCATGCCGCCGGGCCTGATCTAATATAGGCGTTAAACGGAAAGCAGAGAGTTGTTCAGAAAAGCTCAGAAATTGTCCATGTCTCCATCTGAAAGATCAGAAAACTCAATCCAGATCAGATGCAAAATAACGTTTCTCATTTTTTGACTCAAAGCACTGATGATAAAACTCACCTTTGCATTACTACTGAACCATAACTGCTCTAAGTGACCCGGAGCACATTAACACCAATAAGGTTTCTCTGTGACGCATTCATTTTTTATTTTTTTTGTACGAACAGCACCTTCTTTTCAATCTGTCTTTGACTGTAACAGAGGGAGTCTGCTTTCTTGTGAAGTTACAGGGACATACAGGTAGTGAGCATCCACTTCAAAGACATCTGATGGTATGTGTTTCAAGGCAAGAAGATGAAAGCGTTGCGTCAGGAAGGCTCAGAACAAGAACGGGCGCTATTTTAGCTGGGATACATCACGCTTTAGGTGGGTTAATCTTTGTTTTGTCCTCAGAAAAAGAAAATCTTTCAAAGTCTTAGGACTTTTTGGGGTTTTATAATCTTCTCCTTGTCTAGCTTTACTGCTTTAATGTTTATTCCCCTGATCCACTCCAACTTTTCCATCTATTTAATTTCCTGTTATTCTAATCTTTGCATGACCCAGCCCTAATTGATTTATTTTTTTATAGCATTAATGTTTAAATCTATGAAGGTCACCTTCGTACAGTAAAAGAAATGCCAGGAGCTGAACTTTGCTTTACCTTCCAGAGCAAATGATCCAGTAACAGTTTATGGTCATAATTATTCTAGAATAAAAAAGAGGCTAAAATAAATAGCTTTGACCCTGATGAACCAATCTTTTATTAATTGGAGGTCATCCTAATTGCCTGTGAGATGTGGGAGGCATTAACAAGGAGATTGAGTCAAGAAATGCAGAGCACTAAAGAGGCTGCATCATTTTTCATGTGATTAAGTGCGGTGTTTGCTTCTGTAAAGCTGCCAGACAGATACACACACACACACACACACACACACACCTACATGCAATAAAATAAACCATCAATAAGCATTCGATAACCTAAGCTTAAAATATGATTCACATTATTACCTTTTTCTTTTGTGAAATAATGAGGATATTGGCAAAAGAAATCTGAAAAAAGTGCACTTAATTTAGTTTTCCGTTTTGGAGTAAAATCTGACAACATATTAACTCACTTCGAAAGACAAATTTATGTTTGTTTTTTTTTTTTTTACAAAGTATTGTCTATTCAGTCCTCTTTTGCCATTGCTTTGTGGCACCATCTCACTGTAAAAACAGCTGCAAGTCCTTTAGTTTCCTGTAGCGTTGAACATCTAGAGACTGTCAGTTTTGCCTATTCTTCTTTGCAAAAGAGTTAAACTCTGTCACACTGGATTGAGGGAGTCTGTCAAGATCAGTTTTCAATTATCAAAATCTTTTAATAAATTTAGATCTAGACCCATTTCAACACATAAATTCCCCAGCCTCAAGTCTGCAGCCTTTAATACGTTCTTCAATAAACTGACATGCTTTTCTGTCCTGCCACTAATTTTTCAGTTCTACAATATGTCAGTCTATCACATAAAATACCAATAATAATAATAAACCCCCCCCATTAATATCTACATCGAACACCATTGTAGACAATGTAGCCTTTGCATGCCTCTGTTATCCCATTTTAATTATTTCCTCTTGCGGCTTGTTCTCACTAGCAGATTTGTTGCGTCGCGCTGAAAGAAGGCTGAATGGTTTGACTGCAACGGCACAACGTAAGCTGGCGAAAACAGAGAAACGCTGTGGCAAATCTGTGGCGGACACCCAACAAGCACATCACGTCACAGGCATTGTGTGGTTTATGACAGTCTCCTTCCAGTAAGGCCTCCAAACCAATTTGTGGTTTTAGCATTAAGAAAAAGGGGACAAGGAGCTGAGTGGGTTTGAGATGGCGGGTTGAACTTTGTGTATGGAATTAGTTTAACAAAAAACCACACGCCCTGACGCACATTTTTGCACCTTTAAATGTCCCCCTCGCCTACACATGCAAGGTACCATATGGTACCTAGCATTAAAGACCCCACTGTGGGAAGACACTAAAATTAGGCGCTGGGGAGAGAGACAGCAAAATAGAGGGAGGGAAGGAGAAATGCAGGGGAAAAAAAGAAGAAAGTTGCATCTTTGATTCCACAGCCATCCCAGCGATGCACTCACCATCTGGCAAGGAGAGGCAAAGGGAATTGGGCGGATGGACGAATTGATGGAGAGAGAACAGCAGCGTAAGGTCGAAAATAATTGCAGGTGAACAGATAAGATAAATAGGGAAAAATGACAAATATAGTAGAATATTGGGTTAAAGGCGTTCACAGGCCGCGTAAACAAAGAGCAAAAGGGTGTGACAGAAACAAGCCAGCTTTATATTAAATGTTCCGCCTGTCCGTGCTCTTCCATCTTTCAGTTACAAACCGATATTGATCTCATCTCCACACACATCCCAGAACATGAGCTGGACTGTGACTGCACAGTGGATCCCGCAGTACAAACCCTCGACCCATTCGTCATGTTTGACTCTCACAACAAATCGTAACTCTGCCACCGCCACAGGCCTTCCCACCAGCCCTGCAAGCTGCAGACCAGCATATGCAGCTATGTAACACTAAATGCACACAAACGACCACAGCTTCGCTCGTAGATACAAACCCAAGAATCGCCATCACTCTTAATTCTTATGTGGTAAGCTGGGACAGAGATGGGAGGCAAGCTGCATGCTCAAAGCAATAGTTGGGGATTTTTTTAATTGAGACTCTTTTAAAAGGTTATGAGCATTTAATAGTTAACATTACCTGCAGCTGATCACATTAATATTTGGTTTATTTAAGATAAATCCAGATTAATTAGTTCCATTTCAAAACAACTACATTATCTTGATGGTGGAAGTCTGCTATGCTCTTGGACTAGCAGCTTTAGCTCCAGGCTACGACTCCATGGATTTATACTAACTAAAGGCACACACTGAGTGACCCACTGCTGGTGCAATATTAGCAACCTAGAATCTTTTAAAAGAATGAAAGTATGAATGAATGAAACTGCCGAGAATCTACCTGGTGAAAAAAAAAAAATAGATTCACTAAATATCTATCTGCTTTTCTCCCACATGAAGGCAGAATTCAATTCGAACATGTTTGTTAGTTTTTAGAAAATAATCTTTTATACTGGAGGAAAAATACAGTGAGAAAGAAAGAGCGTTAAACTTTGTGTTAAACAGTAAGGGGAAAAGAACAGAGGAATAAATCTGCTGAAAAATAAAGGCTAATGCTGAAAATGGGAATGAATATCTTGAACTTAAGTGGGCACATCTGGATCTCGAAGGCCTAAATGCTTTCCAGATTCTGGTTTGAGAGACGTACAGGCAAGAAACCGCTTTGTAGTCATTGTATATTTGAATATCTACCTTCAGAAAGGGTACGACAAAAGGTCGGAGGGGGAAGTTGGTGGCTTCTTGGAGCTTGGAGTGGAATTCCTCGATGGTTAGTGTGGAATTCTGTGGGAGAAGAAGAGAGAAGGAGAAGGAAAACATGACTCCATGTGGAAGGCATTAAGTGATAATATTACTTATTGGAAGCTAAGCTGTATCCTGGTCTGGAGTGAATGTTTTGGCTTTTGTAATAGGAAGCATATGTGGCAGACCACAGTGAAAAGAGCCTCACAAAACAAAGACACACGCAGAAATCTCAAAATGTTTGTAGTCGTAGGCATTAAAATGTTACGAATTGCATATACATTTTAATAACGGGTTGTCTATATCTTTCTTCAAGGTCTAAGACTGTTCATATCATCTCTGCACTCAAAATTATACAATTTAATTTGCTGCACATTGTACTTTTCTGCACAGTCAGGTGAAAATGTTTTTCTAGGGTATTTTAATTTTACTACAAGCCTAAAATATTAAGCATCCCCCATATCTGGATGACATCAGTGGACCTACTTTACCAATAAGAGGGCTGAACAGACTTAAATGAAAAATATTCAAAATAAATCATCATAGCCAAGAATTTTGGGGAATTTGTCATAAGAGAGTTGCTGTTTTAGTTTTTGACAGACCTCCAGATCTTGCCAAGACTGGCAGAACATACATCACTTTTATTACCCTGGTTATAGTGCACACAAACACCTCAGATTTGACCTTTCACCTTAAAGAACTAGCTATTTTAAGGCCATTTCAGAATACCTTTGCTGGATCCTTTGGCTACCTGCAATCATCCATAAAGTTGACGATAAAATAAACTGAATCCTGAAAATAAGCAAGTGCAAAACACAACAGTCCAGAAATGAATAAACCCTGGTGTGCATTCATTGGTGCAAAAAAAAGAAAGAAAGAAAAGCTTTTGGGCATTTGGCCATTTTAATTTTTTCCTTACAGAACATTTCCCTTGACATCAGGTCCATCACAACACATTATCAGCATAAACATGCAAACAAAAGCTGCAGTCATAATCAGATGTGAGCAGATTCTCCAGAGTACCTCCATATGTGTTCAAATACACCAAGCCTTTCATTTCATTCAAAATTACCATCTTTCCAGGTTAATGTCCATTCAAAATTTTAAGGAGCTTGTCCGTCCGTCCATCCATCCATCCATCCATCCATCCATCCATCCATCCATCCATCCATCCAAGAGGTGGGGAATTAAAATGAAGTTTCAAATTTTTATATTCTTGTAATTTCTTCTTTTATTTTCTCTCAAAAATAGCTTCAAAATGTGGCACTCTGGAGATTTTCATGCTCTGCACATGTATGGTTTCACTAGACAGGCTCTTTTGCCAACCGAGGATTAGAATGTCGTACTGCAAAATGTCTAATAGGTTCTAAAATCTTTTAGCCACTTCTAGAGATTTTCAAGAAAGCCATAACTCTTTTTGCTAACATCTCTGCTTTTGAAAAAATAATCTGTATTTTTTGCCGCCGTTTTATTTTTTTAACATAATTTTTTCTACAAGACCTACTTGAGCCTGACTTCAGAGTTGTTACCATATGTCTGATAAAACAAGTGGAACTGAGATCATTTTACTAAGCATGTCCTTCTAATTTCCTATTCTTGCTATTTTTTTCCCCCAGCAGTCAAAAACGATCTCTTTATATCCGTGTTTGTACTTTAAGATCTTTCTGCTTAATAACAAACAGAAACGTTGATGTAAAATCTGGATTGTATCTTCTTTTGTTTCCATTTTAATGATTGATAATACGGCTTTCAGTTTTAGCACCAAGTAGACAAAGGAGCTTAACATGCACACTTGCAAAATAACAGTCAAACAAGGGAGACAGAGAGAGAAAAAAAAAAGAATCAAGCGAGTCAGGCACTGTGACAAAAAAAAGAAAAAGCAGACGATATTATTTTTCCTCCTCGCACTCTGAATTATTTCCCAGACCTGAGTTTTGTTGCATTCAGTCTTACATCTGTTCGCCCAGATTGCGTCGGGGCTGTTCTTGACAGCCAGTGAAACCTCCTGAGCCTCCGTCTCTCCCTCTCCCCTGCACGCAACCGACTAATTAACAGTGTCACTCTTTTCAATAAGGCAGGAGGAGGGACACAGAGATGCTGATAGCAGAGATGAAACAGAGGGAGAACAGAGAGATATGTGGTGGGGAGGTGTGCGAGCCAAAAGGACACAGGAGAGGCATGTGCGTACGCAGGCGATGAGAAAAATAAACATAGAAAAAGCCAAAAGCAGGTTATACTCTGTGTGGTTAATTAAGAAAATATCTCCCCCTCTCTCCTCTTCATCTCTTCTGCCTCCTCCTCTTTTCAGCACAACATTCAATCACTATTTCGGTATCCCCCTGCTCATTAAGCTCAAATTTTCTCTGATCGCAGCCTTGATATATCCATGTCGGCTAAGCTAGAGAACACATCTGTTTTATCTAATCTCAGTTGGTTGAATGTGTTTTTACGCTTGCAGGCTTCATTCGTGCTGCATCGGATATAAGGTTGAAATAGTGTTTTAATTTATTCATTTGTACCAAGCCTTTCATAAAACTCTTTGAGTTATATGGCTTTAGTTTAGAAGGGGATTTAAAATGAAATCATATTCTATAATGTGACTGTGTGAAACGCACACAACTCGTAATTTATATAAGTTCAATCATTTAATAAAAAGTCTAGAATTACATTTTTCCGGCTGAACTGAATGAAGTTAGGAAAACCAGACAGGTAACAGATCAGGCCAACCTGAAAGCAATGTTGTGCAAAAAACTCATCTTACAATAGATTTTCAGGGCAACGTAATATATGGCACAACTCAGTGATTAGAGATGCTAAAGAGAATTAGAAAACTCCAAATATGGTAAAAAACAGAGACAAAAATACCAGCAAAACGTGAATAAAATAGTAAAATGATAGTGCTAGTTTCAGTATTCATTAAAGTTAAAATGTCAATGTTTAAAAGAAACAGTAATAACACGCTGTTTGGTGAGATCTGAACCAAGCTGCACACTGATTTACATCATTGTTTATGTAAAACTAATTTACAAAAGTTGTCAGCTAAAGCACTTAAGACAGAAGGCATTTACACATTCCTAGCGTATTTAAAATCTTGCTGTACAAACGCAATTAAAGAACAGCTTACTGTGAATGACAAGTGACTAATGAACGACAGGCGCTCTCTTAATCACTTTTTTGTTCAGTGGGAAATACTAAACATGTTATTCTTGCTGAGTATCTTCTAAAAATAAAGTTATTCTGGGAGTCATTTAACCCTTTCACCATTCTCGTACACACTTACCACTAGTCCCAGCACTAGTGTGCGGACTCGCTCGCCGATTTCGGGTGAGATGTCGTTGCCAAACTGTTGCAGAGTTGTGAGGAATCGCTTGAGCTTGCTGAGCTGCCGGGCACCGCAAGCCGGTGGCAGCTGCTGGTTGGCCAGCGAAGATGAGGAGGATGAGCTGGGGCCGTTGCTGTAGCCATTCGGAGGAGATGGCGCGCCGTTGAGGGCCGTTGGGGAGTGGCTACTGCCATTTGTCACTGCACAAAACAAAGACGAGAAGAATTTGAAACTTAATTCTTGACATTTTTGAAATCTCACATTGAAGGACACAAAAAAATTGGATGTTTTTTCTCGAAGGAACGTACAAGCCATCCAAGTTTTAACTATGGCAAGGAGATAAGAAGAGTTTCAAAAAAGAGACCAATCAAATGAGATAACGGTATTAATAAGTTGAACAAACACACTTTATGTAGCGACAGATAGCAGCTCATCCAATCCACCGAGTTTTAGCGAGTAATCAAAGCAATGTGCGCTCCACTGTTAACACTCTTCACTCTCTACATTTGTTTGCAATTTCTGTGCTTTTTCTGATCCCTTAAGTCATCCCCACAGAAAAGCACTTGGGAGACATTTCACCTCCTCACTCCTCCTTCTCCCTTTCCTTCTCCTCTGCAGTCTAAACAAGCAGGGACAGAGGGACCCCCACTAGAGTGAGACTACAGCAGTCGCGTGTCTTTGTTCATGTTGGGGGAGTCGATGTACAAAGACATACAAGGCAACATAAAGCTCTCTCTTTAATGAGATTAGTCTCTGACTAGCGATACATTCACTCCCCCTCTGGCCGCCGTCCAAGGACGCCACTGTAAAGAGACGAGATATTCAAACTGCATCTGGTGACAATTATGGCGGATGGAAATCAAAGCGCACTGCTTTGTAAAAAAAACAAAAAAACAAAAAAAAGAAACCGTTGGCATGGGTAATGAGAGAGCCAGGTCTTTCCTCCCTCATTGCACGGAAGCATCGACGTTAATTGTGGGGTGCAAGTGTTTGCAGCAGAAAGAGACAGAAGGCTAGAAAAAAATGTGTATAAATTAAGTTCAAGGGGTGCAAGGAAAGTCTGAAGCTGGAAAAGAACAAAACAGAGACTCTGTTGCAGACTAGAAGGAGCTCCGCTTAGATAAGACTAGAGAGCTTGAAGCATTTTGAGCCACATGGTTTCAAATTCCTTGATTCTAGTGCTCTTCATGAAAGTGGTTAAGTATCTACTTCTGAGAGAATACAAGGGTATAATTTGCTCATCACCAGTGATGTGCGTATCATGGCAAAGCTCCAACAGTTTGTAAGCGTGGGTGTTAATGAACTAGCAGAGGGAGCTCTGCCTTACGGAAAAGACTCAATGCAACTTGATAATAAAGTCTTAAGGTGATGTTAACCCCCTTTTTAATATTTACATACTTTAGCTGTCTTCCCATGGAGCTCTCCTGTGGAAGAGTCAGCTCATCCATAAATATTTTTCAAAACGAAGGTGAAATTAAGACAATGTTCAGGTCGACTGTGGTCTTACTTTAGGGGTGGGTTAAGGTTCTGCTGTTATTTGAGGTTCAGTGAAGTTTCTGACCCGAACTCTTAAAAAGGCTTGCTTTAAAGACTAAAAACTAGGTAATAAGGTGAAAAAAAGTTAGACTGGAAAATATGGCATTTTACTCTGGGTCTGTATGTTCCTTTGTGATTTTGTGTCCCCATTTCAGACACAAGTTTTTTCCATTACATTTCCTCCTGCTTCCATTTTGTACTGGCAAACTCACCATTTGTAACTTATTTACTTCATAAATTCTGGAGATAAAAAGCCATAAAATGTTAAAATCTTCCATAGAGATGAATATAATTCTGCAGTCATTCAATAAATTAGAATATGTATTCCGATGTGGCTCGCTTGCCAGATTAAAACTGCCTTTTGAAAACAACATCCTTTAAGTCAGTATCATACACAAGCCCACATTTCTCAATATGTTTTTCTTTTATTGGTCTAATTTAGTATTCTGATCTTAAATATTATGTTTTCATTGTCTGTAAGTGGAAAAGTTTTAGTTAACACAAATACAGACTTGAAAACATCAGTCAGTGTGTAATTAATCTATATACTGTTTCTGAAGTAACATTTCAATGATATTGTAATCTATCAAAAATTACTGTATATTATTTTCTGCTTCCAATAAATGTGGCTCTGATCAACATTTGAGTCACATAACTTATGAAACATTTGGGATTTTGACCCCTGATCTTCCAAAACAATTCTAAGCAACATTTTCTGAGTGCATATTAAGTTATTGTAGTCATATAATTACTTATACAATAAATGTTAAAAATATTGCACACAGTTACTTTATTTCAATGATGCTCAAAGCAGATACATAATATCTTCTGACAACTGCTTTTCAGCTTCAGCTAAAAAATGACCAGAAATCCTGGTATGGCATCAATTTTTGCTGCTTCATCTATTTTTACCTTTTCTTTCATCTGTTCTCATTGCAAAGAAGCAAAGTGCTGACTTATGTGATACAGAATTACAGCGCTGCTCACATGTGGTGGGTGTGTAGGAGCTGTTGCGGGCTGCCCCTTGAGTACTGGGTGGAGGTGGCATGGTAGGGGGCGTCAACCTGGACTGTGTCTTGACATCCGCAGGTGAGTCGGGCATGGTGGAACGCTTCCCAGTGCGATCTGATGAAAGACAAAATCAGAGGCAGAGGTCACAACACTGGTCGGTTAAGAAAACATCTTCACGAGACGAGGCCAAAATATGAATCGATGACGAAACCTGCAAGGAATTTTAAACGGACTCGGTTTTGATCTCGACGTGTCCGCGCTGCATGTGCATTATGTGACCTATTGGCTGTGTAAATGAGCTCTACAAGAGGAGTTTGATTCTGATTCCAGCACACATTGTGTCACCCAAAACAATCATACTGCCCTCCAACACACCCCCACTTTTACAAAACCACCCCCCACAAATCCCCACCCCTCCAACCCGGAGATAATGACTGCATCGTTCATTACAGTTAAACTAATGCGCACCCTCATTCCCACAGTTTAATTCTTGTATCTCTAAGTTATATTCACATCTGCTCAGAAAGGAGACATTTCACAGATAAAACTCATTGTCACAACCAAAACATTTTCTCTGATACGTCTGTTTTCACTTAATTCAGTTGCTTGCTGTTCAGGCGATAACACAACATATTGAATATATGGGAACGGCAACAAGACCTTATCAGAGTCCTGCAGTGCACATAAGGGCAGAGCCCCTCATTGTGCAAGCGGAGATACTGAGCTTCTTTTTGCAAAAAGCTGTAACAAGGCTGTCATTGAATCAACACACTGTTATCAAATCATGTCTCCGTGGCACATTTTGGAAAGGAAATTATATTAAAAAAAGACAGAGAAAAGAGAAAAGAAGTCGAAGGGAGACAAGAAAAGGAAAGCTACAAGGTGAACCAAAAGTACATTCTGTAACAACGAGAGTGTTGCTGTAGCCCTGGAGTAAATGCAACATGGTGAAGAAGTCAAACAGACGGTCTATCTGGACTCAGGTCATACCTGTTTTACAGCTAGGGTGTGGGGGAGCACTTATGAACATTTTCCACTGGACCCTCCACTGTGTTTAGGGATGTGTGCTATATTTCATTGTTTGAATCCAAAGTGTCATTCTGTCAAGCTTAGGTGAAATGAAATAGGCAGGATAGTCTGAGCCTATTAGCTCCAAGCCCTGCTGCCAGCAGCCGCGGCGCACCATGACTAAGAATTTTAGTCACACTGACTTGGCTTTCAGCAGGGAGACAGGCAAGAGATGGAGATGTTTGCTCCACAGCTCTGGTTTCCATTTACCCTGTTGGACCATATTTGTTTATCCTAAAGTACACATCGACCGGCTGCAGAGACAGCAGAATGAGAATGATGTAAGTGTGTGAAAGATTTGAGATTTTCAAGCAAGGTTTGTGAACTCTAACTGAGAATTAGGTTTCGGACAATCAGAAAATAGTGATTGTAAGTTATATTGCACTTCTTTCACTTGATGGAATATTTTTCTCTTTGAGCAGTTTTCAAAACGTCCGATGAACGGGGTGATCCTGATTGTTGCTGGGAGTGAGAGAGTCGGCTGAACTCAATTATTCCTCAAATAAATTTGATAATTAACTCTTAATATTATACAATGTTACAGTTGGTAACAGTGATTATTGTAACTCAGCAATATCAGAAAACACACCATTGACAATGAAAAAGCACAACAAGCCTTTTCTAGAAAAAGTTCTCCACGCTGTTTATGGTGGACTGGATGATATTTTTAACAGTGATGCATGTTGCACAGCCAACTTCAAAACAAAACCTAAAATCTTTAGGCAAATCTTTTAACATACTATTAAGACATGTTTATGGTTTAATAGATTACACTGCCAGAACCTAGTACAATATAACTGCCTAAACTACCTGATATGATGCAATATGTGTTGCAAGAGTCGATACAAATTAGGGATTGATGGGAAAATGTGATGAAAGCACAAAACCCTTCTCTATACTTTCCATCCAGGCCAGACAAAGAACGCTTTACCTCTAATTTTGACACAATAAACTTGTCTTGTGTATTTAACAAATTCAGCAGAAATGCCAGAAGAAATAAATCTTGCCTCTAGTAGCCAACTATCACTGCCTACTACAGCATGATCTGTGAAAATACAAGGTCGTTAAAAAAAGATAGCTGGAAATCATGACCCCAGGTAAGTCATCATTTCCCCTTCAAACAAGAAAGACCTCACACTGTATATGCTTAAAGGGCCAATTAAATCGAGTAAAGCCACAGTTTCACACATGGCTGTGATTATTCAGTTCCAATATATTGTTGAGCTCATGCTGCTAATTGTTCTGTGTTTTACTTTTCCTGATTGTGGGGTCATTTTGGCCCAGTTCATTTGTTCCTGTCATAAAGAGGAGCAGAAAATCAGCATTCAGAAGTTGAGAGCAATTACTTTAATCTTCATCGGAAAATCTAAAAATGAAAAGACAAACTTACGTCACTACAATGTAGTTCAAGTGACATATTTATCTCTCTAACAGAAGGGAGATTGCATTTTTCAGAAGAAGTATGATATCAGCAGGTGGAATGATGGCCATTCAATGATTATTACATTTTAAAACATTCACCCAATCTGTTCATTTTTGTGTAACTAACAGCAGTTGGATGTTCATATCAAAAACTAAAAAAAAAAACAAAACAATCAGATTTTTTGCTTTAAAACCAAAAACAATGTTGAACTGAAATACCTTTTTTTTTTTACCTTTTTGTGGTAAAAATGAATGAGGACAAATGTAAATTTGGTTTGACTTTCTTTTTAAAATTTAAGATAAGATGGCTTCTTGCTGAGAAAAATAAGATTTTTGATATTGTGACCCTCTTATCCTGCATCTTGCACTAGCAAATTACAAATTTCACCCAGCTGAGAGTTTTCGACATCAAAAACACTTGATAATAAAATGCAACCAATTTTTAAGTATACTAATCATCCAAATTTATTAGAATTTTTTATGCATTTTTATTTATTTTTTCCTGATCATTAATATTTGTTTTGTGGGGAAAAAAATGTGTGACAACACCTTTGTACAGAGAAAGCAGTTCCTACATTCATTGTATAAAATGGTCACAGAATTGGCTTCCGGTTTCAGGATGTGGAAAAAATAAAATGTGGTTTTCCAGCTAGTTATGTTCTTCTAAGCAAAATATCTGGCCAAACTTGAATATTTTAAGCAGAAAGACTAATCTTGAAAATCCCCTTAACACATGCCTTGTGATTGGATGAAGAGATGAGTTTGGTTACAGGCTTATCATTGGTAGATAACACCTGGGTCAGCATTATGATTGCAATGAGGTAAGAGAGACAAATCCTGCAAGCCTTTGAAACTCATCTGCGGTCCCTCAGGTGACGAAGATGAAGGATAAGGAATGAGTTGGTGTAAAAACCTGTGCGCACGAGCCTCCAGACAATAACATGTTATCACACACATGAACTGTGTGACTTACAAACAGCTCCGTCTCGCCGTCTGATTTGATTGGGTGCACTACACGGCATGTAAGTGGAATAAAATCGATGGATTCATGCTAACCAACAAGGCCTGTGGCATCCATTCACTGCAATTGCTGTGCTTCTTGAATCAATAGGAATTCAGGTCAACAACATAAATTGGAAAAAATAAAAATACGTCACACAACTCAAGCTGGTGATTGAAAACAACTGACGGAGTTGTGCCCATGAATATGGCGTGTATATCTTAAGACAGGAGCAGGCAAACAATCAGACAAGCTCTCATTTTATTACAGCTATAGAAGATTGCTGAACCACATGAAGCACTTGCTTCTGCATGCATAATTTAGAAGCAAAACGCAACCTTAAACAACCTTGAAATATGGGGCATCTCGTCCAGTCTAATGCATCTGTTAAAAGTTAATGGCCGACTGCACAGCTATTGTCCATTTATTAGTCCTGTTACTGTATAAAATCATAAAGAAAGCAAGCACCAGATCTGTGGCCAATCGATGGCAGTCCAGGACAGACGGGTATTGATGTGCAGAGCCTTAATGGAAAGGGGAAGGTGGAGGGAGGGCGATGAGTGCTTTGACTTTACCTAACTCACATTATGACTTCTGAGAAGTGCTGTAGTCCAGCAGTTAATGGATTGAAGAGGATGAGAACAGTTGTTGAAGAGGCAGCAATTAGATATGAGGGAACAGAAGAGTCTCTTCAATGTGTTGATTCACTTGGACAGAAGGGGTGCTAAACCTATCAATCACGCCTGGAGATGACAGAGATAAATGACTCGCATTAGCCTCCCCATTCATGATTTTTTTTTTCTTTATCTACTGCAGCATAAAAGAGCTTTTAGTACAAATATTGGTAGATGAGGTGGTTTGAATAAGATATACTCAAGAGACTATAAGTGCTGCGATGGTGTCTCATTGCATATCGTTTCCCGTCTATCATAATAAAGTAGAGTTACTTGGATTTTAATTGACTCACAAGCTCCCAAAGGCTGGGCCAGTTTCATACCTTTACAGTTTGAGTCATCTGGTAATTTTTAGGTAAGAGAAAAGCATCTTGAATAGAACATATATCAAATTGTATCTACCTATTTTGTGTTGGATTTGACATCCAGTAATTTAAAGTAATTCCAAAATCTCTTGATTAACGACGGTACGGAATTAGGAAGGGCAATATTGTACTGTTTATCAAATAAACAAAAAAACTTATTGTGACAGGAACCAGTCATCATAAGCATAAACACAAGTAAATTAATTTTGGTAACTTATGAAAGCTGATGGGAGGAATTTGAATCAGTTGATATCAGACTGGATTTACATGCTAGTAGGACTGAATGCAATTCAATTGTTTGGCAATTCAGGTTAACTACTTAAAGTAACTAAGAGTAACGTATATAGTCATGGTTATTGGTAAAGTTTTACATTAACAGCACAGTTCGATCTCAAAATGGCTGTTTCTAGCTTTGTGAGGTCCCTATGCAACACACTTGCTTTACTTAGTTCTCAAATGAATAAATGATTCATGGACATGCCAAAATCTACTAAACTTTCAAAATTTTCCCCACAGTAACTTATCTTTAGTTAAACCTCTTAGATCTGCATTGGAAAATAACAATCCTTTGTTCGTGAATAAATAAAAAGTGCTTTCAACAATGTTTACGTTTTGAAAGCAACTCAAGTTTTCTCAAGAATCTTTAATAAATACATAAATAAGTTGGACCAACTCTAAAGTCAACAGAAAATAGATTGGACTATTTCCAACATATCAAAGTGCAAACAATAACATCAAGAATCTTGCAAGAATATTAATACTGCAACTTTACATGCAACACTCAACATCAGAGCAATTTTGGATTGGTTACCATTTGTTTTGACCTTTGCACACTATAAACAGAAATCAATATAGAGTAGGTTGCCTGGGATAACAAATAATTTATTATGGCAAAAATAAACTAACACCCACAGCTTACCATTGCAACTTATTGTATTCATATATTCAACTTTTTTTTTCAGTCACCAATACAGGTGATTTTAATTATCATCGAATGATGTTGAATATTTTGGTTTTTGGTCCCCTTGTGACTTATGTATTCGTATGATCTACATATGATAAGGAATTGCTCTGACACTGCCTTCAAAAAAATAGCCAAAAAGACTATGATGAATATTTTGCCACTTCCTCTCATCCCTTTTCTACCAGCAGAAGGTTTTTAATGTTATTTTGAGTTTGATCAGGGGATCACAATCTGGCCCAAAGAGTGATTCTAACCACAATCAATAACAATAAGAAAATTGCATACAGACAGTTTTAGGATTATATCTAAGATCACAATTTATATATATATATATATATATATATATATATATATATATATAAACTTGTTTCTAAACACAATGGAACTTTTTTTAAACAAAATGGGTATGAAACAGTGAACACAAACTGGCGAAAGGGTGACTCGGAATCCCCAAAAGAAAGTAACTCATGTTTGTTTTGTTTACATGAGAATCACTTGCAAGTTGCTGGGGAGTTTTTTTTTTTTTTTTTTTTTTTACCGTTTAAAGAAGTGTTTCCCTTGATTGGAACCTGATTGTGAGATTGATAAGTGCTGAGAGTGAGAAAAAAAAACTGAGCAGGAATTTAAATAAAAAAATAATCGTTCATAATCATTCCTAATGTTGACTTTAAAGCAGCTGTACTGGGAATCACTGAAAGGCTTGGTTACCTTTGCCCTTGGGGACGTCCAAAGCCGCCATGTACTGGCCTTTACTTTGTCTGTTATGAAAAGATAATAAAAAGCCAACCTGTCTCTATTCTCATAACCATGATTACAAAAGGCTACCTCTTCTGAAAAAATAAAAGTAAAGGTTGAGCTGTTTGGATTTTTAACTTCTTTAATCAATCATAGAAACAAGACAGAACCCCGGACAACTACCTGCCACACACAGATATGTCTTCACACTTACATCAGCCAAGTTTGCGTCGTCCATGATTACGTGATCCTCGATGTTTGTAAAATTTCACTCCCTTTCTTTGCCTGTTTTTCCTCCCCGTTGCTCGTGCTTCTCTTTCAGCCAAGCTCAAAGAAAGGAGATTTTTATCCCCCTACTGACTTGAGATTCATGCCTTTTCCAACGTTACATCCAAGTTACATCACTTGCCTCAAACAAGGTTGTTGCAATGAACGTTATCTAGGAGAGCGTGGTCCCTGAGAAGCAGTTCACCGTGTTATAGAGAGGACTTTGCTAACCCAATACTCAAGGCAAAAATACAATGTTATATCAAACTGGTGTATATTTCATCATCGCGCTCAAAGCCAGGGGTCATTTTGTATTCAAATCACCCTGTGAAGCACAGGCAACACAACCGAACACTTGGTGTTTTGAAAAAGAATATCACCAGGAAATAATGTCAAACAATCTGCATGGACGACTTTATGAGCCAGAATTATATTTGCTTGTTTGTGTCTTGTTGTGAGATATGATTTTAGCCATTTAACACACAAAGAATGACGAGATAATGTGCCAGGTGAGATTCTTTTTTTATAAGTTAACCCAGTAAAATTGACATTGGTGCATGGTAAGAGTAATAATGTGCAGGTTCTCTCCGCGTACTCCAGCTTCCTCCCACAGTCCAAAAACATGACTGTCAGGTAAATTGGTCTCTCTAAATTCTCCCTAGTGTGTGTTTGCATGGTTGTTTGTCCCGTCTGTCTCTGTGTTGCGCTGCGACAGACTGGCGACCTGTCCAGGGTGACCCCGCCTCTCGCCTGGAACGTTAGCTGGAGATAGGCACCAGCACCTCTCCCGACCCCACTAGGGACATGGATGTAAGAACATGGATGGATGGCATGGTAAGAGCTGGTGGCTGCAGCATGGAGAGTTTTACAGTCAGTGTGGGCAAATGTATGCATCAATTAGAAACAAATTAGCATTATTCTGTAGGGGGAAAATGTGGGTTTTTATGGCTACCCTGGGGGTATAAGTCCTGCCTAGGGCTGAATTCCCACAGGTCAGATTTACACATGCAACAGTTGTACACTTACTACTAAAACCTTCAAACTTTGAATATAGCAGAATTCTAATTTAAACGTGGTTTATGGATTTTTTTGTCCGAGTTTCACGGACAACATAAGAGCTTATCAGTAGATCAGCAATAACAATAACAATAAGCAGAAATGTTGATACCCTTGTAAAAATGTAACGATGAAAAAGTATAACTTTTACTTTGAAAATTTGAAAGCTTTTTCAAAACATCAACAGAAACATTCTCTTATCACTGTTTTGACTTTACAATTTACAATTACAAAGTTGAGCTTTTTATTTTGAAGGAACTATAGGAGCTTTATTTTTAAGGGCTAACATTGCGTTTTATCTAGCAAAATCTGCAACAATCTAAACTATAATAACTGAGGATTTTATTTTGAAATATATCTGTAATACTATTAGTACTACTGCTACAAATATTATTATCGATAGTAATAATAATAATAGTAATGTTTTTCATAAACTACATTATTCAATAATTATGTGCTAAATAGAAAATACAAAAAAAATGATCAAGCATAGTCCGCATGAAAGGGGCCCCAAAATAAATTCTGCCTAGGGCTTTGAACATTCCGGGTCCGCCTCTGTACATATGCCATGATCACACAGGCAGTCATGTAATCTTTTCACACACTGAAATGTAGGCGACAGAGGCACCAAAGCTGAAGAAATCCTTCACTCATGTTCACAGCGTGCCAATGTTTGTGCAGAATGAAACCTCTGGGTGTACCATATCAAAACACACACCCAGTACATGGTAATGTGTGAAGAGACAGAGCAGGTAATGGAAGAGATGAAGTGATAGTGAGATGGTGTGATAGAGGCTTGTGATGACGCTGTGTGCTGGCTGCTTGCAGATGTGGAGAGAAGAAAGGGGCCACAGACACAAGAGATGGATATCAGTGGAGAGAACGAAAGGATAGGTATGTTAAAGGAGCACTGCAGAGGGAAAGGTGCACTGATTGAGATTCAGACTGAGTACGCACAGAACCAGGAGAGATCTATCTGTATGCAAGAAGCATAACAGACACACACACACACACACTGGTTCACGCAAATACCCAGCCAGATGGAGCAGTATGCAGAGCATGTCCCATCAAACTCCACCCGCTTGTCAAGAAGATATATGGATGCAACGCCCTACCGCAACCCCACAAAACAACACTCAAACACACAGCTGCAAGCACGCACACTGCTCACCAAACAGAAAAAACTTTCTTTTCTCCCTCCCCCCCTACACATAGATGTCATTGCCATCATATTTTTTTATTTCCCTCCCAAACAGGTTCAGGATGCAGAGAAAAACCCAAGCCGTTGTGCTCTCCTCTTTTCTTTTACTCCGCCTCATCTCTTTAATCTTTTCCTCCACTTCCTAAAATTGTCAACACAGGCTGATGATCACGCATTGTTAAATCTCATCCGTGGCTGCCAAGTCATCTCGTCTCCCAGCAACATCACACTGAACGGTGCTGGAACATAGGTCAGAAAATCATTTCCATATACACTTGGAGCAACATTGCAAAGTTTCTATTTTGGTTTTATGAAATATTTGCTTTATACACTCACTCAAGCCTCACTAAATGAAACATTAATATCGTTTGTTTCTTTCCTCTAAAATGTTGCTCTCCTACGCGCTTATCTTTTATTAATGCAAAGAGAGGGGAAAACATTAAATTGATTTTTCTTACCCATAAAAAATAATTCAGAGGTATAATAGCTATTGAAAGGCTCTCTATCTACCTGAGATTAATACTTTATTTTAGAAGTCTTTCTGCTTACCATATAACTTCTTATATCATGAGTAAAGGTGACCTGAATCGCATCTTAATGGCCCACGATGGGAATAGATCTGCTGCTGATCAGTGCTGACTGTCCTCCGCAGCTCCCACCTTATCTGCATTTTTGTTTCAGAAGAACATAAGGAGATTTCTCGACCGTACGCAGAGGTCTGAACGCCATCTGCTCAGTCCCACAAACACTGACAAACACTGACGCACACCCTGCAAAACACGCAACACATTCTCACAAACATGCTGGACAGTAAAACATGCATGGTGAATAACACTCGAACCCCTCGTTGATGGAAACAAACCGTTAAACAACAGATTTATAGTAATGTCTGTTTAACCCATCTGTTGAAATAAAGTCTCAGTAGCAGAGCGAGGAAGCAGCCATTTAAGTAACATTAAAAATGATTCACAGAGATCCCATCATGCATTCTCTCAAATCAAACACGCTCCTACCACATCGTGTTGCAATGCAGACTTTAACTGTGGAATGCTAAAAAGCAAAAGACCGGCGATGGAAATGAAAGGCAGAAAATACAGGCCCAGGTAGAAGGTAAATGAAACCTTCGAGATAAAGTAATGCAAAGAAAAATACGGAGAGAATAAAATTACAAATGTGATACAGTTTGACTTACAAAAACGTAAGAAAATCAGTAAATTCACGCATACATGCTGTGGAAGTATTTACTATGTTCAACAGTTAAAGCGACGAACAGAGTAGGTTCCTCGTTTTTTCATAAAAAAACAATAGTCCTGTATGTTTCTTACTCACATTATACAAATGTGTCAGCCTTTAGTAATATGCACAAAATGTAAAAATCCGTCTATCACCGTGAGGCATAAGTATAAGCATAAGTACATTCAAAATCCCTTAAAGATCCACCAAATCTTATACCCCTGCCACAATGTCAATGCTGAAGCACAGCGTTACATTATTTACTACAGCTAAATAATGCTCCAGTATTGCCTTTTTACACATTTCAGATTGTAGTATTAATAATTTGATCAATAAACCGTATTTTTGGACATACTTAAAATTTAAAACATGAGTGCCACAGTTCTTACACATTATTCAAACAACTCAAATCACAACAATAAACATTCAGTGACCTAATCTCATGCACACCATGCAAACGATCAGCCTAAATATAGATTTTTTCACTTCTGGATGCCTGATGCTTGAAACTGAAGTTATCACCCACTACCCCTCTGACCACATAAGGGGAAGAAATAGAGGATAGAAATTTTATTTCCTGCCTAAAGCCCCCCTCCTCCCCAAAATATAACAAATGTCAAGATATCTAGTAACAGTGGCATACCCCATCCAAACACAGAGAATCTTCAAACCTTTAACCCAAAACACATACACTATTTAAGCCAGAGGCACATCAACAGTGGCACACACTTTAAAGACATGACAGGATTTATTGTTTCACAAAGTAATCTTATTTCTCTTTTTTTACATTTAGAGCTGAGTAAAAACGTTTTTCAATACAGCACCGCATTTAGTAAGATAAGTGTGGCAGCAATAAGAAAAAAAAACATCAGTGAATCATTTTTGATTCATTTTGTGTCTTCAGCTATGCCGACCCCAGTTATCGGAGAAAAAAAAAACTAAAAGACATTTTTTTAAAAAGAAAATCTAATTTCTTTGAGTCTACAGTGCCAAACCGATTTTTTTAAAACATTGCGTTTTAAAAATTAAGGTTAGGGTGAAATAATTTGTGACAAATTTACACTCACACTCTCTGTGCTTGCAACACTTGTTGTTTAATATAAAAAGTTTTAAAAGATAAAGAGTTGGTAAGTGGGTAAAGTCACTAATAGCCTATAACTGAGCTTTTTTCAATACCAAAACAGCAGATGTTGACCAGGGGCAACATTTTCAATAAAACCTTTGCTTTTAAATTGTGTTTTTTCCAGAAGCTGGATAAAAAATAAACACTTAAATAATTTATCTGTCACAAGTCATATAGTTATCGCAACATTCACCTAGGTTGTTGCGCGTTTTTGTAATATTGTGCAGCCCTAGTTTTGTTTAGCATTTTTCAAGCTGAGATGTCAGCATCACTGCATAGTGGTTAAGTGAGTGTTGTGGAAAACCAGACTGAGATGAGAGCCTGAGGTCTGCAACAGATATGGGAACGAGTTCAACAAACAAAAGAAGACTGCAGAAAAAGAGAAGCGAGGATGCTGCAAAGAGACTGAAATTAGGAGATAACATTTAGTGTTCATGAGAGACAGATGTGGAAATCAAATGTGAGCAGCAGATGATGGAAGCAGAAAAAAAAAAGTTTTCAGAATATCACATGACTGCTGCCATGTGTTAAGAATTACTGCTAGTTAACTATCTTCCCTCCAAAAAAAAAAAATGCTTTGAAAAAATATGTCTGCAATTTATGAAATGTGTTCCAGGGCCCTGCTAAGCAGAACCAGATTTGCACAACATAAAACCGGACTTAGCCCCTCACCCCTGTTCTCTGAAAAACGTTACTCCCTATTCTTTTAACACTGTTTTCTTCACCACCGTTCCCCTTCTGCCCCGCAAGAGAAGGTGTTTAAAAAAAAAACAACAGGGCCCAAGTCACATCTGGTGAGCAGAAAGCCAGAGTTATGGTTTGTGGGACCTTGGAGAGGGGCATTACCAGGCTGACAGAATGGCTGTGTGGGTGTGTGTGCATGTGTGTGTAACATCGTGACAGTAGTTTGCTAATGGCTGTGAGTGGAGACCAGCCAGAGGCAAAGGCAGCAGGGGATTGTACAGTCAGTACTGCTACGATCCATCGCAGGTCACTGGTGTTTCTTTGAAGTCTACACACTTTCTTCTGGGCTCTTTTGTTTTTAATCACTTTTTTTTCCTTTTGTTGTGTCGTCACCCAGTCAACTCACTGCCATCTGAATCCATTCACCAACAAGCATAAAGGAGATAAGGAGGTAAAAATAAAATGTTTCAATCTACAGAAGCAGTATGTAGTAACAAAAATGCAGCCGTCATTTTATTTAAAGACTGTTTTTGTTTTAACGTCAAATTACTGGCTTGTTAAAAAATCGTGTGGAAGTTGTAGGAGGTTCGAACCTGGATTGTAAGTAAAGAGTACAAGAGGCTTGAAAGGAATCAAACTCCGTCTATTGAATCTTTTTGAACATGTTTTTTTTTATTACTCCAATTATTAACCATGTCATTCACATGCTTAACACTAAAAAGTAAAGTACGTGTGATTGTTCTATGTGATGTTTCGTGTTAGTGAGGACTGGGCCTTTGTCATGGTGCATTACATTTTGTACTTGGAAGATGGATTATCCAAGTCCCAATCCATGAAAGTCAAATATAAAGACCTTTAACGTCTCAGTTTACTGTCAATCGTTAACCCACAGATCAGAGTCAATATGGGTTCACTGCATTTAAAGGCAAGCCCACGATTACTCAGACCTCTGTCAAATATCTGTCTAAACTACTTTTTTAGTTTTAGATTCAATGTATAATATATGACATAATGACATGTTCCCTAAGACTCTCGACTGGAATCAAATAGGAATCACTAAAGAAAAGTCGTCAAATTGGCCGAGGAAGTCCCAATAAAAAATGTTCTGCTGATTATTGAGAAGAGTGCAAATAATTATTAACTGGCATTTTTTATAAGAACAGATAAATAATTTTATTAACACACATTTGGCTAAAAAAATTATTATTTCCCACCAAATTTCTAAATTTACATTTAAATCTGTAAATCCAGGACAGGAAGAAAAGAGTAGTAGATTCAAGCCTAATTTGAATATTTTTCTTAGCATATTTTTCTACATCTCTTAGTATTATTTTGAAGAGGCTCTTACATTAGAAGTTGTAATACCCCTCAAGTACACAGTTTTTAAAAGAATATGAAAACACATGGTCAGCTTTTTGTGACAGTAGAAATAATGTTCTATAAAATGTTTTTAAATAACTATGTTACATAAAATCTTTGTTCCATAAAATATAAACATCAATGTAGCCTTAAGCGAATGACAGAAGTAAGAAGAAAAATAACCTGCTACATTTAATAAATAAATGCAGATGTCTTTGTCGGCCCAATAACATATGTACAATGTGCTGGTAAAACTCATTCATGCCTCAAGGTTTTTGTCCTGCAGCAAGCGCTTCAGATCACTGTCCCCCTCACATCGACCTCCCCGCTGTCCATCAAACACCAGCAGCTTTTTCAGAGAACGCAACTCTGAATGGGGAGATGGCTAATAGCATCATCACAGATCCGCTGTTTTGTTTTCCCATGGCATAAACACAAATACACACCCACAGACTCTCTCTCACACACACATCCTAATCGCTCTCCAGCTCTACAGATGGATGCCACCACTCTCTCTGGAGCGCTGCCAGCGCCAGCTAGTGAACAGCTTGCCTGGCACGGCACTAAGCATGTGTGAGCGTATGAGCGCAGTGCTGTGTGTCGGGGTGTGTGTGTCTGTGTGCGTCTGCAGAAACAGTAGCAAAATAGCCGAGCGCAGATGGGTGGCCAAATTCCCCACTCCCAAAACCCTCAGCCCTCCCTCCCTCCTCCTTATATACAAGAACACCAACACATGCAAGCCTTACCACGCGCACACACATATGCTCCAGAATAGAGACTCACACCAATACGTGCGCATACTTGCACAGTGTCTTAGTTCTGCTTAAGTGTTCCCGACCTGGCACACTCTGCTCCTGCTTGCACAGCTGCTTCCCCACAAGCTCACACACTTATAGACTTGCTCACACCAAAACAACAAAAATTCCAGTATACACACAAACACATACATCTGTGGTTAGTTTACACTTCCTGACTATGGCATATGAAACATAAAGTCCACCGAAGCCCACACAGAGGAAGACACACCTATTCCCGTGCATCTGTGCAAGGAGGGATGTGTTCCTTATTCCCAGTAGCTGAACAGAATAGTGCTTTCTGCTTGTTCGCTTCACACAGACACGCACACGCATGTTAAGCTAAAACATCAAGGCGCTCAGATGGAAAGCCTCTGGTGTTGGTATCTTGCCAGCCGAGGCCTGTAGATCAGCCTGATCATAGCAGTGTGTAGTTATTTGACAATGAAATTAAGACATGAAAGCTCTTGCTGCAACAACAGAGTGAACACAATTATTACAAAGCAGCTGTGTACACCTGAAACCATTTAAAAAAGCCAAAGATGTGTTTTGAATTTCTGTTACAGAATGATGCTTTCTGTCTTATATGATTGAAGGCACTGACTGCTGTCAAGGTTTTATGTCAAAATCACAACAAAATTCCCGTAACTCCATTATCCTAGTTTATAGTCATTTTTATGAGATACTAAAAAGTGTTGTATTCTCACACTTGTTGGTCTGCTGCAAGTAAGCAAGCTGACAAAATGCTCTTGCATTTTTCACTGACTTGAAATAAAAAAAATAGCTATATGGAAATATTTTCAGCAACAAAAAACAAACAAGAGAACTACCATCTATTTTATTGAAAAAACTTGACTTTAAGACAGTAATTTACAGGCTACAACAACCTGACCAATTAACCAACTTTTTATGGTCTCAGTATTAAACCACAAAGAGCAGTAGAGCAAAAACATATAATATTGTGTGCATAAAGGACTTTCTAATTTTACCGAAGCCTAACAGTTAAAACTTTAATAGGTAAAAGTTATAGATAACACTGAAGGATAGTGTCATGTTTTTAAATCCTTCTTTAAATCTTATGCACCATGTAAATCTCATAAAAGCTCATTCAGAACCACAAATTGCAGCTTGGGAACAATGATTCTTGCATACAAAAGATGTTTTATTCTCATACGGGGTTAAAGAGAAGGTTTATCAGTGGAATAAATCAGGATCTAGACAGTCAGTCGGTGCTCAGGAGGATGGCAGCAGGTACTCTCTCTCAGTACATAGGGGAAAGCATGGTGGCTGCTAGTGCCAACTGTGCACCGCATAGCCGTGCCAACTCTGCCAGCCTTGCAGTGTCTGTTTGCCAGTGCCATCTGGGTAGAACAGCTCTGCGCACATACAGTACCTCTCCTCAGCACAGAGGGCACAGACACACACACACGCATGGGTGCACACAAGAAAGCAAGGGCAGACATGCACTCTGAATTCATGTAGCATCCACAAATATGAAGGGTATGAGGACTACACACACAAACACACACACAGACAAATGCACAGCCGGCCACTGACAGCTCACCATCTGTGCACTGCCTCTGACTTCTCCCTTTGCTTCGTTCTCTGCCCTCGTTTTTTGCTCTCATAAACGCTCCGGCCCTTTCCTTCTTTCTTCACGTTCTCCCGTTAGATCACGTCTTATTGGAAGGAATTTCTAAGCTGCAGATCCCATCGTTTTGTCACGACCACCTGTGCACTCAGGCTTGACTTTGGCTTTTAAATGACAAAATGTAAGATTAAAAATCCTTTCATTGTATGGTCAAACAGGGCAGAATCCCCAGTTCCTCCCTGTATGTGTTTTGAACATTTTTGCCTCTTCCCCTGATTAGTTATAGAAAGGATAAGGATTATTCCTATTTAATTTCAGGTAATGTAATGTTTGCTAATTTGGGACAAATACCAAGAAAAGGAAACAGAACAATAATAAAAAAAAAACATTTTGAGTTAAGTAGGGGTGTAATACGATATTGTGGTAGTAGGGTGTTTCTTTAAAACACAAACTTTGTCTTGTAAAGAGCAATTCTGTTACTGCCAGAATTGCTCATGTTGAAAGTGTGAGATATTATAAGCCCCTATGTGAAAATATCCTTTGCTTGTGTCTATTTTTTAAGTTGCACTGTTGTGTTGACATTTAATAAATATGTCAAGCAATATTCTTCCCTGAATATATGGGGCATAGAGTAATGCAGCATTGCCCTCTTTCCACTTGTTGTTTCACACTGCTGGTCAGCTGGCTGATAGAGCTTTGAATGGTAGAACTGGATTCAATAAGTCCATGTGCACATGTTCGAACATCCCCTGTGGAATGAGAAACTGCAGCGCAGCCTTGGTTTGCCATTGCAACTCGACATGCTGACAAACATCTCCATGGACATACGGCCACACAAACTTCACACCCGGGTGTGAAAGGCAATGAACTGCATTGAAAACTCACTGACGCCAGCAAATATGAACCAAAGGCCGAGGACTCTTGGTTGTGACATCACCAAGAAGGGTTGCACCACTTTCATGAAAGGAGACCTCTTCCAAAATGTAAACATGATTCATGTTGGATCATGTTTGCATGACCTAATGCCCCCTGAGGAAATGCTGAAGGTCCGAGGTACACTCCAAAATGATGGACAAGTGCTGCTGTTGCTGCACCAACCACAGTTCTAACACTTTGGCCAAGACTAAGGTGAGTGGCTTGTGGTCAACAAAAGCAGTAACATCCCTTGCATTATTTAGGAAGTTTAACAAATTTTATTTCTGGAAGACTTTTTTATAACAAAAATCTGTGGTATTTTTTGCCCAAGTTGATCACACTTTAAAAATCTAATACCTTATTGTTACACCACTGTATTAGAAACTAAACCTCTCAAATTATTACACAGTGCAACTCTTCTGAACAGAGAGTGAAAATAAACACAAGTCAAACCCATTTTAGAGACAGAATTGGTTACGAAAGTACTTTAATAAGATGATAGTAAAGTGGATAGGAGAGGAAAATAAGACAGGAGAAAAGAGGCAGGAAGGTAGCCCGAGTACAGTACCAGAGTTCACATCAAAGACGGGCTCAAACAGGTCATTGCCTTTTCAGATTTTCCTTGGGATGAAGGTCTCCATCATGTGTTTCTCATTAAATTGCTCTGACCTAAAACTAAAGGCTACATAAAACCACAACCATGCTGCTTTCCCTGCATTGGAGTGTTTTCACATGTGCCTCAAGCAACTAGTTTAAAAGATAAAGGCAAAGGCTACATACCCCAAAACTTCTTTGATTTTTTTTTTTTTTTTTGAATCTGAAAAGGCTATGCCAAGTGCAATATCTTAAGTCTAAAACATCTTTACCTTCAAATCTGTGTAACATCTATTTCATTTCCTCTCTGTGATCATCTCTACTTGCACAAACTGATTGTTCCTCCCACCATTCATCCTCTCCCAGCCTCTTTCATCTCTCTGGCTACTGCACAATAACATCCGAAAGATCTATGACTGAACACTTTCCCACTTCCCACGTCTCATCACCCGGGGTCTTACTAGTTTGCCTCCTTCCTCCTGGTGCTCCTGTCATACTAAAACCATCCAACCATTTTTGCCACCTCTCTATCTCTTTTTGCCACTTTGTCTGTCTTTCTCTCTCCATTCAAACACACCACATGCTCTGCAAGAAGGAGCCTCATTACAAACAAGGAAAATCCATTTGGAGCAGCCTTCTGCTGCTTCTGCGACCCCCTCTGAACTCTCTCTCGAGTGGAAATGGTCCACATACCTCCTCTTCTCTCCTCTCCCTCCTGGATTCCACCTCTCTGTAATAATTTCTCTCTACTTCTCGTTTTCTCTGTGTTATGCTTCCCCCCCGAGCCACTCGATTTTCTCCCTGTGTGTAACCTTCATATTCGTGGTCCATGTTAGGGTAGGTCTTGGCATTACAAAACGCAAAACAAGTTTATGTGTCAAAATAAAAAATATTACGGTCATGTACTTTTATTTTTGGCAATAAAACAAATGTTGAACAAATGTGAGGGAAATTAAAATTATATTTTTATAAGAAAGACTTAAGCAAGGTAGTAGTGGCTGAAACTGAAAATCTGAACACAGCACACAAAAGCTGACAGCACAAAACAAACGATTTATGAGGTGGTTTGTGTCATTTCTGTAATTTATATTGTCCACAGATCTTGTTTTGCATTTAACTAAGAAAAGCTGAGTAAATACTAAAAGCTGTTTTCCCTAATAAATCTGACACTATGTGAAAAAGTAATTACCCCATACACCAAATTTATGCTGGTGCCACCTTTTGGCACCAACATCTGCCATCGAGTGTTTGTTAAATCTGGCGATTAGCTTCTTACATCACTGTGCAGGAATTGTGGCCCACTCAAAGACTCACTAATGGTCACACCACAACATCTTAATCTGATTAAGATGCTTAATTTGAACCACTCTAACATTCTTTGAAACCACTTAGAGCTGGACTTGTTTGTGTGCTTCTGATCATTGACCTGCTACATAACCTAAGTGTGCTTGAGCTTAGGAGAGACTGATGATCCCAGATGTAAAGATGTAAATCAATTGCAATGTCATTGTCCCAATATCCAACAAGATTGACATGTTTTCCAAAAATCATGCTGCCCTAAGAAAAAAGCTGTTAAACTTAAAGAAAAATGGACTGTTTCTCAGTATTGGTTTCTCCAGATATAAAATGAATCTATTGCACCACCACTTCCAACAATTTCCTCTATTCAACTCCTCATCTCTCCAGTCCACATCCCTCTCCTTCCATGCTTTCTCACTTATCTCTTCTCTCTCACGCTGTCTGCTAAAATCTTTTCTTTTCACCCTTCGTTCCTCTCTCCAGTGCTCCATCTCACCCCCCTGCTCCCTCACTCCTTCTGCTCTGCCATCATCACAACATCTGATTAACATATGTCTGAGCTTCCACTCCCTGTCAGCTTGCAGGCATCTGCACACAGGCGCACGCGTTCGCACAATCCCATTTCTCGGGTTCAGGAGCACAGAGAGAAGACAGAAAAAAGGCATTGAAAATTCCCCTGATCCTCCTTTTAACTGCATTTACATCCCCCCTTTCTCTGAGTGACTGTGTTCCGACCAAAGCAAGTACGAGAGGGAAAGCATCTTAACGTTACTGCAAGACAACACGGCTCCTGTTCCCTGGTGTGCGGCGCAAAATGCCAGTAATGGAGGATGGAGAGGAAGTGGAAGAAATACAATAAGAGATGAAAGAGAGCATCCATCAGCTCCTCTGAGAACAGCTACTCCAAAATTACTCATGTTCACACAAATGTACACTACGTTTAAAAGCTTCCATGAGCACACACGGATTTGATTTCTTCCATTTAACGAACAGTTGGCAGCCTAACTTCATAACCCACTCTTTGGTCATTGTAATCAGATATCTGTTATTGATTGCCTTCAGCAAAGATGCCAGGAACCCTAGAGTTACCTAGGGATCCATCAGCCCACACGATCTACGAGTATGGCTCCTTCCTTCGAGCTTTTGGCGCATTCATGTAGAGGGATTGTTATAACGCATTGTCCTCAACCGACTTGTTCGCTGATTTCCTGGAATCCGTCCAGCTATCCCCCTCTCATCCAAAGGAGTACCTTGCAATAACAGCTGCAGGTAACCAAACAAACACTTGACAGAGGCTTGCCAAAACACATAATCCCACCCAACAGTGACAAAATCTTTACAAAAAAATAACTCCAAATAGTGGGTGATTGTTTGTATTGGTCGGTATTTTGTAATACCTGTAATTGTGCCAATTGGTTAGACAGGCATTTCTCTGCCATTTGAACAATTTTGTAAAATAATAAAATACAAGGACAACTACAGTGCAAGCAGCAGCGCTGCAAAATGCCACATTTGCAACTGTATGAAACATAAGTCTTGCTGAGTTAAAACGACTCTCTCTCTCAGTGTGTGAACGAGCACCGAGGGGCTTTTTTTATTCAAGAAATAAAAAAGTCAGCTTTTCAAGAAGCCAGTTTTTGTGGAAGCTCCAACAAACATGCTCAGATTCAAATAGACAAATAAAAAAAAATCTCATCAAAAAAAGATTGAATAACAAGCACACAATGTTAAAGAGGGCAAAATGTTCTTGGTAAGGGGGAATCTCACTTTCTCTTTGTGGGGAATGCAGCCAACATCTTGTGTGAAGGGGGGCTTTATATGAGAGAATGGGAGGAAGGTTTCGTGGAAGGCTTGGTAAACTCAAAAGGGATTAAGAGGGTCAACTCAATGAAGAGTCAATGAGGTGCTCCTGAATAGAGGGTGATTGAGTGAAACACACACCCACGCAGACACCCCGAAGTCCCACAGGACGTCCTCTGGCAGCTCTGCATGTTTGCATTAACTGGTACAGAGCAGTTATGCCTGAGAGAAGAGAATGTTACACATAAAACAAGAGATGCAAGCTAAAACAGGTTAGTGTTTTGTCTTTCATCATAGGGTACCAATTACAGAGCCTTGCAAGCATACTGTATACATTCTCCATGAAATTTTCCATGTTTTGTCACCTCACAGTTTCTAACTGAGTGTATATAATTGGGATTTTTTTGTGAAAGGTCAACATAAATTAGTACATAATTGTAAAGTGGGAGGAAAACAATGCAAGGTTTCCAAATTGTTACAAATAAGAATCATTTGTATCCAACATCCCTGAATCAATGCTTGTAGAACCAGAAGCTCATTAGAGAAATGTCTCTACAGGTTTCCAGTCTCACAGCAACAGATTTTTCTGCTCATTCGTCACAGAAAATTAAAGCTCAGTCAAACTGGATGAAGAGTGTTTGTTGGAATATGGTCCGGTCTTTGACTGGGCCATTGCAATACATGAATATTGTTCATGTGAGAGGATCACCTTGTTGTAATGCTTCCAGGTGAAACTCCTTGTCAAGTCTTTGCAGCCTCAATGAGGTTTTTCTTCAAGTATGATTCTGTATTTATTTGCATCCATTCTACTACCAACCCTTTCTTTGCAAGAAAATTTACCATAGCATGATGTCCCCACTGCTGTGTTTCTTTTTGGCGTGTACAGGGATAAGAGTGATATTTGTTCTTTGCCACAAAGTGTTTAGCAGATAGTAAACTTTAATTGCATGCTTTGGATTTTATTTAGTTCAATCCAGTGAAGGGAGCGACTAAAATGCACACCACTATGCGTCCTTTTCATTATACCTTACACTTATATTTTACTTTGTGTTGAAAGGTCACAGAACATCGCAGTATAATAAATTCAAGTAGAACAATGTGGAGCAGGTTGCGAATACTTTCGAAACAAGCTTCCATATCACTTATCTTGCAAACTACTCTGTCTATGAATCTTTGTATGTGTTTGTGAGCGAGTGTGTATGTGTGTACACAGCCTACACAAAACTCAACAACACAGAGTTTACGCCCCAGTGGAGGCCATTAGTAATTCCCTACCCAGCATGCTGGGAAGGCATAGTTTGGGAGAAATACAGGCAAAAAGGCAAAAGTCTAGAGAAGAGCAGTGGAAGGGAAGGGTGGGGTGAGACATCAAGGGAGGACAGAATCAAGAGAAGATGGATGAGAGAAAGAGACAGTCAGTGACAGACTGGCACACAAACACACACACACAGATGGAAAGATAAATGAGGAGATATTCTGGCAGTGCTACATAACACTGAGAGAAAGGAAAGGGAATATCAGGGCAAACGTCAGTACTCTTCCTTCCTTTTTTGACTGACCAGAGATGGCCTCGACTTTGGTACGATCTGATGCAACTCACCAAAAACTGTCTCCATGCTGTGTAACACAGTCCTAGTTTAGTCATCAAGCCACTGAAGGGGAATATGTTAAAACTATCAACAAAAAAAAATCAAGATTCTTTAAAGGGTAGCTAGAAACTTGCGCCAATGAAGACCTTTAAATGAGATAAGAGAGGAGAGATTCACCAAATGGTTACATTATGGAGGAGTGCTGAAAGTACAGAACTTTAAGATGTACAACTATGGAGGAGCTGCAGAAAGGACAACTCATGCAGGAGAATCTGTGGACGGGACAACAAAGATGATTGGCAAGGAAAAGGTCATGGATAAACCAAGTGGAGGACACAGCAAACATGTGGAAGAAGGTGCTCTTGTCAGAAGAGGCCAAAACTTCACTTTTAGCAGATGGTGAAACATGGTATTAGCAAAGGTGGGGAAGCATTTCTCTAGAGGGGACAGAAAAGCCGGTCAGAGTAAACACAGCACAATCTATTTAGAAAACCTGTTAAAGGCCCCAAAAGTCTTCAGCCTGAGTTGGAGGTTCACCTTTCACCAGGAAGCAGACCCTACGTATACAGTCAGAATGAAGAGGCTTAGATCAAAGCTGAGCTTAGGAGAGGACAACCTAATGAAATCATTAAGGTGGACGTGTGAAGCAGAAAGTACAAAGCGAGAAGATGGACGTGTCTGTCAGAGACAAGAAGTAGCTGATAAGGATGTCTCCTAGTGGAGAGTGCTCTGTTGGGGTGCACCCACCTGCACTTCCCCCCTCTGGACACACTACCTCCGTGAGCACATATGTGCGGCTGCAAGTGAACAACAGCTCTGGAGGAAAGGGCGGCTGCACACGGGCTTGGCCTTTTGTGTGTGTTGATAGGAGTGAGAGAAAGGAGACAGAGCTGCAGAAAGACAGCCAAGCAAGAGGGAGAGCAAGTCGAAAAGGTGCAATAAGCAAAGGAGAGAAAAAAAAGCAAGGCAAGAGACTCCCTGTGTGTGCTGCAGGTCCCCAGCCATCTGGACCACTCTCTTCCCTCCCCCCTCGTTCTCCTCTTCCCTCTCCTCCTCTCGGCCGACTGGTGCGCTATTCATGACGGACCCATTTCACCTTTCAGCATGTTACACCCTCTTGCCACAATACATGCTAATGAGGTAGAACAAATGAGTTTTCTGCTGCGGGTGCATGCATGTGTGATATGCTTTCAGCAGGGGCGTGCGCTTGTGTGTGTATGTGGGAGGACTGGTTGCTGAAATGTTTTCCGATCTCTGCTTCCACAGCACACACTTGAATATTGTATGAACTGTTAATGTAAGTGCAAGAACTGGTTTTGCTTTCTCAGGTGAAGAGAAAGACTAGCAAGTGTTTACCAGCAGGTGAAATGATGCAGGCTTTGACAGATGCTTGATTTTTTTCTTCCCCCCAGTACTGCAATCCTGTCATCACACATCCACTGATAACAAACAACAAGACATAGTTTCATTCCACTCCAGCTTGGGCGATGTTGACACTTTTGATGGCAAAGTGGACAGAACATCGAATGGAGAAGAGGAATAAGTGTGCATTTACGGTTTTCTGAAAAGAGGATGACATGAAATGAATGGGGTGCTTGATTTGTCACAACAATACACAAGACACCACAACTGACACTGGCAAGAGAAGTGCAGACAGAAATAAAAATAGAGGAATCGAAAAGGAGAGTAGCGTTCCAAGGGCGAGGAGCAACACAGTGCCCATCGAGACAGGAAAGGGAAGCAGAGAGGAGACATTTAAGAACAAATAAAAGCAAGGAGGGGATGGAGGAAAAAAACATGTGCAGCAATGTGGACAGATTTTCTCAAAATTAAGCCCTCACCTGAGAAGGATCTGCGATTCCTATGTCGGTAGGAGGCGCTAGTGATACATCTGTAGCCCTGCCAGCTCCCTCTTCCCTGCCTTCCTCCCCCCACTCTTCCTCCTTCCATAGTGAATCGTTGTGACAGCCTGGCTTGGCAGTCATAATTAACCAAGAGCACCAGCTAGTGTAGCGCTCCGCAGTGAGCCCAGCTCACAGTGGACTGCTCACGGGGAGAGCTGCCACCAGGCACGACAGTCACTCTAACGCATGTCTGATCACTGGTGTGTGTTCCTTCCACACCAGACAATCGCTCTGAAACAGATGCTGAATCGTCTGATTTCAGCAGTGCCTCATAAAGATAATACGTGGCGAGAAGGCTTCCTTTTCGCTTATTTTTGAAGTACCTAATCGTTCTCATTGCTGAAGATGGACACTGATCAGTGATTAATTTCAGGATATGTTTTTGTACTTGTCTTAAGCGGAGTGATTTCAACTGTATAAAGAAACTTCCTTTAATTTGTTTATAGGAAGCTGGAAATGTGTTGCAACTCGTCAGTGCTAAAGTAGTGCCACCCATCTACTTCTACGGAAGTATTTAAACCAAGAGCTGATAAAGTACAAGCTCCACGTCTGTTAAGCAGCTGAATCTCAGACTGTGTCTGGAAAACTGTTAGTTTTTTCTTGTGCTATTTTCAGTCAAATTCTGTGATAAAAGAATATTAATTAATGTCTACATATAAAACATTTCTTCTGCAGGAGTTGTGGTACAAGTTGTGTTACTAGTTATTTGAACATCCAAGGCATCAGATGAAAGAGCTCAGTTCCCCTCAACAAAATTAGTGTTCTGTCGCTCAAAATTTACCATAAGCAGTTACTAATGGAAATGATGGCACAGCTCCTTTAACTAGCACAGCAACAGGAACCAAGTCATTTCTGGCTCCCCTCCCGGCCCCCGGGGCCAAGGGCCCTGCCCAAGTCAGCACACAATGGGCCGGGAGAATGAGAGGAACCACTGGCCATCCAGAGATAGCCCTGCTGGTCAGGAACCAGAAGGGGAACCAGAAGGAACCTGAGAAGGGGGATGGGGTGGGGGCCTGGAGGGTTAAGAGGGAAGGCCAAAGAGGATGGGAACCCAGATGGGTGGGGTTGGATGGCTGGCTGCTCGGGGTCAGGATGTGTGTGAAGGGGACAGTGTTTGTGTCTGTGTTTCAGACTGGACTGCGCTGTGTAGATAATTGTCTTGTTCCCATGCACGAACATGTTTCAACTTGTTCACACAGACACACACGCATACACGTTTTTCAATGTCTTTTTTTTTTGTCAGGATGTTTTTTTATTTTCTTTTAGGCGATACAAGCTGAAAGTGTGCTTTTAGGATGGAAGGCACAAGAGGGGATTGAAAGTCAGTGGCCCCAGTACCCTTGAACCTTATTCTAAATTTCTTGGCTCCCTCCCCGATTAAGGTAGGAGACTTTTTCTGTTGCTGTCTTGCACACCAAACAAAAACAGAGATGGCACATGGAAATTCTTTTTAAATACTGAATTACTTAAGACAAAAATAAAAAAACTGGTAGTGATCAGTCCTGCCTCTGGTCCTGTTTTGAGGAGATCTGGTAAAACACAAGCATTCAACATTCAGTCTGTTGTTTCCATGACAACAAGTGCAGGCCATAGTATTAAAAGACATTTATGTTTTCTCATTCTATACATGTGCAGCTATTGCACACATGCAGTGCAAAAAAAAAAATTCAAGAACCTGGCATCCTGTTTTTGATGTTTTGTTTAAAGAATCAGTGGATTTTGTTGTTATGCAAGAATACTTGCACAAATGCAAAAACAGCTGAAGTTTTAAAATATATAGTTTTTGTTTACTGTGATTGTCCCTACCATCTTCCGCAGAACTAGACTCAGTGTAGTCTCTTGGCCAACGACATGAGTCGAATCACTTCTCACGAGGTCCCCCTCCTGTTCCCAGGCTTTGACTCACACCAAACCAGTGACGTGCGGTGAGATTCATAGCTGGTGAGGCACTGACTTAATCATAATCATATTTACAAATATAGACCCCCTGCATGTTGTCGTTTACATAAGGAAATTTTGTGCATGCGGACAACGCTGGAGGCCAAAAGACTATTCTTTTATATGTCATCCATAGCCGCGCTACCGCAGTAGAATAATCCCGTAGAATAACTCAATCAAACTTGGACATGTAGATATTATTAATTTTGTGCTGTTCTCCACAGCAAAGGAGAAACCGTTAAAGTACAACTCAAACCCACTTCTTTCTCGCTCTCTGTATCAGCACAGCTACGCGCAGACTCGTTGCCATAGCAACTGACAACACCCCTAAAAAAACACTGAAATATTTCCCACACAAAGAGCAGAACATCCAGTCTGTTGCAGGATTATGGTTTTAGGCTTAATGGTTATTTTGCGATTATGAATAGGTGATTGCTCTGGTAAGAGGAGAAAACTATAAATATATCGTTGCGCTGTATAGCTAGCTCGCTGTTACAGTCTCTTACTCTGCAGTTGTGGAGTCACAATGCCTGGGATCATGAGCGCCCCCTGCCATGAGGGAAGAGAACTGCCTGCCTCGCCTCGAATCTGTTCTCTGCCATTTCTGATCGCTCCTCAACACACGAAACACGTTACACACACAGTTGGTGACAAAAAACACTGTACATTATATACATACGCTAAATCATGGAAAATCAGTTCATACATGAAATGTTTTTTAACCATTTTATTGGTGACATACAGACAGGAGGATGCTCCCATAGAATGGCAGCCAGTGCAGTTAGCGAGAGGTTGCGCAATCCCAAGTGAGGCTCAGCTCGCTGCTGCCTCACCAGCTTCGCTTCGAAGCATTTGAATGGGAAAATACAAAAATTCTGCGATTTTGAAGAAAAAAATGATCAGAATCGGTTAAGCTAAATGAAAAATAAGAACTTTATAGTACAAAACACAGGGTGAAAATAGCAATATAAATTATTTTATCATTATTATTTTTTCATGATGACAGGTGAGGCTCTGCCTCATTATCACTGATCATTCCACATATGGCTAACCATTTGCCACTAATGACACTAAAGATAACATCTGCTTCATAGCTTCCTCTGGGCACTTAAATAGAGAAATCTCAATTTTTTATGAGTCTGGACTGAATTTGATAATATCAACTTCAGGATCTACGATCTTAAAATGAATCAAACTTGAAATGGACACAGATTTTTTTCACACACAAAAAACAAGCTTAGATGAATAGCCATAGATTTTCCAAAAACTGTGCTGAAATCTCGTCTTGCCCTCGAGAACCTAACATCGTTTTCATAAATTGTAGTAACTATTTGACTGAAAATATACATCAAGTGTGGGCATTGAGCATGGTAAAAGTCTATCTAACAAACAAGATAAACTATTGGCATGTAGAAGTAAAATGCAAAGTACTTGTAATATAATATCCTGGCAAGCATTGCACCCAAGCAGTTCTTAGCATTTGAAATATTGCACACATCAAAACTGTAATAATGGTATACATATATTTATGAACTCTGTCAAGGAATTCATATATATAAACTCCTTCTCAGGACTGATCTCATGTGTTACATCTTTCAAACTCCAAAAACCTTCCAGACAAAGATGTAGTTTCACATTATATGCTGTCTAAGATCCTGAAAAGCAGAAGCTGCAACTGCATCTGAGGTCATATTTTTTTTAAGTTAATGGTGTATTTTGGGGATTTCCGTCTGCCTCGTTTTTTTTTTGTGTGTGTGTCTGTCACGTCTCCCTTCTCCTTCAGCTGCTCAATTCTGTGGCTTCTGGCATCAGTCCGCAGCAGTTTAGAGTCACTCACAAACATACACGCGTTATTCCCGGTTTCTCCATTTCCAGGGTCGAGTTCTCCAGCTGGCACCGGCAAACAGGCTGACATCAGAGCTGCGCAATCACACAGACCTCGCTCACCCCATGTAATAATGTGGTTTTGAAACCGAAACACAACAATTCCACTTTGGATAGCTCCCACCGGCCTGTCTGGGCACTGCTACATAAAGTCTCTCATGCTTAAGTTTGTAGTCCACAACAGCTACGGGCAATGAAAAGCAGAGCTGAATTACAGATGAATTCACATGGAAGTATTTAAATCTTTAAAAAAATGTGATAGACTTATGGTAATGGCTTTAGCTTATAGTAATTTGCAGAGGTATTCATTACTCCTAATCTCTTTTATACTGGGACATTACAACCACAAACTTCAATGTATTTTGGTGTTATTTTATGTTATACAGCAATACAAAGTAGAACACACTACTTATACTGATGGTTAGGGATCTGAAACTTGAGGCATGCAAATGCATTGAAGAAAAATATTCTCACATCATGATGCTGCCACCTCTATGTCTGAAAATGGGGATGAAGTGTTCAGGGTTTTGCTTTAGGACAAGAGTTACTTTCTTCCACATGTTAGTCCCCTAAATGGCTTGCGGTAAAAGGGACTTCTCGTATGTTTTTGTTTTGCCTTAAGGGTAAGATTTATGAAGTTCATCATTAATAGAAGAGATGTTGCTGCTTGTCAGGTGGATCTCTGCAGTTCTGCCAAAACAGTTACCATATACTGTTTTGACAACATATGAAAAAAGTTCAAAGGGTATGAATATTTTCTCAAGGCACTGAGGCCTCCATCTACTTTTCCCATGTGATGGTTATCTTATTTTTCCCAATCTTCTCTCTACAATCCACCTTCCCACACTTTGTCACCTTTTCCCCTTCTCGCCGATCTCTACTTCTGCACCCCACCCCCAGCGTAATCACAATCTAATCCTCTGCAATCAGTTCCCCGTGAAGATACCACCCGCTTCCAACAACAACAACATCAACAACACACACGTACACACACACTGAAGCAAACAGAGGTCTGCAAAACACCAAAAAACACCATGCAGGGATAATCGTCTAAGTGGCTGGATCAGATAATTATCAAACCTCTGCTCATTCGCTTCAACTTAAACCACCTAAATGATTTGTGTATTCAAACAGGAAATACACCAGAGCAGAAAGTTAGTGGGTAATATTTGTGAGCGGGGGATTCTCAAAATAACATGACTGAGTATCGATTTAATTCTCCTTGTGGGATAATGACAAATAAATGTGGGACCAGGATAAACTGAGGCATGTTACTGGTTGTAAATATGTGCATGTTGGGATGTGTGTGTGTGTGTGTGTCTTCCAACCTCAATCAGCTGATGACTCAGTTTTGTTGTCGTCCTACAAGGCAAAAGCCTGGGGCGGTGCACGACTAATGCATTAGCCTCTTTAGCAATTAGGGGCATCTGTCATGACTCTGTACATGTTTTTGTGCGACTGCATCTTGTAGCCTTGGGCAAAGAGGCAAATACAAAGACTCTTATTTTAGCCAAATACACCAGGCTGTATCCCAGACACAGAGGCTTTGGTGCAGATGCTCGTAGTCTGCAGCTGAATTTAGAGCAGCTTTTTACAAACTGCTTTTCTTGTTTACCACTATGTGAACTAAAATCTGGTTGCATATAAAAAAAAACTCAAGCTTTGCTAATACTATTACACCTATTTGAAAATGTGTTTGTTTTTTTTCTCACTCTGATGAAGTGGTAAGAAATGTTGCAAGCTATGGTTGTTAAAGTGCATTTATTTGCCGGACTGTGTTGTGTTACAGCAGCAACACTGATTTAACAGAACATAATTGGCAGTAGGAACGAGCTCAGCACGCTTTTGTTAAGCGACTAAATTACAAAAAAAAAGTAGGACATGGGTATGTGGTGGAGTAGGAGTGTACATATCCTGCATTCATGCATAGAAGAAACAGCAGCAAATGTAACTGGTGACTCATGCCTGCGTGTGTGTGCGTATGTGAGTGTGCAATCTCGTCTGTTAATAAGACATTCCACGCAATTCTTAAAATATTGTTCACCTTATCAAGCACACAGCGATGCACACCACCTTACATGGTATCACTCAAAGCACGCTCAGCATGCCTTCATTCTTGATTGACAGCTCTGCCATATGGTGCTGGGCTGCGTGGCTTTGTTTGCACATCCAACTTCTGTTTGTGAGCATGCAAGGAGACCACTTTGGTGACTGCATGACTGTGTATCCATAATGTGTGTGCATGCATGTGTCGGTTAATGTGTGAGATGTTTATATTTGAAGAAATCAAGTCGCACTTCCACCAAAATATCCAATCTTCGCACAACTGTAAAGTATTTCGTGGATTAGACAGTAGTCTTTGTACATGAAGGATTTTATGAGATATTTCAAACAGAAAATATTGAAATCACTTTGCAGATTTCCTGAACCAGTCCTTTTGCCACTTAAACTTAGGCATGTATTGATACAGAGTCCAATTCCAATGGTTCATTTAAATTAAGCTTTGCTTGTACAAAAGTACAAATTGATTAGTTTGGAAACATTTTCTATAACAAAAAGCACAAACAATCATTAAATGTAAATCAATCAACAAACTTATGGTAAAAAGGTCAGCTGTGAGTAAAAATGAGCTAAGCAGCTTGATGCAGGCTCGCTAATTCACCAGCTGATCAATTTGTCTGTTACTCCAAAATGGTAGAACAAAAGGTTTGTCTTGTGCTATGTGATCATTTACTTTATATATTCACTAGTGATGGGTCCGGCAACACCGATGTGTCGGCACATGCGTCTAGCCCACAGACAAAACTCCGTGTCGGTGCGCGTATTGCTGTCAGCAGGTCACGTGACCGATACAGGAACTGTTTCGAAATGACACTGGCGCGACAAACTGTGTTTATAAGGAAGCGAATTTGTCAACGGGATGCATTTGCCAAAAGAATTCTTGATCTTTTACGGTACAGCGTCAACTATGGAGCCTCAAGGCAAACGAAAGGTTTCGTAGTTTGGGACCATTTTGATCTTACATCAGAAAATAAGGTATTGGTTGTCACTTCGTTGTTGTTTCATCCGGGTCTTTTCAGTTTCTACTTGATCTATCTGAATCCAAATTCAGGTAAAATTGACTCTTGGTTTACTTTCATTTTATGTTCTGCAGGTTAAGTGTTGCATATGTTTGACAGAACTGTCTTATTTAAATAAATCCACATCATCAATGCTGAGGCATTATAGGGCCTCAGCATTGACGCCCTATTGAGTCCCATTGAGTCCCAGATACACCTAGGATAAACTCAGGTATACAGCCATTCTACAAATTACTCAGTTGCTTTTTATAAATTATTTCATATAAATGTATGTTTTACCTAATTTTTTCTACAGGAGGAGAAGCTGTGTCAAAAAAAAAAAAAAAAGCGTAACAGACTAAATTTCAAAATGCTGGAAAAACTTTTTTTTTTTTAATGAAAATTTGTGCGGAAAAAAACAAAAAGTCCACAAGCATCCTCATTCTAAACACGTTCACTTAAATTTTCACTTTATGGTACATGTTCCCATTATTTATTGACTGTATCTAAGAATATAAAATATATTTTGAATTTAACTGAACATGACATAATACATTATATAATATACAATAAAATACAATGAGTTAAATCTTATTGTATAGACTAGGTCATCAAATCAGTCTGTCAACTACGTTGCCTGTAGGGATTTTTAATGTCCAGCAGGTGTCAGTATTCAGTAACACAGTATCGACACAGTTTTGCTATGGGTCGAAATGCTTCATGACGCCTCATTTACCCATCACTAATATTCACTACAGCAAAAATGTGTCAGGCATATATTCTGCGTTTTGAAATAAAGCGTATTGAAATAAGTCAAATCACTTTAAAGTTAACTTATTCAAACTTTAAGCAATCAATATCTTATAAAATATTTTTACAGTAGTGGATAATTGTTGCTTTTCTGTTTTATATAAATACAGTTAAACTTTGGTGTGTATTTGTTAAACTTTTTACTATAAAACTGTATTACTTTTTTAGAAAGATTATAATAAGTAATAAGATTTGAAAATCATCATGTAGAAAATCTAACACAACTCAGGGTTTATCCCGGTGTATTATAAGCCTGGCGGGCCACCAGGCTTCACTTGTGCCCCCAGCAGGCAAAGCATTGCTCACCTTTTTAAGTCTTTTTAAAATGTTTGCATGTTTTAAGACTTTATAGTGGGCGTTCAGGTATTAATCTTGCAGTCTTTTAATAACACATAATTATCAAGTGATAGTTTCAAATTTCTTGTCAACTTTAAACATTTTTTTAACTCAAAAACAAACCCTACCGCTCAACCACCAGGCTTAGCAAGTTTTATGGGGGAAACATTGCGACTATAACGGAACTCGAAGTTTGTGCTGGAAATGCGTTTAAATTATTAATTTGTAATTCATTTCTGTAATAAAATATTCATGCAATTTTTTACTCTTTACTTCGTAGAAGAAAGCCAGTGAGTGAAAACAGGGGTAATACAAAAAATACTTAGAGAATAGGGGCTTTCCTCTCACTGAAGCATCCTCAGCCTAACATCTAGGCAGTAATTTGTTCTCTCACAGGGGAGGCATAAAAACCAGAACTCCAAACTCTCTGCAGTTATGGAAAAAGTGAAGATTGAAAAAAAAAAAAAGCCGAAATACTTTATCTCTTTCTAACTGAAAGTTATTACATTTTCTGAATGGTATGACTTCCTAATGGATAGCATATGTGAGTATGTGCACACAGAGAGAGTGCAGTAGTTGAGGTTAAGCTAATAACACACGCAGAGGAGAAACTGGGAACCCGTGGTTTATAAAGAATACTTGTTTCCCTGCCGCACTGAAAACCAGATGTTGATAAAAAGACATTGGGGTGGGGGGAGCAGAGAAAGGACAGATGGACAAAAAATTATAATCTCTCAGGCCAAACATCTTAAAACATCTGCCAAAAAATCCAGAACCTTACAGGAGAAGATGGATTTATGTTCTCCTTCTTTTTTTTGTGTTTCTTCTCTTTTTTTAGTGCATGAAATTTCACTGCTCCGTGAGAGCCTTTTTCAGTCATCCACGCCATGCCTGTTCTCTGTGTTAACAAGCCTCAAAAAGTTACGACGAAATCTGGAGCTGTTTAGCGCTTGGAAAAAGACAGATTCTTCCACAAATGGCTTCATCACAGCCGAGAAGACCAAACATGGCTGTGGACGGAGTCAGACAATGGCTCGATCCGGTCGATATAAATCCACGTCATGCCAACATAGTCAGCGTGAAACACAGTTGATGTCCAAGTGAATAGTGCATTGCAAAAGTACTCATTCCTCTCGAGGGGTTTTTAAAGGTGCCTCAATAATAACACATGGCCTTCAAAGTTTCTTGTAAATAAAATCAGAACATTTTCCTAAACCTTAGATCAAAACAAATGCAACCAGTTCCCACCAGAATCCATCTAATCCAATTGTAGATTCATTGGAGAGCGTCAAAACAAAATAGTGGAAGACCATGGGGAAAGCATCATGCTGTGGGGAAACTTTTCAGCAGACACAGAGAAGCTGACCAGAGTTGACTGGAAGATGAACGGAGTTTAAAACAGGACTATACTGGAAGGAATCTGTCATAGTAGACATCCCCAAACTTTGCCTGTTCACAGGCAAAAGCAAGTGGACATGCGGTTTACTTGCTCATATGTTCATGTTGGCTCACATGCTTGTCTTTCTTCTCTCTTTGACTTCCTACATCTCAACTGCACAGTGGCTACATTTGCTCTGAAATAAATCAGCTCCCATGCTCAGCTCAACATCGCAGAATTACTACAGATGCTTATTGTTAACTTTGCCACTAACTGGGGAGTCCTCTGTGAGAGGATGGAAAAGACTTGAGATCAGATTGAAGGTTCGTTCCACTTGCATCAGGAAAATGTTCAAGCTCTCCATTGCATTGTGTCGAGATTCTGTCGATTTCTCTAATGAAATCCAATTCAAAACAGATAAAAGCTTGTGGTTCCCACAGAAAATGTGCAACAAAACAAACGGTACGGATACTTTGAAAGGCTCTGCAAGTAAACAAATGCATGTTGTATGTGAAAATTGAGCAATATGGTTAAAATTCAGCAGGGAGAAGGAACAGATGTTTTGATTAAAGGGTTGTCAATCACAAACCCATAAAACATATCAGATGATGCCCGAGATCCTAGCCCAGAAAGATGTAAAGATTTGTGTTTTTACATGCTGCAGACCAGTAAATAGTTGGTCTGGGTGTCTGTTCCACATATACACATCGGCTGTGAGGCAGCTCTTGAGATCTGTATCGATTCATCAATACAAACCCACAGCTTCCCACCTTATCTCTTGTCCTACTGAATTGCAACATCTTTTCAGATTTCACTAGAAAAATTCAGTCTTTTTCTTCCTGTGAGGCAAAAAATAATAAACAGAATAAATAAACCAATAGAAAGAACTGAGATTGTTTTTACAGGTGAAAATGCCTTCAAATATCAATTTTATTGAGAACAAAACGGAGTGTAATTTTGCGGCTATTACAGACTGCATCGACTGCGAGGGAACAAATACTTAGTAGGGTGGATGGTAGTGATTCAGACTCATGAAGGCTGGATGGGAAGAGCAGGGTCCGCATGGGGACAAGATGCACTATAAGTTAAACAAAATGGGGCTGTTACTTGGCCCCATTTTGAGAAAATGGAGCAGCTCTTTTCATATCTTTATTTAACCCCCACTGTCCCCTTTCCCCGCTTTCCCTCTTTATCTTAGAGCCAATTTCCAAAATGGCTCTTCCTTCACATAATTGACGCTTGCCATTTATCGTTCAAGGCACCTGCTGTCGGTTTGACAACAAGACAATCAGATGGAGCGAGCGACCATCGTCCTATTGTCCCGGTTCCTGGTTTGTCTGTGACACTAAGTGACAACAGCTGGAAGCCCTCGCTCTTCCGACAACACCCATCATGCAAGTCAAATGCAGGCACAAAAGAAAAGGGCTTCATTATAGTGACTATAGTGGTGCGATTTTAACCAGCAAGAAGAGGAAACAAGGATTTAATTGTGTCTGCTGAAGGTGGATGAAAGGCTCTGTTGTCTGATCTGGATTTGAACATGTGTGTTAAAGCACAGGGCAAACAGCACTGCTATCTGCAGATGCTGCCGCAGATCTCTGAATGCAAACCCTCTTGCATCTCTCCTCTTCTTCCCTCTCGACGTAATTGACTGAACATGTCAATACTTGGAGGGATAAAAACAGAGCCTCCATCGTCTGCATCTATTGATCCACACTTCTCTTTCTTTCCCTTTCTGCCTGTCTGCTGATCTTAATTACACTTCCTTTTACCAGGCTGGCCAGGGCAGCTGCCCTTTTCATAAAGCTTACCACTCATCAGTGCTAATACATCAAAATTAATGAGAGAAAGCGGGCCTGCAAAGACAAAACATTCAATACTAGGTGGATTTTAATCATTTGAAACAAAGAGAAAGTGATTCAGAGTTGATATCTTGACCATCACACATCAAAGCTTGGTGTCGTTAGAATAGCTAGAAAAATAGCAGTCGCTGTGTGCACACTCAACTATGCAGCTTAACTTTTAGATTTCCAAAAGGGTGCCAATATTTCTACATCTGGCATGTTATATGAGAAACTGGTTGAAAATTCAAAGTCGTGTTATATGTAGGCTACAGCCTTGCTGTTCTCTATTGAAAGTCTTGCTCTCTCTTACCCTGAAGTAAAAGTAGACAATGTCTCAACATATTTCTAATAATGTAAGCAACTTTCACAGAGAAGAGTGTTGTCAGTCCAAAGTTAACATGGTGAATTCGCGAATTCAAAAAGATCAATTTTCTAAGTTTCTGATGGTTATCTGATTGATAACCAATTCTGTTACTTTTTCTGTGAATCTCTAAAGAGCCTCAATGAACATGTTCTGACTTTCTCTTCCTTTCTTTGCTACTTTTTCTTTCTTTACCAATTTGTTTTTCTCCTCTGTTTCAACAGCTCTCTGCCTGCGCTCGCCAGTCCACCTCTCACAAAGCACAAAAACAACTTATAGTCAGGTTTTATGGAGTGATAGGAAGGCAGCCCTGTCCATTCTACAACAATTGTTCTCCCATGAACGAGTTAAATAAAAAAGGTTTCCTAATCGCCCAGTTCCACAGCTCACGCTTCCCATCAATCACGGCTGTCTGCGCTTCCTTGGCATTTGTGTGAGGCGTCACGTTCCCACTGTCTGAGCTTTTAAACGTCTACTGAATCGAAAAACAAAAGCCGTTACACACTGCACCAAGGTAATCTCCTTCCACATGCGCTAGCATCCTTTTCTTTTCGAACAAATCTCTTTCAAAATATGCAAACGGACACTTTTTTCCCTCCCCTTTAGCCCCCGGAGCCCCCTCCCTTTTACCTGTGGCTAATCTATAAATGTACGTCGTATGACAGGTGAATATTGAGGAGCCTAACGATAACCGGTAACATCTTCACTTTGCCGCCTTATCGCCACTTCACATCGCTATGAAGCGCCTATTCAATATCATCACCTTAGGCAGAGAGCGGGGAGGTACACACTTGTGTGTCTGTGTGTCCTTTTGTAATCATAGACACCTCTGTGTGTGCTTAAATCACACGCAACCACGCGCACACACACAATCACATCCAGTGGCTTATCTCCTGAAATAAGAAAAGGGGCTTGTCAGGATGGCACATTGTATAGGCGGGTGTTTGTGTGCAAATGTGTGTGTGAGTGTGAAAGGCAATGTGCATTAGGGCGATTACAATATCAGCCGGCTCCAGATGGAGGCAGGAAAATAAACAGTGGATGAGAGTGCAAGCGAGCTAAGGGACAGACATCGTGCGAGGGAGGCTAAGAGAGAGATTCTGGATGTGTGTATTGGGGTGTGTGGGCGTGTGTGTCTCTGTGTGTGAGGAGGGTTCTGCTTGTGAGTGATACAGTTAGAAAAAGTAAAGTTAATTAGCACCTCAGTTCCGGTCTATATCCACTGAACAGAATGAGGAGTAAATGTGAGACAACGCGCATGTTTATATGCTCCTGAACACATCAATCAGAGAGTATTTAACTCTGGGTGAGAGAGATGCAGGTAGCAGTGGAGCTAGAAGCCAAAAAGACCACCAGCCAAAGTTCTTAGTAAACGAAGCAGCTGCTTTAGAGCCTAAGAAAACAATAAGAGTATTAATGCTACAGAAGTTAGATAGAAATGTAAATGTGTTTATACTGATACATAAGGACAAGATAAGATGGACTTAAAAGGAAACTGTGTTTTCTATGATACGTTAAGGCTTGTTTGCATTCTCTGAAACTGGAAGTATTTTCATTAAGTTTCAATGTTTTTTTTTTCCTTTTAGTGTTAAAAAAAATGTGTAATGCCTGAAACTTAAAACATTACATTTCACTCGGTTCTGGCAGAAAGTACTGGTGGGTAAACAAGTTAATGCTTTAGGAAGTAGCTTAGCTGTTTTTACGCTGCCTTGCTACACTCTTCAATAATCATAAACTGTAGAAGTGAGAACAAGCTTTTTACACCTAAGTAAATATCAGGAATATTAATTGACCTTCCAAATGCTGTGGGTTTAAAATCACTTTGCAGTGATAAAACATAATTTAAAAGTTATAATCCTGTTAGATAACTCAAATTTTCTACTTAGTATAAACTTCTAAACTCTCCAAGTCAAAACTAGTTTTTTAAAAACTAAATCTTCAATATTTTCAAGAATCCACATTTTCAATATACAAATCATATGAACTGAATGTTAGTCAAACAACAAAAATATAGGTATTGTGGGACTAGTACTACTTTGAAGTTGTATATTTTAATGCTAACATTAAATTTACAGTTTATGCTAAAAAGAAGCTAGTTAAACTGTACAAATTAACAACAAGACATCTCACACAATTACAATTCTGATTTGGACCTTACACAGTCTTGGACCACAACTTTTTGTCATAGAAAGAGAGAGCAGGATTTTTGATAACAGGAAGGCTAACACTGTAGAGCTGTAAACTGCCTTTTTGTTTTCTCCTTTTGGCTTTTTAACCTCTGTCAGTGTGGTTTGGAAATGTTGGCAGCATTTTGGAACTCTCAGAGTTAGAAAATACGTTATTTAGGAAAAATACGCAGCAGATACTGCTGTTTTAGTAATGGGTTTGAGTTATACCAACTCCACAAATGCTACAGTAAGAGGCTAAAGAAAACAAAAATAAACCATTTTGTTTTAAAATAGTAAAAACTTGTTTTTCAACAAATCCCCTCTCACACACAATGAGACTTCACCTCTGCTCCTGATATAAATAATTAATGGCCTCTAATGGCAAGAAGGCTTTAAAGAAATACTTCTATTCTCTTCTCATAGCTTATATTTATATTGTGAAAGAGAAGAGTCAGCTAAAATAGTTATCAGAAGGTTAAACTTTTACAAAAAAATGGAAACAAAAATATAGTTTGCTAATATTTCCCCTCCATGTCTCCACTGACCTCTTCTTCTTTTTGCCCTATGAGCCTCACGTAATCTGAAGTATAAACCCGAACAAGGCTAATAAAATCAGCTGATAGTTCTCGCTGTTGACACAGACAGAAAATAAGACCCCATAAAAGGACCAAATTACAGCTACAATAAAAGAAAGATGGGAACGCACTCTCCACAAACGTCACAGATACTGGTTTCACAAGCACGCCTACACACACACACACACACACTCTTACCTGCAGCCCCTTTTTTATGCCACTGCTGCTCTTTCACGGGTGATGAAATTCAATAAGCAGAGAGAACTGCCCTCTCACTGATAACCATCAATGGACTTATTGATCTACAGTGGGACGGGGTGTGTATGGGAGCACGCGCCGTGATTACATCTATAATTCACTCTGGGACTTGGTAACAGACGGCTCTGAATAATAAGAACAGATCTATACATCTCGAAGGAGTGCAGAGAACAGTGGTTTTAGTATCCAGTTCAGCAGCTGACATTTGGCCCTCCAACAGCTCTCCTACGTCTAGCGGCTTTGATGCTTCTTCCGCTTCAGATGCTTTAATGCTATTACAATTTATGCCTTCGATTAATAATGTAATTTAAATTGATCTGGTTTTGTTGAGATATGCTATCGCTCACCTGCCAGGCTGGCATACAGACGACTACGAGAATGATGTATTTTCCCCCAAAAAAGCAAACCTGAATTTAACAACACAGACCTGCTCTTGAAATCACAAGCACAACCACAAACAAAGGACTTTGTGTTCCTAAATGCTAGAATCTAAAACCAAATCCAAACACAAAAGATGATCACACAGGCAGAAGGAGAGCGTGTGATGCAATCCCAGCTGATGGAGAAAAGCTCGCAGGCTTCAGGATCGACTGAGTCAACATCCCTTATTCACCATGCAGCAGACCTGGACCGCATCCAAACGTCTGTATGTCACACTTAAAAGAAGCGCTTTGTAATTACATCACAGTGCTGTAGCTTCAATGAGACTCTGTGCTGCAGGGAAAAATGTGTGCATGTGTGTGTTTTTTTCCCTATTTTGAAATAATAGTAATTCATTGTTTGTTTCTGAGATCTGAAAGGCTTGTTTGGATTCAGCGTAAACAGCTAGAAATCTATTAGCTGTGGTTAACATCAGAAAGCGCCAAACAAATAAGGGAAGGGGGAGGGAATGTGAATAATCAAAGCGAAAGGAATGTGTGTGGGGCTTATATGTGTGTGTGTGGGTGTGGGGAGGTGGGGGGTACTGTGTCATCTGCACAGCAGATTGAGTGCAGGCGACGGCAGTCTTTTTCAGCATCGCTTGCTCGAACTGCCAGCCGGGGTTTGTGTTTGTCTTCGAGTGTGTGGCGAAGGCGAGAATAAAATGGCTTCCATCATTCTTTTCTTTTCTTTTTTTTTTTTTTGCAAGGCTGTCCGCATGTGTGTGAGCAGTGGTCTGATGCGTTTGACCCTGTAGCCTCTTAGTTGGAAGAGGAGGAGGGACGAAGAAGGAGAACAGGTGTGAGGCAGGCTGGTGGCTGGGCAGATGGCCCCTGGAAGATGCTGCAGAGGCTGGACCACAGAGCAGCATGGCTTTAACGCGAGCCTCTTTTCTGGGTGTAAACACACTCACTTTCGCACGTGCAATCACAGCACTACTCATTTACTCTCCCGCATCATCACCGGCTCTGTTCACCTTTCATTTACCGCCTCGTTCTCTCTGCGTTTTGCGTGGAAGCACACACGTTTCTCCACACACCGTGCTCACTTTCTTAACTCATCCAGACGTGGAAAACGACACCAGGTTTCCACAGTGAGTGGGGAGTCCTTGTCATAAAAAAGATGTCATTTTCAATAACAGACATTTTTCTTTGCACATGTGGCCTAAAATTATAGATACATCAGCAAAATAACATTTGAATAAATGTGTATTATTAAATACATTTGTTCAAAAATATCTTTTAACTCAACTGCATAATTAAAACGAGTTAAAAACTTTGCTGGAGACTTCTTGTCGCGCATTTAGAAAAAGAAAGAAAGAAAAAAAAAATCCACACACAGTTGTGTGGTTCAGATATTTTTCTTCCTCTCAAATCTGAGTCGTGAGAAAGTGTCTGCTGTATCTGCAGCCGGTTGAGCCAGAGCCGCCTCACGCCCTGTAAACCCGCAGGTCTGCGCTTTTCCGAGCCGGAGCAAAAAAAATTCCCACTGGAGGAAAAAATATAGAAGGCCAGTCTTTAATTTCAAGACTACGCCACTTCGTTAAAAAAAAAAAAAAAAGAAAGAAAAAAGTGAACGAGAGGGTGAGATAGAGGCATAAAAAAAGAGAAGGAAGGAGCGCTTTTTATATGACAAGGCAATAGAAAAGTTCATATGGCATATTGGAGAAGATGCGCTCCGAGGAGGAATGGGGAGAAAAAGAAGGATTTTTTTTTTTACACACATTTTAATCTTAAAGCAGAGAGCAGAATGTTGAATTTGTTTTCTAAGCAAAATATCAGCTAAAATTGAATTATTTCTGGAGTGAAATTAATGCAAAATGATAGTAAAAGAAACCCCCCAAATATATATTTTCTGAAAAACATTAGAAATAAAAGCGATAAATCCCAAACTGAATGCCTGGAAGGCTGCTAACATCAACACCAGTGTCACCATTTAAACAAACTGTAATTTATGGAAATCTAATTATCTCCATTATATGAGTTATGCCTATTGGGTGCAGCCTTCTAACCGCAATAATCCTAATTTTCCCAAATCATAGTGAAATTTATCATGTGGCCAGAAACTCTTTGTTCTCACGAGCACCAAGTAAACCAGACAATAAAACACCAGTTTGTTTATAGGACATAACCGATGTAATCCGGACCAGAAAAAGCAAAGAGATCTGCTCAAAAAGGTGTTTGAACAAAAAATAACGAATCAAAATTAAACATTCCCTAAATACTTTTGAGTTTGTTTTACGGTAATTTGCGACCATCAGAATAAAAATAACGACCACTTACACTGAAAGGAGGCAGAAATTCCCACCATGCGGTACGGCGGTGTGTGCGGGATTAATAATTTCCAGTCTTTTTCACGCGGTGATCCGCCGCCTGCGTCGGGGAGACGAAAACTACAACGTCCGGCCAGCTCTCGGGGTCTCCTCCGGATTCCTTCCAGCGGGTCAGAAATGGAGTTGGAACTCCCTCAAACAGGCAGAAAACAAAAAGCGCTTCTCGCGAACAGGAGGGGTAAAAAAACGACCACTGGAGAGATATTCAGGGTGGGAGAGCCGGGCGTCTTTTGGAGAGGTGAGGAGGAGATGCGAAGGGAAGATGCTGAAGACAGCCGTCTGCTTTCTTTGTGTTTTTTCTTGTTGTTGTTGTTGTTTTCTTCCCACTTTCTTTCAAATTCCCATAAGCGTCTGTGTCGGAATTCCAACCGAAAGTAGCTGTTTTTGGGGGGATGAGAAACGAACCCTCGGTCTCAGCGCTCGGGCTTGTTGTATTTCTGCGTCTCCCTCAGCGTGGGGAAGAGTAGCGGCGCTCTGCCTCCAGTCGGCGGTGCGCAGCAGAGCCAGGTGGCGAGGGGCGGGACTGAAGAGCTGCTGAAGAGGAGGAAGAACAGGAGGAGGAGGAGGAGGTGGAGGAGGAGGAAGAGAGGCCAGCAGCTTGCTTCTGACTGTCCTAAAACAGGTTGGAAAAAAGCAGGGTCAGAGTAAGTCAACGTGTTTATCATGTGGACTACCTGAAGCTATGTTTTGATTTTAAGGGGGCGGGGACAAAACCTCTTAGTCGATTCAAGGCAAGGTGTCAAAAGGTAGTTATGGACTCGTATACACAAGTTCACTCCGTTTTTAAACCATTGAGCTATTTACATGCTAGCTTCAATAAGTCTCGTTAACTACTGCTGATGTAGCATCTGTAATTACAGAGTAAGAAAAATGTCTGAAATACATATTCCTAATTTTCACTTTAGAACCACATTGCTTGCACTTTGTTAGGATTTTATTTGATGGACCACCACAAACTGGTGCATCATTGCAAAGAGGAAGGAAATAATCCATGTTTTTTGTTAATAAAAACTCTGAAAGGTGTGGTGTGCATTTTTGTTTGCTGTATTCTGAAGAGCCAGATATGTCTCTGCCAGCTTTGCACATATAGTGACTGAAATCGTTTCCTATTCTTCTCTGCAAGTAGTCAGAATGATTACTATTGATGTTAGGAATTGACAAACGTAGTCCCACAGATTATCAGTGGGACTTCAAACTGGATATTTACTGCCACATTCAAACACATTATCTGAACCAATCCAGTCTGACGTTTTTTTGTGGCTTTTAACTGGTTTTCTTCAAAAGATTGTCTTGTATTTGAGTGGCTAGCTTAGCTTAGCTTACCTGCTATAGCTGAAAAACATCCCCTCAGCATGATGCCGCCACCATCATTCTTCACAATTGGGACGGTACCTTTAGCACAATGGGTAGATTTTATTTAATTTTTTTGCTAGCATTCTACATGTAGGCCACAGAAAGTTTATTGTTGTTTGCCAGGTCGCCTACATGGCTTGTGTCAAACTGCTAATGGAACGTCTTCATTTCGACAATGGCTTCAGCTTCTCTCCACTCTCCGATAGAGGACAGATGTGTCGGAAGCGTGACCAGTAGCTCCACTGCCCAGGCTGTGCGTCTCTCCAAATCCTCCAGAGTTACAAGGACCTTTTGACTGCTTTTCTGATTAATGCTCAAATTAGACTGCATGGCACATTTGTTAGGTTAGACAGTGCTTAATAAAAAAACTGACTATATATTTATATTACATAATTATATAATTATAATCCCTTCATCATATTCCAGTGATAAGTCAATGAAATCCTGGCTTGCCCATTTGTTTTAAATCTGATCTTTAAAAACAAAAGGATTTGTTTATAAGCTTAAATGAATAGAAATAAGTAGTACCGTGTAAAAAAAGAAAAAAAAAGTTACATTTTATTCCAGGCGTTATTCAGAGGTGCTGTTTGGGCTTTTTTTTATTTTTTCCACTCATGAATTTCTAGTGACCCTTGGATCCTTCTCTGGAGTACTTACACACATCCCTGGTGTTATAGACCAGAACATACCAGCCAAATGCCTGAGTTCACTGCCATGGGTGAGTGTGTGTGTGAGAGAAAAAATAAAAGATTTGGACTGCATGATGCATGTTTGCATTTCTCTCTCACACACACACACTCACATCTTTCCCTGTGCTGAAAAGGCCCAGGCAGGCAGGCTGGCCCGCTGTAACCCAAGGCAAACACTTTCTCCAGACCATCTGGAAGTCATCTCGCCCACAGAGCCAGTGAAAGCGCAGAGCAGAAGCTACGTTTACAACTCAGTGACAACAACCGGTCCTCTTGAATTGCATGGCTGAACAAGTTACGCACCACTGTCTGTTCACAACATATCAAACATTTCATTGTACTCAATTCACTTATACTGACTGGTTCATTGGCCGTTAGATCAGAATCATCTAAAAAAAAAGCTAATTCCATCATAAACAAAGTTCTCTGAATAATAAAGGGAAATAAGGTAGTTTTTGTTTTTTTCTCCTGTGTACAGTATGAAAGAAGAAAAAAAAAAGACTTTTCAGTGCACCACTGATGTGGAGCACACTGTTCTCTCAGTGCAGTCTCTGTGGGGAAGAGATGATGCCATTAATGGTAATTGTTTGCAATTGTGTCATGGTGCATTTCTTTCCATTTCATCCTTCTCCTTTCTTCATCTCTCCTTTGTCGTTTTAAAGAGCTCAGCTTGTAGGTTACATTACAAGGCAGAATTGATCGATGTAGTCTCTAAATCTCGACCTGCACTTACATGTTCATGCCTGGCTCCTTTTGTCAATTCCTAACAAAAGGCAGTGCGCCACAGTGCCTTGCACAAGTATTATCATTAATCCCCCATTCAGATTTTTCACATTTGCCTGCATTACAACCCCAAACTTTGGAGTGTTTTCTTTGGATTTTATGTGATAGACTAACACAAACTAGTGCATAATTGTGAAACAGAAGGAAGATAAGGCATGGATTTAAACATTTTGGCTTGCATATTCATTCCCAGGATTAATAATTTCACTGGAATCACAGTTGCAGGTCTTTTGGGGTATATCTCTCTATCAGCTTTGCACATCTAGAAACTGAAATTCTTCTCTTTAGAAAAGCTCTAGCTTTGTCAGGTCTCAAGGAAGAGTGCCTGGGAGCATACTTATGCCAAAATTCTCTATTGTTCAAGCTGAATTTAGGTTTAGGCTTTTTTAATATGATCTGAACCATTCCAATGTAACTCAGGCTATAAGTCAAGCCTGATTTTTGCTGGATGGTGAACCTCCAGATCATTTTTCGCCAGTCTCTAATGTGTTTTCTTCTAATATTGCTTTTTCTATCACTTCCCCTGTCCCGCTAAAGAGAAACATCCCCCCAGCAGCATGGTGGCAGCATGATGCTGCCACCACCACGTTTCACCATGGTGGAACGTGGTGGTGGTGGTCACACATGGCATGGGAAAAGTGTATTTGGGATGTTTTGGTCTCATATGAGCATACCTTCGTTCCCATCTTTGCTGCATTTCCGTACTTGCAAATGGGAATTATCTTGCCCTTCTTTCAACAATTAACCAGAATTACTCTTCCATTACGTCCACATTTTTTTGTGTTTACGGTAATCGTATGAAAGGAGCTCACGTGTTTCAGATAGTGTAAAATTTTCAGAGTCGTGCATCTTTTTCCTCCCATTTCACCATAATGTTCTACTTTGTTTTGGCTAATCACAAAAATACCAATAGAACACGTTGAAATTTGTGATTGTAATATGACAAAATGAGAGACCGGATGAGTGAATACAATCACCGAGTTTACCATGAGTGGAGTAAGAGGGACTACTGAATGACATGACTGGGAAAGCAAACGAGACACAACACAGGAAGTAATGCAGTGATTGGAGAAATATGGGAGAAATATGTCACTCCTGAATTGGACACACGAGAGGCTGAAATAGGAGCAGAGACAATGTGGCCCACTCAAAGCAAGCGACCTAATGTGGGAGGAGAAAGCGCTGTAACTGTGAGGATGCAGTCACTCCTCACCTATTTGTGTCCTCTGCTTCGCTCCCAGAGAGCAAGTCTCATGACAATCGCAGCGAAACATCTTGACAGCCGGAGGCACAAGGATAGGCGTTGAGGAAACCTGCAACGGGAAAAAAAGAATAGGGCAATGATCTGTGTATGTGTGTGTGTGTGTGTCCTGTGATAATGGTGTGTGAGAGCAGGAAACACACAGTGCCTGTTTTTGCTGCAGGGTTCCTGGAAGTCAGCCTCCCAGTGCGATCGGTGGCTCTGACACTCGCATATAAACACACACACAAACACACGCACGCATACAGGATACCTCGCCTCTGAAAGGGAAAAACATGCTGTGTCTGATACATGTGGACACAGACAAGCAGACTTCCTGCATTTTCCCACCTACTGGGCGGCCACCTGTAACACATTCACGGGCACATGTGCAAACACACACAAACACACAAAAGACAAGTATAAGTTGAGAGTTGACAGTAAACAAGTGCCACTCAAATCCCTGTAATTATCTGTCATTTAATCAGCATTGCTAGAGGCTTAGCAGCCCACCATCAACATCATCAGCGCTGCTGCTGACAAAAGCTGGGGGGTTTAAAGAAAGAGAAACAATTAAACCAAACCTTACCTGGTGTTGAATGTCTCTGTGCTTTCTGACCTGTGCGGAAAATACGCAGGGAATGCTTAGGCTTACCGACCATACACACATAATACAGCCAGGTAGTTACAAAAAGCAAAACGATGTTTTTTGTGTAATTATTTTAAAAAAAAAGAGAAATTACTAACCATAAAAGATTTGACTTATATTCCCTGAATCAGACATAACGTAAAATGTGAAAATTTTGATAATTCTGGAGTTTTGCTGTTGAGCAACTTGGAGTTGGGGCTCGATACATTTTCTGCAACAGTAGTTTTCTCATTGCTCTTCTCCCATAAGGCTTTGACTGGTGAAGAACCAAGGTAATTGTCTGCAGAGTCTCTCCCATCTCAGCTGTTTGGAAATCGTTCAGCATAGTCAGAGTTGTCCTAGTGCAGGGGTCCCCAAACTCGGTCCTCGAGGGCCGGCATCCTGCACGTTTTAGTTCTCTCCCTGGTGGTAGTAACAAGCTTTGCAGCATGTCAATGTTCTTCTTAGGCCTTCTAACGAGACATCATTGGATCCAGGTGCGTTAAACCAGGGAGAAAACTAAAACATGCAGGATGCCGGCCCTCCACGACCAAGTTTGGGGACCCCTGTCCTAGTGTCCTGTCTCACCGGTCTCCTTCTTGCACAGTTACTCAGTTCATAAAGGCAGCCTGATGGGCAGATTCATACATGTGCCATATCCCCTCGGTTTCTTCATAATTTAGCTGAACTCCCAGGGATGTTCACTGCCTTAGAGATTTATTGTTTCCATCCCTAATATACTATTTAAAACCTTTTTTCCCCCCCGATTTGTTTGAAATGTTCTTTTGTCTTCATGCTGTAATGGTAGACAGGACTACTCATTACCCAATGAATGGACCTTCCAGACACAGCTGGATTTATACTGCAATCACTGGAGACACTCACTGCTCTCACGTGATCTTTTCACTCATTATGAGACGACTAGCAGAAATTGGCTGGATCTCTGTTGAGTTAGGTCAGGCACTTTAAAGGAGGTCAATATTTGTGCAGTCACTTATTTTATGTAAAAATGTTTTTAATTGTCTTTATTTTGTAGGAATCAGTTTTCAGATTGAGATTTTCTTTGTGAAAAAAGTCAAATTTTGTTGATCATGACTGATTTGAAAAAGTAATTAGAAAGGTAAAACATCCAATAGGGAAAGTTTTTTTATGGGGAGTTTATTTTTTTGAAAACATTTAAATTGCACTAAAATACATGGAGTGTTAAGACAACATAACAACTAAAAAAGCATAATTTGACAAAAATGTTTAACTGTATTAAATAACCATTGATTCTCACAACAATAAAACACATTGTCTCCCAATTAAGGTGGAAAATGCCCATTGAACTGCTCACATTTCTTTTTGTGCCAGCTTATTTTTGTTGACTGTCATTCTTCCTGCAGTTCTGCCTTGAACCACACATCAATAAGGTTGAATGATCATAATTATCAGCTTTAGGGTAAATAGATTAACATATTACCGTACATCAATGGTAAACCTTTTCAGTATAAAATTGTAAGAATACACTTTGCTCATTTGTGCTGTGAGATTAAACAAACAACTGCTTAACTTCACAAAGTTAAAACAGATGCTGGGCACAACAATTTGTTTGAAAAATGTGCATGAAATACAGATAAAATAAATTTAGCAGTGAATAAGGCATTGTATTCCCTACAACCACAATAACTGGAGTACCGCATGTGTGGAATTGAAGACCTTTACTTGAGAGGATTCTTGAATGGGTAAATTCCTCAGGACATTGAATTGGTCAGAAAACTCATTACCAAGAAAAAAACAAAAAACTGAGGGCGCACCACAGAGTAGATTCTTTTTTCAGAGTCACATTCAAGGTGACATCAGTTTTCTGAGATTCTCCCAAGTGATTTAGAGAGAAAAATTCTCATGAATCTGTAATAAAAAAGAAAGAAAAACAGCATTGATCCAGACAATCAGAGTCATTCTGTCAAGGAAAAAGAAAACCTTGGCTTTCATTGAATGCCCTCACAGGGTTAATTAGTTTCATTGAACAGGTCAGGGATTGTGTTAACACCTTAAAAAAGCTGGATCAGAATTCTTTGGTATATATATATATATTTTTACCTTTCCTTCAAATAATGTTTTGAACAAAATGTGGTAACATTTCCAGTTGTAAAAGAATTACATATTTACATATTAAACTTGCTATAACAAAAGACAATTTCACTTAATTTCTAAACATTTGAAAATAAGATCAGCCTTCTTTTTTCTCCCACAGCAACTTTCTAAATTGAAAGAATTAGTAGAGAGAATGTGGAGAAAAGGCCTGAGATGCATAATGGGATAGCAGCTGCAGTGCAGCATCATATACAGGTACAGGGTCTGGAGAGGTATCTTATTCACTGAGGTATTACAGAATTCAGCCCACACTCTGGCTTGTTGCAAAGGAGAGGTAAGTGGGTGAAAACTGACAGCCTCACCTTATTCCTGGAGAATAAAAATGAGAGTTTCCAACTTGCACAGAGTGCAGTGCAAGCATCTTGACAGCATACAGTGACTTTAAAATCACAATGCAGAAAATAATGCCTCACAATAGCAAGTTATAGTGCCCAGAACTCCATGTGAGATATACAGCATTCACCCCTCATTTAATCTGCACACATGTTCTTTGTGTTTTTGTGGTCTGCTTTTCAATTCAGCTCCTTTTGGGTTGCAGGACTGAAAAGCAAATGTTGACATGCAAGTGGAAGAAATTCAAAATAATTGTTATTGTTGTCTTTTTTTCCCCCCTTCTTGCCAGTCCAACAGAAAATGTTTTTATAGTGTACAGTATCTGAAGATTGATCCCAGATTATAAAATTATTTGCCAACATGCAGACATTTTTGAAACTTTTTCCTAGTCTGTTGGCCCTTTTAGTATGAATATCTAAAAGGGGCAATGTAGATAAAACAATTAGATTATTCCTGTCATAACTAATAAAAATAATATCTTAACTAATATTACTCTGATCATTTAATGCTCACTTTTCCATTTATCATCTCATCCTTTTATTGTCATGTACTAGATTGCTATGCATACCCTTAAATTTTAAGGCTGCATGAATTTCAACTGATTAATGAACTAAGCTATCATCACATTTATTGTTCTGAGCTGTATAGTGAAATATTTTTGCAGTAGCTTTTGAAAAACATAACTCCAATCTAAAAGGTTTTATGCAAATTGTTTATGTTGAAGTTTTGTACCACGTTCCTTGGTAATAACTTATTTATTTGTGTTTATTAACGTAAATACAAATTAAAACTGAAGTTTGTAATAGTGGGAAGTTTTCTCTGCAGCCTAAATGTATGACCACGCTGAGAGCAACCAACAAGGTTAAAACAGATTTATGTATGACTGAATAATATTTGCATGTACATCCGAAGCCGATGGAGGCGGGGTTCAGTACTTCGTTATAAACATTTTATATGTGCCTGTTTTGACAGTTGTTTGTAGATGAGGATGAACAGGCAGATGTATAATTGCAAATAGGATTGAATTAGTGGGTTCAGGGGCGGAAGGAGTGGGGTAGTTGCAGTCTTAAACAGGTAGCAATTCAGGGTTGAGGGGAGGACCAAAGAAAGACTCAGGAAGGAATTAAATACCACAAAATGCACAAGATAAATTTAGGATGATTCTAGAAGTTTAACAAAATCGCAAACTGGAGTAAGACATGGCTTAATGATTTCATTTTAAACAGGTGGATTTGCAACACCGTATCTGAAAAAAAAAAAAAAAAATCTAAATTAAACTCATTCTAAAATTAACAGTGGCAAACTATTTTTATTCTGCCGATACCTAAAACCCAATAAAAGCATCCCACTATCATGACCACTGACCCCAACGCTGCTACATGTACGCACACGAAGCAGCTTCCAGTTCTAGCAGCTACATTTTTATTCTTTAACTAAAGCAGCACTCTGAACACAGTTGCTCCCAAACAGATCAGCGAAATTACTTCTGATTTAGATAAATGTCACACTGCAAAGCAGCGCAAGTAAAAAGCTGTGAATTGTTTTACAGTGAATGCTACGTGAAGACAAGCCTTGGGAACAGGAACTCATTTAAAGTGACAGAATACAGATTCTAATTAACTGACTGCAGGAAAAAAAAAATCAGCAAAAAATGTTATTTTAGTATAGATCCTCAGTTGGAACAGAATCCACTCTGTTCATTTGGAATGAACTGTTAATAATCCATTCATGTGTTCCCAAAACTGTCATTGTGACTGAGAGCTTAAGGCAGCCTCCTTTGGTTTACTTTTATTTTTTTGCTAATTAAACAGCTCAGAGTATGAAAGACTTTTCGGCTACACAAAGTCTTCTCAGTATGGAGATTTATTTCCTCTAACCTCCTGAGCCAAATCGTACCCACGTTTGTGAGCCGACTTCCTCCTTTCTAGGTGCTCGTCATAAAATTTCAATTTCATTCAAATTCCAGAGCCCCAACCCTGAACCAGTGGAGAAGAAACCTCCTCTTGACTGTAATCAAAATGTACTGATGGGCTGATCAAAGAGTGTATTAAAATTTATCCTATTAATTAGTTTAAAGCTGAAGGTTATCAGATGAAGACGCAGCATTACTACATAGTAAACAACTCTTAACAGGGGACCTCAGATAATACGTTCAGATTGGCTTAAGTGTTTTACAGCAGAAAATGTCTTTGAAGCACAGATTTTAGTCAGTAACCAGAAAATCTAATTAACTTCGAATGAGAAGTATGTGGCTGCCAAACAACCGTGACTCCTTATTGGGATGTCCAAGAAACAATAAGTTGAACATCTGGACACATTTTGTTAAACAGCCGAATGATACCTTCAGGACAGTAGGAGTTCAAAAATAGTTGAATAGTTTGGATATATCGGGCTGCACAGTGGCGCAGTTGGTAGCACTGTTGCCTTGCAGCAAGAAGGTCCTGGGTTCAATTCCTAGCCTGGGGTCTTTCTGCACAGAGTTTGCATGTTCTCCCTGTGTATCTCCCAGTCCAAAAACATGACTGTTAGGTTTATTGATCTCTCTAAATTCTCCCTAGGTGTGTGTGTGTGTGTGTGCATGGTTGTCTGTCCTGTCTGTCTCTGTGTTGCCCTGCGACAGACTGGCGACCTGCCTAGGGTCTACCTCACCTCTCGCCCGGAACGTTAGCTGGAGATAGGCATTAGCACCTCCCGACCCCACTAGGGACAAGGGTGTAAGAAAAAGGATGGATGGAGTTTGGATATATGTCCAAATACACTGCTCAAAAAAATAAAGGGAACACTTAAACAGGTGTTTAACACTTAAAGTGTTCCCTTTATTTTTTTGAGCAGTATAGTTGGACATATATAGGTAATGCATTCATTTTTATCTGTGGAACCTTACGTACACCCAACATCAAGTGCTTAGTTGTATGTGCAAACTTTTGGCTTTCAGTAACTTACATTGTATATACAGTCACTGCCAAGCATTGCTGTGATTGGCGGTGATGCCCCTGGTCCCATCCATCATCATCACCCAGCCTGCTATACCTCACTTGCAGGCCTTACTTCCGACTTCCCCCGAATCATCAGCCAGATGGCCCTCGCCAATGTTCGCTCGCATTACACACCTGATATGAAGCTATCCGTCATCTGATAATGACCAAGCTGTGGCGGTCCCCCAGCTGGGGCCTCTGAAGCACTGGGCACTGGCGGGTATCAGGGATGGGCGGTAGTGGGGCGGCGCACAGCCTGACTGCCCCTCTGATGGATTAGTGCCAGGTAGTGTGGACGGGGAGGTGGTGTGAGGGTGCAGAGGGGCGTACCCTAATAGGATTCACAATCGCCCAGTGGAGCGTGGAACAGGTGTGAATCTCAGAGACTGGGGAAAGAGAGGTGTGCATCTACTGAATTCAGCAAAACATGACACTCTTAAAATGTTGTCACTTTGGGCCTTAGTTTATGAAATACACTTTTCAAAAATTTGTCACACTACAAATAAAACCTTGAACTCATTTTGACGACCAGTAGTCTGAATTCTGACTTTGGTATTTAATCTCAGAATTTTGACTTTTTTGAAAGAATCAGAATTGTTTAATTTTTTTTATTCACCATCAGAAACAAATCTAGTCTTAAAACTCAAATCTGCCAAATTTGGCTTTCAGTGTGGATAAAATGCAAGTCTACAAATCCTACAGCAAGGAAGAAATGGTTAGGTCATTATTTTTATATGCCAACATGTGGTTGACAAAATGTTGCACATAGATTGACACACAATTAGAATTCTGAGATTAAAGTCGCTAATTCTTTTCTGTGTAAAAAAATTATATTTTACAAGTGTGAATGAAACAAAGAATTTCTTTTACCCAAATGATTGTCATCTACACTTTTAAATAAAATCTGCTGTGATGTAAATGTTGACTTATTAAGCAGTTCGATGGACTACTTTACTTGTTAACAATATCTTGCTGTCACAGTGATTGACAACAGAAAAATGTCTTAATGGCTTATGTTGAGCCTTATTTAGCAGCGTTTCTGACTTTCCACATGCCGCTGCACAGTGAGGGAAACTGGCACAACAGATGCATGTGCTTGTGCGCGCATACAAACATGCAGTAAAACGATAGCTCACACACACAGAAAGACACACACGTACTTATCGGCAGTTCTCATTAGTAAAGTTGGCGTGTTCGAGCTGCACGGCGGCCCCTGCAGCAGTCTTTGAGAGTCGGAGGAACCATTTGTCAGTGGAAAACAATTAGTGGGGAATGATCCGTCCCATTGGTTTTAATGAGTACAGTCGGGTCACTCCTCTCACAGCAGCATCACGAATAGGTCATCAAAGGCTGAAAACAACACACATCCATGTCACACTCACACACAAGTGTAGAAAAAAAACACCACATCCTATACACTTCCATTTTTTGTCATTTTACTGCTTCAAATGGCTATTATGTGCATATTTATGCACACATGTCCACAAAAAGTGTTGCAACCACATCGAGAGACACCTGCTACTATTTCTCATTCCTTTCAAATAATTCATCTCCATCTTCTTACATCAGTGAAGGCATTGAGAAGTCATCATGGTAAGTGGGGTATTATGAATAGAAGGTTTCTGTATAAAATATATGGCCTTGGGCAGTAATCATGGTGTAATAGTTGAGTACACTGCAGTAGCATTAATGGATGCCTCAGTGCACAAGTTTTTATGTACTTGTGTCAAGATGGCTACCTTCGTGTAGAACAATGCATTACATTCAGTATGTTTGATTTCCTTTGTCACTTACAGCACCATCACAACATGTACACGCCTACTAACTAAAGAAGTTACTTTAGTCTTTATTCCTGTTGGCTGTTGCTGTAGTTACATTGCTTTTATTCCAAGTTTATCCAAGAAATGGACAGATACGGACAAAAAAAGAAACAACAAAAAAAACAAAAACAAAAAACCGGTGTGGGCTGCAGTTGTATGTGGAGATTTTAAAATTATTACAATTTCCTGTTGCTGTCCACTGGCATAAGAAAAATGTAATAGTTGCTTTTTTGGAAACTAAAATACCTTCACCCATTACCCATATTAAGGTAACACAATGGCTTAAAAAGAACAGCTGGCAAGCTACAAGCAGGAAGTCTGTTAAAAAGCTGACTGCAGGCTCTAACCGGGCAGATTGTGTGGCTGATCAAGAAAGATTACTAAAAGTAGTAGTCTGTAAAAAGCAGAACTTTTACAATTTAAAATATGGAATATATTCTTCTCAATGAGAACATTTACCTTAAAATTGCTTCTAAATTTGGTGGTTGTTTCTTTTTGCTTGAATCGTTCACCACTGCATATATTTAGGCATAAAGAAAATCCCTATTACATGGGGATGACTTTAAATTTCATCTTACTACTCATGAAGTAAATTTTAAGCCCTGGTTTTCTAAATATATTTAGATGAAAGAGGAAAAAACATGTATGTTGCACGTGACCATAAGTCACAGGACAAGCTAGCTGAGTGGAGCAAATAAAATAGATATTTTTTAAATTTTAGTTTTGGAATGTTATTTTCCACATCAGATCAGCTAAAAAGGTTCATTAGTGGCAAAAAAGACTCATACAAAAATCTAAATCTGATTATCCCTTGATTTTAAATAGCTGCCAACATACTCTGCCTCAGGACTGCCTCTATATTTAGATCAATTAAGATCAATTGCTAACCCTGAAGCACATAAACCAAAGCAGACAGGGTCATTTTAATTAAACATGGCATACAGTAGATGTATAATACAAGCTATCCTCATGCTACTTGTCGTATCTTCTGAATTATAATTTTAGTAATTTTATTTTGTTTGGATTAGAATAGTGTTTTGCAAACTTTTTTAATAGCAAGTATCACTGGTAGATTTCTAGAGCTATTACCACGCAGACAAAGATTTTACAAACTGAGGCATAATTGGAGTATTTTTTTTATGTCGTCATGACTTCTAAAAATAAAAACAATAGAAGAAAGACAAAAGACTATTAACAAAAAGGCCCTGTGAAGTTTTAATTGCAAGTGGTAAAATCAGACATTTCTCAACAACTTCAACATCCAAGCTGTTTCCCTTTTACACAGAAAAAAAAAACAGCTATTGTTGTAATAAATGAAGTCTTTTGATAAGTTTCTGATTAGGCAAACATTTGCTTAAGTAAATTAGAATTTTGTGTATTGGCGCTTATGAGATCCATATCACAGTTACTTGTTTTTATTTAACTTACAAATAATAAAACAAAAGCATTTCTTCACAAGACCACAAAAGATCACACCAAGTGCAACCAGTGGTACTTGTAACTCAGATTTAAAACCATGGGATTAGATGATATGCAGCATAATAAGGTTGTATTTATCTGCATAACTAAATGTTGACTACAGTTAGTCCAATACAACTGCATACTAATATTAAATCTGGCATTTTATGCAGCAAAAACTTCATATTTCTGGGTCATGTTAAAGAATCCTGCCTCTCGCCCGGAACGTTACCTGGAGATAGGCACCATCACCCCTCCCGACCTGACTAGGGACAAGGGTGTTAGAAAATGGATGGATGGATGGATGTTAAAGAATTTCTTACCTAAAATAAAACATTAACACTTCTAGTTTAATCTTTCGTCAGTTGAATGACCTCATATACCCTAAGTTACAAATCAAGCAATAAAGTTTGATTTTGCACCATGTAAACCTAAAAAAGTAAAGGATCAGCCCATTACATCACACTCCATGTAATTAAAGAAAAAAGATCACATTCTTCTCTGCTCTCTATAAATTAGTGAAAAACCAGCTGGCTCTCCGGTGGTTCTTCAGACCATTTTAAAATGTAAAGTGGTGATATAGCAGGTAACAGGAGCCTCCTTGTCAGTGTGTAATAGTTTTGGTCTGAGTAAAAGAAAATGGAAAATGATGAGGCACAAAAAACTAGAGACCACCAATGAAAATATACAAAGGTTCAAAGAGTGTTCGCACTAAAAAAAAAAAAAAAGGGGGGGGGAAATGTCCAACAACATCACCACGTCAGTGTCTTTAATGGGTACTTTAAAGGAGGGACCACTGCAAAGAACCCACATGGTGTAAATGTAGCCAATATGTCCCCCTCACTCCATCCCAGTCTGATCCCAGTGAAAAAGAATTCCACAATGGTTTGTGAAAAACACTGACAAGTAAAAATGGCCTGCTGAGGGGAGCTAGGCTGCTCCCCAGAAGCCCTATTCTGTTGTTTATATGAAACCATAAACCAAATTTTAACTTAGGTTTAGTTAAACAGTAAGCAGGATGATTTTTATGAACAGGAAAAGCCTCACAAACGATGCGAGAATTCATTGATCAAAGTCCCTGTATTCGATTTACTGCAGTGTGTAGTTTATTTATTCTTTGCAGCGCAGTGTGGAAAAGCTGGCAAACTTATTCCAGCCAACGTAAACCTGGATTTGACTGCAGGAACATCGTCAAGCTTTTAAAATTTATGATGCGTCTTCCTCGAACTTTGGCAGAAACAAAGCATTGACTGAAGTACAGTACAGATGGACTCTATCTACAACTTCAAACTAAAGTTTCAGTAAGTTCTCTACAGTGACTCATCATCTTTGAGTGTTACCCTTATTTTGAATTATGACTTATTATATAAAATGGGTTTGTTGATAAATCCCACATCAAAATGCTCTGATATAATAACATCATTAACAAGAATAATCTGCATTGTTTTGTCTGACAGACAGTAGAATTTATATCAGAAATACTATTACTGGCTTCCTGCCATAGCACATGAATTTGGAATTAAATTTAATAAATAACAGCAAGTAAACCCTTTAACATTTTTCCCTAGTTGTCATGTTTCAACCATAAATGTTCATGTATATTATTGACAATTGGTGTAATATATAAATACATAGAAATACATGCATATAGTTTTTTTACACGCAGAAATTTGACAGACATCTGTACTTGAGAGCATTTGCTCTAATAACTAAATCCCAGTGGATCGGTTTCTTCAAGAAAATAGTTCCTTATTAAAAATATTCCACGTGTTCATTTAATTGCAGTATAAATCCATATGTTCTGTGAAGGTCTCAGAGGTTTGTTAGAGATTAATGAACAAACAGGAATAAAGTCAACAAGTTCAAATTAAAGTTAGTTTATAAAACAATATCTAAAAACAATACTGATCTCTAAAGTGACTCGTGTATTACCTGTTGCTCACAGCTCCCTAAAAATATGGGCAAAGCATCTCTTTCAGACAGTAAGAATGCTATAACCACCGGAAGGCTGCAACAGACCTGACTGCATTCTACCTTCACATAATCTCTTGCAAAAGCCACCAGACTGCCAAGCCACACACAAGCTGTCTCTAAGCTACAATAAAGCAGTCATGCACATATTGATTCTCTTACCTTCTTCTGTTTTCAGCAGGAAATTTACAGCATTTATATCTGCTGCGTTTATTCGTTTTCAAGACGAAAGCAGACTCGTACTGCAAATGTCTAGTCACCTTTTTTTCTCTCCTGCCAGTTAGAGGTACACATGAAATTATATCTAAAAAATCTTTCTTTAATAGAAATGCTTGACATGACATTTTGAAACGCAGCACAGAAAATAATAACCGAAGCTGAGAAAAACATGCACCAACTACAGTACATGTCTGTGTTCTGTTGTTTTGCAGGCCATTTTTTTTGTCTTATTTTAAATGCTACAGATGAAACCTAGACCTTACAATAAATGTCATTCCTCTGACAAACAACTGACAGTTAAATGTTAAAATCAGTTTCTTCAGTGAAACCCAATTGCTGATCTTCTTTATTCTTTTTGCTTTTTCTGCTCGAAAAAGCTCACAATGTATATCAGCGGCTGAAATTATATGTCAGAGCAATCGGAACCACATAATTAGAATAGTGACAGAGGTACTTTATGCTGATAATGTGGCACTGTAATTAACGGGAAATATCATGACCTGAGTGCCGTCGGCATTTGAAAAAAGTCATTAAAGTAAGAGATTACACAGAAAAAAAATGAAAGGCTATAGAAAGAAAGAAAGAGCAGAGTCAGTCAGCGGAGGTGAGATGGGTTGTGACGAGAAGAACTAATTTATATGTTTTAGTTCAAAATTTTTTGGTCATCCTTCAAGTGTTTCTCATGATTCTCTGCTCGTCTGAGTTCTGTGTTTTAGTCCCTCTGCTGTGTCTTTGTGGCAACAATTGCCTGCAAGGGTGGGAATTTATCTGCTAACCATAAACTAATCAATCACATTATATGAAGACTAGCAGTGCTCCCACTCAGTGCCAGATTGTCCATCTTGGTTTTGGTATTTCAGCCCTTGTATTTGCAATGCTTTCACTGAATCCAAGTAGATTACAGTTTCTTTCATTGTGATGTACACTAACTACTTAACACTTTGGCAGCATGGAGTCACTGTGGATCAGTAAAACAGTATTTGTCTGGAAATAGGAAGGTTGTTCGGTTGGATATTTTCTGCCTTTTCATTTATGACCTGTAAATCACTTTGGATTGCCTTGAGTTTGAATGGTTCAATATAAATAAACTTGCTTTTGATCCCACCTTTTCTTGTCATGTTCACATAAGCGTTCATTTGCTCACCTTCTGTTTTAGCTTAAATCTGTATGGTTAATTTTAGAAGTTAGCTCTTCGGGAATCACATTTGGTAAGAAAAAAATATAAGAGGAAGTAGAAAAACACTGTTATTTCCACAAATTGGCTGCAGTAATGCAATAAGGTAAGCTCTATGCTGCTCTGTGTGCTTTTTGTGAATTTAGCACAGGTTTGAAGTTAATTTGCTAGATTAAATGCTAAAACTAGTCTGAAAAAAAAGTATGAGTATACCACTGAGTAAGAATGAATGTTTTTGTATCTTCTTCTTATAATATGCAAAGACACGGCACAAGTGCCCTCCAATAGGACCTGCCTGTATCTGGAGACTGTCTGTCTCTTTAAGAAAAGGGAGATGGGAAAAGACTAAGACAAAGAGAAAATAGAAAGGGAAAAATCTTGGTAATGACAAGCACTTCACAGCCAGAGCCGACCTCCCTCCACCCACACACCCCGATGAGATAATTCTTCCTCCAAATTGCAATCAAAGCTCAGAAAAACACTTGAGGAGCACGAGCCCTTTTAGCCATTAACTCGCCAGGTCCTGGGGTGCTGCTTTCTAAATTTTATGCTATGCACTTGTTTTTCTTTGTTACTCGCTTAACTATTAATCTTATTTGTCTTTGTCCTCTGAACACATTTGTTTTAGAAATTAGCAATAATAAATCTGAACAGCTTGATTGAAAACAATGTTGGAAGATTTATGCACTTATTCAGCTTTAAAAAAAAATCTTTCTATGGTCTTTGTTTTTTACAGAGTGCCAAAACTCCTTATAATATCAACACTTTTTGTGTTGATATTCTGAATTGTTCAGGTTTTAAAGACGGAACCTGCAGTATGGAACCATTCATGGATAGTTGTATGGGTGACAAATTAATACAAGTTCACATTAAAGTATGAAAGTAAAAAATATTTTCTTACAGATCAAAGTCCAGCAAATACTTCATAGCTCAAGATGAAAAAGTTAACACATAAAAGCTTAATGTTTCACAGTTTTTGCCGTTTGATTTTTCTATTTCTATTTTAAGGCAAAGACCAAGTCAAAATCTTCCAACCAGCATTCATTAATCAAGATGGTCACCCATTTCCGCAGAGCATGTGGGTGTAATGATGAGGAACATCGTAAAATGGAACAAGCACAATCTGCGCCGAGACATGAAACGGGAGGTCGGGGGTGTATGAATGAAGCTGCTGTGTGGGTAGAGGTAATGGCTGATGTAATGTTTTCACGAACGGTTTGGTAAAGACGAGAACAACAGGTCAGAAGCCTTAACTGACTGTAAAAATAAACATCATGCCTTGAGAATAATGCGCTGTCCCATTTTGACATTCTGGTCACCCGCCCTACGCGAGGACTTGAAAGACCCTGACTGGCAGAGAAAAAGAAAGCCTAGTCCTCTGCATTTGGTGTCAAGTGGCTCTATTTGTCATAATTATGTGGCTGTAAAGGGAAAGTCTTGAAAAGGTCTAATCAATCTGATTTAATTAAGTGCAGTCAGTCATTTGAAATGAACAGAATAGAATTAATAGGCACATTGTAAATTTGCATTTAAACCCATGTAATTATACCAATTCAGTGGCCTCACAAGAACACTAATTTTCTTTCAGAAGAACAGAAAAAGAGACGGAAACAGTCTCTCCTTCTTTTTTTGATTCTGAATCAACATGCAATAAGGGAAGGTGCTTTAAATAATCCAGATGGTGTGTGTAGTTCATTGAATAAAACCAGAAACATGTCTACTGTTATACTGTTGCTGAACAGTATAATGGTTAATAGGACTTGTTACTTCCTAAGGATGATTCATTGTAAAGTAATTAATTATATATATTTTTTAACAACATTACAATTCAATGTAAATATCCTTTAAAACTATTGTCTATACCCGATTATCCTTACAAGGTCACAGTGGAGCTTCAGCTGTCATTTGGAGAAAGGCTGAAATAATGACTGAAACAGAAACACAATTTGCCCTAAATTTCTAGTCATACTATATTATTTAACAAACTTAACCTTCATTTATAGAATAAGATACATTAACTTAACCGATTGGGTCAGATGACTGGACTTGGATAACACTGGATGTACAGTGATACAAACACACATTACAACTGATTTTTAAATAGATGAATTAGCATAACGCAAAGGTCTTGATTACAAACCGACTGGAAATGTATAGCATATGGTTAAAAGACAGGTCTGTACAAGGAATTCAACAAATTTATTTGGCAGAGTGGTCAACCATCCCTCCAGAACAATATTGACTGTTAAGTGAGCATGCTGATGGCTACAAATGTGTTTTCTTCACAGGTTGTTAAGAGACATGATATTGAAATCCTAATTTGAATGTTGGTGCATAGGTGTACAAGTGTGACTCAACAGACAACTTGCAGGGCTTTTAGACTTGTGCACCCAGTTCTTAATTCAAAGAGGCAATATTTTGTGTTTTCCAGACAAACTGAGTGATCTTAAAAGTGCTGTATATATCAAATATCATTTAAAAGATATTTGATATATACAATTTAGCACCTTGATGTCAAATTTAGCACCTTAACATATGGCCTCTGTCTCTTTAAGACACTCCTTTCTGAAACTCTGCTTTCAGGAAGTCATCACATCATTGCTCCTCTATTAACTCTTTAATGTTTTTATCAGCATTTTACTGAGAAGTACCTTGTATAAGGAGCTCAGCAGATGTGCAGTTGCACCAAATGTTTGCTAATTGCCGCTGGCTAGTCTGAAGGAGTTAAGTGGGGGAGTCACAGGGAGGGCTGCTCTGTGAGGCGGAAGCTCAAAAGCTTGGAAACTCCTCCTTGGAGCTGCAGTGGGTGGCGCTCAGTCCACCCACAAATCAATGGTTGCCATGGGAGTTTAAACGATTTCTCAAACATGCATGAAAGAATCAAAGCAACACTCCAGATATGCCTTTGATTAGCTGGTGAAGCTTGTCTAATACTGCCCCTTTAAAAACTCATCACTCAAATGCTAAAAAAGATCTGTTATAAATAAATCATTTAAAGCTAAAAATGAATATGACAATCATGCTCATGATGACTAGGTTTAAACTTCATTCTAAAACAATACATGGTGTTATGCTTATTTGCTTTCTCTTTGACATCACAATGTGATCTGACAAGATTTCCCAGGTGTCTTTGGGTCATTTCCTGGGAGCTTCCTTAATCTTGCAACCAATCAACAAAGTTAATTTGTTTCTCCAATTTTTTTATTTTTTTGAATCCTCAAGCTACCCAATTCAGGGTTTCTACACTAGTACAATACATTTCTCCAACTAACTAGCAAAAAAGCTCTCTTCATTTATCTGATCCACACAGCCAGCTTATTACAAGAGTCCTCTTATCTGGTATATTTCCTTCCAGGAGCGCTGTGGTGGTTACAAATGGGACTTAGTCTATCTGGCTTGGCGCTGATGAGGGGGGAAATGAAATTATGGCGATTAAATCTGACCCATATGCTGGTGTGCCTTGAGTGTGTATTGGTGCGTGCATGTGTGTAGTTTTGGCGACAGGACTATTTTGTTGTGCTTATGTGTCTCTGTAATGTGGTGGACGACAGCAGCGAGCAGCAAGATTAAGAAATGAGGAAATGTTTGTACCTCTGAAGGGGGCAATAGGATGGAGAAGATCGCTTTCGTTTGTTCTAATTAGGTGATTTTTTCCCCTGCTTCTGAAGGTAGTTCAGAAGCGGACTTTTTTATGTTTTTCTTGCAAACATACCTTTGACTGTTTTTTCTTGCCGAATCAGAGATTAATTGAACAGCTAACTCCAGCTGAGGTTCAGGATTATCGTCGACCATTGTATGACTACCAGTCAGGTGATTTCTACTCCTGTGGAGAAAAGAAACAGGACCTCACTGATACAAGCCACCTAGCAGCTTTCCAAACCCTAAATTAACAGGACAACCAGTGCCTGTAGACGTACGACCACAATGTGAGAAGTTTATCAAATTATTATTTCTAATAAAAACTTAGACGTGAGCAACATATAGACTTTGAGATCTCGAGGGGAGGGACATATTTCTTCTTAAAAAACAACAACAAAAAACAAACCATTCTTGCTCTCAAGCATGGACATATTTTTGCGGATGAGAAGTGGTGCTTGAATATAATGCTTCTAGATTCTGGGTTTCAGAGCAGTGGCACAAATTTATACCTGTCAAACTGGGTTATCTGTGGCATTTTCCTTTGATGCAAATAAAAAAAAATGGGAACAAATAGTTGTCTTTGAAAAGAAAGATGGTTACAGAATTTCAATTTGTTTTTATTGCATGCAGCCATATCCAGCACCGTCCACAGCTACTGAAAGTCCTGATAAAGTAATCTCATAGTCTATAGAAATAGTGTAATCTCATGATGAAATTGTTTAAAAAAATAAAGTGTTAAATGTTTTCAACTATTCATATGTTTTTCAATATAAAGATCCAACGACATTCCTTTTTCAGTTTTAGGAAAAGCAAGCTCCACCATTTACATTTCGGTGGTAGAACAGAAAAGGTTTTTTATGCGTCCTAGCATTTAATTGTTATGAGCACTGGGTGACAATAAGATGCTACTCTTTGATGCACTTTAGTTCCTATATCTTAAAATCAACTTAAAACACAGCTTAAATCACAAAATGGCTCAGTTTTTTTAATAGGTTATTTAACCCTCCTGTTATGTTCGTTTCTAGGGTACAGCAAAAATGTTCGTGGGTCAATTTGACCCAGGGAGTGTTTAATCATGCAATAGTGTCAGAAACCAAAAAATTCCTCCAAAACATTTTTGTATCTGATTATTAACTCCAATACTAACCATTTCAATCAATATTTGTGCAATGATGTTTTATTATTTCTCAGAAATTAAGGATCAATGACGACAACCTGCTCATTTACTCATTTGGACATAAAAAATGGAATTTAGATTTTTAATGTCCACTGAAAAAAACCTAGACACAAAAAAACAATAATTTCCTTGAAGTTGACCTTTGGTAAATTATTTTATATTATACTTCTTTTTTTTTTACCAAAGGGTGATCTTTATAATTGAACTTGAGACACACATACTGTTCTGGGTCAAATTGACCCGCTGATTAAAATCAAGATAAATGAGTCATGCAGAGAGTATTTATGTTTTTCTCCACTTCTGCTGAGTGTCACTCAGAGTGGGTGGAGTTTGTCCACAGGAACAGAAAAGATTCCCGTCAAAGGTTGTGTGAACACCTGCTTTCTCGCAGTTTCCTAGTGAAGTAAAGAGAATAGTGAGAAAGTGGGCTTGTGGGGGTGTGGTTGCGTGTGTGTGTGTGTGAGTGTGTGTGTGGTGAAATATGGTTCATAACTGCAAGGAAACATATAGAATTGGACATTTTAAAATCTTTTTTTGCACTTTAACCTGACTGCCGGGTCAAATTGACCCGAACAGTATCGATGTAAAAAGTAGACCTAGGGTTTGGTACAAATGTGTAAAATGAATAAATTTTCAACTTATGTCTAGAGTGCACCTATTAAGACAAATAGGAAACGTTTCATGCAAAAAAAATGCTTCTATTTATTTTTTTTTAATTTGTAAATTTTAAAACGGGTCAATTTGACCCGGAACATAACAGGAGGGTTAATGAAATCATTCAAATTAAAGGTCAGATTTTTGTAAATAGAAACACAAAAATACTGCAATAAAACAATCTTTATCATTTTACAGCATGAGTGACAAAGTAACTGCATTTTAGATGCCATTAATGGTGTTTTTAATTAATTCTCTTTAATTATACATTAATTCATCAATTTAGAATAGCAAAATAATCCAAAATAAAAGACAAGAACTGCTTTATTTGTTACATTTATGTTCCCGTAAGTATATTCTGAGTGTTTCAGCCCTGTTCACTGCTGCCACTTAATCCATAAGCATTAAATCTTTGGTTGAAGACACCAAAGGTCACTCAAGTGTATCTTGTTTTTAAAATAACAGGCTTCGAGGCATGCAAGTGGTTGACAGAAAAAACATTAATATTTTAAGCCATTTTGAGAACCATTAGGCAGCTCTTGTGTTTGTGCCTGTTTTATTCTTACCTGAAAGAAGCACGCAGTTATTGACTGTTAAGTGAATAAAGTGCAGTAGGAAGTAATTGTATAAAAAAAAAAAAAAAAAAGATTTATGCGCTGGGAACAAGGTGCTTTCAGGTCCTATTGTTTGTCTGGTTGTCTCAGTAGTCTGTTCAGGAGTTTTTACAAACCCAGATGCAGCAATGTGCCTTTCTTTTTCCAAGTTATGAGTTTATGTCAATTGTGCAAGCTCAGTTTCACGTGTGTGCACAACAATTCTAGTTAGGATATTTTGGCCTGCATGGAAGCACATCTGCAGCGAGAGTCCAACATCTGGTTCTCAAGTTTTCTTCCACTGAAAATATGAGTGCACAAGAGAGGAAATAAGAGAGGGGGCAAAAGAGCAGTGAGCTGCTCTCCAGCGGAGAGATGACATTTGTTTTTTTATTACCTCTTTCTACCGTTCAACTCTTCTTTTCTACCATTTATCATGCAGCTTGTTTTACAATCAAACTGGGACTAAGTTTAATGAACTTCACACTATTTCCTGTTACATGTTAGCTGATGCTTAGTCTCATTTGGGAGTTGTTTCCAGGGAAGGAAGCAAGGAACTAATTTTGTGGACAGATCTTATGCTGACATTGTAATAAATACATGCAAAAGAACTCAAACAGCGCAGCTTAGGTGACAGATTCTTGAGTGTTCTGACAAGTCAAATAGTCAGATTGTTCAGGGCTCAATTAGCTCCTTCTGGCAAACCATTTGTAATAACTCAACACACACACACGAACACCCCTGCAACCTAGCAGCCTATTTAAAATAAGGCCTCTGAAACCACCTTTGTTTGATCAGAATGTAGATAATTTTGCTGAAAACTATTGAAATTAGAGTTGCAATGAATGAGTTGCTGGTGACTTGAATCTCATTACTCTCAAGTTGACTAAACTTCTATTCCTTGAATTAAAATAAACAGCTAATTCATCCTAGCAAAGGCAAAAGTGGACCTTAAGTTAGCTATAGCTACTGTATATAATACAGTTCTTTGCTGATTCAACCACTGACTTGTTCATCATTGTAAAGTGGATAGAAAATAATATAGAGGTCTCAATTTTTCTTTTAAGGAAATGAAAAAGGAAATATGTGTGGTGTTTGCTTTTATTCAGCCCACCAGACCCTAAAAGGTTTTCTTTCCGGATAGCCCAGTATTTAGCTCCATCCTTCTTCCAATCAACTCCGACCAGCTTCCCTGTCCGTTAAAGAAAAGCGTCCTCACATAATGCCGTAATGCTACCACCATCATGTCTTACTGTTCGGATTGTGTGCTCTGTGTGGTTTGTAGCATTAAGCCTACATCGTACATCCAAGTCTGCTATGTGGTTTGTTCAGCTACAAAGCCTGTGCGATGTATTTTTTGCCATCTGTACATACTCACTATGGTCTGCTAGGATTTTCTGCGGAGCCCAGGCTCTTGTGACAGCGCTGACTACGCGAGTCTGTAGGAATAATAAAACTCGTGTTCAGAGGGTCTCACCGTACAGCAGCTAAACAAAACAGCAGGTCAGGTCATGAGCAGAAGAAAAACATCACAATCAGATCTGCTGTTTTCTCTATTTGAATAATTTATGTCCCATGGACAACAACTATATAAATATTGCTTTTCTCTCCTGGTAAGGAATTATTCCATTGTTTTTTTTCTTCTTCCTTTCTTCAGACAGTTTACAAACCATCATTTTATCGCTTTATTCAAGGCATAAGTGAAAACTTTTTCTCTAAGTGGGATGCGATTGGACAACTCATCAAAAATTAAAGTTTTGTGCCACTAGTGTTTTGCTTGTAGACCAAAAGGTTTTGTGTTGATTTCGTCTGACCATGGCACCTGTATCCTGAAATCTTGACTTTTTATGGCTTTCTTTCAACAAAGCTGAGCCAATCTTCCATAAAGGTCTGATGTGAGCTGGAATGACTTTATAGCAACATCACTATAAACTGAGGACTTTCATTAAAGTTCCTGCAGCTACTTAATAATGTGACATGTTAAAGTCCAGCTCACATTGTGAGACCTATACTTTGTGACCTCTTAAAAGTGTGAATGGAAATTTGTTAGTTTTACTGTTATGATTACAACAATTTTTATGTGTATAGTTTTTATGTGAAAAATAAATACCAATATTAGGATAGATTGGTGTCTTGCTGAAAATAAAGCTTCTGTGCAGAGACAAAAATAAAATAAAATAATATAATACTATGGAGACAAAGAGTGTAATCTCAATACTTATGGATTTAACTACATAATTTCCAGAGATGTGTGATTTTGTAGGTTTCCAGGGGCAAAAAGAGAAATTTTGCAATTTGATACTGTTTTTAAATTATTGGGCATCGTTTGTCAAAATCTGGCATGGATTTCGGTGTTACAGATTCCACATGTAACTTAAGATCCTGCACAAATACTGTCAAACACACTGTACAAACAAACAGGTAGCTTCAAATTTGGCAGCTTGAAATGTTTACAATTTATAGTGTCAGAGACTTTCCGCACAGAGTTTTCATCATGAGTGAACAAAAACACAAACAGTGAAGGCATCGCAACATATGAACGATACACCAAAAACAAAACCTTCTCATTTAAGTCTCTGCAAATGTAGTTTTATACATTATGATTTCAGTATTGTACTTGCTAATTATAAGCATTGATCAGTTTCATTACACAAGTGCTTGATGAGGTATGTGTCTGACAACATTAAGACTACAGAGCATCAAATTAAACCAAGTTGTCCAGATAGGAATTGTGCAGAGCTGCACAATTGTCCATAAAGTGCAAATACTGCATTGCACTTTATAAAGCAACATTTCGCTAGTGCATCCAGAGTTACCTCTTCCCCTTCAACATTAAAAATAGTCATCTTTAATTTATTTTATAATATGTGATAATTTAGGAAATTTAAACTTTGTAACGTCCATCTGTCTTTGCCTCAGTCTTGTATAGACATTCATGACCACGCAAGTGGCCTTGACCTTGGGGGGTTTCTTTCTTTGACAGTCCTAAAGCAGATACTGTAGATGACGCATTAGGCAACTTTTTGCAGATTGTTTTTTTATTATTTTGCTGCTAATAACAAATCAGAAATGACACTATAATCAATTCCTAATTCCCAAATTCTTAACTTTGAAGACCATTAAGATAGTTTGATCATTCCACCTTAACCTCCACACCTCAATTTGACCAGACATACAGAATAATTCACCTTCTACAGAAACCAGACTGTGGGCTCTCTCCTGTTCCCCGTTATTTGCTATATTCACCTTACCTATTTTTGTCACATTCAAATCATACCATTGACTCTGACTTATTCGCTGTTAACCTCATACTATGCACTGCATAAACTCATGACCTCTGTCAGCATGAGGGGGAAAAAAGCCAAAACAAGACAGATGACTGCTTTTGAGGAAATGACACAGAACAGTTACCTTCTTCTTATATTTCCTTTTAAGGTTCTGGTGGCTATGAGTGATGTGGGTAAGTATAAATTCATTCCATTCTTGGTCCCGTTCTCAGGCCTGGGATCCTGGCAACATGTTTAATGGTGACAAGAACATTTTTGGCCTGCAAACGGGTGGACTGAGGAAGACAAATTGGTTATGTCTGCCGCAGGAATAAGTGAGCTAAGGAAAAGATCTGTAAAATATATTATATTCATATGGCACAAAGTTATAGTGACCCCTGTCAGCATGACAGAGGTCACCATAAGTAAACGACGCTAAATAAAAGACGCTAAAGGTTATGATTGTAGAATACTTTCACAAGGTGATACAAGAACAAGATGTAAATTCATCTTTCTCTTACTTTGCTCAAATATATGAGTGCAAAAGATCTTCGATCAGAGCGTAGACAGTTCTGCAGCACACTTTCTTGACAGACTAAATCAGACACAGTGACCTTTGAAGTTGCCTAAGCCATCGCGGTTTCTCAAAGATGTGGGAATTACTTGTCAAATCAGACAGGTAGAAAGGACGCTGACAAGCAGCAAGGTAAAGACGCAGGGGAGCCAAGACCAGCAATTAGTACAGATTGATTTAGGTTGAGGAGCCACCCACGTCCGTCTTGGCAGGAGCAAAGTCGAGGTCGGCAGCTGTGAGGAGTACCGGGTTAATTGGCGGTGTGCAAATCTACTGAAGTGTGTGCGTTGCGTGCTAATATATCTCTCCTCTTCTTTTATTGACTATGTATGACCAGATGTGGGCTAAATCACATACGTTACTGTTGCCACCCCCATTTATCCTCAAATACTAGTGGCCAAAAAAATTATTATATTCATTAGAAAACTCATTAGAATATGTTATGGCTAATAAAGAAAAATAATGTCACTGACAAACAACTGATACCTTTACTCTCTGCAGCTGACTGGTAGAGAAATTTCTTTCTAAGAAAGATCTTGCGCAGATTTCTCTTAACGAAGTAGAATATATACCAGCTATTTATTGGATACTCATATATAGATACATTACACACGGATATTATTAAAGTCTTCATCTCAATTAATTTAAATAAATATGCCTTACTGTTTATGAAACCAAGAACTCAAAAAAAATTACATTACACACAAAAATTATTTGTCCATAGTTGTGTGACGGCACAACTAAAGGGAAGACTGCTGACTTGACAGTTATGAAGCTGGTAGTTCTAACAATTCCTCGAATGATTTGAGTACCTCAATTATTAAAATTCCTCGAGGAAAATTTATCTGCCTCGAAGCTTTGTTAAATTATGTTTTATTATTTAGCGCACCGTGTTCCGGCCGGATCATGATTTGTGTTGGGCAGCGCTCTCACTTCCGCCTATGAGTTGTTGCTATGTCAAATTTTCCAGGTTTTTATCATTTTTGGGGGAACCACTGAGCATTTTTAAATGGACGGACGCGATGCTTGGAGTGTGACAGCCTTTCTCCCGGAACTGTATGGTGACCGTTTCAACGCTGGTGTGTGTGAGAGTGAGTGAGAGAGATTTCTGATTACTTGATTAATCATAAAAATTATCTATAGAGTACTTGATTACTAAAATATTCTGTTACAACAGCCTTAGATAGGACATAAAAGATCTGGCTGTTCCCATGCATGTTGTTAAGCTAAGTGGAAGAAATATTTATGGTAGAAAAGGTGGTTATGATTTGTTGGAATACATACTGTAGGCTATGCTAGATAAATTGAATTACACACTTAACACTCAGTCAATGCTCTCTTTGCATAAATTACTGCCTCAGTGTGTCACAGCACAAAGGTGAAGTAAAGATCTCTGTGTAAAACGAACTAATATGACTCTTGATTTTTGAATGAAATTAAATTACTAAGATGCAAAGACAAAAACCCCATAAACAAGGTACTATGCAAAACTATATTGGTTCATTACTTTGGCTCCTTTTCTCTCTTCTGTGCTTGCCTTCTCATCCTTTGCAATTACTCGGCACTTACTGAGGTTCCCATTAATCAGGATGTCTGCATGGTGCTCACCAATTCATAACTGTCAAATGCAGTTGGAAAAAAGCAACAGGTCACCAATTATACAAAGGGGAGCCTTGTAAGGTGTGGAAAACAGGGGTCTTAAACAGAGAACACAGCGAGTCACATCTGAGCTCAAGCACATGCAAGGCTAAATATACTTAAAAGCATCCAGCAGTGTACTCACACACACAGAAAGAAATAACACAAGAAAACCCTTTTAAAAACACTACACCACACTATATGGCTCCAACCTTCAATTTTTTTTTCCTCTGTAAGTGGTTTGATAAAACCTGAGGTGAGGAAAAGGAGGGTCAAGGGACAGGGCAGAAAGAGGGACAGCTGGAAGGACAAAAACAGCAAGTGCTCCCAAGTTTTTTAACAACAGAACGACTCAAATGAAACTAGGTGTTTTTCCTTTACAGAACCAAGCTGTTTCTGCAAAGCAGCTGTGGCAATGAAGCCAATAAGAGAAAAAGCAATAGTATAACATTTGGTATTTAGCTGAAATCTGGTTGTTGCTATGTTTGACGACTGATGCAGATGTCCAATGAAATGAACTCTGACATCTATTGTCAAATAAACATGAATGTGTTTTCATCTTATCCTGCTGAAACAGGCACAACTTTTTAGGTTTTGAAGTCCGTATGATCTAATTTTGCACCATAAACAAATTCATGCATTATGCATTAAGATTTGTGGAACACATTTACCGATACAGTACAACAGAGGTTCCAAGACATGACTTAAATTCAGCATTTGGAGAGGAGAGCCAAGTGATATAATTGCCACCAGCTGTATCGAGTCTGTCAAGCTGCGAGTTCAGGTTTCAAAATAAACAGACTTTTATGACTCATGGCGTCATTGCAGTGACGGAGCTTTGGTTCTCCCTGTTCAAACACAAATAAATAATCAAGAATACCCCCTCAACGTTCCACTATTACTGCTTTGTTCTTAGCGAGCCATCAAGGGGGAGAGTATGGTTCGAATTAGTCTGGACTGAGAAACTGAATTCTCTTTTATTTAAAGAATTTTCATTTATGTTTATGTGTTTTTCTGAGCCTGCATGCAACAGTGGGTGACATATTGCAACAAAGGGTTTACAATTTTATTCTTTTTTAGATGAACAATGTGAAAATAGTAGAGTATCAGTGCTTACATGACTGGTGAGGTGGAGGGCCAGCTGACTGAGTGACAATGCTCCGTATATAAAAGGTGTCTGGAGATATAGGCGCAATGGCAAAGTTGTTCGCCAAACATCGTTTCGGGCTGACCTCCAGATGAGAAGTATCAATATTGTACATTTAAATCCTCTCTATAAATAGATTATATCTACAAAAAAGTGAATATGTTTATTCATTATAAGAATAGCATGCTTGTGCACCCAATGTTCTTGTACTTTTGTCAATAAAAGCTAGCATCTCTGTTTATGTACAAAAAAAACATAGAATCTCAAGAGCGCAAAGTATGTATTCATGCAAAATAACACAACTAGTTTTATTGGTTTATGGCTACAACATTCATGCAGTTAAGCAAACACAAACCCCTCCATTGTACCCACCCCTCTCGTCACATGTACAATTATCGACTCAGGACTCTGAGGCCAGTGTCAAACCTCTGCTGAATGAAGTGCCTCACGTTGGCCTGTGTGCTTTTGCAGCCAATCCTTTTGCCGTCCAGGATGAATGCTGGGGAGCTTTCTCCTCATTTCAGCAGGTAGAAATTTGAGAAACTGATGGCCAAATTATAGCGATTCTGCACAAAGCAGACAGGTTAATAGCTTGAGTAGAAGACAGGAGATTGAGAGGGTTGTGAAAGTACATGCAGAGAGATCAGTGTGCGTTTGAAAAAGTAAGGAAATGTCAGCTGAATGAAGCAGAAAACGGTTCATAAAACAAAACATCACAGTTTTATGACTTAATGCAATAAACTCATTATATTATTATTAAAAGATCGCTATCTTTTTATTATTGTTAGATAATAAAATGGCGTGTGTTAGAGGGAGGATGAATTATGTGTGCATAACAGCATTTTAGTGAACAAGCGATAGATACAGTGATAGAGTCATGACACAGTGTTGTTTTTGCCCTAGTGCTATACTAAACATAATTGGTAAATGACTTGTAGTATGTGACATGCCGGTCCAGTGTAAGTGTTTGCAGTTTTAAATCATAAACAAATGCAATATTGTACACAATATGGATAAACACTCAGCTGAACAGGTGCTCCTTTTCTCTGGCTGAAAAATTAGCCAGAAATGAGTTGCAACACAGATGAAAAGGACACACAACCATGCTCACACATAATTCAAGGCCCCTTATTTAATTTCTATATATAATTAAATAAACTGAAAATCTTTTAAAATCTAATAAATTGGCATAGTTTTAAATTTCCCCTGAATTAGGTTGTTTTATTCTTCGCTAAATGTTAGCAGAAGCACACAAACATAAAGAACAGGCTAGAAGCAGAAGGATTTATTCCTTTTCTAAGAATAGATTATTTCAGGGATATTTAACGGTAATCATTTCTGGTATTGACAGATTCCAAAACATGCTTAAAGTACTTAGGATTCATATTTGCTTTCTATGCATGGAGTTGAATGCAGCAGCTTTTTATGCATAGATAACAGCCAAAAGGCAATCTGTACTGGTGTTGTCCTTGCATATTATTCAAAGAAAGGTTTTTTTTTTCTTCACCAGCATTTGATAGAAATAGACAAGACTGTGGCTGGTGCTGAAAATAAGTAACAGCAGCTTGAAAGGCAAACTGTTGTGGATGCAAAAACACATAGAGCATAATTTATATGTTTGGATTTGTTGGTGTGACCTATAAAATAAAGTGCTTGTGTAGACCTATGACCAGCTGGAGATGCTGTCTTACATTATTGTGTTTGCGCTCACCGATTTGCCTTCTGCAGTTACTGTACCGCTCTTTTCTCCTTCAAGTCTACTCAGCTTTGTAAATTGCTTCATTTTAGCCTTTTGACTATAAAATGAAGCGTCTCAAATAAATTGCCTCTTCACAAGGGAAGGTTGGTTTTTGATTCTGACACATGCAATCACAGTAAGAGCACACTATACTATCCACTCGCTCAGTCCATATTCAAGCTTGTCAATTTGGCCAATTTCAAAGGCCCGCTGATTTCAACCTCCGCAGCATTTCCCCCTTTAAACTGCCTCCTGCAGTACCCATCAGGCAAACCTAAAAAGTGGTTAAAAACACTCAGAAAAAAAGATTCAGGGAAATCACACTCCACTGCTTTTTAAAGGAGCCAGACAAATAAAAGTGTTAAAAATTGAACAAGGACATAACTCGGTCTTGGTCAGATTTGCTGTATCTTTTGACCTGTGTGCTTACTAAAACATCCACTTTTCAGGGAAGTTAAAAAAACATGCACTTGTTGAAAGCAATAGCAATTCTAGCGTATTCAAAAGAACCCGAATAGAAAAGGTTCTTTTATAAAAGTAGAACTGTTATTTATAGCTGCAAATGTCGTCTCACTCGAAACACGTTACGCAAGGATTCTCTTTTAAAGATTCTGTTATAAGATTTCAAATTACAAAATCTATTCACAGGTGGCTTTTAATTAAACCAAATTAGTTGTTTAAGTTAGTGCTTTCACTCAAATAGTTTGTCCCGTTTTCTGAGTTTTTGTATTTTTAACTGTCAAAATAAATATGAATTTGCTCATATCTTTTTCAATAGCTTTTACAATTTTTATTCTGCGCAAATAAAATATGCCTTTATATTTAAGCATTTTAGCTTTCAACCATTGTTTTCCCAGAACAACATTATTTCTCTTACACAAAAAAACTCCACCCTAGATGGAAAATTGAAAAAGATGCAATTCTCTTTTAATGCTGTGTCATATGTCATAACAATATGATTTCTCTGGTTTTTGCAATAATCTCTAAATAAATGTCCATTTTACAAATAAAGGCTCCAAAACAATGTCCTCTGTGTGAGAACCAAAAAGCGAAAAATACAATAAGTTCACAGTGAATTAAATAGTCCTTCAGCCGTTTCTCAGCTAGCTAAGCACCCATGTACAAAGTCCGCTAGCAATAGCATTAATTAGCCTTCAGAAATATGCCCCGTTTTCTACACAATACTAATCAGAAACTGCATTATGTGACTCACTAGTTGACTATAGATTCAATAACCTCTTCAACTTTTAAAGAATACCAACATATATACATTAAAATATTTTTTTACTTACCTGTGACATAGAAAAGATGAGACACACACATTGAGCTTTCTTTAGCATCTATCAGGAAGGTTTATTCTTCTTCTGTGTGCCCAATCTTCTCCATGCCACCAATGAGACCGGCGCCTCTAGCGGTTGTATGTGGAATCGCACAGAATGCCTGAAATAACACTAAAGAACTTTTTAAAAAAAGAAATTAAAAATAGAAAAATAAAAATAATGTTGGGTGCCTATTTTTATATTTAGTGTTTTCATTACTTATAACAGCCAGTTTTCACCCCTCCACACCTCGTTATATAATACTTCAATATGAATGCATGTATTAGTGGATGGATTTTTTTTGCAGTTATTATATGAATTATCTTTTTAAACCAATGTCTTAATGATATCAGTTAAATCTGATCAAGACAAGTAATTGTCTGAACTACCAATTGTATTGAATTAATACTTATCTAGTCTGGGGAAGGTGTTGTGCTCCATTTACACAAATTGAGCCACTTGTATGTCAAATTTAGTAAAACGAATGAAACAAATGTTGGTATAGTACCATTTCTGTGTTCTTACCACCTGTAGGGTTTGTGTGACCCCCATTTTTCAGTAAGCTCCCTGAAAGCTCTCCTTTTTGCTCTCCTGTCTTCTTTCCTTCTGCCCAAAACACAAAGACTGAAACAGCTTGAAGTTGAATGTCTTGTCCAGGTTTGGCAACCCACCAACTTTTTCTCTGCTATTCTGAGCTTAGCCCTTCTTTTTTCTCACTCAGTTTAATAGAAAGCGTATCACACTCTGACAGATGTTGTTTCTAAATTTCCACTCCCTATCCTTTCTCTCTGTTTGACCGTTTCCTCGTTGCTTTCTGTTTCATTGGTAAAATGTTATGCAATAGCAACTGACACAGATGTTCGGAGTTGTTCACTGGGTCCAATTTTCTCTCATCCATTTACTCACCCCAACTCTGCCTCAGTCTGCACCTGTGCAGATTCAGTGCCAAGCTCCTTAATGGGAGGTCCAAACATTCCCAGAGCTTAGCTCATGAAGGCAAATCTCCAGTTATTATTTGCTGTGTTATTGGCTGGGGTGACCCTGTTTAGAGAGTCAACAGCAAGCAAATGATGCAAGGAGACATGAATGCAAAAGCTGCTTAGTGCAAACTTACTCTGTCGTAAAAACAGAAACAGAAGCACAAGCCGGGCCGACTGTAATGTCTAGATTAATCAAAAGTCAATGTAATGACAACCTTAAGAAATGCTTTCACAACAGAGCAATATTTTTGATAAAGGAGTGACATTATAACTTGATGTAAGGATAAAAAACGGTTGATTTTGCATAATAACCCTTGTTTAAAATATCGCATGTTTGGTATTGAATATTGTCTTTTCTAACATTCTGCTGTTTGTAAACTAATGTTTATAGCTGGGTGTTGGCTTATTATTTAGACTTACCATTCCACTTAGTTATAAAGCTGATAGGGGCTGTTTATTTAACCAACTTACTCTTGTAGTTTGTTGTTAATATTTGTTCTTAAAGAAGAGAGAATTCCTGTGAAAAGTGTGAAAATGACAGAAAATTACATACAGTCTTTCATGATGGTGGTAGTGTATTGGTCTGGGGCTGGTTTGCTGCTTTAAGAAGTGGATATCTTAATAAAATAATGAATTCTACTCCAAGCACATGTGTGTTATGCATGAGGACAATAATCTTTATTATTTTCAGTTACTTTCATTTAAAACTCACCTTGGCTAAGTTTTAAAATAATTTAAATTTAAATAATTTTGCAAAGACAAAAGGCCCGGCGTTCCTCCACAGAGTTCTGAAGGACTGACTGCCAATTATGGCAAATGCTTAATGTCTGTTGCTGCCTCCAGGTGTAGGACAGCAAACTATTCGTTTAAAATGTTCTCACACAGGGATAGTTTGGTCTTGATACCTTTTCCCTGATTTAATGAAATCACTAGATAGAAAAGGGAAAGGAAGAGTGACAGCTGCTAATGAAGAAAGAAGAAAGTTTTGGTTTGCAAAAACAGATGAACATAGCGTGGGACTCCTCTGTTATCGCTACAGCAGAAGAAAAGCAGAAGAATCATAAAATGAGCTTAGACTGCAAAAACGCTTTTGATGGAAATTTTTAGAAACCACTGAGTTTTAAAAGCATCTCTATGCCTTAAAAGTAACCAGCTTGCCTCTGGAAAGCAACCTTACTGACATTTATAAAGTATCTCTGCAAGTAGTGCTGAGAAAAGTTGCAAGGTTATTTGAATGTTATGGAACTTTGACTTGACCTGTCCAGGTTGTATCCCGCCTCTCGCCCGAAATGTTAGCTGGAGATAGGCACCAGCACCCCTCCCGACCCGTCTAGGGATGAAGGTGTACAGAAAATGGATGGATGGATGGGACTTTGACTTAGGTTACATTTTTAATTTCAATGTTATGAGTTTTGTTTTCAGAAATAGGAATTCATGAGTTCTAAGTCAGAGCTCCAGAGTCGAGGAGTAGCAGGAAAAAAGTTTTTGTTTACACTTCTCACGGCTTGCACCCAGAAGGACAGATATTACTCTATAGCTTCTATTTTGAAAAATCATTTTTTAGTGTACTTTGCTTTCATTTTTTTGTAGTCACCATTACAGATCTTACAGGTTTTACAGGAACTGATATGTATTTCACCTGAGTTTTATACCATTCCCAAATTCAAGTTACAACATCCACAACTGAAGGCAATGTACGTTTTATTCTTCATCAAACAGTTCTTCACTGCCTTCTGTGTTTTAGAGAAAGAAATGGTGCGTTAGGTGCGTTAGCAGAGATTAACTTTAAGTATATGCAAAAAACACAGTATCTTGTGAGATCCATTGATCTATTTTTCTTCACTTTTTTGTCTTTGCTCTGTACCCTAAGATGAAACCTGAATTAAGCATATTAGTAATAATTCAGCAGAAATAAGAACTGATTAAGCAAATAGATTGGTGGAATTGCAACCGTGTGAATACGCCCAGAACTATAAGTGTGACTATGCTTTTAAATAAATCTAGGTAGGGTCAGGAAATAACGCGATACAAGATATTCTCTGCTTGACTCCTGATTGCTGATAATTGTCTCACGTTTGGATACATAATGGGTAGGAGAAGAAAAGAAAGTTAACAATGGAGGAAAGGCAAACAAGGTGGTACAAACAGGAGCCAGCAGGAACAGGTAAGGTGAAAGAGAGGAAAAAATGGAGAGAAGTGAGAGCTGAAAATGAGTGTGAAACAGATCACAGCCTGTGTGCAGAAGCACCAGATGGTTAGGAGGGTAGTAGAGCAAGACAGAGGAGCACTACCTTTGTTCACAGAGATGTCTGCCTCCCTTATTTTTTCTGCTGTTTCTCCTTTCCTGGTTGTTTTTTTAGACATACCAATACATTACTTTTGCAGTGTTCTAATTCTTTAACTATGTAATTCCTTCTCATCTCTTTTTTGTGCTTCTTGCACATTCTTTGTTCTTACTTTTTTGTTTGTTTTCTGGCTAAGAAAGTAAGAAATGGTCAGAAATATGTTTCATCATCACTGTTTCAGCTTTGTAAAAAAACCAAAACATTATTACTTCTTCTAGAAATCTTTTTGTGCACATACACCATCACCTTCCTATAGCTGCACAGCACTTACAGCCCCCAGAGAACTTGTAGACCAGCTTTTGTTCCTGGTTTCTCTTTACATTGTTTTTTTTTTCTTTCTCCACTCATAGCCCAGATGCCACTGCACATGCCAGTACACCGACACACCATTACTCCTAATAACCCACCGGGGTGAGACTATGCACGGGGTAAAGCACATCTGTGGCATCCTAACTTAAACTGTGTGACAAAGGCACACAGAGGAGAACTGAATTTCTTTATATGTTTTTGTTAAATTGATCTGATTAACGGAGAAAGCTGACTGTTTGGGAGAAATGCATCTCGAAAATTAGAGAATGTGATCAATAATTCAGGTCTTGATGAAGATGGAAACTCAGCATATTTTGCTGAAAACTTCAATCACGCCTCAATTTTCTGTCTACCTGCTCTTGAATTTCTGTTTGTATTCAGCCTCCATAGATCGCTTCAGCTCTCCTCTCAGCAGGCTACTGCAGCACCATGCTGTGAACAAAGGATTAGAAGAAGACTATGTGTGTGTGTGTAGGTGTGTGTGTGTGTTTGTGCATGTGGCAGCACATAACCTCATACCCTTAGGGCCGGCTGCTGCCGAACTTCCATTCCCTCCACATCCATCTTTGCAGCCCGGCACGCACGTGAGCATGTGTGCATGCTCGCACACCGATCCTATCATCATATTAACATAGATGACAATCTGGTGCGAAGGTGCTGATCAAAGATAAATTTCCCTCCCCGGCTCGCCTCCTGTTAATTACGCCATCTGTGTAGGAACGTAGCGTCCTGAACGTGGGGGAGGCCGATCCCTCAAATCACTCTTGCTCTGTGGTACTGACAGGAATTCACCCGAGACTGATTGCCTCCAACTCTCAGATAGGTTACACACATGGCCGTGAGGGCACACGGATTTGGTGCTCAGTGTGTCCACGAAATCTGTGTCATTCAAACTTCTCGTATCAAGAAGTCAGATCTATGCCTCAGCATGCATTATTAAAGGTACATGCAATAAAACCGTTTGCTCTCCTCTCACCGCCAATCACAAACCTTTCAGTAACTTGTAAACGGAATTTGCATCTGGGTGAAAAAGTTTTTATATAATCAATCTTTGCAAAAAAAAACCCAACAAAATAAAACACACTCTTTAAAGAGACAATTAAGATTTTGTTGAAATCAGTTCCTATTAGGAGGTTAAATTCAGTCTATGTCCCATTTGTGGTACCATCTTTGTTTTTTAAGAAGACAGACTACAGCAGTATAGAAAAGTAAGATAAGATAAGATAATTTTTATTAGTCTCCCATAGGGGAAATTTCTCTTGGAAGCAGGGCAAAAACTGCAATACAACAATAGAAATAAATAAATACATAAAAACAAAAATACATATAAGCACAAACGTCGGATCGGCAGTACCATTTCAACTCACATAGGCATACATCCTCTGCATGCCACTGTTGGTCATCGTCTGGACCTCCTGTTATTCTGTCCAGGGCCCGTTAGTCTGCCATTTATCAGGTTAATGGAGAGTAGTACAAATGAATGTTTCAGACGGTTATATTAAAGTGATTTACTTCACAATGGTATAAAAACTAGTAGTGATATTTCATGGTCTGGGGATGTTTTGCTGCCTCTGAAAAGCAACCTGCCTCCATCTCCCCAAAGAGATCCTTCATTGGGTCTTCTCTATGGTCTCTTAGTGCTACATGCCTACAACACACCAAAAAACACATTAAACAAAGGTATAGTAACTGTAAAATGTGTCAAATGCCTCCCGTGTGCAAAGATAACTCCAGTTTGTATATTGTGGAATAGGATGGATGGATGGATGGATGGATGGATGGATGGATGGATGGATGGATGGATGGATGGATGGATGGATGGATGGAGGAAGGGAGGGAGGGATGGAAAGAGGGAGGGAGGGACAAACGGAAAGCTTAGAGATGGAGGGATATAAAGTATGTGTGGTTTTGTTTTAACTTGTTTTCAACATTAATCACACACTAATAATGTTTCACTGAACCTTCAGTTGAAATCTTTTTTCCAAAAATCTAATATTTCAATGATACGTTTTTATGATTTTATATTTATTTTTACATTAGCATAAATGTTTGCCAATTTACATTTTCAAGTAGGCTTTTTGTTCATTTAAGATGTTTATCACAGTTTCAGAAAACACTTTCAGAATGGATTCAACCAAAAACATTTCACCGATGCAAATTAGATGTAGAACCCTAATGGTTTAATGCAAGTTCATTCAGATGAAACAAAGTAAAGGCAAATCACACAAATCTTTGGCAGACAAAGCATAAGATAAGCATTTTTTTTAATTTACTAAAAACATCCCAAGCACTATATGTGAGTGCAGCTTCTTTTTTATAGGTGCCTTATGGACGTTCATCTTGTAAACATAAAAATCTCAGAGGCATTAGTACATCAGGTCTTGGTCTAGAAGACCCTATAATCCTGATGTAATGTAAATGTATAGTATGTGTGTGTGTAGTGTGTGGTCATCATTTCTTTCTCTGAATTATGTTCTTCCCAGAAAATGACCCAACCCCATCTATTTGTTTTTGCTATAATAAAAAGTGAAAACGGTTTCCCACAGACCCAAACAGTTTACATTAACAATAAATGAAAAACAAACACTAAGAATTGGGTATTTTGATGTGGAAGTTTTACTTTAAGAAAATAAAATAAAACTTTTAATTTCTTAGAAAGTCTTATTTTAAGAAATAAAACTCTGGAAAGTGTGACATTATGTTTGTTCTCAGAATGCTTTCGAACCGTATTTCACTGCAGTTGCAAGTATTATAATATCGTAACGTTTACTACGTCTGCCTGTCTAAGATTTTTACTCATTCCTCTTTGCAAAGTTGAACCTCATTTAAACGAAATAAAGAGTGTCTGTGAGCACCAGTTTTCAAGTCATGCTACACGTTCACAATCTGGGCTTTAAGTGCGTTAACTTACAGTCCATTAATATGCTTTGATCTAAACCATTTTATTACATCTCTGACTGTACGTTTACTGTCATTGCCCTGACCTGTGTCTTTTTTAAAAAAATCAATTCTTACCAGATTTCCTGCCTCTGATGAAAAAGGTATGCCCACACCGTCACCATGTAATATGATATACATTGTTTAAACTTGTTTTCTTGTGGCTTTCTTTCAGTAACCACTAGACAGTTGTGATTATGATTATGACTGATTTCTTTTCGGTTATTTTAATGTTTTCTGTAGCCGCCTTAGAAACACGGCACCATTCAGGGGCTCTATTCCTCCACAAAAGGAGTGAAACAAAAAGATATTTGTGACCCACACCAGTGCCAGATGTGTGAGGTGTTCTTTATAGGGGACCACTCGGCAAAGTGCCACACAACGTCGAAGCACATGCCATTAATCTTTTTCCTCGGAGACGCCTGGATGCCACTTTGCGATAGGACCTCCCCCATCGCGCCCCCTCTCCCTCGTTCTCCGGCACATTTCTGTCCTTATTGCCGCCTCTCTCCCATCATTCCATCAAACCTCCCATCTGTTACGCTGTAAACCAGAGATTTGTCTATTCCTTTACACATTTGTAAAATGAACTCTTAAGCTTTCAAGCATGCAGACATTTACTTCATCACTCCTCCCTCTATTCAGCATGCCCTCATCCGTACATACATATATACATTTCTGCATAATCTGTTTTCAATGAGGTCTCTGTAGCATTTCACATATTCCTGCTCTTCCACGAGTCAAATAAGGCTGTCACAGCTGCACAGCCATTTCACGGGGGGCTGCACTGATCACACCATTACGATTACTGACTGCATTAAAGAAAGATCGGGGAGGGGAGAGACACGGGGTGGGGTCGCTATGCATCTTCTTGTCTGATCCGTATCATATACCCTGAGAGATGGCTGGGAAGATGACAAAGAAGATTTGAGACTTAAAACAAACAGCTGATGCATTTATTGGAGACAAGTATGTTTTCTAAGTACTCGATGCTGGTCTGAAGCACAAGTGAAGTGAACTCAGACAGCTGTAGCTCCTTAGGCAACCAGTCCGACTTCTAAAAAATATTTGTCTTCACTGAGTAATTAATCACTGCATTTACCAAGCCAGAGTGTCCTTGGAAAGACCAAACGTTTGGCCTGAACCCAGGCAGAGGGCCTTTAACGTTCAGCAAGAAAAATTGATGTACCCTCTGCATGCTGCTGAAACATTTGATCTGAATCAGAATCAAGGTCTTCGTTAATATTTCAAAGACTTCAAAGCAGCACCGTGAAAAGCACTGTTTGAATTGACCATTAAGAGAAAAGAGCTTTAATAATTCCCTTTAATCATTTGAATCACTTTCCTGTGCTAACCCTATGAAGGAGCGGTTTTCTGAGGAGAAAGCTGCGAAGTAAACACAAAGAGTTGGCTCTGGAAGTCTGAAGCATGGCAGGAGTGTGACATTCTTTCTGAGGTGTATTTTTTTGATGAAGTTCAACTAATTTTATTAAAGCTGTACTTTACGCATCTTTAGGTTCTGAAAAGAATGTGTTTAAGTTCATAAAGTATTCTGAGGGTGATGCATTCATGCGTCTGCGCTTGCTGATGCTTGCACCATCATGATGCAATCACAGGTCCCAACTCCTCCGATGAGCACTAGGCACTCCCAGGATCTTCCTGGAGCTTTCCCAGATGGCTTGCAGAATTCCCAGCCAGCTCCAGACTGGCATCACCGCCAGGCTGGTGCTCGCTCGCAGGGCGCACAGGCTGGGCGTTTGGCACATCACATTCTCTTAGGACAAAGGAGTAACTTTTAGAGGTCATCTTGGTGTTTTTGGAGCAACTACAACTTTACCGAGCTGGGAAAAACAAACATTATTAAGAAGTTGTTGGCTCCTTTATATCAGGCCTTTATAGGTTTCTGCTTACAGCAGCTTTCAATTAAAGAATCTGAATAATAAACTATTTACCTGTTTAAATTTTAAATATAAATATGAAATAAAACTCTAAAGCTGGATTTCGAATTGTATTATGTGTTTCTGTGATTCAGCACATTTATTTTATTTGTATTGTCTTTTACAAATGGTGCCATATGAGAAAACTTTTCTGTCTTGCCCTCTTTGAGAGAATCTGCTAGAAAATGATGAGAACAAACACTTCCTTCCTTCTGAAGATTAAGCCTTGGTAGGTGTTTCTTTTACTTCTAAACTCTTAAAACGAAATCTAAACAAATAATTTACAATACTTCACTTAAAGGTCCTGTGTAGACCTTGATAAAATGTTATAATTGAGATAGATACTAATATCTATAGAGTGAAACAAATGTTGTACTTGGTAAATTGAAATTGCTTCTCACCCTTCTTTCCTGATAACACGTTTATTAGATTAGGCTTGATTTGTTTTATATGCAAAAGCCTGACATTTTGAATTTGATTTTTTTTTTTCCATTTAGGTAGCTGGGAGTATTCCAGCATGAGTTCACCCTGCTTTTTGTCCTTGGGGAGTATTTTGTAAAGAGTGGTGGAGAGCTTTTGGTTCTGTCACAAACTTTTAACCTGAACACAATCTTGCTTTTGTTTCCAAGGTCAAAATTCTCTGATCCTGGGGAAAATGGGCTGTTTTATAGATGAAAAGAATCCTTGAAGCTGGTTTTGGACTGACTTCATCTTATCAGTCAGGATGAAACAGAGTGAGTGGGTGAATGCAAAAGTTGACTTACATCCCTAGCCAAAAACACAACAGGAAAAGAACATATCTCTGCACAAAAAACTCTGGTCACGTATCTCATCATCACAACGTCTTCCTATCTTATTTACATAAGAGTAACACCTTTGTTAGACAAACATCCCTAAAGATGTTTGGCTGCTCATTTGCAGCAACTTCTCGTTATGGAACTCATTATGGAAAGCGCCCAATGCACCAGGGTGTAATGACACAGGCAACGCTTGCTGTAAAACAGTGGCATATGGCTAAACTACACAACATTAAACATTTTGGAGACTGTGCTTCCCTGGTGTCTAAATAGCACAGCGCTTTGGCAAATAAACCATTATGCAGCGTGAATGACTTATGGACATGTGTGCCAAGTGAGGCTGTCTAAATCTGCTTTAGTGGGACAAACCAAACAGATAGAGAACAATTTGCACTATAGATTCTTGTGAAAGTACACACAACTAAAACATGAAAAGTATTAAATGGAATAATAACACGTTTACTTTTACATTCAACATCAATCTGAGGATTGCTATGGTAACAACTACTGATTGGCAAAAAGAATAGAAAAGCTCTCCTTACACAATCTTAACATTACAACTCGTCACCATGTCATCTCATTCACATGCTCACTTCATATGAATGGGTTTTTATAACATGCAGCAATTATATCTGTCTCCTACATATAGACTGCAATCTCCATGTTTCTCAAGCACAGTTATCTTCATTTTACCTGGGACAAAAGGACTACTTTGTGTAATTTGGCAATTAGAAATCTTGAATAAAGACGACATTAGGGATTCCTCGAGGCTCAGTTTCAAGACACAGATTTCCCGTAACTACCTACCACTACTGAATATTATAACCTCCTTTAAATTTCCCTCGGGGATCAATAAAGTATTGAATTCAAATTTGAATGCTGTTGACACATAGCTTCATACTAGTGTCACCACATGACCACAGTCTCTTATGGTCTCTTAGAGAGTGTGTCCCATTTTGCCCTTCCCCCTCATCCTCAGGTCTCCTGTGTTTTCCAAACTGGGGGATTGTGCAGCTCGGTTGTTTACTAGCTGTAGGTGGAAGGTGAAGGGGCATAACTTTTCACCCCTAAATCAATTATTTCTTGGTTGAAATATTTTTATCGACACACAAGCCATATTAACGTACATTTTGTATGTTTTCATGTTGATATAACAACCTTGAAAATTGGGAAAATAGCTTTGTATTTATTTGCTAAAAATATACTGTCATTTATTAGAACAACAAAATGTGGTCTGGCTCTGTAAGATACATAAAAAAATATAAATTATGGCCATATTTGTTTATGTATACAATCAGCCGCACACAATGAGGTGCTGGTGTCTTAAACAAGTCTCCCATTCACAGTGGAATAATTCAAATTATTTTGGATTTAGAAGCTACAGGATAAAGGTGGAAATGGGAGAATCACAAAAATAAAACTTGGACTGAATGTATATGTGCTTTTTGCAAACTGTAAACTCCTTTTGATAATTTCTCCAAAGAGGATAATTGATAATTCAGGTGATTTAACCACCTCTTCCATGTTCTAACAAAAGCCAAAATCCAAGCGTTTTCCCTGTTAAAGATGTCACATAAGCAGACTTTAATCTGGTTGATAACGTAGGAAATACGATTCAGACCTAATTTATGTTGGGAGATTAAAGTAGTTGTAAAAGCGTAAAACCTTCAACACCGGTTAAAGTAAATCCATCACTCTGTTTGGTTAGAAATAATGCAGCTCTTTTATTCCTGTTCCACAGTTGGAAGTACCTTCTCTTTTGAAACGGAAAAATACCAGAGAGGACTTTGAAAGAGCAAGTGCATATCAAGCCACAACAGGGTGAGAGTGGTGTGCTGACATCACAGGTTTGGTACTCCAAGTGTAACAGACTTTTTTTTATGTCGCCGCTCTCCTCCAAGCTCCTCCTTGATGTCTAAGCCTCCTGTAATCTGTTGCCTGAGGACGAGCCCTCATCCTGACCCTGCAAAAGTGCTTGTCATCAACCTTATAGGTGATCACCTATAAGGGTCCTGTCTTCCTTTGATCACTGCCCTGTGAAGCCAGACGTTACGCATTCAGCCTCTGCATCTTCTACACCGTGTCAGCCTCAGAAAACAGGCGTATCATTCCATCGACACGCTCCTGATGGCACTATCTTACGCTCACTTGCATTTTAGCTTTCTGCAATGAGATCCACTACTGAGGTCTCAGATTTTCTTGGGAAAAAAAACAACCCTGTTGCCTAACAGTTTGAAAGGGTAAGATGCAAAATTTGTTTTTTTTTAGTTTTTAAAATATTTTTTGACACTAGTGGTCTTTATTGAACAATGATTTGTCAGAAAAGCAGCAAGAGAGAGAAAACATGCAGCAAATGGTCTGAAACTGAGAATTAAATGCAGAACATGGTTCGCCTGTTCCACTAACTCAGCCACCAATGTTTTATAAACATTACTTTAAAAAAGAGAAATGTTTGGGCCTAAAGGTATGAGTAGTATGTTTCTTGTGTAAAAGTTCCAATTAACATAATAGTTATCCTTGTTCTGAAAACATCTCTGATATCTCAAAGATGTTTAAAAAACATTTAATGTTTTTGTTTTTTTTTAAACTGTTTATACAAGTATAGATAGTGCAATCACCTGTCTAACAACCTCCAAAATAATACATCTACATGTTTTGACACAGACTAAAAGCTATCAGGCTAAAATAACATTTTTTTTGAAAGTCTTCAATGTAAGTCTCAAACCTTAAAACCTGATAGATACGTTCCAAAATGGTGTTGACAGCAACATGCTGAGGGTCTGTCTTTCTACTGGTGGAATTGAATAAAAAGAGGGAAGCGTGGAAGTGGTGGTGGTTTTGGGAGGGCAATGAAGACATAAGACTATCTCCTCCAAGTCGTTCATGTCATATTTATATGTTGCAAAGCTCATGAGCTCTTTAGATGTGAGCAGTGTTGGCTTTTTGACAATAGATGAAAAGAAAGAATAACTGGATGAGTAAAAATGAGACATTAAAAGTTTTAGCATGGTGGTGCCGTGATCGTGCAGAGTAGGGGTGGATTCTTTGACATGGCTCTACATTTTATATTTATTTTTAAAGATATTTTAAATAGCTCCAGCAACAACCTATTTATTTAGCATAAAGACACATATATGGTAAGAAATATGTTATGACATAAGACCGATGCAACCCACAAGAAAGGTTACTTCAAACACTCTTGAACATAGTAGATGGCAGGTAAGTTAATTTACTTCAATGACTAATACCAACACTACACAAGTATAAAGGGAGTTGGGCCTGATCAGAAGATTCTGAATTCGTGGGAGCCTAGGTGTGAGCAACAACAGAGGAGAGCAAACAATGTCTATGAGGAAAGAGAATTTAATGTAGTGAACATTGTGGATCCACATTTACAAATAAACAAAAATTGCGCGTTTTTGAAAAAAATAAAATAAACAAAATAACCCCGTATTTTTTAGTCTTTTCGATGTATCTATCAAATATTCATTCAATGTTTCCTTTAGTCTTTTCAATGTGTCTGTCAAATGTCCATCAATGTCTCACTGCTAGTGACCAGTCGGGTCACCATCTACTGGTTCACTTGGTCCTCTGGGCTGAGGCTCGCCATCCAAGTTCTGGAGAGGGTGATCTTGGGGTCTCTGGGAACTACAGGCCAAAAGTGCACCATAACAACAAAAAAAAACCTGACCTGAAACAAGCCCAGAGTAAAGCATCTTAAAATACAGGATGCTGATATCAAAGCTTAACCTCTTTCACTCATTGCATTGGAGTTTTCAGTCCCACCGGTGGGTCCGATTCAGACCTAATTTATGTTGGGAGATTAAAGTAGTTGTAAAAGCGTAAAACCTTCAACACCGGTTAAAGTAAATCCATCACTACAATTCAAAGAGATCTTTCATAATTTCTCAAGTTTTCCCATGTTGTACAAGAATATTATTCAAATCACCAGAGTTCAATATTACCAACACATCAGTAAAACTAAAGAAAGGCTATTAGCGGAAGCAACCATCAGCTGCTCCAAGCTCTCAAGCATGTCTGATGCAATCTGAGCAAATTCTCAGGACTGCAGTCAAAGGGGCGGGACAATCAACCTTATTAGCTGATGTGAAATCAGACTGTGCCAGCTATTGGTTGTTTAATGGACCTTACCAGAGGGGCCGCTTTTCATTGGCTGATGCCCATTCTATTAAGTACAGCATAATGGCAGCACTGATACAACTTCTACACCTTGAAGCCTGTCTGCTACACAGTTTTAAGTTAGCTAAACAAATCAATATGCAATGTGTACTGTATCTGACATACACTAAAGATTTTATTTTAGCAGAAAAGGCTTTGGACTAAACTGTTACTCGTGTTAGCCACTCTAGCACCAAGTACAGTGTATCAGGCCTAGGCACACTCAAACATTTGCCAACAAGCCACAGCCTTGCTGGGTAAGTCAATAGGCATCAGTGATCTTGTCCTCAGCTATATTGATGTAGAGGGTGTGTGGATCTGCCGTTTTCCTCATCGAGCGAAAGCATTTTGCTGTGACAATGTTGGAGGCATCGTGTGGCTCAAACACTTTGACCTCATCCAAAAAAGATGACATGAACTTGTTAGTTCCTCTGTCCATTGTAGTAGCTGATATATTGTGAAAATCCAGTAGAAATGATGCACTAATGGAGTCAGAAATACACTGCAGAGAATCAGTCGAAGTGGAAGACGCCATGTTTACATAGAAACAACGCGCCGCGAGTCTTTGTTTGTGAGACTTGCCGCCACATGGGATTTTCTAGGTCGTGGGCGGAGCTTGGTAAGGTCCATCCGTCACTAAAGGCATATTTCACAGTTTTGAAAGATTTTTAGCACTTTTTATCTATATTTATGAACATATTTATGAAACTCATTGTAGAATAAGACATGAAATCTATTTATACGTTTTAATCTCGTTGTAGAAGAAGATATTAAATCAACATTTATTCTTTTTTTACTTGTGTTTTTAACACTGGGTTACACATTCATCAGCATCATGATGTCATGGTTTGTTATAAGCGTAAGCAGCCGTACAGCCCCTGAATCTCTTTGCCAGGTATGTAAACCCCTTCAGCCATGCAGTTCCAGCCGTTTTCGTATGATTGATGTGAGTGCTTAGAGGGGCAACAGAGGTCACACAGCTTGGGAAATTGTTTTAGCCCTACCTGCTCCTCTTTTCCACTTTTATTTCTTTTCTCTCCCTCTCTCACTGTATGTCTGCGCCTCTCCCCACCTGGAGTGTCATGAACCCTCTCCACACTCCAGCACCTAATTATATCCTGGACGTGTAAATGTATTCATATTCATGAAGGCACAGATGCTAAATTAACTGTGGCAGGGACACATCGCACTGTGCCGACTGCACAATCTGCTTCTCCCACTTACGGAAAGAAGTGAAAGGAAGGAGAGGGGTGGTGAACACTGCAGGTGGGGGGTGGGGGGGTGGGGACAGAGTTAAACAAAGAAGCAAAGAAGAAGAGGAAAGTAGTAATGAAAAAAAGATTTCAGAGACTGACAAACACAAAAGGAGAGAATCTTAAAAGGACGATTCTGTATCTTCAAGAGCTGGTAGCAATTGCTTGGACTCGAAGAACGTGTCCCAAGTGACCTGAGCAGGTAATGCGCCACCAGGTTCCTGCTGCACCCTCTACCATTAGACGTTCAGACTGGCCTAGCTAGTGATGAGTGACAAATCAAAAAGCCGGCGAGCATAAAAGCGGGTGGCAGTAGAACGGCGCACAGGGAACTCAGGGGCAGATGGAGGGAGGTGCAGCGGTGCGCAGCGAACAGATGGCCGCTCCGAACTTGATATATGAAATTAATAACGTTTCTCAAATAGAATTCAGAAACCAGAATACATTACCTGAATTTTAATAACAGATTTTCTTTTTCTTATTTTGAAGGAGTGAGGGCAAAGAGAGACATTTGCATGCCAATATGTTTGGGGTAAACAAATAAGCAGTAGGACCCTAAGCAGTAGGTTTTCATCTGCTCCTACTGAAAAACAGACAAAGGCGGGCAAACAATGGAAAATGTGCTGGTTGGGGGAAATTACCACAGTGAAATCTCGCTGAAAGAGCTGAAAGCAGAGGTTTACACATGGTCATCGTTGGCATGAATGTCAAACAGATTTTGAGCTCATGATGCTCGTCGGTATTTTGATTTCTGGTCTTTTAATGTATGTAATTTGCGACACCTGACACCTACAGACAGTGGAATAATTCAGATTCTATTTGAATCAGGAGCTGAGGAATAGTTCTTTGTTAGGCCGACCTCTCCTGGGAAAGTTCAGCAGGGTTTGATGTTTTCTCCATTTGTGGATGATGGCTCTCTGGAGCTCTTTAGAGTCCACTAGAAGTTGCTTTGTAATCCTTTCCAGACTGATCAATGTCAGGGACCAATATGTCCTTGAATTTCTTTAGATTGGCTCATGATGTGCTGTGTTTTGAAACTGTTTAGAAATTGAAGGCCACGTTGAAAAAAAAAATTGTGATTAATTCATGATTTAACGTTGGAGCCAGGGTCTTTAGGACAAGACCAGGTTGTTTTGGAAAGTTAAGACATTTAATATCATATTTGTGTGATAATTGCTGAACTGAAACATTTAAGCCTGATTTTAAAAAAAGCACAAATGGGAGAAATCTGTAAAGGGCCAAATACATTTGCACAGAGTTAATCTGGTTTCATAAGGGATCAGATACTTCAGAAGATTCAACTGGCCCAAATGTGCAGTTGTCTTTGAATATAATAGAATTATAGGAATTTAACAATACCTTATAATATTACATATATTTTTAATTCTCTGCAGACCAGATCTGCAAAAACTATTACTACTGCTGTTTAGATAAAGTCCCACACCATCTGCTTTGCAAAAGTGATTTTACTAGCTTTTTATTAAGAGTTTTATCATATTAGATTCTTTCTTCCTCTGAGCAGTAAAGGTAAAAGTGGGACCACTTTTCTGGTGTCTGGCAATTACCCTAATCCCTCATAATGAAGATTCAAATAAAGGTTTAATGGTTTAGTTAGAATCCAGGTAATAAAATATCTGCATGCACTGAAGCAGGACAATAAAGTCATGGTTTTAATAGTTAAAATTTTATGTCATCACCACAAATCAGAGTGCGAATACCTACTAAAATTATGACAGATTTTAATTGGTCTGAATTATTAATTTTTAGAAGGCTCCTATAATAGTTTTAAGCTTCACAAATTAAAGATATTTTAACTGTTCAACGTTGAGCCAGTGGTAGTAACGCAGGCAGAATAAAATTTAGAGCGGAATCACAAAAAATAATTCAAAGTAAAAACAACTTTTTAAATCATTCTTTGTAAAATGAGGGAACATATGGCCAACCACTTGAGCTGACATACACAGCAAGGAGAGCAATCATCAGAAAAGAGTCCATGGTATCTTGGGAGAAAGGATTAAGAAATCTATTTTCTCATTTGTTATTCTTATGCAGAAAAAATGTACCATGACCTAGATTAAACCTTTTGGCCAAATAATAAAACACTACATTTGGCAGAACACTAAACAGGACATCAAACTAATCTCACCATCCCCACCAAGGTAGCATTATGCTGTGTGATTTTTTTAAGGGACGAAGAAGTTGGTCAGCAATAAATCTAATGTGGTTATAACTAAATACAGAACAATCCTTTAAAAAATGTTTTAAGGCTGAATAAGTTATGAGGCTGTTAGAGCATTTCAAATTCCAGCAGGACATGGTCATAAAAGCACAGCTGGAGGATACAATGAAAGAAGTTGTTCCACTACAATGAAAATAAGACAAGGTTTGCAAAAATGTTCTCAAACATCCTCCTTCCAAACTGGATGAGATTGAACTATTTTACAAAGAAGAGACAAGAAAATAAGTTTCCACATGTGCAAATCTGTAGAGACAAACAGTAGAAAACTTTCAGCTGTCGAAGCAAAAGATGGTTTTACAAAATACTAACTCAGGTGGCTGTACAAATGTGTGTCATGCTTTTCCATGCTTTTTTTTTCAAAATTATGCATAATTTTCTTAACAGTTATGTACTAATTTGTCTTTGTCTGTCATAAAATCCCAATAAAATTCATTCAGGATCTTTGCAGAAAACATATCCAGGTGATGCTGGAGCATATTTCTTAACAAAAGCAACTCTCCTTTTATCACTGTTAACTAAGCATATTTCAAGCAGGAAAATATGGCTCAAAGTTAAAAAATGAACATCATATGGAGTTTTGTCAGCTCCACTGTATTAGTGAGCTGCACTAATGAACTGAGCGTTTCTCTTCATATGTTACAGTGGACATGATTTAAGTAAAAAGTGAGAAATGGTCCCATAACCTGAAGATGTTGCCGACGCTTAGTTAGCTTTACGCAACCCTGTGCATTTTTGATCATTAATCAACAATATTTTCAGAAAACATGAGATGTTTGATTTTTATTTAGAACTGTGCTCGACAAGACTGCGTCTGGATGTTATTTAAGAAGGAAAAAAAAAAGTGCTGAAACAGATGAATATGTTGTGGAAAGCTCATGCTGTTTTACCCCTGCAATATGCGGTGGGAGTGGTAGTGTGAGAAACTTGGAACTGGTTCAGGTTCACAGTCTGTTCACCTTCACAGGTAGTGACAGATGGCCAACAGTAGCTTTCAGCAGCAGAGTGAAGTAGCATGTTATAAAGAAGTTTGCATGAGTGGGATTTCTGACAGGCTGACTGCGATATGTACTCGCATTTAAATTCACACCTGGGCACGCATTCACAAACTGAATGAGAATAGTGTATTTTTCTCCTGAAACAAACTGCTAACACTAATTCATTCGCCATCGAGGTGTTAATAACAGTGGTGTTCGGGCACGCTGGAAGCATCAAGGTACTTCTCAATCCATGGGGGTACGCTTGTGCTGCAAAAACAGAAGGTAGAAGTTGGCGAGGCATTGTGCACATGGAGAGTGTTACTTACTGGTTATTGTGGTGGTCATACTGTGTCCCGTATGGCAGTGTATAAACGAACAGCATGCAAACACCTTCTGTCCAAACATCTGCGATAGGCACATTTTCAGGCAGTCTTCCAAAAGCTAATAAAAGATGGAGGCAGAAAAAGAGACGGAAAGGAAGGGAGAAATCAGTAGCTGCTCGGGAAAGCCATCTCACTTTTTATTTCTTTAGTTCTTGTTTTTCGTGTTTTAGCGTGCTAGTTTTGTTTTTCTTGTCATTCTAACATCAGGTTTGTGCTTTGCAGAAGGCAGTGTTTATAAAACTCTCATCTACTGTAAGTGATTTTGTCTTTGCATTACCTGAGTAAGTTAAATTCTCGTTTGGTACCTCCTATAATTTTGGCACCCCTTGTAAAGACCATTGCTGTCACATTAATCCCACACTGAAAAGCAGAGAAACGTCCAACCAACAAATATGAGTGCATTTATTTAGTAGAGGATGATATACTCCCCGGTAAGAAATAACAATAAAAGAATAATACATTCATCTTTTAAATTAGTGACCTAATCTCACCAGATTTGTATCCCAAAAATGTAGAAAGCAATTAACCTTTAATATGAGTGCATTTATTCGCTGGAGAAAAATCTTGCAATAAAAAATGATGTCTCTGAGAAAATTGCTGAGGTCACAATTACCATTAAAAACTTCAATAAAATCACTTAATTTAGGAATATTTAATTGGTAATCAATGTCTCCGTCTTCCCATGTGACACAGAGGTCACATGGGAATTACTGTAAAGAAGACCTCTGGATAAAATCTCTCACACCAAGAATCATCGTTTCTCAGAAACAGTTTCTGAGAAACTTGAGAAACAATATCTTCACACAGAGACATTGTCGTTGAAGAAGGGCAAGCAGAGACTGTAGTTCCTTGAACCTTCCACAGGAGCTACTGGCCAACTTCAAACGGCCATTATTCAGTCTGTCCTGTGCATATTCATCACTGTGTGGTTTGGGTCGGCTACAAAACAAGACAAGTCCAAGCTGCTACAAAAAAATGAAGTCTGCAGAGAGAATAATCAGGACTGACCTTTCCATTCATCCAGGGATTGTACAGGTCGAAGGTCAGGAAAAGGACAGCTAATATCTCTGCAGACCCAAGACATCCCGCACACAAACTATTTAAACTTTTACCTCCAGGTCGGCGCTGCAGAGAGCTTCTTTGCAAAAACACAGAGACAGTTTCTTCCCTCAGACCACCTCTCAGATGAGCAACTTACAGCTTTAGTAGTCAGCTAGTCTTCTCGGAAACAAAATAAGCATATTTGCACAAAATAACCTGCCTTTTCCCCCCCTTTTCCATAAAAACAAGCATGTGTATGGCTGTGTATGCGCATACATTTTTATCCTATTCTCTTTATTTTCCTCTAAAATTTGCATATTTATGTTTAATTTCTGTATGCCGTGAAACCAAATCAAACATATTGTTTGTGTCCAATCTTGGCCAAAATAAGCTGACTCAGGGACATTCATTGACTGATTCTGCAGCCATTCATTTGTAATCTTGGCTCTGATGTGCCGAAAGATAAATTGTTGTCTTAGTCTGAGATCCAAACAGGTCTGGATGAAGTTATCCTAATGAATCTTTCCGACTCTCTGTCATCTTTCCCTCCATGTGGAAGAGTCACCAAGTTTCTGCCACAGAAAACATCCCCACAGCATGATGCTGCTACCACCGTGATTGATGAATGGTTCCTATTTTACTCCATATATGATGTTTTACGGTTCAAGCCAAAAAGTTGTATTTATATTATGATTTTCACATCATCTAACCAGAAAAATGTCTTTCTCATTGGTGAGCAGTGTTAGTAACAGTTCACCTTTTGGCTGACCAATCTCTACAGGGTTACACTTGTGCACTCCCTCACTGCTAACTCTACAATCTAGCAAGGGTGTGTTTGTGTGTGTTGATAGAAAAGCTTATGTTTTTTTTTTAGTTGTCTATGTATCTTCAAAATTCACCCAGGCTTAATTAATCTTCTTTGTTTCATAGGATAAACAAAAGATCTTCAATAAAAATTCCCACTTATGGGATTTAAGAGACATTTGGAGTGACTGAGGTACAGAAGTTTAGCTTCACTACAAATTAATCCCGAGAAAACAATTTCATGCAGGGAAAGGAAGGCTTCTCCTGCAGAGTTTTTAGTGAGAATGAAGTTCAGCTATTATACAGTTTGGCAATAAAAACAATACTTTGAAAATCTCATCAACCCTTCACAAATGATGGAAAAGGAATAAATGATTTTGGAGGGACTCAACTCGTCTATCATCAGAAATGAGATCACTGAGAAAGAACATCTCCACTCCAGCAAGTTGTGGGAAAACGATATTTGAATTTCTGCTGTTTCTGAAGACCCTGGATGCTGTTGTTGAATGATATACACAATTGGAAAGTATTTCTAGATTGGCAGACTGGGGTAGCCATTTCTCATTTTAATAGAGAAATGGTTGCCCCAGGAGTCTGCAATTTTAGGGGTAAAACCCTTCAGTGGGATGCTGCTTGGATAATCTTGGCTGATGGTCAACAAATTCACAACCTTAAATTTTATAGCTCGCATTTTTCAAGGTAAATGCAATATACTAGAAAAGTCCTTGCCTGTAAATAGAAACAGGTGCTGGAGCAGGAAGAGTTCTGAAACTATGAGGTCAGACATCAAGGACGAAGAAGAATATTTATCTCCAACTCTGATGCTCTCCAAACTCTTTAGTAAACTTCTGGTTGAGAGTAAGCTATGATGGAGTGATGTTTTCATAGGAATCTGCTCTTGTGCCTAACTTTTATCAGGCACTCTCTTTATCTAAACCTGGTCCAGGTGTAGGTGGTAGAAACTGTCCAGCTCTTATGCCAGCTATGACATTCAGTGACGGTGCTTTTGTTGCAGCTCTTCTGCAACCAAATGTAAAATAAAAAGAAATCAAATCTAGAAAATGATTGTTTTCACCTACAGGTTACACAAGCTAGCCGTTGCCGTGCACACAAGAGCTTGGCACCACCTCACATAGCTAGGCAAGGAGGCGCCTGTTGTAAAAATACACAAGTAGGACCTCGTCTGAGGAGACTCCTGCTCAAGGGAACGCGTCACGCATTCTTTCTGTTTTCACTGATTTTTCCAGGGAGTTTAGCTGCCACAGCTCTGCCCCCTGAACACGACTTATAAAAGACATCCAGTGTCAGCCAATTATTTTGGACTCTGATGGTCATAAATCAAGGCTGACCAATAAAAACGAAGACAGCCAAGTATAATGTTCGTGTGTGACTCCAACTGGATTGTAAATGAAGCCAGATGGGCTGGGGGAGTGCCACTGAACAGAGCTGGATCCCATCACTAAATGGCTGTGTGTGTGTTTTCCCCTCGTGCACAAATTACGACATCACCTCATTCGGCGGCATAAATCAAAGCCCAAGCTGTGATATGTACAGGGCATCTCTCCATCTCATTACTATGACAAATTCACTGGCAGCCGTGGATGTGTCAGGCCTGTTTAAATGGTTGATATTTTCACAATCTGTACTTCGGTAGCTGCTGTTATTTTGGAGCAACTGTTGAGTCATTTATGTCATTTTAAGACATGTTTGGAGATGAAGCAGACAGTGGGAGTGCTACCTCTCAGTGGACCTCATAGAGGAGGAACAGCATATTGGAGAAATACTGGTGTGGAGATATAATTAAAGGCAGAAGAGAGGAAAATAGCAATCAAACTAAGCAGGGGAATAGAGTTGAAGGCTTCAGAAAATAATTAAAATTGACACAAATCAGCAGCACCTGTAAAGGGGAGGAGCACAAAGACAGACAACAAGACACCTGCAACCTATTATTTTCCTTCTGCATCATCATTTTCCTTCATTTATCATTGAAATTTCACTTTCATGTAAGAAAAAGTGAAAATGTGTGAGCCGTATTGATACTGCTGCAAAGAAGAATTATTTATGTAACTCCACAGTAATGGACTTACTTGAAAGCACATTCGAGCAGACCTGGTGAGCTCTTCGTTTTCCAGACCCACAGTCATGACCTTCATTCTTCTAACTTAACTTCCATTTCCAAACTAAGAAGCAGCCCCGTCTGAGAATCTGGATTCCTCATTGAGTGTTTCTCAGCTTTAACAGTGAACGGTTTCTCAGAAACGCTCTTCCTATAGTGGAATTTTTTTTTTACAAGATTGTGTTATAAGATTTTTGGTCTTCTATGTGCAAAGCGAATGTGACAAGAATAACCGTTCTTCTATTAAAAAACTCTTTAATACAGCTTTCATGAGTTTCTGAGGTGAGGGAAGTGTGGCCAACCTAAATAAAATTTTCCCCTTCCAGGGCTAGACTGCTTCATCAGCCAGTGAGAAAACACAAGGGTTGAAGGCAACCATTTCTGCAGAAAACATTTCTTAGGAGCAGTGAACTGTCTAACCTTTTATGTTTTCTGCATTATGCTCTCTGAACATAGTTGCTCTGGGCAAGTCACCTGATGTCACTTGATGGAAATAAGTTTTTTGGTCAATATTTTGGAGCTTCACTCTGAAGTTTTTGCTGAATGGCTGTGTGGGAGAGGTGAGTTCTCACAAAATAGTTGATGAGCTGTCAGTGAAGACAGGTACATCAGATCAATAGGTAGTGAAGGCTGTAAGAGTAGAAGTGAAGTCCACATCTTACTTTGCTGAGAAGTACTGTCTGTCCTTTGGGGATAAGGCTGTAAGAAGTGAACAGTGAATAAACTATGTGGTTAAATTTTATCTTATTGCTTGAGGCTCAGGATCTGTATATCTTCTAATGTTGGGACTTGCAGGTTCTAAAATTGCACCTCATAGATGTAATTATTCAGAGTCAAAATAACTCTAGCCTTGTGACGTATTAAAATTTAATTTGACACAACAACAAATGCATCATGATCCCCTTTTGTGACACATTAGTTGCTCCTGGATTATAATATGTTTTTGTCTGTAATTTCCCCTCAAACAAAACAATATTTATATTTAATATGTTGTAATATATGAAAAGGACAAAGTTAAGTTTGATTTTAAAAAAAAAGAGCAATGGTGGAAATCGCCCCACTTTATTAAAAGGAGTGATTGTGGTGGGTGACCGGTTAGATTCCTGCTTCTGTCTTTTGTGTCCTTCGGCAAGACGTTTCACCCGCCTTGCATGTTGGTGTTGGTCAGAAAGGCTGAAAGAGCAAAATGGCAGCCTCATTTCTGTCCAACTGCCTCAGGGCAGCTGTGGCTACTATCCAGTAGCCATTATCAGTGTCTGAATGTGTGCGTGAATGGAAAGAGTCTTTGAGAACCCCTGGAGGGCTGAAAAGAGCTATATAAACTTGATTTCATTTCATATAAATAATATATTTATTGTTCATAAAATTTAAAGCAGACGTATAAGTAACTGCTCTTTAATTTTACAATAAAATTTGTCTTTATTAATGGCATATATATAGAATAGAATGTGATAATTTTTTTGTCCTTTTTTAACGGTGCGCTTGGAATTTTCTCAGTTCTCACTGACCATATCAGACATGCTCGTTGCCACAATACACACATCCTTTGCCACACACCAATATGACATGGTAAGCAACTAGCCGTCAACTTGCAGACAAGTTGTAAATCTTCCGTGTTGCACTTACATAGCGAGGTAGGTATCTGCATTGTTTAACTGCATTTGAATTTATCTGAAAGTGCACCTCGGTACAAGTATGTCGGTGTGTGTCTGCTAACAGTCATCTCTGTGTTTCAAAGAAAGGAGCATTGGTTCACATGGAAAAAACAAGGACACAAAGAGGAGAGGACCTGGGTCTTATCACTCGGGGTTTGAACACAAACCAGACCACCTCTCACCAACTCCAAACAGCAAATTAGGAGCTGGGAGCTGCCGACTGCACTTGTGACAAAGACGTGACGGAGAGCAGACGGGCTGGACTGTGTCACAGGTCACATGGGCCCTGATACGAGAGGAATGCTGACCATGTACAGCCAGAATAAGCAGAGATGTCCATACGTTTGTCTCAGTTCAAGCAGGCCTTCATAATGCATTCTTATTAATGTAGTAAACTGAGTTGTATCCAGTTGTAAAGCCGTCCGTTCATTTTCTTTATCAAATGTTTCAATGTGGGGGGGTGAAGGGAATCAACAGGTGAGAGACGAAGCTTATTAAGTAGCATCACAGGATCAGTGCTAAGACACAATTTGGCAACGTCAACATGCAAAGGTTCCAGCTGAGGTTGAAACTCGCAACCTTCTTGCTGTGCGTATCCCTTAAGAGTACTTTTATTTTTGCTGAAAAGGAATCTAAACAGTGATTGGCTCGTTCTGTTTTTGCTCAAATATACTGGCACAGCCGTCAACATCTCTGGTTCTATTTATGTTGATGAACCATACGTTTGTTTACTCATTCATCAGTTCACACAATTATGGGTGTGAACTCACTGATTACTTCAATAGATATGCCTTGCTGGTACAGGTTTTCAGCTTTACCTTCATAATTTCCTCAGATCTCCGTGGCATAGTTCAGCATTTCTAAAATGTGCTGATTTTGAACTATTTGCACCACATCCAAAAGGTGAGATCTGGTGATCTATTTTTGTTGATATTTCCTAGTTGCACTAGGTACAAGATACACCCAGTAATGCACATACAGGAGACTTTGCTTGGATTGTTTCTTGCAAAAGTAGGATAGAGATAAAATAAAGATCCTTTTCTTTGTATGCTCCAACTTTGTGAAAAGATGTATTCACAAAGTTGGTGGCATTGGTGCCACCAAAAATATGGCACCAGTGGAAATTTAAGATAAATGTTACTTAATGTGGGATTTTCTCTCTGAATAAATGTAAACTAATTAAAAGTTGGATTTTCCTGAATGGCTTAGCATGCTGCTCACAAAAATGTATTTTACACATCTTTGCCAAATAAAAACTTTGGAGCAAATTAATGTATAGGTTACTTATTAGTATGTTAATAATAAACTAGTTACTTGTCTAATTTTCCACTTGAAATCTGTTTAGATTTTCTTTAGTCAGATGGGAACTGTACTGTATATGTGAGTTTTAAGTGTGAACGAGTAATTTATGACATTTCTTTTAGAATTCAGCGTGAATCAGATTTCATAGTTAAAGAAATGTGAAATGTTAAGGGGTCAATTTTAAAGACACGTATATTACGTATGATTAAAATGAAGTAAACTGACTAATTTCAGGTTTGTTTGTTTGTTCATTTCAGTTTCTCTTCACTGTGGCAGAAGCAACCTTCATTATAGTAATAATCCTGAATTCATTTTATTGCATAGTTTATTCTGTGTCTCCGTGCAAATAAATATTTTATAATATATAGTCATTTATTATTCAGTTTGTACAATCGTTTCTTCAAATAGCCGTGTATTTGGAGTAGCTTTAGAACAAAATGTTCAGAGAACATAAATCTCATGATCTGGGATTTAAGTTTTGGTCTGTTAACGAGCTAATGCTGCTTGAAGATCCTATGAGGTCTCTGAGAGATGAATGTAAGTCAATGTAACGCCCTCTGAAGTCATGGAAACATGACCGCGTGAGTGCGTGTATGTGTATGCAAGTGTGTATTTACTTAGTTAAACAGGCTAAAGCCCGGCCGCCCCTTGTATGATTCTCTGTCTCCATTCCTTATCAACAGCACTTTGTCGTCCCTGCCTCGCTGTCAGTGCTGTGTGTCTGAACCACCTCTCTGCCTGATAGCCAGCAGCCGCCTAAATACACCTGCACTCTGTCAAGCTGCAGCTGCTTCCCCCCTCCTCACACTGACTCATCAGACAGTCACATGTGACTTGGTCCTATGAAAATGTGTTTTCTGTTCATTTCTTAGTAAGATACAATGTCTTAAATCAAACATCAGAAATATAAATGCTTTGCACTGTATTAAAATGACTGGCACCATTGTTGCATCTCTGCTGTAGTCAAAACATGTCGATTACATCATCAACTCACCAAAATTGTGCATCTAAGACATTGAAAACCAGCATACGTTTTCAGATAACGTGGAACTCAATTCAACAGGATCAACACGCTGCAGCAAATGACTGCAGAGTCAGTCATTTATTAAGTGTGTTTCCACAAATGTCAGCATACCGCAGAAACAAATTGGACAATTAAGCATAGCTGCATGTCTCTCTGTTGTAGCTGGGACTTGATTGTGACGAGGAAAACAGGAAAACGATTATGATGGCTTTACATGAACTGTTTTAAGAGCTCCAGCTGTTTTTCTTCATTTGGAGTTCAAACATGAAATAGATAAAAACAATGTTTGACAGCTGCCATCAGTAAATTGCTGGGCTGACTATAATGATGTCTTTAAATTGTTAAAACAAACGTTGGATTTTTCTTCCTGTCTCTTTTCTTTGCTGTTTAAGATGTCCACTTATCTTAATTTTCTCAAAGAATATGTCTCTATTTGTCTACCTTTTACTCCAAATCACAAATATTCTCATTTCTTTCTTTCTCTGGTACCAAGTGCTCTAATCCACTGTGATGTATGTATTTTCTCTCTGTCTCTATCCCTCCTGCTCTTTGCTTCTTAGCCTTTCACTGTCTGCTTTTCATCATGTCAGCCCCCCGGGCACCATATTGACACCTACCAGACGTACAACTTAGTAGCCTGATAACGTGTCCCGAGGCTGGCCTTTTTTTGAACTGAAGACACACCCTTCAAACACGGTGAATAGGATTGTCCAAATGAAAGAGTTTTTTCTTTTTAGCAGATTAAGCTGTTTAAAATTGTATGCTTAACACCGTCGCTCAAAAAGACTCAATCTCAACTCTGTGCTGGTGATCACATGGTTCTACCACGTACAATGTAAGAACAGGGTTAGAATTTCAGTAAATTTTACTCCAGTCAGAGTTGATTTGAGTCATAAATGTCATTTACACTGACAAGTGTTAATATGTCTTTAAGTAATATCCACAGTATTATTTAAATAAAACACTGCTACTTTTCAATTTATTATGAATCACTCTTCATAAGAGTAATAAGTTGGAGTTGTAATACATAGCAGTGATATATAATACGCATTGATATGTAAAGAATCTTGTCAGTCATAAGAAATTGAATCCTTTGATTACTACAAGTTTTATCACCATAAACACATTGTTCATTTCTCTATTGTTGCCAACACAACCAAAAGTACCAATACCTGCTTTGATGGTTTCACTGGCTAGAAAATTCACTTAACCTAAACTGAAGAGAAAAACTGATAAGTTTTTTTGTCTGAAGGAAAATGAGAGACTCCAGATCTGACATACAAATGAGGTGAGGGCCATTTTTAGCAATCTGGGCTTCCTTAACGTCTCAGCAAAGAATCAGGCTGATCTCACCCACGTTGCATTAATGCAGGAATTTATGCAGAATCCCTGAACAAGTATTAAGAGCATTTAGTGTGCAATACATAGACATATAGGCTGAGACTGCTGTGTCATTAGTCTCTTGTAACAAACTAATCTTCAGAGAAAGTGGATTTTGGATATTCATTAGCTGTAATCAAAGTTAACATAAATATATTTCTCTTGTATTATAGAGTCAGTTTCTTCAGTGACTTTATACAATGTATGATTTATCTTTTTAACTAAAATACAGAAATATGCAAGCTAGTCCAAATTACTGTGCGACTTCCTTTGTTTTTCTTGATTTGTTGCTGCCAAGAAACACAAAGACGTTTCCTGAAAGCCATCGGTGAGTGAGTCAAATTGGACCCAATCAATATTAGTGTAGACTGATGAAATGCAGGGGATTATGTTGCTTTTTAAAACTCCTGAGTTTTCAGTAAATATATATGTGTCGCTAATTTTAATGTAAATATAGTAGTGGGATTTGGTAGAAGTATTGCCCATCAGTGCCTGTTAAAATAACTCAAATCTGTATCATGGAAAACTTGAGTGCGACTGTTCAGTCTCAAGTTCTCTTTGCATTTATCAACAATTTGCAGTCATTTACATGTTAGATCCTAACTCTGTGAATTCATAAAATTTAGTGGGGAACAGCGGTGGAGCACTGTGGAAATGAAATAGCTTAGTAGTATAGCAACACATAATGCAGCAGCGTCCTTCTCTCGTGAAATTCAGACTAAACTGTAACAAAAAGAAGCTACAGGTCCAAAACGAATAAAAATAGCTGTTATTTTCTTTTTGGCTTAAAATTGGTCAGGTGTCAAATAAAAAAGATGAATAAAGTAAAGTCACCTGATACAAAGGAAATTTATTGGTATAATACCTTTCACAGACAAAGAAAGCCTCACAGGAAAAGAAAGAGCATAAAAAGAAAAATTGCATTAGGAGACAGGAAATAGATCAAATGGAATAACAGCCAAATTTAAGTATTAAATCAAAAGAAACAGAAAGGTGCTCATTAAAAAACAATTAAATTGCTAAGAGCTGATAAAATAAACAGATAAAATAAGCGTTTGCCTTTTTTTTGGAAAACTGTGGTACCTAATAATGTTTTGCAGGCTTGGCCTCTGTAAAATTGTTAGACTTGGAAAAGGATTTGATAAGTCCATATAAAGAAACCTATCAGGTCATTTTTGACTTTTGTTTATATTGTTTTGATTGTACGTTTTCATGTTTTTGATACAGTACGGAATACCAGCAAGACAGTTTATAGTTTTATTTAGTTTATATTAATAATTTCCATGATTGTGGATGATAAAAGACGAGGCGACTTTAACTACAGTGGTAGGAATTTGTCCTGTAACAGGTGGGTCACAATGTAGTAGCGTATCACCATCAGCGTGTGAATGAGTGTGAAGTGCTTTGGAGTTCTCTAGTCCAGATAAAGCCCTAAAGAAGAACAGGCCATTTTAATAAAGAAAAACAACAACTGAGAGCAAAATAGTGAAATGTCAATAATACCAACAAAACCATTTCACAGAAACTGACTGCAAACTAGGAAAACAAATACTTTGGAGGGTGATTATTGAAACAATGAACAAGTGAGACTAATCACATTGATGTAAAACAGCTGCAAGTGAAGCAGGAAGCTGAGGCACAAGAGAAAAAAAATGATTAATAAATACAGGATAACCCCAAAAAAAAAAACTGACCTGGGGATTTAATTAAATCCAAGAAAGCTGGATTCTACAGACAGGTTTTTATTCAGTCCTTCTCAGAGTGTATTGAAAATATTAAACTGGTTGCAATGTGCTTGTAATTCCCAAGTAACCAATCGGTTACTGCCTACTTTTCTGGTAAGGAATGGACAAAAAGAAAACAGATTGGTTGGAAAATTTTCAGTGAGCATTTCTGAGTTGAAAACAAAATCTAAACTATATCTAAATCATAGATGTCTAGGCGAGAAGTGACAGATATTTGGTTTAAAATGAAAGTTTTGCCAACATGTAGAATTGGTTTTAGATGTTAATAAGAAGTCCAGATGTAGACCTAAAGCTTCATTTACTGCTCCCTTGTTTTTCTTGCTGAACTATGTTAATGATAAGTTATTTGCACTATTTTAGTGCAAATAACATAAGTCCAGGGCCTTTTAACATGCGTTCTTTGGATTTTTATTTTTGTTACGATTACATTATTTCCTAAATACAAATTAAATTCCACTCCTCATTTGCCTCAGCAACATTTTGTCAGCACTGGACCAACTCCATGTTATGAACAACTCTGTCAAAATGATGCTGTGTGTAGTTCTTCTTGAAAATTACAAGTCTAGCTGCACAACTGATATCTTTATAATTGCTGCAAACTGGATATCTCTGATGATATCGTTAAGCTATCAAAGCTTTGAATATTTGTTTAAGTATGGAGGATGCAAGCCAGCGCATTCTTCACTGAGGGCAGTTTAATAAAACAGATGAGGACGTGGGAACATGGTCACACAAGAACTGAGTTCAGCAGAGAGAAGGGACTCGATTCACAGTCAGAATCAGTTTGTACAACACAATGACATGGCACCAAGATCGCCAAGATTTCTCAGTCCTTATAGGATAACATAACTGGCCACTGAGTTCTCTAAATGTGCCTTCAAAGGAGCTCAGCTTTGTGTAGTATCAGCTAAATGACCTTAATGTCTTCACACCATCTCACAGTGCAGTCAGCTCCACTGTGAGATGGCAACCAAGCTGGGGTCTGGGCATCCTCCTCAAAATCACAATGTTTCTACCTCCACAATTTGAGGGCAATGTCTTGCTGTCAGTGCACATCCTGTACAGCTTGATTGTTTGTTAATATTATAGATAAAAAAAATCTTGTTTGTGTCCATCAGTACAGTGTAAATATGCAAATATCTGATCAATAGTGCATTTTCCTTTTTTTTCCAACAGAGGTAGAAAATACTGCAACATACTGTAACATCTTTGTACACAAGATGTTACAGTAGCAGAAAAGAAAAAGTATGAAATTAGTTTGTAATAATTAATGACTTAAGCTTTGCCTTTCATTTTACTGTTTCTGGTATTTTTGCTTTGCTCATTGACAAATTTGACCTGACAAATTTTCTGTTTCAAAATTAAGTTTAGTCCACTTTCGCAGGAGTTTTGCTTCTTCTAAGCCTGGAAGAAGTACATTGGTCAAATCATAACCAGGAAAAGATGTATCAAGGAATCATGAAAAAATTAGGTTGATGTACAGTTTCTGTTTAGAAATCTGCTCTATTGCTGACTGGGATGATTCCGGTGTGTAAAATAAAATGTAAAATTTTACAGCTGTTTGTCCTATGTTATTATGTTGCTTATGTTATAAATGTCCAGAGTCACAAACCTACAGAATAAAATCATTTCCATTTAGCTGTCAAAATTCAGGTTTCTCAGCTCAAGATAAGTTATATACAAAATTCTTGAAGTGGAGAGGAGATGTAAAATAATCGCTGTTGCATGTTGTATAAACAAAAACACCAGCAACTATCAATGCCATTTATTTGCAGAGGTTGATTTCTCTTTTGGTGCATTTTCTCTTGTCATTATCTGCCAAAAAAAAAAGATTCATAAACTTTCAAGAAGCAATTTATAACCCATTTTCAGTCTGAACCACCACTGACAACATAACCCTTTCCACAGCTAAGCTTCTCTTTAAAATCAATCATGTACCCTAAATCACTCTCTCATGCTTTCCCCATCATCCTCGGGGCCAACTATTTGTCATTTTCTCATGCAAAACCCTCTGCACTATATAACACTGCAGACAGACCTGAATAGAAGACAGGAAGAGCACACAGGAGCTGTAAGAGTACTTTAGCAGAGTTTGTGGAACAATGGCGTGCTGTCCAGGATGCAGCTCTCTGCTCTCTACACTTTCACCAGCTAAAGGAAAATACATCGCATTTGCTTTAAGAGGTTTAAGATGTGCTTGGTGAGATGTGAGAGGAGCATGCGTCTACATGTGGCCTGAGGAGAAAGAATCCAATTTCTTATTGAGAGAACTCAATGTGTACATTCTCTTCCTTTCTGCCCTTACTTTTAAGGGCCCACGCTTCTTTGCATGTATGCATATATGTGTTTGCGTTAGCGAAAGCAAGAATTCGGTCTACGTTGTGACATCCCAGAGCCAGCTGTGAGCTCCATGTGGAGGAGGATGCATCAGGGGGTCAGGAGCTGGCAGCTGGCATGAGAAGGAGAGCATCCAGCACTAGATGTAGTGGCTCCAGTCATTGGAAGCTGCTTTTGCACACATACAGAGCTGTGTGTGTGTGTGCTGAAATAGGGAATTTAAGACAGAAAATATAGAGAGAGGGAACACGAGTTGTGTCCATAAAATCAGATAAGCACTTTAACACATTAGCAGCTCAAAAAAAACACATGGCCCAACCTCAGAGGAGTCCTCTCGCTCCCCACCGTCGGCGAGCACGCTCGGCAGCCTCACTCTGTTCTGAGCAGTCATTAACACCTTCCCTGGGTGTCTGGCTTTCCTCTGACAAAGTTGATGGTTTTGACCTCAGGAGTGGAGAGGTCATACAGAAAGTCACATGTGTTGTTTCCAGGGACCACATAACAGCTTCACAGCATGTCTCACAGAAGAGGCAGGATCCTCCAGAACATCTCAAATTCAGATTATCCTGACTCATCCCACAACACGGTTCCCTGAACACAGTGCATGGCTGTGTGAAATGCACCTAGACTATGAGAAAATAACTTGTGAAGAAATGAACCAAACAAAATCAATCAAAGAAATATATAAGAAAGGAATTTGTAAAGACACTAATACATTGTATTTGTTGTGTAATGGATAAAATGTTAATGAGGAAACAATCTTTAAAAGCCTAGATATTATTCAGCGTAGGCATGAGCTACGCATGAGCTACTTCTCATGGTATGATAATCTTAGAGCTACAAAAATATCCTTCAATTTCATAGCATCTACACAAACATAAAAAAAACTTATTTCGTGACACATGTCATGATGGTCAAAATGTAATTTATATGGGATCTCTGTTGAACAGTCTCACCCTCCACAATGTGTACGCATGGCTTCTGCACAAGCCTTTACATGCAAAGTGGTTGAAAAAGTTTCTGCAATATGTCAAGCATATTTCTATGCATTTCCATTAGAGCTTTTTTCTAAATCTGCCCTGATTTGGTAAATTACTCTTGGGTGAATCCGGAGGCAGAGGACATGATCCAGTTTCCATCGCACCAACATCACCAGGCTGATGGAGTTCCTCTCACACTACTCTTCCTTCTTTAACCCCATTGAAGATATTTTTGTTTTCTCAGCAGGCATGGAAAGAATATGATCACCAGCTACATACACAGACTATCCTTGTGGGTACCATGGATGCAGCGTGACAGGACATCACAGCAGCTGCCTGCAGAGCCTGGATAAGGCACTGAGAGATTCTTTTCACACTGCATCGCAAAAGAAGGTATTTTTGTGATGTAAATGAGAATTTGTGGCCCAACTGACAGCAATGTCAAGAGGTGTAGGAAGACTGGACTGTAATTCCTACAACACTGCAGGTACAGTTTTCCTTAAAGAGATTGTCCTATGTTCCTTAATCTTACCATTACTCTCTAACAATCAGAACATCCCTCCAGAGTTCTGATGTAGGCTACTGTTACACTGACACCATGACTAAGTAATCAAGAGAAGTGTTTCAGATCCTATCTTACAAATCAAGATCAAAAATAATATTCTTTATTGACTCAAATGGAATATTTTTCTTGGGCAGTAATGGTACATACACCTTCAGACATAAACCCAATAATAAAAATGGTGGCATATGTGAAACATAATACATTCAAGTGATAGCTGCTGCATCATTTTTATGTTGTGCAAATTATAAGTTACAACTCAATGGGCAGATGGTAAAAATGAAAAAAGTCTCTCACTTTGGATCAATGAATAATTATTTAAGATGCAAAATACATTTAATAGACATTACTGACCAAGTAGGACTCCATAAAATCTCTATTTGAACAACAACGGGCACATATGGTAAAACTGTTAAGTACTGCAAGCAAAAGCTTCCATAGACGTGTCACTATCTGCAGCGTTATTTCGCTTCGACATGGCAACTTGAGTGACAGAGACGATGAGTGTAAGTTATGAAGGAGATTCTATATGACTGCTAGATACATTTACTGATTGGTTGCAAGATGCTATACGAATAAATATCAGCATAAATCTTAAGCGTTATGCAATATTTTGTAGCAAACCAAAGGACATTCCAGTCAAAGCACCTTTAATCATGCCTGTCAGTCACTCCCTGAGGTGGAATGTATGCGGCTTGCTCTGTTATAAAATATGCCACAACATCTGTGAAGCTACTTGGGGTCCTAACATTTCAGCACACTCCCAGCTAAAGCAAACAATTGGGAAGCATATTGGGAAGGAATTAGGCACAGATTCGAGACAGGCTGTATTGTTAAGCCTCCACTGGTGACATGTCTGTTTCAGTCTACAGATGGCCTGACCTGGCAAGCGCTGGCTGGACCTGGCAGACCCTGCCAAGATCTGAAAAGCATCGACTGCGCAGGACCTGGTAGTTTTAAAAGTCCATCTATCAGGGAGCAGTTTCAAGGTAACTTGTCAGGATGAAATTTAGGTGGGTGTTGCTGAAGAGACTATGGGACAATTCAAAAAGAAGAGAAAAACAGATGACGCTACAGGTACTTTTCTTCATGGCTTACTTTATAAGCTAATCAGACTCATTGTCCCATCCGGTCAGCGCTATCCTATTACTTACAAAAACAAAAGCTCCAATGCACAAGAATACTCACACACACACACACACAAACTAGTAAACAAATCGACACCTGCTCATTTGCTCATTTTCAGGCTAAAAAAACCTAACAGACGCCGGCGTCTCCTTCCGGCACAGTGCCGGCCGTGGTGGCAGCAGCAGAGGTTGGCAGCAGCACGCTCATCATTCCACAAAACCCCGGACAGATGTCCCAGAGCCTGGGAGGCAGGTGGGCCGGGCTGCCCTCCCCCCATCGCCCCTCTCTCACTCTGCTCCGCCACAGCGATGCTGGCAGCTCTTCAGACCTGCTGGGTATAACCTTTAATTCACATGCTTTTCCTGGCACAGTGGGCCAAGGGGCTGCCATCTGCCTGGCCTGTTACAGAGAGAGTGTGGAGTGAGTCAGAGAGGCTGAGAACAAAATCAGAAGGGGACAAGAGTGTCTGCCAGGGGAGACACACCACATCATGTTGTTGTGGCTGCCCATCGGTTTGTGGTTCATGTGTTAAACCCCACATGTGACCAAAAAATGACACATCACTTCTATGACGCTGTCATTACTTAAAACTCTTCCTACACTTTTGTCAGGAAAACACATCAAACTTAAGCATTATCCTGCTGACAGTAGCCATTAGAAAATGGGATAACTGTTGTTACCTGCTGTGTTTATGTGATGCTCAAATGTTAAGGCGCTCAAAATGCTGGAAGAAAGATTTTCCACATCATTGACATACAGACAAATGGACAAGCTGTCGGACTGACGGACTGACAGAATGAATTGGTAAAAGGCCATTGGAAGCTATGCAGGTTGGTTAGGGCAGCTTTTTGGTTTTTATTTTTGGTTGTTCTTTGGCTTTAAATAGAGAGCATTAAATAAAATCTACTTTTCGAGCTTTATATAACATTATTTCCTCATCAAAAGCATACTTAGAGTGTTGCTTTGCTTCTTTCTCTCTGACACAGTCTTAGCGTGATGCTCAGGAGGATCGCGGCTCCATCTTGGAGACTCCAGCTGAGTCTTGGAGCTCACAGAGCAGCTCCTCCAGACTAGCGACAGTAGAAATGAGCAAATACCTGGTAGAACCGTGGGTCTGCTAAGCTCATCATACAAACCGTTTCTCAATCCAACGCTCTGAAGAACTATTATTAATGGCATAATTATAGAAGCATTGTTGTGATTGCAGAGTGTCATAAAGTGTAAAGACACAGATGTCCAATTTCAAGGCATCAAATTACAAAGTAAAATTTCTTTAAAGTTAAGTCTTTTAAGTTTTATTACTGATTTTACTGTCAAAAAGTTATTTATATATATATATTTTTCTATTGTGGCGTCTGTCTGAATTTTCTCAGTTTAAACTAAATCTTGCCTTAAGCTTAATAAGACATTAGAGTTTTCAGGAAAAAAAAGTCATCTCTGGTGAAGAGAAGAAAAGGGAAAAGACAGACGACAGAGCATCTAGATTAAAATTTTTTGAATTAAATGAAGAGAAAGAATCATAAAGGCGAAGAGGAAGCGGGCGGGTCTGACAGAGGTTATAAATGAGTGATATGCAAAGCATGCGAAAGATAATGAATCGAGAGAAAATGTTAGAAAGAGAAAAAGAAACAAGGGAGACGCAGATTAAATGGCGAGAGGAGTTGAGAAAGGAAAAGAGCGGTGCTGCAGAGACGCAGCCACAGGCCCGCTGTGTGGTGCATGGCAGAGACTCATCATTCAGCTAATTATGATCAGGCTTTTCCCTGCAGGCACAGCAGCGCTGCAAATGGAAAGTCTTTGTTCTTACACAGCCCCGTGGAAGCGATGGGGCATGGCGCCATGCAGATGAGACGGCGTGTACAAACACATAAACACGCATACGGATACGCACACACAGAAACAGAGAAACACAAGCCAGCATAGCGGCTCATTAACACTACGTGCACACTTTACATTCACTCCTACACAAACACACCGAGTCCCCATTCACACTGAACTTCTCTCTTAATGCTCCTTGCCAGTTATTTGTGCGTGCTGTCGTACGCAGACTCACACCTCTCCCTCTCACCCTCGCTCATAAACGCTACACAAACACTGAAGAAAGGCAACACACAAACATCATCATCAGATTCAGCTTTGGAACATTACGGCAATGCTATCAATTAAGTTTGCACCTACTGAGCCAAGTTATTCATCTCTATTAAAGAAGATGGGACTCTTCTAGAAAGACCAGCAGGGTATTCAATTAGAAAACGGAAGAAAACAAAAGATTTATATCCAAGGAGGAATAAAGACGCTGTAAAATAGTAGAGTCTTGCTTTAAATTAATTACGCAGTCTTTTGTGTAAAAACTTCAAGCAAAACTTGTGGGTCACATAGAAAGCAAAGCTTCCCTTTATTTAAAAAATGTGTTTACTGGCTGGTACTAATTGAAATCTTGGACATTTCAAATATTTTATCAAAGACATTATAACTGTAAGGAGTCTGATGCATAATCAGCTTCCTTGTTTCAAATATTTCAGTGAATTCAGTGAAAAATTCAATTGATTGTCAGTCTTTGTTCATGAAAAATTATCCACCTACAGGGGCTTTGATGAGTGCATCAAGTCATTGACTTCTCAGTAAATCCTCAAACTGAATCATGTGACAAGAACCCTCAATCAGAACCGGGCTCAGTATAAGAGATCAATCTGCTGTAGCTAACTGGAGATTGAGAAAACAGAAAAGAAAAGGACTGCGGAGTACTTTCTGCTAGAAAGAAAAACAAAGAGTTCTCTGCATTTATGGCAGCAATAGCTCTGTCAGTGACTTTGTCCAGGAAAGTGACACCACTAAAAACAGAAGCACTGACCCACAAGTACTTATTTCTGGACAGAAATGCAGAGAACACAAATGATATTCAAAGGCAGCAATAGGTCTGCCAGAGGCATTGTCCAGATTGTGACGGAGCTAAACTCAGAACTCCTGAGCCAGGACTACTTTTTATGAGACAGAAAAATAAACTAAATACACAATGGCATGACAACAATACCTTTACTAATTCCCATATAAATCCAAAAAAAAGAGCATACATACAGTACATAGTGAAACACACAAAGAAGCAGTTAGCAAAGATTTCTTTCTGTGAGGCAGAAAAACAAAGTACACAGAATTAATAACAGCTTTAGCTCCATCAGAGGCTTTGTCCATTCGTCAGTCGGGCGAAACATATAAATTCTAGCTGTACTACAGAACCATAATCTTTTTGCCATATTGAGTCGAACAATTTATGAGGCCACTATTGACATACACTCCCCATCAAAACTTGTATTATGTGAGTTTTGTTCTTTGATATCAGTGACTTATTTCATCAAGACAGTGCATGTTGCTCTGTTTAAAGTCATAAAAGTTAGAGGAATTTAACTGAAATCCTTGCACAGAGTTTTTCAATGAAATTCCCACATCCTAGTTTGACTGGGCATTTACAGGATGCACAAAGCAATAAACTAACATGGCTACTTTTGGAGTTCTGTCCCATAAATAACACGTGTGCTCCTACTCTAAAATTACAGTTATGGTAATTTAATCCAAGTTAGGATGGTTGCATGTTTAACTCCTGTGCACATTGGTCCCACTGGGATGAATGCGATCTGGCAAAGAGAAGTATCACAGATATTCCCAGGCAAGATGAATGTGAGGAACAAATAACAGTATAATCCAAGGACACAAAGTACCTCATTATTGTACATTTAAAGTGTTCAGTGCACAGTTAAACCTAAGTTAACATAAGATGGGTATACGGCTGAATGCTTCTGAGAAAAAAAACAAAAAACGTTACTTTTTAAGTAATGGTGTTTTGTGTTTTTACGCATGGCATTCTTCCTGGACGCATTTTGGTGTGAAGCCCAGCATTGCAGCCCCTTGGCAGGCACAAAAGATCTCTTGGCATGGCTCGGCACTGCTCTTCGTCTCTGCTCTCTTGTTTACAGCATAAACACATCTGCCTTTCACGCACAAGTGGCTCCTCAGAGTTGTACAGCAGTAAATGATACCCCCCTTTTCTCCTCTTCAGCTCCCAGATAGAGTTGTGGATCCTAGAATAACGTCCCCAAAGCTGAGAGGAATTGGCAGAAACACACAGGTTGCTTTAATGAGCTGCACCTCATTGCTCAGGTGCATATTACTTGTCGTATGCATATCTGTGTGTGTAGTTGTATAGCCAGATACTCAACAGAGGGAAAAACATACAAATGCAATTTAAGTTTTTAGCATTAATCTGATTAATTAGGTGAGCAGAGGCGATATATCTGCTATTTAAGCAGCATAATAACATTATAGGAACTTCAGAACTGTTGCACTAACGGCTAAAATGCGGTAAATGAATGAGGGTTATAACAGAAATGCCTTAAATGAAGCCAACATGAACAGTGACGTCACGCAGATCTTTTTACTTTCACAAGATCGTTGAACACTTTAGTTTCCTTGTTAGCCAGTCATTTTATTTAAAATTTAAAACGGTGTGCTTAAAATTATTTGCCTCTGTCGATCTATTTAGAGACACGTTTAACTTTTGTTTTAACACGTTTATTTTCTTATGCAGAGAAACTAACTAATTCCATAGCGACAAGGCTCCCATTTCCCAAGCTTGCAAAATGAGCCATATTCCTCTTTTGCCTCTCATCAGAGTTTCCCCATCATCAAATTGCACCCATTACGTCCAGTTACAGGAGACTGGAATAAACCCTGGACAGAATGTGACCATTTGACAGATGTGTGTTGGATTTGTGTCACATGTAAAATTTATGACACTTCAAGTTGACACACCAGGCCTTGCTAGTCTATTTTAAAATCCAGGTGTTTGCAGATGAGATGGTTGTTCTTCCAGACTTATTTTTTGAGCAGGGATGTCAAACTTCAGTCCTTCAGGGCCAGTGATAAGCAAACTTTACACCCGAATCAAGTGGCTGGAATCCTTATCAGCTGACATTTCCAACTAAATGTCTTTTGAGGAATAACTTTGCTTTGAATGTGATAACAAGCCGAATAGCCTCATTTAACCACTTGAGGTCTTGTTGCTGAGCAGATTATTAAACTTTAGGAAGTGTTGCTGCTCAAATGCTGGACCTGCTATGAATCAGAATATTAGAAAATAATAATAAACCAGAGATTGAAACTCTCTTGGAACTTAATCATGTAAAATCTTTAGTCACAAGAAGGTGAAGGTCCTCGTTAGTTCAACTGTCCTGTCCAAATTTAACCTGTGCAAAAATATTGAAAGTGAGGTGGGATAAGTTATTTGATTTAAAATGTTTAAGAAAAGGATCCTCAGCTTTCAAAAAACTCAAAATTGCAGCAGTAAAATAACTCTTATGTTGTCCTATCTGACCAGTAAGACAGTATTCTTACCAATACAAACATGTTCTATCTATAAATCTCCACTAGTTAGATTATCCAAGACCATCAGAGACTTACAGGAGACGGTGATATTCTGTTGAACATTGCTGCTTTTTAAAATGTTCTTGTTACTTTAACTTTGTCATCAGACCCTGTAATGTCTTTAATTAAATTACATTGCACAAGCCATTTCACAAATGGAAGTCCTTAAATCAACACTTAATTGATTGTAGGGTGATGAATGGTAAAACTGTAACCGAGCCGTCCAGCGACTCTACAGACCAGATAGTTTAGTAGCTGTCTTCAGAGCAAACAGACCAGTCAGGCAGCCAGTGAAGCTGAGCGTCTCGTCCTTGCTGCCAGCTCTCTGTTTCCTCCCAGTAGCTTCAATGTGGGATTGTTTACAGCTCTTTTTATAGTCTAGTGAATAAGCCCTTATTTTCTCCCAATCTACCCCTGCTGGGAGAGCCAGCCCAGACAGTGGGAAGTAGCCCTGGGAAGTCATAATTACATTTGGCAAAGTGTTCACAGCCACACAAAAACATACACTGGTACAAATACATACTGTAGAGGGGGGAAAAAAACACACACAAAGAAAGCAAAAAAAAAGTGTGTTCAGTTGTGATCCTTTGAATTGTTGTAGAAATCTCTGAGGAATATTATCTTTTTACAAGCACACCATTAGATGCTGGTGAAACTACCAAACTTTTCACTCGTAGGCGCCATGAAACACTTGGCCAAAACCCTTTCATATAATGAAATGAAGGTAAATTATGAAGGGGAAATTGACAACTATTAGGCGCTAAATCTTTTTTTAACCAATGCAATATCGATTAACATCTTGAGACTGTGAAAAAAGCAGGAAATATTCACATTCTAGATGCTAAATTGTAGCTTTCCAGAACACAAGGCTATTCTGCCTGCTTAAAACACTCCTTTGTTGTACTCCTTGTTATGACTTGTTTCATTTCATAAGGTTCACTGTACAATACTTATTTTTTGTCAGGTGTCACCAATTAATATGGATTTCAGTTGCAGTTCTGAAACATAATTGTTAGGTCAGACTATTGTAGATCAGATTGTATTCTAAGTCTGAGTGGGAAACAGCATACAGCATATAACCTCTTCTGTAAAATATGTCCAGGCACAGACTGATGTGTCTAATGGCAACTTTTGATTTGTGAAATGAGAGAAACGGCCAAATTAGCAGCAAAGCATAGCAACGCCAATGAGATAGTACTTTATTGTACAAATTGGCATGACTCCAAAAACACAATGCATTCCTGGGGGGAAATGTGCAGGGGTGGGGTGCTCTGTGAGGTGGAAGTTCAGCTGGAGATTGCAGCTCCAAGAAGGAACTTTGCATGAAAAGGCAGCCATTTGTGAGAGCAAGCGTTTAGGCACCCCCCAAAAGGCTGCCACCAGAAGCTCTAGGATTCTTCAAAACATGCGTGAGAGAATCGAAGCAATACCCCAGGAATGTTTTGATGAGAGAAAAACATTATGCTATTATGTAAAGCTCAAAAAACTCGATTTTACATAACAGTCACAATATTGCATTGCAGAAAGGATTACACTGTACACTAATTAATAAAAAATAATTACAGTAATTAATACATTTCTTTTGGATTTAATGTCATTTTTCAGATCAGATAATCTTACCTAAAAGGAAAATGCAACAATGTATAAAAGAAAAATGATTAAGAGTATGAAAGTATGTGTTGTGCAAGCCTGCATATTAAACTGATTTGTAAGAAATAAGCTCAAGGGTCAAAGCAAACATAGCAGGAACGTGAAATAATTTAGCTTTTTTTACTGTAGCAGTAACTTCAGGCAAGGTCTCGCTAAGACTTTTTTGTGCCTCTTTTATATCAGCAAATAAAGCATAATCCATTTTTATCAAAGTGGATTCATTCAAGGTAACAACAGTAAAATAGATTAATAAGTTGTCAACTGTGACAAAGAATCTCTTTTTAAGTGTAGAGTTGTACAAAATTTAATAGAAATGTTATTGAAATCCAACAATAGTTGTTTCTTGCCTGTCTTCATCCACCCTTTGGGTCTTTGTTTAAACTCCTTTAATAGATAAACCTGAGGAAAACCAAAGCACATACAATAGCAGAAGGAATACATTTAGAGACTCAGCCATTGCTTTAACACCACAATAGCTTTGGCAGACAATCAATAGTTTCTACAAAGAAACTATAAGAGCGAAAAAGAATTTGGTGCTTTTGATCATCTGCCTTTGATCTTTGCAGTACAACTAAGATGTGATAAAAAAAATGAGCTGATAAAGCAATCTATGACCTTTTTGGGAATACTGCAGCAAAGAGTAATGTTTTCACATCTGATCCAAATAAGCCCAATTCCTACGCTTCCCAGATTTTCAGGAAGTTGGGACTGGAGATAAATAACAGAGAAACTAAATACTGCTTCCCGAGGTCTAGCGCTGATCTTGGGAACATTTAAAAGAACAAGTTTCTGAGATAGTTCACATCTGACCAGCAACAAATACTTTTTGAGCTGAGATCTTTCTCAGATCTGTATGAATCAGAAACAAGTAGCAGGAACTACATGTAGGGATTTAGGTACTGAAGAGCACCATGTCTTTTCTGGTGTTCATTAAGACTCACGCTGCAGCATTTTGGATTAGCTGGAGCTACATTTATTATTATGTTATTACATTTCTTATAGGATTTATATTTCTTAGCATTTTGAGCCTAGTTTTTGTTTTTAGTGAATAAAAACAAAAAAATGCAAAAACATGTTAAAGCTAGCAGAATTGTTTGTTATAAAATTCAGTGTGTGCTATTTTTTAACAGACAGTGTTAATATTCAGAAAGGTAAATAATAATATAAAAAATTGCAAATATATATAAAGCTCTATTCTTCTCTATGTTATGATGGTATGAGGAAAACAGAAAGGGGCTTCCATACAAAGTGCTTAACAGCACACATTTCTAAAGTGATTTATTTTGTCACATTTCATTGTGCTCAATGAAAGGCATTCTCAACCCTGAAACATGAGTGTTGGGGATATGGGTGAGCTGAATGAGTTCACCTCAGGCCGAGGTGAGTCAGAAGATGGTGCTCCATGAGTCACCTTCATGTTAATATTTTTCAGAGGCCTGGAACCCATCTGGCTCACCTCCATTATACACTATTTGTGGTCAAGAGGGAGTAGCGGGGTCAGGGAGTGATGTGAGGCTGTGGGATTATTTACTGTCCCTGTTAGGGGTAGTTAAAAGTAAGAAAAAGTGTGACAATGGGCTTGACTGACAACATGCGCTTGTATGCAGCAGCGTTGAACGGTGTAAAGATCACACAGACAATTTGAAAAGCGCAAAAAAGACTTTACAGTTTTGAGGTGCAGCAAAATACAAAAGCATGTGTCCACATGACATCAAGGACTGACAAGAGGCACAGTGTTCGTAAATAATTTTTGCTCTTCAAGGTTTTGTTCTATGCGATAAAATAAAGAGGACCAGTTAGACGAAGCAAAGCACTTCTGGAAATACGGTACTGGACTTTTATTGGGGTCTGCAGAAAGAGGGATTATTTATCAATCCTCTACCCAGATCATCCAGAACTCCGGGTCTTCTTTACTATTGTTGTCAGCTCGCTTAAAGAGTTTGGGATGCACTCTAAAAAAATTCCTAAGCCCTTTCAAAGTGAAGTCAGCCCACAGGATCATACATCCTCTACCAAACAGTGGGAATGGGCTCCATTCCAGATTCATCCTTTATTTCACATCAGATCAATCTGGAGCATTTGATGCTTAAAAGCTGATTCTTAATCTGTTCTCAGAATGTGGTTTCCTGTACAGTCTCAGAGGTTTGGCAAAATTTACATTGGTGATGGTACAAAAGAAAAGACTGCACTCGTGTTGACAAACAGGCAGTGTCTGTTCGTATAGATAATTTATGCTGCAGTTATATAATAGTTGATGCACTGTAACAAGATAAATAAGGTTCCTTGTCCAGCCCTGTGGCCATCGATTGAAACAAATTGGCCTATTTGTCATGGTATGTATAATCCAGGATTATAAACTTCTTTTTTTTTTGGTGAGAGATTATGGTTGTGCAATAAAATGTTAATTTATTTTAAGACTTTATAAATTTCTTTAATTGAGCTACATAAAGAAAATTTACCTGAAAAACATAATTCATTTTACTTTTCAAACAAACAGAATAATAAAGAAAAGTCCTAAGAAAATACATTAGAGGTTTAATTGAACTACTAATAGCTCATCAGTTAATATTTTTCACCAGGTCACATCTGAACTACATTTGAATACTCAATCACTTTTTGGTCCGGAAATACTCGACTACCAGTCTTAAAATTAAGCCAAATGTGATTTGCAGCAGACTGAAAACTATAATTAGCTTTGAAAACAACAAATCTGTACAAACCCTTGTGTACAGTAGATTATTTGTAGCAGACTGTCATAGTCGGATTCAGGGACATTGTTGGTCTTTTGTGGGCTCGTTCCAGCAGCCAGCTGTCTTATTCATGCCGAAGAGATAATTATAATGAGGGTTTGGGTGTTTACAAAGCTGAATAGGGAAGGAGTGTTATGTGGTTTGCATTATCTGTTGTATTCACTACTGAAAACCAAGTGCCTGGTCACACAGAATGCAATAATGCAAATAAAGATATGGTCAACATATGTTTGTGGGTAGAAAAACTGAAGCTGAATGAGATGAGTGCAGCAGTGATAAACACTGGATCAGCTCAACTGCCCATCTTAGCGCCGGTGTTAAAAAAAAAAAAAGAAGAAAGAGAGCGAGAAAAGGCCACAGGTGTGTATTCTTTAATCCTATCATTAAAAACAGATCCGGCTCTGGAAAGTGTCACCCAAACTCGCACAGTTCCCTCTGATGCGCATTCGATATAATGACACAATGCCTCTGTGGTTTAAAAAAAGCCTGCTTCAGAGTAAGATTGGTTTTTGGGCCTGTTTGTGTAAAATGCCACTTTTGCCCCAAGGCCTGTTAGCTCATTGTCACTCCCTGTTTCACACTTAGTCATAGCGTGTGTGGGGGCGTGTGTGTGAGTGTGTTACAGGGCAGGATGAGTGGAAGTGAAATGTAAATATCATAGGAAGTTATTTCATGCCACTCATTTAAACTGACAGAACTTGTGTAAACTGCCACATAGCCAGAACTGCTGCTGTGTGCAGATGGGCACTTTTTAATGCAAACTGGATTCCTTCAGAGTTTTTAAAGCGAGTGGCTCCAAGGCATTTTCATAGTTTGATAGCCAATTCCAACAATATTAATTACAGAATTGAATCTGTCTGAATGAATGGCAATAACATTTCTATGTCATGTTTTATAATGAGAATGGCATAATGGCATTTGACAAGTTGTAATATTTTCCAGCTTGTTTTTTAATTGGTTACAATAAAGTTTGTAAGTCTTGTAAAGCACATTGAACTACCCTGTTGCTGAAATGTGCCATGCTAACAAACTTAACTTGACTTAAAGTGAATATCTGATTATTTTTTTCTTTACAGCACCTGTTGTCCAGGTAGGGTCACTGGGGGGAAAGATACTTATCTCCAGAGGTCAATGGGCAAGAGGCAGGGCACAACCTGGAGAGGTCACCAGCCCATTATGAAGCAACACAAAGGCTAAAAAAACAATGCATGCATTCATTGCCCCATAAGGAACATTTAGAATAGCCAATCTACTCTATTCATGTTTTTGAATTGTGGAAGGAAAGCAGATTACCTGTCGTTGTGTCCTTGGGCAAGACACTTCATCCCTCTTTCCGGCTGGTGTTGGTCAGAAGGGCCGGTGGCATGATACGGCAGCCTTGCTTCTGTCAGACTGCCCCAGGGCAACTGTGGCTACACTCCAACAACTCGCCATTATCAGCATGTGAATGAGTGCATGAATGGGACACACATATAAGAACATGTGAACCAGTGGGTAAAGTAGCCAAAGATTGGATTTAGGTAAGAGTAGCCTTACTCCAAAATTTGTTTTATTCAAGTAGAAGTAAAATGTAGCCATACAAAAAAATATATGCAAGGGTAATTATTTGGTGACAAGATGACTTAATATGGCCCGAAATGAGTGAGAATATGAAGTCATGTCACATCACTGCAGCATGTGTCAACCAAGATAACAACAAAAGGGTCCAGAGCCATACAGGAAAATTAAGACAATTTCTCAAAAGATGTATAACTTTTGATGTGCTCCTGGTATGAATAGTTCATGTGTGTTGAGATCAAGGGTATGGATTTCAGTGTATCAGATAAAAAGCATGTTACTATCTTGTTATCTTTATTTATTTCGAGATTTAATGAACACCTGAGCATGAAATTTATAAACTGTACGAGAGTCCACAAATAGTCAGGTGTTTATTACCCTAATTAATCAGAAAGCAGAGAAAGCCCTTAGTTTCCCACAGACACATTTGGTAACAAGGAGCAGCAGCACTGCCGGAGTCCAAGACTTACTTTTCACAGGCTTGAATTAATCTCAAAGACAAAATAACTTTCACTTTGGCTGTGCAGGGACCGGATCGTTCCTGAGTGACCTTTGGATCAGACCCCACAGGGTTCTCTTAGGTACGGAGCCGAAAGTATTCGGTTTGTACTGAATTTAAATTATTCAGGGCCTTTTCTTTCAAAATGTGATTCATAAATATTTCAAACACATTCCCACAGATACTACCTTGGACCTCTACGCCACTTCAACAGATATGTCCACCAAGAGAACTACAAAGTGTTCAGAGCCCCTTAGGCCTCTTAAGACAAAGTCCATTACCACCTTGCAGACAAAGTGCTTTTTTTACTGCATGAAACTCTATCAAGGTTTTAGGTTCTCTTCCCTCTCCTGAGTCTTCACACAGCACAGTGGTTCCTTAACAGCGGACACTGTGGTTCAATGAACCTCTTTCCTCACAACTTTCTTCTTAAGTTGTGCCACCCTTAAAGTTTCACTGGCCTGGTTTAGTCGTCCATATGAACATTTTCGAGGGGCCCCACTGTTCTTCACGTAAAGCAAAAAACTAGAAAGGTGCTGCCTTGTTTTAACTACGCAAAACAAATCTTTAATGGAAATGTAAGATGTTCTCCAAGGATCTTTGGTTATGCAAACACTGAATTTGCAGAACACATGGGCAACTGGTAATGTAGTGACCCTCGGGAAGCCCAAACACCAAAGTCCGCCTTTAGATTAATAGCTTTACTGACTTCCTATTGCAATAGTTTCCTAAGTGATTTTCCTAAGATGAAATCATACCTTCCATTCAACCGAACGATCTATTCAAATGTAAAGGCTATGGATGACTGATAACCTTCTGAAAATATCTGAAAGTTTTCTGTGCTTAAAAAGATGACAGAAAATGCCTCGGCCTCCTGGATCTCCCAACCTCACTGTTTTATTTAAAACCAACATTAAGTGTGATGCAATGTATTTGCAATGGTAAAATTAGAGTGCAACCTCTAAACTTCTTTAATAATTAAAGACTATCCAGCAACTGGCTTGTGCATAAACATTTTTTCTACTTGTGTCAGTTACTTAAGGCTCTTAAGATCAAAAATATAGAGTTTTTATAAAAAATCTGAAAAGAAAAATAAATTTCTAAAAATGTGTTCTGCACTCTTGATATTTGAATCTGAATGTAATCTGCGCTGACCTTTAGTGATATATAGCTTAAGGGGACGAGAAAGACAAAGGCTGGAAAGTGGTGTGCAAATAGAGAATGATGTGTTTTTCAGAAAGAGGAGAAGGGAAAGGGAGAAAGCATCATAAAGCATCTGTGTTGTTGCCTGTTGGCCTTTTGACCTGGGGTCACAATGATATGACTGCGTCTTCTTAGCAGCTATGCTGAGAAGAGATAACATATCTCCTGATTGGTTTCAAATATTGTGAAAAGTGTCTTTGGTATGCACCATATTTTCTGGACTACAAGTTGCTGTAGACTAGAGTATAAATCGCATCAATCAAAGATACGTCAAGAAGAGGGAAAAAACTACAAGTGTAAGTTGCATGTATTTAGAAATGCATTTCACAGAGTCCAAGAACAAACATTTAATCTGGAATTACCCAGAGCTGGGAGGCCAAACAGACTTACTTCACATAGCAAGCCAGAAAGTCTTACAAACAAGTTACCGGCAAGTTCGCCAGTGTCATTCCACGTCACTGAATCTATTAACGTCTTAATTTTCTGTGTCACTTCTGGACAACTCCACCAGCTCTGGAGGAAGATGGAGCGCCATCACTTCTTGGTCCATCCACCCTTTCTTATTCAGAGCCAAGACTGTGCTGGAGGCGAATTTAATTAAGTGGCTCTGAATGCTTTTGTGTTAACTTCTAAGAGAAAACCCCAACAACAACCCTTTTTTATCGTAGATTTCCAAACCACTGTGTACTTAAAAATAAATAGAGACTTCTTACATAGGCTTTTGGATCTAATATCTTTACTATCGCTGCCATAAATACACGTCGTGGTTTAATGTGAGTCATTGCAGTACCGTTGTCTGTCAACATTTTGTTCCTATTAAACAAAAGAAGGCTTTGTTAAGGATAATGGAGGTAGTCTGTTTAATTATTTGAAGTGACTATTTTTTTATGTAAACAGTGATGTGGTACTGTGGTTCTGCAGTTCTTCTGTTTCATTTAGGTTTACTGTAAGGCTGAAGTCTGTTCTGCCAATCCTTGACAATGAAACGATTAATACAGCAGGAGACCTTCTTTTTTTTTTAATCGCCCCGCAAGGGGTCTTTTTGTGGGCTCTAGTGTCCCTTTTTCAAAGTAGGCTGATAGGAAAGGGGGAAGGAGAGGGAGGAAGACATGCGGTAAACGTCGTCGGGTCCGGGAGTCGAACCCGCGAGTCGAACGGTCGAGGCCACGTTGCCTCTGAATGTGGGTCACGCTAACCCCTCCGCCACCACGGCACGCCCCAGCAGGAGACCTTCTTAAGTTCCCATCGGTCCCACACTGACTGACCTCCAACTCATGCAGACTGGTTCATCAAGAGATCTGACCAACAGGCAACTAAATTGAACAACAAACTTTCTGCATCTCTGAGCTGATCTGAATATACATTAAAATCCCCTTATGAGTGAGTAGCTACAGCAGACGTATAAGTTATAAAGGTATCAAGAGACCAAGCTTTAGCTATGCCTGTAACCTGTAAACAAGCTATGAAAAACTAGAAATCACATCAGCCCATAAAGGTTTTAAAGTCTGGGACTTTTCTTCCTAGTGTTGTCAGCCTGGTATTTGAGAAACAATCAAGTGCTAAACTAATGCACACATCACTGCCTGCTTTCTGGAACAGTGATTGGTAGAGGGAGAAGAGGAGCCTTAAGATCACATTACTTATTGGAATAAACAACACAACTGTTGGAGAAAACATGCGGATGTTATTCCCTCAGGTAATTCCACGCTCACTGATGCATGGCCAAACACAACGCTCTGAGGAGCACAGCAACTTATCTCTCGCTCTGTCTCTCTCTTTCTTTGTCGGCTCAGTGGATTTCATTTCTCCTTTTTATACATGCTGTGGACCTGAAGCTTTTTTAATATTATTTACCATAAATACTCACATATCAGACATTTGAACTATTTGGGATGTATTTTTTAGTGTTCTCAGAACTTTTAGAGATGAGTTATAATACAGATTATGATACGGAAGCAACAGCTTGCACATTTACTTTTGGTTTATAATGCTTTTATAATGTGCTAGAATTGTCTGTGAAACAAGCAAAACTATACCAACTTCGCCTAAGATTTTTTTAAAAAGTTAGATATAAAACATTTTTTCTACAGATTTTATCTGACCTTTTAAAATTACACCACAAGATTCTTCTCCTGACTGACACCTTTATATAAAGTCTGTTTTGTAATTCTTTGTAACCTCTCTGCAAGTAATGGCTCTAGTTAAAAAATACAAATTACAAAAAAAAATTCTCTGAGGAAAGCTGAGATTTTTTTCCCTAATTAACCAGCTTCACTGGGATTTTTGTTTGTTTTTTACAGTTTTTCACTCGTATAGATTTCCTAATTTTACAGGTGAATTGTAAGCATAGTTAAAATTAGTAAAAGAAAATTTTGGAAATGATCCATTGTGGTTTCATTTTCTTTTACATCACAATAAACCTGGTATTTCAACAGAGGCCTGTTTACACTTTTCAAGGCTTACAACTTTCAATGCAAACCAGGGTTGCTGGTATGCCTGATTTCTTAAATAATCTCTCTCAAGTGGCTCTGAGTTGGTCGGTTTACTCAAGGTGTCGAGTCTCCTGGGAACTGCCGGAGAGGATGTCAGCGGCTGCTTCCTCCTTTAGCCGGTAACAGGAACTGGCTGTGTTCCAGTGCACGCCTGTTTGTGTGTGAGCGCTCCCTGTCAGACGGAGGACTGGGCAACGAGCCCAGGTGCAGCTGAGCCCAGGTGTTCCCCTGTGAGAAACACAAACAGCACGTGCAAACACGAAGGGACACAAACAGAGAGGGACTGGTATCAGAGCTCGCACCTGTTGATCACCTGTTCTACCTGTACACGAAGCACCGATTATAGTTATAGCAATTGTGAACATGCAAACAAAACAAAACCTCTGACGGGAGCATATGCTTTAGATTAAAGTTGTGCCAGGCTAAAATGAAAAGAATGCCATGTTTTAATATGAAGATCTTCCATATTAGTCTTTGATTTGTGTAACCTTTCTGCCCGCCTGCCTCTGTCCCCCCTGACATTTTCCGATCTCCCGCTGAGTACTTCAGTCTCTGTCATTAGGCCACGCATCATGGATTAAAAGCCCGATCGCAGGGTGCGATTCGCAGTAGAAACATCTAAGTCTGATATTACTACACACCTCACAAGGCACTGGGGAGTTTCTAATCCACTGCACAGCACAATCCTGCTAATGCATTCACATCAGACCCACAGATAACCGATTCAGGCAGCGAATTAGACTCTGATGGCATTACTGCCGGGCTCGACGCCGACATGTTTGTTTTTGACATTAATGTCTGCAGATATGTGCATTTCGTTGAGGTTTTGAACGTGATGGAAGATCATTTCAGGATAAACATCGGTGTGGTGTGTGCAAAGTTCTGATTTCAGATCTACATACACTTCCAGACTAGACTTTCAGGATTTTTATGACAGTTTTCCCATTAAGCCAGAAGGTCTACAGTGGATCTCAAAAGTGAACATGTCCCTGATAAGCTGTCAGATTTTTGGGGGGATACAAAATAAAGAGAGCAAGAAAAAAATTAAAAAGTGGCAACTTACAGTATGTCCTCTGCAATTAAACCAAAAAATAACTGTAAATTTTTATAAATCCTATTGCAGTACATGGCCACAAGCCTGAATTTCACACATTAGTTAAAAGACGTCATTATGATGTTGTTCCTATTCCCAGAAAGTAATTCGCACATGCCAAGCCGGAACAGCTCAGCGCCACGTCAGTCTGGTCACAATGAAAACAAAATGAATCACAAAATGACCTGCTTGACAACGGAGTCTGTGTTTGGAAACAGACTGTTTAGAAGACGGATCGACTTAGACCTCCTGTTCACCTTCGGTACGCTCGCATTATGACGGTGTTGTGCAGCCAAGGTGTGTGAGCTGAGGTGATGCTTTGACTTCTAGAAAAAAGGGCTTGTGTGTTTGCACAACCATCGTGTTCCCCACCTTTCATCATCTCTTGCCAGTAGGGACAGGCTCTTACACAAACTGATGAAATAATGTGAATGTGAAAAGAGGGAGAGAAAATCCTTAAAGGAAAAGAAGGCTATGAAGATATTAAACAGAAAATGCGATTCATTTAATTCAGTGACAAAATATAAATAAATATTCATAATCAAGATTGTACGATATTAAGAAAATATGCAATTTCCATATTAGCGTTTAATTTTTTTTACCCCTTTCTTTCTTTTCTTCTCATAGTGATGTCCTTATCGCCTTCTGTGAGATTTAGCAACCTCATTAACGACGTGTCTCATTAAAATCGGACTGGTTTAGGCAATGAATTTATAACACAGAATATTTATCCTTTGCAAATCTGTATGCAATTCTTTTTTCACTTTAAATTCACCAAAAAATTTACCTGCAAAAATTTGCCTGCAAATGTGGTGACCATCTGATGACCCAATCCAAAACAATCAGCACTTAATGAAGTCGAGCGGCTTTTAGGCATTCAGCTTACGCTCCTTCGATAATGTGACACTAGTGTATCGGCCTGGACCAGAGGCGCATGCAGGTTTTTTTTTGAAGGTTCACCCACTCATCTGAAAGAGTTTCGTGATACTTCCTGAATCAGTTTGCCTTTTAAGGACACGTGTGCAGACAAAGATCTTTCGCACCTGTAGCAACAGTAAACCTTGTTTCACTTCACATCCGAGGAGACAGCAAAAGGTTTACACAGCAGGGAGCGGGCCGTATATGAGGAGTCAAGGACCAAGGAGATCAGGGCAGCTGAGAGAAGCTACAACGAGAAGCTAAAAAGGAAAAGAGCATCAGAGTTTTTTTGTGAGTTGGTTTGCGCATGTGATCAGGATGCTTCCTGAGAGTTTTTCTGGCACATCCCCAGACCCTCGTCATGCTGGAGGCGAGATAGATCCTTTCTGCACTGGGAACACCAAGAGATCTCCAACAACAAGCTGGAGAGAGGCAATGGATGGATGGGTGATGTGCAACTAAGACAATATAGTAACAAAAGTTTTCAGAAGTATGCTTTCTTGATATTCATTTGACACTGCTGTGATTAATATTGGAACTAGTATCTATATCTTCACGTGAGCCCTAATTCTAATTCCTCATTTGGCATGCACAAACAAATGCCAAATACATATTACGTTTGTTATTCCAATGTAGAAACAGAAAAATGTAGCTCGAATCTGAGTGAACCAATGGCAAGTAGAAAATAATGAATGACGGTGGGGAAGGCAGAGGGAGAAGACATTAGTGTGAGCCCAGCAGTAGTACTGTGTGACACGCATCGTCAGCCCTGTCTTCACCATATCTCCCTAATGGGACCGCAACAGTGTGTCTGCATGTGGGCGTGCGTGTGTGTGAGTGAGAGAGAGAGCCGCTTTGTCAGAGAAGCTCAGAGAAACGGGGCGCACACCCAGGAGTGTGTGCGTGCGTATGTGTGTGTGTTTGATAGAGATAGGGACTAAATGAGCTTCTGGAGGAACTGACCCTCCTCACTTCCCACTAGTCTGTCAGAGAGACTGACTGCTTCACTGGAGCATAGCCACAGCCACGGTTCTGAGAGCTGAAAATACCACACACACACACACACACACGCTTGCAGGTGGACGCTAGAGAGAGGCTTTTCAGGATTGATGTGTTGCCTTACAAAATGGAACCAAACCAGAGGAACACACCATTTAAAAGCTGAAGTGAAAATAAATTGAGGTCAATCCGCATTTACATCCAGTAGAGGACGCGACCAAACACATTTGTTTAAGGCAAAGGCAAATAATCACCAAACCAAACCTAGCATACTCATCATTTATAATTATGATTCATGTCAAGATAAGCAGCGGTGCACATATTAGAAAGCCTCACATTGTTTTAAATGTGGTGAAGTGTGGAGCACGACGTGCTATTCTCGCGTGCAAGCTGGTATAAACGCAGGTTTCAGGCAAAGCGTAATTACTCTTGGTGACGTACCTTACATGACTAATGAGCAAAGTTTGGGTGCTGGGCTTCTGGCTCATTTGTCACAGGATGGTGGGTAAGGCTTCAGCTCCAGCAAAACGTTGCTGACATATAAAGGCTAAATACTCATACAGAGATACTGATTAATACCCCAAGCAAATGCAAGACAAGGAGAACTCATGGATGGTAGAAAATGTCATGACATCAAATTATGTCTTTCCCATGACTATCCTTGTGAATTAATATGCTGCACTAAGCACCATGTCCTTTAAGATGCTGCAGCATATCCCAGGGGACTCTAACAGTACTAACAGAACTTACTGACATGCAAACAATAATCTTCAAAATACATCAAGAAACTGCGGTTTTAATCAAATAGCAACATACAAATGTCCTAATCATGAATGTTATTAAACTTGGGAATTTAGAAATGTATCCAAATCAATTCCTCAGTGAAATGATTCTGGAACCTTTAACTTCAAGCCTTTTTAAAAACACTAAAACTGGTGAAAATCATTTCATTTACCGGTATATTCATTTCAAAGTGAACCTGACTTTTGTAGCCTCTGACTTTGATAAGTGAATCACAGCAGCACCGGTTTTCATTATCATTATTTTTATTCTATCGTTAGATTGAAAAGATCACTCAAAATCTGCTGTACAAATTTATGGATGCAATTGTTTTTCCACTTTAAAAAAACACTACTACAATCAGGAGGAAAACTTTTTTGTAAGAAATCTATTTGAAGATATTTTACACATAAATATTTTTGACACATATTTTCTTATTGAACGTCAATACAACTGTTGTAGTGGCAATTATTGCCACTACAGAAACCTCTGACAGAAAACTAGTATGTTTTGCTATGTATTGCAAATTTTTTGCTCAGGTCCCTCTTGAAAATGAGATCTAGATCTCAACGGGGTTTACCTGATTAAATAAAGGAATATATATATATATAGTGGTCAAAGTCTAACATAAACATAACATAAAGAAAAGCAGCCATGACTGTTCAATGGGCTCATGATCAGGGCCACATATACCAGAAGCTTCATGCTAGCCCAGTTCAATTCCAAAATCGGTTCTGATGTGTGTTTGGAATCGTTTCCGAGTTGAAATAAGCTAAACCAAACCTAATGCTAACCTTGCATTTCAACCATCTGATACAAATCAACGACTGGGGGATTGAAACAGAATGGATAAAACCAGTTAAGATAAAGTTCCTGAAAAAGTCCCAGGCTTTACCTTTCTAAAACAGAATGGACTAAGCCTAAAAGCTAGGCTTCTATCAACCAACCAATGTAAGCGTTAGCAATGGTATGAATGCTGGTTGAGTATGCAATTATACACAATTATACCAGAACCTTGCTGGTATAATTATATAATATAATATAATTAATGTATATAAACCTTACCCCCATATAAACCTTGAGGAGAGTGTTGGTTTGCAACCTTTAAACTAATAATATTATAATAGTCGGCTTTAGTGGATTAGAGAAAAATCAATAATAAATTCAAACTTGTGAGTCCTATTCTTGTTTTTCGAATAACTAAAATTGTTGCTACATGATAATTATAATAATTTTTCCACAGCTTGATGGAAGTTAAACAATGAAAAACATAAACATTATCTCAATTCACCTCTTTCTTTATTTTTGCATTAACTTTAAAGGCTTGTTATAATGACACCAACACGTAAGAACAACAAACATGTGAAATGAATAACAAAATATTATAGGAAATAAAGTACGTCATCTTAAGTTCAGACTGCTTGATGAACTTTCATTGAATTTAAATACAACTTTGCTTTAATTACTGCAATGAAAGGAATACTTTTACCACAAGCACCAGTCTGATCAGTGTGCTGATGCTCTCTGCGAGGTTTAAGCTGGAAAAGTTTAGGACCAAAGGTTTACATTTCAGGAGATGAAAAACGAGGTTTAGTTCACACAAAACCAACGATTTCATGAAACTGTGATTATAAGGCAGTATTTTTTTTTATTTAACAGCAGATCAATTTACATTCCTCAGTAGAAAATTTGAGAAAATCCAAAGTTTTCACAACCCCCTTATAAAACAGTAATGTTCATGCACTCTTCTAACAGGCATAACAATAGTAGAAACCATTACACAAATATTAAACATATCGTCTGAACCGATACAAAAAGCACAGAGAGACTTTCCATTATTCTGATGTCAGAGCTCTTGTAGCTGTAATGGTGAGCTTTTAGATAACAGGTGTCATGTTTGAAGGTCTATTAGGCCCGGCTCTCCATTGTTACACATGTGACTGAGTCACAGTGCAGGAGGAGGAGGGTCCCGATGTACCACAGCGTGATAAAAGCCCCCGGTGGAGGGTACGAGTGTGTTCTAATCATAATGGTTTCTTTGACATGTAGTCTATTTACAAGAGGTCGCAAGGTTGTGGGAGAAAACATAAGCTGAGAGCTGAAAAATCTGTCTCACATTTCACAAGGCATTTCAGCAGCAGAACACAATCAGACTCAAGACTTTAAGACCTTCATTCAATTGAAAAAAAAAAAAAAGGCTAGGAATGAGAGGCTGCCTATGTATTTGGTATTGCCTTTTGTGTATTTTGCAAAAAATAATAAAGAAGCAAGCGAAAAGTTTCACAGAAAAAGTAAAAAAGAGAAGAAAAAAAACCTTTCCAAGAAAAACTGTCATCAGAAACCCTTGACTACTTACTTTCCTTCTAACAAAACAGAGTAGGAGAACTTGGGCTTAAACAGCGGATAGAAGGTCACTCCATACAGCTTGGAGTCCAGCTGCACAAAGAGAGAAGTGGTAGAAAAAAAGTTCTGAACAACTTTCATATCTCTTAATACAAATAAAAAGGGAAAAACAATTCTGGGTTCTCTGCTCCACTCTTTAAGCCTTTAATTTCTATTTAAATAAAAGAACCGGATTGCATTTGCAGCAGTTCTCCTGAACACGCCTGTCTGTGTGCAGCAGGTGCACCGTGGCGTTCTATATTCTGCACACATGTTCAATCAGGACCGGGGCTTTGCGGATTCTAATCTCACACTTCGTGATCTCAAGATATCCACGAGGAAAGCTTTGTGCACTGGAATGTGAGGAAGGGGTTTGTCTGTAGCTGCAGCAGCAGCAGATTTACATTTTTCTATTAGCGGTGGAAAACAAAGGGACGTGACTGAGCGGGATATGACTGGCACGGCTCAGAGGTGTAAAAAGAAGCTCATTGTCTTTGCTGTATAAAGATTTAGCAGGGAAATTATTGCAGAAGAGACGCACCAATCAATCGGCATAGTGACTAGAAGTCCTCTCATTAGGTCTGTCGCTTGTTCAAATACTGAAAATTTGAATTTCTTTCGCAATTTATTCATTGAATGCATGACAATTTGAATAGATTTTTAAAATGTACATTTCTTGTACAAATCTACTGTGTAAAAACTTTACATTCAGTTGGTGAAACAAAACAAAGTTTTGAGTTTTAGTCCTTCAAAAAGCAGAAATTGGTCAGATTAAAAAAAAAAAACAAATCACACAGAAAAAAATTATTGGCCCAGAAAAAAACTAATCAATACATTTGTGTTCCAGAGTATAAGTACTTAAATTTCATTCAAATTCAAAAATACTTTTGAATTAAGAGGATGAGAACAAAATGTTCAAGGCTAAACAGCAACTATGATTATAAAATTAACCAAACCCAAGAAACTGCAACGTTTGATGTGTTTACCCCCCACAGAGTCAGAATCTCCTCACTGCATATAAAGGGTAGAATATGACTGTTTGCCATATTCAAACAGCCAAACCTGAGGGAAATTATATCTGGGTCTGAATGAGGGGCAACTAACAAATTTGCAAAGGCATCATCTACTTCACATATTTGTCTTTGCCCATAAAAGGAAGAACCAAAAGCTTTAGTTTACTGTCCACAACTCGTTAATCCATGTCCAGATCCAGGTTGATCTCTGTGCTCAGGTTCAGGTAGAAGAAGGCGTAAACGCAGAGGACAAAGAACAAAATCGCTGCAACAACCAGGAATGCATCCTAAAGAGAAAAAGAAAAGGATTACATATTACTTATTTATGCAATTTCTACATACATTTTTTTTTCCATTTAATTTCACAGCACCGAAGAAACAGTTTGTTTCACGTTGCCTTATAAGAGTGAAAATCCAATGTTTGAGCTGTTTTGAAAGCAATTATATTACAGAACAAAGCCTGCAAAATAAGAACCAATAAAAAAGTGAAAATGAAAGTGACATTTCAATGAAGCAAAAGCAATACTAAATTGATTGGTCCCTTGATTCTCTGATGTCTTCTGAGGAGAAACAGCATGATTTCAGAAGAAGAACAACACTTGGGAGAATGCTGTCCGGAAGAACACGAGAGGTCCAGCCACTATTTTTATTTGCAAAATCAGACAAACAGTACAAAGGACTCAGGGTGTTTAGATTATATAATTTACTTACAGGAACACACACTCATGCGGAATCTAGCCGCCTTTTGGCACGGCTCTAAAGGGATTCTTTCACAATAATCACTTCTTTATTCTTTCCACCGCAGAGGAAAAACAGAAGCTATTGGGCTGACAGAAAGCCAAAGCGAAAGCAGATGTGTTTTTTCTTGTGTATACCTGTGTTCGCATGGAAATGGCTTTGCTTTCTTTTACGTAAAACAAGCCTCCACAGTGGGAGTCCTGTTTCTGATGGCTCCATCTGCGCATTGATGGCACAAACACACCCAGCCGATTCACGGCAGGAAATCTTTGCGGTGAAACAGAAGCGAGTAGGTGACGGAGATTCATAATTAACAAAAATCCAAACACCCTTCATGAAAGACGAGAAATTGCGAAGCTATTTTCATAAGAAAAATGTGTACAATGATAATGGACTTTTACTAAAAGATTTAATGAATGTTTTCTTTACATAATTAAAAAGTTGTAGGAGATCTGCTTTAACAACATCTTGCTTTAAAAATTAAAAAAATACGAGTAAATCTAACTAAAAGCTGAAGCATGTGCAAATATTTTAGTCTTCAAGATGGGGAAGAGAAGAGAACATGCCATTCAGTTAGATCAATGTTTGTTGATCTTCATAAGCAACAACAAATCCACTGATCTAAACTTGCCTACATCAGGCGATAATTGCCCAGACAGAGCAACAATTAAGGAATTTAAACGAGCTGAAGTTGTGACAAACAAAGCCAGATCACAACCCAAGTTTATCCCATCACTACAGACAGTTGGGGAATGGAAAATTAGTTAAAAAAGAGGAAAAAAACTCTACAAAGGTCACTGTAAAGAACAAATAAACAAAAAAAAAACTGCAGCAAATAATGACATCTCACTCTCCATTACAATTATCAAATTCTATCCGCATAATGAACTGGTTGTTTCAATGAAATGTCAGGCCTCATGACACGGCGTGGGGCAGAAAACGCATATTATATAGTTCCTTAAATTAACTGCATCAGCAAAACATTTAACTTTCACCAAGACAGATTTTACACGCCACATGCTTTTTTTTTTTTTTTTTTTTTTTTTTTTAATTCAAGCTGCACTTTCTGGAAAGTTCATAAAAATCTGAATTGAGTCCAGATGTTTGCTTTCAAAACACACTGTTGTGTTTTTACTCCGTTGCTGCAGCTCTCTGCCAGTGATCCACCCACAATTCAACACAGAACAGCTTCAGAAGGCAAATGCTAGTTTTTCTTCTTCTGAGGAAGAACCGCTGAAGATATCGAAACATTAATGTTCCACTAGAACAGGAATATCCTAAGAGTTGCACAGCTGTTCTTTAAACTGGTATGCAATCTAATCTAGGGCTCAATACACCTTACAATTAAAACCTCTACAGAGAGATGGAAGAATTAGAGGTGCACATGTTTTTGCCATACCTTGTCGATTCAGAATTTTTTTTCCAATAAGTATTATAAAAGAAGTAAGTGTGCTGCAGGTTCTTTGATGCGAGTAATTTTGAATGCAGCGAAACATAAATCCCAAACCTCTCTCTGTTTTTATGGATTTCTATGACTGAGCCATTTATAGACAGAAAAGGCAAAAAGATTTTTGATACATTAAATTGTTAGGTGGAAAAGGTTATTTTCCAGTATTCCACCTGTTGGTCACCAGTAATAGCGGATGAAGAAAACAGTGGTGGATCCATATTGAATACATCTGAATGTACCTGTAAAATTAAGCTTAGCAAAATAAATGATGCAGTCGCTGCATATGTTTTAAAATAATACAAATCTAATTCCACGAGTCATGAAATTCAGTGTCCAGGGCGCTGAACTCCACCTCTGATCTTCACAGTAAAACTTTTTTCCGACAAAAATGGCCTAATTTTTTTTCTAAAGATTTTCTATTGGTTAATTGTCAAACAAATTGAGGCTTTCCAACAAAGTGGTATTCAAGTTGAAAATGGGAATTTGGAGCGCTTGTTCATTATGTGCAGCTCAGACGATTACAATCTTCATCAGCTGGAGTTTCATTAGGGGCACTCAGAGTATTGAACAATGCCAGTAATTCTTTATCAAGAGAACTCATTAGCCGCAAACTTTCTAATCAGCACCAGAGAGCTTGGAGGGCTGTGAAAGGGTGCAGAGTGCAGCCTGATTAAAGGTTATTCAAAAAGAAACATTTAGTTTTCAGAAAAGGAATGTGACCCTGGGAAAGTCAAAGTTCTAACATGATTAAAATCGCCGCATCTTTTTAAAAAAAATTTTTGACGCACTTGGTCAGTTTGTAGGCGGGTTATTAGTATGAAGTATGCCAAGGTTTTTAAAAATTACTGTTTCTTAGCGTCTTCCATCTGATTCAAGTGAGATGTGACAGAACGTCCAGAAGTGACCAGAGTTTTTGAGGGATACGTGAAACATAGATTAAATCTGCCCTCTTTCCCCTCCCCAAGTCGTTGCTGTGTACTGCTGGTCAGCTGGCTTTTGAGCCGTCTGTAATTATTTTTAGCCCCTAAAAAGTCACGGTATTAAAGGAGAGCCACTTGGGCAAAGTTTAGCTTTTTTTTTTAAGTTTGCTTCACAGCAAGTCTGTTAAACACCTGACTGATGGCTAGTTAATACACATTTGTTATTTAAATGAAGCTATATGAAGGTAATAATAATACAAATGTAAAATATTCAGTCATAGGCAGATCTACTTGAAAGCTGCAATAAAATTTTGCAGGTGTATTTTCAGTGGGCTAAAATCATCAATAAATACCTGTAAATGTCCTAATATAAGGAGTTTTTTATATATATATATATATATATATATATATATATGTTACATGTTAATGTAAATACAGTAAAACTCAGTTTTTTGTTGTTTTTTTTACTCAAGGTTATAATCTTGTTAGACTCTCTGGTGGTTCACAAGTTTCATAATCAAAAGTAAACAGAAATAAAAAAGCAAAACAAAACAAAAAACCAACAAAACACCATGCAAATTCGACCCGACGGCCAAATTGCAGAGAGAAATGACAAATGAAAAACAAGAGAATGAAAGAGAAAACAACAAAGAGATAAGACTGAGCACAAATGAGAGGTGGCAGGGGGCTAATAATAATAACTCCTCTCTGACTAAGACGATGGGGGTTGACAATTAAAAAGCATCAGCTTCAACTCAGCTATCTGTGTACACGTTGCAGCGTCTTGTCATCAGCCGCATTGGTCTTCATTAGCCTTGGCCCGCATTTATCTCCAACCCAGCAGCCACCAAACAGCTTAAAGTCCTCTCTTAATTGGAAAACTTTTAAATTTCATGCACTTTAGCTTCATATATTACCCGCCGGGCTCCTGCCGCTTGATTTACTTTTCCATTTTGCCCGGGCCTCGGAGAAAAAGGAAAGGGTGATCAAATCGCGGAGCCTTGATTGTTTTCTGCTTTTCTCCTTTCTGTGCTGGCAGCTTTGAAAATATAATAAAGACAGAAGCTATTTGACAAAAAAAAAAAAAAAAACATCAGAAAGAAAGCAGTTCGCTCCAGATACACGCATTTTACCAAATCTGCTGAAACAAAAGGAGACACAATATTCCCTCCCCTACTTCTTTATGAGAACAGCTGGTTACAGTAACTCGACTATGAAAACAAGCTGGAGGGGTTTCGCTGCAAACACTCAAGTCGTTCAAAGCACCTGCACTTGATTGAGATCATTGTTTTTGAGGAGAGCGGCCCACTGAGTCGAGGCCCGCAAACACTTGCATGCGCAGACCGCACACAAGTACACACACCCTCAGACACAAACTCGCAGCCTCTCTGCCCACATTTTGATGGAGACCACTGGATGGGGGCCTGAGCACATCATCATCTTCATCACAAGGCTCCCTCAGCTCCGGCGGCAGCTGCAGCAGAAAACTCGGTGTGCTGGAAGCGCAAGTGCCCGTCGCCCTGGCGACGAGCCACAGCTCAGCAGACGTCCTCTCATCTGGTCTGATTTTCATTCCCCTCCTGGGTTTGTTTGTGCGAGCCTGTGTGGGAATGTGTACATCAATCTAGATGCACCTACGTTTGTTTGTGTCTGCAAATGGATAGACACAGAAGCTGCTGGGGCATTTGTCCTGCAGTTACAAAGCACGGTTAAACTCCACGAGTTCAAGCAACACACTGACTATTTTAGAGTTTCTTTCCATGTGACCTAAATGTCTCGTTTATACACAAGCTCTGACTTTCTACATTTGATTTAACTCTGTGATTATTTTCTATCTTCACTACCTTTACAAAAGAGGCAAAAACCAAATAAAGAACTGCAACTTAGTTTCCACACAACACAAATTCACAAATGACAGATGGAGTATACCCAGAGTCATCATCTGTACTCTCCATCCTCTGCCAATTCTATGAGCAATTTCCCCCACCCAACTTTCTAGACTCGGCAGCTAAATAAGACTGCGGGAAAAGCTGTGCAGAAGTGAACAGAAGGTTGTTTGTGCCAATTAGACGAGGCAGGAGGCTTGTTTCCTGTGCTGCAGGAGAATGTTGCTGGAGCTACTCTGAAGGCTCTGCTTCTTCTCCAGGCAATCTGAAGGAGAGACCGTAAACTGATCTTCTTGCCAGTTTCTTCCTCACTGCTGTCAGATCCCAATGCAGAGAAGAGGACTTATATTTCAGCTACATGTTATTTTTGCAAAACCAACCAGAACGAGTGTCCTAGTGTCTTCATTAATTCTGCAGGTAGGTTGGTTACTTGAGCAGAAAACATAATAAATAGTTACTGTTCGTCAGGCACTTTCTTAGTTTGTCTGCCCTGCCTCCATCCTTCGTTTTGCCAACTTATCCAGACTGTCCTGTTACTAGGACAGCCCTGAGACAGGCTGCCCCGGCAGCTGCCAGATTCTCCATGCCTGCATGTCTGCTGGGCCTTCTGAGATACCATCTGCATTTGTTCTAGGCGTCTCATACAAAGAAGAAGAGAGGTACGGAAACAGGTGCATCTCAAAATATTAACCATCAAAAAGTTGCCATACTTTATTTTGGTTCTTTTATTCAAAAGATATTTTACACAGCAAATATTTAAAGTGTTTATGTCTATATTTATTCCACAGACTCACAGATTATACCTCATTAATTAAAGATACCGCAGTCAATCCCATAAAAGCAAAAAGAAAAAAAAAATTATGCAAACATTAAAAGGACTCTAGAGTGTCCCAACACTGAAAGTATTCCAGTTTCAACAAGACACACATCAGGCCCATATAGCGCTCTAAACCAATCAGAGACAGAATCACCGTCCCCCTCTTCACCCGTCATGAATGGTGGCTGCGCTCCAGTGTTCATGTACGTCGGTGTCCTGCAGTCAGCCAAAGGTGAGCAGGCTAGGCTACTTGCATAATCAGAGTAGTTGCAGTGCGGGTGAGGAGATAAAATATAAAAAAGATGAGGCCTGAAAAAAATCTTAACCAATATTGTGACATGAAGCTATCAACCTCCCAGTTTCTGTTAAGCCCTAGTTCAGAGTTAACACCAGATAACAACATACATGATTGATTCTTACTGTAAAGAGTAATCTCAACAGATTTAAGTATCACAATCCAAAGTGACACTTTTACCACACGTCTGGTTAAAAGGTGCAAATGGGGCATACAGTTAGTTCGTAGCCCTGATTAACCAAAATAATAATAAAAAAAATGACTTGAATAAACAAACAATAAAATCTAATTAGAATAAATTATGATTATAAATTATTAACCTAGATCTACTACTGATGGAGTAGTAGATCCATCTATTTTATTTAATGTGGAAAAAGAATACAGAAATAAATTATTTGATTTCTTTTTTAATGCTGTAAAACTGAATTGTCTTGTCTGCTGTCTGACATGACACACACACCCACACACGCACACTTATCCACACACTCAGGGCCTTTTCGGTGTTTAAATGCGTGTCATAATTTGGGTCTTTTCTAAATTGCATTTGAGCAACATCAATGATTTTATTTTTAAGTTAAGCTATTTCTGCTAGCTTAACAATAGCTAGCAGAAATAGCTTCCAATAATATGCAGTCAAGACAGTGTGGTTGAATAAACCTGCTGCTGGCTCTTTGTCCAGCATGTCTTGAGATGATGAGTCATTTTTGAGAGTTGTGAGCAGTTTTGTCAAGATTCACTCTAAAGCAACCATGAGCAATTGTTGCAATCCTTGATTTTAGACACATTTGTGATCCAACGAAAACATCAAAAACCCAGACTAAAAAGAAAAGCACTATTTTGCCTAAATGGTCCAAAATTTCAAATGAAAGTAAATTGTGCACTTAATTTGGAAATCAATGTTCCAGAGACTGGGAGAAGAGTCTAGAGGCACAGACTCTGCATCACCTCAGGTCCAGTGTAAAGTTTCAACATTTGGTGATTATTTGGGTAAGCCATTTGGCGATTGAAGCAGATGATGAAGACAGATTGTCTCCAAGCTACACCACATGGATGCAGTAATTCAAGCAAATAAAGCCCTGGTCAAGTACAGGTTGCATAAGTTGTACAGTACATGGACATAGCTTTCTGTAGGCCTGCATTAAATCGTTTGAGTCCTTTGTAATCACATTTTTTGAAAAACTGAATATTCGGTTTTCATTAACTGTTAGTCATAAACATCACTTGAGGTATATGAAATAAATCTACTAATTATTTTCTGAATGATTTACTGAAATAAATGAACTTTCTAAAATATTTACTGAGGTACACCTGCAACACCTGCACCCAAACCTAAAGTACAAACACCAATGGAAATTGATGCCGTCAGCCAGAGATGTAGAAGCCAGTGAAAGCTTTCTGAATTCATCGTAAGGCTGTGTGAAAGCACAAAAAAGGGAAACACTTTTTCAACTCAACATCACGCTAAAAAGAACTTGATGGGAAAGCAAGCATGACCAAATATCCATTACATTTAGGCGGAATTTCAATCAAACTCTCGGCCAAGAGGTCCAAGTCAGTTTAATATCCTCATCCCGGAGGTATTTTTAATCCGACCTCTGAAAATTCCCCTCGTCTTGGGCACGAAAAACATAAATTATTCATGACTGATATCAATATTTCAAGATATGGACTAATCTAATTGGATTAAAGACGTGGTTAATGAGGTCCTGCATGTCTAAGAGATGCATATTTTAAAACCTGACCATTTCACCCAGTGTGTAAAGCTGGACGTGATTTGCTCATTCTTTAAGCTCTTTGTGGCCCGCTGAGGCTAAATGAGGAAAAGAAGGGGCTGGCTTGTTATAAGTGTAAACAGAACAACTTTTTAATTGGCTAAAGAAAAACAACTGGTGAAAGGGAGGCTGGGTTGTTTACGAATTGCTCATTTGCATACACTCTGCGGATGCAGACATCAGGCCAAGGAGGAGAGTTGGAGTAGATCAAGTGCCAGGACACACCAGACCCGTGCGTTTTGAGATATAAAACACACTCACCACAAATTGTTTCTTCACTTAGATATGTGCTTATATCAGTCTCAGTGAGCCTTCAGGTTGGTGGCACAAATACAATGCCGTCACTATTAGCAGCACAATCTGGGGCGACTGGACTGGAAGGGCAGTTTTTCTCACTTGGAAAAAAGCGGCGGTAAAACACCCACATATCCATGAATGTTACACACAACCTGGGAGATTGATGGTTTCGTGTCAGCGCAGTGGTAATGACTTTTGGACTGCTCAGACCTTAACTTGTCCATATTTTCTCCTCATTTGCGCTGCATCTACTCTGTATATCTGACTAGCCTGGCCGATTTGACTGCAGCACACGACATAGACATGCAGATGAACAGCTGGACCAAATTGGTCGCACTCTGGAGCCCTGAACTGAGGTTACTGTGTGCTGCTTGGCGAAACAATTGCACGACATAATGTAACTGGTGTCCCATGGCAGCCTAGATAATAATCAGCATGTTTTGTTTTAATTTGCGAAAAGACTGCAGATATTTTAAAATACTTTTTATCTTTATTTTGTTGTAACAATAACAAATATCATGATAAATTTTAAGGGTGATTCATATGTCTCCACCTCCCCAGAGTCCCACAGCCTTTAAAATAGCTTTGTATTGTCTTTCAGACTGCTGTACATGAAAAAATAGAATATTGTGGCACTTCCCTACTATTAGAGAAACGTTTTGCATTCTTGTATACACAATACTACAGCTGCATTTTTCATACCATGTAGAACATTGCAATTTTGTTTGAAGCCTACAATTCTTCTGTGGGTGTGGGGTCGCATCACATAATTACAGGTGAATCTGGTACATATCATTTCCTTCCCAAAAGGCTTAGAGTGAGTTCCTGAGCCAGTACAGTAAAGAGTCTGGAATATTACAGATGAGCCAGAGAGGCACACGCTCAATCAGACAGTTAGACAGACAAATAGAAAAAAAAGGTAGGCAGGAAGACAAGAGGAATTCCAGATAGACTGAGACAAACAGGCAGACTGGAGTGTTTTATACACTCAAATTACACTGGAGGAGACAATGAGGTTATGTAATCTTACCCTAAATCCGGAGGAGCTTTTCTTTGCTTCAGCTTTCAATCGTGTCGCCTTTAAGACAGATTTTGTCTTTTTGTAATCCTGCTTGCCTAAAATTTAGAGAACAAGGGAAAAAAACAGATCGGTGAGTGAAAGTGTGATAAAAATAAGACGGGTCTATGAGGCGGCACATTCCCGCCAGCATCAGTATGTGTAATGTAGGAACCCACTAGATATGGAAAATTTCCAATGAATTGCCTAAAACTTTGGGTCTAGTTTAAACAAGCTTTTGCTCCAAACCATAAAAGATAAATGTAAACCTTTTGTAACTTAAACACAACAGTTGTGAGTTAAATTTTAATACATAAAAAAATATTTAACCAATAATAGCCCATAAAAAAGGCCCACATAGTGGAACAGTGATTGGCATTGCAGCAACCCGAGTTTGAATCCTGACCTGGGCTCTCTCTAGATAGAGTTTGCATGTTCTTGTGAATGCATGAGTTCTCTCCAGGTACTCTGGCTTCCTCCCACAGTCAATTTAATACAACCATGTTTGTCGTATTAATTAGTCTCTCTACATTGACTTTACGTATGAGTGTTTCCAAGGTTGTTTGTCCCGTGTTGCCCTGTGATGGACTGACGTGCTGTACCAGACGTTCTCCACACTCATATTTTTCATGTCTATAACTCAGTGTCTGTCAAACAGAACAAAATCTTTCTAATCTGAACCACCTACCTATGCTTACTTGACATCCTTTTGGGATCGACTCCCACAAGTGATATTTATAGGCAAACTCACCAACTGGCAAAGCAAGTGCAAATATGATTAATATGAGGCAAAGCCTTGGTAACATCACACAACAGGAAACAAAACTTTGCTAACGACATATGCGAAAGAGAGGCGTTTGGTGCTTTAAATTTTGTCAATGACTGCTAAAAATTTGAGTAACACAAAATTAGTGTAGACGCTTAGTTCAGTTCAGGTTCTCACATGAATGAAATCATCATGTCTTTTGTTAAGGCCAGTCTTGCAGAGCACTGTCCATGTCCTGTCAATGTAACCTCTGTCTGGTAAAATAAGTGAAAAATAAAATAAGACACCCTAGAATTGTGGCCTCCACTTTAGTATGTACGGTGCAGAAACGCAGTAATGATGGATAGCTTATGAACAATTTACATGTTTAAAAATAATCTGCTGTGTCTAACCATGGTGTTTTACTTGTGCAGCTCCATTACTATTGTCGAGGAAAATTATTGATTTTGGTGCTTAATGCAGTTAATTTTATGCATGTGTAAAAGGGTAGGTTTGATACTCTTGTTTTGAACCGGACACACAGGGGTTAGAATGCAGATCATTAAATGGGGCCGCTTGCAGCCCGGCCAGAACATAGAAACATAAATTAACATTCTTGCAGGCAGTTGGGGAGAACTGCTGGAGGCCAGCATCTGCGATGGTGTAAAACTAATGCAAAATAGAAGATTGAAACCCCGTAACATTTAACTTCTAAGTATTAATACCATGTTCACTGAAGATTGTATTATCTCATATTAAAAACTATTAAAGGATGAATGTATTTGAAAAACTGTATTATCTGTGACGATATTAGAACCAAATGGAAATTGTTTGTATGAAAATGTTTTCTTTACTATTAGAAAATGGCTCAGGAATTATACTCTATTTTGTCCTGTATATTTTATGTATTATTTTGGCAGAACTTAATCTTTTGGGAGGCTGAGTGTGCAAAAGCAAAACTGGGGTTTGCAAAGATAACATTTTTTGAAAATTACAAGATGCAAGTCTCTTCGAGAACGTTAGGAGAGATAATGGAAGAGACGTCAGATTTATGGGTGTCTGCGAAATCTTATCTTAAGACTCTCGGCGCCGGGGACATTCGTACCTGGTATCGTCCAAGATTAACTGGTCCGCCTTTGTCTCTCGATAGAAACCAGACGCCTTTGGAACTTCGTTGTAAATTGGGAGACTTCTCAAGTTTCCTGTAGTCCATACGGGAGGTTCTAATTGGTTAAAGAGTGGAACGCCTTAGTAGAATATATTAAATTGAAGAAACGCCCACTCAGTATAAAACTTCATGTAAAACGTTAAAAATTCAGAATGCTACCACTGTTTTGCTTTTTGGCATAATAAGCTTTCTCCAGAGACGCGTCTCTGCCCCTTTTGTTTCTTTGTGTTTCATTTTCTATTTCTCCTGTTACAGGTAATGAATATATCTCTGTCTCTCTGCAGCTTTGTTATTGATTGCCTAGTTATGAATTAAACTCCGTGATCTGTGACGTCAACGCGCAGTGTCGTGGTTTCACTTCCTCCAGCCGCAGCCCGCCTGCCAGAGATTCCGGGACTCTAAGGAAGGAGAGGCCAAACTTTTTGTCCAAAGTTAAAGTTATATTATTCTTCCTTAATAATTGGGGGCTTCGTCCGGTTCTGAAGTTTTGGCAGGCGGATCGGCCTGTTTCGGCTCGACGGCTTGATGCGGTAAGATACTATTTGATTATTTTTTGGTCGTCTGTGGTTGGGCCGGCGTGAATTGGCGTAGTCAGCGGCAGCTGTTCGGAGTTCGGAGCTGTAGGAGAGGATAGATTGTTTCTACTTGACTTTGTTGACTTAGAATTGAATTAAAAGGCTGGAATGTTTGTCTGTGGTAGACTTTGACGGGTAGTGTGTTGTACACTTTATAGACATACGCACCACAGGGGACCGTGGCGGGTTCAGACGGAGGATTTTGCGCTCCCTCCGTCGTTACAGCTGGGTTTGTTAATTGTGTTCTTGTGCCCTGGGAATCAATGACTGGGTCCCTAAAAAATGAATTTCCGTGCGTACAATAGTCTGGGGTAGACTTTGACAATAGCCTGCGGTAGGTTTTAGGAATTAAGGATTAGTGTGTGGCACACTTTAGATAGGTCTGCGGGAGGCCGATGGACAGAATTTGTGGTAAATTCTTGGTTTCGCTTGAGGCAAGCGTTGTGTATTTTGTTTGAACTAGATAGGTCTGAGGTAGGCCGATACACAGAATTTGTGGTAAATTCTTAGTATAGATTGTGGCGAGCTTTGATGTTGCATTTTTATTTTTAGCTGGCGCCTTCTTTGTATTTTTTGTCTTCCTTCTCCTCTTCTCTTTCTATTTGTCTATTATTCTGTTTAGTGTTATCTGTATTTGTCTGTTTGTGGTGTTTTTGAAGCTAGCGGCTCTTCTTTGTGAAGTGTGCGTGCAGAGCTCTGCGTGTATATATGCGTGTGTGTGGTCGTGTGTGTGCGCGTGTGCGAGTTCGGGCTGGCTGTGTGTTTGAGCAGTGTTAAGTTGTTTGAATAGTGCTGTTTGTGTGAATTTGTGTTGATTTTGCTGCGTTTTATCGTAAAGTTATTATGGATACTGAGTTTAAAACGGATGTTGTAGGCCATTCATATGGTCTGGGTCCATGGAAAACTTTGCGGGACCAGATTGCTGACTTCATTTGTATTTATGATCAACAGCTCGGTTTGGATTCGCTTAATGTGAAGGCGGATGAATTGAAAATTGTGCTGGAAAATGCGGTCCGCAAACAGGATGAACTGCTTAATGCTGAAAAGCCTTTGGGTTTGATTTTGAATGTCTGTTTAAAGCAGGCTTTGGCTGACAGGGATGCGCTGCGAGTTCAAAAAGACGCAGCTAATTTTTTTGCTAGAAAGAAACTGTGTCAGAAGTTGGAGAACGCGGAACAGGATAGGCAGTTATGGGCTAAGCTTTTGGTGAGTTGGCAGGGTACAGATCACTTTTATAAAAAGGGGTCAGCTACACGGACTTCGGACTCATCTCATGCCCAAGTAGATCGTCCGGAGGTGGGCTCTGAACACCCTGAACAGGTACTTAGTCCGTTGGGCGCTCCACTTCCGCCTCCATATAAGGATAGTACTCCCTCTTACACGGGTTTATATCCAGTTTTAAATGTTCGTGGGGGCACGGTGGACTGGGATCTTATGAGAGCGCGTCCTTCGCGTTCTAGCTCTCCGCCGGTGAGGGAGCCGCATGATTTGACGACTTCCCTTAACAATTCCCAATCTGTTCCTGATAGTCTGCCTATGGCAGATCGGGTTCAGCGTGAAAAAAAAGTTTATTTTTCCCTGCCTCCTTCTGCGATTTACCCAAGTATGGCTCAAGTTACACATCACCCAGGCAGCGGCGTGTCTACTTTTGCTCCTCCCCGACACGAGGAGGAGCAGAGGGAGGTACAACTGAGCGTGGATATGAACTTGGTGGGCCGTCTTGTAGAGGACGCACCGCCTGCTCGGGGCGGCTCATTTTCTTCTCCTCCACGTGTGAGGGGCGCTGCGAGGTTTCCCTCCACTCCGGGGTTTTATCGGGAGGGGTTTCACCAAACTGATATGCAGAGTAGGGAGAATAGTCCCTCCCCTAGTGAGGTTGGAACACCACGGGGTGTGATTGCCCCCTCTGGTGGAGATTCTTTTCGCAGGCGTCTTTCGCACGTGGAGGGGAAATTGCGGCGTGTTGTGGATAATTTCCCCACTCACCTTAAAGATTTAGCAAGTGAATCAGAGAATCAGTCAATTCAGTCTCAGGAGTCTTTTCATCATACTATGCCTTTATTAGTATCGCAACAAGGACAGAGATACAAGCCGTTCTCTTTTGGGGATATACAGACCCTGATTGACAAATTACCCTCTTTAGCAGATGGGGCTACTCCTTGGCTACATGCCTTGGATACATTAACAGGGGGGATGATGTTAGCATTGGGGGATTTTAGAGCTATTTTAAGTCGTTCAACAACGACAACGAATTACCATAATGTTGAACTGTCTGCTGGAACTCTGCATATACCTGATCACACGCCCCTTTCAGCTGTTCTGACTCTTGTGGGTGCAGCATTGCGGGACACGTTTCCTCCTGTGTCTCTTTCAATTATTCCTAAATTTTTTTGGGATTCCAAAGAACACCCAAAGGTATTTTTAGACAAAGCCTTAGACATCTGGAGACGACAAACTGGAGTTCATCCAACTCAGCCCACACTAATGAGGGAACATTTCCGCCAAGCTGTTTTGGAGGGTGTCCCTCCTTCTGTCGCCGCTCAAATGAGAAAAAACCCGGAGTTGAAATCTTGTGACCATGCAAAATGGGAGTTGCATTTGTTGCATAATTTGCAGATTTCTCAGGATGAGGAGAGAGAGGCGGAGAAGGAGCAGGAAGATTTTAAGAAACAATTACTGAAACTTCAATTAAGCGAAGCTAGACAGAAACTGCAGCTTGCCAAACAGGAACAGAAGGAGGCTAAAGCTATGTTAACAACAGCTGCTCCATCAATTCCTGTTCCGGGTCAGGTCCCTGTTCCAGTAGCACAACCTGGTCCGCAAATCTATGTCGCCCCGCGCTGGCAGTCTGGTTTTCGGGGGTGGCGTGGGGGAAGAGGGAGAGCCCCCGCATGGTCGGGTGTGCGAGGAAGGGGTCCACGAGGCGGGAGACGCAATGACAGGTGTTTTTATTGTGGAGAGGAGGGTCACTGGGTTCAGCAGTGTCCTCATTATACACCGGTTGTTGCACAAGATGGAGCGTTGCCGAGTCTGCCACAACAGCCTCCAAATGCTGCATTACTTCCGCGACATCCTGGACAGTACTTTCAGGCTGGAGAATATTGACACACCCCAGAGAGGAACCTGAATCAGGGAGCTTTGGCAGATCCCCTGATTGATGTGACAGTTGATGGACAAACATTGCCATTTTTGGTGGATACGGGAGCAACATATTCCACCATGAATATTGTCATGCCATCACAAAAACTTTCTAGTCGGACTATATCCGTGGTTGGTTTTTCCGGGGTGAAACAAACTCTGCCTATTTCCACACCTCTGCACACTGTTGTGGGCAGACAACGAGTGTCACATCCTTTTGTGTGTTCCCCCTCATCTCCCGTGAATTTATTAGGGAGAGATTTGTTGATTGCTCTGGGGGCCACTATTTTGTGCGGACCTGATGGACTACTTGTCACTTTTCCTGATGGATCTTCCCATGCCTGCACTGAAGTATATACGCATGGACAATTTTTGCTCCAACAATCCGAGGAGCACCTGGCTGATATATACTGGGGTCTTTTACAGCCAGAATCGACGGACCATGCTGGGATTCTGTCCTGTTTTCTGCTTTGGAAACCCTGGATCCAAGCGCTGGCACCGTATGGGTCTGCTCCTGATTTTCCTCATGTCACTTTGTTTTATGACCGAGACCAGACTGAATGGTACCAGGAGCAGTTTGAGGCGAATTTAGCCAGTAATGATTGGACTGTGTTTTCACAGGACATTTATGTGGCACCGGAGGGTGTTGCTGCTGCAGTTAATCTGACTCAGGATCAGTTGTTTTGGTATAAGATGCATGATGAAGCAGTTCCACATATTTCTTTGGCTCTCCATCCTGGTCATCAGGCCATGGAGTTAGGGGGCGTCGTAAAACGCTCCCTTGCAGCTTCAGACTGGCAGAATACCGTTGCTCCTGACCTCTTTTTCTCTCCTTCTACAAACACATACAAAATAAAGTGTTCGGCTGTGGACTCTGTGGTTTTGGAACATGTTCAACTTCCTAGACACCATGGTAGGGAGCTGACTGATCATCCAACTGCGGCTGCGATGTTGGCTTCCCTCCCGGAGTGTTTATGGGCTACGGGTCCCACTGATGTGGGGCTTGTTGATGTCACACCTGTCACGTTTGATTTACAACCGGGCCCTCCGATTTGGAGGTCACAATATCCTCATAAGCGGGCGGCAGAGGAGGGAATTGCAGAAACTATTGGGGGTCTTCTGGAAGCGGGTGTGTTAGAATCTTCCACCTCTTCCTGGAACACTCCTATTTTGCCAGTGGAAAAAAAGGGGACAGGTAAATACCGAATGGCACATGACCTTAGGGCGATTAATTCTGTTTTGTTGACCCCTACGGTGCCAGTACCTAATCCGCATGTTGCATTGACTAACCTAGACCCTTCTCAGACTTGGTTCTCTTGTGTGGACCTTGCTAATGCTTTCTTTTGTCTCCCATTGGATGAGGAATGTAGGGATGTGTTTTCTTTTACCTACAGGGGTCAGCAGCTGAGATATACACGTCTGCCTCAGGGTTTTGCTCTTTCACCAGGGCTCTTTAATCAGGTTCTGAAACAGCAGTTAGCGGACTGTTTCTTACCAGAAGGCGTGACCCTGATTCAGTATGTTGATGACCTCATGCTGGCAGCACAGACGTTGGAGTCTTGTATTGAGGGCACGCGAAGTTTGTTGTCACATCTAGCAGACAGGGGTTTTAAAGTGAGCAGATCTAAGCTGCAAATTGCTAGGAAGCAAGTTTCTTTTTTGGGGCGGATTATCACTGGGACAGGCACTCAGATGTCTGCCAGCCATAAATCTGCGATTCTCAATCACCCCAAACCATGTACGGTGAAGGACATGTTGTCTTTTCTTGGACTGACTGGATATAGTAGGAACTATGTTCCTAACTATACAGAATTGACAGACCCCTTACGGGCGTTAGTCAGAGAGCATGGGATTCGTCAGCTCACCCATGCTCTGACTTGGACTATGGAGGCAGAAGAAGCTTTTATCTCTCTGAAACAACAGTTGGCTGCGGCGGCGCAGCTGGCTATTCCGGACTATTCTTTACCATTCTATTTGGATGTTTCTGTAACAGAACTGACAGTGAATGCCGTTCTGTTTCAGAAAACAGGGGGTGAGAGGAAAATTCTCCAGTATGTTAGCGCAATGCTAGATCCTATGGAGATAAGACATCCAGCGTGTACAAGACATGCTGCAGGTGTAGGAAAAATGATTCAAAAAATTGCACACATTGTGATGGGTCATCCACTGCAGGTGATGACATCACACAGTGTGGTAGCATATGTGAATTCACAACATTTCACATTGACAACATTGAGACAACAAAAATTGAGCAAAATTCTGGAATCACCTAATATAACTTTTGTACACAACGGAGTGAATATGGCTGACAGGATGCAGGAAGGAGAGCCGCATAATTGTGAGGAGTTAGTACAAAAAGAAGAAAAAATAAGACCTGACCTACAAGCTTCTCCTTTGGCTGGTGAAGGTGTGAGAAATTTTTATACAGATGGTTGCTGTTTTCGACATGATACAGATGGACTGAGAGCAGCATTCGCTGTGGTGGAAGACTTGGGCAGCGAGTTTCACGTTTTGAGGGCAGAAAGACTGCAGGGTGCGCAATCGGCACAGAGAGCAGAACTCAAAGCAATGATTGAAGCTCTGAAATTAGCTGAGGGAATGAGGGTAAATCTATATAGTGATTCAGCCTATGTAGCAAGTGCCGTTCATGTGGAACTTCCTCAGTGGCTCAGAGCAGGATTTATAACTGCAGCACGAAAGCCCATAAAACATGAAACTGAAATGAAAGAATTGGCGGAGGCATTGCTGTTGCCTCAGTCTGTTGCGGTGATTAAATGCAAGGGACATGATCAGAGTAAGACCAGAGTGGCAGCAGGAAATGCGGCCGCGGATGAGGCAGCCAAAGAAGCAGCTGGATACCTGCCATCTCTCTTCATGGTGAGTACTGAAATGGAACAGATGGAACAGAATAACCTGGAGAAAATTATTTTTCACCAGAAAGGCGTGTCACCTGAGGAACGTTCTGTCTGGAAAGCGAGGGGTGCCATCTGCAATGAGGGACTCTGGCGCGGACCGAATGGTAAAGTAATTCTCCCTCCAAATATGAGATTCCAGGTTTTCCAGGAAGCTCATGGACTCGGACATGTAGGTATTGCACAGATGTTAAAAAACCTGGAGCACTGGTGGCATCCATTTTTGAGGGACATGGTCAAGAACCATGTGAAAACATGTGAAATTTGTGGACAACACAATGCAAAACCAACTGTCAGACCACCAGTGGGACATTTTCCTTGGACTACACAACCGGGTAAGGAGATTATTATTGATTTTACAGACATGATAACACCCGTTAGAGGATACAGGTATGTATTAATGTGTGTGGATGCATATTCGAGCTGGCCAGAGGCGTGGCCAGCTAAAAAAGAGGACAGCAAAACTGTCATAAAGTGTCTGATCAATTATTACATTCCAACCCATGGTTTTCCAGAGAAGGTGAGATCAGACAACGGCACTCATTTCAGGAACCAAGATTTGCAGAAGGTGGAGCAGCTGCTCGGACTGAAACATTCATTCGGTACAGTATATCATCCTCAATCACAAGGCAAAGTTGAGAGACTGAATCAAACTGTTAAACAGAAATTGGCTAAAATATGTGCACATACTAAATTAAATTGGGTGGATGCTTTACCTATTGCCTTGATGTCTGTTCGAATGTCTGTTAACCAATCAACAGGATTCTCTCCATATGAGCTTCAGACGGGACGGATGTTTCCAGGACCTGCAACTCGCATTCCAGGATGGAAAGGTGAACTTGCACACTTATCTCATAAAGATTTCTTTAATGAGTTACAGATCCTGGCAGGGGAATTTGTGAAATATCAGACGACACAGGAACGTCCCGGCTCACCACCCGTTCCTGGACTCGACTGGGTGCGCCTGAAAGTCATCAAAAGAAAGTGGTCAGAACCTCGCTTCACCGGACCATACCGAGTCGTGGAGAGAACATCTCATGCTGTCCGTCTGCAAGGGAAAGGAGACACCTGGTTTCATTGGAGTCAGTGCACAGCAGCCGAGGAGCCACAGCGTGCGCTCCGAGACGTACAAGAAGATCTTCAGCTTCAATCTTCGGACGAGGAGCAACGCCAGGCGCTTCCAGGAGGGAGTGTAGCAGGAATTCCTGCCACAACCACTTCAAGTTCCTGAAATTCAAAGTTTAAAAGGCTCGGACAGGCATAATAATCCTGTTCCGATGTCCTTCTATTGAGGAAAAAGGAGATTTCAACTTTCCTTAAAACTCACTGTTATATTGGCATAATAATCCAATTTTCAGTGAGCAACGGCCGCTCAGCTGGAAACCTGAGGTTTCTAGCCGAGAAGGATCAGGCTACAAGAGGATCAACATTGACTCATTTTTATTGCGTGTTTTCGTTTTTTTGCGAACGCTGAAAAGAACTTTCGGTTCGTTTTTTGCGCGTAACTTTTTATCATTTTCTGATGAAGATTTCATATTTTGTTTTTTGAAAGACTATCAAAGAACATTTGAAAAAAAAAAAAAAAAAGACTCTTTTGTAATTTTTATCATTTTTTTGACGAAGATTTCGTATTTTGTTTTTGAGAGACTATCAAAGAACATTTAAAAAGAAACTATTCTGTAATTTCTTATGTCTTTATGATTTTGATTTGTGGCGAATATTGTTTTTTAAAGTTTGCATAACAATTCTTGGCTATTGCTATATACATATCTTAGTCTTATTTTTTGCGTTTTTACATTTTTTGGGCTGTTATATGTACTGTATTTTTGTGTTGTATTATGATAATTAAGTTTATGATTTTTTTCATATTTGTAGAATGATAAGTGATTTTCACTTTTAATTTTTATCGGTGAAAGTTTGTGGTTAAAAAGGTGAGTATTGGATTGTTGAATAACACAGGATTACATTTGACAGGTTTGCATGATGGAGTTCAGCTTAAGATACATGAACTGGGAGTGGAAGTTTTTACTGGGTGTGTTTTTTTGGACTCAATGTGCTGGGAATGTGGGCTTTAGGAGGATCCACGGGTGGAATCATTTCCTCACAGACACTTGATCTCCGACCGATTTCTGTCAAGCGCGAAGTGTCTGGCGGAAATGTGACTGCTCGTGTGAAGCGTTCTTTGAGATCTCCTGTAGACAAGTGCCTCACTAAATATCGTGGAATTGAGTTGAACTACACTTTGGGTACTGTAACTGATTATCAAATTGATCTGTGTGAGGTAATTCGTCGCTGCTGGTCGACCCCCCGATCCTGGCAGAACACTCCTTTGTATTTGTGTGGGGATCTGACCTTCCAGCGACACTGTATTACTCAGGAAAATGGGGTTCGTCACTTGTGTCCCACTTGGAAATCGGCCTTCAGATGGGTGGGATCAAGTTGGAGTCCACCTTATGCTCATAAATATGACACTGAATATGACAAGGTTACCATAAAACGAGGGTCTTTAATACATTCTCCAGCGAAGGGTCAAAATCCTTTAGTGCTAACCATTTCTTCAATGCACAATCCTTTCTTTACAAAGTATCCGGCGGATGCAGCTGTTTATTTGACTTTAGGTGCCTCAATTGATGATAAAGATCCACTTGGGGTTATCAAAATTAATATGGTCAGACCTGATGGTGAAGAAGACGGGGACATGGATGTTCCTGATCAGTTTGCGGCTAAAATTGACTACTCTGCAGTTACACCGTTGGATATCATTCAAACAGCGACTGGCTATAGGGACAGGAATTTATGGCTGAATTGGATGGTTCAAACGGCTAAGGAAACTAATATTGGGAACTGCATTGCATGTGCCACAGCTAGACCTCATCTTTACACTGAACCTGCCCCATTACACTTGGGAGATAGTTGGGGTTTTAATTGCATGCTGAAATTGACAACTGAGGCGGACCCCATAAATTGTGATGCGCTTGCCAACATATATCCACCTATTAATAACTATACTCAGACGGGAACTTTTCTTCCGGTTAAGGGTAAAGGGTTGTATGTGTGTTTTAATTTTACTCATCTTAAGCCGGATTTCAATCTAGGACAGATTTCTAGTGATTGGTGTAATGTTACTTTAACAGCATCCGGAATCGGGAGTTGGGCAAGAGCTGGACTTTATTATTTTTGTGGGGGTGATAGATTATATGTGCGAATTCCTCCTAGGACTGTTGGAATATGTGCTATGACTCGCCTTGCAGTGCCGCTTATGGTTGTTGGAGAAAGACTTGATCCTGTAGGTCCGGCGCAGGTGCTCACTTTACGGACACGGAGACATGAGCGACAGGTGCGTAATACACGTGTTGATACTGCATTTGATTTGACTACTAATTCTCCCACTTATGTAGATGCCATCGGCGTGCCGAGAGGGGTTCCGGATCAATATAAATTGGCGGATCAAATTGCAGCAGGTTTTGAAAATATGCCAGTACTATCAGCTCTTTTTCCTATCACTCCGAATAAAAATGTTGACAGGATAAATTATGTCCATTATAATCTTCTGAGGTTAGCGAATCTGACCAGGGATGCTGTTGGGGGTTTGAAGGATCAGTTAGCTCCTACTTCTTTAATGACAATTCAAAATCGGATGGCGTTGGACATGCTGTTGGCCGAAAAGGGTGGAGTCTGCTTTATGTTCCAAGAGAGCTGTTGTACTTTTATTCCAAACAATACTGCCCCTGATGGATCTGTCACTCGAGCGCTGGAGGGTTTGAGAATTCTGAGTAACACTATGCATGAACATTCGGGTATTGATGGTGGTTTAGACAGGTGGTTTTCTACTATTTTTGGTAAATGGAAGGGGATTGTCATGTCATTGCTAGTTTCTGTGGCTACGTTTGTTGCCATAGTGGTGACGTGTGGATGCTGTTGTATTCCGTGCGTCCGTTCACTTATCCTTAGGCTTATTACAGTCTCAATTGAAAAGGGAAGTAGTGGACCACCGGCTCCACCTCCCTATCAGATGCTCTTTCGTGGTGTTCCTGATGAGGGAGTTGTGGAGCTTGCAGGTTCTGTTTGAAAACGGGGACTGTTATATATTCAGGTCTCTCTTTTTGAGTTTTTTATTTTTTGATTTTTGGGTTTTTATTCTTTAGTAGTATAATGCATAGTTTTTGGTCCTCTATTAGAAGGCTTTATTAATTTTTGTGAGGTCTCTTAATTGAGACCTCAAAACGGGGACTGTCGAGGAAAATTATTGATTTTGGTGCTTAATGCAGTTAATTTTATGCATGTGTAAAAGGGTAGGTTTGATACTCTTGTTTTGAACCGGACACACAGGGGTTAGAATGCAGATCATTAAATGGGGCCGCTTGCAGCCCGGCCAGAACATAGAAACATAAATTAACATTCTTGCAGGCAGTTGGGGAGAACTGCTGGAGGCCAGCATCTGCGATGGTGTAAAACTAATGCAAAATAGAAGATTGAAACCCCGTAACATTTAACTTCTAAGTATTAATACCATGTTCACTGAAGATTGTATTATCTCATATTAAAAACTATTAAAGGATGAATGTATTTGAAAAACTGTATTATCTGTGACGATATTAGAACCAAATGGAAATTGTTTGTATGAAAATGTTTTCTTTACTATTAGAAAATGGCTCAGGAATTATACTCTATTTTGTCCTGTATATTTTATGTATTATTTTGGCAGAACTTAATCTTTTGGGAGGCTGAGTGTGCAAAAGCAAAACTGGGGTTTGCAAAGATAACATTTTTTGAAAATTACAAGATGCAAGTCTCTTCGAGAACGTTAGGAGAGATAATGGAAGAGACGTCAGATTTATGGGTGTCTGCGAAATCTTATCTTAAGACTCTCGGCGCCGGGGACATTCGTACCTGGTATCGTCCAAGATTAACTGGTCCGCCTTTGTCTCTCGATAGAAACCAGACGCCTTTGGAACTTCGTTGTAAATTGGGAGACTTCTCAAGTTTCCTGTAGTCCATACGGGAGGTTCTAATTGGTTAAAGAGTGGAACGCCTTAGTAGAATATATTAAATTGAAGAAACGCCCACTCAGTATAAAACTTCATGTAAAACGTTAAAAATTCAGAATGCTACCACTGTTTTGCTTTTTGGCATAATAAGCTTTCTCCAGAGACGCGTCTCTGCCCCTTTTGTTTCTTTGTGTTTCATTTTCTATTTCTCCTGTTACAGGTAATGAATATATCTCTGTCTCTCTGCAGCTTTGTTATTGATTGCCTAGTTATGAATTAAACTCCGTGATCTGTGACGTCAACGCGCAGTGTCGTGGTTTCACTTCCTCCAGCCGCAGCCCGCCTGCCAGAGATTCCGGGACTCTAAGGAAGGAGAGGCCAAACTTTTTGTCCAAAGTTAAAGTTATATTATTCTTCCTTAATACTATCTTGTATAATTCATTTATTCTTACATCTAAGAATCAACTGATCATCCGGGTATCAAAATACAATGCTCTTAAGACCAACAAGTAGTCCAATAATCATTAGTCAAATTAATCCGAAAATAGGACAAGCCATGAGCTTCATTCTCAGATTCAAGTGTCCTTTATGCCGCGGTGAGTGGATACATCACCAGTGCAGACGGTACTGTATAGCATGGAATTAAGTAAGACTTTTACTGGGTTGTTGTTGGAATATCTGAGTTGCTTCAAATGTATGGCTGTGAGGCACATGCATGGCATAATGTGAGCACTGTGCTTATGCAGTTAAATATGTCAACATGCCCACAAAATGGCAGCCTGCTTTATCTGCTGATCAAATTGTCTGGGCTACATAGTCAAATGCATATTAAACACTGGAGAACTATTTTCCTTTGACATTGTGTCGTTAAATGTCACTGAAATGAAAAGCAGATCTGCATTACAGTAGTATTTTGTAATCACACAATTCATAAAGGTAGTGGTTCCATTTAAGCTCATATACAAAACGGAAACAAACTTTGATATGATACCTGAAACCAAATATAGTGTATAACAGAATAAACTTAACTTTGACAGATGGGTTGAAGTGATGGTTAAAATCCATTACAAGAAGGAGTTCTGATTGGTCAGGGGTTATTATCAACATCACTTTTTGGAAAAACAATCTTAAATCAACTATTTCAGAGTAAAGTTTAGAGTGTGTTTCACTTCCATAACAATAAATACAAACAGCTTAGCACTCTACTTATCTCTAAAGCTTCAATAGAAATAACAGTATTTTAGTATGAAGCAGGAAAACATTCTTTGTAATGTCACATGAGGACTCCTGCATGTGACATGCAGAGAACTTCAATTAACAGTCAAATTTCATTTAGGATGGAAGCATAATCCAGGAGTCTACTGTGGGAGAAAGTGTTTGGGGAAAATATCCTTTTTTCTTTTCACCAATAAAAAGGTGAAAAATAAATAGAAATTTGCATATGATTCTAAAAGCAAGTTTTCTCTCTCTTATATGGACAGTAAACAGAAGTGACCATGAGCTGTGTGTTAAGGCTCAATCTCACAAGACATTTTTTTTTGGTTTATATTCATCATTCTCCCCTAAAACTTTTTCTGAAATTTCAAATTCATTCCGCCTTCCTTTCTCTTTCCATTCCTTCAGGTGCAGCACCCTTCCTTCGCCTCCCGCTGACTCTGTGTGGGACTAATAAAAATGGGGAGCATGCTGCCAGAAGCAGACAGTGAGCAAGTGGGAATTCATTAGGGGGCACTGGATGTCTCCTTCACTTGACAGAAAATGGAAAGGGGAAATTTGGTTGGAGAGAATTGCTCTCACTCCGCTATTCACACAAATGGTACGACGCTTTGCAGACAGCAAACAACTGAATGTAAAATCGCATAAGAAAGCAACATCAAATCAGTAGAGACCGAGAGACTGTAAAAAAGTCAGCCAAATCAACTCATCTTCATCTGTTGCTGACGAAGAGCAGTAAATCCTAGAATTATTGAAGGTATGAAGCATCATAACCATTTCCATTGTTTTTTTTTAAGTAAGCAAGCCAATTATAAATGCACCTTATTCCAACAAAATGTTTTCTATTTAAAAATAGAATGGAGTCAAATATATAAATAATGATGTGTCATTATTGGACAGTGGACCCAGTTTGTTTTCTTGATTTTAAAACAACAGTATATATCCTTTAACACGTTGTGTATAGTTTGTATTTGTGGATCTACCAATATGGGTTTGTTTAGACAGATTTAATATAAACCTGACATACTTTTTTATAATTTTATTTTCCCCTCTGGTTATTTATTACTCCAAAAAGTCAATCCATTTAACAATTTTATGTCCGTTTTTTAGTGTTGGTACAAGCCAGTTCTTGGCTCTGTATTATGTAAAAAAAAAATAAATAAATAACCCACAAGAATCATATGGTTCCTATTCACTAATAAAATGAAGCAGCTGTTTCAAGCAGGTTTTATGCTCCTATGCAAGACAACTGGACTAGCAGATGTGGCAAATGAGGATTTAAATGTTGCAGATTTGTGCCACATCTAAGTAGGACGGGTTTCAAACCTGCAATTGCTTTGGTGGTGTAGAGCAGAAAAGGGGAGAAGGGTGCATCCATGCAAATATATCCAAAACTGGCAATAGTTGCTAGGCGACCGAAAAGTTACCCGAAAAGTGCAGAATTCTTCAGTTGAAGACGTGAATGCAGAAAGTATCTGTCAAGCTGTCATGCGTGAGCCCTGGCATTACTTTTACAGATGAGGAGGAGGAGGAGAAAAAGGAGGGGAAGGAAGAGACAACCAGCAGCTGAAAGGGTTTGGGTTTATAAGATCCTCAGAGTCAGGGAAGTTGAGGCTCATGCAGAAGCTGCACTTATTCAGTGACTGGTTCAACAACTCCTTCAGACATAGCAGGGAAGTAAGGTGACAACCTGTTGAGGAGAGGTGCAGTAAAAAAATAAAAATAAAAATATGGAACTAGGGAGTGATCTGTGTGGGAAGCTCTCTGATTGGAAATGTCAAAGTCTAATCAGTTAAGTAAATATTTTGCTACTGCTGCTTCATGTGGATGGATCTCACCAGACTTGGTGCTCATCTATTTTTTTTTTTATTTTGGCTACAGTTAAAGTTATCTCTGCTTATGTGAACCACAGCTGTGTTAATGTCTTGGTCTTCTAGTGTCTGGATTAGCTATGACACATGTTAACGCCAGGTCTGAAAAGACCATCAAAGTCTAAGACCAAACCAGTTCATGGTAGGTTTTGAAGTTGATGGGTTCAAGTCGAGGTGTAGAACCAGCACCTGGCTCAAATGGAGTATGTCCGTACCTGCCACTGAAGTAATCTCTAATTAAATGTCAAAGGAAGAGTAGGAGGATAAAAGTGGCTTGGCCTGCCAATCCACTTAGTGTTTCGTGTTTTTTCCCCCCCGCTGGCTTGACATTGCATTTAAATGGTGTCTGATGAGGGTGTGGAGAAATTAGTTTTTATCTTGATCCATTCCTCTGCTTAGCATAATGAGACAGGTAGGGGGTATTAGCTAAAATTAATCACATTTGATTGAGCACTCGGGGGAAGGAGTAGGAAGGGGTGTGTGACTTGCATATCATACAAATTTGCTATTTAACTGAAACCAGAACAGGAGTAGACATCTAAGAATATCACAGTGTGTTTGAATGATAAGGAAATGAGATCACTACTGTTGCAGCCCTACTTGACATGTTCATTTTCTCTGACTGGGCGAAGGCTCATCCAGTCATATTCAGAAGAATACGGGTCATTTGCAAATGGGCCCAGGCAATTGAAAATTAGCTGAGGGGTTTCAGATCAGTCTGCATTTCCCAATAAGTCTGGCCGTGCTCCATAACCCAGAACAATTATGTATTTTTGTAACAATATTCTGATTAGGACATAGCTTTATTATTAATTATAGATTCCCTTAAGCTAGAGTAGTAGATTAGAAGTAGTGCTGTGACTGGCTTGATTGTTAGTTGCTTATTTGTGTTGGTTCATCTGTAGAAAATACATTAAAACTAAAGTTAACTCTTAATTTGATTAATTGGCTCTCGCCAATTCTTTTTACAATCTTGAGCTGGAATAATTTTTTTTTTCATTTCAGCTCAAGATTGATTAAAAAGACAGCAGGGAAAAGATCTACAGTCTTTATAAATACTGATCCTGAGAAATGTTTACAACTCTTCTCATGTAACAGAGATGAGATGAAAAAGGAAAGTATTGATTCTTTCAAATGAATTCTAATTGACCAGTAATCTTATGGATAATGATAAAATTTAATCTAACTGAATGTCACTACAATGCAGTAATGAGAGGAGTTATGTCTAACATACACAGCTTATACATATATATTAATTTTTTTTCCAAATGTATGAAATAATAGATTAAAGTTTTTGACCGGTTAAAGTCTGACTGTTAACATACCGTACATGCAACTATACATGCAACAAGCAAATAGCCACACAGTAGAGATTTATCACCAAGCCAACTCTGGAGGACAACATGTCCACTTTGATTAACTTCTCTTTATGGGCCTGAAATATAGGCATCCATCTGTGTGGACAACTTCCAGAAGTTTTCAGCAGGCAGCAGCAATTACCGAATGGACTGAGTAAACGCTCGTAGTTCCACATAAATACACATCCCACCCAGAAGCCAGTCCATTATAACAAGGTTAATAATGGTATTTAGGAGGAAAGTGTCAACAGTAGCCTTCGAATGGCCATCAGATATGGCAAAAACACTCCAGGCGAGATGATGGTGCAGCTCAACAATCACTAGAGTACTGATAAATCAATAAGCCATATTTTACCATTTCAAAATACTACGTGCTGCCAATTCCATCTCTTGGATAAATTTGTGCTATCGTACAAGATAGCAATTTTCCACATTGACTACATATTTTTTGTTTGTTTTGAAGCCTTCTTGTTAAACAGTGGTATAATAGGATATTTATTCCTAAAAAAGGGACAAAACTTTAATGTGCCACGAAAAACCACACACAAAACACAACAAAAAAAGGAAGGAAAGAAAATATAATTTTCTCCACTTCTTCTTGAATGTGACTGCAGGAGCTGAGCTTGTTATGTTTGTTGAACCTGAACGATTTAGCATAATGGCAAATGGTTAGGGAATATTAGGAGACTAAATTGTCTTATTCATCTGTCACTACATGAAAACACAACAGAGCCTGCAGAATGAAAAAAGAATGGACATTTCTCAACAGGCCGTCGCAAGACGCAGGAAAACAAATATTTTAGTCTGAATACAAAGTCTTTTTTTTCTCAACAATAGGAAAGAAAATCATAGATTAGCAATAAAATAGTTTAAAAAAAAAAACTAAATCAATAGCAAAACAAGCCACTAAAAATTATTTTGGTTAATAAAGATGAATACCTCAGCGATTCTTGTTAACACAAAAGAAACACCAGGAACAACAGAATAATCTGAGGATGTGAATCAGAAGGGGCCAAAACGCAATCATCCGCTGAGGGGAAGTGTGTCAGAACAATACAATAAATGGTGCAGCAAAGAGCTGAAAGCATCTTCTTGAAAATGTACGTCTCTTGGGAAGGTTTACCTTTAAAGGCACTTAAATAAGTTGGATGCATGTGGTATGTATGATTCTTCTGTTCTGTTGAACAGTCATAAAAAATGGAAAGACAGCAAGGAGGAGATCTACAGTCAGAAAACAGAATGCTGTACTGTTGCCTGGACACATGACGGGGTGCGGCAGTACATGTATGAACCAAAACAATGGCAAAATAGACTTGATTAAACAGCTGACATCTGGGATTAAAAAAGAACAAATTCAAGCTGAAGCAGAACTGTACTTTACAACATGACAATGGCATAAAACATCCCAGTAGATCCACCAACGACTGGCTGAAAATTAAGGAATATAATGTCGTGTACAAACTCAAAATCAAAATCTTGGTATGATAAAAAATTCTTGGCTTTAGGTTCTAGAAACACCTCAGCACAGCTACGTCATAGATAAAAATGAGGACTTAGACAGAGACTAGTTAATCGCTACAAAGAGCATCTCACTTAAACCATTTCAAGCAAAGATATAACACTAGCCAATAGTATGGCGTCCTAAATTTATTCCTCAGAATATGAATTTACGCTGATGTCTTTTATTTTACAACTAAAACAAGATGATGGTGTTTTTATGTCTAGCTTTAATTAATCAACCTTCTTTTTTTAGTGAAAAATGAAACGTATGAACATAGACATATGTAAGAACTGCACAAGACTGTATATGGTGGGAAAATATCTCTAATCAAAATATCTTAAAATATATTTCCAGTAAGTAGATTCCACTAATCCCCATTTTCCAATCAGAAGATCGTTGTATTGCTGCAACTCCAATGTATTCTTTCACTTTTTTATACCAGCATGTAAACTGTCTGCTCTGCATCATTAATTCCTGCTCACCATGCACAGATACAGTGGCTGTTGCCTAGTGATAGCAGATGCTGATCAAAACCAACCATGGATGTCTCTCCATTAAATAGGGGGAAAAAAAAGAAATCATCAACTCACGTAATGAGATAATTAAATTGTATTTTTAATAAAGTGAAAAGAAAAATGAAGGCCCATATTAAAAACAGTTTTCAAGGTTTATTTTATAAGTAAATGTATATTCTCATAATTATCCAGCCTAGAGAGAAAAAAAAAACAGCACAAAGGATTTGACATGAGCCATTGATATACAAGTACTTCATTCAAATCTTTTGCCTAATTTCAGTCAGGATTTATTTAGTTAGTTAAGAGACGATGAACCTCTGTGATAGACTGATGACTTGTCCAGGTTCTACCTCTAACCCAATGACTACCACAGACACCAGCCCCTGTCAGAACCCTAAGGAGAACCAGATATAAACTATGGATGGATGATAAGCACAAGTACTATCAAACTAAAGCAGTATTAAACATGAACAAAAGAGCAGCACACACAACATCATAAAGGTCGTGATTTAAGCACAGTAACGTCCTTCAACAGAGAACTGTGTCCAGGGCGTAATAGTTTCAGTGAATCATACAGGCCTTTGTGAAAGTATTTATCCAATCACAGATTTTTTTTTTCTTTTTTGTCACAACTGAATATTTAAGATCACTACCAGAAACTCTTCCTCTGAAATACACTAAGCTTTTGGAGAAACCAGAGTAATTACTTAAATCCAGGTTGCATGACTTTAAAGAGGCCATTCAAGCTAAAACAAAAAAATAAAATAAATAAATAAATAAACTTCAGATATTCTGAGATTACACCAATTCTGCCAACAAGACTGAACTAAAATTACTCTTCAGTAAAACACCTACAGCCAGTGAAACACAAACGCTTGATGGCTGTTCTTGCTGGCAATGGCAGCAAAATCAGACATCAGGTTTGGGGGTTTATCACTTTTTCCACATACAGTTGGTTTGGATGGCTTTTTTGTGAGTATTTAATGAAATAATAGATTGAAAACTCCATTTTATATTTGTGAAAATTATCTTTGTTTAATACTTTAAAAAAATCTGATGATCTGAAACTTACATGCGAGAAAAAAGTGAAAACAAAAAAAATAATTGAGGGCAAATATGTTTTTGACTCACATTATGTGGAAGTAACACACAACAGAAAACAAAAAATATGTTTTGGGACTCTGGAAATATGAAACTTAATGGCAGAAACCCCAAACAGGATAAGATATAAGAAACCAAAAGGACTTTGGGATAATTGTGGAATCTTTCCTCAAAGCATTTTATTAAAACTAAATTGTAGTTAGTTATGAATGATTAAAACACAACAGTATAGAGTAAAACAACAAGTAAAAGATCAACTTTGTGAGTCAGATGAGCATCAAGAACTCATTTTCAAAACTTGGTCTTTTGATTATTATTTAACCTTGCTATAATGTCTTTTATATCTTCTAAAATTAATTAAACAATTCCTTTAAATCTCTGCTACAATGGTACTGATTGTGTTATGGGAATCCATCTGGAAACTCACCAATCTGCTTTCTGTATTGATCAACTGGTAACTTGGTGGCACCGGCATCCTTCTTGCCCATCCTTCCTCAACTGTCTGAGAGGAAATAAAAAGGAAAAAAAAGAACATTTTACAGCTGCTTTCACTGCTCACACCTAAGCATTTAGCTTAATCAAATTTAGCTCCTTTATCCATTTTCTGCTGCGGTAAGATATAACTCGCAAAATCTGCCGAAAAGCTTCAAGTAATTGCACAATCGTATACGGAGACAGAGTAAGTCAGTTTTGATCAGCCAGATGGTTTATCTTTTCACATACATCTGGCGCACATAATTAAATTAATTCTCACCACCTTCCATGTGCGCTCGGTTCGCAGTGTGAGCTTCCTATCAGTCTCATTTAGCATAGCGCCGTTTCTCTTCACACCATGAGTTCTCTTTGATTACTCTGACAGCTCAGAGGTAAAATATATAAAGAGAAAGAGCTAAGAATAATACAGACGGTATCCTGCTGGTGACTACATTTGTTTTAAGAAATAAACACCTCCCTGTAGTTTATGAATTGTTGTCAAACCATATGTTTGTAATGTTTTAATAGCGTTTTTGTTTTTTTTCCCCACTGTTAAAACTTAAAATGCCCTAAAAATAACATTCATATCCCTTGACTTTTTCACATTTTATCACATGACAACCTTCCATATATTGGGATATTATTTCATAGACCAATTCATTGTAGAAGGTAACTGTAAGGACAGGGGAATGACACATCTTTTCTCTGATACTCCCAAATAAAATCCAGCGTAACAGATTGCCTTCAGGAGTCACATAATTATTAAACAGTGTGTGTTTTTTTTAATAACTTCAGCTGTTCTATGGAGTTTGTTAGAGAACAGTAGTTAACAAACAGCTATATGACGACCAAGGAACACAATAGAAAAGATCAGGAATAAAGTTAGAGAAGCCTAAAACAGGATTACATTGCAAAACAATATTCCAATTTTTCAATGTCTCATAGGTTGCTATGCAAAAGTAAAAGACACAAATGTACCAAGAAATTGCCGTCTACCTAAACTGACTGGCCAGAAGAAGAAAGGTGCAAAGATCCACAGTTGGTGACAGGATAATCATTTGGCATGCACTACACAAATAAGGGAACTGTTGAAGTGTGACAAGCTATAACAAGTACAGTATGGAGTTTGTCACATTGTAAAGTAGGCGTCAAATCAAACGCCTGGGATAAGGGTCAATCCTAAATAGCCAACAGTCGAAACACAATATGTGTGGAAAACTAGCACAGCTCTTCTTTGTGAACACACAATCTTCATACAGGCTGTATCATTCTGTGGGGATGATTTCTTCAACAGGGACCAAGAAATTGGTGAGTATTGATGAGCGAAATATAACTCCATCCATCCATAGCTAAATAGAACTAAACAGCTACAAATTAAAAAAAAAATTTGATTGTATTAAAAAGTAAGAGAGAGGAAAATGTGTACATGCAGGTACATGGAGAGAATAGAGAAAAACAACAATCCGCATCCAAAAGGAACAGAAGCAGCGGGACAGTCTGGAGAAGCAGCTGGGGAATAGGAAGAGAGAGAACCCGAATTAGCATGTTCAAGTAGCGTGGCTGGCTGTTGCTCCCGACTGATACCTTCTCATGGGAGACCGCTGCTGCTGCCACCTGAATTTTACCTCCTGCTAACAGCATTGTTCACAAACGCATTTCTAACCCGATTGGGCCAGCAAGAGAAGAAGGATAGATGTGCAGCTATTGTTCTGAGGCTGTCGGAAACCAGAGTCAGCAAGTTAAAGGAAGCAGGAGAGAGAGAGACAATACATTTAAAAATCTTAATATTTATAGGTAGAAAGAGTGAAAGTACTGAGCTGCTTTACTGAGTTGCAACATCACAAGATTACACCTGCACTTAAAAAAAAAAAAATAGCAGCATTTATCTTTGTATGCAGTCTTACTTCCTCAGATTTTAGGGATGTCCCAATCAGGTTTTTGAGTGTCCCGATTCGATACTTCAAAATTACATTTGAAAAATGAAGAAAAGCAAAGAAACAGATCCAGCATGTCCCTAATCTTTTACTTTATTCACCTTATTTATCCTGTCAAATCTAACCCAAAAAAGTGATCACGCATTACAGAGCTTCTGAATCTTTGGTGGGATTAGTTAAAAATAAAAAATAAAGTGTGTTGAAAATAAAGCTAATATTAGATGTCCTTTTTAGCCCAATTTATTTCTACATCTACTTCTCTGCATGTGTTTGTTTTCATCAAGTTGCAATCTTCATGAATCCAAAAACAACACGTTTATGTCATGTTGGTCCCCTGCAGCGGTCATTTACCTAGCCAAGTAACCAATCAGTGATCTTACTGCCAGATCAAACATTCTGTACCTGGGCCTTTTCAGAACTAGAATAGTAATATTTGCTTATAATTTTGCCCCAAAAGAATGAAGCAGGATTTCTGCTATTTGAAGGGAAAGTGTGTGTGCACATCTGCATTCCCGTGTCCCTTAAACAAAGTCTCTGGCTGACTAACTTGTGACAATCAAAGAGCTCTCACAAGAAACCTGGTAATGAAAAACTGCAGTATAGCAAACATAGAGTCCAGGAGTCCAATTTAAATGAGAATATGCGGAACCAAAGGCGCTCAACATAAACTGAGTAGGTACTTTTTTGTTCGACTAAATGCAGTAAATAGAGTTATGGAGTCTAGCAAAAAACAGCTCTTAAATAAAAAGAAGAAGTTATAAAGATGTATCTATTAAGTGGGTGAATTAGTTTTAGAAGTAAAGAATTGCACTTTTAATAATATTTCTGTGAACTATAGCTAAGAAGATGTTTCTTTTACTAGCATGTACACAACATACGAGTATTTATATTAGCTAGAGAGTAAATGTGCAAATAACACAACTTTGCAAAAACACATTTTAGCTGCAGCAGCTTCTATTCACTGCATCATCGTGCATACTTACAGTTATCTTTTTTGTCGAAAAAACGAGTTATTTAGGCGCAGTTCCTCAGCTTTTACTTCCCCTAGTTGACGTACGTGAGGAAGCAGGGCGGTTGAAATGTCTGGTTTTTTGTTCTTCGATCCAAATTTCTCCAGAATGCCAACACACCACTACTTCCTGAAACAATTCCTGCTCTGCGTGACGGACATAATTTTGTCCAATCAGAGGCGAGATCTCTTGACTTTGACCAATCACGTGAAGCCGAGTGGGAGGGTGGAGGAGGAGAGACTTGTACTTGTTATTCTAACTTATTCCAACACAGAGGATGTTCAAAAACATCAGGATTTTTTCACTCCTCTGTGGATCCGAACCACATTCTGATGGCTGTTCTTTGACACACACAGTCTCTCTACTTAAAAACAACCCATCAAAACTTAAAACGTCTCTGTTGTACACACAACAACACAAGAAGGTAGCAATCTTAAAGTATCATCATACATTTCATTTCATTTATTTATGTATTTCAAAGGTTTAAAAAAAAAAACAAGAGAACAAGCAATCAGTGGGACAGAGAAAAACACGTGCATACGTAACCAAGAATAAGATTATTTGAAGAAGTGACACTTATTTAATCCTTAAACCTCATGGGGCTCAAAGTGAAATTTGGTCTTGGAGCCCTCTACTTCTGCTAATAATCTGGATTGCTGCAATCAACAGTCAGACGATTAGTTCATTCACACACCCACTATAAACTTATTGCATCTGTCCTAGTGCTCAATTTAATGACATATATTACATACTGACTCAATAATTGTCAAAATTTGTAAATAAATGAGAAAAATATGCTGGCAGTGGCAATAATCCATAGTTACTGATTTTCCTTGTAAGTCCTGAAGCAGGAAAGCAGCCCCAGACCATCACTCTGCCACCCAGTTACTTAGTATAGCTTTTCTAAGATGTTCCTTTTCTAAAATGCTGTTAGATTGATGACAAGAATAATAGGATGTGCACCTCCCAAAAGTTCCATCGATTGGTCAGAAACAATCAATCAGAGCCAGGAGGAGGGTTTTAGTACTGTCAATCACCCTTGTGTATGTACTGTGCTCACCTCCCTTGCTAAACCCAGTGCTTGGGTTTAGGGCAGTCTTACTGCCGGCCGCCATGTTTTTGAGTTAAAATAATGTTTAATGTTGACAGGAAATTTGAACATATTACTTGATAGTTGTGCATTTTTGGAAGACTGGAAGATTAATACCTAAACACCAACTATTAAGTCATAAAAAGACAATAATTAAAAAAACAACAAGATCAATTAACAATGTTAAGCCTGGTGGGGCACAAGTAAAGCCTGGTGGGCCGCCAGGCTTATAATACACTGAGAAAAATCCTGGTATTATTACTGTACTGTTTTAAGATAAATATTTTTCAAATAAAGTGTATTGTTACATCTAATTGTGGATCCCTTTAAGTGAAATGCGTGACCATATATTATGGAAAAATGTTAACATGATAATGAACTAAAATATGAAATTAAATATAGCAATGATTGACTGAGAAGTACTGCACTGAAGTACTGAAATAACTATAATTGGGTAGGTTGTTCTAATCTTCTTCTCATCTTTTATTGATTTAAAAAAAAACTTTTAATGAGTTCAAGGTTTATTTTTCTTGTGTAAGTGTAAATAAATAAAATTATGAAAATAGATATGAGAGTTAGACAAGAATTACAGAATTAGATTTGACACCAGAATGTGACTGTTTAATGTGGTTTTGTAACTATTTCAGGTGACTGTAAATTCCTGACAAGGCATCCGACAGGTTACATATCTAAGGTTTGCAAAAATGTAATGAAACTCACCAAAATGATTGTATGAAAGAGGAATCTCAGCATTTTCATAAAGGTTAAGGTTTCCTATAACTCACATTACATCAGTTAAATAGTTACTCTATTTGATCACTACCAATGACCTGCTGGTGGACTGAACAATGACAATTAAAGCAAGCCAATTCACAATGCTCATTTCACTTCCATCAGTCTCTTCTTTTTTTACTTTCTCTTTATTTACAGTATAGAAATTTATTTCCTTTCTAATTGCATCCAGTCTTGCTGCTGCCTGGGGCTTTGTGCAGATTATGGCTCGGCTTACCGCCGCTTGTAACTTATTGAAGTTTAAAGCGATTTTCTGGTCTCCCATGGGCATGCCATTTGCATGCAGCTCAGCAGCAACTAATAGATGTAATCTGCCTATAATGTGCTTGTATTATGACTTACTTTACACGGGAGCTGCCATTTGCTGGGACCACTTTAACACTGTCCTTTCATGGAGGAATACGTTGAGAAAAAAGTTGTTGGTGATATTTTTGCTCACAGAAAGGCTGTCAGGGGAAAAGGGAAACTGCCACACATGTCCACACAGTGGTATTTTTAAAGTTAGACAGGGAAATAACTTGAAAACCTTGACGTTTGCTGTTCACAACATATACTGTAAACGTACACAGGCATACAAAGCACGCAGAAAGGAGCCTGCTCTGACAGTTAAGTTAGAACTGTTAACAAATAGCCTCAATAAGAAGTCGGAGAGTATTGTCTTAATATGGCCATCAAAAGCAGCGTGAGGGCAGTTAATGCAGAGCTCAAATGTTCTCTTGTTGTACTAAATGTGTGTGATTAATTTCTCCCGTTGAGTGAAACAAACCAACATGCTGTGCCTGTCAGTCTGATAGATATGTAAAGCATTAGCATCAACTGCTACTGAGAGTGAAAACTAGGCACGATAGATTTGCCTGTCGAACAGCTTTTCTGCTGTACAGCTTGCATGAGACATGCAGAAGACACTGGAAGGTAGAGTTGGTGCAACAAGATGAGCTCTCGCTGTAAGGTGGAATTTTTCACTAATTGGACAATAGAAGAGAGTTTCAGCTTTGAATTTGTTCTGAAAGTCAAAGTTAGTTGTTTACCATTGACTTATTGTTGAGAGCATTATAAAAATATGAAAGCTTTTTCCCCCCCCCCCACTTTACAACCAAATACTAAAATGTATTAAAGTTTTTATAGACAAACACAAAAAAGCGTATGCAGCTTTAATTGACAGTATCATTATCGCAAATATTGATTTGAAAAGTGTGGTACGCTTTAAGCATGTGATTTTATTTCAGAATAATTCCTGCTACACTACGAGGGCTCCAGAGGTTTTTCAGAGAAAACTGTTGAACCAAGAGCATCAGGAAGACCAAGGGACACAGCAGACAGCTCAAGAAGAAGGTTGTGGAGATGTTTAAAGCAGAATAAGATTTAAAACAATATTGCCAATTATGAACTCTGAAGGAGCTGTAATCAGGTTCAGTTCGGGTGGGGGAATCTGTGGACAGAACAAACTTAGCTTAACTTAGCTTAGCACTCCTCAAATCTGGTCTATCTAGTGAGGGCTTCATCCAAAGGCAAGACAACCCTATGCATATGACCAAATTACAATTGAATGTTCTATGTCAACATGTAAACTTTGACTGGTTTAGAACTAAACCAGTCAAAGTTTAGGCCAAATTCCAAGAGAATATATGGCAAGCCTTGAAAACTTATGTTTATCCCAATTACTCTGACTGAGCTTGAGCTACTTTGCAAATTACTTTTCTCTAGATGTACAAAGCTGATAGAAACACAATCTAAACATCTTGTAGTTGTAACAGCAGCAATGGGTGGCTCTATAAAGAATTGACTGGTAGACACAAACGCACACAACCCTTTTTAAGTTCTTAGTTGTAAAGAAAACTGAAAACCATGTGACTGTTTTGATTTCACTTCACAGATAGTCACTTTTTTCTGTTGGTCTGTGAAAAAACTTACAATGAAATGCATTATAATACTGCAGTCTTTGCGGTGTACACTAAAAAAATGTGAAGAACTTCAAGAGGTCTGAGTAATTTTGTGAGGTGCTCTACAACTATTTATATACCTGTTTCCTTATTCTTTTCCCTTTGTGCTTCTGTCTCCTTGAAACTCATTTCATTTGCACCAGCTTCCTCCGTCTCCCCTGTTATCCTCCCTCTCCGGCAGTTCGACGGCCTTTAATTGCCAGACATTAAAAAGAATACTGCTGAAGAAGAATCCCCCCGGGCTGCCGGCGGGATAAATGGCAGCACTACCGCTATCGAACCCCCTCCTACATGCGGCAATGAAGATGTGTCAACATAATCTTGGGCAATTTGCAGTTATCATCAGGGGTACTGATTAACTATCCTACTGTCAGATTTAAATAGCCAAATTGTCTTCGACATTTTCGGGTTTCAGCAGCACTTTGGTGGTTTACTGTTGGTGATAAACAGTAAACCAAAAGCATTTATGTTGACATGGACAATAATTCACCTGTTTAATATGTGGTTATTTGGAGGGCTAAAGCCAGATTTTATAATAATAGAGAAATTAAGGATTTATTAAATGTCATGCTGTGTGATTTGGGGCCATAAAATTTCAGTCACAGTGTCTATCAAACTTTACTGTAACTGAAGCTTTAATATCCTTGCATTATTTCCAAATACAGATGCCATTTTCCTGTAGTCATTAAGAGAGGAAATTATATTTTATTCATCTTAGGGTGTAGTGCTTAGCAAAAATAGTCATAATTCTCAAATCTTTGCCCATTTTGAAATGTTACAGCCACAAAGCTCAGTGTATTTTACTAGGATTTAATGTAATGGATCAACAAAACGTAACGCACAAACATAAGGAGAATGCAATAGCTGGAAAGGTGCGGCATGTATTCTGCACCTGAGTCAGGTCCTTTCACTCCAATTAAAACTGAAAAACCTTTGCGGTGTGTCTCCACCAACTGTGTACATCTAGAGGCTGAAGTTTCCATATATATATATATATATATATATATATACATATATATATATAATGAGTGGTGAAACCCTAACTCTAAAAAACGAAAAAGCTTATAAAACAGAGCAGGCATTCAATATCTGTCATTAGAGTGATTGCAGACTCAAGCTCCCCTTTTCATTTCCATCCTCGGTTTGGTTATTGGTTTGGGGTAGAAGACAAAATTCCTCCTCCTATTTAATATTCTTATCGCACTTTTTCCGCAGTGTCTGCAGTGTGCAGTGAATTCTCTCACCTCTCTATCTCCCAGCCACAGAGTTTCTTCTCATTGACAGACAAACTGTATCAGCGGAGATACAGAGAGAAAATGAATTTTGGGTTTATTAAACGCACGGATTCATATGAGGGAAGAAAAAAAAAAAAGTCCAGCAGACCTAGAGAGATAAGTTATCTCACAACTGATTCGCTCCACTCATTATCCCGTATCGGAGCCAAGTGACTCTGATGGCTGGGAGTTATCCTCTTGTGTGGGGAGGGTTGGGATGATATCACAGCAGACATCCCTTTGTTACGTGTAGCACTTGGCAGAGACTCCAGGAGAAAAGTCTGCAGTTAAGTTCTGGAGAGAAAAAGGAGCTTGCTATAATTTAATACATTACAGTTAGTTGTAGCAAGTGGTACTAGGGTGTGGTTACTATCAGCAGCAAAGCAAAGTTACAGATATAATCTGCATAATGTCAGAAAAGCAAGAAAAGTTGCAAATTGTAAAGTATTTCCTTCTTTTTTTACATTCTTTTCCTTCATTGTACTCTTTTTACACACTGAACACCGTGTTTGTTTTAACTACATAATTCTTTTATTAATGTCATCAGCACCATATAAGCTTTTGCTGTACCCTGACAAATCTAACAGTTAGGTCACACTGAACTAGTTATCTTCATAATCCTGAGTAACCTGTGGCTATTCAATAATTTAAATGACCTATAAACAAAAAAAGAGTTATAAAATCTGCATACGCACTCACCAAAATGAACAAAAGATGCTTGAGAAACCTATGTGATCTTTACTACAATTGTCTTCTAAAAACAAAATAGTTCAGTCCTCCTATATCCCACAGCATAAACATGTGCAAAACTCCACGCAGCTTCAAAATGGAACCAATAGCACAGAAAATGGCCATGAGAAGAATCATCGATACTTTTGCACGTGTGATATGCGACAGAAACTATAAGTCCAGAGAACTAATAACAAGATGTTTGCTGGTACTATTTATATTTTATAATACTCTGATCATCTTGTCATAATTTTTATACACAGAGAAACAGACCATAAATTAATTTACTCATCCCACATTTTACTGGACAAGGCTGTAATAATGGTATTCTTATTAGTGTATGAGTTTTAATGCTACCCTGGTGATTTGGCCTTATTGATATATTTGAATGAAATGTTTACTAGACAGAGGTAACTTGTCTGTTGTACTTTCAATAAAAAAGACACAAGTAAAACACAAGTAATCAGGAATTGTTATAGCAAATAGTAACTTAATTTACGAGAGAAGAAATTATCCTGAATTCCTGCGTCTTCATCTTTAACATTCTGTTTTATTCTTTAATACTTATTCTGCTTTCTTAAAATCTTACTCTTAAAATCCGTAAAGTGCTCCTCCAGGGTGCCACATGGGCTACGATGAATGCTTCTCCCACCAGGGATGCAACTCACTTGTTATTCACGTCTCTCTGCATCCACCTAGTTAAATGACAATGGCTGCCCTTTCGATAATGCATCAGATTTTCTCACCACTCTCCAATCTGAGAGCTGCGTCTGCTTCTCTTCTGCACAGCGATAGCCGATCTTTCCAGCTGTGTGTGGTAACTGCCCACACCGAGTTTCTGGCTGGACTGTTTGTACAGGTGCTCCAGCTGGATTTCTGAGTGGGTCCTCGACCGTCTGACTCGGTCAGAGTGTTTCTTTCACTGTTTGCGTTGGCAAATCAGGTTTGAGTCCCGCTGACAGCTATTCTTGAGGTACTTCATTTTCGTCACTTCGACTCGGCAGTGATCCAAACCAGCTCAGACATATAAACACTCTTTTTACCTCCCCTATTTGTCCCATAAGACTAAGACACGCAAACACTAAAACACAATACGTTCTTAATTTTCTCGTAAAAATAACCATTATAATCCACGTCTTGGCCAGATAAACATTTCTTCGTAACCGGTTCTGCCAAAAAAATTTGTTGCACCTCGACTTCACCCAGTTGTCACGAGACAGCTGCAGAGTTCTGACATGTTAATTTCAGCCCTGAGCTGACCCCCAACTAATTATCCTTCAACTCTGTAAACACTAGTAGCACCAGTTAACACCAATTAATGGCCACTAATCATTGCCAGATGCTACTTCTTGAGTCATTTTTCTCCACTTGTGCTGCTGATTTCAGACATAGTTGTGGTTTTGAGGTACATAAGCAATTATCAACACAAATTTGTGTCTCGAACACAGTTTGTGGTAATTTTATATTCTTGTATGTCAAGCCTTTTATGGAATAAAATTCAAGATGTTTTTTATCGTGTGAGATAGAAAGATGATTTCTCCATCCAAATGGTTCTCAGCTTTGGACTTTACATAGCTACATGGTGATACTTTGACATGATATTACAACAGAGTCAAAGACGCATGAATGCAAAAGACTGCTGGGTGAATGCTGTAGTATTAATGCTAGTTTGGACAGAAGTGTTGCAGTTTTCTGTGAACATTGTATACAAAATTGTGATCCTGTTTGTTGAGTTATAGATTAAACTAAAGAGGATTTATAATTCACCCAAACTTCCCTTTAAAACGGCAATGGGCTTGTTGCACGTTGCATTTCTTTGATTACCTGATTTTGAGTGCAATCTCTTTTATGTTTTATGTTTCCTTTTGTCTTGGAGTTTTTAAGAACAATGCACCAGAGAGGAAAGCAAAAACATTGTATATTTTATATTTTAAGAATGAATTGTACAATCCATATGAGCTGTTTCTCAATAAACATCTGCGTAAGGATCATGGCATTGCTGAAAAAAAATGTTTGTTTTGTAAATCAGTTTTTTCTAATTAATCCTTGATTGTCTTAAGAGTTGCATCAAACCTGTAATGTATCAGGTTATGCTAAGTCATTTTAAGGTTTGGTCAGTCCATATTGAAACCTAGGACAAGTGTTATTTGAACAAGTGGTCAGTATTTACACTGACAGTTTTTAGTGCATAATTTGCAACCTAAAAATGCTGGACACTTTGGCAAAGGTGCTTTTCTATAAGAAGAATCTATTGTACGCATTTGCTTAAACGAAAGTGAGAAAAATCAACAAATATGTTCAATCATGTTGACATCATATTCTGCCGGACACCAGCATAAAGTATATTCCATGCACCGAATAATCAAAACCCTTCCTCTTATCATTTCTGCTTTTCCCGGCCTTATTGTTATTTGCTGCCGCATTGTTAGTATTGATTAGTCGAGTGTGCACCGTTTGTCATCGTCCCTGCCAACTGTACTGTTGCCAAGGGAAAGCGTGAACAAGCCTCTGCCAGCATCAGCCTCCTCAAGCAACAGCTGTGCCACATATGCTGCTGATCAATATAAACAAACATGGCCTCCCCGCACCAGGGATAAGGATTGACAGGTATGATTCATCTTCTGTGCCGCTGGTGGGAGGTGCAAGTAATAATAAGCAGAGATAGATCTTTTCCTGTAGAGATACAACCACTAGGGTTACTAGGGGTAGGTAGGAGAGATCATTCGCCCCCTGAGGTAGCTGGCAGGGTTTCCCCACATAAACCCCCTCACAGTTTTGCAGAGGATTAGAGCAGCAGGAATCCACCAGGGCTGCAATTTGTGGCATCCTCAGTAACTACGATGAACGGGGAATGGGCACAGATCATTGGTGCTGTGCCAGTCGTGCTGCAACAGAGCATATTCAAGAGTGACAGTGGGGAACATATACAAGTGAATTATTACACTGTTTTTAATAGAGACTTTGTAAGCTACACCATCTCATCTCATCAAGAGAGCTGTGCTTGAAGCATCTCACTTGCGAAATAATGATGAAATTTCCATGCAAGCACCATTGAAGTATTTTGATCATTACAATGTGGTCCTTTGTGACTGTGTGATAGGAATTCAGCGGCTTGTGCAACTCGTATACTATTGTCTCAGGGGCACAGCTGAAAACACGCGCTGTGGAGGACAATAGCTTGATAGAGTGGGTATGACATCCCCTTGATGAAGAGTAATGGCTTGAAACAATATTTCCCCATGGAGCAGAATTGAAATCTTATATGGTTTCATCGCCAAGCAATTTTAAGATGTCAGATCAGTTTTGTTCCACCAAGCATTGTATGAAGGAGCAAAGCACAACCACAAGGGGGACGGGTAACATACAGGCAGCAATGACACATTTATTGCCTATTTATAATAGATAGATAGATAGATAGATAGATAGATAGATAGATAGATAGATAGATAGATAGATAGATAGATAGATAGATAGATAGATAGATAGATAGATAGATAGATAGATAGATAGATAGATAGATAGATAGATAGATTCTTTTCAACAGAGGTGTTACAGAGGAGAACAAAATAATCTAATACAGCTGAAACAAAAATGCTTAGCAACTCTAATGATAGCACTGCAGCACAGCTAGCTGCCACAGGAAGTCAGAATAGTGGCAAACAAAAGTTGTGTACTAAAGGTTTCCAAGTTTGGCTTCATGTTTGTTTGCAATGTGACAAGCATTTTGAAACATTGTGTCTAAAATGTTTTCTGTGTTTTTAAATGTTGACTTCTAGTTTTAGTTTGTTTTTCTTTGTTAGTTTTTTTGTTTTTTTAAAGCTGACAACATTGTCAGAATCTCAAGAATATATAAAGCCGATATTTAATGTGTAAAATGCTAGCTCTGAATTTGTCTGCAGCATACAGTTAGAAGAAACCAAAACACTGAAACACTGTAGATTAAACAGAGATATGTGAAGTGCTGTCAGTCAACTGTGTTTAAATCCTGAACTAAGTTACCTTCAAATAAACTCACATTTCTCTGACAGGAAACACAGCATCACCATCTAGTTCTGGTCATAGCACTCATTTGCTGCTTTAGCTCTTTAACATTTCTGAGTATAAAATGGATGCTGTGGGATATTCAGCACTGACCAAGCATCAGAACATGCCTCCACCAGGTGCACATTTTGTACAATTGATTAATTAAAGTAACTTTCTTTATTCTCTTCAGATTCCATTCTAGTAAATGGGGTTGTATAATTCAGTTATAAGTATTATCCATCAAAGGTAGGTTGCCTAAGGGTACTCTGCTTTAACTATAGTCTTATTATATTTAGACATATTTTATAAGTGTTATGGCCCAAATGGGAAATAGAGCCAAGATTAATAAAATTGGAGTGAAGACAAAAATTCCCATTAGTTTAAATTAGACAAGAAAATTTAACATTTTAGGTCTATTTATCACATTTCATGAAAATACTTGCTTCCATGAAAAAAAATCCCTTGTCAGGGAATAATTGTAAACGGGCACAAAATGGTTTGTTTATGGGTATAAGATGAAGGTGAGAAATGGCAAAATCGCAATCTGAGATTTGAAAATGGGTTTATTAATCTGCAAAGGGTTGAACTGACCAGCTTTTAGGTGGCATATTTATTTATTTATCACCTCTATCTATGTAGTTTTACATAAGGTTGCCATACTATCAGAGTCAACAGTAACAATATCTTATGGTATTTTTTTAAACTTGCATTGATTTTGAAATGAAGACATGGGTTAAGGTTTGAAATCTTTCAGCTAAAACTTGGAGAATGAATATTGACAGACTGTCTTTAATCAGAGCTATTTAATAATCTGATTTGATACTTTGATAAGGGTTGATTGGTACATTTATATCAGGCCCATGGTGTGGTGGAGTCATTAATATCACCAGGACTCAGCTGGAAACAGACACAGTGCAGGCTGTCAAAAATCCCTACTGACAATTTACTGTGACAAAGTTTTGTATTTCACACACTGCGACGTCGCAGCAACTGCTGGGGATAAAGTGATAAGAAATCCATAAACATTTTTTAGCAAGCAATTATATCAAGCACACACATTACTGCAAAAATTTTAAAAAAATAAGGATAAGCAGTCCCTGAGAAGAAATGTGCTTTACAGCTTCAGTGTTAGTTTCCAAAATTGGCATCAAAACTGAGGATTTTTGTGGTGGCAACCAAGGCCATGACAACAGGCTGTTTTTTTGTTTTTTTTTGCTTACTTTTCCACAGCTGCAAAGATCAGTTTCTTTCACTATATTTACTTGTCAATTACATTTTAATGCAAGTTGCAAAATGTCCTCATTTCTCATCTGATGTGGTCTGTGTAATGTGTGGGCCAGATAAAAAAGACAACTTAATTATACTGGACCAAAAGTGTTTGCATGTAAAGCTTCCATTACAGCAGCTTTGCATCTATAACATCTCAGAGTTAATGAATGTAATTTGAAGTCCGCTTGATTACAGATATTATGGCTTCCTAAAACACAGAGCATTTGTCAGAGACAATCTCAAAATACTAACCATGTCAAAGCTGAGAATTAAAAGAACAGAACGCCTACTTCAGAACGCTCCTGAACATAAACAGAAATAAAGAAACATGGTCGATATATACATATTGTTTATTGAGAAAACTTCAGCTTCTCTCCTCTCTGTTTCCCAGTGACATACTGTGAGCAGCTGTCCACACATTGTCTATTCTATCCTGCAAATTTTTCCAGTTAAAACTTCTTAAGAGGAAATAAATTATTCTGGTCACTCCTCACTGGTTTTCTGGTGTCTTTTAGTCCCAGTGTGATGCCATTCATCACTGCCCTGTCAGAGCTCTCGCAACTTGAGGTACTGCAGCTAATTTAGATGACCTTTTCAAATATACCCACTGCTATGCGCCACATACAAACATGCACAGAGACTCGTTCGCTCAAGTCATCATATTAAACCTCCATTAGAAGCCAACAAAGCCCACTCTCTGTGCACCATTTTCAAAATTAAAACTACAAAAATTACAAGGATATGCTAAGGAGCCTGAACATGAAGTAGTTGTTATCGCATAGAACTCTCAAGTTGTACCTGCAAATAGTCAAGCCACTTAGTAAGCTAATAGGAAGACATTGCTGTCTATATATGATAAAACAAGGAGCTATTTACCTCTATGGCATTATTTAGTGTGGAAAAAGTCTGCAACTGTACTGCTGAATCAATCAATAGAACCATTATTGATTGATTCTTTGTATTTCTAACCCTTCTTCTGACTGAAATAAATATAAAGATTTTGAAGTGGGTCAGTCAGAGACTGGTCTTTAAACTAATGAAGAATCTGTAGCGGGAGCTGAAGACTAGCATGTCAGACCTCAATGACTTGGAGCTCATCATTAGAGAGTAGACTGTCTAAATTTCAGTAGAGATATGTCATACACATTTTTCCATTATTGAGAAGGGTACACACCATTTTTGATGCGCAATTTTATTTTACGATGTAAATTAATACAGTCATTTTTACTCACGGTTTTTGGACCTCATCTGTTCATCTAAATGTATTTCAAATCAAACATATTAATATACTGTTATTAAAAATATATTTTTTTATATGGCTCGTGGTAAAAATACAATGCTGATCATTGTGTGATTTTATATGCCGTATATAAGTTTGCTATAAGGAGTTTGACATAGATAAAGTCACAGAATTATGAATTTCCTTTTTTTAGCACTTATAAAGAAATTTCAGCTTTCATAATTTTTATTGTTCAATATGTAAGAAAACATATTTTTCTCCTCACTGTTCATGTACTGAAAGTCCAAGAAACATATTTCTTGCACAGCATATTCTTATATACCAATGAGGCTCACTCTAATGTAATTATGCTATAAAGCTTCTTTAATTAAAGAATGTTTTTGAAAATAATATAACAGTTTTTTCTCATTCAGTTGAAAATAATCATCTACATTTATCCTGTCATGTCACATTAAAAATCAATTTGTGACCTGCAGTATGTAGCTGAATCAAAACCTAATGAATTGGACTGAATAGTGGTGAGTTGAATTATAATGGTGGTATTCATGGCATGTGGAATCAGAGACAATATACTGCACTTATATTTACATTTGGGTGTAGGTGGTGGAAAGAGTCAGTGCCATTAAATTACTTAAACAGGAAATTTTACATATGGTATTAAGGATATTAAATATATAATTAATATTTGTGATTTTGAGGTGAAAAATCCAGGCAGCATGACCAACCAAAATCCAACAAACACGTTTTCTTCTGATAGCAACATCCTGGTTTCAGATCTGTTAGTTTGTTTAAATTTTTACTCCGCTACAAGCAGTTGGGAAACATTTTTATTGACTAAGGGTGCTAAATAGTTATTTGATTAAAACACAGACATGCAGGCACACACTCATGTGCTCTCCAAATGCACACGCGTGTACACACACACACACCGTCCTCAAAACCTGGGAGACATCACACATGAAAGGTGCTCGACATCAGAGGGAGTCAAATTGGCCTTGGCTGCGAGGATTGGTCCAATCAACCTCCAACCGTATAATTAGTAATTAGATTGGGATTAGAGTCAACTCTGAGTGGTGGAGCATGGCCAATTCAAATCAGCATATGAAATGTGATTAAATTAATAAGAGAAAAATTGAAATATTAATGTCCTCTTTTTCCTCTGGGTTTCTGTTTGATTGGTTTGAACTTTGGTTAATTACGGGCTCACATGGAGTGAAAGACTGTTGACTATTTTTTACAAAGTTTGCTTGGCTGTCTCTTCTGCAGTGGGCTGAGTGCAAAATGATTTAAACAGATGAAAAACATTAAAGGAGCTTAAATAAATCATCAAACAAACTATAACGGTGCATTATTATCTCCACATTATTGCGCTTGTTTTGTCAAATTGTCATAACTATTTTCAAATGAGAGTAAGAACTGTTGTTTGAAAATAATGTTTTAGCAAGACCTCCCATCTCTGCATCTATATAGTGCGTCTATCTATTATTAGAATTATATCCAGTGACATAATCAGACTCTGTAGATTCATTACACAGAGTGATGTATTTCTAGCATTTCTTTTACTTTTTTGACTGTGGATATACAGCTAAACTTAAATTATTTTAATATTCTGAAAGTCAGAGTATTAAATCTGAGCACAGGTACAGTATATACAAACCAAGCTCCTGAATTACTGCATCATTGAAGCGTGGTATGAAGGTAATCAACCTGCAGTATTGTTTGGGTCTTCAGGAAAGCCGCAGTGATTTAATAGTTACCTGCTTGGAACATAATTTGAGTTTGTAACACTGAAATTTGATTTACTAATTTGCTTTCAGTCCGTGAATAGCCGCCTTTTAGGAATGACCTTTTTGGATGGTGCCAGTGAGTATCTACTGGATAACTGTCAAATTAGCACTTTTCCTCATCATTACTTGCTCATACTGTAGCCATAATCTTATATTATTATATTCTTGTTGTAAAAATACTTTTATGGGACATTGTTGCATTATACTTTTCAGAGAAACAACATTTGAATGTTCATTAAATGATTTATTGAAGCTTTACTTTGATTATTTTGGGTACATTGTTTCATCCTATGTCTATTTTTTCCTGTGTTCTAGATCAATTTTCGAGTCCTTGTCCTCAAGGCCCACTGCCCTGCATATTTTAGATGAGTCCCTGCATGAACACACCTGATTCAGATGACTCCAGTTCAGAGAAAGCCTGATAATCAGCTATCAATTGAAATCAGATGGCCTGAAGCAGGGAAACACCTAAAACATGCTGGGTCCAAGGTTGGGAAGCACTGTTCTAGATCACTAGTGTTACTTTTACTTCAGTTCCTTGGTTTCGCTGTCTCTTACAGCTGTCGCCCATCTGCTCATTTACTCACCTGTGTTGCATCCAGTAATCAAAGTCCCCAGCGTAAGTACTTCTCAGTTACTCTCCTGCTGTTTTCACTCTGGTTTACTTAATAGGAAATTATTCTTTTCACCGTCTCTGTGTTTGTGTCCTTAACAACCTCAAATCATAACAAAAATACTTTTTTGATGATATTCTAAAGTATTGATGTGATACAACTGAGATGGTCATTCAATTCAACTTAAATATATTTATATAGCTGCAGTTCACAATACATCATCTCCAGGTCATGTTTCTCAAGTCTGATGAATGAGATTCAAGCTACACCCTGAACTAGTCCATCAAAGGGTAACACAACATGCAGGCACACATTAAGGTCTAAGGGTGATTTACAGAAGACAGTTAAACTAACAGGCGTATTTTAGTCACAAGGAGGAAAGTACCTGGACTGAACCCACGCATGCATGAAGGAAACATGCAAACATAATGCAGAAGAGCAAAAGATTGGGGTTTAAAACTCAGAACTTTCTTACTGCAAGGCAACGGTACTAATAACATTCCCCACCTTCCTCATGTGAACCATCTCCAATAACTGGAAATGGATATGCAGGAAGCGGCTCTATGGCTTTGTCTTTCTCTAACTCTTTCTATCTGGCCATTTCCTGACGTTTTCACAGCGTGAAGGATCTCGAACAACCTTTCTCTAATGGCCATGGAAACAGGAGTAGGTGCCTGCTGCAGAAATGCACACGGTGACTGGACGCCTTTTGATTTAAACTCTACTAGATTTAGATAATTTACAATCAGCTCCCTTTCACATAACCCGTAACCACTGTGTCAAGCGAGTGACCATTTGTGTCAAAAGTTTCCTGCGTGATTAGTGCTTAGACATTAAAAGGATTAATTCTTAACAATAAGCCTGTCACTGTGATGTTGATTTTTTAAAAAGATTTAATAAGCGTGGTGATCAAAGGGGTTCTTGGGAGAACTTGACAACCATTCATTTAGAAAAGGCAGGTATTTTTCCTTACCTATTAATACCTAATTTAAAATTTGTTCAATTTCCATTATTTAAACTTCACTGTTCAGTTTAGTCTGGCAGAGAATAATGCATTTGAGTCGGTTCTTTTTGAGCCCTTTTTCACAGCAGATGGGCCTTCATTCCCCAATCTAAAAAAGACTTAATTATTTATCACAAAGAAAATCCTGTTCTGCAACATTTGGATGTATACCTGAGTGAAGCATGCTGGTGAGAGCTTTTAAACAGTATGAAAAATTCACATCCCACAAGCCATTTTCTGCATGAAGGCAATAAAGTTAAATATTGACGAGAAAGCAAAGCTCTGTTGTAACATGTGCTGCTGGCATGTTTGGTTGTTACTGATTTCAATAACCAACAGCCAGGTGTGTTACAGAAAACAACAACCAGGAGGTGAATATCTAGGGAGAGAAAGAGACTGAAAGAAGAATAATTACTTTTTGATCATTGAAGTTGTATTGCTACCTACCGTTGATTTGTTTTTGTTTTAATATTAGTTGACGTACATAAACAAATATTTATTTGTATATTAACATTGCACTGAATAGTATATCTGTTATCTCTTCTGATCTTTACAGAGTAGCATCATGATTTTTTTTTTTCCAATCTGGAAAAACTTCTACGTTTTTGTTTGCTTATTTATTTATTTTGTAAGCAAGAGAAAAGTGTTGTTGGCTTCCAAAGAAAACTCTGGTCACTGGCATCTCACTAAAAAGGACTTTAAACTGCAGGAACAACCTTTATCAGTGGCCTGTGCCTAGGCTGCCTCTGATCTGTAAGATGGTCATCCATCATTTCTTTGTTTCCACGGTAACCAAATTATCATAAATGTTTTAAATGGTGTTGACCAATAGTATTCTCTGCACTAGCTGCTCCAAGGGATGATTTAAAACTTGTGCACAGTGCCACACATTTATTTACAACTATTCTCTAGCTCCAGAGGCAACTGGTAATCCCCAACCATTTTTCAGTTAGCTACTGCAGACACAAACAGTCAAACTAGACATTTAATTTTTTTTATTGTCGTTTTCCTCTTAATCATCAGTTGCAGATGTAAAAATCAACTCAAATGAAGTTAAGCTGTTGTTAATAATATAGTAGGTCATACTCGTATTGAAAGTCGTTAAAAAACACTTGGCTGAGACTCACAACCAAAATAAGGAAAAGCTCTTTGATGGCTCTATCTGTTGGGTAGAATGCACAATGCTGAGTATGCTGTTGCCTCCTTGTGGTGTGCAGGATGGGAGACACTCAAAATAGTTTATTAGTTATTTTCTATGTATTCTGTAATAACATACTTCATATGGTTGCCATTTGTTTATGTAAGTTTAATCATTCCATGTGTTTACGTTGGTTTTTCAATCGATTGCTATGTATAAAATTGAACGATAGTTTCAACAAGACATCAAATGAAAGTGTCTGAGTCAATTACAGTACAAGAGCATTTAAGTTGTTTTTATTTACAATAATAAGAGCACTTATGTCAGCTTATGTATTGCACACTGTTGAAAGGGAGTGATTCTTGGCAGAGGCATTTGTTATGTTTTATTGATGAAGATGCTTGTATTGCAAAGGGAGGGATAGAAAAACTTGCACGCTCTGCTCGGGGGATGTGATCGCTCAGTACATTAAAATGTATGATACAAGGGAGCTGGTGGGATGGTTATCTATGTGGAGAGAGCAAAGATGAATAAATATTGAAACATCTTTATGAAATATTAACACCAACACAAACAACGAAAGTAACTGAGGGATTTAGGAGTGGCCAAAAAGCCCACAGGGGATACATTTTCAATTGCAGCAAGCTGTGTACAGTCTTTCAGACATCTTTCACTGAGGGGGTAATAGAAGTAATTTTTTGAAGCATTTCAGATGAACTGCTTCACGCCCTGAAAAAAAAAAAAAATTCTTTAAGATCGCATGTTTCCCCTCAGAGAATCCTTTGTTTTTAATGCATGTTTTGGAGGCAGAAATGCCGGAAGCAACACTGTGCATAAAATATAAAGACTTTTGGGGATGTTTGATTTATGGTGGGTGTAACTTTTGATACAATATTTACTTAAAAGACTGCTTGTAGTAAAGATGAGTATTTTTCTCCCAGTGGGACATACTGTATGTTTCGGTGTTGTCATTGTTGGTCTGATAAAGTTTGGCGTTCCCTTGATTTTTTTTTTGAGCTGAAAAATTATGCAGGTCTTAACATCACAAGTGGGTTCATTTGCTATGATAGTTGCAGAGTTATTAACTACAGACACCTAAGTTACATGTGGTCTGCAGATGAGTGGAAACAGTGAGAAAAGAGCTTTGAGGAATGGGTTTTTATAGATGCATCCATACCTACACCACCAAGAGGAAATGGAAAGCATCCGATGCAAAGATTTAGAGCACATAATAATAGGACACTAGATCCATCCAGATGTGTTCTGGAAGACCAAAACATGCCTCTCTAACCGCCGATCCAAAGGTTGAATTTAGCAGTTGTAAAAGATACAGCCCTTGCGTCTCTTCACTAGAATAATATTTGGCACAGAGTGGATTTTGTTGGGGTTTTTTGTAGCTGACTGTTCCAGTGACAAACTCTTAACGCTCCAGCAAAGAAGATTAAAACATCGATGGATGAGTTTGGATGGAAGAACATGAGTACCCTTCATAGTGTCCTGACCTCACCCAATACAACACCCTTGGGATGGATTAGAGAGGTGATTATGATCCAGACCTTCTTGTCCCACACCAACGTCTGATCTTTCAAATGTGCTTCTTGGAAAATTATCAAAAAAATTCCATAAACACCACAATAAACTAATCTAGAATTGTTGAGGCAGTCAGAGGTATGAAATTTGAGCCAATATCCTAAAAAATCATGTGGATTAAGAATTGGTTGCCAGCCAAGCTCATGTCTGTAGACAAGTAAATATTTTCAGAAATGTTGTACATTTCTGGTGAAAATTAAATAAATAGATTCTGATTGGCACTTAGCATTCTGCCAGAGTGGATTATTTTAAGTTGGATCAGGGGTTGGGTAATGATCCATTTTAAAAACTGAAACAAGGTTTATTTATTGGACCCTCATATTGCTAAAACATGGAAAGCATTAAACATATAACACAGAGCTCCAGTATTCAACTTAAACTGTTTCCACACGTGATGACAAGAACTTCAACTGCCACAGTATACCTACATATACCCCATTTTTCCATTTACGTTGCAAGCCTTAGGTGATCTGAACAGATAGTCGTGTTCCTATGCCTCACGCGTAGGAGTCTCCAGCTGCATGCCGTACGCCTGCCTTCCCTGTAGACATGCTGCCATTCATCGCCTCATTACCATGGAGGAGAGGAGTCCAAGACAGGTGAAGGTAGGCTGCGCAGACTGCAATCAGCTCCCTGTTGCTGTTTTTCACGCACCACATATCACATCTTAGTTTCTCCACGCTCCAAGGCCTCCAGTAACAAAAGTTACCATAAGCTGACAAGTTAAATAAAATAATTTAAAAAAAAAACTCTTTCAGGACGGAGGTGTGAATCAAGAGTTTGAAACAAATGTTTAAATACATACTGATGACTTAAAGTTAATATTGTAACTTTAAAGGCTCTTATAATATAATTTCTTAGGCTATGTCACTATCCAAATAAATTAATACGTATTTACAGTTCTTTAACTCCCCCCCCCCCCCCCCCCCCCCCCAACAAACATTTTTCAGCAATAAACAGTAGCATGTTGTTTAATTACACTTCTTCAAATGGGTTTTAAAGCTTACCAGCTAAGCATATAATGCAACAAGATAGATTTTCATATAGGCGTACTGCCTGTTTCAGCACTATTTAAAGTTTGGCCATAAATTAAGACCTAATGCATTATTCATGACAACACTTTCAGCGTCTCCGGAGGGAGGGGCCGGGGTGTTACGCAAAGTGAGGATCACTCTCTTCTGCTCATTCTTTATCTATCCATCCTAGTCTCCTTGGCAGCTGTCTACATTATCTCACTAATGGTCTGAATCAATGTTGCTCTTTACCCTCGCACGCGTCAAAGCCACAAAATCATACAGGTTGCTTATACAAAGTCATCAGCATATTAATGGATCGGGGGTTTCTGTAAAGCCAAATCCCATTTGATTATCCGCGTTATCTTTACTCCTACACTCAAAGCCCTTAATTCAGTTGCTGATACACTTGCTGATTTTAAAATATTTCATTGCAAAAGGATATCTTTAAAAAGTTGTTGTGTCATCATCATATGTTAGTTACACAAGTGAACAAGCCAATATATGCCCCTCAACATCTTATCTATGTGTGCAGTCATAGGGCTTGTCTAGCTCCGGCGGTCGTTGGATGAGAGGCAGAGTACGTTGGAGACAGGTTGCCGGTCCATCACATGCCAACAAAGAGGCACAAAGAACAAACAACCATAGACACACACTCTCATATATAAGGGCAGTTAACCTAACATGTTTTTGATCTATGGGAGGAAACTAGAGTACATGGAGTGAAGCCACAAATAGACTGGGAGAACATGCAAATTCCACTGTGAAAAAGCAAAGGCCAGGACTGAACCCATGTCGTTTTTGTTGCAAGGCAACAATGCTACAAACTTAGCAATATGCAGCCCAACATCCATATATAACACGTAAAACATACAGATTCCATCATATTTTATAACCTTTTTATCTTATAGTTATGTTCTCGCTAAAAGAAACTGGTAGTGATGCCTTACACAATGCTTTTGTATGTATCAAACAGTAAAATATATTTTTTCTATGAGAAAAAAAATATATATATATATATAATTGGGAATTTTGTTATTTCTATTTCTCCTAATAATAATCAACAAATATTATAGAGAGAGATTATCTTTGTCACAGAAAATATTTTTAAAGAATTTTTTCCCCCAGTAACAAACAAATATGCAAAGTCTACCTCTGTGGTAAAGATGCAGACTGCTAAATAATTTATTTAATATCATAATCTGACCCTGAAAAAGTAAAAACTTTCACTAACCTTTGGTCTTGGTGCACTAATTCATAAATTGTTTAAATAAACTTATTATTGCCAGAAATATTTTATTTAGTTAAATCTAGTTAATTCAAATAAACACCAATTCTCCAAGAAAATGGAGGGTAAAAGTCATGCACAATGAGGAAGGTGGTATTTCTGATACTGAATATCTGTGAAGTGTGATAGAAAACTCAAGTGATATCTTCAAATCAACCAATCTCCATAAGAGTTTATTTTGAGAACTAATAAACTAGAAAATGCATGCTAAAATGGGCCATAACCCCCCCCCCCCCCCCCCGTGGTTAATGCAACGTAAAAACACAAAATAAATAAACAAACATGGCAAAATCTATAACCTTTTACATGCATAAGTTGTGCTTTATAGTAGATACCAGTGGTGGGCCGTCAGGGCCTGCAAGGCCTTCTCTGCTGGCCTAAAAATATCTGAATCACAGACTGATGTTAATTATATTTTGTCCATGAATACGTATGAAATAAATCCAAATGGTCTGTCCGCTTCCTCTCATTGCTAGCCCCCTGGTTGCGCTGCTTCCAGACGTGTATATCATATATATCATATCACATATCACATATCACGTCATATTTAAGCATTTAACCAATCACATTTCAGCCAGTATTTGTTGCCAGGGTCAAAGAAATCTGCCTGGAGACCTTCACAATCAGTTCCGCGGGCCCTGTAGCATAAAATAAATGTCCGTCAAACTGTTGCTTCAACCAATCAGATTTTGAGTTGGCGGCACCAAGGCCCTCTAGCAGGCGTAACGTCAGCGTATTCACACGCTCTGATTGGATAGTCAAAGAGTGTACTAGCTAGAGCTAGCAAACTGCATCTGTAGCGAGCTGCACAAGCAAAGATACTGTTGTGTTGATTTAATAGCTGGTTTGTCAACCCACAATGGGTGAAGGAGGAGAAGAAATGGATTTGGTTGGAGATTTACTGTCAAAGCCATTTTCAAGACGGACTTTTCAAGAAAAGCTGGACATTGTTAAGCAAGGTCGGGCAACTCCGAAGCTAGCAAGCCTGTCACAACCGGGAAAAGGATTTGTCCGCCACTTTCAGTCTACTAACTAAAACTTATGCCAGAAATACGGCAGTTCAGGCTGGACTTTCAGCATTAGCTTCGACGGCGATAGAAAAGGACTTCTTCATGGAACTGAAACGCATGGATAATCTGCACAACAGAGTAATTGAAATCTTCTTGAGGAAAGAAAGGAGGATGGATTTTGTGTACAAATAGTCAGGATTTTTGGTGAGTAAAATGTTGCTATATTCCTAAATAATATTGCAATTTTGTCAGGTTATTTTTTATGTGTGTCGCAGCTGTACCTGCAGTAGAAGTTTTATAGCCATAAAATAGTTATTGAGGGTTGGATTGATTCAGACGGAGCACTTACTGAAGGCCTAGGTGTGAAATGCACGGCCCGCCACTGGTAGATACGTAGGTGCTCCAGGTTAGTTTCACAGAACTTGCTAGAAACCCAGTTTCCTTGGACAACTGGTTTTATGCACTCAAGCTAACTAGTTGTGAGAGGTAAAATGAAAGACAGCATGCAGTAGAAAGACCGACAGAATGTGGAGGAAAAAAACACAACAATTTTCTCACTGGAGATCTAAAGACTGCAAACGTGGCGTTGTGAATGTCATTTGGTGTTCTCTCAGTGGGAGGTACTGGTTCAGAGTGGACAGAGCCAGACTGAATGCTAAACTCTGTCAGTGCTGAAAGGTGGGAGAAAGTGTTGACAGCAATTTCGCCACAGGGTCTGAGTATACACACAGAGCACCCCAGGCTGCTTGGCCTATACACAGTGCCTGATTGTCATAAATTGAGATGCTGCTCTAGAACACAAACAAACCTTACTGTGAGCCAGTGAGCTTAGATACTGAAACACATCAAAGTGAACAACTGAGGGGCAAAAGAGTCTGTTGGTGTATATTGTTATAGGTATTACTTGCAGAGCGATTACAACCAGGAATAATGTAATGTTCCATTAGTAATGGAGTTGTCCTATAAGTTTGATGCCGTCTCATGGTGAATTCACACCGACATGCCAGTGAATTCTACTGTCTGTTTTGAATGTGCAATCTGCTTGACATTAATGTCATCTCCACTTGACCGTCAGGACTCCCTCCAGCACAGGTTTCCGTGACCAAGCTAACTGTGTGCTCCAAAAGCAACAATAGACCTTTTATGCTGAGGGTGGCACCAAGCACACAGCAGATAAAAACAAAAGTCGAAGTAGAAGAAGAACAACAACATGGATGCTTGTTTTGAAAAAAAATATTGTTGGAGATTTCCTGAGACCCTGTCACTTAAAATACCAATGGGTACATTAAGGCTTGTGGTTTCAACATGAGAATATGGCAGCAGGTTTAAGGGGACTAATTTAGCACAGCCTGTATGTAGACTTTTACAGAACTAACTTGTTGCCATGGTCCCTTTATGTTCAGCAGCATAGCGTTTGAAGAAAACACGCAAATTACTCTCTAAAAATTTAGTCTTTTAGAAACTGAATTATCTCCAGAATGTTTCTCAATTCTGCTCAAAACTCATCTGTTCAAGTTAGCCTTCTCACTTTAACTGTGAAGTTCTTTTGTGGTTTTGTGTCTTATAGCCATTTCTTTACTGTTTATTTTGTGTTTTTAACATTTTTAACTGTTTATTTTGTGTTTCAAAACACCCAAGTGTTCTTGGGTGTTTTGAAAGGCGCTGTCAAATAAAATGCATCATTATTATTATTATTATTATTATTATTATATTTATCATTGCACGTTACGATTTTATCAACAAACGGTGCTGTTGGTGCATTAGAACTGATCATCAATCTACAAATTTCTTTTCAAACATATGCATTATATGTAATCCCGGTTCAGATGCAGGAATAGGAAATGAGAGAGCCAAAAGTGCTCCAGGTGTTTCGGGAGTGATTACAATTAAGGATCTGAACAGAAAATGCATTTTCATTTTACAGTCAAACACTGCCTGTTTTCATCAGTGAGAACCTTTTTTTCCCAAAGCTATGAACACTTAAAACTTATTACAGGAATCCATTGTATGAAAAAAAAAAATGATGAAGCATGGCCCGTCTAATGGGCCGCGACATCACATCTGAGATTCCCGCACTCTATCTCACAGTGCACTTACTTTCCAGAGAGAAAGTATTTTCCTCCCGTCTCATCCATCTCGCTTATGCAAATGACTCCCTTAATTTGGTTAGGGGCAGAGTCATATGGGAGATAGGAGAAAGTACAATCTTGTTTACCTTAATGCGCAATGTTTTCAGCCCGGTTAACCAATTCAAAGGCTCATTTAGTTGTACTACAGGCAGGACTGAAAAGACTAATAGAACTTGGATGTGAACATAGTAATAAGAACGTATCTTGTGCTTTATGACTGGTGACTACAAATGGTGCTAAAACACTTAGAATTGTTTACATTATTGACTTTCTGTATAGAAAGAGTCAATTAAAACTCAAGAAGGATATTTTATTAAACGGAGTCGTACAAAAAAAAAAAACCACTCGCTGCATAACGCAGTTTGTAGCGTCGCTGCAGCATAATACGTCTTTTACGGCCCCACTCACATGCAAAGTAACATATAGGCTAATGCGACCCCGCTGTGACATAACCATTGAGATGTGAACAATTCCCCTGCAGAAAGCAACAATAATGATCGAAAGTGGCACTGAGAACAAAGGGCCGAGGTATAATAATTACAGCTGCCACTGACCCTTCTGTGATAGCTGAGCACAGTGAGAGGGCACAGGAGAATAATTGTTGCCAGCCGAATCCAGTCATTTCACGGTGAACGTCCACTCACTGCAGTACACAGGTCTCCTTTCTTGTTCCGTCTCACCCCTGTGAGCCTTTGTGGAAAAACAGAAGATTAATTTTTCCTTTATTCGGACTCTGACATTTCCTCTCCAGGTCAGTTGTCAGGGATTTCACCTTTTATAGTGGTAAAATATGTGCAAATACAAATGTACAGTATATCTTGGACTTTCATACTTGAGGGGGAAAATGCTGCTCTGTCCTGCCAGCTTGAGTTTAAGGTCACAAATTCAAAACTGGACCTTCTTCTTCAAGATTCAGGATCATAATGACAATAATGTTTGTCGTTAAGACATTGTTTAAAATCTTGGTATAGATTAACATTATATAGATAGCCTTCCTAATATCTATTGTGAAAATGTGTTTAAAATCTGCTACTATAATAGAATGCCATTGCCGTCCTTGCAATTCCAATCGATTCTCATCTCCCTGCACAGTTCAGTCTGGGCTGGATTTCTCCAGTAAACTTTACTTACTAAAATCAGCCCTTTAACTAGCTAGCTTCTTCTCAAATAAATAAAAAGTCCTACTTATTTCTTATTAACAAAAACACGTAGCCTAGAGGTTATGGGTCCCACATGATGACTGAAAGAAATAGTTTTTGAGATATAAAATATTCAGGCTGATCCTCACTCAGGAGTGAAAGTGTCAGATGCAAAATAAATGCCATCGAAACAATTTTGACAGTGTCAATGCCTCTGCATGTGCAACCCTTAACCTTTAACACCACCGTCACACCACTCTTCCTTCTCTTTCTCTCTCTGTGGCAGTTTCCTTCATCAGTTTAAGCCTGAGAGTCAAGTCACACCAGCACGCTCGACAGGGTCCTGCGAAAAGATGGTGGTGTGAAAGGCAGCCTGAGGGACACAGTGCGTACCTATGTGTGTGTGTGAGGGCAGGTAAGTGGTCATCCAGGTTATCGGCTTCTAGCAATGCCACTGCATCATTACCTGTGCACCTCCATGGGTGTGACATTCAGCTCACGCAGCTCTCTGGTCATCCAGTCATTTTTTTTTTTTTTTACACACATACAGCTGCAGGGCAGCATGAAAACTGGCACCTTGTCTGAATTCGGTTGGTCTCAGACGAATACAGACTTTTCTTACTGCAGTAGACAGAGAAGAAATATCTTAAAAGTCAATTTACCAACACGGAGCAACAAAAGTACGGAAAACAAACATAATGAGCATTTCTCTATGTGGCTCTTTTTAAGCGTACTGCCATGAAAACATTGTTTATTCGTTTTGCTTGGTCTTTACAATGTCTTGTTTTGACATGCATTAAATAAAAACATCTTTAAAAGCTTCAGAGATCACTAAAATGAAGTAAATTAAATATTAAATAAAGAACTGCAATTAAAGTTTCTAAGAGCTTGTGACAGAGTAACGGTGCTTATTTCAACTGAAATCTCTCTAACCTATGATAAACGCTAAATAAAAAGTCAATTAAATCAGAGGTATTTAGAGCTTCCTACCATGTAAAATATTAAGAATTATTATAACTTTTAATTAATCCAAAAAAGAATTTGTTTCAACAAAAAAAAAGTATATAATTCAATTTAATCTGATAAGTATTTGGAGGAAACGTAGAAATGGTCAAAACAAAGTGCACCATTTGTCAGTTCTTTAATGTTGCAAATGTATTTTTCAGGTTCTAAAATTGCATCAGTCTTAAATGTAAGAAAAGCAGATTTATTCTGTCATTTATTACAACACAATAGTGGAAGCAAATCAAGTTTTCCTCGATTGTACAAACATGATCCTGTTTTTTTGTTGCATAAAAGAAAAACTTTATTGTACTTTATTCAACCTTCCTTGTTTACATTAGTCTCACCATCTACTGCCAGACCTTAAACAGAAACGCTAGTGGTTTTCTTCAGTTTCCTTATTTTCATATTTTTGAAATTCTGTGAAAGATAATCATAATTTCATCCTTCTCTTTAAAAATATTTTCTGCTAAAATAAGAAAGGCATCATTGAAAATCGTCTAAATAGGGTTAGTTTTCTCTTGGTATATCTTGCTTAGATAAAATAAACAATATTTTCCTTTGCTTTGTAGCAAACTTTTGCCAAAACCATTTCAACACCTTAGTTATTTCTGAAATCATTGTCGTGAACTCTGTTATGGTGGACTTGCTGGTTTTTCACAGCTCCATCTTATGCCATCCCACATTGTGCAACGTAGCCTCAGCAGCGTCTCTGTGTGAGCGTCTGAACCATCTGGCTGCGTAAACGTGCCTTCAGAAGCTTTGCTGGTGAGATGGCGGGGAAGAGGCGCTCACCCCGAGGCACTTCCTCTGTCATCCATCCTCAATCCTGCTGTGCAGACCATGAACATTAGCTTCCCAAAGTACTCCAAGTAATCACGTTCTGCCTCGCAGTAGCCAAAACAAAGATTGCAGGGGGATTTACTGATGCCGCAGTTGGCACGGGGAGCGCAGCCTGACAGTGAGCGAACACTTCATTCACAAACGTTTCATACAAACAGCGAGTGTCGAACTGAGATGTGAAACAGGCTTAATTTGTAAAAAGATCAGCATGGAAGATCTTTTGTTAATGCTCATGCTAATGAATGCTTACACTGAAACTATTCGGATCTCCAGTATGTATTTGCTTCCCCGCAGAGCACTGTTTGGCATCAAAATGTAATTTGTGGCAAATTGCTAAGTGAATGTGGGGACGCTTTTTGTCCTGCATCCTCAGATTTTCACCACCGAGACATCTGCTGCAAATCTGCGACAGACAAGCTGATGTACGAGAAAAAAAGACAGGCAGCTGTTAGGAAGATGAAGCACACACACAACCACACACACGCACCCAAGTCCATCACTGTGATTCAGCAACACAGCCCGATATATTTTCTTCAAACTCCATCTGGACACAAGACAAATAGAGTCATATGCCGGCCAGCGAGGTGACCATAATTTGTTTGCCTGCATGACTGCAATATTCGGTTTCTCTCCAGGTTAGAAGACAATTACTTCCTAGCAAACACGACTGGACTAAATGGGCCACAGCGCCCGGGCCTACCATCTGTTGCTCGCTAGCAGCCGGATGTGAGCGTGAATGGAAAAATGGTGTCCAATTAAATGTCGCATGGGCAACACGCTCTGGCCTCATCTGGTGTATACTTGTACATTTGTGTCAGCAAACCTCCATGTGATGCTCACAAACATGGTTTAGAAGTAAATGCATATGGAAAACAGGAACCTATGTGCAGGGAAGCAAAAAAAAAAAAAAAAAGGATGCGAAGAAAAGCTTTCACTGGGTTTGGATGTCTAAACTCTGCAATCTGGAACAGCTTAGCCCTGTTCTCAGTGATAACTTTCTATAAATATAGAATGTCTTTTCCCAAGCTCAGCTGGGGGCCCAATCACCTGAAAGTCTCTTCTACTGCTTCTGCAAAACTTTGAACTTCAGCTAGAAGAAATTGCTTTTAGGGAAAGATTTTTACAAGCCCATGTAAAGCATCCATCGTCTAAATCGCTCTCTGCTGCTGCTTGAAATTCATGTTGGAATCAAACGTCGATGGCCGTCCAGTGAATCTTGAATTTAATCTCAATAAATGTAAACATGCAGCTACAAAAGTATTCATACCCCTTGAACTGTTTGATATCTTGTCACATTACAGCAGAAGACTAATTTATTTTATTGGAGGTTTATTTTATAGACCAGGGGGAGAATACAAATGTAGACCAAATTATTCTGGAAAAAAACAAGAAAATATTTGTGATTTTTAAAGATGTTTTATGTTATTTTCCTTCCACTTCAATTATGCCATATTTTGTACTGACCTTCCAAATAGAAAGGTTGTCGTTCAGACAAAGAGCTAAAAAGTGCCCAGACTTTTGCCAGGACACATTTGCATTTCAGTAATTCCACCAAAACTGAAGGAGTAAAACAAGTCCTTGTTGAATTTCACAATGCTACAAAATGAACGATCCTGCAAGCTAACAACAATCACCACGTTTAGTCCTTTGTTTGCACAAACTGTGGCAAGAAGTGGCCCCCCTTCTCATCTGAAGCTGCACCTTTCTTTGGTGCAACTCATGAGGAAATTAAATAAGTACAATATGCAAAACCATGCCTAAGCTAATTAGCAGCAGGCCGCCTCACAGTGAATGAGAAATACAATTAATTTGCTTGTGTGCGGTGTGCGCATGTGTGTGTATGTGAGAGAGTGATTTACATGTGTTTTTGTGATGCTTGTAGTTGAACACCAATGTCTTTGTTTGTGTTCTCTTTGGCTTGGTTTTTACCAATCTTCTGCAGTTCTTTTATAGCTATTCTTTGCCTTCTAAAACTATTGGATAGGCATAAATGAGTTTACTCTAAATTCTGTTCCTGTACTTTTTATAATTATCATTACAAAATGTTTGCTTTTTACTATTACATTTCCATCCTATGGTAAGAAGCTTTACACTGTACGTTATCTGAGATGAGGGCTGCTTGTTTCAAGTAGATTTTCAGCTCAGTTTACAAGCAGTGTTTCCCTGGTTGGAGCCTTTCCAGAAACGACTCGCAATGTAATGATGAGAGGCCATTAATATGTTGGAAACAGCCTTGTCTGCTGCAATTTATTAAAGATGATTGCACATTTTGGCAGCAGTTCCTGTGATGCTAATCACCACTGGAATAAAACTACCTACTCAAATTTAAAATTAGTTAAGTGTTATATTCGATTGGGTTTTCTGCCCATTATTGTTCAATTACCTTTGTTGAATTAAAATTAGTTCTAAATGTATGGTATTGTACTACTGTATGGCAACTCATTTCATGAATTTGAGCTTTTAAAGAAAGTTGTTTAAAACTACAAAATGTCTATTAAAAGTTTGATTCTTTGTTGTATTCTGAATTTTAGTAGAGGATCTCGGTGCAGAGCCCAACATTGATCCTGTTATTTATGTGATACGGTCTGCAATCTATTAGAAATGTCTTGATTTTTGGCATTTTGTTTCCACAAGTATATACATTTTATGTCACACCAGGCTAATATAAGACATAAAATAAGCTGAATGAACACAAAAAGCAGTTTTTAAAAGATAATTTTACTTTTTTGGGGAAAAGGCTATCCAAACCAACCTGGAAAAGTAATTGTTGCCACCAAGTGTGTATTGTTATTAAACCATAAGCACAATCATCAGCAAGCATTTATGATGAATAAGTGAGTTAGTTGGGTGAATACTTTTAAATTGTATTTTTGACTCCGTTTTTTTTATAGTCCAGTGGCATTTTGGAGCAGGATCAGTGTGCTTAATGTCATCACATCTTTTCAGCCAGATAAAAGTCTGCTTTGACTAGACCACTGGTGGGTTGTTCTTGACTGATTTCTAAATAAAATAAATTGCACTTCACCAACCATGTTCCACTGTCTGTGTACTTTTAGATTTACATCAGAAGTACACCTTCCAAAAAGTTACAAATTTGTTTAATCAGTCCACAGAATATCTTCCCAAATCTCTTGGGGATCACAATAGTGTTTTTTAGGCATAATTTATATCTGACTTGGCATTAATTTTGGTTAGAAGTGGTTTTGACCTCAAAGATTTCTCATTTATGGCACTTCTGCCTCCTGGGTGAGTCGGTGATGGGCACCTGCATTGATTTGGAGGAGCGATCAAAAATGTGAAAGCTTCCTGCTGGCCTAGGTTTTCTCCATTTGGAATGGTTAGCAAGAGTCCCAGCATCTTGGCAATAGTATTATTACTAATTAACTCTTTATCTTGCTTAAATGTTGGCGTATGTCAGCCACACTCTTTTATTGGTAACACTATTCGAGGAGAAGATCTGCCTCCTTGATCCTGACCCAGACGCACATGCAAACATCTGTTTTCAAAACTTAGAGAAAGGCTAGAGAAGTGTGCCTGTTTTTTGTTTGTTTCATTGTTCCTTGTTTTGTTGTCATGAAATTAGAACAAACAAACGAGCAAAAAAATTACTGCGAATGTTCAGATGAAAGCCAAATTTTACAGTATGTAAAATTAAGACTGATGCTGCAAAATACGGTTGTGGCATTATCAAGCTGTGGCATCACTTTTTAGCATCGATGGCAGATGGCAGGAGCTAAATACTGGACAATACTAGAAACAAATCTGAAAGAGGCTCCAAAATTCTTCAAAATGGACTGGGAGTTCCTCAACGACGGCAAAGAAAGCACTGGCCCTGCCATTCGATAGTGTATGTGGACTGAATTGAAGCCTTCAGTAGTGACGGTAACAAAGAGAGCTTTATAGCCAGACCTAATATAACTGATACACACATCCCACCCAGCCCCACACATCAGAGACCAAAAAGACGGTGTACAGTTGAAAAGCTGGACCTCATCTCACCTCTCCAAGAGCTTTGTGACCCCGTGGCTCCCAGCTGCATTCACGCTGCCTGACACAAGGTTCAAAGTAATTTCTCCCTGATGTGTGTGGGAGTGTGCTGTGTTTGTGTGGGGTGGAGAAAAGAGTAAATTAGGGGGTTTGTTCAGACTGCTGTGTGGCCTTTTTGTGCGCGATCTTTTGTGTTGTGTCTGCGCCCTTGAAAGCACATTTTGAAATACATATGAGTGTATACTGTATGTCTCTTTGTGTGTTATGACAGCCACCGCTTAACTGAGCCAAACATCTGTCACAACAGCCTGCTCTCGGGTCAATCTACTTCACGATTGACTTTAATAGAAAGAAAATAAACACATTCTCCTCTCTGAAGGCCTATAGCAGAAGAATGATTTTTTTTTTTTTTTTTTTACAGATGTGCTGCACGAAAAAAAAAAAATCACCACTTCTTCAATAAATGCTTCGTTTCGAGGATGGTTTCAAGTGTCACTCTCGCAAGAAGCTTAAGATCATTTTAAAAGACAGAAGGAGGACATGGAAGTTGTGTCTTTTTAAAGCAACTATAAATAAATCAATTTACAGAGCCGTAATACAAAGAGCTTCCCTCAGAGACGACTGTTTTCACGTCAACAGTATAATGTGTATCTTCTAAGAGGACACAGAGAGAAGTGAGCGTGAACAGATGTAGGTTGATGCACCTCAAAGGACTCATCTTAACCCCATTCTCTCCCCACCATTTATTTCAGCACAAAGGCATTTTCTTCCATCTACAAGACCCATTTAACACATGAGTGGCAGCAGGCTCGCGAGTGCGCCGAGGGTTCATAAAATTGATGGACCTCGACATCAGGCTGACCTCTGTCAGATACTTCTGTCTGCCTGCGCTTTCTCTGAAAAATGCAGCAGAAACCTTCCGCTCCATCTGATCCTGGGGTTTTATTCTTTTATCAAACGCCGTCGCTAATGCAATTCTATTTAAGCCCCCCGTTAAAAATATGCTGCACCAACAAGCCATTTTGTGTGTTCAAGACCTTACGGAGGGTAAATGATGTCGTAGCTGAGTGGAAAAGGTTGAGGAACTTTGTATGGTTTTTTTTAAAATGGATTTTACAATGTAGTGGCCGTTAAAAAATAATAAGCTAGGTATTGAAAAATATCTTATTCAAAGACTAGTGGTATTAAATAATTCTTTTCAGTACTAAGGAAAAGTCGAGATATATTATCAGCTCTACCTTATTAAGAGCTTTTTGACAACCTCAACTGAATTGACTTTCTTTAAGTTGCATTTAAATTCAACAGTTCAAACAAATGCACTTATTACATTTTATAAGTAGCACTATTGTGTAAAGTATACTGTACCTTACCACACACTAATCCCTCTACATCCTACATAAAATGTACTAAATAATAAATCCAGATCGATATACGACACTGATACTTATTGAAACTTTAGCGTTAATATTCATTATTAGTATTAATGATTAATTATTTATTAGCATTTAATAAATAAGCATCAGCATGTTGGGGTATATTAATTCTCAGACTTGAAGAGAACAGAAGATCAACTGAATCATGAGTATGACTACCGTTAAGCTGCTCTTAAGACGCCAAATCAGCTAAAATGTCAACTAAGCTGACCGTGGTTTAGGTTAGGTTCACTTCTGACTTACATTTTTAGATAATTGATTGATCTTAACTGAAGAAGAGCGTGTTTTCATTAATGCATAATGTCTGCCTGTTTCTCCTAGCAATAGATAATCAAAGTTGGGAAACAGATGAGAGCAGCTCTATTCAGGTTTAGCTTTGATGGTGACAGAGTTTGGTGCACTCTCACCTGGATAAAAGATATTACTCGCTCTTCTATTTCTCCTATATTTTTATTCACCTTTTTATTTAAGAAGCATTTGTCTAATAAGTCATGTTTGGAGTCAAACTTGAAATAAGAAACACTAACTCACTGCCAATAGCCAATTTTCTCCATAGTGCTTCCCCTGATTTCATAAACATTAATTGCCTTTACAGAAGTGTATGAGTTTCATCAGTTTGCTTTTAGCTCACGAGTGAATAATGCAAAGAAAACGTTGACCACATTTACAGTTCAATAGATGTTTTAATGAAAGGAAACAAAACTAAGCCAGTGAAGCAAATAAGAGCCATCAGCTATTGACTTCTTTGAAGTTTTTTCAAATCCTGCAATAAAGCTTGGGACCTTCCATGTCATTGCCATGAAACTAAGGCTTTAATTTGTCATTGTATGCGATGCCAGGAACGCTTGCCAGCGAGGGGAATAAATAGGGCACAAATGAGTTTCTCTAAAAAGAGCCATGGCATATAGCAGTGAGCACAAGTAATTGACAAAATGCCCCTTAATGGGCTTTTCACTGTGGATTTCTTGAAATGGGCGCAAAATCTCTGCTGCTGAGTCAATTAGTAAAACTTTTCTTTTCTTTTGCCCATCCTCTGCTCTGAAAAGACTCTGTGAAATTGCCACCACCCAGCACAAAGAGAAAAGCCTTTTCTTACTCTTGCCTTTCATATAGGTTGTTGAGGGGGAAAAAGGTTTTCTGTCTACAAGCTATTTAGGACCTGAAACAAAGCAAAAAACTTCAGTCCCTGCATGTTTGTGAAATGGTCTGAATGAAGTTGCAATAACAACAGTTGCAATTATCCTATATAGACCAATACAATCTATGGACCGATTTTTGATTGAGAGAAACATCTAGTACTTTTGTGAAATGCAGTTATTTTGCATTAGAACTAAGTAGTGTGCCTTGCAAGATTATGACCACCTCTTTAACTTAATATATTTTCTTTATTGTATGTTATTACTTTTTTATGAGACACCCAGAGGTAGTTTTTGATGTGGTGAGTATAGGCAGGTGTCCATGGGGGCAATAGAAATGAAGGAGGGTAGTTGTTAGTTGTTGTCTGAAAAAGTTTTCTATTGTTTTTTTCCATGACCAGTGATGGAATAGGTTTTTTTTCTCAGTCTGTAGAAAAGGAAGGCATGCTGTGTGCAGTGAATTGTGTGCTATGCCAGAATCTCATATATTTGAAGGGTGTTGGAAAATTAGTTTAAGGGTATATAAGCACCCTTAAAATGGGAACATTTTCTTTTGTAAAAATGTGCTTATCACATATAAAGAAATAAGATGCATTGAAGTTTGTAACATGCAAAAATCCCAATGTGTTAATACTTATGGTAGATTTTTAATTCAATAGCTTCGTTCTGGTTAGTAGCAAAACCAGTTTCTGCCACTGTGTGTGTTGATCTGTGTGCGTACATGAGTACCACAGACCTTCCACCCATATGTGTCCATATGGCTGACAACCCAAAGAAGTCAGAGTGCTGATGGCATTAGACTGTATGAGGGCCAAAGACCCAGCTGGCCACCAGCTCCCAGTGGCCACTGCAACCCCAGGACAGGCATGAAAGGGCCCCTCCGACCTCTGGGGAGTGCTTAGTGTCTTGTCGACCATTGTGGGTCTAATGGTCCCCCGCGGTCACACTCAGCATTCATGGCTGGCCATTATACTGGTGGCGAAACCAATCGCTTTGCCACGCCTGTTGAAGTTAAGAGGGGGGACGGAGACTCCTGTTGAGACTACAACAGTGGTTAGATCTGAGTGTTCAGACTCAGACTCAGGGTTGTCTGGTTAACCGTCATCTATTTTCTTTCATATTTACAAGACTTTGTTTCCCCCTTCATCCCTTCCCTCTGTCCTTTTCTGTCTAGTCAGCTGCTTGACTGTATGGGGCTGACAGCACCCTCCAGCTACACCAGAAGTTGCCACCTGTCTGGTTTATAGAAAATGAAGGGTCAGACAAAGGCACAGTGGACAGCCATAAGTCTGGAAGGCGGTAAAAGGCTCAGAGGCATTTATAAACACATATATGATTTTATTTTATTTTTTTAGCAACTGGTCCCTGTATATTTATATTTTAACTACCAATTTACATGCCAGAAGAAGTGAAAACTACTCAAGGCTACTAAAAATGCTTCTCTATTTGCCTTTAGAATTTGATATGATGAAGAATTCATTCAGTGTTATTTTTCCAAAGACTAAACATAATGTGAGTACAAATTTGAAGAAGGATTTTATGAAACCTGCAAAAGATGTTAAAAAGCTGAAATAAACTGAAGTAGTTGAAGAGTTTGAGTATATTTTAAAGTTTGAATGGCAATACTAGTGGAAGTAGTCAGCCTGGAAAAAGCACAAAGTTTTTAGCAGAATTTTCAGAAATTATGAGAAGGTCCTTTCATTTCAATGGGGCCCAATATGATCACAAAAAGCTGAATATTTCATAAATCATAGCAGATGTCAATATTAGTGTGAATGCCCAGAGCATTCACATTAATTCAAATCTTCTGTTCTTTGTACATTGCCCTTAACTGTTGTTAACACACCTTTCATTCAAAGTATATTAGAAATTACTTATTTCCATTCGTACTTAAGTAGATCTGCACAGTCAATATTATTTTTCTGCAGTAATTGAGACTGTGATTAGTACTCTTTCCAGCTGTAGTACAGGTCCAAAGTTTATCTTTTAAAAAATGGCACAGAAAAACTCTTATGATTGTATCTCTTTACTTTAAATTAGAAATTAGGTTGTTTAAATGCTCTCATTCACTTACTTGAGAACTTCCACCCTGCCAATAGCAAACACGTTCTGTAGTTTTTGGGTTTTTTTATGTACCCACTACAAACCTATGGTCTCAAAGTCACCCCATCAAAGCTGTTGTCGATGAGACTATGAAGCACTTTGATGTCTCAACTGTCTCTCAGGTGCACATGGGCCAATTAGTGTGACTCTTCTTTGTGTGGAGGAAGTACACCAGTGACCTGATGCTCGGTGTCACAGCAAGTTCAAAGGATTGATACTGTCAAAGTAAATCCCAGTGGAGGCCCGTATGAGTTAGAGTACAACCTCAGCTATGCAAAAACCCACCGCCCTGCCCTCCACCACCACATTCTTTTTCTCAGAGCCCCTGAGATCCAGGGAGTAGGAACAATATCAGCTTGAGCCTGCAAATTTCTAATTCAGAGTGGAGACTCGTGCACGCCCTCAAGAACTGCAGGATATGGTTGAACATTAAAGGACACACTCACATATACTGCACGTGCAGACTAGTGGAGAGGGCTTTTGAGATCAATTCAAGCTTATGTGCAGTTAGGCAAGTGAAGTGACGATAGAAAACTGGAGAGTGAAGAGAGATTTTGTCTTCAGGGAGAAATGAGAGAACAGTCAGAAGTACAGTTGGAAAACTTGGGATTTTTTTTTTTTCAAACTACTCCCTTTATTGCATCTTGAATTACTGCAGTAAATGTCATTTAGAGCAGGATATATCCTCAGTTTCATAGCGGGGCTTAATAAAACCACGGTAGTCATATCAGGGTGCTTAAATTTTATCATTGTAAGGCCTATATTGTAAAATTTGATTTATATCTAGACATAATGAACACAGTTTCTTCGAGGACACACTAATGGACCGAGTTATTTCTTTTATTTTCAATTATTTCTGTGGGCAAAAATATGTCCTTGTTCTAAATTCTGTATTGTAGGAATGCAGTTCTTTACATAATTTTGTGACAGTATGTTACCAAGTTTTAAAAGAGCAGATAAGCTAAACAAACCAAAGCATTTGACTCTTTTATTGCAGTATTTAAATTTCAAATGAGAAACTCATATTTTGAGAGATTTTTTTTCATCTTCATTCTGCTTTTTGACATTAGAAAACCCACAATATGAAGCTCCAGTACAGGACATTGAAAAAGAGGCTTGGCCAGATTGCAGTTGAGGTTCATAGAAGAACCTCAACTGCATTAGATTATAACTATCTGTGACAAAATCCAATAAAAGAAGACATATTGGAAACACTTCAGGAACAGCTGTGTTGTCCATGATGTTCAGTCACTTGGTGTTTTTCTTGGAAATATCCTCCTGGAGTCTTGTTTATATATTTCATGCACCAAAACAATTGCAGAAAGTGTAAGGATGTGTGTATTGTGTGCACTGTGCAGTTTATCAGTGCATTCTGAAAGGTGTGAGAAGCGAAGACAATAACTCAAGCTCAAGCTGGACATAAAAAAACAAACTCACACCTCAGTAGACACACACACAAGCACATATACACACTCTGTCCATGTTGCTTCTTAGTAGTCTACATGGGATGTTGCCCCCTGCAGCATTACCTGCAGCCATGTCAGAGGGCACCATTAAAATTCAACATGATATCACCAAGTCCCCCTCCCTCCCATTGACCCAGGAAGTGTTTTAGCATTCAGCACACACGTTAAACAGCAACGACCGACAGCTCTCACAATCCTTTCACATCCTTAAGAGCGCTCTCTGCACACAGCAATTTTTGAAATTACAGTGGTTTTGTATTTTTATAATAAAAAATGGGGATGTTTTCCAAACAATTTTATGGTGCAAAAACATCACTCTGCTTCTCTTTTCTTCTAAGGTTCAAGGACTTTACACTTTGTGGCAGTGCTGCTGTACAAAGCTTCTGCAGTTTCTCTTGTATTATTAAGTATCCTGTTTAAAAACACATCTCGCCTCATTCTGCAATAACATGAAAAAAATAAATAAATGCCTGCAGAGGAATGGTGGGAAGGATTTTGATGTGATGCTTGATCAAAACCCAGTGCAGCTGCTGCAACCTGGATAAGACGGTGTTGTAGATGACAACAGCTTAGGTGTGCACTTACTGAATCTTGAGCTTTGGATTCTGAGAAAAATTTGAAAGATGGGAATTGCAAAAATTAAGGTGGGAGGTGACCAGGCCGTGTACAAGAAGGGCAGCACTTTGTGGTGTGAGAAATGGATGAAGATGATAAATACTCCCTGCATCAATCACTCTGCAGATGATATAAGTAGACCAAATGGTATTGATGTGAGAGTGATGGTGTGTTGTCAAGGATGATAAACAGATACTTAACCTGAGAGTATTGACACAGTAATCGTTTGAGAGGGAGAAGCTGTCAGCTTCGGCTAAAATGGATTTGAACACAATTCAAGGAAATTAGTTGAATACCCTGCAAAATATAGCTGCATCTGACATGGACTCCAGAGAGATCAACTTTCAAGGCAGGGTGACACAATACTAAATTATTACTAGCACATTCTAACCAGATAATGGAGCTATAGGAGACGTATACCAGTGGCTCAACAACTGATGACATGTTACAACAGAAAGCCTCGATAAGCAACACTATTAGACTGTGATTTTATTGTTGATCATAGTGGCAATTAAAACATTTATATCAATGGTTATCATCTTAAAAGCACATAGATGACCTTAAAAGTGTTATTTTAAGTCTACCTTCATGTATTTGAATTTGTTGCACCACAATAGAGCCATTTTTATACAGTTTCTTTCTGCATGTTTGGATGAAAACATGAAAGGATCTGTCTGACATTTGTTGACATTTTTGCACACATTCTTTTCATCCACATACGGGCACTATGACATGTTTTCTATGCTATCAGTATACACATATGCAGGTTGGGCTTTAGGTGTATTTATTCCTGCCCCATAGCTGTGAATTCATTTGAATCTTAAGGTACACACTCTCGTCTGATTCTGTGGGGTTATTTATTGAGAGTGCCAAGCTGATGCAGCCTTGCAAAGAATCTATTCTGTCTGGAAGGGGGGAAAAAAACAGGAGAAAAGCACTCATGAAGATTTCAGCAGACTCCAGTATCTTTGAAACAGTTCTTTTCAAAAGCACCACGCTGTGTATCCATACATATTTCATCTCTATTGCTCTGTGCATGCTCAAAGGGGCGTTGGGAATTATTTATGTGGTCAGAGAAGAGAAATGAGATAAAGGAAAAGAGAGACAAAGAGACTCAAAGAGGCAGAAAGACAGGTCTGGGGGAAAATGACTTAGGGCAGACGCCAAAGAGATATGTGCTCAACTAATTAAACATCTAAATTAAGTCATTAAGTCTGTGGCCTTTTTTTTTTATCCCACTGCCTCTGGTTAAAAATAATTAAATCTCCCCTAAGTTTCGCTCTGATGCTCTCTTTCACTTTGCCTCCGCACCATTTTGCTGCCTTGTATCATAATAAAACTAAAGATATTGGCATGGAGCCCTAAAACACCGCTTCACGCTGCTCTTCTGGCGCTCAGAGTTACTTGAGCATAATGCTGGCATTCACATAAACAGTTGCGTTGTTTGATGCTGAGTGGATACACTCATTGACTGAACACAGCATATCGATGAAAACTGAAAAATGCCTGCACTGGGAGAGGTGGGATAGAGAAGGAAGTGAGTTATGATGCATGTGTTGGATTCATGCTCATGTATGGAAATATGTAATGGACAAAAGCATCTGCAGAGTCAAAGATGTGACTCTGCCTGGGTGGTATCAGAACAGCATTAATGTATTAAGATAATACAACATAACTGTGCTAAGGTGGTCAGCAAAAACATTGTATTTTATTAGGATTTTATGTCATAGACCAACACTAAGTGGTGAATAACCAAGGGATACGTGGTTTTCAACGTTTTCTGCAAATACAAATCTGAAAAAGGTGGGTGTGGATTTGTAGTCTGCCACCTGAAGTCAATACTTTGCAGAGGAACAGCATCCTTACTTCATGATACTGCCACCATGATTTACAGTGGGGATTGTGTGATTCAGGGTGATATGTAGTTATAGTTTTTACACCACTATAACAGAGCAGTTTGTATGAAGACTCCCGCACAGTTAACATCAAACTCTTTAATCGGATGGCAGTGCCGTACCGTTGCAGTTGCCTTGATCATTATACCATTACCTTTCTTTAAACTTGGTGATGTCATCCAGCATGGTCCGTGGCTGTACTGGGGTTGCATGCTCATCAACCATTTGAAGTTGCTTCATTTTTCACTCTCGCCTTGGAAACACACACACACACACAAATAAAATTTAAATGCCATAAAAATACGATGTATACTCATGTTATAATGAATGTCATTATTAACATCAGTCCTTGCCATAAATAACAAATGTTCTTTGTTCTTTTGAACTTTATAACACCCTAATGGCCAGTTTCACACAATAAAATACATAGAATGGCAATGTGTAAAAAAAAAACATTTTTGATGTGAGTTGATGATTTTAGGGATTACAGATGTAGATTCGCTTTCATGACAAAATCTGGCAAATTTTGTAATGTACATCTTCCCTTAAAATAAATAAACAACAATAAAAATGCTGAATGTTTTATTTGTCTAAAATGTATATACAAGACTTGAAGGAATAAAACATAATCCTGGGCAAATTTTATTTAATAGAAAAACAACACAGCTACAGATATGCAACAAAAAAATTACATTTGAAAAACAGAAATATAGCATAAAGTCCCTGGAGAATTATTGTTCCCCAACATCCCCCTGTGACTTGCCCAGCTGTATCAATATGAAATTAAATTACACACACGTCTCTTCACAAATTACGAGAAATTCTGAAGGCAATTTGCACTGGATTTTACTGAGGTGTATCAAAAATGAATTGAATGAAACCCCCATTTAGATTTTTTTTGTTTGTAAGAAATAATGGCATTTATTTACACATTTTCCTATTCTCCACAAATATGCAGTACTTTGAGTTGGTCTGTCACCTGGAATCCAAATAAAAGACATCAAGGTTTGTGCCTCTAACAAAGCAACATTAGAAAAAGCTCATGAGGAATGAATACTTTTGCAAGGCTCTATATGCAACACATTCACATAATCGTTCCAGACTAAATTTGTCAACAAACACAAATGGTCTCATTGTGCATCTCAGACAAGTGACGTTAACTTACTGAGAGGCGGAGAAAGAGACAAAAGAATAAGGATGTATACGCGAATTAGCAGGGGAAAAGAAGGGGTGTGGGGGGTGCATATTTGTCAATTAGTATGCAAATGCATGCGAGTGCCTCCCTCAGATATCCAATCAGGCTGTCATCTCAGCAGGGGTTGTGATTATGAAGTCCCTATGAAGTGTGGCTCTTAAGACTGCTATGCAAAATACGGGACAGGGCAGGCTGGGGACAGGATGGCTCTGTGTTAGCATGACAGCACCTCATTTGATGTTCCCGATGTACATGCATGTGTCATCATTACGCAGCGACTGATGGGGCTTCTTTTGAACTCAACCCGCTCAAACATCTTCGAGGACATTGTGTCTTTTAAAAGACGTATACTAAGGACAAAAATACGTTGGAGAAAACAATTAGAAATATCACTGCTGTTATATAGCAGCATATAACAGTGAAATTAAATTCAAGTACATGCAAAAGGTTCTGTGCAGCATGCTTATCTTTCTTCATTTTTTGGGCATTTATCCAGTTGACCACTTTGTCTCATTTTCATGTTGTCAAAATTAAATCATACTCTTACTTAGAGACTTAGAGGTAAATGTGATGCAATATTAAAATCAATAAAGTTATGATCTTTGAAGAGTCAGTCGACACTGATATCTCATGCCAGTGCTGCACCATGCAGATAAGATACATTTGTTTTAGTCTTGCACAAAGTTGAATGTATTTTAGAGTAATATCTGTCATGCTTACTCTAAAATATTAGATTTCCTGACACGAATTGGACCTGCGTGGTTGGGCCCTCGTGGAAATTGATTCTCATTGTGTGTTCTCTCGTTGCGTGAGGGGATTTTTGCTTCAGTTTTTATTTAGCCTCATGTAATCTACCCCTGCTTGTCACAACCCCCTGGCAAACCTTTCGCCACCCTCTGCATGCAAAACTATTGTGTGATTGGTGAGAACTTCACGGCCGCATTTGTTTATGCAGAAAACAGCCCCAACTACTCAACTTCCAGAAGCCATTATTTCAGCCAGTCAGCAGGATGCATAGCTTGCAGGAGCAACTGTCTGAGTACTGTTGGATTAAAACTTTTTGAACTCCCCCAGCTTGGTTCTGGTCCAATTCAGTGCAAGTTTCAGTCTACAAATTTTAGCTTTTACCTTTGTGCAACTAATATTTCAGAGAATATTGTTAGTGGAAAAAAAAGACATTTTAAAATGCCCCAAAAAATGTATTTTTTATCACCAAACCAGAAGGCGTTTTTGCTCTGTACCATCACCCCTCTCTTTACTGCTTCATCTTCTTCTCTATTTCTTCTTTTATCACTCTGCATCACTTTACCTTGAATCATTCACGGACATACCTGAGTTACACATACGCTGCTCGTCCTGTGTGCGCGGGCGTGGGCGTGTGTGTGTGGACTCCTTTCGCCTGTCGCAAGGGGAAATGGCTCGTGAGAGATTAAAGCTTTGTCTTGTCATAATGAAAGGTTGGAGCATTGGCGAGATCTGAATCCAATGAAATGTGAGGGACAGGAGAGACGTGGGAGAAAGAGCTGGAGAAGGGCGGGAAAGGGAAGAAAAAAGGAAAAATAACTGGAGTGGTGGAAAAACGGAGATCAGAGCCGCTCAAGCGACGCCCTGGTGAAGTCGAACCATTTTTCCCCCCATGAAGTCAATCAGGCGAGTGACAGACTGCCGCTGACAAATGTTACGTTGGAGTTCTCTTTCTATTGTTAAACCCACATATCAGGAGCTAAACACTGCCCTGTGATCACATTCACACACTTCCACAAAGCGTCAACCACACAAATCTGTTTAATAGTTTCAACCAGTGTTGTTACTTTAAAGAAAAATAATATAAACACATCTTTAAGATTCTTGAAGTACATCTCACATTGAAGCACACAATACATGTTTTGTTTCAAGCTTTTTTTCATGTGCTGCTATACAACTAGCTTTAAGGGTATACCACAGCTCCCCCTAGTGGGGAGGATAAACGCAATCAACCATGAAAGCAATCAACGCTGAAAGCGTTTTCAGCAGCAACCTGGTCCTGGCATTTTTGATTATAGGGAGGCAAAATATGTCAGTTGGTCTGTTTTTCCTTTTAATCAGCTGCAGCCATGAGTGCCTCTGTGTCACCAGCAGCGGCGCCGTTCATTTCACAACTCTTCAGCAGGGTTGAGGAAGGGTAAAATGCCAAAGGGCACCTCTTCTGTGCAGCTCGCCCTGAGGGGTGACACCAAAGTGGCACTCGAGCCGAGCACAGGGACGTTTGGGATGAGCAGAAGAGCACTCGGGCTGATCACAGGGATGCCTTGACAAAACAAGAGGGGCATAAGGGCTGAGCTGCCACACAGAGCTGAGTATTCCTCTGATCCTCAGCCTGCTCTAATGTCCCTGCATTGTAACTAAGAGCATCTTCTGAAGGAGGTTAAATATAAGTTTGAGAACCAAAACGGACCACCTCTTTTCATATGTATTTACTGATTACATTTTCCCATTTGATTCACCGAATGGGGCTAACGTGAATGAAAAATAAATCAGTCTTTCATTGCAGTAGGATAGTCTCATTCTCAAAAACTCCAACCTAAAACTTCACATTTAATCGATGATGAATAATAGCCATGCCGTACTTACAGTATGCTGCACAACTATTAATAATTAGGAGTCCTTGAAAACTGTCAGAAAGCATAAACCTAAACAAACCCTTAAGATACGTTTACTTTAAATGGATTGTTAGGGGCATCAATAACTGTCTAAAATGTTGATTTTGTTAAAAACAGAGAAATTGGACGATTTTATCTTTAACCAGTCATAGTGACATTCTCCTCTATAATTGTAAAAATTGCAAATTTACACAAAACTTTTACTGCATTTGTAGATCTTCTGTCGTGCTGAACAAACAGACTTCTAAACATGTATTAAGTTACAAAAGTGACTAACCCCAACCCATAACATTTAATCTAGAAAGCGGGTTACCTCTATTTTTATTTTTATTTTTTTAAAGGGCAAGCAAATTCCCCTAAAAATGGTATGAGTGGATCAGAGATTTACAAAGATAAACCCTAAGCTATTAATTATATCTAAATATCCCCACTGAATGTTTTTTTTGTTCCGCTGAAAACAAAACAAAAAAATCTAAAATTTGCAGAATGGGTTTAATAAAACACAGCATGCATTCATTTTTATAGCTCTTCACCAAACAAATGGGGCGTCACAAAAGTATTTCCTACTTTCCTTAAATCCAACACCTCTTATCTGAATGAATAAGACAGAATTGAAGGTTTACATGTAAACTTTTGACCCTTCATCCTAAGTGTCATTTGCATGCATCACTAAATGAAAACTCCTCCCTTTATCCCTATCGGCCACAGAGGTAATTCCTATTCAAGTACAGTTGAAGGGCATAGCAACATTCATTATCTTCTCTTAGTCTTCAGAAGATGATTTGTCCCCCACTGCAATGAGTCACACATAAACACTTGCATATGAATGCAAGCTTCTGAAAGCAAGCACACATACATATGATCTACACCACGCTGTGTTAGAGATTAGAATAAAAGGAGGCGGTGAAGACATCAAGAAAAGGACCCCAGGTCCCAAAATGCCTCAGGGCCTCCATGAGGAAGTGAGTTCTTCCAGACCTCCAACAGGATCCAGAATCCTGCTGCGTTTTCTTGGCACAAAGCAAAGGAACTTCAGCAACTGTATTACTTATCAGAGCCAAAATGCTTTTGTTTTTTCTTCCCCTTTTAACACAGCTCAATTTGACTCGCATCATTTGGAAAAAAAAGAATGATTACGTAGTTTCAGTAAGTATATTTATCTGCCATACAAAAGATCAGACAGCCGGTGTGATAATATGTTTACCTTGGCTGTGTATGCAGCTCACAGCTGTGTGCCCGTTTAAATCTCATCTCTGCCGAGGTAAACTGTTTGTTTTGGGAAGAGAAAGATGCGTTCAGCTGCCTCTGTTGCTGCCATTACGGTACGTCTTCTTTCTGTTTCTCTGCTTGTGCTTTTCTCCATTTCCTTTCATGGTTAGCCCAAATTGGCCTTCCCAGAGTCATCTTCATAACAGAGGATCCCAAACAAGCTTGTATACTGCACTGGCCACCGCTGGCAGCATAGCCAGTCTGAATAGCTAAAAATAGAGAAAAAGCCTGGCTGTTGTCTCTTCTGCTCAGCTCTACACTGGCATTACTATTTTACAAGCAAGCCGGCTCATTATGGAACCATATGCTTGGTAACGATGAAAGCTGTGGGTGCATCTCTTATATGAGCTGGGATGCTTAAATTATTAAATACACCACCGGGGCTTGATTCAGATGTGGCAGGCAGCCCAGTTCTCTCTTCCACGCGTGCACATACGCACAGCCAGAAACGGATAAAGGGATGTTGGGGGGGTAACTTTCTTGTGCATTTAGTGTAATGAACAATCCCTTAAATGAGATTGACTAATTACCCAATTTCAAGATAATTAATATGATCCTAATTAGCATATGTAAATGGGACGTTGCATAATTGAGAATCCCTGTTTTGATTTAGGCGCCTCTAAAGTGAACCCGCACGTGAAAAGGTACAAAGCAACGATTAAGAGTTCGACTCCGCATTACAACGGGGCCATCATTCAACCCTCACTGATGAAAACGCTCAGCTTCGCGCAGATGTTAAGAAACATTATGGAACGTTGTTGATTATTGTTAATATGTTTGTGGGACATGGCTAATTAGAAGTCATTACCTACTTATCACTTTTGTGCCACTACTTGAGCAGGAATGAAAACAATCTCAGCACTGGGAATGCTGCAGAAAAAAAAAAAAAAAAACAGTTGGTGTGCACATTCAGTATTCAGTTCGTCAGCAGAAAGCTTCTCTGCGGCCAAGGTTTTCCTCAAAGAGATGGTATAGTAATTATAGTGAAGAATGCATATTCAGCTCATGAGTCAATTAATGCAATTGCTGCTGTTAATAAAACTAATTCTTGTCAGCTCCCTGTAACAGACTAATAACAGGCCAGGCTGTCCCAGTTATAGAATTTTCATTTAAAACAAAAATCAGAGAGCATTTCTCCAGGAACAATGTCTCAAAAATAGTTTAGATATGGAAACCGAAGGTTGACGTTTGTGGAGGGAGGCAGGAGAACACATCCTTAACAATGGCCAACACAGACCAGGGGCAGCATGAAAACTGACAAATTTAAATTAAGATTTCTAGGGGATGTTTTTGGACAACAAGGAAGGGTAAGAAAACACAGAATACATATTAATATGACAATATGGGGGTGACTATGGCTCAGAGAGTGGAGTAGTTGTTTTGCAAGGTTCTAGATTTGACTCTGGCTTGTTTCGGTCATATGTCAGTGTTCCCATGGGCAAGGCACTTATTGGTGTTTAAATGTGAGGGGGTGAATTTGTGAATGTGTGAAGTGCTTTGAGTGGTTAGTATGACTGGAAAAGCCCTATATAAGTTCAGTTGATCTACTATATGTGAGAATATTCCAATAGAGATCATCCAATTTGGATTTATACAGGGAAATTCTACCTGGAAAGGGAATGCTAACTCTGCAGCTTCTTCCGTTACCCTGTCTTTAACATTTGAGTGTTAAAATAGGAGTATGCAAAGTCTTGAAATATCAAAATGCCACAAAGTGAAGTCTTTCTTACAAAGCACCACAGGGAGCCAGTCTAAGGTTAGACTCCTGAGAGATCTGGTTGAAGACGATGGGCTTTTGCAATGACGGTACTTCCTGCCTGAACATCTTCTGTAAATCTGCTGCTCAGCTTCTCACATTTTTCGCCAGAAGAAAAACACAATATACACTATCTGAAGTGAACTCTGACACTGGCCTACTATTTGTTTGTCCAAGTCATACCAGAGCCCCTGTACCCTGCTTACTGTGCATGGTCCCAAGATGCTTTCTTATTTTTCCCATTTTGAAGGATGGCTAAAAGAAATTGATTTTTTGTAATGTTTCATTTCAACATTACAAAGGGATACAGAAATATCAGTATGTCAAAACACTATCAACTTTAAAAAAAAAAAGTAAAAGAAAAATTGCTTCAGTTACATTTATTTTTCAGGAAAGGTTTAGGGTGTTAAATGTGGCACTACTGATTTTATTAATGGTTTTATTTAAGGCTTTCTACACACCGTTCCATGTATGTATAAGTAATTTAATTTAAAATCAATTAAAAAAACTAAAGTCCCATCCAGCAGGGGAGGAATGTTGAATATTAATGGGGCACAGTCCCAAAACAGTTTGTACCTGATGCTGCCTAACAGCTTGGGTTGTCTGACCCCTCAGTGGTGGAATGACATGCTGTCCTCAGTCTGAGATAATATTGATCTGGTAGCAAGTGGCAGTTGACTGAGCAGGCCTGGGGGGCAGCAGTAATGGGAGGGCCAGAGGGCATAAGGGGGCAGCTAAGCACCTGCCTCACCCAGCTGGTAGCGAGCCTCCTTAGGCGTCCAGAGGATGCTGGCTGACACCCACGCTGGGCCACGCATGCATACACACACACATATGCACGCCCTCTCACAGAGACAGATAATACACAGAAATGCACATACTTTTTTTCTCCCGTCTTTCTCTATCTGGTTCTCAAGTCACTCACACAGTCCAAGCCCTGTCCAGACTTGAGGCATCAGTGCTGTCAGAACGCAGGCCTCCATGTTGGATCCAATCAGCAGCATTGTCAGTCAGTGACACACACGTCCACACACACACAAACAGGCGACTGCAACTTTCTGCCTTGGCACAAGGGTAGCATGTTGCCCTTCCAGTGTGATTTCCTCCTCCTCTCCCCCCATGCCTGCCATCTCCGTTCCCTCTGCTCTGTCAGCTTTGCCCCTTCTTCTTGTCAGCAGCCATATGGCTACCCCACCGCCCATCTATGTCATCCCCTGGACTCCTTTTCCCATGTCTCATCCTCCTGTTGGACTAACAGCTCTAAATGCACCACTCAGCCTCAGGATCAGAAGACTTGTAAATACAAGAAATCGCAGAAAGATTCAGTTCATCCATGCTTTAATTCAGACATATTTTTCTTTAACAGGTGGGATTCAAATACATTTTTATGTCAGGTTGTAATTAATTTCCAGACTCTAATTTCCAGTATTTTACAACTTTTTGACACCATTTTTTAAGTGGATCTAATATTCACAATGAATTTATTACAGATACTTATACAGGGGACAGGCTTTAAGTATTGACCTTGCAATGAATAGATGGCTGGAGAAAATAAGTTAAACAGGACAAAGAAAAGGCAAATAGCTAAATTTCTTGATACATTTTCTCATTATTAATGACAAAAGTTAGTGTTACAGTTGTAATTTTGTTCGGCTCATCCTGAAAAATTATTTCTGAGCCTTAACTCGATTAACTTCAGTAAAAATTATTGCAGCACTCTTTCAATTTTTGGATGGTTGGATCAAACAATGCTTTAAACATCCTCTGTTTTGGGTTTGTCATAAAAATGTTCATTTGTGGTTGTATGTGACAATTGTATTATGTATTAGTATTATGTATAAAATCACATGTTTCACAGATCATGTTGGTCCAGTCATGGTTGGATCATGAGCTTCCATGATCTTTGCGCTCGCAAAGACATTACCAAAGAGAGAAAGAGGCAATGACACCAGAAGAAACTGCCAATGCAGCTACTGCCGATAGACACATTGGCTGTCAAAACCAAGGCTGAAACAAATGTGATGGCTAAAAGCTAATGTCAGAAGTTATGTGGCGCTGTCATCTGCTATTAAAGAGGATTATTGCCACTGTCTTGATTTTATGAAGGACATAGGTTAAAGAAAAGGATGTCAAGGAAATGGTTGTGTAAAGACAGCATTAAGAAATATTTCTTTGCTGGTCATAATTCAAAAAACTTGAACAAAATAACTTTTTAATGGATTAAAAATTTGACATATTCAAAATCACTGAGTGGTGTTAGGCTGAAGACAGCAGCACAAAAAGTTTAAACTACACTGATCAACACTCATTGCTGAAGGCAATCTGCTCTTAATAACTGTCATAGCATATCAGCGTTAGACTGATTGATTGCTAGTAATAAGATCCTCGAGTCTTAATGGCCTCCCAACCAGACCCAGGACTCAGCAGCGAGCTTAATGCCCTGAAGCAAAGTAGGAACCAGACTAGAGCAGATTCAATGAGAAAGAGCAGAAAAGACACAAATTATTCTCAAAACCTTTTACATGCTTGGAGAGATATACCTAGATAGTTGTAGGCAATTAGTTCACTTCATTCCTAATCGACTTAAATTAATACAATTGTGGCATCACAAAGGTAAGATGCCAAAACAATCAGTATAGATAAGCTGTTATTTAAATATTTGCAACATTGCTCAAATGCCTATTGTAACATGCTATGATGCTCCTGTTTTGTATTTGTTTCTCATTCAATGTCATGCTTAATGACTCGTTCTGAACAGGTGATGAATTGGTATTCTAATTTGTTTAGATTTTTTTAAAAAGTCTCAAAATACATTTATAATTGCAACCCTCCAGTTGCAGGACAAACTCTTACCTCCTCCGAACTTTTACCCATCATCCCAGACGAAAGAGGGCTTTTTACCCAAATGTCCATTAAAATGTGAAAACTATGCATCATTTTCATCTCAAAAATATGCAGTTCATTGCCTTTATCTATCTCATAAAATCCCTATAAAATATATGAACAACATAGCCAGGGGTTCTCAATGGTTTTCATGTTTTAAAAGTTTCCTTCCTACTTGACTTAAGTGAATAGGTGATTAACAGGCTTCTGTAGCTTTTATTTTAAGTTGAATTTCTTATCTGTGTATCTTTTATTTAAAACATATTGTGATTTTTTTGTTATGGAATAAATCTCATTCTTAACTTCATAAATGTTGATCTGTAGGCTGACTTGATTAGAAGTTCTGATTAAATCTTGTTTCCGGTTCTATTAAGCAAAGCTCCAAGTATGCATCTTTCTCTGTCCATCACCAGCTGTTTGTCAACCATTATCATGACCACATTCCAGTACCAGCAAATGCATAAAAATGGCAGTAAATCTGCTAAAGGTCTGAGGCATGAGCTTCATAAAGTAAACAGACAGCTTTATGTTTGCTTTGTAAATGGGGTTCTGAGGTCAAAGGGGCTTTAAATCTGAGAGACGGCCGCAGCAAAGTGAAGGACAGGGCATCAATCACATCATTGTATGTAAATGACACACACATGCACTCAGCCCTGAGGGGCACAAATAGAAAACCTGAAAGAAGAGCAGATTATTAATTTTGACAGACAGTTGCTTCAGAAAGACAATGAAGAAAATATTGAAGGCACATACAGCACAGAGAGATACAAGTTGTAAACTGTCATGCATCAAATCACATTTGATTGTTATCCTCCGTTCCTCGATGCACACATGATGCTGGCATCTACAACGTGGTGCGGGGACAGAAAGGAGCTCCAAGGCACTGCTGTTTGTGCTGTGAAGGCTCCTGCCAAGACAGCCTATGATGGCAATGTTAATGGGCCACATATGGGTGTGACAAATACACTCTGAAGTGACACAAAAAACTGGTAAGACATAGGCACTCAAGATAATTCGAGTGTCATTGTAGGTGATAGTATGGGTGTTAATGGAAGCCTTTCACAAAATATTACACTTCAGTAACACAAGAGCAAAACCAAAAACTTAAAACAAAGCATGAGAAAAGCACTTCTTCATTTTGAGCATCTGCTTAGTGCGATATCTAGCAGTTAAAAGAGGAGACACGGGGTTCACACTCGGCTGGTCTCCATTCATCACAGGGCCAAAACAGAGACGATGGAGACAAACCACCCTGGGCACACGCACTCACAAAATCATTGTTAAGTATCAAACTCTAAATAAGCAATCCAAAAGTCCACTTCAATCAAGATTGAGACTGAATGTCAAATCAGTGCGAAACACCATATTTTTTGTACATACACACCAGAGAATCATGTGGGAGAGACTTGAGCAGAACACTGCATCACTAATAATTTCAACGCCCAAAATAAAGTTAACCAAGCAGGAGAACAAAATAAACGCTCTCTGTAAGGTTTGTCCACAAATGAATAGTTGGAACGGTAACAAAAGTGAGTCGATTCAATAAGACACATTAAAACAGAGAATGGCATGGTCATATTAGCATTTGTTTAGACATGAAAAATAATTACATTAGTCAAGATTAAGTTGAAAATACTTATAAAGTTAGAGAGTTTGTTATGGTTTACTCTCAAAATTAGAGTTTGGGGTCATAAACAATTGTAGGTATATTATCTCTATTGCTTATGTCATAAAAGCACATTTAATCAAGGTGATTTGATCATCTCTAGTTGTTTTGTACAGTTGACATTTGACCTTATCTAGAAATTGGAATAAAATTGTGGTAATGTAATTGATTTGCTTTTAATAGACTTTGCATGCTTTTGGGGGGGATTAAGAGGTTGTTCTCTTTGGTTTTATTCAACGGTTGTTCAGTGCATTTGTAAACCTCAGGGTGATATCGTATATGTCACAGAGGAAATTTATACTAGTTTATGACACAATAAAAGTTGTGCATTGTCTCTATGTAAAATAAGTAAACAATTAACAGCGTGACTGTGGTGTCCACCTGGACAGGTTTCAGTATATTACCACGCCATTGCTTAACAGAAGAAGAACAGACATGAAAAAGTAATGCTTCAATCTGTTGCAAGAGTCGCATCTGAGTAATGTCTTCCATAGAATGAACCATAAACAGTGGCAACCCCTAACAGGGCATTTGCATGATTTATGCCGTATTAGTCTGAATGTACTCTGCCTTCCGCTGCTCTTTAGATGGCCCTTTCTTCTGGGTTGCTGAATTATCTGGTTATGTAGGGAAAGTGCTTACTTTACAGTACATTGCAATGATCTTCACCAATCTTATTTAAAAATACAGAATTTAACTTATGCATGTGTTTCAGTGGGACCTAGAAGATCAATGAGGACTTATTAGTAATAAAATTTTAATGTGCTTTTCCACACCAAACAGCATTGTCATCAATTTGTAATATAATATGCATGACTTTTACAAACTCTGCTCCGGCACATTTGCATACAGCAAGCCTTACTTTACAGCCTGCTAGTTTATAACCCTACCTACTCCTGCATAATGCACCTTAAAACTCATTAATAGAAACAATACCAGTACAATGTAAGTAGGTAAACACTTCTTTTCTGCTGAAGAAGAAAGTGCACCAAATGTTGAAGACATTAATAAAAATGAAGAGCTTGAAGACCGCTGGGCTGGTTGAGCTATTCAAGATATATGAAGTATATTCAAAGCGCCATGTTTCAACTTATTTGGTTTTCATGCAAGGTGAAGAAGGTTGCTGCATATCTCTAATGCTCGGGGCACGTAGTAGATGTTTTTATCCAGTCATCAGAAAAAGGTGTTTCAAGTCTTCACCAAACTTTTTCTGTTTAAGAAAACTTTAATGTGAAGAGCTCCATCAAAGGAGTACTTGGGAGGAAGGCTTTGGGCTTTTCTTTACGTTTCACAATGAGGCGATCTAAGGGAGCATGCCATCACATCTCGCTGGCTGTAGTTATGCCTGAAAATGTTAATGATTCTGGGCCTCATGTGGAACTTTTACTTTGTTGTAAAGAGTAATGAGAAACTTAAAAGTAGGGATGGAAATGATTATTCTGTGCAAATTTATCACAGTATCAAAATTATCTTGGTTCTGGAAAAACATTTTTAAAATATTCAAAATGTAGAACCAACATCATGAGATTATGATTATTCATGAAAAATAATTACGAGTAGAAGTTAAAGTAGTAGACACGCATATTTTTCATCTTTTCACATTTTAATTCTCTCATCGTTAATTAATTAAGGGAATTAGTTAATTAACCACTGTTCTTTATTATATCATCCACAAGATTCATCAGTTTGTCTCCTATCATATCACTTCCCTTCCATTGTAATTTTTTTTCTCACTATCAGCCGATTTTGAGTTTTCTACTTCCAAGAATCTCTAATATATTTTACATCATGTATAAGTCTAAATCTTCCACATGCACATTTGATCAAATCCTGCCTTCAGGCTCTTATACCCTTCATTATCTCCATTCTTCACTATTAACTTAACTTTGGAACTCTTAATATTCTTTTCAAAACTAGTATTATTACCCTGCTATACTAGTATTAGACTGGCTCCGATCCCAATTACAAAAATGTTTGCCCCTTCCCTAATTTATCTTTTAACTCCAAATTACTCGAAAAAACAGTTACCTCTCAACTTCATGTCCATTTAACTCATAGCAATCTTTATGAACAATCCCAATCTGATTTCCATCCCTGTCACAATACTGTAACCAGCCGCATAAAAAAATCACCAGCGATCTTCTGATGGCATCAGACTCTCGTCTACTTCACATTCTCAGTCTCCTTGATCTGACTGTGGTCTTCTATATAATTTCTCACTCCATCCTTCTCCACAGATTATCGTCAATTGGCGTCACTCATAGTCCCCTCTACTGGTTTCATTACTGCTTTTCTGGCCACAATCAAAACCGGCATGCCCCAGAGCTCTGTCCTGGGACTCCTCCTCTCTGCAATGTTGACCAGAAATTTTACATTCTCTTTCACTCTTATGTGGATGATACTCAGCTCTAGCTTTACTTTCCTTTACTTTCACTGATTTTACCAGATGTTCATATGTGACACCACATTTGACTGAAAATTAAAAACCCCAATTTTTTTTTTATGGGTAATTTTGTTTTAAAATGAAAATGTTAGGCATAATTTTTTCCCAATAGAGCTACAAATGGTTTCAGCCCAATGAAAAAGCAAGTTGCACAAACAGCATCTTTGAATTCAGTCTTTCGTCTTTTGTCATTGACCAGGAACAAGAAAGTGCTTTTCCCTACAGGCAGTTGATACTGACCTTGTACATGGAAAGCAGACCTGGAAGAGAAAGAACACAAAGAGAGCAGGTGAAAGCAAGAGATGCAATGACAGAGGGAAGGAATAAATGTGTGTATTTGTGTGTCTGCAGATGCGTACAGTACATGTTTCTGCCTGTTTTCCTGTCTTGTCTGTGACAAACGTCTGGCATGGTTGCATCAAGGCGTGTACTCACTCCTGCGTGTCTGTGAACGTGTGCGAGCGAGGCAGAAATGAAAGGCAGGAGTCCCATCTGTTGTGGTGTAATGACTGTGCTATTTGGAGGCAGGAAAGGTTCGGCGCGGGAGCAGCTGGTACCTCGCCCGGTGACCTTTTAGCATTCCTCCTCTCACCATCTGACAGATGTGTCAACTCGATTATTTCAAAAGGGCCTGAATAAATACACAATTGTGAGAGGGAGAGAGCACGGCGCCCGCCGAGCCAAGGAGTGGACGTAACGCTTCCACAGTCGTTCGTATAGGTGACAATGGATCCAACATGAAATTTGCCTTAAGCGCATAAGCTCTCTCTAAATGCTGGCAAATGCGAGGACTGACAATAGCACATGCACAGAGAATAACACAATCAAATTTGCCTCGAGTGAGGCAAAGTAAATCATCACAGAGGTGAACAGACGCCTCACCCCTGTTGTCGGCTTGCTGATTTCCTACTTCACTCACTTTCCCCCGCAATCCTACTTTTCCTATCATGTGTTAAATAGCTGTTGAGCTGCCGGTATGAGGCTTGGTAAAAGGGGTACAATGGGGTGAATTGAATGCCATTGTGGCTCGGGTGCCCTTGGAGCAGCACTATTAGCTGAGTGAGTGGAGTAGGAGGGGTAGGAAGACAGCGGAGGGTGGGCGGGGGACCTCAGGTGTTGCTGGGAGGTCGCCAATGGACTCTCATTCCCTGGTGGAACCCACAGCGGACAGAGGGGGATTAGAGTCTGTTGTGCATACTGCCTGTGTGTACGTGAGTGTGTCTGAGCGAGCTTGTATGCAGGGGCGGGGGGCTAATTGACTCACTGAGTGATTGGGGGACTGTGAAGAGGCGACCGCAATCAGACCTGCCCTGATAGAGTTTGATGCCTCCCTAAATAGTTTTCAAATGGAGGAGCAGGTGCTGTTTTTCCGAAGCAATCCCCACTGCCCGGGTGTATGAGAGAGGAAAGTGCATAGGGTTGTGTGTGACGGTGTTGGTACATGCACAAATAAGAACAAATTCAGGTAGTTGTGTTGGTTTTGTGTCATTATACAACTGTTTTTATTGGTCTAATCAGAGATGGAGAGTGTATTGCCTTTGGTGCAACATGCACGCAATCCTTTTACATATTTGTAAATGATCATTTTCAATCTCAAATTTAATATTAAACTATCAAAACAATGAATGCCCAGGCTCATCTGCACATAGAAAGAAAATGGCAAACATAAACCAAAATAAAATCAGGTTATTGAGAAACAATTTCAAATTTCTGTAAACTTTTGACTTACATATTTTAATCCTTTCCAATTTCTCTAATTTTGGAAGAAATAAGAACTATTATTTTTTTATGTTTCTTTCCTGTTGTGAACAATTATTAAATACTTATATTGATAAAAGAGGTGACACCAAACTGTGTGTTGCTGTTAAACATTGTCTGTTTTAAAATAAAGACACTTAATACACCGTTTGTATTTTAAACCATCATTAGGATATATTGGAGATTGAAGTCAATTGAGCACTTCACACAAGAGTCTTCCACTTTATAATTATGCAATATTTAAAGCTGCAATGTACACCACTCAAGCAGAGAGCAGGAGGAGGTTCTTAGACCTATTAATCAAGATTGTGTACGCGCTGCTCAGATCCTCCCCCTTGCTCCCTGCTCCTCTACAGTTAGATCCACATAACGGAGCTTGCCCTGGATGCTCAGGCTAGTTAGCATGGCCACTGATGATGGAGACTACAAATTTTTCCTCTGCCATTAAAAGCTGCAACATGTATAACTATGTAGTGTTGGCATGAGCAGATCCATAAAATGTGTGTCAGATATTTTGTCTATATTCAAAATTATCCTTGCATCTGTGTTGTAATCCTTATGCTGGGTTACCAAAACTATCCAATGCTTCAAATACAAGGAACGTTTCAGTTCAGCTGATCAACATATTTCCTAGATAAGAAGTTCATTAGAGGATCATCCAGTGGCACTGTTCCTTTTCCAAACCGTACTGGTTCAGCCGCTGAAGCGATCCTGGCCTTCAGGACTCACACGGTGAATCTAAGACATGACACGGGTTCCCTTTTCTGCTGATTACGAGGTGTAACAAATGTGTAGATCACAGACTAAACATTTGAACTGAAATGGTTTATGGTAGTTGTTGTAAAATCTTTCACACAAACGTAAAAATACTTTTTACGTCCAAACCTGTGTCAGCACTGGGCCCATCTGAAGCCATATAACATCAAGATTTTCACCCGCTGAGTCAGGATTGTGCACCATAACTGTGGCCGTGTGCAGACTCGTATCTGAGTGCGTCTGTCAGACCAGGAACTAATCTTCATATATCATTTTCATTGATCTCCACTAATGACAGATGGCTGTTACTGTGGGGGAAACACATTACCTTCTGCACAGCATGACATCTCAGATAGGACCAGATTGTGTGTTTCGATGTGTTCTCTGGGAGAAGTGAAATATTAGTTGTCCTTTTTTGTCTGACCAAAGAAATTGTTTAATTTCAGATAAACAATAAGTGTTGAAAGTTTTGACCATTCAAAATACACCAAACACACCAGACTTCGAATAAAAACAAGCAAACATATTGATGAATGCAGTTGATGTTTCATCCATATCAGTGGCTTGCTGGCTTGGTGTTTATGGAATGATCAAAGAGAAACATCTGTCACTGGAAGAAAAAAAAAAAAAGACATATTTTAGACACCTAAAATCCCATTAGAGAATCTGGGTCACTCACCCATTCACTCATGTAATGTGCCCAGACACCAGCCAGATGTGTAGCATGTGGAGGAAGGTGAGGAAGCTCACTTTCCTCTTTAACATTTATTTGGATTGTTACATTTTGTATGGGGTACTTTGCAGAAAGAAAATGGACCGATGAGCAAGTCATGCATGCAACTCTGCAGCTGTTTGATGTGCAGTGATGCTTGATATTTTTTTTAGTACTCATCCATTCCTTAATGCACTGGCTCCCATACAACTGCTTTAAATTGTTGGATGCATTTACAAATAGTCTTAAAATAGAGGAAAAGTCTAGTTTAATGTTCAGTTTTTCAGAGATTGTAGCAAAACTATAGCTGTCACAACAGACTAAAGTTCTTGACCTATTTTTGATTGCCCAATTCAGATGTTTAATACCTATCTAGTTCACTGTGTAATGATCTTCCTTGGTAAGTTTCTGCATTTTCCTTAGACATATCATTAGTGTCTGCATGATGAGTATCTTGAAAAACATATTTTCTATATTTTAGTGTCTTTTTTGTTGTTGAAGAAACTAAACTGCATAATGATATCTGGTCTTCAGTGAGCTTTGTCTCAGTTAGTCCAGTCTTATTGAGTTTAGTTCTAAAGGCCACATAGTAATTTAAACTGAGAAATAATATCGATAGCTTAGGGCATGCATGCAGGTCTCTTATTACCAGACCCATTAAATAAAGCACTATTCCTGTGTCACGACCAATTGAGGCCTAGTTCTATAACTTAACTGTATATCTAAAAATGTCCCCATTTAAAATAGTCAGAAATAATTCCTATATATAATGTTTGACTTTAGTCGAAAACCCCAGTGGCAGAACAGTAGTTCTGAAAGCACAAATGTAATATGATATTTAAACATATCAGATTCCTGTTTCATGTCAGCTTCTTGATAGGTAAAAAAAAAAAAAAAAAATCATATTTACCTTATTAGGATTGTGTGAGAATAAAACATTTGAAATGTTTACAGCTGTAGTGTACCTGTGTTGTGCTGGTTCCTTTTACCATCTCCACTTCAACTCTCTAGCTACAAGAGACCTTTCACTTTTCAGACCTAATTTGCCTAATCTACACTTTACCTAAGGCCTCTCTGTCTTCCTTGTTGTTTTAGTTCGTAACACACAGTTGACTCTGTCAGACCCTATCAGTGCTTTTTGTCCTCTGGGCTGTCAGTGAATAACATCAGTCTGATGGGTTTTTATTTTGGGGAATAAACTCTGTAAAACTTAACTAGCAGTTGTTTCAACAAATTAAAAACTAGTTAGAAAAATAGCACTCACCTGTCAGACAAGAGAAGAAGCGTCAGTACATAGGATGTTTGAAGAGCTCTCATGTTCTTTATTAATTTTGGATTTAGTGCATGTTATGAAACAGTTCAATAAGGGAAATGTTTTGCTGGATGTGCAATTTTTAGATCAGTTTCTGCTGTAAGCAAACTGTATAAAGACTTGCAAACTGTATGATGTTTAAGATAGTGATTGTTATAATTATAATGATAATGTTTAAAATATGTTGTATTAATTCTCAAGTTAGCCTTTGTTCAGGAATAAAAATATGTGCACAAAACCCAATGCAAAGTACTCAAAGATTAAATCTGCCAGAAATGCAGCAGTAAATCTTTTTATTAACAATAGTATTAAATGTTATAGTTGCACATTATTAGAGAGAAACAATGAATTCTTAGTTGTAACATGCCAATTGGGGTTATTATCCTAGATTATTGTTACTCTGTTGAAACAGAGACAGTTTGACCAACATCTACTGTATATTTAGACAGCAGTAAAAATGAACTTTTTAGGTTTCCATTTTTTGTCTTAAAGCATAAAATCACAGGCCTTGAAAGAACTGATATAATTTTCTTTTTCAGACTATATAGCAGCAGATGACCCTCTTTTGTTTATTAACTTCAAACCCTTGAACTAGCTTTGTGTGATTTATTCATAAGAGTATGGATCTGCATAAAGCAATGTAAATGCAGCAGACTAGCCTGCACTGGTCAATAACCAGTCGATGAGTGATATGCTTAAGAGGGAATTATTCATAATTTCTTTTTACTGTTGGGCCACCATTATGTCAGCAGATGCCAATATAAAATTGACGTTACCACTCTTGATAGAGAGCAGGAAGAAGATGAGATGTCATTATGTTGAAGCCATTTGATAAATTAGCGGGGTTTTCTTAAGGCCATGAGGGTTTGCTTGATCAATGACTCTGTCCTGAGGGAACAGACACTGAACTGTCTGTGCAAAAATGGCAACATTCATATATGTGAACAAATATCAATAGAAATTAAATTTAATCCTCCACACTTCAATGATTTAGGTTCCTATGTGTTACACTCTGGGGTTTATATTGACACAAATGCAATTAACCATTCATGATTGTTCTTTTGCTATGGATTTCTACAACAGTAAGCGGTGCTTTTATCTGTGGAAATTAATTTTGACATTTATATTAAACTTCTATCATAAGATTTAATCTATAAACATTGGGCAAAAAAGTAAAACATGAATAAAAAAATATATATATATACAATGCTCATTCATAGAAATGTGTTATGGCTTTTCATTAATGTAGGATTTGCTTGTTTTTTAAAGAAAGAATTGTTTTTGTTGCAAGTTTTTTGTCTTAAAGGATCTTTATGTTCAAAAATTATTTTATCGCGTTAGTCAACAGGGAGCAAACAAAATGTTAGAGTTCAGTAGAAGAAAGCTACTTTAGAATAATCATAATCATAAAAACAGTGCATAGACTGTCCTCCCTCTGTAAGATCAAGGTCAGCAATTTTCACTATGATTAAATTTAAGTTTCCCCATTTAAACCTCAGTTTAAAACATTCAACCTCTTGTCATTGAGCCTTCACTCATTTTATAGAGGTTCTGATTAATTCTGATTTTTTATGTTTTTGCTGTTTATTTGTAGCTACGCTTCTAAGAGCTGACTTATTTGTAAAAGTACATAAATAACTAACTTCTCTTTGTCTTTTAGCAGACAGTGAAACCAAATTGTAGTCATATTCAGGAGAGAGAAAACTGACTTTACAAAGTCATCTGCCTCTCGACATGCACAGTTGAACAAATGTATCTAACAACTAAATCCATATTAAGACTTCCTTTTATTGGAGCTAAATTTGTTAACCTTGTTCTTGAATCTAACACTGAAAACATCTATAATGCAAAACAATTATTACTGAAGTTATTAGGGGTGTTAAAGTCACTGGGGGGTTCCAATAGTAGAAGTGAAAAGCCCACCCCCATTTACTCCCACAGGCCTCCAGCAGCCAATAGGATCACTTGGAACCAGCACCAGCACCATGATTTAAATGGGACCATAAAATCCTAGTGGAGATGGGAGGCCACTTGCTTAATTGACCTTTATTGGGATTTCTGCTTCATTTGAAGACTGGATATTAAATTAACATGATAATTCAGACCCAGCATGTAAATGCCACTATTCAGCCCCCCTCTGCCACCTTGGCCCTCTACATTTTAATATCACCCTGTAACTTTTATGGCTTCCATTGATTTAACACTGCCTTTTATTAACTGCCTTTAATTTTCCATATTGGCACACACTTACACAAAGAAGGTTTTCTTCCAATTGAACAGTGCCACTGTTCCAGGATTGAGGGTTTATGAGGCCGTTTCAAATAAAATCCTCCCCTATTCTCACTGTGACATATACAGGTTGTAACCTGGAGATGAGATCTTATACGTATAGAAGAGCCCTGGGATTGTTTATTGGGCCAGTAGCAGCAGCAAGTTGGGCTTATAAAGGGATGGTTTCGCTTTATTTTCAAAGCAAAACATAAATACAAAAACTGTCAGGAATGTTTTACACCGTAAAATTATTTGATTCAAAATGATGCGTTTTATAATTAGATTAAAATCATGCTATACAGCACAGTCCTTGCAAAGTATTTCAAAGCTCTTTATAGTTATTAGCCTCTCTAATAAAAATGTGTACAGAACTTTGAAATAAATTCATTTTTATTGCAAAACAATGAGCTCACATAAATATTACACCCAGTTCTCCAACATTAACCTCTCTTTTTTATTTAGGTGAATGTCTATTTTCCTAATTTTGAAGGCAAACACGCATTTCATTTACTTCATCTGTCTAAATAGTTTTCTTCTTTTTTCCTGTTTTGAAGAAAAGGAGGAATTTTGTGTCACATTTTATTAACATCCTAATGATACTGAAAGTTATGGATCTCCAGTTCTATTTTCCTAGATGCACTAATTGGATTTCTAAGAGCAGTATTCACTAATGTTTATTTTGTGGAATGTCCAACATACATTTATGATTTTGTAAAAGCAGTTGTTCAAAATACTCAGATTGTACTTATTCTAAATTGTTCCACAGTGAACATATGAAATTAGTTAAACTTAAGGAGCATGTACACACATGTGCCTCACTTATTTCTGAAAGTTTGGTGAGTAGCTAGGAGAAACTGTCCTCTGCCAGTCATATTTAACCCCAGAAAAATAGAGGCTACAAATTAAATGTTACTAGACTATATTGATCGTAGATCATAGATCAATGTAGTCTATAGTACTAGATCTACGATCAACACAGACTGCAGAACAACTGTGAAATTATGTTAAATATCCACCTTTATCTTTTTGTTCTTGTGTTGTTCCTTTAAGTAATGGAAGTAATTAAAAAATCCACTACATAGCAACACCAACACAAGGTGAGTTTTACGCTCCTTCTTTTTGTCTGGGTGTGTGCATGATACGCATTTACATACCTGTATAGCTGAAGCTGTAGAGTCGTCCAAGGCGAAAGGAGAAATCTGATCTGACAAAAAAAAAAATGTTGAGGGAGCGCTACTGTCCCCATGTGTTTGCAAAGTGAATTTCTCAAAAGTAATGACTGAATGCCAACATCTGGAGGCAATGAAGGAAGGATAATTGTTAATTTGAAGGACAGTCGACTGACAAAAGAAAGATTGGTGGATGATTTAGTCCTTGCTGTGTATGTGGTAAAACTGTCTAAGCCTCAGCTACATTCAGACAACCCCTGCATCTCTACTGTTTACTTAAGGTTGCCAGTGTTGCAGAAATGTAGTGCACATGTGCATTCATATTACAGATATACATCTTTCCACATATTTCTGAAACCACATCTTGGTTTCATAACAAAAATAATATGAAAAACAAAAGTTACGCAACCAACACAGAACTAGTAAAGAGTTAAGAATATTTTAATTTAGTTGATGCAGTTTAAGAGAAAAGAAGAGAAACTCAATTAATTTGAAGAAATAGTTTTGAAATTTTGTTAAAAGGTCTTACGCAAATACTGTACTGTCTTACTTATATAACTCTCTTGTCTTCATGTAATAAAAAATGCAGATATGTTGCTTCCCAAGGATGAAGCTAAAACGCACAGTGAAAGCTCCCTAACCCAAACTCAGCACTGTTTTATAAGACTGAACACCTCCTTACTTCCCATAGTATTATCTGCTTTGGGAATTACTGCCGAATGTCAACATCATAGACGTTTAAAGGTTCATAAATTAGCATTTGGATAAACCACTATAAGTCACTTTGGTCTTGGCCTTTTTCAGACAACCTGCCAACTTCAGCCATTTGAAATCAACCAATTTAGAATCATTCTAAATGAAGATGCCTAAAGAGCATTCTACTGTGGTTAAAATATTAACTGTTTTCAAACTTAAAGTGATAATTATTTTAAACGTTTTTATATATTCCTTCAACTATAAAAACAATTGTTTTGATGCTACTAATTTTTGTTGTGATGTATTATTTGTACTAATCTTTAATACATCACAATGGAATTACTATTAAACAGTATTATTTAGGCCATGTTTACCAGCAAATATGGTAAACATGTTTGCCATATTTGCAAACATGTTTGCAAATATGGCAATATTTGCCATATTTTTGTCATATATTGCCAAAATACAGTCAAATAAATATGACTGTATTTAAACTTACTGTGTTTCCTTGTTATTTTTTTATCTTGAGTTTTGCTGATTTTTGTTTTGTTTGTTTAATAATATGAAATTTGCATTATTTGTGCATTCATACTGTAGTTTCCTCCATGCATACATCACAAAGATTGCTGCAAAGGAGCCTAATAAATGGGACAGACTAGAGAGCCACACAAAACACTAAATAACCCACCAGCATATTAGAGGTGAATTGTTCTCTGGATGCAGCCCCCTTCTGCCCCCCACCTCCCCTAAGTGGATGCATTATCATTTTGTATGTCGCAAAAAGAAGAGGCGCCCAAGAATATGAATATGCGTTTACATCTGTCTTCGATTAATATGCATGCCTAAATCCACATCTCAACACAAAGCTAATTTTCTGGCCATCTGTGGGATGGCTGGTGGAGGTAATGAATATTCTTTATGAATATGTTTTATTTTTCGAGGTGGCGATACATCACAGGCACGCTGTTATCCTTCTCCCCTCGAACTCCTTCCCTTCCTCTCCGAGGTGCTGCAAGCCGTCACTGCACAACCTGATGAGTTTAATTAGACTGAAAAGAGAGGGGGGAGGATGGTTAGGAGGAAGGACAGATGGAGGGAAGGCTGGGTGCTAAGAATGAAAAAAATATATTTTATTGCACATTTCTGCCTCTTACTCTAATAGGAGCCTTAATGGGCTGCACACCTGCTCTGAGTGATGATGCTGGAGAGAAATACGGTTGAAGCTAATAGCTATCATGACTTCTACAGTAACTAGTTATAATGGTGAGGTATTCACTGAAGCTATGACTGCAGGGCATCTCTTAGATAACCCACTCAGTTTATCAGGATTACAGTATGCTATGCTTGATGGTAAACTAACACTGCAGATCGCCCTGGACACATCGTCTCCCAACTGTAAAAAATGGTAGTGACAAAATCGTGCTCACTGTATGAACTGACTGTAGTTGTAATTAGTTCTGACTGTTTTTAAGCTTGTCAGCATTGATAGAACCCATGTCTGGAAGTTGACTTTACTCATATTTTTAAGGCAACTTTGGAACTTTTGTTTTGTTTGTTGAGTCAAATGACTCAAAATTTATTACAGTACAAGAAGCCGAACTCCAAGACTGCACCAAAAGACAAGACAGACCGAAGGGAGAGCTTTATCTTCCAGTAGGATAATGACTATGAGCATAAAGCCAAAGTTACTGTGGAATGGCTTAGATCAAAACATATTCATGTGTTAGAATGGTAAAGTCCAAGACCAGACATCAATCAAATTGAGTATATGTGGATTATAAAAAGATTGTTTCTCATAACCACCTGATCTTTATTGAGCTTGATCTATGTAAAAAATATTAACGAGCAACATTGGTAGGAAAAATTTTTAAAATAGGCATAAATAGAGCAAAATACGGTTCTATTACGTTCAGCAGGGTTCCATGTAACAGCATGTTACACTTTTACATTTAAAAATGTAAATGTTGCGCCACTTCACAGCCATGGACTTAGTGGTGGTTTATCGCATAAAATCCAATATTCTTAAATTTGTTATTGCAACAAAATTATGAACTTGAAAAAAAATTCAGGGTTATGAACATATTTGCTGGACGATGTCAAGCAACTACTTCATAATTCTTTAGAATATGCTTAAAGTTCATTTACCTAATTGTCTAAAGCCTTCATTTTACTGTAGCCTAACGAATATGGAGGTGGATTGTAGGATATCACAGCCCTTCAGCAACTTCATATGTCACATTGATGATTTAGATGTCAGTGACAGAATTACTGTTCCTTCTGTGTCTCTGGGGCCTTGGCACAGTCCATTGGCAAGTCGTGTCCTTTAGTGATTTATGATTGAAGTTAGCTCGTGAAGTCCCCAGAGGACTCACCCCCTCCTCCAGAGGGAGAGGCACGGGGAGTGACCAGTTTTATGGCAGTACTGGGAATCAATTATGCTAATGGTGGCTAATGAATGCACTTGAGGGAGCTGCTCCCCGCACTCGAGGGCCATTTTTCCCATTTGCATATTGATGGCAGAAGGACAGTGGCCACTTTCATCCGGCAGTGGAGAAGCTCTGTGGAAAGGTACTTCTGTGTTCTTCTTACTCTTTCTGTAGATGGCTCGGTTTGTTTGTTGCCTTTTGTTTTGGTGCAAAGTGTAAGATAAAGCAAACGATGCAATGTGGAACATAGTGTGTAAAAAAATGTGTGTTGACTTTCTTCAAAAGAGATCGCTGATATTCAGATTGAAGGGTTGGTATAAACGATATGCTACAAATTGTCAACATAAATTGCACATTTTACCAAGAAAGGGGGTGGGGCTCAGTTTCTGAATGACTGCTGGGTGTCAGGAGTCATTCAGGAAGGCTTTCAAGGGCTAACCAATCCTTTTACAACTAAAGCTGTGTCAGCATTCTCAGCTCAAAGTTTAACTTGTTTCCAATGAGTTTCAGACTTCATCAGGTCTGCCCATTGTGTCCGATCCTGTTTGTAGTGGTCATTGGCAGGATCTTAAGTTGACAGTTGTGGAGAGGAGGCTGTCTGGTTGGGGAACAGACAGCCTCCTCTGGTTGTCTGGTTGGGGAACAGATGAGACCCACCTCAAAAATGAGGTGGGTCTCATTTTTGCTTTTTTCAGATGTTGTGGTTCTGTTGACGTTTTCAGGATGTGTCCCTCAGTGTGCACTTTTGCAGTTCAAAGGGCAGTATGAAGAAAGGGCCTGCTTCTCTGCAACTGAGGCCTGGAAGAACTTGAAATATTTTGCTGTTTTGTTCACTAGTGATGGTAGGATGGTGATGAGTAGATGAATCAGGGCCTTGTCTGCTGTAATGCAGGAAGTTTCGCCTGTCTGTTGAGCCAAACAACAAAGTTCTCAATTTAGTCTAGACTCCAACCCCTACCTCCAATTATGAGTCATGGAACAAGACTGAAAGAACTATAACTTGCAAATAATCACTAAAATATGCTTGGGTGGCTGGACTGAGTCTTAGAGATAAATAGGGTGATGAACTCTGTCATCTGTGCGGAGGAGTTCAAAGCAGGATCTTGTACTCAACATAAAAGGAGTAAGCAAAAGTAGCTCTGGATTTATGTTTCTTGATTCCTATTGGATAAATCTCTTTGGGCATTTTCTGGGTATGTTTCAGTAGTGGGAGATCCTGAGGCGACAAATCCAGAATTTGGATACTCTTTCTTCTCCAGGAACGTCTTGGGATCCACTAGAAAAAGCTGCAAACTGTATCTTTGGAGACTCCTTTTAAGTTTGCCCTCCTTACCTCTTCGCTCTGCGACCTAAAGGCCAAGGATGGATGGATGCAGATTGACAGACATTCTCTAGCTCAGAAATGGTCATTGTGATAGATAGCTTTTGACAACATCCAAACAATTATTTAGCACATCAATAACTTTAAAAAAAAAAAATCAAATTAACTTTGATCATTTTCTCATCAGAAAGGTCACACAAAACATGTGTGTACTGTATTTTTCTTTCAGCTAAGCCTCTTCCTCTTTTACCCAAGTCTGAGGTCATTTTCAATTAAGGCCTTTTTGTGGTCAGTGACTCAGAAGTCCTGGAAGTGCTCGAGTCTTCCCCCAACGGACAGACACTGTGTAGATTAAGGCGAGACCTTTTTACTGCCGCTAAAGTTAACATGCATTTAAGCCATCTGTTTGCAAAGATAGATGTCTGGCTGCGTTCTCCCTCGCCCCACTAAAATGCATTAAGGCGGAGAACGCCAGACCAAGAGAGAAGTCGTTATGTCTGATGTGTTTCAGTCAAGTAAAGGCTATGAATAAGAACACTGCTATGAATAAGTTATGGTGATGGTGATAAAGGAAAATGGACTGAGTTTTATACATATATATGTAAATATACAGTGACCTCTATACTTACCAGCTCCCATGGAAGAGCTATGTAAATAGCCTGAAAATGAATACATTAAAAAAAAAATGTTGTTAGAGGTTAAGCCCAAAATTATTCATAATTCTATCAAATCTAGGTTTAAGTTAATGTTTTATCTTTACATGTTACTTATGAGTGGAAGTAATATTGACATACTGGAGTGGCTCGACTTGAATATGATAAAATAATCTATGTAGGGATGATGATGACCTTCCAATTTCAAAAGACTTTAAAATTTATTTATAATCTCATTTAAAAGTAATGTGCTGTGCACATAATGTGATTAAGAATTAATGTGTGTAATGCCCAAAAAGATATTTAGATGGATTAATTAAGAAGAGTATAAATACTTATTAAAATATCATTTATTTCAATTGTTTTTTTCCTAAATAAACATTTTGATTGTTTTTTTTATCTTTTTAGCGATGTCTCTCATTTCATGTCAGACTTGAAAGCAATTAAATTAATTTTACAGACAAGCATATGACTAATTATGTGTGTCTAGGAACCTTTATTAAGAAATTCATAAATGTATTCCACTACATTACCTTAAATACATAACTTAATACATTTAAGGTAATGTATTACATTAAGTTTCATGGTGTAGTCCCACTGTGAAGCTTGGTAGAGGCAGTATTATGGTATAGGAAGGCTTTTCTTCAGCAGGGCCAATCTAAGTTGATTAGAAAAATCAACCCTAGAAAAACCCTCCCTCTGGAGGAGGGGGTGAGTCCTCTGGGTACATCATGAGCTAACTACAATCATAAATACCGAAAAATCCTGGAAGACAATGAAATTTAGATGTCAAAATACATGAGAGTGTGGCAGAGGCTCACTTTCCAGCAGGACAAGGACCTGAAACATACAACTAAAATTATAATGGTTTAGATCAAAGGATAGTAATATGTTAGTATGGTCCCATTAAAGCAAAGATTTACATCCAATAGAGAATATGAGGCAAGGTTTGAAAACTGGTGTTCACTCCACATTTCGAAACTTAGCTATTTTACAAAGAAGATGGAACTAAATCAACATTCTTAGTGAATGTTGATCCACTATACAAATGTATTTGACCTGCTAGTATCATCTAGTGGGGGGCAAGAAGTAGTATATCAAATTTTTTTATGTTTTGGAGTTGTACTTTAAGCTAACCTTGTATCTTACAAGTGTTTTTGCTAAGCCAAAGCAGTGAATCAGCAATATACAGTATGTTTAAGCGCCTTAAAACTACCAGGGTCACAGAGTTTCACACCTGACTAAGGCAAAGTTTTGACACATAAAGTTCTTGAAACTTCCATTCGTGATGCCATCACTCTGTGGAATAAACAGAGGGAGACAGGCAGTGTTGGAGGCTCCCACTAATTTGCTCTGGTGACATTTTCTTCTCCGTCTCCTTGGGGGAAAAGAGCAGCAGAGACAGACTGAGGGAGTCTAGAAAAAAAACTGAGGTGTTTGGAGGAAGAGATAGAGAGAGCAGGGAGAGAGAAAGAGGGATGGTGAGGCAGACACTAATGAACGCAGACAACAAAGACCCTAACCTGAGCTTCTTAGCCCCTGGAGACAGAGAGGTTTTTCAGTGGGTCAATAAATGCACTGGACCGTATCTGCGTCGGCTTGCCCTTCAAGCACCCGCTTAACCATAGAGTGAGGACTTTTGTTCAAGGTTGCTGGAGTTAAAGGGGAATAACATGGAATTTCATCTAAAATTCAGCCTGAGTTTTATGGCTTTATGTGCACAGGAGGAAAAATGATCAAATAAGCAAAACTCATATTCATTTGAGTAATAATGCATTAGGATAAATTGCAAATGTAGCTGAGAAAACTATATATACACCCTTCTGTCAAAATTTAATCGGGGAGTGATTTATGACCCTAATCATTAATTGCTTTTAATTTCCGGTCCACCATCCCCCATCCACCCCTCCTCCACATCCGGTGTCAAATTACCCCCCCACACACACACACACCTGTTACGACATCTGTTATTCCTACACCTTCTGACCTCCAAGTTTTAAGAATAGTACAATTAAAGTATGAAAAACAATAAGTGTTAGATAACGGGCTCTTTGCACCTGCCGCGCTGACGTCACAACCGCATGCACAAATGCGGCTCTCTTTTTTCCGCTTTGAGTTACCATGACGGCTAGAACAGACAAAGTCGTATTTCAGACGCAAATAAAACAATACTATGCACTTTGTTGTCTTCCTAATATAATGGGCTTTTAAGTTTTCATGGATTTCCAAGCGGTCCTGAATTAAGAAGACGGTGGCTTGTAAATATTCGTCGCTACCAGTTAAAGCTAACGCCGCACAGCAAAGTTTACAGCCTTCACTTAACTCTGGATCAACTTCTTCAGCCTAAAGAAGAAGGTAAAGGAGCCTCCTGTGTTATTTCCATGGAGTCACTTTTGTATTCAGCCTGAAAGCGCGAGTTTATGGGAACGAGAGAGCAGACCAGAGCCAGACAGCCGAGCAACTGATCCACCTGTACAAACCGCTGTAAACACCGTCCTGCTTCACAAGAAGCATGCAAAACTAATAAAGCGAAGTAACATGGAGACATTAAGGAACACGGCCATATTTTTCTAAAAGCAACAACTTTGAACCTGAACCGTGAGCTGAACTAGAACTCCGATACCAGAGCTGCTCTACTGTTAAGCTATGGGCTTGTTGTTCCTCAGGCTTCAGAAGCAAAAAGCCTGAACCGTAAAATCCCCGTTACTTGGTCTCTGACACTAAGGACAATAAACGCACGTAATATACTTGAAAATATGGTAAAAACATTGTCTGTTAGAATGGATGAAAAATGTTTAGATACTTAAATAGCACATTTTTACAAGAGAAATGTCAGAGAATATTGCCTGCTAGCATAAGCTGAAGCTAATGTAGTATTTTGGTAGATCAACCAGTCAGAAAACATGTCGAATTTGCAGCGTCCTGAAGATCTCAGAGCAAATTGGGTTATATTTACCACGGAGCATGTTGTTTAGAAGTGCTAACCATGTTAAATACTCACAAAGATGTTCTAGTTTAACAGGATGCCCACTCTGAAGTCAATTTGTCTTGTGTCTAATAAAAACTTTAATCTTTCTTCTTTTCTGTGGAACAGATACCAGCAGACCATTTTTTCTTCACACTAACAACTTGCCTCCACTGTTGATATATTAAAAAAAGTCAGTGCCGTCATGAGACTTGTGTAAGTCTCATGACAACAAGCCGTTTTCTTCCTGAAATCACACTTCGCTGCTGTGCTTTCCAACAAGCTGCAGAGGAAACAAACCTTAATCAGGTCAGTAGTTTTAGTGGCATGTTTAAGATCGCCTCCTTTATCACCTCCTTCATCAGAATATCCTATCCGTTTAAAATGAAAAGCTATTGCAGATGTTTGCACTAATCATTTTATGAGAACTATATATTCAAGAAAGAATTTGATGTAAATTGTACGTTTTGTGATTCATATCCTTAAACTGTTGTCCACTTGTTTTGGCACTGTCCCTTTGTTGATGCTTTTTGGCAGAATTGGTGTGGCTTTATCCACAACATAGAAGCACAATTTATGCTGTTATGGGAAGATGTCTTACTTGGCCTCACTAAAAGCTCAACAATTCAGAGTTTCTCATAAATCCTTTATTGTCACTAGCTAAATATCATATTCATTGTTCCAGGTAGGGGAAGCCATGCCTTGCTGCATTTTACAATGAAGCTAAGTTTTATATCTCGACTATCAAAGACTCTGACAAAAAAACAGCTATTAAAACAATTGAAATCTGTACTGCTTTGAATGTACAGTTGAGAACCGAAGCCCCTTAGCATTTTCTTTATCTTGAATATGTTCATCTATATTTGTTTTTTCTTGAGGCAGAACAAATGTTTCACTCTGCCGTTATACATTGTGTCTGTGAATAAAGTTTTAAAGAAAAACATCGTTCTCCCCTCCCCCACATCCAACAGACTTCTTGTGGCTTTGACGTCAAACACTGATGTCAATCACTGGTGACTGCCTTTGTATTCCCAGATTCCACAGAGAAATTCATTTGCAATTTAAAGTTTGAACTAGAGAGCAAAGATGGCCGAGAACGATTTCTTGAGGACCAAAGTGGATATTTTGCAGAAGAGCCATGAGAAGCTGCAAAAAGAGAATGAGCAGCTTCAGAAGACTGTGGAAAGTCTCAGGATAAAACTTGAGCGCCTCAACAGAAATGACAACGCAAGCAGCTGGCAAGCGGAGAACAACATCCTTGTGAACTCAAACGAGTACTACAAGAAGCAGATAAAGAAACTTAATTCGGAATTGGACGAAGCAAAATCATCAGCACAGCAACTTAAATGCGATTATGGTGAGATGTTGAGATTAAAGGTGACACTGGAGCAGAAAAAAGTAGCACTGAGAAAAAATTTAGCGGATGCTTTGAAAGAAAAGAAAAAAAACCTGGACTGGCTTGAAAGACAAAATAAAGAGCTGAATAAAGAAATAGTAGCTCTGAAGATAAAGCATGAAAGAATAAAATCCAGGGTGGCAGAAAAAAAACAATGATGTTCCACAAAGAGCAGAGAACCTCAAGGAAAACCCAGAAAACATACCGGAAGAGACGGCGAAACCATCAATGTTTCACAGAGTCGAGCGTATTTTTATGAACATGTACCAGTCGGGAACGTTACGGTATTGGGTGCCACCCTGGATTTTTTAAATACAGAACAGGATCTTTGGGGGTGTAGAGGAATATAATTATATTATTCATTTCATGTAACATTTGATCAGTTCTCGAATTACAAGGATGATAATCATATGCTCATGTTAAACATGAGTTAACAAACAAAACATTTGGAGGTTCATATGTGAAACTGATTAACACACCTGGACATATAAGTTTAAATGACAAATTCTAACATTGCTATGAAAACAGCAGTTATAATGTCATTTTGGTTCAGGCTTAGTGCTCAATGATGTTTTTGACATTTTATTTATATGTCTGAATGAATATGGATTTACTTAATGAAGAGAAACAACTTAAGACTTAACTGTGTCCCCATGGGTTGAATAAATTGACAATGAAGAAGGAAATCAATAAAACAAAAGGTTATAATATTGGAAGGAAAGTTAGTGGTATCTGCAATTTGTATCGATTAGTGCTTATACTACAGGTGCACAAGTGGACCTTAATATTCTTAAAAGTTTAAAATAAGGGCAAGTTATATATCTCAAGTGACATGAGTCGACTAGCTAGAGAATTTAGTGTGCGTGGTAATGACATAATAGGTTATAACCTAAGTCTACTGGAAAATTACAAATTTGCTGCAACAAATCCACACTAAATCAAAATGATACATACAGCCTTCAATATATGGCCTAGGGATATTGGCGTAATTTCTCTTTGCAATATGTAAAGAAAACATGTTTTTTGTAGCCATGAGCAAGCTCCAGGCATAATTCTGACTGCATATTTAGCCAGTCTTTTTTGTAAAGTTAGTAAATTTTAAATAATTAAATAGTTTTAAATAGTCATTTTATATTGGCTGGTTTCTTTGCACAGACCTGATTTTTTCATGTATATAATCCACATGTTCAAGCACAACTCTGAAACCTCCAAGGCGGTTGATTGTAGGAAGAAGGACGCTGGAACATTACAAAAATGTTCCAATTAATATTAAGATGGGCTGAGAATATGCCAAGGAAGAAAGAACCTCTGCTCCAAAATTTAACTAAATGCCCTCTGGGGAACCTTTTTATGGCCAAATTAGACAAAGATTATCTTGGTTGGCCACAATGACAAGACAAATGCTGACAAGAATTAGGAGGAGGAGGCTTTCTTTCAAACCCAAGAGCAAACATGGTAATGCTAGTGAAGCCGGGAGTAATGCAGCACACGGAGCTACAAATAAAATGGGTCCTTTATTTTTTTTAGATAAAAAAGAACACTTTTCTCTCTCTCTGAGTTGCAAAGAAACAAATGTAAGAATGGGGATCAATATAGGCCGAAAGAAATGACCCGTATTCTATCAATATAAAGCCTGAGCTTCAGTGAAAATGGCGGGCTCACGATGTAGTAACGTAGCTTCACATAAAAAACTGAACTCTTACAAAGGGCAGTGGGACTTCTAAAGGAGGACAAACAAAGAAAAACATAACATTAACATCCTCTCCTTAACTTTGTTCACGGAATTTAATTCAGCTTGGCTTACCGAACACTTGGATTCTCTGGTGGCCATGTAGTCATCTTTTTCACCAGGTCTCGGCATACAAAATTGTCCTTCTCTTCCGTTTTTCTAAGAGTGCCACGGTATATACGCAAGAGGTTTTTTTCTACTTCCTGAAATCTTTTGACCTCTCTGTAAAACAGCACCACATGCTGGCAAAAACAAGAATTGCAACCAGTTGGCGAAATAAAGCAAAACATGGTTTACATAATACATTTCTGACATGTACCCATTTTTTCACCTGGTTACACTAGCATGCTTAGGGACTGTTTTCATAATAAATGGAAGGATTGATTCCTATTTTTAAAATTTAATCTGAAATCAGAACTAGAGAGTGTACAATCTCATGATGAAAACTACAATTAAATTTCTGGAAATGCTCTGAACTCAATTTAATTCAATATGTGTTTAAAAGCAAGAGAAGCTTTGCTCTAAAAAGCAAGAACATTTTATCAAAAATTTGTGAGTGCGTATGTATATATTTATGCCTCCATTTCTAATTTTGACTTTTATTGTGCATTTAGGTCTTCTGTGCAGCTGGAATTGCTTCCCACACTCTCTTATATATTTTCTATTTTTATTTTTTGGATAAAAACAAAACAAAACTGAACTGTAGCCAAATCTACTCTGCCAGTCAGATTGATCTGGGAATTCTGCTTTATTTTGACATGCTCCGTGAGAGCATTTATTGAGTCTGAGAACAAATCGATTCTTCATTTAGAGACTTTATAAGAGTTAGAACAATAATAACGGAGTCTGGAGTATGGAGAAAGGACGGATATATTTCCCACCGGAGTTTATTTCTGCACGTGTTGTCAAATCAGAGGAATTTAGAGTTTGAGAAAAGTTAACAAAAATCAGCATGATGAGATATTGACTTTCAGCCTGTAACTTCATTTTATGCATCAAGTGGCAAACAACATATCATGCCGCTCATAATCCTCTGCCTCCCTGAACACACACAGGCCTCCCACAGACTCCATCTTGATATTGACGGGGAAGAAATGTCTCACATCTGGGGTCCGCACACAACAACACGCACCTGAAATGGGGAGGGCTCAGCACACAAGCATGCTGAGAGACACACACTTGGCTTCCCTACCAAGTTCCTCAACGTCTGACATATGTCATTCCCAATCTGTTCAATGGGCCACGCGGCTCTGCCGCTGCAGCACAGAGGGTGGCAGAGGACTGAAGAAGAGGGCACAGAGGGACAGAGACAGCGAGGAGTTTATGAAACCAGCAAAGAGAGCTGCTGCCGGTGGCTGCAGTGTTTTCCATATTAACTGGTGGTTTGGAACAAACACCATCTGCTCCTCAACTAAGTTAAACCCACAGTGAAAGCAGATGTCACAACCCCTGTATACATTTACCAGCAGCCAAGTTAAATGATTTAAGAGCCATAAGCTTCTTGCAGCACAAACCTACAGCCAAAGCTGAAACTGACAGGCAGCTGCTGTTTGTACTGTAAGGTTTAGGGGTTTAAAATCTTATCCAGGGTTCAGCAGTGTAAATAATGTAAATATATGATAACGAACTGAACAGACATTGTGAGTCAGAAGGTTCTTTTTCACAGATTGAGAGGGGGAAGTAATGATTGAAGTTCCACCTGTAACTGTAAAGGTTTATGAAAGGGATAAACAGAACTGGATTGCCCTCGTGTGGCTGGATGATGTAATCACACTAAATACTTTTTCTTTGGTAAACCATTGCACTGACTACAAAGCAAATATCAGAAAAAAATCCTACAATGTGTCTTAAACCTATATTTAATATAGAATTTTAACAAATAAACTAATCAATAAATGTGCCTGTTACCAGTAATAGATACAATTTTGATCATTTCATGTGGTTATTTTATTTTTTACATTGAATATATGAATTTATAGTGACTTGACAAATTTTGTGTCCATTTGTGTCCAAATGTGGGCTCTCACAGGACTTTTTTTCCAGTGCCGTATTTGTTTTTGTATTTTATTAGTAATACAGTTGGCAAAAATAATTCATAACAGTACAGACGGGATTTAAAATTCAAACTTTAATAACTGATTATAGGGTCATGTCATAAAGAGCTTATAAAAAAAGGTTATCTATACTACTGTCAGCCATATCTGAAAGTATAAGCTGAGCTCCCTTGGGATTTCAGGCACACACCTCAATGCAGTCGCCTTGTTTTACATCTCCAATCTGTTACAGTGGAAACTCCCCTGCTTCAATCCCACGGATGATTAAGCACGATAATTAAGGTTTTTGGACGTTTTCCACTGAGGAGCAGATGTAGCAGCTGGTGACATTCATGCATTCCCAAACACGAAGGAGGGAATTACAATGATGCTCCCATTTATTTCAGCGATCACAATATCTAGTCTTGGCAACAAGATAGTCTAAAACAGACCATTTCTGGGCTTCTGTAATGCAATGCCTCACAATTTTGAGTGGGGTGATTTAAACACCCCACTCTGTTGATGATCTAAATATTCAGAAATCACACATATTTTGTTACGGTACTTATTCATAGTTTTATGAAAGAGAAACAGTGACAAAATAGCTACAAATTTCAAATGAATATTATTGCTTAACCAGATCAAGTTGGAAGCTGAAATTAAAGATTGCTTAGTTTGAGCAGAAATACCAAACTAAAATAAAATGGTTGCCTAAAATCTTCTTGAAGCCGCACATGTGGTTGTCTTCATTAAAAAACAAAGAAACAACAACAAAATAAAACATTTGAAGGTAAAACGTATGTTTTATGCAAAAACAACGCAGGACACTGCACCACCACGCATACTCGTCTTTTTAGAGCCTAGAGCCTTAGTCCAATTAGAGGAAATTAGAATCAGTTCCAGATTAAAGTCTTTGTAGGGAAGATGAAGATTGCACCATACTAAAATCAGTGCTTAAGGTTTAAAGGTAAGGCTGTTTATAGTAAAGCAACCCTATTTGTAGTGTTTCCATTCAAATATTTCCATTTGCTTTTTTATTGAGTCGTACAGGATATATGTCACATTAAAGGAAGGACACGTTCTTAAGTGATTTATCTCTGTCTGTTCCATTTTTATAACACTAAAGGCAAATATTTTTTTACAGATGTATTGAAAGAAATGTCAAAATTTCCCTATAAATTAAATCTAATTTGAATGTTAAGCATGTGCAGAACGGAATAAACAAATCCTGATGACTCGTCTTATTTTAAAACAAAGAAAGTGATGACTGATTGTTCATGTAAATAAGAAAAAACAAGTAATTTCTTGATAAACGTAATGAAATCTCAAAAGGAGCCAAAGACCTCATTTCCCAGAATGCAACTTTGAAGCGGAAATGAACTAGTGACTCCATGGAAACCGGCGACTGGCGTTCAACCTAGCTAGTTGCTAGTTAGCTAGCAAGGAGCGAGTGGACATTCCTGTGAACCGTTTTTATCTATGTCTGCGGAGATGAGTCGCACGCCGGATGCGAGAGTCAGGTAAAACTCATTTATCAGGATATTTTGAATAAATTAGAACGAAAGTTAATCGAACAAAATCAAGCTCAAAACCAGCAGTGATATAGCTCAGTAGTTAGGATAGCTTTAATTATTTTGGATTTTCTTGAACGTTTTTCTACTGACTTCTCGCTGAATTATATTGTTAAATATCTTTCTCTATTGTCTACGTGTCTAAGTGACTTGATTGTTTTGATTCTCTAAGAATCTGGAAATCCATAACGTTATATCCTCAACGTTCCTATGATGCAGGGAGCTTATTTACAGTTGGTATAAATTTTCTGAACTTAAAATCTATTCTATGGCTACGGCTTTCATTCTATGATATCTGAGGGACTTTAACGTTTTTCACATTTTTGCCAAATTACAAACGTAAACATTAATGTAACCCATATTCTTCATGAAGTTGAAGGAAAATTATGCTTTATATTAAGTAAATCTGAAAATGAACTTTATAGAGACATCTGTCACTGCAATGTTTTGGGTTATTTTTCCACTATTTCTACACATCGAAAAACCATCTTGCAGATTCTCAATTGAATAGGTCTGGTCTTTGACTGGGCCATTTTAACACATGAATGCATAGGCCAGATTTGTGGGGGGCATGAACCTGTTGCCTGCTTCCTTGTTTATTGTTATCCTTGCCTAGACTGTTTAATTGGTTTGCTTTGGTAGGTTTGAAGTCATGCCATACTCCGTACTTTACATGTTTAGATGATGTACTGAACAGTTTTCCACATGACGCTCAAAAGTTGGTCTATTGTTCTATAACCTAAGTCTGCTCTAAACTTCACCACCCCTTGTTTTGTGAGTTCTTTTATTTTTATGATTCTGTTTATTCACCAATGTTCTCTAACAAAATAAAAATGTCACAAATGTGTTTGTGTGAGCTGCGTTTTCATTAATTGGACCTAATTCATTCTGACCTTCAAGAGATAACCAGACGAGGAAGATCCAGGAGAACATAACCAAAGTGGAGAAACACTTTGGGGATATGTGCCAACTGTTTGCTGCCTATGCACGCAAAACAGCCAGGCTGCGAGACAAAGCAGACCTTCTTGTCCGGGAAATTGGCTTGTACGCCGACACGGAGACGCCAGACCTAAAGAGGGGGATGAAGCAGTTTGCAGAGCACCTTGCCAAGATTCAAGACTACCGCCAAGCGGAGGTTTATTTTCAGTTACATTTCATGATATTTAAGTCACACTTGCATGACGTGTTTGACCAAATCTAACATGTAAATCACGTTATAGGTGGAAAGACTTGAGGCCAGAGTCATAGAGCCATTAAAAAGCTATGGAGCTGTGGTGAAACGTAAAAGGGTAAGGGTCGCAGAGAACCTGGCTTGGGTTGATGAACACTGATTAAAGTTGAACTAAACAACATAGCTGCACAATTAAAATGTGTGAATTTATTTTAAAAAGAGGCCCCTGGAGGCTGTTGTTCAGACAACTATAGTTCCTGTCAATGGCCTGCAAGAGGGCAGTATTGTTTCAGTGATAAGGTGATGCAAACCCATTAGGTACCCTCGATAGTCAGCACCTTTCCTGTGAAATACTGAAAATTGAAAGTAAGGCCTATTGTTTGTTTGTAGCATTTAGAGTGCTTTTTTATTAGTTATTGTATGAAATTTAAACTTTCCGAAGATGCCAAAGATATTTGATGTTTCAAATATATGGATGTGTATATTTAGGTAAAATAATTAAGAATCTATCATGCTTTTCTCTCAACATCTGGAGTTTAGCACCAGCCTCCACTCGCCTCAACCCTGTATAAGCAAGGATAGATGAAAGATCTGTGACTGGAAGAGACAAGTAAAACAAGTAAAAACTTGTTTTACTTGTTTTGTACAAGAGTGAATCTATTATTCACTCTTGTACCATAAGCTATATTTATGGCTCATATGTGGCAATTTCAGCACGTTTTCTGGCATCGTATAAAAATAACGCTTAAACCGTGGTACTGTATGTCCTTTTAAGTCTTGTTCTGCCTTGACAACTGCCCATGTCTAGTGGCAATCTTACTAGGTTAATTACCCTTATGTGAGTTGCAAATGTTGCACATTTTCTGTGGCTCACCTCATCAGTTTAAAATTTTATCTGATTGAAATCATGAGAAAAATGTCTCGTGTCTATGCAGGAGGATCTGAAGGCAACACAGAGCGCCCGAGACAGAGAAGCCAAACAGATGGCTCAACTCGAGAAGACCAGACTTAGAAACCCTTCAGACAGACAAATCATTGTATCCTTGTTTTGTTTCTCTAGGTCTTGATCAAAAACACAAAGAAACATTCATGTAATAGAAGCTAATTATTATCTCTAATTATAAGGGCTTCATCTGTGAAGCACATTTTCCTTACTTAGCATTCACCTGATAAAGTAGAATTCTCATTTTTTGTGTTTCCTTAATTAAACTTTCAGTCTCAGGTCTGCCCCATGAGATCTGCCCGCTTCATTACCCTCCACTGTTTCTTACAAAGTTCATTCTTTGTTCCACTTCAGTGGAAGAACATCTAAAATGCTAATTCCTTGAGTTTCATAGGTGTTTCTTGTCTTTTAGTACTTATTATATGGATTTTTTTGCACCCAGGCTGAAACTGAGCTTCAAAGAGCAACCATGGATGCCACACGAACCACCAAGCAGCTGGAGGAAACCATAGATGAGTTTGAGCGACAGAAGATCCAGGACATAAAGGTCCTCTACTTCAATTGTTGTTCAGGTTATTTTATTTCTCTGAAGCAGTGGGGAACAGTCAACTGAAACCAGAGAGTAATGACCAGTGTAGTCTCCAGAGTCTGCCCACACTGAAAACTATTCCTGTTTTACTACAAGCCTCCCTGCCCTGTTTCCTGTCAGTCAACACACCGCTCCATCTCACTCTCACTCTTTTCTGTTGGTCTTATCTGTGTCTTCCTCTCTTATAGAAAGTCTTTGGTGAATTTGTGACAGTGGAAATGTCTTTCCATGCCAAGGCTCTGGAGATCTACACTGTGGCATTCCAAAGTATCCAAAGTGTGGATGAGGACGCAGACCTGGAGGTATGGAGATGTGCCTGTCAAACGTTAACATGCACTCATTGGCTTTTCAAGATGCATTTGAGGTATTCTTTCTTTATGGTGGCATGATTGCACAATAAGCAACTTCACTTAATATTAAAAACTAGAGTTGTTTTTTTTTTTCTAAGAGAAACAAAATCATCCGTACAGTCTCATAAATATACAGTTATATCCACCAATCTTTGCTTCAATGTTGCTTAGCAAGGTGCAGAGAGTTGTAGACATCATCAAGTTTTTCCATCATTTTTGGCTGGGTATTTAACTTCTCTTATTATGAGAAGTGATAGATTCTATTATTTGATTTCTTGCAACAGGGTCACACCACTTAAACACAGTTCATTGATTTGAGTTTAGGGCTAAACCAGAAGCATTATGCTAGACTACTTTATTCATTCCAAAATCAAACACTTAATGTGTTTGGGATCATTGTCTGTTCAAAACACACATTTTTGTCCATGTTATAACCATTTAACTGTTGGGGGGGATAGAAAGAAGCTGCATGTGGTCTTGTTTTGTTATTTCATCCACTGCTGCACCGCTACCACCAGCAGCAAGACTGCAGCTCGGCATGATGCTATTACCAGCATGCTTAATATTTAGCACAATGTTTGTAGGTTTGATAACCTCACCTTGACTTCTTTAAAATTTCTTCTTGTCATTGAGGCCAAAACATTCAGTCTTTATCTCCTCTGATCATAAAATGCTTCTTAGAACATAGATGGACTGCCTGTGTGGGTAACTGCTAGCTTAAGTCAAGCTTAAAGGGTTTTATTGTGGAGCACAAGCTTCCCTCTTTGTTGGCACCCTTTTAGGTTTTGTTGAAATGAAACTCACTGTGTTCTCAGTTTATGATCAGCTCAAGTTCTCGTAGTTGCTGAGTTGTTGTGGGTCATTCTAAACAATTTCACTTCTTCTAACGGTTTTGGTCAGTTGAGAAAAACTTTAACAAGAGCAGGTGTTCCAACCAAAAATTATTCCACGTACTTTTGGAATAAGTAAAGCAGCTTAACATCAAGCTTCTGGAATACACCCAACCTCAACCCTATTGACTATTCAAACTGTTTAGTCTGAATTTGTCAGCTTTTCTGTTGAGAAACATTAATTGGTTAAAAAAGTTTTTTCTTTGTAACTTATTAAAGAACATTCAGCCATACACGGCTGAGAATGTGTCCTGTATATACTATAATATTCAATAAATTTATTTCAATAACTCTATTCACTAAATGAAACACATTATATAGATTAATTACACACAAACTGAAGTTTTCAAACCTTTGTTTTTGTTAATTATGATGGTTTTGTTACAGCTAATGATAACACAACATTTTGAATTTCAATGCTCTCTCAAACTAATAAAAACATGCTTAACGCTGAAATGTGGGCGTCATAAAATATGTTTATCATTTTTAAAAATCTATATATCTTAATAAAGATATAATTATTAAGATAAAAATACCTTAATATTTTAAATGCATTTTTAAAAATATGTATTTTCAAAAAGCTACATTGACTCTGAAACAATCAGATCTATTTTCAAATTTATTGAATAACTTTGAGTCTGTATGTTGGAAAATTCTAGATAAATTCAAACTTGAGCATTTAGTTCTAGTTTTGAAATATCAATATTGTACTTTTTTGTAGAATCTCAAAAAAAATGGTTCAAGTCCTTTATAACTCACTATAAATGACCTTTTCAGATAATAATGGAGACTTTTCTACCTGACACTTACTGATCCAATCAAAAAATCCTGGGCATCTCTGTGGAAACAGTTGTGCCCACAGTCAGCATTAAAATGCATCCTCATGTTCATCTCCTGTGAGATGATTGTGGTCAGATCTCAAATAAAGAGGAACTGCAAATAATTGATTGCATAGCTCATTACTCAGTCACATGATCACTTTTACAGACTACAGTTGAACATAATGAGGCTTTTAAGCCGTCCACAGTTTTAATTGTTAATCAATATCTGGTAAAGGGCTGCAACAAAGCAACTTAGCTCCTGTAAAATAATCCTGGGTGACGAGGTTTCTATAAACCCAAACAAACATTTCTCCCCCGATTCAACCACACGTTCACCTCTATGCTATTTTAACAGACCATGAACGTAGAAGATGTCTATGGGTGTTGACATGTTTAATGAAATTAGGCATTCCTGCATTCATACTGTTTTTTTATTACATCTGAATTTAAGCTGAAAAATGTGGTTAACATGTCTCCCTGTTGAATTCACTTTATTTTTACAGTTATCCTCTGTATCTCATTATTAGATTGTACTTTTCACCAAATCCTAATCCAGTTTGAAGTACACCCTCTGGTCTTTGTTTGAGAAACCTGAGGGTTTTGTTTAATATTCCGACATATCATAGTCCACACCCTGTGGCTTAACTTTGAAGTCATCTGCAGTAAATACTGCCCAATTCGATCACTCATCCCAGCCTTTCCTCCTTTGTTTATCAGCTGCTGAGTGGTTCTCTCGGCTATTTTAAGAGCGAAAGGAAAAACAAAGGATCAATGATTCTCAGTGAGCAAAGTTCCTCCTGTGGATGCCCTTGTGTTGTTTCCCTCTGCCCGTCACCATCTAATCTGTGTGTTTTTTGCTCTGAATCATCTGCCTTCCATTCATATTGAAACAAAACTCTTAGCTGAGATGGGGCTAGTTTACAGTGACTCATTGTTCAAAACATGGGAGATTGAATCATCTGAAACACGCACAATGACATGAAGGCATGAAGACAATCCTGACCCAGAGTCCTGAAAAACATTGGTGTGGTTAAAATCACAGCTTAGTGTCAAACTGATAACCTCCGAGCTGCTTTCATTCGTTCTATTTGTCACATTGTTCGGTTGATGTTTAGGTATGCGGGCTTTGCTATAACAATCCCTCAGTAGTATCTTACTGTTTTGACGCAGCGCCCTCTTCTGGTTTTGGCAGGTGTTCAGGAATTGTCTGCACCCCCCTGATTTCCAGTCCCGCTTAGACATAGTGCGAGCCAATTCCAAGACGTCCCTTGATCACACCGGGTCTTTCCTGAGTACATCAGGTACCTTACAGGTAAGATGAAACGTCTAAGCAAGAATTTCCCTGAAAGTTTCCACTGTCATGGCTTGCTTGTAATCATTTTATCTTTCATGTTTGCTATTGCGTAAGTTTTATTGTTGTGATTAAAAAAAGGAAAAGAAAACCTCATCGCTGTTTTTTTTAAAAAAACAGTGGCTTCCTCATGCCAGCATGGGCTGGTGCTCGATAAGTGAGTTGTCAGAGAAGAAGCACGACATTTCCCCATCCATCATTCTCTTTAATTTGCACATGTCACTGCATGCTGCATATATTATCCATTTTCTCCAATATTAACAGTTTACCCAGCACTGCTCATTTTTGTGAGTGGCTAATTCTGGATTTACTGTAGTTTCTCGCAAAACTATCCACCAATTACAACCAGCATATTCAATGACCTTTATTGGCATTTTAGGTGATGATAGCAACAGAAAGTAGTCCACAAATATGAAGTGGAAGAAAAAAGGTAGCCAGATTTATATTTTTTAAATAACAAATAGGAAACCACCTTTATTTGATACCCCTAAATAAAATGTATTCCAAACAATGGCTTTGAAAACATTTGTCCGTCAGTTTAGTCTTAATAAAAGGAAGCTTACAGACTTTACAGAACCTTGTAAACAAAAAGTGTCACAAAGAAAGCAAGAGGGTTGTGGAGAAGTTTAAAACAGGGTACGGTTATAAAACAAAGTATTAAGCTTTGAACATGTGACAGCGTACTGTTCAGTCCACCATCTTAAAACAGAGCATGACACATTTGCAAATACCAAGATATGACTATCCACCTAAACTGACAGGCTGGGCAAGGAGAGGAATAATGAGAGAAGCAACTTGGAGGTCCAGTGTAACTGGGGGAGCTGCAGACATTCATGGCTGAGGTGGGAGAAACTGTTAACATGACAGCTATTAGTCATGCATTCCACAAATGTATCCTTTATGGAAGAGTGTCAAGAAGAAACTGATTACTACAAGAAAATCATAAGTGGATCAAGTTGCACTTTCCCAAATTGATGTTTAAGGATACTCTCCACCCAGTCTGACTGAGCTTGAGATATTTTTCAAAGAAAAGTAGAAACCTCTGCAAAATTTGCAGAGAGAAAATACTTGCAGGTGTAATTGCTGCTGCAAATGGTTCTGCAAAGTGCTGGCTCAGAGGGAGCTGAATTTTCACATTTTTATTTGTAAGAAAGAAAAAGAAACCCATGTTTTATTCTTCTCCCACCTCACAATTATGACGAATTTGGATTTGGTCCTAATCCATAAAAATACCAATAATATATGTTATGGTTATAATATAAAAAGTCCGGTGTGAGGCAGCGTGTCTGAGGGAATGCTTCGGAAGCTGAATATACCCGGTATGTTCAGATATTTTATCTGTACAGAGATGATCAGATTAAAGGTTTCAGAGGCACATTGCAACACACTCCTGTCACACCAGCATGCCTCAGACTTGTCATACCCCCTTCCTGTGATTAGATTTGAATTTATCTGGGAGCAATCACTACCGCTTAGAAAGATACAGACTGACAGTGAGAAACGTGCGCTGCAGAACCTGTTTTACATGATGTGTGAAACTAGAAGCAGAAGTCTGAAAGTAAAACATCAATTTTGAGAAATGTGATCTGATTTGGGTTGTGCGGACTTTGCTGATTAGACAAGGTGATGGAGCGAAAATATTCTGGATTCAACCAAAGCACAAAGTGTGCCTAATAAATATCTGCAAACTGTTTTAGTTGCGCAGTGACTTAATTTGTTGTCACAGCAACAAAGAGCTTCCAGCCGCCAGACGAGAAGAGGGGAGGAGGAGGATGAAGAAGAGGACGAGGATGAATCTGAGGAGGAGGAGGAGGATGGTGATGAGGATGAAGACGAGGACTCAGACGACAAACGCTAACCTCGTTAAACCCTTTGTGCTTGTCAGTGGAGGAAAAAAAGAATAACAAAATACAGATTAACTGTTTTAAAAGCAAAATTGAGTTTCTTCCAGATGAACTTGCCCAGGTGGAAAAACGTTTTCATTGTCATGTTTTGTAGAAGACACCTTTATGTTGTGCTGTTTGTTTTTCAGCAAGCCATTCTTTTGAGTTATATATTTTTTTATATCTCACATTCTCTAAATGTATTTGTATGATTGGTCATGTTCCAGTGAAACGGTACTCTGTCTAATAAAAGAATAAAAGTACCCGGCATGCTCTCACCCAGGTTTTCGATTTCGAAAAGCCCAGCAGAGCTTGATTGTTATTTTAGAAACTGTCGGGTGTGTGAATCAGTCCAAGTGACAGTAGTTATGTGATGACAGCAGTTAAAAGTGACTCATCTCTACCACGGACATGCAAAAATGGAACAAATGGGAGTCGGAAACTTTTCGCGGCATACCGTTTGTATTCGTGTGGATGAATACGGACGAATGCGTAGCATAAATCAAGCCCCATGTCCATGCATGTTACACTTGACAAAAGCCCCTCTTGTGTGTTCAGGATGCTGTGTGTTGTCTTGTCACGGTAGAGGCTCCAACCACAGTGTCCGCTGATGGCTCCTGTCTGTCTTGGATGAGTCACTCTACACAATTTATAGTTCGCAGCTGGCCGTGTCATAATGAATTCTCTTCTGCCTCCGGTGCTCTATGCACATTTGTTAAAGAAATGCTAAATATATGAAAATTTGCAGTCTTTTGAACCTAAATTTTATCCATACGCAATAAACACGAGGGACACCGTAACCTCGCCTACAGCGACATTAATTATCTCACTGGCTTTGACTAAAAGGTGCGTAGGTGGTGTGTCATGAAGCCTCTCTGCAACAGCACCCTAATGCATATAAAGGTTAATGTGTATGCAAACATAGTCACACTATCACGCACTCACGTAGCCGTTTGTCTTTACTGTGCCGAATGGCCCGTGTTGCAGTGAGTCATCACCTGCAGTTTGTGTGATGAGGTGAGTCAGAGAAGTTTTCCAATCGCAGATAAACCTTCCACTCCCTTATCGCAGCGACAGAGTGACTTTTGAGAGAAACTGGGTCTGACAGGAGCGAAGAGAAAGACTTGCACGATTGGAGTGGTAAAAAAAAAACAAAAGCGCCAGCCTCCTGCCTTAGCCAAGAAAGTCAGAGGTGCCAGAGGAGGCAAGAGTTGGTTTATGAGTCAGAGAGTGAAAAAAAAAACAAAAGATGCAAAGGCATAGGAGGAGGAGACGGGGGGGGTAGCAGGGACAACTTGGAGAGGTCAGTCAAAGCCCCAGGTTCTTATACTTGACTCATAGGCCGCCAGCGTCACACCACTGCTATCAAACTCTACACCTGCGGCACAAGTCAGCCGCATCACGGCTTCATGCAGATGCCTTCATGTGTCTTTCCCTAGAGGTCACTGGCACTGATCTTACTTTGCCAAAAGCTTTTTTCTTTTGGCAAAGAAAAGAAAAATTAAATGAGTAAATTGCATGCTTTACTCATTTAATCATTAAATCATTTAAACACCGATTTAAATGAGTGCAAATTGTTCAAAACTTGTTTAAAGAGATTGCCTTGGTAAACGTTTCAAATGGCATGTTTTAACGGCATTGCAGCCAAACCTTCTGTGTAGGCCTTAGCGATTCACATTGATTGGTTGACAGGAAAAGTGATAGACACCTTTCCTGTCCTGTCAAAGTAAAGATACAGATTTTTCTTTACTTTTTGTCTTTTTGCAATTACAAATCTAAGTAAATATCTCATGGGGTTCAACAAAAATCACATTTTGGGTCAAATGTTCTCACTATATGCAGGAGAGGATGGATCTATATATATAAATATATATATATATATGTTTTAAATTTGCATTTAATGTTTTCTTTTTCTGAAACTCTTCATTTTTTATATATCATTCAGTTTATCTTTTAGTTTAAATGTTTTAAAGTTAATCTTAAAGTGTTTTTGCCGTAAAGCTCTTTGAATTACCTTGTTAATTATAGGTACTATACAAATACACCTGCCTTGTCTTATTTGCATGTGTGCTGTTGTGACCTTGACGTCAAACTCTCACAATTCCCACAAATGAACGTCTCAAGTCATGTCTTCTTATAAAAGCGCCTCTCTTGTTGACGCCACCAGAGGGCGATGTTTCAACGTTTTCCCCATCTGTGCCTGTCAGACAGAAACAGAAACAAGGAGACATCGTGTTCTTTTCTCCCCACGGGCAGCAGCAGTACGCGAGATTCACCTCAAACCGACTGCTTTTGAAGTCTGACTTTTAATCAGTATGCAAAATCTTCAAGATGTGGTTTGTTTTTATGCGAGAAAAACAACTGCTTCATGCCTTAAATGTTTCAAGTACAAAAACTGTTTTGCATTTAGAAAGAAAAAAAAAAGGTTGAATTTTGATCAGATCTTGACATCAGCTGCTTATCTGCTGTTTCTAACTGAAACAGATGATTCATTCTTTAAAGCTGACATAGATGGATGATTTTAGCACAACCCTCTTCATATTTTTCTTATCCTTCCACATTCCCAAATGAGTTTGTGTCAAAGGCCAATTCAGAAGTTAGTTTTAGTATCTAAGGGGTACAACTCATACTGGCCATCCTATAGATCTGGCAAACAAAAAGGAAAGGATTCCCTTTGCTCATTTTCTGACTCATCTGCAATCACCCACATTACTGGGTGTGCAGCCCTCTGCTTTCTATGCGTCTAAATGAAGGAAATGCCTTTTCATTTAGAGGGAGTGCATTTGATGTGTGGGGGCGTGCGTGTGTGTGTGTGTGTGCGTATGGGTGTGTGTGAATGAGTGCCACAAAGTATAGTTGTTTGCAAAATTAAACAGTGTTGTGCCGCCGGCTCTTATAAAATCGACCGGCAGCATAGCTGGAGTGTGATTCACACACTGACTCACTGGCAACGCGGCTATGGCGTGTGTATATATGTGTGTAAGAGAGAGAGAGTGTGTCGCAAGCTACACACAGTCTCTGTCAGACCTGCCTTCTTCTGGTGGTGTTCCAACCGCACCACATTCCCTGGAGTTTACACCCGCAGACAAGGTTAGGAGCTTACAGGAGCAAAGGTATATTCTTCTTTACCAGTGGACAGCAAACCTTGTAATTCAGTGAGCAATTTATCCCTTTCTCCTGCTTCGTGAAATTCTCCCTAAAGCTATAAAACCCATTTACAACTTGGGGGGAAAAAAGACAACTTGTTGAGTTTTGGGAATGTTTAATATATTTAATTTTTTTTGTTTTATTGTAAAATAAAATATTCAGAAATGATCAATTTTCTAGTTTTAGTTTTACACTGAGAAAAAAGAAGATAGGGGCGAGCTTAGTCATTTTTAGATCTAAAAATGGAAAACAATGGGGAATCAACTACTACTCAAAAAATAAAGCACATAATTTGCAGCCTAATTAGATAAAATGTTTTCAAAAAGGCACTGAGGACATTTAACAAAATTAGTGCAATTTTTATTATCTGTTCTCCCTCAATTTCAGCCAAAACTTCAAGCTTCTGCTCACTGTCTTAGTGATATGTTTACAGCTGCAGCCTGTTATCCTTTTCTTTGATTTATGTACCAACAAGAATATGGTGTACCTGTTGTCAAGGGCAGTAAATCAAAACAGTTATTGTAAAGTATCTTTGGTGAATTCCAGGATCAGTGGAACAAGAGTAAATCATGAGATGCTTGTGCTTTAAACAAGGGTGGAGTATTGTAAATCTGTCCCGGTTTGTCAACTACATGCAATGCAACTATATATCATTTGATATAGATATGGGGGAAAGTGACTTATTTACTTCCAGACACCTAATAGCAATGTCATCCCCTGTTCAGCGTAAATCACAATTTGCAAAAGGCAATTGAAAATCACCACGTACCTGTATGGGAACATCTACTTACATTTTGGTTGGCTAAACCCGTTTCTATTAACTTTGAATAATCCACTATATAGAAAAATTACTTTTAAAAAAAGGTTCACTGTTCTAATTCTGAATTTGATGCCAGGAGTGCATTTTAGGCTGAAAATGATATAATGCTAAACCCTTCCTCATAAACTGCATCTTCCAAGTCAGTGGTTTAACCGAGAACATCAGTGATGTGCCTGGGGATGAAAACAGCATCCATGAGTCATCTTTCAGGACTGAGGATGAAGAGGGTTTAACCGCTCTGTTAAACAATATGTTGGCTAATAATTCTAAAGCTCGTCTAAGGTCACTTTCTAATATAAATTTGACCAACTCCTGTGAATCTAATGGATGTTAGAAATGCTTGATTTTTTGGGTGAAATGAAAGTGAGCGATGCTCTACTGTCATTACTGCTTCACTAGATCCTCTTGCCCAAGAGTTAAAGGTACTGGTAGGTATTGGTTAAAGGTACTTGCGTGTTGCTGAAAGGAGAGCCCACAGAGAAGCCCAAGAACTTTATATCACTGGGTTTGCTCCAATCTTATACAAGTTTTGTGCCAATACTATTGAAAGAACATTGTTTCTGAGCATCTTTTTCTTTCACCAGGAATTGATTTGTGAAAGAACTCTATGGAGGTTCATTTGGAATAATGTTTAAAAAGTTTATAAAATTAATAGCTACTGCTATTTGCACAAACCATTTTCCTTTGCTAAAACTATTTTATCCTGTGTCACATTCAGTTGATAAGAAAAATTGTGGAAATGAGATAACTCCATAATATATAATCAACTCCTTGTGACCGAGACTTTTGAACTTTTATTTATAAGAGATCCCCTTTTCACCTTGAAGTGAATTGACAAATTTTCTTACTTGCTTGGTGTTTTAGTTTGCTTTTATTTAATTAAACCCAAACTCCAACTGCTTCTAGGTTTCAAGCAGAGTCACAATCACCTAATATAAGTGGACCACCTTAAGTTAGGCAGAGCTTGTTAAAAGGAAAAGCTAATTATTTGAATAATAATTTTAAAAAAATCTGTTTTATTAATACAAAAATGATACTATGATATTAGGAATTGAGAAAACATAGCCAAAACTAAAATGAACTACTAATGAAAATGGTTAGACTTAGTTGCAGCTGGTGACTCTGGTATGCAGCAATATGGCCAACAATATATTTGTTTTTAAATGTGCCATATACATAAACTAGAACTCTCAGTATTTTTAATGCTGTACCTGATCAATGCAAGTCTACATCAGGTGAAAAGAAAAAGAAAGTTAACATTAGTTGGGGCTGCAGACACATTAACTTAATAATAATTTTAAGCCACAAGCTCCAAATAACTGTGTTCCTATTTCTCAGTGTCTCGTGTATGTAACCCTTAATGAGGATGTGCAACTCAGTTGAATGTGATCACAAAGTCATGATGTGGAAAACAAAATTCAGCCCTTACTCTTGCACAAGAATGACTCCATCCACCTTTCACATTTTGACAATTTTAAACTGTTTCCTGTTAATGCTGTTGGCACACCCTGCTTCTGTCATCTTCACCAGGATGAAAAAGATATCAAGTTAAACTGAAGACAGATGTCACATGAAAACCTGTTGGGAGCATCTCAGGTCAATATCTGAATTTGAACAAAGCAAAGAACATCTCAAAAAAACTACTTCATTCATTATTCTGGCTCTTTGCTAATAGAAAAGAAATGTGTGATCCAAACCAATCTAAACAATGAAAGATCAATGTAATATGACATCAGGCGCTGTAAAAGAAATAAAAATAAAAAGGTTAAATACATCTTTATACAGTGTATGTTTGTGTAATTTCAGTTGTATACAAGAGTTTATCATCGTAATTCAGCAAAATTCGAAACTGTCCAAGTGCGTGAAAAAGTTTGCAAGGTACTGCACCACGACTTCTTGGCTGGGATGAATCTGATAGACAAACTGTCTTCTGAGGTGATTCATCTTGTAGTTTCAACTGATCTGTCTAAAGTCTTTTACCGATTAACACAAAACATATCAAAACACTGAAAGGGAGGCAGCTACCGCAGCTTGCCCTTTTTTTCAAACCACAAACCCTTAAAATGACACAGCTTTAAATGAAAGTGTTACGCAAACGCTCCAGAGAGAACATTCACCAAAGGTTCTGAGAACATGTGCTTTCATCTCGACACACACACACACACACACGCACACACACCCCTACACGCACACACACAGTGTAGAACTGGACATGGGACAGCCTGGGAACAACTAGTCCACTAATAATGTCTATCCCGTGAGGATTTAGTACCGCACTGAGGAATGCAGGCCCTCTCCTCTCATGAGTGACCTGCCCTGTCACACACAGAGACACAAACATGCATGGAGCTGCTTCACCGTCTCAGACTTACGCTCTTACACATGAATGATAGGAGGCATCCGAGAATAGGGAGCTCGTAATATAGCAGGCATTGCATTTGAAGCAAGCATAACAAGCGCACTGAGGAATTTGACACTAATCTGAGATGAGAGCGAATATGGGCAGGAAGACGAGGGGGGATTGGCCAACAAAAACAGGACTAGAAGAAGGAATAAATAAACAAGGGCACTGAGGGGTCAGAGTAAGAAGGAGGGAGTGAATCGCTGCCGTGAGGATATGGATGTCAGAGTATTATTTACACGTAAAGTTTGTTCGTGTGATCTGAATGTGAGAGGCATCTTGAATGAGTGCAGCAGCACAGATCTGGTGTCTGAAGCAGCCAGACCCCCATCACTGCCTCCTGCTAACTGCTAGACATCGTGACTGTCCATCTCTGGCAGAACAGAGATGGACAGAGAAAAACTTTGCAGATCTGTTTTGAGCCAGATCAAAATCAAAGTCTGGTAAAACTCTTGATAAGTTTTCTGTCTTCTGGGTGCCAACAATCAGTATTTCTGTCATTTCTTTAATCATTTATTTCCATGGGTTTGCTAAAAGTCTCTTCTTCAGAGACTTTTGGGCCAATTTCACTAGATGGTAAAATCAGCAAATGTGAAACTCAAGTAGTAGTTCAGTGATTCTTTCTAATCTGCAATTTTCTCATCAATTATTGGTTTTGAATGTATAAAACATAATTTTAAGGTGATCAATATTGCAGTTTCTATCATATTAGACTGATAACATTTGCTAAGAAGCACAAATGCTAGTAAGCAGCCTTGCTACAAGTTATCCAAAATGTGTGGCTGATCACCATTAATCTTAATAGCAGCTCATTTCCAAAAGATTACTGAAGATTTAATGAAATCTGGCCAACCCAGTCTTCTTAGCAACTTGCTTTCATTGCTTTTTTTGTTGCTAATGTAGAGCCCTGAAAATATGTTAAGAACATGGTAATGTTTAAATTAATAGGTATAATTATCTTATTGGGCAAGCATTTGTTTGATTTAGTATTTAGTTAGAACAATTCATTTGGTTTATGGCTAAATATGTGTTCAAACTACTTAATTTTTTTATTTCATAGATTTCTGTCATGATAATATCCCTTTAAGTAGGACACAATGCATGATGGGAGTTGAAAGTTCATGACCTGTGACGGAAAGAGAGAAAACTACACACGCTGTATGGTCGAACCGTGGATTTTGTTTAATAAAGTTGCACAAATGCGAATATCTATTTTGAGTGTTTTTTTAGTTCTTTTCAAGGGTGCAACACTAATGTTTCCAAAAATGAGCGTTTTTCTCATATGTTATTCAACTATTTTGGAACGGGAGGATAGAACATAGATAAACACTTTTTTAATAATCAGGAAATTTAAAACTGCTAAATATTAATAACAATAATTACAAAGTAACTCACTCAAAGACACTCAAAACATTTGCCTTTTGTAATGTCATCAGACCCATCCGCTTATATACGTTTGCAGTTTTTTGTTGGATGAATGGTAGATTTTGTTTCAACATTTACAACCAGATAACAAAATTGCAGAATTTTTTTTTCTTTGTTAAACTGGGCTAACAGCTTCAAATTCATGTTATGATGCTTTAAGTCAATCCTTTAGTCCAGAGGTAAGAAACCTATACAATTCAGTCACTTTTCCAAAACAAATACGTCTTGAGCTGCAAAAATACATATCCTTTAAAAATGCATACTAAGTAAAGATAATAAAAAATAAGATAAAACTCAACTAAAAAGTATTTCGTTTGTAAAAGTTAAGTGATTCATTTTGTTTCAAAATTTCAAAGGACAAGAAAACCTCTTTCATTTGTAGAATGAGGCCAGCTAAGTGACTTCTTTTCATAAATATGTAAAATATGGATAGATAAGCAGCCCACTAAAAATATAAAGCACATAGCTTAAAACAAACTTAAATTGCTCCTAAAAACCTTGTACCATGGACCTTCTGTGCTGTTCTCTATACTTATTGTATAAAATCATACAGAACAAAATGCTAAAGCAACTTTTTTTTAATTGATAATAAAGATTGTGAACTGATTTTATATGTGGGGGTTGCAAGGAGCCACATGAGGCTGTACACAAGAGGTCACAGACCTCTGCTTTAGAGTCATCAAACCAGTGCGTCTAAAATCAAGTTTATAGTTTGCTGTGTCCATAGCAGAGCTTTGGTTGGTGTTAATTGTTACAAGCATTTTGTAGTATGATCTGCTTGCCAACATTCCCTCTTAAAATGACAATATGTCACTACAGTGGGGCCGTCCTTTGAAATAAATACCGGGCCTCTGGTAATCGTCCCAGAGCCGGACATGTGCAGCACCGTGTCGCAGGCGTCATGCAGGCTGAATGCCTTCCACGTCTTTGTTTTGGAAAATGTGGCAGGGGTTGCCATGGAGCTTGTGTTTGATCTTCTGTAATTAAACAATCTCGCTGATTGCGCAACGTTTCTCCCTGGCTCATCTCAGTCAGCCTCCAGCCGCGGACATCTCATCAAACGGCACATTAACCAGCGCTCATCCAGTCGCCTCCCTGCCGGGATTTGTCCTTACATGGCTTAAGGTGAATGAGAGGGTGAAGGAAAGCGGAGGGGAAGCCGAGAGATAAGGATCATTTGATGATTTAATAAAACTTGCGTTTGCTAAGTGAGTTGGATTTACTTTTTAAACTCAATGGAACTGACAAGTTTAAAACCCCAAGTTGTTGGTCTTGACTACGTTGAAATACAGTTGGTTCAACACCAAATACCTGAGGCATTATCTTTCTGATTCTATGTAGTATTCTTTGAAAAACATTTCATATTTATTTCTTCATACACTTTATTTAATAAAAATTGACTGAGTCCCGGTTTTGCCTCAAATCATCTTTGCCAATAATGCACTTTAATGCAGCACATCTAAACTCCTTGAAGCATGTTAGTTTAGTTTATTTTGTTTATTAAATTTATTTGCCAGTGACTACGTATCAGAGCATAAACAAAAAAGTAAAAGAAGCACCAGACTTTAGTTCTTAGAGCTAAATTACATCTGCGGTCCCTCACACACACACACACACACAACCTGTAATTAAAATATAAAACCACCCAGCACTAAAGGGATTCTTGGGACAGATGAGAGAATAGCTCTCTGCTTTCTATCCCAGAGTCAAAGTGGGCGCAGTATGGGAAAAATATAACAATGTGGGGAGCTGAACAATGTAGATAGTTGTTTTAACTTAAAATGTTGTGGGTGGTTCGAGATCATCCGCTCAGCACAAAAATATTCAGTATATTTACTTTCAAAGATTTTGCTGTCTTTGCATTCACATAACACAGTAAATAAACTGCATGAGAACCAATGTATAGCAGAAAAAGTCACGCTAATTTATCAAGAATATATTAAACAACTTCTGCAAAATGTGCCATAGCTAAATTCACCTCAAGTATCTATCCTTATATTGCAACTCTTGGTTTAAAATATTGTATTCTCAATTTCTTTTAAAGATTATCCTGTATGCAAATCTTCAGCAGTATTCACATGCATTTCCAACTGTGCTGTCACTAAATAAATGTGGCGCAAAAATGCTGGGAGTAGACATTACAGATAAAAAAAAAAAATTCAATAACTTTATGGGTGGTTTTTGTAGACCTAGCAGTCTATTTCTCTCACAAGATTTGGCAACACAGCATCCCATCTCTGAGGCTCCGTCCAGCCAACCTACAAAATAAAGTCATTTCAACAGCTTGCATCCAGGATGTTCATTTGTTAGATATTTGATAGTTTTTGCCTCAACAAATGTGAGTAATTCCCTTTGTGTGAAAGGACTCCTTTCACTTCATGGAGAATTTCTGCCCGGGAACCACTGAAGATGTTGTTCTATTTCCACTTACCTTACGGTGACCTTAGCACTCTGCATATTTGACCTCTGACCCTAAGTTTTTCAGCCATTGTGTCAGAGATCCTGGGGTAATGTTAATTTGCTCAGCTTTACAACCAACAAGGTGACAACGATGGGCTCAGCCAACCCACATAATTGACTTTAAAGGCAAGACACTGAAATAAACATCATTCATGGCCGCAAGCTGAAGTTCTGAAATCAAAAGAACCAGCCGGGTGTCGAAAGAAACACCAGGGCAAAAAAAGTTAATTTTATCTGGTGGTGTAATTTAAAAATAAAACTAAAAACTAAGCATTGATCAGTTGCCGAATGCCATTTCAGATGTCACCCAAAACCATGTTCACATGGGAGTTCGCTTCCTTCCCAAACATGTTGTTCTGTAAATCAGACACTACCTAAAAAAAAGCATCAGTGAGGTTTAGGCAGAACACTGCTGAAAAACCTCTGGCAAAATGTGAACTGTTATATTATTTTCCACTTTGTTGGACCTTAAAATAAGTAAAAGTAAAGGTAGGTGGCAAATAAAACCCTGCTCCTAGGGTGTGGAATGATTTCTATCTGTTTCGCTTTCTATTATTCTCCAGTGAGTGTGAACTATGAACCGGATCAGACTATTACAACCCGGTGCTTTCCACTGAAGGTATTCCCACAACTTTTGGACTTTTTTTTTTTTTTTTCAACCTGGTGATGCAATAGCCCAACGGTTAGATTTGTATCCAAACAAAAATAAATAACATTACATGTAATCTCGCTGCTGAACTTCAAGGTTCTTTCCCCCATTTGTTGCTTGTAAATCAAATTTACATCATCTGAAGTAGCAAAGCAGAGGAGACCACCCCTGATAAAGATATTTACGGATTTATACAAGTCAGGCAATTTCACAACATTCCTACTGGCCAGTAAGGAGAGTTTTCCTATAAATCTTGAGATTTTTTGTTTTGTTTTATGGATTAATTAAATGATTGGAAACAGTGTGTGAGAGAGCTAATGTGAAACTAATTTGAGGAGCTGTTAAACTGTACAGAGTGGAAAAAAACAACAAGTTAGCAGTGCAGAAGATCATCTCTGCTTGCGTTTTGAAACGGTGCTCGCTGCAGTTTGTCGTGAGTCTAGAAGCAGCTGTGTGAAGTTTTGAAGAGCTGGAAAGTTGTGCAACTGTGACCCATTTGCCCAAAGCAAATAGCAACATTCTAAAAAAAGGTTTTCATACTTTTTATTTTTTTCCTCTCTCTGTTTTTACCGGGCTTATTTGACGTTAATAAACACGGTGTGCTTGATTTTTTTTTCTCTTCCATTCGAGGCTCTGCTGCCACACATTGTGAGGAGTTACTTCTTTACGACCGCCTCCCTGAAAAAGGGCATGTATATGAATCGTGCTGTTTTAGTGGTGTTTTAATCATAGTCTACAATGACAAGCGGCTCATAGTTCTTTTAATATTTGAAAGGTCATCTGGTTTCCAAAAATGCCTTGGAAATGGGAGCTGACTTATCCTGTGAGAGCCTGTAAGCATTCCTGCATAAACACAACCTCTGGAACCTGTGGGCGGTTGTTCAGAAACCAAACTGCAAGCAGTTTAAAAGGCACTTTTATGAAATATTTAATGTCTGCTGCATGTAAAGATGTACTTAGATATATATTCATATAGTTAATAAATTATAACACATGCTCCGATGAGGCTCATTTGTCAGATTAAAGGTAATTTTTAAAATAATTACCTTTAAGTAGTTATCAAGTATGCGTTTCATTAAGCCCACATTTCTGTACTAAAAATGCTTTTATTATGCAAAATTCTAGTTTTAAGTGTCATGTTTTCATAAGATGTAAGTGAATGCTTGGAAACTAAGTGATCTGTCACGTGTTTCACTTGATGATTTGTGTTTTTACTGAAATAAGCAAACGTTCTAATAACATAAATTTTATTGAATGAGTCTGTAGCAAGTGAAAAAAGAGACTTTAAAAATTAAAAAGCAGAAAGTTGTGGCATGAATTTGTATTTACCCCCCTGGGTCAGATACTTTGTAGAATTACTTCTTTTTGCAATTACAGCTGTGAATCTCTCATGTCTCTACGAGCTTAGGAAACCTAGAGACAGGAATTTAGACCCATTCTTCTTTACGTAGAAGCTCAAACTCGCTCTGATTGGACCCATTGCCCCTGATTCAACTCACTTCCCTGTTGAAGTACAACATCTCTGTGATACTGCTGCCACCATGTTTTAGAGATGGCGTGTCCTGCTAACGGGTACCCCATCTTTGCAGTATTATTTCATTTTGTAAACACTTCTGCAAGAAAATCACCAAATATACAAGAGAGAAGCATTTGTTTATTTGATCCTTACTGAACTCGGCACACAGGAAAAGGGAACACCTGTGGTGCAAGATAAATATGACGGGTTGATGAAACAGATGTTTCAGTCACAAGGTAACCCTGTCAACAATGAGCTATGCGGCGCTGTTTGTGAACACATGCCTGTGAAATCATGAGGGGTAATATCCTCTGTGCCTTCCTGGTAAATCTCTGTTTACTGACAGGACATTAGCCTAAGGGGATTTAACAGACGGCTCAAGCCAGTCGATGTGTGTGCGTGCGCGCGCGCGTGTGTGTGTGCGTGTATGGGAGTCCAGGGGAACGCCGACCGAGTTCTGATTTTAGATCACTTTATTTCCTCTTACACTGTGAGAATGAGCCCACTGAAGAGCAGTTTCTTTGTAAGCATGTAACTACTTCCTATTGCAGTGTTGTGTTTACCATCCACTAAAATATCAGCCAGTGATCACTACAAAGATTGCTTTGGGTCATGTTAAGATTTTCTTCATAATGATAGATTTGAATATATATAGTAAATAAATATAAATTAGAATGAGAATTATAGAAGTTGGATAATGCAAAATCCATGATAGATTGTCTTTGGCCCTGGTTTTCATGTAATAAGTATTTCAAATTTATTTTTAATTTTAACCCAGGATTCTGAAGAATAAAGCTCATTTTTGCTCTGAAGCATTTTGATCTGAATTAGTGAACTGAAGGAGTCTCCTTCCTGAACAATGAGGAACTTTAACACTTTATCCGGCTTTAAAACAGATTTGAAACTATTAAAACACTTCTCATTCATCCGAGGTTTGCAATACTTCCAAAAAGATAACTCAGTGATAAGTTAAATCCAATTTTCAAATCTATGGTGTCCTTCAATATCTTTATAGGTATTATTTAGGTATTTTAGTCCTCTGTTTTCTTTTTCAGCAATCCTCTGCATTGTTTTACATGTGACTAATCTTGTTTGCAGCACAAGCGCACTAACTTGTTTGTATTGCACTTTAACAAGCAGTGACAGAAGCCTGCATGCACCTTGTGTTAAAAGGAAACAAGATACTCATCTCTTCTGTGGTTCTTGCTTGCCCAATCAAATAATGTTTCTTTTTTAAATGTCCTTTAATCACCACACTTTCACTTGTTTGTTGTAGATTATTTTTTATGATATAGCACTTAATGTTTGAAATCATTCTTACAACAGAGACCCCATAGTTTAAATGAGGAGCTCAAGCCATCTCTCTGTGATACATTCATGTGGATTAGAGAACATTATTTCTACCTCAGCCACTCTAATGCTGACCTGTTTGCTCTTCTAAGCCACCTGTCCATACAAAATAAAGAGGAAGACTGTAGTGTCTCTTGGTATGGTTTTCTCAATGATGTTTTTTTTCTCTCTTGTTTGATTGCAGTGACCCTGTAAGAACAACATTTTCTGAGGAAATTTATCCAGGGTTCATTCTCAATTGCGCTGAAGTTGGGAACTTTCCAGAAGGTTAATGTAAGTCAGATTTATCGATTCCTAGGCTAATTTTTAGACATGTCTGTGATCAGTGTCCTCTCTGAATACCTAGTATTGGGCAGGTTTCAACATGCCACTGAGGTGAAGTTGATTCTTTTGGAGGTAGTCCTCTGTTTTCATCTTTCCACCAGTACCATTTGTAGTTTATCACCCCACAGCTTGATACTGCCGCCACCGTGCTTGGCATTTGGTTGTGCTCTTAGATTCACCTTGACTTTTTGAAGTATACTTTCTTTAAAAAAGGAATGGTCATGCAGCAACGTGTAGCTATTCTGCTTTACAGAAATAAAAAAAATAGGACAGAAATAAAAGCGCTAAACACACAAAAGTAAAGCAACAGAGGATTAAAAGTGAGAGATACATCAATCAATGTGAGGTGGAGGAGCACAATCTATTCACAGATTATCTGTTTCATATTATACTGTCTCTGTCATGAAGTGCGGTGTAGATGGTGAGGCAGAACGCTTGGAGACCCAGGTAGAGGTGAATAATGATGATTTATTGTAAAATAATCCAGAATGCACAGTCCAAATCTCTAGCAGCACTGCTGAGCGGAAGCTGAGGCTCAACACAGGTAGCAATAGAGAACACGAATGGACAAACCTGACACACGGCAGAAACAGACGCCAAATGAGACGAGGACCCGACACAGACACACAGGTGACACTAAATACACAGGAGGTAATTAGGGAAACGAGAAACACCTGGGAGTAATCGAGGGGAGAACAGGACAACACAGAGACACAGAAAACTCGAAATAAATACACAGAAAAACACAGATCATGACAGTCACAACATGTAACAAATATGAAGTAAACATATTTTGCAAAAGTTACATACTATAGCTTTAATGGGTCAGATGGTTGGAACTTCACACAATTTGATGACAAGAATCCCAGACACATTTCAAAACTTTATTTTGGAATCATAAAACAGACTAGTTTTAAGCTAGTTATAAAACTAGCTTAAAACTAGAGCCAGTTATAAAATATAATTGAGCTTAATGATTTTGATCCTGTGTGGATTTCCACACAGTGAATCTTTACCTTTTCGGCATGTTTACTTTGTATATCTCCACCTGTTGTGCTTGAATGCCTCAGTTTAGTGAAATTAGAGTTCAATTGTCTGTAATTTCTTTGAAGGAAGCTACTATTTATTGATTAATTTAAATTCTAAGGTTTGGTTTTGGTGAAAAAAGTATTTGGATATATATAATTTGACCTGACCACTAATCTAATTCTGTGATATCTTTGTGTGTCTTTATGGTTGTTTACAAAGGGCCTATTTCTAGGCTCCGTAAAATGCTAATTACAAGTTGCTCGTCTAAGCTCAGGGTTGCGCGCCACATTTTCAATTATTCAACGCATGATGCAAAATGTCTTGTATATAACCCGCTCCAGTAGTGAATCCCGAGGTCACATTATAATTGGCTGAAGCAACAGCTCCAATACTCTCGTATTCCCAATAATGATGGGTTTCTGAGCAAAGCGAATTCCTAAACCACCCGTTTGTCACTTGACTCATCGCGCCCTGTTCAGTCCTTTGTCTGCTGGCCGCATGCAAGGCAGAACCAACACACAGTGGAGCCTTTCAAATGAACAAATTTGAAATGTAAAAATGTTCTCTTTTTGGTCATTTTGATTAATGCCCCCAGACCACACAGAGTGTGGAGGAGTGTTGGAATTTTATTTTATTTTTTCAATAATAAGCATGTTTCAGGTCGAAACAGGCCATTTTCTTTCATACATATTCATGTCAGAGTGTCTGTGAAAAATCAGGCATGTCTGAATCATCAGAGCACTCTTCACAAAGCAGCTGTGTATGGACGGTCGCTTAAATGGTACACTATTTACCTCTGAACACGAAAACAAATTCACTGAAAATTCTATTCATTATCGGCTTTTCTTTTTCCAAGGTTTCACTGCACCGCAGTGCAAATTTCTTTCTTTGAGTTTTGTAAGCAATGAATTTATTAGAAAAGTTGCAAAGAATAAAACTGGTGGAGGCTGCAAAAGACTTGAGAGTGGGGTGGAGGTTCACCTTACATCAGGAAAATTACCTTAAATTTACAATGAAAATGTTTAAATCAAAGCATGTCTCTGTGTGAAAATGGCCCAGTCAAAGTCCAGATCTAAATCCAGTTGAGAATCAATGAAAGATCTGATTAAGCTAGCTTCAACAAAAAATTCAGTCTAATTTTACAAAGCTGGTTGAGGCACATCCTCAAAGATGCTTAGACAAAGTATTGACTCAGGTCTGAATACAAATGCATTATTTTTCAAATAATTATTGAAAAGAAACCCGTTTCCTTTTATTTCACAATTATTCATTACTTTATGTTAGTTTGTCACCTAAAATTTGTAGAGAATACATTAAAGTTAGTCAATTTTGTGCTTAGTTGAGTAATACATGTCACATGTAAACCTTTTTGGGCAACTCAAGCCTGTATTTGGCGTGGAATGCTGTCCTGTATACAAGAGAAGCCATGGACAGAGACAAGCATATTAAATAAACGCTACATCACAATAACAAGAGATAATTTGAGCTCCCCCAAAGCTGAGTTTCAGCTCCTGAGAGAGTTAGCCATCAAATCTGAAGAAGCTTAAACTGTTTTCTCACTCTCACAAAACAGAAAAAAACCTCTAATTTTGTAATTTGGGAGAAAGCAATGAAGAATACAAAGAAGATAGAAACCTTTTGTTTCTGAGATAATTTTAAACCAAAACTATTGGTAATAATGTGAGTGGGTACTTAGAAATGGGGCTAATTTATAATCTTTTACCAAATATACTGCCAGTTTCTTGTGCATGTAACAAAAGCTTAAAAACAAGAATTTTTTTTGCTTTAACAAAACATCAGGTTTAGTTCTGAACCATATTTTAAATCCAACTAGAGTTAGTGGAGAAAGAGATAAACCCAGTAGATTTTGTATTTGTAGGTGGTTTGTCTTCATTACAGCCCCCAAAAATCCTCCATTAGTCTTAGGCTACATGCAGATAAGAGTTAGTTTTTTGTCACTCTGTGTGGGGAAAGATAACATTACTATTATTGTGCAAACTAAAATAAGGCCCCATGTTTCGAATAATTTTTAAAAGAAAACACTGAAAATTATTTGCAGCTTTTGTTTAATCATTGTGCAGATGTGATTATTATTAGGATTATGTCTATAGCAAAGTACATAGTTCAGATATTAGGGAAGTTTTAATAATCCACAAAAATCACAGAATATTTTGTCAGTTCCTTCTTAGCCCACAGAGCAGGAACTACAACCAGTGAAAATGTTTTGGACCAGTTGAGGTAGAAGCAGCTGAAATACCAGCATTTTCCACAATATTGTAGTAACAAAAATAAAATACATTCACTTTGAGTTTGAAGACCTATTGGTTGGTGAAGGGAAACTGGAATGAAAATATTTGCATCGCCCTTATGATAATAAAGGCTTAATCTGCTACTTATGTGATGTACTGGGTATTTCAGGTTAGATATTGTTGTAATTTGGATTTTAACAATGGCTTCACCTCACCACAAGAAAGTCTTGTGCTTTCTCTCCTGCCCTTCCTGTGTGAAATTTCTTTTGTCATCACACATTTCAATCTTCTACAATCTGCTGCAATTTTTTTCTTGTCAATCTCACAAATAAATAAATAAACATCAAGCCTGATGTTGGTTTCTTTGACTCACAACATAAAATTAAAACTGGGGTTTCTCCCTAAAGATATGATGTGCTGGATGCAGCGTCTTCTGCAATTTGTGGCACCCTTCAAAATATTTTATTTTTTCATTTTAGGAGCATGTAAAAGGGCCAACCATGTAGAACTTCACAAAATGGTTGAGCAGTAAAAAAAAATTGTGATAATTCAATTAAACTTGAAAATATGTACAAGTAAATAGAAAGTTAATTCAATTCAATAACTAGATAATACATGCAAAAGTATAACTTATGACATCAAATTGTCCAAATATGTTAAATTAATGTACACCAGTTTCACAATTATTTAAATATTTCTTACTAATAAAATTTATTTAAGCTTCATCTTATCAGATGGACCCAAACATCTGATTGGTTTCACAAGATTTTAAACCCTGGAACCAGGAGAGTGATAACAATTAAAAATGTATACCTTTTTAAAAATGTAATCTATCCCTCTATAAAAAGAGAACTATACTATACTATTTATACTATACTATTTAAGTAATAAGACATACAGTATATGCGTTTAGATCTTCATAAGTTATGAAATGACTGTAGGAGGACCAGCTGCTCTCGTAAACTTGTCCATATATTTAGAACAATATTGGAAAAGGTGACAAAAGATTCTGGATAAGGACTCCATTTTGTCTTTCCACTATGTACAGTGAGCAGGATGGGACTTTAGCTTCAGGGTATCATTAGATCTTCTCAAGATTTAAATTACTTCAGGCATCACCTAATTCTGGTTTGCTTGGGTTTCCAAATAATCTAATTCTTCTAAACGTACGAGTGTGATTTGACTTATTACTTCTTAGATGCAATATTAAAAGTTTGTCTTTTTCCTAACATCCTATCAATCATTAACTGATGTAAACACCTTCTGAGAATAACACTTTTCCAAGGGGAAGAGAGAGGACAGACGAGAACCAGAAGGGAGCGGAGAGACAGATGGAGTGAGGAAGAAGAATATCCTGATGGAGGAGTGTGCAGGGATTTGATGAGTATCCTGCTCCCTGTGTCAGAGGATTTGTTTGGGCTGGACAGGATACAGTGAACTACATCTGGATAGAGTCTCTCCTGTAGGGCTGTTAGAATTTTGAAGACTTTCTACGTGGCAAATTATTTTGTAAAACCTCATAATATGCTAAGGCAAGTTTTCCAATTGTTGGAATTTAAAGTTTATAGTGAATGTTAACATTTTGGACAGATTCCTCATCATTAAGCAGACAAAGTCTTGGACTATAACCTCTCTAAGCTTGACTCAAGTATTCACACTCATTCTAGTCGTACTTCAGTGACAATCTTTTCTATCATCAATGTATTAAAAATGAGGATGCGGTTTTTAATGCTCACTGCTTTCTTAGCAAAACTGAGATTTCACAAGAACGGTAGGTTGGAGGACTCAGATCTTTAGCTTTAAAGTTTGCCATAAAGGTAGTAAAATACAAAACTCTGCAGTAGCAGCAAAAAAGTCATAATCTGCTGCACATTGGCGCACTTTATTGTAAAATTTATATTTTTCCATAGTGTCATGGTGCAGCAGTGTTTGTGCAGAGGTTAGAAGCCAAATGCAGACACAATATTGATCTAAGGACAGCCACAGTTCAGAGGAGAAAATGCCTTCATAATATATACTGTACTATGGCCTCCATACAAGGGAATCTCAGTAAAAGTTCATTTGATTCAAAATGTTCAAATGAAACTAACACAGACGATACTTCTTAAAGCCTCTATGGCGTGTGTCAAACTCACATGCAGCAAAACTTTAAAAAGTCTCTTAAAATATAAACTTAATCTTCTGTTGCAAGTACTTTTTGAGTTATATATTTTATATTTTGAGTTTTTGGACTTTTTAGATGTGCAAAAAAAATGCTCCGCACTCAGTAATGGTTTGTTTGAGAATACATTGATAGGTCAATCAGTTCAATTCAGTTTACGGATAAAATGAACAGGGAAGTCAGAATCAAGTTTCAGTTTAAAACATTTAGCTATATATTGTTAGATGTAAATTTTTTGTGTGAGCGGTGTTATGATTCCTAGAAGTGAAATCAGTCTTTCCTTGACTTGTTTTTTTGTCTAAATCAGTAAACATACCTTGTCTTGGTGGATCATTTTAAAATCACAAAATATTGTTGTGCTTTGGTTGAATGTAAAATGAAATATCTTTTGCTTTTTGTTTTTGTTTTACTAACATAACTGTGGGACTCTTAACTTCAAGGCCTTCAGGAATTGTTTTATCATCAATGTAAGACTGAGTTGCTCTCTCTCTCTCTCTTAGTTTTCTCTTTAACCTTTTTGGTATCAGGACCTGTTTTCAAAAGTACAACCCCACAAACTAGGTTTCAGTTTTGAGACCGTAACACCTGACATGTATTGTTCATAACCTCTTTATTTATAGTTTTCAGAACATCCCGGTGACATTCTGTGCTCTTTTTCAACTTTAGCTGCCTTAATTTGAACTTAAGTAAATCAAGAATCGCCACAGGCTTCTCTGTATTTTGTGGAGATTTTGATGGTGGTGATAGAAAAAGTATTGCATTATTGCAAAGTGTAAAGAAAATAACCCTTTTACTTTGATATCTCTAAATAAAACATATTGATTTTAACATTTACACAACTGGTGTTGAACAGGGTCATCTCAGTATGATCTCTAAAGGCCTCAGAGGTGTGTTGGACAACTTGAGTAAACAAGAAGCATCAAGAACAAGGAACACAGTGAAGAACTTAGAGATAAAGTCATGGAGGCATTTAAAGCAAGGTGAGGTTATAAAGGCAATATCACAAACTTTAGAAATCTCACAGAACACTCTTCAGTCAATCATCTGAAAACGGAAAGAGTGTGGTAGAACTGCAGATATACTAAAACATAGCCATCTATCGACACTAACAGGCCAGGCTAGAAGATCAATAAGCAGAGAAGCACCCAAGAGGTTCATGGTAACTCTGGAGAAATCCTGTTGTCAGTTTAATACAAGGCACATTGGGGACACAGCAAACATGTGGTGCTTTGGTCAGATAAGGTGAACACTGAATTTGTTGGCCTACAAGCAAAACGTTATGTGTGGCAGAAACTTAACATTGCACATCAACCCGAATACAGCATCCCGATATAAACTATAAAACATAGTGGTGACAGCAGCCTGTGTGGGAAGGATTTCTCCAGAGTTAATCAAAGTTGATAAGATGATGAATGGAGGAAAATACAACGTAATCCTTGGGAGCCTTGTTGGATGTTGAAGAAACTTATGACTGGGAGGAGGTTTACATTCCAGCAGGACAACAACCAAAAACATACAGCCAGAGCCACAGTGGAAAAGTTTCAATCAAATGGTATTCATGTGTTGGACTGGTCATAGAGCTGAGAATCTTTGACGGGACTTGAAACTGGATGATGATGGATACTCTTCATCAAATCAACTGAGCTGAGCTTTATTTAAAAGACGAATGGTTTCTACATGCGCAAAGTTGGCAAGGACATTTTGTGTTGATCAATCATAGAAGAGCCTCATGAAACAAGCTTTATTTTCTACCTCTATAGACGCTAGCTCACTCTTTAGTTCTGAGCTAAATACAAGTGTTAGAAAATAATACCTTGCTCCACACTCACTTGCACAGGATCAGACGTGTTTGAATGCTTGTAAAACGTGGGGAGGAAATCAGGTGAGTGTTACATCAAGCCTGTGGAAGGAAGTTTAGCAATCATGGTGGTCTCATTTTATTTTTAGCCTCATTCTTTTGTCATGAGTATAGAGTAGAAGTCTTACATTTCTCTTCTTGGAATTTTGTCTGTGAAGCATCTAAAAAAAAGAGAGCAGTTTCTGTACTGGTGTTTTGTTCCTGCTCTGTCCGACTGGTTCCAGTTACCTTTCAACCGGTGGATAATATTTACTCCTGGAAATGAAGAGGATAACTTTCGTTCCAGGAGCATCTGGCTCTTGTTAAAGAAACTAAGGTGTGTGTGCGTGCAGGGGTGTGTGTGTGTGTTTTAGCATTTCTCACCTTGTAAGGCCCATTTTTCCAAAAAATACTTGCGTTGTGGAGACCTACTGCTCATTATTGGGCCCAAAGACTGGACCCCATCAGAATAAGTGTTTTTGGGTTATGGGTTAGGTTTAGGACTAAGGCATGAACGAAGTTCAGGTAACATAATGGTAATAGTTAGGTTGAGGGTAAGGCTTAGGGTCAAATTAAAGAAATAGGTGGAAGTCAATGCAAAGTCCTGATGATAGAAAGACAGACTGCATGTTTGTGTATGTCTGTGTGTGTGTGTTCTCCCAAAGGGGAAGTCAGCTGTGGTGAGTTGCACATGCACACAAGCCGCAAACTATCCCAACAATTAAAGAAACACACTCGCAGAAACAATGGGCCTTCCCACTTTGTGTTCAGTGTGTGTAGGAGGAGATCTTTTTTGAACTTCCTACTTTTCAATGCTCGCTCTACCACCATAACACCTCTTATTATCACATGCAGCACACTATTAACCTCAATGTTAATGCGTGCTTTCTAGTTCCTGAATTAGCCTTGATCCCCTCCTTGTCATCCTGGTGAGTCTTTTGTAAGCTGAAACCAACCTTCGGACTGTGAGTCACCTTACAGGATCAACCGCACGGTTGAGCAAGACATGTTGTTCACAGCGTTCAAATAAATAGAGAGGTTACTGCTGTCAGTGACCTAATCATAATCTAGATTCAAATCATCTAGCCACTTTCTTCTGTGATTTCCCACACCACAGTGAAGTTACTGGTTCCTGATTACAAACCTTACAAAACTTTACAACTGAAGGTGGAAATAGTCTTTTATGGTAGTCATGAGTGGATTCAAATGATTTTACAAAGGCTATCAAGTGTCACCATCACCCGGCATACAAGTAATAAAAATATGTTTCTTTCTTTGTAAATCTTTCACACTCAGAAAGTCTAGAAATCCTCATACGAATGCCAATCAGATTTTTCACTGAACTTTAAAACGGAAAGAGCTTTTTGAGTCCTACCTACTGAGTGCCATCTACGGATGACTTGTATGTGTGTTTTGCTAATTTAGTCATGGGTCGTTCAAAACAGTTCAGAATTGAAAGGATGATGAAGCGCCTACAAGGTTTCTTCTCTAACCCAATAAAACTGGGTCATAAATTGTGACCCAGTGTTCAGTAAAACCAGCCTGACTTCTCTCCCAACCGTCTAAAACCACTATTTGAGTTCAAATAACTCTGTCACTGGTGCCTGTTCTTATTTAGTTTGGGTCAGCATTTGGACACACATTGGATATTTCACCAGTCCATCACAGGACAATGAAACCATGCATGCACACACGATCTCAGACATGATGCCAGTTTGTACAGTGAAGCTAAAACGCCTGTTTTTCCAACTGTATAAGAGAAAGAGAAAGAACTGAGAGAAAATGCAAAGTTCACAGAAACACCAAAGCTAAGACTTGAATCCAAGACCTTTTTGCTGTAAGGCAACACTACTAAAATAACTCCACCACTCACTGTAAGCATCCATTAAAATGGACCTGAATGCCAAAAAGAAAAATTACAATTATGAATCAATGCTTCTTTTGTTTAGTCTCATCAGCCTTGTTAATTTGTCCAGCCACTCCTGTGATTTCTGTCGCACATTGAACCCTTTCTAGACGGGTTCTTCTCTGGGTTCACGCGTCTCTGATACAGACAATTTCCTTAGAAAATTTTGAAGTGGAGACAAGTTTATCTGAATGTCAACTCCTTCTTGAAAACACCATATTCTTTTGTCAGGATTTGGAGTATATGAAATATTTAATTCAACTTAAGTAAGGAGACAAGTACATCAAAATAAATCTTGAACCTAAAAGGCCAAGAAAGTGGACAAAGGGAGAGGGATTGATGAAAACATATTGTAAGATTGTGTGTCTGAATGGCAATGCTAGAAATTGACAAGGAATGCATGAAAACCACAAGTATTTATACTGGGAAAGTGATTAGTTGATGGTGAACAGGTGTGCTGATTAACTAATAATTAACAGATGTGAGGGAAGCAGAAAAATGGAGGAACTGAGGGAAACTGATGGGAGGAAAAGAAAACCTGAAAAATACCACTTGATCTAAGGTGGAAAAAACTTTCTGATTCTTTTTAAGATGTTCAAAAGCATTTCTTGGCATGTCATTGTATGAGGTATGAATTAGTGAAGCCAGTTACTCCTCTGTGACGTTATTGTGAAAGCAGATAAATCCTTTAAGAATGCAGAGCAACACATGTTGCCTGCAAATGTTGCTTCATTTTGTATTAGAAAGAAACTAGCAAAAATTTAGAATTTAGAGGCAGCAATACAGCATGGAGGTAGAAATGTTAAGTTATTAACTCAGCTCTTCTTTTCCTAATAGAAAACCCATGAAGAATATTTCTACCAAGGTGGTTTCAAGACAATGGTCAAAGATAAAACCTGAAACAATTAATTGTTTAATATCCTCAAACCCACATGCTCACTTTAGTCTTGTCAAAAGGAAAAGGAACAATTGTTTTGATGCAGGTCTGAAATGACTCCACTGATAGGTTGATATGCAGTCTATGAACCTGTCGAGGGACTAGAGGTGAAAACTAACATTTTTAGCTACAACTTGGTTACCATGCATCTTTCCTTTGACATGGTCATTGAAATCGTGAACATTGTCTCTGTATGAAATAAAAAAGGACTAAAGGCGTCCTTAATTTGCATTTGATTTGGGATTCCCCGCGGCAGTTCACAATGACCGTGTTGAGTTTCATGATAGTTTCTGAAACTGCCACTAAGCTGTTTCGACTGAATAGTTGTCCATTAATGAGGAACCAGCTAGTTTTGATTTCTATTTTAATTTAGTTTTGGGTTATAAGTCATTGTTTTTCTTCCCCCACAACATCTGTATTTATTCAGTTTTGCTGTGATTCAATGCTATCAGTCTCAGTGATCTGGCTTCACTTATATGAAAGCTACTGTAACTTAAAAGGTAATTGTTATGATATAAAAAAAACTAAAATGCTGTTTTCATATAAGGATTGTTTTTAAGGCTGTTGTAAGATGAACATTCACTCCAGTTTACAGAAAAGTCTCTAACAGGTGTTTCCTCCAGGACTGGTGTATTTAGCTCCATCCTTCCTCCTATCAATCATCTCCAGAGCCTGTTGCCATCACCTGCATGTCAGGCTATGATGGGATGTTGATGGTAATGTGAAGTGCTAATTGTGTGATTCTTAAAGCTTGGTGTGTTGTTCTTTAGCTGTGTTTCAAAGATACATTCCAGTTTGTTTGTAACTTGTTAAAACTTTCAAAAGGTCAAGATATTGTCTCTCGTATAATGGAAAGAGCCTCAGGCAATGTGAACACGTTTACTTGTAAAGAACTCAAAGTTTAACAATTTGAGCTCCATATGGCAACAATAGACTAACATAATCTTTAAAATTGGTTGACTAAATTGAAAATTATGGCAATGTAATAAAACTCCACTGCTTTCACTTGGGGATGCACAAGAACAAAATCTAGTTTCTGAACGTTTGGTCAGTCTAACATCTATTTTTTTATTATTAGTATTCACTAATTGTTAGTTACAATGCATTAAAATACATTAAAATTTATTTCTTCTTTCTCTTGTTCGAAAATTGATTCACCGCTCCTCCTCCCGCCCCCCCCCAAAGAATGCATATTGGACATTTTTGGGTAAAAATTATTTGTTAGAATATTCTACAGACTTTGGGTCAGTTCAGATGAAATAAAAGAAACCGAGTTGTCCTTCTCTCTGTCTTCCTCCTCTTTGATGTTATAAAACTTCACCTCTTATTTCCAGGCAAACTTCCATTCGGGCTTTAGCTGTTCTCTAAGATTTACTGCCAGGCGAGGTGAAGAATAACAATATTTCAAAAAGGCTCACTAAAGCCACAGACCGCAGAAAACGGATCATGCCTGTATAGGATGGAAAAATACTGAAATTTGTGCTGACTTTATTGAGTGCTAAAATTTCTGCCCATAGTTTGGGAACTGAAAAGCAACCAGCACAAGGCTTAAAGGGTGGAGTTTATATGTTCTCCCCAGATGGGTTTGGACTTTTTCCGCATATTAAAATGTCTTTTCTTGGTTCAACACCTTACAGGAATGTTTGCACATGCTTTTTTGTTGTTTGGTCTCTTCACTTACTCACTTCTACAAGTGGGATAAATTGGGTTTGGTGGGTTATAATGTTACAGTTTAGCTGTCCAGGAAGAAGTTATTTATCGTTGGCACAAAGAGTTATTATATTAATAGTAAATATAATGTAAGTAGTCTACACAGCAAGAAAGCAGCTAAAACAGAGATGTGTGAAAAGATCATGTTAGGCTTTCAAAATAAAGCTCAGACATATTCTTCAAAATAAAAGCATTAGTCTTTAGGTTTGCTCTTTTCAAAACTAGTGGACTCAAACTCAGCAAGATAGACATGATTCTATTAGAGTCACCCATGATGTATGTGGGTCACTGCAATAGCTCCTCCAGACTAGTGGCAGCAGCAATTAGCAAACACCTGGTGGGTGTTTCAGCTGGGCTCATTATAGGAACTACTCCTCTGTGAAACCCCGGGGAAGACCCAGGACATGCTGGAGGGACTTTGCTTCTCGGCTGGCCTGGGAACGCCATGGGGTTCCCCTGGCGGAGCTGAACAAGTGGCTGGGGAGAGGGAAGTCTAGGCCTCCCTTCTTAGGTGCTACCCCTGCGACCTGAACCCAGATGAGCGGAAGACAGTGGATGGAGATAGCAATTTCAGTTTGAGTTGTTCAAAGCCGCTAGTGACATACCTAAAGTTTTTGCAACTGGAGCTTCAAAATGTAGTTCTGCTATTGATTTAATGCAAAATGAAAATTGCATTGCATTCTTGTTTTGTTTTTGTTTTTTTCTTCAGTGTCACAATTAGGCAATACTTTTTGTTTGTCTACCGCATCTAATATTTTTAAAACATATTGAAGTTTGTGGGTTTAGCAAGACAAGACAAGGCACTGCATGTGGTGAAATGTCTCAGATATAAGTAAGCAAGCAGTTCCTATTTCCGTGGAAGTTAATGAAAGTTTCTCAGCAAATTTTAGTCTGCTTTCTGAAGAGTGAAGTAAACTTTTGCTTCCCAGAAAGCTTGTTCACACTGTTTAACCAGTGTTTTACCTGCATTTAAAAGGACTGGGTCAGCCTAATCTCCTTAGTATTCACCCTGAGGGGAAATGACATAACTCTAAACACAAAGCTGTAATCAGCACAAAACATTGAGTCACAACCCGGTAACTTGCCTAACACCCAAGCTTTGTCTCAACACTCTAGCACAAAATAGCAAGTCTCCTCTTCGGCTCGCTGAGTCGCAAATAGAAATTTTTTTTTGTCCTAATATGTGAAACGGTCTTGTCACGACTGCACTCACAGAGTGTACTGTACATCAAGTTTTATTGTGCCTTGAATCTCACAGTCTGTAACAGAAACACCAACTGAACAAGCTCAGCGACATCACAGATTTTACTGTAAGAGAAACACAGAAGCTGAGTTTCAGATGCAAGAGAACAAATCAATCAAAGACCCACCGGTTAAAAGCAAACCTCATTCAGAACAAAAAATGTAATGAGATGTGTGTCTGTTAACGAAACACACACATACTCCAGCACCGTTAACATAGTCGGGCATGATGGATCATGCTGCCTCTCCATCATTACGTTGCGTTTCAATAAATAATGCATGTTTCCTGACACCTTAATTACCTCCGCCCACACCCTTACACACACAAAGATGCGCACACAAGCCTTAAGTCATCAGTAGCTTTATCATGTCAACATCCTCACTCATTGACTGCTGAGGGAAGGCATAGACAGCACCCACAGCACAGCTTTCAGGTAGCAACAGCCGCTATCTGTCCCTGAGCTCACACACACCAACACACACACTGCAGTTCATGCTGTCACGCATCCACAGAGATTCTGTAGCCCTGACTCACAGCTGAGTGAAATGTACAGCAGTGGATGTGAATCCTGTATCCTGCAGGTCTGACTGGATCTTGTATGTTTGGTGCAATGAATCACCATTCAGCAGAATTCTGCAGGACAAATATCTCAATGGGAAAGTCTGACACTGAGCTGGAGATCTGTGAAAATAAATGTACCGAAACAGCTTCTTATATGGTGGCATGCAAAAGTGTTTGCATCTGTGTTGAACTTTGTAGGATTTTGTCAAGTTGCAACAACAAACATCATTGTTTCATAGGGATTTCTTTTGTGATAAACCAACACAAAGTGGGGCATACCACTGAAGCAAAAAAAAAGGAAACAAAGTATTCAAAACTGAAAAAAATAAATGCATCGTGAATGCAAATTACATTCATGTTTGGACTTTGACTGGGCCATTCCAACAGATGGATATGTAACCCCAGCTGTTTTGAAGCCAAGGTCTTGCTCAGGAGTGAGCTTATTGAGGCGTACAACCTCAATTTGCTACCCGTCTCAATATCAATGTATCAGTGTTTGTGAATGAGACTGGGTCAGTGTTGCTCTAAAATGTTTAAAGTGATTAGAGCATGAAAATTCAAGTCTTTTGTGATAAAGAGGAAAGTAGTTTTCTACTGTCTTTCTTTCTCAAAAGCTTTCTGCTTGCTCCTTTTCCATTTTTGGGGTTACTAATGGGTTTCCTGCATCTCTGCAACTCCTCCAGAGTTACATTTCGCTGCTCCCTGTCTAGTCGGTCATCTTACGTGGCGTTCTTATTAGGTTTGTAGTTACACTGAAGTTTTTGTTGACATAACATGAAAGAATTTATGATGAGTTAACACTTTTGCAAATCTCTGTTGTAACTAATTAAGTTTACAAAGAAGCAGGTAAAGAGTTTTAATTAAAAAGTATCATCTTGATGCACGAATCAACAAACTCTTTCGTGTGTGTATGTGGGATGGCCTTTGTATCATGCTTTGCTTAGAGTGCAAAGCTTAAGAAGGTTGTTTTTGGCACTGTCTGCATGGCAGATTTTCTTTTTGTGCAACTTCTCTTTGTACTTCTTTGAAGTAATCTCACCCGGGTGCCACAATTCTGAATAGTCTGCCTTTCTGGACTGTTTGTTAAGTGTAGACTGATGGATATATGAACCCTGAATGCAACTGAATACAATTCTTTCTAATCCCATAACATAACTGATGTTTCACATCACAGCAAATACATAAGAGAGGGATGTGGCCGCAAAAACGTGTTTGGTTTTTATGCGCTCAGCATTAAGAATGTTTATCAAACAGTGATGTGTAAAAACAGGAAGTACACCGATTGTAATTTGTTACAATCAGTGTACAAATTACACTGATTTTGATTAATTTCCATGTGATAGCCAATTTAAAACAACAACTTCCTGTTTTGGTCTCTGGCTTTGGGTTGATTTTTGAGACTAAGTTTTTATTTTTCATTCTGTCCTTTGGGAAATTGAGGCAAGTAACAATTTTTTTGCTACAATTTCTTGAGGATCAACTCATATGTAATACAATAAAAATGTTTAAGCCCCCTCCAAAAAAAGTCAACTTTTTTCTTTTCTCAGATCATCAGATAAACATTATAAAAGTAAATACAAAATGATGAAATTATGATTTCAATTTAAGATAAAGTAGCTATCCAAACCAACCAGTCTCTAAGCGGAAACATAATCGTTTCACTTGTGAAATAATGAATTAAATAAAATATGTTTGATGGCCTGATGCTTTTAAATGTGGCGGAAACAACACAAACAGAAGAAATCTGTAAAGAGATTTATAGCACTGAAAATATTTTTGTAATTATTTATTATGGATGAACAATCATTGAAAAGGCTCAAATTTTATGTATAGCTTACATTTAATGTCATATTATTTCCAAAGATTTGATGTTGAACCCTGCTACTATGGATTTCAAACTAGATAACTTTAACCGGTTATAGATAATTAATACATTTATTGATTGGCGCTCTAAACCCTGTTTGGGCCTGTCAAATTATGAAAATATTAGAAACAACCTGGTGGAAATGTATTAAAACTGAGAATTTTCCGTTGAAATGCTGAATTAGGAAAATAAAATAACTACCAGTAACGTTACGTCAAACTTCAAATATTTGAATATATCCTTAACATTGAATGTATTTTATGTTCTACGATTCCGTCCGAATAGTTTCCTTGTAATTACCATCACGGTTCTCCAGGGATGCGGTCCCACGACTTCATTCCTTTGAAATATCTCGCTGCATGTTTCAATAACATCATGTGTACTCCTTTATGATGACACCCGGCTGTTGAAACTCAAACACAAACTTCAATACTGTTAACCCCCATTTTCAACATCCTTCAAAACTGATGAAATGCCCAGAAACGCGGGGCCTAATTTTCCACAGCCACGCCGTCTGCCGTTAATGGAGCACTGCTCGGCTTTCATCTCTCTCCCCGTGAGTTGTCGTGCAATCACATCATTAAAGGCCCCGCATTAGGTAATTTGTGGAGTGACAGCTTGTCGCTGCTTTCAGAACAGCTAGTGCGTTTGTGTACACACAAACATTTCTCTCTTTTCCTTTTTTTTTTGCCTTTTCTTCTTGTTGAACGCTTCCGCTCTGTCTGTCTCTCTCTCTCTCTCTCCCACAGGCCTTGCCCTGGCTCATACAGTGTGTTCAAATGCATGGGAAATAATTGGCCATCCCTTTCATCACAGGATTATGAGAATAAATCTCCTTTTGGAGGAGAGCAGCGCCAACAGTCATTGAAATCCTGTTACATGGGATATTATCCTGCAACTAATTGCTTTTTTTCCCTAAAGCTAAGCTCCTCTCCCATTCGTGTTAACACACTTTGATGAATTCATATCTGGTTCACTTCATGTGGAAGGAGTTCGAGGGAAGATGGGATTTGTGGAGAAAATGACCAACAAATAGTGTTTATTTATTATTTTATTTTATTACTACGTCTTCTGGCAGAGGGTATCCACTCGCTCATAAATATAATTAAGTGCAGAAACCTTTGAAGCAGGCTGCCCTGTTGGACAGCAGCTGTACATCATCTTTAATCAAGCAGCATCAATGAGATTAATGCTGGATGACAGTTTCATGTGCAATGCTCCCAAGAAAGGTTTCTAAAGAAATATTTTCAACGTAAAAAAATGAAATAAATCAAAGTAAAGGGCACTTAAGGGGAAGAGTAATAGAGAGAAGATTGAGAACAAAACAAACACACAATAATAATATTAATAGTTATTTTTAGCCATGTCTTCTGGCCTGTCCATCAGCTGGGCCAGTTCTTTGGTTCACTCTAATAAAAGTCTGAAAAAGATTGCTATGATCCTTAAAATCTTGCAAATCAAAAATATTTACAGAACCTTTATTGATCCATGGAGGCTCTTCCAGCAGCAGCACTCATGATTAATATCTACATTACTTTTATTACAGTTTTGGCTACTTTTCAATGTCATTGTCATGTGAATTTTAATATAAAACTGCTTTCTAGAAGGTGTTTTTGAAAGGTTTAGAGAAAAATGTTGGTAAATTACTAATATGCCTTGAAATGCATTGCAGTGATACTGCTGGTATGAGAGCTGGTATTACTTTCTTACAGCAATGTGTGCACTTTTATATTTAAAATTACATTTTTCTAAACGTCTTTGTCTCTATCTAGAACAACGATTTGAAAAGCAGGTTGGTTCGCAAGGTTTCATGAAAATATGACCTCAGAAAACTTATGCAAAAGGATTGCTTTGCTTAAATGAGTGACTTTATGCTAACAAATAACACCCTGAGATCTGGCTGCTGACTCTGCTCGATGTAAGATGAAAGGTTTTGCGTTCTCACTCCTAAATTTCAGAATTTTTATGTTCCCATAATGCCAAGATTCCAATTGTTTCTTAACTCTGGAGTAAAAAATGTTTCGAACAAATGGACCAATTTACTTTCACAGATATCACTCACTGTTTCTGCTCAGAAGATCTGTAAGGGAAGTAAAAATACTTCCTCTATCCTATTCTGTGTAGTTAAAAAGCCTGCACGTTCATTCAACAAATGCCTGTTAGAAAAGTGTTTTGTCATGACAAGGCATTTCTTTTTGAATATTGAATGAACAAATGTTTGTACTATGAAGCTACAACAGATAATGGCTGACAAAATAATCATTTTAGGCCATGAATTATACTCTATTATCAGGAAATCAAAGCACAGAGACTCAATGAAAGTCTCTGAACATGTAATAAGGGTTGAAAATGGAAATCTAAGTTGTTGAGCTTACCACAAAAATGGGGTATCATTGTAGAATGAAAACTTGCTTTTTAAAAGGATTATTGTTTTTGGATTATGTTCTTAATATTAAAAAGTCACAGGATACTACATTAGCATTCTCTAAATTATGGCAGCACAGGGAACTTGCACATCCTGGCTCCTAAACCAAAAATCCCATGTTTCTTGGAGCTAAGCAGAAGTCAAACCTGTAGTAATCCATCAGGGCAACTAAACAAAATTCACCGTGTTTCAAGAACTTTCTTCCCCACATCCCAACCATGAAAAGAATTGTATAATTTCCCCACTTTCCTCAGACAATAAAACCGCAGTCGGTTCCGGTTTCCTTTTCAGCATGTTATTAATTCCACTGTGACATCATGGAGTCCTCTCATCCATGCAGCTGCTTGTGCAACGGCGGCGATTGGTCAAAAACTGTACAAGCGGGGAGTGACGTCTGCACATGGTGGAAACAGCATTTCCAAACAGACATGCATGCACAATCGTTATCCACTTCCTATCAGCAACAGGAAACCCCTTGAGTCATCATGGAGCGGCGCTCTGAGAGTAAAGCAAACAATTTCAATGAAATCATGTGGTGGCTGGTGAATGACAGAGAGGAATTAAGAAATCACGTTCCTGGGAGGTGGAGGGAAGTGAGCTGAGTTTTTCGAGCGAAATTCTGCTGATGAGAAACAAATTTCCAATTAAGTGGATTTCACAAAAAGGAAAACAGCACTGTTTCACTCACGAGTTTGATGGGTCAAAATGATTTATGGATTTTCTCGAATGATCAATTGATCTAAGTTTGTCTTAATGGTTTGTTGTGTATCTGAACTAAGCTGGAGTTTGTGTTTTATGTTTTTGTAACCAGTTTAGTGTAAAAAAATAAAATAAAATAAAAAAACAGGATTTTCTTCAGGAGTAATTGTTAAACAAATCCTACAAATCCAAAGGAGGTTTTATAGAAATCAAAGGTAGATGTTGAACATGTTGAAACTATTTAAACATTTTAAACCTCTTTTTTGGTTAACCTATTTATTTGTTCAGCACTGTCTTTGTTTTTGCAGCATTTGGACGTCAGTAATCATCTTCTAGTGGATGTGTTTTCCACTTTGGTCATATTCTCAGATTATTTAGATGGAACAACATTTTCTTTTCAATTACTTTGTCCCTGGAGGGAAAGCAAGGCTTAAATTGTAATAGAATTTCAATCGGAAGTACGTTCATCCTTTGTCTTCCATTTATCCGGGGTCAGATCCCAGAGGTAAGCGGCCTAAAAGAGGAGCTCAGACGTCCTGCACCCTGGAGACGTTCTTACGTTCTCTAGCTCATTCCAGAAGGTTCCGGGGTCATGGAGCAGGAGGAGGCGTATTTCTGTTTTCAAAGCACAAAGCTCTGCTGACCGGCTCTCCCAAGGCAAGGGTGTCCAAGCTGCGGCCAGATGCAGAACAATACAGAGTTTCTTTTCTCATTAGTTTTGGAGCAAAAAGTGCTTCTTGGTTTTCCCAAGAAATCTCTCAGTAATTGTGGTGGTACGTCGTTGTTTGATGCTGTATAAATGTTTTAAACAGACCGAGAGGTGATTACGGAGAGATGGAAGGAAGACGTAAAGATTTGTGGTTGGATGCCCTGCTGTTAAAGTCAAAGTGATTCACGGGGGATATGCAGAGACCTGATGTTTCAGCCAAAACGTTGAACTGAATTTGAACTGATTTGTTATTTTTTTTATTCTCAAGTTGTCCTTAAGATTTAAAAAAATATATATAATATTTTGTTTAACTTGAACTTTTGGTTCTTTGTTATGAGAAAAACTTCAAATAAAATTAACCAAGGACAAAAGGAATATTAAAAACTAGTTTATATTGGAAGAGCTAAAATGAAACAAATACTGGAATATCAAAAGGTTGTTCTTAGCTAAAAGAACATTTGAGTCTTGTTGTCTTCGTGTGCTTATTGGAAGGGTATTGCATTTTTACTTAATGTTTTAACGAACTTTTTCTACACAGGTAATCTTATGAAGACGTCATAATTTTGCATTTTTTATGGTGTCCTTGAGTGCTGAGAAAGGTGCCTCCAAACAAAATGTTTATGTGTAACAATTACTTTAATATTAAGAAATAAAATCACAAATAATGTAGTGCAAAATACTTTATATTACTTCAAGTACTGCAATATAAAAGTAAATAAAATACTATACTGTTGAAATGGAACATGGTTGTAATAAACATTATTGTGTAAGTAATAAGTAGGAAATATTGAGTTGTATGTTCTAGCTGGATTGAACTAAACTAAATAACTTTATTGATAGTTTAGTTTCAGTCAGTTTTTGGTTTTTTTACAAATAAAGGTTGATGTTTAAGTGGTTTATTCTGATTGCTTAATGAACGAGTCGGAATACTTTATTCCTCCAAAGGGGAAAAACCTGAGAAGTTTGAACATATTTGGTTTTGATTTCAATCGTGAAGGGATGTCAGAATTGAAGTAAACAATTACAGGAACAATGAGATAATAGGGGGCAGAGTCTTTCGTTTACTCAGTGTCTGGCCACAGAGTTAACGGGTCTGAGAGACGAACCAGTACATCCGTCTTTTATTCCAGCTTATGCTTTCCTCAAGTTCTAGATCTCCCCCAGAGTTTTCTTACAGTGGGATGTGTTTGAAAAACCTCCAAAAAAATGTGTCCAGGTGGCGACATGATTAGATGCAAAAAACACCTCAGTTGATTCCTGTTGATGTGAAGGCCGGTGGCATCTTCTCGGAGCTCGCCACAGAAGGCAGAGCTCCTTGATCTCATTTTGTTTCTGAAGGTGATTCCAGTCACAAGAAGGAGGAAGATCATTTCATTTACCTGTAGCATTCACATATTGTTAATTCTCTTTTGCCTTCAAGTCCTCAATTTGTGTGTCCATCTTCTCCTCCTTCCAACCATGAACAAAATATCATGCTACTTCTCCCCTTAAAGAATTTTTACACCTGAGCAGGATTTACAGAGTTTGTATGATCTCTATTTTTCTAGCACTGTGTTCAGGTTATCTGTTCTTATCACCTGCAGTTCTTCAGATGCGATAGAAGGTTGAAGGAGAACCTAAGGAAATATGTATATCTCTTCTGAAATTTCAAAACTTTCCCATTTGTTCCAAGAATTTGTGTAAAAATACTTTCTCTCAGATTCTGTGTGTGAACATGAAAAAAAGTAGTTAAATAATCCTCCAATAAGGCTATTCAGAGAATGAAGGACAGGCTGCTACAGAAGGCATGAAAGAAAAGCAAGTCGTGCTGCTGTTGATTGTGATTTCCTGTTTTTTGGGGGGGGTTTTTTGCTTTTTTTTTTTTAAATAGCTGACTGAGTTAAAGCTGGAAAAGCATAAGGAGAAACAGCGAATTCAGAACACCCACACTGCTGGACTTCTACAAAGAACTGGGAACTTACAAGCCGTTGAGGTTGACTTACATGTGAAGTGAACCATGCATGGAATTTCTAAAACTCCCAAAACTTTCGCTTTTATTCCAAGAATTTGTTTAAAAATTGTTTCTCTCTGATTGTGTGTGTGTTGGTGTGGGCATGCGCAGTGGTGTGTGTGTGTGTGTGTAATAACCAAGCAGTGACCAGTACAAAAGAGAAACCTTCAGACACAAAAACTCATCATAAAAATTAAATAAATCACTTGAAGTACAGGAAGAATTTTCAACCTTTTCGAGCCACATGAGATACAGGAACCGATTTGACGCTCCTGTCAGTAATACTTAAAGATAAACTGCATTTCAGCTAAACATTATTCCTTGAAACTGCTTCTTTGCAATTTCTTGAGATAAATGTTTCTTGTGAATGCACTTTCAACATTGTGTTTTTTTTCTTTTTCTTCAGCTACAGCTTCGCAGAAGACCTTTAAGGAAGTCTTTCTGCTGAGTATGTGCAAGCATGACAACTCCCCTGTGTGAGAATAAATGCTCTCAATCAATAGGGAACCATCTGGAGGTATATGTTCCAATAAACTTGGTTTTGGTGAGCTATAAAACCTGAGCAGAGCGCACTGTAAAATTTGAACCAGATTTTGAAACCCGAGTGGGTTTTGAAATACAAAAACACATGTATGACCAAGAGGGCAATCAGGCTCATCTACAGCCTCACAGATGAAAGACATTGTGATGGACAAGTTGGGATAACTTGCCAAGGAAGGCAGCATGTCTTGGCCAGACTAAAGTCTGGAGCAATTCCACATGAAACAGTCTCCATCTCAGCTCCTGGTTTGATTGATTGCCCCTGAGGTCAATTGAGGTTGTAAAAACAGAGCGTATTCATCAAAGGTGGTTACTGTGGTCTGATGACTAACTCCACACGAGACCTCAGCATTTAAGTTCATGGCGTTTTCAGAGTGCAGAGGTCAGGATGTACAGTAGAACAGAATTGCATGCATGTGAGACCAACTTTTTATTTCAGAGGCAGACTGTACACCCAAGGGGGAAATAACTGTGTAGTTCAATATCCATTACACGTCTATATCTCACTCTCGTCTGCAACAGGGTGTCAGCTTGCCAAAAGCGCTGAAATAACTGGAGAGTCAGACATTTGGGAAAATCAAATTTTACCCTTATATTAAAAAAAGCATAGCCTCTGGCTTTTTATATTAAGTAGAGTCAAATAATTGACTTTCTAGAAGCCCCTCAGCTGCATACACTATTAGGTTATTTTATATCTGTCTTGTGTGGGTTCAATGAGGAGGTCATTGCTTGGCAGAACATGACAACAAACATGTTTGATGTAGTTTTGCACACCAGGTATTTTGTCAAAGAGTAAGATTGGCAATTGCACTGCCTGAACCTTGCGGTGGTTGCTTGTTTTCCCTGTGTCTGTGGTTGATCCTTGGGTTTGAGTCAAACAAAGCTCTTAAACTGTGACTCATACAAAATCAGAAAATAAACAGGGAAAAAAAATCAAACTAAACAATAATTGTTTTGACCTAAACTTGGAGTATGGAGACTGCTTGTATTGTGCATTTCTTTGCCAGTGTAGTTTGCAGCCATTTTTAAACGTCTGTCATTGAAAAGCCTCAGTTTTGTCATCCCTCTATCAATTGTCACACTCGGTTTATTGCTCCCCAGTTTCAGGGGGTTGGTGCCTACTACCTCCAAACAATCAGAGTGCAACCGGCTTGATACACCCTGGAGAGATTGTTAGGATCAACACATAAACACATTCTTACCTTCAATGTTTCCAATTAACTCTGTATGCATGTTTATGGGTCATGCAATTCCTTGTTACTCCTCTACACTTCTGCCCCTTAGTTTCAAGGGTATGTATTACTTGGTTAGGTTTAACACAACATTTTGGATAAGGTTCAAGTAGAAAATCCTTAGTTTTCCAAATCCCAAAGAAAGCACTTTATAGTGATCCACTGACCAGGCATTGACAAATAATTTGGAGATTCAGACATAGCTTGGTAACACTTTGGTTACATTTTGGCTTGAACCTTTCAAATCAATAAAGTGAAGTGGGAAGAAAACACCACACGAAAAACAAGGAGTAAACTTTTAAGATGAAGGGAGTCCAATTTAAATGCAGCCTTAATCACAAAACATTAAGTTGAGGTTGTAGCATGCCTCTGGTATGTTCTTATAGAGGTAGTTGCATATCTTTTAGAATAAGTCTATCATCCTAAACTTTAATACAAGTATGCTGAAAACCAAATGCAGACAAATTCAGATTTTGCTCCAGCAGAAAGATTTCGACTCCCAGATTTTGTATCTACGGTTGAACTCTTGGTGTGGTCTTAAAGTAGCGCCCCCCCCTTTTTTTATTATTATTTCTGTCTTTTTACATTGAGAAAGATTACCCAGCAGTAACACTGATTCCCAGTGATGGCTGGCTGTCAGCCAAAGCAGACTTTTAACTATTTTCAAAGCAGATCAATTCCCAGCCTCTCTGTATGGCTGCCAGCAGCGAGGGACTCTTCTAATTATAACAAGGGAGAGCATGGTCTGAATACTGTTTTCTTTTGCAGCTTGCTGGTGTGGGGACTCAGCTACACTCCCACACAGGCACCGAATAGATAAATATAACACACACCTTCATGCACACACAATGGAAGGCTGCAACCTTCTGATTAGTAACATAATTTACATCATAGAGTCAAATGAAATCTAAACATCTTGGGAGAATCTTACAAGGTGACCTCAGGGCATCTCCTGTCAGGGGCAAAATAGACGATACTGGGTTGATCGGAATGAGACAAGAAGTTTTATAGAACCTGTAATGAGTGTAGATTGCTCCAGTTTATATTTGAGTAATCCATTTAAATTACTAATAAACAACCCAGTTTAGGTTTGATCAATCTAAGTATGTTACAATGACCAGGTGCAGTTCAAATTAAAGGAAAGTCTCTGAAATAGTTACTCATTTAGCACTACAAAGCAGAAACAACTTTGGAATTGTTTGCGGCTAACGACTAGCTGTCTGTTGTGCATTCCCAAAGCAGTTGTGCTTAATTTGTCACTCTTTCTTAGCTCTACCAAGTAGCCAAAGTGCTACTATGCAGGTGATTTAAGAGTAGGAAATTGAGGATGCATAGATTGGTAAAACATCTGTCTGCTGAATCTCAATTTCAGCTCCAAAATTCAGATGTTAGGGTCCAAATCTGGTGTAAAGCATTGAGCCATCCTGCATTGATCAACAGTTGAAGGTGACAGTGGGGGGTATTGTGGTGTTGGATAAATTATCTTGGAAAACTTTGGATTTTTGAGTATTGTGTAAACCCCACATCCTACCAGAGCATTGTTGTATTGTATTCCAACGACCTCACCAGATCTCAAGCCGACAAAGCTCCTTTGGGACGTGGTGGAAGGGATGATTCATATCGTCAATGTGCAGCCGACAAATCTGCACAAACTGTGTGATGCTCTCTGGTCAATACGGATACCAATTTCTGTTGAAAGGTTTTTCAATCTTGTTGAATCTATGCCAGAAAGAGTAAGAGTAAAGGTAAAAAGGGGGTCCAAAGTCGTCCCGGGAGCTACTGCACCTAGTGTTAGGAAACAGACTTTACTTTATCATTAAACTTTGTGCTGTCTTAATATCTGTATATTTGTTTACACCCTTACAAACTGTCATTGCATGGAGTCTAGGAAAACCTTTCTTAATCACAGCCAACACAAAAAAGCCAATTCCTCCTGTGAACACCTGAACTCTGTGTCGCACTTCAACAAACTACAGTCACAACCTTTCTTTGATGTCAGACAACAATGACTTTTTCGGCCTGAGAACCGACGACAATAACGACTGTTCAAGCTGTTGTTTAGGACTTTAAAAGAACAAAAAAAAATCCGGAAACCTGTTCCTGTGCCTGCTCTGCTGCATGACAAACACACTTGCTCACCGACACACACATACATCAATCAGCCTGGTGAGTCACCTTCAGGTTTTTTTGGTATCGTAGGACGACCACTGCACAAAGAAAGAATGAGAGACCTAAAAATAACAGCCATCATTCCTGTGGAATCTGCAGCTCATCCATGTTTGGCCAGCCTGAGGGAACAGGTTTCTGTGACCTTTCTGAGTCAAGCAGAACCCAGCTGCTGTGACCTGGTTAAGTGTGTGACCTCCTAGTGCGAGGAACTGGGCTGCAAAATGTAAAGAGAGAAATTTCTGAAGTGGCAAGCTTCTGTTTGGAAGGAGGAGCTGTTAGAAAGTGCAGACACACACTCACACACACACACACCCCCACGCCCACACACCCAGAGAGGCCAGCTGGTGCGTTTCGGAGAACACTCAGCAAGCCTCTGCCGCAGCAACCGTACTTGTTCAACATCAAGCAGTGGAGGGAAAAAAAAGAGAACTCTTGCACAACACACACATGCAGTCACGCGTGTGTTCACACCCCGACAAAACACATCATTGTCCACGTTGCTAATCACTTCATATGCTGCCGTCTTCAGCAGTCTTCTTTACAGGAATGGTTTTGATCTGACTTTATATTCTGCTCTTCACCCTGCAATCTCCGGCTCTCACCCTCTGAAGCAATAGCCCATAGCTCACTTATTATATTTTCTCAAGAATGTTGCATCAGTTGAACACAGATTGCATATCATCTCTTCTCTCCTCAGTGGTATTTTGCAGTCATATTAACTTCAGATTGCTTACAGTTGGTGTTGTTTACCGAGCCACGGTGGCGCACTTTATATGTGAATGCTTATAGCCCAGCACTGCTGCAGTTTTATAGGGGTGAGTCATGTTCACATAACAAACAGGCCCTGCATGGGAAAATACTGTATCACAGGATGCAGAGTTAAGCCCAAATCCACCGTGTGTTTAGTCCACACCTGAGACTCCGCAGGGGCTTGGAAGTTCAAAAATTAAACAGAAAACAAAATGCAAGGCAGACATCAACACTTTGAGTTCACACGTACGTTGTTATTTTTACAGTATGAATTGTGATTTCTACGAAGGACAGCAAGTCACAGTCCTTTGTTGAAGCTCCGCGGCTTTCTTTTCTTCTCAGTTCCTTCAAAACCAGTAAAGAATTTCAACAGGGACACTAAAGAGAGCTTTACGACAGCAGGAATGACCACTGACCTGTTGCCAGGGACTTTCTGTGTCATTACAAAAAGTAAATCACATCCTGTCCTCCTATGTGAGATGACATGGTGTGTTTAAAATTTTGTGGTTGCAGTTTTGTTGTGTGCTTTGTAAACCAGTATGGGTTTCCTTCTCATTGTGTGTTTCTTTTTTTTTTTTTTTTGATTTTTTTTTTTTTTATCATGTGGTTTGATTCCCGTTTGAAAGGTTCCCAGTATGTTATTGGTTTTATGTGAAGTTGCGTGTGTTTCTGAATTGTTGTGCTTGCAAAATGTGGTGTTCGGTTTGCCTTTCTATTTTCTCTGCAGGCACCCTCGGCGGTGGTTTGGGGTGTGTTGATGTGCTGCATCTCAACATGGCGCTCAAGCAGCAATGTGACTGACAGGACGGCCCTGCAGAGGATAGTGAGGGGAACTGGGAAGGATTATTATTATTATTATTATTATTATTATTATTATTATTATTATTATTATTATTCCACTCCCCACTGACTGCATAAGGCGAGAGATACAAAACGTTGCACCGTGCGTGGTGAGCTAAAACCCGAAGCTGGTTGTGTTTGTGCCTAACACGAAAAAAAAGAGAAGAAAACAAGTACAACATGGCGATGTAAGAGCAGAATATTACGAAACACCTGAGTCAGACAACAAGTTAGAGATGGTTAATTATTGTCTAGAGCCTGCTTAATGATGTAGGCATGATAAGGTTGACTGACACATGATCTCCTCATTCCTGGCAGCTGCTCCGGTTCTTGTTGTATCAGCGCAATCTCAGAAGTGAGCAGGAATGTGGAGACTCTCAGCGCCCTGTTAAAACTCCCTTTGCCTCATGCCCGCTTGGAGAGCCTTTCTTTTTTCTTTTTCTTTTTTTTTTTAAATACATAAGCTGGAAGGTAACAGTGGGCAGAATCATCACACAAGACGGGCTGAGCTGGAGTCTGTGCTGTTACTGGATTGCTCAACGCTTGTGTCACCAGGAGGCTGGACTGGTCGGGCGGAGTGTTTGAGCTCAGAGCTCGACATCAGTGGAGCGCACTCACTCTCAACCTCTGTGAGTGAGGCGGTCTCTTTCTCTCTCTGTCTCTCTCTCTTTGTCTGTCTGTCTTTTCCCTTCTTTCTCTGTCGGGGCTTTTCAGGATTGGATTTTTTTTTTCCTCTCCCTCCTCACTGAAAGTAGCTCTGAAGCAGCACCCAGAGCAGGACGTTGGATTCACTGGTCTCAGAAGTCTCCGACGGGAAGAAATGGAGCGCACAGTCGGCATATTCTGCTAGGACGCATCTTGAACAAGTGGACTCCCTCTCTCTTTCTGAATCTAATTTTGTCCTAAATGGTGAATCGGCCCTTCAGGATGAACTTGCAGTGCAGCAGCCCGGTGGCTCCCTGCATCCGCAGAGTCGCCCACAAGCGCCTGGACTCGGACGACCAGCCGCCGGCTAAATGCGCGAGGCTGAGCGCCGATTCGGGGGACCCGCAGGGACTCCTCGGCACGTCCCCCAGCTCCCCGGTCAGCCCCGCAGCCAACCCGGTCCCCGCCACCCACCAGGGACCGTCCAGGATAGGAGCGTTCCTGCTGCTGCCCCTGGCGGACCGGGAGAGCCTCCACGGCGCGATGAACACCGACACCGGCGATGAGCTGCTGTGCAAGGTATGCGCAATCCAGGCCATTGTGCAATTTTTTTTTTCAATGAATGATGTTGCTCAATCGCCCGTCTGACATGTTATCCGTATTTAGCTTACTTTTTTTTTCAGCAAATGTCATTCTCACGCGAAATCTGTTGACACTTTGCGTAATAACGGCGGCGTTGCTTAATGGTTGAATTTTTTTGAAGGGCTTCTTGAGGCCATTTGATCAGCTGAAATAAATAACAAATAAACAGTCGCACGCCGACTTGCTTTGTGTTGTGGAAACGCACTCTCTGCCAGTCCTCAGCACCACAGCTCCATACTGTCTGTCAACTCGGCTTATTTGCATACACGTCATTGCAATCCGCCAGGCTGTGACAAACACACAGAAATGCAAACATGTAGGGGAAAGATGGAAAGCGATGATAGGGATGTGCCCAGATAAGGAAATATTCCTGAACTGCTCCACTTTTGTGTGTGTGTTTTTTCTCCCCCTTTTTCCACTGTGCATAGAGTACAGTGGATGCGTTTGGCTTTGTTGTTTAATAAAAGTTAATCGCTTCATGCTTGAGTGACTCATTCGCAGAGACTCATCTAAAAAGTTTTGCAAGGGAGGAAGGGGGAAGCAAAATGGGGACCACTAAAACTTCATGCTGTTGCAAATGAAAAAGTTATGACAGAATCTACAGTTTAATGTCATGGTTGCACTTAAAACCTATCTGCTGTAAAAAAAAAAAAAAAAAAAAGAAAAATAAATAAATAAAAAGAGAACGACTAAGACATTTAAGTTTTTAATCAAACGTCTATGCAGAAATCAGCTGACTTGATGTGTTCAAACATATATTTTGTTGCTTTCATAGAATTTAGTGTCTTTGATCTTAAAATGCTATAACTCTCAGATATTTTTTAATACACAATCTTTTAATGAAGTGACTTATTCTGAAAGGGGGATCAGGAAGGAGAAAAGTGAAAGTACATAGAAATAGAAATAAAGGAAATTGTTTCAACTCAGCAAATGAGTTTCCTTCTGACTCTTCAATTCTAAGAAAAAAAACCCATTATGCAAGAGTTGGCTGTAATTTTAGCTAATGTATAAAGGTGTCCGGTGCCTCCATTAGCCCACAGCATGATGACACTACTGCTTTTTTGTCACCCTTTTGTGAAACTCAGTAGATATCCTGTTTGTTTTTTTTAATTCACCACTATATTTGCATACCTCACACAATAACAATCCCACTCCCTCCACTTTTCTCTAACTTTCCACCCTGCATCTCTCTCCCTCTTCCTCATTCTCCGATCCCTCTGCCAGGTGTTCGATATGGGGGTGTACCAGGAGAAGATCAGAGCCTACGGCGTTCTGCCACCTCACAGGAACGTGGCTGGCATCAGGGACATCATCCTGGGGGAGCGCAAGGCCTACGTCTTCCTGGACAAGGACTTTGGGGACATGCACACCCTTGTGAAGAGCTGCAGGCGACTGGACGAGGAGCAGGCCCGCAGACTGTTCCGGCAGGTGGTCCTGGCCGTGGCGCACTGCCACCAGGCGGGTATCGTGCTGGGCGACCTCAAGCTGCGCAAGTTTGTCTTTGCGAATGAAAAAAGGTGAGATCAACTGAACAGGAAGCTGTTTTAAGATCAACTATGTGGGGAGATTAACAGGGCAGTTCAGCTATTAGAAAGGAAGCTCTGTTAGTATGTTAAAAGCAGTTGATGTCCTAACTCCCTTAATACTCTCATGGTATCTCTATTTAGTGTAAATCCACTCTGATCAGCCCCTTGCTAGGGAAAGTTGCAGACGGCACTTAACTCAGAAACAATGTTTAACTTTTTTCTCTGCTCATTGAAAGAGCCTGTCTATACACACTTTTCCCCGATTTCCAATAAGGAATATCACTTTCCTTGTCTAATTTCTCACCCAAATGAATTAGAACTGACAACTGGTAAACCTTTTCATATGGCTGACGATTACATTAAAGTGACGGGTCCGAATTTTTAAAGCAAACCAATAGCTGAGTTGGCTGTAATCTGCAACTTCACCAATAGATGGCTCTATATTGCACACTTTCCTCTTTCAAGAAAGTAAAAATGAATACGGTGCACTTACGCTGTGCAACGTTCCTCCTTTCCACACTGCAAATTTGCTCAAGCACATTTTTATTGTAATCTTCATATAACAGTGAGGTTATTTTGTTTGAATGGTATTAAACCTGAATGGCTGCAGTGTAGTGGCACATGCCAGTGAAAGCCCACAGCCAGCATGGCAGCAGCTGATACACACAGGCCGTGTGTTTCGGATCTGGATGTGGGAACAGATAGAGTAGGAGGTTCTGTACTTGTGGAGGCAGACTGCTCAGCTTCCCAGATTTTCGCCTTCTCTGTCTGTCTCCCATCCTCGCCTGCGACGTGTCCCTTTGTGTGCTCGCGTTCTGTTTGTTTTGCATGTGTATGTGCCTGTATGTGTGAATGTGGTGGGTGGCAGTTTTGGCAGAGCCGCGAGACGAGGCTGCTGAATGAGACGATCGTACCCTTCTGCAGGCCGTTACATTCGAAAACATTTATTGCTCATTATTTATTAATAAATTACATCATAGCTGCGCTGCAGGAGAACCGATGGCTCCAATTGGGTTTCATTCACATGCACTTTCTTGCACGGAGGAGTAGTTCTGATGCTTTGAACCGGCTCCCACACACAAACACACGCACACACACCCCACCCACACAGACACACATATGCTTTTACTTGTGGGTGCTATCTTCCGTTCAGGAAATCACTCAAAACATTTTCCAACTAAATTATTTGTTGCATCTTTTAACCCTCCTGTAGCCCTGTTTCTTAGAAGCATCAGCTTATTTCTCTCTTTCACCGACATTCCCAAACACACATTTCCATGACGAATTATCATCAGTAAGCGTCTTCAGTCATAACCTCAGGGTTAGCAGGGTTACAGTGGATGAATAAGAGCGGGGAACCACTGAGAGGAGTTGAAGCTGCTTGTGCCCCTCTAATAGCTATACCGCTGCAGAGTGATGAGTCACAGTGTATATGTGCAGAGGAGAAAAGGAGGGAGGGCTGCACAGCTCCTTTTCCTCAACCTTAGGTGTTTGTTCATACATGCTGAGGTTTGTACTAAATTACAAATAAAGCTGTGATGTGTTCTTGCACCTACGATTTTCTTACCAAACACCTCAAACATAACACCTTAAGAAGTTTGTCACGGTTTTACCCACATTTCTGTGACATATAGTTTGAAAAAACTTACTTCTAAACATCCACAGACACACGTCAACACAAGTGTGATACGGATCTGTATGATCTCACGCTTTCCTTCGAACATTTTCTGTAAAATTTACAATTCAACACCTCTGGAGCCCTGATACACAAGCTGTGATGCAATGCCCTGGCCGACAAAGCTGCTTTCCAGCCAGAGTCACGAAAAAATTCACAACAATCTGATGAATGCTGTCCTCATTGACACACACGCCACACACACACATGCAGATATGGAAAAACAGAGTGCAGATGGAGGAGTCAGCTTAGGGAAGGTGAATAGTGCTGAGAAGCATGCAGAGCTTGACTGCCGGGCCAACCCTCGTCTCCGTGCGTCACTGATGTGGCAACAGCCATTTGAGGGTAATTATGGCACGGCTGGCGCCGCCAGTGTGGGACCCAGGTGCAGATAGCCTGGGCTCGAGACGTAGCCGGAGAGAGGAGAGAAGATATGTTCTCTCAACAGAGGGGATGACTCACTCTCTCCACTCCTTTAACTCTCTCTGTTCTGATTCTCTTTCTGCCTCCATCCCTCTTTCTCCTCCACCGACTTATCTCCTCCACTATCTGGCTGCTTAAATATCATTTGCTCTCCGCTTCGGCCCTTCTGGCTGTCACGCTGTCTGTGGTGATCTGTTTTTCTCCTCAGCTGCTCTTTTATTTCCGCTGAAGGGGTTGCCCAGATTTTGTGCTAAATACAAAATACATTGTGCTTCTTTGTCATTTTTGCTTGACAAAAATCTATTCATGCCTTGTAAACATTGCCTAGTCATTGATGGGATGATGACATTTTCTTTCCCCTGAAAATGGAAAGATGCTCACATTAAAAGCTGTGTGTGCAGTTAGCTTATTTTATTGATACACACGCTTTTCTTCGAACAATCTGTGCTTATGTGGGTCTAAGCATTTTCTAAAACTCAAACAAAAGTAGGAGTTTTGGCCCAGAACTGCTTTAGCCGTGCCTTTGTTAGTGTAAGTATTGCCAACCTCATCAGCAGCTGTATGTGGAGTATCGGTATTAGTTATTGATTAGATTTTTGCAGACAATGTAGACACATTTTTTTTAAATATCGGCCCACTATTCATTTCTAAGAGTATCCGTGCACTGAGATTTAAAAGTCTTGAAGTCTTTTCAGGGGCTGAAACAGAGTAGAAAATCTCAGGCCCCCAGTTGCTCTGCTCCAGGACTAAATGCATGTCCCATCATTTATATGCCTAAATATAGTTAGCAGAGTGTGAGTAAGGAAGGAGGAGAGTGCTGCAGTTTTATATTTATATGGGTGTTTATGTGGCCAGGCTAGTGCCAGGAAGTTACTGGAAATTTGCTTAGGCAGCTCTGTTTTTTAAACAAGAGTCACTCAGCTGGTCTTGGGTCAGAGTGAGGTCACTGGAGGATGGTATGCAAATATGTGTGCTGCTGGTATCTAGACTGTCTGTCCATCTGTTGCTGAGCAGATTAAGGCTAAACAGAAGATGTCATAACACATAATAACTAAAGCTCCCTGCTCTTGTTGTAGGTTTAAACAGAATAGGTTCCGGGCTTCTAAATTCTAATGATTTCTCAAATTTGTTCTTACAGGACACACGTGAGACTAGAGAGCCTTGAGGACTGCCGCATCCTTGAGGATCCCAACAAAGACTCTATGTCAGACACCCACGGGTGCCCTGCCTACGTCAGCCCTGAGATCCTCAGCGGCTCAACACCGTACTCCGGCAGGATGGCTGACATGTGGAGCCTGGGGGTCATGCTGTACACCATGCTGGTGGGTCGTTATCCCTTCCATGACCCGGACCCGGCCACTCTGTTTTCCAAAATCCGCAGGGGCCAGTGCTGCTTGCCGGAAGGCTTGTCGCCGAAGGCCAAGTGTTTGCTCCAGAGCCTGCTGAGGAAAGAGCCTTCAGAGAGACTAACGGCAGCCGAGCTGCTTGCTCACCCGTGGTTCCACCTGCCGCTGTCGCCCCAGGATGTAGCGTCGGGTGAGCAGGAGGCGAGCTCGGCGGAACAGACAGTGCCATCCTTTGAAGTGGAGGAGAACGACGATCTGTTCTGTTGACAGACACGGTTAAGAGCCTGACTAAGAGACCAAAACAGATCTCGTCGTCGTTTTTGTACATTGGCACTTTTTAGAAACCTGTTTGTGTACTGGTATGTGTACATACAACCTCAAGCTTTCTACAGAAACTCACTGTACTGTATTCTGATGTCTTGTATGTGTTACCTTGCTAAGGGCATTGCTTACAATGGTCATTCATTGTGCAGTTGTGCATTTTAAAACAATAGTTGGTGCTAAAAGAAATCACAATGATTCAGAATTTGTCAGATGGTTTTTAAAAGAATATTCTCTGCAGGCTTCTTTGAGTGTATCACATGAATTTTAAACCCCTCTCTCTCTCTCTCTCTCTTTGCTTGCATTCATGCACCTTCACAAAGCATTAGCTGAATCTTAACTGCGATGGCCAGGGCTGTTGTTCCTCTCACTCTCTGGCCAGGCTGCGGCTGACTCAATATTTGACTCGAGGACAGTTTGAGCTCAAGCCCGACGTCCTCGAGCAGACAGTGACACAAAGTAGGAAAGATGGTTAGCAAGGGACTCGTGTGTCACCCTCAGCGTGACACTACGGAGGTGTCTCACTGCCAATCTGCCCATGTCTGAGCGAGTGCAGATCGTTTACAAATCTCACACCATGTGCAGAAGGTTGAGAAAGGCAGGATGTTGCTTGTCACACTCAGTCAGCAAATAATAGTGACACCAGTTCTGAAAGAAGTTCTTGTAAATAGCCAGCACAGTGGAGGTTTTATCTCATTTGTGGCCAGTGATATATGTATAAAAGAGTTGCACCGAGTGAGGAAATGTCTGATCGGACAGGGCAGCTGTTGCAGCCACAGCTGGGCAGGGGCCAGTATGAAATTCTCATGCTAAAACACTGGTTTGAATTTTTGTGTATTTAGATAAAACCTCAATCAACTAATCTGATGATTAACATGATCTAAAAAAAAAAGAAAAGCACTATTATTGCTATTTGGAAATATAGGATGAATTCAGTTGAATTTAAAGTGCTTATTGTCTATGAAATTATCCATTTTGCTGCGGCCTAATTCACATTAGCTAGCTATTTGCTGTGCAGCTCTTAGCTGGCCCATTGTACAATTTTAAAACAGCCTTACTTTGTAAGAGCAGCGGCTGCCTCTCTGTTAGGTCAAACAGCAAGGCTTGCTGTTGTTTCAAGGCTAAAAATATTTCCAAGCAGCAAATTTTCTCTGTTTGTAAAAACGTGAAGCAGCCTTCTTTTGGTTGGCTGAGCCAAAAAGTGAGCAGAAGTAGGCGAAGGCTTGACTGCTCTGCTATATGCTATTATAACTGGAGAAAACTCTACCCACTCTGGTATTTTCTCTCAAGTGGATTTCAATCCATAGGAACTTAATGATAGGTGATTTTCACTGTCTTTAAATCTTAACCTTTTGAAATCTTGGTACACCTGGATACCAAAACTGGCCAATGCCAGCGCTTCGGGTTTTAGGAATAAGTCTTGTCAACCATCACTAAGTTGTCATGGTAGTCAGGAACAGAAAGTGCCACGTTGCATTGAAAAATATAAATTTCTCTGTGAAGTGGTCAAACCTGTTCTTTCTAGTGTCTTTGGAACATCACGTCAGTGATCAAACAAAGCCGAGTAGTTGCGCCTCCATTTGCTGTGCTTCGTAAACCGAAGGAGACTGAGTTGGTCGCAGTCTGGCAATATACAATGTCTGTTGATGAGTCAGCACTTAAACTTGTCAGTAGAAACTGACTCTGACCTTGACTAAAGGACTTTCTTCAGACCAGTTCACTTCTTTACTACTACTTTTTTTTTTGTCGTCAGGGACATGATGTACGAAACCTAAAAGAGACATTCAAATTATTTGGTTTGTGACAAAAGAATGGAGACTTCCAAGCCTACTTCATTCTGATACGATAGTCTTGACGATGGTACTGAATCTGGTACGTCTGAGGAGTGATTAACCTTTAATTTCCGGGTCATACAGTAGCTTATTCTAAAAAATATTCTCTTGTTTGCTGGAGACTGTAAGAGACTGGTGACAACTTGCATTGTTCCTCACAAGGAAGTAATTTAAGAGATTTATGATTTTGTTGCTTTATATATGTAGAGTGAGTCACTCATATGACGTGTAAAGTAAACTGACACGGGTGCACAATCTCCATATTGCACTGTGAATCATGTAGTTGTGACACAACCTGAAGGCTTCGTCAGCCCCTAGCGGTTACATGTGAGAGTTATATTCAGTGTACAAAGTGTGTAAATATGTATATTTGAAGTATATGTTGAATAATTGAATAAAGATCACAGTTTTTCATATTCACGTGACTTGTTCTTCATTCCCTCTCCACCTTCACAGCTTAAGTATGTGCCTTTAAAGGTTCTCCTAGAAGAAATCTTTTTTGTTTGAACTCCTCATTGTCGCAAAGGCCAACAACACTTTTCCTTCGTCTGTCTCTCCAAAAGGAAAAGAAGTGGAAAAACCTTTGACCGCTCAGTCTCCATCTCTTCCTCCAACCGGTTTCTCTTCTCTGACCTTTGCGTAATGCAACATTTAACTCCTCAAACACACAAATGTCAATAGCGGGTCAATGTCTTTTTCCTGGAATACACCAGGGAGAACATTCGCTCTGTTGTGTTCTTTCTTCTTCTTTTTTTTCCCCCAATAACCTACAGAGTGTGAGGTCAAGTCATTAAAAAACACAGCACAGTATTACCTCAAACACATCTACTCTTTTCCTGCCTGCTCTACTTTTACTCTCGGATCATTTGTTTGACCTATAAGAGCTTGGCATGTCTCCACCCTTTGCTTGTTATGACTACCCGAGGCACGGCTGGCTGGGGCTTGCGTAAGTGTCGAGTGTATGTGTTCTTGTGCATACCTGCTTCCATGTCTGCGTAAGTGTGTGAGTGAAGAGTCAGATTAGGTATCAACAGGGTAGCTGACTTGTCTTGGTTGCTGGGAAGCAGCCAAAGCAACTACAGTATTGCTTAACTGAGAGTCGAGGTTCCGTCTCGGGGGATGACGGTAAAAATAAGGTGTAGGATGAGGTCATGTAATAAATTTCTACAGGAAACTCTTGTTATGTGAACCTGAAGGGATTTATTGACATATTAATCTCATATCCTTTAAAGGGAATGTAATCTTAAGCAAAGCGCCTGTCGGTGAGAGCTGAAATGAGTTTAGGAGTTGCGAAATCCTCTCAGGTGAACTTTGTGAAGTCATCCTTTCCCTTTGGCCACAAGCATAAACTTTATCCTTCCTTTAGGTCTGGGATCATTAAGGTTTCCCAACCACATAATCTTTCAAACAACAAACCTCAGTAACTTCCCATCATATGTTATTCAGTGCTGCTTGAAGGTCACAAAGATCATCAGCAACTTCCCAAGACCTCTGTGACCTCACGATGCAATGTCAACATTTCAGAACATAGTGTTCACAAATACTGCAAAGGCTGTTGACATGCTGTAAAGCTACTGGATGTTTTAGGAGAAAGGTATGTGGTTTGATTTGCCATGTGGAGGAAAGTGAAAGTAAAATATATTAATCTGCAATTGTTTGACGCATGAAAGTGAGATATAGAAGCAGATAGTGAAGCACCTGTCCCCTGGATGAGACTGAGCATTGTGTCTTTTCCTGGAACCTGTTGGCTCCAAATCGTTCCACTGATGCAATGGAAATATCATCCCTCTGTTTGAGTGACCCTCTGACCTGCTTTATTTCATAACACAAATTCCTGGAGGAATGCTCCAGCTGAGCGCAGTCCGCCGTTCTGGACCGGATGCCTCATAATGAAGGTGGTGTTTTCGCCTTTCATCCTAAATCAGAAACACATACCTGGGAAAATAGCGGAGTGACACAAAATGAGAACTCTGCCGCCATCTTGTGGAAACAATACAAATAGCAGCTTCTTGTCGAAAATAAAAATCATTCTGAACACAGAAGCCTGTTTCTTCAGAAGTTTGGATGTGGTCTGAAGTATCAGACAGATAATTAATTTGCAACATGTAACAGAAGGACCAAAAGGAGAGTCCTTTTGTCAGTGTATTACAGCACATACACTAAATCTGTACACTCCCATGTATTTCCCACATTATATTTTTCCCATACGATTCACAAACAAATCAGTTTGAAGGGAAACAGTAAAAAAGATGCAATAACCCAATTGGATAATTAAGCATCTTCCGACTGTGCTTCACAATTGAGGACCTTTGGAGTCAATCAGCATCCCACACTCTGGCTTCCTGTGAGCGCACTGCAAATAATGACTTTAACAGAAGGATGAAAAGGTGGAAAGGTCAGGATAGTCTTAGTAGGGCATGTTTTTCTTTGTTTGTTTGTAGTTTTGTCAGGAGTTGGAAAGGACATATCTAACATTCATTGTCTCATCTTTTCCTAAATCAAATTCGGCCAATCAAAAAAGGTGTGCACAATTTTGAGATTGACTGTGAAATCAGATATGTAATAGATTTCTAAATCTGATAATGGGACAGCAAAAATGTCCAAATATGCTAAGTTGCTGTATCATGATTTAGAGTGTGAAGAAATGTTTCACAATGATTTAGAGGCTAAAACAGTATTTGAGCAGCCGTGAGATTCATATTAATGCGCAGCATCAAAAAAAGTTATAAATTTACACATTCTTGTAGAAATTAATTAAGTGACCATAAGAGGATAGGATTAGTCAAATTTTTAATCGGCACAGCCCCGAAAATTCAGGATTCGTCGAAACAAAAGACTCATGAGAGAACGGAGCATTGACAACCATCTCTGTAAAGGATAACAGGATTTATGGTGAACATATGACTTAAAGAAATAGGTAGTAAAGAGCCAGGTATGATGATTCCTTCTGATATTTTTGTGCTGATTTACCACAATAACAAAAAATCAATAAAATACACTGAAACCTGTGTAAGGGAACACTGTTGTTCATTTTGTTTTAGCAATAACAAACAACTTGTCAGGAATCGGGGTGTTTGGGGTTTTCTTGTTGCATCTAGTTTTGTCCACCAGGCGGCATCAAGACTCTTTGTTTTACCTGGCAGAGCCTGTTGCGGCTCAGCTCACCTGAGTCCAATTACCTCATCCTACCGGGAGTACAAGAGGAGCTGACCGCCAGTACCTCTTGGCTTGAATGTCAGCCAGCTACGGTACCTCTAAGATTAGCCCTTCTCCGTTTGATCACTTTCTTTTCCCATTTTTCCCTGAACTCATCATCTCCTCTGACTGTTTTGTAGTGAGCCGACTGTTCCCTGAGCCCATCCAGAGGATTTTCCCGCCTCTATTCCTCATTATTCACCTTTGTAATAATAAACATCTTTAACTGATTCTATGATCTCCTGTAGTGTTCTGCATGTGGGCTAAGACAGTTAACTCCACCATGACACAACCTGCAGATCACTGTTTGATGTCACTAAAGCAGGAAAAGCACCCTTCCTCTTCCCCTGTGAAAATGTTGAAAACTCCAGACAGTAGTTGTAAGAGCTTTATAGGATTCGGCATATTTACAGCAACATATAGCAATAACTTTCTCAGCGATTAGATTGAATGTTTGTCAGCCAGCAATGCTCTGCTGGGGGTACAAATACTGATCTGTCATCTCGTCTGGGTCAACAGTCTCTGAAGAACACAGAGGAAGAAAGGATCATACAAGTGTTTCTTTGATTGCGTTATCTCGAGTAAAGTGCCCCCTGGGGGACAATCTGGTCTCATCATGATTGCTTAACATGAAAGGAATTGATATTCTGATGTGTCTGTGAAGGACGTGACTCAGGAAGGTTTGCTTATTTGGATTTATCTCTTAGCAATTTAAAAACCCGCCAGAACATTTCAGCAGTATTAAGAAGGCCACTCTTTTTCTCGACAGAAATGTTCTGACAACAATCAGCAGGTTGGTAGCAAGTTATGGAGGGGATTTATTGAGGACTGCTGCTCTAAAGCAGGCAGTCCTTCTCCCTACTTTCCTGGCTCGTATCCTTCTTTCTTCATCTCCTGGACTTTCTTATCTTCTCCCTTCGCTCCTTTCTTGTTTCCTTCCCTCCTTTCCTTTCTTATTTACCATACCTCCTTTGTTTCCTCCCCCGTGTTCTTTATTACTTTCGTTGTCTTACTCCTTGGTTTAACCAGTTCCTGTGTTTAATGCCTGCCCATTGTAGAAAAATCTCTATTTAGTGTATTTAACTGAACATAAACACCTAGAAACTCTTGAAAGTTGAGTCTGCAAAAAAATTATTTCATTAAATATGTGAGACCCTGTTAAAAATAACTGAGTATTTAACTTGATACAAATGAAAGAGCTTCTGATTAAGCTTTAGATATCTTTGTTAGAATATATCTATTGCAATTATATTATGCTTTGTGATCAATATCCACTAAATGCCTAGTCAATAACAATAAGCACCCATAGTATTACTACAATAATTTCTATATTAAAGTTAAAATGGGAGGTGTCCAGTAGAGGGCAATATTTTAATGTTTTTAATAAGATTTAACTGAACTCATTTGAATGTGGCCTATGCAGCTTTTCTGCACATAAACATGGTCTGGTACATTCGTTAGTGATTTATAAATGAAGCTGTACATGGATGTGCTTTTAAAAAAATATAGTAAAATGTTCTCTGGGGTTAAAAAGGTAATAAACTACAACTTTTATGCTTCTATGCATTTATGTATTCCCTCCTACATTTTAATTTACAGCAGACATTTTCAAAAAGCCTGAAAAAGTCACCTTTGCTCACTGTGTACATGTTCACTCAGTGCATACATGTCCAGTTTTTACAGAAATGTTTAACTCCCAAACTGGATGAGGTGAAACGTTGTCATAAAAAGTTATCCAGATGCGTTTTGTACCTTTCCAGTCCAAGGTTGTTTGGTTTGACTGAATCAAAGCCTTACTGAATGAACTTCAGGATGTTTTTCAGGTGACTGTTTCAAAAATAGCCTTGGACCTAAGGGAAACAGCCACTGAGTCCTGACCTAAATCCTACTGAAGACCTTTGGAGAGCTGAAACTTGTCACTGTGAAAAAAAGATGTAGCCTTAAAACAGCATGAACCCACGACAGTGGGAGAGTTTTCAGCAAGCAATGGTGGGCAGGTTCAAGAAGTATCCAGATGGCTCAGGGCAAATGCTGAATAAACAGTTTTTACAGCAATAATTTGAATTATTATGTAGTATTTTTTTTATTTGACTTTATCTGTCTCTGGTTGAGATGGAGGAATCTTGTTTTAGTTTATTGGAGAGTTCTTCACCTTGTCTTTCGCCAGGTCAGTGCATGACCTTGGTTATTTTCTTTTTCAGCCATTCTGTTGCAGATTTGTTGCTGTTTTCAGCATCATGACCCATTTTCATCCAAGTTTTAGTTGTGACACAGATGGCCTCACATTTACCTCTAGGATACTTTGATACAAAGTTTATGTTCAACTCAATATCTGCAGACTTTTTAATATTATTTGGATGAAAAGAACCCTAATCATCGCCCTTCTATCGATGATTTGTCAGCTGAAATGACATTCTGCTGATGTGTCATAAAAATCAAACAGGGTTCTGTGCATTATGACCCAAAATTTCTGCCTTGTTCTCATCGATTCAAAGATCATCGTTCCATTTGGCGTGGGCATCATTTGGATTAGTCTTCGCGAAACATTTCTTGTTGTCATATTCTTTTTATAAGTATGCTTCTCTTCTCTTTGCAATTTTTTTTTGATAACCCACTTGGTTTTTACAGATGTGCTGTCATGATCTTGTAAAAATTTCCATCATGATGGGTAGGAACAATAGCCTCTCTCATTGCTGATGTCTTTTACTTCTTGGCATTGTGTTAACACACACCTATGTCCTCAAAACCAGGAAATTGCCAACATTTCTGCTTTTACCTTTGTCTTATTTCTGCTTTTTATTTCTACTTTCTCTTTTGTAAAAAAAAAAAATTATCCAATTTCTTACATGGTTTTGGCATGATTTGTCAAAACAAGCTGTTGCTTATTTGACTCATTTTCACATTTATTTATTCACAACCTCTCCGTATTTGGTCGAATTACATTGTTGCTCTGACAATTGGTCAAGTAAAAACAGAAGCCTATTTTTTTCAGTTTACTTTACTCTAAAAGAAAAGGAAACGGCCTCTGTGTTATGTCAGCCATGTTTTCCTGTCGTTTCCTGGCAGCTTATTATTTTACTAGCAGCTCGGTGAGTCCGGGCTCCAGTGTTAACACTCACAACACTGACTCATGGCCGCTGCTAATGGACACAACAGGAGGTGTACCCGAGTGTTTCCTGAAAGCTTTGTAAAATTCAAGGTGACCATCAGAGCAAAATGTTCAGGAAAGAGCTGACATGCTGTGTACTTTGCAGCCATATTCATTCATTCATCCTTAATTTCTTCACACGTTGACACTTGCAAGTCTTCAGTGTCTTTTGTTGTATTTTTAACTGATAGACGGCTCATAGTTGGTCTCATGTCCACAGTTGAACTCTTTTTATATATATATGATTAGGTTATTGCTTTGTGAAAAATAAATGTATGAGACACATTTTAGATTATTTGCAAAAACTTTTGAAAATATTCTTTTAACACTACTTTGTGTTGGTCTATCAGACTGAATAAAACGAGTTGAAGTGTATGGTTTAAAGTGAAATGAATGTGAAAACGGGATAGGAAGTCACTATTATGGGTATATTTGACATGTTTTAGTAGCTCAGTTGCATTCCAGCAGGGTCGAAAGCAAGAACAACTATCAAACTGTGAAAGTTGGTGGAAGCATGACTGAAAGCTAATCAAAGTTTAGTATAATCTCACAAATATGGTCTCTACGTTTATAGTAGATATGCTCAGTTGTTCTCCACACACAGTTGAAATTAAAATATCTCAATAAGTCAAAAATGATCAAAAAAGACAAACAAAATCCTTAAGTCCTCCTCTGTCCTCGACAGTAATTTCTTGGTGAAGTTGTTGAAATGAAGAAGCGTTCTTGTTGTTACCCTGCAGAGAGCTCTTTCTCAAAAGTATCCTCTCTCACTCATGCCGCTCTTGTTTCAAGTGGCACATGCTATCTTGGGCTTTCGGGGCAGCTTTGTTCAAACAGCACAGCGTCAACCTACCCGATACTTTCCAGGCCCCAACCGCAGCCTGGGGGAGAGCTTGAATAAAAATCACAGAAAGTCTCTCTGCAACCCATAGCCATCGCTGTGAGAGGAATGGAAATGAGACAACAGAAGGTTTCAGCTAGATTATTCCTGGAAAGTATGAGTGTTACCGATTTTAAAATATGCAATCTAGGTACTGATTCAGGGACGTATTTCTAAACTTTCTTTAAAACTTGGTAAACAAGCTGGCCTTTATATTAAGGACAGGGAAAAATAATACAAAAAGGTTAGCACAATATTAACACTGTTAGGGGATTTTCCCAGTCACACAGTGAGTAACCAATGAGTGTAGCTGAAGCCTTTAATGGGAATGAGCTTTGTAGTGGGACTTATTCTCTAAAAAAGTCATTACTTTGCATTTTCTGCTCACAGATTAGAAACTGGGCACATTGGGGCCTTTGTGCACGAGGAAAATAACTCTGCTACAATCCCTTCTCGTGAAAATAAAACCTACTTGTGTACTCATATTTATTACCACAGCACATGAGCAGTGTGCTCATGTACAAAAGCAAATGCTTTAGTGTCAAACAATCCAGAGTTAATGGAAAGACATGTCATATCAGATTGCATTTTTATAGTGCAGCTACCGACTGGCATCCACAAATTTTAATGTTTTGATGAAGACGTTTGAAAAGCTCTAAAATTGTACTTTTTTTCTGCATAAGCATAATCTCACCAACATTTTTCGATACTTTCGTTTTGGTTTCAGTGAGGGAAAGAAAAGATACAATTTTTTAAAAAAAACATGTTGTACTGTGTGGCCCTGTGATGTTCTGGAATAAATTAGCAACTTTTTCAGGTTGTTTCTACAGTGTAACAATAAAAAAAAGAAAAACAGATCAATCTTTACAGGGTTTTTAATAACAGTGGAGCGGACTGCGTACACTATCATTTCCTGTATGACACATTGAAATAACGAAGCAGGTAATTTTAACTGTTTCAGGAAAAAGAATGAGGACACCAAAGCAAGATGGGACACTCAAGGCAGGAGTTTGAACAGACTTTGTCCAAAATGAAACTGTTGCTACGCTAGGTCTTATGGTACAGAGTTCAGAGTCAAATAATGAAGCACCCAGAATATTATTTTGCCACATTTACACTTCACATCCATTCCAAGCTGATTGAATACAGGTTAAAAATAAAATAAAACAAAAACTTTAGCTGGAGTTAAAAAAAAAAAAATGGTTTGCTTGTTTAATTTTGAATATATGTGAATTAAAGAAAATCCAGACTAAATTCACCCATGTACACCAAAATTATAATTAGCCCCAAATGACTGTCATTCATTCATACATCCACATTCATGAGTGTGTAAACTTTTTAAAGACACTATAAAGTTCCTGTGAAGGTGGTGATCTGATCTCTCAAACGCATCTTTGCATTGCTGAAAATGTTAGAAAGGAGGTTTTGGTTCTTAAACCGCTGGCCACTCGTGAGCTAATCGATTATGCATGCAGAGATTGATGATTAGATATGCAATATGCAGACCTCAAAGTGTTTGCCTTGCATTTGTGCAACAATGCATTTAGATGCAGAAACGTCATTTAAAAAAAATATTAAAAATTGTAGACCGTGAAGCAAAAATTTTCAGCTGAACTTAGCTGTGCGGTTAAGGATTAATTTACTGCTTTTGCTGTGGTTGGCAGGTAGTGGCTACATTCATGACTCAGCAGCTGAGGGAGTGATGGAGTGCTGGAACAACAAGACAGAGAGATCAGAAGAAGAAAGCTGTGGTTAAAATGAGGATGGATGGACGGAAGGAATAAAAAACAGCATAACGAGCATCATGACTGAGGACAGAGAGCGAATTACTAAACAATGAGAAGTTAAGACGAGCTCTTTTTGTGGGAAGAGAGGTTCGGTTAGCCTGGCTCCACTCTACGGGGAACTTTAATTACTTTTCAGCGTCGCTGCCCCTTTTGGTCACGAGCTGCATGCTCTGATCAGCAGCCTCTGATTATCAGGCCTTTGTGAGGCTCTTCGCCTGCTGTCAGGCCGTAATTACGTCTTCGCTGGAGAACCTCTCAGCACGTCAGAAAGCTTAAAATGCTGTTATTCAACCGGTTCTCCAGCTTTACAGGCTCGATTTGCTCACAGCTGCAAAACCTATTGGTTGGACCCGCTGTAATCATTAAACAGGGTTAAGAAATGTTGTTTTTCTCTCTTGGTGTAGTTGCTAACACGTTTTTCTGCTGTCATGAGGATGCAGTCCATCTGATAAATGAGGAGACTCGTGACAAGACAACACGATGGAAACATCAGATCTTCCTGGCTTCCTGGCACAATTTACTTCTTTGAGAGCCTCCTATGAGAAACTGAGGCTTTGTTACAGAAAGACAACTTGTTCCAGGGTCAAAGCTCAGAAACTGGGATGAAGCAAAACAAAAATGTGAATACAATCATTTGTTTTCTGTTAAAAGAGATAGATGTTCCTCTTGGTCATCACTGGTGCAAGACATTTATGTAAGATGTCGATTGCTTTCCCAGGTGTGGTGCTCATTCCCCCAAGTGGACGCTTACCTAAACTATAAAATGGGATTTCTTAAATCTCTTTCTTTTTTACTCACATTTTCACCAGGAATTTTATTCTTTGACTCACACCATATTAGGCAAACCAACAATCAGCTGTAATTTGAATTATAAGTTAACGTGTGGCCTTAATCAGCTGTTTCTTTTGTGAGCTCCAGGAATAAACATTTAACATTTCAATATAAATTGGCAGATTTGCACAAATAGCATAATTGGACATAATTTCGTCCACTAGATGGCGATAAAGTGCATTGAACATGAACTTTGGCATGTGTTAAATAGGAATCAAAACACATTAGTGGTGTACCAACTTGGTTGTATGGTGGTGTGACCAAAAAAAAACCACCAAAAAAAACCACAAAACAAAACAAAACAAATCAGAGGTAAAATATGTAAGAAATAAAAAACAAAATGAAGATCAAGAGACAGTTGCCCTGCTGCTCTCCTTGTTAGCTCTAAAAACAGGAGTAATAATGTTTCCAGTGTAATCATGTGTAATGCAGGTGTTTACAGTGAACCAGTGGGGCTGTTTCTCCATGTGGTGAAGATCATCCATGAGCAAGAATCAGCTGCTTTTATAAACATCAATTTTTATCTTTCCTCCTAATGGTTTTATTGGAGCTGTGATTCAGGGAGAAAACACCTACAGAAAATAAGCGTTATTCTAAATCATTGAAGGCCCTGCACAAGCTGATCCACTGAAGAAAACAATTCCCATTTGATGATGAAGTGGACCTTCTTGTTCTTCTTGTTATGCCAGCGATGCTGGGAACCAACAAACCTCTTTGGGTTGTTTATCTAGCTGTGAGCAGCCTGCGCTTTGGGGCCTTTAGAGATGCACAGTTTCTCTCTTTTCATGAAACCCCTTATTTGACCATGAGCTTCTTTTTGCCTTGAAATTAAATATTAATTCACCAAAAATAAATAATCTTAGGTTCCTAAAAAACAGCCTTGCATCAAACACCACCTGCCTCCCGCTCCACACTTCACATTTACAAGGCTTTCTTTTTGCAATCTGAGTTACCCAACTTTCTGTAAGTAGTGTTTTAACATGCAACATTAAAGTTCAATAAAGTTTGCAATGAATGCAATATCTGCTGAAGATGACAGATGGTTGTGGTTTAATCCGTTCCTTAATCGCTTGCTGACAATGACTCACCGGCGTGTGATTTGTTAGAGCATTAGCATATTTTGCTTCTTTGTTTTGCTTACAATAAACACAAAAACAGTTTATGAATAGTTAAATTAGGAACAATGGTTAGAGCTTGCTGTTTCAGTGAAAGCACTTTAAGATCAAGCTTTAAAAAATATCATTAAAACAACAAAGATTATGTATTAAAAAAAAATAAGAAAGGCCTCACTTTAACACTTTGGTGAATTTTTGTTTAAAACGTTTGTTTTTCATTCTGTGAAGTTACTCATGGAGCATCCAGAAATTTTACTGAGGTAAGAGTAGCAATAAAATTACATTACTCGAGTAAAAGTTAACAGAAGACTAAATGCATTTAGCTGCTACTGTAGGTAACTGTGAGAAAACAGTACAATCTGTTGTGACTTTGTTTCATGCACAAGATCTCTGAATGTCAGTCACTAGCTCCAAATGAAAGACATTTGCCTAGAGGAGCATTGAGAGGAAGGTGTGACTCTCCCAGAGCAGTTTGAGGTGTTTCATATACTGAACAAACACCAGGTTGTGAAGTGAGAAAGTCTTGCTGGAAAATTATCTGTGTCATTCCTCTCAAACCAGAGCAAATCTTAAAAGGAGCTTGGATTAAACACAAAAGCCATGGTAATGTAAAAGAATAAAGTTAAAGTCCATTATTTGAACAGCAATCATGGTTAACAATTGTCCTGGAATGTGTGGAAATTTAGGGAAAACAACGCAGTTTCACAGAAATAAAATATTTAACTCACAAAAGGGAAAAATTAAAAGCTGATGTGACTCCTTTGTCCAATTTCTCAACATTTCATTGCAGCTGCTTAAAGTTGTACTCTGTATTTTGCACATGCTTGAATGCATGCATGACAGTTTGAGGCATGTTTCCAATGAGACTACGGATGGTGGATCCAGAAGTGGGAAAATGTTGCAAGTCATTTTTCTTATCTTATATGGGAAAAAAAACACCAAATTTATGAACTGAAAATTGTAATTAGTCAAGGCTGGCTGTAGCTAAATTCAGTTTGAATAAATCAGTCAAAATGTACTTATTTTCTGATTTTCTGTGAAGAATGTTTTTGTCTGATTATTATTTTTTTTGAAAAATGTCTAAAAGAAATACTATGCTCAGCTATTACGTGAATCTCAACACAGATGATTAATGATTGCATATTTGAAAATATGAACAAATGTATTACTTAATATACACACCAAACTTGTGATCTCATTTTGGGTTTTTTTAAAACAAACTACTGACATCTGTGTTTCTGTTTTATCCTGTTTGCAATGCTATCTTTATCTAATTATTATTATCTGTATCCTTGCAGATAAAAACTATCCTTGCACTAGATTTTCTTATTTTCAGCCATTATCCTTTTAATTTCCTTTTTTTGTGCTTTTGATAGAAGAAAAGCAGCATGTCTACAAAATGAAATCCAAATTTCTAAAATCAAATTCATTGACACAAATATGAGATTCTCAGCATTCAAAATGACTTTCAGCATGTATCGAATTGTAGTTATCTAAAAGAAACTTGAAACCTGTAAGTTTTCAAATATGTGGAAAATACAAAGCAATACCAGACAATAAGAAAAAAAAAGCTTTAACAAAGTAAAAAAAATAAATAAATAAAAAATAAAAGTTATTACCCAGCTGTTCAGTTGGAGAAATGATTCACAAAGCTGAAATTCAAAGCAGTGAAATCTGGCTTACTAGTCATCTGATGCTCCGAGGCTTGAAAATGTACAAAATAAATGTTGCACTGGTTTTAAAAGCTCACAGGTTTAATTCAAAGTTTCTCTAGTGCTGACTTAAACTGCTTTAATACCAAATTATAAATACTACATGTAGATTTCCCGCAATTCAGCGATAGTACTTTGCGATGTTGACTTTTTCATGCATGTATTCAGTTTTTATTTTTTCATTAGAGTCTAAAAAATCCATCATTCTGATGTCTGCAGACTCTGATCACACTTGTATACGTTAGCGGCCGCATTCAGCTCTTGTGTTTGTTTCCCAGAGCAGCCAGCTGTCAGAGGAGCCTGCGCTCCTAAACAATCCTTCCTGCTTCCGCCTGTCTCGTCCTCTTTGACCTCAGCAAACAGGGACCTTCTCATGGCTGACACATGTGAACTGCTGAAAGGAGAGGTTAATGGGTTGCTGTTCGAAACGAAGATGTGAAGCGAGCTCTCATCTAGAGAGGCAGTTTCTTCAGAAAGGCGGGGACAGAAGTATGGCTTGACTCAACAAGAAACTAATTACAAACAATAAAAACTATATAAAAGCTGAGCTGTGAGTCATGAGTGCTTCCTCCTGGTTAGGAAACATCGCAGGGTGGGACGATTTCCTCAACACAAGCAGGAGAGAAACGACATCGATTCCCCCGAGATCCTACTTGGAGTGAGAGGGTCCAGAAAATTGACGAAGAGATATTGTTCATTTACAATCAACAATCAATCAAAACTAAAATCAAAATTCTTTAAATGAGCAAAAATACAACAAGATTCACAATTAAGAAATCAAGCAATATCAAAATATCACTTTTTTCTGTAATCTACACTTACTGGCAACGGTAATTATACAAACGCTTCCAGATTCACCTTTTCTGGAGTTCAGACGGGCATTCGTTTTAAAATATAAAATACTGGCAGTCACTATGACTTTATGTAAGGAAGGAAGGAAGGAACGAGGGAACGATGTATTATTTAAACGATGGAAAAGATAAAGTATGGAAATTTAAATGCTTTTTGATACAGTTTTAAATAATTTAAGTAAGGAACATGAAAAGAAAGACAGAAAATGTTTAGAGGAAAACGTCAACTCACCAATCTTTATTTATCTAAAGTTAGAGCAACAATTAAAGCGATTAGAACTTGTGATGAAATTCAGTGGAAAACTTGTGGAGTGAGCTGTAGAGAAGAAAGAACCCATAACTCTGAATAATCTAGGACTTATTCACAAATATTAAAGGTCAAGGATCCTTCTTTCTCACTGCCAATAAATGTGACAACGGTGGATTTGTTTTCTCGCTGAATAAATGTGATTAAACTAAAGGTTACATTTGTTCACAGTTTAAACCGAGAAAAGATTAATTTATTTGAAGCATTTTTACACATAATTACCAGGGATGCCAAGAAGTTCAGAGGGCGTTCCGAATGAGAAGCTGAAAACGCCTAAACAAGCTGAGTGAAGCGATTTGGTTCAGTTTTTTGAAGCACTTTGTGATTTCAAACAGTCACACTATTATTCGCATTCCTTCCAATGTTACAGGATGTTAAAACAGTCTGCCGGTGAGCAGATTGCGACTTTCAGGCCTTCGACTCTCCATGCAAATGACTTCATCTTTTGTTTTCTGTGCTGCGGATTTGATCATAATCAGGCCTCTTGAAACACTTGTATTTATCTTCATAGGCTGTTCCATTGTGCAGCCAAGTGATAAAAATCTGACCCGTGAATGTGAGCTCATTAATCTTAGTTTTATCCACGGTGTAAATATAAAAACACGGCGCATTAACCTGAGAAAAGCATGTCACTAAAAGCCAATTATACTTGATTTTTGGGCATCAAAAGGGTCTTTAGTTTTGTTGTATCTCTTTCCAAATGGTCAGTCTCTTTTACTCTAAAACACTATATTAGCTATTTTTCACATGTGTGAATGAATAAAGCAAGACATGTTGTATCACATGTCATGATTTAATTATGTTACAGTTGAACTAAAGGAAAACAAGCACTAATCACTTCAGAGCTAAGCTACCTTGTAACAAAAACATCTGTTTAAACTAATATGTGTAGTTGTGTCTTTTGTGTCTTTATAGAGTAAAAAACTGACATTTATATATAGTAAAAAAAAAACCTAACTTTTTTCTTACTGTTAGTCATTAAACCAGGCTAAGTTCTTCTTAATTAGATCACTGATTTATTTATATTTGTTAAATATGGACACTTTATGTGTAATTTATCAGTATGCTCAGAGGTCATTGTCCGTTTGTAAAGCCTACTTTTGCCAAACGTCCTAGTTGTCATCTTGAAATGTTGTATTCTTTCCTTTTGATGCCACCTAGTTTGTAAAGTCCCATTTCAAACATACTACTCTGTGTGATGCGAGATCTAGAAACAAAAAGATTCAAACTTTAGTCAGAGCTTCCTTCGTTGAGCGGAGGTGAGTTTTCTCTGAGTGATGCTCATCAGAATTAAGTACAGATGAACGGCTCCTTTTGATAATGGACAACAGTGATGTGGTGAGTCAAAATCAGCAATCAAATGAAGGTCGTGGTGAACATACAGAAGCTGTACAGGTGGCTTAGCCAGCTGTCATCATCCACTCATCATTCCCCGGGCATCTGGTCGCCCCAATCACTCACAGAAGAGAAATTAGTAGCCGGACGTTTATTTGGCCTAATGTCCTCCCCGGATCAAGGACGACGGAGGCGAGGGTGAAATTTCATAAATGCTGATATGTCACATAAAATACTGGAAGACTCCAGCTCTGTCGATGTGATGCAGGACTGTCAACTCGCTATATAAAGGAATATATGTTAATGCATTCAAATATTTTCATTGATTATGAGGCATTTCCCTTGGTACACCTCATATCCAATTATAGCTTAATTCAAATGTGAGCAAATTTAAGTAAACACAAGATTTAAAATTTGTCAAAGATCTGAGAAATCTCAGTCCGCTTATGAAAAAAAAAAAATTAGGACAACCCATAACAGTCCGTGTGCTTTGACAGACTTGGTCATATGTGTATTTAATATCAACTTTACTGTAAAAAATTAAATAATAGAAATGAACAACTTCAAGGGCTTTCTGGGGGGATTATATGCTTGACAACGAGTTTGAAGATGTTTCAGGAGAATTAAAAATTAGCCACTCCACTGTGTTTGCAAACATATAACATCTTCGAACAGGCCAAGATATGGCAAGTTCATCCTGAAGGCAGAGTGTAAGATTCTAAAAGAAGCATTAAAACACCCTTGAACATCTAATGGCAGCATTAAAAGCAGACTTCAATCAGAACAGGACTATGCAAGTGCAAGGTTGAAACTTCTCTAAGGAAAACATTAAGCCTGCATTAAGATTTGCCAAAGAGAAAATAAATACGAAAACCGTTAAAGAGTGCTCTAGCTTAGCATCAAGTTTTCATTTTTTCCAGAGCAGCATGTTTTTGTAGTCGAACATCGGCAGTCATGTCCCTCTTTCTTTCAGCAGTGAAAGTGCAGGATGGGAGAAACAGAGAATTTACCAACAGACATTCATAATATGATCTGAAATTTCAGAGACCGCTGCACTGAACCACGTGGTTTTTCCGCCAAGTATTGATTTCTGAACTCTTCCTGAGGTGAAACATTAATACTGTTGTTTCTAAATGAACATGAACTTGTTTTCTTCGGATTATTTGAGGTTTAAAAGTACGGCATCTTTGTCGTGATTTTCACCATTTCTCATTTTCTGCAAATAAATATTACATTTTTGCTTGGAATTGCGGAGACATGATGTCAGTAGAATAAAAGAACAATGTTCGTTTTACTCAAACATTTACCTATAAAAAGTTAAATCAGAGAAACCAATCAGTTTAAGTGGTCTCTTAAGTTTTTCCAGAGCTCCATCCATCCATCATCCATCCATCCATCCATCCATCCATCCATCCATCCCATCATTCACATGCATTTGGGGCAGCATCGGGTCCCCAGACCTCCAGACAGATGGCAGCTGCCAGCTGGAGTTTGCCCTCAGCTGTCTGCAGCAGCCTGGCAGAAAGAAGATGTCACTCAACAATCTAGCCATCTGCTTCACTCTATCAGCTATCAAAATTATATGACCAATATGCTCTGTTTCAGAGAGGCCTCAAGAGAATACGCCAGTATGGCCTATTTGCAACAAATGTTCAGATTCAATAAAACGAAAAGAGTCAGAAGCTTTGGGACAGCAAAGTGAAAAACAGCAGATTATCGTTATGCGTCTGCATGCAGATAAAACCGAGCAGGAAGACTGGCTGGAACCTTGTTTAAATAACTCAAAGTAATCATATTTATTCAGACGGACCCATATGAATTCATAATCGATGCGAAAAGTTGGCAACGTGGACTAGCACGCATTTCTGTGCTTTCAGTAGCATCACACAAGTAATTACTCAGACAGCCTCCTGAAAGTTGCTGTTAATTTGTTTGTTATGTGGGGGAAACAGCGGACGCACGACAAGAAGAGACGGAATACAAATCAGTTTTGGAGTGCTGTCTTACTCTTCTTCACGAAGCTTTACTTTACACAGCCTCGACAACCAGGCGTAACTCTAAAACTGCCTGATTATGTCGTACAGAAGCTCCTTCAGCCATCAGGAGGTGGAACAAACAACACCGTCTGTGTACAGACTCTCTCATAATGAGGATGCGAATGCAGTCAGAGGGCATATACTGTAGTTCAGCTGACGTGTTGCATTTGACACACTGATGAATACATTTTGGACATGTTACATGTTTACATGTTTTTCTTTCTTTTTTTTTTGTTCTTGTGGAAGAGAGCTCAGTGGCACAGTCTCAAAATCAGCACATAACTCTGAGATTTAAGTCGACTTAGGTGTTCGTCAGCATCAGAGGCATGAAAAGCTTTTTACTTCAGAGCTAAAGATTTCACAACATAAGCTGCATGAAAGTAGAAGAATAACAAACTAATCTTTGTCAGGCAAAGTTTTACACATGGCTTGGCAGAATTAATTTGGGTAAACAGGGGACTTTTATTGGTTTCTTTGGAAGGAGGAAAAAAGAAAAACAGACAACCGTAGTCAGTAATTACTGGCGTTAAATTTGAAATCTCGTCTTCATAAATTAATTAAACAGTCTGCTGTGAAACGAGTCTTGTCTAAGAGTCAGGTGAAAACAAAATGAGATGCAAAAAAATAGGTTTTTAAAATTAAAAAGTTACGCATGAGCCATTATCAAAAACGTTTGATTTAGAGTAAGCTATTTTTAATAACTGCATAGTATATATAGTCTTATGCAGTGAATTTACCCTTACTGTGCAATATGTTATTCTTAATTCTGTTTTCATAATTTTATCTTTATGTAATTCTACATTCTTTAAAATACCTGTCTCTCTGAATAAATAAACAATAAAGGCTTTTCTATTCTATTCTATTACAAAAACCATTATTTTTAAAGCCCTTGATAAATGCAGCTGATTTACTTTTTACTTTTTTCTGTCCTTTTTTGTTGCATTCAAATCTCCACGTTTTAATCATGCTCTCTATTCAGAGTCGTCGCTGTTGGGTTGCATACTTTCAAATAACTTTCCAGCCTCACATCATGCAGCAAAGTGACCTTTTTACTTCACCATCATGACTAAATGAGCCGATGAAAACTGTGCTGTGATAGAATCAGTAGTCGCAGTAGAAATGGAGGGTTGTAAAGAAAGACCTGTTGGTGGAAAGACATATTATTTATCTGATTAATATCTATTTTTTTCATAGAAAAAAATTAGAACAACAATGGAAATCAACAATAGCTGCACACAAACAATGACGCCACCTGTCTGACTAGCGTCCCAAGGCGATCCAATGTGTTGGGTTACCATGGGAACGCAGATAAGAAAAATCAGATTTGTCTTATTTGCTGTACATTGCTTTTTTCTGACTGCTCTTATGGTGATGGAGCATCCCAAAGAAAGCTTATAATTATTTAGAATTGTATGTGAATTTGCAACAGCAATAGAGAATGTAAAGGCAATAAAAAAACACTGGTGTCTGTGCAGCAACTTGCAGAAACTTCTTTGTTTCACATTAAATTCAGAACTTGTCCCATGTAAATGTATTTACTTGCAGGTAAATACTGAATGAAGAGCAAAAGTCGCAAAACTCATTTACAAAAACAAAACCCTGAAACGACAATCTCGCAGCAATAGACTGTTATTGGCATTTATTTTCTGTTTACCTTCTAACAATGAGTGTCACGACTGCGACATAAATTATTCAGATGTCTGCTGGCTACACCGGCGGCTTCAAATTATCAGGCATTTCCTCCAGAGGGAGAGCCATCAGATTGGATCCCAATTCTTCGGGATACAACCAGTAGCTCCTGTTGGAGTCGAACTAACTTTACAGCTAAGTTGCATTTCTGCTCAGCTTTTACAGTTGTGCTGTTTACTTCCTTTGGCTGAGCGTTTTACACAACCGCTCCTGAATCCGGAAACTGGATCCATCTCAGAACGACCGCTTGACAAATTTCCCATTGTTCAGCGAGCCAGTAATTATTCCTCCACTCAAGAGAGACTTTTGGCTCTCAGATGCCGTTGATTTTTTTTTTTTTTTCTACATAAAATCTCCCAAGAGTGATGTTAAACTCCACTAAATGTTTTGGGTGTGCTTTGGGGGTTTTCTTGGCATGAGTCAGAGACACAAAGAGTGTCTGTTGCTATTGTGGCTGCTTGTTGCTCCTTCTCAGCAGGGCTGGAGTAATCAACTCAACACACTGCAGGTCCGCGGCACAAAGAACCACAGGGCTGGAACCTTAACACATCTAGAAGTGCTTATGAGTTCACATGCAGTGTAAATATTTTAATGAGCTTATTCATTCTTAATTGGACTATTTGTTTGGAAGGAAACCCAGGTGCTCAACCATATGGCCCCGTGAAAATTAGGGGTGTGGGTTATTGTGTTTTTTTTTATGTGGCTTTTTGTAGCTGGAAAACATTTGTGATCAGGAGGCCTTTGTATTTTTACTGCTGTAGAGCAATACAGTTACTGAGGTTAGAGTAGAGGCACTTTGATTTTATTGTGGAAAACTCAGAAAATGGGAAATCTGTTATTGTACTCAGTTAATTTTAGTTTTGCTTTTAAGTTCAGCGACAGTTTGATGTTTTAAAAGTGAACCTTTAAACTGCTACTGTGTTGAAACACCTTATGATTCAGTTTTAGTCTTCAGGCTTCTTTGAAGTCAATCAGCAGGACACACCTTTTCTTAGTAATATTTGTCCAGCCTACCTTGCAAAAGATCTCCAAATCTTTCAGGCTGTGAAAATGTGTCTTTTCCTAAACCCTCCTCAGGTAATCCCACTGACTTTGTGTCAGATTTTCTCTTAAATAAGATGTTTTTTTTTCCTCTTCATCCTTCTCCTTTTAGTTTCACCAACTTTGGCAAAACCTCAGTTCCATCTGAAGAAAAATAACCCCAAACCAAGATAATGCCACTAACATATGTTGCTGTGTTTACAGCATGTTTTTGGTGAATCTTGCTTTTTTCCACACTTCTTCACAATCTACGGTTCTAGCTTTGCTCCCTGCTACCACAACATGTTTCCCCACAAAGCATTTAAACTGAGCCTGGACGTTGTCCTGCTTCTGTCCTACAACCCAGCTTCTTCGTCAACATGTGACTTTTTTGTCACAAGCAGAACGCAACCATTTCTTCAACGACGTTTGGAAAGCGTCCTGTTGTTTTGCAGAGTTAACATTATTGTAGCTTTACTGCAATGCATGACTCAGGATAAATGACGCAAATGAGCAAATGTAAAAAAAAAATTAAAAAAAAAGTCTAACAAGAAAAACGACAGCAGAACATTTTTCAGGTCTATTAGATTCCCTATGTTTAATTGATGGCATTTTTTAAACTCCCAATAACCAGGAATTTTAATATTTGTATGTGCAACTTTGAAAAGCACTGCATTTACAAAATGATGATATAAATCAGTAAATAAATAAAATCAACCTGGTATTTGTTTTTCCGTTTCAAATGACTCTAACCTTGCACTGAACCAAAGAGAAAAAGGCATAAAGACTTTAGAAATTCAGGCAGCTGCGTTGAAAGGCTTCTTGGGCTCTTTGTGAAAAGACCTCAACCATCTGATGGATAAAAATAATCTCTAACAGAAGTGTAAGTATTTTATTAACGTTTTAATAACTTTGTTTTTCCTCTAAATCTCAGTGTGACATAGAGACGGAAAACTAAACATCCTGAATTGTCGTGGGGGTTTTAGTTCTTGGTGTGTTTTAGAAAATCGGCTTGTTTGAAGAAACAAAACAGATGGTGAGCTCTCTGCTTGTGTGAAAACTTTGATTCATATTCTTCACCAACTTTATATCACACAGTAGGGGGTGGATGTACGCCATGTGCTTCTCTTATAATTCAAATAATCTCATCGTCTCACCAGCCTCCGGTGGAAACAAAAACCCAGACAGCAGCAGAAGCCGTCAGACGTAGCTGTAGGTGAGATCTGACAGCTGATTATAATTAGTCCGCCTCTGCCGTGTCCAAGCTTTCACATCCCATAAAAACGAAGAGGCCAAGGAGGCAGTTAACGCCGGACGGCTGCTGATTCGCTGTAAGTGCTGTTGAACACGTTACTTATTTGCGGGCGGAAATATGTGTGTGAAGAAAAAAAATGCATTTCGGGAAATAAATGTGGAGGTTGTCCTGGCTGTAGCTGCAGCGTTTTTGATTAAAACACATATGCCTCTTTTATTGTCTTGGCTTCCTTTTGGTCAAGAAATTGCTTCGGGTAGAAAGGGAACTTGTGAGGAAAGGATTTATCAGCAAACTACATAAAGTGCCAGTGAAACAAAAGGCAGAAAGATAAGAAGGGAAAAAAACACATTTCTCAAGAAGACCTTCAAAAAAATCTCTTTTGGTAACAGTTTTCACGTTTGGAGCATTTCATTTCCAAGAATCTCTAGGCTGCGGAGTTTGTTTTTCAGCAATGATTAACCACTTCTCTGCATTTACACCCTGTTGGTCTATGATGAAAATATTCATGTTTTCTATAAGTTAAAGATATTCAATCAACTCTGCTGAGCCCAAGACAATTCACTTATGATCACTAATATCTCCCATTGAGCAGCTGGTGAAAGAATCAGACTTTCACATGGTGCTGATTTTGCTAACCTGTTGTGGTGTCTTGTAGACGCCTGAAACCCTTTAAAAAAATTTTTTTTATTAAAACCTCAAACGTCCCTGTGTTATACTAGGACTTTATGTATTAGTCCAACACAAGTAGAGCATATCTGGATATCTGGGAGGTGGTATGCCCGATCAAGTCACCTGCGAGTGAAGTTGGCTCCCCACCTTCTTCAAATCAGACAAAATTGGTGTCAAACATTTGTGTTACATTTGTGCAACAAAAAATTTTGTGTGCCGCTAACCTCTTAAAGATATCAAGAAATGTTTCCTAAGGTCATGAAAGGTCAACCAGCCCCCCCCTACGTTATTCAAATCTGACAAAATTGGTGTCAATCAACTCGACTATGTTTGTGCTGGTGTGTGCAGCAAAAATCGTTGTGCTGCTTTGGCTTTGAAGATATTAAAGGTTCAGACATTTGATCGGGCAAAACCAGCTTTACCAAGAGAAACAGCCAGTAAGCCTATAGTAACTCTGGAGGAGCTGCAGAGATCAGATCTAACTCTTTGTTCATAGGTTGTGCACTCCAGATATCTGTTCCTTTATGAAGGAATAGAAAGAAGAAAATTTTACATTTGCTACCAACATGGGACACAAACAAACTGATAGATTAAGAGTGATTTGGGACCGTACCGCACATTGAAAATCTGTTCTGAACTGAAGAAAGAGTCGGGTTTAACACTGTGGAATCCATGCCAGGAATTGCATTTACAGGAAGACACATTAGCATTCCAGTTCTCTGCAAGAGCACTGCTTTTAAACACAAGCATTACCTTATGTTTTTATTCATTACTTATTAAATGTGTTTCATTTATGCTTCTCACCTTTTTTTTTTTGCATTTCTTAGCTTAGGAACCTGAAAGTTGTTCCTCATGGGTTTTCAAATCGTTTCTGCTTAGGTCCCAAAAAGAAAATACACGTTAGGTTAATTATGTTTGTGTGCAGAGTTGTTGGCTTAGTCTACCAGGGTGAACCTCTGAGGTACAAGCCTCCCTGAAGGCTGTACTAATTATGGAAAATGAATAGATTTGTGATTTTAGTTCAAATCCCAAGAAACCAACAATGTGCTGCTAATTCTGACTCAAGACAAATGTCTCATAAAACTTTATATGAACATTTGATTGAATGTCTTAACCTTGTTTTATCCTCCTTACAGCCATGGCGGTAATATCTGCTAACATGCACTTCTGTCTCATTAACTGACTCCTGGTACAATATAAAAGTGTCTGGTATGCTGCTGAAAAAGCTGAGCTTGACAAGACTCTGTTAGGAGGATTTAATATCCTAACTTGATTAAAATGCTGCAGGGCAGCTGAAACAAAGCTTCGGATGCAAAGGTTTGCAGCTGATGGCGGTCGGTTTATTCTACAAACACAAGATGATGTTTGTCCGGTTGTTCCCAGAGCTGATTCTGAAAGGATTTCACGTTTGACACACTTTAACATTTATTTTTCAATTATATAAATGGAAGTTGTTGCAAATCAAAGCCCAAACAATGACAATTATGAAGCTTTTTTTTTCTGACTCTTCATAAATTAGACAATCATTCTGCCCTGCGCTAAAGATGTTTGCAGTCTTGCGACGTTCACATATTCTCGCCAAACAACAAGCTGTTTCTGGCTCAACAAAGTTTTAATCTCTGTGGGCGAATTGAAAGTGTTTGAGGTTATTTCTCATTTCATTTCAGCCTACGTGAGCTGCAAATCAATAACTGCCCAGGAGCAATTCTCGCAGGAATAGAAGCATAAATTAACATGTGCAACACAGAACAATAATTAGTAATTGTTTGTGATCCAAAGGCTTTACTTCAATTACCGTGAGAAAATTGCTGTAATATGGCCTTCTATACAATTACAGCAATATAAGCGTATAAGTGATATTTGTGAATATTTTCAAATTATTATTAGTCTTAAAGGTTAGCAGTCGCGTCGGCAACCCTGCAAAAAAGAAAATGCCTCTTACTACAGAATTGAAACAGCATTTTCTTGCATCGACGTGACTTGATTTTCCCACTTTTTATTGTTTTGTCAAGAAACAGTCATTTTTCAATTTATTGTTTTGTTAAAATCAACTATTTTGGCCCACATTTGAACTCTGAGAGCAGGGCCTCAAGCAGCAGTTCTGGGTATTGCTTCACTTTTATTCATCACTAATCTAAATGCACATGTGCTCCCTCACCAGCTGTTGGCTGTTGAAATCTTTATAAATTGCAGCACCATTCTTGTGCAAAAGTGATTAAATAAGTATTGTATATTTCTGCAGCCTGAGCTGTTATTATTCCTAGAGTTTATACCATGGTGAAAGTTGGCCAAAAATACAGAAATGAAAATTAAAGCATAGCCACATCTTACTTCCACGAAGGGTCTATGAAGTTCAAGTGATGAATTATTCATTTTAACAACTCCTTTTTTACCCCTTAAGAAAAATTAATTCAGGACTTTTCTCAGTTTTCAAGCAGCGATAATTAAATATTAAAATCTAAAATTTCAGCACTGCCAACTTGCCAACCATAACCTTCTGACTTGATATTTATTTATCACACTCTTGTGGAGATACTTAATAATTTTAACTAATATTGCTTTATGTTTACCAGCCAATTCATTAGCATCATTGTGAAATGATGCGCTGCTTTTTTTTTCATCTGAAGAAGCTCTTACAGCATTTCCAGTTAAGAAAGCATTAATACAGAGCAAGACAGGAATAAAACAGTTGTTGTTCCATTTTTATGAATGAACTAGCTTTATAATTGCAGAGCTGCTAGAGGAAGTTAGAAAAGCATCTGCTTTAAACTTCCAAAAACAAGTTGCTTTAGATATTGTGGGATTATTGATGATTAGGGCTGGACCGATTTATCAGACAGCCAATTTATCGATGCTGATTTCCTTAATTTTGAGAAATCGGTGATCGGCCGACACTTGAATGTAAAGCCGATCTTATCTACCTCTGCCAAGGTCTAAAAATCAACCTCTGTCGTTTTCTGTTCTGCCTTTAGAGAGGTTTGACTGACAGACCGGCCCACCTGGTCATGCCTGCATGTTAGCAGTTAACAATAGTCACCCTAATTTTGCTGACTTTCTTGCCATATTTAGCGATATTTCACACAAACAAAATTGGTATCGGCCCAAATCTGAATCGGCAGATCAGGTTTTTTAAAGATCGGCAATATGTGATCGGCCAAAAAACTGCAATCAGTGCACTCCTAAAATTTGTTAATTTTTGTTGCGTCACAAGATTTAGACAAATAATTATTACAGTGTGTGCTGAATATTCTAAATTAAAATATATCATCACTGGCCTCTTTATTGGGTCGACGTTAGTACTCTTCAGAACTACTTTCATGGTACCAGATAAATTTTGGTTCATATTAGCCATAAAAGCATCACAGAGTTGCTTCAGATTTGTTCGCTGCACATCCAAGCGATTAATCTATCGCTAAATCTAATATGGTCGCCGAGCATAAAGACTGCATTAAATGATTTTATCTTCGCATTGATCAACTTTAACAGCAGAAACAATAACAATCGCTTCCAGGTGGGACAGTCACTCATGATTTACTCAGACTTTGGGAACAGTTAACACAGACTTTGATCAGTTTAACAGACAATGCTCCACAACATTTCCTCCACATGTGCCGCTGGGTTGGACCCACCCAAAAAGGCTGAAAAGTAAAATCCACAGCAGTCTGAGAGAGCTGAGACATGAAATTAAATCTCAACTGGATCAAGTAATGGGACAATCTATAAATAGAAGGAATGTGTTCGTCCTGCTTCCAGACACTTTGGGATGAATTTGCGTTTATAAAACTACATTCTATGAGCGGAGAGCATTTTGTAGCAAAAATAAACAGCTGATTCAGTCATTTTCATTTGTCAAAGTTGAGTTGTGAAATGATGATTGAGGCTTTAAGGCAGTTAAATTATAAACTTTTAAAAAACACGGACCAAAAATATGTCCATGTGTCAATTAAATGCTGAAGTTATTCTTACAGGGCCTCGCAAACAAATGTATACCCCTTAAATATTTTGAAATGTAGAGACTTTACAACCACTGACTTCAATTTGCTTGGTTATTATTTTTAAAACAGACCAACACAAAGAAGTCCATAACTGTGAAGTGGAAAGTGAATGGTAGTATTCCCATTTTTTTTCTTCAGAAAGTGATTCAACCCAATGAATAAACGCTTTGCTGCAAAATCTTGGTTACGTCTCTGCTAACTGTTCTTATTTTTGCCAAATAGCTCAACCTCAGTCGTATTCGATGGAGAAGATCTAAGAGCATCAACTTTCAAGTCTTGCCACATAATTCTAGTTAGCTTTAGGTCTTGACTTTGACTGGGCCATTCTAAAACATGCTTTGAATGTCCAGCATTCAGCTCCTCATTAACCATGACCAAATCCTTCTCCCTGCTAAATCTAAACAGGCCCACAGCATGACGCTGCCACTACCATGTTTGACAGTGGGTATGGTGTTCAGAGGTATGTCCGGTTAGATTCGCTCTAACCGGACATACCTTTGTTGAGCAGGTTCTCCGGGGGGTAGACATCCATGTCAAAAACTTAATTTCTGGACTAATTTTTGAATCCTATGTATAGGGGACCTAATGAGGCTAAATGAATAAGTCTTTAATTTCTGATATGTTTGGTTTAAAATTTTAAAACTATGTACAATTTTCCTTCACAATTATGTGCTCCTTTGAGTTGGTCTATACAACAGAAATCCCCAATAGGCATTTAGGTTTTTGGCTGCAATGTGACACAGTGTGTAAAACTTCAGGGGTGTGAATGTTTTTTTGCAAAGGCCTGAAAAATTAACGAGGATTGCTACGGATTGAGGAGATCAGTGTAACAGTTGAGGAACTGACATCATTCCGCTCCCATCTCACTTTTCATCTCCTCCACGCCTCTGAAATGCGCCGCCAGCTCCCGCAGCACGGCTGTCCTGCCCAGATGGTCGTTCCTCCGCTTCTCCATGATCACGTCCTCCAAGCTCTGAAACTCCAACACGTGAGATTGTTTGTCCGACACGAACACCTTCAGCCTGTAGGGCTGCTTGCCGATCCGGATCTCCCCGCCCATCTTGAACTCCCTCTTGCCGAACCTGCACCAACCGGCGAAGCTCTCCGAGTTCCTCCAGCTCAACTCCCGGTCCTTCAGCCCCACCTGCTCCATCGCGTTCTGCACCACCACTTCTGCGCACAGGGGTTTCAGTTTGTACCAGTCGTTTACGATCCGACACCTCCTCCCTTGGCTGGCGTCGGTCAGAAAGCTGTTTTTAACCTCGGCTCTGTGCAGGTGCACCACCTGGAAGTCCCCGACATACACGGCCCAGTGCGGGTACTGACCCGTGGCCACGAACTCCACCAGGTCCCCCGCCTTGCACTTGTTGAGCAGGTTCTCCGGGGAGTAGACCTCCAGGTTTGCGCACTTCGCGCTCTTCTCATAGATGCACTCCTCTCTGTTGTAGACAGCGCACTCCACCTCGTCGCGCTGATCATAGTTTTTCTCTTCCTCGTTTGCGCGTTTTTCTCCGCCATCCACCGCGCATCCGTCCTCCAGCTCGTCGTCGTCGCCCGAGAAGATGTAAGACACTCCGATCCGCGGACCGTCGTCCGTATCCACGCCGTTCGGGTCCACCGTCGGAACTTCTGCATAACTTAGATGTGACAGCCTGTCCATCTGGTTTCCCATCCTGCTGCTTTACCTGGCAGCAGCCTGACTGTGTAATCCGATGCCGAGGGCTGTTACCGATCACCTCCCATCGCAGCCATCTGTCAGGAAACCGCGCTGCTCGAAACTTCCCCCGTCGGACAGAGTTAGCTCCAGATTACGAATAATAATTGAGGGAGACCCCCTCGGTGCCCCATCAACAAGTGGGGTCTAGGAGAGAATACAAAGTGGTTTTAGAGTCAGCCACCAGAGCACGCACGCAGGTGTAACCCGGTGGTTTTCCTGCGTAAAGTTCCGGTAAAATGTTAAAAGAAAATCCCTCCAAAAATAAGTACAGATTGCGTGTTTTCCTCCAGCGGTGCGCACAGAGCGGCAGATCCAGCCGCCTGGCGTCGGGACTGAAGGCGGATCTGATCTGACGACGGCTCGGTATGTGAACAGCGACTCTCTCGTGCAGGACTCTGCTTCGCCTTTAAAGCGGAAGTGCGCGTAAATTTCCACCTCAGGTCTTTACACAGCTGCTGCTGTCTGAACAGGCGGTTGATGTAGTTTAAATACACCGTCAGCAATAAAAGGAACATTCACATGTTTGATTTTGGTAACATATGTTTTTGGTATGTTTGTTTGTATCGTGTACCATTTATTTGGGGGAGTTTATTGCGCAACACAAGAATAACTTTGGAGGTTTTTTGCAGCGTTGTGTTACAACAAATATAAACAGATTGCACACTTTGCATGTGATATAAATATATTTCTTTTTAAAGTGAAAATAGTTATTAATGTAACATTAAACTAGATTCTGGGGATACAACTTTTCTAAAGGCGGTGTTTTTTTCATTTACTTTAGATAAAATGAAACACTCCTCCACAAATCTTTGATAATTCAACCATGTGAACCTTCCGGAAAGTTGCAGATTTCCTTTAAATGATGTCTAAAAGTTATAAGAACGCCCTGCTCCACTATCAGCAACTATGTAAAAAGGCGATGTTACATTTAGTTTTGTGTTAGAACAATACAATACATAAACACATACTTGTAACAACTTGTCCCTCTAGACAGTTTTCCACACAAATGGAATTAGCAGTTTTTCTAATCTCTTTTTTTCTTCACATTTTTATTTGCTAGTCATTCTGTATTAGTTTTTTTTTCATTTGTTTTTGTCATTTTTGCCTTGTCCTCAAAACAAAAACAGTCGTCACAGAAAAAAAAGTTTGGGCAACAAAATGAGCAGTGGAGTTGAAGCTGGAATAGCGATTTGGAAAGATCATACCTAAATCCACCAGCCAGCCACAGTTTTCTAGCTATTTATGGTAGTAGAGTTAACCTGGTTGCTTCAGAAATTAATCCATCTAATGTCTGTACCTGCTTCTTGTTGCAGGAATAAGGTGGAGCCGTGGTTCTGGGTGGGAGGCAGGTTACTCCCTGCTCAGGTCGCCAGTCAATCACAGAGCAACACACACACACACAAAGCAAAGGTAATATAGCATCTATTCTGTGTCACATTCAAGCACTTTTTGTGGCCCCCTGCTGGCTTTGGGTCTCTAGCAGAATCGTAGTTGAGTAATGCCACGGTCCAGCTGAGTTTACATGCATCCATTTTTGTTGGTTTAATTTATTGTTCATTTTAGATGTTTTTTAATGACTTTATTTAGCCATTCTGTGATGAAAATGTCACCATAAAAATATATATTCTTGCAATTTGGATGCTGTCTGTGTAGCAACCGAAGCTGCACAGTCGTTTCCTCCCTCACAGTCTCCCACTGAGTCCATAATGTCTCCATTAGGCTTGTAGTGCCTCATGGTCTGCCTGTTCTTCTCATTCATGAGCTATTTTACCCTCAGATCATATCCCACAGGTGGTGAAGGAAAAATGTCTGCTCGGTATGTTGCATAATGACACAACTGCACCTTCCAAGAAACCGTGACAACATCTGTGCTGGAGAATGGTGTTGAGGGAGACGTAGAGAAAGCTAATGGGCGTTGAAAGAAAGTGTAAAGAAAACAAATGTTCATGAATTCAAAGAGGAAGAGGTTATGACCCCTGACCTCTGCGACCATCAGAAGGGTTATCTACAAGTCAAGGTTACCCGGTGAAGTTGTCTGTTCAGCCCAAAAGTGCAGAGAGGCCTCCACTAGCACTCACACTCATCAGATGAGCAAGATGGCCTCTAAGCAACAATTTCTCAAGACGATCAGATGAGCTCTTTCATTCAATGCTTTGCAAAAGAAGCTACAATGTTTCAACTTTGTCACATTTGCTCATGTTGAACCACTAACCTTAGTACATTTTATTGGAATTCTGTGAAACAGAAAAACAGATTGGAACGTAAAGTACCAGATCCAGAATACATAGTTAAAAAACATCTGGAAGGTGTGGTGTGCATTTGTGTTCAATCCCTTTGATGCTTCCTAGTATTTCTGTTGCTGCTGGAGTCTTCATCTCCACAGATTGTTGTGTCTTCTCCATTGAAGTCAGTGAAGTTGTGCCAGAATTCTTTGAATCTCTTGTAGAGTAGCATTTTTGCAGTTTTTTCCTTGCAAGTTGGCTTAAAACCCCATTGAGATTGGATGGAGAGTATCCGTGAACATCAGTTTTTAAGTCTTGGTACAGCTCAACATTTGGCAAACAAGCAACAATCAACTTAATATAAGTTTTCCTAGCTTTAAAGTTAAAAAACAACAGTAGGCCTAAAAGTCAGCACTGGGAGAGGTTATGTGCAGCATTGCAAACTGATACTGATGCAACATGATACAAGAGAAGATCATCCACTTCTGCTTTCCTTTACACTGATGTAAGAATGACAAAGCAGATATATTCACTGTGCAAGAGCCAGCATAATTTCACCATTCACTCTTTGTACAAGCCTTGGCTCCATTTCTTATTATTTAAAACACACTGTGTGATTTTATTCTCTGTTTTTCTTTAATTTCTTCACTGCCTTTCCTTTTGCCTCAGCACGAAATCATGCCACATCTCTGTCTGACGATGGGAGTCAAAAATAACAAATCTGCTGAATAAATTCAGCTGGTTGTGTCTTTGCAGAGCTGACCAGGGCTCACATCGGCTGAAAAAGTGTCAGGAAACAAACCTTCAGAGCGGTGACGTGCAGCACGTTTGACCGCTTCTCAGAGCGCCATATCCTCAGGTGGCGTGACCCACTTTACCCTCCCGGATTGCCTCCTGTGGTATCACTCTAATTTGTGGAGCTGGGAAATTAGTGAAGCGGGGAAGGCCTGGGAGATGCAGCCAATTAGACTGGGCTGCACCTGTCCAGTCGGGGGCACAGCAGTCTAGAGATACACACCTGATTTAATTTAATTTTATTTTTTTTTTACAAAAAAAAAAAAAGTGATTTTGTAGTTTTTCATTGTTCTTGCATGCCTCTATTGCACTGTGTTTATAAACACTACAACAGTTCTAGCTGGAGACAGAAATCCTAAGAAGCATGTTGTTTTTAAAATCTTGTCAAAGCTAAGATCTAAAATATTAAAGTGAATAATCAAACTAAATCCAAATATATGGATACATAAAATAATCATGTGAATAAGTTAAGTTAAATATTGATCCCAACTAAATAAAAATCAGCATTTAAGTCAAACAACTGGTATCTAAAGTAGTTAATGAATCACAGCAATTAGTCGATCATTAAAAATATACAGTACAGACCAAAAGTTTGGACACACCTTTTAATTCAATGAGTTTCCTTTGTTTTCATGACTATTGACATTGTAGATTCACACTGAAGGCATCAAAACTATGAATAACACATGTGGAAATATGCACTAAACAAAAAAGTGTAAAACAACTGAAAATACCCCTTATATTCTAGTTTCTTCAAAGTAGCAACCTTTTGCTGTGATTACTGCTTTGCACACACTCTGCAATTTCTTGATGAGCTTCAAGAGGTAGTCACCTGAAATGGTTTTCACTTCATAGGTGTGCTCTGTCAGGTTAATAAGTGGGATTTCTTGCCTTATAAATAGTCATGAAAATAAAGAAAACCCATTGAATTAGAAGGTGTGCCCAAACTTTTGCTCTGTACTGTATGTATTTATCAAATTAAAATAAGAAACTGCCTGTTTTTTTATGCCTGTGGAAAGGCTATGAAATTTTTAAGAAGACCAGAGAAAGAGAGCAATCTATTCTGCAAGAAAAGGAACTTTTTATTAAAGTACCCTAATTGTCTGAAAATTGACACGGTTAACTCCATCAGTGTTCGTTAAGTGACAATGAGTATTCTTGGTAACATTTTTAATTTAAAAAACAAAGTACAGTCAAATATAAGCCCCACATCTTTTTATTTATCGTATATTTCTCTCTTACTGTAAGTTTCTCTGAAGGTTATCACCATTATTAACTTCAGTTTTGTCCTGATTGATTTTAGATTCGCAATATGTTTGAATTAAAAAGTGCAGGTAGACAAAACTAGATGATAATGTAAAGCTGGGTACCATTAGAACAGCTTTGAATGATCCCAGAATTTCTAAGTTAAAATGTGTAGGGCCTAAAATAGAATCTTAGAACCAATAGAAACTCAGCGTATCATTTTATAATGTTTATTTGCTGAGTTTTTCATACTTACAGAAAATGTCGCATTTAATTTTAACCACTCAAGTTCAGTGCCAAATGCTGCACTTATAACCTTTAAAATTAGAATTAAAGCTGAAGTCATTAACAAGTAATACTTTCTCTGTGCTATGATTTGATATGAAACCAGATAGATTTAATATATATATATATATATATATATATATATATATATATATATATATATATATATATATATACACACACATTTCTTGTGGTCAGAACATGTCACTTATTAAAAGCAAGTTTCTCTAAAATCTTGATTGAAAAAAATAGCAGACTAAAAGTCGGTCTGCAGCTTCCTAAAAGCATGGAGGCCTCGAGGTTACCTCTCTTAAAAGTGGTGCTAAAGAACACATCTGAAGATAATTACTATCAGTGTTCAGACAGTTTTTCTCCAAAAAGCCCAAGGAGGATAGTGTATGCTTAAGGCAGATGGATGGAGCATCCGGACCGCTGCGGCTTGAGGACCATCTGTTCCACCGAGATGAGAAAACAGCCTGAAATAACGCAATGTGACTGGCTATCAGGGAAAAGAAACGACCCAACACGCCGTCATGGAGGAAAAACTCGGTCTTATTACATATTTATTTATATTCTCATATACTTTTTACATATTTATTTCTGATCATATGTATATGAAGAAGAGGATGTAGGTAGAGCGTAGTAAAGGAATGTCATTTCTCTCTTTTTTTAAACCCATTTATCTTCTTTTTAAGTCAATTATATTCACACTCCCAATAAACAAGCTACAACAAAGATTTTTTTTCAGCCAACATATAAAACTATCATTTTAAACACCTAAGGTAGATGAATAAGTAGGGGTGAAAATGATCAACTGCAACAAACAGCCATGACCTGTAGATAAGTGTGTGTGTGTGTGCATGTAGGGGTGTGTGTAAAGGGTCATTTTTACTGGTAAAGATTTGAGGTGATCTGTACATTACATACGCATACACAACATACACACAACAGTTTCTACACAGCTATCATGCTTCAGCAGGACCACGTCTTAAGTCTGTTTTTTTTTCCCTATTTCTAACTTTCACAAGTGGGTCAAAAACTGCAAAGGGGAAATTTCTTCAGAAATAAACTCAGCTTAATGAGTTTTACACATTTCTAAATGCAGGGAAGAGAAAGAAACTGCACTAAGGATTAATGGAGAGGAAAGTTCGACACAACCTGAGCCAAATGACGTCTCAGGGAAGCCGGGGCAATGCACTAGCATTTCCATTTCTGAACCACAAAAACAAAACAAAACAAAAAAAAAACAAGTTTCCTTCTCTCAAGACTACAAGCCCCATTTCTTTCCTCCCCATTTGAAGATGGTGTGAACAGAATCGCTCAGAGTGCACAAAGGGAAGAGCACACAATCACACACAAGCGAGAGAGGGAAGTGTAGTGGTAGGAAGAAAATCATCAGACTTACAGATGAATCTCAATAAATTACAATATCGTCAACAACTTCATCGATTGACTCAATACAAAAAGTAAAAGTCGTGTTATGAAGACTCATTACATTTATGTCAAACATCTAGTTCAGTTATTGTGTTGATTGCAGATTAGAGCTTTGCTTCTCAGAAAATCAGAAGAGAAAATACATGTCACACATTACATAATTACATAATGAGAACATATTGATGGAAAGTTTAGTGGAAGGAAAAGGTGTGATGGAAAAATGTTGCTGAGCCACTGTTTTGGTTTTTTTAAAATCAAGTTTTAAGTTAGCTCAGCAGTCTACCAGGAAGTTTTATGCACTTCATGCTTCCCTCTGCTGATAAGCTTTGAATACTTGATGGCCAAAAAAAGTTGCTATTAAAGCATCCTGGGCAGATCGCCTCCAAGCCATGCGGCAGCAATTTATGGAAAAGAAGAACCAACTAAGTTTTGGTCTCACTTGCATATACTGTACTGAAAACTCATCTAAATTGTTGGGTCTCACTTTCATCTCGACATTAGGGAATGAGTTTCAGGTCAGGATCGTTTGGTGGCCCATCAAGCACATTGATATCATGGTCATAAAGCCAGTTATTGGATATGTGAGAAAAAAATGAAATGTTCATCTCCAAATAGCTTTCAACAAAGTATAAAGGTCTTTGCATCCAAATCCTCTCAAGGCTGAAGTTATCCTTTTTGCTAGGGCACCTGTTTTTTTTAATCACACTTTTTAGTTCCACTCAACTTTCTATGAATATTCTCAAATTCAGCACTTTGAACAACCATCTTATTTAGTGATGAGCTTCTGTTGCTTGCCCTCCTTGTGGAGGGCGTCAAATATCTCCATGATTGTGTACGGTACAATTTAACATTTCTTATTAGTATTAAGTAATACCCTAAGTTTAGGTCTTCTTATCAGTCAAAATTAACAAAAGATAAACAATTAAAATGTGGTCTGGGTTCATTGAATACAAAAGTTTCATATTTTAAACGGAATTACTAAAATACATGAACTTTAAGATGACATTCTATTTATTGAGACGCACCTGTAACCTTTGCTATTCCAAATCAGTGTGACTTGCAAATTCCAGCTCAAACAGGAAAGGTAGGATGCTTGTTATGCTGTGCTATGAACAGTAGTTGTGTGTATTCAGAGAAATGTACACGTCATAGAAAAAATGTCAAAAAGCAAAACAAATCAGCAGTTTTGATCCCAGGCCTGAGCTCTTCTGATTGGCTGATTTCAATATAGGCAAAAAATTAATTTTAAAAAATCATTACAAGTGAAAGAAAAAGAAAATGTCTTTGGTGCTCTCAATTATATAAAAAAAAACAGAACAAATAAAAAGCAGAAGTTCCTCAAATGCCCAGTCAGTTCTTAACATGTTTGTGATTCAGTGAGTAAACACTTCCTTCCTTAAACAAGAGCTCTAAAAACATTAATGTGCACTACAACCGATCCTACATTTAAAAATAACAAAAACATTTATTAATCCACAGGTTCAAACAAATCCTGCACAGTGCAATTAACATATGTTTCCCCATTATTGATCATAAATAACAAGGGAAGGAATTTCTTTTTTTTTGTTGTTGTTGTTGTTGAGTTGTGCAACACTATCATGCATTGAATCAATGAACATGAGACAAGACAAAGAAAGGTTTGGATTCAAACTCAGCCGGTAAGTCCAAGAGCTTGGTCCTACAATAATGCATATAGTTTAAATTGTTCCTGAAGAAGTCTGGGATTCATCTGGGTCACTCAACTTAAGAAACAAAACCAGAACTAACTGGATAATGGGATTGAGGGTAAACAAAGCAACCAGCTTTTCCAGGTTTGAAGCCGTTCGCCTGCATCACTGTTTTATGTTGGGATTATAGCACCACTCCAACGGCTAACACTGCCTTCTTAGGAATACAAGGAATCACGCAGGAAAACAACAAAAAGGAGGTGTGTACTAGTGTTGATGGAGGATGCTTCTTCTTACAGTGGATAAACAATAAAGAGCTGATGGGGTTAATTTTCCCCGATGCACAAGAACGTCGACGGTGTTTCCTTGTGAGCGCGTATGAAGATGCAGAGTTGGACCACTTTTAAGAGATGTCCTCAGCGACATGAAACGTTGCCAAGAAAAGAAGGGGGGAAGGAAAGAAGGGGTGGTCCATTTTCACTGAGAAGTAGTGTCCTCGTGGACAAACCGCACCTGGTTTATGAGGGTTGGTCCTTCTGCAGAGACGAGATGTCCAGAGGGGGAGGGGCGCGGCCGCTCCACTCCTTCAGCTGTCCATCCTTGAAGAGGAGGTTGATGGAGGGCAGAGGGACGCCGGACTCAGCCGGAGGCTGGCTGAGAGGGTTCGACACGCCGCTGTCCGGGTCGGACGGCTGGCCGCCGTCCTGTCAATACAGGGCAAAGGTCACGGTTGAGAACACCAGTAGGGATGTGTGCCTCATGGAGACTGGTTCAAGGTTTAATGGATCTATATTTAACATGTCACAATTGACACAATTTCAGAGTTTTCTGCAGTAAATCACCTTTATTTAATCTAAAAGCTCTAATATGTGCAAGCAACATGGCAAGAATAGCTTATTAACGAAAATTAATAAGCACAGGAAGCCATAGCACATAAGGAAAAAAGAAAGAATTTAAGTCAGGTAATATTTTTAAACAATTTTCCGCTGCATTTTCACCAACTTGCATCAAGTTCAGCTGTGAATTAAACATACAGTTTCAAAATACTTAGCTTTTAACAAAGCCAGAAAATGTACATAAAATCAATTAATTATTCTTTTCTTTGCAATATCCTTTACAATGCCATTCATAAATAAAAAAGAGACTGAATTGGCTGCTACGGCTTCCAGTCAGTGTAATGTGATTAATGGTCACAGATGAACTGAGGGGAGAACTGAAGTGTTGCTGTGTAAAATCTAGTTTATGAGGCTAAAAGAAAAAGGAAGAACAAAACTGATGCATCTGCACAAGAGCATAGAGCAGAACTGACCAGAATTAACCATATAGATAATATTAATTTCACAATCTGATATTATCATATTTGTCACTTTTCGCTACAGATAACTAGGTTGAAAGCTTGCAGGGTATGTGCAATCATGCACACAGAAACAATAAATTTTCTTTAAACTTCTGGTTCTGCTTAAAATTTTAATCATAAGGTTGCATTCACTTAAAAAACAAACTTAAATGCATCCATTACCTGTCTTTTTTCATTTTTATTGTGGTCGCCTTATTATTTTGGATCTTTCAATAGTTGGAAACTTTACATGAAAATAAAAAAGAATTAGGGCGTGCCGTGGTGGCGTAGGGGTTAGCGCGACCCACATTTGGAGGCCTCAAGTCCTCGACGCGGCTGTCGCGGGTTCGACTCCCGGACCCGGCGACATTTACCGCATGTCTTCCCCCCTCTCCCTCCCCCTTTCCTGTCAGCCTACTTCATGAAAAGGGACACTAGAGCCCACAAAAAGACCCCCTGGAGGGGTTACAAAAAAAAAAAAAAAAAAAAGAAAATAAAAAAGAATTTATGGGAATAAAAAGGAAGAAATTGTCCTTAAATTCAGGCTCTATATTTCTGCTGGACAATGCTTTTCCATTTCAGCTCAAACTAAAGAAACGGCGACTAAGAGCTCTTACCTGGAACGAATGAACAAAGCTCAGCACTTTCAGTGATAGCTTTCGGCTTGAGTGAAGAAGCTCCTGAAGGCTGAAAAAGCAACAACAAAACTCAAGTCTAGCAGCACAACTCTTTTCAAACGCTTCAACCAAAAGTGACAGAGACTTTAGGTCTTACCTTTCGTTGCTGCAAAGCTTGTGTGAGGCAATCTTTCGACACACTCGGCGGTTGAGTTCGGAGCTGAAGAGGGGCATGCCAAAGCACAGTTCAAGAGGGACCCACTCATCTTCAGATGAAAGAGCTGAGAAAGAGATTGGCAAGGAAGAAACGACACGAGACGCTCAAAAAGAAAGGTCTGGTTTTGAATTCAGACAGCACCACTTGTCACACTGCAGCTCCAACTGTCCGACCTCTTCCACATGTCCTCTAACTCTCAAACAAAACTCAGTGAATACTTGCAAATATTTTTAAGGTAAAATAAAATGCACCTACTGTCTGTCTTTCCTTTTCCCTCGCTGTTCTCTTCGGTCACAAGCTCAAATGATTCGGTGCTGCCGTTGGTGTCCAGGCCTCCGCCTAGATGCGTTTCTCCTTGAACACAAACAACAAATAAAGATCAATGCCAGGGTTTACAATCATTTACTGCATTTTTGTGAGCCGACACTGGAGAATTATTAAAATGTTGCGATTTAAAGCAGGAGTGAGATTCAATCCCAAAAGGCTAAGAATGTTTCTTTCACTTCCATTAGCAAAGGCTATCACCATAAAAAGCACACAATTAAGCAGACAAACAGCGTAATTAAACTGGACTATGAGGAATATTTATCTAATTTGCACCATTAGTGCCATTGGCTGTAACAAGCAAGGACATTGCAGCTAATTTCACAATAACTCTCGTCTGTTAAACAGCCAGAAAGACGCATTTGTTGGGCCGTGCGTTTGTGTGCTTGCTCGTCTTACCTCTACACTCAGCGCTGTCGCTGGTCCTGCGACGGTGCCTGTTGTTGGAGTTCAGCATGGTGATGTAGCCACACTGGTGCTCCAGATCCACATGCTCCTTCAGCTTCCGCAGCGCTTTGTGCACACACATGTTGGAGTAAGAGAACTCTGCATGGCAAGAAGACGTCAAGTGTGAATAATGCGTTCTGCTAGACTCCAGAGAGATCAAGGCATCAGGTGGCAAAAACTCCAAGTCTCAAGTATTTCACACACACTGTGCTTTCTTTTTTGATATTAAACAGCATCAAATTGTCGCAGCAAAAAAAGAGGTTGCAGTAGATATATAATAAGAATGTGTGGACATCCTGACAGTGAAACTAGATGCATGTTAATCCTCTTGTTAGAAAACTAATCAATCCATTTAAGCCATCTTCACACAGGGTTAGAATCATGGGAGGTTTCTGCACCTCCTACATCAATTTCTGCTTTCTAGTGGATGACACAACACTATGAATACTAGACAAATTTGAAGAACGATTTAACCAACACATTTATGAGTTGGTTATTACAGTGGAGCAAAGTGTTTAAGCTGCAGCTGCTACAAACCAAACCCAGACATCAACCAGAAAAACTAACACAGTAGTAATAAATAAATCAATAAACTGTTTGAAAATGTATGGTTCATTACCTTCTTCATACAGAACCCTAAAAGTGTGATGCTTTCTGATCTCAGAGGCTATTTCCAAGGTATTTTAACGTCATAGTAATACTCAAAACTATTTTCATATAGTATAATTAGCTATCCTTTTTAAAAAAGGTGTAATTTTTTCAACCAAAAATAAGCCATGTGTCTAAAATATTTCATAACCTCACACAGTAACTCTCTCACCTCCCTTCAGATCCTCCTGGTCAAAAGGAAATGGGATATGAACGGTTTCTCCATGGCCATGCATACCGTGACCCTGAAGAATACACACACACACACACGCACACCCCCACACACACACACACAAACACAGTTTTGTTTTAAAGTCACTGTGACTTGGTTAGAAAGTCTCTTCAAATTGGGACTTAAATGATTAGGAATTTTTACAAGACAGGGAAAAGTTAATAAATGGGTTGTCAAATTCATAAAATATATGTCTTGCAATGAAGCAAATTGGAACAAGGACCCAAGTACTGTAAATCTTCAGGTAGTAAATATTCTGAACCATGTAATTGGCCTTTTTTATGTTTTGCACAAAGTTATAAGCAGTGCTGTATTTGTTGTCACATTGACCAAGTAAAAATTGAACAGCAGCATTGTTAAGAACTCTTTTCATCTTGTTAACCAAGGAGACAAACTTCCTCATAAAAGTGATAAATATTTCTCATTATTTCTATGGAAACAAAACATAAAGAAATTTGCTCAGGGCCACCAACGTTTCTCATGACTGTAACCCTGTCCAATCACGGCTTTTGAAAATACAGTAAAACTGAACCGAATTTACCTGGATTAGGACAGCAGAGTGCGTGAGAGCGTCATTCAGCATCGTCAAAACATTGGATGTGGGGACGACACCAGGGTCATGACCCCAAGAGGTGATCAGCAGCCTGTCGTAGGCCTAAAGAGAGAAAAAATAATAAACTAAAAGATTCTTCCACAACTGTCAACGACTATTTAGAGTATCTATACGAAATAATACTAAATTCAATTATATGAACTCATGGTAAAACGAATATAACCCTTTTTCCATTCGAGGGTTTAATAAATAAATAACCTAAACATTACCAGACCCTAATTTATCTAAATATAAAGAGCATTCAACCTCCAAAGCTAAATATTTTACATAAAATCAATGTTTTCCATCCTTTACAATGCCATTTCTAATTAAAAAAAGAGACTGAATTGGCTGCTAAAGCTACCAGTCTGTGTGATGTGACTTGTGGTCACAACAGAGAGCAGCTGAAACTTCACTGCCAAGTTTTATGACATTAAAAACAAACATGGGTGTTTATGGCAGCAAATTTTTCTGTAGCTCTTTTCTGAATACACTCAAATGGAACCCCAGTAAAATATGTTTAACAATGAAATACAAATAAGCAATGCGTCATATCAAAACAGGGAACAGATGCTAGCACTAGCAGTTTGGGTAGCTACTCTGCACAAAAACATTGTAGGAAGACTTAATGTGTCAAGTCAGATGTCTCTTTAGTATCACATTGATATCAAAACAAGTAGCTCAGAGGTGGAGCAGAATATTAAAGGAGTCTTGCAGAAACTCCAGCCATGAGTGTAGCAGAGACTGCGTTATCTGGAACATCATTGCCGAGTTATGAAGGACAAATTCACAATACTAATGTAGACTATGTAATACTGATGAAACGTAGGGAGTTTTCCCGCACAGATTGTATTAACTTTAATGAAATATCACACAGTGACTGTAAATTGCCTTAAATGTATTTTCTTGAATGGCTAAAGTCAAGGAACAAACAAATGTTCTGATGTTAACTCCCGCAGTAAATAGTCCAGTTGTTTTTCACAAGAGCGGGTTGGCATTGCGTTCCTATCGAGGTCTTAATTTGCATATCGCAGGTATTCTGCAGAGGATTTATGGTACTATTTTCTCTCTTGCTCCATTCTCACATATTCCCAAGATCAAATTTCCAGCCTAACTGGAGAACATATATTAGTTCACCGTGACGCATTATCAAAAAGGACTTGCTGCTTTATTAAGAAATGAAGGTTGGCGAGGACATAGGAGGCAGCAAATGATCCAATTACCTGCCTGTGATTGAAAGCAAGGTCAAAACTTTAAGCGTACACCCGCCCGCTGCTCCAGAGAGCAGCTATTGTTTACCTTAATGTGAGACTTTTACTATCTGTCCCTTTTACCTTCTTGCTACCATTTTAACTCCCGTTATGTGAACAACCATTAACCTGGGCTCACCTGGAAAATGTCTGGCAGTTTTCTGAGCCTGGAGCCCTTGGAGAGCAGCAGCGACGGCGGGCCTTGGCCCGTCACGTGGTACAGATACAGCTTGAACCAGATGGAGCTCACCTCAGGGATGGCTGGGCCAATGTGCTGCAGGAAGAAACAAATACACATGTAAATAATCAGAAGAGGAGGAGGGGGGAAAAAAGCCAAAGCATCAAAAAACAAACAGACTGTTCGGTTATTATTAGTGGCATAAATTCATGCATTGAAATAACAAAAAGATTTGAGTGGAAACAAGGAGAATTCTTCATATTTCACTTGAGCGAGTCGCAGCGGTGTGAGAATAAGCAACAGCATGAATGGCACAACAAGAGTTTAACTTGTCTTCTTCTGTCTCGCTGGGCTCAGCTAGAAAGCTGGAGGAGAGCCAGGAAGAGGAATTACTCATGAGCCTCGCCTCCCGCCTTCCTCTTCTCTTTGTGCAGCCTTGTTGTTGGGGCAACTGCAGGCTGAGAACTCGCCAAGTGTACACACACACATTTATAGATAACTCTGGAAACTCAAATGTGTACACCAGGCAAGATGGCAAACAAAACAAAACTCCCTCCCCCCCCCGTTTCACCTCCAACACATTATCTGTCACATAACATGCAAACAAAACAACACAATGTCCCTTCTGTTCCCTCTTCCTCCAGGCTTCATACCTGAGGTGTGCAGCTGCTGATGGGTCTGATCTCGTTGCTGAGCGGCGCCATTGAGACCAGCAACTTGTAGTTTTTGTTGAGGACGCGGCTGCAGGTGGCCTGGTCCAGACCCAGCAGGCTCTCACAGCGCAGCATGTCCAAAGGAAAACCTGGATACATTGGGGGGGAAAGTCAGCACTTCTTTAGAAAATGGGACTAGAATCAAAAACAAGCGGTAAGAGTGGATGGATTCATATAAATGTAACAGTTTACTGCAACTCCTAGAAGCAACTGCTTAAGCTTTTCCCTCCATCTTTGGTAAATCCTACAAAAGGGCTTCTCTTTGAAAGCATGAAAAATAAATTTCGCACTTAAACTATAGCATTGAAAACTCGTCTTCCTTTGGTCTGCCAGTTACCATCCTATAGGTGCAATATAGAGCTAACCACACTTCTGTCCAACTGGAACCTGTATTTCACAGAAAAAAACCCCCAATGTCCTAACCAATGAATACCGTAATCAGACCCAAAGCAAACAGGAATTAATAAGTGCACCCACTTGGTGAGATCCTTTTAGTTGCAGGCAGAGCCACCACAGGAAGGAGACACGTACCAGTCGACAAGAACTTTAAGTTAAATAATTTAAACCACCACACCAAAACACTAAACTGACAGCATCATTAGAAATGTTATTGTTACTATTTTCTCTAATGTTCATTCCACGAGAGCATCAATAAATATCCATAAATTATCAAATCTGAATAAATGCAGTTACTTTGTGCAGAATCGTGATGTAAATCACATTTCTGGATTCATGTTGGAGATGCTTATTTTATGTTGGAATGTTTTTCAAGAGAAGTATGGTAATATTTAATCATAATCTTTATTGTTGTGATAAAATTTTAAGTCCATATTGCCCACCCCAACACGTAATAATAGTAAATAAAAAGATTAAAAGTTCCCTTATTGATTATATGGTATTTTTAATCACATAAGGTCACAAAGAAGAGTTTACTTCATAAAATCATACTGTCCTGAAATAGCACCAAGAAGGTGGTGCCGACACTGTTCTCTTAAATCTCATCTTAGGTGGTTGAAGAAAGCATCTTCTCCAAGTTGACACTTCTTAATCACTTAGACTAATTTGTTTCCTAAATGAATAGTTAACATAAAACACTTGTAACAACATTTTGGCTTCACTCAGCAGGTCCACCTGTTAAAGGGCGACAACGCGGTAAGGCAATCAGAAGCGAGGCATGAAGCCAAATCAAACAAAACGCATCTGGTGTCACAACGGTTGCTACGCAGAACCCAGAGGTTTGTTTACTTTGCTGAGACAGAAGAACAAACTCTGCGCTGCTTCACCTTGAGACGGCAGACAAACAACGCGACTCTAAATTCAGTCGTTTACATGGGAATATTTAACTACGAAGAGATAATCGTTAAAGGCAGCCTTGGGTGGACCAGAGATGTGGTCTGCCAATACCTGGACAGAAACAGGATCCACTTCTTCTTTGAAGCTACCAGATGAGGTTTTAATTACTTATCGATTTTAAGACCATAGGACATTAGTGGACAAAATACTCATTTACCAACAGCTGCTCAAAACAAGTGTTGTAAAGACAGCTAAACGTAAATTAGTAGACAATAAGAACAATTGATTTAAATCTTAAAATCACTACTGGTTGAGGTTTGTACTCTTTTTGCAAACACTACGTTGTTATTTCTTTGTAAATTTAACTTGGAAAATTAATTGAAATTACAGCAAAAATAAGGAAATTATTCTCTAAATGTAGCATCAGGTTATCTCAAAAACAATCATTAAATTATTAAAAACAAAAATAAATTAGGATCAACGAGTAAACGGAAAAAACAAAAAGCATCTACAAAACTTCACACAAAAAGTGACTGGATTTGTTTTGAAGGCAACAAACTATAAAAACTCTTATTTTAATTTGCTGTTCATGTTAGCTAATTACATTCAAATCCCTGAGAAAGAAGGTTAAACGCATTAAAAAAGTAAAACTCCTTAATCACTTTAACAAATTTCTATTTAAAGTATAAACAGATATTTGTGGTAAGATAAAGATTATTATGGTACCTTTTTCTTCTTCTTTTTCTCACTCTATTTCTAAGTCAACTTATAAAAATCCTGCAACAGTCACAATGTTTTAACTTTGTGTCAGAGGTCTTTGCTAAGCATATATTCCCTCTGGATTACAACCCTCAGCGGTTGAATATTTCTGCTTCTGCTTCACTGTTCCCAAGTGCAGGTTTGAACGTTTCCTTTTTTAATAATCATTGCAAAATGTTGCCAGGAATTGATAATAAATGATGTCACTGGCAGAAAATTACCTACAGCATGACCGTGGAAACAGAAAACTAGGAGAAAATGTTCGCTTGTATTTGCTTCGCTGCTCAGATAAAGATGGCAGTCATGATTGGTAATCCAGAGTAGAACTGCAGCAGCAAATTAGAAAAGACCATCCACAATAATAACTTTATATGTTTAATGTTTGCTAAATAATATTCAACTATTCAATACCTTAATAAAATTCTGTACAGTACCTGCTCATATCTATGACTCTGGTCAGAGATAATCAGTAAATAATGACACTTTTAATGCAAAGTTGCTTTAAAGGTTGCCTTGAAAGTCCATTAAAAGTGTAAACTTTGCATTATTTTGTAAATCACGACACTTTAATGCAAAGTTGTAGCGCAGAAAGAGGATGGCACCTTTCAATGAAACTTTTAGAGCAACTTTGCATTAAAAGTGTCATTATTTATAGAATGACACTTCATGACAACAGTCAAACATTCATAAGGACTTCTTCATGTTATGACAGATGTTATGTCATGTTTATGACAATGTCCTGTCAGTCTTATGCAAATAAAGTGTTACCCAAAGTTCAGACGTCTCCGATTGTAAGAGGGGTAAGAATACTTTTGCATGCTGTCGATCTTTAAGATACAACAAGAGATGAGATAAATAAAGACATACGACAGAATAAATACCTATATTTGGAATATCAGGTCCTTGATCCTGAGTGAGTTCTTTGTTGTAGCGCAGAAAGAGGATGGTGTTTTTAAGGGTGAGAGCGTGGTCAAAGTAACGCTGAGCCTCACCCTCTGCTGTACTCTCCACCTGTGTAAAAAAAAAAACAAGTATTTCAAAAAAGGATTCCTATTGGTTTCTAAAGGGAAATGACAACATTTGAAAACCTTTTAATGTAAATTTACATCTAATGTAATCTAAAAAAATACATATTTGAACTCGCCTTCTCCAACTCAGCCAGGAAGCTATCAAGAGTCTCGTCGGACAGCTTCCCCACCTCAAACATGGTCACAGCGTGGCTCTTCAGGTTCTGATAGGACAACAGCACAAATGTGCAGATCTATGTTCAAACACATTTCTGGTAATTTTCTGGTAAAAAAAATGAAGTTGTCTGTTTCATTTCTGCACAGACCGGAGACAAGTTGCCCATCATGAGGAATGCGGTGAGCGTGGAGTCAAAGAGGAAGGCGATCCTTTTAGTGGGAGCTGCCGGGATGCTCAGGCTGCTAACGCTGCCCGTGTCTCCTGCTGAGAGAGGAAAATAATTAATAAGGCAGGAGAAACTGTAATACTGCTGAGCAATACTATTAACACATGTTACAACAAGCCAATTAGCTGTCAATTACTCTTCCTAATTGCAGAAATTAGCATCTGATTTTGTAAAAAGTAATGTATTTAGAGCATTCCTCCCTCTCAGAAAGATTAATTTAAACTTGTTAGCATGTTAAATGTTGTTGAGCAACAGCTCCTTTGATAAAATCCAATTTGCAAGAAGCTCTGCCAGCTTAATGTGCACAACATTAAAATTAGGCCAAAATGAGACCAATTTAGACAAACACCTATTAGTGTGAAAATTACTTTTAGCAGCGTTGCTGAACTTTCTTGGGGATTAATTAGCGGTGCAGCTTGGAAGACCAGAAGTAGCAATCATAAAATGTCCCATGTGTACATGTCAGCAAGTGTAATTATTTGCATACGATGCAGAATGTGCCCGGGTGTGTGCGTGAGTGTGAGACCTTGGTCTTCCAGGCTTGTGGTGTCTGTGTCTGTGGCCGAGGAGCCGCCTTCCATGACGGGACTGCCCTGTTCCCAGGACAGCAGCATCTTCTGGGGGTCCATGGTGCTCCTACAGCACAACATCATGACACTTTGACAGCGCATTGCTGGGATTTTCTTAAACCATAATCAACAATTCAGATCGGATTTTTACATTTGTAAAACTGTGTGGTGCTCAGAAAGTATAGAAAGTGCTTACTTGAGCCTGTTAACGGACGGGGCGTTCTTCCAGCTGGGGTGAAGCTGCTCAGAGCTGAACACCTGACCTTTCTTCACTGCGAAGCCGAGGCGACAGTACATGGAAACCGCGTTCTGATGGAACAAAAGAGGAAAACACTGTTACGGTCACTGACCTCTAGGGGCTCTTTTCATGAGAGAGCTCTCTTTGTGTTTCAGTTCTACCTGGCTGCCACAGGTGCAATGTGTTGGAGCTCGTCAGCCACCCCATAAAGAGCTTCATACCAGAGACGTCAGATCCCTTTTTCCCTGGGCCTTGATCTGAATTGATCTTGTCTGTGAGCTGACTGTTTGTGAGGACTTAAATGATTTTGCTGTGAGCATATTGTGAAGAATCAAGTGTCTAACTAAAGTAGTGTTTCTATTCACAGTGGAAGCTGGTAGGGGTTCTCTGCCATTTTGTTTAACTGTTTTCTCCTGTTTTGTGGTTAGCCAGGCAGTTCAGGTTTTGTACATTTTTTTCAGTTCTCCTCTAGAAAGTGTTTTTTTATTTTATAATTAAAAGGGGGGGGGTTGTTTGTTGTTTTGGCCTTGGAGACCCTGAAGCTTAAAGCTTCCCTGTGTTTGCTGCCTCCTGTGATTGAGGTTTTACCTGAACTGTAAAATAAACAATCTTTTGCTACTGACACCAACTGTTTAGATTACTGATTTGTGTGCTACACCCAGTGCAAGAATTTACCCTTAGTGGTCTTGGGGAGGGGTTGTAACAAACACACCCTATATGAAACTTAGCATTCTTGAATCATTTCTTTCAGGCAGTTATGTTTGATACACTGATAAAAGGCTGTGACGAACTAATAATAGTATATTAGCATATACTAATAAAACATGTTGTAAAACAGCTGTATTAGCATTAGCTTTAAAAGTTTGCAGTTTTTCAGTCGCTCATCTCTGCGGAAAGGATTAGATATTTGGTCAAAAAGGTGAAGCTGAATCTGAATCTTTTATGAACAGATTCATAAAAGATTATGAACAAACACACCCTATATGAAACTTAGCATTCACACAAGTCATTCATAAAGGATGACTTGTCGAAGTCCATAAATCTCTTCCTGATGTCTTGGCTGATTTAATTTTTCTATGACATATCACAAGGAAGCAGTGTGCTAGCGATCTCAAATATTGCAAAATTAACATATCAGAAGTTTACAATGACATGAATTCATCATCTGGGCCTTCCCAAACTGTTTCAAGTTATAGTCACTTTTGTGAATGTAAACTTCTGACTTTGAAGTGAAAAATAAAAACAGAAAAAACTCCCTCATTCCTCTTACATTTAGCAAACAGGAATAATTTATGAAATCCAACTGTAATAAAAACAAAAGGTTTTTGTCTGATTTAATTTCAGATAATAAGAATGATGGGTGGCTTTATGAACAGCTGGACGAACAGACCTCTTAGTTTATAGAACATGGAAAACATTTTGGAGTTACAAATACTTTACCATGTCCCCTTTTTTTCATCCGTATTTTTTATATTATGTTGGAATCTTCTTTTTTTTACGACAAGTTACTTGATCACATTCACAGGTAGGATACTTTACCATTTACAAGTCCATTTCAAACCTCACAGACCAATAACCCACCGCTACATGAGCAGTCCCTTCTTCAGCGGGACTGGATGGACATAAATCCACAAACTTCAAGGTTTGCAACTCCACAAAGAACCTTAGTTATTTATTTGGCCTTCAAACTGTGTAGGCACCAGCCTGATAGGTTCTGATACTGGCAACCCTAGTTTACAGAAATTACATCTTATAATCCTCAGGGATCAAAGAGATTTATTTTCAACATCTCATCTCACACACCTTACGACATCCCTTGATGTTCTTGGCGTACCATGAAGAAAGACTTATATAGTGTGACTTTTATATCATTTTCATCTCAGAGCTCTGCATGGAGAAACTAGAGCAGCATGACCACCATGACATTGCCGGGTGAGTGGGATTCATAATTTGTAAGGTTAGAAAAATAAAACTCTCTGGACAATGTTTAACTAAACTAAGATCAATTATGACCACAACTCTGTTTATTACACAAACCTGGACTTAATGACCTCTTTAAGCTGATCTTTTGTTTTTACATTGGAAGTTAACTGAACTCATTAGCAAAAGGAAAACTTTCAGAAATTGCTACTGTATATAAATACTGGGTTTTAAGAGATATATACTTAAAACTTCTGTGTTAGTATTACTAGCATATGGGTTAACAGACTGACAAAAATGCATGGGATTGTCTGGTACTGTTCTGCAATAGTTCAGAAATTACTTGATAGTCTCTCCAACTAACATGTGTCATTTGTCTGCACAACACTTTAAATTACCTCATGTATAAATGGTGCAATCAACACACTTGTTATAAACTAAGAAGCAATGGGATATTAGTGATGCTTTTAAAGCTGTGAGCAAACTTTCTCTAAATTGTTTTTGTAACACAGATCTAGCCATTCTTCACCCTTTAAACCACAATAGGCAGATGCAGCATCCCGACTCAAAAACGGTGCAAAACGGTATAAAAACATGTCAGGAGAGACTTTTTCAGCACAGGGTTTTTAACATGATTTGGGAGGATATTAAGTCGGATTTGACAGAGTTTACACAAGCCCTTCTTATTAAATGAAGGTCGGGTACTGAAGGCATAAAAATGATTCGCTGTTGAGAAGATCAAGGCTGAAAAAAGAAATCCATAAAAATGTTGAGGAAGAAAGATAATTCAGCTTGTTGTCATAATAAGAGGAACATTGAATAATCTCCTAAATCCTAAAATCTGATCCATGCACAGAAGTTTGAACGAATGTGGCAACTGTTAGGTTTTGACTAAAAAAGTGCTTCCTTACTATAGAAAAAAAAATTTTTTGTGAGTGGGTGCTGGTGAAAGAGGTGTAACAACGTTACGATGGTGGAGAAGCTCAGGAGAAGATCAAAGAAGTTGGGATCGACTGGTGTAAGTATGGAATGGCCATCAGATGGACTGCAACTTTCTGTTGTGAAGCACAGCAGCACAACTGCTGCACAAACAAGCAGCTGAAGAGATGACAGCAATGAGCAACAGATGAGCCATCAATCAAGTCAAAGCAATCTGAATTCAAACAGGTTTGTGTGTCATGAACCCCTGAATGAGTTCATAGCTTAGTTTGAAGTTTAGACCCAAGTTTGGTTGACTTAAGCTGTATGTTAACATGCAGGCATGCACATTTAGTAGTGTAGCTGCTGTTACATTTTGAATGAATCAGATCAAAATCAGATATCATTAACAATGCATGCAGTAAGAAAACTAAAGTCATTAAACAATTAGATTACGGGTGTGTTAGAAATGTGCAAATATGTCTTAATTTAGGCCTTTGATTTGTCAGTTCAGTCCTCAGTCTCTATGACATTCTGCCAACTCACTTTTTGTAAGTAAATATTTAAGTGCTTTATATTTTTTCTTCATTCTAAAAATTAGCTGAGATATAAAATGCAAAACAAGAAATCATGAGTTGCGACCCAGTTAAAAGTTATGAAGTCTAAGTTTCTTTTTACTTAAAAAAAATATTTTCCATGCGCCAATGGAAAATTTCTAAAGAAATATATGGTAAATATAAACAGCTTTCAACCAGCAAACTGTGAAGAAAGCATTAAAATGCTGAGATCCTGCAGGAGACAAACTTTCCTTAAGGCTGAATATCCATCCTTCAAGAATAAAAAAGCAAGCCAGACATATCTGCACAATATTACCCTGAAACCCTGAGAAATAAACCCACCTTCACTAAATCCAGGTCGATCTCCAGCACATTGGCAAGCTGAGAGCCAGACAGGGAGAAGAAAAAGAAAAAGATCAGTTATCAGACAAATGGTCATCAGAGAGTAATAAAGGACACGTCCAAGGCCTACCTCGGCCACGTTGGTCTGCTCGTCAATAGACACAAAGATTTTGTAGAGAAGCGTTTCAAAATAATCACCCTGCACACGGTTCATGACGAAGCCTTCAAGAGGGGGCACTGAAAGAGACAGTATAAAAAAAAACTGTTTTCACACTAAGGTGACTCCACAGCTTTTTACTTACTAATGTATCTACACACAGAGACAAAAACATCTTTTCAATTCAGTTCATGATGCTTCTTCAAGAACACACCAGGCTGAACTGCTCAAAGGTGCATTAAAGCAGCAATAATTAAAACACACAGAGTGGTGTACCTGAGATGCAGCTGTCATCCGATATGGGAACGTCCAGGTAAATAAAGCCCCGGTTATACAAACCTGCAACACAGATAATGACACAAATGAAACCACAAGTAAGATACTTGAAACTCTTATTCCAGCCATGCTGCTAAAAACAAATCTTAGAGCATAAATGAGTTATTCACCTCATCTGAGAAGTGAGTTGGAGAAATCTAAGCTACATTGACAATGACTGACTTTATTGGTGATGCTTGATATAAGCCTGTTATTTCATTTAAAGCTGGACATTAGAAAAAAAACCCTAAAAAATATTATACAAAAGAGGAAAGGCAAACTCAAAGTAATTCCATAGGAACCGTCATGTTATTAATCTTGTTTTAAATGTGGTTGTCCTCTTAATTTATTCTGCTACATACAATCTAAAAGAATCTAACCTTTCCTGTGTCCTAAAAACTTAACAACCACTATTATTATTATTAATATTATTACCGTACATAGTCAGAATATTTATCAACTCAGAGGCAAGTTCATGTAATATCTCTCAGAGCCACAAGGGGGAGACTGCAGTTCCTCACAGCAACTTCAAGAGTACACATACAGGATATTATCAAATACTCACTTAGGACCACATTGTACTCTATTGTTCCCGCCAGCTGAGGACCAGCATCTATCATCTTGTCGATGGCTTTCTTCTCCGCAGTAGAACAGATCTGCATTCAACCAAAAGGAAAACATTAAATGTCAGCGTTAGTGCAAACTATTTGAAAAAAAAAATGCCCCGGAGTGATCAAGTCTTCTGATGTTTCTCTTGGAGTAAATATGCATCTGCAGATAAGAACTGTGAAGCTTTCAGAAGTTATTAAAGAATTTTTTTTTATTTTATTTTCTGGGCAAAAAATATTAGAATGTTTGAAGGAGACTCATCTGTAAAATAACCAGACAAATAAGAAATTTTAGCATAATTAAGTGTGTATGAAGTCCATCAAAAGCTTCAAAAACTCCCGATCCGGACGGTGAGAAAAATAAGTAGATATTACCAAAGAAAGCATCCATTCAATTACACGCAGAATTAAAGAAAACACTTTCTGAATCTCTTTCCTCTCCTTTTAAATATCTATTTGTTGTTCCTCATACACATTCAGCTAAGTTACACATAAACAATGACATTCAACAGAATCCTAATCTATCTTAAACAATCCTTGTGCCACACCCTTATGTCGTCCTCGGTGATGAAGCCCGTCTGAGCGACCCACCACGGCTCCACGGAAATCTCCACCGGCTTGGATGGCAGCAGGTCCCGCGCCGATTTTCGACGAAAGAATTTCTGAGGACAGAAGTGAATGAAAATGCAGTGTGTTAAATATTTGGTAAATACTGCAGCCACTGTGGTATTTTCAAATCAACATCATAATAGTGTGACGTCTAAATCGCCGAAGCAGTATTGTTTGCCGTTTACATCACATTCAGCGTGGCTTAAGTACAATTTGTAGACATTACCTAAAACCTTTTTTTTAAATTATATTTTTCAGCTTTTCCATGCAAAACTTGTTTTTTATTCATGTATATAATATGATTTACTTTACAGGTGAGATACTTGGCACCTGAGCCTTATTGGTTATATTTTCTGAAGAGACAAAGATTTAGGAAGTCTTCATTTTTAATGTAGAAGGTATTACAGATATATCTTTGTTTCTGTATGCTACATGCTAGAACACTGATCAATAAAACATAAATAAACTTTCTTTGTGTAACATTAACAATTATATGTTTTATTAAATTGTAATCCATAACAATTTGAGCTGATTGTTTTGCGAAGAACCTTGACATTTAATTTTTAGATTAGAATAGCCACTAATCTGCAGCCACACATTCTTTTTGATCCCTTTTTCTACATAACAAGCCAATGATAAAAATATTCAGCAAGTAAAGCACTTAATCAGTTTAGCTACTAAGAGAAAAGCCTTTAGCTGAAAAGCCAAATAATTAAAATTAATGGAAAACAATACTGTGTACAAAACATTTCATCGCGTCACAGTAAATTAAGAAAGTCATCAAGTTGTCGGATCACTACCCAAACACAGGCACTGGGTGTTTACTTTAAAACTTATTAGTTTAATAAAGCTTGAAATTAGACTTGGTTCTCAAGTCAGTAAACTAGATGGGTTTACTGATCAGATAACCTGTGTAATTTCTTAAATCATGTCAATATATTGCATCAGTAGTTTCTCATTTTGGATATGCAGCCACTAAAACTGAACCTTACCGGGTTTTTTTATGTGTACTTCTGTTAATTTTGTGAAGTAATATGACCTTGAATAACCCTAAAAAAAATAAATGTATCTTACTTTGGAGGACCTGCACTGGTTCATCAGGTCAATGTACTGGTTTCTCCCAATGCCAAGCAGCCTCAGACCTGGGTAATGACAGGAACATATAAAAATAAAAGTTGACTCATTTAACTCTCACAATCTGGTCCTGGACATGAATTTGGATATTTTTGGATTGGTAAAAGCTGAGAAGGAATAACACAAGGATGTGAATGTAAAAAAAAAAAAAATCCTAGAAACATGTTTGAACTTTAACAAACATAAAAAGATTTTCTGAAACAAAAATTATTTGCAACCCGACTAAAACAGCATTCATTGACAACAAGCTCTTCACTTATAAATACTTATTTCTTTCTGCAGCTGTAAAGTGAGGAAGCAACTATTTATGGAGGTGCAAAGCTTGACAAGTAGTTTCCTCATCTGGAAGTTTACCACGTTTCGTGTCTAACTCAATAAGTGTCAACAGCTCTAATTTCCCACAAGTCAGAACGTCTTTACTTTATCACTCTGTTTGCGATCAGTGTGTTTCAATTATACAGACACAAGATGGAGTTTCATTATTAATACATAAACGCCTCCTGTCACATCCAAGGTGCATTGAAGCCATTTGATTCTAAGTGTATAGACGCCCACTGGTGTTTTCTACATAAAGAGTTTCACGGAAATTCACTCTTTCTTTGACTATTCACTGCACAGTACAAGAATAAACTCTCAGAAGATATTATTTTACCATAAAATGTTCATTTTTCTGAAGTGTTTATGTTTTCATTCACTTCATGTACAGCTTATTAACAATACAAACCAAATATCATTGCTTTATTTGGTTGTAAAATACTGAACCATAATAAATGTTGTTGATAGCCAAAAATGTTGACAATGAAAAGCAAAGCTGATCTGCTGACCACTAAGTCAACACTGGCTCTGTGTTTTTGTTTTACTTCTCATGAGGAGTTAAGCTCTGTCTAAATCTGCCAAGATGCATTTAAGCGGGTTGTTACTGCGATAATAACACACAAAGAGACTCTACAGCAGTAATAATCATTTTTACATTATACGGAGCAGAATAACTAAAAGGTGAAGGTGTGGATCTTCTAAACAACAGTGCTTGTGAGAAATTTACACATTACGAAATTGACACAACATAAATTTAACAGTAAAAAGGTTCAAGAAAGGGAAAGAAAAACATAGAAGTTGCATCTTGTTTCACCATTAAACGCTAGAAAAAGCATGGTATGATTAATTGAAAGGTCCAAAATATTCTTTTACATTAATCTGGTGAAATCGATTAAATTCTGGCACAATTAGCAAGAGCTGAATATTTTTCTCAGAGGATCCAAATCCAACCTTGTCACCAGTTATTCTACGTGCTGAAAGAATCTGGTGCAAATGACCCCAATGCAAAAATGGAACATGTAATTATGTTCTCCAATTCAGACTCTGAACACAGCGCACACACACACACACACACCCTGCTGTTTCACCAGGACACAAACATCCACCCACGTCTAACTCTTTCAGACACACTCGCTCTGCATCTCCATCCGCCCACTTCTGAGCGACGCAGTCCAAAGCTCCTCCTGTGTGGATTATTGGAGAGAGGTAGCCTCTGAACGCAGCCTTCTGTCTCCACAGCATGAAGGTTCTGCTCTGAAAGGACTCAGCCATTCACCAAACCGTGCCAAAGCCCGGTTCGCTTGGCAACAGAGAGCACTACAACTGCACGTGAACTCCGAAATGAAAGCGACTGCAAAATCGGATTTCAAATGAGAGGCTTAAAGAAATATTAGAGCTGACATCATGTGATGCAGATTTTCAAGCATTTATTTTTTTTGTTACAGCAACATCAAAGCTGAGATCGTGTGAACTTACCAGTTTCATATTTTATTTGACTAAACAATCAGTATGAAAAAGATCAGAGTATATTTTATTGGTTTTCTGCTTTATCGTTTATCACCCTTAAAAATATATTTTAATACAAGTAAGCATAGCGCAAGTTTACAAAACTACTTGTATGATCTTTGCATCTACTCCCCTTCAGTTATTCTGGTTTCATAAACTTTCTTCATGCAAAGTTTCAACAGATCCTGAAGAAATTACACAACATGAGTAAGAAGTTATTTTATTTCAGTAATTAAATTAAAGTGTTTCTGTTAATTTTGATGATAATGGCTTACAGTTAATGACAACTCATTATTTCTCATTATAAATTATTTCTGAAAGAAATATATATATACTGTATATATTATTAGGGATCACACAATCAAGGAAAACACATGATTTGACAGAGATGGATAGTTATAGAAAACCACAATAAGAAGGATACACAACAAAAAGTCACAGACAGAAAATTTAGTGGAATGAAAAAGTAGGGTTGAAAAAAGGATCATGTCGCATCGATGCAGTAACTTATGCAAAAGGAGTCCCTAACGCATACTGGGTGCATATATTGCAAAGTGCATAGACAAAATAGGATGACACTTCTGCCTAAATACAAAAAAATATTGATATCAGTCTTATGTAATATTTGGAGAAAATTAATTTTGACTTTTATTGGCTAGAAGGCATAATCATCAAAATCAACAGAACTAAAACACCTAAAATACATCACTAAATTTGTATAACTTTATATAAGTTACACTTTTCCTATTCAATTACTGAAATAACATGATTAATGTTTATCTACTTTAAGTAAGATGCAGCTAATAGTAACACTGCTGAATAAAACAAAACTTCTAAGACAACTTTCCAATAATCGTCTGACCAATAACAAGAGCAAGAGAAGAGAGATGTGAAATAGATAAAGAAAAAACATTGAGTCGATATCAGAGATAAACAGAAACTCTTAAAAATCATTTCAACTGTAGGCAGGAAGAGAGGAAACAGAGTTTAAAAAAGGTAAAAAAAATTAATTAATTAAAAAAACTCACAGTCCGCAGCAGTGAAGTTGGGCAAGGAGTCGTAACTCTTCTCACTGTTCATAATATCCTGGAGGAGGAAAAAAAACAAGAAGAGAGGCGATTAAAATGTGTCACTGTCTGCTGATTAATAAAAGGATTATCTGATTTTGGCAAAAAAGCTAATTTCTGCTCCCGGTTTTCATTAGGTTCTGGAGATGGATTAACAATGTGATACAGCTTTCGGCAATTGAGTAGTCTCAGCTAAAGCTCCGTGGAGTTTAGCTAAGCAGGCAAGGAAAAGGTGGTGAAGCCTTGGTAAATGAGCTGAGAGATATAATTGCTGGTCTTTTCTCCAGTTTATAAAGTAGCAAAAATAATAGTTTGTTTCTCATACAACTCCAAGTAATACAGGATCTATGCCAAATGTGGCGAAAGCTAATGTTCCAGTTGACGTCTGCATACACTTATGTAAACAAAGAGTTTGTGGTAATGCCAAAGATTTGGCATATTTATGAATATAATACGAAAAGTGGCTAAATAAAAACCTGCAACATTTTACAGGCGTGTCAATTTCAGCAGCATATTTTCACTGATTACTTCTATTAGTGTTAGCACTAGCAAACAAACGAAGCAGTAGGAGTTATGGAGATACACTGGTAGTAATGCGGCCTTGTAGTAGCTGACGTCTATTGAAACGTAGCTACGCTTTATTGTAGAGTCGGACAGAAGCTGAAATAGCACAGCTAACACCAAATTCCTACTGCTTTTACCTATTTATGTACAAGTTAACATTAGCGCTGCAGCACAGCTACCTGCTGCAGGAGGTTAGAAAAGCTGCAATTTAAAACTCCCATGTTTCAATTAATTAAAGCCACTAGAGTTTTTGAAATGTTCAGATTTTTTAATCTCTTGGAAAAAATTAAGGCTTTTTTTAGAGAGTTCTATAATTTCTTTTTAAATTTAGTCATTAGCATTGTAAAATTAGTAACTGTAGGCAGCATGATAAAAGTTACTGAGTCCCACGTTCAATTCTATCAATATTCTTGTGAAACAGTGTTTTTATCCGTTTATCCCTGAACTGCTACAGTGCCTGGTAAAAGTATTTGTAGCAATTAAACTTTTTGATCCGAGGTAGAAACATGTGGAAAGGAGCTCAGATCAGATGAGACCAAAACGTTGGCCTACATGCAAAACAATGCGTGTGACGGCCTGAAAATGAGAAGTCCACTGAGAAACTTGATGGGGGAAGCCTTTTACTGTGGGAACGCATTTTATTAGCAAGCATAGACAAGGTAATCTGAGATGATGGGAGGACAGATAGAGATAATGGTGCCTTACTGAAAACTGATCGACATCTTGTCCTTGACTGATGCAAAAAATATCTAAATTTCCCTGCAAACTAGGTATAGTTTTTGCTCTTCGGTTTTGCTGTCTGCCAAATAAACCTGCTGCCAGATATTACATTGTCTAGCTAGTCACCAGATGCTAGACATTAAAACATTTAAATCAACACTGCAAATCTGTTTAGGCGATTGCAATAAACTAATTACACAAGAACAGTTGTTTAAACAAGTGATTAATTATGCACTTCCGTTAGATTATATTACAAATAGAACTCTTTACTAAGATAACATATTGCAGTACAAATCCAAAGTGCAAACCAACCGTAGTTCACAAGTTTAAAGTTAAAGAAACAGCAGCTACGCCACCTGGTGGCAGAGAGAGGAATCAGCTGCGGAAGTGCTTAGGAGGAAGGTCCAAAACGTAGAATGATCCAAAGTCCACTGGAGGACTTAGGCCCTGAGGATTAGGTGTAGATTTCACAAGAACCTTTATTTTAACGGTAAAGTTAATTATATTGTGGGGGTTTGAATAACAATTTAGTTCAACTGTAAATTATACTCATATGAATTGTTAATATATAAAAAGTTATCCTCACTGTATGCAGACTTTAATGATTTAACATCCATTTAGGTTTTCCAAATACTATTGTCACACTTGTGTTTTCTGTAATTAAAATGGAAACTGACACAGAGCTGGTGACAGCTCACATCCTTGTCAATGTCCGTTTTTCCAGCCAAGACACACAATCCTGCTGTGCTGCCAAAATTAAAGACATCGTTCACTTCAAATAAACAGAGACAGGCTGTATCAAAACCAACTAGAAAATCTTCACAGCTGTAACAAGAATTTCCGCTCTGAGTGAATCCACCCCATCAGTCAGAAAGCTGTGCTGAACAAGAGATGTTCTGCTGATTTAGAAGAGACTGATCTGCCAGGAAAAATGTCCAGTGTTTACAAACCCTCCACTGCAGTCAGAGACATCTTACCTCCATGATTCCTATGTAGTATGAGAACGGAGTGACTCGCAGCCCTTTGACCATGATGTCAGACAGGTGGTAGGGATACAGCATCAGGTGGTCCCGGCTGTACTTCAGCAGCTCCTCGTAGTACCTGCGCTCGTCCTTCCTGACATGGCGGACTGCTCGATAAAAAAACACACACCCACAGATAGTGGTCAGGTTACAGCCAGGGGCAAAAAAGCTTACAGTCGATCAACAGCTGATCAATTTGGAGCTAAATGAGACTAACTTATCTAAGAACACCAGGAGGTCACAAGGGCAGAAACTCTGCTTTCACTTTGATTGCATGCAGAGTCTTGTACTGTAACCACTTTCTAAACTCAAATAGATGAAATAATATATGATCTATTGCATCCCTGCTGACAGTTTTCGTTAATCTCTCCATCATGACCTGTTGCGATCTGTTTATGTTCTGCTACAGTGTGGCAGACGGACGTGCTCACCTAGGTTATTGCGGAATCGCAGCTGGTTGCGGATGCTGTATAGCAGCACATGCTTCTCATACTCGCGCTGTGAGTTCCCCAAACTCTGCAAAAGAGAACAAAGGCACACCTGTAAGGATCAAAGTAGGATTACCCTCACCATGTAGGCAGCAAAAACGAACAGGGACTCTTTTTCAGAACTGCTTTCCTCCTGCTGGTTGTGCAATGTGAACAGTTTTCCTGTTGTGCTGACTTATTTCCTGGGCTAGGACTCACTGTGATGTTATTTTTATCCCAAGACATTAAGACACAGCCTTCCTGGGTACTGCTTTGTGTTTTTAGAAGTGTCATTTTTGCATATCTTTGGCATCATTTCCTTAGCTTTAAACTCAACAGGATGTTAACTTGGATTATGCTAGAAACACATGCAGGTCCTACTTTTGGCTTGCCTGTGAAATACTTTGTGTGTTGGGAAGCTAATGCTACTGCTACACATCATCCTAAGCACACTATGGCCAAACATGGTGCCAGCCTACTATGTGTGCTTCCCTCCTGCCGGTTGTGCATGTGAACAGTTTTCCTGCCGTGCTGACTGGATGCTTTTCTGGGTGAGTTGGGACTAAACATGAGGCAAAGATGGAAGAAAACCTGTTAGACCATGCAAAAAATTTGAGGTGGGGGTAAAGCAGCAAAACATAAACAATGTCCAATGACTCTCTGACAGAGCTTGAGTTCTTTTGCATAGAGAAACAGGTTGAATGTCCCACCTTTAAATGTTTAAAGCTGGTAGAAACGTACCCCATTTGGTACGCATCGATCGAATATAAATGCCTGCAACACTTTTTAGTTCATTCCTGGAATTATTTTTTGAACTAGTTCTTTTTTCCCCTTTCCTTTCATAAGTACACAGTAATTCATATCGATCAACCAAACAAGATCCTCATAAAATGCATTAAAGCTTGCACAAGCATCAGTCCTGCAGAAGACCTGTGACTGGATGGAAAGTTTTAAGAGAATAAAACTAGAATGCACTAGCTTTTGAATGCAACCCCCGTCCACTTCCTTCCGAGGTACTGCTTAAAATCAAGGCATGCAGTAGGACGGATTCATTTGGACCGCGTGTGAAAATACCCTTGATGAAATACTCGATGCACGGATGAAATTGATTATGCATGAAGGTGTGCGTGCAGAATCTGCAGGTGGGCCCCCCACGCGCTAGGATCATGTGGCGCCTCGTATCAGCCCGTCTGTCATGTGATGTCAGAGCAGCAGAGAAGAGGCAGGCTGAACGGCTTCAGTAGATGGATGGTGGTCTGCTATGGCTCCGTAGAGGAGGAGACTCTGACAGCTGGCTGAGTGACACACGGAGATCCGCCGTGACACTGCCAGCCCCCGGCTCCGTGGCCCCATGAAGAAAACATTTAAAAGCCCGGTACCTGTTTGACATTCGCTGGCAGCTTGTTCCACGGGTAATTCTGCCTGATGTGAAATTCCACGTCCGTGTTCATTGCTAGCTACCGAGCTGGCTAAGAGCAGAATCCTTCGAGGCGTCGTGAAGCGGGCTCCCGGGCGAGTCCACGGTGACTTCAGCCCTCCTGGCGCCGGAGCATGCAGCAAACACACCCCAGATGTGAGGAGACGTTTGATCTGGTGGCTATTTTCCTTCACAATAAACGGCAACTTCCTTGTTGTATTTGTCAGCGTCACTTCCGGTTGAGGCGTGACGCTAGAGCTGAATGGACCTTAGGAGGGGGATGAAACTCTGCTCACTTTGATCTATGGTTAATCTATGGCTCTAATGGAAATACGTTCATTCTGACAAAATTGTTATGGATTCAAGTCCTTGTAAGGAGGATGCCGGATGATCTGTTTAAGTATTCAGCGATATGACACTTAATTATATACAATTTTATTTATTAAACCCATTGTGCCCCCAAATTAGTTCTGAAGAGAATAATGTAAGGCTAGCATCCTTTAGCAATTATATACTGCTCGTATTATTATTACTAATAATTATAATTAGTAGTACTACTGAGTAGTATTACTAATGATTAGTAAATAGTAGTACTACTACTAATTATTAGTAGTACTAGTAGTAGTAGTAGTAGTAGTAGTAGCATTTATCTGCTGGCCAAAAATAGCAAAGGAGTATAAATTTTCCAACTTTTAAACAGTTGAAGCATTAATGGCATTTCCACAGCTACTCAAATTTCACAGCAATTATTTCATACCAACAAAAAGTTAAACTGACAGCAGGTCCTACTTTCTGATTAATTCAATAAATAGCTATCTCATCACATGTGGGGATGCAGAGTATCAGCAGTTTTATTCCCAGACAATCAGTTGACAGTGACATGACAGCAAAAGTAAGATAGACAATCCAGGTGAAGGTCCTAATACACAAACTGGGAGAGCAACAAAAGCTGCACACACACTTCTAAGATGTGGCAGGACTTGTTCTACAGTATCAGCTTTATTTCATTATCCTTAGTTCTGCTTAACACGTTTTTCACCATCGTTGCAAGACAGGAAGCAGTGTGGCAGCATCTGTTTCTCCTTGAAAAGACAAAAACCCTTAGAATAAATCATTTACTGCATAGGCATTTTTTCTAACACCACTAGGATGGCACTTACAATTGTTTCAATTGTTTAATTGTTACAACAAAATAAAGATGTTCTATTCTTTTGTGTTCTAAAAAGATCTTCACAGCTCACTGTAAAGAGATCTAGAATAACAAAGCATGGCAGCTGACCAAATCTCCATAACAACCAGTCAATGCTATTTGCATGTTGCCTGGTTAATTGGAGCAAGATGCAAGTAAAAGAGCCTGCAAGTTTAAATGTGGAGTCGGCTAAATGCTATGCGGACTTTATAACTTTAACAGTGTGCTATGTTGAGATAGGATGAAGTTTTTTGCAACAATACACTCCAAGTGAGTCTAGTGTAAAATAAATTATGAATTTGTGAAAATGTAAAAAAATGTAAACAATACTTAAGAATATAAATATACCTATGTTTGTGTAAAAGAAATGATCAGTTGTTTTTTTTCTACATTTTTAAGGTTGAATTTTGATTTTATTTACATCGATGTCTTCATAGTTTAGTGATATAAAAAGCAAAATAAATTTATTTAAATTCCAAAATATAGCGTTAAGAGTGTTAAGAGTTCCAACAAATCTAAAGCTAGGATATTTTCCCTCTGTTTACAACAGATGTACAGTGAAGGAAAAACATTAACCTCAGTGAAATTGATTAAATAAACATCTAAACCAATGAAACGGAAGTCTATTGTCATAACTTTTACTAAGTGACAAAATATTTGCAATCTTCTTTAGCAAATCCCCCACAACTGAGTAGATTTGAAAAGAAAAAATGGACAGCGTTTTGTTTACTTCTTCTGGACAAAACAGGAACTTCAGTCTTTTCTTTTAACACTTAAACTGATGTATTCAATGTTTTTTATATCTCTATGTACAAAACAAAACAAATTAAAATCCCATATTTCATGTAAAAAAAAAGAATCTATACACACATTTGTGATAATTAATCATAACCAGCAATCTATCATTATCAAGCATCAAGAAAACAGCAGCTGCAGAGAAAGTGAGAATTAGCATTTCTAAAAAATGCTACATCTTACAATTATTTTTAACACGTCTTCAAGTGACACCTTTATCTGCAGGAATGGAGTTGTAACTTAGTAACTGGTGTCAGTGGCAAAGTCCTCCAAAGCGCCACATGCTCTCAAGGCTGATCGTGCTGACAGCTCACTTTCTTCTAGCTATGTTATTTTATCTGCCGACATGAAACCCCAGATCTTTGTCATATGAGTCTAAACAAACATGACAATAATTCATCCAGCTACCCTGTAAGCTGTTCAGAGTGCAGGGAATGGCTACATTTAAGATGTTACATTGAAATAAAGATTCAACTTTATTGGAAAAATGTTCTATGGTCTAATATGCAACTAATATTTAAAATAAGAGAGTCAAAAATCATTTGTTGTTAGAATTTAATTCACTTTAATTATATAATGCAAATTCGCTTGCATTGTGTTGATGACTTTATTGCAATCCCTCACACCAAGAATGAATTTAGATTAATTTTGAAATTAAAGATTTTTTGCTTTTTTATGTATAAAAAAAAATGCAATACCTTTCAAAATTATTTACGCTCCTCATCATGATACTCCTTTGTTATGTGAAATAAATTAATGTTTCATTCCAGAAGCAAATCTCACAAAGAAACAGGCCCACAGCATCACAGACTTTCTACTTTCTCAGCAGTGCAGTGGGTTGCTTTTCCACATTTTCATCATTTGATTTATACCAGACTCACCTGGAGTTGCTGAAAAAATCAGACACATCTATTTTCAAGTTGAGCTCCCAGTGGAGTTTATCAACCTCCACACCTTCATATTTGATTCCTTTAGAACGTCACTCTCTATCTAATAAAAGTCAGGGATTTTGGTTATGGATATTAGTTTTGGTGTGCCTTCCCGTATGGTTACTCCTAACAAAACTTAATGGACTGACTTAAAAATAATAATAATTAAGATTCTTGGTTTTACTTTTGCTTCAGTTCAAAGGAAAACATTTAATCAGAACTTGGTGAATGATGCCTCTAAATTGAAGTAGTAAAAACAATAACCTTCATTTCAAGTTTAGCTTTACTTGCCATATTTGTGTACTCAAATAACAAATTTAACTTTAGTTTCACTCTCACAGCATTTAGACACACATTTGGACGTGTATACCTCTACTGGTTCTTACAGCTGTTTATCCTGATCTATATTTGCCACCGTAGGGAACTACATGTATCAGAGAGGTGGAGGAGGAAAGGTTCAAACAACAGGTTGTCAGCTCAGGAGCTCTTTAATTAAGCGTCATCCAGGGTGGGCATGCCTCATGATTGATTCAAGACCCTGGGATGACTGTCCCACTCCGGGGCCATTGTATTCACCGCCTCTGTTGGACCGCGGCGGTGCCACACAACCCTGTGTCACATGAGAGGCCCGGTAGAGTCACGGTGGCCCACCATGCTATTCTTAGATGAAGGAATGTACACAGTGGCCTCATGGCACTCTCCACAGCGCCCAGCTGAAAAACTCTGTGTCATTTCTCTGTGTCATGGTCTCTTCCCGACACCTCTCTGGATTAAATTTTAACTTCTTTTTTTTCTCTTCTTTTCAATTCATATCAAGCTGATGATATTCTGTGGATGTTACTGACTCTCTAAGGACAGGAGGTAAGAATCTATGGCATCATGAATTTAGCGGGACTGAATAATAAGAGGCTTAGCTAACAGATATTACTTTAAAAATTCTTCAGCTTTAGATTCAGTGTGTTTTTGAATCTAACACACTTTAAGCTTTATTCCCTGATTAGCTCAAAAAGCATCAACTGTGTCCTGCATTTTTTATTATTAGCAATTGGTCTTAATTTTATGGAGCTAACCAGATATTAAATATTATTCACTTCTGCCTTAGTAAGTGAAGCAATTTTAAAGTTTTGTTAAACCACATTCATGTACTTAAATAATCAGCATAATAATCTGCGTCATAATCTGTCAAAATACTGTCTGAAGGATTAACTTTTTTCTCCCTGCTGGAGGATCTTCATCACAAACATAGACGGAATGAAGAGCGGCATATTTTTTGGACTAAGATTCTTTATATTATCACTGATTATAATTACAATTCAATCAATGATTACAAAATAAACAATAATGATAACTAATAATTAATAAATACACCAACATATTTCTAATAATTTAAATAAGTAAAAAGGAACACAAGCAACAACAATAAAACACATATGCCAACATTCACTCTACAGAATGCTTTTACATCCAACAATGAGAGTTTTATGGATTAAAGTGTGAACTTTTAAAATTATTACCTCAGCTGATTAAAGGTTTAACCTTTATGAGAAGTTCACTGGTCTCTCATGGACTCCAAGACCAGTAAATGCATCATAAAGGTTAAACCTGTAGAGTCTAGAGTACATGAAAAAAAAATACTTTTATAGCCAGGAATGTTAAGTTTTCTGACTTCAGAGTTTTTTGGGGGGGGCAAGGGGGGACGATAGCTTTGAAGGAGAAAGTGTCTGTTGGTCCAATAGCTTCCTGCACCAGAACACTAGGAACAGAACATGATAAGAGAGATGCTACTTTATGGTTCAGAACTGATCAGAACCTGATCAGATCACTTTGATTCTTTCTCTTAACTTGCATGATCTGGAAATCTTGGCAGCTGTAGGCCTGTAGACTTCTGGTACAAAGTCTACATGTCGTGGTGAACAACATCAAGATGCATAATCTAGAATAGCTCATGCAACATCTCTTGTCTGAATGATGCAGCCCCTCACCCAAATCGTGGTGAACGTCTTCTCACCATGAAGTCGTTCCCCACGATCTTCTCAGTTAATCTCAAAAGGGTATTTAGGTTGGGTAGGACTATACAGCCAATAATAAATATATATATATTTTCATGGCGTTTTTCTACCACATTCTTTAAACTTGGAAAGAGATCTAGAATGTGGACAAACTATTTTTCAGTCAGAAAATTATTCATGTTTTGAAGACTCAGGACACCATCAGCATGTAATTACATAGTGTTGTGGTTAAATCTAAGAGTCCATCAAAGATAGTTTGAAATTACTTGGGAAGATGTAGTCCTTATGATTAAAAGATCATATCTGGTGTGTTTAAATAAATTCAATTCAGCTCAAATCCTTTCAGTTCAGACGTATTGTATTATTTTCTATCCTATTCAGATTATTTATACAGTGTTAATTTAAAACAACTGTTATCTAAAGACCTTTTCCCAATTTAGAAAAGGAACTTAACATTTATTAAAATGAATCCAATCACCTAGACAATTCAATTACATACATTCCAGTTCAGTCATGGAATGCAGCCAATTTTAGCTTTCACCAATTTCTAAAAAGGTGACAATGTAAGGAGAGTATTTATGAATAAAAGATATTAGACGCTGTGTTTTGAACTAATAACTTCCATTTTCCAACATGAAAGTATTAAAAGTTGAAAGGTATTTCTTTTAGGGAAACAAAGTAAAGTAGAGAAGGGAAGCAACTGAAATATTTCAGTATGTCTGTAAATCTTGATTCAAATGAAGTTTAATTTCTGACTCTGCACCAGTGGACCAAGGTAAATATCCTTGCTGTGAAATCTCATTCTCAGAAGCTGTCATCTAATAATATGCAATAATGATTAGGCGTCTAAATGTGTCAGGCAGTCAGGACACCATCAATTTTTCTTTTTTCTTTTTTTTTTACCAAGAACTTGTTGCTAATTGTTCAGAGAATTTTATCCTGGATCACCACAGAGACCACCATTGCGGAGGATCAGATTCTGGCGCTGGAGATGAGAAATATTGTAGAAAAAAAAAAAACATAACATGTTGAAAATAGCAGCAGAGTTTAGAGAGGGTGAAATGGGTCCCGAGGGAGAGATTCAGAATGACAGAGAGGCAAACACAGATGGTCTGTTGACACAGGCTGTTTAATGTTAGCAGTGATAGGCAGCCTGATGACAGATGTGGCCTAATGGTGGACGGGTGTATAAGGATGGGCTTTAAAATAGAAAATTAGAAAGTCAGTGATTCATAGTAAGGACAGCTGCTATGAGTGAGTCATGAATGATCAGCTTTCCAATAAACCAAATCAACAAACATACTGTTTGCAGACTTAAGCCCATAAGATACATATATTTGATCAGGAGGGATAGCCAAGCAATTGTGAAATTAAAACAGAATAGCGAAACAAAAGCACTTTTCAAAAAAAAAACAACAATCAGATGTTATCTGATCGGATTTTTATTGGTCCTGTTGTCTTATTCTGTGTGTAAACTGACTTCAGTTATCAAAGTCAAAGATAAAAACACAATATACCTTGGTGATGTGAGAATGTGTGATGACTTATTCAGATAATGTTGCTTCAGATTCAGACAGCTTATTTTGAAAAGTGGTATTTTTTACACGGGGGTGTGAAAATCAGAATGCAATTTAAAAAATGGTAACAAACTTAAAAGCATAAATCAAGTACATGTATTACATTTGTTGTATTGGCATGTATTGTATTGTATCTTCAATTGAAAAATTTTGTGCCTCTATTCCTTTTTCGCCAGCATCATGATGGCTGGCAGACGAGCGGGCATTTTCTCTTTCAAAGACTCAGAACTTCCCTGCCACTTGCTCATCCAGCTCAACATCCTGCGGCAGGAGCGCATCCTGACCGATGTGCTGCTCTGCACTGAGCACCAGGAGATCCCCTGCCACAGGAATGTCCTGGTCTCCAGCAGCCCGTACTTCCATGCCATGTTCTGCAACAACTTTCTGGAGAGCAGCCAAGCCCGTGTGAACTTGAAGGGAATCTCTTCAAGTGTGCTCACTGGAATTGTAGACTATGTTTACACGGGCTGCGTCACTATCACCATGGAGAATGTGCTCCCCCTTATGCAGGCAGCGTCCATGCTTCACTATGGGGGTCTCTTTGAGGCCTGCTCCACGTTCCTGCAGGAGCAGTTGAGTCCTGAGAACTGTCTGAGCATGATCCGGTTGTCTGAGATCCTCCACTGCGAGAGTCTGAAGGAGAAGGCAAAGGAGATGGCCGTGAGGTGTTTCTCTGATGTTGCTGCCACTGAGGACTTCTGTGAGCTGTCTCTTCCAGAGCTCATGTGCTACTTGGAGGATGACCGCCTTTGTGCTGAGGAGGAGCAGGTGTTTGAGACTCTCCTGGCATGGATCCACCACGACCCGTTTTCACGAAGCGGTGCCATTCACGATCTCTTCAAGAAGGTTCGTCTCCGCTACATCCATCCAACATACCTCTTCCAGTTCATCGCCAACGACCCACTGGTGCAGTCATCCACACTCTGCACTGAGATTATTGACTCTGTACGCCGTCTTATGCTCACAGCCAGCACCAAGTGTAGCCGTGAGCTGAAACCCCTCTGGACCACACCAAGACGTTACACCTGCAGAGAAACGCTGGTGGTAGTTGGAGGACGCAAAAACAACGAGCAGACTTCTCGAGAGGCACTTCTGTACGATGAAAGGACCCATCGTTGGCAGTGGTTGGCCAAGCTGCCACTGCGCCTTTACAAAGCTGCATATGTGTGCATCCACAGCATCCTTTATGTGCTGGGAGGCCTCAGTCTCTGCATGGCTTCTAGGGATAGCTCAGTCAGCTCCACCGTTTACACACTTTCCCTCAAAACAAACCAGTGGAGGACAGCAGAGCCCATGTTGGAGCCTCGATACGCCCACCAAAGTGTGTCTTATCTGCACTTCATCTTTGTGCTGGGAGGTATAGGGGTGGACAAGCGAATCTCTCAGTCAATGGAGAGGTATAACAGCATGTTTAACCAATGGGAGGCCATGGCGCCGATGCCTACCGCTGTGCTTCATCCAGCAGTTGCAGCCAGTGATCAGAGAATCTACGTGTTTGGAGGGGAGGACGCCATGCAGAACCCGGTCCGGCTTATTCAAGTAAGGCACAACTCTCTGAGAAGTGTTTTCTGAAGACTCTGAATTACATTAATTGCTAACATTTTTATTGTGAAACAGGTGTATCACATCTCTCGCAACTTGTGGTCCAGATTGGAGACAAGGACCGTGAAAAATGTTTGTGCGCCAGCTGCAGTCATAGAGGAGAAGATCTATATCATAGGAGGTAAACGCTGATAGATGAAAAGCATCTACTTGGATTTAAAAATTAACCTCAAATTTTAATGTCTTTCATTGGGATCTTATGTGACAGACCGACACAAAGTGAACATGAATTCACCATGATCTTAACAATATCCTTACAAAAATATATTATCATTGGATAACAAAACTTGTCTTCTGCATCCAGTGCAGTTTTTCGATTTTTCCAATTCATGATAAGAATCAACTTGAGGTTTCCTCTATATTAGGAAGAACTAGACACTTACACCCAAGGCTGAAAATTCTGCTTTGAGACCATTGCAATGTAAATATTTTAAAATACACATAATACATTTTTCTTTAGAGGAAACAAAGTAATACGTATATCGGTTACTACAGTGGCAATAACAAATACAATCTGCACCTATGGGTTTTCATTTTTCGATAGAATTTGCTGCTTCTCAAAAGTTGCTGGGTTAGAATAATCCAATTTACTCCAAGTAAATCTTGTTATTTTGCTAACAAGATTCCCAGATATTCATGGACAGATCAAGCCCAGGTTAGTTTTTAACAGGACAAAACTGAGTTATGGGTTTCAACCAGAAGGAAGGTTAAAGACACTAACAACAAATTCCCAAATGTTGAACTTTAGATCTAATTTATGATGAGTTGCTTAGCAACTGAAAGTCTCATATTATCTCGAGTCAATAGCCTTCTTCTAAAGTTATTGTCATTGTCTTTATCCTGTGACGTTAACATTATTATTGGCCATAGTTGTGTCCTACTATTTCTTCTTTCTGTTGAATACAGTTTAAAATGTCACATAGTAAAGATTAAAATGTCATTCTATGAAGAATAATGAGGCTCCTTTGTAGTGTCTTCTTTAACTCAACAGCAATTTTTGACCCAGTTTCTGTCCTAAAGAGATTAAATAACCCATCAGATTTTTGTGTGTGAGAATAAATAATGTAACTAACTAGAGAAAAAGAAAGTTTCAAGAAAGTTTGGTTATGCACAAAAAATCTTCTTTTTCAGGATATACCAGGAGAATGATTGCCTATGACACCAAAGCCAACAAATTTTTCAAGTGTGCAAATCTGAAGGAGCGAAGAATGCACCACAGCGCCACAGTGATCAACAACAAGCTCTACGTCACAGGCGGACGCATCCTCAATGGCCACGATGTCATCGAGGACTCGGATTGCTTTGAGTGCTACGACCCAAAAACGGATGTTTGGACCTCAAAAGGTTCTCTACCGTACAAGCTCTTTGACCATGGGTCTCTGCCGCTGGTCTGTGTTTCCAACCGACCCAACCCACCATGAGCAAAACCTCTCCTTTGGTTCAATATATTTTGGCCTCTACACTAACAGTGACCAACCATTTCACACTGAGAGCATTGCTTAATGGAGCCCATGCAAGTTAGCGCCCTGTTTAGCACCGCTGACGGTGATCTGAAACACAAAACCTGTGTGGAGGTGGTATTGCCGACACACCTGTGATGGAACTGAAGAGTTAATGAGAAATCGACAAGCTTAAAGAAAATTATATTTTTTAGAAACAATGGACTTGGAAAAAATGATTTGCACTCACATTTGATGATCAGCGTTAACGTTTTATTGTCCCTGACCTTAATACAAAGGAAACTTCCCCTATGTGGCAGCTGTATTTTACATCGTTTTCCTGCCAGACCAGGAGAGATATGTTTATAAATTTGGGTTCTACTGAGTTCTGTTAACGATCTAGCAGTGGCACTATTTGCACTTTGTATAGTAAATAATACATTCCTCTTTAACTCACTTCTTATTGGATTGCGCTTGTCAAAGACAAGAGCTGTCAAAGGGCATGAAAAACCTACAGAGATGAAGAAGAACCAGTCTTTTGTAATGTTTGATAAGTCAATGCAAAGAATGACAGATTTTGTCAAATAAAATAAAATGAGCCAATATTTAACAATTCAAAAATGGGCTTACATTTTCTCTGAAAAACCGAACAAAGCTTTTTACATGCACAGTCTTTTCATCTATGAATGTTGATGTGAAAACATGTGACGAAGGTGCCTTCAAAGAGCCCCTGGGTGATGCAATGACCTGCTTTCTGCAGATAAGAGAGGACGAGATGTCAGGGAGATATCCAGTGTTTGCAACATCGTTCTAAAACCCTCTTTGCTTTCATGAAGTTTGCAGTTCATTCGCAGAAGGATTTGTGCCTTTTTTCATTAAAATAAAATATATCAATTTGATTACCACTTAGTAGCAGTGGCCATTTTCCATATCTGTTTATGTTCATGTTCTCATGTTGATTTGCTTTACTCACAAGAGTAGCATAGATTATTCCCACAGGAATTTGATTCCTGTGGATGAAATGGTTTAACCAACTGGTCATAAATCATTACATGGTTTATGACCAATTGATCTTTTCGTTGCAAGCTTCTTTGTAGATAATTATTATTTCACAGAAAAATATGTCTTGGTTACCAGTAGCCACCATACTAACTCTAATTGAAGCATCTGTGCAGTTACCATGTTTACATGCAAAACTATGTGCTAACTAAGGAAGACACAAATTTCTCAGCAAATGATTAATTCAAATGATCATGCTTCAAAATTAATTTTTGGTATCAGTTGAACTAAAATATATATTATTTTTTATTTTTAGATTCTCCATTTTGCTGTTACAGAGGAAGACAGGAATAAATAACAGAGCAACTAAATCTTTATTTGTGAATGCTAACACTGAAGCTCAGTTCTCTGCTACAGTAAGTTAGAAAAGCATATGTCAAGAACTCAGATGTATTACATACTGCACAGATAGTGTTTATAGGAAAACATTACATCAATGCCTTTGCCCACCTGGAAAACTTCCTATGTTCCTGGCTGGCTTAGCCATAATCTCCCTGATATCTCTGAAGACTGTTCAGGCAGACACATAAACTTTTCCATGACTATCAAGTGACACGTTTGCACTGCATACCTCATTAAAAACCAGCGCAACATCCGCCAGCCAACACGTAGCAGTATTTTGATCTTCAGATGTTAGGGAAATGTAGTGAATACACAACTTTATGATATAATGTGGCTGACATGTGACCTCTTGACCTGATGGCTGGCATTCTTTTCATACCAAGCGTTTGGTATGAGGAGCTCCTCATATCCAGTTACCATCCTGACAAACTCTCTGTTTGTATGATGGACATATACGCAGCACTGAGGATGAAGTGCAGAAGATATTTAGTTTCAGTTTTGCATTTTAATCCATGATCATGAATGTCGGACCACTAAAAGCAGAAAAAAAAAAATTATTCGTTGTCACAATAACAAACACTGATTCTGAGTGAAATGACCCCCGAAATGTTTGCTCACTCCAAATGCCTCCCAAAAGTCTCCTTTCTGTGTCTCTACAGGCACATCCAAAGCAATTGTTAAACTTGATTAAGTAAACTATTCAGAATGACACACACAATGACCTAAAACATCAGAACAGAGACATGACGGTCCGTCAGATGTCTTGTGCCTGACTCAGTCACCCAGAGCAGCGCTTAGGATGAGCACCACTGAGCTGCTGCTAAATACACAACCCGTTTAGGCCGTTAATGACCACTTGGCAGCCCACTGCCTTTCAATAGATACCAGCGTGTGAGGGTCACCCTTCACAGAGGCTGTGGCCAGCCAGGTTATTTTCAGTGTCTGTTACTAGACCCTATCGAGGCAGTTTCATACTATGTGAGAAGGACCAGGCAGAATATATAATTATAAATGTAAATTGGATAATTGGATTTTTCCTGTAGTTAACATGTAACCTTGTACACCTTAATACATTTTATTTTATATTTAAAATTCCTGAAGATGGTACTGATAGCAATTATTATAATGAAATTGTTGGGTTATAAAAATAATCAAATTATGCAGGGAAAGGTTCAGAAGTTATTTTCTTATTGCTCAGTTTTTATATGATGTTGTAATGCATGATTTAAGAAGCTTTACCTCAAAGCATTGTGAATATTCCTGATTATGTTTACAAAAGATTTTTTATTAGTTGTTCTGATTTTCACCTGAAGATCTGCCATAGGATGTGAAGAAGTCAACCTTTTGGTAACAGTTTCATGTTCTTTCTCTCTCTCATTTTATCTGCAAACAAATTATAAAACAATTCATAATTTTCTTTCTATTAAAGTGATCCATATCTTTGTGTTGGTCATTCACATAAAATTCCAATAAAATGCATTAAATATATGGTTATATTGTGATAAGATGTGTAAACAGTTGGATAGATGGTGTTTGTATTCAATAGGTTTAGGTTAGCATGACTTGCTTTATTGTTTTATCTTGAAACAAATTTTTACCTGCCTGCAATGTCGATCTACTACCACTAGATGTCCCCAAACACCCTTCAAAGATGTGAGCCAACAGGTCAGGTTTTCAATGTGCCTCTATCGCCCTCTACTGTCTACACAGACATATTGACTGCGCTGGCAAAGGGTGACACAATCCAAAAAAACATGATTATTTAAACGTCTCAAAAATTGTGCAAGTCATTTATTTTCTTTGGAGTCATAAGTAGCAGTTTAAGTTATAATAGTTGCATAAAACAATCTTACCTGGCACTAGTCACAAAGCAGAGCCTGACATTTGATTGGTCAACCTAGATAGCAAGTCAGTTTCTGACTAATCACCAACTGGCACTAATCCTTCAAAGGACAATTACCCAAATTAAATAAAGATATACTTAACCTGTCAATATTGGCATGGTTTCATAAATGTATACTGAAATAATTAAAACTGGAAGTAAACATGACTTTTTAAATGAACAATTATGTGTTGAAATTATTTATTTACAAAACATTTTAGAATAATTTCAATTTTAGTTATTTAATTACGGAAATACTAAAATAACTTAAGTAACTTATATAGTAGCTTTTTTTTATCTTCCCATAAGTTTTCATGACTTAACAATTTCCGATTTAAGTTCTCACACTTCTGCTATTATTAAGTTGTGGCACGTTATGTAAATTTAGGCACTTTCAGCCTGCCATACTCACGCGGTCCTGACCATTTGTGAAATATCCACGTAGCTGCACGTACTGTACATTTCTGTTAGCCACTTATCTCTGTTCTGGGTCTTCAGAGGTCAGCCTGCACACAGCAGCAGACCATCAAAAGGACATTTGTGAAACATTTGAGGACATTTTACATCATATGATAGAGAGACTGATTCAAATTTAACAATCATGATGACTTTATTTTAATTTCTCTGATAAAAACAGACAGTTCTCACTACAGCATGCACACATTCCTTATAGAGCTCCAAAATAAAACTGGATTTATGGATTGCTTTATTGTTTTTTAAATTGCATCAACATTTCTTAAACAGGCTGGTTACGCTTTGTATCTATTTGGTGATGTGTGTGTGTGTGTGTGTGTGTGTGTGTAGGACTGATAGGAGAATCACTTAAAATGAAAATACGTTCTTAAAGTAAAATCTTAAAATGTCTACATTCAATTCTGTGTAGCAATCCTTATTACTCTGCTTTGAAACACTTATTGAAACATTTACTGTATTCATAAGGGACCTTTTTAAAGTGGCACATATTTCTTTTAAATTACATAATTATTATTTTAGATTAAAAACCAAACAAACAATAATTCGGTCCAAATAAAGTGCTTAATGTTAACACAGGATTTTTAAACTCATTGCACAACATAATACACTAAAAATTATAATTCTAATGGCCAGAAATCTGGAAAATAATAAAATGATACCTTAATAAGTTTATATTAAATTTGAATTTGGAACGATATGAATATACAACCTGTACACTTTCTAAAATCCTTCATGTATGTCTGTGGCCCGCTTTGGAGCACAAGGAGTTGAGAAACTAAAGATACCGTCATTTAGTTTATGACACATTATGTACAATAGTTCTGCAGCTACAAAGGCATTCAGAGAAATTACATTTTGGCACCTTGCACAGAAATGGATATACATTTAGTTTAAATAGCAAAAAAAAAAAAAAAACACCCTGAAAAATACAGGCAATCTGAGCCCCTCAGTACTATGAGATAACAGCAGTAACTCATTTGATCTGGCTGAGAAGGTGAAACTTTTGGCAAAAGAATTTGCTGCTGGAAGGATGAGAGAGGCGGAGATCTGCCCCAGCAGACCTTACAAGAAAGAGACTGTACAGTGCATTTCTGTCGGTTAATCTTCCTGAGTGCAAGAAGTAAACGGGAACTGGAAAGCTCATCGACATTAGACATTGATTGGGCCTCTGCAATATTTACATGATATCACTACATCTTTTGGCTTTCTGCATCATATCATCCCTAGTTTGAGTGAAGGACTCAGACAAGGTTCCTATTGGCTTTTGGAAGCAAAACAGGCCCACAGCATCATACCTCCTCCACTGTACTTCACAGTGGTTATGAGGATCTTTGCCACATATTCACTAGTATCACAGCCAATGTAATGCCTGCAGCTTTTCCTGAGAGGGATACTACTTCCAGATTTGCACGGCAACTTCAAAATCTTTTGGTAGCAGTCCGTGTCAAATGTGGATTTTCTTTTAAATTTCAATAAAGTGCACAAAACCAGGGAGGATACTTTGAATAAAGTACGCTGGCTCCGTCCTACATTTCACTAATGGGGCGCTCTGCGGGGTGGAAGCTGGTCGACTTAGACGACGGCATGTAGAACGATTGGGTTTTGCGGTTCAGACGGGCTCTTTTGGACGCCACTGACAGGCTGCGCTTGCTGGAGCAGATGATCTCCGTGATGAACTTTTTACAGTCGACGCAGACCTCCATGGTGACCCAGTCCTCTGTCAGCTCTTTGGGCAGCTCCAGTTCGTCTTTCGACTGCCCGTCTCGGCTGCTGTGCTTGGACAACCTGCAAACAGCGAGAAATGTTAAAATTCTGCACACCAGACTTTCTCCTGTCTTTGCCATCGTTCAGCTACAACCTTCGGCGTAGACTGTGTCTGCCGTATCCCGGAGCATGTTTCTCTGGTTCTGGTGGTGCCGAAGCTACACGAGCTACATTATTAGCACCTGCACTGGGACCAAGAGAGTAGATGGGCAGAGTGGAATAGGGCTTAGATGGTAGTCGCATCTGGAGAGGAAAGAAGAAACAAACTAAATATCTAAGACGGATAAAAGGTTTTCATGCAGTTTATTAAGTACATGTTGAGGATTGGTTAAAAAGCATCAAATGCCTACAGCCTCCTACCTTTTTTGAACACTGGGCGCACACAGGTCTGAAAAAGATGAAACATAACTTTAAAGTTGGATATGACTGAACAGATGGTGAATGAAAACGCAAAAGATAAGGCAGGAAAACCCCACCCGAATTAAATTTTGTTTAAACTTGTCAGTGCGTAGCTAAAAGAACATGTAAAAAGCTTCATGTTGTCTCAAGTTGAGCTAGTTTTTCTGATATTTATCAACTCTGCATTTTTCTCATTTTTACACCTTTAAAAATATTCCTAAATAATATTTTTTGGATTTATTCATAATTTAATAATATTCTTGACACCCAGATACACTTACAGAACAATAAAATGTTACAGATTCTGCAGCTTTTAGTGGCGTCTTGGCCAACGTCGCTCGGCTCTATTTAAAAATCTATTGAGATTTAGACAGGATAAAGCTGAACATTTTGATAACAGTTTGTTGTCTGTGATTTTATTTTATTTTTAAAAATTTTAATAAATAATTCACAAGCGCCACTGCTTTATTTGGTAACTATACCCAATGTGAAACACAAAAACGGCTCTCTTTGTTGACCGAGCTTTTGGTTCAATATTGATGCAGCAAATCAAAGACAAAATTTTTGATAGTAAAGGAATGAACATATAAATACTATATTTTTTCTTTACAATGCCTATTCAGACTTAGAAAAAAATGATATCGCAAACTGTGTGAGAATTTCATTTATAACCTAATATACTTTCCTCTAGAAAGTATCAATGCAAAATTTCATACATTTCCAGACTGAACAACTCCCCAAATTTGAAGAGTAGTCATGCTAAGTAAATATAATTTGGTAAATGTTTTACTGAAGTTAAAACCTGTCAAACTGTTGATCAAGATGAATAGTACTGGTTTACCTTTTGCAGAACTGGCAGGTGTAAGACCAGGTGAAGAGGGAGAATTTTTTGGCTCGACATGCAAAGCAGAGCTAAAGAAGGAAAACATGGATGAGGACGAATCCTATACATTCAAATAATGAACATTTCGACTCAACAAGTGAACTCTACCTTTCCTTTCTTCAGAGCGTTATAGACGTCTTTGTACTGCTGGAACTTCTCCAGCTCTGCCTTGACCAGAACCTGTCTGATATGCATCACCTCCTCCACCGTCAGAGTCAAACACTCCACAGGATAACAGAACTCCTCCTGCAGGAAAGAAAAAAAAAAAAACACATCACATCTGAAAATCATCACTTGCATTCTTAGAAGAGGAGACAAACATTAGGAATGTGGCGTTTTCTTCCAGTGAGATAAGTGCCCCATGAATGGAGCAAAAATACAAAACACCCAGCATCATCTGAAGACCAGAAATGCAGCAATATGGGAGAAATGGAAATACAAACCGTTCACATGAATGATGACAAGGAAAATATGACAAAGAGGATGAGTGCAGAATCTGCAGGTGATCTACAAACTTCCAGTAGGTTAATTTGGGTTTTCTAGAAACGTTATATTTACTCGTCATCCTAATTTACTTATTTGCACATGGGTTTATAACAAACACCTGCAGTTCTGCAAAAAAACACTCCAACAAATTTCTCCACTGAGGAATTTTCTCCCACCTTCTGTCTTGTTTCATAAACCAGCTTAAGATCATTTCAGTCACTCCACAGACGGTACTCTCACCCAGACAGACCTTACACAACTCTTTAAGTAAAACCAATCATACAGTGCTGAAGATGGTTTTCCTAACACGGTGATGTTGATGGGATAATCTGATGATGTGCAGTTAACGGTGACATACCGTGACCTGAGCGCTGTCGGCTGCTTCCACCTGACCAGCGGGCGGGAGGAAAGGGAACAGGACACTGAGACTGAAACAGCAGCACCTTGTACTCCAACACGCTTAATCACATGCAGCATGTTTGGTAGAATTTAATAAGACAACTCCGTCATTCAAAGGATATTTTCAGAATGTAATAATTACATTCTGTTAGGTAATAATTTACAGCAAACTTAACGGCTCTACATGTATGGAAAAAAAAGTGAAATCTGATTTCATAAGGTGCGAAACATGAAAGCTGGTCTAATAGCTAAACCGACACCTGAGATTATTAATTTTTCCTCTCGCAATTGCAGTCATTTAGTTCAATTGAAGACACAAAAAGAGCTCAGCTGTTGCCTTTGAGATGTGCAAAAAATAACTTCCAAGAACTTAGATGTCCCTGCTTGGCTTCCCTAAAACCCTGTTTGTTATTTGTTCTTCGCATTTCATGTAAGAAAAAAATCAGACGGTGATGAACAAACAGGACGCAGACGAAGTCACCTTCCCAGTGGGACTCCCAGTCTGCTGCAGCGTTATATAAAAAAACCCTGACTGCAAGTAAGTTTGTCAGACAGTTTGGCTAACCTGTGCAAATATGCTAATGAGGTACAGGAGGAAGCATCAGAAAATGAAGGTAACTGCAAAGATCTGACTGTTATACTTTCATTACACTAGATAAAACTGACATGTAGAAGGGTGATGTTTCATAGCACCATAAAAACAACCCGTGGGATCTCTGCAGGGGTCAGACAGGTCTTCTGGGCTCAACAACAATCCAGTGTTTCCTCTATTACAGAGGAAACACTGTAATAGAGGTGTTTCCATGTAATAGAGGTGTTTCCATGTCAAAGCTGTTTCCATGCTATGGAAACAGCTTTGACTGTTTTCCATGGCATGGTGATAAATTTGGTGGTTCATCATTATGATGGGGGCATGACTTTGCTGTGCGTGCTGAGAAGCCCGATGTGATCCTTTGGGATTCACAGAATGTGCACGCAAAGGTTTAAAGGGGCAGTATTGTGCATTTTCTAAGCCCATATTGCCATTTTATACCACAATCAAGTAATTATGTTACCCTTAGTTGTTATAAAGATGCTATATATACCAAATATAACTTAAAAGAAATTTAACTTTGTTATATAAGGCCTTGAAATTGGGCCTCTGTCTCTTTAAAAACTCTCTTTCTGGAACTCCGACATCAGGAAGTTATCACAACAGCATTCCTCTACTAACTCTTTAACAACATTTTTACCAACTTTGAAATGAGAAGTAGCTCTTATCTGCTCAGTCGATCTGCAATTCCACCAGGTGTTTGCTAATTGTTGCCGGCTAGTCTGAAGGAGCTGAGTGGAGGAATTGGGTAGGGGCGCTAGATAAACTCAGGCATTTTGGACAGCTGAATGGTTGCCATGGGGGATTTAAGGATTTCTTAAACATGCAAGAAAAGAATCAAGGCAACACTCTAGATATGTTTTTGATGACAGAATAGCATTATAACATGATACAGAGCTCAAAAAAGTGTATTTTACATAATACTGGTAGTGATTAAGGATAGGATTGTGGGTGTTTAGCTGAAGCACAGAAATATCAGCAGTTTGGTTGAATTCAAAGGGTAGGAAATACATATGCAATATATGCATCGTATTGATTAAAACAGTAACATTAATATTGAATATTAATATCATTACAAATTTTCACATTGATGCATTTGGTGCTAAACCTTATCACTCAGCGCTCTAAGTGACCAGGTTTATTGTCACAGCTCAGTTACAAGGGCCATGATTTGCCATTGTCATGCATGTAACAGAAATGATCTCAAAAAGTTGAAATACACAATAAAGCAATTTAATTACCAGTTTTAGATGTCAATTTTCTCATATGTCAAACCTTTTCTAGACATTAGAGACTCAGGCTTAGCTCCAAAGTCCTGAAAACAAGTAGTGAGAAGGAACATATTCCCCAAATGGCCCTCTTAGCGCAGCAGTCCTGTGGTTTCAATTACATCCTGTCAGCCTCACTAGAATCATACGACTGAGCACAGAAAAGCTCAGCCGGTGACTTCATTGTAAACAAATAAGTAGTCACAGGACAGGAGGACATTAAGCTGACATTTTCAACTTCTACTGTTGCTGCTAAACGTAACCACAGTAATAACACAGACTTATTTTATTATTAGACTAATAAAAATTGCAAAAAAAAAGTATAGGTTGTTTTGATTAAAGGTTTTATTTTTTGACATGTCATAAAAAAGCTTATGTTTTAAACTCCTAAGGTAGCAAATAAATGAACAGCAGCTTCTAGTCTCAACATATTTGCTGTGATTTAGTCGACTGGACAGCAGGCAGGTCAGTTGACCACAAAGAATGCGGTGATTGTTTAATAAGTGACTGGAAATTTCCGTCCGACAGGTCTGACCAGTAATGGTTGCTTAAAAAAAACTATTTGTTTTCATCTCGGACCACACCTTAACTAATCACGCAAAGATGCATTTTTTTCTTTGCCTGTCAGTCATATACTTTTTACTGAGAGCAAAGTCTTTTTTGTTTTATTTATTGTGTCTTTTTTTTTTATTTTATTTTTTTTATTGTGTCTTACTGGAAGATATTTTGAATATCTTCCAGTGTTCTTTACAAAATGTGCTGGTCTTTGAGAAGGTAAACTTGCATTATGTTGCCATTATCAAACTATTACATGAAAATGGTCTCAAAACAATTTTAACATTTATCACAATCATTTCTTAGGTAATTTGTTATTGTGGCAGGCCTAAACTACTCCCACCTTTATAAGTCTATAAAAATATTAACCAAAAGCATGTATTTGATTACTTTTCTTAGTTTATTAAAGCGTCAAATAAAGATTTGGGCCAACCAAAACGCTCATCTCTACCAAAGAGCCTGCAGCACAATTTTCTCTTGTGTGTGTTACATTGCTAAAAGAAAAACAGCTTTAACCTCAATGAAACCTGGATAGGAAAAACGTGACTTGCATATCTCTAGTAGTAACATATAACTCCCTCAGTTAACTCACCAACGACTTGGAGCTCTGCTTGGACGGTGGTGCAAAAGACCGAACAAAAGCAGGAGCCTCCCTCTCCACAGAGTGCCGCCTCTGAAGTGTCTGGTGCTTCTCTGGCTGAGGAGTGGCGGAAACGGGCAGAAACTTCGGAGGTGCTGTAGGAATTAAAACATTTAAACAGGAATGGATGATGAGATGGAGGGTGTAACTGATTTAATATTTCTACTAAAGACTCCTCTGTGTTAGATCACACCTTTCTTCTCCGCAACAATCTCAGGAGATGTGTCCTCCAGTAAAGACGTGGACCTACTGGAGCTGCTCTTTGTGGGCTCCTCCTGTTAGTCGGATAATAAGACACCGTTAAATAAAACTGTGTATTAAAAGCCCAAATAAAGCTCTCAAGATACTGGAACATTAATAGATTTCCTGATTTTCTTCTCCACAGACATGCAGATGATCATTCGGTGTGATCGGAAGCAGCCAGAAGACTCACATCAGATTCGGAGCTGTCCAGTTCAGCCAGTGTGGGAGCTTTGAGGAGCCTCTTCCTCTGGCTCAGCTGCTGCGCTCTTTGAGGGGTTCCTGTCATCCCACTGGCCAGAGAGTGGGTGCTGCCAGCCAACTTCCTCTGCCCATCAGGAGACGCTGAGGGGTCAAAAATGCCTCATTCAGATTTTTCCAAGTCGCCACTAAGGCAAATAAACCGGCTTATGTTTCAGGGCTGAAACAATTAATCGGATTGATCAATTATTGATATCATTGTCAACTAATTTAATTATCGATTAATCTTATACAAACTGAAAAAAAAATTGTTTTGATGAAGAACAATGCCGTGAGAGCAGTAATTAAGCCAAACCTGTACAAATAAAATATATATTTTGCAATTAAGATAAAAAAAAACTTTGTAAATGTGTTCTACCCAAAACTCTTCAAGTGGCACCTGGTTCAAATTCTGTAAAGAAACCTCCTATTAACCACCTTTTCCATCCAATTACTGATTTATTAATTAAAAAATAAACACATTATTTATATCATTTTAACAGGTTATAAGAGTTTATTAGCCATAAAGTGTATTGTGAAAGATCAGCAGAAAGGACTGAGCTTCCACATGTTGATGTTAGTATTTTTTTTTTTTTTGCTGCAGATACATCCTTAATGATAAAACATTCACTGTGTTATTAAATGTTTTTCCAATAAAAATATTTAGTTTCCTGTTGGAAAAAAAGAAATTCAATTATTTGTTGGCATCTTTTAATATATTTCTAATGTTGCATAAAAAAGGCTTAAATGAAAAACCTACAAAATGTGACAGTATTTTTTTATCCGATTAATCGTCTAATTGATTACTAAAATGATGTTTAGTTGCAGCCATATTTATGTTGCAGATCATCTCCATGGTGATTAAATGAACCAGCGGTGCGTGTTTTACCTGGACTGCGGAACAAGTCCTGAGGGGTGCTGATGCTTTTCCCTGCACCTGAAGGTAAATTCAGCAAACATCACATTCAGCTGGAGCAAAAACAGATACACATTTCTTGCTAATGCTGAACAAGAGGATAGGTCCAAGTGCGATGACACTAGAGACTGCTGTGGTGCTCCACAATCAGGCATAAACAGGTTGTGCATCAGAGCTAAAAGCACAAAGGGAAAGGTACATGAAGGGATGTGTCAAAAAACCAGAGGAAGACGATGAGTGCAGCCACAGTGCAAAGGTTTACCGTCATCCTCCTGTGAGGATTAACGTCACATTAAAACTGTCGTCTGCCTTTCACCTACATGTGAGCCAAACCACTGACAGCAGCGTTATATAATTTCCACATATTTATCAGAGAGGGCAGATTAGAGTGACCAGGCTGCAGAGACAGAGCAGAGTGGTGGTTTGTAAAGTCACATCAGTAAATGTCTGAAAATGTCTGGTTTGACAGAAATTTACAAGCACTGATTAATGCATTGAATGTCATTTGTGGACTTTTTGCTACTTTGCCAAGTTCTGGAAGAAAAGCTAAACTATACATTCAGATGAAAGAAAATTGACTGTAATGTTCAGGAACACTTAATAAATTTTCAAAAACATGAGCAGACATACTGTACATTTCTTCCTAACGTTGAACAGCAGGATAGGACCAGAGGCCGAGCTGTAATGGCCTACATTTAGGCATCGAGACTTAAGTTAAACTACTGGAACAAGAGAGTGTCTGTTCAGAGTGAAGACAGTTTTCTGTCACCACAGAATGAGAGAGGGCTGACCAAGAAAGACACACAGACATCTTAAAGCTTGACTAAAATTTGCCTGTGCTGACAAGCAAAATGCATTTCGGAGAAAAGCCCTATGCTCAGATGAGACAAAAGTTGAGCTTTTTGGTCACAATGGCAATAGGTACATCCATACGAGTCAAGATAAGGCTTTCAAACCTAAAAAACTCTGTACCAACTGTCAAGTTATACACCATCCTTAAAAGCAGTAACAATCAAACAAACTTTACCAATTATACCAAAAGAGGGAAGCTTGTCGATGGGAACAAAATTAGTTGTTTCACAATGACTTCGTAGTCAGCCCACCCTGGAAAACAAATCATTAAAAGCTCAAAGTGAAAGACATTCATGTCCATGATGAGTGCATGTAAACTTCTAACCAGACTTATATGTATTATATTTATATACTACTTCTAGTGTTACCTCCAAAACAAAAGAAAAACGTTTAAATGCCAGACATACTCAGGTGAAGTTGCACTGTGTTGACTCGGCGTCCCCCTGTGGTGCTTTTATCAAAATAACAAGTGTGTGACACTGGAGTGTGTTTTTTATACAACTGTACAAGACAACTATATTATAAAATTATGGAGAAGGAGAAGCTTATTCTAAAAACAGCCTGGAATGACACACAAAAGAACACAATGACCGCCATGAAATTTACCTGATGAGTCAAAACTGTAAGACATGCTCAGAGGTCGCATGACTAACAGAAATGCCCATGTTTGAAGGAAAAAAGGAAAAAGAAAATGTTAAAATGAACAGTGATGTTAAATAGTAAATTCGGAAAGTTAGAATTTTAAAAACGAGCCGAGCTCAGGTTAACCCCAAGTGTTTCACAAAGATGGATAGTTTTGAAGCAACAGAGCCACGTTACCCTCCAGATACCAACAGAGAAACTGATCCATAATTTGATGGCCCATTTTGAGATGTACATAACATTATTTTAAGGCAAAATACAGACTTACCAAGTAGTTTTTTGGGAGGTTTCATTTTATTCTGACCATCTGAGTACAAAACATTTACCTTGTTAGATTTTCTCAACTGCATGTTGAATACAACAAAAAGGATTATTTCTAATCAGGCACTGCAGTAAAGGGCCATTTTAATGCTTTTTTGGGGGACATGGACCCTTTTTCTCAAAACACTTAGACTTGTTAAATCTATATATATATATACAGTATATATAAAGTATTTAAAGCAGAGTTTTTCATCTATGATAAATTTATTCTGTTTGTATCAAGAAATAGAAACCAAAACCAGTGTAAGAAGACCCACAGGTCCAGTGTTAAATAATGATCTCAGAAGATCCTCAGGCCAAAAAAATGTACTGAAAACTGGGGGCGGGGGAATTCCAGATCTGGAATATAGCCTAAATTTAGATGTGGCAAATTTAAGATAAAAGATCTCATCTGCCCATAAATTAATACGATAAGCTCCTGGTTTGAAAAAAAATACATATATTAACAGTGTAAGCAAGAAAGCCATTTATCCAAACTTAATTTCCTTTTTTGAAGAACTGGGGGAAAAAAAAAAATAATTCAACTTTCCTAGACTTTTCAAGACTTTGTAGAAACTCTGTGAACTGAAAGAAAATTTAATGTGAAATAAACTTGACTGAATAATTATAACAATTAAAACTAATTTATGCAACCCTTTAAAATAAAAGGACCTTCCCTTACCAGGAATGTCAAATAAAATCAGGCTAAAAAACAAATGAAGGTTCAGTGCTTTTACTCTGTGTGAACCTTGTTTAAACACGTTGACATATCTGGAAAAATGTGACGCTGCTCTAAGTTTGTTTTTTCTATACCCAGAAAAAAATCAACAACAGCCATGCGCTAAGTTACCACTAAGAATTTCTTCCACTCAGTAGAGAATAATTAGCTAACCAATTCTGCTTGGATGCCAGGCTGTACGCATCATTTCCGTGCGCCTCACCTAGACGGTGCCTTCGAATCATGTCAGGTGAAACCGGCCGGAGCTTCCTTTCAGCCTTGATGTCCTCCAGCAGTCGCTCGTGGAGACTCCGCGGACGTGGAGGATGGGGCTTGAGCTTACGGGCTGAAACCTGAAATAGTAGCACGAGTGAGATCTTGGTAGGAAGGAAAACCAGAATAACTTTTTGTTTATTGCATAAATTCATATTGTTACGCTAAAGTAACATGAAATGCAGGATATTCTATAAGGTTCGTTGTCAGCCACACCGGTTTTTTTTCTAAAAGGTTCATCTACATGTTTCCACAGAAATTTAAACAAAAGTTCCAGTAATCACCTAGGTCAGATGCTCTTATAGGTATTTAAAAAAATTATGATGCCACAAACTCTTGAAATGCTCGAATAAAAGGAAAATAGGTCCACAGCATCATGGATCCTCCACATTATAGATAACAGTGATCATGAATTCTATGACAGGATGAAAAGTGTTTGTCAGGTGATTTTGAAATGTATTACTATATCTTATCTTGAAAATAGAATTTCTTTCTGCTCCGCTTACACTTTAATCCATGTGAGCTTATACTACTATAATATAGAATACACTTATTTTAACTAAGTGTAAAGGGTGCTGAATTTGCTGTATCTCTTGCATTACAGTAAATTTAGAGCTGCTTACAGGGTTAAGAGGAGGCCGTGACCTGATGAATTCAAGGATGATTTCATGTGCGCTCTTCTTTAGTCGTGGGGGGATGTCTCCATTCACCTGGAACAGCAAAATTTGATTTGATTAAAATGATCCAACGTTGGATGTATAGAAAAATAAAAGCAGTACCATAGGGGTAAATCCCTTACCATGACTTTTCTCAGCTTGTAGCGTTTGGAACGGATGTCGTCCATCAGCATTTCGTACGGCGTGAGCTGGTATTCAATGGGCAGCGGGTTGTACTGCCGTTCCTGAACCTTCTTTAACTTCACACCGTGTCGTAGGTCGCGCATCACCTGCACCCAGAAGCGGGCCTGTGTGGAATATGTTTAATGTTAAGTTAGGTAATACAGCAGCTTTGTATTTACCACCACATGGTTATATTTGAAATCTACCAGTGTTTTCTCTCACCCAGTCAGCATTTTGCAGCTCATTGAGGTCTTTCTCAGGTTCGTCCTGCGTCTCACCTTCCATCCGCCGAAGGTTCTGGTCAACAAGAAACGAGGGGAAAACAACATGTCTACATTCAGAGTATGGCCAAGCATCAAGCTGAACTAGTCATGGACAAACTACCGATGTTATCGTAGTGAACATGCTGTGCAATGAGTGAATGTTGTCTCACATGATCCTGAAAATAATCATCTCATCCTGTGTCAACAGCACGCCAGAGGATATAAAATAATCAAATTGCCTTTTTTGACGGCGGTTAACGTGCCTCTAATGAATCTGCTGTGCGAGCTACTCTCAGTTTTGTTTTCGAAATGTCAGTGGTTTCACACACATAACCGTTACATTCTGTCATTTTAAAGTAAAATATTGGTATGCTATAACTTGATGTGCTTTTCTTTTTGCAAATTCTCAAGTTCACTTTGACTTACTAGAAAGATAAAACAATCTGACTAAGCTGAGCTGAAGTTTTAATACATGTATTACCTTTGCATGTGGTTCCTTCAAAATTTTTATGACCAAACTATACTTTTTTACTTTTAATTTGGGAACTATATTTTTGTTTTCTGTACTCTATTTTGTTTTCCCATATTTATTCCCACCTGGATATCCTTAAAATAAATTCTATATTTTCTAAGGTTTTTCCAGACTTGTAAGCGTTGTTTTCTATTGATACCTGCTACAATGTACATAGATCTTCACCTCTCATTTATTGAGACAACTCTTGTTTCTCATTAACACAAATCAAAGTACTGTACACTTAAATTAGCCTCTCTTTCTGGGTCTTCTGAAAAGATGAGGGGATTCTACAAAAACAAGAGGTAAACAAGTGAAGTAACTTTAAAAAAAAAATAACAACCCCTCACTAACCAAGTTTGTAAGCAAACCCATTGAAGATCTAAAGCATGTTCCCTGCTTTAATGAGGTTAAAACTGATTCTATAAGTACACCGTGTGCTGCCTAAGGCTTTCTGGATGAATCATGCCTGCAGCCATAGATAGAGTGCAGCTAGCGCACACTTCAAACATGATTACCTAAATGCTAATTTAATCAGTTAAAATATATTTACGGTAGATTTTTAAACCCAACTTCTCTTCTTCATACCCTTCACAGTAGACATTAATCTGCCATGTTCAGGTTGAATAAACATGATAATGACACCATCCTTGTTTAATTGTATTTAATTGTATTATTTCTTATTGGTTAATTATGTTATTTTGACTATCGTGTCTATCTTGTCTATCGTGTCTTTTTTTGCTTGGACTGTATTTATCTTTATCAACTGGTAAACTCCAGTTGGTAACGATAGTTCGGTACTTTCTCAAAAACTCTTATCCAGTTAGAGACATTTTCCTTTTGTTTTCACCGTTTGGCGTAGAATGACTGTTTTTAATTTTGGCAGGCAAAGGGGAACAATTCACACACACAACTACTTCACTTTTGGCAGGTAAACATAAGCAAAGGTTACTGAAGGTCTTTGAGCTCAGAAAGGAGCTCAGGCGTCCTTAATTTTTACATCTGTAATGCAGAGATGTGACCACGTGGTAAAACAGGTCAAAATGGTCTGGTAATATCAAGATTTTTCTCACCTCCTTGGCACATTTTATCTTCTCCAGAAACGTGTGAAGTTCCCTTGTCTCGGCATAAAGAGCTCGGCACACGGCCAGGTAATGGTTCGGTGCATCAGATGGGCTGGGCAGATGGGAAGAACATATCTACAGAAGTAAAAGGGACAAAACAGTCGATGACTAAAAGCTTTTTGGAGTGCATGACGTACGTAAATTGTGCATTTTAGCTCATTCCAAAGTATTCATCTCTTAGAAATACAAAATAATGTATTCTCATTGTTAAAATATAATACAACTGAGCATTTCATATCAAGTGTCTCATTTGTGTTTTTTGTAGTCAGAAAGAATCAGTGACTTATTTTACTTTTATTTCATTTTATTGTATTATTTTTTTTTTAATTTAATTTCTGACCTGTAGATTCTGTTTTTTGGCTAATGCAAAATTCTTTTCAAAGCACTGTAACATATACAGGTTCATTAACATTCACTAGGTTTGGGAAAATATGACCACAAATGAAAAAATAAAGTGCATCAGGATCCTTAATAGAAGCAAATGTTTTACATTTACCAGAATGTTAGGGGAATTACAAAATTAACCCCATTATCCATCAAAGCAAATGTGCATAAAAGGTCAGAGCTAATCAAGAGGTAGCTGTCTGATTTCAATTGTTTATTGGTCTGTCAACCAGCACCGGGAGGGACACCAACCTGAAAAAAGTTAAAGTCAGACAGGAAGACATTTTTATTCCTAACCGCATGCTGACAACATCACTGAAACCACAACAGTGAAAAAAAGAGAACAAAAATATCCAAGGTGAACCTGATGATCCAGTTAGTGGACCAATGTCTGACTAGCTCTTCCTGCACACCATTTACGGCTGTCCCCTTTCACATATTCCAGTGATTGGCAGAACAAAAGCCAACTGCTAGAGAAAAAACATGTCACCAAATTATGTCCAAGTGAACAAAGACGAAGACCAGATGAATGACATTGTTCTGATGTTTGTCTGATGGGCGTGACCGGGATGACTCGGAAAATTGTTTCTCAGATACATGACTCCTGACAAGTGAAAGTACCAGCAGCGAAACATGGCTGCATCAAGTATGCTGTTTGTACAAAAAACAATTATCAGGTTATAGGTGCTTTTTTCTTACTGTTGATCCTTTTACTTTTTTGTAACCCTGGTCTTTCAATGACATTTTTTTTATTAGATTTTAATCTTCATTTATTTATTTATCTCTAAAAAAAAAACAGAGTGTTTACACTTAGGCAGCTTAACTGCCTTTTATAGCCAGCAGCTACTTGTGGACCTTACGGTGTGACGACTCCCAACATATGGATTTATTTACACCTGGAGTGCTGATAATGTGTTGCTGCTCTGCTCTCTTCACAATTTTAACATAAAATGTAAATACAAGTTGGAGGACTCACATGGCCAAAATGAACATAAAGAGTATTTTATAGTAGCTGCATATTTACCTACTTTTGATTTATAATAATAAGTAGGTGTGCCTTTTCACTCGTATGAATTGACAAACATCAATGGCACAAGCACAACAAAACATTTTTAGGCTAATTATAGAAGTGTGAGGATTCTCTTACCCACAAGAAATGGCAAACAAACAACTTTCTCATGACTTAACATCAATACCTGCATCAGATCCGTCCACAAGCAAGAAGGTCAGCTGCTACATGCCAACATTAATCAACAAAAAGCTATTTAAATTTATTTTCAATAGCTCAATTGTACTTACTGCAGTGCAGCGAAAGGAGCACTGCCTTTTAAGGTCAAATGAAAACAAAAAGCTTCTGTGCCTTGAAAAAATGTATAAAAAGTTCCCGGTTCTCCCAATTAGTATTTGTATTATTATGGTGAACATTTAATGGCTAGTTTTGCACAACCTGAAATTTTACAGAGCTACTCCAGGGCTGATATTTAGGTTCGGTCGGTCTCTATTAGGTTTATTTATCATATCAATAGGTCCAAACTGACTTAACAAGGGGTTAGCCGTGGAGTAACAAACAGCATAATAGGCATTTAAAATTCATACAATTTTTAGAAATTCTCAACTCACCAAGAGGATGTCTCTGTAACTCTTGACGCTGCTCACTTCGCTGGCAGAGGAAACAGAGTCGAGTTCTTCATCCGCATCGGCTTCCTCACACTCGTCCTCTTCCTCGGTGGCCTCGTAGCCCTCGTCAGGACAAGGGTCGGTCTCAGTTTCCTGGATGTTGGTCATCATGTCGATCAGTCGCTCCAATGGCGGGCTGAGCTCTCGCTCTTCATTCTCTTTGAGGCCATAATCCAGAGCTTTGTAGATCATGACACCCAGGGAATAAATAACCTACAAAAGGATGTTGGAAGAAATTATTTTACTGAAGAAAATGTTATTTTTTTTCCTGAATGTCAACTTTATTCACAAGAGCACATCTCAGAGTAATTCAATAATTTCCTGTTTGCTTGCTGTGAAGTACTCCACTACTACGATCTTTACAGCTGACAACACAGTTTTACGTTTCGTCCTGTCTGCAAACCCTCATGGAATAATCTCACTGTATGTCTGAGAACAAGCAGAGCTCCACCACCTACAACAAACAGAGAGCGTCTGCAGAGTTAAGGCCACAGATCATGTCCTCAAACCCAAATTTAAAATAAAAGGCACCCATGTCCCTCTAAATTCGCTCATACCAGCACTGCTTCCTCTCATTAATGAGAGAGGAATGACCAGTCCATCTGCAGCATGTTCAAATTCTTCCTAATGTCTTAAACCACCACCAGACAAAGCTGTTCTTTTACTCCAGCAGGTCCAGTTGGCTTGCTGTGTCATGTCCTCTCCCGATGTCAACTTTAACCAAGTTATGTGGTAAATATTAATCTGCAATGGCCTTGAAATAAGCTTGGGAAAAATCGGTTAATTTATTCTCCAAAATATTTTGGTCCAGGTTGTTTTTTTATCTATTATAGGGATTGTTTATGGGCACATGTTTTTTATTCCCTTGTGTTATACAATTATCAAAATTGTATCTATCACAGGGTGTAGATAAAGTTTCACAACTTGTCGATAACTTTATCTTGCCAGTTATTGATGGCTCCAGGCTTGCATATTAACCCCCCACCCAAAAGAAAAATAAATAAATTCAGCATATTTGGGAAAAGGTGTTAGGGGTGTGGGTGGTTTTTTTATATCTGGCTTTTTAAATGTTTAAAATTTCTGAAAATCTGTGAATACTTATTATGTGTAGTGTGAACTAGAATTGAAAATCACAAATTTTATTAGTATAATATTTCCACAGTAATCTTTAAAAAAAAATAGCTCATGTTGGAGACAGTGAAGCAATTCTTTTATAAGAGACTTTACTCAAAAACAAACATGAATCAGAATCAGTGTTGCTGTCATTTTTAACACTCCCACGTCTGGATGTCTAGACAAAAAAAAGTCACCTTCATCAATAAAACAGACGTTCAAAGTGATAAAAATTGAAAGAATTTTAGATATTTACTATGGTGAGGACATTCTTAAATGGCATTAATACCATTTAAGAAAAAACAAAAGTATGCTGACATAATATTTTGAATAACCTGTGAAAGAGCTATTTTTGTCTCCAAGGGACCCAGGTGGAGCTCATACCCAACAGTTAAACGACGCAATGTTTATGTTTTCTTTCCATAGCCAGTTAATACAGCATTCTTACACGGCTGGTTTGCCGGAGACGTACTGTTCAGAGGGGGAGGTACCCAAACAAAACGCAGCGCTGCATGTGGGTGAAGCTTTTACAGATGCGGGAACAGTACAGCACCTGCCAGGAGTCTGGGAGTGTGCTGGTAAAGACAAGGGCGTTGACTGAGCCTGTGCAAACTCATTAACTTCAACAACAGAGAAGGTTGTTTCTCATAACTCATTCTGCAAACCACAAAACTTAAAAATGAGTTCTGTCGAGTAACACAGAGTGTTTGTTGGACTGATAAGGGTTCATATGTTATAAAACAAGCACATTCTCTCAGTTATTTAATGAAATAGTTAATTCTTCATAATAATTATTGTATCAAAGTTACTAGCCATAATCCTAAATATTGTATCTCAACAAACATTGTCAAAGCAGCATAAACAGATAAAAATGTGTTTCCCTTGTTCTAATTACTATGTTATTCTTTTTCTTCAAAGATGTATGCTAATTTTGATCATGACTTTTATGTATAAGAAAAAGATACCAATTGTAATAGTGTGCATTTATCTGTATGTGTTTTCGGTAGCTCAGGAACCTGAATACTGGTGGTTAAAATATTAAAATGAAGTTGCGATTTAGCAAATCAACAACAAAGGAATTAATTTAATGTAATTTAAGCACAAAACAGAACTGATTTTAGCTTTACAACATATAATAAAGCATAAAGTCAAAAACAAATTTTCCATATTCATCGTTTCCACAATACATATCCATTCTTAAAACAACCTGGAATAACAATTAAGTAAGTTCTATCTAGGATATGACAATTTAACAAACTGTAATTGTAACAAAAAACTTGTTTCCAAGGCAAAGAGGTCGAAATATTTCTGTAAAAAGTGACCTAAATATTTTCACTATTCATATCTGTAGAATGTTTTTGTTACTTTGAACAATGTAGGCTAGCTGGTATTTTCCTAAAGGAAAATGGGTGTGAACTTAGGAGCACCTTTATTTTTCTTGTTCACTTTTTTCAGTAAAAACTGAAACAAACAAGGGAACTAATCCAGGTGCATCAAGCATTTCTACATGTTTTAGGTGCAATATCTGTCAAATATAAAAGGTAAGAAAACAAATAGGAATATAAGCAAATATTAGGAGAATTCAAAAACTTTTTTTTAATCGATAAAATGGAAAAAGTTGCATAAACTTTCTGCTGCTGCTCTTCTTGGGCAAAGATCAGCTTCCCAGTGTTACACTGTTATTATTTATCTGCCGAGTACGGCAGAGTACGGCTGATAATCCTGTTCCAAGCCCAAAACAAATATCCTATTCCTTACTGCCTTGTTATGTAACATCATAATCCATCTGCAGGACATCATGCGCCGCAGCAGGCAGACAGGGGAGAGGAGGATGATAGCGTTACAGACAGCAAAGGGGGCTTTCATTTAACAAACCAAACAACTGAAGAAGTCTTACTTTCGTAATTCAAGAAACATGATTTGCAAAACTTCATTCACTCTGAACCTTTTCACATTTTGTCCCATTACAACCACAAACTCCAAAGTACTTTATTGCAATTTATGTGAGAGACCAACAAACATGGTCCACAACTTTGAAGTACAGAAAAAAAAAACACTTAAACACATAAATTTCAAGACATTTTTTACAAAAAGAACTCAGATGTGTGTGCGTTTGTATTCACTCCCTTTAGGGATTGTGGGAAACTTTTAACAAGACTTTCAATGGCTGGCTTCCTTTCAACAACGGTTTTATTTAAAGGGCATTATTTTGTTGTTGTATTATTATATTTTTAGAGTGTATGATGAATAATTGTCCTGTCAGATTCTCTGGGGTTAATACTAGGGGTGGGTAATATTTTGAATATATCATTATCACAATATCAGTGACTGCTTGGAGTGCAATGACTGATGGCTAATATATTCTAATTGTTATGAAAGTGCAATTTACATGCTAATCTAATATTTAGCTAGTTAGTCTTACAGCAGCAGATGTACAAAATAATAAAGTTCTGGAAGCACAAATGATTTACAGAAGAACGAAGAAAACTGACATATTTCACAACTGATATCATCGTCATTTAAAGGTAAAGAGAAGTTCATTTGAATGCAGTCCAAACTTTTCACATTTTTATTTCTTAAAAATAAAGATAAAAAAAAAACAGAACCTAGAGGAATCATTTTCTTTCCATTTCACTTGTTCGCTACTTTGTATTGGCCTGTCACATAAAACCCTCAAAAATGTCTGCTGCAAAATTTGGAAAAGTTTAAGGGGTGCCAGTACTTTTCTAAGGCACTGTAAATTGCTTAAAATAAAATACCGGTAATACTAAAATAACTCCTTCAACTAGTTCCTAATGGAACAACACCATGTCTGCCTGAGTTCTTTGTGTGGCATTAAATTTAAGAAGGAATGAAAAATAATTATCTTCCCAGCACCCAATCTGAGTGAAGGATGGAGCAGGAAGGTTATTAAAGCATGTTTTAATCACTCGTCTCAATCTTATATAAAGACATCTGACTTAAAGGAATAAGACAGGAAGTGAAGGCAGAGGAGCAGAAGGAAGAAGGAACTGCAGAGGCGTGGCGAACAAATATGTATATGATGGAAGCCTGGGTTGTAAAAGGTATATGGAGAATATTCTGTGAAAAACCACAATATGAAACTACGACGCGTCGAGCTGAGGTTGATTCCTGCTGCTTAATGATGATGATGAAGATGATGATGATGAATAACATCCATGCAGTACTAGTCAACTGCAGGTAGCGCAGGACATCTCCCACTTTTTAAATGCTTCGTAGGTAATGCGGCAGGATGAGTCACAGGAGCACCGAGACTGAACGAGAGCACCAGTTTCCTGAACCCACAAAGTTCAGAAAAAGGTCAAGCATCATACAAAATGCAGTCAGAATGTCCTGCAGCTTCCCTCAAAGACGACTCGCCTCGCAGTCTAGCATTGGGGGTCACAGTTTTAGGAAGAACGTAGTGATATCAAGCGAAAGCATTCTTGACATTCAACAATACGGTGCTTTTTATTTAAGAACCCTCTTTGTCTGTGTCTGGAATATTTCCTGGTGAAGCAATGATGAATAGTAGTGGAATGTTCTGTTTATGAAAGACTTCATTCTCCTGAAGAAAAAGATGAGCTTAAACGTGATCCATTGACCCATAAGCTCAATAGTGACGTGTTTTCATGAAAATGAATTATGAATGGGCTACAGCATTATATAAGTATCTTTTTATGTTTATTGATACTTGATTTAATATTTAATGATTATGTTGTTAATATAGTTTGTGTTCATTAAACATTTTTTTGCAATGTTAACACAGATTATGTAGGTAAATTCGGAATGTCTTACTAGGGTAAAAATACATCTGGATGTACTTCATAAATGATCTCCAGACATTTGCTCAGGATTTCCTTCTTGTGAACCATTAATTAATTGACTTTATAGCTGTATTACTTTGTGTGGATCCCAATTTATCTCATAGGTGAAAAAAAAAAAACCTACTCTATGACATACAGTAGAAACGGTATATAACTGGGTAAAAATTAATCCTTCCTACCTGACCTGCTGATTCCAATTTTGGCTGATAGATTTTTTTGTTTATATCTGCTGAACGTGTCAGGTATTATAAAGTAACAACACATCTTCAATGTTCCAATTTTATATTGAAAACCATTAAACTATATCAATTAAACACTACAGACATCTGCCAGCTCTCTCACCACTAGATTCGTAGTCTGGTTGGTGCCCTGGAAAACAATCCCGCTGCCACCTTCTGATGAGGTACCGCCCTGGAAGGTTGCCCATGTCGCCCATACCAGAAACAGTCACTGCTCACCTCAGTATCTGATTTTCAGACATTTTCAGCGGTAGATAAGCTTGGTGGGTAAGATCTGTAATGGAAAATTTTATAAGGTGTTCCTCACCCCTCTTCTGCTTCAGGTTATCTGCATAGTCTCATCATGAGATTGATCAAGCTGCTCTCCTATAGACTTCTACAGTGCCGTATAACAGCAGGAGCTCCTTGATCCTAGAGACTACCTGTTACTTCCTCAACGTAGAACTTATCTGCCCTCTTTAGCATCAGAGAACAACCTCCTTTCCTTAACAATAGACAAATGGCCAGACCATCTGTGTTGGGCTCCACAGAATTGTTGGTACATAACAATCAGGGATTCACACCTATTGTCCAATCAAGTCTCTCTTCTCTGACCAGAACCTATAAAAGGAAGCCAGATCCACTGTTGGTCAGAGCAGACTTGACAGACTCCTTTGACTCTGTATTTCTGTTCTCACCTTGCAAGGGCTTTAATAAATTTCTTATTTTCTTCTCATCCACTCTTGTTAAAGTAATTTTTTCCACAACAGATCAGATTCAATTGTTAGTATCAGCCAAGTGCAGATCACCCAAAATTAAGAAAATTGGTGCCAATCAATCAGTGCATGTCTAAATTTGGCTCCTATTTGTCAGGAACCATTTACCTATGGGTACCAACTATATAAAGAACAGCTCTTCACAGAAAGCCATGCCAATGTGAGGTCTGTATACCAGTAAAACTATGGTTTCAGTATGAGAATAAGCTTTTAAACATCAGCTAATCCTAACACTAATACAACCTAGAAATTAGACCAGCTACCAGCTTACATACCAGCCTTTGAACATCCAGTGTGTCTGACACCACATTGTTGGTGTCAACTGTGGTGCATCTAAACGCCAGCACACCTTTTCACTTGAATGCCTCTCTTTGACATCCTAATATGCACAAGCACAAAGGCTCTCATTCCATCTAGGTACCTTCAAGACTGAAAGTTATTTAGCACAAAACATTCTTTGTTCACAACTTATTCATGAAATATTTTGAGTTATTTAAAAGCAGACTCATTTTATGGTTAAAAAAAAAAAAAAAACTTCAGCAGAAGTACAATTTCTAGAAACGGGATAACATCACCACACGTTGCTATCGTTTGAGTTCAAGGAGCTGCCAGATGAGCAGCCTCCGGTATTCGCTGCAGCGGTAGAGCAAAGCCATCACAACACAGACAGTTACATAACGGCAGCTGAGAGGGCGTCCACTGCGGGAGCGGATGCTCTGCCTCCCGTCCTCTGCGATAGTTCTTGGCGGGACAGAACGCGGTGCGGCTCTTTCATATCTGCCGGTCAGAAACCGTTGAGCTTGCAGACATCTATGAAGTCAACTGGAAACTGCTGAGGCCTGGGAACACGTCTCCCAGTGTCAAACAGACCGTTCTGATGTTTCAGGGAGTAGTTTCTGTACGTCACCACAGCGCTGCTGACAGAGTAAAAGCGGATCCTTTGACCAGAGCTTCAGAGAAACTGTAATAGAGCTGTTTGAGACTAAATACAAAGACCCACTTATTTATTGGCATTCCTAGTAAAGATCTGTAAACAACCATAAAATCATTTTATCATTGTAGGACATTTTCTTTTAGCAACTTTTCAAAACAGGAAAAACAGCAGAATATGCTATTTCAAAAAGGCCAATGTGTTGATTTTTATAAATCAAAATTGGCTACAAGAAAAAAGCCATTTATGTCAACTAGGCCATATTTGTAGTCATTTTATGACATTTGTTAAAAATTTAGAATAACTGGAACTGTGAGAACCAAGGCTGGAAGACGACTGAATTTACCTCATACCGAGATGATGAGAGGTTAAAAAAATCTCCAAAGTTCACAGTTAGAGAATTGCAATGTGTGGCATCTTGGGATCACACGTTTTATATAACAGCTGCTTATTTTAGGGCTTCTGCACACATCTTTTACCAGAGGTGCAAATGCTTGCAGAAAGTGATGTATGCAATCAATTTACACTCCTGAGGAGGAAACTGAAATCATCTCTCTGCTCTGGCAGCGTCAGGAGAAATAAAAATGAAAAGATCTCTTCAGTCCAGGATGAAGCCGTAGTTAAAAAGTTACAAAAAATCCATTACAGGCTCCCTGTCAGAGTGTGCTTTCTGTGAATGTTTATGTATAGGCAGAAATATCGTTCCTGGGACCGTTAAGGGAGCCAGCTTTTAAGCAAAGCCATCAGTGTCACAAAAATCAATTGATTGATTTGGTTAAAAAGTAGAGTGTAACCTAATGAGGTTACTGGTTCATGTCAGGCAGAAAGAGACATATAGAGAAACAGACAAGTTTATCTATCGTGTAAACAAGGGAAAAATTATTAGCCTTTAGCAAGACATGAAAGTGCACAGCAACGGGTGAGGGAGGGGCAGCCCTGCCCCAGGGACAATTCTCTGACCTCTTTTTAAATTTACTTTAAGAACAATATGAAGAAAATCCTAACTGTTTTTATTCGTAAGTTTTGTAGCTTTGGTATACCTTAATACCAGTAACTGCCTCGTGTCTAGGAGAGAAAAACAAGAGAAAAAAAATCTGTTTCTTCTTCTTTTTAGAAAATAGCGCAGTCTGACATCACAGCTGACGAGCATGACAGACAGTCTTTGTGGCGACGGAGGTCATAGCTGGCAGCGGGAGCTGTCCAGAAACCTCACATGCAGTCACTGTTCCACCAGCTGCAGTTCTGGCTCACTTAGTCTCCACTGACCAGTGAAATATGTCGTCTTTAATATGATTTCTAAACATTCTCCTGCTTTAATCTGGAATATACGAGCCACTTAATGTGAAACTCAGACGTTTATCATCCGTCTTTGGATTCACCTCAAATGTGTTGGTGGAAAACTAACAGTGTTCGCCTCAAAGTAAATTTCAGGGACCTCAGCATTTCCGGTAAACTGGAGTGCCAGTAATAGGATGCTAAAGCTAATCACACCTTAATCTTCAACTGAGAACAAACTAGGTTAAGCTTGTTTTGTCTGAGCCCGAGAAGAAGGTGCACGGTACATCATAATACACCCCTTTGCCTCAAAAAAGCCTCAAGACTACCTTTAGTGTCTGTAAAAACTATGCAGTAACTTAGAAGTACTATTGAGTTTATCAACTCTATACAGCTAAAGACAAGCTGAGGAATCAGAAAGCGAGACGCCGGCTGACCCACCCTCACCAGAGTCCAGAAACATAACAAGCAAGACCAAACATAAAGGACATGGGATGGCCAGTTCTGCCCCAGTAAACGAGGCAATGCCGTGAGAACGGCTGGATGTTACTAATTTTCCCTAATTGTTCATGAAGTAGCCTCAGTCAGGGAAAAGTGCAAGGGAAGATTTCCAGTTTCAGTTATTCAGCAGACACTTCAGGGGAGAAAAACACACACACACACACACTTGACAAAAATATAAACTTTGAACCAATCTGAATAAAGAACACAAGTTTGCACCTTGGAGGCTAAATACCAAAATAAAATTGAAAGTAATTGCCAGTGACCTAAAATGAAAACTTAAAGTAACACTCCACAAACAAATCCAGTTAACTATAATCAGTATAAAAATATAGAGGTTTCCAAAAAAAGCATTTAAAAAGATGATAGACAAAGGGATTGAGTGACTAATTTTGACCAGCACAGTCTCTATACCACATATCACTGCACACTGCCAGTCATCTGGCTGAAAGAATGCTATATATCTTCTTTTTTTTTTTTACAAATTGGACAAAGACATATTTACTTTGGATTATTTCTAGTAAGTAAAAACATGAAGAGTCATTGAGTTAAAACCAAAGGAACACCACCCATTATTACACTACAAAGGTAAGACTGTTTCAAATCTACAGCTGGCAAGAGACGAGCTACTTGGCTAACACCAATCAGATCACACTATTTATAAATGGTATTGCTATTATATTTTTTCCCTTAAATTTTTATGCTGTTACCCTAATAAGTTTCTTATATTGCAGGAATCTCATACCAGCCTATGTCTCACATTAGCTTTTTTGTGCGAGTGTTTGTAGATGTTTTTGGATCTTCCAAATACATTCTATTCTGTTTCTTTTGTTTTTCCATCTTCACAATCAATTTCAGTGTTTACTCCCATCATCTTTCTACACTTTTTGTGAACTCCACCTATGATTAACCTGTGGCACTAAAAATAAAAAATACATTTTTACAGACAGACAGGTCGTGCACTGAGGCTTCAACCGCATTATTGACTTTGTGCGACTGTCACGGTATCCTACCGCTTAAACCTGCCTTTGTGCAAGGTGTTATTTCCAAGTAAGAAAAGACAAAACAAACACACCCAGTCGCTGAGACAAGGTGTAAGCAAAACCAAACATGCAAGGATGCAAGGAGCAGACCCTTGTTTCGACCAGCTGAGACATTACTTCAAACCAACTAAAGCAACGCCTGCAAGCGGATGACAGCCATGTTAGGCATATTTGACCAGTGCTTAAAATAAAAAATAAAAAACACAACACCGAGCAAAACCAAACAAGTTGTAAAATTTTATGCTGATTGGCCATCAGCTGAGGTAGCAACAATTATAGCTTGAGCATAATTGGACAAAAAAAAAAAAAAAAATCATCATACCGTACATACCGGGCATCACATGAACGAGAATGCAAACAGGAAGGACAGTGAAAACACTCCAGGCCAAGAGATGGCTGTGTAATTAATCTGTGTGAACAGCATGAAGTGCTGAAAGACTTCATCCTCCAATGAATCTGAACTTCATTTGCACTCAAGAAAAAAAAATGCATGACTTTTTTGAGATACAAGTCATTTTTTTTAATACAAAAATAGAAACAAGGCAATTATTCTTTCAAAAGATGATACATGGTTAGTGAGGGTTTTTTTGTATAGACTAATAGAGAAAAAAAACAGAGAAAGCAAATATCCCATTTGTGCACAGGTACACATTCCAAAAACAATAGCAGTCTAAAGACCAGATAATTCGCTTTTTTATTCCAGCACGGATGATCACGAGGAATTCAGCATCTCCTCACTTTGACTTGGCAGAGGGTTTTATGTTTTTCTTTACACTCGGTATAGATAATATAATAACACAGGGCACATACCAGCTTATTTCTTGCATAACTTCACGGTAAAGATGCTTTGTATATTTGAAGCAAAACCAGGCGGTAACAAAACAGCAAGAGTTGAGCTAATTGACGGCAGCCTGCACAATGTTCCAACCTGCATGAAGGAAGAAACTGATGTTAACTCACCTCTAATGACGTGCACGCTGACTGGTACTCATCTGTAATGAAAAAGCAGAAAAGGAGGATTATTCACATTCAGTCAATGAAGCGGGTTATTTATTGTGCATGTAGCTACTTGTAACCCACCGCAAGGCAGATACCCCATCTGAATTATTCATGTAGAGGTACTGGACAGTTATGAAATGCATTTTTAGCCACACAAATGTTAGAATGCATTAAATATCTAATAAATGTGTAATTATAGACAGTGGAAACTTGACAGAGAAACACAGAAGGAGCTGATATACATAACCACTAAAGAGCAGAGAAACAACGAGTGAATAAATTATTACGTTTTACCTGTAGATAAATCAGAAAACAGAAATCCAATCTTGCTAATGGAAAACATTCTCAAAATGTAAAACCAAATTTAAGAAAAATAACAGGTTGGCCTCTGACTGAAACAAGAGAGCGGGTTGATCATTACCTATGCGCTAATTTAAGGTACATTCAGATGAACCAGCTTTACACCAGAGATAGAGATCTGACCAAAGTGCAGATGACATGAAGTCACTGCGCACACTAATGCAGTGCAACAATAAATCAGTGCATATAAATGACACATTTTGTAAAGATATAAGATGCCCATTTTATTGGAGACAATCATCCACTATAACTGACCAAGGAGAAATTACATTCCTGGTTCATCTAAAACAAACAAACAAAAAAAAAAGGTTAAGATTTTGACTTTCGCTGGTGCATAAATTTGACGTAACAGAATCTTATTATTCTGTTAACTGCGATTCAAAATGGGACAGACAAAAGCAATTTATTCAAATAAGGCAGATCTGTGCTAAAAGATTGGAGAAAATTGTAGAAAAGAAAACAAAAAGTTTGAAACAACTGAAACCATCTACATGCCAACAGATTAGAAACACACAGAAATTGTTCAACCATCACATATATAAATGTGTGGAGCTTTTTAAATGTTTCAGAAACTTTAACTGAAAGATTAGGATTGTAGTCCAGCTATGAGCATGAACAAAGAATGAAAATGTGGGAAAGCACCTTATACTCATTAAGTACGGTGATGGAACTGTAATGATGTGGGCAGGATCTTACTGGTCCTAAGGTTTTAACATTGATATTAACAGTTGATGAAGTTCTGTTGGTATCTTAAAACCTTCTCATTAAAATAAACCAAGTAACTAAATGAATTCTCAATTATTTATGTGGACGTTGTTGTCAAGTCAGAAACAAATGGACACACAAGTAGAGTCTTTAATTGGCAGTTTGTGGACAAATTTTCTCACATTCTCCATGTGAATTGATCCATTTGCAAATGTAGCCTCTCTCATCCGTTCAGCAAGAAAATATGACCTAGTTTTTAAAACTGTGTAGCCCTTTGTCCTGTCGGCTATTTGTCCCAGGCAGGTCTGTGTTGGCTGTGATCAGAGCACCGTGAACAGGGTTTTCAATTCTCTTAGAAAGTTTTCACATTTCGCCACATTGTGTCCACATATTAGGAGATTTTATGCTACGAACTAACAACACAAGGTAGGGCATATTTATGTCTTTTCCATTAACTCTGCAGAGGACACGACAAAAATGTTAAAGACGAAAACTGAACATGCAATTTTCGTCTTGTGGAGAAAACTAGCATTAATATGATTTCTCTTAGGTGAGAGATGGCGGTGGTAGCATCATCATGTAGGGGAGATGCTTTATTTTTCAGCAAAAAGGTTTGTCTACAAAGAATTTCTACAAGGCCACACTTTTCAAATACCATTTTATGTTGATCCACTGCATAAAATAACAATTAAATACATTGAAGTTTGTGGTTATACCATGTGAAAATGTGAAAAAGTTGAAGGGCTATGAATGTTTTAGCTAAGCACTCTGCGGGACATCTTAATACAAGATAATATCAGCAGAAACCATCAGGCTTAGGGTTGGTTTTCTGGGAGCTTTGCCAAATCCAACCACCTTGTCACTGACTCATGCGTAGGTTGCAAAAACATTGAGTTTCAGATGAATTGCAAGCTTCTTTTTCTTGCTACTAGAGACTTAATAGGTCTCACATCCCTCTCATCACCAGGCCTAATAAGAGTCAGAACAGAGCCCAAGCTGCCCTGAAATACCCCAGCCAAGAGCTAGAGGAGTGAAAACGACTCCCCACAAAATCTCCAAACTTAATGTACTAAGAGCTCTAAAGCTTGTGCTTCCAGTCATCACTTTCAGTTCTATTTTTGGTAGAGCAAAGACGCTCAAATGCACACACTGAATCTGCTTATTCTGTGGGAATCAGCGCCAAACACGGCAGTACAAGAAGCCGGACTAAGAGGCTGGAAAGAAGGAGGGATGTGACGAAGCGGGGAGGAGAAAATCAGAAGGCATGTGGCAAATATGTTCCCAAGAAGGATGAGACAGAAGCCGAGAGCCTAAAGCTGTCATAACAAGCCTCCACCTCCTTCCACACCCAGCTTTATCGCTCACATATTCGTGGAATGCAGTTACAATGCCACAAGCTTTTGACGCATTGAGCACACCTGCTAACACACCTGAGCTGCTTCAGTACCAAATCCAGTAGATGAAAGAAAATGACATCAGACCTTCTGTGATAATTTTCCCACTTAAAGGTCTAATACCAATGGGATTTGCTAATTAAAATGCTCTGAGACCATCCTAAATATCATTATTTTCTCAAACTGTAATGCCTAGATTCTTAAAAAAAGCAAATGTGTGTTTTCAACAAGGTGACAATTAACACATCGCAAGTAAATTGATAGTATAACTAATGGGAATGGGGCTGGGAGTTGTTCTCTTCCACATGTGTCAAACAAGAGAGTCAGTTTTTCATATATTTACTTTGAAAAAGTAAAATGCAGTTTAAAGTTTTAAAGACAGTTGATGGAAAAAAAGAGATAACACTTATCTTTTAAACTGTCAATGTGATACATTTGATTTAGCTTTTAGTCAACGTTCAGTAATTAAAGAATGTTTATTTTATTTCTCCTTGTTTCAATCTGTACTATTTTTGCACTTTTAGTTTGGCAGTGTATTGATTTAAAATGATGGTATGACTATACTGTCCAAAAATTGGAAGTAATCTGAAAATCTTTGTCTATCTGTAATATCTGCTCATCAACATGTCTCCTCTGTGTAGTTTTTTCCTTCTTTCCCTCAGCTCTTTATAACTTTTGTTTTGTTTTTGTTGCTGTTTGTCATCACCTCATTTTTGTACTCTATAAAGTACCTATTTTTGCCTTTGTGTTACATAACAAGTGCTCTATAAATAAGTGCCGCATGACGAATTAAATGAATATTTACAACAGATTCAAATGTAAATTAAATTAGGCAATTTTTTTTTTTGCTTAATCAAATCAATAATTTTTGATCACCAAGCTTTAAATCTAGAATATTTTATGAACTTACTTCCTTTGCCCTGTGTTTTAAAGTTTCTTCAGGGATGTTTAAATCCCATTCTCCAGCTCAAATCTGTATCAACATTAATAATAGGCCTGGTGGCAGCTATATGACTAATCTGTCCCTGGCTTCCAGCCAGTTTCTCTCCTGATGCAGGCTAAATTGCAGGGATATGGCCTTGAAACAAGGCGCTCTAACATTTTTGAATATATCACGTGGTTTAGTGTTTACTGAAGCTAACTGACCACTTTGGGCTTCAAACAGGCATTCATCAGCTGCAGCCTGCATGATTAAGCTGCCATATTCACTAAGATTGCAGTGGAAATATAACATTATGTTGTGAGAACTAAACCTGAGTGTAAACATTTCAGAAAGTATACATCTTTGCCTTAGATTTACCAGCAGTTATCGGTGGTCTATGGTTTATTATTAACAGCCGTATTAAGCGCATCTAAACACATTCACCACATGGCTGGAAGCAGACAACCACAACAATATGGCCTCTTTGTGGGGATGCTCCGTTCATTCGTTACGCTGGGGTGGATGTGGAGATTCGTTGAAATTCGGCCCTTGCAGTTTACCTTTTTGCCAGTGTAAAATAATCCCGACAACTCGTCCGGTCGGGCCTGCTTTAGTTACCTGTGGTGCCTTCAAAGTGCAGCTTGACAGCCCCGTCTCTTCCGATCCTCACATTCCCGGGTCCATCGATCTTCCTCGGGTAGTCCACCGCCGAGGAGCCCGCTGCCTTGGATGAGCCTCTCCGTCTGTGTTTCTGCGCTAAAGTCCGACAGCACTGGTAGCACACTGCCCATGCCTGTTCCTCGTTTATCGGCTGGCTGTACAGAGTCAGAATTTCATCCAGGGACAAGTCCTCGGATCCGTCTCCGCTGTCCATGCTCACGTCTCCGCGGTTCAAATTCCGAAGAATGGTCGGCGAAGAAGAAGACAGCGTCCCCTCCTTTCTCCCGGGTCGCTTAGCCATTTTCACACCATCTCTTACTTCCTAATACTAAGAAAGAATTACCAAAGAGTGAATGTTGTTAATGTTTCTGTGTTACATAGTCAAGTTTCTCTGAATCAGCTGGTGACCGTCCAGTGACTCGGTGATGTGCGCTGACTGGAGTGACGGAGGATCACCAACCGTTCTGTGAACGGCAGCGGCCCTGCTGTGGGCCAGCGCCGCATGGTCCCTGCGCACGCCATGTTCGAGTTAATAGTAACATCACAACGCAATAAATAAATATTTACATCCATTCATATATATATATATATATATATATATATATATATATATATATATATATATATATATATATATATATATATGTGTGTGTGTGTGTGTGTGTGTGTGTGTGTGTATATATATAAAAACATCAATGTCGACGAAACTTATGAGACGTTTGATTTATTAAATGTTTAAATCATATTGATGTAATTATTTACTGAATTACTCATCATTGCCTGGGCTAAACTAAAAGTCAAAATGATAACACAGTTAATTTGTTTAATAATTAAATGTGAAATAATGATTTAATAAATTAATAATGATATATATTTCATCTTTCACTTAGCAATTTTAAAGTTCCTTTGCTCAATTTAAATACTGAAGTAATAAACGGTTTTTGTAAACAATGGGACTTTTTTCATGCATATTACATGTTTACGTTAAGCAAATTATTTATTAAGTTATTTCTATTTGTTGTTGTTGTTTCAAAACATTTGATATATGAACAACCTACTTGTTTATTTGTTTTTTTATTTATTTATCAACTCCAAAAATGATACAGATAATCACAAATATATTTATTTATCTCAGTTTAATTTGAAGGGAGATGGAGGAAGGTTATTGTAATGATTGTAATTCTGTGGGACTTTTGGGCCTCAATGACTAATCGCATCACTAATCAATCAATCAATCCGTCAATTTTATACCTTTAGGTAGATTTGTGAGGTGACTTTCTTAAGCATGTCACCAAAGCTTCAAGTAAAGAATGTAAGCAATATTTTTACTCTAATCTTGGTAGATTGTTGTATATTTTCAAGAACACCAGTGTGTGGTTCCTTTCAAAGAACTTTTGTATTTTATATGTATCCCTATCCCTTAATAATCTAATGTTGCAGTCAGAGGTCACTTTGATGAGATAAAAAGAAAAGTGCAAAAGTTCAATTCTGGCTTACATCAGGTAAGGTATGTAGAACCTGGAACCTTCATTTTCCTTGTTTAAGACCGCTGTGTGAATTACAAGGAGAAAAAAAATAGTTGCTGTCAGAAGTGTTGCCCAGTGATACTGAAACAAAATAATTGTCTTTATTTTATTTTAATTTTTTTCTCTGATGCTCCATTCAGGTGGTAGCATCAAGATGTAAACTTGTTCTTATGTTTTGTTATGTTTTCTGACATATATATTTTAGTTTTGTGACCAATGAACTTCAGATATGATACTGGTTTTGGAACCCTCTGTTTTCTTGTTAGACTGTTTCAAAAGTTTGTTTTCCAAACTTTGTTTTGAAACATAAGTACAGTGTGACTGAGTTAATAATTAAAACTCTTGGGAAGAACCAGGCGTACCTTGTCAAGTCTGGCTGAAGTCATAACCAATAGATTGTCTTTTATTTACATTCAAGCCCAGCTGAGCATCACAGCTTCCACTTGATTCTTGTAAGCCTTCTGCAGCATCAGGTGTTCAACATCGCCATCTGCTGGTCAGTAGTTTGGTTACCGCTCTACATCGTCACCTCTGACCTCCTGAGTTTATTTCATGAGTTCTTGTTATCTAAAATACTTTGAAGTCCAATGGCTTAGCAGTATAATACAGATGTCCACATGCAGATCAGTGTGAGCCCCAACAATGTTATACTTTGCATTGTTGTAAATAATACCATTTTCCACTAAACACAAAATAGAGACTTAAACAGAGCCATACAGCACATTATACAGAACAAATACTGAAAAAAATCAACAGTTCTGTTCAAATTAAGAGGAATTGTAGGCACATGCAGGTGTAGTTCTTTTTTATCTTGCAAAGGCTGAAGAAGAACGTCTTTAGCATTCAAGTTTCCAACACCCCAATCTCAGCACTTAAACAGCACTTTAAGGTTGTTGTTTTTTAATGAAAATTACTCACTGCACTGACTGGGCTTAAACAGCACACTCCAACAACAAAATATTTGCACAAAGAACAAAAGCAAATTCTTCAGGAAGCCCCGACACAGAGCACAACTGATGTGCAGATTGAGATTATTGTGTGCATATGGGGCAAGCTCTCCTTGTCAAATGTTGTTTTTTTGTTCTTCTTATAATTGTCTTAACACAGTGACATATTCCCTGACTTGTACTATGAGCATGGAGAAAAAAGCATAGTGTTTGGTTCCCACTCTCTTCCTCACACATGCAACAGCAATGCAGCATCTCGAGGTCTTTGGGTGGAGACGTAAGCAGGCGCCTGGTAGGTGAACCGCTGCCTTCAGGAGCCAGAGCGGCGCAAAGTCACAAGCAAAGATCATCCGGACACGTCTGAAAGTCCTTGCCCTGCTGTGTGATTAAATATTCTTGCAGCCCAGCTAATTTGCCTCCTCACAGTGTTGCAGCTCTTCTTTCATCTCTCGTCGCAGGCGGTCTCCGGTTCAGGAGCTCCAGGGCTGTTGACACTGACAGGCTGGCCGTCCTTGGACAAAGCGCTGGCCTCCTTCGATGATCCTCTTTTGGAGTCGCGAGTACTTGGCTGTGAAAAAGATTTTAAATATCACTTTGTACCACACTAGGCAGTGAGAAGACAACAATGACCAGAGTTAATCAATCAATCCTGCTGCAGTGATATGAGCTGAATTGGTTTTAACTGATTGAATATCCACCGTTCAATTGGTACTCTAGGTAAAGATGCATAAAGAGCTTGAATATTTTGTTGGAGCGGCATAGAAAAAATAATAAATTCTATGCTGCTCCAACAAAATATTCAAGCTCTTTATGCATCTTTACCTAGAGTACCAATCTACATAGGTTTTCCACATTTTGCTAAATCTGAACATGTATAACATGCACATGTACAGTATTTAGTCCCTTTTTGCACTGATAATAAAATCCAGTGCACATAACGGGCCTCATCTACTTGTGTTACAGCTGTCCTATGCAAATCTCAGAGGCCAATGAGAGAACAATAGTGAACAAATAGTACCTGAAAAACTTGCAGGAATTCTGAACTCTACATTTAATCCAAAAATCCAGTGAGAAGATGTCTGGCCACCAGTGTGAGACATAATTGGATTTGATGCTGTTTTGTGATGTTAAGCAGACAATTTATGCTTGAATGTAACTGAACTGAAACATGTCTGCAAAGGAAAGTGAGCCAAAATTTATGCACAGAGAAGAAAAAGACCCATTATCAGTCCCAAATGCTTGATGGCCAAGGGTGACGCACCTTGCTTTTTTACATAAGACCAGCTTGGTTTAGGTAGCTTTCCTACACTATTTGAAATTATTATTTGAAAACTGCATTTTAATTTACTCAGCATGTTTTTCCCAGAAATTAAAATTTGTTTACTGATCTTAAACACCGAAGTGTGACAGAAAAGCAAATACAGAAGAAATATGTAAGGGAGAAAAGTACTTTTTCACAGCACTGTCCATCAGTCAAGGAGCGCCTTGGTCTCCTCTGGTGGTTGGAGCCATTGGTGGTGATGGCCTGCTTCCCACACTGGGTTCCAGTTGTCACCATCCTCTTCTCCTTCAGACCGGCCTCCACAGCTTTACCTTTAACAGAATAATAACCAAAACAAAAATGAATAAAACATATGGCCCTGTGTCTGCTGGGAATAGTTGTGATTCGCATTTTGCACTTGAGTATAATTTTCCAGTCCACATGAAGTGGCTTTCAAGAGGCAATTGGCCTGCAGCCAGAGATCCTAGAATCCAACTTACTGTTCGGGACCGAGACGGGGGGATCTACGTCCGTGTTCGTAAGCCATGTTGACTCTGTTTCTCTGGTCCAGCTCTCATGGTACCGCGGCTCGATTATCGCGTCCGCCCGACTCCCTCCACAACCCATCGAGAAAACCATCCACGGCAGGTGTAGCTGACGCTGACACGGATCAAAGCGGGGGTGTGGAAACACGGTTCGGTTTGTCTCACAGCAGCAGCAGCATCCTTCACATCGGTTCAGTCCCCGTTTCTTCTTCCATCATCCTCATCAGCTGCTGCTGCTGGTGGTGGTAGTTGATGTTTCTCTCCACAGGCTGTCAGCAGCTGACCAGCATCAACACACACAGAGGTCTTGTGCGTCATCAGGAGAGGAGGGAGTTCACACTGCGCAGACTCAGAGCGCTGATTGGCTCCGCTCAAGACGTCGCGAGCATCATCACTACGGCGAGCATCGTCATTATCATCGTGCAAACAAATACTACTCCGAATCCAAATTATTTAGCAGCGTTGAGCAAAAATATTTAGAAAGGTTCACGACAAGTTCATGACACTACCACGCTTCCCTGTTTGCTGTTTTATTAATTTATCGTTAATAATCTTCAGGCTGATTTGTCGTATTTATGGGCTAAACACATGTAAAATGTTTTAAATTAAATTACATTCATATTTTATTGCTAAAGTGTGGTTAAATGTTGTTCATTCCAGCATTTAATGTCAGCGTAATTATTCAGTAGAGGGTAAAAAGCACATGTAGGAATGTTTTTCAAATCAAATTCCTGCTGTCACACTTATTTACACCTTCAACAGTTTCTATGAAATTTATATACTGCAAGCATTTTGTTATTATTTAATATTTTATGGTGCCTGGATCTTATTTTGTACATGAAGTCCAAATGTACAAAATGTTTTTTGGTCACTCCTCAAAATGGGAAAGCTAAGAAAACATGCCATTTGGACAAGGCATGTTTGGTGTTGATCTCAATAACGCAGTAAGTTCTACTAAGAAAACATCCACTCACCTAAACCTGAGTTCATTAAGAGCGTTAAATAAAAAGCTAAAAAAAAAAAAGAAATGTGGCAAACCCAGTTGGACAAGGACTCAAGTTTGGATTGCAAACAAGCACAATCAGGAGGATGGTAAAAGAGGTAAACGCCAAAGGGCTATTTCATAATTATTGCTGAGACTGGACTGTATCCCGTCTGTGTAAAATCTTGCAGTACAGCACAATTCTTTCATTTTGCTTTTGTTGCAGGTTTTGTAAATACTTGACCCTCTTGGGCTCCTGTACTTTAATCATCTTTACTAGTAACAGTGCATCAGAAACCTGTACGGAGTGCACACAGTTTTTAGGATTAACTGTACTAACAGCTTGAAAAGAACAAAACCATCTTCACAGCAACCATAGTCACAAATTTATTATGAAATAAATCTTCAAAACACACTGATCTCCCAAAGATCTGTTTGATTTTAGATTTAGCTTCATGGCCCAATTTACAATGGCTTATTATATACAAAATTGTATTTACTGACAAGAACTATTCTAGATCAAGCGTTTATTTTCCCATTTTTAATTCCAGAAACTGAAATTCAGTTAATCCCAATAAATTTTGCAATGTTATTTGACTATTTAATCCTTTGTGACGGTTTTATTTACATCGCAGCAGGTTTGTTTGCCTAACAGAGGACAATAAAAACTGTATATATTACATATTGAATTTATTTTCACATTAAGTTTTGAACATGTGGTTTATTTGCCTTCACACTAACAACACAGCATTAGCACACATACCAGTGTTGATATTCTTCAAGGAAATCATGAAGTAAACAATGCCCTTTCGTAAACTGATCAATTTAGGGTATCACAGATCACATCAAGAGAAGGAATGCAGTGTTTTAATCGTACATATAAACAGGTACCTATTTTTGATAAATAAACACAACACATTTGAAAAAAGCAACAAAGAAAACACGGTTGTTTATACTGAGGCATAAATTACCACGGTGTTTAGCCGTACTCTCAGATCTCCCACATGTTTATTTCTCCACTAAAAATGCACTTTTTAAAGGTAAATAGGGAATGTCACCAGTGCTCCTGAGAGTCACCGGAGAGACTATGGATATACAACGAGGAGCAAACAACAAACAACAAAAATCTGTAGAGCTGAGCACTTTTGTATTCTTACAAGAAAGTCATACTTGATGTGTTGACTTAGAAATGTACAAGAAAATATTTTAATGGAAACCAAAAGAGGGAAACAAGAGGGAAAAATCGGGTGAAAGAACAAAATAAATTAAAGCTTGTAAAGTAAGCATGTGACATCAAAACATTACAGCATATTAAGGTAATAGCCAGGTTTTCAGACTTTGAAATCCAGAAGATTGCAGTCGATCTTGTAGTAAACGTACGGGTAGTACTCCTGTTGGCTCAGATTCAGACCTGGGATGTCCATGGAAGCCTGGAGGCCAAAACCAAAGTTCAGCTCACAAGTCAAATTACACTTATATCTAATATTAGCTTATATAAAGTACATTTAGTCAATGTATCAAAACCTAATGTATCAATTAGTTGATGGGTACATTAAAAAATGATGGGCTTTATCTAAGTAATCACAATCATTTCATCAGATAGTCCGTAGCCATGGCTGAAACTCACGTCAATGACGGCAGCACTGCTGTCCAGGTGTTTGTACAGGTCATTCAGCACCTCTCTAAGTTTCTTCATGTTCTTCTTGTTGGGCTGAAGCAGCATGGCCTGGAAGTTAACTGGCAACCCGTATCTACATAGATGTAGGTCACCACGTTAATGCCAAGTCATTTTTTTAACATTTGAGTACTAATATAAAAAATGAAATTACAGCAGATATTCAGGCCTTTTTACATTTAAGCTGCATATGCAATATGACATCACCAGGGAGCAACACTTCCACACACAAAAAAATTTATTGGACAAGAAAATCAAAAGGGTCCAGCCTTGATCGAAGTATGAGACTTTTATATATGAAAATAAAGTCTCAAAACCCAAGATCATTTTTCAGTCTTCTTTTTTTAATCTACCGTATTTTCAGCACTATAAGGCACACCTAAAAACCTTTAATTTTCTCAAAAGCCGAGAGTGCGCCTTATATATGGACCAATATTGAGCCACAACAGGTCTCGCAACTACAGTAAGCAGCCACTAACTTCATTTTCCCCGGTAGAAGAAGAAGCGCGTGCTGCACGCTGGGTTTTGTGTAAAGACCCCAAAATGGCTCCTATTAAGAGACACTCTTACGACACAGAGTTTAAGCTCAAGGCGATCAGTCAGGCAGTAGAACACGGGAATAGAGCAGCAGCGAGAGAATTTAACATGAACGAATCAATGGTGCGGAAGTGGATATATATTGTGATTGCACTAACGTTTGATTTACCGTAACAGTATCAGACTGTTTTTTACGTGTTTATTGAATCGAGGAAAAGTTCCCCTCCACTATATGTTATACCTTGCTGTTGTTAAAAGATAAACTATGTCACGAAAATACCACGTCACTTACTTTACCTCGGGGAAAATAATAAAACAGCTGTTTATTCATTTTGGGAATGAACGGAGTTGTCAGAACGCTGGTTTGTAATCTATTAATAAAGTTTGACTGACCTATCTGACTATTTTGTTGACATTCCCTTTAGCGCAGTTCCATCTAATGGATGCATAACGTAACCCCAGCCTCTACTGTAGCGTCTGTTCTATGCGCCTTATAATGCGGTGCGCCTTATATATGAAAAAAGTTTTAAGATAGGCCATTCATTGAAGGTGCGCCTTATAGCGTGGAAAATACGGTACTTATTCAGATCTAAAAAACAAAACAAAATAAAAATAGTACAATTCCATATTTCCCCAATATTTTTCAACCCAGAATCCATCAATCTTACTATTTGACATTATGCTCGACACAACATGTTAACTACCTCTCACCTCAATACTGACTCAACAAAGACACGCAGCGCTTTTATGTGAATCCACGCGATGAAGGCCTCACTGAAATTCACCTTCAGCCATCGCACCAAAGGACCCTAGATTGATAATAAATAAATAAATAGCTTAACATTGAGGAAAGTCCTTTTACATGTATCAGAACATTATGTCAGAAACAACTTAGAGTTGCTTCCATACTTTCTGTTGTTACCCCCATTAACATCCTGTACTTTGTCACGTTGTATGTGAATGAAAGGCAGTCTTACAAACTGTTTCTTCTTGTCTGTGGACAGGCGGGTCATCTCCTCTTTGTCTGCCTTCATCTCCTCCTCGTTGTACTGGAAGTCGCGCACTGTAAACCTGAGTCAGGATACACAGAAGAAAGCTGGTAAGGAAAATAAACAAATGTGCAGGAGTCTGCTTGGCCATTAGCCACTAAAATAACAGAAAAATAAAATAAAGGCAAAGTTCGCAATTAGAACCCTTTGGGGAGCTTGACAATAAAGGAAAATAAAGGATGTTAATAATAATAATAAAACATATTTCAGTTGTCAATATTAATGTGACTGTTTAGAATGAACAGATTTATGATAATATATGAACATGTTTCACTACAAAAACAAGTAAACTCATGCAGGATGCTGCCAATCAATATGAGATGAAGAACAGCAGTTAGAATATTCTTTCACAAAAGCTCTAAAAATCTTAATAAAGAAGTAACAGATGTAGGCAACATTGTTGACACACATGTACGGATGCAACAAACATACGGTTTTTGTGCTTTTTTTTATGGTTTTGTGGCAAAAGTGGCTTTTATTCACAGCCCAATTCACAGACAATAAATGTGCAAGGAGAGGAGAGGAAAGACATGAAGCACTATTTTTTTTTTTAAACAGCTGCTACAACTGGTTAGTGTCTATAAAAATACGCTGTTATTGGCCTACAAGACAATAATTGAGTTATCACGTATGACATCCCTAGCTGGTCTGGTTTGGACAAATGTCCAAATCTGCTGAAGACGGTGAACAAGATAACAGGGACCCGCAAAGACTCCTATTCTATTCTTCCATCCATTGAGTCATTGTCTATACCTGATTAAACCCTGGATTTTCTCTGTCTGCCAGGCAACAATACTACCAACCTCAAATAAACATCTAATAAAATCAAGGATTGGATATTTCTATATTTGTAACAGGACATTTAAAATACTGCAATATAAGCAGGTGCCAACAAATGTGTCCATGTCTGTGTTTATCAGATGAGTCAGGAGAAGTTACTTGTTTTCTCTGGCTTTGTGTCTGAAGTCATCTACAGCCTTCCTGAAGAGCGTCACACTGAAAAGACCGCTGTCGTTGTCCTCAAACAGCTGCCTGCGAGTAAAAGCAGAGAATACGTTCCAGTGAGAAAATGCAGAGCGTGTTTGGCATTTTACAGCAAGTAATCAAGTGAATCATTTCATTAACGTTAGACTCAACTGCAATGCATGTTATTCTTAGCATGTGGTAACAATGTCTTATAATGACTGCTTGTGAACTTTATTTACACACAATACTGACACAGAATCAATGTTGGCTCATCATAAATCCCGTATGTGGCTCAGCGCTGTGGGAATTTTATGACGAGTGCTAATAATTTAGAGAGAGAAATGGTCTGTGCTGACAAATGCAAATCAAACATTACATTAGGTACAAAATGGCAAAAATTAGTGAAATGACCAGCACACTCAGCTGTCACTGCAGCAGTGTCCAGCGAACAAAAATGCTGCTGGTTAACTTGAGTGGGACTCGAGCAGACTCAAATAAATACATTTTTTTTAAAAGCATGTTGCGTAAGTTGTGCTTCTGCAACATAACAAATCTGCTTCACTACCTGCGTGCTGCTGCCAGTCCTGGCCAGGGTTTTCTTGCAATAGAGATTTTTTTATTTCAATGGGATTTTTCTGATGAAATACAAGTTAATTTAAAGAACATAAAAAAATAAATGTCCTGTAATCTGTTACCAACCAATACAAAAAATGACTTAAACTTATTGAATATTGCCAAAGGTTGAGAAAATGTCTGGCATCTTTTATTCGCTACACTAAAATATGAGCAAACATGTTCAGTAGAAAAAACTTATTAGTGACAAATATTAATTTTCTTTTATAATCATTTATAGCGTACTTTTGCTTTTTTGTAATTTATTTTTATATATATTTGAATACTTTCATTTAGCTAGATACAATTCATATTGTTCCAATTGTTTGAAGAAACTAAATTACTTATTGTAAATGTTTATTTTATGTAAAATCAAACGGACGTACTTAGTGGAACGAGGTACGACCATTTCTGCCAGCGTCTCATACGTCTTCTGCCAGTCCAGGTAGTTCGTCCTCGGGGGAAGAAATAAATAAAATAACATAATGTTGTTGTTTTACAATAAAATTATAAATAAAAATATAATAAAAAAAACAGAACTTTAAACACAAACAACACCTTAATGCAACATACACGCATTAAAAATAATAGTTTATGGGAATAGAGTTATTAACGATGATATAAAAAAAAAAAACAACGCATCTTCACATTTCACAAAGTTGTAGCTACAGAAATTCAGCCTATTGCTCTCATATTGATCACACAGATAATTTTGCAAATTATCCTACTTGGGGACGACCACCAGCATGGTAACCAGGTACTCTGAGTCCAGCACAAAGTCATCTTTCTTCACTATGTCAGCCAGACTCCTGGTCAACAAACTCCCTCTGGAAGAACACAAAAAGTCACTTCACACTGCTAGCAGAAAGGCTATTGTTACGGTGTGTTCTCCAGCTAAAGATCAGAACCGTCTGAGCATTTTTGCTTGTTTTTTTTTTCAATATGTGCAGCTAAGAATAAAATAATAATGGAAACCCAACTTCAACATTACTCACGCATTCTTCCTCTCCAGATTCTGCAGGTTTCCCTTCAGATTGTTGTACGCTGAAGCTCTGGCCTTCAGGTCGTTGTCTATCTGAGTCACTTGCTAGAAGTCAATAATACTCTAATTTAGTGCACCAAACTTTTTCTTTCAGGTACAATTCACAAAAAAAACTTTGGTAAAAGGTAACTTAAAGGGGAGAAGGTTTACCTTGGAGACAATCTCAGAGATGTTTTTCAGGGATTGTTTGATTGGATATTTAGCCATGTCCCACTGAAATCTGGTGATATAGGTGACCAGGTCGACTGCAACCCATAGAAAAGTCGTCAGCTTTCAAATTTTTCACTTTCACTGTTTTTACTTGCAGATTTTTAAATATATGAAGGGAAAGCGATGCTTTATTACTGCTTATTCACACTGCCCTGCAAAAAAAGTCAGATCACTTCCATCTGTTCCCATTTTGTAGCAGATAAACACTTTAGTTAATGATCCATGATTTTCAGAAAAAGTTTCACAACTAAAAATCTGAAAAGTGTGGCTTGCATCTGTAAATACTTTATTAAACCTTCTTCAACTTGCTTACTGAGAGTAAGAGTAAAAGAGGCTGAATACAGCATTTTTAGATTTTTATCTATTAAAATGCATGTGTCCTCTCACTTTTAGCTTCATAAAGCTAAAGGCTTCATAAAGCCTCAGCATAATCTATCACTTTATGTGATAGATCATGTTATGGTGTATCACAATCAAATGGATGTTTGTGGCCAAAATGTGAAAAGGTCACAAGGCTATGAACACTTTTGCAGGTATGTTGATGATGTTTACCTCCGTTAGCTAGTAGGTTCTCCTGGACTTTGTCTCTGCTGTCCTCCAGAACATCAGCCATGTACTGAGCAACTTTCTTCACCACACTGAACGTGCCAATACAACAATCACATAAAAGAGTTAGAGATAAATGTAGTCTGAACTGAGCTAAAAAATAAGTTTCCTACTACACAACAAAACCATACAAGCTCATAGTGGTGTGGTTTACCTTTCCACAAAAGTGTCTAGCTTTGCAAGCTCATCCGACAGGCCCACTAACACATCAAGAGTCCCAACCTGTTTGATGTAAACACTAAAATTCAACAAAAGAAAAACAACAATGTAGATAATTCATAGGGTGAGCGTACTGCGTTACCTTAAGGTCTGGGATGTTGAATTTGTGGTTGGTGGACAGGTTATTGGTCCGTGTAGTGGCCACCATGAGCTTGTCCCATGTCTGCTGGCAGGTCTTCTCCCCCGGAGCGGAGATCAACCAGAATTCTGCCATGGCTGCTTTCAGGAAGTTTGTTCACCCAGCTACCAGTGTAGAGAAGTCACTGATGGTAGTAAACAGGGAAGAAGAAGAATTGTTAGTTTAGAAGTAGAGATCACTGTTGATTATTTTTCACAAGTGTAAGTAGGTTATTTGGTCTTCTGCACAGAAAATAATACAAAGAATCTTGGAAACTGGACAAATGTATGTTGATTTAAAACCAACCTCACAAATTATACATATAAGTCCTCCCATTATAAAAATAAGAAAAAAGACTTGCACCTGACAGTTGTTTTTGTTTCCCCCTATTTGGCCCTTCAACTGTTCATACAGAGTCTGTTTCATCTCTAATTTTCTATGTCAAACCACTGTGTGTTCACTGTACTAAATCCAAGCCACAACTTGCTCAGGACCTGCTCATCAATAGATTAAAAACACTTATCAGAATTTAGGGCACAAAACAAGAGTGTGTGAGTCTAATATTGAACTAATCAGGGAAAGCCAACACAGCGGGATTATCCAACATGATAATGTTTTTAATTTCAATGGCCATATTTTTTATTCTCATTAAAAAAAAAGGGGAAAAAAAGCTTTGCGTTGGCCGGGAATCGAACCCGGGTCAACTGCTTGGAAGGCAGCTATGCTAACCACTATACCACCAACGCTTACACATACTGAGGAAGACATCTGTCCAGAACAGAACTCAGATGACTAATATTTCGTTTCCTTGTTTCTACTGTACACTTCCTATATGTCTTTATGGCTACAAAGTGTCCTCAGAACCACATACTGCGGAAAAAGACAGGTCTGGTGATTTATGGTCATATGACCAGTCTAAGCAGAGAAGCTTTGCTAAACAGTGATCATCTGCATTAAAGGGGATGAACATCACATGATCCACGGATCGCTCGTCTTTAAGTTGCGGATAACTTTTAGTGCAAGAAAAAAAACATCTATGACAAGCAGCTGAATAAACCCGCTTCATGTAATTATTCCTACTGCTGCTGCTGCTGACACGGGCTTGTTTATCGCTGCAGCCTCACGCCGTCACGACACTAATAAATAGAGGATTTCTGCACTTACCGATGAGCCTGGCGGTCTCAACGCGATGGTCTCGGGATTTAACTCAATGAAACAGACACAGCTTTCCATATATGAAGCGGAAAATATACGGTTTAACATTCACAGGTCCTTCAACTGGGCATCTCACTCACGGTCAGCTGATCAAGGAAGAAGTTCTGCGTTTGCGCAACCGCTCCCTCACACTGCTGCCCTCCCATGGTGGCAAAGAATAACGCTTCTTTTGGAAGATAATGTACCGTTTTCTTTCTATCTATCTATCTATCTATCTATCTATCTATCTATCTATCTATCTATCTATCTATCTATCTATCTAGCTATCTATCTGTTTATCTGTCTGTCTGCCTTTAAAAGAAGTTCAGCTTTTCTGAAACATTGCCTCCATGTGGTGAGATAAAGGTACTGTACTATGTACCTTATTGCCACTAGGGGGCAGTAGATGTCTAGAAATCAGTAGCTGTGTTTTCCAACGATGAGCAAAGCTATTTTGTAGAAATTCTTAAATAGTTACATTTTCACATTTATAATCCAACTCTGTGTTTAAATGTTTACACTGGGCCTCTCGCATTTCTTGTGATATATACTTTTAATTGGCTTGAGGTTTTTTTGTGAATACTTTATTATGATGACGGATAATAAAGTCATCTGAAACGAAAACTGAAATGAGGTTATTTGTATAAAACTTATAATCAGCTGGATTTGCCTGATCCTATTGCAATAAGGAGAACGTAGATATAAATAATAAGCTGATGTGTTTCTTTTTTCTTTAAAAACACTAAAATGGAATAGCTGGATTTTTTTCCCCCATTTGACTCGTTTATGACTTTTGCATCATAATGTTGCATTAAATTTGTCATCAGACATTTTGCTGTTTAGAATAAATCCTCTACAGCACACATCTTATCTCATATCTCAGGCATTGAAAAAAATTGTCTTTGGATTTTTTTTTTTTTAAGCATGGACGTTTGAAGGATATGAAACTGATTATTTATGCTAATTTTGGTTTCTATCTGTTACTTCTGGCTCAAAATTAAATTTCCTTTCTCAGAACAGTGACTGCATTTCAATGAGACCCAGCGGAACCGGAGCACAAAATTGGATTTCCCCCCCCCCCCCCCCCCCCCCCCCCCCCCCCCCCGTCCTCGTGAATATAAAAGTACATTCTTTACTTTTTCTTTAAGTTGCAAAAACAAACTTTTGTCTGGAATAAGAATATGCAAAATATTAAGTGCTTGAGAATTAAACAAATTTCCTAAAAATCATTTAACTCACTCTTCTTGTCAGACTGTACAGAATGCCTCAAAGCATTTAGATTAAGTTTAATCAAGTAGATAAAAACCTTTTGAAAAACTTCCATATCGGACTTTCCTCTTCGCAATCTTTAGTGTATAAGTCAGAGTGTTTTTTGAGTTCATTGGAGTGCTATAAAAAAAGATAAGGGTGTTTGGGCCACCCCACTCAGTTCCTCCATAGCACAAAAACACAAGTCATATGACCGTGACAGATGCAGGCCAAACGTTTCTGCTTGTCTTAACGGTGTGTGGTCTACAGAATTTTATATAATACATCATGCTGCATTAGAAAACTCTTATATCAATCTGGATTATCTAAAAAGGTTCGGCTAAATGATCACGAACAAAAAGTAAGACAGGGCGACAAAGAAAATACAAAGAGTTAATAGTTAAAAATTTGACATATTTTAATCCCTCACATTCCATGATACACAAGCAGACAGACTTTAAACTGAAATGAGGTTATTTGTATAAAACTTATAATCAGCTGGATTTGCCTGATCCTATTGCAATAAGGGAACTTTTGGCTCACTGACTTTCCAAACTTTCCCACGAGCAAGTCTCAAACCTCATTAAAAAATGACATGAAAATTAGTCCCTAGCTATATTTTGGTGGGTGCAGTGCATTATTATTATTATTATTATTATTATTATTATTATTATTATTATTATTATTACAGTGTAGAAAGCTGTTTGCTCCTTTATACACAAAAACAAGCTCTAGCTTAACTGGAAAAATGCCCTAAGCTATTCAAAGGCAGCCTGAGCCTGCCTTTGAATAGCAGGTATGAAAATGTCAACCTCATTTTCATACATGATATGTTGCTTAACCCTCTTGCATTGTCACAACTGCCACATTCTTTCCTGTCTTAAAAAGTCTTCATAATCCTTCAACTTTTTCACGTTTTGTCATGTTAGAATCAACGTAACTTATTGGGATTTAATTGAAGATTGAATGCTGCAAGTCAACGCCTCATTCGAATCCGCTGGGCTTTCTTAGATAGAAAATCTTTTAAACTAATTTGAATAATAAACTGAACTTTACTGGGTTGTTTGATAACCAGAATAAACTGAAATTTATGCATGATTGAAAGGATTTATTTTTTGTAATGTGTCTTGAGATGATATTGTGAACTGGCGCTGTATAAATGAACTGAATTCACTTTTGCTACAAATTCAATTTCATTATTTTATCATCTTTAAAGTTGCAAAGATTAATCTTCCCCTCAGTCTTCTTTGTAAAACAGTATTTACCTGCTACCTCTGCATGTTGAGACCATAAATGAAAGGTATTTTTTTAATCCTCTTACCTGGTTAAATTAAAATAAAAAAGAAAACCAGCAGCTCAAGCTCAATCTGATTGAATGGAGATCTATGGTACATTATTTTTTTAAGCCTAGTCGAAGATTCTGTTTGATTTGGATCTGAACTTTGACTACACCAATCTAATACATGACTGTAGTTCATCTTCAGGACACAAGTTGTATTTTGTTTTAACAGATAGACATGGTACCCACAGGTTTCTGGTAGTTATAAATTATTTACCTGTAGTTCTCGCTACAGTTATCCTGAAATGTGGTTCTGCTCCTGTCTCAAGTGCAGTCTCAAAGAGGTCTTCTTCTGATTTTTTTTTAGGAAAGATTTTGAAAACTGCATTTTGTTCCTTTCGCTTCATGATGCATTACTTTTTGTTTTTGGTATTTTTGGTCTTTCACAAAAAATGTAAAGAAATATATTAAAGATTGTAGTTGACATGTAATAAGTTTAACTGTTTTTTCAAGTCTTTGTTTATGGGAATACTTTATTTTACTAATACTCAGAATATGTGTTCTTACACATCTGTTATTCTATTGTCATTTAACAAATAAACATACCAAACATTTCTTTAAAGTGCAATGTTTTGCTATCTTGTTCATATTTATGCACGTTATTGTTTTTGAAATTGAGAAACAACAAAATGAATAAAGGACATCAAGGATATCAACTGTGAAACTAGTTTTTGTGGGGTAAATACCTTCAAAAGTGGATAACACTATAAGCTCTGATGTGAATTATCTACTATATTAAAGATTTGTCTTGTCATGCTTTTCCAGCGTTTAAAAAAACATTGACTTCTAGTTTACAATTACATTTAAATGATGTAAGTTCTCCATAAAAGTAGGTGTTCTACATTTGGTTTATTGCGGCTAAGCTGTGCGGCCATAGCAACCTATTGTTGCCTTATTAAAAACAGAACAAGAGTAGTATTGGGCTGGTTTATTGTGCGGCCATGTATGGAAAGTTTATGGTTATGTAACATAAATGAACAAGCCGGGGATACTGCGGACCTTACAATATTCGGAAATACATATTTGGTATGCGCTCAAAAACGCAGCGCGTTCATTGGTGAAACTGAAACGACTGGCTCCGCCCACTGGCCGTTGATTACCTTTTCTACTTCCCGTGCTCTCTTCCAGTAGTTCTCCACCCACCAACCGACAGAGAGGACGCAGCGAGTCAACGCGGGTTTCCGACCTAAACATATGGCAAAAATAGCCTCCTTTCTTTCTTTTAACGTTGGGCCCACTACTCTTTAAAAATTCCGCCGAAAAAGAGAAGACGATTTTCCAAAACCTTTCGGCCGTTATCTCACGTAAGTACAGCGAACCGTTCCCCGGCTGTTGCTACAAGGAGGATTCATTAAGCGGACGTTAACATGGCGGGCTGCTCTTTCTGGTGCCTTGCTACACATGACAGACCCGCTCGCTGCGCTCTGTGATTTCGACATGTCTTCCGTTTCAAGTTGAACATGTAAATATTTCTTTAGCGAGTCGGGTTCAGTGTGTTTTTCGTGTAGTGGATTTGTGTTGAGGTTTGTTCTGGGATTATTATGAAAATACGGCGTTAACACAGCCATCTCCGATCGAAGGGCAGCCGACAGCCGCTCTAACGTTAGCGGCTTTTCTTGCCTTGACTCTTTACCCAGCGTGTTTATGTTTTCCCCGTCCGTGTCGCCAAAATGACCACGTTTATTTGTGACATTTGTAACGGTACTGGTTTTCCGTGGTTTATTTGATCGTCTTTGGTGACGCATTGAATTAATATTCAATTTGTCAAGTTGTCAGTCAGTGTTTTCACTTACAACGCATGCGCGAGATTTGGGGCGACGCATTAAATGCCTGACAAACCGGCCATGTTATCTTTTGTGGAAGTAAGATAAATACCAGCGTTTTTGTATTAAATACACATAACCAAGCTATTTAAATTGTTGCGGAATAAGTACTATCTCATATTGTATTGTTATTACTAGAGTTTAGTGGCATTAAAGATGAGTTTCACCAACACGTTACACTAAGGAGGCCTAGATCTCATTTAAGCCGCATGACTGTTTCCTCCTCTGTGGTTCTGAAACTTTTTAAGTCAAGTCTCATCAACATAAGGGAGGAAAGGGTCACGTTTACCGTATATTTTAGGCAAAGACATTGAATAAAAGTTTTGTTTTGTTTTTTTATTTGATTTTCTGTATTTCCTTTATGTTTAGTTTTTTTTTTTTAGTTGTGGATCAGTATTGATACTATTTGAGTCATGTTTGTCGGTTTGAAATTAGGACAGTGGCATAGTTTTAAAAGGTGAAAATTTGGGCTAATTTATGTTTTCATTCAGACTGAAACCTATGAAAAATTGTGACCTAAATAAACAAAAAAATAATAATTTTTAAATATACAGTACAGACCAAAAGGTTGGACACACCTTCTCATTGAATTAAATGAGACACACCTTCTCATTGAATTAAATGAGACACACCTTCTCATTGAATTAAATGAGACACACCTTCTCATTGAATTAAATGAGAAAGTGTGTCCAAACTTTTGGTCTGTACTGTACATATACAGTATTGCACTTGAATATAACTGCGGGATTTCAATTTAAGCTACAGACTATATTGAATTGCAGTTGTCATCACAATATCACAAGCTCAGTGGACTGCTTGGGCACTTTGTTTTTATTGTGTGTATAGATGAATTTTCATGCATTTACACTCTACACATCACTGGTGTTCCCTTTACACCAGTGGGAATTCATATTACTGAAATGGCAAATACAAAGCTGTTTTTGAGGGCTCAGTGCAGCCTGCAGTATAACATTTGAAAATGTCAGATGCTGATTGTAACATTGCCAGCTCTGTGTAGATGCCCTTTTTATTGCCTCTTGTGCATGCATTCATGTCTAACATTGTGGTGTTGTTTTTTTTTCCAGGGCTCCCCTGTCTCTGTACAGGTGTATGAGCGCTACCCAGAGGGCCTAGGGGCGGCCCTTTACCGGGAGCACTTTGACTTCAACGCTGAGCCACCTTGGGATCCTAGCTGATAGCGGGACAGGTCCATCTCCTGACTTGTCCATGTTAGTGTTTCTTTTATCTGCATGAAAATAAAACAAGTCTAACAAAAATGTTACACTTTAAAAAACACAAAACAAATGAAGAATTTCTAAGTCGCGTCATGTTGATTCTGTTTGTGTCCGTCTTTCCAGTTTGTTGCATACCGGCAGGACCCCATTGGCTCAGTCGTGACCCCCGGACTCGTTTACTACTTTTTTATGATCGTCGGCTTATTGGAACACGGTTAAGATGAAAGGATTCCCTGACAAACCAAGCTACATTATTGAACTCCTGGATGGAGGAGTTACTCTGGAAGACGTTATTGATGGACACATCTGTGAACAGGATACGGTCAGTCTTGGTTAGAATAAGCTGAGGTTGTGTGAAAACTGAATTTTTGTAAGAGCTGCGCCGTTTAACTGCTGTTGTGTTGACAGGTGGAGAAAAGTGCGTTTGTGGTGGGCGACCTCGGTGCCCTGATGCGCCAGCATACGTGCTGGCAGAGCATGGTGCCGCAGGTGCAGCCTTACTACCCGGTTAAGTGCAACAGCAGCCCTGCAGTCATTGAGGTGCTGGCGTCCTTGGGCCTGGGCTTTGTTTGTGCCAACAAGGTGAGGATATCTTTTTAATCAACACAGCGATTCATCCTCTTATGAAAGCATTTTGTGTTTTGGGGCAGTTGCATCACAAGCCCTCAATTGATTACTTGTCAGCTGATAAGTGTTACCCATTAAACTTACGTAATGCTCTAGTTATTTTTTAGGATTTTCATGGGGGATTTTCTTCTGGAATCTGTGAATTTCTCCTAATTTGTGTGTTTTCCTCCCTCCAGGCTGAAGTGAGCCTGGTTCTGGAGCACGGCGTTCCCCCAGAAAACATCATTCTGTCGAGCGCTTTCAAGCAGCTGGCACACATCAAGTATGCCGCCAAGAACAGTGTACACCACCTCATCTGTGAGAATGAGGCGGAGCTCTCCAAGATTGCTCGCCTGCACCCAGAGGCAAAGTAAATAAGAAAACACTCGTCATCAACAGTTTATTAGAAATATGTTTCTTTGAGCATGCAACACACTTCAAAGCGTAAACTTCTAGTTGCATGTGATTTAGTTGGAGGATTCTTTTCTTTCGTTCAGGCTGCTGTTGCAGTTAACCACCGAGGCTCATGCAGCAGAGACCAGCATGCCCTTTGGTTTTTCACTGAAGAGCTGCAGACATCTGCTGGAGATGGCCAAGGAGCGGGGGGTCCAGGTGGTGGGAGCGGCCTTCCACATCCCCAGCTCCTGTCAGGACCCGCAGCAGGCCTACACCCGTGCTCTGTCAGACGCTCGCTGTGTATTTGACATGGGGGTAAGCACCAGCTTTAAAAAAAAACAAAAAAAAAACGTTTGGACGTAAATGGAGTTTTATTGGGATCGACTAACTTGTTTTCCCTTGTCAGCTGGATCTGGGCTTTAACATGCAGATCCTGGATATCGGTGGTGGATTTACTGGCTCTGAGTTTCAGCTCAAACAGGTCAGTTTTAATAGTCATGACGAGATTTCAAAAATCCAAATTTTGCTAATCTATATTTTGTTTTGCTTTGAATTTTATTTTTGATATTAAAGTAGCTCAAAATCTGTACACTTTGCTCTGGGCATGCAGGTTATGTTTTAGTTGCCACTTTCCAGCAGCACTTTGGAAGATAGAAACTTATGCTAAATAAGAAGCCAGCAATTGAGTCAAATATTTGTGTTTTTAGTTTGAGCGCTCCTTTAAAATCTGCTTGAATAATTTTTTTTCTCTTTTCCTGTAGGTTGAGTCTGCAGTGCGACCTCTCCTGGACGCCTACTTCCCCCAGCGATCAGGTGTGCAGGTTCTGGCGCAGCCTGGCTGCTTCTATGTGGCCTCTGCTTTCACCTTGGCTGTCAGTGTTATTGGCAAACAGGTGGCGACTCGCCGCTGGGACAACTTGTCTCAAGGTGAGATGTTTGAATTGTTCTTCGCTTCTTTTCTTGTTTGAATGTACTTAATTGGAGCAAAAGGTGTTGAAATGAATGTCGACTCTTAAATTCATAGCTCAGAAATGTTACTGTATATCTAACATGTTTAAATGTATTACAACAGGTGAGAAGAATGAGGACACAGAGTTCCTGTACTACATGAACGAAGGTGTTTATGGCTCATTCAGCCACAAGCTACTGGGGAACATCATCACCACTCCATTGGTGCACAAGGTCAGTAAGGCCTCCACCCAGGAGAGCCAACACACTGACAGCAGATCTGGTAAAACACAGAAATATGTTTTAGCTTCATGAAAATGCAGCACATGATTGTGTTTTGATATATGATATCCAAATGAAACGTTCCATATAGCGACATTTTTGATCCATAGTGTGATGCAACCTCACTCGATTGCTGTTTTCCAGTGATTGCCCAAAGCTAAGATGGTAATAAAAGTTGCAGAAAGACATTAAAGTATTCCATGTTTCCGAATGTGTCACACAAGCACGAGTCTTACATATTTGTTAAATGTTGTGACGAGAAGTAGACTTCGCAATGCTCCGTTTGTGTGAGACACACAATATGGTGTTCATTTTTCAAACATGATAAAAGTCCATGCAGCCAAATTTGTCCTCCTTGTAATCAAAGGAAAAACCTTTCAGCCAAATGACCAGCAATATGTGGGGAAGGGGCATGTTTTTGTTACCAGTTGCTGAAAGCTTTAGTTGTTTTGAAACCGTAACGTTTTAAAAACATTGTCAACCCCTGATACTGGTAGTCAGCTCATGCAGACTTGGCGTGATAATCATTCCGTATTTAATGCACCTCTTCACCAGAAAGCCATTTTGAATTGGTGCATCTTAAATCTTTGTTCACCTCTACACAATGTTTACTTTGGTCTCAATTGACTTGAGGAAACGCTAATCAGACATAGCTTGTTGGAAGCTGGCTGATAACCATTCAGGAAAACGACTACATGATTCATGACTTGATATTTGCTGCTTTGTCATCTGTTGTGACCTTTGACAATGAGCTAACGGAACAATCTCAGAAATTAAAGATTGATTTTTGTATGCTTTCACACTGGAGATCATCTCTACATTTTCTTCTAAACAACTTTTTTTTTTGTCTTCATTTCTGCAGCATGCATTGTGTGTTGATGAAGCAGTGTATCCCAGCAGTCTGTGGGGCCCGTCACTGGACCAGCTGGACCAGGTGGTGGAGCGCTGCCTTATGCCAGAGCTCCTGGTGGGAGACTGGCTCCTCTTCTCCAACATGGGCACCTGCGGTCTGGAGGAGTTCAGCTGTGTCTCCACCTGCAGCCAGCTGCCTGTCTATTACACCATCTCCACCCCAGACTGGTAAGACTGGAGAAAAGTAGCAGTTAAAAATAAATTTTAAAAAAGTGCTACACTTAGAGAAGCAAAGAAAATGAGTTAAAATCCATACTTGCTGTACTCCACAGGTATGAAATGCAGGAGGCGGGCGTGGCGCTGGATAGTGCCATGAAGAACTTCTCTGTGCTCCAGTACAGCATGTAGCAGCACTCTGCCCCTGTCCCATTGCACAGATGTTCCTTCCTCTGCTTTCACCATGTGAGAAGAGAGGTCGGCGTGGTATTTCGGACAAGGGGCTAAATGTGTTCAACATTCCAGCCACCTTGGGGGAAAAAAAATGTGTCCCATCAATAATTTCCTTCCAGAGTTTGACTTGTTTGTTTTTGTTTTTTTTCCTTTGCTTGAAGAAATGGGAAACAGTTAGTTGTGCGATGCCTCGATTTAATCCTAAATTCACCTGGTTGATAATCGGAGTCCTGCTCCTCTCTGAAGGACTGAATCTGTCGGCTAAAAGAGTGTTAGTCTAAGCTCAGATGATATTATGCAACAAAATGGATGACTCGTTGGAGATGGGAGCCCAACAGGTTTGGGAAGGTTTATTTTTGAATCAAAGTCAGTTTACAAATTGTATAATTTAATCAGTTAAGTCAAATTGTCTATTAATAATCTGACAGTCTTGTAAACTCCAGCACATTGTGTCTGTACATGATTTTTTTTTTTTCTTCTTCTTCTTGGATTCAGTACTTTGTGTCGAATCTGTTTGTCGGACCCCTTTCTTTGTATAGAAACAATAATTATCTAACCTTTCGCTCAACTGCAGCTCACCTCAGTGTTTTATTTATTGGAATCAAATATTACCATGGCATATTTCAAACTCCATCTTTGAATGTGTTTAGTCCAGGTAATATGCTGTGGCCCGTCTATCAGTGTTTTCCTGATAACATATTTATGTGGTGTTTATTTATTTACTTTTTTAAACGCTACAGGATTAGATGTGCTGTGACCTCAGTGGTTTCCCTTCATTCAAAGGGAGCAGCAGAATTTTTCTCATTGCACATCCTTTTGCTAATGCAGAGAAACCACGCAGTAACACGTCTCCTTGTCTCTAACAGAGAAGGGGGTCAGTCTGGTTAAAGGTGCGCAAATTTATTTGGATTAAAAGAACCTGAAGCAACCAGCTTTCAGATCTACACATTGGTGTTGTTCTTGGTCCTTCACAAAGGACGCCAAAAGCTAGCTATCTTAGTCACATATGATATTAAAAACTCATACCAAAAGTACATAAATGTCGATCTTTAAAATGATAGGCATTGATAGTTAAACACAGGCCTCTGATAAATGACATGTTCGATCTTTCATTGTGCCTCTTGAAAGACATGAGGGGCACAACGCAGAGTCTCTTGTACAGCTTCATGTTTGATAACTTGATAGGTAACGTGACTCAGCAATTTTTAAGAATCCTGCCCTTGTGTTTTACAAGTGACTAATGTATTAATTGTCTAAGGCACTAATGGACCATAGCCTGTTTTGACTGTAAATTGTGCTTGTTAAAGTAATGAAAGTGATTAATTTAATACATTTCTGACTGAAAACTCTTACTTGTGCAAGCGTTTTGTGTTTTGGAGGTCGATAAAATAAGAACAGTGGTCGACTTAACAGATTATGATGTAATAAAAGGACCTGCAGGCCTGTATGCCTGTTAAGTTTAGTGTTCATGATTCAACAAGAGTTCAGAGGCAAAAACAAAATCTCACGTTTGTCAAAATATATCTGGCTTTGTGGGGAAGTAGTCTGTGGCCTGGTGAAGGAAAAGTGGAACGTTGTGGTTGGTGTGACTCTGGGCTGCTGCAGAACCTGGAATACTGATTTAATTGAGAAGAATATCCTGTTAACAGTTTGTGGCCTTAAGCTCAAGCATGCAAGACAAGGCTCTGATCACACACTCCATTACATTTCTGAGTGAAAGAAAAAAGAACATGTGGTTGGTGGCCTAGTGAAAGTCTGGACATAAAAATGATTGAGATGCTTTGGCGTGAACCTTAAAGGGTTGAAAACCTCAACCCGATTCACAAGGATTAGTGGGACAAAGATCACTCTGCCATTTATTAAAAATGCTTGAGGGTCGTTTTGCTGCTAAGGGTGGCACAACCAGTTGTTGGGTTTATGGAGAAATTGCTTTTCCGCAGAGAACCAGGTTGGTTGGAATTTTATTTGCTCTTTGTCTTGTATTAAAACTTGTTTGATCTGAATCATTTAAGTGTGGCGCAAAAGAAAGCAATCAGTTATCCAGATTTAAGGCTGCTGTTTTCCCTCTCAGCAGCCAGGAATTATCTAATCAACAAATTGAATAAAGTGATGTCAACTATGCTTTTATATCAGTAATCAAGGTTCACCAAGGCTTATCAAATTACATAATCCAAATTTATACCAGGGATTCATAGAAGAAAACCACACCTAGCAACTTATCAGAAAAAGAAAATAAAGGATGACCCACATTTTGTGGCAAATACTTTGTCCAGTTCTTATCAGTATTACAACAGTACAAGTCTACAGACTTGTTTTGAAGCCTGTTGGATCAAAGTACAGCAAACATCAACTGTAAAAAATATAAGGGTCAATTTAGGATTTAATTTTTCTGGAAGAACTCCTTCTGAATTGAAAAATGTTTCTCGTATCTTATTAGATTACGTTAAATTTTTCAGATATGTTCTATGCATGTTTTAAAATTTATCAATCATACAAAACTAATTCTGAAATTTTCCCTATGAATGGCTATCCTGTAACAGGCCATAATATAACATTCTTGCATTTAAATGTCCCATTTTATTGGACCTATGTAATATTCAAATGGGTGAGACTATTGCTGTGTGTCTACTCTGTGATCTCCTGGCAAACCCTCCAGGGTGTGCACCACTTCTTGTCCAATGATACAGGTAACACACATAAGTACACAGGTATATATGATTTATAAAGACACATATATTTATCGGATCCACAGGAGTTTCAACAACTTTTAGTTTCACTTGTAGGAATGAAATCACTGCTCTAACCTCCTTTTAGGCTTCACAGGGGCTGCTGATGCCTATCTCCTGCAGTCAATTGGTGAGTGACGGCCCTGGACAAGTTGCTAGTCCATAAAAGGGCAGCGAAGAAAGACATGCGGGGTAGACAAACGTACGCACTCACACCTGCTTTTGGTAAGGGAGAAACCAGAGTCCCTAGAGAAACCACACACATGTAGGAGGAGAATATGCAAACTCTCCCAGCAAATCCAGGAACGTTATCTTCTGGAAACATGTATGCTGTGAGGTGAGTAGACTTTGACAACTAAATGACTGATGCCATCAGATTATCTTTAAGCTGTTTAATTTTTATTATATTGCTATATTTCCATTCAATATTTTCATCAGCGATGCTAAAGACAAAGCACAGTGTTACATTGTTTAAAGCTCAGACCTACTGTATGGCCGATTATGTTTTGTCTCTGTTATTCCTTCTTCTTTGTGGATTTTATCCTGGCAGTTTTACTTCTCAAAGTGCACAGGGATGATTTAAGGTTAAACGGGTTCTTCAAACTGACACCATACAGACAATATAAAAAATTACGACACCCGACAAGAACTTTTGTGTTTTCATAACATATTCTGACAGATTGACACTCATAAGCTATTCGAACAATATAAAGAAGTGGAAGCATAATTAGAAAACTAACAAAAGCTGAAGAAAAGACTTCAGAACATTTTCAGACAGATTAGTAAAATTACATAATTTTAACATCAGAATAGGACACGTTTGGCATAAGCCAGAGGTTGAATTACCATATAAAATAACTTTTTTGAGCTTTACATGTTATAATGCTATGTCCTCATGGATACATACCTGGAGCGCTGCTTTGATTCTTTCATGCATGTTTGAGAAATCCTTTAATCACCCGAGGCAGCATTTTTATAACAGGTGAGTCCAACTTGATTGTGCTATGAAATAGCACTACATACCTGAAAAATTCATTATACTGGACCTTTACGGAACATGCGACATTGTAATAAGAACCAAGAGGAAGCAGAATTGGACCCTGCAAGATGACAGTGACCCAAAATATACCAGTAAATCCAGAAATGACTGGCTGAGAATTAGGAAATATGGAAGAAGTCCTGGACTGGGTTTAAGCCCAGATGTTGCTCCTACAGTATTGGGGTGACTTTAAATGAAACTTAAACATCTCACAGCTGAAAGTAAGAAGAAGCATAAATCTTCCAAAGACAGATGTCAGAGAATGGCACATGACTACAAGAAGCATATCAATTGAGTTTTATCAGGAATAACTCTCAGTGGATAGGATATAAGAACTTGATATTTACCTGTAATAAAATTACTCCATTTTACAGAATAAAGAATATTAAGATTACACATTGGTGCTTGAAGATTTCTTTCAAAACAATTTCATATTTAGAATAGAATAGAATAAACTTTATTAATCCCCAGGGAGAAAATCCTTTAATGGGAAGTCCTAAATCTTTCACATGACTATATGGGTATTAGTCCCAAAATATACCCAGGTCTCTACCCTCATCCATCACCCAGCTTGCGTGATCCCAGAATTTGTTCTTTTTCCCCATCCTGGGACCCTTTGTTTCAATTAGATTCCCCTTATTCATAGCTTAGGTCACTGAATCACTCTTATTCTGACCCCTCCCTCAAGACCAAGAACCCATGGGAGACCCTACCAGAAGCTTAAGCCATGGATAATACAATGCCAGTTCAGTGCCATAGCGGTACTGAACTGGATAAAGCTGATTTAGATAAAGTGAAGATAGCGTAGCAAAACATTAACACCCTTCTCTCACTGACCTCCATATGACGAGTGAAATGTCCAAACCTGAGCACCTAACTGTGATTTTATGAATGTCTTATTAATCTTTAAGCTTCTGAAACTAAACCAGCGTCGGGTATTGAACCATCCTTGTTATATTAGCAATGAACTCCTTCTCATACCAAGTGTATTATAGCTTCACATGCATTTTATTTTTTTATTTCTTTTCAGCTATTAAGAAAAAGAACAATCATACAAGGCATGGCACAAAAATTAAAGAGCTAATTGCATGGGTGGTAAAGAAATGCTCTCTGTTGCATATTTCTAAGAAATTAGCTGTCATGTCTATGTCAGAGATAATCAGGGAGTGGTTCAACCTTCTGGTTTAGGCCGGTGTGTTGTGTAACCTGATACTGTAGGTACTGAATCAGTCAGCGACATCTAATGGAGTAATGCTGTCATATTGTTTAACGCTATCATCAGTGGTTGTGAACGGACTATTAGTTAGATTTTTTTTTTAAACTGTGACAGTGCAACCTGACACTCGATCGAATTAGAAATTTTATTAATTTCTATTTTCATGTGGAAACTTCATCAAATGTACTTCAGTGACTTATATGATCCACAGACAGCTATAATGCAAATTAACTCTAGTTGAAAATATTGCATTCTGAAGTTCTGGTACTGAGCATACTCATCAGGGTGCTTGAAATATTATGAAGATATGTATTTTTATAGTGTCTGAGACAAAGCCACCCAGAGATGAGACCATTGGTTAAGTGAACAAGTGAGTGAGTTCAGGAGTACAATGCAATAAACGGTCATAACAGGTAAATATTGCTTGCACCAAATTTGTAAGTACTTTTTTCATATCTTTCAACATTTAAGGCATAAACATATTTTACCATTATCACTTTTTATTTAGATTAATGTTCTAAAGATGACCTCAAGATGGAGAAAGTAAGTCTGAATTGCTTGTTTTGTTTTGTCTAAATCAGGGGCGTCAAACTCCAGTCCTCCATGGCTGGTGTCCTGCAACTTTTAGATGTGCCTCTGCTGCACCACAGCTGAATAAAGTAATTAGGTCATTAGCAAGGCTCTGGAGAACTGATCTACACAAGAAGGAGGTAATTAAGCCATTTCATTCCAGTGTTTTGTACGTGTGGCACATCTAAAAACTGCAGGATACCGGCCCTTGAGGACTGGAGTTTGACACCTGTGGTCTAAATGCAATAAGCTGGTATGACAAGTCTTGAACTAAAAAATGGATTTCCCTGATGTTTGGTACTTTTCTTAAGAAATGGCATTATATAACTCTTATTGTTAAGGGTTTGCAGTTCAGCAAATCATCTGTTCAGTTTGTTTCATTATATGATCTTCTCCTTGTAGAGCCCAACAAGAAACATGACTTTGCTATTCAAATTCTTAATTTCGTTGGTATAATTTTAACAACCGTTTAACAGGAATCTAAAAATGACAAATTAAAACTGTCACCATTCAGCATCAATTGATGTGGACTTAAGTCATGCCTAATCTACATTAAGTGATCTGAAACAGAACAGTAGATTGCTAGCAAAAATGCCTCGGTGGTCGCTCGTCACGTCAGTTCGAGGAGCTTCACTTCAACAACAGCGATGTAGCGATGTCCTCAAAAACCAATACGACCTCTGGATATGGAGGTCAAGTGATGGGCCTCAGTCGGATGCCTAACGTGCCCCTTAACTTTTCTAATAAGATTTTTAGGAGCTAACGTCAAAATTTAACTTGTTCATGTGAAAAATAATTGGATTGTCTTTTACGAAACCACACAGCAGTGCATGAAAACTGAATCGCAGTTGACATAAAAATAACAACATTTTTGAAAATGGTAGTTTTTATACTTTGTGCAATGCTAGCCAAAACCCATGTAACTTATGAGTCTCTTGGTAGAATGGATGCTCAATGTGATTGGCCACAAAAAGTTGCATGATATGACATCACAAGCAAAGGACCGCCCATTTAGCTCATTTTCTCGACAAGCTATTGGTTAACTGGTGGTCTAGTACCACGTGACTCCCAGTGAGGGTGTAGGTGGCCACGCCCCCTAGCTAGCTATTCCTCATAGAATGAAAAAGTCCACTTTGCAGGTTTAATGTGGCATCAAAATCTGAAACTAGACTATGAAACACACCATGTGCACAGGTTGGGGCCATGCTGGCTGCAAAAGCGGCAGAGTAAAAAGTTGTACAGTTTTCCAGAATGTAAAGTCTCCTATTGGTCAGGTTGTGCTGTATGCAAATGAAGTCGCTACGTCAGATCCTGAACTTGAGCGCCATTTTTTTTTTCCTCAACAGGAGGAAGAAAGGGGACAAAAGCTAGACCAAAAATAACTTATCTTCGGATTCCTTGCGCCGTAATCGCCGTTCACATTCAACTTTAGCCCCTCAGCGCGGCGTGCGTGGGGAGGGGATGCTGCTCCGGTGAGCGGGGGGTTGAGCAGCGCTGGGAGCAGACGCAGTTCACCGACACACATCTGCGGGCCGGTGGAAGTGGAGCACCGTGGCTCCGCCGGAGGAGACGCAGCGACGACTAACGTTAATCTGCGCCGAAAATATCGCCGAGGTAAGTATGTGCGAGGAGAGGCTGTGTGTTGCTGGAGTGGGAAGATGCGCTGTGACCGGCTCTGTGACCTGGCGTGTTATCTGTCAGCACGCTGCCACTGCCAGCCTCTGGTTCCTGACTCCAATGTGGCTGATAGTCTGAATGTCTGCAGAGGGGAAGGGATTGGATTTAGGTAGCCATGAATAGCAAAAAAAAACAACAACAACTATTTAGGTGTGTTCAGATACTAACAAACCAACTGTTGGACGGTAATTATGTTTTTTTAAAAATCATATTAACCATGACGTGCTTTTAAAAAAGCAAACAAATCTTTGTGCAACAGGATTATTACTACATTCGTGATTTATATATAACTTTTTTAAATGCTGTTTTTAGCAATTTGATATATTTCATATACATTTCTACATTAGCATTTTTACAGATTTGCATACTGCACCATATTCAATTTAAAGGAACATTTTAAAGTGGAAAAACAACATTTCAGTAGATTTTTTTTGTCTTGTAATTGGCAGGATCCCGGCATCACAATGATTCATTAAGTGTGAGGCAACAAAATGAGAAGTACAGGGACACACAAAGAGATGGTGATTAGGATGACGAGATCCATACCAGTGATATGAGCCTTTAGAACCGTGCTTGTGTGGAAGACGCTAAAATGTACACTAAAATGCATTCAGGTAGTTCTGATATCTCTTTGAACCCATTTCAACACAAAATATATTTGTTTATAAAAATCTAAACATGCTTTTTTAAATCATTAAATCAGCATGATTGAACAAGTCAACAGTCACAACAGAGCATGGTGGAATAATTCAAGGCATCTTGGTATATATGCACAGATATATACAAATTCTGTATACATAACATCCTGTTGGACCACACCAGAGATGCAACAATGCTAGAATCACTCAAAATAAAAAAGATCCTATCTTTATTGCTGCATGTGTCAGACAAAGCTGTTCCAATCCAGTGGACAGGTCATTGTTATTTGGCATACAAAAATAAAAGCTATTTCAACATTTCAATTTAGAGTACAACACATTGTCTTATATAACTGTTATATATTATAATAGAAATGTGACCAACCATAAAAGACACATTTTCATTTACCTTTTCACATTTTATATATTTATTTAATCTTCTTGATTATTCCAAAGACTTAATAATGACGCAGTAGTAGGATATTTTATTTGTGGGAAATATTAAAATTAATTAGGTTTAAATGGACTGCACCCTGATTTTTAAAGGTTTTCTCAGAAAACTTGAATATTATTATAAGACCAGCTATTAATACGTTGTTATTATTATTCCCTCTGGTTTAGGGTGCTGGGCAATTTACTTTTGGCCAGTTTTTATTAGCATTGCACCAATATAGAAATTTGGTCTAGTTTTGATATCCAATATTAATACTGCTGTTCTGATCAATAACTGATATTTACCTAAAATATATATGTATTTATTTCTCTGCATTCTTGAACCTATGTAAAAATGGCTCCACCTCTACATTGCTTCTCTTTGATAGTTAAAACAACCCACAATCCTTTGCTGCATCACTATCTCTGTCACATGACTGGACAAATACCACATGGCCAACACCTTCCCCTCCCCCACCTGAAACGCATTCACAAAAGGCAACAAGATGGAAATAAACATCAGTTATTAAATTCAGCTCAGTTTAACTTCACGGACTGATACCAATATGTTAAGAAATGACTTGACATCGGCTTTCACGGATGTCGATCCCGTTATATTGTGGATCCGTAGGTTTTACGATGGGTAGCCATAGAAACAGTGTAGGGGTTTTGTTGTTGGCCACCTAGAGCAGCTGATTAACATCTCAAATGAAGTGAATGAGAAAGAGAGAATGAGGAAGTTCTCCTTCAATAATAATGATCCTGTGTGAGATCTTTGGCAAACAACAAATTTGATTAACTTTAAGCACCCAGGCTGAGTATTGAGAATTCAGTATTTTTCTGTATGTTTCACTGCGATGTGGCTGCAGGATCAAATCCCCGACTCTCTGTCTGTGCCCGGCTTTCAAACCATTAGAGACTGAGATTTTAAGAGGAGTAGCAAGAGTAAAGGACGTGGAGTAGCAGTGCTGTTAAACTGCAGATGGGATAATCCAGGACATGTTACTGTGAAACTATTATTGTTTTGTTCCATATTATTTACCAAGAAGGTTTTGCAAGTTTTATTTTGGCAAAGATGTAAGCTTTGCAATATCTTGTTCTCGACACTACATGTAGTGTCATCAGGTTTATTATCCCAATATAACCGTCTACTACGCTTCCAATATTTTACCAGTTTTCAGCTAGTCTACCAGAACGAGAGAAAATAAATGCTGAATTTGTTTTATGCATATGTCTTGGATGAATGTATCTTCAAATACATTCTCTTGGCAAGTCAAATCATATACATGTTTTTCTTTACTTGGTGTACAAACCAGTTGTTCAAAGGCAACCTGTAATAAAAAAAAAGTCTGTGACTTTGAAGAGAGCATTCTGTATGTGGCAACTTGGATAAGTCACATGAATATTAGCAACTTGGACAAGTTGCCAAGTAGAATAGAATAGAATAGAATTCAACTTTATTGTCATTGCACTGTCACAAGTACAAGCAACGAGATGTAGTTTGCATCTATCCAGAAGTGCTCTACGAGATATAAATATTTATTTACAGATGTACAAGACTATGTATGTATGGACTATAAGGGGTTATAGCAAGAGATATAGATATTGTATATAAATATAAATATGGGAGCTATATGCACAGATTATACAGAATATACAAGAATGTTAGGGAATGGATTATAAATAAATAATGGCAGATAAAATTTACAGGTTGTATGTGTGTGTGAAGAAAACAGTCCGTGATGTGTGTGTGTGTGAGGATAGTCCATGTGTTATTGTTGTATGAGAGGATAGGGAAGTACAGTCCTTATAGTTTATGTTTTAAGTACAGAGAAAACCACAATAGGCAAACTTTCTATTCATAGCCATAACCATTTGCAATTTTTTTTTGAAGAAAATTGAATTATATAATTCATGCAGTCAGACATCCTACACTAATCCAACTCTTTCCTTTTTATAAAATAAAACCTAAAACAACTGAACCCAGAACCACAACTGCAAAGTAACCAAATAAATTAAGGAGTCCTAACAATAAACATCTGAAATATAATACTGTGTCCAATTACTCTAAAGTGTTTTTAAGATGAATTACTGAGATGCACTTGTTATCAAATTTACTTTACAAAAGAAAAACAGCTATAAGGGATGGTCTGGTTTAGACTTGATTGGATACGCATGTAAATAAATTAATAGGTTTGTAAATAGTTTGTTGAGCAATAAACTGGCACATCTAGAATAGTACCGGAGGTTTAATTGTTGGGTTTAAAGAGTGAAGTGATGGTGCAATCAGGGAGTTACCTGAGCATCCAGCAATCACTTAAATGAATGAGTGAATTTTGTAGGGCATGTCATCGCATTAGACACCTTTAACAGAACTTTACATACTCAAATAGAAGTCACACTTTATGTCTGCATGAGATGGTACTGTGTGGTTAAATCGTACATTTATTGCTATCTGGGGTGTGTGAACATGGCAGTGGTGAAATACTGGAGTCAGTTTGCACACACATCATTTCTCTCTTTGTTGTAGAGCAAGGGTCTCAAACTCCAGGCCTCGAGGGCCGCAGTCCTGCAGTTTTTAGATGTGCCACAGGTACAAAACACTGGAATGAAATGACTTAATGACCTCCTCCTTGTGTAGATCAGTTTTCCAGAGCCTTAATGACCTAATTATTCTATTCAGGTGTGGTGCAGCAGAGGCACATCTAAAAGTTGCAGGACTGAGACCCTCGAGGACTGGAGTTTGAGACCCCTGTTGTAGAGTGTGCACCTCACATGCCTTGCATTTGTGCAATGTGACCACTTTGGGCGTTTTTCATATGTACAATTCGTTTACTTTGGTCCAAATCAGTTGATTAGGTAAGTTTTTTTGGGTGGTTCGGAAAACTCTTAACCAAACCAAAACTTGTCACTAAAGAAAACTGTACCGAGACCGTTTGGTGGAAGTGGACTTGGCACGATTGTTTTGAAAAACACCCTAGTTTGATTGCTGCCTTCACTTCTACACAAGCGGACTAAGAGGGGAAATTAAATGGAGTTTGTTTTAAACGGACTAAACACCTCAGGTCTAGAACACTGGTCGACTTAGAACCTCACATTGCTATTCATACTCTGGCCTGTCTGGATGCTCTCTAATATGTCTACTGACTCTACACCAGGGGTGTCAAACTCCAGTCCTCGAGGGCCGCTGTCCTGCAACGTTTAGATGTGCCTCTGCTGCACCACACCTGAATAGAATAATTAGGTCATTAGCAAGGCTTTGGAGAACTGATTTGCACAAGGAGGAGGTAATTAAGCCATTTCATTCCAGCGTTTTGTACCTGTGGAACATCTAAAAACTGCAGGACAGCGGCCCTTGAGGACTGGAGTTTGACACCTGTGCTCTACACTGTTGTAACTGTGGCAGGTAATAGTAGGAGAAGTAGTTGCCTTTCTATCCAAAAATGTTGGGTTTGATTGCAGCCTCCTCCTGCTTCATGTGTATATTCTCCTGGCCAAGACACTTAACCCCAAGTTGGTGAATGTGGCTAATTTACTGTGTTTCAAATGGGCATTACGACTAGAGTACATTAATCCTAAATTCAGTCAATTTAGGATTAATGTATGATGACCTTCTTTCAGATGTTCACTCCCTGCCCCACCACAAATGAGGCCACAGTTTATGTCTTCTGAGACTACTTTGGCGGTGCCAACTCCTTTCTAATCAAATCATATATATCCCCACCGTTGGTCTGCATGTGCACAAAATCAGGTCATTCAATCTGGGAGTTTTAACTTGTTTTACATTGTCTAATTGTGCCATGGTTTTATGTTTTTCTTTTTCTTTAAGGTTTGCAGTAAATCATGTATCAACTTCCAGTAGGAAGTGTAGAAAAGATTCGAAAGGCTCGTAAAGCAGTGAAAAACATCCTAAGTGAGATCGGCCTCGAAGACTGTCAGAACTGGCTGAAGGTATGTTTCATTGTTATTGTTCAATAACTTACAAAACGTTTTATATATCAGGAGGCTGTAAATGTCATTTCTAATTGTGATTTTCCTTCAAGTTATTGCTCTTTTCATGCAGTTTTTAACGTGCTGATAGGATGACCCTCATCTGCGTCCTGCATAACTTGTAACTACGTACTGTGTCTGACGTTACAAAGTGCATGCTACTAACGGTGCAAATTATTCAAAGAAAGTTAAATATCTCCTTTAAGGTCTTTTTCAATTTAGTTATCAATATGATTCAAACAGAATTATCTTTTTATGAATGAGAGAAGTCCTGAAATCATCCTTAGTGAGCCAGCAGTAGTTTATTATTTTAACATCTTTTTTATATTCTTGAAATGTGTTTTATATATATATATTAATATTAAACTTCTGATTGACATCATCTTTGAAACTGTACAACTTCTTTCTCATATAAGCAGCAGCAACCAGCATCTGAGTTGTAAGAACAGGCTTTCTGCTGTTGCGTTTTGAATATTTAGTAGGATCTGACTATGCTTAAAGGAGGGACATATTAAATCTCCTCCTTCTTGCAATACGCTGTTTGTCCCCGCCCCCATCCGTCCGTGCACCTCGCCGCCCAGCACTCTAACGCTAGCCCCACCCCACCATCTCTCCTTCGACCTCCCTCCCCCCTGACTAAAGTTTCCGGTATTCTCAAATCCAAAACGTGTCAGCATTCTTACAGCCATATTCATCCACTCCCGTGAGTTGTGAAGTTCTGCTGAAGAAATGCATCCGGTTTTGACACGTTCTGACAATGTGGCTTTCCGTTGGTGAGAAAAAGTCCTGTAAACACCGTTACGCATGAGGGCGCACAGAGCCTGACTTTGACGCAGAAAAGGGGCACACATTACGCATGCAGCTGGTGGATTAATGTCAAAACAAACCCCAAAATGCCTTATATCCTTATGACAGGACGTGTGTTGGCTACACATCGGTGGCTTTAGATTCAGTTTCCGAGTTGACCAGTCAGAAATATTCCAGAAAGAATACAAGCATGTCAAAATGAACTGAAGTCGCTCTCTGGATAGTATTGGCTCGGAAAAAGCCATTTCGGTGTCACTCAAAAGGGGGGGGGGGCTCTAGGCTGCCATACAAAAGCATCATAATGGACTCCGTAAGAGTTTAAACCCTCATCGCTCACCCTGTAAAATACAATGGAAAAACGGCATGTGGGCGTCCCGATGCGGGTTAAGGGGTTAAAAATGAACTTTATTGGCTTGGGTTTTATTTTTTCCAAGCTGAGAAGTGCTCTTATTACTAATTACCTATTTTTTCCTACTGTTGTATCAGGAACACTGACCTTAACTCAGGAAGTGAGACCTGAAAAGATATTGATGATGTGCTTGTTCTTTGTGACTACTTGCATAAATTTTCTATGTACTCTTTAAGTAATTTGCAGTACCAGTGAAGATTCAGAGTCGCGCATTTTCTGGATTTGTAGATTAAGACTCTCGCTGTGGTTCTCCAGAGTGCCAAAACTTTAGATCAGGGGTGTCAAACTCCAGTCCTCGAGGGCCGCAGTCCTGCAACTTTTAGATGTGCCTCTGCTGCACCACACCTGAACAGAATAATTAGGTCATTAAGGCTCTGGAAAACTGATCTACACAAGGAGGAGGTCATTAAGTCATTTCATTCCAGTGTTTTGTACCTGTGGCACATCTAAAAACTGCAGGACTGCGGCCCTCGAGGCCTGGAGTTTGAGACCCCTGCTTTAGATATAAATGATGGATGACTGCAGCTTCTCTTCTCATTCTATTTTTGTTAGATCAGGACATCTGTAATCAGACCTGATTATGCCCAGAAAAAAAATCACATTGAAGCGTGACCAAAAAACAAACAAAACCAGAAGAAAAGTACTATAAGGAGCCAAATACTTTTTATATAAGCCGCACACTTTAGACCAGTCTGGTCAAACACAAAGGAAAATGTTCTTATTTCATTTAGGTCTACACGGTGTCTATTATTGATAAGTTGCAGCATCATTTATAATTAAATGGGGTTTTTTTCATTTGCAATGACTTGATTTCTATGCAGTTTGATGAAATTGGGTCATTCATTATCAGGGTTGGGCAGTATGTAATAACTATCAATAAAACATGGCAAGGCATTTGTGCCGAGCAACATATTAACACCTGTTTTTGCCATATTAGCTACCTGTGTCCAGTATTATTTACCTTTTATCACAAATGTTTCAAGAACAGCCAAATAAAAAAATTGAGGAAAAATACCATCACCACTCAGATAAGCTGTTGCTATGCAAGTTGGATTATGAAACCAAGGAAAGAGAAAAATAAAACTGAGTAGTTCTATAGACAGTCCCCTGATTTCTTTGCTTTGCAGACTGTCTTGTTAATACTAATAATGTTACACTGACTCCAACTTATTATTGTCCTTTTAAAAGATGTGAAAAAATGTTTTGTTTTTGTAAACAGATAAAACTAAACCTTAATGTCTGTTCTTATCTGTTTTAATCAGGTGGTTATCATAGGCCTGTCACGATAACAAATTTTGCTGAACGATTAATTGTCTCAAAAATTATTGCGATAAACGATAATGTTGTTTGAAGACCTTTTTACACTGATTTAATGAAAATTACGTAACAATGCATGCGATTTCCTGCCAAAGATAGATACATTTTATTTTCAAAAGAACACTAAACACTGGAACTGATAAACAAAAAACCAAAAACAAAAATAAAATGGATTCTCAGTCTTCATTAACATAAAATACTAGAATAAAAACTAAACAACATAAAGCCAAAGTGTAAATAAATACTGCATTCAACCAAAAGAGTGCAGATTATGAAGTCTGTATATTATGTTGCCCTTCAGTAATAATTAGATTTAAATAGAGAAGATGGGCACATCGACTACCTGATGCAATAGTTCACACTACATGATTTTTTTTGCCCCAATTTTCCCCTTATGACAATCTTAGAACCTTGGACGTTCTAAGATTGTCACTTGTGATTTCGTGACCGATCATCCTGTAGTGTGTGGTGTGTTACGGTAGATCGTCGTGGCCACTCCAATCTAAATCAGGGTTTTCCCCGACTGGGAGCTTAACGCAGCCTGTTGAATGTGACAGGCAGCCAATCAGAAAGCGTGGATTGTCTGTGCTTTCTGAGGGGAAATTACGGAGGGGAATCCCAAACAGCTGACATGGCATGACCCGAAGTCCAGCGGACATTGGAGATGATACGTGGAAACATTAATGTTTATTCAACATTTTGTGCAAAGAATATAGAAATGACAAGAGGAGGAGTTGGAGCGAAATTGCTACCCAGTTGATAAACCCGGTAACTTTTCAGCTGTTCTTCGTTAATATGACATAAATAGATTATAATGATTTTCATTCAGTCAGGACTTTACGCTGACACTAGCCACATGCATTGCAGGTAGATTGTAGTAAAGTATTGATTAATGCCTGGTTTTAAAATTAGTTCACTGGACTTGTAGCCATTATTCTGTGCCCATTATTGGACACCACACGGCAGGACCGAACCCGATCGAACCGTTATACCTAGGATTTCTGTCGGCTAGTGTGTGGTCTATCGTGTAGTGTGTGCGCTGGGCTTTACACTAAGGAAATGAGGAAGGGAGGAGTCAGTGGAGAGCACCGGAGTTGAGCCTTTTTTCATTCAGTGTCATCAACAGAAAGAGAAAAAGGCCGGAAGAGACGATAATGCCGATAATTAAAATGAGGTTGATAGTTTTAATTTATCGTATGATTAATGATTTATCGTTTATTGTGACAGACTTAGGTAATCACTGGTCGATGCATTGTTGTTTAAGTTTATTGAGTATGGAAAAATAAAAATGAAACATGTTTGTCCATCTGTCGATCCATTCATCCACTAATCTTTCCAGCCATCTTTTGTTTAATCCTTCACAGCCTGTTTTACAGGTTATACATTTAAATCCTGTCCACTGTAGCCAGAAATTTGACTGATAAATCTGGAAATGGAAGCAGGTTATGTGGGAATCTTGTCTGTGGGTGGAGCTGTTTCATGGATAAGTTGCAGAAACAGAATTATTTCATCAGTGCAACAACTTATCTTGACTTACCAGGTACCACCGGGAGAAGTCCAAACATAGCTGATCTAGCTAGGAAAGCAACCTTTTATTCTGTAGATTTGGCTCAGAGATTGCGAGAACTCTTGGGAAAGTTATGATCTTCAGGGGGAAAAAAAGGATGTAGTTTTAACATTCTCTGAAGGGATGTTTTCTATTATGATTTTGTTTGTTCTGTGCAGGATCTGAATGAAAACCCAGATGAGAAAAATCCAGATGAGGAAGAGGAAAAAGAAGAAGCCTTTCAGGAAACGGAATGGGTTGATATCACAGAGGGATTCAGTGTCCGACAGCAGAAGAAGGTGAACTTCATGTTTTCCCTTTGCTTTCATGACTTTCTTCAAAATCCAAAATAATGAAATCTTTTTTTACTATAGTGCTTTTATTTTATTTTTATCTTACATTTTTTCTCTTAAATGTTTTTGTCGTGTATCGTGTAGGCACAAGTTATGTCTTGATTAAAAAACAAAAAGTATGCTGCTTCTGCAAAACAGTTTTCATGTAGGCCTGAGACTCTTGAAGCATGATTACTTTGAGTAATAATAATTTTAAAAAAGAGTATGAAATCTGAAACTAAAATTATTTAATTGCTTTGTTCAAAACGGATTTTAAATGTACTTGAAACTTTTTAAATTAGGATGTCATCAAAAAGTTATTTCAGTCATTTTATTGAGGGTCATTTCAGCAAATTGTATCCTTCCAACTTTCAAATATACTTAGATATAACACTAAACAAAAAGCCTTCTTCTTATTCAAACAATAAGACTTTACTTTATCCTCCTTGTCTGCTCAAATGCATACAAATCTTTTAGGCCTTCTAATTTAACAAATTTAGCAGTTGGAAGAAAATTATTTTAAATATTTACCTGATTTTCATTTGTTTCCCCAGTGGCCGTATCGGTCTCGATCTCTGTGCTGCACCCTCTGCAAGTACTCATCACAAAACCTCTACAACTTCAGAAGCCACGTCTCTCGCTGCCATGCATACGTTCAGTCGTACTGCTCACTGGCACCCTGCTCTCAATGCCTCTTTATCGCTCACCCCAAGATCGTCAAGAAGCACATGCTCTTCTTCCACGCCAAACTGCCCGTCCCAAACATACAGCCGCAGAAGGAGAGTGGGTTCACCCATCGCTCTGCTGAGAGGTATCAATGTCGAAGGTGTGGATTCCCGACCTCCTCTATCTTCGCGATAAAGAAGCACATCATTCTCAAGCACCTGGATCACCTGGCAGATCAATACATTGGTTACAGATTGCACCAGCAGGCGACTACAGCAGTAAAGATCTACTGCTGCAAGGTGTGCAAGGTAAACACTGGAACTCTAGACCAAATGTTGCACCATATGCTGGTGGAACCAGCACACTATACTGTCACCATACAGGTGCAGAGTGTCATTACGGAAAACAAGAACTACACTGTTAAACCAACTTCTAATGGAAATGGATTGTTGGTCACATTCCCAAATATTGCCCCCAAACCACAGGCGCCTCAGATATTTCCCAGTAACCAGCTGGTTTTACCCAGTAATGGCCAACCTGCTGGGACTGTTGTGGCGGTGCAGCAGCTGCAAGGCAACACGAACAGTGCAACTCTGATCTGTACTCCTGGAACCAACCAAGCTTTTCTCCCTCCACAAGCATCGGCACTAGTGCAGCTTGCTAGCGCAGAAGCTAAAGGTTTGCTCCAGCCAGGTGCAACGATAGCCCTCCGTAGCGCTCTGCCCCAAGGGTCGTCCGTAGTCCAGCTTCCCACAGTGTCCAATGTGTCTCTGAAGCAGACACCCGTAACCTTACCCTCTCCTATAGCTCAACCACAACAGGCTCAACCACAAGGGCAGCAAGTGGTTCTTTCACCAGGACCTCAAACCAATCTGGCTGCTGGAGTTGCTCCTAAGCCTGTTGTGGCTGCACAAACTTCACAAGCAAACCACACTCCCCTACAAGGAACCATGCTCACTTCACAGTCCCTGCTGAGTCACCTTATCCCCACCGGCAACAGGGTGAATGGCATGCCCACGTACACATTCGCTCCACTCGTCTCTCAGAAAACTTCCATGCCTCTCAAGCCTGTTGAGCAATTGTGTAACTCCACGCCACAGACCAAGAGGTGGATCACCTGCCCCCTCTGCAATGAACTTTTCCCTTCAAACGTCTTCGATATGCACATGGAGGCCGCCCACCAGACCAAATCTACCGCTTCCAAGTCAGAAAGCGTTGCCGCCCGAGCAGCATTCCTGAAGAAAATGCCCGACAAGACCGTCAAATGTCTAACATGCAAAATTTTGCTAACGGAGCGGGTCGTCTTCCAACACTTGCTGCATGGGCTCAATTGTTTGTACTGCTCAGCTTTGTTCTTTTCAGTCAAACAGCTTGTAGACCATGTAAAGCTGCACAATCCAGCCAGCAAGGTGTATTGTGACTTTCTTAGGCAGAAGTACAGGATCTACTCCAAAGGTAACGGTGCCATTATCTTCCCTCATTTCGACGTGAACACCACCGCACCAAAGGACATCCTGGGAGAAGCAGAGGTCAACCTTGCCCTAGTCACAAGTTCTCCTGACCTCATTTACTTCAAGTTGCAGGCCAGCAGCCCACAAGACGTTTGCCCCGCACCCATGAAAATCCATAGCGCCTACTGTCCCTTCTGCAACGAGAGGTTTCAGAATCAGTCTGATCATGTCCTGCACTTGAAACAGAAGCATTTTGTGGCGCCAACTATTCATGCCATCTTGAAAACTGAGGCGTTCAAGTGCATATACTGCAACGGGGTGTACACAGGAAAAGTCACTCAGCAGGCTGTGATGCTCCATATCCAGCGGTGTCGCTGTTCTCCAAAACCACCTCCACTGCCGCCACCACCACCGATTCCTAAGCCCATGGCTCCCACAGCTGTGCTGCAGCATCAACCACAACTAAAGCCAGCTCCGCAGGTCAGTCAGCAGTCGGGACTTTACTTCCTCCAAGTGCCGCAGGGAATGACGATGACACGGGCCATAGCCCCAGCTCGTGTGATCCAAGCTCCAGCCCCTGCGGATCCCCCAGAAACCGAGGCAGAGCGGCAGCTGAAGAGGAAGCTTGAGGCAGCTTTGAAGGAGGCCATGGAGGCCAACAGGCGAGAGCGAGAAGAAAAGGCCGCCATGCGCAAGAGGAAAGAGCAGGAGAAACGGCAACGGGAGAAGGAGTTGCAGGAGAAGCAGGAATCCCCACCAGAACCAGAGGTGCTGAGCGACCCTACGGTCAAGCTCGTGTTGGAGCCGACCGCCGTGGAGCGGCGCTGCAGTGACGAACGCAGAGAGTTTATCTCAAAGTACTTCAACATGAACCCCTACGCCACCAAACCGGAGACAGAGGAGTTGTGCAGAAGGCTGTCTATAACCAAAGCAGAGCTGGCGGGTCACTTCAGCAAGAAGCGCAGCAAGTGCATGAAAAGCCTCAAGAGGAACACGGCCGCCATCTTACTCGGCTTTAACATGAGCGAGCTGAGTAAAGTGAAGCACAAGCTACTGATCCCAGAGCCAGAGGCGCCGGCCGACATCGTGGAGTCGGACGACGAGGAGGAGGAATCTGAAGAACCGGAAACGACTGAAAAAGCGGCGGAGCAGGAACCGACGACGACTGTAGAAGGGGCGAAGGATGTGGAGGAGGAACTAGAACCGATGGATGTAGGTGACGCAGAGACGGAGCAGGAGCCAATGGAATGAGCTGAGATATTTGAGATATGGACCAAAAATAAGCAAATCAAGTAACCGTTTAAATTCAAAACAGAAACTGCTAATTCCCAATGACTTTTCTGTTGAGTCATAGTCTCATTTCATAATATCTAAGTTATCCTGAAACAGAGGGCGGTTTGTGGATGTAGCCCTCACTAATAGTGCTTTGGTCCACCTCAGTATGTCATCAGTGCTCCTCCTTCTGGTTTCCACTCGGATGCAGTGACAGGTTGAGGCTTTTCTAAAACATAATGATACTGAGATAATGAACAGCATCTCCCTGGATTCAACTTTTATCACAAACCCAAGTTCTCAGCTGCCTTTTATACCCTTTATTTAAGACCACTCACTCAAATATTTCTAACTTACTTTGGTTCAGTTTATTATTATTTTTTATTATATTAGACCTTGCCTTATAAGTTTGACCCCTTTATCTGTTGTGTGACCACCGCTGCTTTTGTATTTTTCACCATTTTTCACAGACCAAATTCTCCTCAGAAATGTTCCTCTCTTCCCTCCAAATTTTACAGTTAACCTTTTTTTTTTTTTAGCCTTAATTTGAATTCTCATATTCTGTCAGAATAACTTCATTTGTGCCATTGTGAGGTCCACACGTCTTGCATAGACTTGAGCAAAGATTAAACTAAACTCACACATTGCTGAATAATCCTGTGCATTGGTTTTGTTTTCCTGGCTGCTTCTTTTTGTATTAGTATTTTCTATAACTACTAGAGTATGAAAATCGTTGGGTTAGATATAAAAGTAAAACATTCTGTCCAAGGCCACTGTGGTGTAAAAAAAAAAACCCCAAAAAGAAATAAGAAAAATAAAGTGGTTTCTTTTTAAACATGATTCACTTTTGTTTATTTAATAAATTATGTTCATGTTAGAGTATTTGCAGAAATGGTAAATGGACTGAACTTATATAGCGCTTTTCCAGTCATTTTTGACCACTCAAAGCGCTTTACACTAGAGTCACATTCACCCAGCCGCACTCACAAACACGCACACATTTATACACCGATATGCAGATCGGTAGGCAATTTGGGGTTAAGTGCCTTGCCCAGAGGCACATCGACATGTGGCCGGAGGAAGCTGGAATCGAACCTACAACCTTCCGATCGCAAGACGACTACTCTACCAAAGAGCCACAGTCGCCCATATCTAGAAGACATCTAGTCATTTCAGTCATGTGTAATAAAATACTCTTGCCAATTATATATGTTTAATTTTACTATTCATCAGGCTGTATGCTGGGCCACACCAACTATCTTGTGATTGGATGCTTACAATATTATGATACAGCAAGAGATAAATCTATTCAACTAGCAAAACACAGATTAACCTTCAGCTTTTTTTTTTTTACAGTAGAGCATCATGGATGTAACTACTATTACATCTAACACAATAAGAGGAATACAGCCATTTGAAAGCCTAAATGGATGATGAGGCTTAAATGTTCTAGAAACCTCATTATTGTATTTTTGTTCACTTAATTCCAGGTAGCTGCGTCACGGTTCTAATTTGATCCAGGACTGAGGGGCCAGAGTAGTTGTTGGTCTGAATGGCCTCCAGCCTGTTCAGGTATTCCCTTGGAAGCCCGTTCTGTTCTGCTCCCAGGCACACCACCTTCAACATGGAGAAACAAACAATATTTACGCAAAAACCAAAACGTGTGAAAATAATGAACCAATAATCACAGTTTTAGGGGCAATTCCTCAAAAGAACAACGTATTTTCACGGTTTTGACATATGGCACATGTTGAAAATCCATCCAAACGTCTAGGTTTTACTGATATATTTTGGGATATTCTAGATCAGGGGCGGGCAACTCCTGTTTTTCTCACTTGAAAACTCTTGATTAAATAAAAGCGAAAAATAAGTTAAGTTCTCAGGACACCTGTTTGTACTGCGGAGATGGAGGAGAGGCGTGAAAGTTGTTCATCTGGTACGTCCTGCATTGTAGCACACCGTCATCAATCTCAACAGAGACCTCCAGCGGGGAGTACATTCCATGGCTCACACCTTCCTGTCTTCAAAGGAGCATGAATAGAAAAAACCCCCAACACATTTCTGTTTAAACGGAGCCAATGTATTGATAAACCTTTAACCAGATGTGCATTTGTGCCTCTCACTTGTCCAAGGTTGGGAGGTTTTCATTGCTCAAAGTCCAGATTACACCCCACACCTCTTCGCCCGGACAGGACTCGATGGTGGCCACTCCGCCGTGCCACGAGTTTTCCACGTGTTCCTCCCACAGGCCAAAGTTCAGCTTGTAGTCCTGTGGAAATGCATAACCAAAAGATGCAAAACTGGTTTGACTTTTCAAAAATTAAAAACAGTTTTCTAGAATATTTCATAAGTACCGCATATAATTATTTTTGTACAGATCTCTTCTGTCTGACAGGTATTTGAATTTGAATCCCAACCTGGGATTTACACTAGAATGTAGAAAGTAGTATGGTCAGACCCCACAAAAAAACCCTTTAAAATAGTTCTTTTTTGGAGTTTTGGGAAATTAGTGAAGGCTTTACAAACCACAAAATATGTTTTATGTAATCTGCGATTAGAGTTAAATACTTCTGTTCAGGCTTGAGCTCTCTGGGTAATGCAATTTTCAAGCAGGACCTCGAGTAAGATAGCTTTAGTCAAGAAAATACATTTTTATTTAATTATTTTTGTGTTTTAACACTCGCAAATCAGCATTTTATCGAACGAGTAATTTATACAAAAATCTCAGTTAAGTGAAATAAAACACTTGAAATGGCCAAGTGAAATAAAACACTTGACCAATGCAGTTTAGAGTCAAAAATGCTGCGAAATAAGCCTTTAATAAAGAGCCCAGTCCAGATCTGATCCGAACCTGAGGCTTCCGATTCAGGAAATGGCTTCAGGGCGATTCCACCTCATTTCCCCACTGCTTTTATCTACTCTAGTAGATCACCTACAACACCTCGACTCTTCAAACCTGGACTAGATTATTCTCAAATAATAGCAGAATATTTAAAAACAATTGTGAAACTTCAATAAAAGGCGATTGCATCCCTTTTTGTGCATCTAGAACACACTAGAACTTCTCCAGCTGTTCCACTAGAACATTTTTAATTGGATCTTTAATTTCGCTGTGCGAAATAGAGACATACTATAAGGTCTAATTCTAATCAAAGGTGCTGAAGGTAGTGAAAAATTAGGTGGAATAGCCCTTTAGCTGTTTTGCTAATAGGTAGCTGCAATCGGAAACCAACTTCAGCTCTCTGGTTTCTCTGGTTCGATTCGAGTACTGACTTCAGCTACTTTCATGAAAAGCAGATGAGTAGCGGCGGTTCGTTTCAGTTTATCTTCGCTGCCTGAGGGATTTTAGTTTGTCTGTTAGTGAGGAAAGCGAGTGTGAAAACTAGTAGCCAGACACGGCTAGCTGTCATGTCAGCCAAAACAAGAAATGCTGCTGCGGTCAGAAACTAAATGCTTTCAGTTAGCATGGCACTAGCCAAAACAGGACAATAAAAATGACATGCATAATGGTTTACTTTATAAATCATATATGTAATCCGACATAATTGTAGTCTGTCGTAAATGCACCGCGAAGAGCAAAAGATTGACTGATTTCAATGTACAAACCTTTAGTCGACCTGTAGAGACGAACGCAGCCGATGGATTATTTAGCTGCAGTCTTTCCCTCAATAAGTTGCTCCCAAACGCAAAGTACATAAAATTACCGTCGCTGCTGCCTGACATTTCTACAAAACATATAGCAATGAGTAAAAATATGTAGAAACTATACGACATACGCCACATCGTAACTAGTTTCCAATAAGCTTCCGGGAACTCGGACTTCCAGGTAAAGTCGAGTTGTCTTTTATGGTATGGCAAGCCGTTTCAGCATTTTATAGCCAATTTGAACTACTTCCATTTATAATATATTTTGTGGTTTTGCATCTACATATTTCATGGAACTGATCTCATGCATTGAATAATACGTTATCTCAGTGCAGGTGTACATTCTAAAAATATCCAGAGACATTTAGAAAATATATTTTAATATTTGAGGTTAACAGAAGCTCTGACTTTATTCAATTCGACCAGTTAAGAGAAAATGTTTACTAATTTATTCTTTTTTTACCACTGAGCATGTCTTAAATATTCTTAAAAGAATACTTAGTTTATTAGTAAAACATTAAGTGTATTAACGACTTGCTTAATCACATTTAATTTTATTAAGTCTCTTCTAGTTGTCAGTGCAAGCACCCCCCCAAAAAAGAGCTAATTCTTGTTTAGTGCAAAAACACTTTATTAAACATCGTTTTGAAAAAGAAAAACAGAAGCTTTGAACCTTTTTTATGGTCTTAATGTACAAAAAAAAGAAAGAGAAGCACACTGAAATTCACAAATCGTTTCCTCTAAACGAAAGGAAGAAAAAAAACCCAAACATCCTGTACAAACAGTGAAGTGATGAGAATAAACTGGAAGACCAGAGAATCATCTCCTTGGTCCACCTCGCCCTCGTCCCCGTCCTCTGCCACGTCCACGTCCTCTGCCTCGTCCGCGTCCCGCCACTGATGAGACACATGAACACATTTAAACGTTACCAGAAGGAAATGGAGCGAGAATGGAGTAGAGAAATTATTTACAATCAGTCCAATACATCATTATAGCAACCTTTAAACCCAATAACACATTGAAGATTGGGCCAAAACGTAGCAAAATCTAATTTATATATTGTTTTATAAACATTGCTACTATGTCTATCAAAAAATCATTTGACAGGCTGGAAAACATTTCATAATAGGCTGCATGAAAGGAACCAAACAGCAATAAATATTGAAACATAGCTGAACATAAGGGATGTCTGCATTGAATTATTTAATCACAAACATTTAAACAATAAGTTCATCTGTTCAAACACATATTTAATATGTTAAAGTATGTTGCATATCAGTGGTTATTTTCTTTTTTTGTGGCACTTTTGGTGCCTAAAATCACAAAGCAGACTTTAGAAAATGTCCCAACTATGTTTACTACGATTCACACGCAGAAACACGAGGTATATAAAACAATTCAAAGACTGAGAGAACAAAACGGACCACACACACATCGTGTGCAGCACACACACACAATTATTTAACGTACCGATGCTAAAAAGTGTTTCAGGAAAGATACTTGCACAAAAACAGACACCATTTTAAATTTTACACGGACACCATGCTTCAGACATATTGTGGTTAATAGATTTAAAATTCATTTAATGTGGGAAAAAAAAATAAAGTTAAAGTTGAGCAGGAGGAAAAATTAAGTGTTATGGCACGCTTTCTTCTTGATCTTACTGCATTTAAAATACAAAAAAAAAAACAGCTTAAAATGTTATTAAGCCAATTAAAAGCTTCACTTTTCAAATGACCAAGTTTGTCCTGAATCTCACTAATATTATAGTTTTCTGCTTGAGGGGTGGCTGTACTGCCTCTCGCCAACTTAATGGAACTTTGTGGAAACTGGAAACATTCCTGTCTTTGTTATCGCCTCAGGAAAATTCCTCTTAACCAGAAACTAAATACTCAAAAGAAAGAAAAAGTTGCTTTGTAATTAGCAGCAACGGTCTTTAAATTTCCCTTGACATTCATAAAATGGCAACATTAAAACTTAAGCGTTTCTTTAAAGAGGCTTTTAACCAAAGGCTCCGGCTCAGAGCAGACATTGTTCGTTTAACTTTCTCACCTGCTTCTCTCTTCTTGGATTTGATCTTGGGCTCGATGTCCACCAGCAAGGTGTCCAGAGGCAGGCTGTCCGGCAGGATGAAGTAGCGGATGTTGTTGCCTCGGATGCTCAGCGACTCCAGCTGGGTGGGCTCCCTGTTCTTCAGGGTCATCTTCACCGCCTTCAGGTGGGTGTTCATGCTCACGTCAACGCCTGCGAACAGAACAACAATCACTCATCCATCACCTGAAACGCAAAGAGTTGAACTGAAAATGCTTCCTAATGATAAAAGTTCAGGACAAAACTACTTTTAACAATCTGACTTAAAAGAAAACCAAGCAGGTTCTGGGCACCTGCCTGAAAAAGCACTAATTTAGAGTTACTGCTTTTTAAAATAAAATAATAATTGAACCACCTCAAGGTTAATGTCTTAATTCAGAGGTTATTGCATTTGAAACATTTCATATTCAGCAAAACCTAGCCATATCTGCAGAAAGGCCCTGGAGCAAAAAATAAATATATTTTTTTCAAGAATTAGCTACTACAAAAAAAGGGGCATGCTTTTGAATTAATAAAGTTTAGCGTTTATGGCTTGCAGAGAGAATTCAAAAAGGACGGAGTTTTAAACCGAATCGATATCTCAGCACCTGTATCTGCAATCATGATTCTACAACTTTATCAGAATAATAGTAATATTTAAAAATCCAGATAGAGTAAAGCCGATACTTCATGCTAATTAATTTTATTAGGCTGAACCCCCCCAAACAACAAATTTCAGTAAAAAAAAACCCTGATTTGGTCTATGAAGACAAGTAAATTGGCTCAAAGTTACTCCCTTTTAATCACAGTGGTTTTCTGGCTGTTTCTTGATCCAAACTGAAAAAAACATTTCTCTGTGATGAAAGTTGCAGAAGTCTTGATGTAAATATTAGTACGGCTGGTGCTGTTAGCTTTAAAAGCAGACCTGAAAACATTATCTTCTATAAGTTTTTAGTGTTTGCCCTCAACCATGTTTGATAAAAAAAAATAAAAATCAAAGTGTTTCTGTCACTGAAAAGATGGGAGTTGGAAAAAAACACACTTGGCTCTCATTTGCAAGTTTCTCTGAATCGGAGTATGCCATTTTAAAAAAACTGCAGTTTTTTTTATGCTGCAAATTTGCACTAACTGTACTGTGTGTTATTCTTGGTTCTGTTTTTATATTTTAAACTTTTTTTTTTTTTTTAAATACATCTACATGCTTCAGCCTGCTGCTGGTAAACTGGAGGACATTACAGGTTATTTCTATCCTCTTACCTGTGATGGTGCCGTGAACCTGAGTGCCATTTTTTAGTTCGATGGTGACCGTCTCATGGCTGAGCTTCATCAAAAACCTGTGGACAGTGTTGGAGGTGGATTAAAACGACATCTGGGCACAACTTTTTAATACACCTGCGTTACTTGGACTGCTGTTATTGAGCCTAGCATTAGCTCGTTAGCCTGTATTATTTAGCTTCTGCATGTAGAGCTTTTAGCCTCACAAAACTCAAAATAAACACCAATTTATTTATTTTAACAGCTAAACAAAAAAAAAAAAAAAAAACCCGAAATAAACTAGAGTATTTATTCAACAGCAATAGATCACGGGAAATGGAAAGACACAACTTTATTTAGTAGGTCAATGCTAACGTACACTGAGACTAGCGTAAAGCATTAAAACCCGCATACAACCAATTTTCGTGTATTATAACTGCAGCAGAACTAGAAGTTTCTGCATAATCGTTGGAGCATTTCATTTGTACCAACGCTCAGCCTCCATTCATTAGGAAGTTCTTCCCGCCTCTTCGCGATCAATTCGCTTCCTAATCTTCACCCATCCGTCTCTATCGGCTCGACTTTCCCATCTCATGTCCCCACACGCGTTAAACGGTAACCTCTCGTCGCCCCTTACCTGACTAGTTTCATGGTGGTGGCAACCAGTAGAGAGAAATCCTCCACTGAAGAGAAAAATTACAGCGATCGAGTGAAAACACAGGCCGCCGTTGGGTGTAGGAGAAACGTTCAGGGATGTGACGTCATCAAGTAGCGGCCGAAAAAAGAAGAGATCCTGCGCTGCCGCCGCCTAGTGGCAGAAGGATGAACACAAAAAGTTCAAATTCACAAGTTTTCACTACAATTTGTTGAACAGGTTTTTCCACATGTAAACCCCCCGAATTAAAATACTAAAGGTAATTAAAAACGCATTACCTGACAGTTTCGTATTTTTTTAAAAGACGTTTGTCAAGTCAGTTACATTTATCCCTCTCCCCTCACTGGAGGACCTGCACAGCGGCCGCTGTCTAAGAAAAGCACAGCACATCACAAAGGACACTTCTCACCCCGGACATTCTCTGTTCACACCGCTGCCTTCAGGCAGAAGATACAGAGCAACCAGAACAAGAACCAACCGTCTCAGAGACAGTTTCTACCCGATAGCAATAACAAAACTAAATGCAATCAAAAACAACCATTAGTCATCATAAATGATGTATGTGAGAATGTGGCTGTTATTATTTATTGGTTTTTTCTTGTTTATTTTTTTTTTTGCCAGTTTGTTGATTCTTGCGTTGTGTGTGAAATGTGAGACAGTTATTTTTTGTTTTTGGGCATGTGCACTGACTGATGGCACCTTTTGAATTTCGTTGTCCTTGTGACAATGACAATAAAGATTTATCTTATCTTATCTTATACCCAATGAATATTTTCTATCTTATTACATTAAAGCCACCATGTTCAGAATATTTTGTTGGGATCTTATTTAATATGACACAAATTTTACACATTACTGTGGAGATATATGCAAATAAAAACGGGGGCGGGGGAACAGAAAAATACAAAGGGGGTGATTAAAAAACCTCTGATCAACTTCCTGTTTTGATGTCGGACAAATGTGCACTTGAAAGCTTGTTTTGGTAGATTCCAACTTGACCATTTTTTTCAATAACAAATATTTATGTGTGTAGGCAACACTAAAGCTAATCTGAGAGCTGAAAAATCTATGTAGTAGCTTTAAAAAAGTGGCTTCATGACAGCCACACTTTACCAACTTACTTTTCTAAAGCTAAAAGTGCAACACCTTGGTTTTTAAGTAATTGTTAAAATAAGGCTGTGGAGGTAAAATCTAACATCTGTCAATTAATTACAGTTGACTGTAATCAATTTACTACAATTGATTTACCATCATCTCAGAACCAGTTCTACAGAGGCGTTGGCTCATTTCGCCCCCCCCTGTAGAGCCGCCATGATCAACACATTTCTAATTAAGATCACATGTTTGACCTGATTACATTCTTGTAGTTGGAGAACTCCAGAAAGACACAAAAAACACATTTTCAGTTCTTTTTATTGAGTAAACTCTGCACTGACACTTTCACTTGTAGATTTGGCCACACATCAAACCTTTCTTGAGACCAGGCGGGAATGTATCAAGTAAAATCAATGAAGAGTGCAGTTTCTTTCTTCTTTTCCCCCTAATTTATGAAGTTGTTGGTTCAGCGCAATAAATCAAGAATACAGTGAGAGGGGCACCAAATGGCACTGGACAATTATTCAACACAAACAGCCCTATTCTAACTTAGAAAAAAAAAAAAAAAAAAGACAAAACAAAAGTAATAATCAATCTATTCCACCTGCCAGCTATGCTGGTGTAAAATGAAGACTTCAGGTTCAGTGCTTCCACTAAGAGAAAACCGACCTGTAATCTGAAAGGTTACGGCTCGCACCGGCCCCTCTAACATCGCGATGACCGATGTTAGCCGTTTCATTTGGGGTTATCGCGTCAGCTGCATCAGATCTTGAGCCAGGAAAGTTTGATTAAAGCACCAAAGCGTCTCTCACCACAGCAGGCAGTGTTTGAATCTCCTGTAAACATTACAGCAGGGAATAAATGACGCAATGTTCTTGCCTGAGTGAATGAAACAAACTGAACATTCAGATAAACCGGCTGCTCATTGTGGTGTGAAAACCTCCTAAAAACTGCCTCGGATGCACTTAAACATCAACCTCGTCACTGTGGGGCTCATTTGGGACAAATGAGTATTTGAAGCGGCGCCTCCTCCGTTTTCTTTGAATAAAATCTTTGCTCTGCAGGTTTAAAAAGTGAAAACTATAATAAATATCAACAAATACAAGAAAAAAGGCACACAGACCAATAAAACTCTGGCCTTAACTTGAAAGGAGATCATCTCTGTCGTAATTAATAAAGGATAAATTACAGTAAATTCCCATCCCACATCTAATCAATTACAGCAAACTGTACCAGTCAACAGCAGAGGAGTAGATATGATCTGCTTTCACTTACAGTACATTAACTATTACTTTGTCTCAGATATTATGTGCAAAACTCTTAAATCAAGCAGAACATAATAAATTAAGTCGCTTGAGGTGTTTTTTCTCTTCAATGTCAGAAGAAAATAATGCATTTAAAGACTTTTGCTGTAGTGTGAATTTCTTTCATTTTTACGAGCCTCAACATCAAAGTTAAAATAACGAGCGCAATCAAGTTAGATATCAGCTAATAAAGCATTGTGTGTTATTCCCCTATCAGAATTACATGACAGCAAAAAACGCTCCACTCAAATAACTTCTTTAACCATTTCACATTATATTGTTTTACATTTTGATTCGCTGGAAATTTGCCTTTCAAAACAACTCGCCTGAATGTGTTGGCTGAGATTTACTTTGAAATGATGCAAATTGTAGAGTTTTGCAAACAAAAATTACGAGCCAAAGTGAGTTAAATGCAGCTTTGATCAGAGGTTTACAGAGACACACCATGATGCTCTGTGACTGTCATATTAATTTGGGGATTCAATAATTAATCTTCCCATTTTTGAAAATCATAAGATAGCACACAAATTAGGTTTTAAAAGCAAAACGCGGGTGGAAACGTCTTTCCTTCGGCTCAAATATGAACATGTATTTACACATACAGTACAGACCAAAAGTTTGGACACACCTTTTAATTCAATGAGTTTCCTTTATTTTCATGACTATTGATGTTGTAGATTCACACTGAAGGCATCAAAACTATGAATAACACATGTGGAAATATGCACTAAACAAAAAAGTGTAAAACAACTGAAAATACCCCTTATATTCTAGTTTCTTCAAAGTAGCAACCTTTTGCTGTGATTACTGCTTTGCACACACTCTGCATTTTCTTGATGAGCTTCAAGAGGTAGTCACCTGAAATGGTTTTCACTTCATAGGTGTGCCCTGTCAGGTTAATAAGTGGGATTTATTGCCTTATAAATAGTCATGAAAATAAAGAAAACCCATTTTAATTAGAAGGTGTGTCCAAACTTTTGCTCTGTACTGTATTTAGCTGCATATGAATTAGAAGGCTGCACTTTATCTGTATGCTTTTTCGAGCCATCAACAAGCTGCTGATATTCCAGCTGTAGCTAGCTAAACCACTTAGCTGACTAAATCATTTAGCTAGCAAAACCATTAACTACATCATTTAGCCTGGGGCGCTTAACTAAATATTGGGGTGTATGAACATATTTGAGCCTGGATGTATAATTCTGACCATGTGTGCTGTTGAGAAAATCTCTAACTTATTCAACTACTTCTCAGTCCAACACTAATAAAAACGGCCTTAAATGGTATAAGGAGGAGCATTGTTGCGATGACGTGCTGAAGGCGGAGTGTCGGAAAGTGTTGGAGCTTCTTAAAGGGACAGAGGCCCAATTTCAAGGCGCCAAATTGCGTAGTTAAATTTTATGTTTTATATATGCAGCATTTTGATAACAACTGAAAGTAACATAGTTACCTGACTGGGTTATAAAATGGCATTACGTGCCTGGAAAATACACACGATTGTCCCTTGCATAACTATTCCAAAGTGTGAAATAAACTAAATAAATAAATCAATTAAAACCCCAAATAAATATGACCAGGCCTCCATGATGAGTACATGTAAACTCCACTATTCTTCAGATGCGCTGAAATAATCTTTCATCTGAGAAGTGCCTTCGAGCAAATCAGTCCACTGTGAGGAGGGATTCGACTTTAAACGTCCCTGCAGCAGAAACACAACAGTACAACGTAAGAGCGATGCAGGAGCGATCAGTGTGTTGGCACCAACAACAGGCACGGGAATCTGAAGTAAGCCCCTCTGATTGTCCAGCGCACCCATCGGGCTCCGGGTTTACAGCAATCACCTATAATCAATCAATCAGTCAAGTGTTAAAACATGAGGCAAGTTTGGATTGCAGCACCAACACTTCATCCCTAAACTTAGGAAATAAATATGAGAAGCAGGAGGATAAATAATTGTAATAATAAAAATAAAAACCATGGTTCATGTGTTCTGATATCAACAGATTTTCTTTCACGTAATCTGAAACTTTTTTTTTGTTGTTGTTGTTGTCATGAATAATTGGTTGTCTGTTTCTGGAGCAACAGACAGAAAGCACTTAAACTGTCCAACCTGTGTGTGACATCATCTTTTAACAGTATGGTACATCCAGTAAACACTCCGATCGGTTTCCTCTCTGCTCGCCGTCACACCAAGTGTTCCTGCTCCTCCCACTTCTCCGACGACCCGCCCCTCTCCAGCTGCAGCACGGTGTCTGCTTCACTCTCCGCCGCCGGGTCAGCTTGGCCGTTTGACCGCGGGTGTGTGTGCTCTTCGTCCAGCGACAGGTCCGACACACACCCCGCGCTCACACCCTCCTCTCTGACGTCTCTGTTTTCCAGCTCCAGAGAGTCGGGCCTCTTCGGGGCCTCACGGCCGCCGCTGGCTGCTGCTCTGGGCGCGCCCTCCAGGGGCTGCCAGACCGGTGCGGCGGTCCCGTCCTTCTCGGCACCGGTGTGCGTGTCGGGGGAGGAGTCTGTTTCCGTGGTGGGCGGGGACGGGATGAGAGCCAGGTTCTGGGGGTTGTTCTGGGGGTTGATGTTGTTGTTGAACCAGGCCATGATGTTGTCCAGCAGCTGAGCGCTGGCTGTGGGGTCCAGGGCCTGCAGGCTCTGGGGGTCGCTGGGGGTGAAAGGGCCCCCTGGTGGAATCACCGGTGAAAGCAGCAGCTCCGGCTCCAGCTCTGGCGATGGGAGGCACAGCTGGACAGGAGGCTGGGGGTCGGACCGGGGCGGGTCCAGAGCATAGGTGGAGGGATGTTCGGCGGTGTAGGAGCTTCCTGGCTGGTAGGAGCGCTCTGCTTCGTCCGGATCCCGGCCGTAAGCGCCAGGATGGGGGGGATTATGAGAGCAATCCAGCGCACAGGAGGCAGTGTGTTCACTCTCAGCTGAATAGGAGCCGCTGTAGCTCGGCTCTTTGCTGTCATGATGGGGGTCTGTGACGGCGATCTGATCCAGAATGGCGTGTGGAGTCGATGTGTTCTGGTCCGGTCTGTGGCTGCAGTCGCTGTAAGGAGCGGCGAGAACGCCGCGGCTGCGTGCCGGCTCCGGGTCCATGTAAGGAGTGGTGATGTTCCCCAGCTTCATAAGGCTGTCTCCCAGCTCCAGCAGCTCGGCGCTGAGTGTGGGAGGAGGGGGCGGCAGGGGGAGGGAGCTGAGCACGGATGGCTGCATCGTGGTGGAGTCTGTCCTGTTGGGGGGCCGAGGAGGATCCAGCAGGGAAGTGGGGAAGGAGGGGCCTCGGGCTCCCGGAGGATCCTCCATGTTGAGGGAGTGCAAAGCGACGTCAGCCAGATCGCCCGCCGTCCCCGGTCTCCTCTCCGCGCCGCCGTCCAGGCCCTGCTCTCGCCGGGACTCCTGAAGCGACAGCTGGATGGCGAGGAGGATGTTGGGGTCGTCTTCGTCAAGGGAGCCCAGGGCTCTCCGGCGACCTTCTGTCCTCTCTGCTGGATCTGAAACAAACAAGAAGAAGAAAATATCTCAGTGAAACAAGGCCTGATGCACTCCACTGGATTATAAATCGATCTGAGTGATCACGGCATGTGTGTGCTTCGATCGGACCAGATTGATGGAGCAATAAAGTAAAATCCTATTTGCTGGCTGTCTGCTGCACTGACAAACCAGTTATATATAGAGGCAAGAATAGAAGTTGCATGAGTATTTGTCAAAACCAGAGAATTGCTCCCTTATAGTAAACAACAGAGGAACCTGCACAAGATTTAAGCTTTTGGTGGTAAAATGTACAGAGGCCAACAATATTCATGCCTTTTTTACCTTTTTACATTAAAGTTGATCTATTCAGCTTCCTTGAAGAGGTTAGGGTAGGTCTATTGCTAAACAAAACATGTTCATGACTTTTTTGAACCAAATCATTGTTAGGTAATGAGATTTTAGTCTGATCAGTTCTGCGTTTGAGCTGTTTTAGGGTCTCTTGTCACTTTAAATACGAATAATCTGCTGTTGACCACGCCCCCCAACTCTACATGTACACGACCACGTGAAAATGGCTGCAAACAGATACACAGCTGACCAAACGTTTTGGTGCTCCGCTTGGGTTGCTAGGTGATGTCCAGAGCTCCTCTGGGGTTGCTAGGTAACAATACAGTGCCCATTGATTGTAATTTAACAATCGGAAGGTTTTTGAAACGGCTGATTTTCCAGAAACCCAAAAAAGTTGTCTGGGTTGTTCTTAAGCACTTAGACTGTTTATAAAAATAGTTGAGACACAAACGGAAGTATAAAAATATACAAAATGTGAGTTATGCATAATAGGTCCCCTTTAAAACTATAAACTTCAGAGTATTTTATTGAGATTTTATGTCATAACCAACAGCACTCCAAATTTGGAGGTGGAGTGCAACTTTCAACACAGCAAATCAGGCCTTTATGGAGAGGCATAATGGAAGCTATTGTTGAAAGAAAGTTGCAAAATGCACCTGTGGGAGACTCGGCAAACACACATAGATGTAACCTACAATCTGCTGTGTAGAGCTGATTGAAGGACGAACAGAGCAATAATTACAGAACTGTCATGGAAGAAAAGCTTTTAGAGGCTGCACAAGACTTGAGACTGGGGCGAGGTTCACCTTAGCAGTACCACAATCCTGAGCATACGGCCAGAGCTAAATCCAACTAACATTTTGTTACTAGACCTAAAAATTAATGTTCATAAATGTTCTTCATCCAACCTGACTGGGCTTGAGTGGTTTTACAAAGAATATTTATGAGCAGAGCTCCAAAAGATCATTACAAGTGTTCACTCTGCTTCACAATTATGCACTACTTTGTGTTGACCTTTCACATCAATTTTCATCAAGTACATCTTGTGGTTATAAGCTCACTAAATGTGAAGACTTCAGGTGGATAAAATGGCAGAGAGTGCGTTAAAGCTGCTGCTGCTGGACCTGTGTTATCGCTCCTCCTGCTGGTCTCCGGCGTGTTGCTGCTGCTTCTGAGGTTGTGCAGACTCAGCATGTCTCCTCTGCGTCGTGGTCTGTGTCTGCGCCGGTACTGGATGTCAGCATAATCCTGCAAAGAGCCGTCGCGTTACCCCATTACAAACTGACGCAGAGCAGGTGCCTCATAAAGTAGTTCATAATGAGCAGGTGTGCAGCCGCAGGGGAACAAAATATAGGCCATGCATTTGCACTTTGTGCCAGGGAATTATGGTACGTTACCTGCGACTGTCTCTCTCTGTGATCTCCTGCTCCCAGTACAGAGTGACGGCTTCCCATCTTAACACACATAAGCACACTATGTCAGCTGCAGTCATGCTGTAGCAGGACCTCATGCAAGGGCAGGTCAGTAACGGTAGGGTTAGGAAGCTTAGCTGATGAAAAATGTGACAAAAGCTGTTTTTTATTATTTTTTTTGGCAACTACCTCAGGTGATGCAAAGCCAAGGTACTCCCACTCCCATGATCCTCCAGGGTAACTGCAATACAGATTCATCCAAAAGATTCCCACATATTTTACACAGTTTCAAAATTAAATGGCTCATTTCAAAATAGAAACGGTTGATATGAATTATGGCAGACATTTCTAGGAGACAAGCTTTAAATATGCAGAAAAAAACCCGAACAATCCCCCCTCAAAAAACCTCAACAAGGACAAGAAAGGAAGGGAAATAGGACACATGGGAAAGAATGCACAACAGACGAAAATATCTAAGGAAGGACAAAAAAAGACAAGAAAGGAAGGAAAGCAAGACATAAGGTTGGGAGGAAGGAGAAAGCAAAGAAAAGAAGGAAGGAAGAGATGAATAACAGAAAGAAATGACACAGAAAAGGATGTGATGTAGGACACACAGGGAGAAGGAAGGAAAAAGGACAAGAGAATAAGGGAAGTGGGACATAGAGGGGGAAAGACAAAGAAGAAAAGAAGTAAGGAGTAATAGAACAAGGACCAGACACAGGAAAGGCACAAGAATGAGAAGAAAGACAGAATACCACTAGGAAAGTAAGAGAGGAATAAAACACATAAGAAAGGATAACCAAGAAAAGAAAGGAAGGAGAACAAAAAAAATTATGAAGGAAAGGAAGGAATTGAGGACACAAGGAGGAAGGACACAAAAACTAAGGGAGAAGGACAGAAGGTTGGATAAAAAGGCAAGGAAAGAAGGAGCGTAGCAGGAAGGAACAGAAAGACACAACGATGTATGTGTCTTTGCTCCCAATTTCCTTACCCATATTTATGCAGGCCTGTGTAGCAGCTCCATGTTCAGTGAATTTCAGATTAAAGCAACAAGAACGACACTGTTAATAAGCAGGTTTGTTTCTTACTTCCTGCGGGGCGGATCAGGAGAGTCGTTGGGAGCGACGCCGCGGGCCACAGACGCCAGAAACTCCTGCCGCTTCTGCTGCACCAGCCGCGCTGCGCTGATTATTTTGTGCCGTGGCGTCCTGAGGTACGGCCGATTGACCTTCTGAGCCAGATCCTCCACTACCATCTCCAGGTCCGTCTGGTGAAAACAAGGGGACAGGATGAGGACGACCTGTTCCAAAAAAAAAAAAAAATCTCTGAAAGGTTTCCCGTTTCGGAAATTAGACAAGAGTACCTGCATGAGTTCAAATATCTCCTTCTGCGTGCTGCCCTGCTGCAGAAAGAAGCCGTATGGGTAAGAGCACTTCAGCACGCGGCGCGTCTTCAGCAGCTCAGTCACACCGTCCTCGATAAAACGGGTGTCTGGAGGAGTGCCCTCACCTGGAACCGGACAAGAACATTCATCCAGCTGGTTCCGCTGCACAGGCAGGATCCAAACAGGCAAAGTTCAAAGACTCACGGCTAATAAAGGCTCTGCTCAGCTGCTCCATCTTCTCTTTTGCCGTTTTCATCAGCTTCTGCTCCAACTGACCCACAGAAAGGGAAAGAACACACAGAGAGCATATAAACATAAAAAGCACAGCACATATCTCAGGAAGCCAATCGCTATAGCATGCGCTTAGTACCTTGTAACTGTGTTCATGGTTCTTGAAGCGAGTGTAGTAGTGCATGAAACGGTCCAGCTCCTGGAAACTTTTGTGCTTCTTTTCTGCCTGGAAAAGCATGGAAATAAATAAATAAAAATGCTCAGTCTCATTAGAAAATGTGTGGTAGTGTATAGCACATTAAATTATGTGAAGCATTCGGACATCAAATCCCATCAACGTTGGATATGAGCCAGGATCTCAGATCGTTTGAATGTTGCTGGATCGTGGGAAACTTTAAGAACTCTTATTAGAGTAAAAGCAAGAATGACATTACTTCACTTTGAAGCGGCACTTAGGCTTTCTTTGCCATTTTCCTGATTTATCTACACACTATGCTACCACTGCTGCCATAAACAAAACTAGCTTACAAGTACTGTTTCAGGCTCATATAGCTTGCTGAAAAGTTACGTGCAAGTTCGCTTCATCTTATCTCAACTATACTACGATATTTGCACTAGAAAGTAGACCAAAAATAAATATCTTTAATCTAATTTTGTGTTTTTGCAGTGTGCATTCTTATTCTGGTTTGAGAGAAGCCTAAACATCTAAAAATCTTTTTTAATAGCTTTGTTATCTATTAACAAATCTATTAATAGATAACAAACACACGTTTTGCTAACATGTGGATGTAAATATGAGAAAGGGAATGCATACTGTGTGAAAAAGAGCCCTGTTTTAAGCTGAGAAGAAAAGAGCGTTTTTTTCTTCTACCTCCACAGTCATCTCTTTGGACTGCTCTTCTAGCTGCTGAATGACCTCATAGCGAGTGCAACGATAGTAGCCTCCCGTGGACGAGCTGTGCTTCTTCCACTCCTCTAGGCATATCCAGCAGAAATCATATTTACACTGCATGGAGAGAGAGAAAGGCAGCAGCGTTTGTTTTATACAGAAATACAGAGTTAGGGTCTCCAGACAAAAATTTACAAAATTCTAGGCTTCTGAGTTCATTTTATAAAATTAAAAACGAGAGTTTGCTATGACATTATGGCAGATATGCCTAAAGTGACCTGGAAAAGACTTTTCCAGACTCTGTATTGAATCCTGTCAATAACCCACATAAACATCATACAATTAATCAAAATGTGTCAACAAATGACAAGGCGGATCAGAGATTGTGCAGCTTACTTTGGCACATTGCATGTGGTTGCAGCCCTCATTCTTCTGAATGGGCGACTTGCAGTTGGCACACGGTTTGGAGTTGGTCAACAACCACAGGCAGTTAGCGGCATCTTCGTACGCCTCGCTCACTCCTGCCACTGTGACAAAATCACACGTTAGCAACATTTCTCCTGTCCAGCACCAGCATTTAGGCAAACAGTCAGCAAATGCCAGAGACCTTAACACCTGTCAGGCTGTTAAAGAGATATATTGGAGACTTCCTGGTGGAAAGATCTGACAGCTGCAATAAACTGACTTGTTGTGGTTCAGCTAGAAAGATTCCTGGTGACTGAAAGTTCCTGGAAAAAGAGGTTGGGCTTACATTCCTCAGGCTTCATCTCTGTGACTTTCTGGAGCCAGTTCCTCCACATCTGACAATCACATGGCTCGTGGGCCTCACCAAGGCATTCCCTGCGGACACGAGGGTAATAAACAGAGCTGAACACAGAGAAATCAGCACAAAACCGGCTTGTTACTTTAAAATACAACAGAAAGAGGGGATAAAATGTCTGCTTTTAGCTTTCCTAACAGCGTTAATACAAATTCTGTGGACTCTGTGTGTTTATCCATGCCTGTACAATAATAAATCATGGTGTTTACCAGCAGAACAGGTGACCCTTGCCACAGTCGACAGCTGGGGATGGCAGCAGGGGGAAGCTGTGGGGGTCGCTGTCTCCAGGGCCCGGTCTGGTGAGCCTCACCGCTCGCTCACAGCGAGCCGCGGGACACCAGCGGATGGATGGGTTGTTTTCCACGAAGGCCTGCAATACAGCATGCATGAGAGGTTAAAAAAACAGAGATAAATGTTGGAAAGCAGAGAGGAAAAGGTTACACAACACTTTAAAAAACAAACACAAACTGGACTTAAAAAATCTTTCCCTTGATTCTGATTCCAATAAGCTGAACATGATGTTTCTACCTTGATATCAAACTGCAGGTAGCGCTGATCCATCTCTCTAGAAACCACGCTCTCTATCACATGTACAGGAACCAGCTGGTAACACTCGTAGGCCGGGCAGAAGATATTGTGAGCATCACCTTCCTGAATCTTTATGTTCAGAAACCTGAAGAAAACAAAAGAAAACAATCAATCCGGCAAAAAGTAAGAACACATACAGATACACACTGGAATTAAAGGCCTTACCCCTCCCAGCAGCATCTGCAAAACTCATGACCACAGGACATGTCAATCGGGTCTTCAAAGACTGAGATGGAGCAGAGACAGATGCCACACTGCAGGGAGAACACAGAGAGAAGCCACAATCATAAGCTGTTTTACCTACCAGGATGTGATAAAACTGTCCTTAAAACAATACTGTTCGATTCTAATGCACTGCATTTTTATCTCTAATCTACAGTCCTTGGGTGCAATGCCTTGCAAAAGTATTCACATTTTTCATTTTGTCATGTTGTTACCAAACGCTACCAAGTATTTTATAGGGAATAAATGTAAAGGAACAACTTGAAGTGGTAAATAACTGAAGTGGAATAGCTTAGAAACAAAAATATAAAAAACAGAGTACTTAGCTCCCCTGATTTGACACGTCGATCAATCATTTATTCTGTTACAATGTGACCTGAAAATCGTTGGGGGGAACCAACTTTGCAAAATTATATCTGTGAACATTGATCTTCAAGACTCGCCTCTCCCACCTTTAGGTCGAGTAGTTCATTTGAAGATATAAATATGTTTTGATGTAAAAAGCATTGTAGCTCTGGCTGTGTGTTTTGGGTGACTGCCCTGCTGCAAGGTGAACCCCTGCCTCAGTCTAAAGTCTTTTATAGCCTCTAACAAGGTTTCTTCCAGGATTTAGCTCAATTTTCCGTTAAATATTTTTATGAAAGTAAAAAACACAGAAAGAAGAGAATAGCAGGAGGGATGGTCTTTAACCTGCTGCTACCAAACCACAAATTTAACTCTTCATAACAGGATGCAAAGGATGGTTTCCATGGCATCTTGCTGAACTCTTTCCTTATTTCTCACCGTAGCCAGGCCTTCCTCTCCTGGTGTCAGGCAGCTGTCGGTGGGGGAGGTGAGGGTGAGCGTTAGGGGTGAGCGCGGCGTCCTCGGAGTGCGGGGAGACGGCAGGGTGTCCCAGGCATTGTAGCCGCTGGGTGGTGGGGTGGGCATGGTGACGCCAGAGCGCTGGCAGCAGCCTTCAGCATCAGACATCCAGGCTTCCAGAAGCTTTTCTCTGTCCCAATCTGAAAGAAGGACAAAAAAAAAAGACTTTACACCATCATTATGGAAATATAATTTTAAAATATCATGTTTCGCCAAGTTAGAAACACACCATGTGCTCGAAGTAGGGCTTCCGCTGTGAAAAGTGGAGCTTGCAGCATGTCCGCAGTCTCTACGATCAGCATGTCCTTCAGTCGGCGCAGATCCTGAATCTTCAGTCCCTCGTAAGGCTGGAAAGAGACAGAGAGAAACATTCAGGTTTGAGGTCAGCTTTTATCAAAAACGAGAAAATAACTGTGCTGTGATAAAACTGGGAAAGTGAAAAAGATCATGAGAAACGAACAGATAGAAGAGCAGGAGGGGGTGGCTGTAGTGGTGGGATGGAGAGATTAGGTATTAGCAAGGATTTGGCTGCAGGAATAAAGATCAAACTGGTATCTGTTGGCAGCAGCTGCTGCTATACAACTGTGCTGGTCCCCTAAATGCAAGGAGGCTGAGAAACAGGAAGAGAGGTCTGGCATGTGCATGCACTAAGAACCACTAAGCTGTGACCTTCATTAAAGAAAAACCGCTGCAAAGACACAATTCTGTTGATGAAGTAAAAAAATCTATGTTAACAATGTGAAAGCTGCGATCTATTTGGTACAAATCTACAGTTTGTTCTTAGGCAGCTTGTTTACTTTGACATTGGTGTCCTCACTGGTTATAGCATTTAGTCTGAGAGTCCAATAATTATGATACTGGTCACTTTTGGTGCTTCTTTTTTACTCTCAAAACAACATTTTTCTAGAACTGCAATAACTTTGCCTTTTGAAAGCTTTGCCAAGTCATTTTGTTGACAAAATAAAGATGTATCTGAAAGGTAACGATTAAAGTAAGATAAACAAACACAGTCTGTGCTGCTAGGTGACATTAGTAAAAAAAAGAAGAAGGGAAATATTCTGATTGTCATTACATAATCATTTCAGCCATGTGTATAGTTCTGAAGCAAAATGTGACAAAAAAAATCGATACAAAGATATGACACAGGTATAAAAATAACTTGATCAAGCAGGAAACCCCCAGATCTCGTGACAGTGTTCTCACCTCCTTGTATTGCGGCAGGCGGCTTTCACCGTGTGTGTCTCCATTTGACTGCCGAGCCGAGGAGCAGGAGAAAACCATCTGCGACTCCAAGCTGAGTGCCAAGTCGGTGTGGTGGTGTCGCTCGGCGTGGTCGCAAGGCGTCAGCTTGTCCTCGTCCTCCACAAAGAGATCAGCTTCGCTCTGGATCAGGAGCTACACACCGGGAGAAGAGCATGAGAATGAATTTACATCGGAGGAAACAAGGTGACAAAGTTAAGACAACCTAGAGAAAGGTTTCCCCAGAAAACTTGCTAAGCCCAGTGGTTGTGGCGCTCGGCAGTCATTCATCCAGCAGCCCGCCGTGTTTGAGTTTAAAAATGTTTAAAGTTGACAGGAAATCTAATAATATCACTTGATAATTATGTGTTATTGTAAAGTTGGAATATTAATATCTGAACACCAATAATACAGTTTTAAACATTTAAAAAAAAACTTAAATAAATAAATAAGCAATGCTAAGCCTGGTGGGGGCACAAGTAAAGCCTGGTGGCCCGCCAGGCTTATAATACACTGAGGCAAACCTTTATAGAGGTAGTAGAATATTAAGAAGTATAAAAACTATCTATCAGCAGTGGAAATGTACTGTAGTGTTTTCTAATGTTGCTAAAGTTCATTAAATTAGTAAAGAAAATGATGGGTTTTATAAGATTGACTCAGTTTTACACACTTTCCAGATTTTCCATCCATCCATCCATTTTCTTACACCCTTATCCCTAGTGGGGTCAGGAGGTGCTGGTGCCTATCTCCAGCTAACGTTCTGGGAGAGAGGCGGGGTTCACCCTGGACAGGCCGCCAGTCTGTCGCAACTTTCCAGATTTTTAGATGTTGAAAAACTTTAGAAAACAAAACATCATTTTCCTTTCACACCAAAGTTGCACAATGTAAAATCTAAATAAAATACACTGGGCTTTGCGGCTTTACTTTCAGGAAATGTAAAAAAGCTTAAAGCTTGTGAAAAAAGGAGAAAAGATATAAATATACTGTCTCAACAGGGTTGGTCTCACCTCCACGCAGCTCTTCATGCCTGCAGCAGCGGCGTAGTGCAGGCAGGTGCTGTGGTGGTTGTCAGTGGCGTTCACGTTGGCCTTCTCATACTGGCCTCCTTCCAGTCTGGCGCCGGTCCAGCTCAGGATCATCTGTCCTCAGGAGGAAACTCATTATTATATCTTAAATTTGCATAAAGGGCATGGTGTTGTTGATGCGTTCGTACCTGGAGGCAGTCTGCGCGGCGCTGCTCGTCCCTCTGCGGTCGGGCAAGCCGTGGAGAGAGCGCTCCCTCTGGCAGCAGCAGGATCTGTGGGCCTTGGCACAGAACGTGGAGGCATGTCTCGTTGTGCACATTACGCTTGTTTGGGTTTCCCTCTTTGCTGAACAGGAACGACCTAGCCAAGGCAGAAAACAGCAGGTGAAACTCAAATATATGTATAAAAAAAGAAGTAATAAAATAGAGTGTTGAAGGAATCAAAACTGAATAATATGGAAAGCAAACAGAAGAAGAGAAAGTCAGGATGTGTGAAAAAGTCAGGATGCTCAAGATGAATAGCAGAAGCGGTAGGAGAGGCAGTATGGTAGAATATTGACCATTTCTGTTCAGCATCTCGGAGATAATCGTCATGCTGGTTGACACATGGGGATTAAATGAATGTGCCTGTTGCAGGAGTCAGGATGTTGCTGCAGTTCTGTTTAGCAAACAGTTTTCCTTCTGCCATTTGTCTGTCAAACCCCCATTTACTGATTAGAGCCTTTTAGTTGGCACCATGCTTTTTATTTGACTAAACGGTACGGCCTTAGAAAACTTGATTATTTTAGACCCAAGTCTTTCTAATCAGAATTTAATAAAAGAAAACAGGATGTGACAGCAAAAAAGTAAAAGGTCTATTTCATTGATAATGACTTAATCGGGGTTGTTTTCCCCACAGACTGTTCAGATGTAAATAGACGAGCCTCATAGTGGTCATTCTCAGGTCATATTAAAAATGCGTCAGATTACAGTGACCATCGTTGCATCCAAGTAAATAATACTTGCTTATAAATTTCCTCAGCTGAACAATAAATACTACATTAACAGGCCTGAAGGAATCAAAAAAAATTATATATATATATATATATATATATACACTCTATTAATATCTTAAATGATACAATTAGCCCCAAAATATACATAATATCTCAAAATTCAGACTCAAAGTGAATTCGGCGCTTTGTTAATTTGTTCCCTCATTTCACACCAATGTGCTTGTACAACTGCAGATCAGCTAACAGTTAAATCTTTTTTATATAAATTATGCTAATTAACAATTGTAAAATCACTTGCATATAATTTATTTTCACTGCATATCATATTCAAGAAGATTACAAATTTTCATTGACCCTTGTTTCGGCTAGCTATAGCTCTTACAAAATCAGTGATTATGACCATTGATGGAACTAATGCAACCCTTAGTGACCTCTGACTGGAAGGTAATATTCAATGAAATCACATAATCATAGTTCCTTACAGTAGACTGAGTGCATTACAGAAAGTAATATTAAACCACTGATTGCTAAAGCAAGTATGAGACATTCAGAAAGTTGGAATGACTTGATGCATGGACGCTGTGAAACATCATAGAATAAGAGGCTAATTTGTTGACCAAAAGCTGAGAAATAGTCCTTTGATTTTCCCATAACTCTCCAAAGAATGTTTTTTTTAAACCAGAAGACCTCCAGGACTTTGCTGCTAGTAAAGATTGCATTCAGACATCAGTCCTAAAATCCTTTTGAGCGCATTCACTCCTGTGTTTTCCGCTGCCTAGATGGAATCAGATCACCCAGGATGGCTCTTAGTGTCAGATCTGAACGTTCTCAAAGTTTTGAATGTTTTCCGAAAGTGCAGTCCAGCCTTTTCCCCTTTCGACCCACTTATCCTGTCAGCCACGAGCCCCTGCAGCTTTGCTCTAATCACAGCACACAGCCATTTCACTCACACAGTAATAATCGCTAATTATTCCCTCTCAGCTCCAAACCAATACCCCCCACCTCAACACATTTACACGCACAAAAGCCCTCCGCTAAGGCTGAATGGAGTCGAGTCCAACAGGGACGGCGGCTGGCGGAGGTCACCTTTTAGACTTCGAAAGGCAAGTGGTAAATCTGAGCTCCGAGACTAAATGCTTCCTACTTTGTCTCTGAACAATAGAGGTTAAACATTCTCAATGAGTCGGGGTGGTTATTTACATATTTTCTAAGACTTCCTACTCACTTCTTGTGGAGGAAGGGTTACACTTCCTGAACTGCACCCTTTTCCCCGAAATAGTTGTGTTTGTTTCTCCCAGTTTCACCATCTCAGAGGATTACATGTCAAGCCGACCCACAGGGCCGACTGCAGGAGCACGAATAAGCATGGAGCAGATATGTTAAAAATAATCTGGAAAAGGAAAACTACTGAACCCAAGCATGTCTTCTTATATTAGTCTTTATTTTGTCTGAGATTTCTCCACTTGTCTCCATCCATGCGAGCCTGCTGGAACAAAGGAGCTTTTCCTCCGATGCTTATCAGAAGCAGAGCTCAACATTCAGCACGCCTCTCTGCCCTATTATAGGTTAGTGGAAAGGAACACAAATAGCACACCAATTGATTTGTCGTGTGCAATGTTCTCAGACACAGACACATTAAGTAACTGTGGTTTTCTCCAACGCCCTCCCTCCCCCTCACCCCTCCACCCTCCTCAAATCCTAAATGCTCCTGCACACATGCAGATGCACAGATAATTGACTGGCCTTTTCAAACAAGCTTCCTGTTCTAATCGTGAAAAACAAGCCTAAGAAATGTAAGGAGGAGATAAAGGCAACTGAGGGAAAGATCCAGCTGTCTTTGTCACAGCCAGCAGTTTAATAATCTCTACAGGAGGTACAAAAAGCTACAATGATCTCTCACTCCATATGTGTTCCTTTAGTTTGACCCTGGCATTTTGGCTTAAGACTTAGCAGATCTGCTTTATGTTTCCTGCCTTGACAAATGCTGCTGTCACTCCAGTTGTTGCTGTGCCGGTGCTTGTGTCTGTGTGCAGCTACTTTAATCGAATGTGAAGAAACGGAGACTCCCAACTGCACAATGCAGTGGATTAAAATCTAATAATACTCTTACAGGGGAGCTGTGGAGATTCAGCGTTGCACTTTCATTAAGTAGAGGGGACTCTCAAGAGTTAGCTCGTAAAATATAAGTAAAATTTATCCAAGAGGCAAATATATAACTGAACTTTTTTCCCCCTGAATGCATGCTCTGAGGTCGGTTCTGTCCCTGTCTTCAGTTTGTAACCCAAAGCCCATGACCTAATTTATTTAAAAACCACAGCAGAGCATATCTATCCTCTTATGTTCAACTCAAACCCATTTTTCTAGAACTGGTTGACGCTCAACCTGAGAAACTTTCTTGTCTGTGGTTTCAAAACTTTGGTCAAGGTTCTAATATGGGCTGTAAAAAGGGAACCGTAATGTCTTAGCAAATCATCCAGAAATCTCTTAGAAACAAGTTAACTTTATAGGTGACTGTTAGTATAACAAGCAGAATAATGAAGACAGAGGTACACCGTAGAATCATTTGCTGAATATCACAATATTCAGCAAATTATACGATTCGCTATGATTCGATACACTTTTAAGATTTTCTGAAAGATTTTAGAGGGACTTTGATTTTGGTGACATTTTGTGACTCTTCCAAAGACTTGGATTGAATTAATTGAACTGATGGTGTAATACTGGTATAATAAATGTTTTTGTTATACATCTGTTATACATGTGCTTTGTTTATTTGGTTATGCAGAAAAGGAACCTTTTTTGTCTCATTCCCTTATATTAGATCATGTAATTTATCTATTTCATTTCATTAATTAATCAGTTGTAACTGGTTGTTTCATTACATGTCATTTTTAATGTACATGTGCAACTGGATTAAATATGTCATATGTGATAGCTGTCATTTAATTCATGTGGATTTGACATAAAACTCAAAGCAGGATTTAATGTATCGATACATTGATACTTTCTGAGGAAAATAAATATTGATAAATATCGTAGAATCGATAAAATTACACAGCCCTACATTGCGATAACCATGAAATTGCGATATATTATACAGTCTAATACGTCACAAGTTACTGCAAAGCTGCCAAGATTTATGGAAGAGTGTCTATTGTTGAAAGAAAGCCACAAGAAGACTCATTTGTAGTTCACACAAGCCATGTAGGCGACAACTAACTTTAACTTAACAGGTTCAATCTTATGAAAGCACAATTAAAAAACCACTGGACATGAATGGCTGGTTTGAAATGGTTTAAGGAAGACCTTGTTCTCACTTAAAGGAAATGCAGCAGTACAGCTTGGCTTTCCAAAGCAACATCTGAATGAACCAAAAGTCTTTTGAAATGGCCGCCATTGGAAAGATGAAAGTGGAGACATATGGCTGTAAAGCAGTACACCATGTTTGGTGAAAAGATAAAAACCACATATTAGCACGTACAACTCATACCAACTGATAAGTGCGGCGGTGGAGGGGTAATGATTGGGGTTTACCACCAGCTGTAATGTAAGTCTGTAATTTTGAGCTGAATGTGAGGTCATCTTTGTCATGGCGAGAGCTTGATTGAAACTGCAAGTTACCGGACAATTATCTCAAAGACTCTAGAAAAATGTAGTGCAGAGTGGCTGGGAAAAAAGAAAGAGTGGAGATTTTGCAACAGCCCAGTCAAAGACTAAAACTCAGAGGAGGCTGGGAAGGATTTAAAGCGACTGAAAATGGCAGCTTCAAGATTTTGCTCTCAGAGAAGGTTTTGAACCAAAGGGTATACTGAGAATATATTAATAGTTGTGGAAACTTACTTTCTCCCATGAGTGTATTATCAGGTACGTGGAGAAATTGCTACTGATCAGTGTTGCCAACAAACTTAGCAGTGCACTGAAATTTCAAGAGCTGTTTTTTTGAGATTAGACTCAGACTCCAAATTATCCCTGGAACAAAATTTTATCACAAGTGCTCCCTGATGTCACTGATTATGTTTGAGGCTTTAGTTGGCAGCTTCATATCAGACTAAATAAGATTAGATATTCCCTTGTACTCAAGGCTGATGCATTTCCTTGTGGACTGCAGGGTCATTTAGAAACTCTATATGGAAGATAATCTTTTCTATCTAACATTGCAATAAATTCACTGATGACTCATTGCCTTTTACTCTGCCTTAAAAATGTAAAAAGAAGAAGAAGAAGAAAAAAAAAAGATCTAAATAACAAACCTGAGCAGCCGCGTCATGGCATGGCGGCATACGTAATGCAGAGGTGTGTTGTGTTGGTACTGCTCTCCGTATGATGCGTTCGGGTCCAGGCTGTCCCTGAACTGAGGGTTGCCCTCATACAGCTGCCAGGCCAGCGCCTCGTCGCCGCTCACCAACGCCTTGCGGAACTTGGTGGCCGTGTTGCCCATTGCGTCGCGTTTGCGGTGGGCCACCAACTGGGAGCTGTGGCAGATCACTCAATGCTTGCCTACGCCTCAGTCCTCCTCCTCCTGTTCTGCCTCCCCCGTTCACCGCAGGTCACAATTTAAAGCAACATGTTTCTGCGTCCTCCTTCCCTGCACATAAGAGAGAGACAGGCAGGAGATTGATTGGAGGGAACTGCGTGACACAAGAGGAGGACCAGGTTTGAGTTGAGTGGAAAGAAATAGGTTGCAAATGTTGGGAAAAGAAGAGGGAGAGGGTTAAAAAAAGGACGGGAAGTTTGGGAGTAGAGATAAAGCGAGAAAGATAGAAGGAGAAAGCCTCAATCAATCACTGCATCGATTGATCAGCTGATGTTCTGCAGTGAGGACATTATCTCACCAGACATAAAAGAAAACAGAGAAGGAGCTAGAAAGGAAGGAAGATAAGAGAGAGGCCAAGCTAGAAGAGTCAGTTAATGATATCCAAGTTATTGATCAGTAAGTCAGATGATGAAAAGCACTGCTGTCAATATTACCACAGCTGGCCACTGTGAGTCTAGGGGCAAGTAGCTGCATATATTACACAGTTGATATGCTTTCCAGCCACTGAAGGCCTGAGAGTGAGTTAAGCCATGCAGCACTAAAGTACCAAGCCAAATCAGTTTTACTTTCTCTCGCAGGCGCTAAACCCAAAAATCACAACTGTGGCTGCTCCCACAGAGGAGGCTTACACGGTACAGTGATCTGAAAAAGTATCTGCCGCTTGTAGGTTTCTTATGTTTTTGGAACAGTTCTATATTTCAGACAAATAAATCTTAATATCAGACAAATATGATCTCTGTGAAAAAAAAGGCAATTTTCAAATGATGATTTTATTTATCGCAGGCTCAGAAAAAAGATGTTCAAACCAATCTGGATTAATGGTAAAAAGTAATATCCCCCTAAACCGAATAAATTTGGCAGCAACCAATCAGTGTGTTTTACCACGCTTTGGAGAAATTTTGGCTAATTCTTCTTATTAGAATTGTTTTAATTTAGCCACACTGGATGGTATTGGAAAATGATCCACCTACTTAAACTCATACCAAAGAATCTCAAGCCATACTTTGACTAGACCAGTACAAAACCTTCATTTGGTTTGTTTTGAGCCCTTCAGGATAGACATGTAGATTTACTTTGGCTCATTGTCCCACTAGATGATTAAAATAAGCTTTAATTTAAGGTCAGGAAATGATGGGCTAACATTCTCCAACAGGATTTTGTGTTTGAGAGAAGTGAGTGCATGATTCCTTCAGATTCATCAAATCACTCAGGACATAAAGCAAGAAAGTATTTGGGAATATAAAAACGCTTGCCTTTCACATTAATGTTGATTCACGAACATTGACCTCAACTAAAGCAGTTGGTGCATGCAGTCCTCAAATATTTTTGATTCTCTTGGGATTATCTGGATGAGTCTATGTTGTTTTGGACTAGGCCAGCCGCTCCGGGGAAGAGTTCTTACAGTTCCATATTTACTCCATATTTGGATAATGGCACCCAGTGTGATTTGGTGGAGTACCAAAGCCTTAGGATTGACTTTGTAAACCATTTCACACCAACAAATGTCAATTACTTTTTTACTCATTTGAATTTCTTTTGAAATAATTAGCACCATGTATATTGCTTTTTGAGATCTTTTAGCCTTCTCCATGTTTTCACCCAGATCCAATCTACTTACCAGCTTTGAATGTACCCACAAAATTTGGTCATCCCAATCATTAGTAAGGGGGAAATTACGGTTTCCACACATTGAGAGGTGGCATTAGTTTTCTTTCCCTTAATAAATAAATAGATCGTTATTTATGGACAGCTTCTTTTCAGTCAGTCAGGTTATCTTTGTTTGATATGGAAATTTGTTTGATGATCCGAAACATTTAAATGTGACAAAAGCAAAAAAGGAAATGAAATCTGTAAGGAGGGCAAATACTTTTTCACAACACTGCAAATCCTCCCATCTCTTCCCAACAACAGGAGAAACTTTTTAAATATATTGCAAAAACAATAACAATGGAGCGATGCAGGGAAAAAACACAAACAAGCAGCATCTTTCTCTGCTCACATGTTGCACCGTCTTTATCAACGTGTTCTGCTTCGTTTCCTTCCCGATCCTCCCCACCTCTCCCTTTTCCTCACAAACAGCTACGCCTGTCTTGAACGCACACATCGACGTCCTGTAATGAGCGGAGTGTGTGACGAGTGCATGAGTCTGTGTGTGTGCTGGGCTGCTGAGGGTATCATTACAGTCTTCATTCTATGGCCATCTGTCTGGCCTTCACAAAGAGCCCCCTTTTTTAGACTGGCTACAATTGGCCGCTGACTGCCCGGACTTGGGAACATTTGAATAACGTGGATGAGTGCCTCCCCCCCTCCTCTGCGCTGACAGACAGCGAAAATGTACGCTGACAGATGAGACACAAGGGTCAAACAGAAGCTGCTAAGACTGAGAATAATCCCAAAACACTTCTGGATTCTGTGTTTTTGTGTAAAACCAAGTAGTGAAGTGGGCTCTAACAGTTAATGGGTCAGTCTGTCTGCTTCCCTCCTTTTTGTGCGCACTAGTTTACTTCCAGTTCACTTCACCTCTGTGCATATCTTGCCTGCCTCTTTTACTAAATAAGGACAGGAAGTCTGGGCAAGAAGGAATCCTGGAATTCAAAGGATTACATGTCTTGAACTTGGCAGTCTTCCTGTAAGTTATCTAGTGGTGTAAAATCTGATCATTTAGTGGTCAGCTGGAGCTGAAACATTTGACTAATTTCCTGTTAACTAGACGTTCGTCTTCTCAGTTTTAAATCCAATTGAGAACGGAGGTCTGACCGATGTCGGAAAAATCCACAGTAATGAGTTTAATTTATTCCACAGGGCTGCACAGGCCTCATGCAACAGAACAACTGAAACACTTCATATTGCTTAGGAATAGTAAGAGATTACAGAGCTAGAGAACAAAAAAACAATTACTCGGTTTATTAGTAAGGCCAACTTGTGAAAAACTTTACAACGATAATCTGATTGATAAAATGCAGACACTTTAGTGGACAGTGACGGCTGGTTGCCAGTAGCAAAGTTTAGGTTTCACAACAGCAAAAATGTTTCCATGTTACGGTTGTTGCTCTTTAAAGTTCTTTTAATGAGATGCCAGAGAAGTTGCCATAGTGACCAGAGCTTTTCTTGACTGTATGCTGGGTGGAGTAGGCCTACGGCGCCCTTTCTCCATGTGTTGCTGCACACTGAGGGTAAGTTGGCTGAAATATGTTCCCCCACATTTAAAGAAGAGATGCTTAAGGTGTAAAGACACAAATAGCACAACCCATAACTTTCATTACAGTAACAGAAATATGTTCTTGAGAATGTGGTGGTTATACCACAATCTCACTCTTACATATATCCAAAGCAAGTATATAAAGTATGAGTATATCAGGTATGATATACTTGCTTTCACCTAAAATGGAAAAATAAGTTAGTCCTACTGCTAATATAGAATCTAACATTCTGTTTGCTAAAGGTAATAAATAAATGTTAGAATTACATTCTGTTTTGTCAATGTTGATACATTAACATAACATTTCACTGTGCAAGAAATATTAAGCTGGTTTTAGCTGGTTAATTAGTCAGGCCTATTTACTCAGGCATGCAGCTGGCTGCTTAACAGACATGTCGTTTGCAACTTGCCATAAAAACCCAACATTTGCCCTCTGCAATGTACAGTGTACAGTAACACTAGTGTATCAGATGCAGCATTGCTTTCTACAGAAAAAATTTGGGCCTCGACATGCATCAGCATCACCGCTTCCCTGTTACTAGTTCACTAATGTTAGTTCACTAGTTCACTAATGTTAGTTCACTAGTTCACTAATGTTACTTCCTTGACCCACTTATGACAGATAATGTCCCCTGCAGGCTGGGAATACTTCAGAAGTGCTGCAGTTTTGCTGACTGTCCGACTAATTCATCTAGCCATCGCAACTTGGCTCTTGTCAACCTCACTCAAATGCCTGCCAATTTTGTTTTCTCCTGTTTCTAACAAATCAACTTTGAGAACACAATGCCCACTTGCTGCCTGATAGATCCCAACTGCTAAGAGTTGCGATAAAGACATGACCTATGCTATTCAGCACACTTGCTAGTGTCAGTAATGCTATACCTAAGTGGTGTGACACTAATAAGTACTTTGGGTTCCAAGACTGGACAGCCTATGTTTTTATCAAGTGGAAACATCTACAAACACAAGAGTTTGTATTTTCTGTAAGCAAAGAAAACCTTTCTAGTAGTAAGCTAAAAAGCAAAATGCAGCAATAGGTGAGGGAGGGAGAGGTCTGTATAAATACAGGTTGTAAACAGCTAAAGAAAACTCTGATCACTCCAGTTATTTCTCATGTTTCCCATTATAAAGACTTTTACTTCAATTATAGCAGCACTGAAACTGTAACTTAATAAAACCTTGGTATTCCTTAATACCTGAAACCACCCCAGGTATAATTAAATTAATCCTTTATTAACTAATAATACATTTATTCAAGGTTTTTATGTAATCATAGAATAACACAACGTTGATGTGTGATTTTGATTTTAAGATATAGTTAGATATAGTTAAGATATAGTTAGCTATACTATATCTGAATAGTTATTGCTATTCACTAGGAGTGAATAGCAATTCACTCTTAGTGAAATCAATAAATACATCAATAACAACTGCAGGAGCGTGAATGGTTCCCATCATCTGATACACATTAACTTAGTTCAAGTAGGGATTGTTCCGCTGCTGTATAAAGTGCTGCAGGACAAAGTCTGTTTGCCCAAACAGACATAAAACTTGTTGGAGTCGGACACAGCAGCAGCAGCTGTAATGGCACACAGAGCGACTTTTAACGAAATTAGCTGGGTCGCAGTGTATCTATCAGTTAAATATCCAGGTCAGACCTCGGGTGGTTATCCTCCGAAGTGTGTCAGCACGAAATGGAGCACCAAGCAAACAACAGCCGACTTCTCTCTGCATGTGTTTGTCCATGCTGCACCTCGGTCTTTTTTTTTTCTTTTTCTAAACGCTCCTTTGTTTCAACCCGCTGACAGTTTGTATGAATCACCAACCAAACAACGGCCAGGTGTAATACATGCTGCGGGTCAGGAGCGTCGTCTTCGCTCTAACCTGTTTTCAGCTCGTCTGCTAAGCGAGAGTGTTGTGGTGAGAAACGTTACCACCCAAAAAACCAGCAGCCTACCTCGGCGTTGTTACCGCGGCTAGCCAGCTGTCTCTCCGCGTTTCTTCTTCGGTTAAACGCTAGCGGTTTGCGTTAGCTCCCAACTACCAACACTACAACCGGACTGCTTCTTACTTACGCGTTTGGAAACTGGCGTGCATCAACAGCCATCGTCTTACAAATGTCATTCGGTTCTCCGGCTGCCGTTTCGTCCAACCATCCTCCCAGCCAGCGGACCCCGGCGGAGGACGATAAGTGAAGATGCTGCTGACAGCGTAGAGGCGACACGGACTCTGCTCCAGCTTCACTTTGTTGTTGCTAACACAGAACAGACCGGATACAGTGCGCAGGCGCAGTTCTGACAACGATTCCCCACTCCGCCCCCCCCAACACAAGTGACGCAATGGCTGACGTATCACTCTGGGGTTCCGCCCACTGACAGAGCCAAACAGACCGCTGACTAAATTACATGAGATTTTAAGGGGAACAGGACAAAAACTATTTTTACTGTGGCGTTGATTAACAACATCAACATTTACACCAAACATTTAAGCAGTTGTTTAACAATTTTCACAAAGTAAAGAAAGCAAAGTCGTCTTCTTCTTCTGTAAATTTTAATAGTAGTGTATTAGCGCCATCTGCCGTACTGAAGTGTAAATCCATTAAATATAAAATTACTTATTTACGCTTGCAATAAAAAACTGAACAAAAACAAAATAACTTTAAACCTTCTCATCTAATTGTGTATCCTTTTTATGAATTATGGAACATAATTCAAGCTTAAATAATAATTGTCTTATATCCATCAAATTAAATCATATCCAACTTTTTATAGAGCTTTTTCCATCAGAGAGGTGTAGCAACTAGTTACAAATACTTTTGAATGATACGTACTTTGGCTCAATGTATTACAGTGTAGTTTTACCAGTAATATTTCTTAATATTCTGAAGTATTGTCAATCTTATTTAAGAAAAATTTCTGGCTACTCTACCCACTGTCAGTAACGTCACTCAATGAAGAGCAAACATATTGTAACAAAATCACGCACAGACGCACACTTACAGTTTATGTTAGGGTTGATTTTTATTTTTACACAAACTTTCTGGTTCTATTGGTATTTTCTATCTGCTGAGCTTCAGGTTAAGTGAACATACAGTAAACAGGATATATTGCCACTAGAAATACTTCACCCTGTTCTAACATAGATGTACCTTAACTACTGTAAGTATTGGTTTCATAAATAAGATATTAGAAAATATATCTAAATATAATAAATCTCTTTACAATGTGAGGAATTAACAGCAGACAAGTCTTTTTTTGCTAAAACATCCCCATTGCCAACATTATCAAACTTTGTGGAACATTTGACAAAAAAAGGGAAAAAACTCCCACTTGCATAGATACATTTAGATTACCTTAATTGAATAATAAAAAGTATAGATCATTATAAAATAAGGTGAAATATCAATTTTTACCATAAATGCACAAGTATCAAATGTACAATATGTTTACGATAACTAAATAAGCAAACAAAAAAAATGACCCAAGTCATTTTAATTTGACAAAAGCTGATTTTTGGTCCCAGTATCACGTCAAACTTTATCTGACAAACATATTTACAACCTCAAAATGTCAAGGATAAGGTCTGCCAAAACCGAGAAAGATGGGATGTCTCTCCTTCACTCATCCTCCAGACAGCAAATGCCCAGGCGGCAGGCCTCACACAGTGCTGCCTCGTGGGGCTTGGTCCACACTTTAGCAGAGGATGTCGAAGAAGCTTCGTCGCTTTCCTCCTCCCCGTAGCAATTTTTACGGATTTTGGAAAAAAGCCTGAGCAAAGCGTGTTCCACTTCTTTCCTGGTGAAACCTGGAAGATCAAATGCCTCGTCCTGGCATTGACGACAAGCTTGACCAAAAGGTCGCATTATCACCGTACCCCGGCCGTTTCTCACCCGGTAGCGGAACAGCACCACCGCTCGAGCCGAACGCCAGGTCTTACGACAAGCTCCGCACTGGAACCTGGGGAAAATCAGGTGATGGATGCAGACTTTAGACGCATATTCAACAAAGATAAAAAAAGACATAATTTTATCAGATTTTAAATGCTGATTCTAAATTTTACATCATATTCCCTTTGAAAAAGAGTACATATCTGGATAACCTTTCTAGATAAATCACATCCTGTACTAAATTAACAACTTGCACAGTTTCTGTCCCCGCCTCAAAAGAATGATACTGCCAGTAAAGCAGAATACGTACTTTCCAAAGGCACAATGGGAATACACTTTCCAGCCTCTCTTCCTCTGTACTTTGGTGATTTCGTCTGTTTGGGTGTAGTTAAAGTTTAGATTCCACTCGTCTCCGTAGTCCAGCTCATTGTCATCATAAAGGAGTTCATCAAATATGTCCAGCCAGAAAGCCGGGACCCAACCTAATTGAGTAAACAAAAAAAGAAAGTTAAAATCTAGTCCGAAAATGTCAATTATTTCTCAAATTATCCTGCCAGGGTAGAATTGTAATGTTTTAAGCGTGACCCTTGCAACTTGAATCTGTCATTTTCAGACATCAGACTGATATCAAATCTTGCAATATGAAATTACTATCGTCATTTAAACCATACGAGTCCCTTAGGTGCTCCACCTGTCTCCCTTTAGAGACATATGTTCTAATTTAAACACTGACATACAAACATTTTACATTAACATGTTTTGCTAATTTCTTTTTGTGACTTGACTTTTTTATTTTACTAAACGTGACACAGCTCACAGCTAATAATGCAAAATTTATTTTTCTGAAAAAAGTAATAATACACAGACTCAATAAAGAAAGAAACCTTTAAGACAAATTAAAATTCCTCTTAAATACAGAAAGTTTTACCATTTATGTCCAAAGCAGGTTTCAGCACCCTGCAGGGTTTTCTTTGGCTTTTTTCCAAAATCCGTAAAAATTGCATGTAATGGAAAGTTGAGTGAAAGGAAAAAGTGCTGCAGGAAATGGTAAAACTTTCTGTATTTAAGAGGAATTTTAATTTGTCTTATAACATTCTAATGTTCTGAGACATTGGATTTCTAGATTTATAGTTATTCTATTTATGTTCTCAATTTAAAATTTCTTGCACTACTGACTTTTCAGTGGTGTATAAAATAATGCGAGAAGCCCATAAACATGACTACGTGCAAATTTGGCACCTTTTTCAGTTAACATCTGACCGTAAGGGGGCGCATTTGACCCAGTTGTTTACTCCAGCCGAGCCGTGAGAGTTCGCCTTCTTATAAAATATTCTTTTATAATAATTTTTACAGGCAAAACTATCATATGTTGTCATATGAATTTTCTTTTTCCTCAATGCGAGTCACTATTATGGGTTTTTATTAAGTCGAAAAGCTTTGTTTTTCAGTGGGACTCTGTCTTCATTATAATGATTAAGTCAGCGTCCAATACGCTTTTCTCCTTTAATTTATTACATGTTATGACCTCAACTTACAAATAGATCTTCACTTCACCTTATTAGGATCATTATAATGATTACGTCAGCGTCCAATACGCTTTTCAAAACAAAGCAACGCACTTGTTTCTAGAATAAAAAAATAAACTGCAGTAAACTACAAGAACAATCCTGCATACGTATGTGGGTAAAAAAAAAGGCATTACCTGCTGGTGTGCTCATTTTGCTTTATTTTCTGACGTCTGGAGATCCGCAGAAACGCAGTGCTTGTCCTCTGAATGTTGCTCTACAGACTGCCGCGTTATTTATATGCGACAGAATCAGCTGTAGTCAGGAAAACGAAACTTAAGAGTCATTTTCGCTTTCCCTGCCATGGAAATGGGTTATCAACAACAAACACCCTCAGTAAGTTTCTGTTGGCACTGGGAAGGGAGTTGCCCTATCAGCGGTGAAGAAATATTGCATCATTTTGCTGTTTGTCTCCGACGCACATCAAATGAATGGTTCATTAGCAGGCCGATTACTGCTAGTCAGTCTTGATTCAGGTGTGTTGGAGTAGGAATGCATGTAAGAGTTGCAGGGTGCACAGCAAATTCAAAATGGTTAGATTTCCAGTGTTGGTGTTGTATGTTAAAAGTACAGCGTTAATTCATCACTTGTTTAGTCTGATTCAACAACATGAGGGCTCGTTTCCCTAAAGAGTTGGTGTTATTCCAGAGAGTTAAATTTAAGCAGCTGCTTAAACAGAGCTGCTTCCACAATTGTAAAGTATCTGTGACGTCACGCGTTTGCCCGAGGAGAGAGGCCAGCAGTATGACGTCTTGTCTGGAGCTTAATAATTAACACGTTCATAGTGTTAACTTTTGACACTACACACTAGTGTTAGGTAAATCAACACTGATGTGATTTAAATTTCAACTACTGAGAGTGTTGATCCAACTCTATCACAAGGCAAAGTTCTGTCACGAGGCAACGTGGATCTCTGTCACAAGAGTGACTCAGGGGTGGATCTCTGTCACGATCACGTGGATCAAGAGTGGATCGTGGTCAATATAGACACTTTGGACTTGGGCACCACTGATCTACTGTAGATAATTATTAAAATAGAAACACATTAAAATTTAGAAGAACGCAAAAAATATAAAGTAAAGAAAAAAGAGAACAAATATCGTCAAAATAATTGATATTTGATAGCTGTATTGTGATTTTAAACAACACAACAATAATAAAATTGTACTGAAAAAAGTTATAACATTATTATTATTATTATTATTATTATTATTACTTCAGTTGTGTGTTTTTTTGTTTATTTATTTTGTTGTCATTTTGTAAAAACACTTACTGACGCAGGACAGTGATTACAAGTTCTTTTGGACTGTGGATGAGATGAGAGAACCTCATTGCCAAAATTCCCAGATTAACTGAAATTTTTTATTTTTACTCAAATCCAACTTCGGTGTTGGAAACTATGCAGCTGCAATTCCAGGAACGACAGTAAATTTGCATCCTACTGTCCGACTCAGTCCAGTAGATGGTGCTGTAGGACCACATTTTTCAGTAGATTGTTGGCGAGACTCTTGATGCATCTATTGAGCACTGTCAGCATCATTACTTCTTGTGAGTCATATCAGCTTAAATCGCAAATAAATACCCAGATACAGCATTCACTCGGCGGAAAATTAGAAGCTTATAGAAACAAACATTAATCAGACATTCTCATAAATTATCCACTCGCTAAACTGGATCAAAACATGTTAGTCATTTGTATCTTGTGAGAAAATACGTCTCCATTCGTGCTTCAGGAGATCTAAAATCCCAACTAAAGAGCGTACAAGGAAAAAATTGAGTTTCAATCTGCTCATAAGGATTGGACTGTTGGATAAAATGGTCAGCAATGATGAAGGGTCATTCTAGAAAGAATGAATTGTGTCTTTTCATACTTTTAAACATAAAAATAATGAGATAGTCAAACATTTTTATGAGTCCTACTGTGGGATCGAGTTTCAGCTTATTTATCAGCTTGCTCTTTTAGATAAGGATGACTGCCTGCATGCTTTGACCTCTATCAGCATCCACCTGCTGAGCTACAGTTTCCTTTGACAACCCATAATTAACACCACGTCAGAAAAGTTTCTGGTGCAAACACTTGTCTGTGTATTTGCAAATGTGAGGAGCTTTTGAAGTCACAACCTGTCCAAGGACTCAATTGGTTTGTTTAGAAGTATTTTTTTGTGTGTTCTTAATCAGATTGAGAACAAAGACCCTCCAAACTAAGTTTACAATAAAGCTGAAAGGTGGAGAAAAGCGCTTTATTGTTTATGTTTTACCACGTTTGGTTTTGGATTTCTTTTTTGTTTTTGATCATTTCCTTGTGGTGTGTTCTCCCAGTCTTGCCATATTTAGTTCATTTTTTGTGTTCATTAATGTCAGAGGGGTGTGGCCATAGAAGTTGATTCCTTTGTGTTTAGTTTCTTAGTTTATTTCAGTTTGGTTTAAATTTGATGATCGTTTTTCCCATTGGTTTGTAGTTCTCCTTGAGTTTTTGTTAATCTCCCTTTTGTGTTAATCAGTCTTCCTCACTTAGTTTGCATGTGTTTTTATGGCCACAGCTGTGCCACATTTCCTCCAGTCAGTTCACCCGGTTCCTTTATCATTTATTCCATTAGACTGTCTATTACACTCACAACAGTTTAACGTCCTGTCACTTTTGTAGGGTTTTGTTTCTCATTATTAAAAACTCTCCATGTCGCCTTTCTGTTTCTGTTTCAGCCTACATTTGGCTTCAAACTTGAAACCAAAACATAATGAATAACGTTCACGACGAGTCACTGGATGTGTTATACACCGTCTTTATTTACCGTCTGATCTCATCAGGCAAACTTTGTGGACGTTATGCATGTAGTTTCCCAAAGTCATGATTATCGGTCCGTGCGCAGAGGTAATATTAGCACCAGAGTGACAACACCAGTTTGTAGGTATGCAGTGATGGCACAGTAGCATTTTCTTCCTCCTCTTTAACACACAATACATACCACACACAATTATTTATGAAAGACAAATGAAAACTTACCGTGCACTACAGGGACTTTTCTCATAACTGGGCTGATAGCTTCTTACAATAACACTCCACCCAGAGCTAAAAACATATCCAGTGCTTGAGACAGGCCTCGAGCTATGATTACAGCAGTAAAATATACAGACATTCATGTGATGATAACGCACACATGCAGGTTTGTCAGGATCATGACACAAAACTCATTTGGAAGTACTTGACAGAGATTATTTTAGGTAGTACTTTAGCTTCAGCTCACTTAATTGTAGGCACATACATTTGCTTTCTGACCAATGTATTTTGTTCACAAAATCTCTATTTTAAATTGGTTAACTTGTAGTAGTAATAACTATTTTTTTTATGACAATGGTTTTTAAAAAAATAATTATTTTAAAAAAATAGTACATTGCCAGTGTTTCTCAATGCAAACTAAAGAAAATTATATAAAGTTGTTGTATTGTTTCTGTAATTCAGTGTCACATCGTATCAGTTGCGTACGGCACCACTTTTACACAGCTTTACAGGTCTGCAAAAGAAATGTGTGCGTATGTATCTTTCCGGCCACCACTGTAGTGCAAAACTGACTTCGAAGCGTCAGACTCCTGGGAGTCACCTTATACGCAGGTGTGACATTACAGCGTGAGAAAAGCATGCTGGGAGAGCTCACAGAGACAGAGACAAAGAAGCAGATACAGGAGACTTGCAGAGTAACTTCATTGTGCTTGCTGCTCAACATTCACCAAGTATCTCATTGACACCAGAGCGCGCAGATTAAATCTGCGCTGGAACAAAAGCGACATCAGCAATGGAGATGAATAAAAGTATTCAGAGAAAGGTGTGACGGTAATGTAATTTGGAACTAGCTGGATTTCCCTGAATGCAGATTCACTCAACAACAGATTGACCCAGATTCAGCATGAACACTATTATTTTATTCTCTTTTGGCTCTGACAGCACAGATGCACATTTAGCCTCTAATTCATTGCCAGTCATGAGAAGAAGAGCGCGGCAGAGTTTATCACCCTTTGATTAGAATTGGTTAACTATGCAAAGTGCTGGATGAGTGAAATTTGGAAGTTTTATTTCTGCCTTGCCATCCTTCTCACTGCTTGTAGCGACAACTCAAACGTAGCCTCTCCAGTGTTCCTTCTCACTGTTTAAATAGTTTAAATTTCTTAGTCATTCTTCTGACAGTAAATCTAGACAGGTTTATTTGAGCAGCTAGTTTCTTCTTGCCATTTCGTGACTTGTGAACACGTTCACTCATCTGCCTTAACTGAATGGCAGGATTTGTTGTCTTTCCCATTTTTAATGGTGGCTACGAGAAACAAGCTTCTCTGTGTAAATGCAGAAAAATCCTGCATCTTTAGCTGATAGAAACATACCCCCACATGTGTGCAAGATGTCTCTATAGAGGCACACTTTTTAGATTTTTATTTGTAACAAACAAATCCAATATATCATTTTTGTTTAATGTTCTAAATTGTGTACAACTTTGTGTGCGTCTATCACATGCGATCGCAATGACATACACTGAAATCTATGGTTGAGACATGACAAAATGTGAAAAGGTTTAAGTGTTATAACTTGTTTTGCAAGACACATTTCAATGAAAATTCATCATACAGTGCTTCATCTTAAATTAGGGCTAACATCCATCTATTCTGCTAAAAAAATGATTTCATTTCATGTTTAACTGCCTCATGTTTGCATTTTCATCTTCCAATATAAACCCTTTTGTATATTTACATTGCATGTTCCTATTTAATTACGGTACTTAGAAAAATGCAATGCAAATCATTTCCCATTCTCTAAAGATGGTATTTTCAAAACACATTTCTTAATCAGACGGCGCTCTAGTGACGCCAGGGATCATCAGCCAGGTGTGCAGGCTAACCTTTCTCTCTGTTCCAGAACTGCACTCCTGCTGACAGGCTGCCAGGTGACTCAGCGAGGGCGGGGTCGGGCTGAAAGAGGCTGAGAGATGGAGACAGAGTCCTTGGAAGACTTAGCGAGAGATAAAGTGGGGGCAGGGAGGGAGTGAGGCAAAAGAGGTTGGGTGTGGTAAGATGCCTTAAGCACATTCCTCATTGCAGCCGCACCCAGCTTTTCTGCGTCTTTCTACCTGCCAGTGTTTGCTTTCAGGACTAATTCCAGTATGCAGAAAGTATCTGTACTTTCTCCCTCTTTTCTCACTTCTTTCGCTTCTGCCTTCTGCATGTTTCCTTTCTCCTCACTTTCAGTCGCAGCATGTGGCACGCATCCCCACAGCTGTATGCTACCGCTCCCACTCTCACTCCTCACATTTCATGTTGACGCTACATTAACAAGGCAAGTGCAAACATAAAAGGTGAGAGCTCAGAAACATGGCGTCCACGGTTTGTGAGTCTGTGTGTGTGTGTGTGTGTGTGTGTGTGTGTGTGATATCAGGACATGGATGGTTAGGCAGACAATCTGACAAGAGCCACTCCCTTAGGAGCCGAACATACAGTCAGTGTGTGTGCTATCAAACAAGGTGTGTCCTGTGCACTGAACACGTTTCGGGGGCAAAGGACAGCCCATATAACTGCAAACACAAACACAAGCTGACTGGTGTATAGATTTGTCTCTCTTACAACCCGTGTTGATATCAATATTGCCTCTTTTCAGGTGAACCTTGTATTGTTTCATATCAACACCGCCAGCATAAAGCAAAAGGTGTGAGAAAACTGAGCTGAAGCAGCGTCGGGTTTAAAGAATTGTTTACTCAAGGTATGTGCAGCGGCATGCTTTAGGAGGTCCGATCTTTTCTGAGGAGATGAAATGAGACATGACAGCATGCTGTGGTGAGACTAGCTTTAAGGAGCTTTCTATAGAGGAGGGAAATGATCACAGAGTCTGTTGATTCAGCCTCAGTGATTCACCATGGAGAAAAACAATAGCTGATTCACTGACACTATGTTTCACATAGAAACATGGAGTCCAAAGAAAACAAGTGGATGCTTAATCTAATTTATGCGCCATTAATAAAGGTCATTGGTACAAGAATGACAGGTCAAGATCTAGAAAATAATAGTTATTGTAATGCTGCATAAACGTATACCAATAGCTGTCCCAACTAGCAATGTTTCTAATGTTTTACTGTGCAGCCCATTGCAGCCGTTAGCTAATAATAATAATAATAATAATAAAAAAGTACTTATAGGTGTTATATACTGAGCTCAGGGTTCCTACACAGGAGTGTGAATTTTTCCACCTCTTGTCTCATAATAAAAGTCAGCTTCTCCATCGCATAAATATTGCAAACTGACAGTGAGATTTGGAGAGGTTTAATTATCTCCTGTGCCATACTGTTCACTGTAGTGGCAGAAAGATTCAGCTGGGTCCAGCCTCGCTTTTTTTTGGTCATATTTAGACTTAAAGATATCCATGCATCTATTTTTATATAATCTTATGTTCTTTTGAAGAGTAATATAAAAAATATACTTATTCTGGTCACTTTAAAAATATAAAAGAAATATTCTTAAGCCGCATTTATTTGAGCAATGCCACAAATTCAGACAAATTTAGTGAAAAATTAGAATTTTCAATTTTATTTTAAGAGCTTTGCATACATGGAGAGTGTTGAATTGAGTAAAAATCTGTATGATCTCTGAACAGACTTCTGGAAATCAGGTTCAGTAGAAATACCAAATCAAGACACACAGAAGCACGAGCAAAACCGTTACAAAGAGTAGAAAATGAAAATACAAGCATATTACCAGCTGTAAAAGGTAAAGGTCGTACTGCGGTCTGTCTGCTGAATTTAGAAGTTATTTTTTTAAGTGTTGAGGAGGGAAAAGTTGGATCATCCGAGTTGTGATCGGTTTAAATTAAAATCATTATTCATAATCCTGTATAAGCATCCATGTCATTTCAAATAAGGTCTTGCTTGTTTCAGAAAAAATGCTAAACACACGATAAAATTTTGCAGATATAACAGTCGAGATTAGCATCTACAAACCTTAAATGACAAAAAAATGACCCAATACCTGCACTGAAGTGATGGGCAGCTGAATTTTTACATTAAAAAATAGATTTTTTTTCCACTCTGATCAAATAAATATTTCTAAAGTAGGCAGATGTTCAGTGTTTGGCTAGATTTTTAAAGGAAATACTTCAGTAAGAAACAAGACAACTTGTACCAGCCGCATAATCTTCTTGGCACGTTGAAGTCATACTGAGTTCCTAAACATTTACAACCAGTTGTTAAATAAGGAAGTAGTGCAACTTGGTGCTTACCATAAGCTGTCTGCTGAAAAAAAAAGGGTGTAAAGAAGCAAATAGAGCCACTAACTAAACTAGTTTAGTTAAAATTATTTTTGGCTGTTTAAAAAAAAAAATTAATCAGTCCCTTTATTTAATATTTTATCCATTATCCATCCATCCACGTCTCTCTACCAATCTATTTTCTCACCATTAATTCTTCAACCACAGATTTATCCACCATTCATTCATCCATCTATGTACTTTGTGAACCATTCATCCATTCATAGTCCATCTTCCATCCCATTTACCATCTTTTCATTTATTATACTATCCATCCATCCATCCATCCATCCATCCATCCATCCGTCCATCCATCCATCCATCCATCCATCCGTCCGTCCATCCATCCATCCAAATGTGGCTAAACGTATCACATTTTTAAAGCTTAAAAGTAGCAGATATCTACCACAAATTCACTGTGAATTTTGGATTTGTTGTTTAAAACTGGCTCTAATGAAATGACAACTGTCAAAATTAAAATTTATTATATTTTAATGAATCCTGTTTTCATGCAGACTTGCGAACTTTTCCATTTTGTTTGCATTTCAATAAACTGTTGCAGCACATTAGTTATTTTTTTAAATAAACAAAATACAAAAGACAGAAGACTGACTCAAGACTTTTTGGTAATAATGCAATGGTGGAAGTACGAATATGTTGTATGTGTATTTAAGTTATTGCCAAAGGGAAAAGACGAGATTGTGTTATTTAGTCGTTACATTGAGTTCTCAAACTAACACGCAAAGTTTGAAACGAGGGTTCGACTAGTTAAAGGTCAGATTCTTGAAAGAACTGATAAAACGCAGGATCCACGACACTGAGCCCACTTTTGAAACAAAGCACAAGGAGCGAACTTCCAATGGTGTGGAGGCCCTGTCGCTTTGGGAGGAGTCTCACCGGTGGGAAAGCGCTTCCTATCAACATTCACTCCTGTCCTTCCTCATTCACTGCGCGGTTCTACAGCAACTCTGCCGCGGCGGCTCCCGAGGATCACCCACCGCCGAGAGGAGCTCTCAGCCCGGGCAGTGAGTACGCGGTCACAGCGCACGCTACCGGAGAGGGGCGGTTTGGGTGGAGCTCCTGTCCGATTTATGGAATGTGACACTCGGACGAGAAAGGAGGCCCGAGTCGGTGGATTGAAGTCGATACAAAGACGAGGGAGAGAACAAGTTGTGCTGCAAGTAAAGAGGTACGGACTGAAAAACTGTGGCATTTGGGTCAAAGCAACTATTTACGTGGAGTGGCTATAATACTCTAATTACACCATTTCTATCTATACTAACTGCTATATTCTATCCTGTCTCGCTCTAAATCCCGGTACTTTTTTCTAACTTTAACTTTTTTTCATTTTTATTTTATGCGAGCAGAATAAACGGTGAAATGCAGACAACTTTCCGCAACGACAGCCTGCAGTTTCTAGAGGATTAAGTCATCCAGGTAGCTGCTGTGCACTGCAAAACCTGAGCAGTGTTAGTACAGTCTGAGCAGACAGAAGGCTCAGTGTTGCCCGTTACCAACACACTGAGCTGTTCTTTCATCCAGGCCACTGAAGGCAGAAAAAAAAACCCCGAATACGTGTAGAAATAACATGACTCCTCTCCTATTTAGCATGCAGACGCTGTAGGAGAAGCAACACTACAGGGGGTGAAAAGCTGTTAACCTGCAAACATTATGCTCTGATGCACTGATAAAAGATATTTCTAGCAATCGGTTTTGTAACTCCTTTTTATCAATTTCTATTTAGAAGTTTATTTAGAAGTTATAAATAAAGCTATTATCTTCCTACTTTCCAGACCAATTGGAAAGGAGAAAACAAAGAAGTCAAAAGAGCTGCTTTTGTCTGCATTACAATCTACAAAACAGTCAAATCCTCCTGGTTGAAGGACAGAAGTATCTATAAATAAAACCCAACTAAGAACAATTACAAAATGTGCTATAGCTCTCAAACTTAATATGTAAAAAGAAAAGCTGATTTTCTTTTGTGTTAGATTGTTAAATCATTAATTTATCACAACTGTAGGAATCTTCATTAATTCGTCGTAATTCACTTTCGGACCAGAGCGCCATGTGTTTGAGAGAGCAGTCAACTTTACATAGCTGTGCAGCTCAGCAGGACTTCACTATTATATCAATAGAAAAACAAAATGACCAATGTTGACATTTTAAACTGTCAACAGTGCTTAGCGTGGTTAGTGCTCTTAACTTTACTAATAGCTGTTCTGTTGTGTATTTCTCTACAAGAGAAGCAACATTTCCGTATCGAAACACTTTCCATCCTGGACAAAGTTGGATTCCGCTAAAGGATAAAATAGATCAACTTTGTGGTAATACGTTCTGCTTCCTGGTATACTCAGGTAGTTTGTGTACGGTTGACTGGACTGTCGACATGCCTCTGTAGACAATAGTTTTCTTCTAACTTCATTTTTGAAAAACCTCATCGATGCTGAAAATAACTGAGTCTTCTGCGCTATGTAACAACTTCCTCACCGGAGAGGGTTGCTGTCGGGAATACTTGAGCGTCCATTGAGCGGGAAAAAACATTGGATTTTTAGTTACCGAATTTTTATTAACTGAACAGAGGCAGGAAATCAGAAATTTCTGTCACAAGCCTTATTCTCAGTGCATCTCTAAATAAGTAGATACATTTTATTAGGATGTCTCATAGCCTGTTTGAACAATGCTTTGCATGCTTTGGTGTTCTTTGTGATGGGCTTAGCAGAGATTCCAACCTTTTGATTATAGAGCTCTTTCTGTTGAGCAAGGAAGACTGGTTTGCAGACTCCAATAGTAGTTTAACTGCATGCACATAACCGTTCAGTTTTACAGCTTTTATCCTTGATTCAGCCAGAGTGAGTCACTGTGCAGGAATAGCCTTAACATGTGGTTGTAATTTTGAGTTTAAAAAAGCTCTTAAATGCCAGCTCTTTTTAGTGTGTGCGTGTCTTAATTTAATCTTGTCACATTTCCCACACGGCAGCGGCTGCATCTCATTCATTAGTGCGTTCTCTCTTGCATGTGTGTCAAAAAAAAAAGATAGTCTGTTTACAGTTTGTTTTTGTGGACTAATGTGCTTTAGGAAGAGAGGAGCTGGAAAAACAGAAATACTTTCATGCGTCGGCTGCTAAGTTTTCCGTTCAAGCTGACCGCAGGCCTGAAGGCAGTTGGAACAGATGAGGCACTTCAGAGGACCTGTTTTTCTAGCCTAAGACGGGATGGGATGTGAGCCTCTGAGTGCTGTCACATTCAATACGTGCTCATCTGTCTTTGAGCCGTGTTTTGTGCTCCACTCATCAGCCGCGTTGAGGTGTGATAATGTACAGAGAGACAGGAGAAGCTCTGCGTGGATTTATATCTCAGTTTGTGTACATTACTCCGACAACGATGGAAATACTTCTGTGTCCCAAAACGAGCAGCAGAACTTTACAGCCTCCAAAACCTGTTCTCAGGTATTCTGCTCTTACTCCACTCGCGACGAGTTATAACACCTGAAATGAACATGCCGGATCAAACCCGGTGTTTGCTCAGCAAGGCGTGTTCAGGTAGAGAGCGATACTTCTTGAGAGTTTACGATTCCTCAACCTTTATTAATCCTTTCCGCCATCAGGACCGGTAAAATTTTAGAGGTTTGTCTTTGTCATCTCATGCAGAAATGTTGAGTACGAACCACTGACACATTAGCAGTGTGCACACTTGAGATCCGCTGCAGTGTTTTGCTGCTGGTTTAGTGTTTCACTCCAGCTTTGTTTACGGTACATTTGCGTTTGGCTTTGCTTCGTGTGGAAAAGCTGCTTACCTGAAGCAGAAATACAGAATTCCAGATTCCCAACATGTATCAGTGCTTGCATTTTTGGTGCTCACGTCAGTTGCCATAGCAGCAAACAAAGCACTGGTGTCTGTTTTGATATCCTACCTGTTATAGCTCCTACCTTATGGTAATCCTCCACTGCCTCACCCTGCAGTGATCCACAGGTGAGCAGGGTGAAGAAGAAACCACCACGTTCTGTTTGGTATCTTTGTGTTTGATTCAGGCTCTTACCTCATAACCACCTCAGGGCTAAAATCATTCCAGCTTGACTGCCAAGAATTTTAATAAACTGATAATTAATGAAAATGCTTAGTCGCACAAAACGAGCTCCTTTAAAGATCTTAAATTCTTGGAAACAAAAATGTGTCTACCTCAAAGTAGTTTTGTTAATTTAGTACATGGATTAAAATCAGTTTTTTTTTTTAAAAACTCTGTTTATGTCCATTGAAATGGTTGCATAATAAAGGCCATCTCCCACTTTGTTTTTCACTGGATTTTAGAAAATTTTGCATCTAAGAAACAACAGAAAAAATTAACAACAGAGATTTTTGAAGTGACTAAAAAAAACCAAAAACAACAACATTTAGACGATGCAAAAGTCCACAATGGATATGTGTTAATATGGAATACATATTAACAGTAACTATGTGTTCCAAGGTTTCAATACCCCTAACCGTTTCCATCATGCTACTCCTGCGGTTTATATTTTTTAATAAGTGACTGAAGTTTCTCCTGCTACGTGGAACAACGTCTGCAGACTGGAGGAGTAAAAAAAAAAAACCAAGCCATTGCTGTACAGTATTCTCCAGGCTGGAACAAATATATTATTATTTGTCTTTGCTTACAACAAAGAAAAATATGAACAGTTATGTTGTGAAAACAGACCCATTATTTAAAAAAAATTGTTTTAAAAGTACAACTGGCAAGCTCAAATTGACATGTCTATAAAAAAAAAAGCTGACTGCAGGCTAGCTAACTGAGAAGGTTGCCCAACTAAAAACTTCTAATATCAACTTGATGCACTGGTGTTACTCTATAAAGAATGAAAAGGTAGAAAAGTGAGACAAATATTCTGCCCATTAAGCAATTGAAAACTACAACAAAATTCATGTGAGCATTTATTTTATTTTATATTTTTTTGCTTAGGTCTACGTGCTAAAATGATGATAATTTAAAAATAGTCACTTAAAAATGTTGTAACGAACATTTTTTTTAATTGTCAGAATCAAATGTTGCATTATTTCAGCACAAATAATTTGCAGTGTTTAAAATCAAAGTACTGTTTTACTTTACTGCTTTAAATCGAAGTACAGTGTTACACTTTTTTTGTTTAAAATGTTAAAACATATGATTACTTGATAATAATTATAAAAAATGGTAACTTAATACAATGTCCGCAAGTTCAACCATACCTGTAATTTGAGGGTGCTAACAGCTGGTTTAAGGCTGTTGTGTTACATAACACGGTTGTTAATTTGAGGTTTGCGTACTCCAAGCACAACATTTTTTCAGTTTGTGGTTGTCATTCAGTTCCTTTGGCATGTGTTTGCATTCAAAACAACAAAGCGTCAGTAGCTTATTGTAAGATTTAGAATAAAATCAAAAAGGCTAAATAGGTTAGGTGAATTTTATTCTTTGAAAGTAAGCAGGGACATACTGTAGAACCAAGAAGCAGTTAGTAATAACAGTAATAAGTAAGAAAAAGAAGAAGAAACGGACTAACTTTCCTGAAATAAGTGAATAAAGAGGAAATAAGCCGTTTTGCCCATGTACAAATCACAAAGCTGTAGTTTGTAATTTTATCCTCTGGCCAAGCCACACCAGGCTTCTGGATGACTCACCAGTCCTCTGAGTCAAGTGGGTTCTTCCACTGCTTGTGGGTTAGGACTTGTACCCTTCGCTATCACCACAACCAAGCCCTGAACTGTTCCTGAAAGTTTACACAGAGCGCATTATCCACACTTTTATAACAGGTACAATCCCTCCCAGCCTGAGCCGATCATGTCACACCCTGATAATTTCACCAGACTTCCAGTTAGTCAGGGATAATAAGAACACTTTTATAAGTTACTCCAGGCTTCATGTTGAGACCATGTGCTTATTTGTGGAAAAATAAGCACATGAGATTTAACTTGATTTAAAATTTTGCTTTAAAAGTGTAACTCATACGATCTATAAGCTTATCAGTACGGGAGACATTGCGGTTGGTTCAAGCCTGAAATGATTGTCAAAGTTCATCATCTTTCTGCCTATCAAAGAAATAAACACCATCTTGAAAGTAGTGGTCACATCTACTTTATGTTTTTGTGTTGAACATTAGGAATCTAATCACTGGCACTGATTATATCAGCAATGTTGAAGTTGAGGAAAATAAATCATGCTCACATTAGGTAGTAAGTAAGTTAAAAGTCATGGGGCAGCTTAAAAAAAGACTTATGGCAGCTTTCAGACTCAGTTTTCTTGCAGCAACAGACTTTCCTTGGCAAGGCCTAGCAACTAGCAACACGAAGCATGACGCACCGGCATGACAAGTTAATTTAGCAAACGTAAGAATGGACTTGTCTATACACCTCCTCATGCCTTTCCCACCATTCCCCACGCCTCATTTATGTCCATTTTCCCTCTGTCTTCCTTCCATTGTACCTTCTTCCTCCTGCTGTTTCTACGTCCAAAGATTTGTTTGCACTGTATTCCACAAGCCAAATCCTGATTGAGTTCATCATTAGCATTATTGTGTGATTGTTTTATTACCCAGTACAGGTTTGGTGTTCAATGAAACAGACTTAACATATCAAAGTCTGCAACACCAATTTCAAAGTGTGATTCCTAATCTGATATTTACTTTTGATCAAATTCCCAAATTTAAGGTAATTCAAGAGGGAGTGAGTCACAAGACTGACTACCGTAAATTAAATTAGATCTCTTCCCTGCAATGAAAAATCTCATAGCGATTATTTTGTATAACTGTTAGAGTTATCTCGAATAAAACTGGGATAATCTCCTGGTATTGATTTACTAACAACAGTTGCTTTGTTCGCTGTGGGAAACATGCCCGCTTGTGCATCCTAACACAAAGCTGCCTTTCTCTCATAAGGGATTTTAATTGAATTACTGTATTGTTTGTCATTAATGCGGGAGTGGAGTGTTATTACAGGGAGTGCAACCACAATAGCAAGGTGATCTAAATACAGGAAAGCATCTTTTTCTTTGGACCAGGGTGCTTTTATGTTTTCTCTCGAGATTCTAAGGCTCCCAGCTAACTCTGCTGCCCTTTCTTGTTTTTACCTTTTCTGCAGAAGCTTTTCATTTGACTTTTGACCGCACCCAGTCCAACAATGCCGCACCGGTCACAGAGCTCTTCGGTTGGTGATAATCCACTTGACCCAAACTATCTACCGCCACACTACCGCGAGGAGTATCGTCTAGCAATCGATGCTCTGATTGAACATGACGTACAGGTAACAGTTACAATTCTTTTTCATTTTCCACAATGTGAGTAATGTGTAAAAACAGATGCGGGGCCATAGAAAAGCATTTGTCTTTTGTAGTGTTTCATACTTGAATGTTTTATATCAAACAACCAAATTATCATGCAAGACTAAAAACCAAAGTAAATACAATGACAGTTTTCAATTTACGATTTTGCTTATTAGGGGAAAACGGCATTCAAAGAAATGTGCCCTTTGTTAAATCATGCATTAACAGCAATTAAATACTTTTTAGACAATAGGTTTCACTTTTTCTTGCCACCCCTTGTCATTTTACAGATCTGATTACAGTCAGACCTATAAAATAAAGAAATTACCTAAATTAAACCTGTCTACATTAAGTAAGCTAACTTATTTGAAAAATCTTGGAGTGAACAGGACATCAAGTTGGACGACGGAGCAGAAAACAAGCATGTCCACCTATGACTGACTAAAGAAGCATTAAATGAAGATTTTGGAGAAGCCCAGTCAAATTCTGCACTTAAATTTGATTGTGATGATGATTGTGATGGAATCCTATTTTTGCTCTAAAAGCCACTAAAGTTGCTAAAGCCAGGCCAAAATTTTTCTAGAGTGGTGTAAAAGGCTAATTACCAGTTATTAATGTCACCAAAAGTTTGTGTAGATTTCTTTTTCCTATAAGAAATCTATATTACAGTTATTTTTTTCTACAATATTTGAATGTTACACAAAATCAAAAACAGTAGTAAAAAGTAAGGGTCGAATTTACCTTACTGTATTGCTGTAATGCATGCACTGAACTTGTTTGTGTTGTCGCACCAGGGCTACTTTGAATTCCTCCAGACGTCAGATTTGGTGGGTTTCCTGTCCCAGTCCGAAATTGACTACATCAAGTCCACACTGCAGGGACCCAGCCAGTCCACAGGCGCCCCTGAGCTTACATATTATGAGGGAGGGCAGGACGCTGAGGGCTCCTCTGACACCTACTGGCCATTGCAGTCTGACACGGCTGCGCCGGGGCTGGACCTGGGATGGCCGCTTCCGCAGCACAGCTTTATCGGGCCCACAGAGGTCACCACTCTGGTCAACCCCTCCGACGCAGAAATGCCAAGTATTAAGGAGCAGGCCAAGAGACTCATCAAAAATGCACGACATGTAAGTAAAAACACCAGGGTGCAAGAAAGACAGATGTTACAATGTGCAGACTTGATTTGTAGCTGGGTGGGTTTGTGTCAGGAAGGGTGTATTTGTTTCAGTGCTGTCCTATCATTATGCATCCCATAAGTCAACTATTATTTTTGAAAAAGAGAAAAACTGGTTGATAAAGCCCTGCCAGGAACATTTCTGTGCTCTAACTTGTTAGAGTTTTTTTTTTTTTTTGTCTACCTCTGGCAACGTTTTCACCACTCCCTTTTAGTCAAATTTCCAACTCACTGGCCGTCAGCTAAATTAAAAATATGATTAGCAGCAGAATGACTGCCAAATGTGACAAGCAGTCAAACTTGTTGGTGTGAAGGATCGTGCCTTTATTTGTCCTACGTTTCTGTCTGAATTTACAACGTGCTGAGCTGTGTCTTGCAGGCGTTTACTTTTAGCAACTCTCCGGAAGTCAGTGTCTCAGCATGCAAATGGTGGAATGACAGCTTGGAAATAAAATTAGTCACCCTGCAAACCTTATGTAAATTTAGTGCGGCAGATATACTGAGTGTAGTCAAATGTTCATGGAGTGTCTATTTTGTTTCAAGTCTTTTATTGAGGCTTGAAACTTAAGTTGGATAAAAAAAACTTGCCAAGTCAACAAACAGGAAGCAAGGCCATCTCAATAAATACAAATATTCAAATACAGAAAGTCCTGGCTCAGTTCACCAATTTTTACCAATACTTTATCATTCCTTCCTAAATACCTAACCGTACACAGCAGTGTTTTTCTTTTCAATTTTGTTCGTAGTGAATTATCTGACTATAAAAATGGTCAAACCTTGTTTATACCTAGTTGTATATTTTTATCTGAAAATCTTACTTTCTCTGTGATTTTGTTTTTAACAAAAGTCATACCCATGACCAAAACTACAAAGAGTCAAATGACAAGGATCTATATAGTACTGTTAGAGGAAGGGTTTAAGAAACTGACAATGCAATAATCATGTGTCCCTAAAATAAGTGTGTTTGTTCTTGTGGTCTAGGTTATCGCAATTGTGATGGACATGTTCACAGATGTTGACATTTTCAGTGACCTCTTGGAAGCAGCAGGACGCCATGTTCCTGTTTACATTCTGCTTGATGAGAGGAATGCTCCTCACTTTGTCAATATGGTTATGAGTTGCAAAGTCAACCTGGACTTAATTCAAGTGAGTTTCAGGTTTCATTACATTCCACGTGTCTATTTTAACTTTTTCTCTTTTTACCCTTTGCAAAATTTTACACATGGTGTCCACTAACAGGTAAAATGTTCATTTTCTAGATGATGCGTGTCAGGACTGTTGCAGGTGTAACATACTATTCTCGGACAGGGAAATCGTTTAAAGGACAGGTGAAAGATCGTTTTCTCTTGACTGACTGCCGGGCTGTCCTCAGTGGAAACTACAGGTAGGTTACTAGATAATATCATTTAGTTACACTGTATTTATTTAAAAACGCTAAGACTTTCTCTTTTGTCTATTTCTAGTTTTATGTGGTCATATGAGAAGATCCATCGATGCATCGCACACCTCTTCCTTGGAGAACTGGTCACTACTTTTGATGAGGAGTTTCGTATTCTCTTTGCTCAGTCAGAGCCTCTGATTATTGATCCATCCAGTGGACCACTCACAATTCCTGACTCAGGCACCAGCAGCTACGTGAACGCCCAGTTCGGTTTAAAGAGGTCACAGTCTTTGCGTAACCCCGTCGGTTTCAGGAGACAGCCCGAGATGCCCTCAGCCTTCCCATATGGGGAGTTAGATCGTAACACTTCACTTCCTTTCCGGAGGAATGACGCGTTTCGTCACACCCTGGAACCGAGTGCAGGAATAACGATAGGAAAATATTCTCAGCAACAGTTTCGCCTCCAGCAGTCATACCTGGAGCAGGGAAAGTCCATTGTGTCCAGGCAGATGGAGTTGAGTTCAAGTGCCTTTAAGAGACATAGCTATGCTGAAGGGACTCAGGAAAATTATTCATCTTCACGACAATACATGAAGCACAGAGTAATGAACAATCTGGATGAAACTGATTTTCACAGGTAATTCACTCTAAAATGCACATTGTTTCAGGATTTAATTATTATAATTCATCTCATGTACTATAATATCTGTACATTGACAACTAAGTCAACTATAAAGATCAATGGTTTTTTTTTCAGAGAGCAAATTTCAAGTAGCCATTACTACAATGAAGGTCCTGGTCCTGGTTCTGGCCATGGACACTACGACAGACTTCGAGCCAATCGGCACCTTCCCATTGACCAATATTCGGAATCTAGTTTTCACTCAGACCGGGAGCCTCCACCTGGAATAAGGGACTACTTTTCATCTGAGGACCTAAGAGGACCAGAAGGGCTCCATGCCCCCCCTGTAGCTGGGCGATATGGAGGAGGATCCGCTAGTCGGAGACCAACCATAGGACAAGCTTATGCTTGTCAGAGTTCACCGACACATTTGCACCCACCTGAGAAAGGACATTTTCAAAATCAGTCTGATCAAGAGTACAATCAAGATCCAAGTGCAAAGCAAGGTATGAGGAGTTGGAGAATCCACTCATATCTGAGTACTTATGAGGATGGTGGAGAAGAAGGCTTGCCTCAGCCTATGGGTCATGATGCCTTTGAGGAGCCCCCGCTTGCTGAGCAACTAGGTTCATGTGAAAATTTAGCTTCACGCTTTAGATTAAAGGATCCACCAAATGTGCCCCCAAAGCCCAGACCAGATATACTGAAACCCCGCTTTGGAAAGCCAAAATTACCTGACAGCAATGATCAAGACTCTGCCCCAACAGCAAGCAATGATGTGCTTCCCTCTTTCAGTGATTTGAGGTCTTCTGTTTTGGAGAAAAGAGACAGAATAGTAGAAAGGGGGAGGGGAAGGGAGTCAGAGAGGGGTTCAGCTAGAGATACTGCAGAAGATTTGGAGGTTAAGGAAGCTCCAGATATCTTTTTGTCCAGGCATGAATCAATCCGCTCTCGCGTAAACCCTCTCCTCCAGCGTAGCTCTCGTCTGCGCTCCTCGCTTATATTCTCATCTTCCAAAGCAGAGATGCACAGTGGTAGTCTAGGTCTAAAACCAGCGACCGAAGAAGATGACCAGTTAGATACGATACGTACTTCCTCCCTTGTGGCCCAGATTCTTGAAAAGAGAAGGTCTTTCTCTCGTGAGCCTTTTGAGTGGCGAAAGAAAGCTGAAGAAAAAGACAATGTAAAAGAAAAGGAAGAGAGAGAGGAAAAGATAAAGGAGAAAGAGAAAGAAGAGCAACATAAAAAGGAACAAGAAAATAAAAGTCAGATTAAGGAAAAAGAGGAAACCCATAGTACTAAAAAAGAAGAAAAAACAGTCAGTGCCGAGACAACTAAAGACAAACCCTCAGTAAATGTAAATGACCCAGCTAGTAGACTACAGTATTTTAAAGATCTGGAGAACAAGAGAAAAGCCTCAAAAATGGAGACAGAGCAATTTCAAAAAGCCTCGGAGCCTGCTGAAAAAAAGCCAGACCTTTCTGAGAAGGTCTCTTTGTGTCCAGACACAACTCCTCCACAAGTGGCTCCATCTGTAACCGTCACTTCGACAGAACAAGAACCCAAGAAGCCAGACATCTCAGCAAAACTGGCGGAGCTCTCTCGCAGAACTTCATTAAGTTCAGTCAAGCCTTCAATAATAACCCCAAAGCCTTTTGGAAGTTCCCTGAAGCTTTCAAATACATTGCAACCCTACAAAAAAGAAAATGAGACAGAGGGTCAAAAGAAAGATGACCTCAAGGCTCTAAAGCCTCCTCCATCACCTAAGTTATTCAGAAAGGATCAGCTGAAGATTAAGTCCCTGAATCCTCGTCGCATCTCTTGTAGTGATGATCTTCTGACAAAAGATGCCACAGATGCTGAGAAGAGTGAAATGAAAAAGAGTCGCTCTCACAGTTCTTCAACGATGCCACATGAAGAGTCTAAAGAAGGACTGCACAAAGTTATGGGATCTAATACTTCGCTAAATACAATTGGTGAAGGAAAGGGTGATGGTAAGACACTTGAATTCCTGAAGAAACAGACTCAGAGGTTAAAGGGGCTCCTGGGGCCAAAGGATAAAGAGAAGAAAGCCTCAGGAGACGACAGGGGCATGAGCACCGTCATGGAGGTGGCTGACGACTCAAGCAAAAAGGGCTCCTCAGCAAAGGTCACAGCGTCCCCGACTACCGAACAACCCGCCACAAACCACAAAGAATCGGCTGGGAAATCATCTTCATCCCGCTACCAGACCTCAGGAAACTCTGCTTTGTACAGCAGCAACCTGCGAGACGACACTAAAGTCATTCTGGAACAAATCTCAGCGAACAGCCAGAAAAACCGCCAGGAGCGAGAAGAAACCGGAGGGGACAAAGACAGTGGTGCCATGGACAAAGCTCAAGAGACACAGAACCCCTTTAAGAAAAATCGATTTCTGCGACCACAAAGCAGCACCCAGGAGAGGGAAGGGCTGCTGAAGAGGATAGAGAGTCTGAGGAAGGAGAAGAAGGTCTACAGCCGTTTTGAGGTAGTTAATTCCAGCAGCACTGATGGCAAAAAAATATAGTTAAGATAAATATAGATCATCTTGTCAGTGTTCTGAATCATAAAACTAAACCAGCGTTTAGAAGTAGAGATGTTCTGTTTTTCATTATTTGTTAATTTGTAATGTTTGCACATAGGCTATAAAGTAACAAGAATATAGATAATTTTCCTAAAGATAATTTTATTTTGTTGAACAAGCTAATGTGTTCTGCCTGGTATATACAGTGCTGTGAAAAGTTCTTATCCCCTTGGAGGTTTTTTACACATTTGTTTGATTGACACACTTGTTGTTCAGATCATGAACTAATCTTAACATCCGACAACGATAACCCAAGTAAATACAAATATAATTTTTCCAAAGATGATTTCATTCAAACAAGCTATTGAAACCAACTTTGCCATGTCTCTTTTTCATTGTTTATGTACTGAGAAAATTCAGGCATGCAGATCTTGTTCTGGGTTCTTTTTTAACCAACTGGATAAATGGTTTAGACTCTCCATTTATCCTATGACAATTAACTGTAATTCACGTTTTCACCATTTTGTGGATAATGGCTCTCATTGTGGTGCACTGGAATACTGATAGGTTTAAAGGATTGTTCTTCTGTTCTTAAATTTCTTTCGATTGGATCATAATGTATTGCTTTGTGAAATCTTTTAGCTTACTCCTTGTTGTCAGACAGGCTCTAGGTAAAGGATTTAAACAGACCAGAATTACTCGCTTGTCTGGGAGTAATCAATCCTGTTTAAAGTTGAACTCAGCAATACAAAAAATATGGTTAATCACAGCTACATCATGACTTAGCAACTGGGACAATTATATTTTCATCCAGTGTTTGTTTGGACAGATTTTGTTCCTTTATTAAATGAAATCATTTAAAATGTCCCTTTTGTATTTACGTTGATAATCTGAGATATTCAAATTGTTTGTTTACCTGAAACGACAAAACTTTATGAAAAAACAAACAAACCCCAGAATCTGTAAGGTGGCAGTACCTTTCACAGCACTGCATAGAAAAGTTCTGGCCCAATTTCAATGCATTCTTACCATATATAACCTTTTAATTAAACACACAGGACTGCATAAGTAGGGTTTCACTTTAGTGCAAGCATGCAAGAGAAGAAGTAGAAAAAGGGCAGACACATCAATTTCACTGTTATCCTTGTTGCTCTGTTAACAGATGGGGAATAGCCTGGCATAACGAAAGATGGAGGACCGGCCTTTTATATGTGGACTATTTATGCAAGACGATCAAAAACAGCCATTGCCAACTTGTGCCAACAACAATCTATCACTCCTCAAAGCACTTCTGGTGCAAGAGCTGCAGCCTTTTCTGGAGTTACACAAAGTAATAAAACTTGAAAAGACGATATTGAAAATCCTGAAAACAACCTAAAGTCATTGGGTTTGGAATGTGTCTCCTTGCCAAGAACTGGTACTACTTTCTCCTTATATGGTGACTGAAAGACAAAAGTGACTACTGACAGCGTTGGCTAATGTTTCACCACACAAATAAAAAGGCGGGCTGTTTCGCATAAAACCTAGCCTGTTTAAACGTGACAGGGGAACTTGAAGATGAAAATAAAGAGACTACACATGTTTTACCAGACAAAGGAAACAGATACATGCCAGTTTTAAAAAAAAGCACCGCAGTATTCTGCAGTAAGTATACAGTACCAGTGTTGTGAGTTCATGGAAATGTTTGTGTGCTTGGGACTAGTTTGTAGATAAACATGAGAGAGAGTGTCCTTGTGGTTTTATCATGTGCCAATGGCTCATTGAGGCCATTACAAAGGTAGGAGAGTTAATGCAATCCCAAAGAGATAAAGACGTGGGTAGTACTGAGAATGAAGTTGTGGGAAGTACTGTTGGAATAAAGAGAATGAGGTGTGCAAACGTGGGGTTTTATAAGCTCAAACTGCATTAGCAAGTGTGGGTTTTGATAAAGTCAAAGCTGTAGGTGTAGGTGTGGACCCACTGTTCAGGGCTAAAGATGTCAATAACCATTCAGGGAGGGGATTTCGGTCAAAGTACTTGACTAAAGTATGCGTGCTGTCCTTTGTTTTATGTAAATAAAAATGTAAATCATTTACATTGAGTCACTGTAAAATAGTTTTGTTAGCATGTTTATTTTGGGGGTGGGGGGTTTTCAATAAGGCATTACTTCTATAGGAAACCAAGAGAAAGACGTTTGGGTGTATTGCACAGTTCTGGAGCAAAGCCATGCCAGCTTATATAACTCGTTTTACTTCTAAGGCCCACACCCAAAGCAGGACTCCTAGCTATTTTGTTAGTCTGACCACAATTGAAAAGAAGACTGAGGTGAATGTGTGACACCTTAAGAGGGCATCAAACTATTTTGTGTTTCTATGGAGGAAGTCTGAAGTTTGGATTTACTCCTGAGGGATGATTTAAAGTTTACATGGGTTTTTGATTCACCATTTTACTGTACATATTTATACATATATATAAAAAGCTTTGTTCATGTTTTGCATTGTAAATGTATGCACTGGACTGGACTAATTTTTGTTAAATATTGTTGACATCGCTGAGGGCAAACCAGTTGCACAGGGTAATTGTGCTCTTTGTTTTTTAAACATTTAATAGTGTTACACTGTTTTTAAAATATGCAACGAAAAAAAAAGGATTTAATTAAATATTTTAAACTCATTTAAGCTGTGGTTGTGTGTATATAAGCAGGTCTATATATACATTGAATTTTGTAATTACAGGCTTTTGAGTTTCTTTTTATTGTTGATGCAGAAAAGTCACAAAGTTGCAGCTGTTACATTTTCATATGGAACACTTGTGTGGATATAACATCAGCATAGAATATCTTAATACAGATCAAAAAGTTCAACATTTTTCAGATTTAAAGCTAAAACCACACGAAGATTATGAACAATTTAGACAATAAATATGGTTAAATCTCAGAATGAGTCCATTAAGTACTTAAAAAGCAAGTATCTTAGACAGTGAAAAACATATATGTTGAGTGTTTAAGACTATCTCACTCAGGAAATCTTAACAATTACATAAAGGAAATGTAACACTGGAAATGTCCATTGAGCCTCATCCCTGAGCAAGAGACCAGGCTCAAAACAACACAAAGAACGGGTCACTCTAAATCCCCAAAACTAAAGACAAGTCATTCAGTTTACTCATGAATCTGTGCATCTTCAGTCTCAAACTGCTTCTGTTTCTTCGCCTCCTCTAACTCTTCGTCCAGTTTGTGCAGCTGAGCCAACTTCACTTGTTCTATCACAACCACACAACAAACAGTTCAAACACCACATGCTTGCATAAAAAAAATCATTGTGCTCACAGATGACCGTGGGAAGAACTCAAGAGAACACTTACCAGCTGATGACAGCTGATGTTTTATGTCTTCACCTTTCTTCAACTCATCTGGGAGTCTCTTTGAATTCTAAACAACATTTTTTTTTTCTTTCAGTTATTCACCGTTTTCAATAAACAGAGAGAGGAAATAAGGAAAACTTACAAAGACATAGTCGAGTTGCTTGTGCTGCTCTATCAGTTGCATAAGTTGGTTTTCAAATCTTATTCTGTTGAAACCAGGTTGATTATTGAGTTATTATGGTAATATTTTTTAGTACATTTTCTGAATGGAATTAATGATCACATTCTGACAAGCTACCGCAATTTCCTGTGTTTCAGCTTCACTTCCTCGATTTCACATCTGTAGTGTTCCAGCAATTCCTCGCTCGTCTTGTTCTGCTTCAACTGCCTGCAAAACACATTTTAGCAGATATTAAAGACACTATTTTAATATAAACCAAATGAAATCATATGGCATTCTAAAGTGTTACTTCTCTTTCAGTCACCATATGTTGACTTGGATAAAAGCTTTTGTGAAAAAAAAGGTAAAATTGTTCTGAAATTAGTTTAACATGTTTCATAATTACGACTTTCCAAAACCAGTAAATTATCCAGGCTGTAAATAGATAACAGATGACCAGTCCATCACAGGTTTAACCTTAGAGACACATTCTTCAGGTCAAATTAGAATATCTAATTAATCCAACATGGATATTTTTAACAATGAGAGGAAGATAAGATAAGATTTATTGTCATTGTCATCAACAGATTACAACGAGATTGAGATTTGCTCGACTCGAGTTAAGATGCAGGTTATGTGTATATACATAATATATGAAGATAAAGAAATAAATAGTACAAAATGAGAAATAAATAGACATCAGAAGATGGCTCCAGCGCCTGGAGGTGTCGCAACAGAATTTACATTTTTAACAAAGTGGTGTCAAGAGCAGAAGTTCTTATGCCTTTGAATTTAGTGCCATGACTGCCATCGGGTAAAAACTGTTTTTTAGGCGATTTGTCCTGGTTTTTATTGCTCTGTATCTCTTGCCTAATGGCAGCAGCTGGAAGAGACCATGGCCAGGGTGTGAAGAGTCATTTAAAATGTCCAAAACTTTCTTGTGGAGCCTGGAAGTGTAAATCTGTTCCATAGTGGGGAGGGGGCAGCCCTCCTCACTAAGCTGAGGTAGCCGAAGGAAATTCACAAGCACTGGGGAAAACATGCAAACTTCACAGGTCTGCATGACTCAGATTCCATCCTTAGACCTTCTTGCAGGAAGGTGACAGGTAATACCATCATGCCGCCTTGGTGCCTTTGTCTTGCAGCTTTCCTGCAACAATTCCTACCAACCATCTGTCTTCAAAGGGAAGAGTTAAAACAAAGTGCGTCACAGCACCCGTTGATGTATCTTAGGACAATGCTGGACAGCAGGAAATTCCAGCATTTTGCTATCAGATGGTTAAGAAAAATGTAAGCAACGAAGGAGGCCGGACTGGTTGGACATACCTTCATCCAACAGAAAGATAATGACCCAAACCAAGAAATAAAAATGACCCCCTTCATCCAAAACTCGCAATTTGTTTTGGCATTAAAGTGGTGACAAAAGAAAAGCTGTTATTGAAAACTGCAATAAATAGGATAACACAAATTCAAACCTTTGTATCATGGTAAAGATTCTCAAAATGACATTAAATATGTCCATGTTGTGAAGAAGCAAAGTATTCACAGATCTTTACTTTCAATACAAGCTTTGACTCTTGGTATGATGTTTTTCTCTGAAATGATCTGTTAGTTTTTACACAAAATCTAACCAGAATTACATCTTCTAATAAGTTTAACTTGTGTCTTTTAGTCCAAAGAATATTTCACCCAAAGTCTTAGATCAAGATTTTGTTTTGTTTCGGGACCCTCAGAGGTGACTTAACATGTGGGTGTAGTTCTCTGATAGGATGAAGACCCTGCGTGCCACATAATAGTGTAATAAATGAGCCCACATCACTGATCTGGATCGTGTCTTTCTTATTTATCCGTATGTTACTCATTCATGTGGTATCACAGCACCTGCTCAGCCTCTTTCTTATTGCTTAGTCATAAACACTGACCTTAACTAGGGCAAGTGAGGCCTGCAGGGCTTCAGATGTTGTCCTGAGTTCTTTTGTGACCTCCTGGGTGAGTTTTCAATGTGACTTTGGAGTAATTTTGGCAGGAAAGCTAGTCTTGGGAAGTTTTGTCACTATTTCAAATTCTTTAGAAATATCCCTAAAAAGCTTTCATGGCTGACCTTTTATGTTCTTCAATATCTTTTATCCAACATTTAGCTATGTTGTCAGGCAGGTAATATTTTAGGGATTTTGATTTCTTTATTCCAAAGGTCTGGTAGTGTTCAGGCCTGATTGTATCAAGTGAAATAATAATAAAAAAAAGTTTAACAATTAGAGTTAACTGATTATTTAACAAGACGGAGAATTTTATTTTTGCAAAGGGCCTGTGTGCTTTTGGATTAATTTATTGTCTTAATAAAGGAAATCATCATTTGAAACTAATTTGTATATCTCTGATAATCTTCCTCAAATTATAACATCTGTTTAACAATCTTAAAAATGTTAGCATATGAATTGCTATCCTTTTCTAATGACAGTTGAAGTTACTGTTGAAATTTTCTGTTTAGTCTATATATTTTTACAAGCTTAAGGCATGAACAGGGATGTTTTAAAAGTTTTTTCCTTGTAAAATTACTTTAAAAAGACACATTAGACGACTAGAGCAGATAAAAATATCGTCAAGCCAAGCCACCAGAGCTTCACTACATGGTGAATTCCTGCCATCTAGTGGTAGAAATGCGACATACGCAGTGATACACATTGGCAGACTTTTAAAAAATATTTGACCTGTTCAAGTCCTGCTCAGAGTCTTCACATTGCAACTGCAGCTTGCTGGATGCATCTGACAAAAACAATCAAAAAACACAATATTCTGTTAAAGTATAAATGTTTACTAAAGATTACCATATGGTCTCAGGCAAAGAGCGGGATTACAACAAACACTTGACCATTAAAATTGTTATTCCAGTGAGCACCTTTCTTATCTTTATGGATTCCTTCCAGTTCATTAGCTTCGGTTTGTACTAATAAACAAGAACAATACATTAGATTACGTATGATCAAAATACAACGTTGCTGTTATTTTAATTCAATAAGGGTAAATCTTGAATGCTGGTATGTACAGCTCAGCATGTTAAAAGAACTAATCACTCGAGAAAGTATGTTCAAGAATGGTTTAGTATCTTACAATCTGCAAGCTCCTTTTGCAAATCGTCATGCACAGACTGGGCACCTTTGACTTCCTCTTCAAGTTGCCTCTTCTCTGTTTGAAGAACATCAATATTAGAAATATTGTTATTAACAGCTCAAGAATCAGAATGGCTCAAGTAGGGTGTTGCAGTTCCCCACAAGAGGGAGATACTAATCATATCTCATGAACCTCCATTCATCATGCTCTGCAACTCCACGAATGGAGTAACAGGTAAGGATGTACCTCACTGACAATACCGAGTTAACTGCATGTGAATCTTAATATTGTGTGCAAAGACCTACCTCACTCACGGTTGCAAGAAATCTTTGTTTACGTTTTTATTTGGGTCATCCGTGTACGTGAATACCCCATGAGCTTCACTCAGGTATAGCAATTGTACGTTTTGACGTATTTTGGTTATATTATCTTTATTTCTTCTCAATTTGATACGGGAACGCGTCTTCGTTTACATATCGTCATCACAACGTGGATCCTCATTGGTACAAACTTTAAGAAAGATTTCTACAAAATTACAACAACGAATAAAAGCACTTTCCGGTTAAACAAGGCGCCCACTCTTTCAGATACGTTCAAGGCCCTTACTTTGTGATTCAAAAGTTTGATTTGGTTAAAAGGAATGAGATTAAACTACCGGATGTGTCGCTTAGCAAAGATCAGCCAATGCGTCAAGATGGTTCCTCGACCACTAAAGCTAACACGGCCAGCTTTCAGTTTCAATTTGTGCGATATGTGAAGAATATCCACTGATCAGTTCAACAAAATTAAATAATGATTAATCCAAATTTTAAAAAAAACAACGCTAACACAAATTAACAAGACATTATAAACCAGTACGCATGCGCGTCATTTCGCAATAAAGGCAAAGGGAAATGCTACACTGACTTGAATAAATGTAGGCTACGTGTTAAAAACATAAAAAAATAACCTTAGATGTCAATCGGTGTATACATTTAAAATGTAAATTAATAACTATTAACTTTTAACAAATGTATATTTTGTCCAACAGATGTCGCTGTAGCGCAAAATAGTTTTTTGGTTTTTTTTAAATTGACGTTGCCGTATCAATGAAAAACGTTTCCTAAATAAATTCTAGTAGTATTTTGAAATATACATTATGTGGATAAATAAAACCTTACAAAATATACCTTGTTGAAGCATCCTTAGCTTGGCCATGAGCTGTTCAATTTTGGGCTCCGGCAAATCTCCACCTGACAATTTAACAAATTAAGTTATTCATGGTACATTTAAACTTTACCTGCATATTCTTATGTTTTTACATTGTTTTTATGGCGGGACAATGATAGTATACCCAGTGTTGTATCTTGTAATTAATATGTAAAACATCAAAATTAGAGCCAGGAAAAATCTTTGAATTTCCTATAACTTTCTTCCAAATGCTTAAGATGTTGAAGTAGCCAAGTAGCTTTATGTTGCTCATATTAGCATCAAAGGTAAAACTCTAAGCGGTTCATTAAATTAAACTGAACGTGTATTTTTAATTTTGCTTTAATGTCTTTATAAATTACTGAACAATTAACATCATTTTTTTGTAATATAACCGTTACATTTTAACCAACTGAAAGAAAACCGTTAGCTTAGTTCGGGCTAAATGTACCATTGAAGCTACAGTTCAGCCCTGAAATATTTTTACAGTGCTAAAAATTGTTCAATAATCTGGAAACGACCACATAATAAACCTCTTCCATTAATTATTCGAGTCATACCGTCTTGTTCACTCATGTTTATCCAACTAGGCCTGTCTCTAGATAGCTGACTGACGTCCTCACTCGGTCTCAGAGTTAGCGGTTTAAGTGGGCCCTGCACGTGTGTTCATATCAAGAGGTCTGAATGTATTTAAAAACGCCATTTATTCCAGTCAATTAATTCATAAAAGGGAATTTATACATTGTACATATTCATCTCACACAAAATAATATACTTCAAATGATTGTTGTTGTTCATCGCAATAAAAAAGGAAATTCAGTTAGCCTGTCTCGTTATTACCATACATTACAGAAATATGGATACTTTTTAAAATATATTTTTGGCTTTTTTATTGCTCTAATATTGACATTTTCTTGGAATATGAATTTTGTGTTTTTATTACTCTTAAAATACAACTATTAAAGTTAACAACTACACATACATTTTTAGTTAAATGACTGAAAAACTTTAAATAATATTCAAATTTATTTCAGTGGACTAGTAAACTGCGGTCATGTTTTCCTGATGTGGTGTTTAAAAATATGCTTTTTTACAGTTCTGTTACTCCCACATGTGCTGTGATGGCTATGCATGCAGGACAGTTGTTTACATGTGCACACCGCTGACTGAGCGTTTGGAAGACCAGCTAATGCCCAGAGATTAAAAATGAGAGTAAAATCCAGGTAGACAAATAAAATCTAAACCTTAATGAACACTCAACACATTCCCATTGTATCTATTTTAATGGAAAGCAGACAGCTGTGTTAAGGAATTTCAGTTCACCTTCCATTTTGATGCAAATATACAATGCGAACAGACCCACGTTGCCTGATTTACCTACTTTATACACATCAAAACACCAAGTTGCCCTATGTACACATACATATTAATCTGACACAAACATTAAAACGAAAAGAAACAATAATCTAACAAGGTCTTCAAATACGAGTGTCTCTTCAAATAGCTGCACTGTGTAAATTGTCAGCACGTGCAAATGTGGACAGGATCATGCAGCAGGTATAAATAAAACAAAACAAACAAAAAAAATAAATTAATTTACACACCCTTCAAATTTTATGCATGTTTCAATTGATAGATCATTTGGCTATTAGTGCATTTTCTCTGCTTTGTTCACATTCCTGGAGTTTACAAAACCTTTAAGAACTTCAGATCAGTCCTAAGTTCCTTCATATCTGGTATGAATTTAATTCAAAGTTTTATCAGTATCAGATTTAATAATCAGCAGTGAGACAAATCAATATTCACTTACAAGGGATTTACCAACACAAGGAGAAAGTAATAGACAAATGCAAATACAAAGATTACAAACTTTTTGTAGTCTCATTACATACATTCTTTTTAAGCAAAAAGGTTTTTTTTATAATTTGGCCATCATTTACAAAATAATGTAAAGGTTAAAATATTCCTTTATGCTAATTTTCTTCAATAATGTTGGTCATCGAGCATTATATTCCCCACCCCTGTAGCAACACTTCCATACATACGCTCCAGCATGCCTTTCAGAGGTAGGAACAGGGTGGTGGTAGCGGGTGGAGGAGGGGTATACTGGTATCATCAACAGTAAAACACTGCACTATTTACAGCTGTGACAAGCAAGACAGAGGCTCTCCTCCACTGACTCCTGACATCAAACTGCGTCTTTGCGTGTATTTCCAATTTAGCCATGCACAATTAAATCACACAGGCTGAAAAAAGGTGACAAGTTTATGAAAACAGGCAGATTGGAGTAAGAATTATTTCTAAAACTGTCTTCTATATTCAGGCAAAGCTGGTTCTGCATCAGTAGTATTAGTTTCCCCTCTTTTCTCAGTTTAAGCTCTGCAGCAAGACGAAGCTAAGTGCCAAGCACCCGCAGCCCAGCATGTGTGACGCTCTATGTGGCCTGTCCTACTGGAAGTAGGCAGCTGGGTGATTGAGACACAGCTGAATGTGTTAGTAGAAGCAGAGGAAAGATGGAGTGTCACTGTGGGTTTTCCATTTGCAGCAACATTTATTAAAGAGGAAATAAAAAGTGTCCTCACTCAGTTGAATTTTATGACAAACTCTTCATTTGAAAACAGAGCTTTTGAGTGTATTCAAGTGACAGGTAGGTGAAGGGAACAGTTGAGGAAAAGTCAGATGAGACAGAGAGAAAAGCACAGGTAAGCAACTTTTTACAACAAAGAGAGGCATCCTCCATCTTGATGCTGCTCCCCTGAAGGTGCAGGTTCATTCACGGGAGCGCCCCACGATGGCCAGGATGTAGAGGAAAATGTTGATGATGTCAGTGTAAAGGTTGAGTGAGGCAAAGATGTACTCCTCTGGACTGAGAGCAAGCTGCTTGTTGCCCAAAAGAAGCTGGGTGTCAACAGCCAAAAACTGCAAAAAGGCAAATACAGAAGATGTTAGTTATGTTCTTTTCAAAAGGGATGAGACATGAGAAACTCTAAAATATCTAACAAGATGTTTTGGTTCTTTAGATAAACACGTTGCACAGACATATTCTTCAGATACCATTAAAATCTTGTGTTAGAATCTAATCTTATGCATTTTCTAAAGTCCTTGACAGTTTTTCAGGTTTTATGATGCATCCGAGACACAGAGAGGGCAAAGAACAAAGCAAACACTGTTAAAACAGAAGCTTCTTCTAGATGAAAACCTAGTAAATGTATGGATAAGGTCTTGTTTCACAGATAACCTGTTTCTTTATGTATTTTATAGCAGTTTATAATTCAGAGTCAAAGCAAGGCAGTCCTATCAGTCTGTTGGTGAAAAACAAAGCAATCATCTTTGCACACAGGACTATTGCAGGAGAAGATTAAGCTAAGAAACAATTATCACAATATAAGCAGCAAATAAAGCTATTAGTTTAAAGATGAAGGAAAACTATTTGAATCTGGCCACAGCGGGGAGGATAAATACGCTTGGCTTTGCAAGCAGAGAAACCTAATTCCAGGGAGAGCACTTGGAGCTCTCCTGCTGATAATTTTCCAGCTGTTCCCCTGTGATCTCTAAAAAAACAAACAAAAAAATAACAAATTTTTTAATGTTTTTCTGAAAACATTAAGAACGATCACAGGGGAAGAGGACTGTCTGTCTGTCTGTCTAAATGCAGATAGATAGAAGTCTAAATGCACAACAGTGCAAATTTTTACTTGTATAACTTTTCAACATCACAATTACTAAGTGTTGGTTTTTCAAAAAAAAAAATACATTGGAGGTTTTTTAACAAGACAATTAGGAAAAGTTCAAGAGATTTATAAAGTACTGCCCCTTTCTGTTTGACCACAACTCTTCTTTTATGTAAATAGAGATATCACCAATACTATACCATTCATTCAAAGGAAGAGTTGAATGCACAGCATGTTCAAGTTGTGTTTTAATTTAAGCAAACATTGTGCAGCCATAATTCAAATGGAGCTACATTAGGAAAATTACTTGGTAACGATCTAGTCATAAAATTTCCTTCATTTTTCCCCCCGATTTTAACCATCTATGATGCACAAGAGTTCCAAAAGAAGCTTAAACTTAAGGCCTTATCATTTTATGTTGGCCTAAACTTACGCAGGTGAACAGCAGGGCTCCCAGGGAGGCGTAAACTAAGTCCAGGATCTTGTTGCGGATGAAAATGCAGAGAATCGAAAAGACCAGCAGCACAATCAGGCACACAAAGAGAACGCCCCGACAGGAAGTGAAGTCATACTTGCTCTGCGATAAGAAAATAAAAAAGAAACATTTAGAAAAATAAAACCCCCAAATATACCTAATTTGGAAAACTTTGATTAGAGTAAAAACAAATTTAAAAAAATGTAATCTTTTGTTTTAATTATAGCACAAACAGTAGGAAACAAAATGATAAGTGCTGACCTGCAGTGAGAAGAGGACAACAGTGAAGCAGACCACCGTCGTGATGCCAACAGCTATGATGACCGTCTCTGTGTTGTAGAAGCTGGCGATCATGCCCACCATGTAGGACATGCTCAATGTCAAGATGGACTAAAACAACAACACAGAAACAAAAGTTTTTGAAGATTCCATTTATGTGTCAGAGGTCATCGATTTGTTTATTCATCCTGTTTAAATTTCAGGCAATGACTTTACCAAAGCAACCAAATTCCAGGGGTGCTTGCGGCGGAAATCCCCACAGCAGCTGATGGTGATCAGAGACACGAAGAAGACTGCATAGGACACATAATACGTCCACCGGTTGCGTTGCACAAACAACTTGGCATCATCGACAAACGTGAAGACGGAAACAAAAGCGCAGGTGACCAAGAGCTGCACTGTGAGAACAGAAAAGACCTGATGGGGGAAAAAAAAGAATAAATTTAGGAGCTAAAGTGTGCAGTTGTTTTTTTTTTATTTCCTTGTAATATTTCACTCACTTTTCTGATGAAGGCTTGTCGGATGTTTTTGTCCTCAAAGCCAGATCCAGCAAATTCTTCGTTGTCATAGTAAGAAGGAGGAACATCACCGTGATAACCAGGACTGCCTGCAGGTGCTGCTAAATAACAATTATGTAGAGGTGAGATTTTGCATACACAGGCTGGACTATTAATCATCTTTGAAACAAATATTTCAGCTGATGTTGAAAATAAGTCTACTAACTATTTGCTAATATTGTTATTGGTAGTAGTGATGCTGCATTTGGAAGTGGAAATTGTTTATTTGTTGACATGCTACTCTATCCAAAGTACAAATATAACCATAAGCATGAATATGGTAATATGTAGGATCTATAAATAGGTCTATAAGTCCGTCCTTTCGTCCTATATAATATAATATAATATAATATAATATAATATAATATAATATAATATAATATAATATAATATAATATAATATAATATAATATAATATAATATAATGCATTTTTATTAAATCTTCCTGGAACGTACAGCAAATTAATCAGTCCATATGAGAACTTATTTAGGGTTTCTACACATTTTCAGATATTGTCAAATATTCAAAAGTTTGAGTGAGGCTAAATTTCAAACCACAGACTATAAGGAGGTAGATAAACAGATTGAAGGATAAATAGACAAGCAACATTACTGTCTACAGGATTTTCATAAGAAAACTCACCCATTGGGTCACCATGAAAAGCAGGCTGTCCGGGTCCATGCTGATATGGCCCCTGATCGTATGGGCCCTGTGGATAGGGCATTTGGGGATAGGGCATCTGGGGGTAGGGGCCAGGGGCAAAGCCTGGACCTGGTTGGGTGAAGCCAGGCTGTCCATAGCCAGCAGGTGGTGGGTAAGGTCCCCCTGGACCCTGGCTGTAGTTGGGGGGAGGCATACCGAATCCTTGTTGAGGCGGTCCATAAACGTTGTTATGAAGCGGGTTGCTCTCGCCCATAATAGGGAATCGACTTTTGTCCTGGGACATGGTGCGGGTAATTACTCACTGCTGCCACAATCTGTAGACAGAAAGGCACAGTCGCACAATAAATATGTATTAAAGCTGGCGTTCATCAATGTGCAGTATGTGCAACGGATTAAGGTTTAAAAGGAAACGTTTACAACGCAGATGTTTGGACAACTTCAATGTGATTCTCTAATTTGAAGAGTGAGACCCACCTAATATAAAACAACATCTAGGTCACAAACAATTAGGGGTGCACCAATAAATCAGCCCCCATTTCCTTAATTTTGAGTGATCAGTTGATACTTACATATCAAACCGATCTTATCCACCTTCACAAGGTGTGAAAATCAGCCACTGCTCGGCCGTGAGAGAGGGCTGACTGCCAGACCCGCACACAAGGCTTTGTCTGCATATGCACGGTTCATAGTAGTCACCCCACTGTTGACAACTTAGTGATTATATTACTACATTTAACCACTTTTCATATAGGAAATCGAAATCAGCAGATGAGGCTTTTTAAAGATTGGTGCACCGCTACAAACAATCCTCTCATTTGTCAAAAAGATTACAAAGCAAAAGTGACCAACGCATGAAAATGTTAAACAGCAAAATTAGAAGCATTAAGTCATTTTTCATCACCTCGTTTTTGAATAAATATGCACAAAATTAAATCCTATTTAAACAGGTTGAAGGACCTGGCTGCACTCGAATATAAAAAATCCGGGCAGCTGATGACTGGTGGCACACACTCGATGTCTTAAAACATTTGGAGAATACTAAAATGTCTCTCTCTTTCATTACAGGCACTGGTTTTTACCATGGATTATGACATGTTTGCTGATTTGCTCTACTTCCTCCGCAGCCTCTTGAGTAGTAGCATTGTCAGGAGCAGATGCAGGGGCAAACTCACTGCTCAGTAAGTAAAAGTTGATTGGAGGCTTGCTATTGCTTCAAAAGAACAGAGCAACAGGCTGAACATCTACAGGGGATCTCAGCCAGAAACACTGAACTACAGATGTGTCTACTTATTATTGGCTGAATAAGCTAAGGTATGGTAGAAGGCTGAAATATGTAAAATTAAAAGTCCAACTTGTTGGCCAGATGATGCATCGATCCATGTCCAATCTTATTTTATAACCCTGCTGCCACCTCACACAAGACAATATTCATTTAGCCTTAGATCAGAGGACTAAAATCCCTGTTTACAGGTTGCCCTCACTCCGTCCTGCCCCTCCCCTTTAGGCGACACAGAATTAAAAGTGTGTTATGCAACACTGCTCCATTTTGCCCTGGCAAATGCATTTGGACTCCAGAGCCTGTCCTGATGATCTCTGTCTGCGGATGCATGCACCACAGGGACAGCGCAGTACAAAGCTTCAAAGAAACGCTGGCTGTGCTTCATGCTGACACATAGCATTAAAGTGATTCAAGATTACGTTCTGCTTTTAATGAGCTAAGTCGCTCCACAGACAACAATGGTAATGCAATGACATACTATTCACAAAGAAACAGTTTTCTTGATACTGTTGATCAATCAACCATCAGATAAGCGTCAAGCAGAGCAGTAAAGTAACCATGTGATGCACACCCGAAGATCTCCTCCCTGTTCAATGTCCATGGACTGCATTTAAGAGTCAGTCCTTACACTGGCTCCCTGTAGCTCAGAGAATACACTTCAAAATAATGCTGTTTGTTTATAAATCACAGAATGGCTTAGCACCTCAATACGTTAAAGATCTGCTGTTGTTGTATCAACCTTCCAGACCTCTCAGGTCCAAACCAAAAGTGGAGAAGAAGTATTCAGCTTCTATGCACCACAAATCTGGAACAAACTTCTAGAAAACTGTAAAACGGCCGAAACACTGAGTCCCTTTAAATCAAGACTAAAAACCACCTGTTTAGAGTTGCTCTTGAAACACAATCAATAAAGTATTAATCAACATTCTGATGTGTAATGACAGATCTTTACAATTGTTGACTGTGTGTTCATGTTTGTGTGCATATGTGTGTTTAATGATGCAAAGCACTTTGAACTGCCTTGTTGCTGAAATGTGCTATACAAATAATTGATTGATTGATTGATTGATTGAAGATTAAAGCTCAACATTAGATCTGGGTGAAACAATGAGAAACTTACAATACAAACAGTGTCTATTAGTCCACTATAAAATAAGAAGGATTTTGATTATTTTAAATGTTAAATTTCTTGTTTTTGTCTTTTTACTATAAGCCTTAAGGTCAGTTTTCTGGCTCAAAAATCAACAGTAATATATATATATATATATATATATATATATATATATATATACTGCTCAAAAAAATAAAGGGAACACTTTAAGTGTTAAACACCTGTTTAAGTGTTCCCTTTATTTTTTTGAGCAGTGTATATATATATATATATATATATATATATATATATATATATATATATATACACATATACATACAGTATATACAAGATATTTTTATCAATGTCAAATAAAGACAGTAACAATGGAATATTTTGAATTTTGTAAAAGGAAAACAAGATCAGTGAGAGAGTAGCATAGTTTGCTTTTACTTTACCCACATTCAAAGTAATAATTAGCTAATCTTGTTCTTGTAAACCAAGCAGCAACAACTTAAAAATAAAAATCAACTTTAGTAAGTTGATTTTTACACTGTCTGTCTTTTTAAAGACAATTTTATCTACTCATTTCACAGATTACCTAATCCAAATAGACGCTGCACACAGTTCTGAGAAAATGACACCAACAACACAGTGACTCCAGTATGATTCCAACTTCAGTACAAACGGCTTTCTCCTGAGGTTTTGAAAACAAAATGTTATTTCTTACATGATGCAAAGATAGATCTGCTATTATTATGAAAGCACCTGATGTAACAAATAAAAATTTTAACAAAAAGTAGTGTTAAATTATGAACAACCCTGAAGCCAAGACAATTCAGTTAAGAGTGGTGAGAGTCTGTGGCCTCACCGACAGCGAGGCCACTTCCCCTAACCACAAAGGTTTCACTGCCACTACTTGGAAGAGGTCACTGAGAATACAGTATATATATTATAGAGTCACTTTTAGTGAAGGTTTAACCTGCTTTAATAAAGTTATGTGAGATCATAAATCCTCTTAGGCGAGGCGCCACGATGCTGTAAAAACAAAGCCACCGGGCCACCGCTGATAGCCATCGCTAAAGGATTTAGGTTAAAGGGAGGGATTCAGTAGGCCAGTCAGAGAGCTAGGTTAACACAATTAGGTTAGCACAATAACTCAGCTACACTACAGAAAACATGCTATGTGTAAGCCAGGGAAAAGCATGAAATGTTGTAACCACAGACGTTCATGCAAAGCAGTCGGGCCAACATGGAAGCTTTGTCTTTTCTTTTCTTTTCACTAGCTTTTCTGACTAACATAGAAATGCAGTCATTGGAACTTGAGTTATAGATGAAACAAAATGTAAAATGCTGTTTCATTGTCACATGATAGCTGACTCACTTTGTATGTTTAGTTTGGTAACATCTGAGAGGAGGAATAAAGGATGTGTTTTTTTATGCTTTTAAAACTGGAGAACTGCCATGGCAACTTTCTGTATAATTATGATTTCTGTTTGCCAGTCTTTAAGTGATCAACAATGTAAAAGATAATTGCCTCCATGGCTGTGCTTCTACTGTATAGGCCAGTGCAGTAATGAGGGAAGGAAGATGCTGTTATCGTGCCAGGCTGTGTCAGCAGTCACTGTGACCATGCCAAGATTACAGCCAGCAAACACCTAAAGTTGCATCAGATGGCTGCAGCTTAACAGGTGTAGTAGACCTCTATGACAACAAACCGTCAACAAAGTTGATTTAAAAACATTACAAAGTTGCATTTTTTCCAACATTTATAAGCTGGTTTTATGAGAATATGGTCATTTTGACTTGGCCAATAGGTGCAACTTCCCAAGCAAAACCTAAGTAAATAATTACTGTACATTATTTAAGATGCTTTTTTTATGTCAATATTGAGACCAAGTTAAAGCAAATATAATTTCAGAGCTGAGAAGCTCATATGACATCTGCCCATGACCTGACTGTCATGCTATTTTAGTTTCACATAACATAAGTGGCCTGACCAAACCAGGAAATGCAGTCACTTGAACACTAACAGAATCGGGTTTTTACAACACTAAATTATTTTCTGCAGAATACTTGAAGAGACCAAATGAATTTGTGTTGGTTGATGGGGTGTGAATCTTGAATTATGTATGAAATAAAATGAATTTTTGTTTTGTTTTTCAACAATTTAAACTATTTCAACAAAATAAACCCATAGAACCACCAAAACAGAGATTGGTGCAAAAAACACAGCTTGGTACCACTTCACTTTCACTCCCTTCTGCTTGATGAACTATAACCAAAAATAATAAATATAAATAAAATTTTATATTTAGAGATATGAAAATCTATGTGAATGTGCCTTTCACAAAAAACTTATGTTTTCCCAGAGGAATTACTCATTTGTTTTAGACAATAAGCAACCAAGGCACGTTAACTAGCAATCAAAACACTCAGATGCAAACGCCAGTCAGTGTTACTCTTGTCTTTTAATAGTAAGCCAAAAGTAATCCTAACGTAATTAATCCCTATTAAATCGCTTACCAGTTCATTATTACTTAAATATTTCCTTCAATATCCAATTCACAACACAAAAGGCATGATGATACAAATCAAAATTCAATCAGCAGAACTGCTAATCAAGTGCCACAAAACTGATCATAGCAATAATATCGAATAAATCATTTGAATTTGCTTATACGGGCGATCCGAGTTGAAAAGCCCCAGATACAATATCTATGTGTAATAATAAAAACAGGCCCCTGCCAGTGGGGAGACTACAGTCGACAGCTAATGGAGTTACTGCAAACCAAAACAGAAACACTGACACAGTACTGCTCGCGTTGCAGAATGTAAATCCATCTCCTGTAGGCCTCAACTGCGCAGAAAAATGCGACACTGACTCCATCTGCGGTCATATCATCTTGGAGATTACCGTTCAACTGACCAGGAGGGCCGTTAAAGTCGGCGACCGGGACAGAAATCCGCAACAACACAAAACGCGGCTCGCCATGTTTAAATCTGCTCTCATTTACACGTCTGACCGCGGTTACATGCCCACACGCCCTGCGTTTATACCGCTTTGACACCAGCTCATTTTAAGACAAACACAGCCATTATTTGTGCTATATATAAATATGAAGACAGCCATTCCATTTTTTTTTTTTTTTTTTCGGAATTTCGTTTTTTTTTTTTTCTTTCCCGTAGACATTTGGGAAGCAGGATGAACCTGTAACGGCTTCCTAGAGTAAGCAAAACGGGGTCGCCGTTTTCATAACATATTTGTTGACGAGAACGGAAACAGTAAACAAGAAACGTCTTGAAAATATAACGTGACATAAAAAAAATCTCCCCCACCACGCAAAAGGCTTACCTTTAGCGTATTTATTTGGCGAGCAACTGTTGAAACGAACTCCGTTCAGCTTCGTCCCTCCTCCTGGATCTCTGGAATTCGACTGGGGCCAGGGCCGCTGACGTCACCACGCGGAGCGGTCACGTGTTTACCGGGAACCACCGGTTATAACGTAGAAAATTATATATAAAAAATAAATAAATGCGACGAATTCAATGCCACGATGACGGGGCATTTGTAACAAGGTCGTCTGGTTATTTAGAGGAAACATTGAGGTGAAATAAAATCTGCACAAGCAAAACGTTGCAACAGAAAGATCTAGAAAGACCTGGACACCGATCCAGTCACGTGGTTTATTATCAGCAACGTAAGCTTACTGATATAACGTACAGCCCAGTGTTTATACAGTTCTTTGCATTTATTCACTGCATTTAGGGGGAAGGGGAAGCTAATTAAAATTACTCACTCGCTACCAGTAGCGGCTGGTGCTAAAAAAACTGAGGGGGGCGCACACAAACAAACAAATGAAAAACAAACAAAACAAATCTTAAAAAATAGCACTATTTGAACATGAATTTTGCCCTCCTTTCCTTCTGCCCTGCAAATTTCTCAATTACATTCTTGTTAAAGTCAGTCATCTCTGTGACTAGTCTTTTCTCCATTGACAACATGGCCAATGCATTCAGCCTGTCCTGAGTCATTGAGTTTCTCAGAAAAGTCTTGATTCTTTTCAGAGTTGAAAAGCACCTTTCAGCAATGCTAAGTTTCCCCCAAAAACTTAGCTTCATTGCATTGTCTAGGTGGCTGCGGCTGTTTTCGTGCCGTTTGCATTTTTCTGAAAGATGTTTTAAGTCTCTTACTCCAGTTGTTGTCCACATTGCCTCCGTGCCAGAACTTTGAAATAGCAAACACGGAAAGCAGTAAAATGCATTGCTTAATGCAAACGTAAACGTGAATCGACCTAACGAACTGCAGCTGCGCTAATGAGTCGAATCGGGGATTGTCCAATCACACAATGTTTTAAAAAAAATTAGCCAGTACTGACGCTCTACCAGTAATGACACAACAGAATGGGTGTGTCCGGGACGCAGAGCGCTGCGCCCTGTGGAAAACCTTAAACAACCAATTAAAAGTCAGCCTCAGATCACCTGCTTGCCAAAAGTTGATGCGCCTACATACACTCTCATTAGGACGGCGCCCTACACATAGGAAGTGTGCACAATGTGAGCAATTAGAATTATGTATTTACTATTTTAATAAATTCTAACATGTCTATTGGACACACAGTATGAATAAATACATTTCTAAGTATTTTGCAGTTCAGAATAGAAATCATTTATTATCTAAACAATTTAAAGGGGGCGGCGCCCAAGCGCCCCCTACTGGCCAGCCGCCACTGCTCGCTACATAATTTCTTTTTAAAATACCCAAAAGGTAAAGTAAGGCACATGAGTTCCCATATTTGTTAAAGTTATATCCAGTGGTGGACTTTTTCCACAAACAAATGTAAATTGACAAGAATAAAATAAACCCGGTGGTTAATGAAGTGTGGATATTCGCTGCTGGCTTTTGGAATAAAAGTTTTAAACGAAGCCTCAAGAAAAAGTGTCTACCACTGTTGTGTATATTTAGGATGATAACATAAGAAAAAGCACAAGAACTGAGCTGGTATTTGTTAGCACTATAGCAGAAGAGTGACTGCAGATTTTTATATAGTTTCTGGAGCAGTAAATTGAATTTAAGCGTCAAACTCAACTTCCTAAATTCTAAATCAAATTCTGTTTGGTTTATGATTTGACTTTGACAACCTCTATGGAAATGATTGTGGTTCAATTTGATTTAAATGCCAAGGAATACAACTATTATGTTTGTAAGCAGACTTTAAAAGTGAAAAGATGGGAATGATGGCAAGGAGGCCTTCAAACTTCAAAGTCTTAAGAGGTAAAAGGTCAAAAAATCCAAGACAATACTTATAAAAAAAAGTTTGTCTGGAATTATAAACTGTATTTCATTGCTGTAATGCTTTTCATTTGATAGTCTGATAGATTCCTGTGTAATTTCCAGTCAGCAACTAGCTTCTTGGTTAAATTAAAGTAACATTTTAACCTTTAAATCTGCCTAAATATGAATACTTTTGGGAGTAAGTGGGCATAATTTTTCCCATTAGACTGGTGGTGCATGTACTTCTGCTCTCCTAAACACTTCTCTCTATCTGGCTGTCAAGCCTTAAGTTTTTGTGCCTTACTTTTTTCTCTATATTGTTAACTTGTAATGATGATAATGATATACTCACTATTGCAGGTGCATGCATGGTGGAGCTAACTTGTTGGTTTAAATAAAGTAACAACAACTTGGGTCAAAATGAGTACTTTAATAATGCCATCTACCCTTTCTGCTCTGCCTTGGTCCTCTTCACAAATCATTGCCGTCTTAACTGCCAAGGGTTTACTGATTTATGAAAAATTATCTCCAAGGCCCTCATGGTTTTCTGGGCAGACTCTGGAGGGCCATTGGCCTGGAAATGCCTTGGGATCCCCAGAACAAGCTGGAGAGTCTCACTGGAGGAGATGAATAACTGGACCCATTGACTCCACGACTCCATTTCACATCAGTAAAAAAACCAGAGGGATGCTGTTTTGATTAGGAACAAAAATGAACACAATTTTGATTGTTTTCAATTTGCGTATAGAAGAAGGTTTATTGCTGGTATGTTCACATAAACATAAATCACTCATTGCAATCATTTATTAAAACATCTATTTGCATATTTTACAGCAATCGTGTGCCCATCTTCAACCCAACTAGCCGATGTTTTAAAATGATGTTAAATGAGGGTGTTGGGTTTGATTTAGTTTGATGCGAGAGCTCTTTGCTTCATAAAACTTTCAGCAACAGCGAAGTAAAATAAATAGTACTACTAGTTCCTGATAAGTCCCTATTTGTGTGTGAAGAACCTTTCAGAGAGTGAGACATTATCCCAGATGATGGAATGGACAATGGAAATGGTGTATATGCAGCTCACCCCCACAATTTTTACCCAACAAACAAATTCTCTGCTTCTCGTCTAGAGAAAATGACTCTAGGAATTTGGGACTTCAAACCTCTTGTTTACTTTTAATGGTTAGCATTTTAGTCTGGCAAAGAAAAAGGTTGCAAAATCCTTCAGTAGAATTACATACTAAACCCATCTAATATGATAGCTGCGGAAGAGCCCATCATCATTGACTTTTCATAAGTCATGACCATAACTGATGCAGTAAATCATGGTCTTTCTACACAGCTCCTGTTTTCCAGCTAGATGCCATCCTGTCTTAGCAAGACGATCAAAGCAAACTTTGTTGTACATTCAAATACTTGCAACTTCCTCCTTCTGTGTAACCTCTGATATTATGAAAGCTATTGTTTATGGTGGCGGCTACGAATCAGATTATCCAGTTCTGTCTTGTTGATGGTGCCGTAGGCTTGGGTATAGCTGCCTAATTTGGCCCGTGGGTCTCCAGTGCCAGCCACATTGCAGTTGTTCTGAAACACTTTCTTGCTGAACCGCGGTGGTGGACGAGCTTCGCGAGCCTGAGAACTGGGGCGCTGGTTCTGCATACACAAAAGTGGACATAATTTTGTTTATACTAGGTTTTAGAGAAAAACATTACTTAAAATAAGAAATCAACACATTTAGCAGCAATTTACAGACCAATGCCAATTACTGAATAATTTGTATTTTTTCTAGGAGTAAAGACATGGAGGAGGAGGAGGTAAATACAAATACATGCTTTTCTGGGTTAATAGTTAAAACCATGTATCCCATTAATTCCATTTCGCAATTATATGTTACTTTGTTTTGGTTTTTCACATAAAATCCCAATAAAATCCATTGAAGTTTCTGATTCTGATTTCAAAAAGTCTAAAAGATGTCCCTATTTTTGCTAGGCACTATAATTATATTTGCATATATAACATAATGTTTTCAAAATTCTGTCTTGAATAAAGCAGGTATAGAAGGGAAAATGATGAGAGATGATAGACTTACCAGTGGAGCTGAAGAGATATGCAACCCAGCCGTTAAAGATGCGTCATCTTTGCGAACTAAAGGGTTGTTTTGCGTTTGACTGAGGCTCCAGGAGAAGGAGCGGTTGTGAACCACATTGGCTGAACGACCCCGCTGGAGAATCTGGTCCATGGACTAGTAAAAAGAAGGTGAAGTAAAGAGTGTTAAAAAGTAGCAAAAAGAGTGAGGCTCACAATGAAATATTATTGAAGAAAATACTCTGACGTAGACAAATCAAGACAGTAACACAAAAAGTGGAGCTAAACTAAACGGTGAACGCTGCTTACTACATTAGAGTCGTTGCCCTCTGCTGATGATGTAATTGCAGTTCTTGTTCTGGCGTGTCCTGCTGAGCTCCTGCCGGTTACAGAATAGCGAGGGGGTCGATAAAAACCATCTGAGTGGAGAAAAGACAAATTTCAGTTTACCCTCTCCGACAGTGTGATGATATAAGAGACATATGAATGCTAAAAGACAATTACTGAAGCAAACAAATATATTTTTGAACACAGTAAACCATGGGAGAAACATTTTTGGTCAGAGACATTACAACATGGAAACATTCTAGCAAAGAAATAAGTTGTCATACTTGAAACATGAGTTATGGGGTTATATGCAGGTTTTCCTAAGCGGTAACCAGGTTGTGGACTCGTCTTCTCTGTTGTAGATGGGTTAGATGCATTGGCAGCCTCTGTTTTAGCGATCTCCGTATGTGAAGGCTCATGGTTTGTCTCGCCTGTCTCCTCATTGCATGTTTTCCTCTCATTGTTGTTGGATGCTGCAGCTGCAGGGCTCTCCTCTTCTTTATCACTCTTCCTTGAGCTGGGTTTCTCCTGGCTATCTCCACAGGCTCTGTTGTTTGGTAGCCTCAATATCCCTTGCTGTGTTCTCCTTTCCAGTATCATCTAAAACAATTTGGAAGATTGAACAAATTTAATACCCTTGACCAAATAAACTTTAAACATATTATTTGACATACAGGGTTTTTATTTCAGTAATATTTTAATCACCTCGTATAATTTGTTGCGGTACTGAATCACAGATAATTGCACGTCATCATCCACTGCCAGGACTACATCGTAGTTGAGGGCTGGCTCTTTGGCTGGATTATGGAATCTAAAGGGGGAAAAAACTGCGTTTTAAATATTATTTCCATCATTAGTATTATATACAGGTGAGATGTTATTAATGACTATTGCAACAGAAGTAGAATTTCTGATTAATCCACATTTTTTACACTGATCTCTTAACCACTTGTCATCATCATTGTGCTGACTCCCTTAATATTTAGTATTGTGGGCACCATCATGTGTGTCAGATGTGCAAATCTACTGCAGTGAGATTTCATCTGACTGACCAAACATACTACAGCACTTATTTAATTCTGTGACAGTGTAAAAAAAAACTTTAACATAAATGCATCTTTTATTGCACTTAAAAGCAAAAAGACATCTATAATCTAAACATTAATAGTACAGCAGAAGAGCAAGGAGATAAGAGTAATTAGAAACCACAAATCATCAAATTAAGCAACCAAAAGAAGACAGAGATTTCTCAACAATAATTTCTCCATGTAGAAAACCTTAGCACTGCTATTGTAGTTGCATTGTAAGTTTTAATACCTGGATACATATGGGTGATGAAGAGCCTGCTCTGCAGTCAGCCGCTTGTCCGGGTTAAAAACTAACAAACCCTTCAGCAGGTCGAGGGCATCAGGAGGCACAGAAGGCTGGAGAAGATCCTCCAAAGGCACCTGTGGTCTGGTGAAAGACAAGTATGTCATGAGTCGTATATACAAAATAGATAAAATTACACAGCAGAGGACATGACAACAACTCTGAGGTATTCAAATAAGAACATTTCATCATAAAAAGAACAGAAGGTCGATAGATGTGTGGATGGTTTTTACAAGGTGATGCGTTTAGCTTAAACACTGCTGTATTGGTGCATCTCTGCTCCTGCCCGCTAAGACTTTAAAGAAACAATTTTCTTCTTGGATAGTACCTTCTTTAATAATAACCTTCAACTTTTATTCATTTAATTGAGACTTTATGCGACAGAGTAGCAAAAAATAGAGTATAATTGTGACATGGAAAGAAAAATATACATATATTTTTTTTAGAAATAAAAAAGACAATACTGTGATAACTCACTTTCTTTGGGTATTTCAAAATAAAATCCAGTGCAACCAATTGCCTTCATTGGTAGATAGAGATTCGCAGTTCACGTATCTTAATAGAATAACTGATTGTTGCACTCAACAATTCTCACCATTATAGAGTAACAACAAGAAAGCCAAAACAATTCCTGTATGCAGGTTGCCACAAGGAGGCATAGAAGACGTGAAAAAAGGCAGTGTGGTTGGATTAGACCAAATTTTTGGTGTACATGCAAAAAATATTTGTGGTGGAACAATAACACTGAGGGCTGCACAGTGGTGCAGTTGGTAGCACTGTTGCCTTGCAGCAAGAAGGTCCTGGGTTCGATTCCCGGCCCGGGGTCTTTCTGAATAGAGGTTAAATGTTCTCCCTGTGCATACGTGGGTTCTCTCCGGGTACTCTGGCTTCCTCCCACAGTCCAAAAACATGACTGTCAGGTTAATTGGTCTCTCTAAATTCTCCCTTTTTTGAAACATAATTTTATTGGTCCATTTTTTCTTCTGCGAGGTTGAATTAGGGTAATATTAAAAGAAAAACTGTTAGTTACTAGGGTGAAGGTTCTCCTTGTTGTAGCACAATCAACTTTAACAAACAATCTGATTGCACTTATAACAAATGTCTACAGCTGTACTTCAGAGAAAATAACTGATCATGTATTTACACAGCAGGATGAATTACAGATGCATATCAAACTTTTCCAGGTTTTCTAAAAAAAATAAATAAAAATAAATAAATAAATAAATAAAAGCTTGCGTAATTTTTTTCTTCCACTTCAAAATTGTGCACTGCATTTTGTTGGTCAGGCAAACAAACTTCTAATAAAATGTATTGTATCTTGTGTATGTAGCATAAAATGTCAAGGGGTGTGGATACTTTTGCAAAACACTGAATACCACAATAACAACAAACTTGCCATATGTATATGTGTAGTTCTCCTAACTTCACACAGAATAAATACAATTTGCCATCACTGGAGGTTAGGATAACATATCTTAATGTACACAATATAGAAAAAGACAAAGACTGTTGATTTATGTCTCCACAAAAGCATTTCAAACAAACCCAGTAAAAAAATAGTCTTACTTCAATAACATTCTCTGAATGACAGAAGATCCGTATTCAGACTTGATGGCGAGAATATCTGGAATAACAAATGTATTTATTCAGTCCAAACCAAAAATAAGTTGTTGAGTATGTGACATTTTGACATTATCTGCTACCTTCTGGGCTGGGGTGAGGTATGGCACTCATGATCTTCTCTACTTGGTTGATGGTCGAAGTTCCAGGAAACAGAGCTTTTCCAAGCAGCATTTCTCCAAGGATGCAGCCGAGGCTCCACATATCCACACCATTGGTGTACCTTTGGACAAGATTATAGCATAAGAGATTAAAGCATAAAGTGTCATTAATCTGCAAAACTCCTCCTTTCCGAGAGTCAAGACCAACAGTGGCTAAAATATCTTACAAAAACATAGTTAAGTTAAAAATAAAGCTCTTTGTGGCATTTAAAGCTAAGCTAAGGGTTTTATTTAGAGGTTTTAGAGATCAGAGTGAGAGGACAGAATGTATCCCTTTTCTTCCAAGTCACAATTTTGTGCTAAAAAAAAAATCACAAAAATATATTAATGTTTCCAATGTCCTGTATACATATTTCCATTCTAAGTGTGAATACTGTCCTGATTTTTTGACTCCCCAATTCTTAAGCTTGTTCTTTGGTTAAAGACAGGCATAGAAGCTATGTTTCTCTTCAAATAAATTAAATTGAAGGGGGAAAAAAAAGCCAGCCTGGATGCAGTTCAGATGGTGACAACAGATGCTCATCACAGCTGATACCTTGTTGATCCCAGCAGGATCTCAGGAGCCCGATACCACCGCGTTGCCACATACTCCGTCAGAGCTGGGTTCCCACTGTCCTCCTGGATCTGGTTGAGAGATCTGGCTAAGCCGAAGTCACAGAGCTTGACGACGCAGTCTGTGTCCAAAAGTACGTTGGAAGGCTGCGAATATAACAAATTTAGAGTGATTTCAAGCCGTTTCACGGTGCCGCCGCTTTAGATAAAAAGAAATATGAATATGTTTTAAAAGCGCCTCACTTTTTCATCTCTGTGAATAACATTTCCTGAATGGAGGTACTTGTTGGCCCTGAAGAGCTGGTACATAACGTAACGCTTGTGAATGTCTTTAAGAAGAGAGCCTTTCCTAATCACAGCGTGTAAGTCGGTATCTGGGAGAAAAATAAAGAGGAAAAGTGACAGCTTACAGCTGCTGCTACAGGACGACTTTAAATGCATAATACTGTCTGTGTCTGAACAGAAATTCTGGTTTTCAATGTAAAAATGCAGATGTTTAATATGGGTGGATGAATAGAAAGATGGAATGAGAAGGCCAACCTCAAACATCCTCCAAACATCCTCCTGTCATACTAAGTTTTAATAGTTCATATTTAATAAAACAATTTATACATACTAATACATACCCATGTACTCAAAGATGAGATAAATGTCTTTGTCATTTTGGGCTCGGATGACGTTTAAGAGTTTGATGATGTTAGAATGATCTCCGAACTCCTGCACAAGGATTATCATTTTTTAATAGCAGAATCACAGGAAGCACGGCACAGATTTTCTCTGACTTGTAATAAGCAGCAGGTAACGCAACAGCAAAGTGTAATACAAACAACGCATAACGTGTCCAAACAGTTATAAAACTTCCACTATAAAACACAGCACTGGAGAAGTGAAGCAGCACAGGGAGAGATGAATTTGGCCCCATGACGCCGATTTTACCCAACGACAAAGAAAAAAATTTTTTTTATAAATTTTTCTTATAAAAATGACCTGAACACGATGACAAGAATTTTAATATCACATTACAGTTTAAGCTATCACGTTTCAGACAAATGAATTATAAATGAACTGTTTCCTGCTGAGCCAAACATTTTGACCCACATTTTTAATGCAGTATACATTAGATGGTGAAACAGGAGACTAATCTGAGAAATAAGTAGCGACGTATCAGACACACGTCTGAATGTATTTTAGGCAATATCTCCTTCAAACGTCAATATGATTGTTACCTGAAGGAACATGATTTCTCTGAATGTCCGCTGTAAAAACAGAAAAGGAAAGAAAACTGCGTTCATGACATGAACTTTACAGGCAAGACGATGCAATGAACTAGGCAAACACAATCCTCCTGCTCTAATTAATAATGAGCTGTCTTCCCTGAAGGTGAAGGACGTTTATACAGAGAGGTTGTATTGCAGATCGGAAGCTCTAGTCTGAGATATAGAACAGTCCTGGAAGTCTCATTCACATCACAGAATTACATCATAACGTTAGTATTGCTATATTATTTCTATGTTTACTGGTGTATTTGAATTAAAATATGCAAGAGTAGCAAGAATGCTTTATGATCATCTTATGATCACTTACATTTGCAATGAAAAACAGTTTTACCAACCTGCGCATCTGTCCTGTTTCTGAAAGCATCAAAGATTTTTTTCACTGCCACAGTCGCCCCCGTGTGTCGATCGACTGCTTTCCATACAATGCCGTAGGCCTAAAACAGGAAGAACACTTTGTCAAACTGGTTCTTACACCTCCACTTATGAGTTTAAAAAGCCTTTTTGTACTGGCAGCAAAGGACATTTGACATAAATGTAAAGAATTCAACAACAAAATGTGCACCAAATGGGAAAACAACACCAGATTTGTTTTTATTTTGAATTAAAAATATCTAAATTCAGTTGGATGCATTACAGATCTTTATGGTACATCTTATGCTCTAGTGGAAAAGATAAACTTTCCAGGACATAAAGAAAAGAATGGATTAGATAACAGGCCCCTGGACACCAGACATGTCAAAGGTCCCCCATGCTCTGTTACACAATACAATAAGACTGAAAAAGAAACAAAATATATTTTAGTTTTTTGTTAGGTTCTGATGGTTCTTGATTTGGTTAGTTTTCCACTTTTTACTCTCTGTTCCTCTTCATGATGGTCTTCAATGTCTTTTTTGTTGCTTGGATCTTCATGTCATATTGCATCGTTCTAGAAATGTCTAATTGTTTAAGGAGTTGTTTTTTTAAAATTATTATTAGAACCTGTTTTTTCAAAGCAGGTACTTTCAGGAGAGGTTTTGCATAAAAACACACCTTAGTATTTTAGTACTTAGATCTGTGCTTGATATATTAGTTATGTGTATTACTGTAAGTCCTACCAATGTAAAGTAGTTTATAATTGTGAAATGGAAGAAAGTACAAACAATATTTTCTGATTTTTTTTTATTTATTAGAAAATCTAAACTTTTATGTACTGTATATAGTTTAGATTTAGATTTAGAATCCCTTTAATTTTGGCTCCCTTATAGATGCCTATAGTAGTCTATAATGCCTATAATAGTCTCATCACATTTGACGGCCGCAGAGATTGTGTGCATTAGTGTGCAACCAGTATCAAAAAGACCAAGGTGGGAGAATCTACTGACAGGAGAACTATTATTCATAGACTCTGCAAAAGTAAGACTTGTAAATATGCGTGTTTTTTTTAAATACCACTGCACATGACTCTGAACACATCATCCCTACAATGAAACATGGTAATGGCAGCATAATCATATGGAAATACTTGTCAGAGTTGATGGAAAGATAAATGGAGCAAAAATACGGTGTAAAATGTGTAATAGGCTGCAAAAGGCTCAACACTGGGGTAGGAGGCTCACCTTTTAGCAGAATAACAACTTTAAATATGGATTAGATCAAAATGCATGCATGTGTTTGAATGGCCCGGTCAAAGTTTAGACCTAAAGTAAGCAAAGAACCTGTCACAAAAATGATTGATCACAGATCTTTCCCATCAAATCTGGCTGAGCTGAAGCTATTTTGCAAAGAATAAAGGTCGAAAACATCTCTCTCTTTTTGCAACGCTGCTACAGACATTTCCCAAAAGACATGCAGCTGTAATTCCTGCAAATGGCAGTTCTACAAAATACTAACACAAGGAAACACTTTAAATAAATTCATGAGTAAAAAATGCTGAAAGCAATTAATTATTTCCTTACTCTTCACAATTATGCACCACATTCAAAAAATACATTGAAATATGGAGGTAAATATGACAGGTTCCAAACACCCTCCAATAGGAATTGCCTGCCTTTGCATTCAATTCCCATTTGATATATCAAATATATATATATATATATATATATATATATATATATATATATATATATATATAAATGTAGCCTCTCATTTGTAAAATACACTCTTGATACCAGTGTTATTGAAAGCGAGGCAAAAGTTATGACCCCAGAGAAACAGGAGGTCAAGCATAACACAGCCAGGGCATCAGAATACAGTGTTATTGTACTCAGGCCAGTGGATCAGATTCACAAAACACTGGAAGCTCTTTGCGTATGACGAGCTTAGGCTCAAATAGTGATGTGCAACAGTAGTTTTTCTGCATTAGTAAACTCACGTATACTTCTTTAAATCTACTGAAGAGTGTTTCTAACTGCCCTTTGGTCTGATTCCTCACAGCCAGAGCGCCACAGGTCATATGCAAACAAGTTGAACAGCAGGGGAGCATGAGTCATAGTCTCTTCTAGTTTACGGAGCTGGCAGGTTCACACAGCATTTACCAGCAGGCTGTCTAAAACGAGAGCATCAATTTGCAAACCTCTGTGAAATGAGAATGGCAAGAAACCAGTCAGTTAGAGTTCCTGTGTCTGCCACAAGTAAGGAAAACAAAAGGGTTGGACTTGCTGATCTAACATCAGCTGATCTGCAAGGAAAGAAAATAAACCACTTGCTTGCAACACTGGTGTTAACTGAGGACCTTAAGTCTAGAGAATCTGAGGAATTTTCTCAACGTGATTGCACAGGAAAGCTGAAAGGAATTTATTTAAAAGGAAAGTTTCCCTTAATGTTATAGGGAAACTTTCCTTTTAAATTACAAAGGGAATGTATGTATCCCCTTTGTTGTTGGAGATCATTGGGCCATGCAATGATCTTCAATAAATAAAGCAAATCATACTTTAGATAATTATAAAACATTCTTACCCCTTTTCCGATTCTCTTCCTGATTTCATATTTGAGAAAAATGTGCTCCTCCACTTCTGACACTTTTACTGACTCATGCTTTTTGCTCATTTTTTGTTTGTCCATCTGAGCCAGTGCTTCACATAGAAACCATCATCACTCTCCTGGATTATTCCTGCGGGCAATGAACCAAAAGCAGGTGCGGAAAGGTTTAGAGGGCAGCCTGTCCAGTCAAATGTGCAACTTTCACCCGTTTCGTAGCTTCTATGACCGCAGTGAAGTTAGTTTCAAGTTGGATATTCGATATTCGAGCTCCGCGGAGTAAGCGGCGTTTAGCTCAAGGTTGATCCGATTTATGAACGCTACTCTCGGCCAGCGGTTCTCCACCGCTCCAAGCCGCAGCGCCCGAAGGTTCACTTAGGGACTATCAACAAATTACTGAACCTAACATTCCTGTCAAAGAAATATAATGTTTTCTTCAATAGCTTCCAGGTCATGTGACCTATTGACTCAAAATCACTTTGGAATAATTATACTAGTCTCTTTAGATGAGGCACAGTCATTTGTTTTCCATTTTAAATCATTTTCAATTTTTAATTAATTTTTTTCATCAAAATTGAGTGTTTTTCTTCAATAGCTTCCAGGTCATGTGACCTATTGAGTCAAAATCACTTTGAAATAATTCTAATAGTCTGTATAGATGAGGCACAGTCATTTGTTTTCCATTTTTAGCCATTTTCCATTTTTTAGGAATTTTTTTCTTCAAAATTGAGAGTTTTTCTTCAATAGCTTCCAGGTCATGTGACCTATTGATTCAAAATCACTTTGAACTTGTTCTACCAGTCTGTATAGATGAGGCACAGTCATTTGTTTTCCATTTTTAGCCATTTTCCATTTTTTAGGAATTTTTTTCTTCAAAATTGAGAGTTTTTCTTCAATAGCTTCCAGGTCATGTGACCTATTGACTCAAAATCACTTTGAACTTGTTCTAATAGTCCCTTTAATTGAGGCACAGACATTTGTTTTCCATTTTAAATCATTTTCAATTTTTAATTAATTTTTTTCATCAAAATTGAGGGTTTTTCTTCAATAGCTTCCAGGTCATGTGACCTATTGAGTCAAAATCACTTTGAAATAATTCTAATAGTCTGTATAGATGAGGCACAGTCATTTGTTTTCCATTTTTAGCCATTTTCCATTTTTTAGGAATTTTTTTCTTCAAAATTGAGAGTTTTTCTTCAATAGCTTCCAGGTCATGTGACCTATTGACTCAAAATCACTTTGAACTTGTTCTAATAGTCCCTTTAATTGAGGCACAGACATTTGTTTTCCATTTTAAATCATTTTCAATTTTTAATTAATTTTTTTCATCAAAATTGAGGGTTTTTCTTCAATAGCTTCCGGGTCATGTGACCTATTGAGTCAAAATCACTTTGAAATAATTCTAATAGTCTGTATAGATGAGGCACAGTCATTTGTTTTCCATTTTTAGCCATTTTCCATTTTTTAGGAATTTTTTTCTTCAAAATTGAGAGTTTTTCTTCAATAGCTTCCAGGTCATGTGACCTATTGATTCAAAATCACTTTGAACTTGTTCTACCAGTCTGTATAGATGAGGCACAGTCATTTGTTTTCCATTTTTAGCCATTTTCCATTTTTTAGGAATTTTTTTCTTCAAAATTGAGAGTTTTTCTTCAATAGCTTCCAGGTCATGTGACCTATTGACTCAAAATCACTTTGAACTTGTTCTACCAGTCTGTATAGATGAGGCACAGTCATTTGATTTCCATTTTTAGCCATTTTCCATTTTTTAGGAATTTTTTTCATCAAAATTGAGGGTTTTTATTCAATAGCTTCCAGGTCATGTGACCTATTGAGTCAAAATCACTTTGAAATAATTCTAATAGTCTCTTTAGATGAGGCACAGACATTTGTTTGCGATCTAAATTAATTATAAATTTTAAAACACCTTCTCATTGAAAAGCAAAATTGTCAGTAAAAGTAAATACTGACATGTGGGAAAAGATTAATTGCGAGACATGTGCTTAAAGTTTGTCTTTATGTTAACATTTAATTTTTGAACATTTTTAATGCCATTTCAGGTAAACTTTGACAACTATGAAGCAGTTCTGTCATTTGTCCTTGTGAACAACAATCACTGGAAGTTGCTGGTTTGTGATTTTTTGTCTATAATCAATATTTTTTCATTTTATGGTTTGGATAGAGCATGACATATTCACATTAGTTTTAATGAAATTTTTCTTTGTTATGCCCCTTTACTTTGTTGATCTGTTTTAGTACATCAATGCAGAAGCCAGAACTGTATTCCTAATAGATCCTGCACAAGTATCATCTGAGCTTGTGGACTCCCAAAAGGCAGCTAAAAGAATACAGTAAATAAAGCTCTAATAAATTTTTAAAATGTATTAAAAATTAATAAATTTGCAAAGTGACCACATAGAGATTGAGTTAAAAATCTGAATGTATGTGACATTCAGATTTCTGAATATATTATTGAAATATATTATCCATAACATTTTTTCAAAATATATTATGTAAAAAATATTTCTATTAATTTAAATGTTTATGTAAATATTAATTTCAATAAACTTAACATTGTTGTTGTTAACAGAAACTGATAAGAGGAAAGCGTGAGTTGTCTTATGAGTGGAATTACAGAATACAATTGCTCTTACACAAATCATTTTGTTTGTTATCCAGAGAATACTTCAAAATGAGAAGGACATGCCATGGAAAAACAGACTGGGTTGGGATCCAATGGAAAGGGGGGACAATGCGCCACCCTATTCAACAAGACGGAAGCAGCTGTGGAGTTATTGTAGTCAAAGTAAATTAATGAGTTCATGTTTTTTGTTATACAAGTGTGGATACTGTGTAATTATTATAGAGAAAAGTTGTCTATCATCAAATACAGTCTCTCTGGTTAGTTAAAATGGGCTTTCGGAATTGTGGAAAGAGTGTGTATTCACTTGGAGAAATACAGACTCCCCCAACAGTAGCCCATAACTGGGGTCAGTGCAACATGCCACACAGTATTTGTAATTACAGTTCTTTCATCATCTTCTAAATGTTGAAACATTTAGATGTTTCACTACAGGTATCTGTACTAACAAACATACCTGTTTTAGTATATGTGGGTACACTATATATGTCCACATGAATGTTTTAAGTCTGATGCATTATAATGCCATAAAAAAAGTCTTTAAAAACTTTTTTTTTCTTTAGATGGCAAAAGCACTGATGGAAGCCTTCCCTCTGATGCCAGATGTAGATTTTGACACAACAAAAAAGGCAATGAAAAGTGAAAGAAGAACTCTCGCTCTTCAAATCCTTGATGCATCAGGTATACCATGTGCATTTCGACTTACAATACATAAACATACACACATATATATTGCAGAATCTCCCCAGCTCTTACATTACTGAACCAGTCTTGACTGGTGAATTTAAGGTTTTTTATTTTATTTGATTAAGATCAACCACCATCATCAAAGTCACCACAATAACCTCAATAAATGTGAAAACTAAAACATATACAAACATTGTAATACAAAACATGAACTTAACCAATAAAGATAACAAAACTAAACAGACCTCGCTGCTTTCGCTGGGGAACACTAAGTTTTGATTTCTTTGTGACAAGCACATCTTGACAGTTCAATTAATTCACTGTTTCAATGACTCTTTCAACTTATATAGAGTCTGCCCTCATTAGCTCCTGCAGCCCGTGAGGTCAATAAAAAAAAAAATAAATTACAAAATGCAAATTCCATTTCACAAAATATAAACCACCAACAGTGCCAATCCAAACAGACAAAGATATCTAAACGATATGCAACATTGATAATTTAGAAAATTTACTTTAGTTTACAAATGTATTTTATATAATCTCCAAGTATTAATAATTTTAAATTAATTTTCTGAAATAATTAGCTATTTTGTTATATATATATATATCGATCTATCAATCTATCTTGTTTGAATATGCTGTATATTCTTCTTGATTACAGTATTTGATGACCACTGTTGGTGTGCGATGTGCGCTGCATACAAAGCCCCGGGGTCTGGCCCTGGAATGACAGACTGGGTGAGAAATCAAGAGTTGTCAATGTAAAATTCAGAATTAGACACAGGAAATGACTCTTGGGAGCCATGAAATGTTTTATATAATAAATGACAAGCAATTAAACACCAAACTGTGTGACAGGAGATGAGTAAGTTCAATACTGCTAAACATGTATATTTTCTTGTATTTGTGAACAGATCCAGTGTGACAACTGTGACCGATGGTACCATGCCCTGTGCATAAATATGAAGAGCACAGAATTTCAAAAGAAAAAAACAGGCAGTTGGAAATGTGTATTGTGTAGTTAATCTGAAAACTAGAAACTGTGTTCATTATTGTTCGAAATACGTTTTGAAAATATCTGTGGAAAATGAAAATGTAATATGTTTGTGTGGCATTGATGCTATGTGTGATGTATAAAGTGTACTGGAATCATTTCAAATTGATAAGTAATTTTATGACGTTATCTGAAAGCTATTGAGCAACAATCTTAAACTTTAAGGAAAAGATTCCTAAAAATTATAAAATAAAAACATAAAACATAAATAAATGTCTGTGCCTCATCTATAGGGACTAGTATAATTATTCCAAAATGATTTTGAGTCAATAGGTCACATGACCTGGAAGCTATTGAAGAAAAACTCTCAATTTTGAAGAAAAAAATTCCTAAAAAATGGAAAATGGCTAAAAATGGAAAACAAATGACTGTGCCTCATCTATACAGACTATTAGAATTATTTCAAAGTGATTTTGACTCAATAGGTCACATGACCTGGAAGCTATTGAAGAAAAACCCTCAATTTTGATGAAAAAAATTAATTAAAAATTGAAAATGATTTAAAATGGAAAACAAATGTCTGTGCCTCAATTAAAGGGACTATTAGAACAAGTTCAAAGTGATTTTGAGTCAATAGGTCACATGACCTGGAAGCTATTGAAGAAAAACACTCAATTTTGATGAAAAAAATTAATTAAAAATGGAAAATGATTTAAAATGGAAAACAAATGTCTGTGCCTCAATTAAAGAGACTATTAGAATTATTTCAAAGTGATTTTGAGTCAATAGGTCAAATGACCTGGAAGCTATTGAAGAAAAACCCTCAATTTTGAAAAAAAAAATTCCTAAAAAATGGAAAATGGCTAAAAATGGAAAACAAATGACTGTGCCTCATCTATACAGACTATTAGAATTATTTCAAAGTGATTTTGACTCAATAGGTCACATGACCTGGAAGCTATTGAAGAAAAACCCTCAATTTTGATGAAAAAAATTAATTAAAAATTGAAAATGATTTAAAATGGAAAACAAATGTCTGTGCCTCAATTAAAGGGACTATTAGAACAAGTTCAAAGTGATTTTGAGTCAATAGGTCACATGACCTGGAAGCTATTGAAGAAAAACACTCAATTTTGATGAAAAAAATTAATTAAAAATGGAAAATGATTTAAAATGGAAAACAAATGTCTGTGCCTCAATTAAAGAGACTATTAGAATTATTTCAAAGTGATTTTGAGTCAATAGGTCACATGACCTGGAAGCTATTGAATAAAAACCCTCAATTTTGAAGAAAAAAATTCCTAAAAAATTGAAAATGGCTAAAAATGGAAAACAAATGACTGTGCCTCATCTATACAGACTGGTAGAACAAGTTCAAAGTGATTTTGACTCAATAGGTCACATGACCTGGAAGCTATTGAAGAAAAACCCTCAATTTTGAAGAAAAAAATTCCTAAAAAATGGAAAATGATTTAAAATGGAAAACAAATGACTGTGCCTCATCTAAAGAGACTATTAGAATTATTTCAAAGTGATTTTGACTCAATAGGTCACATGACCTGGAAGCTATTGAAGAAAAACACTCAATTTTGATGAAAAAAATTAATTAAAAATTGAAAATGATTTAAAATGGAAAACAAATGACTGTGCCTCATCTAAAGAGACTAGTATAATTATTCCAAAGTGATTTTGAGTCAATAGGTCACATGACCTGGAAGCTATTGAAGAAAACATTATATTTCTTTGACAGGAATGTTAGGTTCAGTAATTTGTTGATAGTCCCTAAGTGAACCTTCGGGCGCTGCGGCCGGGAGCGGTGGAGAACCGCTGGCCGAGAGTAGCGTTCCGAAATCGGATCAACTTTCAGCTAAACGTCGGTTACTCCGCGGAGCTCGGGCCGGGAGCGGTGGAGAACCGCTGGCCGACAGTAGCGTTCATAAATCGGATCAACCTTGAGCTAAACGCCGCTTACTCCGCGGAGCTCGAATATCGAATATCCAACTTGAAACTAACTTCACTGCGGTGCTTCTATGTTATTAATGCAACAGTGGAGAACCACGGTGGGATTACCTGGCAACTCTCTAGCGACCACCCCGCTCAGACGCCGCTTTTCACAACTTCAGTTGCTGCTTGTTAGGAAAAATGTTAGCTTCCATTTTCTTTTAGTGACTGAAAAAGTCTCTCTTTGGTATAATCTGCAAAATTTCAGTGTTAAGCCCCGCTCCCACCTAACGTTTGACGCACCTCACGGCTCTTGCTCCTTTACGTGGGTTTGTGGCTACTTGTTGTTATGGTAACAAAAACGCGACTGGTTCTTAAAGGAGCCGCAGCGTAGTTTTTTTGTTTGTTTTGTTTTTACAGTGCTAAAAGTAATACTCACTTTGATATGACTTTGATAAATTTGGGAGTTTTTAAGATTTATTAAATCCCAGCTATTAAGTGTGTGGCTTAGTTATACAACAAAAATCTAGTTAATTTTAGAACTTTCTATGCGTGCATGATCTTCATTATTTCAACCACAACCAAAGTAAAACTATCAAGATGTTCAACAGTGAGAGGTTTGTGTGGGAATGAAGATCTAAGATGGATGAAAATGTATCCTGTGTCTGATCTTTAAGTCTGAAGTATTACTGAACTAGCATCGTTGGCAGTTTTCCAAGTTTTCAAAGATTCATACATACTTATTATTGTGACACATTTTTCTCATCTACTTAAAAAAAAAAAACTCTTTCTTGAGCAAATATCTGACTTTTCCTGAAATTGACAGATTTCAGTTGACACTGAAAGGCCGGTTCTGGAGCAGCATTTTTCTTTGTTGAAAGCCTCAGTCCACAGTTGTGCAAGACCAGCTTCATTGTGAACAGCAACAGTTGTGATTCAGCAGCTTCCAGGCTGGTTTTTTCTTTGTTGTCTTTGAAAAACTTACACAGCATCCAATGTTTCCCTTCCATTTGACAGAGACAGTTTGGGTCAGATAGTTAAAGCTTTGACACAACTGTATATTCTTATCAGAAAATAATTCTCCCCCCAAAATACACATCATTTGGAAGGCCATGCCAAAGCTCTCTGCTAAGTATCCCCACAAGTCTGGTCTGCTATAATGAAAGCAACATATTTAACTGAACTCAACCATGTCTGGTAAGAACTATGCATAGTAACTGAAGTTGCTTGGAGAATATTCAGTATTCATAGCACCCTGAACAAGGGAGGTCAGATGCATGCTTAAAAGCATATGCATACATAATCATTTTAGATGCATTTAGTTGTTCCATCTTAGTAGCACTGGCTAAGACAACTATCCTTTTCACTGCAGTTTTCCAAAATTCACTTTGAAAATATCCCCATTAACCTCTCAAACAATAATTGACAGACCAAAAAACAGAGGAGATTTTTTTTAAACTTTATTTCTATAAAGGTGTTGCATGCTTTTATTTAAAAATCAACACTACTATATACAATGATACATTTTAATAAATATGTCCTCCTCAATGGTGTTTCAAGGCTGAAACATATTTAGCCAGCAACATGAGTTTTTCTCTGTAAATTTCAACTCTAACACTCCCTTCTAAAAAAAAATGGATTAGACATGTTACAGGATGAGAAAAATATGTGATCAAAATAAATCCTTCCCACTAAGCATCAATGTTATAGTTAAATAGATGAGAAGTTAAATAATCACCAGATACGATTTAATAATTTTTTTTTGCTGAAAAGTGATAAAATATAAGAACAGCAGCCTAAGACTGCTCTTTTCTGTCTACAAATGCTTTTAGAGGACCCACACACAGAAAGAATCAATATGAGACGAACCATGACAAACAGAACAAACCCAAAGGCTTTAAAACACATACAGGATACTCTTAAAGTAATGTATAGACTTCGGCTGCTGAACTTTTCTCAGAAACGATTCTTGGTTAATGCTTTGCCAAACTTGTAAACTGCCCTGACATGGCCAAACACAAAGAGCCAAAAAGAGGCAGAAGGCAGTAGGCAGCATGATGTACCAGAAACAGGGGATATTACAAGGCAGTGGAATGTAAACTGCACCAAACCTAATAAAATAACAGAAACTAGACTTACAGAAACTGGCAAGAGAGTGACTGAAAAACTGTTCAGATATAAGCTCACTCCGTGCCGGAACAAGCAGGAAAAAGTAGCGTTTATTTTTAACTTAACCAGAGTTCCAAAAGTTAAGATCTATGTTAGACAAAAGCTTTAGGAAGAGTGGAGGAAGCGGTTGAAGGCGTTGTAGGCTGATTCCAGATCAAAGAGCATCTGGCGAACCTGGTTATCATCCAGCTCATCTGAGGCAGACATGCTGCTAAGGGTGGTCAACCTGTAGGAGAAATCCCGTGAGAGATGACAATACGCTGTGCTTCTGCTATTTAAACTCTAACCTTGTTATACGTAAAGGGAACATAAATTTCCACTAATTTTATGCAATTACATCCATTCGAAGGTTTGCATGCTTGTATGTGCAACTTATTTAAATTCATTCTTTTCCCAGAAATGACTGATTACACATCAAACAATTTCAATAAATAAAAATATCTTTGATGTGTGTTTAAAATAATTGTCCAGTTAGAACACTCAACTCTGTCCAGTTTTTACCTACCTATCTAAACCTCTGACCAGCAACATAAAGTAACAAAGCATTTGGTACTAAACTGACCCTGGAGGCTCTTAAAAGTATTGGAATAAAGGCTCCTCTCTGCAACTCACCAGAGGTTCACTTTGTCCTTTGCCTCAGAGTCTGGAGGCATGTTGCTCATCCTGTTCATGGTTTCCATCAGCTCTCTCAGATCTGGTTGGATCTGTAGTCATGAGAAGTAATCACCATGAGAAAATTTCCACTTTTTAACTTTTTGCAGATTGCAGGCTTAATATGTCTGTAAAGTCAGAATCACCTCATCCATGGCTCTGATCTCCAGTCTCAGCTTGTCCATAACAGTGATGAAGAGCTAAGGTTCACAGATGGTGGGAGATAAGACAATGTTAAGGATGTGTTAAGTTCACCATTGATAGTGCTTTCTAGTTTCCGATATTCTGCCAGTAGCTCATGTGACCAATGGTAGATTTTCAAGGGAATAGTAATGGTAATCTCCATTCTCACTTCAAAATAGGTAGATATAAATTTACTGCTTGATACAGTGATTGAGAGAAAGGACATACAGAAACTATATCTGCGATGCAACGGTTCAGGTTGCCCTTATCGTCTTTGATGGTAATTGGTCGATCTTCCTTAATCCTCTCCATTGCAAGCGGGCAGTCAAGCTAAAGGACAAAATAACAGAGACATCAAGGTGGGAAAAATGACCACAAAGCAACAGTTATAAATTAGTTAACTAACTCTGATGTTTACTCACTCTGTACTTCCTGCAGAATTCATCGATGGAGCCCACATCAGAGCCTTGCACCTGTTTGAAAGCAGCTTTATACTGAACCAAGAGTCTGGAGCAGGAAGCCGTGTACCTAAAAATACAATTTCCTCCAGATCATTGACGCATACATTCATATTTAAAGGCTACGTGTTAAGCTGAAGTGGAACTTACTCGCTGGGGGATACGCAGTCTTTGATGTAAGCCTTCTCCAATGCCTGCAAGGTCTTTACAACAGCAAACAACTCGGCCATGTTGTCATACCTTAAGAAACGAGATAAATCAAATGTTACAGCGATGACCAGTTCAGCTCATCATTAAGCACATTGAATCAATGCAAAGCTTACTTTTCTCGTTCCCGTGCGTTTTTGTACAGTTTGACCTCCTGCAACATCAGAAGTTAGAATGTTCAACTCAAACGGGTAAATTGAAGTGCAGTTTTTAAAAGCATGAGGACTTTGAAGTTTTTTCTTTAAAGCTTACACAACAATGTATAAAAAACATTTACCTCATACAACTCAGGTTTGTTAGCTGGAGCTGTGTGGTAAAAAATGATGAAATTAAGTAAAATACTGGAGATGACAATGCAATGGGTGACACTTCAGAGGTCCTGATGAATTCATAAAAGATGCACTTCAGATTAATCTTACCTGACCCGACTCCTCCACTGCCTGCTATCCCGTGGAACATGATGCTGATGTTTCAGATGTTGGTCTAAAAATATTTGTTATTGTTTAAATATAATTGTGTACCAAAAGCAATCAATTCTTCTTTCTATAACATTCTTTGTTTTAAGCCCTAAAAGCAAAACTAAAATAAATTGTTCTTCGTTCTGCCATATAAATAAGTATTTATAGACGGAGGCTACCTTACGTCACTATCGCCTTCTTACGAATAGAAATTAATTTGTGTCTGGAAAACTGGAAATGAATCCAATCCGATCGTGTTTTTTAACATTGGCAGGAATTTGCAGCAGAAAAGGTTATTTTGTCTTATATCTTTACCAACCATCTCTGTTCTGAGACTATGTAACATGCGGTTTTCTGTTATTAACAGAACTAATGAACATTGTTGTCATGACATGACATTTATTAATAACTTCACGGTTTGATCTTCGAACCTTGGCCTGGTTAATAAAATGTACAATATTCTTGGCAAGAGACTGACATTACCTGGAAGAAATAACAACCATATCAATGTATTCTTTTCAAAAAAGTCCATTATAAATTAAAAATCAGTCATTTATACAAAACTAAATAAAGTTAGATATCGAAACAGTCGAAGCTAACTTGTTAGCACTTCCTTAATGCTTTTGTGAGACTGAGCTCCGATATTTATGTATTTTTAACCGATAAACGACACGTAAAGATCACGTACCATATTACTGTACATTATTACTCCAATGTATTTATTAATACGTCAACGAAAAGGTAACAAAGTTAAAAACTAGATGACATATTCCACTTACCCGTTCGATAAAATGCTATAACACAGATGTAAACACACCCTCAGACCAGGACCAGCATACGTCAAAAATAATAGGTGCCCATTACGCCTCTGAAAAAAATCTCCAGAAGTAGGTATATTTTCTAAAAAATGATAAACTGTAGGTATTTACTGATATTCCGTTAGATTTAATATCGTTAAGATTTATGTGACGTAAACACGCATGTTGAGCTTTAACCAACCCTTGTTTCTAAACAGGCAAACGAAATGGACAGCTCATTGTTAAGGCGGCAGACTCAAACTGAAATGAGTGAAAAGAAAAACCTTTCCTTAAAAAACGTTTAATGTGTTTTCATCGTCAAGGTTGGTAAGTACGGAGCCCGTCTGTCTGGTCACATCGAAGACAAAAAGAAAAGAAAAATCTTGGCCACAACGTAATAACGCGAAGGAGAAGACCAAAGTTCAGTTTATTGTGTAAAACTTTGGAGTAGTCCCCAATTTTGCAGTTGATGGAAAACCCGAAAAATATTTACCTTCAACTTTACGTCACAGTTTTGAATAGACATGAACGTTTGTGACAATTCTGAACAAGTATCGCATTTCATGTTTAAATGGGCTATTCACAACACAAATATCCCAATTTTACGCGTTCAATTTGATTTTTTTGCCATTTATGTAGGCAGGGGTTTCGTTTGATTGGTAGTGATTCTGCGTTATTCTTTATATTTATTTCATCTTCTAATTTGAAGTGTTACTTTTTATTCTGTTACATTTTTAATGGGTCCTTAATGCCTGAAAATGTTATTTTATTATGTTTTCTATCTTGTTTTTGTATGACTTTAGAGTAGCTACATTATAAGGTAATCCAATATTGTGTTTTCATTTTTATCTACGGCTAAAGGGTTTAAAATAGTTTTTATGTTTCCAAAATGTTACCCTTTTTTAATATCTGTCTAGTGTTTCCTTATTTATGATAGCATTTTATCAGTTCTACAATTTATGTATTTTTAATCATTATTATCATTTAAAATAATAGTATTTTTTGTTGATGAAAGTATATAGAACAACAACATATATTGATATGCCTTTGAAAGATAAATGTAAACCCTTTTTTAATGTTTTTCAGATCATTTTCCATTATGAAAAACTCTAAGGCAGCACCGCAGCGTTGTGCTCAGGAAGAATGTGGAATTTGGTTGGACACGGTAGAGCTGAAAGAAAAGGCTAAACAGGTGATTATTGGAGTTTAAAACACAAATGGAATTGTTACCTTACGGTCTTTATTTACTGTTTTTTTTATTTCTCATTTTGTGCTCTTTTTTTCCCCCCCAGAAACGCCATGCCCGTCCTATCTCTAAACTGTTGAATCCCTTGGCTAAAGGTGGAGGGTACAGTTTGGCTGTAGCCCTCAATTTCACTCAGACTAAAATGGAGATGCCAAAAACTAAACAGAGTTCCATATCTGCTTTTTTTGCACCTAAACGTAGAGGTAAGCAGCCAGTAGCTTCCTAAATGGTTAATATTTTTACAAGAATAGTGTTTGCATTGATAAAGTATTGAAAATTGTTGAGGCTTGTGAGATTTGATGGTGTTTTCAATGACTGCTTGAAGAAAAGAAGTATTCAAAGCTAGCTGGAATACTTCGTTTTTTACATATCACTGAACGTTTCTGAGCTGAACAGGTGAAATCTATGCATGGTTTCTGCAGTTTAAAGAGATCGGAAAAGGACGCGTTTTGAATTAGTTATCTTCTAAGTACAAATATTATGAATATTGAAAACAACAACATAGTAAGCAAATATCAGTTTCTCTACATCTTAGCCTTTAGTTGTCCTAATGTTTAATTTATCCGTCTATTTAACCACCACGCAGTTTGTCCATCAGTCTCTCCATCTTTCCTCCATCTATTTTTTGTTGAGAAATCGATCATAATGTCAGAGAACTTTAATTTTTACTTTAAGAATTGGCCAAAAAAAGGCCAAATGATTCTAGAAATTTATGTTGCTAATGATAAATGTGGTGGGAACCCTGTGGAGAAATCAGTATAAAGATAATAAAGCTGCAATGTGACTACTAGAATAACTTATATTTAAAATGATTTCTTCCAAAAGTTCTCCACAAGATGTCTTCCACTGAAGCACCAAGCCTGGACCCATCCACCACAACCAGACCCGCAACTGTTTCATCTGTGAAAAAACGAGCACGTGAAAATTGTTCTGAAAACTTGGATTTGGAGTCTGATGCCGGTATGGATTATAATTTGGAAAGAGAAAATGTGGGAGAGACTAGCACAACTACATGGCACAATGAGAGAACCCACTATTCAGCTTCACTAGAAGGTAAATCTGCAGAGTGTCAACCCCCTCAGAGCAAGCGGAGGCTCCTTGAGACCTCACTTCTGGATAATGACAGTCAAATCGCTCCGCGGCCATGGAGTCAGGACCCTATGTTCACCTTTAGTGAGTACTCTGAGGACTTCAGCAGCTCAGAGTCAAATTTTATAAACAATATTCAGAATTCAGAGAGCTTTGGAAATCGAAAAGATATGGAGGGAAAGACATCAACTCAGAAACCTGCTGAAAACTGTTCTCATTTCAAAGACTGGAAAGAAAATAGCAGATTAATCTCCTCCAAGTCTCCAAGTAAATATATTTCTTTATCTCATCTTGGAACTTGGTCAAATCATAAGTGGGAAGAGGTGAAAAACACTCCACCACAACAACAAACCGATCACTCGGGGAGCAGTCTGGTGAAAGAATTGCATTTTGACTCATTGTGGAGAAAACCAAGAAGCTCTCCTGTTAAGAAACAGCAGAAATGCAAGGAATCAGACGAGGACAGTTTGGCCACGTTGTTCACTCAGGACTCAGAGGGATTCAGGGTGATAGCACATCGAGGCCTCCAGACCAGGAGCCCACTCAAGGATCAGAGTAACCTGAGCCCTGGACTGGTGAGAAGTTACAAACCTGTGGAGGAGGAGGAGGAGGATGAAGACGATGAAATGCTCTTTACCCAAGACTCTCAGGGAAACATGGTGATCAAACACTAAACAACGCCTCTGTGTCCAAATCTGGAAGTTTAATTGAACAATTATTATTATTGTAGTTTTCACCAGGATTTTTTCACACATCTGAATTTTTCCTTCTACTAGAGAACATTCTTGCAAGTCAGACCTGAGAGATATTTCCTTTATTTGAAAAATGACAAGCATTACATAAATTTATTGTAAATTAAACATTAGTTTCATGTATATTTCTATCTGTCTTATGCTAGTGCTCTGTGCTTAATTTTATTACAAATTAAAGTGATGTACAAAGACATAACGAGTGCTAAATTATACTACAGACAAATGGCATAATTGTAGTGCAAAGCAGCACATCTGAGTGTATTACATCCGTCTGAGCTCAATCCTTTTACTGATTACAGCAACTATAAATGCAAAAACCTCATAACTAAAATAGATGCTAAAATAGGAATAAACGATCCAGAACAGAGAAAGTATAAAATGTTAGTTTTATATTTAAAGATTAAATTTTCAGTAGCTACATGGTCTCATATAAATGCCTTTATTGCTATGGCACAGACATGTAACAGATGGGTTCTAGGTTTGTTTCAGTGTAATCTGATCAACCTGTGGGGGTGGGAAGATTTAACAGCTGAAAAGTGCCAAAAAAAAAAAGATAAAGTCACAAATACAGTTACAGAGGTTAACCTAGCAGTCACTATCTATTACTTCCCTTGTACCCTGCTAAAGTGTTCATACCTCTTCCACATTTTGTGGATACCTTGAAGTTTAATATATTTCGTTAGGGTTTTGTGAGAGACCAGCACATAAAGAAATGCATAATTATGCATGTTTTACCTTTCCGTTTTAAATGAATAAACATTTTAAAATGTTTCATCTGCCAGTCTACTGGGGTGAGTCTCTACCACCTTTGCACATTTTGCACATCCGTGAACAACAATGTTGAAATACTGCCAGAAATTCTCAACTAGATTAGGCCTGGACTTTGACTATGCCATTTTAACACATAAACCATTATACTGTAGAGATGGATGTTTGTTTGTTTATTTCAAATATATTCTCATCCACAGTTCAAATACCTTAATATGCATTTTTGAGCTATTTGTTTGAAAAGGAGTATGAAGGAGAAGTATAAACCTATTTAATCTTACCTCCTTTCTTTTATGTCATACTTTATACACATTACTCTTTATTTACACAAAAAATAAAATTAAAAAACAATTTTAAAAAAATCCCGTTGTATGTTTAGCATTGTTATTCTGCAGAAAAGTGAACTTCCACCATTTAGCTTTATTCATTTTTCTGTAAACCCTTATCTGTCCCTGCTGGAGAGAATCATCCCCACAGCATGATGCTGCCACCACCATGTTTCAGACCTGCCGTAAAACTACTCCAAAACCTTATCAGTGACTGGTCAGTTGTGCTCATTTGCCTTCACGATGCTCTTTGAACTGTCTGGACTTTATACCGAGTTTCTACTACACACAGATAAACTTTATTTTCTAGTTATATGAGTTATGAATGCAATTATTTGCACTAAATTTTACTTTTGACATTTACTTAATGGTATTGAAGTAAAAAGCTACTGGATACACAGGTATCCTGCATATATGGTGAATTTGTGAGCATTCACAGTTACACACTACCTTTTGTTGGTCTGTCACATTAAACCCTAATGAAATACAATGAAGGTTGTGTTTGTAACGTTACAAAAGGTGAAAACATTCAAGGGGGCGTGAACGCATTTAAAAGGGATTCCTGACATGCATCTCATCCTGCGATCTCAGTGGGTTCTGTCACCAGCTTGGAGCCGTCCCAAACGGTCTTGAACTGCTCCGGGACGGGAAACTCCCTCTGCAAAGAAAGCAAATCAAAAAGATCCCGCTGAGTTCACCAGCGAAACATAATGTCCCCACAAACGGATGTGCTTATCTCTGAGTGTGGAGCCTTCCTCCTGCTTTCTCACTCACATAGTCATCGTCTCCCGCTGGGATCAGGATGTTCATTTCAGAGCTCTTGGCACTGACGATGTTGCAGTTCAGAGCGGCTCTGCTCAGGTAGACCTGGCAGCCCTCGGTCTTGTTGATAGAAATAGTAGGAACAACTCCTAACACCTGCAGAGAGGAGGGAATGAAATCATCTGGCAGGACACTGGCTTGTTTTAACATCTTGAAAAACTAACCGCTGTTCAGTGCAAGTGTTAATTTTGGCACATTTTGATGTCCCAAAACACCACAATATCATGAATGAATAAACAATTTATGTATGCCACAGTTTAAATAAAACTGGAAATGGGAATGTTGAATAAATAATTGTTTCCATAATTATTTAAATATCAACAACTTATCAAATCAAAAATATTATATTTAAATGTACTCAATAAAAAAAAGTGAATTATCTGAAAATATATTTTGTATAAATTGTTTTGTTCTGAGGTGAAATAACCTCAGAGCAAACATTATTTTTAGAACAATTATTTCGTACTAAAAATAATTAAAATCTGATTGGTTCAGCTGGACAGTAAGTTAACTCTAGATAAATCACCTTTAGCTATACTAGTCTTAAATCTATTCATTAACTTTGATTGGTAACGAAAGATTAAATAAATGTAAGATATCTTGCTGTGAAAAACTTAAAAATAAAAATAATGAAATACATAAAAATATGTTTGTTTAAATTAAATTTATATTTGTTATTGAGCTATTTAGGCACTATTTTAAGACATGCGCACATCTAGAATGTCACTTTTTTTAGATATTTATTTAGGTGTTTATTCAATTATGTCTCTTTTAGTCCATATAGTAACAAGGGTTAGGAGGGCAGGGCTAAACTGGATATATTTAAAGGTGATAATTGGCCAGTTATCATCTGAGGAGCCACTGTAATAGTTCAGATTATATATATCTTTACTAACCTGTAGCTGAATGCTTCTAGAGTTGATGATCTCTACTATCCCAACAGCATTCTCAAAAACCAGGCCGAGCTTTTTACAATTATCTGGGGAAAGCCCAAACAAACCAAGCTTAGAGAAATTGTTAGAAGGAGCATATAATTATAGCTCTGTGTCTCGGCAGCTCACCTACGATGATGGAGTTAATTTTGCCTTTGACCTGCAGGGTGGAGTTGTTGCAGTCAAAGACGTACACCACCTGTTTCAACTCTGTCTCCTCAATCACCAAGTCGTGTTTCTGCTCAAAGTTTTCCTTCAACAAACAAGACAAGGCGTACGCATGAGAACATGATGAATCTCAGGAAAGGGGGTTAATATCAATAACTTAAGTTTTGCGTACCACCCTCCACTTTTTTCCCTCCAGCTCCAGCAGAGGGAGTCTTTTCTGGGCTGCTGCTTTGGGAGCGTTCTCATGCTGGGAATCTTTGGTTTTAATCGGTGACGCTTGAGAACGAAGGTTGGGGTTCTTATGAGTCTTCTGCTCATCTGAGACGTGCTTCAGACCTAGACATGTGCAAATAGATCTCAGTAAATCAAATGTTCAATTTACACCAGTCATTTAATTTAAAAAGCAAAACTTGTGTATAGATTAATTTTTATTTTTGCTAATATGTTTCTCAAAAAATATATTTCCAAATAAATATATTAAGCTTACAGAAAGAAGACATTCATTGACTCTCTCCCTATGGAGGACACTCTAACAAGAGTATTACTAAGGATTTTGGTTGTTTACAGAGTGCAACATGAAAGGATATTGATAGAAAGTTTAGTGGAAGAAAAAGCAAAAAAAATAGCATCAAGCTACGGTCTTGAAAGAACCACTGTGCAGAATAATGAATGTGACAAAGAATACATTTTAGAACAAGGACTGGAACAAAAATCAAACGCCTGATTCTGAATGAACATCTTTGGTCAGTTGAGGCCAGTATTGGGTTTACCTTTAGTGATGTCCATGCCCTGGTTGAGCTGGGCAAACAAAGCTGAGTGCTGAGGTGTTTCACTGCCTGTTTGAGGCTTGGAGTCATCATCAGTGAAGACCGGAGGAGGGCCAGGAGGAGGAGGAGGGGGAGGCGGCGGACAGGGAGCACTGGACGGCAGAGACGAGTCTAAGAGAGACACAGGAGCAATGGGACCCTGTGGGAAGAAAAGAAATGATTTGCATTGTGGTTGAGGAAAACTTAAAGCTGTAACATGTTTTAGAATCAGCAGCTGTAGTATTCAAATTGTCCATTTGAGGGAGTGTTGTACAGGAAATACCGATACTGACATTAAATTGAAGCTGTAAGATGTTAGAGCAGTAAAACCTAAATTCGCCTGTTCATTATTCTCCCATATGGATGAATTCAAACTATGATTTCTTGATGGGACAAATGCTTCATCATAACTCTTTATCTCCCAAGTGGCATGGTTTTCAACTGAAAAATTTAAAGCTGAGCGACACAAAATACAGCACAATTCAAACTCAACAATTCAACCAAATAAATCTGGCCTAAATTTATTAAGCCAGGAAAAAAGAGTTGAAGAGAAAAACTGGTGGTCAAAGAGCAAAAACAAAAATAATCCCAAACTAGCTAATAAAAAAACTGAGACATGAAAGGGGAAAAATCTTAGAAACAGAAACCAAAAGATAGAGGTGAGAAAACATAAGACATGAGTAATGTCTTATGTTGGAATGATCTGGCAGGATGTAAGAGGTGATTATTCACAGGGGACAATTAACAGAACGCATTGAAGCTGAAGAAAAATGACTAATGAAAAGGGGCAAATGAACACTGAAAACAAAAGGATAAATATAAATAGTAAAATAATAAAAAGCAAAACACAAGGTGCATATAAGAAAAAGCTAAAAGTTTCAATACAAAGTACAAACGTGTACGGATGACTGAGTGGAAAAAATAAAATAGAATCAGAATACAAAAGCGATCTAAAATACCAAAACAAAGGGACAAACAAAACGCAAGCACACATCAGTTAAGTAGCTCTGAGGTCTGCCTTTACTATTTTCTGTCATTTTAAAGACCCAGTCATTAAATCATAGCAATAAACTTATTGATAGATCTATAGAACCAGAGAGAAAAAAGGTAAAGTCTTTCTGGCTTAATTTATCTTATGCTGCACAGTTAACACAGACTGCAGGCCAGAACCTGGTTATCAGTAAGCCCACAGAGGACAGCTGGAACAAATATTTGGCACCTCACTGACTCAAGTTGTAAAAAGCGTGGCACTGACAGGCGCACTAACTTGCTGGAACAGTTTGCTGCTGTGGTTTTTTATTTCAGACTTTAAGCCCCACCTCCGGCTCTTTTTCTTTGCCCCGTTGTGCTGCGGCCGGACCGTACGTACATGTGTCTGTATGTGAGAGAATGGTTCTGTCACTAAACCCGTAAATGAGCGGCAGACGGCAGCTGTGTCGAACAGCAAGCAGCCCTGCAGTTTAGGTTACGGCACAGGCAGCGAATGCACACAGGCCCCTTTTGTCGAGGTTCCTCTGTGAAGAAATCCTCCATTCAAGTAAACCCTGAGGGCCACCTGTTGGAGCAGCACACTTCCCTGCTTGTGCACGCACACACACCAGCTCTGTCGTCTGACAGCAGGAGCAGCAGCTGACACAAGCAGCCTCTGCAGGCTCTCAGGTTTCCGTGTCCAGAGAGCACATGTGGTCACAGTTGTTCAGCATCAGACAGATATTCATCCTCACATTAAAGTAGCAGAATATGATTTTTAGCGCAAACATGGAGACGCAGCTGTCCCTAAAGCTCAGCGATGCACCTGGGTTTATTGAGGCTGCTTAGCCCAGAGAGAAATGCATGCGGAATAAAGACACATTGTGGTTTTAGTAGGAGCCATAAGAAATTTCTTGGACTGAAGTTTCATCATGTTGGAGAGTTTTATAAATTCTGGAGACAGATCTTAAAACCTCAACAAAATATGGCGGTTGTTTCAAATTAGAAGTTGACCGATACATCGACTGGCTGATATTTTGGGCCGATATTTGTGCTCTTTTTTTCTCGTACCGGCATTGGCCGATACTTGCATGCATTCACCGATCCATTAGCCATGTTTTGAGATCACATGATCGGATTCACTGCCGCTCTCTCCCTGGCAGAGAACAAGGGTAAGTTTTCAACATTTAATATAGAAGAAACATTGAAAGTCTGTCTCTGTCTCAATATGAGTGGGAGGGAACAATGCTAAATGCTCTACATTGTTTGCTACACAGTGTTAATGTGATTAGTTGTAAAATGGAAGGTAATGATAAAAGGATTTAAAGTTTCTTTTAAACTCCACTGTGTTAATATATCGTAAACCCTAATCAAGTTGCTTGTAACACTAGCATTTGTTCACATCCAGAGCCAGAATGTTTTGTCTATTCTACTTTGTATTCAGAATGATAGTATTGGTCTTAAGAGCAGTTTTCAAGTCTCTCCACAGTTACTCAATTTCATTTAGGTCTAAACTTTGACTGGACCATTCCAACGCACAGCTATGATTTGATGCATTCAGTTGTAGCCTCTAAAAGATTTTCTTCCAGGATTGTTCTGCATTTAGCTCCATCCATCTTCCCATCAGCCCCCATCAGCTCAGTTCCCACTTTTCTACAAACGTCAGATTTGTAGAGTCCACAACTCTACAGCTCGATTGTCTTGCCAACAGATTCTTTTCATTTTAAGACGATGCAGTGAAAAGCTCTGTGAGATGTTCAAAGCTTGGGATGTTGTTTTCTAATCTAACTCAGCTTTAAACTTCTAGACAACAATATCCTTGATGTTTCCGAGGAGCACCCTGGTACCTTTTTGTTCACTACGATTAAATTACACGCAGTCTGACTCTTTATTTGGTGATTTCAGAAGGAAGTTTGTTGAAGTTTATTTTATTCAGGCACACCAGAGTGAAGGGGGGCTAGTACAATTTGAAAACCACACTTTTCTGTCTTTTATTGTAAAGAAATTTAGACAATCGTGTATTATTTTTCTTCCACTTCGGATTATGCACCACTGTGTGTGTTGGTACATTACATGTGATCTGCAAGAATTCCTTAACATTTGCAGTTTTAAAGTGACAAAATGTAAAAAGGTTTGGGTATATTTATGAGGTACTGAGCCGAAAAAAGGTCAAATTAATTCAAAAGATTTATTTTCCTGCCATCATAATCTCTGGGATTTATTGAGGAGTTCCTGAGAAGCAGTTCCAAAACCAGGAGTGTGTGTGGGAGTGGCTGGTGTTTTGAGAGCCCTGCAGAGACCTGTGATGTGCAGCCACTGAGGAGAAGTTCATTCATTCATTCATGCTCTCTGCAGTGGTTTATGTAACCCTGCTGCTTTATCTCTAAAAATGGAAATGTTTGCAAAAAAAAAAAGGAAAACCTAGCTGGTTTAAAAATATCAGAGCAGAACCACAGCTGAGATAACACACCAGTGATTTTCTTCTGCTTACCAGCACATGTTGGAAAAGACAACAGAATTAATTCAGATTGTTGTAATTAGAAAAGAATCCGACTCACAGTCTTGCTCCACACCAGTCCTGTGGTGTGGTGCTGCTTGATGAAGGACTGCATCTCAGTCCAGATTGACAGGTAGGCGTGTACCCAGTCCACATGACGTCTGTCGCTGGGAGAACAGAGAGCGCGTGGGACAGAGGAGACGAACATGACGGTCAAAACAGGAGGAAGGAGGAAGATTAGAACAAAAGTAAGCTATAAGGGAACAACGAGGAATGGACCAGATCTCATAGATCTATGAAACTATTGCTGGAAATGAATTATCATTGCAAGTAGCTTTAAAACATTTTTGTACAAAACACTTTTACAGAAAGTGAATATGCCACAAAATAATAATAACTCATCTAACCTCAGCTACCTACCTACTAAAAGTGATATACAAGTCTAATGTCGTTTTAAAAAATGGAAAAACAAAAGAACGCACCATTCTTAGGTTAGAAAATGTTTACAATAACAAAGCAATTTGCCCAAATTTACCCATATCTACACTCAGAGAAGCAATTAAAAAGTAGAAAACATCTCATATGACAAACAAAGCTGGACAAGGGACTTATATTATATTATTGCTAGCAGGTGCAGCAAAACAAAAGGATAATAAGACAACCTTTAATGCTCACTGGTCGAGAACTACAGCAAAGAATGGCATCTTGGGTTTAACAAGTCCTCATAACAATATTATATTGACCCATTAGGTACAAGTCAAGGACAAATCCTGTGGGTTTGTTTCTCTCCAAAAGACTGGAAAATTTTTTAGAGCAAAGGGATTCATTAACTCTTTGAAACTCTAGGACATTTTACATAAAACTGGTGGTGTCTGCCAAAGCTGAGAATGGGTTACTGTTGGGTCTTTTGATGGGATAATAATGACCAACCAACACAGAAATGATTCACTTGACAAAAGAAATCAACCTTCTTTTTATGTAAATCCTATTTAAAGATGATCAAAGATCACTTGCTCTTTATGCGCCAACCTTTTAAAATATTAAAGAACACAATAAAGTCCTGTCCTAATCAGAAAGTAGTTTTAATACTATCATTACTCAATACTTCTGTAGCGTACTTACGTTTCCTTGTAGTCCTTTAGCACTCTGTTGGTGTAGAAGGTGGCTGCATCGTTCATTTCCTTCACGTACTGACCTGGTTTCTGACTCTGAGACAGGAACAGAAAAGATGCGCTCTCATGAGAAAGTCTTTCCTCATCCTGGCAGAGATATAAACACCTCGCCTCCACTGAAGATTTGTCTTCATTTGAGGGTAAAAGCTGAGAAGTTCACGCTGATATTTGAAAGTTCAGTATGTTTTTGATAAATTTGGGGAAGGTCCCTTCATGACAGCGACTTACACAGACCAGAGTCAGTTTCAACAGTTTTAAGGTCCTAAAGAGAGGCAGCTGTCATCTGGATAAAAATGATATTTAGTTGGAAATGCTGAGACCATTTCCAAGCCCTTCTATTGAGGGGAAACCGAAACCCTGCAAATGTTTCCTTTTGAAATGTATCTCAACTCTAGACTTTATTTTCTTTTACAATTATTTCATATTTTCATAAATCCACATTAACAGTTATCAGTGGGTGTGGGCATTTATCATGTCATTTATTGTTTATTATCACAGTATTAATTTTAATTTATTGTTGTCATAATAAATTTTAATTAATGATGTTTAAAACCTCTCAATCTGTCTGTATTGTTGGAATTGTTGATTTTATACTTGTTTCCACTGTTTATTCTATGAAATTATCAATAAATGCTAATATATCTGAAAATATGATTAAATGCATTTACTATTTGTAATTTAGTGTCATAAATCACACTTCTACATATGACTGATGCCCTAAAGATGTTTTTCAAGAACAATATTTGTATTTGTGGAGATATAATTGCTGTCATGCAGTCAGAGCTTTGCACTATAAGAACTATTTGCACTAAGTAGTTCTTATTGTCACTTTTATCATTATGACAATAGTACCATAAAATATTGTGATCAAACTTCATGTTGTCCACCCCTAGCTCTCCTGATGAGATTTTGCTTTATTATATTCTTGTTTCGTACCACTGCCACCCAGCCCAGGGCGGGAATGCTCTCGCTGACGGCCGACAGGTGGTTGAAGAGCGAGCTGCCTCGGTTTCGCTCCCTGAAGTTCTGGATCTCCTGGATGTGATCGGAAATTGGCTTCAGGAGGTCTTGGAGCTCCATCTGCAAAAGCAAACATTGAGAAATGAACAGAATCACAGCAAAAGGGGAAGAAAACATTCAGAAGGACGTCGACATGTAGTCTATTGGGACTGATAGTGTTTACAGAAATGCTTCAGATGATTTTCAGCTGCCCTCCTCCGCCCGTCCTCACAGTAAACCCCAAACCTGCTCTCAGAACAGGGTCTAATTTTATAAGACATTTTTTCCACTGGATCTTCCAGATCTTAGCTTCGGCTTTGCGTGCCTCCCGGCTCTTATCCACCTTTCCCCATCGCTCCTTTTCTTTCCGACATTCCTTCATCCATGGGGAGATCCCTCTGGCCTTGTAAGGCGTCCCGCTCCTCCAGTGTTTACAGTTTACCAATCAAACATCTCTCACCCTGAACCCAGAGCAGTATGAAATATATACTGTTAATATGCTCCAGCCAAAGACTAAAAGAGTATCCTTTGAAGCTTCTGTGTGATGGAAATCAAAGAAATACTGACCACGGTGAGCAAGTTTTAAGAATTTCCTGCATGCCTGAGTGCACAGCAACAAAAACAAATAACACTGGACGAGGTGGAAAAAGCCAGAGTACATTTTTCTCTTTGTAAATTCCTTCCCAGAACCATGTTCCTTCCAAACTGTATTTGGCACTCAACTTTTGTCATAATGAAATAGTATTTTGTAAAGGTACTCACACCCCTTGGATGTTCAAAATGCTTAACAGAAAGTAGGAGAAAATTGTCAGGTGAAACTACAATCACACGTGGCTTTTCCATTTTAGCAAGATAAAAAACTAACAAGTATGAGGTGAGAAAATAATTAATCAGAAATTTATTTTAACTGTGCAAGAGCAGCAGAGATCCACACAACATGTGGGAGAATCAACTAGGGTCAGAAAAGGCCAGCTACAATCTCTGCAGACCTCACACATCCTGGACACAAACTGTTCAGACTTTTATCTTCAGGCTGGTGCTACAAAGTGATATTTGCAAAAGAAACAGCTGCCACAGAAACTGTTTCTTTGTCAGACTGTTTGTTTGATTAACACAGTGAACAGCCTGAGTGGCTGTGAAAGAAAATATGCATATTTTCACTTTCACAATCCTTTTTTTTCTTTCAAAGGCCACAGATATCTGGATATAGTTCCTATTTATCCCCATTTTCTTTAATCTAAAATTCATATATTCATAATGTATATCTGTACGCTGTCAGTGCTTGACTCTGAAGTCAAATTCCTTGCCTGTGTACACAATCCATCAACACAATAAAGCTGATTTTGATTGTGATTCTGAAAAGTGTTTTATAAGTTCATTTCATTTCAATATGAGGAAAGAAAACCTGCAGACAAGTTTAAACTGGGATGGAGGCTCAATTCTAAAACTGAGCTATAGTGAAATGGTTAAGATCAAAGCATAAATATCTGTTAGAATATTAGAAATATATTAATAAGCAGACATACATACTATCAATTAAAATGAGCCTATAAAGCAAATTATCTGAGCTGTATATCTTAATATTCAAACACTGGATCAGAATAGGGATCGTCCTGTTACAGGGATGTAAACTGTCTGTCTGTGTGAACATCCTAGACCCACAACTCGTAGAAACAAGCCCAGTCACGTTAACAGGCCAACCTGAGGTCACGCTACTTTCTTTGCCTTCCTTTCTCTGTTTCACTCAGACTCTCTATCTCTCACACTGACTACAGGCTCAAATATAGAACATGTCCATAAAAAGTCAGAGAGCACAACAGCGCAGCGCAGGAGAGAAAGGCCAGAACTTTGCGAAATGTGTGTGTGTGTGTGTGGGGGGGGGTGTGTGTTTGAAAGAGACAGGGTGAAAGAAAGTAGAGGGGGTATTGCCCAGATTTATTTATCACTGTTTTACAGCTGCACTGGATACTACAGCTAAATAAATGTATGGTGAGGAGGTTTTATTTCTGAGAGTGGGTGGTTTGTGATTTTACCCAGGGAATCTGGGAGGTTTTAATGTCGACTGTGCACAGAAAGCATCGCTACTTCCACCTCTCTAAGCTAAAATATGCCATTTTATAAAAAAACCCACCAGTTTTTAACCAATCCTGCTGAAAACTAAAAGTTCATTAAAATAACATAACTTCTCACCAACAGGGTCTAATTTTATAAGACATTTTTATAAGTCTTATGAAATTAGACTTATACAATTTTAAAAGATCTGTAAACAGATTCTACTTTTTTTTTAAACATTTTATATGACAGAACAATGCAAAGCATTGCATAATTATGAAAAAGAAGAAAAATGCTACATGGATTTCTATTATCTTACACACAGTAGTTTTCCGCTTGAAGTCTTTCAGTACGTCTCTACCAGGGAATATGCTAAACTTTGCCATTCTTTACGTTATTGCTTAAACTGAGATTTATTGGAGAGAATCACTGAATGTTAGTTTTCAAGTCTCGTCAATTGAAGCAGAGGAGTAGCTAGTGAAACGGCAGGAAAAACTGAAACATCACAAGGAAAATAACAGGTAATTAAACAGGAGGAACAACGACAACTGATGAGCATATTTACTGAGGGAGAGGTGAAAATTACAAAGCAACCAGGAGGATTAATCAGTGGAAAACAGAAACAGGCAGGCAGAGGCGAATCAGGAGAAAGCTGTGAAGAGGAGAAAACTGACGACCTGAGGGAAGGTGAATGATAAACACAGAGAACTGTACAGGAACTAGAGGAGTAAACAAACCAGGGGAGAAAAATGACACCAATCAAAGAGAAAACAATAAAGGAGCAATTAAATAAACAAGCAAAAAGGAAGTAGCTAATAGGGCAAGATTTAATAAAGACAATAAATAAACACAGTAATCTTTTACCAGACACAAAATCAACCAGGGGGCATAAAAGAAGGCCAGGATGACCAGGAGAGACAGCTGGTGCATCTTTCAAAAGTCAAAGACTTAGTGGGAGATTTTACATGCCTGAAGTGAAACTCTAAATAAATGTGGTCATTTCTCCTCTAACATCTGTCTCTTCCGCCCTCTCTTCGCGTAACCCAAACAACTTCCTTGTTTGCTTTCCAGGCTCTGCCTGAAAGCTTTTTTTTCTCTCCCTCTTAGCCAATGGCCTGACGGGTTGGAAGTACTCACTTCCTGGTGGACCCTCTGACACCAGCACACAGCACACAAACAGCACAGTCCAAAGGGATGATATCACTATCACTTCTTTCATACGCAGCTTTCTGTCACAACCCTCTTTTTCTTCTGCCGTTTGGCATTTTGGGAATGTGTTGCATTAGCAGTTTTCCTGGTCAAAGAGCAGAATAATCCCTCTGGATGGGCCTGGTCTGCTGGGGAAAACAGGACAGGGGGCTGAGATTCTCTCTCACGCAGGACCGAGTTACTGCTCTCGAGAACCGTACTGCCGCTGCTTCCTACAGAGCCTTACAGAGAAAATGGAAATATTTTCCTGTCGTTCAGTGAATCAACTTTCATGGATTTGCAGCATCATTGGTATGCATGCTGAAGGTGTTTTGTTTGACTTTGCTTTCAGTAGAAAGCTGAGGGAGGATCTAATCACAGGCCTGCTCAGCCCTCATCAGGAGGAATCGTCACGCGTTTGAATGCATGCAGCAGCATGAAGTTGTGTGAAACAGAAAGTGGTGCTGCAGGTGCTACATAACCATAACACTGCAGGTGCTCTCCATCAAGGAGTTTTTTTTTCATTGCTCACACCTGAACATCATGGTGGAGCTTACTTTGGGTTTCCTGACAAGATGTTAGTACAGAAATTGTGGTGTTATTTTGATCTGTGCAGCCATGTTTATTTGGAGGATCAATAACCTCTTCCAGTTTCTTTAAAACAGAGTTGCTTAATACCTCAGTTTGGAATAAAATAATGAGATGTTGTAAAAACATAAATAGGAACTTTATTTGCCAGAAAAGAATATGTTTTTAAGTTTTATGACTCTTTTGGTTTGTCAAAATACTGTGGATGAGGACACAAAATCTACTAAAGCTCTCAGTAATTCATGATTTACAGATTTATTAACATCATGTTGTTTCCACATCGACTGATCAGCACAGATTTGATGAATCCCATATATGGAACTTGCCCTATGATCATTTCCGCAGACAAATCTAGACTGTTTCTTTGCTAATTAACATCCAAAGTGATCACCGCCCTTTTTCAGAGTTTCTCTGTATTTATAATTGCATGTTTTAGTGTGAAAACATTGTGCTGATTTACCTGTGCCGGTTCCTGGTGCGTGGAAGCCATCTGAAGAAACGTTCTCTGAGTCTGCAGCGCCTCATTCACCATCTCGGCCTGCGAAATTGGAAAGATTAACACTGATTTTGACTAAAAGCATATTTACCTGGCAACCTATCGCCAGTATCATTGCCAGATTGTGATGGTGAAACCGGCCAGCACACACACCCACACACAGATTGGGTTATTTCCAGCCATGTGAGTCCTGTGTGTGTTTGAGACCTCAAGTCATGGGCCAGAGGAACCACCAGGGAGGTTTTCTCCATATAAGGGGCTCTGAAAACTAAAAACAAAAAAAAGAACAAAAAAACCTGCCTCGGGTTCTCAGTTACACTCATACACAGATCCCTCCTCCACTCAGACCAGTGATGAGACACAGAAATAGAAACAAAAAAAAAGAGAAACAGATAAAATACAGGCATTCATCATTCCTCTGTTCTGAAGCCCTCTCTGTTGTGTTGCGTGATTTTAAGATCTGCAGACTTAAAAAGAAAACAGTCCTCCACTAGTTTAAGTTAAAATGTAGGGCCAAAGTTCTGCTTTTCTTCCTATAGGTTTTGTAGAGAAAAGAAAATTGTTGCCACTGTGCAGAAATGTGAACACTACAAACCTCCCACAAACACTTCAGGACTCTTCAGCTGTCCAGACGTGTGTGTATCTTTCAAAGAGCGGGATCTGGAGAGGAGCAGTCCTCACTGTTTACACGCTGCTGTCCAGGGAAATGAGAACTGAATCCACTCCACTTCACCCAACAATGATTTGCTTAGATTAGAGTCACTCTTTTCTTGTTTCGCTTTGACAATCTAACTTTTAGTAAAGCGGTCCAAAATAAGATTTCAATTAAAGATTCTTTCCTCCATGGTCCTCCCTAACATTTGAACAAATACTCCTTGTATGCTGTGTATAAACACTTCCACATTAATGAGACCACTTTAGATACATTTTCTTCCATGAGGAACTAAAAAGGATTTGTTCTTTCAGCTCAGTTTTAACTGCAGCTGCTGTTTAAAACTGAGTATTTTAAAAACCGTTAAAATGTTCATTTCCAGCCTCCTCTAGGCAACGACACAGAAACTGTCACAAGCTAACATAAAGGAAGAAAAGCAAACCTTGACCAAATTTATGTTTATTAATTTATTATGAAAGGTCAAAGGGACACAATTAAATAAATAAATACATCATTAAATCATTAATTAAATGTGCCATGAAATAAATAAGTGTTCAGTTAAATGTTAAGCTTCACTTTAATGACACATTGAGCGTCTTAAATAAATTATTACAACATTTGATTAAATATTTATTTATTTTGTGGTACATTTATGTTTAAATGTCTCATGTGTTTATGAAACATTTAATAAAATTATTTTAAAAACTATCCCAAGACAGTGCCAGAAAAGGATAGCTGTGAAGCCTAAGCAAACTTTTATATTTTGAATTTTGTCTCCAGACACTCTCTTGGATTTTCTTTAGAATATTTTTACAAAAACTTTTGCAAATGATTAAAAATCGCACACCAACAGAAAAGGGAGAGCTCTGAATAGGCTTTATTGTGACTAAAGTCAATTATAATGTGTCCTGCAAAAAGTGAATGCACATTTAGTAAAACATACTGTTTTGATAAAAAAGTATGTCTTAGTAAAACAATATGTTTTACTAATATTGTTTGTTTTGTCATACTTTCGCCATAGTTACACCAAAATCTGCTTGTAATTGGCTGATCAGTTCCACGTGACGACTCCTCTTCCAGAAACCGACAAACATTGATGACATGGACAGAACATGCAGATGGTTCTTTGCATATATTTTGTATTTCAAATATAGGTCAAAACACTTTTGTTTTCTGAGGCCATATAGAAAGTGTTGCTCCATTTACAAGCGTTTATTACATTTTTTTATTTTAAATTATGCTCCTTTTTTAATTCATGTTAGTAAATTCTTATACTATAAACAACAAAGGTTATTTCTATCCTGTCCTATTTAAATAAAGTGACTTACATGTTTCTCCACTTCACTTCCTACAGCTCTGCTGCAGTTCAGATAATCTGACAGTGGACCTTTCAGCAGAACGTCGAAGACCTCCACACTCTGACCTGAAAGCACATACACAGAAATCCTGTTTACCCGTTCTGGCTATAGAACAGCAGGGAAACACTTCAGCAAATGTTTTTAAGCACCGACTCACCTCCATCTACACCATTGACACAGTTCCCATTGAGCATGTTGCTGGACGCCTGCATCGTGACGGATATTTCCTCCATGCGAGTCACGGCCCGCTCCAACCGCTGCATTAAATCCTCCATTGTGACAATCCTGGAAACAAAAACAGAAATACTTATTTTAGTGATCTGGACATCACTAGAAGATGCTCTGAAACTATGCTTTTACTCTGATTTTCACAAAGACTTCATTGTAGGAAGTGCAGCTTGTTGAATATGAAGACAGTTGGTGTTTAAGTTGTTTAGCCTGATGCAGCGTTCACAGGTTTTGACCTTAAACACACAAATCCATCATATAATTGAGTTGAAGAGACAAGAAGACTTAAAAAGACTGTGAGAAACCGAAATGAGAATTTTTTTATGAACAGTGCATTGCAAAATATTCATATTCATTCATGTTAAATGTAAAATTGGGATTTTATTTGATAGACTGATTAATTGTGAAGATGAAGGATAATTATACATGGTTCTTGAGCCACTTAAGCTTTTCTAGCCCGACTTTATAATTACAAACTACTTCATGTTGATCTAAGAAATGCAATAAAAAATCCCAATGACTTGCATCGGTCATCAACTTTCTAAAATAATGACCTAGATAATTTTTTGTCACAAAAGAAAATCACAGTTTCTTTCTTTCCAAGAGATATTTAGGTAAAAAAAAAAAAAAAAAAGATTTAGGCCATAATTTTAGGAAGGTGATGATATTAAAGTTTGTGGTTGTGACAAAATGTAACAAGATTTAAGGATTATAAATGTATTAGTACGGAACTGCACATTTAGATGTATAAAAACTTGAAGTAGAGAGTTCATTATTAAAATCTCAAACTGATTACATTTCATATTTACTAAAACAGATATTTTGCTTAAGTTTAGAGCTGAACTGTTATACAAAACATAGCTAATCCGTTTTAACACTGCCCAGCCGTACGGCTCATCCTGAGACAATGCAGGCCTGCTTCCAATATTTATTAGTCAGCCAAAAGAGGAATTCAATCCAGCTATCCACTGCATGTTTATGCAAACTACTGCTGGGTAACACACACTCTCCAATCTGACACCTGCCACCTTCATCACATATTACAATATGGTGATATATCTACTTTACAGAAAGAATTTTAAAAACACACAAAAGGAGTATACCAGTGTCAGGTTTAATAATGCCCCCTGTTTGTTAATTTCTGCTCATGATTACGGACCGTGAGCAGCAAACATGCCCTGATGCAGGTCGTTGAGAAGTCTCCCAGCAGTGACACATGCCTGTCGTGAGACTCAGATGTTATTTCTGCTTTGCGGGCGGCCACAACATGAACTCCAGAGACCTGGAGAGCTCCTGCTAGGATTACTACATCAACTACTGATGGAAACTGAGGAAAACACAAGGAGCCAGGGGAAACAAATTCATTTCAACTCCACTTCACACAATGTGTAAGGTTACATTTTTCAGGATGGGTATTATAAACTGAACACAAAGTAGGAAACATGAATTCACAAGGCTTTCCAAAGATCTTTTTTATTAATGATCTGTCTACTATTGGTTTTCTTTTCTTTTTTTTCTATGCCAAACTGTTAACTATAAATTATACAGGTACATAAAGAGCAAAAACGTATTTTAAGTTGGATATGTCACATGGCAACATGTAAAAAAACCCAGCTTGTGTGCTTTTTTTTTTGACATGTTAGCTTAACCTATTATAAGAACCACAATTTGACAGAAACAAATAAAATTTCAGCTTCAGTAGATATGTATGCCTTCGATGTACGCATGAAGTTTTCCTTGCAGTACACGATTAACTGAAAGATGGTGAATCTCTCTGCTCTTCTGCTAGAGCTTTGTATCATTTTTTCTTTCTCTAAAGCAAATTATTTATGGTTGCATTTAATCAGCTGAAGATAGTTTTATTTAATCACACTCATCTTTTATCCATTTTCTAAAATCCACTTGTCCTTGCAGGGTCAGAGGGCAACACAGAGACAAACAGGACAGACAACCATGTACACTCGTTCCCACATAACAACAATTTAAAGAGGTCAATTCACCTAACAGTCATGTTTTTGGACTGTGGGAGTACCCAGAAGGAATCCTCGCATGCACACGCGGAATATGCAAAATCCATGCAGAAAGACCTCAGACAATATTTTGAACCCAGGACCTTCTTGCTGCAGTGCTACCAAGTGTGGCATCATGCAGCCCCACACATCGACTAATGGGACTTCAGAGTAGATATCTATTCATTTGATTGTTTTTTTTTTTTAAACATATACTGCATAATTGACATGGTCAGATACAAGAACTGTACAGAAAATACGAGAAAACTAAAGAAAAGTCAGACCTTAAGAAAGCTTAGAAAACCTCTGACCAGATTTAAACAGTTCACAAGAGTCTGGCTCTCTATGTTTAAAGAAATTGGAATAATTCAACACGTTTCACAGTATTTTTGCAGTATATTATTGGAATAATTTACTAATAGAGAACTTTTTAACATCCACAAACCAGAAGTTATCCAGGAAGCCTCTCATAATGGATTACATTACATACTTTGATTACATTTGACCGATTATTTGACTGTTTTTATGAATCCAATAGAACTGACAGATTCATTTGATTGTGCCACAGAGTTATATTTTTTGGTTGTGAAGGAATGCTTTTTTGGTGTTAGTATGGTCTAGTCAAAGCCTGGGCCTAATTTCGACTAAGAATCTGTGATCATCGATCAAAAAATATTAAAATATAACCTTTTCTTTAAATTGTACACTATTGAGTGATTAAATTATGTTTGTGGTTGTAATTTGACAAAATGTGTAAAAAAGTGGATGAAGTACAGATTCTGTTCCTGTTTCCTACTGCAGGTCAAACTTTGCACAAACATCCAGGAAGCAAAAAATATCCAGCATCTGAACTGGTCTTGTTCTCAGTGGGCCAAATTCTCCATGGTGATATGAAGACTCCTGCAGTTGTGCTTTTGTTAGCTTTCATGTGGCCTTCAATATTAATGAAGTCCTTCAACAATCAGCTTTTTTTTTTTCTTGTTCCAGAAAAATGATGAAGCAAATAAGAAAATGTTGCAGTCGACTTGATTCCATTATTATTATTCTTGAGGTGCGTTTTTAAACCTCCACTTGTTCTCAGAGGTGTGTTTTCATGTCCACAGTGTAAAGATGGAAAAATCAACAGCTGGGAAAGCAACACATGGTCCTGAAGGATCTCAGCTTGTGGATCCTGTGCCCTGGTATCTGATCTTTGGGGCTATATTGGGCCACAGCCTGCCGTTTGCTGCAATGGACCCACTGCAAGACAGTTTAATGCAGGCCTCAGAGTGCTGGGCTGCACTCCCTGAGACAATAAGCAGCTGAACTAGGGAGGAAAACCTTGTATCTGTGCTAAAACCCTGAAGCCTATAAACTATATAATAATAACAATAAATCACAAATGAAATTCTGAACATGTGCGGTGAAGAATATTCACGTAATATTTCATAGGTGGCACAGAAAAAACTCCCGCATAGAGAGAAAACATGCAAATGTGCAAAAAAACTAAAGTAGATTCAATTAATAAAGTTTCAAATGTATGAAATTATTGTGAAGACAATTCAAAACCAAAATTATTTTGAATCTGTGTTTTGTACTTTGAGTCACACTTCAGCTCATTTATTCCTCATCAACTTGTGAGGTATCATAAACTTTAGTTTATAAGGCAATGAAGCTCACAGATTGATGCAAACCTAACTGAGATTTGATTCTTTGAAATCACGTCGGTGTTACTATTGTGTTGTGTGTAAAGGTGTAACATTACAAAAGGTGATCCTGACTTTCAACGCTTAGTCGTGTCATCAAATCACCCAGCGAGACCAGAAAAATGATGACAAAAGAAAATAGCGGTCTCCATAATGATTAAAATACACCCACACCGCAGGGGAGTGGGAGAAAACACGGAGCAGTGAAGATGTTTGCCCATTTGCTCAGGGACGCGCACATCTCCACCCACCAGTGCAGGACCCCAGCCCCTCTGCTCCTCCCTGTCACTGGATAAAGTCTATCTAAAACATCCTATAGAAACATCTTACCTCCCTCCTTTGCTCCTCAGTAAGTTTCTGCCGCCGTCTTGAGTTGGGTTTGTTAGTATTTCCGTCCGGTTTGTTCTGGGCTGTGCGCCTTCACCATGCGGTCCAGTGCGTCCTCCCCTCTCGGCTGTGCGCAGCAGCAGCAGCAGCAGCAGCAGGAGCTCCGGTCGCACTCTTCCGGGATGTCCTAATTAAGCAACACGGTGAACCTGAGAGCCTCAGAGACCCAGACCCGGACTGTGACTCAGTGAATTTCCCCTCTGAAGCGGACAGACAAGCTTGAAAACTTGTCTGTCATCCGCTAAAAATAGATGACAGACAGGGTGGCGGTTCCTGCCCGGGTCTGTGTTCCTTTAACCTTCATGTGAGTCTTCACTGTAGCCTCTTCCAATCTGGATCAACATGTGAATATCTGGGTCTCTAAATTATTCTGCTTCAAATTCTGTTTTAGGAGCCCACAAAAAAAGAGAAAAAGAACCAAAACCAAATGGGGAAAAAATGAAAATAAAGTATTTTGTTTGTAGGATTTACGATCATTTTAGATATCTTACTGGTAAAATGTGTTTTTATATTGGCGCCTGATTCTTTTGACAACATGATAATGAAGGAGTCTTTAATGTGAAGAAAAAGATAAATCCAATCTGAAATATTTCTCAAGATTAACAGGAGAGAAGCAGTACAACAAAGTAAAAGAATAGAGATGTGTGCCATGTGAAGACAAAATGGTGGAACACTGTGATGGCAGTATCATTCTGTGGCTTTTCTTCAGCTGTGATAAGGAAACAAGTCAGAGTTTATTTAAAGATGGATGAATGGATGGAGGAAAAGCTGACTGTTCAACCTTTCAGCAGGACAAAGAGCCTGAATATACATCCAAAATTACAGACTGCAATTAGAAATAGATGGCATTACCCTACAACTTAGATGAATGTGGAGTATATTCATGTGTTACCTGGGCAAAGTCCAGGTCCAAACCCAACTGAAAATCTGTACTGTTTCGTAAAGAAGGGCAAAACACTTTTGTCTCCAGATGTGCAAAGCCTGTAGAGTCAGACGCTGTTATACTTGCTTTGGTTGCAGTGTTGTATAGTAACGAAGTAAAAATACTTCACTACTTTACTTAAGTATATTTTGGAGTACTTCATACTTTCCTCGAGTATGAAAATTTTTGATGACTTTCACTTTTACTTCACTATATTTCCGAACTTAATTGCGTACTTTTACTCCGATACATTTTCAATGTGTGGTTTAGTTACTCGTTACAAAAAAGCGAGAGAGAGAAACGCAAGTGTTTTGATCCCACCTACTGATTAGCAAGTAGCAAGTAGGCTACCGAACAAAGTCCGTAGCCTATTTACCTGGGCTTGTTCATCACCACCAATAGGATACACCTGTTTCGCTTCTCCCATTAAACACAAAGCAAGTCTCGCAATCAGCAGCAGTCACATGGAGGAGGAGACGGAGACCACAACACGGTCCAGGGGAACCACCAGCTGGTGATGAGAGCCCATAGCCTTATTTAAACACAATATACTCTTTCGTGGGTGTTAAAGATTCGTCGTACCGCATGCAGTGTATGTTATTCCTGCCCGAAGATGTGGAAATTCTGTCTTACAAAAACTCCCCGTCCAACTTGAAGAAACACATCGAGGTAACTTCTTATGAAATGGTTATAATCCTCCTGTTTCAGTAACTATAGCTTGGTCACTAGGCACTACTGTATTGTGAAATCTTGACCATAAATGAACTTTGTTTGGCATTGTTTCAGTTCCACACGTGGTGTATTTAGCTTAGGCCTAATGTTGACTGTAGCAGGCTACCTAGACTCCTCTGTTCAAGGGGGGGCAGAAGCCATAGCAATAGCAATTTAGACTAAATTTAACGAATATAGGAAAGGCATGCAAGTTCAAAACCAGGTTTACAGATGCCAATAAGCTGCATTTCCCTCCCAATTCTTTTTTTCTTTTGCATAATGACCAGTTGTGTGCACCACCTACTGACTGTAGGATTGACTGATTCACTGATTTGTGAAGTAGAGTAATCGTAACAGCTCTTTTTCTTCATGTTGGCCGCATTTTCTGTACTATTTATTTTTCTCATTTTCAGCACTGACCTTACTTGAAGGGAAAACTTAAGGCTTACAAAAACTTTGTATTTTCTGTCCTGGAGGGTATACTAAGAAGCTGGTTCAGTTGTAAAGCAGGTTAAGTTAACCTTGTGCTATAGGTAAAGCACCTAATTTTCTTAACTAAATGATGCCTGCAGGTATATCTATTAGCAGGTTTAATTTTGCCTGCACTTGGTTGGGTACATTATTTTAAGTGTATTTGACAAGTTTACCAAAATATAAAAAAAGTCATTCAAACTGCATTTGCTTTGTTTTACTTTTTACTTGTACTTTTCATTACATTACTTGAGTACATCCATTTTTACAGTAATTTCCATACTTAAGTACAAGAAGTTTCAGATACTTTAAAACTTTAACTCAAGTAACATTTCAGTCAGTGACTTGGACTTTTACCAAAGTCATATTTTGGAGAGGTACTTATACTTTTACTTGACTCTGAGATTTCAGTACTTTATACAACACTGTTTGGTTGTATCCTGAACCTAGAGGTTCTCCAAGGTTACATCGTCAAAGTTGTGCTGAACATTCAGGGAATCTTCAGAGAACATTCCCAGATAGTTCCAAGAAGGTGGCTCTCTCAGGGTTGAATCTAATTTGCTGAACATTCCCTTATACTAAAAAAATAATAATAATCAGCAATCTGTAGTTAGAACTTTTAGGAAATTAACATTTAAACTAAGATAAACCAGTTTCTGAGTTCATGTTTGAGGTTTTTCTGTACTGATGCTGCGTCATAGTCATGCTCCACCAGCGACATGTCGCCATGTCGCTTCTGGTTTCACCACGGACCAAAATACTCCCTTAAGCTGAGTGAAGCAAGGCAAAGGAGGAGCAGCTCACTCCCTGCTGCGTGATTTATTGATGAGAAAATGAATAAATCATTGATAGACCGACACCTCAGATACTTTATCATGTGTCACTCGTTTCCACACAAACCTGGGAAAACCTAAAGCAACAAAGCATGGAGTGTTTAGTTTAATTTACCTTAATTATTGTTTGTTTTTTTTTACCTCTCTTATTTTGTGGTATAAGTAGCATTGAGATAAGTAGGAAATAGATTAAAATCAAAATGTGTTTCATGAAACCTTGTCTAGTAATGCTCTCTGAAAATATGAACTTAGAAGACAAATATTAACAAAGAGATTTGAAACACCTAAATAACAATAAAAATATGCATGTATCTAGAACAACATACATAGGAGGCAAATTTAACATAATGGCACAAAAATAAAATGAATTGAGAATGGCCAACATGTTACACAAATCTAAGATTACACACAAAGTTGCATAAAAATACACATAAATAGCTAAAAAAAAACCATGATGTTAAACGCTTTAAGATGTCTGGGAGTTTTGCTTAAAGGTGGATCAACCAGACAGTTTTTCTGCATTTCTCCTCAGGACTCAAATATTCTTCTGTCAGGAACATCAGTTTCAAGTGCTGCATGTCATCAGCTGCTCATACAGCAGCAAACGTTAATGTTCCTCTGAATTAGCCATCAATCTTCTGCTGCACAAAGAACAGGGACCTGGTTTCACATCACGGAGCTGCATGGGATTCCCCATGTTTCCTGCTGGATTTATAGGACTGTTACATCAAAGTGTTAACCATCTATTTTAGATTTTAAACGAGTTCAGTTCATACAGTGTAATCTCACAAAAAAGTGTCTGATTTAAGAGAGTAAGCAGATCCTATTCAGTATTAAATTTCCAAGAATCTTAATCATTAAAATTCAGTCTCCAATGTACAAATTGTTTCCATGTATTTGGTCAAATGTCAAAGAAATGCCAAACAAGAAGTACTGTAATATTATTTTAGCTCTGAAAAGTTGATTCCAATGAACTATGAAACAAATGATACCATTCATAATTTAAAACATGATGCAGATTCAGTTTATTTTCTGCAGACAGATTTTAAAGCGCCCTGCGACAGACGGGCGACCTGTCCAGGGTGAACCCCGCCTCTCGCCCTGAACGTTAGCTGGAGATAGACACCAGCACCTCCTGACCCCACTATGGACCAGGGTGTTAGAAAATGGATGGATGGATGGGAGATCTTAAAGCTCTTCTTTGTTTGTCCTCCACTTTTCCATCTTTGGCCATCATTTAAAAAAAGATGCAGGAGGCATTAGACTGTGTTTATGACTGCTGCATACCGTTTTTTAAGATTTGAGGTTCTTAAAAGACTCAACGTATAAAATGGAAGAGAAATTATTTAAGACTTTTGAGCAAATCTTAATTAGCTGAGAGACTGCACACACCCATTTGCATGAAATAAATGTAAAAAGGTACAAGATAGCCAACAAAGGTGCAAAAACAACAAAAAACATATCTACGCTGCACAGCGACATTGTATGCCTGATATAGGAACACGTAGGAGAAAAAAAATGTAAATCATTTATCTGTCATAAAACCTGGTCTTGTTGTAGGAGTGTGCAGCCTTTTGAGATACACCTGCACTTGTGTAAACTGTATTTTACTTTTTATTTATACTATGACGATGCCTTTATTTTTTTACATTTTTACTTCTCTTCCTTATTTTCTAAAGAAGATAAAGAGGTCTCAAAATTGTTGAGATGTGTCCCCAGAGAAGAAGAAAAAAAAGGACATCACGTTCGTGTATGTGTGAGAGTAGGTAATAATCGCAATGTGTTCCCGAGAAGAAGTAATAAAAAGGAAAATGCCACCAAATTTTCTTCAAATATAGAACATTTTATTTCACTTCGATTACATGCGGTTGAAATTCTGAAGTAAAGGTTTCTCATAAACGCTTTAAAAGCCTTCATCCACTGACAATGAAAAGTTTTTTTTTTTTTGTCATTTACTTTTTTTTACATATTTCCCTTGTAAGAAAAAGTTCAAGTATAAAAAATTCCCAACAGTGTAAAACAACTGATTTGATGAATACGAAGCAACAGAAGCTACTGAAACCCCGACGACGGCTATACATTCTAGAAGAGAAAAAGCAGCATTTTTTTGCTCTTTTAAAAAAAATTTTTTTTAGTAAAACTCCTTAATAATTCCTCCCAGCTAAACGAAGAAGACTCAGAGTCAACCTGTATGCAAACAGGTCTGCATTTAAATGCACGAAGCTATTATTTAATGTTTTGTTCTAAAAAGTCCAAAAAATAAAAAGTACAGTGCACGTAACAGTGTATTAAATAGCTTCTACATCAATATTTTTGGTTGAGCATGTTAATAATAATAATAATAATAATAATTAATCATCATAATAATGATAGTAAACTAATCAATAACTTATATTTGCCTTGAGATGAGTACATAATAATATTGATAACACAGTACCTCCACTAAGTCTCTACTCTTAGAGTGTCAACAACCTGCAAAAATAAATAACTTAAATAATAGATTTTTTTTGTCCTTTTTCTGTGTTTCTCTCATTTAAATAGCTGTAAAAATGTAAGGCACACAGACCGACATGACATCAACGAGAAAACCCCTATTTTGTCCTGACACACAGGCCAGTTGTCGGGTTAGCTTTGGAGAAAGTGTGAGTGCGTACCTCAGAGCTGGAAATGCTGATGCGACTGGAGAGAGAGAGAAAGAGAGAGAGAGAGAGAGGAGGGGGGTGGGTCGGGTGGTTTGGGGTCGAGGCGGGGGCCGGGGGGTTGAGGGGTGCAATGTCGGTTTCCAAAAGGCTCGGCCGGGGATTAAAATGTGACAGCTCAACAAACGAGCACAAACGTTGCGTTCTTTCCAGAGAGATCCGTCTGTGCGGCGCAGGAGCGGCTCCGTCCACCGATCGCCCCCCCCCTCAGCCCCAGCAGCTGCCCTCTCCGTCACAGAGAGCAACGCCACTGTGCTGCCTTTGTCTCTTAGCGCTCTGCAGCCTCTGGATGCATGAATGTGAGTGAAATGTGGAAAAGCAACAGATTTAGTGTTTGTCATTGTCTCCCCTCTTTTGTCAGTGTTTCTGTTGTCTCTGCGAAACCCCCTCCCTCCCTCTCTCTCTCTCTCTCTGTAGACTGGTCAGAGCTCATGACATTTTTCAGTTTTGTTTCTTTTCTTTTGTTGATTTGTTTGCTTTGCATAGGTCAAGAGGTTAAGGCTGAGTATGAAAGGAAATGGGACATTCAGCATCAGGAAGATCATTAAGGTAGTTCTTCAAATGTGTTTTTGACACAACGATTTACGACACCTCGACTTCCAGACAGAAATGTAAAAAAAAAATTTAAAATCGCTAACACGTTGGAAAACGGTTTCATTTCCCTGATTATCAGAAAACATTAACTCAAAGAACAGAAAGAAAAATACAAGGAGGACCCTCAATGTGTGATATTAACAAGAATAATAAATAAAATAGTAATGTTATGAGGGCTTTAAATAACCAAATAACACTTTTGAAACATGACGAGTGGAAGAAAAAGAGGCTATTCCTCAAACTAACGTTAGAGACAGCATTAGGACTTAAAGGCCTACATTATACCAACCACTAGGTTCCCGTCACTCTACTCTAGAAACTACCAGTGACAATAGCAATAAGAATAGTATTCATAGTAATACCAACACTGATCATTTCCATAGTTGTTCTGCAACCTTTTTTTCATTTTCAGCTTTTTTGTTCAGATAAAGCACAGCAAGTTGGAAAGTTCCTATCCCATCTCACCATTGTCATCACCAGCTTTTAAAGAACTTCAGCCTTGGCGCTGACCCGGCCCACCTGTCTTCTTTGTGATACTTCAGCTGGGACCAGCAGTGGACCATCCGTCTCTTTGCCTGTGCTATTGCATGCGGTCGGCCTGCAGCTGCTGAGCCTGGTACTGCCCGAAGGCCGCGGCCGCAGCGGCGGCTGACCCCGGGGCGGCGGCGGCGGCCAGTGGCTGCTGGACAGCAAAGCCGTAGCCAGTGGTAGCCATGTAGCCCGGCGCGGCCGGGGAGGCGGCGTAGGGATACTGCTCGTAGGCCACGGCCGCAGCTGCGTTAGCCGCTGCGGAGTACTGCGCGTAGGCAGCCCCGGTGTAGTCGATGTAAGGAGAGGTGGCGGTGGCGGTGGCAGGTGCAGCGGCTGCGGGCTGCACATGGGGGATCACCACGCTGGGCTGAACGAAGGCCTGGGGGTACACATAATGGGTTGGGATGCTGTGGGACAAACACACAGACACATGTGACAATTCAATGTTTGCTTGAAATTAGGCAGTCCAAAGAAATTCACCCTGAAACTCAACTTCACCACACCGTGCACGCTCCTCACCACTCAGTTCAGTCAACAGCAACAAAGAAACTCCAGGTGGAAGCAGAAGAGCATAGGGTTGCCAAAATAGAAGAGCCAAGAAGGTCAAAGGTGAGGATAACTTTAATTAATCTGGTTAATTTATTATCCTGGCTTTTAAAGTCTGTTAAAACAATACATTTTGTTCAGTTAAAATCTTAATCTACACATTTTAACTCATATTTTCCATTCGGTTTGTAAAAAAAAACTGAAGGCTCTGCCATATTGCCATTTAATAATTTGCGGTTTCAATTTTAGGGTATAAAATACATGATTGGACTCCCACTACAAATTAGAACAACAATGGAGAAGTCAAAACTTATTTTTCTGCATTTCTCAAGATATTTTTTCTTTATTCTACTAATAAATGTCAGAAGGGAATGAAACGATCTGCAGTTGTGTCCGGTCAATCGTCAATTTCTCAAAATTGTTGTCATTTCTTATTTTCAACACCAAATTACAACTTGCTAAATAAAACATTAGTGTAAATAATCAACATTGAAGTTTAGGCCTCGGTATTTTGTCACCAGAAATACAATTAGGATCTGAGAGAGAGGTAAAAACATGGAGCATGCTGGTCGTTTTGCTTCTTTTATATCAGAAAACCAATTTATGCCTGTCTGTGGGTAATTTCTTACACTAATTGTTTAAAATACTCTTTAATATTTTACTACAGACGCACAAATACATCGGTTGGTTAACATAATCAGGAGACTTTCAGCTGGATCAGCCCCTGATTAGTGAGCAGCTTAGCTGAAAATGTAAAAGTCAAATATTTCTCCAATCAATACCTAAGCGCTACCAGGTTGAGCTAACAATACTCTCTGGTTTGGTAGTTGCTCTTGAGTAAAGTTAGAAATATTATTAAGTATCAGCGAGGTGTTCAAAAAGATAATAAACTCAGAAGTAGCACAGAAAGCTTATAAACAATCTCCTAATTTAGGATATATGGAAGCATGTCTGGGAAAGACTTTCAGCAGACAACAAGAAGGCTAAACGAACGAAGGCGAAGTTCGACTGTTTCATCCTTTCACGCTTCCAACCGGCCTGTCACTGAGCAGACCTGATTTGAACTGAGATCTACAAATAGAAATTAAAAAAACAGAGTTCAGGGTGTGTAACCTGCAGCTTGAAACGGCTGCAGAGCGGTGAAAGGCAGAGAGGGGTTTACAGTGTCAGGCTGCGGGTGACGGAGGACAGGGATGATCCCAGGGACACATTGTAAAAATGTCACTGCCACTTTGACAGCTGGACAGTTTTTAAAAGGGACACTTCTGGCCATTTCCCCCTCTGTGTCGGGACAAAGAGCTAGAGAGGCAGAGAGGGGAGCCGGGACTAGGCTCTGCACCAACAGGGATGTTTCGATTAAGTAAACAGTTCTGAACAATGAAAGCATTCTGTCCTGCATGACATAGCCTTATCCCGAACCAGAACCTCTGCAGGGCCTGACAGCCCGGCGTGAGATGAGGGATCAATGGGACTGAAATTCAGAGTCAGTTTCTGACTGATTAGGCTCCTCCTCTTCAAGGTGAAAGTGGGTCAGAGGTGAAAGACTGATGGAGAGACTCTATCATGGCAACCCTATGTTAGAGCACCCATGTCTCAGCCACAAATAAAGAACAAAAAACACAAGTGGAAAAGCAAGTAAACAATGCACCACAGAGGACAAAAGAATTTAAAAAAACAATATCACAGCAAATTAACCCAATATAAGAAACATACAAACATGAAAAGTAGGTTACAGCTATATATGGAACATGTAAAGTAACTAAAGGGCAAAGTTTTTTTATCATATTCAACACGCAAACATCTACTGTAGTTTTTCAAAGGCGAGTAACAAAATTCTTTTACCAAAAAAGTTTTTTGTTTTTTTTTCTTCCCTAAATCTAATTTGGAAACTCTCAAAAACAGCATTTTGTGTCATCATGTGATGCTGAAATTGTACTTTGAAGCCCACGCTAATCAATCTCAGCAGGTCCTGGCTGCTCTTCAGGGTGAGAGCCAGTATAAAAACGTCTACATGTTACTCTACAAGAGAAGTCTTTAATACTTGGAAAAATGCTTTGGAGAGGAAGTAAGCCTAGAACTATATATATGTAACTTGGAGGATACCTGTAGATTCATTAAGACTGCATACAACAAAGACTTCCATGGATGATTTATTGTGTATTTTTACTTCAACTGTGACCCTTGGAATTAGTAATTAAAAGCCCCAGATTAGTTTAGCATGCTCAAAAGAAGTGCATGGAAACTTTTTATCCACCCATAGATGGAAAATGATGCAGATAGTGATGATGTAAGTAAAACATTAACTTTCAACACTGTTTATTTTATTTAAAACATGCATATACACAGGATGGAGTCATTATTTCATCCAATGAGACCCATACTGCCATTTGTTTCTCATGTTTTCTCCCTTTTATACTTTTACAAAATGTAGGAGTTAGCTGTGCTGCAGTGGAGAATCATTTCCTGGCTATTTCTGACAGACTAGTGCATTTTAAAATAATTAAAATAATACTGTTGCTGTGAGCATTAAACGTAGATCTGTTCAATCAATTTGTAGGGTATGGTAGAAGTGTAAATATACCAAGACGTGACTGTCCATGTCAACTGACTGACTTGGCCAAAATAGCAGAGAAGCAGTCAAAAAGTGTTAGAAGAGTGGCAAGAATATTGCTAAACAAACAAAAAAAGCATTAACAGTCTCATTAGTTTTGCAACAGACCATGTATTGGGATATAAACATGAGATAATACTAAATTTAAACTTATGATCTAATTTAGACTATAGTATTTGCAAAAATTTTGAAAATCTTTCATTATTTTCTTTCCATGTCCTGATCACACTCTTTGCGCTGCTCTAGCAAATAAAAAGTTGATAACATTTAACTTAAATGGAATAATCTGCAGAAGGTACTAAAATTATGGCATTTTCAAGTAAAAATGTACAGGATTAGCGATGTTACAGGCAGGTCTTGATGTTTATGCAAAGACAAAATGATAATTATTTACTGCCTTAGGTTCCTTCCTTTGCTACCAATTTAGCTTAATTTCTGAAGCATTCCCATTTAAACTTCCACATTGTTCCATTTATCTGCTGATGTTACATGACGGACTACCCCAACACCACCGATGGCCCCCATCATCCAACACACACACAGATATATACACCCAACTCAGAGCTTCAAGCAACTGCAGTGTCAGCATTCAGGGCTTTGTGTGCCACAATGGGAGCACTTGTTTTCTTTAACACCACGAGCCCATGTGACGAAAGCTCGCAGTGAGAGAATAAGAGCGAGACAGAGACATCCAGACATTTGTTTGTCACACTGGAGACTTTGGCGAGCTGAGCTGAAACGAGCATGATGGACAAAGACACATTAGCACAATAGGACCCAGGACCTTTGTGTGCTTGTGAAAGTGGACACACACAAGCATCCACCTTTCTGTTAAAGGTACCTGATCTTTGGTGTTTAGCAGTGGGCTTTAAATTGTGAACATGTGTTATTTTAAGGTAAGGAGGAGGCTGTGAGTGCACAGAAACAGTGATGTTATCCTGGAAGCAGAGTGTAAAGGCTTCAGGGAAAGTGGGTTGAATAAAAGAAAAACCACACAAAAGATTCATCTTTTAGTAAACCAGAAAACAGATGAAACAGCAGATACAAGTAATAAAAATAGCAAAGAAAAACAGCAAACCAACAAAAAAAACCTTTTTTTTTTTTTTAGTGTGGTAAAGTTGCCACTCTTCCACAAAAACTTCAAAAAGTAAAAAAATAAATAAATCACCCCAAAAATTCAACCAATCCAATTTTTTTTTTTTCTCTACTTTTGTTTTTCCAACATGGCACACGGTTTAGCCAACAGCACCCACTTCATTACGGCACACCAAGCTAAGCTCTACTCAAATAAAAAAAAACAACAAATCAGAAATGAAACCTACGTACATGCGTCTGTAATCACCACAGCGAGAGCTCGTTTGTGCGCGATCGAGTCTACGGGTTTTTCCCTGGTCTGATCTGAGTTTAGGCTCGCAGAACGGAAAGCTTAAGCGAGAGCGAGCCTGTCGGACCAGAGAGAGAACATTGAGTCAGGCTGCAGGTTTCCATCTTTAATCCACTCAAAACATTCACACAGAAACACCTAGAGTCCTGCAATCTACATGATCTATATTATGATCGGCAGAATATCAATAATAATCCCAATATTGTTAAATATTACTAGCAAAAGTATTTCTACCCATCAAGCTTTTTTTACGTTTTGTGATGCTACATCCACAAACAACAACAAAGTGATGCATAATTTTAAAGTGAAACAAAAAAAGATGCATGGTTTTAATTTTTTCTAAATAATATTTGCATGCATTTATATTCAAGCCTGTTGAGTTAATATGCTGTGAAACCACTGTAGGTAAATATCTGCCATCTTGGGCAGTTTTCCTTCACAAGATGGCTCAAACTTGGACAGAGAGCGTCCATACTTTGACTGGACCATTTTAACGAATGAACATATTTTGCTTTAAACCATTGTGACTCTGGCTCTTTAAATTAATACTGCAGAAATGTGAAATTCTGTATAGTCTTAAAAACTTTTCCAGGTTTTCTTTCAGGATTATACTTATACCAGCTTCCATGACGCTACAAACATATTAAGTAAGGACTTCTCATGTTTTTCTTTAAGTAACGTCTTTCGTCTTATCACTGTTCAAAAAATGCCAAATCTGTTGAGTGTTTCAAAGTTTTTTGGGGCAACAGATTACCAGACATGAACAGTGGAGCTGCGCAGCTCGTCTGGAGTCAAAATGGGCCTCCTGGCTGCTTCTAATTAGTGCTCACTTTTTGCAGCGGTGCCATATTTTTAGAGGATGACTGAACATTGTTCTATGAGTTGTCCAAAACTTGGAATATTTCTTTTGATCACTAGTAAACCTCGGAGGCCTTTGTAGAACAGCTGCATTTATACCACATGAAAAGTAACTTCCAAACGCATTTTATTTAGGGGTAGAAGAGTAAAGAGGGCTGACTACAAATACATGCAACATTTTTTGAGTTACTCCTTGTGAAATAATTTGAAAACCATTTATCCTTTTCTGTCCACATATCAATTATGCACGTCTCTGTAGCGTTAAGTCCTAATGAAATACATGACTGTAAGGAAACATCTGAGGTTTATTAATACTATTGTAAAACTTTATGATCCACAGCCATCAATATTTTCTTTACAGAGAAAAGACATTTTTTTTTTTTTTTTTTATGTAATAAAAACAAACAAAGACTCCAGAGATTCCTTACCCATAAGGCCTCTGGATGAACGCAGGGTGGATTTGGGGAACGCCGAAGGCAAAACCTGCAAAACAAAATAAAATACAAAATGAATAACTTCCATTCTGATGAGTAGCTTGATTACATGGTTCTTCCTCAGAAAAATAAACAAAGCTTCAGGTGAGAATGAGGCTGAATTCACCTGGCTGCATCACACGAGGTTTAGCCCCCAGATAGGCCAGGTTCACATTGGCCTTCCTGCCATCGATGATCGGGTTGGGGTCCTTGCAGGCCCGATCGGCGGCAGAGCGGTCCACCATCGTCACCTTATGGGGAGGAAAGCGGAGGGCAAATCAAAAGATAGCTTTAATTCAAGAGATCATACAGAAAAACAGACAAAATCAACCATTTGGTGGAGCGTAAGCGTTTGGTATAAGCACGGGAGACGCAGAGTTTGTTGAGGTTTCACACATTTATCACTCTGAAACTTGAACGTGATCCAGACTGAAGTGACTGCTGATCTGCCCATTACATCATTTACATCATTTAGCTCATGGCTTTCATGAAGTTGTTTTTTTTTTTACAGAATTACATTCTGAGGTCTCAAAGCTTAAAAAAATACTCAAAGACATAATTTAAGGCATTACTTTGGTGACTTAGAACTGATACTAAAATATTTTTTGATATAAATGACAAAATAAGGGATATTTCTTGCAGCTGTCAAGCTGTGGGAATCGAGGTAGGTTTGGCTGCATTTGGATAATGTTTTAGTTGAGATACGAGAGGCTGCCAGAGCCGGCCTCAGGTATAAGCAAACTTTATGATCTGATAGATCGAAAAGGTCGTGTAGTTAGACAGGACAAGCTTACAAATGCACCAGTTATTGACAAATTAGAGAAAAACATTAAAGGGAACTTTTATTCCTTTAGACAGAGAAATTACAATTCTACTTACAGCCTCACATAACTTTGCTAGAAACTTTACGTGTTGCTTTTTTTAAATAAAATGTATCTTTTACTCTTTATATTCCCTACCTAGATGTAATTTTAGACTTTATAGAGATGGCAGCAATAAGGAAAATTAAGAAAAGTTGGTTTGGATGTGACTGCTGCCTGCACTCACAAAGGTAGTCAGGTTAATCAAGCAAGAGTTGTTTCTTTAAGGTAACCTGGTTTAGCTCTAGCACCAACATGGCATGTGATGAAAAACCTGACTTGTGTTTCACAATTGCAAACCAAGCAGATCCTTCTATTGCTAACATTTATCCAACAACCTCACAGTGAACTGAGGAAAAGGTGGATATCAGTAATTTAAAAAAAAGTCTAATCCTGATATATCGTATCCATCACACTCACCGATTTTTAAGGTTTTCATGAACTGGAACAGGAAGTGATTTATTTAGTCATGGAAAGGCTGTCACTTTTTAAGGCTCATCCCTCCAGTTCACAGATTCTCTTTTCTCACACTTAAATGTTTCAGAGGCAATCAAAAAATAAAATCATAACTACCCTCCAAACCTACAAGCTGTGCCGTGTTCAGAGTCAGCAGCTCCCATCAGATGTTTGTTGTAACTAGCATTGAGTCGTTCACGTCACTGAAGAGAAATTCTGAACCACAAAAAGCATGGAGATCATGTTTAAGGTCACGCCACAGCATTTTGATTTTATTTAAGTCTATACTTTGACTAGACCACTCCAACAGTTTTATATAGTCTAGAATAGAAATATCTTTTATGGGAAATTTCAGTGCAACAGCAGCGATGTGACAGGCGATCAAAGCAAATAGATTCACACAAAAGGTAGAATATAAAATATAAAAACAGAATTAAGAATAAAAATACTCTACAGTAAGGACCAGATTTCAACATAGATACTGTGTAGCTCTAATAGACAGTGTGCGTCAGTTCAGAGGGAGTTTTTTATTCTGTTTTTTGGTTCATTGCCTTTAGATCAAAGCCATACAACATAACCCAGGTGTGCTTTAGTTTAATTGATGGAGTTTCTCCTTCAGGATTTTATACTGGAGAGTAAAATCCATGGTTCCACCGATAACAGCAGGCCTTAGATCATGACACCATGCTCTTATTCTGAAATGCTCTTAGTTTTTCACACCAAAATGTCCCACTTTCATCCTATCAGCACATAATAATTTCCTAAAAGTCTTGGGGATTGACATATTTTTCTCAATTATTAGACGACTCTTTGCGTCCTTTTGGTTTCATCTCAGATCTCTCCCATTGAAGCCATTTTTGTCCAGTTTCTCTTTCCTTAACTTAGGCCAGCGAGGCCTGCAGAGCTTTAAATGCTGTTTTTGTTTTTTTGTTTTTTTCCTGAATGATTTGTCAATGAAACCTTGGAGATATTACGGGTAAAGATCACACTCAAGTGAAGGTTCATCATTCTCCCATGTGTTTTCCATTTGTGGATAATAGCCCTCACTGTGGTTCTCTTGAGTCCCAAAGCCAGAGAGATGGTTTTGTAACCCTTTCCTGCCTGTTAAATATCATAGACTTTGTTTCTCATGGGTTATTAAATTTCTTGAGATTAGGAACTATGTGTTGCAGCATCTTCCAGCCTACTTCACATTGCCAGAAAGGTTTTAATTAGAAACTAATAATAAACCTTATTTAAAAAGGGAACATGTATAAGTGTCACCATTTGCTCCGATGTGCCTCATTATAGCACAATTTAAGATAATTTGCACCTGCAGTTCCCTGACACGTCACAAAAATAGACATACAATATTAAAATAAGACAAAAATATAACAACTAAATATAATCACTAGGGTTTAGATATAGTTCTTCTCTAATGAATTAAATAACCATTTAAAAACTGCCTTTTGTACTCAAATTGTGTTGTTATAACATTAAATGTGTTTGACCATTTGCAACGTAAGTGAGACAAAAACTCACAAACGTCCACTGAAAACAGAGAATACAGCTCCAACTTCAAAAATTGCATTAATTAGTCACAAATAATTGAATTAAGTTGATCCAACTTGCTTTATTTACGTTTGTTTATCTTGAAAACTCAAGGATAGACTTATTTTGATTACAAAACAATCAATTAACGCCTCTTTTTTTTATTTTTAAAAGTCGGAACTGAATATATTTTCTTTTTTCAGCGCACTTTATTGGGCAACCCAGAAGAGTTTTTTGCTTCAACAAGTTAGATCAAGTGTCTAATGCTTTAAAATGATCAGTCTGGCAGGTGATGAGGATGATATCATGATGTTTCATCTAAACTAACGTTGGGCAACATGCGTGACTCCACTGTGAGACTATCTCAGCCCTCAGCAGCTGTCAGCGCCCTGGAAACAACGTGTCCGGGCGCATAGCTGCGGCGCAACAAGTTGTGAGATTGCAGCAGAAGCCAGTGGCAGATATAAGCAGTGCCTCCTTATCAAAACATAAACAACCCATGACCAGAGGCAGATATATCACTGTTGTGAAAGACAAGCCGCTGAGGCGCACAGTGGCTGATTTAACTAGCCTGTGCCATGTAAAAAAAAAACAAAAAAAAACGGCGCTGTTTGTGCATGTTGGATAGTACGCGGCGCTGAAGTGAAGCTGTACTTACAAATCCATAACCTCTTGACTTGCCGGTCTGTCTGTCGGTGATCACCACAGCCTCTTCGATCTCGCCAAAAACCTCAAAATATTTCCTGAGACTTGAGTCCGTGGTGTGGTAAGGAAGACCCCCGACAAAGATCTTCGTGTAGGTCGTGTCCTTTTGCGTGGTGTGCATCGTTAGTGCAAAAAATAAAATAAAAAAATAAATACAGTAAACGGAAACTGTTTTAAAAAAAAAACAAAGGCAATCTAGTGCAAAGTGTCCTTATCAATTATTCTTTGGGTGAGAAAAAAACATGGAGGAGACCAGCAAAAAGTTGTCGACAGTGATGGAGCCTGGAGGTAGATTTATTCTGACCGCGGTCAAGAGGGCAGAAACATGGAGCGGATTGTCCCAGAGATGAGCATCAGGTGCTTCCAGCTCTCCTTCAACAACTCTGCTGTCTAACTTAATAGGTTTGGGGCCCATTCCTAACAGCGTCGCCTCTAACTCCACCCAGCTGCTCAGCGGACCGCCCCATACACACACGCACACACACACACACACACACCCGAGCGCACTAACAGCTGGACAGCCTGGGTAAAGATCCAGAGGTGTCCTTTCAGTAACTGTTACGTTTTATGTCATTTTTTATATTCTTGTTCTTATGTTTACGTCTTTGTGGAATATAAAATGTCTATGTAAAATGTTTATGTCATAAAATAGGTGCTATATGAATAAATTTTTACTTACTTAACCACAGCTTGAAGTTCTTGTTGCTTCTGGTTATTTTAGGCTTCTTTTTTTTTTTTTTTAGACTAAGTTGGCAGGTGAAGCACCAAAAGTTTTTACATTTTGTCACATCAAAATGTAAAAACTTTAATGTATTGCAGTGGGATTTTATGTGACAGAGCAACAAAGAGTGATAGTTGCAAAGTGAAAGGAAAATTTCACATCGTTTTTATTTCTGAAAGAAATTTTTGCCAGTCGATTTTATGAAACATAGATCAAGATTGGTCATGTTGAACAAAGAGTGTCTGTAAGCATCAATTTTCAAGTCTTGCCACTAAATAATATTAATTGTATTGGACTTTGAGTGGGCCGTTCTTTATGATTTAATTTAAATAATTCATTGTAGTTCTGGCTGCATTTTTACAGACATTGTCATATTGGAAGGTGGATCTCAATCTGACCCAATCTCAGAACATAATGCTGCCTCCACCATGTTTCACCTGGAGCACGGTGTGTTCATGTTGTATGCAATCATCAAAGTTCAATTTCCCTCTCAACTAAAAAGATTTGACAACAATGGATATTTCTTGTGTTTGACTGTCACTGAAAATGTGAATCCAATCCTCAGATAATAGTGGTTTATGGTTGTAATATGGCAAAACATGGAGACTTCCATGGCTCATGGATACTTTTGAAGGTACCTGCCTCTGTTTCTACCAGGGGGAAAGTAAAGGTAGTATTTAGATCACGTCATTACCGATTACAAAAGCAGGACATGCTAAAAATGCTTCAGTTTTTCTTCTTTAAGGTTATTTATCCTTAACATAAATATGTATCAGTTTATCTAATAGTATCACAGGAGCCTGCAGCCATTGTCACATCCATCTGAGTATAAGCTGTTCCTTTAAAGATCCTCCACGTTTCAGTGAAATGCAACCTGATGCAGCTCCTTACTACTGGCTCTGTTTTATTAATGCAACCACACGCCTTTTAATGTCCGTAGAGAATCGTGAATAAAATGAGGGGAGGGGGCTGTTTCAAGTTTCTTCAGCTTGACAATGGGGGTCCGGTTAGGTTGCATACCCTTATTGTAAAGCTGCATGCTCACTCATCTAAATCAGCTCTTTCTTAAACAACATGGAGCCCCATTTAAAGAGTTGATTTAGACAAACAGCTCTAATTTAGGCTGAATCTCTTGATGGATTTAACTCTACAAGGATCATAGTTTTAACATATTGATTCAGAGCTTAATTACCTTCAAGATTAAGTAAACAATACAAAATTCCCCATGGCAAAAAACAATCAGAGATTTGGGTTTATTGAGTTTAATCACGACAAACAGAAGTGGGAAGCTTGAAACTCGAAATCTCTTCTTCGTCCGTTTGGACACAACACCTCCTGTCGCGTCCTTCAAAGCTAAAATGTAAAAATATGTTTTTATTCCTGAAACTATTAATGAAGCACTCTTTGATTTGTTTTTCCTGAAAAACCGGAATATTTAGACTCATAACTATTCTGTATGCTTACTAGAATACTTCAGAAATAAATCTTATATCTTCTGAGATTAAAATCCCCCCCTTTTTATAAATTATTTTACAGATTCAATGGCATTACTTAAGTGAGTAGAAAACATGCATTACTCACTGAAACGACGCCATCTTGTGTTGAACAAAAAGTCTGCTCTATTTCTACCTCTTTCTAAAAAGTCAGCGAAACTCTAACAAGAACTCATTCAGTTTTTAAGGTGAGCTCAACATTACAGTTCAGTAAAAACAGAGTTCATTTGCCCTTTTACATTTGTTTAATAAGATCCATGAGGCCAACAACATCTTCTGTGAATGTGCAAAATGAAATCCTTTGGCTGCCTTCCTCTCCTCTCCTATGAAGCGCTGATTAGAGGCTCCGTTATGTGATAAACTAAAACATTTCGTCCTTGTCCTCGGCACGTTGAAAGCTGGAGTCACTCTCCAGTTCCTCTAAAGAATCGAGGAGCTCGCCCGGCCTCAGCTCCTCCACCGGAGTCAGCTCCTCTTCCTCCATCCCACCTCTCTCCAGGTGATCTCCTTCCTCTCCCATCTCCTCCCTTCCTTGCCTCGTTTTTTCCCCCTCATGTTTTTCCTCCGGAGACTCCCTGCTGTCTCCTTCAGCCCCTTTGACCCACTCTCCTCCCAGGGCTCCTTTGCGTGGGGCCTGGCCGTGGAGCGCAGAAGCTGGAGACGCCGCGCTGGCTGCTGGGAGATGTAGCGACTCCACAGGACTCAAGGTCGAGTCTGTTTCCTCCTCGGCGCTGGAGACGGGAGCCGGTCGTCGACCTTGCGACGTGTTTGTCCTTAAACGGTTCTTCATTTCTTCTTGCTTCATCTAAAAGACGATGGAAGGAACAGATCTTCATGTGAGCGAGAAATGAGACAAATGAACTTTTCCGCGTTTTTTAAAACCACAAATTTCGACGTAATTTATGAAATGGCAGGAAAAGGATACATTGCTGAATTTTTTTTTCCTTACAAATAAAAATTTTAAAAGTGTGGCCTCAATTTTTAAACACCCCCCTTCATGCTGACACCACTAAAAAAACAGCAACATTATTGAGCAACGGAAAGTTGTGGAAAAGTTTAAAGTAGAGTTGAGTTCAGGGTTTGTACACCCTTCCCACAGTAAAATTCAAGCACTTTTAAAAGCATTTTCAAGGTACGTTTTCAAATTTTGAAGATAAAAGCAATGCAAATGAACTAAAAATAGACTATTTCAATTCACAATTATGACATAATTTACTATCACAGTGATAACTTGTGGTAGTACTGTATATTCTACAGTAAGGAGAAAGTACACTAAAATATAGTAAAATGTTATGTTTTGAAATGTCTCTCTTATAAACTGCTCTGATAAAGTTACAATAAAATCTCTAAAGAGTTTTCTCAATACATTTTCTGGCATTTAGCAAATAGGAATCATTTTGGTGATTCTAATTGACCTGAAACAAGATCAGTTTTATCAAATTCAACTTCAGACAGAGAGACAAAATATGTATGTGCCTTTTTGTTGTCTTCAAGTAACTTGTTTCAACTTTAAATAACGCCCTCCGATTTACATTTGCCAAACTCTGCAGTTTGAGTACCAAGAACTTTTAAGGATTTTCCAAATCTTCCAAACACCTAATTGAAAATTCGAGCATTTTCAAGGATTTCAAGCACCTTACAAACCCTGGAGGCTACACAACAATATTCTAGGATTTCAAAATCCAACAGAAAGAGGTGAAGCCAGTCTGTAGAAGTGCAATGCTATAGAATGTCCTCCTTTTAGCTGGGGTAAAAGATCATGTGTATTGAGTATTGCCTCAGAGGGACTCAAAACGAAGGCATGCAACACTTTCTCATATTTATTAGTGAAATTTTTCTTAAAGCCATCTACCCTTTTTCTGACATTTCACAAACATGAGTTCCATAGCATCCCTATAAAACAGGGTTGTGGTTGTAATGTGTGAGGAGCACAAGACATTAACATTGATCCAAACACTCCACCTTGCGTCTCTCCTCAGCCAGCCTCATTTTTTCATCAAACTCTTCTCTGCTGTGGCTTTGAACCTTTTTGGCCTTCAGTGACTCCAACCTGGCAGGAAGTCTTCTAGTGACGCGTCTGGATTCGTCCTAATAAGACAAAACACACATTTTCACTACAATTACTTTTGCTGCAACAACTGAAATGCAGTTTACCGGTTTATTTCAAATGCTGTGCCTCCTTCTACACTCAAGACATGTTACAGCGTTTAAAGTGATGTTGCTGACAAAAGTTTTGATGCATTCAGGAACAATGACATTATGTCCAACTCTAGTTCCTAAAGTTTTGTAAATGAAGGCAAGTCTTCACAGGCTATTTTGCACCTCGAATGTGGGATTTCTAAATTGTATTAAGTGAAAATTTACTTAATCCTGGCCTTCATTCACTTTCTTTTATTTTATCCTGCAGAATTGATCTTGATTATAAAGTTGGACCTGTTTATAGACATGATGAAGGTTATAAGTAATTGGAATAAAAGCAGGAAAAATGTAACTTTTAAAGTGTGGCGTGACTCTGTGACATACTGGTTGAGTTTAGCATAAAAAATATATTGCCCTGACATAACAAAAGACAAATATAAAACACTTAATATTTAAGTATTTGATTATTTTTTAACACCTTATTAATTAATTACAACATGTCTGATGAGATATGAAACACTTCTTACCTCCTGTTAAAAGGAATTTAACATTAAATAAGTAATTATATAAGATTATACAAAACACTAACGTATAAGTTTAACAATATATGATGGTTCTGTTTTGAATTTTGACTGGAATTTGAGATAAATTTGAGATGTTTCTGCTTTTGCCTGTATTTTAAAGGGGTGTTCACTGAACTCAGTTGAAACTCTTTGGGACAATAAAAGTCTAAAAGTATCATATGACATCAAATGAGTAGGAAATTCTCAAAACTGACCAATGTTTAAGCTCAAGACGTATCAAAGATAAATTCCAGTTCTAACATTAAAACAGGTACTGGTTGATCTTTTCAGCCACAGAAGGTGAGGCTCCCACCATGATGCAGTAGGCAGCTCCACTGTCTTTCTCCTGTATTTGTCCCACTGGGATGATGCCCTGACTCCACAGCTCTTCCAGTATCTCCATGGATTTGGGACGCCCCTGTGCTGTGACGTCATCCTGCAGCAAGTCCGACTCAGCATCTGAAGTAAAATCAATTCAAAGAGTAATTTTTTCCCCCCTTCCATGCAACATGATGAGGTTTGGTTTTTTTGTGGTTTTTTTTAGCTAGTTTGCAAGTGAAACTCACCATTTGGTGCAACACATTCCATGGGGCTCTCTGACGGTAGAGGAGGGATTTTATTTGGTAATCCTCCAGGTAACACCAGATGGTCTCTGTTTTCCATCATGACCCCGCTGTCCGTTGTGCCCTTTGACCTGGCTGAGTCGCCACGTCCGCTGGATTTAGATCCTGCTTCATCCTGATACAAAAGGAGAGACGGAGAGAAAATTACGACTCAGGACTTTACAAAGTAGTCGTTATACTTTCTGAATGTTTTGACTGATGCTGTCATGAACCAATGAAAGTGTTAAGATGAATAAAGATCAGAAAATCTTTTATTAGTCCCACAAGTGGGAAATTTAAGTGGACAGAACAAAATAAAAGTAACATAAATTAAAAACAACAGAATAAAAAACAGTACAGTGTAGAAAGAACACCATATAAGTAAAACTAGAAATATAAGTACAACTACATCAATATATATATTATATAATACAGTTGAAATATAAGTGCATATATATATATATATATTTACAAACATTTACATGCACATATGCCTATACGTACTTACAATACATATACATATGTACATGCACCCACAGACATGTATATGTAAACGTAAATACAAAAAATAAATTATGATAATTTACATATATAAATGTGCATAACTCAACTGAAACAAGAGGAATTCATTTCAACAGAAACAAGTTAATTCAAACACCTTAATCAATCCGCAAAAAAATAACAAAAAATTATAATACAAAGGTGAGCCAGTGATGGGGTTTTTTTTTTAGATAACATAAGCAAAGTCAAAGTAATTATGTTTGTTTTGTTTTTTAAGTTTAATCAACTTATCAGATTTTACAGTGTAAGCCGGGCGACATCTAAGTGAGCACAGCCTTTTTTATTATTATTATTATTATTATTATTTATTTACTCCAACAGCTGGCACACAACAATTCAGCTCAAACGACTGACAGTTTCAAACACCTCTGCAGGTAAATAGCGGCTACTTTCTCCAGAGTTTGAGCCACTTAACGCAGGTGGAAACGCCGAGCATACCTCGTCCCGGCTCGCCTCCGCCAGCGGGTGAACCACGACGCCCGTGGAGCTTGAACATCCCATCTTTGGCAGGTCAAAAAGCGGACGGATGAGAAATGCGTCGCGTTTTTACCCCTCCAGTTTGTATACAATTACCCGTCGTGCATACTTTCACACAGTCTCTGTCTCCATGGCCCCGACCCGTTGCTAGGGCCCGTTGCTACAATAAATCTGACCCGGTTGATACCCAGGAACAAACAGAGAGCGACCAGCGAAAACATCTCTGGAGATGGGTTACACTTAATTACTGCAGGTCACACCTCTACGGAGGTCAAAAAGAGAGGAATCTTGTTACCTGAAAAAAAAAGGTTTTAGCTGAAAAATAAAGTAAAATAAGTGGAAACAGCATGTTGATATTTGAATGTTGAAAACAAACAAAAACATTAATTTAAAAAAAAGAAAAAGGAAAATTATTACTTGACATTACTCATTACTTTGAGATTTTTTGTTTGTTTTAAGGAGGTTGGGGGGAATAGCAGCTACTGTACATTTAGTTTGCATTTATAAATCAGGAAATATCAATGTATTTTAAAGAAGCTTAAACCTGGATGATAAAATGACTACTCAATGTGCAAAACTTTGCTTCGGTCCCAAATTTCTTCATATATTATAACTGTAGACTCTCAATGATTTATTGAATGCTTAATTATCTTGTATTTTTCAACAGAAGCAAACTAAAGCCAGTTTACGTAAAAAACAATTCACTTTTATTTGCACATGACTGATGAGTAATAAAATACAATATGTGAGCATTCTTCACTAATTTGAGAGGCTTGATGAGATTTCAAGATGCTCATGCCCACAGTTTTGCCTCTCAACTTTTTTTTGTTTCCTTTCCAAATAATCCAAGCAATGCAGATTTTTTTAAAAACCCATTCATTTCTCTCTAAACCCCAACAGCTCAATGACGGACACTCAAAGAAAACAAGTTCATATAAATAGTGCTAGGCATTTTATTGGCAGTGCCACGTAAATAAGACTATAGGTGGCAGCAGCAGCTGCGTCTACTGCATGTCGGGGTGAGGGCTGGAGCTCTGAGTGATTCTACAAAGCCTGGGTTTGTTACCCAGAACCACAGATGTGTCGACAGCCAGCCGGAAGCTCTGGTGGAGGGCCTGGCACTTCCGCGCCACGTCAAGCGTTTGAGCATTTTTCAACAGTTTCTCCTCCACAAAGATCAGATGTTTCTGTGCCACGGCCAGGTTCTGCCTGTGAAGGACGGCAACAGGAGGGTCAGTCGGCAGAAAGTCGGGTGACAGACGGATTACTGGGGGAGGGAGAGAACTTACTGGGTGAGCTGCAGCACCGACTGAAGACCAGCAAGCATCTTTGCCAGATCCTGTCTCTCCAGAACGAGAGCGTTATGGGGCTAAGAGAAGGACGAGAAAAACCAGGTTATGATTTGTTTCAGCTGTAACAAAAACAAGAAGAAAAGAAAAATCTAATAATACCCTCAGGTATAAAACAACCCTCAGGCTGCAGCACCTACATTGTCCAGGCAAAGCTCAAATCGGGGTCTCTGGTTGAGGATTTCCAGAAGGTGGGTGATCTGGTGCAGCCTGGACTCACAGTTCTGAATATGTTGGAGCAGTCTCTGTATGTCTTTGTTCAGATCAGAAATCTCTTGCAGGATCTGGAGGTTACAGACAAATCAAGGAGTGAAATGACCAAGTTTGAGATGCTGTGAGGTTGTGTGAAAAGTTGCAGCATGCTGACCTTCTGTTTCTCTAAGTTCAGTGAATCCTGGAGCTTGGTCAGCTCCTGGATCTTCCTCCTGATTGCTTCTGCAGTGCTGTTGCGTTGGCGCTCGTAGGCATCTTTCAGCTGCAATCGTCGGAAAGATGACAGACATTAACATATGTCACTGACCCTAGTACAGCAATTATTTTGGTTATTTTAATGAAGAATATCCAGGATAATAAAATGCGACACTTATCAAAGCAATTTCCTAGCCTGTGAACTTGCTTACTGGCAATGGCAATAAAGTGAATATGATTCTCATTAATGTCACATATTGTGTGGAGAAATGTTAATTTATGTTTAACTTACAGTTAGCATAATTGCTAACATTTATTGAAACCGATTGCCTGCCATGGACTCCAAAGTAGTCGCCATATTTTAAGAACTAACATGGACTGGGAACGTGGTGATATGCAAACTTGGGATTGCCTGAGAACTTCTCACGTGGATAAGGAAAATGTTTTCTTCACAGAGGTGTTATGGTGGTCAAAGGGGACAGAAACAGAGCTATCTGAGCTCAATGACAAGAGGTATGTTGGGAACAGTCACCTACAAAGCATGCTGATGGAGCAACATGCAGTGGGACAGTCTTGGTGCATCTCTAATCAATAATTAAGAACTGGAAACTTTGAGCCAACATGATAATGATCAGAAACAAGCAGCAGGACCAAGTATGTTGAGAAAAGGCTTTTTGTAAATCCTGGGCACAACTATAATACATCTATTTTGTGTCTCTGCAACTTGCTTAAGAACATTTATCTAAAGATTATTGAGGATGTGTGTCTATATTTCAGCCTTTGTGCATAAATTTGACCCAATGCATAGATGAAAACGATTGAATATATAAACTTTACTGCCATTTCTCCCTTTAAAAAATGCACAATTTGAAGCCCCCCTCCCCCCAAAAAAGAGTAAGACATTTCTGGCTATGATTCATGCATGTAAACTCCCGTCAGTAGCTGTAGATGTGACTTGGTCTTACATTGGCCAGGAGGAACATCAGGTTTGCCCTGCAAGCGGACGAGTCCTTCAGCAGGTTTTCAGCTGTCAGCTTCAGGTTTTGGCAGTGAGATAGCCACGTCTCATAGCTCACATGGTTTGGTTTGATTGAGGGAGCAGGTATGTGAGAGCATGGGGTGTCCACCTCAAAGGTGATACATTTGGTGGTGAGTTTGATGGCTTCGACCTTGTCTTGAAAATCATGCAGCAGCCGAGAACGGACTGCCTTCAGAGCGCTGCAACAGGAAAACAGAAGTTAAAGCTAATCTTCCTACTGAAGGTTAACTTGTGCGCCAGTCTGATTAATTCAGACTTTTCTTTTTATGCCTGACCTTAGCTTGTCGAGTAGGATGAAGATCTGCTTCTGCAGCACCTCTCTGCTCTCGTTGGTCATCTGCTCCTCTTTCTTCAGCTTGAGGAAGACTGGGTCCTGTCTCATACCCTCCGAGCACAGGCTGCTGCTGAGAGCCACGCAGTCACTCAAAAGCTGACTGTACAGCTGTCTCTCCTGGAGACAGTGCTCTGCCGTCTCTTTCGCCTGAGGGCACAATAAATTTTACAAAATAGTCCGCCTTTGTTCTCTGAGAGTTCGATTGCTGATGCAGGTACCTGCTCCACACAGATGATTTCTCTTTCTATCCGCCGGATTAACTCATAAATATGGGCCTGCCAATGGCTGATCTCCATGTGGCGGGATGTGAAATGCCCCATTGTGTCACGAACAGACAAAGGAACCTTCAATGATAAAATGGAAATACACCTGAAATCAAGAAACCTCCAACAAAAAATATGACCGGATGAATTATTGAGCTACAGTGTCCCAATAATTTAGTTAAACAAAGGCATTTCAATTTTTGCTATCCAACAAAACATCTCAAAATTTAGCAGTTTGGCTCAGCAGTTGGGCCTTACCCGGGCAATATTATTGCTATGCAGGGAAAAGAAGATTTCATTCAGCTTCACATAGTGGTCCTTCTGAGGTCGTGGTTTGTTGTACGACAGACTTATACCGTCAGCCAGGGCAGGGAGAGTCAGTTTACCTTCTGATTCCTGCAGGCAATCCATCTTTGGATTATTTTTCCTGTGACATAAAAAAAAGGCAAAAAATGCACCAAAAATAACTTCGTTTTTCCTGAAATACTGCCAAGAGAAAATGGTGAATTTGATTAAAATTTTTCAGATTTGATCTGTGAAAAGTAACACTAAACACTCTTACTTACCACATTGTTCTGGTTTTCTGTAAAGAAGGCCAAAATGTTGACTATCAGTTCAGTTGGAAACAAAAGTGTTGGGACAACAAGAAGCCTATTTGCAATGAGTAGAGCATGGAAGACTCAAACGTTCTCCAAGGAAACAGGTTTAAATGTCAACAAAGTTAAAAACAAGTAGTGGTATCCATGATTATGCTCCATTTTCAGAACAAATCAAACAATAACAACTTGAATTCTGAAAAGAATTCTACTAAAGCAAAAATTATTGCATTAGTTAAACCTGCCTAGCAAAATAAATGCGGCCAATATTTAGTAGAAAATGAAAATAAACTTCAACTTAGGACAAGTTAAAAAAAATTCCAACTTCTTGTAAACTGTAGTCACAGATTTACCTAAAGAAACTTGATCTAGCAAAAGTGTCACTCATGTTTCAACTAAAATGAATAAACTAGCTAAAGCTTAGGCTTGTGCCCTACATCTTTGTTTACAAGTTAAATACAGATGTTTAACTTTTACTTTTACGACTTAAACAAGGTAGAGTGCAATTAAAATTAATAACATTAGTAATGATATTAATGAGACTTGAAATCAAGATGTAAAAATTCCAAAGGCCCCAGAAAACCTGGAATATTTTTGGTTTTTTCATATGACTGTCCATGTATGTTACCTACACACCAAACAAGCAACGTCTCTGCTTTGTGAGACGTGCAATTATATTGTAAGATATTCATATATCCTCAAGAAAAAAGTATTTCTGATAATATTGCAAAGAAACGCGTGTTTTAACTACATTTTTAAATGAACTGGCACTCACAATATGGCGACAACGTTGACGTACAACGAGACTTTTTGTCTAATTCTATTGGTCGGTGAGTGAAGTACATCCGGTTGCTGATAGCAGAAGTGTTTACTCTGGAGACCACACCGATTTTAGCTACAAAATTCAGCAAATTATCCTAATTCGCGGTAAATTGTGCCGTTCTAGAAATACCGACCAACTTATCGGTTGCTTTTACTGCTGGTATGTCGAAATAAGGTATGTGTGACATAGATTTTCGGAGTTATTTGCCCATTTGGTTTGTCGCGCTTTCGCTACATTAGGCCATAATGGCTGCAAATGGGTAGTATTTTGATGTGATACAATAGAAACCCTGGTGTTTTTCACACTGCTTGTAAAAATATGTTTTTTTCCTGATATATCAAAATGAAACAGTGATCACCAGAACCTCGTAAAAGAATCAGTTATGATCTGATTCAACCCTTGGCCACTTTGGATTTAAATATGCTTCAAAATCAACAAAAGAATGGTTTCTCTTGAGGAAATTAAACGTGTGGAATTTTACAGAGAAGACTGTCTACAAGCGATGTGCTCACAATCTTAGAGATTTAGAGAACTTCTTCTAAATTAAAGGTAAAAATGTAATATCACTTTGCTGGATGCTGACAAAGAGAAGACTTTTCTAGTTTTCATATTTCAACCCCTGACATATTTGATTTCTAAAGAATTATGCTGGATAAATATCCTGTATAATTCGACTAAAGCATTATAAGGTCAGATAAGTTTTGAAATTATGCATCATAGTTGAAAAAGGTAATATTTTTAACAGGGCTATGTTCTACTTTTTATGCTCCCATTAAATAATTATGATTGTGATACCGTCACACACTGTATAAAAATAATTTTTTTCCCCATCCTTTGGCGTTGGACCAAACTACTTCTTGTTTAGATCAGTTAGAATAACCACGATTACTAATTTATATTTACATACTATGGGAATTATAAGATTTTTATTTCTTAGAAACTTCTTTTTAACTTTCAGTACATTTCATTGGCATTTGGAAGAATTTCCTTTTAAACTGCAGCACTTGAATCCAGCATTTTGGGAATTCCTCCACAGGCTTCTCAAAAAGGGCTTCATGATGCCCGCACCAAAACAATGACGTTCTCGTTTATAACCATTTAGGAGACACATTTGTGGCTGAGTTTTAACTTCGTGGTTGATGTCTTGAGATTTTACTTCAATATTTCCAAACAATTTTCTTACTTCTTATTTTCTGAAGTACAGCAAAACGCTTCCCACCACAAGACACTCGTGCTGCACAGTCGGGATGGTTTTCTCAAGCTTTCGAGTTTGCCTTTATCCCTTCAAACGTAAAAAGGGTTCGCATTATGAATTAAAATTTCAATTTAGTTTCATCAGACCAGAGGACATGTCTCCAAAAAATAAGATCTTTTCCCCTGAGTTCATTCAGAAACGTATTAATCTTTAGGACACAGAAAGATGAACCAGACAGGTTTAACTTCAGACAGTAAAAAAACAAGGTCTATATGTCTTTTTAATCAATACATGCAAACTTCTGGTTTCAACTGAAACTGTTTATAGTCATAGTAATCCTAGTGTACACAAACTAATTGATTTAACAAAAAGGCTACAAAAAAATCCTCTCTCATTTTTGCATTTTATAAATAGAAATAATTCTGGGTAAGCTAAATCAAAGATTAAACATTTGATTTAATCTCAAAGAACGTGTTGCGGTGTATCCAATTAGATGCTTTTAACTGCAAAACAGAATTAAAATAGCATGCTGATTTATAATGACGTTTGCTCTCTATTTTCAGAAAGCTGCGATGGACACATCACCTTTCTACGGCGTTCCGCCGATTGAAAGCGACGACAGCTGCCTCAGTGACAGCGACAGCGACAGCGACGAGGACAACAGAGCAACACCAAGTGACGACAGCAGCGCCGACGAAGACCCTGACTGGACTGACGACGCGACTGCGCGCACCAGCGCTGCTACGACGAGAAGGACGTCAGCCGCTGCTTCGACGAAATGGCAGGAGGTCGTGTGGGACTCGGTTCAACAGCAGACCTCTGCAAAACACTATCCTGTCTGGCAAGGCACCCTTCCAGATGCGGATGAAATCAGAGAACCCGTTCAGTACTTCCGAGACTTTTTCGACGCCGAACTTTTGGAAACGATTTCGCAGCAAAGTAATCTATATTGTGCACAAGAAAATCCCAACAGTGCCCTTAAATTGGATCCCAGTGAGCTGGAGCAGTTTATTGGCACCGTGATGTATATAAGTGTTGTACACTTGCCAAGGTTACGGATGTACTGGTCCAATGATTGTCGAATACGGCAGGTGGCCGATGTGATCTCCCGAGACCGATTTGACGAAATTACAAAATTCCTTCACTTCAACGATAACAACAACATGGCGGCGAGCAACAGAGACAAGCTCTTCAAAATCAGGCCAATTGTTGATTCCCTTCTGCAAAAATTTCAGGCTATCCCTCAAGACCAAATGCTGTTCATTGGTGAACAGATTGTCCCTTTCAAAGGGAGATCCTCTCTAAAGCAATACATGCCCAAGAAGCCTCATCGATGGGGATATAAAATCTACGTGCTTTGTGACACAAAAGGTCTGGTGCATTCGTTTGACATATTTACAGGCAAAACCGCTGCTGAACACGGAGAACCCGACATTGGGCCGACTGGAAACATCGTGCTGAAGCTCGCACAAGCCATCCAGCGTGCCGACCATCACCTGCTCTATTTTGACTACAGTTTCTCTTCCTTGGACTTGTTCGCTGCTCTTGCGAATAAGGGGCTTCCAGCGCTTGGGACGGTGCAGCAGAACCAACTGCAAGGGTGCTGTTTCAGCACCGACTCCGATATGAAGAAAAAGGGAAGAGGGACGTTTGAAGAGAAAAAGGTTGTCTTCGACGGTGCAGAAATGAGGGCAGTCAAATGGTTTGACAGTAAGGGGGTGGTCGTTGCCAGCAATTTCCCCGGTGCCCATTCTGTCTCTAGAGTGAAAAGATGGGACAAAACGTTGAAACACAACGTCTTTGTGACATGCCCGAGCATCATTAGCCTGTATCACAAGTTTTTGGGAGGCATCTATGCGCTCAATGCGCAAATTGCGTCGTGTCGCATCCAGGTCAGGTCAAAGAAGTACTATCACAGGTTCTTTTTTCACTTTGTCGATATGGTGGTTGTGAACAGCTGGCTGTTGTATCAGCGGGACTGTGATTCTCTGGATGTTCCAAAAAAGGAGCGGAAGGACTTGCTTGCTTTTAGAACATCAGTGGCGCAAGCGCTCTGCATGCAGTTCAATGAAATCTCCAGCGTAAAGAGGGAACCGCCGTCACCTGACGTGGAAAGGGAATTGCAAAAGAAGAGATTTCGGGGTCCATCTCGGGCTCTTCCAACCATGGAGGTCCGGTCAGATGCCGTGGGTCACTGGCCAATGACCGACAGTGAGCGGCAGCGCTGCA